>NC_030826.1:35643054-40903184 GCF_001704415.2 Capra hircus | reverse complement strand
CTTCCATCCAAACCAGCTGCTGCCAGCCAACCTCCTGCCAGACCAGCTGCTGCCAGCCAACTTCCATCCAAACCAGCTGCTGCCAGCCAATCTCCATCCAGACCAGCTGCTGCCAGCCAACCTGCCTCCAGACCAGTGGCTGTGAGACCGGCTGTGGCATTGGTGGCAGCATTGGCTATGGCCAGGTGGGTAGCAGCGGAGCTGTGAGCAGCCGCACCAGGTGGTGCCGCCCTGACTGCCGCGTGGAGGGCACCAGCCTGCCTCCCTGCTGTGTGGTGAGCTGCACACCCCCGTCCTGCTGCCAGCTGTACTATGCCCAGGCCTCCTGCTGCCGCCCATCCTACTGTGGACAGTCCTGCTGCCGCCCAGCCTGCTGCTGCCAGCCCACCTGCATTGAGCCCGTCTGTGAGCCCACCTGCTGAAAGCAAGGCTGCTGATTTTCAACTTGAAAGTTCAACTTCAGTCCATGAAGTAATTATCTCTTCCACCATCCTTGAACCATTAACAAGTTCTTGAACTTTAATCAAAATTTTATGAGGGGTTACCAAATATTTGGGCTTCATAGACTTATCTGATTCCATTCAATACTAAAAAGATGTTGATTTCTCCTCTAAGCTGACCAAAATACAAATATGACCCAGTAAATGGGAAAACCAGTTTGAGTCAGGATTGACTTTCAGCAAGCCTCCTCTTCACAGCTCGTTGCTGCCAAGGCTGAGGAAGAACCATCTCTCCTTCTCAGATACATTCACCTCCTAAACTCCACCATTTTGCAAACTGCACTTCTTATGAAAAGGGAATAATATACAAAGATCTAATAAAATATATACATTTGATACAGCAAACTTATCTCTTTTTCTTCACTGAGTGTTGCACAAAAGATTCTAATCTGACTATATTCCATGCTATTCTTCTTATACCATGTTAGGAAATATGATCAAATCCCAGAGAGGTTAATCCCCATAAAAAGCACAAACTAAAAAAAAATTGAGGGTTTATCAATAGGGGGGTGATTGAATAAAATGTTGTATGATCATACTCTGGAATATTACATGCTGCTTAAATGACTAATATGCACAATCAAGATGAAATGGATAAATTTCTAGAAACACACAACATACTGAAACTGAATCATGAGTAAATAGAAAATCTGAACAGATGTATAATTAATAAGGAGATGAAATCAGTAATAAAGTTTCTCAACAAAGAAAATTCTGGTACCAGAAGTTTTCACTAGTGAATTCTGTAAAACATTTAAGGAAAAATTAAGCACTAGTCCTCCTAAGATTCTTCCAAAAACTTGAAGATAAAGAAACTCTTCTAAATTCATTCTGCTAGACCAGCATTACTCTAATACCAAAGCCAAACAAAGAAAATACAAGAAAGGAAAGTTACAGACCAATATCCCTGATGAATACTGACACAAGAAATATCAGTGAAATATTATCAAACAGGATTCAACACCACATTTAAAAAGACTATACACCATGACCCAATGAGATTTTGTCCTAGGATACAAATATGATTTAATATATGAAAATCAATCAATGTAATACATCATATAAACAGAATTAAGTGAGGGAACATTTGGTTATCACAATAGATGCAGAAAAAGTATTTGAGGTAATTCAATAACCTTTTGTAATAATAAAAAAAAAAAACACTCACAAACTAGAACTAGAAGGAAACTGCCTCAGCACAACAAAAGCCATACATGAGAATCCCACATGAATATCATACTCAACAGTGAAAAACTGAAACCTTTCTTCTAGGTCAGGGACAACAGAAGGATGTCCACTTCACTTATTCTATTTAATCATAGTACTAGAAGGCATAGCCAGAGCAATTAGGCAAGAAAAAAAATAAAAGTCATAAGATTTACAATTGTCTCTATTTGCAAATGATGTGATATTATAAACAGAAAATCTTAGATTCTACCAAAAAAATGTTACAAATTTAGTTAAGTTTTTGGATATGAAATCAATACATAAAGTTTCTTGCACTTCTATACACTAACAACATTCTGTCAGAAAGAAAATTTCAAGAAACAATCAAATTAACAATAGCATTAAAGAGAATAAAATACTTATGAATAAACTTATCCAGGATGTGGAAGGTCTGTACACTGAAAAGTGTAAGATGTGAATGAAAGGAACTAAAGAAAGATACAAATAAATTAAAGCTAGTCCATGCTTGTGGCTGGAAGAATTTAATATTGCTTAAATGTCCATACTACCCAAAGCAATCTATAGGTCAATGCAATCCTTATTAGAACATAATCGCATTTTCCTCAGAGATAGAACAAACTATCCTAAAATTTGTGTGGAACCACAAAAGGCCCTGAATATCCAAAGCAATCTTGAGAAAGAAGAACAAAGCTGGAGGCATCTTACTCCCTGATTTCAAACTACACTACAAAGCTAGAAACTACACTACAAAGCTAGAGTAGTCAAAACAGCATGGTACTGACACAAAAGCAGGCATAGAGACAAACATGAAACAGAACAGAGAGCCCAGAAATAGCCCTCATCTATATTGTCAAGAGATTTGCAGGAGAAGTGCCAAGAACATTCAGTAGGAAAGGACAATCTTTTTCCACAAATGGTGTTGGGAAAACTGGATATCAACATGCAAAAGAATGAAGCTGGACCTTTATCTTAAAACTTCTACAAAAATTAACTCAAAATGGATCAAAGACTTAAATAAGAGTTAAAACTATAAAATTATCTAAAGAAAACATACAGCAAAAGCTTCATGATACTGGATTTGATGATTTCTTGCATATGACACCAAAAGAACAGGCAACAAAAGTTAAAAATAAACTGAACTACATAAAAATTAAAAACTTCCCCTGCATCAAAGGACACGCAAAGAGTCAGACACAAACTTAAGTGACTGAACAAAATAACAATTAACAAAATGAAAGGGCAATCTGCAGAATGGGAGAAGATATTTGCAAATCATAGATTCCAGAATATATAAGAATCCCTACAACTCAACAAAAGGAACACCAACTCTAAAACAACAACAAAATTTGGGCAAAGGATATGAATCCACATAACTCCAAAGAAGATATACAAATGGCAAAAAAAAAAAAAGACCACATGAAAAGATGCTCAGTGTTATTGATAATTAGGAAAATGCAAACCAAAACCACAATGACATACCACCTCACATCCATTTGAACAGCTATTCTTAAAACACTCAAAAAGTATTGGCAAGGACATGGAAAAATTGGAACCCTTGTGCACTGCTGGTGGGAATGTAAATGATATACCCACTATGGGAAGCAATATGACAGTTACTCAAAAAATCAAAGATAGAATTACCATATGATCTAGCAATTGTACTCCTAAGTATACACCCCAAAAAATTGAGAGCATGTTCTTGAAGAGATATTTGTACACTCATGTTCCTGCATGATTAATTATAATAATTAAAAGATGGAAGCAGCCCAAGTGTCATTGATGGATGAATGGATAAACAAATTGTGGGATATGCACATAAAGGAATCTTATTCAGCCTTAAAAAAGAAGGAAATTCTGTCATACTCTTCAAGGTGGATCAATCTTGAAGACATTAATGCTTAGTGAAATAACCCAGCCACAAAGGACAAATACTGTCTGATCCAATGTAAATGAGGTACAAAGAGTGGTTGAATTCATCAAAACGCAGAGTAGGATAATGATTGCAAGAGTCTGGGGAGGGGAGAATGGGAAGTGGTATTTAATGATACAGAGTTTCAGTTTTGTAAGATAAGAGTTCTGGAGATTGATTGCACAACAGTGTGAACATACTTAACACTAGTAGAGTGAACTATTAAAATTTGTTAAGATGGTAAATTTTATGTTGTATATATTTTATTAAATTTTTTAATAATAAATAGGTATAGTGTGTTAGTCATTCAGTCATGTCAAATCTTTGCAACCCCATGGACTGTAGCCTGCCAGGCTCCTCTGTCCTTGGAGTTCTCCAGGCAAGATTACTGGAGTGGGTATCCTCCCAGCCCAGGGATCAAAAGCAGGTCTCTTGCATTGCATAAACAGGTATAAGAGATTCCAACTCTACTAAGTTAAATGATGTATATGTGCATACTCTGGTTTATGTTTGCAAAAGCAGGGAGAAATGTGATAGAACATGCCCTAAAACTGTTAACATTGATTATCTCTGAAGAACTAGTTTTGGGAGGGATGCGTATGTTTTGGGAAAAGGGAGAATAACATTAATTTTTCTTTATATGTCTGCATACTCTTTGACTTATTAAAAATGTGTCTTCATTGCTATCTTATTACTTTTAAATTAGCAAAGGTCAGAAAACAATCTACAGGAAAAGTCACTAAGGGTTTCGGTTGAGAATGTGTGCATTAATAACAAAAATACTAGTTAGAGAGAGTGCTGAGGATCCTGTAGCTTACACAAATGGAGCATAGAAAGGCATGCTTCTTTTGATGTTGATGACTCAGGTGATAGTTCATGTTCTGGTGACACTAATAGACATTCCAAGTCTAGACAAATTGTTTACAAAATCATGATCCTTAATTGAATGACCACTTAGGAAGGGAATGTTCAGTTTAGACAAAGTCTGCCTAAAGGCTATCAAAGAACATTTATGACAAAGCAAGCCAGGGCAACGGTTAGCCAAAGTCTAATCTATCACACAACTTCCATGATGAGTCTTGGCTTGACCCAAAGGGCAAAGAAGAAACATAATGAGATTTAATTGAACAATGACAAAAGCAGGCTATTCAAAATGCTATTTATAACCTTAACAACTCAAATATTAGCCAATCAGAGACTGAATTTCAATGGTATCCAGGAAAAACGCTAAATGTTAGGGAAATAACATAGCTCTACAGGATATATAAAAGGACAGATGTAGGAGGTGTAGCCAAAACTCAAAAACTTCTCTTAACAACCCTCCTCTCAAACCCAACTCCTGATACCATGGCCTGCTGTTCCACTAGCTTCTGCGGATTTCCCATCTGTTCCACTGGTGGAACCTGTGGCTCCAGTCCCTGCCAGCCGACCTGCTGCCAGACCAGCTGCTGCCAGCCAACCTCCATTCAGACCAGCTGCTGCCAGCCAACCTCCATCCAGACCAGCTGCTGCCAGCCAACCTCCATCCAGACCAGCTGCTGCCAACCGATCTCCATCCAGACCAGCTGCTGCCAGCCAACCTGCCTCCAGACCAGTGGCTGTGAGACCGGCTGTGGCATTGGTGGCAGCATTGGCTATGGCCAGGTGGGCAGCAGCGGAGCTGTGAGCAGCCGCACCAGGTGGTGCCGCCCTGACTGCCGCGTGGAGGGCACCAGCCTGCCTCCCTGCTGTGTGGTGAGCTGCACACCCCCGTCCTGCTGCCAGCTGTACTATGCCCAGGCCTCCTGCTGCCGCCCATCCTACTGTGGACAGTCCTGCTGCCGCCCAGCCTGCTGCTGCCAGCCTACCTGCACTGAGCCCATCTGTGAGCCCACCTGCTGTGAGCCCACCTGCTGAAAGCAAGGCTGCTGATTACTTAAGAATGAAGGGGGAAGCAAAACAAACCTGCGCTGATCTCTGAAGAACCGTTCAATTTTTCTTGGGTGCTAAGTATCATGAAGTTTCTAAGCTGCTCAGAAATGAAAGTCTTAGGACACTTTTGAATGTTCTGAAATAGCACACTGAAAACAGGCCTCAACCACGGTGTCTGGATTTCCTGCCTTGCTTGAGCAGAGTACCAGACTTGAGTAGCTCTTCATTTCAGTGACATCTCCGATCTCTTTCCTCTCTCTTGTTCCCATATATTTTCAGACCTGCTTTCTCCTTCAATATCCTCTGTTAATTTCAAATAAAATATTTAAACTTGCAAAGCAAACTGAGTTATTTTCTTCCTTCTACCTTCAAGAGTGAATTTGACAGTAATGCTAAGGCATGAGCATAAAGTCTAAGCCAGAGAGATTAAATACAAATTACATTATACTTAAATCTATTGCTTAGCAAAATGCTCCATGCATTAAATAATCTTTGTAGTTGTTCAAATACTTACCTGATCTAATCTGTTGTGAAAAGAAAGAAAGTGAAGTCATTCAGTCGTGTCCAACTCTTTGCAACCCTATGGACTGTAGCCCACCAGAGTCCTCTATCCATGGGGATTCTCCAGGCAAGAATACTGGAGTGGGTTGCCATTTCCTTCTCCATGGGATCTTGCCAATCCAGAGATCAAATCCAGGTCTCCCACACTGCAGGCAGACTCTTTACCCTCTGAGCCACCAGGCTCTTTTTACCTAACATTTTCAGATTGATCAAAGCTACAGATGTAGTCCTATCATATTTTAATCTCTTTCTGCTTAACAGACTAGATGTTCTCCTTCATGCAGGCCCCATATCTAAAGAAATTGTATTACCTATTAACTAGATTTCAAAATATCAACCAGATACTATCAGATACTATCTATTTTCCAAGATCATTTATGTTCAGTTCCTATACCTTAGCCTATTATATTCTTCCCGCTGATTCCCAAATTGCTCTCTAAGTTTCAAACCCAACACTAACTGCCATTAACTGTATTTTTATGGTGTATCTATGGTCTCAATGAGAATAGAACAAATAGCTGCAGAGATAGCCAGTGAGTTCTACCATCACCATTCTAATGGATGTGTCAGACACATCCATTAGAAATCTGAAACAACTATGTATTTTATACTTTGCAGCCCAATCTGAAAAATGTTCTCAATAAATGCACACACATCTGGAACAAAAAATACCTCTTAAAATTTAATTTTTTCAGTTCTTAAGTATGTGAGCACAACATACAAAACACAATAGGAGAAAACGTAGAACACATTGAGAACAATATTTTTGAGACAATTACAAGCTCCCGGCACTCACCTCTATCATTCAGTTGGTGGCAGTGATAGGTCACACACAAGATTACTTATTTCAGAGAAGAA
This sequence comes from Capra hircus, assembly GCF_001704415.2. Taxonomy (NCBI): domain Eukaryota; kingdom Metazoa; phylum Chordata; class Mammalia; order Artiodactyla; family Bovidae; genus Capra; species Capra hircus. The sequence goes on along the minus strand of NC_030826.1, from coordinate 40,896,257 downwards.
TAAAGTAGATACAGTGCACCCTTCAAAATGTCAGAGCTTATCGATGCTTCTCCTTAAGACTTAGTTCAACTATTAAATACAAAAAGATGTCAGCTTTTCCTGTTCCCTTTTGACAATAATAAGGACTGCTTCATGAGAGGCACTACAGCTTAAAAGTTCTATTTAATCATTTATAAGTGGTATAGACACTCATGAATCATGCCTTTTACTCCACCCATTGAAAATCAGATTCAATAAACATTTATTAAGGTTCTACCAGAAGCGAAGCACTGTGGTGGTGATCTTTCTGTATACTATATCATTTGGTTCACAAGGAAATATTTCTGGCCTGGAACACAAGTAATATTTACACATTTCAAATTGGTTGAAATCAAAGGAAAAATGATGGTGATTTATTTGATGTTGGAATAAATGAGTTGGAAGCTTTTAATTATGTGTGACCAAAGGTACCTTTCAATTCAGTGGATGTCTTGATGTTCTAAATTCAAGAGAATTCAGTCTATATATTCAAGAGGGGGAGAAAAAAAAAATAGCTAAAAACAGCACAATTACTCTTAGCCTTAGAGACCTGGACAGAGAATCACATGGAATAACTACCTCTACAAAATGAGGGTGTTGACATGGACAAAAATGGGAGGGCTCTTTGAACATGGAAAACCACAAACCTATTCCAAAGAGCAAAGGACCAATATGAGGAGTCCAAATGAAACTATAAAACGAAGTAATTTCTAAACTGCTGTTCATAATGTATCATAGGTATTTTAATGTAAGCCAATCAGAGGACCACTGAAAAACAAATTTATACAAAAACAAGGAAGATATGCCAAGAATTTTATAAATAGCAGCTAGCGCAGATATATAAAAGGCCTGACACAGAAGTCACCACCCAAAATCCTCCAAGCATTGCAATTCTCAGCCCAACTCCTGACACCATGGCCTGTTGCTCCACCAGCTTCTGTGGATTTCCCACTTGCTCCACTGGTGGGACCTGTGGTTCCAACTTTTGCCAGCCAACCTGCTGCCAGACCAGCTGCTGCCAGCCAACCTCCATTCAGACCAGCTGCTGCCAGCCAACCTCCATTCAGACCAGCTGCTGCCAGCCAACCTCTATCCAGACCAGCTGCTGCCAGCCAACTTCCATCCAGACCAGCTGCTGCCAACCGATCTCCATCCAGACCAGCTGCTGCCAGCCAACCTGCCTCCAGACCAGTGGCTGTGAGACCGGCTGTGGCATTGGTGGCAGCATTGGCTATGGCCAGGTGGGTAGCAGCGGAGCTGTGAGCAGCCGCACCAGGTGGTGCCGCCCTGACTGCCGCGTGGAGGGCACCAGCCTGCCTCCCTGCTGTGTGGTGAGCTGCACACCCCCGTCCTGCTGCCAGCTGTACTATGCCCAGGCCTCCTGCTGCCGCCCATCCTACTGTGGACAGTCCTGCTGCCGCCCAGCCTGCTGCTGCCAGCCCACCTGCACTGAGCCCGTCTGTGAGCCCACCTGCTGTGAGCCCACCTGCTGAAAGCAAGGTTGCTCATTTAAAATTGCCCAGGACACAGTATCTCTGAACAATTTATCGCCTCAACCACCCATGGACAGCTAACAAGTTCTTAGTCTCCCATTTGGGTTTTTGTTATGGGCGCTACCGAGTATATGAGTTCTATCTGATTTCATTCTACAATGAATATCTGGACTTTCCACGGCAGATGCTGCGTACCACCTGCTCATCATCAAATTGCTTTGGCTATACTATTTCTGATTTTCATGCAAGATTGAATATTGCTGACATGTTGTGGAATTTATCCTTTTGAACTGTCCACAAGCCTATTTCTCCTGCTTTATGATCTATTTTTAGCTTCTGTTTGTCCCCAAATTTTTGCAACATCAAAGGCACCAGAGTATAGATAAGTGACATTTTCAGATGTCACCAATGAGAATAGAAGCTCTTCACCCACTGTTCAGCTTCTAAGAAGGAAACGAGACTTTTCCATTTTTTAGCACCTGATTCCATCCTCCTCTTTGCCTGTTGGCTATTTCAATTATATCTGTGATTCAGTGTCTTCTGTAATTTTTTAATAAATGTTACATACTGGGCAAAGAAATCACGGTCTTTGTGTCCACTTACACATAAAATGGGTTAATTTCTTCTGATTAAAAGATGCCTATTTTAAAGAAATACATTTGTTTCTTTCTGAAAGGGACTGAAGTCATATACAGTGTAATAATTTAGTCATTTTTCCAGTAAAAGTTTATTGACTACCACTTCTAAAGCAAGAACTAAGAAGATCAGAAAGATGAAAAATTGGTTCTTATCCTTGAGGACTTTATTATCCAACAAGAAAAAGTATATGTGAAAGTAGTTACATACAATATGGCAAGATAAATTGTATTCCCTTAGCAGCTGATAGAAGAAACTCTCTCTGTCTCAGGGGCAGACGCTTTTGTGGCCAGTATGCCTTGACAGTCAACTTTCTTTCTCTTTTTTTTTTTCAAACCTGGCTGTATCTATTTATTTTATTTTTTTGGAGGCTAATTACTTTACAATATTGTACTGGTTTTTGCCATACATTGACATGAATCAGCCCTGGGTTTACCTGTGTTCCCCATCCTGAACCCCCCTCGCACCTCCCTCCCCATCCCATCCCTCTGGGTCATCCCAGTGCACCAGCCCCAAGCACCCTGTATCATGCATCGAACTTGGACAGTGAACTTTCAACAGGTACATCCACATGGAAAGAAGTGTGTTAGCAACCCCAAAAGCCCAGAGAAGAATGTAAAATAAATTACACATGAAACAAAGAGAGGAACATTTTTTACTCCATAAAGGGAGTGAAGAAAAAAGAGAGGAGAGATCTAGTTCAGGAAGTTATGAACATTACTCTCTTTTTTGTCCTTTTGCATTAAATCACCAAACTAACAAAATTCTCGTGTATAGATCATCTTTCCTACGAAAACCAGTGAAGGAAGTCAGTTTCCTGTCTGGATTGATTCAAGGAAAGATGGAGTTCAGCCCAGGAGCCAGACAGAAAAGTGGGACCACAAGAAAGTAATGCCTCAGGAACACTCAGAAATTGTAGAGGTGATTTGATAGGCATTACTGTGGAAAGTAATATCTTGGTTATGTAGACTTCAGAGAAAACAGAAGGACCAGCAACAGGATTTCAAAATGGAAGTGATCACTTTGAAACAAGAAGGGACTATCCTGGGGGAAGCATCAGAGAAGGCTTCACAAAGAGGTGATCTTTGAAGTGGACCTTGAAAGTCATTCTAAATGTAAGGAAAAGAGTTAAACACCTTGTCAGTCGTATCACTAGCAAATATTTTTTTTCCATTTGGTAGGTTGTCTTTTCATTTTGTCAATGTTTTCCTTTTTTGTGCAGAATCTTTTAAATTTAAGTTATTTATTGGTTTATATTTGGTTTTATTTCTTTTGCCATAGGACACAGATCTAAAAAAATATTACTATGGCTCATGTCAAAGAGTGTTCTGCCAATATTCTCTTCTAGAAATTTTAAAGTTTCTGGTCTTACATTTAGGTGATTTTGAGTTTATTTTTGTATACAGTGCAAGCAAATGTTCTCATATCATTCTTTTATGTGATATGTAAAAAGCCACAGTCATCAAGACAGTATGGTACTGGCACAAAGACAGAAATATAGACCAATGGAACAAAATAGAAAGCTCAGAGATAAATCCACACACCTATGGACACCTTATCTTCGACAAAGGAGGCAAGACTATACAATGGATTAAAGACAATCTTTTTAACAAGTGGTGCTGGGAAAACTGGTCAACCACTTGTAAAAGAATGAAACTAGAACACTTTCTAACATCATGCACAAAGATAAACTCAAAATGTATTAAAGATCTAAACGTAAGACCAGAAACTATATAACTCCTAGAGGAGATCATAGGAAAACACTCTCTGACATACATCACAGCAGGATCCTCTATGACCCACCTCCCAGAATATTGGAAATAAAAGCAAAAATAAACAAATGGGATCTAATTAAAATTAAAAGCTTCTGCACAACAAAGGAAACTATAGGCAAGGTGAAAAGACAGCCTTCTGAATGGGAGAAAATAATAGCAAATGAAGCAACTGACAAACAACTAATCTCAAAAATATACAAGCAACTCCTGCAGCACAATTCCAGAAAAATAAATGACCCAATCAAAAAATGGGCCAAAGAACTAAATAGACATTTCTCCAAAGAAGACATACGGATGGCTAACAAACACATGAAAAGATGCTCAACATCACTCAGTATCAGAGAAATGCAAATCAAAACCACAATGAGGTACATTTTCATGCCAATCAGAATGGCTGCGATCCAAAAGTCTACAAGCAATAAATGCTGGAGAGGGTGTGGAGAAAAGGGAACCCTCTTACACTGTTGGTGGGAATGCAAACTAGTACAGCCACTATGGAGAACAGTGTGGAGATTCCTTAAAAAAACTGGAATTAGAACTGCCTTATGACCCAGCAATCCCACTGCTGGGCATACACACTGAAGAAACCAGAATTGAAAGAGACACGTGTACCCCAATGTTCATTGCAGCACTGTTTATAATAGCCAAGACATGGAAACAACCTAGATGTCCATCAGCAGATGAATGGATAAGAAAGCTGTGGTACATATACACAATGGAGTATTACTCAGCCATTAAAAAGAATACATTTGAATCAGCGCTAATGAAGTGGATGAAACTGGAGCCTATTATACAGAGTGAAGTAAGCCAGAAAGAAAAACACCAATACAGTATACTAATGCATATATAGGGAATTTAGAAAGATGGTAATGATAACCCTGTATGTGAGACAGCAAAAGAGACACAGATGTATAGAACAGTCTTTTGGACTCTGTGGGAGAGGGAGAGGGTGGGATGATTTGGGAGAATGGCATTGAAACATGTATAATATCATATAAGAAACGAATCGCCAGTCTAGGTTCAGTGCAGGATACAGGATGCTTGGGACTGGTGCACTGGGATGACCCAGAGGGATGGTACGGGGAAGGAGGTGGGAGGGGGGTTCAGCATGGAGAACACATGTACACCCGTGGCAGATTCATGTTGATGTATGGCAAAACCAGTACAATATTATAAAGTAAAATAATAATAATAAAATAAAATCTGAAAAAAATACATGATATTCTACATGATATGATATAAAATGTCCACCCAACCTGTCCAGTTTTACCAGCACCACTTACTGAGGAGACAGTATTTCTCCACTGCATATTTTTGCCTCCTTTGTGATAGATTAATTGATCATAGGTTTATAAGCTTATTTTCTGGGCTCTCTATTTTGTTTCTTTGATCTATGTATCTGTTTTTTGGTGCCATAGCCATGCTATTTTGATTCCTATAGCTTTGTAGTATTGTCTGAAGTCAGGAAGAGTGACACTTTCAGATTTGTTCTTTTTTCTCAAGACTGCCTTGGCAATTCTGGGTCTTTTGTGGTTCCATGTAAATTTTAGGATTATTTGTTCTAGTTCTACGAAAAGTGTCATCGGTATTTCGATAAGGATAACATTACACCTGTATCAGTTTAAATCGGTTTCTTTTTTACTTTCTCTTTCTGATAGATTATTACTGGCATATAGAATAACAACAGATTTCTGTGTATTAATCTTTGTTCTGCAACTTTATTGAAGTCATTCATTAGTTTTATTACTTAATTGGTGGAGACTTTCGGGTCTTCTGTGTCAGGTATCATGTCATCTGCAAATAGTGACAGCTTTACTTCTTCTCTTCCAATTTGGATGCCTTTTGTTTCTTTTTCTCATCTGATTGCTGTGGCTAGGACTTCCAGTACTATGTTAAATAGAAAATGTTGCGAGCAGGCATCTTTGTCTTGTTCCTGAATTTAGAGGGAATATATACAACATTTCACTGTTGAGTATGATGTTAGGTGTGGCTTTGTCATAAATGGCCTTTACTATATTGAGATATGTTCCCTCTGTGGAAACTTTTTTTGATGAGAGTTTTTACCAAGAGTGACTATAGAGATATACAACTCAATATAAAAAAAAAAAAACAAGCAACCCAAACAAAATATGGGCAGAAGACTTGAATAGACATTTTTCCAAAGAAAACTTACAGATTGCCAACAAGCACAGAAAACATGATTAATACAGCTAACTATTAGAGAAATAAAAATCAAATCAACAATGATCACTCACACCTATTAGAATGACTGTCATCAAAAAATCTACCAATTACAAATGTTGGTAAGGATATGGAAAAGAGGGGACCCTTGTACAGTGTTAGTAGGAACATAAATTGGTGCAACCACTACAAAAAACAGCATGGAGTTTCCTCAAATATCTAAAACTAGAACTATCATACAATCCAGCAATTTCACTCCTAGGTATTTAGCTGGAAAGACTGAGAACACTAATTTGAGAAGATATATGTACCCCAATGTTCATAGCAGTGCTATTTATATTAGCCAAGAAATGGAAATAACCTAAGTGTCCATCAACACATGAATGGATAAAGAAGATGGGTGTATGTGTGTGTGTGTGTGTGCGTGTGCGTGCACATGCTTAGTCACTCAGTTGTGTCTGACTTTTTGCAACCCCATGGACTGTAACCCACCAGGTTCCTCTGTTGATGGGATTTTCCAGGCAAGAATACTGGAGTGGGTAGCCATTCCCTTCGCCAGGGGATCTCAGTAACCCAGGGATCTAACCTAGGTCTTCTGCATTGCAGGTGGATTCTTTACTGTCTGAGCCCCCAGGGAAGCCCATATATGTGTGTGTGTGTGTATACATGTATATATATACACACACACGTATTTATATAGGAATATTACTCAGCCAGAAAAAAGGAATGAAATTCTGCCATTTGCAGCAAATGGCAAATTTCCAGTGGATGGACCCAGAGAATTTGCAGCAAATTTGCAGTGGATGGACCCAGAGAATATTAAGCTTTAGTGAAATGAATCAAAGAGAAAAAGATAAATACTGTATCCTTGACATACCATCAAGTAATTTCTCTCGTGAATGGATTACTCAGTAAGCTAAAAACCTAAGCACATGATGGAGCTAGCACAGAAACATTTATATCAGGTTTTTTTGTAATTTCCAAAAATTATAAGCAGTCAAATGTTCTTCAAGACACAAATGGATAAACAAATTGTCTTATATGAATACAATAAAATACTACTTCTTTATTTTAAAAAACGACTTATCAAGCCACAAAACGACATGGAAGAATCCTAAATTCAAATTGCTAAATAAGAGTAGCCAATTTGAAAAGGTTATATACTATGTAATTCCAGCTAAATGACATTCTGAAAAAGACAAAACTATAGAGATGATAAAAAGCTGTCAAAGTGTCCTGCCTACTATGCCCTGCAGATGCCTGTAGTCCAACACTGAAATATAAGTTTGCATGCCAGCTCAGTCACTAAGTCATATCTGACTCTTTGTGACCCCACGGACTGTAGCCCACCAGGCTCTTCTGTCCATAGGATTCTCCAAGCAAGAAAACTTGGAGTGGCTTGCCGTTTCCTGCTTCAGGGGATCTTGCTGACCCATGGATCAAACTCAAGTCTCCTGTATCTCCTGCATTGTCAGGCAGATTCTTTACCACTGAGCCACCTGGGAAGCCCAAAATACAAGCTTGTGGGTTAAAAAAAATAAAATTACGGAAATAAAAAGATGCAGGAATGGTCTATGAAATCCAAACATGAGCCAGATGTGAGCTTCTGAGAAAGCTTCCCTTTGTTGATAAAAGAGACACATATTGCTGGTGCTCCTACTTCCGCTTCACCCTGACTCTTTGTACTTTAAATGATTCCTGAAGTGAAGTGAAGTTGCTCAGTCGTGTCCGACTCTTTGCAACCCCATGGACTGTAGCCTACTACACTCCTCCATCCATGGGATTTTCCAGGCAAGAGTACTGGAGTGGGTTGCCATTTCCTTCTCCAGAGGATCTTCCTGACCCAAGGATCGAATCCAGGTCTCCCGCACTGTAGGCAGACACTTTACTGTCTAAGCCACCAGGGAAGTCCAAATGATTCCTAGAGCCACAAAATCCCAAGAGAATGGAGGAAGCACTGATCCTGACATAGCTGAACCTCTGAACCAATGCCTCCCTGTAAGAATAGGTCCTTTGATTAAGCCAGTATTTGTTGGCTTTTCTAAAACTGGAAACCTAGAACATTCCTAACTTACACTAAGCAATAGACTGCAGTAGGCTTTCAAAATGGTAACTTCCTATATATGACACATAAGAGTACTTGAGGTTCATAAGTTGAGTGATGCCAAAAGGACATCAATCATAGATGCTAAAGCAATAGTGGGCAGTGTTTTCACTGATATTCATTGACCATAATATGAGTAGGTAGATAACAAATGCAGGGATAATGGGCAAGAAAAAGATGAGGAAGAATGACGGTGAAGACACTTATGCAGGAGAAAGATGAGAACCAACGTGACCTTATTTAGTACCACATGTGGTGCTACATGCTAACTATACTTCATGTGAACTTTATTTCATTTAATACTTGCTACAATCCTGTGAAGTAGATGTGGTTATTCTGTCTTGTAGCTGAGAAAAGTATATATATAAAAAGCTAAATAGCTTGTTTAAGTCACATATTCTTATAAGTAAAAACAAAACAGAAAACAGGAAAACTGAAATTGGAACTCAATTCTGCCTGACTCCAAAATTCACAAAGACTAAAATTAGGAATTAGATGTAAATAAAAGTGTGCTGAGGCTCAGCAGATTTTTAAGATAGCTATTTTGGAAGCTCTGGGCTTCAGAACACGTTCCTTCTTTGAGCCAGTTCTTACGTTATTGTCTCTCAGCCCATCTGGATAATCCAGAACACTGTCCACATTTTAAAGTCAACTCATTAGTCACCTTAACTACATCTGCAAAGCCCCTTTTGTACTGTAAAGTAACAAATTCATGGGCCTAAAACAATGGTTCAGAGGTCATGAGGATCAAAATTCTGCCTACCACAGGGATTACTAGACACTGAGATGACACTAAATTCTGGAGACCCAAAATGTCATTCTGATCAAATTCACCTCTCCCAAATGTGCACACCAAAATTACAACTATGTATAGAATAACTTTCAGGTGAGAAAGACCTGAAGACTAGAAAAGATTTGCTACAGCTAAATATACTAAGAAGGAGCCACAGCGAGATGGGTAGGAGGGGCAGATACATAGTAGAGTCAAGATCCAAACCCCCAGTGAGTGACCCACAAACGGGAGGACAATCACAATTCAGGAATTCTCCCCAAGGAGCAAAGGGTCTGAGCCCCCAGTTGGGCTCCCCAGCCAGGGGGTCCTCTACTAGGAAGATGAACCTCTAGAATGTCTGGCTTTGAAGGCCAACAAAGCTCAAGAACAGGAGAGCCAGGGGACAGTCAGAAACAGAGGCTCCGCTCTGAAAGGGTGAACACAAAGCTTCACATGATCCAAGTCCCAGCACAGAGGCAGTTCAGTTGAAAGGAGCATGGTTCAGATCCCCCTGCTGATCTCAGAGAGCCTCCTAGGGAGGCAGGAGGCAACTGGGACTCTCCCTGGAAACACAGAGTCTGACAGCAGCATTTTTGAGAACTGCTCCAAATGCTACCAAGTGCAGTTTTGAAATCCTCACTACCAAGATCACTACCAAGTGCAATTTTGAAATCCTCCCTGTAGCCAACTAGCTACAGGGGCTTACCTAACTACCAGGGGGCTGACACAAGTCCTGAGAGCTCCTTAGCCATACAGCCAGCCATGGGGGCACCTGGACCAACCGTTAACTAAGTCTTCTGATGTCTGGTGGATAGTTGGAGTCTTAAGCTGTTTTGTCTTATTATATTTACAACTTTTGTAATAAGAGGGCCAAACGAAATAACTTTCATTTCTGATTTTGTTTATTAGAGTCCTCTTTTTTCCCGAGTCTAGCTAAATATTTATCCATTTTGTGTATCTTTACAAAGAACCAGCTCTTAGTTTCATTGATCTTCTCTATTCTTCGTTTAGTGTCTATTTCATTTCTTTCCACTCTAGTTGCTTTTCCTTTCCTTCTACTAACTTTGGGTTTTGTTTGTTCTTTCTTTTTCTAGTTCTTTCAAGTATACGGAGAGGTTGTTTCTTTGAATTTTTTCCTGTTTCCTGAGGTCAGTTTATATCACTATAAACTTCACTTTTAGCACTGCTTTGGCTGTGTGACTTAGATTTTGGATCACTGTGTTTCCATTCTGATTTTTCTCCAGGTGAATTTTATGTCCTCTTGGATGTCTTCAGAGACCTACTGGGTATTTTAGTAAGATGTGTTTAGTATCTCGGAGATTTGTACTTTCACTTTCATTGCAGCATTATTCACAGTATCCATAACATGGACATCACCTAAATGTCCATCAACAGATGGAGAAAGAAGATGTGGTATTTATATATAACGCAATATTATCCAGCCTTTAAAAAGAAGGAAATCATGTGAATTATAACATGAATGAACCTGTAAGACATTATGATAAATAAGCCAGACATAGAAGAGCAAATGCCAGATGATTGCACATATGTGATGAATCAAAACTCATAGAAGTAGAGAGTAGAATGCTTGTTACCAGAGGCTGGTGGTGGGTGAATTGGGGAGATGATGGTCAAGTGGCAAAAGTTTCACGTCTGCAAAATGAACGAACTTCTTTATTTGAAATTTCATTTATTCTTAGAGACCCACTGTACACTACAGGGTCTATAGTTAACAATAGTGTACTCTATACTAAGAGATTCAGTGAAAGGAAAGATATCAAGTTTTGTTATCACGAAAAGAGAGAACAGAAGGAAACTTTTGGAATGGCTATATTTATAGCTTTGTTATGTATATTAGATATCTATAGCTTTTATATGTCAATTGTATCTCAATAAAATGTTTTTTATCAAATAAATAAATGAGGTTTAAATAGCTTGCTTAGAGTCACACAGCTCATACATGAAATCTGAACTATGAACCAAACTCTGACTCTAAAGCCCATGAAGAGGCAATGAAATTAAGAAACTGGTGTAGGGAGATTCGACTGATTTGAAGATGGCTGTTTGGGGAGCTGTGGGTTTCTCTGTGCCAGTCGTGAAGCTGTTATCTCTCAGCTTCACACCCTCCCTTCAGTACTCAGCTTGTCGTGTTGTGACAGTGCTCTGCCAGTTTCGCTGCGGCTTCACCAGCTGCCCTGTGTCAGACTTTGCCACTAGAGGGTGACAGAGGAAAACTGCAAAGCTGGAGGAAGAAGGGATGATTCCTTTCTTTTTGCTTTCTTCTACTTAATGGGGGGCTTCCCTGGTGGCTCAGAGGTTAAAGCGTCTGCCTGCAGTACGGGAGACCTGGGTTGGAGACCTGGGTTCGATCCCTGGGTCGGGAAGATCCCCTGGAGAAGGGAATGGCAACCCTCTCCAGTATTGGGGCTTCCTCATTTCAGTCCTCTGTGCTGAGGATTAGGACCCCAGTAACTTCTCTTCACAGTCTGAGCGCCGAAGAACTGATGCTTCTGAACTGTGGTGTTGGAGAAGACTCTTGAGAGTCCTTTGGACTGCAAGGAGATCCAACCAGTCCATTCTGAAGGAGATCAGCCCTGGGATTTCTTTGGAAGAAATGATGCTAAAGCTGAAACTCCAGTACTTTGGCCACCTCATGCGAAGAGTTGACTCATTGGAAAAGACTCTGATGCTGGGAGGGATTGGGGGCAGGAGGAGAAGGGGACGACCGAGGATGAGATGGTTGGATGGCATCACTGACTCGATGGACATGAGTCTGAGTGAACTCCGGGAGTTGGTGATGGACAGGGAGGCCTGGCGTGCTGTGATTCATGGGGTCGCAAAGAGTCGGACACGACTGAGCGACTGAACTGAACTGAACTGAACTGAACTTCTCTTCACTCCAGTATCAACAGATGTTTTCCATTGCACCACCTAAATTTGGTATGCAGTTTAGAATCATCAGCACCAGTCAGTCAGGTCCCTAAAATGCCTTGTTTCAGCTCTACAGGATGACCTCCTCTCTAAATTTCTAAGTCTTAATTCTTCCCTTCTCCTTTCAAAGAAAATATTCCTATGGATTTCTGAATTTCCTACATTTATAGTAGCTCAATATCTATGTTTTATTCTTTTAGTTACCTAACAACTTAGTTTAAGAAAACTTAGGGTTATCAGAGGATAAGAGGAGAAGAGATAAATTGGAAGATTAGGACTAACATATACACACTACTATATATAAAATAGATAACTAATAAGGACCTATATGGGAAAAGAATCTTTAAAAGAGTGGGGATATATATATATATATAACTGATTCACTTTGCTGTACACCTTAAACTAACACATCATAAATCAACTAAACTCCAATAAAAATTTTAAAAATAAAATGAAATTTTTCATGCAAAATCCACTCAATTCAAATAATAAATCTTGTTCTTGTCTCTAGACTGGACCCTGTTATACTCATAATGCCTTTAAATTTTCAGATTATTTAGTGAACCAGTTTTCAGACTTTTCACTTACTCCTGTTATTTAATCACAGTAGACACTTATGGAAAAAATTAGTCTCTGAGCTTTGGAGGTGACAGCCAGAGAATTACAACATTTCAAGCCTGAGAGGATCTGGTGGAGGAACTAGAAAGATTACTTAGTGTCAGTTAGTTTTGTAGATAAGTAAGTTTTACCTAACTCCTCCATGTAAAATAAACTTTGCCCTTTTTTAATTACAGACTTATCTCCAAAACCGTAACTCTGACCTATGAAATCTGCTTTCCATCATGATTATTCTATTAAGTGACAATAAGCAAAATTGGTTTTAAAAGCCCAAGGACACAAAGGGATTTTGAGAAGCTGCAAGGGAGAAAATGTTGAATCATCACATCAACTGAAGCATATGAGATTTGGATAAGGCTGGGGATTTGAGTGTTAAGTAAAATTGTTTTTGTGAGGTTGAGAGAGACTCATTCAAAGCCCCAAGTATTAGTCCACATTGAACCTTTTCATTTCTAGCACATTCCTTTTTTTCCTTCTTTGTTCCTGCACTATAAATATGAGACTGAGAAACAGGATATACTATCTGATCTTAAAAATCAAAATTTCTGTCTTTTAAATGGCTAATATTTAATACATAGCATTTCAAGACCTTTGGTCTCTTGGTTTTTTAATATTGTATTTACTTTAGGTAAAGGAGACAAATCAGATCTTTTACCAGAAGGATCAGAGGATTCTTGGTCTGGATATGGCCAGAGCAAAGTAATGCAATTATGTCATCTGTAAGACAGTACTCGGACTTCCCAGGTGGCTCAGTGGTTAAGAACCTGCTTGCCAATGCAGGAGACGTAGGAGACGTAGGTTTGATCCCTGGGTTGGGAAGATCCCCTGGAGGAGGAACTGGCAACCCACTCCAATATTATTGGCTGGGAAATCCCATGGACAGAGGATACCTGTGGGCTACAGTCTTGGGGTTGCAAAGAGTCAGACACAACTGAGCAACTGAGCATGCATGCAAGATAGTACTCATTTGTTCAGAAGATGAGACCTGTAAATCTAGAAGGCAAAAAAAGAAGGATCCTGTGTTTATGACACTGTGGGAAGAAAGGGTGAAAGAACTCAGGATTTTCAGAGAAACTGAGGTCAGGAAACATGAAGAAGTGTGAGAAGAGTCAAAGATGATAGAAGTTTAGTCCCGAAAGAGCTAAGTTCAGTTCAGTTCAGTTCAGTCACTCAGTCGTGTCCGACTCTTTGCAACCCCATGCAAAAGAGCTAAAAGTCGGAGGAATTCATGGTTCTCCTCCTTGGTGGTGAGTGGGGAGAGGAGAGAGACAATATAAGACACCTGAAGAGAGAATTGAGGAAACTCTGAGGTTAGTATTTTGAAACTTCACCCCATCACTTACTGTTTTATTGAACAGAAAAGACAAAAAGGAGAAAGAGAGGCACACAAAGTTGGGAACAGAGGTTGGTGTGAATCAGCTGCTGAGACTAGGAGTAATATTAACCAATATGTTGTTTTATGTGTTCATATGAACTAAGCCAAACAAAAAACTTGTTCTATTCAACTGTATTTTCTACATATTGATTACTCTAAAGATACTTTTACCTGTAGGAAAGGACAGAGGGCAAGATAAGAAAAGGAATCAGAAGACTTGAATTGAAAATCCCAAATCTACCCACTTACTGATTGACTGTGACCTTAGACAAATCTTATAGCTTCTCAGAAGTACTGTTTTATCTTGTCTTCTATATGAGGGTTTTAATATCTCATAGTGTCCCTATGAGTATCAAATAAGTTTACCAATAGTAATATGCCTGGCACATGGCAGGTGCTCAAGAAATGAGGTTTTTTTTTTTCCCTCTTCCTCCTCTTGATTTCAGTGTACGTCCTTAGAAACAAAAAATCCTATTGACTATCGGAAGGATCAATTCAGTTCAGTTCAGTCATGTCGGTCTCTTTGCAACCCCCTGGACTGTAGCATCAATATCCAAATACTCATGTGTGGGGAAAAGGCTGAAAAAACTAAAAGACAACTTTATAGGATGATGTTTTACTCCAGTTGGTTGGTTGGTCCTTCTTTATCCAACTCATCTGTATTGTAATAAGAATTAAATGACATAATATATTTAAAAAACACTTAGAACTGTATCTGTTCCAAAGTAAAAACTGTACTGTTCTTTTTTCAAACACTTCTTCCCAACTGATCAAAAAGCCAAATTTCTACTGAAGAACACTGACCAACTATGATTACGTGCTATCCCAACACATCTTATTCCCTAGCTAAAGTGTCTAACCAGATTTAAATATGAATATCATCCCTTCACAAAAATCACAGATATTAATGAGGAATAGAGAATGGGACAAATTCGATACTCAAGCTAACAGAGATTTTGCACTGGTTGCTCTAAGTAGTAGATCTTACCAGGGATTTGAGATGATTGAGTCCACAGAAGGGCAACATGGCAGAAGGTACTTGAGAAGCAGGCATGGCCTCCCAAGACTCTCTCACGGTCCCATAACTGCAAGCCACTAGTCCTTCCTTTGCGGTGGCAGAGTTGCTACTTATTACAAAATCATAGTGAAGGCTACGAACAGCCAGAAGACTTTTCAGACATAAGAGACTAGAAAGCTGTATTTCCAGATTTACGTCCAGATCACTTCACTAGTGGATGGAGAGAATACCTAAAATGATAAGAAAAGAGCTCCAGCTTCCCTCAGCTTACTTAATAATAAGTACCACACCTATAAGAACCATTGGAGCACTTACTATGTTCCAGACAGTGTTAAATATTTTAATGCATTATTTAATTTATTCTTAAAAGAGTCATCAATGTGATGGTCATATTTTACATATGAGAGGATTGATAAAATTACTTCCCTGCTTTAGAAAAACAAATACCAGCGTCTTTCGATAATCTACCTGATTAAGTTCAAACTCCTCATCCCAGGAGTCAAGACTCTCTGTGTTTAGCTTTTATCTCACATGATTATTTCCTAGAAGCACTGCACTACTCATTGCTTCTTGTTTTCAGTTTTTTCTCTTCCATTTCTGTGCACTTACTGCTGCTGTTCACTACAGATGGAATAACAGCACTGCCTTGCGTTCAAGTCCTATGTGTCCAACGAACCCCTGTATAATCTAAATTACCTGAGTGTACACTTATCTCCTGCTCAAGCTTGAATGCCCCAAATCTCCTAGGACAGTGCAAGGCAAAGAGCAGGTGCTTAACAATGATTCAGTTCAGTTCAGTTCAGTTCAGTCGCTCAGTCGTGTCCGACTCTTTGTGACCCCTTGAACAGCAGCACGCCAGGCCTTCCTGTCCATCACCAACTCCCGGAGTCCACCCAAACCCATGTCCATTGAGTCGGTGATGCCATCCAACCATCTCATCATCTGTTGTCCCCTTCTCAATGATTGGTTGAAATAAATGAAATTATTAATTTCACCTTGAAAATATAACAATCAATAATGGAGAGACTGTACATTAGTGTATGGCAATTAAGAATACAGACTTTGGAGCCAGACAGCCTTGGTTCAGATCCCAACTCCACTATTTACCACTTACTAACCTTAGGCAATTTAACTTCTCTTTGTCTCAGTTTTACTTATCTATAAAACAGAGGATAGCTTTAATACCAACCTCTTAGGGTTGTTGTAAGAATTAAGTGACATAAAGTATGTAAAGCACTTAGAACTGTATCTGTTATACAGTAAACGCTACCTGTGTTTGCTGATGTTATAAAAACCAGTTGTATATTTAGCAAACTAAGCTAGTGATTCAAAATATATTTTTAAGTCATAATGTCTACTAATATTTAAATACATAATTAATTCCCTTAATTAAAATTTTTTCAAGTACTGTAGGAGCTCTGTGGAAAACCAGTGGTTATTTCATTCAATTTCGTATTAAAATTTGTCTAACCAATGAACAAAAACATCTCTGATTCAAAATAAAATCACAAGATACAACTGTTATTAGCAAATAATTCCATGGACAAAAAAAGTCTAAGGTTTACTATAGAATGATTATAAGTTTAAATATTTCAACAGTTTACTTGACATAGTGATTTTTGTTATAGTAGTTTTGTTATGTTTGTTACAGTAAGTTTTGTTCATAGTAGCATGAAATTTTTATTTTCCCAGTGCCTGGAATATATTAGGCATTCAAGTTTCATTTTTCTGAGTCAGGTTAACGTTCAGTTCAATTCAGCTGCTCAGTCGTGTCTGACTTTTTGTAACCCCATTAACTGCGAGGTTAATGTTAGTTAGCAAATATATTTAGGCTTTACTTAACTACATATACTTCTCTGTTACTACCTGCATATTCTATATCTTACAGTGATACATGAGAATTAAACTGAAAACCTAAGATCCCTAAGAAAAATAGGCAACGCTTCCAACAGAAGCTGGCTCATGCTGGGTGAGTGCTGTGAGAGCCACTCTGGCATGTTGCAATGGGAACATATGTGTCCAAGTGAGACAGGGCAGAAGAGCCACCTCCGTTAGGTCTTATGCATGTGAGGTAAGTCACTTTGGTCATGTCCAACTCTGTGCAACCCTACAGACTGTAACCTGCCAGGCTGCTCTGTCCATCGGATTCTCCAGACAAGAATACTGGAATGGGTCGCCATGCTCTCCTCCAGGTTAGGCCATATACATACACAAATATAGCCAATATCATCTGTCCTCAAGTGGCAAAACCACATTTTTTCCATTTGAATGAAATCAATTTGAGAATAATTTTCAGTGCAGGTTAAAAATCTAGAAAGAATTATATCAGTCTTTTTTATTTCTTTTTTCCAAATCTCTCCATAGAAGATGCATTTTATAATATGTCCCAGAATCCCCAGAAAGTAAATATGAAAATCTTTGACAATCCTTTTCATAGTAAAGCTATTTGACAAAATTATTTGTCTTTAATTTTATACAAAATCAATGTATCATTACATAATATAAAATAATTTATGGGATCGATGGTTGCATAATGTGTGACTTGTTTATATACTTTCTTTCTTTTCTATAACAAAATTACTTATCAGATTGCCTCTTCAACAGGGAGAGTTAGAGATCAACGTAATGCATGCCCTTTAAGAGAAAAATGATGTTTTTCCTTTGTATTTCTGAATATATTCTCCTTGGCTTTTCGCTTCTCTTCTTTTCACAGCTATTTGTAAGGCTTCCCCAGACAGCCATTTTGCTTTTTTGCATTTCTTTTCCATGGGGATGGTCTTGATCCCTGTCTCCTGTACAATGTCATGAACCTCATTCCATAGTTCATCAGGCACTCTATCTATCAGATCTAGTCCCTTAAATCTATTTCTCACTTCCACTGTATAATCATAAGGGATTTGATTTAGGTCATACCTGAATGGTCTTGCGGTTTTCCCAGCTTTCTTCAATTTCAGTCTGAATTTGGTAATAAGAGGTTCATGATTTGAGCCACAGTCAGCTCCTGGTCTTGTTTTTGTTGACTGTATAGAGCTTCTCCATCTTTGGCTGCATAGAATATAATCAATCTGATTTTGGTGTTGACCATCTGGGGATGTCCACGTGTAGAGTCTTCTCTTATATTGTTGGAAGAGGGTGTTTGCTATGACCAGTGCATTTTCTTGGCAAAACTCTATTAGTGATCACTCATGTAGAGCCAGACATCCTGGAATGTGATGTCAAGTGGGCCTTAGAAAGCATCACTACAAACAAAGCTAGTGGAGGTGAAGGAATTCCAGTTGAGCTCTTTCAAATCCTGAAAGAGGATGCTGTGAAAGTGCTGCACTCAATATGCCAGCAAATTTGGAAAACTCAGCAGTGGCCACAGGACTGGAAAAGGTCAGTTTTCATTCCAATCCCAAAGAAAGGCAATGCCAAAGAATGCTCAAACTACCGCACAATTGCACTCATCTCACATGCTAGTAAAGTAATGCTCAAAATTCTCCAAGCCAGGCTTCAGCAATACATGAACTGTGAACTTCCTGATGTTCAAGCTGGTTTTAGAAAAGGCAGAGGAACCAGAGATCAAATTGCCAACATCCGCTGGATCATGGAAAAAGCAAGAGAGTTCCAGAAAAACATCTATTTCTGTTTTATTGACTATGCCAAAGCCTTTGACTGTGTGGATCACAATAAACTGTGGGAAATTCTGAAAGAGATGAGGATACCAGACCACCTGACCTGCCTCTTGAGAAATCTGTATGCAGGTCAGGGAGCAACAGTTAGAACTGGACATGGACAACAGACTGGTTCCAAATAGGAAAAGGAGTATATCAAGGCTGTATATTGTCACCCTGCTTATTTAACTTATATGCAGAGTACATCATGAGAAATGCTGGACTGGAAGAAACACAAGCTGGAATCAAGATTGCCAGGAGAAATATCAATAACCTCAGATATGCAGATAACACCACCTTTATGGCAGAGAGTGAAAAGGAACTAAAAAGCCTCTTGATGGAAGTGAAAGAGGAGAGTGAAAAAGTTGGCTTAAAGCTCAACATTCAGAAAATGAAGATCATGGCATCCAGTCTCATCCATGGGAAATAGATGGGGAAACAGTGGAAACAGCATCAGACTTTATTTTTCTGGGCTCCAAAATCACTGCAGATGGTGATTGCAACCATGAAATTAAAAGACGCTTACTCCTTGGAAGGAAAGTTATGACCAACCTAGATAGCATATTCAAAAGCAGAGATATTACTTTGCCAACTAAGGTCTGTGTAGTCAAGGCTATGATTTTTCCAGTAGTCATGTATGGATGTGAGAGTTGGACTGTGAAGAAGGCTGAGCACTGAAGAATTGATGCTTTTGAACTGTGGTGTTGGAGAAGACTCTTGAGAGTCCCTTGGACTGCAAGGAGATCCAACCAGTCCATTCTGAAGGAGATCATCCCTGGGATTTCTTTGGAAAGAGTGATGCTAAAGCTGAAACTCCAGTACTTTGGCCACCTCATGCGAAGAGTTGACTCATTGGAAAAGACCCTGATGCTGGGAGTGATTGGGGGCAGGAGGAGAAGGGGACGACAGAGGATGAGATGGCTGGATAGCATCACTGACTCAATGGACGCGAGTCTGAGTGAACTCCGGGAGTTGGTGATGGGAGGCTTGGCATGCTGTGATTCATGGGGTCTCGAAGAGTTGGACACGACTGAGCGACTGAACTGAGCTGAACTTGGGGTCTTCACACAACTAATCCCCTTTGCCCACTGCCATCCCTCTATTTCTCCCAGGCTAGCCGCTATCGAGGTCACCTTATAGATAGGGTGCCCCACAAAGGGCACAAGAATAGCAGTCAGGGATCTGAAAATGGTAGACAGGGCATTGTTCAAACTGGTGCCTCAAATGCCGCCAGTAAAACGTTTGTCATATGGGCCTTGGGTATTTGGGTTAAATATCTGCTGCTTCATGCCCAGTTCTCTCACCACGTGGGTCAACTTGGCATAGGTATGCCATGTACTCACAGTATATCCAGGAGCTCCCCTGTGTTCGACCACACGGTATGGATGGCAGCGTTAATCCATTCCGTCTGCTGTTCTCGGTCTCTCAGTCATGTCCGATACTTTGCAACCCCACGGACTGTAGCCTGACAGCACCCTCTGTCCATAGGGATTCTCCAGGCAAGAATATTAGAATGGGTTGCCTTGCTCTCCTCCAGGACATTTTCCCACCCCAGCGATCAAACCCAGGCCTCCCACATTTCAGGCAGATTCTTTACCACTTGAGCCACTAGAGGATCCATTCCATAAGGATGTGCATTTGGTTTAGGCACAGATGCTGGGAGGGATTGGGGGCAGGAGGAGAAGGGGACGACAGAGGATGAGATGGCTGGATGGCATCACCGACTCGACGGATGTGAGTCTGAGTGAACTCCGGGAGTTGGTGATGGACAGGGAGGCCTGGTGTGCTGCGATTCATGGGGTCGCCAAGAGTCGGACACGGCTGAGCGACTGAACTGACTGACTGACTGACTGACTGCATGAGCCGCCTAGCATTCTGAAACTTTTTTCTCAATGAGGAGTGAGTGGTTATAGATGCCAACCGTTCTATTTCATCCCCAACACATATGATACTGTCCACCTCTGTGTCCCAAAGTTTCAAGAGCCATGCTGCCAAGTGTTCCCCCTTGCTTTTGCCAAAATTGCATACCCGAGTCTACCGACTCCGCCAGAGTATATGGTCGATATGTCTTGCTCGGTCACACTGGGGGTTTCTTGAGGATGTCTCCCCTGGGCTATAGACTGCTCATCCTTCACTTTCTGCCACCCAGCAGGCCTCACTGCCAAGCAGGGACCCACAGTCTCATAATGCTCATTGTCACCTTCAGTTACTGCCTCACTGTCAGAGATGCCGAGTTCTTCAGAGCCACGGGGTTCTGCTCTGATGCCAATATATGTTGCTTCAGTTCTTCCAAGCATCTCTGCACATGGCACACTGGCATGGCATCATGGAGGGCACTATCCATATTCACCTTCAGGGCAGCCAAGGGAATCCACCCCAAGGTTCCAGCGGCAGTCCATGTCACCTTGTTCGGCAAATGGGAACTCACTGCCTCTAACGATTTTTCACTGCTATCTGGTGACTCGTCCACCACCTCCCAGTCTTACACTGGAGCCCACATGGAGAGGATCGCAGCCACATGGGACCACATGCTATCTCATAGCCACTGGCTTCCTCCACCCAGTGGAGCCTCAGGCTCCCCTGTCTGCTGGGTATGCTGCCAACTATGCCAATCGTCTTGCTGTTCACATTGTCTGCACTGCTCGCTGAACCCAGGGTAGGCAAGGCGCCAGCTAAGAGGCTAGAAGGAGACTCAAGGAGCCGTAGGACCTGCAGACACAGCCTAATCTCTCCTGGCTGACACGGCAGCCATAACACAGCCTCTCTCCTGGCTGATGCAGCTGCCACAGCAGTAGCCACAATGTAACAATAACATAGCCATAAAGGCTAAGCGGCTTCTCTTGCAGTTCAATCAGTAAAGAATCTGCCTGCGATACAGGAGACCGGGTTCGATTCCTGGGTTGGGAAGATCTCCTGAAGAAGGAAATGGCAACCCACTCCAGCATTCTTGCCTAGAGAATCCCATGGACAGAGGAACCTCGCAGGCTACAGTCTATGGGGTCAGACACGACTAAGCAACCAAGCACAGCCATAGCGGAGCTCTAACACAGCCTCATTTAACATAATCATGGTGTCACTCCAGTGTAGCCCCAGTGTAGCAGCAGCCAGGGCTCCAGGGGTCCCACACAGAGTAAGCCAAGTTGAAATGAGAACCTGATGTACATGTGCAGTCCTACAAGTGATCTCAGCTGTTACATAAACCTCAGCCATGCATGCACAGCGCTGCAGGTGAGCTCAGCTCCTACACAATCATTATTTACCAAATGTGGGGCAGGAGGGAGATACCATGGGGCATGAGAGCCTGACCATGCCATTTTGGCTAATCTGTTTTTTTCCTACAGGGCACTTTCTGCAATGTTTCAAAAGATGGACATCAATGGCAGTCCTGATACCAGTCATTCTTTCTTCCAACCCATGTCATAAAGGAGTTTCCAGAAATTTTAAAGATCTTGCAATTCAGGAAGTAAAGACAAAGTGTTTTTACTTGCAAGCATTTTTATTAGGATGACAAAGTGGAAAGGTATCTGTATCCTGCTTTTGCGAAGGGATGAAGCACTTCATTGGGCTTAAAGAAAATCGGGTTGCCATGAAGTGTGAACCCTCCCACCACTGACATCCCTGCCTACAGGAGGTACTGTCTTGGGAGGGGTTTCCCGACAGCAACCCAGAAATGCACCAAGTTGTTGGG
Organism: Capra hircus; assembly: GCF_001704415.2. Lineage (NCBI taxonomy): Eukaryota > Metazoa > Chordata > Mammalia > Artiodactyla > Bovidae > Capra > Capra hircus. The sequence continues at coordinate 40,873,995 of NC_030826.1, read as the reverse complement.
AGGTGGATGCTAGTAAGGTTCCCACAGACTCACAACAAACAGTGACTAACACACATACTACTGATCTTTTATCACAGTCCAGCAAGTTGGTAGCAAGCACATATTTCATCTATGTATTGGAGCTTCCAAATCTTCAGCCCTGCTCCCTCTCTGCAGTTCCCACTCTGAGTTCATCACAGACCCTCTCCCCTATCACTCCAGACAGCCGCTTTTTGGTTCAGGTGCCCTCTCACCTAGGAGAAAAACCTGACACCTAAACATGATCCTTGATCAATTTAACCTACCATCTCTACTTTCAAAATTGCCTCCCAGACTCTACCGCCTCTTACTGGTTCACTAAGCACTGACATCACTGTTCATCCTTTCACCTGGACCACATACTTGTTCCGCCCGTTCCCACTTTGGCCCTGCTGCAGTTTGTTTTCTATAGAACATAACTCATCTGATCTCTCCCTGCTGAAAATTATCCAGTAGATTCTCAACGCCCCTAGAATACTATCTAAACTCGGCAGAACAACTGCCAAAATCCTTCCCGGCCCGTACCTACCTACCTCATTATTGCAGATCTCAACCTTTCCCTTTCTCTATCCTCCTGGCAAAGACCATCCCTGACCACCTAATCACAACAGGCACACTCCCTGAACTATCTCCCAATTACTCTCTGTCACATTACTCTGTTTTACCTCCTTCAGGCACTTGTCACCGTCTGCAGTTGTGATTTATTCATCTGTTTACATTTGTGTTATCTGTATCCTCCACTAGAATGAACCTTACAAGACATGAACCATGTCAAGACATGAACCATGTCAACCAATGAACCATGACAAGAAGAACCTTAGCTGACCTGCTTATATCTATGTGCTTAGCACCTAACATGGTGCTGGATGTTTTGCTGAATGAATTATTAAATGAAAAAAAAAAAAAGAATGACTAATTTATAATTATATAAAAGTTAATTCCACAGAATACTGATTTTATTAAAAAGTGTGAAGTACTGCTGTTAGATGAGCCACCATCTGCTAGTTCTACACTTTGAATTATTATTTAATACCCCCACTCTCAGTTTTAACACCTGAAAAATAGGTGTAGTAATTGTCTTGATCTCATCAGGGTGTTAAGAAATAAGGAAGAAGACGTGCATAAAATACTTAGCACTATGCTTGGCACATGGTATATATTCAATAAATGCTAACTATTAGTGGAGAGTAAGATTAGAATATTCTAGTTAATTTTTAAAAGAAGAATATTTGCTTTATTGTGGAAACCGGTATGCCCCCCCTCCCCAAACAGTGGACCTTAGAAAGCTGATGTGTGCAGGAATCCCATATATATCCCCTTTTCTCTGTTCCCACCAATTATGATACTCTCTCAGCCAGAAATCATGCCCTCCTCATCACTCCTTCAGGGTAATCAAGTAGCTCCCAACCATTGTTCCTGCCTTCAAATTGTCTCCTTTCTACAGCATAGTACGTTGGTTAAGAAAATAGGTTCTAAAACCTTACGGTCTCAAGAACTTAAATAACCTGGTCCCCTCCTCCCATCATTCTTACACGCAACTAACCTTAAGGGCATTCTTCACTCTCGTTAGAACAACACGCCCACAGTGAGAGGGAACACGGCATAGTGATTAAGAGCAGGGCAATTAGAGCCAGACTGCTTGGCTTCAAATGCCAGCTCCTTCACTTACTCACTTACTAGTTACTTAGCCTCTCCATGCCCTGGATTCCTCATCTGCAAATGGCAGGGAGAGTAACACTGCGTATGTCATAAGCTTTGGTGAGAATCATAGAGTATGTGTACAGCACAAAGCTTGACACTTAGCAATGATGATGACGATGACATTAAGCCTACACCAGAAACTACTCATCTTTCTAAAACGCATATCCAATCATGGCATATTCATGTTCAAAACCTTTTAATGTCCATTGTCAACAAGATGGAATGAAGAATCCTAAGTTTAGGACACTTAAGTGCAGTGCCAATTCTTCCTACTGTGGTGATAAGCCACCTTTGCAATTTTATATCCCATTATTCTCCTCCAGTGCCTCCCTACAGGAGATTCAAAATCTGTGCTTTAACCAACTGACACTTTTTGCCATCCCAAGAAAAACACCACGGCGTTTTGTTTCTCTACTTTACTTGCTGAAATTCCCTTCCTATTCCCTTTTACTTGTAAAGTTCCTGTTCGTTCTTCAAGACCCACATAAACGTTCCATTTTCACCAAGTGCTCCCTACATCTTCCAGGGAAAGGCAGGGGCTCCAACCTCTAAACTCCCACATCTTATCCAGAAAACCTGGATGCACAACTTGTGTTATCTGGCACTTGTCAGTTTATTTCTCTGTGACCTCTCCTATGGCCTCCTCAAAGGCAGGAAAATATTTGTATCTTTTTTTGCATAATCCCTGATTTACAGCAGGTGCTCAAGCAATGAGTGTTTGACTGATACCTACTGAAGTGATGTGGACAGCAAACAATTCTAGCAGAGTGATCCAAAATCACAAAATCATTCTAGTAAGAAGATGGCTAAAATAAAAGCAGTTTTCACGTTGAGTATCTTTTGGATCCTTCATTGTATTAATCTGCATCTCTTTAAGCTTCTGACTCCTCTATGTTGTACAATTTTCTACTTCATTTTAGAGGCTGAGTCATTTTGTTTGAAGATGAGTCAAGAGAATGTATTTTTTGAAAGATTTCAAAGGAAAATATTTCTAAAGATTTACCACCTTAATATTTTTCCTCCTTTAAAAGAATGCTAAAATAGCATTCTAAGTTTCATGCCTTTACTTATTTAAATAATTTTATTTTTAAGATTCTAGTGATTTAAATGTAACTGGGGGATCTCCCCATGTGTACTCCATAGAAAACTAATCTATGAAAACTAACAAATAAAAATGATTCTATGGTCAAATAAGTTTGGAGAAAAATACATGCTGTATCTCTTTATTGAAAAGTCATGGGACTTCCCTGGTGGTCCAGTGGTAAAGACTCTGCCCTCCAGTGCAGGGGGCCTTGGCTCGATCTCTGGCCAGGAAACTAGATGCCACAACTAAAATCTGGCACAGCCAAATATATTTAAATAAAAGAAAGAAAGAAAAGTCACAAAGCACTTTAGCATATTAAAGGCTCTGAAAGGTCAATACAGGCAAAGAACTCAGTATTTCCCAAACTTATTTACCAGAGGACCCTTTAATGTTCTTTGAAACAAGTGTTCATGAAACTCATTTTAGGAACTACTGCACCATTCAGCCTCTAAATGGCCCAATATGTTTAGTTTGGGGGCCATAAATAATATTAATTCATACCATGTTCGGATAGAATTTTAAAGAGTCTCCATCACTGTCACTCATGCAGATCTGAACTCATCTACATGCCCCTGACAAGTTTTCATTCAAAACACAAATGAAGGGAATGGAGAGCAAATCATTTGTTACAGCTCTATTAAAGAAAAAAAAAAAAAAAGTGGTCATTAACGCAGAACCAGAATCTCTTTCCCTGTTGATTCCATCTGTTCACACAGTCTCTTGGAGCCATGTGAAATCTTAAAATAGTATAACTTTTTCAGCCAGAGGGCTGATTCATCATAAAGAATGTTTGGTTTCTGGTAGAACAGCAATTGAAAAGCTTAGCTCTCTCTCCATCTGAAAAGTAGGCAAGAAAACGTGAAAACCATCTGCAGATACCTAGCATGCCAGGTCATTGTTAGTGATGTTACAATGATTAGAAGATAATAACTCAGTTCCTTTGAAGACTGAAATGAAATGTCCACGCAGTGACAAACAAAAGAGCCCTAAATTTGGCAACAAAACAATCTAAACCCTTTTTTATGAGGTGAGGAGTATGTCTTAAGTAGTAAACACTTAAGTAATTAGCTGCTTTTATGGAGATACCTATAAACTGAAACATGCGGGAAAAATCTCGGTAATAGGCTGACGCCCTGGGAGGTGGGTATATAAGAACCAGGGGAGAAGACAGAAGCATCGAGACACCAAGACTTCTCTCATCAACCCAACAAAACCCAGCTCCTGACACCCATGGCTTGCTGTGCTCCCCGCTGCTGCAGGCGTCCGCACTGGTCCTGCCACCACCATCTGCTCCTCTGACAAATTCTGTCGGTGTGGAGTCTGCCTGCCCAGCACCTGCCCACACGACATCAGCCTCCTCCAGCCCACTTTCTGTGACAACCTCCCCCGTGCCCTACCATGTGCCTGACACCTATGTGCCAACTTGCTTTCTGCTCAACTCTTCCCACCCCACTCCTGGACTGAGCGGGATCAAACCTGACTACCTTCATTCAGCCTGGCTGTGAAAATGCCTGCGAGCCCGCTGTTTAAACAGCCACATCTTTGCACGGGTTCAGTGATGTGCTGCTCAAGTCTTAATGCATCATCTGGCCTTCAACACTCACTATTACCTACAATCAAATTAAATCAATCCCAATAGCATGGGCAGTGTCTTCATGCATTTGCCCAACTTCTTGATTCTTTCTTCTTTTGCATAGAATTGGAGACCTTCTTCCTGTCTTTTAGATTCTATCACTATTCTTTGGAAATGAACCATTTTGACTATTTCAACAATTAAACTTCATTCTTTACCTAGCAAATATGGTTTTTGTGATTATTTGTTCATGTGTTTCTTCTTAGGGAAAGTGAAATGCCTACCTAAACTTGAACTTCATCATACTGCCCAAGATTTACCCCAGCAGAATGAGAGCTCTCATGGTTGGAATCATTGAAAAATTAGATACTGCTTCTTGTTGATGGGCTGAAAAGTAAAAAATTCAACAGGTTATTTTTTGGATTCACCACCCTTTTTCAAAACTGAGATATACTTGCTTTGCAATATTATATGAGTTTCAAGGTGTGCAACCATAGTGACTCAATTTTTATAAGTTATACTTCACTTATAGTTATGATAAAATATTGGGCTATATTTCCTGTGCTGTACAATATAGTCTTGTAGCTTATTTATTTTATACATAGTACTTGGTACACAGAACTACACAAAAAAAGGTCTTAATGACCCAGATAACCACAAAGGTGTGGTCACTCAGCTAGAGCCAGACATCCTGGAGTGTGAAGTCAAGTGGGCCTTAAGAAGCATTACTACAAACAAAGCTAGTAGAGGTAATGAAATTGGCAGCTGAGCTATTTCAAATCCTAAAAGATGATGCTGTTTAAGTGTTGCACTCAATATGTCAGCATATTTGGAAAACTCAGCAGTGGCCACAAGGACTGGGAAAAAGAAATCCGTTTTCATCCCAATCCCAACAAAAATGGCAATGCCAATGAATGTTCAAACTATCATAAAATTAGGCTCATTTCACATGCTAGTAAGGTTATGCTCAAAATTCTTCAAGCTAAGCTTCAATAGTGTTTGAACCAAGGAACTTCCAGATGTACAAGTTTGGCTTAGAAAAGGCAAAAGAACCAGAGATCAAATTGCCAACATTTTTTTGGATCACAGAGAAAGCAAGAGAATTCCAGAAAATCATCCACTTTTGCTTCATTGGCTACACAAAAGCCTTTGACTATGTGGATCACAACAAACTGTGGAACATTCTTAAAGAGATGGGAATACCAGATCACCTTACCTGTCTCCTGAGAAACCTATATATATGTTGCTTCATTCTTCCAAGCATCCTGCACATGGCACACTGCATGGCAGTCATGGAGGGCACTATCCATATTCACCTTCAGGGCAGCCAGGGAATCCACCCCAAGGTTCCAAGCGGCAGTCCATGTCACCTTGTTCGGCAAATGGGAACTCACTGCCTCTAACGATTTTTCACTGCTATCGTGGTGACTCGTCCACCACCTCCCAGTCTTTACACTGGAGCCCACATGGAGAGGATCGCAGCCACATGGGACCAATGCTATCTCATAGCCACTGGCTTCCTCACCCAGTGGAGCCTCAGGCTCCCCTGTCTGCTGGGCATGCTGCCGAACTATCCAATCGTCTTGCTGTTCACATTGTCTGCACTGCTCGCTGAACCCAGGGTAGGCAAGGCGCCAGCTAAGAGGCTAGAAGGAGACTCAAGGAGCCGTAGGACCTGCAGACACAGCCTAATCTCTCCTGGCTGACACGGCAGCCATAACACAGCCTCTCTCCTGGCTGATGCAGCTGCCACCAGCAGTAGCCACAATGTAACAATAACATAGCCATAAAGGCTAAGCGGCTTTCTCTTGCAGTTCAATCAGTAAAGAATCTGCCTGCGATACAGGAAGACCGGGTTCGATTCCTGGGTTGGAAGAAGATCTCCTGAAGAAGGAAATGGCAACCCACTCCAGCATTCTTGCCTAAGAGAATCCCATGGACAGAGGAACCTCGCAGGCTACAGTCTATGGGTCAGACAACGATAAGCAACCAAGCACAGCCATAGCGGAGCTCTAACACAGCCTCATTTAACATAATCATGGTGTCACTCCAGTGTAGCCCCAGTGTAGCAGCAGCCAGGGCTCCAGGGGTCCACACAGAGTAAGCCAAGTTGAAATGAGAACCTGATGTACATGTGCAGTCCTACAGTGATCTCAGCTGTTACATAAACCTCAGCCATGCATGCACAGCGCTGCAGGTGAGCTCAGCTCCTACACAATCATTATTTACCAAATGTGGGGCAGGAGGGAGATACCATGGGGCATGAGAGCCTGACCATGCCATTTGGCTAATCTGTTTTTTTCCTACAGGGCACTTTCTGCAATGTTTCAAAAGATGGACATCAATGGCAGTCCTGATACCAGTCATTCTTTCTTCCAACCCATGTCATAAAGGAGTTTCCAGAAATTTTAAAGATCTTGCAATTCAGGAAGTAAAGACAAAGTGTTTTTACTTGCAAGCATTTTTATTAGGATGACAAAGTGAAAAGGTTATCTGTATCCTGCTTTGCGAAGGGATGAAGCACTTCATTGGGCCTTAAAGAAATCGGGTTGCCATGAAGTGTGAACCCTCCACCACTGACATCCCTGCCTACAGGAGGTACTGTCTTGGGAGGGGTTTCCCGACAGCAACCCAGAAATGCACCAAGTTGTTGGGAGGTGGATGCTAGTAAGGTTCCACAGACTCACACAAACAGTGACTAACACACATACTACTGATCTTTTATCACAGTCCAGCAAGTTGGTAGCAAGCACATATTTCATCTATGTATTGGAGCTTCCAAATCTTCAGCCCTGCTCCCTCTCTGCAGTTCCCACTCTGAGTTCATCACAGACCCTCTCCCCTATCACTCCAGACAGCCGCTTTTTGGTTCAGGTGCCTCTCACCCTAGGAGAAAAACCTGACACCTAAACATGATCCTTGATCAATTTAACCTACCATCTCTACTTTCAAAATTGCCTCCCAGACTCTACCGCCTTACTGTTCACTAAGCACTGACATCACTGTTCATCCTTTCACCTGGACCACATACTTGTTCCGCCCGTTCCCACTTTGGCCTGCTGCAGTTTGTTTTCTATAGAACATAACTCATCTGATCTCTCCCTGCTGAAAATTATCCATGAGATTCTCAACGCCCTAAGAATACTATCTAAACTCGGCAGAACAACTGCCAAAATCCTTCCCGGCCCGTACCTACCTACCTCATTATTGCAGATCTCAACCTTTCCCTTTCTCTATCCTCCTGGCAAAGACCATCCCTGACCACCTAATCACAACAGGCACACTCCCTGAACTATCTCCCAATTACTCTCTGTCACATTACTTCTGTTTTACCTCCTTCAGGCACTTGTCACCGTCTGCAGTTGTGATTTATTCATCTGTTTACATTTGTGTTATCTGTATCCTCCACTAGAATGAACCTTACAAGACATGAACCATGTCAAGACATGAACCATGTCAACACAATGAACCATGACAAGAAGAACCTTAGCTGACCTGCTTATATCTATGTGCTTAGCACCTAACATGGTGCTGGATGTTTTGCTGAATGAATTATTAAATGAAAAAAAAAAAAAGAATGACTAATTTAAATAATTATATAAAAGTTAATTCCACAGAATACTGATTTTATTAAAAGTGTGAAGTACTGCCTGTTAGATGAGCCACCATCTGCTAGTTCTACACTTTGAATTATTATTTAATACCCCACTCTCAGTTTTAACACCTGAAAAATAGGTGTAGAATTGTCTTGATCTCATCAGGGTGTTAAGAAATAAGGAAGAAGACGTGATAAAATACTTAGCACTATGCTTGGCACATGGTATATATTCAATAAATGCTAACTATTAGTGGAGAGTAAGATTAGAATATTCTAGTTAATTTTTAAAAGAAGAATATTTTGCTTTATTGTGGAAACCGGTATGCCCCCCCTCCCCAAACAGTGGACCTTAGAAAGCTGATGTGTGCAGGAATCCCATATATATCCCCTTTTCTCTGTTCCCACCAATTATGATACTCTCTCAGCCAGAAATCATGCCCTCCTCATCACTCCTTCAGGGTAATCAAGTAGCTCCCAACCATTGTTCCTGCCTTCAAATTGTCTCCTTTCTACAGCATAGTACGTTGGTTAAGAAAATAGGTTCTAAAACCTTACGGTCTCAAGAACTTAAATAACCTGGTCCCCTCCTCCCATCATTCTTACACGCAACTAACCTTAAGGGCATTCTTCACTCTCGTTAGAACAACACGCCCACAGTGAGAGGGAACACGGCATAGTGATTAAGAGCAGGGCAATTAGAGCCAGACTGTTGGCTTCAAATGCCAGCTCTTCACTTACTCACTTACTATTACTTAGCCTCTCCATGCCCTGGATTCCTCATCTGCAAATGGCAGGGAGAGTAACACTGCGTATGTCATAAGCTTTGGTGAGATCATAGAGTATGTGTACAGCACAAAGCTTGACACTTAGCAATGATGATGACGATGACATTAAGCCTACACCAGAAACTACTCATCTTTCTAAAACGCATATCCAATCATGGCATATTCATGTTCAAAACCTTTTAATGTCCATTGTCAAAAAGATGGAATGAGAATCCTAAGTTTAGGACACTTAAGTGCAGTGCCAATTCTTCCTACTGTGGTGATAAGCCACCTTTGCAATTTTAATACCCATTATTCTCCTCCAGTGCCTCCCTACAGGAGATTCAAAATCTGTGCTTTAACCAACTGCACTTTTTGCCATCCAAGAAAAACACCACGGCGTTTTGTTTCTCTCTTTACTTGCTGAAATTCCCTTCTATTCCCTTTTACTTGTAAAGTTCCTGTTCGTTCTTCAAGACCCCCATAAACGTTCCATTTTCACCAAGTGCTCCCTACATTTCCAGGGAAAGGCAGGGGCTCCAACCTCTAAACTCCCACATCTATTCCAGAAAACCTGGATGCCCAACTTGTGTTATCTGGCACTTGTCAGTTTATTTCTCTGTGACCTCTCCTATGGCCTCCTCAAAGGCAGGAAAATATTTGTATCTTTTTTTGCATAATCCCTGTTTTTACAGCAGGTGCTCAAGCAATGAGTGTTTGACTGATACCTACGAAGTGATGTGGACAGCAAACAATTCTAGCAGAGTGATCCAAAATCACAAAATCATTCTAGTAAGAAGATGGTAAAATAAAAGCAGTTTTCACGTTGAGTTATTTTGGATCTTCTTGTATTAATCTGCATCTCTTTAAGCTTCTGACTCCTCTATGTTGTACAATTTTCTACTTCATTTTAGAGGCTGAGTCATTTTGTTTGAAGATGAGTCAAGAGAATGTATTTTTTGAAAGATTTCAAAGGAAAATATTTCTAAAGATTTACCACCTTAATATTTTTCCTCCTTTAAAAGAATGCTAAAATAGCATTCTAAGTTTCATGCCTTTACTTATTTAAATAATTTTATTTTTAAGATTCTAGTGATTTAAATGTAACTGGGGATCTCCCCATGTGTACTCCATAGAAAACTAATCTATGAAAAACTAACAAATAAAAATGATTCTATGGTCAAATAAGTTTGGAGAAAAATACATGCTGTATCTCTTTATTGAAAAGTCATGGACTTCCTGTGGTCCAGTGGTAAAGACTCTGCCCTCCAGTGCAGGGGCCTTGGCTCGATCTCTGGCCAGGAAACTAAATGCACAACTAAAATCTGGCACAGCCAAATATATTTAAATAAAAGAAAGAAAGAAAAGTCAAAAGACTCACTCATCTCACATGCTAGTAAAGTAATGCTCAAATTCTCCAAGCAGGCTTCAGCAATACATGAACTGTGAACTTCCTGATGTTCAAGCTGGTTTTAGAAAAAGGCAGAGAACCAGAGATCAAATTGCCAACATCCGACTGGATCATGGAAAAAGCAAGAGAGTTCCAGAAAAACATCTATTTCTTCTTTATTGACTATGCCAAAGCCTTTGACTGTGTGGATCACAATAAACTGTGGGAAATTCTGAAAGAGATGGGAATACCAGACCACCTGACCTGCCTTCTTGAGAAACTCTGTATGCAGGTCAGGAAGCAACAGTTAGAACTGGACATGGAACAACAGACTGGTTCCAAATAGGAAAAGGAGTATATCAAGGCTGTATATTGTCACCCTGCTTATTTAACTTCTATGCAGAGTACATCATGAGAAATGCTGGACTGGAAGAAACACAAGCTGGAATCAAGATTGCCAGGAGAAATATCAATAACCTCAGATATGCAGATGACACCACCTTATGGCAGAAAGTGAAAAGGAACTAAAAAGCCTCTTGATGGAAGTGAAAGAGGAGAGTAAAAAGTTGGCTTAAAGCTCAACATTCAGAAAACTGAAGATCATGGCATCCGTCCATCACTTCATGGGAAATAGATGGGGAAACAGTGGAAACAGCATCAGACTTTATTTTTCTGGGCTCCAAAATCACTGCAGATGGGTGATTGCAACCATGAAATTAAAAGACGCTTACTCCTTGGAAGGAAAGTTATGACCAACCTAGATAGCATATTCAAAAGCAGAGATATTACTTTGCCAACTAAGGTCTGTGTAGTCAAGGCTATGATTTTTCCAGTAGTCATGTATGGATGTGAGAGTTGGACTGTGAAGAAGGCTGAGCACTGAAGAATTGATGCTTTTGAACTGTGGTGTTGGAGAAGACTCTTGAGAGTCCCTTGGACTGCAAGGAGATCCAACCAGTCCATTCTGAAGGAGATCATCCCTGGGATTTCTTTGGAAAGAGTGATGCTAAAGCTGAAACTCCAGTACTTTGGCCACCTCATGCGAAGAGTTGACTCATTGGAAAAGACCCTGATGCTGGGAGTGATTGGGGGCAGGAGGAGAAGGGACGACAGAGGATGAGATGGCTGGATAGCATCACTGACTCAATGGACGCGAGTCTGAGTGAACTCCGGGAGTTGGTGATGGGAGGCTTGGCATGCTGTGATTCATGGGTCTCGAAGAGTTGGACACGACTGAGCGACTGAACTGAGCTGAACTTGGGTCTTCACACAACTAATCCCCTTTGCCCACTGCCATCCCTCTATTTCTCCCAGGCTAGCCGCTATCGAGGTCACCTTATAGATAGGGTGCCCCACAAAGGGCACAAGAATAGCAGTCAGGGATCTGAAAATGGTAGACAGGGCATTGTTCAAACTGGTGCCTCAAATGCCGCCAGTAAAACGTTTGTCATATGGGCCTTGGGTATTTGGTTAAATATCTGCTGCTTCATGCCCAGTTCTCTCACCACGTGGGTCAACTTGGCATAGGTATGCCATGTACTCACAGTATATCCAGGAGCTCCCCTGTGTTCGACCACACGGTATGGATGGCAGCGTTAATCCATTCCGTCTGCTGTTCTCGGTCTCTCAGTCATGTCCGATACTTTGCAACCCCACGGACTGTAGCCTGACAGCACCCTCTGTCCATAGGGATTCTCCAGGCAAGAATATTAGAATGGGTTGCCTTGCTCTCCTCCAGGACATTTTCCCACCCCAGCGATCAAACCCAGGCCTCCCACATTTCAGGCAGATTCTTTACCACTTGAGCCACTAGAGGATCCATTCCATAAGGATGTGCATTTGGTTTAGGCACAGATGCTGGGAGGATTGGGGCAGGAGGAGAAGGGGACGACAGAGGATGAGATGGCTGGATGGCATCACCGACTCGACGGATGTGAGTCTGAGTGAACTCCGGGAGTTGGTGATGGACAGGGAGGCCTGTGTGCTGCGATTCATGGGGTCGCCAAGAGTCGGACACGGCTGAGCGACTGAACTGACTGACTGACTGACTGACTGCATGAGCCGCCTAGCATTCTGAAACTTTTTTCTCAATGAGGAGTGAGTGGTTATAGATGCCAACCGTTCTATTTCATCCCCAACACATATGATACTGTCCACCTCTGTGTCCCAAAGTTTCAAGAGCCATGCTGCCAAGTGTTCCCCCTTGCTTTTGCCAAAATTGCATACCCGAGTCTACCGACTCCGCCAGAGTATATGGTCGATATGTCTTGCTCGGTCACACTGGGGGTTTCTTGAGGATGTCTCCCCTGGGCTATAGACTGCTCATCCTTCACTTTCTGCCACCAGCAGGCCTCACTGCCAAGCAGGGACCCACAGTCTCATGCTCAGGGAGCAGTTCCATTCTCATAATGCATTGTCACTTCAGTTACTGCCTCACTGTCAGAGATGCCGAGTTCTTCAGAGCCACGGGGTTCTGCTCTGATGCCAATATATGTTGCTTCAGTTCTTCCAAGCATCTCTGCACATGGCACACTGCATGGCATCATGGAGGGCACTATCCATATTCACCTTCAGGGCAGCCAAGGGAATCCACCCCAAGGTTCCAGCGGCAGTCCATGTCACCTTGTTCGGCAAATGGGAACTCACTGCCTCTAACGATTTTTCACTGCTATCTGGTGGACTCGTCCACCACCTCCCAGTCTTACACTGGAGCCCACATGGAGAGGATCGCAGCCACATGGGACCACATGCCTATCTCAATAGCCACTGGCTTCCTCCACCCAGTGGAGCCTCAGGCTCCCCTGTCTGCTGGGTATGCTGCCAAACTATGCCAATCGTCTTGCTGTTCACATTGTCTGCACTGCTCGCTGAACCCAGGGTAGGCAAGGCGCCAGCTAAGAGGCTAGAAGGAGACTCAAGGAGCCGTAGACCTGCAGACACAGCCTAATCTCTCCTGGCTGACACGGCAGCCATAACACAGCCTCTCTCCTGGCTGATGCAGCTGCCACAGCAGTAGCCACAATGTAACAATAACATAGCCATAAAGGCTAAGCGGCTTCTCTTGCAGTTCAATCAGTAAAGAATCTGCCTGCGATACAGGAGACCGGGTTCGATTCCTGGGTTGGGAAGATCTCCTGAAGAAGGGAAATGGCAACCCACTCCAGCATTCTTGCCTAGAGAATCCCATGGACAGAGGAACCTCGCAGGCTACAGTCTATGGGTCAGACACGACTAAGCAACCAAGCACAGCCATAGCGGAGCTCTAACACAGCCTCATTTAACATAATCATGGTGTCACTCCAGTGTAGCCCCAGTGTAGCAGCAGCCAGGGCTCCAGGGGTCCCACACAGAGTAAGCCAAGTTGAAATGAGAACCTGATGTACATGTGCAGTCCTACAAGTGATCTCAGCTGTTACATAAACCTCAGCCATGCATGCACAGCGCTGCAGGTGAGCTCAGCTCCTACACAATCATTATTTACCAAATGTGGGCAGGAGGGAGATACCATGGGGCATGAGAGCCTGACCATGCCATTTTGGCTAATCTGTTTTTTTCCTACAGGGCACTTTCTGCAATGTTTCAAAAGATGGACATCAATGGCAGTCCTGATACCAGTCATTCTTTCTTCCAACCCATGTCATAAAGGAGTTCCAGAAATTTTAAAGATCTTGCAATTCAGGAAGTAAAGACAAAGTGTTTTTACTTGCAAGCATTTTTATTAGGATGACAAAGTGGAAAGGTATCTGTATCCTGCTTTTGCGAAGGGATGAAGCACTTCATTGGGCTTAAAGAAAATCGGGTTGCCATGAAGTGTGAACCCTCCCACCACTGACATCCCTGCCTACAGGAGGTACTGTCTTGGGAGGGGTTTCCCGACAGCAACCCAGAAATGCACCAAGTTGTTGGGAGGTGGATGCTAGTAAGGTTCCCACAGACTCACAACAAACAGTGACTAACACACATACTACTGATCTTTTATCACAGTCCAGCAAGTTGGTAGCAAGCACATATTTCATCTATGTATTGGAGCTTCCAAATCTTCAGCCCTGCTCCCTCTCTGCAGTTCCCACTCTGAGTTCATCACAGACCCTCTCCCCTATCACTCCAGACAGCCGCTTTTTGGTTCAGGTGCCCTCTCACCTAGGAGAAAAACCTGACACCTAAACATGATCCTTGATCAATTTAACCTACCATCTCTACTTTCAAAATTGCCTCCCAGACTCTACCGCCTCTTACTGGTTCACTAAAGCACTGACATCACTGTTCATCCTTTCACCTGGACCACATACTTGTTCCGCCCGTTCCCACTTTGGCCCTGCTGCAGTTTGTTTTCTATAGAACATAACTCATCTGATCTCTCCCTGCTGAAAATTATCCAGTAGATTCTCAACGCCCCTAGAATACTATCTAAACTCGGCAGAACAACTGCCAAAATCCTTCCCGGCCCGTACCTACCTACCTCATTATTGCAGATCTCAACCTTTCCCTTTCTCTATCCTCCTGGCAAAGACCATCCCTGACCACCTAATCACAACAGGCACACTCCCTGAACTATCTCCCAATTACTCTCTGTCACATTACTCTGTTTTACCTCCTTCAGGCACTTGTCACCGTCTGCAGTTGTGATTTATTCATCTGTTTACATTTGTGTTATCTGTATCCTCCACTAGAATGAACCTTACAAGACATGAACCATGTCAAGACATGAACCATGTCAACCAATGAACCATGACAAGAAGAACCTTAGCTGACCTGCTTATATCTATGTGCTTAGCACCTAACATGGTGCTGGATGTTTTGCTGAATGAATTATTAAATGAAAAAAAAAAAAAAGAATGACTAATTTATAATTATATAAAAGTTAATTCCACAGAATACTGATTTTATTAAAAAGTGTGAAGTACTGCTGTTAGATGAGCCACCATCTGCTAGTTCTACACTTTGAATTATTATTTAATACCCCCACTCTCAGTTTTAACACCTGAAAAATAGGTGTAGTAATTGTCTTGATCTCATCAGGGTGTTAAGAAATAAGGAAGAAGACGTGCATAAAATACTTAGCACTATGCTTGGCACATGGTATATATTCAATAAATGCTAACTATTAGTGGAGAGTAAGATTAGAATATTCTAGTTAATTTTTAAAAGAAGAATATTTGCTTTATTGTGGAAACCGGTATGCCCCCCCCTCCCCAAACAGTGGACCTTAGAAAGCTGATGTGTGCAGGAATCCCATATATATCCCCTTTTCTCTGTTCCCACCAATTATGATACTCTCTCAGCCAGAAATCATGCCCTCCTCATCACTCCTTCAGGGTAATCAAGTAGCTCCCAACCATTGTTCCTGCCTTCAAATTGTCTCCTTTCTACAGCATAGTACGTTGGTTAAGAAAATAGGTTCTAAAACCTTACGGTCTCAAGAACTTAAATAACCTGGTCCCCTCCTCCCATCATTCTTACACGCAACTAACCTTAAGGGCATTCTTCACTCTCGTTAGAACAACACGCCCACAGTGAGAGGGAACACGGCATAGTGATTAAGAGCAGGGCAATTAGAGCCAGACTGCTTGGCTTCAAATGCCAGCTCCTTCACTTACTCACTTACTAGTTACTTAGCCTCTCCATGCCCTGGATTCCTCATCTGCAAATGGCAGGGAGAGTAACACTGCGTATGTCATAAGCTTTGGTGAGAATCATAGAGTATGTGTACAGCACAAAGCTTGACACTTAGCAATGATGATGACGATGACATTAAGCCTACACCAGAAACTACTCATCTTTCTAAAACGCATATCCAATCATGGCATATTCATGTTCAAAACCTTTTAATGTCCATTGTCAACAAGATGGAATGAAGAATCCTAAGTTTAGGACACTTAAGTGCAGTGCCAATTCTTCCTACTGTGGTGATAAGCCACCTTTGCAATTTTATATCCCATTATTCTCCTCCAGTGCCTCCCTACAGGAGATTCAAAATCTGTGCTTTAACCAACTGACACTTTTTGCCATCCCAAGAAAAACACCACGGCGTTTTGTTTCTCTACTTTACTTGCTGAAATTCCCTTCCTATTCCCTTTTACTTGTAAAGTTCCTGTTCGTTCTTCAAGACCCACATAAACGTTCCATTTTCACCAAGTGCTCCCTACATCTTCCAGGGAAAGGCAGGGGCTCCAACCTCTAAACTCCCACATCTTATCCAGAAAACCTGGATGCACAACTTGTGTTATCTGGCACTTGTCAGTTTATTTCTCTGTGACCTCTCCTATGGCCTCCTCAAAGGCAGGAAAATATTTGTATCTTTTTTTGCATAATCCCTGATTTACAGCAGGTGCTCAAGCAATGAGTGTTTGACTGATACCTACTGAAGTGATGTGGACAGCAAACAATTCTAGCAGAGTGATCCAAAATCACAAAATCATTCTAGTAAGAAGATGGCTAAAATAAAAGCAGTTTTCACGTTGAGTATCTTTTGGATCCTTCATTGTATTAATCTGCATCTCTTTAAGCTTCTGACTCCTCTATGTTGTACAATTTTCTACTTCATTTTAGAGGCTGAGTCATTTTGTTTGAAGATGAGTCAAGAGAATGTATTTTTTGAAAGATTTCAAAGGAAAATATTTCTAAAGATTTACCACCTTAATATTTTTCCTCCTTTAAAAGAATGCTAAAATAGCATTCTAAGTTTCATGCCTTTACTTATTTAAATAATTTTATTTTTAAGATTCTAGTGATTTAAATGTAACTGGGGGATCTCCCCATGTGTACTCCATAGAAAACTAATCTATGAAAACTAACAAATAAAAATGATTCTATGGTCAAATAAGTTTGGAGAAAAATACATGCTGTATCTCTTTATTGAAAAGTCATGGGACTTCCCTGGTGGTCCAGTGGTAAAGACTCTGCCCTCCAGTGCAGGGGGCCTTGGCTCGATCTCTGGCCAGGAAACTAGATGCCACAACTAAAATCTGGCACAGCCAAATATATTTAAATAAAAGAAAGAAAGAAAAGTCACAAAGCACTTTAGCATATTAAAGGCTCTGAAAGGTCAATACAGCAAAGAACTCAGTATTTCCCAAACTTATTTACCAGAGGACCCTTTAATGTTCTTTGAAACAAGTGTTCATGAAACTCATTTTAGGAACTACTGCACCATTCAGCCTCTAAATGGCCCAATATGTTTAGTTTGGGGGCCATAAATAATATTAATTCATACCATGTTCGGATAGAATTTTAAAGAGTCTCCATCACTGTCACTCATGCAGATCTGAACTCATCTACATGCCCCTGACAAGTTTTCATTCAAAACACAAATGAAGGGAATGGAGAGCAAATCATTTGTTACAGCTCTATTAAAGAAAAAAAAAAAAAAGTGGTCATTAACGCAGAACCAGAATCTCTTTCCCTGTTGATTCCATCTGTTCACACAGTCTCTTGGAGCCATGTGAAATCTTAAAATAGTATAACTTTTTCAGCCAGAGGGCTGATTCATCATAAAGAATGTTTGGTTTCTGGTAGAACAGCAATTGAAAAGCTTAGCTCTCTCTCCATCTGAAAAGTAGGCAAGAAAACGTGAAAACCATCTGCAGATACCTAGCATGCCAGGTCATTGTTAGTGATGTACAATGATTAGAAGATAATAACTCAGTTCCTTTGAAGACTGAAATGAAATGTCCACGCAGTGACAAACAAAAGAGCCCTAATTTGGCAACAAAACAATCTAAACCCTTTTTATGAGGTGAGGAGTATGTCTTAAGTAGTAAACACTTAAGTAATTAGCTGCTTTTATGGAGATACCTATAAACTGAAACATGCGGGAAAAATCTCGGTAATAGGCTGACGCCCTGGGAGGTGGGTATATAAGAACCAGGGGAGAAGACAGAAGCATCGAGACACCAAGACTTCTCTCATCAACCCAACAAAACCCAGCTCCTGACACCATGGCTTGCTGTGCTCCCCGCTGCTGCAGCGTCCGCACTGGTCCTGCCACCACCATCTGCTCCTCTGACAAATTCTGTCGGTGTGGAGTCTGCCTGCCCAGCACCTGCCCACACGACATCAGCCTCCTCCAGCCCACTTTCTGTGACAACTCCCCCGTGCCCTACCATGTGCCTGACACCTATGTGCCAACTTGCTTTCTGCTCAACTCTTCCCACCCCACTCCTGGACTGAGCGGGATCAACCTGACTACCTTCATTCAGCCTGGCTGTGAAAATGCCTGCGAGCCCCGCTGTTAAACAGCCACATCTTTGCACGGGTTCAGTGATGTGCTGCTCAAGTCTTAATGCATCATCTGGCCTTCAACACTCACTATTACCTACATCAAATTAAATCAATCCCAATAGCATGGGCAGTGTCTTCATGCATTTGCCCAACTTCTTGATTCTTTCTTCTTTTGCATAGAATTGGAGACCTTCTTCCTGTCTTTTAGATTCTATCACTATTCTTTGGAAATGAACCATTTTGACTATTCAACAATAAACTTCATTCTTACCTAGCAAATATGGTTTTGTGATTATTTGTTCATGTGTTTCTTCTTAGGGAAAGTGAAATGCCTACCTAAACTTGAACTCATCATACTGCCCAAGATTTACCCCAGCAGAATGAGAGCTCTCATGGTGGAATCATTGAAAAATTAGATACTGCTTCTTTGTGATGGGCTGAAAAGTAAAAAATTCAACAGGTTATTTTTTGGATTCCCACCCTTTTTCAAAACTGAGATATACTTGCTTTGCAATATTATATGAGTTTCAAGTGTGCAACATAGTGACTCAATTTTTATAAGTTATACTTCACTTATAGTTATGATAAAATATTGGCTATATTTCCTGTGCTGTACAATATAGTCTTGTAGCTTATTTATTTTATACATAGTACTTGGTACACAGAACTACACAAAAAAAGGTCTTAATGACCCAGATAACCACAAAGGTGTGGTCACTCAGCTAGAGCCAGACATCCTGGAGTGTGAAGTCAAGTGGGCCTTAAGAAGCATTACTACAAACAAAGCTAGTAGAGGTAATGAAATTGCAGCTGAGCTATTTCAAATCCTAAAAGATGATGCTGTTTAAGTGTTGCACTCAATATGTCAGCATATTTGGAAAACTCAGCAGTGGCCACAGGACTGGAAAAAAATCCGTTTTCATCCCAATCCCAAAAAATGGCAATGCCAATGAATGTTCAAACTATCATAAAATTAGGCTCATTTCACATGCTAGTAAGGTTATGCTCAAAATTCTTCAAGCTAAGCTTCAATAGTGTTTGAACCAAGAACTTCCAGATGTACAAGTTTGGCTTAGAAAAGGCAAAAGAACCAGAGATCAAATTGCCAACATTTTTTTGGATCACAGAGAAAGCAAGAGAATTCCAGAAAATCATCCACTTTTGCTTCATTGGCTACACAAAAGCCTTTGACTATGTGGATCACAACAAACTGTGGAACATTCTTAAAGAGATGGGAATACCAGATCACCTTACCTGTCTCCTGAGAAACCTATACATGGGCCAAGAAGCAATGTTAGAGACTTACATGAACAACTGACTGGTTTAAAATTGGGAAAGGAGTATGACAAGGCTGTATATTGTTGCCCTGTTTATTTAACTTCTATGCATAGTACATCATGTGAAATGCCAGATTGGATGAATTACAAGCTGGAATCAATTGCCTGGAGAAATATCAACAACCTCAGATATGCAAATGATACCACTCTAATGACCGAAAATGAAGAGGAACTAAAGAGCCTCTTGTTGAGGGTAAAAGAGAGGAGTGAAAATAACTGGCTTAAAACTCAACACTCGAGAAACTAAGATCATGGCATCCAGTCCCATCACTTTAGGTCAAACAGAAGGAGAAAAAGTGTCAGCGATGACAGATTTTATTTTCTTGGGCTCCAAAACCACTTCTGACAGTAACTATAGCCATGAAATTCAAAGACATTTGCTTTTTGGAAAGAAAGCTATGATAAAACCAGACAGCATATTAAAAAGCACAGACATCACTTTGCTGACAAAGATTTGCATAGTCAAAGCTATGGTTTTTCCAATAGTCATGTACAGATTTGAGAGTTGAACATAAAGAAGGCTGAGTGCTGAAGAATTGATGCTTTCAAATGATGGTGCTGGAGAAGACTCTTGAGAGTCCCTTGGACTGCAAGGAGATCAAACCAGTCAATCCTAAAGAAAATCAACACTGCATATTCATTGGAAAGACAGGCAATGAATCTCCAAAACTTTGGCCACCTGTTATGAAGAGCAGACTCATTGGAAAAGATCCTGATGCTGGGAAAGATGGAGAGCTAAAGGAGAAAGAGGTGGCAGAGGATGAGATGGTTAGATATCATCACTGACCTAATGGACATGAATCTGAGCAAACTCTGGGAGATAGTGAAGGACAGGGAAGCCTGGAGTGCTGTAGTCCATGGGGTCCCAAAGAGTCAAACTCAGCTTAGCAACTGAACAACTATAAGCTCATTTATTTTATACAGAGTAGTTTGTACCTCAGTCCCCTGCCCTATCTTTTTCCTTTCCACTTCTCTGTCATTGGTGACCACTAGCTTGTTCTCCTTATCTGTGTATCTGTTTCTTTTTTTGTTATATCCACCAGTTTATTTTTTAGATTCCACATGTAAGTGATATCAAACAGTATTTGCCATTCTCTGAGTTATTTCATTAAGTATATTACACTCCAAGTCCATCTGTGTTGTTGCAAATGGCAAATTTTTCATTGTTTTTTATGCTTGAGTAGTATTTCATTGTTTCCCTATATACCATATCTTGTTTATCCATTCATCTGTTGATGGACACTAAGTTTCTTCCATATCTTGGCTATTGTAAATAATGCCCCTGTGAACATTGTGGTGCATTTTTTTTTTCAAATTAATGTTTTCGTTTTCTTTGGCTATATATCCAGGAGTAGAATTGGTGGGTTATATGGTAGTTCTATTTTTGGTTTTGGGGGGAACCTTCATGTTGTTTTCCTGAGTGGCTGCATCAATTTACAGCCCACCAACATTGAACAAGTGTTCCCTTTTCTGCAGATCTTTGCCAGAAGTTTTATGTTTTCTGGTCTTTCATTTAGGTCTCTAATCCACTTTGAGTTTATTTTTTTTAAATACAGTGTTGGAGAATGTTCTGCTAATAATGTCACCTGTCCAGCTTTCTTTGCACCATTTATTGAAGAGACTGTCTTTTCTCCACTGTGGATTCTTGCCTCCTTTGTTATAGATTAATTGACCATAAATGTGTGGATTTGTTTCTGGGCTCTCTAGTCCATTCCATTGACCTATGTGCCTGTTTTTCTGCCAGTACCATACTGTTTTGATTACTGTTGCTTTGTAATATGTTCTGAATTTTAGGCTTTACTACAGGATAACCATTGGCACTATGCCAACCCACCTCTTTTTCAGCCAAAAACAAAGGAGTTTGATGTTTTCATACATGCTTATAAGGGATAAATATTTAGGTTTTATATTTAATATCAAAAATAAATCTTAGAGTCCTTTTATTACCACTGTGGGCCTTTAGTCATTCAAGGGCCCTTGGCTAGCTAAAAAGCCCCAAATGTAAATCAGGTGATATGTGTTCCAGTTCTGGCTCTGCCTCAGGCTGCTTCTGTAACCCTGATCAAGTCACTTAAACTCTTTGGGTCTCAGGTCCTACATCAGTAAAATGGGTTGGTTGACCAAGTGCTCTCTAAAATCACTTTCAGCTTGAACATTCTGTGATTCTAGGTTATCTAGAAACATTTTAAGTAACAGATACTCCATGCTGCTAATCAACCCTATCTTACTGTATTACTTTTACCTCTTTCAGTCATAATGGCTAGTTTTTGGTGAGTATATCCTGCACACTCTAATATGTGCTGTATGTGTTTTATCTCATTTATCCCTAACAAAAAAAACTAACAGGCAGCTACTGTTATTCTTCCGACTATATAGGTGAGAAAGCTGAGATGGAGAAATTACTTGCAAAACTTAAATAAATAGCAACAGAGGCGCTATCTGAATTCGGAGTCCTTCCTCTTTCTACTATACCAAAGCATCTGCCTCCTCTGCAGACAGCAACATGCCCAAGAGAAACACGACCACACACAGCTCTCTTTATCCAGGAGAAAGTACATGCTACTTGACAATACATGCTCTACTTGACAACACATGCTTCTAGATTGTCTACTTGGTTGTATATGGCAACAGTTTTCTCTGGTTGTTATAGCTTAAGACAAAATGAGTATACACAATGAGTCTAGGAAAAACTGCTTATGTTTCAAAGGTGAAAACAAATCATGTTTCTTTAAGTCAGACTTTAAATACCAATGAGCAACATCAGCACAGGAAAAATACAGACTGGTTCATTAACCTTGCATTAAAATGTAGAATGTTTGGCAACTCAGATTTCAATTTTCTGGTGAGTTTCAGTGACTTAGTTTAAGATAAAACAAACTCCCCTTAAAGATAGTTTACCCTTGATAATAGAATAGAAAATCAGATCATTTCATTTTCTTTCAAAGATCTGGCCTCCAGATCTTTGTTTCTATCTTTATGGATGGACTGTAGCCTAACGTAGACTCTGATCACCACACTTATGATCACAACCAGTCTCCTCGCTGACCTTGAGTCAAGTATCCCATGCCTCTTCCTCCACACAAACTATACTTCTGTCAGAACAGATTCCTATTTCTCTATAAATATTGGCTAAATTGAGTTACTCATAACTCTTCGATGACAAGATTTTTGTTTCTTAACGAATCAAGTCTAAATTCTTCAGTGTGACTCTAAGACCCTCAATAATCTGGGACAACCATCTTCATCAAACACTACTTGGTACTTGTCTTGGGCAACATGAATCCTGTACTCTAGTCGGAGCAGTTCCCCCTATTCAGTGGTCAAGAGCAAGGTCTCTGAAACCAGACTGTCTTGCTCTAAATGGTACCTCTTGGGCTTCCCTGGTGGCTCAGATGGTAAAGAATCCGACTGCAATGCAGGAGACCTGGGTTTGATCCTGGGGTGGGAAGATCCCCTGGAGGAGGGCATAGCAACCCACTCCAGTATTCTTGCCTGGAGAATCCCCATGGGCAGAGGAGCCTGGCAGAAAGTCCATGGGGTCACAAAGAGCCAGACACAACTGAGCACAGCACAGACTCTATCACTTACTAGTTTTGGGTGCTTGGCCATGCCATTTAATTTCCCTATGCCTCTGGTTTCTCAGATGTTAAGATTAAAACCAGTAAGTACCCTGAAAAATATCTGACCAGTAGACCACAAACCTACCCAGATCATGAAAACCCAGAAAAGACTGAGAAATTATCACAAACCAGAGGAAACCAAGGAGACACGATGGCTAAATGTAATGTGGTGTCTCAGACTAGATTCAGGAACAAAGGACATTAGTGGAAAAACTAGCAACAGGTGACTAATGTCTGAAGTTTAATTAATAGTGATGTACCTTAATTTTGACAAATGCACAATGGTATCATAAAATGTAATCATTAAAGGGAACTTGAGTGAGAAATACATAGGAATGCAGTACTATCTTTGCTGCTGCTGCTGCTAAGTCGCTTCAGTTGTGTCCGACTCTGTGCGACCCCATAGACGGCAGCCCACCAGGCTCCCCCATCCCTGGGATTCTCCAGGCAAGAACACTGGAATGGGTTGCCATTTCCTTCTCCAGTGCATGAAAGTGAAAAGTGAAAGAGAAGTCGCTCAGTCGTGTCCAACTCTTCAAGACCCCATGGAGTGCAGCCTACCAGGCTCCTCCGTCCATGGGATTTTCCAGGCAAGAGTACTGGAGTGGGGTGCCATTGCCTTCTCCGACTGCCTTTCTGCAAATCTAAAATTATTCAAAAATAAAAAGCTAATTTTAAAAAAGTATATAAATCTTAAAACTGTAGTGAAAATTAAGTTTATTAAAACACATCCAGCCCTTAGAAAACTGTATGCTGACTGTCAGTTCAGAAAATGGAGATCATGGCATCTGGTCCCATCACTTCATGGCAAATAGATGGGGAAACAGTGGAAACAGTGTCAGACTTTATTTTGGGGGGCTCCAAAATCACTGCAGATGGTGACTGCACCCATAAAATTAAAAGACGCATACTCCTTGGAAGGAAAGTTATGACCAACCTAGATAGCATATTCAAAAGCAGAGACATTACTTTGCCGACTAAGGTCCATCTAGTCAAGGCTATAGTTTTTCCTATGGTCATGCATGGATGTGAGAGTTGGACTGTGAAGAAAGCTGAGCACTGAAGAATTGATGCTTTTGAGCTGTGATGTTGGAGAAGACTCTTGAGAGTCCCTTGGACTGCAAGGAGATCCAACCAGTCCATTCTGAAGGAGATCAGCCCTGGGATTTCTTTGGAAGGAATGATGCTAAAGCTGAAGCTCCAGTACTTTGGCCACCTCATGCGAAGAGTTGACTCATTGGAAAAGACTCTGATGATGGGAGGGATTGGGGGCAGGAGGAGAAGAGGACGACAGAGGATGAGATGGCTGGATGGCATCACTGACTCGATGGACATGAGTCTGAGTGAACTCCGGGAGTTGGTGATGGACAGGGAGGCCTGGCGTGCTGCGATTCATGGGGTCGCAAAGAGTCAGACACGACTGAGCGACTGAACTGAACTGAACTGAAGTATACCTTTTACTAATAATACTCTCTGATGCTGGAATGAGGAAGGTTTCTCCTTTGACTGGTTTCTATTGTGTGCTGTGTGCTTAGTAGTTCAGTCGTGTCCGACTCTTGCGACCCCAAAGACTGTAGCCGGCCAGGCTCCTCTGTCCGTGGGAATACTTGCCTGGAGAATGGAGTGGGTTGCCATTTCCTTCTCCAGGGGATCTTTCTGACCCAGAAATCGAACCCGAGTCCCCTGCATTGCAGGCAGACTCTTCACCGACTCAGGTAGGAGGGAAACCCCTCAGTACTGGTTTTGTACTAGACTCCACCAATAGAGGGTGCTAGAAGGAGTCTGCAAGATGAGAGGAGGAAAGAAAGGTCTTGTTGCCCCAGCAATAGTCCTACATTTGGCAGCAGCAGCGAGTTCTACCAGCTTCTTTACTCTTAAAAAAAAAAAAAAAATATATATATATATATATATATAAAATTTAACTTCTTCAGAAAAACCAGAGTCAGCAAGGTGACCTCCTCCCACCATCTCCTTTCCAAGCCCTGGCCCCACAGGACCTCTCCTCTGAGCTTCTGAGTTAAGAGCAGGAGTGGGGCAACACCTGGGGCCTGAGCCCAGCCCCACAGGACCACTCTTCCAAGCTCCTAGGTCCACTCATCCTCAACATCTTCTCTTCATTCCCAGCTCTCTAGCTGATAGCTGCTTCTTGTGTTCATTACCTGTGTGTGTTTTTTTTCTTTCTCAGTCCTCGCATACCCATGTAAACCAGTTCCCTACCTTCAGACTCTCTCTGTTGAAATACCTACTGTGTGAGGATGTTCCTGTTTGCTTACTTTCCTGACCACACTTAATACAGAAGCCTTCATAAATGCCAGTTATGATTATTTTCCAAACTTCCTTAAATGTTTATTCCATGTGTTCAAGGCACCAGATTCCATCTGGTGATTCAGGTTCTATGCTAGGTAACAAAGAAACCAGGAAAAATGAGACATATTTCCTGCTTTAAAGGAGATTACATCCTAGTAAAGAGAACCAACATGTGTACAAAAACAATGTCACAAAGTTTTTTGGGTGGATATAGGATACAATTGAGGTAAAAAGGATGGCATGACCAGTTCTGCTGGGACCATGCAGAGAGTAGGGGCAGAACAGCATCACAGAACTCACTGTTTTCCTTGCCCCAAAAGCACTTACCTCTTTTCTAAGTGTTTCTCACCAAAACAACTTATTCCAAATCCTCCATGAAGACTTCTGGTCATTTCAGCCCTTTTTCATCACATTTCATCTTGTGGGAGTTCTCATAGTCCCTGGAGGAGAAACTGCTATTTATTAGACTTATCTAATAAGCACAGTGATGAATGATTTGCCTGATTAATTCTCACTTGGTCTTTAATACTAATACTACTAATAAGACTATAACAGGTGATTCTATTTTCCCCAAATTTGTAGTTGAGAAAACTAAAGCCCAAAAAGTCTAATAACTTGATCTAGGCCTCATAGCATGTAAGTGCTAGTCATGATTCAAAAGTACCCCTGAATCTCTTTCATTTCACTGTCATGTACTAAATTATGTTGTTTGAACCATTTGCAAAGGAATTTCTAGCCTTTTCCATCAGACCCACATACTCCTTGTGGGCAGGCACCATGTCTTCTATTTTTTTTTTTTTTAATCTCTACCAGACTCTTCAGAATATGTTAGAGAATCAATAACTACTTGACTTATAACAAATGGTTTTGCTGATCTGTCTCCTTTACTCTAGTTACATACTAGCTTTAGCTATGACTTGTTAACACCGTAACTGAAGTAAAATGGAAGGGAATTTTTAAAGGTTCCTGTCTGATAGACAGTGATTATCAGCTTAGGCAGCAGTTTTGGAAAATGGAATGAACAGGTTCGCAGTTTAGTTTTCCTTAAAAAAAATTAAAAAGAACTTTTCATGCTGCTTTGCAAAGAAAGCCAAATTTATTTTTCAGGCCACATATAGACTCACGAACCTATATTTTAATATGTTCTGACTTCCGGCTGAAAAAATGGCATCCTTTCTAAAACTGAGAGTTTATTTATATTTATGCATAATTGCACATATAGATAATGCAGTGAAACAATAGAAAATCATCTAGCAGGCTCTGAACTCTCTAATCAAAATCATGTTACCTATACTCGATATTTGTTTATTGTCTCAAATCCATGAAAAGATAGCAAGGTGAATCTGCTGAGGGGAAAAAAATCCCACGGATTTTGACTTCCCAAATATATCCCTGCTGTGTCCTGTGTCCTAAGTCGCTCAGTCATGTCCGATCTTTTCGACCCCATGGACTGTAGCCTGCCTGGCTCCTCTGGCCATGGGATTCTACAGGCAAGAGTACTGGAGTGGGTTGCTGTGCCCTCCTCCAGGGGATCTTCCCAACCTAGAGACTGAACCTGCGTCTCTTTATGTTGCCTGCATTGGCAGGCGGGTTCTTTACCACTAGCACCACCTGGGAAGCCCAGGGC
The DNA here is from genome assembly GCF_001704415.2 of Capra hircus. NCBI lineage: Eukaryota > Metazoa > Chordata > Mammalia > Artiodactyla > Bovidae > Capra > Capra hircus. Next base: position 40,846,756 of record NC_030826.1, on the reverse strand, counting down.
ATATCTTTTGAGAGGGATCATCTCTTAGTTCTAAGAGAAGTCACTTCTAACTCTTCACACCCAGGAGTGATCATTTGTAAGAACCTGTTCTGGCTGGTAAAAAAAAGAGGAAAGTCAGAGTAAATACTGGTGTATTTACCATGGTTAAGTACGTAGAGAACCTATATCAACACCATTTTGAAACTACAGTAGGAAGCAAGTTCAAGTGTAGCAACAACCAAATAAAACTGAAGGAGTGCTCATCCTGCGGCAGATAAATAAGTTAGTGACTTATTTGTAGGGGATTAGACAAACAACAACAGGAAGCATTCTGATGGAAGGCAGCCACGTTCCCTGAGCTGGATCGCTATAAAAGACTCCCCGAGGACTTAGTAGAACAGCTTCCTTTGCAACAAACATCTGCCTGATCCTTTGTCTCTATGTCTTGCTGTGAGTCTCGTCTCCAGGGATGCTACAGCGTGCCCACCGGGCCCCCCACCACCATCTGCTCCTCGGATGTACGCTGTCAGTGTGGAGCCTGCCTGCCCAGCACCTGCCCACACGAGATCAGGCTCCTTCAGCCCACCTGCTGTGATACCTGCCACCCACCCTGCTGTGTGCCTGACTCCTGCGTGCCCGACTCCTACGTGCCAACCTGTTGGCTGCTCAACAGCTGCCACCCTACTCCAAACCTGAGCGGAATCTCTGTCACAACCTGCGTCCAGCCCTGTGAGGGTGAAGCAAAATCCTACTAGCCAAAGACAATCTCAATGAGCTTTGCCCGCGTTGCCCTAAGGGACTGCAACTGTCATCAAGAGCTGCTCAGCTTTGCAGAAGTGTTCTACGTTTTGAACAATGATTTCAAATCAGAAGTGGAAAAAATGCTATCATGGACCTCCTTAATTTAAATAAACACCACTCTTTCCCAAACCATGGGCTGTCTCAATGTCTAATGCCATAATAACCCGACTCTTGACACATGTATGCATCATGAACCCATAAATATGTCCAGCAGAATTACACTTTCTGATGAAATCAACATAAATCTCATAGCCAAAAAGAGGTCGCACAGGGATAGGTAAATATGTGAAGAAAACTGCCTGGATAATAAAAGATATTATATTAAACTCTAAGTTTAGAATCACTTTAAATTCCAAGGTCAGTATCTATTTTTAATTTTAATTTTTTCCCTGCCTCTGTAAGTAACTCACTTACATCCCTAAAGAGGCTAAGGAATTGGCAATTAGAGATCAACAAACTTGCAGAAGAGACCCCAAACACTGAGCTGAGCCACATTTTTTTTTTCATTGTTTAGTTTAGGTGAAGCTTTGAGTGTAAAACAGAACAGTTTTTGAATGTAAATCAAAACAGACAACTGTAAAGCCCTTCACAAATAAAATGTCACTCTGATTATGTAATATTTTATATTATTATTAGAGGCTATTCTAAAAATAGATACATACAGTTTTTCATTCTCATCTGTTATTTAATGCAGTTCAGTAGACATTTATTAAATGCTTGTGTTCCAGGCATTGTCCTAAGTGCTTGACAGAGACAAAGAAGATTAAGACACAATTCCTAATTTCAAAGAGTTACCTTTGGAGTAAGGAAGACAAATATAGATGAGAAACTACAATATATAGTAGAATAAACTGTAAGAGCAGAGAATGAAAACATCTAGAAGAACCACCTAAAATTTCTTTATGAAGGATATTCAAGCTGGAGTTTGAGGGACAAGTAGGATTTGAGAAGCAGCAAATGGAGGAAGGACAAAAGAAAAAATATTGTCATAAAGTACCTAGGAGACTCCAACCTTCATTTCTATTTGATGTGTTTTATGATAAACATCAATATTTAAGTCAAAATCAAACGAACTTCACAAACATATATGGTTTGTTCTCAAAATATATGGTTTACCAACCAGTGACATTTGGTATTTCCCACTGATTTTATTTTAGCCAACTTCTTTCTCTTTTGGGCAGGCTAGGTTGGTCTTCCCTAACGTCTCCTCAGAGACAACAGATTCTGTATATTGTGTTTATTCAACAAATTTGTAATTTAGACAACAGATTCTGTGCATTTGCTATTTAACAAGTTATGTAATTTAGATTCTACTTTCTGAATAATTTTGTGCTGATCATGGGGGATGTATGTAGAAATGTTAGAATCATAGGATATTACACATTGGAGACTACTTGGTTCAACTTCCTGATCTGCCAACTTACAGTAAGGCAATCCAAGGTGAATTGAGGCAAAGAATGTGTGTAAGGTATTCCTCAAAGGAAGATTAGATTTTAGGAAAACAAAGTAAAGAAGTAAGCCAGTGAAAACAATGATTTCTATGAAGGCCATGGTGTTAAACCACATTGGATCAAATCAAACCCACTGCGATTTTGTGAATCTTATGATATCTTCTTTCCTGCATCTCATTTTAAAGTACATAGTTCCTGTGAAAATGAATGAAGACTGAGGTGATTTTCTTATAGTGGTATATTTAACAATAATAAAAAACAGCCCTGGGTGAATCTTTTCCAGTGGATTCAGACTTTGACTCCCTACAACACTGGTACAACTTTGAGAATGGAGACTGGTTTTTTTTTTTCTGTTGTTCTTTCTTTAATATGAATTTATTTATTTTAATTGGAGGTTAATTACTTTACAATATTTTATTGGTTTTGCCATACATCAACATGAATCCGCTACAGGTATACATGTGTTTCCCATCCTGAACACCCCTCCCTCCTCCCTCCCCGTACCATCCCTCTGGAATTTAGAAAGATGGCAACGATAACCCTGTATGTGAGACAGCAAAAGAGACACAGATGTATAGAACAGTCTTTTGGACTCTGTGGGAGAGGGCGAGGGGGGGGATGATTTGGGAGAACGGCATTGAAACATGTATAATATCATATATGAAACAAGTCGCCAGTCCAGGTTCGATGCATGATACTGGATGCTTGGGGCTGGTGCACTGAAACTGTTTTTCAAACAAGTCCATGAAGTGAAGTCGCTCAGTCGTGTCCGACTCTTTGCGACCCCATAGACTGGAGCTTACCAGGCTCCTCCATCCATGGGATTTTCCAGGCAAGAATACTGGAGGGGGTTGCTTCCTGCTCCAGAGGATCTTCCCGACCCAGGGATCAAACCTGGGTCTCCCGTGGTGTAGGCAGACGCTTTACCGTCTGAGCCACCAGGGAAGCCTAAACAAGTCCATAGAGTAATACAATCTTTGGAAACTCACTATAGCTTTATTAAAAATAATGAAAAGGGCTTCATCTTAGTCTATTCTGGCTGTCACCTTGCTTGCTCAACAGAAACTGAATTATACCATCAATAAATAAGGCAAATATATCTGTGATGTATATATGCATATAGTCACATGCAACATTCATCTGTAAGGAGCTATGTCTTGATCCAGTTAATCAAACTGCATATTCTGAAATTATTCATTAAAAATCATATTGTGTTAAGCATATTATTTAAAATTATGGGGGGGAATGAAGAGAAGAATTTAGCCTCTGAAACTAGCTGAATTGTCACTTGGATTCATTCTCCATAATTCATGCAAGATTTGGCATTCCAGAACCCTGTAAAGTTAAAAACGATCAAATAATGACAAGTCAATGAGTCAAAAACATGACTACCCTAATAAGCTCAGGAACTCTTAATGGACAAGTAAATACCAAACTGATTAGAGAATCTTAGTGGAAAAGGGTGGCATAAATGCAAATAAGAGGATGTCTTCTGATTGGACCGACACTCAACGAGAGGAGTATATAAGAGTCCCAAAGTAAGAAGAGACATTTCATCCTAGAAACTTCACCTTTCTTTCCTAGAAACCAAAAGCAAAGCAGATTTCCAACACCATGGCTTGCTGTGCCCGCTTCTGCTGCAGCGTCCCCACCAGCCCCGCCACCACCATCTGCTCCTCTGACAAATTCTGCAGATGCGGAGTCTGCCTGCCCAGCACCTGCCCACACACAGTCTGGTTGCTGGAGCCAACTGGTTGCTGTGACAACTGCCCCCCACCTTGCCACATTCCTCAGCCCTGTGTGCCCACCTGCTTCCTGCTCAACTCTTCCCAGCCCACCCCAGGCCTGGAAAGCATCAACCTCACAACCTACACTCAGTCCAGCTGTGAGCCCTGCATCCCAAGCTGCTGCTGACCGACGGCTGCCTCACTCAGTGCCTGACAATAACACAGAAGCTATCTATTTGATATTTACTTTCTTCAATAGTTTATCAGATAGTGATGTAGATCAGATGGCATAGATATGGAAACTTTCATTTCATGGAAAGAAAATTTTTTAAAATACGTTTATTTGGCTGAGTAACCCTTTGGTTCATTTGGATAGATAGAGGTCATCTATTATCAAAATAGTAGTGAAATATAGAAGACCTCAGACTCTATTTTCTTGGTCATGTTGCTTCTTGGGTCACATTTCTTGTATTGGGCATTTTCACAGAGGAAAAATAACTTTTGATGGTTTTCCAATAAACTTTGTTTCTGTGGCAAACTGTGTTTTTCATTTATGTTAGAGTTTTTGGTATATTTCTCTCATTTGGGAGAATGGCACTGAAACATGTATAATATCATATAAGAAACGAATAGCCAGTCTAGGTTCAATGCAGGATACAAGATGCTAGGGGCTGGTGCACTGGGATGACACAGAGGGATGGTATGGGGAGGGAAGTGGGAGGGGAGTTCAGGATTTACACCCGTGGCAGATTCATGTTGATGTATGGCTAAACCAATACAATATTGTAAAGTAATTAGCCTCCCATGTACACCCGTGGTGGATTCATGTCAATGTATGGCAAAACCAATACAGTATTGTAAAGTAAAATAAAGTAAAAATAAAAATTTTTTAAAAAAAGAAAAAAATGAATAAAATAAATAAATTTAAATTTTAAAAAATATTTTAAAAATAAAGGAAAGATAATTTTTAAAAAAGAATCTCAGAGGAATGACTAAAACTAGCTTGCTAACATGGCTTGCTAACTTTAAATTGCGTATCTTTATATTCATCCTCTTTTCTCTTCCTCAGACAAACACAATTTGGGGGTGAGACGTTTACTTACCTACACTTTGCCGGGTAGATCACATGTATTAACTCATGTAACCCTTCAGTTCAGTTCAGTCCAGTCGCTCAGTCGTGTCCAACTCTTTGTGACCCCATGAATCGCAGCCCGCCAGGCCTCCCTGTCCATCACCAACTCCTGGAGTTCACTCAGACTCATGTCCATCAAGTCAGTGATGCCATCCAGCCATCTCATCCTCTGTTGTCCCCTTCTTCTCCTGCCCCCAATCCCTCCCAGCATCAGAGTCTTTTCCAGTGAGTCAACTCTTCGCATGAGGTGGCCAAAGTACTGGAGTTTCAGCTTTAGCATCACTCCTTCCAAAGAACACCCAGGGCTCATCTCCCTCAGAATGGACTGGTTGGATCTCCTTGCAGTCCAAGGGACTCTCAAGAGTCTTCTCCAACACCACAGTTCAGAAGCATCAATTCTTCGGCGCTCAGCCTTCTTCACAGTCCAACTCTCACATCTATACATGACCACAGGAAAAACCATAGCCTTGACTAGACGGACCTTAGTCAGCAAAGTAATGTCTCTGGTTTTGATTATGCTATCTAGGTTGGTCATAACTTTTCTTCCAAGGAGTAAGCATCTTTTAATTTCATGGCTACAGTCACCAACTGCAGTGATTAGCATAAAAAGAAAAATGAAGCTTTAAGAGTGATTCAACATTCTCAAAGTCACAAAGTTATTAAAAAATTCCAGGATTCAGCTCCTTGTATATCTATTTGACTTTAAAGCCCAATTCTTTCTATCACATCACAGAACCCCCAGTGCTAACAGAGCCAGAAACTTAAAAAACACAGGTATGACATTAACTTAAAACATGAAAAAGAAATAAAAGTATAAAAATCTTTAACAAAATCATCCAATCCAGCTGTAATGGACAAGGATATATTGGCTTATAGATTAAAAGTGGCAGGTATTCAATTCTAACAACTGGGTCATATAGTGGGCCTACCATTTTGACTTCATTTCCCTTGGAGAAAACTTACAGTGGTCCATTCTAGTAGTAGGGCAATAGGAATACCCTTCTACCTGCCACAACACTACCCCAGTAATGAACAGAACATCAGTATTTTCCAGGTGATTGTCTGAGGGCTAGAGCTAAAGTCTGATTAAACATGGTTTAATCTACTACTTAATTTTACTTCATTTTACCAACCTACTTTTTTTATCTTGCACAGATTATTTTTCCCAGCCTTAGATTACATATATATAAATATATTTTAGAATAGATAATATATAAGTATATATTAAATATTTATATATAAATATTAAAATATATACATTAAGGTACACGTCAAACTCTGATAAAGCATTGAGCTAGAACCAAAAGCATCCATGGGAAAAACAAAACGAGCAAGGAAGAGGAGAAGCAAATGCCTCTAAAGAAATGTTTCTAAATGTCCTCATTGTCCCTGTCACTCTCTCCAGAGAAGAATTTCTCAGAGGATCCCACAAGTTTATTAGAAGTTCGACTTTGAATGAACAGAACTTAGAAGCCGTGGGGTAGATGGAACACAATCCAGGACCCAGTCAACAAAGGATTTAGTCCATCTACTCATTCACTTGGCCACCATTTCTTGCATGCCTCCCCTGTGCCAGGCTTCAAATCCATACTAACAGTATAAAGATTAAAGAAATGTTATTATCTAAAGTTCCCTCACCTTCCTCTCAAATCTGGTGAAGGAGACAGACAAGTTATTACAATCACAGTACAGGTGTTCCGTGTATGTTGCATGAATGTAATTATAATTCCATGGAATCTCTGCCGTGACAGAGCTGTGAGCAGTATGCCAGACAAGCACACAGACAGAGTAACTAAAACCCAGGTTTATCTGGTGACTCAGTGTCAGGGTGAGGGACAGTTATGAAAAGGCTTCAAGCTATCCAAGCTAAGCATTAAGAGATGATGAGGCAGAATTAAAAAAAAAAAAAAAAGAGATGATGAGGTGGAAGAGGTGAAGAGCAGAACAGGAGCTTACTAACTCATGGACGGCTTGAAGATGGGAGAGGCTGGGGCCAAAGAGAAAGAAGAAATGCAAAGACCCTGAAGTGGGCCCCCAGCAGGGAGGTTCAGGCTGAACCCTCGAAGCAGTGAGAAATTTGAAGCGAGAGACTAACAAGCATATTTTACTTCTTATTTCTGTTACTTCTTATGATCAATCTTGGCATCTTTACTGTCACATACACCCCTACTGACTGTAAAAAGGTGTTATTAAAACTGGGCAAGTTCTAGACTCACAGACATAGAGAACAGACTTGTGGTCACCAAGGGGAAGGGGAGTGGGGAGGGAAGGACTGGGAGTTGGGATTTGCGGATGTAAACTATCACATGTAGGATGATGAGCAAAACATTCCCACTGTATAGCACAGGGAACTATGTTCAGTATCCTATGATAAACCGTAATATAAAACAACATTAAAAAAGAATGTCTGTGTATAACTGACTCACTTTGCCGTACAGCAGAGATTGACACAACTATATTTCAAAAAAAACAAAAACCAGACAAGTTCGTGAGTGGGTGTGCATGTATGTGTGTGTGTAGGTTTTCAAACTGTTGAAATTCATCAAGAATCACCATGTTTTTCCTGCGCTTGCTTGAAGGAAAAGGGTACCTTTTCTTTCTAAAAATAAAGTATGTTTAATATCTCTAACACATACTTTAAACTTACATTTTAAACCACATAAAAGGTAACTCAGTCCCAGTAGGTCCTATATTTAGTTCTTAACAAGTCGGTCACCAGGCTACTTAAGGCAAATCATCTTACCTGTCTAGGATTCATGATCCTAATTTAACAACAAAGGAGAGTTATTCCCAGGTCTCTTAGACAATTGCAGAGAAAATAAATTTTAATGAAGTACAAGCCCTTTCAATAAAAGATATGAGTTTATTCATAAACTTGGGATTTTATGACTTTCTAGTCTGTAATGCTAAGTCTTATTTCTAGTTTTAGAAACATACTATTCCACACAGAATAGCAACAATTCCTTTATCCTCACAAGGTTGATTCAAAATAATATGCATTCTAAGTAAGAGACTGATATTTTTCTGCCATGAAATTCTAACTGCAAGAGTCTGAAAACTCCTTTATAATACTTTTCTTTAAAATGTCAAAATACTTTCCTTCAGCTTATTTTTTATTCTTGGAACCCAGTCTTTTCTTTTCCTTCATAAATTATAACAACAGTAACTTATAATAATACATTATGACATAAGACGTATACGTATGACAAACCTTCCTCCAGATCCTAAGTTTCCTGAAAGCAGGGATGATGTCAATTTTGTTCACTGTTGTATAATCACAGTTTCTGGCATATGGTAACAGCTCAACTAATATCTACTGAAGTATTTTTTAAATACTGGAAAAAAGTATTAATCTGTCCTGAGTAAAAGGGTGAGCAATTTGGCAGGTATGCATTCAAAGATTCATCTGGGGGAAATCCAGGGACATCAGTAAAGATCATGAACACTTTATTTCAAGCAGAGCCATAGAGAACTTTTTAAAATTTGAAATGTATTCATTTCTGTGCCAGCCATTTTCTCTAACTGTAGGTGTGAACTTTTAGGTAAATTTTGCTGTTTCCTGTAAGGTTGCTCTTTAACTTAGTTTCTCCACCTTCCTCTTCCCCTGCGTTTGATCTGTAACTTGCTTAGATAATGACAATAATTTACCTTTGCATTGCACTTCATCTATGGATTTTAATCCATTTTTATCTCACTCGAGCCTCACAATAATCTTCAGAGTTGAAGAATGTAGATATAATTATCCTTATTTTACAGAGGAGAAAGATGAGCTTCCAAAAAGTTAATTGCTTGCCATAGCAAGAAAGGTAGCCAGCAGTACAGTGACCAATTGTAACTCTTAATGGGGTCCTCTTGAATCCACACCCTCTGCAGGAAAAAACCACACACTTTCCCACCATCATGCACTGAGATACAGGTAGACTTAAAGGAAGAGAGGAGAACCATGGCTTGAAGGATGAGTGAATTCAAGCTGAGAGGAAATGGTTTGAGTTGTCGGGATGACCCTGGACAGGAGTCTGCACTGTGCTCACTCTTTATGCTGGACTATGCTTGAAGTCTAAATGGTCTGCTGGAACTAGAATACAGGTCTTCCTTACCACAGCTGCATTTCACTTGGGGAGAAAACGTACTACTTTGGGGGAAAAAAAAAACAATGAACAAAATCGATTGTGGATAGATTAACATAGGTCTTTAACTTCACTTTCCATTGATAGGAATATTGGTAATGAAATTATTCTTCTACTTAGCACTTAGATATAAGCTAACAATTCAACTTTCCCACACTCGGTAGAGAAAGAAACAAAAAAAGCCAGTTTTCGACAGAAATATACATGGCCAATGTGTATATGAAAGAATGTTTTAACCTAATAGTTATGAAAGAAATACAAATACTATAACAATGGAATTTCATTTTCTCCTGACAAATTGACACACACTTTTTAAAATAAAATATCTATCAAAGTATACAGAAACAGGAATTTCCAAATAGCAGTTGGGAATATGTAAACAAGAAAAAGTGGCTAAATAAAATGATTCTAGAGAGAAGTATGGCAATGAATATCAAAGGTCTTAAAATATCATTAATTAACATTTGCTCCAATAATTCTATCCAATAATCAGTCCTCTTTCTGAAATGATCAGACATGTGCATAAAGATTTATGTACACAGTTGTTACTATTGCCACAATTATCTTAGAAGAAAAGTTGCAAAGCGTTTAAATGATTAATACATGAGATTTCTAAGCAATTTAGAAGTACAACTATGTGATGAACACTAGGAAATACTTAAAATAATGTTATCAAATATACTTAAGAATATAAGATCATGAAAATATATATTTAAGTGAAAATGCAAGTTATGGAATGGTATATACAATGTGATTCCAGTGGCGTCATAAAATGATAAGCAAGTATATAGAAAAATGGCTAGAGGGATATATATGAACACTGATAGAGAATTTCTCTTGACGATAGCGTGTTGTGGATAATTTCTTTATCCATTTCTATATAGTCTGAATTTTTTAATAAATATGCAATATTTCACAATAAAAATGGGATAATAGTATAGGTCTCCATATTAATGTAAATTAGATCTTCAAAAATCCCAACACTACAATGCTGCTAATACAATGTTACATGTATATTATATATCAATTAAAAGTCAGTTAATTTGTTAAAGTCCCCAAAGCTAAAAGAGAGTTACTAAAAATAAGTTATCTTTAAAAGAAAAATAGTTCATCAAACCAACTGATAACAGATAAAGGTAAAGAAAATAAAAACTGACCAGCACGAGGGAAAATACCTACACCCTACAGCTGTACTGTCATGCATATTCCCCATCAGGGCTGATGCTGCAATTATAATAGCAGAAGCCACTGATGATACCTCATAAAGCTTGTGTTCCAGTGACAAATAGCAAGAGTAATTTGTTCAGATTTAGCAGTGAACTCAAACAAAGGTTAATTAGGAAAATAAAGACTCTTTACAAGCATCTAAATGTCAAACCAGTCAAAGGATAATGGGTACACTAACATAAACAACAACAGGAAAGAAGCCTTCTGGTTGGACCAACACCCACTAGAGAGGGTATATAAGAGCCTCAGAGCAGAAAGAGACATTCTCACCCCAGGAGACTCGTCTTCTTTAAACCAAATCAATAAAAAACACAGCTTCCCAACACCATGGCTTGCTGTGCCCCCCTCTGCTGCAGCGTCCCCACCAGCCCCGCCACCACCATCTGCTCCTCTGACAAATTCTGCAGATGTGGAGTCTGCCTGCCCAGCACCTGCCCACACACAGTCTGGTTGCTGGAGCCAACCTGCTGTGACAACTGCCCCCCACCTTGCCACATTCCTCAGCCCTGTGTGCCCACCTGCTTCCTGCTCAACTCTTCCCAGCCCACCCCAGGCCTGGAAAGCATCAACCTCACAACCTACACTCAGTCCAGCTGTGAGCCCTGCATCCCAAGCTGCTGCTGACCGACGGCTGCCTCACTCAGTGCCTGACACAGAGTCAACCCAGAAGCTTTAGTGCTCACCTGTCTCAGTACCTGCAACTAATTATGTCTCAGCTTTTGAAGTTGGAACAAGGCATTATCACAGACAACCCTCACAAAAAACAAACCAAGAGACTTTCAATGGCCGTGTAGTGGACATCAGTGAACAAGGACAGCTGGAGTAGGTAGATGCCTACAGGTTTCCCAGCGTTGTTCAGTTCCTTCGTGTTAAATTGTATCTTTCTTTGGTGCTTTGGGAATTCTGTTTCCAGTCTTGAATGGTATTTTTCTGGAAATTGAGGAACTTCTTCATGATTATTCTAATAAAGTTTACATCTCTGGCATAACACAAATATCTATAATTACTTCCATTTATTTTTGTTAACACATCGAATGTATTTCTTAACTCCAAAGGTCAGCATTTTAAGAAACTAAGAACATCTGCAAAACTGAAAAGGGTGGCAGTACAGACAAATACTTCTTGTTTTTGTTGTTCTTGTTGTTTTAAGAAAACTAAATGGCGTTGCATATAAAATGGTCCAGGATATCAGCATAATTTCCCTGACTTGTCCTTCCTCTAAAATGGTTTAAGGTAGATTGGGAAACACCAAATATGATCCAAACACCAAATATGACCTAATAGATCAACTAATCTAGATTAGATCTATTTGTGCAAAAAATATATAGCAATATTATTCATTCAATAAACATATTAAGTACCTATTATGTACCTTGTGTTTTACCATCCCTGCTAAAAATGAACTGATTGTCTGGAAATTAAGGCAGATATATACACAATATCCACTCACTCCTTCATACAATTAACAATTATTTATTGAACGCTAGCATTCTATTTCAGAGAAGGCAATGGCACCCCACTCCAGTACTCTTGCCTGGAAAATCCCATGGACAGAGGAGCCTAGTGGGCTGCAGTCCATGGGGTCGCTAGGAATCAGACACGACTGGGCAACTTCATTTTCACTTTTCACTTTCATGCATTGGAGAAAGAAATGGCAAACCCACTCCAGTGTTCTTGCCTGAAGAATCCCAGGGACTGGGAAGCCTGGTGGGCTGCCATCTATGGGGTCGCACAGAGTCAGACACAACTGAAACGACTTAGCAGCATTCTATTTTAATAAAAATACATGAATTATACTGTATAGCACAGGGATCGATACTCAAAATATTGTAATAAACTATAGTGGAAAAGAATTTGAAAAAGAATGTATTTCTATGCAGGGGCTTCCCAGGTGGTGCTAGTGGTGAAGAACCTCCCTGCTAATGCAGGAGACATAGAGACACAGGTTCAATTCCTGGGTCAGAAAGATCCCCTGGAGAAGGGCATGGCAATCTACTCCAGTGTTCTTGCCTGGAGAATCTCATGGACAGTGGAGCCTGACAGGCTACAGTCCCTTGGGTCACAAAGAGAGGAACACAACTGAAGCAACTTAGCGCACACACATATATGTATGTATAACTGCTATAAACTTGAAATTAACACAACATTGTAAACTAATTATACTTCAGTTTAAAAAATGTGAGTTCAAAATGTGCATTAGAGAAGTGCTGTGGTATGGAAAAATTGAGAAAATTAAGAAATTAAGATTTAAGTGATAAAAAGGAAAAAAAGACACAATCAAATACAAGTTGACTGAAGCTGGAGATCAAAAGAGTATGGAAAAGATGTCGAGAGATACTAGGCAGCAGCGTAAGGTCACCAGTTTAAAAAGGACAGCTCTAGAAATGTCAAAACACAAGTGGCATATCTAAATGGAGTCTGTGCTGTGCTGTGCTTAGCCGCTCAGTCGTGTCCAGCTCTTTGTGACCCCATGGACTTCCCACCAGGCTCCTCTGTTCATGGGGATTCTCCAGGCAAGGGTACTGGAGAGGGTTGCCATGCCCTCCTCCAGGGGATCTTCCCAACTCAGGGGTCGAACCCAGGCCTCCTGCACTGCAGGTGGATTCTTTATCGTCTGAGCCACCAGGGAAGCAAATGAAGTTTAGGCAACTGGAATTCGTGATTGCGTTCTAGAAGGAAGTAGATATATCAGGGAAGGTGAGGAAGTCTGTGTAAAAGATGGTAGTCAACAGAAGGCTGTTTTTCACAAGCACTGAATGAAATTCTATGAGCTTGGCACAGAATGGCTTTTGAGGGATAAAGAGCTGACTGGAAATACCAGAAGTCATTCAGTACTAATGGACTATCCAGAGGGGCCAAAGCTCTTTGTGTACCTTGGGGATTCTACTGGTATTCCAGAAGAACACACCAAAAGAATAAGGATCACAACCTTGGGAAGAGAACACATGAATCATACCTGCCCTGGAAAAACCTAAAACCTAACCTGAGAGGAGCAAGGGGATCTTCCAGAGATTTGACGTCATGTCAGAACAAAGCCCGACACTCAAAACTCTGCAACATAATTGAAATTTCCTAAAATGTGTTATCTAAAATGGATAGCATATAATTTAAAATTTCCAGACATGTGAAGAAGCAAGAAAATTTCACCTATAAACAAGAGAAAAAGCTGCCAATAGAAATAGATCCATAGATATATAGATGTTAGAATTAGCAGACAATATCTTAAAGCAGATATTATCAATATTTTCATGGATTTAAAGGGAAGGATGAACAAAAGGGAAAAGAATGGACAAGATGAGGAATCTCACCAGAAAAAGTAAAAATTTTTAATTCTATTTGATAAATTAATAATAAATTAAATTTATTTAAATTAAGAGTAAAGCAAATGAAAATTCTAGAACTAAGATTGTAATTTAAAAAAAGTCAACATTAATACCAGAATAGAAAATGCCAACTAAATCTTCTGGGCCAGTGTCAAGTAGTCCAATATGCATGAAATCTGAGTTCCAGAATGATAAGCAAGTGAAAATGGGGCAGGAAAAATTGGGGGGGGGGAAAGCTGAAAATTTTCCAAATTTAGTGATATATTTCAGTAAATCACAAATTCAAGAATCTCAAACAGGATAAATACAACCTAAACAAACACACACACACACACCCCATCTAGATATATCATAGTCAAACTGCTGAATTAACAAAGATCAATAGAATATATGATTAATGAGAGGAAAACCCACATTAAAAAGAGGGTATCAAAGAGTAAAAGGATGTCTAATTTCTATACAGTTAAGAACTCTTCGCATAGTGTTGAAATATAAGGAGAATTACTAAAATCAAAACCAACTTTGCTCAATGAATAATAAATTCTAAGAGACTATTTTAATCCTCTATCTTAAGTCTCCAGGTTTGGTTTTGGTTGGTTGGTTGTTTTTCCATTATCAGCTATTTAAAGAAGAAGTCCTCAGAGTTCAAAAATAATTGTTTATTCTGGATCATGAAAATTTTAACTTTGTCAAAGTAATGGGCTACCCACGCCATAAAGATCTTTAACATTCTGCAGACAATTTGCTCTGTACACTTTTAAAAATGAAATAAATACCACAATCAAAGGCAAGAAAACTGAAAATTGGAGATAAAACTTAAGAAAGAACCCAGAAAACTTACATCTCAGATCCTTATCCATTCAGTACTGCCCCAGGGAGTTCATCCAATGGAATTGCTGGAACTCATACAATAGACTTTTATTCCCAAGTTCCAGCATATTTAATTTTCATGAAATTGAGGTCTTCAAAATTAAATAAATTAGTAAATATGAGAAAACAGCTTCCATGTCCCAGAAGAAATGCCTTTTGTAACTTTCTTCCTTCTATACTGAAGTGTAGTTAACGAAGGTTTAGCTTCCTGAGACCAAAAAATTATAACAGAATTTATATCTCATTCTTATTAGAGATACAGATGAAAATCAGTATCTCTGATATAAAAGTGAAGCATAGGAAAAGCGGAGAAGGCAAGTTTCAGGAAATCAAAGATTACAACTCCACGTTTTGATAACCAATTTATATTTTGGCATGTAGGGCAAAAGTGATGCCCATCGGTTATGTAAAGTGACTTTTCAGTTTGCACATGGGCATGTATGGTTCTCACACACACACTTCAAATTCAGTATACACTCAGTCCTCCACCATGTGAGCACAGCAAGACCACAAAAAGCACTGAAGATGGCTAATCACACAGAACACGTTTATGGTGGTGGCACAAACAAATAAATAGCATTTAAATGAGTTGTAACATTAATTTCAAAAGAAGACATGAGCAGTTTTCAATGCACAGGATCAAAATCTGTAGGGATATGATTTCCCTTATGTGTAATCAGTTGTATCTATAATTACTGATTGCCCAAATTTTCTCTTTCTTTCCTTATTCTGTCAAAAGGACAATGCTTCCTATGAAGATTTTCTGAAACAAGTGCTTTATCCTATTGGCACATGGAGATGGTGTCCTTATTTAGAAACCTGAAGTTATGCCTCTTTTACGAAGCATAAAACTCTTCTTCAGCAAATAAACAACACTAATGAATGTTCATATGAAAAATGCCACCGGAAAACATCCTGTGTAGTCTGTAAATACCCATTTGAAGTGGGGTATATATAAAAGTCTCGGGAGGGAATGAGAGTTTTGGAGGCCGGCAGTTGGAGTTTTGCAACTAGTCTTCGCCCTTCACTTCTGATAGAATGGTTTCTGACTGTTCCCCCGCGGGCTGCTCTTCTGAATCCAGTGCCAGGGCTTCTGATTGTGCGCTTGCCTCAACCTGTTCCGTGGCAACCACTTGTCTCCCCAGCGCCTGTGCTACATCCAGCTGCCAGACCCCCAGCTTTCTATCCGGGTCTCGTCTGCCAACTGGGTGCCTCCCGCCGTCCTGCTTTGCTGGGAGCTGTAATATTCCATGCGTGCTGGGGAACTGTGCCTGGTGTGAGGACGGTGCATTCAACAGTAACGAGAAGGAGACGATGCAGTTCCTGAATGACAGGCTCGCCAGCTATCTGGAGAAGGTGCGCGGGCTGGAGGAGTTGAATGCTGAGTTGGAATGCAGGATCCGAGAACAGTGTGAAGAGGATGTCCCGTTGGTGTGCCCTGATTATCAGTGTTACTTCGACACCATTGAAGATCTCCAACAAAAGGTCTAGTATCTCATCACCCTAATGTTCCACTTCCCACTCTGTGATGTGCTTTATGTTTCTGCTACTACGAGAGTCTGTTCTATGGAGGGAAACCAGGGAAAGGGGAGGGGCTTCCCAGAGGGAATGTGATGTAGAGGCAAGGGTACTGGACAAAAAGTCAGCAAACAGGGTGACCGGTGGTCCAATGGTTCAGACACTGTGCTTCCACTGCAGCGGGCTTAGGTTCCATCCCTGGTGGGGGACTAAGACCCCACGTGCCATGCGGCATGGCAAAAGAATAGAGGGGGAAAAAGTCAGTAAACATCAGCGCTAGCCTGTATGCTGCTGCTGATTACTAAATGACCACAATAAACCCGCTTATCCCTAAGTTTACCTTGAGGAAAAGCAGTGTGATATCTAAAATTATTTCTGCGTGTAACACTGTACAAGTACATTATTTAACATAGATATGGAAATGTCATTTTTTAATCATATAATTTTACCTGGTAATTATGTCTTTTTCTTACTGATAAATTTTTATTATCATGGGTGGAGATGTAGTCATAATATAAACTCCTAGAGAGAAATCTACCTAAGTTCAGTGGCCAAGGAATACTGCAAAAATGTTTTTAAGTCATTAAAAAAAAAACAACCTTTTTATTTCTCTATTTTGTTTATAAATTGGCCCTCCTTTTTCCTTCATGAAATGATGTGGTCAGTAAAAGCAGGCTGAAGGCTATCCTATATTTTCTTATAAAGACTTTTAAAAGATAAACCCTGGCATAGTTATTAAATGAGTAGATATGTGGGTTTCTTTCAAAGAACCATTCATGACATAGTAACTTACTTCCCAGATCTTGTGTACGAAGGCAGAGAATAGTAGACTTGCTGTACAGCTCGACAACTGCAAACTGGCTGCTGATGACTTTAGGTCAAAGTAAGTTTAATTTGAACTTTTTTTTCCTTGGAAGAAATTGCTTTACAATGTTGTGGTAGTCTCTGCCATATATCAACATGAACCAATCATAATTATATATATATATATAATATATATATATATATATATATCCCCTTTATCTTGAGCCTCTCTTGCCCCAATTCTACCCCTCTAGGTCACCGCAGAGCACAAGGCTGGGCTCCCTGTGTTATACAGCAGCTTCCCATGAGCTATTTATTTTCCCCATGATAGTATGTATATGTCAAAGTCACTTTCTCAGCTTGTCCTACCCTTTCCTTCCCCTTGCTGTGTCCACCAGACCATTCTCTACATCTGCATCTCCATTTCCTCTCTGTAAATAGGTTCATCAGTACTATTTTTTAGATTCCATATATATATATATATATGCATTAATATACAGTATTTGTTTTTCTCTTTCTGACTAATTAATGATTCCCTCTGTATAATAGGCTACTGGTTTATCCATCTCACTACAACTGACTCAATTTTTTCCTTTTTATGGTTGGGTAATATTCCATTTGTACGTATTATCACAATGTATGTATGTATCTTTACATACATGCATGTACATGTATGTATCTTTATGTATGTGTGCATCAATGTATGTATCTTTATCCACTCATCTGTCAATGGAAATCAAGGTTGCTTCCATGTCCTAGTCGCAGTAAATAGTGCTGCCATGAACACTGGCGTGCATCTGTCTTTTTGAACTGTGGTTTTCTCAGAGTGTATACCCGGTAGTGGGATTGCTGGGTCATATGGGGGCTTTATTCCTAGTTTGTTAAGGAATCTCCATACTGTTCTCCATAGCAGCCATACCAATTTATATTCCCACCAACAGTGCCAGAGGTTCCGTTTTCTGCATATCCTCTCCAGCATTTATTGCTTATCGTTTTTTCGATGATAGCCATTCTGATTGGTGTGAACTGATGCCTCATTGAAGTTTTGACTTACATTTCTCTAATAATGAGAGATGTAGAGTATCTTTTCATGTGTTTATTGGCCATTTGTATGTCTTATTTGGAAAAATGTCTGTTTAAGCCTGTGCATTTTGTTTGACTGGACTGTTTGTTTCTCTGATATTGAGCTGTATGAGCTGCTTGTATTGTGGACTTAGAAGCAAGTACAAGCTAGAGTAAGACCAGATCTGAATTTGAACTTAATATATGGTAGGCTCTTCCGCTTCTTCTCTCACATACCTACATGCACACATCACAAGTGTTCCCTTTATAATATTTTTTCAAGCTAAGAATGCTCACAAAGCTTGAAGTTTTCATGATTTGGGTGTAGAAGAAATTATGGCATCTGGGTTCCTTGATGTCATGTGTCCCTCAGCTGTAGGGCTCAGCACTTTTCTCAGTGTCCAGCAGAGTAAGCATTGGCTGTATCTCTTTTGCTGTAAAAGGTACGAATCTGAACTCTCTCTTCGCCAGCTGGTAGAGACTGACATTAGTGGCCTGCATGGGATTCTGGGAGAGCTGACTGTATGCAGATCTGATCTGGAGGCCCATGTTGAGTCTCTGAAGGATGATCTCCTTTGCCTAAAGAAAAGCCATGAAGAGGTAAGGAAAATGGCAAAATCACTGAAGGACTCTCAAAATGACAAAGTTAAGCTGGGAGAGCTCATGTTGTGTATATTCATAGAACTTGAGTAGATGTTGATTGATGTGGAAAAAACTCACTCTAGGCACTGTTACTATTCAGCCTGATCATTCTGGTGTATCTCTGAATGTAAACGTGAAATGACCACTGGCCAGTGCCAAATGGAGGAACTTCGCCTGCCTTTATTTTGGGGGGAGGAGGTAGCTCCGCAAATAGCTTTCCTGGGTGTTTTATGCCACTTTTATCTCTAACCCATAAAGTATGAAAATCAAGCTGATAATTGCAGAGTGTGAAGGTCGTTTCATAAAGGAGAAAAGATTCATGCAATATTTAGACTAATTTTTTTAATATTCTGCATTTATAAACTTCTGAAATCGTCAATTGTGAATTATATAATTATCCTACATTTATGAAGCTGAAAACTGAAAAGCTGAATGATGTTACAGAGTATATCTTCCCTTTGAACATTTGTTTATGATGATAGTAACTAACATGGAGACCTTATGGTGCACTTAGGACTTGTTTAAGTGTTTTCTATGAATATGAACTCTCATATATCTCACAATAACTCTCTTGTAAGGGTAAAATCATACCTATTTCACAGATGAAAAAATTGAGTGATGAAAAGAGACTCAAGCTAGGCAATCTGAATCTAAATCTCACACTTCTCACTACTGCAAAAACCAGAAATGGGGTGCTGTTGGTATATCACATTGAATTTTTTCCCCACAAGTCACATTCTTTACTCCATTTCCAACTCAGGAGGTCAACGTGCTTCGTGGACAGCTGGGCGACCGACTCAGTGTGGAGCTAAACACTGCCCCCACCACGGATCTTAACAGGGTCTTGGATGAGATGCGTTGTCAGTATGAAACTGTGCTCGCCAACAACCGCAGAGACGTGGAAGAATGGTTCGCTGTTCAGGTTGGCACTTGGAGCAATAAAATGACAGGCATCCAGACTTCTGCCTAACTGGCATATTCTAATCATGCCTGTATTTCAGACAGAGGAACTGAATCAGCAGCAGCTATCCAGTGCAGAGCAGCTGCAGGGCTGCCAGACGGAGATCTTGGAACTGAAGCGCACAGCCAACGCTCTGGAAATTGAGCTTCAAGCACAGCAGAGCCTGGTATGTAAGGGCAAGACCACTCTGTTTTGTCACTGAAGAATCATGCTTAAGATACTTACTATCCCCTATTCTGTAACCCAAAGGACAAACCCGCAGTTTATGCAGCAGAAGGTCTGAATTTCCTTCCCTTTTTCAAGGATGCTGTTTACCCAGCTAGAAGCAGTAGTGATAGGTCGACAATTTGTAATGTACCACTAGGATGTCCTGACCTTCCTTTCTGGGCTTGGGCATGATCCCGCAGCATCCTCCAGAGACAAAGAGAGAGGGGGAACAGAAAGGAGCAGAACGAGATAGGAACTTACAAACCAAAGACTCTCCTTTGAAGAGATGTCTGTTTAGGTCCTCTGCCCATTTTTTGAATGGGTTGTTCGTTTTTTAAAAAAAATTGAGCCACATAAGTTGCTTGCAAATTTTGGAGATGTTGGTTTCATGGTTCATGAATGTTTTCTCCCACTAACTCTTCTGTGGTTTGGGCTAATTTTCCAAGCTCACCATCACATTTAAAATGAAGATACTCAGACTTTACGTTCTATAACTATCTTAAACTTTCCCAGGATGCACACCTCAGCTGGACCCTTCTCTGTACCATGCTTCACCCAAGCAGCAAAAATACCATGTATTCAAGATTACGCTAAGCATCTCCATTGCTGTGTGAGCCACATTAGGTCCTATAGAGAATGTCTAAATGAATAAGAGCTGAGCATTCATCTTGTGAGAGGCACAACGCTAATTTAATTCTCACACTAACCTTATAGGGTAAATCCCTCCACTGACCCCATTATACAGATGAGGAAAGCTGAGGCTCAGATTAAGTAACAGGGGTTCATACAAGTTTTAAGAGGCAAAAGTGGAAGCTGAATCCAAGTGGTTCAATCTCAGAGCCTCTTCTCTTAACCACACTAGGAGCCAGGAGCCCATTACATTTTCTCTCAAATGCTTTTGATCTTCGTTAGGCTACACTAGTAGGTTATAGGTAGAAGAGGCCATAGTGGTAATGATAACTCTTACTACCTTTAAAATTTTCCAGGCACTGTTTTAGACACTTTATGTATATTTACTCGTTTAACCCTCCAACCATCCTATGAGGTTGGTACTTTGCATTCTTCATTTTTTATACAGTAAAACTGAGTTCAGGCTGATGGCTCTAGCAGGTGTTAATCTTCGATCTTAACAGGACTTTTGACACCATGGTGTTTCCAGGGTGGTAAAATAGTAGGAGATTTGGGGCTTTTAAAATGCATTTATACTAAATAAATAATGCCCAAACTGGAAAAAAACAACTGAGGCTCAGAGAAGCTAAGTAATTTTCCAAAGTCACATAGCTGGAAAGATAAGAGCAGAGCAGGGTTGGAAAACAGGCAATCTGGCCCCAGAGATTGTCCTACAACCACCTTCTTTACACTCTCTTTCCTTCTGCAGACAGAATCTCTGGAATGCACCGTGGCGGAGACTGAGGCCCAGTACAGCTCGGAGCTGGCCCAGATACAGTGTCTGATCGATAACGTGGAGAACCAGCTGGCTGAGATCCGCTGCGACCTGGAGCGGCAGAACCAGGAGTATCAGGTGCTGCTGGACACCAAGGCCCGGCTGGAGTGTGAGATCAACACGTACCGGGGGCTGCTGGACAGCGAGGACAGCAGGCAAGTTCCACACAATCCCTCTTAAAATCCCCCAGAGTCACACAGAGGCTCTTGAAGGACCATCCTGTTTCCCAAAGATCTGGCCATATTCAAACCTCCTTAAAGGAGTTAAAGGATATTCTTAAAGAGTGATGAAAAGCAGCAAGGCTAGTCACATGTCAACTGAAATGTTCAAAATGTTCTAAATTTCCAAGGCAGAAAAAATATAATATGTAACATTTCAAGCTGGGAGTTTCCCTTTGCTCCTGACTTCAGGAAACTCAGAAGAAATATTCCAGGGTACTGAATGATTTAACTGCTAGACAAATGGCAAAATATGCATAACTTTTGGCTAATGGGACCTAAATAGGCATTAGAAAAAGCCGTTAAGAGAGTAAATCCTAAGAGTTCTCATCACAATGAAAAAATATTTTTCCTTTTCTTTTACTTTGTATCTGTATGAGCTGATGGATGCTCAATAAATTTATTGTGGTAATCATTTCATGATGTATATAAATCAAATCATGCTGTACACCTTAAATTTAGACAGTGCTGTATGTCAAGTATATCTCAATAAAACTGGAAAAAGAAAAAAAGGAAAGTCAGTAACACACATAAGATGGCATTTGCCAACTAAAGAAAATACATAAAGGTTTATCCAACTGTCTCTGCCATAGTGAACATGAAGTGACAATTCTGGGTCCAGGGATAAAATAGGCTTCATTCAAATGTTATTCTGAAAATAGAGTTCTTCAAAATATAATTTGAAGGGCAAATTTTGGCATGATTTTTTTCTGAGTTGACATTTTATCCAGCTTCTCCATGTTGAGATTAGTTAAAAATGGATTTTTCACAGGCTTCCCTGTAACCCATGTTCTGCAACAAGCACGTCAAACAACACTTGTGAGCCATGCTCGGCGTACATAATTTGCACAGTTGAAAACAGCTGTCCCTGAAGGTTAAACACCCAACACAGCAGATGGAGGAAGGGAAGCCAGCAGAATCCTTGAGAGGAGACGGTGCTTCGATCAGGGACATCCAAACTTGAAATTCAAGTTAAGAACGCTTTTGTATTCTAAAATTGTCCTCTAAGCATGCATGAAGTATCTCTGTTTTGTCATTTCCTCTCTTGCTTACTTATTTGTGATATTCTAGGAGTCTGTAAAGCTTTCTTGCTGCTCTCCAATAAAATGTTTTCATTCCTTTAGAATGGTAAATACAGCCTTGTAGCTCATTACTGTTAATATAATAACCATTTGATGCCAAGATAATTGTCTAAAACAATGCCAGAAGTTTGATTTTGCCTAAACCCAGAAGGAAAATATTTTTTAACTCCTTGAATACAAATAGATTAGCTAATTCATGTAAAATGTCATATATCATGGAAGATAGGTGTGTATATGTCATTCTGAGAAGAAACACTTGAGGATATTAATTATGAAAGTACTAGATTCCCTTTTTTTCAATTTGGCACAGGAAAGGGAAAAATCACTCATAATTCCATACCCCAAATATCCATTGTTGGTATTTTGGGAACTTCCAGTTTTCTTTCCTATAATGGTAGTAATCATAGTTGCATATGCATATAGTTTTAACCTATTTTTTCACTATGTTATCTAAGCATTTTCCTTCCTAATAAAAATATAAGACTGTTTCATGATCATTATTTTGTGGTTTCATAAAATACCTTAAGGTACATTGGTCTGTTATCGGACATGTTCAGTTCAGTTCAGTTCAGTCGCTCAGTTGTGTATGACTTTTGTGACTCCATGGATCGCAGCACGCCAGGCCTCCCTGTCCATCACCAACTCCCAGAGTTCACTCAAACTCATGTCCATCAAGTCAGTGATGCCATCCAGCCATCTCATCCTCTGTTGTCCCCTTTTCCTCCTGCCCCCAATCCCTCCCAGCATCAGAGTCTTTTCCAATGAGTCAATTCTTCACATGAGTTGGCCAAAATACTGGAGTTTCAGCTTTAGCATCAGTCCTTCCAAAGAACACCCAGGACTGATCTCTTTTAGAATGGACTGGTTTGATCTCCTTTAGAATGGACTGGTTGGACCTCCTTGCAGTCCAAGGGACTCCCAAGAGTCTTCTCCAACACCACAGTTCAAAAGCATCAATTCTTCGGTGCTCAGCTTTCTTCACAGTCCAGCTCTCACATCCATACATGACTACTGGAAAAACCATAGCCTTGACCAGACGGACCTTTGTTGGCAATGTCTCTGCTTTTGAAATATGCTATCTAGGTTGGACATAACTTTTCTTCCAAGGAGTAAGCGTCTTTTAATTTCATGGCTGCAATCACCATCTGCAGTGATTTTGGAGCCCAAAAAAATAAAGTCTAACACTGTTTCCCCATCTATTCCCATGAAGTGAAGGGACCAGATGCTATGATCTTAGTTTTCTGAATGTTGAGCTTTAAGCCAACTTTTTCACTCTCTTCTTTTACTTTCATCAAGAGGCTTTTTAGCTCCTCTTCACTTTCTGCCATAAGGGTGGTGTCATCTGCATATCTGAGGTTATTGATATTTCTCCCAGCAATCTTGATTCCAGCTTGTGCTTCTTCCAGCCCAGCGGTTTGGTATAAAAATGAATATTTTCACACTTTTAAATGGCAAAGTAGAGAACTTCCAGAAAGATAAAGTAGATATGTATTTCCCCATTTCTCTTCCTAAGTATTGCTAGAAACCCTGGAAGTCATATATAAAACAAAAGCAGACTCTGGAAAGTTGGAAGAAGCCAAACCATCTAGATTCCTGCTATTCAGGGAACAACAGAGTGGTGAATTACTTGCGGTTTTGTTTTGCTTCACATACCCTGGAATTGTGAGCTGGAGAAACCAAGAACCCAGTAACACCAGCTGGTACAGACAGAAAAAAAAAAAAAAAGCTCCAAGAAGAGGAGAATAAAGGGAAGTAAAGGGAGGTAAGGTTTCTAAATTTCACTTGAACTGACAAAATATCAAGTCCAGTAGACCATGATATGCATTATATAAATGCAATACCTAGAGCAATTACTTTAAAAGCTATACAAAGAAATACACTTAAAAACATTATAGATAAATCGAAGTGGAATTCTAGAATGTGTCCAAGGAAGGCAGGAAAAAGAAAAATGAAAAAGCCGGAGAGAACAAACAGAAAACAAAAAATGAAGTGTGACCTTAAGCCCTACCATATCAATAATTACAATAAATAGAAAAGGTCTAAATACATCAATTAAAGGACAGAGATTGGCAGAATGGATTAGAACAAGCATGACACAATTCTATGCTTTCAACAAGAAGATCACTTCAAATACAATGGTGTAGGTAAATTGTAAGTAAAGGGATTGAAAACAAAACAAATTACACAATTGTTCATAGAAGCTTTATTGATAACAGCTAACAACTACAAACAACCAAAATGTTCTCAAAATCTTAAGGTCATTATGCTGAGTGAAAAAAAGGTAGTCTTGAAGGGTCAGATACTGTATGATTCTATTTACATGACATTCTTGAAATAACAAAATTATAGAGATAGAGAACTAATAGGTGTAGCATGAAGGAGATCTTTGTGTTGGTTGAATTGCTGCACATCTTAACTGCAGTGGTAGTTACCTGAAACTACATGTGTGAAAAAAAATTATATAGAGTGAAGCACAAACATTATATCAACATGTCAGCTTCTTGATTTTGCAACTGTACTACATATGAATAACATATAACCATTGCAGAAAACCAGGGTATATGGGATCTTTTGTACTATCTTTGCAAATCCTTGTGACTCTATTATTGTTTCAAAATTGAAAAGTTTAAAAAAAAAAAAAACAACAGAAAGCTGGAGAGAAGTTCTCCTCAATTTTCTATTTCTACCTTTTTAAAAACCCAGAAATAAAGCACATAACAGTAATAATAATAATAGTTAATACAGGTTGAAAGAAAAATCAAGTTTGAGACCTAAAATTTTATGCTAGATGTTTAATTTAGCATCCTCCTGATTTAACAATAACAAAAAAGTAATGAAAATACTCAAAATAAACTAAGGGACATTTACTTGTTCTCTAAATCTATAAGTCTATTTTCATTTTGCTCTGTTTGTTTTTTATATTCACCACAAAAGTCAGATCATATGGTATTTGTCTTTCTCAGACATTTCACTGAGCATAATGTCTTCTGAATTACATCCATTGTAATTGTCATTGCAGATGGCAAATTTCATTTTTTTATGGCAGAGTAATATTGCATTTTCTTTATCCATTCATCTCTCAGTGGACACTTAGGTTGCTTCCATTATCTTGGTTATTGTAAATAACGCTGCACTGAAAATGTAGGTGCCTATATCTTTTTGTTTCCATCAGGTAAATATGCAGAAATCAAATTTCCGAATCACAGGGCATTCTATTTTTAGGCTTTTTAGGAACCTCCCTACTATTTTCCATAGTGGCTGCACCAATTTATATTTGTCCACATCCCTTCTGTCCATATCCTCCCCAAAACTTGTCATTTGTTGTCTTTCTGATGATAGGCATTCTGATAAGTTCGAGGTAGTATCTGATTTGCATTTCCCTGATGATTAGTTTTGTTGAATATTTTTTTCATGTGACTGTTGACCATCTGTATGTCTTCTTTGGAATAATGTCAGTTCAGGTTCTCTGCCAATTTTTAATTGTGTTTTTTAATGTCAATTTGTCTGGGTATTTTTATATTTTGAATATTAACCTTTTAAAAAATATATCATTTGCTAATTTTTTCTCCAACTCATTAGGCAGACTTTACATTTTGCTGATGGTTTACTTTACTTTTGATGGTTTACAAAAGGTTTTAGTCAGATGTGTTCTCATTTGCTTGTTTTTGCTTTTGTTTCCCTTACCTGAGGAGATACGTCCAAAAATAATATCGTTAAGACCAATTTCAAAGAGGGAATACTGCCTATGTTTTCTTCTAGAAATTTTATGATTTGGGATCTTACATTTAAGTCTTTAATCCATTTTGAGCTGATTTTTGTATATGCTGTGAAAAACGGTCTGTTTTCATTCTTGTACATAGCTCTATCCAGTTATCCAAACACCACTAATTGAAGGAACTTATTTCCTCATTCTTGCATTCTTTGCAATAAATTAATTGACTATATCTGTATGGGTTTATTTCTGAGCTCTCTATTTTGCCCATGATCAATCTGTCTGTTTTTATGCCAATACTGTACTGTTTTGATTGCTGTAGCTTTGTAGTATGGTTTAAAATCAGGGCATGTGATACTGCTTTGTTCTTCTTTCTCAAGGTTGCATTCAGTATTTGGGGTCTTTTGTGGTTCCATACAAAATTTATGACTACTTACACAGCTCTGTGAAAAAATTCTTTGGTATTTATATAGCAATTGTATCATCTCTACTTTGTCTTGGGTTCAGTTCAGTTCAGTCGCTCAGTCATATCCAACTCTTTGCAACCCCATGAACTGCAGCACACCAGGCCTCCCTGTCTATCACCAACTCCCAGAGTCCACCCAAACCCATGCCCATTGACTTGGTGATGCCATCCAACCCTCTTATCCTCTGTCATCCCCTTCTCCTGCTGCCCTCAATCTTTCCCAGCATCAGAGTCTTTTCAAATGAGTCAGCTCTTCACATCAGGTGGCCAAAGTATTGGAGTTTCAACTTCAACATCATTCCTTCCAAACAACACCCAGGACTGATCTACTTTATTTTTTTATATAAATTTATTTGTTTTAATACAGAGTGAAGTAAGCCAGAAAGAAAAACACCAATACAGTATACTAACGCATATATATTGAATTTAGAAAGATGGTAACAATAACCCTGTTTGCGAGACAGCAAAAGAGATACAGATGTATAGAACAGTCTTTTGGACTCTGTGGGAGAGGGAGAGGGTGGGATGGTTTGGAAGAATGGCATTGTAACATGTATAATATCATATATGAAACGAGTCGCCAGTCCAGGTTCAATGCATAATACGGGATGCTTGGGGCTGGTGCATTGAGACAACCCAGAGGACTGATCTCCTTCAGAATGGACTGGTTGGATCTCCTTGCAGTCCAAAGGACTCTCAGGAGTCTTCTCCAACACCACAGTTCAAAAGGATCAATTCTTCGGCACTCAGCTTTCTTTATAGTCCAACTCTCACATCCATACATGACCACTGGAAAAACCACAGCCTTGACCAGCCGTCCTTTGTTGACAAAGTGATGTGTCTGCTTTTTAATATGCTGTCTAGGTTGTTCATAACTTTCCTTCCAAGGAGTGTCTTTTAACTTTATGGCTGCACTCACCATCCGCAGTGATTTTATTTGGGGTAGTATGGTCAATTTAATAATTTTATGTCTTCCAATCCATGAGCACAGTATATATTTCCATTTGTTTGCATAGTCTTCAGTTCTTTCATCAATGTTTTATAGTTTTCAGAGTACAGTTCTTTCCCCTTCTGATTAAATTTATTCCCAGGTATTCTATTGCTGATGTAATTTCAATGGGATTATTTTTTTAATTTCTCTTTCTGACCGTTTGCTATTAGTATATAGGAATGCTACAGATATCTGTATATTAATTTTGTATCTCCGACTTTACTGAATTCATTCATTAGTTCTCATTAGTTTTGGGGTGCTTCTTCAGGATATTATATATATATAGTAACATGTCATCTGCAAACAGTGACAGTTTTACTTCTTCCTTTCCAGTTTGGATTCCTTATACTTCTTTTCCTTCTCTGATTGTTGTAGCTAAGACTTCCAATACTATGTTGAATAAAAGTAGTGAGAATGGGTCTCATCTTATTCCTGATCTTAAAAGAAATACTCTCAATGTTCATCATGAAGTACAATGTTAAATGTGGGCTTGTCACATATGATCCGTTTCTGCTGAGTTATGTTCCCTCTACACCCACTTTGTTGAGAGTTTTTTAATAAGTGGATGTTGAATTTTTTCAAAACCTTTTTCTCTGTCTATTGGGGTGATTATATAGTTTTTATTCTTCAGTTTGTTAATGTGGTATGTCACATTGACTGACCCATAAATACTGAACCATTGCATGCCTGAGATAGATCCCATTTGTTTGTAGTATATGATCCTTTTCAGGTATTGTTGAATTCAGTTTGCTAATATTTCATTGAGAGTTTTTACATCCGTTGTTGTTCAGTCCCTAAGTCGTGTCTGACCCTGCAAACCCGTGAACTGCAGCATGCCAGGCTTCCCTGTCCTTCACAGTCTCCCTGAGTTTGCTCAAACTCATGTCCATTGAGTCTGTGATGCCATCCAACCATCTCAACCTCCCTTCTCTTGCCCTCAGTCTTCCCTAGTATTAGGGTCTTTTCCAATGAGTCATCTCTTCACATCAAGTGGCTAAAGTATTGGAGCTTCAGCTTCAGCACCAGGCCTTCCAATGAATCTTAAGGGTTGATTTTCTTTGGGATTGACTTCTTTGATCTCCTCACTGTCCAGAGGACTCTCAAGAGTCTTCTCCAACACCACAGTTCAAAAGCATCAATTCTTCACCACTCAGCCTTCTTTATGGTCCAGACTGTGGGAAAAATCATAGCTTTGACTATACAGACCTTTGTTGACAGAGTGATCAAAGTGATGTCTGTGCTTTTTAATACACTGTATAGGTTTGTCACGGCTGTTCTTCCAAAGAGCAAGCATCTTTTAATTTCATGGCAGCAGTCACCATCAGCACTGATTTTTGAGCCCCGCAAAAATGAAATCTAACACTGTTTACATTTTCCCCTTCTATTTGCCATGAAGTGATGGTACCAGATGCCGTGATCTTCATTTTTGATTGTTGAGTTTTAAGCAACCTTTTCCCTTTCCTCTTTCACCTTCATCAAGAGACTCTTTAGTTCCTCTTCAATTTATGCCATTAAAGTGGTATCATCTGCATATTTCAGGTTGTTGATGTTTCTCCCGGCAATCTTGATTCCAGCTGTGCTTCATCCAGTCCAGCATTTTGCATGATGTATTCTGCATATAAGATAGATAAGCAGGGTGAAAATATATAGCCTTGATGTACTACTTTCCCAATTTTGAACCAGTTTGTTATTCCATGTCCAGTTCTAAATGCTTCTTCTTATCCTACATACAGGTTTCTCAGGAGGTAGGTCATGTTGTCTGGTATTCCCATCTCATTAAGAATATTCCACAGTTTATTGTGATCCACACAAAGGCTTTAGCTTAGTCAATGAAGAAGAAGTAGATTTTTTTTTTAAATTCCCTTGCTCTTTCTATGATCCAGCATATATTGGCAATTTGATCTTTGGTTCCTCTGCTTTTTCTTTTTTTTCTTTTTTTGCTTTTCATTATCACAGAACATGCTAACTGTAATGTGTGCAAAGAGGAAAAGAGGGGCGGAGGGAAAGGACGTCAAATTGGGGAAGGCTGGATGGCTGCTTCGCTTCTTCTTCTTCCCATTCATAGCCAGGATCATCATGAGCTTTCTGAAGAGAGTTACAAAATCTAAGAAGAGGTCAACACAATGCCAGATATAATCTTCATCTCCATTTTCAGCCTTTTTCAATAATGAGGTGAGTATCGAAAAGGACAAAGCCACACGTGACCACCAGCCCCACATACAAGTTTGCCTGGAAAAGCCAAATAGATCCGAAGAATAGGTTCCCCAGGGAAGACAAGAGCGTCAGGCTCATGGCTGACATCAAGATACCTCCTAGAAAGAGGTAGTTACGGTGCCTGGCACAGAGTGCACTCAGGGTGAAGCAAGTGAAGATCATTGCTGGGACCAGGAAGGCAGTGGGAAGGATGCTGGGGTTGGTGGCAATGCACAAGTCCAGAGCAAGGCCCAGGCCAACTCCTGTAAGGAAAGGAAATCCAGACAGACGTCCCAGTCTTTTCTGCTTAGTTTCATGTCTGCGAGGTGTTGCCATCAGCCAAATCATCAACCCCAGACAGCCCAAGGCAGAGAGCAGGCCAGCCTGAATGAAATGGGTGACCACATGGATATAGGCCCCTGTGGCTGCCACAAGCATACAGAGGGCAAAACTGGCATAGACCTTCTTCAGATGCTGCTGTGTTGAGAGGGTTATGTGGGAAAATTTAAAGAGTGCATCAAAGTTGATCTTCCGAACAAATGTATTCATGACGCTAGTGTCCACTCTTCTGACTCATCTCTCAGGAGCCCACACAGCTCTTCTAACATTGGATGCGCTTCTCCTCTGCCTTTTCTAAATCCAGCTGTACATTTGGAAGTTCTCAGTTCATGTACTGCTGAAACCTAGCTTGAAGGATTTTGAGCATAATCTTGCTGACATGTGAAATGAGTGCAATTGTAAGGTAATTTGAACATTCTTTGGCATTGCTTTCCTTTGGGATTAAAACGAAAACTGACCCTTTCCAGTCCTGTGGCCACTGATGAGTTTTCCAAATTTGCTGGTATAATAAGTGCAGCACTTTAACAGCATCATCTTATACCTGTCTAAATTTATTCTTGCATATTTTACATTTTATGGTACTACTGTAAATTGCGTTTTTTCCCTTCCTTTGTGTGTTAGGCAGAATAATAAGCCCCTAAAGATGTTCATGTCTTAATCCCAGAAACTTCAAATATGTTAGGCTACATGACAAAGGAGAAGAAAGGTTACTAATCAGCTGACCTTAAAATAGGAAGATTATCCTAGATGACATCAGTCCAATGTAATCACAAAGGTTCTTCCTTAAATGTGGAAGATGGAAGCCGAAGAGTCAGTGTTAGAGTGATGCGATGTGAGAAAAACTTGACTGGCTATTGCTGGCTTTGAGGATGGAAGGGCCAGCAAGTCAAGGAACATGGATAGCCTCTAGAAGCTGGAAAAGGTAAGGAAATTATTGTCCCCTAGGTCCCCCAGAAAGGATCAAGAACAAAATACTAGTAAAGTATTTTTTAAGGATAATGCTAAGTATTCCTGAAAAAGAGCACACCTATCTTGCAACAGATCATGTTTAAACAGCAAATGTAAACCAACACCACGGCAAATTTTTAGCTAATCTAATAGAACAAACAAACACTGAGTACTAAAAGTGTGAGTTTGGGAAACTCGAAAGGTAACCAGCCTGTTTTCCAAGGAATTTCCTATTAGCAATCAAACCCAACCTGGAAATCTAAAACAGAAATCCAGCAATTACTTAGAGTCTTGAGACCAACATGTCCGAACAATGGAAATGGGAAATTCTGTTGGACACACCAAAATAAAATACTGATTTCTAAGTTCACCAATAATTATTAGATATCAATAGTTTCCCCCTTTTTAGAGAAGAAAGGAAAAGAAGGATGGACTCATTCCTGATCAAGCTTAATGCCATGGGAAGAGGTCAACAAGGATTTAATGAACTTAACATACTCACACTTGCTTAATAATGGATGCTGTTAGAATAATGATGACAGATCCTTTTGAAGACATAAGGTGAAGCTCTGAATCTAATGATAAGTAGTAGTTGTGATGGGTAATAACTTAGTAACAGCCTAAATACATATTTTTATGAGACAAGTAGCTCTTCTCAGGCAAGTAAAAAG
The DNA here is from genome assembly GCF_001704415.2 of Capra hircus. Classification (NCBI taxonomy): domain Eukaryota; kingdom Metazoa; phylum Chordata; class Mammalia; order Artiodactyla; family Bovidae; genus Capra; species Capra hircus. The sequence continues at coordinate 40,814,861 of NC_030826.1, read as the reverse complement.
CAGACTAATGAGATGTTCCTGTGGGATTTGATATATAAACATTAGAAAGGAAAACTTCCTGCCTACTGTGACACCACCTTGAGCAAAGGCTATATAAGTACTTCAAAGAGGAAAAAGCCAAGAGGTTTGGAATTTAGACTCAGTCGTGGTTGCCTTGAGCTTTGGATCCCAGAGACCACAGACTTTGAAATCAACCAAAGCTGGGCACACACTCTGGATACCAAGGGCTGTACAACAACTATGTCTTCCACAACACCATGCCAAAGCTGTTCTGGGATTACAAATTTAACAACCATCCTTCCTAACACCAGCTGCCAGCATGGTGGTCTTAAAGCCAATAGCTGTCAACCAACTGGCCATGTTCTGAGAACTCTCCAGTCCCAGGACTACAAACCAACTCCTGGCTTTTCTCTCACACCCCTCTGTTTAATCAGCAACTTCAACACCTGTCCCTTTCTGGATGATTGTGGCTGGTGTGATGGTGGCATCAACAGTAATGAGAAAGAGACCATGAAAATCTTGAACAATCGCCTTGCTAACTACCTGGAAAAGGTACGAATGCTGGAACGAGAGAACACTGCACTGGAGTGTAAAATCCAGGAAGAATGTAACAAAGAACTCCCGGTCATATGTCCTGACTACCTATCCTACTATGCAACCATTGAGGAGCTCCAGCAAAAGGTAAGATTCTTAGGAACATGTACAATCACATTGTGAGTTGATGTTCTTGAAGCAACAGTCATTTGCTAAACTTTAATACTTTAGTTCATTTTATACTGAAAAATATTTTGTAGAATAAGAAAATTTCTTGAGTGAAATTGTTGAGGCAATATTTAGAGTTTTACAGTTTTTCATTTTCCAGAGTTATGCTCTGCTATCATAACACATGACCAAAATGTATTAACATCTGCTGCCATTTCTTTAACAAAAAAATAGAAAACAGGGATCTGAGAAAATGAATTTTGTTTGAACAAGTTCCTAAACAATTTAACTTTTATCCATTGTTTTCAATCATCATCATTCTTTTCTCCTTTTATGCTCATTTCATCATCTCCGAATCATCTAGCTTCTTCCCATGCCAATCCTAAATTTCCCATTCTGAATGATATGCTGCTGCTACACAACATGAATTTTTTTCTGTTACATTTTTTCAAAAAATATTTATTGGGCACCAGCAACAATGTACTAGACATTATTCTAGGCTCTGGGAACATATTGGTGAACTAAAATGTCTCACCCTCATAGTAGGAACATTCTAGTCGGCCATGGTATGTTATGCAAATATGCAATGAACTTTATATTTTGACAGTAAAACATCTACAGAGGTTTTTGTTGAAGTAATTTTTTGCTGATCTTTTAGGAAAATAACAAAAAACTCTGACTTCCCAAAGTTCCCCGGCATACCAGCATAGCTATGAAAAGCCTAACTAGCCTCCCCCTGTTAACCAAACACACATAAGCCCCTTGGAGGCTTTTAAAGGAGGATATCTTGGTGTTTGTCTCATTTGTGTGTGCAACTTCTTAATTCTAGATCTTGTGTACCAAGGCTGAGAATTCCAGGCTGGTTTCACAAATTGACAACACCAAACTGACTGCTGATGACTTGAGAGCCAAGTAAGCCCACCCAACTCTGTCGTTCATGACAGGGTTCACCCTGCGTCTGATGCTACACAGTCCCAATAAGATCATCTCCAAGTCTACTAACTCTCCTGCCCATGCCATGTCAACACCAGCCCAGAGAGGACCTCCAGACTCAATATAAATGATTGAGATTCACAACCACTCACATGCACCCCGTATCCACAGTTTATAACATATGAACACATCTGATTACCTGCACAATAGTCAATAAGATAGACAGAGCTAATGTATTACTATCCCATTTAAGGTGAGAAAACTGAGGTTTAACAGGGCCCGAGGCATGAAACTAGCACAAGGCAAAATAAAAACTTGGACCCAAGCTTGCTAATGGAGAAGGCAATGGCACCCCACTCCAGTACTCTTGCCTGGAAAATCCCATGGACAGAGGAGCGTGGTAGGCTACAGTCCATGAGGTCGCAAAGAGTCGGACACGACTGAGCGACCTCACTTTGACTTTTCACTTTCATGCATTGGAGAAGGAAATGGCAACCCACTCCAGTATTCTTGCCTAGAGAATCCCAGGGATGGTGGAGCCTGGTGGGCTGCAGTCTATGGGGTCGCACAGAGTCGGACACGACTGAAGCGACTTAGCAGCAGCAGCAAGCTTGCTGTGTCTTAATTTTGCTCTTTGCACTTACACTATACTGCCTCTAGTGGAAGGAGAAGGATGATGAACTCATTCATCTTAAATAACAAGGGAGCATCACTGGCAAACTAAGGAATCATAACTCAGTTCAGTTCAGTTCAGTTGCTCAGTCACGTCCAACTCTTTGCAACTCTTTGCGACCCCATGGACTGCAAAATTGCATAACTGTATAATTTGAGAATCCACAGACTGCATAAATGAGTAGTGATGTTTTCAAATGACTCCACCTCTAAAGAGAATAAAACTTCTGATAGAAACATAAGAAATGAGAAGCCTAGTGAAAAATGCAAAAGAAAGTTCTTCTTGGCTTGATTTACACCATCTACATCTTAATGCCTATCTTTTCATGTCTCATTTTTATAGGTACGAAGCTGAGGTGTCCCTACGCCAGCTAGTAGAGGCAGATGCCAACGGCCTACAGCAGATCCTGAACGCACTGACGCTGGGCAAGGCTGACCTGGAGGCACAAGTCCAGTCTCTGAAAGAGGAGCTCCTTTGCCTCAAAAACGACCATGAACAGGTTAGAGAAAGACCAAGAGAGTTATTACAAACTAAGCCTCTAAAAGTAGCATCAATTTTTCTGAGTTGAATTTGACAAAACTTGTCCCCACTAGCCACTACTCTGTTTTACCTTGATTATATCTACTACTACTACCATTCATTGATTCAATGTGTTTCAAATCTGTTGCCTATAACACAATATCTGAAGCCTTCACTGTCCTCTCTAGCTTTTCCAGGAAAAGGAAGCAACCCAATTTTCCTGTGCTCACAGGTTTCCCACCTTTTTATAGGCAACTCTGCACAGACTTCTGCCACTATTGGTATAAGCCAATATTGGCATAAGGACATCTTGGCATTATAAAGACTATGATCTCTCATTATAAATTTCACCTCTATGTCACTTCACCTGTTACCCATGGAAATGATCTAAATTCTTTTAAATCCTGATCTTGCTAGTTAATTCCTCGTAATATTGCACATACTTGAACACACAGTCGTATCTGAAATAGCCTGAAGTCATAACATGTTTTTTTATTCATTTATTTTAATTGGAGGCTAATTACTTTACAATATTGTAGTGGTTTTTGCCATACAATAGCACCTGTAAATCATGTATTCCTTTATTGTGGGCTTTCTTTCAGATGCAATTAAGCTAAATTCTCACTGTTAGACTGAAACAAGAACACAAGAGGGTCATCTCTTCATCAAGTGACTTCACATTCTTTTCTCTCCATAGGAAATCAGTTCCTTACAGAGCCAGCTTGGGGACAGGCTCCACATTGAAGTGACCAGTGTCCCTTCTGTTGACCTAAACCGGGTTCTACAAGAAATGAGATGTCAATACGAGTCGATCATGGAGACAAACCGCAAAGATGTAGAAGAGTGGTTCAACACACAGGTAGGGAGGGTCGAAAATTCAAAAAGAGAAAGTTAGCCCTACTTCCAGGGGCCCTTGAAACACAGTCAAGTTTTCCTTCATGATATCCTTTGATGGCCTTTGACTGTGTTTCAGATGGAGGAGCTGAACCAGCAGGTGGTGACCAGCACTCAGCAACAGCAGTGCTACCAGAAGGAGATCATTGAGCTGAGACGCACCATGAATGCTCTGGAGGTTGAACTGCAGGCCCAGCACCGAATGGTACCTGAAACAGTGACCAAGCCCAGCACAGCAGTGGTGGCAATAGTCCCTGACATCTGTGTGGTGCTGTGTTGCCCAACGTGTGTCCCTAGAACAATAGTTCCTCTGTTTCCTAAGGGTCTGTGCAAAAAAAAAAGACTTTGTGATCAAATAAGCCAGAGAAATCCTGGATTAAGCAAAAGTAAAACAGGGTACCTTCCTAAAGGCCTTCAATAAGCTGATGTTCACCATGAATCAACAAGAAAGGGATATATAGTATTCAGCATTTTAGAACTCATTTGACCATAGACTCCTTTTTTTTAAAGAGCATCTCACAGCAATGATAATCCATGGCGTACACTTTGGGAAACTCTATAAGAGCATTTTATTATATGCAAAACACTTTTACAAACTATCAAATTTATTAAAATAATCTTATGAAGGAAGTGGCATAATTATTAAGCCAGTTTTACAGATGAGGCTCAGAGAGCTAAGGTGGCTTTACCAAGTCAAATCCAAGAGAAGTTTCATCTCACTTATTTTGTAGATGGAGATATGAGCTCCTGAGGCATTAAGTAACTTGTTAAAAGTCACACAAGAAATTCAAGTCTGAGCCAGAATGCAGGTTCCAAAGCTGGAACCACTTCTTCCTCATTCTACAACCTCCCTGAAGTAGGAAATTATTTAAATGCTCTGGTATGAAGGGTATTAGGAAGACCTTGCCCCAAAGCCGGTTTTGTCACCAGCTAGTCAACTCATTTAAATTCCTGAGCCTTGGTTTTCTCATCTGTAAAAATTGGAATAATCATGCAAGTCATATGTTATTGAAAACTAAAATCCCATTATATATAGTCATACAGAATGATAGATCAGGAAAGAACTTTAATTACCAAAGGTTCAATTCTCATATTTTACATGTAAAGGAATTGCTCCAGTGAAGGAATTGTTTATGGCTAACTGCTGCTCACTTCCTTTTTTTCCTTTTTAAGGTACAAATCCTCATAAAGCAAGGTGCCATGGTAACGCATTTTTAATGCCTAAGTGTAAAATATGTTGGAATTTTTTTTCTGTTTTAGGTAGGAGAATATGGTAGGAGATTGTCAGGTGATTAAGGAAGAGGAAGATAATTATTTAAAGAGATGCCCAAAGAAAAAAGACAAAAGCAAGTTTTAACATAGTTGATAATTTTATTTTTAGATTTGTTTGGTCAGGAAGTAATAAGAGGGCTTGGAGAGTCATTAGTACCTGTCATTAAAAAAAAAAAAAAACCACTGTTTAAAATGATGCTGATCACAAATGACTTGGGTTTAAGGAAGTCATCATTAGAAATTCTCCTTTCCTCCTCTGTGATAGAGAGACTCCCAGGAATGTGCCCTGACAGAAACGGAAGCCCGCTACGCAGCCTTGCTGGCCCAGACCCAGTGTCTGATCGATAACCTAGAGGCTCAGCTGGCAGAGATCCGGGGGACCCTGGAAAGGCAGAACCGAGAATATGAGATTCTGCTAGATGTCAAGTCCCGGCTGGAGTGTGAGATTGCCACATACCGCAGCCTTCTGGAGAGCTCAGATAGCAAGTATGTAAAATAAAAAGCAGTATCTGTAAGAAAAAGGCTCAAACATGCACATATGCGCGCTGCCACCAGCAACGGGGAACAATCGCCTTGGTCTTCTTGTCAGTGATGGGGAGTTCGGCTGAAACATCCCATCCACTCTCTCTCGAGCTGTGTCATTTGGAGGCCTAGGATCGTAACCTAGTCCAAATTTGAGGAGTGAGCTGAACTGCATTGTTTTTGAAGAGCCAGTGCTCCAGATTGATTCCCTAAAGGCTGGCTAGCTTCTTAAAGTCTTAAAAACTACTAGGGGTAAAAATAATTTCCCCAAAGATGAACATTTCTGGTGATTTACAGATTTCTCCCTACTGAGATGAAAATCTGACTGTCATGAGATCAAATAGGACAACCATGTTCCCTTAGGAGAAACGTTCTGCTCAGGATGAAACTCCTAGCCTTGTCCAGTCACTTGCCCTTGATGGCCAAGAGCAGCATGTACACGTGTGTATCAGCATCTTTTATAGAAGCTATAATTTTGTTAATGATAAGAAGCTAACCAACTCATAAAGAACTGATAAGGAGTATGAGCTCTTTGAATCAACTCCATCCAAACTAATGTCCCAAATGCAGGCTTAGTTTACAACTGCTAAGGAGACTTCCTTCCCAGAAACAATCTTTTCACTGGCACGTCCACATTATATTAGCACAATGTTCACCTATGTGATCACTCTGAGGAGCTGTAACATACCAAAGTACCTTGAATCATCCATCAAAGAGACAGGATGCTTTCTTAAAGAGTTTTCACTTGTAACTCCTCCTAACTCTAATTCCCTAAAGATTAGTCACTTATAGACACCCAGAAGGTACTTCAGAGATCTTGGATGAAGCGTTGAGGACTCTTCCATAGATGGAGATCAGTCACCAAAAGTACTGTGACTAACATTCTCGTTAGGAAAAATACCAGATTAACTTCCTTTCTTCAGATAGTAAGCCCTCTGACTTGTCCCTTCTCACTGTTGAGTCCCCACTATATCCATTCTACAGATGAAAAACTAAAGCTCAGGAGGGTTAACTGACTTATCTGAGGTCACCAGCTGGCAAATGGCAGACCTGGGCTCCACCCCTGTCTTGGATGCCTGGCCTGTTCATCCAACACTACGGCAGCTTACATAATCTAGCACGTCTAAACCTAGGATGCTGCTTTCCCATGGATCTGGTCGGATTCTTTTTCTTCCACTGGTGTTTGTGCAAAATGAATACTCAAGTATTAGGAAGTACTTGTTTTGAGCGACACATATTGAAAAATTAACCTCTGCCATGTTTCTCCATAGCCACCATTGCCTTCCCTCAATCACAAGCAAAATTCTGTTTTTTCCTAGGCTTCCCTGTCACCCGTGTGCCATCAAGCATGAGTCTTCTGCTTGCATATCCAGCAAGGCCAGGACCGTGGAATGCACAGCCCCAGTTCACACGTCATCCTTAGGCCCCTGTGGGATACATGAGTCCCGCAGTGCCTGGAGCATCCTGCCCAGAATTCTGGTTAAAATCTGCACCATCACCGAGGAGATCAAGGATGGGAAAGTCATTTCTTCTCACGAGCACGTGCAGCCTTGCTTCATCACCAGAACTGCCAAAGCCTGACATCCCAAGGTGATAAAAATGACTCTCATTCATGAAAGAGAGGCCAATCCTTGTTTCTGCCAGAACCCCCCGGTCCCTTGAGGTACTTAGTTTCTTGCTACTACATCGGGTCCCCATTGCTAGGTATACGATCTTTTATTCTGCTCCTTCTCTAAGTTATTGCCACCAACAGGACAATAAATGATATTTCTCTGGAAGCACATTTCCCATGTATCTGAAGGTCAGGCACTGATATGTAGGTGTGACAAGGTGACCTACATTACCTGACTCCACAGGTGATGGGCAGGTTCTCTTGTGTTTACTCAGGCCTTGTTTACTTACATTCCTCTCTAGAGCCAGTCAGACAAGATTGAGGGTTGTTTTTGGCTGCAGAACATGAAGGTGAAAAGTTAAAATCTTCCCTTCTAAACTCCTTCTTTGTATATAGAAAGAAGCTTATGTGGGGATGGAATGAACAGAGAAAAGTCTCTAATACTTAGTTTCCTTGAATAGTCATGAGTCTGAATCCTATTCACCTCTGTTGTCTCAATGACTGTTTATCCACACGTACAGACTCTGCCTGCTCTCAAATATTCTTTTGAATTTTTTAACTTATTTTATTTATTCTGCTCAAGATTTTTGGGGCTTCTTGAATCTTAAGTTTTACAACTCATGGGTTTGAGGATATTCAAGTCCTTTATCTCCCATTCTCTGTTCTCTCTGTGCACCCCTTCTAGATGAAGACTGGAGCTTTTCCTCATTTTATTTTTGTTTGTGTGAATGTATTTTGTTGTATGTATTTTGTCTGCCTGCATGGCATGCTACATCTTAGTCCCTGGACTAAGAATAGAACTCGCACCCTCTGCATTGGAAGCACCAAGTCTTCACTACCAGACTGCCAGGGAAGCGCCATGCACAAAAATATTTTTAAAGATGTACACATCTCCAAAACGTTGCAAATTATCAGGCTCTCCAAATATTTTCATCAAGAATCAGGAATCATTGTGGGGTGTGAATCCAGAGCATTTTGAAGAAATATCTTGGATCCTTTCATTAAATATTTGCTATTTCTCTTTCTATTCTTTAGGGAATGGGCTTTAGTTCTGATTGTTTGACAAAGCACTTGTGGCTGGAAATCTCAAGACATTACCCTGCTCCTCTATCTCCCTGTGACAGGTGCCAAGAAAAAATAACTTAGATGCCTGCTTCAATCTATCAGAATAGAGAAATGGACTCAATAGGAACAAACTTTACAGAGAAGTAATCAAGAATAATTCCTGCTTGCAAGCAGTCCCAATGTGAGAAAGCACCATTTAGGTACCAGCCATTATCAGAGCTTCTTACAGTAGGGTCTCAGAGTGTTTAAATCAGTCTGTACAAATTTTTTTTTTTTTACCTTTCCAGAGGTTTCAGTAAATAATTTCAACCCACACACAGAATGTGAAGTCAAAAGTCCTTAAGTCCTATACTCTTTCTAACCATATCTCTGGCAAATCTTGCCATCATCAAATTTAATTCCCTTGTTTGTTAAGTGAGATTCATGCCTACTTCACAGGGTTGTTGTGATGATCAAATGAAGTTTCTATGTGATGCAGTTTCTATGTGAAGCTGCTCTGTATGCTGAAAAGTACTATGCAAATGTTATTGTTATATAAGCCCTAGAACAAATTATATCAATCTTATTTCATGTTAAAATTCTTTCTGCATGAATTTAGCTCTCCAGTCATGATTTTAGAGTTTTAATAGTGTTTGGCTTTGATGGATAAAAAGAATAGAATAAGGTCTCCTGTGATCAAGCCCACAGTTCTACTCAATAAAACATCTTTGAAGTCTTAGAGCACGTATCAGTATCAATTGATGGCTGTGGCCACATCAAAGATGAAAACATTGTTTAGCTCACAGCTTAGCCCTACACTTCCTCCAGACAAGAAGCAAATTACACTAAGCAAATGGATTGCAGAACTCTCAGGGGGGATCTCTTTTCTATCAATAATCTCTTTTAACTCTGAATGCTCAAATTACCCCTGATCAGCACTAGAAGGCAATGGCACCCCGCTCCAGTACTCTTGCCTGGAAAATCCCATGGATGTAGGAGCCTGGTAGGCTGCAGTCCATGGGGTCGCTAAGAGTCGGACACGACTGAGCGACTTCACTTTCACTTTTCACTTTCATGCATTGGAGAAGGAAATAGCAACCCACTCCAGTGTTCTTGCCTGGAGAATCCCAGGGACGGGGAGCCTGGTGGGCTGCCATCTATGTGGTCGCTCAGAGTCGGACAGGACTGAAGCGACTTAGCAGCAGCAGCAGCAGCACTTCCTTGCATTCTATCTCAGACTGAAGGATGGAAATGTGGGAAGAGCATGCAGTTTAGAGTCAGAAACTCCAAGACAGAGTTTTAAATCAGCTTGTGTGTGCGCACGCCCTTGAACAAAAAGGACATAATAACTTGGGCCCTGTCTATTGCATAGCTGAAAGGATTAATGGAGATAATGATGAAAATCACCTTTTAATGAAAATCAAAGCCTTTGACTGTGTGGGTCACAATAAACTGTGGAAAATTCTGAAAGAGATGGGGATACCAGACTACCTGACCTGCCTCTTGAGAAATCTGTATGCAGGTCAGGAAGCAGCAGTTAGAACTGGACATGGAACAACAGACTGCTTCCAAATAGGAAAAGGAGTACGTCAAGGCTGTATATTGTCACCCTGCTTATTTAACTTATATGCAGAGTACATCATGAGAAATGCTGGGCTGGAAGAAACACAAGCTGGAATCAAGATTGCCGGGAGAAATAGCAATAACCTCAGATATGCAGATGACACCACCCTTATGGCAGAAAGTGAAGAGGAACTAAAAAGCCTCTTGATGGAAGTGAAAGAGGAGAGTGAAAAAGTTGGCCTAAAGCTCAACATTCAGAAAACGAAGATCATGGTATTCGGTCCCATCATTTCATGGGAAATAAATGGGGAAACAGTGGAAACAGTGTCGGACTTTATCTTTCTGGGCTCCAAAATCACTGCAGATGGTGACTGCAGCCATGACATTAAAAGACGCTTACTCCTTGGAAGAAAAGTTATGACCAACCTAGATAGTATATTCAAAAGCAGAGACATTACTTTGCTGACTAAGGTCCGTCTAGTCAAGGCTATAGTTTTTCCTGTGGTCATGTATGGATGTGAGAGTTGGACTGTGAAGAAGGCTGAGCGCTGAAGAATTGATGCTTTTAAACTGTGGTGTTGGAGAAGACGCTTGAGAGTCCCTTAGACTGCGAGGAGATCCAACCAGTCCATTCTGAAGGAGATCAACCCTGGGATTTCTTTGGAAGGAATGATGCTAAAGCTGAAACTCCAGTACTTTGGCCACCTCATGCGAAGAGTTGACTCATTGGAAAAGACTCTGATGCTGGGAGGGATTGGGGGCAGGAGGAGAAGGGGACGACCGAGGATGAGATGGCTGGATGGCATCACGGACTCGATGGACGTGAGTCTGAGTGAATTCCGGGAAATGGTGATGAACAGGGAGGCCTGGCGTGCTGCGATTCATGGGGTCGCAAAGAGTCGGACACAACTGAGCGACTGAACTGAACTGAACTGAATAAAAATCACCTTAACAATCTTGTGATCAACATAACTTTAGTCCATGCAAATGGTCTATGACCCTTAAAATCAGTGTTTTTTCCTAAATTCATTAAAACTGAAATCTTATAAGATTTCAAGGGAAGCTCCCTCCTCTCTGATCTCACTAAATATCCCATGGTGATGGGGACTTATGTCTTAAGCAAATAGTGACAACACTGATATTCAATCAAATGTGCCATAAATTTTAAAAAAGGAGATAATGATGGTGAAAGGGTCTTGTAAGCTGTAACACGCTGTGCAGAAGGGAGTTTTTATTTCTTATATTGAAATCTAGGCATATGTCATTTCCTTCCATACCTTCTTCCTTTGTGTCTGGTTCAGAGGTAGTCCCCAGTCAACTCTGTACACACTATCAACACTAACTGGGAAACCAACTAAGGAAAGATTGGAGCTGCATGGTCTGCTCTGAGGTTCGATTCCAACAAGACTCAGAGTTTAGGAGCCTTGCTGGATTCAGAGAAACTTTGGGCTGATACGGCAATGCCATTGTCAACTTTTCCCAGAAATAGGACATCTTCCTTCTGCTCAGAGCAAAGTCTCCCACACGCCTTCCATGATTGAAGTAAATTATTATAAACTGTGTGGTGAAGAGGGGATTTGACCACTCAACAGCTAATGGATTTCTTAAGTGTTTCTCTATATAAGGAAAGGTAAAACTATCTACTGGACTTTGTATATGAGGGGCCAAACCTCTCAAGGGTGATAAGTGGGTCTGGACTTTTCCCAGGAAGCTAAATTAATATCCTATACAGCCACAGGAGGGAGTTAAAGGGTTTTTTTTATTAGTTAGGTATAGGCCAGGAGTACAGTACGTAAGGGTCTAATGGAGAGGAAAAGGAGGGATTCATTTAAAAAAAAAAAACACAACAACTTGTGGTTACCAAAGGAGAAGGGAGGAGGGATAAATAAGGATTTTTTAATTAATAGATACATACTACTATATATAAAATAATCAACAAGGACCTACTGTATAGCACAGGGAACTAAAGTCAGTATTTTGTAACAACCTATAAGGAAAAAGAATCTGGAAAAAATAGATATATATCTATGTATAACTGAATCACTTTGCTGTACACCTGAAACAAACACAACATTTTAAACCAACTATACTTCAACAAAATAAAAAAAATTTAAAGTATAACTTTAGCACAGCTCAAAAATCAGTCATAAATCAGGAAACAGCATGTTCTCTGGAGAATGAGTTCAAATCCCACCTCTGATTCCTCACTGTGAGACCTCAGACTATTTATTGACCCTTCCTGGACCTCACTTTCCTCATCTGTGAAATGGAGGTATTAGCAGTACCAGATCATTCTGAACACTAAATGAACTATAGAGCATGTAAAGTGCTTAGAGGAGTAGCTGATGAACAGCATGTATTCAGTAACTGTTAGTTGATATTATTATCAATACTGCCATTACTAACAGAAATTTCTAGTTAGAAGAAGCAGCCTAAAATAATTTCCCCAAGAACTGGGTTAGTGATAACCTCTTGCATTACTTTCCACCAGGAATTCTCCAGTTGACCCAGAAACTATCTACGTCTAGATCCCCTGGAGAGCTGTAAAATTCAAATTTGGGGGCCCTATCCCAGACCTCCTGCATTAACATCTCCAGGTGTGGGACCCTGAAATGCAAATTTAAACAAATATCCTCAGCTGAAGCATGTATGCTGAACTAAAAGCCACTGCTTTCTATCTGACAAGTACCTTATGATTTAAAGTTCTGGATGACGTGATACCTTTGTCGGGGGCTTTCTTTCAGGTTCTGAAATGAACTTGCTAGATAACCACACTTGCAGACAGCTCCTTCTCCACATATCCATCCACCTGTTTATACAGTGGGTTCATCAATAATAAATCTGTTAATAAGTGTTATTAACTCATTTAATCCTCAAAACACTACCATAAAGTAGTTACTATTAATATTCCCATATAAAAGATAAAGAAACCAACAAAATAAAGTTATTTTGTAATAACTGTCAGTGGGAAAATAGTCTTTCAAACTTGTATAGAAAATAAGAAACAAAATATAAAAAAATAAAACACCAACAGATAGAGAAGTTAAGTGACTCACTCAATGCCACCACACAATAATAAGGCTGAATTTTAAGTACTTTGATTTCCTTCAGTTCAGTTCAGTTCAGTCGCTCAGTTGTGTCCGACTCTTTGCGACCCCATGAATCGCAGCATGCCAGGCTTCCCTGATGATCACCATCTCCCGGAGTTCACTCAGACTCATGTCCATCGAGTCCGTGATGCCACCCAGCCATCTCATCCTCTGTCGCCACCTTTTCCTCCTGCTCCCAGTCCCTCCCAGCGTCAGAGTCTTTTCCAATGAGTCAACTCTTCGCATGAGGTGGCCAAAGTACTGGAGTTTCAGCTTTAGCATCATTCCTTCCAAAGAACACCAGGGCTGATCTCCTTCAGAATGGACTGGTTGGATCTCCTTGCAGTCCAAGGGACTCTCAAGAGTCTTCTCCAACACCACAGTTCAAAAGCCTTCTTTTGAGCCATTCTTCAGTGCTCAGCCTTCTTCACAGTCCAACTCTCACATCCATACACGACCACAGGAAAAACCATAGCCTTGACTAGACTGACCTTAGTCGGCAAAGTAATGTCTCTGCTTTTGAATATGCTGTCTAGGTTGGTCATAACTTTCCTTCCAAGGAGTAAGTGTCTTTGAATTTCATGGCTGCAATCACCATCTGCAGTGATTTTGGAGCCCAAAAAGATAAAGTCTGATACTGTTTCCACTGTTTCCCCATCTATTTCCCATGAAGTGATGGGACCGGATGCCATGATCTTCATTTTCTGAATGTTGAGCTTTAAGCCAACTTTTTCACTCTCCTCTTTCACTTCCATCAAGAGGCTTTTTAGTTTCTCTTCACTTTCTGCCATAAGGGTGGTGTCATCTGCATATCTGAGGTTATTGATATTTCTCCCGGCAATCTTGATTCCAGCTTGTGTTTCTTCCAGTCCAGCGTTTTTCATGATGTACTCTGCGTATAAGTTAAATAAGCAGGGTGACAATATACAGCCTTGACATACTCCTTTTCCTATTTGGAAGCAGTCTGTTGTTCCATGTCCAGTTTTAACTGCTGCTTCCTGACCTGCATATAGATTTCTCAAGAGGCAGGTCAGATGGTCTGGTATTCCCGAAAGTCAAAATAGCACCTGATACTTTATGTAATCAGTGTCCAAGAACAGAAACAATTCACAGCAGCAACAGATTATTTTTCAACCATTCAAAGCACCTTTCTCCAGCTTGCTTGTCATTGCTTCTAGTGAGAAACCATCCCAGGAGTCTTCATGTCATTAGCACTGATAGTTCTCTTTGTCCAAAAATTCATAGATTAAGTGCGTTTATTTTAAATTTTACTTTACTATGGTAAGAACACTTAACATGAGATCGACCCTCTTAACAGATTTTTTAAGTGAACAATAGTTTTGTTAGACACATTACTATACAGTAGATTTCTAGAACGTATTTATTTTGTATAGCTGAAATTTTATACTTGTTGATTAGTAACTTCTCCCTTTCCCCTCATCCAAGCCCCTGGCAACTTCTATCCTTTGTTTCGATGATTTTATTTAAAATCATTCGTATAAATGGAATTATGCATTTTCAGTCCTTCTGTGCATTTCATTTAGTGTTATGTTCAGACATGTTGCCACATACTGAAGGATTTCCTTTTTTAAGGCTCAGTGTGTGAGTGTTTGTCTGTGTGTGTGATTTTTTTTTTTTACATTCATCCACATTCATCCATCAAGGAACAGAGATGGTTGTTTCTTTCTCTTGGCTATTGAGAATACTGCCACAATGAACATGAGAGTGCTCATATCTCTTTGAAAGTTAGGAAAGTATTTTTGTGGCATCTAATAGTTTTGTTTTGTTTTTCATATCAGAGATGGAGAAACTGCAACTCACAGAGAAAGGTGACTGGCCCATCATCAATCACTACGCAGTCAGTAAGAGAATCCAGTACTCTCTCTCTGCTTCTCACTCTTTGTCGCATCTGTAGTAGATAGAGGTGAAACTGGGTCTGATGGAAACCGCCCTGGGCCTCAAGACAGTGCCATTCAGGTCTAATCATTAGGAGCATCATTTGACTTCCCTATGCTCTGGATCCTCACCAGGAATCTTCTTGATCTAACATCTTTAGTTTCCATTGCAATTCCTGATGTCACTCATTGTGTCTAGTCCTCTGCATACGTACAGGAAATGACACTTGACAAAATGTCCTCCAACTCCTCTCTCTGATTTCTTTCAAAAGCAATTTGATGCTATCAATAAGCTCTTTAAGTTCTTTATAAGCTAATAATTGTATGTTGTTATTATTATTAATTCCCTTAATTTCCATCTCTCAAACAGTGGAGAAAAATATCTTACTCATTGCTTGAGTTGGTTTATCCTAATTCTGTCTGTTTTTATTTAAAATTTGAAGTTTTCAAAGAACAAACTTATGGTTGCCCAGGGGAACAATAAGGGGAAGGGATAGTTAGAGAATTTGGGATGGACATGTACACACTGCTATATTTAAAATGGATAATCAACAAGGACCTACTGTTGGCACATGGAACTCTGCTCAATGTTATGTGGCAGCCTAGATGGAAGGGGAGTTTGGGGGAAAATGCATACATGTATATGCGCGGCCAAGTCCTTTCGTTGTTCCCATAAAATGATCACAATATTGTTAATTGGCTATAACTGAATACAAAATAAACAGCTTAAAATAAAATAAAGAAAAAATTAAATTCAAGTTTTGATAATAAATGGTATTTTAAAAGCAAATGCCCTTTCCAAACGAGAGGAAGGGAGAGAGATTAAAATTCAGGAGAGAAGGTAAGTGTTCCAAAAGAGAAAGGAGGTCTGCCATCCATGCTGGGAAGAGCTCCTAGGCCAAGGCAGCCAGCGTCCATGAGACAGTGCCATGGGTTAGTATCAGTCAAGCAAGTCTGGGATACATTGTTTCGACACTGTGATCAAATGACTTTATAGGAAATGAATCCTTTGGCTATTTGGCTGGCTAGAAATATCTGGCCAGTGTGTTCATGCATGATTCACAAGTTTCATGGGAACAACCCACGCACCCAGTTCAAATGGGAACAACCTTATCTGGCAACATTGAAAAGGTTTATTTAATCGAATTATCATTTTGGGTTGAACATTATATATGCAGTTCTTTCTTAGGTGATATGTTTAAGACGTAGACCACCACTCACATGCACATAAGAAAATACGTAATATGCCAATGTTTCTAAATATTCTAATTAAGGTGATGTCACCAAGAGCCAAGTTTCTGAACCTGTTTTCTTGGCCCTCCCACTGTTCTCTTCATATTCTCCTCCTCCTCCTGTTCCTCCACCTCTTCCTTCTTCTCTTGCCCCTTCTCTTCCTCTCCATCTGTCTTCTCCTCCTTCTCTCCTTTCCCTTTCTTTCTCTTTTTCTCTCTCCCTCTTCCCTCTCTACCTAGAACAAGGTTAACAATCAACTTGGACATACTACTGGTACCCTGAAAAAAATAAGAAGGCCTTTATTCTAAGCCAGGGGCAAAGATCTCTGGTATTACACCTCCTTGTGATGGCCCAGTGGTCCTGGCAGGTTCTTGTGAGTTACACTGGAGAGGATTGTAACTACTAACTTGATACGTGTCGCCCTTGGAGAAGCAACTTAACTCTACAGGCCCAGAAGACCTACTTGGGACTGAATTTCTCCAAAGTCATGTATTTGGTTATAGAGAACTGCCTATCCCTAACTTGTATGTAACAATAGAAAGGTCTTCTCTCTGCATCTCAGTGGCGAATAAGTGTTTGTCAACTCATTTTCTACTGACCCATCTGAAAAAACTAACTGTGCCTTTCTCCTTAACTACCACAGTCCAAGAGAGCACTCCTCCCCATCCCTCAGCATAGGTTTGTGAGTGCAGAGAAAAGTCTCACAGTAGAAGGCAAATAAAAATCACAGCATTCAGGAAGACTCTGTAACTTGATCAAGAAAAAGAGACTAGAATAAAAATTCAGAACCCGTGACTCCTACCAAAGCATCAGAAAAAGCCAGAAGAGAACCTTGGCCATCTCTAGCTAAGAAGCAGAGTCACATGCTGATTAAGAACAGATACTTGAAGTTAGACTAGCTAGGTCTGATTCCCAGCCCTGCCCTGCCACCTACCATGAGATCTTGGGCAACTTACCTAATTTCTCTATCTCCACTGCCTATTAATAGCTTCGACGTCATAGGGTTGAGATGATGAAACTAATTAATGTACGCAAAGCACGTACGCAAGGTAGGGATAGGCGGTTCTCTGAAAGCATGCCTAGTACCTGGTAACACTCTGAGTATGACTTCACTGCATTGCTTTGAGAAGTGCACATTCAATGTGCCAAATACCCACAGTTGAACTAATGAAGTATTTCCGTTGATCTGACAATGGTACAGACATGGAAGCCATCCTCGTAACTAATGAAAGCTCTAGATTTAAGATGAAACCTTTGTTTTATTTTTCAATAAACATTAAATGCATTTAAGTTGGTTTTTTTTTCTTTTTTTTTTCATTTATTTTGTTGTTTTGACGTATTACATACACACAGTGAATGATTGCCACATAGAGGTCTAACTCTTCTATTTTGCAGAATGTTATGGAACTCAGATGGAAAAGATCTCTCCTTAATATGTCAACCTTCACAGTCTGTGGCAGTCAATAGGAAGAAGATGGCCCAAGAGGAGGATGGAAAATAGTTTGAAGCCAGCCCTATAAATAGGATTACTCTTGTGGAATACGGATGTAACAGAGCAGTTCAGATAGGACTGGTGGCCATTCTCCTGGCATAACTGTGCTAAGAGCTTTACATGAATTTTGTCTCTCCATCTCAAAACTAACCTGTAATACTATTATTATTATTAACATTCTCACCTTACTGGTAAGTGAACCAAGGCTTATGGAAGTCAACTCGCTCAGTGTCATACAGTTATTCATCACTCAAGTTAATATTGGAATAAATTCAAGTCTGCCATTAATATACACCAAAAGACCTGAGCTTAATCACTAAAGTTTGACAACACAGTATCTGTGGCCCAATCAAAGGCATAAATGTTTAAAGAAATAATGTGTGTGTCATAGAGGTCTGAAGAAGGGGACCCCTAAAAGCAAATCAGTGGTGTTCATAACCAGCCCAATCCGTGAAAGACCAACACTGAACACAATCACAGCGCACGGAGAGTCGGGGTGGTTCCCAAGGCTTCATTAGGAAAACCCAACATCTCTCATCTGGGTCCATGGTGCTGAACAACCTCCACACCACAATCTGGTTTCTCCAGTACTCAGGTACAATAAAGAAGGTGTACGCAGGAATTTTCTGACTACAGAATGGATCATCTCCATTAATTAATGGTAAATTAATTACATTTGCATTCTAGCTCATTCAACCATCACTTAATAGTTAGGTTACTACGAGTCAGCTCTTGGACATCCCTCTGGTTCTGGTACACTGATGCTTCTGGACCACCCAGCTTGAGAACAGAGATGGATGACTGTGACTGCTCAGAGGAGTGTCTCCCTGGAAACACTTTGCCTTGGTAATCAGACAGAGCCTTTCTAAAGAGCACCTCCACCTCATCTCATTCTAACCACAGCAGCTATGTTTGCTGGGTTCGTCTAAAGTTTATTGTTTGAAGATTGGCATGTAATGGTTCAACTCCACCAGACATAAACCAAGAGGTCTTGATTGGAGAAACATCAGGAAAATCTCATTTCTTTTTTTTTTAATTGGGGTAGAGTTGCTTTGCAATGTTGTGCCGGTTTCAGCTGTACAACAAAGTGAATCAGCTATTTGTATTATACATATATCTCCTCCCTCTTGGACCCCCCCTCTGCCCTCCTCCATCCCACTCATGTAGGTCAACACAGAGTACCAAGCTGCAAGATCTTTTTTGACCCACCTGCTAGAGTAATGAAAATAAAAACAAAAATAAACAAATGGGACCTAATTAAACTTAAAAGATATTGCACAGCAAAGATAACCATAAACAAGATGAAAAGACAACCCTCAAAATAGGAGAAAAATATTTGCAACAGATGAGGGATTAATTTCAAAACATACAAACTGCTCACACAACCCAATATCATCAGAAACCAAACAACTCAATCAAAAAATTAGCCGAAGATCTAAAGAGACATTTCTCCAAAGTAGACAAACAGATGGCCAAGAGGCACATGAAAAGATGCTCAACATCACTAATTATTAGAGAAGTGCATAGCAAAACTAAATCTCATTCTAATCCTTTTCATATTCATGATAAATACACGGTTGAAACAATGACTACAAGACACTCATGTTTCCAACAGATGACTTGTGGCTTCATCAGCAATCAGGGGCCACGAAAGCTCTAGGGGGTTTCTGGTTCTGATCCATCCTGAGATTAACAGGGAAAGGGGGGATAGGATAGAATATTGAAAATCCATCCCCAGAATCACGTTTAATGAAGGCTGCAAATTTGGGGGCATTAGTTATCAGAAAAGAAATCAAGTGTAATATTAGGCTTAGATAGTAAAAGTAGAAGACGCTATGTTTGTGACTTCAGGGGAGAAATTGGAAGAAACAGAAAAAAATAAGGAAGAAAAACGTATGGTCTGGTGGCCACAGAGTGAGATAATCTAAGAGATGATTTGGAGCTCACCCAAATAGAACTGAATATTCAGTGGGAGTAGAATGCAGGTATTATGTCCCCTGTCCCAGTTAGAGCACCATCTCTTCATACTAATGATATGAAGCTTTTATGCAGTAAACAGTAATTAGTCACAGAGAAACCCACAGTTCAGGTTTGTCTGAGAGCAAAGTCCACAGGGGAGTTAAAAAGCTGTGGACAGAGAATGAGATCAGGTGGGAGATGGACTTGGGTGTGAAGAAAAACATGTTTGCATCCACCCTAATCATGGTACCCATGTATACCTTGCATCTTCAAGAAAAACCTTGATTTTTATTAGTTTTATACTTTTCAATAAACTCACTTGTGAAATGTTCAAGTTAACATGATTTAAATTCTAATTCTGTGAGGTATACTACACAAATTAATTTGTAAATTAAAAAATTTGCCTATAATTTGAATAATGTAGAGTTTATGAAGTAGTCACTGCAATCATCTTTGCTGCCACGGTAATAATTTAAAACTCCATATTATATATGTGTATTGAAAATATATGTTTTATAAGTGACATGGAAAAATTATCTATCAGTCTTAATTTAATCTTCAGCCAAAATCAATTGTTAGAATTCCTATTTGCAATGTTATACCCACATATATACTTGCTGTATTAATTTTCCATGGCCTCTGTAACAAATTAGCACCAACTTTATGGCTCAAAACAACATAAACTTGTTGTCTCACAGTACTCCATTTCAGAAGTCTGATGTCTGACATGGATTTCACTGGGCTTAAAAAAAAAGGTGTTGGCTGGACCATTTTCCTTCCTGGAGGTCCCAGAGGAGGATCTGTTCCCTTGCCTTTTCCAGTCTCCCTCATTCCTCGACTTGTGCGTCCCTTCCATTTTCAAAGTCACCTATCTCATCACCCTGAGCCCTTCTCTGACTCACTCTTCTACCTCCCTCTTCCACTTTTACAGACACATGAGACTACATCAAGTCCAAACGAACAATTCTAGAAAACCTCCCTATTTTAAGACCATCTTGTCTGTATCCTTAATTCCCTCTGCGTCCTTAATTCCACTTTACCACAGAGCATACATGTGCACAGCTTCTAGGTATTAATGGACATCTTTAGAGGGGCATTACTGTCTGCCATACTTTTGAACAATTGAATCAAAGGTAAACCTGGAGAGGGGAGTCTCATGTATTATCTCCATAGAACACCAAAGCCCAAACTGGAGATCGGTGCATATAAAGTCATGAGTGTTTAAATCATTTCAACATGAAATCATGTTTCCCTGTTGTACTTGAGCCTCAGGGAACACAATTGAGGTAATGATAGTATATATTTAGATTTCTACCTTAACTTATAATTTGAAGATGTAAACATGCGCCATAACCCTCTATGGGTCATCTTTTTATAGCAACAATAATAACAAGTAACATTTACTGAGTACTTCCTATGTTGAAGACAAAGTGTTTAGTGTCCCCCAGGTGCTTTTACTACACTGCTCATTTAACAAATCAGGAGCCTGGGGCATGAATCATTCAAAATTTAGCAGGGTCACGTGCATAGCTAGTATCAGAGCTGGGATTCAAACCCAGGACTGCATGATTCCAGATCCTGCACTTTAAACCATCATGCAAAACCACCTCTTCCTTTCTAAAGCAATATACACTTGGCGAAAATTTAGTCCCTAATTGATTTGTTGTGAAAAGAAAGTGAAAGTTGCTCAGTCATGTCTGACTCTTTGCGATCCCATGTACTGAAGTGGGTTCAGTTCACTTCAGTTCAGTTCAGTCGCTCAGTCGTGTCCTACTCTTTGTGACCCCATGAATCACAGCACGCCAGGCCACCATGTCCATCACCAACTCCCAGAGTTCACTCAGACTCACGTTCATCGAGTCAGCGATGCCATCCAGCCATCTCATCCTCTGTCGCCACCTTTTCCTCCTGCCCCCAATCCTTCCCAGCATCAGAGTCTTTTCCAATGAGTCAACTCTTCGCATGAGGTGGCCAAAGTACTGGAGTTTCAGCTTTAGCATCATTCCTTCCAAAGAAATCCCAGGGCTGATCTCCTTCAGAATGGACTGGTTGGATCTCCTTGCAGTCCAAGGGACTCTCAGGAGTCTTCTCCAACACCACAGTTCAAAAGCATCAATTCTTCAGCGCTCAGCCTTCTTCACAGTCCAAAGATGGGCTCGATAAAGGACAGAAATGGTATGGACCTAACAGAAGCAGAAGATATTAAGAAGAGATGGCAAGAATACACAGAAGAACTGTACAAAAAGGATCTTCACGACCCAGATAACCACGATGGTGTGATCACTCATCTAGAGCCAGACATCCTGGAATGTGAAGTCAAGTGGGCCTTAGAAAGCATCACTACAAACAAAGCTAGTGGAGGTGATGGAATTCCAGTAGAGCTATGTCAAATCCTGAAAGATGATGCCGTGAAAGTGCTGCACTCAATATGCCAGCAAATTTGGAAAACTCAGCAGTGGCCACAGGACTGGAAAAGGTCAGTTTTCATTCCAATCCCAAAGAAAGGCAATGCCAAAGAATGCTCAAACTACTGCACAATTGCACTCATCTCACATACTAGTAAAGTAATGCTCAAAATTCTCCAAGCCAGGCTTCAGCAATACATGAACTGTGAACTTCCTGATGTTCAAGCTGGTTTTAAAAAAGGCAGAGGAACCAGAGATCAAATTGCCAACATCCGCTGGATCATGGAAAAAGCAAGAAAGTTCCAGAAAAACATCTATTTCTGCTTTATTGACTATGCCAAAGCCTTTGATTGTGTGGATCACAATAAACTGTGGAAAATTCTGAAAGAGATGGGAATACCAGACCACCTGACCTGCCTCTTGAGAAATCTGTATGCAGGTCAGGAAGCAGCAGTTAGGACTGAACATGGAACAACAGACTGGTTCCAAATAAGAAAAGGAGTACGTCAAGTCTGTATATTGTCACCCCCTTATTTAACTTATATGCAGAGTACATCATGAGAAATGCTGAACTGGAAGAAACACAAGCTAGAATCAAGATTGCCGGGAGAAATAGCAATAACCTCAGATATGCAGATGACACCACCCTTATGGCAGAAACTGAAGAGAAACTAAAAAGCCTCTTGATGGAAGTGAAAGAGGAAAGCAAAAAAGTTGGCTTAAAGCTCAACATTCAGAAAATGAAGATCATGGCATCCAGTCCCATCACTCCATGGGAAATAGATGGAGAAACAGTGGAAACAGTGTCAGACTTTATCTTTTTGGGCTCCAAAATCACTGCAGATGGTGACTGCAGCCATGAAATTAAAAGACGCTTACTCTTTGCAAGACAAGTTGTGACCAACCTAGATAGTATATTCAAAAGCAGAGACATTACTTTGCCGACTAAGGTCCGTCTAGTCAAGGCTATGGTTTTTCCTGTGGTCATGTATGGATGTGAGAGTTGGACTGTGAAGAAGGCTGAGCGCTGAAGAATTGATGCTTTTGAACTGTGATGTTGGAGAAGACTCTTGAGAGTCCCTTGGACTGCAAGGAGATCCAACCAGTCCATTCTGATGGAGATCAGCCCTGGGTGTTCTTTGGAAGGAATGATGCTAAAGCTGAAACTCCAGTACTTTGGCCACCTCATGCAAAGAGTTGACTCATTGGAAAAGACTCTGATGCTGGGAAGGATTGAGGGCAGGAGGAAAAGGTGGCGACAGAGGATGAGATGGCTGGATGGCATCACGGACTCGATGGACGTGAGTCTGAGTGAACTCCAGGAGTTGGTGATGGACAGGGAAGCCTGGCGTGCTGCAGTTCATGGAGTCGCAAAGAGTTGGACACTACTGAGAGACTGAACTGAACTGATACAGAGTGAAGCAAGCCAGAAAGAAAAACACCAAGACAGTATACTAATGCATATATATGGAATTTAGAAAGATGGTAACGATAACCCTGTATGTGAGACAGCAAAAGAGACATAGATGTATAGAACAGTCTTTTGGACTCTGTGGGAGAGGGAGAGGGTGGGATGATTTGGGAGAATGGCATTGAAACATGTATAATATCATATATGAAACGAATCGCCAGTCCAGGTTTGATGCATGATACTGGATGCTTGGGGCTGGTGCACTGAGATGACCCTGAGGGATGGTACGGGGAAGGAGGAGGGAGAGGGGTTCAGGATAGGGAACACGTGCATACCTGTGGCAGATTCATGTTGATATATGGCAAAACCAATACAATATTGTAAAGTAATTAACCTCCAATTAAAATAAATTTATTTTTTTTAAAAAAAGCAAGACTTTAAAATGCACTCAGACTGGGACTTCCCTGGTGGTCCAGCAGTTAAGATTTTGCGTTTCCACTGCAGGAAGCACAGGTTCGGTCTCTGGTTGAGGAACTAAGATCCTGCATGGTGAAGGTGCAGCCAAAAAAAAAAAAAGGCACCCAGGATATTGATATAAAGTTCATAAATTTAGAGCATTCTATTTTAAAAATATATAACTTCCCAGCAAACTGGATCCAAAGCCAGAAGATAGTGTGATTTAGGCTCATTTTACCTGACCAAAATAGAGTATCCTCTTTTTAAGAGACAGAAATCACAGAAGTTTATTATTCTCTTTTTAATAGTCCAAGGTGAGTATTCCAGGTTGGCAGACACATCTGCTCTACATTGTTGGTTGAAGGACCCACGTTTATCCTTCCGTGTCATAATTCCAGCCCTAGGCATTGATGTAGTCTGCATAAATCACAGATGTTCTCTCGGATTTCAGCTGGTGGGAAGAAGAAAGAGAAACCATGGAGGAGGCACACCCTCAGGAACAAAGCCACAGCCTGTGAGTTGGCACCCATCCTTCTGACTGTACTTCCCTGAAAAGAACTTATACCACCATGACTAAATTTAAACAAAGCTAAGAAAACTAGCATGGCTCGACAGGCATCTGTTTGGCCAAAATTCCATTTCTATGGCTGAAGAAATATTGAATTTTGGTAGATAGGGAGCAATATCTGCAATAGTCTCCAAATTGCCATCAAGTTGTGAAATTATTACTTTTATGCTTCAAATTCATGTTTGTCAAAACCATATCTAAAATTTGGATAAAACTGGTACTTGGTAGTTTAATATTCTATGGAGGCAAAATTGACACATAATATTTTATAAATGTCATGTGTGCCACATCATAATTAATTGGATATTCGTGTTCACTACAAAGTGATTAGCACCGCGAGTCTATTTGCCATTCATCATCATGCAATTGGTCCTCTTCACCCATTTCATCTTCCCTGCAATTTGCCTCCCCCCAGTAACCATGAATCTAATCTCTACGAGTTTGTTTCCATTTCGTTTGTTCATTTGTTTTGTTTTTTAGATTTCATAAATAAGTGAAATCATACAATATTTGTCTTTCTCCGCCTGACTTATTTCAATTAGCATAATATCCTCAAGGTCCATCCATGTTGTCACACGCGTCAAGAATTCTTTTCTTTATGCAGCTGAGCAGTATTCTACTGTGTGTGTGTGTGTGTGTGTGTGTGTATCATATCATCTTTATTGATTCATCCACTGATAGACACAAGTTGTTTCCACATCTTGACTACTGCAAACAATACTTTAATGAATGAATATTGGGGTTTATATATCTTTTTCAAGGTAGTGTTATCATTTTCTTTGGAGAAATACCCAGAAGTGGAATAGCTGGATCATATGGCAGCTGTCCCCTGGAGAAGGAAATGGTGACCCACTCCAGTATTCTTGCCTGCAAAATTTAACTGACAGAGGAGCCTGGTGGACTACAACCGATGGGGTCTCAAAGAGTTGGCCACAGCTGAGCAACTGACCACATGGCAGCTGTATTCTTAGATTTTTGAGGAAGCTCCATTCAATTTTCCATAGTGGCTGCATCAATTTACCTCCCCACCCACAATGTATGAGGGTTCCCTTTTCTCCACATACTCTCCAACACTTGTTATTCCTTACCGTTTTGATAATTGCCATTCTAACAGGGGGGAGGTGATAATCTCACTGTGTTTTTGATTTACATTTCCCTGATAATTAGTAAAGTTGAGCATCTTTTCATGGGTTTGTTGGCCATCTGTATGTCTTCTTTGGAAAACTTTCTTTTTTTTTTTTTTTTAATTTATTTATTTTTTTTAAATTTTAAAATCTTAAATTCTTACATGCGTTCCCAAACATGAAAACTTTCAATTCAGTTCCTCTGTTTTCTTTTTAATCAGGTTGTTTGCTTTTATGTTGTTGAGTTGTACAAAATAGAGTATGCTATTACACACACACACGTGTGTGTAATATTACAAATGTGTTTTAATAATAGAACCACTGAGCCTTTTTTTCTCTGTCCATATTTTTCTTTTCTTTCTTTTTTTTAAATTGAAGAATTGTTGACTTACAATATTGTATTAGTTTCAGGTGTACAACATAGCAATTCAATACTTTATAGAGTACACTCTATACAAAGGTATTGATTATGTTCTTTGTGCTGTACATCCATGCAATTTATTCATTTTATAACTAGTCATTTGTATCTCTTAGTGCCCACCAATGATGAATGGCTAAAGAAGATGAGGTATATCATGGAATATTACTTAGCCATAAAAAAAATGAAATCTTGCCATTTGCCACAACATGGATAGACCTGGAAGGTATTCTACTTCATGAGATAAGTCGAAGAAGGACAAGTACTCTGTGTTTCCACTTATATGTGGAATCCAATAAAACAAATGAACAAATATAGCAAAACAAGACCACTAGGCATTTTTATAGGCAGTGGATTATCTAATTTAATTTACACAATAACCTCATCAATCAGAGGTGAGTATTAATCTAAGTTCACATTTGAGGGTATTGAGGTCTGAAGGGGTTGGGTAGCAAATAGCAAAGTCAGAATTTAAACTTAAAGCTGCTTAACCAGAACATTCATCAGCATAAACTTAGGCTGACCTTTACATGAGCTTTATTGATAAAATATAAACTCTTGCAACTAATGTTTAACTTTTAATTCACTGGGAGACAGAAGTATGCCTTTTATAAATTGGAATATAGTTGCTTTACAATGTTGTGTTAGTTTCTGCTATACAGCAAAGTGAATTAGTCATGCCTTTTATATTGGAGTTTTTATCTAGCTCTTGTGACTGTCTGACAACTTTATTGACCCCTCTCCCTAGACCTGTGGGGTCATGGCTGCAAGCCAGACAAAAGATTTTACAATTTTCACCATCTTCTGCCCTCATCTGCACACTGCAGTTTACAAGACTCATGTGTATACATCCATCACAGACCTCATATACATTCACTCTTTATAACAGCCCTATTAATTACAAGGGAAATCATTAGTCCCATTTTAATGATAAGAAAAAGCTGGGAGTAGAGAAGTTAAGATCACCCAGTACTTTTAACCTAATAGTAGAGCAGAGACTTACCCCCAGCCAAAGCCTTTTCCACTAATCCACACGGTAACAAAGATATAGAAAAAGGTACAGTATCATCAAGACTTTTCAAAGGCTATGGAGAGATCTTTGAAACTAGAGGCATAGAAAAAGCAATCCTCTGTACCCAAAATAAAGGAGAGAAAGAGGAAAGAATATGTTTACTTTTGTCGAAAGTCAAATCATGGAACTTATTAACAGGCAGGAAAATAGGTAAGGAGAACATCATCCACAAATGTAGAAAGGAGCTTCAGTTCAGTTCAGTCGCTCAGTCGTGTCCGACCCTTTGCGACCCCATGAACCGCAGCACGCCAGGCCTCCCTGTCCATCACCAACTCCCGGAGTCCACCCAAACCCATGTCCATTGAGTCGGTGATGCCATAGAAAGGAGCTGCCTAGAAGTAAATCTTCAAAGATACTATAAACGCACAAGAAGTGACTGTAAACACACAGCTGAAATATGAAGCCAGTGGTTATATGGGGAGTTGGACTCCACGGCACCTCTGCCACTGACTCACTGGACAACTTTGGGCAGGTCTTTCTCCTTTCACTGCTTTAATTTTTTCATTTAGTCCATCATAGTAATCTGGCAATGAAACAAGAGCCTTGAACAAAAAATACTTCACCAAAATATATGACTGTGATTGTTGCTGTTAAGTCACTAAGTCATGTCCAACTCTTTGAAGCCCCGTGGACTGAAGCATGCCAGGCTTCCCCGTCCTCCACCATCTCCCAGAGTCTGCTCAAGTTCATGTCCATTGAGTCGGTGATTCTCCCTAGCCATCTCATCCTCTGTCACTCGCTTCTCCTTTTGCCTTCAATCCTTTCCAGCATCAGGGTCTTTTCCAATGAGTCAGCTCTTTGGATATATGACTACTTCCTATCTAAAAACATACTGATTAGAATATTATCGAGCATGTAGAGTTTTAGATAGCACAACAAACATTGTTTATTATATAATCCTATAGAACAGATGAATGCAGCCTACACGTACAACAGATGCCGTAAGAGTCTGTAATAAGCTGAATTGTACTGCAATATCCTCTTCGGAGTAGAAACCTAATAAATGCTGTGCCACTGCTCTAATATCTCTGTACATTCCTCTAAGTCATTCTTCCACAAAAAATAAATAATAACCTACCATTTTCTCTCTTCTGCACAATTGTAGTAGCCTACCAGCTGATCCCCATAATTTACTCTTTTTCTCATTCATTCTCTACAAGGAAGAAGGGGTTATCTTTTTAAAACACAAATATGACCACTACACGGCACTCCCCTGATTAAAATTTGCCTGTGGTTTTCCATGACTCTCATGCTGAAGATCAAAATAGTTAGCAGAGTTGAGAAACCCCAGAACAACCCAGCACCCGTGTATACTGCCAGCTCATCTCGTTCTACTTTCTCCCTTGCTTTTTGTGCTCCAGTCATTTAGATTCGATAAATATTTGTTCAATGAGTGGATGAATGAATAAAAAAGCAAACAATACATTAAGTCCTTTTTTAATAAGAAACAATAGTTTGGTGAACCAAACACAATAAATGGTTGAATTTCAGGCACTGACAGCTGCCAAATGGGGAAGAATCCTGGTGTGTAAGGACTTTCCCATAGTCTTCCATATACTGGTTCTGCTACAACATGAACCACACTGAACTAAAAGTAAAAGCTATCCAAACAAGATTCTAATAAATAATCCCAAAATGGGTATGGAAACACAAAAGACCCCAAACAGCCAAAGTAATCTTGAGAAAGAACACAGCAGAAGGTATCACGCTCCTTGACTTCAAACTATTGCTACAAAACTACAATAATCGAAACAGCATGGTTTGGGCACAAAAACAGACACATAGATCCAGGATAGAGAACCCAGAAATAAACCCATGCACTTCTGATTAATTATTCTACATCAAAGGAGGCAAGAATATGCCATGGGGGGAGGGGACATCTCTTCAATAACTGGTGCTGGGAAAACTGGACAGTTACATGCAATGAAACTAGAACATTTTCTTACACCACATACAAAAATAAGCTCAAAATGGACAAAAGACTTAAATGTAAGACCTGAAAACTCTTGGAAGAAAACATACGCAGTACTCACTTTAACACTGGTCTAAGAAATTTTTTTTTTTTGATCTGTCTCCTTGGGTAAGAGCAACAAAAGCAGAAATATAGAAAGAGACTATGTTAAACTAAAAAGCTTTTGCACAGTGAAGGAAACAATCAAAAACAAAAAGTCAACTTACTGAATGGGAGAAGATATTTGCAAAGGATATGTCTGATAAGAGGTTAATATCCAAAATATATAAAGAACTCATACAACCCGACATCAGAAAACAAACAATGCAATTAAATGAGCAGAGGACCTGAACAGACATTTCTCCAAAGAAGACATACAGATGACCAATGGATACATGAAAAGATGTTCAACATCACTAATTATCAAAGAAATACAAATCAAAACCACAATGAAATATCACCTCAGACCTTTCAGATGGCTGTTATCAAAAAGACAAGAAATAACACGTGTTGGAGAGGATGTAGAGAAAAGGGCATCCTCATGCGCTGTTTGTGGGAATGTGAATTGGTTCAGCCACTAGTAAAAGAGTATGGAGTTTCCCCAAAAAGTTAAAAATTGAGTCACCATATGATCTAGCAATTCTCCTGGGTATTTATCCAAAGAAAATGAAAACGCTAATTTGAAAAGATACATGAACCCCAATATTTATTGTAGAATTATTTATAATAGCCAAGATATGGAAGAAACTGAAGTGCCCATCACAGGTGAGTGGATAAGATGTGCCATATAGTATATACTGGGTTGGCCAAAAAGTTCATTTGAGTTTTTCCAAAAGATAGTACAGAAAAATTCAAACAAACTTTTTGGCCAACCCAATATACAATGGAATATTACTCAGTCATAAAAAATGAAACATTGCTATTTTACAAATCCACAGCATGGGTGGACCCAGAGAATATTATGCAAAGTGAGAGAAGTTAGACAGAGAAAGATAAATGCTCTATATTTTCACTTCTGTGTGGAATCAACAAAACAGAAACAAACTCCTAGATACAAAGAACAAACTGGTGGTTACCAGAGCAGTGGGGAGTCAGAGAATGGGCAAAATATCTGAAGGGGAATAAGAGACACAAACTGCCAGACATAAACAAGTCATGGAAATATAATGTAGATCACAGAGAATATAGTCAATGTTGTAATAACTTCGTGTGGTGCATAATCTAAAAAATATCAAATCACTATGTTGTACACCTGAAACTAATATCGTATTATAAGTCAGCTACACCTCAATTTAAAAAAAAATAAGATTTCAGCAAATTGCATAAGATGATGTCTCAGCAAACCAACACCACAGTTACTCAAAATGCCTCCTTAAATGGCAAAAGAAAATCACACCTAAGTGGCACCAAAACTAATGTGTGGATTAATTCAAGGATTATCAGTGACAACATCCATTGTACAAGGGATTTACCTGATTATCTATCATGTTCTTTGGATTAAGATGATAATAGGAGAAAACAAGAAGAGTGAAGTCATTTTAGTCTTGGGCTAGCACTCCCCACCCACCAGTGAGGATCTGTTTTTCTTCTGTGGCCTTAAACGCACAAAATCACCCAACAGGCCTGGTGTCATGCCAAAGGGAATTCAAAAGGACTGAAGGGTCTTTCTAAGGTCATGTTTAAACCAGATTGTCCCAGCACTCCCTTCAAAGAAGTTATCTGGCTGACACATCATTTACCTTCTCTGATAGGTTTGATGCCAACTGGAAAAGGAAGCTAATAAAGGGGCAGAGATGTGCCTCCTTTTTTGAAGGTGATGGTGATAAATGAGATTCAACTCCCAGCATCATGGGAGAAGCTGATTCTTCCCAGCCTTCACACTAAGGTACTTAACCACAAACATGCCACTCCAATGATGATGACTTCATTGATAGAAGGGGGAAAGATCCTGACAAACAGGAAAATGAGGTTTTATCTGTTGGTGATAATGCTAAATTTTCTCCCTGAAAATTAAAACTCTGAGTCCAAGGTACAAATAGATAAAGATCAGTAGCTGTTCCTAAGCACCCAGAACAGACCCTCATGTAACAGGTTGTGTCATTTGGCAGACGAACTGAATTTGTGAAAAAACAAACAAACAAACAAACCCCACATCCATAGGCTGAAGGATCCTTGAAGGCAGGGACTGTGTCTTAGTCTCAGAATCAGAGCAGTTCTAAAGTCAGCTTTCAGGATTTCCTTCTCCAGCAACACAGTTCAAAAAACTTGAGTTCTTCGGCTCTCAGCCTTCTTTATGGCGCAACTCTCGCATCCGTACATGACGACTGGAAAAAGCAGCATTGACTGTGCAGACTCTTGTTGGCAAAGTGACGTCTCTGCACTTTAGTATGCTTTCTAGGTTTGTCATAGCTTTTCTTACAAGGAGCGAGCATCTTTTAATTTTGTGATTCCAGTCACTGTCCACAGTGATTTTGGAGCCCAAGAAAATAAAATCTGCCATTGTTTCCATTCTTTCCTCATCTATTTGCCATGAAGTGATGGGACCATGTCTAAATACCATGGGGCAACTGAGTCCAAGTACTGAAACTACTGAGCCTGCAAGCTGCAACGAGAGAGCCTGAGCGCTACAACGAATAAATGAAATATCTCACATGCTACAAGTAAGACCCAACACAGTCAAATATATAATAAAAAGATGCTTAAATAAATGCTTAAAAGTAAAGTTTCAATAAAATAGTTAAGGGAATTACAGGGAGCCCAGCCTGGCACTCTGTGATGAGCCTAGAGGGATGGGATGGGATGGGAGGAGTGAGGGAGGCTCAAGAGGGAGGGGTATATATATAATTATGACTGATTTATGTTGCTGTACCACAGAAACCAAAACAACATTGTAAAGCAATTACAATGAAAAAATAAACTAAAAAAAATTAAATAAGTAAATATGTGAATTAAATTAAAAGGCTTAGGAATATACAGCATATTAAAAGGCAGAGACATTACCTTGCTGACAAAAGTCTGTCTAGTCAAAGCTATGGTTTTTCCAGCAGTCATGTATGGATGTGAGAGTTTGACTATAAAGAAAGCTGAGCACCAAATAATTGATGCTTTTGAACTGTGGTGTTGAGGAAGACTCTTGAGAGTCCCTCGGATTGCAAGGAGATCAAACCAGTCAATCCTAAAAGAAATCAATCCTGAATATTCATTGGAAGGACTGATGCTTAAGCTGAAATTCCAATACTTTGGCCACCTGTTGCCAAGAACTGACTCATTGGAAAAGACCCTGATGCAGGGAAAGATTGAAGGCAGGAAGAGAAGGGGATGATAGAAGATGAGATGGTTGGATGGCATCACCAATTCGATGGACACGAGTTTGAACAAGCTTTGGGAGTTGGTGATGGACAGGGAAGCCTGGCGTGCTGCAGTCCATGGGGTTGCAAAGAGTCGGACACAACAGAGTGACTGAACTGAACTGAATGGCAACACTTGAACATAGCTAGCCACTTGTAAATAATAAACCATAAAGAATAAGGAACTCTAAAAGAATATAATGGAATACTGCTGCCAGTCCTTGCTCCTGTTAACTAGCCATGGGCTCTTGCCAGAGGTACTTCCCTTCTTTAGTTTCCTGTCTATAAAATAATGGGCATGAGGCAGATGATAAACATGGCTCACTTCAAAGTCTAATAGTATGTTCCTATAAAACATGAAAATGATAAACATTTTTTTGGTAACTAGAGGCCAACGGAAAGAAGGAGCTTTTAAAGTTTTACATCATTGGATCCTAACTTTTTCTATTTATATACTCCTTGGAAAAGTTCATGGAAGTTATAATCTCCCCTTACAAAGGTAAGCATTAGAACACATGGGAAAAATCTTGCATATCACTTTAGAGATCTTACTAACTTCCTGAAGTCTACCCACTGAATTGCGAATTAAAAATCTCAGCTTAAATTGAAGCATTGTCTTGTTTTTCAGTTGGGAAATCTTCCCCATGGATACAGAAGTTTCAAGAGCTTAAACATCCAAGATCAAGTAAGGTCACTATAAAATATTTCGTTAGGAGTGATAGAAATATGCAACACTCCATATGAAGTATTATTCATGCCAAAAATGCCAAACTTGAATCTAAGAAAGTCATTAGATCTAACTACCACCCAACAAGAAAAACAGGGGGCAGAGTAACTTTGGAAAAAACAAACAAAAAAAAAAAACGCAGGGATGTAATCAGCAAAATCCAGCCTTTGGGAAATTCTACAGGATTCATCTTCCCTTCCATTCAATCTTTCTGACTTTATTACCTGGGACCTTCTGCTTCTTTCCAAACATGAGAGTCCCTCAAGTCTTCATTCTGTTGAAGAGCTTATACTTTTTTTTTAACTACACCTGCACAGCCATTTTTCTTTTCCTCTCATTTCTCCCTCTCTCTATTCTACAAAATCCACTGTTTTCTATTCTTCCCAAGACCAAAGTTGAGAAACATTTATGGAGGGCCTGCCATAGCCCTCTATAAACTGGAAGTATTAAGAAATTAAGAGCTGGGATAACTAGACAGTTGCTTGACATACAGTGTGTGTACGTGTATTACTCACTTAATCATGTCCAATTCTTTGCAACTCCATGAACTGTAACCCACCAGGCTCCTCTGTCCATGGAATTCTCCAGGCAAGAACACTGGAGTGGGGAGTCATTCCCTTCTCCAGGGGATCTTCCCAATCCAGGGATGAAACCCACGTCTCCTGTACTGAAGGCAGACTCTTTACCATAGAGTATAGGCAGCAAACGTGTCTTTCACCTTTCTATGTGTTTGCAATTGTTCAGAAATATGCTAATACATATTAGGACTCAAATAATTACTTAGATTTCTGTCAATACAGATCTTATTGAATTAAAGTCTGCTTCCTATTTCTGTAGTCTAATATCCAATCTACTTCAAATTTCCTAACTCTTCCCTTTTTTTTTAATTCTTCTCTCTTTTTTCTAATATTTATTTATTTATGTCTGTATCGAGTCTTAGTTGGAGCACTCAGGCTTAATTGCCCCAAGGCATGTGGGATCTTAGCTCCCCAACCAGGAACTGAACCCACAACCCCTGCATTAGAAGATGGATTCTTAACCACTGGAGCACCAGGAAAGTCCCCCTAACTCTTCTCTTAAGGTCCCTGATGCTATTCATTTGTAGTTACTTAAAAGGCTCTATCCACCTCTACGTCATTATCTAATTCTCTCCTGCTTTGAAAAATCAAATTAAGAAGGGCATATTTAAAATAGATAAGCAACAAGAACCTACTGTGGAGTACAGCTAACTCTATTCCGTACTCTGTAATGACCTAAATGGGAAAAGAATGAAAAAGAATAGGTATATGTATTAAACATACGTGCAACCGAATCACTTTGCAATGCACCTGGAAGTAACACAACATTGTTAATCAACGATACTCCAACAGAAAATAAAAAATTTTGGAAAGAAACGTTTCCAACATAGTTGTCTCATTATCTTCCATTTGAGAAAATTTCCTTCTATGATCTTAAAACTCTTTTCGCCTGTGTGTGTGTTTATTATTTTTCCTGGTTTGTCAGTCAGCCTAAACAGGTATATTTGGAAGCAACTTCAAGTTGGTTTGATTTCCTCTCCTAATCTGAAAACAACATTGAATGCTTCTTAATTAAACCTTATAGCTGTCAGCCCCTCTTCCAGGAAAAATCAAAATACAAGAAATTTTATTTTTTGGCCACAGTTTGATAAACTTAGGCACTTACAGAATCCCTGCTCTGGCATCACTGTAGAAGCTATGTTTTATTTCTATAAGTGTTTTATCTTTTTTAGGCAACCCTCTAAATCATAAGATAATGACATAGCAATTTTGCCTGAAGATCTGCCACTCATCTGTTCTGAAATGTGATGCTTAGTAAAGATCTGTTTGGGGATTGCTTTGACCATTCTTCTCTCGCTATAAAGAAGAGCGTGCCAATGGAATGCTTCAGTGATGAATGGCTATCTTTTAAAGGCACGGACACACTGCTCCCAGTTAATGACAGCTAACTATTGACAGGGCTCTCTTCTGATCCCTGATACACCCACGGGCAATCCCATTCATCCACTCACCACCAACATCTCCTGAAAAATATCCATTCCCTTTAAAGACAAAATTTCAGGTTATTAGAAAGATGAACCTAATATGAAAATTACAAGCCTTTTACCTGGGAAGTCATACAAAGAAGAATAATTTAGATGTTAAACAATTTAAACTCCATAGAAATACCCCTCCCCCCAAAAATTCATGAAACCCTTTTACAGGTGAAAGATTAAGTGACCAAGTGAAGTCGCTCAGTCGTGTCCGACTCTTTGCGACCCCATGGACTGTAGCCTACCACACTCCATCCATGGGAGTTTCCAGGCAAGAGTACTGAAGTGGGTTACCATTTCCTTCTCGAGGATTTTCCCAACCCAGAGATCAAACCCGGGTCTCCTGCATTGTAGGCAAACACTTTACCGCCTGAGCCACAAGGGGAGTCCTTAGTGACCAAAAGGATGAGTAATGTGGGACATGTATTGAGAGCGCAACTGAGCCTTTTATCCCTTGAGTTCTTTAAAAAATAGTTTAAAAATAAGCTCAGAAATTTGAGGTCGACCTACTAAAAGCAAAGATCTGCACCAAATGACTACTTGTTGGCCCTTTTTTAGCTCTGTGATTCCACATATATTGGCACTTACCACATATTATTTCACTCTCCTTAAAAGTCATCAATTAAAAGAAGAGTATGACAGTTTTAAAACCCTATAGAAAACTTGTAACTAAAGTGAATTCACTTTAGTTTCTTGCCAGCTGTTTTTTTTAATTAACCTAATTCTTCTAAATTAAAATAAACCATATGAAGTTATTTTTCTAAAATTATTCTAGCCGTCCATATGTCTAGCGATGTGCACAGATGGAGAGGATCTGAAATGTTTCTAAAATCCAGTGGAACTCCACGCATCAGGGGCTACAAGGAAAATCATCATATGACGCTCCTAGAAGAAATGACTTTGACCAAGTCCTCTCAAATCTCACCATCAGATTTTCCCTCCTCTGGCCCTGCTCCAACGCCAGAAATCCTTTGCTCGAGGTTAACTCTTTTAAATCCAGACCCCATATACTGCTGTAAAATGTGCCAGATTCACGGGGCTCAGAAGTCATTGCCAGTTATACACACCTGAAATGAGCAGGTAACGATCAATTCCATTGTAGATGATTGTGACAGACTTTAGGGAATCGGAGCGCAGCCTGGCCCTAGCGCATCCTACAGCCGGATGTGAACCTGGGTCCATGAGAACACAAACCTGAGCCCCACAAATGATCCAGAACCATCCTCATCCATCAGAACACAGCTTGCCACCGCATGTCTGAACAAGTCTCTATTTTTCCCTCATTCGCTCTGTGTTCATCATCTCTCCCTTCTGTCTTTCTCTCATGTTTAGAGATGTAAGTGACTGCAGAACTCTTGCAAAGGGCACTCCCTGTAAGTCTTGACAAAGTTTTTCCATCTTGCACACAGTGAGATGAGGAAAGTCCAGAGCACTTTTTGCAAGGTTTTGTTGCCAGGGCAGACAAGCTGAGCTAGTGTGCTTTAGTTGATTTTATTTTAATAAGGAATGATTTTGCTTTTGTAGCTAGCTGGTTGACGGCTAGCAGAGGCTTTTTCTTACTCTCTGATTTTACAACTCACACTCCTAAAAGAGGCAGGAGGTGACACCGTCAGAGGACCTGAGTTAAAATCCTGACTCTTAAAGTTTCACTATTGAGTTAACATGCAATGTTTATGAAACACCTATAAGCCAGGCTTTGATGCTTTAAAGATGAAAGACATAATCCTTGTTTTCAAGAAGCCTGTAGTCCCCAAGGAGTGTAACAAATGCAATACAATGTGGTGAGTGAAGGAATAGGGGTGAACTTAGGCCCCGGTGGTGGCTGGACCCAGCTCAGGGTGGGGGGTTCCCAGTTCCCATCCTTCTGCTCTGGGGTAGGGATACCACGCTGTCTGCTCCTCTGGAAGATCTTGGGATCTAGAAAAGGCATTTTCCTCAAAGAAGGAGCACACAACTCATGCAAGAAAATTAGATAACAATTGCGATGAAAGCAAGTAACCCTTGAGCTACATCTGGAAGGCAGGCGAGCAGGCCTAGGCAGCACAAGCAGTGGTTTTCCAGGCAGAGGAAACAGCACAGACCAAGGCCAAACAACCACAAATTCCTGTGTTGATTTACATTACACGCAAATCAGCTCCCCATCTTTCACCTCTAGGAGGAAAACGGGAACAATAACTCTTCCCTGGCCACATCCCTGGCTATGTGGATTAAATACAGAATATCAAAGGGCTTTGTAAACTGGGAAGTCCCATTATCACCATTATGAAAGAGAAGTGTGATCCAGGGCTCCGTCAAGATTCAGCTCAATGATAACCACGCTATGTGGCAGAAGGAGCCACACCCTGGCTTTGCCACTAACCCATAATCTGTCCCTCTGCCATCCTGCCCACCCCACCCCACGGGCCTCAGTTTTCCTCATCTGTAAAGTCAGTGGCTTGGACTAAGGAACACTTCTGTCCCTTCAAGATGCTGCCATTTATTCTAAAGTCTCCTTTAAATCTAGTTGCCAGTAAGCAGCACGTGGCTCTCCGCCCCCAGACTATTTCTTTATTCATTCCTAACATTTACCTTGGCAGCCAAAGCATAAGATTCATCAAGCGTGTTCGACAACCCATGGCACATTTCCTGATTCCCTCTGTCCCCTCCGCAGGGCATAGGTGCACAGCACTGAGCCTTTCCAGGGCTCAGCGGGATCAGGGCTGCTGGCCACTGAACAAAGGCTATCTGCCTCCCAGGGGCCAATGAGAATCCTGGGCACAGGCTGGGGTTGTTTGGTTTTGAGGTGTGCTGGGATGAAAGGCAGCCTGGAAGTGGAAGATTCGGTCATTCATTAATTAATTATAATTGTGGGTTTGTTCTTAAGAATGATTCCTTTGAAATTACTTTCCATCCAACAGCGGCTGCGACCGAGGATCAGATATTCAGAACTGTCTCCATTTCCTCTGCACAAGTATTTTCATTCCAGGACCTGAGATTCTGTCCTGATCTGGCTCTTGCATCGCAAGTCCCTCCCATCCTTGCTTTAGAGCTGGGATGTGTTTATTTGGGGGTTGGGTAGGGGCAGGTGTGTGTTTGTGTGTTTAATGTCTACTTTTTCAAAGGAAATCTATGCCACCCAAATCACCTTTCTGTGGACTTTAATCAGACCTTTTCCAGATAAACGGACAATGGAAAAAAGACTAGAAAGACACCTGCGACTAATACCCACCTAAGGCCGTGGGCCACACCTCCAGGTTAACACTGGAAGGGAAAAGCAACCTGGTATATCGATGTGACTCTAAACAACAGCCCATGTGTGAAGGCCCGGGGGCGCTTTGGGATTGACCAAGAGGAAACACGTGTTGCACAATGATAGGATCTTGTCGGTACAGCTGTCAGAAGAGGGAACTCCCACAGCAAAGGGCATAAAGCCATCTGGGGCAGTCTGGGGCGGCTCAGTTTTGTGGTGCCAGGGAGTGGACCAGAGCCCAGTCCTGCCCCAGACACAGATGGAACCATGAATTCCAACCAGAGCTTCAGCCAGAACCGCTCAGGTTCCCTCTATGCCACAGGAGGCGGCTGGGGCCGGCCGGGGAGCTTTCCCCGGGCTCCGAGTGTCCATGGTGGTGCGGGGGGTGTCCGCGTCTCACTTTCCTCCTCCTCACTGAGCTGTCCCCTCCCTGAAGGGTCTTGGAGGTCTGGAAGAGGCAGCTCCCTCCTAGGTGGAAATGGGAAGGAGATGATGCAGAATCTTAATGACCGCCTGGCCACCTACCTGGAAAAGGTACACGCCCTGGAGGAGGCCAACGTGAAACTAGAAAGCTGCATCCTGAAGTGGCATCAGCAAAGAGATTCAGGCAATAAGCAAGACTACTCCCAATACGAGGAAAGCATCAGCCACCTGCAGGAGCAGGTAAGATCCTGGGTAACCCTGGAACTCAAGAGGGGACTGCCTTTCCAGGAGAGCCATGAGAGAAGAAATCAGTAGAAAAGATAATTTCCTGGAAAATGACAAAAAGAGCTTAAAAGAAATCATGAACAAAAGTATTCAAGGATATTTTCTTTCTTTTCCCTAGTGGCTCAGATGGTAAAGAGTTTTTTCATTTACTTATTTATTGCTGTGCTGGGTCTTTGTTGATGAAGTTCTGGGCTTCTCTCTAGCTGTGGAGAGTGGGGGCTTCTCTCTAGCTGTGGCACGGGTGCTCCTCTTGTTGGTGAGCATGAGCTCTAGGCCATGCAGGCTTCAGTGGTTGCAGTTCCCAGGCTCCAGAACACAGGCTCAACTGTTGTGACAGGCTTAGATGGCATGTGGGATCTTCCTGGAACAGGGATCGAACCCGTGTCTCCTGCACTGGCGAGCAGATCCTTTACCACTAAGCCACCAGGGAAGCCCAAGGATATTTTCTTGTGCATGTTGAGTCGCTTCAGTCATGTCCAACTCTTTGTGACCCTGTGGACTGTAGCCCACTGGACTCCTCTGTCCATGAGATTCTCTAGGCAAAAGTACTGGGATGGCTTGCCATTCCTTCTCCAGGGCATCTTCCCAAGCAGGGATCAAACCCTCGTCTCTTATGTCTCTTGCATGGGCAGGTGGGTTCTTTAGCGCCAGTGCCACCTGGGAAGCCCAAGGACATTCTCTTATCATACCTTAAATATGGAGTCAGGAAAGTCTGTTTTGTGTATTTAATCTTCTGTACGTGAATTATATAGAAAACATGGAAGGCAAGCAGGTGCTGTCTGGTACCACTTACGATCCGACAACATAATCGTAATGATCAGGGCTGGTCTTCATTCCTCATGCTCAGTGCACAAGGCCCAAGAGAGCATTTACGTCTCGTTACATCAGCTCTGCTCCACCTCCAAGTCCTGACAGCAGTGTGATTACCCATCAAAGAAAGGCTGAGTTGTACTGTTCTGGAGATCACACGTAAAAGCTGTCACTCCACTAGCAGATACATCTTTGTGATTTCCCTGGATGCTTCCTCTTGGGGACTTCCAGAAGTTCTGAATTCTAGCCACTCACAGTTCTGAAAATGGCATATTGCTAGGGAAAAAAATAATAAAAATGAGTCTGATTTTTAGAATCTTAGAGTTAGGATGGATTATGGAGACTTCTTCAGAATATGAGTAGCTTTTCAACCAAACATTTAAAAACCTAACTTTATACCTTATTGCTCAGTCACTCAGTAGCGTCCAACTCTTTTTGACCCTATGACTGTAGTCCACCAGGCTCCTCTGCCCATGGGATTTTCTAGGCAAGAATACAGGAGTGGGCTGCACACCATTATACCTTCTGGGATGTT
The DNA here is from genome assembly GCF_001704415.2 of Capra hircus. Classification (NCBI taxonomy): domain Eukaryota; kingdom Metazoa; phylum Chordata; class Mammalia; order Artiodactyla; family Bovidae; genus Capra; species Capra hircus. Next base: position 40,774,648 of record NC_030826.1, on the reverse strand, counting down.
TCATAACATCGGCTAGAAGTACAGGGAATCCAGTCATCTAGGTTATATTTTAAAGCTATGGAAATTCTCTTAAGTAAAGTAGTCCCAGAAAATTTCCTGTAAGATCATGATTGAACCTATCCTAGAAAGAGCATCACGGGTTTCCAACATTTTTATGATACTATTTCTCAACACTCAGTCGTCCCTGCTTGAATCAAGATAATAGAAATCTTTCCTTATAATGAACCCTAATTATTGAATAATCAGCCTAATAGCTGACTGTGTAATTGTCTTAACTATATAGTACATGGTTGTCTTTACCAAAAAATTAAGGTGACTCAACAAACCTTACCATACTGTTTTTATTAATAAAGTTGCTTTGGTTTTAGAATGGAGAGGACAGAAGTTTTTTGCAAATGGGAAGCTAAGAACATAACTCCCAAAAGAAATGTGAGGTTAGACCTGGTCAAATAATGCATCAGCTGACAGCAGAAAGATGGAGGAAAGGGGATGGAAAAATTTATTGAGTGATTATTATATGTCAGGCATCATATCAGGTACTGAATATACTCATCAGCGTGATCCAAGAGCTTTCTGCAATGATGGAAACATTCTGTATCATCTGATTTATTTCTCACTACAACCCTGGAAAGAAACTGAGGCTCAGAGAAGTGAAGCAGCCATCCAAAGCCACCAGGAAGAGCTAGAGCTGGGATTCTAACCTAGGTCTGTTTCTAATGGCCTCGTAATTTCCACATAGCCTGGTACTGGCCAGTCTGCCCCATCAAAAATGGTGCTATTTGTTAATAAAGATAGTGCATCCCATTTGCACTCTTAATCATACAACACATATTTCATACCCATTATCTCATTCTGTGAAGCAGGTGTTTTTATCCCCAATCTATGGATGAGGAGACTGAGGCCAAGTGGGTGCCTAAATTCTTTGGAACAGAATTGAGAAAAGCAAGTGGGGACAATTACAAGGAGTGGGTGGCTGGCCCACCCTCCAGGAAACCCCAGGTTCTTGGTTCTGACACTAAATGGGAAGCTCCTTCAGCTTCAAATTATATTCATTTCTGTATTTCTTACTTCAGTCGTTTTTCTCTGTGTTTGAGGAAAACAGATATTTGAAGCTCAGATGGTCTATCAGACCTCCCCTCTTTATAGGTGACAAAACAGAGGCCCAAAGAAGTCCCACCATGCCTGGGACTTACCGGGAGTTGGTGATGGACAAGAAGGCCTGGCGTGCTGCGATTCATGGGGTCGCAAAGAGTCGGACACGACTGAGAGACTGAACTGAACTGGGCCTTTCAAGACTCATGAAGTGTTCTGAGTAGATATAGCTCTCCCACCCCCACTTGGTATCACTAACTCAATGGACATGAATCTGAGCAAACTCCAGGAGATAATGAAGGACAGGAGAGCCTGGCGTGCTGCAGTCCATGGGGTCACAAAGAGTCAGACATGACTCAGTGATTGAACAACACCTTCACTTTAAGGATGTTAAATGTTACTCTGAAAGTCTGTAAGAAAATATTTCAGGAATTCTCTGGTACTAGTGGTTAGAACTTGATGCTTTCACTGCTGTGGGCCTGGGTTCAATCCCAGGTCAGGAAACTAAGATCCCACAAACTAATGGCCAAAAAGAAAAAGAAAGAAAGAAAAGAAAATTATTTAAATTTCTTCTATATCAACTCATGTACTATAAGAATGCTACCTGGGGAAATCAGACTTTTGATGTGGGTTTTGCCATGGGTAAATTATCCATTTCGTTCAGAAAAACCAAATAAGTCCTGGGGAAGTCAGACTTTTGATGTGAGTTTTGCCACGGATAAATTATCAATTTAATTCAGAAAAGCCAAATAAGTTCACAGATTATTCTTTTAAGTATACACACTGTTTTGCATCCTTCCTATTATTTTAAATACACTTTTCATGTGGAGTATTTTTAGATTTACATGGTACAGAAACTTTCCATAAATCACCCAGCTCCCCTCATCACTAAAATCTTTGAAACACAGAGCTGGACATTGTCGCACAAATATTAAGGTGCAGAATGGCTCTCAGTAGTACTATATTTGGCTCATTGGTTTACAGCCACAAGTTCTGTTCTCCTCTCCCTAGTAGATTACACACCCTGAAGCAACGATGCTACACTAATACACAAACCAGATGATTTTAAAAGAATGAACTCAGGTCCTCGGGGAGAATCCAAGTGATTAATTACAACACAATGCAATACCTATGCCTCATATATTATTTCTCAACCCATTCTTGTTCATGCATTACTGTGATGGATGGCTCAGTAATAGTGGTTGTATCATAATATTGTATCAGGTAACCCAACGAGGAAGAAATAGTTTCGGTTTTTAAATTTCTTCTATATCAACTCATGCACTATAAGAATGCTACCTGGGGAAATCAGACTTTTGATGTGGGTTTTGCCATGGATAAATTATCCATTTAATTCAGAAAAGCCAAATAAGTTCACAGATGATTTTTTTAAGTACACACTGTTTTGCATCCTTCTTATTTTTTTTTTTATTTTTATTTTTTTTTATTTTAAAATATAAATTTATTTTATTTTATTTTTATTTATTTATTTTTTTTTAATACACTTTTCATGTGGAGTATTTTTAGATTTACATGGTACAGAAACTTTCCATAAATCACCCAGCTCCCCTCATCACTAAAATCTCCCATCACCATGGCACATTTGTCACAACTAGCAAAGCAACATCAGTACACTTCTGTGAAATAAATTCACCTTTGTCTCAAACTTAATATCTGTATCAGTAGAGAGAGAGTGAGATTATTTTTTAATTGAAATAGAGTTGATTTACAATGTTGTGTTAATTTCTCCTGTGCAGCAAAGTAGATCAGTTATATATATATCTTTATGTAGATGTATGGATATCCCAGGTGGTGCTAGTGGTAAAGAACCCAACTGCCAGAGCAGGAGACGTTAGAGATGTGGGTTTGATCCCTGGGTTGGGAAGATGCTCTGGAGGAGGGTACGGCAACCCACTCCAGTGTTCTTGCTTGGAGAATCCCATAGACAGAGGGGCCTGGTGGGCTACAGTCCATGGGGTCACAAAGAGTTGGACATGACTGAGGCAACTTCTTTTTTTTTAATATAATTTTCCATTATGGTTTATCACAGAATATTGGATATAGTTCCATGCACTATAGATTCTGTATAGCACAGACTATTGTTTATCCATTCTATATGGAAGGGATATTCTTAATGATTACTCCATGATCTTCCAATTAAAAGTATATTATACATAAGGTAACTTCATTGGAAAACTGTGGTGTTTCCAACACAGGTGGTATGTTTTATTTTCTGATTTCATGGAGAGTACAGGGCATGGTTTCTTTGAATGTCAAGCAAAACCTCAGGGAACAGCTGAGGCTAACTGCAGGGATCCCCAGGCCATTTTGGATGGAGTTACTTTTCATCTCCCATGAGCTTAGATCATGCAAAGACTAAACAGCCTGGAGGGGAAAGCATTGGTAAGAAATCCCTAAGCAGCACTGTAGAGGAAAGACAAGGAAATACCTACAGAATCCCTTTTCGGACCTATGGAAGTCATCGTGATACCATTTGGAATCCACTAAGGGAATTGAGCTGGGCATGGGCAGCCAGTCTGGTTATCTCCCATCATGAACAGCAAAGTAGACAATGCATCTCAACATTTAAACCCTAGGATTTATCCAGTGCAGACACTAGCTCTAATTACAAAAGTGCTAGCTTTTTTAAAACAAAATTAAAATTCCTTTACATTTTTCTGAACTAATTTAGCTTCAACTGATTGTTTTCAGAGTGTCTAGACTGTGCCCAGAAACGCTATTTTGCATTATTGTATTTAATCTCTTCTAATCTCATTCTCATAACTCTGTGGTTGTTATTATTGCCATTTTATGTATGAAGAAGCCAAGACTCGACAGAGCTCACTCAGGAGGTAGGTGCTGGAGCAGGACCCCAGGCCCTGCTCTGGGAGTTCCAGACCCAGTGTTCTGAACACCTCTGAATCCTGCTATTGTGTATTCATGACACAAAATTCCAAGTAATCAGTGGAACTTTGAACAGGGCCAGATTTTTGAAAGGTGTCTTTGTGTCGAAGTATAAGTTTGTCCTAAGAAAATCCTCTCTAATTAAAGCAACTATCTGCATAAATACGATGGGAATGTCACAGATTCTTTGGCCCCAAGTAAGTTACAGAAGTTTGGAGCTAGGACCCCTAAGGTCACATGTTTTCAGTACAAACTCCTTATTTGTAAAGAGCGTTGATGGAACTGAAGTCCGCAGAGTTGGGTAACTGACCCAAGTTCACACCAATGGTCAGTAACAGGAAATAAAAGGAAAATCTGCTGGTTCCCAGTTCAGCGCAATGCTTGGTACAAAAGTAGTATACTTTTGACATTGAGATATATTCCATCCAATTTTCCCCAAGACAATGACATGCATTAAAATTGTCATATATTATTTCTCTGATATGTGTATTTCTCTGATTACAACTACCTAGAAGTATTCACAAATCAAACATATATATACTCAATTTCTCAGGTGGATACTTCAACAATAATCCTCTTTTTAAATACAAAATATATACACATCTAGTGAAGGCAATGGCATCCCACTCCAGTACACTTGCCTGGAAAATCCCATGGATGGAAAAGCCTGGTAGGCTACAGTCCATGCGGTCGCGAAGAGTCGGACACGGCTGAGTAACCTCACTTTCGCTTTTCACTTTCATGCATTGGAGAAGGAAATGGCAACGCACTCCAGTGTTCTTGCCTGGAGAATCCCAGGGATGGCGGAGCCTGGTGGGCTGCCGTCTGTGGGTCGCACAGAGTTGGACACGACTGAAGCGACTTAGCAGCAGCAGCAGCAGTGAAAGTCTTTAACTAGAGGCGGTTACAAAGTTAAAGTTTTAACATGAAGTTTATTAATCTACTTAATTTATGGTAGAGAATTATTTCAGTTAATATTTTTAATTTTTGGTTTTTTTAATTAAGTATAGCTGATATACAGTGTTTCAAGTGTACAGCACGATGATTCAGTTTTTATATATATATATATATATACACATCCTTTTTCAGATTTTTTTCCATTATAAGTTATTACAAGAAATTGAATATAGTTCCCTATGCTATACAGTGTGTGTGTGTGTGTGTGTGTGTGTGTGTGTGTGTGTGACATAGTTGCTCAATCATGTCTGACCTTTGTGATACATGGATTGTAGCCCACCAGACTCCTCTGTCCATAGAATTCTCTAGGCAAGAACACTGGAGTGGGTTGCCACTCCTGTCTCCACAGGATCTTCCTGGCCCAGGAATTAACCTTGTGTCTCCTGCATTGCAGGCAGATTCTTTACCATCTGACCCACCAGGGAAGCCCATGCAAAACAGTTGCTCTTTGTTATTTATTTAATATATAGCAGTCTGTATCTGTTAATCCCAAATTCCCAACTCATCCTTCTCCCCTTTCAGTTAATATTTTAATAGTTTAATATTTTAATTATTTTAAAATTTAATTATTTTAAAATTAATTTAAAATTTAAATATTTTAATTAAATATTTTAATTATTTAATATTTTAATAATTATTCAGTTACAACTGAATAATTTACAAACACATATACATACCTATAAGTTATGTGTATGGCTATGGTCATTTAGGGCAAAAACTAATTATGCTTAGTTCAGTTCATTCACTTAGTTGTGTCTGACTCTTTGCGACCCCATGGACTGTAGCACACCAGGCTTCCCTGGCCATCACCAACTCCCAGAGCTTGCTCAAACTCATGTCCATTGAGTCGGTGATGCCATCCAACCGTCTCTTCCTCTGTTGTCCCCTTCTCCTCCTGCCTTCAATCTTTCCCTGCATCAGGGTCTTATTTCAAATGGAGCCAGCTCTTCACATCAGGTGGCCAAAGTATTGGAGTTTCAGCTTCAACATCAGTCCTTCCAATGAATATTCAGGACTGATTTCCTTTAGGATGGACTGGTTGGATCTCCTTGCAGTCCAAGGGACTCTCAAGAGTCTTCTCTAACACCACAGTTCAAAAGCATCAATTCTTTGGTGCTCAGCTTTCTTTATAGTCCAACTCTCACATCCACACATGACTACTGGAAAAACCATAGCCTTGTCGAAAAACAAGTCGGACAAAACAAAAACAAGTCAGAAAATCCCCAGTCAGACACAACTGAGCGACTTTCACTTTCACTTTGTGTGGATCTTACAAGATAGTTAAAAGGCATTTTCCACAATTACTCTCCTTCCCCCGCCTATATCATTCTTTGAGCAGTTGCATCAATCCTATCAAAACCCAATATAAAAAAAGACAGTGAAAGTGACTGCAGACCATACCCTTACTACAAAACCACTCTTGTGCTTTGCACTTAGTAAGTGCTCAATAAATATTAATTGACTTGACTGCTCATTATTCCACTGGTAGAAAATAAAGCCTTATCTGCTGATAAGTCAGATTACCAGGAACTGGGCAGAAATGCAGCTGTCCTGTGGATTTGCATGCAACTGAAGTGACTCTTGGTGTGTGCTTTACAGATAGCAGATGGCAAGGTAAACAATGCCCAGATCATCCTTCTCATTGACAACGCCAGGATGGCAGTGGATGACTTCAGCCTTAAGTAAGTTCCTTCTTCACAGTGTTGTGGCGGGTGGGAGGAGGGGATGGGGGTTGGTTTGGTTTTGGGAATTGTTCTTGTTTCTGTTTTGCAGAAAGAAAACGTACCTCACCATTACCCACGTGTAAAATCTTACTAAGCTATAATGAAAAGGCATGCTGCTTCTGCTGCTGCTGCTGCTGCTAAGTTGCTTCAGTCACTAGGGTCCAGACAGATATTTAATACACAAACCAGATATAAAATACACTTTTTGGTATGGGGAAATTTGAATACAAACACTTAAATGATATTAAAAACTTATTATTGATTTTTAGGTGTGATAATGTTACTATGCTTATTTAGAAAACTCCCTTTTCTTAAAAGATACATTCTGAAGTATTTAGGGGTTGAAAGGACATAATGTCTATAAATTACTTTAAAATACAAGATAGAATATAGACCAAATGAATATGACAAAATGTTAACAGCTGCTAAATCTAAGTGACAGATATATGGCTGTTTATTATGCCATTCTCTCTAAAGAAAAAATAATATTGGATCATCATCATAGAAAAACCTGCATGAAATGTAAAAAGTAAGAAATTCAGCCTAAAACTAAGGTGAATCCTTCCAATAACAAGTGTTCTGTTCTCTTCCTTCTAACGAAAGGTATGAACATGAACACTCCTTCAAGAAAGACTTAGAAATTGAAGTTGAAGGTCTCCGAAAGACCTTGGATGATCTGACCATTGTCACCACAGACCTAGAACAGGAGGTTGAGGGGATGAGGAAAGAGCTCATCCTCATGAAGAAGCGTCATGAGCAGGTAGGAATCCCAGGATCTCCAGGTAACCAGTACAGCTCTTAGTCCACACATTTCAGGTGACTCGGTCGCTCCAGAAGAAATCACCACCTGAATGCCAGCTCTATTGTCTTCAACCTAAATAATCATAAGGAACCACATACATATCTAATTTTTCCATGTTCACAGTCATTTACCCTGGTGTCAAATACAACAGCTAAAACACAATTCCAATTAACTATGACATCAGTCAACAATTTTGTTAAAACACAATGTTTATCTAGACCTGTTTATTAATATGATGCGAGAAAAATAAATGTGTAGGATTGAACTTCTTTCATTAACCCAATGTGTAGCAAGTTGGAGAACAACAGAATAGACTCCCATGGATCCAGATTATATTCAATATAGTTATATTCTATAGTAACTCACAGTTACTATATATTTGATATAACTATTGGCAAAAATTGAGTCTCAGTTGCCAAAAGCATTTAACTGACTTTAAAAGTTAGCATCCATCTAAAATCCCCGAGACTCTGATGAAAAGATAGAAAAACAATCCCCATTTTAGGCAAACAAAACTGCTTATCAAAGAACCTCACCTTCTGTACACCTGGTTAGACATGGTTGTTAATTAAACCTTTCCTGTAGTTTCTTGGTTTCATGATACCTCATGGGCATCATCCCTACAGAGTCATAATACACTGACAAGATTTTGAAAGTCTCTACACCATTTGGCTTTGGGTTACTGAACTGCTTCCCCAAAGCTTTGGCCTATAACCTGAAATGTTCAAGTGTTTCATTGTGTCATCATTTTACTCATGAACACTTGTTGAAGAGTACTTTATACTCTATGTAAGCAAAATTCCGTGTAAAATGTTTTCAACCAGGGATTAAGTCAGTAATCACAGGGGCCATTTGATTATCTGTCTAGTGCTATAAAGAATAAATGGAAGCCAATGGAAGAGTGGCAAACGCATAAGCTGAATTTTTAAAAGATCTGTGTAAGGCTGTCCATCAACATACTTCTGGCCTTCTGATTGTCAAAACTGATTCATTTTCTCTCTCTGTGGTTAAACAGGAAGTGGAGGAACACCGTTTGCCAAATGACTTCAAGGTCAATGTGAAGGTGGATACAACCCCGGGAGAAGATCTGATTAAGGTCCTGGAGGATATGAGGCAGGAATATGAGTCTATAATTAAAAAGAAGCATCAAGACTTGGACACTTGGTATAAAGAGCAGGTAAAAGAAAGATGCCCAAACTTCCCAAAGTTTCCACTTACAAGTGGCCCCAATGCCAATGCCTCTCTTCTTTTCTTGGTCTCACAGTCAGCAGCCGTGGCCCAGGAAGCAGCCAGTCCAACAGGTGTGCAGAGCAGCCAAAGTGACCTTCATGAGCTGAAGCGCACTTTCCAGGCCCTGGAGATTGACCTGCAGACACAGTGCAGCAAGGTGAGTTTGAGCTGGAAAAATCTTAGGTCAGTTACCACCTCTTCCACAAAACCTTCTTCTCTCCGGGGCCTGTCTCTCCAACTCCCTTGGGGCACTTCTCCATCCAAACTCCCACTTTCCATCCAAACTGTCCACAATGAGGATGCTAAGAGCTCTCATTTATTGAGGTGCCCGTGTTGTGCTACATTCGTTCTAGTCAATGTCATCAATCCTCACATTAACCTTTCCCGATGGGCCTGGTGTCCCCATTTTGGAGATAAGGGAACCAAAGCCCCAAACAGTTAAGTGAATTGACCAGGGTTACACAGTTAATAAGCGGCCAGTGGTGAAGCCACATGGTGGTTTGGGGTGGGCGTGGGGTGGGCTGGGGTTGGCAGTTCTACACCCTCAAAACCCCTATCAATGCTCTCCCCCTTACAACCATGCTGCCCCCTCCCAGTTCCAAGAAAGAGAAATTCTGGTGCCAACATGAGTAAGTGGCAAATCCAGGCTTGGCTGGCTCCAAAGTGCTGCTCTATTATTGTGTGTGCGTTTTATACAGTGAACAGTCTCATGCCCAGTGAACAGTAAGTTCTTGTGTCTAAGTCATTTCTTTGATCATCATGGTTTTCAGTAAAAATGCTTTTAGGAGTGTTATAACCACTTAAAATTCATTAAATAAAATCTATCATTGAATTTCCTTCTTAGCCTATCTGAATCTTCTAATCATTCATCACTACCGTTCCCCAGTGCTACTCAGTCTTGAGGAGAAATAATTAGTTCATTCTGTTGCAGGTGCACCTGGTAAATTACTGTTACATTTTAAGAATCAGTGATGATGGACAGACATTTAAAATGTACACAGTCAAGGTGATGATAATGAACACAGAAATAATTACAGTATTTTATATTATTTAAACACAAATAAATAACTATATTTTAAAATTATCTAAATAGTTTTGTAGCTTTCAGAACATTTTAGCATTGGATATTTCACAACAACCCTGCAAGGTCAGCTCAAGATTTATATCTAGTTTCATGCTTTCTACCACCTGACACTATTCTAAGTAACTGAGGATTTGATAATAAAGGAGTTTGGATACTACTGTAGATGATAGACAATAAAGGCACAAATCATCAAAATAAATAATATACCAGATGGAGGAAAATGCTGCAAAGAAATGAAACATGAGGGAGAGGTTAGGCTTTCCAGGAGAAGAGCTGTCATTTTAAAGCCAGGTGGTTGGGAGAGGCTTTACTGTTAAGGTGAGAGTTGAGAAACACCCTCAAAGTGATGTAAAGATGCATTACATGGCTATGGGGAGGGAGTTCCAGGTGGAGGGAATAGCAAATGCACAAGCTGTGAGGCACAGGTGTGCCAGACAGGTTGGAGGAACAGCCGAGAAGCCAACACAGATGCAGTGAGTCAACAGAAGGAAGAAGAAAGGAGAGAAAAGGAGGCCCTAGGGTTAACAGTGGCACCAGATTCCGCTTGACCCTTAGAGGGAAGTCAAGGGGAATTTGAAACAGAGGGTATAGACAACTCTTTGAGGAGCTCTGCAGTAAGCAAAGGCGAGGAGAGAAATTGGCTGATTGCTGAAGGTAGTTATGGGCTCGAGAGAACAAATTTTAAGGTGGAAGAGATTCTGTTTGAAAGCTGGTGGGAATAATCTAGGAGAGAGGAAAGCATTCATGTTGCAAGACAGGGGGTAATTGCTGAAATTACCGTGGCAGAGACAAGGACGTTTATTCCCCTCATAACAGGAGGGGAATGAGTGTCAATACAGACTCATGTCTGTGGGTGGAAGCTGGCAGAGCTGATGGGAGCCCTCCCCTGAGGGCTCGGCAACAGAGGAAGCAAGGTCATGGGCTAAGAGAAAGGACAGGGAGAAGAGGGGTTTGCAGACAGAGAAGAAGGAACAAAATATCCCTTTGGGAGAACAAGAAAGTGATGAGACCAGAGACATGTGGGGTAATAGCCAAGCAGCATGAAGGGCCCCCTGGACGTTAGCAGCCCTGAAGTGCAGGGTGCTTTATTAGCTACGAATGTCTCTTTAAGATTAAAGTTATGTGCGCTAGAAAAGTAGGTGGTAAATCCAAACAGAACAGGGACTTGAACTTGGTCCTCTGCTTCCTTCATTTTGCAGCTTTCAGAATTTCCTCAAAAACGACAATGTGTTACCAGAGTCACCAAATTAAAATGGAAGACACGCAGTGAGATTTGAATTTCAGATGAACAAGTGTGTTTTTTATTTTTTTAGTATAAGTTCTTATGCAATATTTGGGGGAACATTTGGCACACATTTATACTAAACGAAAATTACTGATTGCTCATCTGAAATTCATACTTAATCAGGTGCCCTCTATTTTATCTGGCACCATTACTTGAGACCCTTCTCTGAAGATCCAAAAAGATGGCAGTCCTGGCTACTATTTCCTTCTAGGAGCTTTCAGTCTGGCCTAAAACAAAATATAAGCAGAAGTAGGTAAGGAACAGATCAGGGCAAGGTTGGGTATATTCACTCCCAAACAAGCTACATCAACAATAAATACGACAGGAGTGCAGCTAAGTTGCATAGAACTCCCTGACGCAAAGGCTTTATGCCTAGAAAAATGAGATTCAGAAAGTCCTGACTCCTCATTGCCTGGCTCCAAACCTAAAAGTCAGCCTGCTCCTCACTCATCCCCAACTCCACCAAGACACCCAGCAGAGGAGTTGGTATATTCTCACTATTCAGCAAGCACGCGTGCTCAGTTATGTCCAGCTCTTTGTGAGCCCATGGTCTGTAGCCCGCCAGGCTCCTCTGTCCATGGAATTTTTCAGGCAAGAATACTGGAGTGGGTTGCCATTTCCTCTTCCAGGGGATCGTCTCCACCCAGAGACCAAACCCACATCTTTTGAGTCTCCTGCATTGGGAGGTGAATTCTTTACCACTGTGCCACCAGGGAAGCCCAACTCAGCAGGCTATTGAATCAAGCCATCAGTCAGTAGATGAAAGAAATTTCATTCCTCTTTCAGAAATCTGCTTTAGAAAACATGTTATCAGAGACCCAGTCTCGGTACTCCTGCCAGCTCCAGGACATGCAACGGATCATCTCCCACTATGAGGAGGAGCTGACACAGCTACGCCATGACCTGGAGCGTCAGAACAACGAATACAAGGTCCTCCTGGGCATCAAAACCCACCTAGAGAAGGAAATCGCCACCTACCGCCAGCTCTTGGAAGGAGAGAATGGAGGGTAAGGCAAAGACTGGCAGGGAAGGACAATGAAAAGCGTATCCACTCTTGTGTGCATTCATGTACCTTAATGGTCCTGTTAGCCATCATCTGTGTAAAGAAAGAAAGGCTTATGCTGAATTTCTTCTGTAGGTACTTAGACCAGGTGGTATTCCGTTGAGTAGGAAGTGTGAATTCATCAACTGTTATTCCCAGGACACTACGATTTGAAGTCAACAGCATCACTTAATATTTTATATCTCTAGAAACAAACAGTGAAGAAAGTTTGGCTACAGTGTTTCCCAGTGGGAATGCACCCAATTTTCACTCAAAAAAGAAAAAAAGGTTGAGGACTCTAACAGCAGGAAAAGACTCAGGAATAAGAGATTGAGATGTCCAGATATTTTATCTGGAATCTCTGAGTAGTTTTGGTATAACTGTTCACAAAAGGGCACGTATGTTCTATAACCCAAGAGAAAGGGTTAGAATTTTTTTAGTACATAAATAAAATGTTATTGGACCAAACCCAAAACAGTCTGAAAAGCCCAGGGGGTTCACACTTCAGACACAGACCCTGGAAAGGATCCGAGGGAGGCAAAGCCTGCAGCTGGCTGAAAGGATGGAGGTGACTCAGCAGATTTCTCCATCCCCCAGGGTTAGTGGGAGGCAGTACTCACTGCCTTTTGGGTCCAGAAGGGTTCTCCCATGAACTCATGACCTTGAAACTACAGAACTCAAACAATTATCCTCATTAAAGAACTGTGAATGTACCAGCAGGCAAAGGAAGTTAGTTCATCTTGAGAAGTTTTTATGATTGTTGCTAATACTAAAATGAGCCTTTATCACTTTTATAGGACAATGGAAGAATCTAAGTCAAACGTCAAAGGTAAAAAATACTCTTTCATTGTTTGAATCTACTTTTTTTTTAAATGAATCAGCACATTTATCCATCCTTCAGTAATCATACTCTCGTGTACTACTGAATGTTCTTTGTTCAGTTTTTACTTTACTGCCAAATGGCCAGGAATATTGAATCAACTTAAATTAGATATGGCTGAACCAAGTGAGCTCTCAATATTGTCCTAAACAATATAAACACACACATATATATATACACACACACATATATATACACACATACACATATATATATACATATACATATATATGAGCTCTTTGCCAGCAGTAAAGTAGATAAAAATAATCAGTGATATTATTATATCTCTATTAAATTATGAACTCAATGGACATGAGTCTGAACAAACTTTAGGAGATAATGAAGGATAGGGGAGCCTGGCACACTGCAGACCACGGGATTGCAAAGAGTCAGACACAACTTAGTGACTGAACAACAACAATTAAGTTATGGAGTCTGCTGGCCAAATTCCTAGGAAATTAAGAAAAAAATGATGTCCCATAATTTCCCAAGCTACATTCTGTTGAACACTAGCATCCCATGAGATTTTAACTGTGTATTATAGAAGATGTGTTGTGTGGCCCAGTATGGCTGGGAATACTATGTACCACTATCCTCTTGGTGAAGAATCAGGCTATGTTTCAGCATTGAAGATGGAACAAATACTGCTGCAGGGAAGAAAAAGTAAAAGAAAGAAACCACAACAAAATTTATTTTGTTTAGCACAGTGTTCCCAAATACCTTTGACCGGGGAACCCTATTTTCTCCGATTACAATTAACACCTCACAGAAAAGTTTAAGAAGTCACAGTCTGGGACAGGTGGCACTTTCTGATTAGTTTATGATAAAATGCTCTAAGGCATTAAAGGTTCGGGGACTGAGAGTCCAAGTAACCATCACAGAATAGCAGCTTCATTGCCATCCCTCTGCAAGATCCCAACACATGGTCCTTCAGCCTCTCTTTAGTCACGTCCAGGGACAGGGAACCCATTACTGGAGAGGGTGGACAATCTACTTTGGAGAACCTTGACTGTAACAAAGTTCTCCCTGGACCTCTATTACTGGTTTTAATTCTTCCCTCTGGTCTAGAATCAGTGTACTGATACATCAACAAAGCACTTATTCAAATAAATCTTATCTTTGAAAACAGTGACCATGATAAACATTCCTGGCTTCTCATGATCTTTCATATGGCATACTCTCTAGATATTAAAATGAGGTCCCCAGAATGGCATATAAGGCTCTGTACGTTCGTAGAATCTATGCTGCAAGTGCTCAAAAGCCCATATAAGCAGAAAGGACCCCTCCAGCACTTGTGGTCAAATACTAGATTCTGTATCAGGAACACTTGGGGTGAAGGTCTTGACCTGTAGAAAGTGACACTGGTCAGATACCCTCATTTCCTAGAAGGTGGGAGGAAAATCTTCCTCGGTAAGATCTTTTTTCACTCCATTAGAGTCCACCATATTGCTTAGCGATCATTCTAGAAAGCCTTTGGGTGCTGAGAACAGGGGCCTGGAAAGGAGTACAGTTCAGATAGTGGGAAGAGCATGGCAGTGACCTCTTTTTGCTTTTTTTCAAATCTGCAGCTCCAAAGATCAAGGCCATCACACAGGAGAGCGTCAATGGAAGAATAATTCTTTCTCAAGTGAATGAGATCTGAAAGTACAAGTGAGGCCAATAAAAATTTCTGCCTGTTGTAAAAACTATTTCCCCTCAATGGAAAGTCCTTGCCCAGGTGAATTCTAAGAGGTTTCCTTGGAGTTCACAAACTCAGAAAATTTTTTTCTCTGTAACAATCTCACCATAACAATCTTCATATATTGCTGCACTTTTTCAATTAAAGTATGAGTTCATGAGCTTAAAGCTCTACTTTACTACTACAGTTGTCAGATTCCCGTCATTGTACATGTTTTATAGCCAATAAAACTCCACACCAGCTGCATCATGTCCTTTTTTAAAAAAATATCATAAGGCAAGACAAAACCTCAAGATAAGGTCAGTCTTGTCTCGACAAGACCTCTTTATCCTGAAAATGGATCCTCAGAGCATTGTCCATGAAAGAGTGACAGGGACCTTAATGCTCTGAAGGTGTTTGCAGCAAACACTGGCCAGAATTGTTACCTGCAGCCATGCAACTAGGGACAAGATGTGGTTCACAAGGCTCTCCAAGATCTCTAGACTTTTCCAGCAGGAGAGTGGGAGTGGGGCAGGGATAGAGAAAGGAATGCCCAGAAAGGCCTCAATGAGATGACCAAAAATTATTCTATCTCACAGATGAATGAATGAACAACTTCAATGCCTAAAAGAGAGTTAAAACTAGAAAAGGAAATTCAGGGGAAAGAAATCGTCATTACAGAGAGATACTGAGACCCTAAGAGGGGAAACAACTCATCCAAAATCTGAGTTGCAAACATTACGATCCAGGATATTATGCTGAGCTGTAGTAAGGACTAAAGAAGACAGACTAGGCACCTCTGCCCCTGAAGAAGATGTCTTTTTCTCAGATTTTAGCTGTGTGAGCTGCAAGGCTAAGACTGGTACAGAGGAACAACGCTGGAGAAAATGAAGACAGAAACCTATATATTCACCAAGACATCATCAGAAGGCCATACATGAAACAATAGGATATTAACAATTCAATGGACCATCAGTTCAGTTCAGTCGCTCAGTCATGTCCGACTCTTTGCAACCCCATGAATCACAGCACGCCAGGCCTCCCTGTCCATCACCAACTCCCGGAGTTTGCCCAAACTCATGTCCATTGAGTCAGTGATGCCATCCAGCCATCCCATCCTCTGTCATCCCCTTTTCCTCCTGCCCCCAATCCCTCCCAGCATCAGGGTCTTTTCCAATGAGTCAGCTCTTCACATCAGGTGGCCAAAGTATTGCAGTTTCAGCCTCAGCATCAGTCCTTCCAGTGAACACCCAGGACTGGTCTCCTTTAGGATGGACTGATTGGATCTCCTTGCAGTCCAAGGGACTCTCAAGAGTCTTCTCCAACACCACAGTTCAAAAGCATCAATTCTTCAGCGCTCAGCTTTCTTCACAGTCCAACTCTCACATCCATACATGACCACTGGAAAAACCATAGCCTTGACTAGACAGACCTTTGCTAGCAAAGTAATGTCTCTGCTTTTTAACATGCTATCTAGCTGCCATCTATGGGGTGGCACAGAGTCGGACACAACTGAAGCAACTTAGCAGCAGCAGCAGCAGCAGGTTGGTCATAACTTTCCTTCCAAGGAGTAAGCGTATTTTAATTTCATAGCTGCAGTAACCATCTGCAGTGATTTTGGAGCCCAGAAAAATAAAGTCTGACACTGTTTCCACTGTTTCCCCATCTATTTCCCATGATGTGATGGGACCAGATGCCATGATCTTAGTTTTCTGAACGTTGAGCTTTAAGCCAACGTTTTCACTCTCCTCTTTCAGGTTCATCAAGAGGCTTTTTAGTTCCTGTTCACTTTCTGGACCATAGGCATGGGCTTTACCATTTGAGCTACCCGGCAAGCCTTCCCTGGAAACTCAGCTGGTAAAGAATCAGCCTGCAATGGAGGAAACCTGGGTTTGATCCCTGGGTTGGGAAGATCTCCTGGAGGAGGGCATGGCAACCTACTCCAGTATTCTTGCCTGGAGAATCTCCATGGACAGAAGAGCCTGATGGGCTACAGTCCATGGGATCACAAAGAGTCAGACATGACTGACTAAGCACAGCACTATACAGGCCTGGCTAGTCAAACTCTCCCACTTTACAGACAAATAAACTGAGACCCAGACAATAAAGACATGGACCCAAACACTCACTGAACTATTGCAGTTGGATCTAGATCTGAGCCTCTAGATTCCATATCCAGTTATTAACCTAAAAATACATTTAGTTCCATGTTTATCTAACACATTGGCAATGCCCTGAATACTTTTTGTCTCTACGTTTGAATACTCCCTTGGAAAGGATTGCTTTTTATTTTTTTCTGACCTGGACATGTGTTAAAATTGGATTCAGTTCAGTTCAGTTCATTCTCTCAGTCGTGTCCGACTCTTTGGACCCCATGAATCGCAGCACACCAGGCCTCCCTGTCCATCACCAACTCCCGGAGTTCACTCAGACTCACGTCCATCAAGTCCATGATGCCATCTAGCCATCTCATCCTCTGTCGTCCCCTTCTCCTTTGGCCCCCAACCCCTCCCAGCATCAGAGTCTTTTCCAATGAGTCAACTCTTCGCATGAGGTGGCCAAAGTACTGGAGTTTCAGCTTTAGCATCATTCCCTCCAAAGAAATCCCAGGGCTGATCTCTGTCGGAATGGACTGGTTGCATCTCCTTGCAGTCCAAGGGACTCTCAAGAGTCTTCTCCAATACCACAGCTCAAAAGCATCAATCCTTCATCACTCAGCCTTCTTCACAGTCCAACTCTCACATCCGCACATGACCACAGGAAAAACCATAGCCATGACTAGACAGACCTTAGTCGGCAAAGTAACATCTCTGCTTTTGAATATGCGGTCTAGGTTGGTCATAGCTTTCCTTCCAAGGAGTAAGCGTCTTTGAATTTCATGGCTGCAGTCACCATCTGCAGTGATTTGGGAGCCCAGAAAAATAAAGTCTGACACTGTTTCCACTGTTTCCCCATCTATTTCCCATGAAGAGTTGGGACCGGATGCCATGATCTTCGTTTTCTGAATGTTGAGCTTTAAGCCAACTTTTTCACTCTCCTCTTTCACTTCCATCAAGAGGCTTTTTAGCTCCTCTTCACTTTCTGCCATAAGGGTGGTGTCATCTGCATATCTGAGGTTATTGCTATTTCTCCCGGCAATCTTGATTCCAGCTTGTGTTTCTTCCAGTCCAGCATTTCTCATGATGTACTCTGCATATAAATTAAATAAGCAGGGTGACAATATACAGCCTTGACGTACTCCTTTTCCTATTTGGAAGCAGTCTGTTGTTCCATGTCCAGTTCGTCTTCCCTTTAAGGCAATAATTGGTATTTTCTGATTCTCAATACCCAAAGAATAGAAAATCAACCCTTAACAATTTGAAATTAGGCAAAAGGAATCCAGGGTAATCACATGATTGCAAAAATGTATCATTGGTTTAAATGAAATACCTTAATTCCCTGGGGTAAAACTATCAATTTATCTTTACTGTGTGATTACTTCCAAGAATTTCAAAAATAACCAATTTATAATATCTTCAATGAATTTTTGTGCAATACTTCTCTGTGCAAATTTTGATGATTTGGGGGGTGCAAGAAAAGATCCATATTAGGCTATATTAGTCCTCTTTTTCTATTTCATTCTACTAGGAGAACTTCTTCATGTTAATAAGGTACTATAGTCTCAAGGCATATCTTAAAATTGATTTTTTTCTCTACTTTAGCCTCAATTCACTCTGCTATTTTAGACATTATCTCTTTTTTTAATCTAGATATTAGACATAAAATATACTTATTTTCTCAAGGTGAAATTTAGCAATGCTAACAAAATCTTTTGAAGAAATATTTAAAAAGCAACATGACGAGCTGAAGGTAAAGTTTTAACACTAGCCCCAGAAAATAATCAACTAATCTTACATTTACTGTTATCATTTACATAAGATTTGGTAGTCATAAATCGAAACATAAGAATAATTTTTCAGGACTTCCCTGGTGGTCCAGTGGTTAAGAATCTTCCTTGCAAGGCAGGAGACACAGGTTCGATCCCTGTCAGAGAACTAAGACCCTACATGCTGCTGAGCAACTAAGGCTGAATGGCACAGCTACTAAAGCCTGCGTGCTCTGGAGCCCATGCTCTGCAACTGCTGACCCTGCAAGCCACCGCTAGAGTCCACACACCCCAGTGAAAGATCGCACGTGATGCCAAACAGATTCCACCCG
The DNA here is from genome assembly GCF_001704415.2 of Capra hircus. Taxonomy (NCBI): domain Eukaryota; kingdom Metazoa; phylum Chordata; class Mammalia; order Artiodactyla; family Bovidae; genus Capra; species Capra hircus. The sequence continues at coordinate 40,755,794 of NC_030826.1, read as the reverse complement.
CAGCAACTAAGACCCAACACAGCCAAACAAATAAATGTTTTTTAATTTTAAAAAAAAGGATAATTTTCAATCAAGCAGCTAAAATACTCCCAAAGTATTCATTTTCTCTGTACCAATTAAGATGAACCAACTCATCCTGATTTGTTCAGGAAACCCCTTAGTCCCAGGCAAACTGGAGTGCTTGGTCAGCCTATTGATAAAGAATTGCTCTTGCCTTCCTCTATTCAGGCTGCTGTAACAGAATACCACAGATTGAGTGGCTTATAAAACAACAGAAACTTATTCCTCACAGCTCTGGATGCTGGGATGTCCAAGGCCAAGGCACCAGCAGGGTTGCATTCTGTGCAAGGTTCACTTCCTGGTTCATAGCCTGTATCCTCCCATAATGGAAGGGGCTTGGCAGCTCTGTGGAGTCTCTTTTCTCACAGTGTTAATCCCATTCACAGAGACTCCACCCTCATGAACTAAGCCTCCCAAAGACCTCAGCTTCTAAAACCATCACCTTTGGGGGGTAAGATTTCAACATATTAATTTTTCAGACAAGTAGAGAGGAACTAAACCATTTTCCTGAGTAAAGAGACAGTTGCACAAGTTTAGACTCTAGGCAGCATAGAATAACCTCTCTCACACATCTGAGTAAGTCCAAAATATTTCAAAATACCCGTTACAAACTGATTAGTGTCTGTAGGTTCAGGCAAGTTGCAAACTGAGAAGTTTTCATTTGTATTTGGTTTTGACCCACGCACACCCAATCCACATAAAAGAGTTGGTAACAAATTCTATTGTTTCCATTACAGGAACACTTCAAGTAAATAGCAGCTATTCCATTACCCAAAATCCAATTAAAGAAATACTTGGCTAATTCAGAGATGTATCAGATGTATCATGTATTATTTTGGAATATTTATGTCAACGTATTTTCCAGTAGTACCATAATAACATGGTTGAGTGGACAGATCCATTTAATATTTTCAGTCCAGTCAAATGCATGCCTTAACTAACAGCTCATTTTTCCATTAATGTTTTTATATACCTACCCTGTTAATGATGTGTGAAATTGGAAACTAAACTTCATAAAAATTCATTATTAAGGAATGTAGCAATTTTCTGTTGGTAGAAAGGTCATAGAGCTGAGATAAGAGCAAGAAGATGAATCACAAATTATGGTGGGAAAAGGTAGGTAAGAGAAAGGGACCTGAGAAAGTTACTTTAGCACAGAAGTTCTCAAACTTGGCTGCACCTTAGGATCGACTGTGGAGATTAAAATATTCTAATGCCCAGATGACTTATAGATCAGTTAAATCAAGTTTTTTGAAGGTTAGAATATAGGCATCCATATATTTTAAAGATTTCCAGGTAATTACAATGTACAAAAAGTTTGAGAACTTGTTGCTTTAGTAGCGTCAAGTGCTTTTGTATTTATTTGTATGTTTCCGATATTTCTAATTTTTTAATACTCTCATGAGAATTAATTACTTACTCAGTTCAGTTCAGTCGCTCAGTCGACCCCATGGACTGCAGCACACCAGACTTCCCTGGCCATCACCAACTCCCAGAGCTTGCTCAAATTCATGTCCACCGAGTCCGTGATGCCATCCAACCATCTCACCTTCTGTTGTCCCCTTCTCCTCCTGCCTTCAATCTTTCCCAGCATCAGGGTCTTTTCAAATGAGTCAGTTCTTCGCATCAGGTGGCCAAAGTATTGGAGCTTCAACTTCAGCATGAGTCCTTTCAATGAATATTCAGGACTGATTTCCTTTAGGATGGACTGGTTGGATGTCCTTGCAGTCCAAGGGACTCTCAAGAGTCTTCTCCAACACCACAGTTCAAAAGCATCAGTTCTTCAGCACTCAGCTTTCTTTATGGCACAACTCACATCCATACATGACTACTGGAAAAACCATATCTCTGACTAGCTGGACCTTTGTTGGCAAAGTAATATCTCTGCTTGTTAATATGCTGTCTAGGTTGGTCATAGATTTCCTTCCAAGAAGCAAGCATCTTTTAATTTAATTAGTCACAGCAGTCACCATCTGCAGTGATTTTGGAGCCCAAGAAAATAAAATCTCTCACTGTTTCCATTGTTTCCCAATCTATTTGCCATGAAGTGATGGTTTTAGAAAAGGCAGAGGAACCAGAGATCAAATTGCCAACATCCGCTGGATCATGGAAAAAGCAAGAGAGTTCCAGAAAAACATCTATTTCTGCTTTATTGACTATGCCAAAGCCTTTGACTGTGTGGATCACAATAAACTGTGGAAAATTCTGAAAGGGATGGGAATACCGGACCACCTGACCTGCCTCTTGAGAAATCTGTATGCAGGTCAGGAAGCAACAGTTAGAACTGGACATGGAACAACAGACTGGTTCCAAATAGGAAAAGGAGTACGTCAAGGCTGTATATTGTCACCCTGCTTATTTAACTTATATGCAGAGTACATCATGAGAAATGCTGGACTGGAAGAAACACAAGCTGGAATCAAGATTGCCGGGAGAAATAGCAATAACCTCAGATATGCAGATGACACCACCCTTATGGCAGAAAGTGAAGAGGAGCTAAAAAGCCTCTTGATGAAAGTGAAAGAGGAGAGTGAAAAAGTTGGCTTAAAGCTCAACATTCAGAAAACGAAGATCATGGCATCCGGTCCCATCACTTCATGGGAAACAGATGGGGAAACAGTGGAAACAGTGTCAGACTTTATCTTTTTGGGCTCCAAAATCACTGCAGATGGTGATTGCAGCCATGAAATTCAAAGACGCTTACTCCTTGGAAGGAAAGTTATGACCAACCTAGATAGCATATTTAAAAGCAGAGACATTACTTTGCCGACTAAGGTCTGTCTAGTCAAGGCTATGGTTTTTCCAGTGGTCATGTATGGATGTGAGAGTTGGACTGTGAAGAAGGCTGAGCGCTGAAGAATTGATGCTTTTGAGCAGTGGTGTTGGAGAAGACTCTTGAGAGTTCCTTGGACTGCAGGGAGATCCAACCAGTCCATTCTGAAGGAGATCAGCCCTGGGTGTTCTTTGGAAGGAATGATGCTAAAGCTGAAGCTCCAGTACTTTGGCCACCTCATGCAAAGAGTTGACTCATTGGAAAAGACTCTGATGCTGGGAGGGATGGGGGCAGGAGGAGAAGGGGACAACAGAGGATGTGATGGCTGGATGGCATCACTGACTCGATGGATGGGAGTCTGAGTGAACTCCGGGAGTTGGTGATGGACAGGGAGGCCTGGCATGCTGCGATTCATGGGGTTGCAAAGAGTCGGACACGACTGAGCGACTGAACTGAACTGAACTGATGGGACTGGAGCTATGATCTTCATTTTTTGAATGTTGAGTTTTAAGCCAGCTTTTCAACCTCCTCCTTTACTTTCATCAAGAGGCTCTTTAGTTCCTCTTTGCTTTCTGCCATAGGGTGGTATAATCTGCATATCTGAGGTTATTGATATTTCTCCCAGTAATCTTGATTCCAGCTTGTGCTTCATTCAGCCTGGCATTTCTCTTGATGTACTCTGCATATAAGTTAAATAAGCAGGATGACAATATACATCCTTGACGTACTCTTTAACCAATTTGGAACCAGTCCACTGTTCCATGTCCAGTCCTAACTGTTGCTTCTGGACCTGCATACAGATTTCTCAGAAGGTGGGTAAGGTGGTCCGGTATTCCCATCTCTTTAAGAATTTTCCGCACTTTGTTGTGATCCACACAGTCAAAGGCTTTAGCATAATCAATGAAACAGAAGTAGATGTTTTTCTGGAATTCTCTTGCTTTTTCTATGATCCAATGGATGTTGACAATTTGATCTCTGATTCCTCTGCCTTTTCTAAAACTAGCTTGAACATCTGGAAGTTCTCAGGTCACCTACTGTTGAACCCTAGCTTTGAGAATATTGAGCATTACTTTGCTGGCATGTGAGATGAATGCAATTGTGTGGTAGTTTGAACATTCTTTGGCATTGCCCTTTCTTTGGGATTGGAATGAAAACTGACATTTTCCAGTCCTGTGGCCACTGCTGAGTTTTCAAAATTTGCTGGCATATAGAGTGCAACACTTTCACAGCATCATCTTTTAGGATTTGAAATAGCTCAGCTGAAATTCTATCACCTCCACTAGCTTTGTTGTAATCATGCCCACTTGACTTCACACTCCAGGATGTCTGGTTCTAGGTGAGTGATCACGCCATCGTGGTTATCCGGGTCATTAAGATCTTTTTTGTATAGTTCTTCTCTGTATTCCTGCCACCTCTTCTTAATATCTTCTGCTTCTGTTAGGTCCATACCATTTCTGTCCTTTATTGTGCCCATCTTTGCATGAAGTGTTCCCTTGGTATCTCTAATTTTCTTGAAGAGATTTCTAGTCTCTCCCATTCTATTGTTTTCCTCTATTTCTTTGCACTGATCACTTAGGAAGGCTTTCTTATCTCTTCTTGTTATTCTTTGGAAATCTGCATTCAGATAGCCATATCTTTCCTTTTCAGGTACCTAATCAAATATTTTCCCAAAGCTCCTATAATGAATTCTATGATGAAAATTTGCCACGTTATTTTAGCCTCTTCATTTCTTTTACCTCTTTGATTTTTGTCAGAGCAAAGTAAAATATTAACATATGCAGATAAGAGGCTCCTTAGGCAAAACATCTCTAAGCCAAGCAACTAAAAGATTTAGTATTGGGAACACCTAAGCAAATTTTTCCTTAAAGAAATATCAGATTGTTTTAGTATTTCCCACAGGTACACTTTTTATTTCTCTAACAGTTAATTAGACATCATGCATAAGCTCAAGTAAAAAAAATAGTAGCTTTAGAAGAAAACATAGCAATCAACTAATTGAATCCACTTGTTTAAGAGATGAGGACGGTAAAGTCTAGAAAGGTGAGCCAAGCCCTCCTGGGATTCAAATCTCATTCCTACCTACATATAGCACCTCTGACATATGGAAATATCAGAGCTGAAGAGAGCATCACATAATTTTTAATACTCATTGTTGTTGTTCATTCGCTAAGTCGTGTCTGACTCTTTGTGACCCCAAACTCATAGCAAATTAAAAATAACAATTCTAAACATGAACTATTGAAAAGTCAAGATAATTAGGGTATTAACTCTTAAGTTGAAAAAATTTGCAAAAATGCCAGTAATTCCAAGAAAAAAGTAAGCCTAAGATAGGTACTAGAGGTTGAGTATTTTTATTTTCTCTACATATGGTCTTAAATAAATTATTTTACATAGACTGTATGTGGCATGGACATTTTTTTAAAGCTTATATTGTGCCAGATGATATACCATACCATTTCTCCAGGGGAAAAAGTAATATAATTCCAAAATTACATTTTATGGACATCAAGCAACATTGTATTATGGTTACACCTATCTAGCCTTTCACTTTAGAAAATGGATACCAATTTCTGGTTATGCAGTAGATATTGGTGGCCCCAAGGAATCCATACTACCACCACCATCACCCTACCCCACACACCCCCTGCTCTGGGACTCATGCCTTTCTGTAATTTCTCCCATATTTACTTTGTCCTGGGCCATGACTTGATTTGACCAATGGAACATCAGCAAGCATGATGAAGCAGAGGTTTGATAAATGCTTACACATTAGCCTTACCCCTTGGACTGCTCTTTCTAGGAAGCCAGCTACCATGTAAGAAGTTCATTTACCCTAAAACTATCACACTGAATAAGTCTAAGCTAGCCTCCTGGAGAGGCCACACGAAGGAAAACTGAAGAAACCAATCAACAGCCATAACTGAAGCTCCAGACCTGTAACTCAGATCAAGCCATTCCAGCTAGTTCTCAGCCATTCACGCCAACCCAGCTGAGGCCCCAGATATCATACAGCAAAGACAAGCCATTTTAGTATGCTAAATCTGAAATTGGGACCCATGGAATTATGAAAAGATAGAACAGCTGTTGTTTAAAGCCAGTATATGTTGGGGTAGTTTTTCATGCAGCAGTGGATAAACAAAACAAAGTATTTAAAATAGAAGAGTGTATTATTTGCTCACTGACAATAGCTGACTTAAAGCTAGTCCATTAGCAATGTTATGTGGCAGCCTGGATGGAAGGGGAGTTTGGGGAAGAATGGATACATGTACACGTACGGCTGAGTCCCTGTTCTGTCTACCTGAAATTCAATACACAACGAAAAGTCTAATACAAATAAATAAGTGAAACTAGTCTATTAGCATCCTATCCAACTTTCTACCAAGCTTTTTAATCATTTTAACATTGAAATGGATCTCTACAGAAGTCCTGGTCCAATAACCATAGGTGAAGCACCAGAGCTTTCAAAAAAAGCCAAAGTCTTCACTCTTCAAAGATGGGGCAGAGTAAAGCCAATGCTCCAGTATCTTCACAGCTTCCCTCTGTGTCTCTTCACAAATGGGGGACCAAGCAGTGTAAGTCCAACCCGGAAAAGAGCATGTGAGGATGCCCAAGTAAATTCTTTTCCATCATATCTTTGAGTTTCAGTTCCTTTCAACTCTGTGTTTACGTTCCTCATTCCAGGCACATTAACAACTTCTCTCTAAATACTTGGTAGGTATGACATAGATCAAGAGTTTCACTGAAAGGTGATCTGTTTTCAGTGTAAGTAAGCAAAGTCCTCCTTGACCAAGAAACTATTAAGGCCTGTACAGATTAAGATGATCACAACCATCAAGTTGTTATAATGTTTAAGTTTTTAAGTCATTAAGACCCTAGAATATTGTCCATTCATTCTAGGCATTTTTTTTTTCACAATGCTGAACATTAAATACTATACTCGTACATGGCCTTTAATCCATAAATACTTTTAAGATTTTTGGTTGGATAGATAGATAGGTACCCTGAAGTGTTTTGTTGGTGATTTGTGTATCATAACAACATTGGTTTTCCAGCTTCCTAGATGCCTGGGATCATTCCTGTGTATGACTCACTCTGCATCTCATTTATTCTATTACAACATCTACCTGTCACCGTCTTCCTGAAGAGGATCAGAGGGTTTCTAAAATGTATTTGCAGTGAGGTCATGCAAAAGAGGAAAAGAAGACTGTCTCTGACATACTTCACAATCTGATGACCTAACCATACTCACAGTTTTTACCAAAGAAGTTTGTATGTGTGTATGTGTTAGTCACACCAGTACATGGACTATCCTGCTCACCATAAGGTCTCTTTGAAATTTAAACTAGGAGCCATCTAAAAAGCTTAGTCACTAAGTTGTATCCAACTCTTTTGTGACCCCATAGACTGTACCTGCCAGGTTCCTCTGTCCATGGGATTTTCCAGGCAAAAATACGGGAATGGGTTGCCATTTCCTCCTCCAGGGGAATCTTTCTGACCCAGGGATTGAAATCCTGCACTGGCAGGCGGATTCTTCACCACTGAGCCACCAAGATTAAAAACTACAAGTCACTTTATGCTAATTTTTAAAGGATGCATGCCCAACACTCATATATGTGATATACATACACACATGTATTTTTTAAAAATTTTAACAGTAACAACTCTTCTTGACTGAGTTTTGCACCCATAGCCTCATTTAACGCTTATCACAACCCTGTAAGGTTTTATTATCCTCATTTTAGAGTTGAGGAAACTGGGACTCAAATGGAGTGAACTAATTGACCTGTGGTCACATAGCTAAAAATGATGACACCAACATTTGTACCCAAGATTCTTTCTACTGTGTTGCACAAAGTCAAAAATTATTGTTAAAGAGCTATGGAAACTCTAGACAGAGGCAACATGCTTTGATGAACTCTTGCTGATGGTTTTTATCTAAGGTGAAGTTCCAGGGATAAGAAATCTGAATGGGCATGGTACTAAAATAATACACAGGAGTTAGAAATACCCAGGACTAGGCAGGAACAGAGTTTTTGACCTGAGAACTCCCTTCCTATTACCCAAATCTTGAAGCATTCTCTCCTCTGTGCCCTAGAGGTATTCTCTTAACTTGCCTAAAACCCTACTAGTCAACACCAGAGAGGAGCTTAGCAAGTTCCAAAACCAGAGAACCTCACCCCTTCGTCTGACCTTATGCTCACTCCTACTTTCTACCAAAAATATCTCTCCCCATATTTTCAGAGAATGAGAAAAAAAGAGAAGGATAAAGAGAAGATGGTCATCATGGCCAGGCCATAGTCAGAATATGTTCAAGAGTCATCTGTTAAAAATATTGTATCCAGAGTCCCCCCATCACAAAAATATGCTGTAAGGATTTCCAACACTCTAGGAAGTAGTAGTTTGGGAGTCAATATCTAATCCCAAGTTTTTTATATATATATATATAAAACACATATATAACAATTATATATATATATATCAGTGCCTCTTAAATCTTAATATTCATACCTATAACATGGGATTCTTATTACAAATGCAGATCTGGGTTTTTAGTAGGTCTGGGTTAGGGCCTAAGATTCTGCATTTTTACAAGCTCCCAGATGATGCTGAGGCTGCTGATTTACCACCCGCACCTGGAGGCATAAGATTATAGATATGCATTCAATCCATGTCAGTCTATCCGCTAGACTGAAAGTCTTATCTCTAAGCTGTCTCCATAGATGTCATGCAGGAAAGGCAGCACCACCAGAATCCCATTAGCACCGTCTTTTCAAAGTGAGGGAAGCTTACAGGAGCACTAAGGGAGGGCTTGAAAGAAGGTGTCTCTTGGTTCTAGTCAAGGGTAGAGAACAGAACAGTCTGGAAGCTTAAGGAGACCCATCACCTTGTCCCAAACTATTTCTGGCGTCCATGTATTATCACAAGACCCGAAAGGTTCACCGCTATCCAGAATCATTGATGAGGATGCAAAATGCCTTGTCAATATTGTCTATTGCATAGCACATATGGCAATAACAAGTCTGCCACTATTTACATACGAATGTCCACTTACAACATTCTTCCTAAATAATCTGCAAGGACCATTTTTTTATTCAGAGAACTAAATGATGTCTGAAGTTTTAAGGAAACCAACAACTCTGTGAAATGATGTCCTATTCCACACTAAACTAACCCAGCTTGGATTGGTTGCTTTCATTGTTATTGATGTTATTGTCTCTGTTTTCAAGAACTCACACGTGAATTGGAATAAGAACCAATCAAGAAATATGTATGACATTCCTAACATGTGACTACTATGGAGCCAACCCCCATTAGGAAGACAAAACAAGGAAGTTAGTAAAGTCAGAACTTCAGAGAAGGAAGTTAAAATATACAAAACAGTCCTTTTGCCCAACTGCCATTCCTGGCACCCGTAATCATGGTAGGTAGTCATTATAATTACTACCTTTGCCGGTTTCATGATAAGGAACTTGATTTAAGCTAAGAGACAAAAAGAAAACAAGTCTCTTCAGTAAAGCTTTTTCCACCCTCTTGGAATTTTCTCCCACACTCAACAAAAACTTCATAAAGCCATCCCTGACCCTTCTGCCCAGTTCCACCAAGTCAAGTCCTACAACTGGCCTCACACCCTTCCCAAGCATCCAGGTATTACCATGCGACTTCCCCCCACCAGGCCCCAGCCTATTTTTCCAGAGGGCAGCCGTCATTACCTGAATGGCAGGTTTGCCATGCAAGCTGCCTTAATGTGGGGCTTTGTAAACATCACGCCTGAGTTGTCATTAATGTCCTCTGAAAATAATAATCAACTGATAGACCAAATTAGGGCATTCCAAGAAAACATTCATCCAGGCATTTGGGGAAGGCATGGAAAATCTAAATTTATTGACCTGTTTGTTCTCCAAAGAAAGATTTAACATACACACAAAGACAATAGTCAGCTAAAAGCTTATGAACCTCATTTGCTACAGCGCTAAGGGTTGGATGAGCAGTTCTGGGGAAGGAGGTAGCATCTTTAATCATTCCCACATGTACAAAGGGCTGGAACACTGGCAAGAGACCTTATTGTGGGGATGTGGGTGATTCCATTTCTCACTCTGTCCTTTCTTCTTCCCTCTACCACGTTAGGTGGTTAGAAGGTTCTAGAAGAGACCTCTACAGGAGACAAATTATCGTCTATCTTCCTCCTCTGCCCCCACCTCTCATGTAGATGCACCTGAGGCCAATATGACCCAAGGGAGGAGGTGACAGCACTCAAGTCTGCTGTCTTCCACCCCAGCCACACTGTCCCTGGGCCAACCAGAGGGTAGGGTGACCAGGATCAGGTTCTGACTGAGGCCACAGTGGGGCTAACTTCTAATAGCAGATGTCCCTCCCCCAGTCACAAGAACCAGAAGGAAGAAATAAGCCCCCAGGGACAAGCACAGGCCTGCTAACCACTTTTACAGCATTTGTTGTTGTTTTCCAGTTGCTAAGTCGTGTCTCACTCTTTGCGACCCCATGGACTGCTGCGTTCTGTGTCTCCCTGTCCCTCACCATCTCCTGAAGTTTGCCCGCATTTATGTCTATTGAATCAGAGCCGCTATCCAACCATCTCATCCTCTGCCACCCTCTTCTCCTTTTGCCTTCAATTTTCCCCAGCATCAGGGTCATTTTTACAGCAGGCATAGGGTTAAAACCACAGCTTGAGACACTTTAGGTATCAAGACACTCAAAGGCTGGGTGAGAGGGAAACAGAAACACGTGAAGTGGGGGAACAGTGGAGTTCAGGGCTGGGAGTTCAAGGCTTTGATACACAAATACTCTCCAGGATCTTCCTGGTAGTGCTTGGAATCAGATCTGCCTCCCCTCCCCCACCAGGAACATGTATGGGGGAGAATTCAGGGCCTATTCCCATATCCCTTTAGAAATACCCCTTCTAGGTAGTCTCTGCTACACTGAAAGGATCCAAATGATGTCTGGAAGGCACCGCTGTGCTTGTCTGGGTCCCAGAGCAGGGGAGACTTGAGGCCCACAGATATCTGCATCCTGCCTGCCCCTACCCAAGCTTTGTTTAGGTGCCTGCAAGTAACCTCTGACATTTATAAACTTATATAAAATCATCTCAATATAAAAAGCACCTCCACAGGTTCTCCTTCTCTTGGTCTCTTCTCATTTCCGCTCCTCTGCAGTCAGCTCAGTGGCAAAGAATTTGCCTACAATGCAGGAGCCACAAGAGACGCAGGTTTGGTCTCTGGGTTGGGAAGATCCCCTGCAGGAGGGCATGGCAACCCACTCCAGTATCCCTGCCTGGAGAATCCCATGGACAGCGGAGCCTGGTGGGCTACCGTCCATAGGGTCGAAAAGAGTCGACCACGAATGAGGCGACTTAGCTCGCACGCGCATGCTCAGCTAAGTGTTTCTTTGAGGGCACAGACAGGGCAAGTAACCTTCAGCTAGCAGAAGTGGAGTTGGGAGAGGGTGGGGAGTTAGGAGGAGGGGAAGAGGAATTAGAGCTGCAGGCAGCAACTGTTCTACCTCACTTCCCCTCAAACCCACTCAGGCTTGTAGGAGACAAAATCCATTTACAAAACAAGTACAAAAATGGGTTTGAAGTTAAGCAGCAGAAAAATATTTCTTTCCAGTTCCTGCCTTTACAATTATCCCCTGTTGTAAGTGCTGGCTCCCTTTGCAAGACAACTTGTCAGGGATTATTTCCATACTGGCATCTATGTCTTCAAGGCATCCAAGTATCTTGTTTATCTTTCAACAGATCAAAAGGCAAAAAGAAAAATGTTCTTGGATCAACTCCCAGAAAAATTTCAAACCAGATTTTCCTGGGATATTTCAAGCCAGTCAGTGCCTGTCATTTTATACTGTGGCTTCTTTCTTTTAAAATATGGATTAAATGACATGATGAATAAAAAGATTAAAAGTTCACAATTCCAGCAGCACTGGTTTCTAAATTGCTGTGCTATCTACTTAAAAAGTTCCATGGACTTTTACCATCCTCTCTGCTCTTCAGGGTCACTGCTTTGAGACGGGGAAAACAAAGCAGAGAGCAATTATGTTTGACAGGAATGGTGTAAGGGAAACCAGATTTCAGTTCCAAATAGGACTGGAACTAGATAGATATTCTGATCTGACTATTTTCTTGTTAACTATGGGGCTTCCCTGATGACTCAGTGGTAAAGAATCTGCCTGCAACGCAGGAGACCCAGGTTCAATCCCTGGGTTGGGAAGATCCCCTGGAAAAGGAAATAGCAACCCACTCCAGTATTCTTGCCTGGGAAATCCCATGCAAAGAAGAGCCTGGCAGGCTATACAATCCATGAGGTGGCAAAGAGTTGGACACAATTTAGCGATTAAGCAACTGAGAGGGGCTTTGACTCTTTTGCACACAAACACGGCCAATTTAAAGAACACCGGATAATTGGTGTAGTGTAATAATTTAAAAGATGGAAACAGGGACTTCCCTGGTGGTACAGTGGATGAGAACTCGCCTGCCAATGCAGGAGACTAGATCCTTAGTCTGGGAAGAGTCCACTTGCTGCAGAGCAGCCGAGCCCGCGGGCCACAACTACTGAGCCCACTTTCTAGGGTCCATGAGTCACAACTCTTGAGCCTATATGCTGCGACTGCTGAAGCCCGTGTACCTAGAGCCTGTGCTCCGAAGCAAGAGAAGCCATCCCAATGACAAGCCCACATACCACAACAAAAAATAGACCCCGCTCACCGCAACTAGAGAAAGCACACACGCAGCGACGAAGACTCGTCGAAACCAAAAACAATAAATAATTAAAAAATAAAAGATGGAAACGGATTTGCTTTTCCTGTAGGTCTTTCATGCTTGTGGCAAAAAAAAAAAAAAAAAAAAATTAAAAACAAGATAAAGGATATAGTTTGCTTTTTGCTTTGAAAATTGTCACGTTTGCCATATGCCTTTCGAGATGACTGGCCAACTGTTGCTCACCGAGAAGTAATGCTGCTCTTTGCAAAATGCCGATTTGAACCGAATAGGAAGAGCAGTAATGATGATTCACAAACAGGTTTCCCTAGATGGACTGGAAATCGAGTTGCTTCGGCAGTGATGCGATATGAAGGGCAAGAGCGCCCCCTGCTGACCACAGGGGCAATTTAGGCCTGAACTCCGTATTCTTTTACGTGATCAGGGCTCTCAGGTCGAGCTGAAATCTGTATCCATACAGCTTCTTGAGGAAGCAAATAAATTCCTTCACAATTCATGCCCAAGGCAGGATAGAAACTTGTTCAGTTCAGTTCAGTCCCTCAGTCATGCACCTCTCTTTGAGACCCCATAAACCGCAGCACACCAAGCCTTCCTGTCCATCACCAACTCCCGGAGTTCTCCCAAACCTATGTCCATTGAGTCGGTGATGTCATCCAACCATCTTATCCTCTGTCCTCCCCTTCTCCTCCTGCCCTCAGTCTTTCCCAGCATCAGGGTCTTTTCAAATGAGTCAGTTCTTCGCATCAGGTGGCCAAAGTATTGGAGTTTCAGATTCAACATCAGTCCTTCCAATGAACACCCAGGATTGATCTCCTTTTGGAAGGATCTCCTTGCAGTCTAAGGGACTCTCAAGAGTCTTCTCCAACACCACAGCTCAAAAGCATCAATTCTTCCGCGTGGCTCAGATGGTAAAGCGTCTGCCTACAATGCGGGAGACCCGGGTTCAATCCCTGGGTTGGGAAGATCCTCTGGAGAAGGAAATGGCAACCTACTCCAGTACTCTTGCCTGGAAAATCCCATGGACAGAGGAGCGTGGTAGGCTACAGTCCATGGGGTCGCAAAGAGTCGGACACGACTGAGTGACTTCACTTCACTTCACTTCACTTCAGCTTTCTTTATAGTCCGACTCTCACATCCATACATGACCACTGGAAAAACCATAGCCTTGACTAGATGGACCTTAGTCGGCAAAGTAATGTCTCTGCTTTTGAATATGCTGTCTAGGTTGGTCATACTTTCCTTCCAAGGATTAAGCGTCTTTTAATTTCATGGCTGCAATCACCATCTGCAGTGATTTTGGAGCCCAGAAAAATAAAGTCAGCCACTGTTTCCACTGTTTCCTCATCTATTTCCCATGAAGTGGTGGGACTGATGCCATGACCTTAGTTTTCTGAATGTTGAGCTTTAAGCCAACTTTTTCACTCTCCACTTTCACTTTCATCAAGAGGCCTTTTAGTTCTTCACTTTCTGCCATAAGGGTGGTGTCATCTGCATATCTGAAGTTATTGATATTTCTCCCGCAATCTTGATTCCAGCTTGTGCTTCCTCCAGCCCAGCGTTTCTCACGACGTACTCTGCATATAAGTCAAATAAGCAGGGTGACAATATACAGCCTTGGCGTACTCCTAGTACCTTGAGATCTCAGTAATTTGTATGACAGGTACAGTAGCAAAGGACGACTACCAAAATGAAATTAAGGTCCCTGTAAGCCTGTCTCCCCACTAAAAATAAAAACTAAACTACAGCCTTCTTCAACAGCTCATTGAACACCAATTCCATTAACAATGAGCAAAAGAACTTATTTCCTTATTTGAAATAAAATATTGACCAAGGGTTTTGTTGAAAATAGGTCAAACCCTACGAAATTGCAGGTATTCCAGTGTTTACACACAAACAGCCTGAGCACAATGAGCCCATCAACCACTGACAAAGATACACAGGAAAGCCTGAAGGTGTGGAGCTGGGGGCAGGCTTCCCTTCTTGATGGGACTGGGGGTACAGGATGTAAACCCTCTGGCCTCACAATTTTCCCGAGCACATCCTCTGAATTTCTCTAAAAAATGAAAAGTAGAGGCTAGAATTTTAAAGTGTTTTTGGTAATTTAGAAAACTGCTCCACATGATACATAAACATTTTTTAAATTAGCTTTTTTTTTTCCTTTTAACACAAGTATCCTAATAAAGGAGCTTCAGAGAAAAAAACGTTTTAACATCATGTTCTCACATTGCCTGATTCTCTGTCAGACAGCAGTCTTAGAATTCGGCAGAACCTTAGAAAGCAAATTCCAAGTGTTACCAAATCCAAACTTGCTATGCTTGCCACAGGACAGGACAGTGAATCTGAGAGGCGAGGGGTTGAGGCAAGGAAGAGACTTTATTCAGGAGCCAGGCGACCGAGAAGATGACAGGCTAGCGCCTCATCTTGTCAGGGCCTGGTTGCCAGGTTCTTTTATGGATCAGAGACTGGGGGGAGGTGAGTAAACAGAGTGAAAAGACTGTTCAGTCTTCACAAATAACCCCTGGAATGGCAAGCCTCAGGCCGGGGAATATGTTAGTTTCACTTCCTTAACAGTCCTTCGCAGGTGGGAGGCTCAGGTTATCTCCCTGAGGCAGGCTGTTGCGTATGTTTATAATAACAAAATGGGGTTAAAGTCTTGGGAGCAGATCCAGTGTAAATTTAAAATTAACCCTTCCCTGTTATACGGGTAGACTTATTTGAAGGACTGAGTTGGAGAAAGTAGAGTGCCCATATCCTGAGCTGGACCAGTATTTCCTTTACTGTCCACTGGGCAATGGTCCCAGGTTACACACACACACACACACACACACACACACACACACACACACACACACACACACAGAGTCATGGCCTCTGCGTTGTTGGATTTGTTTTGTTTTGTTTTGTTTTGTTTTGTTTTGTTTTGTTTTGTTTTGTTGCTGCGCAGTTTGCAGGATCCTAGTTCCGCCGCCAAGGATTGGACACCAGGCCCCTGAAGTGGAAACTCGGAGTCCTGACCCCTGGTTGTTTAGTCGCTAAGTTGTGTCCGACTCTTTGTGACTCCATAGACTGTTCTTCTGTCCATAGGATTTCCAAGGCAAGAATTTTGGAGTGGGTTGCCATTTTCTTCTCCGGGGGATCTTCCCAACCCAGGGATTGAACCTGTGTCTCCTGCATTGCAGGTGGATTCTTTACCACTGAGTCACCAGGGAAGTTCCCCTAACCACTGGACCCCCGGGGCAGTCCCCGGAGTTGTCAGATTTGAAGAAACTGTGGCCAGTGCCAGCCTCCAGGACACGACACTGAATTCAGTAAAAGCCGGAAGATACCCTTGGCCTACAGCCTCAAGTCTCTAGGGGATTCCAAGGTCCAGCTTAAGGATGGGGACCACTGGGTGGAAGGATTTCTCTTGAGTCTAGGTATAATTCAATATAAGCTTGGAGATCTCTAAGTACAAAAAGAGAAAAGAAAATCCTACAGTAAGTTACACTATTCGTTATAAGAACACAACAGAAAGCCAGTTATCCAGCAGAGGGAGCAAGAGGTAAATAAACGCAGTACTTCTTTCAAAGTCCTAAACTGGAATCTTACGACTTTAGAGTCCAGATGATTCATATTCTCTTCAGTGATATTATTTCCTGGAAGGTAAAGAAACTTGGCCACAGTAACACAGAGATAAGACCTTCCATCTCTTGACTCCAGGTCTTGTATTCTCTCCCAGAACAAAGCTGACATGAAATGATTCTTCTATGTTCATTTACCTACAGAAACATGCAATCGAATTCCTTATGTAGAAGAGAGAACATAGCAAAATACATTTTAATAGATAGTAGTGAGAGGGTAACAGGCAGGAAGGCCAGGGGTCTCCAAATGGAGGAAATAGGCTGCAAGTGTGAGACATTTTTATCTCTCTTAAGAGGCAGGAGGAAACAAACTAGCAATATTTTTTTCCTTCTCTTTACAAATTTATAAGAAGGTTTGTCTTAAAATACTGTGTTGCCATAATGATACCTGGTCTCACCTGAAGTTAACTACTCTCAAACCTCGAGTTAACCAATGCATTTTTCTTATGGAAATATTTGTCTTAAGCTATGTTAATGTGCTATGCATTTACCCCAAACTCTGTCTTCAAGTCGGTCTATCAAGTAGCCTCAGAACCTACTCAGAACCTACTATAACCAGTATGTTATATTCAGACATTGTTCCCCTAATCTAGGTAAATGAAACTATTTGTATGGTAATCTGCCCTTCTACAAGATTCAAGTCGTTTTATGGCCCGGGATGAATCCTCTGGTGCCAAGATTATCCCAAAATACATCTTATGGATGAGGGGCCTGGTGCCATTCTGAGTTTTAAGACACTACTTTCTTTCATTAACAGACTGCTAATGACTATATAACATCCAGCTGAAGACTAGCAGGGGGGTACTCTTTCTGCCCCCTTCTGATGCCTATGTCTGAAGCTTTCTCTATCTTCTTTATACTTTAATAAAACTTGATTACACAAAAGCTCTGAGCGATCAAGCCTTATCTTTGGCCCTGGATTGAATTCTTCTCCTCCAGAGGCCAAGAATCCCAACGTGGGTCAACAACAACCTTTCAGTAGGCTTCCCAGGTTGGAGAAGGTGATAGCATCCCACTCCAGTACTCTTGCCTGGAAAATCCCATGGACAGAGAAGCCTGGTGGGCTGCAGACATGAAGAGTTAGACATGACGGAGCGACTTCACTTTCACTTTTCACTTTCACTTTTCACTTTCATGCATTGGAGAAGGAAATGGCAACCCACTCCAGTGTTCTTGCCTGGAGAATCCCAGGGACGGGGAACCTGATGGGCTGCCGTCTATGGGGACTCACAGAGTCGGACATGACTGAAGCGACTTAGCAGCAGCAGCAGCAGCTGCTGCAGCAGCAGGCTTCCCAGGTGGTGTTAGCAGTAAAGAACTGCTAATGCAGGAGACATGAGATGCTGGTTCAATCCCTGGGTTGGGAAGACCCCCTGGAGAAGGAAATAGCAACCCACTCCAGTATTCTTACCTGGAGAATCCCATGGACAAGAAGCCTGGTGGGCTGCAGTCTATGGGGTCGCAAAGAGTCAGACACAATTGAGCAACCAACACACACACAGCTGCTGCTGCTAAGTCACTTCAGTCATGTCTGATTCTGTGTGACCCCGCAGACGGCAGCCCACCAGGCTCCCCCATCCCTGGGACTCCAGGCAAGAACACTGGAGTGGGTTGCCATTTCCTTCTCCAATGCATGAAAGTGAAAAGTGAAAGTGAAGTTGCTCTGTCGTGTCCGACCCTCAGCGACCCCATGGACTGCAGCCTCCCAGGCTCCTCTGTCCATGGGATTTTCCAGGCAAGAGTACTGGAGTGGGGTGCCATTGCCTTCTCCGAACACACACACACAGACACAGGAAGGATTTCTAAGAAAACTATAAAGAGGGACTTCCCTGGTAGTCCAGCGGTTAAAAACCCGCCTGCCGATGCAGGGGATGCAGGTTCAGCCAGTGACCAGAGAACTAATCTCCTGTGCAAGAAGCCTTGCACCGCAACAAGGGAAGCCCAAGTGCTTCAGGGAAGACCCAGTGCACCCAAGATTTTAAAAAAAGAAAAATACCGAGAAACGTCTTCCTCTTTATACCAGATAAATTAGATTCCCTCATACTCATTCAATCATTCATTCATTTATTAACCATCAATTGTATACTTACTGTGTTAACAGTGTATCCGGACCACCTAAGCCCTATACACCTTCATAGCCCTATACTGAAGTTTGGGATGTTTTAGCCCCTTCTTAAGATATATTTCGTGGGACACAATTCAGGCTATTACTATGCTGTGTTTTCTTATGTGGCTGTCAGTGTTACACACTGTGGCTGTAGGTATTATTTACAGCAGATAAGGACAGAATATTTCCGAATGAGCTTTCCAAAGTCACTGCACTTTATAGGCTTACTCATTCAACACACATTTGTAGGCAAAGGTCCAGTCCTCAAACTTCATGGTTCAGATATTTGACTTTATCAGTTTGCTCAAGGTTGATAGGTGCTAAGGGGATGAACTCATATAAATCCCATTACCAAGAGATCCTGTAACCCAACAGGACCCTATGGGGCCTACCTGGGACAGACTCCCCTATGTCTGTCTGTTTCTTGTTTGTAGAAAAACTTTATCCTCCTCAGCCTTTCCTGAGTTAGAGAGCGAAAAAACACAGGAACAAAGGAAAACAATCATGAGAGACAAAACAATATTTAACCACTAAAGTCTAGGACTTTTAGTTCCTCCTAATATAGAGCCATATTCTGAGCCAGATACTTAAACGCTATTTTGTGGATATGAAACCCCCACTGAGTGGAAGAAATTAACAGCATATTGACCACAAACAATAGACCCCAGACAGGTTGCAACCAGAAGATTGATGATTTTGATTCCCAGTCAGAAACCACCACCAACCAGTCAGAAAAACGACAAGTTGATCATGTACCCCACAGCCCTCTCCCTCACTCTGTCTTTGGAAAACCTTTTCCTGAAAACCATCAGGGAATCAGGGTCACTTTCCTTCACCACAACCCACTGCCCATAGATTGGCTTTGCTGCCTATGGGCAAACGGATCCAAGTCTGGTTCAGTCATGTTTCCTATTCACTTACAGTGGGAGTGGTATTGGTGCCTTTCCATTATCCATGGCAGCTTTGTCTCATGATGAATGTGCCAACTAAATTATATACCAGAAAATTGTTTAGTGATCATGGAATAAAAGCAAAGGCTATGAATAGGCTTGAATGGCACTTTTTTTAAGGAACGTGAAAGCTGCTTCAATACTAAGCAACACTCTGCTGTGATGAGAATATCATCTGCCAGATGGCATCAGTTGGGCAATATTCTGTCATCTGTTCCAGTCCCCACCTATTTTCCACTTTCACCAGGTGCTTCTCTGTACATTCACCTGCAAGCCCTAAGCCAGCCTCTCTGCTTGGACTGTGAATCCTCGAGGAGAGAACAAGCTTAATCATATTTGTACCTGGATGACACTAAGCTCTCATAATTTCTAGTGATCAGAGGGGGAGATGGAAGAATGGATGAACTCGGTGGATGCATGAATGAAAAGAAACTCTCATTGATTAGACTCTGCCTGGGTTTCCAGAGTCCTAAGATTCTTATCCCATTTGGGAGATGTTAGGGGTCTCACTCTGAATCATTATTAGCTTATTCTTTAGCTTTTAAGTTCTTTACATTCAAAGCTGCATGTATCTGTGTGCATATTATCACTGATACTACTTTTCCCACTCAAATAATGATTATAAAAATATATATACACATTTGAAAAAGTGGTATGTTGTCTATTCTGTTAACTTAAAATCAGTATTTATAATGTATATCTATAAATCTCTCTTTAACATTACAGGGAATCACTCTACAGACATAGTTCAATGACTTCCCATATTACACAGAGTAAAAGCCAGAGTCTTTGCAAGACAGAGTCATCCGCCCTACATCGGCATTTACTTCTGACCTCCTTTCCTACCACCCTCCCTTCCATTCTTCAGCACTAGCTCTGGGCCAGGCCACCCACTACCACACCCCCTCATACCTCCAGACCTTTGCACCTGAAGGTCCCTCACCCCATTCAGATATCACTCCCAGTGAAACCAGTCTTAACAGCTCTGTTTACAAATGCACCCCCCCCCCACCAAGAGCCCCAGCCCAGACCCCTTTATTTGTCTTCATAGCATGGATCACCCTCTAACATGCTCTCTTCACCTCTGGCTCCCTCCTCTGAATTTAAATTCCATAAGAGCAGAAATTTTGATGTTTTTTCACTACTGTATTCTCAGTACCTACAATACAGCCTGATACACACTTAAAGTACTCATAAATTTTATGAACAAGTGAATGAATGGAACTAAATATGCTACAAGGCTTATGCTAAACAATAGCAGTCCTTGGTCTCCCCATTCCTGAATCTTCCTCTCCAAAACTGTTTAACCATTTCTGGTATTAAGCTGCGTAATTCTAAGGAATATGCTTATACTGCTATTTCTTGATTATGCAACTTTAGACATTAAAGACTCAAATTCCGATTGTGGAAGATGACACAGTGTTCTTATATCACCAGACACCTGCAGTCCCCACTTCTCTACCTTCCTAGCAGAATTATATACCATTATCTTATAATTTACTTCTATGTTTTTATCTAGATATAATGATATAATTGGATGTATCAATACAATTGATTGCTACAACACAATCCCTCTAGATATAATTCTAGCTAGAAAGAA
Organism: Capra hircus; assembly: GCF_001704415.2. Lineage (NCBI taxonomy): Eukaryota > Metazoa > Chordata > Mammalia > Artiodactyla > Bovidae > Capra > Capra hircus. Next base: position 40,734,960 of record NC_030826.1, on the reverse strand, counting down.
GCTCCATAAACAGAAATTTGTGTCTATTTTGGCTGCTGAATAAATGAATTCTTTCTCAGATGTCTACCATGTGATTTTCCCATGACTCTTTCATTACTGCATTTTCAGGACTGGGCCTCCCCATGTCCTCTCCAGTTTCCTGGCTGGCTGGGCACTGCTCTGGCGTGTGACCACCACCAGGAAATATCCAGTGATTCCTTTCCAGCCAGTTTTACTTGGGAATCTCTCTTCTATATCCCAAAACTTTTCATTGACATTTACACTGATTTATAACTACTGACTTATTAATTAGCTTTTCCAACTAGTCTGCAGCCTCCTCGGCATCGTGGAGTGTCTTGGTCATCTCTGAGCCCGACTGTCTATCACAGCATCAGACCTATTATTGTAAAAGAGTCTCATGGGATTCTGAATGAAGGACACACAGCCTGCTCGCAGCTTTGAGGCAAGAGAGAAATGACTTTTTCCTGTTCCAGGGGAGCCCTTAAGACAAGACACTCACTGTTTGCAGAAATAAAGTGGGGATCGACTGCTATTCCTCTACCCATTCACTTCTCTGGACTAACTAATCCCAGGTCATTTCATTCAATTTATTTTTCAACCATTATTCTGTACCTTGTTCAAATCTCCCTCAAAAATACAAAATAAATTTAACTAATGGAATTAAAGCATCACAGTTTCTTTCAAAGTTAAAATTTTTGCTTTTATGAAATGTCTGATTCAACATTAGGCTCGGCTTAACAAAATAAAAGCATTCAAATTTGAAATGTACAACCAACTGAAACATCTTCCTATGTCACTACTACCATAACTTTCTAGCAGTCATCCTGAAAGAATCACCTAGAGGATTAAGACCCCGGCCCCAGGGTCTCTAACTCAGAGGATCAGGTAGGGTCTCAGAATCTCTATTTGTAACAGGTTTCCAGGTGATGCTGATGCTGCCCATCTGGGGACCACACTTTGAGAACACTGCTTCCCCATCACCCTCCAAGAGGACTCAGGCACTGAGTTCACGTACCTGTGAAAGTTTAGATATCCTGCCCCCAATCCCAAGCAAGCTAGCCAGCTTCGAGTACATGACTGCAGCCCCTCTCAAACTTTCATATGCACGCAAATTACCTGAGGCTCTTTTGAAAAGGCAGGTTATTATTCAGTAGGTCTGAGGTACAGCCCCAAAGCTGCATTTCCAGCCAGTGCCCAGGAAAACACCAATGTGTTAGAGCAGGAAGCAAACTGAGGTTAAGGCATCACACACTGTACCAAGCAGACGAGTATAAAACTAAATAATGTAGATCCCAAAATTTTGAGTTGGTTCAAAGCATTTGATTTTGGGTCTGAGCACTAGAGTTACCAATACACTTTTGTCCTTTGTTAAGATTTTTGACAAAACCAAAGCAAGTTAACATTTAACCCTCATCCATATAAAACTTCCCATATGAATAGGCCCAGCTGACTCACTGGCGCTCCCCAGGTGTACCCAAGCTCTGTGCAAACAGTGTAGATGATAGTAACCCAGGTGGGGATGGCTGGGAGGGTGGGGTTGCTTATACAGGTTGATTCAGAATTTTACTCTTTGTTCCATGGTGAATGGTGTCTTGTTACATGTTTACAGCACTTGGTCCTTCACTGACATCCAACTTTAGAACACCATTATCTAATGCACTATTGAATCCAAATCCCCCTAAGTCCTGGGATATCACTTTTTTATTTCTTAGGTTATAAAGAGACTGGGGTGATGGGAAAGTGAAAGGGAACATTAGCTCCTCCCAAAACCTGCCTCATCCACTTGCCCTTTTTACTGCTATGGGTATTGCATGCTACATAGTTTTCAGGGCCCAATGCAAAATGAAAATGTGGGGCGGTTGTTCAAAATTATTAAGAATTTCAACACTGGAACAGCCGAGCGTTAAAACAAGCACCAGGCCCTTCTAAGGCCATCTGTCTATGAAGAGACTCTGACATAACGAAAAACTCTTGAACTGAGAGACTAAGTTCAAGACTCCCTCACCCTCCTGCCTTCTTTCCCCCTCTCAAAAAGTACCAGAAAAGAAGAAGTTTGCTGAGAACAGTGCTGTCATTCATTATATCATTGAATAAAAAACTATTCTTGTCTTATCTTTGGCCTCCCTTTCCTTCCATCTTTGCTGAAATATAACATAGTGAAAGTTTCTCAGTTGTGTCTGACTGTTTATGACCCCTTGGAAACTGCCAAGCTCCTTTGTCCTTGGAATTCTCCAAGCAAGAATACCCGAGTGGGTTGCCATTCCCTTCTCCGGGGACCATCCCGACCCAGGGATTGAACCTAGGCCTCTCGCATTGCATGCAAATTCTTTACCATCTGAGCCACCGGGCAAGCCTAACTGGATGCCACTGATTCAGAGTTACACTGAACCCTACCTTTGGTTGATTATGATAAGCTAATTTACCTAATCTATGATGGGTAATTAGAGGAGATGCATAATCTCTAGCAACAAACTTTTCAAGTCATCAGGCAGCACATCTCAAACTTCATTGGTTCACAAAGACCTTGTTAAAATGCAGATCCTGAATTAAGGAGGTGGTTAGGGGACCCAGAGGCTTCCCTGGTGGCTCAGACGGTAAAGAATCTGCCTGCAGTGTGAGAGACTCGGGTTCAGTCCCTGGGTCGGGAAGATCAGCTGGAGAAGGGAATGGCAACCCACTCCAGTATTCTTGCCTAGAGAATCCCATGGACAGAGGAGCCTGGCAGTTTCCATGGGGTCACAAAGAGTCGGGCATGACTGAGCAACTAACACTTTCACTTTTCTTCAAGGGATCAGGGGGCACCATGGCATGAGACTGAGGACCACACTCTGAATAAGGGAGCTCTAGAATCGTCCCATCCGCTAAGGTAGCCACTAACCTCACAGGCCTGTGACTCATCTAAACAGAGACGTACTGTGTGAAGTATATACCATATTTTAAAGACAGCCCCCACGAAAAAGGTACAATATCTCATCAAGACTTTTATATTGATTGCCTGTTTTAGATATATTGGCTTAAGTATAATATATAATAAAAAGACTTTCACCTGGGTTTTTTTTAACACTTTTTTTTTTGGTTGCTGCAATGCGGCATGTTACTAGGAATCAAATTCATGTCCCACACGGAGCACAGAGTCTCAGCCTCTAGACCACCAGGGAAGTCACCTTTTTTCACATTTTTAAATGTGACTCCTAGAAAATTTTTAATGACTTATGTGGCTCACTATTGGACAGCATCATTCTGGGAGCTTAGCTGGAACTTCATTTATCCATCCTCTGCATTTGGTTATAAACTATACTTGGGATGAGAACATGAGGCCAGCCCTGAAAACCACAGGGAGGGAATAACTTGATAGCTGAGTTCGTCTCTCAAGGTCTCACCACACGAAGCTTGCTTCTCTGGTTCCCTCCACACCAGGACACACACACACACACACACACACACACACACACACACACACGGGAATGGAGAATACGTAAGGACAGGACCTTATCTATACTGAGAGCACAGCACAGAACCTATTATCTAAGTAACCTATGAATATCTGATGTATTGATGCTCAATGTATTAGTAAATCATTCACAGCTCTCCCTACTTATGACCTTGTACTTCTGGGTTACTGTGTAGATTCCAAAGATAGCACATACTTCCTCAATTACATTTTCATCCAGACGGCTGTCCTTCAGCTTATCTAGTATTAGCTACATCAATCAACATCAGTTTCACAATGCTGTTAGTCTAGTATTTATTGACTGGCAAGCCTTAGTGGCCCTTTCCATGTCACCATCACCAAGCTTATAATTATTGCACTTCTTCTATGATTGATACAATTCACTGAGTGCCTCCCACATGTCAGGTGTTGGGCTGAGCACTTGGAAAAGGTCATCTCATTTAAGCCTCATGACAATACTGTGCTGCATGTCATCCCCACCCTCCAACTTCCTGTGAAGAAAGTGAGGCTCAGAGAGGTTAAGAACCTTGCTCACTTCACATGGCAAACAAGAAGCAGAGACAGGATTCAAATCCAGACCTCCAAATTCTGTGCTTTCAACTCTTGGTATCTATAATACTGGCAACATATTCAGGATGGTCTGTGCAGCAAAGAGGCAAAAGTGAACTTGGATGGTTTTGAATGGTGCTTTTTCATAGCCATACCAAAGCAAAGATACTTTCATTCTTTTTCTGAGTCTGTTTTTTAAATGTACATGTTTCTCAGTAAATAAGAAAATAGGGAAATGTCATCAATCATTTTTTCTCCAAGAAACATGTAAATCTGACATTTCCTTTACACCAGAATGTTGTGAACATGTATATGCATATATATGTGTGTATGTATATAGATTATAGAAATATGTGTATATGTACATATACTGCATTTCGGTTATTAATATGAATGATATCAGGGTGATATGTTGGACAAATAGGCTTATAAGGAAAAAATGGAAGAATAATTCAAAATCAATCACCAATCAATTGTTTTATGGCAAAGTCACTTGTATTGGAAAGGTTTTTGAAAAACAGGCTTTATATTTTTGAGTTAGTTTCAGTTTTGAAGTCATTTTTTTCTAGTGACTTTATTCCTCCCTCATCAAAAAAGCTGGTTTATCCAGAAAGGAAGATTTCAATGATGACAGTTTTACTTTGAGGATTATGGCCTGTGTTTATAAATATTGCCGTAAAATTTTAAAACGTCAAAGCTTTGAAATAATGTACAAACTACTTGTTAAATCCACTTTGACAGAACTATAAAAAGGACAAAGTCTTTTAAAATTTTTCTGATAGTTCTACCAAAATAATAGTTCATTCAAGTTTCCACATAAAAATTTTGGATAAAATTCCTGGAATACCAAGATGCAAAATGATGGAGACAAAGTGATCATAATCACTGTGACAAAACAGATTAAGGGTCATGGTTTTAACATGTGTGGCAGGCCAGAATAATCGATTCTTATGTTTACTCTTCAACTAGTTGGTCATTGCTTCTAGGATATCGGTTTTCCATTTTGACAATATTAAGGCATTAGGTCAGTGTAATCTAGGAGTGGAAAAAGATCTGGGTTAAAGATCTGACTGAACTCTAGTCAAATGTCATACTGATTATGTTCAACAAACATAAATGATAACCGAACACGCACCACAATAAATGCTTTTAAAAAGCTCCTGGGTAAATTTTTAATAAAGCCTCAAATGACTTAGGAACAGAATGAGTCCTGCAGTAGGAAACAAAGTGAATTATTGGAAACAAAGTGAGTTATTGGTACAGATCAAATTGCTCAGAAACATCATGTGTCAACATTAATGTCAGTTCCTCAGAAGTAACGCATTGCTCCTTAATTACTCTAGGCTTTCAAAACCGGGAGTCCTCTTGACAGCTCATTTCAGAGATGCATTTATTTTGAGAAACTGTGTGTAGCTACCAGTCAGTCCACTCTATCAGCAGAAGACTAGGTCATAAAATTCTGTTATGTTTTGCCCTGGGTAGCAATTATTAAGTATCGCTCAACATATGTGTCAAACACATTAAGAAATTGTTTCAGGTTTTTTCTACCTGTTCATTGCTTAAAAAGGTAGAAAACAGCAAACAAAGAGGCTATTGTGGAACACAAGGTGTCAAAAATATTACTTGCATCAGGAAAGCTGAGTAATAGCATGTCATTCTTCGAAGAAAAAAAAAAATATTGATGAAACAAGTCTCCACTGACATCTAGTAAGTCTCCAGAAAGGTGTAAAGCCCCTGGTTAGAAGGGTAGGAAACCTATCCCAGGAACAACATGCAAAACTGCAAAAAGCTATGCTATCTGCATTGGTTATTGTCACTGCTGAATCTCGTTGTGATAATGGTGGCTTGCTACCTTCGTTTCTCTATATCAAGTTAAACAGGGTTCCTCACAATGAGATTGCTTCCCCCTGACTCACTGATAACCAAGTAGGATTATCTGAGGATTTATTATCTTATTCCACGCTGACAACCCAAGTCTATAATTAATCTGAAACCTGGACTTTGGAGCCTGCAGGCTGTCCAAACTCATCCAGTTCTTTACCCTTAAGGTCTCTTGGGTCCAAGTGTTCCGCTGTCACACTGCACATTTCCTCATCTTTCTGATCCACTGACATTACTATTAAAATCCATGTACTTCCTCTGCTAGACCATAAGCTCCTTGAGAGCAGAGTCTGATCACCAAGTAAGCATTCAGCAAATACTTGCTGAAGAATAAATGATCTGACTCATTTACACACTAATTTTTCTACTTTCAGAAGCTAATTCTCAGAAGGTCATTTTATGCTTTTCCAACTACTTGGTTCAGAACATGTTGATCTTGATAGACAAGTTTCCCTCAAACCTATTTATAACCCCTCCTTCCAAAATTAGACATTAGGAAAAGATTATTCTCTCTCAACGTCTCTCTCTCTAACCCCCCTTTCTGTCCCCCTTCCACACCCCTCATTTTGAAGCTGAACCTGGCCTCTGTACTCTGACACCAAATTAAATCTCAGAGACACAGTCTTGGGTGAAATAGACAAGAATAACTTTATTGCTTTTCCAGGTAAAGGAGATCACAGTGGGCAAATGCCCTTAAAACTGTGTGTCCCAACCTTGAAGGAGTTAGTGAGATGTTTTCCACTCATGGTTCAAAAAGGGCGTTATCAGCTTGTGGACATTCTTCTGATGGGATAGTGGTGAGGTAAATGGGACTTAGCATCATCAACTTTCTGGTTCCAGTGGGTCTGGGGTCTACCTGCTTGTGAGCAGCATACTTCTCCCACCTGGAGGGGGTTCAGTATCTGCAAACGGCTCAAAGATATTGCTGTGTGTATCCCTTGATGGGGAACCAGGACCTTGCCCCAGGGCTGCACTACTATTTCTCTCAATTGTCTGTTTCTGGTGTCTTGCATCCTCTCCCTTACCTAATTAGCAATTGTTTGAACCTGCTCTTTGGAAGCTGAATGAAGCCTATTTCTTGTAATGAAAAAATGGAAGACCAGAAAGACTTTTGTGCCCAGGAGCCCCACAGGGTCCTGTTCAGTGTCAATTTCAAGTTCTATTCTGAATCCTCAACAAATTTTCAATACAAGCATCTAGAGCTTCTCTTTCAATCAATATCCTGCTTTGTACAGTTTTTCCCCCTAGTTTAACTGTGTGCACTTTAAAAGCTAATGACATAACACCCAAATGAGAACACATCTACTGTTTGTGTTCTGAAAGACTAATTAATAATATATCTCTTCATTTAGTTTGATGTATCTGTCTATACTGTGTCTTGCTCTAGTATTCTGGAGCCAGTGATCATAGGCATATTTTAGAGCACTTGTTTCAATTTTGTGCTATTAGGAACAAATGAAGGAAGACAGTGAAAGATTAGATCTTTAGACCAAGGATGAAAACTAGAATGTGTGGGGCATATACCTTCAGTTCAGTTCAGTTCAGTCGCTCAATCGTGTCCAACTCTTTGCGACCCCATGAATCACAGCACGCCAGGCCTCCCTATCCATCACCAATTCCCGGAGTTCACTCAGACTCACATCCGTCGAGTCAGTGATCCCATCCAGCCATCTCATCCTCTGTCGTCCCCTTCTCCTCCTGCCTCCAATCCCTCCCAGCATTAAAGTCTTTTCCAGTGAGTCAACTCTTCACATAATGGTGGCTAAAGTACTGGAGTTTCAGCTTTAGCATTATTCCCTCCAAAGAAATTCCAGGGCTGATCTCCTTCAGAATGGACTGGTTGGATCTCCTTGCAGTCCAAGAGACTCTCAAGAGTCTTCTCCAACACCACTGTTCAAAAGCATCAATTCTTCAGCGCTCAGCCTTCTTCACAGTCCAACTCTCACATCCATACATGACCACTGGAAAAACCATAGCCTTGACTACACAGACCTTAGTCGGCAAAGTAATGTCTCTGCTTTTGAATATGCTCTCTAGATTGGTCTGGTCATAACTTTCCTTCCAAGGAGTAAGTGTCTTTTAATTTCATGGCTGCAGTCACCATCTGCAGTGATTTTGGAGCCCCAAAACAATAAAGTCTGACAATGTTTCCACTGTTTCCCCATCTACTTGCCATGAAGTGATGGGACTGGATGCCATGATCTTCATTTTCTGAATGTTGAGCTTTAAGCCAACTTTTTCACTCTCCTCTTTCACTTCCATCAAGAGGCTTTTTAGTTCCTCTTCACTTTCTGCCATAAGGGTGGTATCATCTGCATATCTGAGATTATTGATATTTCTCCCAGCAATCTTGATTCCAGCTTGTGCTTCTTCCAGCCCAGCATTTCTCATCATGTACTCTGCATATAAGTTAAATAAGCAGAGTGACAATATACAGCCTTGACGTACTCCTTTTCCTATTTGGAACCAGTCTGTTGTTCCACGTCCTCTTCTAACTGTTGCTTCCTGACCTGCATACAGATTTCTCAAGAGCCAGGTCAGGTGGCCTGGTATTCCCATCTCTCTCAGAATCTTCCACAGTTTATTGTGATCCACATAGTCAAAGGCTTTGGCATAGTCAATAAAGCAGAAATAGATGTTTTTCTGGAACTCTCTTGCTTTTTCCATGATCCAGCAGATGTTGGCAATTTGATGTCTGGTTCCTCTGCCTTTTATATTAGCTTTTTAATCAGTAGTTTAATTGGTGACAGTTTTGTTTATACATCAGCGTGGTGTTTACAAGACAGCTTTCCTGGGTCAGGCAAACTTACTGAAAATCAATTTAGAGAGCAAACATTATATTGATTAATCTTAACTTTGTATATTTGTACTGTTGCTATAGGCAAGTCATTTAATCTATAAACACCTTTTCCTTGTTTGTAAAATGAGGAGGATGCCTGACATTATGGTTAAGGTCCCTTCAAGATGTGAGAGTTTATAGTTCTTTATGTTTAAAAATAAATACAAGGAGCAGTAAAAATACATGGCGCTTATTTGTCTTCGAAATATACCAAGTTCGGGTTGTTCAAATAACATCCATAAAACTGAATCACTGATCACTTTTTCCCTTAAAATATAGTCCAAAAAGTTCAGTGTTAATTGGTTATTACCATTCATTCAGGTAAATCTAGGCAAGGTAGCCTAGATCCGTCACAAATTATACCCAAGCACCATAAATACTATGGGTTTTTTTTTAATTATTGCAATGAATGAAATGCTCACTAAAGTGGTAATGCAGCAGAGTAGTCTAGAGAAACAGAAAACTTCAAGGAAGGAATGAGGTCTTTGCAAGGCAGCTTCTCCCAGTCACCTGTGGTCTGTTAACGCAGAGGCTTGGCTCAAGTTCCCTAGTGGCTCAGATGGTAAAGAATCTGTGTGCAGTGCAAGAGACCCAGATTCAATCCCTGGGTTGGGAAGATTCCCTGGAGAAGGAAAGGGCAACCCACTCAATTATTCTTGCCTGGAGAATTCCATGTATAGAGGAGCCTGAAGGGTTACAGTCCATGGGGTCTCAAAGAGTGTGACAAGACTGAGCAATTAACACATTCACTTTAAACTAAGGTGCCTTTGTTCAGAACCCTGTCCACCTGTAGATGGCAGGAAGGAAGAAATTAACACATCCCCCTGCCTGAGGCTTGCCATTCTAGGAGATATTTGTGAGATTAATGGCCTTTTTTACTTTGTTTTCTCACCTCCCCCACTATTTCCGATCTATAAAACAACCTGGCATCCAGACCCAGATAAGATGGTTATTTTGAGACAGTAGTCTGTGATCTTCTTGGTCTACCAGCTCTCTGAATAAAGTCATAATTCCTTGCCTCAACACCTTGTCTCAGATTCATTGGCCTGTCGTGCAGGAAGCCAGAGTGAGCTTGGAATCAGTAACACTGTCATTACCCAGTCACCAAGTCAGAATCCTGGGAATCATTCTTACCCTGTGCCCATGCCACACACCCATTCATTCAACAAGGAGAGCACACAGGCTGTCCTTGAGACAAGGACACAGGAGAGATGAATAGGGTGACCAGCTGTCTTTGTTTGCCTAAGCGTGAGAGGTTTTCTGGGATGCGAGACTTCCAGTGTTAAAACCAGGGGAGTCCTAAGCAGTCCTGGAAAGAAAGGAATTACGGAGCACAGGGATGAAGAAAGAAACCGGGAAGAAAGGACACCCAGAAAAAGGGAAGGAAACAGTGTGCAAAACGATCGAATAGAGGAGGATTGGGGCGTGTGTTACTGAAGAGTAGAGTTTGAGGCATGGAGGGGTGAGAAGGGGACTCTAGAAAGGTAGGCAAAGGGCTAGGTCTTGGAGAGCTGTGTATCGGACTTGACCACATAAGTGCCAAGTGTTGTTCAGGGAAGTGAAATAATCAGATGTGCATTTGTGGATAGGTGTTTTGAGAGTAGACCTCAACAATGAGGAACCGCTGATGTAAGCAGCAGGAACTAAGCTGTTATGTTTTTACTTATTTGCGTATATCTGGTCGCACTGGGTCGTCTTGCTGTGCACGGGCTTTCTCTAGTCGCAGCGAGCAGAGGCTACTCCTTATTGCAGTGGACAGGCTCCTCACTGCAGCGGCTCCTCTCGCTGCAGAGCACGGGCTCTCGGCGAGCAGGTTTCAGAAGTCGTGGCACACAGGCTCAGTGGTTGAGGCTTGAGGGCTTAGTTGCTCCAAGGAATGCAGAATCTTCCCAGACCAGGGATCGAATCCGTGTCCCTGCATTGGCAGGTGGCTTGCTATCCACCATGCCACCAGGGAAGTTCTAAGGTGCTATTTTTAAACTGTCAATAATTTACCTGTGAGTCTAAGGACAGAAGCTGGAATTTGTCCTGGGGACAAATTATTCCTGTGTTTTGGGGAGGAATTTTGTTGGGATTTCTCTTGGGCCAACACAAAACAAGTACCCACTTCAGGATACTGGGTTTACATGGATGTTCCCTGTTATTATTCCCACTTTAAGCAGGTGTTAGACTCTGTCTCTCCTGGGCTCTTACAGATATGATCAAGAAAACAGTATCTCTCTGACTGAGCAGAAACCCACAGAATGCAAGACAACTTTCTCACTTACATCTCCCCTAAGATTCTTACTTTCGTTTTCTGTTTGATCTCTGAAAAATCTTTCCCTTCATAATATGTCTTTAATAGGCTTGGAAAAATAAATAGATAAAGGAAAGGAGGGAATGAGGGGGAAGGGAGGTAGAGGGGAGAGAAGGAAAGGGGAGGGAAGGAGGAAAGAGAGGAGACAGGGAAAGGATGAAGGTAGGGAGGAAACAGCGTAACGCACTTTAGTTTTCCATGAAGACATTTGGGAGAGGGGCATTAGATGTATCCAGCCTGCCATACTCCGTGACATGAACCCTGGATAGCAACTCTTTTACTTTCTAAACATGCCTAGCAGAAACAGCAGTCAATGAGCAAGAAAAACCTCTCCATATTGGCAAATGCTGCTCCTCTCCTCCAAGGTGGGCATCAACACTTCATTCATCATTCATCATTTACATGGCAAGTTATATCGAGTGCCTACGAGGTTTGGCCCATCATGAGACAACAACTCATTGAAGCGCAGCAGGGCAGGACCATCAAATTAGTACAAATCGAAAAAAAATCCAAATATGGGGAGGGAACCCTCCTACATTGTCGGTGGAAATGTAAATTGATACAGCCACTATGGAGAACAGTATGGAGACTTCTTAAAAATCTGAAAATAGAGCTAACACATGATCTAGTAATCCTACTCCTTGGCATATATCTAGAGAAAAACATGATCCGAAAGTATATACGCACCCCAGTGTTCATTGCAGCACTGTTTACAATAGCCAAGACATGGAAGCAGTCTATATGTCCATAGGCAGAGGAATGGAAAAAGAAGATATGGTACATATATACAATGGAATATTACTCAGCCATTAAAAAGAATGAAATAATGTCATTTTTTAGCAACATGGATGGACTTAGAGATTGTCATACTGAGTGAAGCAAGTCATACAGAGAAGAAAAACTATCATATGACATATCTTACATGCGAAATCAAAAAAGAAATGATACAAATAGACTTAGAGACTCATAGAGAATGAACTCATGGTTTCCAGGATGGGGAGGATTGGCGGGGAAAGGATAGTTAGGGAGTTTGGGATCAACATGCACACACTGCTGTATTTAAACTACATAATCAGCCAGGCCCTACTGCATAGCACAGGGAACTCTGCTCAGTGTTACGAGGCAGTCTGGATGGGAGAGCACTTTGGGGGAGAAGGGATGCATGTATACGTATGGTTCAGTCCCTTTGTCGTCCACCTGAAACTATCACAATATTTTAATCAGCTATACTCCAATATAAAATAAAAAGATTTTTTAAAAACAAAACCAAAAAGCCTGTTTGTGGCTTGTTTAAAAAAAAAAACTTGAATGTGAATGATTAACTGTAAAATATAATAATGTAAGTTTATTACATCAGTATCTCAAAATGTTTCGCTAGAAAAATTTTCAAATACCAGAGTAGTTAGAACAGCATAATAAATCCCCACATAATAAATCCATTTCCCTGGCAACTCACTCCAGTGTTCTTGCCTGGAGAATCCCAGGGATGGGGGGAGCCTGGCGGGCTGCCGTCTATGGGGTCGCAGAGTCGGACACTACTGAAGCAACTTAGCAGCAGCGGTAGCATCCATTTCCCAGCTTCAACAAATAAGTCATACCCAAACTTCCTTCATCTATACACCCAACCTCTTTCTCTCTCTCATTATTTTGAAGAAAATTGAAGACATCATATCATTTGACTTGTAACTAATTCAGTAAGTACATCGAGCAGGAAGGTCATGTTTTTTCCTGACTTAACACCATGTGGCATCTAGAACCACGATGTCTACAAACACCCACATTTCCTCTATGTCATCCTTCTCAACCAGTGAGAGCAGGCATCCCAACTGAGCGGTCTGGGAACGTCTCCATCTTCTCCCCTCCACCAACACACCTCCCCGAGACCGCAGACTCTATACTCACAACATCAGGGTTACAACAGCTTCTCCATGATGGGAAAAAAATGGAAAGTCCTCTGGAAACCATAGTACTCATGACAGCTTGCCAAATTGCCAGTCATAATTAAATATTAATCATTAATGCCCTTAACAAAGTCTATCTCAGAGGGCAAAATGCACTTTACTTCCTATTAGTTACAAGAAAGTTGGGATCTTAAACATATTTATTTACAGATACAGTCATGCAACAGACTGGAATATCAAGGGCTCTAAACTCATGATTTGTATATTAAGAAGAGTTAATAGGGTCTGTATCTAGTCCAGGTATAATTCAGAAATATTAATTGTTGTGAAATACCAGCTTGATTTCCTATGGTCGCATTATAAGATATAATAATCTGCCAATATAAAGCATAAAACTTGGTGTAATAGAGACAGCAAATTCTCCTGTCCTTACCCAAACATGTGGAAATCTTCTAAATATGAATTTTTCTACTGCAGCAAACAAAATAGGTTGGGTAACTGAACCCCACATTAATAACCCTACTGTATCATATTTAATTTAAATGTAGAGTCTCAAAAACTTATAAATACTAGCCAAAAATCTGTGGAATAACACATAGACAAAGTTATTTCTCCAAAAAATTAAAAATTATTTTAATAATTTTCATGAGATTTTAACTCTTTCACTTAAACTAAATTGGTTCCAGTCATAAGGAGGAATTGTGTTAAAGAAGAGAACAAAATTTTCATGTTTAACAACTGCACTTTATATTCCTTTCTAATTATAAAACTCGATTTAAATAATGTGTCTGTCTACCTTTATCACATATGTCAGTATATAAAACTCTTCAGTTCAGTTCAGTCGCTCAGTCGTGTCTGACTCTTTGCAACCCCATGAATCGCCGCACGCCAGGCCTCCCTGTCCATCACCAACTCCCGGAGTTCACTCAGACTCGCGTCCATCGAGTCTGTGATGCCATCCATCCATATAAAACTCTTAGCTGAAACTAACTCAGGACAAAACTTGTACAATTTAAACAAAACACTGTCCCAATGACTGCAGTCAAACAACCTCCCTTTCCTCCACGAAACAACAACAAAAGACCACATTATTTTTATGAACACACATATATAAAAAGAACCCAGTTCCTGAGTTTATAGAAAGTTCCTCATTACAGATTTTAGCTGGGACATCCATGTACAGGGCAATTTTCAGCTCTATAATAAATAGCAGGGTATGCCGTCATTTTTGGTGAACTCTCAGTGAGTGTTGACTGATGCATATTTGAATGGATAAAGATGTAAGTAAGAACTGTCCATACATATACCATAAAGTGTATGAAATAGGTTTAACTTGGTCTTGTAATGTTTACTTTCATAACTGAAGTGAAGTCTAATACATAGTATTATTTTAAAATATATGACCCAGCAATCCCACTCGGAGAAGACAAAGGCACCCCACTCCAGGACTCTTGCCTGGAAAATCCCATGGACGGAGGAGCCTGATGGGCTGCAGTCCATGGGATCGCGAAGAGTCGGACACGACTAAGCGACTTCCCTTTCGCTTTTCACTTTCATGCACTGGAGAAGGAAAGGCAACCCACTCCAGTGTTCTTGCCTGGAGAATCCCAGGGATAGGGGAGCCTGGTGGGCTGCCGTCTATAGGGTTGCACAGAATTGGACACAACTGAAATGACTCAGCAGCAGCAGCAGCAGCAGCAATCCCACTACTAGGCATATACCCTGTTCAGTTCAGTTCAGTCGCTCAGTCATGTCTGACTCTCCACGACCCCACGAAGTGCAATATGCCAGGCCTCCCTGTCCATCACCAACTCCCAGAGTTCACCCAAACCCATGTCCATTGAGTCAGTGATGCCATCCAACCACCTCATCCTCTGCTATCCACTTCTCCTCCTGCCCTCAATCTTTCCCAGCATCAGGGACTTTTCAAATGAGTCAGCTCTTTGCATCAAGTGGGCAAAGTATTGGAGTTTCAGCTTTAGCATCAGTCCTTCCAATGAACACCCAGGACTGATCTTTAGGATGGACTGGTTGGATCTCCTTGCAGTCCAAGGGACTCTCAAGAGTCTTCTCCAACAACACAGTTCAAAAGCATCAATTCTTCAGCGCTCAGCTTTCTTCACAGTCTAACTCTCGCATCCATACATGACCACTGGAAAAACCATAGCCTTGACTAGAGGGACCTTTGTTGACAAACTAATATCTCTGCTTTTCAATATGCTGTCTAGGTTGGTCATAACTTTTCTTCCAAGGAGTAAGCGTCTTTTAATTTCATGGCTGCAATCACCATCTGCAGTGATTTTGGTGCCCCAAAAAAATAAAGTCAGCCACTGTTTCCACTGTTTTCCCATCTATTTCCCATGAAGTGATGGGACCGGATGCCATGATCTTAGTTTTCTGAATGTTGACCTTTAAGCCAATATACCCTGAGAAAACCATATTTCAAAGTGATACATATACCCCAGGGTTCACTGCAGCACTATTTATCATCTCCAGGAAAAACCTAAATGTCTAATGACAGATGGATGGATTCAAATGTGGTACATATACATATACATAATGGAGTATTAGTCATAAAAAGGAATGGAATTGGGTTATTTGTAGAGATGTGGATGGACCTAGAGTCTGTCATAACAGAGTTAAGTAAGTCAGAGAAAAACAAATATATATTAACACATATATGTGGAATCTAGCAGAGAAGGCAATGGCACCCCACTCCAGTACTCTTGCCTGGAAAATCCCATGGACGGAGGAGCCTGGTGGGCTGCAGTCTATGGGGTCACTAAGAGTCAGACACGACTGAGCAACTTCACTTTCACGCATTGGAGAAGGAAATGGCAACCCACTCCAGTGTTCTTGCCTGCAGAATCCCAAGGACGGGGAAGCCTGGTGGGCTGCCGTCTATGGGGTCAGACAGAGTCGGACACGACTGAAGCGACTTAGCAGCAGTGGAATCTAGAAAAATGGTACAGATAAACCTGTTTCTAGGGCAGGAATAGAGATGCAGACAAGGAGAATGACATGATGTGGACATGGAGGGGGGTGGGGCAGGACAAACCGAGAGATTATGTTTGATGTATAAACACTACCATGTGTAAAGTGGGAACCTGCTATAAAGCATAGGAAGCTCAGCTTGGTGCTCTGTGATAACCTTAAATGGGTGGGATGGGGTGGGGGTGGGTGGAGGTGGGAGGAAGATCCAAGAGGGAGGGCATATATATATATATATATATATATATATGTATATGTATATGTATATATACATATACACATATGGCTGATTCACTTCACTGCACAGCAGAAACTAACACAACATGGTAAAGCAATTATACTCCAACGAAAACAAATGCAGTATACTGTTTATAAGAGAAAAATAATATTGTATCATCTTACTTTAGATATTTACCAAAAAAAAAAAAATTCAACTTCAAAAGTAAAAAACTATTGGTTTCAGAGAAAAAACAACAACAACAACAAAAGCAAGCCACCAATACAAGTAAATTCCAAAATCTTCTGAAAGAATGTACAGGGACTTTGTATGTGCCTGTTCTTAGGTTTTTCTTTTTTGTTTGTTTGTTTGCTTGCTTTAATCATATGCAAATCTCAGTTCAACTCAAGGATCAGGATTGAATCAATGAAGATTTTTCTGTGATTTCCCAATCGCTTCCATTTAACGTGATGAAGGAAACAATTTAAATGCTACAGGGGAGGTATGAATTTTTTTGGTCAGGGAGTTTGAATGAGGTGGAGCAAACAAATCCCGTTCCTCGGATCCCCACCGGTGAGACCACACCCCCAGCTCAAATGAGCATGGAGCTCAACACACCTGCAGTGGCTTCCAGTCCAATTGTGCAGGCAGGGTGTAGCCACAAGGCACCGCACACACTCCTTCCCGTGCATGGAATTGTTCCGCTCACGCTGTCAGTATGGAGACGTGGGAAAGATCCGGCTTCTGTGCACGCTTCTGCAGGTGAAATACACTGAGGATTTTAGGAGGGAACAGTGGTAGCTTTAGGATGGCTGGAGCAGAGTCAGTCACACAGTGTCACACTGACCTTACCCAGCGAGAGATTTCCCCATTCACCAGGTCAGGCGCAAAATCTATAGTATCTATTCCAAGTCTCTAGAGAAGAAGACCTAAAGCCAGGCAATGACAGAGAAAGCTAAACACTTTGTTTAGTCTTAGGACATTACATCTGGGCGGGGGACTTCAAAATCATCTATCCACCTCAGTTCAGTTCAGTCACTCAGTCATGTCTGACTCTCTGCGACCCCATGAATCTCAGCACACCAGGCCTCCCTGTCCATCACCAACTCCCAGACTTCACCCAAACTCATGTGCATCGAGTCGGTGATGCCATCCAGCCAGTTTATCCTCTGTCATCCCCTTCTCCTCCTGCCCCCAACCCCTCTCAGCACCAGGGTCTTTTCCATTGAGTCGACTCTTCACATGAGGTGGCCAAAGTATTGGAGTTTCAGCTTCAGCATCAGTCCTTCCAATGAACACCCAGGACTGGTCTCCTTTAGGATGGACTGGATGGATCTCCTTGCAGTCCAAGGGACTCTCAAGAGTCTTCTCCAACAACACAGTTCAAAAGCATCAATTCTTCAGCGTTCAGCTTTCTTCACATTCCAACTCTCACATCCATACATGACCACTGGAAAAACCATAGCCTTGACTAGACGGACCTTTGTTGGCAAAGTACTATCTCTGCTTTTGAATATGCTATCTAGATTGGTCTGGTCATAACTTTCCTTCCAAGGAGTAAGTGTCTTTTAATTTCATGGCTGCAGTCACCATCTGCAGTGATTTGGGAGCCCCCCAAAATAAAGTCTGACACTGTTTCCACTGTTTCCTCATCTATTTCCCATGAAGTGATGGGACCGGGTGCCATGATCTTCGTTTTCTGAATGTTGAGCTTTAAGCCAACGTTTTCACTCTCCTCTTTCATTTTCATCAAGAGGCTTTTTATTTCCTCTTCACTTTCTGCCCTAAGGGTGGTGTCATCTGCATATCTGAGATTATTGATATTTCTCCTGGCAATCTTGATTCCAGTTTGTGCTTCTTCTAGCCCAGCGTTTTTCATGATGTACTCTGCATAAAAGTTAAATAAGCAGAGTGACAATATACAGCCTCGACGTACTCCTTTTTCTATTTGGAACCAGTCTACTGTTCCATGTCCAGTTCTAACTGTTGCTTCCTGACCTGCATATATCCACCTACATTCATTTAATTCATTTCCCTAAATTTTATCTCCAAAAGAATAAGTGTCTTAAAAAAAAAAAAAAAGAATAAGTGTCTTATTCCTGCTTTAAATATTTGAGATTTGTGGTTGTATGAAGTATTTTAATTGTCTTCTAATATATGACCCTTTAACAGGATAAACTTAGCCCCCAAAAAAACATAGAACAGAGATTCTGAAGAGTGAATTATCAATACCACTGTTCTCATGCAAATCAAAACCACAATGAGATATGATCTCACACTTATTAGAATAGTTATCATCAAAAAGACAGTATAACAAGTGCTGGTGAGGATGTGGAGAAAAGAGAACACTGGTGCACTATTAGTGGGAATGTAAATTGGTACAGCATCTGTGTAAAACAATATGGAGGTTCCTCAAAAAAATTAAAAATAGAACTACTCTCTGATCCAGCAATTTCACTTCTGGGTATATATTCAAAAGAAATGAAATCACTGTCTCTGGGATATCTGCCCTCTCATGTTCATTGAAGCATTATTCACAGTAGCCAAGACGTGGAAAAACCCAAGTGTCCATTAATGGATGAATGGATAATGAAGAATATAAGAACATGAAACATCACGGATAGAACTTGAGGGCATTGTGCTAAGTGAAATATCCAAGAAAGACAAATGTTGCATGGTATCACTTACATGTGGAACCTTAAAGAAAAAAAGTCAAACTCATGGAAAAGAGAGTAGGAAAGTAGTTGCCAGGGGCTGGAGGGTGGAGGGATGAGGTCAATGGAAGAGGCTGGTAAACAGATGTAAACTTTCAGTTGTAAGATGAGTAAGTTCTGAAGACCTAATTTAAAACATGGTGACTGTAGTTGATAATGCTATACTGTATAATTGAAATTTATTTTTTTCAATTTTTTTTCATTTTTAAACATTGTTTTTTTATCATTAGTGTGACTTACTATTACGTACACACATCTTTATTTTCAGATAAATTATTCATGGAGATTGCAAATATGCTTTATGTGTACATTAGGATGAAAGAAAATGTGCCGAGGCAGGTGCAAAGGCTAAAACAATACTTTCCAGTTTCCCTTTGTTTCCTCTGTTGAAAAAAGAAATCACTCCTGAAAAAAGCCTCTGAGAAAGGCCTCTAGTGGTAATTTCTGGAATGGTATTAAATAGACTGCTGTACAAAGGGGAAAGAAAAGAGGCAAGGCAAGGTGGATTGTGTCAATCGTAAAGTGACATGTCAGCAGAGGAGGCGTTTCTCCTGTGAGTTCTATAAAAGGTCAGCTCATCCGCAACCAAGAGACGGACTCTGCTCCATCCATCCTGAAGCTACAACAGCTGCTTCCTCCTAGAACCCCCAATGGATTTCAATCAGAGAAGATTCCATCGAAGCCTGAGTTCCTCCTCCCAGGGCCCTGCGCTCAGCATGAGCAGGTCCATATATAGGAGGGGGGTTGCACCCAGCGTGTATGGAGGGGCTGGAGGCCACGGCACCCGCATCTCGACGTCTAGACACATGCTAAACTATGGGAGCGACCCTGCTGGAGGAAACCTGTTGGCTGGCGATGAAAAGATGACCATGCAGAACCTGAATGACCGCCTAGCAAGCTACCTAGAAAGAGTGCGGTCACTGGAGCAGTCCAACTCCCACCTTGAACAGCAGATCAAGCATTGGTATGAAACCAACACACCTAGCACCAGTCGGGACCACAGTGCATATTTGGAACAAATCAAAGAGCTGCGAGATCAGGTGAGCCAGGATACTTCTGCTTTCTTCTCCACAGTCTAGCTGTATCATACGTCAAGAAGGGCATATATGTTGGGTGGTCCAAATGGGCACTGTGAAGCAAATTAGGCTTAAATGCCACATCTATAAAGATGGCATATTTTTATATGCTATATTTTATATGCCATCTACCCTTATTGCTAGAGAATCTGACTACATAATAGGATGACTTTGTGTGTGTGTGTGTGTGTGTGTGTGTGTGTGCACGCTTAGTCGCACAGTTGTGTCCCAGTCTTTGCAACCCCAGAGACTGTAGCCTGCAAGGCTCCTCTGCCCATAGGATTCTCAAGGCAAGAATACTGGAGTGGGTTGCCCTCCAAATGAATATGCCTTCCTCCAGGGAATCTCCCCAACCCAGGAATTGAACCTGAGTATTCTGCATTACAGGCAGAATCTTTACTGTCTGAGCCACCAGGGAATCTCCACAAGTGTCAGAATACTGGATCACAAATTTCAATGATGAAATGATTCAAGGTGGTAATGGGGATGGGGCATAGGTCTTAATGATATCCGGGTTTTAAAATACTCTTAAAATGTTTAATAATCTGATCATCATTCATTCACCAAGCAGTTCAGAAACCACTTCAACAGTCATAAAATGTTTTATTGCCCCAATTCAAATTTAGTGCAATCATACCTGCTCCCATGTCATACCAGAAAGGTGGAGTGCTCCATTTTATCAATAACGTGGAATTAAAGAAGACTTTGCTCCTAACTGAAGATGTCAAATGTGACACAGAACACTTACTCTGGTTTAAAATTCTTATCTAATCAAGAAAATTGTTCCTTTCATTCTCATTTCCGTTTTAACATTCCTCTTTCTTTAGAGCAAAGGCTACTTACTTGCCAGCAAGTCTCTCTTTTCTTGCATTATATTAAACATCAGTGCAATTTATCTGATTCTACAGGAAGTTACTTTGGGATTTCTGGAACTGTGGGCATGTGAAAGCAAAGGTGTTTAAATTGCCCCTCTGCCAACAGCTCATTTTTCTCAGGCTCTTACTAAAATATTCAAAATCAGCCAACCATTCTCCCCTAGCCATTGCATGATTCACGTTTATGAAGCTATTTCAGGCCATCCTAAACACACAGGCACAGCCAAATGTTACCTGAGCGGGCCCAGTATGTGAAAGAAGACTGCTCTCTCCAGGACTAGATCTACTGAAAGAGACATGCCTTCGTAGCATCTTTTACAAGCAGACTTCTGATCTATATGCATCTTAGAGGATTCATCCATTAGGTAACCACTTCTTAAGATCAGGGACTTTGCCATCGCAACAGCCCCAGTGCCTACACAAGTTAACACCACATAGCAAGTGTGCATTCATTCAGCCAGTGTTTAATAGACACTAAGTGCTGGCACTCAGAGAAAACAATGGCACCGCACTCCAGTCCTCTTGCCTGGAAAATCCCATGGGTGGAGGAGCCTGGTAGGCTGCAGTCCATGGGGTTGCTAAGAGTCGGACACGACTGAGCGACTTCACTTTCACTTTTCACTTTCATGCATTGGAGAAGAAAATGGCAACCCACTCCAGTGTTCTTGCCTGGAGAATCCCAGGGATGGGGGAGCCTGGTGGGTCTATGGGGTCAGACAGAGTCGGACACGACTGAAGCAGCTTAGCAGCAGCAGCAGCAGCAGCAACAGCTGGCACTGGGAAAGATGATGGTGAACATAATGTGATTTGTGTGCTGTACCTAGTCACTCAATCATGTCCAACTCTTTGAGACCTCATGGACCATAGCCCGCCAGGCTCTTCTGTCCATGGTGATTCTCCAGCCAAGAACACTGAAGTCAGTTGCCATGCCCTCCTGCAGGGGATCTTCCCAACCCAGGGATCAAACCCAGGTCTCTCACATTGCAGGCAGATTCTTTACCATCTGAGCCACCAGGGAAGCCCTAAGGTGACTTGGGGGAAACAAATATGGACAAAGGCAACATTGTCCCATGTGGAAGGATAAAGGGAGGGCTATGTAGGGCTGTGAAAGCACAGGCAGTTCATCCAGCTCTGTTTTGAGGAAACCAGTGAAGGCTTCCTTGAAGCAATGATGTTGAGGCTGAGAGGAGAGAGGAGCTCACCAAGTGAATGGGGCTAACAGGAAGGTTCTAGGCAGGAACATCAAAGACAAGGCTCTCAGTAAGTTCTGATGGCTCAAGTTGAATTAAGCTCTTCGTTTGTAGAATCATACGGAAACTGACCAAACCCTCAGGACTCAAGTTGCATTTTATGAATCTATTGTATTAAAGCTCCAACCCAATATTTCTCCTTTCTATTTTCATGTGGCAGTCCCTGAGATGAACATTGTCTTCAGTTCCAGAGAGGCTGTATCTGAGGATCAACTCAATAATTTTAGACTTCTGTCCAGTTGAAAATGTCACTCTTTCTGGCGTATTTTCCAGATTAAAGATGCTCAGCTGCAGAATGCTCGATGTGTCCTGCAAATCGACAATGCTAAACTGGCTGTCGAGGACTTCAGGCTGAAGTAGGTTCTCTGATACCATGCTGACACTTCCTGAAAAGGAGGGCCTTTCAGTGGTCCTTCATGACACTTGACTCCCTACAGCATTGTTGGCAAAGGAGCTCCCACTGAATAGTATCAGAACCTTGGCGTTAAAAGGGTATTAGAAGCTTTCTGATCTAGCATCAGAACTGGACTTCTCCTCCCATAGTCCTAAGATACGGTCGCCCAGAGAGTAAATGAACACCTCTAGTAATTACTACTGTTCTCCTTGGTCAGCTCTGATTGCTAGAACATTCTTTTTTAGTTCTATCTTTTCACCTACTGAAACTAATTCTGCTCTTCGGAGTAATAGGAAGGCAGTTTACAACTTCCCTCCTGCCTGTACCCTTTTGTTATCTAGAGAGTCATTTATCTGCGCTTAGTGATTCTCTGAGTCATCCATGTTCCTTCAAGTAAATGACCGAAGCTCCAGGGGTGACTCTTCATCCTTCCAGTTTGACAGTGTTTTACAGTAAGGTCTGACCAACCACAGAACCAGGTTGATTAAAGCAGTTCAAGTTGTGTTCACTTTCTTGCAGTCACATCACGTTACATGCGATCAGAGCTGTTCCTCATAACTGCTTCCACACTAGGGCTTCCTCATCCTGAATTTGTACAATACATTGGCACTGAAGAGCCTTTTGTGGTTTAAAAGCACAGCATTATAATGCTATAAGGGATCAAAAAGAAAGAAATGAGAAAGCAGATCTGGAAATGAAAGCAGTGAAAGTTCATTAATTCCAGTCAGCATTTGGGAGTCTCATTGCATTATCACTTCTTAAAGTTTACTATTTTAATAAAAATGGGAATATATAAGGTCATAGAAGAGAATGCATGAATTTTTAAGATAATTCACTTTGGCTGCATCTTTTTACAAAGTAATAAAAATAAACTGGTCATGTTCATTCATTAAGTAAATCTAACCAATTTTTAGTTAACTTTTTAACTTTTTATTTTATCTTGGAGTATAGCCAATTAACAATGTTATGACGGTTTCAGGTAGACAGCAAAGGGATTCAGCCATACATATACATATAACCATTCTCCCCCAAACTCCCGTCCCATCCAGGCTACCAGATAACATTCAGCAGAATTCTCTGTGCTAACCAACAAGTAGGAAAAAGACTTGTTGGTTATCCATTTTAAATACAGCAATGTACATGTCGAGTCCAAACTCCCTAACTATTCCTTCCCTCCATCTTCACCCCTGGCAACCAAAAATTCATTCTCTAAGTCTGTGAGTCTTTCTACTAACCATTATTTAATATCAATAATGTGAACCCTTTGCTAACACAGTAATTAGAGCAATTTTTAAGTTTTAAAACAATATATTCCAGAATTTAAGAAATTTTAAAAGTAATTTCAGAGTGTTATTTTACCAATCACCCCAAATCACAGAGACTACCCTATGAAGCAAGTGATCTGAGTCCAAGGTTCTCCAGAACATTTCCAAACGTATCGAGACACAATGACCTCTTCTTATACCACATAAAGATTGATCTTACTGTCATTTTAAGATCATCTCTTCTATAATGGCTTAAGAAGAACTCAATTATCTCTCCATACTACTTAATCCACAGGTATGAAGCTGAGCAGAGGATTTGCCAAACAGTGGTGGCTGATATTCATGGCCTGAAAATGGTCTTTGATGACTTAACTCTAAAGAAGGCAGACTTGGAGGTTCAAATTGAAGAGCTGACTAAAGACCTGCATCTCCTCCAAAAAGAACATGAGGAGGTGAGAAAATATTCAGAAGCAGTGTTGGAAATGATAGAATGGCTCTAATAATAATGAGGAGGAGGAGGAAAAAGAGGAAGATGTGGTGATTGTGGTGGTGGTGAAAACGATGACAACAAGATTAACAGGAGCCTTAACATCTTTTCAATCTGGCTGCTGCCAGGTTTAAATGACCTGGAGCAGTCTCTGAACCATAATAAGCCTTAGCTAAGCTGTTTTCTTTCTCTATTACTCATCCCCAAGGAAAGAAGCCTTAAGATTTACTATGTCTTTTCTGCATAGCCTCATCTGAGAAGGTACTTCAGACTATAATCAATTGGAATTTTCACCCCTGTAGGAAGTGAGGAGCCTACGTGCTCATCTGGGCAATAATGTAAATGTAGAGGTGGATGCTGCTCCAAGCCTGAACCTCGGTGCCATCATGAATGAAATGAGGCAGAAATATGATGCCATGGCCCAAGAGAACCTTCAGAAAGCCAAAGAACAGTTTGAGATACAGGTAATAGCATAATTCTAATGGGTAAGCCAATGTGAGGAAGCTGTCTTCCATAACAGATAACTCATTTCCTTCCTTCCTTCCTCTCTCCCTCCACCCCTCCCTCCATTCTTTCCTCCCTTTATTCCTTATTTTCTTTCTTTCATTCCTTTTTTTTTTTTTTCATTTTGGAACTTTAGATTAATGATCTGCAAAAGCAAGTCACAGTGAGCACTGAAGAGTTAAAAGGAAACAAGGATCAAATAAAAGAGCAGAGACACACCCACCAGGTCCTGGAAATAGAGCTCCAGTCTCTTCTCAGCATGGTAAAGCACATCTAACTTTCAACTCTCATGGGGTGTGTGTTTACTAAGCGCCTGTATCAGGAACTCTGGAAATGCAAGTACCTATAAGAAATAATCCCTCCCTTTGCAGAGCAGTCAGGAAAACACATCAAACAGCTGATGATAATGAAAAGACAGAAAGAAGTCAAAGTGAAGGACAAGACACTGCAAGAATGCAGAGGTCAAAGTAGAGCTGGAGGATGTCATAGGAAAAGTGGCCTTTAAAGTAGACTGGAAAGAGTAAGGCACAATTTTTAATTGGAGAAGAGGGGACAAGACATTCCAGGCTAAGCATATCAGTCAGCTCATGATGAATTATGCTGTGGTAACAGCCTTCAAATCACAATGGCTTACAATAACTGTTACTCAGTCCAAGCTCACTCTATTCACCACACAAGCCAATAAATCAGAGTCCAGGTGTTGAGACAAGGAATAAAGACTTTATTTGGAAAGCTGGCAGACTGAGAAGATGGTGGACTAATGTCTCAAAATAACCATCTCATCGGGGGTCTGGATGCCAGTTTCTTTCATAGAACAGAGATGGGGAGGAGGTGAGGAAACAAAGTAAAAAGGTCATAAGTCTTACAAATATCTCCTTGAATGTTTAGCCTCGGGAAGGCTGTTAATCTCTTCTTTCTTGTAGTCATTTACATATGGGTGGACAGGGCTTCCCTTGTAGTTAAGTCAGTAAAGAAGTGAAAGTAAAGTTGCTCAGTCATGTCCAACTCTTTGCAACCCCATAGACTGTAGCCTGCTAGGCTCCTCTGTCCATGGGATTCTCCAGGCAAGAACACTGGAGTGGGTTGCCATTTCCTTCTCCAGGGGATCTTCCTGACCCAGGGATTGAACCCAGGTCTCCCGCATTGCAGGCATACTCTTTACCATCTGAGCCACCAGGGAAATCAGTAAAGAATCTTCCTGTAATGCAGGAGACCCGGGTTTGATCCCTGAAGCGACTTAGCATGCATGCATGCATGCATTGGAGAAGGAAATGGCAACCCACTCCAGTATTCTTGCCTGGAGAATCCCATGAACAGAGGAGCCTGGCAGGCTAGAGTCCATAAGGTTGCAAGGGTCGGACACTACTTAGTGTCTAAACCACCACAGGTGGACAGGATAAGGATGTTTCCTTAAGCAAAGGCAATTTGGTTTAACATTCAGGCAGACAGGCATGGTTCCCTGAGGCAGGCCATTATGGATAAGACAGTGAACAATAGCAACAGGAAGCAAAGGTTAAAGTAAAAGAAACAGATCCAACATGTAGTCAGATTTTGTTCTTCCCTGTGACAACAGCACTACATCCATCATGGGCTAGCTTCAGCTCTGCTCCATGACTTTTCCACTCCAGGGTAAGTGGACATGCCAGTGTTGTGCCAGAAGGAAAGGGGCAATAGCTAGACTACGTGATAGCTCTTAAAGCTGTCTCCTCATAAAATGCATTGGTCAGTTTCACTTGCATTTCATTAGCCAAAGAAACTCACATAACCAAGCCTACCATCAACAGGTTTAGCAAGTCCAATCCTCCTAATGGAAAGGCACTACAAATCACAGTGAGGAGAAGCAAATACAGAGAACAAAAATACATATACCACAGAGTGCAAACTCAAATAAACAAACAAAAACCTGAACAGCCAGTGATCCCTGTTGATTAGCTGAGGCTGTCTAGTTGGAAGAAGTGAGAGATAAAGCTAGAAATATGCATGATTCCCACAATGACTAGATAAAAGAATTCTTCTCAAGAGAAATTACCATCGAGGCACCTCTTAAATCAGATCCTCAAATAAGAAGCATCTACTTTTTCTTGTGCTCATAGAAAGAAGCTTTGGAGCATACACTACAGGAGACCAATGCTCGTTATAGTAGCCACTTGGCCACAATCCAGGCACAGCTAAACTCCCTCGAGGGCCAACTGGTGCAGGTTCGGATGGACACAGAACGCCAGATCCATGAATATAATATCCTCCTTGACATAAAGATCCGGCTTGAGCAGGAAATTGCTACCTACCGCCGTCTTCTGGAAGGAGAAGATGTCAAGTAAGGCTCTTAGAATCAAAGGATAGATGTCGATGTCCATCTGCTATTCTGTTTTAATGTCCATACCTTAAACTCTGTAACTCCTTCCCCAGCACCAATGTAATCCCTAGCTGAAAAACAACTACACACACCCCCACCAACAACACCAACAAAACAAAAATTTACCAACCAGTATGCACACCTCCCAAAAAAATACTAATCCTTTGTGCTTCAGGTCATGCTGTAGGACTGAGATAGAAGATGGTTAAGCATATCCGATACAGATATGCTTGTGTTAATTATTATGATTGATACATAATTGAAAGCACTATAATTTTTTATTAAACTTTTTATTTTTTATTGGAGTATAGCTAATTAACAATGTTGTCATTGCTTCAGGTGAACAGCGAAGGGACTCAGCCATACATATACATGTATCCATTCTCCCCCAAACTGCCCTCCCATCCAGGCTGCCACATAACATTGAGCAGAGTTCCAAGTGAAAGCACTATAGCTTTTTAGAGTTCTCACTGCAAGATCATGAATTGAAAAACAGTCCGCAGAGGTCTGTGGGAACCAGTCTGAGAATCATCAGTGTGGCAGCAGCTACTGTCTTCAAATACCACCCCCACGAAAGGCAACAAAAGAACACAAGATGTAAACCGCCTTCATAATTCTGTTATTTTAATTACAGAAACTTCTAGTAATTAGAGATCCCTAGTGTATGTTAAACCAGTCATTTCTGAAGCTATGGATTTTTCAAGTTAGAAAGTAAGACACTCCAGCTTGAAGGAGCAAGCACTGCAAAGAGGGGGGAAAGACAAACAGTAGTAAAACACACATCACTCAGACTTTATTTTTAAGCAGAACAGGCAGGAGAGCATTTCATTTGCAAAATGGTAATAACACATTTTTCTGTTTTTCTTTTTTTTTTTTTTTCCTTTTTCTCAAAAAAACGAAAAACAAAACTAGAGAATATCAGTTAAGCACTCTGGATGAGAGAGGTAAGTATTCTAAATTCTTACACATTTCCTATAAGACTGAATTTTCACTCAGTAGTTTACCACTTATCTGCCACTGGTGAAAAGTGAAGGAAAGTTGGCTCTTAAGTAAACAGATGTCATCTTACGGATTCTGAATTCAGGGCACATCATATAAAGAAATCCTCCATATGGGAAATTTCTCACATTCCCATTGATGGGGTGATTTTCTTGGCCCAGGCTCTTATTACTGTCCTGAGACATCCTAAGATCCTAAAAGAGAAAAACAAGATGAAAATGTGCATTTTACTTAATTCAATATGACATATTTCTTTTGTGCGGAATGGGGAGAGTAGAAAAATTTTCTCATTTATTTAGAAAATGGACTTAAGATCATTTCAGAAAGAGAATGGGTTCAACTCCTTTCTAAAGGAAGGAAATACATACAAAATAGTAATTTAAAGCTGAGTATTCTAAAATAGTAGCGTCTTGGGTTTGAATTAACATTTTATATTTAAATCTCAATTCAGATATAAAGAAAACCAGGAAGATTAAGACAGTCGTACAAGAAGTAGTGGATGGCAAGGTTGTGTCATCTGAAGTCAAAGAAATGGAAGAAAATATATGAAGGGCTGGCAGAAAGTGATGCTGCTGAGGTTTCGAAAGAAATGTAGCTATAACTTTCACTCCCTTCAAGAAACTGGCATCAGAAAGCACTATTAATATTTCTTGGTGATTAGAGCAGGGAGAAGGGAGTCCATTTACTAGTCTCTGTAATTGAATATAAATGTTTTACTCAGAGAAGCTGTGAGCAAAAATGAAATCCAATGATCACTGGGATATTTAAAATATCATTACTGCCACCTTTAACACAAAACGCATTAATCACAAGCTATAGACCACCTAATATCATTACTAAACCTTACAAAGCAGAGGAGGGTATGCAAACTACAAATGAACCTCTCTAACGCCTCCCATTTCTGAATTGCAAAAATCTCCTTTCAGGGTTTCCTGGATTCTTGAGTCAATTTCTTGATTAATTTCACTGAATTTTTAATATCAGTATAATTCTGCTAGCTTTAAATTATATTTGCTTCCCCCCTTATCGTCTTGGCTGTCTTTAAAACTCAGCTCGGCTCTGAATAATTTGACAGTCAAATTCCGATCATAAACGCTGAGCAGAATAAGAATGAAGCACATTATGCTTGAAATGGGAATAGACTGAAAACAAAATTAGCAAAACCTTTCTCAAGGCAGAATGCTTCTCCTTATGATAATAAACTGCATAAATCATCATCGGGTGCTCTCTTTCTTTATGCGGTAATCGTATATTATGAAATGTTTCTCACTATTTTTTATAATAAAGTATGCAATTCAGCTGTCTCTAGCATGTTCACAGAGTTGTGCAGCTATCGCCGCTATCTAATCTTACAGCATTTTCATCACTCCAAAAAGAAGCTCCTTTGGCAGTCCCTCCATACCTCTTCCCCTCAACCTCTGAAAACCACTAATCCACTTCCTCCCTCTATGGATTTCCCTAATCTGGACATTTCATATAAACGGAATCATACAATGTGTTCTTTTGTATACAAATGTTCATAGCAGCAGTATTTTTAACAGCCCCAAAATGGAAACAACTCAAACGCCGCCCATCACCTGATGAACAGATACACAAAATGTGGTAGACCTCAGCAACAGAATAGTGCTGCGTGCTCAGCCACGCCAGGCATGTCTGACTCGTCGTGAGTCAGGATTGTAGCCCGCCAGGCTCCTCTGTCTACGGGATTCTCCAGGCAAAAATACTGAAGTGAGTTGCCATGCCTTCCTTCAGGGGATCTTCCTGATCCAGGGATCAAATCCTCTGACTCCTGTGTCTCTTGCATTGGCAGAAGGGTACTCTACCCCTGAGCCTCTGAGGAAGCCCCACAACAGAACAGTATTCTGCAACAAAAAGGAATGAAGTGCTGACACAGGCTACAACAGGGATGAACCTTAAAAACATGATACTAAGTGAAAGAAACCAGATACGAAAGGTCACATACTGTGTTCTAGTGAGACTTCTAAATTCTACATCTCACTAAATTTGCATTTTTGTGAGTAATAACTGCCTTGCAAATGTTTCCAGGAAAAAATTAATTTGCCCTCTATCATTGTATTCTAGGAAATGGATAGCTCAAATTTAAATTTTAATATTCACGTTTATAAATAAATAGGATTTTGAGTGATTATTATGTTGAAAATAATAATGTGATTCACTTAAGATAGTAATATCTAATATTTACTGAGCACTTCCTATGAGCTAAACAGTGTGCCAGCATTTTATATGCCTTTCCCATTTAATCTTTACAATGAAAGTCTTCTACCTGTGAGGTAGAGGGATTTGGATTGAATCATATGAACTTGCCAACAGATGATCATCTTTGACCTTCAGAAATAGCAATTTTACCTGGTTTGACCTACCATATTATTCCCATTTTACACATAAGGACAAATGAGAATTATATATGAAGACACAAAAAAGTACTTTCCCAAAGTCACAGTTTCCAAGTAACAGAGCAAGTTTGAACTCAGAGCTGTTTGTCTAAAGTCATCATGTCTTTTTCAGCAACTAATTACATTGACAAACACTTACTGAGTCACACTTGAAATGAACACCTATCCTTAGTTGTTTTGTCATTTACTAATTGTCACTTTTCACTAGCCAGACACTTACAACATCCAATTATCACAAATGTCCAGCTTACATCACACACAAGATTTGATTCAGCACAGCCTTTGTCAGAAAAGATATTATTCTCATCCCTTCTCAATCTATTACTTTTCAAAGTAGTAAAGAGGTTTCTTTTTCATTTCTTAATTTCCTTCCAAGTCACTTTAGTTAGTAAATTGATTTTAAAGATGTCAAGAATATTTAGAAGTGAATTCTTTTTTACGTGCTGAGACACGTTCCGGAAGAGTCTGAATCTTTAACATACAAATATCTGACATTGTGAGTCTAACTAATAAAAAGCTTACAGGAGATGCTTTTGAAATTCACTACACACGACCATTGTCATATGACAATCATGATGCTTTATTGAAAAAGAGGTGGGACCATTATTTTTGACTCAATTTCTGTCATAAAAAATGAAGATCAATCCTTGCCTTTTGGTCTAACTCTAGTTTCTTCCAAGTAATCTTTCAAAGAAAAGATGAGACCATACATACTCGTGGAACCAGATGGTTCTATCTCCAGTTCTACCAGTATCAACTGCGTGAAAGTTAAGCATTAACCTCTGTATCTATCTATGTACTTCTTACAGGAGCTAAGAACCAGAACAGGACAATCCAATTTCTGACAGGCATACAGATCCAGAGCAGGTTCATAGTCAGTAAATACAGGTTTTGGTTTTTTGTTTTTTTTTAATCATACATTAGAATTATCATCAATGTGTTTTGTGACTTTATATGAGATTGTCAGTGCAGTCATGGAGCTATCCAATGCAGAGAGAATCCCTAGAGGTGAAGTTAGGGTGGAGAGAACATTTTTTTTCCCCTGGGCTTTGGGAATTATTTCTACACAGAGTCGTTACAACATATAAAAAAGAAAAAAAATGAAATGATATAAAATCAAAACTTTACCTGAGGATACCCTCTGCTCTCACTCTCACTCACTTGGTAGTGATCTCAGGTACCTGATTACACCCTCAAACAACAATTCCAACTTAAGGCATTGGGCTTCCCTGGTATCTCAGCTGGTAAAGAATCCGCCTGCAACGCAGGAGACCCCGGATCGATTCCTGGATCGGGAAGATCCCCTGAAGAAGGGACAGGTTTCCCGCTCCAGGACTCCTGGGTTCCCCTCATGGCTCAGAGGGTGAAGAATCTGCCTGCAACGTGGGAGACCTGGGTTCTATCCCTGGGTTGGGAAGATCCCCTGGAGAAGGGAACTGCTACCCACCCCAGTATTCTGGCCAAGAGAATTCCATGGACAGTATAGTCCATGGGGTCACAAGGCATTGGACATGCCCGAGCAACTTTCTCTTTCGGTGATCTCTATTTTTTTAATTTCCCTTTTCTCTCCTAGACTCACTTTCAAAATTCACCTTCAGTTCAGTTTAGTTCAGTTCAGTCACTCAGTCATGTCCAACTCTTTGTGACCCCGTGAATCACAGCATGCCAGGCCTCCCTGTCCATCACCAACTCCCAGAGTTCACTCAGACTCACGTCCATCGAGTCAGTGATGCCATCCAGCCTTCTCATCCTCTGTGGTCCCCTTCTCCTCCTGCCCCCAATCCCTCCCAGCATCAGAGTCTTTTCCAATGAGTTAACTCTTTGCATGAGGTGGCCAAAGTACCGGAACTTCAGCTCTAGCATCATTCTTTCCAAAGAAATCCCAGGGCTGATCTCCTTTAGAATGGACTGGTTGGATCTCCTTGCAGTCCAAGGGACTCTCAAGAGTCTTATCCAACACCACAGTTCAAAAGCATCAATTCTTCGGTGCTCAGCTTTCTTCACAGTCCAACTCTCACATCCATACATGACCACTGGAAAAACCGTAGCCTTGACTAGATGGACCTTTGTTGGCAAAGTAATGTCTCTGCTTTTAAATATGCTATCTAGGTTGGTCATAACTTTTCTTCCAAGGAGTAAGCGTCTTTTAATGTCATGGCTGCAGTCACCATCTGCAGTGATTTTGGAGCCCAAAAAATAAAGTCTGACACTGCTTCCACTGTTTCCCCATCTATTTCCCATGAAGTGATGGGACCAGATGCCATGATCTTCATTTTCTGAATGTTGAGCTTTAACCCAACTTTTTCACTCTCCTCTTTCATTTTCATCAAGAGGCTTTTTAGTTCCTCTTCACCTTACCAGGGTATTATTTTATCTTCCTACTTCTCTTTCTTACCACGTACAATCCTCCCCTGCTTTTGAGAATCACTGAGCTCTGAAGTCCAGAAATCAACCTCAAAGCATTCTATATCAGTAATTCAATATTCTTTCACTTACTGATAGGATAAAATGTTATTCAAAGCAAAAAGAAAAGGTGTTATGCACCAAAAAAAAGAAAAGCTGTTATGGACCAAGTGATCAGTGAATTGCATAAAGTGAAAGGTCTGTCTTCAAGAGA
The DNA here is from genome assembly GCF_001704415.2 of Capra hircus. Lineage (NCBI taxonomy): Eukaryota > Metazoa > Chordata > Mammalia > Artiodactyla > Bovidae > Capra > Capra hircus. The sequence continues at coordinate 40,701,887 of NC_030826.1, read as the reverse complement.
AAGAACTCAGGAGGAAATTCTTCAGTCAAAGACTAGGAAACTAACCAATCTGACATAAGATGAGCACACATTCTACTTAATAAAATCTAAAGATTTACAAATGCCATGTCAATAATCTTATTTTGAATATTCCCTAAACTCTACCAAAAAATGGAGATATGATTCTTTTGAACAGTTCACCCTGGTTGTAGTCATTTTCCCCTGTGCCTCATTTTGCCAACAACCCCATTTTATACATTTCCACCTTCCTATATTTTCACAGCTGTCAGAAAAGTTACTTGCACTTCTAAAAACTCTAAAATATGAAATTCCCTGATGGGAATCGAGGGAGTGGTTGAGACTCTGCATTGCCAATGCAGGGGATGTTAATCCCTGGTCAGGAAACCCTGATCCCACATGCTATGCTGTGTAGCCAAAGAAAACAAAAATCCTCTAAAATAGAGGCCTAATTATTTCACTTAGCCTCTCCTCCCCCTACAAAAAAAAATCCACTGAAGAAGAAATATTTCTCTTTTCCACTTCTGAAGTTGCTCCCCATTCACCATCGGATTCAGAATAAATCTTGTTCAAAGCATACCAGTAAATTAAAGCAAAGTCTTTTTCAAGTGAAATAAATTTTGAATGACAGATTCAAATATATTAAGGATTAAGTTCTTTCAAGTGCAATAACTCCAAGCATGCAAGAATGAAGTTTAGCAAACACTAGGCTAAGAGTCAGGATACAAAATGAATTAGATATAGTCCTCACCTGAGAAGCTTTCAGTCTAGGATAATATATAAAATGTATAAAAACACAAAGGTATATGTGCAAACAGTGTTACATATTGAACCAAATTATTTAAATTTTACATATAGGCATGAGATTTAGAAAGTATACATTTCAGCACAAAATTGTTTCCAAGTTCAAAAATTCAAGTTAATCATATTTCCATTGTATGTGATATCACGAAGTTATAGCTCAGAATTTGGCACATTCCTTCTGACTCTGTAAGCAAGTAATATTTGCTTTCATTTCCAGGGCCAAAAAAGGGAATCACTCTGTCTTGCGGGGCTGTCACTTAACTAGTACTTCATACGATCTCTGGAGATGTGGTTACATTTCAAAAAGTGTAAGTAAAAACACATTTGCCTATATAGGTTTGCAGGATTTCATGTGTGATGCCATTTCTTGCAAACCTGAAAGAGAAAATCACTAGGTCTCATGCTAAACACTGAGAAATGAAGTTCAATTTTGAAAAGGGAAAGACCTAAAACTCCTGGTTGGTGGGCAGGGCAGAAACCTAGTTTCACAATTTGGGGGTCAGAGTGACCCTCTGTCCTTTTTGTTTTTACTGTTAGAGGCAGGGTTGTGTTGTCTGTCTATCTGCAGCCCCAGATCCTGTCTTGGTCATCTCCTGGCTGTGTGGCCTTAAATAAGCCACTTGACATCCTCACCCTCAGACTGCTCATCTACTAAATGGGGTAAAATTTACCATCTTAAGAGGTTGCCACGGAAGGTTAAAAATAATGTCTGTAGTTCACCTGCCCACTATCTGGAACATCGTTAAGTATACAATAAGCACTAATGATTCAAAAAAGATAAGCTCGGACAAAGTGCTGGTAACATAGATGAATGAAATTCTTGGTAAAAATCTCCGTATGAAACTGGGACCCCTGACATTTTAACTTAACGAGTTTCCATTCTCTCAAGAAATGAAACAGATGGCTGGATGCTGGCCCCTCTCTTCAAGCTGAGTCTGCTTTGGACTGCTGCTCCCTTTCTATATCTAATGTGAAAGAGAACATGCGATTTCTGCAAATTTCTTGCTTAAAAAAAAAATCCTTTATTTAGGCACCCCACTAGCTTGCTCTTTGTGATGTGTCTAGGTTGGGAGAAAATATGTCCTTTAGCATATGTCTCTCCTATAAAAAGGTAAAAGGAAGTTGTAGTAGGATTTCACTTTGAGTTCATCAATCCCTGTCCCTAGGAAAATATAAAGAGGGTCACAAGATCCTTCCATTTGTGAGAGTTGACATTAGGCATTCTCTCTAGAGGTCTGACATGGACTTCAAGCGGAACCCCTCTGATTTCCCCGAATCAACTAGTGGGCACAGGTAGACCCAGCTGTTCACAGGAGTGTTCACACAGCTGAAGAACCTTACCTTCAGAGAGGCTGGAGTCAGAGCCGGATAATATTCAGACAATATCTGGATATTTGGGGGTCCAGGGGTTGAATGTATGAGCATTGATACAATTTCAATAACAAAAAGAGCAGTAACAAAGTTGGCAGTAGTGAACCGTCAGACGAGGTTCCTGATTTCACAGAGTTTGCTAAGGTCAAATATTATGTAAAAGAAGATCGGCTGGAAATATTACTAGTATCATATTCTACTCAAAAATAGCATTTTTCAGGGAATTCCCTAGTGGTCCAGTGGTTAAGACTTCATGTTTCCAGTGTCAAGGGACTAAGAGGAACTAAGATCCAATGGAGTGCAGTAAAAAGATTAAAAAAAAAAAAAAGTATTTTCAATGTTTAAGAGGTATTCTTATTGAATCAGAAAAAAAAAATGCAACAACCTAATGTCAAGATTTTTAAATCCTTGGAAACTCAAATTCCAGTATCAATCTGGAAAATGCATTTGTTCCCCCATTTCTCCCAGTGAATTTTACAACTGTTTCTGAAACTATATTCTGTTAGAAGATAGACTAGATCATGATCAGATGGTTCATACTGAATTTTCGAAAGGAAACAAATAGGAGATATGAGGGAAGGACTTTAAGAAGCTTAAGGTTTAGGAAGAAGGATTCATTAATTTACCCACTCAGCAATCCCTCACTGCTTTCCCACTATGCATAAGACACTGTGCAGTGCAGAGAATGTGAGCAACAGAATAATTTGGAGAAGAAAAATCCTTTATGACAACCTATCTGCACTCCACCCAGATTTCTTCTTTCTATCACAAGTATGTAATGGGGAAAATAATTCAATTATATCTATACCAGTGAATTGTCAATATGCATAAATCATTTTCTTGTTAAGCTGGCCAAAAAAGGGGGGCCACTATACTCTGGATGGAGAGAGTGAACCTTCCGAGGCAACACCCATTCAGAGACCTATAAAAGGTTAGCCTTCCTGCCTTGCTGACACTGCCCCCTCCTGAGCTCTAGGTCCCTCCAGCAGCACCATGTCCCTCTCTGTGCGCACCTCTGGGCTGCCTCAGTGGCTGTCCTCCCAGAGTGGGACCCTGGGCAGAGCCAGGGACATGTCTGCCTCGAGCATTGGAAGCGGCTACGGGGGCAGCGCCTTTGGCTTCGGAGGCAACTCTGGGGGAGGCTTTTCTGCTGCTTCCATGTTTGGTTCTAGTTCTGGCTTCGGTTCTAGTTCTGGCTTCGGTGGTGGTTCCTTTGCAGGAGGACTGGGTGCTGGTTATGGAGGAGCTGGAGGAGGGGGCTTTGGAGGCCTGGGAATCGGATTCGGAGGAAGCTCAGGAGGGGGCTCTGTAGGGATTTTCCCTGGCATCGATGGAGGCCTTATTTCTGGATCAGAAAAGGAAACCATGAAAAATCTTAACGACAGATTGGCTTCCTATCTGGATAAGGTTCGAGCTCTAGAGGAGGCTAACACTGATCTAGAAACCAAAATTCGAGAGTGGTATGAAACACGAGGCTCTGGGACTGGAGACCCTGGGTCACAAAATGATTACAGCAAATATTATCCATTGATTGAAGACCTCAGGAACAAGGTAACAAAATGGTTTCTTTCGAGGGGCTTTGGGAATTATTTTTTACTTTCCTTTTTTCTATTTCAAGATTTTACAGTGATAAATCACCTAAAACCTAGATATTTTTCCATTCAACTGTATTTGGAGTAAATTCTCATCTCAAGATATTTGGGCTGTGCTTAGTCACTCAGTCATGTCCAACTCTTTGCAACCCCATGGACTATAGTCCTCCAGGCTTCTCTGTCCATGGGGATTCTCCAGACAAGAATACTTGAGTGGGTTGCCATGCCCTCCTCCAGGGGATCTTCCAAACCCAGGGATTGAACCCGGGTCTCCTGCACTGCGGGTGGATTCTTTACCATCTGAGCCACCAGGGAAGCTCAAGAATACTGAAGTGGATAGCCTATCCCTTCTCCAGGGAATCTTCCCAACCCAAGAATCGAACTGGGGTCTCTAGCATTGCAGGTGGATTCTTTACCAACTGAACTTCCAGGGAAGCCCGTAGTTTCATTTTATCATTTACCATAAAATGACTGTATTCCTACTACCTTTTCTGTGGGATAGGTGTGTTTCTTAATTTTTAAGTAAGATTCTCCACATATATCCTCTTTTAAAAAGTAAAGCTGCTTTATACTCTTCATAAAATAGCACTTTCAGTTCAGTTCAGTCTCTCAGTCGTGTCCGACTCTTTGCAACCCCATGAATGGCAGCACACCAGGCCTCCCTGTCCATCACCATCTCCCGGAGTTTACTCAGACTCACGTCCATCGAGTCCGCGATGCCATCCATCCATCTCATCCTGGGTCGTCCCCTTCTCCTCCTGCCCCCAATCTCTCCCAGCATCAGAGTCTTTTCCAATGAGTCAACTCTTCACATGAGGTGGCCAAAGCACTGGAGCTTCAGCTTTAGCATCATTCCTTCCAAAGAAATCCCAGGGTTGATCTTTAACATCACGTAAAATTTTCCTGCCAAAGATATATTTGCAAAACACTAGTATTTGATGACTTCACTTTGTGTGTCTTCCCCTGTTTCGCCAGATCATTTCTGCCAACATTGCAAATGCCCAGCTCATCTTGCAGATCGACAATGCAAGACTGGCTGCCGATGACTTCAGAATGAAGTGAGTAGGATAAACGACTAATGACACCTGGCATGTCCCAGCATTTCTTCTTACTTTTCTATTTTCCTTCCTTCATTGATGGCAAATATTTCAAGCCTTCCTCACTTCACAGGTTCCACACATGTTTTGGTAAATTTACACTGGGCATTCTAGAAAGTATCTAGATTCAATAGAGTCACATTACATGTCCTTAATTATAAGTTGCTTAAACCCAGGGCTGTGGATTACCATATCTGACATTTGCTATTGACTCATGAAGTGCCAAGATAATTCCACCAGGATCCTAAACCTCAGTCTTCTGTGCATCAAAATGAATTAATAATGTTTGTGCCTGGGAGTTGAATAAAATGATCTTTTTCCTGATGACACATACAACTAAAATATTAACCATGTACTTATTTTTATATCCCATCCTCCTTTCTACACCACCCCCTCCCCTCAGATATAAGGAGGAAAAGCCTAAGGTCCTGTTTGCTCCACAGAATTTCCACTCAAGATGTTGCTTTGGTGATGATCCCGAAACCTAGTACAAGTTACTAAAGGAATATTGATGCTTTAAATTAAATCTTGAATAAAAGTTAAGCAAGATGACTAGATGATTATTTTATTTTCAACCACTTCTAGGCTTCTGTCAGAAACTCCACCTAGAGATGGGTCGCTACTGTTCATAGTCAGGACAGCCAACCAGAAGTAAAGTTGTAAGCCTGGGATGCAGTGCTGCTGGGGTTCACTGCTGATAGAAAAGTATAATTTTTTCACTCCTCTCCGACTAAGCTGTAAATTATCATTTTTAAAAAAAAAAGGAAAATAAAAAGTTAGAAAAGCAAAAACACCATCATTCATTACACTGCTGCCAGATTTATTTGCAAAGTAGCCCTGAAGATGCCAGGGGCCTTATTCAAATGGGTGTGTGGATTCCCTAGACGGTTTTGCACTTGATTTTCAGATATGAAAACGAGCTGGCCCTGTGTCAGAGCGTGGAGGCCGACATCAACGGCCTGCGCAGGGTGCTGGACGAGCTGACCCTGGCCAGAGCTGACCTGGAGACGCAGATTGAGACCCTGAATGAGGAGCTGGCCTACCTGAAGAAGAACCACGAAGAGGTGAGAGCCAGAAAGGACAGCTCTCTAAGCAGCTTTTTTCTGCCAGATTCAAATATTATCATTTCAAATGTATAAATATGGAGTTAGAAGAGATATGCATGATCCATTGGACAATCAGAATTTTAATTGTCCTGATTTCATGATTTTAAAAATATAGTTTGGGTGTTTTTGTTTGGTTGGTTGGTTTATGGTCACACTAAGTGGCATGTGGGATTTCAGTCCCTTGATCAAACCTGTGCCCCTGGCATTGGAAGCCCGGGACCACCAAGGAAGTTCCAAAAATACAGTATTTTTAAAGTTCAAAAATAAAAGTCTACCAATAATACATACTGTTAAATATGCTAGAGAAACTGGTTATACCCAGTGCAGTATACACATGGAACTCTGATATACCACAATGTTTATCAGTAATTAAGCATAACCTGGCACAAGACTCCTAAAGAGCTTTCTACTGGAAACCAATGACTACGGTACAACCGGTGAGCAAACCCAGGGACTGTCTGCAGCCCTCGGTTTGGCAGGTGCGGTTCAAAGCCCCAGGGGCACCAATTCCACCAGGCCTTCCCATCTTGTGAAGGCCATGGAGCCCCAAAAAGCAGGGCCAGCTCATCCATCAGGCACAGCACCAAGGACCCGCAGTGAGTTTAGGGGCCCATCTCTACTGCTGCTGCTGCTGCTGCTGAGTCACTTCAGTCGTGTCCGACTCTGTGCGACCCCAGAGACGGCAGCCCATCAGGCTGCCCGGTCCCTGGGATTCTCCAGGCAAGAACACTGGAGTGGGTTGCCATTTCCTTCTCCAATGCATGACAGTGAAAAGTGAAGGTGAAGTCGTTCAGTCGTGTCCAACTCTTCACGACCCCATGGACTGCAGCCTACCAAGGCCCATCTCAAGCTCTTTCAAAAATCAGAAGAAAACTACTAATGTTTAGATAAAAGATGTTTGAATAGTTTGTATTAACTGGTTTGTCTTTAAACCAACGCAGTTGTAAAAGGTAATGTTTCCTATTTTTTGTGGATGAAGAGGCCCACGAAAGTCACAATGGGCCCCTTCGCCCCTCTCACCCTCTCTCCCCAGGAGCTCCAAAGCTGCCGGGCCGGTGGCCCAGGCCAGGTCAGCGTAGAAATGGACGCTGCCCCCGGAGTGGACCTCACCAGGCTCCTCAACGACATGCGGGCGCAGTATGAAACCATCGCTGAGCAGAACCGGAAGGATGCGGAGGCCTGGTTCATTGAAAAGGTACTGCTAACAAAAACAATGGACGCGAGTCTGAGTGAACTCCGGGAGTTGGACAGGGAGGCCTGGCTTGCTGCGATTCATGGGGTCGCAAAGAGTCGGACACGACTGAGCGATTGAACCGAACCGAACAAAAGCAAAAGGTGTGGATACGCTTGTATTAAAGGGGAGCAGGGCTGACTCACGTCCCCTCACTCCTCTTTGTTGCGGTAGAGCGGGGAGCTCAGAAAGGAGATCAGCAGCAACACGGAGCAGCTTCAGTCCAGCAAGAGCGAGGTCACCGACCTGCGGCGCGCGCTTCAAAACCTGGAGATCGAGCTCCAGTCCCAGCTCGCCATGGTAGGGCGCGTGCCAAGAGATGCATCCAAATGAGTAAGACGGGCCATTGGCAGCCTTCCGCATTTCGGTGCCCTCCATTGTTACGTTTGTGCCGTTTCTCTCCCACGTGCAGAAGAAATCCCTGGAGGACTCGCTGGCTGAAACCGAGGGCGACTACTGCGGCCAGCTGTCCCAGGTGCAGCAGCTCATCGGCAGCCTGGAGGAGCAGCTGCTGCAGGTGCGCGCCGACGCCGAGCGCCAGAGCGCCGACTACCAGCGGCTGCTGAACGTCAAGGCTCGCCTGGAGCTGGAAATCGAGACCTACCGCCGCCTACTGGACGGCGATGCCCAAGGGTAAATAGATAACTGGGATTGAAAATAACCTCAATGGCTGACAGACAGTGGACACCAGATGCAGTCTAAGGGCAACAGAATCGGGAAGGGGTCTTTAGTTGACAGAAAAGAATACATCTGGTAAAGACCTAGGGGTTCCTAGGTGGCTCCGCGGTAAAGAATCACCTTCAATGCAGGTTCTATTCCTGAGTGGGGAAGATCCCCTGGATGAGGACTTGGCAACCTACTCCAGTATTCTTGCTTGGGAAATCCCATGGACAGAGGAGCCTGGTGTGCTACAGTCCATGGGGTCGCAAAGAGTCTGGTGCAAATGAGTCTCGCATGTCTAGTATGCCTTAGCATTATTAAGTGCTCTACACTTTGCAAAGTGTTGTCACCATTATCTTCCTTGATAAAAGTTCATAAAATGCTGGGATGAAAAATGGCACCACAGACAGAGGCATACTGCAGACGTGTATTAGAACAATCAGCCAGTAGAGTTCTGATTTTAATGCTAAGAACGACACATCAAATATCAGCCATGCAACCACCTTGAAACTACTGTAGGGAACTTTCCAAAAGTAACAGCAGCCTGGACTGGTGGGAAGAATTCAGGATCATAAATTGGGAAACCACATCTTCCATTAATTGTCAGTTGGCTTCACTTCAAGAACCCTTTTTAGACAGGGTTTGAAAACAAAGGTAGCTGCACCACTGATTACTCTCAGGATGCATCACTCCACCATTCTTAATCGAGAAATCTAGAATACCTTCTCTCATTGGCCATTTTAAAAGCCCAAACAGCAAATTCCTTCTTCCTTCTCATTCCAGAAAGCATCATGTGATATCAACTCCCTTGTTTTCTTTACAGTGACTCTCTGGTGGAAAGTTCTTATGTGACAGCCTCCACATCTCAAGCACCATCAACTGATTCCTCTAAAGGTATGCAGATTCCCTAGGAATCATGTAGAACAAGTCAGAATCACATCTATTAATGACCAAAACTGTAAGATTATAGCAGTGTATATTTGGAGTATATTTGTATTTGGAGCCAAGAAAAAATATTTATGCATTCCTGCAGATAAACTGAGTAGTCTGCACAGGGTTAAAACTTTCAGCAAGTACAGGAAGGAAAAAAAAAATCTACTCTACAAAGAGGTATTGTGAGAATCATAAACAATCTTTAAGTGTTTAAAAAGGAAATCATTTTCATTTGTACACAAGACAACACTGAAAACATTTTATTAAATAAAATGGATTTTGTTTAGAATGAAGAGGTCACACCTGAAAGTTTAAATTCCGTTGACTGTATCAGTAAATACCTAATTTAGAAGCCTAAGTTAAACAACAAATGTTAGATGAATATTTGAAGCAATGACTTTTGCTCTGTTTGTTTCATGTTTAATTTTTAGACCCTAACAAAGCCCGGAAAATCAAGACAATTGTGCAGGAAGTGGTGAATGGTGAGGTGGTCTCGACCCAAGTTAAGGAAATTGAAGAACTGATGTAAAATTTCACAAGATCTGCCCCATGATTAGTTCCTTAGGAACAAGAAATTAAGAAGTAGAAATTATTCCTTTTAGAGTAAGATGATATATTAGTTCAATCTCTGCTTCTGTTTGTTTCATTTTCTTTGGATTCCCTATTAACTTTGAGTCTGTGTTTTTTGTTTTTTTTTTCTTGGCCTTCGAAACAAACTTTAATTACAAATCACTGTGGAAATGTGGATCTCAATAGCAAATCAAAATTGCCTTACATCTTTCTGGACCTGAGGTAGTCCTTTAATAAACTTTATTCTAGTGACCTAGCACGTATTTTTAATCATCAGACCTTAATTAAGTAGTACTGTTTTAATAAAGTTAATTTTAATAAATGGTGAATGGTAATAATGTGAAATGTGTACCTTCTTGACACCAACAATACAGTCAAGGGCATAGAGAGAGGTTTGTGAAATAGTACTGATGAAGTCGATAAACACTGAGCTAAAGATGTTGAGGCTGGAGATTAAGTTAAGAAGATTCTTGGGACTTCCCTGGCAGTCCAGTGGTTGGGACGTTACCTTCAAAAGCAGGGGGTGCAGGTTTGATCCCCGGTCAGGAGCTAAGATCCCTCATGTCTCATGGCCAAAAATCCAGAACATAAACAACAGAAGCAATAATGTAACAAATTCAATAGACTTTAAAAATGGTCCACATCAAAAAAATAAAGAAGCACGCACTTAGAGTAATTAACAACAACAAAAAAGATTCTTATAGTTCTTTCCTTTTTACATCAGCCCATCAAGGTTACAAAAAAGAAAAAGTATTGTTCACTGCAGGGTATAACATTCGTTCTGTTCATTTTCCAGCACCTTCTTTCATTCAGTCAAGAAACTCTTATTGAACCCTCATAGTGTGCCAGACTGGAGAGGTATAGTCCTTGCCTGGAGAAGCTCACAACTGAGATTGAGGGCAGAGATAGACATCTACCAGGAATGGTGATATGCTGAGACAGGGTGGATAGAAGATCAAAGGACACTAGAAGGAAAAAGAAAAATTTGTGATGAGGCAACCAAAGACTTCATACAGAAACCAACCAGGCAGAGAAGGGAGAAAGGGAACAGAAAAAGCATGTATGAAAGGGCATAGGGGCATGAACACACATTGCTTTGATGGCCTTTCTCCTATCTGGCACCAGCAAGGCCCAGGGTGGGGTTTCTATTGGGGTGGGTCAGACCCACAAGTCAATAACAGATGTCAAGTTCTTGGCTAGGGCAGAAGATGGCCAAAGTCTAAGCCTGAGTAGATGGTGATTCAGACTGGTTCAGTCTGAGTTGCCAAATTCAAAACCCTAAAAGGAAAACACGAGCAAAATTTACTGATTAAGAGCCAAATCTCTGAAGCCGGACTGATTTCAAATTCTGACCTTAATACTTAATAGCAAGTAACTTAACCTCTTGCATGCCTCAATTTCCTATTCTCATAGTGGAGAGGCTTTGTGAAAATTAAATGAGGTAGTGTACATAAAACAGTAGGAACAGTCCCTGGAACCTAGCAAGTACTCAGTATTTTTGTCCTATGATTGCTTTTTGTGTGTAACTAAAATCCTATGGAGAAACCAGGGGAACTGATAAGCAAGGAGTGTCAGAGGAGCAGAATGGAGAGAAGAGGGTCGTACAGGCCTGGAGGAATTCCAGTGCTGCGTGCAAAAGCCCATGGAAGGTTAGTTATTTGGTCATTCTCAGCTGACACGCTTCGTATGCAGCTTTCTGAAGTCACACTTTCTTTTAAATTCACTAGCAGTCTCGGATACTCCATTCTTCTTCCTTTATTGTGGATGGCAGCTCAATTCTCCAGCCCTCACCTTCCAGATCTAACTCTAGGAGAGCCTTAATGTTCAGACCCAAAGAGATTATCAAGGTCTTTCCTGCACAAGCTCTATCACCCACAAATAATATGTGAGGCTACTTTCTGGTACTCAAAAGTGGCTGCAAATAGTTACCGTTTTAAACAACACCTGTTTTGCTTACAACTACATCTGAATTGTGTGAGACTCCAAGCAGACTCCTTTGTTGGTGGCTCAGACGGTAAAGCATCTGCCTGCAATGCAGGAGACCCGGGTTCGATCCCTGGGTCAGGAAAACCCTCTGGAGAAGGAAGTGGCAACCCACTCCTGTATTCTTGCTTGGAAAATCCTATGGATGGAGCCTGGTAGGCTACAGTCCATGGGGTCGCAAAGAGTTGGACATGACTGAGTGACTTCACTTCACTTCACTTCCAAGGAGAAATGGGTTTTGCATAGGTATAAATCTGGTGATCATTTCTTAACTATTATCTTAGTTTCTCAGCTTTCTCTTCTTTTGGAAATATTTTCTCCACTGGGCTCCCAAAGGCACCACCTCCCTGGAGGCTTTCTCTGACTCTTCTTTGTGACCTCTAAGTGCTGACTTAATCCTGCTATCTTCTCTCTCTACTCTTACTCCCTAGGTGATCTCATCTAATCTCATGGCTTTAAAGTAACCATCTGTGGATGGATGTTAACTAGACTCACTGCAGTCACCATTTCCCAATATATATAGAAATATTAAATCATTACATTGTATACCTAAAACTGTTATTATAATATTGCTGCTGCTGCTGCTGCTGCTAAGTCGCTTTAGTCATGTCCGACTCTGTGTTAACCCATGGACGGCAGCCCACCAGCCTCCCCTGTCCCTGGGATTCTCCAGGCAAAAACACTGGAGTGGGTTGCCATTTCCTTCTCCAATGCCTGAAAGTGAAAAGTGAAAGTGAAGTCGCTCAGTCGTGTCCAACTCTTAGCGACCCCATGGACTGCAGCCCACCAGGCTCCTCCATCCATGGGATTTTCCAGGCAAGAGTACTGGAGTGGGGTGCCATTGCCTTCTCCAATAATACTAGGTATCAATTATACCTCAGTGAAGTAAACAGATAAGGTAACCACCTATGTTGACTACTCCTTGTGGTTCCTCCAAGATGGCCCCAGGGAGCCTCACCTCCTATTACAGAGGCCCCTGAGCATTGTCCCCTCCCACAGTGAATACAGCAGACCTGCTGAAGAAGTGACTGTATACCTTCCAAGCTTAGGTCACAAAAGCATTTTTGTCTGACTTGGTCTCTTGGATTGCTCATTCTGGGGGAAATCAGCTGCCCTTAAGGTAATACTGTGGCGGGGGTTGGAGGGGTGGCGGAATCTACCTTTCAAAAAAAAAATCAGTGATTTCACAAAATTTCCCACTAACACACCAACAGTGAACATCTCCTGGAACAGCCAGAAAATTCAAAAATCACAATACTATTCAGATAAAATCTTAGAATATTCTATACTCTTCAATTGGCAAAGGAAGCTTTAGGTTTCTTATTATTTAAATTCTCCTTACTCCACCCTCACTGCCAAGAAATGCAATTAGCACAGAATTCTTATCATGAAAGTCCAGGCATCATTCACTGCACCACATGCCCTACCTAGTTCAACACCAACAGGAAAGGTCCTTTTGGACTCAGCAATTAATGAATTGCAGAAATGAGAGGTCTTTCTTAAAGGAAAACTACTCATAAGAAAAAGCCCAGGTACAGGATCAGAAAACAAAGGCAAGCATATCATTATGATTATTTTAAAATCTAAATTTTTACTGATGTAAATTTTAACTTTTATATGCACATATTGTGGGGGCGGCTAGAAAAAGGTCTGGAAAATATTGTACATACTAAATTGTTGGAGTGGTTATCTCTTGGAAATTAATCAAGGGGTTTGAAGACTATTTCTTCTTTTGAACATTTTAAAATGCTTAACAAACAGTATACATAACTCTGATATTTAGAGGAAAATGAATTTAAGTTATCCAGAACAAATGGGTTTGCAAGGAGGTGAAAGTAGAAAGAGAGTCATCTAGAAAACAACCATGGATTGCCAAAACAGAAGTCTTTAGGCTTTGTAAGAGTGCCACCTACTGGAAATTCAGGATATGAGATTTTAAAAATTAATCCTGCCATTTAAGCCACTTGAGATATGTCACACGCTAGCTAGGGGGAGAAAATGACTAATCTACAGTGACATAGAACGGATCCATGGCGGTGGTTTACTGGTTAAGTCTCCATGTTTCCACTGCAGGGGGCACGGTTTTGATCCCTCGTCAGTCAGGGAAGTAAGATCCTTCATACTATGTGGCAAAAAGAAAAAATACCAGATCAGTGGTTGCCCGGGCTGAAATGAGTGGTGGAGTGAAGATTAACTGGTTAACTAGGAAGTGTCACAAGAGAACATTTAAGACTAATGGAAATGTTCTGTAGCTTGATTATGAAGATGGTATATCTATCTGTCAAAAATCTTCAAACAATACGCATAAAATGGGTACATTAAAGAATTGATGCTTTTAAACTGTGGTGTTGGAGAAGACTCTTGAGAGTCCCTTGGACTGCAAGGAGATCCAACCAGTCCATTCTGAAGGAGATCAGCCCTGGGATTTCTTTGGAAGGAATGATGCTAAAGCTGAAACTCCAATACTTTGGCCACCTCATGCAAAGAGTTGACTCATTGGAAAAGACTTTGATGCTGGGAGGGATTGAGGGCAGGAGGAGAAGGGGACAACAGAGGATGAAATGGCTGGATGGCATCCCTGATTCGATGGACGTGAGTCTGAGTGAACTCCGGGAGTTGGTGATGGACAGGGAGGCCTGGCATGCTGCGATTCATGGGGTCGCAAAGAGTCGGACACGACTGAGCGACTGAACTGAACTGAACTGAGTAATTAAATAGTCTGTCTTCATGACAATGTTATGTTGAAAGCACCATGTAGGATAATCAATGATGTACTAGGGCAAGGTTGTACTTGCTCTTCAGTGCTGATCAACAAATATTCAGCAATTTCACAAGCTGGTTATTAAACCATTGGATTCAACTCCTGGGTTAGGAAGATCCTCTGCAGAAGGAAATGGCAACCCATTCCAGTATTCTTGCCTGGGAAATCCCATGAACAGAGGAGCCTAGCAGGCTACAGTCCATGGGTTCGAAAAAGAGTCAGACATGAATTAGCGACAAAACAACCTGAAATTGGCCAAAAGAGGAACATCTACACTATGGGCTTTGGGCTCTACTTATGTATTCTGCTGGAGAGCTGGCTTAAACCCGCCCACCACTGAGCACAGTCATCAAGAACACAGATGCAGAAGCTGACGCTTGGGTTTGGGTTCCAGCTCCGCTACTTTTCAGTGGTTTTATTTACCCTTCTGTTCTTCAGTTCTTTGGTCTGTAAAAATCAAGGCAATAATAGCACCATGACTATTATGAGGCTTCAGTGAGTTAATTCTCATTTCACAGAATAAGCATTAAGTAAATGGTAACTGTTGTTATAGAAAGAAAAACAAAGTCACTCTGTAACTAAAGAAATTAATTTGCAGATTTTCTTTCAGACTACTAGACTTATTCATTCTTTCCCTTCTCTTCATGCTATCTCCCAAACAATTTCAATCTCAGAAATGTGCCATTTTCTTTTTCACCTGAAGTATTTCTCCTTAGCTGATTGCTAAAAAGGTCAAATTTTCTAACAGGACATATTGGTGTAATAATATTTATCCTCCCTACATCACAAGCTGTTGTGAGCATCAAAAAGACCAGTTTCTGTGAAAGAGCATTGTAAGCTGCAAATCACGTCAGAATTGTAAGACACTGATTTTAACACCACTGCTCAGATTGAATGGAAGGTTCTACATGTACAGGACATAGAAAAGAGGCTGAGGAAAACCTTAGGACTCCAGGGGATTGTCACAATTTTCAGGGTTTTTTTTTTTTTTCCTTTAACATGCATGGTATAACTTTTAGAAAATCCTGAGTAAATGCAATGCTCTACATATATGCCATAAATAGCAAATTTCAGAGTAAATATTTAAACTCTATAGAATGCAAACATAGGGCCACCAGCCTTTTTAGAAACCACTTCTACACTCTGATCTTCCTTCAGATTAAATTACCTGTGAATTTTCAGTTGATGAAAGATGCTATTGCTTATGTTTCACAATGCATATATGCTTAAAGAAATGCAATCTTTTCAAAATCATGGAAATAGACTTTAGAAGGAGGCTTGTAAATAAAATAGTCCACAGAGAGGTAGGGGGATCTACCAGAAACCAGATGGTATTTCAGGCTTCATTCAGTGAGTCATTATTTTACTCAAAACAAGTTACTCAACTTGAGATGATTCACCTTCTGGAAAAGAGAAAAGAATAGCATGTATAATCACATTAACCCAGCATTTGGAATTCTCAGGAAAAACACTGTAAATACAGGGTATTATGAACTTGGCTGGTCAGAATATATTCATTTTAGTTATCCTCTTGTAAACCACTTCCTAAAATTACATACACATGAAGTTTTTGCTGAGGAAAGTGTATCCATTTTGAAATATTTCATTTACTTGAAAAATATCATGCGATTTTCAAAAATTGCTTAAGGCTGGAAAGAAGCTGCCTGCAATGCAGGAGACACAAGAGACGCAGGTTGGATCCCTGGGTCAAGAAGATGTCTTGCAGTAGGGAAAGGCAACCTGCTCCAGTATTCTTGGCTGGAAAATTCCATGGATGGAGGAGCCTGACTACAGTCCATGGGGTTGCAAAGGGTCAGACACGACTGAGCAACTGAACACACACACACATACACACACACACACACACACTCACACACTCACACACACACACACACACAACCAGTTGAAATATAATTTTTTTTTTTAATGTTTAGTAGGTGCACTGGAATGATCCAGAGGGATGGTATGGGGAGGAAGGTGGGAGGGGGGTTCAGGATGGGCAACACATGTACACCCATGGCAGATTCATGTTGATGTATGGCAAAACCAATACAATATTGTAAAGTAACTAGCCTCCAACTAAAATAAATAAATTTAAATTAAAAAAAATTTTAAACTAAATATTTAAATAAAGCATCCCACATTCATTTATTTGTGTATTCATTCATTCAATAAATATTTATTTAGCACCAATTATAGGTAAGTCTTTCAGAGAAGGCAATGGCAACCCACTCTAGTACTCTTGCCTGGAAAACCCCATGGACAGAGGAGCCTGGTAGGCTGCAGTCCGTGGGGTCGCTAAAAGTCAGACACGACTGAGCGACTTCACTTTCACTTTTCACTTTCACGCATTGGAGAAGGAAATGGCAACCCACTCCAATGTTCTTGCCTGGAGAATCCCAGGGACAGGGGAGCCTGGTGGGCTGCTGTTTCTAGGGTCGCACAGAGTCGGACATGACTGAAGCAACTTAGCAGCAGCAGCAGCAGCATAGGTAAGTCTTTACATAATCTAGTGACAATAATCTCAGTTTTTATGAATTAAAGGTAAATGCATGATAAGGTTTCATACATTATTTTTCTTTGTTGCATAGGCATAAATGGAATAAAGTAAGTCATCACCATTTTTAATTGGCAGAAGTGACATTGCTCCACATGTGGTACATACTGATTATTTTTTAAAAGTGTGAGAGACTTAGTCAACTCCTCCTAGAAGATATGACACCTCCTCATTCATTTTACGGGAAAGGCTATGGCACCCCACTCCAGTACTCTTGCCTAGAAAATCCCATGGACGGAGGAGCCTGGTAGGCTGCAGTCCATGGGGTCGCTAAGAGTCGGACACGGCTGAGTGACTTCACTTTCACTTTTCGCTTTCATGCATTGGAGAAGGAAATGGCAACCCACTCCAGTGTTCTTGCCTGGAGAATCCCAGGGACCGGGGAGCCTGGTGGGCTGCCGTCTATGGGGTCGCACAGAGTCAGACACGACTGAAGCGACTTAGCAGCAGCAGCAGCAGCATTCATTTTACGGGTTTGATAAGTTAAACCGATACTTTGAGGGCATATTTTAAAACTATGATACTCTTAAGTATTTAATTACATTTTATATTACATGTTTCATTATGTAAAAGTAACTCCAATGTACTTTAAGTTATTTTTATCCAACACTCATTTTAAACAGTCTTATATGCTGGTTCTGAATAGAGCAATTTCGATGTCTAACTTCTCTATCTTACCTAATAAATGACTGAGTAGGCTTAAGATAAATTTTCATCGTTATTTAAAAAAACAAACACATACAATCAGCATCTAAACAATAGATAATCCTGAAACAAAAAGCACAGATTTAAATCCATACTAATTTAGAGTTCATTGGACAGAGATAAAGCAAAACAATAAAGTTGGCTTTCCTGTTTCATGAGTCAGAGGCTGAAGGGAAGAAAAAGTCCTCCAAGGGGTGACATGAAGGTGGGAGAATTTGACTCAGTTCCCCACTGAAGCCTGCAGTGGAATCTCTCCCTCTCCTACGTGACTCTGGTGTTTTTACAGCTTGTAGATTTGGAACGAGCAAGGATACCTGAATGATAACTGGTGGGAAGATGAGAACAGCTCTAGGGGAAGGTAGGTCTCAGGGAGAAGCCAGTGAACATTTAGTCATCGTTATCGGCATTATCTGTCACCTCCAGGATACACAGCACATAGGAGAGGATCTGAGGAGTTGAAGGAAAATACAATATTGTAACTCCCTTGATACAAAGCTCGAGCAACAGGTTACACAGTGATTTCTTGATTAGCTGCCCTTTCCAACCAATGGGACCCTGAAAACTTAAATCATGCAAAATTTCACCCCAAAAATGCGTTATGTGCATCACAAGACACTTGCTAGACACACATGTATCCTGACATCTTACAGCATCATTATAACTTATGATTTAGGATGTTTGGGGTCACTTAATTTGTTTGTTTTGGTAAGAAAAATCACCAAATAGGAAAGCACTATTTCAACAAACTTTTGCATCTCAAATGGAACTTTAGTTAAATAATTCAAGTAAAGTTATCCCATCATCAACACTGGTCTAAAAATCCTTCAAAGGCAGCTTTTCCACTAGGTCAAGTTCCATGTCTCCTGAATCCATCACTTTATTTATTCATTCATTAAACAAGTAAATATAGAGCACAGTAAACAGGCTGAGGAAAACCTCAGGGCTCCTGGGGATTGTCATGCATAATCTTAGGGATCTGTTTGTTTTGTTTTGTTTTTGACAAGCATACAATAACTTTTGGAAAAATCCTGTGTTAATGCAATGCTTTGCACACATGCAACAGACTGCAAAATACAGAATAAATATACAACACTTACAAAGTGCAAACATAGACTCGTCAATGCACAGAGAATAAGTGGTTGCCAATACATAGGTGGCATTAAGAGGATGCTCTGAATATATTTAATTTTAATCTATTAATTTTGGCTACTTTATTTCTTTAAATGCATGAGTCACATGGATATAAATCGCACCTATTGCACTCTCTTTAAAGGAATCATGCTGTCAGGGACCGAAACACCATTAAGAAAGTGTTTGCATCAGTCCCCTAGAGGGAATCATAATCCAGCCACCATAAACTCCAGAGCTAAAGTGATAATTATCAGAACGAGGAAAGCTCTTCTCATAGTCTCTGGGAACCCAAGTAAAGTCTCAGAATAAAAAGTCACATTAAAAAAAAAATGTTAATGTCGTTTGCATTTTACTGAGAAATTGATTGGATTCTATTAATATTTTCAGAAAACTTTAAAGATAAATTGACACTCAGTGGAGACATAAATTTTTTATCTAAAATATACAACTCCTAACTTGGCAATTTCATAAGACATATTGATACAGATCATATTGCTCAATACATTGCTTCTGATGACTCAGTAGAAAGTTACCTTCAGTTTCAATGAGCAGTCTTTTAATTTATGACTTTTTAAGCAAACTAATCTGAGGACTTTTTCCCATCTGTCTGAAGAGTACTAGGAGTTGTTTTCACATGAGTTACTTGATTTCTATGAAGTATTTATAAGAAAAAAAAATATGTATCCATTAACATTCATTTGTAGAAGCAACCTCAGAAACCTCATGAGAGTATGATCTGTACCTAGGAAATCCACAAACTATGGATACAAACTGAAACTGAATTCTCTTGAGGAAACTTGTGGAAGACTGGTTTTCCATGAAAAAAAAAAAAATGAGTCTCAAATTTTAACACTCCTGGCAACCAAAACCAAAATAAAACTTGTTCTCCCTTAGTTAATCAAGGTGTTCTACCTAAAATAGACTTTTCTCCCAATCAAACTAATATTTATTGGGCATTATGGAAATAACTGTGAGCAAACAGACATACATGCAGATAACCTTACCTTGAGGTATAAGGAGACTTGGTGATGAGAGAAAGTGCAGACGAGGAGCCAGAGAAGTTTGGAAGAGGGAGAGAATACACAGGGCTGGGGCACGAGGACTAGGGCCACTCTTTCAGTGAAAGAAGCATTTGAGCAGAGCCTAGATGAGTACATAGAATCTCAATGTGTGGTGTTAACTGGAAGTGGATTGGCAGGAACAGGAGCAAACAGCATCTCCCTTGATATGCTTTCTCACAAGACTAAGTGATCTTCCGAGAACCCATGTTCTTTGACCATGGTGGTCTGAACTTTATTTTTAAAAGAGTTGTGTGTGTCTCAAGGCAAGAATAATGAAGTGGTTTGCCATTCCCTTCTCCAATGGACCACGTTTTTTCAGAACTCTCCACCATGACCAGTTCGTCTTGGGTAGCCCTACATGGCATGGCCTGGCTCATAGTTTCATTGAGTTAGACAAGGCTGTGGTCTGTGTGATCAGATTGGTTAGTTTTCTAACCAATTTTCATATTGTGGTTTTCAGTCTGTCTGCCCTCTTATGGAGAAGGATAAAAGGGTTACAAAAGTTTCCTGATTGGAGAGACTGTTGAGAGTCCCTTGGACTGCAAGGAGATCCAACCAGTCCATCCTAAAGGAAATCAGTCCTGAATATTCATTGGAAGGACTGATGTTGAAGCTGAAACTCCAATACTTTGGCCACCTGATGCGAAGAACTGACTCATTTGAAAAGACCCTGATGCTGGGAAAGATTGAAGGCTGGAGGAGAAGGGGAGGACCAAAGATAAGATGGTTGGATGGCATCACCGACTCAATGGACATGAGTTTGAGGAAACTCCGGGAGTTGGTGATGGACAGAGAGACCTGGAGTGCTGCAGTTTACGGGGTTGCAAAGAGTCAGACACGACTGAGCGACTGAACTGACTGACTGACTGTGTGTCTGATTCCTCTTCAAAGGCAGGACCATGTATTGTTGATCATCTAGAGCTAAATACCCAGCCCTGAGGCAGGGTCTGGCAGAATGTAGGTATGCCAAATACATGTTGGTTGAAGTGATGATTAGAAACATCATACTCAGTTTACACACTGTCAAAATAATTTAAAAATTTGGGGGAAAGTATTAGATAAAATTCAACTAAAACTATTCATCAAGGGAAAATTCCCTGGTGGTCCAGTGGTTAGAACTCTGTGCTCCTACTGCAGAGGACATAGGGTTTGACCCCTGGTTGGGGAATTAATATCTTGCATAAACTACTAATCAAGTCCATCATTCAGCACATTTTAAAATAAAAGCATATGTTGACTGAATGTTTCATTGGCACCAATTATTCTGTCACATCTGTATGGCTCTAGTTCATGAGTCTCTCAATTTCTAAGCTGGAAATAATCAGGTATTTGAATTACTACACAGCAGCAAGTGAGGACACAGGAAAACCAAAAAAACAATACTGCAAAGTGCCCACTGATTGATCTTTGTTAGGAAGAATGTCCTCCTCAGCACTTAACAGTTGAACAACCCAGAGAAAAAAATACGTATTGTCAGGAAAAGTTGCTTAGAGGGAAATAAAAATCCAATGTGTATTGTTAGATTTTGCAATAGCCCATGTTGTAATATAGAAATGTAATTTTAATTGAAGGAGGAAGATAATTACAGCTTAAGAACCAACTAGTTAGTCAACACCACAATCAGAAATATCTAAGGGACAAGCCTTGGTCCCACACCCAAGAAAAGGGGGTGAACCCAAAAAGTGAGTAAAACAAGCTTCCATTAAAATGTGTTCAAGGCATGTGAGCCATTCTGAAAGTCCTGAAACCACGAGGAAGAGAATTTTGTTACTACTGATTAGTTATTAGTTATTAAGTTTAAATAATTGCTATAGATTTAATAGAAATCTAAATTTATAGATTTAAAGCAAGAAATTCTGCACTGTATTCTATCTCCAGAAGTAATATTATGCTGGGAATTGATGAAATGAAATAAAACACAGCATTTTTTTTTTCCTGGAACTAATGCTAGAGATAGAAAAAAACAAAAAGGCCAGATAAATCCTGCAAATTTGGAAGTGATCCAAGTTATGGCAACATAGAGATAATGGAAGTGTCATTTAGGAAGAATTGAATGGACTGGTGACCCTATAGCTTAGAAAAGAAAATATTTTAAAAGAGTTGAGTATTCCTCTTCAAATATCAAAAAGACTACAAAGCTAAATTCTATGCGGCAAAGCAAGTTATATTGTGCGGCAGATTTCCATTCAATATAAAGACAAACTTTTAAGTAATTAGAGCAGATCAAAATTTAATATCTTGTGAAACAATGAGCTTCCCCTCACTAGAAATATTCAAGTACAGACTGGAGAGATCTGATAAGGTAGTTCTGATAAGGTAGCTCATTGTTGAATAGAATATTTTAAATAAGAGAAGCAAGAAGGGAGCTAACATTTGTGAGGATCTCATTTGCAAACACTTTTTATGTGCTATCTGAATTGGTAGTCTCAAACTTATGAAATGGATATGACTTCTCATATGAAGATACTGAGGCGTAACTTACTACTTTCCCAGTAAGAGGAAGAGCTAGAATTTAAAACCTGGGATGACTTCAAAGAGGCAGAGGAACCAGAGGTCAAACTGCCAACATTCAATGGATCCGGGAGAAAGCAAGGGAGTTCCAGAAAAAAAATGTACTTCTGCTTAATTGACTACATTAAAGCCTTTGACTGTGTGGATCACAACAAACTGAAAAACTCTTAAAAAGATGGGAGTACCAGACCACCTTATCTGTTTCCTGAGAAACCTGTATGCAGGTCAAGAAAGCAACAGTTAGAACAAGACACAGAACATCTGACTAATTCAAACTGGGAAAGGAGTACAAGGCTGTATATTGTCACCCTGCTTATTTAACTTACATGTAAAGTACATGCATGCTAAGTTGTTTCAATCATGTCTGACTCTTTGTAATCATATGGATTATAGCCCGTCACGCTTCTCTGTCCAAGGGATACTCCAGGCAAGAATACTGGAGCGGGTTGCCATGCCCTCCTCGAGGGGAATCTTTCTGACCCAGGGATTGAACCAGTGTCTCTTCAGTCTTCTGCATTTGTAGGAGGGTTCTTTACCACTAGCACTAACTGGGCAGTCCTATATGCAGAGTACATCATGCAAAATGCCAGGCTGGATGATCACAAGCTGAAATCTAGATTGCTAGGAGAGATATCAACAACCTTAGATATGCAGATGATACCACTCAAGGCAGAAAGTGAAGAGGAACTAAGTAGCCTCTTGATGAGGGTGAAAGAAGAGAGTGAAAAAGCAGACTTGAAACTCAATATTAAACAAACTTAAAATCATGGCATCTGGTCCCATCATTTCATGGCAAATAGAAGGTGGAAAAATGGAAGCAGTGACATATTTCATTTTCTTGGGTTCCAAAATCACTACGGACAGTGACTGCAGCCACGAAATTAAGACACTTGCTCCTGGGAAGGAAACCGATGACAAACGTAGACAGCATATTGAAAAGCAGAGACATCACTTTGTCAACAAAGGTCCATCTCTACAGTCAAAGCTATGGCTTATCCAGTAGTCATGTATGGATGTGACAGCTGGACCATAAAGAAGGCTGAGCCCTGAAGAATTTATGCTTTTGAACTGTAGTGTTGGTGAAGACTCTGGAGAGTTCCTTGGACTGCAAGGAGATCAAATCAGTCCATCCTAAAGGAAATCATTCCTGAATATTCATTGGAAGGACTCATGCTGAAGCTGAAACTCCAATACTTTGGCCACTTGATTCAAAGAGCCAACTCATTGGAAAAGACCCTAAAACTAGGAAAGAATGAAGGCAAAAGGAGAAGGGGGCAGCAGAGGATGAGATGGTTAGAGAGTATCACCGACTCAATGGACATGAGTTTGAGCAAACTTTGGGTATTAGTGAAGGACAGAGGAGTCTGGCATGCTATAGTCCGTGGAGCTGCAAAGACTGGGACACACCTGAGCAACTGAACAACAACTGATGACCTGCAAGGTCTCTTGCAAATTCTTTTCTGGTTGACACCCGCATGGCAGTGAATGCACTCACTGTCTAAGTAATTTCATTCTGATCATTTCTGTCCATTTATCTAGTCTGTCAAAATATTCAGGGACTTTTGGTCAAAGAGCCTATCTCCTTTCTCCATGACGTCAGACTCAGAGGATTAACCATCCTTCCCGTCCTTCCCTGATGAATTCCGTAACTTTGATGGCCAGAATCCCTGACAACCCATCTAAACTAGAAAGGGCAGAGTTTTACCTCACATGGATCCAATCTAGGCTGCTGGTTGTGATTTTCTGGATTAATGTCATTAAGAAGAGTTCTATGGTCAGTCTAGGTTCATGAGGAAAGAATGTCATTATCAATTAGTATGTTTGCACAAATACAGGACAGAAGAGTGGTAACAAGAATGCTTTGTGTTTCTCATCTTTAGTCTACATGTTTTCATTCAGTTCTTGAGTGAATACAAGCTCTATGTTCTTTACCAACTAACTGTTGAAAGTGATGACTACTGACAGTATTCCTAAAACTAGTGGCGGAGGATATGGAAATACACAAGGTAGACCGAAGGCTGTCCATGAGACTAATTATCAAGAAGGTTTATACATGACATAAATAAGAATGACTTTGGAAAACTTTCTACAGCCTAGAATCTGTTCTTCTCAGTCTTTCGTGTCCAGAAACTCGACTTTAGTAGTATACCCGAGGTGACCTGGCACTTGAAGACAGACTGACAATATTTATACAACACTAATGTACAGATTAGCCTAGTCAAGGCTATGGTTTTTCCAGTAGTCATGTATGGATGTGAGAGTTGGACTCTGAAGAGAGCTGAGCACCGAAGAATTGATGCTTTTGAACTGTGGTGTTGGAGAAGACTCTTGAAAGTCCCTTGGACTGCAAGGAGATCCAACCAGTCCATTCTGAAGGAGATCAGCCCTGGGTGTTCTTTGGAAGGAATGATGCTAAAGCTGAAACTCCAGTACTTTGGCCACCTCATGCGAAGAGTTGACTCATTGGAAAAGACTTTGATGCTGGGAGGGATTGGGGGCAGGAGGAGAAGGGGACGACAGAGGATGAGATAGCTGGATGACATAACTGACTCTGATGGACGTGAGTCTGAGTGAACTCCAGGAGATGGTGATGGACAGGGAGGCCTGGCGCGCTGCGATTCATGGGGTCTCAAAGAGTCGAACACAACTGAGTGACTGAACTGAACTGAACTGCATGTACAGATTAGAATTCCAGTTTATTTTAACAATAAGGGACATTTCTTTCAGATGTTCATGCCATACTTTGTAGAATGAATTAGGAATCATGAAGTTGCTACACAAGAACAGATTCAAAGAGAGGTTTGAGGACCACGTCCTTCAGATCCTACTCAGTCCAGGTGAAACATCTTTGCCCCACACGCGGCAATTCCTCTCTAGTGACTGGACTGTCTATGTGCCCAAATTCAGCATCTCTCTGCCTAAGATGAAGCCAAAGGCACTTTCTCTGAATTCTCCTTTTGATATTCCCTAATGACCACACTCCTTACCCGGGTGTTGACTCTCAGAGACAGATTATATTTTGGTTTTAATAGTTCAGTTACAAAGGCAACTATATTTCCCTTTCTCCCAAGTTCATGGGGATACCTCACTGTCACATCCATATTTATAGCTGTAGCCACCTCTTTCAAGTATCAGAGGGCAGCCCCTAGGCTCATGGCATATAAGAATAAAGTCTGTTATTTTAAAAATACAAAGGAGAACCATACGCACCTTCCAGGTTCAATGCCCATTCATCACAATGACTATTCTAAAATACGGAATTTTTTCAGTCATTTTTTTAATGGTACCACACATCTTCTCTTTATGAAAAGTTCCCTGTGATGAAATTTAAATTAACCATCCAAAAGGTGGTTTCCTGCAGCACTGAGGCTTCACTTGCTCTTGGATCACTATTATTTGATTACCCTTTTTTTCCAGGTATCTAAGAGTTATCTTACTTCTTGGCTCCCTCAGTGTTCTGCCTTTTTTTGTTGTTTTGCTTGTTTTGTTTCCCAGAAGCTCAAGTAGCTCCAAAATTCTACTTGCTTGTTTTCAAGTGCATTCTACACACAGCAGTCTTGTCTTCACTCCACCCCTGCTTCCCTCCTCATCATCCTTTGTTCTTTCATGCCCACTCTGCATGCTGTAGCAACACAAGACAAAGGTGGCTTCATTCCATCACCATCCTTTCCTTTCCTAGTGACAAGAGTTTTGGCTTCTGGGCCTGAACTCTCCCAGAAATTCTTGCTTTCAGATCTTCAGGGATCTTGTGGCCAATATAATGGACATTTTCCTAGACCTCATTCCCCTTGATCTTTCTGCAGAACTTCCAGGAGGTTCTGTAAACTCCACCAGGTGAGTCACCCAAGCTTTAATCCATGCTGTGATTCCCTAAGGCTTTTCCAACCTTTCAGATTACTCCTATTCACTCCCTTTATCAGTTACTTACTTTTCCTCTGTGCTAAACTTAATCTTGAGGATATCTTCAACTTCCAATCTTAACCTTCTGCTCTTCTCTACCTTAAAAATGCAGTTGTTCTCAAGGCTTTGACTATCACCTCAGTATGGATGATCCCTTAAACCCTCTCCTACATTTTTCTATCAATTTGCTTTTAAAGGAAATTAAAGATTTCCTTTAGTCTGAGCAAATGGTCATGTAATATAATTCACAAACTCTATAGAATGAGCATCTGTATGTATTTTAGTTAGCAGCCTTAAGAGAACTCTTAAGTTTTTAAGAGTATTTATACAATGATTATATTTATACAGCACTAATGTACAGATTAGAATTCTAGTTTATTTTAGCAATAAGGGACATTTCTTTCAGATGTTCAGGGCATACTTTGTAGAATGAATTAGGAATCATAAAGTTGCAGCACAACCACAGATTCAAAGAGAGGTTTGAGGACCAGTATTTATATGGTCTTTCCAGAACCCAAAGCAGCCATATTGAAAGTCCTTGTCCTACTTGGAAGCTCTGAACTGTTGAATTCTTTGACTTTGTTGACCATCGCTTTTTCTTGAAATTCTCCTTTCCTCTTGAAACTTCTGTCTCTTGGTTTTTTCTTTTTCACTTTATCTTTAAATCTCTCTTGTTTTTCCTTAAATGTTAATTCCTTGAGGTTCCTTTTGCTCTTGGTCCTCCATCAAAGTTCTTGGTCAAAGCTCCATCCCTAGTCTTTGTTATCTTGGATTCATTATCTTTCCTGCAAAATCTGCTTCTCCTTCACATTTCCATATTAGTTAATGGCACTCCCCAAAGTCCAAAACTGGAGACTGCTTGTCATTTAAGACTCCCTCCCTCTCTTTCATCAACCTGTAACTAGTTAATAGTCAAATGCCACCATTTCTATCTTCTAACTTCCCCTTCCTACCAACCCACTGCGACTTTCTTGGAAGTTGTCATTGTCTGTCACCCTCTTCCACAGACCCCTGCAAATTCTCCTTTCTCATCTCCTTGCCTCCAGCTTCAACTCCAGTTCATATAGTACACTGCCAACAATGTTATCTTTCTAAAACTTAAGATTATATTCATCCCCTGCTTAGCAACCTTCAGTGATACACCCCCTGACTATGGGACAAAGTCCAAATTCCTTAGAATGATAGTAAAGGTCCCTCCCCTTGCCCAAAAAAGGTCCTTCCCCACCTGGCCCCAATCTATTTTTCCAGTCTTATATCTTGGCACTCATTCACACAAACTTCATGCCCCAGCCAAATCAAACTTTTCAGTTCTTCAAATATGTCGTGCATGTTTTTACACCTTCTTTATGTATGCTGGTCTCTCTGCCTAGAAAAAGTTTTCCCCACTCATTTTTTTTTTTTTTAATTTACTTATTTTTGGCTGCACCAGATCTTCATTGCTGCACATGAGCTTTTCTCTAGTTGGGGTCTGTGGGCCTCTCACTGCAGCGGCTTCTCTTGTGGAGCATGGACTCTAGGCATGCAAGTTTCAGTAGTTGTGGCTCACGTGCTTGGTTGCCCTGTGGCATGTGAGATCTTCCTGGACCAGGGATCGGACTTGTATCCGCTGCATTGGCTGGTGGATTCTTAGCCAGTGGACCACCAGGGAAGTCCCCCGACTTACTTTTTTAATATTTATTTATTTTTTTAAATTTGTTTGGCTGTGCTGGGTCTTATTGCGGCACCCAGGCTTCTCTCTAGTTGCTTCTCTCTCGTCTGACTCTTTGCAACCCCGTGAACCATAGCACGCCAGTCCACTCTGTCCACAGGGCTCTCCAGGCAAGAGTAGTGCAGTGGGTTGCCATTTCCTCCTCCACTGGATCTTCCCTACCCAGGGATCAAACCTGCATTTCCTGCATCTCCTGCATTGCAGGCAGATTCTTTATGACTGAGCCACCAGGGTAAATTTTTTTATGACTGTTGTTATGGTGACGGTCTCTCCAACCATACCCACCTGTGTTGGTAAGTAACACCTTAGATTGAATTAAACTAACCAGATGGTTATCCTCTTAACACCTGTTCCCACACAGGCTGAAAGCTTCAGGAAGAAGGAAAAGTAAGGGAAATGGAGCCCATCAGAGGAGGAAAAGCTCAACTGGGATGCGGCTCTAGGGTACTGGGGAGCAACTGCACAGCAGGGGGTTACTGGAGGACGTAGGAGAGGAAGCAGCAAAACAAAGGTCCGTATTCAATGATGGAAACTTCGGTAGGATCTGCTGCTTCTACTCCTCCCTAAAGATGGGGACACACCCTCTCTCACACTCAGCAAAAGTGGCCCCACCTCTGCACATACACTTAGCTCTTCACGAGAAGAACTCATCTCCCATTGTTACTTAATTCTTGCTGACTCTCGTAATGTAACTATTGTTCCCACCTATTGCCCCCATCACCCTGCCTTTTGGGTAGTGAGGAGGCCAAGGAGAGAAGTGAGCTGTTTTCTCTAGTTCTAAGACATAGGTTGCCACAGAGGATTAGATCTAACCTATTTCTTTCTTCCTACCTTACCTGCAGCAGTGAGCAGACCTTCTATGAGGAAGCTTGGAAGGAAGAAGCCCAGAAAGTTTCCATGGAGTGAATATAACATGTATCCAAAAATGCTTTCTCTCCTCTGAGACCTGTGTCAATCCACCTTAAAGAAACCAAAGCCAAGGGCTGTCCATGACGATGCCCCAGCTGTATTGAATGTGTGACTTTTGTTGTGGTTTCAGTAAATTAGCCCTACAGAGCAACCAGTTCCTCCAAACCTGTTCTCCTGCCTTCCTTCGATTCTAGAAGCCACTGATATTCTTCTAGTAAATTCCTTTGTTTAATGCAACCTGTCTGTTTCTGACTCTAATGAGTAGCTACACTGGGCAGCCTACCTGGAGCCTCCTGGAACAGTTGCTCAATTCCGTCCCCATTCTCCCACCCATTATACCTACCTCCACCTCCACACTGGCAAGCACCTGCTTACACCTAGCACAATGCTAAGTGTCAAGAAAGAAGCAGGCATAATATTTGGTTTCTACCTTCAAAGAGTGTACAGTTTGACAAGTATTTATTAACCATGGCATTGTAATTGTTCATTTTCCTATTAACCTCCTGTAGGACAAAAACTTTATACAAGTCCTACTATACAGCAGAGCCTAAACAGAAACAACTTAGGCACTAGAATTAGGGGAAATCTAGAAGAGTTTAGTAAAAGGACTATCTGCCAAAGTGTGGCAAATGATGTAGGGAAACCACTGGGAGTAGTAACTTATGACCCCCACATCCAAAGGATGAAGGCAAGTGAGTCAGAAAGTGAAAGTCATAAACAGGGCCGCCTTGAGAGGAGCTGTGCATTTCATGGACAGTCACAGTCAACATGGAGGAGATGCCAGGGGAATAAACACCCTAAATCCATTCTCTTACCTTCCTGCAATTTCCTGATTTGGTCCCCACTGGGCAAACCTAATGAAGGCCAGAGGGCAGCTCATCTCCTGGAGGAGAGAGCAGGCTGGAGAAAGGAGGAAAGTGGATCTGGAAGGCAAATGGTTTTGTAGGGTCAGCACTCAATACCCATTTGTCGGATTAGACTACTATCACTACTTGTCTCCAGACAATGTCTAGTTTCTCTTTTCCAATTTTATGGTTCTCAAATTGCTATATTAGTGTTTTCATTGACAGTTTTCCTAACACATGTTCCTCCTCTCTGCTACAGAAATAGACACATGCTTAAAGACAACTGTCCATAATCTAAATTCCCAATATTCAGTGTCTACTCTTGAAACCCTGGTGAAAGCTGAGACTCTTATGTCTTTCCATGCATTTTCATCCCCTCCATCCTGTGCACCTAAATGTAACAAAATTATGAGTTCTCGGGGCCATGGGAAGCTGACATAGAAAAGGCTGAACAATCCCCATGCTGTGGGGATGGGATGCAGTGGACTGAAGTGGAGATCCTGGCACAAGGGAACAGGATAGCATTGAGCTTCCACATATGGGCATCTTGGAATCTTAGGTAGACTTGGAGATAAGAAAGGAAAAAGAAGTGTCAGAGAGACAGAGAGAGAGAATTTGAAGAAGAGGCAAGTTCCTGAAATTCAGAGCAGGCTCCAGGGACAGAAGTCTGAGAAATGGGCATGAGAGCAGGAAGAGATCTGTGCACAGAATAAGGAATAAAAAATTTTGTGCCTTCTTTTTGGTCTACATGCATTCTAAAAGAATGCTTAGTCTTAAAAGTTGCCCTTTTAAGTGGTCAACTGTGATTTTTCAACAGACTTCTGCCCAAAATTATCTTCTTCTCACCAAGAACTGAAATTCCTATTACAAGGAGCAATCTCTTATTTTACACCTGAAGAAAAAGTTCAAAACACTAAATGCTTAGAGTGCCTGGAACAACAAACAGTGAATACAGCTGTATTTCTATTATGGTAAATGAACAGTTTTGACAAACCTAGACAGCATATTAAAAATCAGAGATATTACTTTACCAACAAAGGTCCATCTTTGTTGTCAGAGTTATGGTTTTTCCCGTAGTCATGTATGTGTGTGACAGGTGGACCATAAAGAAAGTTGAGCGCCGAAGAATTCATGCTTTTTGAACTGTGCTGCTGGAGAAGACTTTTGAGAGTTCCTTGGACTGCAAGGAGATCAAACCAGTCAATCCTAAAGGAAATCAGTCCTGAATATTCATTGAAAGGACTGATGCTGAAGCTGAAATTCAATACTTTGGCCAGCTGATACGAAGAACTGACTCACTGGAAAAGACCCTGATGCTGGGACCCTTTTGCTTCAACCTAGGCAAAAGGAGAAGGAAGTGACAAGAGGATGAGATGGTTGGATGGCATTACCAACTCGATGGACATGAGTCTGAGCAAGCTCTGGGAGCTGGCAATGGACAGGGAAGCCTGGCATGCTGCAATCCATGGGGTTGCAAAGAGTCGGACATGACTGAGTGACTGAACTGAAATGAACAGCACTGTATCTTTTCTTTAAACAGAAAAAAAAAAAGTTAGAACACAAGATAGCCCATGGCTTCAGATGAAAGGCAGAGAGTCTGACCTCAAGAAGATGGAGCAAATAAAGAAAAGAGTAGAAATGCCAACAACAAACTTTAACAACTCCACAACTTTGTCTAAAGGTAACTCCTCAAAGTCTGAGATGTGTATGAATATCTAGAATCAACGCATGCTCAGATGTTGAGCTTATAAGGAAATCTGATCAAGAAGCATGCATGATAATTGCCAAAAATCAAGGGCCTGTAACTGTCTAAAAAGAGTCCCTGGCACACACTAAGCATTCAATAAATATTCCTTGAATGAAGGTGTGGTATAATTAGGTATAAGTGTTAGAGATCACTGTGAGCTAAAGTGGGGAAGTAAGAGGGAGCAGTGAGAGAATGAGAATTTACTGAGTGCCAACTAAGTGCCAGGCACTATTACTTGTTTTTCATTCATTTTCCTAACATCTTTTGGAAGTTTCACAGATTAAAAAAACCGAGACTCAGAGACGATAACTAACATTTACCCAAGCAGGAAAACAGTATGCCAGGACTCAATCACTGCTCTGTTTAACTCCAGAGTGTATGCGCTCCTCCACATGTACCCCCTGGAAAGGGACTAGTAGCTGGCTTGAAAAGTTACATGGAAGGAGAGAGAGAAACCTGAGCTAGGCTCAAGAGTATGAGAATGATATGAATATAAGGTCAGAAAGAAACAAAGATTCTCTGTTAAAAGAGTGTCTGCAATGCAGGGCTTCAGAAAAACAATGGTCATTCAGCATAGTCAGAGGGCAAAAGCAGGAAAGGATGGACGTCTCCGTTTCTCCCACTCACAGTTTTCTGTCACATATAATCAAGACCCTAAGGAGGCATCGCTTCAGTATATGTGACTCACCAATTGCTAAACTAAGGGATAGAAAAATTAAGTTGACTCAAAAAAACTATACTTAAAAATCTTCTCATTAAAAATGTTGTGTTACAGTTGTACATACATGTTAAGCTCTACAATAGTCTCACTGACTTGGAGGCTATACTTTGACCTTGACCTCAGCTACTCTTGCACTCAATGGCTTATTCCTCTGGGTTTTAGTAGCAGAGAAGTGCTAGAAGTGGCTATGGGTCTATTAAGGCCTCAGGGGAAGCTGTGGCCCGAAGAGGGCTCAGAGAAGTAGGGCACGGAGGTGTTTATGGTGCTGGGGCTGGGCTGGGCACTGGCACAGGGTGGAAAAACGTGAGTGCTGGAACAAATGGAAGCATTGGAAATGCTGGTGGCTCTGATGCTGCTGCCTTATTTCAAGTAATTAGAGGGAAAATATGCATCAGTTGATAGTCTCCTATTTTGATAAGGTGCATCACCTAGAAAATACCAGTGCTGACACTGAATTCGAAAGAAAAAGATGGTATGAGAATTTTGGAAACTGAGGCATGAATGGTCAATCTCAAGACTACAGCAGACATTACATCAGTAATGGAGGACCTTAAAACTCAGGAAAGTTGTCTTATCTAGAAAACACTTTTTTCCCTGGCCAACATCCATCATACCAAACAAATTGATGCATTTAATACAAACAGAAAAATATCTAATGTGCATAAAAATTAACATGAAATGGCTTGACACTCATTTGAAAGAGGAATATTTGCCTTTTTGTGTGTGTATTTCAGAAGTTATAAAAGAAAATACATTTAGCTGAAAAGTTTCATAACCATCTCAGAAAGGTATGAATTTAAACTACATAGATGTTTATCTAGTTTATACAAATATACTTATGATTGGCATATAGTTATGATAACTGAAATCAGTGAGGTATATAATCTGGACCTAATAGCACCCAATGAATTCTGTTGAATGATATGGTTCCTTTTTCTCTCTCAAAAGTCAACACAAACATGACTTCGGAAAACGTCAACACTCTGCCTCAGATCAACGGTTCCAGGCTCACTGTGGATGACTTCCAGCTCAAGTTAAGTCAGAAAACATGTAAAGGATTGATTATCAAGAAAATATTTTCCCCATAATCACTCTAACTTAACGAGCAATTACTACCAAATTTACAATATCATTCTTTCATATTATTAAACATCCCAACATATAACAATCTGTTTTAAAACATTTAAATTACAATAAATAGCAACCATCAGGTAGCTATCTGGAAACTTCCAGCTCTTTGAAATGTAACCTATGGCATGAAAGTGAAAGTGAAGTCGCTCAGTCGTGTCTGACTCTTTGTGACCCCATGGACTGTAGCCTACCGGCTCCTCCGTCCATGGGATTTTCCAGGCAAAGGTACTGGAGTGGGTTGCCATTTCCTATGGCATATGACCCTCAAATCATAGGTCAGAGACCTATTTTTACAAAGTTGCAGAACATCCCCAGGACTTTTCTCAGTAATTAGAGAACCTAGCACCTTTCCTGGAGTCAGGAATTACATGAAATGTAACCAAAAGTCTCAGTACAGCAGCACACATGAAGATACAATGGTAGTGTCACTGTGAGACACTCCTTTCATAAAGCACAGGTACTATAACACAGACTACAAAGTTAACATGTCTACTAGGTTTTCCCATCTCCCTCCCCCTACCTAGCCCTCTGACCTCAGTAATGACCCATAGGCGCCTGGGCCATGACAGGGTATGGATAAACAGAATGCTTTCTCAGAGCAGCATGGTAATGCATCATGCTGGAAAGGACACTCAATCAGAAGCGAATATGAAAAACCAGGGTCAGCAATGATGGGTGGTGGGAATGTGGAATTTCTTATTTATTAATATCTGCATCCTTCTGAATCTTAATCCTTGGTGCTTTTTCATATTTTGCAAAAGTCTCAAAATTTTAAAAACAGTGCTGGACTAAGAATCAAAAGACTTGGATTCAGGTCCATGCATTTTCATCCATGGCTTTGTTGAACTGTTACTGAGTCTCAACTATTTGCTAATTAAAGAATAATAACGCCCCTTCCCCCTCCTCCCAGCAAAACTTACCCCTCGAGGTCACAGTAAAGATCAAATGAATCACACCAAAATCCTTTTAAAATATAAAAATATTATCTTTTATCACATTGATCCTCAATACTTTATTTTTTTGGCTGCACCATGTGGCTTGTGGGATCTTAGTTCCCTGACAAGCAACTATAGCAGTGAAAGTGTCAAGTCCAAACCACTGGACCACCGGGGAATTCCCTTGACTATTTCTGCAACAGAGCTGTCAGATAAAATACAGGGAACCCAGCTAAACTGGAATTTCAGATAAACAATGAATAAAGTTTTAATACAAACATTTCCAAATATTATATGAAAGTGAAAGTGAAGTCGCTCAGTCATGTCCGACTCTTTGCAATCCCATGGACTGTAGTCTACCAGGCTTCTCTGTCCATGGAATTTTCCAGGCAAGAGTACTGGAGTGGGTTGCCATTTGGGGCTATTCTAAAAAAAAAAAAAAGTATTCATTATTTACCTGAAATTCAAATTTAATTGAGCAGGCATCCTGTATTTTTATTTGCTAAATCTAGGAACACTATTTTATAATCTTCCAGAAATTTTTTAAAACTTAAAAATGATTTCTAAAATCTACATTCCCGTTTTCATCTTTTCAACCCTTTTAAATTACCATATTGCAGATGCAATAAAAAGTAACCTGCAGTGTTCAGTTCAGTTCAGTCACTCAGTCATGTCCGACTCTTTGCAGCCCCATGAATCGCAGTATGCCAGGCCTCCCTGTCCATCACCAACTCCTGGAGTTTACCCAAATTCATGTCCATCGAGTCGGTGATGCCATCCAGCCATCTCATCCTCTGTTGTCCCCTTTTTCTCCTGCCCCCAATCCCTCCCAGCATCAGGGTCTTTTCCAATGAGTCAACTCTTCACATCAGGTGGCCAAAGTATTGGAGTTTCAGCTTTAGCATCAGTCCTTCCCATGAACACCCAGGACTGATGTCCTTTAGGATGGACTGGATGGATCTCCCTGCAGTCCAAGGGACTCTCAAGAGTCTTCTCCAACACCACAGTTCAAAAGCATCAATTCTACGGAGCTCAGCTTTCTTCACATTCCAACTCTCACATCCATACATGACTACTGGAAAAACCATAGCCTTGACTAGACGGACCTTTGTTAGCAAAGTAATGTCTCTGCTTTTAAATATGCTATCTAGGTTGGTCATAACTTTCCTTCCAAGGGGTACGCGTCTTTTAATTTCATGGCTTCAATCACCATCTGCAGTAATTTTGGAGCCCCAAAAAATAAAGTCTGACACTGTTTCCACTGTTTTCCCTGTGGTGTACTGATTATTTTATTTTGGATCAGGAAATGAGGGTTGACAATGTTACCTCATGTTGAAGTCAATGTAGAAATCAAGATGGCCCAGGAATGGACCTGACTGCCCTGCTGAACCACAGGAGGGGGCAATCTGAGGTCCCAGCAGAACAAACCACAAAAAAAACTGATGTCTGGTTTAATGAAAAATTAAACCTATCACCACCCAAGAAAAGCATCCAATATTAAGCAGAACTCATGAAAGCTGGTACAACGTTTATATTTTTATTCTCCTCTAATATTTTAGGGTAAAGAACTGAATGGGCAAGTACCAACTTCTGCTAACAAGACAAGTATCAACAGGAGCAGGACGGTACGCTGCAGCAAACCCTGAAGCCACTGGAATTAGAGCTTCAGGCCCAGTGGTCTCTGGCAAGAAGGCTGCTGTTTCCAAAGTCCACTACCCACACGTGACAGTTACTGAGAGGCCACAGATTTCTCAACTATTTCATGTCTCCATAGAACAATGTCTGCACTATAAAAATTAAACGCAACTCTGTCTAGGGGCTAAACGAGAGAAGAACAGTAGATTAGAAGAAGAGAGAAAGACACAATTCAAAGAATAAATAACTTTAGAACAGCTGATTTTAAAGTACAATTTAAGTTTTGTCTGGTAGTAGTTTAGATTACGTTCCGCTCTGTTTTTCTACTCTGAAATTTTTAATGAATCACCTTTTTACGTTTACTTCCATTCTTTCATGAAGCAGTCCTTGGATTCTAGTTTGATAGAAACCAAAAGTATCAATAACTACTGTTGTCAACATTCACAAATGCAAGAAATGATTAGCAAGGTGGGCGGGGTCAAGTTCAACAAATCAGGATTCAAGCAGAGGGCCTGAATGTTGAACAGAACAACTCCTGTGTGAATATTTGACTGGTAAATGAGATTGAAAAGTACCATAAGCTAATGAATGGAAAATCTGGGCAAGTGATACAATAAATAATCCACTAAAACCCTAGCCATTTGATGAAATACTCAATTCTTAAATTATTGGGTATACTTAATCAAACCTAGACTATCAGGCTAAATAGCATGTGACATAAAGTAATTTACCATTGTGACTGATCCACACCTAAATCAGTCAAATCCATACCCTCAAAACATATGCAAATCATAGTGTTGGCACAACATCTTTTAAAATATTTTAAAATCAGCTAGACAAAAAGGGAACATTTTTCAAATCTGCTCACCTTAAAAATTTCATTTAGTTCATTTATAGGCTGGAACAGGTTCCATCTTTACCACTGTAATTCATATTTTGGGGACTGCCTTTGAAACCACAAAGCAAAGTTTAATTAGACATTTGGCAGTAAAAGGTCATGGTTAAAGAGTATGGGATCTAGGGGAGGCAGACTCAGCTTCAACTCTCGCTCCACTATGAATTTATTAGCTGTATTACCCGTGTATAATACATAACCACTCAAACCTTCAGTTTCCTCCTCTGGGGGAAAAAAAAAAAAAGATCTAAAGTAGTATCTGCCTTATAGAGTTGTACATAAAGCCCATAGAGTGCCCAGCACTGAGTAAATGTTAAACAAATGTTAGTGTTGAAAGTGGTGACAGTTCTTGTTATTCTTAATATTCTTACAGCAACTTATTGGATATCATTGTGACAGATTGCTAAAGATAATTATCTTGATAGGGGTTGTGGAGTCCTCATACTTGGATAGTTGAAAAAAAAAAGTAATCCTACTACATCCTATTTGCGGCTGCTGCTGCTAAGTCACTTCAGTTGTGTCCGACTCTGTGCAACCCCACAGACGGCAGCCCACCAGGCTCCTCCATCCATGGGATTTTCTAGAGAAGAGTATTGGAGTGGGTTGCCATTTCCTTCTCCAATGCATGAAAGGAAAAGTGAAAGTGAAGTCGCTCAGTCGTGTCTGACTCTTTGAGACCCCATAGACTGCAGCCTACCAGGCTCCTCCATCCATGAGATTTTCCAGGCGAGGGTACTGGAGCCGGTTGCCATTGCCTTCTCCAATATCCTATTTAAATGGTAGCAATTATATCTGAGATGTCAAGGGGAAAATAAATAACATACAACACTTTACAGTTCTATAAATATCCAATCATTTCTATCTAAGCTTTAGGATTGAAAGTGAAAAGTCAAAGTCACTCAGTTGTGTCCGATTCTTTGTGACCCCATGGACTAAACAGTCCATGTAATTCTCCAGGCCAGAATACTGGAGTGGGTAGCTGTTCCCTTCTCCAGGGGAATCTTTCCAACCCAGGAATCAAACTGGGGTCTCCTGCATTGCAGGTAGATTCTTTCCCAGCTGAGGTACCAGAGAAGCCCTAAGTTTTAGGGTTAGAAAATTCTAATCTAAACTCCACATTTTAACCAAAATGATCAATATGGAAAATATTTGTGAGAGACATCAAAGAGTTTGATAGCTTTTGAAGCTGGGAAGTCCCAAAGCAACAAAACCCCTTTCTGTCACAGTTAACTATTAAAATTAGTTCAGAGATGCACCTTGTGTTTACATGTAAAGAGTAAAAACCTGATTTTTAAAATGCAGTTAATCTCTGTAATGGGTGTTAGCTCTGAGTAGAAAAACCAGCATTTAAGAAAGGATTAACACTGTGATTAATTATGGTGATTAATCATGGTGGCTAACTGCTCTGGTTTGTTACTTTAATGACTAGTCTGGAGCTTAGGACAATCCTGACAGAGTTAGGAACCCCTAGAAAACCAAGTAGGAGGCACCTTCAGAAAGTTAAGAGTGTAGCCTAAGTAGATGAGACCTGTCTGACCTCTTCAAAAGCAAGAATTGTTGCCGTATTAATGCTCTTTCTTTTCATACTAGCCCATCTTTTCATCACAAATGTAACCATGATAAGAACAGCTTGTTTGGGCTTCCTTGGTAGCTCAGTGGTAAAGAATCTACCTGTCATTGCAGGAGACTCGGGTTCAATCCTTGGCCTGAGAAGATTCTACATGCCGCAGAGAAACTAAGCCCATGTACCACAACTATTCAGCCTGTGCTCGAGAGCCCAGCAATCAAAACTGTTGAGCCCATGTGCCACAGCTACTGGAGCCTACGCACCCTAGAGCCCGTGCCCCACAACAAGAGAAGCCACCACAATGAGAAGCCAGCACACTGCAAGGAAGAGCACCACCAGCTTGCCGCAACTAGAGAAGAGTCCGCACAGCAACGAAGACCCAGCACAGCCAAGAATACATAAATAAATTTTAAAAATTATTTTTTAAAAAAAGAGCTTGTCCTATCTGAGAAAGAAAGTAAAATCCCTTATGTTCTTGCTAATTTCTAAGTTACAGGACTAGAAAATGCAATTCCACATTACTTTAGGAGAGCTGTAAGCATTGCTCATTGTACTAAAGAGAAAGCTCTGAAGATAGGTCTGTGTTCAAATCCCTTTATTGAATAATTCTGGGCAAGCTACTAATTTTTCAGTTAAAATAAAAGGTACACCTTTCACTTGCTGTCCGGATTTAATGACAGAAACATTCAGGTCAAGTGTTTAGCACAGACCCTTGGAACATAAGAAAGTTTTAATAAGCTCTAAAAGCTTTAACTATCTGAGGATTGACTACAAATGCTGCATATTTAATTAATGCATTTACTCCAAGACATTATAAACTCTTCAGTTGTTTCCAATCTTCAGCCTTGTGGAGGAAGGTCACTGAACAGTTACGGTAAATTTTCTCTACTGCTATTGTGTTACCGTTAAATAATTATTTAAATCTATTCCCTATCATTCCCACTGCACACACAAAAATGAGTTGATTCTGACAAGAGCTTTTCTTAATTTGCTTTGAAACTGACAAGTTTCTTGACTTCTTTTCAGTTCAGTATTTTAAAAATCTCTAAACAATAAAATTAAGAGATTAACTTCATAAGATTTTTTTCAATCTAGGCACATTACATGTATCCACTTAAATATGAATAATACTTATTTATTCTATAAACCCCTGGAGGAGGAAATGGCAACCCATTCCAGTATTCTTGTCTGAAAATTCCCATGGACAGAGGAGGCTGGCGGGCCACAGTCCTCAAAGAGTCAGACACGACTGAGCAACTAAGCATGGCACATACATAATCTAAGGTATATATCATCATATATTTTAAGATATCTAAAAATTCCTATGCAGAATCTTAGATTTTTTATTGTTCTTACACAACATTCTCATATTTGAAAGTTATTACAACTGGCTTTAAAGAAAAATCAAATTAGTTGTTTTCAACTAGCCTTGATTTAAATTTTAAACTTTGTATATTGCGAAAACATAGGCGAGAAGAGTTTTGAGACCAAAATAAAGGCAAAGAAAAGAAAATGGGAAAAGGCTCTGAGATGATAGGAAAACATTTAGAAAACATTAAGTATCTACTAGGTGCAGCAAGAGAAAAAGGTACCCTCCCTTCTCGAAAGGAGCGTTCATGTCTTATCTCATTGGGAACAATAATAATTATATCATACTATAAACTACTAGGTTGTACACACAGGAAATGAAAAGAAAGAGACATCCGTGACTAGACTAATGGTGAGAAGCCTCATGAAGGAGAGGAGCCTGGACTTGATTTGAATAAGGCCTATTGTTAGCAGTAGTACTATATACATATTTTAGTATTTACTATTATTATTATCCATATTTTATAGGGTAGTAAAATGACACACAGGCTCATTTTCAAGGGCTGAGTGTTTTGCCCAAGGCCACATATTTAATAATTACTTTACAAGGAGAATGCAACAATTTTTCCACTCTACTACCTTCACTCACTGCAGGAAGAATGAGGTTGGACAGACAGAATAGGGCAAGGCTACCAAAAAGACATAATCTACTAACAAGAGAAATCCTTAGGTACTTATTACGCATGTGGATGAAGTGATGACAGTATTTTTCAAGAGCAGTCATCTTGCAGCCATGAATAGAACAGACCTTAGGTGACATGGCACCGAGCCAAGAAAACCACTTCAGAAGCTGGTGATGTAATTGATGACAGAAGTGATGAAATTCTGGATTAGGACAGCTGTGGTGGGACTAGACAAAAAAACAAATATATCAGATGGGGCAAAAGAAAAAGTGACCAAATTGGTAACTTGGTGGATGTCAGAGATAAAGAAAAGAATGAAGTTAAAAATGAGAGCGTGTGTCATTCAGGGAAAAACAGCATGGTTTGTCACAAAGTTATCAAATAGAACAAATAGAACACCTTTCCCCTGCTGGACCACCCCCAACCCCAGCCATTTTCTCCTTCTCACTAGCTGTATTTCAACTTTGAATTCTAGCTTTCATCCACTCATATTTTACTGACCAACTGTGGGTTAGGCTCTGATCACAGTAACAGTAATAACAGCAACAGAAAAACCTTTTTACAGCACTTATTCTATAAAGACCAGCATGCATGCATGCTAAATCGCTTCAGTCTTGTCCGACTCTTTGGGATCCTATGGACTGTAGCCCGCCAGTCCCCACTGTCCATGGGAGTCTCCACGCAATACTGGAGTGGGTTGCCATTTCCTTCTCCAGAAGGAAATGTCAGGCACTGTTCTAAATGCTTTATATTAATTCATTTAACTCCCACTTACACCTCTAAAGGACAATCAAAATTGTGATGCCACATTAGAGCTGAGAAAACTGAAATAAAGTCATACAGTAAGTGGATGGCCCTGGACTGTTACCCAAGCAGTCTGATTCCAGAGCCCACCCATCTAACCACTCTGCTACACTACACTGAAAAGCCTTCATGCTATTTCCATATTTTTACAGTGTCCATCATAGTGCAGCCTTGGAAATTTTAGAAAAACTGTGTAATATGGGAGTCTCTCCAGATTTCAGAGCCCTAAGTATTAGAAGTTGTCCAATGACAAGACATGGGCTTTACCAATATCTTGATTGTCCTAATTATTCAGCTATCTGGGAGAAGGGTACCAAATCCATCAAACACTTGTACAGCTTTCCACTTGGTGTTGACTCCATAGGTCATAATCACAATGGCACATTTCAGCAGTTTGCACAGTCACAGAACATTCAAGCAAAGAATCCCTTATTCTCAAATTTTACATGATAAATAAAAAATTCTAAACATTTAGCTTATCAACCTTGCCATCTTGAGACATAACTTGCATTATCAGTTTTGTCTTTCTGCCACTAAATGATTTATTACATCTCAATTAATCAGAGAAGAAATGTGCAAATAGAATTTTCAGTTAGAAAAATTCTTAAACAGAGAATTTTACTGGAGGCAAAATAAGAAAGAAATAGAAAAGAGATCCAAACCCCAACAGTGAGATGAGTCAAGCTGATAACAAAGTAAAAAAAAAAAAAAAAAAAAACCACACACACACATTTCAAGAGCCACAGATAAATTAACCCAATGAGAATAAGAGCTACATCCATTCTAACCATGACTCAAAACTCAGAAGCAACTGAGAAGAAACTGATAAATAAAATGCTAAAAGCAAAACCATCAATTCCAATATACACAGTGGACTGTCCCACCACTACTCTACTAAATCTGCCCTCTGAAAGGGGGCCAACAGCTTCTAAATGACCAGTGATCTTTCTTCAGTTCCCTTTCTCCTTGATCTTCCTTTACAGACCGCTCCACTTTACCTGGGTTCTTTCCCCCCTTGACTTCCATGATCCTTCTCCCTGCTTTCCCAGATTTAGGCATCACTCTTCTCAGTACTATTCTCTAGCTTTTCACCAGCCCCTCAAGTGGTTGTCTCCCAAAAAGTTCAGACTTGGACCCTCTGCTCATTTCTCTAAATTCCTTCCCTTAGGGGACCTCACTATCCTGCAATCTGCTCCTCTAATCTCTCTCCTGAACTGTAGTCCTATGACTCTAAGTGTTAATAGACATTTTCACAGTATTACTTCAAATTCACGAGTTTTAATCTAAATTGGTCTTCTCCTCAAAACTTTATCTATTCTTTCACTGTGCCCTCACACATAACACACACACACACACACACACACACACACACACACACACGCCAAACTGTCAGACTCCCTTAACTTCCTCAACACCCTGTCCATGCCTCAACTGCAGCCCAGATTACCCTCATTCTGATTCATGGGTATGTTTGTTTGCCTCTCCAAGTACACTCACTGAGGGGCAGGAACTGTCTGAGTCACCCATGTATCCCCAGGGAATAATACTGCAGATGCTGAAGAAAATCTGTAAGAGAAATGAATAACCGGACAAATCTGTTTCAGCCAAACTGGTCTCCACCTGCTTGGCATTTCACAGTCCCCACTCCCCAGCCCAGAACAGTCCTCTCTGCTGCTGCACATAAGGAAAACTCCCACCCATCCTTCCAGAGACTCAGCTTCAATTCCACTTGTCAGGTGACCCCATTCAACCAGACTCCTTGCTCATCGGTCTTAAGGTGACAGGCAGTTCAATGTCATAAACCCAGTATCATCTTTGAAGCCACTCAGGCAAGTTGTAGCAGAAACCAGCTGTGTTACTCTTGGCAGATCCCTGAAGCTTTCTAAAGCTTTATTTCTTCAGCTATAAAATGAGATAAATAATTTCCATCTGGAGAATCTGGGGGAGGATTAAAGAAGAGTAAACTACCTAGAACACAGTAGATGTTCAGGAAATGTTAACTCCTCCCTCCCGCTTCATTTACCATTTACATAGGACTCACAGTGCACACTTTTGTCTCCATGACTAGATTGTAACAATTGGTAAGATCTGTGAGGGTAGGAGATGCATCTCATTTACGTTCCTATCGTTTAAACATCTCTCAGTGTGCCTTACATAGAGATACAACAAAAATTGAGAACAACAAAATTACAATTACAGTGGATTATGGCAATCAGGTGTAAATAGGGCCAACACTAGAGCTGACCATAGTACATTTTCCATCTAATTTAGCTGCAGGATTATCACATGGCACCTCTGTAGTTTTTGCACATGCCAAAAGCTGGTTTCAACAAATGACCACACATTTGCTGAAACCAATTTCTAGTGTGCACAAGTCAATAAGGAGTCTTTGATAATAACATTAAAGTTGGCTTAAATGCTGCAGTCAATATTAGAAGCTTCTGTATTTGTACTTTTTCCCATATACTTTTAGGAAGCTTTCTACAAATTCTGTGATTTAATGTGATAGCAACAGAGCTCTTCATACTACCTGTTAACTGAAACTAGATTGAGATGCTTATATTTTTCCACCAGGTTTTTTTTTTTTAAGGCTGATACTAAAGCAAAACTAGCAAGATCAACTCCCAAAATATAATTACAGGTAAATTTTAGCAAAGTCTCTTTAACTATTTTTTCTAAATTAATTTCACTAATATCAGGTCTTCAACATCCTCTCTGAACTTGTTGGAATGTTTTTTTCCAGTCTGGCTTATCATAACCTTCCTTTACTATATATTATCTTCAGCAAGAATCAATTCCCACGGTTGAGTTTCATTTTTTCTTTTAACTCTGCCCCACTTGCATGTGGTAACAAGTTGGAGAAGCTGCAATTGTTGGGTAGTAACCTCCACTCTCCCAGTCTACACCTCATTCACACTCCCAGCCATATTCCCTTTCCCTGCAGAAGCTAATTCTATAGTTTTCATAAACTGGAATGTGCAACTTTAAGTGTAATTGGAGAAAGCAATTAGTAATGGAAATGTGTGCCAAACATCCTACCCTTTCAACATATTCATGTTTCCAAGTACTTTTTGTTTTGTTTGTTGCTTCCCATGTGGAGAAGTTTATGGTAACAAAAAGAGGCATTCAGCATTCTGACCAAATCCACCAGAACAGAGAACACAGACACACATTGATAATGCAGGAAGAGCCAAAAGCCAGACATCAGACCAATTTTCTAACCTCATTTATCCATCTATTTTATCTTTTTAGGCAAAATCATAACCGCTCTCAGCTTCAGCTTCCTCTTGTATAAAATAGAGACAATACCCTCCCTATCTCAGCAGTTTGAGTAATAAAATGACAGCATCACAAATAGCACTGTATAACTGTAAACTGTGTGAATTTATACAGAAATATATATGTGTGAATATACTTTTGAATAGCAATGCCATATCCTATAGATAGATTAAAAATAATTTTATATCATGTGTTAAAGTGAAAAGTGAAAGTGCAAGTTGCTCAGTCAGTCATGCCCAATTCTTCATGACCCCAAGGACTATTAAATTCTCCAGACCAGAATACTGGAGTGGGTAGCCGTTCCTTTCTACAGGGGATCTTCCCAACCCAAGGAT
This sequence comes from Capra hircus, assembly GCF_001704415.2. Classification (NCBI taxonomy): domain Eukaryota; kingdom Metazoa; phylum Chordata; class Mammalia; order Artiodactyla; family Bovidae; genus Capra; species Capra hircus. The sequence goes on along the minus strand of NC_030826.1, from coordinate 40,657,415 downwards.
CGAACCCAGGTCTCCTGCATTGCAGGGGGATTCTTTACTAGCTGAGTCACAAGGGAAGCGCAAGAATACTGGGATGGGTAGCCTATCCCTTCTCCAGGGGATCTTCCCGACCCAGGAATTGAACCGGGGTCTCCTGCTTTGCAGGCAGATTCTTTACCAACTGAGCTATCAGGGAAGCCCATGAGCTATCATGTGTTAAAAGTCCCAATTAAATACTTTATTAGTTATATAAAATTCTACACACAGTAAATTCAAGGGAAACATTTTTTTTGAGAAGCAGAATCTAGCTTTCAAACACATGTTCACAGACCACTTCATAATTTTGAAGCAAGTATCATTTTCCAATCTGGTATATTCTTGTAAGAAAATTTTTACTCATAATCACTTCCTTTTCTATTGGCCAAACTTACAGTAAACAAAACAGTGGAGATTAGTTCATATCTTGTGCTAAGAATTTCTGCAATGTGGTCTTCATATAGGCCTTCATTACAATGAATTTAAAAAATAAAAAAAAATCCAGGATAACTTCCTGATGTTAGATTTAAATGTTAAAAAGAATAGCACCAATAAATTAGAAGATTCCTAAATCATTACACACTTCCAATTTCCTAGACAAAATATCTATGTACTTTCATTCTCCAAATAAAAGATTTTCTATAAACATACACACACATGCATTTCTTAAGTTGTGTTTTTATGTCTTTATTTATACGTGGTAACTTTTGAACACAAATCGTTTAACATGTTTTTTATTTTCATTTTGGTTGCTTGCAGTTTACTCTACAGCCCTAACATGGCATAATTTTATCTGAATTTATGCTGTTCTAATTAATTAAAACTGTTTAAAACATGAATTTGAAAAGTATTAACTATGATTTTGTAATTTAAAATTCTTTTTCTAAACTTTGCAAACATTCTGTACAAACTAAATTAGTGCCGAGGAAAAAAGGAAAAATGCACGTCAAGTTGCTCAAGCTTCTTAAAAAGGTGAAAAAGTTTAATGAAACAAATGCTCATATGACCAACACCCATTTTCAATTTCAACATAGCAAACCTCCTGTTTGTTCTTAAGGCTAATTCAAAACCAAACATATTGGGGCTGGTGATTACTTAAGATAATTTATGCAATCATAAGCCAAAGATGCAAATTTGGCAAAAAGAAAATCAAGCAAGTAAGCAAAACTCTAACACACGTGGGACACACCCTCTCAGTATATAAAGGCCTGTCACTGTCCTTGGTACCAGGCACTCCCTGAGCTAAACAGCATCACCATGTCTGTTCGATACAGCTCAAGCAAGCAATACTCTTCCTCCCGCAGTGGACATGGAGGAGGAGGAGGATCATCCCTCAGAATTTCAAGCAGCAAAGGCTCTCTTGGTGGAGGATTTAGCTCAGGGGGGTTCAGTGGTGGCTCTTTTAGCCGTGGGAGCTCTGCTGGAGGCTGCTTGGGGGGCTCATCAATTGTCTATGGAGGAGGATTAGGAGGTGGCTTTGGTGGGGGCTATGGAAGTAACTTCGGTGGGAGCTATGGAGGAGGCAGCTTTGGAGGGGGCTATGGAGGAGGTAGCTTCGGAGGGGGCAGCTTTGGAGGGGGTAGCTTTGGAGGTGGTTTGGGTGGTGGATTTGGAGGAGATGGTGGCCTCATCTCTGGAAATGAAAAAATAACCATGCAGAATCTGAATGATCGCCTGGCTTCCTACTTGGACAAAGTTCGGGCTCTGGAAGAATCAAACTATGAGCTAGAAGTCAAAATCAAGGAGTGGTATGAAAAGCATGGCAATTCAAGCCAGCGAGAGCCTCGTGATTACAGCAAATACTACCAAACCATTGATGATCTTAAAAATCAGGTAAGGGGCATTTTTTAAATGTAACTTTAAGTCTCTTTTTGTGCATGTAATTCTGATAGATAATTTTTTAATCAACTACAGTGTTCACTGTGTTTGACTACATTACTTTCTTGCTTCCCTGAGCAATCCAGTCTCTTCAAAGGTAAACAGCTGTGAGGGTACAGTCATTGCAATCTTCATCCAACATGTGTATTGTGTATCTTGTAGGATGAGGGGATTACTAAGAATTTTTAAGGTTTTAATGAGTGTAAGAGTCCACATTTAAAATACATTAGAAAATGTACAAACACAGGGACTGAAAGAATTATTCAATGAATCAGAAAATATTATTCAAATTGATAACAACAGCAAATACTCACTACTGACACTGTAAGAAACATGAATTTTCCAGTACGAAAATGGAGTATTGCTTGCCCTGAGGGAATTTTTGAATTGCATTGTGTGCGGTTTATATTCACTTAGAATATATATTTAAAACAAGTTAAACCAAATACAAGTATGAGTCAGTCAAAAGTTAGCTAAAATACATGGAAATTACACAGGTATAAGAGGACATGAATGCAGCTATATAACTCCAGTTAGTTTTCAGAAAGGGAGGATATAGAAATAGAAAAGTATGGAAACTTCAAGAGAACAAACGACTCAATCTTAAGTATATAGGTAAGACTTCAATGTCAGATTTAAAATAAAAAATTTCCCAAGACTTAGTAATAGAACACCACAGAAATGTGGTTCATCTCTGCCACTATAAAAGCTGTGTCTGTGTCTGATTTCTTTGTCTCTCCTTCCAGATCCTCAACCTGACAACAGACAATGCCAATATCCTGATTCAGGTTGATAATGCCAGGCTGGCAGCCGATGACTTCAGGATGAAGTAAGCTAAGCAAATGTGGTACAATACTGTCACAATAAATACATGAGATGTTTTTAACAATGTATGCCCACAAGAGCGTTTACATTTTCCTGAATTCATTCAAATTTAAACAATACTGGAGCTGTCAAGAGAAATTTTCAACCTCAGTATTACCTTTTCAGTTGAGTTCAGTTCAGTCGCTCAGTTGTGTCCGACTCTTTGCGACCCCATGAATTGCAGCACGCCAGGCCTCCCTGTCCATCACCAACTCCCGGAGTTCACTCAGATTCATGTCCATCGAGTCAGTGATGCCTTTTAGGCAATATTATAAGAAGATGCGCTTTAAAGTAAATGCAAAGTTTCTTCTCATTAAACCACTAAGAATCCCTATGTTAATCAGAGTATGATAAATGTTGCCAAGATATAAAGTCAACTCTTTACTTGGTTTCTAAACAGTCCCCACCCAGGAATATCTCCCTGATATAAGTTATACCCAGTATTTGTATCATGCTTGTTTCAGGTATGAGAATGAGGTAACCCTGCGCCAGAGCGTGGAGGCCGACATCAATGGCCTGCGCAGGGTGCTGGACGAGCTGACCTTGACCAAGACCGACCTGGAGATGCAGATCGAGAGCTTGACCGAGGAGCTGGCCTACCTGAAGAAGAACCATGAAGAGGTAACATAAATAGTTATACTTCCCCCAGCCAAAAAGGGACTCAGGGTCATGAAGCAGTCATTAAATATTTCTGTTCCTCAAACAGGAAATGAGAGACCTTCAAAATGTATCCACTGGTGATGTGAATGTGGAAATGAATGCTGCCCCAGGTGTTGATCTCACTGAACTTCTGAATAACATGAGAAGCCAATATGAACAACTTGCCGAGAAAAATCGCAGAGACGCCGAAGCATGGTTCAATGAAAAGGTAGTTCATCTTCTTTTGCAGCAAAGTCAATGGTGGTTTGGTTGTTAGTTCAGATTTTTCTCATCAGGTCCCCTGTTTTTAATATTCTAGAGCAAGGAACTCACTACGGAAATCAACAGTAACCTTGAGCAAGTATCGAGCCATAAATCTGAGATTACTGAGTTGAGACGCACTATTCAAGGCCTGGAGATTGAGCTACAGTCCCAACTAGCCCTAGTAAGTAAATAATTCTCTCGAGAAATAACATCACTTTATCATGCGTTTCATCCTCACATAAGAATAGGCAACATAAAAGAAAATGCAGAGTCGAGGGTAAAAAAGTAGAAATAAAATGGAAGCTTTTTGTTAATGGGAGAAAAGTATTATTGGCATTGATCGGAAAATGCTGAAATTGAAATATTATTAAACCTAAAACACAAATCTGTTCCTTTTCTTTATTCTTCTCATGAAATTATTAAGCCTCACTGTACCTAAGTCAACAATGAAGTAGCTAAGTTACAATATATTCCTTCCTCTGCAGAAACAATCCCTGGAAGCCTCCTTGGCAGAGACAGAAGGTCGCTACTGTGTGCAGCTCTCTCAGATTCAGTCCCAGATCTCCGCTCTGGAAGAACAACTGCAACAGATTCGAGCGGAGACCGAGTGCCAGAATGCCGAGTACCAACAACTCCTGGATATTAAGATACGACTGGAGAATGAAATTCAAACCTACCGCAGCCTGCTAGAAGGAGAGGGAAGGTAAATTACAGAAAATGTTTAAATCATCCCAGTTGCTTTTATTCAGTGTGCCAAGCCGCAAGGCTTTTCCCAAAACTCAAGGATATGTCAGAGGATGGGAGAAAGTGGAAAGAGAGGAGGCAAAGTACACAAGAAGGCGTATGCAACCAGCCTCAGTGTCCCAACGAATTTGGCCCAAGAAAGATTCTTAGGCTTGGGTGCATATATAACTGCTTTAAAAGATCGAGTTCATAATCGGCAGGGGTGATTTTCCTCAAAACACGTTTTGCCCAGGTTATAAAGTAACAATAACCTGGAAACAGACTCACAGCTTCCAACGTTAGAGCTAACGGAAATTAACATTTACTCTCCAAGTTCCGGCGGCGGCTCCTACGGCGGCGGGCGTTCCGGCGGCTATGGCGGAAGTTCCGGCGGCGGCGGCGGCTACAGCGGCGGAAGTTCCAGCGGCGGCTACGGCGGCGGAAGTTCCAGCGGCGGCTACGGCGGCGGAAGTTCCAGCGGCGGCTACGGCGGCGGAAGCTCCAGCGGTGGCGGCCACGGAAGTAGTTCCGGCGGCGGCTACGGCGGCGGAAGCTCCAGCGGCGGTGGCCACGGAAGTAGTTCCGGCGGCGGCTACGGCAGCGGAACTTCCAGCGGAGGCCACAAGTCCACCACTTCAGGGTCCGTTGGAGAGTCCTCATCTAAGGGACCAAGGTCAGCAGAAACTAGCTGGGGTAATCAGAATTAGTTTTAACTTTTTGATGGGTTTTTTTGTTGCTGTTTTTTGGTTTTGCTTTTGTTTTTTAAGTTCTGTAACTTTTTTTTTTTAGAATTATTTTAAAAATTAAAATCTTATAAAATCTTTATTTGCTTTTTCCAACCGACTATAGTTGTTGACTCCAGTCTTGAGGGGAAAACGGTATTGTCTAAAATGCTGTAGCTTTTTGGTGTTTTTAAAAGTAGCTGTAAAGAAGTTTTCCTTTTTTCACTTTTGTGGGGTTTTTTTTTTTTCATTTAGATATTTTGATATAGATATTTTGGGTAGTAAATATCTTTGATTTAGCTATTTTGCTCATTAATTAGTAAGGACCCAACAAATTGTATTCTAAATTGTTGTTTTTATTGTAATTAACTTACAGATACTAACAAAACCAGAGTGATCAAGACAATTATTGAGGAGTTGGCACCTGATGGTAGAGTCCTTTCATCTATGGTTGAATCGGAAACCAAGAAACACTACTATTAAGCCGCATTAAGAGGAAAGAGTCTCCCGTCACACAGGCCATTATGCACAGATGCATGAAAAAAAATCTCCAAGAAAACACTTCAGTCTTAATGGCCTATGGAAATAGGTCCACTCCTTGATCCTAAGGTGTCTAAACGGTGTTTTGTGGTTTCTGTATTTCTCCTTTTCACTTTACCGAAAAGTATTCTTTAATGGAAAAAAAGAAAAACTTTCTATTCTCATTTACTAATGAATTTCAATAAACTTTCTTACTGATGCAAACTATCCAATTTGGTCAGAGTTGTCTTTATTTGAAGTAGACAATTTTTAACATTAAAGATTAGTAAAGTATCATTTGAAGATTGACTTATCCAGAAATTCTGAAGACAGGTTATCATTAGGATTTCTCTGAATCCGTTTTTTAATCTTATGGGTATGTTGGACCAATGTTAATAATCTCACTGAGGAAAAAGTCCATGAGTCACCAGTTACTCTTTCTTTAAGATACAAAAGTATGTTGATAGTTCCCAGTTCTCTGGCTTTGAATTAAGTCCTAGAAACTATGAAAAGTCTCATACCCCAAAGATTAAATTAATTGGAAATTTCACATTTTCTGATCACTTGCCTTCTCACATTTAGCTGTTCTTATTAATATTTTCTTCTCATTACTATGTTGCTTCTGCCCAATTGCTACACAGCCAAAGAGATAGCTTCCAACACTAACTAGCCAAGTAAAGTCAAATCACCCTGACAAAATTATTTGGTGTCTATCAGACAAACAGGAGAAGCACTGTCAAGACATGGTAATACCAATTTAACCAAAAGGACACCTGTAAGTCTCTACTTTCACCAATTAGTACAGTGACAGTACTAAAGACCTGGTTCTTACAAGGTCAATGCAATCACAACCTTCAGTCAATAAGAACCCAACTGACATTACTCTGTGAGTATATGGGGTAGGTAAGGGTTGGATTTACTCTGTGACCCTAAGACTACCTTGTGTTCCCTGGTGGGTTCCTAGGTTATCCTTGTCCACCAAGTAGCCTTTCTTAGTATCCTTACTGATTTGAGCTCCAGTTCTCCCAAGGACCTAAAACTGGCCACTTGATTGAGACTTCTGCTGGGTAAACCCTACACTCTATCCCAAACTGATCACTGAAACTGTGTTTTACTGTGAATGGACTTTGTTATAGTGAAAACGCCATGACCTCCCTGGCACCAAACATTACCACAGACACTGCTTTAGTGCACATGACTTTCTATGTGTACTGGCCGCCCTTCTTGGGAGCCAGTCTGTTGAAGTCCCAAGATGCTGCCTTGCAATGCCCTGAAACAGGGATGGGTAAGGATTCTTTGAGAGGAGAAGGCGGCAACAGAGGATGACAGTTGTATGGCATCACTGACTCAACGGACATGAATTTGAGCAAACTCCAGGAGATAGTGAAGGACAGGGAAGACTGGTGTGCTGTAGTCCACGGGGTCGCAAAGAGTTGGACATGACTTTTCAACTGAACAACAACTGTGTATATACTATTATTCAAAAAAACTCTTATTATCTAGCAAAATTAACCAAGTCCCTGGGACCTAGATTATTCTTAATCTGAGTTGGCCATTCTCATTATTCTGAATAAGGGTTTTCATATTCAATAACATGGATTTGAGACAAATGCAAATACATTATTATGAAATAGTTATGTGCTCCAAGCCAGGATCTCAGCTGGTCAATTATTTATCTGGCTGGGTGGTGACCCAAACCTTCATTCCTAAAAAGTCTGAGTCATGGGGGTCCTGTCTTCTTATTTTTTCCATCTTCTAATATCTCTTTAAAGCATTTATATTTAATTTTCTTTATAAAGTAACTAGCTTATCTCTGATGGAAAACTACTTTCTTGATGGGTATTGACTAATCTGATTGTGGTAATTATTTCTCGACATGTATTAATACATCAAGTCATTACACTGGACACCTTAAACTTATACAGTACTGTATATGATATCCCAGTAAAACAAACAGACAAAAAAAAAAACTACTTTCTTGACTGAACTCCAAAACTATAGTTTCATAAAGACAATGTATCTAAACAAACAATTTTATTTTAACAAGGACATTTGTTTTTGTAGTTTAAAAAGTTATTGTTAGCTATGCAGATCACTATTTTTACTACAAAGATTTATCATGTAGCTATTAATCAAAAATCCTGTACACATTCTTACAGATTCTAAAGTTGTTACAGAGTCCTGCTATTTAAGCAGGGAAGTGTCCACTGAGACTACCAGAGCCAATTTTGAGACTCATGTGGAATCACACTAAACAGCAAAAGCTTGTATCTCCAAAGATTCTGCTTTATGCTGCTAAAAGCCTTGGAACTTTGCACACTGACAGTGATGTCCATAATGACTTGATATTTTGGGGGGGTCTTGGAGAATAACTTTGTTATGGCCAGCATAGGGAAGCAGCTTGAGTTAGTTTAATTAAATAAGGTTCATCCAGCATTTCCCATCTAGATTGCATCTTAAGAGTGGAAATTAGGGAAAGAGCTCATTTGTAGTTATAGGCATGCATTTCAAAGTCAGTGATTCCTGGACTTCATATTCTGGCACTGCCATTTACAAATCATGTAAATTTTGGACAAGTTATTTAACCATCCTAAGTCTCAGTTTTCTTATCTATACAGTAGGAATAATAATTACCTCATATGAGATTATTGTTTCCCCATTTGGGGATAATATGAGTTAATAAAAATGTGTGCTTAGTCGCTCAGTCATGCCCAATTCTTTGCAACACCATGGACTGTAGCCCACCAGGATCCTCAGTCTATGGGGATTCTCCAGGCAAGAATAGTGGAGTGAGTTGCCATGTCCTCTAGGGGATCTTCCCAACCTGGGGATTGAACCTAGGTCTCCTGCATTGCAGGCTGATTCTTTACCATCTGAGTCACCAGGGAAGTTAATAAAGCCCTTAAAAAATGCCCACTGTACTGAAAAAAGAGTATTATGTTCATTTTCAAAGAAATATGCTTGTTGGCTAAATAACTGAGTTTCTCCAAAGATGGACAAGAGCATCACAATAAATTGTTAGAGTAGGTGATCACTAACATCATCTACCGAGAGGTAGAGAACCAGGTCAGGTTGCTGTCCTAGGGCTGCAAAACTAAATTCCAGTGTCACAAAGGGTTATGATTAATCCAGTTCTGGGAATGTGAAGTCTGATAAAATATAGCAAGAAGTTTGTGAAAGTAAGTGGGAAGGACCAGATGATCACCCCAAAGATCTGAGATGGTTGACCACCCCTGAAAGCTACAGCTGTGGTCAGCCTGATCACGATGCAGACTATCCAGGCTGTGTCCTCGGATGACACAGGGAAACAAATGATCACAACATATATAAAACCTGTCTGGAAACTAGGTATGGAGGATTTTCTTTTTTGAAGGATACTTTTTGAACCAGGTTGTCCCACAGAAAAAGACATGCCAAAAGAAGAAGGACTCTTCGAGTTGCCATCTTGCTCCTTAGTCTCTAGATAAAAACACAAACACTGAGACTTCTCTGGTGGTCCAGTGGTTAAGAATCCTCCTGCCAGTGAAGAGGACTTGGGGTCATTCCCTGTTCTGGGAAGATCCCACATGTCGTAGAGCAGCAAAGCCTATGAACCACAACTACTGAAGTCCCCATGCCTAGAGTTCATGTGCTGAAACAAGAGAAGACACTGCAGTAAGAATCCTTTACCCACAGCAAAGAATAGCCCCCAACTGTCACAACTAGAGAAAGCCTAAGCACAGCAATGAACACCCAGTGCAGCCAAAAATAAAACTAACTAATTAATTTTTTTAAACAACCCAGAAACACCATCCTCATGCTAACATTGAGTTAAAAGGTCTTTCCAGCCTAACATCAGTTTGGAAAAGAAGAAATTGTTGTGAACTGGCATAAACATTGGATATTACCTCAGAGAACAATTTGGGTAGTGTTCTGAAAATAGTGTTGTCCAAGATTTTAGCAAAGAAAAAAAAATCACATACTTAAACTTTCAATTAATCTTTCCTATACAGAATAAGTTATCTAAGAAGAAATGCTAGAAAAGTATAAAGAAATGGGTTCGAAGGTTAGCTGAACCATGACCAAGCTAAAGAGCCCTTTAGAAGAGGAATTCTCATTAAAAGTTTTGACCTACTACTATGTGTTGGAATGCAAACTGGTGCGGCCTCTATGGAGAACAGTATGGAGGTTCCTCAAAAAACTAAAAATGGAATTGCCATATGATCCAGCAACCCCACTCCTGGGCATATACCTAGACAAAACTATAATTCAAAAAGATACACGCACTCCTATGTTCACAGTGGTACTGTGGCACTATTCCACACAATGGAATAATAATCATTAAAAATAATAAAATAATGCCATTTGCAACCACAAAGATGGACCTACAGATTATCAAACTAATAGAGTCAGAAAGAGAAAGACAAATACCGTATGATATCACTTATATGTACAATCTAAAATATGACACAAAATGAACATACCTACAAAGCAAAAACAAACTTACAGATATAGAAAACAGACGTGTGATTGCCAAGGGGGAGAGGCAGTGGGGGCGGAGAACTGGCAGTTTGGGATTAGCAGACACAAACTAGTTTACATAGGATGGATAAGCAACAAGGCCATATTACACAGCACAGGATAGTCAATATCCTGTGATAAACCACAATGGCAAAGACTATGAAAAGGATGTGTATGTATAACTGAGTCACTTTGCTATACAGCAGAAATTGTACGACATTGTAAACCAACTTTGGCCACCTGATGTGAAGAACTGACTCATTTGAAAAGACCCTGATGCTGGGAAAGATTGAAGGCAAAAGGAGAAGGGGCCAACAGAGGATGAGGTTGTTGGATAGCATTACTGACTCAATGGACATAAGTTTGAGTAAGCTCCAGGAGTTGGTGATGGACAGGGAAGCCTGGCGTCCACGGGATCACAAAGAGTTGAACACAACTGAACGACTGAACTGAACTGAACTGTAAACCAACTATGTTTCAATAAATTTATTTGTGTTAATCTATAGAGCCTCTGTAAGGTTTTGTGAAGTAAGAAATTTGAAGGGGAGACTAAAAGCAGAGGACTTCCCTGGTGGTTAAGACTCCCCGCTTTCAATGCAGGGGTTGTAGGTTTTGAACTTGTAAAGCTTGATATAAACATAAGGGGATTTTGTCTTTATATTCATCATGCTCTAGACTTTGAAAACATTAATGTTGAGGTAGGTTCTTGCTGTTGTGCTGTGTGTGTGCTCAGTCATGTCCAACTCTTTGCAGCCCCATGGACTATAGGTCACCAGGCTCCTCTGGCCATGGAATTTTCCAGGCAAGAATACTGGAGTGGGTTGCCATGCCCTCCTCCAGGGGGTATCTTCCCAACCCAGGGATCAAACCTGCATCTCTTGTGTCTCCTGCATTAGCAGGTGGATTCAGGGGTTTAATAATTTCCTGCCGAGGGCATGTATGATCCAGGTTGAAGTCAGCCCCAAGAACATACATTTGCAGGTGAGCACTGCCCTCTGGTGGAAATAGAAAGGTAGGGGCAGGGGCAGTTAATGACATGGGCGCACCAGAGGTGATGCCGAGAAGCCACTTATTTAAATTTATGCATTACTGGAGCCTATTATACAGAGTGAAGTAAGCCAGAAAGAAAAACACCAATACAGTATACTAATGCATATATATGGAATTTGGAAAGATGGTAACGATAACCCTGTATGCAAGATAGCAAAAGAGACACAGATGTATAGAACAGTCTTTTGGACTCTGGGAGAGGGCGAGGGTGAGAAGATTTAGGAGAATGGCATTGAAACATGTATAATATCATATATGAAACGAATCACCAGTCCAGGTTCTATGCATGATACTGGATGCTTGGGGCTGGTGCACTGAGACGACCCAGAGGGATGGTACGGGGAGGGAGGAGGCAGGGGGGTTCAGGATGGGGAACACGTGTATACCTGTGGCGGATTCATGTTGATGTATGGCAAAACCAATACGATATTGTAAAGTAATTAACCTCCAATTAAGATAAATGAATTTATATTTTAAAAAATAAATAAAACTGTTGTAAAGCAAAAAAAAATTAATTTATGCATTAACAACAACAAAATCTTCCTCTTTTTTTTTCCCACACATGTTCCTTTGGAAATATTTTCTTTACATATACAGAATGTGGACCTGTTATGCCAAAGTGAAAGTGAAAGTCGCTCAGTGGTGTCTGACTCTTTGTGACCCCGTGGACTATACAATCCATGGAATTCTCCAGGCCAGAATAATGGAGCCTTTCCCTTCTCTAGGGGATCTTCCCAACCCAAGGATTGAATCCAGGTCTCCGGCATTGCAGGCAGATTCTTTACCAACTGAGCTATCAGGAAAGCCCGTTACACCAATTATTTGTCTAATTATTATTACTTACAGTTCTCTGGGGGCTCAGATGGTAAAGAATCCGCCTGCAAGGTGAGAAACCCGTGTTTGATCCCTGGGTCAGGAAGATCCCCTGGAGAGGGAATGACTACCCACTCCAGTACTCTAGAGAAGTCCATGGACAGAGTAGCCTGGTAAACTACAGTTCATGAGGTTGCAAAGAGTTGGACACGACTGAGAGACATGAATTCAAATTCAGTGATCATGCAAGCAATGAAGAGAGTCACAATTCTTTATATATTTTACTATCCTAATTCTTTGTTATTTCAATCATTCAATAACTTAATTAAAAGATAATTTCACAACCCATACAGCATTTTAAGATTATTGATGGCAACATATAAAGCAGATATTCAGTAGAGTTATTACTTATATCTGAAATATGCTCACAAGACTCTCAAGGTCACCTAAAAATATGCCACATCTTCACTCGGCAGGTAGCTGGTAACACTGAGCAAATTGTTTAACACTTCTGGGCCTTACTTGCCTCATCTGTCAAATAAAAAGGCTGAAATTAGTGATGTCTCAGGCCCTCTGCAGCTCTAAAAAGATCCTACAACTTTGCCCAGAAAATGCATTTAAAGGCCATGTTGATGCCAGCCTTGGTACCAGCTAACTAGGTTTCAGACTGCTTGTGCCAACAGAGTTCCAGGAGACACCCTGACTGTCTTGGTGGCAAAGCTACTTCATTCCTCTCTCTGCCACAGAACTGGGCCGAGTCAAGCCCAACCAAGGCCCTCCTTCTCCTGTCCTCTCTTCTTCCTTCACCCCACTCTCCCACCAAAGCCCCAAGAGGAGGCTTCTCAGGTCATTTCTTGCCCACCTCTGCTTCTGTTTCAGCTTAACCTCCCCAGACTGTCCACACCAGCATATAACACAACCACAACAATAAAGCTGTCCTTCGCTGACAGCTTTTCATTTACCGGGCATTGTACTGAGCCAAGTCTCCTGGAAAATCTTTTTATCCACATTTTGACAACTCCCTAAACCTTTTCTGCAGGTTTCCTTGCAGAAGGGTTCAACTGAAAAGATTTTTTATAATATTACACTTAATGTGTCTTTCTCCCGAATTCGCCCAGGAACTTTTTCTATTGGAAACTGATCATTCATTTCCTCTCTCTACCTCCCAACCCTCTCCTTTCTCTCTCCTCTCCTCCACTTCCCTTCCACCTTTCTCCTCATCCCCTCCCAACTCCACTTCCACGTATCTAACATATGGACTTCAAGGCAGAATCCGTATTCTCTATATATCCAATGCCACATCCAGCTTCCTGTCATTTCATTCTTCAGCTAAAATTCTTCTTTTGAGGCTGATGCTATCCAATTACCCCCCACCACACCCTGCCACCATCCAAGGGCTTCGGCACCTGGTTCACAGTCCACTTCTCTTCATCTCCTGCCATCATGGGAGACTTCCTGGCTATATAGATGGCTTATCTAACACTCCAGTCGAATTCCTACTCCAAGACTTCAGCGTCAGTCCATTTCTAACCTCTTATTCCAGCGATTGTTGGGACCAGGCCCCATGGCTATTCACTAAACTTTACCAAGATCTGGGGTTATATCTCAATTAGAATTCTAAACTCTGGCTTCCACTGTCCAACTGTAACCCACCATCCTTCATCTCTGTCAATCTCCTGCCCATTCCACCTGCTGTATATCCTCAAAAAAGTGCCCAATGACTCAATCTTTGTCTTTGCTCAGTGTATCTCTTCCTCTAGTCTTACTTCCTTCTTTACATATGGTCAGTCACAGGTTCCCCAGGTGGCTGAGTAGTAAAGAATATACCTGCCAATGCAGGAGATGCAGGAGATGGGGGTTGGATCCCCGAGCCAGGAAGATTCCCCTGGAGGAAGAAATGGCAACCCACTCCAATATTCTTACCCGGAAAATCCCAAGAACAGAGGAGCCTGGTAGGTTACCGTCCATGGGGTCATAACAGAGCTGGGACGCAACTGAGCAACACAAACTGTGGTCAATCACCTCAACTGTTTTCTCAAGAACACCAGAAACTTCTTTGCTATTTTTCCCTTCTTCTGAGCCTGTCTTCAAACCCCAAAGGCACATCAGCCAATCATCTCTCCTCCTACACGAAGATAACTTCCAAACATGCATTTAAATGTCATTACGAATGAGAGCTGGTCCTTCATTTCTTCCTGACAATCCTTTCACTTGTTGCTAGTCAGGCATTTTCCCCCATTCCAAGTACTTACTCTAAACATTCACACTTCCTATCTTCATATGAGACATTCCACCAACCCCTAAAACTCAGCTGGACCAAAGCTAACCCCAGTATCTGCCTCCTCCTATGTTTTCTATCTCCGTCAGTATTACAGGATTCCCAGCATCTGAAAGCAATTACCTAAGAGCCATCCCTAATTCTTATTCTTTATTCTCCAAATTCAATCAGTGACCATGTCCTTTCAACTTCTTTCCATCCGACTACCCTCATCGTTTCCACCTGAACCATTGTCCTAGCCTTGTAACTGGCCTTATTTTTCATTTCAACCTGATTATGTTGCCCCCTGCTTTTTACTTTTGAGTCATCCCAAAGTCTTTAATACAGACAGCTAAACATGATCCAGCCCCTATCTGGTCCTGACCATACATTTCTCAAAGATTGTAACTATGCATTTTTCATCTTTGCATTTATTTAGCATCACGTCTTTATTTTTACACTTAGCAATGACTAACAAATGTATTAGTTATTAAAGAAAGGAATCAGTCAATATTTAAGTTATTGTTCAAGGTAACGAATAGATGTAATAATCACAGTAAGACAAGAGAAGTTAGTAGGATCATATATTTTTTAAAACAACACAATGTTTCTTGCTGTGGTGGGATAAAATATGTGTTTCTGTAGCTAATGGTTCTTTATATCAATATATCTCTCTGGTAATTAAGACCCTAGTATAGCTGATGGTACCCTATCACAAGCTTAACTTTTAAAACTTTATAATAACCTGTGTCAAATAATAATGGTATATTCTTAGGGTCTAGATGAAAGTAAAGGATTACTCACCCAAAATTATAAGTTAAAATAATGAACTTAATATAGAATGAACCCTATTATATGTAAGATAACAAATATCCTGAAGCAACAACCCAGGATGGTAGACATTAATTTAGCCCCCCAAATCACCCAATTATACATAATTTCATGCTAATTTGAATGATGCCTTTTTTTCCTTTTGGCATGTATAACTCAAATAGAGACACCCCCCACAGTGTATAAAAGCCCAAAGAAGCCATCAGCACACAATATTCTGTTCTCCTCTGAAGTTACGGCTATCCAGAGACAAGGTGACCATTTCTCATACTGCCATGTCTCTCCGATTTTCTAGTGGGTCCAGGCATATTTGCCTACGGTCTGGAACTGAATCTCTCAGACCATCCAGTGGAGGCACAGGCTTTGCAGGTAGCAATGCCTGGGGTAACTCTGGTGCTGAACGTGGATTTTCCTATGCTTTGGGAGGCGGCTTGGGCAGTCTTCCTGGTGGGGACCATGCTGGTGGTATCCCGGGAAGTGGTACCTGTGCTGGCTTTGCTGGAAATGAAGGGGGACTCTTCTCTGGGAATGAGAAGGTGACCATGCAGAATCTTAATGACCGCTTGGCATCCTACCTGGATAACGTGCGAGCTCTGGAGGAGGCAAATGCTGAACTAGAGAGAGAAATCAAGAGTTGGTATGAAAAACATGGTCCTGGATCTTGCCGTGGACTTGATCATGACTACGGCAGGTATCACTTAACAATCGAAGATCTTAAGAATAAGGTGAGAATTCACAAATTTGGAACTCCTCAAACTATTTAAAACTAAGAATGATCTAGCAAAAGACATAGAAGTAGAACAGGAAATGCTTCAAATTGTTATGTATCATTTGTATCATATTTATTATCTGTTTTGAAACATAATTCTTCCTATTAGCTAAAAACAGGCACTTTGATTCATGAATGTCTATGCAACTTAAATGTTACTAGTTCCATTATTGCTTATTTTGAGATATATTCATTGATAAAGAAATATTACAGTCTAAAAGTTATATGGAAAGAAGTAAAACCATATTTGTAATTTTTAAAAATAAAATTTTAAAACTTTTTGGTTATTACATAAGGAAGTGAGTTTTTTTAATACCAAGGTTGATGGTGCAATGTTTTTTGTTTGCGTGCTTGTTTGTTTCCTGAAATAATAGGTTGTTAGAGCAGACTTACCGGTTGCGTTCTCCCTCCTGATTTCTTCCAGATCATCTCTTCCACTATGGCAAATGCTAATATCATTCTGCAGATTGATAACGCCAGACTGGCTGCTGACGATTTCCGGCTAAAGTAGGATATAGAAAATAATCACACCTAGAACATGGTTCTAGTCCACTTAATGTGCTATATAAAATTTCAATTTCACCCCAAGTAGTATAAGCTATGGGCTTCCCAAGGGGCGCGAGTGGTAAAGAACCCGCCCGCCAGTGCAGAAGACATGAGAGACACAGGTCTGATCCCGACTGGAGAAGGGCATGACAACTCACTCTAGTGTTCTTGCCTGGAGAACCCCATTCGACAGAGGAGCCTGGTGGGCTAAAGTCCATAGAGTTGCATAAAGTCAGACACAACTGAAGTGGCTTAGCACACACACACAGAACAAGCTATAACCTAAGAGATTAAAGGAAGTAACATGTGACAAAGATACAACAAAATGCAATACAAAGCATGTTTTAAGATTACAATCAGCTAGACTCACATTTTTACATATTTATGACATTCTTGAGCCAAAATATCACTGTATTTCTAGGCCTGCCTAAAATAGTGCCAAGTACAAAGTAAATGTAAATATTTGTTTTAATTGACCAATTTACAATTTTTACTTTTAACTTCAATAAAATCCTGAAAAGCCCTATTTCTACTTAATTGGGATATGCTATTGGAATTTGCATGACCAGATATTCATGCTGATTATTCTGTACAGAATTGTGTGAGAGGAGTGGAGGAGGACTTTCTTTTTATACATTTATAATATTTAGAGACCTGATTTCATTTCTAACTTTCACTTAAAAGCAGTTGAGCAGTTGAGCAAAGCAGGTTTTACTTTTTGGTCTCTTGAGCTAGTCTACTTGGTGCTGAGATTCACTGAATGTTTCCCAAGGTATGAAAATGAGCTCGCCCTTCACCAAAACACAGAGGCTGACATCAATGGGTTACGGCGAGTCCTGGATGAACTGACGCTCTGCAGGACTGACCAGGAACTGCAGTATGAATCCCTGAGTGAAGAGTTGACCTATCTCAAGAAGAACCATGAAGAGGTAGGGGAAGATGTAGCTCTAGTTATTTTAAATACTTGGGGGTGAAGACTAAATTACAATAGTAACTCACGCTCCTTATAATAATTCAAACAGTGCCAAGGCATACAAAACAAAGAATTCCATGTCTCCCGCTCTGCCCTTCGAATCTCCTCCCCCAAGGTAATACATGATTAACACGTTGATCTATATCCTTCAATTTTCTGCCTGTCACAGCCTAACCTTAGGAAATTAATACATTACTTTTCTCTACCACGTTCAAATCCAGGAATGTTCAAATCCCAGTCCTTTCAGGTACTAAGTATTTTGGGCAAATAGTTTAACCTCCCTGTGCCTCCATTTCCCAATCTAAACTAAGTCTGGCAATAGTACCTACTGGTTAGAGATGTTAATACCCCTAAACTGCTTTAGAACAATGTCTGGCGTATAACAAGTGCTCAAGTGAGAGCTATTGTCCTTAAGGTGAGAGTTCCAAGAGGGCAGCGATTTTTATCTGTTTTTCCACTGCTCTAGTCCCATCAACAAGCACTCTCACTGACATTTAATCGAGAATTATATGCTTGATGCAAACTACTATACATAACATAAACAACAAGATCCTACTGTACCACACAGGAAACTATATTCTTTTTTTTTTTTTTTTTGCTGCACCTCATGGTATGTGAGCTCTTAGTTTCCAAACCAGGGGGATCCAACTCATGCCTTCTGCAATGGAAGCTGGGTCCTAACCACTGGACCACCAGGGAATTCCCTACATTCAATATCTTGTAATAACATTATCTATAATGGAAAAGAATCTGAAAATGAATAGATATACATATAAACGGATCGTTTTGCTGTACAGTTGAAACTAAAACAACATTGTAAATCAAGTATAATAAAATATGTTTTTAAAAAAATAAAGGAAAAAAGAATTTAAGAACTCTCTGATCTTTGTACCCACGTCTCACTTAAAAAGATAAAACACCTCTCTGGATGTTGTGCCGTTGGTTGTGGCTGTCTTAACAAATTACGAAGTAAATAGATGACTGGCATGACTACTGATCGAATAAGTCAACTTAAAAAAAAAAAATCATTCGTGCCTTAACTTAGACAACTCGAATTTAAGTCACAAACTGAGACCACCTAAAAAAGGAACAAGAGCGCAGGTGAGCACACACCGCCTTCAGGCCACAGTCAACGTCTCCCCGCAGGAAATGAAGGCTCTGCAGTGCGCCGCGGGAGGCAACGTGAACGTGGAGATGAACGCGGCGCCCGGCGTGGACCTCACGCTTCTGCTGAACAACATGCGGGCCGAGTACGAAGACCTGGCCGAGCAGAACCGCAGGGACGCCGAGGCCTGGTTCAACGAAAAGGTGAGGGACGCCCAGCCCAGCCCAGCCCAGCCGGTACCCACCCCCGCCACACCCTACCCCCACACCCGTCACCCTGCATGCTTCCACCCCACCCCCTCACCCCCCACCCCCCGGCCACGCACCCACCCACCCCCTGGCAAGCTCAGACCCGCTGACTCCCGGGCGCCCGGCCTTGCAGAGCGCCAGCCTGCAGCAGCAGATCTCTGACGACGCGGGCGCGGCCTCCTCCGCCCAGGGCGAGCTCACGGAAATGAAGCGCACGGTGCAGACCCTGGACATAGAACTGCAGTCCCTCCTGGCGACGGTAGGTGAGAGCGCAGGTCAGCGACGCTAAAAAGTCTAACTGAAATTCTTCCCAGTCCCCCGGTTACAACTTCACCTCCAAATACGTAGTGGAGAGAGGAGGACAGACAGACCCCGAGTCGCTCAGACAGACAGATGGCACCGCTTCCTCCCTGAGGTCTCTGAAGTTTCCTTCCCGCCCACGCTCAGCGCCCACTCCCCGAAATTGGTCCTTTCTTCAGCTGGATGCAGAGCAGACAGCAGCAGCATTGATCCACCTGCCAATCAAGTGGCAAGCTTATGTCAGGCTGTCAGGCAAAGCAGAGCTGGTGTCACCAGCATCTCCTAACATTGCTGAAGTCCTGTTAAAGGCCACACTGTGCTTTCCACCAGGCAAAGAAGGGGACACATTTCATGTAAGGACTGTGAGCCTCTTCAGCCTCAGGGCATCCAGGGGAGACCTCCCAACCTGACACATCCCAAAAGGCTTGGCATTCAGCCCTCTCTGGCACTTAACTGCCAATTATTTCAAACGTTTCCATGGACATAGCCCAGGAGGAAAACGGCTTCTCTTCTCCAGTGTCTGCTGGCAGCATTCAAAAGGCTTGGTTTTGAGAATTATGGCACATGTGGTGGTCTAAGGGTTCCTGTCCTCATCAGAGTTTCCATGCCCCCTGAGGATACCAGCTTGACACAAAGAGCCACTTTTATACAAATGAGAACAGTAAGCAGAGAAGGAAAAGATACTCAAAACAATAGGAGGACTGATTTTGTAGACACCCTAAAAAAGGCCAGGGCTTTCTTACCGTATCGTATTTAGATTAGAAACTTTACCACTCACTAACCCCATCTGAACAAGTGTGCCCCTCTCCTCCTTCACCTCCATCACCACTGCTGGCTGGTACCCAAGACCCTCCTCCCTTCCATTTTGGGCCCCTGGAACCCTCCTCTCTTCCCCATTCCCTTCTTTCCTGCAACTAGAACCTGAGGACCTATCCTGCTGCCATGCTCCTGAACACAGATCCTCCCTCTCATTTTGGAGCTGTGCTGAAGGAAATAAATTCCTAAGTTCCCAGAGCAGAATTTTAAGCACTTTCACCGAGAAGTGATATTAGAAAGTAGCTAGATTCCGTGCAGCCAGTAGTCCTGTAGTTTGGGCTCATGAAATAATCCACAAAAAAGCCCATCTTAACTTCCAGCATAACCAAATAATAGAATAAGGGTAGCATGGAACCTAGCTTCCATTCCTGAGACTCTTTCGTGGTCAGATGACTTCTGTAGTTTGGAACACAAACTGTGAACACGCTGGGAGTTGTCTAAATATAATATCTCAATGTTTCACCTGCTTCCTGTAATGTATGAACTTCTAAGTTCATCCTGACCTGTCTCCTCATTTACAAGCCAACCTTTACAGTAGCAAGGTGTGAGATAGAGATGCTTATGGTCTGGTCTGATTTAGGACAGTGTTAACCATCTTGATAAGGAGTATCATATGAGAACACTCTATCAGGGAATTTCAAGTTTTGAACACCTGAGCATGCACCTCCCTGATATCTGCCACTTGTCACCTCAGCGTCCTGTTACCATCCTGTTCACCTTCCACTTCTTTTCTCTGGAGAGCCCAGCCCCACCCATGTGATGTACTGGTCAGACTGTTTATCAAAGGCAGTGCTTCTTAGCTCCCTGAGACTCCTGTTTAATAATGAATCTTTTATAACTCCCTCTTTATAATCCTAAAAATGGATAATATATTTAGCAATACACAAAAGATTTTTAAAACCAGTGCAATGCCATAACAGCAATCAAGAGGAAAAATAGAAGTTTTAAAATAATATATATTTAATATGTAAACACTTGGGCCCAACTACCCTGTAATGAAACAGACTGAGGCTTACACCTTCTTTTCATGGATAAGTTTCATTTTAAACAACATCAGATTGGGAGTTGGTCCACACAAGAATACAGAGAAAATGAAAGAGTGGAAGGAGAAGTGCACACTGGGGTAATAACTAGTATCAAGAGACGTAATAACCACCCGGATGTGATACGATAATAGAAAGAGGAAAATTATATTAATTAAAGTAAAGATTACATGACAAGACAAATTACAGACTATGTAAGTGGAAATGAGGAGGTATAATATTCACAAGAGTAGAGTTGAAATAATGACCTGTCCTGGGTTATGAAATATATCTCTTGTCTTGAAATCCCGCCCATGTGAGGGCATTCGCACGATCTCAAGTGCTTATTAAAAGGCCTTTGACTGATGACAGAAAATCAAGAATGAATTAGAAAAAGAAAGAGCAGCACAAAAAGCATTGGAACAGCGGTGGGGTAGATCTTTGGAGACAGTAGCAGAATAAGATTGAAAAACAACAGGCAACTCAATACGATCTCAAAATAAAATGGAAAGATTTCAAACTAAGATTGATTTCTTATTATGGTACCCCCCCAAACATGTTTTCATATAAAGATTGATTGTTATATGAAATAATATCTAAATATGTGAATGTCTGCTGGAATAATCATAAATCCGTGGGTCAGGTATCTCACGCCAGGACATCCATCGGGCCTGGCCCCCCCCCACCCAGTAAACGCCAGTCACTTCCCCTTTCTCTCCACCTCCTGTTTAACTGCGACAGGTGCCTCAGATTTCCAAAGCTCACCTAGGGAGCAGTACTGCCCTTGGCTGAGAAACACTAGCCCACGTGTCCTCCAAGTGGTCCTCCTTCATCCCTTGCTGTGACATCTTTTATGTCCTCAGAAACACTCCCTGGAGTGCTCCTTGACGGAAACAGAGGGCAACTACTGTGCACAGCTGGCCCAGATCCAGGCTCAGATCGGGGCCCTGGAGGAGCAGCTACACCAAGTCAGGACCGAGACCGAGGGCCAGAAACTGGAGTATGAACAGCTCCTGGACATCAAGGTCCACCTGGAAAAAGAAATCGAGACCTACTGCCGCCTGATAGATGGAGACAGAAAGTAAGTGATGCCATCAGAAAATTCAGTTTTACTGTTTCAAGCCACAACCGTAGACAGTCATTCCCTTCCACGCCTCCGAGCCTCCCCTCTTCCTTCCCACTGCAGGAAAGCATGGCCATCTCTTGCCTCAGCTGTCCCCTCTTCCATACTTTGTACATCACAGTCGCATCTTCGTCTGCCCTGGGTGATCCCAGGCATCCCTGCAGAAGTCTCCATTTGTCATTCTTTTAATCCTTGTGGGTTTCAAGCTTTATCCACCTTTCAGTTCATACCTAACATCACTGCTGTCCTGAAATAAATGTACTCTTTACAACCCCCCAAGATCTATATGTAAAATGTATACTTTTTCCTTAAGTTTTAAATTCTTGGGTTTTAAACAAAAATCAAATGTAAACAAGATTGTTTTATATCCTCTCTTTAGATAACATTTAGTTATCTAAATGTTAGATTTAGATAACTAAAAATTTTAATATTTTCCTCTATAGAAAATGAAAATCTGTTTGGGGCCTACAAAGTTTACTTGCATTCATGTTCTTCCCATGACTCAGTGAATATTTATGAGGTGATGAACAAATATTACAGAATAAACTGGATTTTTTTTAACAGCTCATGCTCTAAATCAAAGGGCTTTGAATCAGGGAGCCCAGGAAATTCATCTAAAGGTAATAAAATCTAGTTTTCCTTCTATTTCAGCAAATATTTTTACATTAATGACAATCATACACTATGGCAACAGCCTGTCTATATTTGAGTAATTTTAACTAACGTGCTCTGAACTTAAAGTATTCTGTTGAGTGGATACAACTATCCCAAACAGTTATTATAAACCAATACTTAACTCCCTCAATAAAAATGGACATAATATATTATGACAGTGGAATTCTTTGTCATGTAATATTTTAAGTTGAATATGTGTATTGCATATGTTTTATTTCTAGATTTATCCAGAACCACGCTGGTAAAGACTGTGGTTGAAGAGATAGATCAGCGTGGTAAAGTTCTTTCATCAAGGGTTCAGTCCATTGAAGAAAAGACATCTAAAATGACCAATGGCAAGACAGAACAAAGGGTTCCTTTCTAGTTGTCACTTTGAGAAAAGAATCATTTGGGGAAAGATCCTGCAACACTTCGTTATTCTAAATATCAAGGAGATAGTAAAAACACTTTCTACCTTAAAGATTAGTTACTTACCAATAAAAAAATAATCCTATTGTCCTAGTTACCTTTTATAGGAAGTTGGATGTTTGTTTTCAAATAAATAAAAAAGCTGATGTGCGCTTATGCCCATTCACTCATGACAAATAAATAATTGAGAGTTATTTTTTTCCATGTCTAATTCATAGGGAAACATTTATGGAATATATTTTAACTGCCTTTTACCCTAGCTTTATATAATAGTCAATGCCACATGGCATTTAAATATTAAACATTCACTAGGCATAATCTTTGTTGTTGTCGTTGAGTCACTAAGTCACGTCCAACTCTTACGACCCCATGAACTATGAACTATAACCTGCCAAGCTCCCCTGCCCATGGGATTTTCCAGGCAAGACTACCAGAGTGGGTTGCCATCTTCTTCCCCAGGGCGTCTTCCTGATCCAGGGATCGAACTCATGTCTCCTGCATTGCAGGTCGATTCTTAATGCTGAGCCACTAGGCAGCAGGCATAATCTTTAAATCATTTTTACATGAGCAGACAATTTGGAAGGAAATCAGTCCTGAATATGCATTGGAAGGACTGATGCTGAAGCTGAAACTCCAATACTTCGGCCACCTGATGCGAAGAAATGACTCATTGGAAAAGACCCTGATGCTGGGAAAGATTGAAGGCGGGAGAAGGGGACATCAGAGGATGAGATGGTTGGACGGCATCGCCAACTCAATGGACATGAGTTTGAGTAAATTCCAGGAGTTGGTGATGGACAGGGAGGCCTGGTGTGCTGCAGTCCATGGGGTCGCAAAGAGGTGAACACAACTAAGCCAGCGACTGAACTGAAATTGAACTAAAGCAGTCCGGAAAATTTTAGAAATTCTCTTGTGATTGAAAACTTCCACCTCTAGATGGCGCATTCCTGGTGTTTCACCTATGAGCCTATCTCAAATTCATTTGGAGATCTGGATACTTATCAGGATGCCATTCCCCATAATCAGGATAATCTCGAAAGATCTACAGCAAAGAATCTCATGCCAATGACTCTTTTCTAGAGTAGAAGTTGGCAAGCTTCCCTAAAATATTTGGCCCAAATAGTAAATATTTTAAGCTTTGCAGGCCATAAATTCTCTATTTCAATGACTACTCAATTCATTCACTGAAGTAGAAAGCAGTCATAAACAATAAATAAGAAAATAAGCATGACTACCTTCCAATAAAACTTCCAATAAAACACTGAAATTTGAATGGCCAGTAATTTTGACATGTCAAAAAATATTTGTCCTTCTTTTGATTTTTTTTCCAACCATTTAAACATAAAAAACCATTCTTAGCTCATGGGCTGTTCAGAAACATATGGTGGGCCAGATTTAACCCATGTGCAGCTCTTCTAGAACCTAAAATTTCATGAGGTTGATGAATACATTTTTCTATCTTTCCCGATCAAAGTGTATGATAGAGATTCCCAACAAATTTTAAACTCTGCAAAGGAAGAACAGCTTTCATATTTCTCAAATTTGTGATTGATTCTAATGAGAAGCTCTAATGAGGGCAGGAATTCTACCAAACAACTCAACAGTTATATGGGAGTTCAAAGAGGGGGCAAAAAGGATATTTATAAAATTTTGAGCCAAAGGTCACTAAATGAAGCAAATAGTAGAAATTGATGGGGAAATAATTTCCCAGTGGTATAATGTATGGGTTTCCCAGGTGGCTCAGGGGTAAAGTATCTGCCTGCCAATGCAGGAGATGCAGAAGACGCAGGTTCAATCCCTGGATGGGGAGCTCCTCTGGAGGAAGAAATGGAAACTCGCTCCAGTATTCTTGTCTGGAAAATTTCATGGAGACTGGCGGGCAACAGTTCATGGGGTCACAAAGAGTCAGACATAACTAAGCAACTGAGCACACGCAAGCACAACGTATAGGGCCAGCTGCATAACTTGCAGGGCTCAGTGCAAAATGAAAATGTAGAGTCCTATGTTCAAAAATCAGCAGAAAAAGTGTCACTAAAGGCACTAAAATAAGTTTGTTTGTTTTTCCTTCTGCACTCATACTCTTGACGTCATAGTTTTGTGTAAGGCTCGGAGGGCCCCACTCTGAAGGGGACACTCAGGGACAGCCTCTAGTGGACTGACAAATTTTATTATCCAGCTTTCGCAGATATATGGTCTCAGGGAGCAGAGCATAAAGCAGATTTGCACGTAGCCTTTCTCAATAAAACATCAAAGCATTCAAGCATAAAATACAGTTCCCACCGCCCAAGCCATAACATAGCTTTGGCAAAACTCTAAAGGGAGTCTTATCATGAAACAACAGTCCTTGCTCCCAGAAACAGGTGGTCAGAAGGAAGCCTTCGAACGCCTCAAGGCCAGGCATATAACCTTTCGTTATCCGTTCCCAGCCTCAGGCACTCGGTGAATGCTCATAACCCTTTGTTATGCTTGTTCCAGCTTCCAACCTTCGTCATGAATGGAGCAAATACATTCTCAGTATTTACTTAAAGCCTTCCAGCTCCTCCACAGTTTTGGAGTAGGATTTTTTGGTCATTTAATGTCATTAGGTGTGCTCAGTCACTCAATCATGTCTGACTCTTTGTGACCCTACGGACTGTAGCCTGCCAGGCTCCCTTGTCCATGGGGTTTTCCCAGCAAGAATACTGGAGTGGATCGCATGCCCTCCTCCAGGGGATCTTCCCAACCCAGGGGTTGAACCTGCATCCCTTAAGTGTCCTGCATTAGCAGGCAGGTTCTTTCCCACTAGCACCACCTGAGAAGCAATGTCATCAAAGGTACATAAAAATTAAAAATTTAAGCTATTGGCATGAATTTTACAGTTTCATATTGTGCAATGCCAGTTTTAAATCCAAATACAAGAACATTCAGTCAATGAAATTACACAATACTTTCTTTTTTTTTTTTTTTTTTTTTGCTGATCCCCCCCCGCCCCAGGACATGGGGGATCTCAGTTCCCTAACCAGGGATGGAACCCATGGCCACTGCAGTGGAATCACAAGTCTCAACCTCAAGACCACCAGGGAAGTCCACAACTCATATATTGTAGCTCATACATGCATATGCATTTTATTCTTACCAAAACAGTGGGAACACTGCATCAAACAAACGCAACTATTTTTTAAATTTCACTTTATAGGCTCACATTCTACCAACTCTTCACCACTGGCTTTCTGATAAGTAAGAAAAGACAGAAAAGGACACAGGGTCACCTTATCTTTCTATTTCACTGTTTTCAGGAAGTAGTTGGCTAATACAGGAATGTAATAGAAGTATATGATAGGGTTCCTTGATCATTCATGTATCTTAGAACACTACTGCCTCTGTCTACATTTAAGGCAAGTTCCATTTAAGTAGGAAGCCTCGCCTCTTGGAGTTGTTAGAGACCCTGCTTACTTGCTTATAGACATGTCATACTTACCTTGTACATACCATCAGGGAAATTTGTTCAATGCATTCTTGTATTGGAACCCCATTCTCTGGATCCTAAGCTTTCCTGTTTCTTGTTCATTTTTCCCTCTAGTGACTTCCTGACAAAGTTCAAGAGAGGTAAATTTTTTGAGACTTTTTATGTCTGAAAATATTTTTATTCCATCCTCACTCATGATTAATTGTCAAAGTAGAGAATTTTAGGTTGAATATCATTTTCAGTTAGAATTTTGAAGGCTTTCTTCACTGGAATTATGGCTTCCAGGACTGTTTAGAAGTCCCGAACCATTCTGATTTCCTCATCCTTGGATACATGTTGTCTTTTCTTCCACGGTTCTCTGAAATAGTCTGTGCACGTGCCTGGCTGTTATTCTTTCTCAATTATTATTCAGAGTTCTTGGTGGTCTCTTTCCATTTAGAAACTTGGTCCTTTATAAAATAGTTTCTCCCTTCTCTAATTCAGGAAGGCCTCCTTAAGACTGTTCTTCTTAGGCCAAGCATTTAATTTTCTAATCTTTTCACTTTTCTTTTTGTTCTGCCATTGGGGAGATTTTTAAAAGTTTGTTTTCCAACCAATCTGTTGACATTTGTTTGTGGGAGTTAGCTTTTTTTTTCAAGTTGCGTATTTTTTTTTTAATTTTTTATTTTTACTTTATTTTACTTTACAATACTGTATTGGTTTTGCCATACATTGACATGAATCCACCACGGGTGTACATGTGTTCCCAAACATGAACCCCCCTCCCACCTCCCTCCTCATAACATCTCTCTGAGCTTTTAATCCCAAGATCTCTTTCTTTTGCTCTCTAGTTCAACTTTGATGATATTCTATTCATATTTAGCTACCATTCAATAGTCTCTGAATAATACAAGTAATGGCTCCATCTTAGTAATGAAAAACCAAGGCTCAGGAAGAATGAACTTTGCATTAGTACCACAGTTTGAAAAAAATGGCAGGACTGATATGTGAATGCTGACATATCTGACTCAACAGCCCAAGTTCTTTCAATTACATGAATGGTGCGGTACTTCAGGCATGGTACCTTGGCCTCCTGACCATGATGGAAAGAAAAAAAGACTTGAAACCAAAATTCCAATTAAGGTTCTAATACCTGAGTTGAAAGAAAATGATAGTGACAAAGACAAGGAAAAGAGAAAAATTCTTCAGGAGAAACTGCAGAAGTAGATTCAGTAGTACCTAGTGAATTACTGGAGACAGCTAGTATAAAATGAGAGCAATTAAAATTTTTCTTAATAATCATGAGATGACTCAGGGTAATTCTACCAACAAATAACAGAGAAGGATTGCCAAAGAACAAAGTGTGATAACAAGGTGACTGAGCTGAAAGTCACGACAGAACATCCAAGTAGGAATATCTGATGGGCATAGTAAGGAATGTGTCCAGAATGGGGATGAAGCCATTATTAGAGAATATGAAACTGTTCACATAGAGCCGAAGCCACAAGAAGGGATGAGGTCACTGAGGGAGAGAGGGTAGGAAAAAAAAAAAGCGTGAGTATAAAACTGTAAATAATGACACATTTTAGACCATTCTTTCAGAATCTATGAGTGGAAGAGAGAAAAGGAGCTATATTCTTGAAAGCAACCGTTTAGGACTCAGTTAAGACTCAGGTGGTCAGTATCAAATGTGTCCAAGAGGGTGTAGGAGAAGAAATATGAAAAACGATGACTGGATTTGAGATGTAGGATAATTAGTAATTTTTGTGGGATAAGTTTCAGTAAAATGATGAGATTAAAATTTAGGGGTCAGTAGGAAGTGAAAAGTGGAGGAAATGAATGCGGAAATTTTTTCTAGAAATAATGAAAGGAAGAAATGTAAAAATACAAGAAATCCAGAAATAAAACAGGAATATCAGGTCATAGTCTAGTCCCTTCATTTTACAGATGAAGAAACTGAGGCCCATAGAGGCTAACCAATACTGTTTTGGTTTTTTTCTCAAGCTTCAAAAATTGACTTTCTTTTTTAGAGCAATTTTAGGTTTACGTGGAAATTGAACAGAAAAATACAGATAGTCTCCAGATACCCACTCTTCCCAATCTCTCCGCCCCCCATTTCCCCACAGCTTCCCCTATTACTAACATCTTGCATTAAGCGAGGAACACTGGTAACAACTGATGGACCAATACTGACATATCATTATTAACTAAGTCCATTTCATTAAGGTTTGTTCTTTGTGTTGTACATTCTATGGGTTTTGACACACATGTAATGACATGTATCCACCAACATAATACCACATAGAACAGTTTCACTACCCTAAAAATGCCAATACTGTTATTTAACCTGGTTAGAAAAAAGCTTAGAGAGAAAACCAATAAAGATGGAATGGTAACTCAGAAGGGATAAGAATCAAGAGAAGACTATCTGTCTTCAAAGAAAAGCCCATTTAATTCCTTAATTTTCATTTTGTACCTGGCCTTCTTCTTCTGGTACCATGAACCCACTGGTTCTTGATATTATTTTTGATCTATCCGAAAGGATCATTATTATCTATAGAAAACCATGACTATGATGGCTCACTTACTGGACAAAAAGCAGTTATTGGTTTGAGCAAGGGAAAAAGAAATTTGTGTATCACACTATTTTATTCTTATAGGAACTTTATAGTCCTAAGGCCTGGAAGACAGGAAGAATTACTCATGCTAAATTTGAAATGCATCATTATAATAATCTTGATAATACTCCTCCCTTTCTCATTTTGGAGATAACAAATAACCCCAAGGTAACTATCCACCTACAGAAATGGACACATTAAGGTAAAGGCATTCATTTAAGAAAAAAGTACCTAATTATGAATACTTCAGATGAGCTGGCAAACACCATTTTGCTATAGGTAGCAGAGTTCACCAAGAAACACCCTGATAATGTGTATATAAAGGTACGCGAAACTGTTTCCGTAGGACGTTTGCCATCAGAGCTTACCTCCAGGAACAAGCAGGGCAGTCTAGACACCATGAGCGTGCGCTTTTCTTCTGCATCCAGACGCCTTGGCTCCTGTGGAGGAGCTGGCTCCGTGCGGCTCTCCAGCGGGGGAGCCGGCTTTGGGGTCGGCAGCACAGGCAGTGTGCCAGGCTTTGGAAGCGGCTTCACCTGCGCCTTTGGAGGCAGCTCCTCTGCAGGAAGCTACAGCGGGGGACTGGGCGGAGGAAGTGCTTCCTGCACTGCCTTCACTGGAAATGAACATGGCCTCCTCTCTGGCAATGAGAAGGTGACCATGCAGAACCTCAACGACCGCCTGGCCTCCTACCTGGACAACGTGCGTGCCCTGGAGGAGGCCAACGCCGACCTGGAGCAGAAGATCAAGGGCTGGTATGAGAAATTTGGGCCTGGTTCCTGCCGTGGTCTTGATCACGATTATAGCAGATACTTCACGGTAATTGACGACCTTAGGAACCAGGTAAGAAACACAGTGCCAGGAGGTTTAGTACCTGGAAGGGTAATTAGCCGCACAGGCACAGATGCCTAAGTTATCACAGCAAGGCTTATGCTCTCAGCTGCTAATTTTCGGTAGCTTATTAATACTAAAACTAATTTATATTACAATTCTGGTCTTCAAACATGGCTTACTCATCATCTGGTATGTGGTATGCATGTTTATGCTTTCAGAAATACTAAAATATCAAAAACTGCCCAAGGTCTCCAGTTATATATTTACATAGAAAGTTTTCCATAGAAAGTTTTTTTCTTTTTTAATGGGTAAGATAGAGAGTAAAAGAGGCTATACTTAAATTTTCCATTTGCAAGAATCATCTTATTAGAGACAGGATGCCAAAAATATTGCTATAATTTTATAGTTGACTTTATTTCAAGGAAATCTGAATTTTTTAAAATATTTCCTCATTCTTAACTAATTCTCCATTTATCAGATAATTTCTGCAACAACAAGCAATGCCAATATTGTCCTGCAAAATGACAATGCAAGGCTCACAGCTGATGACTTCAGACTAAAGTAAGTGGAGCTGAAAAGAAACCAAAACAGTTGCCTAAACTTTTCCCTCTTTTATTTAGGCTATTTGAGGTCACCTCCATTCTTTGAGTTTATTTGTTTTAAACCAAATGCGTGTTTGAATGACTCACTGAATTATATATTTTATTGGGAAATTGGGGGACTGACACAAATGAATGTCAAAAGGGAATTTTGAGTCTTCTCATTCTCTTGTGTCAAAGAAAATTATTTATTTTTTGATTATGAATGATCTACCTGAAGTTTGGAATATATTTTAACAGTTGGACTTAAAAGCTTAGTTTGAAGGGTTTTTTGTTTTGTTTTATACAGTTTCTGCCTTAACCTTTTTTAATATCCTTCCTACTTTGAGTTTATTATATTTTATTTTATTTGCCATGCCTTACGGCATGTAAGATAATTCGTTCCTCCACCAGAGATGGAACCCTCTGCAGTGCAAGTATAGAGTATTAACCAGGAGACCAGCAGTGAAGTCCCTTAGCTTGAGTTTTATGATGACCTAAAAAGTGATGATGGGGCTTCCCTGGTGCCTCAGAGGGTAAAGAATCTGCCTGCAGTGCAAGAGACCCCAGGTTCAATCCTGGATTGGGAAGATCCCTGAAGAAGGGAATGGCTACCCACTCTAGCATTCTTTCCTGGAGAATTCCATGGACAGAGGAGCCTGGAGGGTTACAGTCCATGGGGTAGCAAACACTGGGACACAACTGAGCGACTTAACGCAAAAGGTGATGACTGATGTGATGACGCTTTCAAATATTTTTCTAAGGTTTGAAAATGAACAGGCCCTTCATCAGAGCGTGGACGCGGATGTCAGCAGTTTGCGCCGGGTCCTGGACGAACTGACTCTGTGCAGAACGGACTTAGAGATTCAGCTGGAGACACTCAGCGAGGAGCTGGCTTACCTCAAGAAGAACCATGAGGAGGTAGGTGGTCTCTCCCCCCTGATTTCATAGCCTGCCTTCCTCCCAATGTTTAAAAATACGTTTCAGATGACGAATATAATATCTTGAATTCAAGAAAGAATTTGTTGATTTCTCCATATGGCTTAGATGGTCTGAAATGTTTCTGTTCATCTCCCTCCAAAGAAACCCTCACAGAAGTTTCTAACCATATGGATCGTGTCTGTCTGGCTCCTTCAGAAATATTCCGATCCCAACATGGTTTCTTTTAGGAGATGAAGGCTCTGCAGTGCGCAGCCGGAGGCAATGTGAACGTGGAGATGAATGCGGCCCCCGGCGTGGACCTCACGGTTCTGCTGAACAACATGCGGGCCGAGTACGAAGCCCTGGCCGAGCAGAACCGCAGGGACGCGGAGGCCTGGTTCAACGAAAAGGTAAAAAGCAAGCTAGGATGCGCTGACTTGGCGCCCGGTGCTGATGCAAGCATCGCTCATAACAAGGCTCCTAACGTTTTCAGAGCGCTTCGCTGCAGCAGCAGATTTCTGATGATGCTGGCGCCACCACCTCAGCTCGAAATGAACTGACTGAGATGAAACGTACTCTTCAAACCCTGGAGATTGAACTTCAGTCTCTTTTAGCAACAGTAAGTAAAAATGACACCAAAGAGTTGCTTTAGAAGTTGAGGGGGAAAAAATCAGAGTTTTTCTGCCACCTGTTATTATTAATTTTCATTTTTATCCAGTCATTGCTCTGCCTGAAATAAGACACATTTGCATTTTTCACAGTGGAATATCTTTGGCCTGAAAATTATACCAAGATGCTAATTAGAATTAAAAAATACAATGACTTTTAGGTACTCAAAAAGAAACAGGGGCTAAGACTCTGCACTCCCAGTGCAGGGGGCCCAGGTTCTATCCCTGGTCAGGGACTAGATCCCACATGCTGCAACTAAAAATCCCACATGTTACAACTAAGACTTGGCACAGCCAAATAAATGAATAAAAATAAATAGTAAAAAAAGAAGAAAACAGTTTTTACCCTGAGTCTTCTCTCCCACGTCAAAAGATCAAAAATCACTGTTCATGGAATGCAAAAACATGCTTGCACCCATCCTAGTTTCTTTATCTAGCATTCCTTTGGGCCACTTAATTTTAATTGGAACACATGTTCCCTTTTAAGTGACATAAACAAGCAAAGTAGAGGCATGAAGGCTGCCCATAAAGCTAAACATGCATGACAATAACTTTAATAATAACCGTTTTCATTAAGGGTTGCCCAGCAATTTCACCCACGTGAGTCCACAATAACCCTGGCGCTTGGGCAGACCAGAATTTATATTTCATGTTATTATTTCCAAGAGAAGAATCTGAGGTTCAAAGAAGTTAAGCAATTTTCCAAGAGTCCCACAGTCAGGTACAAAGGTACCAGAACTTCTCTCCAAATTTTCTAACTCCCAAGTCTATACTTTTTCTACTATGGCTAGCAAACTTCCAAAAGAGGCTATGCTGCTACTGCTGCTAAGTCGCTTCAGTCGTGTCCGACTCTGTGCGACCCCATGGACTGCAGCCCACCAGGCTCCCCCGTCCCTGGGATTCTCCAGGCAAGAACACTGGAGCGGGTTGCCATTTCCTTCTCCAGTGCATGAAAGTGAAAAGTGAAAGTGAAGTCGCTCAGTCGTGTCCGACTCTTAGCGACCCCATGGACTGCAGCCTACCAGGCTCCTCCGTCCATGGGATTTTCCAGGCAAGAGTACTGGAGTGGGGTGCCATCGCCTTCTCCAGAAGAGGCTATAAATATATGTAAAATTCTTGCAGGTAGAAGAATAAGACATACTCATTGTCATCCCATGTAAAATTACAGCAAGCACCCATAAAGCCAATGAATCAAACTATTTAAAGCCTAAGAAGACCACTCTTTTCTTGGGATCATTCTACTTCCAGAAAATTTATGCAGAGGTTACTTTTTTAAAGTTTTTTTAAAATATATTTTTAGCTGCATTCAGTCTTCATTGCCGCACATGTGCTTACTCTATTTGCGGTGAGCAGGGACCACATTCTGGTTGCAGTGTGCAGGCTTCTCATTACCGTGGTTTCTCTTGCTGCAGAGCATGGGCTCAAGAGTGCAGGCTCAGTAGTTGTGGCACGTCCCCTGCATTGTCAGGCAGACTCTTAACCACTGCACCACCAGGGAAATCCCAGGATTGCTTCTTTAACATAAGAGGTATAATCCTCATGACACAAAGCTGCCACATGATTAGAAATGAGATCACAAAGTGTCGGGGGACTTTAATTCCTGGAAACAGTGGCAAACTGTACCAAAGCACAGGGTGAGAGGGGACAGATCTTTAGACTGTGTCCTAGGAGAAAACAATTTTTCTAACACTCTTGGGGATATGAATAGCATTTAACCAACTGTGCTATTCTCCAATAGATTAAAAATAGTATGACATCTAATAAGGGCAACAATTAATATTAAACAAGAGGAATACAGTTATTATATAAGGATAACTCTCTCAATATCTTTTAAGTGCTTTGCCATATCCCAAAACAGTGACATCAACTACTAAATTATGTCTCACTGATCCTCAGAAACACTCCCTGGAGTGCTCCTTGACGGAAACAGAGGGCAACTACTGTGCACAGCTGGCCCAGATCCAGGCTCAGATCGGGGCCCTGGAGGAGCAGCTGCACCAGGTCAGGACCGAGACCGAGGGCCAGAAACTGGAATACGAACAGCTCCTGGACATCAAGGTCCACCTAGAAAAAGAAATCGAGACCTACTGCCGCCTGATAGATGGAGAGGATGGGTAAGTACTATTTACACTGAAAAAACTATATTAAGGTTATTAAAGACTTTTTTGAAATCCAAAGTATCTATGATCTAGGTCATGTGTACCTAAACTCCTAGTGTTAAGAATTCAGTTATCTCCCATCTTAAATCATTCATCTTTAATCAGTTTCTTGAAAAACAGCATCAAATATTTAATACAAACTTTATACTTTTACAGCTCTTGCACTAAATCAAAAGGCTATGGTGGCCCAGGAAATCAAATAAAAGGTAAACAAAAGCTGGGTTGAACATTCAACATTTGTATATGTTTCAAGGAATGAGTTATTTCCCCTTTACGAATTTGATAAATTCTAACAATTCATGTCTCATTTTACTTTTTTTTTAAAGTGAAGTATAGTTGATATCCAATGTTGTATTCAGTTCTGCTGTACAGCAAAGTGATTCAATTATATACATATACATATTCTTTTTAAATATTCTTTTCCACTCTGGTTTATCAGAGATTATCGAATATAATTCTCCATGCTATACAGTAGGAACTTGTTCATCCATTCTGCATACAAAGGTTTACATCTGCCAAGCCCAGCCTCCCAATCCACCCTCCAAATCCCTCCCGCAAGGTGACCACCAGTCTGTTCTCTGTATCCCTGATTTTGTTTCTATTTCATAGAGGCTCATTTGTGTCATCTTTTAGATTCCACACATAAGTGATATCATATGCATTGTCTTTGTTATTTTGACTTACTTCACTTAGTATGATAAGCTCTGGTTGTATCCATATTACTGCAGTATATATGTCATTTTAGATCCATCTAAAGCCACCGTGGTTAAAACAATTGTTGAAGAAATAGATCCTCGTGGCAAAGTTCTGTCATCTAGAGTTCACACTGTGGAAGAGAAGTCCACCAAAGTCAACAACATGAAGAGTGAACAGAGGGTGCCTTCCTAAGCCCAAAAGGATGCCCCTAAATCAAAATATCAAATCAAAGCTATCCTAAACAAGAGCTCTCATTTCTCTGCTTTTCTTCCAATGAACTTAAAATTATTTTTAGAATAGTAACATTTCTTTGACTTTCTCTGTGGTGGTGTTTCAAATAAAAGTTCTTCCTGTTGCAAGCCATCCTCACTGGTTCTGGTCAGTCTTTGCATTTTAAATATACTCCTCCCCAACAGAAACTGAATTTGTTTTTAATTTCTTCTCTTTAAGGCAATGGTCTTCACAAGTTAGGTGTAAAGTTTAACAGGCAAAAAACTAGTTGGTGTCTTTTTCACATCTTTGTCAAATTTTAAACCTTCCTTCCTTCAGTAAATACTTGTTGAGCATATACCAACAGCAAGAGTAAAACAGTTAATAAAATCCGATCACTGAGTGCAACACACTCATAGAAGTAGAAATATAAGAAATTGAACAATCAAAAATAAATGACATAAAGACTAGAATGACATTAGAAAGGGTCAACAAAACTGAGTTGGTTTTTTTGAAAAGATAAAATTGACAAATCTTTAACTAGACTAACCAAGAGAAAAAGAGAGAGGACTCAAATAAATAAAAGTATCAATGAAAAAGGAGACATTACAACAGAAGCCTGAAATACAAAGGCTCATAAGAGGCCACTAGAGGGACTTCCCTGGTGGTCCAGGGGCTAATACTTCATGCTTCCAACGCAGAACACCCAGGTTCTATCTCTGCTCAAGGATCCCATGTGCTTCAACTACGAGTTTCCATGCTGCAACTAAGACCCAGTACAGAAAAATGAAATAAATATAAAAAAGAAAATACTAGAATATTTATATACCAACAAAATGGATAATTTAGAAGAAACAAATTCTTAGAAACATACAATTTATCTAGACTGAATCATGAAGAAATAGAAAATTTGAACAGACCCATAATGAATAAAGAGATTGAATTGGTAATCATAACCTCTCAGCAAAGAAAAGCCCAGGGCCAGGTGGTTTCCTGGTGAATTCTACCACTTAAAGAAGAATCAATGCCTATTTTTCTTAAACTCTTCCAAAAAATTAAACAAGATGGAAATTTGATAAACTCATTTTACAAAGCCAGCATTACCCTGATACCAAAGACAAAAACACTACAAGATAATAAAATTATAGATCAATATCTCTGATGAACATAGAGGCAAAAGTCTTTGACAAAATATTAGCAAACAAATTCAAGGGCACATTAAGAGGGTCATAAACCATGATCAAGTGGGATTTATCCCTGGGATGCAAGATGGTTCAATACATACAAATCAATAAATATGATACATCACATTAACAGAAGGAAGGATAAAAATCATACGATCATCTCAATAGAGGCCAGAAAAGCATATGACAAAATTCAAATACTTTCAGGATAAAAATACTCAAAAAATTTGGCATAGAAGGATGTATTCCAACACAACAAAGGCCATTTATGACAGTCCCACAGCTAACATCAAGTTCAATGGTGAAGTGCTTAAAGCTTTTCCTCTAAGATCAGGAACAAAAATCTTTTCTTCTAAGATCATGTCCACTCTTTCCACTTTTATTCAATACAGTACTGGAAGTCGTAGCCAGAGCAATTAGGTATGAAAAAGAAATAAAAGGCATCCAAATCCAAAAGGAAGAAGTAAAATTGTCTCAGCGTGCAGATGACATGATCTTAAATATAGAAAACCCTGAAAACTTCCTCGAAAAACTATTAGAACTAATAAATTCAGCAAAGTTGCAGGATACAACTCAACATTTTTAAAAAATCAGCTATAGTTTTATATACAAACAAATTATCCAAAAAAATTAAACAATCTTATTTACAATAGCATAAAAGGAATAAAATATCTAGCAATAAATTTAATCAAAGAGCTAAAATATTTGTACACTGAAAACTATAAAACATTGCTGAAAGTAATTATAGTAGAGGCAAATAAATGGAGAGACATTCAAGTTCACAGACTGGAAGAATTAATATTGTTAAAATGTTTCTACTACCAACATGCTCTACAAATTCCAACAATCCTTATCAAAATCCCAACTGTATTTTCTTACAGAAATGGAAAAAAAAATGCTAAAATTCATAGAGAAACACAAAAGACTCTTGATAACCACAGCAATTTTGGAAAGAGAACAAAGCTGAAGGTATCACACTTCCTAATTTCAAAATATATGACAAAGTTACTGTAATTAAAACACTAGGGTAGATATATAAGCAGCCAATAAACACATGAAAGGAGGCTCAACTTTACTGATCATTAGGGAAGGCAAATCAAAACTGAAAGGAGATACCACCTCATACGCAGCTGAATGACTACTGTCAAAAAAATAGAAAATAACAAGTGTTAGTAGGGACATGGTTGCCAGGTACTGGGAAGAGGAGGGAATGGGAGTTATTGTTTAAGAGGTATGAGTTTCAGTTTTATAATATGAAAACAGTTTTGGAGATGGATGTTGGTTGCAAACATTGGTGAATGAATGTATTTAATATCACTGAACTATACACATAAAATGGTTAAGTGGTAATTTTATGTTTTGTGTATTTTACTGCAACTGGGGGGAAAAAACAGTATGGTGGGAGGGGAGAAGACAGACTTAAACCGTTGAAACAGAATAGAGAGCTCAGAACTACTCACATGCATACAGTCAACTGATCTTTGACAAGGGAGCCAAGGATACATAATCAAGAAAGGACAGTTTTTTCAACAAATGGTATTGGGAAAACTGAATATCCACATGTAAAAAGAACAAAATTGGACCCTATAGTACACTTTTCATACTGTTCATAGAGGATGAGATGGTTGGATGGCATCACCGACTCGATGGACATGAGTTTGAGCAAGCTCCGGGAGTTGGTGATGGACAGGGAAGCCTGGCATGTTGCAGTCCATAGCGTCACAGAGTCAGACATGACTGAGCAAATGAACTGAACTGATCATACACTATTCACAAAATCAACTCAACACGGATTAAAGACATAAATATCAAGACCTGAAACTATAAAACTCTTCAAAGAAAACATAAGGAAAAGCCTCTTAACATGGTCTTGGCAATGATTTCTCAGATTTGATACCAAAAGCAACAGGCAATGAAACCAAACATATATCCAGGACTTTTTAACATAATTTCCAGGGAAAAAATTCAAAATAATGATAATGAACACTTGCTATGTGCTAAGGTCTATTCTGCGCATGCATGAAGCTCAGTCACTTCAGTCATGTCTGACTCTTTGTGACACTATGGACTGTAGCCCACCAGGCTCCTCTGTCCATGGGATTCTCCAAGCAAGAAAGTGGGTTGCTGTGGCCTCCTCCAGGGGATCTTCCCAACCCAGGGATCAAACTTAAGTCTCCTATGTCTCCTACATTGGCAGGTGGGTTCTTCACCACTGGCACCACCCAGGAAGTCCATGGTCTGTCCTAAGCATCATTTAATTCTCACAACAACACTATGAGGTATATTCTATTAACACCCTCTTTTTTACAGATAAGAACACTGAAGCAGAGAGTGGTTAGATAATTTGCCCAAGGTCACACAGCTAATAACTGGAGTTGCTGGAATGCTAATCCAGGCAGTCAGGCTCAGAGTCTGTTTGCTTAATTACAACATAACACCATGCTAGTAAGAACTTCATGCTTCCACCTTCCAGCAAGGGAAGGAATTAAAAAAAAAAAAATACTAAATCATCCTAACTCCAATCAGTCTGAGATTAAGCAGTCATCAGAGTCTCCTTCCCAAACAAATCAGGGAAGCCACTTTGTGAGAGGAATTAGCTCACCAGAGTCTGATTCTCAGAAAAAAAACTAAGAATCTGGTGACAAAACAAACTTTATCTGTGTTCAAGAAACACACTTTTATAAACTTGGCTAGAAGAAATGTAGAATATTAACTTTAAACAACAGCAAAAGATACCAAAGCATATTTGAAATTAAATGCTAAATTTATCAGGGAAAAAATAGCATCCAATCATTAAAATAAGATAATGTAAGGAATAACTTTATCCTGAAATAAGTAGACATTAAAATTGCCTAACTTAAAGTTTGTATGTTCAATTATTTTTGAGTACCTACATTGTTGTTGTTCAGTTGCTAAGTCGTGTTCAACTCTTCATGACCCAATGGACTACAGCACGCCAAGCCTTCCAATCCTTCACTCGCTCCCGAAGTTTGACCAAGTTCATATCCATTGAATTGGTGATGCTATCCAACCATCTCATACTGTTCATTGGATTCTACCTACACTATATGTATTATATAATGAATGTTCTAATACCCAATAGATTCTCAAGAAATGATAATTATATACAGCTGAATACACATTTCTTATCATTAATAAAATCACCACTGTCAGGGAGAAATATATAGATAGAACTAGCCTAGAATATTTAACTCTGTCCCCCACTTCTAGAAAGGACTAAAGCATATCTAAACTTTTGTAGTAATTGTTAGTTTGGAGGAAATCTATGATTAAAAAATTCAAGAGGTTTGCCCTTATGAGTAAACTCATGTTTCACTGAGTTTAGCATCATACATTCCAGTCCTGCTTTGATATAGAAATGCTTTATAATCTGTGTTGCCTCTTAGCTTCACAGTCAACTTGTCTTCAAAATGATTTTAATAATATATGCTTACCTTATTACACAAAAGATTATCACTTAATTAGTGTTTATAAAAGATCTAGAGATAAGCAGATTATGTTAATAACACTTTGCAGTCTCATAATACCTCTTATCCATGAAACTCAAGACTTATCAACTATTACACTGACAACATACTCTGTTTTACTTGTATTACTCATGGGAAACATGGACAAAAAGATTGAAATTTTGACCAGGTCACTACAAAATCAGTACCAAGTTTCTAAATATGAGCTGAATCTCTTATCACACATTGTTCTAAATGTGTCCCAATGGTCTCAGTTAGTTTTACCTTAATTATCTTTAAATACTTTGGGTCAAAAAATACGGATTTTTATGGATTCTGGTATACCAAATATCACTTAAAAACAATAATGTTGGATGTTTTTCAAAGGTATTCACTATCCACAACATTGACAACTCTTGTTCAGAAAAACTACTGTTTCAAAACTATTTGGACACATAATCAGTTAACCAATCAAGTAGCACCATTTTAAGTGATGGACAGCTGACTCTGTCTGACATGTCTACTTTATTATAATAATTTAAATAATTAACACTTACAAAATGTTTGTGCCCATCCAACTGTGTTGTAATCATTAATTATTGGAACTGCTCAACATTCATTTGAGACTTTTCAACATTATTATTTTCATTTGCCCAACAGGGAAAAGAAGCACCCACTGGACAGGATGACTTCCCATGGGCATCAAGGCAGAAGGAGGAAGACTCTGCTCACCAGTGACAACTAATCTTTTATCTAGAGTACCATGATTATTGGTTTTCCAAGTAGTGATGAAAATCCCCCTCTTTTTCATATATTTTACTCCCTCACCAACATGAAGCTCGTTTCTCAAAAAAATTCATAATGTCTTAAATACATACATTTAAACTATAAAACGCTAAACAATATTTTTGCATTAGAAA
The DNA here is from genome assembly GCF_001704415.2 of Capra hircus. Classification (NCBI taxonomy): domain Eukaryota; kingdom Metazoa; phylum Chordata; class Mammalia; order Artiodactyla; family Bovidae; genus Capra; species Capra hircus. Next base: position 40,616,676 of record NC_030826.1, on the reverse strand, counting down.
AATGAGCAATTTGGAGGCTCAGAAGTTACTTCAATAGACATTCTGTTCCTGGACTAAACCAAGAAATCGTAATACAAGTAATTTTTCGGTCAATGCCACATACTCACTAATTTTTAGTTAAATTGATAAGCAAAGTTCTGCAGGACTTTTATTTCTGTTTTTTTTTAATCAGTTAGAGAGCTCCCACTACCAAAGGATCACTATATATTGAGAGCGCCTGATTTGAATAATAAAGAAAACATTCAATAACACATGAATAATAAAAATACTACATAAGTATTTACAGAACAAAAGCGTTAGGCATAGTCCATTTGAATTATGAATCTTTTGTTATATTGGAGGGAAAAAACAACTAAAATATATTTCAGAGGTCAAAAACATGTACATTGACTCATATACAATATTGACTTTTAAAACTATGATTTGGTATTACTCTATCTGGCACCTTTTTCATATACAAAGATATCCTTGGGCCAGCTTTCCACCTACAGACTGGACACTGTTAAAAAATCACCCAATTATGAAAAACAACAATTAGCATGCAAGTAATATTTTATTACAGATGGGCAAAGTTAAGGTTGAAATGACCTCCTAAATCCTATAAAAGGCCAACAGAGCGAACTTCCATGGATGGTGACTTTTGACTTCGCTCCTCTCTGAGAAAGGGTCGTTTGGTGCTGTTGCCATGTCTTTTCGACTTTCTGGTGGATCCAGGCGGCTCTGCTCTCAAGCTGGCACTGGTCGGCTAACTGGTGGAAGGACAGGCTTCAGGGCTGGAAATGTATGCAGTGGGTTGGGAGCAGGAAGCAGCTTCTCTGGCCCTCTTGGAAGCGTTTCTTCTAAAGGAAGTTTCTCTCATGGTGGTGGAGGGTTGGGAAGTGGTGTCTGTACTGGTTTTCTTGAAAATGAGCATGGCCTCCTCCCTGGGAATGAAAAGGTAACACTGCAGAACCTCAATGACCGCCTGGCATCCTATCTGGACCACGTGTGTACTCTGGAGGAGGCCAACGCTGACCTCGAGCAGAAAATCAAGGGCTGGTATGAGAAATATGGGCCTGGTTCTGGCCGGCAACTTGCTCATGACTATAGTAAATATTTCTCAGTCACTGAAGATCTCAAAAGGCAGGTAAGAAAGATGGATACTTTTACTACAGGCTTTGGGTGTGCATAACCTTAAAAAAAAAAAAAGATGTAATAGAAAACATGCTTAGCAAATTTGTGTGAATTTGCTAACACTACATTCCCAGTGCTTGGTACACTGCCTGGCAATAAGAATTTGCAGAATTAACTGATGAAAGAGAAATTGTTTCCAAATAGAATTGCTTCATTGATCTTTTATTACCTCATACTTTTTGATGAAGAGTAATAAAGCTGTCTGTGATTGGGAAAGTTTACATTTGGCTCTTAAACTCTGCAGAAAATCCAGATTTCTTTAAAATAGGAAAAAAATGATACTAAAATAGATATTTTATGGATTAAGAAGGTAAGAATCACAATGAGATCTGGAATCTCCCTTGACTTTTGGGACCTAACATTTTGCACCATCCACCCTATTTAGATTATTTCTGTGACTACCTGTAATGCCAGCATTGTTCTACAAAATGAAAATGCCAGACTGACCGCTGATGACTTCAGGCTGAAGTAGGTAAACATAAAGTAATTAATTATAATAAAGGTAAAAATACTACGTTGGAATAGAGAACATAACTTTTGCTTTAAAAACCAACATGGTTTTATAAAGTCAGACTAGATGACTGAAGAGACTAAATGTGCCCTGATACAAAGCTAGCATAAATTTAATTTTTTTAACTTTTTAAAACCTTTTTTTTAAATATTGGAGTATAACTAGTTAACAATGCTGTGATAGTTTCAGGAGGACAGCAAAGGGACCCAGCCATACAGATACATGTATCCATCTCCTTCAAACTTCCCATCCAGGCTGCCACATAACACTGAACAGAGTTCCCTGTGCTATACAGCAGGTTCTTATTGGTTATCCATTTTAAATATAGTGGTACTAACTCCTTAACTATCCCTTCCTCCCATCACTCCCCCCTGACAACCATAAGTTTGTTCTCTAAGTAGGGGAACCTGTTTCTGTTTTGTAAATAAGTTCACTTGTAACATTCCTTTTTAGATCCCACATTTGAAGGATGGCATACAATATTTCCCCTTCTCTGCCTGACTCACTTTACTCAGTATGATAATCTCTAGGTCCATCCATGTTGCTGCAAATGGCATTATTTCATTCTTTTTAATGGCTGTATAATATTCCATTGTATATATGTACCATATCTTCTTTATCTATTTCTCTGCTATGGACATTTAGGTTAAAGCTATCATAAATTTTAAAGAGTAGTTTTCTTCTACTGTTAAGCATACAGGATGCCAAAAATCAACTCTGAAGAAACAGCTCCAAAATAATATTCATAAATCAATAGGTGTTTCAAAATGTTTCATCATTTTGCTATCATCGTCTGCTTCAGGGGTATGTACTGAACATTGGTATCTTTTAGTATATGAAACATCTAGAAAAGTCATGCTTTGCACCTACCTACGATTATAGTTCTCAAGCATGTTAACTACCTTCCAGGTGTGAAAATGAGCTTGCTCTCCACCAGAGTGTTGAGGCTGACATCAATGGTCTTCACAGAGTTATGGATGAGCTGACTCTTTGTACAAGTGACCTGGAGATGCAGTGTGAAGCACTCAGTGAGGAACTGACATATCTCCAAAAAAATCACCAGGAGGTAAGGAACCCTGGCTTCTTATGGTATCTGATGCCCTTCCTCAAGTCCACTGTGGATCTCAATCAAAAGTCTACCCTGAATAGATTTGTGATTGCCAGGAGGGAAGGGGGAGAAGGAAGGGATGGATTGGGAGTTTGAGATTAGCAGAGGCAAACTATTACATATAGAAGAGATAAACAGCAAAGTCCTACTGTATGGCACAGGGAACTATATTCAATACCTTGTGATAAACCATAATGGAAAAGAATATGAAAAAGAATCTATAGGTATGTATGTATAACTGAGTTACTTTGCTGTATAGAAGAAATTAACATAACATTGTAAATCAACTTGTGTATGTGTGTGTGTGTGTGTGTGTGAGCTCAGTCATGCCTGACTTTTTGCGACCCCATGGACTATAGCCTGCCAAGCTCCTCTGTCCATGGAATTTTCCAGGCAAGAACACTGGAGGCGATTGCCATTTCCCTCTCCAGGGATCTTCCTGTGCCAGGGATCGAACCCATGTTTCTTACATCTTCTGCACTGGCAGACAGGTTCTTTACCACTAGCGCCACCTGGGAAGCCCAAAATCAACTATACTTTAATAATTTTCTTTAAGTCTACCTTGATGATTAATACATATAGCTTTTCCAGGAAATGAAAGTCATGCAGGGTGCAGCCGGGGGGAACGTGAACGTGGAGATAAATGCAGCCCCAGGAGTGGACCTCACTGTTCTGTTGAACAACATGAGGGCTGAGTACGAGGACTTGGCGGAACAGAACCGTGAAGATGCCGAGGCCTGGTTTAACGAGAAGGTACATGTTGCAAATCACAGGCCAAGGGTTTGTTCAGGAGACCACCAAGCGGGTCACTAACCCATCTGACAATTATGCTTCAGAGCACATCGCTGCATCAGCAGATTTCTGACGATGCGGGAGCGGCTATGGCAGCCAGAAATGAGCTGATGGAACTGAAGCGCAACCTGCAAACCTTGGAAATAGAACTTCAGTCCCTCCTGGCCATGGTTCGTAGGCATCACCTTGACTTGAATGTGTGTGTGTTAAGTAAATACAAACATGTATATATATGCGGGTGTGTATGTGTTGTTGGTTTAGTTGCTAAGTCATGTCTGACTCTTGCAACCCCAGGGACTGTAGCCCACCAGACTCCTCTGTCCACGGGATTCTACAGGCAAGGATACTGGAGTGGGTTGCCATTTCCTTCTCCAAGGGATCTTCCCAACCCAGGGATCAAACCAGCATCTCCTGCATTGACAGGCGGATGCTTTACCACTGAGCCACCTGGGAACCCATATATATATATATAAACATATAACTGAATATATATAACTAATTATATAGCTAAATACATATAACTAATTATATTTCACTAAAATGTATTAAATAGACATGGACATATTACATATCAAGCATTTTTTCTATAAATATTACTTCTGATTCACTAATCCCAAAACTTGAAGAAGGAAAAACAGGAAGCTTTTTCAATGAAGAGCAAACTTTTTTTTTTAATTTGGCTAATGTTGATTTTCAAGGGGAAAGATTTAGCCCTTGTACAAAATATTTCTTTCCACCTTGAGAATGTTTTTAAAGCATAAACATGTGGTTTATCTGTTACACATGCAAGCTGTGCTTTGTTCTTTCAGAAACATTCCTACGAATGCTCCTTGGCTGAGACTGAAAGCAATTACTGCCATCAGCTCCAGCAAATCCAAGAGCAGATTGGAGCAATGGAGGACCAACTCCAGCAGATTCGGATGGAAACAGAAGGCCAGAAGCTTGAGCACGAAAGGCTTCTCGATGTCAAAATATTTTTAGAAAAAGAAATTGAAATGTATTGCAAATTAATAGATGGGGAAGGAAGGTAAATATCAACTTGTGAAAAACATGAATCACACATAGACTAGGTTTTCTCAGTGTATGTGTAAACCAATACTGTATCCTAGAATTTCCTGCTCTGAAGAACATCACTTAGCAATTTCTTACTGCATCTAAATGACATGAAAACAGGCAGCAAAATCCAGTCTCTTAGTATGTAAAGTATCTATACCTATTACTGTAGAGAAGATTTAAATATGGAATACTGAGCAATGCCTGGACTCCAATCCAGGAGGAAAACTGCTTTCTAAGATTGAGCACAGAAGCATGTTTCTTTTAATAACACACTCCATTGTGGCTTCACTGGCCACCACCCTGTCATGTTGTTGTTTAGTCGCTAAGTCATGTCTGACTCTGAGACTCCATGAACTATAGCCAGCCAGGCTCCTCTGTCCATGGGATTTCCCAGGCAAGGATACTGGAGTGGGTTGCCATTTCCTTCTCCAGGGGATCCTGGAGATCTTGGAGATCTCATTTCCTTCAGCTAATGTTGAAGCCATATTTGAAACTAGAACTTCAGTTGAAACTAGCACTCCAAAACTTTTATTCCCCACTCATAGTTATTTGTGCATGGACAGAGGGGCCTAGTAGGCTACAGTCCATGGGATCGCTAGGAATCGGACACGACTGAGCGACTTCACTTTCACTTTTCACTTTCATGCATTGGAGAAGGAAATGGCAACCCACTCCAGCGTTCTTGCCTGGAGAATCCCAGGGATGGGGGAGCCTGGTGGGCTGCCGTTTCTGGGGTCGCACAGAGTCAGACACGACTGAAGGGACTTAGCAGCAGCAGCAGCAGCAGCAGCAGCAGCATGAGCTCCCTAATGAAAGAAAACTGCAGTAATTTTCTTTTCTCTTCACAGAAAAAGCAAGTCCACATGTTACAAATCAGAAGGGCGTGGGCCCAAAAATTCTGAAAATCAAGTCAAAGGTACAGGAGGGTTGTTTTTTTTAACTTGGAATAACTCTTAAACTCCAGGAGTCATATTAAATAAGTCACTTATTTGGAAACTAAGTAAAATTGTATATAAGTTTAGTTCTAGTGAATGAAGGGATAAGGTATCAGCTCTTAACATTCATATTTCATATTCCTGTAGAACAGATGTGGTCAAATTATGAAATTACTGAAATGGGAAATCAATTCCCCCAACATTTTTCTTACTTAGAACCTATTATTTTCCCAGTTTCAATGTTTTTCTAGAAAAGCAACTTTATTTTAAACCACAAAAACAGGGAAAGTTGGTGTTTAAAAGAAAAATATTACTTGCTCCAGGCCTATACCTGCCTGATACTTCTCTTTTTTTAGTATAAATTTATTTATTTTAATTGGAGGTTAATTGCTTTATAATAATGTATTGGTTTTGCCATATATCAACATGAATTATGCATGTTTCACTTATGTTTTCAAACACCCATTGCTCTAAAAGATAAGAAAGATAGTCTCAGGCCTTGCTAAGCACAGATAGTGAGTATTACATCTCAATTTTCAGCGAACTCGCAAACACTGTTTGTTGGGGTTTTTTAATATTTTTATTTATTTATTTACTTGGCCGTGCTGGGTCTTAACTGCAGAATGTGGGATCTAGCTCCCTGACCAGGGATCAGATCCAGGCTCCCTGCATTGAGAGCAGCACTCTTAGCCATTTGACCACCAGGGAAGTTCTGCAAACTGGTTTTTTTTTTTTTTTTTTTTTTTTTTTTTCAGCTGAATCTTTTTTTTTTAATTTTTTTTTTTAGGTATTCTTTTTTTTTTTTTAATTTTAAAATCTTTAATTCTTACATGCGTTCCCAAACATGCAAACTGTTTTATACGAGCATACCCATTGTGACTAAATACCTTTCCACCTGTTAAAAATGAGTACTAAGCTTGCATTTATTTTATTTTAGACTCAAAAGAAGAAGCTGTTGTCAAAACAGTGGTTGGGGAACTTGATCAGCTTGGCAGCGTCCTCTCACTAAGAGTCCACTCGGTTGAAGAAAAATCCTCAAAAATAAGCAACATTACAATGGAGCAACGACTGCCTTCTAAAGTCCCTTAATGAGGGGAAATGCTCTCTAAGACAAACAAAAAAAAAAGTCTGCTTTTGTAAAATCCTATTAACCAAAAATCCCAAAGAAACTATTCATTTCCGTTCTTCAAAATAAAAGGGTTAGAAGATGTTTCCCTTCTCTTCCCTTTCTCAGGTTCTTTGCATGTCATCCTTTCCAGGAATAGGGAAAAAATCTTGCTCTGTCCCTGGTTTTTGCTTGCATTTGGTGGAATCTTTATTGCCTCTTCATTAACAATTTTCTGCCCCAAGTTATTTTTGATAAATTCTGTGGTTTTGAATTTCCGCAGTTGATCTCAGTGTCGCAGTACTAAGGATATGCTAATAAAATTAAGTGCCTCACTTGTAGTCATATTCACTCCAGTTCAATGCAGGATGAATTGGAAAGAATGCCAGTCCTAACCTCTGGTCCCAAATCTGTCCTTGATTAACTATGTAAATGACTGGTTCTCTTTGAGTTTGAGCTGGCTGCTATGGTTGTAATAGAAAATGATACTGATTGAGCTTTATAATTGGTTCAACCTTAGAATGCAGGGGTGATCGGCTAATGTTAGTTTGTTACTCTGGATAGCTGTTTTCCATTTTGCACTTAGTTGCTTATTGACTGGGGTGGTTCTCAATCTTGCTCATAGCCTCCTGCACACAAGTTCCTGCCTGGTATCCTAACCAAGTTATTTTAGAAAGTGCAGCTGGGTCTAGACAGCAACAAAGTTTTGGGATATAAAAGTTTATTTCATATGAGGGATGAGGCAGAGAGCTCTGCAATAACCTAGATTTCCAATGTGGATGACAAAGTATCAATAAAGGGTTGTTTTGGGTTTTTGAGGGCGGGGAGGGGGGAGGATTGGTTTATTTGACTGCTCTCTGTTAGTTGCAGCATATGGGATCCAGTTCCCCAATCAGAGATCAAACCCAGGCCTCCTTCACTGGGAGCTTAGAGTCTTAGCCCCTGGATCACCAGGAAAGTCTCTCACTAAAGGGTTTTAACCAACTGATAAATACACCATGTGGAATTCAAAGTGGCCCACATACTCAACGGGAGCATATCTAGGTGCTAAGCCACACTAAGGTTGCATCTCCAGGTCTCAAAGATCATTTTGATTGCTATGTTCCCTCCTCCCACATAAGTAGTTGACCTCTGTTCCAGCATAGTTTCTTGAACTGTAGCTACAGCTGGACGTTACCTTCTTCATGGTCTTATTCTGATGAATTATGGTAATGGAAGTCATAAGTTCAATGGTGTAGAGTTGGATTGGGTTAGGTTAAAAGTACTTTCATGGTACGAGGAGGGAGGTGGGAGGGGGGTTCAGGATGGGGAACATGTGTACACCCGTGGCGGATTCATGTTGATGTATGGCAAAACCAATACAATACTGTAAAGTAATTAGCCTCCAATTAAAATAAATAAATTTATATTTAAAAAATAAATAAATAAAAGTACTTTCAATTGCAGGACCATAATACTGCTTACTCCTTGGAAGGAAAGTTATGACCAACCTGCTGCTGCTGCTGCTAAGTCGCTTCAGTCATGTCTGACTCTGTGCAACCCCATAGACGGCAACCCACCAGGCTCCCCCATCCCTGGGATTCTCTAGGCAAGAATACTGGAGTGGATTGCCATTTCCTTCTCCAATGCATGAAAGTGAAAAGTCAAAGTGAAGTCGCTCAGTCGTGTCCAACTGAGCGACCCCATGGACTGCAGCCTACCAGGCTCCTCCGTCCATGGGATTTTCCAGGCAAGAGTACTGGAATGGGGTGCCATTGCCTTCTCCATGACCAACCTAGATAGCATATTAAAAAGCAGAGACATTACTTTGCCAACAAAGGTCCATCTAGTCAAGGCTATGGTTTTTCCAGTAGTCATGTATGGATGTGAGAGTTGGACTGTGAAGAAAGCTGAGCACTGAAGAATTGATGCTTTTGAACTGTGGTGTTGGAGAAGACTCTTGAGAGTCCCTTGGACTGCAAGGAGATCCAACCAGTCCATCCTAAAGGAGACCAGTCCTGGGTGTTCATTGGAAGGACTGATGCTGAGGCTAAAACTCCAATACTTTGGCCACCTCATGTGAAGAATTGACTCATTGGAAAAGACTCTGATGCTGGGAGGGATTGGGAGCAGGAGGAGAAGGGAACAACAGAGGATGAGATGGCTGGATGGCATCACCGACTCAAACCACATGAGTTTGGGTGAACTCCGGGAGTTGGTGATGGACAGGGAGACCTGGCATGCTGCAATTCATGGGGTTACAAAGAGTTGGACATGACTGAGTGACTGAACTGAACTGAACTGAATACCAATGTCTTACATTTATTGACTGTGCTTTAATCTTGCTTTCTGTGAATTCACCATTTTGATCTTCATAAAGGCTTATAAGGTAAGTGTTTTTATTATTTTTATTTACATAAAAGGCATAAACATTCAAATAGATTAAGCAATTTCCCCAGAGTCACACAGATGATGGGCAGTGGGGGATAGATTCAGATTCAGATCTCCCTTTCTTCCTCGCTGACCAGAGTCTTAATAGACCAGGAAAAAAATCAACAACTTCCCCCAAGCACATTCTATTTCACACTAAGATTCCATTGCCATCCAGGAATGTCCATCATCAACAGATTGTTGTGTGCATAGATGTATTATTTTCCTCTCTGTTCACCACCCATGTCCAGCTCCTCTCCAGCAGCAACCTTCTCTGTCTCCATATTTATTAAGTCCTGGTCACTAGATATCCTCTCTCTTAGGCTGCAAGTTACTTCATTATGTCTTGTTACCATCTCATTCTGACAAGCAGGGTCATCCAGAGGCTCCATCTCCTAGGAACTGGAGGACTAGGGCCACAACTACAGCTCTCTCAAGACACCTGGCTAATCCCCCGTCTTAATACCACAATGTTGGACCCTCTTCGTCTGCAACCACCAGTGCTAGTCACTCCTTGTTCCAAAGAATGTTCTTATTCTTTCCAAAAACACAATCTAACTTCCATTTTTCTATATCCACTCTTTCCTATTCAGATAAACAGACTTGTCTCTCTATACAAGACAGATTTGTATTTAATACAAACTTAAGTTATGATTCCAAAATGCATGGTTTTAGCTAATACTTCTGGAAAGCATAAGTATGAGGGCTGGAAAACTTAAGTACTCATCCACATTTCTAAGAACTCAGTCTTAGTGAAAAAAAAAAGTAAAACACTGATATCAATAGTTAACAAATCTCCAAAACTTTCATTCAGTTCAGTTCAGTTCAGTCGCTCAGTCGTATCTGATTCTGCGACCCCCACGGACTGCAGCATGCCAGGCTTCCCTGTCCATCACCAACTCCCAGAGTTTACTCAAAGTCATGTCCACTGAGTCAGTGATGCCTTCCAAACATCTCATCCTCTGTTGTCCCCTTCTCCTCCCAACTTCAATGTTTCCCAGCATCAGGGTCTTTTCAAAAGAGTCAGTTCTTCGCATCAGGTGGCCAAAGTATTGGAGTTTCAGCTTCAGCATCAGTCCTTCCAGTGAATATTCAGGACTGATTTCCTTTAGGATGGACTGGTTGGATCTCTTTGCAGTCCAAAGGACTCTCAAGAGTCTTCTCCAACACCACAGTTCAAAAGCATCAGTTCTTCAGTGCTCAGCTTTCTTTATAGTCCAACTTTCACATCCATACATGACTACTGGAAAAACCATAGCTTTGAGCAGATGGCCTTTGTCAGCAAAATAACGTCTCACTTTTTAATAAGCTGTCTAGGTTTGTTATAACTTTGTTTCAAGGAGCAAGCATCTTTTAATTTCGTGGCTTGACTGCAGTGATTTTGGAGCCCGAGAAAATAAAGTCTCTCAGTGTTTCCATTGTTTTCCCATCTATTTGCAATGAAGTGATGGGACCAGATGCCATGATCTTAATTTTCTGAATGTTGAGTTTTAAGCCAATTTTTTCCCTCTCCTCTTTCACTTTCATCAAGAGGCTCTTTAGTTCTTCTTCACTTTCTGCCATAACGGTGGTGTCATCTGCATATCTGAGGTTATTCATATTTATCCCAGCAATCTTGTTCCAGCTTGTGTTTCATCCAGCCCAGCGTTTCTCCTTATGTCCTCTGCATATAAGTTAAATAAGCAGGGTGACAATATACAGCCTTGACGTACTCCTTTCCCAATTTGGAAACAGTCTGTTGTTCAATGTCCAGGTCTGAAACTTTCACTGGGCACTCTTAATTGTTAACTACCAAACCTTGTCCAGCATCCATCATTCAGACCTTGGCTAACAGAACATGTCCTAGACATTTCACCATCAGGCCCTTGGAAACAAATATTTTACAGAACAGGCTGAGAAGGTACTGCCCTGAAAAATCAGGACCGATAAGAACTCATGGCCTCTGGAGTAAAACACAGCATGGAGGAATCAGGCAGGATCTCCCGCCTCAGTCCTACAAGGACAGCAAAAACCCAAACAGGATACAAACCGTTTTGTGCTATATTAGAACTTTCTGAGGACATCTGAAAGGGCCTATTTTGTCTCTGATTCAGATATTTCAGATGTTCTGTGAGCCCCAAGGGCTGATGCAAGAGTTATAGTCTCGAATGTGACCAATTTGAGGCTATACCCAATCATGGTACAGCCAGAGTACTGCCATCTTCTTTGCAAACACACACCATACTGAACATGTAGGTTCTTCTTCCTCCCCACACCCCATTTAAGAATGAAAAATGTATAAAACCAAAAAGATAGAAAAAAAAGTAAGAGAAGAAACAAAGGTGGATTTTTTTTTTAATTTGGAAGAAAGGAAGTGGCAGAAGAAGCCTCAATAACAACAACAAAATACATGTTCCTGGAACTAGTCAACCTCATAAAATCCAAGAGAGATTCAAGGCTTGGAAGAACCAGGTGTGATGGAGGACTGGGCTGAGGGATGAAGCTGAGGGCATGGTGACTGGCAGAGGTGAAAGTACCATGACACCAAGGACACACACACTTCAAGAGCCCTCATTAGCACAAGGGCACAAAGGGGGACCTAGAATTAGGTTCATATGCCCACTTTTTGTAAATTTTGCAAAACTAAAATAATTTACCACAATTGGTGAAATCTGCTGTCTGTTTCCTTGCCAACATCCCTTCCGTCATCAGTTTCCCTCAGATCTGGTGGTGTTTGGATATCCATAAGCATTCTGAGGGCCTTTCTAAGATAAAGGAACCATAGTTATTATCCAAATGTAACAGCTGAGAGGGAGCAAAAGGTTCTATTGATCAGGCGCACTAATAGGCATGAACTGATCCATTATAGGCATATGAACATAGAGTCACTTTAAGTGGAGAGAAAATTGAGTTGCACATAGTGGGGTATATTTATGAGGTTTTCACCATTTCCATGGGAGGCTTCTAGCAGAATTCCCACTGCCCTGACGTGCTGACTCAAACATGAATGCATTTCAGTTCTCTTATGCTAAGTGAAAGAAGTCAGACTGAGGGATACATACTGTATGATTCCATTTACATGACATTCTGGAACAGGCAAAACTATAGACACAGAAAATTGATCATTCTTTGTCTGGAGCTGGGGCTGTGGGGATAGGTTGATGACAAAGGGGTACAAAGGAATTGGGAGATGAGTAACAGAACTTTCTATATCTTTATGGTGGTGAGTGTTACATGACTATGAATTTGTGAAAACTCATAGAGTATGCTTAAAGAATGAATTTTATTATACATACATTAAACCTCAACAAATCTGGCTAGAAAAGATTTAATAATTCTACCTTAAAGAAAAATAAAAACATGTCTGACATTATTAATAACAGCAAAAAGTAGGAAACAATCTGAAAGTTTCTAAATAAGACAGTGGTTAGACAAATTACTTAATATTAGGTTTGGCCCTGAGAGGAACTAAAAAGCCTCTTGATGAAAGTGAAAGTGGACAGTGAAAAAGTTGGCTTAAAGCTCAACATTCAGAAAACGAAGATCATGGCCTCTGGTCCCATCACTTCATGGGAAACAGATGGGGAAACAGTGGAAACAGTGTCAGACTTTATTTTCGGGGCTCCAAAATCACTGCAGTCAGTGACTGCAGCCATGAAATTAAAAGACGCTTTCTTCTTGGAAGAAAAGTTATGACCAACCTAGATAGCACATTGAAAAGTAGAGACATTACTTTGCCAACAAAGGTCCGTCTAGTCAAGGCTATGGTTTTTCCAGTGATGTGAGAGTCGGACTGTGAAGAAAGCTGAGCGCCGAAGAATTGATGCTTTTGAACTGTGGTGTTGGAGAAGACTCTTGAGAGTCCCTTGGACTGCAAGGAGACCCAACCAGTCCATTCTAAAGGAGATCAGTCCTGGGTGTTCCTTGGAAGGAATGATGTTAAAGCTGAAACTCCAGTACTTTGGCCACCTCATGCAAAGAGTTGACTCATTGGAAAAGACTCTGATGCTGGAAGGGATTGGGGGCAGGAGGAGATGGGGACGACAGAGGATGAGATGGCTGGATGGCATTACCGACTCGATGGACGTGAGTCTGAGTGAACTCCGGGAGTTGGTGATGGAGAGGGAGGCCTGGCGTGCTGCGATTCATGGGGTTGCAAAGAGTTGGACATGACTGAGCGACTGAACTGAACTGAACTGAACAATAACAAAATAACATGAGTTTACACAGATAGAAGTTTGTTTCTCTCATACATAAAAATTCAAAAGTAGGCTAATCAGGGCTGCAGATGGTAGCTTTGTGCCTCAGGACATCCTCTGGGACCCACATTCCTTTCAGCTTTCCACTCTGCCATACCCAGGATATGGTGCCAGTTCATAGTCCAAGATGACCCTCCAACCCTCATACCCAGCCATCACACCCTGAGCCAGGATGGAGGAAACGGAGAAGACAGGACAAAAGATATGTGTCTGCTTTCTCTTAGATAAAGTTTTCTAGAACTTGCTACATATACTGCTTACATCATATCAGCTACTTAATTACATTTCCACAGCTGGCTGCAAAGAAAACTAGAGATAGTAGTCTTTCTTGTGGTGAGCTATTGCCCAGCTAAAATTGAGAGTCAACCAACAGTTTCATCCACATTGGGCACCCATCCATGCACTAAAGTGTATTATGCAAGGTGAACAAAACAAGTTACAGAACACATTTAACACAGAAGACTCACAGATAGCGTGTGTATTTTTACGTGCTGTGTATGTGTGCAAATGAATAGAAATCCATCTGGAAGGGTGAAAACATCTGGATGAGTAAACTGCAGTTTCCTGAGAAAGCAGGGAAGACAAAAGAGAGGGGAAGGTGAGGAAGGACTTTAACATTTTATTCTATAGATATTGCGATGTTTGTTTCTATCAAAAATATTTTCCTGTTGTTTTATGGCAGAAACTAACACAACATTGAAAAGCAATTATCCTCCAATTTTTTAAAAAAATCATATTTTCATGCAGAGAGTAGAATGGTGTTGCCAGGGACTGGGGAATGGAGGAAAAAGGGTACATAATTTTAGTTAAAAGATGAATAAATTCTGAGGATCTAACGTGTAGCATAATGACTAGTTAATTATACTACACTGAATACTTGAAATTTGCTAAGAGAGCAGATATTACATGTTCTCACCGAAAAGAAAAAAAGGTAACCATTCAGTTCAGTTCAGTTCAGTCGCTCAGTTGTGTCCAACTCTTTGCAACCCCATGAATCACAGCACACCAGGCCTCCCTGTCCATCACCAACTCCCGGAGTTCATTCAAACTCAGGTCCATCATGTCGGTGATGCCATCCAGCCATCTTATCCTCTGTTGTCCCCTTCTCCTCCTGCCCCCAATCCCTCCCAGCATCAGAGTCTTTTCCAGTGAGTCAACTCTTCGCATGAGGTGGCCAAAATACTGGAGTTTCAGCTTTAGCATCATTCCTTCCAAAGAACACCCAGGGCTGATCTTTAGAATGGACTGGTTGGATCTCCTTACAGTCCAAGGGACTCTCAAGAGTCTTCTCCAACACCACAGTTCAAAAGCATCGATTCTTCGGTGCTCAGCTTTCTTCACAGTCCAACTCTCACATCCACACATGACCACTGGAAAAACCATAGGCTTGACTAGACGGACCTTTGTTGGCAAAGTAATGTCTCTGCTTTTGAATATGCTATCTAGGTTGGTCATAACTTTTCTTCCAAGGAGAAAGCGTCTTTTAATTTCATGGCTGCAGTCACCATTTGCAGTGATTTTGGAGCCCAAGGTAACCATATGAGGTGATAAATGCATTTACTAACTTGACTGTGAGAATAATTTCTCACAGTTGTATTACAATTCTATAATACTGTACTACAAAGTATGCATTACACTTTTGTCAGTTGGTCCTCAATAAAACTGAGAAAACTAATAAATAATAGCTGGGGGATGGGAATTTCCTGGAGATCCAATGGCTATGACTCCGTGCGTCCATGATCAAAGGTCCAGGTTCAATTCCTGATCAGGGAACTAAGATCCTGCATACTGCACAGCCAAAAAAATAAAATAAAATTTTTAAACTGGGGCAGGGAGGGAACAGACTGTAGTAAAGCTGATCAAACCCACTACACAGATATCAATTGCATTTCTTAGTAGAATTTGTCCAGAAAGTACGATTTCTAAAAGATATCTTTAGCAATATTAGATAAGTATCTGGAAATAGTTCTTTTAAAAGGATGCAAAAGCATATTATGAAGAAATCTGTACCTTTTCACTGAAGAACATTAAGGAAGACCTAAATAAATGGAAAGAATATTCAACTTTTTGGATAGACATACACAATATCACAGAGATGTCAATTTTCTTCAAATAGCTTTATGGATTTCAAGCAAATCTTGGGCTATTATTGCATTTGAGAATCAGGCTTTAAATTTTATATGAAAGAGCAATACAGAAGGAATATTTGACTTGATGGCAAATAGAACAAAGAACAAAGGAATACTTGCCTTACCAGATACCAAGTTATATTATGGAGCAATGGTAACCAAAACGGTATGTTTCCGCACCAGACCAAAAAATAGTAACAGCTGAATCCCCACCTAAATGAAGATTTATTGAGGACTTTGATTTCCTGACCTATTGAGGCATTGGACAGTTTCTTTATGGCAATGTGGCATGGCATTGCAGGGAGAGGGTGACACTGTTCTGTACAAAGGGCTGAAATCATTATCCATATTGGAAAAATGAAATTTGATTATATACCACAGAATATACAAAAATTATTCCAAACTACCAAAGCCTTAAATGTGAAAGGCAAAATGTTTCGAGTACATTACTGGAAGACACTTTTATGACCTCATAGAGTTAATCACCTCCTGAAGTTAGATAAAATAATCACAATCCAAAAACGAAGAGTGATGTGTGCATGTGTGTGCTTAGTCACTCAGTCATTCAACTCTTAATTCAACCTATTTAAAAATAAGACGATAATGAGTTAATATCCAGAATATAAAACAAACTCCTACAACTTAACCAAAAAAATATCCAACATGATATTTTAAGTGGGCAAGGACTTAAGTAGACACTTCTCCAGAGAAGATATGTAAATGTCCAACAAGGACATGAAAAGCTGCCCAACATCACTAATCATTAGGGAAATGCAAGTCAAAATTATAACGAGGTACCACCTGATATGGTTACTATCAAAAAAAGGAAATAACAAATGTTTGTGATGATGTGGAGAAATTAAAATCCATGTGCACTATGTATGGGAATATTAAATAGTACAGCCACTATGGAAAATAGTACAGTATTTCTTCAAAAAATTAAAAATAAAATTTCCATATGATCTAGTAATTCTACTGTGGGGTATGTTCCCATGAAAAGGGTACACAAAGACTGGAACAGATATTTATACATCCATGTTCATAGTTGCATTATACATTAAAATAACTAAAAAGTGGATGTAACCCAAGTGGCCACTGACTGATGAATGGATTAACAAAACACATGCAATGGAACATTATTCAGGCTTAGAAAGAGGAAAATCTAATACATGCTGCCACGTGGATGAACTCTGAAGAAATTTTGCTAAGTGAAACAAGCCAGTCATAAAAGGACAAATAATGTATGATTCTACTTATCACAAGTGTCAGAACAATGACTGGCACATAGTAGGTTCTAAATGAATGAAGGAATTAACCCATATTTTCACAACAGCCTCACATAATAAATATTCATGGAAATTTTGTCCATAAGCCAATTTCCAGATTTTTTTCCCCAAATTGCCATATATTTAGAGTTTTCAATAAATATGTGGGAATCCACATCCAGAAAGTAGCTTACTGATGACTTTCACCTAAACGAAACCACCACGAAGTAGAAACAGGTGAAATATTTCTTTCCAGGTTTCTGCTTCAAATTTTGCAAGGTCAGGAAATAAGTTAATGTCCTTCCAAACTCCCACAATCCATAACAGCAATTAGGGGTGTGTTCCTAATTACCAAAATGGATATGAGAAGACAACTATACCCAGACATAGTACATGTCAACAAAACACCCCGCATGTCAGCCAAAATGGAAATTAACTTCCCACCAGAAACAGTAGCAAGAGTCGAAAAAAGTCGGTGGTTGAAGATCCAGGCTGGGGAAATAATGATTGCTGTCCTGTGCTCTATTTCTGTGGAAAGAACTGTAAAAACAGAAGCAGTAGAAGTCTCAGAAACATCAAAATCTACCTTGGCCTAACAGCCCAAAACCATGACGCCAGATTTTTACTCGGTGATGGACTGGTGAGTTTTTATCTTCTAAGGAGGGAAGTGAGGAATGACTCACTCGCAATTTAAAAACGTAATAAGGAACCTGAAATTGCTCCACCCAGACCCATTTCTCAGATAACCACCAACCTGGGGGCAACTGCCCTCCTACAGAAATGAGCCGGGCAAAGTTAGATACTAATTAGGAAAATTCATCCAATTAAGCTAACTTGCTGAGGCTGGCAAGCGGTGTTTGACTCTATGTAGGCAGAATTTCATCCAAACACACTTGAGCATTGTCTATAAAAAGGACAACAGACGAGCTGGGACGGGCAGTCACTCTATTCCAGCTTTCATAAGCACATCTCTGCAACACGCTTGTCCTGATACCATGTCTCTTCGACTTCCCAGTGGATCCAGGAGGGCCAGTCCCCGTCCCACCACGGGCTCACTCAGGCTCTCCGGTGCAGGAGCCAGCTTCGGAGCTGGAAATGCTTGCAGCATGCCTGGAATTGGAAGCAGTTTCTCATGTGCCTTTGGGAGCAGCTCATCAGGAGGAAACGCCTTGGGGGGCAATCCCTGTGCTGGCTTTACTATGAATGAGGGGGGCCTCCTTTCTGGCAATGAGAAGGTGACCATGCAGAATCTCAATGACCGCCTCGCATCCTACCTGGAGAATGTCCGTGCCCTGGAGGAGGCCAACGCTGACCTGGAGCAGAAGATCAAGGGCTGGTATGAGAAATTCGGGCCCGGTTCTTGCCGTGGTCTTGATCATGACTATAGTAGATATTTCCCGATAATCGAGGATCTTAAAAACCAGGTAAGAAATTACACTTTGCCATCCTTTTTTATGTACTTTTATTTCCAAATGTTCTTTTTCTTTCTTCACTGAATACTAAAAACATTTCTCATTCCTACTTGTGACTTCTTAAAGGGAATTTCATTTTAGCAGATTCAATAGTTATGATGAAAATGTCACTATCTAGTAACGATATTAACTTGGATTATTTCCATTTCTTAATCTTAAACACATACACGCTTTTTTTTGGTTTTTATCAGTTATGATAAATTGCCTCTAAAAAATCAAACTCCCTGCTTCCAGATCATTGCTTCCACCACCAGCAATGCCAACGCTGTTCTGCAGATCGATAATGCCAGGCTGACTGCTGATGATTTCAGACTCAAGTAAGTAGCCTCACAGAGTGAAAAAAAAAAATTCACAAGGTCAATGATAAGCATTTCATTAAATTTATTTTTTGATCCCTCATTAAATATTACCAACTCTGATTCCAACAGTGTAAAACACTTGGACTTAAAACAAACAGAATGTTATTATTTTTTTACTCTTTGGCTACGAAATATAACGTATGAACTGCTATCAAAGCAGTGTGCAAAACCCTAGTTCTTTTTCTGCCAAGGAAATATCTCAAAATAATTATGATACAATAAATTTTGAAAATGTCTCTTGTGACAAAATGTGTCACTTTATATTTTTTTAACTTTTTATTTTGTATTGGGTTATAGCCAATTAGCAATGCTGTGATAGTTTCAGGTGAATAGCAAAGGGACTCAGCCATACATATACATGTATCCATTCTCCTCCAAACTCCCCTCTCATCTAGGCCAAATGTGTCACTCTAAAATTACACAGTTCTAGCATTTTATCATTGATCAGTGACCATTTCTCCAACCATGAAATAAACTGGAAAATCATTAACCCTCTTTAAGGTATGAAAATGAGCTGGCTCTTCATCAGAGCGTAGAGAGCGATGTCAATGGGCTTCGCAGAGTTCTGGATGAAATCACCCTCTGCAGAACAGACCTGGAGATTCAGTATGAAACCCTGAGTGAAGAGCTGACTTACCTCAAAAAGAACCATAAAGAGGTAAGAACTGACTGCCCACATATTGCCATCCCTCTGCAGACACTATCCATCTAACAGGAGATAATGGACTTGATTTCTTAAGTAAGAAATTGGCACTAAAGATCCGTGATCAGAAAGACATGAGGCCTGAGTGGTTTGTAGCAATGGTGAAGTATTAGCCCAGATTCACCTCTGACCTTGCACCAAATTTCCCATGGCAGGGAGGGGGAAAGAATCTTCTTTTCCATACCAATCAGGGTTACAAGAGCAATGTTTCAGCTAGGCAATTATGGCTAAGTTAAAATGGCATACTTAGGAGATTACATCTAATTAGATAAATATATTTTAAGGATATCTTAAGGAAACCAGATCTAGATTTCTATAAAACAGTGGCAGATTTAAAACACTTAAACCCTTACTTTGTACACACTTAAGTGTATGTCCTTAATGTATAATCTTAATATATATAATAGATATAAACTTAACATATATAAAAATAATGAGGCTGAAACTAAACATATAAAAATGTGCACTTCCAAATAAACATGCATTTCCAAAGTGGTCACCATTGGAAGTTAGATTAAAAAAATCAGACCATACAGCTATGACTCTGGACACATTTGGGGGAATGCTTTCAGAACCACTGTTTTCTGAGAAATCTTTATTCTTTGAAATTGAATTTATTTTAAAGTAGTCAAAAAAGTTCTCAGAGTCATGCCAAACCTCAAAGCAGGAGATCAAGCTAAAAATGCAATTTAATTAGCCATGAGGCTGTCTTGAAACAATACCTACTTAAAGAACGTTAATATGAACATACAGGTTCAGGAATGTTTATAGCCCATGGTAGCTACGTGATCTTTTTTTTTTTTAATCTTTGGCTGCACCACTCAGCGTGTGGTATCTCAGTTCCCCAACCAGAGATTGAACCCATGCCCCTTGCAGTGGAAGCTCAGAGTCTTAACCACTGGACCACCAGGGAAGTCCCTATAACAAATTTTTGATGAATTGGATACAATTGATTTTTTAAATGATTCACTCACAGACAGACCCACATGCATCTTTTTTTTTATCTTTTTCGTTTTCTGCTTGAACTGAGGAAGTTTTCACTAAATCCTCAGAAGGAAAAACCCCACCTGGAGAAACAGAAGGTATACAGATCACCGGGAAAAAAGAAAGCCTCATTATTGTCATTAGGTCCAATTCAGAGCCCAGGACATGGGCAGGCAGGAGGGTTTCTGCAGTAGAGACCTAAAGCTGATCCCTACTGTTTCAATGTACACAGTCTTAGCAGTGATGTCTGCTATCCACAGCCTTAGAACTGAGTGCATCCCAACAGCCCACATCTTGGGTGGGATAATAAGTAGACTGGCTGCAAAATTGATTCCAGCTTCTGTGATGATGACAATGATCATAATAACTAGCATTTGTTTAGCATTTATATTCCGGAAAGTATTACTAGGTCTTATCACTAATAATTCTTTCACATCTTTCAACCACCAAGAGAAGGATATTTTTTTATTCTTATTTTATCTGAAAATCAAGACTAAAAAGTTAAGGATTTTCCCAAGTTCACTTAACCACTATATGGCAGAACCGGAGTTCATGCAGAGATCTGTCCGACACCCAAGTCCATCATGACACCAGTCCTTGTATAAGCTTAATAGCTTAACCGACCTCTAGGATTCTTTACAGGAGTAGGTTCTCCCTTTATTAACTATAAATAAACAAATATGTTTAAATTGTAAATATAAATATATAACAAATATTTGTTTATAATTATTCAGAATTCTTTAGACAGCTCTTAGATCATGGTCCTACTGTCTGAGATCAAGAGAGCTGATCAGAGAACACTTCAAAGCTGGTCTCTTAAGTAAAATGCAGACCAGTGCATCAAGGTGGAGACATTTCAGCCATAAATAAATAGAATAAGAGATAAGAATAACTAATTTTAAATATCTTAGGGACTTTCATTTGGGAAAGGAAGAAAGACTCTTTTCTGTGCAGCAGAACTAAATCAATGAATTGGAGTTATAGGAGCAGGAATTAAATTGACCAGAAGGAAGAGCTTTGGAGCAATTAAAACTTTACAAGAATAAAACACATTACTTCATGAGACAGGAAATACGAAATGTAGAGGCAGCTGCACAGCCTGGGAGGTGGACCCGGAAAAACTCTTAAGAGCCCTGCCAAATCTAAGCCTCTAGACTTTCTGGACATCCCTACACAGCTGGGCTGAACACTCTTCCGCCTCCAGGAAATGCAGGTTCTGCAGTGCGCGGCCGGAGGCAACGTGAACGTGGAGATGAACGCAGCGCCCGGCGTGGACCTCACGGTTCTGCTGAACAACATGCGAGCCGAGTACGAAGCCCTGGCCGAGCAGAACCGCAGGGACGCTGAGGCTTGGTTCAACGAAAAGGTGAGCCTTAACCTGAAAACTTCCCCTCTGCTTTTGAGCACTGTTCACAAAACTGAGATGTGCTCCATGCTTTACCCCTTGATAGAGCGCTTCGCTGCAACAGCAGATCACTGAGGATGTGGGAGCCACCACCTCAGCCAGGAATGAGCTGACAGAGATGAAGCGCAACCTCCAAACACTGGAAATTGAACTTCAGTCTCTCCTAGCCACGGTATGAAAAGGCTGATCTCTTACCATCTCCTAGGTTATCTTTTTTCTTCTTTTTTTAAAACTGATCCATAGTTGATTTACAATGCTGTATTAGTTTGAGGTATAGAGCAAAGTGATTCAGATATATACATAGACTTTAGCTGCAAAACTGATTCCAACATCTATGATGATATAATGATCATAATAACTAACATTTAATATGTGAATATTACATATATATTTTTTCATATAGATTATTACAAAATATTGAATATAGTTCCCTGTGCTATACAGTAGGACCTTGTTGTTTATCTATTTTATATAAAGTAGTGTATAGCTGTTAAGCCCCAAATCCTAATTTATCTCTCTTCCCTCTTCCCCCTTTGGTAACCATAAATTTGTTTTCTATGTCTGTGAGTCTGTTTGTTTTGTAAATAAGTTCATTTGCATCACTTTTTAGGTTCTACATATAAGTTATATATATTTATCTTTCTCTGACTTACTTCACATATATGATAACCTCTAGTTGTGTCCATGTTGCTGCACATGGCATTATTTCATTCTCTTTTATGGCTGAGTAGTATTCCATTGTGTATATACACACCCATTTTCTTTATCCATTCATCTCCTGATGGGTATTTAGGTTTCTTCCATGTCTTGGCTACTGTAAATAGTATTGCTATGAACATTGGTGTGCACGTATCTTTTCAAGTTAATATTTTCTCTGGATATATGCCCAGGAATGGGATTGCTGGATCATATAGTAACTCTATTTTTAGTTTTTTAAGGAACCTCCATACTTTTTTTCCATAATGGCTATACCAATTTACATTCCGACCAACAGTGTGGGAGGGTTCCTTTTTCTTCACATTTTCTCCAGTTTATTATTTGTAGACTTTTTGAGGATGGCCATTCTGAATGGTACAAGCTGATACTTCATTGTAGTTTTGATTTGCATTTCTCTAATAATTAGTGATGTTGAGCATCTTTTCATATGCCTATTGGCCATCTGTATTTCTTATTTGGAGAAATGTTTACTTGGGTCTTCTGTCCATTTTTTGATTGGGTTTTTTATTTTATATTGAGCTATAGGAGCTGTTTGTCTATTTTGGAAATTAAGCTCCTATGTTCCCATTTTAAATGTGTGCCGGTTGATGCTAAAAGCTTTAACTGTGTTGAGAATATATCCATATATCAAAAAATATATTTTTTTATGTAGTTAACTTAGAACATAAGAAAATGATGGTATTTTATGTAACAGCTGAAACAGCATCATCGATATCTTTTGGCTTATTCTACCAAAAAAGAAAATTTTTCTGATTTTTAAGAGTGTGTCATAGAGTGTCTTCTTAACTATGTGTCAATGTGAAATCTAAAACAATTATAGAGAAAGGTAACAAAAGGAAAAAGTCATCAATAAAGCAAATGTCTGCATATCTGTATATCCATCCCAGATTCTTTACTGTTTCCTAACAGAAACACTCCCTGGAGTGCTCCTTGACAGAGACGGAGGGCAACTACTGTGCACAGCTGGCCCAGATCCAGGCTCAGATCGGGGCCCTGGAGGAGCAGCTACACCAAGTCAGGACCGAGACCGAGGGCCAGAAACTGGAGTATGAACAGCTCCTGGACATCAAGGTCCACCTGGAAAAAGAAATCGAGACCTACTGTCTCCTCATTGGTGGAGATGATGGGTAAGTGGAATTCTTTACAGGGAAAATGCAATATACCAAAATCTGCTGAACTTAGATACCTGGAAAGTGAACATAAATTGAAATGACCATATTTATGGTCATAAATGCTAAATATTAAGCGTGATACACTACTGCCAAGATACAAATTAGCCACATCTTACAAAATCAAGGTGCCATAAGCACTGTTATTTAAGGCGAGAAGTTTTTAAAAACCACCTCTTGTTGCTAAAGCAAAGTAGCTTCAACTGTGTGACCCACTGAAACTCTTCTCACCAAACAGCTAAAGAAAACAAGAGTTAAAAAAAAAAAAGAGGGGGACTTCCCTGACAGTCCAGTGTTAAGACACTAAGCTTCCACTTCAGGGGGTGTAGGTTCGATCTCTGGTCAGGATACTATTAATAATAAAACAAAAAAAAGAAAACAAAAGAGTGAATCTAGTTAAAGGATTTCTTTCTAAGTCACTCTCCTGTGACATTTTCAACAATTTGCGTCCACAGGGCTTGCAAGTCTGGAGGTTACAAGTCTAAAGACTATGCAGCTGGAAATATGGGAAACCAAATGAAAGGTGATTAAAATGGAATCCTGGTTTTATGTTATTCTACTTCATTTTCAATGCACAGCTTGACTGTTTTCATATTTCCAGGCCTCAGTAAGAACAGATGTAATAAAGGACTGTAGTAGACACCAGTGTGTGCTGGATGTCTAACTTTAGTGATGTGTGCTAATTTTAAACAAAGTGTTTTGTCATCATATTTTTAGTTAACCAAGAAATCAAAATTCCCCAAAAATGAGTCTTTGTGCTTCCTGCATAGTCCTTTCTATAGAAATAGAATATTTATCCTATTCTATATTCTCTATATAGAATATATTCTATATATAATAGAATTTTTTCTATTATTCCCTTAATTAATATGACATTATTTTTCCACTTTTTTACTGTGGTAAAATACACAGAACATAAAATTTACTATCTTAACCATATTAAGTGTATAGTTCACTGGCATTAAGTACATTCTTATTCTTGTGTAGCCATCATCACTGTCTATCTCTTTTCATCTTGTGAAATTGAAACTCTATTCCTGTTTAAAAACAAAAGAAAACTCCCCTTTCCTCCTCCTCCCTCCAGTTTCTTCAACCACCATTCTACTTTCTCTTGCTATGAATTTGACTACTCTAGGTACCTCATATAAGTGGAATCATATAATATTTGTCTTTTTGTGATTGATTTATTTCTCTTAGCATAATATCCTCAAGACTCATCCATGTTGTAGCATGGGTCAGAATTTCCTCTTTTTAAGGTTGAATAATATTACACCATATGGATATGCCATATTTTGTTATCCGTTTATCTATTAAGGCACACTTAGGTTGCTTCCACATTTTAGCTATTGTGATTTTATTCATCTTGTTTCAACTCTCTAAAACTTTCCTTTTAAAATTTGAATTTTAGATCCAATCAAAGCCATTGTGGTTAAGAAAGTCCTTGAGGAGGTAGACCAGCGCAGCAAAATACTTACCACCAGGCTCCACTCCCTGGAAGAGAAATCTCAAAGCAATTAATCTGATATACAAGAGACAGCATATGTCCAAAACTCTCTGAGAAGAGAAGGCATAGTATATCTGTCTGGGAAAATGAGCAAGTCTTAAAAAAAGGTCTGTCCTCTTATCTTCCTGTTGCTGAAATATAATCTCTGTCTGGGCAATCATTAGCATTATCAATAGTATCTTCCCATTTATCTGGAAGAACATCACATATAAATATGATGACTCATTTGATTGCCCTACAGGAAATGTTGTCAGTTCTTTTTAGTCAATAAACCTTCTTCCTTTAGCAAGTTATCACTGGTGGTATTGTCTTATCTTTAAAATGTTCATGTCTGTGGTACAGATGTGCGAACATCTAACAGCTCTTGATCTGCATGAAAACTTTAAAAAATAATCAAGATTTCTCCCTGGATTTTCATGAGGCTTTCCCAATAACTCAATATGAGACAAACTCAAAAGGAATAAAAATCCTTCCACTGAACCCCCAGTGTGCCGTCCTTTGACATATAGCAAGCCTGTTCCTTTTCACAGTAGTACATTTCAGGTTCATCTAAAAAACAATAACAGTACTTCTCTCAAGTGGTTATTGTAAAGATTAAACAAATAAATTATCATAAAGTATACTTAGGGGTAAGCACCCAATAAATGTTTTAACTCATTTTTTAATACTCAATTTTTATAGGGATTAACTTTCAGATCCCTTTTGAATAAATATTTAAACAATGTTTCAAATGTAAAGGAGGTTAATCCAAAGTTCTGGCTTAGAATTTAAGTTCTTTTGATGGAGTACTTCATTTGCATTACAAAGCACACTTAATGTTTGTAACTCTCTTGATCAACATCTCCAAGAAAGGGAAATAAATTCGATAAACTGAAAACATAGTTTCCTCAGATCAAATATTATATTCAGCTGACTCTTAATACTCTATAGATACCCATGTTGTAATCCATTCATGAAAATTTGATTTCAAGAGCCTTCTGAAAGTGTTAAGCAGATAATAATAATTATTATTAAGCAGATAATAAGCACTAGAGTTATCCTTGAATTATTTTTATTGTATTCTTCTAATGAATCCTAGGCAGGGGACACTAGAGCCAAAATGCCTAATTATGTTCCCTATTAGATTATAAGAAATACAAATATTACAATATTAACTAGTCTCGAAGCATTTGAGAGAAGGAGAGCTTACTTTACACATTTTTACCATCACCCCACTACTGCCAAACCCATGCCTTGTACCATTGCTGCCCGATAACTGTTTCAACGATAAGTGTTTGCCTTGACCTGAAAGAGGAGACTCTGGGCCCCTAAGCCATATTTCTCTGATGGCAGAGGACAAAAAAAAGAGATGGATGGGTACCTAAAAGCCTGTTGCTGCTGCTAAGTCGCATCAGTCGTGTCCAACCCTGTGCAACCCCATAGACAGCAGCCCACCAGGCTCTGCCATCCCTGGGATTCTCCAGGCAAGAACACTGGAGTGGGTTTCCATTTCCTTCTCCAATGCATGAAAGTGAGAAGTGAAAAGTGAAAGTGAAGTCGCTCAGTCATGTCCGACTCTTCGCAACCCCGTGGACTGTAGCCTACCAGGCCCCTCCATCCATAGAGGCAATTTTCCAGGCAAGAGTACTGGAGTGGGTTGCCATTGCCTTCTCCGACCTAAGCAGGAAAGGGGGCATAATAGGTCCCTAGAGGGACCAAGGCTCTGTGCTTGTATTTCCCTCAAGGTGAGGGGTCTTACAGAAGCAGAAGATAAGGTGGCAAGAATACACAGAAGAACTATACAGAAAAGATCTTCACGACCCAGATAATCAAGATGGTGTGATCACCAACCTAGAGCCAGACATTCTGGAATGTGAGGTCAAGTGGGTCTTAAGAAGCATCACTACAAACAAAGCTAGTGGAGGTGATGGCATTCCACTTGAGTTATTTCAAATCCTAAAAGATGATGCTGTGAAAGTGCTGCACTCAGTATGCCAGCAAATTTGGAAAACTCAGCAGTGGCCACAGGACTGGAAAAGATCAGTTTTCATTCCAATCCTAAAGAAAGGCAATGCCAAAGAATGCTCAAACTACCATACAATTGCACTCATCTCACACACTAGTAAATGATGCTCAAAATTCTCCAAGTCAGGCTTTAGTAGTACATGAAACATGGACTTCTAGATGTTCAAGCTGGATTTAGAAAATGCAGAGTAACCAGAGATCAAATTGCCAACATAAATTGGATCATAGAAAAAGCAAGAGAGTTCCAGAAAAATATTTACTTCTGACTTTATTGACTTTGCCAAAGCCTTTGACTGTGTGGACCACAATAAACTCTGGAAAATTCTTAAAGAGATGGAATACCAGACCACCTGACCTGCCTCCTGAGAAATCTGTATGCAGGTCAGGAAGCAACAGTAAGAACTGGATATGGAACAACAGACTGGTCCCAAATTGGGAAAGGAATACATCAAGGCTATATATTGTTACCCTGCTTATTTAACTTATATGCAGAGGACATCATGAGAAATGCTGGGCTGGATGAAGCACAAGCTGGAATCAAGATTTCCGGGAGAAATATCAATAACCTCACATATGCAGATGACACCACCTTTATGGCAGAAAGCAAGGAAGAACTAAAGAGCCTCTTGATGAAAGTGAAAGAGGAGAGTGAAAAAGTTGGCTTGAAACTCAACATTCAGAAAATGAAGATTATGGCATCTGGTCCCATCACTTTATGGCAAATAGATGGGGAAACAATGGAAACAGTGGCTGACTCTCTTTTTCTGGGCTCAAATATCACTGAAGATGGTGACTGCAGCCATGAAATTAAAAGACGCTTGCTCCTAAAAGGAAAGTTATGATTAACCTAGACAGCATATTGAAAAGCAGAGACATTACTTTGCCAACAAAGGTCTCTCTAATCAAGGCTATGGTTTTTCCAGTGGGTCATGTGTGGATGCGAGAATTGCACTGTGAAGAAAGCTGAGTGCCGAAGAATTGATGCTTTTGAACTGTGGTGCTAGAGAAGACTCTTGAGAGTCCCTTGGACTGCAAGGAGATCCAACCAGTCCATTCTAAAGGAGATCAGCCCTGGGTGTTCTTTGGAAGGAATGATGCTGAAGCTGAAACTCCAGTACTTTGGCCACCTCATGAGAAGAGTTGACTCATTGGAAAAGACTCTGATGCTGGGGGGGATTGGAGGCAGGAGGAGAAGGGGATGACAGAGGATGAGATGGCTGGATGGCATCACCGACTCAATGGACGTGAGTTTGAGTGAACTCTGGGAGATGGTGATGGACAGGGAGGCCTGGCGTGCTGTGATTCATGGGGTCGCAAAGAGTCGGACACGACTGAGCGACTGAACTGAACTGAACTTTACCCTTAAAACAACTGGAAAAAGAAGAGCAAAAGCCCCCAAAATTAGTAGAAGGAAATAAATCATAAAGATCTGAGCAAAAATAAATGAAAAAGAAATGAAAGAAACAATAGTAAAGATTAACAAAACTAAAATCTGGTTCTTTGAGAAGATGAACAAAATCGACCAGCCTTTAGCCAGACTCATCAAGAAGAAAAGAGAGAAGAATCAATTCAACAAAATTAGAAATGAAAAAGGAGAGGTTACAACAGACAATGCAGAAATACAAAGGATTATAACAGACTATTATGAACTACTATATGGCAATAAAATGGGTAACCTGGAAGAAACAGACAGATTCTTAGAAAAGTTCAATCTTCCAAGACTAAACCAGGAAGAAATAGAAATTATGAACAACCCAATTACAAGCACTGAAATTGAAGCTGTGATCCAAAATCTCCCAGAAAACAAAAGCCCAGGACCAGATGGCTTCACAGGAGAATTCTATCAAACATTTAGAGAAGAGCTAATGCCTATCCTTCTTAAACTCTTTTCAAAAATTGCAGAGGAACGAACACTTCCAAACTCATTCTATGAGGCCATCATCACCCTGATACCAAAAGCAGACAAAGACAACACAAAAAAAAGAAAACTATAGGCCAGTATCACTGATAAACATAGATGCAAAACTCCTCAACAAAATTTTAGTCAACAGAATTCAGCAACGCATCAAAAAGCTCATACACCATGATCAAGCTGGGTTTATTCCAGGGATGCAAGGATTCTTCAATATATGCAAATCAATCAATGTGATACACCATATTAACAAATAGAAAGATGCCGGGAGCCAGCACGGGAGATCCCACCCATGAAAAGGTCATGCGGAGAGACCTGACAGGCAAGGCGAGTCAGGTTTCAAGAGGTCCTCTGCCTGAGCATCTACCCCGAAATCAAAATCTGTCTGTTTACTGTCTGCTATACTATACTCTCGTCCAAGGTAAGGAGCAGCGGCTGTGCTTTGCTGGAGCAGCCGTGAAGAGATAGATACCCCACGCCCAAGGTAAGAGAAACCCAAGTAAGATGGTAGGTGTTGCAAGAGGGCATCAGATGGCAGACACACTGAAACTATACTCACATAAAACTAGTCAATCCAATCACACTAGGACCACAGACTTGTCTAACTCAATGAAACAAAGCCATGCCTAGGGGGCAACCCAAGATGGGCAGGTCATGGTGGAGAGGTCTGACAGAGTGTGGTCCACTGGAGAAGGTAATGGCAAGCCACTTCAGTATTCTTGCCTTGAGAACCCCATGAACAGTATGAAAAGGCAAAATGATAGGATACCAAAAGAGGAACTCCCTAGGTCATTAGGTGCCCAATATGCTACTGGAGATCAGTGGAGAAATAACTCCAGAAAGAATGAAGGGATGGAGCCAAAGCAAAAACAATACCCAGTTGTGGATGTGACTGGTGATAGAAGCAAGGTCCGATGCTGTAAAGAGCAATATTGCATAGGAACCTGGAATGTCAGGTCCATGAATCAAGGCAAACTGGAAGTGGTCAAACAAGAGATGGCAAGGGCGAACGTCGACATTCTAGGAATCAGCGAACTAAAATGGACTGGAGTGGGTGAATTTAACTCAGATGACCATTACATCTACTACTGCGGGCAGAAATCCCTCAGAAGAAATGGAGTAGCCATCATGGTCAACAAAAGAGTCCGAAATGCAGTACTTGGATGCAATCTCAAAAACGACAGAATGATCTCTGTTTGTCTCCAAGGCAAAGCATTCAATATCACAGTGATCCAAGTCTATGCCCCAACCAGTAACGCTGAAGAAGCTAAAGCTGAACGGTTTTATGAAGACCTACAAGACCTTTTAGAACTAACACCCAAAAAAGATGTCCTTTTCATTATAGGGGTCTGGAATGCAAAAGTAGGAAGTCAAGAAACACCTGGAGTAACAGGCAAATTTGGCCTTGGAATACAGAATGAAGCAGGGCAAAGACTAATAGAGTTTTGCCAAGAAAATGCACTGGTCATAGCAAACACCCTCTTACAACAACACAAGAGAAGACTCTACACATGGACATCCCCAGGTGGTCAACACTGAAATCAGATTGATTATATTCTATGCAGCCAAAGATGGAGAAGCTCTATACAGTCAACAAAAACAAGACCAGGAGCTGACTGTGGCTCAGATCATGAACTCCTTATTACCAAATTCAGACTCAAATTGAAGAAAGTAGGGAAAACCGCTAGGCTAGACCATTCAAGTATGACCTAAATCAAATCCCTTATGATTATACAGTGGAAGTGAGAAATAGATTTAAGGGCCTAGATCTGATAGATAGAGTGCCTGATGAACTATGGAATGAGGTTGGTGACATTGTACAGGAGACAGGGATCAAGACCATCTCCATGGAAAAGAAATACAAAAAAGCAAAATGGCTGTCTGGGGAGGCCTTACAAATAGCTGTGGAAAGAAGAGAGGTGAAAAGCAAAGGAGAAAAGGAAAGATATAAGCATATGAATGCAGAGTTCCAAAGAATAGCAAGAAGAGATAAAAAAGCCTTCTTCAGCGATCAATGCAAAGAAATAGAGGAAAACAACAGATTGGGAAAGACTAGAGATCTCTTCAAGAAAATTAGAGATACCAAAGGAACATTTCATGCAAAGATGGGCTCGATAAAGGACAGAAATGGTCTGGACCCAACAGAAGCAGAAGATATTAAGAAGAGGTGGCAAGAATACATGGAAGAACTGTACAAAAAAGATCTTCACGACCCAGATAATCATGATGATGTGATCACTAATCTAGAGCCAGACATCCTGGAATGTGAAGTCAAGTGGGCCTTAGAAAGCATCACTACGAACAAAGCTAGTGGAGGTGATGGAATTCCAGTTGAGCTGTTTCAAATCCTAAAAGATGATGCTGTGAAAGTGCTGCACTCAATATGTCAGCAAACTTTGAAAACTCAGCAGTGGCCACAGGACTGGGAAAGGCCAGTTTTCATTCCAATCCCAAAGAAAGGCAATGCCTAAGAATGCTCAAACTACCACACAATTGCACTCATCTTACGTGCTAGTAAAGTAATGCTCAAAATTCTCCAAGCCAGGCTTCAGCAATACATTAACCATGAACTCCCTGCAGTTCAAGCTGGTTTTCAAAAAGGCAGAGGAACCAGAGATCAAATTGCCAACATCTGCTGGACCATGGAAAAAACAAGAGAGTTCCAGAAAAACATCTATTTCTGCTTTATTGACTACGCCAAGACCTTTGACTGTGTGGACCACAATAAATTGTGGAAAATTCTTCAAGAGATGGGAATACCAGACCACCTAACCTGCCTCTTGAGAAATCTGTATGCAGGTCAGGAAGCAACAGTTAGGACTGGATTTGGAACAACAGACTGGTTCCAAATAGGAAAAGGAGTACGTCAGGGCTGTATATTGTCACACTGCTTATTTAACTTATATGCAGAGTATATCATGAGAAACGCTGGGCTGGAAGAAACACAAGCTGGAATCAAGATTGCTGGGAGAAATATCAATAACCTCAGATATGCAGATGACACCACCCTTATGGCAGAAAGTGAAGAGGAGCTAAAAAGCCTCTTGATGAAAGTGAAAGAGGAGAGTGAAAAAGTTGGCTTAAAGCTCAACATTCAGAAAATGAAGATCATGGCATCTGGTCCCATCACTCCATGGGAAATAGATGGGGAAACAGTGGAAACAGTGTCAGACGTTATTTGGGGGAGCTTCTAAATCACTGCAGATGGTAATTGCAGCCATGAAATTCAAAGACGCTTACTCCTTGGAAGAAAAGTTATGACCAACCTAGATAGCATATTGAAAAGTAGAGACATTACTTTGCCAACTAAGGTCCGTCTGGTCAAGGTTATGGTTTTTCCTGTGGTCATGTATGGATGTGAGAGTTGGACTGTGAAGAAGGCTGAGCACTGAAGAATTGATGCTTTTGAACAGTGGTGTTGGAGAAGACTCTTGAGAGTCTCTTGGACTGCAAGGAGATCCAACCAGTCCATTCTGAAGGAGATCAGCCCTGGGATTTCTTGGGAAGGAATGATGCTGAAGCTGAAACTCTAGTACTCTGGCCACCTCATGAGAAGAGTTGACTCATTGGAAAAGACTCTGATGCTGCGAGGGACTGGGGGCAGGAGGAGAAGGGGACAACCGAGGATGAGATGGCTGGATGGCATCACGGACTCGATGGACGTGAGTCTGAGTGAGCTCCAGGAGATGGTGACAGACAGGGAGGCCTGGCGTGCTGCAATTCATGGGGTCGCAGAGTCAGACACGACTGAGCAGCTGAACTGACCCAACCACTTTTCTCCAGAAAAAGTTAACTTAGAGCTCCAACTGGTCTCCTGCATATGAAAGGAATGTTTCAGCTCAAATCCCTCTGATGGCTCTCTAACTTGCCTGATGGTTGGAGACTTTTACAACTTGTGATTGTTTACAGCCCCACAACCACGAGAGGCACGAAGCTTAAAACATTTTAAAGATATAGAGCCTTTTAGAGCTAAGAATTAGTTTGGTGAAGGATTTCATTGTTGAGTTAATGTTTGCTGCCAGACCTCCATATTCTTTATCTTTTAAGCACCTGAAGGATATTAATCAATGTAATTGGGATATAGAAAAAGGAATATAGTAGTTTTTGATGTTAACAACCCTAGACCTTTGAGTTAATTAATTTTCTCTTTGTGAGAAGTCGCTGTACTCCTCTTTCTTTGTTATAAACTGTTGCGTCCTTGCTATGTAAGAATGTAACTTTATTTAGTGCTTTCTGAGAGTGGCACCAGACTTTGGGAAGAACAACACTATTACTCTTATCAGAAAAGGGCTGTAAAATGTTAATTGGCCTTCTGGCCAGAAGATAATGTAAATCACCTGAGACCCTTTGTATATGGAAAGATTTGCAGAAAGAAAGCCTGGTCTTGATAAGAGTCAGGGCTGCTGACCCTGCATAACTTTGTATTATCCATTGATCTCTATGTACAACCAAAAGTATAAAAAGCTTTCCCAAACAATAAAGGATGGACCAGTTTCTCAGACCAGCTTCTTGAACTGGTTTCTTGGAAATCTGGCTCCCCCTGTGTCGAATCTCTCTTTCTCTCTCTCTTTCTCCCTCTCCCTCCCTCTCCTTTTCTGGCTGAATTCCCATCTGAAGCGTGGAGGCTCACCAAGTCTACTTACTTGCCCTGGCTTCTAAGACCCACGCGAAAGGGAGCCCAAGGCGGGGCACCCTCCGCTATTCAAGTGGGCACTGGTGGCCTACGTAGATGGTGCAAACCTCTTGTCTCGAGGTTTTATTAGCTCTCCACGTAAACCAAGTTATTCAGCATCTTTTCTCCACTAAATTTTCCTAATACACTATTCTTTCCTAATCTCTTTATATTTCTAATTAAATAGTCCTTTCCCAGATGCTGACTCCATTCCCTCTTCAAATTCCCTGGATCCACTGGGGCTGGACCCTGGCAGAAAGATGAAAACCTTATGATAATCTCAATAGATGCAGAAAGAGCCTTTGAAAAAATTCAGCACCCATTTATGATTAAAATTCTTCAAAAAATGAACATAGAAGGAAACTACCTCAACATAGTTAAGGCCATATATGACAAGTCTACAGCAAACATTATTCTCAGGGTGAAAAACTGAAAGCATTCCCCCTAAGATCAGGAACAAGACAAGGGTGTCCACTTTTGCCACTAGTATTCAACATAATTCTGGGACTCTGGCTACAGCAATCAGAGAAGAAAAAGAAATAAAAGGAATCCAGATCATAAAAGATGAAGTAAAGCTCTCACTGTTTGCAGATGACATGATACTGTACACAGAAAAACCTAAAGATAGTATCAGAAAATTATTAGAGCTAATCAGTGAATTTAGTAAAGTTGCAGGATACAAAATCAATGCACAGAAATCACTTGCATTTCTATATACTAACAATGAAAAATTGGAAAAATTAAGGAATCATTCCATTCACCATTGCAACAAAAAGAATTAAATATCTAGGAATAAATTTACTTAAGGATACAAAAGAACTGTACACAGAAAATTTTAAGACACTAATGAAAGAAATAAAAGACAACATAAACAGATGGAGAGATATTCCATGTTCCTAGGTAGGAAGAATCAATATCGTGAAAATGACTATACTACCAAGTGCAATCTACAGATTCAATGTGATCCCTATCAAATTACCAATGGCATTTTTCACAGAACTAGAACAAAAATTTCACAGTTCACATGGAAACACAAAAGACCCCAAATAGCCAAAGCAGTCTTGAGAAAGGAGAATGGAGCTGGAGAAATCAACCTTCCTGACTTCAGATTATACTACAAAGCTATGGTCATCAAGACAGTATGGTACCAGCACAAAAACAGAAATATAGACAAATGGAACAAAATAGAAAGCCCAGAGATAAACCCATGCACCTATGGGTACCTTATTTTTGACAAAGGAGGAAAGAATATACAATGGGGCAAAGACAGCCTCTTCAATAAATGGTGCTGGGAAAACTGGACAGCTACATGTAAAAGAATGAAGTTAGAACACTTCCTAACACCATACACAAAGATAAACTCAAAATGGATTAAAGACCTAAATGTAAAACCAGAAACTATAAAACTCTTAGAGGAAACATAGGCAGAACACTCAATGATATAAATCAAAGCGAAATTCTCTGTGACCCACCTCCTAAAGTAATGGAAATAAAAAACCAAAGTAAACAGGTGGGACCTGATTAAACTTAAAAGCTTTTGCACAGCAAAGGAAACTATAAGCAAGGTGAAAAGACAGCCCCCAGAATGGCAGAAAATAATAGCAAATGGAACTACTGACAAAGGATTAATTTCCAAAATATACAAGCAGCTCATACAACTCAATACCAGGAAAGCAAACAACCCAATCAAAAAGTGGGAAAAAGATCTAAACAGACATTTCTTCAAAGAAGACATACAGATTGCTAACAAACACATGAAAAGATGCTCAACATTGCTAATTACTAGAGAAATACAAATCAAACTACAGTGAGCTATCACCTCACACCAGCCAGAATGGCCATCATCAAAAAGCCTACAAACAATAAGTGCTGGAAAGGGTGTGGAGAAAAGGGAACGCTCTTGCACTGTTGGTGGGAATGTAAATTGATACAGCCACTATGGAAGATGGTATGGAGATCATATGACCCAGCAAACCCACTCCTAGGCATATACCCTAAGGAAACCAAAATTGAAAAAGACACATGTATCCCATTGCTCACTGCAGCACTATTTACAACAACTAGAACATGGAAACAACCTAAATGTCTGTCGACAGATGAATGGATAAAGAAGTTGTGGTACATATACACAATAGAATATTACTCAGCCATAAAAAGGAGCACATTTGAGTCATTTCTAATGAGGTGGATGAACCTAGAACGTATTATACAAAATGCAGTAAGCCAGAAAGAGAAAGATAAATATCTTATTCTAACACATATATACAGAATCTAGAAAAATGGTACTGAATAATTTATTTACAGAAACAGACATAGAGAATAGACCTATGGACATGAAGAGAGGGGAGGAGAGGGTGAGATGTATGGAAAGAGTAACATGGAAACTTACACTACCATATGTAAAATAGATAGCCAATGGGAATTTGATGTATGGGTCAGGAAACTCAAACAGGGGCTCTGTATCAACCTAGAGGGGTGGGATAGGGAGGGAGATGGAAGGGAAGTTCAAAAGGGAAGGGTTATATGTATACCTATGGCTGATTCATGTTGAGGTTTGACAGAAAACAGCAAAACTCTGAAAAGCAATTATCCTTCCATAAAAAATAATTAAATAAATAAAAGAAATTTTTTAAGACAAGCAAAAAAAAAAACCCTGGGGCTTCCCAGGTGGCTCAGTGGTAAATCTTCTGCCTGCCAATGCAGGAGACAAAGGAGATTTGCATTCCATCCCTGGATCAGGAAGATCCTCTGGAGGAGGAAATGGCAACCCATTCCAGTAATCTTGCCTGGAAAATCCCATGGGTAAGAGGAGCCTGGGTCACAAAGAATCAGATACAATTGAGTATGTATTTTAAAACTGGGGAATATCAACCCTTACGGACTAGTTGGAGGAACAAAAATCTATGAATAACAATAAATAGGAACAGTCGAAGAGGTAAAAAGAATCAGTATGGGAGACTGTTTTGATTGGTTCTCCTACTGAGAACAACTGAAAACTCTGTATAAAATCCCTTTTAAAGCTTTTTAAAAGCATTAATGAACTGGTACTAACAAAGAAATTCAGATCAACCACTACATGAAGGAGGGAACCTAAGAGGTAAATAGAGACCTGATGCTGGCGTGAACTTTGAAGCACTGCGGAAGCTATGAACTTGGACTTCAGTTTATATGAACCCAGAGTGTGAAAGTCAAGAGATAAAGCACAGCACTTGTCTAAAGGGGGAAGTATAAGCAGAGGGCCTCCTCTGTAAGTGTGAACCCCAAAGGGCTATGCACCCAGCATGACTGAGAAATTAATTCACTCCCTCCCAGGATTACAAGGAAAGTTTCCTGTTTCAACCCTTTGCATAAGGAGAAGAGGAAAAAATTACCCTTTAGAATATACAGTTACAAGTCAAACTTCAGACAGATTTGAAGTCAAAATTCACATTATCTGGCTGTTTCAAAATAACTTTAAGCTGAGAATTCCATTTAAGATGATCCCTATATCTACTGGTATCCTTCCAGATGACCTAATGGAAGCAAATAAAAATTTTCTTTGGATAAAGCCACCATCACCCCAGGCCTCGAAGGATTCTCCCAAATAAAATTTTAAGGAACATGTATTTTTCATGATCAAAAATCAACCCAGGAAAACAAGGTGCAATGAGAAAAAACCAATGGAAACAATGATAAAACAGAGAGTATTTAAAAATATGATGAATATATTTAAGGAAATTTTTTAAAACCTTGAAATATGAGCAGAATCCTAAAATATGAAAGGAAAAACTAAGCATTTGAAAAAGAAACAAATGTACATGTCTAGATAGAAAGAAGATAAGAAATGAAATATAAAATCTCAATGTTTAGATTTAGTAGTAGAAAAGAATATTAGTAAATTGCATTCTAAAGGAATTATCCAGACTTCAGCACAGAAATAGAGTAGTGTATATAGTTTAGCATGTATATAGCCACAATGTTCATATATGTGAACAAATATATTAGAAGATCAAGAGACACAAGGATAAAGTAGGACAGCAGTATAAAAACAGCATGAAAATTTGAACAAGCTCCTCACTGTAGAGGAAACCGATACATTCCATAAATATATGAAAATATATTCATCCTCATTAGTAATCAGGGAAATGCAAATTAAAACCACAAGATTTCATTTCACATGCTCCAGCTTGACAAATATCAAAAAGTCTCACTGTATCAAGTGTAGATGAGGCTGTAATAGAAATTCTCATATTATTGTGGGGTTGTAAAAATATAATCACTTTGTTGTTTTTTTTTTAATACAATCACTTTTGAAAAACTGTTTGGTTTTACCTAATCAAGTTGGATATGTGCATATTCTATAACCCTACCATTTTACTCCTAGGTTTAGAACTTCTAGAAACCCTCAAACATGTGCACCAGGAGACATGTCCAAGAATATTCACAGCATAACTAATGATAATAGCAAAAAACTAGAAACAACCCAGTCATCAAGAGTGGAAATGGAGTAATAACCAAGGCTTATTCATACCAAGGAATGGTATCTCATTAGTGAAAAATGACCAAGTACAACCTCTTCACTGTGATGTGCCACCCAGGTCTTCCTTCAAGGAAAGACTTCTTATCTCAGCTATGAGTATTGGCAGCAGACATTCTTCAGTCATTGGTCCCCCAGAGATAGTGTTGGCTACAGGGAATCACTCAAGATGATGCCCCCTCCTGGAGTGACCCACATCCAATGGCTGAGTGGTTCAGGAGCACAAAGGCCTGGACATCTCAGCCCATCTCAGGACAATACTGAGCTCCAAGGTGCCTCATGGAAGTTCACATTTTCCTTACACCCAATCTTGTTTCTTTCTCCCCTTTCACAGGTAAGGATTCCAAGGGCAATTGTTAATAAGCACCCTGTAAAAGAACAAGGGCTTCCCTGGTGGCTCAGATGGTAAAGAATCTGCCTGCAATGCTGGGGACCAGGATTCGATCCCTGGGTCAGGAAGATTCCCTGGAGGAGGGAATGGCAACCCACTCCAGTACTCTTGGCTGGAGAATTTCACGGACAGAGGAGCCTGAAGGGCTACAGTCTCTGGGCCACAAAGAGACACGACTAAGGGACTGACACTTTCACTTTCTTTCGCCTGTACACAGAATTCACCTTCAAGTCTGCTTCTCAAGGAACCCAACCTACAACTGCCACACACACCAACCCTGAGCAGTTCCATCAATATAAAGCATGTGAAGGAAGCAAGTCCCAGAAGGATACATTAGGTATAACTCCATTTGCCTGATGTTCAGAACAGAAAAACTAAATAATGCATTGTTTAGAAGAACATCAATGACAAAACTGTTTAAAAGAAAAAAGTTTAGATAATGTGTTGGTCAAAAGGTACAAACTCACAGTTATAAGATTAACAAGTTTGGGATGTAACAATACAGCATGGTGGTGATAGCAAATAATACTGTATCATATACTAGAATGTTGCTAAGTGAATAAGTCTTAAATGTTCTCACCACAAAAAAAGTAAAGAAACGTTAACTATCTGGCAGATGGAGGGCCATAGTTACACTACAGTGGTTATCATTTTGCAGTTTATCCATGTATCAAATCAATTCATTGTACACCTTAAGCACAGCATTATTATTTTTTATTATTATTTATTATTTATTTACCTCAATAAAGCTGGCAAAAACAAAACTTTAGATAGTGATGACATCTGAGCAAGAATGAGAAGAAACGAGGAACTCTCAAATACAGGTATGTTTCATTATCATTATTTAAACTATGCAGATAATTTTTAAATCCTTACCATGTAAGATATTTTACAATAGGGACTCCCCTAGTGGTCTCGGTCTCATGGTTGTAACTCTGCTCTTCCACCGCAGGGAGCACAGGTTCCATCCCAGGTTGGGGAACTAAGAGCCCACATGCCACACGGTGCAGCCAAAATAAAAAATTTTTTTTTAATTTAAGATACTTAATGATTAAAAATTTTTTAAACAGATGCCAAAAATGATGCCAAGCTTTTAAGGAAACATAACTAGAAAATAA
Source organism: Capra hircus (assembly GCF_001704415.2). Lineage (NCBI taxonomy): Eukaryota > Metazoa > Chordata > Mammalia > Artiodactyla > Bovidae > Capra > Capra hircus. The sequence continues at coordinate 40,577,029 of NC_030826.1, read as the reverse complement.
CAATACTGTTGGGAGAAGTAGCGAAGTGACAGGGGGCGTCAGTGAAATGGAAAAGGGTGAGATGAGTCTGGAACGTGAGCTTTGAGATCAGGACAAGCGAATTGTTTCCCAGAGGAAGGAAGCAAATGGGAGCAGGAGGTGGGTTTCAGAGACCACAGGAGGGAGGTGATCAGTGAGGCCCTAAAGGTAGATAAGAATAAAGAACTCTCCAGAGGGTGAAGAGCAGAGGTATCGCTGAGCAGGAGAGAAGGACCCAGATAGTGATTAATTAGGAAAGCAGGTCAGGGCACTTCCGTGGTGGTTCAGTTGCTAAGACTCTGTTCTCCCAATGCAGGGGCCCAGGTTTGATCCTAGGTCAGGGAACTAGATCCCATATGCTGCAAATAAGGCCTGGTATAGCCAAATAATAAATACATAAAATATATGTATATTTTTAAAGAACGTCAAAAAACTGATGGATTTATATTCAGTTACGGTAATAATCTAACAGGAAGAAAGGGGTGTGTGTGTTAGTCACTCAGTCCTGTCTGATTCTTTGTGACCCCATGGGACCCACCAGGCTCCCCTGTCCAAGGGATTCTCCAGGCAAGAATACTGGAGTGGGTTGCCATGCCCTCCTCCAAAGGATCTTTCGGACCCAGGGATCAAACCTGGGTATCCTGTATTGCAGGCAGATTCTTTACCGCCTGAGCAATATCAAAGCTGACAAGTAATAGTCATTATTTCTGCAAATGTCTCTAATTTGTTCTTTTAAAACAAATATCACCATGCTATTTGGAGAGTACTCGCAAACATGAGTGAAAATTATAACTGATACTTTCCTATTTTTAGCGTGAAATAATTCCAACCTGGTGCCATTTCTCTTCTGATCTTTGTAGAGTAATGTAGATAGGTCAGTGTGAGTGAAGATATCTGTTATTCATTGATTTAACCAAAAACATATATCAATTAAGTGAGCACTTAAGGGGCCAGGGATCTATGGGAACCCAAACAAATCCTGCTCCTGGTTTCCTGAAGCTTACATGCTAGTGGAGGAGACAGGGCACCTGCAGGTGGACAGACAGGAAGACATCAGTGCTGCCACGTGCCTTAAAGATGATAAAGAGAGGGGGAGCTTGTGGACTGTATTTTTGAAAAAAAATTTATAACATTTTACAATTTAATGCATGTAAAATATCTTTTTTGTTTGCTTGTGTTGGCTGCATGCCATGTGGGATCTTAGTGTCCCGAGCAGGGATGGAACGCAAGCTCCTTGCGTCAGAAACATGGAGTCTTAACCACTGGACTGACAAGGACTACCACTGGACGTCCTTGGTCTGCATTAAAATTATACCTAGTATTTAGCTTAGAGGTATGACTGAGTGACAACACAGAGAGGCCAATACCACTGAAAGAAGATTGTTATTACCTATACTTCCCGACATCATGAGAAACTCTGGGCTGGAAGAAGCACAAGCTGGAATCCAGATTGCCAGGAGAAATATCAATAACCTCAGATATGCAGATGATACCACCCTAATGGCAGAAAGTGAAGAGGAAATAAAAAGCCTCTTGATGAAATTGAAAGAGGAGAGTAAACAAGTTGGCTTAAAGCTCAACATTCAGAAAACTAAGATCATGGCATCTGGTCCCATCACTTCATGGGAAATAGATGGGGAAACAGTGGAAACAGTGTCAGACTTTATTTTTGGGGGTTCCAAAATCACTGCAGATGGTAACTGCAGCCATGAAATTAAAAGATGCTTACTCCTTGGAAGAAAAGTTATGACCAACCTAGATAGTATATTCAAAAGCAGAGACATTACTTTGCCAACAAAGGTCTGTCTAGTCAAGCCTATGGTTTTTCCAGTGGTCATGTATGGATGTGAGAGTTGGACGGTGAAGAAAGCTGAGCACTGAAGAATTGATGCTTTTGAAATGTGGTGTTGGAGAAGACTCTTGAGAGTCCCTTGGACTGCAAGAGATCCAACCAGTCCATTCTGAAGGAGATCAGCCCTGGGATTTCTTTGGAGGGAATGATGCTGAAGCTGAAACTCTAGTACTCTGGCCACCTCATTTGAAGAGTTGACTCATTGGAAAAGACTCTGATGCTGGGAGGGATTGGGGGCAGGAGGAAAAGGGGACGACAGAGGATGAGATGGCTGGATGGCATCACTGACTCAATGGACGTGAGTTTGAGTGAACTCCGGGAGCTGGTGATGGACAGGGAGGCCTGGCGTGCTGCGATTCATAGGGTCGCAAAGAGTCAGACATGACTGAGCGACTGAACTGAACTGATACTTCCTGAGAGAAGGGGGCATATCTCAGCACAAAGAGCCACACAGGGAGAACCTGCGTAGGTCAAGAGGAAGAAAGGAGCAAGGAGAAGGCCAAGGCCAGAGCCTTTATGCAGTTTCTGCAGGAAAATCAAGGCAGGGCAGCTTAGGTTTGACTAGTTAGAGTAACTCCCTTGGGTTTGGGGCTGTGGAGGGTCTCTATGTGGTCCTGCGATGACATAAGAGCCAGGGAAATAGGGGCTTGATGATAGACAGTCATATATGAAGTTGATTGGTGCTTTCAACTCAGGATTGGTTAGTACGCAAATAAAAGAGGGTCCCAGCTGAGCCCTTTGCTAAAATTGGCTAGTCCTGGGCCAGAGAGTTTTAAGATGTCTAAACATCATGAAATACCGAAATAAAAAGTATGATGAATACAGGGATAAGGTGGTTTCTTCAGATGGAAAAGTTATTTGAGAACTTCAGAGGGGCCAGTGTTGAGCTGAGGCCCAAATGGACACGAAGCAGCCGATACTGGGAAGCTCTGTGGAAGGGCAGAGCTAGCATGGGCAGGAGGGAAGTGGGCATGTTACAGAGACAGAAGAATGGCCGGTGTGGCAGGAGCGAGCAAAGCGGAGAGAGGTTCAAAAGATGCCTTGGAGGAAGCTGGACATTATTCAGTGAGGAGCCACGGGAGGTCCAGACCTGAGGGTGCCGTGAACCTAGAAGAATCACTTTGGTGCCTGTGTGGACAGTGAATCGTAGGAAGGCAGGAGCTGTGATGCCAAAATATTGACTGTCCGTACGCCAATGCCAAAGAGAAACACGGAGACCGAGTTTTGGAAGAACGAGAGAGAGGAGCTTTATTCTTTGCCAGGCAAAGAGGGAACACAGTGGGCTAGAGCCTCGAGAATTATGCCCACTCCCCCCGGGGAAGAAATACGGAGACGTTTTTGTCATGGTCCGCGCATGGGTTAGAAAGTAATTTCCAGACATGAGACAGAATAACAGGGAAATAAAGTTTATTAGAGTGGGAGACGCTGTTAGAACAGCAGGCCAGCGCAAGGGAGAATTGATGTTGATCTTTAGTCCACTTTTATACCCAGGGTAGGGGTCTTTCGGGTCATTTGCTGACTGGATGAGGCATGTGCACTGGGTGGGGGAAGAGTAAATACCTTCATCCCTGTGTGGGGTAGGAGGGGAGACAGGTTATTCTGCTCAGGAGGACCTGAAATCCGTTCATAGTTACAATATGGGGGAGGGAAGGACAATAAGGGTCTGGTTTTTCCTTTCCTGCATTCCAAGACCTTCCTTGGTTTTATCTGCTCTTTTGTCCTTGGGTCACCAAAGTTTTATACTCTAATGAAGGTCTTGTGTGTGTGTGTGTGTGTGTGTGTGTGTGTGTGTGTGTTTTCCTCTTGTAAAATTTCAGAAAACAGCCACTGCTAGCATCAGAAAACTCCCAGTAACTGGGGTTGCTCTTTTCTGAAGTTATAGGCCAAAGACTTTCTTTCTGAAACAAAGAATACATCAAGGGAGCACAGGAGGAGAAGAATGCTAGAGTATAATTCACATGGAGTCAAGGAGTAATTAGCTTCGTGAAGGATAAGCCCAGCTACAAGTGTCTGTTTAGTCACTGTCTTGCTGTTTAGTCACTAAGTCATGTCTGACTCTTTGCAATCCCATGGACTATAGCCCACCAGGCTCCTCTGTCCATGGAATTCTCCAGGCAAGAATACTGGAGTGGATTACCATTTCCTTCTCCAGGGGACCTTCCCAGCCCAGGGATCGAACCCACATCTCCTGCAACAGGCAGAGTCTTTACTGCTGAGCCACCAGGGAGGCCCATTTGTGACTAACAGCTAAAGAATAACCAAGATTGTGTAACTCTTTCAGGCCTGTTTATGTTGTTTCCCCAGCCTGTTCACTGTTTTCTTATTTACCTTTTTCTTTTATATCAGAAAAGTCTCATTTTTATTTAAGAAACGCCTCATTTCTGTTTTTGCTGCAACAGTGGCAACAGAAAGGCTCTTGCGGTGACCTACACAAGAAGAGATGGCATGGCCTGGTTTTGAAGACTCCTCCCCGTTCTGTTGGAAGTCCTCCCAAAACACCCATCCACAGCACTAGGTCCATATCCTCACCCTGTGCTATAATTGCCTATTGCCTTTCTAGCTCATGATCTGGCCCACTGTAAGCTCTTGAGAGCAAGGACTATTTCTCTCATCTCCAATTCCTTAGTATCTAGCACAAGACCAGACTTAGAGCTGAGTGAATGAAGGAGGTGTCTCAGGCTTGTACCAAAACAACTCAAAGCTGCACCTATGGCCTAAAAGAAACACAAATAATTAGTCACTGAAACTGTTCAGGGCCAAAATAAACTTGGATCTCTCCACTCTGTACCATATGTGGCATAGTAAGTATCCAAAAGGCGTCTATGAAAATGAGTGCAGAGAATCAGATTATCGATTTGGGGGATGGGGGTGGGGAAAGTTATACCATAGTTTTCCTAAGATAATTTAGGCAAAAGTTTTGCCTCTGAACTGTACTGTAACAAGAAACCATTCTGTAGTAATATGGCCAAGCTGCAGCGAATGACGATTGCCTTGAGGATGTCCTAAAGCCGTGATCTCAGCTCTTGCTTCATGTCTGTCCCTTTGAGATAAAAATGAAAGCAACATGCCGGCCCCCCAGAGATTCTGATATGCCTGCCCTTCTCCCTGATGCTGAGAAAGACAGAAGGCAAGAGGAGAAGTGGACAACAGAGGACGAGATGGTTGGATGGCATCACCAACTCAAGGACATGAGTTTGAGCAAGCTCCGGGAGATGGTGAAGGACAGGGAAGCCTGGCGTGCTGCAGTCCATGGGGTCACAGAGTCGGATATCACTGAGTGAATGAACAACAGCTCCACTCCTGGCTGAGAACTGTTACTACAAGAAGTTATCTTGGCTTTGGGCGGATTATGCCCTGCACCGAGGCTCCCAAAGGTTCAGGAAGGACGATGGCAGTGCTGGTACACGTCATAAAATACCAAAATATCTCACAGAATTGATAAGTAGCCACAGACTCCCTGAATGCCCTCATCATGGTCCGAGGGCTTCCTCCACGACCCCCTTCCCACCTTCCAGTAACTAAACACATGAGGCACAGCAGGAGCCTCCAGAATCCCACCCCAGACTTCTCAGCCATTGGTGTTTGTTCTGATTCATCAGCACCCCTGCCATATGATTGTTAAATATCTTGAATATCACACCTTGTTTTATCCGTAATTCTTTGGGTTTTTGTCTGTTTGCTTTCTTGCTCATGTCCTTAGGAAGAGAACCATTCACCGGCTCAGTAGTGAGTGGCTCGGTGTACAGAACTATGTTCCAAGTGGTCAGTTTTCAGGGCAAGAAACAGTGGCCAGGACAAGAGCTCTGTGACAATTCAGACTGTAGCTGAGTAGTCCTGGTTTCAGCTGGCAGGTCAGGCCATCTTAACTTAGATCTTATCCTTTAATTCATCTCAATAAAGCTGAAGCTCGAATATTTTGACCATCTGATACAAAGAACTGACTCACTGGAAAAGACCCTGATGCTGGGAAAGACTGAAGGCTGGAGGAGAAGGGGATGACAGAGGATGAGATGGTTGGATGGCATGACTGACTCAATGGACATGAGTTTGAGAAGCTCTGGGAGTTGGTGATGGACGGGGAAGCCTGGCATGCTGCAGGCAATGGGGTCACAAAGAATCAAACACAACTGAGCAACTGAACTGACTAATGAATCAAACCAACCTATCAAACTAAGGAAAAATAAAAATTATCTCATTTACTTGTTGGAGAAGGAAAGCACTGAAGCCTAGTTAAGGGATCAGGAAGTCCTGAATTGCCTGGATTCAAAATAATTTCTACCTCTTTCTAGCTGTGTGTCTTTGAGAAAAGTATCTAACTGCTCTGTCACTCAATGTCATTACCTGTAAAACTGGGAAAAAAATGATACTATCTATTTCAGACAGTTGTGGTGAAGAGACAGTATCCAGTCCATGTACTTTGAAAAGTGCCTGGTTCATATTAATCTCTCAATAAATGTAGCTGTCTCAAAAGGCAAAAACTGCTAGTTATCAGATAAGTAAGTACTAGGGATATAATGGACAGTGATAAACATAATTAACACCACTCTAGGTGATATTTAAAAGTCATTAAGAGAATAAATCCTAAGAACGCTCATCAGAAAAAATTAATATTTTTCAAATTCCTATATCCGTGGAGTCACAAAGAGTTGCATATGACTTAGCCACTGAACAGTAACAAATTCTGTATAAAAAAAGATCTATATGAGATGAATGAATGTGCACTAACTTATATGATAATCACTTCATGATATATACATAAGTCAAATCCTTACGCTGTCACACCTTCAACTTATACAGTGCTGTCTGTCAATTACATCTCAATAACACTGAAAGAGAAAATAAAATGTTTAAAAAAAAATAAATGTAGGGAACTTCCCTGTTGGTCCAGTGGCTAAGACTCCATGCTCTCAGTATAGAGGCCTGAATTTGATCCCTGGTAAGGGAACTAGATCGCACAAGCTACAACTAAGGGATCCCACGTGCCACAACTGAAGATTCCTGCATGCCGAAACGAAGGCCCAGCATAACCAAATAAATGAATGAAAGTGAAATATTTTTAAAATAAATATAGCTATATGAGGATGAAATTAGAGAACTTCAAAGACATAGGAGAGCTTAAAGGTTATGGAGTCCCTGTCAAGCTTCCCAAAAGGATGAAGTGGCTGGTTTAGAGTCCTCCTTGGTTCTCAAAATGAGAGCAATAATCATATTAATCCCTTTAAAGCTGAATACTAACTCTCTCTACTTGATGATAAGGCTCAGGAACTGAACTGAATAAATCAGCCAACTAAAACAGAAGCATTTAGGAGAAAAAAGTGACCTAATTCCAATGAATGTGTTGCCAAAATGGCAAGACTACAAAGAGAACAGAGAAAAAGGCACAGCTCCTGATCCTATTGCTTACGATACTCATGCCTGCAGGAGTGTGGTGCTCAGCAAGGCCAAGGTGTTCCTGCTCGGGTGGGAGGTACTACCCCTGGCAAGGCAGTTAACATGCTTGAACTAGTCTCTAAGGCAGGATGTAGCAGAAAGCTCTCCAGAAAAGGAAGAGGGATGTAACTGCTGTGGTTCATCAGAGCCTTTTACCTACTTAATGTAAAAAGGAGTATAGTTATATACAGTACTGAGAGAACATGGATTTTAATTTTTAAATTACCAAGATTACAATTTGCATCTTAAAAATTGCTTTAACACATCTACCTGTCACAGACACATACAAACACACACACACACACACACAAAGAAGTTCTTTCTTTTGCAAAGAAGTAAACTAATACAAAATATAAAATATCCTGTGATAATTTTTAAGTTGCTCTGAAGGGGCAGAATTTAAGAAGGAAATACTGAATTTTCTATGTAAGGAATCCTAAAAACTAAAAGATTCATGCTCTTCACTGATAAACTTCATCTCTTCAGGTGTGACACCTCTCAGCCAAAGAATCTCTCCCAGATAAGTGGGTAGTCAGGGACACCCTCGGGTGACAGTCTGGAGGAGAGGGTGTCAGCCATATGCTTACTTTGATGTAATGAAACAGTTGTTGGGCAGAGTCAAGAGACCCAGGTTTCTAATTTTGGTTCTTACACCAACAAATTATATTACGTAAAGGAAAACATAACTTTTGAGCTTCAGTTTCCTTCTCTGTAAAATTTCCTGACCACTTCTCACATAGCTCATAAGCATTTACTCTGCGTGTGTGCTCAGCTGTATCCAACTCTGTGAAACCCCATGGACTGTAGCCCATGACTCCTCTGTCCATGGAATTTTCCAGGCAAGAATACTGGAGTGGGTTGCCATTTCCTACTCCAGGGGATCTTCCCAACCCAGGGACCTCCTGTGTCTCCTGCATCACGTATGTCTCCTGTATTGCAGGCAAATTCTTTACCACTGTGCCACCTGGGAAGCCCATTCATAAGCATTTGCTTATATACCAATACGTAGGCTCAGTTCAGTTCAGTTCAGTTGCTCAGTCGTGTCCAACTCTTTGCGACCCCATGGACTTCAGCACTCCAGGCTTCCCTGTCCATCACCAATTCCCGGAGCTTACTCAAACTCATGTTCGTTGAGTCAGGGATGCCATCCAACCATCTCATCCTCTATCGTCCCCTTCTCCTCCAGCCTTCGATCTTTCCCAGCATCAGCATCTTTTCAAATGAGTCAGTTCTTCACATCAGATGGCCAAAGTACTGGAGTTTCAGCTTCAGCATGAGTCTTTCCAATGAATATTCAAGACTGATTTCCTTTAGGATGGACTGGCTGGATACATAGGCTGGTAGGGTTGAAAACTGCCAAAGTGATATAGAAATGCAAGCATAAATAGCAGAAGAGATTAGACAGGAAAAATGGTTTCTTATAAAGGAGGAAAAAGTCTTGAATCTGAGGAATCATTAGAACAAACTTGAAAAATGACACCATGCCAATTAAGGACAGTGGTGTAGGTATAAGTATAGGTTTCTGTAGCGATAAACACTCCTACGGTGAAGGCAGTGCCGTGATGCAATAACTGGGATCCACAGCAGTGGGCTTTTTCCAGGTGACAGACATACCATCTGGAACCTCAGTTATCAGAAGACAGTATAAACAGGCTGCTGATTTGGAAATCAAAATCAACAGAGATTTGGTCCAGGCAGATATTACAGCAAATATTCAGTAACTGAAGAATTCATGAGTCAAGTAAGAAACCTACACTCCTCAACCTCTTTCTTATAGGTAATAGTTTTGTGAGATTTTTAAAATAAAAAATAACGCATTGCAACATATACATAGCTAGCCTTCTGTTTTTTAGGTAACCGCTGCTAGTGATCAAAATTCCAGAACTATTTTTAAATGGGCAAGGACATAAGGGTTATTGATTACCTCGATTTGTCATTCAAAACAAAAAGCAGTCTTCTGTTCAAAAGGGGGTTGTATTCCAAGAGTTGTTTATAAATTTTTCTATGTAACAAACACATTTCACACTTACTATTTGTCCCATATTATTCCTAGTCCTTTAGGAATATAATTTGTTTAATCCTTATGACAACTCTATGAAACAGGAACTGCTGTCTTCCTTTTACAGATGAAGAAACACCAAGGTACAGAGATGTTAAGTAATTTTCTCAACCTCACCCAGCTGGTAAACAGCCTGATAATAACTGGAGAGCTGGAAGTGCAAAAATGTGGTTCCAGAATTCTTTAGGCACCATGCCAATGCTTTCCTTTGTGAACTTGAATATATTTTCTTAGAACAAAGTTATTGTTGTTTTTGTTGTTCAGTCACTAAATTGTGTCCAACTCTTGTGACCCCATGGACTGCAGGCCTCTCCATCCTTCACTATCTCCCAGAGTTTGCCCAAGTTCATGTTCATTGAGCATGCTATAAATGAACAATGTTATACATAGTTATAAAATTCCTCGCTGGCTTATTTTACCACAGGTAGCTGAGGTGAAATTCTGTAGACCTGTTGATGTACTATCCCTGGTTCCCATCACAGTGTCAGTCAGAGCAAGCACTCAATAAATGTTTCTTGAGTTTAATATACAAAGGACACCCCACTATTGATATCAGCACTCTAGAAGGACTTGGAGCATCCAATAGCAGGCACATAGGTGTTCTCCTTCCCAGCCTTGCCCACATTGGTCCCAGCAGTTTGAGAGTGGAAAGGAATTTGGACTAATGGGCCAATGGAGGTGGAACAAGTCTTTGGCAACAGTTGACATATGGGGGTCTTGGTTTTAACAGCAGCTCAAAATTCCAGTAGCAAAACTAAGCAGAGAATCTGGGTTTTTACTGCTGAGTAGGAGGATACAATTGCAAGTCTGACAGAAGGTGGTGTGAAACATATAATGGAATGGCAAGCTGAGTTGATAGGACCAAGCTACAGGGAAACTGGGTCTCTAACTAGGGCAGCTGTTTGTAAGCAAGGAAAGATGATAAATAAGCCATTGTCAACCAAGAGTGTACAGCTAGGTCAACTACCGAGACAGTAAATATATTCTATTGTTACTTGGTTTTTTGAAAAAAAGTAAGTTATTTTTCTGACACTTTCTCAACATTGTGAAAATTACATGAGAGAAGACTTGATGTGATCATACAAAAAGGAACAAAAATTTTATGCACATTTTTCAAAATTAGGGACTGTGACTTTCCAAGATCTCAGTGCTTTTTGCAAGATGCTCAATTAATAATTCATAAAAATTGACTTATTACTGTATATAAAGTATAAACTAATAGAATAATAGAATAATAGAATGATAATTGTTGTGCCCAGAGTCCGAGTCCCCAAAACTGAGAGAATAAGACATCCACAGCAATGCAAAAGCATGAAGGGGTTTTATTTCTAGCTCGAGCTAGGGCTCCCACCACATCCAACACAGTGGAGTGGAGCAAGGAGCCCCGAGCCCAGATTTACAGCAGTATTTATAGGTTTTAGAACAGAGAGTTGGCAAGGGCTGATTGGCTGCAGGAGTTTCCTAGTATTTACTAATTGGCTAATCTTTATTGGCTGCAGGGGTTTCCTGGTATTTACTAATTGGCTATTGGCTGCAGGGGGATGTCTTTTACGTCCTGATAAACTCAAACCAGGTTACGGGGAGTATGCTGATTAGACAAGTCCTGGCATCCATGGGGATGACCTCACTGGGCAATGACTCAGCTTTTCCCGTGAGTCCTACCTTAGTCCCTGAAGCCTATCATGGCGTTGGTTAGGTCCCAACAATAATAAAGTAGAATAATACTAAAACAAGATTAATCGAATAAAATTATAGAATTATAAATAAAAAAGAGGTAATAAATAAACAGAATAATCAATAAATATACCAAGTGAATGATAAATAATACGCTAATAAGTGAACAGAATCATAACTGAATAGAGTAATAGCTGAACAGTAAATGAATGAAGCAATAGAACCAGCTATTAACTATTGCATTCAACATAAATGATGCAATGAATCTGAAATAATCATATGACCTTGTGAGCAGTTAAGAAAGCAGTTATTAATTACCATATGTGAAATAGACAGCTAGTGGGGAGTTGCCGCACAACACAGGGAGCTCAGCCTGGTGCTCTGTGACAACCTAGAGGGGTGGGATGGGGGGAGGTGGGAGGGAGGTTCCAGAGGGAGGGGATATATGTATGCTTATGGCTGATACACATTGCTGTATGGCAGAAACTAACACAACACTGTAAAGCAATTTCAGGAAATCTACCTGCCAATGCAAGAGACACGGGTTTGATCCCCAGGCCCAGAAGATCCCACATGCAGTGGAGCAACTAAACCCATGAGCCACAACTACTGAGCCTGTGCTCTAGAGCCTGGGACCTGCAACTACTGAGCCCACGTGTCACAACTACTGAAGCCCGAGCACTCTAGAGCTTGTGCTCCACAACAAGAGACGCCATCGCAATGAGCAGCCCTCCCAACTCAACTAGATGGTAGCCCCTGCTCGCCACAACCAGAGAAAAAAGTCTGCACACAGCAACGAAGATCCAACACAGCCAAAAATATTTTAAATAATGAACTAGACAAGGTATTTTTAATTGATTAATTTTGAAAAAGAAAGCAGGTATTAGATTTATCCTTTCCCCAAAATAAATTACTCTGAAGCTATCAAAATTCCCCAATCTGATTTTGAAAACCTTATGGTATAGCAGGAAAACATGATTCCAGTTTATTCAAACAAGCACTTTGGTCCAACTTCCTCTTTGCACACAACACCAAAATCCACAAAGCAATATAATGGAGAATATTCTTCATCTTATGAATAAATAAACAAATTAAAATGCAGATGCCTTGGAGCTTTATTTAGGCAATACCATTAACTACTTTGAGGTCTTAAAAAAAATAATCACTCTGAGTTTTGAATTTTTTTATTTTAAAAGAAATAAATTGGTCTAAATTATTATGCATGCTTCATCCCTTTCTAAGTGGCAGAGAATTATTTAAAACTTGCCTATCTAGTCTTGTCTTTGGACTAGACAGCAGAAAATGCATATAATTTAATAGAAAATATTTTAGAAATAGTCTTATTTGAAGCAATTTTTAAGCAGTTTCCAAAAGCACTGGTATCAAAGTAAGGTTTATCTACAGAACAAAATGGAGGTCAAATGCCCAGTTGATGTCTTGAAAACTTTGATGAGTGCTGGCCTATGAAAATCAAATTGAAGAAAGACTTATCACAAAATAGAATCACGCCTCATGCTTGTCTACCTCACCTTCAAAGCAATCATTTTCTTCAAGATTCATTTTATTAATAGCAAAAGCAATCACAGAAAACAGAAGTTCAGTTTTAATTTAGTTTAAAAATCTTTTAAACCTTAATAGAATATGGTAGAAATCCATCCCAACACCAAGAGGAATGCACGCAGCTAGTAAGCCAAGTGACTCCAAATTTTGACTGCGCAATGTAATCTTGTCCCAGCTTCAGTTTGGCGCCACCTTCTGGCAGCTGTCTTCTATGTCTAAAATCAAGAGAGAATTCTGGGAACAGCTAACTTCAAGAAAGTAGGCCATGGGTGTTTTCATTGCATTATATATGGCTGTTCAAGGACTGATGTCCCCAATATATAAATTCATGAGCATATATCTATGAGTTAACCATACCCATCAGAAATGGGTACATGATATACATAAGCAATTCATAAGGTATGAATGGCCAACTGGCATTCAAAAGTGACCAATGGAAGCCTGACTGCTGCTGCAGAAAGTCCCCACTGGGGAGGAGGGGATACTGTTTGGGTAGCATTAAATAGGGAGTGCTCCATGTAAAGTTCAGTGCCTGGGTGTAGAACCTTGTATCTGCTCTCCTTTTGAATCAGAAGCAGAAGGTTTGCAGCTGGCCAGTCAAGGGGCTTGTCAGGCAGTTGACTAATGATCTTGATTTTAATAGGAAGACTTTTAAAGGGGGTGCAGCTTCTGCTAGTTACTGTGAACTCCTGAATCACTAGATTTGGCTCTGCTTTTTGGACACTCAGAAAACTCGGGCACTTCCAAGCCAGCTTTCCCTTTTGCTTCAGGACATAGATTACCCAAGCCTGCACTATGGAGACTGGCGCCTCAGCTTTTCACGTGCCTGAGTGGATGCAGATCCAATTTGCTGACCAGAAGCAAGAATTCAATAAACGTCCCACCAAAATTGGACGTCGCTCTCTGTCTCGTTCAATTTCCCAGTCATCGACTGACAGCTACAGCTCAGCGGCTTCATATACAGATAGCTCTGATGATGAGACCTCTCCTAGGGACAAACAGCAAAAGAACTCTAAGGGGAACAGTGACTTCTGTGTCAAGAACATCAAACAGGCAGAGTTTGGACGAAGAGAAATTGAAATTGCTGAGCAAGAAATGCCAGCACTGATGGCTTTGCGGAAGAGAGCTCAAGGAGAGAAACCTTTGGCCGGCGCCAAGATTGTGGGTTGCACACACATCACTGCTCAGACCGCTTGTCATTTCTAGCCAGCATCTCTGTGTAGGCTCCTTTCAGCTGCAAATAAGAGAAAACCTGATTCAACCTGGATTATGCATAAAAAAACGCATGACATTACATAGCTAGAAGTCCAGTGGTAAGGTGGGCTTCAGGGGAAGGCTCTCAGGGCTCCAGTTTCACCTGTCTGTGATTATTCTGGAGCTGCCTTCTCTCTGTGCTCACTTTATCCTCAGGCTGATAGCAAGATGGTGACAGCTCTTCAAGCCATCCCAGATGGACATGAAGAGGAAGAAGGACCATTTCTTCCTCTTTCCCAAGAGCAAGGAAACTTCTCCCAGAGGTCCTCCAGAACACTCTGTCATGTCATTGAGCAGAACTGGATCACATGTTCATGCCTCACCAGTCCTGGCAGGGAACTGTGGTTACCATGATGAGTTTAGATCCATAATTTTTACCTTTATCAGATTAAATGAACCCCTTTTCATTAAAAAATAGCTTGCAGTGCCCCCATATTTCTTGAAATGAAATTCACACATAACATAGGTAAGTACAAGTAATATTAAAAAATAAATGTAAAACCTTACTGAAATATGAAAGAAGAATAAAAGGAAAGTAACTTATAATAAAATAACATATTTTAGTATGTAAGTGCTTGGGTACAAGTATAGTCAGATATTTGTACTTATAGCATTGTTTGAATGAGTGATATAAATGTATATAATAGAAATGTGTTACTGGTTCCAGACTATCAGAGCCATATTGCCAGATTATATAATTTTATGAAATTATAAACAACTTTTTGTAAAATTTCTGAATAACAACAACAATAAAAAGTATGTGTTTTCTCTTGATTTAAAAAAAAAAAAGTGACCAATGGCCAACATCTGTAGTAATCCAAGAAAGGCATTAAACAGGTCCAGTTTGTTTAATGATTATACTCATGGTGTAGGGAAAAGGCACTAATACATCGCTGGATGGACTGTAAATTGGCAAAAAACTTCATAAGAACACTCCAGCCCCAGATATTTAAGAAAATAATATATCCTAAAGAGCCAACAGCTCTATTTCTAGAAATTTATTCTGAAATAATCAGTTATTTATTATATCTATTCCTCCTAGCAGTGTTTCATCACAGTGAAAAAATGAGACATAATAAAGTGTCTGACAATGAAGAATCAACAGACCATCAAAAGTCCGTAAGAGGAGACTCATCAGCCATTAAGGATGTTCAGGTTCATGGACTGACCTGAGAAGATGTCAATCATCAATTAAATAAAAAGTAGAGTTTCAACACAGTAAATACACTATCATCTACCTTTAAAAGAAAAAGACTTGTACGCTAATTATACACATGCTCATTCAAAAATGGAAACAATATACCTATAAATGTTAACAGTGATTATTCACTGGTAGGGAAAATATGGGTGATGTTTATTCCTGCTACATGTTTATGTACATTTTTTAATTTTTTCTGAAATAAATATTAGTAAAATTTTTGAATCTTCCAAGAAAAACCATCTGTTTGTTTGTTTAAATGTTTTTACAATGAATATGTTGCTACTTTTAATCTTTAAGGAAAAATAAAAGAGTAGTCAAGGGGTAAGCAATGTCATAGAAACTTTAAGAACAATTAAGAAAGAAGAAGTGTGTGGGGAGGAGAAGCTGGTAACTCAGGAGCTGGTGACTGGAGTAAGAAAAGCATTCCAGAAGAGGTGGGGTTTGAATGGTGGTAAATGTGGACACACAGAAAGAAGATAACCAGGCATGGTTTGGGTCCTTGGCTGGCTCCAGAACGAATCACATCCAAGTGCTTCTCGAAATGCCCACTCACCTACCATGAGGCGGTGATAGGTCAGTGTATGAACATCACCCATTTACCCTTTTTAGAAGTATCAGGGACTTCCCTGGCAGTCCAGTGGTTAAGACTTCGCCTTCCATTGCAGAGGGTCTGGGTTCCATCCTTGGCCAGGGAACTAACATTCCACATGCCTCATGGCCAAAAAATCAAAACATGAAACAGAAGCTTTGCTGTGACAAATCCAATAAAGACTTTTAAAGAAGAAACATCAATACTGGTGTCCCCTCTGCACCTAGAAGGGCAATGGTAGGCCCTGGACTTGCTGTTAAACACCACTGTGGGAAGAACACTAGGCTTACCACCATGCACCCTTCAACCTAAGGTTCGCAGACACCAGGTTTCTCTGTCTCCTTCCAGGACACAGGCATCAGAGAACTATTGCTTGCTGGGACCTGTTTCTCATACATCTAGCCAAGCCCCACATTAGGTCTTTTTCTCCCTTCCTGAAAAGATCTGGCTTCTTAATCAGCATTCCCATGTGTTCCCTTCATGCAATAGCAACCATATAGACTGGCCCTCAGGTTCAACCCTCCCAAGCCTGGCTCAGATCTACAACTTCTCTGTTCAGGCTTGTCCTGTCCTGTGAGCCCTTCCCATCTGAGGCCACAGCCCTGCAATGGTTTCCCAACAGCCGTGTTCTATTCTCCTAGGGTCAGCTCTGTGTCTCTTCTCTCCCAGCAAGCCCCAGCGCCAGGGCAGGTAAACTGTCTACCTGAGCCTGTCCCAGTCCCTGGGATGAACATTGGTGGGACGGGTCCGATGAGCACCAAGATCACTCACAGGCAAAAAACAATTTGGCTAAATACTAGAAAGATCTCCAAGTGTGTTCCATTAGCTTGTACATGGCATTCTCTTATTATTTTCACCTTTCCTGTACCCACAGTTATGTCCCCTTTCCCATTTCTAATTTTGTACTTTTTAATCTCTCTCTCTTTTCCTAAATCAGAGTCACAAAGATGTCATCTATTTTAATGGTCTCTTTAAAGAACCAGTTTTTGAGTATCTGTATGTATTTGTTATTTTCTATCTCGATGTCAGCTCTTCTTGTTATTCATTTATTTTTCATCTATTTTTATTGTGTTGTTCTTTTAAAAAAAATTTGTAGTAAGGTTCTTCATTGTTAGTCTCTCTTTAATAATGCAGCTATTTGAGGTTATACATTTTCCTCTACAATTTTAGCTATAACCCAAAAGTCTAGGTCTGGAGTTTTCTTCTTTTCATTACCTTCTAGTTGGCTCATCATATCAGGTTTGATTTTCTTTGGTCCAAGAGTTATTTAGGAAAATGTGTCTGAATTTACAAATTAAGGTTGTTCCATTTGTCTTTTTATTGCTGAATTCTAATTGTGTCAAATAAAAACAAATCTGGACTTAGATAAGGATAACTTTCATTAGAAAGACTCTTGCAATAGGGAGATTGCTCTGATGTCAGACATCCACAAGCATGTCAAAATCATGCAGAAAAGGATTTTTTTAAATAGGTTAAAATAGGAGGCAGGAAGAGATACACAGAATCTTTGGAGAGGAAGCAGGGCAAGCAAGGAGGAGAGACCTCTGGGATCTGACAGGAAAACAGTCTGCTTCTCCTGAAGTCAGCTGATTCCAAGGAGCAGCTATAAGCGGGGGGGGGGGGGGGGGGGGCATTTCCCCTTTTTTGGTGCTTGCTCAAGCTTGAGGGCGCTTGTGCCACAGCTAGAGAGTCTGTGCACATGATGCAAAGATCTCACAACTAATGCAGCCAGCTAAATAAATTTTGCTTAAAAAGGCATGAGGTTAAGGGCCTGAGAGCCCTTAGCAAAGGTGACTGTGACCGTTTTGGGGAAGGATGACCACATGGGATCACTTTACAGCTCAGAAGGTTCAGTCTCCAACCTTCTGGAGACTCATGGAAAGTGACCTGCTCAAAAAAAAAAAAAAAAAATCAGAAGAAACTGAGGGGTCAGCCTCAGAGAGATAGAGAGGAGACTGCCCGGCAAATTGACTTAGTAATGGCAAGAGAGATGGGAGCCTGGGTCATGCCACTCATATCACCATCTGGGTTATAGCGGTCTGTGAGTTCTCTAGATAGATGCCACTGTCTACCTTGTATGAAGGAAGATCCAAGAGGACCTTTCAAGCAAAAACAGTCAAACTCTGTGCTTATTTCAGTTCAGTTCAGTTCACTTCAGTCACTCAGTCATGTCCAACTTCTTGCAACCCCATGGACTGCAGCACACCAGGCTTCCCTGTCCATCACCAACTCCCAGAGCTTACTCAAACTCATGTCCATTGAGTGAGTGATGCCATCCAGCCATCTCATCCTCGGTTGTCCCCTTCTCCTCCCACCTTCAATCATTCCCAGCATTAGGGTCTTTTCAAATGAGTCAGTTCTTTGAATCAGGTGGCCAAAATATTGGAGTTTCAGCTTCAATTCAGTCCTTCCAAGGAATATTCAGGACTGATTTCCTTTAGGATGGACTGGTTGGATCTCCTTGGAGTCCAAGGGACTCTCAAAAGTCTTCTCCAACACCACAGTTCAAAAGCATCAATTCTTCACTGCTCAGCTTTCTTTACAGTCCAACTCTCATATCCATACATGACCACTGGATAAACCATAGCTTTGACTAGACGGACCTTTGTTGGCAAAGTACTATCTCTGCTTTTGAATATGCTGTCTAGGTTGGTCATAACTTTCCTTCCAAGGAGTAAGTGTCTTTTAATTTCATGACTGCAATCACCATCTGCAGTGATTTTGGAGCCCCCAAAAATAAAGTCAGCCACTGTTTCCACTGTTTCCCCATCTATTTCCCATGAAGTGATAGGACCAGATGCCATGATCTTGGTTTTCTGAATGTTGAGCTTTAAGCCAACTTTTTCATTCTCCTCTTTCACTGTCATTAAGAGGCTCTTTAGTTCTTCTTCATTTTCTGCCATAAGGGTGGTGTCATCTGCATATCCGAGGTTATTGATATTTCTCCTGGCAATCTTGATTCCAGCTTGTGCTTCATCCAGTCCAGCATTTCCCATGATATACTCTGCATATAAGTTAAATAAACAGGGTTTTTCACAATATAGAGCCTTGACATACTCCTTTCCCAATGTGGAACCAGTCTGTTGTTCCATGTCCAGTCCTAACTGTTGCTTCTTGATGTGCATACAGATTTCTCAGGTGGCAGGTCAGGTGGTCTGGTATTCCCATCTCTTGAAGAATTTTCCACAGTTTGTTGTGATCTACACAGTCAAAGCCTTTAGCATAGTCAATAAAGCAGAAATAGATGTTTTTCTGGGACTTTCTTGCTTTTGCTTTTTCAATGATTCAACTGATATTGGCAATTTGATCTCTGGTTCCTCTGCCTTTTCTAAAACCAGCTTGAACATCTGGAAGTTCACATACTGTTGAAGCCTTGCTTGGAGAATTTTGAGCATCACTTTGCTAGCTTGTGAGATGAGTGCAATTGGGCGGTAGTTTAAGCATTCTTTGGCATTGCCTTTCTTTGGAATTGGAATGAAAACTGACCTTTTCCAGTCCTGTGGCCACTACTGAGTTTTCCAAATTTGCTGGCAGAATGAGTGCAACACTTTCACAGCATCATCTTTCAGGATACGAAATAGCTCAGCTGGAATTCTATCACCTCCACTAGCTTTGTTCATAGTGATGCTTCCTAAGGCCCACTTGACTTCACATTCCAGGATGTCTGGCTCTAGGTGAGTGATCACACCATCATGATTATCTGGGTCGTGAAGATCTTTTTTGTACAGTTCTTCTGTGTATTCTTGCCACCTCTTCTTAATATCATCTGCTTGTTATACCATTTCTGTCCTTTATTGTGCCCATCTATGCATGAAACGTTCCCTTGGTATCTCTAATTTTCTTGACGAGATCTCTAGTTTTTCCTTTTCTATTGTTTTGCTCTATTTCTTTGGATGGATCGCTAAGGAAGTCTTTCTTATCTCTCCTTGCTATTCTTACTTCAACCCATCTTAAATCTCCACCTCTACTAAGTCACTAGGTGGCGCTAGAGATAATGAACACGCCTACCAATACAGGAGACCTAAGCAAAGCTGGCTCGTTCCCTGGGTGGGGAAGATTCCCTGGCGAAGGAAATGGCAACCCTCCGCAGTATTCATGCCTGGAGAATTCCATGAACAGAGGAACCTGGCGGGCTACAGTCCATATAGGACACGACTGAAGCAACCTAGCACGCACAAAGTCACTTGTCTATTCTAATTCTCCATAAACTGACTCAATTATGCTCAGGAAAATTAGAGAACTAAGCTGTGTAAAGGAATTCTGGAGTCTTCAAGTACAAAGCTAAGTCATTTTCTCTCTGAACAAGATTTGGCAAAATGTCGCTGAACGATGCAGGTGGGGAAGCAAAGGCCTTAAGCCGACACACTGAACTGAAGCTACCAAGAGAAGAATGGAAAGATAACAAGGAAGGAATCCAGGAAAGGAGAGGAAGGTTTGAAGGAAGACAAGCTCTCACAGCAGTGGTGGATTTCTGCTCTGCCTGTAACTTCTCTGGTGTCTGACAAGAGCACCAGGTTGAAATTGATTTAGGGATGATGCCAGATCCAACTAGAACCGCCTCTTAGAATACTTATTGTTGCAAAAAAATTTTTTTACTCCAAGTAGTTGAGCCTGGTGGGGCTCACAGTGGCCACCACCAGGACACTAACCTAAGCAATGATTCTTACAGGGGAGGCCCCAGCTCATTCTGGCATGTCCTTGCTGTTCCCTCCACAAATAGCACCTCTCCTCACCAGTAACCCTTCCAACACACACACACAGAATCACAAACCTGGAAGATGGAGAAATAAAGACTTAGAAGGCAGAGCAAACAGTAGAGAACAAAAGTGATCAAAGTGTTCACAAAGTAAGCCAGGCCAGGCTGTATTTCATTCATTTCAAGGAATGCTTAGTGACTCTATGCAGCATGTCACGTATTACAGAGAGACTGTGCATGCATCAGATTGGAGCTTTTCCCTTTCCCTGGCTATCTGCCACCAAAATTTCTGCCAACACGCCGCAAATTCTCTGGTGCCCACTTCCTTCCCTTAGCTAACCTGATCTTGTGCTTTTATCTCAATATTCTCTGGAATGAACAGAAGGTAGATACCCTGAGATCATTCTATTATTAACTCAAAAGATTAATCAGGGGCAACATGCCATATTCTTTAGTTTTCCTCCTAATCTAAAAACATGCAGCTTATTCCTCTGAAATCTTTTAAAATACAAATCCATCTCACAAAAAAAAATGCTGATGGTTACTATCGGCAAATCATTCTGCACTTATTGTAAAAGTCAGGTGCTACAGTGAAGTGTCATTTATGTGATTCTCCACAGGTAAAAATACATAAATAAATAAACTGCTAATCCCAAAGTAATCAAACATACATGGAACTGAAGGCAGAGGATTGAGCTGGGAGCCTGGATACCCAGGATTCAATGGACTGAACAATTATATATTGTTTTAAACAATTATATATTAAAAAACTACTGGATGCCAGGCACTAAAGCCAGCATTCCTGAACGCTCTGTTTCACTGGAACCTTATCAGATTCTGAAAGCTTTCATTTTACAGGTGAAAGAAATGCCAAGAACTAATGTGTAGTCTTTAGTAAATCATTATTTTAAATAAACAAAGTAAGCATTAAATTCAGGGATGTCTGACAACAACAGGGACTAAGGTTTATTAAAGAATTCTAACACTTCAAGAAACACTTTATTTACATATGTGATTAAAATTCTTTAATTCATGAAATGCCAACGTTCCAGACAGTTTGCAACTCATGGAATCTAGATTAGTCTGTTGGATAGAGTCACTATTTAAAAGAAAAGGCACATCAAAACAGAAAGAGAAAGCATAAAAATGCATTTAAGGAAATCCAAACAGAGGGAACTCCTATGGGTTTACCTCCACATTTATTTACCCACTGCCTCATTAGGTAAAGAATTTGAGGCCGGGCTTCCCATGTGGTTCCATGGTAAAGAATCCACCTGCCAACACAGGATATGCAGGAGACACGGGTTTGATCCCTGGGTCAGGAAGATCCCCTGGAGTAGGAAATGGCAACCTGACCCAGTATTCTTGTCTGGAAAATTCCACAGACAGAGGATCCTGGCAGGCTTACAGTCCATGGGGTCGCACAGAGTCAGACATGACTGAGCACACACACACACAATGGCCATTTTACTTATTAAATGCCTTTCCCAGCAGTCATCTCCAAAGCACAGAATAAAGAATAAAAGAATAATATCAGAGAAGCATCTCAGAATCACTTAATTTTTTTTTCTGCGGGATCTTAGTTCCCTGACCAGGGATTGAACCCAGGCCCCAGCATGACAGCTCTAAGTTCTAATGACTGGACTGCCAGAGAATTTCCAGAATAAGTGAATATTTAAACTGAATTTTAAAAACAAAGAAGAGATAGATGTCAGCATTTAAAATTGTATCTAGAAGAAAGCTAAAAATAAGAAACAAGAATACCTCAGTCATCTCAAGCTTCCTCAGTTAAGACTCAAATATCTAAATACCCCAAAACATACGGTATATAAAATTTCCAAACTGAAACTGCTACAACTCAGATGACAGCTACAGAAAAACTCCACAAACCGCAGGCAAAATTCAGAGGCCAAAGATGCTGCTAAACTTTGTCTTTTCTCATTCATCTCACCTAAAGCTCTTTCTACCCAGGATCTGAGATTTCTAAGTTTCATCAAGTTTCTTTCACTTAGGTATTGTGCCTTTCTCTATACTTTTTAGCCAAATGCCGGCCTTTATGAAAGTGGAAAGATTACATTTCACCTTTCGAAAAGGAAGGAAAAGAAAGGGACTGTTCCTCCCAGAACCCTAATATTTGCATATAATTTACCCATTAGTGTTTAGACTTCTTTAGTTTCATAGCTTTGGGGAGAGGTTAGGCAAGGTGACCAAAGTACTTTAATGGGTGGTGCATTTTTTAACTTACTTTAGAACAGTGTAATAAGAACTACTCCCAGTTTAACGATTTACAGTTTCGGAAACACCTTGAACCCTCAAAGCTAAAAGTAAAAACACTGACACACCATTACTGCAAAACCAACGCAGCAGAGCCTGAAAGTTAAGAACCTAAAGAGTTACGCAGTGAAAGGAACAGTCTCCTGTTTGATAATACGTCCCCATCAAAGGCTGTCTAAGGAAGAATTCAAAGCAGGCAAAACACTGGACAACATTGAATACTGCACACAGTTTAACAGAGACTGCCGAGATGAGCAAGAAAGCTGTAAATACAAGTCAGCGACTTGGGCCTAAAGCTCAGCAAGCCAAGAAATATTTTTGAAAGCATCTATATCTTCCCCCAAAAAACCACTTTTAAAAAAATGCTGCAAAATGTCCATAACGTAAAATTTACCATCTAAATGATTTTTCAGTGTACAGTTCAGGAATGTTATGTACATTCACATTATTATGTGACCAACCTCCAGAACTCCTTTCTCTTGCAAAACTAAAACCCTGTACCCATTAAACAACTAATTTCCCCTCCCCCAGTCCCTGGTAACAACCACTCTATTTTTGGTCTCTGAATTTGACTACACCAGGTACCTCATATAAATAGAATCATGCATTATTTATCTAAAAAAAAAAAAAAACACTTTCAAACCAGAGAAACTAGTAGCAGAGGCAAATGGAAATAATCTAAAGAACAAAGGGACAGAAAAACAGGAAGCAGAAAGTGAACAACGGGGGAGGATTCTAGATTTCAGTATCTATGAAATATGATCTCAACCATAACGTTAGTTATCAGAAGTGGATCTAGGTCCTCTTTTCTAACTATCTTTCAAACAAAAACAGAAAAAACCTGAGCAGAGAGTTGACTGTGAACTACAGATTTGGGTACCCGCAAAACAACTCCAAGCCTAACACTGAATCAAAAGTGAATCACGTAAAAAAAATTTTAATAAAATAAAAAATAAAGTAAATTTAGGGAATTTCCTGGCAGTCCAGTGGTTAAGATTCCGCACATCCACTGCAAGGGACACAGTTTGCTCTCTGGTTGGGGAACTAAGATCCTGCGTGCCTCATGGTGCAGCCAAAAATAAATGAATGAATGAATAAATAAATTTTAAAAGAAGGGATTCAGATCCTCTTCTCTAGTTATCAACAAAATCAACATTCTCTCTTCAGTTCTTAAGATCTGAGTCTAAAGAAGGAAGTTGATGTTGTTGACTTTAAAAAAGTAGTCACAACCTAGAAGTAGACAGTCATGCTTTAGTTGGTGGGAATTTTTAGGACCTGAAGCCTGGGAACAAAACATAACTCTCAGCTTCTAGGTTGTGACTATTTTTTAAGTCACCAGTATCATTATATCATACTCTAGTTCAATCAGAAAGAAAAGCATCTTTGCAGCACAGCATCACACCACTAACTCTGATCTGATACTAAAACAATCTGCCTCAACACTTTCTCAATCTTTCTTAGACTTTCTTTGAGCAAATAAACGTCATTAAGATCTAATAATGCACACATATAAATGTGGAACACTATTGTTTCCGAGTTTCTTAGTAACAGTAAAAATATCTAATTCGATCTCAAAATATTATGCAAAGAAAGACAGTCATCTTAAGTCACAAACTTCAAAAACCTTAGAAATAGGCAATTGAAACAATCAGAGAAGGGCAATCAAACCTGAAAGAAATGCTGGTGCTAGAGCTCATTTCAACTTAAAGAGAACAATATGAACAAAAAGTCACAAGTTTGATGGGAAATTTTCATTCTCCTCATATTAAGTATATTTTAATTACACCTGTTAATCTGGGGATATATCCTGCAATTGGGAAATCATGAAGCAAATTTAACACAATTGCTCTTTCAGAAAAGAGTTATCAGTCACCAAACCTCTGAAAGATTAAAACTGTAATTCTGAAAAAAATTTTTTTGCTTTGCTCCACCTTATTTCTTTTCTTAATTTAGTAGAGGCCCGGAGGCTCTGACCTAGCTTCAGAGAATGAGCCAGTAGAGTGGGTTCAGAGGGAAAAAAATCATCCAGTTGCAGATTAGCAAATGTGTTACAGGGATTAAGAAGTGACACGGCAAAGGAACACCCTAAAAGTGTGTATATAAGGGTCCAAAAGGCAGCCTGCAAATAGGTTCTTCACGATCACCTCTCCTACTCACCTGGACAAGCCAGACCTTCGCAGGAACGCTATGTCTTGCTCATCTCGCATGTCCTCCTCCAGGGCTGGAGGCAGCAGCTCGGTCAGAGTGTCTGCTGGTGGCAGCAGCGGAAGCAGAATTGGTCTCGGGGGAGGCTCTGCCAGGAGCTTCCGAGGAGGCGCCGGCAGCTATGGCCTGAGTGGGGGCGCAAGCGGAGGCTTTGGAGGGGGGTTTGGTAGCTGCTCAATAGGGGGCGGCTTTGGAGGAGCTTCAGGTTCTGGGATTGGCTTTGGTGGGGGCCTTAGCTTTGGTGGGGGCTCTAGCTTTGGTGGGGGTTCTGGCTTCAGCGGGAGTGCGGGATACGGTGGAGGCACTAGTGGAGGTTTCTACAGCTATGGTGGTGGCGTGGGTGGTGGCGTGGGTGGTGGCCTTGGTGACGGGGGGCTTTTCTCTGGAGGTGAAAAGCAAGCCATGCAGAACCTCAATGACCGGCTGGCCAATTACCTGGATAAAGTCAGAGCCCTGGAAGAGGCCAACGCTGACCTGGAGAACAAAATCAAGGAGTGGTATGAGAAATTTGGGCCCGGGTCTAGGGATGGTGGAGCTGGAAGAGATTACAGCAAATACTATCCAGTCATTGACGATCTCAAGAATCAGGTGAGACACTAGCCATGCTGAGTTTCTATTATTTCTGTATCTTTCCCATTTATTCAGATCATGAATGATGACTTTAAGTCACAGTATTATTTGAAAACATATTTGCTTTGTTGTATGTGTAAAACGGGATGTGGAGTGCTTTAACTGTGACACTGAATACAAGACATCCAAACATACTAATTTTGTTTGCATCTCACATTTGAGTGTTTCCACAAAAGAGTAGAATTTACACAATGCCAGGCAGCTAATTAACCTAAGAGTGATGGCAATAAATCGACACTAGCTTCCTCTAATTTTTCATCATGATTAATTCTGGCAGGTTGATGTCCTTTGGCCTCTTACTAGATTTAAATAGCCTTACAGCCATTTTTCTTCCTAGAAAACCTGGTGCAAATATTGTATGAGAATGTGATGGAGTCTAACATGCTTAGACATAGTTGTATGGGAAATATATTTTTAAAGACTCTTTTGGAAGTGAAATTCATGTTTCGCATTATTTTCTGAAAAAGCTCATAGAATAACTGATCTTCCAAAACAGCAAAAATATGTAGAGAATTGTGTTCTGTGAAACAATGTTACATGCTCATTCCAGCAAATGTGCAGGCTGCTAATTTTTACAGAAGGATGTTAGTCTAAGTACATTAGGGTCATCAACGCAGGTGTCATTACTAAGCAAATTTTCAAAGCAACTCACCTTTAAAGGTTAACTCAGGAGACATCTACTCTCACAGATGGACATGTAGACATAGGTTTAAAAAAAAAAAAAAGCAACCATGATTTATTCACTATTATTGTGTTTTCTAGATCATTACTGCCACCACTGAAAATGCTGGGATCATTCTGCAAATTGACAATGCCAGGCTGGCTGCTGATGATTTCAGACTAAAGTAAGAAAAGTGAAGACTTGAAAGCAAGCATTGTAGGAAAATAAAATTCAATCCCTTGGCTTAATTTATTCTAAATTTTAAAGCAATCTTCTAGGGGATCAAGACCTAAATTCACAAGGGTACATTTTACAAAACCCTCGTTCCACAAACAAGAACAGAATGAAGGCAATTTCAGGATGAAATTTTGCTATCAAAAATATTGGCCATCAATAGAGTTAATGTACGGTTCAGGTTTTGCTTTACAAGGGGAAAACTCCCAAGAGAAAACATCGTTCATTGATCAAATCGCTCAGGGGAGAAAACATTTTCTTGCATATGTGAGCAGGCACTGCACTCTTTGAAATGGGCTGTACTGTACTCTTCCAGATATGAGAATGAGCTGCATCTCCGGCAGACCGTGGAGGCTGACATCAATGGCCTGCGGAAAGTCCTGGATGACCTAACCATGACTCGCTCTGACCTGGAGATGCAGATTGAGAGCCTCACTGAGGAGCTGGCCTACCTGAAGAAGAACCACGAGGAGGTAGGAACGGGGTCCCCATTAATCAACAATGCTGGCCTACAGAGGTTCCCCCACATCCATTCTATAAAAATAAAATACATTCTATCTGGATGGACTTTCAACTTCTGTAACCAGGAGGAAAAAAAGTAATCATGAGAAAATTATATGTGACTTTGGTAGGGTGGTTTTTTTTTTTCCTTTCGGTGTCCTAGTTTCAACTTTTTGTTGGCTTATGCCCATCTTAGGAAATTATTGCTTTTCTTTTAAGTTTCTCTTTTCTTTGTTGGCTGCACTGGGTCTTCATTGCTTCATGTCTCTAGTTGTGACCATCAGGGACTGCTCTTTATTGCAGTGGCTAATCTTGTTGCAGAGCCCTGGCTCTAGGGCACACCGGCTTGAGTGGTTGTGGCACCCATCCTCTGCACTGGCAGGTGGATTCTTAACCACTGGACCACCAGGGCAGTCCTGGGAGTCATTACTTTCCATCACTATGGTCCTTTTTGCTTCGGGCTAGGAAATGAAGGCTATGCAAGGAAGCTCCGGAGGGGACGTGACTGTGGAAATGAACGCTGCCCCAGGCACAGACCTGACTAAGTTGCTGAATGACATGAGGGCACAGTATGAGGAGCTGGCTGAGCAGAACCGCCGCGAGGCCGAGGAGCAGTTCAACAAGCAGGTAGACCATCACCCTGAGCCTCCGAGTCCATGGCCACATATGAGCCAGTTCCTGTCATCGCACCAGCCTGCAATGACTGCATTTTATTTGTATTTAGAGTGCCTCACTGCAAGCACAGATCTCTACTGATGCCGGGGCAGCCAGTTCCGCCAAGAATGAGATCACAGAACTGAAACGCACTCTGCAAGCCCTGGAAATTGAGCTGCAGTCCCAACTGGCCATGGTTTGTGCAAAGAACTTCTCGCAACTCTCCAACAGGGAAGTTGAGCAGTTGGTTTCCTTTCTTTGCCAAGATGTCCCACTTGGCATGTCATAAAAGCAGGATTAGGGAGGACTGTATTATGGTTGTCAAAAGCATAAGACATTCCAGTTAAAGATAATGTGTCTATTTCCATGAAAGATTTAGCTTCAAAAATAATGGCAAGAAAAATTAAGGAAGCAGAGAAAGCCATAGAGGCGGTAACTCATGGAAAGTGCATTTCTCCTAGTATCTTATAAAATGTATTTTTTTAAAAACCACCCAATGATCTGTTTTCATGGTGAAATTTTAATTTGCTTTTTCTCTTAGAAAAGCTCCCTGGAAGGGACCTTGGCAGACACGGAGGCCAACTACGTAGTGCAGCTGTCGCAAATTCAGATGCAGATCAGCAGCCTGGAGGAGCAGGTCTGCCAGATCCGGGGTGAGACCGAATGCCAGAACGCAGAGTACGAGCAGCTGCTGGACATCAAGACCCGCCTGGAGATGGAGATTGAGACCTACCGCCGCCTGCTTGATGGAGAAGGAGGGTAAATGAAAGTCAGGAACATGCTAAATGCAGACCTTGGTGTATTTATGTTATGCAACCAAAAAGGGGCATGGGGACCAGGCTTTTATTTATAATATAAGAGTGACACAGTCTGATGAAAAGACTGCTGCCATCATGGGAATGAGCCCACTGCACGGAGGGTTTCTCCTGCCTTTGCAAAGTGCAAAAACAAACAGTCCTTTTTTTCTCCAGTGGTTCTGGTTTTGGAGGATCTGATTATAGAAGTTCAGGATCCAGAAACGTGGGGTCCAGAAACATGGGATCCAGGGATTCATCCGTATCTGATGGCTCAAGATCTGGAATTTGTGTCCAAGGCAGAGGTAGATAATTTTTTCATGTTTCTGATTATTTTAGAATTGAAACATAAAGACATGCTTTGCTTCTCATACAAAAAGCATGCACTGTTGTTCACATCATCTTACCTAGATAGGACATACTCAGTGAATATATTTGGATTTCTCTTGATCTGTGTTTCTGTGAGTTTCCAGACTGATATTGTGATCCTGTGATTTTCAGACCCAAGCAAGAGCAGAGTGACTAAGACCATCGTGGAAGAGGTGGTGGATGGCAAAGTCATCTCATCTCAAGTCAGCAATGTTTCTGAGGTGAAACTGAAATAAGCAATTTCCAGATCAACAAGAGTGTCTTTTAGAGGCAAAAAAACAAAAAACTCTAAAGGACACCAATGAAGAAATTGCATCAATCTAGCCATCTTTCAGGATCACTTCAGGGAAAAGTATCTATCCAGAAATAGAAGACGAACCAATTTTTCTGCATCCTCTTCTTTTCTTATTAGAATGCTCTTGAAAAAAGTTGAAAAGACAGCTTTGCTCTAATTGTTTCTGTGCTTCAATAAACTTACTTTTGCAAGTTAACTACATTATTCTTGAATTTTTTTTTAAGAAATGCAATACTTTAACCTAGAAATGAAGTTACCAATTATGACCTGGCTGAATTATCATTATGAATAATAATCTATGTATTATACATTATTTATATAGTATCTTCCTCATGAGAATCAAAATTATAGCCATTTTGTATATGGAAAATTTTAACAACATTGCATTAGAACACATTGATAGTTGACATTAGACCTCAGGTCTCTATGACTGCAGTTAACAGTTCAGCCCAAAGAAGGATGACATTATTTGAATAATCAATCTATAATTAATTAACATCTAATTTCTTTTTTCTGCTTTTATTTTTGAGTTTTATTTTATATTAGAGTATGTTGTTGTTTAGTCACT
This sequence comes from Capra hircus, assembly GCF_001704415.2. Classification (NCBI taxonomy): domain Eukaryota; kingdom Metazoa; phylum Chordata; class Mammalia; order Artiodactyla; family Bovidae; genus Capra; species Capra hircus. Next base: position 40,547,511 of record NC_030826.1, on the reverse strand, counting down.
AAGTCTCTTCCAATCCCTTTGCGACCCCATGGACTGTAGCCCGCCAGGCTCCTCTGTCCATGGGATTATCCAGGCAAGAATACTGGAGTGGGTTGCCATTTTGTTCTCCAGGAGATCTTCCTGGCCCAGGGATTGAACCCAAGCCTCCTGCTTGGGGCGGGGGGATTCTTTACCACTGAGCCACCTGAGGCTCTTTTGTATTATAGTTGATTTACAATGTTGTGTTGGTTTCAGGTGTACAGCAAAGTGATTCGGTTATACATACACATATATCTGTTCTTTTCCAGATTCTTAATATACAGTTTCTTTTTGTCCATCACTGAACTGGGGATTTCATGAGATAAAAAGAAACATAAAATATGTCTCTTACTTCAAAAAGTTTACATTTTAGATGGAAAGGAAAGCTAAAAGTGCAAAGAAGACAGCAGACAATACAGGGTGTTACTACCAAAGGGCTTGATTCCACAGTATCCACCAGAAGTGCCACTGGAATCTGACAATCCACGTTTGCAGGACACTTAGGAGAATGGTCGAAATAAAAATTTTAGGAAAGAAGACGGGATGCGTGATACAGTGCCAAATTCCTGAAAACTTTCAAAGCCCCAAAGAGAAGAGATGCTCAGACATTTGCTCCCTCGTCAAATCTAGCCATGGAGAAGGCGATGGCACCCTACTCCAGTGCTCTTGCCTGGAAAATCCTATGGACGGAGGAGCCTGGAAGGCTGCAGTCCATGGGGTCACGAAGAGTTGGGCACGACTGAGCGACTTCACTTTCACTTTTCACTTTCATGCATTGGAGAAGGAAATGGCAACCCACTCCAGTGTTCTTGCCTGGAGAATCCCAGGGACGGGGGAGCCTGATGGGCTGCCGTCTATGGGGTCGCACAGAGTCGGACACGACTGAAGCAACTTAGCAGCAGCCGCCGCAAATCTAGCCATATCTCTAACCAAATTGTCACATAGCCAAGCCGGTGTTTCCTTTTCCCCTGCAGAGCTCTGTCTTGCCTTGCTGGGAAAATGAAGCCGTTAAAGTAGGGTAGAGGGTAATATAGGTCAGTCTCAGGAAGAAACAGGCAAAGGATAAAGCCAGATTCTATAAGGGCTTTCCCACTCAAGGAATTTAATAGAGCCAGATCACAAATTAGATCACCAATCCCGCAAGCCAGTCCTCAAGAAAAGAACATGGAGCTTGGCACAAAAACTCAAATTAAATATTACAAAAGGGTAAACTTGAATGTAATTCACAGAAATTGTTCCTTCAAATATAAAGTCAATAAGAGCTGTACGAGCGTATCATACCTTAATAATAAAAACAACCAAATAATGTAGCTTTTTTCTTATAGGCACATTGAATAAAAAATTAAAATGAACCTAAAAGCACCCTGTAACCAGAGAATGAACTTAGTACCTAAGCATCAACCACTATTCAGAGAAAAAGAGCAACATTGTCTCAAGTCAAACATGTGTTTCCCATCAAAGCATTACAGCAAGTTAAAACTTGGATGTTTCTTCTCTGCTGAAAAGTTAAGAAATGTGAACTGGCTGATTCAGCTTTGATTAAAGACAGAAGGACAGACTTGGAAACCAGCTTATATGTGGCCTCCCATCCTTCGGGTCATCATGGTCACATCAAGAAAGCCTCTCTCCGTGAGTCATCCCAAGTCCAGTCTTCCAGTCCTGTACTACCTGGGACCTATGTTTACGGCCAATATTAGCCTCATGTCAGGGCGAAAATATGCGGCTACTCTGAAGATTATCTTCAGGTGAAACCCTCATTCTGGGTTTCCTTGGCATGTGTTGAGATGCTGCATTTGTACTAAATGATGGTTTACAGATACAGAAAGTTCTAGTTCATAAGCACCAACTTGCTGAGATGCAGTAGAATGTGTTATGAGCTCATTCAATTTTAAAAATCGAAATTATTGAATCATTTTGGATTGTAAAATTGATTTAGAGGGCTGAATAAATACTAAGGACAGGGTGTTCATATGTTATTGTTTGACAGGTACTGGATTCCAGCCTATTGTCGTTATTCAGTTTCCAAGTCATGTCCAGCTCTTTGAAACCCTGTGGACTGCAGCACACCAGGCTTCCCTGTCCCTCACCATCTCCCGGAGTTTTCCGAAGTTAATATCCACTGAATCGATGATGCCATCCAACCGTCTCATCCTCTGTTGTCCCTTTCTCCTCCTGCCCTTAATCTTTCTCAGCCTCAGGGTCTTTTCCAATGGATTCCAGTCTATCCACCACAAAACTTATCCAAAGAGCTGGAAACTGTTTAAAGGAAACTGCAACAGTTGAGTGTAAAATGTTATATAATATGTTATAATAAAGAGTTATGATGTGGATATCCTAAGAAATTAAGAGAACAATGCACTTCCTTTGGGAAGCTAATTCATCAGAATGATAGGGAGAAGAGTTCTCTCAGAGACTGACCATTCCTCATAATGTGACAATTAAGATCTGTCAGATTCTTCAATATGCTTAGACCCAGAGATCTGGTATGTGCAAGGATGTTTGTTACATTATTTTCGAACAAAGTAAAAGCATGGAAACAGCCTGAATGGCCATCAATAATGAATAAACTATGTGCATACAGACAATAGAATATAGTGTAGACATTAATAAGAATGCATTAAATAGAAACAAACTCACAGACATACAGAAAAGACTTGTGGTTGTCAAAGGGGAGGGGAGGAGAGTGGTCGAGTGGGGTGTGGGGTTAGTAGATGCAAACTATTATATATAGAGTGGATAAACAAGCTCCCACAGTACAGCACAGGGAACTATGTTCAACGTCCTGTGATAAACCATAATTCAGTTCAGCTCAGTTGCTCAGTTGTGTCCGACTCTTTGCACGCCAGGCCTTCCTGTCCATCACCAACTCCCAGAATTTGCTTAAACTCATGTTCATCGAGTCGGTGATGCCATCAAACCATCTCATCTTCTGTTGTCCCTTTCTCCTGCCTTCAATCTTTCCCAGCATCAGGATCTTTTCCAATGAGTCAGCTCTTCGCATCAGATGGCCAAAGTATTGGAGTTTCAGCTTCAACATCAGTCCTTCCAATGAATATTCAGGACTGACTTCCTTTAGGATGGACTGGTTGGATCTCCTTGCAGTCCAAGGGACTCTCAAGAGTCTTCTCCAACACCACAGTTCAAACACATCAATTCTTCAGCGCTCAGCTTTCTTCACAGTCCCACTCTCACATCCACACATGACCACTGGGAAAATCATAGCCTTGACTAGATGGACCTTTGTTGGCAAAGTAATGTCTCTGCTTTTGAATATGCTATTTAGGTTGGTTGTAGCTTTTCCTCCAAGGAGCAAGCATCTTTTAATTTCATGGCTGCAGTGATTTTGGAGCCCAAGAAAAGAAAGTCTGTCACTGTTTCCATTGTTTCCCCATCTATTTGCCAAGAGGTGATGGGACCAGATGTCATGATCTTAGTTTTTTGAATGTTGACTTTTAAGTCAACTTTTTCCCTCTCCTCTTTCACTTTCATCAAGAGGCTCATCAGTTCCTCTTTGCTTTCTGCCGTAAGGATGTTGTTATCTGCATATCTGAGGTTAATGATATTTCTCCTGGCAATCTTGATTGCAGCTTGTGGTTCATCCAGCCTGGCATTTTGCATGATGTACTCTGCATATAAGTTAAATAAGCAGGGTGACTATAATATCCAGCCTTGACGTACTTGTTTCCCGATTTGGAAGTAGTTCATTGTTCCATGTCTGGTTCTAACTATAGCTTCTTGACCTGCCTACAGATTTCTCAGGAGGCAGGTAAGGTGGTCTGGTATTCCCAGCTTTTGAAGAATTTTCCACAGTTTGTTGTGATCCACACAGTCAAAGTTTTCACGTAGTCAATAAAACAGACCTAGATATTTTTCTGGAACTCTCATGCTTTTTCTATGATTCAATGGATATTGGCAATTTGATCTCTGGTTCCTCTGCCTTTTCTAAATCCAGCTTGAACATCTGGAAGTTCATGCTTAACGTACTGTTGAAGCCTTGCAGAAGCCCAAAACAGATGTCATTTTCATTATAGGGGACTGGAATGCAAAGATAGGAAGTCAAGAAATACCTGGAATAACAGGCAAATTTGGCCTTGGAGTATAGAATGAAGCAGGGCAAAGGCTAACAGAGTTTTGCCAAGAGAATGCACTGGTCATAGCAAACACTATCTTCCAACACAAGAGAAGACTCTACACATGGACATCACCAAATGATCAATACCAAAATTAGATTGATTAAATTTTTTGCAGCCAAAGATGAAGAAGCTCTATCCAGTCAGCAAAAATAAGACTGGACACTGACTGTGGCTCAGATCATGAACTCCTTATTGCTAAATTCAGATTTAAATTGAAGAAAGTAGGGAAAATCACTAGATCATTCAAGTATGACCTAAATTAAATCCCTTATGATTATGGAAATGACAGTGGAAGTAACAAATAGATTCAAGGGATTAGATATGATAGACAGAGTGTCTGAAGAACTATGGACGGAGGTTCATGACATTGTACAGGAGGCAATGATCAAGACCATCCCCAAGAAAAAGAAATGGAAAATGCAAAATGGTTGTCTGAGGAGGCTTTATGAATAGCTATGAAAAGAAGAGATGTGAAAGGCAAAGGAGAAAAGGAAAGATATACCCATTAAAATGAAGAGTTCCAAAGAACAGCAAGGAGAGATAAGAAAGCCTTCCTCAGTGATCAGTGCAAAGAAATAGAGGAAAACAATGGAATGGGAAAGACTAGAGATCTCTTCCAGAAAATTAGAGATACCAAGGGAACTTTTCATGCAAAGATGGGCACAATAAAGGACAGAAATGGTATGGACCTAACAGAAGCAGAAGATATTAAGAAGAAGTGGCAAGAATACACAGAAGAACTGTACAAAAAAGATCTTCACGACTCAGATAATCATGGTGGTGTGATCACTCACCTAGAGCCAGACATCCTGGAATGTGAAGTCAAGTGGGCCTTAGGAAGCATCACTACAAACAAAGCTAGTGGAGGTGATGGAATTCCAGTTGAGCTGTTTCAAATCCTGAAAGATGATGCTGTGAAAGTGCTGCACTTGATATGCCAGCAAATTTGGAAAACTCAGCAGTAGCCACAGGACTGGAAAAGTACTGTTGAAGCCTGACTTGGAGAATTTTGAGCATTACTTCGCTAGTGTGTGAGATGAGTGTAATTGTGTGGTTGTTTGAACATTCTTTGGCATTGCCTTTCTTCGGGATTGGAATGAAAACTGACCTTTTCCAGTCCTGTGACCACTGCTGAGTTTTCCAAATTTGTTGACATTTCGAGTGCAGCACTCTTAGGACTTGAAATGGCTCAGCTGGTATTTCACCACTTCCACTAGCTTTGTTTGTAGTGATGCTTCCTAAGGCCCACCTGACTTCGGACTCCAGCATATCTAGGTCTAGGTGAGTGATCACACCATCATGGTTATTAAGATCTTTTTGTATAGCTCTTCTGTGTATTCTTGCCACCTCTTCTTAATATCTTCTGCTTCTGTTAGGTCCATACCATTTTTGTCCTTTATTGTGCCCATCTTTGCATGAAAAGTTCCCTTGGTATCTCTAATTTTCTGGAAGAGATCTTTAGTCTTTCCCATTCCATTGTTTTCTTCTATTTCTTTGCACTGATCACTGAGAAAGGCTTTCTTATCTCTCTTTACTATTCTTTGGAACTCTGCATTCACATGAGTATATTTTTCCTTTTCTCCTTTGCCTTTAGCTTCTCTTCTTTTCTCAGTTATTTTTAAGGCCTCCTCAGACAACCATTTTGCCTTTTCACATTTCTTTTTCTTGGGGATGGTCTTGATATTGCCTCCTGGACAATGTCATGAACCTCCATCCATAGCTCTTCAGGCACTCTATCAGGTCTAATCCCTTGAATCTGTTTACTACTTCCACTGTGTAATCGTAAGGGATTTGATAGAGGTCATATCTGAGTGGTCCAGTGGTTTTCCCTACTTTCTTCAATTTAAGTCTGAATTTGGCAATACGGAGTTCATGATCTGAGGCCACAGTCAGCAACTGGTCTTGTTTTTGCTGACTGTATAGCAAAAACACTATTTATTATGATAAATCATAATAGCCAAGAATACATACATATACACATGTAACTGAGTCACTTTGCTGTACAGCAGAAATTAATACAGTACTGTAAATCAACTATACTTCAATAAAAAATAAAATTTTAAGAATGCATTAAATTTCTGTGTACTAACCCGTGTGTGAGTACTAAGTCGCTTCAGTCATGTCTGATGCTTTGGGACCCTGTGAAACATAGCCCACCAGGCTCCTCTGTTCACTGGATTTTCCAGGCCAGAATACTAGAGTGGGTTGCCATTCCCTTCTCCAGGGGATCTTCCCGACCCAGGGACTAAATCTGTGTCTCTTATGTCTCCTGCGCCGGCTGGCAGGTTCTTTACCACTGTACCATCTGGGATTTTCCCTGATAGTTCAGCTGGTAAAGAATCTGCCTGGAATGTGGGAGACCTGGGTTCAATCCCCAGGTTGACCAAATCCCCTGGAGAAGGGAGAGGCTACCCACTCTAGTATTTGGCCTCGAAAATTCCATGGACTGTAGTCAGACACCACTGAGTGACTTTCACTTTCACTTTTCCACCTAGGAAGCCATGTGGTAACCTGGAGTAATCCACAACATTTTGTTAAGTATAAAAAACAAATGCTCAATCAGTACACATAATACATTTGTGTAATATATATAGAAGGGAGAGAAGAAAGAGTAACCCTTACGTATTTTTATGTGTTTGTATGAGTATAGAAAAATATGCCTACACCAAAAGATTAGCTGTGATTACTTAGTAGGGCCTGGTGAGGAACTGGTGGGCAGGGGAAGAGGAGTGTGCAATTTTTCTTAATACATCTGTTAATGGCTTTACTGAGTCTATGGAGTAGGCATTGCTTAGTGCTTCCTCTCATGATGCAAAAGCAATACAATGAACTAAAAAGTCTATATAAAGCTAGGTGTTTTTATAAGTGATGGCAGCGTAACAACTTTTTTAAAATTTAATAGTAGGGTTTAGCCGATTAACAGTGTTGTGGAGGCATAACAACTTTTTGAGCCAACCAAAAAAGGGGAAGAAGATTAATTCAGAAAAGAAAAGGAATTTGCATTTCCTAAGCACTTGTTATACATGTAAATACTTGGTTGTTTCTGTTCAGTCATTAAGTCATGTCTGACTCTTTGCAACCCCATGGACTACAGCACACCAGGCTCGCCTGTCCTTCACTATATCCTGGAGTTGGCTCAAATTCACGTCCGTTGAGTAAGTGATGCTATCTAACCATCTCATCCTCTGCTGCCCCCTTCTTCTTCTGCCTTTCAATCTTTTCCAATGAGTCAGCTCTTCACATCAGGTGGCCAAAGTATAGGAGTTTCAGCTTCAGTATCAGTCCTTTCAATGAATATTCAGGTCTGACTTCCTTTAGGACTGACTGGTTTGATCTCCTTTCAATCCAAAGGACTCTCAAGAGTCTTCTCCAACACCACAGTTCAAAAGCATCAGTTCTTCAGTGCTCAGCTTTCTTTATGGTCCAACTCTCACATCCATACATAAATGAACTTTTACCATTTCCTATATTCAACTCACAATGTAGTCTCATTCTGTAAAAAGTACCCAAAAGAGGACTATGTGTATTTCCATTTTTCCAAAACTACCTCTCCCCCAACTAAAGTAAATAAGCAGGGTTTAAAATTCCCAGAACACTCCTCCATCTTCCGCAACAGGAGGAAACTGTCAAAGCTGGAGACAGGAAGTGTTAACAGAGGTGGCCCTCAGCCTGAGTTCAGAACAGAAGACAGGATACTAAATGCCCCTTTGGCGTTAAAACTGAAGCTGGATTTCTGACAGTGGGCAAAACAAGGGGAAGACCAGCTTTCAAAGTAGGATAGGAGATGTTTCCTGGTAAAGTCAAGTGTGGCATCTTGAAGTGAGCTTCATAATCTCACCTTGGTTGCAAAGGTGGAAGATGAAACAGGTGAGGCAAATATTTTCATTAAAACTAAATTTTTATGCACGAAAAGTATAGATGATATGTATTATAAGCAAAAGCCATTCTAAAAACTTTATAAGATGGTGAGGAGATCTTCTGCAAAGAACTTTGTAAAGATCTGATACATGTTTTGAGAGACGTAATCATAGTCTAAGCACTCCCTCTTATCCTTGAAAGCAATCTATAGGTACAATACATAACTGAGATTATTAGTACCTGGAATTCACTGATCTTTTGGAAAGAGGTTTCATACTCTCACAATCTGTCAATTACGTCTGGCATCCTCATCTTTAGAGACAGATCATTTTTAGCTTCACTTGTTGCTGACAGCTATCTGTGAAATAAATTACTTCAAATAATGTTTTCTTAGTTTGCCCAAGATCAAAAGGTCAGATTGTTAAATCTCCATGTTTTTCTCAAGAACTCCGTTGCACCATTTCGAAATGAGGTCATTTTGCTTTCCCCATAGGGTGTTCCACATCTAAAAGTTTCTGTAAAGATCCAACATTAATGCTTGCGATTTCTATCACAATCATAGCACGGGTTGCCCAGGTGGCTCAGTAGTAAAGAATCTGCCTGCCAATGCAGGACACACGGGTTCAGTCCCTGGGTCAGGAAGATCCCCTGCAGGAGGAAATGGCAACCCACTCCAGTATTCTTGCCTGGAAAATTTCATGGACAGAGGAGCCAGGCAGACCACAGTCCATAGGGTCCCAGACGTGACTGAGCAACTGAGCACAAACCACTTTGCTGTACACTAGAATCTCGCACAACATTGTAAATTAACTATGCTTCAATTTAAAAAAAATCACACAATTTTAAAGAGTTGGATAGTGACTTTGATTTCAATCTCAAACCCAAAACAGAAATTCTTCCTGAAAGATGATTCTAGGCCTCTAGCCTCCAGCTGAAGGTTGCCCAGAGCTTGGAAAGTTCCTGACTTGGTAAAGCAGGTCATCCAATTTAAGAACAGATGTAATGTTAGAAAAATTTTCCTTATGTTAAGCCAGACTTATCTCCCTATGTAACTTCCAGCAATTTGATCCTGGCTCAGGCTTTGGGAGCAGTCTTTTATAGGCTGTGTATCTTCTCTTTTTTCTAAACAAAAATTCCAGTTTCATCTGACATTGTTTCATTCATTCACTCTTCATTATCTGGATCACGTGTTATTGACATAATGGACATATTTGCAGGTAATCAGTAGCTTAAAATACAGCACCCAGAACTAAACACCTGGTTCAAGAGCAGAGGGAGAATGGCCCCTGGACTCTGATTCTTTTACTGTATGTAGTCTCAGTAGCAGCCACTAGTCTGTTGAGGGGGAACTTCTGCAGAGAAACTTTATCCTTCACCTGATGTTTTGTTCTCTTTGTGTCTTTAACTTATAAAACTTCACTTTTAAGACTTCACTTATTTTACAAAATCTAATTTATTGGGCATCATTCTTTCTGCCTGAAAGACTTTGTAATATACTTTCATGTCTCTCACTCAACATATTACATATATTTGGGATCATTTAGAAGAAAAGTAACAATCATGAAACCTAAAAATGCAGATATCATCACCCACATCGCCCCACACAGGCCAATAATAGCTATCAGCTTGACATCTGTGTTTCCTAAATATGCCATTTAAGGACTTTATTCTGTGCGCAACTGTTTCTACTTTAACAGAAGTTTTAAGGGATATTCACTTGATGACTGGGATGTTCGAAGACACAGGAACAGGCTCAGATTCCACCTTAAGTACAGTGAAGCCAAGACCACGCAGAGAGAGAACATCAAGCAACACTAAGGTTATTGACCAAAAATATTGTCCTTCTAGTGAGACAGCTTTCATTAAAGATAGACTACGTACGAAACAGAAACAGACTCAGACGCAGAGAATCGACTTGTGGTTGCCGACGGGGAGAGGCAGGTTGGAGAGCGATGAATTGAGAGTTTGAGGTTAGCAAATGCAAATTATTATGCATAAAGAATGAATAAACAGCAAGGTCTTACTGTACACACAGGGAACTCCATTCAATATCCTATGGTAAACCATAATTGAAAAGAATATGAAAAAAGAAAGTGCGTATATGTATAACTGAATCACTTTGCTGTACAACAGAAATTAACACAACATTGTAAATCAACTAAAAAACTGGAAAAAAAGACAGATGATAGATAGATACGTGAACAATAGTGAAAGCGAAGTCGCTCAGTCGTGTCCGACTCTTTAAGGCCCCGTGGACTGTAGCCTACCAGGCTCCTCTGTCCATGGGATTCCCTAGGCCAGAGTACTGGAGTGGGTTGCCATTTCCTTCCCAGGGGATCTTTGTAATATGGAAGTCATGGGGGAAGGGGCTTCCCTATGTTAGTAAGAAATTGGCGGGGGGCTGGAAGTGCAGCATGTCATGGTTATTATCTCCAAGTCGAGTTTTTCCGCTACAATTCAGGATCTGCATAGAACGATTTAACTGCAGAAGAAATAAGAAGCAGCCACTGCAGAGGTTTATAAGAACCTGGAGAAACTTACAAGCTTGCTGTTTAATACTAACTCAGTACACTATATTGTATCAATTCCTCTATTCCACTTTAATTATTCGAGGGTCTTAAACTTTAATAAAATAAGAACACAAAATCAGCATTAATCGCTTCAGAAGTCCTAGGCAGGCTTCAAGAAAAGTTTGAAACTTCACATTTTATTTTTGTACAATTGACAAAATTTAAGAAAAACATAACAAGAGAATATTAAAATGAATTAGACCCTTTTCTCTTCCTATGTTTTATTTTTACATACTGTACAGGGTGCATAAGCTAAGGATCGGCCACTTTCTACTTCCCTAAAGTTGATTTCAAATAACTTCATCTGAAAAGATAGCACTTATCACACAATTCCAAAGCAAAATAAAGTATAATAATCACAGTCATAAAAAAAATGCATGAGGGCAGAAATTCAGAAGGGAAAATACAAGTTTAACTAGGTTGATATCATGTAAATATTCTCAGCTCCACTTCTCCAATGTTAGATAGTAGATATCTGAAGGTATTTTCTGTACTTTTAAGTAAATAAACTCTATGGAGTTTAACAAATAATTACCAAAACAATAATTTAATATTGTAGATGTCATTAAAAATCCTTACGGTAATTCCATCAGAGATGAAACATCCACTTTATCCACTATAATAGGAGTTACTAATTGATAACTCTCTCAACACTCCCTTGAAACATTGGGTTTTGCAGTGTTGAAGCCTTTCTTCGTGTCACACATTGCCCAAAAATCAAGTGTATGGCAATTAGACTCTCTTCAAGGGAAAAGAAGAATTGTAGGGGAAAATGTGGCTTAAGTGGCTTCTTGGGAGCTTTTCCCACCAACTTCAGGAGTGCCAACTGGGGAGTAAGTGAGGGAACAACAACATTTAGAGAAATCTAAATGCCCATCTCACAGTTTCCCTAGTCCAGGTGGGACTCTGGAGCAGGCAAACGTACACTTGAATATAAAATCATAGCATTGTATACAAAATTTTGGATCTGGGGCTGATGGTCCAGGAGAAAAACAGGACTACATGGGAATTACCTCGCAGTTCAGTGGTTAGGACTCCACACTTTCACTGCCAAGAGTCTGGGCCCGGGTCAGAGAAGTAAGATCCCTCAAAACACATGACGTGGCCAAAAAAAGGGAGAAAGAAGTAAAACAGTTCTATAAGAAGTATTAATCAGATAATTGAGGAATTTCAAAACAAAGTAAGAAACTTTGCTACTGCTGGATGAAAGAACTGCACTAAAAAATCACAAAATATTAAAAGATTGGGAACATCTTACACATAACCTATACATTTCTCAATTTAACCAGTTTAAGGAATTCAACAAGCAACAAAATCTACCTCTTAACTATGTTAGCTTTTTTTTTCTAATTTGTTCACTTTTATATAGTTCGTTTTATGGAAAGAGCTTTAAAAATGTTTCCAAATGTTTCAATAAAATTAGACTAAGCAAATTGCATACAATTTTTTCCTTCTCAAAATACTAGATAAATGCTGTAAAGAAATATTTCATCAACTATCTAATGTATTTGTCTTTAGAGAATCATATATATACATATATAATTTCTTTGAAGACCCTGAAATTGGCATTGCTAAATATCAGCGCACAGAAGTTCAGAAAGCGAGTGTAACAAACACAACTTCTGGGGGTCCTGCTTCCCCACATATCAGATGCAACTGTTAACAACACCGTATTCACTCTACAGACTGACAATGTAAAACCAGTAGCCAAGGGCTTCAGACAAAAGTAACACATGGTTATTTTATTGGGCACAAGGGAAACACAAGCCAATGAGAGAAACACTACGTGAGGCCATACTTACTTTTATACTGGAGTCACCAGTTATGAAGAGTATTTTTCTGTTTAGAAATAAATGAAATCCTAAAAATGAAAGATCACTTTAGCTGAATACACTATAGAAGGTCATTATTTACAAGAATGTTTCACGTTCAAAGAATCATTACCTAATTAATGCTGCATAAGGAGGAATTATTCTATTTATGTAAAGTTGAAAAACATGTACCACTATGAAACAATGTATGGTTTAGCGATGCAATCAAAAGAGGTGAAACTAAAAAGAAAAGCAAATAAAATAAAAACACAAAATTCAGGGGCAGGAAGAAGAGGCACGCAAGAGGCTCAGTGGCACTGGTTATGACAGCGTCTCATTCCTAACGTGAGTGTGGTTCACGCGTATCTGTTGCATTATTTTTCCCAATACTTTGTATATAGTTAATAATTATTACTTTTTATCTACCCAACAATGTTTTTAAGTTCAATAAAGCTACAGGGCTTGAATTTTGAAGGAAAGATTTGAATAGGCAGACTTGAAGCCAGTATGAATGAAGGAAAAGCAATGGGACTAACCATTATTTATATGGGACTATGACGCTGAATCCGGCAGAGTGAAGAATTCGCCAGAACGACAGAAAACAGCATACATCAAATCAGGAGAGTCTTAAGAGCTTCTCTGAGAAGACACTAATCTTAAATTTCACAAGGAACTCTTAGAAGCTTTAGGCTTAGGAGTAACCTCTCAAGGTTTGAAGAAGGAAATTAATATGACCTCTGTATGCAAGATGGTTTGGAGTGGTGGGGACAGAAACTAGAGGAAAAGTGAGCATGTTACTATAGCAACTCAAGGATACATTGAAATTTTTCTGAATGGAGATGATCCTGGGAGTAGTAAAGAATCTGAAAGTTGGGATTTAGTCAGTTATTAGACTTTAAAGAGCTAAAAGACGGTAAGCAAAAACTTTTAGTTTTCCAGGTAGAATAAAAATTGGAAAGTTGAGAGGGAGAGCAAGAAGAGATAATAGAGAAAGTTGTACTTAAATTGAATTTGATGTAACAATGGAATGCCCAACTGGAAATATCCAATAGAAAACCAGAGATACAAATGGACACTGCCTACAAGTCACACTGAGATAAATCCATAGAGCACGAAAGACAACTGTGTTTTCATTGTTATGCAAAATTTATTATGTACTGCAAAAATCCTAACCAAGTGATAAACAGTCAAATTTGTAGAGTACGTTGTAAGAATCACTGTACAACTCACACAGCTCTAGAAATTCAGAGCTAAATATATTTGGAGGTATGAAATATCTCAACTCAAGAACCACAAGAGAGAGGTCCTTTCTGGAAATGAGTCACATATTCAAACACACATTCAGAATGGAATCATGTCTGTCTTGTAGGTGTTCGACTCAGCTCAAAAAACAGGTACTGACTGTTCAGAATAGGCAAGTACAGTAATAGGGTAAACTATTAAACGTATCATACAGTTGAAAAAAGATCACAGTTAATCCTAAAAGATTAACATTTAGGATTCTCAAAAGAGAACTGAACACATTTGCTAATTCTCAATCAGTGCTGACCTCAGTGAACATCTCTTTCAAGGCAAAAGTCATCAGTTTTCTAACAACCTGGAGAAGTTTCAAAGATAATGATTTTTGTGGGTAACTGGGCTTGTGGTACTTGTAGGTCCACATGTCATCCAATTTCACTGCTGGGGTCAGAAATTATAGAGGAAGTGAGCTTCTCGGAAGATGAGACATTTGGAAAAATGATTCCAAAGAAGTTAAAGCTTAATGGATTAGTATAATGAATTTTCTGAGGGCAACAGTGTGGAAATATTTCTAAGAGGTGCAGCAGAACATGGAATCACTAAAAGGCAACTATTCTTGTCTAACCGACAATTTTGTTTTCATATAGGCTGGACAAATTTTCAGAAAGTATATTAATTTCCCAATGTAATGGTTTGTATTTTAAGCGAAAAGATATCTTTAAATGTACTGAATTTTTTTTTTTTTTTTTACTGAATGCACCAGTGGTGTAAGAACCAGAAGAGAAATAAAAGTCAAATTGAAAGACAAAAAAAAATGAAAAGGATATCTTCAAATGTCCACAAATACCACAAACAGTATTGCAGACTACAGTCTTCCAGAAATCAACAACTGGGTTTCCATAGTGGGCCAGTGCTTAAGAATCCTCTTGCCAATGCAGGGACATGGGTTCGACCCCTGGTCCAGGAAGATCCCACGTGCCACAAGGCAACTAAGCCCATGGGCCACAGCTGCTGGGCTCATGTGCCTAGATCCTGAGCTCTGCACCAGGAGAAGCCACAGCAACAAGAAGCCCATACACCACAGCTAGAGAGTGGCCCCCACCCTCAGCAACTAGAGAAAGCCCTCACAGTAATGAAGACCCAGCACAGCCACAAATAAAAACAAATAAATCTTTAAAAAGAAATCAACCATTGTGTTAAGCACAAATCAGAAAATGATTCTTGAACACTTTCACCTTAATACCAGATTATCTTACAAAGACAGCTCAGAAATTATTATTAACTATATACCAAGTTATAGTTAAAAGTAAAAAGGTAGCACAGCTAAACCGTCAATAGTATCATATAAGAGTATACAGTTGAAAACAGAGTGGGTTCTGTTTTACTCAATCTTTGAGATTAACACTGAGAATTTATCAGAGAGAATAGAAAATAATTTTCAAACAGTGCTCCGTTCAATGAACATCTCTTTCAAGACATGGGTAGTTAGTCTTGTGGCTGCTTGAAGAGATTTCAAAGATAATGATTTTTCAAGGTTAAAATCTAGAGACTCCACTATTTCCTCCAAACACTCAAAGTTGTTGACAGAAGTAGAAGCATTATATTCATGTAAAATGATACAATCTAGAGGTGTAATTAAGTCTCATTATACCAAAAACTGCCAGTATCCTGTATTCATGTCTTTAATCAGAACACAGCCCCACGCCCAAGAGGAAAAGATTATCATTCAGTCCTAAACAGACAACAGTAATCCCTAAGGGAGCAACTCCCCTCCTAGTTATACAATAAGAAAGTCAAAACAAACCTGAGCCTTGCAATGAACATTCCATTTATTTAATAGCCAGAGTTTACCTCTTCCAAGCCTGTGGGGAAATATCCTTTAAAAAAAAAAAAAACTGTACAGCTAAAAATTTCTTTTGTAAAATATCTTTTTATAAACAGCCTAAATGTACCACTCCTGAGACTCGGGTTTTTATATATAAACTTACTTAAAAAGGGATCCATGTATAAATACGATCTACCATACTGCCAGCCATGTACACTGCATCCTTCAAAGCTATACAACAGTGCCAAGAAGCCAAGGGTGCTCAGACACTCAGAAACTGGACTGGAAAATTGAAAGCAATGGAAGAAGAGAAGGAAGGTACCGACAGAAACAGATGCGTCTGATAGCAGCTCGCAGGGAGCAGAGTCCAGCCCAGAAAAAGTCGGAGGACTCTGTCATGACAGCAAGGAACTGAGGCAGTGATAAGCACCAAGGGGAAGTAAGAAGGCAGAGGGAGACACAGGACACGGAGAGCTTGCTTCTGGAGCAGGCATGTTCATTTAGCCAGTTTGTGCAGTGTGAGTGCATTTAAGCCTGAAAACACCACTCAGTAATTCAAGCTATTATGTGAAGACCAATAAGCCAAAATAATATCCAAAGATATACAAATCTGGGTTACCAATAAGAGCTATGTTGTACCTCTGCATGTGATCCACACTTTTCCTGCTGCCCACACAATCTGTCCTGGGAAAGCTGCTGGAGACAACAAAAGAGGAAAAGTAAAACTGAGCCCTGCATTCAAGGCGTCTGAAACACACGCTCAATTGTGAGGACTAGACAATTACAACCATAATAGTGATGCAAGGCGTATATCCAGAACTAGGACGCAACCAGCACTAATGTCAGAGAAGGTTTATACAGAGACACAGCTTGCTTAGGCAAGATGGATGTTCAATGTCAAACAGAGGAATTTCTGTAAACTTTTGTGTCCCCTACCGTCAGCCACCCTCTGATTTTTCTACCTGCCACCTCTCCCTCTTTGCTGCTACCAATTACCACTTCACATGAAGGCCACATCATCTGCGGTAAGAGCTCAAAGTCTAGCGTATAATGTCTTTCCATATGTGTTAAAACGTTCCTTCCAAAAAAAATATTTTTAACCAGTTCTGGATGTTTAATACAGACAGTATGTGTCCTTTTGTGGGCCTGGCTCCTTTGATTGTGTATGATGTTTTCAAGGCTTATCCATGTTGTATCATGTATCCGTGCTTCATTCCTTAGTGTGGCTAAATATTCCATTGAATGGATACACCACAGTTTGCTCACTCATCTGTTGATGAAAGCTTGAGTTATTTCCATTTGGGGGGTATTATGATTAGTGCTGCTCTTCATAAAGACAGAAAGCAAATTGATGGTTACATAGGCTGGGGGGTCGAGGAATGGGGAGTGATTGCTTAATGGGTGCGGTTTTTCTTCTGAAAATGCTTTGGAACTAGATGGATGTGCCGGTTACCCAGCACTGTGAATGTGCTGAATGACCTGTACAGTTTTATTACTGATTTATTTTTGGCTGCAGGGGGTCTTAATTGTTGCACTGGCTTTTCTCCAGTTTCAGTGTGCAGCTTCTCATTGCAATGGCTTCTCTTGATTTGGGCAGAGCAAGGCTCCAAGGTGTGCAGGCTTCAGAAGCTGCCACACGAGGGCTTAGCTGCTCTGCGGCCATGTGTAACCTCCCTGAACCAGGACATGGGATCTAACCCGTGTCCCCTGTATTGGCAGGAGGATTCTTAACCACTGCCCCGCCAGGAAGTCCTGTACAATTTTTAAAGGTTAATTTTATGTTACGTGAATTTCCCCTCGATTAATTTTTTTAAAGTGCAAGTCAAAGCCTCCATTGCCACCTGCCTAAATCAGGGTCCTATGTGTGGGCTAAATTACAAATAGGAAATGTTAGATAGTTTAAAATAGATTGTCTGTAACATGTAGGTTGTCTTTCAAAGCCAAGATCAGACACTAGCTGCTTTTTGAAGCTTTGTGTGTGTGTGTGTGTGTGTGTGTGTGTGTGTGTTAGTCACTCAGTAGTGTCCAATTCTTTGTGACCTCATGGACTATAGCCCACCAGGCTCCTCTGTCCATAGAACTTTCCAGGCAAGAATATTGGAGTGGATTTCCAAGCCCTTCTGCAGGGGATCTTCCTGACCCAGGGATCGGACCCAGGGATCAAACCAGGTCTCCACTGCAGGCAGATTCTTTACCATCTGAGCTACCAGGGAAACTCACTGGAACTTGTTGGGGAAATACAATTAAAAATAAAATATTCTCCTCATTCAGAAAGCCTCTCCACAAAGGTAGTAGAGAAAGAAGACATTTTTGCATTGAATAAGCATTAAACCAGAATGTGATGGACATTTCATTCAATCCACTAAGAAAATCACAGACAGAAGGATCTCTTACCCTTTTATAGCCAAGCAGTTAAAATCCATTACATCTTTCTTTTCAAGATAAACCCGTCCTCAAATAAGAGGACCTGACGTCATCATTTGTCACACATAGTTCACCTAGTAATTCGGGTGACTTTACCTAGTGATTGGGGTTACTATCTGTGTTCACTAATAGGCTTCATATAGAGGGCAAGTACATATCTTGTAACAGGAGGTAGTTTTGGAGAGAGGCTCCTTCCTTCCCTCAGGAACTAGAAGACCAGGGTGCTGTTTTCCTTGGATGTTTACATTCCAAAGTATGGTTCCCAGGTCCCTGAGGAAAACATTCCTGAGTCATATAGCTGGCCAATGGTTTATTGACCTTTTTAAAGTATGCACTTATGTTTTGAAGAGACAGAGAAAGAATCTACAAGATTTCTAAAGCAATTGTTTCAAGAAAAGAGAGATGGGGGGGTATCTCTTTCCTTATTTTCAAGAAGGAGAATTAAGTCTCTCATTTTTCATTTGTGTTTATTTTCTCTGATCTCAGCAAAAAGTAATTAGTCCCTCTTTCAAGATGCCTTTCCGTGGCACTTCCCACTTAGTATTTCGAATTGAGGCAATTTCAACAGGATCAGTATCTGTTTTCTTTCTGCGCCCCTCCTGGTGCCCAGCACACTGCCCAGAGCCAACACTCAGAAAAGGCCCTGGATGACAGGAGAGAACCTTGTGGTGATGGAAATGTCCTGTACCTTGACTGCATCAGTGTCAATATCCTGGTTGCCATTTTGTCCCATTGTTCATAAGATATTACCATCAGTTCAGTTCAGTTCAGCCACTCAGTCGTGTCAGACCCTTTGCGACCCCATGGACTGCAGCACGCCAGGCTTCCCTGTGCATCATCAACTCCCAGAGCTTGCTCAAACTCACATCCATCGAGTCAGTAATGCCATCCAACCATCTCATCCCCTTCTCCTCCTGCCTTCATTCTTTCCCAGCATCAGGGTCTTTTCCAATGAGTCAGTTCTTCACATCAGGTGGCCAAAGTATTGGAGTTTCAGCTTTGGCATGAGTCCTTCCAATGAATATTCAGGACTGATTTCCTTTAGGATTGACTGGTTTGATCTCCTTGCAGTCCAAGAGACTCTCAGGAGTCTTCTCCAACACTGCAGTTCAAAAGCATCAATTCTTCAGTGCTCAGCTTTCTTTATGTCCAACTCTCACATCCATACATGACTACCGGAAAAACCATATCTTTGACTAGACGAATCTTTGTCAGCAAAGTAATGTCTCTGCTTTTTAATATGCTTTCTAGGTTGGTCATAGCTTTTCTTCCAAGGAGCAACCATCTTTTAATTTCATAGCTGCGGCCACCATCTGCAGTGATTTTCGAGCCCAAGAAAATAGTCTGTAACTGTTTCCATTGTTTCCCCATCCATTTGCCATGAAGTGATGGGACCGGATGCCATGATCTTAGTTTTCTGAATGTTGAGTTTTAAGCCAACTTTTTCCCTCTCCTCTTTCACTTTCATCAAGAGGTTCTTTCATTCTTCTTTGCTTTCTGTCATAAGGGTGGTGGCATCTGCATATCTGAGGTTATTGTTACTTCTCCCGGCAATCTGGGAGCAGTGACCCCACAAGAGACTGACCCAGACTTGCCTGTGAGCGTGCAGGAGTCTCTGGTGGAGGCATGGGTCAGTGGTGGCCTGCCGCAGTATCGGGGGCACTGAGTCCAGCAGTGCACGCACAGGACCTTTCAAAGGAGGTCACCATTATCTTCACTACCTCCACCATAGTTTGATCTCAGGTCAAACAACAGGAAGGGAAGGCAGCCCCACCCATCAACAGAAAACTGGATTACAGATCAAACCAGTCAATCCTAAAGGAAATGAGTCCTGAATATTCATTGGAAGGACTCATGCTGAAGCTGAAACTGCAATACTTGGGCCACCTGATGCGAAGAACTGACTCCTTGGAAAAGACCCTGATGCTGGGAAAGATTGAAGGCAGGAGAAGAAGGGGATGACAGAGGATGAGATGGTTGGATGGCATCATCGACTCAATGGACATGAGTTTGAGCAAGTTCTGGGAGTTGGTGAAGGACAGGGAAGCCTGGCATGCTGCAGTCCATGGGGTCACAAAGAGTTAGACACGACTGAGTGACTGAACTGAACTGAACACAGCCCCACTCATCAGAACAAGACCCAGTTCCCCCACGGTCAGTCTCTCCCACCAGGAAGCTTCTGTAAGCCTCTTATCCTTACCCAAGAGGGCAGACAGAATGAAAACCACAGTCACAGAAAACTAATCAAACTGATCACATGGACCACAGCCTTGTCTAATTCAATGAAACTATGAGCCATGCCGTGTATGGCCATTCAAGACGGACGAGTCACGGTGAAGAATTCTGACAAAACGCGGTCCACTGGAGAAGGGAATGGCAAACCACTTCAGTATTCTTGCCTTGAGAACCCCATGAACAGTATGAAAAGGCAAAAAATGATATTACCACTGGGGGATTTTAATAAAGGGCGTGTGAGTTTTTGCTGTTACTATTTCTTACAACTAAATCTAAAATTACCGCAAAAGTTTAATTAAAAATTTTAAACGTCCTTGAATGAGTAAACACATGTGAATTACTATCAAATAACAGTTACGCAATACTATAAAGAGAAACACAAACCAGACTGAAGGGAAGCAAATTGACAGGTGCATTCAGGGGAAGAGTTGAGCAGAATTAAGGGATGCCTTTAGGTTACTATGGGGACTATCAACCAGGATGCTAAAAACTGCTGTGCAGAGCAGAAAGCTCTGAGAATGGACTAGGTAACAAAAAAAAAAAAGTTAACAAATTTAAAACGTTTAGCAACATGGATGAACTAGAAATTATCATACTTTGTGAAGTCAGAAGAAGACAAATACCATATTCTATCACTTATATGTGGGATCTAAAATATAACACAAATGAACTTATCTATGAAACAGAAATACTCACAGACATAGAGACTAAGCATGTGGTTGCCAAGGAGGTAAGGTGAGGGAGAAATGGGTTGTGAGTTTGGGAATAGCAGAGGCAAACCATTATATGTTGAGTGGATGAGCAATAAGGTCCTACTGTATAGCACAGGGAATTCTATTCAATAGCATGTGATCAGTCATCATGAAAAAGAATGTACATATGTATATTTAATGTTTAAAGAGAGACAAAAAGAAGGCAAGAAGATAATATCCAAGAAAGGATGAATGCAAACAAAAAGGATTAAATTGTCTAAAATAAACTAAGACAAAGGGAAATTAACTAAGACAAGACTCCCCGGGACACTTACTAGAAGACAGCAGGGTCAATGTCAAAAGTTAGAGAAAGAAGGTTTAGAAAAATCAGCTTTTCAAAGGCGGGAAGAGAAACTAGAAGAATTCCTGTCAAACTGTTGAAGAAGATGTACTGGGACCCAACAAAGAAAGTCTAATGCTGTGGCTCAAATGGGAGCAATGGATGGGCACACAGTTTTAGCGTAAGAATTATAACTTCAGAGGTTGGGGTCTCCTAATGAAAAGGGCGTGGAGAACAGGAAATCGAATTCTTGCGGAGTTTTGTTTAGTTAGTGATTACAGTCTGCACTGCTAACAATATAACACGGGTTATATTGGTAATACACTGAAACGCTACATAATTGGTATCCTAAATTGGCCTCACTCTCTAATAATGCTCATTTTGGGAGCGCGAAACATCCATGTACTGGGCTACAAAGAACAAGCTAGGAAGGGGAAGCGCTATGGAAAATGCCAGAAAAAATAGGACCCAAATGCCAAATCTTTGATTAGAGAAATAGCCCTGCGTTTCACTCTTGAGTTACAACAGCAAAGAATTTTACCAAGGACACTCTGGCGCGTGTACGATGCTCTGATAAATCACTCCATGTGAAACGCATGTGCAGGACAAATAGAAATGAATGCCAGTATCACTCACACACCTTAAAACAGGCTGGGAAATGCTGACAAACATGCTCCAACACAAATCTGTCTAATTATATTCTTAACTGATACATGAAACATAAGATTAAACCAGATCGTGTGGAGGCGTGCTCCTGTGAGAAAAATCAACAATATGACAGAAAGAGGACAAAACAGTAAACTGAAGTTCTGTCATATGCCAACTTTTTTTTTTAGTACAAAAAAATACATTTTTATTTGCTAATGAATTATGCATCTATAATATATCAAATAGCATGATTGATTAAAAAAGAAACTCACACTATCTTAAGCAGCTAAAGAAATTACTCTTAATAAGCAAAATACCCAAGCTCTATGAGATTATCCCCCTAATTAAAGGATCAGTTAGACTGTTTAAAGAAAAGAGATTCGTATGTACAACTGCCTGGAGGAGAAATCCCTTGGATAGAAACTTATGTGCCATTGGTTCTCTCTGGTACGGTTTTTACCTTTTTTTCAAATTAATTTTTATTGCACTGCAGTTGCTTTACAATGTTGCGTTGGTTTTTACTGCACAGCAAAGTGAATCAGCCAACCCTTCCCTTTGGACTTCCTTCTCATCCAGGCCACCAAAGTATTAAGCAGAGTTCCCTGTGCTACACAGTACAGTTTTTAGAATAAAACCTGATCACAACTCTTATATGTAGGACAGGCAAAATACTAAGTGGACTAAGATTCAGGACCCACACATGCAACAAAATTAGGCACTTGAACAGATGCCCAAGTACGTTATATTAAAAGCACATACATATGCGCCCAAGTACATTACTTGAAAATAAATGAACCTATTATTTTCCTTTCAATGTTTTTTTTCATCCTGAAAGCAAAAATCCAGTCTTAAGTACAAGCAGGTTAGAAGAGACACTGTTTCCTTCAAAGGTTCAGGCCAAAATCCCAACATATCACTCAGTAAAAATCCATCAAGATGGAGGATGGGTATGTGCCTGACTTGCTTGGATTCATAAACACTAAAAATGTGGGGAATGTAATGGTTTTGAACTATGTATCCGTCTGCTGGTAGTTCATCACCCCCCACTCCCACCTCCTTCAAGCAAATAAGTGACTCTGTTCATTGTCTCAGGGAAGTAGAATGCAAGTAGAATCCTTGGTCTTGGAATAAAGAGGATTCAGGGTCCAAACAACAGAAGAAGCATTATTCATTTTATATGCATTATATGCAGAGCGCATCATGAGAAACGCTGGGCTGGAAGAAGCACAAGCTGGATAAGATTGCTGGGAGAAATATTAATAACCTCAGATATGCAGATGACAACACCCTTATGGCAGAAAGTGAAGAGGAACTAAAAAGCCTCTTGATGAAAGTGAAAGAGGAGAGTGAAAAAGTTGGCTTAAAGCTCAACATTCAGAAAACTAAGATCATGGCATCTGGTCCCATCACTTCATGGCAAATAGGTGGGGAAACAGTGGAAACAGTGTCAGACTTTATTTTTTGGGCTCCAAAATCACTGCAGATGGTGATTGCGGCCATGAAATTAAAAGATGTTTACTCCTTGTAAGAAAAGTTATGATCAACCTAGATAGCATATTCAAAAGCAGAGACATTACTTTGCCAACAAAGGTCCGCCTAGTCAAAGCTATGGTTTTTCCAGTAGTCATGTATGGATGTGAGAGTTGGACTGTGAAGAAGGCTGAGTGCCGAAGAATTGATGCTTTTGAACTGTGGTGTTGGAGAAGACTCTTGAGAGTCCTTTGGACTGCAATGAGATCCAACCAGTCCATTCTAAAGGAGATCAGTCCTGGGTGTTCTTTGGAAGGAATGATGCTAAAGCTGAAACTCCAATACTTTGGCCACCTCATGTGAAGAGTTGACTCATTGGAAAAGACTCTGATGCTGAGAGGGATTGGGGGCAGGAGGAGAAGGGGACGACAGAGGATGAGATGGCTGGATGGCATCGCCAACTCAATGGACCTGAGTTTGAGTGAACTCCAGGAGTTGGTGACGGACAGGGAGGACTGACATGCTGCAATTCATGGGGTCACAAAGAGTCAGACGTGACTGAGAGACTGAACTGAACTGAACTGAACTGATTGTCTCCTCACTGCCAGGCACAAAGCTAGAAAGTGATGAAAGAGCCGTGAACAGGACAGACAGGTCTTGGGGCTTATATTCTAGAACAGAACCTTAGGATAGAAGAGCTTCCCTGGGACTGAAGGGAGAGGGGAGAAAGGAGGAATGAAGAGACAGGGGTAGTGGTAAGTCTCCAAGAGAGGAGCCCCAGACCCTGCTGCTGAGTCAGAGCCCCTGCAAAGTAGCAGAACAGGAGGTAAGCTTGGGGACCTGATGGCTTAGGAGCACTACATCCTGCTTCTTGGACTGTGACCCCAGGAAATGGACAACAGCCAAATAGGTTATGGTTGAACGGGGTATCTGGCAGCTGGAGCTACAAACAACCCACCTGGTATATCCATGCCAGTGGCACACTAATATAGCAGAATGGTTCTCAAGGCCTCAAGCAGGAAGCAAGCGGCTAGAAGCATAAATACAAATTCAAACTAAGAGGCTTAATCTTCCCTGTTGAAACAAGGTAAGACACCCACACACTCCGTTTTCTTAGAGCATTTACTTTAGAAACCTTGTTATTGTAAATTCTTTCTTTGTTTCTTTGAAATGTAAGTGAATCTTTTTTAAAGCTAAGTAAGATTTTGTCCAGCTTTGCAACCTATGAATGTCTTTGAATTTGAAATGTAAACATCCAAGGGAACTAGCACACCAGTCTCCCAGTTCCTGTGGGAAAGTAGGAGGCTCTCTCCAAAACTACCTCCTGTTACAAGAAGTGTAGTTTTCCTTTATGTGACGCCCATTAGCGAACACAGATGGTGACCCCAATTACCAGGTAAAGTTACGAGATGAACTGTGTGTGACAAATGGTGATGTCAAGTCCTGTTTCTGGAGGACTAGTTACTGCTTCTCTTGAGAACAGGGGTGTAACAGATTGTATCTGCTTGATTCTAGAAGGGGAAGATTTTCTCCTGTCTTTGCACTCAGTGATTCCTGGGATGTGCATCACATTCTAATATAAAGCAACGTGTTTTCTTTCTCTACTGTCTTTGTGGAGAGGATTTCTGGGTTGGGAGATTTTGTGTTAATTTTTTCCCAACCCCCAACAACACAAATGGAACCAGTAGGAAGGATAGAGACTGACTCAGGGAACCCAGACTTAGATGACATCAAAGATAGTACAGGGGCCCCATAATCACAACTACGAAGTTCCCCAAAACTTTGATGCAAAATTTGGGGGAAAAAAGGTGGGAAGTCCATATGATGAAATTTAATTACACATCCTGTGCAGAATCAAAGCTCAAGGTAAAGACTAATTTGTTTTAGAAAAATATAGTAACTTATGTGTCCTGTCTACCTTAGCCTATGGACTCAGATTTATATCAACTATAGCAAATAATGGGGCTTGCCAATGTTTAACTTTGGGAGTCCTATTTCAGACATTAGTGCTAAAAACCCATTTCCTCTGGGTGAAGCATAGAGGGGAAAAGAGTGAAAGGAAGCCTAACATTTGTAACAGTGATTCTCAAGTGATTATCAGACTTTGCTGCATGTTAGACATCAAGGAAATCACAGTCAATCTTAAAGGAAATCAATCCTGAATATTCATTGGAAAGACTGATACTGAACCTGAAGTTCCAATACTTTGGCCCCTGATGCAAAGAGCCAACTCATTGGAAAAGACCTTGATGCTGGGAAAGACTGAAGGCAGAAGGAGAAGAGGAGGGCAACAGATGAGATGGCTGGATGGCATCACCAACTCAATGGACGTGAGTTTGAGCAAACTCCAGGAGATGGTGAAGAACTAGGAGGTCTTATTCTCCCTGGTGGCGCTAGTGGTAAAGAACCCGCCTGCCAATGCTGGAGACATAAGAGATGCAGGTTCGATCCCTGGGTTGGGAAGATTTCCTGGGTTGGGAGAAGGCCATGGCAACCCACTCCAGTGTTCTTGCCTGGAAAATCCCATGGACAGAGAAGCCTGGTGAACTATAGTCCACGGTGAACTATAGTCCATGGGGTTGTAAAGAGTGGGACACGACTGAAGTGACTTAGCATGAATGCACCTTATGTGCCAAGTGTTTTACATCGATTACTAAGACATTACCAGCTTATGTTCTAAAGGGTAGACTCTGGAGTCAGACTGCCTGGCTTTGGATCTTGGCTCTGCACTTCACTGGACTTCAGTTTCTAGAAATTTCCACTGCTTCTCCAAACTAGTTGGAATAATTCTCCCACTCATTAGCCTATGAAATTACTCATCTCTGGTGGTTCAGATGGTAAAGAATCCACCTGCAATGCAGGAGATCCCGGTTTGATCCCTGGGTTGGGAAGATCCCCTGGAGAAGGAAATGGCAACTCACTCCAGTATTCTTGCCTGGAAATTCTCATGGACAGAAGAGCCTGACCCCACATGAGGGTCACAAAGAGTCAGACATGACTGAGCGACTAACACACACGCACACACACACACACACACACACACACACACACATACATAAAAACTAAATATCCCACATTTCAGAGCTCTTCTCACTTCTCACACAGACTGCTTTCTGTCTACGGAGTGTGTATCTCTCTAAATAAACCTGCTTTCATCTCACTTTGTGAGCTTCCCTGGTGGCTCAGAGAGTAAAGAATCTGCCCTCAACATAGGAGACCTGGGTTCAATTCCTGGCTCAGGAAGATCCCCTGAAAAGGGAAATGACTACCCACTCCAGTATTCTTGCCTGGAAAATCCCATGGACAGAGGAGCCTGGTGGGCTACAGTCCATGGGATCGCAAAGAGTCAGACACAACTGAGCATCTAACATTTTCACTTTGTTTTTCAACATAACTATGGCTCACTCTTGAATTCTTTCCTGCTCAAAGCCAAGGACCCTCAATTGGTGGCCAGTCCCAGGGATTCACTCGAAACCTGGGACAGAAGCATGCGTGTTCTAGTTGCAGAGAGTGTAAATCTGTATCATCTTTGCCCTCTCCTCCTCTTCCCTTCAAAATCAGTTGCCACTTGCTAAAACTCGCTGATTTCACACATGCTCCCCCTCCTCTATGCCCATGGCCTTATTCACATGCAGTTTCCTATGATTGCCCAGCCAGAACTTTGAAAATAACTTTACTTCTTTCTTCACGAACGCTGGTTCTCTAACTGGTGTCCTTACTCTGAAATCTTCTGCACTCCTCCCCAATTAATCTCACCGTGTGACTCCCCATTTCATAAACCAGGAATGATTTTCCATTTCCAACCAAATAAAATCTAGGCTTTGTAGCTTCTCTTTTCTATGATCTGACCCTGAACCCCCCTCTTTTTTTTCCTCTTTCCCCTACAATTCCTTCTCCACCTTTTCTCCCCACAATATGGTCCAAAAGGTCACCTCTCCACTTCAGAACTCTTCTAGAACTTTATCTTTACCCAACACACTTCTGTGCAAACAGTAATCATCCAATAACCAACTGAATGAATGAATGACCTTCAGTCTTGAGTTCTAATTCTGAAGGGTCTGGGGGCTCACTCTCGTGAATGTCCCTACAACTGGTGTTCTCAACCACATCATTTTGGTTCTTGTGAGTTATGTTATAATTAATTTGTCTCTAGTAACAAAACACATTTCCAAATGATTTCTTTTTCTCATAACTAGAGTAGATTCAAAATGATCCCTATAAAAAGGAAGGAGGTCTTTGCTTATTTGAACTCTGTTATGATTTCTAAAACATAAAGAATAGTATGTAACTCTAACTAGTGCACTGAGAGTTACATGCATCCTGCAATTTTATATATGTCATAGTCTTTAATGAGCTATTTAATGAGCTATCCATGTAATGAGCTATTATTGCCAATTTCTCTAATAAAAGACAGTGTTTTTAACAACAAATTAGCAAAATTTTCCTTGAAAAGTGACATTTGAGATCTTGAATTAAATAACTTCATGATTCACATGCTTATAGAATACTTTTAAATACATCTCCTCTCTCATTAAAAAAAAAAAATCTGGCACTATTTCTTTTAATCTAGTATGTATGTGGAATGTTCCAGACATGGAACTCCCATTTGTGTGGGCCAGCAGGGCCCAAATATTAAAGCTGCAGTGTTTAACACAGTAGCTACTAGCCATGCGGGTTCTAAGCACTTCAAGAGTAGCTTGCCCAAATTGAAATCAGCATAAAAATACGCATTGGATCTCAAAGACAGTATCACAAAAAAAGAATGTAAACTATCTCATTAATACTTTATATTTATTATATGGTATATGGTCCAGCTCTCACATCCATACAGGACTACTGGAAAAACCATAGCCTTGACTATACAGACCTTCGTTGGCGAAGTGATGTCTTTGCTTTTTAACACACTGTCTAGGTTTGTTATAGCTTTCCTAATGAGAAGGCAGAGTGCCAAAGAATTGATGCTTTCAAACTGTGGTGCTGGAGGAGACTCTTGAGCATCCCTTGGACAGCAAAGAGATCAAACCAGTCAATCCTAAAGGAAATCAACCCTGAATATTCATTGGAAGGGCTGATGATGAAACTGAAGCTCCAGCACTTTGGGCACCTGACACAAAGAGCCAATTCATTGGAAAAGACCCTGATGCTGGCAAAAATTGAAGGCAGAGTGGGAAGAGGGTGACAGAGGATGAGATGGCTGCATGACATCACCAGTTCAATGGGCAGGAACTTGGGCAAACTCTGGGAGATGGTGAGGGACAGGGAAGCCTGGCATGCTACAGTCCATGGGGTTGCAAAGAGTCGGACACGACTTGGCAGCTGAACAACAATAACAACTACATGATGTATCTTAGATATTTAAGGTTAAATAAAATATTTGAAAATTCATTTCACTTGTTTCTCTCTTTTGATATGATGACTAGAAAGTATTAAATTACATATGCGGTTTAAATTCGTGGCCCACATTCTGTTTCTTTATTGGAAAGCACTGCTATAATGTAGAACTACCTGAGAGGTTTGTTTCAGATGCAGATTGCCAGGCCTGGAATCTAGTTCAGCTCTCTGTATTTTAGGCGAAGATTAGCAAGAACTGCATAAAGTAATAAGAGTTTAATTCTTTCCTGATTCTCCTTGCACTATCAATGCCTGTTTCTCTTCCCATTTCTCAGTTGCAATTACCCAAAAAAGAGAATCAGTTTGGCCTAAATAATCATAAGCAATGCTCTTTAGTCAGAGCTTTAGGGTCAGGCTACCTCACAGGTCTCTGACCTACAGATTGACTCTCCTTGGGTAAAGTGTCCACCCCTAGACCAATCCACTGTGATCAATGGGGAGGGTGGAGGAGGCGAGGGCCAAATTAAACAGAGCAGAGGAATGACCTGGAACCTCACCTCTCAGCAGGAGTTCTGGGTGCCCAGCTTTGTTTGGAGGGGACTGTGAGAATGCCCGGCACAGACTGGACTAGCCAGCAGTGAGTTAATTCAGAAATTAAAAGAGCATAATGTACATTCAAAGGCCCTGTGAGCACCAGAGCCAAAGATCGATTATTTCCTGAACTACACTCCAGATACGATTTGAGCCAAGCCACTCTACAAATAACAGTGATAGATCTAGCCTTTAAAATATTTCAATCATATCCAGCAGCCAGCTTTTCAGGCTAAACAGGGAATTTAGGTGGGGAGAGACATTACGCGGAGGCAGACTAGATAGTATTTGGAATACAGCCAAGGGATCAAAGCCCAGTCCCAAGGAGGCCATTACATCACCAATCACCATATGACCTTGGGAAAGACGCCTTAACCCCTCCTGCACAGACTTATCATCTTTACAGTTTACAAAATGACAGGGATTGTGACAGTTAAACAGAATGACAGACGTAAAGGTGCTTTATAAAGTTAGAAGAGCTGCACAAATGTATGAGTACGCAGGAGTTGTCATCAACTCTGTTTACTCATGAAAGAGTAACCCAACAATATATCTTATTTCTTAATACACCCAGCACAGGGTGCTTGTTGTATTTCTTCAACCTTGTTGAAATGTTGGAAATGTTAACTGTCAGTTCTCATCCTCTATTAGCACTTACCTCCAGCCATAGCTTCATCTGTAATATGCCTTCAGGAATTCACCTCAATATAGCAAACTCTGCCATCAGGCCAGCCGCCCACCACAAGTCAAGCAGTATGTATTTAAGAGAAATACAATCAGTCAATCTTGCAGCTTATGACAGCCGTCAGCTGAATATAATGGTCACTTTTTCCATAACTGTCAGAATATTCAAGGTTTACAACATATTCTAATGCCCTCCCATAGCATTTCTGTTTAAATAATCCAAATGGTGAGGAAAGTCATAAAAGAAAAGCTTAGGTACCATGTTTTAAGCCCAGGTTTATTTCCATGTAATATTTTGGGAAAACAAAACACAATTTTCTTTATGTTATGCCCCATTTTCTTTCCACAAGCTATATTAACTTCCCTCTGCCAAATGTGCTCAGTTTTATAGAGACCCAATCCACAAATACTGAGACTGTCTTCCTTTTTTGGTTCCTTTATGGAGAGACTGACACTTCTACCAGATCAACAATAGGAGAAAAGGGTTTACCAAATATTTGCATAATTGATGAGAAACCCAGGGCTTTCCATGGCTTCGGAAAAAAGGGAGCTCTGTATCTTTAAGACTCCGTGGCGCTCTCTCTGCTCGCGATGCAGACAGAGCAGGTTCTGCCGCAGAGACTCATCCTATCGATAAGGTTCTGTTAGCCAAGGTGGAGGATGGGAAAAGAATGGAGCTGTCCCAGCTACTCAATGAGATCAGGGCAAACTATGAAAAGCTCCTCACCAGAAATCAGATAGAGACCGTGCTCTCAACAAGGATCCAGGTAATGATTTCATACAGACAGGCATCTTCCAGGATAAGGAGACAATCCATGTCTATCCAATTCCTGTCCCGGCCTCTCTGAGGTACAGTATTTCCTTTTCAATGCAGCATATACTGGGGAAGGAATTTAGGTTTTACTGCAATGTGACAGGGACTATAGGGGGAAAGGCTGTGTTTATTACTGTTAAATGACCATTAAATGAATGTTGATTGATGCATTTGATTTTTATATAAATCATGAGGTTACTGTCATTAACAAAACATCGGATCAGTATACAATAAAATGATGCACAGTAATCTCTTTTAGACATCTTATAGGAAGGAAGCATTTCAGATACCCTTGTAAGATATCACGGATTTACTTATAGAAATAATTTAAATAACACCTTTAAAATGACAGGCTTTATAGTGAATTTATCATCTTGTACACTTTGCAAGATAAAACTAAGTAAAATATTTCTAAAAGGTTTCTACCATTTTTTCATGAGTTTGATTTTATACCAGACTGTTACAAACAGAAGTCATGTGAGTATGTGAACATGGTATTCAGAAACAATGATATAAATTGGGACAATCAAAATTCTCCAAATCAATAAGGACTTTTCACTTTGACTATAGATTTTTTTTGCTTTTGTACTAAAAGGTGAGAAATGTTTATCTCTATTACTAAGCATGTAATATTTAAGTGTTGTTTAGAAAAAGAGCCAAATTAAATAAGAGCTAAATCTTCATTTCATAGACACTTTAAAATGACAATCACCCTTAGCAGTTAATTAAGGTCTCATCTCTAAACAAATGGAAAAACATCTATTTTAGAAACAAAGCTTCAGAAATTCAGGGTTTTGTTTTTTTTTTTTAGTTTACCTATCATATCTGAGTTCACGTTCTATTCCAAGCACCCAAACACAGCAAAGAGTTTACTTAAGAACATCACCAAAAAGGAAAAAAATATTGTTGGAAAATCATAGGATGTTATCGCATTAGTAATTCATTTTTAGTAATATCATAAATTTAACCTCTAGGTAACATTTTCAGTCTTCATAAAGAATGATCAGCATCTCAAATGAAGCAAATTCACTGAGGTATTTGAAGTGTTGCAAGAATTCACTCACCTTTTACAAAGAGAAGAAAACAATTAATAGATGACAATTTCTGAAAATTATAAACCAAATAAACATTTTATTGTGCAATAATAGAAATACAAGTTACTTAGTTTACAAGTCACAATGCTGAAAGACTAAAGTGAAAAAGCAAGACTACAGTAAGTTTTGTTTCCTTTTAACATAAAACTACTTTAGGGGACTTCATTTTTTCCCAAAGAATTCAGAAAATCAACTAGAATAAATTTGAGAAAGCATGATTACTTAATTATTACAAAATAAATGTAAGCTATTTTAGTTATTTACAGCTATATAACAAACCACTCTAGAACTTGGTAAATTAAAAAGATAATTGTATTGTCTTTTATACTGCTATGGGTTAACTGGGTTCAACGGGGGGTGATTCCGCGCATGACATTGGCCCAGACCACAGGCATCTTGGGGCACAACTAGGTTGGGACAGCCAACGTGGCTTACTCCTGCGTCTGGCACCTTGGCAGGACATTTCTGGAACGCTGGCTCAGCTGAGACAGCTGGGCCTGTTTCTCTCCATCTGGCCTCTACACAATCTCTCCAACAGGGTATCTGGACCTCTTATGCATTGAGGCTCCCAAAGTATAACCAGGGCCCCCGAAAGCACAGAAGTGGAAGTTGTCAGGGCTTCCTAAGGCCTACAACTGGCACATCTTCTATATTCTGCTGACTAAGGCAAGACACAAGTCATCCCAGATTCAGTGTGGAACAGGGCCAAACAAGGACATGAATTTGGGGAGGTGTGATTCACTGAGAGCCATCTCGGAATCTAGCTACCACACAAGCCTAGCTGCCAGCTCCCCACTCAAAATCCAGTAGATATCAGAATTCTTATGCTCTTCCGTTTCTGAGGTTCTTGTCCTCCTCTTTTGCGGTTTCTCTAATACGTGTTGCTGCTTTGTTTTGCCAACCTAACACTAAGGATAAGTGACAGGCAAATGAATTTTGTCATCTAATTCCTTGAACTATACTTTATTGACTTTCATTTAATCCAATATTTCCTTTAAAAAAATCTATTGTACCACCAAATTAATTTTTGTGTGTTTTAAAATGTATTTTTATATGAACATTAGAAAGTTCTAATTTTTGCCTCAAAATAGTACAATCAATTCCATACACTGCTCCTACTGTTCTTTGGGCCAAATGTTGAGAATTCTGTCAAAAGATACTTTCATTCAATCCCAGAATCAGCATAAGAACACTTACAGTTGAATATAAGATAATTAACTCATTATTTAATATGAGAACATTTAGAGAGCAGTTTTTAAAGAAGCCATTTTGCTACCCAAAGTTAGCATGCCTTCTAAAAAGATCATTTTGAAAAAGGTGAACCAACAGTGGATTCATTTAATATAGAAGTCTATTTTAGAATCTCTGATGCCTATGATAACTTAACTCTCTAAATTATTCATAATATATTTTCTAGTAGTATTTACTTCCTGTTCATATATCCAGTCCCAGAAATAAGCAATTCATAAAGCAGCTTATAAGAAAAAAGTGGGGGAAGGGGGAACTAGTAGCTAAATTCCATCTTTCTTCTTTAATGATGCCATAAATAGTGGAAAGTTAAGAATCAGAGGTCTCAAACTTAGGCCTTGCAAACTTACTTCTCATTAAAATGTATTTTTCTGCATTTCATAGACGATCATGGTAGGAAAGGACTTTCGAGGTTCGTTTTACATCTGAGAAAACCGAGTGCAATTAACTCACGCATGTGTTTAACTAGTGACTGAGCAGCAACCAGAACATACATCTGTAATTTAAAGAAAAAAGATTTGATTCCTATACTATTTGTCTATAACTGCTTTTAAAGGTCTCATTTTCAAAAGTGCCCTTTTTGTTGTTGTTGCTGCTATTATTGTTGTTGTTGGCTTTCTTCTAGCTGGAAGAAGATCTAAGCAAAAAAATGGACAAAGATGAAGAGGCTTTAAAGGCAGCTCAAGCAGAGCTCAAGGAAGCCCGACGCCAGTGGC
Organism: Capra hircus; assembly: GCF_001704415.2. Lineage (NCBI taxonomy): Eukaryota > Metazoa > Chordata > Mammalia > Artiodactyla > Bovidae > Capra > Capra hircus. The sequence goes on along the minus strand of NC_030826.1, from coordinate 40,513,770 downwards.
ACCACCTGCAAGTGGAAATTGAATCTCTCCATGCCGTGGTGAGAATGACCTCAAGGCGGCTGGCCCATTGAGTCCCCAGATGTTATCTGATTAGGAGAGGGAAGGAGTAATATCCATTACTGGACAGTGAAAAACTAAAAATCAGGGCACTGAATTCTATCCATTTGACCTAGTTCAACTAGCACCCCGCCTCCATCATGGCCATGCCGATCATCAGTTCACTGAAGGTTTAGTTCACACTTACAATAATGAAATAATCCTTACTCCAGAACCCTGGGGTTCTCTAAATGTTAGAATGAGGGCAAAGAGCTTTTGTCATTATCCAAAGTCCTAACAGTGGAGGATTCTTTTGTCCAAGCTACAAAGACTTCTAATAGAAAAATATTAAACACTTTCCAAAAATGCCTTTTATAAGGAGTCTGCTCTGGCTTTAATATTTAACATTCTACACTTTTCAATATTTAAGAAATCAAATAAATCAGGGTGATAATAAACTAATCATACTATAGATTCCTTTGGGGGAGGGCATAAGAATGATCACAGGTTTCCTTGGAAATAGAAAACTCTCTAGCTGTAGAGAGAAAACACAACTTTTTAAAAGTTGGGCCATACCTAAAGCTGTAAGGAAATACCTCTTGCATAAGTGCTATACAATTATTGCAACCTTTTAAAGAAAGAACTCAACCGAATGAAGACATTGCAAATCAGATTTCAGAGACACAGTTTGTTTCCTTGATTCACTGATGAAGATCTGTATAAAACAGGAAAGGGGTCTTGAAAACTCCCTACACGCCAGTGAGCAACATTACCAGATGCAGCTGCAAGACCTAGAGGCAGTGATTGAAGGACTAGAAAAAGAGCTACAGGAAGTAAGGCGCGGCATTGAAAGGCAGCTTCAAGAGCATGAAATGCTCCTCAACACCAAGATGAGGCTGGAACAGGAAATCGCAACATATCGCCGCCTCCTAGAAAAGGAAGAAATCAGGTACCTACTTTCCATATAGTGAATGACCAGAAATATAGAGCCACTTAGGTCACTGATGTAGTCGGAAGAATTAAATCTAAAAACCTACCATTACCAAGGCATGATCACTGAGTTCCTACCAAACATAGGCCCTGCAAAAAAAATAAGTGGGAGAACTAGTTCCAGCCCCCTCAAATTATCAGGGACTTTCTCGATGGCTCAGCCAGGGAAAGAATCATTCTGCAATACAGGAGACATGGGTTTGATCCCTGGGCGGCGGGGGGGGGGGGGGGGGGGGGGGGGGCGGGGGGGGCGGGGTGGGACTGATCCCCTGGAGAGGAAAATGGCAACTCACTCTAATATTCTTGCCTGAAAAATCCCATGGACAGAGGAGTCTGGCAAGTTATAATCTGTGGGGTCGCAAAGAGTCAAACATGGCTGAGCGACTAAGCACACACCAAATTATGAATAGACGAGCCAAAATCAGGGACTTGAGCTACAAGAAAGAGTACAAGCAAGCCTGGAACAAAATGGAAATGATCCTCCATCACTACAAAGAAGACCTTCCTTAACATTCTCACTTTCCCTGCCATTCACCCCTTATAGAATTAGTGCCTCCAATAGACCACCCACGAAGAAAGTTTGAAAAATTCACACATTACTGCTTTTCCCCCTCCCTCCAGGCACACATCAAACTCCAAAATAATAATACTATTAGTAATACTGTTGTTACTATTATTATATTACAACCATGGAAAGCAATGTTGTTCTACGTACACGGTTTGAAAGACTTCCAGATGCTCTGACAACAAAAGGCATCAAAAGAGGGATTCTTAATAATTCACACACAGTTTCATAATCTGCAATCACTTGTAAGGTCATATGACTTGGAGCACAGCACAACCTACAATTTTCAATATTCCCAGGAAAATAAAGCTTTATTTGTGCTTGCTTCAGAATTCTGCTGCTGCTGCTGCTAAGTCGCTTCAGTCATGTCCGACTCTGTGTGACCCCATAGATGACAGCCCACCAAGCTCCCCCGTCCTTGGGATTCTCCAGGCAAGAACATTGGAGTGGGTTGCCATTTCCTTCTCCAGTGCATGAAAGTGAAAAGTGAAAGTCAAGTCGCTCAGTCGACTCTTAGCGACCCCATGGACTGCAGCCCACCAGGCTCCTTCGTCCATGGGATTTTCCAGGCAAGAGTATTGGAGTGGGGTGCCGTTGCCTTCTCTGTCAGAATTCTGAGTCCTCTATAAAACTGGGTGAAACTACTATCATCTATAATAAGTTTTAACATTTACCAAATCTTTGAAAAACACAAATTGAATTTAAAATACCATTTAGTAGTTAAGTGATGCTGGGCAAATTATTGAATCTCTCTTTGTCTCAGTTTCTCATCTATAAAATGCTTACCTCAGAATTGCTGAGGATTAAATGAATTAATGTTTGTAAAGTGCTTAAAACAGTGCTATGTAAATAAATTATATAGCTGTATACATATTCATTTATTATGAAATAAAATGGTTGTAGATTTGGTTTAATGCCTAATCATTCAAGATGTTGATAAAGTGGTCTTTAACATTCCTTTAACACAATTTTTAAAGTTTTATTATCCTATATTTAAGATACACAGGTATTTGGGCTTCCCTGATGGCTCAGATGGCAAAGAACCTGCCTGCAATGTGGGAGACGTGGTTCGATCCCTGGGTTGGGAAGATCCCCTGAAGAAAGGAACAGCTACCCTCTCCAGTATTCTGGCCTGGAGAATTCCATGGACATATAAGCCTGGCAAGCTACAGTCCATGGGGTCACAGAGTCAGACATGACTGAGCAACATTCACTTAAATTTATTTAAGATAAAGTTACAATAGCTATCAAGAAAAATATAATGAACTCCTATGTTTAAGAAGTGAAACATTTATAATGTTACTGAAGTCCCCCTAATCCCCACCCCAGCACCTAAACCACACCCCGACCCATTTTATCCCCCTCCATCAGTCTAACCTGGCTCCCAGGTCTGATGCTTATAAGTCTCATTATATTTATATCCCTAAGCAAAATGGGGAATTGTTTTGCATATATTTTAATCTTTGTAAAATTAGCTAGCTACAATCTTTCTTCCCCCCACTCAATGTTATACTTGGGAGATTGTTCCCTACAGATACAGTGTATCTTTATTTCACTTATTTTCACTGTTAGATAGTACTTCCTTTGTATTAGTGATGGTTTAGTCGCTAAGTCCTGTCCAATTCTTGTGACCCCATGGACTGTAGCCTGGCAGGCTCCTCTGTCCATGCGATTCTCCAGGCAAGAATACTGGAGTGGGTTGCCATTTCCTTCTCCAGGGGATTTTCCCGACCCAGGATCAAACCCAGGTCTCCTGCATTGCAGGCAGATTCTTTACCAACTAAGCTACAGTTTATCCATTCTCTTATTGGAGAGCATTTGTTTCAATTACATGCAAATACAATGTTGCTCCTAAAATTTTGTTTCCAATTTCAGATATTATGGTAGTATCCAAGGTGGGAAAAAAGAACAAAAACCTACCACAAGTAGAGTCGGTTTTGTTTTACCTTCAGGTGAGTTTGTGATTTAACTAACCTGAAAAGTGAAGTGCCATTTAGGCACTTCACTTTCTTTATTATATTTTTATTATTATTTATTAATAATATGATATGTAATTTTATATATATTATTTAAAATAATATAAAGTATATATTATATAATAATATATTATATATTTAATAAGAATTTATTATAAATAAATATTCTAAAGTAGCAAAAACAGCAATATTTGAATAAAGTCTGACATACACATTGTGACTAGTACTTAGTATATAATAGTACTGTGAATAGTACTGTGAATGTTGTAATTTAATATTTCATAAATAATATTTTCACAGCCATTATAAATGAAATATCTTTTTCAACAAAAGTCCCACAAAAGTATGAGGATGAAAAAGTGGAAACAGTGACCAAACAGGCAATATTAAATGGAAATATTGTGAAAGAAAGCACTGAAGCTCATGGCACTATCCAGTAAGTAAAATAATTTTCACTTAGAAATAATAATGAACACATGCAAAAAAAATTAACTTCAATTGAGTAATCTCAGTAATCTTTGAATGTATCTAAACATAATTTCACATATTTTGATTTTTAATCAGACATGAATAAAATATATAAAAACTCAGATGAAGTATTCAATCCTTAATTCATCATTTTTCCAAAAAATATAGCCGACATGAAAATTCCATAGAACCCCTTAGAAATTTTATTCATATGATTTTTAAAGAATACACATTTAACTGTCACAATGTAAATTATAAATTGTAATTTAAAATTTAATATAAGGTATATACATTTTTATTATTCATATACAATACATATTACATGTTTTTTACTATAGCTGTACTTCTTCATATAGGAAGATTTATTTTATCATTTCAGGACAGAGAAAGTGGATGAAGTTATTAAAGAATGGGAAGGCTCCTTCTTTAAAGATAACCCTCGATTAAGGAAAAAATCAGTTTCTCTTCGATTTGATCTTCATTTAGCAGCCACTGATGAAGGGTGTTCACAGACTAAGCAGGATAATCTACCAGATATAGAAGTCAGGCTTATCATGAGAAGATCATGCAGTATCCCCTCTATCAAACGTCCATCAACAACTAATTAATCCAAAGACAGTATTTGACTTGATGTGAAAATGACATTAGGATGGACCAGGGTAGGCCTGCTGGCCACCTTCTGTTCCAAAATGTAAGTTATTAAGTATGTATGTTATGACCAATGTATGACTCGTCAGAAAAAAAAAAAAGAGGGAGGGACAAAATGTCTCTGAATATAATTGTAGGTGGTTTTTTTTTTTTTTGGACAAAGGGAGCTTAAAATCAGAAATTAAGTACAGGTTCTATTTTATTTATTATCCAAATAGTCTTCCTTTTCCCTTAAATTTTTGTCAGAAATTGTAAGCATTAAAATGGTTTAGTTAAGTCTTCAGAATTTCACTCAATGGCTGAATATTCTAAGGAAAAGGGAAGGGTCTGTTTAAATATGATTGTATTATATCAAGAAACACATTGAGTCATCATTATTCCATCACTGATCACATCTAAAAGGATTTTTCTACTTAAAAAAGAAAGCATTATAAACAAACCTTTAAAGAGAAATCACTTAACCGAATTCTTTCCTTTTGAGATAATTTGTGCAGGTAGAAAATAAGAGTTATTTTCTACCAGATGTTTTGAACAAACAATAGAAGACACCCCCAGGAGCATCTGATGATTAAATTAATCTTCATCTGAAAGTTTTCTGTCATCATTATCTGATTTCCTGAAGAGTAACTTTACTCAAAGAACTGTAAAGGTTGTATCCTCCCACACAAAAAATCAGAGGGCCAGCTGCACAAGCAAAAGAGGAAATCTAGTTACTACAATTACTGGAACAGGATCCAACCTCTCATCATTCCAACTTTTCCATCTGTATAAAGTTAAATATGATTTTAATTTGAGTCTCTGATGTGAGCATTAGATAAAGATACTATATAAAGTATTGTAAATATTTCTTGAAAACATTCATGTGAATTAAGATAACAGTATTGTTATCTAAGCAAAGAGTATTTGCAGGATTTATGTTTGTAAGTTGTTCAAACCCTAATAAATATAGAAAGAAAATATATTTGTGAATAAGTCAAGTATTGTTGCAAAGTTTTTTAAACAGCCTAATTTGTTTAATACAGGTATATTTAAAGACCTTAAATAATAAATACTTGTTTTAAAGCATTAGAAATTTATAGGCTATCAATTTTTTTCTAAGCAGAAAAAACATTGAGTACAACTCTCCATACTTTTTTTCCCAGCTAAAGTATCACCTAAAGGGCTACAGCTGTTAGCACATTAATACAACCTTTGGAACTCTCTCTCTCTCTCTTCTTTCAACAACAACAACAACAAAAAAGTAATTTTAAATACCAGAAGAAAATTATGTTAAATAATCTTTAGCATAATACAGGGAATAACATTTAAATGTTCTTTTGGTTAGTTCGGATTTATTTTAGCCTGGCTTATTCTATTCTGTGAAAGGGATGATTTTGTTTTGTCAACGACACAACAGCATGTGAATTGCTTCTTTTTGCATAAGCATCTGACCTAAAATACATCCTGTATATCAAAGTGTTTTCATTCAATATTAGTTAGATGCTACTAACTTTATTAAAGCTTTGGAAATGCAATCATATAAGCTATTGTACTAAAAGTTACTGTACTAAGCAACAGTATCATAAATAAAGGAATATATCTAGTGTCATCTATACACAGTGTTAAAAACAGTACCCGGCATCATGAATGTAACTGCTCGTGATAGTAATTCCACTATGCAGCTCTTGTATGTATAACATGTACATTTTAAAATACAGTACCTGAATTTATAACAGCTTTATTTGCTTCAGTATTTGCATTTTAAATTGGGATATGAGTTTACCAAAGTAAATGATACCACTACAATAAAAAAAAAAAACTGAAACATGAACTTGCAAACCTGTATTGTATTTGAGTTTGATACATTGTATTGAGCAGAATTATTCCAATATTGTTAGCTTCATTGCAGAATGGAGAAAACTACAACCAAGGTGCATAAAAGCACAATTGTTATACTTTTATTTAACAACAGAAAAATTAAGAATGGTATATGCTAATATATGATATATTCTAATTAAAAAATAAAAATAATCTCATAGTCCTGGGAAAAGTATAATAACAGCAGCCACAATTTGCAGAGGGCTCACTCTGCTCCTGGTCCTGTAATCAGCATCCTCAAACTCAATCTCTAATCCTCACAGCAATCCTACAAGATGAACAGTATCATCCTCATGTAATGGATGAATAGAAACTAACATTCTTCAGTCTCTCTGAATTGGTTCAAATGCACGCTTCCATAACAAAATACAAAAGTAAATGCTACGAATCCCTTCACTGTTCACCCGAAACTACCACAACATTGTTAACTGGCTACAACCCAATACAAAATCAAAAGTTTAAAGTTTGGGGGGGGGAAAAGTAAATAATAAGTTCAGTTACCAACAACTGCACAATCTCAGCCCTGCAACCATGCAACCACGCAACCACTCAAGACCCATGCAACCAGGAAGGAGTCACCTAAATTCTCTAGGTCTCTGTTTTCACACCTGAAAATGAAGAGAAAGGTGGCACTTGATCATCATTCCTGCCCTGCCTACTTTACAGAGCTGTTTGAAATAACACACATGTAAAAATACGTGGCAAAGCACTACTCAAATATACAAGAATATATGGATGAAAACAGTCACTGGGAGAGAAGAATTCATGTGCATGTCCCAAATCCCCAGATATTTTGAAGGTGAGGCAGACGACTGTAAAAGCAATCCACACTGTGTCAAAGTCTACACAACATGGTGAATCACTCAGACCTGGAAATCTGCTGGACTTCAGTATTTCACAATGACTTCTAGTAATAGCAACTGAACAGCCATAACTTCTGCTTTCACAGAAAGGCCTGAGAAAACTAGCTTATTTCACCATCTTTCTTATAGCCACATTTTGTTTTTATTAGCCAGACTTTTATAAGTAGTTCAGACAGAGTTCTGTCCTCCCTTTCCTTACTTTAAGTGGTGGTGAGCGGGGGATCCATTTAAAAATGCTTCATTACAACAAACTCTAGACAAACTGCATGGCTCAGCGTTGGATTCAAAACCTTTTTGAGTCACAAACCTCTCTGAAAATCTGTTAAAGGTCACAACCTCTATCTGGAAGAGGGTTGGGAGAAAGCACCTGAAAATTGTGTACAATCTTAAAAGGTTATAAAGCAATAAACCTCCTGGAGCCAATTCACAGACTAGTAGGTGTCCAAGGACTATGAGTGTTTCCTTATTCTCTCCCATGTTCTCCTCTTTCTTCCTTCCCAGTCATGGTCTTGTTCTACCCCTGTTTCTTCCTTCCCAGCATCTTCCCACAGCAGGAGGGAAAGAAATCAAAGAGATTTCAATCCCAGCTTAATCACTTATTAATTGGGGGAGGAAGAAGAACCTCGAGGAAGTATTAGTGTCAAAGAGCAACACAGGTAAAGTTCCTGGATCTCGCTGCCAGAAAGAAAACTAAACTACTTGGTCCTATCTCTGGGGTTTACCATTAGGTGCCTGTGAGGGTTCCCAATATCTTTACATGTAATATGAACAGTCATATTAACTGTTCATCCCACATCTTCCAGGAATAATCACCATTCAAAATAACCTGTCCTGCAGGCCCCATAAATATCCCTGCCCATGCAAGATCATTTGTCCTAATGTCTGCTTGGGGAAAAAATCAACAGCAACTCAGTGTAAGTAGAGTCCATCCTGTTGGATATTTCACTCTTCAGTCTTAATTTCTAGGACTTTCTCTATTATATTTTGCCTATATTCTTCCTTTCTTAATTTTTCAAATCTTCAGAGCAGAGAAAGAACTAAAGGGAAGAAAATAAGATCGCTGATCATTTTTTCACTCCACAGATATGGGCATGAGAATGCGCATTGACAGATGTTGAATCCCCCAGCCCTAGAAGCTTTCATTCTTGATGGGAAGAAAAAGATAACAACATAAAAATATAACAAATAGAGTATGTTAGGTGGTAATATATAATATAGAAAAAAAAAACATGACTAGGAGGTTGGGGAATGAGTTACAGTTTTATACAGATCAGGAAAAGTGTACTTAGAAGGTGACATTTGAGTAAAGATCAGGAGATGAGACAGTGTATCAGTGTCACCACTCCTTTCCTTTCCTACTATTTTTGAGTCCTCCCTTTCCCACTACAGTATGCTTTGTTGCTAACACCCAGAACTTTTTCTGCAGAAGACTGCCTAGAGATGACATAACCAAGCACCTGCCCCAGCATGGTGCCTGCCCAATCCTCCACCGTAAAAGCCAGTGGAAGAAGGTACTGGGATTCCCTGCTGAAGCCTTCGTGTATCTTACATTAATCCATATATCTGATGCTTTTATTTTTAAAAAAAGCCATTTCAGATACATTATCTCAAGCCCCACTCAGGCTGCCCATTATCCTTTGATGACCTCTTTTCCCTTTCATATGCTCTTTAGTTTCACTAATCTCTAATCATGAACATGAAAATATTGGAGGTGGAAGAACTGGACAGAGGGTCACTTGTCCCCGGCTTTGCATACTTCTGGAGATACCCTAGTCCCAGCTGGCACACCCAGGATGGTGGCTAAGGGTAGCTGAAGAATCCAGTCATTCTAAACGTCAACACCATTCTCAAGTGATTTCAGATCCTTCCCCTCTCTGCAGTGGCGCACGTCGGTCAAGTGTTTATATATCCAAGGAGAGGCTGCTATCTAGTACATCAACGTGGTCATGATTTAGTGAAAAGAGTCCTGGACTAGACCATAGCCTGCCTCAATATACATTTACTGAGCTTCTTACAATGGTTCAAGGCCTTACTGGGCACTGGCTATAGGAAGATGACCAATGCAGACGGCTGAATTTTTGCTTTGAAGGCTCTCATAGAGTACTGAGAATAACAAACACAGTCTGATACAATGTATTAGGTAAAGGCCATAATTGTTATCAAAGACTCTTGGGCGTTCAGAAGAAGGAATTTGGGAGGAAGAGGGGAGCGTGAGGCGGGGAGTTCCCGGAGGGCATCAGGGACAGAATTTGAGCTGGATCCGGAAGGACAGATGAGTTTAACCCCAAAAGTGAAGGACTGTCGTTCCTGGCAGAGGAAACCGAATGAGCCAAGGCGCTTTAGGACACAGACCGCTTGCCCAGCGCTGCAGGGACACACAACCGGGGGCAAGGAGATTTACATCTCCGGGTCTTGGCTCAGAAACCTGTGACAATTACACCAGCCTTGCGCTTGGGAACAGCTGGATAGATCTGTGCTGCTTTCGCCAAAGCTCTTGCCCGCGGTTAAGGTAGGAAGCCCTGGGAGGCGCGCAGGAGGACGGAAACTGTAAACCCGGCTCTCCACACCTCCATCCTCGGCTTGGTGAAGTATATACACTCCAGCTCCCAGAGAAAGAGTAAAGAAAAAGACCGGAAGGAAAAAAAAAAACCAGAAACTCTCGGGGGCAGGGACGGGGGGCGTGCGCGGCCTGAGTCCGGCCGGGGTGGTGCGCGGGCCGCGCGGCCACAGTGGTTCCGGGACTGGCGACCCGGCGCGCTCCCCGCCGCCTTCCGGCCCCGCGCGGGGAAGCTGAGGCCGCGCTCGCGCCTCCCCGCGGCTCAGCCTCGCGCCTCCCGCCGCGCCTCCCGTCCCCGCTCCGGCTCGCTGGGGGCCGCGCGGCCGGGCCTACCCGCGGTCGGGCCACCTCCTCCCTCTCCGGAGTGACGAATCGGCGCCCGGCTGGCAAAGTACTGACTTTCGGGGAGTTTTGAGGAACGTATGGAGCCTGAAAAAAATCCTCGACTGTGCTAAACACCACCGCGTCCCCACTAGAACGCTTATTTTTCTGCAGAGAGTCGGGTGGGGCCTGGAAAGGAATTAAGAAGAGTGTTGAAAGTGCGAGCGCGGAAGCTCGGGACGCGAGGGGCGGGGCGTGCGCGGGACAAAGGGAAGCGAGGCCGGAGCTGCGGGCGCTTTTTCTGCCCGCGGGTGAGTGTTTCCGACTGGGCCCGGCTGGGTCGGGAGGGTGGAGAGGCGTGGGGTCCCGGCTTGGCTGGGGTTGCTGAGGGTCGCTGGGGTTCAGGCTTGGCCGCGGGACCAGGGCCGGGGGCCGGCTGCGGCCTCTTCGAGGCCTAGCGGAGCGAGGGTGGGGAGAGAGTCCCATCTGGGGCTCCTCTTGGGCGGCCAGAAGTGCCCCTTCCACTAACCCCACGGAAGTGGTCAAAGCGCTTCTGCATGCCCCTCTTCAGTAGAGTAGCCGGTAAAGTGCACCTTCACATCAAACCAAACAGAAAATCGATCTCAGAGGAAGCCCTTGGGGCAAGCTAAGCCCTTGGTCCTCACCCCCAGGAGGGTGGTTTCCCCTTGTCCAGGCAGCGATCTGAGGACTCACGGTGTGGCTTGGAGTGAAAAGCGAAAACTCGGCAACAGTTTGGCCTGGGTTTGAAACCCAACTCTGACACTTCCTGACTCTGTGTCTTGAGTCAAGTTACTTATACTGAACGAGACTCCTTTTTTCCCTCTGTAAAATGGCAATAGCAGTACACACCTCGTTGGTAGTGTGACTGTTAAACCAGATGGTGGTAAAGTAGTAAACCTGTCCCGTATAAGGTATTCAACAAATAACTTCTCCAGGATTTTATGCCAGGCACCGGAGATGCATACAGTGGTGGACAATTGTACGAGATTACTCTTGAAATTTATGGTATAGCAAAAGAGATCAGTAATTTTAAAGTGTTAACAATAAAATGTGACACACCTGGGAGTTTGTGGCAGATATTATCAGGGCCCCCCACAGCAAGGCCTACTGGATGTTGACAGCCCACCCAAGCTTGAGCAGGAAGGAAATCTGCATCAGACTCTGGTTTCCTGCATGTACCTTAAGGAGAGAGGGAGACTTAGGTTGGGCCATTGAGAAAATAAATGATTTCTTTCTTTCCACACCAGGCCTCTTACTCATAATGCTCCAGAAATGCCCTTAAAATACAAAACAGGAGCAAAAAAAAAAATCATGTTTGTTTCTCATAATGTCGGATGAAAATACTCTAGTAGTCATAGAAGTTATTTGCCTTTTTTTCTGAAAATGAATGTTCATCTCTTTGTACACACGGTGTGTAATGTATAGTGAGGTAAGGAACAAGTTCACGTGTGTGTGGTCATGTCCTGAGCTAGTGTTACTAGGACTGAAGTTGGTAAGAATTGAGCTAGGTGCTAGGACAGCAATAATGAACTAGCTGGTCCCTGTCTCCATTCAGCCCCCATATTAGCAGGTGTAATATGATATTGATCTGTGTAAATTGGAGTACAAATGAGGAAACATTTTAATTTTGTACAGATAGGTCCAGAAGTCTCCATTGAGGAGATACATTTTGAGTTGAGCTAAGAAAGATCAATAAGAGTTTTTTCCAGTAGACTCTCGAAATTTATTCCCAGCGGTTATGAAGCTGTTTACCATCATGTTGTTTTTTAGTGGCTCAGTTGTGTCTGACTCTTGCGACCCCATGGACTATAGGGTACCAGGCTCCTCTCTCGGTGGGATTCCCCAAGCAAGAGTACTGGAGTGGGTTCCCATTTCCTTCTCCAGGAGATCTTCCCAACCCAGGGATTGAACTCAGGTCTTCTGCATTGGCAGGCGGGTTCTTTTACCGCTGAGCCACCAGGGAAGCTCCATTACTACTATAAGAGAATGTGAAGTTTCTTGTCACACCAGTTACCTTTTCCACTGCCTTCAGGAGTAAATTGCTGTTTTACTAGAAAGAAGTTGTTATCCTAAAAGGAAGGCAGAGCTGTGGCTGATCAGGGAGCTGTCAGTGTCTGGTAGGCCTTGTTGAGGTAGGCCCCAATAATACATCATATTCTTTTGTCATTGTATTTTTGCCGATTTGATTAAATGTTTACATGGCATCAGCGAAACGTTTTCCATACAAGAGGTGGCTCAGTATCAAAAAAAACCAAAAACTTGGAAGTACATGTCTAATCTTACTTTTTAATATCCCCTGTCATTTGTTTTAGTCATTTAATTCTGATCAACTGAGTGACCTAAAGAACTAGTAAAATATTTAAAAGGCTTGATTACTAGAAGATAATGTAATTTTACAAAGAAATATCAAACTACCCTATTCTTTAGAAAAACATTCTCTTATGCTTGCTGAGTTTTGATTATCTTTATTTTTCTTTTTTTTTCCTTTTTTTTATTTTAGTGTCTCAGATTCATTCTTAAGGAACTGAGAACTTAATCTTCCAAAATGTCAAGTAAGTTTCATTTTTTATATTTATCAATCTATATTAATAAGAGACTAATGCCCTAGCAAATGGGAATTCCAAAATACTCTCATTTTTTTTTCTTCAAAACAGGACCATTGGTAGTTTTGTTGCATAGTATTATATCTCAGTTGTTTACAAGAAGTTATTTATTTTCTTTCAAACAGAAAGACCATCTTATGCCCCACCTCCCACCCCAGCTCCTGCAACAGTAAGTTTTAATTTTCTTGTTAATGTAATAGCCAAGTCTGGCCTTGATACAAAAACCCAGATGTCTTCCAGTGACAGTCACTCAATCATCACAGCAACAGGATGAAAAATTCAGCTAAAAAACAGCACTTCCTACTAAATAAAATAACTCTGCATCTTACCTTGAACCAACCCCAACATTTAAAGAAACATACTACTGAAATGCCAACCTCCTATGCTCAGTTCTTTTTTTAATTAGAAATAAGTGGCAAGTTTAACACTTTTCTTGTTCATCTCTATTAAGATTCTTGAAAGCTAATATGAAATAAATGCTCATTCTGGCATTTATTGTTTTTAAACCTAACCTTCAATTGGTTACATTTTTCTCTTCCTCTCTGTATATAATTTTCACGTTAAATCAAACAATAAAGCTTCCAGTTCTATACTACCTTATTGTAAATCTTTATTTTCAAGCTGTTCAAGTAAGGATTTCATTATCTGTGGGTCAGATCCTGCTATTGAGTTTTATGCCCTTGATACGTTTCAAAGTGTATAAATAATAGTGAACTAGTTTTTTTCACCAAGCAAGCTCTGGCCCAGCTTGGTCAGCATGTAAAATAATTGCCCAATCCACAAAACAGATTTAACAGTAACTCTTCAAGCCTTGCTGAAATGGATTCCTTGTTATTTTTTTTATTTAAAAACAAAAAACACTGTTAACATTGACCATATCCTACAAAAGAAGTTCTTTAACTAAAGCTGTTAGCCCTCCTTCCATACTCCCCACCCCTAAATTTCAGGCTAGCTAACTAATTAGGGTCTTGTGTAACTTTGTTTTCTCCACTAGATTAACTTTTATTTACTAACCTGCTGTATGTTTCAGTTTATCAACAATTTGTTTTTCCTTAGTAAGATGCTTTTAAAAAGGGATACTGTATCACATCTCAACTTTCTATAATGTACAGTTTCTAAAGTTACTTCCAGTAGATCTTAAAGTCCTGTGTTTGGTTTATTTCCTTTCTTAAAGAACATTTCTTACTACCATCTCCTTGGCACTCTGCTAGTGGCTATACAGGTGGAGTTGAACAATTGAGATTCCTGACCTCAAAGAGCTAACCATGTACTTCATTTTTGGAAATGGTATAATTGCAGTGTTTTAGTTTCAATTTTTTTTTTAAGTTCCCTTACTTAATTTTCTTACATTATTGCCTCATAATATTGAACAGGGATTATCATTGCGTACGCAACCTTTGAAGGTGTCATTTTGACGCAAATACTGCCTCTAACAGCGTATATTATCTTGAAGACATTAACTTTTTTGAGATAATAGAAATAGCTCAGAAACCAACCCTATGATTTCTTAAATATAGAAAGAGATATTTTTACCTTTCTTCAATCATACTTCTGTACCATTATAATTTTACATTACACATAATATACAGAAGACTAGGGGTTAGTACATCCAACAGAATGGATATTGAATGAGTTATCCTCCTTTATTTTATTTCCATTTCTTCTTCCACCACCATCACCACCACCACCACCTCCACCCACCACTACCACCCAAACGTACCACCACTCCAAGTAACATACACTTCTTTTGTGCCTTTGATACTTCATCTGTGTTTTGCCTACTTATATATGCTTGATTTGCGTCTTCTATAACTACATAGACTAGAAATTGATCACTTGTTCTCTTGTAAAGAATATCAAATGATTGATCTGCTTGAATGCCTTTTTTTTTGGACACTAAGGATATGTGCAGTGGCATGTTTTAGAAAATTGTGTTGATAATAGCTACAGCTTAGTTGGGATGTGTTGTTTACTTTACATTATACAATTCAGCATTGGTACTAATTGCATGTTAAAATGAAATCACTGTCCCTTGTTTTGATTGACTTTCATTAGGTCAAATGCCTTACTTTTGGTCTCTCTTTGCCACATCCTTCTTATGCACTAGACTTTGATTCTCATGAACATTGGATGTCATTTTATTAGCCACGAAGGGCACTGCTATATAAGAGCCCATTTGTGATCACATCAACACATAATTTACAAAAGCTGAAAATTCTGTTGCTCCAACAAGCAATTGTGGTTGGAAAGAGGTAGGGCTATCAGGAAATCAGCTGAGAAAAAAAAAAGTTCAAGTCTGTCTACTAGAGAAGTAGTTCACATTAAAACTAAATGCAGAGATTGTTCGTGATTGACCTGTGGAAGATGGATCAAAGAAGAGATGGAAGAGAAAGCCTTTAAAAGAATGACTGGGTTAAAAAGATCAGACAGTACCCCCAGAATGAAATCCATGCATTTCTTACGAGTCTTTGTTTTGAAATCATGTATGTGACATCCATTGACTCCCACATATGTTTTTTTCTATTGATGACTGCTGGCTTCCTGATTTGGATCTCTTCTCATTTCTCACACTACATGAAATGATTTCAAGCTGTCTTCGGAAGCAGTCCACTTCTTGTTTTTGTTTTTGGTAGATAAGTGCATCGGTGGCATTCACATGACTGTCAAATAAATCATGTTTTGTTTTGCATGTGAAGTGTTTTCAGACTCCCAGTTTATCACATTTCAAGCTTTCCAATCTCAGACATATATCGCTAAGTTGTTATTCCATATATTGACCATAAAGTGATCCTGAATGTTCGCGACACTTCAGTGTATTGCTTATCCTGAAAGACAAACACACATTCACACATACAAACACCACTGGCCCCTGCAAAGAGACAGAAAGAGACAAAAAAAAAACAAAAACCACTTGCAGACTGGTTTTTCAGTGAAAAAAAAAGAACAATTACAACACATCATTGCTTGTTTAAATTCAGGTTGCTTTTGCATGCCATATGCAGATCATTTTTCATTTCTGTGTTTTCCTCGTTTGAGCTCATTTCTCATTCGTGTTTTTGTCTCATTTGTTTCCATCAGCAAATGCCCAGCACACCAGGGTTTGTGGGATACAATCCATACAGTCATCTCGCCTACAACAACTACAGGCTGGGAGGGAACCCGGGCACCAACAGCCGGGTCACGGTAGGAGAATCAACTATTACAGCATCCAGCAAACAACTGGAATTGACCAGAAATGCCTTCAGGTTTAGGTCCTTTTGAATCATCAGCACAGCCATTTAAAAAAAAAAATTAACCTGGCTTTTAGATTATTTTAAATATTCATTGTATAATCTTATACTGAAAAACAAACAAACAAAAAAATAGTGAGATCTGGGTATGTATATAGAAGAAAAGGAGAATCCATTCTGTTTGGTGATTGGTAGAGACAAAGCCTTGGGCACTTAATGGTAGTGCTCTATGTAGACAAACCTAGGATTTCCTATGGTTAAGATGCCCTTTTTGAGGCAAAGAGTATCTTTCATTTAAGGTATTTGGCATTAGGCTCAAGAACTATTTTCTTAATAAAGACTGGGCTTATAGACCTGGCCTTTTTGGGCTATTCTACCAGTTTGAACTGCTGCACACAATTATTTGTCTTTTGGATTTAACAGTTGTCGTAACTGAGATTCGTTTCTCTCTAGTTAAAAAGATACTTGTGCCAATTCAAAGAATTGCAGAATGAAAGCTGAACAAAATTAATTTGTTACCAGACTATACATATCTACAACCGGAAGTACATTTATAGTTCAGAGGATAAAGGATACGGTTTCTGAAACTTAGATGTTTCACTTAAATAATCAGCCTGAGATACCAAAATTGGATGATGTACTTCAAACTTTTTTTTTAACGTCAGACTTTTTATTTTAAAATTGTCTTTAACTTCATTTAAGGAAATTTAAGGTACCAAAAAAACAAATAACTGTAAAAATTATTTACCAAAAATAGATGAATAAATCCAAAAGCCAAATGCCAACATACATTGGAATGTGATATTGGTAAGAATTTATACAACCCAGAATGGCTGTAAACTTTTTAATACCTGATTTTTGTTTGCTGTATTCAAAAATAATTCAATTAGTGTGACTTCAGAAAAGCCCTCTCACCCTGTAGTCAAGCTAGAACAGAAAGCTTGTAACTACCAAACTATATGTCTATCTTGGTAAGCATATTGCTTAGCTTGATAGGTTTTGTTTGTCTAAATATTTCATTGTTTCCGCATAATTTGTACTTCATAAGCATATCAAGTTTTATGTGCCATGCATATTTCATGGTATCTGAAAAGAATTCTGACAAAGTGTGTGTATGTATGCATTTTACAATGCATACAGTTTTTATGTGCATTGGTACTTGTTTTTCCCCTGGCCTGAATGTGGTGTTTGACAAGTGTAATGGGTGGCAAAGTTATCAAATGATAAAGAACATTTATTTTAATTAAGGGGCAGAATCAATTTTGGATCATTTATGTTAATACAGAAAATTATTCATGGGTAATAATCAAAAGAATGATTACATTTTAATAGCTCTATACAGTCAGCTCTTGATTATCTATGTTGATAGAAAAGTAATGGTGGTAACGGTAGTATTAGAATCATTTGTATTTTATTTTCTGTAAGCATTCTGTTCTCAGCTGGGATGTATCTGGGAATCCTTTGTTAATAAAGTGGTGTCATTCAGTGGAGACTTACCAGGAACAGGAGGGTACAGTCGCTGTCTCAGCCTTGGCCAGTTATCTGTTTCTCCCCATTCCTTCCTGGGGCTGTTGGAGCCCAGTATTTGGAGTAAGCACTAGCTTTAGGGTAGATTAGTATGGGAAGGCTGTTGGGCATGGAAATGTTGATGTTCTGGTTCTTTATAGTTGTTTTATTTGTATTATTGTCCTCTCAACACCATATTGAAGGGTAATCCAGGTGCTGTGTAGACTTGAAGGAAATGTGGGGGCTTTTAGCCTGTGTTACTCCTTCAGCTTTTAGTGACCTCTCGGGTAATCATTCTTTACAAAAATTAGGCCTAAAATTTTAAACTACCTTTTTCTTTTTGTCTGTATATTTAATTTAAGCTCTGATTTTGACCTTTATAAAAGTGTTATTTTAATATGACCCCATGTATGTGTTACTTTGTGGGGGAGCTTCTCTGGTGTTATTGTCTGCAAATCACCTGAAGTCATTGATTTGAAGCAGTGATTTGATGACACCCTGTGAAGTAGCTTCCCATAGGATCCATGAACACGTGGTTTTCCCGATGACTCCAGAAAACTTGAAGAGTTTTCAGACAATAAACACTTTATAGATATAAGCATGTTGAAATCTTTTTGGAGTGCTTATGGTAGCTATAAAGTGGAATTCACTTCTGGTCAGTTCTTCATCAGATGCTGATTAACATTCTCTTAAGTACCTATGTGAAAACAGATTGAGACAGAATGTTAAGAACAGTTCATTTCTGTGCTTTAATGGGAATTTCATCCCAGAAGAAAACCTTAGATAAGATCTTACCAGAGAAGCAGCTGAAAATTGGGAAGAAATAACACAAATCTCTCAAGTAGCCAAAATTTCACTAAACCATAGACTTTATTATTCACAGGGGACCTTCCTCTGTTGTAAGCAGTTTTAACTAGAATAATTAGTTGTCTTCCCCCGACTCATTGCCATTTGGAGAGGGGGACAGTTGCTGCTGGAGGTAGGTTTCCTGACAGCAGCAAGGATGGAAACAGCTGAAAAAGGAGGCATGCCTTCCAAAATCATAACTATCAGGTCATTTAATAAAGGAACTGACAGTTTTTCATACCTCAAACCAGGGGATTATAGCAAAGCAGTGGTTATAATTATGTCCAGTGCAAACTGCTTTTTTTAGGGGGGAGGGCGGTGAAGAGTAATGTTTGAGACATTTTAGAAAGATGTCTGTTTGAGATGGTTAATAAATTAAGACTGTTGAGTGATATTAACCTTTAATGTCCTGAAAACCAGCTAGAATTTAACGTTGTTGTTATTGTTTTGGTTTGGTTCTGTTTGTATTTGTAAATTGGTCAATGTAATGAAAATATGACCTCAACATGCAAATGATCCAGATACCTTCCTTTGGGAGAAAAAAAGAGAAGCAAATTCATTGTTATAAAATGCAGCTCTTTGAAAAACTTCAAGGAGCAAATATTATTGTAATTTGTTTTTAGTGTTTTAATTCATTTGGAACCCACTCCATGAAATTCTGAAGGTTTGTGTTGGCTGTGAGTTGGAAGTGCTTTCTAGTAACTTTATGTATGAAGACTCAGACTTTCATGTGTTTCTTGCTCTGAATTCCTGACAGAAGGTTAGCTTTGTAGAAATCCACACCCACCCACCAGAGAACTCCTGCAGCCCTCAGACAGATCTCCTGTTGGCTGTTCGTACCGCCTGTGTTGACAGTGTCCATCCCCCGTGTCTCACTTCACCCTGCTGCCCACTGCTGGCTAAAAGCAGGGTTTGTCTACACAGGTAATAGCATCCTGTGTGGTAAGAATACATGGGCGATGTGGAAAGAGAGGAATACTGCTGCAGAGATGAAATGCTTTCTCATAAGTTCATGTATAAAGAAGCAGAGTTACTGACAAGTATATAGGGCTGGAGGGAGACCCTTCTCATAGGAAGAAGAAGCATTGTTTGAAAGTGGTGGAAGGGGTACAGACACACTCTTCCCTGAGCCCTTGGATGAAAAATAAGGTTAGACTTGGGGTCTCAGCTGAGAATTGGGGTGGGGGGTTTCCATCTGGTTTTACCACAACAACACATAAGGGCAAGGGAGCAAAATGTCACCTTAGTTTTCTTATAAAGATTTGTTGATTCCTATCTTTTGATAATTAGAAGGAAGCCTTCTTCCTTCCCGGCCTGTCAGGAAAATCAATATCAGGAGTCTTCCAGAAATGTGGGGGAAACAAATGTAATTCAGCCATGATTTGATGCTGGGCCCTGATCAAATGCAGCAGTGTATGCAGAGATGTGAGTAGGTTCAGAAGCAGCTCTCCTGTACTGGAGGTGTATGGGGGGGTGCCCACGGGGCTGCTTGGTCTCCTGCCTGGATTTAGCCTTTAGAAAGAGCTCATCTCCTCTGTTTCTCTCCCTTTTGCCTTTTTCTCACCCACTTTCGTCTTTACCTTTTTAAAAACTATTTTTTAGTTTCCTCACCTTCTGTTTCCCATTTCTTTTTTCTCTGTCTTCCCCCCAAAAAATCAGCATTTTTAAAAAATTAAGAGGAGTTTCTTAACATATGGTCTCAAAATAACTTAATCAGGCCCTGTTTCTGTCATTTCTCTGTTCCTGGTTAACTTGTTGACTCCTCTGCTGTGACTAAGAGTGCAAAAAAGGCGTGACTTCAGTGCACACTTCCTAATCTCCTTTATTTAAAAAAAAAAACAAACTGGATATGGGTATAGAACCTTAAGAATAAAATCTCTAGTGATATCAAAGGAGTAAGAAGGTTTTTTGTTTGTTTGTTTTTCATTGTTGAATCTAGGGAGTAGGTTTTGTGGTGGTAGTAGTTGTTCATGTGGAAATTTGTTCCTGAAATGGTACAAATAGTAAATAGTCCCCAGTGGGCAGTGTGAGATGTGGTAAGTGCTGATCAGGTTCAGCTTCTGGTGAGATAATCAAGTGTTGACTGTATATGTAATGGTAAATTAAGCAAAATAAAAGGATGCCAGGTAATGTCCTAAATGTGGGACATCTGATGTATAACCATATATTTTTGCTGTATGGATAATTGTGTAATATTTCATTTGTTCTTACAGCCAGGTTGTCAAAGCAGTGGCAATAAACTGCTAAGTAACGTATTAAAAAGCTCTGTGCTTAAAGTCATTTTCTTTATTTTCTTTTGATGTGAACGTTTCTGAATTTGCAGTGATAGCTATTTTCAGTGGAGAAAATATAAGAATCTTGTATCCATGGACGAGTAGAAGAAAGGCGCATTAGAATTTTTAAAGGGACTCTCTTTTCAGTTTGCTGGCGAACTTCTAGCAATTGAGTAATGAACGTATTTAACTCTTTTCTAGGCGTCCTCTGGTATCACGATTCCAAAACCCCCAAAGCCACCAGATAAGCCGCTGATGCCCTACATGAGGTACAGCAGAAAGGTAGGTGCCCTGGAGCCAGAAAGGACCGAGGACCACAGTCTTTGCTCTTTGCTTTACATCAAGGTTCGACGGACTTAGCCAGCCATTTAGTGCATAGTCAGAGGAGAGGATACAGGATTACAGTTGTTAAAGACATTAGTTCTGATTTCAAAATTCCAGAACTAAAATCCAACAAGAAAATGATTCCGTAAACAGTTAAGGGCTTCCCTTGTGTTCCAGTGGTCGAGAATCATCCTTCCAGTGCAGGGGACAAGGGTTCGAGCCCTGGTCCAGAAAGATCCCACGTGCCACCGAGCAGCAACTACTAAAGCACACGTGCCTGGAACGTGTGCTCCGCAGCAGGAGAAGCCACCACAACGAGCAGCCCACACGCTGCAGCCAGAAAGTATCCCCCTCTCAGGGCAGCTGGGAAAAGCCTGCGCAGCAGTGAAGACCCAGCATAGCCAGAAAATAATAATAATGTACATGTGTACATGATAAACAGTTACAGTACTTAAGATCAAGTTGTGTAGCCAGCATTGTATAGTCTTTTGGAGAATATTTAATGACGTGAGAAACATGTTAGGTGAAAAAAAGGAATGCGAGACTACAAGTACTGGTATCTTATTTTTATAAAAATAATAGGAAATACATGTTAGTTTGAATTTTTTAAAAAAAGCCTAGAAGACAGTGGTTATCTATAAACAATCAACTTATGGTTCTTTTTATTTTCTTCATACTTTTCTTGAATTTTTCTATTTTTTGGTGGGGGGAACAGATGATGAACCTCCATGACTCTCAAAATAACAAGTATAGCTGATATCTTTATTAAAGATGAGCATTTACCTATTTCACCACTACTTAGAAATTTTGAAATTTTTGGTCATAATTACTCTATGTGTAATTTGACGATATGTTATGTTGTATTACACGCCGTAACCTCATTCCTTGTAAACTCGTGAATTTTTAGAAAGACAGACTGTGTAGAGTTATTTCATGATAAGTGTCTGCAGTGTTTGGAGGTTTCTGAAATCTGCCTTAAAGTAACCCAGCGGAGGACCCTTGATAATTGTTGCAGCAGGCTGATGGACTATTCCTTGTGCCTTTGTTGATGATTAAAGTAAAGGTTTCTATATTAAAAAGTATTTGTAAAGTCTGTATTTTTAGGCATCAGTACTAAAATCTGAACTGTTTCTTTTTCAAGGTCTGGGACCAAGTAAAGGCTTCCAACCCTGACCTAAAGTTGTGGGAGATTGGCAAGATTATTGGTGGCATGTGGCGAGATCTCACCGATGAAGAAAAACAAGAATATTTAAACGAATACGAAGCAGAAAAGGTAGGATGGGAACTACGGTGGGACAGGTACAAGATAAAGTTCGTAAACACTTGCTTATTACCTATAAAAGAAACATACAATCTAATCAGACAGCTGAGCCTTCATCTGCCTGGGTCAAGTCACTCAGTTTCTCTAGACTTCAGATTTCTTGTCTGTAAGAAGGAGATAGTTATCCTGTCTTTTGATGTTCAAATGAGATAATGTAAGTATTCATTATAACCTGCAAAATATTAATTCTAAAACAGAGAAACATTTGAATTTCAGATAGAATACAATGAATCTATGAAGGCCTACCATAATTCCCCCGCGTACCTTGCTTACATAAATGCGAAAAGTCGTGCAGAAGCTGCTTTAGAGGAAGAAAGTCGACAGAGACAGTCTCGCATGGAGAAAGGAGAACCTTACATGAGCATTCAGCCTGCTGAAGACCCAGACGGTAAAAAAAAAAAAAAAAAGTGGAGCTTTGTTTATGCTTTCTCTGAGAATTAAAATATGAGAAATCTCTTAAGTTGAAGTTTTATTTCCTATCCGAAATGGCAAACAGAGCATAATTTAAGTGCCATTTCAATATTTTAAATAATTATTTTGATTAAGATTTGTGTGTAAATTTCCCAAAGAAAAAGAAATACCCTTTTTGCAGACAATAGCAAAAACTACCTATTGTTTATCAAAATCTTTGTGCTCCTTACCTCAGCTGCTTTTAAAAGTTAAATGCCTTCAGGTTACTGTTATTGGTTCCTTAAATCAGCTGAGTTAAAGGCTCTTAAGCTACAAAGTAAATGAGTGGGAAGAGACATTTTGAACTCTAGTTAATTCTGAAATCCAACTAGAATTCATAAATACAACTCATAATGATGCTTACAAGGATGCTTTACTGCCTAGTCGCCAAGTCACGCTGGATCTTTGGCAACCCCATGGACTGTAGCCCGCCAGACTCTGTCCATGGGATTTCCCAGGCAAGAATACTGGAGTGGGTTGCCATTTCCTCCACGGGATCTTCCTGACCCAGGGATCAAACCCACGTCTCTGCTTGGCAGGCACGTTCTTTACCACTGAGCCACCTAAGAAGCCCTACGAGGGTGCACACCTACAAATGTTATGCACACACACGCACGTGGAGCAGAGCTTCCTAATCGGCATTCCATGAAGAGTCTGCAGGTGTGCTCGTGCGCTTCCGCTTCTCTGCAGCCAGGCGGGGTCTGAGGCTGCAAGGAGCTTCAGAGCTAGCCACCTCCCGCTGAGTGTGCTCATCCACATAGCACGCATGCTATACAAATCATCTTCCTCATGTGCTGCTGTGATGTGGAAGAGGTTGGAAGCTCTAGCTGCAAGCAACAGAAACATTAGGAAAATAATTTAAGATCCCATTTTAAAGTAGTAATAACAAAGAAGCTTATAAGGCCTTAAAGAAGAGACCTTTAAGAAAAGAAGCACTAATACCACCTAAAGACATGAATAAACTGAAATACTTCGAGAAAAAGCACAAATGAGTTTTTAAAAGAAAGGACTGGAATATTGACAAATATCCTCATAAATACAAATCTAATAAACATGGAGACTAGAATAGGGAATAGAGAGAATCAAGCATGTTAAGCAGTCAGCTGTGCTACAGACACACGGGCACATGCAAACTCTTAATTGGTCAGATTGAATGACTAATGCAAGAAAAAAGCACAGAACTAAACAAATAGAAGATCCAGTTTACAAACTATTGGAAGGATGGGAGGTCAGTAATAAGTGGGAACAAAGACTTGGGATGTAGAAGCCATAAGTAGGAATCAGACGAAGTTTTCACTAGGTGAAGGTAACAAACAGCATGAACGTGGAGTGGGCCTGAAGGAGACTCACTAAGGAATAGTCTTGAAAAGAGAGCCCTTCTCTGTTTCTCAGGCTTCTGCCCATTATGTTTTTTAAGTTGAAAATAGGATATTAGAACTAGAGCTGGCAGTAAGAAAGGACAGTAATAATTAAGATGCCAGGATAAGGATGACTTTAGACCTTAGACTTTACCCCCAGAACAGAGTAGCAAGAGGAAGACTTGTGGGGGGTGGAAATGTACATAAAACCAAGAGGAAGGCCGAAGGTCCACAAGTACAGCAGCTGCTCTCTTAAGAGAGAAGACCTACAAGCCTGCAGGACATAGGCAGTTATCCTCACAAAATAGTGTAGGCTCTTTTTTTTTTAGAAAGAGAATATTCATGAGATCAAGTAAATACCTGGTGAGTTAGAAAATATAAACCTACCCTCCCCTTACCCAAAAATAAATCAGCCAACTAAAGTGCAAGGAAAGACAGGTGCAGACTTCCTTGGTTAAGTTTGTGCCCTCCCAATGCAATGGTTTGAGCTCTGTTCGGGGAACTAAGATCCCACGTGCTATTCAGCATGGCCAAAAAAATAATACATTTTTTAAAAAAGGAAAGACAAGCCCGTATTGCTAAGACTTTATTTGTCAGTGATCAACACTGGGGACATATGAAAGAAGAACAGTAATAAAAAGGAAACCTGGATGGATAACCTAGCACAAATGTACATAATCCTAAGTGTGAATATGAAAAACTCCCTTAAGTAAAAAAAAAGTCACAGAATTTTTTAATGGTATCTTTTGTCCCAGTAATTTTAATTTCAGAAGTAATATCCTACAGAAACTACTTGAAACAAAAATAATCGGCACAACAGTTCATAGTGGTGGTATTTCTGATAATCCGAGTTTCAGTAACTACTCAAGTACCAGATATGAAGGGACGTGCTAAAATGACACAGCAACACAGTTAGGGCCTTTGCAGTAGAGTTTGCTACAGTATGGTCCCCCGCCTCTGATAGAGGAACTTTGGTTTTAATGTGTATTGCTTAAGAGGAAGCACTTTTTTAAAAAGTCAGTTGATTTAAATAAAAATATTAACAAAAAATAGCACATGTTATTAGCAGATATGTCAGAAACTGGTAGTGATAAGACCGAAGGTTCAGTTCAGTTCAGTCACTCAGTTGTGTACGACTCTTTGGACCCCATGGACTGCAGCACGCCAGGCCTCCCTGTCCATCACTAACTCCTGGAGTTTACTCAAACTCATGTCCATTGAGTAGGTGATCCCATCCAACCATCTCATCCTCTGTCGTCCCCTTCTCCTCCCGCCTTCAATCTTTCCCAGCATCAGGGTCTTTTCCAATGAGTCCGTTCTTCGCATCAGGTGCCCAAAGTATTGGAATTTCAGCTTCAACATCAGTCCTTCCAATGAATATTCAGGACTGATTTCCCTTAGGATCGACTGGCTGGATCTCCTTGCAGTCCAAGGGACTCTCCAACACCACAAGAGTCTTCTCCAACACCACAGTTTAAAAGCATCTTCATTGCTCAGCTTTCTTTATAGTCCAACTCTCACATCCATACATGACCACTGGAAAAACCATAGCCTTGACTAGACAGACCTTTGTTGGCAAAGTAATGTCTCTGCTTTTTAATATGCTGTCTAGATTGTCATAAATTTTCTTCCAAGGAGTAAGCGTCTTTTTAATTTCATGGCTGCAATCACCATCTGCAGTGATTTTGGAGCCCCCAAAAAATGAAGTCTGCCGCTGTTTTCACTGTTTTCCCCATCTATTTGCCATGAAATAATGAGACCGGATGCCATGATCTTAGTTTTCTGAATGTTGAGCTTTAAGCCAACTTTTTCACTCTCCTCTTTCACTTTCATCAAGGGGCTCTTTAGTTCTTCTTCACTTTCTGCCATAAGGGTGGTACCATCTGCATATCTGAGGTTATTGATATTTCTCCCAGCAATCTGGATTCCAGTTTGTGCTTCATCCAGCCCAGCATTTCTCATAATGTACTCTGCATGTAAGTTAAATAAGCAGGGTGACAATATACGGCCTTGACATACTCCTTTTCCTATTTGGAACCAGTCTGTTGTTCCATGTCCAGTTCTAACTGTTGCTTCCTGACCTGTATACAGATTTCTCAGGAGGCAGGTCAGGTGGTCTGGTATTACCATCTCTTTAAGAATTTTCCACAGTTTGTTGTGATCCATACAGTCAAAGCCTTTGGCATAGTCATAAAGCAGAAATAGATGTTTTTCTGGAACTCGCTTACTTTTTTGATGATCCAACAGATGTTGGCAATTTGATCTCTGGTTCCTGTGCCTTTTCTAAAACCAGCTTGAACATAAGGAAGTTCATGGTTCACGTATTGCTGAAGCCTGGCTTGGAGAATTTTGAGCATTACTTTACTAGCGTGTGAGATGAGTGCAATTGTGTGGTAGTTTGAGCATTCTTTGGCATTGCCTTGCTTTGTGATTGGAATGAAAACTGACCTTTTCCAGTCCTGTGGCCACTGCTGAGTTTTCCAAATTTCCTGGCAGATTGAGTGCAGCACTTTTCACAACATCATCTTTTGGGATTTGAAATAGCTCAACTGGAATTCCACTACCTCCACTAGCTTTGTTCGTAGTGATGCTTCCTAAGACCCACTTAGGCAAAGTGTAATAGTGTAAGAGCAAAGGTAATAGCTACTAAAAATAAGCTTGTAAACTAGACCCATACTATATGTATATGAACTTGAGTGAATAGAAATAATGTGTGATACCCTTATACACTGGTAACAAATGTATACATGTATAAATTGATAAACATTAAAAGTGAAATTTAGAACTAAACATTTTTTAAGGCCTTAGTGTTATTTTAATCTGATAAAATATATATGCCCATCTGGGAAACTGCTATTACTAGAGGTAATGTTTTCTCTGCAGTGGGCATTTTCCTTACTTTGAAGTGCTACAGTGACAAAGACACCAGAAAGTTCCTTTGCATCATCAGCTGTAAAAGCTTTGAATTATATCCAGAGAGTGAAATATTTGGCAAAATCTGTACTGCTATCACGTGCAGCCTTCATGTTGATTTCCAGGCCAAAGACACTTGGTTATATCTGATTTGTGTTTCAGCCAAATATCAGATGCACATCCTCACTTAAAAGATTTTGTGAGAAAAACCAGCATCTTGGCGGGTGAACACATTGTATCCTCTGTATGGTTTTTATCAAGTGACTGCCCTGGTGCTCCTTTGACGCCCTTTAAACCCACTTATTCGACCAGTGAGGACCATGGCTTCTTGGTAACTAAGTGCTAATTATGGTAATTGGTGACCTGATTTCCAGATCATGTTGTTTCTTCCAGATTATGATGATGGCTTTTCAATGAAGCATACAGCCACCGCCCGTTTCCAGAGAAACCACCGCCTCATCAGTGAAATCCTTAGTGAAAGTGTGGTGCCAGACGTTCGGTCAGTTGTCACAACAGCTAGAATGCAGGTTCTTAAACGACAGGTCCAGTCCTTAATGGTTCATCAGGTAAAGACAGAAAACATTTGTTATGGTAAGATGGGCCTGTGCCATAGGTGCCCGGTAACCTGATTGTGTACCATGCATGAGTGTGCCTATTAAATATTTATGTCCAATCTAACCCGTTCCTGATTCAGGGAAGAGGCTGGAGGGTGTAGACCCTTCCCAGAGATTTAGTAAGTTTGTCATTAAAACTGTAACAGGGAACCTTTTGACAGAAAGTGTATTTGTTAAGAATTTTGAGATATCCTATCAACTTTCACTAGCCTACTAAATATTTTTCTTCCAAAACATTGCTGAGAGCTGACAGTATTGTCTGACTTACTCTTGTTAATGAGTTATCCTCTCTGTGCTGCATTTTTACATTTTTTAAATTTTAGCACATTATATAATAAGTAATTTAAATTTAAAAAGTGAAACACTTATCACACTGTGAAAAAGTGTGGACCATTAAAAAAAAGAGACATATTTTCTGTGTTTGACATTAGCTTTAGAGAAGATAATTTAGTAGTAAATAACAAAGCCTGGTCTTATCTTTTACAGCGAAAATTAGAAGCTGAACTTCTTCAAATAGAGGAGCGACACCAAGAAAAGAAGAGGAAATTCCTGGAAAGCACAGACTCATTTAACAATGAGCTTAAAAGGGTATCGAATGTGTTACGTATACTTGTATCACTGTGTCTGTTACTTTTTTTTCTCATTCTTTTTTCCAAAATAGTGTTTTTATGTAGTGTCATTCACTTTGAAACAGGGTTAACTTTGCTGTAGCTGGTAAGATCTTTACTTTATAAAATAATTTCCATTTTCTGGCAACGTTGCAATAGGTTTGAAACATTGTATAGTATACACGTTCCATGAACTAGGCCTGAGACTCTAGAACCCTCTGATATTTTAAACTCTCATACACTTGTGAATTATTTTCATTGCAACTTACTCATCAAATGTCTTAGCTGTAGCTCACAGTTTGCACTTCACATGAAAACAAGTAAATAGAGTGTTTAGCAGCCTGAAATATAAAATAGAAACTTTGAGTATAAGCCAGGGCTTTCAGCTTTGCTTCACCAACTATTCTGGAACACTTGCTACTACATGGCTGCTAGGGCAACTTTCCTGTAGACACAAGAGCTTGGTTTTTTTCCTGCCATATATATGAATATAGTTCTTAGCCAAGAAAACCCACTTGTGAATAATTTCTCTGATTCAGAGATTGTAAGAAAAGAACATGACTAAGAGAGTGTTTTGTTTTCTGACTACTAGTTGTGTGGTTTGAAAGTAGAAGTGGATATGGAAAAAATTGCCGCTGAAATTGCACAAGCTGAGGAGCAGGCTCGAAAAAGGCAGGAGGAAAGGGAAAAAGAGGCAGCAGAGCAAGCCGACCGCAGCCAGAGCAGTATCGTTCCTGAAGAGGAGCCAGCAGCGAGCAAGACCGAAGACAAGAAGGAGGACGAGAGCATGCCGATGGAGACAGGTAGCCTGCCAGGTGATCGCAGAGTAAATGTTGAGGGCTTTTACAGCTGTCTTTAATTCTGACTTCCCTTTCTCAGTGCTTTCTGGAGGTCACTCTGTTAATCTTGCCTCTTGAATTATTCTTCATATGAGATATGCATTCTTTCTTCCCAAATCTTAATCTCTTATAATAGATTCACTTAAAGTGTTGGTATTGGTACAAAATAGCAGTGATGTGTTGCCTTTAGTCTGGCTGTTTGAGGTCTTGGGTATTTGCCCAGATTGAGTCATATCATTCCCTTACTTGGGATATAAAGTATTGAATGTAGTGGTTTAACGGTTAAGGGTACTGGCCTGGAGGGCCCACAGATTTGGGTACTGTTCCACCCCATACTAGCACTGTGACCTTCAGTCTAGGTAAGTTAATTTCAGTTTCCTCCTTAGTAAATATTCTAGCACCTACCTCTTGAAATTGAATTCCCAAGGATAAAGAAGCAGATGTACATAAAATCATCATTACTGGATTTGGCATGGTATTGGCACTCAGTATTTTAACCTTTATTGCTAAAATTGTTTAAACAGCATGTGGTCCTTGCCCTTAAGATCAGTCATCTTTGGTGTCCTAGAACAGAGTTGGGCAAATAAAACCTGCAGGCCAAATCCTGCCTGCCACCTGTTTTTATAAATAAAGTTTTATTGGAACCATTTGTTTACACATTATCTGTGGCTGCCTTGGGGCTCCAGCAGTGTAGTTGAGTAGTTGCAACTAAGACAGCCTGACTCACAAAACCTGAAAATTTTCTATCTAGTCTCACAGAAAGTGTTTATTGATTCCATCCTAGAAAAATTCATACTTGCAGTTTTACTGATTTTCCTGACTAAAAACATGCCTCAAGGCAAACAGCGTGCAAAGCTTACGGGAAGTACTGATTAAATCAATTATTGGTTGAAATCTTGGGATCGCCCTGCGCGCGGTTTTGACCCTGCTCAGTGTGCTGTGTAGTAAACAGAACTGAGCTGGAGGAAGCATGGGAAACACAACCAAAAGCTCCCTGGACTGTCATTACGAGAGCTGAGAGGGACCACGGTCACCCTTGGTGCTCTGCTGACAACTTCTGATTTGACATTTGGAAAACATTAAGTGGGATATGCTATCTTTACCAGATATTTCTACAGAATGTAATTCAGCAGATTAACATTTCAGATAGTCAGATTTTAAGTTTAATTATCTGAATCATTTTCTGTTTTGTGTGAACATGTTTTTTATCGTAACAAATTTGGAGCATGAACACATTCTGTGGTTAAAGCGAGAGCCTGAGGATGAAAGTACGGCTCCTTCACTCACTTGGCAACTGGAACACTACTTGGTCCTCTGCCGCTGTTTTGTCATCTATGAATAGAGTATGCCTGTAGGAGAGTGTGCCTGTAGGTCTTTGGGCTTCACAGGTGGCGCAGTGGTAAAGAATCCTCCTGCCAAGCAGGAGACCTGGGTTCGATTGCTGGGTCAGGAAAATCCCCTGGAGAAAGAAATGGCAACCCATTCCAGTATTCATGCCTGAGAAGTCCTCTGGACAGGAGAGACTGGCAGACTGCAGTACATGGGGTCACAAAGAGCCAGACACAACTTAGCAACTACACCACCACCACCATAGGTCTTTACTCAAATTTTTATCCTCCTAACTGAAGAAAATCGTTTCAGACTATTGGAGCAATAACAGAAAACAGCCTACCATGACTTATAACAAAATACTTTATCAGTCTTATACCACCATTTCCTTACCTGCTTTCTCACTCATTAAATCCGAGCACTTCACACAGCATTGTCCAAAGAAATATGTCCCTGTGTAATTAGAAATGTTCTGCTACTGAGCCTTTTTAATGAAATTTAAGTGAAATTAATTTTAATAAGTCTTCAAACACCAGTGTGCACTTTAGACTTAGAGCACATTGAAATTTGGAAGCTAAATTTTCAGCAGAAACCCTTGATCTGTATTGAGATTCAAAATTTACAGTTAAAAAGTGGATTTTTTTTTTTTCCAAATTCCAGCTTGTTTTAAACCTGCTGAAAGTTCCTTGGTCACACTAGCCCATCTCAGGTGCTTGATATGTGTATTCATATGTAGTGAGTGGCTGCCTTATCACTGGATGCTGCAGCTCTGGACTGTCAACACAGAAGTGTAAATTTTTGTCTGGGAACTAACAGTGACAAATGTGTGATTACAGAGGAGACACACCTTGAAGATACGACAGAAAGCCAACAGAATGGTGAAGAAGGCACGTCTACTCCTGAGGACAAGGAGAGCGGGCAGGAAGGGGTGGACAGTCTGGCAGAGGAAGGGACCAGTGATAGCAACACTGGCTCCGAAAGCAACAGCGCAGCCGTGGAGGAGCCACCGACAGATCCCGTACCAGAAGACGAGAAAAAAGAATAAATGTTGCCTTGTTTTATGTGTTCTAAATAACTTTTTTAAATGAAAAAATGTTTTTTGAGTTTTAATGGTGTTATGTGGTTTGTGTATTAGTATTGTTCTTGTCCATATCACACCACCAAAGGCTTTTGGACCATTTAGCATCACGAGCTGAATGGCACAGTCACCTTTCGTAAGCGGTTGCAAAGATGGTTCCTTGGATCTTGTTTCTAGCCCTCAACTGCTGAGAGCCTCAGAATTTAGATTAACTGAGAAAATGCCCACCTCTTTTAGAGAATTCTCCTTTGATGCTGCAGAATCTACTTGTACAAATGCCTTCCTACAGCTCACTTGGGTGCTTACCAAAGCCATAGCTTTAAGCCTTCCCAGTCCCCATCAATAGCTTCCTGAAGGCCTGCTTTCTTGCTTCCTTCCACAAAGAGCAGCTTCTTGAGAACGTAATCATGTATGAGTATGTATTTGTTCACTTACCCTTTTTTATTTTTCGTCAGTGTCAGATACCAAGAGTTGTGTTAATGTGTTGAGTGTACCTACAGCCACACTTGGATTGTATTGGTCCAGAAATAGTCTCCATAGTTAGTTGCTGGCTTATGAAATAGTCGTTAAAGTGAACATGGCACATATACAGTTATCTATACACCTTTTGCTATAATTAATATCAGATATGTTCTGGTGAGAACCCATCTTTATTGTACAGGGGGAAAAAATACTTTTTTTCCCTGAGTTTTCCAAAGACGGAATAGATCACAAAACTGAAAGAAGTAAATATTCTTGTAATGGAATATGTAACTTCAAAATGATTAGCCCATGCTAGAAAGAAAACAGCTGGGAATTAAGGTTCACCCACTGGAAATTGTTTTACAATAATCAAAACATTTAAAACCTCAAGGCTCAGGATCCCATAGGTCAGAGCCAACCTTTTTGATAAACTTAGTAAAGTCTTAGAGACTAGAAGCAAGATAGTTTGTGACACATAAGCATTCTAAAAACTAGAATAGATTTTTACTGAATAGTGGTATAACTGATGGTATATGTTTCTTAAAGGTCCAAATGTAATAAAAAATTGGAAAAAAGAGTCTCAGTGTTTTTAATGCACTAAATATTCTTATGTAAGGCAAGCTTATAATTTTGTTATTATAATGTAGTGACAATATGGAGTGACCTTTCACAGCTGTTAATGAATTTGCTTATCCGGATAAGGTCCTGTCTCACCAAAGTACGTAAACTGCTGTAAGTTCATTTGTGCAAGACACTTGAGAAAATTCGTTTCCTTATATTGTAGTCATGTCACATGGTCTTCAACCCCAAAAGTAGTAAATTTCTGCATTCACATATGAGAAAAAAGTTTTGCACTGAAAAAAAAGTCCAAATAAAGGTAAACCCTTTAGTTACATGTAGATAGCTTGTCTATATGGACAAGACTTGATTTATAGTGAATTCACTGCGACTGAGCTCACAGCCCACAGTGACTATGACTTTGTCCAGCCTCCTGAGAGTGAGAGCAGGAGAGGAAACAAAGCTGGGAACACCCCTTGGTACCTGTTTTTTTCTTAAAAACACATGAAATCTTTCTCCTGTTTCTTTCTGAATCAAAAACTAATTTATCAGGGACTTTTGGTGGGTGGTCCAGCAGTTAAGAATCCACCTTCCAAAGCAGGGGACACAAGTTCGATCCCTGGTCAGCAAGCAGGTCCCACGTGCCCGGAGGCAACTGAACCCTCACTGCAGCTACTGGCCCGCACTCTCCAGAGCCTGAGCACTGCGGTGAAGACCCAGCACAGCTAACTTCAAAAATAAAGTTTTCAAAAAACAATGTACTAGTTCTCAGTGTAGGGTATTGTAGGGCTAAGAACTTCAACCGGCTCATCCCCGACAAACTTGGTATCCTTTTTAGTACATTGTCAAATCTGGGCAGAGGAGTGGTTAATGTAGGTGGTAAACAGTGCTAGATCAAGATTGCTCTGGTACTGAAGTCTCTCAAAAAGATGGAAGTGGTTCCTTCGCTAAGCTGGAGATGACAGGGAAAACAAGTCTATCTAGACCGAGCCTGCACATGCAATGCTAGAGCAACAGGCAGAAACTAAGATGGGATTTGGCAGCTTTCAACCACGGCAGGAAAATCAAAATTCTTTCCTGTCAGAGTGATCATGCAGAAAACACGGAGTTGTTTTCCTAGTTTCTTTAAGAAGGTGGCATATGGTCAATGTCCTTGTCTTCCATATCCCAGTAGGCATGTCACCGAAACTCTCTGAGCCTCTTTCAACATAAAATAGACTGAACTACTTTCAGTCCCCTTACTTCTCCACATAGACATGATTTTTTCTTTTTTTTTTTTTTTTGGCTGCACTGTTTCTTAATTGTAGAATGCAGGATTTTTAGTTGCAGCAGGTAAGATCTAGTTCCCTGACCAGGGATCAAACCTGAGCCCCTTGTATTGAGCCTCTGGACAACCAGGGAAGTCCCACAGCCATTATTTTTAATGCATTTGTTTTGAGTATGAATGCATATAAAGTTTGAGGGCTTACATTTTTATTCATTTTTAACAACAAATGGCAGAGGGGAATCCCCAACAGTCTCCCAGTTTTTTTTAAAGGCGTTTCAAATGTCATATCTCCCCATTTATCAACAAGCATGACTTTTTAAGTACCTCTCCTGCAGTACATGAAAATGACATACTCTGTAGAGCAGAGCTTTCAGGAGCGTAACTGGAAGGAAGCTCGTTTTAACATAGAAACATCCTATGGAAAAGATAAGATACTTGATTCACTATATTTGAGAATCTGGAGCTTAAATCCCTCCACATTTTTAGTTTTGGTCCTTCCCTTTTAGACTAGTTTAGGTTTTGAACAATTGGTGCTGACAGTGTGAAATTCCTATTGTCTGCCATTAAATTGAAGCTGCGGCTTCTCGTGTGAGCAGGCAATGAAGCTGGGATTATACTGTGTTAAATCCTCACTTCAGAAATCACTTCCTTCTGCTCCGAAGCACTACCACACACAGTCTCCCTGCCTGGCTTCAACAAGGGCAGGAGTTCTAGCCTATTGCTTCTCATTGCTGGGCAAAACTTGCTGGAACAACAATTACCTTCTTAATGATTTGCACATTAGAGGGCTCAGTGTCTTTACCAAAAAAAAAAAAAACCACACTGTAACAAGCTGAAAGGAACTCTTGAGGCTTTTTAGAAGAAATCATGCTGGATTGTTATCTGGCTTACAATGTTGTTTCTTTAATCAACACAGTAGGGGAAATTCTGAATATAGTCAAGAATATCTACAGATCTTAGTAATCATAAAACTGTTTATAAACATCTTAATATTAAGTTCAGTTCAGTCGATCAGTCGTGTCTGACTCTGTGCGGCCCCATGGACTGCAGTATGCCAGGCTTCCCTGTCCATCACCAACTCCTGGAGCTTACTCAAACTCATGTCCATTGAGTCAGTGATCAACCATCTCATCCTCTGTTGTCCCCTTCTCCTCCTGCCCTCAGTCTTTCCCAGCATCAGGGTCTTTTCAAATGAGTCAATTCTTCGCATCAGGTGGCCAAAGTATTGGAGTTTCAGCTTCAGCATGAGTCCTTCCAATGAATATTCAGGACCGATTTCCTTTAAGATGGACTGGTATGAAATTGCCAATGTAAGTTTTTATCTACAAGATGACAATTTCACCTGGTCTAACATAATAATTCTGCATTTTATAGTCCAAATTATAAGCTCTTAATAACAGTTTTCTAAGTGTGAAATGATAAAACTTTGGACTTCCCAGGCTGACACTTCTCTAAAAATTACTGCCTATTATTAAAATCCAGATTAAGATGCAAATCCTGAACTATCAAGTATTTAACAGCCTGATTTTTAAAATATAACACAATAACAGATAGTTAAATTAGCTGGCTTGTGTTCACATGTTTTCCCATTTAGCAACAAAAACATGTAATTTTTTGCATGTATTCAAGACATACAGGGAGGGAAAGTTCTCAAATGATTTAATTGCTTTTTACATAGAACTGAGACAGTGACTGCAGATCATGGCCACCTCCCTATGTGAGCCATTTGAAAGGCAAGGAAGGCCACCTCAGACTTGACCTTCAGAAGTGGCAAAGACCTTGGGTCAGCCAACTCACCCACCCATCAACCCCTTAGATAAGACCATTCCCTCCCACAAGTCCTCTAGGATTGTCACCTAAAATGAACACTTCTAGTCTTGGCGGGGGTAGGGGGTCAGGCAGGGAGGGTGTAGGGAGGGGAGGGTGTAGGGTCCATCCTCTTTTAGGACAGCTCACTTCTTGAATTAACTAAAAGTATTTCCTCTCATTGAGCTAAAACTTGTCTTTCCATTATCTCACCCTCCTGGTTCTGCTTCTATACCTTGAAGTCAAAGAGAATCAATGTAATCCTCTTCCAAATAAAAGATCTCTAAATATTTCTCTTTTTTTCTTCCTAAATAACTGAATAGACATATGATCCTATGGATTTCTTAAGACAGTTGAGTCTAGATGGATTATGGGTTGTTGTTTTTTTCCTGAGTCATCTCAAATGATTAGTAATACTTCTGTGGACAGTTGTGGTTGAGAAGTAGCACTGGTTTCAATGAATAATCTAAAGCAAA
Organism: Capra hircus; assembly: GCF_001704415.2. Classification (NCBI taxonomy): domain Eukaryota; kingdom Metazoa; phylum Chordata; class Mammalia; order Artiodactyla; family Bovidae; genus Capra; species Capra hircus. Next base: position 40,477,607 of record NC_030826.1, on the reverse strand, counting down.
GAGAAAATAAATCTACGAAAAAGAAAAGAGAGAAAAAAATGAAGTGAATGCATATGATAACACTGTTTTAGGCATTTAGGCATCTTCATGTTGATAGGATGATTTATTTTTGTTGTTCTTATTTTCCTTTTTTTTAAATTGAAGTGTAGTTGATTGACAATATCGTGTTAGTTTCAGGTGTACCAAAAGACCTTGGAATATTTCAAGACTGGTGCCCCTTGAGGTCCTGCCATAGAACACACTGTCTCTCTTCCAATGTCTCTGTTGATGAACTGGGGGTAAAGGACTATCCCTCTTCTACTCTTGAGGTCTAAACCACCAGAAAGTAAAAACGTTTTCTCTAACAGGATCAAACTCCAGTTCCTCTGCAGTGTACTGCACTTAATCAAGGCACAGCATCTCTAGACCTCAGAAACCACCTGTCTGAAGCAAGGAGGGTTGTTCTGTGATGATCTTACAGTGTCGCCCAAAATGAAAATTTTATAACTGTGTAACACATGCAAACTCTATTAAAAAAAGGGTCAGTATTTTCATATGTAACAAAACAGGGAACAGGCAGATTCAGTTCATCACACAACACTTCTCAAGCCTTGATCATTTGCATTCCACTGCCATAATTTTTATCATTTCTGGGTACTGCCTGTACTATGATTACTTAACAGCTTTCTTTGAATCAACTTATTTATTCCACTTGAATAATTTATTTTACAAGAAAATTTTATATCAGCAAAACCATTGCCTGTCATAAAAATATATTTAAGTACAGATATTTATTTAAGCATAAACACAATTATGTTTATGCTTAAATATAAAGTATTTTAAAGAACATTATTTAAGAACGTCATCTAAAGTAACCTGAAAGGGACTTCCCTGGCAGTTCAGTAGTTAAGACTCCATGCTTCCAGTTTGGGGGTGTGAGGGTTCAATCCCTGGTCAGGGAACTAAGATCTCACATGCCACATGGAGAGGCCAAATAAATAAATAAAAATAAAAGCACCTGAAGGATCCCACATAGCAGTGTGGGATAAAGCTCTTTGGATTCAACTGTAATAAAGGGAGGTGATTTTTGTTGTTGTCATTCACTCCCTAAGTCGTGTCCAACTCTTTACAACCCCATGGACTGCAGCATGCAAGGCTTCCCTGTCCTTCACTGTCTCCCAGAGTTTGCTCAGATTCATGTCCATTGAGTCAGTGATGAAGTTATAGTTCCCTTATAATCCCTGGAGTGTCAAGAACTTTGTTTTCTTAGAAACTCTCCCTGGGTCAATAGCAGTTTGTAACTCAAGAGCAAATTAGTGAATGCCAATCCCTTGATCACCTAATGCTGAATAATAATAAAAGCCAACATTTGTTGAGCACTTACTGTAGCCCTTGTTCTTTTCATACCTTTGAGTCTTATCTAATTCCTGAAGTCTAGATAAGAGTTGATCACTTTACCATTGAAGTCTATATTTACAATCTTGGACTCAATCAACTCCTACAAATATTTTTTCTTGTGAAAAAAAAAAAAAAACCTAGCCACAAGTTGTAGCACAATATAAATGTTATGGAAATTGAAGATTTGTCTTAGGGATTTCATCACTGTGGAGCAGTAATCAAAAAGGCTCAAGAGAAGAGAATCTACTCAGAGATCAGTGTTCTTATAAAAGGTAGATGTACATATAAAAAGCAATCTTGTTTGAAGCCTCACCTCCTTTTCCTCCAGAACTCTCCATACTCCCAAAATAAAAAAATACATAGACATATACACACATTTTTTTTCTGATTTTTACTTTATATTGGCGTTCAGTTGATTAGCAATGTTGTGTTAGTTTCAGATGGATAGTAAAGTGATTCAGTTATATACACACGTGTATCTGTTCTTTTTCAGATTCCTTTCCCATTTAAGGTTATTACAGAATATTGATCAGAGTTGCCCGTGCTATACAGTAGGTCCTAGTGGTTATCTATTTTAAACATAGCAGTGATACACACACAGATTTAAAACAAATGACTTATAAACTTTTCCGTGATACGAGTTATTGTACTACATACGGAACTGCTGTCAAGTCTGATAGGGTGTGTTATGTTTGCATTTTACCCCTGTTGTGGTTTCCTGTCAATCTGTGAGCCTTGGGGAAACTTCTAGAAGACCTCCTTGGTTGAGTCTCACAGATTTTAGCAAGCACCAACCTCAGATGTCTGTTACGCAGAGTTACTGATGGCTCAGCGAGTAAAGAATCAGCCTGCAGTGCAAGAGACACAGAAGATGAGGGTTCAGTCCCTGGGTCAGGAAGATTCCCTGGAGAAGGAAATGGCAACCCACTCCAGTATTCTTGCCTGAAATCCCCCGTGGACAGAAGAGCCTGATGGGCTACAGTCCAAAGGATCGCAAAGAATCAGACACAACAACTAAGCACCCACACCCACTGACTCTCTGAACTCCACTTGTCTCTTCCTGTGTGGGCCCCTTGAATGGATCTTCCTCCTCCTCAAAAGACACTCCGCATTTCCTGGGACATTAGCCTTAAAGTCAAATGCCAGTCACAGTCTAGGTGGACATTTCTCAGATTAATGGGGATTAGATTATCCCCAGGGAGGCTGCCAGGCCCCACCCAAGCCTACTGAATTAGAGTCTACCAGGGTGGAGCCTAGGAATCTAGCACATCAAAGTTTTGAGAACCAGCAATTTGGTTTAATCCCCTCATTTTCCAAAAGGGGAAACTGAGGCCCAAGAGAAGTAAATGACTCACCTAAGATCCAGCTGTCTCAGCATCAGGACAAGAATTGTTCCTCGCAACAGATCCTCAGGATAGTCAAACACCCCTCCCAGTCCAGCTGGACTGAACCCTGCCAAGAGTTTGACATCCCCACCGTGTGGTACTTTTCCATGTTTCTCTTTATGCCACTTGACTTAGTAGACCTCATCCGGCTAAACCGTTACTTGTCTTATCATTGCCAGTGTCATCAGAAATCCAAAAACCAGTTGTGACCAGCAACCAGGAGCCTAGAGTTTGATACGCTCTCCAAAAACAAAAACTTGTAAAATCTAACCTAGGAAAACTCCTAAATTCCATCCTATAAAGGATGGAATTAGCCATGTTGAAAGGCAGTGGGGAGGGGTGGCTAAGAACACAGACCTTCATGCAGTTTTGGGTTCAAGTATGTAGTAAACACTCAATAAAAGCTGGTGTGTTGATGATGATGATAATTCAAGACAGACTACCTGAGCAAACTTGGAAACATCTAAACCCGTTCAATAGGTGCATCTAAATCCAAAGAAACTCACAACTTGATCAATTGAAATAGCATTCTAGCTAAAGCAAAGCTGGGTTAATAGACCACACAGTCAGCTTGGAGTTAAGAAAAAACAAGCCACTCAAACTGTTGAATGCTTACCTGATGCCAGGCTCAGAGCTAGGACTTTTGAACACATCATCTCGTTTATCCCTGACCACAGCCTTATGAGAAGATAATAGGATATCTTTTTCTTTTTTTGCCATACAGTAGGTGGAGAAGGAAATGGCAACCCACTCCAGTATACTTGCCTGGAGAATCCCAGGGACGGGGAAGCCTGGTGGGCTGCCGTCTATAGGGTCGCACAGAGTTGGACATGACTGAAGCGACTTAGCAGCAGCAGCAGCAGGTCCTTGTCAGTTATCCACTTTAAATATAGCAGTCTGTACATGTCAATCCCAAACCCCCTAACTATAGGATATTCTATCATCCTTATTTTAAAGATGGAGACTCTGAAGTTCAGGGAAGTTAAATAACTTATCCAAGATCACACAGGTAATTTATGGTGGAGACAGGATTCCTACCTAGATCTGTCTGACTCCACTACCATGGGTGATAAATAAAATTCTACCCGTGAGATACAAATTCATTGCCAACTGGCCTCCTCTCTTCAACTCTTTTTAAGCACCAATGCTTTTCTCCTAAACCTTAAAATGATTTTTTAAGGAGAAAGGATTAGAAGAAAATAACTTCTCTTTAAAGAACACAGTAAACTTCTCTTTAAAGAAGACAGTAAAGAATCTGCCCGCAAGCAGCAGACCAGAGTTCGATCCCTGGGTCAGGAAGATCTCCTGGAGAAGGGAATGGCAACCTACTCCAGTATCCCTGCCTGGAGAATTCCATGGAGAGGGAGCCTGGTGGACTACAGTCCATGGAGTCACAAAGAGTTAGACATGACTTAGCAACTAAGACACACACACACATGCACAAACAGACTGATAATCTAGTCATCTCCCAGATATTTGTGTAGATGGAAACATCCACACATAGGGCATTCCAAGTCAAAAACAGCAGCTCTGTGTGTTTAAATCATTTTGTTGGTTTTCTCAGCCTTACAAAACAGTTCTCACAGCATACCTAATGAACCATAACCATCGTCCAAAGTACATAACTTCACAACAAACGGGGAGCACGTGAGATGACTGGTAAAAGATCCCACCAGGATGGTATCTGTCCTGAACACTCTGCAACCCAGCTGAACCCAACACATCAGCAATAGGCGTTGTACGTGGAAGCAGGGGGCTGATGCAAATGAGGCACCGGGAAACTCGTGCTTATCAGAATAGCTGCTTTGAGTTGGCTGCAGCCATGCTAATGCAAAAAGGAGGATCTGAACAGGTCTCCCCTTGTGTTCTTTTTTTAAATAATTTATTTCTTTATTTTATTTCTGGCTGTGCTGGGTCTTCACTGCTGTGAGGGTTTTCTCTGGTGGCAGCGAGCAGGGGCTGCTCCCCCGTTGCGCTGCGCACGTTTGGCATCACAGTGAGTTCCCTTGTTGCAGGCCACAGGCTCTGGGATGCATAGGCTTCAGTAGCTTGGCTTCCGGGCTCTGGAGCGCAGGCTTGATAGTTGTGGCTCTCAGGCTCCACTGCTCCAAGGTATGTGGGATCTTCCTCGACCAGGGATTGAACCCCGGTTTGGCAGGCGGATTCTTGACCACTAAGCCACCAGGGAAGACCTCCCCTTGTATTGATACTAGAATTATTGTAGCAAGATTTTTTTTTTTTTTTTTTACTCTCACCACCCACTTTGAAGGTACATTTTATGATTTCTGACTTAAGCTCCTGTGAAAGTGAAAGCGTTAGTCGCTCAGTCATGTCTGACTCTTTCTGGCCCTATGGACAGTTGCGTACCAGGCTCCTCCTTCCATGAAATTCTCCAGGCAAGAATACTGGAGTGGGTGGCCAGTTCCCTTCTCCAGGGGAACTTCCTGACCCAGGGATGGACCCTGGGTCTCCTCAGTTGCAGAGATTCTTTACCACCTGAGCCACCAGGGAAGCCCTCCTAAGGTAGGTCTGTAAACCAGGTGGAAGTTGACAGACACGTTTGTTCTGCTGTGGCTGAAAGTGTTCTGGGTCCATGCAACCTGGGTGTCCTGCCATCAGGACAATTAGTGCTGGGAGGCTTGAGAGCCTGAAACTAAACCGCAGTTTATTAATCCATGATTTGCTTTCTCAGGAGCAAGAAACAGAGAGGGCTCTCAGCAGCAGGCTTGTGGACCACCTAACTCCCTCTTCTCCAGCAGGGGTCTGCTCCCTGACACTTGGCGGGGAGGGGCTGTTTTCTGACTCACTCTGGCCGGAGGCAGAACCCCTTTGTCCGATGGTGTCCGAGTGATATTACCTCCCAACTTGGAGAGCAGACAGACGGTCCATCCATCGCGCACCTGTGCTGTGCCTCTGGCGCCCTCTACAGGACATGTTAAGAACTGGATGCTGGGAACTAGGACAAAACCGGCCCCCTTTACTTGGGACTGAGTAGGGATTTCAGGGCTAAAACTGGGAAAGTCCTGGGCAAGCTGAGATACACTGGCCACTCCATTAAATAAATGGGAACCTAAATCTGGTTGTAGGGGCATGATCGTGGTCATTATGTTATGGCTGAAGTCCAGGGATGGGGAAGGGACAACACAGACCTGGATTCTAAGGAAAGAGGTGCAGAGGTTACCTAGCAGGGAGAAATAAGCTGTTGAATAATGAGGCTCTTTACCCTGAGTCAAAGCTCTCAGCCCTAAAGCAGAGCCATGTATCAGATTCTACAGCCCAGGCTGGGGAAAGAACAGGGGACTGGAGACTTACATTTTTCCTCGTGAGCTGTGAATCATTCTTTTGATTTTCATTCACTTGACAAACAGCTGCTGAAATCTGTTATGTTCCAAGAACCCTCCTGCTGCTGCTACTAAGTCCTGGGCACCAGTAATAAAGATCCAACACGACATGGCCCCTTGCCTTTTGTCTGGTAAAGGAGATGTCTGTCCAAATGGTCAGAGCCCAGCGGATGCACACCTGCATGAATCAAAGACGTTGCAAAAATGTGCCCTGGAAAGGCCTTCTCCCTACAGAGCAATGAGTGAGGCATTCCTTTCAGTGGGTACTTGAGCATGGCAGTAACTGACTGGCAGGAGTCAGGCCCAGGGCCAGGGGGCAGAGGAGCATAAGATGGCTCATTGGAGTCCTTTGAACTCTGCTCTGAAGCTAGCTCATTCTGCCTGACCCCCAGGGACTGACAGAGCCCAGGAAATTTCTAGCCAGAGGAGGTTGGCTAAGTAAATAATGATACTGAAAGTATTTTCCGAGTTAATGCTGGTAAGAAAGAACATGTAGCAAGGTGGGGCTATACATACACTCTCAGATTGCTTCCTATGTCTCAGTCACTCAGCTGTGTCTGACTTTTTGCAACCCCATGTACTGCAGCCCACCGGGCCCCTCTGTTCATGGAATTTCCCAGGCAAGAATATTGGAGTGGGTTGCCATTTCCTCCTCCAGGGGACCTTCCCAACCCAGAGATCTAACCCACGTTTCCTGCATTGGATTCCTCAGTGGATTCTTTACCACTGAGCCACCTGGGTAGCCAACACTCTCAGACTGCTGCTGCTGCTGCTAAGTTGCTTCAGTCGTGTCCGACTCTGTGCAACCCCAGAGACAGCAGCCCACCAGGCTCCCCCGTCCCTGGGATTCTTCAGGCAAGAACACTGGAGTGGGTTGCCATTTCCTTCTCCAATGCATGAAAGTGAAAAGTGAAAGTGAAGTCGCTCAGTCGTGTCCGACTCTTTGCGACCCCATGGACTGCAGCCTACCAGGCTCCTCCATCCATGGGATTTTCCAGGCAAGAGTACTGGAGTGGGTTGCCATTGCCTTCTCGGTGTTGGAGTCATATTCCCATACAATTAAATACGCATCCAGAGAAAAACTAGAAGGAAAAACACAGAAACCGGATCCAGTGAATTTGTAGTAAGATTAGGGGTGATCTTTTATTCCTCTTGGCAAAACTGGGTTTCATATAGTTAAGTCATTTTCACCATAAACAAGGGAAATATCTTTAGTGTTATAAAGTCACATGGACTACATTCTAATGAAAAACTGTAGTTTAAAAAAAAAATAACAGTGCTGCTATAAATTAAACCTGTTACAAAAGAAAAAAAGAACAGTCCTGGATTAACACATCTGAAGTTACCCAGGAAGAGAAGAAACAAAAGCCTGTACAGGGGAATTAATTCTCCTTTCAACTCATGGGGCTTAATTATTTTGTCCGTCTTCCCACCCAACTGGTGCCAGAGGTTGCTTCGCAGGCCAGAAGCAAATCCAGTAGCCAAAGATGCTGGATTAGCTGAGCTGGCCTCCAGGCAAGCTGGGAGATGTAATAAGAGCTGGTGTCCTTCCAAGAGATGATCTCTGAAGGAAAACAATCCCAGGCTGCCATCAAAATGAAGAGATGGAGACAGATTCAGCTCCTGGGCTGAGCTAAGCTGAGTGACAACTTGCTATATCCCTGAGGCAGGTGTGAAGATGACTAAGGAGGGAGGGTCCTCAGGGTGAGGGCCGAGCTCAGGGGGTGGGAAGGTGGGTCCAGTACCTCATAGCTCCTCCCACATACCACAGGCTCCACCACCTCCTCCTTGGTACTTCACAAAAGGTGTGAGATTGTTTCAGTTTTAAACAGGATGCTTCCTGTTCGTCCAGTTTCAAGACTCCAGGGATGCCAATGAATCCCCATCACACTGTCTCCAGCCAGTGCCCATCCCAGGACCCTAGGCTTCCCGTGGACTGAAGAGAAGGAAGTAGGTAATTAACTAGGACATTTGACTAGTGGTTGAACTGACTCTGTCCCTGAGCTTTATCCATTTGGAAACATGGTTCTAGGGTCAAAGGGGGCCCCCTTGGAGGTTGCCCAGCACCCTGGCTCCTTGTATTTACCTCCATCTCTGGCCCTAGAAAGCCAGAAGAAGCTGGAACACACCTGGATGGAGCCTCCCTGGCCTCATCTGGAAACTGACTTCTCCCTTCCCCCATGTCTGCAGGCCAACAAATTCCTCCAGGGCCCAGACCCTGCTGGCAAAGATTTCTGCCCCCTTCCTCCTGCCCAGATCAGTTAATCGCTCTGTCATTTTCAAATCACCCTGACTGGGTGCCCTTGACCCTAATCCTGATAAGATTCTGCTCTCCTAGATCTTGGGGTAGGATGGGGGAGGGGCAGGATTTACCCTGAACATTTCTCCCTGGCTCCCTCTCGAACCTCTTACTCAGAAATACACGAACAAACTGCCTTTCCTCCAGAAAAGATGGTAGATAGAGGTGGAGGAGCCAGTGACAGATCTCCACCCATTCATTCAACGCTTACGGACGGTTTGAGAGTTCTGTGATGGAGCACACTCAGAGATGAGGGGTCCTGGGCCCTTGGAGAAAGAGGAGAGAAACGCACTGACTGTCTCTACCAAAGGCCACCTGCATGGTCCCATGAATCGGGGGAGGGAAACAAACTTTCCTGTGTGCAGACACTAGGGAAGGCTTCAGAAGTGTGGTATCTGAGCTGGTTCTGAAAGGGCAGTGGGAGATAGAGAGAGGGCACTGTGGGAGGCAAGGAAGGACCTGTGGAAAGTTTGGCACAGAGACAGAAAGGGGCAGCAACTAAAACTGAATTCCCCTAAAACTGAGTTCTTCTGCCAAGCTTATGGTTAACCTCCTTATCCAAAATTTCATCCCCTTTCTTGTCCTACACCTGTTACCCTTCCAGATTGAGGAGTATCAAAAAAAAGGGGGGATTATAACCAAGCAGGACCCAATGGGGCCTTCCTGGGAAGACCCCCCACAACATGTCCTCTACCTGCCTCTCAGCTGTAGAAAAACTTCAGCCTCCTAGACTTTCCCAAATAACAAATTTAATTAGAGAAGTGAGAAAATGCAAAAATCAAGGAAAACAGTCAAGTAAGACAAAATAACACTAGCTTAGCAATTAAACAAAGTCAAGGACACTTAGTCCCTCCTCAAGGGCTATAGGTCATGTTCTGAGCCATGTCCTTGAGCTATTTCACAGATAACTGAAACCCCCACCAGATGGAAGATGCTAACTACATGCTGACCACAAGCGCATAACCCCAGACTGGTTGGAACCAGAAGGTTGATGATGTTAATCCCTGATTATCTCACCACCAACCAATCAGAATGTCCACAAGTTGATCATATACCATGCAACCCTCTCCCTCACCCTTTCTTTAAAAATCTTTCCTTGAAAGCCATCGTGGGGTTTGGGGGTTTTGAGCTTTAGCCACCTGTACTTCTTTCTTGGTGCCCTGCAATAAACCCTGCACTTTCCTTCACCACAACCTGGGGTCAGGAGATTGACTTCAGATTCAAGTTGGGTTTGATCACACAATAAGCCAGTTGCTCAAGTGGAGGGGGGATACTCTGGAGGGTTCTGATTCCAAACCCAGGCTGAATCTCAGCCTCCACTTGGTCCTCCTGGCTGGGAGGTATAGGAATGAGTTGTTATGGGAGACTATTAAAGCAACAAGACAGGTTAAAACATGCCTACTGGACTCTGGTAAGACCACCCCTTTCTCAGTAGGAGATAATGCAATCAAAATTTCTCAGAGGCCCTGGGCTTTGAGGTAGGGAATCCCCAGCACCCAGGAGAGTCCCGTGGCTGGAAAGGTCAGCAGATGGTGGTGACTCAGCACTAGGAAGACCAATGTTTCTGTCCTGTTTGGCCAAAGAGCTCTGGCCAAAGGACTGTTGGCTCAGATCCCTAGTCACAGAGACCTTTCTCCACCAGATACGGATCAGCTTCAATCCAGATTCCCTGAAGAAACTCAGAAACCCAAAGCACCTCTCTAGAATGGCTCTGAAGAACTACTATCAGGATAGCCAGTCCCCAGCCCTTGCCTCCTGCCTAAGGAGCACCTACCCTCTGCAAATGAGAGTGAAATCAGGCGGCTCAGAATCCTGCCTCCCACCTGGGGGAGCTCTGAGAACCAAATGAGGCAATCCATGGATGCAGGTGAGCTATAGAAAGTACAAGGCTCTGTTCAACGCCTAGGGGGTTTTCGGTTGTTATCTGTAAGGCGAGAGATGCTATACTAAATTCTCCCCCTCCTGTTTTCACTTCCTCTTCTTTCACTTTACCCTGGGAAGGGGAAAATCCTGTATAGATTAACAGCTGATGTGTAAAAGTACCCAAACAACATTCTTCAAGTGGCATTTTAAGAGCGTCCTCTGGTCAAAGACACGTGACTGGGTTCTGACGTTTCAGACTCGAGACCTGAAGAACTGCTAGATCAGAACCAACTTGGGGGTGGAGGTGCCCATAGGTCCAGTGTACCACTCTATTGCTCTTTCAGAGGGTCTCCAGCCTGAGTCTGGACGCCTCTAAATGAAGAGTAGGTGCTGTCAGTGTATCCAGGCAGCCCCACTGACATTAGCTCTGTGTTATGCTAGACAGCGTGGACAGGCTCACCATCCACTGGTCCTGGGTGGGGCCTGGTAGGAAGTCATGGGTACAGAGAGCCCAAGAATGCCCTAACCCTGCCAGCCTTTTCTCCCTTACACAAGTCCCCAAGTAAGCCAGACCAACCAAGGACAGCTCAATGGGATTTGCTGTCCCCAAGCCATGCCAGCACCAATAATGTCACCAAGATCTGGGGACAGTTCCTACATCTACTAGGGTTAATAATAACACATATCATAACCTATATGGGGAAGAATCTGAAAAAGAGTAGATATAGGTATATGTATAACTGAGTCACTTTACTGTACATCTGAAACTAGCACACTATTGTCAACAACTCTACTCCAATATAAAGGAAAAATTTAAATAAATAAATAGAAATTACTACTAATAATAACTACATCTGTGCCATACATTTACTATGGAGTCAGGCCCTCGGGTGAGCCTGGCTGGCAGTGAATGATGAAGGAGTTAGTAAGAAGAAAAGATACTATCAGTGGGTTTGGGTGGTGAGGAAGCTGGGAGTGGGGAAGTACGGCTGGAGGGTAGCTCAGCCTGCCTTTGGGAGATGGCAGACCTTCACACAGCCATCTTGAATGCTCCCCCTGGTCTCGCCCCAGCCTCACAAATGCCTACCCTGCCATCAAGATGCAGCCCACATGTGCCCACCTCTGAGAAGCTTTTCCCAGCACCTCTGTTTCCAGATGGTGTGAGACGCTCACCATCTGTGGTTTGTGCATTGTGTGTTTCCTCCCAAGGATGTGGTCTCAACCTGAGTCACCATGGTACCCCTGGAGCCCCACTCAGGGAGGGTATTCAAAAATACTGGTTGACATTCATCATTGTACCCCAGTGACTATTAGACACAGTATATTACAGAAGAGATGGATGTTCCATGAATGGATGAATAACAAGGGGATCCAGGGCAGCACACGACCATGGGACAGGCACCCAGCCTTATACCACTTTGTTCTCCACAGGGTTTCGCAGTGAAGCGGCCACTTCATTGGAAAGACCAGCTCAGCTCAACATTTGAGAATTACTCATTTAGCAAATACTTACTGAGCTCTGGCGATGTGCCAGGCTGGGTTCTGGGTGAACCCAGAGAAGACACAAAACCCTTTGCCCTCAAGAAATGTACATTCAAGAGGGAATGAGACCAATTGTCCTTTGTGTCATGTAAACACATTCCTTCCCCTCACACCTCCTCCTTGCGCACCCAGGAGGCCCCGGTAATGCCCTGCCTCTGGCGTTCTTCGGACTGTAACTCATGAAGCGTAACAAGGGGAGTGCCATGGTGCCATTTCAGTCGTGAGCGACAGATGCAAGGGAGGTGGCACTTTTGCTTCCTGGTCCCCGTCCTCACTCTGCACCCACTGACAGCGTCTTCTGCCAAGGGGTGGGAGCAGCCCTCATAATTAAAATGAATTCAATAAAGCCAGCTTTTCATAACTGAATGACACAGAAATGACCTGAGGACCACGCTTGCCCTGGGCACCTTGGCATCGGGCCTTAGGTGCATCACTGACCTGGGCTTCCTCCTCAGGTGCATGACTTGCCTCCCTGGCCACCGGTTCCCAGCAGAGAGTGCTGTTTTACAGGCATTTGGAGAAGGGTTGCCAGCCTCCAGGATTAATGTCTGCTGGAATGTGGGTGTTGTTCCTCGGCAGCATTTCCTACTTTCCTGGGTGGCACGACTCTCTCGCTAGGCACTGAGATGGGTGCTGAAAGACACCCAAAACTCACTTGCACCAAATGAGGGGGCGTGCATCCGCCTTTGAGACCGGTCCTATGTGGTTTTCCTACAGAGCTAGGTATGCAGTACCATCTCAACAGACTCACGTTAAAAGAAAAAAAAAAAAAACATAAAATGCGCAAGAACTGTTTCAAGTCATTACGCGGTGAATTGTTGCAAACTGATCAGTCCTTTTTTACAGCAGAATATCTTAACTGGGTTGGCATGTTGTGGATTTGAAAAATGTTTGACATGAATTACGTCCTTCCCAGATTCACTTTTCCTGTGTCCTCACTAAAGTGGAGGGGTTGCTAGCTCCTAGAAGTAGCAATCATTTACATAACACTTTTCACGCCCACGGCACGAGGGAGGGGTGTCAATACAATCCGTCACCAGAAGAAAGCCTTACAATTTCTGCAATCACAGGGAATTCAAAGGATGGCAAATAAAAAGCAATATACACTCAGCATGGCACAATTAATAAGTATTATTCTCTTGATCCTTTTCCCATTTCTGCCAGTAAAACGGAGCTCAGCGGGTCTGCATTCTTCTTTGTGATGCCAACTGATAAAGTCACCAACCTACCCACCCCGCCGCTCCCCAATGCAGGCCAGCATCAAAAACATCAGTATCTAGGAAGGAACTACAGACAATGGCTTGTCTGCCCCGAAGCTGGGGAGGGAGAGGTGCCACTCTATATCCAAAAAATACTCCAAAGAATCAGATTTAATAAGGTGTCAGGTTGAAGATTTTCACAAGAATATAAATCTTATTCTCCAGGGTGATGTGTGGACTCACATGATTTTTTCATTACTCTTTCAGGCCGGACTTGATTTGAACAAATCTGACCCTGGACACATTTGATCAACGAAAGGGTCTGGTGAGATCCCTAAAGCTTTAGAAATGGTTGCCTGAAAGACAACCATAAAAAGGGCCCTGAAAGACATCTGTGAATCTGACTGGTTTTCTCACTTGAGGATAAGTTGTCTTAGAAATCACACTGGAGCTGACATCTCAGCATCCCTCTACTGTCCTATGGGCTTTCTCTGTCAAATCACAGGAAGATCACTCAATTTTCCCCTTCTCCCACCTGCACGAAAGAGCAAATGAAACCTAAGTGTTTCCCCTACTGAAGCACCCTTTGGATCATTTAAAACCCACAAGGATGGCATCGTCTCCCCACCTCCTCTCTCCCTAGAAGCCCTCCTGGTCCAACTTCCCTTTTTGATCCTTCAGAGTCTTCAGCATGAAACAAGAAAAGTACCTCTCTATCACTAAGTCCCTGACTCTTGGCTTTGTTTTATCAAAGACTTCTCCTCATCAGGAACAGACAGTGAGGCAGAAAAAGAGGGGAGTGAGGGATGAAGAAAGTAATCATCACCAATCACTAAGAATCACTCATGAAAAAGCAGCATATCAATTAAAACAATTAAGTGCTCATCAAGCTCAGTTTCACAGTATAAAGTCAAATATTGAATTTCAGTTGCCCTGTAAGGCCTGAGATTCTTAATTAGTCAGACATAAACTGTACAGCTGGTTCATTCTTAGGACACTTTGGGGCTTCTCAGAAGCGGCAGTGCCCTCTCACCCACAATGTATCCCCACCAAAAAAAAAAGATACATTCTTACAAGTATAATCTACCTGATTCTGAGAATTCTTTTGGCTCAGTTTGCTCGAGTTTATGTAACCAATTACTATGCCCTTGAATCTCATACCATTTCCTCCCATAAGACTACGTCTCTGTCCCAAACTTGGTCAATCAAAATGTCACTATCCATTGGCTGATGTTAGATACATCCTTCTGACAGACCACCATGCAACCATTAAAAGTGATATTGTGGAAGAATATTTAATGATGAGGAGGAGAGTTCATCAGATACTTGTCAAGTGAAAATTGCAGGTTTGAAAACAACAGGTGCCATAAGGTGTAAGCCCACTTTAGAAGGTTTTTAATATATATATATAGCATATAATATATATATAGCACAGATATGGTCATCTTTTAGTGGTTTTATTTTCCTTCTTGGGCTTTTCAGCAGTTCACATTTTATGAATATTTTTATCATTGAAAAAGTGTAAATAGAAAATAGAGGAGGGTGTGTCAACCCACTTCAGCACTCTTGCCTGGAGAATGCCAGGGATAGATGAGCCGGGAGGGCTACAGCCCTACAGGTTTGCCTACAGTCCATAGGCAAAAAGTCGGACATGACTGAAGCAACTTAGCACGGACGTACGCAAATAGAAAACATCCTACTTGTTATAGGCTGTGTGCCCCCTGCCACCCGTTAATGTGGCTAAGTCCTAACCTCCAATACCTCAGAATGTATTTGGAGATAGGGCCTTTAAAAGACAATTAAAGTCAAATTAGGTCATTTGGGTAGGCTCTAATCCAATATGACTAGTATCTTTATAAGGAGATGGTGTTAGGATAGAGACCGTGGAATGAGCATGTGAATACACAGCGAGAAGGCATCCATCTGCAAGCCCCGGAAGGAGGTCTCAGAAGAAACCAGTCTTGCCAAATCCTTGATTCTAGGACTTCTAGCCTCTAGACTGTGAGAAAATAAATACCCATTGTGTATGCAACCCAGTTTGTTTTGGCAACCAGAGCAAAGAATACACCACTCATCCACCGAAGACTTTCCCCAAGGCCAAGCCTGCCATGAAACCACCTCTCACCCTCAAACTTCCCCTCCCTCTGTCTTTCTGTTGCTACTGCTTCTGTGTCACTTGGCCTTGTTTAGAATACATTTGCTCACACTACCCCCTGCTGCATTGTAAGCTTCCTGAGGATGAAGTCCACGTGTTAATCAGCTTTTTCTATCCCACCCTGCTGGTTCAGAAGGCCTGGGAGTTCTCAATGAATGGCCATTGAAATAACCAAGGAACAGGAATGGCATTGGGGGTCAGACCACCTAGATGTTTTCTGGTGGTGGTGTTGTGTGTATGTGTGTATGTGTTGGAGGTGGGTGTGGTTTTTCCAGGAGGGTGCCACCTCTTACCAGCTGTGTGATCTTGGGGGCGGTCACACTTCACACCCAAACCTGAAGAGTTTACAAAGCATTTTCATATGTAGCCTCTCATTTGGTTGTCATAACAATCCACCACTATTGCCCATTGTTTCCTCCAGTTCACAGGTAAGGTAACCATGCTCAACGAAGGCAGAGAAACAAAACATTCCATTGTGAACATTTACAATAATAGCTAAAATGTGCTGAGGGCCTGGTATGGCACTGAATGCTTTTTGTGGCTTGTCCCAATTAATCCTTACAAGGAGCCTGAGAGGGAGGAACTGTCACTAGAGCTTTCTTACAGGTAAACAGAGGCTCAGAGAAGTCACCTGAGATCACAGGGCTAAAAAGGATGGAGTGGAGCTTAAACACAGGCTTGATAGCCACAACCCACACTTAGAACCAATGCCGCCGCCTCCTCACATAAATCAGTACATTTTGTTATTGTTCAGTCGCCCTGTCATGTCCAACTCTTTTGAGACACCATGGGTTGGGATTTTCCAGGCAAGAATACTGGGGTGAGTTGCCATTTCCTTTCTCCAAGGGATCTTCCCGACTCGGGGATCCAATCCTTGTCTCCTGCCCTCATCTGCGTTGCAGGCAGATTCTTCACCAGTGAGAGCCACCAGAAAAATAGGGTCCTAAATGAGAGGTGCAGACAGGAATTGCTCCAAAATTCAGAGACGGAGTTGGTCTAGACAGCCTTCTTAAATAAGACAAGGTTCGAGCCAAGTCTTTTCAGACATAGCTGAGTAGAGAGGATGGGGTGGGGCCCGCCTGCCTCGCTTCATGCTGTTTACCACTGAGTCTCACAAGTCAAATTTAACCACCCAGTTTAACTCCTCATATCCCTCTGGAATCACCAGGCTCTACCAGCACCAGGCTGGGAGGTGCAGGGAAGCACAGAGGATGAAGTGGAAGATCCCTGCCCGTGAGAAGACCAATCTCCAGCGTAGAACAATAGGGCCCAAGAGGATGTGAATCAGTTATGATGCCGTGACTTCAAGGGTCTATCCAGGACCTTTGGGGAAAGCCCTGGTCTGAATTCTGCCACTGGTTTTCTATGAGACTTCAGGTATCTCGTGGCCTCAACTTCTGCACCTGGAAACAGAATCACTGAATATGTATTACAGAATGATTTCTATAGGCTACCCTCTATGATTTACATCCTATTTCTTCTCCCCCCCTCTCTCTACCTCTCTCTCTTCCTCTTCTTTTTTGTTAAAAATAGGAATTCAATGTTAAAGACAGAGGTCAAAGCAAAAAAAAAGTTTAAAAGTCGGCAACACACAGATAAAAGTCACAGGAGCCAATAGACACTCAAGAAAGATGCTTGTTAAACACAAGATTAATTAATCCATTCTCCTAGGCCCACCTCATGGTTCCACACAATCAAAAACACTAACTCGGGCAATAAAATGTAAGCAAGGCAGCTATTTCTTGAAGATGGAGATATAAATAGCAGCAATTGCCATTTACATCCTGCTGGGATGAAGGATGCTTTCAGAAGAGACGGTGTAAATGGATTAACCATTTCCTAGGGAAGCCAGAGGAAGACGTTTGAGTCTACAACAATATGTGATACCTAGAGCAGCGTCCATCTTCCTCCGGCACTAAACTCATGGGGGCCTCTCCTAAATTCTTTCTGCCCCTAGTGCTGGACCTTATCCCACTGGAAAAGACACCTTAGCAGTGGGGATAGGTTTCTCTTGGCTTATTTCTTGTTAGAATCAAAAGATAAGAGGAATTCCTAAGGAACTGGATGGGCAGTATTTTCTTAAGAACAGAAGTTGAGTAAATAGAAACAATACCCTGGGGACCAGTTGACCAACACAGCCTGTTTCAATTCTTTTTGTAAATTTTATTGGTGTATAGTTGATTTACAATATTGTGTTAGTTTCAGGTGTACAGAAAAGTAATTCAGTTATGCGTATGCGTGTATTCATTCTTTTTCAGACTCTTTTCCCATACGGGTTATTATAGAATATTGAGTAGAGTTCTCTGTATTACACAGCAGGTCCTTATTGGTAAGCTATTTTTATCTAGTAGTAAGTTAATTCCAAGCTCTGAATTTATCCTTCCCCTCCCCCACATAAGTTTGTTTTCAAAATCTGTGAGTCCATTTCTGTTTTGTAAATGAGTTAGTTTACATCGTTTTTTTAGATGCCAATTACGAGTGATGTCACACATGAGTGATAGCCACATATGAGCACCCACATTTGATACCCACGTATGAGTGGTATCATATGATATTTGTCTTTCTCTAAGTTTCTCTAGATTCTTGAGCACAGTTAGCATCTTGGTACGTATAAGATTTCTTTCCTTTGTATTTTCTTCCTTTTCTGGCTTTTAAAGACAAGAGAAAAACTGTCTGCAGAGGAAAATTCTTCTGTGTGAACTGAACCCTTCATCTTTTTCATCCCAATTTTAAGAAATACCCACTACAGTAAGATGAACCCTTCTCTGGAAGATAAAAAAGAGAGGGGTCTCCCCCTTCCCTGGGCCCCGATCATTCTACAATCCCAGGGCCCCCTAAAGAGCAGTGGGCCTCTTCTGATTGCTCTCCAGGTCGATTTTCAACAACCCACCCAGAATATCAAGGGGTTAGGCTCTCTAAGAAAACCTCCCCCTTCCTGAGCTGCTGTAGAAGCTTAGAAGATGTGGTAAAAATGAAAGATTTCCCAGTAACTGTGCCCACAGGGCTCCGGGGACGTCAGAAGCTGAAACCTGTGCCAAGTGACTCCTGCCTGAGGGCCAAGCAGGACAATCCATCAGTGTGGCCATTTGTTCAGTCCGTCAGAAAATGCCCCTGAGCCATCTTCATTCTCTCATCTGATAGACATCACTGTGCATCTGTCTCCCCGGCACCATATTCTCTTCTGGGGACATAAAAAGGAGAAGACAAAGCCCCTGTCTTCAGGAACTCAAGACTTAGTGGGGGCACAAGGAAGCCTCCATGCTTGCTTTCTCACTCCCTACCCCCACTCCAGCCCCACAACCCTGATATCAGGAAATGAGACAAGAAGGCTTGAGTCAAGTTGGAAAAACTGTTGGGTTGGGCTGTTGACTACCATTTTGGCGGAGAACCCAGTGGAATCTGAGATGTTGAGAATTCGCAACAATCGTGGTAGCTTCAGACGGTCTTCTATGCAGCATCCTTTGGGGGAGAGGGGTAATATTCTAGGCTCCTCATGAGGGACAAGCCTACAAACAAGAAAAAAGATAAAACAGTCACAAAGCTGGACACACTGCCTGCTCCCATGGACAAAAGAAAATGATATAAGTAGAAAAAGATGCACATGGCTGAGATTTATATTGAGACAGGCAATCAAGTAGAAAAAAATATGACTATGAACCCAGGTGCCAGATAAAGGCCTTGAAGCCTGGGCCCAGGGTGGAAAACTATTACCTTTTCTGATGGGAGAGCAGTGGTGTTTGGGGAAGGTGAGTATAGGGGTTGCTTAAGTAGACTAAACTCATGCAAACTCCAACCCCCCATCTCCTCACCAACAACTAACTGATGCCAAGAAACTGGGTCTGGTTGAGTCTGATTGGGTCTGACTGAATCTGGTTGAGTCTGGTTGCATCTGCTTAGGTTGAGTTCGGTCTGGTTGGTGATGTACTCAAATATTGCCCATGACCTTTGTGGACTAGTAGTCAACACAGAGATGTGAGTCTAAGTCCCACATCTGCTTCTTGTTTGGAAACGTCTCTGATTCTCTTTAAGCTTCAGCTTCCTCATGTGTAAACTGGGGGACTAGATCAGTACTTACCATGTTGCTGGTGTGAGGATTAAATGAGACAACTGTGTAAAGCTTGAAGAGTGCCCAGCAGAGGTGGAGGCTCAACACTTGTTAACTGCTATTATCTGCTACATGGAGTCTTTCCCCGTTCTTCCAATAAAAACGGTCCACCTTGAGCTCACACCACAATTGGGCTTTACCTTTCATTTTCTGCCCTTAAAGAGACGATCCCTGTTTGATTCATATCCAGAGAGAACAGTCAGAATTCAAATGGTGAGATTTGAATCATAAATGGTTCTTACGTGAGAGGGAGGAAAAAGAAAGAATGTAGAAGAAGATGCCTATAGGTAGAAATATGCAAATACTGTCAGCTACCAACACAACAAACAGAAACACACTGAGTTGCTGGAGCCTGAAATTCAGTTTCCTGGATGTTAAAGATAGACTTGCTATGACTTAAGATGTGATCCCTGAGGATCACCTGGGAGCTTGGGAGAAAGGCAGTTTTTCAGGCCCTACGCCAGTCCCACGGAATTTGAATCTCAATTTTGACTCCCAAGCATGATGCACTTGTGAATCTGGATAGACCAGTGGTTACCAATCTTGCCTACACATTAGAATCACTGAAGGATTTTTTTAAAATCCTGATGTCTAGGCTGTCTCCCAGAACAAGCAGAATCTCGTTTATTTTTGTAGCTCACCAGATTATACCACCAAGTAGCCCAGCTTGAGAACCATCGGTCTAAACAAACCCTACAATTTACTGGTCAAGAAACTACAGTCCAGAGGTAAACTGACCTGCCCAAAATCACATAGCAAGTGAGTGACAGTGCTTGGGAGTTGGGCCAAGTCCTCCGTTCCCAGGGCTCTCTGTGCTGTACTTTACTGCCCTGGAGAATTGGGGACGGGAAGGAAGCACCAGGCTTCCCTTTCCGGCTCAGCATCTTCACGGTTGAGTTCTGAAAGAGGAATTTCCTAGACATGGGTGGCCTGTGCATGGGAATTCCCTGATGGACTGTGTCCATCTCCCCCCACCCATCTCCCAGGAGATTGGTCCCAGAGCCCAGGCCAGGAGCCTGGCTTCTAAATGACAGCTAGTCTCTAGGTTAAAACAGCTCCCAAACTCTCACCCAGCCAGCCTGAGTCTGCCATTCCCACACACCCAGTCTTCCCAGAGACGCAGAGCGCTCAGGGACTGTCCCACCACCAGGCCATACAGTTCTCAGAACTCAGGTGAGGTTTCTGAGCCCCCACAGCCTCAGCTCCTGGCTCCTCTCAGAACTGGCTGGGAAAGGCCCCGTTCTCAAGTCAGCAACCGCGACAGTCTCGAAACTAGGCCTAGAGGCTCCCCTTTGACTTGTTTTCGCTCTCCTGTCAGGGTTTTGAGGGAGGTGTGTGTGTCTCAAACCTCTGATTGTCTCTGCTCTCTGACTTTTCTGGTCTGTTTTTGAAGTGGCTTTTTGTTATTCTGCCCCGGCTCACTCACCTTCCTCAGCAGCTGCGGAAAACACTCGGCCTTGCTCTGCTCCCCGCTGAGTGCTTGGATTCCATGTAAACTGCTCGCCTGCTGGCCTGGTCCGGAGGGCCTGGGCCTGTGGAGTCCTTGAGAACAATCATGGAGCAGAAAACCTCCCTGTGCTCAAGGAAGAGGATGGAGGAGACCTGAGAAAGCAGAAAGAACTTTCTAGGCACACCGTTACCTACAGCCTAGGCAGATCTGGAGAAGGCAGGGCTAGGGACCTCTTCTTTCACAAATATCAGGGTTGCTATGAGGAAGGTGCCCACCTGCCAGGAGAGGCTTCCCTGGTAGCTCAGTAATAAAGAGTCCGCCACCAATGCAGGAGACGCGGGAGACTTGGGTTCGGTCTCTGGGTCGGGAAGATCCCTTGGGGGAGGAAATGGCAACCCACTCTAGTATTCTTGCCTAAATATCCCGTGGACAGGAGAGCCTGGGGGGCTACAGTCTGTGGAGTCGCAAAGAGTCGGACATGATTGAGTGACTGAGCGTGTATACACACACCCCAGCCAGAAACCTCCACAGTCTCTTCTGTTGAAATTTGAGTAATCTAGAATGGCATTGAGATGTAGCCATTCATCATGTGTGGTTAGTGAGTGCTTAAAATATGGCTAGTGTGACTAAGGAACTCAATTTTAAATTTTACTTAATTTCAATGAAATTTAAATAACTACATGTGGCTAGTGACTGCTGTGTGAGAGCAGCTCATCAGCAGTGGTTCTCACAGCTGGCTGCACAGCAGAATCACCTGGGGAGACATAAACCTCGGACACCCGCATCCACCCCAGTGATTCTGATTTACCCACACAAGGGATGGACTGAGCTGCAGAGTTTGGGAAGCTTAATGGGTGACTCCAGTGTGCAGCCAAGTTTGAGAGCCTCTGGCCCAAAAAACTCCCAACAGCTCTTCTAACCCTGACTTCCTACATTTTGATGTGATTACTGGTGTTTTCAGAATTTGAGGACCACAAATCAATGTGATACACCACATCAATGAAAGAAAAGACAAAACCATGTAATCATCTCAATAGATGGAGGAAAAAGCATTTGGTGAAACTCAACATCCATTCATGATTTTAAAATGCTTATAAAAGTGGGCATAGAGGGGACCTCCCTGACGGTCCAATGATTAAAACTTCACCTTCCAGTGCAAGGGATGAAGGTTCAGTCCCTGGTCAGGAAGATCCCACGTGCCTCGGGGCCAAAAAATTAAAACATGAAACACAGGAAATATTGTAACAGATCCAATAAAGACTTAAAAATTAATTAATTAATTAATGTAAAAAGTCACCTGCCAGTGTGGGAGACATGGGTTTGATCTCTGGTCTGGGATGATCCCAAATGCTGCACAGCAATTAAGTTCATGTGTCACAGCTATTAAGCCTGAACTCTAGAGTCTGAAAGCCACAACTACTGAAGCTCATACACTCTGAAGCCCACCCATGCAATGAGAAACGTGTGCATACAGCGAGCTAGTAGGCTGCAACTAGAGAAAAGCCCGCATGGCAATGAAGACCCAGCACAGCCTGCTAGTGTTTTTTAAAAACATTGCCAGGAATAGCAGCAATACTTGATGAAAAGCCATTCAATAACCCCTTGAGAGGAGAGGAAAAAAGAGGGATGGGAGGGGAGGGGAAAGAAGTAGAAAGAATAAATAAATGAATAAAATCACTTAAAAACATTTCAGGTGGGTATAGAGGGACTGTATTTCAACATAATAACAAACCCACAGCCAATGCAATACTCAATGGTGAAAAGCTGAAAGCCTTCCCCTTAAAATCTGGAATCAGACAAAGAGGCCCACTTTCATTGCTTCTATTCATCATAGTATTGGAAGTCCTAGCCACAGCAATCAGACAAGAAAAAAAAGTAAAATGTACCAAAATGGTAGGGAAGAGGTAAAAATTGTCATTATCTGTAGAATTTGAGGACAGAGGAGTTTACTCAGAGAATCCACTCAAGACAATGTAAGGTATTTTTCCATGTTCTAAACATAATATAAATTCATGGTAGAAAACTGAGAAAATTCAGAGAAATAAAAAGAAAATTAAAATGCCCTGAAATCCCACCACCCAAATAAATAAAGGGTTAAAACATTTAAGTGTAAATCCTCCCAGATATTTTTCCGTGAATATATCCTTCTGTTTCCTTCAAAATTGGAATTATACCATGAATCCTATTTTGTAATTAGCCTGTATAACTTTGTTTAGTTCAGTTTCTCAGTCGTGTCTGACTCTTTGTGACCCCATGGGCTGCAGCATGCCAGGCCTCCTTGTCCTTCATCAACTCCCAAATCTTGCTCAAACCCATGCCCATCGAGTCGGTAATGCCATCCAACCATCTCATCCTCTCTTGTCACCTTTTTCTTCTGCCTTCAATCTTTCCCAGCATCAGGGTCTTTTCAAATGAGTCAGTTCTTCACATCAGGTGGCCAAAGTATTGGAATTAAAGCTTCAGCATCAGTCCTTCCAATGAGTATTCAGGACTGATTTCCTTTAAGTTGACTGGTTTGATCTTGTAGTCCAAAGGACTCTCAAAAGTCTTCTCCAATACCACAGTTCAAAAGCATCAATTCTTCGGAACTCAGCTTTATAGTCCAACTCTTATATGCATACATGACTACTGGAAAACCATAGCCTTGACTAGATAGACCTTTGTTGGCAAAGTAATGTCTATTTTTAATATGCTGTCTAGGTTGGTCATAGCTTTTCTTCCAAGGAGCAAGCGTCTTTTAATTTCATGGCTACAGTCATCATCTGCATAAATTTGGTTTATGTGGTCAACAAATATTCATATATCATTAACTGTAAGGTTACATGTTATTTTATCATAAATGTAAACTATAGTTTATTCAAACCCATATTAATATTGGCCACATTTTTGCTAGTATTTTTCAAAACGTTGCCATGAATATAATAGTAGCAATACTTGATGAAAAGCCATTCACTAACCCCTTGTGAGAACAGGAAAGAAGAGAGATGGGAGCGGAGGGGAAAAAAGAAGAGAGAAAATAAAATGAAAATAATTTGCCCAAAAGGCACAAAAAATTCTAAGTAATTCAAGTTACTCTCCAGAAAAGTTGAACCAGTTTATACTCCTTCCAGAAGAGTGCATGCTGGCATTATACAAAGTGCATTTGATAAGTATTATCAATTTTGCTTGTCAAATTTAATGAGGTTTTAAAAAAAAACACCACCAACAGGCAGCAACTCATTGTTGAAAAGTCCAGCATACCTTAATAAGCATCAACTCTGTACAAGGTGCTATCCTAGATATGGATAGTAAAGATGAACAGAACCAACTTTCCTGGTGATCCAGTGGTTAAGAGTCTACCTGCCAATGCAGGGGACAGGGTTTGATCAACGATCCAGGAAGATTCCACGTGCTGTGGAACAACTAAGCCGGAGCACCACAATTACTGAAGACCACGTGCTCCAGAGCCCAAGGGCTGCAACTACCGAGCCCGAGGGCCCTAGCACCCATGCTCTGCAACAAGAGAAGCCACTGCAATAAGAAGCCTGCACACTGCGACTAGAGAGTAGCCCCTGCTCACCACGACTAGAGAAAGCCCAAGCAGCAATGAAGACTCAGCGCAACTAATTATGAATAAATGAACTTTAAAAACTTAAAAGATGACCAGATCTGATCCCACCCTCTGAGAGCTCAGGGCAGGGGGGAACTCAAGGACTTGGCTGCAAGTCAGGGAGAACTAGATAGGTGCTAAATAGAGGTACAAAAGTCACAGTACTGAGCAGGAAAGAAAAGCCCATGATGCTTCACGGCAATGCCAGGAAGTCTAGGGGGTGGGGAGGTGCATATGAGCTGGATCCAGAAGATGAATGTAGGTACTGGCAAGCATCAGGAGGTGATGGTTTGGGCCAATATTGAAAGGTACTGGATGCTCAGGGGACCAGAAGATGTCACTTCTATCTTCCAGAGGCTCCTGCATTTATCAACCCCCTGCAGTCAGGAATCTGCCTGCAGTGGGGGAGACCCAGGTTCAATCTCTGGGTCAGAAAGATCCCCTGGAGAAGTGAATGGCAACCCACTCCAGTATTCTTGCCTGGAGAATCCCATGGACAGAGGAGCTTCGTCCATGGGGCCATAAAGAGTCTAACATGACTGAGAGACTAACAGTTTCACTTTCACTTTGCAATCAAGAAGCCCACCTTTAGATCTATGCCACTGTTGCCACTTAACTCCCTTATTTGTGGTGGGATCAGGGGACAGCTTGGTTTCTTTCTCCAAAGTCACCTTCAGAGACTTCTGAAAGTGAAAGTGAAGGTTACTCAGCTGTGTTTGACTCTCTGCAACCCCATGGACTATACAGTCCATGGAATTCTCCAGGCCAGAATACTGGAGTGGGTAGCCTTTGCCTTCTCCAGGGGATTTTCCCAACTCAGGGATCAAACCCAGGTCTCCCACATTGCAGGCAGATTCTTTACCAGCTAAGCCACAAGGAAAGCCCAAGAATACTGGAGTGGGTAGCCTATCCCTTCTCCAGAGGATCATCCCAACTCAGGAATTGAACCAGGGTCTCCTGCATTGCAGGCAGATTATTTACCAACTGAGTTATGAGGGAAGCCCACTCAGAGACTACTATATGGATGCAAATACCAAATACAGTATCAGTTCAGTTCGGTCACTCAGCCATGCCAGACTATTTGTGACCCCATGGACTGCAGTACACCAGGCTTCCCTATCCATCACCAATTCCCAGGGCTTGCTCAAACTCATGTCCATCAAGTTGGTGATGCCATCCAACCAAACATAGTATGGTATGGTTTTATTTGGCTTATTCACTCCTTTTCTAGAAGACATTGGCATACAGTGTCAGTATGTCCATTTTTTTAAAGTTCCAGGGAATTCCCTGATGGTCCAGTGGTTAGGACTCAGCACCTTCACTGCTGGGGCCAGGGTTCAATCCTTGTCCTGCAAGCCACAGAGCGCGGCCAAAAAATTAATTAAAAATAAATAAAATTTTTAAAATGAACATTGAAATTTTAAAAAAAGAGTTGCAAAAATCAAGGTCATAGGGCAAATTTTGGGAGACTTGGATTCCCCAAGCCTCAGGACCTAAGCCCAACTTGCACACAGTGCCAGCATTGTACAGAGAAGGAGGTGGCCGGTTCAAGCCCTGGCTCTCCCACTTAGGACTTGTGGGGGAATTCACTTCATCTCATGGAGCCCTATAAAACATGGGTTGGAGGAACAGTGAAGAATTAGATTTGAAGGGTGGAAAAGAGTGTTGTTAAAAACAACAAGAATAAGAATAAGATGGCTCCCCTGGTGGCTCAGTGGTAAAGAATCTGCCTGCCAATGCAGGAGACGCAGGTCCAGTCCCTGGGCCTGGAAGATCTCACATGCTGCAGAGCAACAAAGCCGCCTGCCTGCCACAACTACTGAGCCTGTGCTCTAGAAGCTGGGAACCGCACCTACTGAAGCCAATGTGCCTAAAGTCTGTGTTCCATAAGAAAGGCCGCTGCAATGAGAAGCTGAGTAGCCTCTGCTCACTGCAACCGGAGAAAAGCTCACACAGCAACCAAGATCCAGCAGAGCCAAAAATAAAGAAATAGAATGATTTTTAAAAAGAATAAGTTGTGACTCCCATCAATGTGGACCAGGGTCAAGTCAGCCAGCTTCTTACTTTCCCTTTTTATGAGTCTGTTTCACAAACACACACACAACACACACACACACACGCATACACACACACACACACACACACACGCATACACACACACACCCCCTTTAAACGAAGTCTCCGACGTACTAGCATTTCAGGAACAAGGCAAGTCCCCAGAGATGGCCTTTCTTCAGAAGCTCACTGAAAATGGATTCAGGAACTTGCCCAACGGTGATTCGGTGCATGGGGTTGGAAGGGCATGACAGCCTCGGGACCTTTGAGAGTGGGGTCCCCTTTTCCACGCATTGACCGACACACCCCCTTCCCCCAGCTCTGCTCTATTACGTCAGGGACAGAATTAAATTTCCCACCTGCCCTGCCTTCTTCACTCCCCCATCCCCTCCCTGCTCTGTGACACATATCCCTGGAGAGTCCCCCACATCATCGCAGAACAAAAACAAAACAACAAGAGAAAAACACCAGACCTTCCCCCTCGCCACCCACCTCTCCACTATGAGTTGCCCACACGATAGGGGTTCTTTAACTCAGGTTTCAAATACTAGAAATGAAATGGGTGGGTTTTTTTTTTTCACTTCTGCTATTTACACAGAAGTGACTGCCAGGGCTCCTCAGGCGCTAAACCCACCATAATTCAAATTTATTTTTAGATTCCTCAACTGTAGAAGTCTGCAAAATGCCAAAATGGGCTCATGTGATTCAGTCAACAGGAGGGAGGCTAGGGGACGGGGGTAGGGGATGAGTTGTGAGAACCTGTCATCCTCACCCCCAGCTCCCCCACCCTGACCCTGTGCTCTACGGATTCTGCTTCATTTCAGCCTCATAGAGGCTTGTAGAAAAACTCATCTAGTATTGATCTATTTTCACAGATACTGAAACTGAGGTTCTGGGTAGTTAAGCAGCTCGGTCAAAGTCAATTAGTCAGTACCAGGACCTGAATTTGAAATCAGAACTGACTCAAAAGCCAAAATTCTTTGTCCTGAAACCCTTCCCCTCTCTGTCTTTCTTTCTCTTGCTTCCACAGCAAATTCACATGTACCTTCTTTACTTAAGTGTTTGCACGCTCCCTGCTCTAGCCACCTGTGCTTTGACCTTTTCTGCTTTGGAATAAAAATCAGGTCCACCAGAGAAGATTCTGGAAACTTAAGGTTTACTCCACCCCCAAAGCAGTGCATAGGCTTCATTGCAACCTGTTTCAGTGACTGACTCTTTGTCCATTGCAAATTCTGGTGGGGAGGAGAGCAGAGGCAAGTTGGAACCCTCTAACAGCAACCTGGGAGGCTGCTGGTTTGGGGTGACACAGATCTGGGTTGGAACCCCAGCTTGGACACTTAAGGCACTTAAATGTCACTCAGCCTGCGCTTCCTCACCTAGAAATTGGCAATGAGGTACCCACTTGGCAGTGGAGATGAGAGACCCAAATGAGGTCATGTGAGGGAAAGGACGCAAGTCAGGTCCAGACACAGAGCTGGCCATTCGGTACATGTTTCCCTCTTGCCTTCCCTTCTCACCACCTCCGGAGAGGAGCACAGGACTTGACCAGGGAGCCTGGCCTACAGGAAGCTCTGGTAACTATCTCTGAGGAGATTCAAGACATTTATTAAGTAAGCAACAAGGTTCTACTAAGACAGCCATAGTCATATCATTTATTCTATGATAAACCGTAATGGAAAAGAACATTGAAAAAAGAATATGTATAAATGTACAACTGAATCACTTTGTTGTACAGCAGACATTAACACATTATAAATCATGCTAAGTAGCTTCAGTCGTGTCCAACTCTTTGTGACCCTACGGACTGTAGCCCTTCAGGCTCCTCTGTCTGTGAAATTCTCCAGGCAAGAATACTGCATTGGATTACCATGCCCTCCCCCAGATGATCTTCCTGACCCAGAGATCGAACTGGTATCTCTTATGACTCCTGAATCGGCAAGCAGGTTCTTTACCACAAGCACCACCTGAGAAGCTATACTTCAATTCTTCTTAAGAGTTTCATTAAGGCCAGCTTCCAACATTTGCAGGGGCCAGCCAAGGGTACAGTAGAAACGTGCATACCACATGCCAGATATTTATGCCAATAAACTGGCAAGTATTAACAAAATAGGCTCTATCCCATTTTGAAAATATGTTTCCCTCATGTAAAATATATTTTATAATGACCTAAAAGGCCATGTTTACATTTAGAATTCTCCGATTCCTTGGAGAGCTTCCTATCAGCCTCCAGCCCAAGGCCTGCAGCTCAGTCCCTTTTCCTTCCTACTCCCCGGCCTGCCATGTAAGCTCTGTCTATACCACCATCCCCATACACAACTGGCCTCTGGCCAGCTTTGAGCCTGGGGGATTCTGGATGCTGGGACCTGGAGGGTGACGAAGAAGTGGAGACCCTGACTGACTGTGGGCCCATCCTTCATGTGACAAAGAGGGGTGCAGTTAGAAGGAAATGCAGACAGCACTGTATTGATCAGAGCTGCCTTTTGCCTGTCACTCTAAATGGGAATTCATGCAGTGAGCTAGGACCACAACAGTTGCCTCATCCTTCTTTCTGAATTAACCCCTAAACTCAACATTTGAAAGAAAATTATATTTTTGACCATTTTAATCAATTTGCAATCATCTTTGTCTCTCCCTGGGACAGAGGCCAAGGAGGGGAGACTCTAACATCTGTCCTTTGATATTTACACAGAGAATCTCTTCAGCTCTATTTTTGTCCTTTGCTCTTAAAAGTCTTTGCTCTAGAAAACCAGACAGTTTGACAGAAACCAGATTTGTAGTTGCCAAGGGCTGCAGGTGGAGGAAGGGGTTGACTACAAAGACGTATGAGAGGATTTAAGGGTGTGATGAAATTGTTGTATACTGTACCTTGCTTCTGGTGGTGGTTACACAACTGTATGCATTTGCAAAAATCCCTAGAACTGTATACTAAAATAAGTGGGTTTTATTGCATGCAAGAAAAGAAAGAAAGAAAGTGAAGTTGCTCAGTCATGTCCGACTCCTTGTGACCCTGTGGACTGTAGCCTACCAGGCTTCTCCGTCCGTGGGATTCTCCAGGCAAGAATACTGGAGTGGTTTACCATTTCCTTCTCCAGGGGATCTTCCCGACCCAGGGATTGAACCTGGGTCTCCCACGTTGCAGGCAGATGCTTTAACCTCTGAGCCACCAGACTATACCTCAAAAACTTATATAATAAAAATTCTTCAAACCACATTTTAAGAAAGGAGCAATATTTGAAAGAAGAATGTGTTCAGGTCTCTAAAATGAATTTCTTTGGTGAGACTTTGAGTCAGTGAGTCAGTGTAGAGTACATCTGTCACGTTTGTAGTTGCCCATCATCTTATGTATGAATAGCCTTTCTTTCTGGAAGAAATTCCCTTGTTATGGTCTTGCCTCCTCAAGTAGAAGTCAAGAACTCAAACTCCCAGTCTCCCTTGCAGCTAGACATGGGCACGTGGCCTACTCTCCACCAGTCAGAAGCATTCATGAAGATTTTGATTCAGAAGTATGGTGAGGGCTGCAGGGGGCTTCCATTTTCGCTGGTGTGACGATGGCAGAGACATTTGATTTTGAAGCTTTTAGTGGTTGTGAGGTTGAGTTCCTGGTCACCAGCTCAAATTCGTGGAGGGTGGGGATGCATGGGGAAGCTCCGTTCCCTGCTCTCTGCTACTGGCTCTGCGTCTTCTTGGGGAAAGACCTTGATTTCTCTGAGTCTCTTCATCTGCAGGGCTCACCTGACAGAACTGTTGTGAAATTAAGTGAAACACACCAGATTCAGGGTCTGGTATGCAGTAGGTGCTGAATAAGAATTAGCTCCTGTCCTCCCTCAAACAATAGGTAAGATCCTGGAAACTGGGAACCTCCCAGTGGCTTAATGGCTTGGGAGCCTCCCTAGAGCTGGGACCCCAGGAGCTTTATTCAGAAGCCAGTGCTGACACTAACCTTTGAGGAGTGGGAGCAGGTAGTCAGAGCTATATGCCCGTTAAGCTTCCCTCCTCTGCCCAGCTCCTCTCTGGCTGTACCAAGGAGTGAGCATTATTTCATGAGCTCAAGGTAGAGCCTGTTTGGGGTCAAATCAATGAAAAGATGCTTCAGTCTACTGGTTGAGCACCAATAATATGCCATGTGCTGTGTTAAGCATCCAAGAAATAAATAAGTTGCCAACTACTTGCAACCTGATGGAGGGAGAAAAATGCATAGATGCCTGTCATACAAATTAGACTGAGAGATGGTAGGACAGTAGTAGTGTGAATAAAATGCTGTGGGCTTGAGCATCAGAAATTCTTCAGAGGGTGAGGACTCTCTGAGCAGGGTCTCAAATGATGAGTTTGAGTCTAACAGGGGAGGAGGGATTCAGAGGCATCTTAGCCTGAGAGAAGAGCATCTGGAAAAGCCCAGAAGAAGGAAAGTGCATAGCACTCTTGAGGGAACTCAAAGTTGGTCCAGAATGGTGGCAATGCAAAGTGGGTCAGAGACTCCTCAGGCCTCAGGCTAGAGAAGGGCTTTGAATGCCATGAAGAGAGCACAGGAAAAGGATGAAGCGGACATGGTCTCTTTCCCAGCCCCGCCAGAGATGGTCAATGGACTCTTCGAATGCAGATGACCAGAGAGAGCATCTCAGGTCCTCTGGTTCAATTCCCAGCTGAAGAAGCAAGCAATGAGGTGCTCCTGGAAAATGGCTGGCTGAACCGAGACCAGAACCCCTTATTCTTTCCTACCACAACAGGCAGTCTCAAGTGAAACAAGCATGAAGCCACCTGGGCTTTCTAATACCTACAATGTACAGACTCAGCTGTGACACATGCAACACTGGCCCAGTGGCGGGCCTGGCCCAGGGGGTGGGAAGTGGGCCTGCTGGATGTCTCACTCATCAATTGTCACGAGACCAGACATCACTTCCCCTCTCCTGCTTTCACCGCAGAGGCTATTTCAGTCCAAGTTCCTGATCACCCTCGCCACCTGCCAAGAAAAAGGTCACCACAGATGTCAACACCAGGTTTCACTGAGGGACAAAAGGAGCCCATGAGGGATTCTGGGCAACCTTCAGCCACACACAGAGGCTCCAGCCTAGAGCTGTTGGCTACATTCAGACACTGTGGCCAGCCCCAACATCTCTAGGGGTCAAAATTAGAATGGTGTGAGGTTCCACTGAGCAATTCTGGAAGAACAAACTGCCCCCTGCTTTCCCTTAACCTGCCATCAGACCCCCATTCTCACCTGCCTCCACCACTTTCCTCAGGGAACCTGGCAACGTGAAAAACACAGACCTAAACCCTGCCTCTTGATGCCCCACAATGAACCACGCAGCAAAACAGGAAGCATCTTCTTGTCATTGTGTTCTGTGTGCAGGCACGTCCCGACAAGAGGCAGGAAACCACCCCCGAGCCGTGGCAACAGGTGTCAGGGTAACCTGAGGCTTCCCGCCAGTCCTCCTTCCCTTTTCTTCCTCCTGGAGAGCAGTCCCCTTTCTCTCTGCAGCCTGACAACTCCTCACCTCTCACCTGCTACTCCTTTCCCTTTTAACAGCCTGAGGCCTGATAACGACCTTCAAATGCCCTCAAACCTAGTAAGACTGTTGTCTCTCCCAAAATATAATTCCTGAGACCGACCAACCAACACAAAATGTACACATACACTGAAATTAAAAGGACTTCTCTTTTAGATTTTTCTGATTGCCAACTTCTAGGTCAGTTCAAAATAGAAATTCTCTCAAATTTGGGGGTGTCCCTGTCTGGCTGGGGCCCTCAGTCTATCCTAAATCTGCCTGTTGGGTTACCCTGCACTGTTGGAGACCCACACTCCTTGGCTTCAAGTGGGGTTGATTGTTCCCAAGTGGAACAAAACAGGGATGGAGACAGGAGTATTAGAGGCATGGTTTTGGACTTTACCCATTGAATTACAAACCCAGAGGGACTGGAAGCCAGAGGACATCTGGGTTGAGCCAAGAAATTGGTTCTTTAACCAGGGTTCCATCTGCACCAAAGGCTCCCTCCAGGGGACTCTGGGTCTGCTGCCTTCTCTTGGGTCTCTCCAGATCAGACCTTCTACAGAAGGTCCCTGTTCTTCCTTGCCTTGTACAAGACTTACCCTGTTCTTTCTTATGTTAATAGCGGGGGCTGTGTTTATGGCAGGTTAAGTTTTTCTTTATCCTTAAGGTCACTGGGTTATCAGGATGGTTGGACTGAATGACTGTAAAATTCTCTTCCACGTCCTGCTCCTTACTCCTTCTCAGAAACCTTTGCTCATGGGCAGGACTTCCCCATGAGGATGCAGCGCACACATTCCCAGAGAACAGGGCAGGGCATAGAAAGCCTGATCTGAGAACGTCTTTCCCAGGAATGGCCTTAGCCCTTTAGGTCATGCCTCACGTCAATTTGGCATGGTAGGAAAAGTCCCTTAGCTTGGAGGCAAAAATCAAGACACTTCTCTTTTAAGGCTCAGTTTCCTTAGTCAGAAAATTGAAACCTACCCAACCGAGCCACCCTGATTGGTAATGCCATCAGACTAAAAGAATGTGCTTGGAAACATGCAAGCCTCATACAAGTGTGGAGACATTGCCTTCCAGTAACTGGCATGTTCTTCAGTTATTAGCTGACCATGGCATATTGTGTCTGCCGATCCTTGCTCTTGACATGATACCTGGCAGAGCAGATACCCGGTAAATCAATACTGGGTGCATGAAGGGCCAGTGAATGGACAGATGGACAAATGTACATGAAGAGTAGTGGGGAAGAGTCAACTATGGGACCAACATTACTCACCATCTGTTTCACATGTCACAACAGCAGGCAGAGATTCGCTCCAAACACACAGCCAAAGCAAAATACCTCTCACGTGCCAAACACAACCAGATCATTGTACAAGTAACAAAGGCCAGAAATCTGGCCCCCACACGCATCTCCCCTGCAAGGAGGCCAGGTTAAACAGTGTGGCTTTCCCTGTTCCCCCAGCTCCCAAATTGAGTGATTTGAGAAAAGTGAGCAAGCTGTTCAAGGTCTGCCAGGCAAGACTTCTGGTCTTGGCCCTTGCTGCTGACCTCTCAACACCACCTTCCTCTCTTCTCCTGGGTCACCCCTGCTCCCCTCAGATAGCACTTTTTCCATAACCTTCCTGATTCCCTTCTGTGGCATGTTGGGCTTGCCCCTCCCCTCATTAGTTAGCTCTTATCACATTGTGCTTTAATTTTGTCTTCCATTATTTTTTAAATATTATGAAATACTGAATTCATAAACGCATAAAGAATATTACATTGAGATCTTTGTCCACCGCAAGTCAAACCTTACCAACACAGTTTCAGCTCCTAAAAATCCCTCTCCATTGACACTCTTTTCCACCCCTATCTTGAATTTAGTATCTACCTTTCCATGACTATTTTTATTTTTTTTCATTGGAGTATAATTGTTTACAATAATATGTTTCTGCTGTACAACAACGTGAATCAGCTGTATGTATCCATGCCTGTTTTTATACTTGTAATGCTTATGGGCAATTGCCTTTTTATTTTCCCATCTCCTCCACTGTTATAGAATGAGTGTTTGCATCCCCCCCAAATTCATATGTTAAAGCTCTAAGACCCAACATGGCTGTATTTGGAGATGGGACCTCTAAGGAAGGAAGGTTAAATAAAGTCATAAAAGTGAGTCCATAACCCAACAGGATTAATGTCCTTATAAGAAGAGCTATCAGGACTTCCCTGGTGTCACAGTGGTTAAGAATCCATCTGCCAACACAGGGGACATGATCCCTGGTCTGGGAAGATCCCACATGCCAGGGAGCAACTAAGCCTGAGCACCACAACTACTGAACTTGTGTGCCTTAGAGCCTGTGCAATGAGAAGCCTGTACACCACAACGCAGAGTAGCCCCCATTCGCCATAACTAAGGTAAGGCTGCACAAAGCAACGAAGATCCAGTGCAGTCAAAAATAAAATTAATTTTAAAAGGAAGAGATCCCAGAAAGCTTTCTCTGTGTGTGTCTTTCTCTTGTCTTTGTGTCTCTGTGTCTCTTTGTTCCTTTCTCTGTCTCTCCCCTCCACGCCACCTTGCGCACTCTAAGAAAAGCTCATGTAAAGACGTAATGAGAAGGTATACATCCGCAAGCAAGGAAGAGAGGGTGCTCCTCCTGGACCTTGATCTGGGACTTCCAGGCTCACAACTGACTGTGAGAAAATTAATTTCCAGTGTTTAAGCTACACAGTTTGTGGTATTTTGTTGTGGCAGTCAAAGCTAATATATCCACCATATTCCACATGAGCTTGGCAAGGTCAGAGACCATGGGTATTCATCTTTGTATCTGTAGAATCCAGCACTGTGCCTGGCATATAAGTGTTTATCAAATATTTGTTGAATAAATGAGTGAGTGAAGACACTGAGGAAGAAATATGGATGGCCTAGGGCCTATTCCTGGGAGCAAGGTGTTCTCTGCTCCGCCATGACACAGGTCTTATTCAAGTTGCTGCTGAGACTAGAATCTGCAGTCAGCTCCTAATATAAATTTAAAAAGAAGAAAGGAACCCCCGAGAGAGAGCTGGAAGAAGTGGTATCACCTTAGGAAAAGGTTGAAATCGTATCATCAATCAATCAAATTTTCATTAAGCATCTGTTTATTAGGTATTCAGTCCCCAACTGCCTCCATTTCTGTAAGGCAATCGATCTTTGGAAAACCATAGACCAAGTGGTACAAAGATGCCCCAGATAAAAGTGAGCACAATGCATTTGCTTCTCTTATGGACAAGTCCTTGGTACAGAAACCAGTCCCCAAGCACTGGTAAGGAGTTTCACTTCCAGAGTCCCTGCTTTGACTTTTAAGACTCTCCAGACAATTAAAAAAAAAAAAAAAAAAAGATTACCCAGAGGGAAAGAAGCAGCAATCTCAGGGGGCTGGCTTCAAATCTTTTCCTAGGTATGCAACACATGGTCTTAACAAGCGGGCTGAGACAGAGGATAACAGCCAGGGCACCCGTAAGTGAATGATATTAGATATATGTTTTATTTACTTTATTTTTTATTTTTGGCTGTGCTGGTTCTTTGTTGCTGCGTGCCAGCTTTCTGTAGTTGCAGTGAGTGGGGGCTACTCTTTGCTGCCATGTACAGACTTTCATTGCAGCGGCTTCTCCTGTTGCAGAGCACAGGCTCCAGGCACACAGGCTTCAGTAGTTGCAGCGTGTGGGCTCGGTAGTTGCGGCCTGGGGGCTTTAGAGCACTGGCTCAGTAGTTACGGCACATAGGCTTAGTTGCTCCAAGGCATGTGGAATCTTCCCGGATCAGAGATCGAACCCGTGTCCCCCCACATTGGCAGGTGGATTTCTATCCACTGTACCCACCATAGAAGACCTAAAAATATATTTTTAAAATCACAGCACTGTTTGGCACAATACAAAGACCAGCCACAAATGTACACAGTGCAATCTTTCTTCCAAGAAGCATAACGTCTCTGCTTGAATAGAAGACAGTTCCCATGCTGTTGCTATAAATGGCAATTTGAGTGTCCTTGAAGTTAAGTGCTATGAGTGTTCAGAGGAGGGAAGAAAGAGAAGGTGGGCCTGCCTGGACCTCGAAGGATGGGATGCAATTTGGAAAGTCATAGGTTCCTCCTATATTGTCCCTCTCAGAAAGAGTGAATGGTCACTAACTGCTAGCATGTGGAGGGAAAGCTCAGAGTGTTGAGAAATACTAGGGAATCCCCAGTGCCTTGCTCAGGGATCAGCTAAGAAACTGAAACTGAAGGCCTCCAGCCCAAAGTGTGCCGTGTTCACACAGCCAGAGTAGGAGAGGTTGGTAAGGACAGTGAGCAGAGGTCTGGGGTGGGCACCACAGCTTAGCATCCAGCTGAGTCTTCTGAGAAGATCAGAATCAGGATGCTTCCTTTTTCCCCTAGGAACACGGCATGTCTACCACAGAGCTCTTCCGTCCTGCCCTGTGTCCTGTGGATGCTATCTGGGGGTCTTCTCTGGGGTCTATATGAGGCTGAAGAACCAAGAAAATCCCTGAGGACAATAAGGATTATCCTGAGAAAGGAGCCTGGAGATTATGTGGTCCAGTCTCATTATTTTCAGGTGGATATCCAAGAATCAGAGGGAGGAACTGACTTGTCTGAAGCCACATAAAACATTTCAGCAGAGGAAGACTGGAACACAGGTCTTCTGCCTCTAAGCTCAATTTTTCTTAGAAACATCTTGCACATGAAAAAAAGACCTCAAGAGGAAGCTTCTAGAATAGTTCCAAACTGAAGTTGCTCTGCCCTTCCTTGCCAACACCCTACCCAGATATAACCCACTAGAGTCTTTCCCACCTAGTGCAAAAGATTGTCTATATCTTTAAAAGTGAGCAGCCCCCAAGTACCAGTGATGGGAGCAGCCAGAATCTTTAGAATGGAAGGAAAGTTCCAGTTCCATGAGGGCTTCTCAGGTCTCCATTTGGGGGATTTGGAATAAAAGAGACTGGTTAAGCAGTGGATAGGACGCCACAAGAAAGTTCTGCACTCCAGAGTCTCAGATGCCAAAGTTTGGGTATCTCCTAGGCAGTCCATATCCTCACTTCATACTTGAGAACACTGAGGCCCAGAGAGGGGAAGCAACCTACCCAAGATCATACAAAAAACTGGTGAAAAACTTGGCTTAATGCACTGCATCCCAGTTGAATGTTCTTCATATCTTTAGGGCAAAGAAAAGCTATCCTATCTATTTGTCCACCTGTCTTCCAGCCCTATTCAATCTTGGATTTCCTTCCCTCATTTTAGGTAAAGCATCATGTCATGTTTGGCCTCAGTCATAACTGTAGGCAACAGGGACGCAATCTAGCCTTAACTTTTTCTACACAGTAGTCCCCCCTTATCTGTAGGAGATATGTTTGAAGACCCCCAATGGATACCTGAAACTATGAGTATTACAAAACTCTATATATCATACTTACTATATTTTCCTATACATAAATATCTATAATAAAATTTAACTTATAAATTAGGCATGATAAGACAGCAACAAAAATAGCTAACAATAAAATAGAAAAAGTATACCAATATACTGTAGCAAAAGTTATGTGAATGTGATCTCTCTCTTCCTCTCTCAAAATATCTTATTGCAGTGTGCTCACCCTCCTTCTTATAGTGATGTGAGATGATAAAATACCTACCTGATGAGATGAAATTAGGTGAATGACATGGGCATTGTAACATAGCATTATACTACTGTAGAGGTATCATCAGCAGGAGGGTTGTCTGCTTCAAGTGACCCTAGATCATCAAGCAATGATGATGTCAATGGTTGGGGATCCCAGGTGGGACAGAGAAGGACAGTGCAAGATTTCATCACATTACTCAAAATGGTATGCAATTTAAAAATTCGGAATTTTTTTTCTGGAATTTTCCATTTGCTATCTTCAGACTATGGTTGGCCACAGATAATTGTAACCACAGAAAGAAAAACCATGGAAAGGAGGGATTACTGTGCCTTAAACTCCTTAGGAATAGGTATCATCTTCTATCAGTCAGAGCGGAAGCAAAATAAAAGGAAGACCTGCTCTAGGTATTTCAGACAAAAGGAATTTAACATAGGGAGTCAGTTACACAGATGATAGAAGAGCTGATAAGTCAAACAGAGGATGGTGAAGCCACCCAGATATTAATAACAGCAGGAAGTTGCCACCATCGCTAGAACTGGAGAAACACAGGAAAAGGTAGAGCTACCAGAGCCCAGGAAATAGGGCAGGAGTTGGAACTAAGGTGCAGGTTACTCTTCAGGTGCTGGCACCACAGAGATAGGGGCACCACAGAGATAGGGGCTGGCTGATGGACTCTGGGTTCAAAAACATGCAGCCATGGCTGGGGATGCCACTGGCTGCTGGAAGCAGAGAGGGAAAGGAAATATCTTAGCAATGGAAAAATATGCAAATATTTACCCTTCAAAATATTGGGAAGGCTATACTAATATCAGTCAAAATAGATTTTAAGACAAAAGCTGTTTGCAGAGACAAAGGATATGTTATAATGATTAAAAAAAGGGCCATCCATCCAGAGAACGTAACAGGTAAACAGACACACACCGAAACAACAGCGACCAAAAATAAATGAAACAAACATTGACAGAATTGGAGGGAGAAATATGAGAAATACACAATTCAACGATCATAGTCAGAGGCTTCAATACGCTACTTTCAATAATGGATACAACAATGAGGCAGTAGATCAATAAGGAAATAAAGGACATGAACAATATTATGTACCAGTTGCACCTATTAGATATCTATAGAACACTTCACCCAACAACAGCAGGATACACATTCTTCTCAGGTGCACATGGAATGCAGATAGACCATATGTTAGGGCATAAAGCAAATCTCAATAAATTTAAAAGAATCACATATAAAGTATGTTCTCTGACCACAGTCAATAACAGAAGGAAATGTGAAGAATTTACAGATATGCAGAAATTAAACAATGCACTCTTAGATAATCAATGGGTCAAAGAAGAATTCACAGGGAAAGAAACTGGAAAATACTTTGAGATGAATAAAAATGAAAACACACCATATAAAAAACTATGGGATGAGACCAACACAACATTGTTAAACAATTATCCTCACCCCCAATTAAAGATTTTAAAACCTATGGGATATACCTAACGATGTACTTAGAAATTTACAATGCCTATTAACTGTAAATGCCTGTATTAGAGAAAAGAAGAAAGATCTCAAATAAAGAACCTAAGCTTTTACCTTTAAAAATCAGAACAAGAAGAACACACTAAACCTGATTCAAAAAGATGGAAGAAAGTAAAAAAGACTAGAAATATTTATTTAAATGAAATAGAGAATAGGAAAAATAGAGAAGGTCAATAAAACCAAAAGTTGGTACATTGAAAAGATCAGCAAAATTGACAAATCCTCAACTAGACTTACCCAATACCAAAACCACAAAAATATATTGCAAGAAAATAAAAATACTTACCAATATCCCCTATAAATATAGATGCCAAAATTCTCAACAAAAATCTAGCAACATACATAAGGGAAAAAAAAAGATTATGCACCATGACCAAGTGAGTTATCCCAGGAATTCACTTTGGTTTAACATTTTAAAGTCTGTGTCTATAATACACCATATTTAATAGAATAAAGGACAAAAATTATCATCTCAGTGGGCAGAGAAAAGGCATCTAACAAAATTCAACAAACTTGGAATAGAAGGGAATATGCATGATACCCAAAAACTAACTCAAAATGAATGTCAGAACTAAAATGATAAAACTTTTAGAAAGAAGGATAAGAATAAATCTTCATGGACTTGAATTAGGCACTGTTTTCTTAGATATGACACAAAAAGTATGTGAATAAAGAAATATAATTTGATTCATAATTTTAAAGTTCTGTACATCAAAGGATACCATGAAGGAAATAAAGATAATCCACAGGCTGGGGGGAAATATTTATAGGTCATGTATCTGATAAAGCTTTTGTATCAAGACTACATAATAAACTCCCTGAACTCAACAGTAAAAAAGCAAACAACCCAATGGACAGTCGCCTGCACCAAGCTCCTCCATCCACGGGATTTTCAAGGCAAGAGTATTGGAGTGGGTTGCCATTTCCTTCTCCAGGGAATCTTCCCAACCCAGGGACTGAACCCAGGTCTCTCGCATTGTAGACAGATGCTTTACCTTCTGAGCCACCAGGGAAGTCCTTAAAATGGTCAAAGGACTTAAATAGACGTTTTTCCAAGTAAAATTTATAAGTGGTCAATGTTGTCTTGTTGTTGTCTAGTCTCTAAGTCTTATCTTATTCTTTTGCAACCCCATGGACTGTAGCCTGCCAGGCTCATCTATCCATGGGATTTCTCAGGCAAGAATACTGGGGTGGGTTGCCATTTCCTTCCCCAGGGGAAGGGTTGCCCTTCCCCAACCCAGGGATTGAGCCCATGTCTCCTGCGTCAGCAGGTGGGTTCTTTACCACTGAGCCACCAGGGAAGCACACAGATGGCCAACAGGCACATGAAAAGGCACTCGCCGTCATTAGTCATTAGGATAACGCAAAGCAAAACCACTTCACATCCACTAGGATGGCTAGCATCAACAATAAAATAGAGAACAGGTTTTGTTGAGGATGTAGAACCTTCATACATTGCTGATGAGAATGAAAAATGGTGAGGCCACTTTGGGAAAAGCTTGACAGTTCCTTGAAATGGTAAACATGTAGTCGCAATATTACCCAACATTTTCACTCGTAGGCATGTTCTCTAGAGAAAAAGAAGCATATATCCACACAAAAACTTGTATATGAATGTTCCTGGCACCATTATTCATTATAGCCAAAAATTGGAAACAACCCCAACGTCCAGCTCATCATGGATAAACCAAATGGAGTATATGCATACAATGGAATATTATTGAGACATAAAAAGGAATGAAGTACCGATATATATGAGAACATGGGTGAACCTTGGAATCATTATGCTAAGAGAAAGAAGCCAGACACAAAGGCCACATAGAGAATAGTTCTATTTATGTGAAATGTCTAGAATAGGCAAGTCTGTAAAAGACGAAAGTAGATTTGTTGTTGCCAGTGGCTGGGGGTGGGGATGGAGGGGATAGCGAGAGTCATTTCTAATGAGTAAAGGTGGAGGAGGCGTGGTTTTTCAGGGGGAAACTATTTTAAACGTTCCAAAACAGATTGTGGTGATGATTGCACAACTCTGTGAATATACCAAAAAAATTTTTTTTGACTGGTACTCTTTAAAAGGGTGAATTTATTTGTGAATTATATCGCAATAACATTGTACTTAAAAGGAAAGGAAAGAAAAAGAAGAGGAGAGGAAAGAGTAAAGAAAATGAAAGAAAAGAAAAAAGAGGAGAAAAGAGACAGCCTGGTCCGATGGCTGATTCATGTTGATGTGCGGCAGAAACCAACACAATATCGTAAAGTAAATTTCAAAAAAAAGAAGGAGATCCTGGCACATCCCTCCTCTTCTGCTTTCCAACATCTGTCAGTGCCTCCCATTGGCCAAACCTACCCAAAAACCAGAGGGCAAAGCAGTTTGGGAAATGTAGTCCCCTATGACACTGAGTTGGGCAAGGGAAGGATGGGGACAGATCTTTCACTTATCTCCAGCTCCCTGGCATGTGATACCTAGGGTGTAAACATTTATCAGACCAATAAATAGTTTCATTCCCCTGCCTTGGGCGGGGCCCTGAGTCTGCAAGGGGGGCTTTCTGAATGTAAATGACCCAGTGACTCATGATCCTATGACTGGTGAGTGGGCTGTCACTCTCTTTCACCTTCTCGTACCCCTCACACCCTTTGGTCCCAGGAAGCCACCTAAGCCCAGACCCTGAGTGAGGCCAGAGAAGGGGGAGGAGCGGGGGTGGGAGGGGCAGAGGAGAGGGTGGCTCCTCTCACAGCTTAAAAGGGGCTAGAACCACATCCTCCCCAGACAGAGCCCCGGCACAACCTTCCTGTGTGGTTTCAGCCGCCGAGAGAATCATGGACCTGGGTGAGTGAGCCTCCCCCGAGTGAGAGAGATAGCAGTTACTGGGGTCACTTGGATGGCCAGAATGACTTTGTGGAATGGGGGTGGAGGATGGGGTGGAAGGCATGGGGGAGCCTCCCGGAGGAACCAGGTGGCTTTGGTGGGAATCAGTGGCTCCTCCCAGAGAACGTGCACCCCTGTTCCTCCAGGTACTTCTTTCGGACCTAGGGAAGGGGGTGACCATTGTTACCAAGAATAGTAGGTTCTGCAGAAGGTGCCAGGGCTGGGGTGGTAGAGATCTGGACAGCACCTGCTCTAGCTAGCCAGGGGGTGATGGGGAAGGCTCCCGGGGGCCCCGTTTCATCAGAGAAATCTTGGAGGGTTCAGGACCCTCCATTTGCCCGCCTATTCCCACCTCTCTCCCAGGCTGAGCTTGTCTACTCTCTTAGGGTTATGACAAGAGGCAGATTCAAGGTGAGTGCATTATGTAAGTGACACTATACTAGCAACACGAGCTGCGCTTACTTTCTCTCTGTTGCATATCCCACGGGGAGGCTGTTGCCTCTTGCCAGTCAAAGGTTGAATGGGCAACACAAAATGAGACCACGAGGGGCCTTCAGCTGAAGTCACAGCCAGGGCCTCCAACTCAGCTCCCAGTCTCACTCACTTTTTCTACCTAAAAAGTGAGTATTATTCCAAAATCCATCCTCTGGTCTAACCTTGGTCTTAACTAGAGGGAGTCCAAGGGAAGCCCCAAGCAGGTCCTTAGGGGTTCACCCAGCTCCGGACACCCCATTTACAAATCTCAGCTTAAGAGTCAGCTGAGGCTACAAAGGCCAGGTTCCTGGACGGCTTGTTCTCACCAGCAAACAAACACCACAGCAGCCTCAAAGCCACAAGGGGTTGGCTTTAAAAAGTGAAGGTTCCCTGTTCATCCTCTGCTGTCCTCACACCCCTCCCCATCACACCACAGCCTCTTGCCTTCATGTCGGCTTTTCCCGCCCACTCGGAACCTAGGGTCGACTCAGCAAACAGCTGTCAAAGGGCTAAAGTGGCTCTTGCACCCACCAACCCAGAACTCCTGGAAGGCAGGCTTTGATTCTTGCACCTCTGATTCCCAGGGGCTTTGGAGGTGTGAGCAGAAAAAGGTTTGTGGAATGAATGAATGGCATCAAGAACTCTGATTTTAGTTTTTAAAAATCCCTTCCAACTTCCCCTCCTCCCAGCAGCTTGCCCACTAATCCCACTTCCCAGACATCCACCCCTACTAACTATGGTACCAGAATGCAGACATTGTCCCCTGGAGACCCCGATCCTGCCCCTCTGTTTGACCTCTGTGAAAGAAACCAAGCAGGTCCCCGCGGTGCACCAGTAAAGGCTAGAGAACCGGCTCCCTGATATGTAGTGCTTGCCAATTGCCACGGTGTAAATTCTCCCATCATAGCCGATT
Organism: Capra hircus; assembly: GCF_001704415.2. Taxonomy (NCBI): domain Eukaryota; kingdom Metazoa; phylum Chordata; class Mammalia; order Artiodactyla; family Bovidae; genus Capra; species Capra hircus. The sequence goes on along the minus strand of NC_030826.1, from coordinate 40,434,343 downwards.
ACAAGCTGTCAGCCGATTTCAAGCTGTGGAACGACTGAGCAGAGAGTCAGAGAGAGATGTTCGTCGCTGACTTGATGAGCCCATGAGAGCAGCCACAGCGCAGCACGGAGGGTCCTCCTCCCAAGGACTAGGTTTGGGGTGCTAGACTCACAGGCATTAATGAGGGAGGGAGGTCCTTTTAATGCAGGACATGTCTCCAGAATAAAAGGCTGTTGTTACTGTTCACTCAATTCGAGAGAGCCCCAACGGCCGACTGAGCCCCAAATACTGGTGGAGGGGACATCACTGATACATTTTGCTCAGATGAGGCTCCAGGGCTCTGGGCCGTTTGTATGACATGAGCCACAAAGGATCTGGTTTTTTTTTTCATCTTTGTCAGCCCAGCAGGGCGCCTGAGGTGGGTGAGGGGTAGAGTTTCTGTTACACAAAATGAGAAACGCCAGAACCCAGAGCTGAGCAGGCCTTTTTCACGATTTGAATGGGCAGCCCGAGGTGCCTTCTTTGTCCATCTTTAAGAAATGGGGCCTAAGACTTCAGTTCGAATTTTCCAAAGCAGAGAAGAAAAAAAATGAGCCATGAGATACTCATTTCCCACAGCTCAGCCAGAAATAGAGGCAGAGGGAGAAGTTGAAGGAATTCAGGGCCAATCCCTTCTGGCCTTTGGGGAGCCTGACTGGGGAAGAGGGGAACCCTGCAGCCTGGGGGAGCTGTTGGGAAATCTCTCCTCTTTGCTTGGTACTTTCAGTCAACTGCTATTGATGGAAGAATTCAGGCAGGACCAGTCTGGTGTAGGGAGAGACACATGTGTCAATGACCCATTGCAAGAGGGGGAGAGAGAGTGCTGATGGGGTAAAAGGAGGGCAATTGTGAAACCTAAAGAAACGAACAGTGACTATGAGTCACGGGGCATTTAAGCTGGGTTTTGAAGGATGTGTAGGAGTTCTCGAAGCAGACAAGGAGAAGCAAGGGGCCTAGGAGGTAGCAGGACTAGCAATCTCAGTGGCTCAATTGCCAGTAATGTAACTGAGGGAATGGGCATAAGATATAGTAAGTGAAGGACAGTGGAGTGATTCAGAGGTTAGTCCCACCTAAAGGCATCCAAATCCAATTTTTTTTTAACTCCATGTAACAAAGCAGAATATCCTGTGGACTCAGCCTACAGGCTCCCAGCTGGTCAGCTCTAATAAAAGCTAATAGAGACAAGAAAGAGGCAAGCTGAGAAGGATGTATAGAACCTGGCTGTACTGAGAAGGAAGGGAGGTAGGACAGACAGGCAGGGTCCATCTTTAAGATTCTGTATGACATTGCTGAAAAACTTTGGGTTTTTTTACTGAAAGCAATGAGAAACCAGTGAAGATTTTTTTTTGTTTCAGTTAGATGAGTTAAATATTGTGGTCTGTGTTTCAGAGGAGATCTGGGGTGGCAAAGCCTTATGTCAGGGTAGAAGTGGGGCCAGCTCTGGGATGTTACAGGGATAGAGTCAACAGAACAAGTGACCAATAGATGGAGGAGAGTGTGGATTCCCCTGATGCTCCACAGAGGCTCCAATACACAACAGACTCAACAGAAATGAAGTAGCAGGATTTCCATTCAAAAATCTCAGACCATCTCTTTGCAGCTGTGTGACCCAAACAAGTGGATTAACCTCTCTGAGCCTCTATTTTCTGAAATATAGAATGAGACTCACAAGGGGTAACTCACAGGATATTAGGAGAGAAAGGAACATAAAGTCTGAGAGGCAGCACGGAAGAGGAATTGGGAGTGTGGTTTCTGAAATTAAATGGATTCAAAGCCCAGCTACATTACCAGCCAGCTGCGTGACTTTGGGAAAGTTACTAATCTCTAGTTTCTCTCACTGGGAGCTAAGGTTGGAGTTCTAGGGAATTTCCTTTTCGTTGTGATCATTACTAGAAACTCAAGAACTCAGAAAATACCCAATGCATCACTCAACCGCTCCTCAGCCCCTGAGATTCCCAACTTCTCTGGCCCCACCCTGGTGGCTGCCCAAGGCCAGTTGCTTTATGACTTTGTAACAGACAACAATCATCTGAGTCAAGGCCGTTGACCAGGCCTCCTCTGCTTCACACCAGAGTTTCCCCAAGTTCCTGTTTGGTCACCTTTCTTGAAAAACAACCTATGCTGGTCCTAGAAGATCCCTGCTCAACGACCTTCTCCAACACACCTGGAAGGAGACCTCACCTACGCACATCCTCTAGCGCCCCTCCTGAGCCCCCCCACCCCCAGCCAGTGGCAAAAGGACTGAGAGAAGGCCCAGGAAAGGAGGTTGATGGAGTGAAATAGAAACACAACTCTTACCCCTCGTGTTTCACCCGTTGTGACATCACAATCTTGAGGTTTCTCGGTTCTCAGACAGTCAGAGCAGGCTTTCTCTAGAGTAACTGTAAGACTGGTACGTTTAAAGAAACCTCGAGCACTTCACATCAAGATGAGTCAGTGGAGGTTGGGCAGCTCGTTGGACCACAGGAGAGTGTGCTTAAGGGTAGAGATGTGGACTCGAGCTCAAGGGCTCTCGGGATAATTCATCAAGGAAGGGGGATGAGAGAGGGGAGCCTTGATGTTGCACAAAAATCCATTCCCACCCAAGACTGCAAATACTCAGGGGCAAGCTGGGGACGACAACTCCTCCCCCCAGAAACAGAAGATGAAGCTAGGAAGGCAGGTCCAAGTAGACAGTGGAGGGCTGGACAGCCACGCTCAGCATCAGGCTGCCATCCTTAGGACTGGTTAAAGAGATCCTAAGGATTTAGCAGGAGGGCACAATGGGGGTTGGCATCAGAGCTATGATTGAGGAAGATGTGCCTAGCAGTAATGTGCAGTATAACGGGAGAAATACCTGTTTATTTATGTGGCTCCATGCCCTTCCTCCTTCCTGCAAGACACCCCAACCCCAGAATTTCTGTCTTAGGCAAATTCCCCGGGTAATGGCAACTTGGATGTCATGTCATAACATTTCCAGCAGGTGGTGCTGTGGCCAAGCACACGGACCCTCTGGCCCTGTGCTGCGGCATCTTGGGAAGCAAGATTCCTTGCTTGCTTGAAGGGAGCCCTGAGCCTCCAGAAGGTGCTAGAAGCAGGGTCCCAAGCATTGGTCTGTTGACCCTCCTGAGACTAGAGGTGCGATGGGTCAGCAAGTCCTGCCTTATATTCATTCCTGGCATCACAGTTACTGTCTCCCATGGGCTGGTCCAATTATAGGAAGGGGTTTTACAGAGATGAATAGGGCACAGCTCTCAGACTTTAAGTGAGATAAGACTTCTGTATAAATCACCTTGTCGACTCACTTGGTCTCCCCTGTTTGACCCCCTGGAAGAAATAAATTCCAAGTCCAGCACTCAACTCAGCCACCAAGCAGAACTGAGCTTCCAGGGCTCACATCAGGCCTTGGGAGAACCTGGGTTCTCAACCTGCCGTTCAGAACTAAGGAGGGCCTCCTGGCTTCCAGAAAGCCGCCAGCCTCTGACTCCTTCCCACCATTTTTCTCTTTCACCAAGGCCCTAGATTAGAAGCAAGTTAAAGAAAACATATCCGTGCTAGTCAAGTGACCTTGGGGGAATGGCCTCACTCTTGTCACACAGCCACATGGCAAGGTCCCCACAGGGCAGCTTGGGAGAAGGGCAAACAAGTCATTCATTCATTCACTCACTCAGCAGCACACAGTCTCTGGGCACCTCCTCATTTATGGGCCTGAACTAGGTAAAAGGGACGATGTCCCTGGCCCAGAGGCAGGCTAGGGGCATGGGCCAGGTGGACCACCAATGAGTGCTGGATGGACGACAGCCGGATGAGGGGTGTTTGGGGGAGCCTCATGGGTCCCAGAAGAACTTTACTATTTGCCACTGAGAGGCAGTAAGGAATGCTCCTTCATGCAGCCCTGTGAAAGTAGTCTACCTCCTCAGCCAGCCTCCACCAGGAAACAGTCAGGGCTTCATAGGTGGCTGCCCACCCACTGGGTGCAGGAAAAATGCTCCCCATTGCCTCCTGGCACCAGAGCAGGGCGGGACACACACACACCACCTCCACCACCTCAGGGTCTTGCTTCCTGCATAGCATGGAATAGGAGGGGATCGTCCAGACGCAGGAGTCAAGGTCAGCTGAAGCTCAGCCTTGAGGGATAATCTGGGCCAGGATGGACTCTCCTATTCCAGAAGAGACCCTGAAGAGCCAAGAGGAGAGGGAGCGCCTGCCCTGCATTCTGATCCCCCTCCTTTCCAGGACCCTTTCTGGAGTTGAGGAGGAAGCAGAGGTGAAGACAGTGAGCCTGGGCCACTGGCCAGGTGCTCCAAGGCACAGTCTGGTTCTTATGCTCTCAAATGCTGTGTCCAGAGCCTGTGATGAAAGTTCCCCACGTTCTCCCTGGCTCTGTGGGGTTTTTTCATAACAAAGAGCCAGTCCTGCTGAGCAATAACTTTCCTACCTTGTCTCTTCAGGGAAGCCAATGAAGAACGTGTTGGTGGTGGCCCTCCTCGTCATTTTCCAGGTGAGGTGTCCTGCCTGCCAAGGAAAGCTCCATTCCCTCTCCCAAATGCCCCTCAGCAAACCTAGCCCTTCTCAAACCCAGGCCCTGTGGTTCTGGTGGAGTCACTGGGCATTTACTGGAAAGAAATAGACCCAGGCACAAATTTGGTCTTCTTTAAGCTGATGGCCACCCTCTCCATCTTCTGAGTAACCCTAGAAAGCCACAGGTGTTCTCTGAATTCCTTTACTCCATTTCAATTAAAACTTTTGGGAAAGCAGGTTACCCTGCCTTCCCCACTTCACTTCCAATATCCCCACCCAGGAGATAGAAAAGTAGACTCTTGAGTTCCTGGAGAGAGTTCTTTGCTTTGCAAAACAGCAAAGGCTGTGAGGTTACTGGGTCTGGAACATATGTGCCCACACACCCATGAGTGTAAATCTTCATATGTAAGATGAGAAAAGAACCTGCGGGCAGCTTACTATCCTATCACCCCAAACATGTCTTCCTCCCAAGATCTCCAGCTAAATGCTCCCTTCGAAGTCCCAGTTCCCTTTTCTGAAATAGACTGATCTGAGCCTCACTGGGGGAAGGGGAGGGGAGGATGGGGACCCTGGAGTGACAGAGGGTGGATGGAACCCATCCTTCAGGGGGGCCCAGAACTCTGGAGCAAAGGCCACCAGCTTACAGGTCTCAGCTTCTCAATCCCAGATGTGGAAACAGAAAATCCACACCCACCAAGTGCCAGAGTTAGAAATCCACTCTTCCCCCGACTTTGCTGGGGTTGGGAGCTCTCTTGGAGCCAGAGGAGGCGGCTGAGGCCAGAGCTGGAGAGGCAGTGCTTCAGAATTTGGCTCCTCCCCAGGTCTGGAGGCCAGAGAGGCAGTTTTCCAGGAGCTCTGGCCAGAGCCAGGCCCCAAGCTGGGCACTGTTCCCAAAAACCCATCCCAGAGACCTCCTGGAGCTTGGGTTGTAGCCTACAGCCTGGCCCCCTTCCCCATCAGCCCTCCCTCCCCACCATCTCCCCTCTTCCCAGGGCTCCAGAGTGCTGGAATGCTAATAGTGGAAACTGGAAGGTTGGGGAGGGGATGAGGGACAGCTGGGCTCATCTCCTTCTTTACCTGGGGAGATGGGGGTGGCTCAGATGGGGCAGGATGTGGTGGAGCTGTGGGCTACAGAGACATCAAGCCTGGTGGCCCCTGGTGAGGGGTGGGGCAGGTACGAAGAAGAGAAAAAGGAGGCCGAACAGGGCAGTGGGAAGCACACGTCTTAGAGGCTGGGTGTATTGCCCACCGAAGCCCAGAACCCGCTTATGTCCAGATCTGAGGTCTTGGGTGTTACCCTGGGCAGCCAAGGACAGCCAGCCTTTGGCAGGCCTCCCAGGCTGCAGTCGTACCCAGAAAAGAGGAAAGGGTTGCCACTGACATCTCTTCTCAAGATAGCAATGGCCCAAAAAAGGCTCCAGGATATGATTTGGTCCTCACCCTGTCCCCACACAGAACAGTGATGAATCCAGAATGTGGAAGTGAGCAAGAGCCAGGATAATACAGGCAAATCAGGAGACTGGGTTCCCGTTCTGGCTGAGTAACCTTGAACCAGTCCCATTGAAGAGCCTCCTTTCATCACCTCTACAGTCCCTCCAGTTTCCCAATGGTGTAAATCCATCATACAGGGCTGCCCAGGGCCCCATTCCCAGAGGACGGACCAGGAGTTTGCTGAGACAGTTTCCAGCCCAGCTCCCCGCCCCACACAGCTCAGCTACCCCATGTGTCTCCTTCATTGATCAAATCACAGCCGTCTGCCTGAACCTTCACCCTGCCCTGCAGATAGCCTAAAAAATACCCTGAACACGTGAGCCCTACTGTTTGGAATATGCCAGAAGAGACAGCGAGGAAAAGAGAGAGGAGTAAGGTGCGGGGAGAGGGGGAGAGGGTGGGAAGATGGAGGGAAGATATGGCTGCGCTTCCTTCCTGTGTCCAAGAGGACTCACAGCTGAGGCTGCGGCCCCGCCATCCACTTGGGCCTGTATCCCCTGAGCTCCTGCTGCCTGCTGGTCTCTGTGCCTGGGGCCCCAGGGATCCATAAGCCTTCTGGTCACTCACCACCCATGATCACAGCATCTTGCCCCAACCCAGGGCGTTGTGGCCTCTTAACAGAGTTTTGCCTTCCTCTCGTCTCACTCCACTTCCCTGGTGGCTCAGGGGTAAAGAATCCACTTGCAATGCTGGAGACACAGGTTCGATCTCTGAGTTAGGAAGCTCCCCTGGAGAAGGAAATGGCAACCCACTCCGCTATTCTTGCCTGGGAAATCCCATGGACAGAGGAGCCTGGTGGGCCACAGTCCATGGGGCCGCAAAGAGTTGGACCCAATTTAGCGACTATAACCACCACCACCTTCTCCCTCTGGGCCCTCCTCAACTTTAGCCCAAGTGGGTTTTCCCTCCAAAGCTGGGGTATGTTTGCAGGCCTCCTCCCTTGCAAAGTTCTTTCTACCAGATTCCAAAGGAGACTCAAAAAGAAAGACCTACCATCCCATTTTTCTGGAGTTTCCAGCAGGCAAAATCAAAGTTCCATGAAGACAAAGGGATGCCAGAATCCAAGTTAGGAACCTCACAACAACCATGGGAAGGAGAGAGTATTCATCTCCATTTCCCAAACGAGAAAACTGAGGCTTGGAGAGACAAAGTACACTTAACCAGGCCAAGGCTCTTTTGACCCCCAAGCCTAGACCATTTCCAGTCTGCCGTTAACACCTATAAGATCAAGTCTCTCAGAAGACTTCCTACTTACTAGAAATGCAGAATCCCAGGCTTCACCCCATCCTACTACATCATATGAACCAAATCCCCAAGTTCAAGAGCATGTTAAAATTTGAGAAACCACCAATTTCAAGTTGAAGAATCACCTAGAAAGTTTAGAAAAACAGATTCCTGGGCCCCAGCTCCTGACATTTGGGTTCCGTGGGTCTCAGAAGGGTGTCTAAGAATTCGCAGATGATACTGATCACAGTTTGAAACCACTGCTCCAGACAGTCCCAGGGCAGTGAGATTTCAACCCACTCAGCTAAGCTGGAGCGTGTTCCTTCCCTGCAGGTGTGCCTCTGCCAAGATGAGGTCACGGATGATTACATCGGAGACAACACCACAGTGGACTACACGCTGTACGAGTCCGTGTGCTTCAAGAAGGACGTGCGGAACTTTAAAGCCTGGTTCCTCCCGATCATGTACTCCATCATTTGCTTCGTGGGCCTTCTGGGCAACGGGCTGGTCATGCTGACCTACATCTATTTCAAGAGGCTCAAGACCATGACTGATACGTACCTGCTCAACCTAGCCCTGGCGGACATTCTCTTCCTTCTGACTCTCCCCTTCTGGGCATACAGCGCAGCCAAGTCCTGGGTCTTTGGGGTCCACGTTTGCAAGCTCATCTTTGGTATCTACAAGATAAGCTTCTTCAGCGGCATGCTCCTGCTGCTATGCATCAGCATCGACCGCTACGTCGCCATCGTCCAGGCCGTCTCGGCCCACCGCCACCGTGCCCGTGTCCTTCTCATCAGCAAGCTCTCCTGCCTGGGCATCTGGATGCTGGCCATGGTGCTCTCCACCCCAGAGCTGATGTACAGCGGGATCCAGAAGAGCAGCAGTGAGCAGGCACTGCGGTGCTCCCTCGTCACCGAGCACGTGGAGGCCTTGATCACCATCCAGGTGGCCCAGATGGTGGTAGGCTTCCTGATCCCCCTGGTGGCCATGAGCTTCTGCTACCTTGTCATCATCCGCACCCTGCTCCAGGCACGCAACTTCGAGCGCAACAAGGCCATCAAGGTGATCATCGCCGTGGTTGTGGTCTTCGTAGCCTTCCAGCTGCCCTACAACGGGGTGGTTCTGGCCCAGACAGTGGCCAACTTCAACATCACCAGCGGCACCAGCTGCGAGCTCAGCAAGCAACTCAACATCGCCTACGATGTCACCTACAGCCTGGCCTGTGTCCGCTGCTGCGTCAACCCTTTCTTGTACGCCTTCATCGGCGTCAAGTTCCGCAGCGACCTCTTCAAGCTCTTCAAGGACCTGGGCTGCCTCAGCCAGGAGCGGCTCCGGCAGTGGTCTTCCTGCCGGCACACCCGGCGGTCCTCCATGAGCGTGGAGGCTGAGACCACCACCACCTTCTCCCCGTAGGAGGCACCTCCACTGGGACTAGAGGGACCTCTCCCAGGGCCCCTCAGATCAGGGACACGGAGCAGAAGATCCAACAGCTGCTGAGGGAAAGGCCGGTCTGGCCATTAAGGTTTATCTCGTGGTAAAAACCTGAGCCGCAGAAGAGAGAAGAACGCCAACCCTCGCTAGCTACCTCAACCAAGGCTGCAAAGAGACATGGTTGATAAGCTACCCCAGATCCTGCAACACTCCAAAACCAAGACCATTATCCTCTAAACCCCAAAACCAGAGGTGAAAGTCAAGAAACAGCTCACACCTCGCGAAGTGAAGGGGAGCAGGTGTTGGTGAGATCTAGGTGGTGGAAGGGGCCCAGCGAGTATTCCAGATCAATGTTCTTCTCGAAAGAAGTCCTCCCCAAGACTCAAGGCAAGGTCTTCCAGAGACCAGAGACCATGGGGAGATTTCTTGCCTGAGCAGGGGAACAGGGATGCCAGTGGGTCAAACTAACTCTCTGAATCCCTGCCTCCATCTCTCTTTTTCCTCTGCCATCTGAGCCAGCAAGAATCGGCAGCCTCCAAGCCTCCTAAAAGCATGCTGAGCCCTCGTCTGCCACCTCTCCTCAGGCTCTCCAAGCTGAAGGGGTGTGGTGCTTCCCACAGGCCAGTCCCTGCCTAAGCCCTGTTCCCAGCCACGATTCTGGGGCAGAGATGAAATATGGCCGGCCCATCTCAGGTCTCAGCTCAGCTCCGAAGGGAGGAGCAGGCAAGGAGAAAGGTTAAGGGCCGGGGGTGGCTGCCTGCAGCCAGCCAATGAGCTGCTGTTTTATTCTCTGCCACAGGGAGAAAACATCTCTCATCCTGTTCTGCTTTCAGTTCATTAAGAGAACACATTTTATTCATTACAAATAAAAGTTTTCCCTGGAGGAAACAACAACTTTAAAAGAAAGGGGGAAAAGTTTTTTCAGTAAATGGCAAATGAGTGTGTTCTTGTTTTGCAAACCCCACACCCCACCTGACTACCCCCACAGCCCTTTTCTCCCCCAGGCTTCATTGTTCAGAGATGCTCAGAGCCACAAGGTCTGAGCCCTTCCAATGACACAGGCCCTGAGTGGCTGAACGAGGTAGGAGGGGCAGAAGGACAGGGTGTCCAGCTTGCAAACACCTTTCCAGAGCTCACGGGACCCAAGCCTGTGCAGTCAGCAGTGATCTAGACACACAGTCTGAGCCAAGCTCTGCAAAGAACCAAGTTGTCCCTGTAACGTCTGTGGCTGGAAACCCTCCCTGACCCTTCAATCACTTTCACACTGTCCTGCTCATCTATCCCAGCTCAGTCTGGAACTGGAGCCCCTGTCCCTTAGTCAGTCTCCCCAGGCTCCCAAATGGTGTTTAGAGGGAGGACCTCCCCCGACACCCATCTGCCGCGGCATCCTGGATCCAGGGGGCTTGAGAGGGGACCCAGGTAATACATCCTGTACTGGGTGCTTGGGAGTCAGATCTGCCCTTGACCCTTCCTGGCCACTATTGCAACAATGGCCTTCCATTGTGTGGACACCCATCGTGGAGGGGAAGGGATCAAGGAACAGCCACTGTCCCCATCACAGGCCCAGGATCCATGTCACTGGGTGTTCTGATGCCTGCCCAGTCCCCGGCTTCTCCAAGCCAGAGAGGGTAGTCCAGCCAGTGATGTATGAGGAGGTGTCTGAAGGACCTGGTGCTGTAATAGCTCAGGGTCTGGAGGCGGAAGGGAGCTGAGACACTCATGAAAAGGTGACTCCATAATTTTCCAAAGCAAAAAGAGCCTCATTGGGAAAAGAGCCTGCCTGGAAATGAAACCCGTTCTCTCATCTCATAAGCACATTGCGGTACCCTCCTCCACCGGCTGCACTGGACTCGAGCCGGGACCGGCACCCTGAGAAGGATGAGGCTGGCACATGGAGCCGTGGCACCAGCAGCCACATCAATATTAATCAGCGCAGCTGCCATGATGGGAGGGGTGACCCCAGCACAGCTGCGGGCCTTGAGGGGAGCATGCCGGGACCTAAGGGTGGGAACGCTGGTGTGTGCATCCTAGTGAACTTACACGTGGGAGATATATCCTCCCTTCCTGAAGGGGAGGAATGTAACAGCGCCGTCATGAGCAGGAAGGCAGGCCAACCACACAAACACGCCACCTCGGCTTCAAATACGTTTTTCTAAAATACCTCCAAGTATTTGCAAAACCCCCAGCAGTGTCCATTCCCCACAGTGCTGTGTCTCAAAGCACTGACCTCGGCTCACTGCTGGCCTGGTCGCTGCTCGGTTGCACAACGCTCTCTACCCTGAGGTGGGACGGGGGCCTAGGATGAAGGAAGGGACTCTGGGAACAACCAGGGCCTCTCTCTTTCTCTGTCTCATCTGCCTCATGGTTCACAGCCCCACGACTCCTCTGAAACTCCCCTTATTTCCATCACCAGTGCCTTGCCCCCTCTTTCTTCTCAGGTATAAATCTGACTTTTTAGCCTGAAGCTGCACATCTCTTGAACCATGGATTCATGGAGCTGCAAGGAACCTCACAGATCAGCTGGCCCAACCTCTAATCATTCTCTAGTTGGGAAAATTGAGGTCCGAGGGAGGGACTGATTTGCCTAAAGAGACACTGCAACATGGGGAAGTAGGTAAACTTGCTTTGGGGACTTGAGGATCTGGCAGGACTGCAGGAGGTGGGTGAGGGAGAGTGGAGACGCTGGAGCCTGGCCAACTTGGACTCTCATCTCTGCTGCTTCCCAGCTGTGTGACCTTCAGCTGTTGCTCAACTGCTCTGAGTCTCAGATTTCTCAACAGCAAAATGGAGAGGATTTGGCAAACATGTAGCACAATGCCTGGAATGCCTGGAACTCGGACTCTGCAGCCAGACCTCCTGGTTTGAATCTCAGCCGCACTACGTGGGCTGGTCTCTCTGTGCCTCGGTCTTCTAATCTGTGTAATGGGGATGGGGCTTCCCAGGTGGCGCTAGTGGTTAAGAATCTACCTGTCAATGTTGGAGACGTAAGAGACGCTAGTTCGATCCCTGGGTTGGGAGGATCCTCTAGAGGAGGGCACAGCAACCCACTCTAGTATCCTTGCCTGGAGAATCCCAGGGACAGAGAAGCCTGGTGGGCTACAGTCCATAGGGTCGCACAGAGTAGGACACAATTGACGTGCCTTAGCATGCACATAATGTGGATGACCAAAGAACCTACCTCTTAGGATGGTTCTGAGCAGTAAATGAATTCCTATATGTAAAATGCTTGGAAATCCTTAAGGATTGTTGGTAATTGTTAAAATGTTCGATAAATGGTAGATTTTAAAAAGTTGCTAACCACAAGGAAATCAAATTCATTTCCATCCCCCTATAATTTATAAATCAAGCTGCAAGACAACTTTGAATTAGTCTCTGCTTCTCACCCATTGTATGGGTGAGCCAACTGAGGCTCAGAGAGGGAAATGACTCTCCTGAGGTCTCCCATGAGCTCTAGGCAATGGTAGAACTTGATGGTTCTCGAGCTCCCAACCAGAGCTCTTCCCCCAGTCCACCACACTGGCTTGCACACATCCCCCCTCACACACACCAGCCCCATCCAAGACTGTCCAGCACTTCTTAGGCAGGCTCTGTCCCTCTTGTCCTGCGGCAGGTCCCTAAGAAGAACCTCTCCTCTCCCTCTTCAATAGTTTCCATCCTGGCCGTTAGGTTGGGGAGAATGAAGTGCAAAAGAAATATGGCAGTGGTTCCAAAGGAAATCGGGCAACTGATTTTTTTTAAGAAAGAATCCGCTCTGGATGTTAGGTTCTCAGTTGCATTTCTGTGTTGAGGGTGAACAGTTCAAGGAAGAAGAAACTGGCCTCTGAGGGTAGGGGGTTAAGGCAAATGACATGGGGAGCGGGGAGCAATTCTGAGAGGTGAGCAGAAGGCAGGGGGGAGGGAGGGGAGGGGTGAGTTCTAAGGATGGCATAGCTGGGAGCTAGATTTGGAGAGTGTTCTCAGTGGGTAGAAAGCTACCCCCACTACACTCACACAAACACACAGCACGCATGCATTTCCCTGAGCCTCCCAGTCTCAGGTTGGGAAGAAGGGGCTATGTTAGCCCTATAGACAGATGGGCCCATGGCTTTCTTTGCCAGAAATGGGTTACAAATGGCCCAGTCTCTCTGGTCTGAGCCCATAGGAAAACCCCCCAAGGAAGAAGAAGGGGGATCTCTTCCTTAACTCAAAAGAACAACCCTGTCAGCCCTCCTAGCCCCCACCCCAGGAAAGAGGCCCTGCAGGAAGTAGAAGCCTTGTCACACACACACACACACCCCCCACACACAAACCACACACACAGACACACAAACCACACACACACACACGGACACACAAACCACACACAGAGACACACAAATCACACAGACAGACACACAAACCACACACAAACACCAGCCTCCCTGTCATTTGTCATTTATCTTGTCTGAGGCCCAGAAAGAGATCCAGACAAGGGGCCTGCGGCAGAGAAGATTCACAGCCCTCGCTCAGCAGCCAGTGCAGCTCTACTAAGGCGTGAATCAAACTGAGCTCCTTCTCCCTCGGGCTCCTCTGTGTGCGGGCATGTGTGTGTGGCTCGATTCAGACTTCCCGGCGGCTGTCAGTTCTCTGCCTCCCGCATTCTCCACTTTGAAGGTGGAGAAACCCTTATGTTTGCCTATTGTTCATCGGCCTCAGGGCATTCACTTGCTGGGCCGTTCAAGTGCGTCACAGTGACCACTACACAGCGTGCCTCTGGATTCTCATCTCTGGGGAAATAAACATCTCCCTGCAGGACAGGGCGGGGGCAGGTTTTGCCTGGTACTGAGGGTTCGTTTAGTTCCCTCTCGTGGCAGTAGGTCCCAAGGTCAGACTGCAAGGGAGCCAGAGGGCAGGGGAGGAAACACGCCTGGTCCCGGCGTCCTCCGAGGCTGGGTCAGAACTCGCTTAGGACACAAGAGATGATCATTGCTCTAAGTAAATATCTGACATTGTGAAGTTCAACAGATGTCGCAGATGAAACACCCCCAAACTCTTTCCCAATGTTTACAAAGGGGCCTGGGAACTCGTGCACATTTATCTTGTATGGTTTATGCAAACTGCACTCAGAGCTGAGCAGAAACATGATCACATGCAATGGCTGAGGGGTGCGTTCTTCGCAGGCTGGGAAGGGGTGGACGTGGCCAGAGGCGTGTGATCAAGCCAGGCGCCAGGAGTCACCCACAGAGGCACCAGGGCTTCCTCCTGCCCACCCTCCCTGACAGCTGACCCCCCCAGGCTTGCCTGCATGAACCCCCCTTTCCACCACACACCTGCTCTGCTCACCTCTGTCAGGGATGCTCATCTGCTGGGGGCACTGCTGCTGCTGCTGGCAACCTCTGGACCCAGTAGTTCAGGAAAAGGGGAGCAGAGAGAAGGACAAGGCCTGAGCTGTTCACAGACCCAACCCTCTGCATGGCCCCTCCATACAAGAGGCAGGCCCAGACCCATCTGGCATCCTCCAATCCCGTCAAAGGCAGAACTTGGATTTCGGTCCAAGAACTGTATACCTCCTCTACCCCAGCCTCCCTACCCGACTCCTGCCCAAGCCCCCTTACCCTCAAACTTGGACATGGACTATTCAGAACTTGTGAGCTTTCATTTCTGGAGGACTCAGAGCTGGGAGACAGTGGTTGGAGGAGGGGAGGGTCAAGAAAGGGGCTTCAGGAAACATGGAGCCTCAGGGTGGAAGCAGCCTCGAAGAAGGGGAGGGGCCCTAACCTGGTTGCTCACGGCTCACGGTGCTGAGTGGCGATGGTGCCCTAAGCTGGTTGCTCATGGCTCACGGTGCTGAGTGGCGATGGTGCCCTAACCTGGTTGCTCATGGCTCACGGTGCTGAGTGGCGATGGTGCCCTAACCTGGTTGCTCATGGCTCACGGTGCTGAGTGGCGATGGTGCCTAACTGGTGCTCAGGCTCACGGTGCTGAGTGGCGATGGTGCCCTAACCTGGTTGCTCATGGCTCACGGTGCTGAGTGGCGATGGTGCTCCAGGACTGTGCTCTGCATTCCATCTCCTGCTGAATTCTTATGACAACGGGTGAGGAAACCTAAGCTTAGAGAACTTGTGTAACTTGCCTGAGATAACACAGCCAGCAAAAATAACTATAGCTTAGGACTTCCCTGATGGTCCTGTGGTTAAGACTTCACCTTTCAATACAGGGGGTGTGGGTTCAATCCCTGGCCAAGGAAGTAAGATATCACACGCCTCAGAGTCAAAAAACCAAAGCATAAAACAGGAGCAATATTATAAAAAATTCAGTAAAGACTTTTTTAAATGGTGCACATTAGAATCTGCCCACAATGTGGGAGACCTAGGTCCGAGCCCTGGGTCAGGAAGATCCCCTGGAGAAGGGAAGGGCAACCTGCTCCAGTATTTCTTGCCTGGAGAATTCCAAGGACAGAGGAACCTGGTGGGCTACAGTCCATTGGGTCGCAAAGAGTCGAACACAACTGAGTGATTAACACCACATCAAAAAATCATAAAAAAAGAATAACTACAACTTTATTAGGATTTTATCATGCGCTACACACTGTACTAAGCTTCCCATCTTACGCCATTTCATTTTCACAACTCTACTTGAATCCCATTTTACAGAAGAGGAAACTGAGGCTCAGGGAAGTTAAGGAGATTTGTCAACATCACACAGCTACCATTTGATAAAGCTACTAAGTGATTTCAACCAGTTCTAGCTGGCTTCTCAAGCTCACGCTTCTGCCACTCCACCCCATGAGCCAACTAACTGTTTATTCATTGTCAAATACATACAAAGCCCCTACTTCTTGCCAGCCATTGTGTTCAGTACAGCCAACATTTCTCATAACCCATTGGATGCAGAGCACTGACTTGGGAGGAGGGAGAATCAAGCAAGGATTACACAGCCCCACCTGCCCAGGGGGATGTAGCCCCACAGCTGGGCGGCAGCCAGGCTCTGTTGCTCCCTTCGCGCTTTGTCCCCTCTTCTCTCCTCCAGGCCCTGATTTCCACACAGGCTTCTTCCACAGGCTCGCCCTGCGGGGCTGTGTGCCTAAGAGGTAGCGGTGTCCTGGCTCTCCCATGGGCTCACTGGGCAACACAGGGCTGTGAGGTGAGGGAGCCGGACTAAATGGGTGGGGTCAGCCAGCAGAGCTCTGGGCACACTGATGCCTGAGGAGGTGCAGAGTGAGTGGGTGAGGGGCTGAGGAAGCTGCCACACCTCCAGCTGTGGTTTCTGGTGGGGCCACCGAGGCAGCAGGTGGAGGGAAGTGCTTGTCACTCATCCAACAAAGGCAATAAAACAAAAGCCTCCCTGGGCTCTGTGGGCGCAGACAGCTAAGGCGCCAAAAATAAAACACACACCTTTCCTTTGATAGACCCTAGCAGCTGCGGAGGGGCCTGGCCCCAGGGGAGTGGCGAGGAAAGAGCTCAGATTTCATGCCCAGCACACCTCCCCACCCCCACCCCCGCACCAACACACACACACACACACACACACACACACACAAGCAGCACGTTCACTCATATACACGACCAGCTTCACGGGTCTGAGACCCATGCAATCACACAGAGCCTGTACTCAGAAGGGCCCACACCTGATTAAATGCTCAACTGTCTGTGTCTTGAAATTCTTCATAATATTTGAACAAGAGGCCCAGCATTTTCATTTTGGACAGGGCCCTGTAAGCTCTATAGCTGGTTCTTGGGTACACATCCTTAAGTAAGTGCATTCACCAAATGCTAAGAAGCACAAAGCAGTTATATCAGACAATATATACACTGCACACACACACACACACACAAGTACAGATACATAAACACCCCACCTCACATCAAACAACAGTCATCCCTCGTGCACACTCACTGTAGCGCACACACACAACCCAGAGGGCCGTGGACACTCACAGCTGATGCTCAGAGACCTGCCGCCCATTGGCACAGCTTGATCAACTTTTAACATTGGGGGCAGCAGAGACAAGCACTAGGGAACGGGTCTGGGGGTGGGGTGGAGAAACAAGTTTGTTTACTCTGTCCCCAACATCCCCAGCAGCTATAGCCAGCTTCTCTCATTGGCCTGGGACCAGGAGCTGGGACCAAAAGAAAGGATGAGCGTGGAAAGTGGAGGGGTCAGAAAAACAGAAGAAAGTGAAGGAATCAAATGAGGAGGGGGCAGGGCATGCTTGGAGAGGGAGAGAGGACAGCAGGGCAGGAGGGAAGTCTCCAGGCAGGGGCCTGATCAGTGGTCCCATCAGAGTTTAGACAGTCTTGGGGGGACTTCCCTGGTGGCTAAGACTTCCGGTGGCTAAGACTCTGTGCTTCCAATGCAGGGGACCCAGGCCATAACTAAAGATCTTAGTTGCGACTAAGACTTGGAACAGCCAAATAAATAATTTTAAAAAAAGAAGAAGAAGGTCTTGGACTCAGAAAGTAAGAACAATGACTCTGACCTTCCCCAAAGTACAGCACGCCTCACCTCACTCCAGAAGAGAGGCAGTTCTAAGCTCCCCCACCTCTGCTTCTCACTAGCCACCAGTCCCTGGGCCAAGCACTTTTCAGCCCCAGCCCCCGTCTCTTTGCAGGGTGGTCAGGTAGGCATCAATGCTGTGCTGCCACCTCCCGGATTCTCCCCAGCACTGGACATCTCATCTCCTTGGCAGGGCTTGCCATCCGATCCTGGGCTCAGAAACTCCTTCCTTCCCAGCCAGATGCAGATGTGGACCTAGCCCAGCATCCTTTCAGGGACCATCAGCATCCCCATGTTCTTTATGATCCTACTGCCCCTTTCCCCCGACAAGCCAGGAGGACCCCAAGACCTGGGACTTTTTCTTCCTCTTCTACTTTCTGCCCCCAGCCTGACCTCCCGTATGTAAAGCTTCTCCAGGCTCTCTGCCCTGAGATCCCAATAATCTGTTAGGTGGTGCCACACACCAAGGAGTTCACCAGGAAACAAATCAGCTCTAAGGGGAGTCCACTGTGCCCTCAGGCTGTCCCCATTACAGTCACCTCCGGGGAAAGAGGAGTTGCCATCCAAGTGGCACGTGAACAACCTTGGTTTCACTGGAATTCTTCCAAGAGCGCAGGTCCCTCAGACCCCCACACACTCATACTCCCTTGATTTACAAGAAGGAAACAAAGGCATTGAAGAATGAAAGGGTGGGAGCAGGCAGCAGAGTTGTGGTCTGTGGTCTTTCTGATCTGCAGCCCCTAGGAGACCAGACATAGCATGGTCCACGGGCAGATGCCTCCTATTCCCCAGGCCAGCCAGGGTGAGGGGTTGGTCATCAGAGGTACTCCGGACAGGGAGGAGGGAGCAAAGCAGAGCATTTGGCCTGAGGTTCCCATACCAGCTTCATCTTTTACCTTCTCTGTCGCCTCAATAAGCACTCTCTCCTTCCAAGCCTCAGTTTGCCCCATGCAAAAATGGGCACAGTGTTGTCCTAACAACTTTCCTAGAGCTGTTGGGAGAATTCCACTCAATGAGATCAGGAGGCTAGAGGAGCTCTCTGTGACCACAAAGAAATAAGAAAATACAAACTTTCTTTGTATTGGTTCACTTAATGATCTCTAACTGGGAAATTCACACACAACAGGGGCCTCATCTTGGTGGTGACCAGACATGAATGCCTCCAGCCTAGACATCAGTCTTTTTCTTTTTTTTTTTTTAGTTTATTTATTTTAAGTGAAACAAAAATGAATATTTTAATGAGAGAAGATACAATTCACAAAAAATAGACATCATAACCACAGACACCTAACACTAGACACCTAACCACAAAGAAACAAAGATATATAAAGCAAAAATTCAGAAGAAATATAGGGAAAAAGAAAAAAAAATAATCATAGTGAGACATATTAACATTTCTCTGAGAATATTTTATCAAGTACAAAAAAATAAGAATAGGAGCATCTGGAATGCTGTCATTAATAATTTAAATATAATAGACTTCTATTTAATTAATTATATTAATCTTATATCCTGCTGCTGCTGCTAAGTTGCGTCAGTCGTGTCCGACTCTGCGAGACCCCATAGACGGCAGCCCACCAGGCTCCGCCGTCCCTGGGATTCTCCAGGCAAGAATACTGGAATGGGTTGCCATTTCCTTCTCCAATGCATGAAAGTGAAAAGTGAAAGTGAAGTTACTCAGTCATGTCCAACTCTTAGCAACCCCATGGACTGTAGCCCACCAGGCTCCTCCATCCATGGGATTCTCCAGGCAAGAGTACTGCAGTGGGATGCCATCGCCTTCTCTGAGTCTTATATCCTACACAAATATATTTAAAATTCTGTATGTTATACATTGCTATTAGATAGACATCAGCCTTTAGGGAGGGTAGAGAGAGACATTTCCCACGACAATCACTGGAATAATCTCTGCTGAAGGCGTGGGTGCCTGCTTTGACCTTTTAAGGGTAATTTTTCCCCCGTAGATGTAGGAGTTTAGCACCCCTGACACATGAGAACCGAAGTCTCTTGCTTCGGCTGCAGAGCGGGGGAGCCGCTGCCGTAGCCTACGGTCCCCAACAGGCTGAGCCCACTTCTGACCACAGTTCCTTCCAGGAAAGGAGGTTTCAACCACCCTTCGAAGGTTCTTCCCAACCCCTGATTGGCTGGCCGAGCCAGTGCCTGGCACAGAAGAGGTCAAAAATGTTGGTGGAATCAATAGCGAATTTGGGGTCTTCCCACACCTTTGACTCATAAGTTTTCACTCTGCCCAAAAACCCCTGCACTGCAGAGATATGCCCGGTCTGACGGGCCCTGCTATGGAAAGAGTGCTGGTCATAGAGGAAGGGTAAGGGCACCCTTTCAGACTCGCTGCCCTGGGAGAGTCCCAGGCAGTAAACAGATGACCCTGCCTTCCAACGTCCACCCCCGCCCCACCCAGGCACCCGGTCAGAGCTGTCCGGCTCTGACACGCGGGCTCCTCTGCAAATAGATGCTGTTTCCATGGGAACTGAAACCCCTGTTTGTTTTTCCTCTCAGACACTCTGTAATTTCCAGCATGACCTGTGCAACGTCAGTATCGTAACCTCGTGGCAAGCTGCTCTTCCGAGGGTGTATCCAGAGCAGGCAACTGAACTGACCCGAAGAGGTCACAACAAGCTCCCCCTGCCAACCACAACACACGAGAAGGGCCTCCCGTGGTCATGGGCACCAGCCCCCACCCACCGCCCTGCTGCCGAGAGGCCCGCAGAGCAGGCAAAGCCAGAGACTAGTCCTTGATCTTCCTGAGGAAGGCCTGGGGTGGGGGGTGGGGGGGCACCGACGGTGACCCATTTCCAGTAAGAAGTGGGAGGGAAGAAAAAGGTCTCAGTCTGGCAGGCAGGGCCCCGGCGATGGGTAACAGATGATTTCTAGCTGCAGGGGGAGGGGAGGTTGCAGCAGTTGGATCATCAGCCTCTATTGTCTGAGCCTCTGAGGAAACAGCCACAGAGGCAAAAACAGAGCGGAGAAGGGGACTCGGGGTGCTGAGAGGGTGGGGCTGACAGGTGGACGAGGCAGTGGGGAGCTGGACGAGAAGAGGATGGACAGGCCGCCTTTCTTGTAAAATGTTCTGCTGTCTGGCCCCCATTCCGCTCAGGCTCGGATCGTGAGGAGGCAGGTCCTTCCCCCATTGAGCCCTGAGAAGACTGCAGCCCCAGGTGGCCCCAGCACCTTGGCCACAGCCCCCGAGACACCCAGGGCCAAAGAACTCAGCTGAGCCCCCTCAGACTCCTGGTCCCTGGAGGCCAAGGCTGTGTCTCCTACCATCTGCAGGGGCAACAGGGAAAGTTCTCTCTGGGCCCCAGGGGCCCCTGGAAGAGGAGAATGAGCGAGGGCTGGAGTCTAGAAGCCTTTGAACCAGGCTCTTGACCTCACTCTCACTCCGAACACCCTCGTCAGCAAATGGGGCATAATAATAATAACGCCCACGCTCTCCCCTTCCAGGGCTGTGTTGTGGGCAAGGTGAGGAAACTTGGTGTGAAAGTGCTTGACGCCCAGAGACCTTGTTATTATGGTTATTTTCACCTATGGGGAGAGTCTCACCCCACCCCGGTTTCACCCCAGGCTTCCAGCCCACTGCCCACCCCTTCCAGCAGAGCCCCCAGCCGCAGGCCAGAGAGCTCAGGCCTCATTCCCCGATTACTCAGTGGGGTCCACCAGGCAGGCCTCGGCCCCGGCCAGTGGCAGGAGTGCAGGGAGAGGGATGCTCGGAGGGAAACAGGATGTGGCCAGGCTAACAGCTGCTTTCCGGGGACCCCGAGGCTCGGGGAGCCAGGCTCTCACCCTCCTGCCCTCCGCCGTGTGCACTTGTCAAAGCCACGCCAGCCCAGGACACCTCTTTGCTGCACTGTGCGGTGAGCGACAGCTCTCAAACCACTGACCTGATTTCCTGCAAAAGGGAAAAGATAATAGGGCACTTCCACGTGGGCGGCACACACAATGGAAACTTTCTCTGTTTCCTTGACAGGAACCCAGCCCTGAGAGAGAGAGAGAGAGGCTGAAGCTTCTGTGTTAGGAGCTTCCTGCAGTCCCAGAGCCAGGTGTTTACCTGTGGCAGAGACCTGAGTTCCTGGAGCCCCTCGGCAAGGGCCCAGTGCCTCAACACCGTCTAAGACTCTATGAAGCCTCCGGAGGGGAGATAAGCTCCAGCAGGGTAGGGCCGTGGACCAGGCCCCTGCAGACCACCACCTCCCCCACCCCCACTCTGGCTCTGTGCTGGGCCCCCACAAAGGGATTCAGAAGAGCTCCATCTCCCCTCCCCAAAGGATCTCCCAGGTCCTGGGTAGACATGTTTGCTAAATGAACAAGTATCTCTAATCCTTGTACTTTCTCTACATCCAGGGTCCCATGGGCCTCAAAAGTATCTTGGGGCCAGATCCTGCCATCTGTAAGGACTGAGGTCTTCTCAGGGTAGGTTCTCACGGATGGGTAACTGTCCTTATCATCTATCAATCACCCTCACAGGCGACCGCCTCCCTCTGGGCCTGGGGCAGCACGCAGAGGAGCTGCTAAGTGGACGGGCTGGTTACCCACCAACACGCGGTCGTAGAGAAGCATGGCATCAGAGCAGAAGGGACACCAGAGTTCACCAGCCAGCTCCTTCGGGACAAGCCTAAGGCCCGAAGTGTCCTTAGCCCTCACTCCCGGTTATCCACCCTCACTACTCAAGCTGCTGGTCCTGACCAGGGAGCTTATAAGAAACGCAGAGGACCAGCACCTTGGAATGATCAATTGCAGGCAGGGGAAGACACAGACACAGACACCAGAAACCACTGCCATCACAGCCACCAGGTTCAGAGCCCCACGCTGCACCCTACATCCGTAATGGCGAGAAGACAAACGGGACGTCCTTCTCCCGGACCTGAAACCACAAGTTCGTGATCACTCGCAGCAGCATCTCAACAGAAAACTCCAGACTTCTGGGGGAGGTGGAGAAGGAGGGCTGAAGGCAGAGAAAACAGGACTCGGGCACATTAGCACCACCTAAACCAGCGGACGCTGGGAAAGGAAGGCTGTACTTTCACATACTATCAAAATGAAGAGAAAGTGTTAGTCACAAAGTCATGTCCGACTCTTTGCGACCTCATGGACTATAGCCCATGAGGCTCCTCTGTTCGTGGAATTCTCTAGCCAAGAGTGCTGGAGAGGCTTGCCATGCCCTTCTCCAGGGGATCTTCCCAGCCCGAGGATCAAACCCAGGTGTCCTGCATTGCAGGCAGATTCTTTACCATGTGGGCCACCAAGGAAGCCTCCTATCAAAGGAGGATAGAATGGAGACTGACTCCCCTGTATCTACAAGATTTTATATTTATATTTAAATGCAATCAGTGTTCCCCGCAGGACCTGTTATCCTTACTGGCTTTGTCATTACTGAATTCTTAGTCTGATTGGTCTCTCAATTGGCTGGCTTTGGTTTTCAAGATATTTTTATTCCAACAAGGACTCATAGAATTACATTCCATGATTTCTTTTATGTTTGATAATGTTTCTTTATAACCATTAGAAATAAAAGCAACTTTAAAGGGCTTCTTTAGTGGCTCAGACAATAAAGAATCTGCAATACAAAGGACTCTGGTTGGATCCCTGGGTGGGGAAGATCCCCTGGAGAAAGGCATGGCTACCCACTCCAACATTCTTGCCTAGACAATTCCATGGACAGAGAAGCCTGGCAGGCTATAGTCCATGAGATCGCAAAGAGTTAGACATGACTGAGCGACTAACGCTTGTAACACTTGCCAGGTAAAAAATAAAAAGAAATGCAGATGCTCAGGCCCCAGGCCTTTAAATCAATATCCACCTTTTGACAAGATCCCTAGTTGATCTCTCAGCCCAGGCGTGGGACTCCTAGGAGTTACGTTCTGCCCACAGAGCTGCAGAACCCAGGACAGGGTACAGCCAGCCCACCCAAGTCACCACTGCTTTCCTCTCCCAGCCAAGCTAGTCAGATGAGGTTGACATAGTTGTAACCTCAGCGGGTCCTAGCTGTCCGTGTGGAAGATGGGCAGGAAATGACAACTCCACCCCGGGCGTGGAGAACCTGCAGGCTCTCTCCTGCCTCTCACCCCGCCTTCTTCCACCTTCCAGACTTTGCTCTTCTTAAATCAAGGTGCAGCCAAAGGAAAAAAAAAAAAAAGAAGGATGTTTTGGACTTCCCAGGAGGTCCAGTGGTTAAGACTCCATGCTTCCAATGTATGGGGCATGGGTTCAATCCCTGGTCAGGGAACTAAGATCCTGCATGCTGCGTGGTGTGGCCAAAAGACTTAAACAAATCAATCGAGGGACAGTGGTGGGCAGTGGACTACACGCATGTTGTCATCTGGCCTGACCTAAACTTTTAAGGACTTTTGGTTCACCTGCTTTCTGGCAGCTGATGATGAAGGGTTCCAGTTTCGCCTGCCCCTTGGCTTATGTCCCTTGGTTAGCCCTATTCCAGACACCAGTGCGTGTGTGCATGTATGTACACTCAGTCGTGCCCCACTCTTTGCGACCCCATGGACTGTAGCCCACCAGGCTCCTCTGTCCATGGGACTCTCCAGACAAGAATACTGAAGTAGGTTGCCATTTCCTTCTCCAGGGGGATGTTCCTGACACAGGGATCGAACCCATGTCTCTTGTGTCTCCTGCATTGGCAGGTGGATTCTTAACCAACTGAGCCACCAGGGAAGCCCTCCAGACCCCAGACTAGAGTCCACATTTGGGCCTCTGATCCCTGCAGGCAATCTGCACTCCAGCTGAGCCCCAGCCGACTTCAGGGAGGGGAGCTGTGTTGGGAAGAAGGCAGTTTGTCTGAACCGGAAAGCCATTAACAGCTATCAACACCCCTAGGGTGTGAATATCATTGATTCATTTATTGCTGTAACATCCTAGTGCGAATTAGCTGTTGGCTCTTCTTTAGTTGGCTGGCAGAGAGTGGGATGGGACATCTGGACTGTCTGAGTTTTGATAGAGGAAGCAGCCTCAGGAAGGAGAAAGTACTGGTCCAGTTAGTTTCCAACCCTCTCGCCCTGCTCCATCAGGCCCCGCTCCATCCTAGGGCAAAGGATGCAGGGGACATCTCCACTCACCACAGACGTCTGCACCTGTGGGTGAAACTACCAGGTTCCTGTTTTATGCAGTCTCCTGGCCTGGGATTCTGAGGGTTCAGTGAGGAGGGGCGTTGCCTCCATCTAACCATGGGTCTCCCATCTCAGAGCACTGCTTTTAAGGCAGTCATCATATTTCCCATGAGGAGGGGAGAGAGGGGGGAGGAAAACTGACATTTAAGGGATTCATTATGGGTTGGTCACATGCTAACTGTGTAATCAGCAGCTCATTCAGGTCTCATAACACTGTGAGTTGGTACTGCTATTATTCCCATTTTACAGTCAAAGAAACTGAGGCTGGAAGAGGTTAATAATGTGCCCAAGGGCACCCAGCTGTTAAGTGGCTGAGCTAGGATTAGAATCAAGATGTTCCATCACTGGCCAGGTCCAGAGAG
Source organism: Capra hircus (assembly GCF_001704415.2). Taxonomy (NCBI): domain Eukaryota; kingdom Metazoa; phylum Chordata; class Mammalia; order Artiodactyla; family Bovidae; genus Capra; species Capra hircus. The sequence goes on along the minus strand of NC_030826.1, from coordinate 40,409,730 downwards.
GTGAGGCTGTGAATTGGTTTGCTCTTCTTCCAAGACCAGCTGATGGAGGTGGGGGCTCTAACACCTCTCTCTTCATCCTGAAGGCTCTCTCCCTCCTCTCTCTCCTCCTGAAGAAAGCTAGCAAAAGGAAAGGGAAGATGCCAAGCTAGCCCACGGAGCACAGGCTGGGGACCTGGATTCCTGCCCCTTTTCTGGGTCCAGTGACTGAGCCAGCGTTAGCCTGGGGCCAGGGTTCCCTGGGCCCCTCATGTTAATTCCTGGCCTGTCACTCCCGCTAGGACTGTCACTTTCCAAGGCCTACCTGCCTCTGGTGCTCCAGCAGGCACAGACCTGGGGCAGGGGGAGGGTCCAGCTGGGCCTGGAAAGGGGCCAGGGCTCCCTCCAACCAGGACAAGTAGGCACAGGATGAGAAGGGACAGCGGCGGCCTCTCCAGGCTGAGTTGTCAGCAGCCTGGAATAGCTGATCCCCCCTCCCCTGAGCTACACCAACCCTATATTTAGGAAACAAATATTTATTGAATATGTCATCACATTTTGCCATGAGCAGCGTTGCTGTGATGCTACGTCTCTTTGAGGAAACTGAAGCCCAGAGAGGTTGACCCACACACACAAAGTCTCACGGCCAGTGAGGGTACTGAAGCTGAGAGGCAAGCCCAGGCCTCTCTGATCCCTCTCCCTCTGGCCTGATACCAGCACCTTCACCCTTTAAAAGTGAGACTTGAGGATTTCCCCGGCGAGCCAGTGGTTAAGGTTTCACCTTTCAATGCAGGAAGTACAAGTCCGACCTCGGGTCAGGGAGCTAAGATTCCATGTGCCTTGTGGCCAAAAAGTCAAAACATAAAACAGCAATATCGTAAGAAATTTAATAGGCTTTAAAATGGCCCTCATCAAGAAAAGAAAAAATATATATATTTTTTTAAATCTAAAAAAAGAAAAAAAAATTTTTTTAATTAAAGTGAGGCTTGATTTTGGAGACCAGAAGCAGAGTCTCTGTGCTCCCAAGTCCTCCAGCCACTTGCCTGTGGTCAGTGCTGCTCTGGGCCTGACTGCTGCACTGCACTGAAGCCTGGAGGGTCTCACCACAGGGCAGGGGCAGCTGGGAAGGTATAAAGAACAGGCCAGCAGCTACCTTATTATCCTTCCTCTGCTCAAAAGCCTCCCAAAGCTGTCTAGCACCTACTCAATGAATGCATACTTCCCACACAAGCCCTCCTCAATTACCTCCACAGTCTCAGTGGCCCCCACGCCTTTCCGCCAGTTCTCTGGTTTCACCAAAACTGGACTGATCTGTGTTTCCCCCAGGAGACCTGAATTTCCCTCTCCCTCCACCTCTGCACATGCTCTTTCTTCCCCCTGAAGCCCCCCTCCTTCCAGTCATCGCCACCTGTCAGAATCCCATATCTCCTGCGTGGCCCATTATAGACGTCACTTCCTCCAAGTACCCTTTTAATGTGAACTCGTCCCCTTCACAGGGATTTCTAAAGAACACCTCACTCCCCCAGGCTATTATGAGCTCCAGAGTGCAAAGTCCTGCCTTGTAGCTGTCACAGTGCCGGCTCTGGGCAGGGGCCTATCAGACCTGGTGGAACTGATCACCAGAGCTCTCTCGGAAGCAGGCGTTGCATCTACAGAGGCCTGGGGTGGCTCAAAGTGAGACTCAGACTTCCTGGGGTGCAGGGTTTTCTTCAACAGGGCTCACCCCTCTCCCGGGCTGCTTAAAGGTGCCAGCTCTGTCACCAGGAATCAGGAGAGATCTGGGAACAGCGTGCGAAGCCAAGGAATGTCCCACCCACAGCATCTGGAGCCACTTCCTTCCTGGAAGGAGAAGAAAGGAGAAAGAGGAGATCCAACCTCCCCCGACAGGGGCGTGTGTGTGTGTGTGTGTGTGTGTGTGTATAGAGCTGGGCTCCAGGTGGGAAAGGAGGCTGCCAGGAGATAATCGGGGGCCCTGGAGACCCCTTCTCCCTTCTCTGCTCCTTCCAGCCTCTCCTCTGTGAATCCCAGACTTCTGTCCTCCACCCCTTTTCTCTCTCTTTCCCCACCTCCACCTCCCCCATCTCTCACTCCTTCATCGCCATGACCACCATTCCCCTGGACTCTGCTGCAGAAAGACTACGCATGCCTCTGAATTTCCGCCCCTTATCTCACCATCCCAGGCCTTCCTAACAGTCTGCCAACACCTCTCCACCCCTTCCCGCCTCCAGCTCTCCCCCTCCCTGAGCTCTCCCACCTCTTGACTGTGTTCCTGTGATTCCCTCAGCCCGCAGTGACTTTCCCCACCGCACCCCGTGCTCTCCATCTAACCCTGTGCATGACTTGCCTCTCCTCCAAGGTCCCCTCAGATGGCACTGCTTGGCTCCCAGGTCAGAATACATCGCCCTCTTCCCCAGGCTCCCACCCAGCCAGTGCTCACTACACTCTGCCCTGGATAGAAATAGTATTATTAAAATAATAGTAATAAAAGCCTTTGTTTATCCACAAATCCTCTTCCCCTTCCATAGGAGAAAGCTGACCCTGGAAAGTGGTTCCTTCCTGGGGGAATTTCTCTCCCAATCCTCACGGCATTAACATAAGGCAGTACAGGGGATTCTCACCAACAGAACATGAGAGGAAGAGACTGTTAAGAAGTTGGTGCACCTTCTCAGTGGAGCCGCATCTCTTCCCCATCCACTGCCTGGATGCCAGCGGCCAAAATGATCCTGGAAGCCACATGTTAAAAAGGGCAGTGCTGCCAGCAAGGTTCCGGGATGAGGCCCTCTGCCAATCTGGCATTTCTTAAGACCATTACAGGAGCAAGAAACAAATTTCTATCGTCTCTAACTCGACACATTCTGGGCTACCTGTTACACCAGTTAACCTATCCTGACCAATGCAAGTCACTGGCAATTTACTGAGAACTTACTATAGGCCAGAAACAATAAATGCTTTCACAGTCATTGTCTCAGTTAATCCTCACAGCACTTCTACACGGGAGCTACAGTTAAGTCCCCATTTTATAGATAAGAAAACTGAGGCTTAGAAAGGTTAAGAAACTTGGTCATAGTTCCCCAGTTAATAAGCTGCATTCTAACCAGAACCAGAGTACAGAGCCATCGATGGTGAGTGTGGTACACAGCAGATATTGGGCCCTTGATTATTGTCACCGGGAAGGTCCAAGCGGGGTTCTGATCACACCTTCCCCCCTGCAGAGACAAACGTCACCCACACCAGATGATTTTAAATGTGATTGCCTTTTAGCTCCCATCTTCTGAACATGCAAGGTCCCACACAGAATGGAGGGCATATCACAGACATCACTCAGGTCATTTCAGAAGCCCTGCCAGGCAGGCATTTTGTTGACCTGGAATTGGGCTCTGGGAAGCTAAGGGACCTGCCCCAGTAGCCCCATGTGGAAAGAGCGAGGTCTGTTGAGCTCTCACCTCCACCCCCTGTTTCACGCCTCTGCCTTGTCAGGGGAGGGGTGCGGGGGGAGCAGCACGTGCGGTGTGTGCACGCTCATGTCCTGCGTGCATCCGTGTTTCACTGCCTTCCATCACTCAGTCTGGTTTTCATTTCTGCAGGGAGCTGGGGTGGAGTCTGAAAGAAGCGTGGCAGGAAAGAGAATTCCTCAGGCTGAGGGAATAAAAGATCAGAAAACATCAGAGTCCGCAGAAACTGTAGCTGTCATGGCTAACCCGCTGGCTCCATCCAGGAGGAAAGGGGCCCAAAGAAACAGACTTGCTCAGTGAGTCGGGATTAAAATCTGCGCTTCTAAAACCCCACCAGTTCTCTTTGACCAAGCCCTCTGTCTCCAAGCAGGAAGGAGCTAGAGCACGCAGTGTTACAGGTCTCAGGGATCACCTCCTCCAGGCAGCCTTCCTTAGCCTCTCTACCACTCACCTGCACCACAGTGGGTGCAGTGGGTTTATTCACCCACTAGACTGGGAGAGGGCAGAAACAACTCTGCCGTTGTCACTGGTGCCCCTCCAGACCTCATGAGACCTGACACATGGTGGGCACTTGATAAATGTCTGTGGAACTCAATGTCCAAATGAATGTATGGACAAGCCACTTGATTATACATGCAATTATACATAATAATAGCCTCCGTGCTTTCATTTCTCAAACCATATAGTTTCAATGGAACCCTATGAGACCCCGCTGACAAGAAGAGTGGCATCAAGTATATGCGCATAAGCACACGTACCCAAACCGTGCATGTGTGTAGGTGTATAGAGACACACAGATCCCATCCCCTTCCTAGGCAGCAAGGAGGGTGCATGACATGCCATTTCCTGTTTTATCTGCAGAGACAGAGGCCTCCCCAACCCCAAGACACACACACACACACACACACACCTGGTCCTTCGCAAGTGTAGGGCCAGTTTTCCCTTTAGGCTATGAGTGTGTGGGCGATGGTTTCCAACTTTTTATGACCCCCGTGGACTGGGGCCCACCAGGCTCCTCTGTTCATGGGATTTTCTAGGCAAGAATACTGGCTGGAGTGGGTTGCCATTTCTTCCACCAGGGGATCTTCCTGACCCAGGGATCAAACCTACTTCTCCTGTGTCTCCTGCACTGCAGGAGGATTCTTGACCACTTGAGCCATTGGGAGAACCTCCCTTTAGGCTGCTGCTGCTGCTGCTAAGTCGCTTCAGTCGTGTCCGACTCTGTGCATGTGGGATAGGGGAGAGCAAAAGAAAGCCGGCTGCCCACAAGGGGGCATCCAGAGACCATTGACTCCATGTCTCAGAGACAGGGTTACTACTTAATTGGCCTCAGAGAGACCGCAAGATCCACAGGAAAAACTGAGGAGCTTGCCTAGGGTCTTGCGCAGGAGCCCAGAGGGAGAGATGGTCAACCACTGGAGTAGCAGGACAGAGAGATGGAAATGGAGGCTCAGTCACTCAGTAACTGAAATGCTGATTATGGTCACGCTTCATATGTATTCAGTGTTTGTCTGATCCATGTTTGCACTGTCCCACGTGCAAACATTATTAACACGTAATAACTCATTTCATCTGCATCGCACCTCTGCAAGGTGCAATATTACTATAGTTTTTGTTTCATAGATGATAAAACAAATGACTCAGAAAGAGTAAGTAACAGAGTCAGAATTTGAACTCAGGACCTGTGGTTCATCACTGACTCTGCCAACTGCTCACTCAGCTCCCTGGGTGTCAGTTGGGCCTTCAGACCCCCTACTTCTAACCCAGGACTACTCACTGGGCTCCTGTCTCTGAGCTCTTTCTGGACGTTTCTGAAGGGTCTGGAGGCTGATTTCATAGGCAAGCATAACTTGTGGTCCTGAAGCTACCCCCTCATACGCTGTAAATTGTTGATGTTGAATTGGCATAACGCCTCGGAAAGCAATAAAGCAATTCCTAGCAACACTCATAAAGCCGTTTTTCCCCCCTGGAACCCAATCATCTCATGCCTGGGAATTTATTCCAAGGAAATAATTCAAACGGAAACCAAGTATTATCTGCATAAATCCGTGCACTGAAGTCTTTCTTTAAAGGTCAAAAACCGGGAACCAGACTGGGGAAGTGGTTTAGTAAACTGGGACGTCCACACAATGGGCAATCAAGCTGGAAAACCGCAGCTGTTAAGACTGTGACGGGAACAGGGAAAATGCTTTTACTATACAAGGCGTCACCATCACGCTCCCCCCCGGACAAGCTAACTCAACAAAACATGCTTATCAGACAGGGAGAGAGAGAGAGAGAGAGAACTGTTCTGTTAGAAATAGATTCTTAGCCTCCACTGCCCTCAATGACGTGGAAGAGAAGCTGAAATATAACAGCATCAAACAAAACAATCTTTGGCTTTGGAGTTTCCAAGGTCCCAGCTGCTGACAATCTACAGGATTTTCTGAGAGCAATTTTCAGGATTGGTTATTAGTGACTTGCACATTTCACACCGTAATGTGATACGATTCTTCATATTAACTTCTGTAAAGATAACTGACGGGGGTTTTGTTTTCTGACTGAACCCTAACAGATAGAGTCCGTGGACTCAAAGATATCTCCCCGACATTGATGGAAAAAAAAGGAAACTTCAAAATTAAAGTGCCCGTCACTATGTCAACTTATGTGAATATACGTATTAGGATGGTGACAGGTATGGCTGGCCTTTTCCAAATTAAACTCAGTGCTCATTACCTATTGCTGCAAATTATCATGAAGCTGAAGGTCATGAATCCAGGTATAGCTTAGCTGAAGCCTTATTTTGGTGTCCATCGTAGGTGGCAGTCAAGGTGTTGTCCAGGGTTGTAGTCGTCTCAAGGCTTCACTGGGGAGGGTCCACTTCCAAGCTCACTCACGTGGCCATTGGCAGGATCCAGTTCCTCGTGGGCTGTTGGACTGAAGGCCTCAATTTCCTGGCTGCCTGGTGGCTGGAAGCTGCCCTCAGTTCCTTGGCACACGGGTCTCTCCGCTGAGCAGCACCATCGTAGCAACCGGCTTTGTCAGAGCAAATGAGAGAGAAGAGACATGGAGAGTGAGACACGAGCAAGATGGAAGTCAGAGTCTTCAGGGGCCTGGTCCAATGGTTAAGACTCCACGCTTCCAATGCAGAGGACACGGGTTCAGGAACTGAGATCCCACATGCCATGGGGTGTGCCAAAGAGTTTTCTTTAAAAAAGAGTAGTATCCTCTCATGTTTGCTATATTCTATCCATTAGTAGCAAGTATATGGGTCCAGCCCACACTCAGAGGGAGGGGACCCTACAGGACATGTGGTATGCCTACCACATACTTGAACATTTATAGAATCTTCTCAATAACAAAAACAGTATTTTCAAACATTCCTTGTCTAATCTGATATTTTCTAAATTTGTCAGCAATTTCCCACACCCATTTCTCACCAGCCACAGTCCTCCCGTCCCCTGCCTGCAAGGAACCAAGGTTTGCAGCTTCAGATCTAGCAGAAAGCCCCCCATCCCAGCCCACACTTCCACCTTGGTGGGGACGGGGCAGCTGTAGGAGGAGAGGGGCAACCAGGCACTTCCGGAAGCCAAGTGTCAGAGGAGGGCAACCACCAGGGCTCCACCTTTGAAAAAGGTACGCATGGGCCCTGCCCTGAGGCATTCACAGGGCTTTTATTTTTCATTCTCATGACCTTTTTTTTTATTCTCATTTTTTTTTTTTTTTTCTTAACCAGCCCTACAAAGTTGGCCAGAAGTGGCTCATCTATTCTCCTGGGTTCAAATCACTCTTTTCTTTTCAAGCACACTGACCTTGTCTCTGCTCTTAAGCCAGACTCTCTCCCTCCTCACCGTATTCACTTGGGCTCTTTTCTCTCCAATCTCCCCAGCCTGCCCCCTAAACTTTACCAGCCTGACTCTTTCTTTACTGAGCCTTCAGCCTCAACTTGGACATACCTCCTTGTAGAGGCCTTGCCTGAGTCTCCAGACTAGGCCACTTCCCCTCCCTGGAGATTTCAGATTCAGACTAGGGATAGTCATTATTGGGTTGGCCAAAAAGTTCATTTGGGTTTTTTGTAATATGTTTGAAAAACACCCGGACGAACTTTTTGGCCAACCCAATACAACAAGCCCAGCAGGATTTTGTAAACAGTGCACTTTGGAGGAACTTGCCCACCCCTGTTATGAGCTCTCACAGAGCTTTCCTCCTACAGTCTCACTTGGCACACCTGGAATGGGTTAGAGGGTTCCCTGAAGACCAGGCACACAGCTGTCTTGTCGGAGCTGAAGGGGGCGTGGAGTGAATGAGTAAGTTGCTTCTAATGTGGGCAGGCGAGGGGCTCAGCCTGGTTCTGGGGAGGCAGACACTTCAAGACATTTAGGTTCCACTGAGAACATCAGGATGCTAGGGGAGAATCACAGCCCAGGACCAGGAGACTTCTTCCAGAGCTCCTGCAGAAATCCAGGATCTTGGAGTTCCTGCGGGTGCCATGTGGGTTGCCCACAACCTCGCTGTTTAGGATTACAACTGGGAGCACGAGATTTGGGGTTGTCAGAGTTAGCAAATAAACATGTAGATGCCTATTAAATTTGAATATCAGGTGAACAACCGATCATTTGTGGGAGACATATCTATTCTACGTGGCAACTCTGCCAAGTTGTGAATAGAGTCTGAGGCGCTGAGACTGGAGTCCATGATTGTTCCAAGGGATTTCTGGAGAAAAGAACAAATCCTAGGGCTCCAAACAGGCCAGGCCCCTCCCAGGTTCTCAGAAAATGGCAGCAGTCAATCATTATTATAAGAGTTCAACTCTGGATGCAACCTAAATATCCTTCCAGGGGACTGTATTAGACTCCTAGCACTGCTGTAACAAATACCACAAACTGGGTGGCTTAAAATAACAAATTCATTGTCTCGCAATTCTGGAGGCTATAAGTCCAAAGTCAAGGTGTCAGCAAGGCCAGGCCTCCTCTGAGAATCTGAGTAGAATCCTCCCTTGCTCTTCCTGTTTCCAGTGCATGCTAAGTCACTTCAGTTCTGTCTGACTTTTTGCAAACCTATGGACTGTAAGCCACTGGGCTCCTCTGTCCATGGAAGGCTCCAGGCAGGAATACTGGAGTGGGTTGCGATGCCCTCCTCCAGGGCATCTTCCTGACCCCGCAGGGGTCTAACCCGCATCGCTTATGTTTCTTGGGGTGGCCGTCAGTCCTTGGTGTTCCTTGGCTGCGGCTGCCTCCCAACAGTCTCTGCCTCTTTCATCACGCGGCATCTTCCCTGCATCTCTGCTCTTATCTTCTTGTAAGAACACCAGCCGTATTGGATGAGGACCCAGCCTAATGAAGTATGACTTCACCTGAACTCGTTAACTGCAAAGATCCTATTTCCAAATAAGGTCACATCCACAGATATCAGGGATCAGTGCTCCAACATATCTAGGGAAATGGATGAATTAAGAATGAATTAGGGAAGAATGTCCATTATGGATCTTTGATTTTTAAAAAAAAGCAAGATGTAAGAAAAACACACACACACACAGCATGATCCCCTTTTTGATCTTAAAAACAAAATGTATGTATAAGCCATTATGAATAGTTTTTACTTTTCATTTATTCAGTCAACAAATAAACTCCCACCAGGGATAGAGCAGTGACTAAGGCAGGTCCCATCCATGCCGTCCTAGAGCCTACAATTAAGTATGTAGCTCACCAGAAAGATGTCCATTTGCTTCTGTTTCCAAGTGACCTTGGAAGGACAAAGGGAAATATTTTTTATTTTTTCTGTAGCGCTTGAAGTTTTGTAACAAGCATCTTGTTAATTTGTAGCTTTTAAAAGATGTTTCACTTCTTTTAATCCTAAAGACCAACCCTTTTTGGAAGCTTCTCTGTTACATCTTCCTGAGCACTGTGGCTCCTGTCGCAGCTGGTACCATCATGAGCCAATGGCTGTTGGGCCAACCAGCCAGGCTTTCCGAGTGTGAGTAAGTGTGAACTAGTAGGAAAGTTGTACACAATCCAATCACGCTTTTATTAAAATTTTATTGAACTTGTAATTTTACATTTACATGTGTTTCCTTAACATCTGTCTCTCCTATTGGATTCTGAACTTGGAGATGGCGGGGCCATATTTGTTTTGTCCACCATTGTATAACCAGCCTTCAGATCAGCAGTCAACATATACTAGCTACTCAGTAAAAGTGTGTTGAATGCATGAGAGAATATCAAACCTTGAATTGGCTCCTATCCGTCATCCAGTGTAACCCACTCATTTTATAACGGATAACACTGAAGCCCAGAAAAGTCAAGCCACAGACCTAGTTGTGCTTTGCTAATTCACTCAGTTGTGTCTGACTCTCTGCAACCCCATGGACTGTAGCCTACCAGGCTCCTCTGTCCATGGGGATTCTCCAGGCAAGAATACTGGAGAGGGTTGCCATGCCCTCCTCCAAGGGATCTTCCCAACCCAGGGATCAAACCCAGGACTCCCGCACTGCAGGTGGATTCTTTACCATCTGAGCCACCAGGGAAGCCCAGTGATAGCCAAGCCTAGAAGAGCCTTATCACTCCCAATCCAGATTCTTACCTTAAAAAAAAACAATAATAGCATGATATACATTTTTATGCTGGAGGAGGGCATGGCAACCCACTTCAGTATTCTTGCCTGGAGGTCCCATGGACAGTGGGGCTTGGCAGGCTACAGTCCATAGGGTGGCAAAGAGTCAGACATGACCAAAGCAACTTAGCATGCATGCACATACATTTGATAGTGAGATGAAAAGACATATAACCAATTAAGCATACAGAAATACTGTCTAATAATAACCAAAATTGTGAACCATTGTTTTCATCAAACTGTGCCTTTTCCCACTAGGGCTAAAAAGTCAACAGATGTTGAGGTCTGTGGGTGCTAGTAAATCACACCCCTCACTTCTCCAAGTTCTGATCCAGTTGAGAAATAGTCACAGGAGACAAGTAGGGATTAAAATGTCAGCTTTATTGCTGGTCCAGATGGGTTGGAGGATGTGGCTGAGACCCAAGGCCCAAATGGGCTTCTTTCCTTCTCTCCTGATGTGACCTTACCCACCCACTCACAGCAGAGCAGCTGGACTATTGAAGTCTTCTCAAGCAGGGTTGGAACTTCCCTGGTACTCATTGTCAGGAGAAGGCAGGAGCAGAGAGCACACGCTGCTTGTAGTTCAATCAGTCCCAGAGAGAGAGCCAGGAATGGGCTGAGCAAGGCACACTTGATACCTTTTCCTAACACTGCCAAATCAAGAGGTCAGTGCCCCCCTCCCAGTGAGGAACAGGAAGGGGCTGCCAAGAAAATTTAAAAGTATCTTCCCAGTACTTCTAGAGGATGTCAGTTCCTGTTTTATGGGCTGATGGAGAATGAGGAGAAGAGAAAATTGTCCCCCTTCATGACAGCCTTCAATTTACTCAATACCTTTTCATAAAATCTAAAAACTTCTGTGTTCCAGGAAGCACCTCTGAGGTTAAAGCTTGTATGATTTGAAGGTGAATTTGCTGAATAAACAAACAAATCAGGAAATTAAACAATTGGCAACTTAAACTAATAAAGGATGATTTTTTCCTTTATCAACAGGATATCGGAGACAGGCAGTCCTGGGTCTGTGTGAAGCTCTGGATGCCATCCAGGACTGGGCTCCTTCTGTGTTTCCATTACACCATCTTTACCAAGTAGTTTTTGCCCTCATGTTTGTAGGATTTCTTCTCCATCCATCTCTAGGCATCCTATCCACATCCTAGGCGGGAAGCAGGGATAAGGACAAAGAGACAGCTAAATCTGTCCCTTTAATCAGGAAAATAATAGCTTTTCTGGAAACTCTTTTCACAGCATGTATGTTTTCATTTTATTGGTGGGAATTGTATCACTTGCTCCACTTCTCTGGAAGGGGGAGGCTTTACATTTAATTTCTTTTTTAAAACTAATTTATTTGCATTTAATTTCTAACTTGACAAAATTGCATTCTTTCAAATAAAGGAAGGATAAGAATGAATATTGGATGGCAGAGCAAAGGTCATGAAATAATGATGAAAGAAAACATAGAAAATATTGTCAAAGAATTGCTTTTTTAATGAGATCTAAATGGGTGTGTGTGAGTTTACGTGTGTTTCATTTTTAGCTTTTGGCAAACATTCAAGAAAGAGATTAGTCCCTGTGCAGATATTTTCAGAGCATAAAATGATAGAAAATTTAGTCCATTTTACATAGTTAGCATAACCCTGATACCTAAACTTAACAAAGAGAAAACACACACTATAAATACATTCATTAACTAATTAACTAAAACTGCATACCAAGCTAACTCGCAAGCTGACAAAAACCTCATATTTCCCCCATCTAGGTTTCTCCTTTGTTTTACTGAAGCACATCCTCAAATGACTTCCTAAGAAAAAGTATATAGGAAGTAAGCTCTGTTAGTCTTTCTGTGTCTACAAATGTCTTTGATCTGCCCTGGTACCTGATGGACAGTTTAGCTGGATATTGAATTCTAAACTGAAAGTCATTTTCCCTCCGAGCTTTGAAGATATTATTCTGTTCCACTGTGTTTTAGTATCCAGCACTGCTCATGAAAAATCAGCTGCCTTTCTGATTTTCATGCCTTTGTAGGCGTCTCTTTTTCTCTCTCTCTGAAAACTTTTAGTAAACCTCTTCCCATGTTCCTATGTATTTTGAAACATCAAAATCTTGCATGTTCATTATGCTCTTAGTCTGGAAGATTTGAGGCTTTTTGGTCTGGGAAATTCTATTCAATTATTTATTGGAATATTATCTCCTACTTTCTCCCTTCTACCTAAAATACTTATTAATCAAACCTGGACTTCTCACATTTTCTTTTTTTGCCTCTTTTCTCTAAAAATAATTATATTTCTTTCCTTCCTGCTTTGTTTTCTGACAGATTATCTTGACATTAACTTTCAATCTTTCCACTGAACTTAAGTTACATTTTTTTTTATACCAGGAACTTTTTTTTCTCTAATTGTTCCTTTCTCATAGCACTGCGCATGTTTCATAGATATAGTGTCTTCTTGGATTCTCTTGTTAAATTCTCTTCTACCTATAAATTGTTTCTGTTTCCTTGGAGATCTCTTTTTTTCAGTTTGTTTATCTTAGTTCTTTCTACTTCATATTTCAGGTTTCCTCAAATAGCTTCTGGCTTACAGCTGCCCATTCATAGTTAAGAATGAAGCAGTAGAAAATTTCCAGGAAGCTTTGTGTACATAGATAAGAAGAGCTGAATGGCAGGCTTTGTTTCAAAGTGAGTTGGTCTTTAAGTTTGGGGACTTCTAAATGTCAGCCTGCAATGTGCTTTACTCTAGGATACCATCTTAAAACCAGCTATCCTATTCTTCCTCAGATAGTTTTATTTCTTTAAAAAGACCCTCTATTTTACTGGGGAGGAGCAGTATAGGGGAGGGGCAGGGCAGAGCTATGCACTCTGCATACAAGGGTCAGAGAAGTTTATTGTCTCATTTATAGACTTTCAATTAGACCCCCAATTTCAGCTGTATATCCTCTTCTCACCCTCCTCTACACCCCACATATTCATGTCTCAAACTTCTTCAGTCTTCCATGGAAGGGTCAGCTCCCATCTGGGCTGCAGATCCTGCCCTGTGCATTCAGCCTATAGCATCTTCCATCCTGCCTCCTTAGTCACGACTCTTCCATCAAACCACTCATCCATAAATATGTGGAGACTTCTCTTGTTCACAGACAGCTTTCTCCCAGCTCTCTTCTTTGGGAAGATTTATATGTGTATTATTTATTTCTGAGGCATTTTTGGAAGAAGAGGAGGAGATAAGCCCATATGCATTTGGTTGGCCATCACAAACTGAAAGTCCCACCTGCCTAGTAATCTGGGCTCATAAATGAGGGGCATGGGACTGGGTTCTCTTTTACAATTTTAAATTTTTACAGTTTTGCTGAGAAGAATGCAAAGTCTTTCTAAGCAATGACACATTTACAAGAAATTCAAAAATATGCACAGAGATGCAAGGAAAACTTTTTTTTTATTACATAACACATTTGAGCATGTGTTGATTAAAATATATTTTAAATGTGAAACGAAAATCAGATGTGTCCCTAAAGCACCTCCCAGAATCCTAAACATTTCATAGAAAATACTCAAGAAACCACTGGCCTAGTAAGAGCAGCATGGAATTGGGATTCAGATAAACTTGATACTGATCCTGACTCAACCATTGGTCCTCTCCAAACATTACTTTGCTCAATGGTACTTACCTCCTTACATAACTGGGAGAATTAAATGAGACAGTATACATGCAGGGTATCTGGCACAGAACCTCAGAGGTTAAAGCGTCTGCCTCCAATGCGGGAGACCCGGGTTCAATCCCTGGGTCGGGAAGATCCCCTGGAGAAGGAAATGGCAATCCACTCCAGTATTCTTGCCTGGAGAATCCCATGGACGGAGAAGCCTAGTAGGTAACAGTCCAGGGGGGCCGCAAAGAGTCGGACACGACTGAGTGACTTCACCTTTCACCTTCACCTTCACTAAATGCTAAAGACTATTTCTTTTCCCTACTTCATACTGAACTTCTCACCATGCTGCACGTCATTCTAGGCTACTTTCACCTCCCTCCTTCTCTGTATCTTTGAGCACCTGCCCAGTCCTCAATGTTCAGATCAGACATTCCCACATTTACAAAGTCTTCCCCACCCTCCAGAAGGCTCACTGTTCTGTCTTCTGAGCCCCTTCCAACCATAGCACTTGTTCACACCTCTAATCTCTCTGCAAACAGGAGAGCTGTGTGCACATCTGTCCCTCTGCTGGGGAAAGAGTCCCCAAAGGCAGCTTCCCACTCTTGTTCCTAAGATTCCCTCTGGCACCCACTGTGGCAGCTGGCACACAGTAGGCACTCAGTAAATGCTGGAATCTAACTGAATGGCAACTAACTAACCTGAATTAGGGACAGCCTGTAACAACCGCCAGGCTGAGATACAAAAAACCAAGCCATGACCCAGATGGACAGATTCTAACTTGTATGCAACGCAAATACCTTGTTCCTTTGCTGTAGGAGTTCCTGAGCTGCTGTCATCATGAGCTCCACCCCAAGTCCTGCCACTTTGCCAAACACAAGTAAACACGTTCAACGCCGGGAGACAGAACTTTGGTTTGGCTCAGCCCTTTCCCCACCCCATGAGGCAGAATCAGGAGGACCAGACAGAGCTCACCTGGATTTAGGGAACCCACTGGGTGGGGATAGGATTTCTCATCCTCCAGAATGACACATTTAGCTCTGGGGCTGGGTGAGGCAGGATGCTTTCTCTGTTATTCTCCTCTGCCTTCTTGGGCAGTAAATGACAGAATTAAATATTTGGGGCCCTGACCTCTCCCCTCTTCCTCCCTCTGTCTTCATCTCTGACCCAGGTAGGGTCAGGCCAGGAATCAAGCGAAACAGAGACACTACACAGTCTGTTTGAAGGTCCCTGTTCTGGGGCCTCACATAGACCGCCCGTATTGGGTGTCACTGATGTCATAAACTATGGATGTAAAGCCCCTGTCCTCCAGGAGCCCCCAGTCTAATGGGAGACAGGATAGGGAGACACAGTATAGTCTCAGCTTTCAAGTCGCTCTCCAGCTAACATGGTCACCGCCACACTCAGGAAACATCTGGGCCAGAGTCGGGGACTGTGCAGGTGTACACAAGCATCATCCAGAGTTAAGTAGATACAGCCCCAGTCATGGCACCTACTATGTGCCAAGCGTTCGACATATGTATCAATGTTTTCAAACTGTGGTGACGGAGAAGACTCTTGAGAGTCCTTTGGACAACAAGGAGATGAAACCAGAAAATCAATCCTGAATATTCATTGGAAGGACTGATGCTGAAGCTGAAGCTCCAATAACTCGGCCACCTTCTGCAGAGAGCCAGTTCATTGGAAAAGACCCTGATGCTGGGAAAGATTGAAGGCAGGAAGAGAAGGGGGTGACAGAGGATGAGATGGCTGGATGGCATCTTTGACTCAATGGACACAAGTTTGAGCAAGCTAGTATCAAACCAAACTGCTATCTCGAGGAGATAGCAAAGAACAAGAAAGCCTGGTGTGCTGCAGTCCATGCGGCCGCAAAGAGTCAGACACGACTTAGCGACTCAACAGCAATAACAACATCATGTACATGGTCATCATGCAAGTGGTGTGGTCTCAAAACCGTGTTATCATCAGGGGTGGCAACCGAAAAATGACAATTTTGAAATGACTAGGTTTGTTTACTTGAATTCCTGAACCTGAACAAAAGGGCTTCACAGATCACAGCGATGCTTCTTCAGTCTCCTGGCTCCCACCCTCTTTCCCCTCACACATTGCAGCTGCTCCCAAACCTCCCTCTTCTCTTAGTCTTGCTCCTGCCCTTTCTTTCTCTCTCTGTCTTCTCAACTCTACACCACATTTGTCTAAGGAGTATTCTGACAAATCAGACGCCTCCTTGGCGGCCGAGAGAGGCAAAGAAATCAAGAAGATCAAACCAGAATTTCCCTCCAGTGGGCACGGGGAAGGGAATGCCCAGGAGAGAATGTGTCCTTGGGTGCTAAGTCGCTTCAGTCGTGTCTGACTCTTTGTGATCACATAGACCATAGGCTCCTCTGTCCAAGGGATTTTCCAGGCAAGAAGACTGAAGTCGGTTGCCACGCCCTTCTCCAGGGGATCTTCCCAACCCAGGGATTGAACCTGTGTCTCTTGCAGCTCCTGTATTGCAGGCAGATTCTTTACCACTGAGCCAACAGGGAAGCCCTGGGAAAGAATACTCATACACCAATAATTTCCATCCTGCCATCTGGATATTGATTGACAGAAAGGTCCTTACTCTACAGATGAAAAACCTGAGTTTACAAGTGACACAGACCCAACAGCAGGCCCTGGATCCATGGGAGAATAGGGACTTGAAACCACGCCTTCCGGCCTCTGGGCGAAGGGAGACGTGGTCGCTGAAAAGACAAGTATCAATTCGCGGGGTGCCCAGAGGCAAGGAGCCGGGTGACTCATGGCTTCGTGGAAGGAATCTCTAGGGTGGGGCAAACTTTTCTTCAGTACCTCAGGATACGTATGTGTTTGTGTCTGTGCGTCTGAGGAGTCAGTGAGGTGACCACAGGGAGTTCCCCTCAGCCGTGGTCCACAACCCACAGCTCCCATGTCCATTCCACAAGGAGCCGCTCACCCCCGGAGGTTCAGGGAGAACTGGGAGGACGCTATGAGGAAGATACAGAGGAGGAGAGTAGGCCGAGGAGCTCTTGGGGGCCAGGCCGAGAGCATAATTCACCCACAGGTGTCTTGTTACAGAAAGTGAAGTTTCCATCTTTGACATCAGGCTGGTTTGGCACAGACAAGAAAACTGAGACCCAAAGAAGTTTCACCACCAGGCTGACACCCAGACCTGACTCCCACAACACCCTGCAGCCATCCTAGCTGCTGGGGAGGGGCAGACACATGTATACCCAACTCCCATGTCGCTCAGTCGTGTTCAACTCTTTGCGACTGCATGGGTCATATAGAACATGAAATTCTCCAGGCCAGGATACTGGAGTGCGTAGCCTTTCCCTTCTTCAGGGGCTCTTCCCAACCCAAGGATCGAACCCAGGTCTCCTGCATTGCAGGCGGATTCTTTACCAGCTGAGCCACAAGCCCCCCACATCCCCAACCCACCCAGAAACTGGGCCTCACAAGGCCTTTGGCATCTCCCTCTTCTTCTCCTTCTGGGGCCACCAAATGACTCTAGACACGGACTCCTCAGGGTAGACCCAGGGAGCTTGTCCTGCCAACTGTTTCCCAAACTCCGTGAATGAAGGAATGTGGGTGATGACCCCACTGGAATGAGGGCATGAACCCTGGGCAAGGGGACATCAGGGACCTCTTCCTGCTTTGCCACAAGCCAACACTCACGGCAGACTTCTTCCACTGCCCGGGAGGAAGTGGGAATATATCACTCAGTATAGAACCCCTAGGGGGTGAGGCAGGGAGATGGAGGGGCCTGAACAGTGGGAGAGCTCACCCCTTTCCTCCATGCCCACTGCCTTCAGCTGGATTACCTTTGACTTCATCTTATTCATCAACACTGATGGCAAGTTTCCATTTGAAGAAAGGGTCTGACATCCCACCTTCTTTCTTTTTTTTCTTTTTTTAAAAGATTTATTTGTTGCTGTTGTTTAGTCACCAAGTTGTGTCTGACCCTTTGTGACCCCATGGACTGTAGCACGCCAGGCTTCCCTGTTCTTCACTATCTCCCGGAGTCTGCCCAAGTTCATGTTCATTGAATAAGTGTTCATCTCATCCTCTCTCATTCCCTTCTCCTGTCCTCAATCTTTCCCAGCATCAGGGTCTTTTCAAGTGAGTCGGCTCTTTGCACCAGGTGGCCAAAGAATCGGAGCTTCAGCTTCAGCATCAGTCCTTCCAATGAGTATTCAGAGTTGATTTCCTTTAAGAGTAACTAGTTTGATCTCCTTGTTGTCCAAAGGACTCTCAAGAGTCTTTGCCAGCACCACAGTTCAAAAGCATCATTTCTTCAGTGCTCTGCTTTCTTTATGGTCCAGCTCTCACATCTGTACATAATTACTGCATTGATTTATTTATAAATGCATTTATCTATTTATATTTTATTTTTGGCTGTGCTGAGTCTTCATCATAACGCTTGAGCTTTCTCTAGTTGCAGAGTGTGGAGGCTGTTCTTCGATGTGGTGGCTTCTCTTGTTGGGGAGCATGGGCTTTAGGCATGTGGGCTTCCGTAGCTGTGGTGAAGGGGCTTAGTTGCTCCACAGCATGTGGGATCTTCCTGGACCAGAAATCGAACGACTGTTCCCTGCATTGACAGGCAGATTTGTAACCACTAGACCACCAGGGAAGCCCCTACCTGCTTTCTTAGGAATACTTGTGGACAGGGTTTGTTTGCAAGCCTTTCCTCTTGTGTGTTTAAATCAGAATTTCCCTCTCCATTCGAAAAGTTCCTAGGTTGGGGGTGGGCATGGGCCAAGGGAGTTTGTTCACCTCTCTGCTCAGGTTCAGCTACTCTTAACCTCAGTAGTATGGGAATCATGGCTTCTCCTTGAGGCCACCTCTCCTGGACACCTCTCTCCACTTAGTATCTGAACGTTCTCCAACCTCCTCTCTCATTTACCTACCTTGGTTTGACCCTGCCTGATTCAGATGCTACTACCAAGAGTTTTCCCCTCAGTCCTTCTAGAAGGGATTTTGTGGGGGGATATTTCTGAGGTCCTCAAAGAAACAAGCCTCCCCTGTGCTCTCTCACCTTCCTACAGCCCCTTGAGCTTCCTTGGATTCCAAAAGGATGTTGCTTCACCTGCACATTGGAGCCTAAGGAGGATCCATCTCCTGGTTCTTTTTTTTTTAATTGGAAGATAACTGCTTTACAATATTGTGTTGGTTTCTGTCATACATCAACATGAATCAGCCACAAGTATATGGGTCAGCCACACATATATACATATGTCCCTCCCATCTCCCACCCCATCCCACCCCTCTAGGTTGGCACAGAGCTGCCACTGGACATGCATATTGGCGATTAATTGCCTACGTCTTCTCTTGTCACCTCTACACAGCTGTTAAAGTCCACTGCCTTTTTCTAAGTCCTCTAGCTCCACTGTGGTATGCCTGGAAGCAAGACTTCAGTCCTTATTTTCTTTGAAGAAAGAATTCAGCAAAGAGACCAAGATCGTGAAATGAGGGAACAGCATTTCTCAGTAGCAAAGTACATGTGGATGAGCATATGGTCAAACTCAGAGTGAGCTGCTCACAATGGGGGCTTAAGTTGCTTATACAGAGGCAGTTTTCTGTCCTGGCCTGTCCTGACTGTCTCTGGCCAGTCATCTCAATTGTGCCCATATTTGTTCTGACTCAGTGTCCTTCTTGGTGTATGCGTGCATCTCTTGACCAAAATGAATTCCAGCATGAAGATTTCTGGGAGGTTGGTATGATGTATTATAGGCTGGCGACTCCTCTCTCCTTTGATCCCTCTTGTAGACTGAGGACCTCTTCTGCAAATGTCGGGCTAAACTTTCACCTAATCAGGGCCCAGGGCTCCTGCTGGTACTTGTGTCAGCAGACCAGTTGCAGCTGCTCAGCCCAGGGCCTGTTTATCTCCCACATCACCATGATACTTCATCCAAAGACCAAGAGTGCTAGGGGAAGCTGGTGTCCTATTCCCCCAAACACCCCACCCTGTGTTCTGAGGGTTTGGGGTGGACTCCCAAAGGTAGTGAGACCCCAGCAAGGATTGGAGGCTGCTCAGCTCACAGCTCACTTTGGAAAATCTTTCCCTGGAAGGAAGGCAGGGGGCTGGACTGGATGATCCTGGGCCCTCCATCCTGAGAATCAGTGATGGGGCTGCTCCGAGAGCTGGTCATCAGGCTCTTTTCCCTCCAAACTTCTTCCCTTTCTGGTGCAGGTCTGTTGACTGATATGTGAAACAGATCCCTGAGGCCAGGCAAGAGGCAGAGGAGGGAGCCTGAGGCAAAAGAGACAGAGGGAAATCCAGCCCGAGATCAGAGACCTGAGCTCCATGTATCCCCAGCATATCCGTGAATCCAGACCCCAACACCAGCCACAGCAGGAAGTGGTCCCTGGGGCTTTATGAACGAAATGAGTGGAGAAACACCTTGAAGCCTGTGAACAACCCCCACAGCCCAGGGTCCAAACCCTGCTAGAACCACAGACAGTCCTTGGCACTAGGAGGATAGGTGGGGAGCAAGAAGTTGCAGCCCCACAAACCCGCCCCACCACTCACCACCTCATACATTGGGAGGGTCCCTCAGAGCCTTTGTGGGGCAGTGGGGAGTTAACTGTCAAGAGGCCTCTGGGAAGGAAGCTCCTCAAGGCCTTGCCCCAGTTTAAGACAAAGAAACAGCTCTGCTCTCAGGGAGCCCCCACTCCAAGGGGGAGACCCAGGCCCTACTTGGGGTGTGGGTGGAGGGGTCAGTCTTGCTCTTTAAGACACCTCAGGGCTTCTCCATGACTCCCTCCCCCAGGGCAGGGCGAGGCCAAGGGTGGAGACTCCTGAGTAAGAAGGGTTACCAAGGACTGCCCTTCCAAGGAAAGTGACTCAGAGGCAGGAAGACGGGAATGAGAAGCCCTCACCTGGCCTCATGGGCTCAGCTGCCAGACACCTGGGAGACCCCAGTGCCTTCGCATGCCCACAGGTGCCACTACTCCCAAGAAAAGCACCTTTGAAGACAGGCGACCCATGGGGCACAGTGGAGATTCCCAGGGCTAAGAGTCCTGCAAAGGCTGATGGGGTCGGGGAGGAGGAATTAATGAATTCCTTGCCCAGAGCCCTGACTTCTTTCTGCCCGGAGCTCAAACGAGCTCAAACAGCATTTGCAGGAAAGCACCCGCTGCAGGTGCCCACTCTCCCTCTGGGCATGTGCCTTGAACACGTGCCAGCTGACTCTCCCAGAGCACCTGGCACTTCACGCTGGCTGGTCTGCTGCCAGCCTGTCCTCCCAGACAGACCGTGAACTGCCTGAAGGCAGAGCCCCGCCTGGCTCTAGCTCCCCAGGGCGCTTTGTGCAGAGCAGACTCATGGTGGGTGTTTAAAAGTGTTGACTGGACAAATGACCTACTAGGTACAGTATTTAAGGCTGATCACGTGCCCACACTTCTACCACCACCACACTGAATCTTCTACCCTCTTGGACCAACCACAACCTCAGAACTAGTCTTGCAGCTTTCTTTCTTGACCACTGTTCCCATCCTTCAGCCATACCATAGCCAAAGGATCTTTCAAACCTGTGTCATCTTGTGTCTTTAAACACTTGCTTCCCACCGCTCTTGGAATAAGTCTAAAACATCTAACCCAGTCCGCAGGGGCTGGCCCCTGGCTGCCTCTCCAGCCTCTTCATTTTAAGCCCTAGTCCTTCTGCACCATTGCTCCTACATCTGGACCTTTGCACCCTGTTCCTTTCATTTGCCAGCTCTTTCTCTCTGCTTCACCTTCTTTCCCTGCCTATTTTCTATTGTCTTTGGATCTCAGATTAATTGTCTCCTTCTTGAAGAAGCCCTCCCTGATCTCCCAGAGGCAGTTTCTGCATTACATATCCTCAAGGCAACCACAGCTTTTCCTTCATAGCATCTTGCACCATTTGTAATTATACACATGCAAGGTTCTTTGATCAATGTCTATTCCCCTCCTGCCCCAAAGTCCATCAGCAGGATGTACACCACTCTTCAGCCCCACTGAGGGACACACCTGACCTAGAAATGCTCTGCACCCCTGGAGGCTGAGATTTGGGGAGTACTTGGCCCAAGCAGAGACATTACTTTGCCAACAAAGGTCCGTCTAGTCAAGGCTATGGTTTTTCCAGTAGTCATGTATGGATGTGAGAGTTGGGCTGTGAAGAAAGCTGAGCGCCGGAGAATTGATGCTTTTGAACTGTGGTGTTGGAGAAGACTCTTGAGAGTCCCTTGGACTGCAAGGAGATCCAACCAGTCCATTCTAAAGGAGATCAGTCCTGGGTGTTCTTTGGAAAGAATGATGCTAAAGCTGAAACTCCAGTACTTTGGCCACCTCATGCAAAGAGTTGACTCACTGGAAAAGACTTTGATGCTGGGAGGGATTGGGGGCAGGAGAAAGGGACGGGAGAGGATGAGATGGCTGGATGGCATCACCAACTCGATGGACGTGAGTTTGAGTGAACTCCAGGAGTTGGTGATGGACAGGGAGGCCTGGCGTGCTGCAATTCATGCGGTCGCAAAGAGTCGGACACAACTGAGCGACTGAACTGAGCTGAACTGGCCCAAGAGGTCAGCCAGCCCCACCCCATGCCAAAGGTGTGGAGAAGAGGAACTGGAGGCAGGGAGGCATGCATATTCACCGAAAGAGAAAGCTGAGGAATATTTAGAGAGGGAGATAAGGTGCTCAAAAAGCAGGAAATGAGCTTCGGGGAGCTGTTGGCTTGAGGCAGGGCAGTTTAGAAAGAAGGTTGCAGATCAAAGCCACAGGAAGTGGGCTGGTTTTTTCAGTAACGGAAGAATCAGATCAAAGCCACACTTTCCTGTCTGGGTGGGGTAGGCAATTCATTCACTTATTCATATGTATTAGTTCATTATCATAGGTCATTCAACAAATATTGATGGAGCACCTTTTTCTGTGCCAGGCCCTGGGGCTACAGTGATGAATCACAGTGGATAGGACCCCTATCCTCCTGAATTTACAAGCATCCTGCTTAGCGTCCAGACCAGGTTTTAAGCGGCAAACTTGCAGTCCGTTTAGTGAGTCATAGTCAGCATTAAAAAGAAAAAAATACAGAATGGAATGGAATGGGATAGGATAGGATGGGATGGAAAATATCACTGTACCCCACATAGTAAGGAAAAGCACTGTTTCAATTATATATGTATTTATGTGAACTGGGTACCAGCATAAAATGTTTTTCTCACCATGGGTCATGATCAAAAATGTTTGTGAAATGCCAGTCTAAAATAAGCATTATTAAAATAATCCCATAAGCCCATAACTAAAGTCTGTGATAGGGAGCAGGCAGGATGGAGTGCAATGGAAAATAGAATAGTACTACCCGATCTGGTCTAGGCTGGAGAGGGGTGGTCAGGGAAGATTTCCCCGGGGAAGAAGATGCTGCAGGGAGGAGAAGGAGAAGGGGGGAGAGGTGGGGGAGAGGGAGAAGCTGACAAATAGGCTTATCTTGAGAAGCCCAGTGTAGGGCAGAGGTGAGACAGGCAGAGAGAACCACGTGGGCCATCTGGGAGGAAGGAGCGTGGGAAATTTAAGGGAAGGAAAGAAGGGAGCAGAGGGGAGGGTGGTGTGACATAAGGATGGAGAAGTGGGAAGCTGCCTTGTGGGGCTTTGCTGAAGAGCTTGGCCTCTGAAAGGCAATGCGAAGTCACTGATGGGTTTATTCATCCCTGTATTCAACAGCAGCTTGCCAGGTCATGCCTTGACCTGGCTGTCCTGGTGCTGCAGACACAAAGGCACCTGCAAGCCACTTCCAGGCCAGCTGGCAGTCAAGACAGGCAGGAAGTGGTCAAGGCAGACTCTCATCCAAATTCAAATTGACACCTTGGGCTGGGTTCCCCCATGGCAGACTCTATGACGAGAATGTGCATGTCAGGGTAGTCCAATGGTTAGGACGCCAAGCTTCCACTGCATGGGGCGTGGCTTTGATCCCTGGTCGGGGAACTGAGACCCCACATCCCTCTGGGCACAGCCAAAACAAAAGAATGTGCATGTCATCCACCCTAGTGTTCACTGCAGCGCGATTTACAATAGTCAAGACATGGAAACAACCTAAATGTTCATCGACAGAGAAATGTGTAAAGCAGATGTGCTGTGCTGTGCTTAGTCACTCAGTCATGTCCGATTCTTAGCGACCCCGTGGACTGCAGCCTGCCAGGCTCCTCTGTCCATGGGGATTCTCCAGGCAAGAATACTGGAGTGGGTTGCCATGCCCTCCTCCAGGGGATCCTCCCAACCCAGGGATCAAACCCAGGACTCCGCATTGCAGGAGGATTCTTTACTGTCTGCGCCACCAGAGAGACCCAAAGAACATGTAGTATATATATATATATATATATATATACACACATACTTTGTATGTACGTGTGTATATACTTTATATACATGTATATATATAGTATATATATATATAATGAAATATTGCTCAGCCATTAAAAAAAAGAACAAAATAATGCCATTTGCAGCAACATGGACGGATCTAGAGGGTATCATACCAAGTGAAGTAAGTCAGACGGAGAAAGACAAATTTCATATGATATCATTCATATCTGGAATCTAAGTTTTAAAAAATGATACAAATGGACTTATTTATAAAACAGAAACCAACACAGATTTCGAAAACAGACTTTCGGTTACCAAAGGGGAAACATGAGGGGGAGGGAAAACCTAGGAGTTTGGGATTAACATACACACACTATTATATATAAAATAACCAACAAGGACTTGCTGTACAGCACAGGGAATTCTACTCAATATTCTCTAATAACCTATATTGGAAAAGAATCTGAAGAAGAATGAATTATGTATGTGTATAACTGAATCACTTTGCTGTACATCTGAACCAACACAACGTTGCAAATCAACTATATGCAATTAAAAAAAAAAAAAAAAGGACATGCCAATCACTTTCTTGGGAGGTGACCCCAGGAAGGACCGATAGGAAAATGAAAAAGTGACACAGAGAAGGGGAGGAGCCAATAGAGGGGGGTTTACAAGCCCCTCCCACCAGTGCCCTTCGGGAGACCACAAGGACCATACCTTCCTAAGGGAGAAGCGCTAATGTTTTAATCATCCAGGTCTCATCTGTCACTGCTGAGGATGCTCCTGGGGACACTCCTGGCCTGTCCCTCACACAGGCCAGGCCCACTTCTGCTGCAGAGAAAGCCATCTGGAAGAGCTAAGGGTTGCAGTGCCAAGGGGATATGGACAGGGCACTGACTGTTTCTGCCAAAATCAACCTGTACCTGTTCCAGAGGGTTCTGCAGTCCCTTAACTCATCTGCATTTGATTTAGGGTGATGACCTCAAAATCTCCCCAGTTTTAACTTTTCCTCTGGCCTCCAAACTCTTATATCAACCAACCATCACCCAGATGTCTCCCTTTGGATGTCCTACTAGCCCTTCAAATCATCCGATCCTAAACTTAATTCATATGACTCTCCATCCCCACCCGTAAACCTGCACCTCCAGTTTCCCTATTGAGACGAATGGAATCCCAGTCACCCAAGCCAGAAACCAACTCCCCCACCACACCACCAACTGCCCACAATTAGCCCCTCAATCCTCACTTCTTGGTCCTCTCCATCCCTCCCAGCCTGAGGATGCCTCACCCCTTTCACCCAGACCCCCATATTGGCGCCCTGGCTACCTTTCACAACCCCATTGGGTCATCCTTACTGCAGCCCAGGCCAACTTTCCAAAACACAGATCTGGCTGGGTCTGTCCCCAATGGAAATCCTTGCTGCCTCCCCCACTGCCCTGAGGATGAAGTCAAACATCTCTGTGAGGTATAAACGCTTTCACATCCCTCCTAGTCAGTCTCAAGTCCCACACCACCATGAATGCCACCCCAACTCATACGCTCCAACTATTCTAAATTATTCCTAATTCCCTTGACACATATCCATTCCTTTGCACTCACCAAACCAACTCTCTAAACTCAACATCCTTTGCTTTGTCCATCTGGACTAATCCTTTCAGTCTCAGCTCAACTCTGCCTCCTCCAGAAAGCCCACCCTCATTTCCCCCGCAATCCCACTGTAACTTACACATCCTCCTTCAGAGCAAGAACATGATGAAATAGTGAAATCGTCATTGTTAACCACAGACCTGCTTCCCACATGAGCTCCTTGAGGGCAGCGAAATAAAATTTCATCTTTGTTTTCTCCAACTCTTAGCACGCAGACTGCTCCCAGAAAATCCCCCATAAATATTGGTCAGCCAATGAAATGACCAGGCTCAGGTGACATTACTGAACAGACTGGACTGTCTCCCGCCCTTGTGTCAACCCAGGTGACACAGACCTGTTAAGATGAAACAGCATAAAATGGCCCTTCATCTCCCGACACAGGGCTGAACCTTGTCTGCAGGACCCAGACTTGTCACAACAGTGGGGACAGGGTGCACGGAGCCAGCCATACTCTCTCAGTACCAGAGGCAGGATCAGACCAACAGACAGGCTGTGAACCTGGGTAGAGCAAGGAGTTTCTGTCCCACCAGATACTACAAACAGTCTTGGCTTCGGAGCCTCTGAGCTCTACCTACGTGGGCCAAACGGCCAGTGAGCATTGAGGGATAGTTCTGCGTTCTGGTGGGTGACTCAGGACAAGTTGCCTCCCCTCCCTGGGCCTCAATTTGCCCATCTGTAAAGTGGCAGCTTGAAACAGGTCCCACGTGCTGTGTACCAAGTCCCTTCAGTCGTGGCTGACTCTTTGCAACCCCATGGACTGTAGCCCACCAGGCTCCTCTGTCCATGGTATTCTCCAGCAGGAATACTGGAGGGAGTTGCCATGCCCTTCTGCAGAGGATCTTCCTGACCCAGGGATCAAACCCATGTCTCCTGCAGCTCCTGCATTGCAGATGGGTTCTTTACAGCTGAGCCACTGTAGGAGGCCTGAAGCAGGTCCATTCCAACTCAAAAACACTGTGATTTGGGGAATTCCCTGGTGGTCCAGTGGTTAGGGTGTTGCACTTTAACTGCCGAGGGTACAGGTTCAATTAATTCCTGGTTAGAGAACTAAGATCTCACATGCTGTGTGGTCCGGCCAAAAAAAAATTTTTTCAAAAAATATATATATACTATAATTTGGACTATAATCCCTCAAGAAACAAGTCTGAGGGCCAAGAAAAGGACCAGTGACATGATGTGGAAAGCACACAGAATTCAGGGACGGCTGCCCTCTGCCCAGCCTCTGCCCAGCCTCTGCCCAGCCTCTGCCCTTGGTCCCTGTGGCCCTAGGTGAGTCTCTTTGCCTTCCACAGTTTCCTTATCTGCAAAAGAGAGGAAAGGCAGACACTCCCCAAAGTTGCTGAGAGGAGAAATGTCGTGAAGGGTATAAAGCGTCTGCCGCACTGCTAGACCCCTCACTGATGTCTCAAGAGATGTGGTCCCTTCCTCTGGTTCTAGAAGGCGCCTGTGGCTGTCGGGTGTCTCCCAGTTCAGCCTGCAGAGCCCAAGACCAGCTCACCTCCTTCCCTCCCTGCCTCGCCCCCAGTCCATTCTGTGGCTTCCCTCACCGCCAAGCTCAGCTCCTTGCCCACAGCTGGCAGAGGCCCCGAGTGGCCAGGTGAGTGTGGTCAGCCACAGCCATGACCACCCCAGAGCCCAGACCAGAGTGGCAGGGCCTGGATCCACACCGAGGTCCCAGGCCTCCAAGCCCAGGATGCCTGTCACGAAACAGCAGACCCCTGCATGACAGGCTCACTGGCTCATTGCCCACCCATTATCCAGCCAACCTCCCTCTGTCCCCAGGTGACCCCAGCACATTCCTGTGGTTCGAGGTTTGCTGGTGGTGGTGACCAAAGTCTTGGCCCCCTCCCATCGGCAAATGGGGAGGGGTCTCCAGGGGCCAAATTCTTTTTCAAATGAGATTCCCGTGGTTTCCTCAGCCGAGGCGTCTGCGGAGCAGAGAACAAACAATGTGGAATTAAATTTCTCTGGAAAATAGGCCCCGCAAGTGAAGATCTAAGCGTCTCCTTGGGCATGGGGCCGAATTCGCCTGGTGCCAGGCTGGACTCCCACTGCCTTCCAGGCCCCAGGGTTGAGCAACCCCAGCTCCCGAGGCCGTGTGCCCCTGCCCCCACCAGCAGCTGCCCCACCCTGTGTGACCTCAGAACTGTCACCAGAGAAGGGCTCCGGCTTCTGCAGGGTCCAGCGGGGGACCCCTGACCAGAGACAACTGGGAACCCCGAAACAAGAGCGTCCTCCCCAGATAGGGCCACACCAGCTGTGTCTGCTGCCAGCACCACCACGGGGCGGAATTTTGGGATCAGGTTGCAAAGACAAGGGGAGGTGGCGAGACTGGCTGTCTCCCTGGGTCCCCAGGCCCCAACAGCATACTCTAGAGTGACAGACCCCAAGAGTCACAGAGGAAAAATAAACAAAGAGGCAGAAGACCCAGCTGACTTGCCCCAACCACCAGCCAATTACCGTCTTGGATCCTGGCAGAAAGGCCCCTGTGCATGTGGTCTATCCATGCAATGGGATATTATTCAGCCGTAGAAATGCGTGAAGTGCTGACTCCTGCCACCACATGGATGAACCTTGAAATCATTAAGCTAATTGAAAGAAACCAGTCACAAAAGACCACGTAGTGTATGATTCCATTCATAACAAATATCCAAAATAGGTGAATCCATACAGACAGAGCAGTTTAGTGGTTGCCAGACCCTGGGGGAGGGAGGAATAGGGAGTGGCTGCTTAATCAGTCTGGAAGTTTCCTTTTGGGGTAATGAAAGTGTTCTGGAAATAGAGGGTGTGACTGCACAACATTGTGAATGTATCAAATGTCACTCATGGTGCACTTTATATGTATTTTAACACACTAAAAGGAGACAAGAAAGGCCCTTGCCCTAGGTCCCCAGCTGTAGAGCAAGCCTGCTCTGGCCACCCCGGGGGAAGGAGGAGTCAGAAGGTCCCAATGGATGTTCCCACCAGAACCACGGCCTCCCTTCTAGACCACACTTGGCACACTGAGGACAATCGCATTTTCTGCCTAAACTGCCCTGAGATTTCTCCAGGTTCCCTTTCCCAAAGGCAAACCACACCCTGGGCCCCAGGAGCAGGCAAGGGACAGCTGTTTGCAAGGGAGTTAATGGAATTTAGCTCATCCAGCCAAGGCTCCCCACCCCTCCCGGTGCTGGATGGAGCCAGGAATGACAAGAAAAGAGGGCTCAGACCACAGACCAGGGGCTGGAACCCAGGGGCCAGCCCTCTGAGGACAGCTACCTGCTGGCACAGAATTCCAAGTCATCAGAGAATTACAAGTTTGACCCTGGCCTTCAAGGTCATTATGAAGGTATATATGTCAAGATAGATGGGTAGACAGTATTTGATTAACAGTCTGTAAGCTTAACTTTCGGCTTTGGAATATTTAGATTGTGGTATTCATCGTCTGTATTTGTCTTCTGTTGCTGTATAACAATTGACCGCAGACTGAGTGGCAAAAACACCCATTGATTAACTCACAGCTCAGCAGCCAGAAGTCTGTGTGGATTCGACTGGGTTCTCTGCCTCCACAAAGCCAAAATCAACATGAGCTCTTATCGGGAGGTTCTGGGGAAGAATCCACTCCCAGACCTGTTCCGATTGTTGGCAGAATCCAGCTCCATGTGGTCGTAGGACTGAGGATCCCATTTCCCTGCTGGCTGTCAGCCAAGAGATGCTCTTGAGTGAAATCCTTCATGTGCTTTGAATCTCCCCAACTTCCTCCAAAATCACTGCAGATGGTGACTGCAGCCATGAAATTAAAAGACGCTTACTCCTTGGAAGAAAAGTTATGACCAACCTAGATAGCATATTGAGAAGCAGAGACATTACTTTGCCAACAAGGGTCTGTCAAGCCAAGGCTATGGTTTTTCCAGTGGTCATGTATGGATGTGAGAGTTGGACTGTGAAGAAGGCTGAGTCCGGAAGAATTGATGCTTTTGAACTGTGGTGTTGGAGAAGACTCTTGAAAGTCCCTTGGACTGCAAGGAGATCCAATCAGTCCATTCTGAAGGAGATCAACCCTGGGATTTCTTTGGAAGGAATGATGCTAAAGCTGAAACTCCAGTACTTTGGCCACCTCATGCAAAGAGTTGACTCATTGGAAAAGACTTTGATGCTGGGAGGGATTGGGGGCAGGAGGAGAAGGGGACGACGGAGGATGAGATGGCTGGATGGCATCACTGACTCGATGGACGTGAGTCTGAGTGAACTCCGGGAGATAGTGATGGACAGGGAGGCCTGGCGTGCTGCGATTCATGGGGTCGCAAAGAGTTGGACACGACTAAGTGACTGAACTGAACCAGAAAGGAGAAAACACTCTCCTTATAAACAGCTCATCTAATTTGGTCAGACCCATCTAATTAATCTCTGTATTTTAAGGCCAACTGACTTGGGACTTTATATGTGCACAGTTCCTTCACGGAAGACCTAGATTGGTATTTGACTGAGTAACCATGGGATATTAAAAAGCAGAGACATTACTTTGCCAGCAAAGGTCTGTCTAGTCAAAGATATGGTTTTTCCAAGAGTCATGTATGGATGTGAGAGTTGGCCTATAAAGAAAGCTGAGCACCGAAGAACTGATTCTTCTGAACTGTGGTGTTCGAGAAGACTTTGGAGAGTCCCTTGGACTGCAAGGAGATCAAACAAATCAATCCTAAAGGAAATTAGTCCTGAATATTCATTGGAAGGATTGATGCTAAAGCTGAGACTACAATACTTTGGCCACCTGATGGGAAGAACTGACTCATTGGAAAAGACCCTGATGCTCAGAAAGATTGAAGGCAGGAGGAGAAGGGGAAGACAGAGGATGAGATGGTTGGATGTCATCACCAACTCGATGGACATGAGTTTGGGCAAGCTCCAGGAGTTGGTGATGAACAGAGAGGCCTGACATGTGGCAGTCCATGGGGTCGAAAAGAGTCGGACACGACTGAGTGGCTGAACTGAACTGAATTGAACCAGGGGATGGGGTCTTGGGATAGGGGCATGTTCAGAATTCTGCCTACCACTGCCTCCATTTGAAATCTTCCCCCGGGCCTTGAAAATGTTAGAGGTGCCTATTCCAGCCACACATGTCCAGTTCTTTCTACCTCAGGATTTAACTCACCGGAACTTTGCTTAACCTAGAGCAAGCATGGCCCACGTCTGTGGTCCAAATATGATCCTTTCTCCTTCAAGGACCTGATGAAATGCTACCTCCCCCATGAAATCTTTAACTAGAGCCTCAGGCAGAACTAATCCCCCCCAGAGAGCCCTTTAGGGCTTCCCTGATTGCTCAGCGCATAATCCACCCACCATGCACGAGATACAGGTTCAATCCTGGAGTCAGGAAGATCTCCTGAAGAAGAAATGGCAACCCACTCCAGTTTTCTTGCCTGAAAAGTCCCATAGACAGAGGAATCTGGTGGGCTACAGTCCAAAGGAACACAAAGAGTCAGATGCAACTGAGCGACTAAGTATGTATGCACAGAGAGGACTTTGCTAGTACCTCTCTCCTATGGCACATCTCAGCCTGCCTAGGGCTCTCAGCTGAGAGCTCTAGTCCTCTAGTCAGCCAGAAGACCAGGAGCCACCTGGGAAGGGCCCATCAGACATTGCCACTGCGCCAGGCCAGACAGGGACCCAGAGAGATGAATCAATGCCAACCCTGCCTTGGAGGACCCCTCACAGCAGGGCCAACAAACCTAGCGTGTCCAACACTATCTATACCTTCCAAGTACCCTGCAGTGTGCACGCACTCACAGGTGAGGAAACTGGGGCACAGGAACATCCCTGAATTTTCCCAGAATCTCATGGCCCATCTATGGGAGAAACTGGGAGTCCCCCTTCACAGACTAAACTTGTAACTCCCACAGTAAAAAATCTTTAAGAATTCAAGGGACCTCCCTAGTGGCCTAATACTTAGGCATTCCATGTTCCCAATGCGAGGGTTACAGGTATGATCCCCAATCAGGGAACTAAGTTCCCACATGCCAGATGACACAGTCAAAAGACTTTTTATCTTTTTTAATTTTTAAAAAAAATCTTAATGAATTTGGGAATTCTTTAAGTGGTTATGACTCTGTATTTTCACAGCCACGGGCCCATGTTCAGTCCCTAATGGGGGAACTAAAATCCCACAAGCCTTGCAGTGCTGGAAAAAAAAAAAAAATTCAAGCTCCTGACTTCTCATTTGGGGTCAGACACTGTTAATTGGGCTGCCACCTGCGGTACCCACTCCAGTGTTTCTGTGGCTTCACGTATAAAGATTGTCTTTCTCACACAGGTGCAATGGGCGTAGGCTCTGCTCCTTGTAGTTCTGCAGGGACTCAAGCCCCTTCCAGCCCACTGTAGGGAGAGCCTTGCCATCCTCCCCTGGGTCCTCCACACGCAGCCACGGGACAGGGAAGAGAGTGAGGTCAGACCAGGACGTGGCATGGTTTACATTTCTTCAGCTACATTCCACTGACCAGAACTCAGCCCATGGCTCTGCCTGCCTGCAGGGGAGATTGGAGCCGCAGTGTCACTGTGTGCCCAGGAAGGAAAGGAACTGGATTTGAAGGACATAGGGGTGTTGCCCTGAACGCCGCGCCCTTTGGCCGCGCGTGGCTCCAAAGGTGCTGTATGTCAAAGGCTGCCTGGTGCTGTCAGTGACCACAGAGCTAAGCTCAAGAAGACAGAGTGGGCACGCCAGTAGGAACTAGGGGGTTAGGAGAGCACAGAGCGTTCTCTCATTAGTCACCTGTTAGGCTCAGCAGGAGGCCTTGCTCATCTGATGAGCTCACCTTGGGCCTACAGCTATGTAGGATCACCAGCAGCAGCCCCCTCCTCCCCGAGCTGGCCAGGGCCCCCTTCTCCAGGCCAGGCCCTGGACAGATGGTCCAGAAGCTTGGTCGTTGCTACCCTGGCCAGGAGTGGGACACAGGCATTGATGTCCCCAGGAGTAACCCTGCTCTGCTCGCCCCCAGGAAATGGGCAGGCCTGAGGCTGGCGAGCCCCCAGACTGTCTGGGTTTGGATACTGATGGCACTAGTGGTAAACAATCCACCTGCAATGTAGGAGACACAGGAGATGTGGGTTCAAACCCTGGTTCGGGAAGGTCCTGTGGAGGAGGGCATGGCAACCCACTCCAGTATTCTTGCCTGGAGAATCCCATGGACAGAGGAGTCTGGCGGGCTGTAGTACATGGGGTTGCCAAGAGTTGGACACGACCGAGGGACTAAGCATGCACGTCTGCTTTAACCCTAAGGAGTAAGAATCACCAAATTGTGTCCCAAAGTCAAGGACAAAATATTTGGTCTAGAGAAGACACGTGGCTTAGCTCTGGTCAGACTGATGCAGACTCTGTCGCAAGAGAGGAAAGGGTGGGAAAGGAAAAGCGTGTTATGATCAGAAGCTTGTTCACACCTACTCTGGGGCCCACCCAGGGTGCTCCCCAGAGAGCAATGTAGAGCAGATGCCAAGGTCCCAGTCCCAGGCCCCAAGAAGACAGGTATTCCTGAGACCGCAGGACCCGGTGCAATGGGGCTGGGGCTGCAGTAACCACTCTGCCTCTGTGGGCATTGGAAGGAGGCCCAGGAAAGCAAGGACCTAAGTGTCTTACTAGCCACTCTAACTCTCTTATTACCCCCTCCCAGCCCAAGCCTCAGCTTACCTAACCACCTACCCCCACAGGGTAACAGACTGATCCATAGGTATGTGGGAAGAAAATCTTAGAATTCAACATACATGCGTCCACATGTATTTCTATCTAAAAAGAAAGAAAAGAATTCAGCTCTGCTAATATTTAACATAAAAATTGGCCCAGGCATCCCAACTCGGTCTGTTTTGGTCAATCATGTCCCCCACATTAGTCAATGTCTGGTAGGCGACATGTCCACCAGGCAGAGAACTTGAGGACAGCATCCTCACTCGATTGCTCAACTTCTGACCTATTGTGACATGTTGCCATTCACATAAGCTCAGTTCAGTGGAATGCACAGATTGTAATGTCTGATTCAAACTAAACTGGGACTTTCCTGGCGGTCCAGTGGAAGGGCTTCTCACTTCCACTGCAGGGGGCACAGCTTCAATCCTTGGTCAGGGAACTAGATCCTCCTCCAAGCTGCAACTAAAATATTGCATGCAGCAGGCAACAAAGATTGACGATCCCACGTGCTGCAACTAAGACCTGGTGTAGCCAAATAAATAAAAATTTCAAAAAAAAAAATGTTTTTTTAAAAAAGGACAAGTGGCCTAAAAAGATTTCTGCGAAGAAACAGCAAGAAAACAGGAGTACTTCCCGCTCATCCCAGGACATGATTTCATTTGACATTTCAGGAAGGAGAGACAAGGGTTGTGCGCTGAGTGCTCCAGTGAAGATTTCCAAAAGTGAAATCTCTTTTCATGAGGACAAAGGTGAAGTTTAAACAGTTGTTAAGGAAGTAATTTTTTTTGGAAGGACTATACTATGAGAGAACATTTAGAAGTAAAGTTGGAAAGTGTTCCCATTGTTACTTGATTTTATTGCCGAAAACCTCATGTGTTCCCAAGATCTTTCACATCCATCCTTCAAAGAAAACAAAAAAGGAATTTTTATCTTGCTTTAAAATGAGTTTGAGTGGGTTTAAAATCCATTTGTGAAAGTATTAAAATGCAACATATTCCAATTTCTTTGCACGAAGAACTGATTGACATGAGAGAGGATGGAAATTTGAAAGTCAATTTTGAACAAAACCTTTGCATAATTGGTGGATGGCATTGAAAACTGAAAAATGAATGTCACGGTTTAATGAGCAGAGCCCACAATGCACCTCGTCCGTCTGGATCTAGGTATCTTCATGAAGCCTTCTTTTCAGCTGTGACAGCCTTTAAAACTGAATATTGAAATAAACTGAATTTAGTACCAGACATTCAAGTCACTCTCCCTCAGAGTGTGAAACTAGGATTTTCAAAAATAAAGAAGGATATTCAATGGCGTCGCTCCCATGGAGAGCAAAAAGGGATTTTAGGCCATTATGAAATGAAATGTCATAAAAATTATTTTAAAACTGTTTGTTTATTACCTCTTTCATTTCTAGTTATGTGGCTTTATAATGTGCATATAATAATATGCATAATGTCTAGTTTCTTCATATGTGTATAGTGTACATATTTCATAATATATATTTTATAATGTTTATGTTAATGTATTTTATGCATATTCTTTATGTTTATAATTTATTAAGTTCTATGAAAATAATTTATAAACAAATAGACATCAGGGAGGCCTGCTCAACATTTTTTACTGATGACATATGAATAATAAAATTTGAGTTCAGGGTGATGGCAGCACCCAAGGGGCCCATCTAGCTCCGACATCACAGCTAATTGGCAATAGAGACTGAATGTAAATTCGAGCATCCAGAGTGCCAGGTATGGCCTTTTTCTTGCTCTGCTCTTTCTGGCCCTTCACGCAGAGCCTGGTTTAGCTACTTTAGTTACCAAAATCTTACTATTGTCTCTGTTGAGAAGTCCTTCCTCCTATTCATTTCAGTCTTGCCTGCTGCAAATAAAGCCTGGAATGTGCTGGAGGCTAGGCCGCTTTTCTGTCCCCACTGTAGCAAAGAACAGCCCTCTTAAATCTTTGGCACCTGTCTTGACCCCAGAGATGAGACAGTCCCAGAGAAAAGTAAGGCCTGCTCCTCAGCTACCCTCTCAAGGGATTCAGCACCTCCCTGAAGCAAGGAGACCTTTCTCGGGCACAAAGCTGCTCACGGCTTTCCCTCCCTGCTCCTGATCTGCTTTAAAGCATTTCCTGTGTCTCCATTGTCTGCAACAGAAAAGTCAGACTGCTTAGGGCGACTGCCATGCCCTTGACCCCCTGGACCAACCTACCTGCATCACTCAGCAGCAAGAAACAGAAACCACACTAGCTAAATTAAGCAGAAAGGAATGTCATGCAGGTAATGCCATGCTGATAAACTCATCAGCAGGGCTAGAGGAACAGGCTGCACCTGCAGGAATGACTCCAAAGACAAACTTGGGACCCACCCTAAGAAGCAACCACCTCCTCTGACACCATCAGGAAGGTAAGGAATCCGGAGCCACCCAAGAAGGTCTGTTGGTTTCAAAAGCTATCACCTAACTGATTCAGGGGTCAGGAGGCCACTTGAACAACAACTTTTCTGCACCCACAAAGCTGGACGCTGGATGCTAGAAGGGAGCTGCCCCCTAAATCAGTGCCTCCATAACCATGCTGAGCGACGAGTCATGTTTCCATGTCCGTTTGATTGACAGACCTGTTTCCTAAATAAAACTCCAGCAGCAACGGAGTCTGAGGAACACAGTGGTCAGTGTCCAGCCTCTCCAGCTAAGCAAGGCTCACTAGGAGAAGAATGGGCAGAGGTGATGCTGTATACACGTCGTCTCTCCAGGTTTTTCTCCCAGCGTTCTTCACACCCTCACCCTGAGTTCCAGTTACAGAGAACACCCCAAAGGTCTAGGAACACCCCAGGCTTCTCACCTCTCCTTCCTCGCCCAGGTTATTCACCATCCCCCTCCACTTTGAATGTCCTTCTGAGTCTGAGATGTTTTCTCTGGCTCCAGGAGTCAGGGGTTACTATAGCCTGCAACTGTCAGACAGAAATATAATCAAGTCACATATGTCATTCTAAACTTTCTAGCAGGCACACATAGAGATTGAATAATGGCTACCCTCAAAACATCAAGTCTTAACTCCTGGAACTTTCCAATGTTACCTTATTTGGAAAAAGGATCTTTGCTGATGTAATTAAGGATTTCACAGACAGATTACCCCGGGTTATCAAGGGAGGACCCTAAATGCTATCAAAGGGTCTTTATCAGTTCAGTTCAGTTGCTCAATCGTGTCCGACTCTTTGTGACCCCATGAATAGCAGCACGCCAGGCCTCCCTGTCCATCACCAACTCCCGGAGTTCACTCAGACTCACGTCCATTGAGTCAGTGATGCCATCCAGCCATCTCATCCTCCGTCGTCCCCTTCTCCTCCTGCCCCCAATCCCTCCCAGCATCAAAGTCTTTTCCAATGAGTCAACTCTTTGCATGAGGTGGCCAAAGTACTGGAGTTTCAGCTTTAGCATCATTCCTTCCAAAGAAATCCCAGGGCTGATCTCCTTCAGAATGGACTGGTTGGATCTCCTTGCAGTCCAAGGGACTCTCAAGAGTCTTCTCCAATACCACAGTTCAGAAGCATCAATTCTTCGGGACTCAGCCTTCTTCACAGTCCAACTCTCACATCCATACATGACCACTGGAAAAACCATAGCCTTGACTTGACAGACCCTTGTTGGCAAAGTAATGTCTCTGCTTTTCAATATGCTATCTAGGTTGGTCATAACTTTTCTTCCAAGGAGTAAGCGTCTTTTAATTTCATGGCTGCAGTTACCATCTGCAGTGATTTTGGAGCACAAAAAGATGAAGTCTGACACTATTTCCACTGTTTCCCCATCTATTTCCCATGAAGTGATAGGACCAGATGCTATGATCTTAGTTTTCTGAATGTTGAGCTTTAAGCCAACTTTTTAACTCTCCTCTTTCACTTTCATCAAGAGGCGTTTTAGTTCCTCTTCACTTTCTGCCATAAGGGTGGTGTCATCTGCATATCTGAGGTCATTGATATTTCTCCCAGCAATCTTGATTCCAGCTTGTGTTTCCTCCAGTCCAGCGTTTCTCATGATGTACTCTGCATAGAAGTTAAATAAGCAGGGTGACAATATACAGCCGTGTTTATAAAACAGAGGCAAAAGACACAGACTTCTCTGGTGGTCCAGTGGTTAAGAATCCACCTGCCTAGTCAATGAAGATCCCGCATGTCTCAGAGCAACTAAACACAGGAGCCACAACTACTGCGCGTGCACTCTAAGGCCCATGAACCACAACTCCTGAAGCACACACACCCTAGGGCTGGTGCCAGCACAGACGAAAGAAGCCACCACACTGAGAAATCCTGCCCCACAACTAGAGAAGAGCCCTTGCTCTGCAACCAGAGAAAGCCCGTGTGCAGCAATGGAGACCCAGTGCAGCGGCCCCAAAAGATAACGCAGCCAGAGAAGAAAGCAAAGACAAGACACGGCAGAGACTGAAGAACGTGACCATAGCCCAGGCATTCCAGGGCAGCCACTAGAAGTTGCAAGAAGCAAGGAACCAGTTCTTCCCAACGACCCAAAATCCAGCCTCTGTTCTCCAGACTGTGAATGACTACCTTTTGATGTTTTAAGCCACTTGGTTTGTGGAAATTTGTTACAACAGCCTTTGGAAACTAATAAGCAAAGTGAAGTGAAAGTCACTTAGTCATGTGCGACTCTTTGCAACCCCATGGACTATACATTCCATAGAATTCTCTAGGCCAGAATACTGGAGTGGGTAGCCTTTCCCTTCTCCAGGGGATCTTCTCAACCTAGGGATCGAACTCAGGTCTCCCGCATTGCAGGCGGATTCTTTACCAGCTGAGCCACAAGGGAAGCCATGGAAACTGATAAAGTACATCTCGAAAAATGAAAAGAAACAGGTCAAATTAACTTTGCAGTTTATTTTATTTACCCCAACATCTACAAAATATTATCAACATGTTATCAAGAGAAAAAGCACTAATGAGATATTACGTTCTTCAAACTAAGTCTTTGAAATCTAAATTGTATTTCCCATCTATGTGTGTGTGTTCAGTCACGTCTGACTCTTTGAGACCCCATGGATTGTAGCCCACCAGGGCCCCTCTGTCCATGGAATTTTTTCTAGGCAAGAATACTGGAGTGGGTTGCCATTACCTACTCCAGGGGATCTTCCCAACCCAGGAAAACCACATCTCTTGCATCTCCTGCTTTGGCAGGTGAATTCTTTACCACCAGCACCACCTGGGAAGCCCTTCACACTAATGACCTGTCTCAGTATAGACCGGGCACATTCTTCATCCACACGTGACTAAAGGTTACCATAGAGGATGGTGCATTTCCCCTCCTTTGTAAGGCTCTAGGCAAGCAGCAGCCTGGAATTTGGGGCCTTATTTGCCTGAGTCTCCCTTCCCTTGGACTGCAGGGAGATCCAACCAGTCTATCCTAAAGGAAATCAGTGCTGAATGTTCACTTCAGTGAACTGATAGCCGTGACTGGGCTATGGTCACGTCAGGCTATCAGGACTGATGCTGAAGCTGAAACTCCAATACTTTGGCCACCTGATGTGAAGAACTGACTCATTGGAAAAGACCCTGATGCTGGGAAAGTTTGAGGGTAGGAGGAGAAGGGGAAGACAGAGGATGAGATGGTTGGATGGAATCACCGCCTCAGTGGACATGAGTTTGAGTAAGCTCCAGGAGTTGGTGATGGACAGGAAGGCCTGGTGTGCAGCAGCCCATGGGGTCGCAAAGAATCAAACATGATTGAGCGACTCAACTGAACTGAACTGATTTTCTATGCTTCCACAGAGCATGCATAGACTGTATGCTCCGAGCAGAGAGGAATCTTGTCCCATTCATCTTGGTATCCCAGTGCCTAACATCAAAGCAGTCAATAAATGTATTTTGAATGAATGTGTATTTTGAATGGATTCTTGAAAATAAATCTTAAAAAGCCCTGTAGGAAACTACATTTTTTGTTTGATTGGTTTTCCATCTTCTTTAGTGAGTAGAGTTCAGGATCCATCAAAATACTTGGAATCCCTTCTCTCAGAAGCACAGATGTAGGCCAAATTCCCCCCAGCAGCCAGGAAAATGCTATATGTTGAGGTTGGAAAGAAATGCTGTGAATTTTTTTGCTGTATCTACTAATAATCTTCCAAAACTGAAAGCATCAGGCCCAGATGGGTTTACTGGTGAATTCTACCAAACATGTAAGGAAGAAATTATACCAATTCTCTATAGTCTCCTTCAGAAGCTAGAAGCAAAGAGAATACTAGCTAATCAGAGGCCAACGTCACCCGAATATCAAAACCAGACCTAGACTTTACAAGAAAACCACAGATCAATATCTTTCACAAGCATCGACGCAAACATCCTCAACAAAATACTAGCACATTGAGTCCTACCATGTATGAAAAATTATACAGCACAGCCAAGTGGGATGTATCCCAGGTATGCAAGGTTGGTTCAGTATTCAAAAATCAGTTAATGTACTCCATCACATCAACAAGTTAAAAAGAATCACATGGTTATATCCATACATGCAGAAAGGCTGATGATGTCAGAGGAGCAGGGTGGTAGCAGAGTGAGGTGGGGGATTAGGCAGAGGCAGGAAGGTGTTGGGGCACAAGGTCTATGAGGAGGTTGAGGCTGGAATCAGTGCTCCTGAGACTGGCTTAAGGTAAAGGGAACAGCCAAATGTGAAACACGAAGGTCAAATCTGCCAAGAAAGACTGTAACCCTCAGGCACAGGGTCATAAGCCTTGGGCTCCCAGGCCTGAAGAACCACTGCTAAAACTGCCCTTGGTGCCAGCCCCCAGGATCACAGCCAGGGCCAATGTCAAGACCACTCCAACCCTGGCCTGATGCTCCACTCCCACCCCATAACCTGTACCTTCCCCCTGAGAATCTCAGCAGCTGCCTGCCCATGAATAAGGCTGCTGTGGGCAGTGCATATTGGCTTGCAGCTGCACACACCCCAAGGGAGGGGCGTCATTTTCTTCATTCAAAGACACAACTGCTCAGCAAGCCATGGGCTGCTGGCTGCGTGAACATCCAGAGACGCCTTTCAGAGTCTTTCAGTGGTCACCTTTCCCTGCTACGCTCAGCTGTGCTTCCTGGCCTCCCTCGACGCAGGCCATGATGCCTCCGTGAAGCCACAGAACATCAAAGACTTTAAGTCCAGAAGCCCTTCTACTGAGCATCACGGGGGCCCTGGGCAGCCCTCCCACCCACCCACCCCTAAGATAAGCCCCTGCTGGGATCACCCTGAGTCCCTGGGCTGGAGAGTGTGCCAGCTCCCTAGCTTCGGACCAACCTGCCCAGAGGGGACTTGGCTTTACCACAGTGCCCTCCCCCACAAAGCCTGGATGCCCCCTCGCCACACTCTGGGATCCCTGACACAGAACAGGAAGTGAGCTGGAGCCAGGGAGAGGGGATGTCTGGACTTTTGGACTTTCTGCCATCACTCCACATGGAACTTCCATCAGATGTGCCCAGGGATAGTCCATGAGTGAATAAATGAAGACCACTGCGGCCCTGAGCCCCCTCTCAAAGCCCTCCAGACATGCAGAGCCTCTTCTCGTTGAGTCAGAAGGCT
Source organism: Capra hircus (assembly GCF_001704415.2). Taxonomy (NCBI): domain Eukaryota; kingdom Metazoa; phylum Chordata; class Mammalia; order Artiodactyla; family Bovidae; genus Capra; species Capra hircus. The sequence goes on along the minus strand of NC_030826.1, from coordinate 40,368,915 downwards.
ATTCCCAGACTAAGATAAAAAGACAAGATCTGTGCCCAGCGTGAGTCCCAGCAGGCCCCTACCCGGTTCATGTCGCAGTATGACCCAGCTCAGAGAGCACAGAAGGGGCCTGTGGGAAGGGTCTCCTGCCCCTAGGCATCCTGCTCCCCAAAAGCCAAGGCTTCGCTCTCTGCTAGCTCTGCCAACCAACCCTCTGTCCCTTCCCTGGCTGGCACTCAGGTGATGGGAACGCATACAGCACACTTGGTTCCAAGAAGCCCCTGTCCAAGCAGAGGTTCCCCTGGGCACTCAGCACCCAGGGAGGAAAGAGAATGCTTAAGAGCTTCTCACACACATTCACACACCGGGCTCCAGTGCCCACCAAGGCCAGGCTTCCCTTCCCTGCCTGTGCCAGCCCCACCTGAGCTGGTCCAGACAGGCGGGTGGGGCCTGTGGGCTGTCAGGCCACGTGTAGGGCTGGCGGGGAGGAGGGCGGGCTTGGCCGGCTGCTCTTAAGGCGGGGCTGGAGGTGAAGGGCACCTCCCTTTACTCCTCACCTGGGCTCTGACCAACCGCCTCACTTCGTCTGTCCCAGGAGCCAAGAGTGAAGGCAGGAGCGTCTTGCTCACCCTGGACAACAGGTAGGTGCCTTTACTCTTCAAGGAGAAAAGAGGAGGCTCAGCCCCTTCAGCCAGCCCTTGTCCCCAGTTTTCCTCCTCTGCTGGGGCTCAGAGTGAAGGTGGAGACAGATAAGATGGTCCCAGGACTATAGACTTAAGTTCTGCACTTTGAGGGAACTAAATCTGTAGCCCTCAGTGTACAGATGAGAGAACCAGGGTCTGGGGAGGGGAAAGGGTTTGCCCAGGGTCCTGAGACGTGGGAAGGGAATGGACCCAGAACCTAGCCTCCTGCCTGCCAGCCCAGAGCCCTTGGGGCCTGGCCATCAGCGTCCCCCCACCCCGTGCTGGGTCATACAGAGGCCACCAGGAATCCTGGAGTGGGAGGGAGAGGGTGGGCAGAGCAGGGGTAGGGGAAGGCCTTCACTGGCCCTGCGGGTCCCTGTCTACTGTCCCAGGTCTGCTTCACCAGTTCTGGGTGGGGACCAGGGGACGATCAGAAGCCAGTCTCCCAGCAGAGGGGTGGGGAGGGGATTGGGCTAGTGAGGTGAGGCACTCTGGGGGATACTTGTCCCCCACTCTGCCACCCTCTCCCTCCACTCCCCTGGGCTTGCAGGAGGGAAAGAGTGAGTCAGAAGAAGAAGATGGCAATGAAACTGACAAAGGGATTTGCCCAGGAATCAGGATCCCCCTGCCTCCAGAGCCCTTGAGAACAAAGAAGGAGATTTGAGTCCCATGGGTAAGCAGGACCTATAAATAAGACTGAGTTGGCTGGAGCCCTCCATACCCAGTACAGCCCCCCAACAGGCACACTCAGAGTGCTGAGCCCAGGGGTCCTCCCTTCACCTTTCGAGCAGGAAGGAAAGAGCTAGAGACGTGTGCTGGTGGGGACAGAAGAAAGAGTGTCCAGGAATAAAGGGGTGAGACCGGCCCCTGCCCTCGGAAGTCTGGTGGTTCTTTGGGGAGTGTCAAAAGTGAGAGGACTTAAAGAAAATCCCAAGGGGCTGCCTAAACTTTGCTCAATCTCAGGCCTGTCCCACTGGGTTCTAGAATCCCAGAAGGGGCAGAGAGAGGTGAAATGGATCTTAAATCTATGAAACAGTGGTGCGGAGTGTGGGACTGGGAGCCAAGATCACCTGGGTTCAAATCCCAGTTCCGCTATAGGTGCTGTGAGTTGTATGACCTCAGGAAAGTCCCTTAACCTCTCCAGCCCCACTGTAAGAGTACTTTCTTTAAAGAACCATTGAGAAAACAAAATGAGTACATTTTAAATGTTTGTTACGATTGCATTCTCATTATACAGGTGGGACAACTGAAGCCCAGATAAGAAAGGACACTTGCCCAGGGTGGCATAAAAGCAGATTCCAAATCAGTAGGCAGCCATCCTGGATCCTAGTCCTGGGGAAGGAACCAGGTACCCAGTGGACTCCCCAGAGACCATAACCCCAGGTCCTCTTTGAGGCACAGCCAGAAAACCTTCAGGGTGTGCAGAGATCCTGCCCTGACAAACCCAGGGCGCCTGGAGCCAAAGCTCCATGTCCTTAGCTGCCCCCAGAAAGGCGCGTGAAGGCCCGTTCCTTGTTCCCTTTCACTGCCATTTATAGACACGCTTCCCAAGCCTAACATGTGCCTGCCCCCTCCAGGATCTGGCCAAAGAGAAGTCTGGCAGCAGGTCTAGCAGGAGCTTTGGGCAACTCACAGTCCCTCTCTGGACCTCAGGTGTTTCTCTGCATTTGAACTCCATGTGATATAAGGAGTTAAAGGTCGAAAGTCCAGGCCTGAGTTTAAAACCCCACTCTACCACTTTTCTGGATGTGTGGCCGACACAGATTTCTTAACCTCGCTGAATCTCAGTATCTTCATCTGTAAAATGGACTGGTGATAGGGGTGCAGTACTTCCTAGGGTTATGAGAGGATTAGAAGAGTTGTCATAGGGAAAGTCAGTGCCTGACACATGGTGAGTTCTCAGTAAATGGGAGCTATTATTATTTATTATTATGAAGGCATTATATTCTATATAAGCCCTGATTTCTAAGTAGTATTTAGAATTGTCTGATAGCTTTCACAAGCAGTATCTCACTGGTTCCGCACCACCACCTGGGAGGATATATAGCAGGAATTCTTATTCCCATATCACAGATGAGGAAACTGAGGGAGTCAGAGTGACTCCTTAAGGAATTGTTTGAACTGGGGTTTGAATTCAAATCTCCAGACTCCGAAGTCTGCATTCATTTCGTTTGTCCCAGACTGGTCTCAATGACTTTTCCAAGACTGAGGTCTAACTCTAAAGCAGAATGTAATAGAGGTATTTTGGAAAAAGAGAAAAGTGGAGTTGGGGAGTGCCAGGGGCAGGAGGAAGGTGAGGCTCAGGGCAGGCCATTGTAGCACAACCAGCATGTCCCAGCTCCTTACAGTTTTCTTGGCAGCCTCTGTTTTGGAACCTCTTACCTCCTGTAAGAAACTGCTATCATGCAGCATTACGGCTAAACAACGGGAAGAACTTCCCACAGTCAGGAAGCTTGGGACGTCTCTTTCCCTGATGAGCCCCCAGGGAGTGAATATCATCTGATGATGTCACTCCTAAGCTCTAAACTATTCTGTGGCTCTCCATTGCCCTCAGGGTTGAGTCCGCACTACCAAACCCAGCCTGCAAGGCTCTGCAGGGTCTGACCAGACTGCCTCTCCAACCCCAACCTCCCCTCCATTCACCCTAGGTTCTCTCTGTTTCCCAGATGCTCAGTAACGTCTTGTGATCTCCTCAGTCCATCAGGCCTTGAATACACCTGCTTCCTCACCCCTACCTGGTGTGCCCAGCCAGCTCCTGTTGTTCGTCCTTGTCTCCCTTTCTCCCTTTACTTGCCCCTTCCTCCAGGAAGTCCTCCCTGGCCTCCCCTTCTCCCCTTCCCTGTGCCCACTGAGTCCCTTCTGCCTCCCCTCCTCCCCGATGATACTGTTGTGATTGCTCACCTGCTTGCCTGTCTGTTTCACCAACTGACCCACACTGAGTAGCAGCGAAATGAGGGGGCCCTGACATCACACAGCTGGGGTCCAATCCTGCTCTGACACCCGTTGGCCTGACCACCTTGGGCAGGTTACTTACCTCTTTGTGTCTCAGTTCTCCCATTATAAAATGGGGTAATAATAGCATCTACTTCATAGGGTTGTTATGAGGATTTTAAAAGATTTTATACACCAGAGCCTAGGTACATATAATTACTCAATGAATATTAGCTGTGCTGTGCTGTGCTAAGTCACTTTAGCTGTGTCTGACTCTTTGTGACCCCGTGAACTGTAGCCTGCCAGGCTCCTCTGTCCATGGGATTTCCCAGGCGAGAATACTGGAGTGGGTTGCCATGCCCTCCTCTGGGTGATCTTACCGACACAGGGACCTAACCTGAGTCTCTTACATCTCCAGCATTAGCAAGCGGGTTCTTTACCACTACTGCCTCCTGGGAATCTAGATTTTAGCTATTATTTATTTTAAAACTAAGGCTGGAACATAGTAGGTAACCATCAAACATCTATTGAGGTTATTTTATTTATCCATCACTTGCATTCTGCTTATTATTCACTAGGCAAGTTCTAAGTATGAAAGTGAAAGTGAAGTCGTGTCCAACCCTTCGCGACCCCATAGACTGTAGCCTACCAGGCTCCTCTGTCCATGGAATTTTCCAGGCAATAGTGCTGGAGTGGATTGCCATTTCCTTCTCCAGGGGATCTTCCCAAACCAGGGGTTGAACGCTGGTCTCCGGCATTGTAGACAGACACTTTACCGTCTGAGCTACCAGGGAAGTCCTCTCATTCCATAGATGAGGAAACTGAGGCACAGAGAAGTTAATTAACTTCCCCAACGTTGCACAGCTAGTAACTGGTAGAGCCAGGATGCAAACCCCAGGCAGTCTGGCTCCAGCAGCCATGCTTTTAAATGAGTGAATACATATGCCTTTGTTTAGGGGGAGGGGAGGCAGAGGTTTCATCTACAGAAATTACTCAGTTCCCACTCCCGGCTTCTTTCAGGTCCCAGGAGCTCCCAGTTGGCAAGTGACAACTGTGGGATGTGAGTCTGGCTGGAAGCCAGAGGTAAACTGCCAAGTCACTGCCCTCAACATGTCACAGGTGATGTCCAGCCCCCTGCTGGCAGGAAGCCCCGCAGTCGGCTTGGCTCCCTGTGAGGAACCCAGGAGGGCCCTGCACCCAGCCCCCAACCCCAGCCTGCCGCCGCAGTGTCCCTACTACACCACGGAAGGCTGGAGAGCTCAGGCCCTGATGGCCCCCATGCCCTGCAAGGGGCCCCCTGGCAGGCTCCAGCCAGCCCCACAGGCTGGAGCCAATGCCAGCTGCCTCCTGCAGGCCCCAGGGGAGCAGGTCTCAGGGGCTCGGGAGGACCTTGACTCCTACATTGACTTCTCACTGGAGAGCCTCAACCAGATGATTCTGGAGTTGGACCCCACCTTCCAGCTGCTCCCTCCAGGGCCTGGTGGCCCCGAGGCCCAGCCCACCCAGAGCACTACCTTGAGAAAGAAGAAAGAAGAGCCTGAAGCCTTGGGTAAGGAACTGGGGCACAGTGCTGGGAAGAGGACTTGGGGACCAGTCCTTATGAGGAAGGGGTTTTCTATCAAATCAGAGGAACACAGAACAATGTCCTGTTGGGGAGTGCTATGCATCTCTAAACAAGTGTCTTAACCTCTCTGTTTCCTCTGCTCTATACAAGGGATAAATATAAGTAGTCCTCACTGTCCAATTCCATTTGGTTCTTGAGTTTGGAAAGTGATGGATACCTGTTTTATGTAATTTCTCAAAGAATTAAAATAAACTAATACAGGTAAGAATACTATACAATACCATGCATATAAATAAGAGCTCGATAAACGTGTGGTCCCTGAATCTTAGTCTTCTGGGGTGTCTCTCTTTAGGTTCTAACTTGGTCCCCTGAAATTTTTATAGGAATAGTATTTTCACCTCCCCAGTAACAATAGATGTAAATAACTTCAAGTATAGACATAGCAAAATAATTAGAACATGAGGAATTTTTGAGTATTTATTACTTTTGTTTTTAATATGTCATTACATTGTAAATGTATATAGTTTACTCTTTAGTAATGCCTAAAGCATCAAACTACATTAACTTACAATGTTTACATCATTTAGCAACCAGCCGAAAAAAATCTTGAAAATTTAACAATCAGCTTTTTTGAGCTAGTTCAAGCCAACTCCAAGATACCACCACGTCCACAATTGTCCAGAAATCTCTGCATCTGGCTTTAGTTTCCCAAAGAGTTTCAAGTATACATTGAGGATGAGGATCACGGAGCAGCAGCCCCATTAGACAGGCTGGAAGACTGAGGCCTCCAGGGGTTTAAACAATCAGTGTAGGCTAGGGGATACAGGGAGGATTAGAGATGGGATCCAGGAGAATTTCTGCTTATTGAGCATTTATCATTCTATCCAGGTACTTGTGTGTTGAGCAATTAATAATTGAGGCTTTGATGATAATAATTTGATCCCTCCAATCCACCTCCATGAGACAAATATTTTACCCTCATTTTACAAATGAAAAGACTTGGTTGATGGACTTGAGTGAGAAGCCAGTGTAGCTTAATCACTGGGGTCAGGCAAACCTTACACAAGCTGCTTATATTTCTTTGTGTCTCAGATTCTTCTTCTGTAAAATAGAGATGAGTTTTCACCTCAAAGGGTATTGCAAGGATTAAAAGGAATAACATTTGATGGGTGTTTATCACAATTCCTGGGACACTATAGGTCATGGTCGGTGGTGGCTGTTTATAGTCAACATTGGAGTTGCATTTAGGACCAGCTCTAGGACAGTGTCAGACCCTGGGGTGGAGGTGAGCCCAGCACCCAGGTCCTCTGGCACTTGGGTTCCTGGCCTCTAGCCGGCCTTCTGCTCCTGCCCCCGGAGCACTGCCTGTCAGGCCTGTTAAATGAACCACCTCCATCCCTCAACAGTCTTTTGCTTCTTAAGGCCAGTCATGGGCATGTCTCTGCAGGAAAGATAACTTGGGCCTAATTATCACTGGCAGGAGCAAGCCCAGGACTTTAATGCTCATGCCCCAAGGCAGGGCTTCCATGCATTCAAGGCCAACTAGGGTGAGAGCAGTCTCTGGGTAGCGTGCACATGTTTGGGGTTGGGGTGGTGACAACAGGGCCCTTCCTCCAAGGGACCATGGGCAGTAATCAGCCCTTTCAGATGCCCTAGGCAGAACCTGCTCTTGTGAGGATGTGACCACCAGACTCTTGGCAGCAGGGGGCGCCAGAGGGCAGCAGTGGTCCCAGGGTCCTGATGAAGCCACCTAGTTCCCCTTGCGGAGAACGCAATGGCACCCCACTCCAGTGCTCTTGCCTGGAAAATCCCATGGACGGAGGAGCCTGGTAGGCTGCAGCTCATGGGGTCACTAAGAGTCGGACACGACTGAGCAACTTCACTTTCACTTTTCACTTTTATGCATTGGAGAAGGAAATGGCAACCCACTCCAGCGTTCTTGCCTGGAGAATCCCAAGGACAGTGGAGCCTGATGGGCTGCCATCTATGGGGTCGCACAGAGTCGGACACAACTGAAGCGACTTAGCGGCAGCTCCCCTTGATGGAATTTCTAAAATTCCTCTCCTCTTACCTCTGCCTGAACACCAGTGATGCCTGGGAGCTCACTACCTCCTAGGATATCCAGAGGGTCAGCTCTCTGTTGGAAGTTCTCTGCCATCACAAGAACAGTGAGAGCCTGCCTGTCACTGCGGTGAGCGCACCTCTCTCCCCAAACCCTCCCCTCAGACCACTGCTCCTGGTGACAAAGCTCTCACCAGCCCACAGCCCCTCAGTGAGTCTTCACCCAGCCAAATGCACCCAGTGTGTAGGGCCCTTCTGTTTGCACTCCCACTCGTCCTACTTCTGGCGTGTTGAGTGGAAGAGGTTCTGTAATTGTGATGCTAGCAGACGTTCACAGCTTCTCTTTGTCCCAACTTGGCAGAATCAAAAGTTAAACGCTGGCTATCCTATATCGATCCCTCCCTTAAAAATGTAGAGAGGGATTTTTGTAAGCATGATCCCAGCGTCTACCCTGGGAAGAAAATAGTGGAAACCTCATTTACAGATGAGAAGACTGAAGCTCTGGGAGAGGAAGTGATGGTCACAGTCACACAGCTAGTGAGTGGTAGGTCAGCTCAAAGCCCAGGCCTCTGGGCTCCAAAGTCCATATTCTAACTTTTCTTTCTTCCTCAGAGCAAGTCTTCTGCCCTCCAGGGCTTCACTGAGTTTACACCGCACCCCCCTCCTCCAGTTTCTCTGCTTCTGCCTCTTGCTGACCTTCCTTCAGATTAACCAGAGGTGCGCCAGGGGTGGCGTGGTAGTGGGGAGCAGGCATGTATCCACCACCCCCAGGGACACAGCTTCTAGAAGCAAACACCATATCCCCTCCTCTGCCAGCCCTCCCCATCTTTGGAACAGGCCTCCATTTTATTTTCCAGAATTTCTGCCAGGCAAGGCAGTTTGCCAATCCTGAGTGAAGGGTGTTTAATAACCGTCTGTCCGCCCCCCACCCACACAGGCCCCCCTCCACCCACCCGGCCTGGTACCGGCGCCTGCATCCACCCAGCACTGCTCAGACTTGCCCCACGGGCCTGTAAACACCAACTGCACGCAGGTGATGGGGCGGGGGCCCTGCCACCCCAGCCACATCCACCTCGAGGCCAGGCTACAGCAGCAGGAGTGACTCACAGCTCCAGGGCTCCTCCTTCCCTTCCTGCTCGAGTCTGCATGCTCTTTCTCGGTCCCTTGGCTAGGCCTTTGGTCTCTTCACCAGGCCGGGAGACCCTCCCCAAAGCCGCTGAGCACCTACTTAAGGGCAAGGCCTTGGCAAAGGGTCCCAAGGAGCCGGTCTCCGTGGAAGAGCTCCCAGAGAGCGCACAGGAGCAGGGATCAGTTTCCTCGACCCTTTCTGTAACATTATTCACGTATTTGTTTGGCTGCTCCTAGTTGCCGCATGCCGGACCTTCGATCTCCACTGCGGCATATGGGATCTTTAACTGTGGCCTATGGGATCTAGGGCCCTGCATCGTGAGCGTGGAGTCTTAGCTACTGGACCACCAGGGGAATCCCTCCTCAACCCTTCTGAGCCTTGGCTTCTCATCTGACGTGGAATTAAGGATGTTTCCTACCTCAGTCAAGTTGCCATGAGGGTTAAATGAGCTAACACAGGTAATATGCCTGTGGCAGTGCTAGCCCACAATGCTCAGTAAACACCAGCCTTTGTTTTAAAAGGTGCAATAAATCTTAGCTCTACCCTTACATTTCTCCAAGCCTCAGTTTCCTGCACTGTAAAAGCAGTGCCTGCTGGCGCTGGGCGTAAGGGCAGTCTTGAGATTTGAGAGGATTAGGAGTATAAACACTGTGAAAGTGAAAGTGTTAGTCACTTTGATTCTTTGTGAACCCATGGACCACCAGGCTCCTCTGTCCATGGAATTCTCTAGGCAAGAATATTGGAGTGGGTACCCATTCCCTTCTCCAGGGGATCTTCCTAACCCAGGGATCGAACCCGGGTCTCCTTCATTGCAGGCAGATTCCTTACCACCTGAGCCACCAGGGAAGCCCATAAATACTATAAAAACCTATTAAAAAAAAAAAAAAAGTCGTGCTTGCCAACCTTGCAGAAGAATCTACCCCATTCCAAAACTTCCCTTACAGAGCCCACAATACATTGTACCAAATATTCTCTCTCCCTCATCAGTGAGACCCCCACCTTAGCCAGAGTATTAGCCAGCTGGCCAATACTGCCCCTCAAAAGCAGGCGGGCAGGAGACGCTCTTTGAAGCCCACCATGGGCCAGGTTCCAGGCTCCATTCATCAGTGTTTCTCATCCTCACCAGAATCTTGGGAGGTAGGTTTTAGATCCTCACTTTACAGATGAGGAAACTGAGGCTCAGAGCAGTTAGGAAAATTACCTGATGATTCTTGGCGGGAAAGTGGTAAAGCCTAGATTCACACCTAGGTTTGTTTGTCGACAAAGCCAGGCCTGTTCCTCCACCCCCTGGGACAGCATGCCCAGGTTGACCTGCCAGCCTCCCCCCTCCATCTGATGCAATCCTCCACCCCTACCCAACCCAAGCAGGCTCCAACAGAGGCAGTAACCATAAGCAGGGCCAAAAGTTCCTGGCCCAGAGCGGGCTGGGGCGGGCAGGTACTTCCAGGGTGGTGAGGGGGGATAGTGCATGTGCCAGAGCCCAGGGGGGTGGGAGGCTGGCAGATGGGAGTTAAGGGTACGGTTTCCCACTGACTCTGCCCTAGTCTTCATCCTGGGAAGCCAGAGGCAGGACTCACGACCCTCTAGAAGGGAGCAGCTCAATGAGCCCCTTCGTTCACTTCCTTTCCCAGAACAGCACGAAGAACAGCTCCCCTCCCCCAAGTCAGGAGGAGAGGGCGCCCTACTCCAGGGAGGAACAAGAGTCCTAGGTGCCCCCAGTAGGAATGAAAGAGCATCAGAGTGAGTCAGCAGCCTCGGGTGCTAAGAGTCTACAGCTCAGTAAGGCAGGCAAGCCCTGCCCCCAGGGAGTTCTCGCGCGCAACTGAACCCTAACGCTGACTTGTCAAACTCCAAGGTGCACCCAGCTCCCCTGGGATGTTGCTAAAATGCAGATTCTGATTCAGTAGGCCTAGGGTGGAGCCGGAGATTCTGCACAGTCTCCCAGCTCCCTGGTGAAGGGGTGCTGCAGAGCCGGGGACCACAGCGGTGCAGTCCAGTGCACAGTGAAAACACCTAGGGAACTAAGCTAACACCCTGAGGCCTGGGCCCACCCCTGGAGGTTCTGATCTAATTGGCACCAGATGGAGCCTGAGCTTTAGGACTTTTTGAAGCTCATCTGGTAATTCTAACGTGCAACCAAGCTTGAGAATCCCTGCCTCCGTTGCAGGCACAGACATAGAAACCGCTTTCACCGGCCTGAGTAATAGAGGCATCTCAAAATGTGACCAGTGCAGTCATTCCGGCTGGGGAGTGGAACACACAAGAAAGAGAGGAGCTCTCAGTTTTAAAGGGCTTACTATGTGCCAGACGCTGGGCTGTGCCATCTCCATTCATCTCAGTTCAGCCTTCCTGTAACACCCAGAGGCTGGGTATAGCCACCCAATTCTACAGGCCTGGAAACTGAGGCTCTAGGTGGTCAAGCCACTTGGCCAGGCTCTCAGAGAGCAAGGGGCAGAGCCAGATTTGAAACCCAGGTCTGTCTGACTCCAAAGCCCGTGTTCGTGTCACAGTCCCTCTCCACCCATGGGCAGTTGTCACAGAGAGGGTGACATTGAAACTGGTCCCTGAAGGTGAAGCTGGAGGCTGATCCTGATTCCAACAGACATCTCCCTGGGCCTCAGTTTCCTCATCTGTATAAGAAAGGGTGGTGGTCCAGTGGTTAAGACTCCACACTTCCACTGCAGGTTACATGGGCTTGATCCCTGGTTGGGACATTAAGATCCTACATGCCGTGGGGCACAGCCACAGATTTAAAATATATGCGTGCTAAGTCGCTTCAGTCCTGTCCCACTCTTTGTGACCCCAAGGACTGTAGCCTGCCAGCCTTCTCTGTCCACTGGATGCCCCAGGCAAGAACACGGGAGTGGGTTGTGCCCTCCTCCAGGGGATCTTCCCAACCCAAGGGCTGAACCCACGTCGCTTAATGTCTCCTGCATTGGCAGGAAGGTTCTTTACCACAAGCACCATCTAGGAAACCCACATATACATGGGCTTCCCTGGTACCTCAGACTGTAAAGAATCTGCCTGCAATGCGGGACACCTGGACACAGCAACCACTCCAGTGTTCTTGCCTGGAGAAGTTCCCATGGACTGTAGCCCACTAGGCTCCTCTGGTGGGCTACAGTTCATGGGGTCGCAAAGAGTCGGACACGACTGAATGACTAAGCAGAGCACAGCTCAGCTCATCACTCTCTAAGAAAGAGGAGACCAGATGGTCTTGAGGACTCTTCCAGCATCCTTGCTCTGCGAGTCCAAGCTCCCTGGTTTCACCAATGCTCTGCTTCTCTCCCCAAAGATATAAAGTACATCGAGGTGACCTCCACCAGGTCAAGGTGCCACGACGGCCCGCGGAGCTGCTGCAGCCCATCTGTCACCCCACCCTTCGGCTCCCCACGCACTGGCGGCCTCCTCCTTTCCAGAGACCTCCCCCGAGAGACTCGAAGCAGCAGCGAGAGCCTCATCTTCTCCGGGAGCCAGGGCAGGGGGCACCAGCACCCTGCTCCCCTCTCAACAGCTCCCTCCTCTCACCCCCCAACATCTCCCAGCATCTCCATTCCTGGCATGGGGAGTAAGGCCTCAGGCCCCCATGGCTTGGGCTCCCCGCTGGTGGCTTCCCCAAGCTTGGAGAAGGGACTGGGGGGCCAGGGCCCACAGCTGAGCAGCAGAGTCTCCATGCTGTCAGGCAGCCCAGCGTCTGATGTCAGCTATGTGTTTGGAAGGTAGGTAACTCCCACTACAGCTTCTGATGTTGCCTTCATCACACACACACACACACACACACACACCCTAAATCAGACATCCCGCTCTTTCTGAGCAAAATCTGGGACTGTACCAAAAATAAAAATGAATGTTCTCTTTCATGCCATTTGGCTCTCAAGCTTTCCTCAAGCATTTAGAATATCATTCAATATAGGAAAATCTTGACTTCTATTTACCTCCTGGGAAAAGAACTACTGCATTAATGAGGCTCACCTGTATCCTGTCCAGCCCTCCTACAGCCCATCTGTAGGAAGATTAAAAAAAAAAAAAAAAAAAAAAAACACCTAAAACACAGAATATAAACAGAATCGAGGGTCTGGGAAAAGCTTCCTTCATCTTTGTTCCTGGCAAAACCTAGCAGGAAGGAAGCGAACCTGGCGGGGCATTATTTACAATCACCCCAGCCCAGATCTCTGTAGGCTTCTGAGTAGAGCCACACACTCACCCATCTTGCCCTGGAAGACCAAACCACAGGACCTCTGTCCCCCATACCAACTCCAAAGCCACTGTGCCCAGGCAGTCCCTGGCAAGGAGACTGGGATTCCACAGCCATGCGTTGGCATGGGCCTCTGAGCTCAGGGAGAAGCCTGGCTGGCTGCAGAGCTGGCCTCTTTCTCTTCCTCCAGCTGGCGAATTCCCTCTGCATCAGTCATGGACATAGTCCAGCTCAGGTCCAGCCTGTGTGCCGGACTCTTGGGAACGCTTGGGGTTGGGGGGTAGGGAGGATGGCTGGTGTGACAACTCAGTTGGATCACCTGGAAGTCAGAGGGAACAGAGTCCCTTGCAGGGGGCACCCCACTGGCTACTTTAATTGACCACAGACCCTACATTGCAGGTACACTCCTATATCCTTCAGCATCCCTTAGGGCTCAGATGGGCTCTGGGGATGGGGTGGGGGCAGATGGGTGAAGTGTACAGTTCTCTGACCAAAGCCGAGGGCACCTACATCACTAAATTCCAGAGCCCAGCTCTGGCCCCAGACAGTCCACTCCCACCTCCTAACACTCTGCCTTTCTGCTGCTCTCTCCCCTCACAGCAGCCAGTCCCTCCTCCACTCCAGCATCTCCAGCCATCAGTCATCTTCTAGATCCTTGGAAAGCCCCACCAGCTCTTCCTCCAGCCTCCACAGCCTTGGTCCAATGTCCCTGTATACAAGAACCAGTGACCTCCAGGTCCCCAGCAATGGCACCCCAAGCATGGGCCAGCCCAGAGCAACCCAGTCCCCACCACTGGCCAAGGAACATGCCAGCAGCTGCCCACCATCCATCACTAACTCCATGGTGGACATACCCATCGTGCTGATCAACGGTTTCCCAGAGCCAGGATCTACCCCATCCCAAAGGATCCCAGGACCCCAGGACTTTGTCCACCCTGGGGCTACTTCTTCCAGCATGCCCTGTCCAGCCACCAGGAGCCACAGCCAGACCCTGCCAGAAGCCCCTCCCACCGTATCCCCGGAGGGTAAGTTGCAAACCAATCAATACCTCACGCTTTGTAAGGTTTGGCTAATGGAGAACAGGCAAAGCACCAATGTGTTTCCTCAAGAGCGGGTCAATACATTGATTAAGTACTTACTGTGTGCCAAGCACTGTGCCACTTAATAGGGACACAGTCTAGAAAGAGAGGGGGACAACCCAAAGGGTTACTGCAGAGTAGGATAAACACAAAAGTAAAGAGATTTCCTGAGTCTTGTGAAGCTACAGAGGGAGTGAGCCTTTTTACCTAGAGAAGTGGGGAAACCAAAAAGTGGATCAAAAGTTCATGGTCAGAGCAGGAGAGGAAAGGCTGCCCCAGCAGGGGGAAGAGCCAGGCCAGAGGTACGAAGGTTTGGAAGCACATGGCATGTTTAAGAAATGACTGGGATGTTGGGTGCAGGGTGAGGTCATTGGGAGTAATTTGGAGCCAGATTGGGAAAGACCATGAACACCAAGCTGAAGAGTAAACTTTACCCTTTAGGGACCAGGTGACCCACAGTGCAGTTCAGTTCAGTCACTCAGTCGTGTCCGACTCTTTGCGACCCCATGAATTGCAGCACGCCAGGCCTCCCTGTCCATCACCAACTCCCAGAGTTCACCCAAACTCTTGTCCATCAAGTCAGTGATGCCATCCAGCCATCTCATCCTCTGTCGTCCCCTTCTCCTCCTGCCCCCAACCCCTCCCAGCATCAGTCTTTTCCAATGAGTCAACTCTTCGCATGAGGTGGCCAAACTATTGGAATTTCAGCTTTAGCATCATTCCTTCCAAAGAACACCCAGGACTGATCTCCCCTCAGAGACTCTCAAACCGGAGAGTGATGGACTCAGAGGCGCATGCTCAATCCATCACTCTGGCAGCTGCGTGGCAGATGAATTGCAGGGCCTGGCCTGGCAGGGAGAGCAGTTTTTATTTGGTTCTGTTTGGGTTTTCATCACGAAGTGGTCCAGGGCGAGGCAGAGGGTGGAGGAGAGTAGACAGAGCCAGGAGACCCTCAGGATATGGAAGCAGCAGGCTGGGTGACTAACCCAGGAGAGGGAGAGTCAGTCCTAACTCTGACGTTGGCAGATGACGAACACAGACAGGGGCAGGACAGGGTAACGGAGACAATGCATTCCAATTCAGACAGCTAAAAACCACAAAACAGCAACCACCCTCCTCCCTGTAGTCAGGAACTACAGGCATCCAAAAAGAACAAAGCCAACCAGAGCCCAAAGCAGTAAACACAGGCTAACCCTGAGCACCCTGGGGTACCTCTCTCCCAGGAGCAGAGCCCCCCCACTGAGCCCCAAGGACAGGAGGCCTGCTTGCCTGTGGCTCAGTCTTCTCCTTCCCGGGCTCTCAGCCCTCACATGGCCACAGACATCAAGGTACTCCTGGGGGGCTGTGAAATGCTCACTCTAGCCCGCTGCTCACTCTCACCCACGAAGCCATGTCAATGAGAACAAGAGAAAATGAGGTGACAAGTATGCCTTTGAACATTTTCCTAGGACAAATTGTTTGCAGATATCAGTACATGTTTGATGATGAGTTATTCTCAACTGGCAGTAACACACCTTTTCAAGATGCCGAAACTGAGAACCACTGCTCTCCACCTTTGTTGTCGTTCAGCCACTATGTCGAGTCCACCTCTTTGTGACCCCATGAGTCACAGCCAGGCTTCCTTGTCCTTCACTGTCTCCCAGAGTTTGCTCAAACTCATGTCCATTGAGTCGGTGATGCCATCCAACCATTAAGGACCCAGGGAAATGGTGAGGCAGGGGGCATTTTCACATCTCAAAGAGCACATTTATTTGGCCTGGTGATATCCCCATCCAGAGTTGGAGATTCCCGGATAATCACACATTATCCCTGGGATCTTAGCAAATTCCACAAACTATTCTCGACAAGATTCAGTTTCATTTCCTAGTTGTTGGAGCATTACAGACCCTCACAGGATTTTTGGTTCACTCACTTACCTCTGGGTTTCAGGAGGGAAAGAGCCGTCTCAGATCAGAATCCGACTCCATCTCTGGACTCCTGGATGCTCTTCTGCCCAGATCTGCTGTCTTCCTTTCCTTTCTCCTCTTCTTCATTTTCTTTTGTAAACTGAATATGCCCCCCACCACCAAGAAACTCATAGGATTATTAAAGGGGAAGAAAAATGTGAAGTCAAGCAAATGATGCATCTCAGAGTCTTTTATTTATCCCCTGTTTCTGTCTCTACTGCATAATATTCCATTTGAGAAACTGTTTCTCATTGAATTGAGTTTTTAATCTGTTTGTTTGTGATCCGTTAGCAAGGATACAAGGGTAGACTCCTAGATGGCACAAAGCCCTGGGATTCTTCTGATAGACTTTGCCCTGTTAGGGAACTGGAGATATAATGGAATAGGGATAGAGGAGGATGGGTTGAATGGGACCACTGGGTAGAGAAAGGGGAGGGTCTCTCAGTTCCCCTCTATACGGCCTACAGGGTTCTCCTTCCCTGTCTGTCTCCAGGTCCTGCCAGCGACATGCAGCCCACCATGAAGTTTGTGATGGACACATCTAAATACTGGTTTAAGCCAAGCATCTCCCGAGAGCAAGGTAAAATGAAGCCCCGATTCAGGGACTGAGCAACCCAGGAATCAGGTCAGGGTCCCGGCACCCTGCATTGGGCAGGTGGGGCCCTGGGTTCATGTAGAGGAGGGGAATGGAATGGCAAATTGCAAGTCCAGGGAAGGGGGTGTGCTGTGAACCCCATGACCCAAGGAAATAAAGACTGTAGCAGCAACGGTGGAGGTTAGACAACAGAAAGGACTTCCTGGGGCCCAAAGGCAATTCTGTACCATCTGCTCTATGAGGACCCAGTTGGGCTGAGGAACGGAGGGTGTCCTGGTGGGGTGGTGACTGTCTCTGACTCAAGGATTGTTCCAGCCATTGAGCTGCTGAGGAAGGAGGAGCCGGGGGCTTTCATCGTGCGGGACAGTTCTTCATACCGGGGCTCCTTCGGCCTTGCCCTGAAGGTGCAGGAGGCCCCCACACCTGCCCAGAGCCGACCAGGTAGGCTGTGTATTCGATCAAGGCCTCTTAGAGGCAGCTGGGTGTGGTGGGTTCCAGTCCCAGCTCTGCCGCTCACTTGCAGGGTGACCTTGGGCCATTCCCATAATGACTCTTGGGAGGACGTACCTTGGTTTCCCAGCACTGAGGCTCCCCAGGTCCCCAGACTCCTTGCTCTACCCTCTGGTGGGAAGAGGAGGGTCCCAGCCCCACTCCAGCCTGCTCTCTTCTGGTATCCACTCTGTCCAGACCGGCTTTCTCACAAAGGAATGTAACGTAGTAATAACACGTGAAAACGAGACCCTTTTGGTTTGGTCTGTTTTTCTCAAATAAGAAGTAACCAGTAACATTTTATAACAAGCTTGTAAAGTTTGATTTTTTTTCTCCATGAATTCAATTTATTTTTATTAAGTAAATACTGGGTTTTATGAGCTTCCCCAGTGGCTCAGTGGTAAAGAATCTACCTGCAATGCAGGAGACGTAGAGACCTGTGTTCAATCCCTGGGTTGGGAAGATCCCCTGGAATAGGAAATGGCAACCCACTCCCAGTATTCTTGCCTGAAAAATTCCACAGACAGAGGAGCCTAGTGGGCTACAGTCCATGGGGTCGAAAAGAGCTGGAAACAACGGAGTGACTAAACAGCAATGGCGTGTGCGCTAGCTTAGCCCCTGTGGTCTTGCATACACCCTACCCCAGATGCTGTCCAAGGCACCAGTGAAACCTCATTGAGGACAGAGACAGGAACAGACCATTGCATTGCAGGTTCCTGGGCCACAGCCCTTCATCGAAGGCCTGGGATTGTAGCTCTTACACAAGGAATGGATAAGGGAACTGACAACTCCCAGAGGGAGTTAATGACCTCTGAGCCAGCAAGTAATAGAGCAAGAGGATAAAAACCCCAAGTGCACATTCTCTACACCACACCTCTCTGTTCAAATAAGAAAGTGACCTCCAGGCAGCGTTAGTTATCAAGGAAGCGCTGCCAAGGAGTCCAAAGAAAGCAGGAAGCTGCGGGCTGGTGGAGAAGAGGCCAGGGGCGTGGTCCCCCCTCCCAAGGCCAGCCTGGCGCCAGCAGGGGCCATCTGATGGAGAATAATAGCACCTGGGAGGGAGTAAGTAGGGGGAGCGGGAGACCCAGCCCAGAAGTTATTGAAACCAAGGGCAAGGTCTCCTGAAAAAAGGATTACACGTGTGCATACGAAGTCACTCAGTTGTGTCCTACTGGACACAGACGGCTTTGAGCAAAAATGTTGTCGGCACCTCCTTCATGGGAGACCTTGAGGATAGGATACCTACCTGCAGTCCCACCCAGAGGCAGGGGGATGGACAAGTTAACCTCTGGATGGACTGGGAGAGGCGGGTCAGGAAACAGGTTGCGCTTCCATCCACACGCTTTCTCCGACCAGGCGAGGACAGCAGCGGCCTCATCCGCCACTTCCTCATCGAGTCTTCCGCCAAAGGGGTGCATCTCAAAGGAGCAGACGAGGAGCCCTACTTCGGTGAGCTGAGCCTCCCCAGCCCTCAGGCCCCTTCCAGGCAGGGTGGGTGGCCTGGGGAAGGCGGCTGATGCGCGGCTTCTGCTTCCTCACAGGGAGCCTGTCTGCCTTCGTGTGCCAACACTCCATCATGGCCCTGGCCCTGCCCTGCAAACTCATCATCCCGCAGAAAGGTGGGCTGGGCTCCGCGTCTGTTCCTCCTCAGGCGTCACCTCTCACCTTACTTAGGGATCATGCTAGTGTCCCAGTGAAGAGTGCATGCTCTGGAGTCTGTCCACATCCCCACCTCCTAGCTATGAGCATCTGAGAAGGTCAACCTCACTGAGCCTCTGTTTCCTCATCTATGAAATGGGCACAGTTAGCATCACACCTACTTCTAGGCTGAGTGGGGGGTGAAACGAAAAAGCTCAGGCAAGGCTTTTGGCACAAGGCCTGGTGCTGAGTTGATGTTTGAGACATAGGAGCTCTGTTTCGGAGAGGAGGAAATAAGCATAAATCTGCCCACTCGGCCAGGTTTGGTTTTTACTTCCAGGTCCAACATGTACTGGGTGTCCCCTCCTCCATTCACATCTCACTCCAACCCTGTGAACTAGCCATTGCTGTTGCTGGCCCCATTTCACAGATAAGAAAAGCAAGGATCGAATCTGAACCCGAGTCTCCCTTACTGTCTTGTTCCAAAGTGTTCAGGGAGCTAACAGAGCACAAAGGTACAGACAGCTGTTCCATGAAACTCAAGGAACAGGATTATGAGAACAAAGGAATGATCAATGGGAGAAACTTCGGGAGAAAGAAAGATAAACAAGGAAGATTCGAGGCATTAAGTAACTTCCCCAAGGGCACAGAGTCAAACCTCCAGCCCAAGTCAGGGAGCCCTCTCCAGAGCTTACAGCCCAGCACACACCAGGTGCCCCCACCTCTCAGGGTGTGCAGGAGAGCTGGGGGGGTGGGTTCAGGGAGAGGAGTCAAGGCCAAGGGAGCCCCAGGTGTGCTGGTGGCGAGAGCCTCCCTGCTTTCTGCAAAAAAAAAAAAAAAAAGCCTAGGTTTGGGGTAGGGTCTGAAAGAAGCGGGAGGTCAGGGGCCTCTGAGGCCAGGTCACTGCTGCAGTCCAGGGGCCAGAGGCGGGAGGGGCGAGAAGGGATCGAAAAGCTTGCCAGCTAGGCTTTAGGGGAGCCCAGGGAAGCTCCGATTGCCTAATTACAGGAATCACACCTGGTTTCTCAGCCAAGTCACTTGCTGAAGGTGGGGGCGGAGGTGGGACCCATTTGAAGGGCTGAATGAAGCCTGTTCCTAGGATGGGGGTCCACTGACTGCACCCCACCCCTGGGGGCCTGTTCCTTTGCTTTGGCTCAGAATTGGGAGGTGGAGACGGAGCCTCGGACCCCTCTGCAGATGGCCAGGCCTCCTGTATGAAGAAATCTGCGGGTGAGTGGGGGGCAGGGTGGGGGAAAGGCTTGGCTGGGCCCCGCCCCAGGGCACCTCCCAGCCCTGTGCAGGCACACGCAGGTCCACACGTGTTTCCCATTGCAGCTTTATTTCTCCATCTTTAACAAGGTGCCACATTCTTCCCTCTGCCTGTAAACCAGGAGATGAGAGGCTGAGGGCAGCAGGCCAGGAGGAAGAGGGGCAGGAGAGGAGGGGTGGGCGTGGTGAGGCTTAGAGCCCATCCCGCATACAGGGAGCACACGTGGATGAGCTAGGTTCTCTCTGGGTCTGAAGGGCCTGGCCCCAGAGAGGGCATCCCCCGTGGAGTGTCAGGTCCGGGTCCTGGGGGCGGTTTATATGGGAAGGGTCCCTTTTCATCACATCCAAGGGCCAGGCACGGGTCAGCACTTGGGTGCCAGCTCCTATTCTGGGCCCCAAGCACAAAGGCCCCCTCCCCATTCCTGTCTCCTCTCTCTTCTCTCAGTAAGGAGCCAGGGCCCTGGGGTTGGGGGTGGGGGTAGGGGTGGGGCAGCACCAGCCATGGGACAGAAGGAAGGTTTGCCTGGACGCCCCTATACACAGGGCAACATCCCCTCCTTGCCTCCTGCTGGAGGGCCAGTGGCCAGAGCAAAGCAAATAACAGACGACCCCAAAGTCCTCTGGGGTTAGCCCCAGATTTCAGTCACCCACACAGTCCCTACCCACCCACCTGATGGCTCAAAGAGGAAGCCTACTAGATTCCCCAAACAGGATGGCACCCCTATTCCCCAGTTCTGGGCAGAGGGACAGCAGGGCCTTGGTGACCTCCACTCACCCAGTGGATTCTGGCAGGGCCCCAAAGTAGTATCTGTACCCGCTCCCCGACCCCCCAGGTTGCCATGCCCTGTACCTGAGCTCTGTGAGCGTGGAGACCCTGAGCGGCGCCCTGGCCGTGGAGAAGGCCATCTCGGCCACCTTGGAGAGGGATGTCCTCCCCACGCCCACCGTGGTCCACTTCAAAGTCACCGAGCAGGGCATCACCCTGACTGACGTCCAGAGGAAGTAAGGGACTTCCCTTGTCCTGGGGCTGCGGAGCTGGGCAGGGTGAGCTGGAGGGGATGGCTGAGGTGGCTGTGGAGCAGTGGTGGGGCTGGAGTTCAGGCTCCTGAACCCAATGAGGTCAGTGATGTGCTGAGTGACTCCAGACAAGTTCTCTGCCTTCTCTGGGCCTCAGTGCAATGACTTCCTTCTGAAGCCCCACTTCATCGTGACTGATGGATTTGGAATTAACAACAGTCATTGGCCACTGATTAAACCTGTATCCACTGATGGAACAGCTCCTGTAGGCCAGACTCTGGCTGACCAGTGAGATCGCTCCTTCCCAGGCTCAGGGATTCAGTCCAGCAAGATCCTGGCCCTGGGCTGGAGGAATAAGAGATGACCAGCCATAACTGCGTGCTTAGTTGCTTCAGCTATGTCCGACTCTTTGTGACCCCATGGACTGTAGCCCACCAGGCTCTTCTGTCCGTGGGCTTCTCCAGACAAGAATACTGGAGTGGATTGCCATGCCCTCCTCTAGCAATTTTTACCCTCAAATCATTAAATGACACAGTGGGCGATTGGGTGGGTTGGTAGAAAACCCCAATACATAGGACACAAGGCAGATGACCTTCATGAAAGGAGAGAAATACAAACACGTGCCCAGGTCCAGCAGTGGAAAGGTCACAGCGGGCTGTCAGTGGTCATGCAACTAGGAGGCTCTTGGAGGACAGGAAGCTGGAGATAATGGAGGTGGGCCAGGACACTGCAACGGGCTCTCACCAGCTCCCCTTCCCTTCTCGCCTCCTCCCAGGGTGTTTTTCCGGCGCCATTACCCCCTTGCCACCCTCCGATTCTGTGGCATGGATCCCGAGCAACGGAAGTAAGTTCAAGTCTGGGCCAGACTGAAAAGGCCAGCCAGGGTCTAGCTGCCCGCTGACTCTGGGACTGGGGTCCCAGACAGAGCTTCTGAAGCTCAAGGGGTGAGGAGCAACAGAATGAAGGGAGGGGAGCACAGGGGATAGAGGAAACCCAGCTGGCCATTATCAGCTCCTCCCACCCCGCGGGGCTCAGCCGGAGTTCTGTAAAATGGAGCGGAGGAGAATCGGTACCCAGGACTGTCTTTGTTCCTCTCCCACAGGTGGCAGAAATACTGCAAGCCCTCTCGGTAAGGCCTTCCAGTCCACTCAGTCAGTCACCATGAGAGGTCTCCCTGGGGCAGGGCCCGGACCCAACACGGGGAGGGAGTCAGGGAAGGAGGGAGGCCCCACGCTGACCTTAAGAGCCCATGGGCCCTGGCCCTCTGGGAGCCACCAGTCTGAATGAGGCGGACAGGAGCCTGGGAGCCCTGTCAACTCAGGGAGGCACAGGCTTTAGTCTGGAGGGACCCTCCAGTCTGCTGGGGAATACACAGGTCCTGTCCTCAGGGGCCCCCATTCCAAAGGAGAGAAACCCAGATCTTAAACTCAGGGATCTCCCAGTCTGATGGAGGAGGAACGTCCTCCCCCTAGGAGAGCTCCCATCATGACAAGGTGCTGGGCTGGGGAAGGGCTGAGTTCCCCAGCTCCCAGTCTCCTGCCTCCCTGGGCTCTCCTCACCCCAGCTCTCCTCTCCCACCAGGATCTTTGGGTTTGTGGCCAAGAGCCAGACTGAGTCCCAGGAGAATGTGTGCCACCTCTTTGCGGAGTATGACACGCTCCAGCCAGCCTCGCAGGTCATCAGTCTGGTGGGTGCTCTGCTGCAGGAGCCAGAAAGGATGTAGGGGAGGGAGCTTCCTGTGTGCCTTCCCAGACATCCCAAGGGGCTTGCTCAGGATCCTCCCTCTGCCCTGAGCAAGAAGCCTCTTACCACACTGATGGACCAATCCACTGGACTGGAGGAGAACGGTACCAGGTTGAAACCCTTGAACTCACTATGACCTTCACAGCGACCTTCGTCCAGACCCCCTTCCCTCCCGGGGTTCAGTCTCTTCAGCCTTAAAGGAGCAGGACTTTCCTGGTGGTCCAGTGGTTAAGAATCTGCCTGCCAATGCAGGGGACAGGGGTTCAACCCCTGGTCAGGGAAGATTTCACATGCCGTGGAGAAACTAAATCCGTGCTCTGCACCTACTGAGCCCATGCTTTAGAGGCTGTGCTCTGCAACAAGAGAGGCCACCACAGTGAGACGCTCTCACACTGCAACTAGAGAGTAACCTCTGCTCACCACAACTAGAGAAAGCCCGCGCACAGCAATGAAGACCCAGTGCAGCCAAAGACAAATAAATAAATGTTTTAAAAGGATACTTAAAAAAAACAAAAGGAGGCAACAGTTAGGATCAGCTGTTCGTCTCGCACATCTGTGGGTATCTTGACAAGCTCCCTGTGATTCTGAAGCAGACCCATATCTGGGACCCTCACATGAAAATAACCTCTGAAGACTCCTGACTCTGTCAGTCTGGATACTACCAACACAGCAGCTCGAGCTAGAGACCTGTGACCCTTGTTTCATGGCAAACAGTAGGTTCTGGGTAGGGACCCAGGGGCCGTGGCCAAAGGCTGGCCTGAAAGCAGGTGGTTGGCAAGGACTGAGGACCAAAGGGAGCCTCCCTGTGGTTCAACAGTAAAGAATCCACCTACAATGCAGGAGACACAGGTTCGATTCCTGGGTCAGGAAGACTCCCTGAAGGAAGGCATGGCAACCCACTCCAGTATCCTTGCCTGGAGAATCCCATGGACAGAGGAGCCTGGTGGGCTACAGTCCACGAGGTCACAAAGAATCAGACACGACTGAAGCGAGTTAGCACACAAGCACGCATGCACAAGGACCAAAGGAGGGATGGACTGGCTCTCTTTCCCTCATCTGTTCCTTTCCCCATTTCCTTGACAGCTTCTTGAGCTGCTCTTCCCAGGACAGAGCTAGATCCGCCTGTCCTGGATTCTACAGGCCAACGTGGCCATGGTTGTTCGGCAGGTAAGCACGTGGGAACTTGCCCTCATGGTCAAAAAAGATGATCCAGCTGTTCTTAAGATCTTGAAGTCTAGTCCCCTCCATTGAAAATGAGCATCAGTTCCATCTCTTCTTTCAACTTCTCATAAGCAAGTGTGTCACGGCTGCCCTAGGGCTACTTGTGTCACCCAGACCTGGAGGTGGGGACAGTGAGAGCCCCTGCTCACTAGAATAGACACGAGGGCCAGCTCTCTGGTTCTGCCTCAGCCCCAGCCTTGCTAGTCCTACACACGCGCACACACACACACACACACACACACACTCTGGGGCGGCAACTGGCCTCATAGCCACATGAGGGCAGCAGAGAGTCAAGAATGCAAAGAGGCAGCTACCCGCCCCCCCACCAAGAGGCTTGGGGAAGTGGGCGGTCTTTCCCGCCCCACCTCCACCAAGACCCTCAAGAAGTTGGAACTGTTTGTCTAGCAGACCTGGGAACCTAAGGAAACCACACTATGAGAATGCAAGACGAGGCTCAAGGAAGAAGCCCACTTTTGCTCTATGAAAGACCAGTGCCTGCCCCCGCCCAGCTGGGGGCCCTGCCAGAGAATCATTATCTTTGGCCAAAGTTGGGCCTGAAGGGTTATTATTTCAACCCAGGAAACCAAACCAGACTGAAGCGGTCCTGGGCTGGCAGGACTGGCTGAGACTAGCCCACCCAGCCTGTGGTCAGGCACTGCCCCACCCTGGAGACTACAGAATCTGGACAAGGTTCTCAAGGTCACAGTGCCCAAGTTCTCAAGGTCACAGAGCACCCCTCTGCCCCATATATCTGTGGATGCCTTGTAGCTCCCCTCATGGAAAATAAAGTATCTGTCTTTGCACAAGAATTGGTCCTGAGACATTCAAGGCTGTCCAATCAGAGATGGAAACCTGAGCAAAAAAGGGGACCTGGCTGGGCCAGTGGCAGCTGGTCTGAGAGATAACCATGTGTGCCACACCCCTCTCGCAGCCCCTGGCCATGGCAGGACAGCCTCCACCAGCTTCCACTTCATAAACCTTTGCTTAAACTCTTCTGTGTCCCCCCATGTGTCCGACACACCCGTTTTCCTTCTTCCCAACCTCTTTCCTGCCACTGTGGCAGGAAGATAGGAAGCCCGGGCTCTCTTGTGCATGCCAGGGCCTGAGGTGAGTACATGTGACATCCCTGCCAGCTTCCAGGGTCTCACTCGGGCTTCCAAAGGGTGAAGAGAGGCAGGTGAAACGTGGACAGCTCAAGTCTGGAAGAGTCCGTGAATCCAGATGAGCCCCAAGCTACCAGCCCAACTCTGGCAACCTGAACAATGGCCCATCATTCATCCTGGTTCTGTCTCAGTCCTGGGGTAACGCCCCACTCCCAGCCCTCTCCAGGCCTGCTGCAGCTAGGGATTCAAGATGGGCAGGCCATAGCAAGCGGTACAAGAGGGGCTGCAGGGGCACCCCTTTCCTGCAGAGCCTTGGAAAGGGGCGAGCCGCTGGTTCTGCTCAGGCTATGTGACCCGTGGCAAAGGCTGCCTGGAGGAAGTGAAGAGACCTCCCAATGCACTTGAACCACTCACCATTGAGGAGCCCCTGCTGCCCCTTCCACTGCCCAACTGTGGTTCCAGAAGGGCCTCCTCTCAGCCCCTTCCCTGGCCACAGACTGAGTCCACGGGAGGTAAAGACCTCTACTGCATTTATGTAGTTTATCTTTCCTCCAGGAAGATTTAATAGAGCACTTGACTTTTGCTGATGGGCAGAGCCGCCAGCCCAGCAAGAGAAGAAGGGAGGAGGGACAACCACCAAGGCAGGAATCGGGAAGGGAGGGGTCTTTATACCCAGGCAAGGATATCCAGTTTTCTCTGCAGCAGGTTCCAGGCCTTCCAGTCCTGGGTCTTAAGCCTCCCCCAGTGTCATATCTCTCAATGTTCCATCCCACCCCATCACTTTCTCCTTGTTCTCTCTACACACATACACCATCCCTCACTGCCCCCTCCCAGTGTCTCTCTCCATCCTCACCTTTCTCCTCATCATACTGTCAGCAGAGGTTCCTGTGCCAGACGCCCAGTGAGGCCAAACAAGTCGAAACATTAAAGTTTGGAGCAAAGAAGGGATTTACTGCAGGGCCGTGAAAGGAGATGGGTGCCTCATTCCCTAAAAAGCCCAGAGTGCCCTGAAGGGTCTCAGCAAAGCATTTTTAAAAGATGGATGAGGCAAGAGGGGCAGGGTATGTAATCAGTTCATGCACAAGTCTCTGATTGGCTGATGGTGAGAGAACAGCGTGATGTCACAAAGGTTAACTTTATCGGTCTTTAGGCTCCAGGAGGTCTGGGGCTGTGTGCTCACAGTCATCAAGTAGTTAACATCTTCCGTCTGGTGGGGGGCTCCCACATCTGTAAACTTAGGAAGGGTACATCAAATACTGTTATCTAGGTACTTCAGAGAAGAGCTAAAGCAGAGATTAGGGAGGAAGGCCTGTCCTGGGAAGGCCCCAGGGTCCCACTCCATTTCAATGCCTTCTCCACCCACCCACACCCAGACCTGTCCTCTCCCCCTTTACAGAAAAGCCCTCCCTCTTACTTTTGTCCCGTTTAATCCCCACTCCCCTCTGTCTCACATGGCTGGACCCACAGCAAAGCCCAGCTGCTGCTGGAGTTGATGGGAAAGGAGGATGGCAGCCCCGGCCCCTGTGCCACTGCTGCTGCTGCTGCTGCTAAGTCGCTTCAGTCGTGTCCGACTCTGTGCGACCCCATAGACGGCAGCCCACCAGGCTCCCCCGTCCCTGGGATTCTCCAGGCAAGAACACTGGAGTGGGTTGCCATTTCCTTCTCCAATGCAGGAAAGTGAAAAGTTAAAGTGAAAAGTTAAAGTCGCTCAGTCATGTCTGACATTTCTCGACCCCATGGACTGCAGCCTACCAGGCTCCTCTGTCCATGGGATTTTCCAGGCAAGAGTATTGGAGTGGGTTGCCACTGACCTTTTCTCAAAACCCAGATTCCCAAGTCCCCTGACCCGTGCCTCCACTCTGACTACTGAGCAAACTCCCCAGAGAGCTGAAACACCCTCAGCCCTATCTCATCTGACCAGCCACCTCCCCCATACTCATCTCCCCCAGGAGGCTCAAGCAGCTCACCTCTGCTCTTTCATCTTCATCCTCAACCACCCTATTCCCACCCCGCTATCTGCCACCTCCTACTCCTGTCCTTTAACTCTCATGCCATCCAATAGGCTGAGAGCTTAGAACCAGAGCAGGGCTTAGGGTGGGGGTGGGGGTTGCTAAAGGCCCCCAGCCTAGAAGTCAGTACCTTGAATTCATGCAGCAATGTCTCCTGGCTGCATGCTTTGCTCACGTGATCCAAGAAAGTAGATAAATATAATACTGTTATAATGAAGGTTGTAAGTGTCACACAAGGCTGGCAGGAAGGATACAAACAGGAAAGATAAACTTTCCCTCTGGGGAGAATGAGGGCAATGTTACCGAGGTGGTAACAGTTGAGTTAGGTCTTCAAGGATAAGTAGCTTAACAGCAAAGGAGGGAGGAACCCAACTTTTGCTGGGGTTGCGGGGCGGGGGGGGGCGGTGTTCTATGTGCTAAGTGCAATGTGAAGCACGTTATGTTTGTTTAATCCCATTTTACAGATTAGAAAACTGAGGCTCAGAAGGTTAACTTGCCCACATACACCCAGGTAGTAAATGGCAGAGAAACAAGATTCCAAACCTGTGCCCATTCCACTTACTGCGCACTCTCAGACGAGCAGATGGATGAATTTTGGATGAAGCACATAGGCATAAAAAGTACCATGTTTAATGTGGCTAAAATATACAGTACCCAAGGTAGTAGGTGAGAGAGGAAGCAAAGGGAAAAGGCAGGACCCAGATCGTTAAGAGCCTTGGGTGCTAAGATGAAAATACCGAGGAATGAATGCTTCCTGAGTGAATGAATGAGTTTGAACTCAGGACCACCGTACAGTCGTGCCAGTTGCGTGATACACAACCGCACACAGCCACCTGCTTGGACTTCCTCCTGTTGGTAATGGGAGGACAGCAGAGGCTTTTCAGCCAGGGAGTAACTGACCAGATTTGTAGGAAAAGGAAAAAGGATCTGAGGGTTGGGCAGGAATGCATTGGGAAGAGGAAGCTGTGAAGACTTGGAGTTCAGGCCAGGAAAGAGAACGGCGCTGTCAGGCCTGAGGCAGGCTGGGACAGGCACCTACTTGATCTGGGCCTGGGGCCTGGCTTCTCTCTGAGCTTGAAAGAACTACGTGAGAAAGAGGACTGAGGTGGGAGGGAAGGGCTTCCCTGCGGTGTTAGTCTGCTCAGACTATCGTAAGAAAATACCATAGACTGGGTAGTTTGAACAAAAGACATTTATTCTCGCACAGTTCTGGAGCCTGCAGGTGTGAGATCAGGGTTCCAGCACGGTCGGGTGCTGGTGAGGGCTCTCTTCTCGGCTTGCAGACAGCCACCTTCCTGCTGAGTGCACGTATAGCCTCAGCGCATTTTCCTCTTCGTATAAGACTACCAATCCTATCAGATTAGGAGCCCACCCTTTGGCCTCAGTTAATTTCCTCAATTACTTCCTAAGAGTCCTGTCTCCAAACACAGTCACATTGGTGTCAGGGCTTCAACTGTGGGGACATAATTTAATCCATAGCACTCATCCATACAGGTCCCTGCCCCAGCCATGTTCCCCGTCTGCATAATCCCCTAGTCCTGGCCAGACTGGGGCTCTGAGCCCCAGCAAAGCAGACCCTCTTCTTCCTGAGTCTGTGACCCTGGAGCCAGCCAGGGGCTCATTTTCGTAACTCCATTTCCTGGAAGGCGTCTCAGCCTTCACCTCTCCCCAGTTGAGTCTTGCCAGGGAGCAAGTTGAGCTTGGCTTGGAGCAGGCCGAGGATGCAGGGAGACCGCCAGGAGGAGGGAAAACAGAAAGAGAGAAAGAGGAGGGGGAGGGAAAGGGAGAATGACACGCACTCATTCATTCGCTGGATCACCAGATACTGTGCTGAGTGCCTACAGGAGCCATGCAGAAATAAAGGACCCCAGGTTGACTAGAAGGTGGAGGGAGGCCTGCATATGCCCCAGGAGAGGTCTCCTCCTCCACAGCATTGAGATTGGATGACCCATGAATACCGAGATTGGACGTATACTTTTCCTAGTTCACCCCACTCCTACCTGTGCACAAATGCACACACACCACTTCTCTCTTCTGCATCAAGAAACAGAAGCCTGGTGGTCAGGCAGATCTGGGTGGCAGGTCCCTTCTGCCACTAATTAGCTGCCTGATTTAGGGCAAGTCACTTCTCTGGGCATCTATCCTTGGTTTCCTCACTGTAATATCCCCCTCAAGATTGCCAGGAGAAATATCAACAACCTGAGATATGCAGATGATACCACTCTAATGGCAGAAAATGAAAAGGAACTAGAGAGTTTCTTGATGAGGGTGAAAGAGGAGAGAAGAAAAGCTGGTTTAAAACTCAACATTCAAAAATCTGAGATCATGACATCCAGTCCCATCACTTCATAGCAAGTAGAAGAGGGGAAAGTGGAAACAATGATAGATTTTATCTTCTTGGACTCCAAAATCACTGTGGACAGTGACTACAGCCATGAAATTAAAAGACACTTGCACCTTGGAAGGAAAGCCATGACAAACTTAGTGTATTAAAAAGCAGAGACATCACTTGCCCACAAAGGTCCATCTGTATAGTCAAAGCTATGGTTTTTCCAGAGAGGTGTAAGGTGTTGGGCCATAAAGAAGGCTGAGCACCAAAAAATTGTTACTTTCAAATGGTAGTGCTGGAGAAGACTCTTGCAAGTCCTTTGGACTGCAAGGAGATTAAACCAGTCAATCCAAAAGGAAATCAATCCTGAATATTCTTTAGAAGGACTGAGGCTGAAGTTGAAGTTCTAATACTTTGGCCACCTGATGTGAAGAGCCAACTCATTGGAAAAGACCTGGATGCTGGGACAGATTGAGGGCAGGAAGAGAAGAGGGCGACTGAGGATGAGACGATTAGATGGCATCACCGACTCAATGGACATGAATTTGAGCAAACTCCAGGAGATAGTGAAGGACAGGGGAGCCTGGCGTGCTACAGTCCATGGGGTTGCAAACTTAGAGTCCATGGGGTTCAGACTTAGAGGCTGAACAACAAAATACCCCACTCAAAAAATTAGAGACACACTGGACATGAATACACTTTGTAGCCTGTTAAGTACCAATGTTCTTTGAGGAGGCTAACACTCCTATCAGCCTCTCATTGAGCACCTAATATGTTCTAAGGACCAGGCTGCTGGAACAGGAGGTCCAAGAAGAAAGAGACTCACTTGTTCACCATGATCCCCAGTACGTAAAATAGTCCCTGGCATGCATCAGGCCCACAATATTTGTTAGAAGCTTTGCCATGCATCATCTCATTTAGTCTTGACAGTAACACTTATGAGTACCATTATGGACCCTCTTGATGGATACAGAACTGTGGGTTAGGAGATAAAGTCCATCTCCCAGGGTCCAATCTAATAAATTCCCTCCTACGAGGGCTTCCCTTATAGCTCAGTTGGTAAAGAATCTGCCTGCAATGTAGGAGACCCAGGTTCAATTCCTGAGTCAGGAGGATCCACTGGAGAAGGAAATGGCAACCCACTCCAGAATTCTTGCCTGGAGAATCCCCAGGGACAAGAGGAGCCTGGCAGGTTGCAAGAGTCAGACACAACTGAGTGAAATGGCAGAATGTGATTTAAGCCCAAGCAATTTTGACCCAAACCCGCAGTGATGATGAGGATGATGACATCTGGAGTTTATTGAACCAGAGGTCATCAAGTCCAATCCCTTGCCTCCACCTACACCAGGTTTCTGCCAAACCCCCTTCTCCTCATTCCACCCTAGTCCCTGTCCCACGCTGCTCAGGATGTTGCAAAAGTCACCTGTCCCTCTTCCAGCCTGAAAGGTGACATTTTCCCTGTAATCGTCCTCCCAGAATCTTCCACCAGGACCTCCTTCCTTCCTCTGTACTGATAGCCCTTCCCCTTTCTGGAGCCTGAAGTCTCTCCTGCCCCCACTGGAAGATGGTGTGAAAAGAACACTGCCCTGAGTTCTAATCTGTCAGCTACCAGTTCATTTGGGCCTTCAGGCAAGCAAGCCATAGACCCATCTAGGCCTTGGTTTCCCATCTACGTAATGCGTGAACTGGAGAAGAGCTGGAAGGCCACTCCCAGCTCTGGTCTTCTTGGGAAGGGCCTTTCTCAGCCATCAGGCTGGAGCCATCCCCTCTCCTCTCACCCACATCCCCACACACACCCCTCTCCCTTCACCCACATGCCCACATGTACCCCTCACTCCCTACCCACACCCCTCCTCCACCCATACTGCTGTCCTCCCACTCACACGCATACTCACACCTCTCTAGACCCAGCCACACACCTCACCCTCCTACCCACACCTCCACATGTACCCTTCTCCCCCCTCAAGCCCACCCTTCTCCAGCCAGGAGATACTGCCCAGCTCTCCCTGAAGCTTCCTGTGTGGTCTTCCCCACCCCCTATCTCCCATCCTAGAACTTCCAAATCTACCTCTTGGGAACTTCTGTTCTCTCCCAGCTCCTAGCAGGCCTTCCTTCTACTTTAGGTTGTGCTGACCTCTCTTCCTCTGCCAGTGCCCAGGGTCCCCTACAAAGCCACCATCGGCAGCGAACACAACTGGAGGCTGGCCCTTCCCCAGCCTGCAAGGCCAGCTCCCCTCATTCCAGCCTCAAGAAATTTCCCAAGCAGGGGTTTACAAGGTCTGTTTGCATTTTAAAGGCAACTTCCCCCACCCCACCCCTCAAAAAGAAAACTTTCCAAAACTTTTCAGGTCCGTTTACATTTTAATATAAACCCTTCTGGGCCTGTTGCCTGGGATTTAGCACTCAGCCCTAAATTCAAAATCTCTTTGGGGGAAGCTTTTTGCTTTTACACAGCCCCTCCCTTAGGACTGGGCCCACCCAGGGCTTTTATAAGTGGGGGTGGTCACAGACCCCGGGAGCAGGAGTTCCAGGCTGGCCTGGCCTGACCTCTCACAAGGCTGGCGATCAGGCCAGGGTCACCGAACAGTCACATGTCACTTTGAATGAGAAGCCTTGAACTGAGGCTGAGAAATGAAGTTGGGAAACAGTTCAGCCAAAAGCAATTGGACTTTTTTTTTATGTTTTTTTGGGGAAAAAAAACCTCTATTGTCCGACTAACCTTCCATGATGCTGGAAAATTGAATTTGTTTCCTGAGCAGTCTGGTCCAATTTCCCCTGGGTGGGGACGAGGATGGGCTCCCCTCCCTGCTGCTTCAACTTAGAAGCTTCTGGCTCTGCTCAGAGACCAGGACCCAGAAGGAAGACAAGGACCCTGAGCCCTGGTCCTTCCAGACGGCAGCACTCACAGCCTGAAACTCGATCTTTCCTGGGGAAGCTTCCACTTCATGCCCTGGACGTCAGGGAAGCCTTTCCTAGATCTCACTATCTTAGCACCCTGGGTTTGCTGGACTGCTGTCTTGGCCTGTCCTCCACCCACTGCAGCTCTGTGTCCCCAGCTCCCTGCCTCTGTCTCCAGGCTCTCAAGGCAAGTCCATAGAGGTACAGCTATAAAGCATTTGTGCTGCCCGCCAGGCTGGCAGGGGAGCCATCTGCAGCTGGGTAGGGTAGCTGCCAGGCCTGCAATGACGGGAACCCTGGGCCCCAGCCCTTCCCCCTCCCAACCACCAAAGCAGGAACCTCACCGTCTATCAAGGCCAAGGAAGCCAAAGGTGAGGGGTATGACCTTGGGGCCACTCCAGGAGTCAGGGGACAGACATAGTTGGCCCCTATTTGGCCACCTGCAGCTGAGCCGAGCTTTGGGGGTGAGGATGGAGGAGGGGCTTCATAAGTTCTAGGACTGACCCCGTATGCCTCAGTGAGAGACTCGTCCTCAGCAGGCCACCACCCCACACCATCCCCTGTGGGTAACAGAAAAGTTCCCAGGCCACTAGCTTGGAGAGGAGAGAGAAGGAAAGGACTGTCTCAGCCCCAGGGAGAAGGGCCTTCCTCACCTCCCTGTTCCCTTCGCCCATGCTCCCTCTCCCTCCTGGGGAAGGACGCTGAGTGAGTGGACTGCTGGCACAGGCCTCTGGCCACAGCAGACGCATCTGGTTCCAATCAGGAAAGTTGGTTCCCGGATCGTCGAGGGCACACAGGGGAGGGAGACCACAGCCTCATAGCTGTGCACCCCGGCACCCCCCTAAAGTGCAGTTCCACCTCACCTCCCAGGGACCCTCACACACAGCCACTGGAAGACTAGGTGAGGCAGGGATTAGGGGGACTGGGCCTGCCTTTTCTTTTGTCTTTTTTAAAATACTTTTTTTATTTGACTTAGTTGTGGGGCTCAGGTTCAGCAGTAGCTGCACGCAGCCTGTGGGATGTTAGTTCCCTGACCAGGGATCGAAGCTGCATCCCCCACATTGGAAGGTAGATTCTTAACCATTGGATCACCAGGAAAGTTCCTGGGCCTGCCTTTTCTTACCCAGTAGTCTAACCATACACCCCAAACCTACCATAATTAGGCAACTAGATCACAGAGGAGAGAAGGGAAACTGCAAGAAGGGGTTTGGAGGGAGGAGAAAGGGCTGCAAACACCAAGCAAGGGAGTCCTGGAAACCACCAGGTCCCAGTTGGATCTTCTTACAAATGGAGACCAGAGGTCCTGAGAAGGAAGGCCAATAGAACCACTAACTGGACTTGGCTCTAAGCCCTATTCAGGCATTCTGCCCACTGGTCCTCACAGAACTCTACAGATAGGAATCACCATCCCCATTTGACAGATGGGAAAACTGAGGCTCACAGCAGTGGAATGTCTTACCTGCCCAACCTCACCAGGTAGATCAGTGATCAAGTCTGTCTGAGCCAGAGTCTGAGTACCAGGCTACCCTCCACAGAGCCAAGGCTGCTTAAGCAGCCCAAGTCCCAGAATCCCATTTTTCCTTCCCTGCTGTCTCCAGGCTTGGACCAGGTAGGAGCTCAGTTCTAGAGAAATCTGTCCTCCCCACCCAAGGCCTGCTCTGGTTTCTGGACCCTTAACCACCCAGCTCCAACCTTTGTCTCCAAGCCCAGGATGAAAAAATAAAGCAACCTCCCTGGACATGGCTTGGTGCCAGAGTTCTCATACTGGCTCTGGATGACCCTGGCACCTGGCCCTCAACTTCCCCATCAACAAAATGGACAGAGTTATTTGAAACTGGGTTGGACAGTGATACTGATTCCCCAGCCTCCATTCCTGTCATCCTGAACAAACTGAGAGGCTTCCCCCTTGGCTTGGGTGGTCTTTAGATGGTTCTGACCCCAATTTCAGAATTTAGAGCCAGCAAGGGGGCCAAGACAATGAGGGGACCCAGCCAGCCATGGAAGCTGCTAATCTCCATCTCTCCCTGAGGGGACTTCACTGCTGCCTCCACTGAAAGCAATTTGTCATGCCCTGAATTAAGTGATTCCAACAAGGGTTTAATTTCAGTTTAATGGCTCTGTTTTTATGTGTAATTAAATACCACTGCATGGCAAAAATATGTTGTTTGCACTTTGGAGACTGTGTAAAGGTCCAGGAAGCCAATCCCACTGGGTTTCCACTCCCGGCTCCACTGGCCCCTCCCCTCGCCTAGCTGGAACAGTCCAGGTCGTGGAGAAGGGGGTTGGGGGCCTGGAGAAGGGAGGGGGATGGTGAGGGGAGAGGTGGTCCTGGTGGCGCCTGCTCACCCTATTAGAGTATGTTTCTAATTATCTACAACACCCCCACTTCTACTCCCTGACCTCAAGCCTCCCCAGCCTCTGAGACCTCAGACAAAAGGGGGACAGGATACTCCACAATGAGCATCTAATTAGACACCACAGTGGCTGGTATGATGGCTGCTTCCCTGTGCGTGTGTGTGCGCGCGCATGTGTGCCCACGTGCCTAGAAGTCTGCTCCATTGCCCCTCCTCCACTCATTGTTCCCTCACCTCCTTGAACATACTTTCTTCCCATTGACCCTCTCCCACAACTCACAAAGCACCCCCTTTCCTCCGCCCTTCCCTAGAACAACGCGGTATCCCAGCTACCAGGCTGCCTCTCAGCTCCATCCAACCATATCATCTTGACTTTCTCTTCCGAGGTCAGAGGTCATATTGCCATAGGGGTCTGGAATGCAGAGGGAGTTTCTCTGGCCAGGAGTGTTTCAGGGTCATTTGCCACACAGCCATAACCACCCCCGCCCCGCCGCCCAGGAAGGGGGGGGCCCTGAGCTGGAGCCCCAAGTCCTGCATGCTTCATAACATTCCTGGAGTAACTTGAAGGTGGAATCTGGCCCAGAGGGCAAAGGAGTTGGGACAAGCAGTGTTTTCCTGGAAGGAGTTGAAGGAATGGCCATGTCTGGAGCCTCAGAACCCTGATAAGAGAAGGAGCCAGGGGTCTTGGCCAGCTTTCCAGAGACTCCCCCACCTGAATCCAATACTAGAGTCAATCCACTTTTCCATTTTTTTTTTTGTTCTCTACTCCCACCTTGCCTTCCTGGCAATGGAAAACCCAGCCCCCAACCTACAGCCAGACGTCGAGTCTTGATTTCCACTAAGGAGCCAGGAGTGAAGTGAAAGTCACTCAGTCATGTCTCTTAGAGACCCCATGGACTGCCGGGAGCCTGCCAGGCTCCTCGGTACGTGGAATTCTCCAGGCAAGAATACTGGAGTGGGTTGCCAGGCCCTTCTCCAGGAGATCTTCCCCACCCTGGGATCAAATCCAGGTCTCTGGCATCTTGGGTGGATTCTTTACTGTCTGAGCCACTAGGGAAGCTCAAACAGCTAGGAAATGGAAACCAAATGCCTGATACCCATTGGCATCAATGGGCTCATGGTCCTCCACCCCTCTGCTCCAGACCACAGTGCTGGGAATGACATTTCTTAGGGAGGCAGGACAGAGAACTCAAGGACGTTGAAGTTATTCTAGGTATGGTGGCCCCACTGTGGTCCTCAGCACTCCCTCCCTTCCCACCTCTGCCAGGATGTTGATGCTCCTGTGGCAACTAGACTGAGCATTCAAGGGGATTTACAGGTTACAGTGGGAGGGCTCTCTGGAGCCTGCTTCTCCCCACTGTCACTGCCCAGGGCAGTTCACTTCCTCTGGCCTGGTAGTGGTCGAGAGTGTTCACATTGACACTCAGTTGCTTTTATTTCCTTCTTTTTTGACAACTGGCACCTGGCTCCCAGATCGTGGGGGCAGGAACCGGGGTTGGGGGTGGGGAATCTGCTGCGAGCTGTGGGATTCCTGCTCCCAAAGTACACATCCTCTGTTCTCTGGAGCTAGACAGCAGCCCCCGCCCCCAGCCCACCACCACAAGCCCTGCATTGATGACAACTAACGAGTGGGGGAGGGAAGCACACACATACACTGTGAATTTCACTCTGTCTCTTGGCATCACACACATTCATACTAAGACTCATAGAGCCTGTGTAGACACACCGCACAAGTGTGCACCACGTCTATACACACGGTGCCTGGATACACACATCCTGTAAAAGCCTACACTCTCATTCACGCTTCGGGTATCACTTTGCCATATGCACACACACACACATTATAAATACACTTATATCACAAAGGTACATCCCAGGCCACATATGCAGCCACCTCCCAAGCAGACCCAGCACTTTTATTGGAAGCCCATGAAAGGAAAAGGACCTCTTACCTCCCACTCCAAGGACACAAGGGTAGAGCACTGGGAAGAGGGATTGCAGACAAGGGGGAATTTAAAGAGATGCCTTAGGGAAACAGATACTCTCCCTCCTTTTGGCTTAGGGACATAAAACTTCACTGTCAGCCCACACTCGCCTCCTCCCCCTGTATGCCTGGGCCTCAGCCCCAGAAGCTCTATGAAGGGCAGCCCCCTGGCTGAAGGAGCGTTGCTCTGTTCTTTATCTCCTGCGGCAGGCAGCAGCTTGCAGTGCCTTGGGAAAACTAGATGGCTGTGGGATGCCGCCACCAAGGCAGAGCCAGAGAGATGAGGATCGCAGCCCCAGTCACAAGACTCAGACAGCACAGGTCCCAGTGCATCAGGGCCAGTGAAACTGAGAAGCCTGGGAGCACCTCAAGAGATCAAATCCATGTACACACACACACTCCACAGAAGTGAGGGGTGAGAAGCACTGGGAGATGACCAGGAATCCAGTGGTGCCACGTGGACACACATTCTAGGGCTGGCACTGAGAGCCCGCAGTCCGGTGAGCCCAGGACAATGAGATTAAAGATAACCAACCGCACTCCCAAACCCTCAGAAGCAAACCTCAGTGCAGCCCCCAGTCAAGAATCCAGGCAGTCGGAGCTGTGGAATGAATTGGAGAGCTTATCCCCTTTCCCCAGCTTCAGGGCAGTCCCTCCCCCAACTAAATTGATAAATCAAATCCAGACACAAACCCGATCTGCCTGATGCCCTAGAAAATGCCCCCGCTTCACTCACCAACTGATCTCAGAAATAGCTTTGGCCCAGCAAGGCTGTCCCTGCTCGCTCCCTCCCTTCCGAAGCCATTACTGACCCACCAGGAGTCTGTACACAGACAGCACAGACTTGAGGACAGAGCGGCCTCCCAGGAAGAGGATGCAGGGAATAGGAGGGTGAACTAGCTGACCCCTTGCAGTCCTTTTACCATCTAAGACAGCTCTCCCATCCCCAGTAATTCCCTGTCTCTTAATTGTAAATAAATCAACCAAACACCATTGTCTAGGGTTTTTTTGGTTTTGTTCTGTTTTGTTAAAAAAAAAAGACAAGACATCATGGCCAACTGGTAGGTTCCTAAATCTCTGTCCATCCAGTTGAGCCAGAAAATGCCCAGGGGTAGGGAAATATAGGGGAGGAAAATCCGGGGAAGGAGACATGGGGAGGAAGGCAGAGCCACAGACAGTGAGCCACTGAAGGATGGCACCATCCTGTGACTTCCTGTCTGTGACCACAAACGGAGGAGGAAGGAGCACCCCAGATAAGTCCCTCACCTCCCAGCATGCCGATCCCTTTCTCCATCAGGCACATACATTCTTTCCTCCTACTCTGATTGCTCAGAGATGGGCCCCACCTCCCCAGCCCTCTGCAGGGCTTCCTCTAACCTCTTCCCTTCCCCAGAGCAGGGTCTCAGTTGCCAGGCAATCAAGCCAAGGTGGGCTTGCCCCTGCAGGTCGTTCCCCCTGGAAGGACCTGGGGAGGAGTAAAGGGGAACCTGGCAGGTTTCAGTTTTGGGATTGGGTCTCAGTGGGTCTCCTGCTACCCCTCACCTTCCCTATGGTAGGGACCAGACCTTCTGTCTAGACTGAGGGGAGGGACAATGGTCAAGGTACATGTCTATTTTCCTCCCCGATTATGGAACTGGGACTCCACCTTCTGACTAGACTGA
This sequence comes from Capra hircus, assembly GCF_001704415.2. Taxonomy (NCBI): domain Eukaryota; kingdom Metazoa; phylum Chordata; class Mammalia; order Artiodactyla; family Bovidae; genus Capra; species Capra hircus. The sequence goes on along the minus strand of NC_030826.1, from coordinate 40,331,038 downwards.
GGAGAGGGGCAATGGTCAAGGTACGTGTTTACTTTCCTCCCCTGATTATGGAATTGGACTTCTCTTCTCCCACAGATTTGGGCTCACCTTACAGGAGGTGGCCTCACATATCTCCATCAGAGGGAGCCAAGATGAGTCCCCGGGGCTGCAAACTAGAGCTGGCATGTAGTATGTGGTCAAGAAGTGTTTATAGATGGCTGAAGGCTGAAGGGCTGAATGGATGAATGAGTCCAGGGTCAATCTGGAAACATACCAGGGCTCTCTTGGGCTATCTAAGCCCATAGAGGACACCCCTAGGCTTCGGCTCACCCCACGCGCACACCCAGGCTCATCAACACACACGCACACACTCATACACACAAACACACCCCAAGGGAAACTTCTGGGCCAGAGGCAAAGCCAGGACTCAGACCTAGGCTCCAGGTCAGCTCTGCAGCCTCCAGGGGAGGGGGCAGCAGGGGGCACTGAGCCCCCTGCCTGCTAACAGGCTCACTCTCGGAAGCTGTCAGCCAACTGGTGGCAGTCCAGCTCCCCCTTCGGCTCCAGGCCCCCCGGAAGCTTCACTCCCGTCTTCCGGTCCACACACCAGCACTTGCCGCGCTGCCCATCCAGGGCCGGGTGGCACTGCCAAGACAAGGGTGTGAGAGGTCAGGTTCCCAGGCAGCCACCCCCGATCCCAGCCCAGCCCCCAGATCAGACAGTGGTTCCCAACTGGTCTCTGAGGGTGGAGGCTCTCTTGGGCATGAGTCCTCTGAGCTCACTGGAGTGGAGCAAAGGTGGCAAAGAAGGAAAGGCCCAAAGAGTCTGGGAAGGCAGAGCCCTGAGGAAGTTCTGTAGACAACCTGGAGGGGAGACAGGATCCACAGAGCTGAAAGTACAGCTGGATGTGAAAGGCTAGGGCCCAGTTTGAAGTTTTTAGTTTGGGTTCTGATTGTGCTTTAGCTTGGGTTCTGACTGTGTTGAGGCTTCAAGAATAGGATTATGGTTAAGATTGTGATTATCCACATTGAAGTTAGGGTAGCATTAGGATAAGAGTTGCAGTCGAATTGGGAATTCTGACTACAGTTTGAGTCGGGTGAGGCTGACAGCCCAGGTCAGAAATGGAATTGGGACAGAGATAGAGGTCAAGGTCAGAACAAATAAAGCAGCTGGGCTAAACTTTGGGTCGGGCTTAGACGGGGGAGGAGAGAGGGTAGGGGTAAAGGTGTATTTCAGAGTCAGGATTAGAGTTGAAGTGAAGGTTGTCTCAAGGGTTATAACTGGCCAGATGTTAAAGGATCAAGTGTCAGAATTTTTAGTGAATAAAAATGGGAAGGAAACACACAGAACTATATAACACACAGAGTGAGCCTTAATGTAAACTATGGACTCTGGTTAATAACTAATAATCAATTTTAGTTCCCTGGCGATCCAGTGGTTAGGACTCGGCACGTTCACTGCCAGGGGTCCAGATTCAATCCTAGGTCAGCAAACTAAGATCTCAGAAGCCATGTGGCTTGGCCAAAAAGAAAGGAAAAAGAAAAATTGAGACAAGGATAAAATTGGTATTGGGACAAAGGCTGGAGAAAGGTTTGGCACTGATTTGGAGCAGGGGACCTTTCTGGTTCTCCACCATTGCACCCCACCTCATAACCTCCTCATGCCATCCTGGGGTATGCAGACTTGGGGGCATCCTTTCCCCTCCTAGCCAGGCCTCTTCTGGCCCAGTGGCGGTCCACTTTGTGGATTCGCCTGTAGAGCATGAAGTGGGGGAACGTGTGTGCCCATGCCCACGAGGGCTGGAGGAGATCCAGGCCTCATCCAGCACGAGGCCACCCACTGTCCTGCCCAGATACGCCACCATCCCAAGTGAGCCCAACTCTGACAGGCCAGAGATGGAGCTGAAGCAGGTCCGCCTCACTGACCATCCCAGCTTCCTGGGGGCTTGTCAGAGGAACCCATGTTCCAAGGGTGTAAGGAGGCCTAGAGGTTTCTACATCCCTGTCTCCTCTCCTGCCCTCTCCTTCCTCTGCTCCACCCGAAGTGCCCATTCCCAGGTCTGCCCTCCCCCCAGCTTGGCTGACCCCTAGGTCCTTTGCTGACTCAGCTCGGGGAAAGAGGCAGGTTGAGTTTTCTCCGCAACTCCTCAAGACCTAGCCCCTCCATTCCCAGATGATACCTCAGACATCCAGGGACAAAGGAAAACTACTCACAGGAATGAAGGTGGAGAGGGGGAGGGGTTGGGAGGCAGAGGCTGATGGGTGCTAGGTCTGCCTCACAGATGGTGGCCACAGAGGCCATGGAAATAGCCCCCGATGGGGAGGCAGGATGATTGGCCTGCCTTTAACTTGCCCTGTGACTCCGGGCTGCCCTCTGCCCCTCCCTGGGCCTCAGTCTACTCATCTGAGGGGGCAATAGGTAAAAAGAACTGAGATTCTGAGTCTGAGGGTGGGGGTGGCTTGGAAAGGGTCTAAGGGGTGAGCTTGGGGCTGGGGAGCTTCCCCCTTCCTGAGACTGCCATCCCAGATATCCCAGAGCTGAGGCCGGGCCAAGCCGGCAGAGACGGAGACGCACCTGCTTGGGGTGGAAGTTGCCATTGCGGTCGCAGTTGGGGATGGGAATGATGTAAAGGTCTTCGTGGGTGCGGCTCTGTGAGGCGGCCAGCCGCTCCAGCGCCCGGTGCAGCTCACTCTGGCAGGAGCCCTGGGGCTGGAGGAGGGGAAGATGAAACTGTTTAGCAGGAGCAGAAGAGGCAGGGGGACCAGGGCTGAGGGTCAGATCAGGACTGCAGACTCTGAAAGGAGGGTTCAGGCCTGGTGGCCGAGCAGGCCTCCAGTGAGATGAAAGGAGGGGCTCGGGTTCAGGGGACCCTGGTGGGCAGGACAGAGGGACATTTAGGAGAGGATCTCGAGCCAAAAAGCTTCTAAAAAGGAGGGGTGTGACGTAAAGGGACCTAGTGGGAAAAGGAAATCTATGGAGAAGGACAGGAAGGGGATGATGTCTAAACAAGACGGAAGGATGAAATCATATAATTAACAACTTGTAAGACCCAGGCACGGATCCATGAGAACCACCCATCAGAAAGGACATTAGCCAGACCCTGGATCAAGGTCCCAAGGCTCCCTACTATGGCCAGCCTGAACTCTCGAGTTACTGAGACGCTCTGGGGTGAGGAATCCAGGGGAAGAGCCAAGCAACATCAGGGGGCTTGGGGCAACTGCTATTCACCAACCAGTGTGGAAGTGTCTCAGTATTTAACAGTAACTTCAGCTGTCCCCAACGTCTAGGACTGCCGAGCCAGAAAGCAATTTCAACAGGAGTGAGGGCTTTTTTCCTGGGTCCTGATGATGCACGCAAGGTGCACACAGCAGACAGCCAAAGAATGCTCGCTGAGTGGACACTGTCGGGATCTGGTGGTGGCGGTGGTGACGGTGGTGGTGTGTGCCTGTACACATGCACATTTGATCAGCGGTCCTCACCACAGGCCGGACTTCCTCTCGGGGCGCCCCGATGACCTTCATCTTGCCCCCACTGGTGCTCCGGTCTCGAATTTTGGCCAAGTGCTTCTGCAGGCACTTGCGGTCGTGGGCGCTGCAGGGGCTGAAGCTGTTGTTGGGGTGGTCACCCTCATCCTTGTCTGCAGTCAGGCCAAGACAGGGAGAGGTCAGTGTTTATAAAGGGCAAGACAGCAGACTTCCCATCTGCATTCTCCTCCTTGGGGAGTCTCCAGCCTGGTGCTGGAAGAACCAGTGGGGGAGCAGGGGGTCTGGGGGTAGGAAGAAATGAAAGCAGCACCCCGGTTTCCTCCCTGCTCCCCTGGATCTTCTCAGGAGAATATTCCTCTTGGAGTCCTTGATTTTTCCTTCACTCCACCCAGTCCAGTCCTCAGATGAGTCACCAGCTGCAGCCGCCCAAACAGCAGGAGGGTCCCCTGGGCCTTGCAGGGAGGTCTGAGGCAGGCCAAGGGCCCCACATTCATGTCCCCTTCCATTCAGCTCTCCCTACCATCCCCCTTCTCCGTCTGCTCCTTCTTCCTGTCTCCTTTCCTGCTCCTTTCAACGTCTGGCTGAGCCAGCCAGGGGATCCCAGGGCTGTCAGTTCTGCTGACCCTCTTCCAAATGGCCAGAATCAAAGTTTCCATGAGTGATGAGAAACATGGCCCCAAAGCTCTCTCCATTGGCTGGAGAGGAGAAGTGGGAGTGGGTGTGTGTGCTTGCATGTGAAAAGTGTGTGCGTGTGTGTGTGGAAGAGACACTGTGTGGCCCCCAGGACCAAAAGAACACCCTTGCACATTCCTGCAGCTCCCCACCCCACCACTCCAAAGTCTCCCATCCTTAGATTTCAGCCCTCATCCAAAGTGCATATCTGCTGCCCAGAGCCAGGGCACTGGGGATCTGGAGATGCAGGTGGGCTGGACCACCACCCTCTCCTTGGGATCTCTTAAAGGCTCTATCTGAACTCAAGAAAAAAACCCATCCAGAAGTCCCAGAACTGTAACTAAACTCTGCTACTCCATCCTGGCAGCCAAAACCAGAACACAGAGCTGAGCTGGAGGAAGAGGTCTCAAGATCTCTCTGCACATCAGAGCCACCTCTGAAACGCTCAGGCTTGGCAGCTTGCTGCCGGCCCAAATGCAAAGCCCCCGCCAGCATTCCAGATGTTGGCAGCCGGACAGAAGGTTACATCTGGTTTGCGTCAGGATTTTTTTTTTCCTGAGGAGTTAGCAGGTTCCTCCATGCATGGCAGCAGTCCCAGAGCTGCCTTGGGGTCAAATTGTATTTTTCTGCTGAGCCAAAGTTAGTTTGGGGGGGTGGGGGTTAGTTCTCTTCTTATTCTCCTAGTTCTGGGAGTGTGGGGGTGAAGCGCATAGATAAAGAGAAGCCAGACAAGGAGGAATCTAGACCCCCAAAAAGTCTGTGTCAAGATTCCACACCAAAGGTTATTTATAAAGTTGAGTCACCAAGGATGGGAAAAGGTTTTGTCATGGGTGCAGGGCTGGCTTAGAGAAAAGAACCAGAGGGAAGGAATAAATGGAGCAGAGAGAGATAATCCTTCCTTCTACGTATTTAACATCTCAAGAAGGACAGTCTGTTGGGGACTTCTGTCCCGAAAGATGACAACAAGTTTCCAAAGGTCAACCAAGGAGAAACCTTGAAGACGAGACCAACACAGACTTCCCAGCCAGTGTGGGCAGCGGAAGAAGGGGCTGGTCAATTTCAGAAGACCAGGATTGTGCAAAGGGGCCCATAAGAAGTCAGACTCCAAGCCCTCAGCCAGGAGCCAGAGAGAAGGTCTGAGATCCAGGCTCCTCCCTGAAGACCCTCCCAAGGAACTTTCTGGCCAAGAAGGCCCAGGCTGGCCAGTGACCCCCCCACACACACCACTCTCATCTTGCACAAAGCCACAAGACTTGTGGGTGGACTCAGCTTTGCGGGGGTTTAGGCTGGAGCTGACGATTAGAAAGAAAGGAAATAGAAGACTGGAAAAAATTGAAGCCAAATCTTGGAACCACAGGGGCTAAGCTGAGCTGGGAACAAAGGGGCCACAGCTCTACCTAGAAAGGCTGGAAGAATCCCAGGGGTCATTTGCCACAACCCACAAGTACCTCGATGGCCCCCTTTGACCTAGAGATGTTTTGCTGTCTTTCCTTTAAGTTTGCTTTCTTTTCATGACCATAAAAGAAAGCACAATTGTGCACAGTGACACTTGTGCCTCTTGATAAGTGGCCAGATGTTCTTTAGGTTCCCTAGGAAGAGTTTTTCTAATGCAGGGGGCTGCCTCAGGAGGTAGAGAGCTCCCTGACCTGGAGGTGGGGCGAGTCAGGGTGGCAGTGGCCTCAAGGACACAAAAAGATCTGCAGTAGAAGTCTGACTGCTTTCCAACATTGTGTTCCCATGAGTCGAAGTTCACAGACACTCAGGGGATTATTAAAGGATATTTGGAATGTTTATCCCCTAACTTAAGAAGCACCATTAAGCAGGACAACTGGGTCTGCTCACTGAACCCTGGGGCTGCGTGGGGCATAGGGTGAGCCTGGAACATAGCTCTTGTTTCGTGTTGGCAGGCCCCCATCACATGGCAGGGAGGGGGATGTTATCTGGGGAAAGCTGAGCAGGCTGCCTGCCTGGCCTCCCCCTCCTTGGTTCCCCACTGCCCAGCACACTTAGCCGTTTAGAGTAGAACCCAGCAGATGGGGAGAGTGGCTCCATACTGCCTCTCACAGGGACATGGGTACACAGTATGTCCCTATCTGCCAGCACAGACAGAGGCTGGGATTCAAGGATCACAAACATACACAAACAATCACGTGTCCAGACGCACACTGGTCCACATGTGCACACCCACATGCACCCTGGAGCCCTGACCCTGCCCTGGGCAGAGCACACTGACTATCCTGGCAGTTGACTTTCCACTTAATCTGTAACTTTTCATTGTCCAGCCTTGTTTCACTGGCAGACTGAGTCCCCACCCCAGGATCCACCCCAGGCACTAGGTTTGGGAGGGCAAAGTTCGTAGCCTTGAGTCTCTAAAAAAAAAAGTTCATCTTCCCATCTCTACAACCTGCTAAATGCTTGCTACTTACTTCCCTGCTCACCCAGAAGGTCAGCCACATCGTGCTGCTCACCTAGGTGGTGCTTCTGGAAAAACCAGGATCCTGGTGGGTTTCCCTCTGAGCAGGAGCCAGAGTCAGACCTTCCCCCTCACTTCCCCAGCAAAGGTCAGACTCCCTACATCTGAAAGGTCTGTTTGGGAGGTGGGGCTTCCCAGGTAGGCCGGGTCACCTCATCCGGCCAATGATGAGGCCATCACAGGGTAAACGTGGTCTCTGCTCCAGCCACAGAGGAAGGGCAGGCACCCAGAGAAAGAAGAGGCTCCACAGCTTTGGCACCAGTGGCTACAAAGTTCATGGTCAAAGCTAGAGGATTTCCTCTTTCTTGCTGCCCAATTTCATCCCCATGATTTCTCCTCCACTCCAGCCCATACCCAGCTCAAAATGCCTAGGGTGAGGCTCTGAGGTAGGTGGGCCCAGCCACCTAGACATGAGCTGGAGGGTCACCCACCTGCCCTGCAAGAAAGGCCTGGACTCTCACCGGAGAAGCCAAGATCCCCCTGCCAGGTACCAGGCCTTTCTCTGAGCTCTGGTTCAAACGGGGGACCCCCTCACCCTTGTGCCATGGCTGCTGGCCTCAAAGTGTCAGAGAAGGACAGCTAGCCCCTCCACCCTACCCCCTCCACTCCTCTGCATGTCCCTCGGCTTTGCTCACTTGCCCCATTGTCCCTTAAACCCCTAGCATCATGGGAGAAGCTAAGCTTCAACTTAAATCCATTTGGTTTCCTGTTCATCACCAAGCTCTCATTGCTCCAACATTGAGCTCTTACTCCATGCCAGACGCCCCCAGCCTACAAGGTGGGTCCTGTTGTCCCCCCTTTTTATACATGAGGAAATGAAGCAGAATGGCTGGAGGAAGGAGAAGAACATATCTCTGCAGCTCCTATGTCTTTAAATGGAAAGGCTCCTGATACCCAAAGCACCAATAATTCTGACTTTGCCAAAACTGAAGAAAAAATGTTAAGCAGCCATGCTCCTCCTTCCCCCCTCCCCCAAGGCACAGAATTTCTGGGAAGGCCCTGTTCCCATGACGTGACTGGATTCCCAGTATTGAAGTAGGGGGGACAATATTTGCTGTGTCGACTAAAAATTAACCTAGCCTGCATGTTCCCTAACGCTGTCCCAGAGGGACCCGGGGCACAGCTTCGGATCACCCCAGTCCAAACGCTGATCTTCCCACCATCCCCTCCCCTAGACTCCACAAGTCAAGGGTCAGTAGTCTGAATCAGGATCGTGAATTTCTGAGGCAGGTGTCCCCACTCCGCCCTCGCCTCTAGTGGCCTGGCTCAAAGAGCTGGGACAGGGCGTCATGGCGCAGGATGGAGGCAGCGGAGCATGGAGAGGGGCGTGGGGAGACCTGACCCCCTGACAAAGAGTCAGCCTCCGGACCACAGCACCCCAAGGGAGGAGGCTGCCCTCCCCCAGTCACCTGCTGAAGCTCAGCCCCAAGAAGAGCAGGCAGGAAAAAAAGTTCAACTGATACCTCTGCCAAAACCCAGGCAAGAAAGTCAAAGCCTTGGGACATAACAGGAACAGTGGCCTATTGACTGTGGAAGGCTCAGGAGGATAGCAGGGAGAGAGACGAAGCTCTGGCCTCCAGATCTCACCAGACACCCTGCAGGGCTGCCACACAACCCTAGGGGGCGCCTTTCACATGGTGTGGTATGGCCTGGGCTGGGGCAGGGGTACTTCTGGGATGACTGGGAGGTAAGAGGTCAAGGACACAGCTTACTGAGTCCTTACCTAATGTCCCCAGGGTCCCCTCAACTCCCCTTTCCCTCTCCTGATTTCTGCCTGCCTGCCCTGCAAGGATGGAGGCCAAGGCAAGGAGGGAAGGAGTAGAGGAGTTGAGAGACCCGGGCCCTATACTCTAAAGAGGACCTAAAGCTGCCTGTCAAGGCTGGTGGACATGATGTCCACAAGGCACTCACAAACTGTTCACGCCCTGTCTCCCCAGATCTCCTAAGGGAACAGTTTTCTGCACTACGGGATGGGCTGTTCCTACCTAGCCAGGAAAGAAGGGGCTGAGGGCTCTTCTATTCTGCCTCAGGTTCAAGTTGGTGAGAGAGGAGGAGCTCACCAGCCACCCTAATCTGCAGCCAGACACCCACTGGCGGGTGGAGGATGAAGATGCAAAGGGAAAGTGGACCTGTTGTACCCAGGGAGCCCAAGAGCTCAGCCCTCACTCCCAGTCTGGTCTGACACCAGAACCCCTCCTCCCCACTGGCACTGGCATCTGTACCCCAGGATCAGCGACTTACACCCCAAGACTCCCCCCCATGGCTTCCCAGATGTGCTGGGTGCCAGGCTGGCATTTCTCCGAGAATGTTTTCTGCTGACCTATCTCTAGCTGCCCAGGAGCAGGAAGGGCAGAGAGGCCCGAGGCCCAGACCCCTGGAGTCCACCTCCTTCCTGTTTTCCCTGCATCCTGCTCTCCTCTGGCTAACAAGCTGCAGAGGATTGAGGAAGTGGAGCGGCCTGGGACCCAGGCAGGAAGCTTGGGGCCGCAGTCCCAGCATCCGGACTGCAACAATGGAAGCTTCAAGCACCAGGAAAAGAGACAGACACTGACAGAGGCACCGAGAGAGCAAAACAGAGTCAGAGAGGGAACAAGAAACAGAGGCGGAGGGAGAGAAAGGCAGACAGAGGTTCCAAAAGGAACAGAGAATGAGAGAGAAACAGTGACAGAGACAAGGGGAAGGGCAACAGAAAGAGACTGAGATGAAAGTGAGCGAAGCAGAGCAACAAAAACAGGAAAAGGAATACGATAAGGAGAAAGAAGCTGATAACGGACAGGAGATAGCGATGAAAGGAGAATTTGAGAATGTTGTTAGTGAAACTGGAGGTTGAGAGACGCAGCAGGAAAGAACAAAAGAATAAGAGGAAGAAGGAAAGAGACTGAGAAAGGTTATTAGGAGAAACTGAAAGCCTCGCTGAGATACAGAAAAAGAGAAAGTGTAAGAATGAGGGCCTTCTAAACTCTCTCTCTCCCCAACCCCCACCCCGACCTTCCATCCCTGCTCTCTATCCCGTTAGGTTTCTGCAGCTCTGGGCTGGGAACCAAGACTTGCTTCTCTTCTGCCACCTCAGATGGCACCTGCCAGGAGCAAGGAGCAGGGTGCCTGTGTACCAGGGCAGGAGGAGACCCCTACTTCCCAATACCTCTCAAAAAGCTAGGTGAGCTGGCCTGGGACTTTGGTGAAGGGCCACTCTGATGCCCCCTCACCACCAAAACCTCTCTAATCTGCATGTCCCGCTCCATCCCATGTCAATGTCAAAAGTCCAAGCCCTGGGTTCTCAGACTCCTGGAGCTTCAGCTGAGTCCAGAGTGAGGGAAGGTCACTGGATCAGGAACAGAAAGTCTCCAGGCCACCATCCCCATCCCCCAGGTATCTGGCCCCTCACTTGCAGGCTGAGGCTGCTGGCTGGACCAAGTCACTTAACTTTCCACCCTTACAGTAGCAGCCAGGACTACCATTGAGACTCTCTTCCCAAATAAATACCCTTCAAATGGAGGAATGGGACAGAATCCTCCGTGATGGTGGCAACAGGCTGACAGGGACTTGATAGCAGTTTCCTTGGCTGAAACTGTCCCATGCCAGTCGGGCCCTGCCACGTACCTGTCTTCTGCTCAACTCACAGAGGATTTTCAAGAGCCTTCCGGGCCAACCCGAATGGGAAAGGGGGCTTCTGGGAGGGCAGGACACCAGGAAGGGCATGCAAGGGCAGGGGCACCTTACCAGAGGGCTGCAGGCTTTCCTGGATGGCCTCGATCTCTGCCAGCTCCATGCACACGCCTTGTCCGTGCACCAGCGTGTGCAGGGGCTTCTCCACGCCTCGGGGCGGGTAGCAGCGCAGGCCGGAGCCGCAGCGGGGGGTGTACACCCCACAGGGCATCCCCTTGCCCAGGGCGCAAGTGGCGCAACAGCCGCAGCCCGGCTCTCGCACCAGCTCCTCGCAGCCCACGGGGGGGCGGCAGCGCGCCAGCTTCTCCTCGGAGCAGGGCGGGCAGTGGATGGCTTCGTCGCCCAGGCTCGGCCCGGGCCCAGCGGCCAGCAGCAGCGCGGCCACGAGGCAGAGGGACAGCATGACCGGACGGGGACGGGGCGCGGGCTGGCAGCGGGGGACACACAGGGGCAGCGCCCGGCGCGCCTGGAGGACCCGACCCGGAGGACGCGGGGACACGCGGTGGCCCCCGCTGGCGGACAAGGACGGAGCCGAGGAAGTTAGCAAGCTGGCCGGAGGGGAGAGAGCCTGGCCGCCGAGGCGCTGCGCCGCATCCTCGGCCCGGCCCAGGCGGCGGGCGGTGGGGGGGCAGGGGGCTGAGCGGCTGCCCGGGACCGGCTCCCCCGGACTTTATACGGGCCCCTGGCCACACCCCCAGCGCCGTCCCAGTGGTGGGGGAGGGGCAGGGGAGAGGGAGACGGAGAGGCGGCTGTTAGGAGGAGGGGGCGCTGTCCTAAGTCGCCGCCGCAGCTACAACATCTGAAAGTCCTTTTCTGCCACAGGAGGAAGCGGCGCAGTTTGGAAGCCACGGCAGGGGCCGAGAGCGCTTCCGAACTGGGGCCCCGGGGGGCAGCGAAGGCGCTGCTCCTCGGTTCCCCCACCCCCGATCTTGGAGGATTCTCCCCCGGACCCCTGAGATGGCCCGCGGTCTCCCACGCTGAGAGCGCGGCGACCTCCTGGCCCCAGCTCCCGAGTCCGAGATTCAGTCTCCCTGACCGGAGAGAGTCCTTTTCACCCCACTCCAGGGCTTCGAGTCTCAGCCGCTGGAGGGCTGGTCTGGGGAGGAGGGGAAAGGGGGCCCAGAAGGGTCTGATGGCCCTAAGAAGTTAATAGGCTCTCTCCTCCTCACTGGCCTCTTCCAACCTTCTCCCGCACCCAGCCTCCCCGGGGGCTCATTGGAGACCCTGTCCCCTCTGGCTTACCCAGCATGAAATCAACAGAACTCCCACCCGGAGAGGGAGGTTCCCAAATGCTTGCTCCTTCCTGGATGTTTGCTTCTACTGCCTAGACCCATACCCAGAGGGAAGTTGGCTGAGGAAATTACCACTCTCAAAGGCAAATTGTGCATTGCACAACTCCAGGGGGCACCATTTCTCTTGTAATCATTGTAGACTTGTATAGCTGTTGTGACTGTCTTCCAGCAGATGGCACTCAATGGTTTTGAGAACAGGGGTGCCTTTTCTAATTCACCCAACGGTGCTATTTGGGCTAGTGTCAGGGTTGGCTAGGGCCTCTGTGAGATCCTGTTGGTGCCTGTACGCTCCTTGCCTCAATCCTGCAGGGGTTAGGAGGGGTTCTAGAGTAGCATTTGGAGCAGGGACTCCTCTCCTAGATGGTCTCTCAGGTCCTCCTTCCCCACCCTCCTCCAAAGTTTCTGCTATCCTGGACCTGATTTCAGGGTAAGGGCTCCTGTCCAGACATAATTGGTGACCCGCTGTGGATTTTTCTGGCGTGGCCTAGAAAGCCTGAGGGAAGCCAAGCTGAAGTACAGATCAGAGACCCTCTTCCTGCTTCCTCCCCCAGGACAGAGGTCCTTCAGTCTCACAGGGATTGGGCCATCTTCTACCTTCTGCAAGTGCAGACTGTCCAGGTGAGAGAGGGAGGCAGAGGGGCTAGAAGCTGGCCCCCCCGCAGGGACAGAACCAAAAGTTGCAAACTGACGGCACCTACTGGCAGGACTGCAGAAGGACTGGAGAGTCACGGCTGGGAACACGATTTCGGGATGCTCCACGGACATCTCACAGATGACTGGGGTCTCTTCTGCCCCATCTGTCTTGGCCCAAAGAGGGCCAGGCTCCTCCAGTCCCTGGGGGAAGCCCAGCCTATCCCCGACTCCCCCCAGCTCTCCCAACTCCTTCATCATCATGGGACCCAGTTCTGCCACCAACTCACTGTATGAACTTGGACACCACCCCTTAGAGCTCAAACGTTCCTAACTAGAGTGGAGGTAGGTCATCTCCACCTAGCCTACCTCTTAAAGCTCTTGTGAGAATAAACTGGGACCAGGAAGAATAGATCTGATTGCAACACTGGACTTGTCTCCTGGATAGCAAACCTGGGAAGGATAAAGGTGCTAGGACAGAAGGAAGGAGGGCAGAAGAGGCTGAACTGAAGCTAAGAGAAGTGCCAGGGGATGAAGCATGAGTGCAGGTGAGTGTCAGAAATCTGGACAGTTTTCCAGGTGAAAATGGAATGAAAATGGAATGAAAATGGAATGAAAATGGAGGTGAAAACACCTCTACCCCAGCAGCTCCCCCCGCCCCAAGTCCATCCTCAGCCTTACCCGGATCGCCATCTGGGATAATTCCTAGGAGGCAGGAAAACAGATATGAGAGCTCTTCCAAGCACCTCCCCATCATGCATGCAACCCACCTTTACTGAACACCTACTGTGTGCAGGCTTTGTGCTAATACAGGGTATCCAGACATGGCTGAGACCACTGTCCACCCTCAGGGAGCTCACTGCCTAATGAGGGGAGACAGCATATGAATAAAATAAGTGCAAGTGCCCTGGGAGTGTCTATATGGGGCATGGTGGGGACCCAGATGCACAAATGGTCAGTTCTACATCCAGGGCAAGGAAAGACTTCATGGAGGAAGTGACTCTTGAACCAATGGTCTTCCATCCATGCTAGAGGGATAAGCACAGGTATTAGCATCAGGGGGACTTTCCAGGTGACGCTAGTGGTAAAGAATCCACCTACCAATGCAGGAGACACAGATTTGATCCTTGGGTCGGTAAGATCGCAAGGAGAAGAAAATGGCAACCTACGCAATTATTCTTGCCTGGAAAAATCCCATAGACAGAGGAGCCTGGTGGGCTACAGCCCACGGGGTCTCAGAGTCAGACACAAATGAGCACACACACGTTAGCATCAGGCTGACCTGGATTCTATCCCAGTTTTGTCACCAGTAACTGAAACAAGATACTCTCTGAGTTTCACAGTCCTAACCCAGAAAGAAGGGTAGGGAGGGAAGAGATTTAAAGAGTGGCCTTTGCAGTGCCCAACACACATATGCTCCTAACCTTCCCTGCTAGAAACTAACTTCTCCACCTGGCTGGACATGCCCGGGTGGCAGGAACTGGGTCTTCTCCCCCAGATTAGAAGTTCCCAGAGGACTGGCTTGGGTGTCCCCTTCCCCTCTAGCCTGCTGGTATCTGGGAGAGGCTGTATGTAAAAGGCATGGGATTTGGAGTTACCAGACCTGGGTTTGAGTTGCAGCACAGCCAACAAAGAGCTTTGTTATACTTGAAACTAACATAACATTGTAAATTAACTATGCTTCAATTTTTAAAAAAAAAATAGTTTCGTGACCTTGGATATACACTTAATGTCTTGAAGGGTTATTTTCATCCTCTGTTAAAAAAAAAGGAGAGAGATAATAGTTGGGCTTCCCCACAGTATTGTTGTTGTTGTTTAATCACTAAGTCATGTCTGACTCTTAGCAGTCCCATGGACTGTAGCCTGCCAGGCTCTTCTGTCCATGGGATTTCTCAGGCAAAAATCCTGGGACGGGTTACCATTTCCTTCTCTAGGAAATCTTACTGACCCAGGGATGGAAACTGCATCTCCTGAATGGGCAGGAGGATTCTTTATCGCTGAGCCACCCCAAAGCAAGATTGCAAGAAAAAGTGAGATCATGGACAAGAAAGGGCTTTGAGGAATGGAAAGCAGATGCTGTGTGTGGGTTTCCTCCACCTCACTGCTGCCTCTGAGGACTGGGAGCCCCCCAGAGACAGAAACCCGGTTCTCCTTCCCTGCAGTCTTTCCCAGCCCAGAGCTCTACCAGAAAAAAGAAAACTCCTCTTCCCTCAGCATCCCTGTCTGTCCCTCACCTCCTGGGAGCTGGGGGGTGGGAGTCAGGAAGAGACTCCTAATGGACAGATGGAAAGCCTCACTCTCTTCAGCCTCTTCCATCCCACCCCTTCACCAGCTTGTTGCTTAGAAAGAATCTCACTGTATAGCTCATTGGTCTAGGGGTGTGATTCTCACTTAGGGTACAAGAGGTCCCAGGGTCAAATCCAGGATGAGTCAGTCCCCCCTTCTTGCGCTTCCCTGGTGGCTCAGATGGTAAAGAATCTGCCTGCAATACGGGAGACCCAAGTTCTATCCCTGGGTCAGGAAGATCCCCTGGAGAAGGGAATAGCAACCCACTCCAGTATTCTTGCCTGAAGAATTCCATGGACGGAGGAGCCTGGTGGGCTACAGTCTATGGGGTCAAAAAGAGTCGGACATGGTTGAGCAACTAACACTTTCACAACTCCCTTGTTAGCTCAGTTTCAAATTTCTATTGTATGGCTCCAGCTAGGCTTCTTAGAGAATCAGTAAGAAAGAGAGCTCTGTTCCCAGGGGAAAGAAACAGTCCTGCCCTCAGGGAACACCCACTCTGATGGCTTACCCTTGGGAGCAGCTCATAGGAGTAGGGTAGAATATACATCCATATATATATATACACATACACATCATATATATATATATATATATATATATATATATATATATACACACACACACACACACACATACACACACACATACATACATACATCCTGTATATAGGATGGAATATACATAAAAATGAAAGTTAACATTTAATGAACATAGACCATATGCTGGACATGTTCTAAGTGCTTTACTATGTCCCTTTCACAACAACCTCATGAAGTAGTCCCTTTCATTATTCCTTTTTAAAATGGGGAAAGTGAAGTACAGAGAGGCATGTGACTTACTCAAGGTCACACAGCAAGTAAGTGGAAGAGCAGAGTCGTGAACCCAAGCAGTCTGGCTCCAGAGTCTGTATGATTAATCCCTATGTTTTACAGCCTTCCAAAACAGCTGTCAGAAGCATTCTAAGGAAATTCCAAGGGCAAAAGGCTATGGTACAGAGTGCAAGCTAGGTGCACGGGATCAGAGCAGAGGTGGCATTGCCTTGGGAAGGAGACTGACCCATAACTTTGGCTTCCTAGCCCCTCCCTGGCTGCCCCAGACTGTCCACTGTGCACACACCGAATAGGGAGCTCAGTTTCCCTCCATATTGGCTGATGTTCAGGTCCCAGATGCAACATCCTCTGTGGTCACCCTAGGTGTGGGCGGAGCAATGGCGCCCAAATACAGCTGCCTCCTTGACTACCAGGGCCCCACACTTGGACAGACTAGATCAGGAGAGAAGGATCTCCAAAAAGACATTACAGTGAAGAGGGAGGTCTGGTCCTGAGGACAGAGCCTGGGTTCTTGCCACAGGATGTGTGGCTACAGAAAGTGAGCACCCAGGCAGGGAGCAGGAGGGGAAAGGAGAAACCATGTGGCCCTGGGCTGCCCAGGATCTGGTTTCATGTCTCCAGTTCATCCAGCTCTAGCACCTGCCAGCTCTGTGGTGCTTCCCCTTCCTCAGCTTCAGTTTTACCATCTGTAAAATAGGGGAGGAAAACTCATGGAATTGTGAAGCCCTTTCCAAACTGGAGCCATCTAGGAATCTAGAACCTCTGGAGTGCTTTTATGTGGTCCTAGGCCCAAAGCTGGAATGGCTTCCAACCCTCCAAACAGAGTACACACTGTTTCCAGGCCAACTGGCACCAGCAGAGTCTCTTTCTCATGGCTCAAAGAAGCCTGCCCAGCAGAGGGGCCAAGTGAACGATGTTGGGCTTTAACAGAGCTCTGTCACCACCCTGAAAGGTGAGGAGGCTCACCCAAGGGCACACAGGTAGGAAGTAATCCAGCCAAGACTTAAGCCAGATATCATGACTGCTTGCTGCAGACTTACCCCCCTGCGCCACGTTGCTTCTGCTGCCAGAGCATCTCTGGTAAGCCATGGGCTCAGGACTCAAGGGAGGCAGAGATGGGGGGAGCAAAAGCAGGTGCTACCCAGGAGAATCTAGCAGAGGACACTTGCAGAAGTAGAGACACAGAAGAGACTCTGGGCAGAGAGAGACAGCTGCTAGGTGGGGAAATCATTTCTCCCTGCCTGTCCTGACACCTACTAAGTCAAAGAGCAAGGTGTCTGCTTGCCAGGTGCCTCTTGTCCTGATGAGGCCCAGAATTGGAGCAGACCCCAAGTCCTTCTCCCACACTCCCTGGAAGACCTCCAAGCCCTGCCTCCTACCCCTCTGGCCTCAGAGAACAGAGTGCTCCCTACCCCTTCAGTTCAGTTCAGTTCAGTTCAATTCAGTCGCTCAGTTGTGTCCAACTCTTTGCGACCCCATGAATTGCAGCACGCCAGGTCTCCCTATCCATCACCAATTCCCGGAGTTCACTCAGACTCACGTCCATCGAGTCCGTGATGCCATCCAGCCATCTCATCCTCTGTCGTCCCCTTCTCCTCCTGCCCCCAATCCCTCCCAGCATCAGAGTCTTTTCCAATGAGTCAACTCTTTGCATGAGGTGGCCAAAGTACTGGAGCTTCAGCTTTAGCATCATTCCTTCCAAAGAAATCCCAGGGCTGATCTCCTTCAGAATGGACTGGTTGGATCTCCTTGCAGTCCAAGGGACTCTCAAGAGTCTTCTTCAACACCTACCCCTTAGAAAATCCCAAAGAGATATACCAAAGCACCAAGGAACCCAGAGAGATGACCCCAAAAGGGCTCTAGGATTAGAGACCTCAGATAACAGTCCTCAGATTCAGTAAATTTCCTGGAGAGAGGGTTCCAGAGAGACTCCCCAGCACGCCCATTCCTGCCAGCACCAAGAATTCACAAATACCCGAGTCGTGCCTTCTGCTGAGTCCCCTGCCTCTCCGCTGGCCCCATTGCCCCACGCCCTGAGCCAGGATCTGTGGCCCCTCACATCAGGCTTGATGTGTCATTCTTTCTCTCCTCCCCACCCCTGCCCTCTTCATCCCAGCCTTCCTCTTTCCCCCACCCAGTAGAGAATCCTGGCCCAAGGAGCTTCCCAAGCTGACATCCCAACACCACTGGGGAACAGTGGGGAAGACCCGCCCCTCCGAAGAAAAATGAGTGGATTGCAAGAGAGGAAAGAGAGTAACTATGGCCTCCATTTCTTTATCTGCAAAATAGGGATGATAACCACCAGCCTCATAGGATTGCTATGAGAAGCTGGGCAGAGTATTGCTTCCGATTATACCTCATTTAATAAATACGTATGGAAAACATAATGAGATGCTACACATCCACCAGATTTGGTAACAATTTTAAATACAATACCTGAATGTGGAGTAAGAGGACTCTTAAAGTTGGCAAGAAAACAAATTTGTACAACCATATGGAAGCAGCCAATAGTCTCACCCCAATAGAAATGTCTGGGGACTTCCCTCATGGTGCAGTAGATAAGAATCCACCTGCCAGTGCAGGAGACACGGGTTCGATCCCTGGTCCAGAGAGACCCCACATGCTGTGCAGCAACTAAGCCCGGACGCTGCAACTACTGAGCCTGTGCTCTAGAGCCTGGGAGTCACAACTGCTGACCCTGCACACTGCAACTTCTGAAGCCCACGTGCCTAGAGCCCGTGCTCCGCAACAACAGAAGCCACCACACTGGGAAGCCCACACATGGCAATTAGGGAACAGACCCCACTCACTGCAACTAGAGAAAGCCTGTGCACGTCAGTGAAGATCCAGCACAGCCAAAAGTAAATAAATAATTAAAATTTTAAAAGAAATGTCAATGTGCGTGTTTTTGTGTGTTCCAAAACACATGTGTAAGAGTATTCACAGTGGTATTATTCAGCCAAACATTGGAATCAATGGTAAAATAGGTAAGCCTACTAAGGCAATGGCACCCCACTCCAGTACTCTTGCCTGGAAAATCCCATGGACAGAGGAGCCTGGTGGGCTGCACTCCATGGGGGCGCTAGGAGTCAGACATGACTGAGCGACTTCACTTTCACTTTTCACTTTCATGCGTTGGAGAAGGAAATAGCAACCCACTCCAGTGTTCTTGCCTGGAGAATCCCAGGGATGGGGGAGCCTGGTAGGCTGCCGTCTCTGGGGTCGCACAGAGTCGGACACGACTGAAGCGCCTTAGCAGCAGCAACAGTTGAATAAACTATCACTACACCCAACAACATAGATCAACATAGAATCGCATATTGAACAGATTACTACAGTATAATTCTATTATTCAAAAGCAGGCAAAACGAATCTATGGTTTTAGAAATCAGGATAGAGGTTACTTTTGGGGAGAAGGGTGGGAATAATCATTGGAAAGGGTCTTATGGGGTACAGGTAATGTTTACTATTTAGCCACATAGTATATTAACTAGGTGAATTCATTAAACTAAACATTTCTTATTTCTGCACTTTTCTGTATGTATGTTACACTTTAATTTTTTTAAGAAAAAAATTTTTTATTTTTTTAAAGAGCAACAGGCTCGCAAGTCAGCCTGCCTGAACTCAATTCCTGGCAGTAGATTTAGGATAAGTTAGCTCACCTCTCTGTGCCTAAGTGTCCTCGTCTTTCATTGTGAGTGACTATTAGAGAGGGTGGCTATAGTGATTAAGTGAATAAATCTGTGTAACATGCTCACAGTGATGTCTGCTCCTTGTTACGCACCCCTTGAGTATTAGTTATTAGCCATAATCAGCCCAGTGCGTGAGATGAAGAGCCTGAAGCCAAAAATGCCTACACTGAATTCTGGATTTGCCATTTACTAGCCCTGTGACTTTAGCCAAATGACATCCTCCTTCTTATCCTTACATGCCCTCTGTTGTAAAAGAGGAACAATGCCAGCCCAGCTTGACAGAGCCGTGCGAGAACCTACAGAAACTACCCATGTAAAGCACTCAGCACAGTGCCCCGCATATTCACATCAGCCATGATGATTGTTGAGCACCATGGTAATCCTATAAACCCATTTTATAGATGGGGCCCCAGGTAGTCAAAAGGTTGGCTTAAGGTCATATGCAATTAAATGTGATTTAAACCCATTTGGGGGATGACAGAGTTCCAACTGGCACCCCCACCATATTTCCCATCCACATAACCACCATCCTCTTCTCTCCTGAGCCTGTATTCCTCCCACTCTCAGCCCTCTCCATTCCCAGAGGCTCAATATTTGGAGCCAGGAATCCTCAAGATCTGTGCAGTCTATTCCTCACCCCCACCCAGTCATGATGAGCACAGCAGAAGCTGGCCCCAAAACCAGGGGAAAACCAGACAGCCCATAGTGGAGAAGAGCTTTGCCCTCAGGTTGGGGTGCACAGGCTGTAAAGCAGAGAGCTTCTATAGTAAAAACCAGGGATTCAAATCCCAGCCGTGCCCTGATTAACCGTGCATTGTGGGTTTGTCTCTTCACCATGGCCATCCTCAGTTTCTGCATCTGTAAGTTGGGTACACCAGTCCCTACTTCGCTCTGTAGGACTAACCAGAGGATCAAACAAGGCTATCTGTGTAAATGAAAGGACATATTTCCCAGAGAACAGGCTACAACTAGTGACTTCATGCTCTGTCAAATCACATCAACACTGCTCCTCTACTCAGGCTCCCCACACCAGCAACCAGGAAAACATGTATGGATGGGAGAGGGAGGGAAGAACTTGGAGCCCAAAGAGATGAGATGACCAGGGAAACAGATGGATGGGGTAGAAGTGCACAGGCCCACACCCCAGCCTGCTCCTTCCTTTCACGCTCCCATCTCAATGCCTCTTGCAATTCTGACACCTATTCTGATGTGTGGGTTTTCCAACACCATCAAGCAATTCCCCAATACTAGCTGGATGCCCTACAATTTAACTCAATTCTGACTGGCTACCTGGAGACATATCAGAGCCCCAGGTTAAAGACTCAGTCCTACAAGACTGCCACCCCTCACCTTCAGATGCCAACTGCAAGTTCAGGTTGTCGCCTGGAGTTCTCACTGATCAGCTCCAGCTATATATAAGAGATTCCAATGATCCCTTCCTTGGGTTTAATTGGTTTGCTAGGACAGCTCACAGAACTCAAACATTTTCCTTACTAGAAAAAAAGAAAGCGAAAGTATTAGTCGTTCAGTCATGTCTGACTCTGCCACCCCATGCAATGTAGCCCACCAGGTTCCTCTGTCCATGGGATTCTCCAGGCAAGAATACTGGAGTGGGTTGCCATTCCTTTCTCCAGGGTATCTTCCCAACCCAAGGATCCAACCCAGGTCTCTGCATTGCAGGCAGATTCTTTACCACCTGAGCCACCAGGGAAGTTCCTTACCTTCTAGAATACCCATTTATTATAAAAGGATATAACTCAGGAACAGCCAGATGGAAGAGAGACATAGGGCAAGATTTGGGGAAAGGTGATGGAGCTTCCACTACCTCTTCCAGCAGCTCCACGTGTTCACGGATACACGAGCTCACCAAACCCCATCTCTTTGGGTTTTTATGGAGGCTTCATTACATGGTTGATTAAACCACTGGCTATTGGTGATTGAACTCAATCGCTGGCCCTTCTCTCCTCCCTGGAAGTCAGCCAGAAGTTCTAACCCTCTCATAACTTTCTACTCCCATCAGGGCTCCTGACTGCGCCCTGCTGCCGTTCCCTACAAAAGTCCCTTACTCCAAATACACACACTGCCCTTCAGTGGCTCACCTTTGCCCCTCCTGCCTCTCCTTTCATATATAGGGTGGAATTAGACCTCATGGTCCCCTGGCTGCCAGTGGTTTCCAGAACCTCAGGGACACCTTGGCCATGAAGGCTCCCAAGACCACCTGGATATCTAAGAACTGGGACTGCTGGGTTCCCAGGAACCCTGGGGACACTGGGCCTTCATGGCTGTCCAAGTTTGCCAGGCCCACATGGGCTTGTGTGGAGTTCGGGAACCAGTAAGGACCCTCTGGGCAAGAGTTCCCTTCAGGCCAGACAAGCCAGCCAAGTCCTCAATCTCTCTATCCCATGCCCTCTTGCAACCTCCCTCAGCACCCTTCTAAACTTCCTTCTGGGGCCTGCTCAGGAGCTTTTTAGCCATCCTTTTTCTAGTTGTCCTATTGCCACAACTAGAAGGTGAGTTACTGGACATCAACAACTAGGCCTTTCTCTCCTCCTCTTCCCTCTGTTTTATCTCTCTCTTCCACCCTCCTTCTCTTTAGCAACCCATATCCATCCTTTCCCTACACTCTTTCCCACAACAAATGCTCTTCATATGTAAGACACTGTGTCCCACGCACCCTCTCTGTGGTCTTAGACCAGCACATAAAAGATGCTCAGGAATATCTACTGTTGGTTCACTGATCCTTTATCCCACCTCTGCTGATGTCACTCTCCCCTTGGGGGTCTTCCCCAAGACTGGGGAGCTCATCATATCCAGTGTCCTACACTACTTTCCAGTTGTAGTTGTTTAGTTGCTAAATTGTGTCTAGCTCTTTGTGACCCCATGGGCTGCAGCACGCCAGACTCCCCTGTCCTTCACTATCTCCCAGAGTTTGCTCAAAGTCATGCCTACTGAGTCAATGATGCTATCTAACCATCTCATCCTCTGCCGCCCTCTTCTCCTTTTACCTTCAATCTTTCTTAGCATCAGGGTCTTTTCCAGTGAGTTGGCTCTTCACATCAGATGGCCAAAGGATTGGAGCTTCAGCATCGGTCTTTCCAATGAATATTCAGGATTGATTTCCTTTAGAATTGACTGGTTTGATACCCCTGCCATCCAAGGGACTCTCAAGAGTCTTCTCCAGCACCACCATTTGAAGGTATCAGTTCTTCAGTGCTCAACTTTCTTTACGGCCCAACTCTCACATCCACACATGACTAGTGGAAAAACCATAGCTTTGACTATACAAACTTTGTTCTCAAAGCAAGAATGGTGGTTTAGTCACTAAGTTGTGTCCAACTCTTGCAACCCCATGGACTGTAGCCCATCAAGCGCTGTGCACAGGATTTTCCAAGCAAGAATATTGGAGTGGGTTGCCATTTCCATCTCCAGGAGATCTTCCCGACCCAGTGATTGAACCCCAGGTCTTCTGCACTGCAGGCAGTTTATCAACTGAGCTACCAGGGAAGCCCAAGCCAAGAAGACTGGAGTGGTTTGCCATTCCCTCCTCCAGTGGAGCACATTTTATCAGGACTTTCCCCTATGGGTGACCCTGCACAGCACGCCTCATAGTTTCATTGAGTTACTCAAGCCGCTTTGCCATGACAAGACTGTGATCCATGAAGCAGCCCCTTTTTAGTGCAGGGCCAAAAAGGAGAGGGAAGTTCCATGGATGTCCTTGGTTTGTCCCATAGGCTTGGAGGGGCCTCCTGGAGTCCCAGGCCCATCTGGAAATGTCATCTATGGATTTTCCTGAGAGGACAGGACAGAGAACCCCTCCTCCATAGCTACTGTCTCCTCTTTCTCTTCTTCCTCCTTTTCCTCCCTGAAGCAACGTTCTCAGTTCGGCCTCTCAGATCTCACCATCCACTGTTAAAGACTAATGGGTTTTGAGGAGGCAGTGTGTGTAGCAGAAATCAACAGTCTGGGAATTGTGTGACCTTGGACACATCACTTCGTATATATCAGTGGAGTCTGTGCGAGTATCTTTCTTTTCTCTAAATAAATGATTCCAGATGCTTCCTTCCATCTGTCTTCTTGCATTTGTTTGCCCAAAATTTAAGTTATTTGCAATGCCCTGCCATCCCCCTCATTCTTTCATCAGTTCCACCTCTGTGTGCTCTGGCATCAGTGGCTGAACTTGTCATCCCTCCTCCCCACTGCCTCCAGTACCCCCATCATCATCCCCCAGCACACACCTTTCTGCATCCAGGTAGCCCTGGAAAAGAAGTAGCAGGGTGTCCACAGAGACACTCTGGGACTGCCCTATCTCTGCTTCCAGAGGACAGACTGAACCTGATTCCCACTTCTCTGCTGAGCACACGTGAGGCACCACACTTAACTGCACCCCCACCTCACCCCATCCTTAGAAATGATCTGGAAAGAACAGAATATCTGAGAGCAGGAGAGGTGGAGGCGGGGAGTTTGTGCATGCGGTTGCTAGGGCTGCTTACTCTTTATCCACTTCCCAGTTAGGAGCAGGATTCATCTGCCCTGGTGGAGAATTCCTTCTCCTCCTCCCTTTCACCTTACGACAGTGCAGCCTTACTCAGGAAATTCTCTCCTGAGGCTCTTGCAGCTGATCCCTTCTGTCCCTCTGGGTTTTCTTTCCTGCAGGTCCCTCACTGGATCCTTGAGTCCAAAGCACAGATGCTCCATGACAGCCCCAGGGTCCTTAAGGCCACCTCAGCTAGTATCAGCAATGGGTGCTGAGTTTTCCACTGAATTCCCAGAGGATGGAGCCAACTGTTGGAACAGTGGGCCCTAGCTTCCAGTGCTAGGAAAGACTGAAGGCAGGAGGAGAAGGGGACGACAGATGATGAGATAGTTAGATGGCATCACCAACTTGATAGACATGAGCAAGCTCCGGGAGTGGGTGGTGGACATGGAAGCCTGGATAGGGAAGCCTGGTGTGCTGCAATTCGTGGGGTCGCAGAGTCAGACACGACTGAGCAACTGAACTGAACTGAACTGAGCTTCCAGTGAGGGGTGCAAGCAGAGGCATTTCCCTGCACATTAGTGTTTGATTTTGCGCAGCCATCCTTCCTGCCGAGTCCCGCCCTCCTGTACCAGGGGTTTTGCCGCTGAGTATGTTGCCCCCAAGTGGACAATGACAGTACTGTCAGTACCATTCACGGAGCGCCTCCTTGGGAATCATGGGCCCAGACAAGGTTCTGAGGGTTCCAAGGCACAGGCAACCCCTGACTCTAGAAGGGCTTGTGGTGGAGGATCTTCCCAACCCAGGGATTGAACCCAAGTCTCTTACGTCTCTTGTATTGCCAGGCAGGTTCTTTACCATTAGCGCCACCTGGGAAGTCCCTGAAGAGGGAGACCTGCAGGCAAACACCCCACAGGCAGTGCTGTGTAAGAGAGAGAAATGCAGTCGGATGCCAAGAAAACAGAGAGGACCCAGAGTGGTTAGGAAGAACTTCAGGGGAGGAGACGCTGGATCTGAATCTTGAAAGATAAGTAGAAATTCACAATCTTGAGAAAATCACCTAACCCCTCCAAGCCTGTTTTTTCAGTTTAAAATGTTGTTGTAAAGATCAGGGGGGAAATTATGTAAAGTGCTTATTATGGTGTCTGGTACATAACTGGCACTCAGAAATTTACATATATATGATTTATTTTGAGAAACAGACTCCAATTATGGGGGCTGACTAGTCTGCAATCTGCAGCAGGCTGGAGACTATGGCAGGATTTCTATGTTACAGTCCTGAGACAGAATTCTTTCTGGGAAATCTCAGTTTTCTGCTTTTCAGGCCTTCAACCAATCAGATGAGGCCCACTGACATTAGAGAGGGTCCGGATGTTGGTGATGGACAGGGAGGCTTGGCATGCTGCGATTCATGGGGTCGCAAAGAGCCGGACACAACTGAGCGACTGAACTGAACTGAACTGAACTGAACTGAATCTTTTTACTTAAAATAAACTGATTGTAAACGATGCTAATTACATCTACAGCAAGGAGATCAAACCAGTCAGTCCTACAGGAAATCAACCCTGAATTTTCGTTGGAAGGGCTGACGCTGAAGCTGAAACTCCAATAATTTGGCCACCTGATGCGAAGAGCCGACTAACTAGAAAAGACCTTGATGCTGGGAAAGATTGAGGGCAGGAGGAGAAGGGGATGACAGAGGATGAATTGGTTGGATGGCATCACCAACTCAATGGACATGAGTTTGGGCAAGCTCAGGGAGATAGTGAAGAACAGAGAAGCCTGGAGTGCTGCAATCCCTATGGTCACAAAGAGTCAGACACAACTTAGCAGCTGAACAACATCTACAAAATACCTTCACAGCAATATCTAGACTAGAGTTCAACCAAACAACCAGACATCAGAGCCTCACCAAGCTGACACAGAAAATTAACTGCTACAGATATTCCTAGCAGAAGCTACGCCAGACAGGAGCTATATTACCTTTCTCCACTTGATTAGACTTTTTGAAAAATCACTCTGTTAAACTGATAAAATGTCAGTGTTACATGGGACTAGGTTTAGACCTGATAAATAATTTATAGCATGATTTATAGAAATGCAAACTTCTAGGTAAAATCATTGTAACACCCTAAAGTTAGAAGTGATCTCGTAGCCCTTTGAGTCTAACTCTCACCCTGGAGAGATCCCTCCTGCAATAATACCTGGAAAAATGGTCATCTAGACTCTCCTTAAATATTCCAGTGGTGGGAGAAGTCCCTCTCTCCTAAGACTGTCCATTCTTGGACAGCTCTAATTGGAAACTTTCTTTACATGGTACTTTCTTACATCAGTATCTGTCTTATTAACTGTTCCTTTTAACCCATCCAAGGGCTTCCCAGGTGGTACTAGTGGTTAAGAACCCACCTGCCAATGCTGGAGAAATAAGAAATGTGAGTTCCATCCCTGGGTCGGGAAGATCCCCTGGAGGAGGGTAAGGCAACCCACTCCAGTATTCTTGCCTGGAGAATCCCATGGACAGAGGAGCCTAGCGGGCTACAGTCCACAGAGTCGCAAAGAGTTGGACACAACTGAAGCGACTTAGAACAACCTATCAAAGCTAAACATATCCTGGATTTTTCCCAACCTCAAATAGAATACTTCCTTACACTTGCCCTAAATGTTTATCTATCAGGTCAAAACTTCTTATACATTCAGAGGGCTCCAAACAGCTTGATTCCAAAAGCCCATGGAGGTTTTCTCCTGTTGGAGCCTCTGGTTCCTCTAGTTTTGTTTTTTTGTTTGTTTGTTTGTTTAAAAAAGACTAATATCCAGCTCCAACTGAGAGTCTTCTCTGTACTTTGTAAAATGCCTGCCTTCTGCCTGTGTCGCTTCTTTCACGATCAAGAGGGAAGAGAGAGAAACAAGGAAGCAGTACTTAGCTGTAGGGCTTTGGAAAAGACCATGATTTTCTTCAATTCTCCTAACAAAAGGGTATAGTTTTCTGTTCTCTTTAGGTCAATAACTTGCTCCTAACTCCACTCCATCCCTTTCAAACTTGCCTAGTCTCTCAGATCATCTGTGCATTGGGCCCTGCAGACCTAACCCTGTGGAGGACTCAGAAGGGGTAGTCAGGTTAAAGTCAGATAGATTAATGTCAGAAGACACTTCAGAGGGACTTCCCTAGTGGGACTTATATTCTCACACAAACATGCAGAGTCAGGTATGCCTCACCTTCAGTGAAGTGGAGAAAAGGGATGAGAGTAAGAAGGGTGTAGAACATGGATGAAAACACTTGGAAAATCACATAGCAAAAAGTAATGAAACAGAGAATTGCCCATACCTACAATTATTGAGGGAAATCTTTTAAATTCTAATTTAAGCTAACTTTCCACATTAAAAAATAATAGGTTCATAACTTAAAATTTTTCAAATAGGATAGAAGGGAAAATATGAAAAGTTTTCTCTGCCTCCATATATTTATAATTCCTTTAGATGTTTTCAAAGCATGAACATTTACCCACATGGGATTATGCCCTACATACTATTCTTCACCTCACTTTTTAAAATTTAACAATATATCTTCATGATATTTCTATGTCAGTACACCTAGATCAACTTCACTCTATATGAAAGAAATACTGCCCTTTTGAGGGGGGTGTCCAGCTGGAGGGTGGAGCCCCTCCTCCTGCTTCTGAGCAGAGAGACAGGAAATGGACATCTACCAGAAATGCTTATGAAAGGATCTCATCCATATATGAAAATATAATCCAAAGGTCTTGAAAGAGCCTCCGTTTTATAAGTTGGCCTGAGAAGAATCCCTGGAGACTCCCTGGAAAAGGGAAATTTTGAATTGGTTTTGCAAGCATTAACTACAAATTGGCACTTGCCATGGGTGCTTGCCATCTACCTCTACAGGATTAAATCAAGTGCTGCTGCAACTGCTGACCTTCGACACTCCCTGAAAGGAATCCAGGGTGGACAGCAGAAATTAGATACTCTGTACTGGGAGGTGGGGAGTTGGGGGGAAGCTTGCAGAACAGGTCTTCAGACAGTTTCAGGAGTGAATCTATGAGCCCAATTCTTGTATCCCTTCATACTTAGAAAAGCACTAAAATCCTTCATGGTGATGTCTGTTCCTCGTGACTAGCAGAAAGCTTCATGAGACTAGCAGAAAACTTTCGGTAAAATTTGTGGTTGATTGCATTTATTTCCCCTTCACCAAAATCACATATTTAACTATCCCTCCCCGTCTGCCTCTTTGGAGCAGTTTCTCAGAGTTATCTGAGGTGTTGTCTCCCAGGCTGCAGTCCTCATTTTGCCCCAAATGAAACTTAACTCGCAACTCTCATGTTGTGCATTTTTTTTAAGTCAACGGAACAGTGGACTTGGGAAAGCTGGCCAGGACAAGGGAGGAAGATCTTGACAAGGAGTAGAGGTAATATCTGCTAATGTGTTTTGAGCACTTACTATTTGCCAAGGATCGCACTAAGTGCTTTGCATGTATTATCTCACCCTCTGTGAAGGTACTCTCATTATCCTTATTATTATTTTGTTTGTGTGTGTGTGTGGACTATTCTTTTAAAGTTCACATAAAATTTTGTTACAGTACTGCTTCTGTTTTATGTTTTGGTTTTTTTGGCTGCGAGGCATGTGAGATCTTACCTTCCCGAACAGGGATCGAACCCACACCCGCTGCACTGGAAGACGAAGTCTTAACCACTGGACCACCAGGGACATCCCACATCATCTCCATTTTAGATGAAGAAACGGAAGTACAGTGAGCCTGAGTGACTCGCCCAAGGTCATACATCCAACAAATCAGCAGTCTGACTCAGGTACTCAACTTCACCCCTGTAGGTCAGGGTAGAGATGGGAATAAGGTCAGAGTATGTAGTAGTTTGGGCCCCTGCAGAGTTGGGGGAAGGTGGGAGTTGGGGAGGATCATGAGAATGATAGCAGCCCCCTCTCTCCTTGGAACTGACTCCCAATCCCTTCCTGCCTCCCACGACTATAGGCTGTCAGGCCCTCAGAACTCCCTGTTTGTGGACAATGCCTGCTAGGACACTCATCCAGACTTCCTTCCTCCCCTTCTCCCCACTCAAGTCCTGCGGGATCCTCTGTGATAGTCTCTGGAAAGGAGGAGGGGCTAAAAGAGAAACAACTTTTGTCCAGAAGAGAAACCCACCCCCTACCACCCTACCCCACCCCAAGATCACCCTGTACTAGAGGACTGGAAGGCTGTCTTAGGTGCTTCCATATCTCATTTAGCCCTGTGTACCTTAGATAAAGGGCTTTCCAGGTGACACTAATGGTAAAGAACCCTGCTGCCAATGCAGGAGACATAAGAGATGTGGGTTTGATCCCTGGGTCAGGAAGATCCCCTGGAGGAAGGCATGGCAACTCACTCCAATATTCTTGCCTGGAGAATCCCATGGACAGAGGAGCCTGGTGGGCTACAGTCCATAGGGTCACAAAGAGTTGCACGCAACTTAGCAACTGAAGCAACTTAGCACACACACACACCTTTGATAATAGATAATGGCATGGGAAACTGAGGCTCAGGGAGATATCTGATTCAGGCATGTGTGACTGCACAGTCCTTTTGACTCCCCAGCTAT
Source organism: Capra hircus (assembly GCF_001704415.2). Lineage (NCBI taxonomy): Eukaryota > Metazoa > Chordata > Mammalia > Artiodactyla > Bovidae > Capra > Capra hircus. The sequence continues at coordinate 40,301,956 of NC_030826.1, read as the reverse complement.
GCTTCAGGGCCATTGGAACAAAGACCCACACAATCAGGATCAGGATAAAATGCATGGGGGATCTAAAACTGGATACCAGAAAACAGAACTGGAGCAGCTTATTAAATTCCTATTGCCTCATCCTCAGATGGGTCTTGCAGGGAACTGCAGACTGGGCAAGGTAGAGGCCATGAAGCAGAGGCTGCATTGCCATTTTAAGGAAGGATGCCCACCCACCCTTAATACATGGGGCCTTTGTGTTCCAAGAGATAGAAGGCAGCATGGCTGGTGTCTGACTTTCAAGGTAATCCTCTGTCTTGGGGAAGCTATAGGGAATGACAGGCTTGCCCTGGACCCCAAGCCCATCAGCCTTCTAGATGGACAGAAGCTACTGAATGGGCTTCCCCACAACTGCTCTGAGACCCTGGTGGTCTGGTGCATTAAGGTTGCCTTTCTGTATCAATGCACATGGTTGAGCAGAGTGGAGCTGTAAACAATGGAGACCAGGAAACCAAGAGGATAGGGACCAGAGCAATGCCAAAACCCTATTCCTTTGGCTTGTCCAATTATCCTAGCCTGGCAGGCTACAGTCGATAGGGTTACAAAGAGTCAGACACTACTGAAGTGACTTGGCACATAGCACATGGGCCACTTCCATCCTTGACATCCGGTCACAACATACTCTCTCCTCACCGGCCTCACTGGCCTTCCCAGAGGCTTTGCCGGCAGAGTGGGTGTTGGATACCCTGCGGTGGTTGACTTGGTTTTAGAAGGAAGAAAAGGATTAAGCCCACAAATTTATGCTTGCGTAAAGAAAACCCCTGCTTTCTGATTCTGAAACTGTTGGTCTACTGTTCTAAACACCTTATCATCCTGTAATCCTCACACTACCCTGAGGTAATGCTGTTATTTTTATTCCCTTTTTTGAGCAGAGGAAAAGAAAGCAACTGAGAAGCTGCCTTCATCAAGATCACACAACTGGCAAAACGCCTAGTCAGGGTTGAAACTCAGGGAATAATGATTGGAAGGACGTATTAATATTTCTGATGGAATTCACAGTCATTCAAATTGTGCAGTTATTTTTTCTAGCATCTTGTGAGGCCAATGACTTTTCTTTTTTGTCATTTTAACATTATGGATTGAGGACAGGAAGAAAAAACACACATTTGAACATTTAAACGTCAGAGTAGTAAACATTTCGGTCTTTGGCATTTCCTAGTCAAATATGGCGGAGAAGGCAATGGCACCCCACTCCAGTACTCTTGCCTGGAAAATCCCATGGACGGAGGAGCCTGGTAGGCTGCAGTCCATGGGGTCGCTAAGAGTCGGACACGGCTGAACGACTTCACTTTCACTTTCAGGCATTGGAGAAGGAAATGGCAACCCACTCCAGTGTTCTTGCCTAGAGAATCCCAGGGACGGGGGAGCCTGGTAGGCTGCCGTCTATGGGGTCGCACAGAGTCGGACACGACTGAAGCGACTTAGCAGCAGCAGCAGTCAAATATGGACTACAGGGTTCAGGGAACAACACAGAGAAGAATAAAAGTAACAACTACGAGGACATTCTGCTGGTTGTCTGAGGAAAAAGTTACTGCCTTAGAATGGCCCCTAAACCATCCTCAACTCCTGAGGCGGTGACTATAAATTACCCCCTCTGACTGACAAGTCGCTGCCTCAAGCCGCTCTTTCGGGGGTTTTGAACGCTGGTCTCTCTCTTTTATGTGGCCTCTCTATGCCCTGCCATTATACGAAAACCCCAGCTACGTTCACGTACGGCCAAGCATGGCTTTTGTTTCTTCAAAGATAAACTCTAGGGGTGGGAGGGCGGGCTTTGAGGCAGACGCCCGGTTTGCTGAACTGAACCGAATGCCCCGGCTGCTTGTCCAGAAAGCTGGCGCTCAGTTTTCCCAGGAAACGGAGCTAGGACTCCCGTTCCTTTAAAAAAAGAAAAAAGAAAAAATCAGGATGGAGGACAGTCTTCAGATTTTAGGGACCTGAAAGAAGATAGCAGCTTCAGGGCATACATATCCTCTCCTTTCTTTCCCCCCAACCTGGATTCCACTTTCACAGCGCATTTTTCCGGAGTTACACAGAGAGAACAAACTGGCCCTGCTCATTCGCTAGATTCCCTGTCCGTCCCTCAGCAACGACGCCGAGTGGTGTCTTTTAAAACCCTCTAGTCCCGCCTCCCTCCTCTAATTGGTTCATTCGAACGGGCGAGCTCAGCTGTTTATTGGTGAATATAAAACAACAGCCTTGATTGGTTTCTCGGGACGGAACTGATGAGAGCGCGTCAACGATTGGCCTATCTGGTTTGGGCGGGCTAGCGGAAGGTTCAAACCGGAGTGGAAGCTCTCTCCTAACCGACGTGCGTCTGTGGAGAAGAGGCTTGCTCCGTGATTGTCTCGAGGGTCCCACCGGTTTAGTCACTTGCAGGGTTCTCGAGCCTCTTCACGACCGTCACCATGGAGGTGTCGCCACTACAGGTACAGCTCGCGGGAGGGGCGCGTCGCGGAGCCTCAGCGCGGCCCGGCATCTCTCCGGCTGCCGGTGAGAGAGAGGCGTCTGGGTCGTGGTGCGGCTCCCGAGGGCTGGGCGCGGGTTTCCCGCGTCTGCTCGGGTCCCCTGGGCTCGGCGTGATCGCGAAGAGACTGAAACCTTTTTCTGGTGCTAGTAGTGAAGTATTGTCGGCTGTACTGGCTTCTAGGGTGAGGCGTTGTGTTTCACTGTTTCTAGAGATTCATTTGGTCCCGGTGTAGGTCGATGGGATCGTCGTCCGCATGTAGCTTTACGCGGCACTGAGAGATGCTTTCCTCTCCCACCTGGGGCTGAAAATGGGATTGGATGACCCTAACTTTGGACAGTGCAGAGCAAGGAACAGGGTTCCCACTATGGAGCCGGCAGGTCCGAGATGCTCAAAATAAGTCCCTCCTGTGTTTAAAACGTTAACGTGTCCAAAGGATGGAATCCCTATCCTCCCAAACTGCTACTGTAGAAACTATTATGTGCCTGAGACCTGGTAGGCACTCAGTAGATATGTGTGGAGTACCTGAAAAAAGGGGATGTGTGCTGTTGATGGCATCTAACGCATGGAAGTATTTCCATGTCAGATACACACGGCAAAATAATATGTCTGTTTAAACTGACACTTGGGGGGAACCTGCTGCAGTTAACTTATATTGCCATGTTTGTACAACACTATGTCAGCTCCACTGATAACCTACCAAAAGTCTGATTTGTTTTGGTGTGTGTAAGCAGATCACTATGATAGGTATTTTGTTTCTGGTTTCTGATAAACCTATGATTCAAAATCCCTTTTCTTCAATTTTTTAAAAAATTCCTAGCCTGTAAACGAAAATATGCAAGTCAGCAAAACAAAGAAAAATGAAGATGCTAAGAAAAGATTGTCTGTTGAAAGAATCTATCAAAAGAAAACACAACTGGAACATATCCTGCTCCGCCCAGACACCTACATTGGCTCTGTGGAATCAGTGACCCAGGTAAAATCAGGCTAATTAAATGTAGTTACTAAGTAGTTAAGATGAATACTTGTCCAGGTTAATTTTCTATATTTCATGTACTTTGTCTTCTGGAACTGGCCTAAGCTATCATCTACATTGTCATACTAATTGAGAAGACTTTACAGGAACCGTGATAATAAAACAAAGTAGATATATAAAGTAACCCTGTTTCTTTGTCTTATTTCTAGCAAATGTGGGTTTACGATGAAGATACTGGCATTAACTATAGGGAAGTCACTTATGTTCCTGGTTTGTACAAAATCTTTGATGAGATTCTAGGTAAGTATATTCTTAATACAAAGATGTGCTGGTCAGATGTGAGAAGTATTATTCCTACCAAAAAACAGTTGGCAAAGGTTAGACAGTCTGCTGGAATCTAGGAAGTTGAGTTCTTAGAAACAGTCCTATGAATAAAAATTGCTAAATGAATACCTCATCAATGTTACTCCTGCACTGCCTGAGATTTTTTTTCTTTTTGTATCTTAGAGGTAAAGAGTGTTTTCTAAAATACTTTAACTTTTTACAAATGTGTTTTTTCTTTCAGTCAATGCTGCAGACAACAAACAAAGGGACCCAAAAATGTCTTGTATTAGAATCACAATTGACCCGTAAGTCTCCTGCTTAGTCTTTTGTTTTTTTGTAGCACCCTGTTGCTATTAATTGCATTTACTTGATTTATAGTAAAGTTGAGCATTTTTTTAATGGAATTTTGCAAAACTGCAGAAAGGTAGAGTGCTAAAATGAGCAATCTAGATAGATACCATCTAGATCCAACAGTTATCAACACTTTGCCATATTGGTACCATCTATATTTTTAATCATTTCAAAATAAATTATAGACATTATAACATTTTATTTCTAAATATTTCAATAAACATCTCCAATAAGTTCTCTAAGTATTCCAGAGTCTATAGCTATAACTTTTTCTCATGATGCTGTTCAAACAGTAAGCCAGCAGATGGTGATAAAGAATAATTTGATCTAACTTTTCTGCTTATAAATGTCCTTTTGTGGGTAGTCAGGGTGTTGCTTCCCTTTGTTATTATCCTAATCAGTTATAACATAAACTATACTTTAGATTCTTTTTGGGAAATGTGTTAATGATGTGCTTGAGTGCTCCTAAGGACTTGATACCATAGTCTTTGAAAAAATATTAAGCTAGTTTTAAGCTACATGTAATAAGAACCATAGTGTGTGTCGTTAGAACTAAAATATAAGTCCAAATAAATTTTGAACATTATGTTGGTGAGCAGGGACATTTACAATGGATGATGCTCTTTCATATTTGTTTTGCCAGTGTGCTTTGTCAGGTGGGAAAGCTAAGGGAGCTGGGACAGTGCAGATGATCCTCTTAAAAGCGGTATAATAATATTGTTTCCAATTTTTGTCCTTTCCATTGGGCAAAATTCATTTCCCTTTGTTTATCCTAACATTTTAAAGCTTCATATTTTTTCAGTATTATCAGTGTCTGCCCAGGTGTTGGAAAATGATTGATTTTTTTTTTCCTCTTGGCTCCTATTTCATGAGTGTTAGGAACTAAGTATGCTGAATTTCAGAAGGTATATATATAAAGAGTCATAAAGAAATTGAGATGTGTGTTTTAGAGACAATGGTATTTTTAAATACCATTTCATATTTCATATTAAATTTAAATATGAAAAGAATTAAGCACTAGCTTAACATCTGTTTTACAAAAAAAAAAAATCAATCTTCTTGTCTTAGGGAAAACAATTTAATTAGTATATGGAATAATGGAAAAGGTATTCCTGTTGTCGAACACAAAGTTGAGAAGATGTATGTCCCAGCTCTCATCTTTGGACAGCTCCTAACTTCTAGCAACTATGATGATGAAGAAAAGAAAGTAACAGGTAGAGTATTGAGGAAAATAAAAAACACATTTGTTGCTGAAAAAATACATCTTTTCAAAGATTGTGGCCTAAAGGTTAAAAATATGGGAATAAATCTCTATAATTAAATAGCATTGCCAGTGATTAAGAAATAAAGCTGTAAATGCGATAAGAACAATTAAATCATATTTTACATTTATTTGCCCAGGTGGTCGAAATGGCTATGGAGCCAAACTGTGTAACATATTCAGTACCAAATTTACTGTGGAAACAGCAAGTAGAGAATACAAGAAAATGTTCAAACAGGTAAGTAAATGAGTATCTTGTGCCTTGATTATAAATTATGCTGTAGCAATTTATAGTGGCATTAAATGCCACTTAATTAACTTAATTTATAATCTATTAAATCATGGGAAAGGGAAGTCGCTCAGCCGTGTCCAACTCTTTGTGACACCACAGACTGTAGTCTACCAAGCTTCTCCGTCCATGGGATTTTCCAGGCAAGAGTACTGGAGTGGGTTGCCATATCCTTCTCGAGGGGATCTTCCCCACGCAGGGATCAAACCCCGGCCTCCTGCATTGCAGGCAGATGCTTTACCCTCTGAGCCGCTAGGGAAGGTCATAGAAAGTTACTCATAAATGTATATTAGGGAAGTTGAGGGGTGGGGGTTGGTTTGGTTGGGTGTGTGTGTGTTTGTTTGTTTGTTTGTTTTAGGACTTGTAAATTTGTGTTATTTAATTCTAGTTTGTGAGATAACTTGAATTTTTTTCTCTCTATTCTTTATTTCCATAGACATGGATGGATAACATGGGGAAAGCTGGTGAGATGGAACTCAAGCCCTTTAGTGGAGAAGATTATACATGTATTACCTTCCACCCTGATTTGTCTAAGTTTAAAATGCAAAGCCTAGACAAAGATATTGTTGCACTGATGGTTAGAAGAGCATATGATATTGCTGGATCCACTAAAGATGTCAAGGTCTATCTCAATGGAAATAGGCTTCCAGTAAGTATTTTATTGGATGTAGGCAATGAGGTACTTTGTGACCATCGTCAAAAGCAAAGTTGATTTTTTTTTTCCTCCCATTTGTTTTTCTTACCACTTCTCAGATGTGTTCCTGTAAAGAAACATAATGCCACATTTTTAAAAAATCAGTTAACTTACTTAAGTTTACTGAAGTCTTTCTCAAAGAATCTTCTAAGTAAATCCTTTTGTGTCCTTTAGTGACCATCCTCTTATACATATCAGTGAACACCATTTCATAAGTTTTGAAGCATCTTTATTAAAACCTACTTTTTCATTTACTTTAAAAAAAATTAATACTATTATTTTTTAGGTGAAAGGATTCCGTAGCTATGTAGATCTGTATCTGAAGGACAAGGTAGATGAAACTGGCAATCCATTGAAAATTATCCATGAACAAGTAAACCACAGGTGGGAAGTATGTTTAACAATGAGTGAAAAAGGCTTTCAGCAAATTAGCTTTGTCAACAGCATTGCTACTTCCAAGGTAATTTTATTTTTGAATTATCAGTCATGATTTATCTTTATATATTTCATATAACTATTCTTGTTTTAAATATATAAAATGAACTTGAATATTTGGCTACCTTGACATCAGTTCAGTTCAGTCTCTCAGTCGTGTCCGACTCTTTGCGACCCCGTGGATCGCAGCACGCCAGGCCTCCCTGTTCATCACCATCTCCCGGAGTTCACTCAGACTCACGTCCATTGAGTCCGTGATACCATCCAGCCATCTCATCCTTGGTCGTCCCCTTCTCCTCCTGCCCCCAATCCCTCCCAGAGAACTAAATTAGCTTTTTTTAAATGTTTGATTATGATTACAATTTTGAGGGTAATGCATTTACAGTTTGGTATTTTTCCTCATTAGGGAGGCAGACATGTTGATTATGTAGCTGATCAGATTGTGACTAAACTTGTTGATGTTGTGAAGAAAAAGAACAAGGGTGGTGTTGCAGTAAAAGCACATCAGGTACGATCCTTTAACACTGTTCTTTGGAGAAAGTCAAGGAAGAAGCGAAAGTCTATAAATAAAACATGAGTAAATGTTTAGTAATTTACTGTCAATTTTTACTGCAGGTAAAAAATCACATGTGGATTTTTGTGAATGCCTTAATTGAAAACCCAACCTTCGACTCCCAGACAAAAGAGAACATGACTTTACAAGTCAAGAGCTTTGGATCAACATGCCAGCTGAGTGAAAAATTCATCAAAGCTGTGAGTACTTGGAAGGAAATAAAAGATAGAAGCATCTTCCTTTATTTTCCATTGCCCTTCTCAGCTCTGCAGAAACCAAAATTCCTCCCACATGTCTTCTCTCTCTGAAAAGGAAATTAAAAAAACAACCCTTACCGCTTACCAGCTCTTACCAAGCCCTTAATTATCATCTATATGCCATCTCTATTTATTTGGTCATACATGTCACCAGTTCAGATCACTTCTGAATTTATCTCATCTAACTACTTACCAAGCATTGAATGCCTTAAGTTGCTCTCAGCGGACACATCCAAAACTGAATCAGTTCTCTCCATACTCACTAATCGCCATTCATGGAACTTCCCCACCCCCAAAAAACAAAAGTATGTCCTGTTTAGTTAAAGGCCCCAACCAACTGTTAGGTTGCATAAACCTAAATTCCTTAATTCAGCCTACAAGACCCTGCCATTTCTAACCTTATCTCAATACCACTTTTCCCACATTACCTAAGTCTCACTCCTACTGGCTTTAAATTACTCAAAAACAGAGTACTCTTTCCCTCTTTAGAGCTTTTTCATGTTTCAGACAGAAGGATTACCCTGCCTAAAATGCTTTTCACTTGGCTGACTACTTTAGGTCTTAACTGTCATTTCTTTAGGAAAACCTTTACTTTCTGTTCATTTCCCTAAAAATTTGTTCCCATAAGACACTGGCCATATATTATTATACGTGATATGCTTTCTACTTATCTCTTCACACTGTATTCGCTCATTTTATTTCTGTCTTCCTTGTTGTATACCAGACTCCTTTAGGACAAGGACTAGCTAATTTGTTTTAACCGCTAGATCGCCACATGGAGCTCAGTGCCTGGCACCATATAAGTATGTAGTCAGTAAATATCGAATGAAAACCCAAAGGAACCAGCTCCCTCAGTGGTGATAACCTGAGACAGGAAAATGTGCCACATTCTGCCCATTTTTGTGGGAGTTCATTTGTATTCCGTATTTCTGACAGAACTCTTCTTCCCTAACATGAATCTTCTCATTTTCAGGCAATTGGCTGTGGTATTGTAGAAAGTATACTAAATTGGGTGAAATTTAAGGCCCAAATCCAGTTAAACAAGAAGTGTTCTGCTGTAAAACATAACAGAATCAAAGGAATTCCCAAACTTGATGATGCCAATGATGCAGGTACACATTTAATGTTTCCAAAGTTTAAATCTTAGACTTATTTGATTTGATTCATTGACAGCATACTGTGGATATTTTTCCCTTGACACTTAATATTCAACAGAATGTTTGTACTTTGTTAAAAATCAACCAGTTCCCTGTTACTGAACACTTGGGTCATTTCCATTTTTAACTGTTAAAAATATTTTGAAATGATTATTTTGGTGTATAAAACAAGAATGTTTATATAGTAATCTATTACCTAATGTAGAGGAGGAAAAAGTCTTCTCAACCTTCTTAAGGCTATCTCTGAAAAATAAAATGATAGACATTAACGGAAAAAAGCAAGTGTATTTATTTAATATAGTTTCATGTGACCAGAAAATTTGTAAGGAAGTGAAAACCCAAAAAAATGCTTAAACGTAAGTGATTTTATGCTAGCTTTGATGAAGAATGCAAAGTTCTGGTAAGATAATGATAAGACAGTGATTATTAGCTAATTATAGTAAACCTGGGGAAACTTAGCATGGCCTTTTCATTCAGATTCTTCTTGGTGACCTTTAATCTTAGATTAAAATGTTCTTTTCTTCCGGGTTTAAGGCGAGCACCTCTTGCATGAGGATCTTATGACCTGCTTTAGGGGAGAGATCAGAGAGATATTCTTGCTTCTACCAAGGTTTTCTTTTCTCAAAACTCCCTGAGCTTAAGATAATGTGCCAAGGTGCCATTTTTTGGAGGCATGTCCTAAACCTCATTACCCACAAAATATGTTAAATGTAATATGATCAAGTAAATGTTTGGCAACAATATAATTATCATGAAAGATTAGTCTAGGAAACTAAGACTTTATTAACTTACAAATTTTAGTGAAACTATATGTCCAATTACTTAGCTCTATTTGACTCTCAAACCAACTTGTTATGAATGGTAAGTTATTTGTGTTTCATTACATGTCTGAGTTAGTATATTTGAGGTTGAACTAAATGTGCTAATATTCATTTATTTTAGGAGGCCGAAACTCTACTGAGTGTACACTTATCCTGACAGAGGGAGACTCAGCTAAAACTTTAGCTGTTTCAGGCCTTGGTGTGGTTGGGAGAGACAAGTATGGGGTTTTCCCTCTTAGAGGAAAAATACTCAATGTACGAGAAGCTTCTCATAAACAGGTAGAGTATATAAAAACTATCTTCAGAATCTAAGCTTATATTTCATCCCCTTATTGGGAGGATATAAAATATAAATAAGATATTTTAAAATATATCTTAGTTTGTCGTTATTTTAGAAAATTGGGTATAATGTAGCATATCTTAACAGATCTTTCTGACTTAGTAAAGTATAGGCTGCTGCTGCTGCTGCTTCTAATAACTCAAAAATACTGGAGTTCCAAAAAACCCAAGCAACATATACTGTTATAATTCTTTGTTCCTTTAAAGTTTGTAAACAAAATCTTACTTTTTGTCTATATGTCCATTTCAGATAATGGAAAATGCTGAAATTAACAATATAATCAAGATTGTGGGTCTTCAGTACAAGAAAAACTATGAAGATGAAGATTCATTGAAGACTCTACGTTATGGAAAGATAATGATTATGACAGATCAGGTCAGAATTAAATATGTCTTATTGTTGCATTGCTTTCCTGCCATGAAAGGATATTATTTATCTTTAGTCCACATCTAGTTAAGATATGTTTCTATTTTATGCATATTATATAATACAGGTTAAGTGAGTCAAAATTTGAATAGCTTTTTTTTTTTCTTTAATCCCCACAGAAAAACTTTTGAGAAATTGCCAGTATGTCAGTCACAATTTTTTTTAGTTTCTAAGCAAATCTTTTGTGTTTTGGCTTTCCATATATTTCTAGGACCAAGACGGTTCCCATATCAAAGGCTTGCTGATTAATTTTATCCATCATAACTGGCCCTCTCTTCTGCGACATCGTTTTCTGGAGGAATTTATCACTCCTATTGTAAAGGTATACTGATTTCTAAGATACCATAATGGATATTTGAAGGTTCTATATTCCTCAACCCTGGATACACATATAACCTCAGTGATGTGTGATGGTATGCAGGGAACCCAGCAGTGTGGAAAGCCATAGCAATGTGTTTTTTACCTTAGGTGTCTAAAAACAAGCAAGAAATGGCATTCTATAGCCTTCCTGAGTTTGAAGAATGGAAGAGTTCTACACCAAATCATAAAAAATGGAAAGTCAAGTATTACAAAGGTTTGTACTGAAACTCACATAGAACTTCTCATTTTGTTGTATACCATTGTACAGGTTTGTATGGAGTAACTTGGTGTTCTTGCTTTTCTAGGTTTGGGTACCAGCACATCAAAGGAAGCTAAAGAATACTTTGCAGATATGAAAAGACATCGTATCCAATTCAAATATTCCGGTCCCGAAGATGATGCTGCAATCAGCCTGGTGAGTTTGAGTGTATTTCACAAATATATTCTGGTTTTAGGGGGGCTTCCCAGGTGGCGCAGTAGTAAAAAAAAATTCCCTGCCAATGCAGGAGATGCAAAAGACATGGGTTCCATCCCTGGGTCGGGAAGATCCCCTAGAGAAAATGGCAGCCCACTTCAGTATAGTTGACTGGAAACTCCCATGGACAAGGGAGCCTGGTGGGCTACAGTCCATCGGGTTGCAGAGTCAGACACAACTGAGCACATACACACACTGTTTTTAGAAATCAATGTTTTAACTAGTCAACTGAAACATTTAATTTTTCATATAATAAAATGTTTTATAAAATAGATGATTTTCACTACACATATTCCAAAGAAAGGAATCAGATATTTTAGAAACTGAGTTTTTATGGTTTGTTAGTTTTTTCTAGAAAAAGTATTTTGTTATCTGTTAGTGCCAGTAACATCTTTTTTATCTTCTAATTTGTAGGCCTTTAGCAAAAAGCAGATAGATGATCGAAAGGAATGGTTAACTCATTTCATGGAAGATAGAAGACAACGAAAGTTACTTGGCCTTCCTGATGTAAGAAAATTTTAAATATATCCCACAAAATGTACTATTTACTGACCTTTTAGAATTGATAGTATAGCAAATTAAGGCTACTAAATAAATGTTTCAGTAAAAAAGTTAATAGATAACTACTTATAAATATCCTTATTCTTATTTAATAATTGCTGCATAAATGTATTGGACCTGAAAGAAACTACAAAGTCAATAAACTTTTTTCCTAATTGTGCAGCAAATAAATTTGCTTTTTGTCTTTAAAACATAAAATACTTTTGTTTTTGAAGGACTTTAATAATTATCATAGAAATGATAATGCTTTGTTTTATTTTTGCATTAAGCATTGTTAAGACCAGTGATGTTTCTTATCTTAAACTAGATCATGTAATACTCTCTTTGGTCCTCAGGATTATTTGTATGGGCAAGCTACCACATATCTGACATACAATGACTTCATAAACAAGGAACTTATCCTGTTCTCAAATTCTGATAATGAAAGATCTATCCCATCTATGGTGGATGGTGAGTTCTGTTTTTACCATAAGATGGAAATCAATGCCTAGAAATGATTAAATTAAGGATATTAATATTTGCACTTTTTTCATTTTGAAGGTTTGAAACCAGGTCAGAGAAAGGTTTTGTTTACATGTTTCAAACGGAATGACAAGCGAGAGGTGAAGGTTGCCCAGTTAGCTGGGTCAGTAGCTGAGATGTCCTCTTATCATCATGGTGAGGTAAACACATAATCTATAATGTTTCTGGAAAGCAGTATAGCAGAAATACCTGCAAAGTCATTCTCCAAACAGTTGATGAAAGTATAAGCTGGTACATCCATAATAGAGAACAATTTGGTGAAATATATCAAACTGGAAAATTATTTTGTAACCTAACAATCTGTTTATAAAAATAATGTTCCTATAATGGGCTTCCCTGGTGGTTCAGAGGGTAAGGAATATGTCTGCAATGCAAGAGACCCACACTCGATCCCTGATTTGAGAAGATCCCCTGGAGAAGGGAATGTCTAACACAAGGCTACTATAATCAAAAGAAATGCAAGGATCTACATTCAAAGATATTAATATTTAGTAATGTTTGCTATAACTCTGTTATGCCAAAATTTAGACATGGAAAGTGTCCATCAATTGGAAAATTATTATAAATTATGACGTCTGTACATGGAATCAGTGATATAACTGATAGGTCAGGCTTCCCTGGTGGCTCAGAGGTAAAGAATCTGCCTGCCAATGCCGGAGACACAGGTTCAATCCTTGGGTCAGGAATATCCCCTAGAGAAGGAAACGGCAACCCACTCCAGTATTCTTGCCTTGGAAATCCCATGGACAGAAGAGGAGCCTGGCAGGCTAGATTCCATGGGGTCACAAAAGAGACATGACTTAGCAACAACAACATATCTATAGGTACTAACACTGAAGAACATCCATGGTCTATTATCAAGTGAGGGAAAAGAAAAGAAGAGCAGAATAGTAATATACTCCAAACTGTTATCTTTGGTTATCCCTGGGAATGGGAAAGGGCAGTTTTCGAATTTTTCATGTATGTCTGAATTGATTGCCTTTATACAAACATACATCTATTCGTTTTTTATTTTGAAATTGGTTTTTTGCATTTATTATATAAAACATTGTTAAAGAATAAGATTGCCTGTAAGTTTCTAGATTTTTAAAGAGATGATTGTCTTGCTTGTTGCTACAAATCAAAATGTAGTAGGTACTTTGTAGGTGTTCACCTAGTAAATATTTGTTTAATGCTTACCATGTAGAGTATACAAAATTAAATCACATATATTCTCTACCTTTAACATATAATCACAGTTAAGCCAGAGGGCTACACACATGTGCACGTACACTCACACAACTATAGAATAGAGTTAGAAAGGAGTAAAGTGTTTAACACGAAGGAGGAAATACTTCATTCTGCAGAGGTTAATAGAGGAGCTGTGCCTTCAGGGTTTGATAGAAATTGCTGGAAGGCAAGCACCCTGAACTAGGAGCCAGAAGTCTTAGGTTTAGGTACTACGTCTGCCATGTATTTATCTTGGAAAAGCCAATAAACATCTACACTTCATAAAACCTTACCGGATTAGAGTGAAATATAGTCATAACAATAGACATGTTATTATTGAGAGGCTATGGATGAGACTAATGAATCTTTTTTTCCCCCAGATGTCACTAATGATGACCATTATCAATTTGGCTCAGAACTTTGTGGGCAGCAATAATCTGAACCTTTTGCAGCCCATTGGTCAGTTTGGTACCAGGTTGCATGGTGGCAAGGACTCTGCTAGTCCTCGATACATCTTCACAATGCTCAGGTGGGTATGCTTCCGATTTTTAGTAAATTGCCATTTCCAGTTTTGAAGTATTATGAGTTAGTTGACCAAAAACAGAAAAATTCAGTTAATCAGAAAACGGATTTTTGATGCAAATGTTTGCATTCTTAATTGTTTTAAACTAGCTCATTAAATTTTAATTAGTCTACTCTTTTCAATGAGTAGAAAATCAAAATTCCATTTGTTTGATAGCTTAGCCTTTATATCCCTTAAAATGTTTCCTTGCCAAACTATAAATGTTTTACTCTTGATTCTTTTTATTTTCTTCTCTTTTCTTCATCTAGAGCTGTGGTTATCAACCAGAGTAGATTTCATCCTTGAGGGCACATATGGCAATGTCTGGAGACATCTTTGATTGTCCTGACTAGGGGAGCCATGCTCCTGGCATCTAGTGAGGCCAGGGGTGTTGCTGAACGCTCTATAATGCACAGCACAGAACTATTTGACCCAGTAGTGCCAAGATTAAGAAACTTGAGCCAGAGTCAAGATTAGAATTTAATTCTTCTTAAATACCACAAGTGGAAATCCTACTTCCTTTACAAGTCTGTGGAAAGTACATTATGATTGGTCAATTTTCAACTGTCATCTTATTCATTCTTTCAGCAGCATAGGGCATAATTAACAATTCCATCCCTGAACCTCTTTTTTTCTATTTGTCCTCCAGGACACTAGGCTGTTGGTTCTCCTCCTTATTAGTCTTCTTCACTAGGTCCTTCTCATCTTCCCAACCTCCAAATTATGGCCTGCCCTGGGGCTTCTTCATCTGATCTCTTTCCACTAACTATACTGCCTTCCCATCCAGGGATGATGTCTCATGCATCCAGTCTCAGTTCCAGCCCTGGCCTCTAAATTTCATGTCCCTTTCAGCTTTTACTACTTGGATGTCTAATAAATATTTCACGCATAAGCTCAAAACTACACTGTTAGTCCCTGTCTCAGTAAATGAAATACCATCCTCCTAATTCTCAGGCCAAAAATTTGGAGTTACCTTTGACTTGTCTTCTCTATACTTGGATCCAGTTCATCAGCAAGTCCTGGGGACTCTGAACTGGAAAAATACTTAGTCACCCCATTCATTATATAGACTAGTCTACCACCCTTCTTTCTGTTGGCAGTTGGTTAATTTTTTCAAATAGGTTACTCGAGTTCAAAGCCTTCCAACTTTTAAAAAAAATATTTATTTATTTGGCTGTATCAGGTCTTAGTTGTCACATGCAGAATCTTCGTTGTAGCACATGAGCTTCTCTTTAGTTGTGGTGCATGGACTCTAGAGTGTACGGGCTCATTAGCTGCCTCACAGCATATGGGATCTTAGTTCCCTGACCAGGGATCAAACCCATGTCCCCTGCATTGGAAGGTGGATTCTTAGCCACTGGAACAACTTCTTCATTCAGAGAAAAACTAGAGCTTTATTTAAGCAAGCCAGACCCTATATGATCTATGCTCCCCCTCCCCATGTCTTAATTCCATCTCATACTATCTCTTCTTCAAACACACCTGGCCTCTTTGCCTATAATCAAACAGGCCAAGCACACTCCCTCAGTGCCTCTGACTTACTGGTATCTCTGTTTGCTGTACACTTTCTCTCAGTTTCTTTTGTGTTCAAGTATTATCCTATCAGAAAAGGCTTACCATTCCTTAGCAGCCCCTCAACCAATTTTAGCTACTGTATCTATTTAATATTTATCATACCACCTGACAAAATGTACATTCATTGGCTGTACTGCTAGAGTATCTACCTGTAGTGAGCTCCTTATGTCTGCAGTCCTTGACATATATGTAGAAAATACTCAATAAATAATATTGTTAAATGAATATTAACAGGTAAAGCCAAGGTAATTTTATGTATATATCTGAAATAACACATGTTCTTTCCATGAAAGTTGTGTCAAAGCCAATATATTTTTCTAAAACAACATTCTTTGTTTTCTCTAGCCCTTTGGCTCGGTTGTTATTTCCAGCAAAAGATGACCATACTTTAAAGTTTTTATATGATGACAACCAGCGTGTTGAGCCTGAATGGTACATTCCTATTATACCCATGGTGTTGATAAATGGCGCTGAAGGAATTGGTACTGGGTGGTCCTGCAAAATCCCCAACTTTGATGTTCGTGAAGTTGTGAATAACATCAGACGTTTGATGGATGGAGAAGAACCTTTGCCAATGGTAACTATTCTGTGGACTAAGAACCTTAGTTTTCCTCTGGTTTCAATTCAGCAGATGGTGTAGTTAAAGAGCATAAAAATTTATTTATTGCTTAATGTTAGATTTACCGTTTAATGCTGTTGGGCTTTGTTTTAGTATCACATTTCGAAAACATTCTTTTTTTAAATACCAATTTAGCTTCCAAGTTACAAGAACTTCAAGGGTACTATTGAGGAGCTGGCTCCAAATCAATATGTGATTAGTGGTGAAGTGGCTATTCTTAATTCTACAACCATTGAAATCTCAGAGCTTCCCATCAGAACGTGGACCCAGGTAAGTAAGGATTTCTTTTTTGATTTCTGTGATGGGGAAACATTTTTTATACTAACGTATGTTGAATATACAGGAGCCTAAGTTTTAGAAACTTACAGAAGGATTCTTTCTTTTAGACGTATAAAGAACAGGTTCTTGAGCCCATGTTGAATGGCACTGAGAAGACACCCCCTCTCATAACAGATTATAGGGAATACCACACAGACACCACTGTGAAGTTTGTTGTGAAGATGACTGAAGAAAAACTGGCAGAGGCAGAGAGAGTTGGACTACACAAAGTCTTCAAACTCCAAACTAGTCTCACATGCAACTCCATGGTATGTCCTGTTTTATGATAAACACATGTTTCCATGTATATTACAGGTTAATATCAATTTTTAAAGGATATCTTAGGCTACTTTTACATTTTCAAAGAATGAGGTCATTCCTCTAAAACCATTAAAGTTTAGCCAATTTATCTACTGTTGACTCTAATCTTGTTTTTTCTCTTCTAGGTCCTCTTTGACCATGTAGGCTGTTTAAAGAAATACGACACAGCTTTGGACATTCTAAGAGACTTCTTTGAACTCAGGCTTAAATATTATGGATTAAGAAAAGAATGGCTTCTAGGAATGCTTGGTGCTGAATCTGCTAAACTGAATAATCAGGCTCGCTTTATCTTAGAGAAAATAGATGGCAAAATAATCATTGGTATGTTTCTGGACCGAAAACTGCCTATGTACTAAAACTACAATCTTGCCTCACTTCTTTAAACATTTTTGGTGAGAGGAATGATAGGGAGGGAGGACAAAATCCATTTATTTCTGCTGGTTCCATGTGTGTCTTTCATATATCTAAATAAGCATTTATGGTTTAAAAGAGATAGCTTTTCCTAAACTGAGCATCTTGAGAAATCAGGAATTAGTTAACATTCCCCGGTGGCTCAGACGGTAAAGCGTCTGCCCGCAGTGCAGGAGACCGGGGTTCGGTCCCCAGATCGGGAAGATCCCCTGGAGAAGGAAATGGCAACCCACTCCAGTACTCTTGCCTAGAAAATTCCATGGATGGAGGAGCCTGGTGGGCTACAGTCCATGGGGTCACAAAGAGTCGGACACAACTGAGCGACTTCACTTTTACTTTAGACAGGAAGAGAATGGAGAGCTAGAAGAGGTCCCTGTGTAAACTGATTGATAAACAGCAGAGATAAGTCTGATAGAAAAACCAAAAAGGAAGGAGGGTTTTAAATGGATTATATTATAAGTAAATTGCATACCCAAGACTGAAAGTCATGTCTAAGGGAATTTTAAGACATTCGGAAGCAACAAAATCAAAGTTTAAGTATTACCAGGAAAAAAGTTTTGACTAAAGTTAGAAGCCTCAGATCTGGCCAGGGTTAACTAGAAAAGCCAGGTAACTATGGGTTGTAGTAGCAAGTCCCAAAACATGATAACACAAGTTACATAGTGATCATAGGATAATTTTCTAATGGTACACAAAAATGTTTAGCTTAGCAGTTACATATTCATGGTCTTTTAAAATACTATAACAGTGGCATCTCAGTCCCCTAATTTCACAGATAACTACCACTTAAGACAAAGCTATATAAATAATATTGGGTATGACTCAAAAATAAAAAGAAAAGATTATATTTAGTTGCCTAGAATTTAGGAAATACTAGAGACTTTCCAGGCTTCTTGAAGAGTTAATATAGAAGGCTTAAAGGTGTGACTTATGTCAAGTTAATTGGCACTTAGAACCTCACTATATCACAGCTAGTAACATTCAGTATCCCTCAAAGTCTAATAAATTGACTAGTAGACATTGAGAAGGGGGTACTATAGAAAAAAGGGAACAAATGCATTATAAGGGGCCATAATCAAGAGAAATCAATGTTTGGATGGTGGCACTAAGAACTAGCCTGCTCAAGTGTTGAAATTAAAAGAACAGTATAATTGAGGTTGATATTTATCAGAAATAAAGATTTTATCTTCTGTTATGATTAGATCACAACCTCATATATGATTTGACTGCCCCCTTGTGGTAGTTTATATTTATCAGTGGTTTAGGGAGAAGACTTCGTGTCCACCAGGATGCACAAATTTATGCAAGAAGACCTTATAATTTCCAGTTTTAATCTTTGACTTAATATGGTAAAAACTTTATCCTTTCATAAAATATTGCTCAAAACTACTGTCTGTGTTCACATTTGTTTAAATAGAAAATAAGCCCAAGAAAGAGTTAATTAAAGTTCTGATTCAGAGAGGATATGATTCGGATCCTGTGAAGGCTTGGAAAGAAGCCCAGCAAAAGGTAATTTCTTGGTTAGCATCTTCTATGTTATTAGAGATTGTGTACAGTCTAATGTCTATGTTTCACATTTCCTATTAAAGATAGATTTTAATTTCTTGTTTAGGTTCCAGATGAAGAAGAAAATGAAGAGAGTGACAATGAAAAGGAAAGTGAAAAGAGTGACTCTGCAACAGATTCTGGACCCACCTTCAACTACCTTCTTGACATGCCTCTTTGGTATCTAACCAAGGAAAAGAAAGATGAACTGTGCAAACTAAGAAATGAAAAAGTGAGTTGTTCCTGGATAGTACATGTTGCTTGGTTGTATTCTAATGGTGAAAGAAAATTGTGGGCTTTGGGAAAATGCTGTTTATGCACATAAATTAACTCTTATTTTCTGACTGTCTTATGAAGGAGCAAGAGCTAGAAACATTAAAGAGAAAGAGTCCATCAGATTTGTGGAAAGAAGACTTGGCTGCTTTTGTTGAAGAGCTGGAGGTGTGTAGTTTATAATGCCCATGTTAGAATTTATATTAATGAAATAAGGTATTCTAGCAATATACCTCTTTGTCAGGAAATTTCGCAGTTGACAATAGAAAGAATATAGGAGACATGAAGAAACATTTCAAGATAACACATAAAGTGACAGATTGTTAGAAACAAGTTAGAATAAAGTGAATGGTACCAGGAAACACGCTACCTAGAAGTTTTCACACAAAAAGGGGAAAGGACAAAAGTTGGTTTTTGACCTATTGGGAGTGAGAATTTAAATGTAGAAGAACACCAACCCAGCCCCCCAAGTAAACCTGAAAGGACAAAGATGGTTTCCTTCAGGGCTGGCTAATCAGTAGTTTAAGAGGATCCTTTGTTACCAAATCAGTAATATTGTTTTGCAACATTATCTTTAACATAAGAAAAAGTATCTTAATTCTATAAATTAAGCTAAAATCTTTAATGTGAAGATTTATATTATTGCACTTCAATTTGGATGTCTAGCTTGTAATCGGTGATTGGATACATTACTGGAATCACATCCTTTCTGCTTATTTGAGTTTATAAACATATACATTTATGTGTATGTATATATATTTTATCTTTAATTCTGATTCCCCATTTTATCCTCAAATGTTAAGTTGTAGAATCAAACGTAGAATTCAGTCTTTTATCTCCACTGTTCAAAGTGTGCCTTAATGTTTGAACAGCTTATCACAAATTTACCTTTGAGATGTAACAAACTGAAATCAGTTTAATCATTGCCTTTTATTCTGTCCCTAGGGATAAAGTGACATCAATGCTGTAATGTCCTTGTTAGCTTATAGACTTGCTTTCTTTTTTTTTTGGTGTGACCCCATTTTATATATATATATTTTTTTTTAATTGAAGGATAATTGCTTTACAGAATTCTGTTGTTTTCTGTCAAACCTCAACATGAATCAGCCATAGGTATACATATATCCCCTCTGTTTTGAACTTCCCTCCCATCTTCCTCCCCATAGACTTGCTTTCTTATATCAACCTTTTCTAGGTTGTTGAAGCAAAGGAGAAACAAGACGAACAAATAGGACTTCCTGGGAAAGGTGGGAAAGCAAAGGGGAAAAAAACACAAATGGTAGAAATTTTGCCTTCTCCAAGTGGAAAAAGAGTCATCCCCCGAGTGACTGAAGAGATGAAAGCAGAGGCAGAAAAGAAAATTAAAAGGAAAATTAAGGTAATACTCTTGAAAGCTTATACATAAAACACTTTAAGCATTTTTCCACTTAGAACTGAACTAATCATAAAACTTCTAATCCCGTAGTTTGGAATTTATCAACTCATCATAACTTCCCTTCCTTACGAGCCTGATTTATTTTCAGTGTTTTAAGTATCTTGAAAAAGTCATACCCATACCATTATTCAGAGCTCTTAGCCAAAATAGAAAAAAAAAAATCATTCTTTGACCAAATATATATTTGTATATTTTACCATCTATTTTTCTGAATAATAAGTTGGCAGAATTTGACCATCTTTGTCATGCTATCTTTTAGAGTGAAAATACTGAAGGAAGCCCTCAAGAGGAAGGAATGGAAGTAGAAAGCCTAAAACTGAGGCTGGAAAAGAAACAGAAAAGAGAGCCAGGTATTGAAACATCTTAAGGAAAATGATGTAGGGTTGAGATTAAATTCTGTTTGTTACCTAGTACATTCCACATAGATATTCAGAAGTTCTTCTTGAGGTCCATGAAGGACTATATCTGAACTTCCCTATCTTTCTCCTTGGTATTTGATTTTTGTAATGAAATAATTTCAACACAAAGCAACATTACTTTTTTCTTTTTAAATCAGCTTTCAGTTCAGTTCAGTCACTCAGTCATGTCCGACTCTTTGCGACCCCGTAAATCGCAGCACGCCAGGCCTCTCTGTCCATCACCATCTCCCGGAGTTCACTCAGACTCAAGTCCATCGAGTCAGTGATGCCATCCAACCATCTCATCCTCTGTTGTCCCCTTCTCCTCCTGCCCCAAATCCCTCCCAGCATCAGAGTCTTTTCCAATGAGTCAACTCTTCGCATGAGGTGGCCAAAGTATTGGAGTTTCAGCTTTAGCATCATTCCTTCTAATGAACACCCAGGACTGATTTCCTTTAGAATGGACTGGTTGGATCTCCTTGCAGTCCAAGGGACTCTCAAGAGTCTTCTCCAACACCACAGTTCAAAAGCATCGATTCTTCGGTGCTCAGTTTTCTTCACAGTCTAACTCTCACATTCATATATGACCGCTGGAAAAACCATAGCCTTGACTAGACAGGCCTTTGTTGGCAAAGTAATGTCTCTGCTTTTGAATATGCTATCTAGGTTGGTCATAACTTTCCTTCCAAGGAGTAAGTGTCTTTTAATTTCATGGCTGCAATCACCATCTGCAGTGATTTTGGAGCCCCCAAAAATAAAGTCTGATACTATTTCCGCATCTATTTGCCATGAAGTGATGGGACCAGATGCCATGATCTTAGTTTTCTGAATGTTGAGCTTTAAGCTAACTTTTTCACTCTCCTCTTTCACTTTCATCAAGAGGCTTTAGAGTTCCTCTTCACTTTCTGCCATAAGGGTGGTGTCATCTGCATATCTGAGGTGATTGATATTTCTCCCGGCAATCTTGATTCCAGCTTGTGCTTCTTCCAGCCCAGCATTTCTCATGATGTACTCTGCATAGAAGTTAAATAAGCAGGGTGACAATACACAGCCTTGACGTACTCCTTTTCCTATTTGGAACCATATTCATATATAAAGTTTCTTGAAGACAGTCACCACATCTTAGTCATGTTGTTTTATCCCGAGTTCAGCACTGTACGTGGGATATACTTAACACCCACGCAGTAAATTAAGTAGAAGTAACAACTCTAACCATTTGTTTATGCCTTTACTGAATATCTACTTATTTTTAACATCTTCATTGAGATGTTTTAACATAGTCATATGCAAGATTCACTCATTTAAAGTGTACCATTCAGTGATTTTAGTATTCTCAGTTTTAGAACAGTTTCTTGCCCTGCAGAGAACACTGTACCCATTAATGGCCACTCCCCATTTTTTCCCAACTCCCTCTCCCCCCAGGCAACCACCAATCTACTTTCTGTGTCTAGATTTGTCTATTCTGGACATTTTATATGAATGGAATCATGTAATATTTTCCTTTGTGGCTGACTTCTTCACTTAACATAATGTTTTCAAGGGTCAGCCACATTGTAACATGTATCAATACTTCATTCTGTTTTGTTGCCAAATAGTTTTTCATTGTATGAATATACCACATTATATTTATTTGGTCATCAGCTGATAGATTGGATCGTTTCCACTTTGGGGCTTTTATATTTCTTTGGAGAAGTGTCTGTTCAGATCCTTTGCCCATTTTTTACATTGGGTTATTTGTCTTTTAATTGTTGAGTTAGTTGCAAGAGTTCTTTATATTCTAGATGCCCGATCTTTATCAGATATATGATTCTCAAATATTTTCTGCCAGCCTGTAAAATATCTTTTCATTTTCTTGATGATGTCCTTTGAAACACAGTTTTTAATTTTGATGAAGTCTAATTTATCTTTTTCTTCTGTTGCTCATATTTTTGGTGTCATATCTAATCTTTGCCAAATCCAAGTTCATAAAGATTTACACCTAGGGAATTCCCTGGCAGTCCAATGATTAGGACTCCATGCTTTCACTACTGAGGGCCCAGGTTTGATCCCTAGTTGGGGAACTAAGATCCTGCAAGCCCTGTGGTATAGCCAGAAAAAAGAAGAAAAGATTTACCCCTTATTTTCCTTTAAGAGTTTTTAGTTTTAGCTTTTACATTTAGGTAATTTTGAAGTAAGTTGTATATGGTATAAGCAAGGGGTCCAACTTCATTCTTTTGCATGTGGATATCCAGGTGACCCAGCACCATATACTGAAAAAACTTTCCCCATTGAATTGTTTTCACTTTTGCCAAAAATCTAAAGTTTATTTATGGATTCTCAGCTCTATTCCATTGATTGATGTATATATCTATCCTTGAGTGCCTACCTGTGATAGGTAATGTGTGCTCAGTTCTGTGGGGAGTACAAAGATAAATAAAACAAATAGAAACAGCTTTTGTTGTTGTTCAGTTGACCAGTCACGTCCGAGTCTTTGAGACTCCCTGGACTACAGCACTCCAGGCTTCCCTGTCCTTCACTGTCTCCCAGAGTTTGCTCAAACTCATCCAGCTACCATCCAACTATGCCTGTTGTCCCCTAAACATCTTAGTGTTGAAAAAGAAGTAGTAAGAAGATGGGAGGGGGGGCTCAAGAGGGAAGGGATATATATATGGTTATGGCTGATTCACATTGTTGTATGGCAGAAACCAACACAATGTTGTACAGCAATTATCCTCCAAAAAAGTAATAAAAGTATGTTGTATGTACTATGCTGTTTAAACCACCTAGCAATCAGTACTTTGGCCAGTTGATGCTAACGGCCAACTCATTAGAAAAGACCATCATGCTGGGAAAGATTGAAGGCAAAAGAAGAGGGTGGCAGAGGATGAGATGGTTAGATAGCATCACCAACTCAGTGAACATGAATTTGAGCAAACTCCAGGAGATAGTGAAGGACAGGGAAGCCTGGCTGCAGTTTATGAGGTCACAAAGAGTGGGTCACAAATTAGCAACTGAACAACACAAAGCAATCAATTAGCATATAAAACCAATGACGCAAATAAGTATTTTGAGCATTTGCATTTCCCATCACCATCTCAAATATTGTGAGGACACAAGAAATGGGGAAGCATGGTGTTTACCCTCAAGAGGTTTATCAGGAAAGAAGTAAAGCAGAACATACTAGCCACTGTAGTGATTTAGAGAAAGTGGAATCAGTGTGGGTATATGCAGGCTTTGTGAAAGAGATAACACTTGGGTTAGAGTCTTACAGACTGAGTAAGGTTTAGATATTCTAGACTAAGAGAAGAAAAATTATATAATATGCATGGGACAATGAGAAGGCCCCCTTCACAGAGTGGGAGGATTTATTTTGAAAAATAGTAGCAAATAGTTATATCAGATTGTGAAGAGTTAGGAAACCAGGTTGTTGGGGAGGATGGATATGTTGGATTCAACTAGGTATATGAAGAAGGAACTAACTAGACCAATAAGGAGACTGCCCTTATCTTTGGGCCTAAATGAAGGAAATAAATAGCAAAAGGTGGGTATGAGAGACAGTTGGGGTTAAGAATTAAGAAGACTTAGTGACTTTAAACATCCTCAACTCAGCCATTAAATGTCCTTAAGATTTGGGCCAAGCCATTCTTTCCTTTTGAATTGTCTCCCTTGCCTTGACTTTATAACTTGTTGATCTTGCAGCCTTCCCCATCTCCACACTGTAGCCTATAAGAACTCTTTAAAAATGCAAATCTGGTCATATAAGTTCCCTGTTTAAAACAAAATTCTTAACAAGACCAGCTATTCTCCCCCTGACTTCTGTTTTCCAGCCATAATGGATTTCTTTCAGCTTCCTAAATGTACTGTATTGTCTCACAGAACTTTGTACATGTTATATCCTGAACTAGAATGTTTGCCATCCATTTCCCTTCAACTAGCTAACTCTTGTTTAACCTTCAGATCTCAGCTCAAACATCTCTTTCTTGCAAAAGCCTCATATTTATATACATATACACGCATACTATTGATGCATGCCCTATGTAAACACATATACTGTGGGATTACTACTACTATGGGATTAGATGACCAAGCTATAAGCTCCTTAGCAAGAGGGACTATGTTTCTGTTCACCATTGTATTCCCAGTACTAGTACAGAGTTAAGTATTAGGTTGGCCGAAAAGTTCCTTCAGTTAGTGACTGCTTTGTTCAATAAAGTCCTTAGTAAATATGAAAAATATATCTTTTATTTTTACACTTTAAGCCAAATGAAGTTTTTGGCCAACCTAATATTTGAAGGATAGATGGATGATAGATGGAGAAAAGTGAGTCAGAGAATATGTAAAGATGGTTAATTCCTATCTCCTTTCCAGTTACCAAGACAAAGAAACAAACTACATTGCCTTTCAAACCAATCAAGAAAGCAAAGAAAAGAAACCCCTGGTCTGATTCAGAATCAGACATGAGCAGTAACGAAAGTAATTTTGATGTCCCTCCACGAGAAAAAGAGTCGCGGAGAGCAGCAGGTAAGGAAAAGTGAAGAACATGATGCATATTCTGAAAGATTCAATGATCTGTGTATTTTGAGGTACATAATCCCAGAAATTGTTATCTTAGAGCAGTAATTAAATTTTTGAGAAATTAAGACATCTTTACAAAGATTAAAGTGAAGCTTATATCTTCAGGACATATTATATTAATCTGTGGATTAAATATTTCTCCTGTTGTCCTTTTGATTCTTTGCATATGTATATTTTTAACAGCAAAAACCAAATTCACAATGGATTTGGATTCAGATGAAGATTTTTCAGATTTTGATGAAGACACTCAAGATGATTTTGTCCCATCAAATGCTAGTCCACCTAAGATCCAAACTTCCCCAAAGTAAGTATCCTCTCTAATAGGGATTTTAGCATGATTGTTTTTAATAGTTGATGATATATTCTTTGTTGTTTGACACATTTAGAACTGGTCGTCAGGATGTTTTGTTTTATTTTATTCTAGACATAGTAACAAAGAACTGAAGCCACTGAAGAGTGCCTCATCAGGTATGTATTTAAGTAAAAATTGTGAGATGTCTGCTTTACTGGACACTCAGGTCCACCTGGCTTCTAACCCAGACTACATTATCCAAGTCCTATCTTTGAAAATAAGTGTGGGTTCTTGTTAGTATTACATTGATATTGGTCATTAGATTTAGTTTTGCACATGAATAAGTTCTCCATTTAATATATTAAAAGTAACCATGTGCTTGCCAGGTACTGTGCTAGAGATACAAAAAATAACTTTGCTGATGAAGAACCCAGAAATTAGAACAAAGTTATAAAAGTTTGTTTGGAATATTCCAGAAAAGTCACAAGCATGGTGTTTGAATAGGAATTCAGAGCAGGGACAAAGCACAGATTTTTATGTATTGCTTATATGTACTACTTTCCTTTCCATTTGAAGTAACAGAGCTTGATGCTGATGATGCTGAGGATAATGTACCACCTCCTCCAAGCTCTCCTGCTGCTGACTTCCCAGCTGTAACTGAAACCATAAACCCTGTTCCTAAAAAGAATGTGACAGCAAAGAAGACAGCAGCAAAAAGTGAGCCTCAGTCTTTGAATTGGGTTAATATTGGGATTATGGACAGGGAGGCCTGGCGTGCTGCGATTCATGGGGTCGCAAGAGTCGGACACAACTGAGTGACTGAACTGAACTGAACTAGCTTCTACAAGTCAACTTCAAATTTTTATTCTCCAAATTTACTATAGATATTAAAATAAAGACTTTGTCTAAATGAAAACAAATCCTTAGATCTTTATAATCAAAATTGCTAGTCAAAAGATTTTAAAAAAGAGGGTTTCTCAAAATGCCAGGTGTTATCCTAACTCATATCTATGACAAGGATGGGACTTAGAAACAGTTACAAACATTTAACATGAAACATATAACTACAAAAAAAAAAATCGGATACTTAAGAATATTTCAATTCTCTAATGCATTTTCGTCTCGATTATGTTGTCTTTTCCTATGTTAAATATAAGCGGAAAACAAGTTGCTAAAGAAAGTTCACTGTGGAAACAATTCAGCTGAGAGTGACCCTGATGAATGCCTGTTTTACAGGTCAGTCTCCCACCTCCACTACAGGCGCCAAGAAAAGGGCTGCACCAAAAAGAACCAAAAAGGACCCAGACTTGGATTCCGATGTCTCTAAAAAGCCTAATGCCCCCAAAACCAAGACTCGCCGCAAAAGGAAGGCATCCTCCTCTGATGATTCGGACTCTAATTTTGAGAAACTGATCTCCAAAGCGGTCACAAGCAAGGTATTTATTCTAGTCAGCCCTTTCACTGTAGGGTTTTTTTTTCCACTGGAAAAAAGTTATTGTAAAACACGTAATCAAGCTTTGCTGCTAATAATGTGGCACATTTTTAAGAAAATAAATGTAAATCCATTACCCTTTTACTCTATGTAGTTTAGTTGTAAAACAGCTAAATGTCACTAATTAGTCAATGAGAGATTTGCCTTTGGTCTATTTCTTACTACTTGTTAGAAGGTGGAATATTCCTTGAGTTGTAGTCTGTTGGTATATTTTTTGCATTGAAATTCTACTGTCTGGTTGATACTGGAAATTACTTGTGCTCTTCTATTTTAGAAATCCAAGGAGGAAAGCGATGATTTCCATCTGGACTTGGACTCAGCTGTGGGTTCTCGGGCAAAATCTGGAAGAACAAAGAAACCTATAAAGTACCTTGAAGAATCAGATGAAGATGATTTCTTTTAAAATGTGAGGTGACTATTTTAAGTAATGATCTTAAAGTTAGGTAAATGTCTCAATCTCCTCCCCTCTGAATTTAGTTTGGGGAAGGCAGTTTTAGTTCAGGACCATTAAGGTCAAGTATGTAGAGCCCAAGTGTCCTTTATCTCTCTGTAATACTGTGACCATCTCCTGGAAAGTGTTTTGTTTTCTTCTCTGCTTTGTATATGTATTTAGTCTGTTTTCTTTTGTCTTTTAAAGTATGATTTTAGGCTCTCCTGGCCTCTTGGGATAGTTGTGTGGTAACTTTAGTGTAATGTAGTTTGACAGTTATTAAGCTAAAATTGGAGCCCTTTGACATAAAAGTTTCTGCTCTGCCTACTTTCAGTAAATATGAGATAGAGCATGATTAGTTCTCTGTTTTGTCTTAGTTTTATAAGCAATTTTCCATCAGATAGAAGTCTTATGTAGTTCCAGTTCCAAATACTCACTCAGCCTTTTATATGCGGAATTTTTAAGCAGTGAAAAATTGTTCGTATTCTTCATATCCTTTTGAATATCACCAGAAGCTGAAGAAAAACACCATGGATGTGTCTTTATAACAGTCAATAAAATGAAGAAAATTAGATCCTAAGTTGTGATTATCTCAGCACTTGACTTGTCCCCTCAGATTGCAAAGGAGTCAGGAACAATATTCTCAAAGAATATTGATGCTATACTCAGCAGTGAGCTTTTATATCCATTTTGGGAAATCTCCATAATTTTCAATTTATAAACTTTTCAAGACCTTCCTGCATTCATTACATGTGTGTGACTTGAGTGATGTTATCAATGTTTTTGTAAATATTTACTATGTTTTTCTATTTAGCTTAATTCCAACTATTTTATACTTTAATAAAACGTTGTAAACATTGCAACCCTTGATTGTTGCCCTTTTTTCACCCTGCACTACATTCTTTACCTTAGTCTGAAATATATCCTCTTCACTATTCACTATAAAATAGCTTTGAGAACTAGTCTCATCATTTTCTGATGTCCCTCATAACTCCTGGCCACAGTGATAGTTCTAAGAGAAAGGCACCATGACTAACGGCCAAGCAGATTTTTCCCTGAGCTTTAAACATGGGTGCTAAATTCATCTCTTTCACACTCAAATGGTGTTGACCCTCCATCAATAAATAGCTTTAAATATAAATTTCTATTCCCTACTTTAATAATATTTTGATAATCCAGTCGACTGCTTGATGATATCAGTAAATTGGGGCAATTGGCTAATCATTGAAGGGGGGAAAAAATGCTAGAAAGGCCCAACCCCTTCTCATCTTACAGGAAAGTCAAACTCAGGTCTTTTTTCCCCTCCCCCACCCACATTGCACACATTATGCAGGATCCTAGTTTCCTAACCAGGGATCAAACCCCTGCTTCCTGCATTGGGAACTGAGAGTCACCCACTGGACCAACAGGGAAATTCTTCACATAGACTATTAAGTATCAAAGACAAAACTGAAGGGACTTCCCTGGTGGTCCAGTGGTTAAAAACTTAGCTGCCAGTGCAGGGGACCTGGCCCAGGAAGATCCCACATGCCACGGAGCAACTTAAGCTCCAGCACCACAACTATGAAGCCCACCCACTTAGAGCTTGTGCTCCCCAAGAGAAGCCACTGCAATGAGCAGCTCCTACTTGCCTCAACTAGAGAAAACCCAAGAGTAGCAATGAAGACCCAGTACAGCCATAATTATTAGAAGGAAAGTCTTGAGTCACAAAGGGCTAGCCATCCTAAACATATCCCCAAGAGTGGCGTTGTCCAAAGAATGGAAAATGAGCCCTTTTATCAGAACCTGGACAAAAAGGTCAAGCTCTTTGTCCCAGCAGTTCTCACCTTAAGAAATTTAGAAAGGGACGTGCAGAAATCGATGTAAATACAAAGGAGAGTTCAAGTAACACAAGAAATATCAATGTCTTGGTTACAACATAATTTTACAAAATGCTTCCATGGGGGAAAGTAGGCAAAGTGTTCAATCCCTGAGTCGGGAAGATCCCCTGGAGTAGGAAATGGCAACCCATACCAGTATTCTTGTCTAGAAAATTCCATGGACAGAGGAGCCTGACAGGCTACAGTCTGTGGGACAGCAAAGAGGCAGACACCACTGAGCGCATACATACACGGAGGCAAAGTGTGCAATCGCTCTTTATTTTTCACAACTACATGTAAATCTATAATATCACACAAAAAAGTTACATACAAAGCTGCCTATTAAAGTTTCTATAATAATAAACTGAAAGTAACCTAAATGTCAACAAGAGACCTCTGGTGAAACAAGTTATGGTACAATGAGGAATACCGAGTGCTCGCTAAGAACCATCATGCAGGGACCTCCCAGCAAGTCCAGTGGTTAAGACTCAGGACTTGCCTGGTGGCACAGTGGATAAGAATCCGCCTGCCAGTGCAGGGGATTTGGGTTCCATCCCTGGTCTGGGAAGATTCCACATGCCGTGGAGCAACAAAGCCCATGTGCCAGAACTACTGAGCCTGAGCTCTAGAGCCCTCGAATTCTTAACTACCGAGCCCACACACTGCAACTACTGAAGAAGCCCTTGTGCTCCAAGGCCCGCATGCAGCAACTACTGAGTCCATGTGCTGCAGCCACTGAAGCCTGAGTACCTAGAGCTCATGCTCTGCAATAGCAGAAGCCACTGGAATGAGAAGCCCATGCACCGCAATGAAGAATATCCCCCACTCACTGCAATCAGAGAAAGCCAGCACAGCAGCAAAGACCCAGGGCAATTAAAGAAAACCCCGTTCCAGTGCAGGAGGCGTAGGTTCGTTCAATCCCTGGTCAAGGAACTAAGATCCCAGTTGGCACACGACCAAAAGATTAAAAAAAAAAGAAAAAGATCATGCAGATTATTTGACTTGAAAAGATATTTAGGACATTGCTAAGTGAAGAAAACAAGTTGCAAATCAAAGGTGAAATCCCTTTCTGGTGTGTATGCATTTGCTTACAAAATGAATCGGGGGGGGGGGGCGGGGAAGTGGGAGAAAGGCATATAAACCCTTGGAAAGAAAAAAAATCAAATATTTCCCTTCAGAAACCAAAAGTTCTCTCCTGATCATTAATGCACTTGCTAACTAAAAAGACTCCAAGTGAACTCAGTCCTTGACTCCTCATTCCTTAAGCTGCTGACATTCTAGGAGATGAAAATTCTAGTTCCAATAAACTTAGTGTTTATATACACTTAAACCCTTTAGAGAATATAGTGATTTCCTACACATATGAAACATTGCTTAGATACATAAGCGCATGTGTGCCAAGTTGACTGAGTCATGTCTAACTCTGCAACCCTATGGACTAGCCCACCAGGCTCCTCTGTCCATGGGATTTGCCAGGCAAGAATACTGGAGTGGGTTGCCTATGCCCTCCTCCAGGGATCTTCCTGACCCAGGAAAATAAAATATATTTAAATAAAATTTTTTTAAAAAA
This sequence comes from Capra hircus, assembly GCF_001704415.2. Lineage (NCBI taxonomy): Eukaryota > Metazoa > Chordata > Mammalia > Artiodactyla > Bovidae > Capra > Capra hircus. The sequence continues at coordinate 40,270,788 of NC_030826.1, read as the reverse complement.
CAATTTCTTACCAGGTCCACCCCAGGACTACTGACTTTTTAAAAGCACTTGTTTTAACAAGCACTCCACCTAATTAATCATGATGGAGAACCAATGCGATGTGCATTGAAAGGCCTTATTGTAAGTTGCAGCGAAATTCAGTTGCTTTTCTCTGGATAATGGGATGTGGGTGATTTTTGTTTTCTTCTTTCTATCTTCCTATGGTTGACAAAAATAGTAAATATTACATGTGCTCTTTCAAAATGAAAGTAACTATATATTTTTTTCTGCTTCTGAAAATAATGTGAACTCCCAGGTTGCTCAGTGGTAAAGCATCTGCCTGTGAATGCAGATATAAGAGATGTGGGTTCCATCCCTAGGTCAGAAAGATACCTGGGAAATTCATGGACAGAGGAGCCTGGCGGGCTACAGTCCATAGGGTCAGCTGCGACTGAGTGAGTGAGCACGCATGCACAAGTAATGTATGGGTTCTGGTTCTAATATGATGCTGAACTGTTAGCGCTCCAGGAATTGCCCTCAGGGCTTTTTCTCTTTCACTCAGGGGCTGTACCCTTGCAAATCTCAGCAGGATGTCTGCAGGCTGTATTGAAAACTGTGATGGTTAACTGTATGTGTCAACTTGACTGGGTTAAGGCATGCCCAGATAGCTGGTAAAATAGAACTTCTGAATGTGTTCTGTGAGGATGTCTCTGGAAAAGATTAGCATCTGAATCAGTAGACTGAGTTAAGATGATTCCCACCAGTGCAGGTGGGATCAACCACTCCACTGAAACGAACAAAAATGTCGGGGATGTGGTGAATCCGCTCTCTCTGAGCTGAGGTGTCTGTTTCCTTCCCTCGGACCTCCATACTCCTGGTTTTCCGGCCATGGGACTCAAACTGAATTACACCCCAGCTTTCCCGATTCTCCAGTTTGCAAATGGCAGGCTGTGGGACTTAGCCACCTTAATTATGTGAGCCAGTTCCTATAATAAATCTCCTCTTATAAATAGATATACATCCTATTGGTTCTGTTTTTCTGGAGAATCTTGCCTATACAAGCTCCAAAGTCCATTTTGGTACCGAAAGAACCGAAAATGACCTAGGATAGTGGATGTGGCAGCCTTGGTTCTGAATGCTGCAGAGAAGATCACATGGACATGAAAAGAAATGCAAATAAAAGCTACAGTGAGGGGTGACTGCTTAATCCCAGGCCTTGCAGGTTAGTTTTTTCTAGGTTTGGACTCAAGGCTTCTGTTGAAACCATGCTCTGCCAGATCATTGGTCAGGCCAAGAAGTATTCTAGCTTGATCCCCCTCTTCCTATTTATTGGACCAGGAGGTACTAGAACAGCATTGTATATCACGTGCCTGGCATTGTTCAGTTCTGTTGTCCGCTGGGACGGAAAGAATAACCCAGACCTCTGGAACCAGCTGGGACCTAACGATCAGTACAAGTTCAACTCTGTGAGTGTAGATTACAGCAAACTGAAGAAAGTCCAGACTTCTAAATGAAGCATTTCACTATAAAGTTGCTTAGAATGAAGGTCTTCCAGAAGCCATTCACACAATTTTCCACCTAACCAGGAAATATTTCCCCTCTAAATGCACAAAACCATGTTAGTGTATTGTGTTGGGGTTTACACAGATTAATAAGTAGTCTGAAACTTAAAAAAAAAAAACTACTACAATGAGGGGCTTCCCTGGTGGCTCAGCAGTGAAGAGTACATTTGCTAATGCAGAAGACAGAGTTTCCACTCCTGATCTAGGAAGATCCCACATGCCGAGGAGTAACTCAGCCCGTGTGCTACAACCACTGAGCCTGTGCTCTAGAGCCCAGGAGCCACAACTACTGAAGTCCGAATGCTCTAGAGCCCATGCTCTGCCACAAAAGAAGCCGCCTCAGTGAGAAGCCCACACACCATACCTAGAGAGTAGCGCCCACTCTCCACAACTAGAGAAAACCTAATCACAGCAACCAAGACCCAGCACAGCCAAAAATAAACGAATAAAAAAAATTAAGGCAATTTTTAAAAAAAATCTACAATGCAGGGGACCTCCCTCATTAAAACTCCATGCTCCCAATGCAAGGGGCCTGGTATCCATCCTTGGTCAGGGAATTAGAGTCCGCATGCCCTAACTAAGAGCCCGTTATGCCAAGACTAAAGATCCTGTGTGCCACAGTGAAGACCCAACACAGCCAAATTAAAACAAAAGCTACAATGAGGTATCACACTGGTCAGAATAGTCATCATCAACAAATCTACAGCCAGGCCTTCCCTGGTGGGCCAGTGGCAAGACTCGGCAGGCATACTCCCATTGCAAGGGGCCCAAGTTTGATCCCTGGTTAGGGATCTAGATCCCACATGCCACAACTAAGACCAAGTGCAACTGAATAAATAAATTTTTTAAAAATCTACAGCCATCAGACTAAGGAAGACCTGGAAACGTAGGGGCCACATGAGCTACATCCTCAGCTGCATCAGCAAACACCGGGAGCACCCAGGAGGCTGGGACAATGCTGGTGGCATTGATCACCACAGACGCAACTTCAACAAACATCACTCAGGATACTCTGGGCCAGCTGGTATGAGGCATTACCACTTAAAAGAGGAACTAGAGCAGAACTTCCCTGGAGTTGAGGGTGACCCCGTGGTTGGCACCCTGAGCATCCAGTGCAGGGAGTATGGGTTGGATCCCTGGCTGGGGAACTGAGACCCCACATACTGTGTAGCCAAAAAAAGAAGAAGAAACAGAACTTCTGCCCAGATGTCAACCTTGATAAATTGTGGACTTTGGTCAATGAACAGACATGGGTATAAACGCTGCCAAGAACCCAAAGCAGCCTGTCATGGTGAAGGTCAAATTCTTCAGCCGAAGAGCTGAGAAGGTTAAGGATGTGAGTAGGGCACGTATCCCAGTAGCTTGAAGCCACGTGATAGGAGATGCCTTAAATGTTAACAACTGCTTTAAAAAATAAAAGGTCTAAATAATAAACTCTGGAGAGAGTATGGAGAAAAGGGAAACCCTCCTACACTGTTAGTGAAAATGTAAATTGGTGCAGCCACTAAAGAGAACAGAATAAAAGTTTCTTAAAAAACTAAAAATAGAGCTACTATATGACCCAGCTATCCCACTCCTGGGCATGTACCTGGAGAAAATCATAATTCAGAAAGATACATGCGTCACTGCAGCACTCTTTACAATAGCCAGGACATAGAAGCAACCTGAATGTCTATCAACAGAGGGATGGCTTAAGAAGATGTACACATATACATTGGAATATTACTCAGTAGTAAGAAAAGAGCAAAATAAGGCCATTTGCAGCAATATGGATGGACCTAAAGATTATCACAGTAAGTGAAGTAAGTCAAAAGAGAAAGACAAATACCATATGATACCACTTACATATGGAATCTTTAAAAAAAAAAAAAGAAAAGAAAAAGGGAGCAAATGAACTTATTTGCAAAACATAAGTAGAGTCATGGATGTAGGAAACAAAGTTACCAAAGTGGTGGGAAACTGGGAGATTTCCAAAGACCCGGAAGCTTTTTGTCCATATGTATTCATCTGTGCTTTGCTGTGACGGCTACAGCTATAAACTGGAGGAGAGCGTATGGACAGGGAACTTAGGGAGCCGCTGAAAGGTGTGACACAGGAGGATGAACAGGCAAGGGTGAGCCACGGTCGGTGCTCAGCAGTCATGGTCCACACTGAAATCATGTGATGATACTGAACCTCCTACAGAGTAGCTTCCCAAGGTCTGAAACAGTGGCCACAAGGCAGACAAGCACATCCTTTGCCTGGGCTGCAGCTTTTGGTAATAACATTTTGTGTCGTGCACAAAACTCCATTCTGATGGAGTAGACAGGTTTTTCATAACTGTGGAAAATCACAGTGTTAATTTAAAAAGTGAATGGGAGGGATTCCCTGCTTTCAATACATGCTCTTGTAAGCATGGAAGTTCAGTTCAGTCGCTCAGTCGTGTCCAGCTGTTTTGTGACCCCCTAGACTGCAGCATGCCAAACTTCCCTGTCCATCACCAACTCCCGGAGCTTGCTCAAACACATGTCCATCAAGTCGATGATGCCATCCAAGTATTTCATCCTCTGTTGTCCCCTTCTCCTCCTGCCTTCAATCTTCCCAAGCATCAGGGCATTTTCCAAGGAGTCAGTTCTTTGCATTGGGTGGCCAAAGTATTGAAACTTCAGCTTCAGCATCAATTCCTCCAATGAATATTCATGATTGATTTCCTTTAGGATTGAGTGGTTTGATCTCCTTGACATCCAAGGGACTCTCAAGAGTCTTCTCCAACACCACAGTTCAAAATCATCAATTCTTTGGTGCTCAGCTTTCTTTATCTTTATGGTCCAACTCTCACATCCATGCATGACTACTGGAAAAACCATAGATTTGACTAGATGGACCTTTGTTGGCAAAGTAATGTCTCTGCTTTTTAATATGCTGTCTAGATTGGTCATAGTTTTTCTTCCAAGGAGCAAGCATCTTTTAATTTCTTGGCTGCAGTCACCATCTGCAGTGACTTTGGCGTCCAAGAAAACAAAGTCTGTCACTGTTTCCATCGTTCCCCCTTCTATTTGCCATGAAGTGATGGGACCAGGTGCCATGATCTTGGCTTTTTGAATGTTGAGTTTTAAGCTAACTTTTTCACTCTCCTCTTTTGCTGGGGGCCAGCGCGAGGAACTCCGCCCATAGCAAAAGTCATGAGGAAGGAGGCCTGGCATACGCAAAGGCGTGATCAAGCCTCAGGAAACCCCCCATTCCCGAGCATCTACACCAAAACCAGAGTCTGTTTTATGCTCTCACCTACACCTCTGACTTTACGGGGGGCTCTCCCCCATCACCATTTCTCTTGGAGAAGGAGTTAACTTGCAGCTCCAAGGCAATAAAAATTCCTGGGCGTGACAAGAGTGTTTCAGCTTACAGACTCCTCTGAAGGTTATCTAGCCCACCTGTATAGGTTCGTCCGGCCACGGACGATTGTTTACAGCCTCCCAATCTGAGAGACACGAGATGTTTTAGACTTACTAAAAGCATATTCTTTTGGGGAGTTAGAAATTATTAGTATAGTGGGTTGGTTAGGAATTATATTGGTGAAGGTTTTTTCATTTGTTTTGTCAATGATTGCTGCTAATTCCCTCCCCTGGGTGGGACAAGGATGTCTCAGGTCAAACCTCTCTGCTGACAGACTAGCTTGTATGACAGGATTATCCATACTCCTGCCACATGATTGTTTACTACCTCTTAACCATAAACAGCACAGAGAGTTTTGAAGTATTTTGAGAGTCTTAATTAGCATAGGGCTTTTTCTTCTTGTTGAGTCAATGATTGCCGCCAGGCCTCCATATCCTTAGGCACCTGGGAATATATTAATCAATGTATTTGGAATATAGCAAAGGAAATATAGTAGTTTTTGATGTTAGCAATACTAGACTTTTTTAGTTAATGAATTTTCTCTTTTGTAATAGATCACTGTGCTTTGTTATAAATCACTGTGTCCTTGCTATGTAAAAATGTAACTTTATCATATCTTAAGACTAAATAGATCTTAAGGGGAGCATTGATGAAAGGATTTTCATTTGTTGGGCTGATGTTTGCTGCTAAATCTCCATATTCCCTGCCCTTATAATGAATATAACTAACATATAGGAGAAATAAGTATTAACCTTTAAGCATATAGGAGAAATAAGTATTAACTTTTAAGATTAATCATGTTAACCTTGGGTTAAATCAATTCCTTTCTTGATTGTAACTCACTACACCCTCACCCTATAGGAATACAACTTTATTTGGAGCGTGGTGCCTGGTTTAAGAAAAAACACCCTTGGAAGAAATAAGTTTTTTGGTTATCAGAAAGAAAGGATCATAAAATGTCAGCAGGTCTCATGGCCAGATGATGTAAAATTCCTAAGACCTTTTTATGTGAAGCACCTGATTTTGATAAAGGTCAGGACTGCTGACCCCCGCGTGACTCTGTATTCATACCTATATGTAACAAAAGGTATGTAAACAAACCCAAAAATAAAGAAATCGGATCAGTTTCCGGAAAGACTGATTCCCCCATGTCGCTTCTTTCTTGCTCCCGTTTTTCTGGCTAAATTCCCATCTGGAGCATGGATGCTATTCCACATAATCCAAGTTATTCAGCCTCTTTTTCTCCACTAATCTTCCTACTACACTATCCGTTTCTAATCTCTCTCTATATCTGTAATTAAATATGTATTTTTCCATGGATGCCGACTCCGTCCCCACCTTCGAATCACCCTGGATCCACCGGGGCTGAACCCCAGCACTCTTTTACTTTTAAGAGGCTCTTTAGTTCTTCGCTTTCTGCCATAAGGGTGGCATCATCTGCATATCCGAAGTTATTGATATTTCTCCCAGCAATCTTGATTCCAGCTTGGGCTTCATCCAGCCCAGCATTTCACTTGATGTACTCTGCATATAAGTTAAATAAACAGAGTGACAATATACCTCTTTGGTGTACTCCTTTCCCAATTTGGAAACAGTCTCTTGTTTCATGGCTGGTTCTAACTGTTGCTTCCTGACCTGCACATACAGATTTCTCAGGAGGCAGGTAAGGTGGTCTGGCATTCCCATCTCTTTCAGAATTTTCCACAGTTTGTTGTGATCCACACAGTCAAAGGCTTTAGTGTAGTCAATAAAGCAGAAATAGATGTTTTTTCTGGAACTCTCTTGCCTTCTCTATGATCCAGTGAATGTTGGCAACTTGATCTCTGGTTCCTCTGCCTTTTCTGAATCCAGCTTGACCATCTGGAAGTTCTACGTTCACACACTGTTGAAGCCTGGCTTGGAGAATTTTGAGCATTACTTTGCTAGCGTGTGAGATGAGTACAATTATGTGGTAGTTTGAGCATTCTTTGGCATTGCCTTTCTTTGGGATTGGAATGAAAACTGACCTTTTCCAGTGCCGGGGCCACTGCTAACTTGTCCAAATTTGCTGGCATGTTGAGTGCAGCACTTTCACAGCATCATCTTTTAGGATTTGAAATAGCTCTACTGGAACTCCATCACTTCCACTAGCTTTGTTCATAGTGATGCTTCCTAAGCCCCACTTGACTTCACATTCCAGGATGTCTGGCTCTAGGTGAGTGATCACACCATCGTGGTTATCTGGGTCATGAAGATCTTTTTTGTATAGTTCTGTGTATTCTTGCCACCTCTTCTTAATATCTTCTGCTTCTGTTTCTGTCCTTTATTGAGCCTATCTTTGCATGAAATATTCCGTTCGTATCTCTAATTTTCTTGAAGAGATCTCTAGTCTTTCCCATTCTATTGTTTTCCTCTATTTCTTTGTATTGATCACTGAGGAACACTTTCTTATCTCTCCTTACTATTCTTTGGAACTCTGCAGTCAGATGGATATATCTTTCCTTTTCTCCTTTGCCTTTAGCCTCTCTTCTTTTCTCAGCTATTTGTAAGGCCTCCTCAGACAGCCATTTTGCCTTTTTGCATTTCTTTTTCTTGGGGATGGTCTTGATCACCACCTCCTATACAATGTCATGAGTCCATAGTTCTTCAGGAACTCTGTCTATCAAATCAAATTCCTTGAATCCACTTGTCACTTCCACTGTATAATTGTAAGGAATTTGATTTAGGTCATACCTGAATGGTCTAGGGGTTTTCCTTACTTTCGTCAATTTATGCCTGAATTTTGCACTAAGGAGTTCATGGTCTGAGCCATAATCAGCTCCCCGTCTTGTTTTTGCTGACTGTATAGAGCTTCTCCATCTTTGGCTGCAAAGAATATAATCAATCTGATTTCAGTATTGACCATCTGGTGATGTCCTTGTGTAGAGTCGTCTGTGTGGTTGGAAGAGGATGTTTGCTATGACCAGTGTGTTCTCTTGACATAACTCTGTTAGCCTTTGCCCTGCTTCATCCTGTACTCCAAGGCCAAACTCGCCTGTTACTCCAAGTATCTCTCAACTTTCTACTTTTGCATTCCAGAACATGTGAAAATGAAAGTTGCTCAGTAATGTCTGACTCTTTGCAACCTCATGGACTATACAGTCCATGGACTTCTCTAAGCCATAATACTGGAGTGGGTAGCCTTTTCCCTTTTCCTTCTCCAGGGGGTCTTCCCAGCCCACGGTTCAAATCCAGGTCTCCCGCACTGCAGGCAGATTCTTTACTAGCTAAGCCACAAGGGAAACCCAAGTATACTGGAGTGGGTAGCCTATCCCTTCTCCAGCAAGTCTTCCTGACCCAGGAATAGAACCACCTGCATTGCAGGTGGATTCTTTACCAACTGAACTATCAGAGAAGCCCATTCCAGAATATACATTGCAGTTATTGGGGAGAGATTTGCAATGCACCATGGGGAAATAGCAACGTACTCCAGTATTCCTGCCTGGAAAACCCCATAGACAGAGGAGCCTGGAGGGCTACAGTTCATGGGGTTTCAAAGAATCAGACACAACTGAGAGACTAAGCACTAGCATGACGGGGAAACTATCGATCCCGCCTTCAAGAATCTCCATGGAAACCACAGTTGTATCTTCTCTTGCTGGATGGAACAGACAAGTCTGAATTGGATGGAGAAATAAGTGCATTACCACCTGTATGGTTACAGAATTCCGGGGCACATATTCAAATTATATGCTTTGTAATGGTCTTTGCCAGACAAAAACCATGAAGCAATGAACATGAAAAGGCTAAAAATGGGAACATAAACACATACTTTTAATAAATTCCAAAGCAAAAAGTTTGGAGAACTACATGGTGGAGAAGAGCTCTGGCAGATGCCACATTAACTAAGAAATCAGTGTAGGAACCTCCTACACTGTTGGTGGGACGTAAGTTGGTGCAGCCACTATGGAGAACAGTATGGAGACTACTCAGAAAACTAAAAATAGAGCTATTATATGATCCAGCAATCCCACTCCTGGGCATATATCTAGACAAAACTCTAATTCAAAAAGATACATGCACCCCTATATTCATAGCAGCAGTATTTACAATAACCAAGACATGGAATAAAACTAAATGTCCGTTCACAGATGAATGGATACAGGAGATGCGGTACCTATATACAATGGAGTACTACTCAGCCATAAAAAGAACAAAATAATGCCATTTGCAGCAACATGGATGCCACTAAAGATTATCAGCAAGTCAGTGAAGTCAGTCAGAAAGACAAATACCATATGATATCACTTGTATGTGGAATCTAAAAACCACTTATCCACAAAATAGAAACAGAAATAGACTCATGGACACAGAGAACAGACTTATGATTGCCAAGGGGGAAGGGGCTGGAAGAGAGACAGAGGAGGAAATTGGGGTCAGCAAATGTAAGCTATTATATATAGATTAGATAAACAACAACATCCTGCTGTGTAGCATGGGCAGCTACATTCAATATCCTGTGATAAATGGAAAAGAATATTAAAAAATGCATATGTATGTATAACTGAATCACTTTGCTGTACAGCAGAAATTAACTCATTATAAAAAAGAACTATACTTCAATTTTTTAAAAACATTTCAGTCCACCTTACATGATTAAACTGTTCTGAGTTGGGTAAATGACTCTACATACAAACTGGAAGATAAAGATAGAACTATAGAAATGATGAAGCAATCAAACTCACAGTGTTATGATTTTGTGTTAAATTTAGGAACATTTCATAATCATTCAGAATGTATTTGTGTTACATATATTTTTAAAGACTTATTTATTCATTCATTTATTTTTAGGCTGCACCACATGCGGCATGTGGGATCTTAGTTCCCCAACCTGAGAACAAAACGTGCCCCTCCCACACTGAAAGCACAGAGTCCCAACCACTGAACCACCAGGCAAGACCTTGTATTACATATTTTTAATGTTCCTAATGTTTAAAAGAATTTAAGAAGAAACCTGATAGATTAGCCCAGTAATTTCAATTTAAATATGTAACATATTTTTAGATGATATTTTAATTTTAACTTTGGGGGAGGTATGCCACACAACTTGCAGGATCTTAATTCCCCCACCAGGGATTGAACCTGCACCCTTGGCGATGAAAGTGCAGAGTCCTAACCGCTGAACTGCCAGGGAATTCTCAAAAGTTTAACAGATTTGATTAAATTTGTAAACACTACTATAAAATTGAAAAGAACTTGAATTTGTACATTTGGTTTGTTAGGTTTACAGAAGTTATTTTAATGCATCAGAAGATAATTATTTGTTAGAGTTTTCAGTTCCATCAGGCTTGGAAGTGTTTGGATTTAATTAAACAGGTTTGTAATTAGTGTCTATTAAGCAGGGGCTGCAGCCGGAGGAGCTACCCCACGCCCAAGGTCAGGAGGGGCGGTGGTGAGGAGATACCCCTCGTCCAAGGTAAGGAGCAACAGGCTGCGCTTTGCTGGAGCAGCTATGAAGAGATACCCCGTCCAAGGTAAGAGAAACCCAAGTAAGATGGTAGGTGTTGCGAGAGGGCATCAGAAGGCAGACACACTAAAACCATAATCAAAGAAAACTAGTCAACCTAATCACATGGACCACAGCCTTGTCTAACTCAATGAAACTAAGCCATGCCGTGTGGGGTCACCCAAGATGGGCGGGTCATGGTAGAGAGGTCTGACAGTATGTGGTCCACTGGAGAAGGGAACAGCAAACCACTTCAGTATTCTTGCCTTGAGAACCCCATGAACAGAATGAAAAGGCAAAATGATAGGATACTGAAAGAGGAACTCCCCAGGTTGGTAGGTGCCCAATATGCTACTGGAGATCAGTGGAGAAATAACTCCAGAAAGAATGAAGGTATGGAGCCAAAGCAAAAACAATACCCAGTTGTGGATGTGACTGGTGATAGAGGCAAGGTCCGATGCTGTAAAGAGCAATATTGCACAGGAACCTGGAATGTTAGGTCCATGAATCAAGGCAAACTGGAAGTGGTCAAACAGGAGATGGCAAGGGTGAACATCGACATTCTAGGAATCAGCGAACTAAAATGGACTGGAGTGGGTGAATTTAACTCAGATGACCATTATATCTACTACTGCAGGCAGGAATCTCTTAGAAGAAATGGAGTAGCCATCATGGTCAACAAAAGAGTCCGAAATGCAGTACTTGGATGCAGTCTCCAAAACGACAGAATGATCTCTGTTCGTTTCCAAGGCAAGCCATTCAATATCACAGTAATCCAAATCTATGCCCCAACCAGTAACACTGAAGGAGCTGAAGTTGAAAATTTCTATGAAGACCTACAAGACTTTTTAGAACTAACACCCCAAAAAGATGTCCTTTTCATTATAGAGGACTGGAATGCAAAAGTAGGATGTCAAGAAATACCTGGAGTAACAGGCAAATTTGCCCTTGGAGTAAGGAATGAAGCAGGGCAAAGGCTAATAGAGTTTTGCCAAGAGAACACACTGGTCATAGCAAACACCCACTTCCAACAACACAAGAGAAGACTCTACACAAGGACATCACCCGATGGTCAACACCGAAATCAGATTGATTATATTCTTTGCAGCCAAAGATGGAGAAGCTCTATACAGTCAGCAAAAACAAGACCGGGAGCTGACTGTGGCTCAGATCATGAACTCCTTATTGTCAAATTCAGACTTAAATTGAAGAAAGTAGGGAAAACCACTAGATCGTTCAGGTATGACCTAAATCAAATCCTTTATGATTATACAGTGGAAGTGAGAAATAGATTTAAGGGACTAGATCTGATAGAGTGCCTGATGAACTATGGACGGAGGTTCATGACATTGTACCGGAGACAGGGATCAAGACCATCTCCATGGAAAAGAAACGCAAAAAAGGAATATGGCTGTCTGGAGAGGCCTTACAAATAGCTGTGAAAAGAAGAGAAGTGAAAAGCAAAGGAGAAAAGGAAAGATATAAGCATCTGAATGCAGAGTTCCAAAGAATAGCAAGGAGAGATAAGAAAGCCTTCCTCAGTGATCACTGCAAAGAAATAGAGGAAAACAATAGAATGGGAAAGACTAGAGATCTCTTCAAGAAAACCAGAGATACGAACGGAATATTTCATGCAAAGATAGGCTCAATAAAGGACAGAAATGGTATGGACCTAACAGAAGCAGAAGATATTAAGAAGAGGTGGCAAGAATACATGGAAGAACTGTACAAAAAAGATCTTCATGACCAAGATAATCATGATGGTGTAATCAGTCACCTAGAGCCAGACATCCTGGAATGTGAAGTCAAGTGGGCCTTAGAAAGCATCACTATGAATAAAGCTAGTGGAGGTGGTGGAATTCCAGTAGAGCTATTTCAAATCCTAAAAGATGATGCTGTGAAAGTGCTGCACTCAGTCTGCCAGCACATTTGGAAAACTCAGCAGTGGCCACAGGACTGGAAAAGGTCAGTTTTCATTCCAATCCCAAAGAAAGGCAATGCCAAAAAATGCTCAAACTACCGCACAATTGCACTCATCTCACACACTAGTAAAGTAATGCTCAAAATTCTCCAAGCCAGTACATGAACCATGAACTTCCAGATGTTCAAGCTGGTTTTAGAAAAGGCAGAGGTGTGTGGGGCGCTCCGCAGAAAGAGAGAAGCAGTGGAACTTCCCTCAGCAAAGCCGAGGGGTCCCGAGGAGAGGTGAGCCTGCTCTCCGCCAACCCAGCCCCTTGGCAAGCAAGAGACAATCAGACGCGACAGGGGTTCCGTCTAAGCAGTTCTGCTTTATTGCCGCAAGCTCCCGACTTATAAAGGCGAGCAGGGGGTTTGCGAGGGACTTTCCATAGTTGCACCAATCACATTAAAGGTCAAATCGTCATGTGCCATCATTATAACAGGAGTCTATGGTGATCATGCACTGTCCACGTGCACGAAAATCAAGAGAGCCAATCAAAAACTTTGACAAACAACTTAGGCCACGCCCTCATCTCTTCCGCCAGGTGCCATCTTAGTTTCTGACCGCAAAGCTAACCCATCTTTTTTAAGGTTTCCCATTTAGGGCCCCACACAGAGGAACCAGAGATCAAATTGCCAACATCCACTGGATCATCGAAAAAGCAAGAGAGTTCCAGAAAAACATCTATTTCTGCTTTATTGACTATGCCAAAGCCTTTAACTGTGTGGATCACAATAAACTGCGGAAAATTCTGAAAGAGATGGGAATAACAGACCACCTGACTTGCTTCTTCAGAAACCTATATGCAGGTCAGGAAGCAACAGTTAGAACTGGACATGGAACAACAGACTAGTTCCAAATAGGAAAAGGAGTACGTCAAGGCTGTATATTGTCACCCTGCTTATTTAACTTATATGCAGAGTACATCATGAGAAATGCTGGGCTGGAAGAAGCACAAGCTGGAATCAAGATTGCCAGGAGAAATATCAATCATCTCAGATATGCAGATCACACCACCCTCATGGCAGAAAGTGAAGAGGAACTAAAAAGCCTCTTGATGAAAGTGAAAGAGGAGAGTGAAAAAGTTGGCTTAAAGCTCAACATTGAGAAAGCGAAGATCATGGCATCTGGTCCCATCACTTCATGGGAAATAGATGGGGAAACAGTGGAAACAGTGTCAGACTTTATTTTGGGGGGCTCCAAAATCACTGCAGATGGTGATTGCAGCCATGAAATTAAAAGACACTTACTCCTTGGAAGGAAAGTTATGACCAACCTAGATAGCATATTCAAAAGCACAGACAGTACTTTGCCAACAAAGGTCCGTCTAGTCAAGGCTGTGGTTTTTCCTCTGGTCATGTATGGATGTGAGAGTTGGACTGTGAAGAAAGCTGAGCGCCGAAGAATCGATGCTTTTGAACTGTGGTGTTGGAGAAGACTCTTGAGAGTCCCTTAGACTGCAAGGAGATCCAACCAGTCCATTCTGAAGGAGATCAGCCCTGGGTGTTCCTTGGAAGGAATGATGCTGAAGCTGAAACTCCAGTACTTTGGCCACCTCATGCGAAGAGTTGACTCATTGGAAAAGACTCTGATGCTGGGAGGGATTGGGGGCAGGAGAAGGGGATGACAGAGGATGAGATGGCTGGATGGCATCACCGACTCAATAGACCTGAGTTTGAGTGAACTCTGGGAGTCGGTGATGGACAGGGAGGCCTGGTGTGAGTCGGACATGATTGAGCGACTGAACTGAACTGAACTGATGCAAATTTAACTTAAAAATTATAATTGAACATGAAACAGCAAGTGAAAATGATTATTCTTATTTTTATACTCAAATTATATTACCTGTATAAAATAGCAAAGTGTAGAAGTTGAAGACTTAAAAAGGAAAAAGTTAGAATTTTTTTGTTTTAATAAATTGAATAAATTCAAACCCAAGGATATTGATTTTGTGCACAAAAGCGTTCTTCAGACATCAAACTCAGATTGGTAGGAACAAGCCAATTTGCTCTATTTCATAAAGAATGGGAAAGAGGCAGTTGTTAAGGGGGAAAGGATGACCAGAATGGATAGTGGAGGGACAAGAGGATGAAGGGAGAGGAAGAGGAAAGAGAGTTGCCAAAAGAGCTGGAGAGAGAGGTGTAAAAATGACTTTTAAAAAGTCTTAATCACTCTCATCACTCCTGCAAAATAATTTCAACACAAAGCAACATTACTTTTTTCTTTTTAAATCAGCTTTCAGTTCAGTTCAGTCACTCAGTCGTGTCCGACTCTTTGCGACCCCGTGAATCGCAGCACGCCAGGCCTCTCTGTCCATCACCATCTCCCGGAGTTCACTCAGACTCACGTCCATCGAGTCAGTGATGCCATCCAACCATCTCATCCTCTGTCGTCCCCTTCTCCTCCTGCCCCCAATCCCTCCCAGCATCAGAGTCTTTTCCTATGAGTCAACTCTTCGCATGAGGTGGCCAAAGTATTGGAGTTTCAGCTTTAGCATCATTCCTTCCAAAGAAATCCCAGGGCTGATCTCCTTCAGAATGGACTGGTTGGACCTCCTTGCAGTCCAAGGGACTCTCAAGAGTCTTCTTCAACATCACAGTTCAAAAGCATCAATTCTTCAGCACTCAGCCTTCTTCACAGTCCAACTCTCACCACAGGAAAAACCATAGCCTTTACTAGACGGACCTTAGTCAGCAAAGTAATGTCTCTGCTTTTGAATATGCTATCTAGGTTGGTCATAACTTTTCTTCTAAGGAGTAAGCGTCTTTTAATTTCATGGCTGCAGTCACCATCTTGAGGTATAATTTACATACATAAAATGCACTCACTATAAGTACACATATTGATGACTTTTGATAAATGTATACTCCTGCATATCCACCATCATGATCAAGATATAAAACTTTTCCATCACTCCCCAAAATTCTTAAGTGTCTCTTCAACCCTGACCCCCAACATTGATCTGATTTCTACCATTATAGGTTAATTTTATCTATTCTAGAATTTCATATATATATATGCTTTTAACTTCATATACATATATTAATGCACATGTACGTATGCTTTTGTGTCTGACCTTTCATTTGACATCATGTTTCTGAAAGTTAACCATATTTAGGTATCAAGTAGTCGTTCTTTTTTTTTAATTGCTGAATATTATTCCATTGTAGGACTTCTCTGGTGACTCAAATGGTAAGGAATCTGCCTCAGGTTTTATCCCTGGATCTGGACAATCCCCTGGAGAAGGGAATGGCAACCCACTCCAGTATTCTTGCCTGGAGAATTCCATGGACAGAGGAGCCTGGTGGGCTATAGTCCATAAGGTCGCAAAAAGTCAGAAACAACTGAGCGCCTAACACACACACACACACGCATTCCATTGTATGGATCTGTTTATCCATTCACCTGTTGACAGACATTTGGGTTGCTTCCAGTTTGCGCCCATTATAAATAAAACTGTTATGAACGTGAGAATACATACCTTGTTTAAAGCATATTTTTTCACGTCTCTTGGGTAGATACCTAGAAGTGGAATTGTTGGACATTTGTTTAATAAATCTTTGCCTAAGAACGTGCCGAACTTTTCAAAGCAGTTGTATCATTTTACCCTCCCCCTTACATTTTTCCTCAGTAATTTCTAGAATCAGATTTCTTTTGAGTAAGCCAGTAACTTCAATGGCCTCAAGGTGGCCCCAGTACATCCTGGTGAATACAAAAGATATTTTAACTGGAGGAAAGGAAGCCGATTCCATAAGTGACTTTGTCTACTGCATCTAGTCTTTCTGTAATTTTCCAGGGCCTGGTGGGCAGCACTCCTTTGAACCCAGGAGTATCTCTTTCAGGGAGGGAGTTACTTTGGTCTGCCCATCAACTGATCTGGAGTCAACCTGATCCCACTTCCGTCCCCGGAGTGATGGAGAGAAGGTCACAGGTCCACCAGCAGCGATTGTAGCAGCTTACGGATCTTGGCAGTTGTATCAGCTATTCAGAGCTCCAGGGAGGGAAAAGGGACTTGGAAAGAAGCCTCTTGATAACAAACCTGTCCCCTTCCCCACCTCAGTCCCAAAGTAGTTTCTCTCCTCCATCTTTCACTCTAGGCTTTCGAGGAAAGGAAGTGGAACTCCCAAGCCTCTTTGTCTCTCAGATGAGGCTGCCTGCAGGGCCCAAGCACCCTCAGGCCCAGTCATCGTCCTCAATGAACAAAGCTGCCACACGTACAACCTAGAAAAGCGTGACATGGGGCAAGAGACCAGGTGGGGCAGAGGCACGTGAATGAAGATGCGCCGGTTTGGTAGGAGCTGAGGTGACAAGGTAGACTGAGGCGGCCTCCTTCCTCAGGGAGCAGCTGGTGGGGGCAGACCTGGGGCAAACCTTATCTGCCTGACTCCCATCTCAGTGCGGAAGGTGAATACTAGAGGTGGACTTCTGACAGTGAGGGCTACATTCTCGCTTCTTCCACTCAAGGCCACTCAGAATAAAGATTCCTTTTCCCAGGCTTCCTTGCGGAGGGCAGGCCAATGATATGCGAGCAGGTGGGTCACGTGGCAGCCTCTCCGGACTTTTTAGAGAGATGTTCTTGCGCCTGTTTCTCCCACTTTCATCGCTTCCTCCCTCCGCTGCCTGGAATATGATTGATAGATTCTGTGAATCCTGCAGGAGGGGGCTACACCGCAGGAGGGGTTTGGAAGGAGCCGCCTGTCCTCTACTTAGGACTTTGGGGCGCAGAGCTGCTCCGCCAGTGCTGAACAGCCCCCGCCCTCCTTTTATGTGAGAAACAAGGTTCTTTCTGGTTTGAGCCACTGTTTAGTATTTTTGCTCTTAGAGCCAAACCTCATCCTAAATAATTATAGAGCTAAGGGAGGAAATAAGCCTGAACAGGGAAGCAGGTCCCAGCTGGTGATAAATGCAGAGCCTGAGGAGTCTATGGGGAACCAAAGGCTGAGGACAGAGGGGAGGAGGCAGAGAGCTGGGGCGACCAGTGACCAGGAGATCATCTGGTCTGGAGGCTTTTCAGACCAGCCTGAGGACCGGCTCAGAAACGGCGCAGCTCTGCGGGGGAAGGGCTGCAGCGGACTTGAAGGGAGTAACCAAGGAGAAGCGGCCATGCCCCCCTGCCTCTCACCCACTCTTCCTTCCTGCTGTTTGAGCTGGGACAGATTTTCACCATTAACCGATTTTGGAGTTTTCTTTTCTACCCAAGACTGTACATTCTGATTGCGGATCTCAGACTGAATATTCACTTAAGTGATCACAGGCCCTGGAGGAGATCAGAGGGAACAACGGAGGCGTGGGACCCAGCAGCGTCATCCTCTTGAGGCAGAGAAGATCTGCACCCTCTAAAACCCTTCCACCCCAGTTCACTCATTCAGCCACCACACAGATCTACTAAAGTGCCAGGAACTGTCTAGGCATTGAGGGCAGGATAGTATATAAAGCACCAAAAATTTCTGCCCTCCTGGAGCTACCATGCTAATAAAGGAGACGGATGCCACACAGAATAAATAAGAAAAATATAAAGTGTGTTATGAAGTGGTCAGTGCAAAGGAGATAAAGCTCAGAAAGGAGACAGGAAGTCAGAGGTTAAATTCCAGTTAGGGCAGCTAGAAAAGGCCTTACTAAAAGGCAGCATTTATATAAAGATCTTTTTAAATGTTAGAGGGACAGAGTGGAGAGAAAATATAGTTGTGGGTTGCTGATGTCATGGGTATTAATTTACCCATGTGTGTGCCTGCCTATGTGTGTGCCTGCCTATGTGTGTTCATGTGTGATGGACATGGGAAGTGGTTCCACGGTCCAACGGACCAGGGTTAGGTGTCTGGGATGGAGACCGAGTGTGAACCAGTCTGAGCCCCACACCAGGCCGCAAGTTGGGCCAAGAATGAGGCCAAGTGCCACCAGCTCTGGGCAGCATCAGTGACACCTCCTCCCAGGCTGGCACTATCTGAGAAGAAGGATGGACCCTAGAGATTGCTGAGTCTCCTGTGTCTGGCCCTGCGGTATCAAGGGCCGGGGACAGTGCAGGGGAACCACGGCTCCACGGCTCCCCCCTTGCCCACCCGCCACCTCTGTCACTTTCCACTCTCCACAGGCAGATGCGTCTGGTCTGATGAGGATTTTTCCAGGCTGGGCTGGTGGGCTGACCCAGCAGGGACTATTCCAGGGGCGATGAGGTGTGTCCCTGGGCCCCCATGGCTGGGGGCAGGAGTCATGGGTCAGGGAGCAGCTTTGCCAGGAGCAGGTGGAGGTAGGGAATGGGGAGGTCACTGGTGCTCCCAGCGTACATCCTGTTTTTGGAATGGGCCCCAGCATGTGCTTTCCTTTGGACTTGATCCAGGCTGGTGTCTCCCCACCCAGGCCCTGTCCCTAGGGAACCCCAGCACTCCCGAGCATTAACCTAGGGTTTTTCCAGGCAGGGCTGGGCTGGAGCCAGTGTGGGTGAAGGACACATTTCCCACCCCTTCTTGAAACCAGCCAGGGGTCCCCATCAGCACATGGAAAACCAGACAGGCCCCCATGGCCGGAGAGGAGACCAAGTGTCACCAAAGAGGTGAGTCCTAGCATGGCCCCACACAAAGCCCTAGGAACTGTCAGGCCCTGGGAAGTCCAGGCAGGCTAGAACCAGAACAGTTCCACCATGAGCTTCAGAACGTGGGCTCCAAACTAGTGAGGCTGGGTGTGAGGCCAGGACCCTCTCTCTCTTGCTGCATGACTGTGCCTTAGACCCTCTGAGTCTCAGCTTCCCATCCTTGTCAGGAGGATGAAATAAGCTAATTCTTATGATGAGTGGGGCCTGGGGCCCGACCCAGAGCAATTTCACAGGCGAAGGAGGAGAATGGTGTGGGTCCAGACTCCTGGAAAGGCAGAGAGGACAAATGAGCACTTAACCTGGGAGTGTCCCCTCCCTGGCCACTCAGGTCACCCTTGGTCATCCGAACTGCCCTTCTCTATGGGACAGCTTCTCTGGCTACCTAGAGCAGTAGAAGGTGACTCAGTTCAAAGCCTTGTGAGGGAAAAGAAACCTTTCTATTTACTTTTCACATTATAAAATGACACCCTCATTACAGTAAATCTGGAAGTTACAGAAAAGCAGGAAGGAAGCAAAAGCTTTTATTCAAGTCCCAAGGCCAGACACCCTTGATACCCTAATGTTTTTCCAAAAGGAACATTTTTCTGGGCGTGAGCTTTTCTGTGACATGGTTGGGACCTCAGCATTAAGATGCAGAGCTGGAAGGGAACTTGGGGATCAGCTGGCCCAGGCTCCTCAGCTGACAAGCCAGGAGACTGGCCCAGAAGAACTAAGGGACTTGTAATGTCAGAGCTTGAAGAAGAGTTAGCAGGTGTCTGTTGCTTAAAACACCAGTGCCACCAATACCAGCATCAAACCCTGTGCCAGCCCTGAAGACTGCCTTCAGGGGGGATAGTCACATGATAGTGGATCTAGGCCTTCCAGTTAGGAGAGTCTGTTAGAGATGGGCTTCCTTCAACAGGGATGAGCGCTGGGTAACCCCATTCCTCATTTCCAGTGGGGACTCAGCCCTGGTGTGGGGGTGGGGGTGGGGGGATGAGGGGATGGGAAGGGAAGGCTGGCAGAATCCAGCAATGGGCGTGGCCCTGTGTCTGTTCCCAGGGGTGGAGCCAGTCGACAGGGTCACCCTGTCCCTTTAAGAGAAGGGGGAGCACTCGCCCCTCTCAGGCATCCTGTCTTGCCATCCATCCTGACCAAATCCAAAAGGAAAAATGAAAGAAGGATCAGGAGAAACAGGTCCCAACCATTTCCCAAGGTTCTTCACTCGGCTTTAACATCCCAGCGCCAGCTGCAGGGTGAGTGGTTACGGGTGAGGGTCTGGGGGCCTGTGGGACCTGTGAGGGGGGTGTTGGGGAGTCTCTCGGGAGATTCGAGAAGCTGGAAGCAGAGAGACACCAGGGAGGAGATGGGAAGAGGTGGGCCAGCATTCCCACTGCACAGATGGTAGGAGACATCTAGGACAATGAATCCTGATGGAAGTGGGGTTCCTTCCCTTTGTGTCCACTCCCCAATTTTGAGACGAGTTCACTGCAGTAAAAAAAAAAAAAAAAAAAAAAAAAAAGGAGGGAGGCAAGAGAAATGGTGGGCGGAGAAAGAAGAGGGTGAATCCTTCTGGGTCTGCTGGCTCCACTTCACCCAGAAGTACCAAGCTGGGTCAGAGCCTTGGGTTCAGGGCACTGCTCTTGCCCACAGAAAGCATCCTGGAGCACACGAGGGCACTGCTGGGTTTCTGCTTCCACACATGTAGTCAAGGGCCAGCACGGCTCATCTCTGAGGTCCTTTCCCTCCAGCCTGGCCTCGGAGGAGCGCAGGATCCAACCCAGCAGTTCCATGGGTGTCTGACCAGAGCACCGGGGCTGAGCTCCTCCCCAGCGCCCCTGAGCCCTCCTAAGCTAAGCCCTTTGTTCCCTCAAAGCCCCTGCTAAAGCCAGGTCTGGCTGACCCCCTGGCTCACCTCAAAGTTAGAGGCGGTCCAGCTGATCCCACCCCGATGGGCGCGGAGGGTTGGGAGGGTTGGAAGGGTTGGGACCCTGATCCTTCCGCCTCTTAACTGCCCGCCCCGCGTCTATCTCCAGCGCCATGGGGGAGTGGGCGTTCCTCGGCTCGCTGCTGGACGCCGTGCAGCTGCAGTCGCCGCTCGTGGGCCGCCTGTGGCTGGTGGTCATGCTGATCTTCCGCATCCTGGTGCTGGCCACGGTGGGCGGCGCCGTGTTCGAGGACGAGCAGGAGGAGTTTGTGTGCAACACGCTGCAGCCTGGCTGTCGCCAGACCTGCTACGACCGCGCCTTCCCCGTCTCCCACTACCGCTTCTGGCTCTTCCACATCCTGCTGCTGTCGGCGCCCCCGGTGCTCTTCGTCATCTACTCGGTGCACCGGGCCAGCAAGGAGCCGGGCGGCGCGGACGGCGGGGCGGGGGCCTCGGGGCGCCCGGGGGACCGCCGCGCGCGCCGCTGCTACCTGCTGAGCGTGGCGCTGCGCCTGCTGGCCGAGCTGGCCTTCCTGGCGGGCCAGGCGCTGCTCTACGGCTTCCGCGTGGCCCCGCACTTCGTGTGCGCAGGTCCCCCGTGCCCACACACCGTGGACTGCTTCGTGAGCCGGCCCACCGAGAAGACTGTCTTCGTGGTCTTCTACTTCGCGGTGGGGCTGCTCTCGGCGCTGCTCAGCGTGGCCGAGCTGGGCCACTTGGTCTGGAAGGGCCGCCCGCGCGCCGGCCGCTGTAGCCAGGCCGCCGAGTGCGACAACCGCTGCAACCTCGCGCAAGAGGAGGCGCGGCAGCTGCTCCAGCCGCTGCCCGCCCTGCCCACGCGGCGATCGGGCACCGACCCCTACGCCCCACCGGCTTATGCGCACGGGGCGCCGGCTGGTGACAGCGAGGGCGGCAGCGGCCGCAGCAAGGCGTCGCTGGCCACCATCCGTCAGGACCTGGCCATCTAGAACTGCCTGGGGCGGGAGGTGAGGCCAGAGGCCGGACCCCCCCATCCCGGAGCAAGAAGTGTCTCCTCACCCACTGTTGGTAGGGTCCCCTGCCCCAGCAGATGACACGCAGGGTGCATGGCCCTCCAGGCAGCACCCACACTTCCCAGCGGAGCTAGGGACATCGAATCAACTAAGGCCTGTCCTTGGTGCCCTGATCCAGGCGGAAAGGAAGGAGGCCCGGGAGGCTGAAAGAAGGTGGACCAGAGGAGGGCAGAGTCAGTGGAGAGTGGACGTTCTGGAGGAGCCCTGGGTGTTTTACTGGAAAGGAAAACAGCTGTGATACCAGCATCCCCTGGGGACTCTCCTTGTTCAGACTGTAGCCTCTACTAAGGCTCTGTGTGCATGCACACACACGTGTACACACATTCGGTGTGAGCATAGGTGCCCTCGCATGTTGTAAAACCTGTGTAAGCACTTTGTGTGTGTGTATGCATGCATATATATCCTGTGTGAACTCTGGATGTGCACAAGTGTGCGTATGCACATGTCCATCTTGTGCAGGCTTTCTGCACACATGTGTGCCTACCCCTGTGTGCATTCTGCATCTGTGCGTGTGACGGGGTGTCCTGTGTGAGTTGTGTGTGTGATCTGTGACATGCCCCGTGTGGGTGGCCAGGATCCAGGGCAAGCAGCAGCCACGGTGGCGCCTCCCTTCCTCGGAAGATCTCCCCTCCCGATCGAGCCCACGCAGGAGGGGTGCTGGAGGGGAGGCAGTCCTTCACCCTGGGCGGGCCTCAGTCCAGGTACCAGCTGCACTCTCAACCTTGCCACCTGGGCAAGGTGGCTGGGCCCTTCTTTCATGAAGACAGAGTGGGGCTGGGGCTGGGGTCAGAGGGCAGGACTCTTTTCTAGCTTCCTCCTCCTCACCCTGCTGCTGTTACCCCAGTCCATAAACATCCTCCTGGCCCTGCATTTTCTTCCTTCACTTCTTCCCTCACTCCCACCCTCTGGAAATACAAGGAACTGTTTACAGGGCTGCCTCCTGTTCATTCCTGTCTCTCCTCTGCCCCTATCAGCTTCCTCCTTCACCACACCCGTGGGGATGCTGTCCATAAGCAGCCAGCACCTTCTCTGATGGCTCAGACAGTAAAGAATCTGCCTGGAATGCAGGATACCTGGGTTTGATCCCTGGGTCAGGAAGATCCCCTGGAGAAGAAAACGGCAACCCACTCCTGGCAAATCCCATGGACAGAGGAGCCTCGTGGGCTACAGTCCATGGGGTCGCAAAGAGTCGGACACTACTGAGCAACGAACACACACACACATACACACACAGACCCCTAAGTGAAAAATCCAGGGGTCACCATCTAACCACACCTCTGGGCCGTCACCAGACTCTGCTGAGCAGGCTGCCAGGGACCCACTCTGCACAATTTTCTTCTACACCTCTGGTCATTCCCTCCCTACCCTCCATTCCTTCATGCCTCTTCCTCAGCTTTCCTGCCCGGACTGCACACAAGCAGAGGGAAGAGTCTTTCTAAACAGGTGCCCCTGCTTACTCTTTGGGGCTCCCCTGTCCTCAGGTAAGTCAAGCACCTGAGCGAGGCTTCTGAATCCCCCACGTCTGGCCCTGTTACATCAGGTCTTCCCCAGCCCCTTCACCTCAGCTCCTCCAAAGTTTCCATGCTCCAAATCAATCTAAACTTTCTGTTCCTACCAAGGGTACCCAGATTTGCTTCTAATGTTTCAACTTGCTGTTCCTTTGCCTGGAGCAGCCTCCCTCTCTGCTGCCCCCCTTCCTCTAGTTAACTCCTCCCTGCCTTTTGGTCTCATTTGGGAAGAAAATGAATGCCTTTCTGGACAGACAGATCAGCCCCACAAAACCAGAGCTAAGGCCCCAAGGCAGCACTTCTGTTGGATACATAGCTCTCTCCTCCTGACAGGCCCATAGTAGGTATTTGGTAAACTTGCACTGGGGGGCTTCCCAGGTGGTGCTAATGGTAAAGAACCAGCCTGTCAATGCAGGAGACATAAGAGACACGGGATCAATCCCTGGGTTGGGAAGATCCCCTGGAGGAGGGCATGGCAACCTACTTCAGTATTCTTGCCTGGAGAATCCCATGTAAATAGGAGCCTGGCGGGCTACAGTCCATAGGGTTGCACAGAGTCGGACACGACTGACCTGACTTAGTACGCACACACACAAACTTGTGTTGGACGTGTTCTCCAGGCCCAAACACTTATCCACGCTCACAGACTGTGCCGCCATCTCTCTGCCCAGGGTGAGTTCTGTGTTTGCCTCCCAGACCCTTCCACATAGACTCAGACATGAATGTCCAACTGCTTCCCATGTATATTCATTCAACAAATACTTTTGAGCACATACTATATGGCAGGCACTGTTCTGCAGAAAGAGGACACGAGCCGCCTATGTCATTCCAAGTTTTCCATTAGTCACATTACAAAAGGAAAGGAAACATTTGTAATATATTTTGGTTAACCCAAAATATATTTTTAACATCTAAAATATTATTTCAAACACATCATCAGTATAAAAACAATTTCACAGAGATGCTTTACATGTTTCATTTTGTACTAAGCCTGGTGTGCTTGAAACCCTTCTCAATTTGGACCACCCACGAATCTCAGGTTCGGCTGTCACCTGTGACAAGTGGCTGCTGTATTAGCAGATCCATGTGCAAACTTGCCCTCTCAAAGCTTACATTCTGGTGGAGAAGGCAAACGATAAACATTAACTGTGCTACCACCCAGGGTAAGAGTCAAGGGAGAGAGCGCGACACCTGGGGGGTGTCGGGGAGAAGAACCAGCAACCCTCTAGCTGGAAGTCTCTCCAGGGAGAGCACTCACATTGGAGGAAATGGCAAGAGCAAAGGTCCTGAGGCAGGAATAAGCTGAAAGTGTTGGAGGCCCAAGAAGAGACTGGTGTGGCAGGAGTGGAATGAGGGGGGCAGAGGGGGTCACCAGTAACTCAGATGGCATCTCAACTTCCTTAGCTCTCGCCTCAGTTGCTGGGGCCCCCGGCCACCCGGGCCACCTCCATCCGCTGTTGCCATAGCCTGTCTCTGCCCGCCTTCCGCATCCTGTCAAACATCTGATCCTCCCGTTTCTCCACCTAAGCATTTTCTCCCCTCGTCACCTGTTGAGAAGCTGCCCAGGAGCAGCCATCACCGATGGCTTGGTGTATGCCCTCCCTCAGCCTCTGCTCTGGCCCCTGTGATTCTAATCCAAACACTTCTCTCACCAGCTTCAGACCCTTCACTGCTGGGGCCCTCAGGATCCAGTCCCACACCTGAGCTAGCCTTGTCCTGATTCTGTCCCAGCCTCTACACCCTCATCTCTTTTTATTTTTTTAATGGAAGGATAATCGCTTTACAGGATGGCATTGATTTCTGCCAAACATCAGCATGAATCAGCCATAGGTATACACGTATCCTATCCCTCCTGAACCTCCTTCCCACCTTCCTCCCCATCCCACCCCTCTAGGTTGTTACAGAGCTGGGTTTGAGTTCCCTGAGTCATATAGCAAACTCCCATTGGCTCTCTGGTTTACATCGGTAATTAAGTTTCCACGTCACTCTCTCCATACATCCCGCCCTCTCCTTCCTCTTCCCCTCAGTTGTGTCTGCAAGTCTGTCCTCTGTGTTTCCATTGCTGCCCTGTAAATAATTTCATTGGTACCATCCTCCTAGATTCCATATATATGTGTTAATATATGATATTTGTTTTTCTCTTCTCTGTGTATAATAGGCTCTAGGTTCATCCACCTCATTAGACCTGATTCAAATGCGTTCCTTTTTATCAGCCTCACCTCTTTTACTGCTTCAACCAAAGCCCAAAATGGTTAAAACACAGAGCTGGGGATAATGTCTGAGCCCAGAAGCTTTTTATTACCTCTGCATTCCACCTAGCTAACTCGTCCCCTTACAGATTTAGGTGGGCGGCGGGGGTACCTCTTTCAGGAAGGTGTCTAAGGCCTGCTCCAGGCCTGGTTAAATGTCTGAGTCTTGTGTTCCCCTAGCACACGTCAGCCGTTGATGACCAAACTCCACAGCACTGGTTCTCAACTGGGGGCGATTTTGTCCCCGAGGGGACATTCGGCAATGTCTGGAGACATTGATGGCCCCTCACGACAAATAATTCCCAGTGCAAAATGTCCCTTGTGCCATGGATGAAAACTGCTCTCTGATGGTGCACTGTGAACCATCCAGAGCGTCCTCAGACCCCAGAGGTTCCCAGCAGCAAAGTTACTATCCCAAGGTGGGCATTCTGTATGTTTGGGGGTCACTGACTTAGTCATCACAAGGAGGGGGATCCTTCTGGCATTTGGTGAGCAGGGGCTAGGAATGCCAGTGTCCCCCCACAATAAAGAATTGTCACACACACCTTTAGAATGTCCCACTGACGTTTACATAGTGAAAAACCTCTTTATAATTACCTGAGCCCAAAACTTGACTCTGTTTTACGTACAAAATATTGGGGGTTTAGTTCGGGTTTTTTTTTTCACATGGTTGTATTATTCATTATCTGTTTTTATTTCAACATACACCCATATTCTTTAACTTTCCTGGGCTTCCTGTACAGGATAACTTCTGACCTTCTTCTTTTAGATCCAAATATTTGTTAAAAATAAACAAATGTAGGACTATGTCCTATTGTCTGGTGATCGTGCCCGTGCGTTGACATATTGAAATTCACGGTTCAGGTCAGTTCAGTTCGGTTGCTCAGTCATGTCCAACTTTGCAACCCCGTGGACTGCAGCACACCAGGCTTCCCTGTCCATCACCAACTCCAGGAGCTTTCCTTTACAGGACAGTGTGACAGCATGGTGATTTTTTAACGCATGTGTTTGATATGTTATATTAAATTTCTGTCTAGTTCATAAAGAAACCTAATGGGAAATGTTAGAAAATATTTGCTAGAGGAAGAGAACCTCTGTCCCACTCCAACCGAGGCGAGACTGTGACATAAGTGAGAAGCTGGCACCACCTGGTGGCTGAAGTAGAAATGGCAGGTGGATCCCCACAGAAGAGACTTCCCACACAGGAATCTCATCCTGCAGGGGCGCCTGCTAACCTTCCCCAAACACAGCCTCTACTGCCAACTCCCTAGACCTCCCCCAGGCCTCAGTGCTTGACACTTCTTCACGGGCTTCAGAGATCCAGGAAAGAGCTCTGGCTGAGAGGTGGGAGCCCACACTGTTGTTAAGTTGTGTCTGACTCTGTGACCCCATGGACTACAGCATGCCAGGCTTCCCTGTCCCTCACTATCTCCAAGTTTGCTCAGATTCATGTCCATTGAGTTGGCGATGCCATCCAACCATCTCATCTTCTGTTGCCCACTTCTCCTGTCTTCAATCTTTCCCAGCATCAGGGTTTTTTCCACTGAGTTGGCTCTTTGCATCAGGTGGCCAAAGTAGTGGAGCTTCAGCTTCAGCATCAGTCCTTCCAATTAATATTCAGAATTGATTTCCTTAAGGATTTATTGGTTTGATCTCTGAGTCCAAGGGACTCTTAAGAATCTTCTCCAGCACCACAGCATCAGTTCTTCGGTATTCAGCCTTCTTTACGGCCTCAAGTCTCAGGTCTGTGCATGACTCCTGGCAAAACCATAGCTTTGACTACACAGACCTTTGTCCACAAAGTGATGTCTCTGCTTTTCAATACACTGTCTAGGTTTGTCATACTTTTCTTCCAAAGAGCGAGTGTCTTTTCATTTCATGGCTGCAGTCACTGTCCAGAGTGATTTTGGAGCCCAATAAAATCAAACCTGCCAGTCTCCACTTTTTTCCCCATCTATTGGCCTGAGGTGACAGGATCCCTTACTGCCATTCCCTGATCTGCCACTTGCTTGTCAGGTGACCCTGGGCAAGGGCACTGCCCTCTCTGGACCTCGATGTCTAGTGTGAGGGAGTTAAAACTGGTTTCTAAGGACGCCCAAGGCCTGTCGCTCCATCCTCTCAATCAGGAGCATCCAGGTGCCCTGCCACCTGCCTGTCCCCTGTACCTCCTGCCCACAGGGATGACGTTAGGGGTGAGACAGGGACAGTTCTTCCTGGAGGTGGAAGAACAAGTGGGCCGGCCTCCCAGGTTCCATCCCAATCCTAACGTCTTCTTAGATTGCAATGAGCAAGCCCCTGACTCAAGCCCCCCGGGCCAACTGCCACTCTTGCTGTGAAGGTCATCGGCGGTCACTAAAGATAGAACTCTGCCACTAAATGACTCTGACTCAAGCTCCAGCTTCCCAAGGGCTAGAGACTCTCAGAGAGCTGAGGTGGCTTTCTCTCTCGGGCTGGGGACTCCCTGAAGGCGGAGGCGGTCTCTCTCCCTCCCCCTCCCGCCTCTCTACATGGGTCCCTGACAGGCTGAGACCCACAGACCAAGGGCTTCCTAAGGGCAGGCCTGTCTCCTTCCAGTGTTTCCAGAGCTCTGAGCACAGCAAGGCAGGTCCCAAAGGCAGCTTGGGCCCCAGTCCCTGCCCGGACACCGAAAGAAGGCGGCGAGGCAGCGAGGCTCTGAGGCATGTGTAGAATAAATATAACTTTATTCTTTATCCAGTAGATCTCAGTGGCAAGTCCAACAGTAACAGGTGCACCAGCGGGCTCTGGGGGGGATGAGACCCCCAACCCCGGGGCAAGGAGGGCAGGGCAGAGCCAGCTCCCCCAGCCCCAGGGGAGCAGGGGTGAAGTGAGGGGACCCCCTGTAGGCCCGTCCTGCGGGGCAAGGAGGGGGCACGGGTGTGGGGTGGGGGGCAGGCCAGGGAAATGGAGGAACTCAGGCCCCAGTGTCTGTCGGCCTGTCTGTCCACTGTGTGTGTGTGCGTGTGTGTGTGTGTGTCTGGGGGCCCTGTGGGCGGTGCTGGTGGCCATGAGGCTGGAGGGCAGGGGAGCTTGGACCCCCTGGCCAGCCCCTTCACGGGGAGGGGAGCACTGGAGGGCTTCGGTGACGTGGGCTCTGATGGGGAAGCAGCTACGCCGAGGACACAGGGCAGAGAGACACATGCCTGGAGGTCCTGAGGCCCCGGTGCTCTGCCCCCAGCCCCATCTCGGGGGTGGGCCACTCCTTCCAGGGGTTGCCGGGAAACTGTCCTTGCCCAGTGGTTAGGCAGAGAGAGAGGAGAGGGCAGGCCTTGGAAAGTTAGTACTTCACAGTTTTAAAGAGAAAACTGAGGAGGAAATGGCTGGGGAGGGGGCCTTGGGGGGCACAGGGACTTGGAGAGAGAGGGGAAGCCCCTTTCAAATCACTCCCCTCCCCCAGGGCCCACCACCCCCCTCCAGCTCTGAATCCAGCTCCCCCCAATACACAGCACACTTCAGTATAAATGTGCTTAAAATGAAAATTCTTATTTAAAAAAATCAAAACCAGAAAAAAAAATTAAAATAAAAACAGAACCAGCGAGAATTAATACCTGGGGGTTGGTATGGCAAAGTATGTACAGGGGATTCCCCCACCCCTGGCCCACCCCCTCTGTCACCAACCGAGGCAGGGGGGTTCCCCAACCGGGGGGCAATGGCTTGAGAGTTCTGAGGATGGGGGAGCCAGGTCCTGGCATTTGCTGGTGATGAAGATGTGGCGAGGTGGGCAGAAGGGTGTCTTGATGAACACGAAGCCCCCAGGCCCCATCCCAAGGCCTGGGACCAGGGGTCCTCACTCAGTCCACGGCCACGCCCCTGACGTCAGCCCAGGCTCCAGGAGCGGGCAGTCCAACGCAGGCCCGGGTCTCTGTCTGAAGAGTCGCCGCCACCTCCTCCCTCCAGTCCCCCGGGCAAGGGAGGACAGGTGGGGCGCAGGGCTGGCGGGGGTTGCATGGTTGGTAGAAAGGCAGAGAAAAGCCAGGGCACGGGGTGAGGGCTGTGTCCACCGGGCAAGGGCAGTCACGGGGAGTGGGTGGCCGGGCTGCTTCTGTTTGAGCTGGGGCTGAGGCTGGGGCTACAGCTGCCGGGCGGGGCAGCCAGGCCGCCCCCATCCCGCCCCCCACTCCCCGCTTGTCCGCTCAGAGTGTCCAGACCCTCTGAGTTCTCCAGCATTTCCTGGATGAGAGGTGGCATGGAGCCCGGAATCTCCATCTTCAGCGTGATCACTCGCTCAGCCCCTGCAGGAGTGGAGAACAGGTCAGTGAGCCCACCCTGCTCCTCTAGCCCTGCATGCAAGCCTGGCCCAAGGAGGGAGCATGTAAGGGGTAGGAGGATCCACAGTACCAGTATCAGCTCCCGCCACACACCGAACCCTGCGCTCAGTTTTCTGACCTAAGCCAGCTCTCCTCAGCCCCCACAGCTGAAGGGCAGCAGGGCAAAGTGGCTCCCAACTCTGGCTCTGGGGTCACTGGGCTTGATGCCAGGCCCTTCCTACGTGCTGCTGACTCTCCTACTGACACCTCAAGACAACTCTGTAAATGTTATCCCTGCTCGGCAGATGGGTAACTGAGGCTCAGAGCCGTCGTATGACCCGCTCAAGGACACACAATGGTCTGGTTCCAGAGCCATGCCCTAAACTAGCATGCCAAGATGACACTGCCACCTTGGGGCTCACAGGCAGGGAGGTCACCTGGGCACAGTGGGGTCCAGGTGAGTGGGGCATCACATGGGCACAAAGATGTGGGGTACTGGCTCAGATGCAGGAGGCCTGACTCTGGACATGGATGGCAGACACACAGGGAGAGAGCCTCACCCTTAGCACTGATGCTCCGGAGGTCTGTGATCTTCATCAGCATCTTGGGGAACATGTGTGGGCGGCTGGGCCTCCGTTTCCGCACATAGACCTTCAGTGCCTCAAGCAGCGGCTCCTGCAGCATGTCCACCCTGTCTGGCTGCTCCAGGTCCTGCCGGTCTGAAGAAGCAGAGAAGCCCGCTCAGTCCAGTGAGGAACACAGCTGCGGGCCCCTTCGTGACCACCAGGGGGCGCCCCTGTCCAGGCCACAGGCAGAGTATCGTTGCTCCCCACGCCTCCCCACACACAGAGGCCCTAAGAGGCCCTCAAATGTGAGCGAAGAGGGGCTGGGGACAAGGGTGTCCCAAAGCTCACCCTGAGAGCCCACACCCCTAAACACAGGCAGTGCCATCTTAAGTAGAGGCAGGTCTCCCACTCCTGCTGGTTATTCTGGACACCAGCCCAACATGGCAGCACTCATGTCAATAAAATAGTAACAGCAGCCAACATTTCCTGGGTCTTACTCTGGGCACACTGTGCCTTATTTATTACCTCCTAATCCTCCCATCAACTTTATGAAGTGGAGACCATTACTGCCCCCATTTTACAGAAATGGAGGCTCAGAGAAGTTCAACGACCCTGCTGAAGGTCACATGTTGGCCAGGATTTGAATCTGGGTGGTCTGACCTCCAAGTCCTCACTCTTAAGCCCCCTGTAAGGAGCGCTGCCTGGAAATAGGGAACCAGAGCTCAGGTCTCCATCACTGTTCCCTTGCCCTGTGGCCACAGACCAGACCCTACTCCACTGGGACTCAGTTTCCTGTCTGACAGGTGCCTTTCTGATCAAATGATCCCCCAGCTTCTCCCTGGGAGAGGCTCTGCAAACCACACCACCACCCCTGAGCCTGGCCCCCAGACCCAGGGCCCCTGCCCACCTCCACAGATGAGGCAGATGGCGCTGAGCAACCCAGTCTCAGCGTCATCCATCTCCAGGGGCAGCAGCTGGTTGGCGAAGGCGAAGACCAGGTCCGTGAGTGGGCCAAAGCCGGCGTTGTGCATCTGGGTCCGGTTCAGGGTCAGCCCGTCCGAGAAGGTCATCGTGTCCTGCTCGGGCGTGTACCGCGTGCAGATCCGCAGGATCTGGGTGCAGAGGGTTCTCGAGTTCAGGAACTCACATCCGCCAGCACTTCCGGCACCAGCATCCCCCCCCAGGACCACCTGGCCAGCAGCCAGACCACTGCGGTTCTACAGAACCTTCTGTGCAACACAGTAGCCACCAGTCACACTGGTGACCGCTGGGCACTTGAGACATGCTGAGTGCAACTGAGAAACTGAATTTAATTTTAATTAATTTCAATTTAAAACAGCCATACATGACCAGCGGCTACTGTATTAGACAGTGCAAATCTACAGCATCCTGCCTCCACACAGAGAATTAAGAGGGAGACAAAACATTTCCAGGAAGGCCCAAACCAAAGGGGATTTTGGTCTATGGTTCCCAGGGCTGGGTACAGAACAAGAGCTCAGTAAATGTACCTCATCTTCAGCTCTCTCAAACCCTGACCCTGCCTCTTGCATCTCCCTTCCACCAGGAGCAGCAGCCTGGTCACACCCCAGGTTCCCGACCTTGGAGGTCGCCAAGAGGGAACAGGAGGGCTGAGGAAGACAAGAGAGGACAAGCCTCCCTCCAGCCTTGGATTTGACAGTCTCATCCGCCCCCATCCTGCCTCAAGTCCAGCCTACCCTCTGGCCCCACCAAATGCCCTGCAGGCCCCTGAATCCCACTGGTCCCACACCAGCAGGCCTTCCACATACCGCTCTACACACCTCTAGAGGCTACCTCCTCTGGGGCTCTTCCCTAGGGTCCAGCAGTGCGGCTCTCTGTCCTGCAGGGAGGGGACAGCCTTCCCCCATCTGCAGCCAGCACTTATCACAGTTTTGCAACCTCTGTTTACCTATCTGTTGCCTCCACCAATGGAAGATTCTCGAGAGGGGACAGTGGTGTGTTCACCTCTGTTCTGACACCCAGTTCAAGGCCTGGCCACACAGGGTCCCAGGTGAACCTTTATTAGACTAAATAGATGGGAAGATGGGTGGCTGGACGGAAGCACTGAATCAAAGATGGGCTGAGGCTGGATGAATGAGAGTACAGGTGAATGGTGCACACCTGGGTGCTGGGTGGCTAAGCAGACAGGTAGACATGCGGGGGAGAGCAAAGGTGGCTGTTTGGGTGGGTGGGCCTTTGGACAGGTTGACTCCAGACGGATTTTTAGGAAGGTGCTTATCTGAGCGGCAGGACATCCTCCAAGAACACAGGGGGCAGTGCCTAGGTGGGCAAGGTGCAGACCCTCACCAGGATGTCCAGGCAGGCAGCCTTGAGGAGGGTGATCTGGTCCGCAATGGTGAGGGTGGTGAAGCCGGGCAGTTGCTTGGCGAACTCCACAGTCTTAATGATGCACTTGGTGGAGAGTTCACTGAACTTGTCCCAGAGGTCAATGTCCAGGGAGACACGCTGTTCTGAGCTGTTGTTCTGGGCGGATGGGGGGGCGGGGGGAGGAAAGTGAGGGCCTTCCCCTGGTGGCACCCTTCTGGGCCTGGCTCTACCTGCCCCGCCCCACAGGCCTGCCCTCTACTGGCCTTCACTTCCTGAGAGGCGGGGAAGGGGCAGGCAAGGCAGCCCAAGCAGGGCTGTGGAGGGGCGGGCCTGGAGGAAGCAGGTGTGCCCCTGGGGGGCTGTACCGAAGTGTATTTGCCCAGCTGGGGGAGGGGCAGGCCTGACAGCTGGAGGGGTATGAGGCTGGCGGGGAGTGGGCCATACCGTAGTGTATTTGCCCAGTTGGCAGAGCGCAGGGAAGGTCTCCTGATGCGCTTTGCGCACCTTCTCGATGAGCTCCCCCACCTCTGGTGTCAACGTGTAGCTCTCGGAGCACTCGGGCTTGGGCACCTCCTTCTTCTTCTTGTTCCGGTCATTTCTCACGGCTGTGGAGGGCCCAGGCCGCACAGTGAGAGGGCAGGTGGGGTCAGTGGTCCATCCCCCCAGCCGTCCAACCCCAGCCCAAGCTCCTCCCACCAGACTAAGAGCTGTCATTGCACAGAAGTGCACACACGTTGAGTGCACAGGCAGGCGGGACATCCACACAGCCGGCCCCTTGGCCCCCCGCTGCGGTGCCCACCCGGCCCTCACGCTGAGGCCTGCCCCAGGGCCTGTGACCACAGCATGCGTGCCCCAGACCAGCTCGCTCTCCGGGCATCTGCTCCAGCTCACTCTCCAGGGTGAAAGCCCGTGTGCAGGTGTCCCAGGTCTGTGCTCCCAGCCTCCCTGCCCCCGGCCCTCCTGGCAGTGCTCGGGATGGGCTCAGAGCAGCTCCCTGGGCGGGCAGACACGGAGTAGGGCTCCCCAGCCTGAGAGTAGGGGGCCAGGTGGGAGACTCTCTCGGCCCATTAGCCGGGGGAGCTGACAAATCGCCGGGGGCGCTGAGCCGCACACACCACTCGGCTTTAAAGAAGCGATGGGGTCGTTACCAGCCGATTATCCCAGACACACAATCACTCACGGGGCCAGTGGTGGCGGCTGCTGACGCTGGAGGAAGAGAGGGTGGGGGGTGGGGGACCCAGGGAGGGGGTAGCAGGGTGGGGGGGGAGCTGGCATAATTTGGAGATCACTCATGTCGATTCTGCAAATTCAATAAAGTGCAAGGGAGAGAAGGGAGCGGGAGAGAGAGAGAGGGGGGATAATTTGGGAAGAGAAAATTGCAGCTGTGACAAGACGTTTATCATTCGGAAGCTTTAATTCTATTGAAATGGCAGCTGCTCAGCTCCGGGGCACAGAGCAGCCAGGGAGGAGGTGGAGGGAGGGGAAGGGGGAGTTGGCAGTGGGAGGGAGAGGGGGCCCCACCCTGGTCCCCCTGCCATGAAAAGCTCTGGCATCCGAAGGTGGCAGAAGCAGAGGAGGAGGAGGTGCTGGGCCTGCAGAGAAGGGTCCCAGGTCTGCAGGTCCCAAGTTGTCTCCCGCTCTGCAGCGTGGAGCCACCACTTCCTACGCTGCAGAACAACACAGCCCTTTCCTCCTGAGGCAGGAGGTGGCCGGGTACTTCAGGGTCCCTCTACTCCTGTCCCCCAACCATGTCCCCTCCCCACTTCCTTCTTCCACTGCCCTGCCCACAAAGGGCTAGAGGGTCCTGCAGCCCCCTCCCCCACCCCTTCCCCCAAGGCTCGGGCTCCATGGCAACGGCCACGCAGACAAGGAGGCGTCTGTCAGCGTCATTTATCTCTGACATCATCAATCACCGGTCACCAAGGCAACACCCATGATTCAACACAAGAGGGTCTCCCTGTCCAGCCCTCCTTCTTTCCCTCCATCGGGCCTCAGCTGAGCCCAAACTGGAAACCCCCATTCCTCTGGGACTAGAGAAGTCCCAATTCGCTCCTCCAACTCCAGGTCCCAGGCTCCACGAGACAAAGGCTCTTAGATCCCGGTGCCTGCAGCAACCCTAACACATGCACACAAATACCCAGCAGCACCCCTGTCCTCAGATGCACGATCGGGGTGGGGGGACTCCGGGATGCTTCCGAGCCCAGCCCCAAAGCCAGTCAGAGCCTGGAAGCAAGCTGGCAGGGGCAGACACGTGCACACACGTGAGCAAGCCCACACAGCCCGCCTCACACGAACAGGAAGGGCTGTCCGCCCATGGACACACAGATGGTGAGACAGACAGGTCCGTGCAGCTATACATGAACTGTCCTCAACCATGAGCCAAGGCACCGCATCACGGTAAGGTCCATTTACACCCACACGTTCATCCACATGCCCCTGCTCCTCTGGCTTTAGGGGCCAGGAGCTCACACCCTGCCCGGTGCGCGGCACAGCCCCGTCAGTGGCACTCACACTCCTTGGACATGCCCACTTCGAAGCACTTCTGCAGCCGACAGTACTGGCAACGGTTCCGGGTCACCTTGTTGATGATGCAGTTCTTGTCCCGGTGACACGTGTACACCATGTTCTTCTGGATGCTGCGGCGGAAGAAGCCCTGGGTATAGAGAGCAGGGAGTCAGGTCAGCCACACCCACAGTCGAGCAGTGCTGGCCTATAGCCTCAGTTTGAGGGCTGAGGGTCAGGCGACTACTGTCCCCAAGCCTTTGGCCATCCCCTACCCGAGAAAGCCAGATAAGACGGGGAGAAGGGTACACCTACAAGGATACCCCGGGAAGAATCTGAGCATCTGCTGCCTCCACACTGGGATGGGGAGGGGGCTTCCCCCACCCTGCGCACATAGCCCTGGCTTCCTCACCCTGGGGAAGGGGACCGCAGGCTGCTGGTGGGTCAGGAAAAGGGGCAGACGGGGCTAGATGGGAGAGAGACAGAGCTCTAGAACCCACAGCCCTGGGCTCGGAGTGCAAGAAAAGAAGACAAGCAGGAGGGGCCAGAGAGATACACACATAGGCTGGCCTGGCCTGACAGGTGGAGACATGAGTGCTCACGGGCAAGGCAGCAATACGCATGTTCACTAACCAGGCAGATGAGCACAGATCACAGGGTGACTAGGTTGGTCAGAGGCTGCCCATGTGGGCTAACAGAGAGATGGACAGACGCCTGACCAGGGCAGACCACGAACAGCTGGTCTGGACAGAACAGACAGACACAGAGAGTCCAAGGCCTTGTGCTTTTTGCCCTTGACCTCTGCCCTACACCTAGTGGCCACTCCACACTGAGGGGGAGCCGTAGGGCCCCAAGCCCCAAAGCTGTGCAGCTTCTGATCCCCAATCCCTGGGGAAGAAACAGGTATACAGAGACTCAAGCCCTGGGGAGAGGAAGCGGGAAGGTCATGCCCACAGCTTCCGGAAAGGTGGCAGTCGCGTCTGCACCCTGGAGCCTAACGTGGGCACATGGAAATCCGGCCAGACGCTGGGGAGCCCCAGCCCGGGCACCTGAAGGAGAGGCCAAGGCAAGGCGCCTGCTCCTGACAGCCTCCTGCCAGGCTGCCATGGTGAGGTGCGGGCAGGCCACCAGGGGCAGGCCTCCTGGGTCCCCAGCCAAGAGCCAGTCGGCAGCCAGTTCACCATGGCAACGCGGGCAGCGGGAGCAGAGCGGGTGTGAGCCCTGCCAGCTGGAGGATGGAGATGCTGGGGGCAGAGTCAGGGCTGGAGGAGGACCTCTGGTTTGGGAGACCCCTGCTCATCTATGGTAAGGAGGTCCTGCTGAAGGCTTCCTCTACTCCAAGGCTGCTGCCACCTTCCGCACAGAAGTTAGAGCAGCAGCTTTAGGGACACCCCCACATTCACCACTACCAGTACAGTCCCCAGACCCGGCAATGGGAACATCCCACTTATCTAATCAGGACTGTCCTTCCCCACGACCCCCTGGACTCACCTTGCAACCCTCACAGGCGCTGACCCCATAGTGGTAGCCTGAGGATTTGTCTTGACAGACAAAGCAAGGCTTGTAGATGCGGGGGAGAGGAGGCGGCGAGGGGGGGCTGGGCACGATCTCTTCGGAACTGCTGCTCTGGGTCTCGATGGCTAGAAAGAGAAGGGCGGTTAGAGAACCAGGCCACCACCCTCAGCACGGCGCACACCTGGCCTCCAGGTCTCGTCCAGGAGCCTCTCCCAGCTGCCCCAGGGCTGCCAGATGTCAATCTGGGGCAGGGGCAGTCTTGGGAAAGTTGGCACTCCCCCCAGTCAGACTGCCAATGATGCCTCCAGCATCCCATCAGTCCTGCCTACTTTCCCAGGACCCCACCTTCAACACCAGAAACATCACATAATAAACCATCAGATTAGTAGGTGGATGTGACTATACTGGGTGGGTGCCAGGTGTAGGTGTCAGCCTGGGTCCACAGCCCTGGCCACCCCCCCACACCCAGTCCCACCTCCCCCAGGTGAGGAAGGGGTTAAGGCCTGAAGGAGGGAGGGGCCAGGACAGAAGCTGGGGGCAGAGGAAACTGGGGTCAACAGGATATTCAAAGTTGGCCACTCCCCTACCCCTCTGCTTCCGCTCCCCTCTCCACCCCCACTACCAGCAGCGACAGCCCCTCCTCCGCCCAAGCGATCCCCTGGCCAGGGATCCAAGGCCTGGTGCAGAGTCAGGAACACTGGGGCACAGCAGGCAGGGACTCCCTCAGAGAAGCAGGGGGACCCCGTAGAGAGGGGGAAGAGTCCCTGTGGGCCCCGGAAGCCCATGGCTCTGAGTGCACCCTGGCTGGGGGGAAAGCATGACAAAGGGGGTCTGTTCCCATCAATGCTCTGTCTGTCTGGCCATAGAGTCCATAGTATGTCCGGGTTACTGTCCCCCTCCCCTCTTGTTATTCAGCTCCAAGAGGGCAGCCAGGAGGGTGACCCCGCCAGCAGGGGCAGCCCCCACTAGCGGAATCCTCCCCAGTGCCTGGCCCCATGCCCATCACCCAGGCAGAACAGGGCTGGGCTAGGTGGGGGCTGTCTGTGCCTCAAGTAAGGGCAGCTCCGGGTGCACTGTACTGGATGGGAACTGTGACCCGGCCACCCCCAGATTCCCAAGGGGCCAGTGGCAGCCTCCTGAGGCCTTTGCCAAGTCCACTGGTCCAGGGCCAAGGATGCCTCCCTGAGTAGATAGATCCTTACCTCCTCCCACACCCCAGACTCCTACCTAGCCTCACCCCAAACCCCAGCACACGAGGTTCTGGGATTCAGCAGGGCCCAGAGTTCCAGCCCAAGCACCTCATAGCATCTCACAGTGGCTCATGTGGCCCCAAAATCCAAGCACAGAGAAAAGCAGCACTCAGATGGGGGGCTGGCAAGCTGCAGGCTACCACCCTCCCCCCTTACCTGCAGACACAACCAGAGACTGCCAGGCGGCCGATGACAGGGAACCAGGCCAACAACCTTGGCAAGGCTTTCCTGGCTCTTAGTTGGGCCCGGGCACCACTTCCCTGGTCAGCCCGCTGACCAGCACTGCTATGGCCCTGCGTCCCTGTCCCTGCCCGGAGAGCAGCCTGCAGCAAAGGGTCAGTGGATGCTCACAGAAAACCCCCAGAGATCCAGCCTCTGCTGACCCTCCCCCACTACTCTGCTCCTCACCCCAAATCGAACTGTCCTGGCCTGGTTTTCCCCCACCTCACTCTCCCGGAGGCCAGACAAGCAAATCAGACAGGCGAGAGGCCTGAGAACAGCTGCTGTGGGGGAGCAGGGTTGGGGGGCCTGGGTGAGGCCAGGAGGCAGAGGGGTGAGCGACAAAGGAGCCCTTTGTTGTGCTAACTTTTTCCAAGACGTAAAAAGAGTAACAATAGACAATCCAGACTAGTGGGGGGTGGGGTTGTCAAGGACAAGGGGATGTGGGGGGGACCGTGGCCTAGAATCCGTCAGCGTTCCAACAAGCAGGGGACCCAATAAGCAGAGGCTGGAGGCACTGACCTACCCCCCTCCCATCCGCTCCTATCCAGTCTTTGCCCTGGGCCCACCTCCCCCAAGTCTCAAACCTCTCCAATGGACCAGAAGGCAGGGGGAGAAAGGACAGAGGGAGCTCTGAGTTCAGAGTGGGCTCGAGAGAGGGGAGGGGCATGGACGCACAGGGGTGGGGGTGCCCGGGTGAAGGACAGACAGCTCTGAGGCCAGGGACTGACTGGAGGGCCAAAGGCTTGTAGAAATTTGGAGCTAAGGCCAAGTCCAAAGGCTGTTTATGAAACTGGAAAATGTGCT
This sequence comes from Capra hircus, assembly GCF_001704415.2. NCBI lineage: Eukaryota > Metazoa > Chordata > Mammalia > Artiodactyla > Bovidae > Capra > Capra hircus. Next base: position 40,231,680 of record NC_030826.1, on the reverse strand, counting down.
TTTTTAAACTGTGCTTTTTGGCAGGATGGGGGGTGGGGGCAAGATGACCCAAGGTGGGGGTACAGTTTGGTTTCAGTGAGGCCTCCTTTCGGCCCACCCCATAGCAGCCGGCTGCCTCTGGGGCCGGAACTCTGCTCTGCACGCCCCCACCCCCAGCACACCCCCACCTGTCACCCAGGTAACAGCTCTGAGGTTTCCCACTGTGCCCTTTGAACCCAGAGCCCCGGCCCAGTCCCCACCTCCCCAGAGTGCAGCCAGCAGCCTCAGAGGAACAAGGGACACTCTGGGATCCTCCTACCTTCTGCAAAAGTTAGCCTGAACTCTGCACACCTGGGGCAGTAACGACTGCCACGACCTGGCCCCTCCCCAGAGGCCCCAGCACATAGACCTCTCCTCTTCCCGCAGAAGGACTGCACGGGAGAAGCACCACGCCTTCTCGGGCTCAAAGTTCCAGCGCCTGGCGGGGGGCTGGCACCGGCCCAGGAAGCCAGGCGTCCCCTCCCGCCCGTGCTGCCGGGCTGCCCCGCCCCCGGCCCCGCCGGGCTGCGGCCGGGCAGGAGGCGCAGAGCGCTCCGGAGTCCCCCGCGCCCCAGAGCCGCTCGCAGGCGCACAAGGGGCCGGTTTCCTGGAGGAGATCAGCAGGAAATCAGCCGGGCCCCCGGCCAGCGGCTCCCCTCCCAATCCAGCTGGCGCCCGGTCCTCTGCAGCTCCCCTCGCAGCCCCCGGGGAGGGCCGAGGAGGGGGCGCCGGGCGCTGGGTCCCGCCCTGCCTCCACCCCGGAGGAGGGTGGGGGTGGCTCTGGGTGCAGCGCTGCGGCCGGGGCGGAAGAAGGCCCCTACCCAGCGGCCGCCGATAACCATCTCTCCCCCTCCCCCCACTAAGGGCATCCACGTGCTTCACATTCTTGGACGTCTGGGAGCGGGCGGAGGCATGAGCGGCGAGATTGGTGGGGGACAGATGGAGACCCACTTCCTCTGTACCCCTTATCCTCTGGCGCCCCAAATTGGGGGCTCTGGCGAGGGAGGCAAGGTCCCCAGGGTCCTGAAGGGTCGGAAGGTCTCCTCCCACAGCCCACCTGCTGTCTCTTCCCACCGTCGGTGGAGATGGCAGGAGGGAATGCAGAATTTGGTGGACAGGGCCCCGAGGGCTCCTGTCATCAAAGGACACACTGGTGGGTTGGGTAATGACCCCATGTGCTCTAGACTCGCTCAGGTCACCACCCCCAGCCTCTAGGTCCTTCCTGTGCCCCACAACCACCCCCAGAGGCCCCCTCCCAGCCTACCCAGCCTTGGGGGCTGAGCCCACTGCCACACACCCACACTCCGACCACAGAGACAGGGCAGCCCAGGCCTCTGGCTCCATGCTGCCCCGTGTCCTCCACTTCCCCATCGTCCGCTGGACTCCAGGATCCCCCAGACCTTGTCTGGCCAGTTTGGGGCCAGGAAGAGCTGAGCTGCCCCCAAGGGCTGGAGCCCAAGGTCTCAGATCCTCGCTCCTCCCCAGACCTCTGGCAAAGGCGGCCGAGACTGTGGAGGGAACAACCGCGGCAGCCATACCCCCAGTGACCCCACTCTGGAGGGGGGACACCTTCCTTCGGTTCTGGGAGGATGGGAAGAAAGGTCCTGGTGTATGTCACATTTCTCACCTGTCCCCTTCTCCCTAAAGTCCACCCAAGAACACCCCTCCCTCCCTCCCACCGTCTGCAGCCTACCAGGCAATCTGCCCCAGAGGCAAAGGTCCGGGGGCAGGACGATAGAGGCTGGGGGTGAGGTGGCTCTAAGAGGGACAGAGATGGGCGTCGCCCCACCTCAGGTCTCTCTTCCTACGGCAAAGGTGTTGGGGACTGCCCTTCAACCTCCGGCAGCTCGCCAGGGCCCCAGAGACCCACTCCACCCCTCCTCCCTGGCAGGCAGGAGGGGAGGCAGCCAGTCCGGGAGTGGGGTAGAAGCCCCAGGGAAGAGCTGAACCCAGAGAAGACGAAACCAGAGCCAAGTAACAATAACCCCCTGAGCACCGTTCTCCCCCTCAGGTACACTACCTCACAGCTGGGTATAAACACGCCCAGGTGTGCACCCCGGGCACTCTCGGCTCCCGCCAAAGCACAGAGCCCCTCCCTTCCAGAGAAGCCTGAACCCAGACAGGGGACAGCCAGCGAGGAGGTGCCAGGACTCCAGGATTCTCATGGGCGGCCCTTGTAGGGACAGCCCAACGCCTGCCCCCATCCCCAGGTGAAAACAGGGAAACAAAAGGACACGCTGGGTTGGGAGGGGACACATTCCTCGCTTCCAGAGGAGCTCCAGACCCACAAAAAATCAAGCTCAGCCTCCAGAGGACAAACCGTTTCAGGATTACGGGGAGGGGGTACCCTTCCCACCAGATTAACTTCCCCTCTCCATTCCTGGTACAGCCAAGTATCCAGGACCAAGGCAACCCTCAGATGGACAGGTGGCCTGCCCCAAGATGTAAGGGTCGGGTAGGGTGGCCGACGGGTATCTGATGGAGTTGCCCCTTCTTGCAGCACCCCGCTGCCAACACCAAAGACACGGAGCGCTCCCCTGATACCCACCCAGACGGCACAAGGGCAAGAGCTGGGGGCAGCAGCTGCTGCCCAGAAGGGGCTGTCCCCCAGGCTTTGGCAGGGGTGGGATCAGAGGAGGAGGCCCCTCCTCCGAGAAGCAGACAAGCCCACTCGACGACCTTCACCCCACCCTCCTGGATGGCAGAAAGGACCACTCAGCTGTGAAGCTATTGGATTCCAAGCAAGGAGATATAGGGACTTCACTTCCCCTGCAAGAAGTGGAAGGAGAGATGAACAAACGTTTCCTGAAAAGACCCCCCAAAGTTTCTCTGTCGGAACACAACAGAAATAAGCGCCCAGGGTTACTCGAGGGGAGTCCAATTGTCCAACAAGGGCACCCGACGTTCAGCAAGAGAGTCAAGGGAAAGTGAAGGGTCAGAGGCAAGACCACCTCACCACGTCCCCAGTCCGCACCCCCTAGTAGCAGCGGAAGCCCCACAGTCCGCCCCCACTCCCAGCTCCCACAATAGGAGGGGGAGGCCAATACCTACAGTGGTTTGAGCCATTCCAAAGCGGAGTCCGGAGCGGAGTGGAGTAGGGGCCGGGAGCAGGGAGCCCCTTCTCCGGAAGCAAACAGGCCCGGTTCTGGTTATAAAAATCCACCACCAGGAAGGGATTGGGGGTGGGGGTGAGCCCCCCCACGTCCACACTCTCGTACATCTTCCCCGCGAATACAAGAGGTCCGGGCGGGGAAGTCCTGCGCGCCCCCTCCCTCACTCAGTCGGCGGCGCCATCCAAAAGCTGCTGGGGGCGAGGGGCACGTCCCCCCCGCCCCGACTGGTGACCCGGGCCGGGGGCCACCTTCTGCCCGAAGTCCCGCGTCCAAATCGGCCGGCCGCCCTGCGAGTCCCAGGTGAAAGCAGGCAAGTTGTGTGTACTGGGGGAGGAGGGGAGTCCGCCGACTGCCCTCGGGAACGCCCGGCCGAGGCCCGGGAACTCCGCAGCTTCACCTCGAGGGGGCTCCCGTCGCGAGTCTCATGGTGTCCGAGGCAGCGTCCCGCGGCTCCCCGAGCGCGCCGGCTGGGGGCGGGATCGGCGCCGGGCGGAGGGTGACCGAGCACTTCCTCCTCCCCACCACCCCGGGGCTCCCGGGCTTCTCCCGGGCGAGGATTCGGATGAGGTGGGGACCGCGCGGCTCCGCCTCCACCAGGCCCGGGGCGGGCGCCCGGCACTCGGTCTCCGGCGGTGCGCGCCGAGGTCCCCCCACCCCGGGCTGCGCGCCCCGTCCCCTGCGGTCCCACCCCCTTTCCTCCGCCCCGTCCCGTCCAGGCACCGCCCCTGCCTTAACCCTTTCCCAGCGGGTCCGGTTGCAGCGGGCGCCAAGCCGGGAACTGAGAGGGAGAGGCGGGGTGTGGAAGGAGATTGCGGGGAGCCCGGGCAGGGGGAGGACAGAAGAGCGGACGGAAGGGGGAAAAGGCTCAAGAGCAGGAGTGCGCGGAGTACGGACGGAGGCTGTGTACCGGGAGAGGAGGGGGCTCCACCGGGACGGAAGAGGGACGGGCGTCTCCCCCATCCCAGTTCCGGCTCCCAGCCTCCCCCGTGGTTGGGTCAGTCCCGGGCCCGGCGAAGCTACGGCGAGGGAGGTGGTAGGCGGGAGGAGGGGGGTGGTCCGGTGTCCTCCCCCAACACACCCCCCACCCAGCCCGGGCCTCATTTGCCTAATGCAATGCGGCTGAACTCTCTCTGAACTCGCCTGGCGGCGCCTCACCTCCGGGTGACCCACCCACCGCTGCCCGTGACATCACCCGCCCGCCAGCCCCCTGCCCGGTTGGGCCGCTCTCCGGGAGACGCCGGGAGTGGCGGCCGGAGACGAGGGGCCAGGGTGCTTGTGGCCAAGTGTGAGCGCCTTGCAGGGTGTCCCGGGTGTGACACTGTGCGGTTCGGGCACCGTGTGAGAATGAAACACCCGGCTTGTGTCATTGTCTGTGACATCATGTGTGACTCCGGCCACCCGCCCGACGGAACCCGAGGCGGCAGCTCCGGCGCTTTGGCAGAAATGCTGGTGCTGAGGAGGGCTCTCCCTCCACGCTCTGCGTGCTTCCGTCGAGCAAAGCCCCGCCCAGGGTGTCTCCCAGAGGCGGAACCACCCTGGGCCCCTCACCGTACCGCCCAGCCCTGGAGTGAGAAAAGGAGGGGCTGATGCCTTCCAGCTGACCACTTCCTCCCGGAAGCCCTCGGGAGGCCTGTTTCACTGGAAGAAAAGCCTACGTTGGGTAGGTGCAGGGAAGTGGGGGGATGCCCTGGGAGAAGAAGACATCTTATTGCCCGCTCTGGCCCTGCAGCCGAGTTCCTCTTTCTAAAAAGGGATAGGAATTTACGTGCTTCCCAAGGATATTCTTCTAAAAGCCAGATTTCTAAATTATGTGGTCAGGTAATCCTCACAGCCACTCCAAGAGATAAACACTATTATTCCTGTTTTACAAATAAAGAAACTAAGCTCTCAGCAAGGTTAGATGGGTTGTCCAAGATCACACTGCTAATATAGATTATTTGAACTTTCTACCATCAGAGCCCATATTCCCACCATGCCAAGCCAATGCAAAGAAAACTATTTTCTGATCACCTCCTAGGTGGATACCATGGGGAGCCTGCCTTTTTAGACCTTATGGTGAAACAGCCATTTAGCAAATAATCACACATATACGTTTTTTATTGCATATATACATATAATTGCAAGCTGAGATAACTGGTATTATGACACAAGTAAGCACATAAAAAACAAGGAAGCTTGAGGGAGAATTAATATGGGCACCTAATTTAGGCTGGAGGGTGAAAGCAGAGACCTAAAGAAAAAGTAGAAGTTTAAAAATTAGTTAGGCAAAGAGCAGGAAGGAGTGGAGTTCCCCAATAAGAGCCTATGCAAGGGTCCTGGGGTTATGAAAGCTGGAGAGCTTACTCAAGGAAGTATCAGGGGACTAGAGTAGATGGCATATACAACTCAAGAAGAAAAGGAGCACAAGGCCAGACCGTAGAGGTGGGCTGAGACCAGACCAGGTGGGCTTGCTGAATTTTATCTCAAATGCAGGGAGAAACCATTGAAAGGTTCCAAGCAGGGGAGAGGCAAGATCCGATTCACAGTGTTACAAATCAGCTTTAACCTTGGGAAGCTGTGTGGAGAATGGATGGTAGGAGGGCAAGAGAGCCCAGTCAGAACAGTCCAGGCAGCACACAAGTTAGCGCAGCCCAGGAAACTGCCAGTGGCGGTGAGTGAGTGAGAGCTACCCAGTCGTGTCCGACTCTGTGCGACCCCATGGACTATACGGTTCAGGCCAGAATACTGGAGCGGGTAGCCTTTCCCCTCTCCAGGGTATCTTCCCAACCCAGATCTCCCGCCAGTGGTAATAAAGGGAACTAATCAGTGTGCGGCTTGTGCTACAGCAAAGTTCCAGGACTGCAAAGCAGCGAAGTCTACTGGGCTGGGGGACAGGTGGGTGTGGGGCTCCAAAGTGAGGTCTCACCTAAGTGAGGTGTCTGGGCTGCAGAAGGAAAGCTGGGACCTAGAGCACAGATGCAAGCCGTGGCTGGGGATGAGACTGCTGGGGAAGAGGGCAGATTGCTTCCAAGGCCCTTGGTATCTTTCCTCCCAATGACACAGATACAGGGCACCAGTTATGTGCTAGGCCTTGCATTCGCAGCTTTGAGGTGCTCAAGAATCAGGGACTGCCCCTGCCACCGCAGACCTGATGATAGGGAACAGATCTCCCAAATGATTATAGCTCACGGTGGGTATCAGGTGGAGAGGAGTCCCTTTGTAGGAGAGAGATGAGTTTTATAGAAGAAAAAATAAGGACCTGCGGGCATTCAAAGGAGGTGGGGGGTGGGGTGGAGAGAGAGAGAGGAAGAGGGAACATCTATGAAGGTTTCTGGGAAGAGGCGGTATTCAAGATGTTCCTTGAAGGATGGATAGGATTTCCGGAGCTGGAGAAGGGGAGAAGTCAGGGTGAGATGCCTGTTCTGGGCAACAGCAAGGTCACGGGGCAGGTCAGAGTAGAACAGAGTGTCCTGGGGCAACGGGAGAAGAGGGAAAAGGAAGGTTCCGGCAGGTTCTGGCTGGCCACAGGGGGTAGCAGGGGAGGTGGGGAGGGCCTAGCGGCAGGTCTGGGGCCCCTGTCCTCCTCTGCCACATCCCCATAACTCCTCCAGCACTGTGTGCTTAGCAGGCCCTCAGCAGGTGTGGGCTGAACTGAACTGGCCCCCACTTTTCCCCCCAGGCACGGCTCCCTCTGGTCCCCGACCCCATGTAGAGGGGATAACAAACAGGAAATAATGAGACCCAGGAGCTGGACAGACATCAGGTCCCAGTACAGGGTGCCATCCCCCAAGACAATACCAGCTCCACGCCCCCACTCCCCCCGACCCCGTCATCACTGATCTTACGGGGTACTTGAAGCTCGCCCAGGCCCTCACCAGCAGGCAGGTCATCATGGCCTCCTAGCAGCCTGCCCCAGCAAGGAACAGATTAGGAGTCCTGATTTAAAGAGGAAACGGACTCAAGAGAGGTTGAGTGACCTGCCCCCAGCCACACGGGAAGAGCTGTCCTTTTAAGACTTCTGCCAAAGGGGCCTTGGTCCGTGGGCTGAGGTTCTCTGCAACTCAGAAGTAAGAATGGGGAGGGGAGGACCTCTATTTCTGATCTAGCCAGAGCTGAGGGCCTCTGGTCTACCCTGGGAGGTCCGGCTCCATGGGTTATGCCCCACCTTTGAAAAGGGAGAGGAGGAAGAAGGCGTTGTGGGCACCACCCCAAAGTGATTTGGAGAAGGGAAACATTTCCTCTTTCCACAGACACTACCCCTCAAAGGGTGGTCAGGCCTGCACTGGCACATCCCCATGGGCACAGGGCCCTTGGCATGGGCACACACTATGTCTCAGGTCTGGGCCAGCCTAGAGGACAGGCTTCCGTCCCGGAGTCCCCTCCCCCAGCCCATGCTGGGATCTGGCCCTGAGGGGGTCTGTACACTACCAGTGCTTCGAGATAAAAGGTGAGGGGGCCCCATTTTCATTCAAAACTCCATCCAACAGTCTTTCGGCTGACTCTGCATTTTGGACCCCAGGAAGGGCACTGCTAGCAGTTCCCCCGCCCCCTGGGCTCTCTCTCCTATTGTCCAGGGAAAGAGTGGGCAGGAGAGGGAGTGGCAGAGGAGAGGAAGTCTCCCCAGGCTCCCCCAGACCATAGAGCCGCTCCCCCGTTTCTAGGCATAGATAGCAAATGTGTGGATGGAAACGAAAAGTCTGGACCCGGTCTTTCGGGGCTCCCATCCCCAGTTCCTCTCCCCGTGGCTTCCAGCTTCCCTGCCCCCACTCCACAAATGGAAACAAAATAAGAATAAGAATGTGGCTTTTACACTCGGTTCCTCCAGTGTCTGTCTGGAGATGGGGGGAGGCTGGCCCGCTGAGCTCTGCAAACTCCCGGGGCTGCAGTGGGCTGATTCGGGGGCGGGGACGGGTGTGAACAGATTGTATCCGCAGCTTCCAGGACAGGATGGAGATCTGGCCCAGGCTTATCGCTCTTTCCCTCCAGCCTTCAGGATCAAAAACAGAAGAAGGGGCGTGGCTAGGGGAGGCCTTCCCTACGCCCCCTGCTGGGTGAAGCCGGGAGGTCCTGAAGCAGAAGCGGGGCTTCCTCCTACCTTCAGCCAGGGAAGCGGGGGTTTCACCATGGCCCTGATCCGCCCCCCAGACTCCTCATACCCAGGGCTCCCCACCATACCCTCCCGGGGCTGCCTATCTGGATGGCAGACGACAGCCCAGCTGTAGGGTCACTCAGCTCAGCCACGTAACCACCAGCGCTGTTTCCTCAGGTGTAAATGGAGATAATGTCCCTCTCCTAGATTGTCGGGATTCAGATTTGTAAAACAGAGATAAGGTCCCAGGCACACAGTGGGCGCTCCACAGATGTTAGCATCCCATTCTCTCCAGCTCCCACCCAGAAAAGGGTCACGATCCTCTTCCCGTCATAACACCCGGGTACCACGGCCACGAGACAGCCATGAGCGCATGCAAGACCAGGAGCAGAGTGCATTACGTCGGCGATCTTGCCTAACCTCAGCCGTCTGAGGGAGGTTCTGCTTAGATCCCTGTTTTACAGACGAGGAAACACGCTCGGAGAGGTTGTCACACTTAGTAAATGGCAAAGCCAGAACTCAAGCTACACAGCCTACTCCACAGCAACCCCTCCCACCTCATGGAATTCCCAGGGCAAGCAATAAAAAAAGGCAGGTGCGTTTCCTCTCCAGCCTAGACTAGCGATAAGAAAGAGACCCTTCCCCCTCCAAACACACAACACAATCACAGACCCCTCCCCCTTACACATTCAGTGCCCTAAGTCACCTCCCCCTGCAGCACACAAACACATTGACACCCCTCCTGGCTCTGGATCTGATTCTCCTCAAACACACTCTGACCCTCTCACCCAATACTTTTAAGCCATTGACCCCCTCCCCAGCACACACCCAACCTTGACCTCCCCACCCCTAAAACACACCCAACCCTCACCTCCCTCCCAAAACACACACAACCCTGACCCTCCCAACAAGGCACACAGAATCCCAAGCCTCCACAGTAAATACCAGTCCTCAAGAGACCAAGCCTCCAGGACTGGTTTGGAGGGGGAGATCTTGTACCATCCCTGGAACTTCCCACTCTGGCTTCCCGGGAGAGAGAGACAACAGCAGGACAAATACCCACCCGTCGCCACTGACCTAGAGAACAGTTCTGTCCTTCCACAGGCCACTGAGTCTCTGAAGCACACCCAGGGTCCAGCCTCCCCCCACCCCAGCTTGGCGAGAGGGATGGAAGGATGGACAACACCTTTGTTGGCGGCAAGTGGGAGGAGGGGGCCTCCTGTGCCAGGCTGCCTGCAGAATGGGTGGCAGGGGACCAGAACATACAATCACTCCTGGTGGGGATGGGGGCCACAGCTGTCCACCCTCCTGGGAAATGCCTGGCCCCCAGCACTGGCCCTCAGGTGGGAGGAGCGAGGCTGCCTCCAGGACTGAACTTTGATTTGTCATGCTGCACTACCCAGAGCTGAAAGCCAGGGTTACCAGGTCCCGCAGCCTTCCACGAGGAAGAGGGAGATGCCTGGCTCCCTCGGGGTGGATGGGGAGGTTCCTGACCTAAGGGGAAGGAAGGTCAGGGAGAAGCTCAGAAGCTGGGGGTCTGGGTAAGCAGAGGTGTTGTTGTTTACCAGGAAGAGGCAGGGAAACCCACTGGCTCACAGAGGGAGGGGGGCAGGAAGGGGCATTGCTTAACCAGAAATGTGGGCACCCCACCCTGGGGGAAGAAGGTTACCAGGGTGGGAGGTGGGGTACCCGGAAACCCTCCCCACCCACCTCGAAGAAAGAGGAAGAAGGTTGCAACATTCAAAAAGGAGAGCAAAACACTCGCTTGTCCGGCACAAGATAGGGGTCAGGCCAGCCCTCCGTGAGCCAGGCCCCAGGGGGGACAGTGTCCAGGGCCCTGTTCCCAATCACCTGGGGAAGAGCAAGCTGTCCACCAGCACCAGGCTGAGCGCTCTCGGTTTCTCCCTCCCTAAAAACCCCACCCTGGCGGGAAGCAAGACACTCTAGTTCCTGGAACTGGGATGTGAACTCCAGTTCCCACACAGATCCCAGGCACCCCAAACCCACTCGCCCCTTCTCCAGCATCCCCTAACTCAGAGACTGGCCTCTCCCATCACCGAGCACAGACTGAAGACCAGGCCAGAATCATTCTGACTCCCAGGTCACGATGCTGCCCGCTGTGCCCCCTCCATGGGAGGAAACAGAAGGTGAGGTTTGAGGAGGCAGCATCCGCCTGCCCCCTTCCCCGGGGCACAGAGGGTAGGGACCTAAAGGAACACAGACTTAGAGCCCCTGCTCTCAGCGGCTGGTGGGGCTGGAGAGGGAGGGGGCCACCGAGCAAGCCAGAGGAGGCGAGCCAGGAAGCAGTGGTGGCGGTGGGCAGCCGGCCAGTGCGGGCAGTGAGGCTCCGAGCCAGGGCCTGCCCCAGGGACAAAGAGACTCCCTGGCTCCCGGGAGAGTGCGCTACCCCCAAGCTGGGAAGGGGGCACTGACCCAGCCCAGCCAGGCGCACAGGGCAGCGGTGCCAGGCAGCTTGCCAGTGGCATGGGAGAGGCGGTGGGTGCCCAGGGCAGGGTGTTCAGTCCCTGCCTGCCAGGAGAGGTGGGACACGTTTCCCAGGTCAACAGCTGACCGGCCAGGCCAGTCCGCCGTCCATGGCCCCCTTCTATGGCTTCCACCCCCTCCTGCCCCAGGCCAGGCCCCGGCTCCCTCCTCCCCCAAACCCTGGCCTGGCGCCCAGCTGGGCCCTGGGGGCCAGAGTTACTGTAAGCCGCCTGGCAGGACCGAGGCCTGGACTCTGCCAGCTGGCCTCAGTGCCGCCACCTCCCACTACCTGGCTCGGCCAGCCAGGGAAGGGTACCGAGACCCCCACCCAGCCAACAGGCGACCCCCCATGGCAGACGGCGGAGGCGGAGAGAAAACACAGGCCCTGCCAAGAGCAGGCCTGCGGCCACAGCCAGAGTCCAGGCCTGTGTCCCCTCCCGGACTCTCCCCCCATCCCCAGGCTGCCTGTGGGGCCCTCCCCTGCCCCGGCGCCCTCCCCACAAAGGGAAGCACCACCCGGCCTGGCCAGCAGTGAGGGGAGGGGGTGCTACTCCAGTCCCTTCTCTCAGAGGCGCTGGATGGGGTGGGCTGGAGGTGGGGTGCTGTTCTCAGCAGACCAGCCATCCCCACCAAATGTCGAGAGGTTTGTTTACCCGACTCCAGCCTCCTTGTCCAGTGCTTGGAGCTATTTATAAGGCCCTCAACGGCAGAGCACATGAGGGGGCGTGAGGGGCCAGAGGACAGCATTGTCTCAGCTCTCCACACTCCGTGCCACCTCCCAACATCAAACACAACCACGGCGATTAGCCTACTGGCCTTTCATCCTCAAGCCCTCTTGTCCAGCAGGTCCCCCCGTCTGGAGGAGACCTGGCCGCTGAGGAAGAGATGTGCCCAGAGGTCCAGCCTTGGGCCTGCCGCCCTCCACGGCCCCCTCCCACGACACTCCCCGACCCCACTTACTGGCTGGGGATGGCGTGCTATAGCCGCTCACTGGAAGCTGGTGCTGGAGAGTGGTCAGAGCGCCTGGGGGGGAGAGTCCACCCAGCATGGGGGGGAAGAAGAAGGCGTAGGGGGGCACCGGGTACCCATTGAGGTGCCCTCCCCCAGGTGTTGGGCAGGAGCTGCTGTTGCTGGCCATGCCAGGCGGCCACAGTCAGAAGCACAGGCAGACAGTCTGGCGGGCTTCAGGCCGCCTCTCCTCGGGGCATGGGGCCTGGGCCCAGAGGGGGCTCGGGTGGTCAGCCCACCCCCCCTTCTGTCCCGGAGCTGCAGTCCAAGGCCAGCAGGCTAATCTCAGGCTCCTGGCACCCCCACTCTAGGGGGAGCCGGTGGGCTAAGGGATGTCCCGAGAGCCAGTCCTTTAGTCAAGCGGTTCTGCGAGCTGGCACTTTCCCGGGAAGGTCCAGAGCAGGCCTTCAGGATGCCGAAAAGGAAGCCTCTCCTGGGTGGGCCCCGGCTAGGCGGCTGTGGGGGCCATGTCCTGTGATGCTGCAGAGAGAGAAAAGACAGGTGAGTGGACACCGAGGAGCGGGCTCACGGGCATTCCCCGTGGAGCTCCCCAACCTGGGCGGCCGGAGATTTTCCCGTGGCACCCGGCTGAGCAGACAGCTGGCACCATGCCTGGCTGGCAGAAACAGCCTGGGAGTAGGGCCCAGACACTGCTGGGGGCGGCAGGACAGCACAGCCAGGCTGGGGAGATGGGGACAGAGCCCAGAGCGAGGAGGGCCTCTCACCCACAGTCCTGAGAGCAAAGCGTCCACGCTGCCATGCCACCCCAGAGGATTCCTGCAGCAGAGAAAGGCAGCTGGCCCTCCTTCCCCCAAAGCAGGTTACCTGAGGTCAAGATACAGAGAACGTGTGCTTGAGAGGAGGAGGGAGGGGGAGGAAAAGCCGCTTCCCTAAAGCATTGGCACTTCTCAGAAAAATGACTCCTAAGCCAGGGGGCCTTACTTACACCACTTCCCCCCCAAATCCAAGCCCAAGCACCCCAGATGGGTTTGTCCCACAGGCCCAGGGAGGAGGCCCGTTTACATACCTACAAATAGGGAAATGGGAGCTGAGGACTCCTGAGTATCATCTCCATTGCCTAACAGCATGATGGGCTGGGGGTGGAGAGTGTGCCAGGGGACTACCTAGCATGGAAGCCCCCTACTCCCCTCGCCCACAATGAAGAAGCAAGGGAAACTGAGCTCAGACTTCACCCACATCCTCTGCCTGGAGAAGCAACCTCCCTGGAGGGAGTGGGAGGTGAGCAGAAGATGAGAGCCGAGATGCCCCCACCACCATCAGTGTATACACAGATCCACACCCTGTTTGAACAGCTGGGGCCTGAGGATACACAAAGATAACACCGCAGGTAGCAAGAGACAGAGGTGAACCCAGAAATTCCACGACACAGTGAGACAGACAGGCAGCAACAAGAGCAAAGAAAGAGACAGAGAGAGACAGAAGCATCCACAAGAGGGCCAGGAGGATATATATGAACAGTATCAATAAACATGCATGTATTTATATATGAGTGTGTGTATACACACACATACACACACCTGTGACATATATGAAAAAGAAAAGAGAAACATGGCTAATCAAAGCCACAATGAGATACCATCTTGCATCCACCAAGATGGCTATAATCAAAAAGACTGATAATAAGTAGGTGAGGATGTGGAGAAATTGAACCTTCATACATAGTTGGCAGGAATGTTAAATGGTACAGCTGCTTTGGAAAACAGCCTGGCAGTTCTTCAGGAGGTTAAACACAGAGTAATACGAACCAGCAATTCCACTTCTAGGTATCTACCCAATTGAAGGTAAAACATTAAGTCCACACAAACACCTGTACATGGATACGAACCTTCACACCAACACTCCTCATAGCCAAAAGAGTAGAACCGACCCAAATGTCCATCAACAGATGAATGGATAAATAAAATGCCGTACATCCATACAGTGGAATAGTATTCTGCCATAAAAGGAACAAGGCACTGGGACTTCCCTTGTGGTCAGTGGCTAAGACTCCGCGCTCCCAACGCAGGCAGCCTGGGCTTGATCCCTGGTCAGGGAACTAGATCCCACACGCTGCAACTAAAAGTTCCCATGCCGCAGCTAAAGATCCCACACATGGCAACGAAGATGAAGGATCTCGAGTGCTGCAACCGAGACCTGGCGCGGCCACATAAATAAACAAATGAATATTTTCTAAAAAGGGACAAAGTCCTGACACATACTATATCAGGGATAAACCTTGAAAACACTCTGCTGGTTGTAAAAGACCACCTGTTGTATGATTCCCTCTATATGAAATGTCCAAAACAGGCAAATCTAAAAAGGCAGAGTAGATTGTGGCTAGTTACGGGGTGGGGGGGTGGTGTGGGTTTGAGGGAAATGGGAAGTGACTGCTGAATGGTATGGGGGCTCTTTTTGGAGTGATGAAAAATTTCTACAAGTGAACATGGTGATGGTTGCACAACTCTGTGACTGTAGTAAAACCACTGAATTGTACACTTTACTAGGTGGATTTTATGGTATACGAATTACATCTCCATAAAGCTGTTAAGGGGAGGAAGGGAAGAGAAAAGAGAAGAAAAGAAAACAGGGCCACAGAGACTCAAAATAAGGATGGCCTCCAACCCCTTCCTCTCCAAGCTCAGGCCATAATACCATGTTCCAAGCTCCAGGCTCCAGGCTCAGACCTGGAGTCCAGGGGACATGCACATGGCCAGCATTTGGCCAGGAACGATGCCTGAGATGGAGGAGTTCTGCCAAGGCCACTGTGGACGAGGCCAGGACTTCTGGGCCCAGCTGCACGAGCCAGCCAGCCTGTGACTGTGCGGGGCTGAGGGGGGAGGTGGGGACAGGTACTTGCAAGGGAGGGGGCAGCTCCCCAGGAGTGAAATCTGGACCTTGTTAATGACCATGATTTTTACTGTTACTAATTATGACCTCCTCAGGGCCTCTCTTACTCCTGAATGAGGTGCCCCCTTCCTTCCCCAGGCCCCCACCGATTCCCTCCCAGGCAGAGAGGCTGATGTCAGAGGAACAAGGGCCCCACCCATTGGGCCAGCTGCCGACCTGGCCCCCCTACACACCCCTGAGGGGCCCCACACAAGGGGAACTCGAGCTAGCACGAGAATGAGGGGCAGGCTCAGCCTCAGTAGTGTTGACAGTCAGACCCTCACTCACACACACACACACACACACACACACACACTTGCAGGCACTTACACACAGAGTTCTAGGGGAAGTGTCCAGTGGGCAAGGGCACGTTTGCACACCCAGCCTGTGTGCGTGCAGACACGCACGTGGCACACGAGGAGGGGGAACCCAGATACACGCTCCCCCACACCTAGGCTCCACACACAATGAAGCCGGCTCCAGGTGTGCGTGCATGGCCCAGGACACAGCTCCTCACAGACACACAACCACAGCCTCACGGTTTCCCTGGTCCTCACCCAGCCAGGCTGGCCTCTGCACCTGCCTCCCTGTGGGCCAGCCCCCCAACAGAGCAGGGTCCACAAACATAGAGAAGCACTCCAGTGGATTCAGGTCCACAGGGGGGCTACCTCCAGAGGTGAAGCCCAGGAAGCCATTCACTCCAGACTCCAGGCCTCCTGACCCAGCTTTTGGAGGGTGGGGGCGGATTCAGTCTGGACCCTCTGGAGCCCACCCTTACCCCAAAAGAGAGACTAACAACAACCACCTTAATATGCTTCAACTCTGCCCCTGAGAAGTTTGAAACTGGACCATACTTCAAACCTCACTCACAGATACACACCCCAGGGAGAGGCTGGAAGGCGTCCCCCACCCCCATCAGAGCTTCACCAAAGGAGCTCAGCCTGCAAACTTCAATGCAAAGTTACTCAACTCCCTGGGGAAGGCCTTGAGTCAAGGGACGGGGTAAAGGTCACAGAAATGGGCCAAGGGCCAGGCTGGCCAGGGAACAGGGATGGGCAAGAGCAGGGATGAGGTGGGTGGGGTCAAAGAGCCCAGGCGCAGCCTCAGTAGGTTTCTCTGGAACCGTGACCACTCTCGGGGAGATGCCTGGGCCCTGGCCCCCGGCACCCGGGGTGGAGAAGACACTGTCAGAGAATCGAAACCAGCACCAAAGAAAGGGAAAACAAATTACCCACATCCAACCTCCACCCTGTGCCTGTCACCTCCACTGCCCACGGGCACCCTCCCTCGAGGGAGGGAAAAACCACAGGCCCTCACCTCCCATACAGCGAGCTCAGCCTCAGCACAGCACAAAGGGGGTGGCGGGAGGGTCGAAGCGCTGACCACCAGCCAGGCACTCCTGCCCGCTGGGGACTCCCCCACCCTCAAAGGTGCCAGGACCCCTTCCCCAGAGTCAGGAGTCCCAGCCACCCGTTCCTTAGGTCCCCAGAGTCTCACATCTAGAGAGAGACAAAAGGTGGCCGAGCCGTGAAGACAGCAGAAAGAACCAAAGGTTTTGAAGGGTCAAATCTCAGCTCTGCCACTCTGGGTGACCTTAGACAAGTCACTTAACCTCCCCAAGCATCTGTTTACTCGCCTGTGAACTGCCTACCTCAACAACTGGCTGTGTGATTTCAGAGATTAAAGTCCTGGAAAGCACCCAGCACAGTGCCTGGCACACAGGAGGTGCTGGGCAACGGGGTCCCCCGCCTCCCCCATGTCTGCCAGCGCCCCCGCAGCGCCTCCCTGGCCCATGTGTCTGCGTTCCCTTCCTTCTCCCTAGCCAGTACTAGTATCTGCTGACGGGGCTGGGCGGGAAAATTACCCATTTTCCAGGGTCTGTTTCCCCCCTAGACTAAGGAGCGGAATGTAGGGAGAGGAATACTCGGGGTGTGGGTGGAGGCCTGACCACAACCCTTTCCCAAATTCCCTTCTTTCGTGTCACAAACCAAAAAAGGGAAACCTTTGGATTTGGGGAGTGGAGGAGGGGAAGAGAAATAGTCGATTTATTCCCCTGCCCTCAGGGAAGGGGAGCCAGGGGTCCTCAAACCCAGCTGGCCTTGCCCTCCTCTTCATCTACTTCTCTCTGTTCCCAAGTTCCCCCACAACTGAGGCTCCTAAGGAATAGAGGCCAGGCAGTTCTGGATGGGCCGAGAGAGAAGGGGATAAGGATTGAGGAGCTTAAAAGAAGGGGCGACAGGGGCTTTCCTAAGCATTCTAGACAGTCAATGAATCATATGCAAATGACACCCAAAGCGCAAGCTCAACTTGAGGGTGGGGGGCAGGGAGTCCAGCCCTGGCAGAAGCAAAGACCCAGCCTCTCTGGACCCCCTTCCCCTGCCAGGAGCTGGCAGAGCAGGGCAGGGCGGGACAGGGCAGATTTCAAACCAGAACAGTGGGCTGGAACTATTTATAAACTTTCCAGGAAAACACACACACACACATACACACACAAAGCCACAACCTCTCCCCCTCCCCCATACTTCTCAGATCAGCAAAGTAATGAACATTACTCCTTTTTCGCCCTTTTCCAGGGGCCCCTCTCTCTTCCCGGCCATGCTCATCCTCTGTTTACCTTTTGCTCACCCGGCTCTGGGCTGCAGGAAGCCAGCAAGGCCAGCCTCATTTTGAAAGAGACCACCCCAGGCAGGGCAGAGGAGGATTGGCTGGGTGAGGCGGGGACAGGTGGAGGGCATCTCTTCCCCGACCAGTCCTCAGAAGCCTAGGCCTGCCTTGCCAGAGCTAGGAATTGTTTGAAAACCTGCCCCAAGCGCTTGCAGGGCACATCACCGGAGACAGTCAGGGGAGACCTGAAGTCCAGCAGCTGGCCTCAGGATGCTACCACTGCGTCTTAAGACGCAGCACTTACTCCCAAAAAGTGGGTCTCATGTCTCCCCCACTTGTACCCCCCGGCCCAAGCTTCTGTCCCAGCCCCACTGGGCTGCCTGATGTCCACAGGCCATGCTCCCCATGTGACTGAATCCCAGGCAGAAGGCAATTGGATAACTCAAGCCCAGGACAGGCCAGGTCTGCAAGGAGGAAGTTGGGGGGGGGTGGTCTCTGCTGGTCAGGGCAGTGTCCCAACTCTTGCACCCCCAGAGACCACACCCCAGAGGCCCATGGGAGATGTGACCGGGGCCTCCAAAGCCCAGGGTGAATGGGGGACCCACTCAGAATGAGAGCTGAAGCCTCCCAGCCGATCTTCTCTCGGAGCAGAGAGCAGGTGAAAGGGCAGGGGGCAGCTCAGGCCTCAAGGAGAGGGACCGGCCCACGGGGAAGGAAGAAAACAGGAAGAGGAAGAGATGAGGCTGCTGAGGCCACAGCCAGACCACAGGAGTATGTGGACCACACAAAGGCAGCTCTGTCCGGGTGGAGGACCAAAGGGGCACAGACAAAAGGGGACCCCCCCCCCAGCTTGGAAACCACCGTCTTGTCTTCACAACCAACCTGGCATGGGGCTTTCCCCACCCCCACCTTGGCAGCTGCCCCCTCACCACTGTCTCCCCTCTCCGCAGGGCAGGAAGTACAACTATCACAATGCAGGGGGCGGGGGGAGATGGGGGTGAACACAGAGCAGAAGGGGTGTGTGTGTGTGTGTGTGTGTGTGTGTGTGTGTGTGTGTGTGCAGGTACAGGTGCTGTGTAGGTGTAAGGCTACAGCAATCTACCCTGCTAACTCCTCAGCCCTGCCCCAGCCCTGGGAGTGCCAAATCTGAATCTGAGGGCAGACAGACTGTCAGCAGCACACAGTGCCGAGCCCCCTTCTCAGCATGCCTCCCTAGGGACCGCACTGCAGGGAAGCCGGGAATGCTCCCCCTCCTGCCTCAGGATATCCTTTTGGCTCTGACCGAAGACCAGGCCTGAGTCAGACTGTGCCCCGCCCCATACCCCTCCATCCAGCAACCCCCCAGGAACTTCCTACTCCACACTCGCCTACTCAGTTGGGGTTGGAACTGGGGGAATCTCTTCCCCCACTTTAGCCCCCGCCGAACAGAGAAGCCCACCAGGGGGTGGGGCGGATGGTCACAAAATCCCAGGACCTGCCCCTTCAGCTGAGGGCCTGTGGGATGAGGGAGAAATGGATGCAGGCTGTGTGCAGAGGTGAGAGGAGGCGCTGCAGAGCACCACCTCCCCACCCCCAAATCACACAAAACCGGGGATCCTGCCCAGGGCCCCTCCCTATTCCAGCCTGGACCCCAAGAAGCCGCAGGAACTCCTTGGGGAAAGTAGTTTCCATGAGAACAAAGGATGGGAGAAGGTTCCTAAGGGAAAGGGGACGCGCAGACGTTCCTAGAACGGGAGTCTTTCTAGGCCAACAGGACCCCCAGGTGGAGGTCTGCACAACTAGTCAGACTCAGAGTTAGCCACAGCCAAGCGCAGCCAGACGTGGTCACAGTCTCCTCAACACTGAGTCTGACTGGGTGGCTGCGACTCCTTCCCACAGACAGAAGTCTGGGGGGCCATGGGGGATCTGGGGCATCGGAGACCACACACACTCAGCCTGAAACAGCCCCTTGGGCAGGCCCCCTCCAACCACCCCCCAACTGTGGGCCTAGAGGGAGGGGCAGTTTGCTCCCCACAAGAGCCAGGGTAGTGCCCAAGGCGGCCATCTCCATGGCAACCAACAACAAACATCCCGGGAACCACGGTGGGACAGGAAGTGGCAGTCACATGACAGGAAGACAGTTTTTTTTTCAGTGGGGGGGTGATGAAGCTTGTTAGCAGCCCCCGCCCCGGGGGAATCAGCGGTCCCCTAAGTTTACCCCACTTGGAACTGGAGGGAAGGGGGGCAGCTGGGAAGGTGCACCCCCACACTGCAGTGGGCGCAGCTGGTCGCAGGGCCGACGGGCCCTCCCTCCCCGCCTGCCACTCATGGTTCTCCCCGCTGGGTCCCCCTCCCTTCCACTTCCTGCCGTGACTGGAGATCAGAGAACTCCCCACCACAGCTTCCCCTTCTCAAGTCTCGATTCCTGGGCTGAAGGTTTCACTGTGGGGCGAGGGACACAAGGAAGGAGGGCTGGGGACCTGCGGAAGGACCCGGGGGACAGAAGCTCCAGGGGAGGGGCTGGGAGGGAGCTACTCCAAGGGAGGTGTGTACACACAGGCACAGCAAGAGTGGGTCACGGTGACATACCAGCGGGCGCAGTGACACAGACTGCCTGACCTCAGGCAGCTCTGGGTGGAGGGGAGCACAACCACTGGATCTTGCGCACCCCACTCCACCCTGGTCCTGAGCCTCCAGGTTCATCTCAGGCGTCTACTGGCCTCCAGGCAGGCGAGGTCCCAACGGTGCCCAGCCCACACCACCTCTCCCCTGCCTTCTGTGCTGAGGAATCCCCTTCCCAGCTCCAAGGTGCCCGCCCAGACGAGGGCACCTTGGCCGGAGGTGGGGGGAATGGAACCTCCCGCCACCCCCCTCCCCTTCTCTGCAGATGTCCCAGACTATATTTAGCCCAAACCGGGCGGCCAGCCAGACCCAGACTCCCCACTGGCCCGGAGCTGAGCTCCCAGTTTTTATGCAATTAAAACATTAACAGAGAACCACCCCCATCCACACACCCCACCACCAACAACCCCAGTCCAGCCAGAGCGGCAGAGCTCAGAAAACTTGAACATGGGCAGCCCAGCTCTGCAGCCGGGGATGGGGGTGGGGGTCATTGGGCAAATAGCAATAAATTCATCCCCTTGCCCATCTCCCAGGCCCTACCCCCACAGGCAAGACAGGCACATCATCCACGAGATCAGGTTGACACTTGGGAGGGGAGGGGAGGCTTTCCTGCTTCCGGGGCCGGAAGGGAAAGGCATACCCAGTGGGTGGGGGGTTGCCTGGCTGCAGAAATTCCACCTGTCATTTTGCAGCCCCCCTCCCCGGCCAGCTCCAGTTACAGGGCTGGGGGTTGGCAACAGGTGCTGGCCAGGCTGGCAGCAGACTAATCCCCTTTCGCTCCCCAGGCTGACAGTGGTGCCTGGAGGTCCAGGCAGGGGCCCTGGCCGGCAGGATGCTGGGTAGAAGGAGGCATTGCTGCCTGGGGCCGGGGGAGTGGGGAGCCCAGACCCCTCCTGTAAGACCTGGCCCCCTGGATTGTGTGTGCTGGAAGGTCTGGCGAAAGCAAGGAAACCTTAGTTCCACAGCACCTATTTCATTTCCCTAAGATGCCAGGCGGGCGGGCTAGAGTGTGGGAGGTCTGTCTGCCTGCCTCTTCCTCCTCCTCCTCTCCAAATTCCAGGAACAGGCAAGGGAGGCTCCAGTTGCGGAGAGAGAGAGCAAGCAGGCGGTCCCAGCTGAGAGGGAGGAGGGGCGGGGACTGGAGCGGGAGGCAAGATCCAGACGAAGCAACAGACACCCACACCCAAGCCAGACGGGACAGACACACCGACACTGACACATTCTCACACTCTGGGCCTACTCCTCGAGTGCCGCCCACCCTGCAGGGACACCCAGACTCCCGCAGCCAGCCCTGCCAATCTCCAGAACACTCCCTGGACACACACAGAGATCCAGGACTTCGCCCCCACCCCACATCCCCCCACAAACCCTGTGGGCTCCACACAGCAGCCAGAGGGTGGAGAGGGGAACAGAGGGAGGAAAGACAGCAGGCGTCAGAGAGGACGTGTAGCCAAAACCCTGGGAACTAGGGTATCAGTTGCCACACTCCTTTCCCAAAACCCAGTAAGTCAAGACAACCCTGGCCATCTTGCCAGGGGCCCTGCCAGCTTCCCACACTCCCCAAACCACCACCAGGAAGGGTGTGGGGTGCTGGGCGAGAGGAGATTTATTCATTGCATTGGTGGGGGGAGGATAGGATTACCTTCCCCAGATGCCCATCACCCCTGAACCCAGACTCTGGAAGCCAGAGTCCCAAACTCACCCACCCATACAGCCAAGTCAGGGTCCTGCCCTGTCCATACCACCCAGAAAACAGGGAACAGGGCACTAAAGTTTTATCTGGGGGCAGGCCCCACCCTGTCACATAATTCTGAGGACCACCCACCTAAGACCCTCTAGTCTGATCAAGGAGTGAGGAGGGGGTTTGGGGGGGGGCTCCCTGAGGGCAGACAGAGCCAGGTTCCAGGACCAAATGATTTAGAAGAAGGGGAGCTATTAACTGGGGTCAATACCCCCAAAACAGACCCCAAGGGGCACTCAGACGATGCCCTTTCCCCCCCAGTAGACAGGGTGGCAGGAACCACGTCATGGCACATGTGGGTGACTGTGCCCAGCGGGGGAGGCATGGGGGTGATCAGGATGGGGCTGCCCACAGCTAGCTTCCTGCCAGGCAGCCACATGGTTAGGAGTAGGAGGGGGACCAGGGAGGTTTCCCAGAGTGGTAGTAGGGACATTTAGGGTCAACCTGAAGGGCGGGGATTTGGGGGTTATAAGAGGAGGCAGCCAGGATCAAGTCGCTCCAAGCCCAGGGTCTTCTCAGAACTGCCCCTGCCTCTGCACTGCCCTTACCAGTCTGGCGAGGAAAGTCCTGAGGTGCCCACCTCATGTACACTCATTCACACACTCCAAATCCAAGATCCTCCACTCCCATGGACCTACCCAAGTCTGACACCAGTGACCCCTCTGTCTCAGGACCGACATGGCCCAGGCTCCAGGCAGAACTGACGTCCGAGCCCCTCCCAGTGCATCAACATCTTTCATAGTCACAAACTCCCTGACTCCACAACCACCACCCCCCGCCTGCCCCCTCCAGCTCCAAAGACTCTTTTATCCCCTCCCCCAGACTCATCTCCACCCCTCACAGGGGAAGCCCCAAGGCTCCAAGGCACCCCCACTGCAACCTGGGGCTTCCCCGGCCCAGCCTCCCCATCAAGCACAAGGCCCTGGAGGAGAGTTTGGGGCTTGAGCCCATTTCCTAGCAAGACCTGGCGACCTTACTGAACCACTTCCCCAGAACAACCCTGCAGCCAGGGAAGGGAATGCGAGACATTTCTGAATCTCCTAACTAGGAAACTGGAGGAGGGATGGCAGTCAGGAGCAGAAGTGAGGGTTGCGGGTAAGCCCGCAGTGGGTAGGGGTGGGGGAGTCTCCATCTGAGAGCATACACACACATACATGTGCACACATCTCCCAAGTAGAAGGCAATCTGGTTACAGAAGAGGGAGCTGACATCAGGTGAGGGCCAAGGGTATCCCCTCCATACCAACACAAGGGCAACCTATCCAAGGCAGGATGAATGGTAGCGACGTGACTCCAAGACTGGGGGGCTCTTCTTATCTGACTTTCACATGAGTTAGTCCCCATCCCCAGCCTGGCACAATGGAGGCCTGGCCCCCTTCTCAGGGAGCAGCCTGAAAATAAGGCAATGCCCAGAGAGGAGAAGGGGCACTGCCAAGCAGACTTTCCAGCGCCCCCCTTCCACATACACATCTGGCTCGCAGCTTCCTCGCTTTCTGGGTGGCACCAGGTCCCAGACACCCTTGGCAGAGCAAAGACGACCAATCTGTGCCTTCCTCCCTATGCCCCCAAATGCTTCCACAACCCCACAGTGCCACCAGATTCAGAGACATCCCTCCCCTGGCTGCACTGGCCCCTGTCCCCAGTTCTGACGGCTCCCCGCACTCCACGGGGGACACCAGCTGAATGGGCCCCGCCCCCCAACCGGCTGCCTCTGGTGGGGGTGGGCCCCGGGGCTGATTCTCCCCAAACCACAGGGCGGCTCAGATAACAGGAGAAATAGGAGGGGGCTAGTCCGTTGGGCATCCGATCTCTCCCCAAACAGGTTTCAAAGTCTTTTTGTTTTACTTGTTTGTGAAAAGAAGCGCGAGAGAGGGCAGGAGTTCCCAGCGTGGATTCTGCCACAGCTCGGCTGCCGGAGACACGCGCGGCAGACGGCCCCAGACATCTCCCGGCTGCGCGCGAAGACACCGGAGCAGACAGACACACAGACGGGGCTCCCCCACCCTGAGCACGGCGGCGGGTTGGGAAGCCCAGGAAACCCCAGGTTCCCGTCGGAACCCGCCCGGCACCGGGTCCCCGCCAGCGGGTTCTATCAGGAACAGGCCAAGGGGCCCCAATGCCTGCGCGAGCCGGAGGCTCTCCAAAATCCCCAGGGGAGAGGTTACCTCGCAGTAGGGGAAGCAGTCCGGCCAGGTCACCCGCGGGCACAGCGTATGCCCTGACCCTGAGCCTTGGAGCCGCTCGGCGTCAAGAGTTGCGGGGTCCAGGGAGAGGAGCGGTTTGGGGGGCCGCGGTTCAGGGGCGCGGGGCTAAAGCAGCGGCCATGGCGAGTCACGTGCGGAGGCTGAAACTTTACCCGGAGCCCCAGACTGGGGGGGCGGAGGGTACCGAGCTGCGGGGAGGCCCTCACCCTCGGGCCCGCCCCCGTCCGCCCACCGACCAATCACTAGCCAGGGGCGGGCACACAAGATCACGCCCCCTCCCCTCCTTAATAGACCCAGGGAAAGGGCGAGTCTTAAAGGAGCCGCGCCTAGCTGAAAGCTCGACCGTGGGAATCTGGGAGAATCCCTCCCTCGGCCCCAAAAGAAGAGATTGAGAGCGAGAAGGGGAGTTCTGCGCAAAGAATGGGATGAGGATTCAGTGGAGAAAGGACTGCCATGTGCGGTATCACACTCCCTTCCCCCCAACCACACACACCCACACTCAGGGGCGAGGATCACGAGCACACACCCTTCACACCTAAACCTGGGTTAGCCGGGCGGCGACGTAAATTGGAAACAAATACAGAGATTCTGGCCCTAGTGGTCAAGGCTCTGACCCCTTTCATTATAATCTTTCTCCTGGAGCCCCCAGAAAATGGGAGCTGTGTGATCTTGAGCGAGTCGCTTCCTTTCTCTAAATCTCAATTTTCTCACTGGCAAAAAAGGAGTGCAAAGGCATGTAGACCACCTCCAAGCACGGTCCCCTCCTCTTCCCCTAAACACCTTTCCAGCTTGGGTGGATCGGAGGAACTCTGGCCCAACCCAACCTTTCAGCAACCCCCAGAACCCTTCCCCCAAAAGAACAGCGATTCTTAGGGGTATTCCAAGAGCCGAGCTGGGGGCGCCCAGGAGCACCCACAATCTCACACTCAAGCTTCTCTCTCCTGGTCCAGGCTGCAGGAGACAGGAAAGCTCGCATTCTTGGGGCAGAATCTGAGTCACTCTCCCTCTGCGGAGACCCCCAGTCTTAGCCTGCTGCTCCGTTTGAGAGGACCATCTGCCCACCTCTAGCCGTCTACGGCGGGAGGGAGGGGCGGGGGGCGGACAGAAAGAGGAATCAATAAGTGAACACCTCCCTCCAGGTCCTTGGTCAGAGAAGTGGCCACAAGTGCCCCCACAGGACTTCCCACTATAAGGGGAAGTGCCCACTCCCAGGCCTCCTGTGAGGAGACAGCATGACCCGGCTGGCAGAGCTCTCAAACCCACCGCCCCGACAGTCCCCGCTTTTTAGACAAGGAACCCCAGTCTGCGAGTGGACACTGGATTTAACCCCCGATCGCCCGGCACAGGTAGCACAGCCGGGTCTAGGACCAAGGGATCTCATTGTCTCTCTCCAGCTTGGGGCCCCCCGCCTGTTTGAGGTAGGACAAGCAGGGTCAGCAGGACACTGTGCCCTGAGGTCCGGCGGCGCAGGGAAAGAGCGTCCGGGTGACGCTTCCCCAGGCCCCTTCCCGCCCTCTGGGCCAGGCTGTCTCCCGCTCCCGTCTGGATTTCCGTCCGCCGGTGCGAACCAGCCCCTCCCGCCCTGTCCCGGCCAGATCCATCCGCAAACATGCGCTCAGCGGGCAGGAATGCGCCAATGGCTCCCAGATGTGCACGCCGATGCTTAACCCCTTCTCCCCCAACCCCACCCCCCCCCCAAAAAAAAGGCCTTCTAGCTAGAGTCCAGCCAGCAGCAGGGGGCGCCGCTCAGGGAGGGGACTCAGTGCCAGCCGCCCCCCAGCTCGCACCTTCTCCTGCTAGATTCGGCCAGTCTAGATTCTGCCAGGCTTCCTTCCCGCGGAGGCCAGAGGGGAAAGATCGTGGACACTAAAATGCATCGGCATACTGCCTCCCGCGAAAGGGGGCCTTCACGCACCCCTGCCAGCACATGGGGTCAGGTTCACTCGCGCACATGGGGACGCAGGTGTGCAAATGCACACGCATGTGCACATTAGCACACACACGTATGCACACATATGTATACACACAGAACTAGCGCATACAAAGCAGGCATTTGTGCACCCACAAGGTCATGACGCAGAGGGGAGGCACACTCCTGAAAAGACAGAGCGGGAGACCCACATGCAGATGCGGGCAGAAATTCATGCACCCACAAACCTGCTCCCCACAGAGGGCAGACACGCACAGAAAATTGACATCCATGTGTACAAGCACACAGCCGCACACTTTAGGGCACTACCTCACTGCTGAGTTGAACTCCAGCTCTGCAGGACCCACTCCAGGGTCCCCACCCCCGCCCTCCATGGACTCTCAAGCAAGAAGGAGAAGCGCTCCGGGGCCAAAGGAGGGAGACAAGCCACAGTCTCAGGGACTCCTCACTCTTTGAAAAAGACGCCCCTTCTTGGGGCCTAGCCTTCCCCTCTGGCAGGCAGAGGAGATAGGCTGAGGGAGGAGCCTGAGCTGCTGATTTCCCAAGACAGGCATCCCTCTCCCAACTAGAGGAAATCTGAGAAAACCCAGATAGGTGTGGGGCCAGTGACAGCCTCAGTCAAACAAAGGAGATACAAAATAGCTGTGAAACACCCTGGGAGAGCCTACACTTCCAGCAAAACAAGGCCTCCCTTTCTCTGCCTGTGGGGAACTCTTGAAGAACAGCATCACTGGCAACCTGAACAGAGGATGAGAAATACTGCCCCCGCAAGACCGCCTGGATGCAGGTGGGGTGGAGATGTCTACTGGAACCTGAACTGACCCCACCAGACTCCTCTCCCCCTCGCTAGCTGCTCAGCTTATCCCCCGCAAACCCCCTCATGGCCCCACCCACCCCGCTTTCACAGTCCTGGAGAGTCACCCAGGGCAAGGCTCCTCCTTGCCTGGTACAGAGGAGGAAACTGAGGCTCAGAAAGGGAATGGCCCTGCTCAAGGTCATACAACTTGTTAGTGGCAGAGCTAAGAGCTGAGACTCAAACTCACAACCCCTCCTCAACCCCCCATTTATCCTGAATATATTTCCATGCAGCACCCTGCTCCCTCTTCCTTCATCCCCCAACAGAGCACAGGCCAGAAACACCAGCCTTGCCTGGCTCTGCAGATTTGTGGGTGGGCCCAGGACATGCCAGAGAGAGATCAGAGAAGATGCTGGGGGCTACATACATAGCCCCCCAACCTCACCCCCAAGCCCAGTGCCCACCTGCCCAGCAGGCATAGCCAGTGACTCAGCTGCATCCGGGGGAGATGCCAGGACAGTGACTCACCTACCGAGAAGAGCTGAGCCTGGCACCTTGCCAGCCCCAGGACAGAAGTGACTTAGTCACCGAGACTATGATACCCAGCAGGCACAGCCCAGGGATTGGGGACAGGGGCAGGCCATGTCCTCCATGGTTATCTGCATCCCTGATGAAGAACAGGCATCCTGGGGCAAGCCATGGCGCTACCCACCCCTGAACCCTTACTACTGCCCACACCCACCGTGACAGGCCCTGCTTCCGTGCCGACAAGTTTTCTGAGACCCCTGGGCTGCCCTGCCCCTCCCCTGAATGAAGCCTGCCCCTTGCCCATCACTCAACACCCACTCTCCCCTCAGCCCCACCTCCTCCTGCCACCCAAGTTGTACCCAGGCTGTGAGTCTCCTTTAACATGTCTTGGCAGCACCTCCTGCCCCCACAGCCCCTCTTCCCCCCGCCATACACACATCCACTCATACACACTTCTGCCAGCCCTGCTTCTGCCAGCAGCTGCTGAAGTTGTTCAGCGGGAGGGGAATCGGGGTGCAGGGATTGAGTTACCAGAGGCTGATGGGGTGGGCTGTCACCCAATCCCTTCCCCAGCTCATCCTCCCCCCTGGATACAGCCTCCCTTACCCACCTGCTCCCCTCCCACCTCTGGCTGGCAGCCTACTGCCCTTTAAGCCCCTCCACCCCCACTCCACCCAAGCTAGAAAATAAATGTTCAAGGGTATTTGTCATGCGAAGACCAGCCCAAGATATTGAGAGAGAGAGAGAACAAGAGAGAAGACAGAGACAGACAGACAGAATCATTCCTGTGCCCAGGCTACAGGCACTAGGTGTGTGGATCTCTGTGTATGTTGAGCCAGAAAGGGACTGAGTAACTCCCCAAGTCTTGGGAGAGTTGATGGGGCCCAAGGGGAGCCGACAGGCTGAACAACCTCAATCCATTTGCACTATTGATTTCTCATACACTGCAGCCGGCCTGATGAGGGGGGATGATAAATCAGCCCCCCAGAGACACAGAAACTGAGTGGAGAGAGGGGGAGGGGCCCCTGCACCACAGTTGGTGGCCCACTGAGACCTGCTTGGGGGGAGGAGGCGGGCTGGGCGGCCGAGTGGCAGGAGGCAGGGTGGGGAGTGGGTGTTGGATTAAAGCCTGTCTAGGACACCTCCTTCGAGCTGGATCTGAAGCTGATTGGAAGAAAGAAGGTGGTGGACAGAAGCACCTTTAGCTCCCAAAGCAGGGCTCTGAACAACCCCAGAGGGTGTTCTTCACCCACTGGTCTATG
Source organism: Capra hircus (assembly GCF_001704415.2). Taxonomy (NCBI): domain Eukaryota; kingdom Metazoa; phylum Chordata; class Mammalia; order Artiodactyla; family Bovidae; genus Capra; species Capra hircus. The sequence goes on along the minus strand of NC_030826.1, from coordinate 40,203,438 downwards.
GAATGGCGCCCCCTGCAGCTATGCAACATGCTGGGCCCTGGGATGAGGCTCCTCTGAGGGACCAGTTTCTCCTCTGAACTTTATCCCCCACCTCTGGGCCTCAGAGGGCTCACTTCTGACTGTGATCAGAAGCCAGTGGCAATCTCCCTGCTCCCACCCCCTTCCTTTGTTGGGTGGATTGGCAAACAACCATTGTGACCTAGGCGTGGCAGGACAGGGGCTCACAAAGGGCTCTGTATCCTAGTCCTTGGTCGGTCCCTAACTCCTCCTGGGACTGTGGGCACAATCCCCCACCCTCGCTGGGTCCCTAAAATGGGGTTAGGCCGGATGCCCCTTTTCGAAGGTGTCTCCAAGCTCTTGGCTAGCCAGCCCGTGAGACTGTTGGAACTCGCCCAGCACCTCGATTCACACCAGTGGCCACAGGCCTCCTAAACAAACCCCAACCCTGACCTCCTTCCAGCCTGGACACAGACTCTCTCCACACACGGCGGAGACTTATAAACAAACCAAGCTGGGGTTTACCAAAGACCCTGCATAAACAAGCAGAGAGGGAAAAAGACCAGGAGCCTGGCCAGGCCCTACTTGCTGCCAGACAGACAGACAGACGAGGTAGCACAGCCCAGTGGGGGGAAGGACTGTGACGAGAAAAACAAAGGGTGCAAGGGGCCTGGATTGGGGTTCCAAAGCAGCCAATGATGGGGTGAATGTCCAAGGGCAAATCAGATCCCCTCTTTCCCGCTCTGTAGGTCAAAGGGATGGGCCAGGTGCCTCCAAAGCCCCTTCTGGTTCTATTGGGATAGAGAGAGCCCTGGGGGTCCCCAAGACTCCCGGCCCAGTCCAGCGCATCCTCTGGTCAGGACCCTCTTCTCAAGGCCCTACCTCTGTCTGCCACGCCTCCTCCTTGCTGTCTACTGCCCCCCTGGCCCTTCCTCACTCCTCCACCCACCGGCTTGCCCTCACCTTGGCCAGCCCCTCTGCCTGCCCCGTGCTTTTCTGCACGTCCCTCCTGCCAGGGGACAGACCAACTAAAAATAGTCCCTGCAGCCTTTCTCGCCCACAGCTGCCCAAAGAGCAGGAAATGAGGGGGGCAGGGAGGCCCATGTCCTGCTCTCCCCCACAAACTCCCAGCCCCAAATCAGGTCCAGCCCTCCAGCCTGGGACGAGTGCCAACTTGGCCATCTCGGGGGCACCCCACACCCCTTCCCTAGGGGAAGGCCTGCCCATAAATGCCTACAATCTGAGAGCTGTCCTCACCCCACGGGAGGGGGAGAAGAGGCCAGCGGTCTGGAGGGAAACCTTCCCAATTTCTGACAAATCAGTGCCAACCACACTGTGGGCACCGAGAGGGCAGGGCCTGGCTCCACGGACTGGTCTTTTGAGGGCAGAGGGAATTGGTGTGGGGAACTCTGTGCTGGTTCTCTTCATCCTGGCCCAGCTGGAAGGAAGACAAAATAGTGCCCCAGCCTCAATTATGCTAATCCCCCAGTCCCCTAAATGTGTGGGTGCAGACAGAGGGGTTTTGGTAGCCACCCCCAGATGCCATGGGGAAAAAAGCTTTAGAGGAGAGGTCTTGGCTCCCACACATAAAGATGGAAGCCTGGAGGCAAGAACAGGTCATGCCTGCCAGGCTGGGCATATGCTGCCCCCAAGCTGAGTCAGAGGCTGGGAGGGAGGAGCCAGACGCTGGGTGCCAGGGGCTACAGAGCCTCCACCCCTATCCTACCTGGGACTCCTGACACCTCCAAGCCCTGGGAGAAGGCCCTCCCTGTGCAGGAGGAAGGAAACCAGCTTAGCGACTCTCTGGAGGCCTGCAGGGCAGCTCTGCACCAGGAGGCAGGCGGGAAACCCAGGAGTCTTGGCTCCTGGCCCAGGGAGGGAGTGAGAGAAATACCTCGGAGGGGAGGAAACAGCTTGGAGAGAGGCAGACACAAGTGCCCCCAGCAGCTCCCAGAGGCGACCCTCCAGGAGGAACTGGCCAGAGGGGCTGCAGGGGGAAAGTGAACACATTTCTGAACAAGAAGGGAGAAGAAGGCAGAGCCCTAGGGATGCAGGAAGCAGGGCAGGCCAGCCAGGCTCTCACCTGCTCTCCTCTCCTCCCATCAGAGCCTGTCAGAGTCCGAAGTGCTTATTAAGGGCACTAAATATCAGGGAGGTCCTAGGGGCCTACTTGTGTTCCCCCCTCCCCTTATCTCCAGACCTCAGCCTGTTCGTTCCTGAGCTTCCCCTGGCACCCCTCCCCTGGGGCCCAGCCAAGTCAGGAGTCAGCAGGCCCAAGGTGGTGCCTGGGAGGCCTGGGCAGTGCCAGGGGCAGCCCTCATACCATCCTCCCACTGGCTTCCCTCCCGCCTGCTCTCGGCCGCCACACATATCTCAGCTGTCGAATCCGATTAGGGCTCTTGCCCAGTGAGCCGGACAAGGAGGCCACTGGGCAGGGGAGAGACAGGGACAAGGACGCTGAGCAGGAATGGCAGGAGGAAGGTGGAGACGGGGCTCAGGGGAGAAGGTGTGGAGCCCCAGAGGACCAGAGAGCTGATAGCCAGCTATGACCCGCATTAGGGGAACTCTGCAGCCCCTAGGGCAACAACCTGGTTCCTCCATCCCAGAGATGGGCAAGGATGGGGGAAGGAAACTGAAGGCAGAGAGATGACCTAGATTAGAAAAAGAATCCCATGCTGGAGCACTATCCCCGTCCCCCCCCCCACCCCGCCACACCCCCACCCACTACCATTTGTACTGGGCTGTAGGATACATCGTCTTATGAGGTCTTTATGGCTGCATCCCTATCAGGCAAGCTGGGCTTGTTACTAATAGCCATTTTTATAAATTAAGAAACTAGAGGCTTAGAGACCTGCATAAATGCACGTAGTCAAATAAGCGAGCTGAGTCTCAAACTCAGGCCCGATTCTCAGTCCACTGCTCACAAGCAGAATTTACTTTCCTTCCTTGGTCAAGAGCAAAACTGAGTCTGAAGTCACTCCATTATCCACATTTTCCTCCAAAACCACCCCTTAGGGGATCTGGGGGATCATGGAGGAATACAGAACATACCCTACACCTAGATAGAGTGACCAGATAGGGGTGCGCCACCCACCCACCACACAGAGAGCTAGAGGGGTTCCCTCAAAGTGTGACCTGTCCCTTCCATGGCTCCCCAGCCCAGTCTGCTACACCCAGAGGCAATACACACACTTACACACATGGTTACTCAGACAAGTCATACACCCCTCTTGCCGACCCACCAAACCAGAATGGGATGCCCAAGATCTTCAGAGAACAAGGCCTGTCAGCCCCCCAGGAGAGGGACAAACGAGTCACCGCAAACACCAGGCATCATCCACCCCTCTCCCAGAGAGCCTGCAGGAGGGAAGAAGCTTCAGGGCAATACCAGGAGCTCGAGCTCTGAAAGCCAAGGAGCCTAGGGAGCTGGCATGGCTGGGTGGCCTCCCTGATTTGGTCCACACCCCCTTCCCCAGCCATCTGGGCTGATTCTATTCTGGCCTGGGCCGCACTCTGGGATCTCTCCCCTTCCATGCATATAGCCACCTCTATCCCAAGCTTATAGATCTTACAACCATATGGTCTACACACACACACACACACACACACACACACACACACACACGGAGTGGGTGTGTGGGGGGCCGCTTTTCCATAGGTGTTGAGGTGTTGGCAAGGATGGGAAGGGCTCTAACCTGAAAGAACTTCCCCCCACCCCAGGGAAAGGTCACCCCCACACCCCCCAAAAAGCTCACAATCTCCACCACCCTCCCACACAGCCTTTGGCCACTCCAACGTGCCATGAGCCTGGAAGGGGGGACTGGTTCTACAAGGAGAGTAGGGAGTGGGGGGCAAAGTCCTGGGCTCTCAGGGGCGGGGAGGGAGGGCAGAGAGGAAGCGAGAGAGAAATCCCCAGGGAGTCTTGGCTTCCCCAGCGGTCTCCCGGTCCCGCTCCCGGTCACCTTAGCGTGCCAGTTCTCCCCTCGAGGTGAGGTGGGGGAAGGGGGATTAGGAAACACTGCAAAGGAGGGTGCGGGGTCTGGCGCCCGGGCAGACCTTACCCCCACTTTCCATTCTTAGCCGGAGAACGGGAATGCCTGAGGGGCGTGCAGCAAGGGCGCCGGAGGGCGCAGGGGCTCCGAGCTCCCCGGCCCCCACCTCCCTGGACTACAGCGAGCCGTGGGGGAGGAGAGATGGGGAAAGCCTGAACTGCCGAGAGGGAAAGGGTCAGATGAGAAGCGGAGAGGCCGGGCGGAAGGCGGCCGAGGCAGAATTGGGAAGGGGTGTTCGAGGTCCTACCTGCTCAGGTACGTGCCGGCGGGGGGCGATGGGGTTCCCAGGAGAACCGGGGAAGCCCTCTCAGCTCGATTCAGGATTCCCCCCTGCTTCTGGGTTAGGCTGCTGCAAGAGGCACAGGTTCCCGTTGGGTCCTAAAGCCCACTCTCCAAACTCTCCCCGCCCTCTTCCACCAGCCGTGACTGGGTCAGCGGGTGCAGAGCTGAATCGATGGGGAAGAAAGAACTCACTGGTGAAAGACGAGGTCTGAGTCATGGGCTGGGGACAGCCACAGTCCCCGGTGTGAAATACACAGAACATGGGAGATTTTAGTTGAGGATATTATGGGACAGAATTAAAGAAAACATTGCCTCTGCCTGGCCTGAACAGATGGATTTGAGCTTTGGGACTGAAGGTGGGGTTATGATGGCTTTTCTCACCACTCCCAGCTAGCCTGGGATCTGGGGAAGGGGGGTGGTCACTTTGGACAGGAGCTCACTTCTACTCTCCCCCTCCTAGACAGAGCACAGTCTCCCCTAAATTATCCCTAAATGCCTAGGAGGAGGAGGTCATGCCAAGGGGAAAGAAGACACTGATTTCTAGCAAGTGGAAAGGGCAGTATGACTTAGGTAGCAATTGGAAATTGGCATTTTTATATCCTTAGACTGAGCCCTGTGTGTCTGGGAGTGTGTTGGCTTGTGCAGATATACGTAGCCAGGTGAGAGGATAAGCCGGTGGGGCTGGGAGTCTTTGGGTTACATCCTTTGGCAGGAATGGCAACTGTCAGTGAAGGAAGGGGATGAAGAACCTAGGGGTCGACTCGGGCTCCCTACCTGGCCCTCAGTTGGGTCCTGAAGCTTTACCAGAATGAATATGTTAAAGGAGAGTATTTTCCCAGGTACTATTTAGGATAAATAGGGGGCAAGAGGGCCTCAGCATTAGATCAACTTCAAAGTTTTGTCTAGTCGCTCAGTCATGTCCGGTTCTTGGTGACCGCATGGACTGTAGCCCACCAGGCTCCTCTGTCCCTGGGCTTCTCCAGGCAAGAGCACTGAGGTGGGTTGCCATTTCCTTCTCCAGGGAACCTTCCTGACCCAGGGGTCAAATCCTGTATTTTGGCAGGTGGATTCTTTACCGCTGAGCCACCAGGGAAGCCCGCAACTTCAAGGTTACAGACCCAGTTTAGAATAGCCCAAATTCTCAAAGGGAGAACTCAGGGTTGGGGGGCAAGGTGGGCCAGGAAATGTGGAGGGAAGGCCGAAGAGGGCCTGGTAAACATTTTGCAAGCACCTCCAGCAGCAAAGCAGGGGAAACGTCACAGGGTGAAGGGCCAGGGGAAGTCAGGGACAGAGTCATGGAAGGGAGAGGGCACGGCCTCTTCCTAGAAGGGGGAGAGGGTGGCAGCAGTGCCTCCACCCCTGCGTCAGTCTGGCAGGAACTGGGGAGAGGAGCTGGATGGCAGGTTTGGAGGGCCCCAGGGTGGAGCCGGTGGGGTGAGCTCAGGTCAAGCCTTTCACCCTAATGTGCCTCAGTTCTCTCCCAGCTGTTAACCAGGGCTCTGGGTTCTTCCCAGGCAGTTAATGAGTGTTTACAGAAGAGCTTGGAGATCTTCAGATCTCAGCTGGGCCACCACTACAGTTATAAAGCTCAATAAGGGCTGAGTGTCAGTGGGGAGGGGAGGAGCAGGGGAAGAGGGAAACAGACGACTCTCTTACAACCTAAGGATAAAGCCACGCTCAGAGAGCAGAGCCAGCCTCAGCTGCCACAGGATATCCTTGTGCCCAGGGATGGAGGTCACGTACCCTCATCCTTCTTACCACCACCAAAGGCTGGCCCGCAGCTAAGTGTGGGCAGAACCCAGACTACAGCCGGTCTTCATTAACTCCAGCTCTTTTTCACCCCCCACTGTGAACCCACAGCTTCTACAGGCCCAGGCTGGAGGGGCTGCCCTAGCCCGACCTCGCTGCTGACTCTGGGGTAGGGGGCACCGTACTGTAGGCCAAGCTACCAGCTGAAAATAAGGTCGAAGCAAGACTCGCTTTTCCCACTGGGAGTGAGCAGAGAGGAAAGAAAGGAGTGTGGGGGTGAGAGGGTGGAGGTGGGGGAATTTAGGGCAAACAGCAGGCAGTGAAGTCAACTGGATCTAGGCCCAGAAACCCCCACACCCTGGGGCCAAGTCTTACTCTAGCTTTGCTTCCAGCCCGGTTTTGGCTGGGCCCCAAACTAGGGAAGGCCCTGGCTGCCCCTTTCCGCCTCCCTACCCCCACCCTTATTAAATACACATTTTATCTCTCAGCATCTTCATTATCTTAACTGAAGGAGACAAGCAGTGGATGGCGGCGGCAGAGAGCGTCAGGAGGCGGGGGGCGGGTGTGGGGAGCAGGCGCACCCTTGTTGTAAAGTGCTGATGAAGCTCTTTCAGGCAGTGTGGGAAACAGAGGCGGGATCAAAGGCAGCGAGGCTGATTCAGAACTCAATTAGAGCTTTTTAAAAAAGGAGCTGGCTCCCTCCTTTTGCCAGGCTTCAGACAGCCTTTACCCAGGCCCCTCGCACCCAATTAGCTTCTACTGGGGGCCTGGGGCCGGGGTTGAAAACCAAGGGGAGGCCAGAAGGCACAGCTTCTCCCCCTGCAGACCTACCCCTTCTAAGAAGGGGGAGACCTGCTGCTGTGTGTAACTTAAAAGGTCTCGGAGGGCACCTGATCTTTTCAGGAGGAACCTGAGATCACACCTTTTCCTCAAAAGTTAAAACAGGACACCAAAGTTGGGCTCCTCCCTAACCCCTTGCCAACTAGAGGCTGCGCAGCTTCTGGCCCATCTCTGGGGACACTAGGTAACAGCCAGACAGACACCCCCTCCTCTCAGCTAGTAGGTGGGACTCTCTGCCTCAAAGCCAGGGGCTCCTGGGAGCAACATGGAAGTTGCCTCAAGCAAAATATCACATCAGAGGGAGCCACTGGAACACATCTGTGAGGCTGAGAAACACCGCGCTGCCCACAGGATGGAGCGCCCCCTCTCCCTGCTCCACCTCCGCGCAAAAGCACCAGCCTGGCTGCCTCCAGATCAGAACTGTCCTCAAGATGGAGGGGAAGGCGGCGTCTTACTCCATCATGGATCTGTTCACTCAACAACTGTTAATGGAATACGCCCCCGCCAGGTCTCAGGCACTGAACTAAGTGCCGGGGACAGATACAAATATTAAAAAAGCTCTCCACCTCGGTTCTCTGTTTTGGTCTCTCTCAGTAGTCAAGGTAACCTCTCCACAGATATTTTTAAAAAGCCCCAAGTTGTATCTCCTTCCTACTTCTCAGTTTTTATTGGTGTATCTTAAAAGGGCGCAATGAGGGGGAAGAAGGAAAGAGCTCTGCCAACTTTGGATCTCTGGGCAGCTTGGACCTCACACCCTCTTGCCAGTCATCCAGCCACAGGCAGGTCTCCCCTGAGCCAGAATTGTCAGTTGCAGCTCCGGGGTTGAAACTCAAACCAGTTTTATTGTGTCTCTGTGCGTTCCATGGCAATACCCACTGACACTCTATGGAAGCTTCCTCTGCCTCTGTGAAGAAATAAACAAACCAGGAGACAGACACACACACCCCACCACCTTTGAGAAGAAGAATGTAGGTCAGCATCTCTGCCACTACTCCATGTGAAACGGCCTATGCTCCTGGCAGAAACCAGTAACCACAAGCCCAGCCCAGCCCCCTAAAAATCCCACCGCCTTCCCAGAGCTCTCAGCTTCAGCGAGAAAAGGACTTTCTTCCTGCTGTCTGCTCCCAGGCTGTCTGCATTACATTTAAGACTCCACTGACAAACGTACATCAGCCTGTGCTCCCACAAGGGCAGCGGAAGCCAAGCAGGGACTCGAAGTCAGCTTCACGCATCGTTGACGGAACCAACCCTGTTCCAATTGCTGAAGTCTTAAGAGCAGCAATGACCTAGAAATTGACAGTGGGGGGAGAACCAAAGGGAAGTAAAACGAACTAACCAGTACACAGAAAACCCGATTTCCTAATACCAGGGGAAAGGGAGAGGAGGCAGAGGGGGGAAGAAATTTGGCCTCTTTGAATCTGCAAACGCAATCTTGGCTCAGTGCCATAGAGGATACACAGCAGCCCCAATGCGAGTCAAGCCATGTTCCCGACTCCAGCCCTACAGTTAAGAGGAAGGCGCCAAGCCTCAAACAGAACAAGGTCGCTCCTCTTTGGGCAGGATCCTACTGTGGACACAGAACAGACAGCAGCTGCCCACAGTGTGGAAACAACCTGTAAAGCGGTCACGTCTCTTAAGGCTGCAGCATCCAATAAAACGTAATTTAAATCAAGCCTCGCATCTGTTCTCAATCCCATTCAGCCTCTGCTTTCCATCAGCCTTCGGACAATCTCTGCAATTACGCTCGTTAACCCTTATAGCCCCGGACACTTTCCAAGCTGCTAGATATAGACCTGTGTTCTCCCCTCACAAATTGACCTCAGAGCGAACAAATGCTCTAGTGAAGGAGTGTGAGACATTCAGACTCCCCTACACACACTAGCAGGTAGTGTTCATTTCAGAGGGCTCTCTCTGTGTGCCCTCCTTCTATCCTGTACCACCTGCTGCAGCCCAGATCACATTGCAAGGATACAGTGGGCAGCATGAATGAAACAGTGGCCAACTGATCATTTGTACACATATCAAGTTCTCAAACCCAAGCCATGTCAGGAAGGCAGGAGGCAGAACTCAGGGAGCAGCACAGACTTGGTCACTGGCTGTCAGACCATTCCTATCACACATGGTTTGCATTCCAAGCATATGCTTGAGTTATAAAAGTACAGCAGTCTCCCAGAGGAATCAAACTTCAGTTTCTTTTTCCCTTCCCTCAACTACCCCAGTCCCACACCTGCAAGCCTAAGGCAGTCAGTGTTATCATAGTGCCCTCTGGTGTCCCCATGACAAATTGCCATTTAATGCCACTGGAAGCCAAACCCAGAAAAGTGGGGACTTGAGTAACCATGTGGATTAATTTAACTAAGGGGACTGGAAAAATGAGGTTTCGATGACAATCCAAACCCAAACGAGGGCATCTTGAAACAAGTGGCTTCAGCTGAGGACCGTGGGACGGTTTGGGGAGGAATTTTCACATTGCCTTCTGAAAAGTTCGAGCTCTCTTGAAACGTGATAGCTGAAGAAAACAAAGACTGCAACTTGAAAATAAATATATTCACAATCTGTAGTCACATTCTCCTGACCACCCCCACAACCTTGGGAGTGCCCAGGAAACTCAACAAGTCTTTAAAATGTCACAGTGTGGAAGCATCCGCAACATAACGTGAACACAGTACACTCCAAAAAAAAAAAAAAAAAAAAGATATCCTTTGAGCAAAGTGTCCTCCAAATCTCCACGTCAACTGGCTTATTTGTCTGGAGTCTCCTTTTTCGTTCTGCTTCCTCTGATCCAAAAGTTCTTAAAAATATACCAATGTTTGAGGAGACTAAGAAATCAATATATGGACTTTCGGCAGCACCCATCTGTATACCTGTAAGCATGCTGGTTAGGGGCACACTCAGGGTAGAGGCGGTGAGCGTAATTAAAAAGGGTCTACTTGGTAGTTTGTAATGCATAAATATAATAAAACTCAAAGATATAATTCTGTGCTAATAGCCATGAATCTATATATTTTTTATCAGTTTTAAGTAAAAAAAGGTCATCTGCTTTCAGACCTGAGTGTATAAAGTACTAAAATGAAGACTCCATTGGTCTCTAAATGCCAGCTGGATACTTTCGGGTGGGGTATTAGTAGAAAAGAATTTAAGGCAATCCAGTAGCTAAGATATTTCCAACTAAAGCTTTGTCTTTCAGAGCATGCTCTATTTCCTTCTCTTCAATCTTCAGAGACACCTGCAAGGAAGAGAAAAGGACTTTTTTTGGTGGGGAACTCACAAAAGCCAAGTTTTTATTACAGAAACCTTTACTATGTTAAACTTTTCTCACAAGAGTCAAGCAAGTTAAACACTGCTTTTCCAATAACATGGGGGGAAAAAGAATCTGATTCATACTATAGCCCTATCTTCACACACCTTAAATCCTACCTAACAAAAAAAAAGTGTTGATCTAACTGTGATCATTTTTACATCTTTACTTTAGCAAAATATAAGCTCTTGAAAGCAGGACAACTAAAAGCAATGTCACAGAGAAGCAGTTCGTTGTACCTTTGTGAAGCGGGTTTCCTTGTTTTTCTTTAATCCGAAGATGCCTCTGGCCTCCAAGAGGCCTGAAAGTGACAAACACTCTGACTGGGCCACAGCTGCCACCTGCTGTTTGCGACAGACGTTACTATAGGCTTCGTGTAACTGGAAGGAAACAAGGGAAATCAAATGTCGTTTAAAAGCCCTATCTCTTCTAACTTTGTAATCTTTTAAAATAAGGTAAATCTGGGTTTGCAAAAGAGTTATCTGAATACCCCAATGCTCTCCATTTTCAATAAAATCCTTGAAAATGCATTCTGGAGGTACCGCCAAAAACCTACAGTGTGATGCAAGGAGGGGGCTTTATTGTGTTTCATAGGGAGAGGCAGAAATAACGGGGAGAAGATTAATGGTAAAGTCTCAACCATAGCCCAAGGGAAATAAAAGTCAGCTGCCTTTTACATGATACCAGTACTTATTCTCACCGTTAAAATCCATTTTTAATTCACATCAGCTGCAGCAACATAGGCCTTTAGGAAATTATCTGCTCTGCAAAGCAGATTCTCCTCTCCACCCCAGCTCCATCTGCTGAGATTCCTGACTAACCTTCCCCAGGGTGACCTCTTTGATTTTCAACCGCCTGGTCAAGAGCAGCAAAGAGCAGACCAAGATCTTCTGCTGGAGGGGGAAGGAATCTTGTGCTCCTTCTCGGCTCAAAGTCATTCTGTTTCCATCAACTTCCGAGATGACTTGTGATACGTGAATAACACCAACCCGCTTGGGAACCAGTGACTCAGAGAGTGATTTACCTATCAAGTAAATAAATCAGGATTAATTCGATTTTTAAAATATTGTACTTTTACAGTTAAATATGAATCGAGACAGATGATACTAAGTTTTGGTGGAAGGAGAGGTTCCAGTTCTGTAACGAGAAGTCGAAGGATGAGACACAGTGCGATCCTCAGGAAGATGCCAAAATGTGACATGAGTCGGAAAGTAAGGTTATCATCTTTCTGGGCAGAACAGTGAGCTGTTTCATCCTGTATGATGCAATTTACTGTCAAAAAGATGAAGTCTACCTCATGAAAGAATAAGGACCAGACAGAGAACTAATGTAAGGTTCCTAATATCTCAAAGGCAAAGAAGGACAGAACCTTGAATCAAAGATGACTGGGCCTGGTCATTGTTAAAGGCTGGAAAAATTACCTAATATTTCAAATCAAGTGAGTGGCTAAACGTGGACAGTCCTAAGTCCTCTTGATAGCCTCCCCAACTGACCTTCGAGGTTTGGTTCATTTGCCCAAGCCAATCTCCAGGAGAGCAACACTTGAGAAAATGTCATCGGATATTTCAGCAGATAGCGCCATCTCAGAGGCCGGAGGTTGGGAAGCTGCCAAGGAGCCACAGAGGACTGTGGCCTCATTGTCTGGATGCAGGAATGGCAAGACGGAGGAGGATTTGCTCTGTAACAAACTTTGCCTCATGTTACTTCCTGAGACCAAGTCAGCTGTCCCACAAGTTTGCTTGCTTCGGTTGTTGTTGTTCAGCCGCTAAGTCGTGTACGACTCTTTGCAACCCCAGGGACTGAAGCACGCCAGGCTTCCCTGTCCTTCACTGCTTCAATTCCATGATCACAGACGGGATGCTACCGAGCACTAAGCATACTGGAGAAACTGGAGTTCAGTGGTCAAGAGGCAGAATCTCACAAAGCTGAGAAGAATTCAGGTCTAGTCTTACTCCCTATCCAATGGCTGAGTCTCTTCATAACAGTTCCAAGAAGAGGTCACCTACCCAGCTTGTGTCTGAGTCTCTTCAATACTGGGACACCCCCACTGTGTCAAAAGAAGACCAGTTAGTGCTCTTTACTGGGAAGTGCCTTCTTTTTTCTTTTTTTGGCTGCACCACGACGCATGTGGGGTTTTAGTTCCCCAACCGAGGATCAAACCCACACCGCCTACACTGGAAGTGCGGAGTCTTAACCACTTCCCTGGACCCACCAGGGAAGTCCAGGAAAGTGTCTTCTTATATTTAGTTAAAGTCAGTCTCACTGTAGCTTTCTAAAGCCATTAAAGCTAACCACATCTACCAAAGGTTAAAAGACAGGAATTACATTAGTTTAATAATTTATGATAAGAAGTCACAAATTCTTTTAGTTCTGTGTGTGTGAGCGCTGCTCACCAGGTCCACTGACAAGCCTAAATGTTACTGGTAGGGGAAAAAAGGAATGATGTAAAAAGTTGAAGAGAAACCAGTATCTAGTCTGTGCACTGGCAGATATTACCTACTATCAGTCAAAGCACTGTTTGGCTACTTCTGAAATATTTTTATTAATCTTCTTTCAACAAGTTGATGATAAGGAAGAAACAATCAAATCAGACTGTTCTGTTTCTAAAGATTAACACTGGATATTAACCACAAGATATGCAGTTCACGGCCATTTTACATCCTCTATAGCTAAGAGGACAAGGCTGAGGGAAAGGAAAACTAATTTTGTCGTTTTTGTGAAAGCTTGCAGTTTACTGTAGCAATGCTATCTTTGTATCGCCACCCTCTATGGCTTGTTGAAAGTCTAGCGATATCCCAAGTGGAACTAATTCTTTCCCTGTCTGACTCTTATTTCCTGGGCTTTGCTTTCACCTATATCAAGACCTAAAGTGCACTCGATATATAAGTACCCAGAGAGACGCTGATCCAATCTTAGCGTCTAGTTTTCATTCCTAGGACTCGGAAAGAAAACCAACTGTCCCAACGATTCATGTAACACCCTGGAGAACCCATTTCCAGTAATGCATGGATTACAGCACTGGCAGGCAAGACTGAAATAAAGTAGATGAAACTGATGAAAAACACAGACACCCATACACAAACGGACAACAGGGTTTAACTATGCTCATCTCATCTTTTTATTTCTTTCAGAAAAGTAAAGCTTCTAATTATAAAGGAAAAGGAAACAGAGATAAACTACTCACATTCAGAGAGTGGTTTGAGGATAGTCTGACTTTTGACATCTGACTCTACGATTTCAATGGCCCGCCTGTAAAAAAAGAAAAAAAAAGTATTTCTAGAGTTAATTTAGGCTGAGCCAAACCAAACACCACACCAAACCACCAAGCCCCAAAACAGGCACATTAACACAAAGCAACATGTTTTATAATTTTAAAACCCAAGAAAATTGGATTATGCCTCAACTCCAGGGGACTTAATTGCCTCGAAATAAATCATGGACCAGGGAACCTGAGAAACTTCAACACTACTCAATTTCCTCTTACAGAGGCTGAGTAAGTCATCATACATTGAGCCAATGATAATATTTTGGACAAGGAAAACATGTCATGGATAGAAGAGAGGACATGAAGTGTGGGTGACTGACTAAAGAGAGACAGCACCACCCATACACTCCAGCCCTAAAAGAGGAGCCCGCAGTTATCTATACATAGGCTGTGTGTAGGCTAAAACCACACCGGCCTACATGACTCTTGCTCATAGCTGCAGTCTTTATCCAAGTAGTTTGCTGACTAGGAAGAACTTTCAAATCCAGGATCACACCATCTAGCAAGAGGAAGAGCTTACTCTCCCACTGCTCTCTCCAAAGTACTTTGCCCACAGGAAGCCATGCACCAGACCTGGATCTTCTGCATGGCAGTAGGGGGAGGTTGGACCAGCGGGCCAACACAGCAAGTGTCATTTTAATGGACCCAGTGTCCTACTGGGAAAGAAGAAATTTCATCAGTCAGCACAGAGGCTTTCCCCAGCAGGAGAGGCTGGGGGATGGGAAGGGGGAGAGAGAGAGGTCTGGAACACAACTATGGGGGACCACCAGCTGGAGGAAGGGGTGCTCACAAAAGCAAAGGAAGGGGCAAAAAAAGTCTCAAGGCAAGGATGGTTCAGGTTCATAAATAAACCTGCTTGAGACCAGCTAATGGAAGAGTAAACTGGAGTCTTTTTTAATACAAATGTAATTAACCAATCTATAATCACCACAGGGAGTGCCAGCAACATCTCATTTGTTTCTCCCTCTGTAGGTAATGGACTGATAATGTTTTAGACATTAGCACGGTGGAAATGCAGAGCTCCCCACTGAGAAACAAGTCCTCCTTTCTGAACGTAAAAAGTGGCAGAATGGAGCCTCTTAAGCCACATTCATTTGAGTTACACAAGACAATTAACAGCATTTCTTCTTTTTAATAAAAGCAGCCACCAGTGCCATAACTCACCTGCAAATATCAAGCGCTTTGCGAACATCTCCCGAAACAGCAGAGACTTTGCGGGCGCAGAACTGAATGGCAGCATTGTCTAGGACCTGGTCATTAAATGCCTTTGGACAAGACATAGAAGTTTACAGTTGAAAGTACACAGCTCCTCTTCTGCAGTTTTGGTCTCAGACATGAGTACTTTCACGCTTAATTCTAAACTTGATTGACCAAACTGTAGGGTCTAAGAGATGCCTTTTCTGCTTAGGAATGGGAATTTCATACATTGAAGCATTTTGTAGGAATGTGGTAGAGGTTCACAAAGGGGAAAAAAGCAACTGAAACGTAAATTACCAAAACTACACTATACTAAAATCTACTTGGTCGTTTACAAGAGAAAGTGCTTTCTTGGTCCTATTTTTTTTTTTTTTAATTTTTTGGCCAGACCATGAGACATACGGGATCTTAGTTCCCCGACCAGGGATACAAGCTGTGTCCCCCCAGCATTGGAAGTGCAAAGTCTTAGCCACTGGACCGCCAGGGAGGTCCCAGGTCCTATTTTTTTTTTTTTTTAATTTCTTTTTGGCTGTGCTGGGTCTTCATTGCTGCGTGGGCTGTTCCGTGGTTGTGGCAAGCAGGAGCTACTCTCTAGTTGTGGTGCACGGGCTTCTCATTGAGGTGGCTTCTCCTGTTGTGAAGCACAGACTCTAGTAGTTGCGGTTGCCAGGCTCAACTGCACCAAGGCTTGTGGGATCCTCCCAGATCAGGGATGGAACCCGTGTCTCCTGCGCTGGCAGGCAGATTGCCACTGAGCCACCAGGGAAGCCCCCTCAGGTCCTATTTTAAGACTGTTGCGTGTGTGTTAGTCGCTCAGTCATGTCCGACTGTTTGCGACCCCATAGACTATAGCCTGCCGGGCTCCTCTGTCCATGAAATTCTCCAGGCAAGAATACTGGAGTGGGTTGCCATTTCCTGCTCCATGAGACTATTAGAGAAGCATTTGAGTGACTCCTCTCTTATGTTTATTCCAGTACTGAAGCACCCAATAAATGGAGCCATGGGTGGAAATTCACACAAAAATGTTCTCACTATGGCCCACAGGAATGCCTTGTTTAGCAATGGAGTCAAAGCAAAATATTTTAGAACCATTGTTAGGTTTCCTTTTCACAGGTGATACAAGGAACAGACACTTTGGTACAGTGCTTGGCACTCACCTGATTCAGTCGATCCTGCAAGATGGTGGCTATCTGATTTTTGGTATAAGGTGGGAAGTTCAACAGCTGTGGCTTGCATTTTTCTCTAGCTTGAAGCCTCGGCAGAATTCTATCCGTGAGATCCAGAGTATTAGCAATACCTGAGGAGGAGATATGTAACACTTATCATCAGTGGTCAAATCACCCTAAAAGGAAAAATAAACCTTCTGAAAGCTGAATAAAATTTCTAGTCATAATCCAGCATTCCAACTGTTGCTTCCCACTTGTCCCCAACTCTCAATACTCATTAGGTTAGATGTACACAATCATCGAAGAATGTTTTTTATTTAAGTGTTCTTTATTTCTTGGCTGTGCTGGGCCTTCATTGCGGCATGTGGGAAGAATGCTCTATTCAAATTAGGTTTTAAATTTTGACTAATAGCAGGACCAGACACTCCCAAAATTGACTGTTGCTGAAATGCAGTATTATGTCATTTCTATTCAGAGTTAACAAAACTGATTTGATTTGTGAAAGTCGCTCAGTTGTGTGTCCAACTCTTTGCAACCCCATGGACTATACAGTCCATGGAATTCTCCAGGCCAGAACACTGGAGTGGGTAGCCATTCCCTTTTCCAGGGGATCTTCCCAACCCAGGGATTGAACCCAGATCTCCTGTATTGCAGATTCTTTACCAGCTAAGCCACAAGGGAAGCCCTGATTTGATTAAGTTCCCTATTATTTTATAATAACTTTCCTTAAAAAAAAAAATTCTTCTTTTATTTATTTTTATTCTTTTTTGACTGAGCTGCACAGTATGTGGGATCTCAGTTCCCTGACCAACTCATGCCCCCTACCGTGGAAGTGTGGAACCACTGGACCACCAGTGACGTCCCTATAGTAACCTTATTATGGTAAGAAAGCAGAAAGCTGGTGTAAGATAAAGTAATAGGTGATAATTCCCTGGCAGTCCAGTGGTTAGGACTACTCACTTTCATAGCCAAGGTTCAACCCCTGGTTGGGGAACTAAGATCCCACAAGCTATGTACATGGTGAAAAAACAACAACAACAAAACTCATAAGCCGAAGAGATCTAAAAAAGAAGTCTTTAGAACCACCACGTAACATGAACAACAGAGCACTAACCAATCAGCACCAACCGAGAATTGCTTAGCCACGGCCATTCAAACAGTGTGTACAAGACATCCTGCCCTCTGCTGTCCAGCTGATCCATCTCGTCCAACACCAACACACTACAAAGAAAGAAACAATGAGGATCCATGTTCACCTTCTTAACTCTCCAATCTGTTTGATGTGGGCTGACTCTAGGTCACATTCCTACAGCTCAAACCAGTTTGAAGGTAGTCATCTACCCCATTTGGTAACATACAGCAATGAGCTTAAAAACATTTTCCCCCAATTTGAAATTAGAAGGTTTTTCTTTTTTCTTTTCTTCTTTCCCTTTAAGCTTATGTAACTACCTCTCAGAGAGAAAATATAGGATATGTTCTTTTCATGAGTAAACTGGTAAATTCAAGAGACGAGACTGTGAGTTTGTGGGCAACAAAACTTGCAGACTTTCACAAAGCAACATGCAGCAGAGCAACGCTTACATCATGGGGCCCTTCTCTGCAGTCATATGGTTTTCCAGTTTCCTCATCATGTCCTTCCCAGCTGGCCTGGATACTTCTTCCTGACAAATCTCCTGAGCAATGGCTGGGAATACAGCCTGGGCACTCCTCAAGGACATGCAATTCAGCACGATAGTTTTAAAGCCTCTTAGTTCCTTCTAGAAAAATTGCAAACAGGCAAGTTAGTTTGGCCTCGGATAAACTTCTGATGGAATGTGATGTGTCTTTGAGGGGTTAACAGCATATAAGAAAATAAGCTCCACTTTCATTTGGAAAGATTTTGACAATGAAATTTAAAATGTCTTATTTGGGAGAAAACTGCAATCCCTGAAGTACTTCCACTTTTTCTTAACCCTTAATAACCAGATGTCATTTTAGCAAGAGCATCATAATTCAGACTCTCAATGTACCTTGAGGTCTTGCAGAATTCGGCTTAAGCAGGCAGTTTTTCCAGTTCCAGGAGCACCAGAAAGATAAAGACTTCCAGCTTTTTTCCCACAGATGTGCTCCCTTAGGAAATTCCTGATGACATCCATCTCCTTTTCCCTGGCAGGCAGCTGATCCGGGACAGCTGTACTCAGGACCTGTTTCGCTTGCTGGTAGCAAGTGCCTGTGCCAGACATGAAAGGACAATTAGACACAACAGAGGGTACCAAGAAGACCCACCGCCTTTCACTTGGAATCACCAGCCTTGGTTACAAGGCTGCACTGACAGCTGCCATGAAAGAACCAACCCTCTTGCTTGAACAGTCTCAGACATGCAGACTCTTTCTCCGGCGGACACCTCTGCTCAGAATCGGTTGTGATGTCCTGACCTTTCGGAACTGAGGAATGTATTTTGTTTTGGTGAACTCTGGTGCGTTCTCTTTTGCCAGGAGACTTAGTTGTCAGCTGATTGTCAAATACCAGTCTGCGTCCCTTTGATGTCTGTGAGCAAGGGGGACCATTCTCTTTCTTGCCTTGCTTTGGTGGAGAACAGGGAGATAAACGGGGAGTGTTGCACAGGTTGTCATCACCTGAAACATTAAAATCAGAATGGGTCACTTATAGCAGTGGACAGTGAAAGGATTTGGAAAGATCTCTGCATCCGCCCCTCAAAAGGGGGATGGAATTTCTACCAGGGTCAGAATCACCAAAATAAAATGCCTCTCAGCCAGAAGCAAACATCGGCCACCAGATGGCACCACTGAGTCTTACTAGTTGGTGGCGGTTTTAATGGGAGGAAATTCTAGGATTGCTCTAAAACAGGGCTTTCCAACCTAGGCATCATTGATATCTTGGACCAAATAATCTTTCATTGTGGGGGACTGTCCTGTGCACTGTATCATAGTGAGCAGCACCCACTGTCAGTGGCATCCCCTCAGTTATGACAACTAAAAATGTCTCCAGATACTACCAAATCACCCCTCATTAAAAACAAGAAAGGGAAAAAAGGAAACTTAAAGAAACAAGAACGGATTATCAACCACAAGAATTGTCACCTGTTTCTCATAATTTCACAACCACTGAGGCAAGTTTCAAAATACTATATAACAGTGACACTGACAGCATCAAGTTCAGTATTAAGGAACTGAAGATCAGCCCTATGAAGCAGTTCAGAAAGTGATTTCAAAAGTAGCTTAACTCTGAAGTTCAGTAAGCAGTTAGCAACCATTCTGAAAATAGCCAAAGGGAACAGAATCGTCTTAATTGTACTTAGAAGGCTGTTTCAAAGTCATCTTATCATTAAGAAAGGGGTTGAGAGCTACCGGTTAAAAAGTACTCAAACAATGGCTATCTTACCCAGACGTTTTCTGGGGCTAAGAGGCAGAATTTTTGCACAAGAAGAACGCAGGATAGCCTGGGCATTTGTCAATTCTAGTTTGGTGTCACTGGAGCTTTTAGCTTTGTCCACTGTCCGAGACGGCTTCTTTTTTGGAAAACTGATTGTAGCCTGTGACTGGGAACGGGTTCGAGGCATGATGGCAGCACAGCTGGGTACAAAAAAAGGAACGGGACATCCAGTCAATATGTAAAAGTGAAGGAAAAATAATTAACATGGAACTTAAACCAATGATCAACACTCATTTCATAATCAGATTATGTTATGACAATATTTTAGCATTTAATTCTGGTTCATATCCAAATCTATGCAACAAGAAATACCTTGTCTACCTACTATACATAACAGGCTGTCATAAGTATTTTAGGTATTTACTAAGCTTCCCTTGTGGCTCAGCTGGTAAAGAATCCACCTGCAATGCGAGAGACCTGCATTTGATCCCTGGGTTGGGAAGATCCCCTGGAGAAGGGAAAGGCTATCCACTCCAATATTCTGGTGGAGAATTCCATGGACTGTAAGTCCATGGGGTCGCAAAAAGTCGGACACGACTGAGCGACTTTTACTTTCATTTAAGTTTTAGAACCATTTTAGAGGTAGGTACTATTATCCTTTTCTTACTGATAAGAAAACTGAGAGGCAGCGAGACCCAACAACATAGCAAAGTAAGATATAAGACCAGGTATTCTGGCTCCAGAACCCAAATTTTTAACCACTCAAGCCATGCAATAAGAAGTTGATCTTTATTGGCGTCTATAGCACTTCTAATTCTCTAGCTCCAGGCCCGGAGTAGATCATTATCACCATTTTAGCGCAGCAGCCTCCATACTTACAGGCTTCCCCAAGCCCTCAGTCCCTACTCCGTCCAACCTCGGCCCCACAGAATCCCAGACGTTCGGGGAACATCGCCCTCATATCGCACTCAGCACAACTGTCAGACCATTCCGAGGCTGCATTCCTCGCTACCCGACCCCGACCTCATCACCTTCCTGCGATCTGAGCTCTCCTCCCGCGGTCCTTGCCCCAGGCTCTCACAAACTCCGCCGCCCCCAAGGAGAGGACCCGGGCCTCCTCTCCTTTCCACCATACAGGGCTGCGTCACCTCAGTGCCGGCTCTTCCTCACGTCTCCGGCAGACAACTTTAGGGACTGTCCACGACAAGCTGCAGGATAAAGCCCACACAGACAGCAGTAAAGCCCAGCCACGCTCGCGCCAAATCTGCACAGCCGCAGCTTTCCCGCCTCCCGCCAAAGCCCTGCCACCCTTCTGATTGGGTGTCGCCAGAGCGCAGCGCGCGCCTTGGAGGCAGCCCCCTCCTTCACAGCCAATCAAGCCGGAGGGTACGCAACCAATAAGAGAGCCCCAGGTCTTAGCGCCACAGTGAGGCCACGCCCACAAGTCCTTTTACATCCGGGGCCTCTGCGGAAAGACCCGCGGTTGCGCCGAGGCCGAGTGGAGTCCGGTGGCCCCGCCGCAAAGCCCGGCGGGATATGTAGTCTTTGCAGCTCGCGACTGTATTCCCACGCCCTTTTTTGGTTCTCGTGCCCTTTCACAGTGTTGCACGTACCCATTTTTATTATCCTAGTGGGCTAGACCCTGATGCTGGGAGGGATTGGGGGCAGGAGGAGAAGGGGACGACAGAGGATGAGATGGTTGGATGGCATCACCGACTCGATGGACATGAGTTTGAGTGAACTCCGGGAGTTGGTGATGGACAGGGAGGCCTGGCGTGTTCATGGGGTCGCAAACAGTCGGCCACGACTGAGCGACTGAACTGAACCGAACTGAACGGGCTAGATTTTCAGAGAGCTACTACATAATCATTTAATCAGTTCAGTGTCTCAGTCGTGTTCGACTCTGTGACCGCGCGGACTGCTGCACTCCAGGCTTCCTTGTCCATCACCAGCCCCTGGAGTTTGCTCAAACTCATGTCCATTGAGTAGGTGATGCCATCCAACCATCTGATCCTCTGTCATCCCCTTCTCCTCCTGCCTTCAATCTTTCCCAGCATTAGGGTCTTTTCCAATGAATCTGTTCGCATCCGGTGGCCAAAGTATTGGAGCTTCAGCTTCAGCATCAATCCTTCCAGTGAATATTCAGGATTGATTTAAGATTGACAGGTTTGATCTAACTGCAGTCCAAAGGGACTCTCAAGAGTCTTCTCCAACACCACAGTTCAAAAGCATCAATTCTTTAGCACTCAGCTTTCTTTACGGGCCAACTCTCACATCCATACATGACTACTGGAAAAACCATACCTTTGACTAGATGGACCTTTGTCGGCAAAGTAATGTCTCAATGCCTACCATTATTTGGGCAATTCTGGGTGCCAGGTTTGATGCCAAGTGCTTTACTAATGCTCAACACTGCAAGGCACAAAGCAAATCCGCTGAGGGTTAGAGGTCACAAAATTTTTGGTGGCTTTGAGGGCCTAGGATCATTATTTGGTACCAAAGTCAGTTTCTTTGTAAAGCTCTGCATAAATAACACTGCACTTCATCACATTAGCCCCCTTATTTGTGTTTCAAAGATGAGAAATAGGGCCAGGCCTTTGCTTTTATTTTGTTACAGATAAGAATATGATATTCTGTGTACCTTCCCATTACTAGTCCCATTGATCCACACAATGTGGGGAGTGGAGAGAATTATGGCCCCTTAATTTAAAAATATTTTTTAATGGCTAAATACAAGGGTTTCAGGACCAGAGACGACCTCTATAGAAGAGGCAAGCTGAGCTTTTAATGAAAAAATATAAATTAGAGCAGTAATTTACAGACCAGCTTCCAAAGCTAATAACCCAGTTAAGCCTCAGGCGCCATTAAAAACCAAAACCCATATTCTAGGTGATGGTAAGCATTTATCTCTCATCCTTCTATATCAAATGAAATAGAGCAATAAAAGCAAGTAATAGGAAAACAACAATATTACAATCAAGTTAGTTGTAGTTGATTCATATAGGGTATAAAAGCCAATACTTATGTGTATGTCAGGCTTTCAGCTCTGGTATTTTACCTATATCACCCTATTAATTCTCATAGGAACCCCATGAAGTTGTAATTATTTCCATTTCACTAATAAGGAGACAGAAATAAGAGAGGTTGAGGAGATGTGCCCAAGATCACACAACTAGTGAGTAGAAGAATTGGAATTCGAACCCAGGAAGTCTGAAAGGAGATCAAACTCCTAACCACTTAAAACATCCAAGGAGTAATAGAAAGTCAAAGTTGCTCAGTCATGGCCAACTCTTTGAGACCTCATGGAATTCTCCAGCCAAGAATACTGAAGTGGGTAGACATTCTCTTCCCCAGGGACTCTTCCCCACCAAGGAATTGAACTCAGGTCTCCCACATTGCAGGCGGATTCTTTACCAGCTGAGCCACCAGGGAACCCAATAGACAGATGCAGGTCGTATAGTAGAGAGAGGGCTAGGGAACACATTTGAGGAAGGCTTTCTAGGAGATGAACACTGTAAGGATGAAGGGTATAGGCTGCCACAAATGGAGAAAGTGTTACCATAGAATTGAGGCTTTTTTACCAGCTGGTATTTCTGATTTCTTAATAGGGCAATAGAACCTAGGAAGCAACTTCCATTCTTGATATTTATTTCTATAACCTGGGCACCTAAAAATTGTCCTTCATAACCAACGGTAACAAGTGCCCAGTGAGCTTTTAAGGGATGGTGGTGAACAACCTACCTATCTTAATTACAGAGGGAGCAGAAGAAGCCATGGGTACTTAATGTGGATACTGGAACCTATGGAAGCATCCACCAGGAAATACAGCACTGGTCCAATGCCGGGGTCCAGCCCCGGTGGATCCAGGGAATTCGAAGGGTGGACAGAGTCAGGGAGGAAAAAACGTATTTATTTATTAATATAAGATTAGATTAGGAAGAAATAGTGTAGTAGGAAAATTAAGTGGAGAAAGAAGGCTGAATAACTTGGTTTATGTGGGAAGCCAATAAAGTTCCAGACAAGGAGCTTGCACTATCTACGTTAGGCCACCAGCGTCCTCTTGAATATTGGGGGGTGCCCCACCTTGGGCTCCCCCTCACGTGGATCTTAAAAGCCGGGACAAGTAAGTAGACATGGTGAGCCTCCACGCCCCAGATGGGAATTCAGCCAGAAATTAGAGAGGAGACATGGGGGAAACCAGTCCAGCGACTGTCCCGTCCTCTATTGTTCAGAAGGCCTTTTATACTTTTTGATAATACATGGAGATCAATGGGTAACACAAAGTTATACAGCGTTAGCAGCCCAGCTTCTTATCAAAACCAGGCGTTTCTCTCTGCATACCTAGTTGTATACACAAATCTTAGGTAATTTACATCATCTTCCAGCCAAAAGGGCCAATTAACATTTTACAGCCTTTTTTCTGATAAGGGTTTGTCAACCAGAAGACTTATTTGTGTTGATCTTCCCAAAGTCTGGTGCCACTCTCAGAAAGCACTAAATAAAGTTACATTCTTACATAGCAAAGATACAGCAACTTATAACAAGCAAAAGGAGTACAGTGATTTATAACAAAAGAAATTAACTCAAAAGTCTGGTGTTGCTAACATCAAAACTACTATATATCTTTTTCATATCCTGTTTACATTAACATCCTGCCAGGTGCCTACAAGATAAAGAATATGGAGGCCTGGCAGCAGTCATTGAGTCAAGTGAAAACCCTCTACCAATATGATTTTTAACTCTTTAGAAAAGGCTCTGGATCTTTAAGATGCTTTAAGCTTTGTGCCTCTCACGGTTGGGGGGCTGTAAGCAATTCACAAGCTGTAAGAGGTCTGGGGAACCTGTTAGGCAAGCTAGAGAGCTATCAGAGGGGTTTAACTGAAACATCCCTTTCAAATGCAGAAGACTAAAGCCCTGATTTGACTTTTTTCAGAGAATATCAGAAGAGCAGAGTACAAAAGCCGGCAGATTTTTTGGTTTTGGGGGTACATGCTCAGGAAATTCCAGGGGGAACCCCTGAAGCCTAATCATGTCCTTGCGTTTTGTCAGGCTTCCTCCCTCATGACCTGTCATGGGCGGGATTCCTCACGCTGGCTCCCGGCAGTCCAAGAAAAGCCTACAAGAGTTAGGGACTACTGGGGAAGCAGGCAGAGAACTGCAGAATGTCCAGGTTGAAAGGTCTCTGAAAGGATACCTACTTGAAGCTTTCTCTTTCCAGTACTCCAGTAGTTATGATGAGATACCATCATGTTTCTTGCTTCTGTGCCTCTTCTGTGCTGTTTCCTATGTCTGGAATGCTGCTCACCATCCTTCCCTGGCTAATTACCATAAAGACTCTTAGTATACCTCATAGGTTTCTCCTGGTGGCTGTCCTGCTCTCCTGCTAGACTGTGAGCTCCTTGGAGGCAAAGACCATGTCCTATTCATCTTCATACTGTCAGTGTCTGGCACAGAGCTAAAATATGCAATCAGTGCTTGCTGAATGAATGGAAAAGATATTCCTGCCAAGCGGCTATCCATCTTTTGTGTGAACATTTTTTGTGGTCAGACAGCATACAGTCCTTTAAGTCTCACATTCGCCTAAACCTAGGATTGGAGAATGAATTATGTGTAAAATGATCCAGACTGGGCTCCAGTGATGTCAGAGACAAAGCATCTCTCCATCGTTATCCTCCAGGGTGATGAGGATCCTTTAGTCCTTTTAACTCTGTCTGCAGAGTAATGGGGAGTCAGAGACAGGCAGCTTCCTTACAGTAACTTGCAGTTTGTGGCTGGGCTGGGTCAGGAAACACTGAAGTGACACTTTCGCTGTAAGCAGGTATGCCTCGGTAATAGTTAAAAGTGGGACAGACTAGTGTCCTTATCACCTGCTAATTCACACACAGTATCATGGGGGAAGGAATGAAATCACACAGGAAGAACCTGTCTGGCATCCTTTTGTGAGTCTGTCCGCATGTCTTTGTGTGCACTGGTGGGTGTGACTAGCAATATCATCCCAAAAGGACAGAGAGAGCTGATAGGAAGTTAGAAGTTAAGGGTCATTTAGGCAAGCTCCATTTGAGAGCTATTCAAAGGCACAGGAGGAACAATTACATCAATAAATAGGTAGTTTATTAATCATATTAATAACAACGATGAATCAAAGAATCAAGAATTCGGCCTATCTGGCAAATATGGATGAAAATGAAAGGAGGCCCTTCCCCCTCCCTCACTCCCTCCCCCATAGGTTTTTATATCAAAACTATGCGAGTGAGTCATCCACACACCCGTTATGAATCAGTCCAGGAAATAATTCCAAGACCTCTGCTAGTGATGAAAGTACAGGTTAAGCTCATTAAATCCATGGTGATTATGTCAGCTGACCACAGTAAGCCGAGACTGTCTGGTTCAATTTCGACACCTAAAGTCAAAGTTCAAGGAAGTCAGCTAAGATTTCAACTTAAAAAGGAGTGAAGGAGAAAAGCCAACATCCACATAAAAAAACCGACACACACAGTCCGTGTTCTGCCCTCACCTTTTCTTCACACCTCACGGTGAGAATCCACCATGCGTACAGGCGGAGAGAACCATCCGGGACAGAGAGACAAGGCCTGGGGGATCTCCTTGGGCTCCCTGAAACCATGGGCCAAGGAGAGTTAGTGGCAAATACAAATAATGACCAACTCTCAGGATCACCTGGTCAGCTTGGTGAAGTGGAACTGAGTTTCCAAACACAGCAGGAGAGGAGGAGGGAAAATTCTCAGGAAGCTGCAGGTGCTTATGTCCAAGTGAGTGTTTCTACTGTCTCAAGGGGACCTAGAGTCAAACGACACCCCTGAGACAGCAGACTTCTTCCCACTCTCTGCCACCACTTGCGGCAGTATCCCAGACAAGAGTACACAGTATTCAGGTTTTTGTGTTTGTTTTTTAGCAAGGTTTAATTAAACTGCACGGCGTCCAGAAGAAATGTACCAAAGAATCCAACCTGAGACCAGATTACACATTTGGGGCGGGGGGATGGGGGGGCATCAATGCTAAGTGGGGGAGGGAGTACTTTAATCAGAAACAACGCCAAAATAAATCATACAATAAATTATTTCTTAAAAAGAGAGAAACTGATCGACATGCCAAGATGGAAGCACACATACATACACACGCTGTTCACACACGTCACTCTAGTCTTGCATTCAGTGTTGATGAGGGCTCCCGTGCTGGTCGCCATGGGAAAAGACAAAGGCTAGACATGAGAAGAGAAGGCTCAGCCCCTCTGCCACCAGCGGAATGAGGTTCAAGACAGTTAAGAGAGGGAACCCACTCACTTGTCGGAAACAAGAGTAGAAAGAAGGAAACAGCAGTTATCAAGGAAGATTTAATTGCTTCAAAGAGGGACAGAGGGAGAAAGCACAGAAGTCTAACACAAGTAAAGGCACAATGAACGTGGAGTTGAATGGAACCAAACCCTTCCTTCGGTTAGTCATCCTTTATTTTGTTTTTCTAAGTGTTTTGACGGTGGTTGTCGTTTTGCTTCATTCTGCTTTTAAGAGACGAGTGCTGAAGGCAGAGTTGTAATGCCTCCCATTCCCTAAGTTAGGGTGGCGCCCAGAGAACCACCATGACCACGTGGAGCTGGGGACTGAGATTCAACAGGGAAAGCAAGCCTACAACTGGAATGTCAGGAATCTGATCTGTAGCTCATTGTAGGTTGGGTTTCCAGAAGAACAGACAGCTCAGTGTAGTGCCATCAAAGGGCCTCAGCCGCCCTTTACTCCACCCCCAGAGCTTTGCAGAAGGGAAGGACCCTGGAGTCACACTTCTCCCCCACTCCCATAAGCACGCAGCCTACAGATTATTTCAAGTGATCAGGAGAATTAAAACACACCCCAACCCTGAGTTGCTCTGTAGCAAGTCTATTTACAATTTTCTCTCACCTCTCCCTGGAGGTGAGTCTGGGTTTCAAGTTGGGAAGCTGTGGGGTGAGGGGATGCCCCCAGTGCAGTGGCCAGTCTCCTTGCCTCCGCCAGCTGAGAGAGCTGGTATACTTTCTGGAGGCCGGAGCCTCCCATCTGTTGGTGGGATAACCCGAAGTGCTCTCGCTCAGCGGGCCCAGGCAGTAAAACTACTGGGGGCGCTGTGGCTGGAGGAAACCCCCACCAGAGAGAAAACCTGGAATATTAAAGTGCTGTGATCCAGGTTTGGGAACCAGAGATGAAGGACACGGGGACATCAAGCTCATTGAAAAACCTGGAGGCCACTGGCCTGTTTCCCAGAAAGGGCAGTAAGAAACAACTATTAAGTTTTTCCCACTCGAGAAAAACAGCATAAAACCAAACCCACACAAGGGCTTTTAGCACAGCTTCCTGATGCTTAGCTGGGCAACGTCTCTTCCTTCCAGGAAGGAATAAGGGGGCTAATGGGACTGGGCAACAGCCTCAACATGAGACCACCCAATCTTCCACTGAAGAGACGACATTCCCACAAGCAGATTAAAAAGAGCAGTTTAAAAGGTGAGAAGTTTTAGTGCTCTTATAGCCAGCCCACCTCAAACCTATATTACAAGCTTTTTACAGCGTACAAAATAGATCAGTAACTATGAGGCTCACATTCCCATTCTTCAATAGTAAATATACATGATAATAAATCTGTTATTAACAGAGGGACCAAATAAGGTATAAGGCAAAGACATTTAAATAGGTACTGTGTCATCAACATGCTCTGCGGAAGAAAATCCAGCTGACTAGATCTAGTCCCAGGCCTTTTCCCATGAGGCCAAGAAACTGAACGTACAATCCATACCCACATGACACAGTCCAGATTCTGGGGAATATGGGGGGCAGCAGGTCACAGGGGAGGATGAAGGAGCCCCAATGAAAACCTGGGGTTTGGCTTTTACGTGTAACGCTTATTTCAATGCTCTGTGTTTGAGTAGTGGGGGGTAGCGGGGGAAGGTAACACTTTGATAACATTGTACAAAAGGCATCAACTCCCATTTCAAAAATAAATGGGAAGACTTCACAGTCCAAGTTCAGTAGCCGGTCAGTGTCTGCCCCGGAACTCTGCTGTGGTGTCGAGTCCTGCACTTTCTCCTTTGCCCTCCACTAGCATCCCCTCTCTCAGCTCCCCTGGCTTCAGGATGCCAGGGATACTGCCGAGAGGTAACTGCTAACAGATGTGAAAATAAGAATTATAAATAAAAGAACGATTAGGGAGAGTGTGGTGACAGACCTAACTGTGGTTTGCCTCAACAGTCAGAATGGTCCAGGGCATGGCAAAGGACAGCAGACCCCAGACAAGCAACCCAAGTTAAGAGCTCTCTCATCTAGCAGTGGGAAGACCTGGGTTTCACTGGGCACCATGAAAAGACCCTTAGTTTGTGATCCAATAGATTGGAAAGTCCCTAGGACAGTTAAAGCCTGTGACGTATCTGGTGAAAAGTCTTCATGGACTTCTTCCCATTCGTTCCAAACAATAGCATGGTTCTTCTGCCCTCACTCTAAGCTCTGAGCAGCGTCTGCACTCAAAGGCTTGAGCAAACCACACCAGCTGGATATGGAGCTCCACTCTGCTGTCGGAGAAAGGCAAGTCCCTATACCATGATCCAAGCTCAGGTCCTACCTAGACTGGGAACCTCCATTTTCTCTGGGCTCAACTAGGACTTGGAAGACGAAACAATGTTGCTGGCTGCCACAGAAGATCAATTAGATCAAAGCACACCTCACCCAAGTCACTGTGCTTCTTGGCACAGAGGAATCTGACTCCCCCAGAAGCTTCCTCACCTGTCTCTACTCAGAAATGTTAACCTATGCAGGCTTGTGGCTAAATGGTGAAGGGAATGGGAAGAGCCTGCTCAGTCAGCTGGGCTATGAATTTCAGAGCCGGTGGGCCTTAGTTAAAAGTCTTCACAGCCCACAGAGCTGGACCTTTCCACAAGGTGCTTCACCCTTCCCTCCTTTGTCATCCTGGGGGCTGAAGTTTCTGAACAGGACTGAAAGGGCCAGGGGCTTCTGGAGCCAGGCAGTAAAAGACTGAGGCAGCCTCGAGGTCAAGGTTAAGGCCAAGGCCAAGGTCCTATTTTCCTATCTCTCACTAGAGGTTTTAGGGATTTGAGAATCCATAATGAATGAACGAAAGGGACTTTTCTCTTGAGGGGATAAGGTGGTGAGAGAACGACAACATCCCTCAGCCTCAGCACCTGCGGAAGTGGAGCAGGGAGTCCCCGGGTGCTCCCACCACGGCCCCTGATCCCTGTGCTGCAGAGGAACTGACCAGCTCTGAAAGGATGCCCAGTTCTTTTCACCTTCTCTTTTCATTGATGTTTAGTTCACCTGGTTAGTATTTAGTGTTTCTATCCAGCCTATTTCTGGGTATGGGCGTGGGGTGGGGTTACAGCAAAACCAAAATACCCCTAAAAATAGAGCAGATCCATTTCCTTACCTATGCTCCAAACCTGACCTTTAAAACAGATCATTTCCCTGCAAACTCCTTTCCTGTTTCACTAAAAATGCCCACTCCCGGAAGTCCTGGCCATACCAGCTTCCTAAAATGAAGAAAGATAATGTAGCCATCAAGTTCCTCTCTCCCCACCCCCCTACAGTGGGTAGGAGAAGGTGGGAGGACCATTCTCCACCCTATCCTGACAGTGAGTTCATTCATCACGACAAGGCACCTTTCCCCAGAGGAAAGCAGGAGACATGGAAGCTGCTTCCTCATCTGGCCAGCAGGGCTTGCTAGAGGGATGGGTGCAGGGCCTCAGGCCCTGCTGTCAATACAGAGTCCGGTCACCAAGTCCAGAGATGAGATGCATAGATGGAGGTGAGTTGGGAGGGCGCTTGGAGTCTAGAGGTTGGTTGCACTGGAGAAACACATCAGGAGCTGTCATGCAGGTTTCAGGGGAATGGAAGGGACCATCTGAGAAGAGGAGAGGGTCCATCCTTTTCCTGAGGAGCAGGACCAAGCCAGGCTTCACCTGAGAATGGGGGGCAGAGGTGGGGCTCCACGGGCAGCTGAAAAATAAATAAATAAAAACCACATACATAAGGTCACTCACCAGACCCAGAATCACCCAAACATTCCTAAAACAAGAGACAGACAGGCTCTTTGAGCTATCCTTTAAAACCTGGGATGAGGTTTTGTCTTTTTAAGAAAATGCAGACAAGAAGAAGCAAATGTTAACTTAAGAAAAACACACATCAATTCTATAGCCTACATAATTATGGAAGAACTTCCTTGATTCTCTTCTTACCTCGGTTTGTTTTGCTGGGATATATCCTCTGAAAGTGTTTATACTCTTCTGGAGCAGGAAAGTCTTCGACTGGATGGAAAGAATATTTTGACTCAAAATCATCTGCAAAAGGAATACAGCATTAACTCCTATCACCACCTAATTAATTCCTAATTCTACCTCGGCTCCCATACGCCTCGCCACTACTCCTAACCCTTCCTGACGCACTGAGAGGGCCTGCCTTGCTCAGTAAACCCATGAGGATGGCAACAGTATTACTCTCCATGCCTTGAATGCAGAGTGTGTTCAAAGACTCTTTACACTAAGGAATGAGTCTTTGAAATGGTTCTTTACATCTTTCCACAAACTGGTTCTTTACAACTTTTGGTTTGGATGTTTCCAGACCAGGCATATCCCAGTAAAGGAGCCCAACTGTTTGCCTGGGAGGGGAAGGAAATATAATTCTGTTTTAGCGACATAGTCATCTTAAAGACTATCACCATGGGAAACCAACTGAACTGAATCCACAAACTGGGAGAAATTAAGCTAACCTGGGAATATGTGTCACCAGCTAGTGGGAGATTTTGACCAGGTGATTCCTTCTCGGTCCGGCTCCCCTCAGGGAGTTCTGTAACACAGCTGGGAGAGCCATGGCATGGCCTCTGCTCCGACCTCCCACAGCTCCTCTACATGAAAGCTCAAGTTTCCTACGGGTGTGACTTGATCACATTCCACAAGGCACACCTTCTAAGCAAAAACCCTAGTCCACTTAATAGGAACAGACCAGAGCAGGAGCAGAGAAGAGGTAATCATTAAAGAGTCTACAGTGCGCAGGCTAAAATGGACCGTGAAGATTTTTCCAGACTTCCTCAACAGTTGTTCAGTTGCCCAGTCGTGTCCAGCACTTCGCGACCCCATGGACTGCAGCACACCAGGCCTCCCTGTCCCTCAACAGAGGGTCTAACAATACCTGCTGGACAATCTTTACTCGGTGCTTCATGACAGACCTCTCAGGTGGAGCCCAAGATTCATTTATAACCTTGCAAAAGTGGACCTGATAACCCTAGTCCCTTTAGTCAACCTCCTTGTTTCACAGATAAGGGAAGTGAGGTCCAGAAAAATGAAGTGACTCCTTCAAAGTAACGGAGCTCGTCAGTGGCTTTGGATTATCAGATAAATGCTGTGCATACAATGTTCTGTTTTCAAAGGTCCAGAAAGGAGCCTTTCTTCCTCGGAGAATACGAAATTCCTACCTCAATAATCCTGAAGAGGATATAGTCTCGGACCTAAAAGCTAACCACAAATAATGAGCCTTGAGGAACAAGAGAGTGGCTTCAGAGTTAGCAAAACACTTGCTGATTTTACTTTTAATCTCTTCCAAAGCAGTCGAGCTGAGAATTCACCTAAGGAAAGCAATGTACATGGATGGGAACAGAAGTCTGAAAGGAAGTCAGGAGAGGAACTGCAGTGAAGAGGGTACCAACTGGCCACGCCCACTGTGCAGTGGCCACTGGAGTCAGTGAAGTCCCTTAAGAGCTATGAGACCAATACTGCTAGCTACTCACCCAAGAAAGATCGGACAGTGGTGATGGAATCTCTGTGGCCATTCCTCAGGGGCGGCGGTGGCGGAGGAGGCCCGGCTGGCGTTCTTGAGGGCGGAGGTGGGGGCTTTCCTCGGCTCAGGGGTTCTGACCCGTGCACTCGGTATGGTGGTGGGGGAGGGGGGGCATCCCTGGCACCATTTCGGATCATCAGTGGCGGGGGTGGAGGAGCTGCAATTAGAATCGAAAGCAGTTAGGCTTGGATGCAGGGACAGTGATGGGCAGAGGGATGTGAGAGGCATGGGCCAAAAGAGCACCTCGGTGCCTTCCCAAAGAGCCAGCCTCTAGGAGCCTCTGGGCAGCATGCTGAATGTCACACCCCCTCCTCTCAGCCCTGTTTCTTTTTCAAAATTTTTACTTTCTTTATTTGGCTGCGCTGGTGCAGTATGTGAGATCTTAAGTTTCCCTGACCAGGGGTCGAACTCGTGCCCCCTGCCCTGGAAGCACATAGTCCCAACCACTCGGATCACCAGGAAGTCCTCCTGTTTCTTTAGCAACATCACATTCTTCCAGAGACAAAGTTCAGAATGAACAGATGACCCTTTTTCATTTCGCATGACAAGTCAGGCAAGAACTCTACTTACTCGTGATGGTTTCTTCTTGGCTTTTCCACGCCTGCCTCCACAATTCAAAGTCAGGGCTTTCTCACTTTTAGCCGGTTCTACTGCAAAAAGCCTCTCCATTGTTTTCCTTGCTTCTGATCTCTTAGCCTTCCCATCCATTCTGCATACCAACAACACACTAATCTTCTTCAAATACTAGCTCAAACTTTTCCAAGGGCTTTGCATTTCTTACCTCATAAAGTTTCAAATCCTTAGCTTCCACAAGTATCACCCCACGATCTTCCTTGCTTACACAGTAATCTACCACGTGGGTAACCTGATCTTGCCTTCATTCTTTCCTTCCTTGCCTCCTAGGTTGAACTGGCACCATTCATCCACACTCCCACTGTTACCTCTCTCTCTCTCTACTACTCTACTATGCTATATTATAATTATTCACTATATATGCTTCTTTCCCAGGATACTGTACATTCCTTAAAGTCAGAGCAGTGTCCATTCATTTGAGTTTCCAAGCTCAGCCAGATGTATAGCAAATGGTAGGTATTTAATCAATATTTGCTAAATAACCTGAATTACCTATGCTTTCCTCTTGTGACCAGTCCTTACTATCAAATCCTACCTATCCTTGAAGGTTTAACTCAATTCCCATCTTCTCAAGGCTTTCTCAAAGCAATCCACTCTATTCTGGTTCCCTCTTTTGTTCCCTGACAGCATTTATAGACTATGTCACTTATTCCAGCACTCAGTAGTACAGACTAAAATGTGTGCCTTTCAAATTATGTATAACAGTTTCATCAACAGAAGTTACATATTTCCAGCGACAGGCTCACTGCTCAAAAAAAAAAAAAAATCGGGAAAGCCTCTTTACAATTGTCTTCAAACCCAGTCAGACAGATCCATAAATATTATTATATGATGGTCATTTCCCATTTTCTGAGGTTGCACCACCAACAAAAATATTCGTAAATATGTCTGACTTTTCGCCATTTCCAAATATCAAATTCACCCTGAAAAGTCAAAAATCTGCCATCAAGCATTAGATAATATCAAAAGCATGCTGGATATTGGACTTCCCTGGTGGTCCAGTGGTTAAGAATTGTCTGCCAGTGCAGGGAGGGAACACAGGTTCGATCCCTGGTCCAGGAAGATCCCACATGCTGCAGAGCAACTAAGTCCACACACCACAACGACTGAGCCAGTGAACTAATTTTTAAAACTTATTGTAGCCAGCCCTGTACAAGTATGTGGCACTATCCCCACTGCACTGCATAAATGAAGAAACGGGGACTCTGGCTATTTATCTAAGGTCACAGATCTAACAGACCCAGAACACGCCTACTCTTTCATAGTAAGAAAACTGCTACATACTGCTTTTCATAATTACCACAAGTATTAATTACCTCCCCAACAAATGTATAACCCAGTGAGATGGAGGTATGTCTTTTGGTACCTAGGCTATGCCCAATAAGAAGTTGTTACTTACACAGTACACAAGAGAGACTACTTTGCTTAACAAATAACATTGTCTTAATAATAAGAGTATATATTATTCCTCCTGAATTACTGTCAGAATGTCTATAGAGTAACTGTAGTTAAGCATGAAACAGTAATGGGTTGATGCTTATAGACAAGGAGTCTGGCACTGTAGGCCCAGTAAATGTCAGTTTTAGCTTCCCACAAAACACACTCAGAACGTAAACTCTCCCTCAATCTCCAAGGTCTGTGTAAGCATGGACAGTGTCCATTAGAGATAATAATTAAAGAGAAACCTCCTTAACACCTCCCAGCAGATCTCCGAACCGTTTTCATACCAAATCTGCTCAAACCAAAGCTCTTTCAGGTCATCCTTAAAACATTTCCCTCATGCTCAGATTTCTTCAGTTCAGTTCAGTCACTCAGTTGTGTCCGACTCTTTGCTACCCCATGAACTGCAGCACGCCAGGCCTCCCTGTTCATCACCAACACCAGAGTTCACTCAAACTCATGTCCATCAAGTTGGCCATCCAGCCATCTCATCCTCTGTTGTCCCCTTCTCCTCCTGCCCCCAATCCCTCCCAGCATCAGAGTCTTTTTCTAATGAGTCAACTCTTCGCATGACGTGGCCAAAGTACTGGAGTTTCAGCTTTAGCATCATTCCTTCCAAAGAACATCCAGGACTGATCTCCTTTAGAATGGACTGGTTGGATCTCCTTGCAGTCCAACAGACTCTCAAGAGTCTTCTCCAACACCACAGTTCAAAAGAATCAATTCTTCGGCGCTCAGCTTTCTTCACAGTCCAACTCTCACATCCATACATGACTATTGGAAAAACCATAGCCTTGACTAGATGGACCTTTGTCAGCAAAGTAATGTCTCTGCTTTTGAATATACTATCTAGGTTGGTCATAACTTTCCTTCCAAGGAGTAAGTGTCTTTTAATTTCATGGCTGCAGTCACCATCTGTAGTGATTTTGGAGCCCCAAAAAATAAAGTCTGACTGTTTCCACTGTTTCTCCATCTATTTGCCATGAAGTGATGGGACCAGATGCCATGATCTTAGTTTTCTGAATGTTGAGCTTTAAGCCAACTTTTTCACTCTCCTCTTTCACTTTCATCAAGAGGCTTTTTAGTTCCTCTTCACTTTCTGCCATAAGGGTGATGTCATCTGCATATATATATATGCAGAGGTTATTGATATTTCTCCCAGCAATCTTGATTCCAGCTTGTGCTTCTTCCAGCCCAGCATTTCTCATGGTGTACTCTGCATATAAGTTAAATAAGCAGGGTGACAATATACAGCCTTGACGTACTCCTTTTCTTATTTGGAACCAGTCCGTTGTTCCATGTCCAGTTCTAACTGTTGCTTCCTGACCTGCATATAGGTTTCTCAAGAGGCAGGTCAGATTTCTTAGGGTCCTGGAAATCTGTGTCTACCCAGACTCCCTGGTGGGGATAGGGCAAGTAAAGTAGACAGCATCAGCCAGGCTCAAAAGGACACCAGTGAGGCTGTGAGCAGGTGGCAGTGATGAGAGCCAACCTGGACAGGCAAAATGGAGCACAAAGAAGAACCACCTGCTTGGTATGCTTAGCTCAGGGACGGTAATCCTGACCAGGTTCTGCTGTTTGTCACATCCAGTTTTAAGACTACTTCAAGTGACAGAGCTGGAATCCAATGACCTCAAGAGACAAGCACTGTGTAAAAGACACCTCAGGGTGGGAAGATCAACTTTTGTAATCCAAGATAAACCTAATTTTGAGTAAAGCATAATATTACTGATTCTTTTGTTTTAAACTGAAGCAGGGCTTCCCTGGTGGCTCAGATGGTAAAGAATCTGCTTGCACTGTGGGAGACCCAGGTTCGAACCTTGAGTTGGGAAGATCCCCTGGTGTAGGGAATGGCAACCTGCTCCAATATTCTTGCCTGGACAAGTCCATGGACATAAGAGCCTGGCAAACTATACTCCACGGGGTGGCAAAGAGTTGGACAGGACTGAGCACACAGACATAGCTGATTTACAATGTTGCACTTATATCTACTAAACCCAACCTCCCACTCCATCCTTGATTCTTTTCAAAAGAAAAAAATGCCCTTCAAAATAGTGTTTTACTCTACAGAGGAAAAATTCAAAAAGAAACTTTATGGACCAATAAG
Organism: Capra hircus; assembly: GCF_001704415.2. Taxonomy (NCBI): domain Eukaryota; kingdom Metazoa; phylum Chordata; class Mammalia; order Artiodactyla; family Bovidae; genus Capra; species Capra hircus. The sequence goes on along the minus strand of NC_030826.1, from coordinate 40,167,228 downwards.
AAGGGATATTTTTGGTCTTTAAGCACCCTGGGCAAGGCAAAAGACTCCTTTTGCCTTTTTTACATATTCTTTTGCCTTTTTACATATTCTTTCAAATGTTAAATCATTCATAAAGAAACAGAAGTACATTATAACATGTTAGCATTATCATAGTATGATTAATTAATAGAAATAAGTCCATGAAAACTACCCAGAAGCCCTTTGCATAAAACCACTAACTCACCAGCACACCAGTTTATAAAGCACTTCTAAGCATCCTTTTATTTACAGCCACCTTTGAAAGTACTATGAATATCATTTTACAGATCAGGAAACAAACTCAGAAATCAGAGTGATAGGCCCAATCTCACAAACAAATGGAGCCAATACTCAAAAGATCTCTGACTAAAATATCTGAATTTTTTTTTTTCAGAGTATCATTTTTAAGAACTGTTGCTCTGGTTACTGATGCAGAAAGTAGGCCGAGGCCTATGGCAGGCTTCAAAGTTGGTGATGGCTAATAGAAGAACAAGACTCATAACTTCACAATATTCTAAAGAAATCACAAAGAAAGAACTGAGAAGTGGGAAGCAAGAAGTCTACAGACATTTAAAATGACTCAATTCAACCCACGGAAATTACATTTTCCCCTGCTTCTATTCCTGGTTGGGTTTAGAAAGACATGGGCTCTGGCTCAGATAAAGGGTCATTAAAAAAAATTCTTTAGTTAAAAAAAATTTTTTAACCAAAACTTTGTAAAATCAAAGGTCATGTTGGGACTCTATCCTTACAGCTAAAGCCAGGGAGACACAGAGCTGGCCATGTACTAGGCTCCTGTGTGACCACCTGATGGCCAGCCCCCAGAATAGATGTCTCTGTACTTAGTCAAGCAGCATGGTTAATGGTTAAAGGTTAATGGGCCTTTAATACATGCTTCCTGGTGACAAACCTCCCTATTCGATGATTTCACCTATACATGTGGGGTGTCAAAAGCCAAAGTTCAAAAGCCATTTGTGGAGGGTGCGGCTCAAAGCCCAGTGATACAAAAGAATTGTTGCTATTTAGTCTCTTTAGTCGTGTCTGACTCTTCTGTGACCTCATGGACTGTAGCCTGCCAGGCACCTCTGTCCATCGGATTTCCCAGGCAAGAATACTAGAATGGGTTGCCATTTCCTTCTCCAGGGGATCTTCCCAACCCTGGGATTGGGTCTCCTGCATTGACATATAGACTGCTTACCACTGAGCCACCAGGGGAGCTGATACAGCAGAATATGGGAACCAAAATTCCTGGGCCTAAGAAGGGCTTCCCTGGTGGTTCAGATGGTAAAGAATCTGCCTTCAGTGCAGGAGACCCAGGTTCGATCCCAGGGTCGGGAAGATCCCCTGGAGAAGGGAACGGCAACCCACGCCAATGTTCTTGCCTGGAGAATTCCATGGACAGAGGATTCCGGTAGGCTACAGTCCATGGAATTGCAAAGAGCTGGACACAACTGGGCGACTAACACTATAGAACACTAAGAAGGCTCCAGAGAGCTGTCAGAGTCTCATTCACTCTCTACTTTCAGTTGGGCTGTTCTGAAAGATGACACAACTTCTTCCACATTTTCGCTTGATTTGGAGTCCACAGAGCTCACCGTCACACCATAGAACCCTTCTCTTCCACCTTTTCAAAGGTTCCTGAATCTTCTCCTCACCCAGTCTGGCAGCATGGTCCTTGCGACAATCACTCCCTAACACACCCCCTTACCTCCCTTGCCCCACTCTCCCTCATGGTCACACATGCCTACAAAACGCTAACCTGGTTAATTACAACTCTGCCCCGACTCAGGACTGGCAGAGACGCAGCTGAACGCACGTCAAGCTGATGAATCTCACTTGAAACATGTGGCCCCCAAGCTGGAGTGAGCCTTCTGCCTCACTGGTCATCGCAGCACACTTCCCTCTTTCACTCACTCACCCGTGCGCCCCGATGGCTAATTCATGCTCTCTTTTCTCTCCTCAAATCTCTCTCTAACTCCTTACCCACATTCACAGATGTCCGTGCTTTCAAACTCACCAAGAAAATAGAACCAAAAAAAAAAAAAAAACCCCAGAAGAAACTTTCCACATGCTCCCACCACTACACCCACCTACCCACTTGCTTCTTTGCCTATATGCTCAGTCATCCCTCTTGCTACCCAGAAGAACTATCTGAATTCTTACCTAAGGCCAACCCTCGACCTGTGGATCAGATTTCATTCCTTTTTGCCTCCCTGAGGATTACCCAGGCAATCTCCCCTTCCCTACAGGATCATTCCATCAGCATACAAACAGATGTTGAAACCTCTCCCATCTTGGAGCTTGGGGCAGGGGGATCAACCCTCAATCTCACATCCTCCTCCAGCAACCATTCCGCATAGCTGCAGCCCTCTCCCCTTACAGCAAACTCCCTAGACGTCTACTGCTGTCTTCATCAAGGCTTCTCCTGTTCCCGCATGCTTGAACCCAATCCAAGCAGACTTCACTTCACTCTCTCCTCAGCACTCCACTAAAACTACTCACAAGGGTAGTTTGTGGATCCTCAAAATGACTCTTGGTGTTGCTGAGACCAGTGTCATTCTCAGCCTTCAACTTACCTGACCCACTTGCGGCACAGGCCCCGGGTGCTCACGGACTCTGTCTCGGACTTTCCCCTTACTCTCTCGGCACTGCCCCTTTCTTCCTCACTCCAGGCCCTTTCTCAGCTTCCTCTGCCTTAGTACTCTCATTGCTCCGGCCTCTCCTATATATAGGAAGGACTCATGCCCCAGACTTCTCCTCTCCTTTAATGAACTCACGCCCCAGGTGGTCTCACCCCAGCACATAGTTCTCAAAATTCCTCAAATTCCCCTCTCTAGCCCACCCCATCCCCCTGAACTGCAGAGTCTCAGAGCCAATCGCCAATCCATGATTTCCTCTCAGGTCTCAAACTTGACATTCAAAACTGAACACCTAGGACTTCCCTAGTGGTTCAGTGGTTAAGAATCCACCTTCCAATGTAGGGGACTCGATCTCTGTTCAAGGAACTAAGATTCCACATGGTGTGGGGCAAGGAAGCCCCCGAGCTACAGCTAGAGAGAAGCCCACGCATCGCAACTAAGACCGGAGGCAGCCAAATAAATAGATATTTAAAAGCAAAACAAAAAAAAATGGAACACTGATCTTTCCCCAAACCTGCTGTGACCCACCCATACACCATACACCCAGTTCACAGCCCTAGCCTCCTAAATGCTCTCCCTGGCCCCTCTGTCTTCCTGTGGTCTTTCCCAACACAGGGTCCAGTGACCTTTTCAAAAGGTAGATCAATGCTACTTCCACGTTCCCATCCTCCCCCCGACCCACTGGCTCCCCATCTCACACGGAGTAAAACCTGAAGTCTTCACAAAGTCCTCGGCAACTCTGTCACGGAATCTAGCTTTCTGACCGCCACGTCCTGCCGCTTGTCCCCTCGCATGTCCTGGTCTTGCCACAACGGTCTCCCTGCTGTCCCCAGTCTCAGGGCCTGAGCATCCGCTGCTCTCAACGCCCGCTTAGTGCATTCCCTCAGTTTCTTCAGGTCTTTGCCAAACTGTCACTTTATCAGTGAGGCCTTCCCTGACCCTGCTTTTACCCTCATCCCTGCAATTTAAGTCTTACCTCATCCCCACTCCAGTACATCCCATCCCCTTTCTCTGCTTCATATTTCTCTAAAGCATCTATATACTATGTGTTTATATATATATTTTTGCTTGTTTTCTTTATACATACATACATACATATATATATATTTTTTTTTTTCCTATTATTTTCCTCAGTGTTCAGAACAGGATTTTTTGTCTTTTTTAAATTTATTGCTGTTTCCCTAACAACAGAATCTGACATGTAAAAAGGCACTAATAAACCTGTCCAATGAGTACTCACTTCAGTCAATGAAGGACAGCTTTGGTGAGAAGGGTGAAAAGGAAGAGAGACTCAGTTTGGGTATGAGGGGAAACACAAGGTACTTCCACGCACTTACCTGCTCCCCGGCTGGGGGGGTCACGGGTTGGGGGAGGTGGCCTATTACTCTGTGAAGAGGGGGAGGCTGAGGTGGGCGGAGGAGGCGCCAGGCCTCTGGCAGGCCCTGGAGTCTTCCTATGCAAAGAATTGTGTCTCTGTGGCAGCTCAGGGGCTGACTCATTCGTGGGGCTGGAGGGTCCGTTGGGGACCCCAGGAGGCTGGCGGTAAGGCGGCGGCGGAGGAGCCAGAGACTGGCCACTTGGTCCCGATCTGACATTCACAGGGGAAGGAGGCGGCTTGACTGGGGGTGGAGCAGAAGGTCCCTCTCGACCCGGGTGAAGCCTCTGTCCAGGCGTGGGCGGCAGGGGTTTCTCTCTGTTGTAGGCCACGGCTTTGTTGCTGTGCATAGGCAGGGGCGTGGGGGGGGCGTTGGCACGCCGCCCCGGGGGAGGTGGAGGAGGGGCGGAGGAGCTGTGCTTCATCCCGGTACTGCTGGTGGGACTGGGCCGAGAGAGGTCCGGTAACGAGGGTCTCTGCGTCCGGGGCAGCTCTGGGAGTGAGGCCCGGCTGCTGTCTGTGTCATCTTGAGGACGCCCGCTGGCTGTGGTCCCTGGAGGCCTCGGGGCAGCAGCTCGGGAACTGGGGACTTGGAGGGCTGGCTTACCAGCCAGGTTCTCTGCAAATACAGCAGGCAGCACCAGGTCAACAGAGCCAAGCGCTCGGTGGGGAGTCACCTCCGTGCCACCCCGCCCCCTCTGCGCAGCCTGCACGGCAGCAGGTACGGTTCTGGGCTTTAACCCGGTTTCAGGCTCCAGGTCCATCAACAAACACTACTGCTGCCAGTCGAACGCACTTTCACCGAATCCCTCAGCTTCTGCTTGATTCTACTCTGTCACTCCTCCTCTGCTCCCACTCCTCTCTGTCGCACCTCTACCGTGTTCCTGATTCCCAGGGGTCCCGCTTGGGATCAGTCAAAGACGAAGGCGCTTGGGAAATACCCTAAGCAAGTCCTTACCACATACCTGAACTGTCCTTGGCTCCCACAGGGCGCAGCTTCGGCACTCCTCCTTGGAAGAGACCTCCCTTGGCCTGCAGGGCAGCTGCTCCAGAACTGTACCCACCACTGCTTCCTTTGGGTTCTGGAAAGCACACCATTGGGATTGTCATTTCACGTGTGCTCTGAGCTGGTGACCAAGTCAGTCCTGAGGAGAAACCCGTCCTTCTCCCTGGGCTTTAATTTGCAAACCGCCACTGCTTTTGTCCTTCCACTGAAACAGAAAGTGAGCCTCTCTGCTCCACAGCTTCAAGTAGGCATGGGGATGAAACTTTGGGCTGTGATGACAGAGAGTGAAAAGAACGAGAAGCCAATCTTCCTTTATTTAGGGCAGAGGGGTAGCCAGGATGAGAGAGTTCTTTAAGCTCTCCTTTCCAAGTCCCAGATGGTCAGGGGCTGACGGCTCTGGGACCTAGGTGTGAGCCAGCTCCCCAGAGGCCCTCCAGCAAGAACACTTGCAGCAATCATAAAATCATTACTGGCTTCAGCTTATCGGTTTTCAGGACTGTGGTGGTTTCCTCAGAGAAAAGCCAAGAATGTGCCCTAACAAGCACAAGAGATAGAAAGAGACGGGAGGCTTAAGACCCCAAGAATGTGTCTCAAAGGTCAAAAAGAAATTTCTGAGGCATTCAAAGGTACAGATGAGAAGACAGTCACAGAACACCCTAACACAAAACTCCCACCCAAGATCCAACAATAAAAATGACAGCCAGGCCGAGTCTCCAGGTCGACCCTGGGGTCCTGGCGGTTCGCAAGGCGATGCAGCTTAGACTCACTCTCGAGGATGGGAGCGCTCCGATCATTAACGTTGGTCACCTTCTTCAGCTTAGTGCCCTTGCAGATGTCCTGTAAGAGGGCGCCTCGACCCCGCTGCTCATCTCGACTCAGCTTGGGCGGCTCAGTGTTTGCCTGAAAGAAGAGGGAGACAAAAGTTCACCCTCAATATCCTCTTCATCACAAGTTCAGGATAAATGTCTTTGGCAAACTGGATTCCATGCAATGCCTGTCTAGCCTGATAAGGTACATGTGCCAAATGACACCCTTCTCACACCCTTTTCTCATGCTGCCCTTCAGTGAAGGGACAGCTCTCCCTCCTATTTAGAGGCTTCTGAGAGGAGGCCTGCACCAATGCTAACAGAGCACCTACGTACTAGGCTTGCGTCAGATGCTTATCTGTATGGTATCATCATCATCAATGCAAACATTTGTGGAGTCCCTACTATACCAGAAGCATTGTGCTAATAATAATAAGCACATTACTTTCATGATCTCATTCAAATCTTGAAATAGTCCTATGACCAACTATAATAAGAACGCAAGGACAGACACCTAGATTAATGGAACAGAACAGACACTCCATGAGCAGGTCCAGATCTACGTAAGAAAAAATGAAAGTACAGTTCATCAGTGCAGAAAGGATAGGTTATTAAATACCAGGTGTTAAAAACTAGTGGTTAATTTTCTGGAGGATGCACCATGGGGCATGTAGGATCTTAGTTCCCTGGCTAGGGCTCAAACCTGAGCCCCCTAGAGTGAAAGCTCAGAGTTCTAACCACTGGAATACCAGGGAAGTCCAACGAGTGGTTAATTTTCAGAAAAAAATAATAAAGTTAAATACCTACCCTAGGGCTTAACTCTGGCTGAATTAAAAATTTTAAGTGTAAAAAATAAACCCACAGAAGTACTATATGGAAAAAAATAGGTAAGGGGAAGGACTTCTTATCAAGACAACCAAAATACAAGAAAAGACCAACAGATTTCTTTATTACAGATTATTCACTTAGGAATATAATATGCAGATAACACACTGGAAGGAGAAATTATCAGTGACAAATGTAACATATGATAGAAACAAAGGTAGTGCTCTAAATCTATACAGCATTAACAAACAAGATGACTCAGAAATCAATCGGATAGTAAGCAAAAAAGATTATGAACAGTACTGGGGTTTCCCAGGCGGCTCAGCAGGCAGAATCTGTCTGCAAAGCAGGAAATGCAGGAAACTTGAGTTTGATCCCTGGGTCAGGAAGATCCCCTGGAGAAGGAAATGGCAACCAACTCCAGTGGCTTGCCTGGAGAATCCCATGGACAGAGGAGCCTGGCGGGCTACAGTCCATAGACAGGATCACAAACAGACCTGACTGAAGCGACTTAGCACACACACATGAACAATACAGGGTACAGAAAGTCAAAAGAGCCAGCAAATATGAAAAGAAAAAACCTTCAACTATAACAATAAAAAAAATGTAGTGTAAAACAGTATTATTATTTACCTATGATATTGGTTAAGGTTAAAATTACAAAAAGAGTTTGTTAGCTTTGTGAAGGAACTGCCTGTATAGCTCCTGGCACACTGAAGATGTTAAAAAAAATGTACAGAACAAAAATCTGCCCTATGGTGGTCACAGGATTCAGGAGAGTCCAGCACAGGACTTCCCTGGTGGTCCAGCGGTTGAGACTCCGTGCCTGCACTTCAGGGGGCACAGGTCTGATCCCTGGTCATGGAACTAAGACCCTGTACGCCACGTGTGCGTGCCTGCGTGCTCAGCCACTTCAGTCACGTCCAACTCTTTGTGACCCCATGGACTGTAGCCCTCCAGGCTCCTCCGTCGATGGGATTTTTCCTGGCAAGAGCACTGGAGTGGGTTGCCACACCCTCCTCCAGGGGATCTTCCCGACCCAGGGATCAAACCTCCTGCGTCCCCTGCACTGCAGGTGGATTCTTTACCCACTGAGCCACCTAGGAAGCCTACATGCCATGAGGCACAGCCAAAAAATAGCACAAAAGTCTAGCACAAGAGTTCTACTTCCAGAAATTAACTTGAAGAAAATAACTGGAGCAGTGCACAAAGATAATAACAGGAACAAACAGTTTACAATAGCATAAAGCTGAAAGTAATCTAAAAGTTCAACCAAAAAGAACAACAAGGAGGATGCCAGTTAAGCAACTTCAAGTGCCTACCTTCACCCTTTTCTGGCTAAACTCTACTCATCTTTCAAGATTCAGCTCAGTATCATCTCCCCCCAGAGGCTCCTCTTATGGCTGCCTCCTCTCCTTCGACCACTGGTGAGGTGCCCTTCTTGTGGCCCCATTTATCTCTGCATAGCATGGATTTTGTCTGTCGACTTCTCTGTCTCACTCATTATACTGGGGGCCCTTAAAAGCAGAAACTGTTTCATTTCAGGTTGACAGGATCACAGATGATTTTTATCTGCTTCTTTTTGCTTATCCGTATATTTCCTCTTTTAATTTTTAAATAAATTCGTGAAATAAATTCGTGTGGAGAGTCAAGCAATATATAAGCTCTTATATGGGAATTCCCTGGCAGTCCCACGGTTAGGACTCTTGCATTTTCACTGCTGAGGGCACAGGTTCAATCCCTGGGCAAGGAACTAAGATCCCACAAGTCAAGTGGTACAGCCAAAAAACAATAAAAAATGTTTTAAAAAAATGAAAATTAAAAAGTATAGAGAAGATTAAAGCATAGATAAAATTATGTGGCTTTTCTAAACTGTAGCCGGCCGAGTCTCTGACCCACACTAAGCCCCCAGTGAAAAGGCTATGAGGGAATGATGAAGAACAATGCAGCGCCGTAACCTAAAGGCCACAGGGATCCAAGGATAACTGTGGATCTTTGAACTCTACTCTATCAAGAGCAGTTCTGCTTTTACCTACTTTACTTATTGGGCTTCCACATAAAATTTCATCTGAAAAGGGGATCCAGGGCTTCCCCGGTGGCTCAGTAGCAAAGAATCTGCCTGACAAGGCAGGAGACATGGGTTCAATCCCTGCTCCAGGAAGATCCCACGTGCCTCTAAGCAACGAAGCCTGGGAGCCATAACTGTCACGCCAGTGCTCTAGAGCCCAGGAATCACCACCACTGAGCTCACGTGCCACAACTACTGAGCCCTCGAGCCTAGAGCCCATGCTCCCCGAGAGAAGCCACCTCAATGAGAAGCCAAGCGCGCAACTAGAGAGGAGACCCTGCTCACCACAACTAGAGAGGAGACCCTGCTCACCACAACTAGAGACAAGCCCACACAGCGATGAAGAGCCAGCACAGCCAAAATAAATGAGGTTTTCAAAGGGGATTCACACATATTCTCAAACAAAATGTCTAAAACCCAAAACTTCCAAGAAAAAAAAAACCAGAAGTTGCCAGGCCTGAGTTCTAGTCCTAGTACTGAAACAAACTAGCTAGGTAAGTCTCTTTGGGGGCACAGAGAAGGGACACACCGACCTTTATGTCACAAATAGTTTAACAGGGAAGAAACACTGATGCCATCTGCTCAGAGCTCCACTTAGACTGAACCAGGACAGGAAAGCCAAGACGAGCCATTATGGTCCTAAGAGGACTTCTCAGGAATCAGAACTAATTGAGGAAGACAGACTTTATTTATTCAGTCTCCATCTTCCCACACCATATGTCTTACACCAGGAAGCCCTAAGTATGCATTCAGGTTTTGGGATAGCCGAGTGGAAGGACGACCTACCTGATGAAAAGTGGGAGGTGGAGGAGGACCGGGGGGTGGTGGAGGAGGAGGAGGAATTGGCATCCTTGCCCTTCGTGCAGTTGGCACTGCTCTCTCTCCGTTTTAATCTGCAGCTTTAGGTCACTCATATACCTGCAAGTGAAGCAGAAATAAATTCAAGAGAACAACTTTGCCTCGAGAGACACAGAGTACCAGAAGAACCAGAGGCCAGGGCACGACACCAGAGAAACTAGACACTCATCTCCCAGGCGCACTGGGATCCAGTCCTAGGCTCAGGAACTCTTTTCCGTAAAAGGCCAGATAAAAACAATACTTTAGGCTCTGTAAACTGTCTACGGTCTCTGTCGCACATTATTCTTTTGTTTTGCTTTGACAGCCTTTTACATTACTAAACTTCATTTTTAACAGTGGTTTTAGGTTCACAGCAAAATTGAGCAAAAAGTACTGAGTTCCCTTAAAACCTCTGTCCCCCCAGCCAAACATACAGTACCCCACTATCTACATCCTGCTGTGGTACATTTGTTATAACTGATGAACCTACACTGATGCCTCATAATTGCCCAAAGTCCATAGTTTACATTAGGGTTCACTCTCTTTAATTAAATCATTTAGTTCTTTTTGGCTTTGCTCTGGGTCTTCATTGTTTCCGGTGGGCTTTCTCTAGCTGCAGTGCTTCTCACAGACATGGCTTCTCTTATTGCCGAGCACAGGTTCTAGGACACGCAGGTTTCAGTAGCTGTGGCTTGTGGCCCTAGAGCTCAGGCTCGGTAGCTGTGGTGCATGGGTTTAGTTGCTCCAAAGGCATGTGAGATCTTCCTGGACCAGGGAGTGAACCCGTGTCTCCTGCATTGCAAGGTGGACTCTTAACCACTACCAGGGAAGCCCTAGGGTTCATTCGTGCAGTTGTACATTTCATGGGTTTGGACAAATATATAATGCAAAAGCCCCTGATGCTGGGAAAGACTGGGGGCAGAAGGAGACAGGGGTGACAGAGGATGAGATGGTTGGATGGCATCACCAATTCAATGGACATGAGTCTGAGCAAGCCCCAGGATATAGTGAAGGACAGGGAAGCCTGGCACTCTGCAGCTCTTGGGGTCGCTGAGTTGAACACAGCTTAGTGACTGACTGAACAACGAATAATGACAACTGTCCACCAATGTAGCTGGCTCTGCAGGTGGTGCTAGTGGTGAAGAACCCATCTGCCAATGCAGGAAACCTAAGAGACACGGGTTCGATCCCTGAATTGGGAAGATCCTCTGGAGGAGGGCATGGCAACCCACTCCCAGTATTCTTGCCTGGGGAATTCCAGGGACAGGGGAGCCTAGCGGGCTACAGTCCATGGGGCTGCAAAGAGTTGGACATGACTGAGTTACACAGCACACACATAAACACCAATGTAAAACCATACAGAGTCATCTCACTTTGCTAAAAGTTCTTTCATGCTCTGCCTATTCACCCCTCCCTGCCCCCGTCCTTTGGACCCCTGGCAAGCACTGAGCTTTTTAATGTCTCCCCAGTTTTGCCTTTTCCAGAACTGCCACACTGTTGGAACCATCCAGCATGTACCTCTCTCAGATTGGCTTCCTTCACTTGGTAAGATGCATTTCAGTTTCCTCCATGTCTTTTCACAGCTTAATAACTCATTTCTTTTTAGCGCTGGGTAACATTCCACTGTCTGGATGTACCACAGTTTGTTTTATCCATTCACCTCCTAAAGGACATCTGGGTTGCTTCCAAGTCTTAGCAATTATGAATAATGCTGATATAAACATCCTTGTGCAGGGTTTTGTGAGGACACAAGTTTTTGACTCATTTGGGTAAATATCAAGGAGTAGGACTGGTGGATCATATGGTAAGAGTATGTTTTGTAATAAACTGCCAAAATATCTTCCGCAGTGGCTGTATCTATTTGCAATTCTCACAAGCAATGGGTAAGAGTTCCTACTGTTTCATCTCCTTGCGAGAATTTGGAATTTTGGTCATTCTAATAGGTGTGTAGTCCTGTTGTTCTAATTTGCAATTCCCAAAAGACACGTGATGTTGGAATCTTCTCAAATGCTGACTTGCCATCTATATATCTTCTTTGATGAAGTGCCTGTTCAGGTCTTTTGCCCACTTTTTAATTGGGTTGTTTTCTTATTGTTGAGTTTTAAGAGTTCTTTATATATTTTAGCTAATGGTCTTTTATCAGCTGTACCTTTTGCAAATATTGTCTCTTATTCTGTGGCTTGTCTTTTCATTCTCTTGATCTTTACATTTTGAAAATGTAAAAAAATGTTCTTAGTCATTGTGCCGTACAAAACAGATCATGGACCAGATCTGATTCATGGGCCAAAGTTTACTGACCCCTGATACAGTCATATGACTGGAATCTGATAAGAGCATAAATACTATGTGCAAATTTAACCCATCAGTGGCTGAACACTTAAAACTCAGAAACTATATGGCTGTCTACCTGCTAAAGAGTTTGTAAGTGTTCCTCATTTCACAAATGAGACTAAAGCCAGGGGACTCTTACCCTAAGACACTGAAGTAGGGGGCAAAGATAAAACCAAAACTCAAGAACAATACCTCCAAAAAGTCACTCCAAGGAAATTCCACTTCTTGAACCCCTCAAAGTCAAAGCCAAATAACTGCAGAGGTTTCGTTCTAAACTCTTTTGTTATAGGAGTGAACAAAATCTTTCTGTGAATAAAGAACACTTAAACACTTCTCTCAATGCCCGGAGAATGATAAAACGGCAAATATTTCAGAGGTTCTATAAAACCAAGAACCTTTGTAGGTAAGTAAAATCTGATTAAAAACATGACTGTGAATGTCTTCAAAATCCCAACTCCTCCCAGTGTAATGCCACTGCCCAACAGAACTTTCTGCTCCAACCACAAAAACCTGGACACTACTCTGGCTGGGTGGCTCCCGTGGGGAGTAGTGTCTCAATTCACTTCAAAGAACAAGCAGCTGGCTCTCCTCTAAGGAGACTACCTTCTCATTTCTGGTTTCAAAACTAAGTCTAGTTTTCCTTTCCCAGGAATCTAACATACTAGACTTGAGAAGTTGGTCAAAACAGTAAATGCTCATAAGCAGAACATCCATCACAGAGTGTGGGGGGTGTTAAAATGAAAGAAACATATGGAGAAGAAGAAATAAACTTTCTTCTATTGAATTCTCTGGGATTACTATGACCATTCCACTTAGGTCCCCATAGCCGGCATATAGCCAGCAGCCTAACAATAGGGAAAATTATAGTCCATTCAGAAACAAACACTGTCAACTAATTCCAGTCACCTCAGTTTCTGCCTTTTCTGGGCTTCCCATTTTACTTACTTTGGCCATTGCTACGGCTGAAACTGTCTTCTAGAATGACCTGGAAAAGAGGTCCAGACAAGTCCCTAATTCTTCCCAGACCTACAAGCTGATCCAACCTAAGTGCTACGAAATAAGAAATAACCTAAAGGGAACCTTAAATCTGATAGTGAGTGTCACTTATTAGGCAAAGCAGTAATTCTCTAGCAAGGCAAACCTTTTTTTAAGTCACCCACTGCAAAAGACCACTAAAACATTACACAGTTAAAGATACCTTTTAAAATAGGCTCAATTCAAACTCCAATTTCAAAATAGATCCCTCAAAACAATCACTTTTGGGAGTCCCCTGATGGTCTAGTAGTTAGGATCCTGGGCTTTCACTGCCATGACCCGGGTAAACCGATTGAAATCTCTGGTCAGGAAACAGGTCCTGCAAGCCGTGGAGTGTGTGTGTGCGCGCGCACACACTTTTATCAAGTGACTGTCTTTAGCGCCAACTTCCAGCAGTGGCTCTCAGCCTCTCTGCTGCCTTCACAAAGACGGCAAGCATGTCACCCTCCTGTCAGGGACACGGAGTATACAATGATGCCCTCTACAGCAAAGTATTATCACTCCCATTTTACAGGTGAGAACTCTGAAGTTCGAGGAGCAGGGTCTGTGTACACACTAGGGTAAGAGGCAGACCGACTGAGCTAAGGGCAACCCCCATGATCACTCAGGAGGAAACTGCAGAGTAAGGACTCAAACTCAGGTCTCCACGTCCCTTTCTACCTCACTCGTCACTATGAAACAAATCTCGACTGCAAGCTGGTTGGGTTTAGCAGTCTTCCATTATTTTTCCTAAATAAAAACTTAACTCACTCCAAATTCCTATCTTAATGATAGAATACAACCAGATCTCTACATTTTCCCAGAGCAGACCAATGTGTACAAATTTAAATTAACCCAACTTTCCTTTCCCTGAAGATTCCCCAAAGAAGTGTTATTCAAACCAATTCAAGATGGATACTACAAGCACTAACCCAATGCAGAAGGTCTGCTTTGAGAAGTGCTTTCAGTTAAGAGCAAATGAAGCAAAAACCATTCATAAAGCTTTATAAAAGAAAGACAAACTTTAGTGACTAATATTGTTTAATCAGAGGACAAATTCAGGCCTTCTGGAATCACTGTCTATTGCATTTTTAAGAATCTAACACTCGTGAAGTTAAACAAAAAAGAAAAAAAGTTCATCACAGAATTAAGTCTTTCCTTTCTGATCTATTAAATCCAAACTACAAACCTCACCATCTCTGTTTTTCGAGTCCCTGATTTTCAGAAAAATTCTCATTCCTTTCTTAATCCCTTTCATCTTAAAAACCATGATAAAATAAGCTTTATACATCGTCAGGAGTCAGTTTCTTTGAAATAAAGATCAGAGAGCATTATTTTAAGTCTTCTTAATGTCAACTTTATCTCAGAATTCAGAGATAAGTCTCTATAAAGCTCAAGCAATGCACTTTTTAAAAAGTGCTTTCTTTTACTCCTCGAAAGACAAAACTTATTTTTCTATTCAATTTCCAAATATTCATACATTTTAGGAGCAGGAAGCCTCCTGAGGACAGAAACAATGATGCTGCCTTTTAATTTGATGAATGAAGAGTCCAACTTAGCTGCTTTCTTCATATATTTAAAATGATCTAAGAGATATTATAGTTACCACTACAATTTGAGGCCTTTATTCAAATGGTATTCTACTGTTATAAAACTGAGGTTTCGTTTACAAGTTGTTTTAAAAAGAAAAAATAATTTTTAAAAATCTAAATCTTAATGCCATCCACTTTCATGCTAAGAGACCTCAAGTAACAGTACTTTCCTTTGATCTCAACTTTGATTACACAGTAAATTACAGTTTTTGTACCAAAGTACCCAACAAAATTCCACAGGGGGGGAGAAAAAAATGACCCTGAACATTTTTTAAGTAGGCTCTCTCCCTCAGGAAAGACTCAAGGGCCTTAGTTTCACCTTACAACACTCAGTCGTATGGATAGGTATTTAAGATGTTAACAAGAAAATCATTTATTTTTTGGCCACGCTGCACAGCATGTAGAATCTTCATTCCCTGACCAGGGACTGAAATGGTACCCTCTTCACTGGAAGCACAAAGTCTTAACCCCTGGACCGCCGGGGAAGTCCCTATCTCACCTTCTTAAGCGCGTGTTTCATTCCTTAGGATCCTGTTAAGGGCTCCCCTGGAGGCTCGGTGGTAAAGAATCTGCCTGCCAGTGCAGGGGACACAGGAGCAACCTCTGGTCCAGGAAGATCCCATGTGCCATGGAGCAACAAAGCCACCAAGCCACCCACGACAAAGAATTGTCCGGTTTAGAAATGTGAATAATGATGAGATTGGTAGACTCTGTTCAGTGGCTTGACAAGACAATTTTTTTACCATCTCGGACCTTACATTCTAGAGGAAGGAAACAAGGAAACAAATATAATCTCATATATCAGTGATAAAAAGAATAGAAAAAGAGAATCATAAAGGAGAGTGTAGGAGCAGGGTACAGTGTTGTTAGATGGGCAGGGGCTGGGGGGCTTGCCTCTCAGAAGCGTCTCTGTGAGCAGCCAAGCCCTAGGAACATCTGGGGAAAGCATCTTCCGAAAAGAATTAACAAACATCAAGGAGACGGAAATGAGTTTGATGCGTTAGAGAACTAAACGCCAAGGTAACTGGAACAGAGTGAGAAGAATGGTAGGAGATGAAACCTGAGACTTTATAAGCCATGCTCCATATCCTCCAATTAAAAATAAACAAATAAGAAGCCATCCTCCAAATCCAATAGTAGTATCCTTCTTTGGACTTCCCTAGTGTGTGGTGGATGGGACTCCACCTGCCAATACAGGGGACACAGGTTCAATCCCTGATCCGGGAAGATCCCACATGCCACGGGACAACTAAGCCCACGAGCCACAACTACTGAGCCCACGCACCTTGAGCCTGTGCTCCACAACAAGAGAAGCCACTGCAAGGAAAAGCTCACACACCACAACTAGAGAGTAACTTCTGCTTGCCGCAACCAGAGAAAGCGATGAAGACCTAGCTCAACCAAAACAAATAAATAAAAATTTTAAAAAGTAGTATCCTCCTCCATCCAATATGCCTATTATACCAAAGAAGGCTAAACAAACCAATAGCTTCACATCCAAAGTAAACAAGTTCCACCTGTTATCTCATGCATTAACCCCACAGACTACCTCACCTCTCTTTGGCTTGAGCACAGCTAGGGACCTAGGTACTAACTGGAAGTCTTCCAGGGTTAAAAGTTCCCTGCTGGGAATTTGCTTACCCGTCCACCTTCAACCTTGCACCTGAAAAGCAGAAGTCTAGGGAAGCGTGAGCTCATCGCCACAGTGGCAGAAGGCATCCAGTTCCCAAGCCACAGAACCCCACACGAGAGGAGAGCCAGGAGCTCCCTGAGAGGATTCGCATGCCACTGCCAGAGACTAACAGCGGGAGTCAAACAGGTTCCTCTAATTACGCAAGAACTGACATCAACAGAGAACTATGAACACGCCTCCATGTGTTCTATGACAGAATACTGTAGAGTTTCCACTAAAGCAATTTTGGTTTCTCTAAAACACAAAGAAACAGACTAGAGTAACTTTCTTGTTCCACATCTTGTACCACCCTTCCCTCCTCCTAAAGCTTTATATAATCTAAAAGTAATCTACAGCCCTCTTCTCTCAGTGGAAAAGGTGCTCCCTCTCCCTTGAAATTCAATTCAGTCAAACCTCTGGTGAAACAGATTTTTATCATGTATGGCCATGGAAGTAATTAAAATTCCAAAGTTACTCCATGAAGGATAAAAAATCATCTTTCCAATGGCAGGCATTTTCCATCAAGGAAATTTAACTGCGCAGCAAACCTGATTGATACAACAAGTAATTTTAAAAAAACCTCTTTACTTCAGTGATTTTTCACTGTTACAAGCAGCACACAATCCTGGAAGAAAAAAGGATGGAGGCAGAAGTGCACGCACGTGTGCGTGCTTAGTCGCCTAGTTGTGTCCAACTCTTTGCGACTCCATGGGCTATAACCTGCCAGGCTCCTCTGTCCACAGGATTTTTCAGGCAAGAATACTGGATGGGTTGCCATTTCCTCCTCCAGGGGATCTTTCCAACTCAGGGATCAAACCCGTGTCTCCTGTGTCTGCTGCATTTCGGACAGATTCTTCACCCACTGAGCCACCGGGAAGGCAGAAGAAAAATACATAACTTTATGATGATAATCTTTCAAATAGAATTTTTCTAATAAGAATAAAATTATATGTCCCAAAATGCAGCTTTTCCCCCTAATAAGACTCTTTCCTCTTGTCCCAAGTTATTTTTCAAAAGCCTGAAAAACATGAACTCAGAAGTCTACATATGCATAGACTACTTGATGAGGCAAATATCAGGTTCCACAGGTTATATATGATTCCCAGATACAGGGCAACTCGGCAACCAAGTCCTCTCATCTAAAAGGACCACAAATCAATGAGAAGTCTACTCTTGCATTCAATTAAATAACCAGTTGTGAAGAACGGCTTCATTAAAAAGATGGCTAAAGATAACTAATACAAGAGCAACTGTAAATACAATGCCTGGAAATCATCATAAACAAAGATGGTAAGAAACGACCTTACCAAACATCCCCAGCCCCCACCACACCCCTCAAAGCTAAGAGAAAATCCTACTAGTCTGAAAGCAGCGAAGTATTGGGAGGGTTGCTGTAGTTTCAGTCGCTAAGTTGTGTCAGATTCTTTTGAAACCCCATGGATTGTAGCCCACCAGGCTCCTCTGTCCATGGAATTCTCCAGGCAAGAATACTGGAATGGGTAGCCACTCCCTTCTGCAGGGGATCTTTCCCATCCAGGGATCAAACCCTCACCTCTTGCATCTTCTGCACTGTAGGGCAGACTGTTTACCACAGAGCCACCTGGGAAACCCATTGGGAGGGTGGGGGAACATACATAGAAAACAGTCAATTGCAGTAAATCAGTTACAGTTCAGAGTGCTGTAGTGCTTTAAAACACAGCCAGGGGGCTTCCCTGGTGGTCCGGTGGTTAAGAATCTGCTGTTCAATACAGGGGATTCGGGTTTGATCCCTGGCTAGAGAACTAAGATCCCACATGCCTCAGAGCAACTAAGCCCGCACACAGCAACCACTGAGTCCGCACTCTCAAGCCCATGTGCCACGCCTAGAGAAAGCCCGAGCGCCACAACTAACACCTGAAACAGCCAAACAAATAAATAAATGAATATTTTAAAAATAAATAAACCCACAGCCAATGATCAATAGTCAATGAGACGATAATGCTTTATTTTTATTATACATTTTTTATTTTTTGGCCACGTGACTTGTGAGATCTCAGGTCCCTGACCAGGGACTGAACCTAGGCCATGGCAGTGAAAGCCCAGAATCCTAACCACTATGCCACCAGGGAATTTGCAAGACAGTAACACTTTAGATTTCACACTGTTTTTGTAACTTTGTTCACCAAAACTGTTTCAATGAAATTTGTAAAAATCTATTACAGCTGTTTCAATAGAGCTGTTTCATCTTAGAACGTAAGATGTCAGAGCTGCCACAGCTTCCTCAGGCTGCATTTAGCTACTAGGAGCCACAGACTTCCCTATCTGAGAACTAGGGTACTAGGCCTCTATCTACAACATCACTAAGACAGGTACTCATTTGGCCCCTGATCTCCAAGTGAATAACCGCAAGCAAGGAGCAGCTGCAAACCCCTCATTTCCAGATGCTTTACATACTGATGGTAAAAGATACAACGGTTTTTCCTTGTAAGGCCTAGGGAGCTATAACACAAAAAGAAGAGAATGTGCCCTCTCGTACTGTCAAAATTAAAAACAAACTTCAAATCACAGTACTTTAATATCTCCAAAAATGATGCTGCATAAATCTAAGGCAGATAACTAGTAAATCTGTTTTTAAAGCCTGAGTCAATTTTCCATTTCAAAACAACAACAACAACAAAAAACAGATTTCTGGATTTGGACAGTGAAATGATGCAGAGTAGCTCAATGTTCGTAACTAATATTTCCTCCCTGCCCACACATCCCAGGAACCCGTGGGTTTAGAAATGGTGGCTTAAAAAAATGGAGTCACACAAGGCCAAAGTTATTACCATTTGCCAGTATTTAACTTACAGAAGAGAGGAGTTAATCAGATGAAGGACACATTCTTAGAAATCCAGACCAAAGCTAGACAGACTAAAACACAGTTAGAATACAAAAGCAACTTAGGATAGCAATATATGGTTTAGAAGGTCCTTCTAAAACAGAGCTTCCAAACTTGCCTGAAGAAAAAACACATCCTAGGGCATGTTTAATAAAAACACACACAAAGATTTCTGCGCCCTAATCCAGATCTACTAAAATCAGGGGGAAAAAATTTAAGGCATAAATTTTTGTAAAAAGAGAAAATGGGAAACGAGACAGCAACATAAAGACAGATCTCAACAAAATTTTGGAAGCTGGACAGCAGATACACTAGTGATAAATAACTTCACAGAAAGGAAAAAACCAAATGCCTGCAGTGGAAAGAAGCAAGCAGATTTCTACCACAGAATCTCAGAAAAGGCTCAGAAACTGGAGGCATCTAGTATGTCTGGAGAAAGGGGTGTAGGAGGGGCTAAAAGAGAACTGGTTGAAAGTCTGTGTAATGTACCTGTTGCTAATTCATGCTGATGTGTGGCAGAGGCCAACACAATATTGTAGAGCAATTGTCCTCCAATTAAAAAAAAAAAAAAGAAAAACAAAACAAAGACAAAAAGTCTGTGTAAGAAATACGATTCTTCTATCCTTCTGTCCGCGCCCTTACACTGCCTGGCAGAAGATGAGAGAAGCTGAACCAGACGGTCTCTGAACCAAGGGACCAGTGGTAGCTAAGGGTAGCTGAGCCATACTGAGAACAAATGGGGATCAAGCAAGCTAACTTGTCCTCAATAACGAGACTTCTCCCCATCCCCAGCTCTCTTCTCCCACTCAGCTCCAAAGACACCTGCTGCTGGGCTAATACTCTCCAGGCAGAAAACCGGAGCAGTCCTCTCTGAGGAAAGTGACCAGTGCCAATCCACCCTAAAATGGTGCCCACCACTTGATGAGCCAGGGATCTGCACTCAGCGTTTTAGTGCCCTATCCTTAAAAATGAACAGATAGCCAAGAATTATTAGACGTTTCAAGAGAACCTCTCACATGAAAGACAGGAAGCAAAGTAAATAAGCAAAACAGAATTCCTGACAACATGCAAAAAAATGTATACATAAAATTCTGAGATATGTATACCTATGGCTGACTCATGGTGATGTATGGCAGACACCAACGTAATATCGTAAAGCAATTATCCTCCAATTAAAAATAAATTTTTAAAAATTTGGAGAAAATTTCTTGGAAACTAAAAAAAAAAAGATGGTAAATATTTAAAATACAAGAGCTGGAAGAAAAAACTAAGGCTGTCTGAAAACTGAATGAGGGAAAAAAATTTACAAGGGAAAAAAATTGAGGGCTAGTCTAGGAGTTTCACCATCTGGATAACAGGGGTTCTGAGAAATAGGGAGGAGAGAAATAATTATCAGAGAGAGAATACATTATAAGAGATGATAATACAGAAAAACTTGACAGATGGAAAGGGTGAAAGTGTTAAGTCGCTCAGTCAGGTCTGACTCTCTGCAACCCACAGACTACAGCCTGCCAGGCTCCTCTGTCCATGCATTTCTCCAGGAAAGAATGCTGGAGTCGGCTGCCATTCCCTTCTCCAGGGGATCGTCCCGACTCCAGGGATTGAACCCAGCTTTCCCACACTACAGGCAGATTCTTCACCATCTGAGCCACCAGGGAAGTAGATGGAAATAAGCTGCAGACTGACATGGCCCACTGAATCTCAAGCATGATGAATTTTTTTCCCCCTGGCCATACTGTACAACTTGTGGGATCTTATTAGTTCCCCAACCAGGGATCAAACCTGGGCCCCCACTAGCAGAAACATGGAGTCCTAACCACTGGACCACCAGGGAAACTCCCAAGCATGATGAATTCTAATATCCACCCCAAGGCACATCACTGCATTTCAGAATACCAGGGATAAAGACAAGACCCTAAATGGGACTAGTCTGGTGGTCCAGTGGTTAAGAAACTGCCCTCCAATGCAGGAGGCAGGTAAGACAAGACCCTAAAATCTTTCAGAGGAAAAAACAGATTCTATACAAAGAATCTAGAATTGAATAGCACCAAATTTCATAATATTATTATTGAAAGTTAGAAAACCACAAAGCAAGGTTTAAAATTTCCAAAGAAATATGATCCCCAACAAAGTATTTTATATCTAGTCAAACTATCAACCAGCATGAAGGTAGAAAACAGATGATTCAGACAGGCAAACCCTCAAAAAATGCACCCATCCTATAGATCTTTTTCATAAAGTCTCTGGAAGAGACTCCACTAACATGTTTAAATGTGCTGAGAAGAGATACTTCCATCCAAGGTTAGGGATGAATTAATGACTGATACTTAGTAAGTCAAGCAAAAAAAGGAAATAAGACAAGAAAAAAAGGCAAATATAATACTTAAGGGAAAAAAAATATATATAAAGAAGGAAATATAATCATAGTACACAGTCATTATACTGAATGCTACTTTTTTCTCTTCTTTTGATAACACTCACCTCTACTCCCTTCTGGACTCACAGGAGAGGAGGGAGGCTGTAGGTCTGGGAACTACTTTTCCTAGAATCCCCTGTCACTGGGTTGTGGTTTAAATCCCACCAACACATAGCATTCACTCAAGATCTAGAAGATAGAAGGAAGGTAGATGCCATTATTGGTCTTCCAGGAACAATGAGCAGGTGTGTAGCCTCTGACAGATGACAGACACGTGGTTTGCAGCAGTTTTCAATGATCTGTAAATTGGCTGCTTTGGTGTTTAAGGCAGTCAGGATTATTAATGACTGCAGTTTCTTTCAAACCCTGCAAGTGGCTTTCCCTGACCTATGCTCCCCTGGCCTTTCATGATTTGATAATCTGTGAAATACCAAGAATGGTTGGTTTTTCTACTTGAATCGTGATATATGATATATAATACCAAAACATATAGAATATTGATTTAATCAAGATAGTGATATATATATATATATAATGCAGAGAGCAGGAAGGGTTGTGCATGAATAGCATCATAAGAATGCAAAACTCAAGTGTCCACAGCAGAAACTCAATAGATAATATCTAAGAATGGAAAAATCAAGACATAACAGTGTAAGAATACTATGTAGAAACATGAATATACATCAGAAAAAATATTAAAAGTATTATTAAATTATTAAAAATATTAAAAGCATTCAGAGGATAGGTAAGGAGAAATGGAGCAGCTCTTTAAGTACTATAAGACTTATAGTACTATTTGACTCTTTATATATTCTTACTATTTTGATTTTAAATTTAACTACTAAAACCAAAAACTCTAACACTGCACAACAAAACCAAGCTTCAGACTACCAAAATTTCCCAAGAAAGGTCAACATTGGATCTACCAATGCAGTTAAACAATGTAGAAAATCCCAAACAAATCAAAATAATTCATATCTCAGGCTCAACTGCAATGAAGCAGGCTGCCTAATGTGACCTGAATCTGTGCCACAGCCTGGGTGTAACCAAGCAAGGTTCACCACCCAGCACTCACACCATCACAAGTCAAGTACGTGAGGAACTTCCAGGCCACCATGAGAACTCATAAGCAAAGGTAAGCACAAAAATAGAGGGATAAATCTTAAAACCAATTACTTAGCCCCCTTTTCAGGTCTTGTTCTCAATTTAATGCAACTAACTGAAAAACAAAAATAACCAACATCTGCTATCAAAATATTTTTACAAGTTCTAAGAAACTGTTAATGAAATTAAAAGACTTATCAAGTAGGCTGAAATCTAGTCACTGATGACAAAAACCAGCTCTTCTCATTTGAGGCTGGCCATCTCACAGGACTGGCGCTTGGCTTCTATGTGCATTCCATCATTTGCACAGCACAAATATAAAAGCAGAAAACATATACAGACAACAGTCAGAGGAAGGAAAATCAGTGATGACAGTCTCCATTAAGAAAGGGCCTGAAAGAAAATTTAAGCAGATGCTCCATAAAACGTTGATCCAGACTTCAAATGGAAGAAGTGTCATGCCTCATTTCAAAGATAATATATTAAGTCCCAACTCACCACAGAAAGTCTATTAACAAAGCTGCGACTTTCACTGCAGAAGAGTTTCTTCTCTCCCTCTAATACCCTTAAGCCATCAGATATACAGATGCTCCTTGCTGAAATGCTAGGAAAATCTGCACATTTTCATTCCGAGATCACTAGTGATAGTCTGCAAAATCAGGAGTCTACTTTGAAGTATGAAAACAGGGCAAGCTGATCCAATTACACAAGTAAGAACTAAATCAAAACAGGACCATCTGGGCTTTGAGGAAGAGTACTGTGATTCCTGAACAAAAGTCAATATAAAATATACTGCAGATACAGCAGATAAAAATGGTTTCATATATTCAGAGTTATAATGGCCCTGAGCTACTGGTCCTTTTGCATGTCCAGTAAGATATATGCACCATGTTAAGACATATGGCCTAGATGACAAATTATTTTCAGTAGTTCACAAGAAGAACATCTGTGTTCTCTCTCCAGCCCGTGAGGCTTACCAGAAAAAGTCAATAATCCCCAGAAGTGAAGAGGTTTTTGTTTTTTAAATAACCAGGTCTGGCCAACTAGCCTATCATCCGCCATGATCTAAGAACAGCTCCCCAACAATCTCCAAACCAGTTCTCAAGAGCCCCACATTTTAAGTTCTAATCCAGCCACAAGAGTTTAATGGGCAGGATCTAAAAGAAATCAAGACTAAAAGAACAGGCTTTATTCAGAAAATTTTTCTGAAAACATGTTCCGCTGAACAGAATTCCAATTCTTTATGATATTGATGATTTCAGCATCAACAACGGTAAGCTAGTCCCAGTGGAAAGAACTAACAGAAAAAAAATCTCTATTGGAAAGGCTGAACTCAAAATGAACTATGCCATTTACCTGTATTTTTTAAGAACTCACACTCTCTGAAGTCTTGCCTCCTATCTCTCTGCTTCTCACTCCCTAAGGTCCAGACACACCGGGACTCCCTTCAACTCTCCACACAGCCACGTTCTTTCCCTCCTCAGGACCGTCACCTTTGCCATTTCCTCCCCTCATCCTTTAGGTTTCAGCCTTAGAAGTCAATTCCTCAGGGACCTTCCCTGATCAGCCGCCTTCTCCATGAACTAGGGTCAGGCTTCCCATTTGCACTCTCTACAGTACTGTCGGCAACAGTAATTAATTACCCATTTAATGGATGTTTTCCCCACTAGACCATAACCGCATGAGTGCAAAGGCTGAATCAGTTTTGTTTTCACTGTTGCATCACCAGGACCTACCATAGTGCTTGGCACACAGCAGGAACTCAAAAATTGTCAAGGAAATGAATAACAGGGCCCCCAATAAAGCAGCCTCAGCAGTTCTAATTTACCCTACAGATATAATCACACATGCAAAAGGCCAAATATATACAGTTTTTCTCTGGAACACAGTTTGTAACAGCAAAAGACTGGAAACATTAAATATCTACCAGGATAGGGCAGGTACTCTTTACTGTTCATATAGAATGACTGACTGCCAAAATAAGTTTTTTAAAAACTGTACATAGAATTAGTGTGTGACACTCATTTTAAAAAATGCAAGACACATATATATTTACTTTGTACACATTATCTCTGGAAAGGATGTCAAGAGGACTTACCTGGTGGTCCAGTGGGTTAAGAATCTGCCTGCCAATGCCAGGGATATGGGTTCCATCCCTGGTCTGGGAAGATCCCACAAGCCTCTGGACTAAGCCCATGTGCCACAACTACTGAGGCCTGAGCATCCTACAGGCCATTCTCCCCAATAACAAAAACCACTGGAACATGAATCCCAAGCCCTGCAACTAAGAAAAAGCCCACGTGCAGCAAAGACCCGGCGCAGCCAAAAATAAATAAGACTAAAAAAAGGGAAAAAAGGATCTCAGGAAACTGATACTATTAGCTGACCCTGGGAAGACAAACCAGAACGAAGGGTAGACCAGGGTAAAGGGCAGGCTGCTCAATGCCACCATTTATTGACCTTTCAAATTCTGGGCCATGTGAGTATATTATCTATTTAAGAAAATAATAATATTTTTATTATTATTTTCTTAAATAGATATTTATTATTATTTTCTTTAAAGTCCTGTCCTTGTAAGATACTGACAGCAAGAGTTTAATCTCATACCTGGATCTTTAATGACAAACACCCTGCCTACATCTGAGCACTGGGAAGGTGGAAGTGGAAAGAAGGAAAACTCACTCTCCACACGTCTCAGACAGCAGGCCCCATAATACACTGTACCCCTTTAGAAAATTCCTTTTTTAAAAAAAACCAAATGTTCCAATATGGACATATGGAGACTGTTCCACAGTCAGAGGGTTTATTGGGAGGGAAAAAGAAAGAGATTACTTGATTCAGGTTTTCTATGAGCACAGAGAGCAGGCTGATGAATTCGTATGGAAATATTATCATAAATACCAACTAAAAACAAATTACTTTACTCAGGGGCCTCAATCTAAATGGAGCTTAATATAAATCCATGAAGTTTAAGAAGCTAAAAAATTTTTGAAAACCAATTATTAAATGGGGAGGAGGACATCCCTGGTGGTACAGTGGATAGGAATCCGCCGACCAATGGAGGGGACGAGGATTAACTCCCTGGTCTGGGAAGATTCTACACGCTACAGAACAAGCCCGTGCACCACAACCATAGAGCCTCTAGAGCCCCCGAGGAGCTGCAACTGCTGGGCCCAGGCTCTACAGCCTGTGCGCCAACAACAAGCCACTGCAATGAGAAGCCTGTGCCCCGCAACAAAGAGCAGGCCCCACTTGCGGGAGGTCGAGAAAGCCCACGCGAGCAGCAAACACCCAGCACAGACACCCCGCCCCCCGCAAAACTTTTTTTAATGGGGAGGAAATCTACACGTGTTCCTTGTTTACAAAGATCTGCCACACTTCAAGACATTCTTCCGGAAAGAAAGACCTGAGACTAGGTTGAATACAACTCCAATAATCGTATTTGCTACCACAGTCAAAGCCCTGGGCCAGGGTCAGACCCTCTGGATCTGAACCTGCTTGTCAGGAACAGAATCCTCTGGGCTAAGGAAGGGAGAAGAAAGGTGAACCCAGGGCCACCAAAATTTGTTTTGAGGTTCTCTCCAATGTTACAGGGCCACTGCCATATACTAGGAGAAATGATCTTCATAATCCATTCCAACACCTAAAGGAGACACAGTTACCTTCAAATAACCATCTCCTGAAAAACAGAAGTGCATCCACTAAGCAGAACACACTGAAAAGAGCATTTACTAAGTAGAATTAAGTATTTAGGATGGTCATACTAAATTGTTACAACTTTGCCAAGCCTAACTGGCAAGTGAGAAGCCAATTCCTGGCTTTCCTATTTGATAACATAACCTATTTGCCTCCACAGGCATCAGCCAAAATCTTAAGAGAGCTAAGACAGAGACACATATTGGCAAATGCCTTCTTTCCCTACTAACATTGCTTTTCTCCATAAAGCTCTATCCAGTATTTTTAAAAACCCTTTGATAATAATACCAAAAAGTGCTCATGAGTTTAGTCTGTGGCTCCCTAGGCTCAAAGGCTTGGGAATGAGAATGAGGTGAAAAAAAGTCGGAAACACTCTCTTCCCCTCAACGCCTTGGACTTTCAAAGCTAGGCAAAGGCAATGATTCTGCATTTAATCACCAGATGAATAAGAACCAGATTTGAATTTAGAAGAAACATAAAGGAGTGTAAGAACATTCAGTAAAGAGTACCACCTCCATTTCCTCGCAGAGAGGCTCTCAGGATCTGCCAATGAACCTCACTTTGACGTGGAACACCCCATCTACTCTAATCCAGGCCACATCCCCCAAGAGACAGTCAACCGGAACTCTGCCAACTTCTGCTCGGGAGCTGTGTGCAGAACAGTAGCAACAAGAGCCTACTTTGAGAAGGAGATCAGCAATCACACTCAGGAAGAAAAGAAGTTATTTGGCACAGGGAAGCATGTTGCCAAAATGTTAGTCACAGCTTCAAGGTCCCGGTTTGTGTTTCTGCAACTATTCTCTGCTTTGACAGAGTCCATTCTCTGGCCCAGGAAACCCAGCTCAGCTTCTGTCACCCTCTCCCTCTGAAGCAGTAAAGAATTCTTTCAATTTGGTGGTATCAAACTGTGACACAAACAAGACATCCACCAGAGACTAAAAAGGAGGGGGAAAAAATGTGCAATTTGCTGTTTTCCACTTGGGACTGGCTCCAGCAGAGCAACAGAAACACATGGCAGGATAGGAAAAACGGAAAACCATTATGTGAAAGAAGCAGGCTACGCTAAAAGTCTGCCCAGAGCCTCCCCAACTTTTTTCCAAACCTTCTTAAAAACAAACCAAAAAAGATGCACTGTAGGCTTAAATGACAGCAAAATATTAAGCAAGTTTTTAACCCTCGAATAAGTGTACAGATAGGTTACATCCTGATAAGCCCATCATAAACTGAAAATACCATCAAGTCGAAAATACATTTAATACACCTAACCTATAGGACATCAGAACTTAGCTTAGCCTAGCCTACTTTAAACATGCTCAGAACACGTACATTAGCCTACAGTTGGGCAAAATCATCTAACACAAAGCCTATTTTAAAATAAAGTACCAAATAGCCCTGGTTTTTCCAGTAATCACATATGGATGTGAGAGTTGGACCATAAAGAAAGCTGAGCGCTGAAGAACTGATGCTTTTGAATTGCGGTGTTGGAGAAGACTCTTGAGAGTCCCTTGGACTGCAAGGAGATCAAACCAGTCAATCCTAAAGGAAATCAATTCTGAATATTCATTGGAAGGACTGATGCTGAAGCTCCAATACTTTGGCTGCCTGATGGGAAGAACTGACTCATTAGAAAAGACCCTGATGCTGGGAAAGATTGAGGGCAGGAGAAGAAGGGGATGACAGAGGATGAGATGATTGGATGGCATCACTGACTGGATGGACATGAGTTTGAGCAAGCTTCAGGAGTTGGTGATGGACAGAGAAACCTGGCGTGCGTCCATGGGGTCGCAAGGAATTGGACACGGCTGACCAACTGAACTGACTGAACAGCTCATGTCATTTATTGAATACTGTACTAAAAGTGAAAAATGGAACAGCTGTATGGGCACAGGATGGTTGTAAGTGTATATCGGCTGACTGCGAGCTGCGGCTGTCTGCCTCTGCTCAGCATCATAAGAGAGCCAAATATTGATAGCTCAGGAAAAGATCAAAATTAAACATTCAAAGTACAGCTTCTACTGAATGCATATCATTTACAGCCATTGTGAAGTTGAAAACTCTAAGTCGAACCATGGTTAGTCAGGGACCATCCATATGTACTTCATACCTGCAGTTCTTCCTGGGGTTGGGTTGCTGAAACAACCTGAACCAGCAGCCCATGATTTTCAGAATTAATTCAGAGCAAAGGGAACAAAGATTCAAGTACACCAGTTTACCCTCCCAAAGAGCCCAAGACAGACTTCCCTGGTGGTACAGTGGTAAAGAATCCACCATGCAATGCAGGAAACACGGGTTCAATCCTGGTCCGGGAAGATTTCACATGCCACAAAGCAACTAAGACCCTGTGCCTACCTAAGCCAGAGAGCTGAAACTACTGAAGCCCACATGACCTAAAGCCTGCCAAACGGGCCTCCAGAATGAGAAGCCCTCGCTCCGCAACTAGAAAGCAGCCCCTGCTCGCAGCACCTACAGAAAGCCCATGTGCAGCCAAAAATAAAATAATAAATACATAATTTTTTTTAAAAAAAGAATATATCAAAGAGGCTAAGAAGTCAAGAAAGAACATCCACCAAAAGGAATAGAACTCGTCTCTTCCCTCTTAAAAGCCATCAGTAAAACCTGAAAACCCCACGGTTCTCAACACCTTCCACTTGCCCCTGCATTTCATCTCTGTGCTGACATCACCTAACTAATCAGTACCAACTAAGGTAAACATTACTCTGATACCAAGTGTGAAGCAGAGTTAGAAACTGCCCCCTCTTAAGCTAATCCACGTCAGACTTCAGAAATGCCAAGACTTTCAGGAACACGTCTAAGCTAAACAAGTTCGCCTATGCACCAAGTGTTTAGAGTATTACACTCAAAGGAAAACCTAGAACAGTCAAGATGTTAAAGGATTAAGAATAAAGAAGCCAAAATTGGCCATGAGCACACCAGTCCCCAACAACTGGCAAAAAGGGCCTAAGTGACTGAACCAAAGCAAAAGGCTCAACTACCTAAAACTATTTTTTAGTGAATTCTCAAAGAGTTCATGAAGCAAGTGTTTGTCAAGAGTGAAATACTCTGGCAGCTAGAAAATAAAATACTGCATTCTCCCACATTCTCCATCAGTTCTCTCCATCAACCAACCTCTTTCATCCCCAACTCTAACTTCCCCATCCCCGTCTTGACCGCAGCCAATACAGTGTAACACAACAATATGAAATTTCTGCTACTAAAAGTTGACAATAAGAAAAGTTTAAAAATTGGACATGTATCAAATCCAAACCAAGTCTTCCCAGGCACAAGGCACAAAAAAAATGGACAATGTTGAGAGGAAGAAACTGAGAACGACGTATCTTCTAAATATCAGTATCTCAATCTTATTTTCAGGAAGCACTTCTTTGCAACCACTTTAAAGATCCCATTTGCTTAACACAATCTTTTAGATGCAGAAAGGGATCAAACCAACAAACCAACATTTCCAGTGGGGGGGCGGGGTAGGGAGACAAAAACTGATCTGCCTCAAAGTTACTTAGTAAATCCACATGAGGGCTAGAACCGTCCTTATTCCCTGAGGTTCTCTTCTGATGTGTAGAAGAAAGAAAAAAAGTCACCCAAAACATGCAGTAAGTCATTCAGAAACAAACACAGGGCAAAGATAACAGCGTGAAAAGGAAGGTGGATCCTAGGGAGGTGGCGGAGGCCAGAATTAAGACTT
The DNA here is from genome assembly GCF_001704415.2 of Capra hircus. Classification (NCBI taxonomy): domain Eukaryota; kingdom Metazoa; phylum Chordata; class Mammalia; order Artiodactyla; family Bovidae; genus Capra; species Capra hircus. The sequence continues at coordinate 40,137,272 of NC_030826.1, read as the reverse complement.
CACATCATTCCAACCTGAGCCCTCAACTGCAGATCGCGCTCCCTTGCGAACTTCAACATTTATCAATCCAACCTTAAACTCGATTCTGATTTCTTCTCAACTAACGTTCTCAGATTCCCTCTAATGTAAGCAATTTCCTCAGTTACCCCATAACCAGTGGTTTTCACTCATCAATCCCCAAATATCACAGCGGCCTCCTCATCCGGAGCATCCTGTTAATTACCTGTTCCCAACAGGTCCTCCCTCCCCATCTCCTTTTGCGCACGGTTACCTCGCTCCTCACCCCAGTCGCCGTCTTACTCACCTCACCCAACCCTTCAGGATTCCTTATTTCCTGTCTCAACAACCTTCCTTCGCATCTCAGTTAGCGCTCGCCCCACACCGATTCCCGACCACTCCTCCCTACTTAGATTCCCCACGCCCCCTCTTCTCCAGGTTCTTTAGACCCAGCCTCCAATCCCCCTCCCCTTAGGTCCCACCCCCAGGACCCCTCTCCCCCACAGGCCCCTCCTCCAAAGTCCCCTCTCTCCCTTACAGCCCCGCCCCAGTCCCCCCTCCCCCGGCTCGCCCTCCCATTCAGATCCGCAGGTCATTTCAGAGACGGACCCACCCTCCCTGGACCCACCCTTCCCGACCTGGCCGCAGCGGCTCCGGGAGCGACTCCTTCGCTACCTCGGCTCTGGCTCCGTCCAGTCCTGCTTGCCCCGCGGCAAGCTCCCCTTCTCGCCGCCGCCGCCCCTTTTGCCAACCCGGAAATGGATCTGCTCCCACCGTCCCCAGCGTCCGCGAACAAAATGGAGGAGGGGGAGAAAGGAGGAGGGAGCAGAGGGCGAAGAGACGCTACACGCATGCGCACCTGGAGAGCCCGCCCCTTGCCGGTTTACGTAAAAGCGGAAGCGGTCGGTGGCCGCCATCTTGGGAAGGTCACAAGAATGTTGCTTAGCAGCTGAAAAGCAGGGTTTGCAACTTTGGTTGCAATTAGAATAACCTGAGAAGAGTTGACTAAATAGTGATACCTGAATTCCACACCCAGAGATTCTGATTTAATTGATCTTGTCTGTGGCTAGGCATCGGAACTTTTAAAACTGCGCAGTGATTCTAACATGTTGCTGAAGTGAAGAATCACTGAGCTGAACAGTTTCAAATATCTTTTTCATCTTCTTTCCGCGTGCTCACGCGCACACACACACCATAAATGTCCTTTCCTAATTTCGAGTTAACGAAGAACCCCCCCCCCCAGTCAACCTTGCAAGGGCTCAGTTATCAAGCTCCGGTTGTCATGGAAACGGGGAGGCAGGCCCTGCTAACTAGTCACCCATTAACGTCATTTTAGCTGCTTAACCCGAACACCTGTGAACATCGGTCTTCACTTTCCCGGGCCTGGGCTTCCCCAGTTTCCATGGCTGGGGGTTGGTGCTGCAGACTTCCTGCTGTTTGGGTCGGAGGTGGTGGCGGGGGTGGGGGGGGGTGCGGGAGGCGGCGGGGAAGGAATCCTTTGCCCTCTCTGGCGTGCCTGCTGTTAGCTCTGTTAGCTCCAACTAAGGATTCCTCCCTAGTCCAGCCACAAAAGTGCTTTTCCACTGCAGTCAAACTCATTGCCTCAAAATGTTCTTTGGGTCTCTCCATCACCGTTATTTACGCTGAATCTGAAGTAAGGAGACAGAATTGGGACTTAGTTCTCATTTCTTACCGTGTGCCCTTGGGCCTCAACTACGCTATCTGTAAAATGGGTCTAATAGTGCCTGTCTCGACTATTTCATAGGGACTTCCCTCGTAGCTCTGTTGGTAAAGAATCTGCCTGCAATGCAGGAGACCCAGGTTGGATCCGTGGGTCGGGAAGAGACCCTGGAGAAGGAAATGGCAACCCATTCCAGTATTCCTGCCTGGAGAACCCCATGGACACAGGAGCCTGGTGGGCTACAGTCCATGCGTTGCAAGAGCTGGACACAACTTAGCGACTAAACCACCAACAACTGTTCCATAGGGTTGTTGGAAAGCTAATGAGATGAATGGGAAAGCATGTGATAAACCGAAGGTTGTTGTTATTTTTGTTTTCCTTCTGCCATGAGTAGTGCTGGGCACCACCCACTAGTCAAGTAAATGTCACAACATTCATTGAGTACCTGATGTGGGCCAGGTACTGGGCTAGGCAGCAGAAGATGGCTACAGAGGTGACTAAGACAGAGCCTCTGCCCTCAGGGGACTCACTGGATGCTGGGCAGACTGGCATGTAAACAGCTGGCTGAGATACAAGTAGGCATATGATTAGTGCCATGGGGACATATGGGCAGAGGGACCTCAGACAAGGGAGTGATTACTCCCTGCTAGAGAATGGGAGGTTTCATAAATGGCTTTGAATTCAGCCTTGAAGGAGGAGCAGAGTTTTATTACTAATCAGAGAAGACAGGGAACACATTCCAGGCATAGGGATCAGTAGGTGCAAAGATATATTACATAAGGTTTGTAATCCTGTATGCCTGAAGGCGGGGTGATTGGGCAAGACACATGGTAGATTTAAACTCCCAGCTCTTCAGCCTCATCTCTACTCTGTCCCCTCCCTGCTCACTATACACTGTGTAGACCTGCTTTCTGGTGCAGTGTGCCAGGTGCTTCCTCAAGGCCTCTGTGTTCATCTCTACTCTGGCTTTTCTGCGTTTTTCAGGCTCTGCCCAAATACCACAGCTAATGTAAGCCCACCATTCTCTATTACATCACTCCATGATAAGAGCAGCCACTGGGGTGCAATGCAGGAACGCCTCAGCTAGGCTTGGAGAAATAGGTGTAGGCTGCATAAAGAAAGTAATTTTTACCTAAGTAACGCCCAATGGGTAAGTAGGAATTGGCCAGGTGCAGGCAGAGGGAACAGCATTCAGGGTGCAGGAAGAATATATACAAAACAAGAAACATGGCCCATTGCAAAAACTGAAAGCATTTCCAGGTAGTTTAGAGCTAGAACTTTTGGAAAGGCAAGGAATTTGATCCAAGAAGTAGTCATAACATCTGAATTTATCAATACTTGCCATGTGCCAGGCACTGTCAATTATAACATCACATGTCGTAACTCATTTATCCTCAGGATAACTTTCTGAGGTAGGTATTATTACCTCCATTTTACAGATAAAGAAACTGAAACACAGGAAAGTTAAGCATCTTGCCTGAAGACACACACCTATAAAGGAGTAAAAGTATCTCCAGCGTCTCTGCATACCAAATGACCCCGCACACTCCCAGATCCCAGTGTCCTTTTATTATAACAAATATAATTCAACTTTACTATCCCCAAGTGAAATTAACAGACAATTTAACCTATCTGATTTAAAAACAAACAAACAAACATGATTTCAAAAAACAAATCAGGACTTCCCAGGTAGCCCAGTGGTTAAGAATCTGCCTGCCAATGCAGGGCACATGGATTCGGAAAGATGCTACACGCCATCAGGCCACTAACCCTGGGTACCGCAACTGCTGAACCCACGTTCTCGAGCCTGAAAGCTGCAATGACTGAGTCCACGAGCCGCAGCTACTGAAGCTCGCACGCCTAGAGCCTGCGCTCACAAGAAAAGCAGTGAAAGCCCGAGAACTGCAAGGAAGACCCAGCACAGACCAAACATAAAATAAATAAATCTTTTTTTAAAAATCCATATAAAGCCCTGACTATGAAAAAGAAATAAGAGGAAGGCATTTCAGTATGTTAACAGTCAGGTATCACGACACTGGGAGATGCATAGTGAAGTAGCTAGATGCTTGCACTCATATCTAGAATCACTGAGAATGTGGCAGCAACAAATGCAGGTTGACCTAAGGGTGTTGTGTTGGGCAGTGCTGTCATTTACAATGTGCTTTTCCCAAATAGTGAACAACTCTTGTTAAAGTTCTGAACAACACAAAGCAACAGAGTAGTTATATTCTTTTATGTTTACTTATTTAAGCTTCGTCGGGTCTCAGTCGTAGCACGTGGTATCTTCGATTTTCATTGCGGCAGGTAAGATTTCTTAGTTGCGGCATGTGGAATCTTCACTTCGGTCATGTCCAACTCTTTGAGACCCCATGGACTGCAGCCTGCCAGGCTCCACTGTGAGATTTCCCAGGCAAGAATGCCATTTCCTCCTCTGGGGGATCTTCCCCACAGAGGAACTGAACTCTAGTCTCCTTCAGCTCCTGCACTGGTGCATTGGCAGGCGGATTCTTTACCGCTGAGCCACCTGGGAGGTCCTGTTCTGACAATATCACAGACTGAGAACCTTGGAGACCTTCTCCCTAAAAACAACTAAAAATCCTAGATAAAATGTTTTTTAACTCTTAAATGCTTTGATGAGAAACTCTTAAATGCTTTGATGAAAAACTCTTTAATGCTTTGAGGAATATCGGGAGCAAACTAAGTGAAGGCAGGGGGACATAAAGAGAGATAAGAGGAACACTGAAGCAGGGGCTTGCTCGGAGGACACTTGCCTGACTACATGGCTTGAGCTTTTTTGTCAGTGTCTTGTGGGGAAAGAGAGCATCCCAGGAACTCTTCAGCAGGGATTTTAACAGGCGATTCTCCCTGATAGCTCAGTTGGTAAAGAACCCACCTGCAAGGCAGGAGATCCCGGTTCAATTCCTGGGTCAGGAAGATTCACTGGAGAAGGATAGGCTACCCACTCCAGTATTCTGGCCTGGAGAATTCTATGGACTCTATAGTCCATGGCGTCGCAGAATCAGACATGACTGAGCCACTTTCACTTTCACTCCTTCTGATAGAGAAAGGACTACATCCTCACAGTTAAGGTGAGCCAGAAATAAACCTGTCCCTTCCTCCCTTGAGGGGCTTCCCTGGAGGCTCAGACGGTAAAGAATCTGCCTGCAATGCAGGAGACCTGGGTTTGATCCCTGGGTGGGGAAGAGCCCCTGGAGGAGGGTATGGCAAGTATTCTTCACTATTCCATTTCACTATTCTTGCTTGGAGAATTCAATGGACAGAGAAGCCTGGTGGGCTACGGTCTAGGGGGTCACAAAGAGTCAGACACAACTGAAGCCACTTAGCACACAATTCCTCCCTTGGGTGTAGGGTTAATGAAGATAGATTCCAGGCTCAGATGATAATTAATAGATTTTTCACATAGAAGGTTCAGTAGGACATTGAAAATCACATGAATAATTCTTGGTTGTGCAGAATGGTTCCTTGTATTGCCAAAATCTAGCATCCCTAACCCTGTTCACCAAACACCATAGCACAAACTTATTGTGATTAAAAAAAAAAAAAGTGATCATAGGGAATTCCCTGGAGATTCAGTAGTTAGGACTCTGTGTCCTCACTGTCGAGGGCCATGGTTCTATCCCCAGTGAGGGAGCTATGATCCCACAAGTTGTGTGGTGCAGCAAAAAACAAACAAACAAAAACAAACAAAAAATTAGCCACCTGAGATTTCCAAAATGCCTCTCTAGAGAACCACTGCTCCATGCTACACTGTCAAGTTGCCAGGGACCAGTTTGTGAAGGACTTTATTATCTCTCATGAAACGTTAGATTTTATCCCGAGGGCAAGAGGAAAACCATTATAAGGTTTGAGTTGAGAAGTGCCATGACCCACTTAGCCTTCTAGAAAGAGCTCTCTGACCAACTGCAGCGTATGCGGTACTTCGTCGCTCAATTGTGTCTGACTCTTTATGACCCCATGGACTGCAGCCCTCCAGGCTCCTCTGTCCATGGGATTCTCCAGGCAAGAATACTGGAGTGGCTTGCCATGCCCTCCAGGAGATCTTCCCGACCCAAGGATCAAACCCAGGTCTTCCACATTGCAGGTGGATTCTTTACCGTCTGAGCCACCAGGGACGCTCTGGAGAGCTGCAGCATAGAGGATGAATTAGAGGGGGCCAGGCGAAAAGCAAGAATGTTGTAGACGTCTCAGTGAGAGATGATGGATGCCTGCATTGAGTGGCAGCTGGACACAATTGGGCACAAAGACCTTGAAGACAGGGCTGCTGGTCTGCAGACCCCAAGGCCTCAAATCTTAGTTCTCCCCACTACTGAATAGGGTGAGGCTTTGGGCAAGTTACTCAACTTCTACCAGCCTCAGGCTTCCCATCTATAAAGTGAGATAAGACTAAATGAAAGGACTTCCCTGGTGGTTCAGTGGCTAAGAATCCGCCTTCCAATGCAGGGGACATAGGTTAGATTCCTGGTTAGGGAACATGCTGAGGGGCAAGTAAGCCGATTCACCACAACTAGAGATCCTACACGCTGGAAGTACTGAATCCTTGGGCTCTAGAGCCCAAGTTCCGCAACAAAAGAAGTCCCTGTGTGCTGCAACAAAGACCGGGGTGGGGGCGGGGGGTGGGGTGGGCAGAGTGAGACTAAATGGAATGCTCCTGAACCATGTCTGCACTTGGAAAGCACTCACCAACTGTAGCTGTGATCACTATGAGGGTAGCAGTGGTAGAGATAGTGAGATGTCATTCTAGAGATAGTTATGAAGTGGAATGTGATGGTTGAAGAAGGGGAGAAGTCAAAGATGATTCCCAAGTTTCTGGTTTGAACTCTTTTGTGCAAGTGATGCCAATATTTAGCCAGAGAGTCGAGGAGGAAGAAGAGGGGTTGGGGCAAGGAAAAAAGATTAGGGAGACTAGGTGGGTGAGGGAGGGAAAAGAGGTTCTTTAGGCCACGGGATGTTTGTGTCTGGAATTTAGAAGAGCAATCCTAGCAATCTGGGACTCACAAACTGGTTTAGCTAGTCTCCAAGACAGCCCCTAATGACCCAGGACTCCACGTGTTCACTGAATCGGGGCTGGCCTGTGACTCCCTTTAATACAGAAGAAGGAATGCTGTACCAGGCCCATAATTAAGCTTTAGGAAGGCCTGGAAGCCTCCAATCTTGTGCGTCCACCTTAAACTCCCATGTGAGAAATCAGTTATTCTGTTGTTGAGACCACCCGGAGGGGGAGGCCTCCACGTGGAGAGAGAGGACTAGCCATCCTAGCATTCCAGCTGTTCCCACTGCATATGAGATGCCTATGCCAGCCATCTTGGACATTCCAGCTCCAGTCACCTTCTGACTGCAGCTGACTGAGACACCCCAAGGGGGATGGCAAAAGTACCCAGCTGAGTCTCCATCAACTGGAGGGTCATAAGTTTAAAATGGCTATAAGTCACCAAGTTTTTTTTTTTTTTTAAAACATTTATTTATTTATTTGGCTGTGCCTGTGGTAGAGATAGACTGCCATGGTAGAGTGCCATTTAGTCATGGCACTTAGTATCTTTGATCTTCACTGTGGCATGAGGGAGCTTTTTTTAAAGTAAACTTTATTTATTTGTTTGTTTTTGGCCATGCTGGGTCTTCGCTGCTGCTTGGAGTTTTCTCCAGGTGCAGTGAGCAGAGGCTGTCTCCAGTTGTAGTGCGCCTACTTCTCATTGCGGTGGCTTTTCTTGTTGCAGAGCATGAGCTCTAGGGCACACGGGCTTCCACCGTTGTGGCACATGTGTTCAGTAGTTGTGGCTCCCAGGCCCTAGAGCACAGGCTCAGTAGTTGCGGTGCTTGGGCTTAGTTGCTCTGTGGCTTAAGGGATCTTCCCAGACCAGGGACCGAACCCATATCCCCTGCATTGGCAGTTGAATTCTTTACTAGTGAGCCACCAGGGGAGCCCCAGCGTGTGAAATCTTTAGTTGCAGCATGTGGGATCTCGTTCCTCAACCAGGAATTGAACCGAACCTCCTGCATTGGGAGCTTGGAATCTTAGCCGCTGGACCACCAGGGAAGTCTCATAAGCCACTAAGTTTGGAATAGCATGTTATGCGGCAGTAGATGCTCAAACAGAAATAGACTGATGAAGTCTAAGCCCAGATGGATAGAAGGATGAGAAGAGGGCTTAGGACAGAACCAAGGAACTCCTCATACAAGGACCAAGCTGAGGGAGAAAGCCAACAAGGGAGGCTGAGAAGGATAGGACAGAAGGAAATCCCAAGTGTAGTGGCCAGAAGTAGCAATGAGTGTTCAGGAAGGAAGAACCATCAGACACACCGAATGCCAGGAGAGGATGGTATAATAAGCATCTCTTGGATTTGGTAAAATGGGAGTCAGTGACCTTGACAAGAACAGTTTCAGTAAGTAATGAGGGCAGAAGTCAGATGTACTGGGTAGAAGAATGACACATTTTGAAGAAGAAAAGGACATTGTTGTTTAGTCACTGAGTCGTATCTAACCCCATGGACTATATAGTCCACCAGGCTCCTCTGCCCGTGGAATTTTCCAGGTGAGAATACTGGAGTGGGTTGCCATCTCCTACTCCAGGGGATCTTCCCCACCCAGGGATCAAACCCGCATCTCTTGTGTTTCCTGCGCTGGCAGGCAGCGTCTTTGCCACTGTGCCGCCTGGGAAGCCCAGGACACATAGAGCAACAAAACCAAACTAGAATTTACACACACATTGACCTGGAAGAATCTCACAAGCTTAACTCCGAGGGGAAAAAGTTGCTGAACATTATATCTGGTAGGACAGTATTTAAATCAAATTTGAAAATACGTCAATACAAAAATTTGTAAACTCACTAATAAAAAGACAAATAACCCAACTTTTAAATGGGCAAAGGAGGGACTTCCCTGATCCAGTGGTTAAGACTTCACCTTCCAATGCAGGGGGTGCAAGTTCTATCCCTGGTCAGAGACCTAAGATCCCACATGATCGGCAGCCCAAAAAATCAAAACGTAAAGCAGAAGCAATATTGTAACAAATTCAATAAAGACTTTAAAAACTGTCCACATCAAAAAAAAAAAAAATCTTAAAAAAACACAAATGGGCAAAGGGCCTGGTAGTAGGCTGATGAACAGCATTCCGCCACAATCCATGATCACCCAGAATTCGACCTCTTTTGGAAATAAAGTCTCTGCAGATGGAATTAGTTGAGGCCATGCTAGGTTAAGATGAAGTCATCCCAGGAACATCCGTAGTGGTCCAGTGGATAAGACTCCAAGCTCCCAGTGCAGGGAGCCAGGTTCAGTTCCTGGTTGGGGAACTAAGATCTGACATACTGCAACTAAGCCGATGTCCCACAGCTAAGATGAAGTCAAAATAAATAATTTAAAAAAAAATTTTTTAATTGAAGTCATCCTGGATTAGGGTGGGCCCTAAAACTACTGACTGGTGTCCTTATAAGAAAAGAGTGTTCAGAGACACTTACAGGGAGAATACCACATTGAAGATGGAAGGAGAGATTGGGGTGACGTGTCTACAAGTCAAGCAAATAAGGTTCCCATAACATGAAGCCATTGTTACCTCTTGAAAGTGTACATTTGAGTGGGGTTTGGTGTAACCACAATGTTGTACAACCATCACTAACATCTAATTTCAGAACATTTTTCATCACCCCAAAAGGAACTCTGCACGTTAGCAGTCTCTCCCACTTCTGCCCTCTTCCCAGCCCCTGGCATCCACTAATCCACTCTCTGTCTCTATGAAACTGCCTATGCTGGAAATTTCATATCAATGGAACCACACGGTATGTGACCTTTTGTGTCTGGCTTCTTTCACTTAGCATGTTTTCAAGGTGTACCCATGTTGCAGCATGTGTTAGCATGTCATTCCTTTTTGATGGCCTAGTAATATTCCATTTTATGAATATACCACATTTTAGTTTACCCATTCATCAGCTGATGGAATTGAGTTGTTTCTACTTTTTGACTATTGCTAGTAATGATGCTATGAACATTCTTATATGAAGAGTTTCTTTTGGGGGTGATGAAAATGTTTTAAGGATACTCCCATATAAAATAAAATTTAAAAAAATTATAAAATAAAATATTCTACAACTGATTGTGGTGGTGATTGCACAGCTACATACTTTAAATAGTGGCTGTGAATTACATCTCAATAAAACTGCTACTTCCGCCTACATACAAAACACTATGCTGTTTTGAGATGTATCCATATGTAATGAAAGTTTACAGAAATGCATAAAAATGATACCATGCCCAGAAAAGTAGTGGCCTCTGGGAAGAAAAGAAAAGGGTGTGACTGGGGTAGGGTACCAGGGATCTCAGGTGTAGGGTAAGATTTCATTTCTTAAACTGAGTGGAGACCAGTGTTCATTATATTTGTCTTTAAACTTTTTGTATGAGTGAAATGTTACACAACACATTTAACAACTTTTGAACAAGAGTGAGTGGTTGGGATACACAGGATATTTGCCAGATGCAAAAATCACTGCATACTAACTGCAAAGCAGAGGCAGTGGGGGGGAAGGGTATCTTTTTAATGGAGAAATCTGGCAGTGTCTCTTTAACCACAGAGTCAACCTCAGCCACCACTAACAGGAGCCAGATGGACACTATTTGCCTCCTGGTGTAATGCTATTAACAACATCACCTATAAGGTATTCTTCCCTAGAATATTTAAGCTCCAGAAAACCACTAGAACTATACGGTCCAATCTAGGAGCCGATAGTCACTGGTAGCTGTTGATCAATTAAAATGTGATTAGTCTGCACAGACATAGAAAACGGGCTTGTGGTTGCCAGGGGAGGTTAGGGTCAGGGAGGGATGGACTGGGAGTTTGGGGTTAGTAGACTATAGTATCAGAGAAGGCAATGGCACCCCATTCCAGCACTCTTGCCTGGAAAATTCCATGGACGGAGGAACCTGATGGGCTGCAGTCCATGGGGTTGCTAAGAGTCGGACACGACTGAGTGACTTCACTTTCACTTCTCACTTTCATGCATTGGAGAAGGAAATGGCAACCCACTCCAGTGTTCTTGCCTGGAGAATCCCAGGGACGGGGGAGCCTGGTGGGCTGCCGTCTATGGGGTCGCACAGAGTCGTACACGACTGAAGCGACTTAGCAGCAGCAGACTACTGTACTGAGAATGGATAAGCAATAAAGTCCTACTATATAGCACAGGAAACTATATTCACTATTCTGGGATAAACCATAATGGAAAAGAATATTTTAAAAATGTGTATATATATAACTGAGTCACTTTGCTGTACAGCAGAAATTGACACAACACTGTAAATTAACTATACTTCAATTAAAAAATAAATGTTAAAGTGAGTAGTCTGAATCCTCATATGCTGCAAGTAAAACTGCACACCAAGGTTCAAAGACTTAATACAAAAAAAAGGAAGGTAAAATGTCTCATTAGGGGAGGGAGGTGGGAGGGGGGTTCATGTTTGGGAACGCATGTAAGAATTAAAGATTTTAAAATTTAAAAAAAAATAAAAAAATTTAAAAAAAAAATTCCACATCTTCAACCATAAAAATAATAATAATAATAATATGTTTATATTGATTACAAGCTGAAATGACATTATTTTGGATAGTGAGTTAAATAAAATATTGCAATTAACTTACCTGTTTCTTACTTCTTTAATGTGAGTACTAGAAGAATTTTAATTACCAACATGGCTCACATTATATTTGTATTGGACACTCCTCTCTAGACAGAACCAGTAGCTTAGACTCTCCAGAGGGGATGAAGGTACAAGTAAACAAGAGGGTGGGGAAAACAATCAGACAATTCATGTATTTACAAGATCTCTGTCTAGACTGAAAAGTCAATGTCATCTAGAAAAGAAGCTATTCTAGATTAAGAGGCTAATGAGATCTAACAGCCAGATGCAATGCATAGACCTTAATTCCATCAGGATTTTTTTCCCTACACTTTCTAAAAGATTTATTTTTATAAATTTTTATTTATTTATTTTTGGCTGTGCTGGGTCTTCGTTGCTGCCTGCAGGCTTTCACTAGTTGTGGTGAGCAGGGCTACTCTTCATTGCCGTGCACGGGCTTCTCATTGCAGTAGCTTCTCTTGTTGGGGAGCACAGACTCTAGGCACACAGGCTCAGCAGTTTCACCACGAGGACTCAGTAGTTGCAGCTTGCAGGCTTAGTTGCCTTGCAGCAAGTGGAATCTTCCCAGACCAGGGATCAAACGCGTGTCCCCTGCATTGGCGGGTGGACTCAACCACTGGACCACCAGGGAAGTCCCTTAAAGATATCTTTGAAACAACCTGGGAAAAAATATAGACTGAATATTAGCTGATATCATGGAACTACTGTTGATTTTCTTAGGTGAGGTGTGGTGGACATGTAAGGCAATGTCCTTATTCTGAGAAGATTCTTACTAAGGCTTTTAGGAATGAAGTGATATTAACATATTCAACTTACTTTCAAGTAGCTTGGCAAAAGAAAAAGTGTGTGTGTGTGCATGTGTGCATAGAGAGAGAACAAAAGCAAATTTAACAAAATGTTAATTATAGAGTCTAGAAAGCTCTAAGTATTCATTGGACTAATTGTTCAACTTTTCTGTGTCTGAACTCTTTCTTCATGAAAAGTTGAAGAAACAAGACAAAATAAAATAGGAATGAGTGGGGGGACTTCCCTGGTGGTTCATTGGTTAAGAATCCTCCTTGCATGCTTCCCTGGTGGCTCAGTGGTAAAGAATCTGCCTGCCAATGCAGGAGACACGGGTTCGATCCCTGGTCCGGGAAGATCCCACATGCCTCAGAGCAACTAAGCCCACGCGCCACAACTGTTGACCCTGTGCTCTAGAGCCTGGGAACTGCAACTCCTGAGCCCACGTGTTGCAATGACTGAAGCCCATGCTCCACAACAAGAGAAGCCACTGAAATGAGAAGCCCTCACACTGCAACTAGAGAAAAAGCCTGCACAGCAATGAAGACCTATCACAGCCACAAATAAAAATAAATAAAATAGAAATCATTTTAGAAAAGAATCCTCCTTGCAATACAGGGGACTCAGGTTCTATCTCTTGTCAGGGAACTAAGACCCGACATGCTTCGAGGCAACTGAAGTTGCACACTACAACCAAACCCATGCTCCACAACGAGAGAGGCTTCCTGTCACAGTGAAAGATCCTCCATGATGCAACAAAGATCTCAGGTACCACAAATAAGACCCAATGTAGCCAAATAAATTAAATAAATAAGTTTTTCTTTAATAATAAAAAAAAGGGAATGAATGGGACATGAGGAGGTAGAGACAATCTGTTCAGGAAGTCTGGCCTAGAACAAGAAACAAAAGTGAAGGGGGAAGTAGATAGAATGGACATGTCAGCTCAAGGAAAGTGTTTATAAACATGGAGAGTTGAGGGACCTCCTTGGTGGTCCACTCTCCCAATGTAGGCGGCGGGGGTTCAGTCCCTGGTTATTGTTGTTCAGTCACTCAGTTGTGTCCCACTCTTTGCGACCCCATGGACTGCAGCACGCCAGGCTTCCCTGTCCTCCACCATCTCCTGCAGCTTGCTCAAACTCATGTCCATCGAATCGGCAACGCCATCCAACCATCTCCTCGTCTGTTGCCCCCTTCTCCTGCATTCAATCTTTCCTAGCATCAGGGTCTCTTCTAATGAGTTGGCTCTTCGTGTCCGGTGGCCAAAGTATTGGAGTTTCAGCTTCAGCATCAGTCCTTCCGATGAATATTCAGGACTGATTTTCTTTAGGATTGACTGGTTGTTCTCCTTGCAGTACAGACTCTCAAGAGTCTTCTCCAACATCACAGTTCAAAAGCACCAATTCTTCGGCACTCAGCCTTCTTCACGGTCCAACTCTCACATCCATACATGACTACTGGAAAAACCATAGCTTTGACTATGCGGACTTTTGTTGGCAAAGTGACATTTCTGCTTTTTAATATGCTGTCTAGGTTTGTCATAGCTTTTCTTCCAAGGAGCCAGGGTCTTTTAATTTCATGGCTGCAGTCACCCTCTGCAGTGATCCTGGCACCCAAGAAAATAAAGTCTGTCACTGTTTCCATTGTTTCCCCTCTATTTGCCATGAAGTGATGGAACTGGATGCCATGATCTTAGTTTTCTGAATGTCGAGTTTTAAGTCAGCTTTTTCACTCTCCCCTTTCACTTTCATCAAGAAGCTCTTTAGTTCCTCTTCACTTTCTGCCATAAGGGTGGTGTCATCTGCATATCTGAGGATATTGATATTTCTCCTTGCAATCTTGATTCCAGATTGTGCTTCATCCAGCCCGGTATTTCCCATGATATACTCTGCATATAAGTTAAATAAGCTGGGTGACAATATACAGCCTTGACATACTCCTTTCCCAGTTTTGAACCAGTCCGTTGTTCCACCTCTGATTCTAACTGTTGCTTCTGGACCTGCATACAGATTTCTCAGGAGGCAGGTCAGGTGGCCTGGTATTCCCATGTCTTTAAAATTTTTTTCACAGTTTGTTATGATCCACACAGTCAAAGGCTTTAGTGTAGTCAATGAAGCAGAAGTAGATGTTTTTCTGGAATTCTCTTGCTTTTCTATGATCCAGGGGATGTTGGCAATTTGATCTCTGGTTCCTCTGCCTTTTCTAAATCTGGCGTGAACATCTGGAAGTTCTCGGTTCACATACTGCTGAAGCCTGGCTTGGGGAATTTTGAGCATTACTTTGCTAGCATGTGAAATGAGTGCCTGGTAGGGGAACTAAGATCTCGCATGCCACATGGCACAGCCAAATTTTAAAAAGGAGGGGGCGGCAAGAATTGAGAAGGTTTAAATGTGTAATGGAAAACACCCAGCAGAAAGGCAGAGAATGAAAGATTTGGGATATTCTAGTCAAATTTCTCATGCCTGGGAATAGTCCCCGTGATAGACTCAACTGTACCGGTCCCAGGCCTCTTCCATGATGAGACGTAATCTTGGTGGCGACACCTAGTGGATTCAAAAGGCACTGCTTAAATTCTTCAAACCTCAGATCCAGAGAGCACCTTATTATTAATACATTGGTCTGACTGCTTCAAATTATTTCCACCTTTTTATTCATTGCTAAGCCAATCTCTGGAGGTACAGCATTACTAAGTAAGTTCACCCTCTCCCACACAGCCCACAGAGCCCCAGTGCTTCATCCCCGACTTCCCACATCCACACCTAGGCCATCCAACTCTGTGCCTGCTTCAAGTCCTGGATTATCTCTTTTAAGAAGTTTTATTGTCGCCACCCTTAACCTGCAGACCATAAGTGAATCTCTCTGACTTATTTCCTAGAGCACTTATCATCTTGTGTCTTGTCCTCTTTCGACCCCTATTTCAAATAACCTTATTCATTCAGCAAATATGTATCGAGTGTCTTCTCGGTGCCAAGTACTGCTCTTGGTACTGAAGAGGACTATGACAGACTCCCGGAGCTAACATTCTGGGGGCAGGAAAGTCAAACGGATGAAGAAGTATAGATGATGTCAGGTAGCAATGAAAGCCTTGTAGAATATACAGGAGAATTGGGGGAGACAAAGCGGGGGGGGGGGTGGTCAGAGCATTCAGGAAAGACTCAGGGAAGAGCAAAGGTAAAGCCCCTGAGACAAGAATGTGTTTTAGGAATGATAAGGCAGTCAGTGTGGCTGGAGAGGGTGAGGGAGAGAAGAGAGAGAAAGTGAGGTCAGAGAGGGGAGATTTTTGTTTTTAATCTGTGTTATCGAATACAGAGGAGTGTTACAATCAGGATTGTTTTCATTGAAATATAACATGACAGTAAAGTGTATTAATATAAATCTCAATGAACACACACTCACACTGTAACCACATTCAGGTCAAGATACAGAATATTGTGTTTATGGCAGCACTATTTACAAAAGACGTGGAAGCAACCTAAAGGTCCAATAGATGAGTGGATAAAGAAGAGGTGTACATATCATATACACAGTGGGATATTAGTCATAGAAAAGAATGGAAAAAAACACTATTTGTAGCAACATGGATGGACCTGATATTATCACAGTAAAGTAAGCCAGCCAAAGACAAACATCACATGATATCACTTATATGTGGAATCTAAAACAAGTGATACAAACGAACTTATTTATGGGACAGAAACGGGCTCACAGACTCTTATGGTTACCAATGGGGAAGGGGGGGAAGAAAAATTAAGAGTTTTGGATTAACAGACACACACTACTATATATAAAATAGATTAACAAGTGTGTACTGTATAGCACAAGGAACTATATTCAATAGCTTTCTATTTTTTTAATTTCAATTTTATGGCCACATCATGACACGTGGGAGATCTTGGTTTCCTGTCCAGGATGGAACTTATGCCTCCTGCAATAGAAGGGTGGAATCCTAACCTCTGGACCACCAGGGAAGGCCCCTATATTCAATATCTTTAATAACCTATAAAGGAAGATAATAAAAGAAAATATGTGTGTATATGTGTGTTATATACATTTTTATATAAGACTGAATCATTGTTTTGCACCTGAAACACAACATTGTAAATAAACTGTACTTCAATTAAATAAAAAGATGTAGAACATTATTATCACCACAGAGGGTTTCTCCACACAACTTCAATACTCTCTCCCATCCCACAAGCAACCACTATTTTCACTTCTCTTTCCATAATTTTGCCTGTTTTTAAACTTCTCTAAACAGAATTGTACAGTGTGTAGTCTATACTTCTGGCTTTGTTTACTCATTGTTATATCTATGAGATTCATTTATACAGGTGAGTGAAAGTCGCTCAGTCGTGTCCGACTCTTTGCGACCCCATGGACTATACAGTCCATGGAGTTCTCCAGGCTAGAATACTGGAGTAGGTAGCCGTTCCCTTCTCCAAGGGATCTTCCCAACCCAGGGATTGAACCCAGGTCTCCCGCACTGCGGGTGGATTCTTTATCAGCTGAGCCACGAGGGAAGCCCATGAGGGGAGTAGTCATTTGCTCCTTTCTTTTGCTATGTAATATTCCATTATAAGAATATACAATCAATTTGTTCATTCACCTGTTGAAGGACACTTGGATTTTTTCCAATTTCTTTATCATGAACAAAACTGCTATGATCATTGTTGTGCATATTCTTTGGTGGACACAGGCACTAAATTTTCTTGGGTATATATATACCCAGGAGTGGAAATGCTAGGTCACAGGTACAGAGTACATTTAGTCTTAGTAGATATGACCAGACAATTTTCCAAACTGGGTTTACCAATTCACACTCCCACCAACAATTTATAAAAGTCCTAGTTTCTGTTTCCTCACTGATACTTGGTATCACCACTTTCTTTAAGCTTCCATGTGTGTGTGCTAAGTTGCTTCATTGTGGACTCTTAGCGATGACCCTATGGACTGTAGCCTGCCAGGCTCCTCTGTTCATGGAATTCTCCAGGCAAGAGTACTGGAGTGGGTTGCCATGCCCTCCTCCAGGGGATCTTCCTGACCCAGGGATCGGACCCACATCTCATTTGTCTCCTGCATTCACAGGCAGGTTCTTTACCACTAGTGCAACCTGGGAAGCTCTTCTTTAAGTTTAGCCATACATTATCTGATTTAGGTTTGTAAAAAAGTACCCTGGTTGCAGTATGAGGAACTAACTGGTGGGGTTAGAAGCGGGTTGGAGAGAAGAAGCTGAGAGCCCAGGTAGAAGGCTAGCGCAAGCATCCAGGGAGGACATGGAAGTGGTTTGGACTGGTGGTAATGGAGAAGTGGACCGATCAGGATTTGGTTTTGGTTGTTTTGCTTTGTTTTTTGTTTTCAGCAAGGCATGTGGGATCTCAGTTGCCTGACCAGACACTGAAGCTATGTCCCCTGCATTGGAAGTGCCGAGTCTTAACCACTGGACCATGAGGGAAGTCCAGGATGTGTTCTGCAATTGAAGATGCCGGGCCAGGCAGATGAGATGAGTGAGGGATGAGGGAAAGGGGCATCATCAAGAGTGGAGCCCTAGATTCCTGCCTCAAAAACTTGGGTGGATGAGAAGACTATTTTCTGAGATGCAGGAGACTGAGGGAATAACTGACGCAGGAGGGAAGGTCAAGGGCTCACATGTGACTGAGTACGCAATGTTTCCTGGAGGTCAGGCTCCCATCAGAGCCTAACACTGAGCTCTAGTTGCCCCACATCTTAGTGTATCTTAGTGTAACTGCGTGCAGAGTGCATGCATCTGGGTAGCAGCAGAGAATGTGCACGCTGTCTGCAATGGACAGATTTGGGTTGGGGGCCCTGTTCTGCCACCTCATTCACCCTGTAACTTGGACACTTTGCTGGGACTGTCCAGCTTCCATCCTCCACCTCACAGTGTTAGAATTAACCAAGATCGCATATCCATGGCACGCCTGAAACACAGAAGAGCTAAAACATTCATTCTTGCAAGTTCCAGGCACTAGGCGGCGTGGCTCCCGAAGCTAGCAGCTTTTCCTCTCACCCACGTTTTTCAAAGTCACTCCAGAACAGCCCAGCCCAGAGTCCTGATAGATGGATTCCCTCTCTCTCCTTTTGGCCCTTCCCCAGCCTCAAAGAAACAGAATGGAGAACAGCAGGAGGGTCGATTCATAGACTTTTATCGGCTTTGACTCCAGCAGGTTTCTGCAATGACAACCGAGCCTGTATAGCACACATGGTTCACTCTGGTGGGGCATGGGAAGGGGTCTGGGAGGCCTGTGGGAGGCAGCAGGGCAGGGGTCAAGGCCAGAGGTGGGCAGCAGCCGAGACTGGACTGGGGGGGGGAGCCCAGGGTTTGGTGAGGACTATGAGCACTGGAGTGACAAGGCTGCTGAGAGGCATCAGGAGGAAGGGTGGCTGCAGGGACAGGAGCGCACATCAGCAGTAGCAGGGAAGAGTGGACAGACAGAGGTCACTGTCTCTAGGGATGGAGGGGGTGGGACACAGCGCCTGTGGACGTGGAGACGTGGGGAGTCTACAGACATATTTTCGCGGTAGGAACAAGACAGATCGCAGTATAAAAGGGACTGTACAATGCAACCTATGATACACTGTTTACATATGATACAAGGCTCTTTCTCTCCTTGAGTTTTAAAAAATAAATTTACAATTCCCGAGCTTTTGGTAAAAAATATATACACTCTCAGAGCAGGAGCAGCAGCTGCTTTGGCTGGGGCTGCTGCTGCCTCTTCGGAAGGGAAAGAGGCAGTGCCAGAAAGGAGGGTGAGGCTGCGCCAGGAAACCTCACCCCGTAGCTGCCGGGAGTCTTGCACCCTCAGCCCTGGAGGCCCCTGATGGGAGAGGGAGGGGAGACTGAGAGGTAACAAAGGCATCGCCAGGGCCCAGTTTTGCTTTTCCAGTCTCTGCCGTTCCCTGCCCCATGTCGGGGCGGGGCGGGGGGGCGGCTGCCTGCCCCAAGTACAGGGGTCCACCCCACCCAGCTCTGATGGGAAGGACCAAGGGGGGAGTCAAGACAGGGAGGAGGATGAGACCATGTGCTGGCATCCTTGCAGAAGAGCCAAAGGGAGATGATAACTCCCTTCTTAGCAGTGCTGCTGCTGCTAAGTCACTTCAGTCGTGTCCGACTCTGTGCGACCCCAGAGACGGTAGCCCACCAGGCTCCCCAGACCCTGGGATTCTCCAGGCAAGAACACTGGAGTGGGTTGCCATTTCCTTCTCCAATGCGTGAAAGTGAACAGTGAAAGTGAAAGTGAAGTCGTGTCCGACTCTTAGCGACCCCATGGACTGCAGCCTACCAGGCTCCTCCGCCCATGGGATTTCCCAGGCAAGAGTACTGGAGCGGGCTGCCATTGCCTTCAGACACCCTAAAATCAGGAGGATGGGCAGAAATCAACCTTGAACTCCTGCTACCATGACTCACCCCACTGCAATGTGGAGGGAGGGTCCTGTAGGCAGCTTAGGCCTCTGTTTCCCTGAGCTTCTTTTACCCTCTCATCAGAGCCCACCCAGGGAACTTTAGGAGGCCTGAGTGGGGGACCTGTAAGGGCTGATGGTAACCCTCCTGTCTGCTCCTGCTCCCTGCCCTCCGGAGCAGCTTCACCCACAAGCCTGGGTGTGCAGGGCAGCGGAGGAGCTGGGCAGGGAGTGGTGGGGGTAGGGAAAGCACCCCATACTGTCCCGGGAGCAGAGCAGACAAGGGTAGCACCAAACAGAAGGACCCCCTCCCCAGGACACACAGCACCTTCCCTCAAATGCCAGATGCAGCGCTACTCCTTCAAAGGGGCCACACGCGCACGTGCAAATACACACACACACACGCACGCAGACAGACACAAGGGCAATATCACATCTGGTGGTGCATCTAGGGGTCCCAGCCCTCACCAAGAAGAAGTCAGGCAGATGCCAGGCAGAAGCCAGGCAGGTGGTGGAGAGGAAGGCTGCCAATCCCTCCCACAGCTCTGCTCTGTGAGATGAGATGGGGCGGGGGGTGGGCAAAGCCTTCCTGCCTGCTTGGGTAGAGGAGATGGGAAACTCCATCTCCGGAACAGACCTGGATGGGAGGGGCCAAGGAAGGAGCTATCTGCCCACTGCTTCCCCTGGGAGGGCAGGAACTAGCAGAGGGTGGCTTGGGCTTGAAGGAGCACGGGGGAGAGGACTTCAGCAGGAAGAACAGGCTTATGAGTCCAGGGCTCAGTCCATTCAACTCCTTCCTGTGGGGCAGGAAGCGGCTCCAGAAGAAAGCTGTCAGGTGTGGGCAGGGAGTTGTGCAAAGTGCTTGAGTGCCAGGTGCCCAAGGACCCTGGTGAGGGGCCGACCAGAACCTCAGTTCTCACTGACTGTTGGCCTCCAGCTTGTAGGAGAGCTCGAAGAGGAGGTTCTGATTGTCGATGACCTGGAACTGGCGCACGTAGGCCTTGGTCTGCAGGTGATGTGGGGAGGCCTCCATATCAAGGCCTGGGGATGTGAGGACAGGGAGGCAGGCGGTCAGGGTACCCTTCTTCCCCTGCACACAACCAGCCAGAGGGAAGGAAGGGTGTGGACTGGGGTGGTTGGTGGGCAGGAGGGCCCCCAGGAAGGCCGGGAGAGAATGGAGAAATGAGATGTTTAAGGAAATAAACACTGGAGTGCGGGAGTCTCCCAGAAACCCTCCTGCTCTGTCAAATCTCCACCTGTAACGCCCTCAAAACCCCGAGTACTCACAAAGGGGCCGGCTCCGGTATTTGCGGACTGTCCTCACTTTTTCGGCCACTGAATGCTGGGAGATGATAAGAACTGAGTCCCGAAAAGGGCCCAGAAAGGTGCTCCCCTCCCAAGGCTCCCCTTCCTCCACTGGACCAAAGAAGGGGTGTGACAGGGGGCCAGGTTAGGGAGAGGCAGAGCTGCCCCTGCCCCAAGCTGCCTGTCAGTTTTGGCACCCATGGGCAGGTTGCCACAGTGACACCACCAGAGAGACAGTCAGGAGTCTGCCGGGCAAGCTGGGCACCATGCGGAAAGGTGCTGTCTTCAGGGGTGTGTGTGCCAAGAGCAGGGGAGGGTACCAGCCACCCCACTCATGGGACTGGGGTTGGCAGAGTCACTCACCAGCTTCTCAATGTTCACCAAGCCATCTACCAGGGTCTTACTTCCCTCGTGCAGGAAAGTCAGGTCTAGGGATGGGGAGAGAAGCAAAGGGGTAAGAGGGGGAGATCCACTTTTCCTGGAAGCGACCCGAGGAGACCTGTAAAAATGGTTCGCTGTTCACTTGACCCCAGAAAGTCATGCAAATCAAGAGGTTCAAATCTTTGTGTTCACTTTAAGAACACTTGTGAAACTGCCGAGGCCACTAAGGGGACTGCATATCCAAAAAGTCACCCAGTATCTGGAGGATGTCACTTTACAGAACCAACGCATGCCATCCAGTCGTTACAGTGGTGGAGCTGGTAACCAAACAGACTCAGGGTTGGTGGTCCAAAGAATGCTGAATTTTTACTGCACATGCTCAAAAATGCAGAGAGTAATGCTGAACTTAAGGGCAGAGAGGCAGATTCCCTGCTCACTGAGCACACCCCAGTAACAAAGCCCCCAAGATGCTGGCGGGTCTTACAGAGCTCATGATCAGATCAACCCATACGTGAACCCTCCCTGCCACATGGAGATGATCCTTATTGAAAAAGAACAGACTGTTCCTGAACCAGAGAGGAGGCTGCACAGAACAAAAAGACACCCCAGAAAAAAACTGAAGAAATACAAAGTTATGGCTGGAGAATAGATCTCACACCCACAGATGCAAATAAAAGTTTACAAAAAAGGGAGAGGAGGTCCAAAGGGCCCTTCCCCTTCCCCAAACCACATTCAACCTGGGGGCTTCTCTCTATGTGGCCACACACAGAGCTGAATTGAGAGGGGATTGAGGGCCTGAACGGGGCATGGAATGTGTGGAGAGGAACATAGCTTAGAAGCCACTCTCACCTTTGAGGATCAGAGGCACGAAAGGAATCACAGGGGGTTTCATCTTGGAGATCACTTCCCGGTAGCTTTTGTGGTTCCTGCAGGGGTCCTAGGGTTCCACAACAGAGGGAAAAAGTGACAAATAGGCCCAGTGTACCCTAAAGTTGTCCCCCTCTCCCCTCCCCCAGCCCCTTCCCTACAAATATCTCCAAACAGACAGGGGTGTGTTTGGGTATTTAAGTGGGGACTTCACTGCTGTATCCTCTTCTCTGGGGAAAACAAAGCTACAACCCTCCCAGCTTCCCTCCCAGCGTGGTAGGCTGGAGGAGGGAGGGTGGGGAGGGGGGCTCCCAGACACAGAAAACCTTGAAAGGGAAGCTGGAGGTGAAAGGTTTGCAGGCACTGAGTCTCTGGGGTGCCAGTCCAGCGGCAGATAAAAGAGCCAAAGCCACTCACCGTCAGGTTCTCGAATTTGCGGAACAAGTTCTTGAATTTCCCTGGCAGCTTCTGCAGGTTGAAGGAAGGAGATGTCAGATTCTGGAGCTCCTTGGGTTTCATAGGCCCGCCTGACTAACCCCCAGGTGTTAGAGGGGGAAAGGGCCGGAGTGCCTGACAGGGGGCTGGGAAGCCTATGGGGTGGGGAAGTAGACCCAGCCTTGGGCTAGGTCTGGGGCGCTGGCAGCGGCCCAGAGGAATGATCTCTTCTGGCGAAATGGAGACCACTGCTGATGCCTGAGCCACGCACAAAGCCTCCCTGGGTGCGGGCTGAAATCCCAGAGCCCATTCTGCGACCTGGGCCGGGCTGCCTGCCCCCAACCCACCACCCCGCGGTCAGGCGCGGATTCGCCTTCACTGATGTGCACCGGTACCCGGCCCTTTAGCCCTGCCCGGTGCCCCGGAGCTGTAGTCGCCAGAAGGAGGCGCCTCCTTCCAGTCCTCACAAAAGCTCCCCAGAGGTGAGCAGCCGTCCCGGGAAAGATCTCTGGGGTGAGCCCAGGGATGTCAAGACTGTGTGTGGAGGTCAAGATCCCCGAGGTGGGCCGGCCCAGTGGGGAGGCGAGGAGGCGGTCACCTCACCTCCCAGGTGAGCCTCAGGCGGCTGACGGCGGCGTTGTCCAGCCCCATAACCACGGCGTAGAAGGACAGCAGATCCTGGTTCTGCTTGCAGCTGCGGGGGCGGGAGGCGGGGTCAGCGGGGCGGGAGGCGGGGTCAGCGGGAGGGGAGGCGGGGTCAGCGGGAGGGGAGGCGGGGTCAGTGAGGGGCGGGCGGGAGGCCAGGGATTCCCCCTCCGCGGCTGGCCGCACTCACATGGCCGCGATCTTGATGAACTTCTTGAGCAGCTGCGCGCGCTTGCCCGGGGCCTCGCAGAGCAGCACCTCGGTGGCCACCCAGTGGGTAACCTCGCTGCAGCGCTGCAGCAGCAGCTCGAGGTTGGCCGTCTCCCGGCGGCCGCGCTCCCCGTGGAACACGTAGTCCACGAACTCCAGCTGAAGCCGGGGCGGCGGAGGGGGCGCCATGGCGTCGGATGGAGGCGGGGGACGGGGAGATGACAGTGGGAGGCAGGGAGCCAGGACAGGCAGGAGGGCGGGGGCGGGAGGGGTGGAAAATAGAAAAAGCGGGGACAGGACAGGATGCAACGAGGGGGAGGGGAAACAACCAACATTAATAATACTCTACCATCTACTGAAAGCTTACACGCTGCCAAGCGCTTGAACCATCTGATCGACCTTACTGTCGCTGCCTTTTCTTTAATAGTGAATATTTTACAAATACTAACTGTGGGTCAGGTTCTGTATAAGCGCCACTTGGATCCTGAACCACCCTGATGGGGGGCAGGGGATGGTCCTCTCTTTCTTCTTTTTTTCCCCAGGTTCGGGGACAAAGGCTTAGAGAGGTTCTGGCGGCACACTGTCCCAGGGCATGCTGCAAGGACGCGGAGCGTCCTAAGCAGAACTTTCAGCCCGGAGTGCTGCCTCTCTGCAGGCCCCCAACCCAGCTGCAGCCTCAGTCCCCACCTCGTGCACACAGCGGAACAGCTCCCAGTGGAAAGCGGTAAGGTGGTTGGCCACGTCCTCAGGCTCCCCGCGATGGATCTCCGTGTCTCCAGGGGAGACCTGGATCTCCTCAGGAAGGGGCACCTGGTGGGGCAGGCAGGGGCACAGGGGCTGGGCTTGTGAATTTCTGCCCCAGCCCCTCTCAGCCTCCGCTACCAGCCAAGGCTTATGAAGGAGTTCTTACCAGGGCCTCAAAGCTGTCTCGGGTGCAAGCAAACAGGTGGCTGTTGATGCCCAGTGTGGTGAAGACGCAGTCTTCAGTCGGCTGGAGAAGGACCTTCTCTGCAGGAGAACGAGCTGCTTTGCCTTAGCATCGACCCCTGCACCCTCGCATCCCCCAGCCACTGCCCCATCCCAACACTCCCAACCCTGCACAGATGTACTCTAGACTAACGGGACTTGTCATCACTGGCCTATGCTGTATTTAAACGACAGTTTTCAAAAAATGGATTGTCTTGCATTTACAACCTCCTTTTGACTCCTAACATTCTTTTTAGCTCTTCTCTTATTCTATCATCGCAGTGACACTGAGAAAACAAGATTTTTTTTTTTCTGTCTTAGAGGAAAATAAGGCTATAACCACACTGCAGGGATTTTTGCCCTTCCTACTGGGATTGGAGGCCCATACTGTGTCTTTGGTCTCAAGAATGTAGCATCTGTAGATGCTTGAGGAGGTTAGAGGACCAGATCCCTAGGTGAGTAAGAGGCAAGCACCCAGAGCAGCATCCAAGTGTCCTGGACCACTGTGTCCCCAACTTTAATGTGCATAGATATCACCTGGGGATCTTATTAAAACACATTCTGACTCTGCAGGTCTAGGGTGGGCCTGAGATACTTTTTAGCAAGCTCCCAGGTAATGCTCCTGTGGCTGGTCCTAGGGTCACACTTAGAGTAGCAGCCAGGGCCTAGAATTCAGCTGTTACTTCTGCCCCCGGGCCATTGGGCTTGAGTTTCTCTCCTTGTCCTACCACTCCCCCGCCCACGCCCCACCACCTCACCAGCCCAGCTCTTTCTGACCCTCACCTCCTGAGGAGGCCACAGCAACCAGGATGAGGGAATCCTCACGCCCCGCAGGCTCCTCTGAGTACTGCAATTTCTCCGTCACAGAGCCCAGAATGTCCTGCACAGATGCTGAGAGGCGGCTGCGTATGGTCACGTAAGAGTGATCAAGCATGTAGACCCGGCAGAAGACTAGACAGAGACCGGAAGGTGGCTTTTCACCAGCGGGCAGAAGGGCAGCATCAGCACAGCCCCCGCCCGAGCACCTCTGTTCCCCACCCCACTGCAATCTTAAATGGGTTGGCCTCTGAAAAAGATGTGAAAAGGACTGGTTCTGAGACAGAAGGAAACCCCACAGAGGGCGCCCGCGATCCGGAGACCCCTCAGAGCCCCCAGAACACTCACTCTCATCGGAACCCCGGAAAGCCACGCGGGTCTGCAGACAGGAGTCTATCCGACGGAAGTGGCGGAAGAGTGGCTTTACCTGCTTGCTGGGCGGCTGGCTCTCCTCCGGGATCCTGGTGTGGACACCACTGGGCATCAGAGAGCCCAGCCAGGCATCCTGCATGCCAGGCAGGCAGCATCAAGCAAGGATGTCAGAACCGGGTCAAGGATGCCCCAGCATCAGGTTCGGAGAGTGGTGAAGGAGGTCAGAAGACAGGACCACGGCCAGCAGAGGACAGCTGTCCGAATGACCGAATCAAACGCCACCTCCTCCTGAATTCTTCTCTGTCCACCCCACCCACCAGCAGAGGTCACCTTTTTGTCTCAATGGCTGTAGGACATTGGGCTAATATGTGTTTACCTTCGTGTTTTATCTCTTCTACAAGATTGAGAGCTAACTGAATTTTATTTTCAACCTCCAGGCCTAGCACGCTGCCTGGTACATGGCAAGTGTAGGTCATCAGCTGTTTGCTGAATTTTACTGACAAAAACTTCACAGTCTGGGAGGGAGACAGACTTGCGTACAGCTACTTCTCACACCAGACAGGAGGTGTTAGATGATATAATAAGGGCACAAGAAGAGTTTTGTTGGTACAGGGAGGCGGGGGGCGGGGGGACAGCTACCGCCAAAAGATGCTTTAACTGAGAAGATGGCATTTGACCTGGACCTTGAAGGACAACAGGAAGAGAAGGAGGTGGGAGGAGGGCACTCTGGGGTGGACCATATAAGTGATAGCAGGAAGTTGAGAACACACAGGTGTTCATGGAATTGGTGGGTGTATAGGGAGTGTCATGCGTAAGGGGGGATGTGGGAGATGTGAAAGGAAGGATCAGCAGAAGGCAGACAGAGAGAGGGGCTAGGATGTTGTAGGGGGGGGCATGGATATTTTGGGAACAGAAGCACAAGGTTGTCAAATTTGAAAGATCTCTCTGGCATCAGCATAAGACACAAAACCACAAGCTAAAGCCGTGGATCGGAGGCTGTGGCTATAATCCAGGTGAGAGATACTGAAGCCTAAATGAGGGTTATGACAGTGGGATGGAGAAACTGAAAGGGCTGAAAAGATGGACAGATGGACACAGTGGTGTCTTGAAGTCAGCTCACAATGGCTCGTGAAGGCAGACTGTTAAATTTTGCCAACTGGTTTTAAACACAGCCATTAAAAAATTAATTATAATAGATAATTGTATATAAACATATATATATTTTATAAACTTATAGCCAAATTATTATAATACAGAAAATGTCATTTCCTAACTGTTTCACCACGTTCTCTGTGCTCTTCAGGCTATTTGTGTCTGTTGGATTTGTATGGTAAAGGTACTACACAATGACCTGCTGCTGCACATCTCTTCCCAACTTCACATTCAGTGACATCATGCTGGGAGCTTGAAATTAACCATGGTGAGCGAATTTACACCATGGGAATCAGCAAAAGCTACAAGTCAGGGCTCTTTTTCCTGGAGTGCTGGTTGTTCAATATTTATCAGTACACCACTGGACGGACAAGTAAGTGGATGGGAGAATGGATCCCCAAAATGACTGGAAACAATGCTTTGTGCTCCTCTCCAGTAAGAGAAAGGGACTGAAATCAAGGCATCTTGGAGTCCAAAGGCCAGAGGCACCCAGCCCTCTAATTGAGGAACAAGGGGGACTTCTTTCCTGGCCCCTCCCCGAGCCCATTCCCCTCACTTTAGCTCCACTGTTTCCACAAGCTGGTGCAGCCTCAGTGTGTCCTCTCGGAGGTCCTGGTAAAGAGACTCATCCTTCATAATCAGCAGGTACAGGTCCTGCAGAGACAAGGAGAAAGAAGGTGAGGGCAGAGGTCTCATCCCAGCATCACTCTCTGCAAAGGCAGGGCAGGGCCTCCATGCCTTCAAGCACAGAAGAATCCTGTAAGCTAGGACTTGCTGGCCTCTTTTCTTCCAGGTACCCAGCTTGAGAAGTATGGTTCCTTCAAAAGGGCCCCTTCCAGAGCAAACAGCCTGGTCACCCACCTTCTCATCCCAGGCCCACCTTGATGATGCGGCCAGCCCCCTCTTCCTCCTGCAGCAGCCCCTGGTAGGTGTCCAAGAAGTGAAGGAGCATGGCTAGACAGGCCTGCTTCCGGCCCAGCCCGTCAGGGCCTTCCATGCCTCCTGCCCAAACAAAGCTGACCCCTAAGTTAAGAAAAAGCCCTGGCAGGCAGACTTGAGGACACTGGTAAGGGGTATGGAAGGCAAGGCTTTGCAATGGGAGCCAAGGCCAGCCCTAAAAATTCTCTAGGTTTGGGGCCAGAGAGAAAGGGGCTCTGAAGTTCCCTGGAACCAGGACCCCTCATGCCCCAGCCCAGGTTTTTGCCAGAGTAGGTAGGGATGGCACCCACTTGACCACATGCAGCTCTTGCCTGTTTGAATTTCACCTGAAGAAATTCACTAGAAGCTACTCCGCCTGGACCCACCCAACCCCTGATCAGCCCACAGCCCAGAGCTCACAGTAGGCTGATAAAGGCTGATGGTGCTAACCACAAACCTGACCATCTCTCTGTGTAAGGCCTGGTGTTTCAAAGAGAACCTATGATATTCTATTCACGGGCCTGCCATTTACAATTAGGTCCTAGAATAACTTGGTGAGAGGCCCTATGAATAGCCCAGTCAGTGACTTGTCTCTAGTGACCCTATGAAAGCACAGCCATGACCTGATGTTTACATCAGACCCTGTAATAACTCGCTGGGCGACCGGATGTTTAGAGCAATAATTCAGTGGGGAGAGAGGCGCTCTTAATAGAATAATAACACCTTACATCCATACAGGGCTCTGCAGTCTCCAAGCACTCCTACCTCTACTGCCAGAATGGTCTCCACAGCAGCCCCAGGGGCAGGTACTGTTTAGCCCTGTTTTACAGAAGGGGAAACTGAGGCCCCAGGAAGTCAGGTGATCTTTCCGAGGTCACACAGTTGGTGAGTGAAGAACCTGGGATTGAAACCCAGGTGTGTTTTCTTGGGAAGAGCTTAGCCCCTCACATCCCATGGCATGTGGGATGCAGGTAGTGGCTCCCTCCTGACCTCCCCTTTTGCAAGCTTCACAAAAGGATATTACTGGTGCAGCTCCTGCAGAAATTTCTCCGTGGGAAGGAAGAGCGAATGAGTGAGGACGATGTCATCCAGCAGGGTATCTGTAAGAGCAGTCGCCACCACTGATGTCAGGAGGGCACTTCCAGGACCTGGTTGGACGCTCACCACGCCCCCTCTCTTGCCTCAAGGGCAAATTCTCTTTAGCTGGGCTGAAGCCTCAGCCACTTGCCCAGTCATGCTCTGCACATGCCCCACCATACATACACACACACACACACACACACACACACACACACACACACACACACACACGTGAAGGTTCTGGGCAGCCGCTGCGGGGGTGGGGTTGGCAGCTGCTGAGGCAACTGGAGGGAAGGAGGGGGCGCCCTCCGATGGCCACGCCCACTTTTCTCCAGTGTGCGTGGGTAGCGGGTCACTTAATACGCCAAGCTTGAGATCTGTCCGGGAAGGGGGGCAGGGAAGAGAGGTAGGCCCCTATAAGTGTCTCTAGGCCAAGAGAACTTCTAAGCACAGAGGTAGGGTCAGCGGCAGCGTGTGTGTGTGTGTGTGTGTGTGTGTGTGTGTGTGTGTGTGTGTATGTCCCTCCTCCCCTCCCCACTCCCTACCTAAGAGTTTTGAGTTCCAACTAGGCAGGTGAGAACCAGCCCCATTAAAAGGGAGAGGGACGACTGCCATCTCTTTGATCCCAAAGCCTTTAAATAGAAAGCTTATGTCCTCCAGCTGCCCAGGGATGGAAGAGTTAATGATGCAAGGGTGGAGGGGAGTGGCTCCTCACACCACCCTTTCCCCCTCCACACCCCCATCTGGGCCTGGCTCAGCCAGTCAGCCAGGTACAAGGTCGCCCTGACTTGCAGCCAGCCCTGGGGTGGGGCAGGGCAGCCTGGCACACACAGACAGGCAGGGCACGGGGAGGGAGCCAGGTGTCCTCATCAGAACAGGTTAGGGCCAGGTCCCCAGGTACTGCCCCAAGGCTTCTGATGGCCCTTGGGTCACCATCCCCTGGCCTCCAATTCTAGCCATGAAAGTGAAGCGGGTGAATCAACATGAGATCCTCAACTTCAATGATTTCATTTCACAAATGAGAAACCAAGGCCCAGAGCTGAGAGGAACTTGCCTGGAGCTGGAGTAAGAACCCTGACTCCTGCGTTTCTGTTCTTTTCTCACTGTGCTTGAGGCAAGCAGAGTGTCAGAGTGAAGTACAGTGGGCAGTGGGGGGCTGCTTTGGCTTGTTTGGGGTAGCTTGTGCAAGTCTCCCCCGCCCACACACCCTGGGAGGGAACTGAGATTGCTTAAGAATATTGGTTATATTGGAGAATATCAGAGTGGCAAGTTAAGCTTGATTCTCATCTATTCTGGGACTGCTTTGGGGTTCCCCCAAACAAGTTACTCTGGAGATCCAGCCTGCCAGTCCAGGTAATACAGTGACAGTCAGTTCAAGAGTCCTTCTTCAGGGGCTACTAAGCAGCATCTGTGGCACCAGGCCCTGGCAAAAGGGGAAAGACAGTTTCTCCCTTTTTCTCTCTGCCCAGTCTTTAAAGTGAGTCAGAGAGCCACCCCAGCCCTGATCCTCAGCCCCAGGGATGGGGACGAGGACTAGGGATGTCCCCAGTCCTTCCCTCTACTCTTTATCTCACAGGAAAGATAAACAGAGCAAAGGAAGAAGACCATGGGGCAGAGTGGGGGAAATGGTGCCATAGGGGCTACAGTTTGGTGTCTGTCTCTTCCTAGGCAGGCTCTGGTCCAATGCACAGCCTCCCCAGGGAATGTGTCATAGAGACACAGTGTGTGTAGTGTAGGCGGGAAGTTATGGTTAAGAGAGCTGTGTGTGTCTGATATTTTTCTAATTAAATCCAAAAGGTGTCAGCTCCCCAGGGCAACTGCAACCTGAGCCAAAGAGAGTACTTGGGTCTTGAGAAAA
Organism: Capra hircus; assembly: GCF_001704415.2. Taxonomy (NCBI): domain Eukaryota; kingdom Metazoa; phylum Chordata; class Mammalia; order Artiodactyla; family Bovidae; genus Capra; species Capra hircus. Next base: position 40,106,754 of record NC_030826.1, on the reverse strand, counting down.
ATCTAGGGGAGTGGAGCCCCATTCCGCACACCTGGGTTAGGGCTACCTGCAAAGGTCTGGGAGCAATGCGTGAAACCCCCATCTGTAAGCCCTCAGCCTGGGCTCCCAATCCTCAGACCCCACTGGGTGTTAGTGAAATGCTGACAATTAGCCCTGAAGACCCTTGGTCTTTTACTTCAGCCGCTTACCACCAATCTGGGGCCTCAGTTTCCTCAAAATGTCCTTAGCAGGGGTGCTGGTGGGGAGTGGCAAAATAGCTTCATCATTTAGGGAATAAGCCTCTCAGGGTGTGGTTATTTTTAAAGAGGCCCTGTGCTGAGGCCTGCCGCCGGAAGGGCGGGAGCTGGAGAGGTTCAGACCCCCCTGTATGCTGCAGGGCCTGAGGTCTGCCCAGCCACCAGACACCTTCTGAATCCGCCCCCAACTAGAATACCTCTCTCCACACACGCCCCCCCACCCCCAAGCTGCTAGGGACAATGCATCCCTTTGCCAGAGCCTAAAGGCAGCTTGGGCCGCTGTGTGCCTGTCTGGTGCTGCCCCGCCAAGTGGGCCAGCCCTCTGCTCTGGGCCTTCTAAAGAGAACCCGGGACTCCTAGAAGGTCTTTTGGGGCTTGGCCACCTCTAGAGGGCTGCACTGACTGGTCTGGGCAGCTTCCATCTTAGTGTGTCAAGTCTAATTCTCAGCCACAGAAGGAGGTAGTCAACACTGGGGACCCATAGGGTCTGGATGAAATGTCCAGGGGAGAGGAAGGGAGGCTCAATGAGGAAAAGGGGTTCAGCTTCTTCTCCAGGCGTGGGTGAGGCTGCTACACAGAGGAAGGTGGCACTGTCACTTCTCTGCTGCAGAAAGCTCTGTCCCTCCCATAGACCCCTACCCCACTTCAACCGGCCACTCAACCCCACACCAAGGCTCCCGCACGGGGCCACCCTCAACGTCCAAGGGCAAGCAAGAGGACCCGGGTGGGGGAGGGGCAAACCCTACTCTGGGATGGATGAGCCAGCCCACTCCTTACCTGAAGCGGCGCTGTCCCTGGTGGCCCCTCCGGCCAGCCGCTCCAGAACCCAGTTCAGAAGATGCTCCGGCCGCTCGGGGGCGCCCAGAGGGGCCCAGGGTGGAGGAGTCAGAGGCTCGCCGGGGGACAGCTCGTCTGAGGAGTACGAGGAAGGGGAACGCAGGGGTCCCCCTCCCCCGAGCGGCCCGGGCCCCGGGACCTCCTCCAGCTGCAGCCAACAGGGCCCTCCGCTGCCGAGCTCTTCCGCGACCCCCGCCGGCTCTCCTCCGTCCTCCTCTGGGGGCGGCTCCAGCCCCGGCTCGGCGGGGGGCTCCCGGAGGAAAGCTGGGAGCAGCAGGCGAGACACGCTCTGACGCCGCTGCAGCGGCCGCGGTCCCCCGGCTGGACCGCCGCCCCCGCCAGGTCCCCCACCCCCTCCAGGCCCGCCGCAGCTCCCCGGACCCCCGCCGGGACCTCCCGCCACCGTTCGCCCCGCCAGCTGCGACGTCTGCTTCTTCAGAAATTTCTCCAGCGGCTTCATAACCCCCCCCCCGCCCCTCTCCTCAGGGCCGCCGGGGGACCCAGGTGTCCCAGGCACGGGCGGGGGGGGCAGGGACACGATGCTCAGAGCCGGAGGGGCAGAGCTGAGGGCCGTGCCAGGCTCCGGACTGGGGCCAGAGGTGCCCGAGGCTCGCTGGCCGGAGTCCAGTGGCCAGTGGCCGGGGGAGGTACCAGAGGGAAGGAGTGCCGGCTCTCAGTGGCCCCCCATGCCGGCTGCAGCGCACGCGGCCCAAAGGGTGGGCAGGCTGCGGGGCCGGTGCCCAAAGGATCTGCGCTCCTGGGCCGGGCTGCGGCGGCAGAGGCAGCGGGCGGAGCGCAAGGCTGTGAGGACGCGGCGGCGGCGGCGGCGGCTGCGCTCCTGGCCGGGGGGAAGGTGGCAGAACTGAGACCGCGCCCCCTCCTCCAGTCCCCGCCCAGTCCCCGCCCCTACCCTTCATGGGCCCGCCCACCTGGGCCGCGCGAGGCTTGAACTTGGGCGCTGGGGCTGACGGTGAGGGAAAACAGTAAGGGGCTGAATGGGATTGGGTTCGGAGTAGACGCAGACATTAATGGCAAGGGTGAGGGAGTCATTTACCAGTGGAGAGGGAGCTTCCTGGCTCGAGGCTTAAGAGGACTCTTGGTATCACTGCAAAAAATCAGGCTGCACACCTTGATGGACCTGCCTGTATTCAAGTGAGGGAGGCCTAAAAAAATGCTGATTGGGTGTCCATAACTCTCGATCTCGATTGTGCCCTCTGTTGCCCTACTCAGTGGAGTATGTGGTCTTTATCTTCTTTCTGTAAAAAGGGCTGGGGAGGCCTCGAGTGAAATGGCATTGGAATGGGGGAGGGGGGCGGGGGGGGTGCACCAACCATCTGCCCTTTCTGGTAGGGCACAATAGATGGTGAGGGCCTGGCCTGTGACAGGCAGGTACTGGCAGGCAGGTAGAAGCCAAGCAGAGAGTAGCAGGTTGTGGCAAGTCTAATTAGGGTGAGGAGAAGAGATGGTAGGCAGAGGGAGAGCGAGACCAGGAGCGCAAGGGCACCCTCACCTGCTGGCAGCAGGAGGAAGCAGAGCCCTGGAGATGGGTGACAAGCTCTAGAACTGCCAACCAACACCATCAGGCATAGAGAGACCCTCCAGAGGTGACATAGCCATGGAGTGGGGAAAGCGGTCCCAAATATGCACTCCAGATGATCCTTATTTCTGATGCCTATGCCCAAAGCATTCTGTCACTAAGGATAGACTGTCCCAGGTAGAGGCGGGTATGGAGACACGCTCATGGTAATCACGTCAAGGGTAAAGTAACAAGGTGGGGCAGTGGCACCAGGAAACATGTGGGTTGAGGCTCCTTGGACAATGCCCCACCTCTGTTTACTGTGCATGGGCCATGCAGAGAAGGAATGCGAAAGCCTGGAGTGGTGGCAGAACTGAACAGGGTGTGTACTACACGTGTCACCATGTGTGCTTATCTGGTCCGATGTGTACAAGAACATGTGTTCACAGAATTAAAGCTTTGCACACCCATCTGTTTGTGGATTTGCAAAAAGGAACAGTAAAAAAGGAGAGAACACAATTTTGGCTGACAAGCTAGAATAGAGATCCAAGTATCAGTTTCCTGATACTCTCTTCACTGGATACCCTGATGTCCCTGGGGTCAAGAGGGGAAGCTGGCTGGAGTGGCTTGGAGCTCCCCAGGCATTTCATGAACTGAGTAAGAAGAGAGGAGGGCTCCACTCCCAGCACATGCCACAGTTACCAGATTAAGCTGGTTGCCTTGGTAACGTCCTCTCTGGGCAGGATTTGGGACTGTCATTTAGGAAGGGGGAAGAATTGGGGAGTGTGGAGCGTGTTGGGGCTGCAAATACAAGGGTCAAAGAGATTCCTGGAAATTGGAATTGGGGAACAGGACCTCAGCACCCTCCAACTACTCAAGGGCATCAGGCATAGACTAAGTTCAAGATCTTGAATCAGAGAGGAAAACCAGCATCAAGTTATGGTGCTCCTGGAACAGCACTGGTTCTTGCCCCAGTTGCACATTGTAATCCAAGGAACTTTTCAAAAATAATGTTGCCCCGGCCACACTTCTAATTAATTAAATCAGATTGCTGAGGTAGGGCCAAGGTTTATGGTATTTTTTTTTGTTTTAAGGATCCTCAAATGATTTGTGTAGCCAGGATTGAGAATTATTGCCCTAGAGGGACAACCCAACCGAAGTGGGCTACTGATGCTGGGAGACAACTTTGGAATTCTAAGTCCTTTGCTGTTCTGAGTCTCCCATAAGGCCCACGTGCTGACCTCATGGGGAAGATGGTTGTCAAGGCATCTACACTCTATGATGGAAGAAACAGGGAAAGAGGGCGGTGTGATTAATACCTGTGAGGAGAATGGGGCCAAAAAGTTTAAGCACCCAGTCCATGGACTTCTGGAAGGGGATAGAGCAGGACTACCTAAGGCTGATCTGTCTGCCCCTAACAGTTGCCTTCTTTCTGCCCACTGAGAGGCAGGCTGGGAGGGCAGAGAACCTAGGGGCTTTGCTGAGCTTGAGTTTCTTCTTGCTGAGCTGGTTACCAGGGCAACAGAGAGAGCAATGGGATCTAACTGCAGGACTGGAGAATCAAGAGGCAAGGGTGAGGGGGAAGTATCTAAACACGGTTATTCCTCCTGCCAGTGACCCACCTCCAAGGCTGGCTGGCATTCTTTGTATGACCCCACGAGATCAGGCCCATAGTTACCCATCACTCTGCAGGGGAGAAGGGAAGTTAACTGACATGACTCAAAGAGAAATCTGGGGTGAGGGTCAGAAGAGTAAATGGTTCTCTGGCTGTGGCAGCAGCAGCAAGGGGCATAGGAGGGAGTCCCAACTGTCATTTGAAGATATACCACAAAGATCTGTGGGACTCAAGGACAGCTGCTGCCAGCTCCACACTGAACTCAATTGCTGCCCCACACCAGGGACAGCCTTTGTAGTAAACTTCCACACCACCAGGATCTGGAGGAGGAAGCAAGTCAACTCAAAGCTAGCTACCCAGTGGCCTAGCTAACTGGCAGCATAAGCCAGAGCTGGTCTTTCGATCTCTTTTTTTCCTTTAGCCAGACTTTGAATATATGCAACTATTAATTATTCTATACATAAATTTTAATTTCTTACAAAATTCTGTATTCCATATTGCTAGGTCACTTCACTCTTCATTTTATGCCACATTTCCATCAAGATTTCCCCAAATCACAATCTGCTGGATTGTGTGTTGTTGTTCTAAGTTGTGTCCAACTCAGCGATGCCATGGACTGTAGCCCGCCAGACTCCTCTGTCCATGACATTTCTCAGGCAAGAATACTGGAGTGTCCCCTCTTCTTTAATTGCACTAAGACTGATACGAGCCTCTCAGACTGTGGTCCTTGATGTTTCATGCCAGTGCAAATTTCCGTAAGAGGACAGCTACTTTACACTTCCCCCTTATCCAGGACCTGGTACAGTTATATTGACATGTGGGGCACCACCCTGGGAAACTTGCCTGCCAAACACAAAGGCAGGCAGGCATGAGGGATACAAGATGTCATGTGGGCACACAGCATCTATTCGTTTTTCTGGCCCCTGCACTTGCAGTCTAAAGGACTGCATATTCCTGCTGTCTATGCGGCAATGTGGTTAAGAAAGTTAATCGATGGGGAGTCACTTATGGCCCCACAGGGGCTTCTCACCTCTTTGGGTTTCCATTTCTCAAGCGTGAGCTGGCCAGAGTTGTGACTGTGACTCTATGGAGTCAGGGAGTCCTCTTCCCTCCCTCCCAGATCAAGACTCATGCAAAACACTGGCAAAGGAGCTAAGTTTACATGTCTAAATTTTATTATCATCAAGTCACAATGCCAATCACATATGTGCGCTCTTCAAAACAGTTACAAACAACAATACACATGGAGAAATTCTTGCAACAAAACACAGTGGACCAACAGAGACAACTGTCACAGTGTCTTAAGGTCTGGGAATTTGGGCATGCGGCCCACTGGCTTGAGGAGACGTCTTCGGGTTTAAGGCAAAGGGAACAGCCTACAAAAGGCACAACCATGCGCTACCCTTGGAAGAATCTCTTAGTTATTTCCTCCTTGGGGGTTCCAGCTTGAGTGCCTCTCTCCCCTCCTACCCCACACCTGTGACTCAAAGTGGTTAAGCCAACTGCTGAAGAGAAGGGACAGAATTAGTGATATTACTTGGGGAGAGACACAGCTGCCACCTTTTCCCTCAGGTTCTGTAAGACAGGGACAGTGGCCAAGTGACCCCTGGCAGATGCAAGTGCCGTAGTAACAGGAATCTCTTCTGCAGAGGCAGCAGGGGCGTGGTTCAGTGCCATAGATAGGGAGGAAAGGAGGGAGGAGCCCTTGCCCTGAAAAGTGACTGCTTTTAGGCCCAGGTGTGGTATCCTGTTTGCAAGGACAGGAGTAAAACTGTCCTTGGGAAAATAAGGTAGTAATACCTAAAACACTTATAGCAGGAAAGACGAGGAGAAGGGCAATTGCAATGGACAGGGACGATTGCTGGCTAGGTAATATTTACCTCTAGAGATGCATTGGTCCATAGCAACTGGAAAAGGGTGTGGTAGAAAGGATGGGAAAAAGAGCAGAGCCCTCTAACTCCACTCACCTCAAAGACTGAGCCCTGAGGACTGTGAATACACACCCCAAAGGTGCAAAGGCTCTCACTCTACCCTCCCTTTCCCACTAAATCTTCTGGTTTGCCATCTCTCCCCACTGTTGACATTCTGCCTTCAGTAGAGAACTAAAGATTATCAGAGTACAGAGACTGATGGAGGCTCAAAATTCTAAAAACCGAAGTCAAGAAAAAGGGCTCCTACCACAGTGAGATTTTCTCCACAATGGGACATTCTGTGCAGACAGCAATGCTTCCACAGTATTAGAAAACTTAACAAACTCCAAGTACACAATAAAAAATGCCAAGAAAAAAATGAAAGGTGAGCTCTTTGTAGACTTGGTGGGGGCAGACTGGATGGTAAGTTCTCAATTATCTGGGATGTAGGGAAAAGCCAAAAGGGAACCCAGAGGAGCTAGTAAACCAAAGAATGAACTTGTTTAATTTAAAGGCAGAGAGAGTGAAAAAGAGGGGCAGGAGATGGGGTAGGGTGATGGACTAAAAGAATATTAATTTAAGAACAACAAGCCAGGCTTTAAAAATGGACATCTTAGAAAACAAAACAAAACAGGACAGAGCCTGGAGGGGAAGACACGAATTTCCCAGGAGAAAGTGAAGAAGAGCAAAAGACGTGGGCTCCTAGACTCAGAAGCCTGTGCTGTCTGGATCTCTGCTCCTCTGAGCACAGTCGACACAAATGCAAATTGAGAATGGGAGGAAGTCCACTTGTTTCTCGTTTATCCAAAAGAGCCTATCCTCAGAGGAAGGCAGGAGTCCTCTTCATTCAGTTGCTCACTGGTAGGAGCCACCTTGGATCTTCAACGCTCTCCTGGCGCAGACAGCCAGTTGTTTTCTCTTCTCTCCTAGGTTTTCATTTCTGCTGTCCTGACAGGAGTGAGAAAAAGGGAAGAGCCACCAAAATGTTACTGGACCTTTCAGACATTTACAAGCTATTTTCAAAAAGCCACATTTCTAAATAATGTACACTAAAGAAATATCCCTAAAACACAACAACAAAACCTCCTGGTTTCTGTCCTCCACAGCCTTTGTTTTTTAAAGAGTGGTTTTTAAAATCTGTTTATTATTATCATTTTTAAAAATCTTTTGGCCGTGCTGCATGGCATATGGGATCTTAGTTTTCCAACCAGGGACCGGACCCATACCCTCTGGACTGGCAGCTTGAAGTCTTAACCACTGGACCACCAGGGAAGTTCCTCCTCCACAACCTTTAGAACTGGCTATGCTATAAAACCTCAAATTCAGATTTCCCCTTTTCTTTAATAAAGAATGCCCTCTTGCAGTTTTTCCTTCCATCTTCCCAAATAAAATGCTGCCACACTGACAATGGTTTCCACTCAACCCTACTTAATGCATTCATAAAACAAAGAAATTGGCAAATTTTGGGACTCCTCTAAGCCTCCCCCTGAGATATCCCATGATTACAACTTAGAGCATTAATTAGGTGATTGTTGAGCAAGTAAGCATGAATATTAGTTTTAAGAACATTCCGAGTCACAATAAGTTTTACACTTACTTTTATTTGATATTAGATTTAAAATATTCAGAAATTCCTATTAGCTGGAACCCCTGCTTACAACCTGAAATCATAAAGTTGAAATTTGTTATTAGGTCATTATTTTTTAAAAAAGAAAAAAGAAAAAAGACCATTTTCCATAGAAACACAACAAGAAAAGGAAGGAAATCTGAAGAAAAGGAAAGCCCACTGATGTCAGATGTGCCCTAACATCCTTTATTCAGAGCTCCTCTCCTAGAAGCTTGCATACCTCAGGCGGTGGGGGCTTGATGGTGACTGGCTGGGGAGTCCTCCGGGGTGGGGAGGGCTTTGGCTGCACCTGCTGCTGGGCGGGGTTATAGTAGGTCACTCCTCCATATACCTGCGATGGGGCCTGGGAGCCCAATAAGCAAGGAAAAGAAAAAGGAATTAATTCATCCAAACTATGCTAAACAGGAAATATTATTCAGGCACAAAAATAAGAGTATAGGGGAATTTTTTATAATTTATAAGGGGAATCTGTAAGAGTATAGGGGAATTTCTAAGCTGCCCCCCTTTAAAATAATTATTTTTTTCTGCCTTAGTATGTCCTAATATAGTTCCTACTTCTTCAAAGTACTGCCCAGCTTTCTCTAATTCCTACCATCAGCTGACAAACAGAAGACACTGAGTTCAGTGGTAACACTCCAGATACCAGATGGTGTTAACCTGTTGGGAGTTAAACAGCACAGGGAAGGGTAGGGCTGGTAGGTAGAATATGGCTTTATTATGCAGTTAAATAAATTGCAGACATGCCCACCTAAGACATACTAAAACAACTGAATGAAACACTACTTTAAAAAATGGAAGAGAATGCACATATGATAGGCATCACCTCAGTAGCATTTCCAGCTCCTACCATCACATGCAAATCAGTGGCACCGAAATGCTCTCTAGAATTCCTTGAGTATTCTCCTCATCCTATATTCTTGTCTGATTTAAAGGATGTATACTTAGGAAAATCTCATCAGCCATCTCACCTGTGTGTTAGGATACAGATGAGGAGGTGGTGGGGGAGGCAATGCCCCTGGAGCATAAGGGTAACTGGGGTTACCAAAGTTCATGACGCCTGGAGCAGAAAAGTAAGTAGGAGCAAGCAACTGCTGAGGTGGTGGCTGCCCTGGAGACATGGATACTGGTGGGGGATAGAGGCCTGGATTGGGCAGAGGCGCCGGTGTCTGATGGGGATGTAAACCTGGACAAGGAGAAGAAACAACAATTGAAACAAAAGGTAACACCTTTTCCATGGGATGCCTGGCTGGACTGTTCAGCACAAACAGGCTCAGATTTTAAGTCCTCAGGATGGACCCAAGAGGAGTTTGTTGCCCATGTAGCCAAAGTGGCCAGCCTCATAAGCAAGCAGCATAGAGCTGAGAAAGTTGGGGTTTGTGATGCCCCCAACACACATCCTTACGTACTGGAAGCATATAAGCAGAGGTGCAAAGCTTACCTGGGTGGGGAAGGTGCATTTCTGGCTGTACAATCATGCCCTGAGGAGGCAGTGGGGCAGGGCTGTCACCATGGGTATAGATTGGTCCCTGGAACTGCACTGTAAGATATCACATTGGGACTCTCATAAATCCTCACTCTTTCCATCAAATGGACAAGTTTCCTTGTCCCCCAAGCCCCTGATAAGATGTTCTCAATTTTCCATATGAAGAAAACAGCAACCAGAGAATGTTTGTTAACCACCATGAAAGGTCACAAGGGAAGTTCAGAAGGCTGGTCTTTTAGTTCACTCCATCCTACCAAGAAGGATATCCCAGCTATAAAAATAAACTCACATGGATCATAGTAATGTCCTTCCATGATGCTGATATGCACAGGAGGGGCAGGGGGCTCTGGCACAGGTCTTTGCCGTTGTGATGAATAGCGTTTGGCTCGCCCACCCTGGACACCCTGAAAGAAAGAGGTCTGAGCAAGAAGAGTTCCAAAAGGCTGACTCTCTCCTAACGTCCCATAGATACTGCAAAACATTTACTGGGTACATGGCTGTATTAAAGAAGTATTTGCAGGACTTCTCTGGTGGCACAGTTGATAAGAATCCGCTTGCTAATGCAGGGGACATGGGTTTGATCCCTGGTCTGGGAAGATTTCACATGCCTCAGAGCAACTAAGCCCATGTGCCACCACGGAAGTCCTTGCGCTCCAGAGCCTGGGAACTACAATTACTGAAGCCTGTGTGCCCTAGAGCCAGGAAGTCACAACTACTCAGCCCATGTCCCACAATTACTGAAGCCCATGCGCCTAGGGCCTGTGCTCCGAAACAAGAGAAGCCACCACAGTGAGAAGACTGTGCACTGCAAGTAGACAGCAGCCCCCACTCTCCACAACTAGAGAAAACCCACTATACCAACGAAGACCCAGCGCAACCAAATACATACAGTAGTGTGTACATGCCAAAAAAAAAATTTACAAAATGAATTGAAAAACTGATGAAAAACATTAAGCTCTAAACCCAAACCTAAACCATACATTTCCAGAGACCCTAAAAGGGAAACATGGGAAAACTAACTTGGCTTAAACAGTGACCAACTGTGACATGCAACCCTCTACTACGTGCGCCCCTTTCCTCCTCTGTACCATTTCTTCCATCCGGTTGAACTGAGGTGGAGGTCCTGCTCCCATGTGTATGTGGTTGGGCATACCTGTAATACACCAAAAAAGTCACTGCTGCAGAGCAGATAGATGTGAACATAACTAAAGATACATCAAGAAAATGACAGGGTGAAGAATCCAACATGGGGAATGGCTCTCATCTTTTAAACTAACAAAATCCCTTGTAAACTATCTCTGCTTCCTGTCAACACCAGCATTTGGAAATTTGCCCCCATTGCCTGCCACCTTAATATAGCAGTAAAGCCTTTGAACATGAAAAAAAAAAATTACTTCAGTAATGCAGCTCAGAAAATGCAAGTTCAAAATTTTCCCATCAAATATTTATCATACAGAATCCCTGGGAGGTTATAATTAGCATATAATATTATCAAACATATTGGAAAATCTCAACTCTAATGTTTCTGAGCAACAACTAGGCAGAGAAGGATGTTCTAAATCTACCTCTGATTATTTCTGGCACAGAGGTCTAGGCTAAAAGTATGGGAAGAGATTCCCCTCTGGTTGAAGATGACTCAGGACAAAAAAGGAATGTTCTAGAGACTGTCTTCCAATAGTAATAAGGCACTGGCAGGATAGAGTGTATTTCTCTATCCAAAGATCAACTCCAGGTCCAGTTTAGGCTAGGCTACCCTAGTTTTTGGTACTCCAAAATTAAGCACACCAGAGAAGGATGCTAAAACCGCCAATCCAAGTGAGGTTTTCCTATCTAAGTTTGAATTAGATTTCAGAAACAATGGAAAAGATCCTCTGATCTATCTGACTGGAGGAAGAAAAAAAAAAAAGGATGGGTCAAAGGGATGGTAGGTAGTTCCTAGTCATGAGCACTATGCTGTCCCAACATGGTATCCACTAGCCACATATGGTTACTTAAATTTCAATTAATTAAAAATGAAAAGTTCAGTTTTTCAGTCACTCTGGCCACATTACAAGTATTCAAAAGCATCATCATTACAGAAAGTTCTACTGGGCAGCCTGGCTCTAGAAGACTAAAACATTTAACCATTAGCTAAAATAATAAAGAACACTGCCTTCTTCCACTTTTTCTACAGAGAGTGGTAAAGGATTCTGCACTCAAAGCTCAATAGTGGTGACTGATCAGTTAATAGTAAATAGTAAGCAAAGTAGTGGGCTAGTCTTATGTAACAGATAAAGCTGCTCTGAGCTCTTTGGATGAATATACCTATGGATCCATTTGTTTCTTGCAATTAATGAAAATGAAGATATTGTCAGATACCACATCTCTGAGAGACATTAGTTCCATGCCCCTAAGTCCAATGATGCAAAGGGATAAAAGCTAGTCATTAACCCTAGGTACCTACCCCGAAGCTCCCGTGACTGCAGGAAGGCAGGCTGCCCTGGACTCCAATTTTGTTCTGTTATATTTAGTTGTGCCACATCTTGTTCAAGACCCCCTGTAGTAGAATCCACTGGAGCCTCCCAGTTTCCAGTCTTAACAGGCGTAGGAGGTGTAGCTTCTGGAACTGGAGGTGCTGGGGTCAGCCCTTCGGGTGGAGGGGGCACCTCCTCTGCAACCTTGCCTGCATCTCCAGCTTTGATTCTGGTTCTTCTTGCCCGGGAATAGGATTTCTTTTCAACAGGCCTGTCAGGAGCTGGTGGTGCAGTATCAGGAGCAGGATTTGGTATCTCAGGGGCTACCTCTTCCTTCTCAGGACTGCCAAGCACTTGAGCATCTGCTTCTGGAGATGGATCCCTTACAGGAGTCTGCTCCAAGTGCCGAGACCGGTAATTAGTCTCATGTTTAACAGTCTCACCAGACCGGCCAGCGTGCTGTCCACCAGCTTCTGCAGGCCTAAAACCAGTACGACCTTCCTTGAAGCCTCCAGATCGAGAGTAATTCCTGGGAGCCGACATGCGGCCAGTACCTGCAGCATTCCTGTTGATAAATGTCCTGGGTGGTAGGGTGCCCCCAGGACCCTGGTGGCGGTGAGACTTACTTGGCCGCTCACCAATCCAGTTTGGATCTCTTTGTGGAGGACTCCCAAACCTGAACAAAGGGAAGAGAGAAATAATAAAAGGGACCACTAGATATATAAACTGTGGGTCAGGCAGACTTCCCATATTCCTCACCCATTCAATTACGGGCGGGAATGGCATTTTTTAAAGCAGAAGTTTTTTTTTTTTTTTTTTCCTTGCAAATATCAATAATATAGGCTCCAAAATGTCCTCACCTAGGTTTCCGGATTCTTCGGGGTTTGATATCATCAGGATTGTGAGCTGAGCGGATGTCATAGCCATAAAGAGCAATGAGCTCCTGTCGGGACTTTGGAGCCTGTTCATCTTCCCGAAACTTGTCATGCTCCCAGCGACCCTCATCCTTCCACAGCTTTCGCTGACGTCCCTTGGGTCTGGTTGGAACCAGGGAAAAGTGTCTTAAGTTGGCAGACTCTGCCAAGTAAAGATGTTCATGAAATAAACAGGGTTGGCAGAGAAACATTAGGAACTCAGGTAATCTCTCCATCTTCCCAGACAGGTTATACACAACAGGCCTTCCAAAAGCAAGGGTGAATCACAGCACCGCAGGGCCTGCTGGGCATCAATGTAACAGGTATAAAAATAAGGAAAGCCTTTACTTCAAACTACTCAGCACTCTGGAAACATCTCTCTCCTGTAAGGCCACCTATGCAAGTATTTAGAGGCCTTGAGCCTCAGATTAATGAAGGCAGTGGACATAGAAGTCTGGATCCCAGCTCCTCCACCAAAACTAACTAAATATTCTAAGTCTTACTTTCCTCATTTGTACAAAGGGGATAATCATAATACTTACCTTAAAATGTTGTGAACAGTAAATAAGATAATACAGGTAAAGCACTTAGTAAAGTGCCTGGCATGTAGTAAGCATGGAATACATATAATACTAACACATTACAGAGCAGTAGCAAGGGGCTGTTACCTGACTTCTTCCTCCTGAGTCTGCCCTCGAAGATCATGCTCAAAAAAGAGCCCTTTCCGGGGTATGTATGCTGGGTTCTTCCGATCTTCATCATCATCCAAATGTTTAGGGCCCTTTTTACTGACTTTGTTCTCCACAGGCTCTGTGCTTTCCTGTCAGACAGATAAAGAGCTCTTTACTCACTCCAAGCTTAAAAGCCCCTATTCCAGAACTCGAATGGAAATGGAACCCATTTAGTACCTTTGGTGGGTACTAACCTGTCCATCCCCACTTTGCCTCTCTCCAGTCACAGTGCCTTTGGTGTCAGGCTTTTCTTCTCCCTTCTCATCTTTTGCTGAAGAATTAGCAGCATCATTGGCTTCTGATTTCAGCTCCACTTTGGAGTTTTCCTCTTCACTGTACTCCCCGTCATCGCCCTGAAAAAAGTTTCCTGGTACTTTCTTGGTGGTCCCATGGATAAGACTCTGTGCTCCCAATGCAGGGATCCCAGGTTCAACCCTTGGGTCAGGGAACTAGATCCCACACATTGGCAACTAAAGAGTTTGCATGCCCAGCTAAAGATCCCACATGCCGCAACTAAGACCTGGTGCAAATAAATAAATAATTTCCCTTTAAGTTTCCCTGTTAGCTATGGAGATAAGATCCAACTAGTGCATTTAAAAATTTTCCATTCTTTAGGAAAACATTTTCTAACAAATTTTACTATAATGCAAGAATTAAAAGCAAACACTTCAACATTTTTACTAAAATTTCTACTGAATAGAAGCATCGTTTTAAAAAAATTAAAACCACATTAAAAAAACCTATACAGGGAATTCTCCAGCAGTCCAGTGGTTAGGACTCTACACCTTCACTGTCAAGGGCCCAGGTTCAACTCCTGGTAGAAGAACGAAGATCCATCCACAAGTTCCATGGCTCAGCCAGAACACACATACATAAATATATGTGTGTGTATATACATACACGGCTTCCCAGGTGGCTCAGTGATAAAGAATCTGCCAACGCAAGAAACGTGGGTTTAATCTCTGGGACAGGAAGATTCCCTAGAGAAGGAAATGGCAACCCACTCCAATATTCTTGCCTGGGAAATCCCATGGATGGAGGTGGGCTCCAGTCCATGGGGTCACAAGAGAGCTGGAAACAACTTAGCGACTAAACAATATATATATGCACACATAAACAAGCTTATATAGATCTCTGTTAGGTTTTCCAGTAAGATATGCATGGAACTGTCAGGAGCAGCAGCCTCTTTCACTAAGCTTATTGTGATAATCATTCCACGATGTAAGTCAAACGATTATGCTGTTGTTACACCTTAAACTTATACAGTACAATTTTACCTCAAACTAAATGGCAAAAAAAAACCACAACAAAACAAATAGCTGCAGCCTCTGGGGAAGAAGCCCAGGGCCTACGGATCAGAGGCGTTTAGGTGTCTAAAGCATACAGAAGAAGCTTTCTTTTTGATAATTTCTCTCTCAATGAACTGTCTCTTAAACATGCAGTGCCTAATAACTACACTCTAACTCAAGCTGTTAATTCTCTCATCTCAAAATGTCTTACAGCAGAGATTCCCAACCTTTTAGATTACATGAATCCCCTTTTAGGACCTAAAATTTTCATAGAATCCCATGAGAAATAGCACAGTATAGTACCCATGAACTGAGAAAACACATAATGACAAACAACTGCTATATGTTCAATAATACTTTAAAATACATTAATATTTTTAATTAACTTATATATTAAAAAATAGTAGTATATAACATAGATGTTGATTTGGTCTATAGATAATGGAAACAGAGTTAATGAATTTGCAATCCCTTATCATAACTCCATACTTTCCCACGGCACTATTACTTTCAAGTTGGGAAATAGTGGCTTTCATTTTTTTTAGATCTATGATATGAACACTAAATTTTCTGCCAACAGGAGAGCTCTTTGGCCAATAACTCTGTCTAGAATGATATAATTATAAAATTTTGACTTGTAAAACTTTAGAACTTGTATAACCACTGCATCTTAGGGAAAAAAAAAAAAATTAACGCCCAAGTGCTCCCTTCCCTTTCCTTCTCTTGGCATAGCAAGATTGAATAACCAATCAATTACACTTCAATTTTTTAAAAAACTGAATAATCCTGCTTGTGACGTAGAAAATCTATCCATACAAAGAAGGGTCCTAAGGCCATCCTTTAAATTAAGGCAACTAGAAAGGGTTAGGCAAGAGAGGTGTGGCTTGTTTCAGGTAAGGAAAAAAAGAAGCTAAGATTCATGCTAAGCGGGCTGGCTTCAGACTAAAAGTTACTCTCTCATATCCTGGTCCTTCTAAGATTTGGACCTAGTGAGGCAGAGCTAAAGGCTAGGGAAGTAGGTCTAGAGACCTGATGCTGCTGCTGCTGCTGCAAAGTTGCTTCAGTCGTGTCCGACTCTGCACGACCCACAGATGGAAGCCCACCAGGCTCCCTGTCCCTGGGATTCTCCAGGCAAGAACACTGAAGTGGGTTGCCATTAAGGACGCAAAGAAATGGGTTCAAAGGAAGGTGGTCTAGTCCCCACTGCTGGGCTAACAAGTCAGGGTGCCCAAACACCTCTGCCCCCAGCAGACATGTGCACTGTTCTCTTATTCTTCTACTGGATCTGACACTCAATCTGTAACAGACCAACTCCAGGCCCAGGATGGCCTAGGAATCTGATCAAAGATACTGAGATTCCTGATGAAACAAGAAGCTCTCAAGCCCTAAGTTTCTGACCTTTTTTCAAACAGGACCTAGACTGCCAGACTGGCCCAGATAAGCCAATTAATTACCCTTCCCCTTTATTCCCTGTCCAGCCTAAGTATTTTGGCCTCTGAGTGTTTTGAGTTAGGATTCCCAGAAAGATACTGTTATGAAGCTCACAGACCACACCCACACTGTAAGAACCAAGCCCTTATTTACAGCTTTTTAACAACCAAGTACTCCAGATTCTTCCCATTTTCCCTCAATCACAAGAAATTTTCTCTCCTCTTGAGCTGGAAATGGGTGGGTGGTAATCATTCAGTTCTTTCCTTGGTCCTAGATTCCCTGCAGCATGTGTTGCAAGAACCTTGCTTGGTGTGTATGTGACCTTAATTCACTGCTTCTCCCCGCTTCAACCCCAAACCTTCCCCCCTCCCAACAAACACACATTGACTGAATTCAAACATTTGAAAATAGTATCAGCATGAATAATGAGAGAACTTTGTTTCATGCTCTATCCCTTCTTAGTCTGTAGTGGAATGTCAAATGAGGCAACTCTTTTATTCTAAAGGAGAAAGTAATTTTGTTTCCAGGGCAGTACAGAAGATACAAATAGCATAGTGCTGAGAAGACTCCAAACTAGCATCAAAATCTGGTGTAACTGAAGCCAAGGTGTTACCCTAGGGTCAAGCTTCTTTGGCTACAGAAGTGAAGTGTTAGTGACTCATTTCCAACTCTTTGCCACCCAATGGACTGCCAGGCTCCTCTGTCCATGGAATTCTCCAGGCAAGAATACTGGAGTGGGCTGCCATGCCATTCTCCAGGGGATCTTCCCAGTCAAGGGATTGAACTGCAGGCAGATTCTTTAGCATCTTTGCCTACGGACTGACATCAAAACCATTTTCCCTACCGCTGCCTTTCCCATTTAGTGAACACCCTCCCAACTCTAAAGCCTAACCCTCCACTTAAGCAACTGCTTCCCTGGCAGAATTCTCACGCAGATGTTTTAACTCATTTTTCCATTCCCCACATATTTCAGAGTAAAAGGGGAATCGAATCTATCTTTCTCATTCTCAATGTCTCTTCCAGATCTCTGTCGCCTTTTATCTTTTATTGAAGTATAGTCGAATTATAATAATTTTAATTATTGCTGCACAGCAAAGTAGCATAGTTATATATATATAGTATATACATGGAATATAACTATATATACACACATATATATATATATGGGGGGGGGTGTGTTCGTATGTATGTGTGTGTGTGTACACACACAGGTTTTTTTTGGCCTTGCCACATGGCATGTGGGAACTTAGTTCCCCAAACAGGGATCAAAACTGCACCCCATGCATTACAGGCACAAAGTCTTAACTACTGGATCAGAGAAGTCCCTATACATTCTTTTTCATATTCTTTTCCATTATAGTTTATCACAGGATATTGAACATAGTTCCTTATGCTGTACAGTAGGACTTTGTTGCTTATCCATTCTACATATACCAGTTTCCATTTGCTAATCCCAACTCCACCTCATTTTAAATTCCTACTTCTCTGAGGCTTCTATCATCTAGCTATGTCTTACTTCTTGAAAGTTTGGATTACACCATTTTGCTTTTTTTCTTTGATAAAAGACCTATAGTAGTATTTGTTTTCACAAACTGAAAGAAATTTGAAAAAGATTTTTAAAAAAAGGCAAAAGTGAAAACTGCACTCAGTGTTTGCTCTGCAGTGAGTTGTCATACAAGCAGCTCTATACCCTAAGCTGAAGGCGTGGAACCACCAACCACCAAGCTCCTGTCCTGAGAACTACACTCAGCCTCTTAGCATCAAGCTGCCACAGCTTTGAACTGTGTCTGTGAGCACCGGTGCTTTACCTCAGTTAATTTGGGCATCACTTGCCGAGAAGCGTCCTAAGGTAATTGCTTCTTTGCTTTAAGTCATTTCAACTTACAAAAGGTTTCACAGGGACACTCTATAAGTTCAACGGGAAAACCTCCACCTTTGTCTTTGCCTGGGTCTACCCTGTCACTCATCTGAAAATTATGGAAATAAGCTCACACTTTTCATCTCCACTTCAGTCATCCACTTTCATGTACACATGTCAGACCAGTCTTACCTGGAACTGCTATACATTTTAAGTAAATCTGATCTACTTTAAAAAATCTTAAATTTAAATACCCCAGGTTTTCATCAGTACTGCCACATAAAAAAGAATGAAGTTACATTCTTACCTCACTCCTCATACAAAGATTAACTCAAAATGGATCAAAGACCTAAAACTAAGAGCTAAAGCTATAAAACTCTTAAAAGAAAACAAGCCTTTGGATTTGGCACAGATTCAGCAAAAGCTTCTTTGACATGCATGACACCAACAGACACAGGCAACTAAAGAAAAAACAAATATACTAGACTTCATCAAAACTGAAAACTTAACACCATTAAAGAAGAATAAAGACAACCCAAAGAATGGAAAAAACACACTTGCAAATCATACAGATGATAAGAAATAAGTCTAGAACATGTAAAGAACTCTTACAACTCAATGAGTAAAAGAAAACAAACGACAACGTGGGACTTCCCTGGTGGTCTAGTGGTTAAGAATCCACCTGTCAATGTAGATAGAGGACACAGGTTCGATCCCTGGTCCAGGCAGATTCCACATGCCACAGGGCAACTAAGCCCGTGCACCACAACTACTCAGCCCTACTAAGCCTGTGCTCTAAAGCCCGTGAGCAACAACTACTGAGGCCTGTGCACCCTAGTGCCCATGCTCTGCATTGAGAAACCACCACAATGAGAAGTCTGTGCCACTGCAACTGAAGAGCAGCCCCTGCTTGCGGCAACAACGAAGACCCAGCACAGCCAAAAATAAATAAATAAAAAATTTAAAAATGGACAAGGTATCTGAATAGCCACTTCTCCTAGGAAGATACACAAATGGCCAACAAGCACAAGACAAAATGCTCAACATCAGGTAAATACAT
Source organism: Capra hircus (assembly GCF_001704415.2). Classification (NCBI taxonomy): domain Eukaryota; kingdom Metazoa; phylum Chordata; class Mammalia; order Artiodactyla; family Bovidae; genus Capra; species Capra hircus. Next base: position 40,087,794 of record NC_030826.1, on the reverse strand, counting down.
ATCAAGTTACCATTTTACACCTATTAGGATGACCAGAATTAAAAAATCAAGACAATAATAAGTGCCATTAAGTATGTGGAGAAACTGTAATCCCCATACATGGCTGCTGAGAATGCAAAATGGTGCAGCTGCTTTGGAAAACAGTCTGACAACTCCTCAAACAACGGAACAGTTACCATATGACTTAGCAACTCTATTCCTAGGTACATACCCAAGAGAAACGAAAACACACATCCACACAAAAACCAGAACACAGATATTTTTAGCAATATTATTCATAAAAAAATAGAAACTCAAATATCCGTCAGCGGATGAATGGATAAATAAAATATAGTATACCCATACAATGGAATATTGTGTGTGCTTAGTCACTCAGTCATGTCTGACTCTGTGACCCCATGGACTGCAGCGCACCAGGTTTCTTTGTCCATGGGATTCTCCAGAATCTCCAGGTGGATTCTTTACTGTCTGAGCCAGGGAAATCCCGCAATGGAATATTATTCAGCCATAAAAAGAATGAAGTACTGATACATGCTACAATTTGGGTGAAAACTTCGGAAATAATGTTAAGTGAAAGAAGCCAGTCATATGTTATCATATATGATTCTGTTCATAAAGAAGGCCAGAATAAGGAAATCTCTAGACACAGAAGGGAAGTATGTGGTTGTTAAGGGCTGGAGGGAATGAGAACGGAGGAGCTGTGGGCGGTGAGTGACAGTTAAAGGGTACAAAATTTCTTTTTGAAGTAATGAAAATATTTTGAAACTGACTATGGTAATGGTTGTACATACTTGTATACACTAAAAACTACAGAACTAGACATTTTAAACTGGTAAGTTGAATGGCACATAAATTATATCTCAATAAAGCTGTTTTCTCCCCAAACCCTGCCTGTTATTCCTGTCCGTCCCCAGTTATTCCTTTATTCTTCCCTCTCATTTCTTAAGACATCCGCTTCATTGACATTCCCACCTTTTCCCTGCCTATCAGTCCTCTCCCACATTCGCCTTCTTCTCTCTCTAGACTCTGTGGCCTGATCATTTCAGCCCTATCGGTAGCTCCCTCCAATCCCCTATTCCCATGTGCTCAGGACTGGATCAACCAAACTGCCTGCTTTTCCTAAGCTTACAACTAGACTACTGATCATCACTAAGGGGGATTAAAAAAAAAAATCCTACAACTTTATTTATCAGTGCCACCTCCAGCCTCAACTATTTAAACTTCCTTTATCTCAAAATTCCTATACCGTCCCTTCATCAACAACCATTCTTTTATGTTTTTCCTCCTATTATATTTCACAAGGAAAACAAAACAAAGGGAACACCAGCTTCCTTCCCATACACCTTTCCTTCCCACCTCTCTATAATTACAGCGGAAGACAGTTTTCTCATCTGGTTCATACTTCTTCTCATATACTCAATCAAGGACATTACACACTTAGTACCTATCCTCTCCCTTTGCTTTCCCTTTTTAATCGTTTCTTCAACCTTTAGGCATACTTGATTCTCCAACTCAAAAAATAACACCAAACCCTCTCTTGACCTTAGAGCCTTCTTTCCAGCTGCCATCTCTCTAGCCTCCCTTTCACAGTCTAATTTCTTTAAAAATGTTTCCTCAGAGATTCTGGAAAAAATGGCAGCAGCATAGTTTTTGATCTCTTCAAATCTCCACATCAAATGGGGGCTTCTGACAGCAAAATCAAAACCCTCCGGACAATATTTACAACAAAACTGGGTTACAAGGTATCCCCCACACCCCAAAATACAAGCACATGAGCAAAGCAACGACTGCCACAAGACCTGCATCAGATTGGTGTCAGGGCTGGAAAAGCAGAGAGTGGTAAATGGACCTGCAAACAGGAGAACCTTGAACTAGTCAACAGGCAGTCAACAGAAAGTAAAACCAAAAACAACAGTTGAAACCAGAAGGGGTTTTGCTGTCTCTAATAGAATGTGAGTTTACGGATCTTGCAGTAAGAAGGTCCGAAAGGGCTGGAGCAATCCAAGCCTTATGAAATCTTAAAATCAACCTGGCTGCCAGGGGTTCCCTTGAGGATAGAGTACCACACTGAAGATAAAAATTGTTGAGAAGATACTCAGTTCAGCAGAAGAGGGACAAAAGGAATGAAGGAAGGAAGAAGGTCCAAAGCAAATTAGAGAAGGGAACAAAACCAGGAAATCTCAGAAAGCCATATATATATATGTATGTGTGTGTGTTTTAACACTAGGGGAAAACATCTGAGGAGGGAGTTCTATGAAGTTAGAAAAAGCTACTTTGAGCCATACTTCCTTTGAAAAGATCAGGAAGACTACGTAAAAATCAACAAAAGAGAAATACAGAGATCAAATCCCACAGAAACTTACTAAAAGAAAAAAAAAAAAAGTAGAATAGCACTGGTGGTTCAGATGGTAAAGCATCTGTCTACAATGGGAGAGACCCGGGTTCGATTCCTTGGTCAGGAAGATCCCCTAGAGAAGGAAATGGGAACCCACTCCAATACTATTGCCTGGAAAATCCCATGGACAGAGGAGCTTGGTAGGCTACAGTCCACGGGGTCGCAAAGAGTCGGACACAACTGAGCGACTTCACTAGTGACTAGTGACTAGCACTCCTACAATGAAAGCATGCCAGAAAGACATATGCATATCATACCAAAACTGCAACTTCTATTTCAAAATGAGCAAAAAAAGACATTAAAAATATTATATATGGCGTGAAAGAACATCAACCAGAATTTTAAAAATCCAGAAATGAACTCAAGAAGATATTAGAAATTTTAAAAATCATTTAAAATATAAAGTCTAGAACTAGAAGGAACACAAACAAGAGTGAATAAACACAGTAATCGAAAGAAAACAGAGATACTACAAAGGATTAAAGAGAAAGGGTCATTTACTGAAGACAGGAAAAGAGTATTTGGATGTATTTGGATGGAAGTTCCATGCCATACTATACAGAGCCTCTCATACCTATGAATACTGAACCAGAATGACTGAGTCCAAGACAAAGTATAATATAACTATCGGACCTTAAAGGAAAATATACTGGGAATATCCAGACAAAAATAGCAAGTGACTTATAAGGGAAAGAAAATTAGGTGATCAGCCAGTTCTGTGCAAGATAAAAGCTTTGGGTCATATTGCTATTTTCCATGGCTACCGTGGAAAGACAATTTGCAAGAAATACAACGGATACAGATAGCATGGTGAGTTGCACAATGAGTGAGTGGCCATCAAAATCTTTTTAAAAGATACACTATTAAAAAAAGGATGAAAAACTAACCTGTCAGACTAAGAGACAGATCAAAATTTAAGAAACAGGCAAAACTAAGCATAGCATCTAGGTATACACAGTTAGTAACTAAGAAGAAATGCAATCAAGTAACAGATAACTACGTAAGGCAAAATATCAAGTCAAACTCTTTAATCTAGATCAGTGCTGTCCAACAAAACTCGCTGGAATGAGGGAAATGTTTTTACCTATGCACATGAAGAGTTGAACTTTTTTATTAACTCGAATAGCCACATATGGCTGGTGACTATCCTATTTGACACAACAGAACTACACTCCTCTCTTAAATTTTAGGCAACACATACCAGATATTGCCACATCAAAGCTGCACATGTTCCTCAATCTCAAAACATCCAAAACTTAACCCAACACTGTCCTTCCCGGAATCTCTTCCTCCTGTGGTCCCTTTCTTAGTGACCAACACCATTCTCGAAACTGGGCATTACTTGGACTCCTTTTTCTTTTTTTTTTTTGATATTACAAATGTATTGAACTTCAACATTATTAGCACAATCTTTTTTCTTAAGGTAACAACACTTTTTTTCCCCTTATAATTACTAGTTTTTACAACAGGAGCTGTATCGCACATGTAATGAAACTGTATTATGATACTTTACTTATGAAAAAAGATTTCTCCAAATGATATATGCTCAAATGTAAAGGGTAAAGTAGAACTGCGGTGTTAACACAGGAATGTGTGTCAAAAAAACAAAATTAATTTAAATAAGTCATTCTAAATGTTAACATTAGAAGAACTGGGTGAAAAGCCTATGGAACATCTATATTCTCTTTGCGATTTTTTTTTGTAAATACAGAATTACTCCAAAATAAAGTGTATTTAGAAGAAAAGTCCTGGCAGTTCTATTTCATTTACTAATCCAAGGGAAGTTTATTGAGGGCCTATCACAGATACTCTTCTAAGCTCCCAGGATAGAACAGTGACAAAGACAGTCTCAGCCCTCCAGGAGCTTGCATTCTGCTCAGAGCTGAAGGAAATGGATATTAAAATCTGAAGGTTGGATTGCAGACAGGTCATGTGAGGCAGAAGTAAGTCTTGGGACAAAACAACAGAGGACACTCACGAGCAAGAGTCAAAACATTCAGCATTATTCTAGGGCTTTGGATGAAGCTAGAGAAACCCAGATCACCAAGCTCCCTCACCCCATTCCCTTCCCTCACCATGCTGCCGCTGTTCTTGTCAGTAAACTTTCTGGCTCTATCACAGGCATCTGGCCAGGTCCCAGCCCTCACCTGGATCAACATCTCCCGTCAGGAGAGGTCAAACAGTGCTGGGCATCTAAAGCTTATAGGAACCAAAACAGCAGTCTTTCCAGTTTCAGCAGAATTCTCTTCTCTGACTCCTTAATTCAGGCTCCACATTCAATCAATCAAGAAATTCTGTTATTAATAATAATACCTAAATATCTCTCAAATCTACGTCTTGCGGTGCCACTGCCATCGTCCCTTCTTTAGGGCACTATCACGCTCCTTGGACTACTCTCTTAACAGCTCTGTCTTCAGTCTTCCCTCATCTTCAGATCCTCCTCCAGTTAAGCCTACAATAGCCAGCCTTTCTTTCTTTGCTGTTAGAGTAACATCCAAACTCATTATATACATAATGGTAAACTGCTACAAAGTCACAATCACCAAACCTCACTGAATACTCCACATTGCCTGGCAGCCTTTCCGTTGTTTCCATTCTTTAATGACTCCTGCAACCAGTTACTCACTCCCAAACCTCTCATCCTCCTTTAATTCTTTGTGGGTAACTTTACAACTGACTTCACAGAAAGTCAGTCAACCACCAGTCACCACGTTTTGCCATCCCACAGCCTAAATGGCTGCCAGTGCTGCCCACTTCTGTTGCCACTGCCGCCACATTTTCTGCTTTCCTAGTCTTCCACAGTAGCTTTCTTAACTAGTTTTTTCTGCCTCTAATCTTGCTCCCTTCAGATAATTCTCCCCACTGCACACAAAACAATTGTTAAAGATAATAATTTTAAAATATTACTGTGAATCAACCTGGGATGTTGTTAACATATAAATATCTGAGTCTGCCCTCCTGCAAGAGTCTGTTTCAACAGGATTTTCTTTCATGTAGACGTTCCTTGGATCTGACAAACACTGCTTTAAAATTTAAGTCTAATCCATACTCCATATCATACTCTTGTTTAAAACCCTGTTTTACTTTCTTAGAATAAAATCCAAATACTTTTTCAACCAGGCTTATAAAGTGCTTTAAGATTTAGACTGAGATTCATCCTTACCACCAGTTATACTAAATCTTCCATGTCCTGCAACTCACTATCCTCCAATCCCACCCCTTCTGGACGTTCTTCTTGGACTGTTTCCTCTGCTAAGAAAATTCTAGCTAGCTAACTCCTACTCATCATTCAGGTCTCTATTTGAAGAGTCCCTCCTGTAAATACTTCCAAACACCCTATACTCAGTTAGCTGCCCCTGCCATGTGCTCCCAAAGCACCCTATGCGTCCCATATCATGGCATTTAACAAAAGGTTATTGTAATTACTTAACTGTCTGTATTTTCCCTCTCTGATCTGGAATGTAAATTCCATGAGGGCAGAACCATGTATCTTTTATTCCAGGGCCTAGCACAGCTCCTGGCACTGAGAAGGCATTTAATAAAGAGAAAGAAGAAGTAATCCCTGCATGATCTGACCCCTACTCTATAATTTGCCTTTATTTCTGGTATCCATCCTGTCCCAACGATGCTCCAGCCACACCAAACTACTTCCATGTTTCCAGATAGTCAATCTTCCCTCCTATCTCTGAGCTTTTGCAGCTGTTGTTCCCTCTGCCTAGAACATGACTTGCCTGGCTAACTCCAATTTATTCTTCTCTGACTGCCTAATATGGAATCAGTACCCAGTCATTAACACCTTATTTAACCCAACCGCCAGCAGTTGTCACCAAGTCCTATGATTTCCTCAATGTTTGTCTGACTTCCTTACTAAGCTGTAAGATTCCGAAACATAGGAACTTTGTTACAGTGTTCACTTTTGCATCTCCAAGGCTTAATGGTAATTCTAGTATGTAGTAACAGTTCTACAAAATTTACAGAATGAACCTTTGAATCCACAATCCAATTCTTTCTATATAAATCAGAGCTCTATTCAACAGTTCCAGGAAACAAGTAGTCATTCTGATAACATCTCTAGTTTATCCAATCAAAGCAAACTAAGTTCACAAACATTTGGCTTAGGGAAACTTTCTGCTAAAGACAGAAAACCTCATCCATAAACTGAGAAATGTTTCTGACACAAACCACTCAGAATCCTACCCTTCTGAGGTCTTCAGATATACTCAAAAAAATACCCAACTGGCTGGTTTCACCACCTAGGCATCATAAAATGGAGTGTGAAACATCCTGTGAAGGGCCAAAGAATGTTCTCATTCTCATATTTAGCATCTTATTTTCTTTAGATAGGGTGAAAGGTCAGCTATCAACAGTGTAACACATGTGGCCTGAAGAGGTTTATACAAAGCTTCCCTCTCTGTAACTGAACAACACTTTTTATAATAGTTTTTCAGAAGCATAAATGAAGAATGCACAAGTGGAGTAACAAACAGGTCAGATGCTTTCAAACCACAGGTGGGTACAATTTTTAAAACACATTTTCCAACCTACATCATAGGAAAAAGAATCTATCACACTCACTTCTGAATCTTCTGCACTTTCATAATCCGAGAGAACAGCTGAAAGAAAACAGAAACACATAAAGAAAAAAAAAAGCAACAGAAATTTTATAATTACATCTTCCAGGGCTTGTTGTGGGTCAAGCTAAAACTCTCATTTAATTCTGACATCAACCTATGAGGTTAAACTTATAGTCCCCATATACAGATGGAAAACAGGTTCAAAGAGTGGCTTTGACTTTCCCAAGATCATACAGCTAAAACTTATGCTCTTGAACGTTAAACTACAAAGAGCTCCTTTGTGGCACCCTCCCCAAAACCCTTAACAGTCTGCTGCTGCTGCTGCTAAGTCGCTTCAGTCGTGTCCGACTCCGTGCGACCCCATGGACAGCAGCCCACCAGGCTCCTCCGTCCCTGGGATTCTCCAGGCAAGAATACTGGAGTGGGTTGCCATTTCCTTCTCCACTAAACAGTCTGAGAGGATGTCAACTGCTGCAGACAGGTGACCTGAGTTTGGGGGAAAAGATCTCTATCATGATGCTACTCACCATCGCCCTCGATGCCATCTTCACTCTCCTGAAAGAAAGAAGACATGGGTTAGTTCTATGATTTCCAGGGGGTGGAGAAACGAAGAATGAACACAAAATGGTTGAAAAGGAAGACGAGGGAAGGTATATCTTTAACAGGCAAGATCTGAGGGAGGTCCCATCTATCCACCTCCAGTTCCAATTTCTGAATAAATATCCGCTTTCCATCCGCAGCAGCTCCGCCTGTCCCCCAACAAACCCTCAATCCCTTCTCTTCCCTTGGAGCTCCGGATGCAAACCGCACCGGGATCGCTCTCCTCTTCTCCAACACACTACGCCTCAGCATCTACAGTCAACTCCCAGCCTCCCATCACCACCTACACCCCGCCCCCGGTCCGCCCCGCCCGCGCGCACTCACACACTCCGACTCCTCAGCGCTCTTAGCGCCCCCGCTCTCCACTCGCCGCAGATGAAGGGCCCCAGCTCGGCCTCCGCGCTGGGAAGGCAGAGAGCCGCTGCCGCCGCCTTCAACGCTACCGCTGCAGCTCCCGCCGCCCCGCGCCGGGGAACCGCCGCTGTCTGAGCCGGAGGCACCAGATTCTTCGTCCTCGGTGTCCTGCGAAGCGCGCTGCCGCCGCCGGTCCGCCATCTTACGGAGAACGGCCGCCGCTGGCCAGATCCTGACGTACCGCGCCCGTCGCAGGGGCTGCCGGGAGGCTTGAGAGCTGGTCCCAGCATGCTTCACTTGCGGCGCTGGTCGCCCCGTTTTTCGGGGGGAGGGGCTAGGGGCGGAGCTGGCACGCTGCAGCACGTTTGCGGGTGCGCGGAATTGCGTAATTGGTGACATGAGGGGGTGTGGTGAGGCCCCTGACTTCCCCGCGGTTGGGCCCCTGGCGAGGAGAGTTGCTCTTGGGCGGGCAGTCGGCTCCGGTCCTTGCCCGGCCATCTTGGGCTTGAGTGGATAGTGTTGACCTGTCACAGCTTCACTGCGGCGTTAGAGTTGTTTTATGATTTTCTTTTTCATCTCTCATTTCTACCTACGTTTGAAGCAGATCGTTTGACTGCATTCGTTTGCTTAGTAAAAACCACGAATCAAGGGAAACCTCTGAAGCCGTTGTGCTGCTTCAGATTTATCTATTTTAAACTAAAGGGCGGGGGAGAAACCAGTTGTCTGTAGGGAAGCCCGAGGATTTAGTGTTGCAGCACTAGTGTTTCCCCTGTGTTCTCATTTCTTCCCCCTTCATGTGTCTTCCCACCCCAGCCATCACCTCCCTGAAAGTGCAGGCTAATACGATGTGCTTAGTCGGTCAGTCGTGTCCTACTCTTTGCGGCCCCATGGACTGTAGCCCACCAGGCTCCTCTGTCCATGGGGATTCTCCAAGGAAGAATACACGGACGGGTTGCCATGCCCTCCTGCAGGGGATCTTCCCAACCCAGGAATTGAACCCAAGTCTCCCACATTGCAGGCGAATTCTTTACCGTCTAAACCAGATGGTAATCTTACTAAAATTTTAGAACCGACTTAGAGATAATCATAGGAACGGGCATTGGTTTAATATCCCAAAATGATTTTCTTGCCAAACGGGTAGATGACGGAATGCTGTGATTTTAGCAACACATTTTTCAGCAAGGAAAAAAAATTTGTATATTTTCTCTGTACCATAATAAAAAACATACAAGAAGCACGAGCTAACTGTGCACCTAAAGGAGTACACAATAATATACACCCGAGGAAAGTCACTATCATAGCACAGGACTCTGTCCCGTGTAATGCTTTTACAAATAATATAGTCAAGGCTACTGATGCTTATCAAATTTATAGACATTATGAAACTAGACGGTATTATGAATGCCTTCAGAGATAGGATCCAAATAGAGCTCAACTGGTTAAACAAGTGGTAAAATGTGACAACTTGTAAATACAGGTCCAAAAACCAACTGCTTGGGCTCAAAATGAAGGATATATGATTTTTAAAGTGTTAAAAAAAAGAAAACCTAGAGGATCCTATCAATCACAAAGTAGATTGATACAGTAAGGCTGCCAAATTTAGTGTCTAAATAAGTAAAGAGATAGTCTGCCACTTTGCCTTTCAGTTGGTCTGCATTCAATTTTTAAATGGACTTGAGCAAATTGTTCACTCATCCAGAGAACTGAAACATTCAAGATTCTTTTGAGGAACAATTGTAAGAGCTCTGAATGTGAACCATGAAGATTGGGACTGCCACAGCAAAGTATTTGAGGGACTATGAGGAAAGGAGGAATTGATTTTTTTGTCACCCTGGAAAGCAAAGCAAGAACCAGTGGGCTCAAGTTACAAGAACTTAGATTTTGTCAATGAGGAAGAGTTCTCTAACATTTAGGAAAAACTGGACAGGAGAAAACGAAAGTGTTAGAGAAGAAGCTGGATTTCACTTGTCTGGAATGTTGTCAGAGGGAAATCATGTACTTGGGTCAGACTACATGACCTATAAGGTCCTTCCAGCTGAGGTTTTATTAATTAGACACCAGGCACCAAGCATCCTATCATCTCTTATTGTTTTTTAATTGCCCATTATCTGTAAGGAAGAACCCAGGACAAAGAGATGGAACATACACTGTGTTCATACACAAATGGGAGTTAGTATCTCATATAAAAGGGAAAATGGTGTTTTTCTATTTTGTGAAAGTGGATTTCTTTTTCTAGTCCTTTAAAATATCCAAGCAAAACTGTTTAATGCTTCCCAATAAATCTAATAAATTGAAGCAGAAGTTCAAAAATTAACAGCCACAATAGTTTATTTACAGTTGAACTCTTTATAAGATATTTACAAGACAACCAATTTTACACATCAGAAATGGTATCAAAAGTATGAATTACAACACAGACAACAATATGAAATGGGCATAAAACAAAGCTGAAGTGGACAGACAAGCAATTTCTTTTTTTAATTTATTAACACTAGCTTAAACTTTGTTAAAGAAAGAAACAAAGAACTATGTTTTAGGAGAACGGCAGGGCCTTCACTTGAAGATTGAATTTCACAGTGTTGTATCCCATGTAGGGAAAAAATAAGACTAATTTCCCCCCACACTCTGACACACTGTCTTTTTGCTCTTGGAACTTTGCTCATCTACTCTCCAACCTCCTTCTCAAAAAAACTTCAACATGTCCAAATCAAAGGAGATTTGATCTAGAAAAGGGGGCAATAAAATAAAGAGATACTAGGTAGAGGGAAAACCAAGGAAATTAGAATCCACATAAGTCTGGCCAAATAGCACCTCATGGATTCCTCTTAGTCTAACTTGAGTTCAGAATCTGGGAAGTCCCTTGGGTAGGAACAAAGGTGAAATCTGCTAACCCATATCCAAAGGAATCCAACAAATGCTGAAAATTAAGAAACTGAGAGGAATCAAAGAATAAAATAAAGAGACACTGACTGGTCTTTTTTCTTCTTGGGCACATTTTAAAGGAACATAACATAGGTCAGAGTAGGAAAGCCAAACAGTTTGCCATATTAAAATGATGGTAGAACAAAGAAAATCTGGCCTAGTTTTTCTAGAAATCTCCTTCCTCTCCTTAAGGTGTGAGATGAGAGCCCCTAGTGGAATAAGTCCTATTTCTCTCTACATTCTTGCTGCAAAGAAGTTCACAGCAGGTTCCCTTGTGGAGAGCCCACTCTCCTAAGCAGATGGAGTTACAAATGAAAACCCATAGCCACACACACACACACAAAGGAGAAATAAGAGCAGCAAGATCATCCAAGAATACTACACGTGCTGCCCGAGTAATTCCTTTAAAAGTCAAACTCAGGGAGCACAGACCAACATCTCACGAAAAGCTTTAGCAGTGGGAGGCCCCTGAGGAACTTTTTTCTTCCCTTCCCACAATGGTATCCCATTCTCTCATGCTCCACTGATGGGCCGGCCACACACCCTACATACCTTGGCTTCTCCTCTAAAAGTGCTAATAATCTGGGGACATATTCTCTTCAAGGATAAAAGCCCCTACCTTCTAGGAGATTAGACCCCTACTTGTTTTCATACAATAGTCCTGAAGACTAAAGAAAGGCAATTCCTATATATTTAAGACCAGAGGTCTTGGCTCTATTTTCCTTCCAGATAGTTACAGGGATCTTACACTGAGACCAAAGTGGCCTGGAGTGCTGTCCTGAAATTTTTTAACAAAATGGGGGAGGTGACGGTTGGGAGGGGAGAACCAAGATGGTACACATACAAATCTATTTTTACAAAATGAACTGGAGAAGCTCATTAGGTACATCTGTTTGTTTCAAGATGTAGACATTTGCCAGCCAGAGGAAGCACATATTTCCACATACATCCCCCACCCTCCCTAAATCTCTAACCCACCACCAAGAGCTCAGCTAAAAGGATAAGACCCAACTAAGGAATACTCAAGAGGTGATGCGACACAGAGACGTCTGTACAGGATCTGGCGTGCCGTTCCCAACACCAGCTGCTTTTGTTTAGAGCCATAGCTGGCCCCAAGCTAACCATCCTCATTCTCTCTTCAGAAGATCTTATTCTTGAGGATTGGAAAAGACATTCAGTTACCCATTAACTTAAGAAAATAATCACAGCCAAACATCCCTTCCCACATGGCTGTATCACAGAACAGTTTTAAGACAACAACTGTGTTTTCAGATATTTATCAACCAACTCGCCATTATGTTTTCTACCCTGTGAAGATGACTTGCTTCATCACGTCACTTGTTATTCCTCATCTGGTCCTTAAGCTCCTGGTGAAATTTTGTTTTGTTTTAGGGTAAAAACCGCTATACTCATACTATAAGGAAGGGTATATGGGGCGAGAAGAGTGCCATGCAGGCACAACTCTAAAGGCAGGGGTTGCTTCATCTTCCACAATCTAATGAAGAGAGCCCTTTTACCCCTTTAACACAGGCAAATGTAAAGAAGCAGACCCCTGAAGCTTCCAAGTCTGCCATCCTATAGATTTAAGTTGAGAACTCATTTCCCCAAAAAGGGAAAAGAAATCCCAATCACCCTCCACAATTCACAATTAGCCCAATGAAAGAGTTTTTGTGAAATCAGAGTGATGAAAACAAAACCAAGATCAGGGGAGTATGGAAGGGCATTTTCAGCAAATGGTAACATACATAAGGACATAGGTCACATATACAGGTCTCTGCCACTCTCTGGGAATGGCATGCTACAACTATCTGAAGACAGAAGGTTCTTGCCAGCACAGCTATTTCCTACACGTCCGATGAGGTGTTTGCTTCTTCTGGATCTCCAACCTGCATCGGCTACGCTCATCCAACCAGGGCAGCTCAAAATTCCTGGCAAAAAAAAGAAGGAATCAACCTGCAAGACTAGAAGAAATTCAATATGGACATGAGATTAAGTCAAAGAGCGACGGTATACCCTTCACCACTACTAGCCCTGACTCCCAAGTCCCAAGTTTGGAGTGTCTTTCTTGCCTCAAAGTCAGAGAAATGGTGTGCTATTAAAGCGACTGAATAATCTATTTCTAAATCGAAAAGCAATCCTCCTAATTCTTGGCTTGGGAATCTTATCATTGCAAAAGCTAGTGGCCCAGGCAGCGTCACTTCTGTCAAAGAGCCATGGCTATCCCTAAGCCAACTATTCCACCTTATATTGAAGCTTTCATGAAGTCTGAAAGGGAAGTGAAGTGCATGCCACCTGAGAAGAGGGAAAAAAACTTTATACTTACTGTGGAGTTAGTTTTGGTAATGGTCGTCCGAATGCTACAACAGGCAAGAAGGGGGTAATCATCAAACTTTCAACTATGGAAGAAAGCCAGATGGGACCTTGTTAGTGACATGGATGGACGATACCTAGCAACTATACCTCTTCCAAAATACCACATTCATTCAGAGCAAAGTTGTATCCTGGAGCCTTGTACCCTTTTTCTTCTCTGAGAAAACTTATTCTCTTAGATAAACAAAACTTACCATCATCTGGCTCAGGGAAAAATGAGGTAACCTCGGGCTCAGATTCCTGAATTCCTTTCTTTTTATACATTCTGAGCTGCAGTCGCTGTAAAATTCTTTGTTCCCTGATCCTCTGAATATCCCATCTGGGAAAAACAAACCAGACAAAGAAAACAAACAAACCCAATATTACTGAAAACCTGCTCTATAAAGGCAACTCATATGATCCAGATGCTAGGGAGATCCTGGCTGAGACTTCTAGATGAAGGGATGGGGATGGGAAGCAGGGGGTAAAGAGAACTGTCTGCTTGATTAGGGAAGAGCTGTTTCAGTCTAGCAGTCTGGATCATGTGTTAGTGTTCCCCACAAGAAAAAGAGGCCAAACATCTTTATCTCTAACAATAACCACTTCAAAACTGTGATACTCAATCAATTAGGAAGTCAGTAGTTTAAAAGCATTAAGAGCTCCTGGGCTCCCCTCAGCACGGATGAGAGATGTCACAGTCCTATAGGCTCAACTGTTCCCACAGTGAACATCTCTAGCCTCACCTTTTCCTTCTCTTCTCATCCAGCTCCAGTTTTGCATGCCTCTTCGAAAACACACTGTCATCCAGGTTCTGTGTAAAGAATAGCAGCCGATAAGCTATTTATCACCGTGTGACATGTATACTCATTTCCAGCTTCCAGGAATAAAACCTTTCACCTTTAGGTCCTACCTAAGTCTATAAGTTCTATGGGTATCATGGGAAACCCCTGGTAACAAAAATCAACAGAACACATACTCCTATCCCTACTCCTACCCTTGTAGAATCTCCACATGTCAAAATCTTTTCTATAACTTTCCGAAGTGAAAGTCACATAACACGGAAACAACCCTTCAGACTGCCACAAACCCTCCCTACCGCTATATTTTATAAGGATATGAGTTTAAAGTAAGTATCAAGCTTTCAAAAGGCAAATGAGCTTGGAATATATAATTCTGTTTCTGAGTGGTACATGCCTAACTTTTCTACTTAGCATGAAACCTAGCTCTGTTTTGAATATTCACTAGCTACTTATTGTTTAATAAATCACTTCAGCCATTTTAGATCTCAGTTTTTTCATCTATACAACAAAGGAGCTGGACTTGATAATCTCTCAAGTCACCTTCTGGCTTTAGAATTCTATTTAACCCATCCATACAGTTATTATGACATATTCAAGTTATACCCCCATTTCCATCTATCTCGTACTCCCTTCTACTGACAAGTCTTGGGTACCTACCTCCAAAAGGTCTGAAGGATTTGGGTCCCTTAGAGGCTCTACTGAGTGGTCCCTCCAAGAAGGAACTGGAAAGAAAAAAAAAAAGAAAAAGAAAGGGAGGAGGGGTGGAACCACCCTTAAATCCAAGGTCACACAACCTAGTATTCACTAGGACAAGAAGTCTCTCCCCAGATAAGACAAAGTTACCAAGTGATAGGAATCCATTCTATGGCCTCACCTGAAGCCATATTCAGTGTCCTTGCTATGGTATTGAAAGAACCTAAAATGCCATTGCAGTCTGCCAAACACAGGATTACAAAAAACCCTAAACCAATACCTGACAATTCATATAATGGATGCTATTGCAGTTCCTGAAAAACAACTGAAATTTGTAGTCATTTTGAAGTCTATAGTGTAATCACATACCAAGGAATCTCACTCTCCCCCATCCAACTGATGGGGGATGCAACTCCCAACCATCCACCATCCCACCAGCCCCCACCCCAGGCCCAGTCAATATAATTCCTATTCTACTCACCAGCCAAGACTGAAGTTTCTCCTGCAACACTTGATGGCATCAGACACCCTAAATAATGCAGGAAAGAAGAATCATCTCAGTGTAAAAAGAAAAAAAGCCCATACCCAAAATGGAGGAAAGGATCATCACTGATGTTCTCACTAGGAAGCCATTTTGGTTTTTTTTTTTTTTGAGTTGCTCTTTTGAGAATTTCTCTCTAGGGGAGGGGAAGAGGGAACAACAGACAAAAGAAAAGAAAATAAGCCCACCACTTTTTTTTTTTTTACACTGAGACGACTTCTTTTCTTCATTATTTAGGGTGGTTTCCCTGCAACAGTTGATGGCCAAGGATATCAAACCTTAAACTCAGAACATGGCAGGTGAGTAAAAGTTGACCCTATTTTTCAAATAAAAGATCAGTGTTCTCAAAACTTACACATGTAGTCTTCTTAAACAGCTCCCTCCTCCCTCCAAACAAACTACCTTGCTGGTCCAGCCTGAACAACATGCACAAAGACTTTGGCTTCCTTAGAACAAGCCATTGAGACTTCCTCTTGAAATAGGGGCGTCCAGAATAAGGATTCACACATTTATTCACAACTCAGGCTCCTCAGAGGACTGGGATTCCCCCCAATCAGACTCTTTCTGTACTGCTAGACCCACAATATCAGAGGTGTTTGGAATTTTCTGTACTACGGCAGAAAGGGTTTTCAAAAACAGCCAGTCACACAGAACAGCTCCGGACCAAGCCATTTCTCAATCCCGGATGGGAAATTGCTTCACGGTTTCTCTTGTTACACAGCATTGCCATGGCAGCAAGAAGGTTAACCATTAAGGATGAACCTGTTCAACTGACTGAACCAACAAAAAACCTGAACCTAGATCAGGGTCCTGGTCTATCCATGTACTCAAATGTAAGGCCTAATGAATTTTAGATAATGAAGAAGAGTAATCTATCTTCCCCACTTAATTTTGTCACCAGAACAGCCAAACAAAAGCCTGGAGAATGCTCTTGTCTTATTGGAATGGATTCCCACACCCAGCCCTACGAGGGTAAGACACATCAGTAGAAACTCAGGACCGTGACTCTATCCAAGAAGGCTTCCCCACCATCACCCCGGAGCACCCACAGTGACTGTCACAGACTAACATTACATGATTGAAGGCACATTCCAGTTACTGGTTGATGTAGGAGATAGGGGAGCATCTCTGTATGGAAGCCATGAAGAACAAAAAGGGAATGAAGACCAAGGTCCCATACCCCGCACCCATCCCAAGCAGCTCAGATATCCCAAGATAGTCCTTATTGTTTGAAAAATAGTTTGTAGACCATTTTATTTAAATATATGAACAACCAATGGGCTACTGCAATCCAAGTAAACTCTTCACATTTAGAACCTTTGTGAAGTATAGTGAGATATAGTAAGACTGTTGGTCTTTGGCAGATTCCTCCTGCCCCCCAGACCGGGACACAGAGATACAGATAAATGTTTATATAGTTAAAGAGCGGAGGCCCAGGTGAAATTCCCCACCCCAAGCTGGCTCCCCAACCCAAAAATTACCATTGGCCCCTGAGAACACCCAAAGACCACCCTCCCAGGTTTCACACAGTATCAATTGCAGGAACAGTCGTGCATGGCAAAGTATAAGTTCTATGCATTTCACAGCACAGAAAACCCTTCTTTCAGAGGGCATGCAAGTTGCCGGAGATTACACCCCCAAGTCTGGTGCTCTTGTGATGAGCAACTTACTGGCAAACACATCTCCCAGTGTTGTAAGCAGGCAAATACATTGAGCACATTTTGCTGTAATTCCATCTATTTGCAATGCCTGCACAGTGTCTGTCTCTGGCTGTTAACTTACTCATTCTTGACAGAACTCTGCTTTATTGATTGCACTTTTTTAAAAATGCCAAAGGCATTTTCACACTTGTTAGCTTGACCGCCACCACTAGGGTATAAGAGCAAGTGTTCTCTATGCCTTACTTGCTACAGTCTCCTCCTTCTTTGGAGAGGATTCCCGTAATGGTAACGGTGATGGGGGAGGCTGGTGCCAACGACACAAATACATTTCTGTGGTGGAAAGGTACGGCAAATCTTCTATCTCACTTGAGAAGGCTTTCTCCTTGGGATGGGTGCTGGGTCCCTTCTGGGGAGTTGAGAGTCTTGGCGGGGTGTCCACTGAAGACCGGGGCTTTTCTGGAGTTTCTTGGCTCCTCAATTCACGTTTACAAACAGTTTCAGATAAGGAACCACAGGGTTCCTCTTTAACAGGAGAGTGCTTAGGAGTTTTTGTTTTGACTTTTGAAAATTCAGGAGCCAGCTTTTTAACAGGAATCTTTCTTTCTGTACTTCCAAATGGGGATTTCCTATTAGATAGGGAAGAAAAGATTATAGAATTTTATTGACTCGAATAAAATCTGATTTGATTACATTTTCGGGCAAGAGAACTAGCTTGCTCCAAAATGACCAGTATTCAAGTATCTAAATATCTGAGTTCACTTGGCTGTCATGAACAGGAACAGCCTCATGCTTAACAGTATGTATAATAAGCCCTTAGTAAACGTTTGTTGAACAAGTGAGTTTCCATGCTAAGAACTTCTACTACTATTCCATTGACTACTAAATCTAAGAAGGTTCCTACTTTATTCAAGATCCTTTAGCTAACATCAGATGCCTCTACTCTGTGGTCTATTTCATTCCTGTCAACCAGACCCCAGTCTTATCCCACCCCGATATTCCTATACCACGTTAATTACAATCATTTTTCCTTGCTATTTTCTGATTCTCTCTCTCCCACCAGTCTACACACGCACACACACACATGCACACTTCTAGAATGTCATCTCCTTTCCTTTTTCACCAACCTAAGTTCTATACTTTTTCAAGATCCATTTCCTCCTTAAACTTTCACTATTCTAACGCACGATAATTAATCTCTGAATAGTCTGTATCACTGTTGTCTATCTGCATATTTTATTGCAGTTGAATTCTGAGTTTTCAAAATTTATGCTATCCTTATAGCTAATCTCTTCGAGTCCAAGGACAGTTAGAGCTTACTTTTTTTTTTTTTTGAGCTTACATTTGTAACATCTACCAGTGCCTAACGCAATGAAGGAATTTAATACTTCCTAACTTGAAGTGAAGGGCTATAGTTTTAAGAAATTCAGCTGTCACATTTGCTGCCCATTCTCTTTATGATGTATGCTGCGTTCTGTAATTACTACTGTGACCAAAATGTTCCTAACAGACTTTTATAGCCCACACAAGGATGTTTCAGTTTCTCAGTACAGAAGACCTCCTGATTCAAGATACAGTTGTATTAAAACTAATTCGTAAGTCCTCATCCCTTACTCTCAGTCACTGCAAACAAATGACCTCAAGTCCAGACAGTGTAACAAAGTTATCAGCACACCTTTTGTGTCCCTTTCCACTCCGCCCACAGGAGAAAGGCTTGGGAGGCAGAGTCTGGGTTGTCTCAGAAAGCTCCGGCTGGCACTCCAGTTTAATTTTCTCCGATAGCTCCGTTTCCTCTCTTTCTTCAGTTTCATAGCCCTGAAACAGCTTGTGCCTTTCTTTCTCATTATCCTTCTTTACCAGCTGCATCCGCCTTTCCATACGTTCTATCCGAGCAAGGAGCTAAAAAAGAGAGGGGCAAAATGCAGACTTAAAAAACAGAAAAATTAAACACAGGTACTTATCCCCATTCTGGAATCAGTCTGGTCTTCTGCCTCTTTCCATGAACCACAGCAATTCAACTTATTTTTAACAGGCAGACATAATCTGAATAGATTTTCTTAATCACAATAGAGAAGACAAGGTGCACTGGTTAATTTTAGGAGCCAATGTATTTGGGGAGGGACATGGGGAATCTGTAGTTCATTCTTCTGAAAAAAATCCTCTTCACTGGGAGAGGCCACAACATGCCTTTTAAATGGCACAGTCTCTGCTACTGCTAACATGTGGCTCCAAGTCAGTTTGGGAGTTTCCAGAATTAACCTTAATGTTCTTTTAGGAGGCCCTGAAGTTCTCCAAACACTATCCTCTCTACTTCCACTCAAAAATGCTACACACAAAGTCCAGACAGTACATTGAGACAGAATTAAAAGCTCACACAATCACAGTGCCACTAGGGATTGCAATGTTATTTGAAAGGGGGTATGGTAGGGTGGGGAGGTGCCACCTAAACTGTGAACACTCAATTTGGAAGACTTATAAAAAGAACCAGTACCCATAACTCCCATCAATCATCACATATGCATATTGCTTTGCATTTGAGATAACAGAAAAACTTATACCTATTTATTTAAACATTGAAAAGTCTTTTGACTCTAATAATTAAAGGGAGGACCACATGATCAAACACAAAATGGAAGTCTATTATCATTGAAAATTTCACATTAAAATGTTCTGAGAAAAGATGCCAACTGTGCTACTTATACTCTATAACAAGAATTTTATTTGGGTTAGACAGTGATATTAATGTTGACTTCATTACATCCACTTAGCTGCACAGATCTCATGAGAAGCCAAATAACAACTGGAATAAGAGAAACAAGCTTAAGCGACACTAAGACTGCAATACACAACAGAGGCAGTGAATGCCAAGTTCAGACTGACACTCTATCCTTAACTCACCCCACTTTTCCTGCCTAGGAAAATCTGCAAAAGGGCCATTACCTCAGGAACTGAGCAAAAACCACAATCAGCAGAGAGCCCCCTGTCAGCCACACTCTCATTTCATCTCCTTCTGTTTTGATTCACAGCCTTAACATTACTTAAACACGTCTGTTTGTGGATGACATTTCCTTGATTTCTTCTCCTTCACTGGTCGTCCTCTTCCGGACTCCCCCCCTCCCAAGTCAGGACATGATGTGTTGTAATTACAGTACCATCACACCCCTAGACTGCAGTACAGTAGCTGAGCACTGCCACCTCCATATTGACTAACTTCCACAAATCAACACCATGAAATATTTTAATGAGACCGGCCCCAGCTCCCATTCCACCTTGCAGAATGCCTTCTCTAATAAAACAGTTGCTGCCTGAAGAGATTCATTTGGAAAGCAAACAAAATGAATAGCCCTCTGCTCCCTTGCTCAGCCCTTGGCGCACACAACGCCAGAGAGAGGGAGGGAGAGAGAGGAGAGACAGAGACTGCTGCAGCCTGAACACAACAATTGTAGAAACCATGTTTATTTTTAGGCAGCTGTAAGGTATGCTAGCACTATAATATCCCACCACCACAGCTTTCCTGATATCTGGAGTATGTTTTAACACATCAGGTGCCCTTAACTACTGCTACAAGGGTAATAAAATAAAATAAAACAAGCCTATATAGTCATGCTCCTCAGAAGTACAAAGAAATAATAAATGACTTCCCTACATCTTAACATTCTAATATAGGGGAAAAAATTTCGGTCTGCTTAATACATTTAATAAACTTAATCTCCCCTGATGCCTTAAAACCCTTCCAGTTTCTAAACACCATGCTTATACAAGGGAGCTGGTCAGTAGGTCATGTTTTATAACTCCAATTCCTATTAAAACAAACAAAAAAAAAACTATCTGAAATCAAAGGTGATGATTCTCCTAATATCATTTTAAAAAGCTAAAACAGGATTCCACTGTGAGTCACCTCAACCCCTCTGCCAATGAAAAGGCCTACTACTCTATCTAGATAAAGATGCTACAGCAGTGCTTAGAGCAACAGCTGCTATGGCCCTCTCCTCCAGAATGCATTTCTAACGCAAAGCTCTTTAATTTAACTCCTTCCATAAAGCAACCACATATGCATCCCACCTTTTCATTTTTCAACCCCTCACAAATCAGATCTTTCCCACTCAACGTCTTTCCCACAAGTCTGGGGCTGTCATTTTAAATTAACCCTTTGGCACCTGAAACCTCCCCTCCCCCTCCTCCTGGGAGGTTGCCCTTTAACCCTTCCCTCAAACCCAACGTGTCTGTGAGCCTGGCTCCCAAGGACCCAGCTACTGAGAAGACTCCTTTGCTGGTGGCCGACCTCCTTACCCCTAACTCAGGGATACCTTAACCTCCTACAGCCCCCTTCCCCCGAGCATGCGCACAACTCGCTCCTCGTCCCGAACGCAGATTAACCCTTCCCGTACCGTGTCTCTCTCTGACTTCAGCTCCTCGATCTCCTTTTCCTTGGCCTGCAGCTGCTGCTGCTGCTGTTCGATGAGGTCCAATTGCAGCAGAAGGATCTGTTTGAGGCAGGCGGCCTGACTGGAAGCTCCAGAGCCGCCGCCACCTCCGAGAGGGCTCTTCCTCATACTCTTCCATCGGCCCTCGCTGGCCGCCAGGGTCCCGGCGGCGGCGGTGGGCGCGAGGGGTGGCGGCCCGGGCAGAGGTAGTGGTGGGGGTCCCGCCGGGTCGGAGGCGGTGGCAGCTGGGGGAGCCGCCCCACCCTTGTCCCCAGCCCAGGGCGTAGGCTCTTTGGCCGCCGCCACGAGAGAGCCCGTCTGAATGGGCAGCACCGCCTGATACTTGGGTCGGGGACTGCAGCCGGCTCCGGCTGCCGCTGGCTCCCCCCCAATGCCAGCTTGTTTGGTGGCCGGGGGTGGACAGGGCAAGGGCACCGAGCCGCCCCAGCTCTCTTCCTGCTGCCCGGGGGCCGCCCCGGCCGGGAGTAACAAGCCCCGGCCCTTGCCGCCGCAGCCGGCCGGTGAGGGCGCGGGGCTCCCGCCTTGGGAGGAGGCCAGCGGGGGCCCCGGCTCCTTGAGCTTACGGTGCCGGGGGAGGAAGTGGGCTTCGGCCGCCCCAGGTTCGTCCTCGGGCCCGCCCAGCGCCGCAGCCCGCTCGTAGTCCAGTCGCTGCTCAGGGTTGCCGCCGGCAGGGGCCGCGGCCGCCTTGAACACTGCGGATCTCATGGTCATAGTGGTCCGGAGCAGCGTCGGGGACCGAGACGGAGGAGGGGGTGGGGAAGGGGTGAGGTGCGGGGGGTCGAGGACGGAGGAGGGGGAGGGGAGTTTGGCGGGCTCGCCTCAGCAGCGCGGCAGCAGGCCTCGGCTAGCGCGGCTCCTCCGGGGCCCGGGCGCCATCCCGCCGGCGTGCGGAGAAGTGGAGGCCGCGGCTGAGGCCCGCCGCCGGCCCATGGGGGCCTCGCCGCCGCCTCTGCTGCCGCCGCCGCCGCCTTCGCCTCAGAGGCAGAAGCTCGCACCCAGCCGCCCCCGAGCTCATCCCCAGAGCTCGCTTCGGCCCCCCCTGGCCCGGCCGGGCCCGCCTCGTCTCCCCACCCCACACCCCCCCTTCCCCGCCCCGGCCCCCCGCCCCGGAGCTCGCCTCAGCCGCCCCGAGCCTCCATTTTCCCCCCCCTCCTCCTCAGGAGGGGGTGGGAGGGATGGGTCCGCCCAAAGCCCTCCTACTACGGGAGAGGGTCTGTCGCCTCACCCGGGGGTCTCCGGACTCGGGGTCCCCCTCCCCCACAGTCACCCCCGATGCCTCAGCGTTTCCCTTTAAAAAAACGGAGCCGCTCGGAGCCGCCACAGCCGCAGCCGCCGCCGACCGGAGGGCGCATGCGCCGGGAGAGAAGCGGGCGGGAGTGAACCGGGAGCCGAGAGGAGGGAGGCGGGCCGCGCTATTGTGAAAGGGGCCGCTGTCGCCTGGAGGAGGGCGGGCAGGGGGCCGCGGGGGCCCCGGGCGCGGGGGGCCGGCGAGGGGAGGCCGGGAATAAGGGGCGAGGACCGAGGAACCCGCGGAGCGGCGGGGTGAAGGTGGGCTGCCGGAGGAGGGGCGAGCCGGGGGAGGGTCCGGAGGAGGGAAGAAAGGGCGAGGGCGGCGACGGGCTGCAGGCGAATGCTGAGGCTCCGGGAGAGAGAGAAGCGCGAGCGAGTGGAGTTGAGAGGAAGGAAGGGGGCTTCGGGAGGCAGATGCGCCCTCCGTGGAAGTGTATCGAACGCTCCATGTACCCGGCCTGCGCTGGGCGAACCCTTTCCCGGGCACGTTGGCAACAGGCCTGGCCCTCACCAGAGGGGCCCCGCGGCTCCGCGCGCCGCCTGGACCAGAGTTAGGATGCAGGCTCCTGTTTGAGCCTGTGGGTATTTTCTGGGCATAGAATTCTAACCCCTCCAACCCTGCGCTCCCCAGCAACCCAACACTTGTATGGGAGAGAATGAAGTTCTTTGTCTCTAAGGGACCCAGATGAGAAACGGAGGGGACCTCTGGTACCCCGAGGGAGGAAAATCCATGATGTCTGCTGCCTAGGGAGTTGTTGCCACCACCTCCCTGGAATGAAGTATTGCCAACTACCAACAGTTCTTTCCCAACGGCCACCTCCCCAGACTTCTTAAGTCACTTCTAGCGTCTTCTGGGGGTGTTCATGAAAGACTGAAGCAAAGGAAGTCTTAGAAGGGATCTTTAAGGAGAATAGAAATACTTTAGGGTATTAACGTATGCTGAGCACTTTGACCTGTGTTCATTTTGTATCTGTAACCTTTCAGGCAGCTTTAGCCAACAAGTTCTTACAGAATTTCTCCTGGAAAGCTTTTAAATAGTTTGTATTGATTTTTCTTTTCTGTTTAGGTGGAATTTTTTTTCCCCCAGTCTATATGGAGATGACAATGGCAACCCACTCCAGTACTCTTGCCTGGAAAATCTCATGGGCAGAGGAGCCTGGGAGGCTGCAGTCCATGAGGTTGCCAAGAGTTGGACACGACTGAGTGACTTCACTTTCACTTTTCACTTTCATGCACTGGAGAAGGAAATGGCAACCCACTCCAGTATTCTTACCTGAAGAATCCCAGGGAAGGCGGAGCCTGGTGGGCTGCCATCATGGAGTCGCACAGAGTTGGACACATCTGAATCGACTTAGCAGCAGCAGCAACATTATTTGGCCTCATGTGAAAACCTCTAATTGAAACTGTGTCTCTGCCCTGTGAGCTCAGAGCATGAAGCACTGCAAACTTTAAACAAATGGATGGGAATGTGCTAAGAAGCCAAGGGAGCCGCAGCCCTCTTCTGCCAGACTATATGGCCTCAGATCTGCAAAGGGAGTATTTGGGAGTTAGGGATACCAGTGAAGTGGGGGCCATGTGTGGCAGGAGGCATATAGAATATGGTGATCTTTTTCAGTGTCAAGACCTTCAATACCATCTGTACACTGCTCACGTGCTCAGTCATGTCCGACTCTGCAACCCCAAGGACTATAGCCTGCTAGGCTCCTCTGTCCATTTTTCTGGCAAGATTACTGGAGTGGGTTGCCATTTCCTACTTCAGGGGATCTTCCTGACCCAGGGATCAAATCCGAATCTCTATACTGGCAACTCCTAAATTTAGATCTTCTTCCTAGGCTCATTCCCTCACTCCAAAATCACATATTCAGATGCCTAGGAAACATATCCACTTGGATGTCTAATAGGCATTTCAAATTTGTGTCTAAAATCACACTCCTGAATTTGCCTCACCTAAATCCTGCTTCTTCTATAGCCTTTCTCTCTCTCTCACTTCATATCCAGTCAGTCTTCAATACCATTGCCCTTCAATATGTATATCCAGAAACATACACCTTTGCAACATTTCCACAACTTCCACCTCGAGCCATAATCTTTTCCATAATCGTATCTCACCTTTTTTTATTGCAGTAACCTTGTAATTAGCCCCTCAGTTTCAACCTTTGCCTTCCCCCACTGAGGTCTGTTCTCAACACAGCAGCCACAGCGAACCTGATATGAGAACATGTTCTTTCTCATGACTTACCATCTTGGAGTAAAAACAAAATTATCCAGAATCTGGCCCCCAGTACAGATGACTTTGGCCCCTACTACTCTCCCCCTTATTCAGTCCCCTCCTGCCACACTCACCTCTTTGCTGTCCTTCACACACACCCAGCATGGGTCTGCTCAAGTCCTTTCACTTGCTATTCTCTCCACATGTGTCACTGTTTCTTCAGATATTCACATACCTTCCTATTCATTGCTTCAGTTTTTTACTAGATATCTTTTCATCAAGTCTTCTTTTCTGGCTATCTTATGTAAACCCACAACCTTCCCAAATTCCTTCCCGGGCCTTTCCTGCTTTAGTTTTTTCATATACTTATTACTATCTGAAGTGAAGTCGCTCAGTAGTGTCCAACTCTTTGTGACCCTGTGGACTGTAGCCCACCAGGCTCCTCCATCCATGGGATTCTCCAGACAAGAATACTGGAGTGGGTTGCCATTTCCTTCTTCAGAGGATCTTCCCGACCCAGGGATCAAACCCAGGTCTCCCATATTGCAGGCAGATGCTTTAACCTCTGAGCCACCAGGGAAGCCCCTTATAGATAATGTTAGATATTACTATCTAACATGTAGTTTATTGTGTTTATTGTCCTCTTCCACTAGAATGTGAGCTTTATGTTTTCTTTCTCTGTTGTCTCCTTAGCCCGTAGAAATATATCGGCCTAAAGTAGGCAGTTAATAAATATTCACTGAGTGAGTAAATGAGGTATTTAGATATATTAAGAGAAAGCATCTACCCTTCACCTTTAGCTTGGTTGACAATGACAGCCTTATTAATAGGGTGTAAATAGTGAAACCTAGGGAAGAAAGAAGTTGTCTAGAAGCACAAAGAAGATAGAACATACTATCTGGAGGGAACTGAGGAAGTGACAACTGAAGTGGGTCTTAAAGGTTGAGGCCATAGGAGGACATTTCAGAGTTGAGAACATTGCAGATACCTGGGATAAAAGGATGTATTGGAGTAAATGGAGAAGTCGCCTGGACTTTAGCTTGGATAGTGGGGGATACAGGGGATAAAACAGGTGAGGCGTATTGAGACTGGATTATTGAGGTCTGAAGGCCCAGTTAAGAAATGGATACAGTCGACCCTCCACATGCACAGGTTCCACATCCGCAGGTTCAACCAACTGCAAGTTGAAACTATTCAGGAACAAAAATTCCAGAAAGTTCCAAGAAGCAAAACAAATTTGCTACAAGCCCAACAATGATTTACATATCATTTGCATTGTGTTAGGTATTGTAAGTAACTAGAGATGACTTAGAGGATATGCATAGGCTGTATGCAAATATATACCATTTTATATAAGAGACTTGAGCATTCGAGGATTTTGGTATCCTGAGCAGGATTTTGGAACCAATACCTCTCTGAGGGACTTGAGACAACTGATTTATCAGCCAAGGTGGAACACTGAAAGATTTCCAGCAAAGTGTGGAATAATCAGATTTGTGGTTTTGAAAGCTAGTATATGTTTGTACTGAAGGCAGGAGACCAACTTGCAGGCTATTAGTTCAAGTGAAAGATGATAAATGGTTAATCTAAGGCTTGAAAATCTAGTTTTCGCATTTTTAATTTACAGAACTTTGTAACCAATTGGAGAAGGAAATGGCAACCCACTCTGGTACTCTTGCCTGGAAAATCCCATGGACAGAGGAGCCTGGTGGGCTACAGTCCATGGAGTCACAAAGAGTCAGACATGACTGCGCGACTAAACTTTCACTTTCTTTGTAATCAATAGAAACAGTGAGGAGGGCATGAGGGGGAAGGAGGACTTTGTGGTCGACTTCTAAGACCAGGATTTGTTCCATGAACAAATTCCCTGTTTTCTTCCTCACTAGACCAAATGTTAGTCGCTCAGTCACGTCCAACTCTTTGTGATCGATGGACTTCAGCCCACTAGGCTCCTCTGCCCATGGAATTGTCCAACAAACTCAGGTTATTAGTCAAAGCTATGTTTTTCCCAGTAGTCATGTACATATATGAGAGATGGGCCATAAAGAAGGCTGAGCACCAAACAATTGATGCTTTTGAACTGTGGTACTGGAGAAGACTCTTGAGAGTTCCTTCGACAACAAGAAGATCAAACCAGTCAATCCTAAAGGAAATCAACCTTGACTATTCACTGGAAGGACTGATGCTGAAGCTCCAATATGCTGGCCACCTGATTTGAAGAACTGACTCATTGGAAAAGACCCTAATGCTGGGAAAGATGGGCAGGAGGAGAAGGGGGTGACAGGATGAGATAGTTGGATGGCATCATTGACTCAATGGATGTGAGTTCGAGCAAACAGAGATAGTGAAGGACAGGAAAGCCTGGCATGCTGCAGTCCATGGGGTTGCAAAGAGTCTGACACAACTGAGTGACTGAACAAGACCAAATCTCCAAGACTGGCATCACCTAGGAACTTGTTCGAAATGCAAATTCTTGGGTCCCACTCTGCTGCTGCTAAGTCGCTTCAATAGTGTCCGACTCTGTGCGACCCAATAGACGGCAGCCCACCAGGCTCCCCCATCCCTGGGATTCTCCAGGCAAGAACACTGGAGTGGGTTGCCATTTCCTCCTCCAGTGCATGAGAGTGAAAAGTGAAAGTGAAGTCACTCAGTCCTGTCTGACTCTTAGCGACCCGCATGGACTGTGGCCCACCAGGCTCCTCCATTCGTGGGATTTTCCAGGCAAGAATGCTGGAGTGGGGTGCCATTGCCTTCTCCGTGGGTCCCACCCTAGACCTAGTGAATCTGAAACTCTGGGTGGGATTAAGCAGTATGTGTTTTAATAAGTCCACCAGATGATTCTGATTCACCTTAAGTCTGAAAAAGACTACATTGGCATCTATATCAGGACCTATTATTCGAGAGCCAGATAGTAAATATTTTAGGCTTTGACAGCTGTAGAATTTCTTGCACTATTCAACTCTGCTGTCGCAGCACAAAAGACAGTGTAAATGAACAAATGGTGGCTGATGGTGAGTGGTTAAGGTACCCGTGGTATGGGGATTTAGAGGGAATGACAGGTTGCAGATTCACTGTTTGAAAGCAAAGGCTCTGGTGTGAATACTGCAAGCAGTGATCACAGTTCTACCATGTTACAAAATTTTATTTATGGACACTGAAGTTCGAATTTCATACATTTTCATGTTATGTGAAATACTACTTTAGATTTTCAATATTCAAAAATACTTAGCTGAATTATTAGAGAAATGCAAATCAAATTAGAATGGAGTACCACCTCAAACCAGTCAGAATGGCCATTATTTAAAAGTTGACAAATAGGACTTCCCTGGTGGTACAGTGGATGAGAAACCACCTGCCAATGCAGGGGATTCAGGTTCGAGCCCTGGTCCAGGAAAATTCCACATGCCTCAAAGCAACTGAGGGTGTGCACCACAAGAGAAGCCATTGCAATAAGAAGCCCGAGCATCTCAAGAAAGAGCAGCCCCCACTTGCCACAACTAGAGAAAGCCTGTACAAGCAATGAAGACCCAGTGCAAACAAAGATAAATAAATACGTCTACAAAAAACAAATTCACCCATGTATATGTAATGCCAGGCTCCTCTCTCCATGAGGATTCTCCAGGAAAGAATACTCAAGTGGGTTGCCATGCCCTCCTCCAGGGGATCTTCCCAACCCAGGGATCAAACCCAGGTCTCCCACATTGCAGACTGATTCTTTACTGTCTGAGCCACCAGCGAAACCAAAATTTAAGGTGGTGGCTTAATACTGTCACTTACTCAGAGATCACATACTTCCTATTTTGCAAATGTTGAGATGTACCTTTCTAAAATGATGATAGTAAACAGCAATTGGTAGTGGTAGTTTTTTAATGTCCTTACTTGGCAAAATAAAAAGCTGGCAGTCCTACATCAGTTCCCTACATTTTTTTTTTCCTGAAAACTTTACAGCACTGAAATCCAAAATCTAGGATTTCACTGCTTCAGACTAAGTAAACATGCTTTTCTCCCCCAAAAGCCTGGCATTTTGAATTTGATGTCTGATCTCCTTGATCTCAATTCATAGGATGAGGTGAATAAACTATCAGAAAACTGAAACTTGGGAAGAGAAGCTCTCTAAAAAGAAAGAGAATTTTTGCTTCGAAACCATTCTTTTTTTTTTTTTAACTAATCGTATGTATTTATTTTGGCTGTATTGGGTCTTTAGTTGGAGAGAGTGGGGGCTACTCTAGTCGCAGGGCACGGGTTTCTCATTATGAAAGCTGCTCTTGTTACTGCGCACAGGCTGTAGGGCTCCTGGGCTTCAGTAGTTGTGGCCTCTCCGACTGTGGCAAGGCTCGGCAGATGTGGCCCATCAGCTTAGTTGTTCCGAGGCACATGGGATCTTCCCAGATCAGGGATGGATCCCGTCTCTTCTGCATTGGCATGCGGATTCTTGATCACTGAACCACCAGGGAAGCCCTATCATTAGGTTTTAAACTGTGATAATCCCTAAACTAGGACACATAAGGACATAAGATACCAAAGAGTAAAGACCAACAGGGAGAAAATAGACCTGCTGGCTTGAGAAGGAGCCTGAGTAAAACCACAGGACCCGTAAATCAAGTCCCTAAAGAGTTCTCTGCATATTTCATCCCTAATGGGATAGTGACCATTTCCATTTGCCCTCTGGCTAAGTGTATGGATGGAGATAAAGCCAACACTTCAACCATTCTTCTTAAGATTTTTGGAATGACAGAATCGCATTTCCACGACCTACATTCTTTGAATGGAAAGCCTATAGTGTGGAAAGAGCATGTAGCAAGCCCTTTTACCAGTCTGGGTCCTGGTTTCCCCAGACCAAAAAGAAAACAGAAATAGATCACCTTAAGACTGCATGAAGTTGCCTTTCCCTACTAATAGTGGGGTAGAACTAAGTAGTAAAGAGACTTGCTTTGGCTTCTTCCCAGAAAGAGAGGATTCATCTCTGCAGCTTCCTGAGGCTCTCGGAAAGGTAAATAAAGACTGGGGCTGCGTAGCTGGTAGTAGCCCACCTCCAGAGGGCACCGAAATGAGACCACGGGTGGAGAGGCTACCTTTCCCTTCTGGAGGATTGGGGGATGGGGAACCAGCATGGAGCCACAGAAGTTTCCGGCTCTGAAGCTCGGCACCGGCCCAGAGCTCTTTCTGGCAAAGACCCTGCCCTGCGCTCCAGGCTTCCGCGAGCAGGATGCTTGCGTGCCGCTCCCCTTCTCCCCTCCGCGGGGGCCTCTCCGTAGGACACACCCTCCACCCTCTCTGCTGCCTTTTTTTTTTTTTTTCAAATAAAATCACAACTCAAACTCGGGTACTTTTCTCTCTCTGCCAGCCCCGCCAAAACTTTCAGCGAGTCCTGCCCACTCCACGTGGACCTCCCTTCCCTTCCCAGAAACCTCTGCGAGGACCCCACCCCCAACACGTGACCAATTGTTACATTTCCTTCTTCGGCTCCTTTTTCGCTGGCAAAAGGACTTTTAACGACTGAAACAAAAGTGCCCCCTTCAGGGTGAATGTAGAGCAGCAGCATGGGGAGGAGAGGAAAGCTGATTGAGGGCTGGAGTACAAGAGGGGGCCGTTGCTGCCTCTACTTAAGATTATTTCAAACCCACGTAACTCCCTGGCTGATAGCTTTAAGGATCATACAACTAAAAGATGAGGCAAATTCAAGAGGAGAGATATCATGAAAGGAAATGGTTTTGGTGGAGAAGTTGGGTAGAGTTGTAATCCCTAGCTGCAAACTTGACTACCTGTACTTGATTTCCCCTTGAGTTCTTCACGATGTTGGCAGAGCTCTCGAAGACCCCCGAATACCAGCTGAGTTCTTTCATTATGTTCCGGATAACGGGAACGTGACCTCTCCTGGAGTGAGCGTTCTGTTTGTTGCCTCCTCCATCACCTCCCTTTCCCCAACAACACTGGAAACAGTTCTTCCTCTATGGGCTGTTTCCTCAAGCTGCAAATTATTTCCAGAATGGAGAATCCTCTCCTAGCGTTGAGAACATTTGCCCAGGATGGGTAGAGCCCTGGAAGATCGTGTTGGAGGAAAGGGGAGGGCAGGACAGCAAAAATCAGTCCAGTGGGAAGGTTTGATGCAGAGCAAGGGGACTAACAGGAAAAGCTAGCCAGTTCAGTCGCTCAGGCGTGTCCGACTCTTTGCAACTCCTTGAACTGCAGCACGCCAGGCTTCCCTGTCCACCACCAATTCCCGGAGTTTGCTCATGTCCATCAAGTCGGTGATGCCATCCACCATCTCATCCTCTGTCGTCCCCTTCTCCTCCTGCTTTCAGTCTTTCCCAGCATCAGGGTCTTTTTCCATTGAGTCAGTTCTTCACATCAGGTGGCCAAAGTATTGGCGCTTCAGCTTCAGCATCAGCCCCTCCAATGAATATTCAAGACTGATTTCCTTTAGGATTGGCTGGTTTGATTTCCTTGCAGTCCAAGGAACTCAAGAGTCTTCTCCAGCACCACAGTTCAAAAGCATCAATTCTTCAAGTGAAGCTAAATAGAGGGAACTGTTTCCTTGGGAAAAATTCTCACAAAGACTTTGTCCATTTTTCTCTCCCCTCCTTTTCCCCAGGTGAGATGTGAGACTGAGGGTTTGGGTAGGAATTGGGGTGATGGAAAGTATGTGACTGAAGGCTGACTAAGAGAAAGGGTTGTACATTAAACAGTGCTCAGAAAAGGAAGGGTAAATTTAAAATCAGAATAGTCAGGTGCCATTTGTCCCTCCAGAGTCATAGAGGTCATGAATAGTAGATAACCCAAAGGCTAAAAGACTTGGAACACAAACAGGGGGACTTCCATTGTAGCCAAGAGGTACACTACCCAGGGGCATACTAAAGAGACATGTGTGGATGGGAATGGGAGGAGTCCTAAGGCACTTATTTTCAAGCGGAACAGCTCCAAGGTAATGGAGCTAGAACGTAAAGGACACTTGCTCTTCTATAACTCAGCATCTGTCAGCGCTCCCGTTACCAGGTGCTATTTCCAGAGTTCTGGGCCTAGTGCAGGAAAAGGGAGGGGGCCTGCTGGAGAGGCTGAGGGAGACCCGATGGACTCCTCCCCCAGCCCAGCTGCAGTTCCAGATTTTCGCCACTCGGGGTCTCCCGAGCTCAACCACAGCCCCAGAGTTAGGGACGCGGAGACAGAGAGCCTCCAGAGGACTGTTTGGGACGTCAGTGGTGACCCTGAGCAGAGAGGTGACTTAGGGGTCATTTGCTCTGAAGCTGCAGACCCTTCGCATGGCCGTTGGGAAGACATTCAGCCTCAGCCTTTCTTTCTAAAAGGGACTCGTGGGACCAAGAACTATAATAGTTCCCCACCTCTTAGCCTCCGAAGTCATTTCCTCCCCTGCGCGTTTCCTTCCCCTCCCCCATCCTCGCGGTAGGAGCACTACCACCATCCCCCACTGCCTGTCAGAGTCCTGAGGAATGCTCTCACCCTGGCTGGGTGCCAAGCTCTGGACTTCCTGGGCTTTGGGGTGGGGCTTGGCCAAGGGGAAGCCCTTTGGACCGGAGAGCCACCCAATCCTGTATAGCCTGCTCGCTCTCTCTCTCTCTCTGCTAAGCAAAAGGCTCATTTATCATTCTCTGTCACCATCACCTAATTTCCTATCCCCATAATAGGATTTCCTTGCCAGAGCAAAACATCCACAATCTGGAGGTGGTGGGCATCCTAAACACTGGTTCATAGTGAGAGGTGGGGGTGGGGGAGAACTATTTTAGAACCTGTCTTGCCTGTTCCAGAAGGTCTATAGCTGGAAGCAGAGGTTCAGCTGCAAGGAGCCCTGCCAGAGCCATTGGGTCTAAGGAAGTATGTCTCTTAATAGTAAAGCTTGGGAGTGGATTTCTGCATATCTGACTACTTCTACCAAGCCTCCATGTTCCTGAAATAAATCAGTTGAAATCTAAGCTTGTTGGTCTACCTCAGGGCCAAGGAGATCTTTCCAGCCAACTGGAATGGGCTCAGTGAGAATGGGTAATGGGCAAAAACTACTCCCAAATCTAATGAATATAGAGACCAGGCCTGTCAGAGACCTCTGGCTCCTATCCAATGGGTCACTGCTCAGAAATGTTTTTGGTTTGGAGGGGTAGGAGAGTCTTCTGATATTGTCCACAAATGACAAAGTGAGAACTCAACCCTGCCTCACAGTCCACCAGTGCAGATTTTGCAGCCTGTCTCCCTGAAGTCATCATCTGCAGATCTGTGCTAGATTCCCAAGTTCCTGTCTTGAAACCTCAGCACCCCCCACATCCAGGGCCTAGGGGAGAGCCGATGTAGGTCATTGCAGCTGAGCCTGCAGGGCTGTCTGCTCCTTGAGCCCAGCGCCTTTCAGACACAGAGAGGAAACCTTGCAGAGAAGTGAGAGAAAGGGCTCTGTGAGAATTAGAGGAAAGCATCTTCTTCAAAAGATGAAGCATGGAGAGGCCATAAGTCAACTGGTCACATCTGAGACAAGTGATGGGAGCTCTGCTCCTGAGAGGCTACATGTGGGGAGGAGGGAAGTGGAGAGAGGCGAGGCTGAGCAAGGCCCCATCCCTGGCTTTCCCGCCCTTGCTCCATTCTTTCTCTGCTTGCCTGTGTGAGGGAACCCTTCTTGTGTGCATCCCCCATTCTCCAGTCACCTTGCTTTCAAAGCTCAGGTTTCATTCTCAGAAGCCTTTGTGACTTGCCTCAGAGACCTTCTGCTTCCTCTGGTCAGTTTTTGGGTCTCAGGAAGCTAGAGTAGGCCACGGTTGTCCCCACCCTCCCCCATTGAAAGACTCTTCCTGCTTTTTATCTGTTAAACTCATTTTGTCTGAGGGTACTTCCAACCCTTTGGGACCTCCTTCCACTTCTTGACTCTCCCTACCCCTGCCAGCCCACCCCCACCCCGCCCCAAGGAATGTGTGTCTCTGTGTGCCTCTACGGTGCAGCCCATGGGGTCCCAAAGAGTCAGACAGGACTGAGCACCTGAACTGAAGAGTATGATGGTGCTCATACTCTTGGTTTTGCATGGGGAGTCAAAGGACCTATGGCTGTAACAAGTTTGGGGTCCCCAAGGCCAGCAAAAATAGACAAGGGACCAGTTTCTACCTCTAGACTCAAAACAGTTTAAACCACAATCGATTGTTCTGTAGGAGCCTCAGGAAGAAATGTAGGGAAGATGGAGAAAGGATAAATAGTCACAGTCTTGGCCTTTTTCCCTCATTCTTACCCCTAAGCCTTACCCTATCATGTCTCAGCTACTTATCCTGTCACTACTCATTTGCTCTTGTTTCCAGAATCCTTGCACACAGTAGGCACTCAATAAATGCTTTTCACACTGAGTCAGACTGAATCAAGTTACGCTCCCTGGCTAAACTTTAAGATAAAGAAGCACAAAGGGAGAAGGAAGACCTTCCCAGATCCTGGGATAGAATCTCCTACAGGACTGTTTGCTAGAGAACAGAGAGACCCAGAGCCGTGGTTCTCCAGCATCAGACTCGCCTGTAGTACTGGGTGGAACTCAGACTGCTGGGCTCCACCACCAGAGTTTCTGATTCAGTGGGCCTGGGATGGGACATGAGAACCTGCCTTTCTTCTAACAGGTGCCCAGGTGATGTTGACCCCACCACTAATCCTGGGACCACCAGTGGATCCTGAGCACCCCTGGCTTAGTCAACCACAGCCCCTCATCCTAGTGCTCACTCACCACGGGGACCTGGTTGGTTCTAATTTCATATGGTTTAGTAGGAAGGAACAGGTGAGAATTAGGAACACGTGACTCCTGCCCAGCCCTCCAGGGATCCCAGAGAGGGCAAGGAAGGTCAGAAGCGGGTCTCCGACTGATTATCCATTCTGTCTCTATTTAAATAGCCCATCGACTCCATCCTTATTGAAAGTCACTTCCCAAAAACATGTTTTGCAGCAGCAGCGGAGCACTAGGAATTTCCTGTGGCGAGGCAGCGCCAGCGCGGGGAGGGGAGAGGCCGTGCTGAGCGAGCGCCTTCCCTTGGCTCGGGCAGGGCCACGTGCCCCACCCCCTCGCTCGCACATGTCTGCGCCGCCACCGCCGCGGCAGCCGGGCTGTTTATGAGCGAGTTGTTGTGGTAGAAATGGAGCAGGCTGCACATGCCCGGCCCATGTGACCCCGGCAGCCCGCGTGAGTCTCGGGCCGGCACAGACACACTCGGCCCGGTCCTCCACCGACCGGAGAAGCAGGAGGAAAGATGGGGGAGAAATGAAAGGGCACTGGGCTCCCTTCCCCCCTCTCCTGGCTCTTTACCCTGCTTGCGTCTCTTTCTGCCTCTCGCTAGCCACCAGGGGAGAAAACACCCAGGAAAGCAACATGGTTTCCCCTGGGGCAGGTTCTCCTCCAAGGCAGCCCCTTGGCATTTACACAACCTAGAGCCCTAGGCCCCAAAGGAACAAAAAGCCTCCCCAAGCCAAGAGCACAGAATGCCAGCCTCAGCCCTCCAACTGATGTGCTAATGGCAGCCCAGAGCCAAGACTTGGTTTCCCTGCAGTCTGGGCTCCCCCAGTCAGGCAGCAGGGTCCCTTGTTTCTAGGAAGGAGGATGCCACCCAGAGATACGGTGAGTGCCGGGTCCAGGATTAGAACCTGGAGAGCTCAGGAATTTGTGGGGCTGGGGACTGGAAGCAAGGATTCTTTCTGCAGCAGTGATCTGCAGGGTGAGCAGACAGGAAAGGGAAAATCCCTCTGCCAACTGGGGATTGGGAGGAGCTGAGGGTTGGGATGGGGGTGGGGGTGAGATCTGGAAGAACGCTAACCCCGACCAGCTGGAGAACAAACTCTTCCTTGCCATGCGAGAGACAAGTTCAGCCTCCATCCCTCCAGCTTCCCTTCTGCCCAGTCCTCCCAGCCCCATAGCGTCCTGTCTCAGCACTCTAACCCCAGACCCCTGCTCCCAGCCCTGGGCTCTGGCCCCCGCTCATGACCCTGTTTCTGAACTGCAGTGCCTCTCACTGGGATGTGAGACGACGCTGGAGTCAGGCGGACAGTAGGTTAGCAGGAACAAGCAAACGAACTGAGCACGACCCACATTTCCTCACCGCATCAAAACTTCGCAGATCCTGCATTGCAGAGCTAGCGCTTTTTTTTTGTTTTTTAATTCTCTGCTGGGCCCCTACACACGTCTGCATTTTTGCAACCAGCACAGATTTTTTTTTTCAGGGTGCAAACTGCGCATTCTAATGAGCCAAAGCTCCTTCCTGTGGCATTGAAAAATCTCTTTGGCAAATTGCTTCTTCCCACCCCCACCCCCAATTTAGAAAAAGGGGAGGGATCCCAAATTTGTGAAGTCGCATCCTCCCCCTTTCCTTTGCCTGCCCCCTCCCCCAAGATACTGCAGTCTTTCCAGACCAACTAACAGCTGCAAACCAGGGGAGAGAGATGGGAGGAGGGAAAACCAGCCTTGTTCCTTCTTTCCACTCAGATTGAGCTGGCTGTCTGGGGCTGCTTTTCTTCCCTGCGCTGCCCATTGCATCCCTCTTTCCCTCCTCATCCCAGCCAGTGTTTATGTAAGCCTCCCAGAAGCTACACACGGCCCCTAATGCCTGCCTAGGGTGCAGCTCCTCCAAGGTCTATCCTGCTCACGAGGACTGTCATGAGCCTCTGGCCTCCCCCAGGCAGCTCCGAGGAGATCTGCAGAGACCCAAAGAATGAGGAGAGATGCTGGACACGGAGGTTTGAGACAGAGCTCAGGGTAAACTATGGAAATGGGGGCAGGCACACGGGCATCCCCACCCCCACCACTTCCCCTGCACATTCCCCTGTGTGTGTGTCCTACAGAGGCTCAAGGACAGCCAGTGGGCAGGTGCAGTAACCTGGAAGATGACACCAGCCCTGGGCTCCAGCAGAGCATACAAAGGTCGGACAGGATGGCCTTGGCATAGCCTGTGCTGGATGCCACTGCCCTTCAACCTGGCAGGGGGAACTCCATGCCAGAAGGAGGGCATTCAGGGGCTTAGTTTTCTACTGCCAAAGGCGGTCCATGTCACCTCCCTGATCCTGTGGTTTTGGTGGGATCCTGGGTTCAGAGAGGGGAATCCTCCTTTGAGTTCCCCAAATCATCTGCTGAAGAAGCATTGACCCAGGATGGTGAGTGGCTCTCAAAGGACTGTTTTTAGAAGTACTCATCTCTCAAGCAGGTAAATGGGGAAGCAAGATGTTGTTTCCTTATGGCATTTTATACAACTTCTGTCTGTCCTTGGTGGCCTTCCATACTCCTTTAACCAATCCATTCTTTTTTTTTTTTTTTTTAACTGAAGCTTATATTTGAAGTGTTAGCAAGGAAAGAGAACTTTGTTTCACTGGAAAAGTCAATTAACTCAGTGAATTATAAAGGTAACCAAATATGTAACAAGTCATTTCTAGCAATAGATCCATATCTATTGGTTTCTACCAAGGGATCCATGTAGATATGGTTACCACCAAAGGGTCTGTGCGCACAAGGCTCCTAAGGGAGGGGGCCATCCACACAGTCTTCATTCATGGAGCCCCTGCCGAGGGTGCCTTCCAGCAAGATGGAGGTCATGCAACCCAAAAAACCCTTTTTGTGGGGGGTGGGGGGCATCCCACACGTGGCTGGCGGAATCTTAATTCCTTGACCAGGGACTTGGCAGTGAAAGTGCCTAGCCGTAACCACTGGACGGCCAGGGGATTCTCATTTCCCCCCAACCAATCCATTCTTGATATACCCCTTAGAAGGAAGTGGGTTTCCTTGGTGGCTCAGATGGTAAAGAATCTGCCTGCAATGCAGAAGACCCCATTCGATCCCTGAGTCAGAAAGATCCCCTGGAGAAGGACATGGCAACCCACTCCAGTATTCTTGCCTGGAGAATCCCATGTACAGATGAGGCTGGCAGGCTACAGTCCATGGGGTCCGAAAGAGTCGGACATGACTGAGTGAGTAACAGTTTGGAAGGAAGTGCCATGGCCCTTTAAGGGGCCCAGACCTACATGTCAGTGTCCCTCTCCCCTCATCACCAGCTAAAAAAGCTCAATGCCTGCTTCAGTTAACATCTCTGTAGCAGATAACATTGAGCTCCGTCTTTTATTTACTTGGCTGCACCACATGCTAGTTGATATTTAGTTGTAGCACGTGGGAGGAGGTTCGTCTTATTGTGTGTTTGTTTGTTTGCAGCTTATTCTGGCCCCCTTCTACCTCACCAGAAGAGGGGGCTGGAGGAGGGAGGAAGGGAGGAGTTTAAGGGAAGAAGAAAAGTGGTTGGAGTGAGTTAGAGGTTCTGGATGGCTAAGGTACTTGTGGGGTCAGGAGCCAGGGGTGCTTCAGGCTTCCCCTTCGTGGTGACACACCTCACTTGTAGCACCAGGATGAGCTTGCAGCTCAGACATTCCACTCGATGTCATCCTTCTCTCCAGGAAGGGCAGTCTTGCTAGTGGAAAGAGTTTGATCCACAGGCTTGGGGTTGAATTTCCAACATCCCCATTTTCATTGTGTCTCTTGGTAGTTCCAAGAGACAGCTGGGGGAGTTTTAGTACCTCCAAAACCTCCATTAACTCCACTGTTATTTTTTTCCCACCATTATTTAACGTGACATCTCAGTTTTACGCACTTCACTTCAAATACAGCTTCAAGGCAAATTGCCTAGTCTCTGAAGCATCCTGGGCAAGTGAATAAATGTCTCTAGGTCTCAGACTCCCCACCTCTAAACTCAGAATGAGACCTACAACATAGGGTAGTTATGGATATTCAATGAAATAATGTGTGTAATACACTTAGCCCAGTGGCCCGGCATATACTTGGTGTGAGTGCTAAGTTGCTTCAGTTGCGTCCAACTCTTTGCGACTCCATAAACTGTAGCCCACCAGGCTCCTCTGTCCATGGGATTCTCCAGGCAAGAATACTGGAGTGGGTTGCCATGCTTTCCTTCAGGGGATCTTCCCGACCCAGGGATTGAACCCATGTCTCCCAGGCCTTCTGCATTGGCAGATGGGTTCTTTACTACTAGCGCCACTGGGGAAGCCTACAGTTGGTACTCAGTATATATTTATTATTCCCTTTCCTTGGAAAAAGGAGTACTGAGGTAAAGATAGATTCTGAGGCAAAACACATCCATGGAACCCAGCTCTGGATCATGCTTCACCCTCCCTTTTTCCATCTCCCTCAAAGAACAAATTAACTTAGACTTTAACCCTCCTACTTCATTCTCCTGAAATTCTTCCCAAGACATCAAAGCTCTGGGTGGGTTAGGGAAAGCTGGCTGGCCTTTCAGAGAACAGGAAAATAGATCTAGGAGGGCTGGGAATGAGTCTCTTCCAGCGCAGGGCTTGCTGCCTGAGTGTGGGGCATTCCCAGGGTTTCTGTCTTGGGGTTTGCATCACCTGCGCAGGTAGGTTATTTCCCAGGGGCAGTGGTTCTCTCGGTGAGAAAGGGGCGGGGGAGGAAGACACCTACTGAAGCCTGACCTGGTTTCCAGCAAGGACCCACCCTCCGCAGTCAGTCAGTCATTCAGTCAAGAAGCAGGCCCAAGATTTAGGCCACCCAGGATTTGCACAGGGTGTTGTCCTGTTACCCACAGCGTCCTACTGATGAGGAGAAAAGGTCTTGGATCAAACACACACATCCATACACACTCCTGCCATTCATGCTTATACACTCGGACATGCAGTCTCTACGATCGCAAACACACACTCGGGCCAGAGCTTAGAGCTCTCACTCTTTTCCTGTCTTCTACACTATCCCTGCTGTCTTCCCCAAATCAAAGAAATCCAAGAGAATTTAAGACATAGTTGGAAACACACACATATAGAGGATCCCACCCTGTGCCTAAATGGTGAGGTCAGTCTGGAATCTCAGACTGTGAGGAATCTGTGCAGAAGTGTGGGCAATATGGAGCCAGATGTGCTTTGCTGTGCCAGGTCTTGGGTTCTATCTAAGCACTATTTATTAAGGGTCCAGATTCTTGGGCTGAATTTGGCTATGGGAGATATG
Organism: Capra hircus; assembly: GCF_001704415.2. Lineage (NCBI taxonomy): Eukaryota > Metazoa > Chordata > Mammalia > Artiodactyla > Bovidae > Capra > Capra hircus. The sequence continues at coordinate 40,048,011 of NC_030826.1, read as the reverse complement.
GTACATGAGTGCACATGTGTGTGTGTGTGTGTCTGTGTGTGTATAAAAGAGAACTGGAATGTCCAGTTGGCAGGAGGGGGTGGGAAGCCATGTTGATATACACCTGTTGTCTTAGGTCAAGGCTGAAGTGAAAGAGAGGCCAAAGCTAGATTCTATTACAGGTCCCCAAAGGCCAGACAACCCAGCCTTTTCTCCCTCCCTTTGGTGGCTCTGAGTCCCATAGTCTCTGTCCTTTTCCCAGCAGCTGTTGACAGAGAAAGGAGCAGGATGGATAGATAGAAGCTTCTAGAACAAAGGGAGAATCCTGCCTCTTCATTATTCTGTATCCTTCTCTCCAGTTTTAGAAGGAAGATCCCAAAGTTACTTGTCAGGGATAAAAGGAGGGGCCCTGTAAGAAGTTCAGAGGAAGGAGGACCCAGAAGGAACCCCCCTCCTTTGCCTCCTCCCTCCCAGCCTCCGCTTTCATACCTCACACAGACTGCAAAACAACCCAGCTTCTTGCCAAGAGTTAGGCTGACTGCATTTCAGCCCATGCTGTCTCTGCCTCCTCCTCCCTCTCACTGGCTGTAAACTCAGGGAGGGAGTCTTGACCCCTGGCCCTCCCCCCATGGGAATAAACACCAGCAAGCAGAGCAAGGGGTGGGCAGGGTCACCAGAGGAGCAAACAGAGCTGTAGGTGCTAAACAGGGCAACTAGAGGGAGTGCTGAGGCTGGTGGGGGCTAGAGGTCACGCCAATGTCCCTGATTGTGAATCCAGCGGTGGCAGGTCCCTGGGCTTGGGTCCTGGCTCTGATGGAAACTCAGAAAGGGCACAGAGAGCATGCAGCGCTCTCACCTCCCAGCCTTCCCTCCAGAGCCCGGAGGGAGGAGGGAGAGGGGGTGGAGGCCAAGTTCAGAACCAAGTTTTCCTGAAAAGCCTCTTTCCTTGTTTGTCCTAGCCCCTCCCAGGCCCTCCCACGCTCTGCTGAAGCTTCCCAGCTCTGGGCCAAGGGGCTCGGGCAGCCTAGGGAAGAGCCCACTGCCTTCTCTCTCCCACTGTTCTTGGGGGCAAGGGAACAAAGCTAAATCCCAGGCCGTTGTAGGGAGTCCATCTGTCTTCCCCAGGGAGGCAGAGGGTCAGCGAGTGGTCAGGCCAGCTGCTCAGCTGCCTCCCCTTCAGTCACCATCACAGTCCTCTCTGCTTACTCACTTCCTCACCACCCAGCTTACTCCTTCCCCGGGGTCCACACGCCTCCTTTTCTCTACCTCTTTGATGGCTGTGTCCAGGCATCCATCAATGCTGTCCCAGGAGTGGTCTGTGAACAAGTGGGGAAGGGCTTCCTGTGTACAAAAAACAAACAAAACCCTCCCTAGGAGCAGTGGGACTGAGGAGGGATTAGCAGGAAGCAGCAGGTGGCGCGGGTCCACTGGGCTGCATCTAGAAGAGGCTCTCAGCTCTCCCCACACCCAAGTCCTCAAACAGGATAGACCTGGGGAATTCCCTGGAAGTCCAGTGGTTAGGACTCCAAGCTCTCAGTGCCAGGGATCTGGGCTCAATCCTTGGTCAGGGATCCCACAAGCTGCATGGTGAGGCCAAAAAAGCCCCAAAACAAAAAAAAACATGATAGACCTCCACTGGAGACCTGCTTTCACCAGTGGGGTAGAGTTGCTCCTCTGAAGGGAGATGCTGGCTGTTTTTAACCCCTGTTCAATGTTTCACTTTCATGTCATTGCCTGATGGTAGGCAAGTGAAACTAGCAATGGATGTCTGACCTTGGGCCAGTCACTCCTTCTAAGCCTCATTCTCATCAGTAAAGGATAGGGGTTAAGATGATCTCTGTGTTCCCATATGAAACCCACACTACCCTGAAGCACTGGGGGTGGACCTAGGGGGTGTCACTCTGCCCCCAAGCCCTGCCTTACCTCTGGTCCTTTTATTTTAGGACCTCAAAACACTTTCACCACAGTTTCCTTCCCTTGTCCTTTTTATTTCCTAGACAAAGGGAAATGACTCACCTCAAAGTCACCTTGAGTGGGTGGGGGTGGTGTCATATAAGCAAACAGGGAGTCCCCAGGGACATCCTCAACCCCATGGCAACTCCATTCCCAAAGAGGAGTAGAACCTAAAAGGGGTCACATTTCCTTTCCCTCTCAGGACTTGGCTCTGCAGGACGTTAAGCTCCTGACTGTGGGGCTATCTCCCTCCCCAATCATCTCTCTCTCGTGTCACCACTAACCTCAAGACAGGGTCAGTCCCACAATCACGTGAAGCCCTGACGTTTGCAAGATTTGCAGAAAGGGGCTGTTAGCTTTGATCTCCCAGGGAGCCGCCAAGCTTGTCAGTCCCTCCCCAGGAATTCACATGCCTCTGCCATACAAGCTTTCCAAACACGCCACCCTGACTCTTTAAAGCACTCCACCCCACAAGGCTCGCAGCTCCTCCCCGGTTCCAGCAAGAGCTTGTGCAAGGCAGAAATGGGGAAATAAACGCAGTCCGCCCACTTTGCCAACGGACTACATATCCCGACAGCCTCGGCTTTACGCAGGCGCACCGAGCTCAACGTGCCTGCTGCTGGAAAAGTGTGTCACTGGGGCACGAGGCGCTCCCTGGGATCACATGGTACCTGCTCCAGTGCCGCGTGCGGCCCGGGAACCCTGGGTTGCTGGCGCCTGCGCAGAGCCCTCTGTCCCAGGGAAAAAGGCTGGGGCAAAAGGCGGCTGAGATTGGCAGAGTGAAATATTGCTGCCGAGGGAACGTAGCAGGGCACACGTCTCGCTTCTTTGCGCCTGGGTGCCCTGTTTCTCCCCATCACCTACTTACTTCCTGACTGCAGCCTCTCTCCCTGTGGGACTTTTGCACAAGGAACTCCAGATTCGATACCCTGCAGCGCTGCGGAGTCGTCAGGCAGTGGCACCCCGTGCACTGCAGAGACCCGACCCTCCTTGCTGCCTTCTAGCCAGAAGTACTGCAAGCTGATTCCCTCCGCCCCCTTCCCCCACACTCTCTCTGCTCTTCCCATGCAAAACAGACCTCGGTGCCTCAGCGTCCTACCCTTCTGCAGGGCTGCAGTCCGGCCCCGCCAAGACCTTGCTGCAGAGTGCCTCGGATCCTGATCGTGAGCCGCGGGGGTCCACTCCCCGCCCTCGGCCAGTGCCCAGGGGGCGACAGCTGCAACTGTAACCTCCAGTTGTGTCAAGGTCCAGTTTGAATGACCGCTGTCAGCCAGTGAAGACATGACGACCCTGGACTCTAACAACAACACAGGTACTAAAGATTCCTTTGCTACCATCATTCTTTCTCTGTCACTGTCTCCTCTCCTCTACGTCTTGGAACAAGAGGAACTTTGAAAGGGACTGGGGACTCGCTTGGTCAGGGGATTTGCTAGTGATGGACATGGGGCTGGGATTACCACAGCGGGTTGTTCGGCCTGGGAATGCGCCCGGAGGCGCCCCACCGTCACCCTTCAGACTCCTAAAGCTCCCTTTAGCTAGAAGGACTCAGATCGCGGGGAAGGAGGGAATGGAGAGAGTGGGTACGTGTGGTGAGACGAACAGTTTAGAGTAACTGGGAGTTTTGGAGCAGTGCCCCGAAACGCCCCCATCTATCCTGCCGCTGCAGCTGTGGCATGCCTGGACTTTTCGGAAGGAGGACCCGCTCTTTACAATCTTCCTCTTCCCTCAGAGTCCGCAGGAACTTAAGAAGCAGAGGGGCGACCCGGGTTCCAGGCAGGAGGGACTGGGAAAATGGGTCGGATCTCACTGGGGAACCCTCAGTGACAGTAGGGAGTGGCACTTGAGAAGCCCCAACAGTGGTGCTCTGCCCCAGGGAGGACACCCAGAGCGCCCAGGCAGCCCGGAGCGCTCACATGGCTGCAGAGCCGGGCCCACGTGCTGCGTTTGTTTTCATTCAGCAGAAGCCGTGGCCGCCACCCCATTGGTGGTTGCCTTCCGGCCCCGTTACATAATGAGCTCCGCCCCCCGGTTGCCCCGGCAACGCGTGATCCCCCTTTTCTCCTCCCCTTGTAGTCCCGACTCAGCTGGTGTTAGAAGCTCAGCCGAAGACCCCGACCCGGGACTCCGAGGAGGGGCGGAACGGGGGCGGGGCTACTGCTCCCGATTGACGGAAGTGGAGAGGGCGGAGCCTCGGGTACTGGGGTTCCTCGTTGGGGAGCCACGTGCAAGAGTCACACGTGGAGCTGGGACGTGAGGCCGGCTGAGGGCCTGGCTCCCGCCCCGCCCCTCCCCGCGGAGATCTGGGTGAAGCTGGGCTGACTCACCGCCCCCGCCTGCCTCCTTTTCCTGTCCGCTTGTCGGAGGGGGGCCCCCCTTCGCCATAACCGATGCAGAGTAAGACGGAGTCATCCCTGACCTCTCGTGGCCTCATGTTTACACTCAAAGAAACCTCACATCTAGCTTTCTCCTCACTCCTTTTCGATTTATTGTCTTTGCACCTACTTCACCGTACCGCCTTTAGAGTCAGCTTCTCCACAATACAAATTCCTTCCGTTCCCCAGCATCTCTTTTCTTAGTCCTGCAAACACTCTTGCCCCTTCCCCCATGAAACAAGAAGCAGCTTGCCTCCTAAGGACTTCCCCAGTCGGTAAAAAATCTGCCTGCAATGCAGGAGTCCAGGGTTCAATCCCTGGGTGGTGAAGATACCCTGGAGAAGGCAATGGCAACTACTCCAGTATTCTTGCCGGGGAAATCCCATGGACAGAGGAGCCTGGCAGGCTTCAGTCCATGGGATCACAAGAGTCGGACACGACTTAGGGAATAAACCATCACCACCAAAACAACTAGATCTCAGAGACATAGCTGAAAGGATATAAAGTCTCTTTTTATCTTTCTTTTCTCTTCCCCACTGAAAGTAAAACTGGGGCTCTGAGAAGGGAGTTGGTTTCCTCTAGATCACAAATCAAGTTGTTGGTGGTAAATCTAGAGCTAAAACCAGACTCTTTTGAATGTGCCCCTCACTTTCAGGTTGGAAGTCTCTTTGGATGAAAATCTTAACTTGCTTTTGGGGGATGGCTGAATTAGGTCAGGTTTATTTACCACCAAACAAGTATCCCATCCCCCCCACCTCAACCCTGAAACTGTAGGAGCTGGTCTGTTGTGCAACTGTTTTACAGGGAACTGGGTTCACCCTGACCAACCTTGAGCTATTTTAGGGTGGCCCTGCCCAGCTTAGTGTGTGTCAGTGGGTGAGCAAGACATGCCTCTGTAGACGGTGGCATGGCCTGTGTCGGCTCACACGTGTCCTGGGATCCTCCCTTCTCCCACCCCACCGATGGCAAGCCAAGCGAGGTACTTGGCCAAAGGTGTGGCAGACAGGTCGCTTTTTTATCCTGCTAATGCAATGGGAACTCGGCCATCTGGTTGGCAATATAACTAGAGGGCCAAAGTCCCTGAATGGTTAGAGAGCCAAGGTCATTGTCAGCAGGCGGAGAGATCTAGAAGGGGGAATTCCAAAGCTTTAGGCTGGACAGTTTGTTCTTCACTTCCACCTCCTGCAGCTCATACTGTTAAGCCCTTCCTGGATTCAGAGATAGACTCTACTCTGACTGTTGATTTTGGAGGCCAGGGGAACAGCACCTTTGGAGATGATGTCTTTCAGTTTTGAGAGAATGTAATTGTTTTATTCTTGTAAGACCTCTGTTCCCCTCACTGTTGGCTAGCTGCCCCTCCATGGTCTCATCCCTGGCATGGTCTTGGTATTAAAATCGGCAGCTGGGCTGTTTTTCTTGAAGCTTGTGCATTATGAATGGTTTTCAGCTGCTCTCCCATCCCCAGGTCAGCTGCTGACAATTAAGTCATTAGCTGCGTTTGATACTCTAAAGGAAGGCATCCAGGGCGGAGGTGGGGAGAGCAGTACATATGTGAGATAGCCACAGAGCATCACAGAGGTCATGCCTCTAGGGAGGTACCTCACATGCAAGGCAGACGCAGAATGTCCCTGCCGAGAGTTGCAGGGCTTGGATGGCCATGTCTGGCTTATGTTGGGGAACTGCTTACTGTGGCTCTTCTGAGGACTCCAAGAGTAGGGGTGCCACATGGTTAACTTCTGAGTGCCCCGCAGTTGACACCCCTTTCCCTTGTGTTCTCCTGCCAGGTGGCGTCATCACCTATATTGGCTCCAGTGGCTCCTCCCCAAACCGCACCAGCCCTGAATCCCTGTACAGTGACAGCTCGAATGGCAGCTTCCAGTCCCTGACCCAAGGTTGCCCCACCTACTTCCCACCATCACCCACTGGCTCCCTCACCCAGGACCCAGCTCGCTCTTTTGGGAGCATTCCGCCCAGCTTGGGTGATGATGGTTCTCCCTCTTCTTCTTCATCTTCCTCGTCGTCATCGTCGTCGTCCTCTTCCTTCTATAATGGGAGCCCCCCAGGGGGTCTACAGGTGGCCCTGGAAGACGGTAACCGAGTGTCTCCCAGCAAGAGCACCAGCAACATCACCAGTGAGTCAGTTTCCAGCTGATTTGGGGGAAGGGAAGCTGTCCAGGTCTAGGCAGGGAGTTGATCTTCATGTGACAGCTATTCCAGGGCCTACTCAGGGCCTCAGGGGTTTCTCCTAGAGTTGCACCAGCTGCTGTTGGCCCTGTCTGGTCATCCAAGTGCCCCCTAGATACTGAAGTTCCTCCTCAGCTCTTCCCCCCACCCAGTCCCCAGCCAAGAAAACCTCCAGCTCTCTGGCCACTCAGAAACCCTCATTTACCTGCCTCCCCTCTCTTCCTGCAGAGCTGAATGGCATGGTGTTGCTGTGTAAGGTGTGTGGGGACGTGGCTTCGGGCTTCCACTACGGCGTGCACGCCTGCGAGGGCTGCAAGGTGAGGCAAGGAGGAGGGAAGGGCAGGGGCAGGTGACCCTCTCCCACAGGACACGTAGGCCTGGCCTGGACCAAGATGCTCACTCGCTACCCTGCTCCACAGGGCTTTTTCCGTCGGAGCATCCAGCAGAACATCCAGTACAAAAGGTGTCTGAAAAATGAGAACTGCTCCATCGTCCGCATCAATCGTAACCGTTGCCAGCAATGCCGCTTCAAGAAGTGTCTCTCCGTGGGCATGTCTCGAGATGGTGAGGCAGCACCATGGCCCCGCCACCTTCCCCACACCCTCCCCCTTTCTTCCTTCCACTCGAGGTTTCTGAATTAGTCCCTCCCTTAAAAAGTCCCAAGACTATGCGTCTCATTTGCAGAGGGGGTGGCCATATTTCATCAGGGCTTGGGTAAACACACACTTCTTTCCCATTTAGTCTCTCTGGTCCCCTCCTACCACAGCCCTACCTGGAAAACCCCCTCCATGGGTGTGATCTTCTGGGTTTTAGTTTTGATATGGAACCCCAAGTCCTCGGGGGCTTGCCCTTTCAGGAGGAAGGAAGAGAAACATGTGAGTGTGCGTGAGAACTTCCTGACACTGCTCTCATCCTGTCACAGCTGTGCGCTTTGGGCGCATCCCCAAACGGGAGAAGCAGCGGATGCTGGCCGAGATGCAGAGTGCCATGAACCTGGCCAACAACCAGCTGAGCAGCCAGTGCCCGCTGGAGACCCCACCCACCCAGCACCCCACCCCGGGCCCCATGGGCCCCTCACCGCCCCCAGCCCCTGCCCCCTCACCCCTGGTGGGTTTCTCCCAGTTCCCACAGCAGCTGACACCTCCTCGATCCCCAAGTCCTGAGCCCACAGTGGAGGATGTGATATCCCAGGTAGCCCGGGCCCACCGCGAGATCTTCACCTATGCCCATGACAAGTTGGGCACCTCACCTGGCAACTTCAATGCCAACCATGCCTCAGGCAACCGTCCGGCCACCACCCCACATCGCTGGGAAAGTCAGGGCTGCCCGCCTGCCCCTAATGACAACATCATGGCCGCCCAGCGTCACAACGAGGCCCTGAACAGTTTACGCCAGGCTTCCTCCTCCTACCCTCCCCCCTGGCCTCCTGGCGCTGCCCACCACAGCTGCCACCAGCCCAACAGCAATGGGCACCGTCTGTGCCCTACCCACGTGTACCCAGCCCCCGAAGGCGAAGCCCCTGTCAACAGTCCGCGGCAGGGCAACTCCAAGAACGTTCTGCTGGTGAGAGCACTGGGGGTGATGTGGGCAGGGGGCTGGGGAGAACAGATTGAGCACAGGGTCGCTGGGTGTATATGGAGGCTAAGTGCAGAGAGGATGTTCAGTCCAGCAGGAGGGGCTCTGCCTGGGAAACCCTGATCTCCACCTGGCACTTGATTGCTGCTTTACCTGAAAGACCCATCCTCCAAGGCCACAACGGGAAGCCCCTCTGAGCTGACCTGGCTCATACTCCCCTCCCCAAATCCTTCCCTTTTCCAGGCATGTCCCATGAACATGTACCCGCATGGGCGCAGCGGGCGAACTGTGCAGGAGATCTGGGAGGACTTCTCCATGAGCTTCACGCCTGCTGTGCGGGAGGTGGTAGAGTTTGCCAAACACATCCCTGGCTTCCGTGATCTTTCTCAGCACGATCAGGTCACCCTGCTTAAGGCTGGCACCTTTGAGGTGAGTGACCGTTTGGGCTCCCTGCTCTCAACCTTGGCAAGTATCCAGCAGAATGGGGGTCTGGGGTGGGGAGGGGCCACCTTACTCTTGAGTGATTAGGAAGGGACAGAATCCCACCCAGTCCTGCCTGTGGATGGCCAGAACTTCTGTCATCTCAAATGGGGTCTAATCACATCTTGCTACCATAAAATAACACTTCAGAGTACAGTGCTACCCCCACCCCTCCGTTCTAGGCATGAGCAGATTCACTTTGGTGAAGGGCTTTGCCCAGGGTCACAGGGAGTGACAAGGCTGAGACTCAGATTCAGGCCCACTGGATTCCAAAGCCAGTGGGATGTTCCCCATCCTTCCACCCGCTCTGCCTCACTGACCACTCAGAAACTAGCCCCGGTCTTGACTAAGAAATCCAAGGCAGCACCTGCAACCCCTTCAGAAAAACGGTAGGGGAGATTTGGCAAGTCTTCCGCCCCACCCAGGACGACTGTCCCTGCTTCAGGTGCTGATGGTGCGCTTTGCGTCGCTGTTCAACGTGAAGGACCAGACGGTGATGTTCCTGAGCCGCACCACCTACAGCCTGCAGGAGCTCGGCGCCATGGGCATGGGGGACCTGCTCAATGCCATGTTCGACTTCAGCGAGAAGCTCAACTCCCTGGCGCTTACCGAGGAGGAGCTGGGCCTCTTCACCGCGGTGGTGCTTGTCTCTGCAGGTAGGTCAGGCTCTCGCCTGAGCCTGACCGGGGAGGAGGCGGACGCAGTTCAATTCAACACACCTTTTATGGAGTACCTACTCTAGGCCAGGCCCTGCACCGGGCACTGGAGATACAGACATGATTCAGACACAGTCTAGCTCAGGAGACAGACTCATGCCCAACTAATTATAAAACAGTGAGATAAGTGTCACAGTAGAAGCATGAACCAAGGGCTTTGGGAGCACACACAACTATTTCTGCCTGGGGAGCTGGGGAAGGAGGTGACACTCGAGTGGGGCCTCAAAGGACAAGTAGAGATACTGCCAGGCATAGGAGGGGGGAAGGGCGTCCCAGGCAGAGGGAACCACAGAGCAGCGGGGGAGCTAGGGCCCTGCTGGGCCTGTTCAGGGAAGGAGAGTGGCCTGGTGGGGCAGGAGCGGGGCTGGCCTTGCTGAGCCTGGGCTCCTGGTTTGCAGGCATCTCCTGCTTTCGGGTCAGGGCCTGGGAGAGGGCATTATGTTCCCCCTCCCGCCCCTTCCCCATCGGCCCTCTGAGGGGCTTCAGGGAGAGGCTGCGTGGCCACCGCTGCATCCTCGCAGACCTCCGCGTCCTCCTCCTCCTCGTCAGAGTCGGAGGAGCTCAGGGAGTCTGCCTCACTGCTGTCGTCTTCCCCACAGACCGCTCGGGAATGGAGAATTCCGCTTCGGTGGAGCAGCTCCAGGAGACGCTGCTGCGGGCTCTTCGGGCTCTGGTGCTGAAGAACCGGCCCTCGGAGACTTCCCGCTTCACCAAGCTGCTGCTCAAGCTGCCGGACCTGCGGACCCTGAACAACATGCACTCCGAGAAGCTGCTGTCCTTCCGGGTGGACGCCCAGTGACCCGCCCGGCCGGCCTTCCGCCGCTGCCCCCTTGTACAGAATCGAACTCTGCACTTCTCTCTCCTTTACGAGACGAAAAGGAAAAGCAAACCAGAATCTTATTTATATTGTTATAAAATATTCCAAGATGAGCCTCTGGCCCCCCCGAGCCTTCTTGTAAATACCTGCCTCCCTCCCCCATCACTGCACCTCCCCAGCCTCCCCTATTTAAACCACTCACCCCCCACCCCGCTCTTTCTCTCTAGCCCCCCGATCTGTTCTATTCCTGTCTCAAATCCAATAGTTCACAGCTGAGCTGGCTTCTGTGGTGTGTGCTCGTTCTGGGGGGAGGGGGAAGGGGTGGTGGAAATATGGCCAAGGCTGGGGGCACACCTCTCCATCTGGTCAGTTTGGGGGTGGGTACTCTGCCAGCAGATGGGAGGATACAGGGAAACAGCACGCAAGTCTAAGGGGGGGGGGTGCCCAAGGGGGTTATTTTCATCATATATTTATTACATAAATATATAGTAAAATAGACGAGCAACAATTACCATAAAAATATCTTTCTTTAAAATCCTGACCCAAAACACAACGGGGGTGAAAAATCGCACATAACAGACATACTGATTGTCAACGTGGGGCAGGAGTAGGAGCCCCCAGGTCACCCCTACTGGCCCCAACCCCTCCCTGGGGAAGGGACCTACTGCCTTCCCTGTTTCTGGCCACAGCCCCCCTCCCCCCACCCCAGCACCAGCTTCTCATACATTCAGTAGCGCCTGCAGGGAAGTGTCCCCCTCCTCCCACCCAGGAGCTCCCAGGGCAGGAGTTGCTGTCCCCCTTCTGGACGGTGTCTGTGTCACACGCCCCGCCCTCTCCCAGCCCTGTAGACCCGCCACCAGGGGAAGGGGTAGGGGCTCCTCCACCCCCACCCTCCCCAGGTCTGAGCAGGGAGGAGGCTGGATGAGGTATGTGTGTTATGAGTGATGGGAGGGGGAATACTGAGATGGAGAGGCGGGTGGTGGGGGCGGGGTAGTGGTCATGGCTCTGGCACCCCCTTGTCCTGGCCTGGCCCCCTCCTCCTCGTCCCAGCAGCCCCTCCTCCCACCAATACTGCACCTGCTGCCCCCACTCTGCCTGCCCTAGTGCCCCGGGCCAATACTGGGGAAGGCAGGCTAAGCACCCACATCAAGGCCATCCCCCTCATTAGCACCAATGGCCCCCAGAAGAGGGCCCTGTCCCCCACTTCCAAAGCAGGGACTGGGACGGCTGGCTGCCCATCTAGAGCAGGTGCGTGGCACTCCTGAGTCCCCCAGCTCCTCCCCCACCACGTGTACTTGCTCACACATTCACACAGAGAAACACACACACACACACACACACACCCTACCCCACTGAGAGTGGGGGGAGGGGTCAGGGGTTACGGGGAGGAGTGGGGGATCACAGCTCACATGACTGGGCAGAGGTGGGTGGGGAGGGAGGGTTTCCCAAGTGCCTGTAAGAGGCCAAGCCTCTTGGAGGCCTTTTCTCCACCATGTGCATGGCTGAGAATGGGAATGGAGACGTGGCGGTGGGGATGGAGGGACGGGGAGACAGCAGACAGGTCAGGAATTCCACTGGGCCCCCAGGGGTGGGAGGAGGGTATGAGAGGGCTTATCCATGGGACTGGAATAATACAGGAATCAGTACCCCAGAAGAGAGATGGGGATTGAGACAGACAAAGACCGCAAGGGCAGCCCAAGAGCCCAAGGGGGCGGGGCAGGCACACGCACAGGTGGCAGCCTTGCTCTTCCAGGCCCTCCACCCCCCGTCGGAACACCTGAACAGTGGGGAAAGGACATGCCCCAATGGGCTTCCCATGTGTGGTGTGTGTGTGTGTGTGTGTGTGTGTGTGTGTTTCCACGCATGTGTGTACATGTGTATAGGGGGCTGTGGCAGGCTGAGGGTCAGGGTGGGGTGGCAGGTTCCCCACTGCTTAAGACATTTTGCCCCAATAGTGCAAAGCGCAGGAAGCCCTGGCCCCCCCGCCCCCCGCCCCCTGGCCCATTCCCCATGGCTTCCGGGGGCATCTATGTCCACCCATCCATCCCTGCCGACATGCAGCCCTGAGCCCAGGGCCCTCCGGTCTGCTCTGTCCCTCCCCGCCCTCCCCTCCCCCACCCTCAGAGGGCTACCTCCTCCCTCCCTCTCTTCCCTGCGGAGTGGGCGCTGGCAAAGAAGGGAGGAGGAGGGCAGCTCACCCAAGTGCAGACCAACAGAGCACTCCTCACCAGGAGGGTGGGAGGTGGCTCAAGCCAAAGTCCCTGAATTAGAGAAAAGAAGAGGGGGAAGGGGTCCCAGGGGCACAGGGGCAGCTGGCCTAAAGAGCTTCAAAGGAAAAAGGCGGAGCACCAACCACCCTCTCCCCCAGGGCCTTGACGAAGTGCCACTGATCTAAGCACCCCATTCTGGGGCCCGCCCACCCAGAGTCTGGGGTAGTGCTAGTGGGAGCAGGAAAGAAGGCAGGCAGGGGTTAGAGAGAGCCCAGCAGACGGATGGGAACAGGGGCCCGCGGGTGTGCAGGTTCTGGGAGAAGCTCAAACACACCCCTTTCGCCTCCCCCCATGCCGCCCCCCAACCCCCGCCACGGGGCAGCAGCATCTGGATCGTAGCTAATACTGCAGGATGTGAGGAAGGCGGGAGCTTGAGCCACAGTTTTTCCTGTGTGGGTGCCAAGATGCAGAAGAGGAAGGGGGGTGACAGGGAGAGGCCCCCGGGGCTGGGCACTTGAAAGGGGAGCTGTGCGGGCAGCAGGGCAGGCTGGTGAGGGGCCAGCTGGCATCCAGAGTGAGAGGTAGATGGAACTCAGCGGGCACGAGTGGCAGAGAGCAGAGGGAGTACTGGGGCGGGGGGTGCCAAAGGGCACAGAGGGAGGGGCAAGGCAAGGGGGCGTGGCCAGGACCCTGCTGTATTAGCTCACAGCTCTGATGGCAGCCCTACCCTTGGGGACCTGATGTGGGGGGGGGCAGTTCTCTCTGATTTGGGGGGAGGGGGGCAGCTCTCAAAGTGCTCGGGGGTGGGAGGGGGGGTCCTCCCCTCTGGCCAGCCTCAGTTAATAACTTAATATCATCTCTCTATCAGTCGCTCGCTCTTTTTTCCTCTGTCTAGTATTTCTTCATTTATCTTCTCCCCTTGCCTGGTTTCCAAAGTGCAGTTAGAATGACTGTAATTTTTAACCTCCAGGGGAGGAGCCAAGCCAAGCCTTTCTTTGCACCAGGCATCTGGGGAAGCAGAGAGGCCCTCAGCCTGGAGGGGGGACCTAGGCCAAGAGACTGGGCGAGGGGGCTCTCTCGTGTGTGTGTGTGTGTGTGTGTGTGTGTGTGTGTGTAGGGGGTGAGTGAGGGCCTTTGCCCCCACCCCACATTCCTCTATCCCCTACGGTCAAGATGGCTTGTCCGCTCTTAGTTCTCCCTCCCTTCTCCTACCTTCTCAGAGGACATGGTCCTGGGAACTGCAGGACACGGTCCCCCCGCCCGCCTCCCACACTGTCCTTTTCATAGCAAGTTCATTTGTTTGCCCTGTCCCAGGGCTGGAGGTTCTGAGGAGGGACAGGGCAGTGTGGGGGTGTGTGTGGGGAGCTGAATCTATCCAAGGATGAGAGGGAGGAGAGAAGAGGTGTGGGGGTCTCCCTCAGCCCCCAGCTCTGCCCCTTCTCTCCCGGCTCCTCCCCACCAGCTCCGCACACCCTCTGGCCGCCTGAGGCTTTAGACTTCCTGATCCTCAAAGACCTCGAGGAAGAGTGGGGGGAAGAGTTCGGTGGGGCACTCGACTTTCATGTGGAGGAAGCGGCTGGCGTGGCAGGCCCCGATCATGCGGAGGTCAGTCACCTTCATCAGCAGCTTGGGCCAGAAGTGCGGAATGTTGTGTTTGCGGTGGTTGACGTAGTGCTCGAACGCCAGCAGGTACGCCTCCTGACTCTTCTCAATCTTGTCCACACACAGCAGGCCCGAGCGGTCTGCAGGGAAGGAGGGGCACGAGGCTGAGAGGGTGCAGGGGGGCAGAGGCCGAGAGGCTTGGGGAGAATGGAGAAAAACATGCATTCTGCGGGGGCAGGGGCAAGTCGGGGGCAAGCACAGGGCAAAGCTGGTGGAGGGGCTGGTAAAGCAGACAGAGGAGTCAGAGGTGGGCCTGGGAAGGGAGGAGACTAGGAGATGAGGCAGGCCTAGGGGGTGGAGAGGTGGGGTGGGCAGAGGAGTAGGAGGAGGTTGGGGGCAGGGACAGGGGTACTGAGAACAGAGGAGGGAGGGGAAGAGAAGGTGGATGGGAACAGAGTCAAGGGTGGGGAACAAAGGGGACTATGAGAGACAGAGAGCAGATGTGGGGCAGAGGTGAAAAATGAAGCCAGGATAGAAGAGGGCGTGGGAAGCTAGAGATGGGCCTGGAGAGAACAGAGGGGGGATGGGTGACAGAGCAGGGGACAGTGGACAGAGGATGGGCCTGCGGACAGGGATAAGCTTGGGGGACAGAGAGGTGGGCTTGGGGAGCAGAGAGACTGAGGGGTTAAAGAAGGACAAGCCTGGGGCCCAGCCAAGGTCTCGGGCCCTGGAAGCTCCGGAGCCCACCCAGCCAGGCTAGGTACCTGTTGACATTAGCAGCACAGCCTGCAGCAGAGCCACTTCCGTGTCATCCAGGTTAAAGGCAGAGAGTGACTTGCCCAGTTCAAAGATGGCGTCAGAGACGACACCCAGGCCGCCATTCTTGAGCTGCTCCCGCTTGACGGCCATCTCCCCGCTCAGCGTCAGGGTGTCGCTCTCGGGGTCATAGCGGACAGCTGCCCGCAGGGACATGATCTCCATGCAGCACCCCTTCAGGAGGATGATCTGGTCTTCGCAAGGCAGCTGCAGAGTCACAGGAACACTCAGCATGACCCTCCCCATGAGTGTCCCCTGAAGGTGCCCCTGGGAACTGCGAGGCCACCACCAACTGGGAACACATGCTCTGGACAGCTACCCTTGCACTGGGTGGCAGACCTACCTTGCTTCACTAACCCTCACAACTAGGTCTCTGAGTTAGGGCCTGTCATCACCTCCATGCCCACTGCAGATAAGCAAAGGGAGGTTTAGGGAGTTAGGCCATGCAGCCAAGCTCTCAAGCCGGTAGGGCAGCCTGTCCACAGAGTTAGAGCTCTTTAAAATAAGAATCTCCAGAGTCAGGATGGTCACGCAGACTTGCGGGGAGATGGGCAGGGAGAGGCTGGGGGTGCAGGGCTGGGCCCATGGAGCCTGTTAGTTCTTAGGAATCAGCTCACCCTGTACATGTGCGTGTGCGTGCATGTGTGTGTTGGGTGTGTTGACCTATAGGAATTGCTCCCTGTCCAGAGAGCTTCAGAGAAGGATGAGCTGGGACTGGGTGACCCGGGGAGCAGCCCAAGGCTTCCCTCCAGTGTGACACCAGGTCTCTCCTCCCATCCATCACTCACCTCGGAGAACATGGGCAGTTTTTTGGCAAAGTCCACCACGCGGGTGATGGCCGGGGTGATGATCTTGGTAAACTCGCTGAAGGCCTCAAGGTCCACCTTGTCTCCGTCTGGCATGGAGACGATGGGTGACTGGCCGATGTCGTCCGGCTAGAGGGAGAGATGGGGGTCAGTTGGGGCTGCAGACCCCTTTCAACCACTCACTGAGGCTCCCTGCCCACCAGGGGGAGCTCCAAGGCAGCTTGGGGAAGCGGGGGTGGGGGGTGGGGGGGGGCCACCGCACCTAGGGACTCTGTGTCCTAGGCCTAGGGCTTCTCCCACCTCGCCACAGAGAACAAACTAGCACCAGAGCTCCAAGATGGCTAATAAGAACAAGGATCGTAACACCAGTAGCGGCAATGCCATAACAACAGAAGCTACATTTGACTAATATGTAGCTAGGAATTAGGCCATGTGTTTTACACATATTATCTCATTTAATCCTCACCATGACTTATCACCACTAGTTGATGTTATACTTATCACCATTTCACAGATGAGGAAACAGATAGAGTGCAGCTAAGTAATGAGCCCAGGTCGAGAGCCTAGTAAGCGGTGGAAACAGGGTCTGAACCGTTACACACACACGTGCTTGCTTTCAGAGCTGGTGCTACTTCCAGTGTGCTGTTTCACCCGCTGACACACTCCAGCCATCAGGAGTTCTCTGCCTTCCCCCACCATACACAACCAACTGTCCATCTCCTCCCACGCTGACCATTTCCTTGGCATTCAGCTTTGCCAAGGCCCAAAACATGCGGCACCCAGGAGGCTCCCCAAGATACTGTCCCATGACTGTGTCCTTGCCTCTGCCTCCCAGTCACTGTGGAAAAAGGGGGAGAGATCCTCCCCACTTCACTGGAAATTTGATGAGGCAAGGCCCTGCCCTCATCAAATCAGATGGAAAAGGCAGTAACACATACACAGGTGTACAAATCAGAACTGCCAAGCTGTGGAGACTAGCAGCTTTGGGGTGGACTAATCTAAGGAGGCTTCCTGGAGGAGGCGAGACTCTGAATTCGCTCCCCTTGCCTGGCCACCAGGCTGCCACTCTCACTCATGCCCCTCCTCTCCTTACCAGGAATTTCCGCCTCTGCTTCCAATGGCTGCCCTGGGCGTTGGTGCTGCGATGGGCCTCCGTGGCAACATGGATCAGGTCCCACTCTTCAGGAGTGGGCTCTGGTCGCTGCTGCAGTGATCGGATCATCTCCTCCTTCCGGCGCCGCTCTCGGTTCTGCTCAATCAGTTTGCGCTTGGCCACCCGCTTCGAATCATCTAGAACCACTGTCAACAGCAGACACAATGCCCTTTGCATGGCACATTCTGTCACCTGCTCAGAAACTACTCTTCCCAGTGTTCAGGTTGGAGAAACTGAGGGGAAGGGCCGAGAGAGGCTAAATGACTTCCCTAGTAGTCGGGTGGCACAACCTGGATCACGATCATCACTGGGACCACATCAACTCCAACCCAGAGGATGCCATGTTCTGGTCTAAAGGTGACAATGGTTACTGGGAAACTGAGCCATCCAGTCCCCAGCTAACAAGAGGCCCTCTCTCACCCCACAGAGAACTGGAGTTCCTTCCCTGGCAGTCAGAGATACTGCGTTATGGTGCAGTACTCAGGACTTATTTCTACCCAACAACTCTCTGAAGACCCTTGACTGGCGAAAGGCAGGTAGGCACCAGGGCCCGTGCTCAGGGCCAATAGAGGAATCCTCTGTTTCCTTTTCTTCTGAGATGAGGGCAGCAGGGACTGCTGAATTCCCTGAAGATTCTGAATACTCATTCCATCACCAGCCTGACCCAGATGGTCACTCTGCCCTGTGGGTACCCTGGAAGGGAGCTGCCACATCTGAACACACCCCCACCTACAGCTGCCTGGCCCGGTTCCCCCCACCCATCCCCTTACAGTCCATGGCCATGCCCACAGCGATGCACTTCTTGAAACGGCACAGCTGGCATTGATTGCGGGTGATCTTGTCAATGACACAGCAGCTGTCATATTTGCACGAGTAGGTGGGATGGAGGTTCTTCTGGATTGTGCGGCGAAAGAAGCCCTGGAGTGGGGGCGTGGAGGGGAGAGACAGAGCATGGTGTGATCACGATCTTCTCTTCCTGAACCAACCATGCAGCTCTCTGGCAGGGGGTGGGGGGCTAGGGGAATTAGTGAGGGGACCTGGCATCCTCTGGACAGAGCAAAGCCAGCATCACCTGGGCTCTGCCAGGACTTAGAAACACACGTCTTCAGCCCCCAACTGCCTACAGGGTACCTGGGGAGTGGTGGTGGCAGAGGTAAGGATGGTGACCACGGAGAGGAGCTTTGAGCCTGGGAGGGTGTGAAATATGACGAGGCCTGAAGGAACAGCCACTGTGGACATCCAATTAATGCCTGATTTTCCATCTTGCTAAACAACTCTAGAAACAACACTGGCCCCAAACCATTCTTATACACACTGCCTGTTGCCTATGCAGGTGGAATTCATGAAATGGTGGAGGGGCAGGGAGAATGTCAAAAAAAAAATCAAGAAAAGGCATTGGGCATGAACTAGTATTAGCTTGAAAAGAAAATTTTCAATTTTATATACGGAGTTTAACCTTTGCTTTAAAGGAAAAAAAACCTCAAGACTCAAGATGGCAGTAATAATATGAAGGGCTAACGTCTGCTGCATACTTACAATGAGCCAGGAGCTTCTAAACCTTTTCTTTCATGTATCGTCACCTTTAATGCTGGTGTCAACCCCATGAGGTAGGAACTGTTACTATCTCCATGTTGCCGACCAAGAAACTGAAGCTTGGAGAGATTGAGCCATTTGCCCAAAGTTATATGGCTAAACGGTCAGAACTGGACCTGAGGTATGAGACGCAAGGTCTGAGCTCTCAGATTCTGGGGTGCAATTAAAATCCACCGATCAAAAATACGGATTCCTGGGCCTCATTCTAAACCTATACCATGAGACTCTCTAGGAGTGGGAAGACATCTCTGTCCTTTTGGGATGACCCACTGGGACTCAGAGGGCCTTGAGGGTGAGACTCTCTGTTCTCTGCTACACTGCTGGTGATGCTTCCACGAATGCTGCTAGGGGACTCTCCATTCCTGGTGGTCTTGGCTTGACTGACAGCAAGAAAAGAGGATCTTGAAGCCTCGATGTATTCTTAATTTTTCTGTTTCTTGAAAGGTCTTATATTTTCAGGAGGTGATGACTCTAGACAAACCATGTAGGTTGAAATGCCCGAAGTGAGATCTAATTAAGTCTCCCCAAGTCTACGACCTTGTCCCCTCTGCCCAGGGAGACTCTGCCATCCTCTCCTCTGGGCTCCACCATGCCCCTCCCAAGCAAAGGTTCTCAACCTTTCATGGGCAGTGGAAGCAACTGGGGAGCCTGTTCCAAGGCAGATGCCTGGCAGCCACCACAAAATGTTCTGATTGAGCAGGGCTGGGATGAGGCCTGGGGACCTGCACTTAACAAGTACTATAGGCGGTCCAGGAACCACATTTAAAAAACACTGATATTGCTTTCAGCTGACGTCAGTCTTTCTCTGGTAGGCTGTGAGCAGCTTGAGGTCAAGGCAGGTACTACACATCTGACACTTAATACACTGAGTGGATGGATGGAAGCAGACATTTGTTGAGTGCTTCTTTTCTGTTTGGCACTGTGTTAAATACTCGATGTGCACTATCTCATTTAATTCCCCCAGCAATGCTATGTGGTAGGTATTATCATTATCCTTACCCATTTTATAGATGAAGAACCTGAGGCTCAGAGAGATGAGGCCTCTTGCCTAGGAGTGGCAGAGCAGTGATTATGAATGAACAAATGAATGAACAGGGGAAATGATGATGAAATAGGTGGGCTTTAGGTTACACGTTTATAGAACTGTCTGTCGGGCCAGGTGCTGAGGGACTTAAGGGAACGAACGAGTCCGGGGCTCAGGTGGTGGGGGAGGGGCAGGAGCTGGCTGGTCCATACCTTGCAGCCCTCGCAAGTGATGCAGCGATAGTGATAACCGGTTGCCTTGTCCCCACATACGACACACTGCTCGTCTTTGTCCAGGTAACTAGGGATATACCCTGGGAGGGAGGAAGGGAGGCAGGCAGGCAGGCATGGCTTGGGGCCCCAGCAGAGAGGCTTTGATACTCTCTCCATCCCCCCACTTTTCCTTCCTTGCCCAGCCTCCCTGAAGGGTTCTCTGTCTCCAGGCAGAGTCCTGGAGACATAACAGAGGTCATCTTGCTCATCCCCTTCCCTAAGAATATGGAGAATCCAGTTCTTCTGATTGCCCCTTCAGGGCTTTTCTCTCTTGCTGCATCCCAGGGGCAGGGGACACAGGAGAAGGAGAAGCAAATCTCAGCAGCAGCTCATCTCGGGGACCTCAGGCAAGGGCGTGATGGGAGAAGAGAAGGGAAGAGGCCCTTTCTGACCTACTCCATCCTCAGTGGCTGGGGCATGCTCCACGTCACACATCTCACCCAGACAAGTCCATCCCAAGCTCTCCAGGAGGCTCTTCCCACAGGACACAGGACCTGCTGGTACAAGCCCAGGCCCCGGAAGAGCCCTTTGCTGGTTTGGTGGGGTTGAGGGTGGGGAGGAAGGGCACACACAGCCAGGCTCACCTGACATGCTGGTTTTCAGGGAACATTGGCCGTTCTTTCTTTTTCGCTTTCCATCTGGTGACCTGGTACTGGATAGGGGCAAAGTGGGTAGAATCAGAGAGCAGACCTTGGGCAGCCCCCCTTTGCATCCAAGGGGTTGAGGTTATGCCTCAGGCCTGACTCCCTCCATCTACCTCGCACCTTCAGGTCAGCTGACAAAACTGAGAAGGGTCCAGCTATCTGAGCAAGAGATAAGGGGCTTGGCTGGAGCACAAGTATGTTCAAGGGTCCCAACACACACTCACACACACATTAGAGAACCTTAAACATCCATCATCTATAAAACATCCACATATTTAAGCCTTCAGTGCTTGACACATATGCAGAAAGAATCTCAGGACATGAATCTTTAGGACACGCTTAAAACTATATAAGCTTAGAATACACACAAATACATGCAGCATAAAACCAGCACATATGAACATATGAACACCTATGCTGCCTTCAGTATAAACCCAAGCATGGTATGTAAGCAGCAGTCTCTATTATCTATGTGGATGTGACTTTCAGGGCTTTCTCAAATGTTATACGGCCTCAAGGATATGCCCACGTGTTTCACAACCCTCTAGACAGGCACCTAATAATACCATGCCCCTCCCCGCAGCGAACATGTCATTTGATTTTCAGCTCATGCATACACGCTAGATAACCACAGTGGACCACCAGAACCTAGACTCAAGAACATGAGAAAAGGATGGGACTCCCAAAGCCACCCTGTCCATGGGCCCCATTTAACAGAACAGCAAACTGAGGCCCCACCTGTGCCAGCTGACACGGTGGGCAGGGGTCAGAGCCAGGACAAAGACCCAGGGCCCTTCCATGTAAGGTATTATAGCAGCCCTCAGCCACTGCACACGCATGTGGCCAGCCTCTCCACATATGTGTTACATAACCTCAGCACACACAGATTACATAAGCCTTCTACATGCATGCACGGATTGTATAACCTCTCACACCCACCCCGTGTGTGGCATGTTGCAGAGTCCTCCCTCCAGAGTCCCATGCAACTACCAACACACTGACACAGTGACCTTGGCCAGGGTCACAGTCACAGATAGCTCTGTGTCCCACACACCCTGGGGATTGCCCCTGTTTAATTTCTAGAACGGTTCGAGGGTCAGATCTGCCTCCTGTCTCCGGAGGGGTGGGTGTGGGGGAACGCCTAGCTATCAAGGCCCCAGCTGAGCTGGCGGTCTTCAGCAATTAATCAGAGTTACAGCCTCTGGGTGCAGTACCAGAGATAGCCACAAGGTGGCGCAAGGACATGGGGGAGGGGAGGCTGTCAGGGGAGGGGCTGCAGTCCTGGGGGGACCAGGAACTGGCATTCCCGCCTTTCTCTGCCTTAGGAGCAGACTCTCCCAGACCCACAGAAGTCTGGGCATGGAGGTACAGAGGCTGTAAATGAAAGCTATGCAATGACAGGGTACATCTTTTTCAGAGTTCCCTGGGGTAGGGACTGGGTAGGGGGATACCCCACCGCCCTTACCTAACCACCAGCCCCATCTACTTACTCCACCCTTCCAGGGACCCAGTCTTGGGCCCCAAGGCTTTGCTGGGCCAGGACTCCAGCCTCCTGGCTCAGGATCTGGTCTCCTAGGCAACGGCCACACTGCTCCCCAGAGCACCCATCCCCCACCCTCTCCCCGGCCATAGGCACAGGCTGTACCCAGCTCCCAGGGCACCATGCCAACAGAGACGGAGCTCTGTGCTGCTTGGAGCCGATGGGAGAGGCAGAGACCCTCTGGGCTCCTGAAAGGCACTGCAGATGGTAGGTAAGCCATCCCTAGCTGTGTGTGCAAGGCTGATGTCTGCTCCACGTGGGAGCAAAATCTTCATAGCTGGTATTCACTTCCACTTCCTGGGAGGAGCTCCATGGTAGTGCCCGCCCTTGCCCATGAACAAGGAAGAGCTTGTGAGGCTCCCAATAGCTTCCAAATATAAGTGTGCGCTGTGACCAACAGCTACTGGACCATGTGCCCTGAAATGTCATGTAACAGGCACCATGGCTTCTGGACTGCACAATGGCAGTCAGAAGGGAATGAGCTGCTAGGGAGAGGAGGAAAGGAGGCAAATAGCAAGGCTGTTTGGATTCTACAGATGCAGGTGAGGGTGGCCGAGGGGACCAGGGAGGGGGGCAGGATTTGAGATGCCCAGCACCATCCAGGGAGGGGCCATGTGTCTGCCGCCTGTAATTACTCTACATCACCTCCCCCTTTTAGAATGGGCATCTCTCCATCCAGGTGCCTAATTCCCTGCCACATGGGAACATGACCTCATCTCCTGGGCAAAGGTAGGCAGCAGGCTGGCTGGCCTCATGCCCCCGCCCTGGCCCCCACCACAGAGGTACTTAAAAGGCCCAAGCTCAGCTCTCTTGGGCCCAGCCAGGTGACCCTGCTTGCTGCCTAGGAGTTGGCACGACGTAGCTGCCGAACGCATTACCTGCTCTCCTCTGGGTCTGACCCACACTCCACCTTGCTTGGCTTCTGTTCCATTCACTTCAATTCCATCCAGGATGCCCTCCAGCACGCCGAGAGACTGGGGTGGGCACACTGGCCCCCCCGGCACACCCACAGGCCACCCACCCCCTGCCACCCAGGCCCTAGGGCACAGCACCCATGGTGCCCGCCTCAGCACTTGGCCTTTCACACCATGCCCTGAGCCCCAAGGGGGGCGGGCGGTGAAAGGGGCCAGGGAATGGCAGGTGGTAGGGCTGGGTCGGGGAGCAAGCTGGGTCTGTAAAGGGGTCCTGGGTGGGAAGAGTAACTTCTGAATCTTGTCCTGTCCAGAGGTCCCTGCAGAGAGAGGAGAGAGGCAGGGATAAGGTGGTGCCATGGTGGGGCTAGGCGAATAGGATTCCTTTGGTACCAACATTTTCGGGCTCATAATGAGATGATGGGGGACTTCCCTGGTGCTCCAGTGGCTAAGACTCCATGCCCCCAATTCAGGGGGCCCAGGTTCAATACCTGGTCAGGGAGCCGGACCCCACAGGCTGCAACTAAGAGTTCGCAAACCACAACTGAAGTTCCTGCATACCGCAAGGAAGACCTGAGATCCAGTGTGCCACCACTAAGGCCTGGAGCACGCCAAATAAATAAATACTTTGAAAAAGAAAATAATGAGATAGTGGTAGTCATAGAGGGCAGGCACAGGGAGAGGACTAGGATAACCATTCAAATCAACAGAGAGCAGGCAAAAAAATAAAGAACCACCACACAGCAGGCAAGACTGGAGATCCACAGCCTGATCTCCAGACATGAACAAGCATGGCGGGAAAGAATGAGGTCATCCATGTACCTTGTCTCAATCCTCACAATCAAGTGAGGCCCTTGTGTGTGTGTTAAGTCATTTCAGTCGTGTCTGACCCTTTGCGACCCCATGGACTATAGCCTGCCTGGCTCCTCTGTCCATGGGATTCTCCAGGGAAGAATACCGGAGTGGGTTGCCATTTCCCTCTCCAGGGGAATCTTCCTGACCCAGAGATCGAACCCGCCTCTCTTGTGTCTCCGGCATTGGCAAGCAAGTTCTTTACCACTAGCGCCACCTGGGAAGTTCCTGGCCCTTAATATGCATCTATTAAACATCAGCTGCTATTACCAACCCCCTCGCCAAGTTTTCCTAAAACTCATCAGTAGTGTAAGGCAAGAGGCCACCAGAGATGGGCAGCTTTGAGCCCAGGCACAGGGCGGCAGGGGGTCGGGGGGGGGCAGGGGGGTGTACTGGGGAAGGAAGCCTGGTTTGTAGAGGTGGCATGCAGGAATCCTGAACACCCACTGGAGTGCCTCAATGAAGAGGGACGCTGAAAACAGTAGGGAGCTGCCCCCTCCTGCAGCTGCTGGCCCAGTTATGACTCCCCAACCCTGGCCCCACCAGGTGATTCCCATACAAGGTCCCACATCACACTTCCCAGTCTGAGGACCAGGCTTCCCCTTCCCCATTGGTTTAGCTGAGCTGCCACCCACCAGGAAGGCAAGGGAACAGGGAATGGAAAATAACCCCCGTTAATGGCACATAGAACATGTGCCCTCTGGTATCAGAACTTCGCAGGTGAGTAAACGAAGCCTCAGAAAGCTTGAACATTCACTCCAGTGGGCGCAGCTAGTCAGCAGCCTGCCTCCAACGCTGGCCTTGTTCTGCTACCTGGGGTCTAGGGCAGTGCCAACCTGGGCCAACCATCCCCTCCACGCCACACTGCTGACCCCAGGCTGCAGACCTGAGGCTCCGTGTCTGCCCACACAGGCAGGTGTGGGCACATGAGAGGGGACAAAAGGTGCAGCTTCCCACACACACCCCTTCATCCCTCCATCGTGCAACTGCTGCACCAGAGGCTTTGCCCCTCGGCCCCACCTCCAAGAACTGATAAGGAGTCTGGGTGGGAGGGGAAGGGAGAGATAAGTCAGGCCATTGGGCAGGGCAGGGCCAGGCCATGGGACAGGGCACTGGGGTGAGTCCCCATCCTGGGGAGCAGGGCAGGAGGACAGAAGGGTCGCCCATTCTGCCTTTGATACCCCCATAGACCAGAACTGGGCATTGGGGGCTGGACAGGAGACACTGGGGGGGGGGGCGGCGCGGGTGCGAGCGGGGAGCCTTAGCCCAGGGAGCCGTCAAGAAAGTAGGTCAAGTTTTTCTTGGCTTGCGGAGAAATTCCTGTTATAAATTTATAATGGCGTAGCCAGCCCTAAGGGGTGGAGGTGGGGGAGAAAAGGAGTGGGTGGGGTTGCCCAGAGCCTGGGCACAGAGGCCTGCCGCTCCCAGCCAGAGCTGACGGGTAGGGGGGCCAGGGTAGCCGTGGGGGTGGGACTGACAATAGAGGGCTATTTTCTGTCGCCTCTGTTTCCACCTCTCTCTGTGCCCAGTGAAGCTTCCTTTGGTCTGTCTGTCTGCATCTGAATGTCTCCCTCCCTCCCTCCCTCCCTCCCTCTCTCTCTCTCTCTCCGGGGCTGGGTGTCTCCCTGTCTCCCCCTCCCCCCAAGACTGTGCCTCGGTGCTTGGCACACCCTGGCTGCGGTGCTGCCCCCGCCTGTCTCCTGCCCACCTGGCATGCTGCCACCACTTGTTTACAGAAGCTGGAAAAATCCACTCGCCAGCCTGAGGCCCGGGCGCCCCCGGGGAGGGGAGGAGGCAGGCACAGGAGTGGGCAAAGGGAGAGAGGGGCAGCCCTGGGGAGCAGGCCCTGGGGCAGGTGAAGGCAGCCAGGGAGTGCAGGAATGGGTACGGACAGCTGTGGGCCAGGCAAGGCGGGGAGTCCTGGCGGCAGCACGTGGCGTGGGCAGCTCCCTCTCAGGCCATAGAGCTGGAGGAACCCCCTCCCCGCTCCCTCCTGCCACTGCCCCTACAGGGCACACCTGGGGCAGCGCCAACCTAAGCCACCATGTTTATCTTCCCTTCCCCCTCCCAGGCCCAGTCTTAACTCCAAATGTGTCTGGGCACTGCCAAGGGCTTGCACGTGCCTGCTGGGAGGGGCGTTGAGCAGACCGGTGCCTGCTGCCTGTCGGTACCACCTAGGATCCCCGGAGGCCCTGGCAGCGGGCAGTGGAGCAAGGTCCTGCCCTCGCTGCTCAGGGCACCCTCGCCTGGCACTTAGCAAGAGGCTGGCACCCCTGAGGGCTCCTTGTCATCTCTCTGGGGACATACCTGGGCCTCTGAGGCGACAGAGCGGGCAGAGAGCCCAGCATGCAGGGAGGCACACGGCACGTGGGCCAGGCCTGCGTTGGCCGTGGGCAGATGAAAGTCCACGGGGAAGTGGGGTGGGGACACCCACCCTGAAGGGCAGCCTCTCACCCCTCCTCCTGGAATCCTGTCAGTTCCCCAAGTGCCTGCCGGGCACAGACCTGCAGAGGAAGAGGCTCAGGCCCCTGCAGGCAGAGGGGCTGGAGCCATGCTGCAGAAGAGGCTGGACAGCCGGGAGGCAAGGCCCACCTGTCGGCGGGCCTGGCCACCCACTCCCTCCTTGTCAGATAAGAGCTGCCTGGTGGCAGTGTGGGCAAGGCGCCCGTGGAGGGGGAAACATTTCATTAAGCTTAAGTGCTTCTGGGATGGGGGGACAGAGACAAGAGGCCGATGCAGCATCCATAGGCACCATGCCAGGTCCCCGCTGCCGGGACTGTCCCACTCTGCAGTCCTGTGGACCCAAGGGACTCCCTGGAAGGATGCCGAGGGCTGCCAAAGGGGCACACTCTTTGCCCCTGGATCGAGCCCCCAGGTCTCCACACCAGACTCCTCTGTGTCTACTCTTGGCTTTGGCCCTACCTGTCAGGGCCCCTGAACTTTGTCCTTAATGCACTAAGGAAAGCCCAGCCCTCCTCCTTGCCAAGCAGAGGGAAGGACACACATAGAGAGAGGGGGGCCGAGAAAGGGGGAGAAAGAGGAGGAGGAGAAGGGTGAAAGGGACGAAGGGGGAGAGGAGAGGAAAGATGAGGAGGGGCAAGAACAAAGAAATGGGCCGGGACTGGGGTAGAGGCAGGGATGACAATGAAGTAGATGGAGAAGAAGCAAGGCGGCAGGGAGGTGGGGGTGGGGAGAGAAGGGTGGGGGAGACAGAAGGACAGAGGAGGGGAGGAGACACAGAGAGAAAGGTAACAAAGGAAGATGGGTGGGGGGTGCTCGGTGCCCCGCCCAAGTCCCACCTCAGAGGCTGGGGGGAGGGCAGAGCAGAAATGGTTTCCACGGTGACAGCTGGTTCTTGGTGGCCTGGCATGTGGGCTATTAATAGTGCTGTGGGGAGGTTCGCACCTCCCTCTCCCCTTCCCCTTTGCCTGCTGCTAGGGTGGGGGGAGATACTTCACCCCCACTCCCAATTATCTGGCACTGATGCCCTGACTGCACACCATGGGGGCCAACAAGGGTGATGCTAAGAGGCCCAGGTGGCCACTGCAGCCCACACACAAACACACACACACCAGACACACGCGCGGGCATGCACAGGCAAACACGGGCATCTGTGTGCAGGCATGACCGCCTGTGCCAACGTGGGCTCCCATGGGCAGCCACAGACACCAACAGCCCCCGGGGGTTCTGGCGACGGCGGCAGCAACACAGGCCCCCAGGTTGAGGGCTGGGTGCCTCTCAGGGCTGGGACCTTTATCTCCTTTCCCAGATCCGCCCCCCCCTCCACTCTCAGGTATGGACTGGGGGGGGCGGGGCTGCCCCACCCAACTCCTGTTATCCCAGTGCTGGGAGAGAGAGGAGGGGTGAAGGCGGGACGGGAGGTGCTATTTGGCAGGTGTGTGATGGCAGAGGAGTACACAGACAGACGCAGGCACCAGCTTGGCAAGCGGGAGGGGCCAGGGGAAGGCAGCAGCCTTCGGTGGGCTCTCACAGGGCCCCCATGAGAAGAGATTCTGGAGCTCAAGGGCAGTGACCCCTGATTTCTGATCCCCTGAGCCACTCTGGGGCCTTGGAGGCTAATGGGAGATGGGGGTGAGGGATATAAGGGGGAGATTGGTTACTTAAACAAAAGGATCCTCTCCCCCAAAAGAATATAACAGGAAATTCCCCCCTGCAGGTCAGAGACAGAAAGACATAAACAGTAGCCTTGACTTGGGCCAGAAGCCGAGTAGGAACATCAAAGACTGTCGGGCTTCCGCCCACCCCCACCATAACCTCACCCACCTGCTGCTCTCCTGCCCCTCCTCCCACCCCAGGCCAGCTCCCATCAGGCAGCAAGGTGGGCACCCAGGTGTGGGGCTCACCTTCACACTCCCCACCGCACCTACTGACGATGGTGGTGCCCACAGCTCCTGCTCAAGAGCTCAGCCCCTTCCCTGCCAACCCACAGATCTCCATACCTACCCCCCACTCCCCACAAGGAATGGAGAGGGAGATCCAAATAGCCAAGAAGGCAGAGTTAGGAGCACCCCCAGGCTGAGAACGCTCTCCCTGCCCCCACCCCCCCAGCAGCCAGTGGGTAATCGGAGCTGGGAGCTGGGGCAGCTGAAGGCTGGAGGCATGAATGTCACGGGGCCAAGGCGCTCACTGCAGATGGCATCATGGGCACAGGGCTGGGGTCCTCCTTTCCCCACTCCCCTCTTCCAGGGAGGAGGTGGCACAGAGGAGTCTGCGAGCCCTGGGGAGCTCCGCCCAGGAGGGAAGGGAATGGTCGAGGGGAAACGAAAAGCTGGGATGTTCTCCCTGGCACCCTCAGAGAGGCAGAGATAGCCCCCAGCCAAGCCGAACAGGCACAGGCAGGGTTGGAGTGGTGGGGGAGGGACAGAGAGGGAAGCGGGGAGAGAGGAGCAGGGAGACGAGGGAGGGAATGAGGAAAAGGGAGGAGAGATCGAAAATTGTGTGTGTGTGAGAGAGAGAGGGAGAGAGGGAAAGGGAGAGAGCGGGAGAGGGGGAGAGGGGAGGGAGAGAGAGAGAGCAGGCGAGAGTGAGCAAGTAAAAGCAGCCGAGTCTGCCCGCACACACACGGACACGTGCAGACACACACACTCACCCCGCATGCGCAGAGCCGCGGGCTCCGGTACCCCATTCCAGCGGATAGTCAGAGCCCTCCCCGGCCCACACATGCACAAAATGCGCACACATGGATGCGCGCACAACACACCCACTCACTGCTGTGTACCAAGACGCCCGATAGCCACCAAAGCCTGGGGTCCGCGCACTCCCCTTCCCTCGCCCACGCCCCATGCGCCTGGGTAAAAGAGAAAATGAAACAGGCGGCTCTGGGAGCCAAGAGCTCATCTCCTCCTTACAAGAGGAAGCGAGGAGGAAGAAGAGGCGTGGGGGCTGGGTCCAGTCCCGCTGCTCTGTGCCAGTGCCAGAGGCGTGCTCTTGGCCCTAACCTTTAACCCCAGTCCCCGTGCCCAGACTGGGTGCCCGCCTCCAAAGCAGGGGAGCAAAGATAGCGTTTTCTGGGCACCGGTGAGAACCATCTTGTTCCCCTTGTCTGCCCAGAGAACTGACGCCTCCCTCTGGACCACCTCACAGCCCCGCAAGCCACAGGGTGGCCCCCCTTTGGTGCCCCAGCCGTGGCCTGCCAGGGAGGAGGGCAGGCAACACCACACACCTGAGAACCACACGGTCCTCTCCCCACCAGCCCCAGCCGCCTCTGTGAGAGCCTGAGAACCGTCTCTGGTTCCAAGTGGCCTGTGTGTCCCCACCCACCCTGCAGCGTTCCAGACCCTGGGAAGAGAAGGGAATCCACAGGCCTTGTTGGCCGTGACAGCTCGCAACAGGGGCTGACTACAGGTGTCATCTCACGTTATGTCATTTGCCTTCACTCTGCACAAGGTGGGCATCCCTGTCTCCAGATTACGAAAACCTAAACCCAAAGTCAGCAACTGGCAAGTGGCGAAAACCCAGCCTCCAACTCCCAGGCAGTGGTCTTCCCACCATGGTCATGCGTGCCTCCCTTCCCCACGAGGCAAAAAGTCCCCCAAGCACCTTTGCAGTCATGAGAACTAGGGTTGAGATTAGCACCCCCACTCCAGAGGTTCCCCAGTGGCCAACCACAGGGCATATCCCTCCCATTGTCCTGGGGGAGCTGCATAAAAGGGATGGAAGGTGGAGAGAAGAGTTTTATCACCAGATTCACAGAGGATAAGAGGCAACCCAAGATAGACCCTGGACCCCCAGGTGCTGCTCCCAACACCCTCCTTATTCACTGCCCCCACCCTCCATGCAGGGGCGGAGAATCTGTCAGCCAAGGGTGGGTCCTGAATGACAGTTCGAAGGTAGGTAGCTGAGATTTTGGGTCCCCAGGAGAGAGGAAGGGTGACTTACTCCACACATAAGAAGTGAGAGGGGTTGTGGAGAGGAGGCTGCTTTCCTTGTTTTTCCTCTCCCACACTCCCAGTGCTCAGACTTGTCCTAACAGAGATGCCGTGATGCCCAAACATTCGTGCATTTGTCCCTAACTGGGGAGGTGTGTCCCAGGCTGAGATACCGAGGGCTCCTTTAAGAAGCAGCTAAATAAGGTGAGGATCAGAGGAAAGCACAGTGGTGGCAGAGGGGCTCCAGGCTGCCCAAACTCCTGGCGGGAGAGAGAGAGGTGTCATGGAGAGGTGACAAGGAGGCTGGAGATTAGGGACCCACTATCCCTACCACCCCCACCTCATGCCTGTAATGTCCAGGAGATCCAATTCTCCACCAAGCTTCTCCAGGAAATCCAGGGGACCCCAGACCCACAGATTTTCTTGCTGTAACAGCTAACACATATGGTGCTTGTGCACCAGGCACTTTTTAAAAGCATTTCCTATATTCTGACTGCTGTAATCCTCAAAAAACCAAATGAGGTCGGTAGTACCATCCTCAATTTACAGATAAGGCAAAGGAGAGGTTAAATTGCTTGCCCAGGATTATACAACTGCCAGTGGCAGAGCTGGGATTCAAACCCAGGCACTCTAGCTCCTATATATATATATACACATGTGTGTGTGTATATATATATATATACATATATATCCCTGTTTTTAACCACTACAGCATATCACCTGCTAGAAGAACAATACCTTGTTCTTTCATCCAGCTATGTGACCCAGCCTCAGTTTCCCTTTTTTGTAGCAGCTATGGATTCTCTAGGGTGGAATCCATGCCAGTGCCTCCTCATCCATCGTTCAGACCACAGTTAGAGGGGAGCATGGCCAGAAATGGTAAGTGCCCCCTGCTCAGATTTCCTCTCTGGAAGAAATGCCCGCCCTGCCAGCCCAAAGTGAAGGGCCAGCCCATGGGAGAGGGCCTCACACAGCCCCACACAAAGTCTGGGCAGCTGTACCCTCAGAACCAGGCTCAGAGGCTGGGCAAAGCGGACACAGCTGTTGGGCATCTCTGAGGTGGGTCTCAGCTGCCAGGGATGTGGAGAAAGGCCATTGTGAGTCCTGCTCAGCTGGGTCCTGCCAACTCCCGACACTGCCCCTGGGCGGGGGGGCGATTATTTTCCAGTGGGTCAGTGTGGAAGGAGCTTCCGCTAACCATCCGTGGCTTGCCCACCCAGACCTTTCACCCAGGCTGAGCCCACCGGCCTGAGAAGTCAGCGTGGGTAGTGGTTGACCCCTTCTCTTCTTCCCCTATGCGCAGCCCCCCAAACTTGCTGGCCGCAGCTGCAGGGCTGAGGAAGTGCAGGATGTCCTGAGCAGCCAGCTGAGCCCCCCGCCCCCCACCCCAACCTCTCGCTGACCCCAGAGGCAGGGCAGGCAGGCCGAGGGGCGGGGTCTGAGTACTAGCCACTGGAGAAGAATGGAGACCATCACCGCCGGTTCCCAGCTCCGAGCACGGAGGCTGTGGCAGAAACGGACACCAGAACAGGGGTCAGCGAGGGGGGTGGATAGGGACGGGGTGAGAGGGAGTTACAGACTGGTGGAGAAGCAAGGGGAAAGAGAAGAGACACAGAGAGACAGAGCCCCGGAGACCGCGGTGGAGCAAAATTCCAAGTCAAAAATACACAGACTCACCCAGACACTCACCAGCGCACGGCCTCCTAAGGGAGGCTTCCAAGTTTAGACAGGAGGGCAGAGCTGAGAAAAGGGGCCAGACTCCCGGTGGGAGGCAGGAACTCGGCGGGGGCTGGGGGGGAGGCCGGTGAGCATCCCCAGTAATGGCCCAGACCAACGAGCCCAGCAGGGGCACTGTGCTTTCGGGGTGGGGATGGGGGCTGCTCCCTAGGAGGCAGGTATCCCCAAGACTCCCTTCCCACCCCACCCCCCCCCACCCCCCGCCCCCGGCAGCCAGGGTCATCCCAGCTCCTGAAGTCACCTAACACTGCTTCACGAGCCTAACTCGGCCCTCTAGAACCCCCTCCCCCTTACTCTTTGCTCTGATTTTCCTGTCCCTCAAAAAAAAAAAAAAAAAAAAAAGAGCCTGGAAAAAGAAGGCAGGAGGAAGCCTGAGGGGAAAAGTCTATGACTGCGTGTGCATCTAGGGGTGTGCCTGACCGCACAGCTACAGTGTGTGCATCGGGGTTGTAGACCTGTGACTGTGTGGTCCTGAACCTTCTGAGTGCCTCCTGCACCTGAGCCCCCGGGACTGTGTGCAGATGCCTGCACCTGTGTCCAGAGTTCCCACAGTCAATCAGTTAAAAAGGATTACGGAGCACTTCCTATGCTCGGCTCTGGGTGGGATCCAGAGCAATTCCAGTGACTCTCCTGGGTCTCAAGGAGCTCACCATCTAGGGGGCGGGATGACAAGGGAAAGAGACAGAGAATGTTACCTATAGTGACTTCGTGCCTTCCACCATTATGGGAGCTGGGTTTTTTGTGTGTGGTACACAGCACCTCAGAAAGCCACAGTAAGAGTCCAGGAAAATACTTGTTGCTGAGTTGCGTATATGTGGGTTGATGTGCAACTGCGTTTGCGTTTGACCGAGTGACAGCGACTGTCACGGCAAGGCGATGATGCCTGTGTGACTGGGCTCATGCGAGCACGTGTGTGCCTGTGAGTGACAGGGTCTTTTGTAATGTGTGGCTGTGTGCAATTGCTCTGCGTTCATGCATGCAGGCGATAGTGACTTTTTCTGTGTGGGTGATAGGACTCCTCCTTGTTGTGTATGAGAGCATCTCCCCGTGACCCTGTGCCTGGGTATGTGCATGGGTTGGTCTCCCATGGGTGTGTCCCACCCTTCTGAGCTCCCCTGTGCAGTGGCAGCGTGCCTCTTCCCTTGTCCCCATGTGGGTGTGTCCAGCAGTTCCTGTCCTTGAGTCTGCCTGGGTGTCCCTGGGTATGCATGTGGCCGTGTGTGTGGGCATATCTCTGTGTCTGCATGGCACATTTGCTTCCCCCTCATCTTGGACCACAGCCCCCTATACCCCTCCCCTTCCTGGGGCCTGAGCCAGCATTGAGGGGTGGGTTCCCATCCCACTGGTTTTCCTTCTGCGACCTCCAGACCTCCACCCCCGCCAAAACCCCCCTCGCTGGGAAAACGGGAGGCTCTCTCCATTGCCCCGATAACCCCCACCCCGCAGGCTTTACCTTCACACTGGACAAGGGAGGGCCCCAGGCAGAGAAGGGGCACCAGAGACACGTTGCAAGGGGAGGGAAGCGGGTGGCACACAACACGGGCCCATTCCTCCCTCTCTCCCCCAACCAACCTAGCTTGCAACTCCCCTAATTATTCAGGGACCCTCAGATACACCCCCCAACACACACACACACACACACACACACACCCAGCCGCGTTTTTGCAATTAGTTGTGTTGCAACCAGAGAGCCATGTTCAATTGGGGAGGCGAGTGAAGTGGGGGGGGGAGACTTCTCCTGGGGCCCGGGGAAGCCCACCTCCCACCCTACTCCTACCGCCCTCCGCTGCTGGAGGTAGCCTTGCAAACGCCACTCGGCCTCGGCCTGGGAGGCTGGGGGTGGGAGCTGGGGGGGCAGGCCTCCTGCGCACCGTAAACAAACCGCGGCGCGGCGGGCGGGGGAGCTCCGGCGGCCGGCAGCGGGGCCGGGCCCGGGAATGCGCAGCGGACGGGCCGGACAGAGGCCGGGCGGGCCTTCGAGGGGGAGGCCCGGACGCCATCTCCGCCGGCGAACCCCGGGGCCCACCGACCTCCCAGCAACGCCTCCCTTCCCCAGGGCGTTGAAGCTGCAAGCTCCCGGCCAGTGACAGGGTCACTGGGGCGCCCGGGAAGGCTGAGGCTGGCCGCGGGTACCCCCCGGACGCCCCCAGCCCGCCTGGGAGCTGGCCAGAGAGCCCCGCGGCTTTGCATAATCAATCGCGAGGTATTTGCATATTAATGCCCCCTCGCTCCCTCCCCCTTACCTCGGCGTGGCGCGCTGGACCGGGCTGGGCAGCGACGCGGGGGTTTCAGCGCCCCGTGCCGGGGGCGTCCATGGGGGGCCGGTGGGGCCCGGGCCGCCCGCCTCCTGCGCCCGGGTGTGAGTGCGAGTGAGCGCGGGGGGGCGGGGGGCGAGTGTGGCGGCCCCGCGGCTCCTCCGGCAGAGGCGGCGGCCGCTCTTGGCTCCTCCCTCCCCCGCCCCGCTCTGGCAGGGGCTCGGGCTCGGCGCGCCCAGCCGGCTCGCGGCTGCTCCCTGCAGGCCGCCTCGCCGCCGCCGGCCCCCGCCCCCCGCCCCCCGCCGCGCCCCGGGACCCCGGCCAGCTCCCCGGCCGCCCCTCGGCCGCCTCTGCCCCCTCCCGACCCGCACTCGCCCGCCCCACTCCAGGCGGCTCCGGCAGGAGTGGTGCTTGGTGACATATTTTGGAAGAGATGTCATTTAAAACATAGCCTTCGCTTGCTGCAAGAATTGGGGGGTTGGGGGTGGCACCACGGAGATGGAGAAGGGCACATCGGGGAGCCGAGCCGCCTGCACTTTAGAAGTCCGGGAGAAAGTCTAAACACCAAACCGCAGGCGGTTTAGAGTTTGTTTTGAGTTCGGGTCCCTTTTCTGCCAGTAACTCCCTGTATGACCTTGAGCAAATCACCACCTCTCCAGGTGACAAGCTTCCTCAACCTTACAATTCGAGGATTGAGCACGTGACCCCTGGGGTCCTCTTAAACCATCCTGTGTTTTTAATCCTTTTGGGGGTATGCTTCCCCATTACTTCCCTTGCAGGCTCATTTTTAACATCATTACCTGCCTGATCCACTGCCTCCCCTTTCAAATGTCACCCTCCTCCAATGTAGGCTTTTTCTATTCACTGCCACCAGTCATTTCCTCGACAATCTGGTGCTCTTTCTGAGCTGGGGAGGGGGCGAGGCTTGCCCTACCCCCTTAACTCTCAGCTTCAGGACAGCGGGTTTTCCTTCCACGTTTGCCCCTCCCCATCCAAATGTACAAGGCCAGTCCAGAGAGAAGGGTGGGCTGCGAAAAAATAGATCCCCTTCCCCAAAGGAGAGGTCTCCATCATGCCAGCCCCACCTCTGATGCGCGCGCACGCACACACACACACACACACACACCTGCATTCGTGGACATAAAACCAACCCGGTGACGCCAGAGCCCCTTTCATCTCGAGATCTCCCAGCGGCAGGCAGGACTCTAATTACCCCAGCACCCCCTCTGGGCCCGCCAGTTCCCCCGCTGTCATTAGCCCAGTTTTACCAGCGGGGGCCCTAGCCTTCCCACGACTCCCAGGGCGGAGCCCTGTCTCCACCGTCTGCTCTTGGAAAGGTGTGTGTGTGTGTGTGTGTGTGTGTGTGTGTGTGTGTGAAGGAGAGCTATTCTACCAATAGCCCAGTGTGTGTGTGTGTGTGTGTGTGTGTGTGTGTGCGTGTGTGTGTGTGAAGGAGAGCTATTCTACCAATAGCCCAGTTTGTACTAGGCAGAATCACTTCCAAATGTGGGGTTCTGACCAACAGCCTATGGGAGTTGGGCTGCCCTCGCTTTTCTTAGTCTCAGCCACCTGCATCCTGGCTCTGTCGCAGCCACTTCTTTTACAGGGGGTCCTGGCATTTGCAATGCATGGATGAGGGGAGGATAATTCTCTTGGGACCTCCCTGGAATCACAGGGATGAGAAGGGCAGTTAGGGAGAAACCCTTGGGATGCAGAGTGGAGTGCTGGTGATGAGGGGTTTGCAGATGGGGGAAGGGAGATGGCAGCGGGGAGCTAGAGCTACAGCCTGCAGAGTCAGCATGCAGTCAGTGGACCTGTGGGTTCTGCCTGGGCTCATGGTGAACATGCAACAGCTGCAGTGTGGGGCAGGAAGCTGATCGTGCAGGGTCAAGGCAGCGTGCAGTGGGAGGAGCACCGAGGGTGGCTGTCTGCCAATCGATGCCACCTCCTCAGTGATGGGATTTGGCTGATATCCTGGGGCAGGGGACAGGGCTGTGCTGTGCAGTGCCCAGGGTGCAGGCTGTGCCATGTGTGGAAACAGTCCTTTGGGACTGGGTTGCCCAGGGAGCTGGGAGATAATCTCAATGCATAAGACATATTTATGAGATGAGCTACTGTATCTTCTGCCTCCATCAGCCAGAACCAGAGGCAGTGAAGAGGTCTAACGACAGTCAGGATTAAGGCAGGGTGATGGAGTCCAGAGCGGGAAGGTGAAAGCACTATGGTTTTCCTCTTCCCTCCATTCTGGCTTCCCCACCACATCTCTCTAATGAAAGGCCCTAAAGTTATTGGACGAGGGAGACTTTATGAAATCCCAGACCCAGAGCCATAGATAATGAAGTGCCTCCTGCTCTATCTGTTTTTCCCCAGGGCCTGAGTAGGCACTTTGAATTCAAAGAGGAAAGTCCACCCATCCTACCTTCTCCTTACCTCTCTCACTTTCCTTCATTCCCGACATGGGCTGGTAACAGCCTGGACAAGGGCAAAGTGAAGGGCACACTGCCTCCAAAACAGGCATCTTGCCAGATGCCAGGATCCAGCCTAAGTCTAGACGCTTACAGACCCTGGCCCTGGGTTGCATCATTCCCCTTCCCACCCCACTCACCCTGCCTACCCCCATTTCTCAAAGCTTCTAGCTCATCTCAGAGTCATTTCATCCCCAGCGTGTTCCCTCCTCGTCACGAAATCCTTATCCAGGCTGCTCCTCCCATCCCTGCCACCTCTTCAGGGCTGAGTCCAAGGGGAGAGCAGAAGGGTGGGGCTCAAGTGAGGAGGGATAGAGACCCTGCAGGGATATGTCTGACGGCCCCCTCCCTCTTAGACTTTGGTTACCAAGGAGGCAGCAAGAACAGCCTGTTCTCTGGGCTCCCATCGGAACAGCTATGCCCAGGCCTCTCCCTCTCTTTCTTCCATTCCTTCTCTCCCTCCCAGACTGTTGCTAGGAAGCACCCCAGGACTGATCAAGGGTCTCACCCCTAGAAACCTGGGGATCCAGATAGCTTTCTAAAGAGCTTCTCTCAAATCCTGGAAGCCAAGACCCCACTCAGCATTCTCCACTCCTACCAAGAATCCACAAACAGTTTGGAGGAACGGGGACAAGGCCTCCGTCATCCTGCCCTGGAATGAACGAGCCCTTCAGTGGCCTGGGCCTAAGTAATTCCCCTTCCTATCTCCCTTTGACCTCCTGGGCCCTGGGTGATGTCAGCAAGTGACGAGGTGTCTAACAGACACCCCCTGACTCCGCAGATACAGCCCCACTTATTGGAGAGTTCTGGAAAGAAGAAACTGCTGCTGCTACTGCTGCTGCTAAGTCGCTTCAGGCATGTCCGACTCTGTGTGACCCCATAGATGGCAGCCCACCAGGCTCCCCCGTCCCTGGGATTCTCCAGGCAAGAACACTGGAGTGGGTTGCCATTTCCTTCTCCAATGCATGAAGGTGAAAAGAGAAAGTGGTCACTCAGTTGTGTCTGACTCTTAGCGACCCCATGGACTGCAGCCTACCAGGCTCCTCTGCCCATGGGATTTTGAGGTATTACCAACTAAGAGAACATAAAATCTAAGTATTTCTCTCTCTTACTGATTTTTTAATCAAGAAAAGATAGTAGAAAAGGAGGAGACAAAAGGAGGTCAGTTTATGCGATTTGGGGATCAGCGGCTGGCAGAGATGAGAGACTGAGAAATTAGCAAACAGTTGCCCAACTAAGAGTAAAGTGACCACTTATTGCTCCCTATCAATCACCTTTGTCCCATCAGATGCCCTGTTTATGGGTCACAAAAAAGAGAGCCAGGGAAGGGACTCAGGCCTGGCTGAGCCTTGCTTTGGTATCTGAGGGTAAAAGTAGAAAAAGAAGCTGACACCTTCTCCAGGTTGTCTTTCAGAGCTTATTCTAATTTTGTTCAAACCTTTAATACATCTCAAGTATCAGATCCCCTAAATGTTTCCAGCTTCTGGTCTCAGAAGGTTCCCACCTGGAACCCCTTCATCCTGCTTTGCCAGGAGAAGAGGTGGGGGGCAGTCTCCTTTACCTGCCACACCACAGCCCTCCCCCTCCAGTTAAAGGAGAGATGGCACAGGCAGCTGTGGAGGTCAAGAGGACAGAGTGGCTCTCAGAGCCAGAAGGGAGGAGCAGTGGCCTGTCCAGGGTTCAGGATCACGGCACTCTCTTCTCCTCCTTGCTGGAGGGTGTGGAGAGAGAAGGCATCCTTCAGGTGTTACAGAAGAAACCACTCTGAGGTTCAGAGCGGTTCAGTGGTTCAAAGGTTCAGATTCTGCCTTTCACTGTCCTGGCTGGCCTCTTTCTGGACCTCTCCTGGGGCCAGTGGGAAGACAGAGGCGGAACTGGGGGGGATCCAGGAACTGTCCCTAAGGGGGGACCACCTTGCAGTCTTCTCCATCCTCCCCTTTCCCAGATAGACAGCGAGTGGAGAGCTTAATGTGGGGACGGGTAAGGGGAGGGAACTGGTTTGGAGCCAGCTGTGTACAGAGTGTGGAGTGTGTGGGAATGACTTGCTTTCTTTCCCATCCACCTGCTGCCAATTAACTCCCCATAGTGGGGGGACCCAGGCAAGCGTCCAAAGGAAAATGTTCTTCCCTATAGAGAGAAGGGATGATGACACCCTTTGTGCCTTGAGTGCTTACCAAGTATTTCAGAGTTTCTTGGTTTAGACTTGCCACTTTTCCCTACACTTCTTTCCAGCCTAGATGAGGAGTGTTCCCATCTCCTTGAGTACCCAAACCCCGATTCCTCATAGCATTTTACTCCACCGCAAGTCCCCACTCCAACCTAGTTCCTTTTCAGCTACTCCTTCAGTGTTGCCATGTCACTCTGCCTGGCTGGCTTTTTTGGTTTGTTTGTTTTTATTCATTTTTAATTTGAGGGCGCCGGGTCTTAGTTTCAGCACATGGGATCTTTACTTGCAGCGTGTGGGATCTTTAGCTGAGGCATGCAAACTCTTAGTTGTGGCATGTGGGATCTAGTTTCCTGATTAGGGGTGAAACCCAGGCTCCCTGCATTGGGAGCACAGAGTCTTAGCCACTGGACCACCAGGGAAGTTCTACCTGGCTGGCTGGCTTTTACTTGCCCCTCTTCTCCAGCCAGTCCCCTTCTCCAGCCAGCAAAATGAAGAGCTTGGACCTTGGGGCTAAGAGGGTGGAAGTGAGAGCTCAGCTTCTATCGGTGCTGAGAGAGAAGAAACAGACAGCACAGGAAAGTGGAGTAAGGAAGAGGGATATTTGAGAGGGACTGTGTGTGGGGAGGGTTTCCTTCTACTCCCAAAGAGGATATTGGCATCTCTTCTCTCACCCACTGGAGGATTATCATGGAATGCCGGTCTTGTGGAGGGCAAGTCAGAGAGCCTGCAGGGCCCTAGAAGCTCTTCTGGTTTGGGGGAAAGAGGTGGGGTATGGAAAGGCAGTCTCTGAAACTGACACACTAGAGAGGACAAAGTAGAAAAATTGCAAATAGCCCTTACCCAGAACTAAGGGAAACCTTTTAGTGAATTCTTTGGCAGTCCAGTGGTTAGGACTTCACGGTTTCATTGCTGAGGGCCCAGGTTCAATCCCTGGTCAAGGAATTAAGATCTCGCAAGCTGTATGGCACAGCCAAAATAAAATAAATAAATAAATAAGGGTGTCCTTTTAAACTCTTAGAAGTCCAGTCCTTGGGGAAACCCTGCCAAACCAAGAGAAAGAGCTGCTGGTGAGAGGTGGGGGACAGGGAAGGCAGATGGTCTCATGACAAAAGCTGCCTCTCTGCCACTGTAAAGTGGGGGAGAAGGCACCCCTCCCCAGAGGTCTGCTAGCTTCCTGCCAGAAGGGGATGGTCTGAGTTCAGAAAGCCACTCTCCTCAGGGCCCAAACATTCTCCACTCCCATGTGGACCAAGTCAGGAGCAGTCACAAGGTTGACAGCTTTTTTCTAAGAGGACAGTTTGGGTTCTGTGGGATGGGAGTGGAGCTGCAGGATGCATGACTGTGTCAAGGTGGGAAGCCCTGAGCTGCAGTGGCAGCAAAAGAATAAGAGGAGGGAGGCGGGCAAAGGTAGAGTTGGGGGCCTGGGAGAAGCAGGGAAGCCAGGTACATGGAGACTGCTGAGAAACAGGGTCTGTAGCCGGCTTCAATGTGTGTGGCTGAGGGGAGTTTGGAGGTCAAGTGTGAGAAGTCTAGGTTCTCCCTCCTTCCTGCTTTGGAAGCTTTGGCTACACATATTTGGCAGCTGTTTTGTATAAACATTATTCCCCAGCGGTGTCGCTTGGGCAGGCACTAAAGGGAGCAGAATGGAGGGGGCTGTGGGTGGGTTATGGGGAAGGAGGAAGCTGAAGGCAGTCATGACCTTAGAGGGATGTGATCTGGGTCTCCTCCAGCTGCACTCTCCTCTTCAGAACAGGAGTTCTGGTCTCCCTGTTTAGACTATGCTCCAGACACCCAGGATTCTGTCATTCTTTGCCCGGAGAGCTGCAGGTTTGCTTCCAGAGTCTGAGGGGGACTGCTCTTCCAGATTCATCCCTCTGAGAACTGAGTCTGACACTTAAAGGGTGACCAAAGAATGGGGATTGGGAAATATCGATGGAGCTTGGATTCAGGGATGGGGATCTGAGGCTCCCTGTGGTATGGGATGGAGGGCTGCAAATAGGGCTGGCAGGACACTGCCTTGTTCCAGTTGTAAATGTAGTTCTGGTTGTAAATGTTAGTGGCGATCTGTCCACAGGGCAGGACAGGGATGAGGGCTGTGTGTGGAGAGGCTCAGCTGTTGGAGTCAGAGGTGGGTAGCATTTACTTTTGGCTTCTAACTGGGGAAGGGGGGTTGGAAAAAGGCTAATACTGCAAACACTGGACATAATTATCTATAATGTGGTTCCATAGGTTAGAGCAAGACATCATGTTTTTAAAGTAATTAATTTATGTTTGGCTGTGCTGGATCTTGGTTTCTGAGCATAGGCGTTCTCTAGTTCAGGTGAGTGGGGGGTTACTCTCTAGTTGTGGTCTGTGGGCTTCTCACTTCGGTGTCTTCTCTTGTTGCAGAGTGTGGGCTCTGGGGCCTGCGGGCTTCAGTGATCGTGGCCCTTGGTCTCTAGAGCCTGGGCTCAGCATTTGTGACCCATGGGCTTAGTTGCTCCTTGGCAGGTGGAATCTTCCCAGATCAGGGCTAAAACCATGTCCTCCGCATTGGCAGGCAGAGTCTTAACCACTGGACCACCAGGGAAGTCTAATCATACTGCTTTTAAGAAACATTTTTTAAAAAAGAATTTTAGTTTTAGATTTATAGGAAAAAATGAAAGAGAGGTTTCCTATATACCTCACTTTCAATCCCTACCCCTTTAACCTCTTACTTAGTATGGTAGGTGTTACAATTAATGACTGACATTGATACATTATTATTAACTGACATTGATACAGTATTATTAGCTGAAGTCCGTGCTTTATTCAGATCGTTTAGTTTTCATCTAAGGTTCTTGTGTTTAAGCATCACATCCAGGATAGCAAGTTACATTTAGTCATCATGTCTCCTTAGACCCTCTTGATTGTGACAGGTTCCTAGACTTTTCTTATCTTCGATTTCCTAAAGCTCAGTTTCCTCCTTACTTCTCCCTTAGTCAAGCAGTTGGCTGGGCCAGAAGATTCTGAGAGAACTGTCACATTTTAGGGTTAAGGGGTGGGTAAGGTGTGTTCAACTGATAGAGACTCAGTGTTGCTTTGGAATATAGTTGCGGAAAGGAGAACAACTCTGGGAAATCCGGGGGTTTCGGAGGGAAAAAGCCAGGAAAGAGAAACCTATGGATGAACGCATGCCACACCCGTGTTGAGCCTACTAACTAGCGGGCAATGAAAGGGTGTAAGAATTTGATTTAAATGCTCGGTCGACAATGATGTCACTGGAAGAAACTTAATTGCGGTAGGCCTTTTGAGAGCCTTTCTCCCTAAGCTTCCTGAGTCTTCGAGATCCTCAGCTCCTACTCAGCTTTCCCTCAAGGAGAGAAACAATGCCGACTGACTAGCTTTCTCGTAGCTTCCGCGCTAGCTGAGTCCAAGGAACTACAATTCCCAGGAGACATAGTGGTGTGACCGGTGTCTCGCTGCCTTCCTATTGGTTCATGTTTGTTACTGTCAGCCAATAGAAAGCTAGCTCTTTCCTAAGTGCCAAAATGGCGACACCTAGGATCTAGAACTAGATTGTCCGGTAGGCTTAAATTTGGGGAGGTGATGGACGGAAAGGAAATAGGGAATTATAGTTTCAGGGTTGGGGAGGGTGGAGGAAGTAGGGGGAGAAATCTGGATTTGGGGTAGTAGTGGCTGAGGGACGCAGCCAAAGCTAAGGGCATATTTAGGCAACCGGAACTGGCTTAACCCCTTACTGCCCATTTATTCTTTGTATTAAGCCCCTTTGACACTCTCTTCTTACTGCTCTTGTTTAAAGAATGTTCAGGTGGGAATAACCTAATAGGATCCCTGTTTTGCCCCTTTCCCCCTTTTTTTCCTTTTTAGTTCTACTTCCCTTGAATCGTCCTATATCGACTCCATTCCATCTAAGTCTGCGCTCCACCCCCATCTCCCCGCCGGGTTCTTTCCTTCAGAATCCCTTTC
Source organism: Capra hircus (assembly GCF_001704415.2). Taxonomy (NCBI): domain Eukaryota; kingdom Metazoa; phylum Chordata; class Mammalia; order Artiodactyla; family Bovidae; genus Capra; species Capra hircus. Next base: position 40,005,551 of record NC_030826.1, on the reverse strand, counting down.
CCTTTCTCTAGCTTGATTTCTCCAACCTCAAGGCTGACTGCTACCGGCCCGGTCTCCTCAGAGTGAAATCATGAAGGTGGTGAACCTGAAGCAAGCCATTTTGCAGGCTTGGAAGGAGCGATGGAGTGACTACCAGTGGGCAGTCAACATGAAGAAATTCTTTCCCAAAGGAGCCACCTGGGACATTCTCAACCTAGCAGGTCTTAAGTGAAGTAGGAAGGAAGGATGGGAGGGCTAAACCCAGAAATGTTGTAACACTGAGTCTTCCTTTGTTATTCTCCTTGCAGAAGCACTACTGGAGCAGGCCATGATTGGACCTTCCCCCAATCCTCTCATCCTGTCTTACCTCAAGTATGCCATTAGTTCCCAGGTAAACTCTTCTACCTGTTCCAGACAGGGTTTGAAGGTGAAAGGCTTGGAATATAGTTGTCAGCTCAGATTTTCTAGGTGAATTTGTTTGAACACATCGTTTCCCTGAGCCTCAGTTTTCTTGTGAAAATAATAATACTCCATTGGTTATGATGAATATAACATTAATTTACTCTATCAATAAATATTCACATATGCTCTGGGGATTTAGCTGTGAACAAGGTCTAGTCCCAGTGCACAGGTATTTCGTGAGTAATATAGGCATGTGAATAAGCAGTCAATCACAGGATAGGATTACGATATAGGACAGAGTACTATGGGAGTACATGGGAGGGATACCTAATCCCAGGTTGAGCAACCAGGGGGGAAGTGATGTTTAAACCAAGACTTGAGTGTTGAATGGGAATTAGCCAAGGAGATTGATGAGAGTGTACAAAGCAGAGAGAAAAGAATATGCAATGGTTGGGAGACAAACATCACATGATATTTAGGAATTGAAAATAACGTGATATGGCTAGAGTAGGGTAGGGCTTCCCTGGTGGCTCAGTGGTAAATAATCTGCCTGCCAAAGCAAGAGACACCGGTTCGATCCCTGGGTCAGGAAGATCCTCTGGAGAGGGAAATGGCAACCCACTCCAACATTGTTGCCTGGGAAATCCCATGGACAGAGGAGCCTGGCGGGCTACAGTCTATGGGGTCCCGAAAGAGTTGGAACACCACTTAGCAACTAAACAATAACAATGGCTAGAGTAGCAGTTTTGGCCTTAGAACATTTTATGCTCTTAAAAATTGAGACTCCTGCAGAGCTTTTGTTTATATGTATTATATCTATTCATATTTACCACTTTAGAAATTAAAAAAGTACTTATGTATTTAAAAGTAACAAAAAGTAAACCCATTGTATATTAACATACATAACGTTTTAATGAAAAAGTAACCATATTTTCCAAAACAAAAATGAGTGAGGAAAGTGGTATTGTTTTACAGATCTCTTTAATTCTGGCTTAATAGATTACAGCTGAATTCTCATAGCTGCTTCTGCATTCAGTTGTTGCAGTAGGCTGTTTCAGCTGAAGAAAATCTGGCCTTGCACATCAGATATTTAGCTTGAAAAAGGAAGAATATTTTAATAAGCCTTTCAGATAAATGTGGATATTTTGAAAGGTTTATTAAAATATTCTTCCCTTTTAATTAACCTTGAGTTTTAGTAACTGTGTATACCTATATCGCTAACATCCAAAATAAGATAAACCATTTCCATTCTCCCAGAAAGTTTCCTTGTGCCCTTTCTAGTCCATCTTCCTGTAACCACTAAATATTTTCTATTCAGTTCAGTTTAGTTCAGTCGCTCAGTCGTGTCCGACTCTTTGCGACCCCATGGACTGCAGCACACCAGGCCTCCCTGTCCATCATCAACTCCCCAAGTTTACTCAAACTCATGTGCATTGAGTTGGTGATGCCGTCCAACCATCTCATCCTCTGTCGTCCCCTTCTTCTCTCACCTTCAATCTTTCCCAGCATCAGGGTCTTTTCAGGTGAGTCAGTTCTTCGCATCAGGTGGCCAAAGTACTGGAGTTTCAGCTTCAGCACCTTTTTCTATACCCATAGATTAATATTGCCTGTATTTGGATTTCATAGAAATGAACTCGTGTTTAGTATTAACTCTTAATGCTCTGTCTTCTTTTAATGTAAATGTTGTTGAGCTTTATGTTATTGTATATGTCAGTAGTTCATCCTTTTTTAAACTTGCTGAGTAGTATTCCTCAGTTGGCACGTAGTTCTTATGCTTCCTGTTTCCTCTTGGCATCAAGTCTCATTTCCATGTTAGCACATATTCATCTACTGTGGTTTTTTTTTTGGCTGCACTGGGTCTTCACTGTGGCACACTGACATTCTCTAGTTTTGGCTCTCAGGCTTCTCTAGTTGCAGAGCACAGGCTCTCGAGCACTGTGACTCAGTAGTTGCAGGCTCTCTAATTGTGGTTCATAGTCTTAGTTGCCCCTTGGCATGTAGGATCTTAGTTCCCCAGCCAGGGATCAAACCTGTGTCTCCTTCACTGGAAGGCAGACTCTTGACCACTGGACCACCAGGGACGTCCCTACCTTGTTCTTTTTAACTGCTGCGTACTGTTCCAGATATACTTAATTTCAGTTCGGTCGCTCAGTCGTGTCTGACTCTTTGCGACCCGGTGAATCGCAGCACGCCAGGCCTCCCTGTCCATTACCAACTCCCGGAGTTCACTCAGATTCATGTCCATTGAGTCAGTGATGCCATCCAGCCATCTCATCCTCTGTCGTCTCCTTCTCTTCCTGCCCCCAGTCCCTCCCAGCATCAGGGTCTTTTCCAAGGAGTCAACTCTTCGGATGAGGTTTCCAAAGTATTGGAGTTTCAGCTCTAGCATCAGTCCTTCCAATGAACACCCTGGACTGATCTCCTTTAGGATAGACTGGTTGGATCTCCTTGCAGTCCAACGGACTTTCAAGAGTCTTCTCCAACACCACAGTTCAAAAGCATCAATTCTTTGGCACTCAGCTTTCTTCACAGTCCAACTCTCACATCCATACATGACTACTGGAAAAACCATAGCCTTGACTAGATGGACCTTTGTTGGCAAAGTTATATCTCTGCTTTTGAATATGCTGTCTAGATTGGTCATAACTTTCCTTCCAAGGAGTAAGCGTCTTTTAATTTCATGGCTGCAGTCACCATCTGCAGTGATTTTGGAGCCCCCAAAAATAAAGTCTGACACTGTTTTCACTGTTTCCCCATCTATTTCCCATGAAGTGATGGGACCAGATGCCATGATCTTCGTTTTCTGAATGTTGAGCTTTAAGCCAACTTTTTCACTCTCCTCTTTCACTTTCATCAAGAGGCTTTTTAGTTCCACTTCACTTTCTGCCATGAGGGTGGTGTCATCTGCATATCTGAGGTTATTGATATTTCTCCTGGCAGTCTTGATTCCAGCTGGTGCTTCTTCTAGCCCAGCGTTTCTCATGATGTACTCTGTGTATAAGTTAAATAAGCAGGGTGACAATATACAGCCTTGACGTACTCCTTTTCCTATTTGGAACCAGTCTGTTGTTCCGTGTCCAGTTCCAGCTGTTGCTTCTTGACCTGCATATAGGTTTCTCAAGAGGCAGGTCAGGTGGTGGTGGTTTTAAATTTTTTACCGTTATAATCAGTGTTTCATTGAATGTTCTTATACTTAACCTCTCTGCATATCTGGCACTGTTTCCCTAGAATAGATACACAGAAATGGAGTTGCTGGTTTGAAGAGTACGCATGTGTTAAATTATAATAGATCCTGCAAATTGCTCTCAAAAGATGATTCTCTCAGTTTACACCTGCTCCCCAGTGCTTGAGAGTATTTCTCCACACCTTTTTCCGTGTTGAATCTTTTAACATTTTTTTCCCCAGAGAGGCAAAAAATTACAACATATTATAAGATGTATTTCCACAATTGTGATGATGAGTGTATTTTTTGAAATGCTTATTGGCTCTTTGTATATATTCTGTGAATTATGAATTTTATTTGCCCAATTTTCTATCATTAGTTTGTTTTCTTTATTTTTTAAGTAACAATTTTGTGTGTGTACGTAAGTGGTAAGTTGCTTTAGTCATATTTGATTCTTTACAACCCCATGAACTGTAGCCCACCAGGCTCCTCAGTCCATGGGATTTCACGGGCAAGAATATTAGAGTGGGTTGCCATTTCCTTCTCCAGGGAACCTTCCTGACCCAGGGTTCAAACCTGCATCTCCTGCTTGGCAGGCAAATTCTTTACTACTGAGAAACCCGGGAAGCCCATAAATCACATACCATACATTTTATGCATTTAAAATGTACAGTTCACTGATTTTTAGTATATTTAGAATTGTGCAACCATTACTGCAATCAATTCAGACCATTTTCATCACCCCAAGAAGAATTCTTACTGATTTTGGTGTCTTTTAATATGTTGTATCTTGTAATTGTTGTCTGTTATTTATGTTTTAACTTTTCTTTCTATCAGTTTTTAAACTTGTTTTCTTTTCTTAGCATGCAGAATTTTATTTCTATTTTTTGTGGGGAGTGTAGTGCCACGTGGCTTGCAGGATCTTAGTTCCCCAAACAGGAGTTAAACCCAGGCCCTTGGCAGTGAAAGTGGAGAGTCCTAACCACTGGACCACCAGGGAGTTCCCTAGAATTTTGAAAATGTATTTGTTTTCAGATTTAATTGCCTTTTTTCCTCTCTATGACTTTTGTCTTTCATAAGTGCTTCCCTTCTCCAAGGAACAAAATATAATCTTTAATTTCTGCCAACACTTCACTTTGTTTAACTCATTTAGAATTTATTCTGATATGAGGAAGAGATCCAAATTTATTTATTTTTCTGAATAGATAGACAATTAGCTTAACTGCCTTAATTGAATAAGCCATGCTTTTTTATATCTTAAATTCTCTGATAGTTGAGAGTCTATCTCTTGACATTCTAGTATATTTCATTAACATATTTGTCTTTTCTTGGACTGTTGCTTTACTATTTTAATTACTGTACCTTTGAAGCATTTTTGATGCTTGTTAGGCAAGTGTTCCCTTAGTTGTTTTATTTTTCAAAATGTCTTGGCTGTTTTCAGGCATTTTTCTTTTCCAGTCAGATTTTAGAATCAAGTTAAATTCTTAAAAAAGCCTATTGCATTTTGATTGGAGTTTCCTCGACTTTGTAGATTTGGGGAATTCGTAGGTTAATTTTGGAGAGATCACTCCAGTTGTAGTTTGAAGAATGAGTTGGAGGGAGGCAAGACAGAAGGCAGCGAGACAGTTTAGTGTGGCTTTTTTTTTTTCTGTAAAGGACCAGATAGTAAATACTTTCAGCTTGGCTGGCCGTATGGTCTCTGTTACCACTGTTCTATCATTATTGCTCAGAAGCACATACTGGTGACATATAAATAAATGGATGAGGCTGTGCCCTGACATAACTTTATTTACCGAAAAAAGGTGGTGAACCAGATTTAGCTTGCAAGCTGTCATTTGCCAGCCCCTGATTTCTGCTGTTGCAGTGATTTAGGTAAAAGATGATACTGGCTTAAACTTGAGAAGTGGCAGCAGGAAAAAAAAAAAAGAAGATGAATTCAGGAACAATTTAGGAAGTGGTACTGGCAGGGTTTGGTGATTAATTAGATGAAGGGTGTGCAGGAGAGGAAGAAGTCGAGGCTAGCGTCTTAGTTTCTGATTCGGATATCAGATGGCTGATGGGATCTCAGGGAGACAGTGGGAGAAGAGCAGGACCACTGTCAGGGTTTGGTTGCAGGTAAGGGTGGAGATGCCTTATTTGATTCTGGCCTCATTTCATGGAAGGTGCCTGTGTGGGTTTTCCAAGAGTAGACACTCAGTACGCAGCTGAACATCAGTGTTGGAGACGCAGAAGGAGAGGTGGATGCTGAAGTGGCAGTTTAGGAGTTGTCTGCCGCAGGTGATAATGGAAGCTATGGGCATGGATGAGATTTACCCAGAAAGCATGCAGAGGGAACAAAGAAGTGACCCAAGCCATATTTCTAAGGAACCAGTCACATTTCAGGAACATACAGAGGAAAATAATTCCTCATAGGAATCTGCAAAGAAGGGACCAGTGAGGGAAGAAGGAAAGCAAGAAGGTGTGATATTAAGAAAAGCCCAGGGCGACCTCCCTGGTGGTCCAGTGGTTAAGATTCTGAGTTTCCATTCCAGGGGGTGCAGGTTCGATCCCTAGTTGGGGAACTGAGATCCCACATGCTGTGCAGTGTGGCCAAGAAAATACAAAAAAAAAAAAAAAAAGAAAAACCCAGGGAGGGGAGGGCCGAAGGATGAGGAGGTGTTTCCTGGTGTGAGATGCTGCTGAGAGGTCAGTGAGATCAGAGCTGAGAAGTATCTATGGGGTTTGACAACAAGTTTGTTGATGAGCTTAATGAGAGAGTCACGCAGTGGTGGTAAGGACAGAAGTGATTGGAGTGGGTCACATTGAGAACGGAAGCTGGGGAGGTAAAGGGTAGAGAACCCTTATGACTGAAGAGAGTGTGGTGGTTAATTGGAAGTATATGGTCTGCGGGAGGTTCTTGTAAAAATAGAAGAATCTTGAGATATGTAAACTGATGGGAAAGGCAAGAGAGGGTGGAGGCTGAAGTACCAGTGAGTGAGAAATAAATATATTTGAAAGACCTCCCTGACTTACAAAGTGCAGTGCAAAATTAGTGATTTATTCTCCCCTCAGAGTCAAGAGGCTCTTTGGTCCAGTGCTATCTCTGCATGTAGAGGGCACTTAGGAGCAGTTGAGGGCGTTGAATATGAAGAAGAGAGAGGGGATTAGAGAGCAGCTGCAGGGTCCCTCTGGGCCGGCCAGGTGTGCTCTGGGCCTTGTAGATGGGCTCCAGCCTTGGGGGCTGGTGGTAGGTTAGAGCTTCTGTGTTGGTAGATATATTAGGACTGGGATAGGTTATAAGTCCTGCTGTGAAAAACAGTTCACCATGTGGAAAGTATTTTTAGGTCTCTGAAGTAGCAGGGCTCTCTTGATACTGTTAGCAGAAATTTACCGAACAGAATTCTCAATTTGGAGACCGTAAATTCGTAGTAACTGATGGCATCCCTTAAACGTACAGATTTGGGGGTTTCCTCTTGTAGTTTGGGGTCAGTTTCCAGTGGGAATGTCCAGCTCCCCCTTCAGGTTGGTATCCAGCAAGGTTCAGTTCACTGCCAAGCTCTTGCTATGGGGACATTAGTTATAAATAAACAAACACTCGCCTGGAACATTACAGTCATCCTGCCCAGGCAGGCTCCCAACTTTCTGGCCACTGTCAGACACCAACTATGGCTTCACAGCATGACCCACTGAGAGTGGCACTAAACAGTAATTTGTGTGTTTAAGTCTTCTGTGTGTTTTGCTTCTCTTCATCCAAGAATACTGGTTAAAAAATGTCTGAACGGAGAGCAGCCTGTTCACGTGATGGAGAAATTATACATGGGAGGCATTGCCAAGCGTGTAAAATTCACCATACTGAGTCACTGAGGGTGACTTAGCTTTCTTTTAAATCTTTGGAAATTTCTCTTCTTCTATGAGGCAGGTGATTAGCCTGACAGTTTCTATCATTGTATTCTGCTTTTTATTTTGATATATTTTGCCACTGACTTTGAGTGTAGAGTTGGAACTATTTTCTGTAGTCTTATTCATATTTGATCAGCATGCTATAATTATTTTTTTAAAAATACAACAACTTAAAAGCTATTGGTAAAGTTTGGTTTAATTCAGGCCAGATTATTTCTTTTGAACTACATCTCCGATCTTATAATGGTGATAAGTAGGTTTTACTAATAGAAAATTGTGTTAAGGTAAAAGTTTTTTTAGAATGCTAGTTACTAGAATTCGTCAGTCGAAAGCAATAAAAACTTCCTGAGGACCTACTCTGTGATAGTCCTTGGGCTAAGTTCTTGGGAAACATAAATTTAACACCGATTCTATTCTCAGGGAGCTCACTGTTCAGGTGGCATTTTGCAAAATATGCCTTGCAGTTATGTTAAATGAGATACCGTGGTCAAATAAGTTGGAAAAGTATTGCTTGCCTCATCTCCAGTGATCTTAGAGATTTTTATTGTGTACAAGTTACACTAATGGGTAAGAGGAGTCCTACAATAAAGAAAGCTCTTTACTGAAAGAACCCTTTTCTTTAAAGCTAGCTCTTTGTATATGTTTATTTCAGAGTTTCTCAAACTCATATCACACAGAAGCTCTGTGTATGTGTGTGCATGTATAAAATTTCTTAACATCTTGAGGACCCTTTGGAGCAACATCTGCCAATAGAACTTTCTACAATGATAAAAATATTCTACCGAGTGCAGCCAAATAAATAAAAATACTAAAAAAAATGTTCTATATCTGCACTGTCCAGTACAGTAGCCACTAGCCCCATGTGGCTGATGAGCACCTGGAATGAGGCTAGTATGACTAAGGAATTGCATCTGTAATGTTATTTAACTAATTTAAACAGCCAAGTGTGCTGGCTGGTGGCTTCCCTACTGGACAGTGCAGCTTTGGAAGCTACTTTGGGAAATATTGCTCTGAGGGTGTGTTTTTACTTATTCATTCTGCAGACACTGTAGAATGAAGACACACAGACTGTCTTCAAGGAGCTTCTAGTTTGGTGGGCAGCAGGTGTCCACCGTGTCATGACAGGTCTAAGGGGATTGCTTAGAGCCAGAGGTTAAAGCGTCTGCCTGCACTGTGGGAGACCTGGGTTCGATCCCTGGGTCGGGAAGATCTGGAGAAGGAAATGGCAACCCACTCCAGTACTCCTGCCTGGAGAATCCCATGGACAGAGGAGCTTGGTGGGCTACAGTCCATGGGGTCGCAAAGAGTCGGACACGACTGAGCGACTTCACTTTCACTTTAGAGCACTGAGGAGGATTTCAGCTTTGGGTGATGTCCCAGAGGCATCCTAGAGAATGAGTGTGTATAATGAAATTTTTACTACCAATTTCAAAGTGTAAATGCTACCTGTTCATTGAGGGAACAGTTTGTATGTCTCCAGTTCTTGTCCAAATAAAATCACTCTTGGTTGGAGTTATAGCAATATCATGACCTCACGTGTTTCCATTCTTCTGCCCACCAGCAATCAAACCTTGTACTATGTGGTAAACAGTGAGCGGCAGGTGGGCATGAAACACGGCCCCTTTGAATCCCCAAATGATCCCCCCATTTATGCTGGTGCTGTCAGTCACAGTGAATTTGACAGAAGCAAGGATGGGCACAATGCCTGGTGTTACTGCCTGTCTTTGGGGCTTGAAGGCCTCTTGAAGGGGTTGAGATTTTCAGATAGCTGCAGCAGCTTTAAGTGTCAATGTTTGTTCTTCTCGATTGCACACACCGGTTGTCTGAACTTTATCTTTCTTCTTTCCCTCCAGATGGTGTCCTACTCCTCCGTTCTCACAGCTATCAGCAAGGTACGACCACAGCCACTCACAGCCTGGATGGGGGGCAGGGGACAGAGATACAGTGGTGACATATGGGGGCCCACCTCCTTGACTGTTCTGATCATGTGACCTCTGGGCCTGGACCATGAGCACAGCGTACCTCTGGCTGGCATGGCCGCCTTCCATTAGAGAGTGGGGGGATCATGGCAAGTGGGGGCTGGCAACTAGGAGCCAATTTCCAACACTGAAAGGATGCCGAGTGTGAATCTTGGGGTTGGAGGAAAGATGAGCAGGGCTCCTGAAGGTACCAGCTGCCTCATGTGGGAGACGGGGAGGTGGGGTGAGCGGGACACTCCATCGCATCGCCTTTGTTCTCTCCACAGTTCGATGACTTTTCCCGGGACCTGTGTGTCCAGGCTTTGCTGGATATCATGGACATGTTTTGTGACCGACTGAGGTAACGGCAGGAGCGAGGGGCTTGCAACCTTCCAGTATTAACTGAGTGTAAAGGAGAAGCTCCTGGCACGCAGGCTCAAACCATCTCTGTGGGTTCCCACACTTGTCCCCGCCTTGCTCTTCTGCACCCACCCATCCCCATCTTTTTCTACTTATTCTCTTAGGGCTAAAATGCCTCTGCTCTATTTGGAGTAGCTCATTTGAAATCTTATCCAGTAGAAGCCGACAGGGCAGTCTTCCCCAGGACTTTGCTAGCTTCCCAAGTCTCTTCCCTAGTAAGGGAGGGCCAGGCACTCTGGGGAACATGGGTGTGGGTCGGATTTCAGCCTTTGGAGCGGAGACAGATTTTGCATCCTTTCCTGGTAGCTGTCACGGCAAAGCGGAGGAGTGCATCGGGCTGTGCCGGGCCCTGCTCAGCGCCCTCCACTGGCTGCTGCGCTGTACTGCGGCCTCTGCAGAGCGGCTCCGGGAGGGGCTAGAGGCCGGCACCCCAGCGGCCGGAGAGAAGCAGCTTGCTATGTGCCTGCAACGCCTGGAGAAGACTCTCAGTAGCACCAAGAACCGGGCCCTGCTCCATATCGCCAAACTGGAGGAGGCCTGTATGTCCCCTGGTTCCTTGAGCCCCACCCGCCATCACTCCCATAGCCAGGTCTTTAATTGAGAGGGGAGAGGCAGGATGCCATCCCACTTTTTTCCAGGAGGATCTGAAATCATCCCACTTCCTTTTTTTTCTCCCCATAAGCATTGCATACATCCCAGGGACTTGGGCAGGGTGGCACCCGAGCCAATCAACCAACAGGTATTTACTGAGCATTATTGTATGCCCAGCACTGTGCCAGGTGCTGGGGGTGGGGGGTGGGGGGCTACCAAAGGAGCATGTGGCAGGGTCCCTGCCCTCAACGAGCGTACCTGCTAGTGGGGAGCAAGGCTAGCATCTAGTATACATGGAAAAAATGAGCGGACAAGACAAGCACACCATCCATTCTTGTGTTTGTCTCCATGTGTTTGTAATCATCCTCTGAAAGCAAATGACGTTTGTGTTTGAGTGTTGCCTAAAAGATCCCTTTAAATGCAGTACCAGTCTGCCGTCAGGCCTGTTGTGCCATTTGCTTCTCAACTCAAGTGCAGATATTAAATCCTGGAACCCTCCAGAGCCCGGGGATCAGACAGATGACTTGGTGGGAGGGAGGACGGGTATTGCTGGACATGGGGCCCAGAGACCACAGTCTTGGTGATGAGGCTTGGGATCACGGAAGGAACTCTTGTTCTTTGTAATGAGAGTGCTGGAATGGGTTACACCCAGATAGATCTTTAGGACCTGGTTGAAGAACTAGTTCTAGGATTCGTGTATTTATCACTTCTGAAAATATGGTTTATTGCCTGTGAGAAGTCCAGAAAGATGATCACTATGAAAAAGTGGGCTCTGTGGACGGTTTCTTATCTATCTTGAGCACTTGCTGAATGTTTATTGGCTGAAAAATGAATGAATTTTTGACTTAATTTTATTGGCTCTCAGGTCTTATCTTTTTCTTCTTTTTTTCCCCACTATGCTACATGGAGGTTAATGGGCTAGTTGGTGCCATTGTTCATCATTTGACCCTCTGGAAGTGTTAACTAGGATAAATGACTTACAATTAAGTGCTAAACTCTGCAGCGTAGACCATGAGTTCAGGCATTTAGGAGTAGGAGATCAGTGGGTTGGAGTGTTGGGTAAGTTGTTAAAGGAGCTGGGGCTTGAACAGTGACTTAAAGGACAGTGAGAGTGTGAGAGGCAGAGGTGAGTGGAGGGGCTTTTCGGAGGGGCCCAGCGAGAGCAAAGGCCCAGATGGGGAGCGGCTGAACACAGAGGCTCTTGAGGCCTCCAGCTTGACTGGGGTGGAGAGCAGCAGCCACTTGCAAGGCTGGCCCACTCTTTTAGTGACTCGGGGCCAGCTTCTTGTTCCGGCCGCGGGACTGCAAGCCCGCTGGGCCTCTCTCTCTCACTGCCTGTGTTCTGTTGTGCCTAGTCTCTGAAGTCAGCTGCGGGCGCCTCCTAGAAGTCGGGCCTCTGGGAGTCGTTTCTAGTGGTCTCATCATTAGTGCTCACCCCCCCTTCTGGAAACAGTGCATGCTGCCCTCAGGTCCCCAGCCTCCATGCCATCCTTAGGGGAAGCCTCCCCACGCGGTTCTGTGGGCCCTGGGGTTTGGGGCCAGTCTCTCCCTCTCCTCAGGTTCCCATCCTCCTCCGCATTTCCTCTCTCTGCCAGCCTCCTGGACGGCCATCGAGCATTGTCTCTTGAAGCTTGGAGAGATCCTGGCCAATCTCAGCAACCCCCAGCTCCGGAGCCAGGCTGAGCAGTGTGGCACGCTCATTAGGAGGTACCCGCACTGGGGGTGACCCCGGGGAAGGGAGGGACGGAGGGCCGCGGGGGTGGGAGGGCAGACGTGGCCCCTGGCCCCCACGCCTCTGCCCTCACCGCCTCGCCCCCTGCACTCTGTCCCCTCAGCATCCCCACCATGCTGTCCGTGCACTCTGAGCAGCTGCACAAGACTGGCTTCCCCACAGTCCACGCGGTGGTCCTACTCGAGGGCACCATGAACTTGACGGGCGAGACGCAGCCCCTGGTGGAGCAGCTGATGATGGTGAAGCGCATGCAGGTGGGAGGCCGGGGTGGGTTCTCTGTCCCCACAGCGGGCTGGCCATGGCAGCAGGAGGGAGGAGTCTTCTGGTCTTTCCTGGGAGATGCAGGGTTTCTCCTGCTTTGTGGCGGATCATGGATCCCCGTTGTGGTGGTTCTGTCTGGTGGAATGGCTCTGCTGTCTCACCTGCCGTCCTGGGCTCTCGCTCAGGAGTCAGGGAGGTGTCTGTGCTGCCTGGCTCTGACCTGCCGGATCCCCAAGGGTCAGGAGACTGGAGTGGGATGGGCACCCTCTTCTTCCTCACCCTTGGTTCTTCCCACAGCATATCCCCACCCCGCTCTTTGTTCTGGAGATCTGGAAAGCCTGCTTCGTGGGGCTCATTGAGTCTCCTGAGGGCACAGGGGAGCTAAAGTGGACAGCTTTCACCTTCCTCAAGGTACCTGGGCTATGGGAGCCACAGAGAGCCACTGTTGGGATGGTTCTCAGGAGGGACGGCAACCCCCTGGACCTTTGCCCCAGGTTTCTCCCCTCCAGCTTCATGCCTAGTTTGCCAGGTCCCCCGTTATCCAAAAGCCCCAAGGCTCTTCTGCCCGCTTGGCAGGCCTCTTCTGTGCCTTGGCACACAGGTGCCATGAGAGCAGTCCTCAGCCAGGTTGGCGTGGGGCAGCTCTGGGAGCCCACTCTCACAAAGGGCACTTCCTCACTGAGCCGTGGAAGCGGGGCTCCCGGCTCTGAGGCTGAGCGCCGGCATGTCTGATCTGGCTCTTAGAATGCTGTCACTCCCAGGGCAGGAGCGGCCCTGTCTCCACCCAGAGAGGGGGACTCAGGGAGTGTGCCTTTCGTTCTGGGTGAGAGAGAGAGGAGATTGAGCTTCCTGTTTTTCTCCCGCCTCACCCTCCAGATTCCACAGGTTTTGGTGAAGTTGAAGAAATACTCCCATGGGGACAAGGTGAGTTACAGAAATGAGATGGTGGAACTTTCCTGGTTGTCCAGCAGCTAAGATTCCACACTTCCAATGCAGGGGGCCCAGGTTCAGTCCCTGGTCAGGGAACTAGATCCCATATGCCGTACCTAAGAGTTTGCATGCACGACTAAAGATCCCATGTGCTGCATGTGAGACCTGGCGCAGTCAAATAAGAAAAAAAAAGAAATGGGGAGTGGGCATGGGAACAGGCGAATCCTTGGTTCTGCTCTGGAGAAAAGGGCCAGGGAAGAGTCGTGTGGCCCGAGCTGGGCAGCAGTGTGTTCTTGTAAGGAGGCGGGCTGGAGGTGGGGCCGTCCCTAAGCTTCTGCGCATCCACACACAGAAGGCAGCCAGGCCACTCTGGAGGCGAGGGTGCCTGAGATGCCCAGGGCTGGAGTCCCAGGGCCAGGGTACAGGACACTGACACCCCATACTATTCCCGTTCGGTTGCTGGAAGCCAACGGTGGGCACAGCCAACTTGTTGGCTACTGTACCCAGCAGTGTGTCCTTGTGAGCCTACAGTGCAGGCCGTGGGTGGAGCGGGGGGCCTGGAAGCCAGATGGCAATTTCTGGCTTTACTTTACTCTGGCAGGACTTTACTGAGGATGTCAATACAGCTTTCGAGTTCCTGCTGAAGCTCACACCGTTGCTGGACAAAGCCGACCAGCGCTGCAAGTACGAGGCCCCCTGCTCACCTGGCTTTACTGGAAGGAGTTCTGGCTCTCCCCCGCCCTTTTTTCCCCGTCAGTGCCAGAGGACCGTCTGCTTGTTCGCTCCCCTTGGCAGAGGCAGGAGGCAGCTACTCCATGGTTGCTGAATGCCCGAGCCCCTGTGCCTTCCCTCAGGCGCTCACAGTGTTCTTCCTCGGGCAGGGCCTCATTTCCCACCCCCACCACCCAATAATCCCTGCAACATGCCCCAGGGATGTTATATCCCATCCCCCATCATCTTTTTCCCTCACAGCTGTGACTGTACAAATTTCCTACTGCAAGAATGTAGCAAGCAGGGGCTTCTGTCTGAGGCCAGTATGAACAACCTCATGGCCAAGCGGTAAGTGGGAACTTGGGCCCCTTGACCACCCGCCTCGTGTCCAGCCTGGGCCGCTGGGTGCCTTTTCTCTCCTGTCTAGAGTTTGGTTGTGGGTGACAGGAACCATGCTAAGGGTTGCCAGGGACAAGAGACGCTGATTTCTGCAGACCAGGGTTTTGCACTGTTAGGGTTTTAACTGTCATCCTCCTTTGCTTCTGGACTGGACTAGGGTATGTGTCAGGAATTCATCTCTGTTCCTCTTACCTTCTCTGGACCAACTGGTCCTGGCTACAGCAAAGCAGATCGGGAGCACGCCCCTCAGCTGAAGTCAGATGAAAATGCCAACATCCAGCCCAACCCCGGGCTGATCCTCCGTGCGGAGCCCACAGTCACCAACATCCTGAAAGTGAGCTCGCCCATCCCTGGCCACCAGGGTCAGCCCTTCCCTCTTTCCAGGTTCCCTCTACTGCCAGATGAGTAAACAGGCCCCAGACCTCTCTCTCTTTTATTTTCTTTGGAAGCTGAGAAAGGGGGAAGGTGAGGGAAGTGTCCTGGAAACAAGTGTGTGTTGAGCATCGTCAGTCAGCCTGGCGCTGTGGTGGGTGCTTTGCTTGCTTATGTGGAAACAGTGCCGAGTCTCTCAGCAGAGAGACCCCAGTCTGGCTCACACTGACCCCACTGCCCTCACCCCAGTGTGATTGAGAAGGGTGGATCCGAGAGCAGAGGATTCAAGGAACAGAGTTCCAGCTTGGAGTCAGTTGTAGGGTAAATTGTAAGTTGTGGTCTCCCATAGAATGGAGACAGGCAGAGAAAGAAACTGCGGCTAGGCTGTATCTGGGAAGTTCAGTGTTCTCCAGGATTGGTGTCCTGTCTCGTCCCCAGACGATGGATGCAGACCATTCCAAGTCCCCGGAGGGGCTGCTGGGCGTCCTGGGCCACATGCTGTCCGGGAAGAGCCTGGACTTGCTGCTGGCTGCTGCCGCTGCCACTGGGAAGCTGAAGTCTTTCGCCCGGAAATTCATCAAGTAAGAAAGGTTGAGCCCCTGACCAGGGTCTGGGAGGCATGTCTGAAGGAGGAGAGGGCAGAAGAAGGGCAAGGTCTCCCCAGAGATGCCAGGGCAGAGCATCCTACCCGGAGACTGGGGAAGGGCTGGTTTTCTGAAGTGAAGAGTGTTTTGCTTTTCAGCCAAGGCTGGTGCGGAGGAGGTGTTTGGTGAGGCGTCGAGGTGTTGAGCAGTGATGGGGAGAGACTGCTTTCATACCCACTTATTAATAAGGGGCTCTCACATTCTGCTGACCTTTTGGATTGACCTGGAATTTGATGTATAGAACATGGCTCCATTCAGCAAGCAGTTCTCTAGGGCTTGGAATCTTTTAAAAATAGAAAGAGTTCTTGTCTCTGTAGCAGTGGTGTTCCTTTTAAGTTGAACCCACAATTCAGACTCCATTGATCGCCTCTGAGTGGGCAGAGCCCCCGACCCCAGCCGCTGCTCAGCCCTCACCCTGGTTGATGCCACCTGTCTCCATTCCTTCCACAGTTTGAACGAATTCACAACACACCGCAGCGAAGAGAGCAGTAAGTCAGCTCTGCACACTGCAGACCCGGGGGCGCTGAAGGAGGGGTGTGGGGGGAGAGAACAGGGGAGGAAGAGGATGCCTTTGCTCATCCTGGGGAGGCTGTGTGCTCCCCTGAGGATGACTGATTGGAGCTTTTGGGGAGCCTCAAAAGAGGGTCATGCTGGGAAAAGCATTCTTCCCACACCACCGTCTGTGTCTCTCCATCAGCATAATGATTTGGTCAGGTGTTGCGGGGGAAGGAGGGTTTAGGAGTCTTTGGTTCCAAGGAAGGGATGATGTCCCAACTGAAACTCAAGAAAAGGATTCTGAGCCTCAGAGCTTTGAAGGAGCCATTCGTTCCCTGACCTTCCTTGAGGTAGTTCCTGAGCCCCTGGCGATCCAGCCAAGGCCTTCGGGCCCATGCCTGAGGCCGTGGGGTCAGCCTTCTCATCCTTCACAGCCAAGGCGGCCTCGGTTCGAGCCTTGCTCTTTGACAT
Organism: Capra hircus; assembly: GCF_001704415.2. Lineage (NCBI taxonomy): Eukaryota > Metazoa > Chordata > Mammalia > Artiodactyla > Bovidae > Capra > Capra hircus. Next base: position 39,989,144 of record NC_030826.1, on the reverse strand, counting down.
CTCCTTCCTCATGCTGTGCCACGTGGCCCAGACCTATGGCTCAGAGGTAAGTGAGGGGGAGCGGTCAGGATTGGGCCACCAAGTGGATACAAAGGAGACAGAAGCAACCAATAACTTCCCACCTCACCCCTGCCCCCAGTCTGGGTCCCAGGCCAGTTAGTTCTCCTGGCTGCAGAAAATCAGGTGCCAGCGCCCTAGTCAGTAGATGCTCCCTTGTCGTTTCCTGAGTGCCACACGCACCACCAGGTGGCAGCAGAGCCCCTGTCTTTCTCCCTTAGACCAGTTAGTCCCCAGTTCTTCAGGCTGGGAAGGGCCAAACCAGTGGGCAGGACACGAGGTCCAGGCTGCTGCGCCCCCCACCCCTCCTTTCTCAGGTGATCCTGTCCGAGTCGAACACAGGAGGGGAGGTGTTCTTCTTTGAGACCTGGATGCAGACATGCATGCCCGAGGAGGGCAAAATCCTGAACCCCGATCACCCTTGCTTCCGGCCCGACTCCACCAAAGTGGAGTCCCTGGTGGCTCTGCTCAACAACTCCTCGGAGATAAAGCTCGTGTCAGTGGCTCGGCGCCTGCTCCCAGGGTGGTGGTGGGGGCAGGCTTGGGCCCTCTCCCTCAGCCCCGCCCATGCCCACCCACCCCTGTGGTGATGTTTTCTCCCGCCCCCATCCCCGTGTAGGCAGATGAAGTGGCACGAAGCCTGTCTCAACATTTCAGCGGCCATCCTGGAAATCCTCAACGCCTGGGAGAATGGGGTGCTAGCCTTTGAGTCCATCCAGGTAGCTCCTCTTTTCCGCAGCCTTCCCTCTTCCCTAAGGCACAGCCAGTCTTTGATAGTTTGCTACATTTCATAAAAACAAAACGACCCTTCCTCCAGGAGCCTATGTGTGGGCATTGGCCTCCCCTGTAGTCATAGTCTTAGCTACCCTCTCTCACCAGGTGACTTTGGGGAAATCAGACTTGTGGTGAAAAGAGGCTTGGATGTGGCTCCAGACCCCACTGCTCTGCTGAGTTGCTCACGGAGGCCGGGGCAAGTGATGGCCAGGGAGGGGGCGAGAGGCCCCAGTCACTCTTTTTCCCTCGCCCAGAAAATCACGGACAGTATCAAGGGGAAGGTATGCAGCCTGGCAGTGTGCGCTGTGGCCTGGCTCGTGGCGCACGTGCGGATGCTGGGACTGGACGAGCGTGAGAAGTCGCTGCAGATGATCCGCCAGCTGGCAGGGCCGCTGTACAGCGAGAACACCCTGCAGTTCTACAATGAGAGGTCAGTGACCCGCCCCTCCCTCCTTGAACTCTGCAGGTCTGTGGTGAGAAGTCAGCCCCTCCAGTAACCACTCTTCCTCCTCTTCTCTCTCCCTCTTTTGAAAAATCAGTCGTTTATTTATGTAGCATACACTGGATAAATGGGGTCTTCACTGCGGTGCGCGGGCTTTCTCTAGCGGCGGCGGGCAGGCGCCACTCTCTGGTTGTGGTGTGTGGGTTTCTCACTGCGGTGGCTTCTCGTGTTGCGGCACACACGGGCTTAGTCGCTCAAGACACGTGGAATCTTCCCACACTAGGGGTCAAACCCGTGTCCCCTGCACTGGCAGGGGGGTTCCTAACCACTGCACCACCAGGGAAGTTCCCCCTCTTCTCATACCTCCCCAAACATGCCACTTGCCTGCTCACTCACATTCTCAATCACATCTTCACTCGCTGACTCAACAGTGCTTGTATGTGTCTTTGTGCCGGCCGTGTTTATAATCCAGCATCTGCTGTGTGTGTGCCAAACTCCAGACCCCAAACGGCCAGGATTCCTGCCCTCAGAGAGCTTGAGTCCCAGGTGCTCGCTGGTGGGAACAGTGCTTATCTCAGCTCTGTCCCTCTCTAGGAGCTGTAGAGCCCCTCTATAGTGTTTACAGGCTGTGGGCCTGTCCACCCCCTCCCTACCCTGCCCCCACCCCCTCTTCTGTGACTTTTTCTTCCCTGGACTTTTCAGAGACTTGGAAGACCTCCTTAACAACTTCAGCTATGTTGAGTCAGGGGGTGTGGGTTTGTTTACCCATCCAGTAAGCTTTTTTAAAACATTGTGGTAAAAAAATACATGATCTAAAATTACCGCCTTAACCATTTTTAAGATAACAGCTCATTTTTATGTTTTTCTGACTCTGCTGAGCCTTTGTTGCTGCATGTGGGCTTTCTCTAGTTGTGGTGAGCTGGGACTACTCTTCATTGCGGTACACGGGCTTCTCATCGTGGTGGCCGATCGTGGTGGCCGCTCGTTGTGGAGTGTGGGCTATATAGGGCGCTTGGGCTCAGCAGTTGTGACTCTCAGGCCCTAGAGTCTGGAGGCTTCAGTAGCTGTGGCGCACAGGCTTTCTTACTCTGAGACGTGGAATCTCCCCAGCCCAGGGATCGAACCTGTGTCCCCTATACTGGTGCGTGGATTCTCCACTGTACCACCAGGTCCAGCAGTAGGGTTCAGTAGCGTGTTAAATATATTCACATTGTTGTGAAACATCTCTAGAATGTTTCCATCTTGTAGCTCTGAACCTGGACCAACAACACCCCTTCCTGTCTTTACCCCAGCCCCTGGACCCATTAAACACCACCCCTTTCTGTCCTTCCCCAAGCACCTGGCAACCGCCACCCTAGCTTCTGTTTCTGTGAATTTGACTATATAAGTGAAATCATGTCTCACTTTGTGTAATGTTCCTCAAAGTTCAACCATACCGTCGCATGTGTCAGGACTTCTTGCTTTTTTAAGGCTGGATTATATTCCATTGTATGTATATGTTGTATTTTGCTTATCTGTTCCTCAGCTGATGGACACATGGGTTTCTTGCACTTCTTGGCTGTTGTGACTAGTGTTGCTATGAATGTGGGCTTGCACCAAACATTAAGTTATGAGTGATGACCCGCAAGGTAGCCATCAAAATGTCTTTTAAGGGAAAAAATGGAAACACAGCTGATATGAGATCGGGAGGGTCTTTTCCCCTGCCTCCTTCTCTGTTCCTCCCTCCTTCCTCATCCTCCTCCCACAAATCAGGGACTATTTTCTTTGATATAATCGATTGTGAGCACCCTAACTGCTGTCCGGGAAATCTGTGGCTCCATCCTGCAGGTGGGAAAAGTGGCTATGAAAGTTGTGGTGACTTTCCCAGAGCCACGCAGTATTCCCTGAACGGTTAGCTCTCAGGCCCAGGCCTGCATTCACCATCAGAGACTCCTGTTATGAGGAAATTCCTGGATGTACTTATATTTGCCCAGCTACCAAGGGCCGGGAAGAGTCTTGTGGGGCAGCCCTTGGGCCCCTGTCCTGGAAGTAACAGTTTACTTTGGGAGGAAGCCAAGGCCGGGTGGGGAACCCCCCTCGAGCACAGCCTAGAGGGAAGTGATTGTATTTATCAATATTGACGCCAGAGGATTGGCAGGCCCAGGCCTGGAGGGTGGGGGAAGTTGGAGGGAGAGACTGAGAGAGGAAAAAAAAGTATGAATATATTGCTGAAATGACCCGAGAGGCAAGTGCCCACCAACCCCCTGTAGGCTCGGTGCTGGCACAGGGCTGGTGGGGTCACATCTGCTCAGGGTTTGCAACTTCCTCTTGTCCCCTCCCTCCCTCAGCACAGAATGAGGCTGATTTCCCGGTTCCTGGTTCCGTAACCCTAATCCTGGGAGGAGTGGGGCCTGGGTGTTTCCGCCCCGACTCCCACCCCCTCTGTTGAACCTGTACCACTGGCCCTCCCTCCCCCCCCCCAGGGTGGTGATCATGAGCTCCATCCTGGAGCACATGTGTGCGGACGTGCTGCAGCAGACTGCCACACAGATTAAGTTTCCCTCCACGGGCATGGACACCATGCCCTACTGGAACCTGCTGCCCCCCAAGCGGCCCATCAAGGAGGTGCTGACGGACATATTTGCTAAGGTGCTGGAGAAGGGATGGGTGGACAGCCGCTCCATCCACATCTTCGACACCCTGCTGCACATGGGTGGTGTCTACTGGTTCTGCAACAACCTGATTAAGGTACGGGGGTGCTGGGGGTGGGCTGTGGGAGCAGGCATCCTCAGACTGCCAGAGACAGGCCTGATGAGACTGAGCTAGGTCTGGTTGTCTGGCTCCCCAACCCTCAGCCTGGCGAATCCCAGCTCTAGAAGGTTCCTTGGGCTCCAGAGGCCAGTCCTCGCCTGGGGCGCTCCTGGGCTCTGAGGGGAGCTGTGGGATGTCATTGCCCTGTGTTGAGGGTCCTCAGCTCCTGGGTCCCCCTCCCCTGCCCCCCCAGGAGCTGTTGAAGGAGACACGGAAGGAGTACACACTGCGGGCGGTGGAGCTGCTGTACTCCATCTTCTGTCTGGACATGCAGCAGGTGACCCTGGTCCTGCTGGGCCACATCCTGCCAGGCCTGCTCACTGACTCCTCCAAGTGGCACAGCCTCATGGACCCCCCTGGCACCGCTCTCGCCAAGTAGGGTTCTGTGCGGAGCTTCCAGTCCCCCAGCCTGGTTTTGGGTGCCCTGCCTGGGCCCCAGCCCGGAAGCTGGACTGCGGGGAAGCCCTTTTTGGTGGGGCCTGGTCAACGGGCACAGAAGCCCCCTTTGATTTTCCCCCCATCTCCTGGACCCCTTTGCCAGGCTGGCCGTCTGGTGTGCCCTGAGTTCCTACTCCTCCCACAAGGGACAGGCATCCTCCCGCCAAAAGAAGAGACATCGGGAAGACATTGAGGTAGGAGGGCACCCCTTCCTGTTCCCTTGCCCACAGACGTGTGCTGAGCCTTTCTTTTAAGAGGCGCCTTCCTGGGCACAGGCAGCCAGGCATGGCTCCTGCCCCTGGGCCACTGTATTGGGTGACTGTGTGGGAGGGTCTCTCCCTAGGGTGGTGGGAGGGTGGCGAGAGGGAAGGTGCTCCCCAGGAGATACTGCCTGCGGCCTGTGGGGACTTGATTCCCAGCTGAGTTCCAGCTGCCTCCCTCATCCTGGGAGATGTCAGGGTGCAGGGGTGGTGACGTGACTCCTTTGCCCCCCAGGATTACATCAGCCTCTTCCCCTTGGACGACATGCAGCCCTCGAAGCTGATGCGCCTGCTGAGCTCCAATGAGGAAGATGCAAATATCCTTTCGAGTCCCAGTGAGTGTGTGGACAGAGCCAGGTGGCCGCTTCCTTTCTGGGAGCTCACGCCTGCAGAGAGGCGCTCTGCTCTGGACCCAGCGTCCCTCTGGCTGGCCCCAGGGGGTGTGGTGGGCATTTGCCCCAGTCTGCCCCTCCGGCTGCTCGGTTTCCTGCCCTGGAGACCCTGGAGGTTGCTGTGCTTTCTCCTTCAGGGTTGGCTCTGTCCTACCCAGATCTCAGCCCAGCCCAGGGTGCACAGCTGACCCCTCCCCACCCCTCACCCCAGTGAGTTCACTGCCTCAGGCACAGACTGTGCCCTTGACTCAGCCCTGACCTTCCTTCCCCTGAAATGGGCCCTGAGGCCTGGAGCAGCCTGGACTGGGGCTGGACTGCTCCCCACTCTTCCTGTCAGGAGAACAGCCCTCCCCCACCTGCTTCCCTAGATGTCCTCACGCCTCCCTGCCAAGGGGTCTCCTGTGGCGTTTAGTTTTTCCTGTTTCCAGAGGTTTCTCCTGAGGCTGGAGGTTCTCTGGGGCCTTGAGGGATTAGGGGATCAGTGTGCTTAAGAAGAGGAAAGATGAAGGGTCTGCCACGCACAGACCCCTTGGCTAGTTACTTGGTTAGTGACTCTTGGCTAGTTACTTAGCGAATCTTAGCCTCTGCTTCTTTGTCTGTAAAACGGAGATGTGCGGATTTATCGGTTTCACCCGTGTACAGCCTGCAGCTTGGTGCCTGGTGGTGCTGACTTAACCTTAGTTCTTCTCTCTTATCTGCTTGTGGTGGTGTCTGTGTTTGGGGCCCATGTGGCTGGACCCAAGGACCTCTCTGAGTGGGCCCTCCACTCCTGAGGGGTGAGAGCTTCCCCTGGGACAGTGGTTTTGATTACAAGAGGCCATTTCCTCTATGCTCCCTCATTTGTCCCCACAGCCGACCGGTCCATGAGCAGCTCCCTGTCGGCCTCCCAGCTCCACACAGTCAACATGAGAGATCCGCTGAACCGAGTCCTGGGTGAGGCCTCCCACCCTGGTTCCCGAGCCTCGTCTCCTCTGCCTCATTCCCTTCCTCACCTCTGGCCCATCTACCCTGGCCGCCAGCTCTCCTGTCTCCCCCAGGCCCCCATCGAGTCCTTCTCTGGCTCACCCTCAGCTTTCTTAAGTGCTTTTTCTTTCTGATGTCCCCATTTTGGGGACCCCCTTGGCACTTCTTTCTTCTCCCGGAATCTGACCGCTTCCCAAGCCCTTCTCACGGAATTCTTCTCCTGCCCCCCTCTTTCCTAGCCAACCTGTTCCTGCTCATTTCCTCCATCCTGGGCTCTCGGACCGCCGGCCCCCACACGCAGTTCGTGCAGTGGTTTATGGAAGAGTGCGTGGACTGCCTGGAGCAGGGCGGCCGAGGCAGCATCCTGCAGTTCATGCCCTTCACCACCGTGAGTGTGCCCCCCCCCGCGGGCCCCAGCCAGCCCCCTCTAGCTCAGAGCGGGTCAGCAAGTCTCAGGAGAGCTCAGGGTCCAGTGGCCAGTGGGAAGGGGCTTGTTCCCCCAGACATCACGCCCACCACCACCCCGCTTAGCAGCTGTCTGTCTGACAGGTATCAGAACTGGTGAAGGTGTCGGCCATGTCCAGCCCCAAGGTGGTTCTGGCCATCACGGACCTCAGCCTGCCCCTGGGCCGCCAGGTGGCCGCCAAAGCCATCGCCGCCCTCTGAGGGGCCTGGCGTGGCCACGGGGGCTGGCAGGAGCGTTCCAGCCCTGTGCGCCTCAGAAGGGAGCTTGCAGAACGATGAGCCATCGTTGCTCACGTCCACATGACGTAACCTCCCGCGGTCGGTTTCCAGATCGTTCCCCCTGCTCCTGACTTCTGACCTCCAGGACGGCTCCCAGTGTCTTTCATAATTTCCTCTCCCCACTGTTAGTACCTCATGTGCGTGAGCAGCCTGCTTCCTTAACTCAGAGCAGGCTCTTCAACACCCCCGCCTCACCCCCACCCGCCTGCTTGTCCCCCTTCCAAGAGTGGATTTACCTCCAAGGAACTTTATGGGTGCGGGGGGTGTGTGTGTGTGTGTGTGTGTGTGTGTGTGTGTGTGTGTGTATGTATATATATATTTTTACATGAGGTGTGTTTGCCTCCTCTCAGTTGTAAATAAAGACCTCGTGGATCCCTTTATAGCCATCGGTGCCCGTGTCTGGCGTGGGCGGAGAGCACTGTCTTCTCCTTGGTCCCCTGCCGTCTGGTGGTAGAGGAGGCAGGCGGAGAGTTCAGGGGAGGGCTGGGCCCAGCTTCCCGTGTTTGTCCACGCGGTAGGGGCAGGGCAGGGCACGGGAGCAGCTTGCCTTCCTCATACCTGCCAGCTGCCTCCCCCTGCTTGCAAAGTCTGATTTACTCTGCAAAGGGAAAGGTTTTGGCTGAGGGCCCCGCTGGTGCTGGGGTAGGGTGTCCTGTTCGTTCTGATGCTTCCCAGCCCTTCCAAGCCCCACCCAGAGTCTCACTGGCCCGGAGTTTCCTCTCCGGAGGAGGACTGACTTGGGGGATGAGGGGTGAGGGGGGTGAGGAACCACGGGGGATGAGGGCAGGAGCTCTGTTTAACCCTTCCTTGCCTGTGTCCCACATCTCCAAGCCCTGGTTTCTTCAGGACCAACCACAGGGGGGAGGGCACCCTGAGCTGCACAGCTGGGGATTCCAGCCCCCTCAGCCTGACCCTGCTTCTGAGGAGCCAGTGGGGAAGGGGAGTGGGAGGTGACTTGAGCCACGGACGAGAATCTTGGGAGGGGACCCGGGGACTGGTTGGCTGTCTGGGTGTCCTGGGTCTGGTGGTAGCAGCCCAGAAGCACATGTGCCTCCTTGGCCGAGAGGTCTGCCTCGGACCTGTGCTGTGAAGCGGCCCCTCCAGCCTCCCCAGATGTGAGTTCAGGCTGCGGGCTCCCCGCCAGGTCAGAAGCAGAGCTCAACGAGGGAGAGAAGCGCAGAGCCTGGAATTTGGGGTCCGATCCAAGCTGTCGCCCTGACTTCAGCTCCCTGGTCTGTAAAAGGCCCTTCATAATCCTATCTTTATGGGCAGCTGTAAGCACAGGAGGGGGAAGGTTTATGGAAGGTGGTAGACCGAAGCGAATACTAAATCCTCCTCGCATCAGGTCCACGTCCATCTGCGTCTGGACTGTTGAGCACCGCCAGCCCACTCTCTCCTCTCCCGGTACTGCTGACCCATCTGCTTCCTGTCCAGCCACTAGGCCGTGGCTCCTCGAGGGCAGGGACCATGCCTGCCTCATTAACTCCGCACCCAGCACCTGGCCTGGCGTCCATACCAAGTGGGTGCCAAGGAATGACCGTACCTCCTCTTCCCTCCCTCGGGCCTCGCCCGCCATTCAACTCCCCACCCGCAACCCCTGGCCAGGCACCAGCTGGACTCAAGAAGGAGGAAGGCCATTTACTGGAGACAAACACTTTATTATCGTGAAGTTTGGCTACAGGGAGAAAGTGGAGGCCGGGGTGGAAAGTGAACAGTTGAGTGTTTCTCTCTCACCTCGTCACACAAGCCCCCTCATCTTTCCTTTCCATGTTCCCAGTCTCACCCAGCAAGGCAGAGACACACGACCATCTGCCTAGCCCGAAAGAGAGTCAGAATCCTGACCCCAACCCCGGTGGGTTGGAGCAAGGTCATGAGCCTCATGGCGTCTATAGCGCATCCAGAAAAACAAGAGGCATCACTGATGCCTGGGCTCCCCACACGAGGAGTCAAAATGTGCCTGAAAAAAGTCTTAAAAAGAAGAAGTTTCCCCAGCAAATTCATGGGACCCCAGGGTCAAGCATCCCACTCCAGCTGCCTCTGCTGGGCTTCATGCCCGAATGCAGGGCTGGAGCCAGGGGGCAAGGACCCAGTCGGGGAACACTGCTGTTTAAATATTAAACAGGGCTGTCTCGTCTCCCACCTGGGAGACTTCCCGATGCTTCCAAGGGCCCCGAGGAGGGCACCCTCAGGGTAGGGGTTCACTGCAGCTTTCCCCAGAACCCACCGCGGAGCCAGACCTGGAGCAGCTACAAGAAGTAATACTTGGTATTTACCAACTCCCTCCCAGTCCCAGTACACAAGACGGGGAGTTTTCCCCACATGGAGGTGGAAGGAAGGACCCAGGAGCCTGGGGCTCCTTTCTGTGCTTCCCTGTCTTTAAATATTAGGTTTAAATAAGCATAAATATTAAATACAGAGATAAATACACAAGAGGGGAAGAGCTGTGCTCAGGGCTCGGCAAGGTAGCGCAGGCCACGGTATGCCAGCCCCAGGAAACGCTGCAGCTGGGAAGCAACCAGGACTCCTCCTGCTCGGCGCTGGAAGGCCGATGTGAAGGTCGGCATGGTGCCCTGGGTGGGCTGCACAGCGGGGGCCACCCCCAGGTCCTCCATCTGTGGGGGAAGGTGAGGTCAGCAGTCAGGGCAAGTTGGCACAGGGAGGGAAGGCTGGGGGCTGATGGGCTGTGGAAGATCCAGGGTTCACGGTGGAGCCAGGACAAGAACCAGGTCCAGGGACTGGGGACCAGCTCGGTTCTGGCCCTTAAAGCTTGCTCCCAACGAGACTCACCTGCAGCCAGATGTTGGTGGCAAAGTCGGTGACGTCCAGCTGCAGTGTGTCCAAGGTGGGAGCCAACTCTGGGGAGATGCCCGCCAGGGCCTGCAGGAGGCCCTGGTAGAGAAAGAGGCCGCCGTGCAGTTGGTCTAGGCAGCTTGTCTGGGGGGTCGGGTGGGAGAGTCAGGGGACGCCGCCTGGGATGCTCCCCTCAGGGCCCCTGCGTGGAGCCTAGAGAACTGGGGAGCCTTCCAGGTCAGCCTACCCTTCCGCCCCCTCATCTCCCTTCTCCCCTCGGGACACTCACCAGCTGCAGGGACTGGCTGGAGCAGCTGCTTAGGGGAGCCTGGGGGATGCCCAGAGAGTGCCCGAGCAGTACCAGCTCCTCCGGGTGGCACAGCTTGTGGGTGGCACACTGTGGTGGGAGGGATGCTGGGTGAGGGGCCAGCTCCTCCTCCTCCCCGAGCGCCCCCACCTCTCCACCCCCACACCTCCGCCTCCCCACCCGTCCTGTCAGGCTTCTCAGCCCCCTTCTTCCATCCAAGCTCCCAGCCAACCCTTCCCAGCACTAGAGGCTCTGCCCCCAGTTCCTCGCCAGCCGCCCTCCGGGCTGGGCCTCTCCTGATTCTCCTTTTCCCCCAGTGTCTCCTCTCACCGTGCGTCCCTTCCTGCTGCCCTTTCCCACGCTGCCCTTCAGCCCTGCTCTCTCCCTCAGCTCCCCCCCGTGCCTCCTTCCCTCCCTGCCCTGCTGCAGCGTCTGTCCCCTCCCTGTCCCCACGCTGGCCTCCCTCACGCACCAGCCTCTCCTGCAGCTCGGCGCCATCAGCCTGGATTTTCCTCACTTGCTCTAAGCACTTGAGCAGGAAGCTCTGGGGCAGGGAACGGGCAGGGCCAAGGGGGGTGGCTTCTTGCACCGTCCAGAGCGCGCTGTGCCAGAGGAGCAGCTGCAGGGCTGGGAGCAGACAGGGGCTCAGGAGAAGTGCAGACCTTTCTGGAAGCCCAGGCACCCCTGCCCGCTGCCACAGCTCTCCCCTCCCAGGACCCAGACACTCACCCATCAGCTTCATGGGGCTCTGGGCAGAAGGCTCAGCCAAGGGTCTGGGTGGGGCTGTAGGTTCTGGGTTCTGTCAGGGACCAGCTCCGGGGGCCTTTATACTCGAAAGCCCATGGAGGCCTGGGAGGAAATTACCTGGTGCTGCGACTAACGCTTAGTAATAGCTTCCCAAGTTTTATGCAAATTTGTTGTCCAGGACAATGCAGGGGGGTTGGGACCAAAAAAAAGTGTTTGCGAAAGTTTTGTGAAATTGTGGAATCTCTGATTCTTCTTTGACGTCTTGCCCCCCTCAAACTCCCTTCCTCCCCTCAGCCCCACCCAGGTCTGAATTGCCCCAGAGTGTTTGAACTAAACCTCTGAACCAAACTGAGCTAATGATAAAAAGGCCGGGAGGCTGGAGTCTGGTTGAACCTCAAGGAAGAGGCAGGCCTGGGGCCCTCCTCTGTCCCTCCCTCCCCTGGCATATCTCCTGGGTCAGCCCCATTAGCCACTCTGTAGGGATCCTTAAGCCACCTGCTCCCTAGGCCCCCAATTTGGAGAAGGAAGAAGCTAGTTTCCTCATTTCTATCCCCCCAGGTCCCAGGCGATAAGAGATCGTCTCTCTGATTGCCCTCTTGAGGGGCCAGAGGCCTGAGGTAGGGACGCTGGGGTCTGGCTGCCTGTCCCCACCCCACACTCTGATGGGCATCCTCCCGGTCTCCATCCTGAACCGATTAGCTGGGAACTCCCCAATCCCCCCATGACTCATCCCTTTGCCCCCGGAATCCTGGCAGAGACCAGAGGAAACCGGATGTCTGTCCCGGATGAAGCAAGACCCTTCGAGGCTCTTGGGTCACCTGACCTTGTCCCTCCTCCTCCTCTTGCACTGACCGCCCCCCACCCCCACCCCTGGCCAGTGCCTCAGCGCTTTGGAGTTGAGGGTCTGGGACAGGTGGCTTCCCTGGCGGGGTTCACTGCCAGCGGGCGAGTGTGTGCTGCCCTGAGGGGAGAAGGGCTGGGGTGAGAAAGAAGAAACCGCCTGGCCTCAAACCCAAGAACCACGCGCTGTCCAGGCTGGGAGAACTTCAGGCGTCTGTTCCAACACTGTGAACTGGGTCAGTGAATGCAGAGGCTCGCCCAAGGTCATGGGTAGCAGAGTCAGAGTTATAACCCAGATCTCTGCCTCGGGTCTGAGCGTTTTCCATAGGCCATGGGGCCTGCCTGGGGCAGTGTGGCCGACTGCATCTGAGACTGTCACTTTCTCTCCCAGTTAAGCCCACCAGGTGCCTTAACAGTCTTGGGAAGAGGAGTGGGTGTGTCTAACTGGTCCAGGCCATCTCTGGGGTGGGGGTGCCCTCTGGTGGTCACAGCTGGCAGGGCCAACAACCATGAATCAATTCATGTCCTGCCTCTGGTCCTGGCCACGCTGGACAGCCCTGGCCCTGCTGGACAGCCCTGGCCCTGACTCTACCTTAGGCCAGGACACTGATTAAGCCCAGTTCTATGCCCACCTTCATGGGAAGAGAAGGGTGAATTTAACAGAACTGTTGGGAGTCAGGGCAAGAGTTCTCACAATCATGCCTTCTCTCCCTCGCCTTAACCTCCAGAGTGCACAGCCCACCCCAGATAATGTGTTGGGCACTCCCCGTTGTTGTTCAGTCGCTAGATCTTGTCCGACTCTTTGCAACCCCACGGGCTGCAGCACACCACGCTTCCCTGTCCTCTGCAGTCTCCCGAAGCTTCAACTCTTGGGCATTGAGTCCGTGATGCCATCCAACCATCTCATCCTCTGGCACCCTCTTCTCCTGCCTCCAGTGTTTCCAGCATCAGGGTCTTTTCCAGTAAGGCAGCTCTTTGCATCAGGTGGCCAAAGTATTGGAGCATCAGTATCAGTCCCCCCAATGAATATTCAGGGTTGATTTCCTTTAGGATTGACTGGTTTGATTTCCTTGCAGTCCAAGGAACACTTCCTGCACATTGGCAAATGCACTCTTTTAATAAGCCTTAAGACAAAATTACCAGAAAGATCTCCCCCTTTACAGAAGATGAATCTGATCTTGAAGAGGTTAAATGACTTGTCCCAAAATAGCAGAGCCAAGGTCTGCCCTGTGCCAGAGTCTTCAGCTCTTAACTATCAAGTCTCTGCGTTCCGCCTTCCTCACCTGGGACCAGGCCAGCTCTGGACCCAAACTTTAATTTTCACTTACAGTGCAGGTGTGTCAGATGTTTGGCTCAGAAAATGCTGATTCTAACAAGGGTGGCCAGAATGGTGAAAGGACTCAAGATGCTGATTTGAAAAAAGCAGACTTAAAAAAAAAACAAAAACAACTTTTTTTGGTGAAGGGGCTGCTCCTTGTGGCACCTTAGTTCCCAGACCAGGGATCGAACCTGTGTCCCCTGCAGTGGAAACACAGAGTCTTAACCCCTGGACCACCAGGAAATGTCCACAAACTGGCAGTTTTGTCTGGCAAAGAGGAGAGGGTTGTTGTGTGGTTTCAGGGACCAGAAGTGGGATAGGGAGTGGAAGCCACGGCCAGTCAATTTTCAGCTCAAGAAGAGAGTGTTCTAACTACCGGAGGTGTTGAAGGATGGGGTGAACTGCTTCCAGAGAGAGTGGGACTGTCTGGCCAAGGAGGTGTTCTGGCCTCCATCCCATACGGAGAGAATCTGGGTGAATGCTGGCTGACAATTAGGGGGCACCTCTTATATGCCAGGCACCTTCCATTACACTTTCGTCTTTCATCCTATCAACCGAGTGTGCAGAATCTCCATGATAGATAAGGGTTGGCTTCAGAGCAGGGAAAAGCCCAAGATCACAGAACAAACTGGGGGCAGGATTTGTGGCCGCCCTTCCTGAGCCCCCGTCATTCTCATTACACTGTCTTCCTATTCAGAGATCCACTTCTTGGATGACAGCTCAGCCCAGGTTTCAGCCCCGCCCGTGAAAGAATAAAGACCAGGCAGAGAGAAAGTTACTGGTTCTGATACATGTGGGCTGGGCCAGACTGAAACCGTCTCTCAAAGGGCCTGGCCCCAGAGACCCCTAGCTGTTGTTCATCCTTCCAGCTTCCTCAGGGCTTTCCTAATTATTTCTCAATAGCCAGAGCGGGTGGGTAGCTTCCACTCACACTTCCTGTTTTCATCTGGAACTGGGGCTTGGAGCACTTCCCACCCCCCACCCCCCTTTATTTTTGGCCACGACACGCACCACATGGGGATCTTAGTTCCGCAACTAGGGATCAAACCTGTGCCCCAGCCGTGGATGCCCTGAGTCCTAACCACTGGACTGCCAGGGAAGCCCCAGAGTGTCTTTATACAGGCTCTGGAGTAATGCCTTTGCTGCAGACTTGGCCTGTGGGCTGAGATATGTACACCCCAAGTTGAGAATGAGTGTTACATTTTTTGAAATGGCTGGGAAAAAAAAAAGAATATTTTATCACATGTAAAAATCACAACAAGCCAGTGTTCATAAATAATTTGTTTAGGACTTCCCTGGTGGTCCAGTGATTAAGAATCTGCTTGCCAATGCAGGGAACACGGATTCAATCACTGGCCTGGGAAGATCCCACAGGTTGCAGGGCGACTAAGCCTGGGTGCCACGACTACTGAGTCTGGGCTCTAGAGCCCACAGGCAACGACTGCTGAGCCCACAAGGCAACTACTGAAGCCTATACACCTAGAGCTTGTACTCAAGACCAGAGCAGCCACCGCAGCGAGAGGCTTCTGCACCTGGAGAGCAGCCCTGCTAGCTGCAACTAGAGAAAGCCCGCTCAGCAGTGAAGACCCAGCACAGCCAAAAACAAATAATTTGTTTACATATTGTTTATGCAAGTCCCCTTTCAAGAAGGACAGAAGTGAACAGTTGTGACTGCGGATATGGCTCACAAGTCTAAAAAACGTACCGTCAGACCCTTTAAGAACAGTTTGCAAACTATGTCCGCAGGACACATGTCCAAAGGGACACACAGAAATGCCCTCTGGAATGTTTGTAACAGTTAGCCAGTGGCCACCAGTAAATTAATAAATCGTGGCCCGTTCACACCACGTGTGCCTCCCCACCCTTCCAGAATAAAAACCCAACGGGGAAAGGAGTTTGTTTTATTCAGTTGTATTCTCAGTCCTTGGAACAGTGCTGGGTGTGGGTTTAAAGATGATTAGACCTCAAAACCCCTACTGAGTGAAAGGAACTTACTTTCAGGTGATACATCGTTTGCAGAGATTTAAAAACTCAAGACAATACTGTATGTGGCAGTAAAAGTAGAAAAGTGTAAACTGGGAGGCTAGCCATTGAATTGAGCAGAGCGGCTGTCTTGAGGGAAAGATGGGCTTTAAACTTACCTTTAAAGATGGGCTTTAAGCTTATGTTATTCTTTGTACTTCTCTGTAGTTTTCTAACTAAAAAAAAAAAAAAAAGACTGGAAGGTAGAGAACACAGTGAACTCTCCAAGCATAAAAATAACACTGAATTTCTCCAGGAAAAGGAAGCCAAGCCAAGGAGGATGGATTACAAGAAACTTCCAGATACTGAGCAGACAGAAAAATGGTCCACAGACTCAAGGCGGGTGAGAACCAGGAAATCATGACAAATAACCCCACCTCTGTGAACAGCACTGATACACTCTGATCCATTACCAACCAGGAAAGGGTCTGGGGCACTTTGGGCTGGTGGTGACTTCAAGATCTGTCATTTTGAATAATAATAATTACAACTAATTATCACACACTCAGAAAGAGTCATTTCATTTATTTATTTTTGGCTGTGCTGGGTCTCCGTTGCTGTGTGGCTTTTCTCTGCGGTGAGCTGCGGCTACTCTCTCGCTGCGTCGCAAGCGCTTCTTATTGTGGTGGCTTCTCTTGTGAAGCGTGGGCCCCAGGGCGCGTGGGCTTCAGTAGTTGGGGCTCTGAGCCCTGGGCAAAGCCTCAACAGTTGTGGCACATGGGCTTAGCTGCTCTGCAGCATGTGGGATCTTTCCAGGTGAGGGATGGAACCCATGTCTCCTGCACTGGTAGGTGGATTCTTTACCACGGAGCCACCAGGGAAGCCCCAGAAAGTCATTTTAAAGGTCAGGCAAAGTGGTCAAGGGCCAGAAGGACAGCAATGTGAGGACAAAAACCAACCAACCAGCAAGAAAACAGAGCCACAGGCTGAGACTGGAAGGCTGCACACACCCCACAGAACGGGACCCTCACTTGGCATCACACAGGCCAGGGTTCACGGCCCACCTAAGCCTGTCCTCACACCCTGGAAGGGTGTGGGGGCGGTGCTCACCATCAGTCCTCATCCTTTCTGGAAGGGAATTAAAGATCTATTAGATTTTTGAATCGGCCTATAAAATGGGGAAAAGATTGAATCCTTAAAAAAGAAAATAAAGTTTGGATGCAAGGAACTAAGCAAGGCCAGTCTAAAACATGCCTTTAATGGAATTAGGGCTATCCACAGATGAAAATGCAGTGCATGCCTGCTGAGCCTTCAGTCATGTCCGACTCTCTGCGACCCTATTGTATGGACTGTAGCCCGCCAGGTTCCTCTGTCCAGGCAAGAATGTTGGAGTGGGTTGTCATGCCCTTCTCCAGGGGTCTTTCCGACCTAGGGCTTGAACCTGCGTTTGTCTCTTGTGTTGGCCGACAGGTTCTTTACCACTACTACCACCTGGGAGTACACAGCAGACCTTGCCTAACAAACAAGACTTTATTCAACTCAGTGTGCTAGGCACTGGGCAGTCCTGGAGGGACAGATATGCCTCAGGTTCTCTAAGAATCTGCAATCTAGTTGGAAAGATAAGGCTTTCATACAAACGACCTCCTAAGAGAAGAATTCCATTATCAATAAGTGAGTGGTTCAGAAGCTGGGAAGTTGAATCACTAAGAGGCAGGATGTCTGGAAGATGTGTAGAAATCAGCAAGGTGGAGGGACTTCCTTGGTGGTCCAGTGGCTAAGACTTCCCACTCCCAATACAGGGGGCCTGGGTTCGATCTCTGGTCAAGGAACTAGATCCCACACACTGCAACTAAGAGTTGGCATGCTGAGACTGAAGATCCCGCATGTTGCAACTAAAAAGACAGATCCTACAGCTGCAGTGAAGATCGAAGATCCTGTGTGCAGCAATTGAGACCCGAGCCGTGCTAAGTTGCTTCAGTTGTGTCTGTGTGTGACCCCATGAACTGTATGTATGTAGCCTGCCAGGTTCCTCTGTCCATGGGGTTCTCCAGGCAGGAATACTGGAGCAGATTGCCATTCCCTTCTCCAGATCTTCCAGACCCAGGGATTGAACTGGTATGTCTTATATCTAACCTGCATTAGCAGATGGGTTCTTAACCACTAGCGCCACCTGGGAAGCCCAGTACAGCCAAATAAATATATATATAAAAAGAAAAAGAAATCAGCAAGGTAGAGAGGAAGAGACCAATAAGAGAGGGGATGCAGCTGAGAGGGAGAAACCCATGAGGCACTGCTCAGATGACAGAGCTGGCAGGAAGGTAAGGCACGTGTACGCCCCAGGTGCCAGCCCGAGAACACGAATATCGCAAATGACCTGAGGGGCGCGCCACTGGCAGTGGCTGAAGCCTTGGAGAGCTGCGCAGGCCCACCGTCTCACCATATGCTGCTGGAGCAGGTGGGCTGGGGGCCACAGGGAGCCCCCTCGTGCCCGATCACTCCTCCCTGCCCTCAGGGAGGAGCCCATCCTCCCCTCTCAAGGGCCAGCTGGGCAGGACCCTGCTCCCAACATGGTGCAGCCTTGCTGGAGACCCTTCTCTCCTCATTGAATCTCCCCTGAGGGCCAGACAGACTCTCACATTTTGTTTGATCCATTGGAAGCCTAGATTCCTCATTTTAGAGCCAGGAGATCACCGAGTATAATCATTTATTTGACAGATCTGGCAAAGGAGCCTGAGAGGTTGAGAGAGTTGCCCAATTATTTGAGAGCCAGTTAGATGCGAAAGAGTAAACCCAGGCCCTTCTGACCCCAGATCAGAATCTCTTCACCCAGCCCCTGGCCGCCTCCTCATCTACAGCTGCATCAGGTCCTCAGATCATGCCTGGGGCTGGCACTCCCAGGCCAGGAGAAAAATCTGGGCCTGTTAACACTGTACCTGTGAGGGCAAAATAGAGTAACTGATACATAAGGAGCTTTGGAGAACTTTTTATTGTTTAAAAATCATAATTGAAGCTTCAAAAAACATACAGCCTAACACATGTCCCAGTTCCGGTGCCCTACTCCCTGGAGGAGGGCACAGGGCTAGTCCCTCCCATCGTGCTGCCCACATCACTAGCCAGGACCCTGCCCTGGGGAGGCTGCCCGCCCGCCCGCCTGCCCCCGTGTGCTAAGTCACCGGCTGAGGAGGGGCCCTGGGATGAGGTAGGGTGACCGGCTCCCTGCACCCCTCACCCCCTGCACATAGCAGTCTGTGTGCCCCATGTGGGAAGAGGAGCCAGTTCCCTGGGCAGGGGACCCCCATGGGGGAAAGACAGAGCCAGTCCCCACTCACCCCACCCCTCCCCAGCCCCCCAGCTCAAGGGAAGCTGTCGTCGTCATCTTCTGCCATCTCCTTGGCAAACTCCAAGTCCTGCTGCTCCCGCTCTCGCCGCTCCTGGGGAAGAGGACCAGGGGGCGGGGGGCTGAGGACCAGCCTGGGGCTCGTGGTCTGCACCCAGTCCGACCCACCCAGGCTGCTGAGGACCAGCCAGGCACTCACTTGGTCTGCACCCAGCCCGACCCACCCAGGCTTTCCAGAAACTTCCCCTTCCACCCAAAGCAGAAAGCAGCTTACCTCTGCAGACTCCAAGTCCTTGTTGTAGGATTTGGGAGGAAACCTCATGGCCTGAAGCACAATGGAGAGAGGAGTGAGTGAAGAGGAGGCAGGCACCTGGGCGCTAGGAAATGCACCAGACAGGTGACACTCCTCAGTTTAGTCTGCTGGGGCATGGTGACTAATGACCCGTGACACCACGTGATAAACACTGAAAAGAAAATCCAGAGGGATAAGCGACCAACGCTGTCAGTCAGGCAGGGAGGCGGACTGGCAGTGAGAAGGAGGAAGAATGGATGGCCTATGAGAGTGGAAGGAAGGGCATTCTAGGCAGACATTCAAGGTGTGAGAGGTTAGGCTGGAGCTCAGTGGGGCCAGCTGGGAGGAGGGGAGAAGGGGGGGAGGGGCTGACGGGAGCGGTCCTGGGGAGTGAGGCTAGAGACACAGGGGACCAGTCACAAAGGGTCTTTCATGCACAGCGTTTGCCTGATTTCAGACAAAGTGATATGCCTGGTTTCCTGGGGGGAGAGACCAGGAAAAACAGTGTCCGACAGTACCAGCACCACACAAAGGCTTGGAGCCTTTTGTGGACCAAGATGGTGGTCCCACCCTTTACACAATTCAAACTCTGCTAAGTGTCCCAAGACAGTGATTTCATCCGATCTCGACAACTCTGTGAAGCAGGCAGGGCAGGTAATACCTCCCTATCAGTCTCACAAATGGAGACATGGAGACTTCAGAGAAGGTAAACGACTCAAATTTGGAACCAAATCCAGAACTGCGCACTCTAAACCCCAGTCTGATCCTCCCTGGCAACCAGACCCTTTAAGTGCACAGAGGCATTGTGGTCCCACAAGCCAAGTCCTTTGCCCCTCCTGGACCCCCAGTGCTTTAGAGACTGGGAGCCGGGCCCCAAACCAAGCCAGTCTTCTCTAGGAGCCTGTGGGTGTGGCAGCGTGCTGCCCAGCTGGCTCTGCAGCTCAGGGCCCCTCACCTTGACAGACATGTTGTGAATATCCAGACAGAAGGAAATGCGCTGGTGGAAGGCCAACTGGGGCTCGCGGGTGGAATAGATGTCAATCATCTCCTTGGACTGGACGTAGCCCTTCTCGTGGTTGATGCTGGCCTCAATGACGCCATCTCGAATGGCCTGCAGGCCCCAAAGGGAGGAGAAGTCACCAGAAAGTCCATCTTCTAAGTCTGAGAACATCCCGTCTCATCTCTTTGTCCTCGCTGATCTCTCCTACATTCATTCACACAGACACTCTGGCAACTTCCTGGCTTCACTGTAAGCTGGGCATGCCGCCGCTTTAGCCGTCAACCCCCTCCCGCCTCGCGCCTGAAACAGCGTCTGTGGCCCCTGAACCAGGCCCACCTTGGCGACAATGAATTCTGCATCCTCTGGGCTATCAAGCTGCAGCTTCTGGGCGATGTCCGCCAAGGAGATGCGGGAATAGGAGAGGCTGATCATGCGCACACCTGGGAGGAGGGGTGCGGGGAGGACAGGCTGGGCACAGACCCTTCACCTGCCCGGGCAGCCACAGCGCTGTCCCAGCCCCAGAGAAGCAGAGTCCCAGTCCTGCTTCCAGGCTCCCTCAGACCCTGACCCACACTTGTCTTTTTTTTTTAAGTGATCAGGTTACCTTTTCTTTTTTCTAGTTTGGCTGCACTGGGTCTTTGTTACAGCGCAAGGGCTTCTCACTGCAGCGTGTGGGCTTAGCTGCCCCGCAGCACGTGGGACCTTTGTTCCCTGACCAGGAACTAAACCCGCATCCCCCACCCTGGAAGGTAGATTCTCAAGCCCGACCCACACCTGTCTTGATGACGTTGTGCCGCAGTCGGATGATGAGGGTGTAGGTCCCATCTGCTTGGAACTTCTCCCCAAACTGATCCAGGACCTGGTTGAACTTGGCTAGGTTTCCTGTCCTGACAGCTGCGGTGGGGAGAGGAGTGGGTCAGATGCTGCCCGTGGCGCATACACCAGAGGGGACACAGTGCTGGGGGGCGGCACACCCTGGGAGGGGACCAGCCTTACCCTGGGTCAGAAGGAAGTAGGGCATGAGTGAGCGCTTGAGGGATGGTTGACGGAACTGCAGCCGGTCTGGGATCTCCCCCAGCAACAACTCCACCACAATCAGAAGCTTGTGCACCTGGAAGGCAGTGGGCAGGGAGCCCACAGGGTGGGAGGAGAAAACCAAGGGGGCTTCAACTCAGCCAGACACACCGGAAAAGAAGGACGGCGGCACTGGACTGGGCCCATGAGAGAGGAAAACACCCTCAAGCTGTGCTGCATGTGGAACCGAGGCTCTGCCTTGGGATCAGGCCCTGGGAGCCTCTGACCCTCTGACTACACCGGGCCCTCAGCTTCATTTCACTTAGCCAATCAGTGCACAATGCTCCAAAATGGCAAAGCTCCAAATTACAGGCTGGATGGGCAGGTTCTATGGCTCAGAACCAATGAGGACGCAGGACCCAGAGGCCTCGGGGATGGGATGCAAGTCAGCCTAAAGATGCTGGTTATGGAGGTGAACCGTATGTAAGCTAGTCATCTGGGTAGAGGAAGAAGCACAGGAAAGGGCCTGCAGAGCCTCGGTGAATGAGCTGGGTATGAGGGACAGGGTTGCCTGGGAAACCGGGTCCCTCCTCCTGATGCAGCACCCTGCAAGGGAGACTGTGGGAGGAGGGGACGACTTTCCCCACAAGCAGGAGGGACAGGAGCCCAGATAGCTAAACTACGGGCAAGCAAGTGTCACAAAGGAGGCAAGGGGTTAAAAATGGGGGTGGGTGATGGTGCCCACAGCTGGGCAGGGAGGGCCCCGCCTTCCAGGGTGGTCCCCTCGCACACCACTACTCTGTCCCTCTGCGTACTCCATGAGTGAGGGGAAAGCCATGGTGATGGCAGAAATTAACATGAGCTCTGAGGATTCTTTTAAGCAATGGCAGACTGGTACTTTTTTGGCCACACCTTACAGAATGCAGGATCTTAATTCCCTGACCAGGGACAGAACCTGTGCCCCCTGCACTGGGAACACAAAGTCTTAACCACTGGATCATGAGGGAAGTCCCAGGCTTGAGAAATCTGATGAAGCAGAAAAAGGAGGGAGAATGATTCAGCCAAGGGGACAGGCTGGAGAAGAGGCCAGTGTACTTGAGGAGGTGAGGGGGTCTGTCAGGAGAGATGCCTGGGGCACGTCTCGGGATGCCCAGTTCTGAGTGCCAAGCTGAGTTCTGAGCTCGGAGACAGAATGCCAGTCTTTACTTGCTAGCTAGAAATGTCGAGTCTCTGGATTCCTCCTCCCTAGAGTGGGTGTAATAATAATACTACCTGAACTACCAGATCCACAAAACTCACAATACTTTACTGGATAGGAAATGGGAAAAATGCAAGCTTCCTGGACCAGGTAGACCAGCAGTGTCAGTGGCTCAAACAAGGGCACGGGCACCATCAGAGAGGAGATGACTACCAAAGGCGTCAGGCAAATCAACAGATGACTCAGTGATAGGGAAGGTGGGGACAAGTCCAAGATGACCCAAGGCTTCTATGCAGATCAGGAGAGCAAGAAGGACTGTAAATGGCACACAGGCGGGTCTGGACAAGGTGATGTGAGGAACCAGCAAGTATCTTAATGGAGATGTGTGCTGAGAAGTGGAATTTGCAGGTCTGGGTTTGTGAGAGGGCTCAAAACTTGTATTATGGGCTGAACTGGGAACCCCCAGATTTTTATGGTGAAGTCCTAACCTGAGTACCTCAGAATGTGACTGGATTTGGAGCTAAAACCTTTAAAGAGGTTTATGAAGGGAATATGAAGTCATGTGAGTGGGCCCTAATCCAATTATGACTGGGGTCCTTACAAGAAGAACTAGAGATACAGATATGCACGGAAGGAAGACCATCTGGAGATGGCAGAAGATGGACAACTCCAAGCAAAAGAGAAGCTCCCAGAACAACCTGGCCACACTGACATCCTGAATTCGGACTTCTCACCTCCAGAAATGGAACGAAATAAATTTCTGCTGTTTAAGCCAGCCAGTCTTCTTACAGCAACCCGGGCGGATTAAGACAGATTAATGGACTTTGGTGATGCATTGTGGTGGAGAGAGCTAAGCCGTGAAAACAAATGAGATTCCCCCAAGGCGAGAACGTGGAACAGTTACGGATGGTACACTTTCAGCGTGCTCTGCTTCAGATGCCATGTTAAACTCCACATCTGTCTCTACCCATTCTCACCCGCCCTGTTTTTACTTAAAGCTAGCTCTCCGCTTGGGCTCTCTAGCCCATTCCTCCTACCTCTTCCCAGGCCTTGGCTCATCACCTATCTGCTTCAGCCTCTCTGGGTGGGAAGTTCTCCCACCTCTGCTTCTTCACCTCTCGAGCAGCCCTTCCACCTCTTTCCTGGCTCCTTCACCAACAGTCCACGGGCAAGGCCTCACTCCAGCTCCCTCTGCTCCTTCTTGCAACCTGGGTCTGCCACAGAAAACTCTGAAACCTTATCCATCCACAGCAAAATCTGGTTTGAAAACACCGCTTTACCCACTGAGACCTTTCCTTGGTGTGCACCACAGCCTGTATGTCAATTACGTACATTTTTACTGATTTTTAGAAGAAGGTTTAGCGTGTGTCCTACATTGTAAGCAATCTTACATTCTGCAATGTACCTTATGTGTCTGAAAAACCACCCCTTTCTATGAAAATTCAACCTATCTTTCAAAAACCAGATCAAATATAACTGTTTAAAGATTTATTTTACCACAACTAAATTTGCCTTTCTCTGAACTAAAACCAAAGCTCCTACCAAACTGAGGTCGTTGGTGTACATGCTCATCCTGCTCTCTTTCAAGGGCTAGGAGGTGCCTGTGTGTGAGTGTGGGAGCAGTCATCTGTGGCTGGGAAAGCTGGGTCCTAATTCTGGCTGCTAGGCTCTGTGATTTTACACAGCCCTCAAGCCATTCTGCTTCAGGTGTTCTGATTCCATCTCTGAGTGCGAATACCATTTCCATTCTATCCCTCACAGTGCCCAGTATCAAGGTCAGCACTCAAGAAATATACCTGGGGACTGACAGCTCTGATGTGGCCGAGGTTTGCCTCCACCTGAGTCGGCCACCTTAAGGAGGGCCCTGGGTTCCCTGGCCACAGACACCACTGCTCCCAAAGGGGCACCTGAAGGACCAGGTAAAGAGTCCAGAGCTAATCAACACAAACAAGACCCTTGCATGAAAAGACTATAGGATCTTCTGGGGAGTCAGGAATATTTAAAACCTACCTACCAGGGAGAAGACTGGGGATATATACGGCCAGAGGCGCAGGCAGTGTCTGCCTAAGGTGCCCTGAACAACGTTGTGTGGAAACAGACATGTGATGCCACCTTTAGGGTATGAAGACAAAGTAAAGATGCCTTCCCGGCTCCTCAGATGGGGAAACAGCACTAACGTGGTATCAGATGAGAAAGGGGGGTCAAAGGGGAGAGAGACCTGCTGCTCACCGTCTGTTTGAAGCCGACAGCTGTGTGCTGAGGGGCCTTCCGAAGGGCGTTGGTCATTGTTCTTCGGGCCTCTGAGTACTCCAGCTGGATGGCTTTGATGCGCCCTGGGTGTGAGAAGAGGAGAGCTGATCAAGACGAGAGCGTTTATCCAAACCCTGGTCCTCCACAAACCAGAGCGCCTCTGAGGCACCACGGGCACCACACTCTTAGCCAATTTGTGCCGAGTGAGCCTGAGACGCCTCCTGGCTGGGGCGGGCCCTGCTCACCTGTGTAGTAGAGGTACCTTGCCCACTCGTTGTTGTTGGCCTGCTCGGGGAACACGGACTTGGACACCAGCTTCTCGGCCTGGTCGTACAGGCTGTAGTGCAGGTAGTTCCGCAGCAGGAGGTTCAGCAGTGTGGCCTGCCCGTCCGTGTCATGCCGCAGTGTGGCGGTCCGGAGCCGAGCGTGCAAGAAGCTTCAAGAACAGAAGAGATGAGGTCAAAGGCCTCCAGTAACAACTCGGAATAGTCAACTAGTAACGCACCAGTGTGGGTGCACAGAGGACCTGCACTCAGATGGGGGAGACAGACAACTCTCATGATGAATAAGCGTACTGTGAGGCCTGACAAAAGGTGGGGGTGGGGGGTGACGCAGAAATCAGGGTAAGTGCGATAGGGGCGCAGGAGGACAGGAGGGAGTTGTGGCTTTAAACAGACCGGTCAGGGTAGGACTCACTGAGAAGGTTACAGTTAAGCACAGGCTTGAAGGACGCAGGGAGAAGGGCACTCTCAGCCAAGGGAAGTGTTCGCCCGTGGAAGAGCGAGGCGTCAGGGAGCAGGGGGGGCCCAGACCCTATGAGGCCTCAAAAGCTTTTATCAGGAGGGCTTTTCCCTGAGGGGAATGGGGAGCCACCGCAGGTTCCAAGCAGAGGAGTGAAAGGCTTTCCAGCCTGTCCTTATACCTTATTTTAAAAAAAAAAAACCTTTTATTTTATATTGGAGCACAGCCAATTAACAACGCTGTGATAGTTTCAGGTGCAAAACAAAGGGACTCAGCCATACTGCCCTCGTACCTCTGACCCACTGAAGAGGTGGGTGAGAGGAGGAGCCTGGGGGACAGGACTTAGCAGGCCAGTGGTCATCTCTGCCTCAGCCCCTCAAGCCCTCCCGCAGCTCAGGGTGTGTTAGCCGTCACCCCCACTTCCTGCTGGGCCCTTAGCGCCTCCCAGGCCTCGGCCCCCTGCAAGTCCACAGCTCTGTGCAGCGCCTGACCATGTTGCTGACCCCGAGGGCCGCGAGCGAGACCCCTGGCCACCAGTACCTGCGCACCACATCCAGCTTATCCAGGAACTCATAGACCCGGGCGTGATAATAGTAACACTTGGCAGCCACAAGGTCCAAGGCCCGGCGGTTCTGAGTGCTGATCTTCTGCATCAGATCATCAGAAATCTTCTGTGCCTGGGGAGGCAGGCAAAAGAGAGTCAAGCGGCAGTGCTTCAAAATTTAAACACGGAGCTATCACATGAGCCAGCAAGCCCCCTCCTAGGCATATATCCAAGAGAACTGGAAACGTATGTTCACATAAAAGCTTGCACATGAATGTTTATATCAGCATTTTTCACAATAACCCTAAGTGGAACCGGCCCAAGTGCTTATCATCCAATCAATGGTTAAACAAAATGTGGTATATCCATGTGATGAAATAGTACTCCTCCATAAAAAGGAACAGAGTACAGATACACGCTACAACATAGATAAACCTAGAAAACCCTAAGCTACAGAAAGAAGTCAGACACAAAAGGCACAGAGTATCCATGGGACACAAAGTATTAAAAGATTACTGGGCTGTGGGGAGGGGAGAACAAGGTGTGATTACTAACAGGTATGGTATTTTTCTTTGTGGGGGGCGGTGGGGGTTGGTGGGGTAATGACTAAGCTTATCTGGAATTAGACAGGAGGGCAGTTGTACAACTTTGTGAATATACAAAAAAGCCATCGAAATCTAGACTTTCAAGTGGGTGAATTATAGCTAAAGAGCAACCAATCAAACAAAAACCAACCAGCGGCAAAGCAAGGAAAAAATAAAACAGAAGACTGAGGCATAAGACCTGTCACCTCCTGGGTGTGCCCCGGGAGAGAAGCTGAGCCTGCCAGGGCAGCTGCCCCAGCTGGAGGCGGTGCTGGAAGAGTCGTATCCACAATGGAGTCTTTCAGATCCACAGTAAGAGCTGCCATTTATTAACATGTAGGGAATGCTGACTTTGTGCAGGTCATTGTGCCAAGTTATTTTTCAAATGTATTATTTTTACTTAATACTAATGATAAACTTGTAAGAATGGCAGCTCGTCTTATTTTACACACAGCTGGAAGAAATCAACTTGCCTAAGGTACAAATGGGATTTGAAGCCAGGTCTTTCTGCCTCCAAATCTACTCTTTCCAAAGCATCCCCCACCCAGGGACTGCGCCACAGAGAGGCAGAGTGGCTATGGGCAGGCCTTTCCCAGAGCCGGAGCAGGAGTTGAGGGGTCTTCCTCGGATGTGGGGCTGGGCGCATCCTCATGCTGGGCAAGAGTCTGGGGGGCAGTGAACGACCCAGTGATGATCTATTTCTTCACGAGAGGCAATCCCCCCCACTAACCCCACGCACTGCCTGGGGCGCGTTAGTCACACGCTCTGGTCTTGGATACCTCTTTGTAGCGCTTGCTGTTCATCAGGAAGATAACCATGAGAAGCTGGAGGTAGGCTTCCACTTCAGGCAGGAGGGGAGCCGACGCAGATTTTCCTGTTCGGGGACGGAACTGTAAATCGGCTTCTGTGTCCATGGGCTAGGAGAGGACGTGAGTTACCGTGGAAGAGCTCAGTCAGATCAATACACCAGGAATTTCTTAAGCACTCACTATTATTTCAACAGAGATTTACTAAGTGCCCACTGTGTGCCAAGATTTTTCTGGGTGCTGGGGATACAAAAATATTGAAGGGAGTCAAAAAGGCTGGCGATAAAATCAATACAGAAAAGAGTTACAGAGGTATAACATCCTTATAGAAGAGAACGGGGACAGAAAGGATGATGTAAGGACCCCTCAGAGAACCTACAATCTAACTAGAGATTAAACCACCATACCTGAAACCACTGCAAATTCTGTCAGGCAGGGTTTAATAAAGTGATATACTTCTAGAGATGAGATCAAGAATAATGAGACAGGGAGTTCCCTGGTGGTCTAGTGGCTGGGATTCTAGGTTTCACTGCTGTGGTCTGGGTTCAACGCCTGGTGGGGGAATTGAGTTACGCAAGCTGCGTGGCTTGGCCAAAAAAGAATAATGAGACAAAAAAAAAATTTTTTTTGGTGGTAATAAAGAAATTTAGGGGGAAATTGACATATATAGTATTTATTTTCAGATCTAGTCACTAAAACTGGAATAATGTGTAACAGATCAAAAAATGATCTTGGTGGAGGACTTCAGAGATGTACAGGTTAAAAAATATTCCAGGCAGGGCTGGGGGAGGGTGCTTTTCCCCTTTCCCAGACAGTAAAGTCTTACTGTCCACCTCAGGGGATTTCCTGAGTTTTACATCTACGAAACAGATTGTAAGCATACAGAATTTTAGGGAGATGAAGGTAGCTGAAGGGCCAATGAAGTTTAAGAAGGGGCAGGACTTGAACTGTACCATGAATGATAAGAGAAGTTTTGCAGTCAGAAAGGAAAAGGAGAGCTTTCTCCTGGCATGCAGACAACCACCACCAGCAAACTAACGTCATCAACATGCACTCTGTGCCACACACTGTTCTAACAGCCTTCCCCGTCTTCCTCAGCAACTGCCCCACAACGTGCCCCCAGAGCTGTTCATCACATACATCAGACGAAGCCCAGGGAAGTTAGGTCAGACACCAAATGGTAGAGCTGGGATTAAACACTCAATCTTCCCCCAAAACCTGTGCTCTTAACCACGGTTCTCTTTTGGGTGGGGCCACACTGCAGGGCATGCGGAATCTTAGTCCCCCGTCCAGGGATCCAACTACAACCCCTGCAGTGGAAGCAAGGAGTCTTAACCACTGGGCCACCAGGGAAGCCCCTTAACCACTGTTCTCTACATCCTCCATGGTGAAGCTTCAGAGGCAGAGAGATGGTAGAACCTTCTCCTAGGCCCTATGTTGGGAGTGGTGGGAAATGAATGTAGTTGGAAGGGTCCTGATTCTCAGATCCTTTTTCTGACTCAGAATAATGACCCTACAGGGCAGAAGGATGGTCCCCCTGTTAGAGGGCAGATGAGTATTTAGAGGGGCTGCTTTGCTTCGTGTCTCTGCTGTGGCAGGTAATAAGACAGGTCTCCAGGATGGGACACAGCTACCCAGGGCGGAATGTGTGGCCCTGTGTGTCTCAAGCCAAGCCCACACTCCTGTGCTGGCCTGACTCCACTCACCTCTTCCAGGAAGGGTAGCAAGAAGTCTCGAGTAGCATTGTTGGAAGTGAAGAAGCCGTGCACAGCCTTGTACAGAACGTAGTGGTTGAGGCGGCGGGACGTGGAAGGCAGCATCCGTAGGGCCCGCAGCACAAACCGAGGCTCCTTGCCTGACACTGCCTTCTCCAGCTGTTTCACGTGCTCCTTGATGTCTGTGGAGGAACAGGGGAGGAAAAATGTGAATTCCAACTCCTCCTACCCCTCCGCCACTCCAACCAAGCAGTCTTAGGAAGCCTCTTACAAATGTTAGGATGTGGCCAGTCCCCTCTTTTGCTCTGACAGGGTTGAGCAATACTTATGGATGCCATATGCTGATTTTAAGACATAACCAAGAGACACAGAAAAATAAAGCTGGGTTGGGGAAGAAGTAGAGAGTGACATAAAAAGGAAAAAAAAAACAATGAAAAACAAAAATACGTGGGGATTTAGCAGATCTTCAAATAGGAAAACACTTTCCAAATGTGAACAATGGGAGAAATCACACACATACACACACACAAGACTGAAAGAACTTCGTAGAAAAAGCAAACAAACAAACAAAATCCTTCTGATAACTGTAGCAAAAGAAAAGTAACTGCAACAAATGTGGCCAGAGATGCATATTCAATAAAGAGCTTGTAGAAAGGATTAAAATAAATACAAATGAGCATGAATGGTCAATATGAAAAGAGGAATGACAAATAGACATGAAAAATGCTTCATTAGTATTCAAATAACCACGAATGAAAACATTTTTCAATAATCATTCTAACAGTATTTGAAAAATGATAACATACAGAGTACAGGGGTAACCAGGACATTTCTGTTTGCATAATGTAAATCAGTACAGTTTTCCTGGACATATCTACCAAGGACCTTAAAAATATTTATCCTTTCAACTCAGGGATCTATGCTGAATGAGTAATTATAGAAATAGATCAAATACGTGGGCAGAGATGATGGCTGCAAAGCTATTTATAATGGAGGAAAATGGAAACGAATGTCCAGAAATAAGGGAGCACCATCAATTGGCAGCTTCTCAGTTTCCCTTGTATTCATATTCCTTTGTATTAGAATAGGAGCTGATGCAGTCAACACTATCACATCCTCAAACCACTACCCAGGAGCATAACTTTGCTTATTTCAATGTTTTTGAGCTAGTTTCTCATGCAGTTAAGCAAAGAGAAAATCCAATGACTAGTCCTATCCTACTTGATCCAGAAGTGGGAAATGGCACCAGGGTCACAGTGGGGAGTCTTCACTCTACCCACTCCAAATATGGACAGAATGCTCTAAGCTGGAAAAGTGAAATATAAACTTGGAGGAACAAGAGGAGGATGGAAACAGAACAGGCACCAAGGAAAAGAGAAATGGGGGAATTGGCATATAGTTTAGGTGGGAGGTGAGTATCAGGAACTCAAAAGTTGAAAGTGTATCATGTGTTTAAACTCTTTAGAAACAGAGCAGGAGTGAGGGTTTGAAGGGAGAGAAAAACGAGATAGGATCGTTTGGCCAGTTCAATTAGAGAGCAACGAGGAAGCAAGATACTAAGCAGAAAGGGCTCTCTTAGCGGAGTTTGTTAAAGGTGGTTAAGACAACAGAAATCATTCTTAAAACACAGGAGTCAGTATTCTGTGTTATTCTTATCCCCCTTCAAAGATAAATAGAGACACTGGTTTTTATAGAGATCGGTCATGCATTGGGGTCACTAAAATCAGTCTGATGAGATATAAGTGGAATAATAAGGTAAGAGGAGAGAACTTAGAAGAGGGAGTCTATGGGCCCAGTGAGACCTAATTCTAGATGCAATTCCCCGTGGAGGGAAGGTGTGTGAAAAGGGAGGAGTCCAGAGTCTAGAGAGACTGTTCAGTTATCCGGGCCGCGGTCGGGAGTGTCAGGGTAGCGGGAGCAGGCACCTGGGGGTGATCCCAAGGAACCCCCAAGTCACGGTGGTGGAGGCTACGCTGGGGTCCCAAGGAGAGGCTACATCATCGGGTGCTGTCACCCGTGATCAGGGCACGACCCCGGCCCAAGCTCTCGTACCCTCCAAGGTGACGGTGTCCAGCTCTCGCTGGGAGTGCTCAGCCGCCGCAGCCGCCGTCTTGCCAGCGGTCTCCCCGGTTGATCCGCCACCCGCCGCTGCCTCCTCTTTCATCTCCACATCCTGGGGGGCCGGGGGCGGCGGTGGTTCTTGTTCCCCTCCGCCGGGCGGCGGCTTCGCCTTGTCCGCGCCGCGGCGCCGCGCCGAGCCCTCCTGCTTCATGGCGCCCGGGGTCGCGGCCTAGTCCGGGGACCGAGGCCGGGGCCTCGCGTAAACCCTCGCACCGGAGACCAGGAACCGAGCCGGGCCTGCACACGAGCGCGGGCTCGCGTCGGGCCGCACGATGACGGAGCAGCTGCAAACCCCTTCCCGGCGCTGGGCCTTCTGGGAAACGACAGGCCGGGCTGGTCGATGGCCGAGTCATCAAAGGGGGAAAAAGTCAACCACCGAGACGCATGATGGAGGCGGATCTCCACGGAAGGAGCGGGGAGGAGCTTCTTTGAGTCTGTAAGGCTTGTTTTAGAGTGCTCCACTGTGTTGATTTTCTTGCTTGCTTCTCTCACATTGTACTTCCGTGAATGTCCACAAGAGGTCCACAAGCGGTCACCTCAGGCTCCAGCTAGGTTACAGCGGAGCACCCCACCCAGCAAAGAGTGGGTAGGACCTACCGGAACGCAGGGCGTTTTGACGCCATGAGTTGCTGGGCGGGTTTCATGCTTAAACTCTCAGTTTGCCCCCGGCAGGGTTCACTTTGGAGAGCCACGAGGCTGGTCCTCAACCGTAGCCCGGTGCATCGGGCACGAGAGAAGAAAAGAATCTGCGGAGGGTTGTGGAGCTAGGATGTTGTTCAGTCACTCGGTCTGTCCGATTCTTTGCGACTCCATGAACTGCAGCACGCCAGGCTTCCCTGTTCATCGCCGTCTCCTGGAGTTTGCCTGGCGTGCTGCTATCCATGGGGTCGAAAAAAGACTCGGACACGACTGAGCAGCTGAGCAACAACAAATGTCCACTGAGTCGGTGATGACACCCAAACATCTTATCCTCTGTCGCCTCCTTATCGTGCCCTCAATCTTTCCCAGCATCAGGGTCTTTTCGTGTTATTCGGCTCCTGGCATCAGGTGGCCAAAGTATCGGAGCTTCAGCTTCAGCATCAGCCCTTCCAATGAATAGTCAGGGTTGATTTCATTTAGGATTGACTGGTTTGATTTCCTTGCTGTCAAAGGGATTCTCAAGAGTCTCTTCCAGGACCACAGCTGGAAAGTATCAGTTCTGTTGGATTTGAAATAAAACCGAACTGGAGACGACAGATAATCCTATGGGATTCAGAGTTTGAAAAGTAAAAGTGAAAGTCACTGGATTGAGTAGCCTTTCTCTTCTCCAGGGGATCTTCCCAACCCAGGGGTCGAACCCAGGTTTACATGCTGCATTGCAGGCGGATTCTTTACCAGCTGAGCCACAAAGCAAACCCATCTGTGTTTAGCTAGTGCTGAAAATAAAGCATAAAATCCGCAGCAGAGGAATGCGGATATGAGAGTGTCGATCAGTTCAGTTGCTCAATCGTGTCCGACTCCTTGCGACCGCATGGACTGCAGCACACCAGGCCTCCATGTCCATCACCAACTCCCGGAATTTACTCAAAC
The DNA here is from genome assembly GCF_001704415.2 of Capra hircus. NCBI lineage: Eukaryota > Metazoa > Chordata > Mammalia > Artiodactyla > Bovidae > Capra > Capra hircus. The sequence continues at coordinate 39,957,149 of NC_030826.1, read as the reverse complement.
TCATGTCCGCTGAGTCAGTGATGTCATCCAACCATCTCATCCTCTATCATGTCCCCTTCTCCTCCCGCCTTCAATCTTTCCCAGCTAGGGTCTTTTCAAATGAGTCACTTTTTCACATCAGGGGCCAAAGTATTGGAGTTTCCAATGAATATTCAGGACTGATTTCCTTTAGGGTGAACTGGTTGGATCTCCTTGCAGTCCAAGGGACTCTCAAGAGACTTCTCCAACACCACAGTTCAAAAGCATCAATTCTTCCGCACTCAGCTTTCTTTATAGTCCAACTCTCACATTCATACATGACCACTGGAAAAACCATAGCTTTGACTAGACGGACCTTTGCTGGCACAGTAATGTCTCTGCTTTTGAATATATGCTATCTAGGTTGGTCATAACTTTTCTTCCAAGGAGCAAGTGTCTTTTAATTTCTTGGCTGCAGTCACCATCTGCAGTGATTTTGGAGCCCCTCAAAATAAAGTCTGTCACTGTTTCCATTGCTTCCCCATCTATTTGCCATAAAGTGATGGGACCAGATGCCATGATCTTAGTGTTCTGAATGTTTAGTTTCAAGCCAACTTTTTCACTCTCCTCTTTCACTTTCATCAAGAGGCTCTTTAGTTCTTCTTCATTTTCTGCCATAAGGGTGGTGTCATCTACATATCTGAGGTTATTGATATTTCTCCCTGCAATCTTGATTCCAGCTTGTGCTTCATCCAGCCCAGCGTTTTTCATAGTGTACTCTGCATATAAATTAAATAAGCAGGGTGACAATATATAGCCTTGACATACTCCTTTCCCTATTTGGAACTAGTCTGTTGTTCCATGTCCAGTTTTAACTGTTGCTTCTTTACCTGCACATACAGATTTCTCAGGAGGTAGGTCAGGTGGTCTGTTATTCCCATCTCTTTAAGAATTTTCCACAGTTTGTTGTGATCCACACAGTCAAAGTCTTTGGCGTAGTCAATAAAGCAGAAGTAGATGTTTTTCTAGACCTCTCTTGATTTTTTGATGATCCAACGGATGTTGGCAATTTGATCTCTGGTTCCTCTACCTTTTCTAAATCCAGCTTGACCACCTGGAAGTTCATGGTTCACGTGCTGTTGAAGCCTGGCTTGGAGAATTTTGAGCATTACTTTGCTAGCGTGTGAGAGGAGTGCAATTGTGTGGTAGTTTGAGCATTCTTTGGCATTGCTTTTCTTTGGGATTAGAATAAAAACTGACCTTTTCCAGTCCTGTGGCCACTGGTGAGTTTTCCAAATTTTCCGGCATATTGAATGCAGCACTTTCACAGAATCATCTTTTAGGATTTGAAATAGCTCAAGTAGAATTCCATCACCTCCACTAGCTTTGTTTGTAGTGATGCTTCCTAAGCCCCACTTGACTTCACATTCCAGGATATCTGGCTCTAGATGAGTGATCACACCATCGTGATTATCTGATGTCGTGAAGATCTCTTTTGTATAGTTCTTCTGTGTATTCTTGCCACCTCTTCTTTATATCTTCTGATTCTGTGAGGTCCATACCATTTCTGTCCTTCATTGTGCCCATCTTTGCATGAAGTGCTCCCTTGGTATCTCTAATTTTCTTGAAGAGAACTCTAGTCCATTCTATTGTTTTCCTTTATTTCTTTGCATTGATCACTGAGGAAGGCTTTCTTATCTCTCCTTGTTATGTTTTGGAACTCTGCTTTCAGATGGGTATATCTTTCCTTTTCTCCTTTGCCTCTCGCTCCTCTTCTTTTCACAGCTATCTGTAAGGCCTCCTCAGACAGCCGTTTTGTCTTTTTGCATTTCTTTTCCTCCTGTACAGTATCATGAACATCCATCCATACTTCTTTAGGCGCTCTGCCTATCAGATCTAATCCCTTGAATCCATTTCTCACTTCCACTGTATGATTTTAAGGGATTTGATTTAGGTCATACCTGAGTGGTCCAGTGTTTTTCTCTACTTTTTAAAATTTAAGTCTGAATTTGGCAATAAGGAGTTCATCATCTGAGCCACAGTCAGCTCCCAGTCTTGTTTTTGCTGACTGTATAGAGCTTCTCCATCTTTGGCTGCAAAGAATGTAACCAATCTGATTTTGGTATTGACCATCTGGTGATGTCCATGTGTAGAGTCTTCTCTTGTGTTGTTGGAAGAGGGTGTTTGCTATGACCAGTTCGTTCTCTTGGCAAAACTCTATTAGCCTTTGTCCTGCTTCATTCTGTACTCCAAGGCCAAATTTGCCTGTTACTCCAGGTATTTCTTGACTTCCTACTTTTGCATTCCAATCCCCTATAATGGAAAGGACATCTTTTTGGGTGTTAGTTCTAGAAGGTCTTGTAGGTCTTCATAGAACCATTCAACTTCAGCTTCTTCAGCATTACTGGTCAGGGCATAGACTTGGATTACTGTGATACTGAATGGTTTGCCTTGGAAATGAACAGAGATCATTCTGTCATTTTTGAGATTGCATCCAAGTACTGCATTTCATCTCGGACTTTTTTTTCGGGGAGAGTGTATTTGGGTGTAATTACTTCAGTGTAATAAAATTTAGGAGTCTGGTCTCTATGAGACCCAGGGATAGCATATTTAGGGGGCAGGGTGGTAAAAAATCAGCTTCAGAATGTGGTATGCTGGAAACGCTGCTCTGGGCTGTGGTGTATTGTGAGGCTGGAGGAAACAGAGAGGCTTCAGGGGTCCTTTGGGGAGATGATATACATCCAGACAGACACTGTAGTGAAATGGGGAACAGAGTACTAGTGCACTTAAGGAGCACCTAAATGTTCTTGCCTGGAGAATCCCAGGGACGGGGGAGCCTGGTGGGCTGCCGTCTATGGGGTCGCACAGAGTCGGAAATGACTGAAGCGACTTAGCAGCAAGAGTCCCCTTGGGAAACTGGACCTGAAACCCCATCTACTCCTTCAAAGGGCTCCTCCGGTGATTCTGCAGGAGTATACAGATTCCAGTTTCCTAAGACACAAAAAGCAAAACACTCCTTTCCTATCTTGGAGCTTTTATCTCTCCCGTAAATGGAAGGTTTGCGTTTAGACCAGGTCAGACCCTGCAAGGCAACCTAGCCCTGCTGTAAGGTCCTAGAGGGCAGAGAATGTTTTGACCATATTCTCCTTTATATTTTTACAGAGAGAGGATATTCTTTGTATCCCTCCTTTTATACTATTGCAATGAATAGCTAGCTCCTTGTACTAAGTAGTGACTTCCTAAATGGAAAATTGTGTTCTCCAGTTTCAGTGAAAATGATCAATTCTTCCCGAAGTATACCCCTGCGCTCTAGGGCTGGGAGATTGGATAACAGGACTTTTGAATCATCATTGGAGTAAACTCATTAAAATGTGTGTGTTTTCTTTTAAATCTATTTATTTGGCCATGCTGGGTCTTAGCTGAAGCATGCTGGATCTACTTCCCCGACCAGGGATGAAACCGGGGCCTCCAGCACTGGGAGCTTAGAGTACTAGCCATTGGACCACCAGGGAAGTCCCTAAAGCGTGTTCTTTATAACACCATATCTGTAACTGTAGGTAGATGAGAATGGCAAAGGAAGAAAACAGATGGGCTTTGTTGTTCATCTTTATGAGCTTACCCTTCTGGATAGTTAGAGTGTTAGCTCACTTCATTATTAAGTTTACATCACAAGGGAAAAACAATCAAGTCAGCAGAAAACTACCTAGTATGTCCTTGAGCAATATATCCGGGCCTTGGAAAACGCCCCAGCATGGGGGAGGATGGCTTAACACAAAGTTTTTGGCAGTTGGTCTTGAATTCTTTGTGAGTGAGGGAACCAGCCTGGAGAGGGGTGGCTAAGAAGGGGAAGAGTCTGACTCCTGGGGCCAAAAACCTTGGAGAAATTATTCCATCCATAAAACTGTGTTAAAAGAGATCAGTGAAAGATGTTAAAACCCAGTTTTAGGCAGAGGAGGCTGGTATAAACCTAGCAGTTTTACGAGACTGAATGTGTATGTTAACCCGTCCACATGCCATTCTATCCACCTCACTTCCTCCTGCAACCACCCTAATTGAGGGCAGAAGAAGGAAAGGTGGAATGAGAAGATAATATTATATTTTCTTTTTTAAATTTTTGAATCAGTCTTATTCTTTTGTATGCTCCGTCCTGTCTGACTCTTTGCGGCCCCATGGACTGTACCCCACCAGGCTCCTCTGCCTGTGGTATTTTCCAGGCAAGACTACTGGGGTGGAGTGCCATTTCCTACTCCAAGGGATCTTCCTGATCTTCCTGACTTGGATCAAACCCAAGTCTCTTGCATCTCCTGCATTAGCAGGTGGATTCTTTGCCACTAGTACCACCTGGGAAGCCACCCAGTATTCTTGGGGTACCATTTATTTTTCACTTATCTGCATTAAATATATATATATATATATATATATATATATATATATATATGGCTGCGTGGCTTGTGGTATCTTAGTTCCCAGACTGAGGATAAAACCTGGCCACCTGGCATTGGAAACTTAGAGTCCTAACAACTGGAGAGCCAGGGAATTCCCCTGCATTTTCTATTCCATAAACTTGGAAGTTGTCTTACTCTTGTGCTTGTACCACATATCTCTAGGTCTTCACCTTTCCCAGTCCCTCAACCCAAGTCCAGAGAACCTCAAAGGCTCCTCTTGGAAGACAAATTGCTTTGATGATCTTCTGATTCTAGAGTCTAGAGTCCACATTCTACACCTTCATAGTTCTTCTCAGAGCATTTTCTAGCCAGTCTGAGGCCATCATAATAGTGTTCATGTACAGATAATCTGTATAGAGTATGATAATGTCTTTGTCTTTTTCTGGCACAAATTAAGAATTTCCTTAGGATAGATTCTTTAAGGAAAAACACCAAAAGACGTTTCACTCAAAGTGAAATAATGTTTTTTTCATCAATTCCAGTAAAGTTTGATTTTTGGAATCATAAGTGGGAGGGGTTGAGATAGGAAATTAATTAATTAATTTGGGATTTGCTGAAATGGTTCATAGTTTTTCAAATTTGAGTGTTTACACTATTAGAGAATTTAAGCATCTGTGGATGGGCTGTGCAGCAGTAGGGATGGGGGATGTACAGAGTTGGACAAGTGGGAATTGAGTGATCAGCTACAGTTTCCATTATCCTTAGCCTGGTGGTTCTGAAATGCCCTTGGGTGTTCACACAGGGTACAGTGAGGTAGGGAAGGCATTAAGGAAGCAGGAGTTGAATCAAAGAGGCAAGTTAGGAGGCCTTGGTCAGTAGCTGCAGGAGGGAGAGGCCAGCATATAGGGCGCAGAGGCGGGGGAGGGTGTCTGGGTCCCACGTGTACTGGGGGCCGGATCTCTGCACTTCCAGGCCACTCAGCCCCACTAGGGCCTCTGTGAGGGTCAGTTCCTCTTCCCCAAGGGAGGAAAACAGCTCAGGTCGCAGGGGGAATACACCCTCTTTATCCTGGAGGAAATTCTGTTCCATTGTGCTCTCCACCTGGAAGGAAGCAAAGTAGCGTGAAAAGAAAGAACTGGAAACCTCTATTCCTTTCTCCCAACTCACAAAATCCAGAAAGAGGGCTAACTTTCTCTCACTATAACCCCTTAGGTTACATTACATGACAACTCTGCCTGGACTTTTTAACAGCCTTGTAGGATGGGCAGCACATTTATTTTTAGACCCATTTTACAGAGGAATGAATTGAGGCAGACTCAGAGACATTAAGATTGACTCACATCACTTGGCTAGGAATAAACCAAGCTAGAATTTTCTGTCTCTTCTCCCAAGTTCAGACTGAAAAATGCGGATAGTTGCCCAGAAATGCGCTCCTCTACCTCTAGTTGTGAAATAGCAAATAGGAAGAAACATGGAGAGAAATGAGAAGTAGGCATGATCTCCTAGGATAAGACAGAGGCCCTGTCGGATGGTTCTGTCATTAGGTTAGATCGTATCTTTCCACCAGTTATAGCTGACTCCCTTCCAAAGTCTCCCTAACATCTGCCATTTTTTTCTTACCAGCTTTAGCTGCACTGGTAGGATCTTTTTCTCCACGGATTTTACCAGCAGCTTCTGTTGGGCTTCACTTAGCTCTGGAGAAAAAAAGCAGAGGAAGAGATGTGTGTTGGTGCAAAGGGAACTACAAGTTCCAAATGGGTGTACTTCCAGAATTTCAGCATTCACTGATTTATATGTTCACCCACGGTGGAATGCCTGTTCAGGGCCAAGCGCCTTTGCTGGGTGTGTTAGGTAAAAATCATGCTCACTCAGGGAACTTCTCCGCATTGTAGCCAAGAAGACAAAATAACTTGTAATTATAGTGTAGGCTGTGACAGGAACCATAGCTGAAGACCTACCTTGGTCTTGGTGTTTGAGGGCGGGCTGCTTCTTCTTTTTTTTTAATTAGTTAATTAATCTGTCTGTGCTGGGTCTTAGTCGAGGCATGTGGAATCTAATTCCCTGACCAGGGATCAAACCCGGACCCCCTGAATTGGGAGCATGGAGTCTTAGCCACCACCAGGGAAGCTCCTAAGGGCAGCCTTCTTGAAGGAACAAACATCTCAGCTTACATGTGAAGGATCAGAGTGTTTTCCAAAGTGGGACAATATTTCTTGCAGAGGGAAAAAGAATTCATGGGTAAGATCAGAAGATGTTGTCCTCAGATTAAAGCTATCAGATATTGAAATGAAAATGATGAGCTTAGCGATATGCAGAAGTTTTAAATATATGGCTGATAAAACTAGGATTATTTCCCAACCTCTGTTAGCAAGACTAGGGTATGGTGACCATGTGAATCGTAAGGAATGAAACCAATGTTTTTAGAATGTAGATATAAACTACTTAACTGCAGTATAATTTGCCTGGCATTTATTTACTCATTCATTCATTTACGAATTCGTTTAGTGACTCATTCCTACTGCTGAATAGGTGTGTAAATAAAGACCTCACTCCCCACTTACCTGCTAGGGCTCCAAGGAAATAGAGGATGGCGTCCATAGCCCCCTTTGATTGCAGGACGTTCTTTGGGAGTGCCTCCAGGGCCTCTTCATGTCCTTGGCCTAGAGCTCCTTCAAGCTGTGGGGAAAGCTGGGTGACTATTTAGGAGAACATGGGTAGAGCTCCCAGTGCCTGGCGCATGACAGTCCCTTGAGATGTGTTAATTCTCTCCATTTCCTTGTTTCTTTTTCAAGATATCAAGTCCTGAAAAGTATTAGACTCTTGGGTTCCTTGGTCCCTGAGTCTTGGACTCTGGAAAAGAAAGGTCGAGCCCCCCTCCAAAAGAAGGTTCTGCTGGCCTGCTGCCCAGCCTGGGAACCTGCACTGTTTGCCCATCTCCAAAGAGACGCAGGGTGCAGTGGCGACCCTGGCAGCCTGAGAGGGGGGCACTTGACCAGCCTTGGAGAAGGTATCCACTGCCAACTCCTCTGGCCACTAGCCATCTGCCAGGTCCGTGGGCTCCCCACCCCCAGCTCCCCCACCTCCATGTTCCCCTGCATCTCCTGCCTTTCCGTTGGGTCCTCACCGTCAGCTCTAGGTCTTGTAGCTCCTTTTTCTTCCCTAGGAGTTTGCTGAGGGAGCTGAGCAGGGAGCTCTTCCCTTCGGGGCTCAGTTTCTCCACTTCCCAGGTCTCCCTTTGAACCTCTTCTTTTAGGGTCCTGAAGTCCTCGTGTACCGCCCCTAGGCAACAGTAGATGTGGCATCCTCTTCATCAGTTCAGTATACGCTCTCCTGGTGGGTCTCCTTCACTCAGCCCTGCTTAGGCCCCCAGGCTCTGCTGCCTCTGAGCTCTGCTCTCAGCTAGAGCCTGGCTTCTTTTCTTGCTTGACCAAGGTTTACAGTTATAAAGTTATTCCCCAGACTTGACTTAAGGTGTTGAGTGGGGAGATGGGGAGTCGAGGGGTGGGCCAGGACCCACAGTATCATCTAAACCAGGCGTTCATTCCCCCTGAGATTCTAGGCTCCATCCCAGATCAGTAGACAACTGACTTCCCTTTCTCTAGGACCACCACCTAAGAGTTGAGAAGGAAGGTCTATTTTCCCTTCTTAAGAGTCAGCTGACAAAGTGATTTTGGTGATTGGGTGAAGACCGGGAGGGGACTGCTCAGAAGTGTGTGCGTGCTGCCTGCCAAGTCGCTTCCATGTCCAACTCTTTGCAACCCTGTGGACTGTAGCTCGCCAGGCTCCTCTGTCCATGGATTCTCCAGGCAAGAATGCCGGAGTGGGTTACCATGCCCTCCTCCAGGGCATCTTCCCAACCCAGGGATTGGACTCGCGTGTCTTATGTGTCCTACACTGGCGAGCAGATTCTTTAGCACTAGCAGCACCTGGGAAGCCCCAAGAGTAGTGGGTCTAAATCCAGGGGCTTGGGCCGGCTAGGGATAGCTCAAACCTTGGCCTGCCCCTCTAGCGGCCTGGCATCCTAGGAACACATCCAGCCTGCTTTGGAAAGAGTGGGCTTCCTGGAAGTGGCTCCAAGCCCCACCACCAGGGCCTCAGCACTTGTCTTCCTCTCCCTTCACCCCAAGGTTACTTCCACTGTCTTCCTGCCAATGTCTAGGGAGAAACAAATCTCCTTACCAACATCAGATGCCTGGATAACTGCAGGAAAAAAAAAAAATCCAATTAGAAGGCAATCCTCCCAAACAGGAGCCATACCCAGGGAATGGGACATGAATGGAGGTTAGGAAATACATCCTATCTCCTGGGATGTGCCAGCTGTCTTAAGGATACTCTTGTTCCATTTGTGGGAGGCAGAAATGGGGCAGCAGAGAAGCTAAGGCATTGTGAAATGGGGCACTTGGATTGAGTTGGCATCAGTGTGACTCAGTGGCTCCTGGCCCAGGTGCTGGGCAGCAGAGACGCAGATGCGCGTGTGACAGGTCGTTATTACTAAGGCCTTGAGGACAGAGGTCGGAGGCGTCTGACCACCCGAGAGTCTTGTCCAAAGACTTTCCCCCTTCCTCTGCTTTTCCCCAGGCTATTGGAATTCCTGACGTGTTTCAGAGAAAATAGTTTTTCTGAGATCTGCTCTGCCACATTTCTTTTCAGTCCCAGAGAGAAGGGAAGAAAAACATTCGAGTTTAAAAATCCTATCAAGAAAGTTGCAGTGAAATGACAGGAAACACTTACGGGTGAACTTCTCGTCTTCTGGCTTTTCTGAAGACAGAAACAACACACATATGTCAGCATAAAACCTCTTTGTGCCTTTTTATCTAGAGCAGTTGTCAAGGCAGCTTTATCAGTGATCATTATAAAAACAGAGCTCATCCGCCTCTGCAATTTTGGGAACACACACTGTCTCCAGTATTGCTGCTTCTGATGGTGCCTTCCGGTCTCTTTCTGTTTCTCTGTCTCTCTTGGGCACATTTCTATGCCTCTATCTGCCTTTCCTAAAGCTGAAGATGGATATTTTTAGAGCCTTGGGAAACAAAACCAGGGGGCTCCTTGGGGGCTTCTGGTATACCCTATTAGAGGGTGCAGGATGTCAGCAGATAATGTCAGGGGTAGGGAGGAACACATGGGGAGCCAGGAAGCAATTTTTACTTACCTCCGGGAGGGAAGGTGTACATGTTATCATTGTAGATATGTGGGATATCTGTAAGGAACAAGAGCGGGGAGGGCAGAAGGACTTTTAACAGCTGCCCCAACTTTCTTTCTCTGGCCTCAAGCCTATGGACTCTGCTAAAGGCTAAGAACCTGTCTTTGAGTACCTCAACATTATCCTCGATCTGTCTCTACGGCTGGAAGTAATCTTTTCTTTCTCTGTAAATCTTTCCGCATGATATCACTATTTTCTACTTTGCATTCTAGTACTGGTATCTGTGTCTGTTTCCTCCATCAGAACCAGACTTCTATTTTTTTGGCCACATGGCATGCCAGATCCTAGTTCTCTGTCCAGGGATCAAACCCAAGGCCCCTTCAGTGGAAGTACGGAGAGTTAACTGCTAGACCACCAGGAAACTCCTGGCCCCAGAATTCTTGAGAACAGAGGCTGTGCTTGTTCATCTCTGTACTCCCTTCTCCCTGCTAACAAAGGTGCCTAGCTAGCACTCAGGAGATGCTCAGAATCCAGGGTTCCTCACTCCCAGGGCAGCCCCTACAGTGGAGGTTGGACCACAATACAATATACTCCTTTGCTCCTTCCCCAATGTTGCCACAAGAGGGGAGCAGGATACCTTAGGAGTGTGTGGGTAACTCTTGTCTGCAGGGGAAAACATGCTCACCCCACTCATCTTTGCCTTTGACCATCAGCTGTCTCACTCGAAATGCCAGGACGCAGCCCTTGGGGATGGTGACAGCCTCCCTGTGGTTTACGGATCCCTAGGAGTAGACAATGAGGATTTGTGAGTCTGCAGAGATCCTGCATGTGAGATGTTGGGAGTGACGGGGTAAAGGGCAAGTGGAAGGCCAGGCCCAAAATCCTCTGGGGAGATAAGAAGTTAGGAACCCTTCAGTGGTGTGCCTGATCACCTTTCCATCCAGTGTGGAATGAGCTTCAGAGCTCTTCTGCTCATTTCTGCTGATCACCCCTTTAATGACCTCTTTCTGTCTTCCGGGTTCAGACACATGAAGGAACTGGGCAGACCTGTTCATCACCTGCCTGTGCATCCCTGTCCCACTTTAGAGCGTCCATCCAGGCCCTGGTTCCTTCTTCCTCTTTGCCACGTGTCCCATGATCACCTTCTTCAGGAAGCCTTCCATGATTAATCCTTACTCCTGGTTCCAACTCAGCCCTTGAATATTTACACAGTATTTTGTTCAGTTGCTAAATCATGACTGTCTCTTTGTGACCCCATGGACTGCAACATGCCAGGCTCCTCTCTCCTCTATCTCCCAGAATTTGTTCAAATTCATGTCCATTGAGTCGGTGATGCTATCTAACCATCTCATCCTCTACCACCTCCTTCAAAAGCCTTCAGTCTTTCCCAGCATCAGAGTCTTTTCCAGTGAGTCAGCTCTTTGTATCAGGTGGCCAAAGTATTGGCACTTCAGCTTTAGCATCAGTCCTTCCAATGAATACTCAGGGATTTACTTTAGCATTGACTGGTTTCATCTCCTTGCTTTTATTTGGCTCTATACTTACACAGTATAGATATAGGTCAGTAAAGACTACTTATTTACATTGAATTTTCCAAGCCTGCGTTCTCTGGCCTTTCACCTCTGTGTCTCCTTCATAAGACTGAGACCTTTCTGGCAGCAAGGACGTCTTTCCCAAGATTGGGAGCACTGTAAGGGAAAACTGGTGGCTGTGAGTTTCCCCTTCCCTAGTAGCTCCCTGTGGCAGCTGCCACAGGAATCTACCCAACTGGGCACCTTGACCATAGAGATGATTGGTTCCTGGCCAACTGGTGTCTGGATGTTGAAGAGCAAGGGGAGGGAGGGAGTGGGTCCTTTTCAGTATCCTGGGGCGGAGGGCGCTGACTGGGGAAAGCAGTGCAGCCTCTGAGGGTAAAGTCAATGTAAGTGTGAGGGCAGCAAACCTGTAACCCCAACGGGGCAAAGAATGGGAGGGAGAAGCAGCCTTCGGCCCTGCCAGCTCTCTCCAGGGTCACCTCCTGCACGGCCTCCACTACTTCCATCACCACGTACAGGTTCTCTCCTCGACTTCGCATCTCCTCCAGGAACGGGTGCTCTGCCAGCAGCTTCCTGTGACAGGAGAAACAGAAGGGGCCTGTCCAGAGCTTTTCCCCATCTGGGCCCTGCCCTTCTCTTTTCTTCTGTCATTCCCAGGAGTGAGGCACGGGGGTGTCAAGAAGCGTGAGGACTCTGGAGCAAGACAGGCTGGAACCCAGCTCTCCCGGCTCCTGGCAGGGCAGCTTCTCTGAGTCTGGGTTGCCTCATCTATAAAACGAGGATAATGACACCTACCTCTGGGGAGAAAGAGAGAGAGAGAGACTGGGGAACCCTCGGGCACAGCACCTGGCCTAGAATGGGGGCTCATGGTTGTTTCTTTCTCCCTTGGATTCCCCTCCTTTTCCTCCCTGTTCTTACTTCTGTGCCTCTCTCCTGGGCGGGGGTTGGGGGGTGGGGTGGGGTCCGTTCTTTCTCTCCACCTTTTTTTTTGGCTTGTGGAATCTTAGCTCCCTGACCAGGGCTTGAACCCGGGTTCCTGCCAATGAAAACTTGGAGTCCTAACCACTGGAACACCAGGGAATTCCCTGCAACATAGAAGTATTAACACGGCCAGGCGGCACAGTAGCTCTCTCCCAGGTGCACTTTGACAAAATCCTCTCCCTCACCCTGCCAAGTCCATCCACTCTGTTGTCCTCGAGACTTTGCGTCCATTCAGCCTTTTTCTTTCTGTCTGCTCCTCCCTACTGAGTTTCTCTCTCTGATGGGCAGTGGAACACAGTCTTGCCTGATCTGCCTGCCTTCCCTGTTCTTTATCTCGTGACACACTTCCTCCATCTGGCCAGATTAATCCTGGCACATCGGAGCATCGTCAAGTCTCCCCGTACATGGCACAGCATAGATGTGTCCTTGACCTGGGTCCTCCGTGGTCTTGGCTCTCCCTACATTTCTCCCTTGTTTCACTCTTACCTGCTTCTGCCAAACTGGCTATTCATGGCCCCTATAGGTTAAAACAATTTTTTTTTAATGGATGGATTGCATTTATTTATTTATTTTGGCCACACCGTGTAGCATGTGGGATCTTAGTTCTCTGACTATGGATGGAATCCACACCCCCTGCATTGGAAGCTTGGAGTCTTAACCACTGGACCATCAGGGAAGTCCTGTCGCTATAGGTTTTGAGATTTCTCACCTGTGTGCTTTTGTAATGCCATTCTCCCAAGCCCTGCAGGTCTAATTTCTGCTCATCTTTCAAGGCCTTCCCTAGGGCTTCCCTGCTGGCTCAGATGGTAAAGAATCCACCTGCAATGCAGGAGACCCGGGTTCCATCCCTGAGTTGGGAAAATCCCCTGGAGAAGGGAATGGAGAAGGGAATGGCTACCCACTTCAGTATTTTTGCCTGGAAAATTCCATGGAAGAGGAGCCTGGTGGACATGATTGAGTGACTAACACTTTGACACTTTCAAGGCCTAGGTTGTGGGCTGCCTCCTCTGCAAAGTCTGTTCTCATTTCCCCAGCAAGAAGTCCCTCTGACCTGCCACAAAACTCAGGCAAAGCCCTCCTCAGGCACTTACATTTCTGGCCTTGGATTAGTTACTGTTGTACATTTCCCCCCACTCTGAAATCGCAAGGCTAAGGTATTCTAGTGCAGTCCAGCACCTAACAGAGTGCTTTTTACTTAGGCAGGCTGAGTTTACTCATGATTCCCCAAGCACCTCAGCCCTTTCTTCTTGCCTCCCCAGCACTCACCTCCTTTCAACCACCACTTAACTACTTAAAAAGTCAGTTCCCTTGTCAAGTCAAACATCTAAGGAAACCCGCAGACTTGGCAACTGCCACACCCCTTGTGCTGCTGAGGGCTGCTCCCTGCAGGCTGGGGCTGGGTGGGGGGCTTTGTTTACGCAAGGAGAATGCTGTGCTCAAGTTGCAGTAGGGAGCTTTTAAGGTTTCTTCCCTTTTTAGTGTATTTTCATAGAGTCTTATGGTAGGGAAAAAAACCTTAGAGAATTTCATTGAACACTTATCATTTTTCAGGAGAGAAAGCTGAAGCGAAGTGACTTCCAAGGCCACACAACTCATTAGTGTGAAAACACTCATCCTCGGGTGTTCGTGATAGTGGGGAGGTGATGGAAGGATGGGGGTGGGGTTGAGGGGAGTGGTTAGGAAATGGCCCGGAAGCACCCACAGGCTGAAGGGTCATCTTCAAGAGCTCCTCTGGGGTGACTGTAGGTGAAAGTTCAGCGTGAGGGCCCTGCCCTTTGGCTCAGGCCCAAAGCACCCTTTCACTGTACAGGTTTGCCCCGAGTCTCACCGCTCCTGGTGCAGGGTCTCCAGAGCCTTGGGTGCCACACTGAGGGTCTGGACCTCCAGGGTGCTGTTCTGGGACAGGCCGGCCGTCCCCTTCACCTTGACCGTCTTTGGCACGTCCACCTCTCCCTCCACTCGGGCGTCCAGCATATTCTTAAAGCCAAAGTTCCCCGAATCTGTTGGGTCTGCAGGAGGGAGAAGATGAAGGGGGCTGGGCTGAGTGGCGCTTCCTCCTCCCTGCCTCCTTCGAGAACTTTCTGGCTAGAGGATTCCCACCCCTGTCCCCTGGGCAGAGACAGCTTCAGGTCCTCCTGGTTGGCTGGCTCCAGCCCCTCCCTCAGTCCCCAAGTCCGTGGCCAAGGCTGACCTGAAGGAGAGCTGCCAGGTTCGAGAATGTCCAGGAAGGTGTAGTCGGTGCGGACATAACGGGCACCCCAGAAGAGGGTGCTCTTCCGCTTCCTCAGGACCAGGCAGAAGGGATGGAAGCGCTTGAAGTCTATGAGGCTGTCCAGGGGTGTCAGGTCCCCTCGAGGGTTTAGTTGTCTGGTCAGGGCCCGGGTGACATTTTCAAACATGGTCATTGTCTCTGTACGGGGAGGGAAAGTGACAAGTTGAGAGGAAGAGTGACATCTTCCACTGAGACAGGTCCATGGGCTCTGGGGTAGGGTATGCCCTTAAAGACGCCTGAATCCTCTGGATGTCAGAGCTGAAAGGGACCAGAGGAGTCTTCGTTTTATGGTGAGTAAATGAGGCCCTGAGAGCTGAAACAACTTGCCCGGCTGCAAGGCTGGCTAGAGGGGGCAGCCCTCCCCTCTCTTTATGAAGGGCTCTTTGCTCACTCCCTGCTCACTTTCTTCATGGACTTGGAGCCTGACAGGCACATCTCATTAACGTGGAAGTAAAGCTCCTTTCACTCAGCTACGCCCATCTTGTCTCCCCACCAGTGAACCGTGAAAACCACCACCTGGGGAATCTGGGGGAGGGAGGCAGCCACTGCTTGTGCCTAGGAGGACCCAGGGGACAGTGCTGCTCACCCAGTTGCTCATTCTTTGGGTGAGAGTCACTTCCCTGTATCTTAATGTCACTCGTGCCCTGCTCCTGGCTCACAGCTGTGGGTAGACCGACCCACTTACCTCCAGGTACCACTCAACAAATCCAGACATCTTGCTGCTCTTTGCTTTTGCCCCGTCTGCTTGTAATACCTCCTCTCCCCTCTGGAATCCCAGTTCGTCTAAGACTCACTTTGGGTTACTTTGGGTCACTCCTCTGTGACCCCTTCCTTCCCCACTTCCAGCAGCCAGTGACTCTACCCCATGTCCCCAAAGCACTGTGTACATGCCCTTCTGAAACACCTGCCACCTCATATGGCTGTGATCTGTTTACTTGACCCTCACCTATTTGACCGTGACCTCCCTGAGTCCAGGAAGTGGGTCTTAGTCATCTCTGTGGCCTCAGCTCCAAGCACAGTGCCCAGTGCAGACGTGGAGCTTGACAAATGTGTGAGCAAAGAATGAACGAAGAGGTGAATGAAGAAATGCAGCCCTGTGGCTCAGATGGTAAAGAATTTGCCTTCAATGCAGGAGACGTGGGTTTGATCCCTAGGTCGGGAAGATCCTCTGGAGGAGGGCCTGGCAACCCACTGCAGGATTCTTGCTGGGAAAATCCCATGGACAGAGGAGCCTGGTGGGCTATAGTCCATGGCATCGCAGAGTCAGACACCACTGAAGCAACTAACACTGGGAGACATCAGCTAGGATCGGAGGGCCCTGGAAGTGCAGGGCCAGCATTAGGGTCATGGCCTCCAGAGGTTCATGGCCTCTGGTCTCTGCCTTTGAGGTTCAAGTCCAGGTGTTTTAGCTGGTCAGCGAGCTGGCCCAGCTGAATTATCCCCAGGGATGGAAGAGGACATACAGGCTAGCTGGAAACCACCTCACACCCGCTGTGGGCACCTCACAGAGTCAGGGAGGCCGGAGGCACACTCACAGGTACATAAGGCCATTCTGCCAACCATACAACCATGCTCCAATGCGCTTTTTTAATCCCTCATTCCTTGGAGAGCTCAGGTGGGACAGGCAACCTGGCCATCCAGGAAAGTCTTGGGTGACTGCTGTCTCCTCCTCACCAGAGAAGTGCTCATGGGGCCACCTCTCCCTTCCCTCCCCAAGGCCGGTCAAGATTCCTACCACACGGGCTTCTCTGGTGGTCCAGTGGCTAAGACTCCATGCTCCCAATGCAGGGGACCCCAGGTTCGACCCCTGGTCAGGGGACTAGATCCCACATGCTGCAACTAAAAGATGTAGCCAGACCCAGTGCAGCCAAATAAATACATAAATACTAAAAAAAATATTTCTACCCCAC
This sequence comes from Capra hircus, assembly GCF_001704415.2. Lineage (NCBI taxonomy): Eukaryota > Metazoa > Chordata > Mammalia > Artiodactyla > Bovidae > Capra > Capra hircus. The sequence continues at coordinate 39,940,968 of NC_030826.1, read as the reverse complement.
TGGCCCTATGGGACTCCTGGGCCCTTCCCGTCCCACCCATGTTCTTGTTCACCCCTAGAACCCCCCCCTGCCCCCTACCCCCTGGTGTCATCAAGTTCTTACCAGGGAGCAGTGCTGGGTCCTGTCTGGCGACTGGGTCTTGGGTGAAGGTCAGGAGCCCTCTGGGTCTGTGGGCTGAGAGAATGACCGTCCCTTACCAGGTCAGGCTGTGGCTTTATGCCTCTGTGGAGGCAAGGATGTAGGCTTCCAGGGACCCCGCCTGCCTCAGTGTCCCCACCCCTCAGCTGCTCCACTTCCGGGAGAACAGCATCAACCTGTTCCACGTTCTCCCTGCCCCGGGCCCTGGCCTCCTGAGGGCTGAGGGCAGGGGTGAGGTGCTGCCAGGCAGGTGCCAGCGTGGGTGGGGGAGAGGTGGCGACTGAAGTTTGGCTTGATGGGCTGAGAAGAAAGGAAGGAAGATGCCTTGGAGGGGGCTGCAGAGAGAGGCAGTGGGGACAGGCAGGTGTGTGTGTGTGTGTGTGTGTGTGTGGTGTGTGTGTGTGTATTCACGTGCATGTGTGTGATGTGGGACAGGCATGTCTGTTTTATCATCATGGTCATCAGGAAGCATCTAGGGTTCATGATGAGGCCTTGTGGGTGTGATGAGGGGATAAGAAACCCTGTGTGTCTTCAGATTCCAACAACAAGCAGAGCAGCTGAAAAACTGTCCTCTGCCCTGTTTGTCAAACAGGGACCTAACTACGGCACTGCTAGCAGCTTATATCTGTGTAGGGGGAGACGGAGATACACCAAATGTTTCTCTGCGTTGCTTCCGGTTCAGCATCTCTGTACCTCATGTAGTATTGTATACACACATATGCATAGGCAGAGGCCCGGTGGCGTTAATGGAAGAGCCCACAGTGTGTATTTGCCGTGGGAATTCAGACTCCTCACCATTGGTTACTCAGATCTTGCTCTTATCTTCTTTTAATTGAAGTATCGTTTTTGAAAATTTCATTGTATAGTTGATTGACAACGTTGTCCTAGCTTCAGGTCACAGCAAAGTGATTCAGTTATACGTATATGCGCCTATTCTTTTTCATAGTCTTTCCCATTACAGTATACTATAGGATCCTGAATATAGTTTCCTGTGCTATACAGTAGGACCTTGTTTGTCTGTTTTATATGTAGTAGTTTGTATCTGCTAACCCCAAACTCCTAATTTATCCCTCCCCATCAAAGTCTTGCTCTTATCTTAAATCTCTGCCTGGAAGGAATTGTGAAGGAGACTTTACACACATGACAGGTCCCTAGATGACAAATCAAGACACTTACAAGCAAAGCTCCTATGTTGTTGGGATCTGTGACTGTCCATCCGCACATAAATCTGAATACCGCTGAGCCTTCATGCTCTCACCTGTTGGCTTTCCTCAATATCACCCACCAAAACTGAAATGTGACCTTGAAGGCCATGAAGAGTAAGTTAGGTCTTTACTGGAGGTTTTCTTGAGGGGTTGGTGGTGAATGGGAGAGAGTAGATCACAGCACCCTCAGCCAAGGTTTTAAAAACTTGACTACTTCACCTTTATCCCGAGAGTCTCAGTTAGTATGTCAGCTGCTCCCAAATCTCTCTCCTCTGGGTCCTGAAACAAGACAAGACCTTGCCCTTGCTGGGCCTCTGGTTCCTGCTTCCTATCTTCCTTTTTTAAATTGATTTTTATGTATTGACTTTGTATGAATACAATTTCATTTTTTTTTTTTTAATTATTACTTTAAAAGATTTTCGGCTGTACTGGGTCTGTGCTGCTGCACGCAGGCTTCTCAAGTTGTGATGCATGGGCTTCTCTTGGCGGTGGTTTCTCTTGTTGCAGTGCACCGGCTCTCGGGGGTGTGGGGCTCAGGAGTTGCTGCGCACAGGCTTAGTTGCCCCACAACATGAGGGGTCTTTCTGGCCCAGGGATCTAACCTGTGTCCCCTGTTTTTGCAGGTGGATTCTTAACCACTGGACCACAAAGGAAGCTCCCAACCTTGTTTTTAAAAAACTTTTTGGCTGCAACCTGCAGCATGTGGGAATGTTAGTTCCCTGACCAGGGATCCAACCCAGACCCCCTGTGTTTGAGGGTGATGTCTTAACCACTGGACCATCAGGGATGTCCCCTGCCTCTGTCTTTTGGTTCACCTCCTTTTCTACCTACCCACTCTCATCTTGTGTAGCTATCTAATACATCCTCCTGCAACAGCTCTAACCATCACCTTAAGCAAACATCCTTCCCTTAGGAGAAGAAAAGCTGGGAGCTGGAGTGTGTGGGAGGGCTGTCATTAGTCACGCAGTTCCCATCATGAGAGCATGTGTATGCAGAAATGTGTGTCTGTAATATCCTCTCCACGTTTCGTTTCCTCGTTCTTCCTGGATTTTCATCTTTTCCTCTCTATAGCTCTTATTCAGCACATGGATGTGATTCCATAGCAACCAGCATGTGGTCCTGGGCTGTGCAGTCTCCCATCCCTTAATAAGTTCCAGAGTAGGTGGCCCCACTCCCCACCTTCTTCCCCGTCCACCATTGCCTTGGCCAGACTTTGGAGAGTTTCTTCCTGGTGTCTATCTTCCTCCCACTGACTGTAAGTCAACATTTCCAGTTCAGCTCATTCTCCAGAGATTTGGAGAATAGTGGTTTCAAGAAGTCATGCCTGGGGACTTCCGCGGAGGTCCAATGGTCAAGAATCTCACTCTTCTACTGCAGGGGGCACAGGTTCGATTCCTGGTTGGGGAACTAAGATCCCACATGCTGTGCAGCGTGGCCAAAAAAAAAAAAAAAAACCGTCACACCTGTATCTGCTCTTCCCGAGGACCCCCAAAATCCATCTAGCCAGCTTTCTCTCCTCTGGCCTAGCAATATTGCTCCTTTGTTTCTCATGCCATCCTTCTTTCATTCTGATCTCTGCCAGGCTTGCTCCCACTGACCTCCATCCCATTGCTCCATTCCCCACACTGACGGTTTTGCAAGCAGGAGCCTTTGAGGGTTCAAGGCACAGAGAAGAAATAAGGGTTTGTGAGGCTAGCCGGTTGAATGTCTTGTGCTTTTGGCGTAAAAACATCTCTGTCAGCTCGTCCCTGTGCTACTCCTCCCATCCACCCAAGATATCCCGTCTTTCTGTCCACCTCCTCCTCTGCCCCGCCCCCATCACTACCAGTTCCTCAAGAAAACCTCTGGTAAAAGCATTAGGAAGAGACCACAGAATTCCTTTGGGGCTTCTCAGGTGGCGCAGTGGTAAGGAATCAGCCCAATGCAGGAGATGTGATGCAAGAGACCTGGGTTCCATCCCTGGGTCAGGAAGATCTCCTGGAGAAGGAAATGGCCATCTACTCCAGTATTCCTGCCTGGAAAATTCATGGACAGAGAAGCCTGGTGGACTACTGTCCATGAGCTGCAAAAAGTACAACACACACACACACACACACACACACACACACACACAGAATCCCTTTAGGGTTCAGAGACTTCTTTTCCTTAGAGTCCTTGTTTATGTTCGGGGGAATCTGGGACACAATTGTACTGGAGGAAACTTAAACCGTACTAATGTGTAGGAACGCTTTAGGTCAATTAATAGAGATTTGTTGAAACAGGAGCCAGGGTGGGGCAGCTGTGCTGATGCAAGAAACAGGCTTTGCTCTCTGTCTCCCTCTGGTGGTAAATTAGGGAAGGTAAAGGGTGATAATCACCCGGGAGCTTTGCGCCAAGCTTGTGATTTGTGTGTTGCTGCTAGGAGATGGGGGATCAGCCAAGGGGATCAGGAAAGGGAATCCACGTAGGGGAGGAAGCCCCAACCACCTGTCCTCTGAAAACCTGAGCCACAGAGTGCACTGCAAACCCTGCAGACAGATACAGACATTGGGACAGGGCATTACTTCCTTATCCACTTTATTTATGCAATGTGTGTGTGTAGATAGACCAGGTGACTTCCCAGGTGGCGCTAGTGGTAAAGAACACATCTGCCAATGCAGGAGATATGAGACACAGGTTCAATTCCTGGGAAGATCCCCAGGAGGAGGAAATGGCAACCCACTCCAGTATTCTTGTGTGGAGAATCCCATGGACAGAGGAGCCTGGTAGGCTACAGTCCATAGCATTGCAAAGAGTTGGACATGACTGAAGCCACTTAGCACACGTATGTAGGCCAGATCCCATGGACTGTGTAGCTTGCCAGGATCCTCTGTCCTCCATTATTCCCAGAGTCTGCTCAAATTCATATCCATTAAGTCTGTGATGCTATCTAACCATCTTATCCTCTGCTACCCTCTTCTCCAGATTGAAGGCAAAAGGAGGAGGATTTGGGAAGGTTGGAGCATTTAGGGGAAGTGACCCCCTGTCCAGACATGCTTCTAGACCTTTGCTGAGTAAAAGGAGGTGGACTAGCTAGGGATGAAGACAGGCCAGAGTGATGGAGGAGCAGAAAGAATGAGCCCCTAAGGCATCGTGTTTTATATTTCTCCTGGGAGGTTGGAAGTTTTGGGGTGCAGATTTCAGATTGTGAGATGAATGAAATAAAACCCCAGACTCTTTTCTTACCCCTTAAAAACCTTTAAGTTTTCTTCCCAAATTCCCAAATTGGCTTTGGAGCCCAAAACATCTCCCAAATTCTGGCTGAGCAGACACTGGTCAATGGCCTGTGATACTTACTCAAATCAGAGTTACGCTGAAGAACTGAAGAAACGCATCAAACTCAGTGTCCAACTTTAAGGTGCCAGCCCTCGCTGCCCCCAGCCCTCTGCTGCCAGGTTCCCTAACTGTCAGGCTAAAGATGCAGCTCCATCAAGGGCTGGAACTCCATCCATTCCCTGGCTGATGAAAGAGAAGCTTTCCTCCTCAGTTGTGATTCCTAGGCTCTCCAGATGGGACAGAGTCTCCAGAGCCTGGTTAAAGAGACTGAGTCCAAGGTGGAGCCTTTGAAACTCTGCTTCCAGGAAAACTTGGAGGCGAAGCTCCTCTCCATTTCTCCAGCTTCCTCAGTCTGTGCCAAGCGCTACTCTGCTTTCCCCTGTTCCAACTGGGAAAAGCCAGGTGTTGTTGGCCACACCTGAAAGATAGCAAGGATGGCACGGAGGACACAGAGTGGTGACGAGGCCCGGGCTCCTGGGTAGAGAGGGGTCCATCCCTTTGTATGTCAAGGTTGCAGAGTTAACCAGGGCTGGGTGACTTTCAGCTCCTCACCCTAAAAGCCCCTGGGCAGCTTGAAGTGAAGACAGAAGAGCACGGCCTCCCACCAGAAGAATTTGTTCCAGGATGGTCACCACCTGCATGGTAGAGAATAAACATCACAAGGTGCTTTGCATTTGGGGACCTACCAACTTCAGAGACGGTCTGCAGTAAAATTTTAAATTTCAGTCCCTGCCCCTTCCTTGACCCCTTCTACCCAATTGTGCCATATCACAGAAGAAATGGGCATGCGTTAAGAATCTGGAGATGGGAGATCTGTAGAGAGCTCTGCCAAGGGCCTGCTGTGTGGCCCGGGAGAAGTACCCTCTGCTCTCTGGTCCAGAGTGCTCATCATGAGAGAGGGGGTGGAATTGGGTGCGCTCCCACATCCTTTCTAGTATTCAAGTTTACCTTTGTTGTCATCCCTGACATCCACTGTGCAATCCTCAGATCCTCACCAACTCTGCCTGTTGAAGAAGGAAGACTTTCTCCATGGACATGGCCAGCAGCTGCTGCTGCTCCTGGCTCAGCTCTGCAGAGGGTACAGGAGAGGTGATGGCATGAGGGACAGGGCCATGCTCTCTCCCTCTCTGGTGGGCAGGGGATTGTAAGGCAGCTCTGGGAGTTGGGGCTTGCATGCGTGTGTGTTTGTTGGGGGTGCCGCAGATTCACTCCCCTCCAGGAGAGGATAAGAGAAGATTCTTAAAAGGATATGTTCCCCTCTCCATTGGGAAAAATGAGTGGGAGTAGGGGGTGGGGTAGGAAGACTTGCACCTCTTATTTTTCTTTGGAGGGGACAACTGGAACTTGGACCCTGAGTCATTCTGCTTTGTTGCTTGGTACCACAGCTGGCTGGACGGGCATGCAAGCTGTGCATGGGTCCCCTGCTTAGTTTAACACTGCTGTTGTTAAGTTAGGGCTTCCCTGTTGGCTCTGCGGTAAAGAATCTGCCTGCCAATGGCTTTGACCCCTGGGCTGGGAAGATCCTCTGGAGAAGGAAATGGCAACTCATTCCAGTATTCTTGCCTGGGAAGTCCCATTGTCAGAAGAGCCTGCTGGGCTACAGTCCATGGGGTCCTAAAGAGTTGGATACGACTTAGTGACTAAAAGGACAACAGTTGTCATCTTAAATAATAACCCAATAAAATTTTAACATATTTCTCGTTTTGCACTGGGACTCATAAATTATTTTTCAGGTTCTCCTTCTTGGAACCACTGGGCCGAGTCCAGCAGGGCCGTCAACCACATCACTAACTCACCCTACTCCCACTCCTGACCCTTACCGCCCAGAGCCTCCACAGGGAGAGGATGTATTCAGCCAGTATGGGGCTGAGTTTGCCAGAAGTCTCCTACAGTCATTTGAGGACTGGGTCCCCGGGCCTGCCCCTCGGACTCCTAGAACTTCTGGCTTGTTAAGATCCAAGCCCCCCTCACCCATATGGCAGAGAGGTGAGAACTAGTCAGCTAGATATTCCCGTAGTTACGAGAGACGGAGTTCTGTGAGGGAGAAACAGGTCTCCCCACTGAGAGGGAGGGTTCCCTCGGGGCAGGAGTCGAATCTCCACCTTAGCATAAAGAAGCCTCCCTTGAATTGGATGTGCTTGCCGAGATCTCTCGGAGGAGGCCAGTCCCGCCCAATCCGACCTGCGTCTGGCCCCTGCTGTCCCTAGCCCCAACCCAGGCCGCCCACAACTGCCCCAAGCTGCGTTAAGCCCCGCCCTCATTCCGTTGTCCCGCCCCACCACCTGGGCCCGCCCTCAGCGCCTAAGGTCTAGCCATCACCAGCACCCCAACTCCGCGCTCAGAGACCAACCTGGCCCCCAGCCGTTTTAAGCCCCGCGGTCCTGCAGTCACCACTGCAGCGTGCTCCGGAGCTCCTGTGTCGCCCCACCCCAAGCCTCCCGCAATCCTGCCCACTCCGTCTCGACCCCGGCCCCCGCCCCCGCCCCCGCGAGGCCCGGCCCCGCCCCCGCCCCCCCCGCCCCCGCGAGGCCCGGCCCCGCCCCCGCGAGGCCCGGCCCCGCCCCCGCGAGGCCCGGCCCCGCCCCCGCGAGGCCCGGCCGCTGCGCCAGCAGCCACTAGTCCACCTTAGCCTGTAGCTCCCGAAACCCCGTGGGCCCTCCAGGGAACGGCTGAGGCCCAGACAGAGCTTTGAGTACAGGACAGCAGTGACCAGAACCCTACCCTGTGTTAACTTCCATGTAACTTCATCCAGGGACGGCGGAGCCTGGTGGGCTGCCGTCTATGGGGTCTCACAGAGTCGGACACGACTGAAGCGACTTAGCAGCAGCAGCAGTAGCAACATCACCCGAAAGGCCTGCCACTCACAGGCACTTGAGTGCGGGCTTTGGTGTTCTGGTCCTCCCTCAAGAAGCCCTCCCCAGGGAAAGAGGATCACATCAGGGCCTGTTGTGGGGTGACGGAGGAGCTCAGCTCCTTACAGTATTTTTCGATGGGCGTTGAGGATTCTGCCGAGGGGAAAGGAACATTACAGGCAACTGCAACAGAAGCAGGACTGAGAGCCCTAAGGGTAGAGGCGTCCTCCTGCCCCGAGGTGCAACCCAGCCTCATCCTGCCTGGCAGAGTGATGGTGGAGTCTGGGCACAGGAAGAGGATGCACTTAAAGGCCCAAGAAACCCGTGGCTGGGATTCCTGACATCACTACATCCTGTCAAAGTCTGCGCGACCCCTCTGCATCCCAGCCACCATCACCCCAAGGGACTCTGGGAATGAGGTCCTCACTTGAGCAATTTCTTTCCTTTCGGGAAAAGGGGGGTCTTTGTGTCCCTCTCGCCTTCTAAGACCTTGTCCACCTTTTCCCAGCCTCGACCATATTATGCGGTGGGAGGGAAGAAGAGTCCTTCAGTTTCTCTCACCTTCAGAGGGGAACAACATCAGGTTCTGGTCCTTGAATAGGAACATGTCTGTGGGGGTCAGAAATGGGGCACTGACTCCCTGCCTCCATCTTGCCTTCTCTGGCCCGGTCTCCTCACTGCATATACCCACATAGTGTGGTCTCGGAGAGGGAAGGAGTGGTGTGAGGTGTATGCTTTAGGGAGCTGCGCAGAAAGGGTTGGAAGGGGCTAAGAAGGGGGTCTAGGGTCATCAGTTAGTTTGGGGAGCAGAATTTAAAGAGGAATGGAAGACCTCCACTGCCCAGATTTCAGCCATGAGGCTGGGGGACCAGCCCTGAGGGAACTGCCTCCCCTCCTCTCCTCCGTGTTCACCCAGGTTCCACCTGGCACACTCCCCACCCCCTTCCCCCTAATGACTACTGCTTGGGGCAGGCTGATGGTGGTGATGGGACTGAGAGAGCCCTGGGGAGAGACAGGCCATTAAGGGGCAGGTGGCGCAGGGGGGAACATGGGAGAGAAATGAAGACAGGGGAACCTGGCAGATGGGGTGAGAACTCTGGCAGGAGGTGGAGCTGTGAGGGGAAAGTACCGGTTGGTGTCTCAAAGCCTGGGTTTTGCTCACAGATTCCTCACCGAGAAGGTGGTGACCCACTGGATTTTTCCCAGGTAGTTTCTTAAACACATGAAATGGGGACTGCAGCAGCAATGTAGCCTCACCTCACAGGATTCCTGTGAGATAATAGATGGAAAAGTCCTTAGAAAAGAGAAGAAAAGAGCAGGGGAAACTTCCTGGTGGCCCAGTGGTTAAGAATCTGCCTTGAAATGAAGGTGACTCTGGTTCCATCCTTGGTTGGGGAACTAAGATCCTACCTGCCACAGAGCAACAAAGCCCAAGCGCTCAACTACTGAGCCCTGTGCTCTGGAGTCGATGTGCCTCAACTAAGATCCAGTGCAGCCAAATAAATACATATTATAAAAGATGTGGTATTATGAAAGATGCCCAGCAGCAGTGAGGAGGCGGATGGAGCTAGCCCTCCTGTCTGGCTCCCTTCAGCATCTCACAGCCTCGGTCACCATGTACAGACAGGTTCTCCCCATGCTCCTGAAGCTTCTTCAGCTTCGTGCGCTGGGTGGGGTGGAGCTGGCTCTGAGCGGGTGGAGCTCTCTTCCTGTCCACGTCCAGCTCTCTCAGTGGCACCCCTGGGTCCACCCTTCCCTCAACCCATTCCCTTGGAAGGGAGTGTGTTTATCATAGAGGGACAGGGGCCCCGTGTGTGGATTCTAGTCCTGGAAGAACCAGGACACCTCACTCTCTGTGTGACCTTGGACAACGCACCACCCTTTTCTGGGTTTTTTCTTATTGATAGTTGTGGTGCACGGGCTTCTCGTTGTGGTGGCTTCTCTTGTTGCAGAGCACGGGCTCTAGAGGACGCAGGCTTCAGTAGTCAGAGCATGCAGGCTCAGTAGTTGTGGCACATGGGCTAGTTGCTCTGTGGCCTGAGGAACCTTCCCAGATCAGGGTTGGAACCCATGTCCCTTGCATTGGCAGGTGAATTCTTAACCACTGGACCGATAAGGAAGTCCTACTAAAAGTATTTTTAAGAACTCAAAAAGCAATGCAGTAGGGCCCTGTAGTGTCATCTTTTTTCCTAAAAAAAAAAAAAAATTTATTGAAGTATAGTTGATTTACAATGTTATGTTAGCTTCTGGTGTACATCAATGATTCATATATATATACAATATATACAAACACTATATATGTGTAGGCATATATATACATTCTTTTTCATATCCTTTTCCAGTATGATTTATTACAGGATGTTGAATATAGTTCTTGTACTATACAGTAGGACCTTGCTATTTATCTGTTTTATATATAATAGTTTGCTTCTGCTAATCCCAGATTCCCAATCCATCTCTCCCCTACCCTCCTCTTCCTTGGCAACCACAGGTCTGATCTCTATGTCTCTGCGTCTGTTTTTGTTTCATAGATAGGTTCGTTTGTGTCATATTTTAGATTCCATGCATAAGTGATATCATATGGTATTCATTTTTCTTTCTGATTTTATTTAGTATGATAATCTCTAGGTCCACCGATATTTCTGCAAATGGCATCATTTCATTCAGTTCTTTTTTATGGCCGAGTAGTATCCCATTGCATCTATGTACCACATCTTTATCCGTTCTTCTGTCGATGGATGTTGAAGTTTCTATGTCTTGTCTATTGTAAATAGAGCTGCAATAAGCATTGGGGTGCAAATTACATTTTTTTTCAGATATATGCCCAGGAATGGGATTGCAGGATCATATTGCAACTCTATTTTTAGTTTTCTGAGGGACCTCTGTACTGCTCTCCATAGTGACTGCACCAGTTTATATGTGAAGAAAGAAAATGAAAGTGAAAGTCATTCAGTCATGTCCAACTCTTTGCGACCCCATGGACTAGACAGTCCATGGAATTCTGTAGGCCAGAATATTGGAGTGGGTAGCCTTTCCCTTCTCCAGGGGATCTTCCCAACCCAGGGATCGAACTGGAGTCTCCTTTACTGCAGGCAGATTCTTTACCAGCTGAGCCACCAGGGAAGCCCAGTTTACATGTAGTGTCTTCTAAATGGCCTTGTGTGGACAAAAGCTTCTTCCCACCTAAAAATGGCAAAAATGTGTAATACCAATCTCCCTGACTTTGAGTTACTTGCAAAAAAGGTCAAATTTTGGAGCATTCACTCTCAGGGATAGGGAGCAGATGATGCATTCGAGAAAGTTTCCCTTCTATCGGGGCAGAAGTATTAATGAAATGAAGATCTCTGCCCTCTCTAATAGCCTGCACTGCTTGGGGCGAGGGCATGCCCCATAGTGCCAAGCTCTTTGGCTGGCCTCTTATCTCAACCTGCCTCCCCATCTCACTGTGCAAACTCATTCCTTCTTAGGTTTTCCAGATCATTCTCAATGCTGAGGTTTTGGGTGTCGAGGGAATTTTGACATTTGTTGCTGCCTGTGACAGGGATATTCACTGGGAGCCCTACAACTGCAGCTTTGTTGATCTTGGAGTCTTTTCTTGGTTCTCCAAGACAGACACCATGCCCCTGTGATTTCCCCCACACATTCTTTGAGAGAACCTTTCCTGATGGCTTGACTTTACATGATAGGGGTCCTTAACCCCTAAAATGAATGAATAAAATGAATGAAAATTGAGGGCTGACCTCCGACGTTAGTTTTAGTGTGGGGACTTGAGTTGTTGTTTTTAACATTCTAAAAGAGGAAGATAGTGATCGTCATAAGTGCGGAAGAGAGTATTGAGATCAGCAAGAGATAAACTGGATTCGAGGGAACTGAAGCAGGCGCATCGGTGTGATGTTGACCATGGGACATTAAACAGGGGCAGAGAAGAATCATGATGTTCTGACTCAGGTGCTGGAGAGGCATCTTCACTCACGCGAAGAGCTATTCAAGGAGTGACTGGGCTCTCTGCACAGCCCCAGGGCAGATCTTGGTCCTGTGGGAGGACGGTATGAGGATACAGCGCTGGTAGAATGAGCATTTTCCAATAGTCACTCTGTGTTATTTATTATAGACAGAGCCCAGGCAAGCAGCTGGAGAAGGCATGACTGAGCGACTTCACTTTCACTTTTCACTTTCATGCATTGGAGAAGGAAATGGCAACCCACTCCAGTATTCTTGCCTGGAGAATCCCAGGGACGGAGGAGCCTGGTGGGCTGCCGTCTCTGGGGTCACACAGAGTGGGACACGACTGATGCGACTTAGCAGTAGCAGCAGGCAAGCATCAAAGACCCAGTGCAGCCAAAAAGAAATTAATTAAAAATAATACTTCAGTAATGTCTCTCCCTGCTGTCAGGCTGTTGATTTTCCCTGCTGTTGTTTTATCTGTGATGAACTCTTTTCCTGTTTCAGATAGGAATGTTTGTATGCAGGAACCTATTGTATGCAGGAAGCCATAGTTGCAGTATTACTAGAACTCTATGTAAAAAAAGATTTTCAAAAATAGGCAAAATAAATGGGTTCTCTCTGAGTGCTCCTGTGAACAAAGTGCCTGAGCCAGGGTGAGTATTTGCTTTAGATGTCCCTTCTGGGCTCACATGACCCCTGGGCACGCCTCTGTCATCACTAAGGGAAGGGAAAGTCGCTCAGTCATATCCGACTCTTTGTGACCCCATGGACCATACAGTCCATGGAATTCTCCAGGCTAGAATACTGGAGTGGGTAGCCTTTCTGTTCTAAAGGTGATCTGCCCAATCCAGGGATTGAATCCCACATTGCAGGTGGATTCTTTACCAGCTGAGCCACAAGGGAAGCCCCCTTGTCATCACTAACTGATACGCTAATTGTCATCACTGATACATAGTCAGGTCCCCAAGGGTGGGCACCATGACTTCCTTCTCTTTGTACCTGCATCAATAAATGTTTATGAAATGAGCAAGTGGACTTGTGGCATTGTCTGTGGCAGCTCAGACACCTTGCACTGTCTGCTTGGTTTTCTGCCTTCCTGGTTTGGGAAATCATTCCTCACAGGACGCTGAGGTTGCTGATAACGGAGCCTCAGAGAGATGAGGGGAAACCGTTTCTAAGTTGGAACTCCCCTTAGTCTAATGGGGGAGGGACTTGGAAGAAGGTGCCTGGTTCTCCTTTCTGGTTTTGATACTGACACCCTCTCATCACTTGGCTTTTCAAGTGGCGCTAGTGGTAAAAAAACACTTTTGCCAAAGCAGGAGACATAAGAAATGCAGGTTTAATCCCTGGTTAGGGAAGATCCTCTGGAGGAGGGCGTGGCAACCCACTCCGGTATTTTTGCCTGGAGAGTCCCATGGACAGAGGAACTTGGCAGGCTACGGTCCATAGGGCTGCAAAGAGTTGGGCACGACTGAGCGACTTAGCAGCAGCAGCAGCTGCTCATTCAGGGTTGCACTTGGTAGGTCTGCACGGGAGGCCAGGACAGGAAGGGTGGGGCTGTGCCCCACCTGCTGCTTCTTAACTGTCTCCCTCAGTTCCCATGAACTCAGTTTGTTCTCTCTCCACTTCCTTTGGTAGCTAACCAGGCGTTGTATGGGCTTTGTCTGGGGGATGTCTTGGCCTCACCAGCATCAAAGCTCTGCAAAGAGAAAAGACCCTATTTCTTCCATTAGCCTAGGGGTTCCCTGAGAGTTAGGGTCATAGCTTTCCTCCTCAGATGGGGACTCCCTGAGGGTAGCGTCTGCTTTCTCTGCTGCTCCAGGTTTTGCTCCGTAGGCAGGAAGAAGCTGGTGATGGAAAGGCTGAGTGAGGGACTCTCCTGTGCTCCCACCCCCACCCACCGCCTGCAGGCTCCAGGATGCTCCTGCTTGTGGATGACAAGCCAGGACCTGCCTTCCTGGGTTCTCGCATCAAAGCTGGACTAGGCATGTGGCTAGGCGCTCTCAGTACCTGGCAGTTTTATTCCTAGCTCCAGGACCCCTTGGAGGAGAGGTTGGTTTCAACAGAGCATGTCTCCCTTACCTCTGTACCAGGAAGAAGGGCCAGAAGCAGGGAACAAAAATGAGGCCATCCGGCTGCCATGCCAGGGCCCAGGTGGCATTTTGGAACTCTGGCTCTATGACCTCTGGTCCCTGGGAGAGGTAAGGATGGAGGTGAAACCAGGTGTACCACCACTTCCTGCCTGCTCAGAGGATACCCAGAGGCCAAGGTGCTGAGGGAAGGACTTAGGGATTCAGTGACTGTTGTCCCAGCAGGTGTTTCTCAGTCTGTGGGTGCCTCACTTTGTTCAGTCTCTTGTCATGGGTTGAGTCAAAGCTACAGTGTTTTAAAAAGTTATTCATTTATTTATTAGTTTTTGGTTTCACTGGGTCTTCACTGCTGTGTGTGGGCTTTCTTCAGTTGCCGTGTGCAGGCTTCTCGTTGCAGTGATTTCTCTAGTTGTGGACCACCGGCTCTAGGACGTGGGCTCAGTGGCTGTGGTACGTGGGTTTAGTTGCCCCACAGGACGTGGAATCTTCCCAGACCAGGGATCAAACCTGTGTCCCCTGCAATGGCAGGCAGATTCTTTTTTGGCTGCACTGGGTCTTAGTTCGTTGCAGCATGAGAAATCTCTTAGTTGTGGCATGCAGGATCTAGTTCCTCAACCAGGGATCGAACCCGGGGCCCCTGCATTAGGAGCTTGTAGGCTCAGCCACTGGACAACCAGGGAAGTCCAAAGTTACAGCATTTGATGTTCCCCTTGCACCAAGTTCTGCCTCAGAGACCCTAACTGCCCTGGGTGACAGGGCCGCTCTCTGCGGAGGAGAGCCACAGCAGCCCCCCACCTCCCCATCCCTGCCACCTCCCCAGCCTGCCCCCTGTCTTCTGCCCCACTGGTCCTCCCTCTCCTTTCCCTCCTGTCCTAGTTCCAGAGAGGGAAAGGAATTTGATCTAGAGGGGAGCCACGGCGATAACTGGTGGGATGTTTACTACCCAGAGCTCCAGGACCCTCCTGATCTGGGCTTCCCTCCTTGGATCCTTTCCCATCCTGACCTTATCTCTGGGAGCTGGAGTTAGGGGTCAGGGTAGGGGAAAACACTCTCTGAAGACCTTAAAGATGCTGTCTCTGCTGCTCAGGACAACAGGGATTTGAATGAACCTCCAGAAATAGGCACCAATGACAGGGACCCGGGGCCCCACCCATCTCCTACACTCCCACTCCCACAGGTCTCCACACTGTATTTCCCAGAACCCAGTGAGATGAGTCCTAGCTGATTCCGGAAGGGGATGGGTGAGCAGAGAGGGGGCAGATGCTGAGAGTGGTAGGGAGGGACTGACAGAGGGTTTGATAGAGATGGGGCAGGATCCTAAGGCCCAGGCCAGGATGTGGCTGGGGTGGATGGTCAAAGCCACAGCGTGAAACTCCCCACATTCAAGTTCTTTCCCCCATCCCCGAGCATCTCTGGAAGTGGAGATGGAGGCCCATGTCTCCTGAGAAAAGAAGATGGGGGCCTGTCCCAAGTTCTTGTGACGTGAGTGTAGGTTTCCTGGGTGAGGTGAGGAAGCTCAACCTTGGAGTGGTAGGGGGAGCCTCAGGGATCGAGAAAGGATCGGGCAGGACTGGAAAGGAGACAGGGAAGTCAGGATGGGTCAGAGGGACAAAGGGAGGTGATGGCTTCCTCTTTGCTGTTCGTTGAGTGGCCTCCTACTCTGCCCCAGGCTCTGCCATAAGTTAGGTGGAACCCTGGTTCAGCGTTTCTTATCTTCAGTTTTTATTGGGGCTCCCAGGAGCTTTCCCAAAGTGACTGTTTCCTCCACGGAGGCCACATGGGTGAATCATCCTCATAAGGACAAGGGACAGGGTGTGTTGGCACCTTTGGGTCCCGTGAAAAGCCTATTTTGTGATGGGGATGTCTCATACGGCCCTCTCTTTCAACCAGCTTCGTTTCTCCCTTCACACTCTGTCCAGGCATTCTTTGATTAACTGTGGGGACGTCTAGTTTCTCCCTAACCCCTACCCGGACTCCTGCTGAGAGAAGAGACAAATTGCTAAGAGAATACGGACTCCCTCTTCCCGTGCTCCCTTAGTCTGGGCTTTGCCCTTCTTTCCTCCCTGTCTTCCCTTCCTGTCCCCTCCCATCCCCTCTCCTTCCATTCCATCATCATTAATGCATAGGCCCTGGCATCCGTGGCAGATAGACTCTGGTGTCAGGAGCTGGGAGGTAGGAGAGGAGAGAGGAGCTGGCACCAGCTCAGTGGGAGCGCCCTCATCAAAGGAGTTCTCGGAGTGGAGGTGAAGGTCTCAACAGCCTCCCACTCCTCAGTGCAGGACCACACATGTTCAGTGAAATAAGAAAGAGACGAGCGACATTAATAAAGGGACTTTATTGAATTGTCCAGTGATGTTCTGGGGTGGGGATGGGAAACCTCCCCCATCCCTCTAGCTCTCTAGTGATCCATCCCCAGTTCAGGTGGAGCAGAAACTGCTTTTCTCCCAAGGGAAAGGGTTCAGGAAGCCCTTCTGTGTATAAAGGAGAGAGCATAGAGCTAGGGAATCTCCGAAACAGGAAGCAGAGGACCCTAAGCCAGGGGATCCACAGTAGAGGGTAGAGGGAGAGAAGCCTGGGTCTGAGAGAGAGAGAGAGAGAAAGAGAGAGAGGTGGGTGCAGCTTTTCAGCAGAGGCAGAGGGAGAAGGAGAGGAGGAGCCTGCAGGGCCCCTTCTGGCCTCACCGCCAGCTGGGTCCCTCTGTCTCCTCGCCTTCCTATATAACCTCTTCTCCAGCCCCCAGGTAAGTCTTGCCGCTGCCCAGACATTCCAAGTTGTTTTGCATCTTCTTTGCCTTGGGACCGTCCCCTTTCTGCCAAAGCCCTCCTCATTCTTGAAGAGTGAGTTCAAACGTCCATTCAGTGCCGGCTTTGAGATCACCTCCGCCACTCTCCACAGCTGCCTGCTCCTGCCTCCGAGGTGGCACACGTGGCCATTTGCCACCGTTCTCTGCTTCGTCACTCCCCCATCTCTGTGGACTCGGAAGCTCTGGGTCTCCGACTAGCACAGTCCAGGCCCAGTGAAAGCGAAAGTCGGTCAGTCGTGTCCGACTCTTTGTGACCCCATGGACTGTACAGTCCACAGAATTTTCCAGGCCAGAATACTGAAGTGGGTAGCCTGTCCCTTCTCCAGGGGATCTTCCCGACCCAGGAATTGAACTGGGGTTTTCTGCATTTCAGGCAGATTCTTTAGCAGCAGTGAGTGAGTGAGTGAAAGTTGCTCAGTCGTGTCCGACTCTTTGCAACCCCATGGCTCTCCTCTGTCCGTGGGATTCTCCAGGCAAGAATACTGGAGTGGTTTGCCACTCCCTTCTCCAGGGGATATTACCAAACCGGGGATCGAACCCAGCTCTCCTGTTTTATCTTCTTTTAGTTTTGCTTCCTTTTGGTCTTTACCCTACTGGGGTCTTTGGGAACTGTGCATATATGTAATACCAGCATCTACCATACCTCTTCATTTTAGCTTAGGCTGGATTTGAACAGCCAAAACAGGAAAACATTTAAGGAGACCTGAGACTCTCATAGAGAAATAAATTAGAGCTGCTGTTTCTTTTAGCTTTGCTTTCCTGTTCTTTATTATTTATTTTTTAAAAACTGTAATCTCTTCTTTTATTAACCTTCATCATTTCATATTGCAAGAAAGTGAAATCACTAAAAGCAGATAAACTTATGAACCTGCTGAGTGTGAAGAGAAAAGGCCATGGTATAGGTGAATGGATTAGCAGGGAGACACCTAACGCTAGGGGTTTACAGTTGGTAGAAACTCAGGCTTTGTTGTACAATAAGTATCATTATGTGTTACACAATGACTGGGTACTGATTGCTTGCAGTGACACAGCATAAGCAGCCCTTCAAAATCAAGTATAAATATAGCAAGGGAAAAAGCAATATGGAAAAATTCAGGAATGTCCAACTATTCCTATGTCTTGGGTGAAACTCTACTGAGTTGGTTTTCTCAGTAAGAGTTGTTGGGTTCCCCAACAAAATGTGAAAACAGGAGAATTTTAGAAAGTAGCAATTTTAAAGAAATGAGTGCTATGCAAAATGCATTGCAGTCCTTCATTAGATAGTTCATGAGTATGAAAAAAAGAATCCTAGACTGTTAATTAATTCATAATTCTGGAAAATATTTTCCCATGCAGTGAATCTATAACAATAAAGGTTACACAGTCTCTCTCCCTCACTCTCCTTATGAGAGAGGTACCAAAAGTAGGCGCTCAAACCCCCAGGCGCTGAAGATGGTGTTGGTGGACTGAGAGATATCAGGTGTTTCAGAGAGACAGAGGAGGAAGGGGGTGGAATTGGGGGATGGGAAGGGGCTGCAGGGGAGGCAGAGGGGGTCAGAGGAGAGGAGCTGGTATGGAGAGGGGAGCCGGGAGTGGGCCCAGAGAAGTGTCCCTGGTCGTCAGACCATTGTGCTGAGGGTGGAGGAATCCTCAGAGCGCACAGGCAGCACTTGGGCCTGCTTGAGGGGACGTCGGGTCTCGTCCCGGTTCTGCCACACGTAGTGGGCCAGATAAGCCACCACCAGAACCAGCCAGCCCCCCATGGTGACCAGCAGGGCCACGTCAGTGCTGCGCCGGGCCCCGCCCCGCCCTGTCCCACACAACTCTTCCTCCCCGACCAGTGGCAGGAACTTCTGCCCCACAAGGTCCGGTCGGGCTTCTGGGCCACACACAATGCCCGTCCCAGTGCCTGGGGCCAGCCTCACCCGACGGAGCACCTCCTGGAGGGCACAGTCACAGCGCCATGGGTTGGCAGACAGGTTCACTTGGATCTTTAGCCCCATGAAAGCCTCCACGGGCACCGAGGCCAGCTGGTTGGCAGAGAGGTCGAGGTGGCGCAGTGTGCCCGCCAGGCCCTGGAAAGCAGCCCCTGAGAGGTGGGCAAGGATGTTATGGGACAGATCCAGCTCCTCCAGGACAGGCAGGTGCCGGAAGGCACCAGCTGGCACCGACACCAGCCGGTTGGCATCCAGGTAGAGCTTGCGGGTGTCGTTGGGGATGCTGGTGGGCACGATGCTCAGACCCGCCTGGCTGCAGCGGAAGGTCCTCTCCCCAGCTTCCTCTGCTGCATAGCAGCCCTGGGGAACCCCCTGGGGGCTGGGCACGGTCCCCCCTGCGTCTATCACCAGCAGCAGGGACAGGAGGTGACTGGCTGGCGGGAACATGGCCACAGATTGGCATAGTCCTGGACTGGAGTAGAATCTGGGGAAGGAAAAGTTCCAGAAAGGAAGAGTGAGTTGAGAGAATTCTGTTCCTTGTGGCCAGTGTTCTCTTCCTGAAGTCCGCCTCTGGATTCTCTTTGGGCTAGGGCCTCTCCTTTGGGAGTTCCCTCCGGCCTCTCTCTCTCTTTAGCCACTAAGTCATGTCCGACTCTTGCGACCCCGCGGACTGCAGCCTGCCAGGCTCCTCTGTCCATGGGATTCTCCAGGCAAGAATACTGGAGTGGGTTGCCATTTCCTTCTCCCCCTCAGAGAGAGGTGGGTGGCTGGGTGGCTCTTTTGCTTCCTTGGAGTCTAAGACTCCTTACTGGGCCCTCGGGGTAGACAGTCTCCTGGGCCTGAGACTCTTCTAAGTTCACTTTGATTCTGGAGGGCTAATCTAGGAAGTCTTTCTGCCCAAGGCTCTGTTGGTCATTCTGGGTCTGGGGGCTCCTAAGCATCTGCTTCTGCTCATGTACTGTTCTCCTTCCACTGGAATAAAGGACCTGGGTGGCTGCCAGGTAGGCCAGGTAGGCACCAGAGAGCACTCGTGTGAAGGAGACAAGGAGGACGGATCAGTAATAGGACTTTATGGTATATAGCCAGGCTGAGTGACTCAGGCCCCCAACTTCTGTGCCCGTTCACCCCCTTTCCTGGAGCGTCCACCCCTCGACCCATCCCAGCTCTGTCCTCTCCACCCCACTCTTCCTCCCTGTCCTCTCCCCCCTCGTCTTCCCAGCCTCTCACCCTGTTGCTGGGAGAGCCTTCTCCTGTGCTGCCCTCCCGACTCTGGAGACCCACTTCCTCCTCCGGAGCCCTGCTCCTGTAGCTGCTGGAAGCTGGGGGCTGGGGCCCAGGAGTGTTGGGTTTCCTGGCATGTGACTCCAGGCCCCAGGTGTCAGATACCTGAGCCCTGGTCTGGCCAGGCGATGCCCAGAGAGGGTAGATCCTGGACCCTGATGAGCCCTGTCATGGGAAGACCAGGCCCCAATTCCATTCCCTGCCTCAGGCTCCCTTTCCAAGGCCTTGACATTGCCAGCCTCCATCCTTCCTCTCTCTGCTGGGGCTGAGACTCTGCCTCCTAGAACCTCTGCCTTCTGCCCAGAGCTTGGCTCAGTAGGAGGATCCCTGCTTGGCAGGCCTGGAGGGGGGCCTCATTTCACACCACTGCCTTCAGCAACCCGTCCCCTCTCCTACTGTGCACACCTTCTTCCATGGTAAATAAGCTTCCTTCACCCTTTTTCTTGGAAAACTTGTCTCTCTTGGGAGGACCTCATCTTCTGGCTCCCTGAAGGGTGTCCAGCCTCCTTGCCAGGCAGGGGGCACTGTGTTAGTTCTCTGCACTGTTGGCAGATGGCCCCTTAAGGAGCAGGAGGGGGTTCTTCAAGGTTTCTGAAGTTCCATGTGGTCATCTAGAAGTTTTTTCACTGGTTTTCCGTTCTGGATTGGAGCTGACTCATGTTCTCTTAGTTTGCTGGGGCCTTGAGCTCCCAAGTTGGTACCTTTAACTCTCCCTCATGCCTAGGAGCTGGGGAGAGCTTGGACGACTTTTTCCCCAGGGTCTCTTGATCCTGACCATCATTTACAGCCACACTGCCCCATCACGCCACCGTCTCCTAATGAAAGGGAAGGGAACAGAAGAGTGGGTGTCACAGAGAGCTGAGGTCATATGCTGTGGAGACCTTTCTGGGAAGGAGAACCTTGCCCGATTTTCTAAGAGACTACAGCTGAACAGCAGTGGACACAGAACTGCAGGCTTCAGTGCAAAATGAAGACGTGGGGTCCTTTGTTCAGAGATTGAGAATTTCAAGATGGCAACAGCAGTAGGTTGTAAAACCAAGTGCAGGGCCCTTCTGAATGGAAGGCATGGGGCCCTATACAGGTTGCAGGTCCCTGAGCCTGGCCCTGTGCGTGACCTTGAATGAGCATTTTCAGACAGGTAATGGAAGTCAGAATCAGAGACTAGGATATGGGATGATGTTATCACTGAGGGTGTGCTCACCACTGACTCATTCCAGTGACATTAACAGGGTCATTTCTCAGACTGCAGATTGTCCACTGAATCCAATAAGACACATTTTCTACACTTGGGCAGAAGTGGACATTTTGTCTGTGGGTTGCCTGTTCGTTAGGCCAGACACTCTGCTACTGAATACTTGGGGGTTCACTTTGGGATTGGGGATGAGTGTGGAAGAGGAAGCACGTGGAACCCTACTCCCATCCCCACCCCACTGCTGTTTGTCACACCAGGTGGGGGCTTTAGCTAAGGCACAAGAGGGGATCCTGGATGTGGATGGAGAGAGTTATCTCCTTCAACTTGGGTGGCTGCCAGGTAAGAGTGGGACTGGGGTGTCTGGCATGGCAGCTGTCAGAGAAGCAGGAAGTCTGTGCACCCAGGAGGGTCTGGCTGGCTCATGACATCATTCACTGAGGGTGATTGAATGTGGTGCTCAGTAGAGATGAGAAAACAGAGAGGAAGGAGGAACAATGCTCAGAATGGCGCACAGTACAGTCTGAGTGTGAACGAGGCTGAAGCAGAAGTTCTTCTCCACTGTTTATTCATTTATTCATTTGTTCATTCAGTGAAGATATCCTGTGAGTCCCATGTTGTAAGTAGTGCTGTGCTCAAGATTTAGCCCCTGTTCTTTTAAGTTTCTTCTTCTTCTTTTTTTTTTTTTTTTTGATGTGGACCATTTTTAAAGTCTTTATTGAATTCGTTACAATATTGCTTCTAGTTAATTTTTTTCTTATGTTTTAGTTTTTGGCTATGAGGCATGTGGGATCTTTACTCCCCGAACCAGGGAGCAAACTCACTCCCTCCCTGCATTGGAAGGTGAAGTCTTAATCACTGAACTGCCAGGGAAGTCCCCAGCCCCTGTTTTGAAGGTCTTAGATAGCAGTGGTTAGCCCAGTGTTTCACCCAGTCTGCCCATTAGAATCACTCTGGGGAGTTTCTAAAATTAGTTATGCTTGGGTGTACCTGGACCAATTAAAATCTCTGTGGATGGGGTGTAGGCACTGGTATTTTTCAAAATGCTCCCCAGGTATTTCTAATGTTCAGTCTGAGTTAAGAACTGCCGGTCTGGAGGGAGACACGGACATGTTGACACACGTCTGCACAATGCCTTTAACGTGATGTCTGCCAGATGATGTGTGAAGCCAAGAGAGAGGTTAAGTCACCGTGGCAGAATCTGCTGGTGCTCTAGGGGAGGCAACAGTTTTCCCCTGCCCAATTAGGGCTTTTCAGCTGGGCCTGAGAATTGAAGTGACATAAGCAGCTTAACAGGAAGAAAGCATAGACAATTTTATGGATGAGGAGGGGTAAACTTGGAATTTGGGATTAACAGATACATACCACTATATACAAAAAAGATAAATGACAAGGTCCTACTGTAGAGCATAGGGAGCTGTATTCAATATATTGCAATGAACCTGAAAAAAAATACATACATATATGGGTGTGTGTGTGTGTTTGTGTGTGTGTATAACTGATTCACTTTGCTGTGCAACTGAAACATTATAAATCAACTATACTTCAGTGGGAATTCCCTGGCAGTCCAGAGGTTAGGACTCCACACTTCCACTGCAGGGGTCCTGGGTTTGATCCCTGGTCAGGGAACTAAGATCTTGGAAAGCACGTAGCACAGCCAAAAAGAAAAACCCCAACTATACTTCAATTAAAAAAAAGTTAAAAACAAATTTAGATTAATGACATGTGAACCTTCACAAGGAAATGAAGACCCAGAAGAGTGGCAAAACATTAATACTTTTATTCTGGGTTGAATCAAGAGAAGCAATTGTGGAGAAGTGACTGAAATATATGGGGAGCCTAGAGGAAGATAGAAATTATTTTCACAAAGTCTGTTTGTACAGAATTCTCTTGGCTTTGACTCCCCATTGAAGAATCTTTTCTTCTGATTATAGGGAGGGTATCTTTCACGTGGGGAGTTTGCTCTCCTGTTTTCTGGAAGAAGAGCTTCTCTGGTGACTCAGATGGTAAAGAATCTGCCTGCAATGCAGGAGACCCAGGTTTGATCCCTGAATAAAAGTATTAATGTTTTGCCTCTTATCTGGGTTGGAAAGATCCCCTGGAGAAGGGAATGGCAACTTACTCCAGTATTCTCACCTGGAGAATTCCATGGACAGAGGAGCTTGGCGGGCTATAGTCCATGGGGTCGCAAACGGTTGGACATTACTGAGCGATGAACACTTTCACTTTCTTTTCTGGAAGAAAAGAGATTAGAATGCCCTTCTTGCATCTGCTCAAAATAATCCTTAGGCCCATGTGACATATTTTGGGGTGGTGTATTCTGCCACCCTTCAGCATCCGTTCCTAAGCTCCTCCGTTTATAGCACACACTGATTTGGGAGGAGCAATCTTGGCAGCTGGGTGTGGCTCACTGTGGCCAATGACATCTAAGCTGAAGTTGACTGAGAGGTTTCTAGGACAATCTTTGATTTGCTCATAAAAAGAGGATGGATTGAACTCTCCCCTTTCCTCTACAGCTTTCTTCAGGCATTGGACATGAAGAGTCAACTACAGCCATATTTTGACCTTGAGGCAGCAAAGCAGAAAGGAAAGGTCAAGAATATCACTGAGACCTGGCCTGGATATGGCTAAGCCGCTCAGCCAACACCAGCAACTGCCTACTTCTGGACTCATTATGTGAGAAAGATAACTCCTGCTTCAGTGCTTCTTAACTTAGCTGCACATTAGAACATGGGAGGTTTTGAGAATTACAGATGCCTGGGTCCATCTCAAAGATTCTAATTAAATTGATCTGGCATGTGTACAGTGATGGGGACTTTTTAAAGTTCCTTAGGTGACTTTTAAATATTTTTCATTTAAAAATATTTTTGGCCATGCCTCATGGCACAAAAAACCTTAGTTTCCCAACCAGGGATCAAATCTGCATTCACTGCACTGGAAGCACAGAGTCTTAACCATTGGACCACCAGGGAAGTTCCTCTTGAGGTGATTCTGATGGCAACCCAGGGTCAGAATCATTCCTTTGCTTGGGTTTTCTGTTGCTTCTAACTGAGAGCATTCTTACCTGATACACTAGCTTTTCCAAGATCTCAGGGAAGGCTTTACCAGGGAGAGACATTTGAGTTGGGTTTTAAGGCTGAGTTCATCAGGCGGAGAAACAGTATATGCAGGAAGAAGGGAGCATCAGAAGGCTTGGCTTCTAGATGTAGAGCTGAAGGGGTGGTGGCAAAGGCTGCAGTTAAAGTGGAAAAGGTCGAGATCCTGGGGCCTAGTATACAAGGCAAGAATTAGGACTTGTTTCCATGGCTGATGGATGGAAGGGCATTAAAATTAGCTTTGAATGTGGCTCATGCCGCTGGCCGAGTGGAAGATGTATTGGTGAATGAGAGACCAGCTACTATACCAGTCCAGGAGGGAAGTGATGAGGGATGGGTGACTGAAGGAGCTATGACTGGAGGAGCTCAAGGTCATCAGACATTTGTGCCAGTGGGCACATCCTTCCCTGATTCCCCTGGGTCTTTGGTTCTCTGGACTCCTGGCCTCTGAAACCCCTTCCAGCCTGATGTATCTGTGATGATGCGGCAGGGAAGAGACTGAGGCACGGCAGGCCTTGGCTCCCAAGTTCAGGGCCCTGGAAAGTAGGCCCTGAAGGCTCCCACCCTCCGTGGCCTGAGTCACAACTCTTCCCTCCAACGACAGTAACTCCACGCCCCAGAGATGTGACTTTGGAGGAAGGAAGTTGAGCAGTCCTCTAGGGCCCTCCCTGCCTGATATAGAAAGCACCCCTCAGGCTCAGCCTGGGTAGAGAGGGAAAATGGAAAGGAAAGGAGGAGAGCTGTCTCCTTGACCCAGCATATCAACCAGGGACCCATCTAACACCAGTCTCTTGGGCAGTTTGGGCTTTGGGGGCAACAAAGTCCTCTGCTCTTTTGTGGAAACTGACAAGGGTGTACATGCCTCACGCTCCCGTCCTCAGATGTACTCTCTCCTTAGTTCGACCCACACCTGCTGGGCCTCTTAGGCACTGGGGATGCAGAGAGAACAGCCTTCAGACAATGGGTGTGTGCACAAATTTGGCCTCTTGATGGCCTAGGGATGGGCTGTAGCTGAGGCGTCTGCAGGCGTCAGAGAAGTGGAGAGGATGAAGCGGCGGGTTCTGTTTGGACAGTCTCCTTCACAGAGAAGGAGACAGGTGAGGGGTGGCTTTCTGGGACAAATAGGAGTCTACCAGCAGCACAAAGGCATTGTAGGCTGAGACAAGAGCAAGAGAGAGCCTGGTGTGGTTAGGGGAGAGCGGTTAGGGGCTTGATACATCAGTAGTTTGGGAGGTGTGCATCTCAGCTAACATTTCCTGAGAACCTATTATATACAGGAAATGCAAACATGAGTAAGAAATACAGAGCAAGCAGCCTCCAGGGGCAGTGGATGTGTAACATAACTACAGCACTCCCAGTGCAGGAGAGAAGTCTTTATAAAGCACTGATGCAAACATGAGGGACACATGGTTGCAGGAGTGTGTGTGGCCAGGATTGAATTTTGGGAGAAATGCCATTTCCTAGCGGTATGACTCGGAGAAGGCAATGGCACCCCACTCCAGTACTCTTGCCTGGAAAATCCTGAGATTTTCCAGGGGTCGCTGGGGTCGCTAAGAATCAGACACGACTGAGCGACTTCCCTTTCACTTTTCACTTTCATGCATTGGAGAAGGAAATGGCACCCCACTCCAGTGTTCTTGCCTGGAGAATCCTGGGAACGGGGGAGCCTGGTGGGCTTCCGTCTATGGGGTCGCACAGAGTCGGACACGACAGAAGCGACTTAGCAGCAGCAGCAGCAGCAGCAGCAGCGGTATGACTTTCGGCAAAATATTTAAACTCTTCCTACGGCAGTTATATAATTTGCAAAGTGGAGATAATAAAAATACCTACTGGGGCTTCCCTGGTGGCTCAGCGGTAAAGAATCTGCCTGCCAATGCAGGGGACACAGTCTCGATCGCTGGTCAGGGGAAGATCCCATGGTGCCCTGGAGTAACTAAGCCCACGCGCCGCAACTGTTGAGCCTGTGCTCTAGAGCTGAGTCGCAACTACTGAAGCCCACTCGCCCTAGAGCCCGAGCTCCCCCACAAGAGAAGCCACTGCAATGAGAAGCCCGCGCATCATCACAACTAGAGAGTAGCCTACTGACTGCAACTAGAGAAAAGTCTGAGAAGCAATGAAGACCCGGAACAGCCAAAAAAAACCCCAAACAAAACCCTATCTATCTGCCTATATACCTATATCACAGAGTTGTTTGAAAGATGAAGAGAGTTGATGTAGGTAAGACCTTTTGCCCAGTGCCTGGAACAGAGCAAACGCTAATAATGGTGGCTGTGATTACCCCTGAAGGAGGAGCTGTATTAGGAGGGGAAGGCGGAAGCTGATCTGGGGCAGTGGCAGCCCAGAATTCCTAAAGAGGTGCGGCCTGCTAGGGGTAGTCATGAGACTGGAAGGAACCTAGGGGAGTTTTTCTTAAAGCTACTGTTTTTATATCCATTGGCTTTTTGATCTGGTAATATTTACAGTTTTCTAAACTGTTTTTTTTTTCCTCCCCACAGGGGAAAATCTCAATTGTATGTATCAGAGAATATGCAGATAGAGGGGTTCCTAATGAGCAGCCCGCTCTTGGTTCCCAGAGGGAGGTTCTGGTTCCCTAGCGTTGATTCTGGCCCAGGAGGCCCTGGCAGGCTCGGCCCTTTCCCTCTGCAGCCCAAAATAGCCAACCACAGGGCTGGGCAAGGGGAGGAGAGTGGAGTGCCCACTGGCAACGTGGCCTGTCCTGGCACCTCCTCCTGTTTCTCATCAACTTGGGAAACTCACTCAGGGCTCTGATGGCTCAGCATCACTGCCCCCTCCCTTCCGCTGCCACCACATGCCCGGGGTGCCCCCCCACCCAAACAAAAACAGCTGCGGACATAAACAGCTCTTTGCTTCCTTGCACTTGCTCTGGGTGTGACCTCAACACCTCCCCTTCTGGAAGGAGGGAGGTGAGGTGGGGGGAGCTGGAGAGCGGCAGGAATGAATTGGAGGGGAGTAGGAGGTGATAAGAGTGGAGGGCTCAGTCATCCCCCCCGGGGTTCGGAAGAAGGGGTTCTCTTTCTTGACATCCCACCTCCTCACTTCCCACCACTGCCAGCACCCCAGGAATGCGTTTCCAGCTTGTTACCCCGCCCCTGTTTGCTATCTCGGCCCACACGGTGTATCTGTGGCAAGCAGAGGCCACACCACCCCACCAGATGGAAACGCCCCAAGGCTGGGAACGTGTCTACTTGAGCAGACTAAGGAGCTCCCAGAGGGCAGGGAGAGTCAGTGAAGATGACTCAACTCTGTTTTAAAACTATAAACACTTTTCATAAAAAATTTAAAAACGAATAATCTCACATTAACAGAGTTTGAAACTAGAGAATGAAAAAATCACCCCCAACCTCTCCATCCTAACACAAAATCTGTTTTTATTTTATTGGATTTCCACAGCCTAGTGAAGCAGATGATGAAATATCACTCAAACGTGGAATGGATTAATAAAAGTCAGTAAAGATTTCTGTGCGCCTGGGTTCGTTCTAAGGGCTTCACATGTAGGGACCCATTTAATTCTCTCAACAACATGTGGCAGGTATCACCATGAAGATCAACATTCCTCATTTCTAGGAGCCACAGCACAGAGAGGTCCAGTGACTTGCCTAAGGTCACACAGCTGGCAACCACAGGAGCTGGGAGTTGAACCCTGGCAGTCTGGTGCCAGGATCTTACCAGTGTTGCTCTGTTTTGATACATCATAATCGTGAATGCATTTGCAGATTTATAAAAACTTCTTATTATGGACAATTTCAAACAAAAAAAGCATAGAAAATAATGGAAGTAATCTCATGTCCCCATCTCCCGGTTTCAATAATTATCACCTCATGGTCCAACTTGCTGCTTTTCTTCCCCTCCCCCACCCCTAGCCCAGATTATTTTGAAGCAAATCCAGTCATCATGTAATTTAATCCACACAATTTAGTATATATGTCCAGAAGATAAAGACTTTTTTACTGAAAAAATTACCACAGTACCATGAAGTGAAGTGAAGTCGCTCAGTCGTGTCCGACTCTTTGCGACCCCATGGACTGTAGCCTTCCAGGCTCCTCTGTCCATGGGATTTTCCAGGCAATAGTACTGAAGTGGATTGGTATTTCCTTCTCCAGGGGATCTTCCCAACCCAGGGATTGAACCCTGGTCTCCCGCACTGTAGACAGATGCTTTACCATCTGAGCCACCAGGGAAGTCCCCAACCCATGCCTTAAAATGTATATTTCATTAAAATCATCAATTTGAATAGTTAGTATTCAAATTTCCTCAATAATTTAAATATTTTTTTAAGTTGGTGTTTTTTTAAGTAAGTTTTTAAATGAGGACCCCAATAAGGCTTTTGATTGATAGATTTCTTCATTTCCTTTCATTTTAAGCCTCTCCCTCTCCTTTTTTTCTTCCAATTTATTTGTTGATGGAGTTGGGTGTTTGTTTTGCTGAGTGCATCCCTGGGGGGTGCTCAGACTTTTTTTTTTTTCTTGCCAGGCTGCATGGCTTTTGGGATCTTAGTTCCCTGACCAGGGATTGAACCCAGGCCTACAAAACTGAAAGCCCCGTGCCTAACCACTGGACCGCTAGGGAACTCCCAGCACAGGCTATTTTGTATCCTGATCTTCTCACTTAACATTTTCTCGGTCACAGTCATTTACTATATGGCTTCCTTCTGTGTCACTCAGTGGATATGGTACTATAACTTTTTCTTGGGCACTTGGGATGGGGAAAGAGTGTCAGAATTTATTTTTCTGGGCTCCAAAATCACTGCGGATGGTGACTGCAGCCATGAAATTAACAGACGCTTACTCCTTGGAAGGAAAGTTAGGACCAACCTAGATAGCATATTAAAAAGCAGAGACATTACTTTGCCAACAAAGGTCCATCTAGTCAAGGCTATGGTTTTTCCAGTGGTCATGTATGGATGTCAGAGTTGGACTATAAAAAAGCTGAGCGCAGAAGAATTGATGCTTTTGAACTGTGGTGTTGGAGAAGACTCTTGAGAGTCCCTTGGACTGCAAGGAGATCCAACCAGTCCATCCTAAAGGAGATCAGTCCTGGGTGTTCATTGGAAAGACTGATGTTGAAGCTGAAACTCCAATACTTTGGCCACCTCATGCGAAGAGCTGACTCATTTGAAAAGACCCTGATGCTGGGAAAGATTGAGGGCAGAAGGAGAAGGGGACAACAGAGGATGAGATGGTTGGTTGGATGCTATCACCGACTCAATGGACATGGGTTTGGGTAAACTCCGGGAGTTGGTGATGGACAGGGAGGCCAGGCGTGCTGTGGTTCATGGGATCAGAAAGAGTGGGACACGACTGAGGGATGGAACTGAACTGGGTTGCTTTCAGTTTTCTATTATTATAGATAATGCTGGAATGAACACCCTCACATGTAGTATATGGGCTGTACTTCCTCAGAATATGCTACCAGAAGTGTAATCATGGCTCCGAGGCCTGAACAATTTTTTAATCTCTTGGCATATATCAGCAATTGTTTGTCTGAGGGGTTACACACACCAGCGCCACATAAGAGTGCTGTCACTCATTCTGAACTGTGCTCAGGCCTATTCAAGGCTGAAGGATGTCTGGTTAAGACATGGTAATTACAAGGGCAGAGAGCCAGAGGAGAAAGGTGATGACAGGGACTCAGGCTAAATTAAGCAGAAAGCGATCCACAATTCACCACAAACCTAGAGTGAGTCAGGACTCTGTTCATTCTCATTGTAGAAAAAAAAAAACACCCTTGATAACAGGAGCTATTAATAGGGCATGGCATGTCCAGTAATCTTTCCGTTAGACTATGCATTTAGTCAGACCCTTGTTTGAGGTTTGGAACCAGTCTGGGTCACTGAACTTCAGACAGGAAATTGGCAAAGATCAGAGAGCTTGATCAACTATGGGGAAGATGAAAGACTCCCAGAGAAAAGTGGAAGGAGTCCAGTAGGCGCATTTTGGGAAAAATAAGATTTTTTTTTCCCCTCAGTACTGGGGAGGCCTCTATGGAAGGACAACACGCAATTTTTGCTTATTTCTTCAGATGGGGCCTCTACCAACCAGCAGGAACTTCTGCAAGGCCCAGGCACAACTGTTCAAGACTCTGGGGTGACTATTCACGTCTTGGGCTGAGTGCTCTCGAGCTACTGGCCCTGGAAATATTTCAGAAGCTGCCTGTTCTCCTGCCCTGAGTGGTTCAGATATCCACCTGTTGGGCGTCCAATAGGACCCTCAGGGGCCCACTGCAGCTTTATGACAGCTGTTTCCTGGCAGCCGCCTGGTGAGAGGGTGGGTGAGGTCACAGAGGAGTGCTCCCCAGGTTCCCTGGACCAGCATTCTCCTTTCCGTTCCCTCACCTTCATTCCAGTGTCTGTTCACAGCCAGGCAGGTTGGCCAGTCGTGACATCACCTGATCCTGCTATTCCAGCCCCACCGGGCATCGAGTGGACTTAGATGCTGGGGCAGGGGAAGTAGAAACTATTCAAACAAGGCCCTCTTGGTGACATGGAGAGTGGGAGTGACCCAGGAGACCTCAGGAGTCCTTTGGTTCAGTCTCCTACAGAAACAGCTTCCTACAATATAACAGTTGCTTTACAAACATTCTTTTG
Organism: Capra hircus; assembly: GCF_001704415.2. Lineage (NCBI taxonomy): Eukaryota > Metazoa > Chordata > Mammalia > Artiodactyla > Bovidae > Capra > Capra hircus. The sequence continues at coordinate 39,910,556 of NC_030826.1, read as the reverse complement.
AATTCCCGCAACCTTGGAGGTATGTTTTCACAGGTATGGAATTGGAGATTAAGACAACTTATTTGCTGAGGGTTACACTGCTGGTGAAGCAGTGCCTGCCTAGTGTACCTGGCAGGAAAATCTGTGCCCCGGCCTCAGAGTTCTGAGGGGAAAACTGCGACCCCAGAGCCACCCAAAACCCACACAGCTGACCTGGGACTGGGACTCAGGGACCTGGTTATTCACCAGGGTGGCTTCCCAAGTCACATGTCTTCTTCCCACGTCTAATGTGGGAAGGCCAAAGATGAGACCTGGCCCAGGCCGGCCTGGGTCAGGTGTAACAGCAGCAGACAGGCTGTGGACCTAGTTCTCTGACCTCCAGACTCTCATACTAACCAATATCGCCGAAAAAACCGCTTCCAGGAGGGCCTGACAGGGGCTGAGCCAGTAGTTAGTTGTCTGGAGGGCCAGAGGCAGCAAGGTGTAGTTGAAAAACTCCGACTTGGGGTCAGAATTTCTGGGTTTCAGTCCAGGCTGGGACCCAGCGGGGACCTATGGCAAGTTACTTAAAACTTAAAGTTTCCTCATCTGCAAAACCGGGCAATGGTAAACTCCACAAGAAGCACGCTGACGCCAAAACAGGCATTGTTATGCGTCAAAGCAATACCAGCTGACCTTTGATCCCCGTACTGTTGAAACCTGCGGGCGGCCCCAGAGAGCCCTGGGCTGGAGCAGGGGTAAATACTACAACTCCCAGGAGGCTGCGGGCGGCCCGGCGCTGGGCGGTGACGTAATGGGGGCTGGCGCGGGGCGCTGATTCGGCCCGAGCTGCCAGCGGGGTGGCTGCCGCCGCGGCTCATTACAGCTGCTGGAGCAGCAGCGGCCCCTGCCTCCGGGCACCCTTCCCGGGCCTCGACCTCGGCCCCGCACGGTGAGTCCAGTCGGGCGGCCTTGGAGTGGCCAAACCGGGAGTACCCTGGGGCTACAGGAGGGACGGGAAAGGAGGTGGGGGCTGTTGGGGAGGCGCCCGGGGTTGGAGGGGATCGGGACAGGGCGAGTGGAGGTGGCGGGGGTGCATCAGCCGGGGGGTCGGGGTGCATCAGTCGAAGTGATGCCCAAAGGGGAAAGTGGGGGCAGGAGGCAGGGGATGGGGCGTAGAGGAGAAGCGCTTGGGCTGCGGATGGGGGCGGGGAGAGGCTGGGCTTCGGGGATAAAGGTTTGGCCGCTTCCAGCTGGGTGAACGTGTGGGGGTGGGGGTGGGGCTCCGGACGAAGCCAGGCTCCGAGTGCGAGGTCCCAGGCTGGGGTGTGGAGCGGAGACCCCCACTTCGTCTCGAAGTCCCACTCTGTACACCCCAACAATAGTGAGGACTCCGCCTCCTCGCCTCGCCCTCTCCGCGTGCTAGTAGGGGCTCGCTCCTCTTCTCGCCTTCTTTTCATCCCCACCGCCCTCCCGAGTCCGGGAGGAAGAGCTGGAGCTAAGTGGTGAGCGGTTGGGGGGGGGGGTGGGCAGAAAGTGGCTTTGTGTCAGGGACTCCCCGCTGGGGTCCAGGTTGCAGGCTCCTATGCTTTGTGTTCCTCACCCAGAAGGCGAAAGATTTGCTGCCCTTAGTTGGGGGAGAGATTGGGAAGCAGCTCACCTGGCCGTTGGCACTGTGGTGTTGGCTTAAGTGTCTGACAGACTGGGCAGAGATATTTGTGTAGGAGCCAGTAGCAAAGAGCTGCCAGCAAGAAAGTAGTTGACAGAACAGAGTTGCTGCAGGCTTTGGTTTGAGGCAGGTTATGAAACCACCTCGGGGACTGACGCGGGCAGCCACCTGCTAGTTTAGCGGCAGAACTTTTCAGCCTCAGCTGCTGTGAGCTTACTTTGTGTCTGCCAGCTTCTTCTTCCCATTTCTCCCCTGCTGGGCCAGGGGCAGGTTGGTTATTTCACTAATGGAAGTGGTGTGTACCCTTAGTCACACAAAAGTCTCAAGAGAGCTTTTCTTAGTTTATTGCTGCCAATCTTTCCCTTAGTTTATTGACTTTTCTATCTTTTTTTTGGGGGGGGGGTGGTGTCTCCTGGGAATTTCTGCTCTCAGGGCACCTGATGTTCAGGCTGCAGAAAGAAGCTTCCCAGGGTGTCAGTTGAAGCCATAGGTCTGAGCCCCACCCCGAGACGCCTCAGACTTTGCTGGGTGCCCTGTTACAGCCAGAACGGAGTGTCGAATCATCTGGGACTCAGCCAGGCTCTTGGCTTTCCTGGACAAAACAACTTGGGAGGGCTAGAGGTCTTGCTACTCCTTTATCCTTGTAGGTCTAGGTTAGGGAGAAGTGGGGAAGGGAAGTAGTTTTTGGTCCTACTTGGGTAACTCTCTCCCTGTTCTTCGTCAGTAGTTAAGCCCTTCAGGCTGTCACTTCCTAGCCGGTCTCCCCCACCCTCCACTCCCCTTCCACCAGGTGGAGGCTTTTGTGCAGTAGGTTTCCCAGGAACTGTGTTTGGGTAACTGAAGCCCTAAGGCCCTGGGAGGTAAACAACTGAGCCAGTCCTGGTTTTCTAGTTCCCTGGGTTTCTCTTAGGCCCAATTATCCAACCTAATGGGTTGAGCTCATGGGCCCCAGGAGCATGACTGCTTTTGGAGCCTTCACATGTATGTTTGTATGTAGGGAAGGTGTGTTGTGGGTTGCATTTCCTTTGAGGTCTCTAAGCTTGGAGCCATCCGATAGGAAATTTGTTCCCATTATCCTGGAAGTAGGGAACTGATCCTTGAGAATTCCGGCTCCTATGCAGTCTCTGTGATCCCACCCTGAGATAGAAGGCAACCAAGTTGGGGGGTGAGGGTGGGGTCATCACAGCAGAGTCGGGGGGTGACCTTATGAACACTTCCAGGATACCCTCATCTGGGACCCCTTTCTGTATCCCCAGGAAAGAGGGGCTGTTACCATGGTGATGACCTTAGGGTCTTTATTGGACAGGATCTCCCCACAGTTCAGGAGGTGAGCCAGTACAAAGGTGTCATCTGTTCCCACCTCCTGCTGGTCAGAGGGCCCTCAGAGATCTGGGGACAGCTGAGCTCTGGACAAGGGGCTGCTCGTTCCCCTCCTTACTTGCATCCAAGAATGGGCTGGGCTGCATGGTTTCATGGGCAGCCAGGGAAGCCCTCCTGGTTCCCCTTGCTGCAGGGCCTCTGCCCTTGGAACTGGGCATAGGAAGGCCTGGTGCTAATAACTTACACTTGGAAACAGATACTGGGAAAAGAGGCCCAGGTGAGGATGGGTAGGCAGAGAGGGAAGGGGGCAGGAGAGAGGCTGTAGGTGTGTCCCTAGGGGAAGTCTGTTGATGTGGGCTCCAGGCGCCCATGGGCACTGTAGACATTGGTCATGTTCACTGTGCTTGCCCCTCCTCTGGTAGGGAAAAGGGCCGAGATGGTTTGGCAGGAAAACGGGTGGCATCAGGAGGGCTAGCCTGAGTGGCTGCCAAATGGATAAAACATCTGGTTGGGTGGTTTTGTGTCCCCAAGAAGGCAGCTTCCAGGTCTGGGTAAAGGTTGTCTCTTGCCTGTTTTTTCTTTTCTTCCTTTTCTCTCTCTTTCTACCCCCGCCAATCCTCCTGAGTTAGGGGGCAGGGAGACCCAGGATACTTCATCCACTGCTGCCTGTTCCTTCTCACGGGGAGAGGGGGGGTTCAGGGGGAGATGTGTCATTTCAGACCCTCAGTGAGACAGATACAGCAGGGCTTATTGCTGAGTGATTGTTAGGGCATGGGCCCCGTCTTCCCTGCCCTGGGCTTCTTGGGCAGAAGGCTCCCCAGAGGGTGAGATTGCAAGACAGGCAGTGGTTTCTTTGCCCTGGGGCTGGATGCCTGTTGATGGCCTGTCCACCCAAGCAGTTCGAGTGCCTGGAAGGGCACTGTACTGATTGGATGATGTACAGAGCAGCCTGGTGTTTTTCCCAGCCCCGCACTGGGAAATGGATAAAGTCTGCCTCCCTGCAGGAATTGGAAAGTGTGAGGGAGCAGGGAAAGTGGGGTGACCTGTCTTGCCTGTGCTGCTTGTTTGTAGGACAGTGGCAGGAGAGGGGCAGCAGGATGAACGTGGGAACAGCACACAGCGAGGTGAACCCCAACACGCGGGTGATGAACAGCCGCGGCATCTGGCTCTCGTACGTGCTGGCCATTGGGCTTCTCCACGTCGTGCTGCTCAGCATCCCCTTCGTGAGCGTCCCCGTCGTCTGGACCCTCACCAACCTCATCCACAACATGGTGAGGGCCTGCCTGCTGCCTGCCTTTGGTGGGGTTGGGGTGGGGATAGGGGACCCTCCCCCCCAGACGTGGGCCAGATGTCAGGGTGACATGCTGACTTCAGTCACCAGAGTTCTCTTCTTTCTGCCCCACTCCCTGCTACTGGAATAAAATCTGCAGGTATGGCCATACCTCTTGGACGGGGTGGCTTATGGATTGGAAGAGGGGGTCATCAAGAGCTGAGCTAAGGACCCCAAAGAGTCTGCAGCACTTGGATGCCTGGCCTGGGGCAAAAACTCCTTTCCCCAATCAGAATCTGAGTGTCCTTCTCTCTTGCCCCTCCACGCTCTTTCACTACCTGCTTGCTCCCTGGTACTCTTGGTGGGCAAGCAAGACCTGGTTCCTTTCCATCAGCTGGCCTCCTCCCAGCTGGCGCAGGAAGCCTAGCCCCGGGCTGGAGAGATGGCGTCTCCTTGCTGGTTCTCTGTTTGACTCCTCCCCGGAAATTCTCCTCATGCCAGGCCTGCCCTCTCACCCAGTGGGTCTCCTTATTTTCTGGCTAGTCTCCCAGTTGCTCCAGCCTGACCTCCGGCCCGCATCCCCCTGCCCAGTAGATGGGGCTCCGAATCACTGGGAGCCCATGTCTGTGACTGGGGCAGAGGAGCTGAGCTGGTGGGCCTTTGGCCTTCTGTGTCCTCTAATGAAGGCCCCTCCCTCCAGGGCATGTACATCTTCCTGCACACAGTGAAGGGGACACCTTTTGAGACCCCGGACCAGGGCAAGGCGAGGCTGCTCACCCACTGGGAGCAGATGGACTATGGGGTCCAGTTCACCGCGTCTCGGAAATTCCTGACCATCACACCCATCGTGCTGTGAGTGCCTTGGGCAGAGGAGGATGCCAGTGGAAAGGCCACGGCCTGGGGAACCCTGGGGCCCTGCGAGGCTTAAACCCCTCGCCAACTGTGGCCCTTGGCATAGGAATGACCAGAGGAAGAAAGGCTGGGGTGCCCCTGGGTCTCATGCTGGGCGCAGGTTGTGACTCCCTGGTCCTGTCTGTCCTCCGTTGGCGCTTCCTTCCTGCCACTGAGTTTGGTCCACGGGTCTGGGGCAGAACACAGGGCCTGGGTCAGCAGGGGCTTCTGTAACTGGGGGGATCTTACCACCCTACCTTGGCTCTGGGGAGTCTTTCCCATAACTCCTCACTGTCAGAAATCTGTCTCCCCCAACCAGGGAGGGGAAAGAAAGGGACCTTTCAAATTTATACCTCCTCCCAACCACCCCCTACAGGTACTTCCTCACCAGCTTCTATACCAAGTATGACCAGATCCATTTCATCCTCAACACTGTGTCTTTGATGAGTGTGCTCATCCCCAAGCTGCCCCAGCTCCATGGAGTCCGGATTTTTGGAATCAATAAGTACTGAGGGAGCAGCCCTTTCCCCTGCCCGGGATGGCAAGGGAGGGGTCGAAGCCTGGGCTGTGATGCTGAAGACAGAAGGAGCCTCTGGTAACCGCCAGAGACAGGGGTTGAGCCTCTGGGCCCTAGTTTTCCCCTCACTTCCCCCAGTAGCAGACTGAAGTAGCTTGTAGTGGGTTGGGGTGGGCCCCCCTGGGGCTCTGACCCCTTCTGATTTTTTTTTTTAATCTTTTCCTTTTGCCTTTTGGATAGAGACTCTGGGGGGTGCTCTTCATGAAATGGGCTGGGCTTCTGGGCTGAACACAGACCTGTGAGGTTGGGGCAAGAGAAGCCCCCTGCTCACTTGCTCATCCTCAGACTGCTAAAGCACTTTAACCCCTGTGAGCGGGGCAGAGGGGACGGTACAGCTTCTAGTCTGTTTCACTTTAATTCTTAAGTCTTTAGAATGACACTTAGTGTGTGTGCTTATATCTATGAAAGCACCGTGTGGCAGCACCTCATCGCTCTGGGTAGAGAATTGTCTAATCCAAGTCAGATGGCTCCCGCACGACCCACCTAGGGTACTAGGTAGGAGTGGGGAGGGTAAGAAGCAGGATGGTGGGCTGGATGTGGGTGGCCTGGTCCCAGGAGTGAGGGGCCAGGGCTGCAGCCATCCTGGCTCTGGGGGAGGGAGTTGGGGGCAGGGGTGGGATACTGAATTGAGTCTTAGAAGAATGGGGCCACATAGCAGCTGGGATTGGTGTGAGGGGGGTGGGCGGTGGGGACAGACCCAACCTCGTTCTTTGAGAAGTGGTCTGAGAGGAGGGGCAGGCTCGGAGGGGTCGTTTACCCGCCACGTGGTGGGGTGATACATTGGTAGGGAGGCTGCTGTGGATCGGCAGCTCCGGGGTGGCATGGCAGGGTGGAATGGGTGGGAGAGGCCCGTGAGTCATCGTAAGCCCAGGTCCAGTGTGACACCGTCTGGTGGTGATGGGGGGTGGCGTGGGGATGCTGCACAGAAGCGGTGCTGCAGCCCCTCCGCAGCCCTTCACCTGCGACCTTCTCACGCAGACGGGGTCTGGGCCGGGGCCTCTCGTGTGGCATGCACCTGTGGGCTCATCAGGTCACCGCCAAATGGGTTTGGTGGGCTAGGGAGTCCTGCATGGTCCCCTCCTGAGCAGGACAGTGGAGGGAGCAGGGAGTGACCTGTGGGGGCTGTCCACTCAGGCTGAGGAGGTGAGGCGGGGCGGGACCAGAGGGGAGCTGCCTTCTCCCCACGCCCCCTCTGACTGGGGTCTGTGTTACTTCTGAGGTGTGGGTACCAGGGCCTTGAGGGAGCAGTGGGGGTTGTGGGGGTCACTGGCCCTGTTTTCTGCCTCTTGGTCCCCCCAAGCCCCACCCCATGTATCATAAGGAACTTTCACCTCAAAATCTTTCTAAGCAAAGTGTGAATAGGATTTTTACTCCCTTTGTACAGTATTCTGAGAAATGCAAATAAAGGACAATGTGTTCCTATTTCTCCGGAGTCTGGCCTCTGCTTCCTGGAGGGCTCTGGAGGAGGGGCGGGGGGAGGGCAGTGTTGCGCATGGGTCCGACACTCTGCCTGGATGGTGGGAGGGCTCCTGGGGCCAGCAGAACAGGGTGAAGTAGCTGGTGGCGAGCTAGCCGAGACAGCAAGCTGGCCAGAGTGCAGCAGTCCGCTTTGGGGACTTCACCTGGCTGGTCCTCAGACAGAACTTACGCCTCTGGGCTTGGTTGGCTGAGCCAGGCCGGGCTGGCAGAGGGAGAGCTTGTGCCATAGCCAAGGAGGGTGTCAGTTCAGCCATGGCTTCATAAAGAAGCCAGAGTCCCAAGGGGTGCCCAGTCCTTTCCTCTGAATTCCTCCCCCTGAATTCCTGTCACTTCTCCTCCTGCCTTGGAGGGCGGCTTCTCCCCCTGGCCCCTGTGTCCTCAGAGGAGGCTTCCTGCTTCCTCCTCCCTCCACAAGCATGAGTGGGAGGGAAGAGGACTTACTGAGGCTCACCTGCCAGGGAGGGGCCTTTACAGCCTGTTCTGTGCAGTATCATCTGTGTCTCTCTGTCTATTTCCCACCTGCCTGCTCCCTGGGTCCTTGAGGAAGGAAGAGTCGGTTTCTTACCTTTGACCTGTTGTCCCGCCGGGCCATAATGTGGCTTATCTAAAACTCTGAGAGGTGGGGCACCTAGCTCTCCAGTTCTTTTTTATTTCCTTTCAGTTCCCATATTATATAGTCCCAAGACACAGTGGCCAGGAACTGTGCAGAGACCTTACACACGGGATTCTTACAGCCTCCATTTTTGGTGAGTAGCTGAGGACAAAAAAGAGGTGTGTGGCCCCTGAGATGGATCTGTAGGCCCTGGGCACACCCTTTCCATAGTCCCAGAAGGATTCCTAGGTGGAGAATGAGCTGAGAGTTGATCACCATGACGGGGGCAGGGGCAGAGAAGGGAACATGGATGAGGGATGAGCAGGTGCCTGCGTCAGCCAGAAGGGAATTAGGGGAAGGTGGCCAGGAAGCCTGTGGGGTGTGGTCTGGCCTCAGGAGGGTTGGCAGAGGAGCCTGAAGAAAGGGGAAAAGATCTGAAAAGGAAGGAGAGCAGAGTGATTGATGGAAGAGGAGAGAGTAGGAAGGATTTGGAGGGAAGAGAGCCTGAGGGCTCCAACGTGGTGGGATCAAAGAGCTGCTGCTGACGAGAAATGGAGGAGGGGCAGCCGTGTCAGGCTGGACTGGTGGTGGGCCTGTGGAAGGTCCCATAGGGCCGGCGAGTGGGGCGGCACAGGGGCCAAAAGTAGGCCAGGCAGAGGGTGATGTCCCAGGTGAGGTTTTGGGATTCATTTGCTTGTACCAAGTATGCTTTTACCAAGTATGAGGGGATCCTTCAGAAGGTGACCGGAAACAGAGGAGACAGGACTTGGGGGTGGGAGGCTGTCCAGGATATCCAGCTGCACGCCACTGTTTAAGTATAAAGGTAGGGTACTACCCTTTCTGCTTCCTTCTGAGACCAGTTTATCACCATCTCACTGGGAAATGGTGGATAGGGGCACCCATCCAAATGCCTTGCAGAACAGGAAGGGAGGGAGGCCCAGGAGTCAGAGCCAAGGGAAGAAGTCGTCTGTTGGGGTTGGTAACGTGAGGTCTGCAGCCAGACCCTTTGTCTCTTTCTGGTTCCTCTGTTCATCAGCACTGGTAAGGTTTGAGGGTGGTGGGCCTGCCATCCTACCCATCAGGTCCCTCTGAGCAAGGGGACAATTCTGCTATGGGAGACTCAGAAAACAGGTCTCACTTTCCTTTTGGGGCAATCACCATTCTAGCTTTCCTGATGGTCATTCCATCTTAGTGTGTAGTAAATGCCACACCTTCTAGAAACAGGGAAGCCAAATCATTCCAAGTTCTGATTGGCCTAGAACTTTTGGATCAGCCAAAAGTAGAAGATCGAAAAACCTGAACCAATATCCCCCTGCCCCCAAACTGCAATGGGCTTCCTTTCCCCAGTTGGTCCAGGCACAATGCCCACGGTATTTGAGTCGATCACAAGAGCTGTGGTTAAAGAGATGGACACCAGTGGAGAGATGATTGCTGTCAGAAGCCTCGGGGATGCTGACAAATTCCGCTGCTTCTATCTGGTGAAGAAGAGGAGACGTTTCTTTGGATACCAGTATGTCAAGACAAACCTCACCCTGAAGGACATCCTGGAGAGTGAAGTACCGTTTGATATGGTGGTTCCTGAGTTCCAAGGTCAGTATGAGGTGGTGAGAGGCTTTGCCCACTCCTGCTCTAACCCTCTCTCAATGCCCCATTGCTATCAACCAGGTCAGCCAGTCAACAAAGAAACCGTGGAATTTGTATGTACACATCCATACACCTCAACTTGGAATGTTCAAGAGAGCTGCATGGGGAGAAGGGAATAGGGGAAGTGACAGTTTGTTTTTCTTGGAAACTATTCCTAAATAGTCTTTTTTTCCTATTTTTTCCCTTTGTAAATAATTCACTTTTAAATTAGCTAAGGTCTTCTCATGTGTTTGTAAAGTTAGTCATTTAAATGTATAAATAAATGGAAACAATTTGCTTAGTGGTTAAGAAAGGACTCAGGCTTTAGAACTGGGGGGCATCTGACTTCAAAACCTGGCTCTGCCACACTTACCAGCTGGGTAACCTCTGGACAAGTTGCTTTATCTATGCTTGTTTCCTCATCTGTCAACTTGAAAAGACTGTTGCAAGAATCAAATGAGGTAAATTATGTAAATCATTTACCACTGTGCCTGCAAGAAGGAGCATTCAATAAAAGTTCGCCCCAGACTTTCTACTGGTGGCAGTTATTATTATTAGCCCTTCCTGTTCCCTGGGGATGATGGTTGAATGGGAAGTTGCTGGTCAGCAGAACTCCATAAGGGTTCAGAGGCCTTAGGAGAGAAGTCTGTCCCATTCTCCTGCTTCCAAGCTCAGTGGCTCCCAATTCCTGGGGTTTCTTGGGTTTCAGAAGCCCCAGGAGAGGTGTTAATGAACCTTCTCTTGGAGACTATTACGGCGTCTGACGCCTCATGGTGAGGAGTTTTACAGCTCAGATATCTCTACCAAAATCCTTTTGGTTCTCCCCAAGAGATGGAAAAGAATTTTAACACCACCACTGTATAGTTCTAGAGCACCTGCCACGTATGACTATTAAGTGATCAAGAACAGTACCCAGATTGCTCAGAGGTGGTGGGCTTTTCCACTAATGGAGTTTAATTCAGCAAGCAAGCAGCTTTAGGAACATTTCAGATTAGCATTTTTCAAAGACTCTGAGTCGACTTTCTGAAAATTGAATTGCCAAGAATCAATTTACTAAAAGCTAGTTCTCAAAAAAATCAAAATCAAAATCAGGGACTTCCCTAGTGGTCCGGTAGATAGGACTCTGAACTTCCACTGCAGGGGACACAGGTTCGAGCCCTTGTAGGGGAACTAAGGTCCAGCATGCCTCTCAGTGTGGCCACCCCCCCTGCCAAAAAAAAAAAATCAGTTTGCTAAATGACAAGTTCATTGAAAAAAAAAAAAAAAACAACTTTAAAGCAGGACTAGGATGTTTTGCAATGATCATATTATTCTCCAGGGGCAGAGGCAAGTTTAATTATGGAAAATTGACGAGGTTAACTTCCTTTAAGGGAAACTCTATCTGGATAAAAAATTCAAAGACAGAGGTGAAACCAAACTTTAAAAAAATTCTTAAGAATGAGGTGAGCTGATCATTTAAATTGATTTTTAGCAATCTGACCTTCTTTTTGAAACATTATTATTTTTAACTATTTGGTGTGGATGGTGTACATAGGTTTTTTAAAAATTAAAGTCCATTACCTGATGTGAAGAGCCACCTCATGGGAAAAGGTCCTGATGCTGGGAAAGACTGAGGGCAGGAGAAGAAGAGGGTCACACAGGATGAGATGGTTGAAAGGCATCACCGACTCAATGGACATGAGTTTGAGCAAGCTCCGGGAGATAGTGAAGGACAGGGAAGCCTGACGTGCTGTGTTCCATGGGGCCGCAGAGTCAGACAGGACTGAGTGACTGAACAGCAACAAAGTTGCATTCAGATTTCTTTAGTTTTATTCGGACATCTTTAGTTTTCACCTAGTGTCCTTTTTCTGTTCCAGGATCCCGTCCAGGACCTCATGTTACATTTAGTTGTCACGTTGCCTTAGGCTCCTCTTGGCTGTGCCAGGGTCTCAGACTTCCCTTGTTTTAAATGGCCTTGCCAGTTTTGAGGAGCACTAGTCAGGCGTGCTGTAGGATGCCTCTCCACTGAGATTTGTCTGGTTTTTTTGTCTCTTAGACCTAGGAAATGAGTTGGGGGGGGGGCGGGTAAAGATTACAAAGGGAAAGTGGTATTCTCACCACATCATGTCAAGAGTTTGCTGCTATTGTTGCTTAGCCCACTAGGCTCCTCCATCCATGGGATTTCCAGGTAAGAATATGGGAGTGGATTGCCGTTTCCTTCTCTAGGGGACCTTCCCGATTCTGGGATCAAACCTGCTTCTGCTGCATTGCCAGAGGATTCTTTGCCACTGAGCCACCTGGGAAACCCTCATATCAAGGGTACGTATTGTCAACAAGACTTATCACTATTGATATTGTCCTTGGTCACCTGGCTGAGGTAGTACCTGTCAGGTTTCCCCATTGTCACGTTATTCTTCTGCACTGCCCCTCTCCGTACTGTGTAGGCTCTGTTGCATGGCTTGTGGGGTCTAGTTCCCCAGCCAGGGATCAAACCCATGCTCTCTGCAGTGGAAGTATGGAGTCCTAACTATTGGACCAGGGGATTCTCCCATACTGTAGCCTTTGTGTGCATGAGGTTTGATTTTTCTTTCTCTCTGATAAAGTACACCAAATTTTACGTTACTCAAGAAACAAATGGGCCCTGAGACATTAGCATCACACACACAGGACTGATTTCAGGTGTCGTTTCTAGGTCTGGCATGTTTCCACCAGTTTCAAAATGCATTTTTTTTCTCTAGAAATCCAGGCCCACCCCTAAAATGCAGCAGTGGATGCTCTCCCACCTCTGTAGGCTCAGAATTGGGAGGTCTAAGAGAAAGGCCCTCAGCTTGGCAGCATCTCCACACACTTGCCACTAACTCTGGGTCAGCAATGGACTCAGACTCCAGGCCCTTATGCAAGGCCTTATGCAAGGCTGGGCAGAGTCCATGCCGGTGGGCAACTTTCCAGAGTTGCCTTACTTTACACATGCTCAGGTCACAAAAACACAGAGATTGAACTCCGCTTAATTTTTATTTCCCAAAGGTTGTGTTCATTCCCTCAGTCGTGTCCAACTCTTTGTGACCCCATGGTCTATAGCCCTCCTGGCTCCTCTGTCCATTATTCTCCAGGGAAGAATACTGGAGCCAGTTGCCATTTCCTACTCCAGGGGATCTTCCTAACCCAGGGATCGAACCCGAGTCTCTTATTGTCTCCTCTATTGGCAGGCGGGTTCTTTACCACTACTAGCACCACCTGGGAAGCCAGGTGGTCGGGGCTCCTAATTCTTTCGCTTTGCTTTTCTTTCTTTCATTTCAGCCTCTCAAATGGTTTAATAGGACTAGTTCACATTTATTGAGCTTTTAGCAGTGTGCTAAGTGCTTAGCTGCGTGATTTAATCTCCTCAAGCACTGAAAGTAGGTACTATGAATATTCTCCTTCTATAGATGAGGAAACAGATTCAGAGGTAAAAGTGACTTACCCAAGGTCATTTGGTAAGAATGTGGCAGAGTGGGCTCCAACCTTGATAACTTCCAGGGAGAATAGCATTGGCTGGAGAACCACGGCTGGAAGACTTGCTCAGAAGAGAAGGGGATCATGAGGGGAGCCCAGGATGGCACGCATCAGCAAGGATCTTCTAGAGAGATCTTTTGGGTCAGCCTCAGTGATAATAACGACATTGTGACCTTACCTTTCTCTTTCCAGGTCAAGGTGATAACTTCGAAATTCTGGACGTCGTAGACTCAAAGGGAAGTTTGACAGTGAGATTTCACCCCCAAATGACATTTAAAATAGCATTCCACATTTTCCAGGAGAAGAATATCAAGTTAGAAAAGAGCGAGATACCCCAGGAATTCCTGGATTCCCTTAAGAACAAGTGAGGCTGGAGGTGGGCAGTAAGGGGGAAGGAGAGAGGGAGAAGCCCATATTTTGGGGCACCTAGGCCATCGGAGGTGGGGAGCCCTGGCTGGTGCTGCCTCCCAGTCCCTACTCCCAGTACACCTCGCCCACACAACCCAGTCCTTATTCAAGCATGCCCTCCTCTTCTCCAGTCGAAGCCTTCTCATTCGTCCAGAACCAGCCTCCAGGAGCCCTTCTTCTGAGGTCCCCAATTCACTTACTTTCCTGCTGTTCTCCAGGGTAACTGATGACTCTGACTGGGAGCAAACTGGCTGGTTTCAAGACCACTTTCCTCGGTTTTCTTAAACCGTGTTGCCCAAATCTTCATTTTGTGCTTGTTTCACTTTGCCTTGTGGCAAGTCAGTGGTTTCCAAGTACCTGTCCCTCACTGCACTAAGAACAACTTGTGACCAGGGACCGTCTTTACTAACCTCTCTGTTTATCCACAGCACATGGTAAGTACTGGAGAAGAGAGCTGAGGTGAAGCGCAGTGAAATCAAAGCACCCCGGTTGAACATTTCCTGCACAGGAAGTACCAGCACCCCACCCCACCAGGGTGGCACCTATCAAGTGCTACAGACATTCTAATAGCTGAGGGCATGGTCCTTCCAAGGGACTCCACCAGCCTTCCCCCTCAGCAGTTATGTTGTGGCTGGTATTGGTGTCTTCTCCCCTAGCTGAAATTGTTGGAAACTGTGGATGGTTCAGGGAAAGGGGCCCTTCTGTTTTCCTGGGCTAGCCCTCCCCCAGCAGGGTGGATGCCTTTTGTTTCCCCTTTTTAATTGAGAACTGAAAGGCTTACAGTGAAGTTGTACTGGTCCTTTGACCTACTCCTACCACCACAGTCTTGCTGGGGAGGGGCCTTTGCTGAGGGAACTCATTTTTTTCTAGAATGCATTGTTTCTAAGGTGAGGCTATGTTGAGTGTGTAAATAGAGTTGTGTGGGGGAGGTAGGTAAAGGAAGGTAACCAGAGGCAAGGATGTAGGTAGGTATTTTGGCTGCAAATACCAGAAGTTCCAACAGGCTGTTTTAAGTCACGAAATGAATTTCCTTGTGTGTTGGTCACTCAATCATGTCTGACTCTTTGTAACTCCATGGATTGTAGCCCACCAGGCTCCTCTATCCATGGGATTCTCAGGCAAGAATACTGGAGTGGGTTGCCATTTCCTTCTCCAGAGGATCTTCCCAACCCAGGGATTGAACCCAGGTCTTGTGCATTGCAGGTGGATGCTTTACTCTCTGAGCTACTAGGGAAGCCCACGAATTCCCTTATGAAATCAGAAATGGCACATGGACCCCAAAGGTGGACAACGTGCAACCAGGTCCCAGAGACCCGTGCAGGGAGCTGGGACCGCTTCTCAGAGAAGGGGCTGCTGTGGGCTGGGCACATGCCCATCTCAGTGCCGTGAGAAGGGCACAGGGTTTGGACTCATGTAGACCTAGGCTTGAATCCCAGCTCTGTGGTTATTTGCTGTGTGACCTTGGGCCATTCATGACCTGTCTCTAAGCCTCAGTTTCCTATGAAAAACGGATGCAAGCCTGCCTATCTCATAGGGGTGTGGAGAGGATTAAATGAAATGACGTGTGAAGTATTTCCCTGTGCTGGCATACTCTAATCTTCCAGAAATGCTAGTGGGTTTCCTTCCCACTTTGCACCCCCTTCCCCCTCCATGGTGGGTAAAGTGAACTTTGACAGAGGTTCCACGTTCCTTGGTTTTCCAGCCCTGGGAGCACTTACTCTCAAACAGAGAGTAACTGTGGTGGGGAGGGAGAAATGTGCCTAGGAGGTGGGGCCCCTCTCATTCCCCCTTTACTCCCTCCAGGAAGCTGAAGAAGGAACTGCCTCCTTCATTCCAATCAATCCAGGCGAAGAGAGAAGACCTGTATCTAGTGACAGAAACTCTGAAGACAAAAGAGAAGGACACCCTGAAATATGAAACGCAATTTGATTTTCAGAGCCTGTTGAAAATGTTTGGTTTCCAATGTGAACACAAGGTTAGGATCTCTGGAGACAGGGACTGTGGGCGAGCCAACTTGGCTCACTCACTGCAGGTCAGGGGCTGCCAGCCCAGACACCAGGCTCCTCATCTCTTCCTCTAGACTTTTCTGAGCAGTCTTGCCTGCTCCTTGGCCTCCTTACAACTTCTCTTCTTGCCCCAAGAGAGTATATAGCATCACACAGTCTCTCCCCTTTGACTCTCTGGCAATGTTCTGTTTTCATTTGCTTCGTAGGGCTTCCCATGGCTCATAATTTCATGGGTATTTCTTGCTTGTTCATTGTCTTCCTCCCTTTTTAGGAGGCAGGACGACAGGAGCCAGGATGCCTGGAACAAAACAGGCATGTTTTGTCCTCCATAAATTTTTGTTTTTAGTCACACCATATGGCTTGTGGAAATTTAGCTCCCCAAGCAAGGATCGATCCCAGGCCCCTGGCAGTGAAATTGTTGGGTCCTAACCACTGGACAGCCAGGGAATTCCCCATAAATATTTGTTGAGTGAAATGGAAATAAAGTCAGATGTGGAGTCAAATATCAACTTTGCTATTGTGAAATGGGCTCATCTGCTGATCCTCTCAGAGCCTTGGTTCTCTCATCTGTAAATGGAGGGTAGTAATGTCTACCTCCCAGGATTGTTTGGGAGATCAGGCAAGGTAATTATGTCAGGAACTGAGGAGTCAGTCTATATCGCTCCTTTTTCCTAGCACCAAAAGGAAGTGACTATCCCCCCTGAGAAGGTCCTGGCCTATCGGGTAAAGCAGCTTGTCTTCCCCAGCGCGGAGAGGATGGGTAAGCTAGGCCTGGTGGGGTGGGGGAGCTGAACACATGAAGAAGGTGGGGGTCAGTTCAACTGGGGTCTGTGTCAGTCTGTAGGGGTCCTGGTAGCCTGGAAGGTGGGAGGAAGTTTCAGGGACTGGGAAGAAGGATGGAAGGTGTTGTTGCTTAATCACTGTCATGTCCAGCTCTTTTACAACCCCATGGATTGTAGCCTGCCAGGTTCCTCTGTCCATGGGATTTCCCAGGCAGGAATACTGGAGTGGGTTGCCATTTCCTTCTCCAGGGGATCTTCCCAACACAGGGATCGAACCCATGTCTCCTGCGTTGGCAGGTGGATTCTCTACTGCTGAGCAACCTGGGGACCCAATTCTTCCCTAGAGCTGTTAGCTCCTGTCTCTCTCCCACAATTTATTGTTCCTGTTGGGCAGGGTGGGAAGACTGGGGAGATATTAGAAAGAGGAACTTGAAGAGAGAGAACTGGGCTTTCTAACAACTGATCTCTCTTTCTCTCTTTTTAAAAACTGGTTTAGATATTTGTTTCTTGGGCAAAACCAGCTCCTTTCCAGAAGGTGAGTAAGTGGGCCTCCTGTTCATCATTCTAGAATGGGCAAGGATACTTTTTTTAAAAAGAGGATAGCAAATGACCTGGAATTATAGAGTCATCAGTACTGAGAATGTAACAGGATGCACTCAAGTTTGAGCCAAGGTGAGAGGGCAGGAGGAAAATCTGCCTGTTGGAGAAGTAGGTTGGATTGCATGCTGGCCTAGGGTTTCCAGGCTCCGCCAACTCTGACTTGCTCTGCATAGGTCAGTGGGCTGGATCCTGGGTTCACAGTCCTTACTGAAGGCCTATTGGCTTACAAAGCATAGTTGAATTGCCTGGCCAGTTCTACACAACAGCATGAGCACTGGACTAGGAGTCAGACAGTCTCAGGGGCTTGTCCTGGCTCTGCTGCTCACTAGGCCTACAGCCCACAGAGTCATGGTGGTACTAACCTTAAAATGAGCTGGGACTAGACCAGGAGACCCGTATGATTCTGTGTGTGGCTTCCTCTGGCCTTTCAGTCTTTCCCTGAATCCCATACGGGCTGTACTGCCTAAGAGCCCTTGTGAAGGAGTGGAGGGGTCTAGGTGGCATAGAAGTCTAGGTGGAGTAGAACACTCCAGAGAAATTATTGAAAGTTGTAGAAGCTTCAGGTTCAGTTCTGGCAGGTCTTGCTAGCTCAAGTGAGATTCTCTGCCATTCTTAAGTGCCATCACAGAGGAGTCAGGGAATAGATTCCAGTTCCTGCTGTCCCCCAAATTTTCTGAGTGGCTAAGGGCATGGTGCTTCTCTCTGGACTTCCCTTTCCCCTTCAGTCATCTGAAGTATATGCCTATGGCTGCCTATCTCCGAGCGTAGGAAGGGGTCTATAAATATAGTACTTTGTCATTTATACACCATGATGAGGATGCAGGCTCCCCAGCATAGGCAGCGAGGGCTCAGAATCTAGAATTGAGAACCCCCACCACTGGGACAAGAATGTCCATGGGGTGGGCTGGGGTGGAGGTGACCTGAGGACTCGCTGAGATTATTCTTCCTCTCTTTGCAGAGAAAGATGGCGGTTCATCTTGGTTGGGTAAGGATGGGGAGGCCAGCTATGTTCAGGGTAGCTGCACTCCTCACCTTTGAGCCCTCTGGCCCCAAGGAATGCAGCTCAAATAGGGCCGCTGAGTGTGTGTGTGTGCGCGCACGTGTGTGTGGCAGTAGTAGTGGCGAATGTTGGGAGGAGAAGGGCAGTGCGTGCTCAAGTCGCTTCAGTCATGTCCATCTCTGTGCAACCCCATGGACCATAGCCCGCCAGTTGCCTCTGTCCCTGGGATTCTCCAGGCAAGAATATTGGAGTGGGTTGCCATGCCCTGGAGAAGGGTAGGGCAGTACCAAAAGTAGGTTTCCACTATAGAGGTTGTATCTGTCTCCTCTGAACACAGTGATTCTCACTGGTACACAGATATCACCTGAGGGAAATGTTGAAAGTAGTGATAACTGAGTTCCACCTCTGGAAATTCTGATTTAGCTGATCTGGGGGTGGGGCCTGGTCTGGGCACTGGGAGTTTTAATTACTCCGCAGGGGATTCTCATGCACAGTGAGAACCACTGTTCTAACTTCCTCTAAATCCTCATTACTCCTGTGGTCCAAAGCTTGCACTTTGAATGGCAAGAACTACATAAGCTTTGACTTCCTGGTGGTGGAGAAGAATTGGGGGTTGGTACTAGACTGAAGGTGAACTGGGAGGTGGAAGTGGGGTCAGCAGAAGGCAGTGATGGTGGGTGTCTATCTGCTTCATGTTAACAGAAAAAGACTAGAAGAAGGGAAGTTACAGAGAGGTGGTCTCCAGAAGAACGATAGATCAAGAATGGGGTCTGGGGGGCCTTGGTAATGGAGCTTGCTAGGCTGCAGGGATTGGATTCTTAATTTGTGCCTCCACAGGGAAGTCCTTGAGTTTGGAGAATTTCCAAAGCATAAAAGAGAGGGTTCAGGACATGGTGCGAGTCCTCCAGGATCTGACTCCAGAGGAGCAAAAAGGGGTGCTAAACTGCTTCACTAAGTGCCTCAGCAGTGATGAAGAGCTACAGGATCTAGAGCAAAGAGTAAGAGGCCCAAGGAAGAAGAGGGCAGAGAGAGGGAGGGACGAGTCGGGAGACAATCCACTCTAATGGGACTGGGCTCCTCTCTCCCATCTCCTGGTCCTAGGTGTCTGAGATCCAGTGCTCCGGGGAGCTACAGATGAACAGCCCAGTGAATTCTCTCATAAGCAGTCTTTTCAACGCTGCTGGGGTCTTGATAGAGGCACGCGCAGAAACCATCTGGGATGTCCTGGATGCCCTGATGGGTGAGGAGGGGCTTGGATATAAGCTGGCGTGGAGGACATGCTGAGCAGAGGGACCTGTGTGGAGTCAACTCTTGGGAGGAAGGGGATATCACTGCCTTTTACATTTTTTGGGGCACAGACTTCACACTTCACAAACCAGCCATCTTCCCCAGGCCAGAAATGGAGGGACTGCCTCCTCTTTCCCCATGGTGCAGTCTCTGACCTCCTGCAGGCTAAGAGGAAAGCAGAAACCCAATGGGAATGACCCCTGTCTAGCCACGCTGGGGTTCTCTGGAACTTCCTGTGATGCTTTGTCCCAGGTCTGATCAGACAGCGAAGCCCTGTCCCACTATGTGCCCTGCCTCTCTGCTGACCACCCTCTCTCTTGTCCCCAGAGCTGTCTGAGTACCGGCAGTTTGTTGCTGAGGCCCTAGATAAGGGGACCCTGCTCCACATGAAGGACACGGTAAGGCAGCCTGGGCTGAGCGTCCAGGTCCTAGTGGAAGTGACTGCCCATGCTCTCAAGGGCCCCAGAAACCTCAGTGACCAGTCCCTTCCTACTTCATAGTCCACTGCCAGCTCACGTCTATGCAGCTGGTTTGTGGCAATTCCCTGGACATGTAGTTTTCAGGACAATTCAGGATGGGGTCTTTAGGCTCTGTTGTTTGCCTGTGGGCAAGAGAGGGGGTGGGAGGCTACTAGTTCCAGGAGGGCAATTGGCCCCATGCTGACACATCAGCAGTGTCTATTACCATTTGGGAGTATGAGGCTCCCCAGGCTCTGCAGGAGTGTGCCATGGTGGATTACAACCTCTGCTATGGACTCAGGACTAAGGGGTATGTATGGCCATATAGTTGCCATTTTTGGTATATTTCCTTGTTCTCAGCTTTTACCATCTGGTGGGTTTCCTTTCAGGTGGAGCCCATCCTGAAGAAGAACTGGGGTGAGGGGCCCCTAGATGTGAGCTGTGATCCTGAGGCATGGACTCTCTGTGCCTTCTATGTTGTTGTCTCCATCCTGCTGCAGCTGGGTGAGAAGCCCACCTCTGTGTCTTCCTAAGCATTCGCCCCACCAGCCTCTGAGTGCTCTCCTCCCCAGTCCATCCTCATCATCCCTAATCTCAATCACCAGAATGATGTCTTTAAAACAAGCTGCTATTCTTTGATACATCCCATTCCCTACAATAATGTCCAAAAATCAGCTAGATTGTGGGCATGAACTTCTGATTAAAAGTGGGAGACTGGTCATATTAATTACCTCTCTCTCTCTCTTCAAATTTCACTAAATGACAATAAAGTGATGGAAATGATAGAAACCCACAAGGAATAAAGAAAATTAGGCAGCTGATAAGGGATTTCAACACATCTTTGGAAGCAATTAAAGGAGTGGTAAGCTAGGAGACTCGCGACTGAGGGGTGTGGAGGAGTATAGGAGGAGCCTGCTGGTTTTCATCATAAGCCTTTTAGTTCTAGTTAATATTTTTCAAGACAATAATTGAAAGAAATATGTACTTGCTGTAAAGCATTTCAGATATTGCTCAAAGTCATAGGTAAAGGTACCCAGTGATCTCCCTTCTCCCTTTAATATAACCACTATGCACGTTTTAGGGTGTGTGAACATTTTTTTCTATTGGGCAGTTTTAAAAATGGTAACTTAAACATGACACTAGGATGAGATGGCATACATCTGGTTTGTATCTATCTTTTGAACTATTTATTCTTACATTTACATGTGTAAAAATATTATATGCAACAGGAACTCTTATAAGTGCTTGGAGTGTAGCTTGGTCCACTAATTTGGAAAACTTTAACAGTATCTACTAAAGCTAAACATATGCCTATGACTCAGCAACTCCACTTCCTTGGCATATACCCAAGAGAAATGAGTGCCCGTATTCACCAAAATACTTGCATGTATAAAAACATCAAAATAAGGGCACTAAGCTGAAAACTATTCAAATACCCAGTACCATTAGGATGGATACATATACTGCGCTGTACTTATGCAATAGAAGAGAACAAATTACTGCTACACGTAACAACACGAATGGCTCTCACAGACAGAATGCTGAGCAAATGAAGTCAGCACAAAAATGCATATTTGTGTTTGGGTCCTCTGAGAAGTAGGTGCCAGAATGGAAGCAGCTATGCAAGATAGGGGGAAAGCTTGTGAAGAATGAAGGGAGAGTTAACAGGAATAGATATGGCAAAACTTCAGAGCACGTGATCTAAAACCTGTGAAAGGAGAGGAGGAGGGAGAGACTGAGCAGGAAGAGTCTCAGATGCCAGCACCGTCTGAGGGTCTCTGCCAAGCCAACCAGAGCAAAAGCAGTCTGCCAAGGGGCTCCCCATCAGGCAGGAGGGCCAGGCTCTGGGACGCCACGCTCAGCCTCCGGCAGGGAGCTGCTCAGGAGAGGCTCAGGAGGCAGATCTATAGGAGGGTGGGTTAGAGGTCCTTCATCAAGCTGCTTCCTACAGCAGGTTCTGCTAAAGAAAATCTGGGTGGTGTCCTCTGTGAGACTGTATGATTCCATTTATATGATGCTCAAGAACAGACAAAGCAATGGTGGTAGAAGTCAAAATAATGATTATCTTCATGCGGACATTATTGACTAGGAAGAGGCATGAGGGAATCTTCTGGAGTGCTGGAAATATATCCAAATTCACTGAGCTAACATAAGATCAGTATATTTTAATGGAAGTGTATTATACACAATAAGAAAGGCTTGAAAATGTACATATTATATAACTCCATGTAAATGAGGTGAAAAACAACCAGAACTACACGATGGTGGAAGAAGTCACCGCAGTGGTGACCTCGGGGGTTGCAGTATGTTTGGGAAGGGGCAGTACTGAGAGACTCTTTGGGAGCACTGGACATACTTTATATCTTGATCTGGATAGGGGTTACATGGATGTGTAACCATGTTTACATGTGTGAATGTTTATTAAGCTAAACACAAGATCTGCACACTTTACTGTGAATTTTTATCTCAATAAAAACTTTAAAAATATAATGAGAACAGATTTGAGCAGTACAGAGGAATATAAACAAATTAAGTAAAAGTTTCCTCTCAAACCCCTTAACCCTATTACCTAGTCCCACTTCCTTGTGATAGCCATAGTAACAATTTTAGTGTTTATTACAACTAAAAATTATATTCTTGAATTTATTCTTGATTTATTAATTTTGAAAGAAAGTGAAAGTATTAGTTGCTCAGTTGTGTCTGACTCTTTGAGACCCCATGGACTGTACTCTGCCAGACTCCACTGTCCATGGAATTCTCCAGGCAAGAAAGCTGGAGTGAGTTGCCATTCCCTTCTCCAAGAGATCTTCCTGACCCAGGGATCAAACCCACATCTCCTGCCACTGCAGGCAGATTGTTTATCATCTGAGCCATGGGTAGTATCTATTGATTACCCAGGATTAAGGATGAATGTTGTGAAAAAACAGACACTGAACAAGAAGTTCACAGTAGGAAAGGGTTACAAAAAATACAGGGTACTATGAGAGTGTTTAATAGAAGGTAACAGGGTGGTCCCATCTTACCTCTGACAGTCCTTTAGCCTTTTCCTTAAATGCCGATTCTAGCCATGCCAAACTATTGGTCTTCAATTTGAACATGACATGCACTTTTACAATGCTGTGCTTTTTAAATACAGGTTGTATTCTTCCTCTGCCTGGATTACCTTCCCCTGCCTTAACCACCTCTTAAGCTAAGGCTTAAATATCTTTTCTTCAGTATTTATCCCAGTTTCCCAAAGAATTTGGTTACTTCTTCCTCTGATTGACCCAGAGCATGTTGAATACGTTTCTATTAAGGCCTTATTATACCATACAGAAATTATTAACACATATGTCTGTTCCACTGATGTCAAAGCTTCTGGAGAACAGGGTTTACTTTAAATTTTACTTTTCTTTACTGAAAAAGTGAAAAGTGAGTCACTCAGTCATGTCTGACTCTTTGTGACCTCATGGACTATACAGTCCATGGAGTTCTCCAGGCCAGAATACTGGAATGGGTAGCTCTTTCCTTCTCCAGGGGATCTTCCCAACCCAGGGATTGAACCCAAGTCTTTAACAGCTAAGCCACCAAGGAAACCCAAGAATATTGGAGTGGGTAGCTTATCCCTTCTCCAGGGGATCTTCCCAACCCAGGAATTAACCCGGGGTCTCCTGCATCACAGGTGGGTTCTTTACCAGCTGAGCCACTTTAATAGGGCCCTTTTCCAAAGTGCCTTTGAGTTGGGGGAAGTTTGGGAGACACATTCAGAATTTCATGAGGCTGTCTCAACCAGTTGTCATTAAGATTTTTTTTTTTTCTGTCCTCTTAGAGTGCAAGCAAGGGACTGCTTGTCTAAAGGAGATTAAACTAACCCAGAAGTCTGAGGTTCATATTTGATCTGCTGATTTCTCTCCTTTTCATCTCACATTTCTGACTCCAGAGTGAAGCTCAATACATTAACTGTGGAATTCTGTAAGGAATTTCCTGCTCCAGAACCTGAAACTGGTGAAGGGGATGGTTTTGAAATGGGGACAGCCAGAACAGTCATTATTTGAGCTTGGAGGGATGTGAGAGATTCTACTAACTCGTACTCATTCTTCTGAACTCTTAGCTCAAGCAGTACCCACTTCTGACAGTTTCAACATCTCTCCAGTCTGAGTTAGAGACCCTGTTGGGAAGGAAACCATTTTGGAGAAATGCAAGTTTCGCCACCTTGGGATAGATAGAGTTGGATGTCAACAGGTCTTGGAGAAGAGGGAAAACTACCTTGCAGGTAACAAATTGAGGAATTTATTGATTTTGCTCCTAAGATGGAGAAGAGGAGCATTGAAAGGAGAGAGAATGGAGCTAAAGAGAAGCACAAGAAAGGCAGAGAGAGACTGAGACTAGATGAAATAATAAAAACTTCTCGATGTGAAAAGGTGAGAAACACTCAAGAATGGTGATGCCAATGTTGTTTCTGGTAGTGGCAAGCTAGGTTATTTATTATCCTGGTAAATATATGGTTACATCTAAATGAGCAGTAATTATATATAGAAATAATAAAACTATTAATAGCATCTTTTGATGTTAAATACAGGATAATAATATAATATAATAAATTTAAAGTGTTCTAAAGGGTTTTATCTTATTTGGGAAAAGAGAAAAGATATTGCTTACTTTTAGACTTTGATGATATTGTATGTATTCTATAATTTTTAAGGTAACCATCAAAAGACTAGGGAACAGATGAGTGGAGGGTAAAAAGCAGAGTGATAAAAAAATTATCAACAAAAAGAATACATGAAACAAGGGAAAATGAAACCTTAAACAGGTGAAACAAAAAACCCCAAAGAAAATGGTGGAATGAAATCCACATGTATTAGAAATTACATGTATACAGGGCTAAATGATGCAGCGACAATGTAATATTGTCAGAATGGATACATTTATCTATTTACAGTTTGTAAGACATCTAAATAACATACAGATATAAAATATTGAAAATAAAGTGGTGGATAAACATTAGCTCTGTAAATACTAGCCAAGAAGAAACTGGTATAGTTATGTTAATATTAGGCAAAATAAACTTGAGGTATTAAGCATTATTAGTGGCAAAGAAGACCACTTCACAATGATAAAAATTTCAATTTACCAAGAAGATACAACAATTTTGAATTGCTATGTACATAATAATATAATCTCAAAATATAGAAAGCAAACATTGACAGACAACAAAATAGTCAAGTACAAAACTACTGTGAAGATTTTAACACACTCCTCTTAGTAATTTATAGAATAAGCAGCTAAAATGTCAGTGATACAGATGATTTGAACAACATAATTAACAAACTTGGTCTGATTGACATATTTAGAAAGCTATACCCAACAATAACTGAAGAATAAAACTTTTAGCAATAAAAATATACATATCAAACTTGTAAGGTGACTTCCCTGGTGGCCCAGGGGTTGAGAGTCCTCCTGCAAGTGCGAGGGACATCAACTGGATCCCCAGTCCAGGAACTAAGGTTCTACATGCCTTGGGCAACTAAGCCTGTGCACCACAACTATTAAGCTGGCGCTCTAGAGCCCTCAAACCGCAACCACTGAGCTTGCAGGCCACAACTGTTGCACTCCATGTGCCCGACAGCCTGTGCCCTGCAACAAGAGAAGTCACCACAATGAGAAACCCACGCACCACAACTAGAGAAAGCCCAAGTGCAGCAATAAAGACCCAGGGCAGCTAAAAAAACCCCCAAAACTTGTAAGATTAGCTAAAGCTGATATTTTAGAGAACAGAATATGTATGTATAACCTTAATAGTTTATGTGAAAGAAGAAAGGCTTAAAAGAAAAAATCAAAGAATTAAGTATCTATGTCAAGGAACTAAAAAAAAATTAGCAAAATAAATCTAAATAAATGGAAGGAAAGAAAGGGCACAGCAAATATAAAGTAGTAAATAAATAATAAAGAGGTTCAATAAAGACAGATATTGGATCTTTGAAATCAGTAATAAAATACACAAACCTCTGAGAAGAGTGATAAAAAGAAAAAGGGAGAAAGCACCTATAACCAATTTCAAAAACGCAAAGGAGACGGTACTATAGATGCTATGTGTGTGTTAGTCGCTCAATCATGTCTGACTCTTTGCGACCCCATGGACTGCGATCCCTGTCCAACAGGCTCCTTTGCCCATGGAATTCTCCAGGCAAGAATACTGGAGTGAGTTGCCATTCCCTTCTCCAGGGCATCTTCCCAACCCAGGCATCGAACCTGGGTCTCCTGCATTGCAGCAGATTCTTTACCATCTGAGCTACCAGGGAAGCCCACTATAGATGCTACAGGCATTAAACAGATAAAAGGATAGTAGAACAACATTGTGCCAATAAATTTAAGATTTTAGGTTAAATAAGAACTATCCTAGAAAAGTATAACTACTAAAACTAACCCAAGAAGAAATAGAAAATATGAAAAATCCTATAACTACAAAGGACATTATATCAACAGTAAAATATCTTCCCACAAAAATTCTAAGTTCAGATGGTTTCTCCAGTAAATTCAATGAAGTATTCAAGAATAAAGAATTCCAACATTATATACACTTCTCCAGAGAATTAAAAAAGGCAACACTTTCCAAATTGTTTACAATGCTAGCAAAATCTAACAAGAACATGAGAAAGAAAAATGCAGGCCAGTCTCACACATAAACTTAGATGCAAAAATAGAAAATGAATAGCAAACCAAGAAATAAAAAGAAGACTACATTAAGACTAAGTTAGGTTTGTCTAGGACTTCAAGGTTAGCTTAACAGTAAGAAATCAATTTATGTAATTCATCACATTGAAAGTTTAGGAAGAAAAGTGACATGACCACCTCAGTAGATACAGAAAAAGCACTTGATAAAATTCAATTTTCATTCTTGATAAAAATGCCTAAAATGGACCTAGAGATTATTGTACAAAGTGAAGTCAGACAAAGACAAATATCATATACTATCACTTACATGTGGATTCTAAAAAATGATACAAGTGACATAATTTACAATACACTCACACACATAGGAAATACATTTATGGTTACCAAAGGAGGAAAGAGTGGGGGAGGGTAAATCAGGAGTTTGGAATTAGGAGTAGATACATACTACTATATATAAAACAAACAACAAGGACCTACTATATAGCACAGGGAACTATAGTCAATGTTTTGTAATAACCTATAGTGGGAAAGAATCTGTAAAGAATAGATATATATTTCTGGAATATATATAACGGAATCACTTTCCTGTATATCTGAAACTAATACAATATCACATATCAACTAGACTTCAATAAGAAGTTGTTTGCTTTAACACCATATACTATCACTTAAATGTGGACTCTGAAATCTGACACAAGTAACCTTATCTACGAAACGTTCATGGACACAGAGGACAGACTTGGTGGTTGCCAAGGGGAGGAAGGGATAGGAGAGGGATAGATTGGGAGTTTGGGATTAGCAGATGCAAACTGTTATATAGAGAATGGATGAACAACAAGGTCCTGCTATATAGCATAGGGAACTATATTCAATATCCTGTGCTAAACCATAATAGGAAAGCATATGAAAAAGAATGTACATATGTATGTGTGTATAATATATAATATATATATAACTGAATCACTTTGCTGTACACCAGAAACTAATACAACACTGTAAGTCAACTATACTTAAATAAAATTTTTAAAAAGTTGTTTGTTTTGAAGGAAGAAAGTGCATAAAAAATTCCTACTAGAGAAACAAGAATAAAACAGATGTCTTTAATCTGATACACATACTATAAACTACCTACAGTAAATATCATGTTTAATGGAGTGAAATAAGTTTTCTCTCTCAATCAGAAGCAAGACAAGGATGCCTACTGCCACTGCCTTTATTGATTTGACATTACATAGATGGTCTAGCAAGTATAGGAAGCCAAAAGAGAAACAAAATATGTATGGTTACTGTTTTAAAAAGAAAATTGCCAAAAAAGAAAATTGTATTACTTGCAGATGATCTAATTTGTATATAGTAAGTCCAAAAGAGTCTATAGATTATTAAAAGAAGTAAGATAATTTAGTAATTGCTAAAATATATATAAACCAATTGTATTTATATATATATACAATTTCATGAAGGAATGATGCTAAAGCTGAAACTCCAGTACTTTGGCCACCTCATGCGAAGAGTTGACTCATTGGAAAAGACTCTGATGCTGGGAGGGATTGGGGGCAGGAGGAGAAGGGGACGGCAGAGGATGAGATGGCTGGATGGCATCACTGACTCGATGGATCTGAATCTGAGTGACCTCCGGGAGTTGGTGATGGACATGGAGGCCTGGCATGCTGCGATTCATGGGGTTGCAAAGAGTCAGACACAACTAAGTGACTGAACTGAACATGAAATTTAAAAATACCAATTATAATAGCACCAAAAATGTGAAATACCTAGGAATATACCTAACAAAAAGCCTGAAAGACACATTAAGTTATAAAATTTTATTGATAGACCTAGGAGACTTAAAGAAGGAATACTGTGTTGAAGGGTTAAAAGCCACTATATTGCAAAAATTTGAAATCTTCCGAAATAATTTATGGATTCAATGCAATCTCAACAAAAATCCCAACATTTCTGTGCATATAACTTAATAAGTTATCCACTTCCACTTATATGGAAGTATAAAGAGGCACAAATAGCCATGATATTCTTGAAAAACAAGATAGAAAAACCTGCTCTACCAGATAAAAACTGTAATATTTTGGTGTAGCATTAGAACAGGGAGAGACAAATAGAAAAATAGAAGAGACATCTCAGACATAGATTCTCGTGCATAAACGGACCTGTGCTATATGACAGAGGTATCATTGCAGAGCACTGGGGAACGGCTAGATTTTTCAGTAAGTGGTGTCAGTACAATTGAGTAACCATATAGATAAAAAATTATAAACGATGCCTAGCACACAGCATATATAAAATTAATTCCAGTTAGAATTTAGATCTAAATGTGAAGGCAAGTCTATATTAACATTAAAAACGCTTGTTCAAGGGAATTCCCTGGCAGTCCAATGGTTAGGACTCTGCGCTTTGACTGCCAATGGCTCAGATTCAATCCCTGGTCAGGGAATTACGATCCCACAGTTGAGCTGTGCAGCACAGCCAAAAATAAATAAAAACCCCAAACAAACAAAACAAAGACATTTGTTTATCAAAAGATATCATAAAGAGGTGAAAAGACAAACTATAGCATGGAGAAGATATTTAAAACTTGTAACTCACAAAATAATAAGAGCCAGTATAAGGAGCTTGTACCAATCAATAAAAAAGATGACTCAATACAAAGAGAGTCAAAAGTGTTCTAAAGAATATTTGGAAAAAGAATCCTAATGGCTAACAAACATGAAATGATGATTAACCTGATTAGTAATCAGGAAACATAAATAAAAATCTCCAGGAGATACTATTTACTCAATTACCAGTCTGGAAAAGGATTAAAGGTCTCACAATACCAAATGTTGGTAAGTATCTGAAACAATGAGAACTTCCATACACTATCATTGGGAAGATAAATTAGTACAAACTCTTTGAATAGCAGTTCATCATTACAAATGGAACACTGACATACCCTATAACCCCAAAATTTGACTGCTAGAGTTTTCTATAAACTCTAGAAAAACTTGTGAACATATGCATCACATGGTATATAAAGAATTTTACTTAGTAGGATGTTGTAACAGTCAAAACAGAAACAACTTTAGTGTTCCCCAACAATAGAATGGATAAACAAACTGTGGCATATTTATATAATGGCAGAGTACATCATGAGAAACCCTGGGCTGGAAGAAGCACAAGCTGGAATCAAGATTGCAGGGAGAAATATCAGTAACCTCAGATATGCAGATGACACCACCTTTATGGCAGAAAGTGAAGAGGAACTAAAAAGTCTCTTGATGAAAGTGAAAGAGGAGAGTGAAAAAGTTGGCTTAAAGCTCAACATTCAGAAAACGAAGATCATGGCATCTGGTCCCATCACTTCATGGGAAATAGATGGGGAAACAGTGGAAACAGTGTCAGACTTTATTTTGGGGGGCTCCAAAATCACTGCAGATGGTGACTGCAGCCATGAAATTAAAAGACGCTTACTCCTTGGAAGGAAAGTTATGACCAACCTAGATAGCATATTGAAAAGTAGAGACATCACTTTGTCAACAAAGGTCCATCTAGTCAAGGCTATGGTTTTTCCAGTGGTCGTGTATGGATGTGAGAGTTGGACTGTGAAGAAAGCTGAGTGCCAAAGAATTGATGCTTTTGAACTGTGGTTTTGGAGAAGACTCTTGAGAGTCCCTTGGACTGCAAGGAGATCCAACCAGTCCATCCTAAAGGAGATCAGTCCTGGGTTCATTGGAAGGACTGATGCTGAAGGTGAAACTCTTAATACTTTGGCCACCTCATGCGAAGAGTTGACTCACTGGAAAAGACTCTGATGCTGGGAGGGATTGGGGGCAGGAGGAGAAGGGGATGAGAGGATGAGATGGCTGGATGTCATCATGGACTTGATGGACGTGAGTTTGAGTGAGCTCCGGGAGTTGGTGATGGACAGGGAGGCCTGGCGTGCTGCAATTCATGGGTTCACAAAGAGTCGGACATGACTGAGCAACTGAACTGAACTGATACTATACAGCAAAAATATAAATGAACTAACTCTATGTGAGAGTAATCTTTAGAAAGAATCAAGGCATAAAAGAGTATATCCATTATGATTCCATTATGTTCTAAAACAGAGAAACTTTATGGTTTAGGGATCCAACTTTGGTGATAAAACTCTAAGAAAAGGCAGGAAATAATTATTATCATTCCTCCTCTATGGAGGAGGAATGATAAGATCAGGTACAGGCACATGGTAAAGGGGTGGGTTTTGAGGATGGTAGAAATATTTTATTTCTTCACTGTGTGGTGGGTATTTCAGATGTTTGATAATTATGTTAAACAGTAAATTAGTGTTTAATGCACTTTTCTGTATGCATGTTATATTTCACAATAACAGTGGTAAAAAAAAAATGGTGATGCTTATTGTTTCATTTTAAGCTTTTTGTGTGTCGAGGCAGAATAATCCTTCCTCTGCCTGTCTTCTGAAATCTTCCC
Organism: Capra hircus; assembly: GCF_001704415.2. NCBI lineage: Eukaryota > Metazoa > Chordata > Mammalia > Artiodactyla > Bovidae > Capra > Capra hircus. Next base: position 39,880,050 of record NC_030826.1, on the reverse strand, counting down.
TCAAATCTACCACCTAACATCCTAAGTCACAACGGCACTTAATTGCAGTGTTTATTTGTCTCAGACACTAGTCTGGGCCTTTCCTGGTGACAGGGACCGAGACTACTGAACACTGGACCTATAGTAAATAAAAGTTTATTGATAGAATGTATGCAAATTACCAGTCAACACTAAAGGAAATCAACCCTGAATATTCACTGGAAGGACTCCTGCTCAAGCTGAAGCTTCAATACTTTGGCCCCCTGATGCAAAAAGCTGACTCACTGGAAAAGACCCTGATGCTGGGAAAGATTGAAGGCAAGAGAAGGGGATGACGGGATGAGATGGTTGGACGGCATCACCGACGCTATGGACATGGGTTTGAGCAAGCTCTGGGAGATGGTGAAGGACAGGGAAGCCTGGCGTGCTGCAGTCCATGGTGTCACAAAGAATCAGACACAACTGAGTGAACAACAATAATGCAAATTATGGTGAAAGCTCTGGATTCCTAGCTGTGTAGAATTACTCCATTGTTTATCACAGGCCCACAAAGGAGGAATGACTGAGCAACCACCACCACCACAAAGCTAATACAGAGCCTTAAAACTGTTGGTGTTTTATGGTCTACATAGCTCTTTCATATAAACGATAAGATTACATAGTGCCTCGCTCCCGGAAGTGGAGGGTCTGCACGGAGAGCGCCGCTGGGTCTGGGTGCCTGGAGGCAGAAGTGCTCTCGGAGCTCGCTCATCGGCCGCCGACCGCCATGTCGTCCTTCGATACCAATCCCTTCACGGACCCAGTGGACGTAAACCCCTTCCAGGATCCCTCTGTGACCCAGCTGACCAATGCCCCACAAGGAGGCCTGGCTGAATTCAACCCTTTCTCAGAGACAAATGCAGCGATGACGGTTCCTGTCTCACAGATGCCCGGGCCCTCGCAGCCGGCAGTTTTCCAACCCTCAGTGGAGCCCACCCAGCCAACCCCCCAGACTGCGGCCTCTGCAGCCCAGGCAAGCCTGCTCCGGCAGCAGGAAGAACTGGACAGGAAAGCGGCCGAGCTGGAACGGAAGGAGCGGGAGCTTCAGAACATGGTGGCCAACTTACATGCCAGAGAGAACAACTGGCTGCCCCTGGCTGTGTGGTGCCCTGTCAAGCCCTGCTTCTATCAGGACTTCTCCACAGAGATCCCTGCCGACTACCAGCGGATATGCAAGATGCTCTCCTATCTCTGGATGTTGCATTCAGTGACACTGTTTCTGAACCTGCTTGCCTGCCTGACCTGGTTCTTAGTCAACACCTCCAGGGGAGTAGACTTTGGCCTCTCCATCCTGTGGTTTGTGATCTTCACCCGCTGTGCCTTCCTTTGTTGGTATCGACCCACCTATAAGGCTTTCAGGTCTGACAACTCTTTCAGCTTCTTCGTGTTCTTCTTTGTATTTTTCTGTCAAATCTGCATTATCCAGTGGATCGGCATCCCTAGCTTTGGGGACAGTGGCTGGATTGCAGCCCTGTCTACGATGAAGCACAACTTGGCTGTGTCGGGCATCACGATGGTGGTGGGTGGCTTCTTCACCCTCTGTGCCGTGCTCTCACTCTTCCTCCTGAAGCGGGTGCAGTCCCTGTACCGCAGGACAGGGGCAGCTTCCAGCAGGCGCAGGAGGAGTTTTCCCAGGGCATCTTCAGTAGCAGGACCTTCTGCAGTGCTGCCTCATCTGCTGCCCAAGGAGCGTTCCAGGGGAATTAGTCCTCCTGACTCCTCCCTCTGCCCTGGCCTTCTCTCTCACCTGCCTTCTGAGCTGCACTATCCATGGGTGCCTTAACTATTGGGTATGCCCAGCACAGACCTGGGGAGGGTCTTGCCTGTGGCTCTTCTTCCTCCCTCAGCAATCATCTCTCCCTTCCACCTGAGGAAAGGGGAGGGAGAGACAGGAACTTTTTTTTACACAAGAGAGAAAAAAAAAAAAAGCTGTCTTTTCTTCTCTGGTGGTGGTTTGATAGGACTTTTTTGTCTCTTTGGAAGCAGTGGGACTGAAGTTCTCTTCTTCCCATACACAGATACACACGTGTACTCACACACATACAAACACAAACATACACACTTGGGATCACTGGCTGTCCTGGGCCCAACCACCTGAGGTTTTATTTCTGCTGGAGTCCTGAGATTCCACTCCTCCCCAGCAGGCCTGACCAGAATCTGGCTTCATGGACCCAGCCTGTGACTTCCACAGTCCTGCCCTTCCCTCCTGCTCAGACTCTGGGAGCCTCCTAAGGGCTCGCCTTTAGATGAGCTGCAGTCTGGGCTCTTCCTCAGATCACTCTAGGATGAACGCTGGGCTTCCAGCCTCTGTCCTGCCTCATGTTTCTAACAGTTTCCTAGCCCTTTAGGCCCCCACATCCTCCCGATGTGGGCAGTACATGGTGCCCTCTGGGGCCCTTCTTAAGCCCTTCCCTGTTTAGACTTACTGAATGTGCAGTGGGGTTGGTTGGGATTTGGGGATGGAGAGGGATAGAGGACACTAACCCGAAGTTGTCTTGCCCAGCTTTTGGCAGTCTTGTATTAGGGTGGGTCTGATTGTCCTGGTGTGGTTTGTTTGGCCCTATTCGTTTTGATTTCCTCTCTTTCTGAGGGACAGCTGCCCTTTAGCTTGGCCTCATATTCTTGCCCATCCCTGCCCCCCACCATCAGCAGTATCTAGCTTGTATGACTCTTAGGAAGGGCAAGGGGAATGAGTTCAGAACTTCATTCTTCAAGCCACCTTTTTAAGTGTTCCAGACTAATCCCCCAGGGTTCTCCCATACTCCCCAAGCAGAGTCTAGATCACCTTCCACTAGTCCTGGGGATTCCCCAGGAGTTGTGTCACTCTGATGGGTGCTTAGGAGTTCAAGGTTAAAACCTGTATCCTGTCCTCCAGAGATGGTAGGAGTGGGTGGGTAGACTGAGGGGACTTCTCAAAAAGCTGTCCAACCCAGGGCATCTGGGGCCTACCCAGAGGCAGCCCTGAAGCTGCCAGCTGACACAGCCCCAGAGCCACTGAATGAGGATGGCAGGGACCAAGGTTTTGTGAACTCCTTTCTGGTATTTTTTTTCTCCGTGTACAAATGTATATGTTATGTCTCGATTTTGTCCTTAAATAAAAACAAAAGACATTTTCAGACAAAAAAAAGATTACATAAAGTTATATTTTAAGAGGGGCTGAGCCTGGTATTAATTAGATTCCCCACAGCAGGGATGAGAAAATGGTCTTTGACAAGATAGAAAATGATCCAGTCAGGACTAGAATCAGAAAGCCAAGGTCTTTCCATTGTAGAATGCAGACATCTTTCTCACTGGCTTTCTGTCGCTCAAGGGAGACGTAGTTTGCAAGATGCTTTGGACATTGGACATTAGACTTCATCAGCTGGGCCATGAGAAAGACGAGGGAGGCAGACACACATACCTCCATCCTCAATTTAGTCTTTCCTCTGCATTTACAAATTTGGTTGACTTTCTTCTGCTTGAGTCACATTCCAGGTAACAGAAATGAGGTAGGGTCCAGGAGCCTAAATTAGAGCTCTCCAGTCCAAGTTTTGTGCTTAAAGCCACTTTCTTTTCTTTTTGCTTCCCGATTTCCTTACCGTCTTTGTTTTCCAAATACCTTCACTGTGGTCTATTTGTTTACAGATTTTGATACTAGATGCGTTACCCTGGGATGACACAAAGTGATAATACTGTATCTGTTTATCCAAACTTCAACTCACGTATTTAGCAGTCTTCAAAATAAACACTGCCACTCAGCAACCATACTTTGGCACCAATCATGTTTCTGCAACCTTAGGGTCCTTCAGACCTACACAATTCATTACTGTGCAAGAGCTGCTGCAGTTATATTACTTTGCGATAGTTACAATCTCTGGCCCAGTGAGAAATACAAAAATTCTTTCTTTGGCTACTTAATTTTCAATTCTGAGGAATGGGTTATTGGTGAAACAATAAGCCTGCTGTGATAGAAAATAACTTCCACTCTAGGCCACTGACACCTGCACAAACCTGGTAGTGATATGTTTTCCCCCATTATTGTAACTTAAAAATTAATGTTTCTTGAGATCAGGTTTTGCTTTTGACTATTAAACTATTTCTACTCATAGAGGTAATCACACTAATCTGTCAGTTTATCTATGGTTCTTCCTTTCGAGGGGAATGAAGAAGCTTCTGAAACTAAAGGAGGAAATCAAGAAGTGCCTGAGAAACATTTATCAGATGCATGAACTATGGCGTAAGGGAAGCCTGCTAACGGTGAACACAGTTAACCAAACACAGTTAAGCAAACACAGCAGCAACCTAAAGAGTACAGGGGCACTGGAGGATGTAAAACAAAATATTAGAGAAAATTGCTTTCTGGCTTAGGAAAAAAAAAAAAAAGAAATTCTCAAACTCAAGAGCAGTGCCTACACACTGCAGGATTTTCTAAGGAGAGGGAAGGAAACGCCAAACTGAGCTGACATCAAAAAGCAGCAGGTTGTTCCCTTGACAGGCCCCTGCAGCATGTGCAGCGTCTCCACTGGCCACATCCTGCAGTGCATGGTGGCCAGTAGCTTCACCAACCCTTCTTCCTTGTGTGGTTTTGTAGCAGAGTCTTTAGGGTTCCCTACATCTTACTATCCAATTCCTTGTTATTCTAATCCCGTTATGGTTAACAATTCTTTATATTAAAATTTCCCTGTTCAAAATGTTTCATGTTTTCTGTCTCCTGATTGGACCTGACTGACACACTTATCTACAATGTTAACACTAACAAAAAATAACCCTAGTACTAAAACACAGATAATGGTATAAGGAAAACTGCAGACTAATATGTCTCATAAAATAAATGCAAAAATCATCAATAGAATATTAGCAAATCAAATCCAACAATGTATAAAAAACTGTACATTATGACTAAAAATTGATGCTTTTGAACTGTGGTGTTGGAGAAGACTCGAGTCCTTGGCCTGCAGGAGATCAAACCAGTCCATCCTAAAGGAAATCAGTTCTGAATATTCACTGAAAGGACTGATGCTGAAGCTGAAAGTCCAATACTCTGGCCACCTGATGCGAAGAACTGACTTACTAGAAAATATCCTGATGCTGGGAAAGATTGAGGGCAGGAGGAGAAGGGGACAACAGAGGATGAGATGGTTGGATGGCATCACTGACTCAATGGACATGAGTTTGAGTAAACTCTGGGAGTTGGTGATGGACAGGGAGGCCTGGTGTGCTGCAGTCCATGGGGTCGCAAAGAGTCAGACATGACTGAACGTTGAACTGAAGCGATGACTAAAAACGATTTATTCTGAATACAGAATAGTTCTAACATTTGAAAATCGATTTATCTATCAACATCAACAGACTAAAGATGAAAATATCATATATCAATCAAAGGAATAGAGGGATAGAGAACTTTGTCAACTTAACAAAGAACATCTATTTAAAAAAAACAACTATACCTAAAATCACATGTAATAGTGAGAAACTTGATGCTTTCTCTCTAAGACTAGAAACAAGACAAGGATGTGCCCACTCACCATTACTATTCAATGTCATACTGGAAGTGCTAACTAATACAGTAAGACTAGATAAGGAAATAATAGATATACAGATTGGAAGGAAGAAATAAAACTGTTTTGTTTGCAGATGACATGGTTGTCTAAGTAGAAAATCTCAAAGAATCTACCAAAAACCTCCTGGAATTAATAGCAATTAGAGAAAGATCATAGCATGTAAGGTAAATATACAAAAGTTAATTGCCTTTCTAAATACCAGCAATAAACACTTGGAATTTGAAATTAAAAATACAAGACAAGACTTTCCTGGTGGTCCAGTGGTTATGAATCCACCCGCCTAGGCAGGGGACATGGGTTCAATCCCTGTTCCAAGAAGATCCCACAACACACAGAGCAACTACGTCTGTGTGCCACAACTACTGAAGCCTGAGTGCCCGGAACCTATGCTTTGCAACAAGAGCAGCCACTGCAATGAGAAGCCCAAGCATCACAACTAGCGAGTAACCCCCACTCGCTGCAACTGGAGAAAACCTGTGTGAAGCAATGAAGATCCAGCAGAGCCAAATAATAAATAAAAATTTTTTAAAAATTTATACAAAAAGGCAAAAGACGACAACTATCATCATACTGCTGCTGCTGCTAAGTCGCTTCAGTTGTGTCCGACTGTGCGACCCCAGAGACGGCAGCTCACCAGGCTCCCCCGTCCCTGGGATTCTCCAGGCAAGAACACTGGAGTGGGTTGCCATTTCCTTCTCCAATGCATGAAAGTGAAAAGTGAAAGTGAAGATGCTCAGTCATATCTGACTCTTAGTGACCCCATGGACTGCAGCTTACCAGCCTCCTGCGTCCATGGGATTTTCCAGGCAAGAGTACTGGAGTGGGTTGCCATTGCCTTCTCCAAACATCATACTGAGGAAGAACTAAATCAGGGGACTGACACCAACCAAATATAAGCCTTACTATACAGTAATCAAGGTAGATCAGTCCTGGGTGTTCTTTGGAAGGAATGATGCTAAAGCTGAAACTCCAGTACTTCGGCCACCTCATGAGAAGAGCTGACTCATTGGAAAAGACTCTGATGCTGGGAGGGATTGGGGGCAGGAGGAGAAGGGGACGACAGAGGATGAGACGGCTGGATGGCATCACAGACTCGATGGACGTGAGTTTGAGTGAACTCTGGGAGTTGGTGATGGACATGGAGGCCTGGCATGCTGCAATTCATGGGGTCGCAAAGAGTCGGACACAACTGAGCGACTGAACTGAACTGAACCATACTGAGGAAAGATTACATGAATTAATAAGTAGGGAACCCAGACATAGATCCACACAAATGTAGTCAACTGACCTTTGGCAAAGGAGCAAAGGCAATTCAATGGAGGAAGGACAGTCTTTTCAACAAATGGTGCTGGAACCATCCATAGGCAAAAAAAAAAAAAAAAAAAGAATCTAAACATACAACTTACAATTTTCGCAAAAACTAATTCATCTTAGACTAAATGTAAATCACGAAACTAACTTCTTGAATACAACAGGAGCAAACTACATGACTTTGGGCTTGGTGATGAGTTTGTAGATATAACATAAAAAGCATGATCCATGGAAAAATATTGACTATACTTTTATTTATTTTTGGCTACATGGGTATTCCTTGTTGCCCAGGCTTTTCTCCAGTTGGGGCAAGCGGGGGCTGCTCTCCAGTGGTGTGTAGGCTTCTCATTGCAGTGGCCTCTCCTGTTGCTGAACGTGGGCTCCAGGGCGCACAGGCCTCCGCAGGTGCAGTGCGAGGGCTCAGCAGTTGCGGGTCCCTGGGCTCTGGAGCACAGGCTCGATAGTTGGGGTGCATGGGCTTAGCTGTTCCACAGCACGTAGGATATTCCCAGGCCAGGGACTGAACCAGTGTCTCCTGCATGGGCAGGGGGATTCTTCACCAGTGAGCTACCAGGGAAGCCCAAAACTGGTAAACTGGATTTTACTAAAATTAAAAACTTCTGCTCAGTGAAAGACATTGTGAGAAGAGACAAACCACAAAATTGGAGAAAATATTTGCAAAACACATATCTGATAAGAATTTGTATCTAAAATATACAAAGAACTCTTGGAACTCAACAATATGAATGAAAAATTCAATAAAAACAAGGAGAAAGATCTAAATGATAGATATACAGATGACAAATAAACACATGAAATAATGCAGAGACCAGATGTCATTAGGGGATTTAAAATTAAAACAGTAATGAACTATCACTATATACCTAATAGAATAGCCAAAATCAAAAAAACTTAAAATACCAAAAGCTGGTGAAGATGAGGAACAAGAAACACATCCATTGCAGTGGGAATGTAAAATGGTAAACCAATTTGGGATATAGTTTGGAAATTTCTTACAAAACTAGACATTATCTTACCTTACAACCCAGCAATCATGCTCCTAGGTATTTACACAATTGATTTGAAAACTCATGTCCATACAAAAATCTGTACACAAATATTTATAGCAATTTTATTCATAATCATCAAAAACTTGAAGCAATCAAGATGTCCTTTATACACCATGATATGGAATATTAGTCAGCAATAAAAACTGATATATCAAAGCCATACAGTGACATGGAAGAATCTTAAATGAAGACTGGTAAGTGAAAGAAGCCAGTCTGGAAAGTCTACATACTGTATGGTTCTAAGTTTAATTTACTTTGGGAAAGGCAAAACTGTAGAGACAGTAACAAGATTAGTGGTTGTCAAGGGCTGTGGGGTAAGAGAGAGAGAAGAATAGATTAAACAGAGGGCATTTTAAGGGTGGTGGAACTATTCTGTGTGAAACTGTAGGGGTGGACACATGTCAATATGTACTTGTCAAAACCCACAGAACTGTACAACACACAGAATGAACCTTAATATAAACTATTAAAACTATAGATGATAATGTATCGACATTGGTTCATTAATCATAACAAATGTATCACACTAATGCAAGATGTTATTAACAGGGGAAACGGGGAGGGGTGAGGGGGTGGGCTGAAGTGGGTATATGGAACTCTGTGTAATATCTGCTCAATTTTTCTGTAACCCTAACTCTATACTAAAAAACAAAGTCTATTATTCTAAAATAAATAGACTAAAAGCAAAGAGACTAAAAGAAATAACTTTTTTGGTTCTAATTATAAAAGTAATACATATGCCTTTATATCATGAGTGATATCAAACAAAATAATATATGGAAAGTACAAAATTTTATTATATACTTGTCTACTCTTCTTGACCTTAACATAGTTTTAGGTACAAAGAAACAAGATTGTTTGTAAGCAACAAAACATATTTCATTAAAAATCATCCACTGAGATTAAATGCCTTCTTAGAAATACCATGTTGACTATCTTTTTATGGTTTTTACAATGTACATTTTCCAATGTTTTGGTCTTACTGATCTTCCTTAAAGAAAATATCTATGACACTTTGGGATGTGAACAAATCATCTTACGTCTTCCACCTCCACAAGCAAGTAATGATGCTTTCACCCCTAGTCTTCATGTTGAAATTCACTGGCATGATTTAGCTCCATAGATTTGGACGGAAATGCAGGTCTGACATGTAACATCAACATCAGGACTAAAAGTCCCAGGACTACAAACCACTGCAGAGGAAAGTACAATGGAACAGATTATTCTCATTTCAGTTAAAGGTATTTTATACCAGTAATACAAACTGCCATCAATGTCACACCACTGACATTCTATATCTATGTTCTACTACCAGTAATGTTCAACCAATTAAACTGTGGAAGACTATTTATGAGTTGTTTTTTCCCTTGGCTCCACTGAGCAGGTTGTAGGGTCTTAGTTCCCCAATCATGGATTAAACTCGGAGCCATGGCAGTGAAAGTGGAGTCCTAACCACTGGACTGTCCGGGAACTCCCTATTTATGAGTTTTCAATATTGTTATCTGATGATCCGAGGTAGCACTGTAAAAGAAAGTTAGAATCTTAGCTACTTTGTCCTTTAGTAGCATCTTCCAATAACTTCTGTGTTGCTCCATTTATGAGTTCCTATTTCTTGTTGTCTAGTTCCTATTTCTAATTTCTAGGCAGGACCATTTTGTTTCCTTTCATAGTATAGTATCTCAAGTCAGAATGCTATAGAGATATTTTGTAATACAAAAGATTATACTAGGCAGAATTAATATACATGAAGATAACTATGTTTAGAAATTTGGGCTTTGAATTTTTACTTCCCTTTAACTGAATACATTTCTTTGGTAAGAAAATCACTATAAATATTCAATTATGCTAAGAGAATTCTGACTATATAACCTAAATAACTAGATATGTGTATTTTATAATTACCACAACAGGTAGCGCAATTGCTGTGTAGACCTTCATTTTTTCCAAAGCCTGGACGACAGCTATCCATACGTACTATTTGAAAACTGTGATCCACAAAATGCATGGCTGGTAGAGTTTTATTTAGATCATGGTTGAAAATATATGCTTGGCTCCGGAAAAATTCTTCTATTCGATTTCTTGCCTAAGATTTTAAAACACCAGAGAGAAGTACAATTACTAAACTGTGAACCAAATTTCTTCTCCTATATCAGAGGCAATGAAATGTAATACAAGCATGGCACTGCTTTACACAACAGGTGAATTCCTGAAAAGTTGCATGTTAATACCAAAATTAGTTTAGCCTGAACTCATCAACTGTCAATTTTTATGTACAACAGTTAAGAATTGAAATGAGGTTAAAAAGCACTTGTTTTGAATTATTTGCAGCATGTCTATCCCATATGTAGATAACTGGGAGTTGATTGTTTCTAACTCCAAAGAGCCAAGCAAGATGGAAACCAAAACTTTAACTGGCATTACAGACTAATGGTGTAAATTTTATTTTTTGAGCACAGGGCTTAAATAGTAACTAATAATAACCCATAAACCATGTACAATGTTAAGGGTAATGGGCTTAAGGACTAGAGGAGGAGAATGAAGGTATTTTTTTAGATTATGTCCTGAGCCTCGAATAAGGCAGAGGAGAGAGCAACTATCATGATCAATAAAGACTCAGTTTTGGAAAAACCAATGTTTTAACCTAGAATGACATGATTATAAGGCTGTTCTTTCTTTATTTATTTTTATAAGGCTGTTCATTTTTTTTAAATGAATTAATTTATTTTTGGCTGTGCTGGGTCCTCATTGCTGGGCAGTCTTTTCTCCAGCTGCAGAGAGTGGGGGCTACTCTCTAGCTGCAGTGCATGGGTTTCTCATTGTGGTGGCTTGTCTTGTTGCAGTGCTTGGGCTCGAGGGCACAGGGGTTTCAGTAGTTGCAGCACAGGAGCTAAGTAGTTGCGGCTCCTAAGCTCTAGAGCACAGGCTCAGTAATTGTGGTGCAGAGGCCTCAGTTCAGTTCAGTTCAGTTGCTCAGTCGTGTCTGACTCTTTGCAACCCCATGAATCGCAGCACACCAGGCCTCCCTGTCCATCGCCAACTCCCGGAGTTCACTCAAACTCACATCCATCGAGTTCGTGATGCCATCCAGCCATCTCATCCTCTGTCATCCCCTTCTCCTCCTGCCCTCAATCCCTCCCAGCATCAGAGTCTTTTCCAAGGAGTCAACTCTTCACATGAGGTGGCCAAAGTACTGGAGTTTCAGCTTTAGCATCATTCCTTCCAAAGAACACCCAGGACTGATCTCCTTTAGAATGGACTGGTTGGATCTCCTTGCAGTCCAAGGGACTCTCAAGAGTCTTCTCCAACACCACAGTTCAAAAGCATCAATTCTTTGGCACTCAGCTTTCTTCACAGTCCAACTCTCACATCCATACATGACCACTGGAAAAACCATAGCCTTGACTAGATGGACCTTAGTTGGCAAAGTAATGTCTCTGCTTTTCAGTATGCTATCTAGGTTGGTCATAACTTTCCTTCCAAAGAGTAAGCATCTTTTAATGTCATGGCTGCAGTCACTATCTGCAGTGATTTTGGAGCCCCCCAAAATAAAGTCTGACACTGTTTCCACTGTTTCCCCATCTATTTCCCATGAAGTGATGGGACCAGATGCCATGATCTTCATTTTGTGAATGTTGAACTTTAAGCCAACTTTTTCACTCTCCTCTTTCACTTTCATCAAGAGACTTTTTAGTTCCTCTTCACTTTCTGCCATAAAGGTGGTGTCATCTGCATATCTGAGGTTATTGATATTTCTCCCGGCAATCTTGATTCCAGCTTGTGCTTCTTCCAGCTCAGCGTTTCTCATGATGTACTCTGCACAGAAGTTAAATAAGCAGGGTGACAATATACAGCCTTGACGTACTCCTTTTCCTATTTGGAACCAGCCTGCTGTTCCATGTCCAGTTCTAACTGTTGCTTCCTGACCTGCATATAGGTTTCTCAAAAGTCAGGTCAGGTGGTCTGGTATTCCCATCTCTTTCAGAATCCATAGCATGTGAAGTCTTCCTGGATCAGGGATCAAACCTGTGTCTCCTGTATTGGCAGGTGAATTCTTTACCACTGAGCCACCAAGGAAGCCCTGTAAGGCTGTTTTTCAAGCTGCTGCTTGGTTACATTTGGAGAACAAAGACCAGCGATCCATCTTTCTTCTATCATAGGAAAAATACATAATATTAACCTGGGGAGTTATATAATATTCCAAACATACTACTCCAAGACAAAACATTTTAAAATAGCTAAGACTCTCACAATCTCAGTTTATAAAACTGAAAGCAATATCAGTAATATTTCATGCTTAAGTTTTTAAACAGCTTTGTTTACTATTCAAATACTTTCCCCCTACACTGAAATTCTTACCTGGAGGATATTATGATTTGTGGTATCTTCACAGTCAATAGACTCATTGCATGTACCTTTCCACCCTGGTGCAAAAGGATTAACTGGAGGGGGGAGAAAATGACATCTTCACAAGACAATTCCAAAAAAGTTCCAAACATTCCAATAACGTTCCAAATGCTGATCAGTATACATGTGTGCATGTGTTTAATCTATGTAATCCCAGAAAGGTGCACAATTTGAATACTTTATATATTATGATTTCACTCCATCTGGGGGCTAATGGAGGTAACTACAAGGCTTTAAAATGAATAGAAATAAATTTGGTTTGGTTTCCCCCTTTTGTCAAGTTCTTAAAAATACAATTTAAAATTCTATAAGAAGTTATAACTTAAATATTAGCTGTATAGTTAAAGGCCATATTTATAAAATGCTACTGACTTCTCAAAAATAGGCAACAATATATCATAGTTGAAGGCAAATAATTAATGTGTTAATTTTTAAAACCACAACCAGGCTAAGAACAACAATAGATTTTAGTGCTTAACAAGCATTTAAAGCCTACGACTTATTTCTCATATTACTATGGTAATTAATTCTGTAATAAGATTAAACTCATAAATTTAAAGAAATATTAAAATTTTTTACCTTGAAAGGCTATAAATAGCTCATGAATGAGGCCATGTTTTGGAACTTTAACAAAATGGCATTTATATGATGGTTCTATGATATGGCATGACAAATCAAAGATTAAATTATCCAAGATTTTCTTCAGGACTCGAAAAAGCAGATCATTATATTTTCCTTCACAAGATTTTGTGGTAAAACGTACAGCCATCTGATATGAATAGTCAGGTTCCCGATAGGCTTAAAAAAAAAAAAAAGATGATAATAAAACAATTGTGCCTAGCATCAATTTCCAAATAACACGTAATATTAAATACCATCAATCTTACAAACCACCAAAGAAGCTTAACTTATCTAATAAAATGTTTTAAGGGCTTCTCGGGTGGCACAGTGCAGGAGTGGCCAACGTGGGAGACGCAAGTAGATGCAGGTTCGATCCCGGGGTAAGGAAGATTCCCCTGGAGAAGGAAATGGCAACCCACTCCAGTATTCTTGCCTAGAGAATCCCATGGACAGAGGAGCCTGGCAGGCTACAATCGATGGGATCTCCAAGAGTTAGACATGACTGAGCAACTGAGCACAAATGTTTTAACAATTTGTCCTTATGAAGAGATGTAAAACTAATGACTTTAATGAAAAAGGTTATTTGTCTGATACATTATCTACTCAGTACAAGAGAAGATATAGCTTCTGTGGGTGCCTTACATATGTAAGTTAAAAGTATCAAGAAAAAAATGAGATTTTGGTGGGGAGAGTCTTAGTTTACAGAAGTATCATTGGTGTCAGCACTGTCCAGTGAAAAGGATCATTAATTTGCTTTTATGGAATTAAACGTCAATTTTTAAATTACCTAGCAAAACTGTGATAATGCTGATTGTGCCTGCATACCTAGACAGTGAGAAGTGGGAGGCTGAAAGAGGACTATTTAGAACACACTATTTTGATATCCACTGGAGAAGGGAATGGCAAACCACTTCAGTAATCTTGCCTTGAGAACCCCATGAACAGTATGAAAAGGCAAAATGATAGGATACTGAAAGAGGAACTCCCCAGGTTAGGTGCCCAATATGCTACTGGAGATCAATGGAGAAATAACTCCAGAAAGAATGAAGGGATGAAGCCAAAGCAAAAACAATACCCAGTTGTGGATGTGACTGGTGATAGAAGCAAGGTCTGATGCTGTAAAGAGCAATATTGCATAGGAACCTGGAATGTCAGGTCCATGAATCAAGGCAAATTGGAAGTGGTCAATCAAGAGATGGCAAGAGTGAACATCGACATTCTAGGAATCAGCGAACTAAAATGGACTGGAATGGGTGAATTTAACTCAGATGACCATTATATCTACTACTGCAGACAGGAATCCCGTAGAAGAAATGGAGTAGCCATCATGGTTAACAAAAGAGTCCAAAATGCAGTACTTGGATGCAATCTCAAAACGACAGAATGATCTCTGTTCATTTCCAAGGCAAACCATTCAATATCACAGTTATCCAAGTCTATGCCCCAACCATTAATGCTAAAGAAGCTGTAGTCGAACGGTTCTATGAAGACCTACAAGACCTTTTAGAACTAACACCCCAAAAAAGATGTCCTTTTCATTACAGGGGACTGGAATGCAAGAGTAGGAAGTCAAGAAACACCTGGAGTAACAGGCAAATTTGGCCTTGGAATAAGGAATGAAGCAGGGCAAAGACTGATAGAGTTTTGCCAAGAAAATGCACTGCTCATAGCAAACACCCTCTTCCAACAACACAAGAGAAGACTCTACACATGGACATCACCAGATGGTCAACACTGAAATCAGATTGATTATATTTTTTTGTAGCCAAAGATGGAGAAGCTCTATACAGTCAACAAAAACAAGACCGGGAGCTGACTGTGGCTCAGATCATGAACTCCTTATTGCCAAATTCAGACTTAAATTGAAGAAAGTAGGGAAAACCACTAGACCATTCAGGTACGACCTACATCAAATCCCTTATGATTATACAGTGGAAGTGAGAAATAGATTTAAGGGACTAGATCTGATAGATAGAGTGCCTGGTGAACTATGGACTGAGGTTCGTGACACTGTACAGGAGACAGGGATCAAGACCATCGCCATGGAAAAGAAATGCAAAAAAGCAAAATGGTTGTCTGGGGAGGCCTTACAAATAGCTGTGAAAAGAAGAGAAGTGAAAAGCAAAGGAGAAAAGGAAAGATATAAACATCTGAATGCAGAGTTCCAAAGAATAGCAAGAAAAGATAAGAAAGCCTTTCTCACCGATCAATGCAAAGAAACAGAGGAAAACAACAGATTGGGAAAGACTAGAGATCTCAAGAAAATTAGAAATGTCAAGTGAACATTTCACATAAAGATGGGCTCGATAAAGGACAGAAATGGTATGTACCTCACAGAAGCAGAAGATATTAAGAAGAGGTGGCAAGAAGAACACAGAATACACAGAAGAAATGTACAAAAAAGATCTTCAAGACCAAGATAATCATGATGGTGTGATCACTCACCTAGAGCCAGACATCCTGGAATGTGAAGTCCTTAGAAAGCATCACTATGAACAAAGCTAGTGGAGGTGATGGAATTCCAGTTGAGCTATTTCAAATCCTGAAATATGATGCTGTGAAAGTGCTGCACTCAATATGTCAGCAAATTTGGAAAACTCAGCAGTGGCCACAGGACTGGAAAAGGTCAGTTTTCATTCCAATTCCAAAGAAAGGCAATGCCAAAGAATGTTGAAACTACCGCACAACTGCACTCATCTCACACGCTAGTAAAGTAATGCTCAAAATTCTCCAAGTCAGGCTTCAGCAATACGTGAACCGTGAACTTTTAGATGTTCAAGCTGGTTTTAGAAAAGGCAGAGGAACCAGAGATCAAATTGCCAACATCCGCAATGATCATGGAAAAAGCAAGAGAGTTCCAGAAAAACATCTATTTCTGCTTTATTGACTATGCCAAAGCCTTTGACTGTGTGGATCACAATAAACTGTGGAAAATTCTGAAAGAGATGGGAATACCAGACCACCTGACCTGCCTCTTGAGAAACTTATATGCAGGTCAGGAAGCAACAGTTAGAACTGGACATGGAACAGCAGACTGGTTCCAAATAGGAAAAGGAGTACGTCAAGGTTATATATTGTCACCCTGCTTATTTGACTTATATGCAGAGTACATCATGAGAAACGCTGGGCTGGAAGAAGCACAAGCTGGAATCAAGATTGCCGGGAGAAATATCAATAACCTCAGATATGCAGATGATACCACCTTTATGGCAGAAAGTGAAGAGGAACTAAAAAGCCTCTTGATAAAAGTGAAAGAGGAGAGTGAAAAAGTTGGCTTAAAGCTCAATATTCAGAAGACGAAGATCATGGCATCTGGTCCCATCACTTCATGGGAAATAGATGGGGAAACAGTGGAAACAGTGTCAGACTTTATTTTGGGGGGCTCCAAAATCACTGCAGATGGTGACTGCAGCCATGACATTAAAAGATGCTTACTCTTTGGAAGGAAAGTTATGACCAACCTAGATAGCATATTCAAAAGCAGAGACATTACTTTGCCAACAAAGGTCTGTCTAGTCAAGGCTATGGTTTTTCCAGTGGTCATGTATGGATGTGAGAGTTGGACTGTGAAGAAAGCTGAGTGCCAAAGAATTGATGCTTTT
This sequence comes from Capra hircus, assembly GCF_001704415.2. Classification (NCBI taxonomy): domain Eukaryota; kingdom Metazoa; phylum Chordata; class Mammalia; order Artiodactyla; family Bovidae; genus Capra; species Capra hircus. The sequence goes on along the minus strand of NC_030826.1, from coordinate 39,863,484 downwards.
GAACTGTGGTGTTGGAGAAGACTCTTGAGAGTCCCTTGGACTGCAAGGAGATCCAACCAGTCCATTCTAAAGGAGATCAGTCCTGGGTGTTCTTTGGAAGGAATGATGCTAAAGCTGAAACTCCAGTACTTTGGCCACCTCATGTGAAGAGTTGACTCCTTGGAAAAGACTCTGATGCTGGGAGGGATTGAGGGCAGGAGGAGAAGGGGATGACAGAGGATGAGATGGCTGGATGGCATCACTGACTCAATGGACGTGAGTCTGAGTGAACTCCAGGAGTTGGTGATGGATAGGGAAGCCTGACATGCCGTGATTCGTGGGGTTGCAAAGAATCGGACACGACTAAGCGACTGAACTGAAATGAACTGATTTTGATGTCACTTTGAGGTTCCTTGGTCAGACACATCTCAGTTCAGTTCAGTCACTCAGTTGTCTCTGACTCTTTGTGACCCCATGAACCGCAGCACGCCAGGCCTCCTTGTCCACCACCAACTCCCAGAGTCCACCAAACCCATGTCCATTGAGTTGGTGATGCCATCCAACCATCTCATCCTCTGTTGTCCCCTTCTCCTCCTCCCCTCCATCTTTCCCAGCATCAGGATCTTTTCAAATGAGTCAGCTCTTTGCATGAGGTTGCCAAAGTATTGGAGTTTCAGCTTCAACATCAGTCCTTCCAATGAACACCCAGGACTGGTCTCCTTTAGAATGGACTGGTTGGTTCTCCTTGCAGTCCAAGGGACTCTCAAGAGTCTTCTCCAACACCACAGTTCAAAAGCATCAATTCTTCAGCGCTCAGCCTTCTTTATAGTCCAACTCTCACATCCATACATGACCACTGGAAAAACGATAGCCTTGACTAGACAGACCTTTGTTGACAAAGTAATGTCTCTGCTTTATAATATGCTGTCTAGGTTGGTCATAACTTTCCTTCCAAAGAGTAAGTGTCTTTCAATTTCATGGCTGTAATCACCAACTGCAGTGACTTTGGAGCCCCCCAAAATAAAGTCAGCCACTGTTTCCCCATCTATTTCCCATGAAGTGATGGGACTGGATGCCATGATCTTAGTTTTCTGAATGTTGGGCTTTAGCCAACTTTTTCACTCTCCTCTTTCACTTTCATCAAGAGGCTCTTTAGTTTTTCTTCACTTTCTGCCATAAGGGTGGTATCATCTGCATATCTGAGGTTATTGATATTTCTCCCGGCAACCTTGATTCCAGCTTGTGCTCCTCCAGCCCAGTGTTTCTCATGATGTACTCTGCATATAAGTTAAATAAGCAGGGTAACAATATACAGCCTTGACATACTCCTTTTCCTATTTGAACCAGCCACATTTAAAATACTCTATAAGCCATACTGATTATATATAACAGACTCATTTATACTAAATGAAGAAACCATATACTTAATTCTGATCCAAACTAAATGTATAAGTTAAAATGTGCCTATATTCTTACCAAAGATCATAAAGTCATATCTCTGCTTTACTACCTTTTCTTCTTGGGTTTCTGCTTTGATAGTCTTATATGAAAAACTGCAAGTATAAAGTCCAGACAAAGGCTCCAGAAAGTCTTTCACCGTCAGCTTTCCTGTATTAGTTATATTTATTCTATTACTTCCTAAACAGAAAGAGTAAATGAGTTGGTTATTTAACATGTAACAATTCAAACACTATTTAGTAAACTTGGGGTTACAAATACATATGAAAGTTTATAAATTAATGGACAATTTTAACTTCACGAATTCAACAGTCTTCATTCTGCTGTATTACTCAATGGAAAACCACACGATAAGTACAATTTTGAAATATATTTTGGTTTTCTTTAATCCAATTCTTGGCATCTAATTTCAATTTATTTATACCAGTAATTCAGTAAATGAGATTATAGTACCTTATAGTACAATGCAATTTCTTCACATATGATAGAAATTAATAATCCTTACATTCTAAGACACCTTCTAACATCATGAAAAATTACAAATTAGTTACCTCATTTCCTATCACAGATGCTGCAAAGATAAATTTTAGGTTCTATAAAAACTTCTGAACTAATAAGGCTTTGGGAGGAAAGGTACAAAAACTATTGCTTCAGTTTTATGAATAAGGAGAAAATAAGGCACAGACGAGGTTATGACTGTCTAAATACTGAGTAAGTAACTTCAGTTAAAATTAAGTTACAGCTTTTTCATTCTCATAAATAATAATGCTTTTCTTAAAAAAGGTTGGCATCATTAAAAAAGGAAGATATGCAATGACGACCCTGTATGCAAGACAGGAAAAAAGACACAGATATGTATAACGGACTTTTGGACTCAGAGGGAGAGGGAGAGGGTGGGATGATTTGGGAGAATGGGAATTCTAACATGTATACTGTCATGTAAGAATTGAATCGCCAGTCCATGTCTGATGTAGGGTGCAGCTTGCTTGGGGCTGGTGCATGGGGATGACCCAGAGAGATGTTGTGGGGAGGGAGGTGGGAGGGGGGTTCATGTTTGGGAACGCATGTAAGAATTAAAGATTTTAAAATTTAAAAAATTAAAAAAAAATAAAAATAAAAAAGGAAGATATTAAAATCAAATAACTTACCTGATAATGGCTTTTCATTAGGCCCAACCCATAAATAGGTGGGGTCCACTGTTTCTTTTTCCGCACGTTTAAAGTCCATACAGACAAGGACTGGGCTGTTGTGATGTAATTTTACATATACTTTCACTATGACAAATAAAACAGTATATAACTACGTTATATAGCAAAATTTAAATTAATAAACACACTTCCTACCATTTTGTCCCAAAGTTACTTTGATTAGTTATCTTTGGATTTCACGGTTTTAAAAATCAGCATATCATTATAACACTTGGAAAACTAAAGTCCTTTTTACTTCTCATAGACTTTTAAAACTCTAGACTGCCAGAGTCATTATTTTTTTTTCTGTGCTAGTATAGTGTTTATAAAAATGTACATAATACATTTTAGTGTACAGATTCAGAAGAACTAGAATCAAAAAAATTTGAAGCGTTGGTAGAATCACCTTAAAGAGCAGAAAAGGAAATTTTTGCTTTCAAAACTATTTTAAAGATGATCATTATCATCCCCAAGGCAAATGTGATATTTAGCTGTAAGTGTCCTCTGTTAGGAACAATAATTCAGTCTATGTGGGACACATAAAGAAGATTTTCTGCAATTCCTACTCTATCTCGGATTTGATGGAAGCAGCAACAATGTGCTTTGAACAATACTGTCCCATAAGATAGTAATTATAAAGCCTGCTGAACACCGGGCTCTGAACCTATAAAGAAGATACTGTACCACAATTCAGCGCTGGCACGGAGGGGGAGGGGCTCCAAAAACGGCGTGATCCCAAATGTAACCAACGCTACGAACCGGCCCAAAGTCATCTAAAGTTAGCTGTGTGACTGATTTTCCTTAGGGAGTGTGTGAAAGTTTTATCACAGTGACAAATGACATCTGAGCGGAGCCGGAAATGATGTGTAGGAGTTCTAGTTAATGAAGGGATAAGGACATTCCAAACAGAGGGACTTCCAGCCCCGGAAATCACTCCTCTGAGCTGGCCTCGCAGGTTGCAAACCAGCAGGGACATTCTGAAGAGAGGTGGTATCAGAGAAAGAGCTATAAATTGAATCTTAGCTCCTCACGAGCCGTGCTTCTTGAGGCGAGATTCTTCTTTACGCGCAGTGGCATTGCTGTAAGGATGAAACAACCTCCAGGAAGTGCAGAGCACACAGTACACGTTCTATAACTTTCTGCTGCATGTCCTCGCTCGGGAAAAACCTCAGCAGAGCCACGGGGACCCCGGCTTTTCGGATGGACTCTGCGAGTGAAGAGGTCCTCATTACCTGGGTGTCCCGGCTTGCCATAAATGAAACCTTTCTCAGTGCGTTCGGAATTACGCTGCCATCCAACTGCGGAGGAAAAAAACCAAACAAACCCCACTGACCAAGTGGAAGTGGAGCCTGAGCTCAGACTGGGGCGGGGCGGGGCGAAGCGGGGAGGCTGGACCGGGAAGCTGCGGGAAGCCTGGGGGCCGGGCGGGAGGAGCCCCACCTCCTGTGAGGTACCAGAGCACCGCGGAGAGTAGGACCCACGCTCGCATCACGACTCAGGGGCTAGCGTCGCGGGAGGGTTAGGCGTCGAGGGGCGGGCTCCTTCCTACCTCAGCCCCAGCGCCACGCCTCCCCATCTCTCCTCCACCGAGCGGAGCAAACCGCCAGGGTCCGCTCCCCTACCGTGCGTAGCTACAAAGGGAGCGGACGCGCAGGAGAGCGCGAGCGTGCTCCGCGGCCTGTCGCGCGTGGGTGGGGCTGGGGGCGGGGCTTGTGCAGAGGGCAGGGCCCTGGCAGGTGCACGGGAGGCGAGCGCCCCGCCCCTCGCGCGCACGCGGTCGCTGGCATGCGGATGCTTCCGGTGCTTCGCGCCTCCAATCTGGCGCCATTTTCCTGCGCTCTTGTCCGCTTAGTTCGCTGGGCAGTCGGTGAGAGAAGAAAAGCGTTGGCGTTTTAGTCATTTCCTTAGTCTAGGAGCTGAAGAAATCGATGAGAGGAACGCGGTGGGCGCAGTGGGATAGGGCGGATAGGGGATGAGATTACATTAGGATCTGAGGAAGGAGAAGCTTCCACTTCACAGGAAGCAGAGAGCCCCGCGTGCCCCTATGCCTTTCTTATGAATTGTCTGAAACTGTGTGCACAATCTTTTTCAAATTCTTAACTCCCAGTTTTCACCCACCTGTGTTCTAACCCACAGAATGAAGAACCCGAAGAACGAGTGCACCAACAAGGCGTCTCCAGGGCTTTGCACTCTAGAGGAACGTTTAACCTTCATTTTCAACTTCCAGTATCATACGATGTTGAGAGACTCCACTTACAAGTGTATCCGGGGCTGTGAAGTAAGCCTGCTTTAACAAAAACAAAAACACGAGCCAAGTTGAAAGGCAAGATCTCCAAATGCTTTTTTTTTTGCAGGGTAGATGCTCAGTCAATATCAGCGAGCTCCAAAAGAGACCAGGCCAGTGTCTTTCATGGTTCCTTCTTGGCTACTCATTTACTGGCCTGGAAAGCCCTGCGTATTGTCTGTTTCTTAGCAGCGGGACACCCTCCGTCGTGGTTTTGAGTAGGCTGATGGGTAGAGAGCCAAGGTTCAGACAGGGTGCAGAATGATTACTTGGGGTGAGATCAAGAGTTTTCAGTTTTATTTCCTTTGAGCCGAGTCAGTACTTGGACTATCTCAGATGGTCCAGGAGCAGCCTTTGTCAGTGATTTCAGTTTTAGTCACTGTTAATGTTACTACATAGCATAAACCATGAAATGTGATTCGGTGAGTCAGATCCACCCTTGTCAGTTACCGTGTCTAGATTCATGGTTTAGTCTCAACTGTTCCCTTCTTAAAGTAATGATAATAAAGACAAATTTAGGCATTATCTCTGATTCCCTGGAAGTTTATCATTAAACCCACAGCGTTTTATTAGCTTCCCAGTTATAAGTAATTGATCCTTGTAAACCCTCTGTGATCAACCTTGAATACTATAAGAAGAGACTTAACCAAATGAGTAGTGATTTGTTCAAAGAATCCATCTACTGTTTTAAAACTAACTTTTAATTTTAGAATAGTTTTACATTTACAGAAAAATTGTGAAGATAGTACCGAGTTCTCATGTATGCCCACCTATTTCCTTACAATTAACATCTTACATTTGTTATGATACCTTTCTCACAAGTAATGACCAAACTGATACCTTATTAAATAAAGTCCATACTTGATTCAGATTTCCTTAGTTTCTACCTAATGGCCTTTTTCTGCTCCAGGATCCCAGTCAGGATCCCTTGTTACATTTAGTCATCAAGTCTCCTTAGCGGTGACAGTTATTCAGACATTTCTTGGTTTTGATGACCTTGACAGTTAATGGGTTTTGAGATGACATTGACTTGATCTGAACTGGTCAGGCTCTTTGCAGAATGCCTCTAGGTTAGACTGGAGCTTAACCAGTCTAAGTTAACCCTCTAGGTTAGGGTTTATGGATGGAAGGCTATGGAGGTGAAGTACCATATTCAAGTATATATCAAGGGCACATACTGTCACATGCCTTATATCATTGTTGTTGTTAACTTGATCACCTGCCTGAGGTAGTATTTGTCTGGTTTCTGTCATATAAAGTTACTCTCTTTCCTATACCTTTCCATACTGTAATCTTTGGAAGGATGTCACTATGTGAATACCATTCTTTAAAAAAAAAAAAAAAAAAACAAACCTTTTTTGGGGGGTGGGGTGCTTTGTGTGGCTTGTGGGATCTCAGTTCCCTGACCAGGGATTAAACCCAGGCCATGGCAGTGAAAGCCCGGAATCCTAATCACTAGGCCACTAGAAACACCCAAAAGTGTATTGCACACTTTAAGGAGTGGGGATTTATGCTCTACCTCCTTGAGGGTGAAATAGCTGCATCAATTATTTTACCCACTTACTTTTAATCTATCCCCTTAAGTATCACGTTTTTGAGTCTGAAATACTCAATACTGAGCTAATTATTCACAGAGTAGTAACACATGCCATTGATAAGTATAAAGAACATTGTAATGGAAGCTAAACACCTTCTAAAACTTTTAATAACCAAATAACTATTCATCCTTACACCATCCCTGTGAAATTTTACAGTTCCTCTTCTGCTACTTTTGATGTGCTATTTTTGCCTTTAGAAACTAACAAACAACAAATTTCCCCTTTCGATACTAAAATTAGACCTAGTGTTTAGAGTATTTCTCCGAAATTGTTATTATCCTGTAGAACTCCATCCCATGCACGTTATAGAGATGTTGTCATGGTGCCATAATCGTAAAACAAAGCCATTACAAGTTATTAACTCATTTAAAAATTATGTACCTATATCTATATATATGTCTCCTATACCAAGGCGTATTTAAAATAAACTAAAATTCGTAAAATTACAATATGTATTCTTTAACTGGATAAGAATGGGTTTACTCTGGTGTGGACTTCTGATGCGTAAACTCCCAACCTTAAGTCTCAAATATACTTGTATATACCAACCACATACGTTTCTAACAAAGGCAAAATGGTCTTTTTGAGAATCATTTACATGTTTAACATACTGGGTAACTTCAACTTCAGTGTGAAGAAAAATTCTGTTGTTTAAAAATTATATGTTCACCTCCCCTTCCCTCTCCCTATAGTCAAATGTGTGCTTCATCTCTATAATGTGGGAAGGATGTTGGGAAAAGATGTTCACTCTGTGTACAACTAACGTTTTACTGTCTTTAGTGTATCTTCCCCTTCCCACCCCAATCTCTTAGTACTGATGCCTTATATATGTATTTTTGTAAGCTGTCTCAGATCCTATTAGGAAGAAGGTAAGGTAGTAGAAAATAAACACACATAAATACAATGTGTAGTGTTTTGTGAGTGGTGGGAAATAAACCAAGCAGTTTCCAAAAGGGAAAATAAAGTGAGAATATTGCTTCCAAAATTGAAAAAGTTGAGTTGATGAAAGTGCCAACACTCTTTGGAACTGTCTTAGAACCTCCTGAAAACTTGGACCAAGAACTTTTATTATGTGAGATGAAAAGTTGAGGAAGAAGAACATATTACATTTAATAGAGTGCTCATTGATGGTATTTATGGCTATCATCCCTGAATCTAGATCAAAAGTTCCAGATTTTGCTCAAGACAAACCTCTTTGAACTTAGACTTGCAAGAAAGCAATCCAGATCCTCCCTCCCGCCGTGTGATATTACTCTCTTCTCCATTATCCTTCTAAAATACACATTTGGAGACAATTTACTGTCTTGCCATTTCCTTCCTATTGGGGTTCTCGGCTTTGACATTCAAAAGGCGGCTGGAGGCGCAGTAGATACCTTGGCGGTGAGCGTCCTTTAAAGCCGCCGCCAGCCAGCGCCGCTGTAACCCCGCGCACAGTCCGGTCGCCGGCTCCTGCCCCTTTCAATCTGCGCCGACGCGGCGCCCGGATCCCGGGGACTCCCCGCGCTGGGAATCTCCCGACAGCTGCGCGCTGCGAATCTCCCGCCAGCTGCACGCTGCGTCCCGGCGAAGGCAGGAGCACGTGGAGCGGCTGGGTAGCCAGAGCGGCAGCTCCAGCCCAGCCCGGCGGCGAGATGGAAGGTGAGCCTCCAGCCTGCTTCTTTTCTACGGGGTCTTTGATGCTCAACCGGTGCACGCAGCAGAGAGAGTTCCTTCTGAATCTCGGTTTTGCTTCTATTTATTTCTTTTGTCAAAAGTAAATAGGCATTTCAGAGGGCAAAGCGTGTCGGTTTTCATACATCTCTCATTTGCTACCTCTCCCCTACCCCCAACCTAACTTTGGACAGTGATAATTTCTCCGCAGTTTTACCTCTTAGGGGTTGTCAGGGGTCAACTCTGATTCTGCAGAGGAGGAGTACTTACGGGGTGTCCCTGAAATGGCAGCAAACCTAAGGTGGAAATAACATCCTTTTGCATGATTTTTTCGCCCATGGCTTCAATGTCCGTTGGAATTGGGCTAACCTGAGTGACTTCTTTAGGATGAAAGGTGACTTTTTTTACCCCCAAGGGTAAATGCTGTCATATGGGAAGGTAAATTTTTAAGTAATGGCATTTGTGCTTCCCTTGGTACTCAGTCTTCTAATGATAACATTTACTCAAAGCAAAAAATTAAGTTCACATGAAAAGTTTCATTTGAATTAATTTTGAAAGTTATTAAACTATCCTCACTTCCCCCCAAATTTTCAGTATTATTGGGATATATATACTTCCTTGGGATAACTAAAATTTCACAGTGTTATTTTAAACTTTTCAACAGTTTTCTCCACAAGTGTTTCTAAAACCTTGAAAATGGCAGGTGCATCTCAAGTTGGAGGAGAAAATCAGAAAATAGAAAATCAAAATTTGTGAGAAACGTATTCATTCTATTAGTAAATGAGACACTGACACCTAATTAAAATGTTAACTTGATAAATAATTATCAATAGCTTGGATATTTTCTTCATAATGATTGAAGGCTCTCTTATTGCCAGTATACCTTGATCTTTGGCTGCTTTAGGTCTAGGATCTATGAAGTTATTAAAACTTGATTGAATATGTCAGGACACAAAGTAAATTTTGTTTCATGTATAATTGAGCACAGTACTGTGATTGTAAATCTTTAATTTACACATGGGTATGTTTATAATTTTAAACTGACTTGGCACTTATACGTGTTTTTTTTTTTCCTCTAAGTAGAGCGCCAACTGATAAGTCAGTGCACAGTACATATTTAGTATTCTGTAAAAAAAAAATTTTAATGATCATTATTGAAAAATATTTTGAGGGTTTTCTCTTATGAAAAACTTTTTGCTTTAAATCAAGGTTTAAAAGTAAATCTAAAAATTTATACTTTGAATATTTGAACAATGGTTTATGATGTGTAATTCTTATCATGTAAAGATTTCATTGACCAAGAACGGGAAAAAATTAGGTTGTTGTACAGCAGAAAAAATAATAAAAAAAACAACTCAGGCTTTAATTATTTCAAATGAATTCCTGAGTTTATTTTTGTGAAGTGATAGATCAATACTCCAAAACTATTTTTTCCTAGTCTTAGTCATTATCATTTCATTCTCAAGAATAACATATGAATTAGTGTAAGATAGTGGAAACTGGAATGTTTCTCTATAAATGTTAATGCCCCTGAATTCATTTATTTAATGTGAAATAAATTATTAACTAAATAGCATAATTCAGGATATTAAAGCCCTAACTGACTTTTTGATAAGCTGAATAAAAAGGGAATGAAAACTTGTGTAGAATTTTATTTGGAATGTACAGGCTATAAATGGAAAGAGAATACAGAATTGAATCACTAGGTGAGTTTAGATGAGTAGATTATATTCATAATCTGTGGAGATAGATGTTACATGGTATGCTTGATGCTAAGATTTCACACTTAAAAACTAAGATTAACAGAAGGGTTAGTGATGTGAATTTGTCTATTCTAACATCACGTCCTTGAGGATCAGAGTATTTGGTGTAATAAAATATCTGGTTTATTATAGCTACTCAAGATTGGCTAATCTGGTCTATGTGTTTGATATTTAAAGTACTTTTATATTATTTTGATATTTTGGTCCCAGTTTAGAATTTGACCTATAGTGTATACCTGTCATATCTTGGCACTGTAAGCAAGTAGAGTACTTGATGAAGTACTTTTATTTTCTGCCTAATTTGGGGACCAGATTAATATGCTATGGTTTATTGTGAAATGTGAAACTATATAGTCAGTATTTCTTCAACATATAAAATCTTTTTTAAAAGTTATTTATTTTTTCACTCATCACCAGACATTTATTGAGAATTTCTGTGTGTGAAGATGTCAGATGAAATAAGCTTTTGAAATAGAAAGTTTGTCATGTAAAGATGAAGAGTTAATGCATGTAATAAATCGAGAACTAGAATTATTTCTTTTCTCCCAATTTGTCATCCTGAATATTTTCTACACAGAGATTCTTTATGTTACTGAATTTTGTTATTTGTGCTATAATAATATCTCTTCTATCTGATAGTTGAGAAATGGGTAGTTCACAAATACGAATTTTATAGATATTGGCGTATTTCTTATTTAATATAAAACTTTTGGGATTTCCCTGGTGGTCTGGTGGTTAAGAATCCCACTTCCAATGCAGGCAATGCAGGTTCGATCCCAGGTCTGGGAATGAAGATCCCACATGCCATGAGAAAAGCCCATGTGCCACAGCTGAGACCCAATGCAGCTAAATAAATAAATATTTTTAAAAACCTTTTTTATTTCAACATTATTGGGAAGAAATCTTTCTAAGAGTATTTGTTACACAGACCCCTTATAAGTGAGGTCCACAAGAGAAAACTTTATCTTAGGGACCCAGACTCAGTATTCTGAGCATCAGGTTATATATCGTTCTGTAGTATATTCTCATGGGGTTTTGAACTGTGCAGAGCTGAATCCCCCTACGCTAAATATTCCCAGGTTATTGTGTAAATTTTGTCTTCTTCTTGATGTCAGCTTCCCACCACATGGCTTTTGTGGTAGCCATTTTTTTCATTTCTAGCTTCCTTTCTCTGTTCTGGATGGATGGTATTTACATAGATACAGCCTCCAGATGGTGGTTTACTAGCCCTCCGTTATGAACATGTGAAGGTTGAACTGATAAAATTCAAAGGAACAAAAGCCACAGAAAGGTCATGGGGTCCTGGTAGAACATAATTTAAGAAAATTTCTGGTTGTGTTTGCTACAATCTAATATGCTGTTTCATACTTCCATGTCTTTCCTAAAATTTTCATCCCATTCTTTATCATCCCATTCTTTACCTTGTTATGCCTACTCATTTTTTCATGCATTATCACCATGAAGGACCTCCTCATGACTTTTCCTGGTGCTTTCTGGTGGTCATTCTATTCAGTCCCTCACCTCCATCCAACTGGGCTAAGGGCCTTTCCTTGCTATGCATACTTCTCCCAATTATATTGAAATTATTCACCGATTTAAGTGTTTATTCCCTCACTGGTCTTTAAGCTTCTGAAGGCAGAAACTATGTCTTATTTTTGTATACTCAGTGCAAAGAGCAGTTCCTGGTTCATAAAAGATCCTCAGAGTTTGTTGCATAAAAGTTTCAAAATGGTGCGCAAAAGAGACTTCCCTGGTGATGGTCCAGTGGTTAAGACTTTGCCTTTCACTGCAGGGGGGCAGGTTCGATCCCTGGTCAGGGAGCTAACATCCCATATGCCTCACAGTCAAAAAACCAAACATGAAACAGAAGCATTATTGTAACAAATCTAATAAAGAATTTAAGAAAATGGTCCACATAAAAAAACTTTGAAAAAATGGTGCTGAAAAGTCATTTTCATTATCTTTATTATGATGCCTTTTATTATTCTTTGTGAATAAGGGATTGGTGCTAGCAATTCCTTGTTAGAACTCAGAAAAATGTTTAAGTATTTAAAATGGTATAACAGAAAGGAAAACTTAGAAAACAAAAATGGTATTGATTTTTTGACTAGCATATTACTTAATGCTAAACCTCACCTTTTAACATGAGCAGATTTCAGGATCACATATTAGTCCATTAAAATATGGATCAAATATGAGGGGAAATATACTTTCTCAGTCAGTAAGATACATGAATGGTCTCATAAAATTATCATACATTTTCCTGGTGATACCTTTTTTAATATGTTGTTAAAAGTTTGTCATCAGTGTATATATTTACACTTACGACTAAAAGATTATCGGTAGATCTTTTATCAGATAACCAGTATGAGTTGGCTCCTAACTCAAGCTGTAGCTCTAGACCATGTGTGAAGAAGGAGTGATTAACACAGAAGCTGCCTGTAGTACCCAATAAATGTTTTTTGAATGTGTTAAACATACATTAGTTATTGTGGAAAAAGATTCTAAACGTCACGAGAACATAGAGTAGGCTGCTGTTAAGCCTTTTGAAAATACAACTCTCCCATTAACTGGCACATTCATAATAATTAGAAATCATAAGGATGACCGTAAGCCCTTTTGAATCACTTTTTAAAAAAAGATGAAATAATGAAACAATGATTATATTTCTATTATAGGGGGATTATTTGAAAAGTGGTATATTATATATATAACTATTAATTATTATTGCTGTAAAATCTGTCAAAATAATCCCTAATGATCCTGAATGAGATAATTTTTTCAGCCTTAATGAAATCTGCTTTTGCATCCAGAATTAAAGTTCTTAGAGTACAAAGTGATGTAGAGTAAATCAATATAATTTGGAGTCAATACCATATTATATTGGACAGGTAGCCCATCTAGAAGACAGAAAAAACGAAATGTTTAATAATAGATATGAAACAGAATAAAAGCATTTATGAAGCAGTGCTTTTTATGCATCAAAAATTCAAAAGCCGCTTACCTCCTGACTTATTATGTCAATGGAATTGGCAACGTATCACAAATTGTATTTATTAGCAACTGTTTTTAGAGATAACATTTTTGGCACATCAGGTTATTTGTGGGTTTATAAAGGAAACTTTTTAAAATAAGAGAAATGGAAAACATTTCAATAGCATCACTGATGAAGCAATGTAAAACTGTACTTTTTACTCTTAGCTCTTAATTATTTAAAGATTATTTAACTGGATTTCTTGCATATTTTGGTCATTAGTACACCTGTTGCCCCGTCCAAACTGTCAGATTCCAAAGTGTAGGGATCTTTTTATCACCAGTGATAACTAGTACCCTGCCTAGTCCCTAGCACATGGTAGGACTGCAGTCATATTTATTAAATAAATCAACTAATAAATTGCCTATGTTTGGTCATTTGACTATTTATTTGTTCAACTTTTATGGTAAAGATAGTAAAGAAAATAGTGACATGAAAGCTAGTTAATTTTTCTGGTTAATTTGTCAGAGGTGCTATTAAAGGTTTGATAGAAGAGCTTCAAATGTTGGCTGAATTCAACAGGATGAATACTGTTATTTTTTTCTAATCCAATACTGGCTTAACTTTGGGCAAAATAACATAGAAATCTAATCCTTGGCTTTGCTACATTTTTTGCAGTGTTTCAGCAAGCCACAATAAACTATTTCTTCACAACAAATGTTTTGCTTTTTAAAGTTGAGAATATCATATTTTACTTCATTTGATTTCTCTATCACACCACGATCAGTTTATTTGCAAAGTATTATCTGTTTGAGAGAATGTTAACATAGCAGAATATTTAGAACATGAGAGCAATTTTATATGAGCAAATATGCACAGGAAAAAAATTCAGTGCACAACCACAATCTTACTCATACCACATTTATAAATTTTTAATATTTTCAAAGAGCTGGTTAAAAAGTTTTATTTTGAGGTCTGAATATACATTTTATAGGGATAATCTTCAGTGTGCTAATATTTGGTAAATGATACACATGAAAGTCAAATCGAGCCTCTGATATACATTTGTGCTACTGTCTACACTGTGTACAAGTGTATAACAAATGATCTTCAATTGCAGAGATAAAGGCAGATGATGGCAAAAATGATTAGTTGTTAAATATTACGAAAACCGTTTTTTCAGGGTGAGCTATTATATTTTACATCAGCTATGATGTAACTCCACATTCATAAAAAGTTGATTATTGAGCATGCTCAATTTTTATCCACAGAAAATTTTTTTCCTATGCATATGTGCTCATGTAAAGTTGTTAGGTAAGGATATTACTATAGGGACCACTGCTACTTAGCTATTGACCCTTTGCCTCTACCACAGATCAGCAACTGGCAGTCTTTTAGGAAGCTGTTCCCTATTCTAGGTTGGAATCTCTTGCTTTTCTGAAACTTAGTAATATTTTATGTCACCTAATGACTGCTAGAACCTAACTGTATTTTATGCATAAAGTATTCTTGCATGGTTTTAATGCAATCTAAATTGTTTAAGAATGAAACTGCTGTCTACTGGGTTAGCCAAAAAGTTTGTCTGGGTTCCTTTTGACCAACCCAATAAGTTAAAGGAAGATGATTCTTTCTTTAGTTTAGAGCCAAGACTTTTGCCATTATTGATGCAAGCTATATCTTGCATATTTTGTCTCTTGCACTCATGATGATTCTATAAACACATCTGACTACCTTCTTATTATGTCTTCTATAATAATTTACTAGTACATTTAGATATTAAAACAAATTATTTTATTTATTTCACATTTATGTTACAGTTAGGTTTTTATTTTTAGAAAACTTCAATGTGTGGATAGGTTGTTTTTAATTTATGATGGTGTGTGTGTGTGTGTTAGTCATTCAGTTGTGTCTGACTCTCTGTTACCCCATGGACTGTAGCCTGCCAGGCTGCTGTGTCCATGGAATTCTCTAGGCAAGAATACTGGAGTGGGTTGTTGTTCCCTTCTCCAGGGGATCTTCCCAACCCAGGGGTCGACCTCGGGTAAAGAGGTATTATAAAATACTTTTTCTAAAAGAGGAGGGCACTTGGTCTTGATAAGGTTGAGAACTCCTCTAAGTTTATAATACTGCAAGAGACCAGCAAGTCTGAATAAGATGATGTGTACAAAAATCACCTTGCATTCTACTAGAAGTAAAGTTAGGATCCAGCACATGTTCAGTTTAATTCATAATTCATTTACAAAGATCCTTTAAACACCTGTTAATCCAAGTGTGGTGTATGGACCAGTAGCACTGGCAACATCTGGGACATGTTACAGATGCAGAATCTCAGGCCAGACATGCTGAATCAAAATCTGCATTTTAATGAGATTCCTAGGGCATTCTTGTGCACACTAAAATCTGATAAACATGGCCCACAGTTTGAAAAGTATTAGTGAAACATCACTTTCGTAGCACACACTGGGTTAGCAGTAGATCATCTTTATGTCTTTCAGTTCAGTTCAGTTCAGTCACTCAGTCGTGTCTGACTCTTTGCAACCCCATGAACACCAGGCCTCCCTGTCCATCACCAACTCCTGGAGTTTACTCAAGCTCATGTCCATTGAGTTGGTATGGACAAATGGATGCCATCTAACTATCTCATCCTCTGTCATCCGCTTCTCCTCCTGCCCTCAATCTTTCCCAACATCAGGGTCTTTTCAAATGAGTCAGCTCTTCGCATCAAGTGGCCAAAGTATTGGAGTTTCAGCTTCAACATCAGTCCTTCCAATGAACACCCAGGACTGATCTCCTTTAGGATGGACTGGTTGGATCTCCTTGCAGTCCAAGGGACTCTCAAGAGTCTTCTCCAACACCACAGTTCAAAGCATCAATTCTTCTGCACTCAGCTTTCTTTATAGTCCAACTCTCACATCCATACATGACTACTGGAAAAACCATAGCCTTGACTAGACGGACCTTTGTTGAAAAAGTAATGTCTCTGCTTTTTAATATGCTATCTAGGTTGGTCATAACTTTTCTTCCAAGGAGTAAGTGTCTTTTAATTTCATGACTGCAGTCACCATCTGCAGTGACTTTGGAGCCCCCCAAAATAAAGTCAGCCACTGTTTCCCCATCTATTTGCCATGAAGTGATGGGACCAGATGCCATGTTCTTAGTTCTCTGAATGTTGAGCTTTAAGCCAACTTTTTCACTCTGCTCTTTCACTTTCATCAAGAGGCTCTTTAGTTTTTCTTCACTTTCTGCCATAAGGGTGGTATCATCTGCATATCTGGGGTCATTGATATTTCTCCTGGCAATCTTGATTCCAGCTTGTGCTTCTTCCAGCCCAGCGTTTCTCATGATGTACACTGCATGTCAGTTAAATAAGCAGGGTGACAATATACAGCCTTGACGTACTCCTTTTCCTATTTGGAACCAGTCTGTTATTCCATGTCCAGTTCTAACTGTTGCTTCCTGACCTGCATATAGGTTTCTCAAGAGGCAGGTCAGGTGGTCTGGTATTCCTGTTGTTCTAGAATATATTTTTATTGTTTATATCCTGGTTTTAAAAGAAAGCTGAGCAATGAAAGTTTTTATAACATTTGATTTTGACTTACCTTGTAATATAACATTTATATTAATAGCAATGTAATTCAGAAGTCAGAAATGTTTATTCATTCATTCTTCATTCAAAAACTGTTCACTGACTGTTATGTGTCTTGTATGCAAAATATTGGCAATACAATGGTGAAGAAGACAACAGTGTTTTTGCCCGCTTGGAATTTACAGTCCTGGGTGTTCTTTGGAAGGACTGACGCTAAAGCTGAAATTCCAATACTTTGGCCACCTCATGCGAAGAGTTGACTCATTGGAAAAGACTGATGCTGGGAGGGATTGGGGGCAAGAAGAGAAGGGGATGACAGAGGATGAGATGGCTAGATGGCATCACTGACTCGATGGACATGAGTTTGGGTGAACTCTGGGAGTTGGTGATGGACAGGGAGGCCTGGCGTGCTGCAATTCATGGGGTCGCAAAGAGTCGGACATGACTGAGCGACTGAACTGAACTGAGGAAGGTAGGCTCCCGAACAAATAAACCCCCGATGAAAAGATTTGAATTATTTGAAGTGTTATAAAAGAACAGTGCTAAAAGGAAGAATAATGCTCAGGGCAGGGTTGGTGCACCTCTCCTCTGAATAAAAAGTCTGGCTAGAGATAGAAATTTGGTCATCCTCAGCACGTAGATGATCTTTCAATTCAGTTCAGTTCAGTCGCTCAGTCATGTCCGACTAGCGCCATGAGAATGACTGGGGCCACCTATTGTGAGAAGAGGGCTCGGGATCAAGCCCTGAGACGCGTCCTACTTAGGTGGTCATGTAGAGGCGGAGGGGCTAACATAAGAGAAACAGCATGGCGAGACAAGTAGAAAAACCAACCGAGTGTGGTGTAACGGAATTCAGAGGAGAGAGTGAACAGCTATGTTCACTGTTGCTGGAAAATCAAGTAAACTGAGGACAAATAGTGTGGGCTGGTTTGGGGCAATGTAAAACTTGTTAGTGACCTTAACAAAAGTGTTTTTTGTGGAGTTGTGGGGATGGAAACCAGACTGAAATGGTAAAGCAGGAAGGGGAATAGAAGAAGTAGAATCACTGGGTACAGGTTATATTCTCCAGAAGTTTAGCTAGGAAGTGAAGCACAGAAATAAGTGGGGCTATTGCTGGAGAGAAGCATAGATGTGGATCAAGAGATTTTGTTTGTTTGTTTTTGTTTTCCAAAGATGAATGACACAAATTATCTGTAGCCTAAGTTTAGTGAAAAAAGGAAAAAAATCAAAGATCAAAATTGAAACAAATCTTAAAATCTCAATCCTCAGGAAAATTTGATTGGAGAATTAGCTATCACTGAAAATATCTTCATATTTAGGTGGTACATAACATGTAAATAAATTTCCTCACCATAAGAATTTTTACACGGGGCCCATTCAGAAGATGGTTGGTATAGATATAGTCCATAAAAACTATAGAAAACTAATGAAAATCTCCCAAATTTCAAACGTTTTTTTAAAAGAAGATACTGCTATAATTGCATTTTTAAGGTTTGGGGTTTTTTTTTTTTTTTTGGCTAAACTATGTGGCTTGCAAGATCTTAGTTCTCTGACCAGGGATTGAACCCAGAACCCCAACAGTGACAGTGCCAAGTCCTAACCACTGGACCTCCAGGAACTCCTTTGGTGTTTTAGATATTTGAAAATGATTGTGTTCAATAGATTTATTTTTAATTAAGGAATAGTTTATCCAATGAGGTATACGTTTCTTACATATACAGGTTGATTAATTTTTATCTATATGCATTCCTTCAAAGTCAAGATAGGAAACATTTTATACCAGAAACAGCATTTAAATCAATTATACTTCAGTAAAATAAAATTTAGAAAAAGACATTTGCATCACTCCAGAAGATTCCCTTTGTGCCCATTTACAAAACCTCCCTTTACACCAAGTAAAAAGGGTTTCTCAGGTGGCACTAGTAGTAAAGAACCCTCCTGCCAATGCAAGAGACATAAGTGAGACGGGTTTAATTTCTGGGTCAGAAAGATCCCCAGAAGGAGGGCATGGCAACCCAGTTCAGTGTTCTTGCCTGGAGAATCCCCATGGACAGAGGAGCCTGATGGGCTACAGTCCGTAGGATTGCAAAAAGTCGGACGTGACTGATGTGATGGAGCACGCACACCAAGTAAAGCGCTATTCAGACTTCTGTAATCATGGATCAGTTTTCTTGTTCTTGACTTCTGCATAAATCATACAGTAGGACCTTTTTGGGTGTCTGGTTTCTTTTACTCAACATACCTTTGAGATTCATCTATATTGTTACATTTATTAATAGTTCATCCTTTTTTATTATTGAGTAGTATGAATATACAGCTTGTTTATTAATTGTACTGTTGATGGACATTGGATTTGTTTCCATTGTTTATCTATATGATGAATGTTCTTGTACATGTCTTTTGATGGACATATACATTCATTTCTCTTGGATATATA
Source organism: Capra hircus (assembly GCF_001704415.2). Lineage (NCBI taxonomy): Eukaryota > Metazoa > Chordata > Mammalia > Artiodactyla > Bovidae > Capra > Capra hircus. Next base: position 39,844,568 of record NC_030826.1, on the reverse strand, counting down.
TCTAGGACTAGCATTTCTAAGTCATAGTGTGGGTGTGTTCTTAGGTATGATGCATACTGCCAAACAGTTTCTGAAGTGGCTGGACTTGTTACCCTCTCACTGGTGATCCCATTGTTCCACATCTTGTCAGCACTTGCTGTTGTCAGTCTTTTAAATTTTAGCTATTCTGGTAGGTGTTTAGTGGTATTTTATTGTGGTTTTAATTTGTATTTTCCTGATGAATAATGATGTTGAGTACCTTTTTGTATATTTATTGGCTATTTACATATTCTTTTTCTTGAAGTGCTATAAGTCTTCTGTACATTAAAAAAATTGGATTGTTTATATTTTTCTTATTGATTTTGTAGGCATTTAAAATTTAAAAGCATAAACTTCATCAGATGTGTATTGCAAATATTTTCTCTGGGTCTGTAACTTGTTTATTTATTTTCTTAATCTATTTGATAAACAGAATTCTTAATTTTAATGAAGACTAAGTTCTTTTTTTTCCTTTGGGGATTAAGTCTTTGCCTATCCAAGGCCATGAAAATATTCTCCTATAGTTTCCTCTAGAAATTTGATTGTTGTAGTTTTCACATTTAAGTCTGTCACCCATCTTCAATTGATATTTTGTTTTTAACTTCAGTTATTTTATAACCAACTAGGCATTTTACAGTTACGAAATGAAAATCTTACTTGCAGTATGTTGGATTCAATCATTTTAGCACAGACAATTTTTAAAAGTGTCAGTGGCATGAAATGCTCGTTCTTTCTTTTCTCTCTGCATGTTTTTTGGCACGTGATACCCATGGTAAAATATATTTTTCTACAACTTTAGAGTAACAGACCTTTCAAGGAAAAAAACACTAGATATTGAATTTGCTGTTTAAGATCTGTGCCCTGCAGTCTATAATTTCTTCACATTTAATCTAGGGAAAATGGAATATTTTGTTTAAAAAAAAAAGAGGGTACCGTGGGCTGTATTGATCTGATGTTCTTAGAGAAGTATTCTTGATGTCTCTTAACCTTTACCTTGGTCCAAAGAGGAAGGAAAGGAAGGATTTCATGGTTGGAGAGACTATTCTCATTTTAAGGCATGCCCCCCCCCTTTTTTAATATCTTCCTTTCCTCTCACTTGTGGTATTTGAAATTAATTGGGTCTAAAATGTCTTCTAGTTCTGACCTTCTTCCAAGATTTATAATCTATGTAGGAAAGCACCTTAAAACATTATTTAAATTCTTTGAAACAAAGGTTGAAACTCAAGAGAGGAATCCTGTTTCTCTTCATAATATGCCACTGACATTGTACCTTTGGACAATTACATGACTTTTTATTTTTTGTCATTCTTTTGTCTTAAATTTTGTTTGTAAAATGGGAAGAATAATAAATGCCATTGCACCTGTTTATTTTCCAGAGATGCTATGAGATAATATGAAGTCTCATTTGCATTCCTGGGCTAAGTGCTTGATGCCACATTTTTGGAGGACCATAGGCAAACAAAACCAGGTTCAGAAGAAAGCTCTCACCATGGTTAGGGAACTGAGTGGTAGCATTTGTGTAATAATTTATTCTGGATGTTCCCAGAAAGCTGAAGTAGGACCTGAAATGGACAGTTCAGGAAATTTTGAGTTCCACTGTATTTAAGGAGGAACTTTTTAAAACATTAGAATTTTTCTGAAAAGGAAAAGTATAACTTCTGTATTCTTGGAAGTGTCTAAGCAGAGACTTCATAATCCAAATAGTTGGATGTTGGAGAAAATTCAAATATCAAGTGGCAGGGAAAGAAGAGATAAGATACGTAAGATATATACTTCAATTCCAACGTTTCTAATTTCATTGATTATAAGGATCATTTTGTAGTCAGTGACTCAGTTTCCAAAGCTTTTTGTTAAAACGTAAAAGTGGACATTTTAAATTTAAGAAAGAGGTATGGGGATAGAGAAATCAGTTTATTGTTATGAAGGTAAACAGAAATGCTGACACTCAAAGACAACTTTCTGGCTGCTGTCAGGCACCAGTGCTGAGGACAGCTGGCAAACTCAGTGCAGGGCTCTTTCTGAGACTGACATTTTGGTCTCTTTTAGCTCCTACGCTATGCTGGAAAGACAGACCAGCAAGTGGAAATCTGATCTCTGAAATTAAGAATAGAACTATATTAGCTGGTATTCTTTTTTTTAACTTTTGTTTTGTGTTGGAGCATAGCCAGTTAACAGTGTTGTGATAGTTTCAAGTGAACATTGGAGGGACTCAGCCATACATATACTTATATCCATTCTCCCGCAAAGTCCCCTCCCCACCAGGCTGCCACATAACATTGAGCAGAGTTCCATGTTTATTAGTGGATATCCTTTATTGAATGCTAATTACTTAAAGTAACAAAATGAAAACAGGTTTACAATCATTCGAATTAAAAATATGGTTGCATGTTTTGTTGCCAATGTAAATATTTGATTTTGTTCATAGATAACATATAATTCACATGTGAATTTTGATGAAATCTCAATTAACCAGATCCTTACCATTTTCAATTTTCAATTTTATTTGTAATCTACCCCTTTTCATTTTGTAGCACATAAAATGCTAGAATCTCAGAGAAAAATCTTGGTATATTTAACAAAAATTCTAACTTATGAAATTTTTTAAACAGCATCTTTGTCAAAGAGAGAATCTTAAGGAGTAAAAACAAATTTGAAATTGTCATCTCTCAGCAAGCATATGATGAGGCTTGTTTTCACTTCTGGTAGAAAACAATTTGAGATTGCTAATAAAGCTTTGAATTTATAGAGTGCTTGGAAAACTACAAAAGAAATAACCTTTAACTTTAACAGTCCAATATATTTGTGAACTATATCAGTTACAGAAGCTATGTATTTTTTATAAGATTTATTATTTATGTTGTCTTTGTATGGTTTTGGTATCAGGGTGATAGTGGCCTTGTACAATGAGTTTGGAAGTGTTCCTTTCTCTGCAATTTTTAAAAAGAGTTTTAGAAGGATGGGCATTAGCTCTTCTCTAAATGTTTGATAGAATTCTCCTGTGAAGCCATCTGGTCCTGGGCTTTTGTTTTTTGGGAGATTTTTTTATCACAGCTTCAGTTTCAGTGCTTGTAATTGGGTTGTTCATAATTTCTATTTATTCTTGGTCCAGTCTTGGAAGATTGAACTTTTAAAGAATCTTTCCATAAGATTTATTGTTTAAGAGGTAAAATGTCATTGGAAAGCACAGTACAACACCAGTGTCAATGGAAAACAGTAATTATTTAATTAAACAAAAAATATATCAGGAGATTATTTAGTTATGGCAAGAGCAGGAGGGAAATTGATATGAAAGAGTGTTAAGTAGGGATTGTAGTTTTGGCTTTTAAATTAGGTAAGAAAAATGATTTTATCTAATGATATAAAAATTCTAATGAACATGCTGAGTTTATTTTGTATGCACATATATAAGTACTTTATTTTTGGTTGCACTGGGTCTCCGTTGCTTTTGCTCGGCTATCTCTACTTATGGTGAGTGGGGGACGACTCTTAGTTGTGGTGCACGGGCTTCTCATTGTGGTGGCTTCTCTTGTTGCGGAGAACAAGCTCAGTAGTTGTGGCTCATGGGCCCTAGAGAGTGGGTTCAGTAGTTGTGCCACATGGACTTAGTTGCTCCACAGGATGTGGAATCTTCCCAAACTAGGGATTTAACCCATGTCCCCTGAATTGACAGGCAGATTGTTTTTCCACTCTGCCACCTGGGAGGCCCCATATAGGTAAATTTAGAAATATTTTATCTGGATGTTTGGCATCATGTGGGTTTTCTTTCTTAACCCTTTGAAGAGTCACATTAATTTTTTAATCAGTAAAATTTATAAAGTTCTTTGTATGATGATGCTGTCTATATTCTTTACCTTTTTGATGACTGCATTAATAGAAAGTGCTTTCCCCTAAAATTCCAATTGTAGGAGTTTAGAAAACATTGATAGAAGATGAGCATTGTTAATCTGTTTCCTAGTATAATTTCTTTAGAATTTTCATTGATTTAACTTTTATACATGTTTTCTTTCCTGACCCAAAGTTGTAATGTTTGTTTTAAATAACTTTGCATTGAGTGGTATCCCAAGCGGCAACAAGATATTCTAAAATCTAGAGCTGTGCCCTTCAGTAGAACTTTCTACAGGAATGGAAATATTCTTTATCTATATTCTCCAATATGAAAGACCCTTAGCTACATGTTCTGTTGAATACTTGAAATGTGGTTGGGCACCTGAGAAACTAAATTTTTAACTTTAATTAACTTAAATTTAAACTCAAATTGGCACATGTGGCTAGTGGCTATTGTATTGGACAGTGCAGTGTTAGTGTTAGTATTAATAGTAGATTTGACCAGGTCTTGACAAACTTTTTCTAAAAGGTTACCAGATAGTGAATGTTTTTGGCTTTGCAAGTCATATAGTTTCTGTTGCAAGTACTCAACTCTGCTGTTGGAATACAGAAGCAGCTGGAGACAACATGGATTTGGCCATGCTTCAATAAAACTTTATTTATGAACACTGATGTTAGAATTCCACACAATTTTCAAGTTGCATGAAATGCATCTTTCTGATTTTTTTCAACCATTAAAAAATGTAAACTCAGTTCACAAGTCATACAAAAACAGGTGATAAGCTGTAGTTTGTAGAACCTTGACCTAGAGTATTTATAAGTAGCAAAGATAGAGATGTAAAAGTTCATGTATTAATTCAACAAATATTTATTGAGTGGCTGTCATAATGGGTACTATTTTGAGAGCTGAAAATACAGCAAAAAGCAATAAAAATTACAGCCAACATCCATGTTTTCATTAAGTTTACATTCTGGTGGGGTGGGGAGGAGACATTTTAAAAGTGAACAAATAGGGACTTCCCTGGTGGTCCAGTGGCTAAGACTCTGTGCTCCCAATGCAGGGGGCCTGGTTTCAATCCCTGGTCAGGGAACTAGATCCCACCTGCCGCAACTGAGAGTTCACATGTCATAACTAAAGATCCTGCATGCTGCAATGAAGACCAAAGGTTCTGCATGTCACAACTAAGAGCTGGCACAGCCAAACAAATAAATATTTTTTTATAATGAATAAATATATGTAAGGTGGTGAAAATGAAGAAATTGTATGAAGAAAATTTTATAATGTAAGAGAAAAAAGTGGCGATGAAGAATGACCTCTTATTATAGAGTAGTTAGGTAAAGCTGGTTTGATAAGGTAACTTTTGAGCACACACCTGAATGAAGAAAGGAGGTAGGGCAGGTGGCTGTCTGAGGGAAGAGCATTTTGGTCAGAGGGATGAGTAAAAGCAAAAGTCCTGAGGCAGGAACATGCTTTACCCAATTCAAGTAATAGAAGAGGTAGAAAATTGACAGGAATTAGATTTCAACAGAATTAATCCACTTTGGAATTCTTCCATCATTTGTACTGTATATATTAATATCAGTAAAGGGAATTAATTTTTTGTCAAAAGAAGTATAGGGACCTTTCCTTCTTAGCTCTCTAGAGCACTTTTTTTTGTTTGGAAAATAGTTTAAAGCTATGTTGACTGCCAACACATTAAAAATACCCAAATGGACCCCACCATGGAAATTTTTGAAAGTCTTTTTTGGACTGAACTATGAAGGAATTGCAAAATTATCCATTAAAAACTGTAAAACTTTTGCTGCACTTATAAATATAGGTTTCTGGTCTTCAGGTGGGAATTCCTTTATCATCTATTCACTACTAGACTTCACAGTTTTATAAAGATGTTTGCATTCAAGAAGGGGAAATACACTTCAGTCTGCTTTGTTCCTGTATTTTAAGTACTTTTTAGCACCTAAGAAGAGTATCCATATAGCCTGATTATAGATGGTTTTCTTTTCTTTTCTTTTTGGCTGTGCCACAGCATGTGGGATCTTAGTTCCCTGATCAGGGATTGAACCTGTGTCCCCTGCAGTGGAAACATGAGTCTTAACCACTGGACTTCCAGGGAAATCTTAGATGGTTTAAATGTCTCCTTCAAATTTTGAATACTCAGATAGTAAAGTCTCCTTTTTTCCCTTGGAAACTGTACTCAGTTCCTTCTGGTGTTATTTATGCCACACAAAGGCTGCTTGAAAAAATATTAAGAGCTATTTAAATATCACTGTCAGAGAGTTTAAAAGGCTCAGGGGACTAGGACCTTTTTTCTTTAGCTCACCAAATCAAAAGCCATCTTGTTCTGTAATAACTAAAAGGTGTTTTCACATGAAGATTGTTCGTGTGAAACTTTTGAGCTACTTTTCTTTCTTTTTTTTTTTGGTTCAGAATCCCTTTAGTGTGCAGTTAAAAGTTTCACAGTTAGCTGAAAAAAAAAAAAAAAAAAGCTTAAAAAAAAACTCCCACTATCAAACTTACAGAAAAGTTGCAATACAGTACAAAAAACTAATTTTTTTTTCCGGAAATTTTGAGAGTAAGTTGCTGACATAAAGCCCTATCCGCCTTGACTACTTTAGTGTGTGTTCTACCTTCTCCTACATAACCAGGAAACAACTATCAAAATCAGGAAATTAACATTGAGACATTACTACAATTTAATCCCAGACCCCACTCAGATTTCTCCAGTAGCTTCTGTAATGCCCTTCACCTCAGGAGAATCTGGCTCAGAATCACATATGCATTTAGTTGTCACGTCTCTTCCCTGTCCTTCAGTCTGGAATAGTTCCTCAGTCGGTCATGACTTTGACACTTTTGAGAATTACAAACCAGGTATTTTGTAAATTATCCCTCAATTAGAGTTAGTTTTCTCATGGTTAGATTTAGATTGTGCATGTCTGGCAGGTATATCACAGAAGTGAAGCTGTGTTCTTTTCATTATCAGTGGACACATAATTTTCATTTGTCCTGTTACTGATAATGATCACTTTACTCAGTTCAGTGGTGTCTACAAGGTTCTTCACTATATAGTTTCTCTTTTTATCTTTGTAATAATATTTTGAGAAGAAGCATTTTGAAACTGTGTAAATTTTTCCATTTGTTACTGGACTTTAAATTTATCAACTACTTACTAATGTCAATATGGACTCATGAATTTATGCTTTTTAATAGGTTGTAATCCAATACTGTCATTATAATTTTGATGCTTCCTTGTCTCAGATTTGACCAGTGGGAATCCCTTCAAAATAATTTCCATATCCTTTTAATATATGTTCTTGTTTATGTGAGCACTTCCTTGCTTTGTGGCACAACAAAATGTTCCAGACTCATCTGTACTCTCCCTCCCCCAGTGCTGGAGTCAGCCCTTTCTCCAAGGAATATGGTTTCTATAAGTTGAGAATGATGCTTAGAAGTTAATATCCATGTCCTGAAAGCTGTTGTGGTGTCACTGCTCCCAGGGGCTCTCAGTGGACAGAGCTAGAGACCATGTGTGTTATACCATACATATACACATATTTCCATCTGTATTTTGTATCAATTTATATATAGTTGAAGCCGCGTGTTCCTGCCAGTACTTCCATTTCCAATATAGGACCACAGGTTTCCATATTTATAACTCCCTTCTCTGACAGAGAAAAACCTGTATCTTATCCTTACTATATTTTTCTTACTTAATCAGTCCTCCTTTGTATAAACAGTCATCCACTGCCACTGCCACTTCCTCTCCAGGGAAGATTCTTACCTTGCCTCATTTGGTTTCTGACATCCTGTGCTGCAGGCACTGATCTATGTGGATACCCTTTTCAACTATTGGGGTCTAATGGGCTTCCCAGATAGCTCAACTGGTAAAAAGTTTACCTGCAATGCAGGAAACCGGTTCGATTCCTCGGTCGGGAAGATCCCCTGATGAAGGGATAGGCTAACTATTCCAGTGTTCTTGGGCTTCTCTGGTGGCTCAGACAGTAAAGAATCCACCTACAATGCAGAAGACCTGGATTGGAAAGATCCTCTAGAGGAGGGCGTGGCAATCCACTCCAGTATTCTTGCCTGGAGAATCCCCATGGACAGAAGAGCCTGGTGGGCTACAGTCCATGGGGTCGCAAAGAGTCAGACACAACTGAGCAACTAAGCACAGCACACATCCCAGTGCAAAGCTGCCCTTAATATGTGGCTGCCTCTTCAACCCAATCAAGTTCTGACACTTTGCCTTGGATACTCCCAAACATAGAAACTCTCCTCACTCCATTTGGGCTCTTTGGCACCCCCACTGTCCCTATGTGGGTGCCTTGCTAACCCTGTCTACTCCCTGAAATGAGAGCACCCCTCGGCATAGGTGGCCTCTTCTTTATGCTCAGGCTCTGACTCCTCATGCTAGGCCATCCGTTACTTGGATATGTTCTTCATCACCCCAGCCCAGGTGACTCTCCTGCCCTTCTCATCCTGCTTAGGCTCTGACTTGCCAGTCTGTCTGCCCTTCATGTAGAATCCCTCCTCATCTCATGCTAAATGTGCACCCCATACAGGCACACTGTTCATATTGGTTGGTTTCCAACAGTCTACCCTGGCCTGTCCCTATTCCTTGTATGGACGTTTCTTTCACCCATCTTGGGTTTTAACACTGCATATTAGGCTGCCCCTTTGCTTATTTTACAAAAGGCTTCCCTGGTGGCTCAGATGGTAAAGAATCTGTCTGCAGTGCAAGAAACCTGGGTTCAATCCTTGGCTAGAAAGATCCCCTGGAGTAGGAAATGGCAACCCACTCCAGTATTCTTGCCTGAATTCCATGGACATAGGAGCCTAGTGAGCTACAGTCCATGGTGTCATAAAGAGTCGGCCATGACTGACTGACTGACTAATGCTTGCTTATTTAAAAAATATTTGCATTTTTCCTGCACTTAGGCTTTGCTGCTAACATCTAATGGGTGGTGTGTTAAACTTTAATATTAAGATAGAATGTGAGTGCAGTGACTGTATTTTTCAAAACAAAAATTGAAATACGTCTGAAATGTAGATTATTTGAAATCAGTGGTATCTGGAGCAGTTATGGGTATATGATCACCATTGAAATAAGGAACAAATGGAGAGTTTCCATTTCTAGTAGTAGAGGAGGTTGGTCTCGGTGAACCAACCTTCCAGCAGATAACAATTATAATTCTGGACAAAATATGAAAAATCTATTACCTGCAGGAATTGGAAAATAACCAACACCAACCTGTTTTTAAGGCTGTTTTGCTCAAAGGCAGGTCCCAGTTTTAGCATCTGGGTGACCAAAACTTGAATAGATAATCCACAGTTTTACTGGCTTAAAAAACCATAGCAATCACAAGCAATCATAGGAGCAAAGGGGGAATCCTAGAGTGGAGAGGGTAGAGAGGGTCTTTTGTGTGTAAATGCTCTAGCTGGACCAAATCTTAAGCTAATCCTTGAACTACACTTGTATGGTTCACACCCTGAACAGTCCATCTGAGGTGAAAGTAACTGAACAGAAATTTATGCTTCTGCAAGAGTGACCAATTTGTGCCAGTTTTCCTGAGGCTGTGAAAGTTCTGTAGTCTTGGAAAACCTTCAATCCCAGGTGTACTGGGACAATTGATTACCCTAGATGCTTCCCACCACAATGAAACAGAGTGCGAGTTTAACTACGTGCTTTAAAAAGTGAAATAAACAAAGAAAATCTCCTATATCCTTCAAAGGAACATAACAAACTCCAGAAATTTTGTAACATATCTTTATAATTTTCAGGGTACAATCCAGAATTTTTAGGTTATTTGAATAAGCAGGAAAATGTGACCCATACTCAAGAGAAAAAGAAATTATAGGTGACTAACCCCAAAATGATATAGATATTAGAATTGGAGGATAAGACTCTTAAACAAGTGTAATAATTATACTCAGATGCAAAGGAAAATGTGCTTGTAATTAATTAACAAATAGGAAATCTAGCAGAGAGACTATGTGTAGTGTGCTCAGTCACACAATTGTGTCTGACTTTTTGTGACTCCATGGACTGTAGCCCACCAGGCTTCTCTGTCCATGGGATTCTCCAGGCAAGAATACTGGAGTGGGTTGCCATTTCCTACTCCAGAGAGAGACTGTAAAAAAGATCAAAATAGAATTCTAGAACTAAAAATTACAGTATCTGAAATAAAAAACTCACTGAATAGGCTTGATAACAGATTAAGATGACAGAAGAAAGGATAGTGAAGTTGAAGATTCATTAATGAAAGTATTCAATCTGAGCAACAGAGAAAAGAACTTTAAGGGGAAAAGAACAGGACCTCAAGAAAATGTAGGAATATGAAAAAATTTAACATGCACATGTAGATGAAGTCCTTGAAGAAAAAGGGCAAAAGAATGGAGGAGAAAAAGAATTTGAAGAAATAATAGCTGAAAAATTACAAGGTTTGGTGAAAAACACAATTTTACAGATAAGGAGTTAGGTGGACCCATGTGAGATAAATGCAAATAAAATCACACCTAGGCATATAGTAGTTAAACTGCTAAAAACTAAGGAGAAAATCTTGAAAGCATTCAGAGAAAAAGAATATATAAAGGAAAACAATGATAGAAAATATTCTTCCCATCAATAACAATAGAGGATAAGAACATAGTGGAATGCCATCTTTAAAGTGACAGAAGAAAACTATCAGTCCATAATTCTATGTCAAGTAAAAATATCTTTCAAATTTTAAGGCAAAATAAAGATACTTCCAAATAAATGGAGTTGAGAAAAGTTGTCATTCATACAGTTGCACTAGTAGATATGCTGAAGAAAGATCTTTAGACTGAAACATGACAATACCAGATAGGAACTCGGGTCTTTATGGAAAAATTAAAATACCAGAATAAATATAGAACAGTAATTTTTTCCTCTTAATCTCTTTAAAATATAATTTCTGCATGGATTCTTTTTATTCTCCTTGAGACACTTTTTAGGAAGGATGTAGGTAATAATAGTCCTGCTCTGGAGAGGAAATCAGCAAGTAAATCTTCCAAAGTGGTATCCTTATTAAATTTAGAAGGCTCAAATCTGAAAAAAAATTACTCTAAAAAGCTAATATTTATAATCCTTTTTGTTTCAGATATAAAACCAAATGTGGAACTGAAAAGCACTCAAGAGCAGTCTGTGCCCACAGGTAACAACATCAGATCTTTCCTCTCTAAAAATATACCTTTACTGAATAGTTCAAATGAAGAGGAATATTCTGATTGCAATACAAATGCTATGGAAATGTGTTGTGGAAAAAATGAAGTTATGTCTTCCGGATACAATAATAATGCATCCGTTTATATCGTATAAGTTATCTGACATCACAGAGCCAAACCACCCCACCCAATGTTTTTTTATTTTTTCACTGTTTTTTTTTTCTTTAAAAAATATTTCAGCTGACTCATTTGAATTAAGACAGCTTTTGTTGAACAATATCATAGCTTATGAAACTTGTGCTTTTCACTCAGGAACAGTGCTCAGCAAACTTTATTTGTAAAGGGCCAGAGAGTAAATATTTTAGACTTTGTGGGCCATATATGGTCTCTGTTGTATATTCTTCTTTATATTTTTTACAGTCTTTAAAACTGTAAAACCATTCCTACTTCCTGGGTCTACATATTAGTAAAAATAGGCCATGGCTCGATTTGGCCTTAGGCCATGGTTTGCTGACCCTTGCTCCAGAATAAACTATAAATACTTAAAATAATCTATTTCCTAAAAATAAATTCTGTGTTTTCTCTATTGATATACTCACTTTGTTTGAATCAATGCTTTTGTTATATTACAAAATTTACCACACAGGTGTCTTTATTTTACTCTGAGTTGTAACCTTATGTTTTAATTGAACATGTACCTCATATCAGTTGTTCTCTCAGACGTGCACTGTAAATCTATCATTTCAGGCTTGAGAAAAGAAAACTATTGTTTAGAGCAGTGTCTTAGTGTCTAAGAGTATATGATATGCAGAAATGAGAAACTTTACCTGAATCCATGACGACTACATTTTCAGGACCTCTTAGTCATGTATCGTATGTGATATGTTTCCATTTACACCTATATTCCAGTAAAATGTCCTGTTCCACGTGTTCAGTCATGGTTGCAGCAGAAAGGAAGCCACTGCAGAGTTTCTCTCACCTCTCCTGTTTCAGCTCCTTAGTGCTGCAGGATTCCGTGTTTTTGACTATTTGTTGCATGTAATAGGTTCTCAGCAAATATTTTATTGAATATTGGGAAGGAGTTTGATGGCAAGTGGGTCTTTTCTGTTCATTTCTTTTGTTATCATTTTTTTTATTAAGCTACCATGCTTATATGTGAAAAAATTCTAGCTATGTCATGCCTTCTTCCTTACTTTTATTATTTTCGATATTTATTGTAAAAAATTGTGTCTTTGTTAAACTTAATTATTAGCAAGTTTGTTGTTTATTTAACCATGCTTTTATCATATCTACTGCCTTTTACTTAGGAACTCCCATAGCACTTTGTATTTCCCTTAATCTCTTGTCCGAGTCTACATTTTAGACTTATCTCTTGGGTAAATCTTGCATTGTGTTTGTGGGTTTGTTTTATCTACGTCTGTGAATTATCCGCTCTTTGAATACAGGGATTATGACCTATTCATATCTGTAGCCTTGTCAACATTTAGTAAATGTTTGAAGAAATAAAAGAATTTGGGGGCCAATATGCTTTCTACAAAATCATATTTATAATGTGAACAGAAAGGGAAAATAGAATTTGGTATACAGAAGCTTATAGGCTTCCTCTCAGGAAAGCATCTTTCCCAAATTGAGTTTTGCCAGTAGTCTCAGGCTCAATATTTCTCATCAGTATATGTTAATATTCTTGGTCTTAACATCTTACTGAATATCCTGAAATACACTAAAGGAGAGAGAATTTCTATCCAGAAGGAACTTGAATGGAATTTAAGGTGAAAGAACTATTCAAGAAAACAATGTCTAATTGAAAGGCAAATAAACCTTGGGCATATTTCTAAAATTTCACATATATCTTGCTTGGGTGTATGTGAAAGGATATTGTCTATCATTTAGGGATTGGATAAAGCTGAAATGGGAGTCTTACTTAATACAGGGTTATAAAAATCCTTTAAAGTTACTTTATAGTTAAAATTCTTTTTATCTCCTAGAAGGTTCAGAGCTTTTGAATGACTACGATTTAACCAAAGCTCATGAAACAGAAAATGTGGATGGTACAGAAGGCCCAGCCAATGAGGATGAAGACATAGGAGGTGAGCCATAGTGTATAGACCAGAACTAAAGAGACGATTGAGGCTCAGTATGAAGAAGAAATCAGGAAAACTTATATATGTGGATTGAGTTGGGAGGAATTCAGTTTTATTCACTTTACAAATATTTGCATTTAATAATTTGCTGTAGGATATCAGCAGATTTTGAGAATTTAAGTGTTCAAGCTATAATAACTTCATTAAAAATTTTTTTTAATTACTTTTATTGGGGTATAACAGCAAAAGAGACACAGATGTAAAGAACAGACTTTTGGACTCTGTGGGAGAAGGTGAGGGTGGGATAATTTGAGAGAATAGCATTGAAACATGTATATTATCATATGTGAAATGGATGGCCAGTCCAGGTTTGATGAATGAGACAGAATGCTCAGGGCTGGTGCACTGGGATGACCCTGAGGGATGAAATGGGGAGGGAGGTGGGAGGGAGGGTCAGGACGGGAAACACATATACACCCATGGCTGACTCATGTGAATGTATGGCAGAAACCACCACAATATTGTAAAGTAATTAGCCTCCAATTAAAATAAATTTAAAAAAAAGAAAAATACTTTTATTAGGGTATAGTTAATTTACAATGTTGTGTTAGTTTCTGCTGCTGCTGCTGCTAAGTTGCTGCAGTCGTGTCCGACTCTGTGTGACCCCACAGATGGCAGCCCACCAGGCTCCCCCGTCCCTGGGATTCTCCAGGCAAGAACACTGGAATGGGTTGCCGTTTCCTCTCCAGAACATGAAAGTGAAAAGTGAAAGGGAAGTCGCTCAATTGTGTCCAACTCTTAGTGACCCCGTGGACTGCAGCCTTCCAGGCTCCTCTGTCCATGGGATTTTCCAGGCAAGAGTACAGAAGTGGGGTGCCAAATGTTAGTTTCTACTGTACAGCAAAGTGAATCAGTTAAATATAAATATATATCTACTCTTTTAGATTCTTTTCCCATATAAGTCATTACAGAGTATTTAGTAGAGTTCCCTGTGATAACAGTAGGTTCCTATTAGTTATCTATTTTATATATAGTAGTGTGCATATGTAAATCTCAATCTCCCAATTTATCCCTCCCCTCCTTCCCCCTTAGTAACCGTAAGTTTGTTTTCTATGTTTGTGACTCTATTTCTGATTTGTAAATAAATTAATTTGTAACATTTTTAAAGATTCTACATATAAGTGATATCATATAATATTTGTCTTTGTGTCTGACTTATTTCAGTCACTATGACAATCTCTAGGTCCATCCATGTCGTTGCAAATAGCATTATTTCATTCCTTTTTATGGCTGAGTAATATTCCGTTGTATATATGCACCATATCTTCTTTATTCATTCATCTGTGATGGTCATTTAGCTTGCTTCCATGTCCTGACTATTGTAAATAGTGCCGCAATGAACATTGGGTTTCATGTATCTTTACAATTTATGGTTTTCTCTGAGTATATGCCCAGGAATGAGATTGCTATATCAAATGGTAACTATATTATTTGTTTTTTTGAGGAACTTCCATACTCTTTTCCATAGTGACTATAACAATTTATATTCCCACCAATAGCATAAGAGGTATCCCTTTTTTCCACACTCTCTCTAGCATTTATTGTTTGTAGGTTTTTTGATGATGGCCATTCTGACCAGTGTGAGGTGCTACCTTATTGTAGTTTTGATTTGCGTTTCTCTAATAATCAGTGATGTTGAACATCTCTTCAGTTGCTTTTTTGATCATCTGTATGTCTTCTTTGGAGAAGTGTCTATTTAGATCTTTAGCCCTTATTTTGATTCAGTTGGTTGCTTTTTTGATATTGAGCTGCATGAGCTATTTGTATATTTTGGAGATTAATCTCTTGCTGGTCACTTTGCAAATATTTTTTCCCATTCTGTTGGTTGTCTTCATATTTCATTTTTTAAAATAACATGTTTATTTTGCCCTTTTCTATTATTAAAGTAATACATGCTCATGATAGAAAGTTTGTCTAGGATGTTTTCTACCAGTTCTCTAGATACCAACTGGGCAGCCAACAATTCAATTCAATTCTTATGCTAATTTCTAGAATTATTACAGAACTCATAGAACTCAGTCCCACAAGACTGCCCTCACTCAGACTTCAGTTGAAAGTTCCAGGTCCCCACGTTACCTGCCCTTCTGTCCAACTTGACTACAGATTTAGGATTTCCCACACCACCCTCCCTTCAGGTTTGATCCTTTGCTTGAATGACTCACAGAATTTAGGAAAACACTTTACATACTATTACTGGTTTATCATAAAGAACACAACTCAGGAATAGCCAAATGGAAGAGGTACATAGGGCAAGTTATGGGATGGGGAGTCCAAAACTTCCATGCCCTCTCTGGGCAAACCGCCCTCTCAGCAGCTTGATGTCATCACCAAACACTCTCTGAATCTTACAGTTCAAAAGTATTATAGAGCTCAATCTCCAGTTCCCTTCCTGGAGGTTGGTGGGTGACACTGAAAGTTCCAGTCCTCTAATCACTTGATGCTTCGGGTGACCAACCCATCCTTAGGCTATTTAGGGACTGCAACCTAAGTTACTTCAGTAACATAAACTCAGGTGTTATTGAAAGGGGCTTGTTATGAATAACAAAAGACACTCTTATCACTCAGGGAATTCCAAGGGTTTTAGGAACTTCAAATAGATGGGGAAACAATGGAAACAGTGAGAATTTATTTGGGGGGGGCTCCAAAATCACTGCAGATGGTGATTGCAGCCATGAAATTAAAAGACGTTTGCTCCTTGGAAGAAAAGTTATGACTGCCTAGACTGCCTATTAAAAAGCAGAGACATTACTTTGCCAACAAAGGTCCATTTGGTCAAAGTTATGGTTTTCCAGTAGTCATGTACGGATGTGAGAGTTGGACTATAAAGAAAGTTGAGCACCAAGGAATTGATGCTTTTGAACTGTGGTGTTGGAGAAGACTCTTGAGAGTCCCTTGGACAGCTAGGAGATCCAACCAACCCATCCTAAAGGAAATCAGTCCTGAATATTTATTAGAAGGACTGATGCTGAAGCTGAAATTCCAATACTTTGGCCACCTGATGGGAAGAACTGACTCATCTGAAAAGACCCTGATGCTGGGAAAGATTGAAGCCAGGAGGAGAAGGGGACAACAGAGGATGAGATGGTTGGATGGCATCACTGACTCAATGGACATGAGTTTGAGTAAACTCTGGGAGTAGCTGATGGACAGGGAGGCCTGGTGTGCTGCAGTCCATGGATCGCAAAGAGACAGACACGACTGAGTGACTTAACTGAACTAGGAACTTCATACCAGGAACCTGGGACAAAGACCAAATGTATATTTTGTCTCTGACCACTAATCTCTTACAGCAAAAGCATCATATAAGTCAAAAAGATACTGGTACTTCACTAGAGTCACATTCAGTCATTAATTAGTCTAGTCCGTCATCATATCATATGAAAATGTCTTCAGGGGTGAGACCACTCAGATTTGTGTGCTTCTATTTGATCTTGTCAAGTTACAAAGGCACAAGCAGTCTCAGCAATACATGGTTTCATCTTTTCAAGCATTTGGTGTAATTGAGCTAAAGTGAAAGTTGCTCAGTTGCATCTGACTCTTTGTGACCCCACAGTCTGTAGCCTGCCAGGCTCCCCTGTCCATGGAATTCTCCAGGCTAGAATACCAGAATGAGTACCTTCTCTAGAGGATCTTCCCAAACCAGGGATTGAACCCAGCTCTCTCGCATTGCAGGTGGATTCTTTACCTTCTGAGCCACCCGGGAAGCCCATAATTGAGCTAAAAGACAGTATTATTCCCTTGCTCTGAGCCTCTGTTGAGATTGTAATATGATATTAGATTTCCTTCATTTGCATAGCCCATTGATTCATTCCGTTACCCTGAACTACTATTCCTCCTCTCCATTTATTTATACCTAAACTTTTCCACATTTGGAAGGAACTTTAGATTTAGCAACTGTACTGTTCCAGATTTCAGGCAACATACTAGTGTAGTAAGTGCTTCCCCTTCAGTTCATTTCTATTCATATAGGGTAGAATTACTTAGCTACATAACCACTGGGCTATTTTTTTTTTACTACCAGGCAATAGCTACTTTCAAGTGTTAACCTTGATTTTGTCAAATAGAATGAAGGCACTACCTGCCCTGCCAGGCCTTTAGGAATTCTGACATAAAGGTGTAAAACTATAGTTACAATTTCTTGCCTAGGAATCATCCCTGTTTCTGGCACTTGTAGTTGCATCCCAGGTCCTGTGACCACAGGGCATCAGATTGGAAAGAGAAAGTTGAGGTATATGGAGAAGAAAACAAAAAGTATATTTATCATACCAGTGTCCTCTCTCCTTGGAAAGAATCATATGGTCAGACCATCATCTTCCTTTCGTGAAAAAAATTGCATAATCATACCAGCAGCCTCTCACCACCCTCTCTTCCCCAGAAAAACAGAGGAATCCCTCTAGTGGGAACAACGCTGCCTTAGCCCTATTATGTTGTATCTTTTTTTTTTAATGTTTTAATCTATTAAAATTTTTTTGTTATGGTAAAAGTCACATAATATAAAACATACTATTTTAACCATATTTAATACAGTTTAGTGGCAACAAGTGCATTCACGTTATTGTGCAACTCTCACCATCATCCATCTCCTGAATTTTTTACCTTCCTAAATTGAGACTCTGTCCCCATTAAATACTAACTCCCCGTTCCCTCTCCCCATCCTCTACCCCCCAGCCCCTTCTGTCTCCCAGTGTACTATCTGACTCCATGAATTTGACTATTCTAGGTGTCTTGTGTAGATGGACTCAAACAGTATTTGTCTGTACCTGATGTATATTGGAATGCATTTTAAGGTCAACTTAAAATTTAATATATATCCTACAAACAGATTGTATCTTCTTTTTTTTTCACTCTTGAAAACATGTTAACCAACCCTTCATGCCTCCATCTCCCCCTGTTTTAAACAAGGAGTATTTCAAATGCTTGTTCCAATTTTCTATGAAACTTATTCTGAGAAGAATCTCTCTGACTATTCATTATTTGGCATTATAAGCTGTAAAGTGTGTTCCTTTCTCTGATAAAATGTGATTTGATGATCCAAATGTGTTCAATATCTTCTATTCCAATTCTTTTATAGTACTTGGACTCTGCATCTATCACCAGGTAAGCAAAACTCAGTAGAGAGTCAATGTCTATTCTGTCAAAACCCATTTGTAGCCCTACTGGGGCTACTGACATTGGTTCAGTATAATCCACTTACCACCTATGCATGGGGTCTTCCCCCTGAGGAATCCCCCCATAGCCATCTGCAGCCTCTGTTTCTCTTGTTGGCATACTGAACAGTTCTTGTTGGCATTTTGAGCCTCAAAGAGTGCAAAAGGAATATGTCCAGATTCAGCCCTCTGCACTACTTTGGTCCCCAAATGTCTACTCATTTCGTGGACCCAGGTTGCCATCTCAAGCTAATATACCACGGTATCCAACCACAGTATCCATGGATGACTGATCATCATCTAGTCTAGAAGGGGGTTCTTTTGTTGAACATCAACCTGTCCTACTTTAATGTACTCTCCAGTTTCCATAGTGATTTCTGCAGGGTTCTACTCCATGTGGGCATCCCTTTAATAGGCCAGATTTCTATTGCCTTCTGCCTATCAATATGGCCAGGTCATTGACCATCACACATTAGTCAGGTAAAAACCAAAACATAGAGGCTTTCATTATTGTTCGATTCTTCCATCACTGCTAGGAAAGCAGCGTGTAATTAATCCCACCAAACTGAATTGTTTTTACCTTCTTCAATCTTCGGATTGAAGAAGGTCTTTCAAATAGGATATCGGCTATTTACCTTGGACTGCCATCCATACATCAAGCAGACCTTTGTTGGTCAGTCAAGAGGTGTTTGGGCTTCCCAAGTGGTGCCAGTGGTAAAGAATCTTACGATACAGGAGACGTAAGAGACTTGAGTTCAATCCCTGGGTCTGGAACATCTCCTGGAGTAGATATTGGCAACCCACTCCAGTATTCTTGCCTGGAAAATTCCTTGAACAGAAGAGCCTGGCAGGGGCCACAAAGAGTCAGACACAACTGAGCAACTGAACACAAGAACTGTTTATAGGGGAAAGAGACTCACAGACATAGAGAACAAATTCATGGTTGCTGGGGTTGGGGCAGGGAGAGAATGCTGGGAAGGGATAGTTTGGGATGGACATGTATACTCTGTTATATTTAAAATGGATAACCAACAGGGATCTACTGTATAGCACATGGAACTCTGCTCAATGTTATGGGGCAGGTTGGATGGGAGGGGAGTTTGGGGAGGATGGATACACGTATATCTATGACTGAGTCCCTTCACTGTCCACCTGAAACTATCACAACATTGTTAATTGGCTATACCCCAATAAAAAATAAAAAGCTTAAAAAAAGAGAGCAGTTTATAGGGCACTGTCCAAGTGATGATAGAATCCGGCAGCTCCTTACACAGTTCCAAAGTCAGTCCTAATAGAAAAGAGGCTCCCTGCTTATATCTCCAGCTTACATTCTCTTGTAGCATAATCCTGTGTAAGCCATTTCCATTTCCTTGTGGCACTCTTCTGGGCATTGCCCTCCTCATTAGAACATTTTTCTGATACCATCTAAGATACCATGGGTATTTCAGATATTGAGATTATTGTTTGTCCTGCAGTCATTGGGGCAGTTTCAGTTAATGTCTGATATAAGCCTACTACTTTCCCCTCAAGTAGAAATTCTCTTTTCTGTCATCGCCATAGTTGTCACTAGGAAGCACTCCCAGGTTTTTGCCATAAGCCCCAATCTGTGCTCCACATAGAACTATTGCATAGAATTTGTCCATGCCAGTGCTCCAGCTTCTCTTCTACCCTGAGTGGACTTGGGCAATCTTATTCATCCTCATTTAGTATGTCCAATTAATATTACTTGAGGGATAGATTTGCATGCCTCCTGTTCTACGAAAGAGTTCCCTGGTCAGACACAGCAACCGTTCCCATAATACATCCAGGTAAAAGAGATGCAATCACTTAGGACATACCAGTTTTCCTCCAAACTTTCACCTTAATCCATCAACCCTTTTATTCGTTTTTTTAAACAAATTGAAGTATAGTTGATTTACAATGTTCTGTTAGTTGCTGGTATACAGCAAAGTGATTCAGGTGTACATGTTGTTGTTCAGTCACCCAGTCATATCCGACTCTGCAACTCCATGGACTGCAGCACGTTAGGCCTCTCTGTCCCTCACCATCTCCCGAAGTTTGCCTAAGTTCATGTGCATTGTATTGGTGATGCCATCCAGCCATCTCGTCCTCTGACGCCCTCTTCTCCTTCTGCCCTGAATCTTTCCCAGCATTAGGGACTTTTCCAATGAGTCTGCTGTAAATCGCATCAGATGACCAAAGTGCTGGAGTTTCAGCTTCAGCATCAGTCCTTCCAATAAGTATTCAGGGTTGATTTCCCTTAAGATTAACTGGTTTGATCTTGCTGTCCATGGGACTCTCAGGAGTCTTCTCCAGCACCACGGTTCAAAGGCATCAATTCTTTGGTACTCCACCTTCTTTACGGTCCAGCTCTCACAACTGTACATGACTACTGGGAAGATCATAGGCTTGACAATACGGACCTTTGTCAGCAGAGTAAAGACTGTCTAGGTTTGTCATAGCTTTCTTGTCAAGAAGCTAATGCCTTCTGATTTCATGGCTGCAGTCACCATCCTCAGTGATTTTAGAGCCTAAGAAGGGGACATTCGTCACTACTTCCATCTTTTCCCCCTCTATTTGCATGAAGTAATGGGGCTGGATACTATTATCTTAGTTTTTTTAATATTTAGTTTTAAGCTGGCTCTTTCATGCTCCTCCTTCACCCTCATCAAGAGGCTCTTTGGTTCCTCTTCACTTTCTGCCATTAGAGTGGTATCATCTGCATATCTGAGGTTGTTGATGTTGCTCCCACCCATCTTGATTCCAGCTTTTAACTTATCTAGCCTGGCATTTCTCATGATGTGCTCAGCGTATAGATTAAACAAACGGGTGACAGCAGACAGCCCTGTTGAAGTCCTTTCTCAATCCTGAACCAATCAGTTATTCCATACAGGGTTCTAACTGTTGCTTCTTGACCCACATACAGGTTTCTCAGGAGACAGGTAAGATGGTCTGGTATTCTGGTATTCAGTTTTGCATATATATATATAAATATAGACTATTTTTCATGTTCTTTTCCATTATGATTTATACAAGATATTGAATATAGTTCTTTATGACTTTGATGTTTATCTATTTTATATATAGTAGTTTGTATCTGCTAATCCCAAATTCCTAATTGATTTCTCTCTCAGCTCCTTTCCCCTTTGGTAACCTATAAGTTTGTTTTCTAAGTCGATGAGTCTGTTTCCATTTCATAAATAAGTTTATTTGTGTCACATGTTAGATTCCATGTATAAGTGATGTCATATGATATTTGTCTTTTTCTATCTGACTTACTTCACTTAGTATGACAGTCTCTAGGTCTATCCATGTTACCTCAAATGGCATTATTTCATTCTGTTTTATGTCTGAGGCTGGTGACTTAGTGGTAAAGAATCTGCCTGCCCTTGCGGGAGACGTGGGTTCGATTCCTGGGTGGGGAGGATTCCCTGGAGAAGGAAATGGCAGCCCACTACAGTGTTCTTGCCTGGGAAATCCCAGGGACAGAGGAGTCTGGCAGGCTATAGTCCATAAGGTTGTAAAAGAGTTGGACAAGGCTTAGCAACTACACAATAATAATAAGTATTGCATTGTATATATATACCGCATCTTTATGCATTCATCAGTCAGTGGATATTTAGGTTGCTTCAGTATCTTGGCTGTTGTAGATAGTGCTGCAGTGAACACTGGGCCACACGTATCTTTTTGAGTTTCGTCTGGATATATGCCCAGGAGTGGGATTGCTGGATCATATGACAACTCTATTTTTAGTTTTTTGAGGAACCTCCTTACTGTTTTCCATAGTAACTGCACCAATTTACATTCCCACCAACAGTGTTGGAGGGTTCTCTTTTCTCCACACCCTCCCCAGCATGTATTATTTGTAGACTTTTTCATTAAGGCCATTCTGATCAGTGTGAGGTGGAACCTCATTGTAATTTTGATTTGCATTTCTCTAATAATTAGTGATTTTGAACATTTTATCTTGTCCCTGTTGGCCTGTTGGCTTATTGGCATGTATGTTTTCTTTGGAGAAATGTCTATTTAGGTCTTCATCCCAGTTTTTTAAATTATAACTCTAAGTTAGCCTCCTCCACAGGGGTTAATTTTACAATATTAGGTAAGGGAGATGTTTCCCAATCAGACATAATATCCATTCTTATAAAACATTCAGGTAAAGGAGGCACAATTTCTCCAAACAAAACCTGTTTAAAACATCCCAATTTTCATCCAAACTACCACCTTAATCCTATCAAACCTTACATTTCTTTATTCTCTCAATCTAATGGAAGCCAGGAAGATCCCCTGGAGAAGGAAATGGCAACCCACTCCAGTATTCTTGCCTGGAGAATCCCATGGACAGAGGAGCCCGGTGAGCTACAGTCCACAGGGTCGCAAAGAGTAGGACACGACTGAGCGACTTCACTCACTTCACTCACTTAGGGCTCCACTAACAAGTTCAGGTACCATGTTGCTTGAAGTACCCATGTCATGGAGTTCCAAAAGCTTTTCTTCTCCTCTCTCCTGACTGACAGAAGACTTTGGGTCCCTAAGTGACAGGTTGAGCTGGGGACCCTGGCTCTTTTGTTATGACAGAGGTTAATCTGCCTGACTTGCTTTAGATGATTTCAGATCAGATTTCTCACTGCAATCTTTACCTTCTGGTTTTTATACTGGAGTGAATAGAGTAGATTTTGTTGTTGTTTAGTCATTGAGTCGTGTCTGACTCTTTGGGGCCCTTTAAAGCAGGGGAACTAGCACGGGGTCCCTTTGGTCCACCCAACTTTCCATAAGACTGACTTTTCAGGGATAACCAGTCCTTGTTGTTGTTCAGTCGCTAAGTCGTGTCCAACTCTTTGTGACCCCATGGACTGTAGCACGTCAGACTTCCCCATCCTTCACTATCTCCCGGAGTTGCTCAAATTCAAGTCCATTGAGTCAGTGATGGTATCTAACCATCTCATCCTCTGCTGCCCCCTTCTCCTCCTGCCCTCAATCTTTCCCAACATCAGGATCTTTTCCAGTGAGTCGGCTCTTCTCATCAGGTGGCCAAATATTGGAACTTCAGTTTCAGCATCAGTCCTTCCAATGAATATTCAGGGCTGATTTCCTTTAGAATTGACTTGCAGTCCAAGGGACTCTCATGAGTCTTCTCCAGCACCACAATTTGAAAGCATCAATTCATCAGCATTCAGCCTTCTTCATGGTTCATCTCTCACATCCGTACATGATTACTGGTAAAACCATAGCTTTGACTCTATGGATCTTTGTCAGCAAAGAGATGTCTCTACTTTCTAGTATGCTGTCTAGGTTTGTCATAGCTTTCCTTCCAAGGAGCAAGCGTCTTTTAATTTCACGGCTGCAATTACCATCTACAATGATTTTGGAGCCCAAGAAAGTAAAATCTGTCACTGCTTCCACTTTTTCCCCTTCTGTTTGCCATAAAGTGGTGGGACAAGATGCCTTCATCCTAGTTTTTTGAATGTTGAATTTTAAGCTTTTTAAGCTTTTAAGCTTTAAGTTTTAAGCTTTTTCCACTCTCCTCTTTCACCCTCATTGAGAGGCTCTCTAGTTTCTCTTCACTTTTGGCCATTGGAGTGGTATCATCTACATGTATGAGGTTGTCGATAGTTCTCTCAGCAATCTTGATTCCAACTTGTGCTTCATCCAGCCTGACATTTCACATTATGTACTCTGCATATAAGTTAAATAAGCAACGTGACAATATACAGCCTTGTCATACTCCTTTCCCAGTTTTAAACCAGTCAGTTCTCCCATGTCTGATTCTGACTATTGCTTCTTGACTCACACACACGTTTCTCAGGAGACAGGTGAGGTGGTCTGGTATTCCCATCTCTTTAAGAATTTTCCACAGTTTGTTGTAATCCACACTGTCAGGGGCTTTAGTGTAGTCAATGAAGCAGAAGTGGATGTTTTTCTGTAATTCTTTTGCTTTTTCTATGATCCAACAGACGTTGGCAATTTGATCTCTGGTTCCCCTGCCTTTTCTAAATCCAGCTTGTACATCTGGAATTTCTTGGTTCATGAAGCCTAGCTTGAAGGATTTTGAGAATAACCTTGCTAGCATATGAAATGAGTATAACTGTATGGTAGTTTGAACACTTTTTAGCATTGTTCTTCTTTGGGACTGGAATGAAAATTGACCTTTCCTAGTCCTGTGGCCACTGCTGAGTTTTCCAAATTTGCTGACATATTGAGTGTGGCACTTTAAGAGCATCATCTTTTAGGATTTGAAAACTTAGGAGTTCCTAAGGCCCACTTGACTTCGTACTCCAAAATGTCTGAGTCTAGTGAGTGATCACACCATCGTGGTTATCCGAGTCGTTAAGACACTTTTTGTATAACTTTTCTGTGTATTCTTGCCACCTCTTCTTAATCTCTTCTGTTTCTGTTAGAGATAGCAAAGGACTTGGCCAGGAGCATGTTTTTCATATACAAACCAACCAAATCCTGAGTCTATACCCCCCCAGCTACTATCTCCTTATCTAAATCTCATGAACTCAACTAATATTTCCCTTGCCTGTAATCAATCCAGGGCCAAGTACCAGACAACTAGAGACCACTTGTCACAAAGCCTGCTGTAATTATTCAAACCAACCAGTCCTTAACTGTTTATCCTGCCTGCCTCACCTTTTCTCAGAAAGTCCAATGAAGGCTCTCAGCCTAGGATTTTCCTTGCTCTTTTCTGTATTCTGACTGGCACTGGCACTTTCCCCTGTGGCCCTGTTTGTTATGTGGTGACCCCTTCTGTGGATCATGTGAGTGTAATAAACTTCTTCCTTCCAGGCCTCATTCTCATCTCCTTCTGTGGCTGCAGTAACTTTACCATGCTATATACAACGTGTGCATGCTTATGAGTAAGGAGATAGATGGGCTCCAGGTTAGACATTTACAAGTGGCCTCCTGTTTGCATTTCATGGGGCAGGAAGAAGTGGGCTTCATGCTGGATACTTACAGTTAGCCTCCTGTTTGCATTTCCTGAGACAAGAGATAGGTGGGCTCTAGTTAAGGCATTTACAATCAGCCTCCTGTTTGCCCACCAAAATGCAAGTAACAGAAGAAACAGGGTAAATAGCCAGTCTAGTCTCTTGTAAAAACCTTAAGATAATAGTCATGGCAAGGACAAAGAGGGGCCAAACCCTGTTTGCATGAAAGAGTAAAGGATCTCAGCCCCCCTGACCCCCACACTTTGGGACAACGGAGACACTACACATGCGCAGAAAGGCTCCTTGGGGTCAAAAAAAAGGCATTAATGCCAGGCCATAGTGAGTCTTGCTTTTCCAAGAAGCCTTCACTTCAAGATTCTTCTTGGCTAAGGGTGCTTACACACCTCAGGGGAGAGTCCTGAGACAAATTAACTGGTGGGCTGGTGGGAGGGGACAAAAAAAGATGATTGGGCTAAGGGAAGACAAAAGACCTGAAAAACTGCCCCCTTGTAAAGAATTTAAACTTCCCAAAGGTGCAGTTCTTTCTCTGAGTTCACCTGTGTGCCTTTCTGCATGTGCTTTCCTTTTTAATAAACTTATTACTTTACTCTTCACCTTCTACCTTCTCACTTGAATTTGTTCTTGACTAGGCAGACAAAGACTAGGGACTCAGACCCTAACTTCTGACCCCTGTGGTCCAGTGGTTAGGACTCTCAGTCTGGGAAGCTAAGACCTTGCTTCTAGCTGCTGCTTACTGCTTCTTGCTGCAAGCTGCCACTTAACTGCTGTATATGTTTGAAATCAATCAGAACACCCCCTTAATCCACAGCATTTACTATGACCTGGGTAATAGGCATATTCAGTGAGTGACTATCTTGGTTGTCATAAAGTCAGTCTCATCTGGCTTACATATGAAACATATCAGCTGCTTCATCTGGGTTGTTCTACTTGGCACTTACAGAGGGAGTTGGATGGTCCTCTTTCTCAGCGTAAGCAGACCTTATGGTGGCTTTTATCCAGTCCATCAGGCTGACCATTTCCTCCTGGAAAACATGCTATGTGTCTGGCTGGGTCATAACCATCTGCAGTTGTTTCATAGTGAGCAGTGGGTCCTTTATCTACCCAGACATGCTCTTCCACTCTATAGCATTCAGAACTAAAGACAGTGCCCCTGAATTAGTCACTCTCACAATCTGTTTTACTAAAAGTTCTCCAGGAAACTGATGGTACTGATTCACAAAATAAGACAACTCTTTCACATTCTACCCCCTGGTTTCAGTAGTTTCTTGGTTTTGCCTTCCTACCACATGAAGTACCTTCTTAGAGGTACTCTCTGCCATCTCTGCATAGTTTTTCATTTTAGGGGAAATTTTGAGCCTCGTATCTGAAGCAGAATCCAACTGAAATCTGAGCTTGATCCGTCATCAAGGTCTGACCCAGAACTCTCTTCATTTCAGCTCTTGCCAATAACAGTGACCAAGGAATTACGCATTTCACTTTTTTCTTATCAGTTTGCATTTCTGCACATATCCAGTGAATCAGCTTCCCAAGAGTTGGATCCATCTCTGAATACTCTGGGTAATTTTACTTTATAGTAGCTGATCCTAGCATAACTGCTGCTCTGTAACATGGGTGACCATATGGACAAGAATCAGAGGTTCTTCATTCCCCTCTTTTTCTTCCCAAACTATATGTTCTATGAGCAAGGGCCGTTCTAGCAAATCCCACTCCTGACACCTATTCTGGGATATTTTCCAACACCAACAACAGATTCTCCAGACATCAGTTCAATTCTGATACTAACTTCTGGAGTTAGCACAGAACCCACAGGTTAAGGGCTCAGTCCCACAAGACTACCCTCACTTCAAACACCAGTTGAAAGTACCAGGTCCCCAGGTTACCTGCACTTTTGTCCAGTTTGACTACAAATTTAGGATTTCCCACAACTCCCCCCCACTCCCAGGCTTGATAATTTGCTAGAATGACTCAGAATTTAGGAAAGCACTTTGCATATTAATCCTGGTTTATCATAAAGGACACAACTCAGGAACAGTCAAATGGAAGAGGTGCATAGGGCAAGCTATGGGATGGAGGGTGGGGTGGGGTGCAAAGCTTCCATGCCCTCCCTGGGCATACAACCTGCTCAGCAGTTTGGTGTCCTCACTAGATGCTCTCTGAATCTTACAGTTCAAAAGTATTATAGAGCTCAATCTCCAGTTCCCTTCCTGGAGGTTGGTTGGTGGCACTGAAAATTGCAATCCTCTAATCACTTGGTATTTCTGGTGACCAACCCATCCTGAGGCTATCTAGGGGCTGCACCCCAAGTTACCTCAGTAACACAAGTTCAGGTATGATTGAAAGGAGCTTGTTATGAATAGCAAAAGATGCTCCCATCACTTAGGAAATTTCAAGGGTTTTAGGAACTCTGTGTAAGGAATTGGGGACAAAGACTAACTGTATTTTTGTGTTTTACCACAGTTCAGAAAGTTCATAAAAATAGAAAAAAGAAAAATCGACTTCTGATCTACCACTCAAATATAGTCTGTATTAGCATATGAAATACTTCCAGACTGTTTTTGTGACTTTTGAGCACTATATTTATTTAGCATTGTAAACATTTTGTATTAATATTTATGTTGATAAATATTATCAGTACTGCTTTGTGACTATCACTCAAATCTCATCTTAATGACATTCTTCAGAGAGACTTTCCTTGACAACCCAGTTATTTTAACACAGTAGCCTATTTTAATTCTCTGCATGTCACTTTGCAATGGATAATTTTGGAGTTTTATTTGTTTATTGTGTCTCTTTTTCCCCCTTCATGAGCTAGGATCTTGAGTTTTCTTTTTTGCTCTAGGTATTTGCAGTACCTAGAATAGTACTTGGCAGTAGATGTGCAGTGAATATTTGTTCAGTTAAAAATACACACATGCACACACACACACTTTTTCCTTAAAGAAAGAAAAGAAAAAGACAAAAATTGTTTCTCTGAATCGTCTTCTTTTGTCTTAGATTCTTAAGGCCCAAGAAATGAAGGTCTATATCTAAAACTTCTGAGATTCAAATCACAGCTTCAACTAACATTCCAGCTCTGCCTAGCTATACATTAATTTGTACCAGTTCTTAACCACAGAGACTGAAAATTGCTACCTGGCACAGGATGTGGTCATTTGTGCTGAGGAAAGGCATATGGTGTTCTACCAACTTTGTGCAACTTTCTGAAGGTGACAACCATGGAGTCACATTCAGAATGAGGCAAATGATAACCATGTCACTGTCTTGCATTTTTCCAAGTTAGGGTTTCTGAGGTCTGGTGGATAACACCATGAAGTTTAGGATTGAAATGGCTATCCCTATACTGCTTTCAGTCTGGGAATTTACAATTTATGTTAGAATTTGCTCTGGGTTCAGAAGTAGCCTTTGAGTTTAATGTTTTCCGATAGTTGGGGGGAAAAGATTAAATATTGAAATGTAAAGAAGAAACCAAATAACTCTGTTCAACTATAGGAATTTAAAACAAATATTATAAAAAGCCATGTGGTATATCACTTCTCGAGAAGTCCATGCAACAGTATTATGACCCTGATCAAGAAGTGCTTCTGAGGGTCATCTCCAACTGCTGTCATCTCCAGCTACATGTCAGTGGATTACTGGAATATCTGTCTATTTTTCTCACTTGTTAGGGGTCTGGGAGTGTCATGTAGTTCTTGGTAGAGACTAGAAGATATTATCAATCATTCTAAATAATTTGGGAAAGAGAAGAAACAGTTAAGTCCAATTTAGAAGTGAATAGGCTACCTTTAGCATTGAAAGATTAATTCATCATTTCATGATTAAGCTGACTACTGTCATGTAATGTAACATAATGCTGGCACTTGATCAGGGTCATATATCTTGGGAAAGATTGTTACCAGGTGTCTGCTTTTTAAAAAGATACCATATGATCAGTATATACAAATTATACATGCTAAAATATGAAATAACAGAATTGAAAAGTAGCATTGCCTGAGAAAAGATATATAGTAATGAATCTTAATATATCGATATATTAAGGCACTTCTGCCATATTCAGCATGGGTTGAATACACCCTTCTCCAGAGGATCTTCCCGACACAGGGATTGAACCCAGGTGTTCCATATCACGGGCAGATTCTTTACCGTCTGAGCAACCAGGGAAGCCCTATATTTAATGTGGAGAAACATTAAGACTAGAATTAGGATTATACTTTTAAAGGGAATTAGGAGGACCTCCCTGGTGGTCCAGTAGTTAAGACTCCAGACTTCCACTGCAGGGAGAATGGGTTCAATCAAGGAGCTAAGATCCTGCATGCCAAAAAAAAAGGTAATTAGAGAAATTTAGGTGTAATGTAATAATGATAATTTTGCTTTAGAGGATCTTAGTTTATTTAAGTTTGTGGAAGTGTATTTTAATGTCCTCCAGAAAGTTAAGACCAGACCAATCTTGGAATGTTTTAAATTCAGAATAATTGTATTCATGTTTAATGTACATATTTAAATATGTCATGTGCCTCTTTCTAATTTTCCAACTCTTAGAAAGTTATTTTATAGAAAAATTAGAAACACTTACTTTATTTTTCTCTTGTGGAAAGACCAACTAAATTTTTAGAGGGAAAAGGCTTTACCCAACTAGTATTGTTGTTTGAAAAACAAAATAAAATATTTGGGGAAAAAAACTTTTAAAAAGTGTAAACATTTAACTTATGTTTACTTGTTTCCCATACTTGTTTCCCTAGTGTAGGAGTTGGCAATTTTTTTTCTGTAAAGGGCCAGGTAGTAAATATCTTAGACTTTGGGGGCAACACAATTTCTGTGGCAGCTTCTCAACGCTGCTGTTGTAATGCAGAGCAACTGTAGCAGGTGCAGAAGTGAATGTGCATGGCCTTCAAGAGCTTCACTTATAACGTCAGGCACTGAGTAGGTCAGATTTGGCCTGCAAGCCATAGTTTGCCGACTCTTGGCCTAGTGTATGCATGTTTTGTGTGATAGCTTGAGAAAGCTATTGTTCTTGAAAGGAACAGGGTTCGTGTAACCATATCAAAAAGGCATCAGTGGGGGTCTAACAGGATTGTTTTTTAAACTTGAGAAATATACATCACTAGCAGCTCTGTTTATCACACACATGTACTGTGGGTATAGCTTTATGCCACTATAGTTTATATAAGCCAATTGGTCACAAATAAAACCATTTGTGGATTCAGTGTTGTGTCTGCCACTCAGTCGGTTCCTCCTTTCTTCCTGAAAATGTAAATCTAGTAGACTGAAGCACTAGAGGTATTTAAATCAATTCAAGTTTATTTCCTCCATGAGGCCTTCTTGGACTGCGCCAACCCCCACCTCCTCAAGTATGGTCTTAGAGCTGATGTTTGGGTGTGTGTTTAATTACTATTTATTTAAGCCTATTATACTCTATCTGGATTTGTTTGTGCATGACAGATTTTCACCCCATTACATTATAAACTTTTTGAGAAAAAAAAAACCCTCGTGGCCCACATTTACGTCTTTTCAAAAATACTCATCTAGGAAGCAATATAATCCACCTGGATTTTTGAAGAGGTTGAGAGTTCTTTTTCCAGCCTAGTCATTGACTCCTGTGAACAATTATTTCTCTTCTTAGCAGTGACCACCTCCATCTGTTGTCGGACTGATTTTTTTTTAACTTTTTTTTTTATTTTGGGGTATAGTTGATTAACAAATAATGGTTGTGATAGTTTCAGGTGAACAGTGAGGGAACTCAGCTATACATATACATGTATCCATTCTCCCCTGAACTCCCCTAAGTCGAACTGATCTTGAGCAGTAAGAAATAACCAAGGGTTCCCCAGGTCTTTATTTGTGTTTAGCATCAGATGAGTGCTGGGAGTATCATAGGTGCTTCACTGAATACAGAGGATATTGGGACTTTCCTATTGGATCGAAAATGTCATTGAGATATTGTACTGTCAAAAGTAGAAATTAAAGCAATCATAACGTATCACAAGAGAAAATAGTCTTATTGTTTGTATCTGGCCTGTGTTCACAGAAGAATACAATAAATTAAAGCCTCTGGAGATCAGAGTTAGAGGTAAAATGTGTTTTAATGGTGGTTGTACCTAGGATATAACTAGGTAGAGATGACACACCAGATGGTGGGATGTCATCCTAGCAGGGCCCTGTGAAAAAGAAATGCAGTTAAAGGCAGCATGTCTGACATAGAACCTCATAGCTTTTGTTTCAGTCCTTCTTCCTCTGAAATTGAATCCCTAACCCTTGCCATTTCCCACTTAGAATAGGGAAGGAAAAATTCCATCATCTGTATGTTTTGAGTTTTTGAATATGCTGATGGCATTGCTTTTCTTCTTTGAATAATTAGGGAATATAAATTTGGCTACCAATACCCTGCATTTAATATACTACTGGCCTCCATTTTTCAGCATTCCCCTATCAACCACCATCTCTTTCTACTTAGGCTAGCATTTTATTCTTGAGCTGCTACTGGGCAAAAAGTACACAATATATCTCAATATCTATCAGCTTCGGCTGTTTACTCTGCTTAAGTGGCACATTTACCCTTCGTATTAGTTTCCTAGGGCTTCTATAACAAATTACCACAAACTGGGTGGCTTAAACAGCAGAAACTTGTTCTCTAATAGTTCTGGAAGTTAGACGTTCCAAATGAAAGTGTCAGCACCACCATGGTCCCTCTAAAAGGCTCTAGAAAAGAATCCTTCCTTGCCTCTTTCTAGCTTCTGGTGACTCCCAGCAATCCTGGGTGTTCCTTGGCTTGTACCAGCACAACTCCAATTTAACCATCACAGGGCCTTCTCTGAGTGTATTGATGTGCGTCTTCTCCTCATCTTACAAGAACACTAGTCAATGGGTTAAAAGCCCATCCAGTGTGACCTCCTCTTAACTAATCACACCTATTTCCAAATAAAGTCACGTTCTGACAGACATCAACTTTGGGGGTACACTCTTCATCTTCAGAATCTTTAGGACCGAATATTGGCTATACCTGGTTCTCGTTGTGAAATAGATTTCTTTTTAAATAAATATACAGTGGTGATCAAGTAGTGTATTTATTTAATTATTCATTTATGTAAGAGTTAGGATCGTGACCATGAGAAAACTTGAATCTGATCATTTTTCGAAAGGCCTTAAATTTTCTCTATGGTGATGCTATGCTTAGAACTTTAGAAAGTTTGAAAGTTAGAAAGGTTGCTGAAAACAAATCATTGTCCTCCCCTTAGGAGCTAGAGCTCCCGTCCTCAGTAGTTTTCCATGTCAGAGTCTTAATGTCTTTTGAGGTGTATGGCTTTTTTGTACTCATGAGAAATACAAACTATTTTGATGCTTCTGAAAGGGGGAAAGAAAAAAAAAGCCACATTTGTGGCTTATGGATGCTAATTACTGCTACATTTAGATGTGTGAAGGAGGGGTCTATGGCTGGAGGGAGCTGGGAGAGACCGAGTCAGCCTCGCCTAGGCGCTCACTGAGGTTCCAGCGGTACTGCTAAGCACACGCAAGTACATGCTTCAAAAGGAAGTGCCGTTTTTTATCAAAATATTACATCTCTCAAGCCCAGATCAAGACCTGCCGCTCATGGGATGCGGGGGTTATCTTACAAAATCAGCAGTGCTTTGCTGCAGAAGTTCACTCACAGGGGATTTCTGTAAGTGCTCACAATGGGCAGAGAGGCTTCACGGCTCGTACTGTGTCAAACGGGTAAGTTCTGTTGGTGATAAAACCCAGACACCCCTCCCTGACGTTTTTTCAAACAAAAAACACCCCAGGATTCTTTTTTTTTTTTTCTCACCAACCTCTGTGGCACAGTGAACCACAAGGAAATTATAGGAAGATATTTGTCATTCATAGAAATGTACAGTTGCAATAATGGACAGCAAAATAGGTCTGCCCACTGTCCTTAGTGGGCTCTCCAAGACTCTCTCCCCTTCCTTTGACTTTCCTTTAACTGTGGAACAATAATACTGGCGCCTCCTTGGAGTAGAGGCAAGAGGAGTGAAATGAAATGTAGATTACAGTCCAGTTGGTTAGCAGTATGCATGAAACACCCATTTGTGCCCAGAAACTTGGCCAGCATCTGCTCTTGCCAAGGGAGTTCAGCTGCTCAAACTGAGTTTGGCACCAGGCATGATGACCGGGCCATTCTGTGCCCTGGTACATTGTGGTAACCACATGAATGCATCCTGCTGAGGGGTAAGAGGAGTCCCAGTGATGTGCCAGAGGCAGCTCATAACCGCTTGTTAAGTTTTCAGTGAGCCGCTGACTTCATGTTGATAGCTTGAAATAGGCTATGATATTTATACCACTGACATCAGCAAATACTATGAAGAAGCTCTGGCCCCCCTCTGAGTGGGTTTTTAAGCATTTCCCAGCACGCCACTGGACTGAGGACCGAATGAAATCCTGTGCTGGCTCACTAGGTCATCATTTTTCATAACTTGTCAAAGGGGCTTTTTTTTTGTAATTTGCACAAAGGCAAATAGTGTCGGAGAAGAGTATGTGAAATATCTCCACAGCATAGTAGGCAGGATCCAGAAGTTTTGTCTTTAAGATATGGGGGGTCACATTTTTACAGAGTTAGTGAAATATAGGAGGGTTTTGGTAGATAATATTACAAAAAGCTCAAAGCAACAACAGTGAAGTTTAGACTAGACATTACTGGCCATATATTAAACTTTTAAAGTCTCAAGTAATCATGAAGCAGTTACTTCCCTACCTAATCTCATAACATAAGAATTTTAGCTTGCTCCTGTCAGAGAAAGGAAGAGTGGACAGCTGCAGGCAATCACTAGTCCTGTTATATTCAAATTGATGCATTGTGGTGGGATCTTACTGTACTTCGTTGACCTCAAAGGGTTGATGACATGGCAAGGACAGTCTTTAGTCTCTTTCTCCTTTTATGCCAAGTGGTCAATATTTATTGACAGTAAATGGTCAATATTTATCCATTTTTCTTTTTGCCTTTCCATCCAACTATTCATTTATCCATTCATCGTCTGCACTGTCCCCAGTGCTCACTAAATAACTGTCAATTGATTAAGTGAAGAAGAGCATGTGAGTACATTTTGGCCTTGAGGTCTTTTTTAGCAGTGTTCCCCAAACCAGGATATGGGGAGACATTCCAAGGGTTACATGGATGTGGATAGTTTTAAGAGAATCAGTTTCTGTTTCTTCATCTTCATCATGTTCTCTTTCCTGGAACTGATCTCCCCTACTAGGCTGCTACCATTGAGGTTCTTATTTCCCACCTCCTCTTGCACAGTGACCCTTCTTCACTTTATAGAAGAAAGGCACATCTCTCACCATCGCAAATCTTAATTCTTTGCCCTAAACTGTAAATAGTTCCATGAAGGGGGGAGGATGAGGTGAGATTGGGATTGACATATTTACATTACTATGTATAAAATAGATAACTAATGAAAACAGACTGTATAGCCAAGGGAGCTATACTCAGTGACCTAAACAGGAAGAAAATCCAAGGAAGAGGGGATATATGTATACATGTGATCGATTCACTTTGCTGTACAGCAGAAACTAACACAACATTGTAAAGCAACTATACTCCAATAAAAAATATGTATATATGTATGTGTATATATATATTTCCAAGATATCAAACAAAGGGGCAAGAGATAATTCCTCTACTCAAACTTTCATAAATGCATGCCCCCTTCATCCATTTCATTTAGAGATGCATTCTCAACATTTTACTTTTTATGTTTAATAGTTATTGATGAAGATTTTTAACATACCTATATTGTTTTCATCAATTTTATGCTAATAATTTTAATGATAACTCAATCTCAAAGAAATTTTACTGACACATAGCAATTCATGGTAATAAAAATATTTTATTTTTGTATATAGTTGTTTTTTCTTTTCTTTTTATAGTTGTTTTTGTTATAGAGACATATGATAGAATGAGCAATAGAAGACTCAAACATAAAAGAATAGCATAAAGATAAAATTCTATGGGAAAAGGAAAATGGAAATAGAAGTTCAAGGAGAAATTTTCTGATTTTTTAAAGATTATTTATATATTTTTAAGTTTATAAGGGAGTAAATCAAATCACTAATATTTATATTCCATTACGAGAAGGCAGTGGCACCCGACTCCAGTACCCTTGCCTGGAAAATCCCATGGATGGAGGAGCCTGGAAGGCTGCAGTCCATGGGGTCGCTGAGGGTCAGACACAACTGAGCGACTTCACTTTCACTTTTCACTTTCATGCATTGGAGAAGGAAATGGCAACCCAATCCAGTGTTCTTGCCTGGAGAATCCCAGGGACGGGGGAGCCTGGTGGGCTGCCATCTATGGGGTCGCACAGAGTCGGACACGACTGAAGCGACTTAGCAGCAGCAGCAACGCCCATTTGAAAGGGTGCAGTGAGTTTTAACCATCATTATTTACAGTAAACAAAACTGTACTTTTAAATTATGAAAAGTTATAAATATCAACCTAATATCCACTTAATGTCCGCTATATACCAGGGGTAAATATAATTTTTCAAAATTCTTTGAGACTATGCAAGCAAAAAAATTGAAGACCAACTGCTATCATGTAAAATAAATGCAGTATAATATAAGGAGCCATCAGTTTAAGACTGGACCTGATTAAAAGCCTAATATAGACTTGATACCTCAAGGCTTGAAAACCTCTTCAAAACTATGTGAAATTTTGTTTATCGATATGTGTACATTTTTCTATGTACAGTATAGTTCTCACAGGTAGATCCACAACCTAGAAAGATGAAAAATCCCTGACCAACACGTGTAAGGTCTTAAGGCTTCTTAACTTTGCTGTTTTTTTAATAGTTTATATGTAATAGTCTCTATGCTTTCAACATAAACAATTTTGGTTCATTCTTATGTGTGTATAAAATAATACTGATAAATACTAATTATGAAAATCATGAAATAAGCACAATCCTCTTTCTTTCTTCATCACCAATTTGAACCCTATCCTAGGGCAACCTTTTGATTATATTCCTTGCTGTTTCAAAAGCCTTTCCTTTTTTTTTTTTTAAGTTTTGATAGAGAATGTTAGAAATGCTTCATCCACAAAAAATGCCAAGTGGCAACTTGGAAAACAGGTTTTTAGAAGAATAGACATCATCTGCCCCTGACAATTCTGTTATGTAGTTTCTCCTAGCACTTAATATTCAGCAGTCTAGCAGTAGGCTGACATAGTATTCAGGCTTAGAGTTAGGAAAATTACATTTGGAAGTGACTGACAACACAGTAGTTTTAAAGCTTTGAGTTTTCAAAGTGTCACACACAGAGCAGATGAATGAAGATATCAGAACCAGGCCTAAAGGAGGACCTTGGTAATCCAGCCCTTGGTGTATAACCTTCAAACACCAATAAACAAGATTATCTGGATTTAACATGCGACCTTTCTCATTCTGACTGGTAGGTCCAGATGTTTTCTAATTCAGCTGCCTGGTTGAAATCTGCTTTTTAACCGACTGCAGTTGGATCTAGATTTGAGGCTGCAGAAATGACAGTCTTGAAAACTGTATTCTGCAGTGAATGATGCTGTCGAAACATTACATGTGGAACTCCACGGTTTAATAATTAGAAATAATTTGTGGCCTTACCCTTAATAGATTTGTTAATTATGTCAACTGAATAAGTAATAACAGGATGGAAGTAGATGTTTCACTATATTAGTCAGTCTGGTGGCATTAAAAACGTTGACAAGATTTGTTAGGACCAGGCTTTTCTGCACCTGCGTCTGCAGAAGCAGAAATCCCAGTCATGCCTTTGTTACTCCTCAAGGAAGTTCATAGCAGCCCTGGAAAATATAGAAAAGGCTCTTTATTAGCGTCTCTTAAGTCACCCTAGGCTTCTGGCCATAATGCTCATCCACTTTAATGTACCTTTATTATCTTTCTTCATTGCTTGCAGTCCAGAACTATTTCTGGCATTTTTATATGAACTCTTACTCACCATGAACTTGATTTTCCAGTTCTAGTCCTTCAGGTTGTACTAGTTCTCTCTCTTAAGACTATATAGAAAAGATAATTCTTTATTTTCTTCTTTTCTAATGGGAGAACTAAACTCTCACATTCCTGAGTGAATCCTCAGAGAGCTTCCCCATTTGCTTTATACCACTGCTAACTTGTAGGTCAGAGATAGCACTCATTAATCAAGTAATAGTCATAGCCTAGTAAAGTGTACTCAACCATTAACAGAATAGAAAGTGAGACATAAAACCACATAAAAAGACATACAAACGCAAAATGTGACAAAGAACTAATGCAGTTAGAAAGTCTGGACTTTTATGGATTTTGGTACAATTTAGAAAGCAAAAATCAATAGTTAGGTATTATCTGAAGTAGTAGATAATAAAATAATTAAGTACTGTAGAAATGTCCTATGAAGCCAATTCTTACAGTTGCTTGTTTTAGCCTCTTTCCTACTACCAATTAGCAGATACATCTTGTGTTTTTTAAATACAGAATTTATTAAATTATTTGAAAAAGGCATGAAATTAGTTGCACAAGAATAAAAGGAGTTAATGATAGTCTTATGAGGGTTTCTCATATGAGCTTAATCATAGCTCAAAAGCTACACTTGTCACGATGTTTCTTATAATAATTGGTGAATGAGCTGCTAAACTCTTCCCTCTTGAGAGAGTATTTATCAGTGTTGTTAGCTGTTAGTTGTTGATTTTGTAAAAAATTCTTATAGTTTTCTTTAAAAAAAAAAACACAGCTATAATGTGGTTATAATTTCCATATCTTTAAGTGTCCAATTCAGTGATTTTTAGTAAATTTACAGAGTTGGGCAACCATATTTTAGAACATTTCTGTCACCCTAAGAAAATTCCTTGTACCTGTTGGCAGTCAGTTCCCATTCTTACTCCCAGCCCTAGGCAACAGCTAATTTGATTTTTGTCTCTGTAGACATAGCATTTCTAGACGTCTCATATAAAAGGAATAATACAATATGTACTCTTCTGCTCTGCTGCTTCTACTTAACATAATGTTTTTAAGTTTATGTATGTTGTTGCATGTACCATTAATTTGTTTCTGTTTATTTCTGAATAGTGTTCTATTGTATTGATAAAGTACATTTTGTTTATTAGTTCACCATTTGATGGATATTCTGATTGTTTCCATTTTTGTTTTGGCTTTTATGAATAATCTTGCTATGAACATTTGTGTGCAAGTCTTTGTGTAGACATAGGTTTTCATGTCCTTTGGGTAGATACCTAAGAGTGGGGTTGCTGGATTGTATGGTAAATTTATGTTTAATTTTATAAGAAACAGTCTGTATTAGTTATTGGTTACAATATAACAAATTATCCCAAACCTTGGAAGCTTAACAGTACAGATTTATTATCTCAGGAACAGAGGCACAGCTTATCTTGTTCCTCTGCTTCATAATCTCTCATAGGCAGCAATTAAAGTGTTGACCTGGACTGTAGTCTCATCTGAAGGCTTGAGTAAGGAAGGATCAACTTCCAGATTCACTCGTGTGCTTGTCAGAATTCAGTTCCTTGAAGGTTTTCGGACTGAGGGCCTCCTTTCCTCACTGTCGTTTGGCCAGAAACTACCCTCAGCTTCTTGCCTTGTGAGCTGTCTGGCTTACTTCGTTAGAGAAGCTCGTGAGAAGCACCGGAGAGAGAAAAAAGAGAGTGAGAGAATGAGAACAAGATGAAGCCATATTCTTTCACAGTATAATAAAGGAAGTGGGGAACTTCCTTGGTGGCCCACTAGTTGGACTGCCTTCCAGTGCAGAGGTTGCAGGTTCGATCCCTGGTCGGGAAGCTAAGATCTCACCTGCCTTGCAGCCAAAAAACTAAACCATAAAACAGAAGGTGTGTTGTAAATTCAATAAAGACTTTAAAAAATGGTCCACATCAAAAAAATCTAAAATAAACAGAAGTGATTTCCCATCACTTTTGCCATGTTTTGTTAATTAGAAGCACGTCACCTACATCCAACCCACGTGCAAAGTGAGATTACACAAGATATGCATACTAGCAGTCAGGGATTATTGGGAGCAGTTTCAGAAGGTTGCCTATTATACTGACAAATTTTTTTTTCCCCAAATGACTGTACCATTTTTCATTCCACCAACAGTGTACTAGGTAGGGTTCCATTTTCTCCATGCGTTTGCCAACACTCATTTATCTGTCTTTTTGATGCTAGCCATTCTTATGAGTGTGAAGAGGTATCTTATTGTGGTTTCATTTACATTTCCCTAATAACCAATGATGTTGAACATCTTTTCGTTTGCCTATTGTTCATTTGTGTAATTTCTTTGGTGAAATGTCAATTCAGATCTTTTCCACATTTTCAAATTGGGTTATTTGTCTCATTCTTGAGTCGTAAGATATTTCCATTTATGAATCATGCTTTTGGTATCAAATGTAAGAAATCAATTCCAAGGTCACAAAGATATCATATGTCATCTAATATGCTTGGCCTTTATATACATTATTTTGCCAATTTAATTACCGTAACTATCTTGTTAGGTGTAGATGTTATCTTCACTGCACAAATAAGAAAATTCACAGAAGTCAAGTGACTTGCTGAGATCACATGGCTAGTTAGTACAACTTGAACCTAGATTCTGTGTTACTCTGAAGTTCATTCTCTTTCATCAGAACTTTGAAAAAAAAAAAAAGACATTCAAATCCATTTTCAGTGGGCAGAATGAGAGTGAAATATGATATTGTCCTTTCTTTATGATGATTAGTAGCCATTCTGGTGCTAGTTGAATACTGTTATTAGAAACCTCTATTTATGATCATTGGAAGTTGCCTTTTGAAATAGAAAGAGGCTTGTACTCCAGTTTGTTGGCTGGATTCCGTCCTGGTTTTATTCTGCCAGTCAATATTCCCTCCACAGTTTCCGGTGGAGCTAGGATGCATTTCTTGCTTGCAGTCTTGAAGTGTGTCACTGGGCAGCTGTTAAGCAGTTATACTTTACCCTCAGGGACTAACATGTTCCAGTGACAAAATAGCTTATTCCCTTATGTGCTTTTAATG
Source organism: Capra hircus (assembly GCF_001704415.2). NCBI lineage: Eukaryota > Metazoa > Chordata > Mammalia > Artiodactyla > Bovidae > Capra > Capra hircus. The sequence continues at coordinate 39,804,297 of NC_030826.1, read as the reverse complement.
TACATTTACCTAGGACAAATCAGTACTGAGTTCCTTCCATTGTTTCTTAGTGCTCTATTTCCATCATTTGGAAAACAGAGAGAGGGGAATGGATGAAGCAGAGAGGAAGAAAAGTCCAAATAATGTATAGCAGGTGGTAAATTTTATATTAGTTTGTATATATTTTGTTTTAATTTAATGTTTAAAAAAGCAAGAATCTTTTCAATCTTAATCCTTATATTCATTTTTCTCTCTTCCAAGAATCCTCTATACCCTTTGTGTCTGGTTGGTATACCTTAAGTTAGAAATACAATTTATTGTTTTCCTCTGCCATGGCCTAAGACACTAGCCTTAAGCAAAATTACAAACTGTGCAGTATTTTAGAAACATCTCCAGCCTTAATTTTGTACTCTAAGCAAAGAACAAATAATTTCTGCTCCTTCCTTCCTTCTTGCCTTCTTTCTTCCCTTCCCTCTGTTCATTTGGTAAGTGGTTGCTAAACTTTGTACCAGCAGAGTGCTAAATGTTGAGGGCGTAGACATTGACATCAAGGAGCCACTACACAGAGAAGAAACTGGGAACTAACACGGGGCGCAGATGTGGAAAGGAAGTACAGAAGAGAGAGACAGTGCATTAGACTGAGTATGAAACAAGCGGAAGAAATCCAAGAGGTGGTTGGCAGTATCTGTTGGGCTCAGCAGGCAGGATTGGCTGAAAATACAGATTTGGGAGTCATTAGCAAAAAAAGTTGGATCAGGAGAATATGTGGAGTGAAAAAACCGAAAAGTTCAAGAAACAGACCCCTGGAGATCGTTCACACCTAGGAGACAGAAAGACAAGTAAACATGGAAAATAAACGAGGTAGAAATAGAAGAAGGAATGAATAGAGTTCAGGGAAGAGGTTCAAGGAGCTGGGGCTGGTCAGTGGCAGCCTGCTCCAAAGTAGCAGAATAAGAGGGCCTGAAGCCAGACTACATTTGGCAAAGAAATCAACTAGAAAACTTATTATCACTGTGGGGCTTGGGGTTTTTCCTAATGTATCATGAGGAGAAACTTCATAGCACAGCTCATTTTCAGACTGTTGTAGACAAGCTAGGGGGTGGTTCAGCAAATGGACTGACTTCTTCCTTTTCATGTTGTGTGTAGTCCTTCAGTCATGTCCAACTCTGCGACACTGTGGACCATAGCCCACCAGGCTCCTCTGTCTGTGGGATTCTCCAGGCAAGAGTACTGGAGTGAGTTGCCATTTCCTTCTCCAGGGGATCTTCCTGACCCAGGGATGGAACCCTCTCCTCTTATGACTTCTTCCTTGGCTGGCCTTCTTATTATCATTAAATTGGTTCAGGCTGCCCAAGGAGTTCGTTCATTCATTCATTTTTTCATTCAATAAGAGAGCCCTCTGAAAGGTTCTAGGGACACAAATATTACTGAAACCTGGCTTCTGCCTTGATGATACTTCTAATCTGTATGTGAAATAAATAAATAAACATGTTAACTGTTGTACAGTTAACATAACACACACATGTACTATGTACAACAAGAACTACTTATGCTCTGAATATATTTAGAAGACATTTTCATTCCTTCTCTCACCCATGATCCTGAGTTTGGTGTTATGACAGTTAGGATGTTTTTAACCAATTTAATTGTATTTGGACAACAATTTTTTAATTTTTCTAAGAATTATGTTTCTTTTTAATATTTATTTATTTATTTGGCTCAGTAGTTGCAGCACACAGGCTTAGTAGCCCTGAGGCATATCCTTAGTTCCCCGACCAGGGATCAAACCTGTGTCCCTTACTTTGGAAGTCAGATTCTTAACCACTGGACCACCAGGAAAGTCCCTAAGAATTATGTTTTAATATACTTTAAATTTTTAGGATTGAGCTCTGTTCAATTTTTAAAAAGATAGAAAGATAAAGTGAATATTCTATACACAGAAAATTGTGAATGAAAAGAAAGCTTTTTCTTCTGGATTTATAAATGAAATATCTACCAGGTCCATACTTTAGTCTATCTCTAGTATGTTTAGGCAACATCTAAAATCTTAACCTCTTTAAATATATTTTTTTCAATCATTATTTTTCAGTGGATGGCAGTTCTTTCTCAGAAATATAAAATAATAAACACAAAGATTGATCAATAAAGTTCATAGCTACAATGGACAGACATGAAAAACTGTATACTTTTTTTATAGTTTAGAAGGAACTTCCACACATCATGTTTTTTACTCCTCACAACAATTCAAAAGATAAAGAATTCACGTGGCCTGATGGTAGCTGAAGAACTTAGCCCAACTGATCGGCTATAAAACACCTATTTTAAAATTAGGAAAAAATTGGAAAATGAATCAGGCTAATAAGAGATAAAATATTGATATCAATAGTGTTGACATAAGAGGTAGCAGTTTGGATGATATCTACTGCTGATGTGTAGTGTATTCTTGTTAAAAGTAATAAATCTCCTCTTGTTCTAATGGAGAAGCAAGAGTTGCACTGAAATTATAAGCAAAATTATTTTTACTTATTATTATGGCAATGAATGAGCTATTTGATAGTCAGATAATAAGACAAAGATTAATGTCTCTAGTAAAATCAAGGGTGGTTCCTTGCAACTGTAACTTTCTTCATGTTTTCATGTTAATACTCTTGACTTTGAAGTGACATGATTTACTGATTACTAGTTTAGATTCTTTAAGAGCAAATTTAAAGTCTGAAAAGAATATGTTTTAATGAGAACTTAAATCAAATATTATCCAAACTGCTGCCTCTTATCTCATCACTATTGATATCAATATTTTATCTCTTCTTAGTCTAATTCATATTTACCAATTTTTTTCCTAATTTTAAAATAAGTGTTTTAAAGTCACAAGATGCCTATCATTTTAAATTTTAAAGGAAGAGAAGAATAAAAACATAATAGATATATCAATGACCAAAAGTTTTACTTTCATTGAAATTTTATTTTACTGGTTAGAAAATACTAAAACTTCATATTCTCTACTTCTCAAAATATCATTGGTATTTCTCCCTCCCCACTTTTCACATAAAAATGTAAATTAGAAAATGAAAATGACCCATAATTTCAGTGTTCTTGTTTATACTACAAAGAAGCCATTGTGGGAAAGAAGTACAGACATTAATTTTATAAGGAGAACTGTTCTAGTTAATCTATTTTTGCTATATTGGGTGATAGCAACAAACTCTATAGACTAAATACCTACAGTACATGTATTTCCCATTTTGCTCTTTAGTGCTTCAAGCTTCTAAATCCTATTAACAGCTGTCAAAACCTGGTAAACTATTTAGATGCTTTCACAATTTGTTTAATTGGATAGTTAGAAAATGGCATGCTAGAAAAGCCCACCCCCCTTTTCTTTTAGCCTGGCTGAACATCTGTAGCATTAGGGCCTCATTATCTCTGAATTGGCATAGCAAATCAGTGGCATCATTAAAATGCCACATTAAGATGATTAAGCTTCTTTGTTATCCAGTTGACTTTTGCATGTGCCGAGGATTTCATGGTTATGACCCCCAATCCTTGTAAAACACTTAAACAACATCCCCTTTTGTATCTTCCATGTCTAAAGCTGCTATCTGGTTTTGTCCCTTCTCACAACATCTCTGGCAAACTAGAAGCTATTACTCCAAACTTTGTTCTTTGAGTTGGATTCTGAGATCTCATAGTTCAGAGTGGAAATTCAGAACCCGCTTTTTACACTGGGAAGTTCATACTAAAAACATACTATCCAAGACATCCAAGTTGCCTCTTCTGTTTGCCATCTTTGATAGGTTCCTCTCTCCAACTGAGCATTTTATGTGCCTGTAAAAACAAACTGAGGCACAGTTGGCTGAGACTGCTATTGCCCCTGAAGGATTTAGATATTGGATCCTTTCCAAGACCCATTGTTTTTGCAGTGTCTCAGGTGAAACCAAAAATGTCTACTCTGGAGTGCAAGCCTTTCATGTGATAACCATCACCCCAGGAAATGAAACCATGTGCATCAGCCCCAGTGAGCCAAGCCTTTGTTCTCCTCAGCCTACAAAATTCTCTCTGGGGTGTGTGTGTGTGTGTGTTAGCGTGTGTCATCTTCCTAAGTGGCCTCTAGAACATAGACAAAGATGGGAGCAATTGTACCCCAGAGTAGGTCCTTTAGAAAGAAGTGCAACCTAATCTAATTTTCTATGGGTTAGATTCAATTTAGACATCTTTTTTCCCCCCTCTGGGAATGTTTAGCAATTACCTTTATCAGCAATTTGTGGTTTGGTGTGTTCTTTTCTCTATAAGCTCGATTATAAAAAATTTACTCAGGAGCCTTTAACATTTTTTATTATGAAGTATATGATACATTCAAAAAGGCAAATATATTTACATGTATAAAGAATAATAACAAGCATCCATGGACCCACCACCTGGCTTAAGAAATAAAATATTGCTAGTGCCTAAGAAGATTCTTGATAGTCTTTTAAGTGGCAATGAAAGTCATGTGTCTAAGAAACCTGATACATATAATAAGCGACTATAATTTACAAAACTGAAATGGCAGATTATTCATATTACAAAAGGTCTGTTCACTGTACAAAAGACTTCGGGTTACTGTGGGGCTATTCCTCAAGTATATTCAAGTATTTCTTGCCAGATCTTTAAGATTTTCTGCCTTTATTAACAGTTCAGGTGTTGCCAGTCACTGACAATTGAAAAATCAAGGAAAAATGAAGATAAACATCTCTGAATGTATAATATAAATCTGTGGAACAGGTATTATTGATTTTATGTGTAGTGCTGTATGAAAACAGAAACAGGAGAATTTTTTGCTAGTTTAAAGTATCAAGGAAAACTTCATGGAAGAAATGGCATTTAAACAGCATCTGCAAGTTTGAATAGAATGTTGATGTGGGGAAGGGCATTTTAGGTAAAGAAAAGACTGGAGAAGAGGCTTGGAAAGCTGCATTTAGTAAGATGACTACTGTGCTTCTCAAACTTTGCTGTGTATAAGAATCCTTGAGGATTTGTTGAAATGCACAGTGGATCCAGTAGTTCTGGGGTGAGGCCTAAGAGTCTGTATTCCTAATAAGCTCCTGGGAGGCATGCTGGAACTGCAGATCCAAGGACTTCACTTTGAATAGGCAAGATTCTAGTCTAGAGAGAAGGGTGATTCAGGAAATCTAGTGAGATATGAGAGGGTCATATCAGCTTGGGGCAGGTTCTGGACAGGCCCCTGAATGTCTAAATAAGGAGTTTGGATTCTGTAAACAAAATGAAATCCTTGAAAGTTTCTGAACAAGGGTTTTAGTATACTACAGGCTGATTAATTCGATAATAGGATATAGTCTAAAAGAGAGGTCATATCCACTGTAGACCAGTTAGGAGGCTAACACAGTAGTAGATCCATGTACTATGTATTTACTTTGTATGTACTTTACGCAGAGTGCGGTTCTCAAACTCCATCGTGCATAAGATTTGCCTGGAAAGCATATTTTTAATGCATGTTTCCAGTCCTCACACCCTAAAATTTTTGGGCCCCTAAAATTTGTATTTTAAAACCCTACAACCTTCCAGCAGTGTCATAGGGAATACTGAGTTTAAAAAAAAAAAAAAAAAACCTGTGTAACTTCTGACCTCAGATAGCTTATATGTCCATATGGGAGGTGAAGTGACTTTATTAGTAACTCAGAGAAAGAAGGAATGGATTATTTTGCAGCTGGGGGAACAGGGAAGGCATAATAGAGGAAAATGGCAAATTAATTTAGCCTTAAAAGATGTGGTGGATTTGGACCTTTGGCAGTGTTGGAGAAAGATCTTTTTGGCAGTGGAAATAATAAAAGGAAGAATATTCAGAAGTTGTTTAGTTTCATTAAAGATACCTGAGTATTCCAAATCAACATTACCAAGATAGTTGGGGCCACATATTGAAAGGTCTTTTAAATTCTTTGTTTCTGAGTTTGCATTTCATGTTGTTGGCAGCAGAGACTATTGGAGAATTTGGACAGGCTCATGATGTGACCAGAGCTATCGTTTACATGAACCATCTGGTGGCAGAGCATAGGATGTGCTGGAAAGAAGAGAGAAAGAAGGCAGAGAGCACCATGTGGAGGCTACCACAATAGATCGTAAGGAGAGCAATCAGAGTTTGAGATTTGGGATAATGAGCATGCGAAATAGTAGGGAGGAGAAGCAGATTGGAGAGAGGGTGCGGAAATAAAACCAATGAGTGATTAAATGTGGGGGAGGGAGGAAAAAGAGACTGTAGGAAAAAAGAGAGGGAGGAAAGATGACTGTAAAGATTCTAACCTGAGTAACTGTGAAGATACCTAGGAGGCCTTTGGGAACACAGGACAGAAGAAGGGGAGAGAAATTATGTATTTGGGGTGCTAGTTGAAGTCTTAAAAGTGGAGAAAATTGCAATAGGGAAGGAGGTCTAGCAGGGAAGAAGAAAGAAGGATAGGGACAGTATTTAGGAGGCAAAACGGGGAAAGGAGCTAGAAGGAAGTAATCAGAAGGTAGGCTTCCCTTGATAGCTCAGTTGGTAAAGAATCCACCTGCAATGCAGGAGACCCCAGTTCAGTTCCTGGATTGGGAAGATCAGCTGGAGAAGGGATAGGCTACCCATTCCAGTGTTCTTGGGCTTCCTTTGTGGCTCAGCTGGTAAAGAATCTGCCCGCAATACGAGAGACCTGGGTTCGATCCCTGGGTTGGGAAGATCCCCTCGAGAAGGGAAAGACTACCCACTCCATTATTCTGGCCTGGAGTATTCTGGCCATACAGAATCTGGACTGTATGGTCCATGGGATCACAAAGAGTCAGACACGACTGAGCGACTTTCACACTCACTCACAGAAGGTAAGGAAAGAAGTTTCAGTTTCACTGAAGAAGTAGGAATACAGAAGACGAAGGAGTGGTGGTCAACAGTATCAAGGGCTGCAGAGAAGTTGGGGAGAATGGCACACAAAAAACCACTGGATTTAATCATGAGTTTATTGAAGCTCTTTAGGGGAGCAGATTCAGTGAATTAAGAAGACAGAATCCAGATTACAGGCAATTTCATATCAGTTTTGAGATTGTAGAGACAGTAAGCACAGGTTACTTTTGTATTAAATCTATCTAGAAAGGGAATGTTGAGAGAGTTTGGGTGTGATGGGATAAGAGGCTAAACTAAATTTCGAAGAGGATAGAAAAGAGGTGTTGGCATCTAGAGATCTTGAGAACATAGAATCTCTAGGTCCTGGAGATGACTTGATGTGGAGATTGGATGGAAAAGTCATCCAGTTTCAATATTTGGAGAATAGAAGAAGGAAGATGCCATGTGTGACTCCAAAGACATCATAGGGACCACACTGGTGGTCCAGTGGTTAAGACTCCGAGCTCCCAATAAATGCAGGATGCCCAGGTTCGATCCCTGGTCGGGGAACTAAGATCCTGAATGCTGCACGTACAGATGGGAAAAAAAGACATCAAACATTAGAAGCAGTTTGGGGTTCAAAATGGTAAGTTTGATGTTAGTGTGTGCATGTGTTAAGTTGCTTCAGTTGTGTTTGACTCCTTGCAACGCTATGGACTGGGGCCTACCAGGCTCCTCTGTCCATGGGATTCTCCAGGCAAGAATACTGGAGTGTGTTGCCATGCCCTCCTCCAGGGCATCTTCCCAATCCAGGGATTGAACCTGCATCTCTTATGTCTCCTGCTTTGGTAGGTGGGTTATTTACCACTAGATATATTTATCAATATTTTCAAGGGACACTAAGTAGAATGTCCCTCCAACTCCCTTTCCTCTGCTCCTACAAACTTTCCTCCCAAGGACTGGAATGAATCTCTTAGTCCTTAGAGCAGACTAGTTTCTTTTCTGGTAGTTTTGGTGGACTATATTTGGAGACTAGGTGCTAAACCCAATAATCTCTCAGGAATCCATTTTGTGTCTTATATACTACTGTATTCTAGTATTCAGCTTTGTTTATCTTCACATGGTAAACCATGATGAATTGTTGATCCTCAGTAACCATGCAGAGAGGCCATCCAGATCTTTTATCTAAAACTGGTAAGACCCCAAGAGCAAATCAGGAACTCTCTTGGTCCAGTAAGTCCAAGGGACTGCCTCAATTTCCTGTTCATGTGCTTGGATTTGTTCCCTTAGAGTCTCAAATACTGTCTTCCTTGTTATACAGCTAAGTCCTCAAGAACAAAAGGCAAGGACTTGTTTTGAGCTAGGTCAGTGTAGTACTGAGTTCTAGGTCAAGCCCATTAAAACCAAAATCCTGAGAGAACGAGCAACCTTCTTATGTCTTGTGTTTTCAGAAAGACTCAAAACATTGATTTTACCAGATTTTAATTATCATGGACCACAGAACAGCCTGAGTCTGTTCATATTAACATTTTATAACCCAAATGAAAAGGATCCATTTCTGCTGGCCTTTTCTATATGCTGTTTTTGGTTTTCAGTAGCTGAAGTTTTCCGTTGAGGTTGTTTTAAACGCCTACATGCAAACTGAAGAGCACTCAAGCTTTGGTGGGATATCACCCGCAGCTGGAGTGATGGAGGAGGAGGAGGGTACAAGCTTCAGGTGCATCCTTCTGTTTAAAAAAAATTTAAAAAGCAAAAACCACTTAAGGAAACACATTCCATCTGAAAGCAGGCAAGATGTGTCCGAGGAAGGGGATGACTCTCTCTCCATGTAGGAAATAGATATCAATTCATATACAACCCAGATACATAGGATGGGCCACTTTGAAACACACTGGATGTTTCCTGCAGCCCTCCATCTCTTCTAATCAAAGAGTAAAAGGTTATGAACCATGAACCGTGGTGAGAAGCAGTGGAACCATGCTGCAGCAATGGCTCCTCTGTTGGTGGTTAGGCCCTGTCTTGCTCTATTAAGCAAACACAGTTAATACAGATGAAAGGTAACCTTGATAGAAGTGAAAATTGAAACTTGAGTAGAAGGTAGCAAGCCAGGCACAGCTGCAGTTATACTTCCTCCTGTGTGGCAACAGGAGCTGCACTTACTGGTGTTGTTTGGAAGGGATGTCATTTTTTTAAATATCTTTTCTTCAGAGTGTTTTGGTCTTTAACATCTACACCACTAATGAGGGAGTGTGCAATATGATATAAGGAGCAAATTAGACTCTATGTGTCAGAGTGCAAGAGCAAATCCAAGTTCAGTGTTCTAATTCCAGTTCATCAGCTATTAACTGGCTGTGTAACTGTGGGCTAATCCCAAAAACATCTCTGTTCCCGGATTCCCTCATCTGAAGAACAAGGGTTGGATCAGATGATCTCTAAATTCTCTTCCAGCCCTGAAATCCCATTGACTTGTGATTCCCATGCAGCATTACAATTTCCAGTTTTTAAGAATGATTTTTTTTAAGTGAGCGTTATGCAGCATGTTTTATATGTGAAAAATCCCTTATAAATATTTATTATTATTATATCAGGCAAATATTTTAGGTTTTCTTAGTATCAGTACATAAATTTGCCTTCTTCATTTCTTATGTTCTTCAGCTTAAGAGTGTTGCAGCTCTTATTGAAATAGTACCTGATCAGCCAACTTACTTGGGCCAGCCACACCTTTCCTATCCAGTGCTTTATTCTAGGGCTTCGAGTTTAGCCCCCCCTCCCTGGTGGCTCAGATGGTAAAGCGTCTGCCTACAATGTGGGAGACCTGGGTTCGATCCCTGGGTCGGGAAGATCTCCTGGAGAAGGAAATGGCAACCCACTCCAGCCTGGTGGGCTACAGTTCATGGGGTCGCAAAGAGTCGGACACGACTGAGCAACTTCACTCAACTTGGGTATTGGTTATTGGTGCTGTCCCCTTGCTTAGGCTGAGCTTCATTTACCTGTGTCAATGAAAGTGACTCCTTAGAAGGTTATGTTAAAGGATTACTTCTCCTTTTATCTTTCTCAACAGTATTTCACTAGTACTGCCAGCTTCCTCTATGTTCAGCGTTGTCTCTTTATCAGTTCCAAGAGAGAGAGAGATAAGACTCATTTTAGCAGTTTGTATACATGGAAGGGGAAGAGGCAAGGCATGGCTTAAAATCAGGAAAAAAAAAAATTGTTAACTATTCAATTCTGTCTTAGTGGCTTAAATTGGGTGCAACTGAAGAATTAAAATAGTATTTTCTTCTTGAAACCAAAGAGCACATCACCTTGCCTTGTAACTGCAGCCACCAAAAAAGGTACTAAATCTGAGAACCTTTCTTCTCCCCCGGTACTGGAGAAAAATTGCTCAAAATGTTTTTTTCATAGTTGCTCTGAGCAGTCATAGCTAAAATCTGTTATCTCTAATTTTCTGAATGGTCTAAAATGCTGTCATCTATTTTGTGTGTGTTTGTGTGTGTGTGCACGTGTGTCTGTGTTTTCCCCTGACTGTGGCTCTGAATTCAAATAATCAGTGATCATCCTAATGGTGTTTTCTTGTTTTGTAGATGTACAATATTTTTAGCTTCATTTGGTATTTGTCAGTTGTGGGTCTCTGTTCTTTGAGCTGCTTTGATAGCTGCAAAAACAATCATTGTTCATTTCTTGCATTTTCCTTCCTGCAGATGATTCAATGAAAGTGAAAGATGAATACAGTGAAAGGGATGAGAATGTTTTAAAGCCAGAGCCCATGGGAAATGCAGAAGAGCCTGAAATTCCTTACAGCTATTCAAGAGAATATAATGAATATGAAAACATTAAGTTGGAGAGACATGTTGTCTCATATGATAGTAGCAGGCCAACCAGTGGCAAGATGAACTGTGATGTGTGTGGATTATCCTGCATTAGCTTCAATGTCTTAATGGTTCATAAGCGGAGCCATACTGGTAAATAGTCCGTTCTATCCATTGTTCTGAAAACTGTCCTAATTCAACCACATAAAAAAAGAAGTGGTGTAATTTAGAACTTACTTTTGATTACTTTTCATTGATTTTTTACATGAATCTGATATCTCTTTCCCTCTCTGCATTTCCATTTACCAAGTGATTTTTATTCCTGCTTCACCATGCATTTGTCAAGCATATCACAAATGCTATGAGTAAGACTGTAGAGATCACAGTGTTCTAGGTCAGCCGAATATTTTTCTTCAGTAACAAGTGGGAGTTAAATTTTGTGATATGCTTTTTAAGCATCTTGCATATATTTTGTGTAATTTTTAAAACAGCTGCTGCTAAGCTGCTAAGTCACTTCAGTTGTGTCTGACTCTGTGCGACCCTATAGACGGCAGCCCCCCAAGGCTCCTCCGTCCCTCGGATTCTCCAGGCGAGAATTCTGAAGAAGGAAATGGCAAACCATTTAAAACAGCAGATCTCCTTATAGTATTGGGTTCAAATTTGGTAGATCAAAGGATTCAGTTTTTATTAACAGTTTAAAAAATTTATTTTCAAACAACAAAAGGCAGCCTATAGAGATGCATGCAAACTTAACACCACCAAGCCCTATAGATTTCATCTAACATAGGATATGGAGACTTTAAAAAGCATTTTTTCAATTAAAAAAAAAAGCATTTCTGGCTATCTAAACCTTATTAGGACTTCAGTCTGTGACTCTTTTTATAGATTGAGATTATTTAAAAGGAATGCTAAGTAATGCGAAAACTTAAGTCTAGAAAGCACTTCTAAAGCTACTCATTTTTTTTGCTCTGATCCAAGGCAAGGTGATAGCTAGCCTTGCCAGATGAATGTTTTTTCTCTTCTAGAAGGAAGATTCCTTAAGTCAGTCCTAGGCTTCCCTTGAAATACAGCTCCCATCTGATCTCAAAATGAACAGAAACTATCTGAAGAATGAGCTTTTGCCATGGGCATCGAATCTGTGCATATGCTTCGCCAATTGCTGGGTGATCAGAAATCTCCTTTTTGTCCTTTTTAAAGGTGAACGCCCATTCCAGTGTAATCAGTGTGGGGCATCTTTTACTCAGAAAGGTAACCTCCTCCGCCACATTAAACTGCACACAGGGGAAAAACCTTTTAAGTGTCACCTCTGCAACTACGCATGCCAGAGAAGAGATGCACTCACAGGTCATCTTAGGACACATTCTGGTAAGTGAGAGCAATGAGCATTCCATATCTAGTAAATATGTCTTTCTCCGTGCCCATTGAGGAAACTAGAAAGAGTTAAGTGTGGAGGTTTTAATCTGTCACTCGGTTCTGAAGGGTTACAACAGCAGAGACCTCTAGGGCTAATTACACTTCCATTAAGACATTAATTGCTCTCCGTCTGGCTCAATGGGGATGAACATCTCCTTACCATCTTTGCACCCCTAGAGAACAACACAGTCAGACAGGAGAAGCCTACACTGTAAAAATGCTTTTCAAATTTTTGCAAAAACATTATAGCCATCAGTATTTTTATGTCAAACTTTATTAAAAGAATATTTTCCTAAAAATATACACACATACTATTCATTCAAAAGTCTGGATAAAGTAAATGATGTACAGATTGTAAGTTGTGTAAAACTGTAAACTGGGTATGAATCTCTGTTGAGGGTAAATTTTGGCTAATCTAGGCTAATTTGGGGAGTTTGGGCCATTCTGGTCTAGATTTTCTTTTTTTTAATAGATATAATTAAAAATACAACATTATATTAGTTTTAGGTGTATATGAGCTAAATTTCTTAAACCAAACTTTCTTCTTGATTACCCAATTTATTTTTAATCTAAAAGATGAGCAGCAATAAGAATTCATAAAAAGCTATGTTCTCTCTTGATGTTTTCGCTGCTTATTTTAACCACATTAAACTAACATTTAGAATTTCCCTCCTAGAAAAATAAAACTGGGTTTATTTTCAAATTTGGGACCTCATGTTCTTGATGTTATCTGACAAAACTTTAATTGAAGGGGGGAAAAAAGGGCTTGTTTTTATGTTAATCCACATTCTGCTTTGACTAAAACCCAGCCCTAAACCCGCAACTGGTCACAATTCAGAGACTAAGGATTAAACAAATCAGCCCCAAGAAAACCCACTGTGAGAGATGGTAAAGGGTAAAAGAAGGGTTTCTTTTACAGCTCATTGTTCAAAGTAATGAGTTAAGGCTGAGTTTGGTCCAAAAAATTAGAGTAGTTCTTTTCTATTGCTTTTTCCAGGTAAGATCCAACAATAGCAGTCATTTTTAAGATTCTAGAGGACCTCAATTTATGTAGAAACTTAACATTCCTAGCCCCAGAAAACCTGCATTTATTTTAATTTGTGGTTCCATAAGGATCTTTCAGTGCTTTAAGCCCCAAAGGCTCTATTTTAAACAGAGCAAGAGGACATGAAAATAAAAAAAATCTCAGTCCCTAAAATTATGAAAAATTTCTGGTGTACATTTTATTGACAAGTCAGAAAGGTGAGCCCTGCACGTAGAGTTGAAGTATTATTTATAACAGTAAGGCATTTGGAGGAGTTAAGAGAGTAAAGGTGGCCTGTACTGTATGGATGAACTTTTGAGGAAATTTTTGCTTTATCTTAGAAATTAAGATGAAGTCATTTTTTGAAATTCCTTCTTATTTCTATTATTCAAAACGATCCTCAGTTGGTTAGGTCAGTTTTTATTAATTGAGCCCAGACTTTGCTATAGCCACTGGGCAAAGACAAGCTACATTTATTGAAATAGGTCAATGCTCTAAAAAGACTTTTAGTGGCTAATACCCACAAACTGCAGCATTCTTTACTTAAAGCCGGCTGGATGTCACAGAATACAGGATCTCTTCCTACTTCATTCTTAAACCACATGAATTTCCTTGAAAAATAAAATGTTCATGTTTGTATTTTTTTCCTGAAAAAGCAAGTTGGATTTGGAGCCAAAACACTGTACTCCAGGATAGTGATTAAGTCTAAATCCTTTCATTTGTGGAAGGAACCTATCCTTTCAAAGAGTACATGAGAATCAATCATAGGCCATAACCTTGTTTCAGTTTACTGAATCTGAAAGTAATGTAGATGCATGAGTATCCAAGTACTCTGGCTTCTTTGAGCAGTCTCCTTACTAGGGGACAGTTTTCACAGGGCCCCAATACACCGTTTGTTCTATAACCCCTGAGGGTCACTGAGTGCCCCTTGTGCTCTCCTTATAGTTGAGAAACCTTATAAATGTGAGTTTTGCGGAAGGAGTTACAAGCAGAGAAGTTCCCTTGAGGAGCACAAGGAGCGCTGCCGTACATTTCTTCAGAGCACTGACCTGGGTGAGACTGGTGAGTTCATGCAACACCTGTTCTGGACATATTTAGTGAGCACCTGCCGTTCTAGGTGGTAGGTCGCAGTGCTGCTAAGTCGCTTCAGTCGTGTCCGACTCTGTGCGACCCCATAGATAGCAGCCCATCAGGCTCCACTGTCCCTGGGATTCTCCAGGCAAGAACACTGGACTGGGTTGCCATTTCTTTCTCCAATGCATGAAAGTGAAAAGTGAAAGTGAAGTCGCTCAGTCCTGTCAGACTCTTAGCACCCCCATGGACTGCAGCCCACCAGGCTCCTCCGTCCATGGGAATTTCCAGGCAAGAGTACTGGAGTGGGGTGCTGTCGCCTTCTCCGAGGTAGGTTGCAATAGTAAACAAAATACAAAAAACCCTGCCCGCGTGGAGTTTATATTCTCATTGGGAAAAACAGACTAGAAACAAAGTGAAAAAGTAACACACAGTTTTGTCTGATGTTTTGTAAGGTAGTAATTGCTATTGAGAAAAATAAAGCAGGTACTGGGGGCTGAAGGTGAGTTAGGAGAAACATCAGCCAGCTGACCTTTCAACAGACTTAAAAGCATGAGGCGAGAGCCCTACAGATCACTAGGCAAAAGCAAATGCAAAGGCCCTGGGGCTTGAATTCAAAGAAGTGTAAGTAGTTCTGTGTGGCTGGAAGAAAGTGAGTAATGGGACATGAGGCCAGAGAGGAAATAGGAAACCAGATCTTACCAGGCTTTGAAGGCCATTGTAAAGATGTTGGCTTTTACTCTGAGTGAAATTAAAAATCTTTAGAAGGTTTTGAACAGAGAGATGACATGATTGGACTTCTCATTTGAAAAAAAAAAATCACTCTACTTGCTACTGAGAATAGGTTGTATTGGGGGCAAGGTTAGAAACTGGGGAGTCCAGTTAGAAGGCCATTGCAATAATTCAAGCAAAAGAAAATTGTCTTGGTAATTGTAGAGGTGGTGCAAAGTGTTCTAACTCTATATAGTATAAACATAGAACCAGCCGGATTTCTTAACAGATTGATGTACAATGTGATGAAGAACGCAGCTGCCATTAACTAAAATGGCAAAGATTGAGGGTAGAGGCAGCTGGAGGGGTGGCTAGGGCAGAGTTCATTAAAACCACAAGTATTTTCTTTGCACAGGGCCCCCAAATCATGTACTTGTCCACTCATATGATTTATTGTGATGTTTATATTTGGCTCTGGGAATTTCATATTTTATTCCATGTTTTGAATTACATGCCTGGTGGCAATTGGTTGAAACACCAGATGTCTTTCCGTGTATCAGTTGTGGTTTTATTTCCTTTCATTCTTGAGTTGAATGAATTCATTCATTCATTCTCGACCTGAAACCTTTCTGTGTAACGTCCCTGCAGTTGTCCTTTGACCCATATAATTGACCATCAGCCTGGTTGGGCTTCCTCACTGATAGCTCAGTTGGTAAAGAATCTGCCTGCAATGCAGAAGACGCCGGTTCAATTCCTGAGTCAAGAAAATCCCTTGGAGAAGGGATAGGCTACCCACTCCAGTATTCTTAGGCTTTCCTAGTGGTTCAGATAATAAAGAATCTGTCTGCAATGTGGGAGACCTGGGTTCGATCCCTGGGTTGGGAAGATCCCCGGAGGAGAGCATGGCAACCCACTCCAGTATTCTGGCCTAGAGAATTCCATGGACTGCCTGCTATTTTTATTTGGTTCCTTAAACCAGTTGCTTATTTAGAGTAGGCATAAGTCTTCATGGGATTTGGTGTTTGATGGTAGTAGTTGCAATTGAATAGTTTGAAAATTCTAAAACAGAAAGATTACAAAAATATGACAGAAATAATGTGAAACTCAGGAAAAATGGAGTGGAAATCTTGAGTAGTTTAACTGTATCCGTTTTGAGTGAAAGGAAACTTTTGTTTTAGATAAAGCCTATTTTATGGTGTTAGGAGCTGGCCAACTGAATTCCGTTGGTGTGCACTGCTTCTGCTTTTTATCCTGATGGCATGTTTAGTTTTATCAAGGAGTTGGATTTCCTCCTTATTTCTAAAGAGAAATGTTTACTCTTAAAAACCTAAAACTTGGATTTTGACATCTTTAAGCAACATGCTTAAGCTTAGTCAGGCAATACCTGGGCATCTTTACTTGAAATTCCATATTTCAGACAATAGACAAAGCTCTTACTATGAGAAATTCTCAAGTTATGAAACTCTTATATTCCAAGTAGAATCATTAATATTTAAAGCAAGAAAAACTAAAGAGAGCATCTGATCCCACCTCTTCATTTTAGAGTTGAGAATACTGAAATTCATCAAAAATTCAATGACTTGCTTAAAAATCAATAGAACTTTTGTTGTTTTCATGATTAGCTATTTTTTTATTTTCAAAGACATATTGGGACATAATTCACATACCATTAAATTCACTCTTTTAGAGTATACAATTCAGTGGTTTTTAATGTATTCACAAAGTTATGCAACCATCACTCCAATTTCATAACATTTTTGTCACCTCGAAAGAAACCCTGTACCCCTTATCAATCACTCCTGTTCCGCCCTCTTCAGCCCCTATCAACCATTAATTTACTTTCTGTCTCTAAGAATTTGCCTGTTCTGAACATTCTGTTATGAATAGAATCATAAAATGTGTAGCCTTTTATATCTACCTTCTTTCACTCAGCATAATGTTTTCAGGGTTCATCCATGTGGTAGCACTTCATTCCTTTTTATAGCTGAATAATATTCTATTATATGGATTCACTGCTTTTTATCCATTCATTTGTTAGTTAATGGGCATTTAGTTTTTTTCTACTTTTGGAAAAATGGCTTAATTAGTTATGTATTTTTAAAGCTTATATATTACTTAGTTAGCAAAAGTAGAATAACACACATACTAATTAATAGACACTTTTGTATATATATTTGTCTTGATTGTCCTGGAGGTAGGGGAAAACATGAGTAAAATATCCTCTATGAACAATAAGTTCAAAATTAGTGATTTTGAAGAAAGGTTACCACCTTACTTCCTATCCCCATGACCTTTTTAGGAATTTCAAATTAGAAAAGTGGTGATAGAGGGGCTTCCCTGGTGGCTCAGTGGTAAAGAATCTGCCTGCCAATGCAGGAGACACGGGTTCAAGCCCTGATCTGGGAAGTTCCCACATGCCTCAGAGCAACTAACCCCGTGTGCCCCTGTGTGCCACAACTATTGAGCCTGTGCTCTAGAGCCTAGGAGCCACAACTACTGAGCCCATATGCCACGACTGCTAAAGCCTGCACATCCTAGAGCCTGTGCTCAAGAGAAGTCACTGCAATGAGAAGCCTACACGCCACAGCTAAGGAGTAGTCCCTGCTCGCCGTAACCAGAGAAAAGCCCAAGCAGCAGTGAAGACCCAGCACAGCCAAACATACAGAAATTAAATTAAATTTTAAAAAATAAAAGTGTTCAAAGAATCTTTTTTGTTATCTTCAGTGGTACAAAGTGATTCAGGAAATACTGAAATACAGAGGTTGAGTTAATTTGCATTTCATAGGTTGGTTTGATGAATGCATGCAAAACACTTAAAGTCTCAGCAAAAAAATAGAAGGCTAACCAAGTCAGCAAGTTTTGATTAAAATATATATGTATATATATATATATTGTTATGGTGGTTTCAGGTTAGAAAATGTATAAAGTCACAGCTTAATCAAGAATGGTGAATACTGTATGTCATGTCTATCTTTGATATTTCAAATAGTTCTCATGATTTTTCCTAAAATCCAAAATATAAAGAATCTTTAATTGAACACAAGCCAATCCTTTGATTATTGTCAGAGCTCCCTATAGGGTTTCTATTGTTTTCTTCTTAAAATTGGGAGTCCAGGTCTGGACATAGTGTTCCATTTTGAACCTGACCAATATTGTATCACCAGTGGTACCTCTTATCCCTTCATCTCTAGGGTTTTTT
Source organism: Capra hircus (assembly GCF_001704415.2). Lineage (NCBI taxonomy): Eukaryota > Metazoa > Chordata > Mammalia > Artiodactyla > Bovidae > Capra > Capra hircus. The sequence continues at coordinate 39,786,256 of NC_030826.1, read as the reverse complement.
CCTTTTTCTTTTTGTTTTGGTTGCATTGAGTTTTCTTTGCCACACTTGGGCTTTCTCTTCATTGCAATGCACAGGCTACTCATTGTGGTGGCTTCTCTTGTTGTGCAGCACAGGCTCTAGGGTGTGCAGGCTTCGTAGTTGCAGCTCATGGGCTCAGTAGTTATGGCTTGTGGGTCTAGAGCACTGGCTCAGCAGTTGTGGTGCACAGGCTTTAGTTGCTCTGCAGCATGTGAAATCTTCCCCGACCAGGGATCGAACCTGTGTCCCCTGCCTTGCCAGGTGGATTCTCATCCACTGTACCACTGAGGAAGTCCTATTACTAGCTTTTAAAGGGATGATGCTGTACTGTCTATGTGGCACTTATTCATCAAGTGTTGTTCAGTCGCTCAGTCATATTCAACTCTTTGCGACCCCATGGACTGTGCACATCAGGCCTCCTTGTCCCTCACCATCTCCTGGAGCTCTCCCAAGTTCTTATCCATTGAATTGGTGATGCCATCCAACCATTCATCAAGTGCTTCTTGTAAGTTGAAGTGTAGCCTCCTGTGAGAGCTGAGCCTTGGGACAAACCTGCCCCAGTCAGGAATCGGGCCTTTATGGAAGCAGGACAAATGAAAAGACCTTGGATTGGAGACCAGTCTGCAAAAGAAGATCGTGTAGGGCAACAAGACTCCTGCCCTTGCTGATCATTTTCATTTGTTCTGATAGCATTCATTGCATTCTCATGGACCAGCCTCTGTGTCAGAGCTATTTGTAAAGATGAGTGGAGGTTAAGCCCCTACCCTCAAAGAACTCAGTCCAGCAAGGGACTGAGCACTGGATCTATTAATTTAATATAAAGGTCTAACAGAAACACATGTAATGGTGTTACTTCAGCTCAAGTTTCTATACCAGACATCATCAGGATACTCCCAATTCTGCTGTCTTAATGGAGTATATATGTAAAGAAGAATGAATATAGACAACCACAGATTTCATTTTCTCATTAGCTTGATCCTTATTCCAGAAAGGGACTAACAGCTGGTATAGAGATTCATTTAGCCTCATTTCACACAAATTATGAATACTTGGAGCGGGACATATTTTTGTATGACAATGAGTTCTAGCAATAACAAGATTTTTAAAGTAATTGAGTAATTATATTTATTTATGAATCTAGAAGTCAAAACCTTTTATCTTCATCCTCATTGTTGTGGTTGAGATAACACAAGCATGAGAATTTCAGGAAAATATCCGTACTTTTACCAAATAGCAGTCCAAAGAAAGCGCTTAAAATGTTTCAAATGTCTGTTTTCCCAACAGATTATTCTTTTTAGAAAGTCAGTACTAACTCACAAGTAGTATTCATTGTACATGCTCAAAAAGGCAACGGTTTTATGCAACTTTTTTGCTAGAACCTGGTTTGCTCTTTGATAGCAATCTCTTGTTAGACAATTCTTATTGCATAATATCACCCCTTTGTTCCACTCTCCATCAGCTACTGGCTGACCACACTATAGAAGAGACAGGAAGCAATGTCTCTTATTTGAGCTCCATTTAACACTTCAAGATCTAATGAAGGATTTTGAACAAAAACACAACAAATTATATAGTTAAATCTACAATCACTTTGAAATAGAAATGACATCATGCAACCAGTTAACTAAAAACCAGACGAACTATTAACACTTGTACAGAGATTAAAGACAGTAATTTATTCTATAATTTTGATTTAGTATGAGTTTGATTATTTATTTTTCCAATATGTCATTAAAATCATTTTGCTAATGAAAATGGTTATCTCCCCTGTATACTAGTAGGCAAGTAACATGAAGGGGAACTGACCCAGAATTAGTCCTATTCCTGCTATGCTCACTCATGAAGCAAGTGTGCAAATTGTTCCTTGCCACCATCCCATATTCCCCACACCCACCCCTTGCAACATTAAACTGCCAAACACCACCCAGGAACGGATTTCCTATTTCGTCATTTAAACCCATTATCTTGTTGCCTCACTATCTTGCCAAACTGGTTTCCCTCTACTTAAATTCTGAGACATGATGTGGCAAGATAACACGTCTAGACTGTTTGTATAAATAGACAGTTGGGTCTTAAAGTTGAAGCAGAGGACCAAACGCCAAGTCCTTTTTTTTCCCTTTTCAGTCTACTGCTTGGACTCCTTGTAATCCCAGAGATTGTCTTGACTCCAAAGCAGTTCTTTGTGTTTTACAGGGTGCATCATTTAGTACAGCAGTTGTCCAATAACTGCAAGGCAATAGACTGAAAGTTTGGGGGAAGAAAATGAGAGTATCAGTTCAGTCAACTCAGTCGTGTCCGACTCTTTGCGACCCCATGAACTGCAGCACGCCAGGCCTCCCTGTCCATCACCAATTCCCGGAGTTCATTCAAACTCAGGTCCATCGAGTCGGTGATACCATCCAGCCATCTCATCCTCTGTTGTCCCCTTCTTCTCCTGCCCTCAATCCCTCCCAGCATCAGAGTCTTTTCCAGTGAGTCAACTCTTCGCATGAGGTGGCCAAAGTACTGGAGTTTCAGCTTTAGCATCATTCCTTCCAAAGAAATCCCAGGGCTGATCTCCTTCAGAATGGACTGGTTGGATCTCCTTGCAGTCCAAGGGACTCTCAAGAGTCTTCTCCAACATCACAGTTCAAAAGCATCAATTATCTGGTGCTCAGCTTTCTTCACAGTCCAACTCTCACATCCATGCATGACCACTGGAAAAACCATAGCCTTGACTAGACGGACCTTTGTTAGCAAAGTAATGTCTCTGCTTTTGAATATGCTATCTAGATTGGTCATAACTTTCCTTCCAAGCCATAATCAATTGAAACTGTAGCCTTTGCCTAACTTGCCAATTAAAACACAGTTAATTTAGTAAAGATTAACTTAATCTCTAGAGTATATGCACATATACACTGAGGATTGGCATCATGAAGCTGATATTTTGAGTGAATGGCCCTGCAGGAGGGTGTTGGTAGATGGCAGCCCTGTGGATTAGGAGTTTCAGGGACTTCCCTGGTGGTCCAGTGGTTAAGAATCTGCCTTTTAATGCAGAGGGTGGGGGTTCAGTCCCTGGTCGAGGAGCTAAGATCCCACAGGCCTCTCGGTATGATAAAAGAAAAGATTAGTAGTTTCAGGGGACTCCTTTCAATCGAATCAGAGTTGTGAAGTATGGGAAAATCTCCCCGTTTGCCTCAAATTATCTGTATATCCATCAACACTCCAGAATTTTATCTTTTTAAATGTCAGGCATTTGGTCACTGATTTCCAGAGTACGGTTTACCTGGAAATGACTGTCAAGACAAGCTTGGTGAGTAACCAGGGATAAAAGATGATGTTATCTCTAAAGGTTGCCATTTAGTGGCATGCCCCAATTACATTATTCAGGTCATTGTATACCCGCTTTTGCATCCTCCCAGATATAGAATACATAGAATATGTGTCCTCAGAAAGATGCTTGTGGTGATTGATGGTGACTTTGGTAAAACGTAGACAGGGACTCCCGAGAGCCAAACGGGAAAACCAAACTGACAGCATAATGCTTGCAGGAAGTCCTGGGACTGACAGATCTCTGGGTGATAACGGGGCCTTTAGAGGAGTGACTGAAAGACTGAAAAAGAGTAGTGGTAAGATGGGGAGAAAGTTTATAATTCCCAAAGTAGTGTTTTTCATTCTTATTTTACTATGAATCTTTTTGATAGTAAATACATGGGGCAGGGGTGGTGTGGGGAAAGACCTTACCTAGATTTAATCCCCTCAAGGTTGCTGGAACCAAGTCAAAGCACAAACTGAGCTGCCTCTTTGACACTCCTAAGAAAAGCCTCCTTAAAACAGCCTCAGGAGCTTACTTCAAATCCCAGGCCTTTGTCTTTCATCTCTCTGCTCTTGGGGCTCTGGGTAGTGCCACATCTGGTGGTGGTTTGTGTGAAAGGAAATAATATGTATAATAGTTTCCTGTTTGGTCATTTAAACCTATCCTTGTGCTGGACAGAATTTGACCCACTTCGCTCAACAGCAGCGTCCTGTCGCTAAAGTACCCGTTATTTACAGCGATCTGTCAGCTGAAGTCACAGTGCTTTACTACTAGCCCCAAAGCTGCCCAGCCCCAAAGCTGCCCAGCCCCCTTATTTTTATCCTTCTTATCTTCATTTGTACAAACAGTATTATTATAGCTTAAACTGGAGGCTGGGATTTATTTCTTTAGAGGATAGAATTATTTTTGATAAGAAACAAAGCCTAGTAAATATGGGCATTGTCATCAGTCTCTTCTCTTATTCACTTTTGGAGCCAGATTTCATTTTATTCTTGAACCTTATTCTTGAATTGAGTTTTATAATTTATTGTGTAATGACTGGCAAGGAGTTTTTTAAAAGCAAAACCAAAAAGGTGCCAGTAATAAAATGAAAACTATTTAATACTTTGAATTCTTTTTTTCTGATTGGGCTCTGAACCCTCACCCTGGCCATTCTTGACAGTCTTGCCCTTGAGGTCTTTCTTTGTCTTTCATTTACTGCAGAGATGGCCAGTTTTCTTCTTTCTGGGTATGTCCATCTGTGGTTCTGAATGTCCCAGAGACCATGAAACTTGGAACATTATTTCTGTATATTGTCGTTGTTCAGTTGCTCAGTCATGTCCGATTCTTTGTGACCCCAGCATACCAGACTTCCCTGTCCTTCACCATCTCCCTAGAATCTCTTCATACAGTAAACTCTTTTAACTGCAGAATGAGTACCAACAATTCCTAAATTTGGGTATATATTTAGGGGGGTGGGAAATTCCATTCTGCACTCATCACTTGCTTTTTACTCTAGTCCCTTAAACTGACTTCAATTTCTTCTTCCTTAGAGACATTGGGAGTGTATGGATACTTCATTTAGTTTGGACCTCTGGAAATGCTTATGATAAAACAGAGAGAAATATTTGTAGCATCACAACGTGTTTGCTTAGGGCAGGGGTGTGTATAACTATGACCCGCAGGCCAAATGCAGTCAGCAACTTACTTGTGCACATTAGGGCTCAACATTTGTAAAGTGTAAGGGAGAACCAAAGAGTATGGAACAGAGACTGTATGTGTCCCACAAAGTTTAAAATACTCTCTGACCCTTTATAGAAAAAGTTTACTGACCCCCTACCTTGGACTAGCATCATGTGTTAAAATTTAAAGCCTTGTATTTAGAGCAGCTGGTGTCTCTTTGAACTTCAGATGTAAACTCTTATTGGGTACTGCATGCTGTACCAGACTAAATTATACTACATTTATTCCAGTTTGATTCTGTGTTGGCACTATTTATATATTATTTCAGTGCTTCTCAATTCTTGCTGCATCTTAAAAATCATCTGGAAAGCTTTAAAAATACTGTTTCCTAGGCCCGTACACCAGGTATCCTGATTTAACTGATCTGAAAGGGGGCCTGGGCATAAATGTGTCTTATATGCTCTTCAGATGATTCTAATATTCAGGCAGGCCTGAGAACTACAGACCTATACCACCTGAAGTTCTGTTTGTGGATTGACAATCAGACCATATTGTTAGTCAGTTTTTATTCACATTTTTCATTAGAAATATAATAAAGATCCATTATACAAATTGCTCTATAATTTCAAGACAGAAGTGTTGCTCAGGGAAATTTTAACCGAGACAGTTTTGAAATGTGAAGAGCATAAGAAACAGACAATGCCGAGACCAGAAAAATAGAATTTAAAAGATAGGAACTGAAAGGAGCATGCTGGAAAAAAAGAAAAAGAAAAAGAAAAAACCACTCAGAATTTCAATACACAAATCACTGAGTAGATTTCTTGCTGTCTGGGTAAGTGTATCTATTTTCAAAAGTGCTATTAACATAAACAGAGCAGTAAATCTGGGGCACCATCCTTTTTTTTTTTTTTTTCAAAGTTGTTAAGAAGAATTATATCAGTCTGCAGGTGTCACACGCAGTTACTCAGAATCAGAAAGAAGGCTGATCAGGGGTTAGAAGATCTCCATCTATCTATCTTTTTGCAACCAACCACGTCCAGGCTGTTTATTTAATACTTCCTCTTGCTAATGAAGGTACTTGTTGGGGATGGGTCGGGCTTTCCCATGTCAGCATAAGACTGCAAGATTTGAATGTGCCCTGGTGTTGGCTTCACTGACCACAGCAGGTACCCCAAGCAAGAATCTGAGCAGTAATAACAGGTAACAACAGAGTTTGCATCAGACCTCTGACAGTTTTCCTTCCAGTGTATTTCTTTTTCTCTCCATTTATCATCGTGTTCTTTTCCCTCTTCTTTTTTCATTTTTCCAAACCAGCAAGTGTGGAGGCAAGACACATCAAAGCAGAGATGGGAAGTGAAAGAGCTCTCGTTCTGGACAGATTAGCAAGCAATGTGGCAAAGCGAAAAAGCTCAATGCCTCAGAAATTCATTGGTAAGAATACAACCCTTTTTCCTGCTGTTGTTAGCAGATAGTTTGAATGAGATAACATAGGATGCTTACTACCCAGGCCTTTCCTAGTTTAATCTCTGTTAAGATAATTGATTTTTCCATTTACAAGTTTTATTCTTTGGGATTCACTTCAGTAACTAGAGCAAATAAAATAAAATATTTTTAACTAAAAAATCTTAACTACTAAAGAGAGGAGTATTTGGTATCCAGTATCTTAAATGAAGTTGGTGTTAGAAATGCTGTTCCTTCCTCTTTATTTTGAATGACATATGTTGCATGAGAGAGTTTGTGCAATTTACACCAGTAAGATGTTCAAGATAGCATTTTTGTAATCTTTTGTAATTGTATTTTACAAGTTGGTTCCCTTATCATGCTCAAACTTTTTTCAGGCTCTAAAATGTATTGCTATATTTTCTTGAATTTGATTGAGAATTGGTTTTAAATGAATGTGGTTGAGAATGCATAGATTTAAATAACAAGGTTTGATTTAGTCACTTGTCTTACTGGAGTTAATTTTTATACCATTGGTTTTCACATTGTCAAAAAACACAGCAAGAATGAGATGGCTAAGAAATAATTATGTCCGTTAAAGTGTTAGGACTGCCAAATGGCAGAAATATTTTGTTGAACTCTCCCAGATGTTTACCTAAATGTGACTATGATATTTAAAATAGATTTGTATTTGTGGAGTAGGCAGCTGAATTGAATGTATCGGTTTTGCTATAAATTGAAAGTCGGTGATATTGAACAAAAATAATTATCACACAAAAATAGACCTTCCTCAACACCAATAATATTTTAGAAGCCTGTCAGTCTGTTTTTCCAAAGCTGTTGCTACTGTTGATTTTTTACTTCAGTTATTTATTGTTTATTCTTTTCAATAACTTTTATAGATATCAAGCACCTGCCTGGTTTTTCAATCTGATTAAATTTTATTCTGGTCTGGGTAATTTCTAAATTCTGGTCTAATTAGCTTTTTAATTTTATGTGAATTATAGAGATATATTGAAGGAACCCATATATTCCAAAGCTATCCAGTTTGGTCTTTATGCTTATTTATTTTATGTTGATTGGCTGAGAAGTTTTTGTATCCTTTTAGTTACTGTAAGAATAAATCGTGTCAGACTAAAGTTGGTGCATTTCAATTTAGAGAGACTCTTTCCTCATCACCAACTCCCCTCTCGTGGAGGGAAGTGTCAGGGGACATGCAGTGACTTCCATATGGAGTTTAGGCACAGTGGACGAGTCATGACACTAAGACATTATATTAAAATATTGCTCATACATCTTTTGAGCTGTACTTGTGTAAAGAGGTTCTGTCTGGAGTACAAAAGGAAGCTTGAATTATTATTCTGTGCCATGAGTATAATGTAATTTGGGGGATGTTTTGACTGTAGAAATGGCTGCAGCTGATGTAGGTGGAGGAATATGGGGAGAAATGGGCAAGAAAAAAATGTAAAGTGACTTAATTTCAATCCACTTATGGTCCATGCATGTTGGTCTAAGAGAATTAAAGTATGAGAGAAGGTACTTAGTTCATATAATTTCCTTAAACCTGTCCTTGAACTAAAGCCCTACTTAATAAGTTGCTTTGGTATTTTCATGGGTTTAAAAACACATGTTTTGTATGTCCAAGTCCATGCCATTTTGCTTATTGCATCAGGGATCCATTCCATTTGTTTAAGACCGTTATGACCAGAGGGTTTTCACTCTTCCATTTCCAGACTCAGGAGGGATGCTGATCTGGTAGGTACTGATTTCTCTCATCTTCTGAACCATCATGTTCTCTCTGCTGGCATCAGGAAACCCAGTCTAGTTAGCTCTTGATTTGAGCTGAGGTAGCAACTTCAGGACTTCAGGGCCCTGAATAGCTGGGGGAATTTTTTTTTTTTTTAAATTGTGGTAATGTGCAGTAGGAAGAGCACTGGATTAGGAGCCAGAAGACCAGGTTCTGGTTCCAGTTCAGTCATTTCTTAACTGTGTGTGTTTAGACAAATCACGTAACCTTTCTGTGCCTCTGTTTACTCATCTGTGAAATGAATAGACTGAACAGGTGATAAAATGATCGAGAAGGTCCCTCCCAGCTCCATCATTCTGTAAGTCTGTAAGATGAAGTATAAAAGCCAGCAATTATGAGCACCACTTTAAGTCAATATGTATAACTTCAGATAACTTTTTTCTCAAGATTGTGTAGATATGATATGTTATTATGTTTATTATATGTTATAAACCATATCATATAATTTAGGGTGTTTTCTTCAGAAAGGTGTCATTTAACCTGAGTAACTGTAAAACATCCACATTAGTTCAACAGTTACGTGTTTTACTTAGAATATTACTACCGATTCTTCCACTCTTTTTGTCCATTCATTTATCATGCAAATGTCTATAGAGGTCCTGCCATGTGTGTGATGGTCTGGTTCCTAGCACTGTTCTCATCTTCTAGCATTAGCTTATACCCTGAACCTTAAGAGATTTTTTTTTTTTTTACTAAAACTCTCTGAATCACTTAACTTAATCAACCTTTTTGATAGAAAAGAATAATTTCAAAGGGAAACTAAAGGAACATTATGACACCGTGCAGTATTCAGGATGTAGTGATATGAGACTTGTGGAGCTAATATCTTCCCTCCCTCTTTTCTCTCCTCTATTTCCTCTCCAAGGCACCATTTTCTGAAAGGATTCAGCTGCCAGGGAAATGGCAGTGGGTAAAATGTGAAGGAAGAATGAGTCACTCCCTTTAATCCTGGCTGATGGTTGCACAGCTCCCAGACCAGCCTTGGCTTCTCTGACCTCTTGAACTGTGAGGGTAAAGGTGAAGATTATACCATCAGATCAGCCTGTTACTTTCCTAACAGGCTTGAGATAATTACCCGTAGAAAGCATTTTCACCCATTAGAGATGACGGAGGAAGCAGGATGGATTGTATTGTCTAAATGCATTTAGAAACACAAAAACATGCCTCTGTTGAAGAGTAAGGAGGAGAAAATCACCCCAGGAGGAGAAAAATGAATCACCTTTTTTTAAATTCTCCAAGAAATGTTGTATCACTTTCTATAAAATGGGAAATAAATTGACACACATTCATTAGAAATCAGCATCTTTACGTCATCAAAATAATTCTTCTTAGTTGTTCTTTCCAAAGAAGACCTTGCTTTTAGCACCTAACCCCCATAGGGACTGTCTTTTCTCTGAATCTTTTTCTCCGGTTACAGACTTGCTTGACTATACTTCTAACTAGGCCATCTTCAAATACTTGGCTCAAAATAGAGGCCAGATTTCTCTCCTGGAGGGAGGAGAAAAATGACTACATTTCTGCATATTTCTTTTTCTGATTTTCATTCTTTCTCCAAAAACAGATGTGTTATTCAGACCAAAGTGGTTACCATAGCATCTCCCTATTTTTTTTAATTTCATGTATTACTTTATTAAAGGAAGTTTTCACGTTGAAAAGAACATGAAAAAAGATCTCACTCACCCCCGGTAAACATGTTGTGAGGTTTTGACACTTCAGCAAACACTGTCGGTTCTCCCTGTGAAGTAACTAATGAGAAATTGTCTGCTTTGGTTAACAGGGTGACAGGAAGCAGTTTTAATGCCTATTTCTAAAAGCAAAAAGTATCTTCTCCCGTCCCATCCCAAAGGGCTGAAATCCCTAATCCTATAAGCATCCAAAGTCATAGGCTTTTTGAACTTGAAGGAATATTAGGAACCAGTAGGTGAAGTTTGTTGTTCATTAGGGGAGGAAGGGGGATGGGAAAGATGGAGAGAAGCAGCTAGTAGGTGACAGAGCAGGGCCAGAGCCTGGGTCTGTAATGTGCTGCGGTCCAAGGCCTTCCTTCCTCAGAAAGTCACCCAGAGCTGTACATGTCATGTGCACTACACGGGGGCTTTGAAAAGGGGAGGATCTAGTCACTGAAAGCTGGTGGAAGAAAAATTCCTGAAGGCCAGTCATTCTCTCTTAAGGGTGTGTTTTCTTGAGAAAAGAGCTGTGGTGACTCCATCAGGGCAGATGACAACCAAATAGCACTTCATGGTGACTCACAGAGGATAAAGGCTTCTGCAGCAACTGAACGTGGTCTCCAGCTCAGTTTTCCTCACCGCCACCCCCACAGCTCTCTCTTTTCTCTCTCCTCCTTCCTGCTTCTTGTTCTGTGGCTTCCTACCCTCTGTTCTCCTCCTCCTGGAAGAGGTGTTAGCCACTTCAGTCTCACTTAGAGTGAGATCAGAGCCATCACCATCATCAGATATTCCATTCACCCTACTTACCTGCCCTTTTTTAGGGGGAGGATATGTGCTTGGAGTAAGAGTAAGTGATGATACACATGGGAAATGGTATGAAGGTATCAGCAGATACAATTAAGTGATTTGAAGAAGCTTAAAGCCTTAATGAAAACCCTGGTGTTTCACATTACCCTGTTGTGATGACTATCACATGAGAATTGTTATTTTTCTAATGTCAAAATCATTTCTCCTCCTCGTCAAAAAAAATCTTTCAATGGCTTCTCATCAGAATAAAATCTAAACCACCCAGGCGCTCTGAGCCTTTCACAATCTGTCTCTAAGTTGTCTTTTCTAAATGTATCATTTCAGCCAGCTAATCTTTTAATTCAGCCGTAATGAACTACTCCCACTTCTGTGTTATCATTCTTTCCATGCTCACTGTCTGGAATGCCCTCCCTCCCATCTGCCCTAAACCTCCACGTGGTCTACATTCCCACACTGTCCTGAGTCCTCTCTCTGCCCTCCCCTTGCAATCCAGGCGGGTTTAACAGTCTGCTTTTCATGATATATGTAACTGTCTCCATCACCATCACTTCCACCACCTCAGATTTCAAGCAGACTTTAGAGGAAGAATAAATTAATATTTGTCCCATGTTATTTGGCATATTTGAGGTGTGGTATGTATTTTCCTCTCTCTGCTATCTTGGCTCCTCTAAACTTTGCTCCACCACATAGTATTAAGGATACTAATATGTAATGAAATTGTGTGCATGCTACATCTCCTGTTGGATTGCAATTAAGTTTGTATTCTTCAAAGCTCCTAACATGGTATGAAGCTAACAACAATGATAATAATAGATCTGCCACTTGTTGAGTGCTCACATGTGCCCATACTCTGTCATGTACTTACGGACATCATGACAACTCTACGCATCTAGGTCTTTATTGAATGCATGGTACTGGTCCATATAGAACAAAGCACAGTTGCTTTTCTATGCTTACGGGAACCATCCCAGCAGAGAATCCAGTCATTGCTGGTGGTGGGATTCAGACACGGGTAAGGTAGCAGCCAGGAAACAGTTAATGCTCACTCACTGAAATACATGGGCCCTTGGATCACAGCTCCATTTACCAGCTGAGCAACCTGTGCGAATTAGTCAACTTGTTTGTGCCTTAAGTCCTTCATCTGACTAAGAGATGATAATTCATCTTAGGTTAAATGAGTTAATAGGCTAAGTACCTAGGGTATATAGTAGGACTCAATAGATAGTAGCTATTCTTCTTCGTATTTACACATAAGGCCCAGTGCTTGGTACTGTGAAGTAGAGAAGTAAACAGATTAGAGGGGTGGATCTTGTCCCTGGATGCCCAAGGCAGAAATCTGAATCCACGTGCCCAGCTAAGGTCCCTTTTAGCTCTAGGCTATGATTCTGTCCTTTCAGGTTGGCACTTAGCAGCCAAAAACTATATGCCCTCACCACATTGCCACAACTCAGGACGGGCAGATGCTCAGTTCAGGGTTACCAGAAGCCTAGGCAGTAGGGATTGACACCTTTAAAAGGATTCACAGGTAGGGAACAGCCCAATGAGGCAGCCTGGGTTTCTAAACTTAGGACTTGTTGTTGCCATTTGTATTCTCATTGGAAGAAAACCTCCACTTCAGCCCAAAGCTGCTCTCATTAATCACGCAGAGGTGTGGTTTGATTTTGACTAGAAGCTGGACTGGAGGCTCTGAGCAGGTTTGGGAGCAGTTACACTCTTGTGGTTTGACTAACCTTTCTTATGAGTGTGTTACTAAAGAAACGTGAGCTGCTGGCTTTTCAATTACTGTAGCTTACCCCTCCTGAGTTTCATACACATTGAGTCATCGTGTCTACAGGTGACTGATAATCATCTGCACTACTCAAGTTACCGTAACTCAGAGATGAGGGGATCTGATGAGGGCAGGTTGCGTGCACGTGAAGATCTGAGGCTCTCCCATCTTCTTAAAAATGAACAATGGTCTGCGTTAACCACAGAACTCAGTCACATATTTCCACATCCAGAGCTGATTTTCCTCTTGCTGTTTTGCCTCTTACAACCTTAGCACTCAGCTGTTTTCTGACATGTGCTGCAGGTGGTAGAGACTGTGAAATCGTTGGCCTAAGTAGGCGAAACAAACTCTTGGGAGAAAGAATAAAAGCAGAGGTTGGGATGTGCTTGCCCCACCTAGGAAACTTTTTGGAGCCTCTCTGATAGGCGAAAAGATAAAAAGACTTTCAGAGATTCCTGGCATTTGGAGGAACTGAGTAGAGTTAGCTCACTGAAAAATCATCAGTAACGTTGAAAAGGCCAGGAAACCAAAGTTCATCATTTCTGTGTCACTTTCAGGGGAATGAATATTTGTGACTTAAGCCAGCTTTCGTATTCCAGTCTCATTCTTCCAAACAGCTCTGATCAGAGACACAGCCAGTCTGGCACTTGAAAGAACTATTGATTACTTTGGCAAAGGTCTTTTTCTGTTCCTTTTTATTGAGTAGTTAAGGCACGGTGATTTTCTTAACATATTTTTTCTCTCAGGTATTTGTCTGGAAGCTGTCAAGTTGGCCTTAAGGTAGTGGGGATGCAGGACAAATCCATCTGATTAAGTCTTTTAGCAAGTCTTTCTGTCTCCAACTTCTCACTGTTCTGGTCCACCTTACACATTGCTGTTACATTAATATCCTTAAAATAACATTCTGACCGCAAGCCTCTCTTGCTCCAGAGCATAAGAGGTTTGCCATTGTCCAGATCTAAGCCCTACTGTTTGTTGATTGTTCAGAGAGGGCATCATTTGGTCCCACCATGTTACCTTTTTTCAACATTCCCCAAAATGTTGGAGGCAAAAGGCTGGGAGGCTCACGGGGCATTTGAAAACCTTGATCTACGTGGCTAGAAAATTGTTTTCTTTTTAGTTCTCTTTGAATCTTCCTGATTATACCAAGGAGAAAGATTTTGACTTTATTAGATGTTAGTGTCTTCAGCACTAATCGCACACTCGTAAACTCTATTTTTAGCAAAGAAAGAGGGGATCTTTGTCTACAGGTACTTACAGTATCTGATCAAACTTTAATAAATTGCTGTGTTTCGTTGTCTTTATTTTTCATAGTTACCTTCTATTTGTGGCACGTGACTCTGGTTTTCCATTTATGTTGGTGATATAAAGTTTCCTTAAAAAAACACATTTCTTTTAGCAAAAAAGGAAAGAAAGAAAATGCAAGCCGATTCAAACCAAAACAAACAAACAAACAAAAAAAACCCCTAATGTCTACCAAGTGCTTTCAGTGTGCCAGGTACTGTTCTACGCTCTTACTAGCTAAGGTAGATACAATTATTATCCCCATTTTACATGAGGACACGGAGCCACAGACAGGTTAAGGAACTTACCCAAGCTCACACCACTGGTGATGAGGAGGCAGCATCCAATCCCCGCCGTCTAGCTCTTGCTCGCAGCCTCTGCTCTGCCCTGGGGTGTTGCTGCTGCACAGAGTGGAGGGATAAGTGGAGTCTGAGAAATCCTTTATTACATACTTCCTGATACTGCTGTATCCAGACTCTCATTCCTCCCTGCTCATAGCTTGGCTGGTCCCTCGTGTCTGTCTTGATTCATGCTCATGTCTCAATTAGGATGTCTCTTCTGCATCTCTGAAAATCTAAATCCAACCAGATCATCAAGACCCTTCTCAAAATTTAGATTTTCCAAGAATACTTTCCCTTCAGAAAGTACTCCTAAAGTTTTCGTATTCCTTTAACATTTAAATAGATAGTTTGTACCAGACTGCCCTGCCCTTGCCTTATAATCCTTTTTACAGAAGACATGTTCCCCCACCCCCGCTTAAATGCCTCAAACATGGCATGTAGAATAAAAACTTCTATAGAGCAAGGCAGCCCTTTCTAAACTTTTAGCTTTTATTTTTCCCCAGTTCCAACTATCCAAGTCTTATTTCTCTCTCCCTAGGTTGGAGAGTCCTCAAGAACAGAAACTGGTTCTTTCAATCCTTTTTGTCTTTTTGTGTTTTTTCCTCCCTGAAGCCTTTACTGTGTGGCAGTGACAAGTTTTAGAACAAGCATAACATGCTTCGGAAATGTTAGGGAAGACAGGTTATCATTTACCAAATCTCTCAGAATCCAGTGTCTACAGAATGAAAAAGCATCAGGAGTGACCTTGGCCTCGCTTCCAACCCTTGACACGTCTTCCCCACTTTCTTGTGCCTCCACCAGCCACTCACCATTGAGCATGCCTGCCATCACTGCAGACCCAGCTTCTGCCTTCCCTGTGGCCAGAGCCTGTTTTCTAACACAGAACACCCACACGCCCTGAAGGTGGCTAAACTCTGTTTTCAAAATTTCTCAGCAGTTTGACATGAGAAGTAGGAGAGGGTGACCACAAATAAATTTTTCAGTTAAGTGTGAGATAAGTCCTAATGATCACATATGTATCAATGACACATCTTTTCAAACAAAAGAAGAATAACATACTTGATGAGGACAAACATCATGATCTTTCATCAAGAGAGCCTTTCTAAAACTCCCTGCCTTTGAAGCGCTTTTATTTAAATCTCAGTCCATCTAATGACCGATGTGTTTCAGGAGTGCTAAGTTGGAGTTTTGGGGGCTATTTTTTCTGCCTCTGCAGCTATTTAAAAAACTGCCGAGGGCAGAGCATCCCCACTTTTTGCAGCACATCCGGCCCCCTAGCTCCCTAGTATTACAAGCAGAAAAGGCCAGGCAAACTAAGAGTTCAGGAATGGACTGCATCTTCAGAGTTCACGAACAGCAGACATGCAGAAGCCCCCACCCCTGACACTGGCAACTCCCCGCCCCCTCCTAAACCCGCTCCTAATGTTCTCTTGCTTCTTTTCTCCAGGGTTCCCCTCTGACATGAGCAGTGGAAACAACTCACATTGTAGCCTAAACTTAGTGACATCTCTGACTCCCTCTTGCCTGCTGGTTTCAGTTATTTTGACTGTCCAAACATGTGCTGTCAACCACTGTCCCATGAGACTTCAGCACCGTGCAGGACCATTTCGCCTGGGCTGAGTGTTCTTAAGCAGGCAGCTTGTCCTTCCTCATTTCTCAAGGACTCCAGAAAATCATTCTAAAAACTCTGTGCCTTTGTGTTGTTCCTTTTGTCACCGTTTCTTTCCCTTGTTGTAGGTGAGAAGCGCCACTGCTTTGATGTCAGCTATAATCCTAGCTACATGTACGAGAAGGAGAGTGAGATGATCCAGACCCGAATGATGGACCAGGCCATCAATAACGCCATCAGCTATCTCGGGGCCGAAGCCCTGCGCCCCTTGGTCCAGACACCACCTGCTCCCACCTCAGAAATGGTCCCGGTTATCAGCAGCATGTACCCCATAGCCCTCACCCGCGCCGAGATACCAAATGGTGCCTCCCAGGAGCTGGAAAAGAAGAACATCCACCTGCCAGAGAAGAGCCTGCCTTCTGAAAGAGGTCTGTCCCCCACCAACAGTGGCCACGACTCCACGGACACTGACAGCAACCACGAGGAACGCCAGAATCACATCTACCAGCAAAACCCCATGGTCCCTCCTCGGGCCCGCAATGGGATGCCACTTCTGAAGGAGGGCCCCCGCTCTTATGAACTCCTCAAGCCCCCACCCATCTGCCCAAGAGACTCCATCAAAGTGATCAGCAAAGAAGGGGAGGTGACGGATGTGTACCGGTGTGACCACTGCCGAGTCCTTTTCCTGGATTACGTGATGTTCACTATTCACATGGGTTGCCATGGCTTTCGTGACCCTTTTGAGTGTAACATGTGTGGATATCGAAGCCATGATCGTTATGAGTTCTCATCTCATATAGCCAGAGGAGAGCACAGAGCCATGCTGAAGTGAATACCCGGGCCCAGAGATGACCATCACCTGATCATTCCATGTCATTCTTAAAAAACTGATAATGCCACTCACCTAACAAGTCACTCTCAAACTCAGTTCCAAACCCCTTTCCACAACATTTTAGTGTCCAAAGGATCACGTTCGTGTGGGCAGCAGAGAAATGCTGTCCGCATTCAGAAATCATTTGCAGATATATCTTGTTACTACTTTTGTGAGACCTGTGTTTTCCCATCAGGGAAATTTAAAAGCCAGTGGATTTTATATTTAAAAGCCAGTGAAATATTTGGTCATAATCTTTTGTAGCAATAGACAGGCATTCTTTGGAGTCTGTTGCCAATCAGAAGAGTCCCCTGGTTGTGCTGTGTAAGACATTGTTTTCTAAATACATTGGCCATATGTGGAGAAGCCTCATAGTCCTATGCTCAGGTCCACAGAGAAGAACTGTTGACCAGCTAACCTTGCTGGGAAACCTGGCCCATGTGCACTTCACACAAGTTTGAAGGGTTAGAATATGAACTCTCCATCCCAAATTAGAGTCTAACAATAAGGAAAAGAGCAGCCATAAAATAAGCTACCAAAAGCCCCTACTCTCCAAGGATCAGATCCACCTCTTATCACACAAGCAAAAAAACCCAAGTTATCCGATGATACTTCTGCTTCTGCTTTTTATCCTCCCCTGTCCCATTAAAGTTGCTTTGGGTTAAACCATGCACAGGAGAAACTCTGTATCAGAAGAACCGGTGGTTTAAACTTAGACCGTCATTGGAACTCCAGGAGGTTGTCTGCTTGGATGATGGCATCCTTTTCCTATGATGGAGATTGGCAGGCGTGGTTCTGAAGGGGGAATGATTCAGCAGCATCACCAGGAATGGAGGGAGGGAGGAACAACCCACCTGAAAGTTTTTCATCTCCTTCGTGGAGTATTGGTGTACAAATCCAAAGCAAACTTGCCAATGACTTTTGACCAAAAAAAAAACAAAAAGAATCATACCCAAAGTATGACTTAGTCTCCCCCACCCCACAGGAAGGAATCAAGGCTAAACACCATGATCAGAGCTGAGCTTCAGAATGGATGAGGAGAGAGCCCCTTTGCTGGCAGGCTCTCCTCCATCAGGCAGGTTGGGGGCTCCACCACCTCCCCCCCCCCAACATTTTAAATGGAGCTGTTGTATTCCACAGTTTCCTGAAAATTTGCTCTTGGTTCTGCAGATGTGTTGGCCACCTTTCTCATTAATTGTGGGAGACATGCTGTCAAGGAAAAGTGCTGTGATAATTGTAGAATTAGCACTGGAATAGGGGTCACACAATCTGTTAGCTGAATTCCATGTTTGCCACTAATTAGCGGAATGACTTTGGGCAAGTCCTGTAACTCTTAAAACTAAGTTTCCTCAAGCATAGAATTAGGGGTGGATTGGATTTTGATGTTCTCTGAAGATCTTTTCCAGCTTTAAATTTATGTGATTGTGTAGTAACCACAATTTTTTTTTTTTAACCTCTTGATGTATGGGTATTGAGCAGAAGTCGTATGTGTATATGAATATATGTTTCACATTTCTTTGGTGTGAAAATGGTAGTATTGTTAAGCTTTTCCTTTAACCACTGAGTTGTGAGTGTGAAGGGGAGGAACAAAAAACAGGAAGGTATCTTGATCTTGCGCCCGAGTATGCACACAAACTGGCCCCTGCAGCTGCTTACAGAGCCTTATTTTTTCTCTCCTTTGAAAGTAACTGTGTTAGGAAAAATAGATGCTGCTTCCAGGGACCACTTCATGGAGCCTATTTACAAATTAAGAGTCAGTTGTGAGAACATTTCTAGCAGAGGCAAGAATCCCCAATTCCTCGTAGAACAGTGTTTTATGTATCTGCCTTGATATTTCGAAAGGGCTTTATGCATTAGGCTCAAACTCAACGCGTCTGTGTGCTGCCAGTAATTTAAATGTTCCACCTCAGACTGCACAAATGGCTTATCCTTCTTTGTAGCATGGCGTCTGTCTCAGGAAAAAAAGATTTTGTGAAATTCCATGGCAACAGTCCCAACATGTTTGAGATTTCAGCTAGAAGACTAGCTGGATTTCAGTGTGCAGGATTCTGAACATCACTGTGTTTCTGTAATCCTAGACCCCAAGCCACACCAGGTTGCTTACACCCATTGTGAAAGAGGAGCTGTTTGTTATATTTTTGAAATACCACACACATCCTGTTGACTCTTTAGGGGACAAAAGGAAGAGAATTCGGAAGCAAGGATTAGCAGAAGAGAGAGCTAGGGAAAGCGAGTATTTCCACCAGATTAGTGGGAGAGTCTTTAGAGAAGACATCATCTTCTGCACCTTAAGATAGTAAAACTAAAGCCCTTCCCACCAAGATGGGGACTCTAGCTATGACCCTGGTTTTCTCTATGACTAATGGATTTTCTGAATGATTTCCATCGTTCTGAGGTCAGTTTTCTGAGTGAGGTGACCTCTCACACAGGCTGCACATTCATTGTTGCATTTTGAGCCTCTAATTGGGACATGTCAAGTCCAGAGAAAATGTGTATGTGGAAACTCCACATTCTTAAATCCTGAAATTGAACAGGGTGGAATGTAGCAGTTGCCACAACACAGGTAAACACTTGCTTCTGCAGGCACTCCTTATCCTACTTAACCCTCTCCCTTGCTTGGGGTGGGGAAGGAGGTGAAGAAGAACCTTAGCAAGATGCCTAGAGAGGAGGGCAGGTTAAGATTTACATCTGACGTTGCTTTACAGTGAGGTCTTCGGCAGCTTCTGACAGCACAGTTCTTTTTTCAGCCAGAGTCCCTGTGACTGTGAGCTGTGTAGGTTTTCTCTCTCCTTCACTTTCCCCAGTCCTTTTATTAGCCAGGCCCCCCACTGCACACCCAGGAGGCCGAAATCTGAGGAGCAACCAAACCTGTGAAAAATTCCCTTACAGCCAAGGTGGTAAGAGTGGAAAAGGAAGAGAGCTGTTCTCCTAACGTTCTTTATTGTTGTTGGAAGTGTTGCCTATGTTCCCTCCTGCAGTTCCCTGGTAGAGGTGTCTCCCCTCTTACACTCCACACCACCACCAGGAAAAAATGTTAATAAATCCAGCAGTCTTTAGACTCCTTAAGTCATTCTTCCAAGAAGATATTAACCTTGACACAGATAAGCTAGCTAATGTTATGCTTTGTTATCCATTCTAAGCTGTTCCTGACTCAGCTTCCAACTTTATCAGTGACAAAATGTCTCACCTTTTAAAGGCAAGGCTTATTTAACATTTTGCCAGACCCAGAAGTAAAATGACCTCAGATTTCTTTTGCAAAGAGAGATGTTTAAAAACACAACATTTTATTCAATTGAAACACTGTGTTAGTAACAAATCTAGCACCAGCATAATGCTTTTTCCAGGGAGCTTCTGTATCACTGTTTTAGTCCCCTCCTCTGCTTTTTTTCCTTCAACTAAATGTGAGGTTTAGAATGTTTTTAGGGGGAAAAAGCAATACTTCTGATACATATCCCAGGACAGGCAGTAAGACTGCAGTGTAAATGTTAAATGTCTAGTGTTTGAAGTCCTAACTTTTAAGTGTACCCCACTATGAGTAGGTACGTTGGTCTCTAGTGGAGATTTGGAAACTCTATAACACTCAAGATTTGAGTCCTCGGAGTGTCCAGGCTCTTTGACAAAGAGAATTAGAAGTTTGAGCTCAAGAAGAGAAAAGAAAGGGGAGTGATGAAAAGTTTGCCCTAGAAAATGGACTCAGGCTGTGCAGAAGATAAGAGATATGCAGTGATCCTCCTCATCTTTTAAAGAATTAGGAGCTATTTTTATGCTCAGACAGAAAGTACAGTTCACAGACTCTCTATAGGCAGAGTTCAGGAAGCAGAATGATTGGGGATTTAAGTGCCTGTGAAAAGGACAATTTTGACCTAAAACCAAAAGCTAAACCTGGGCCATCCCAGGGAAAGGACTTGTCTCTAAGCCTAACCGACTGAAAAGGTCTGAGAATGATCAGTGAACCCAGGGTTGGAGACTGTGAACTTGGAAGAGCCTAGAAGAGAGGTCTAGGCTTTCGACTTGTGTAGCTCCTAGCACAAGACTGTACCTTTGTTGACCCAAGCTGTATATAGCCTATCCCACACCATGTCATCAACATGAGAAATAGGTCTTTGCACTTTGAAGAAGCTGGATGCAAGTTTCCTCTGAATATTACAATAGTGAACTGTCATATGGTGATATTGAATTGTTATTTGAAACTGGAATGTTAATGTTTTGATTTTTTAAAATGTAAGGACATAACAATATCTACCTCCCAAGGATGTTGTGAGGTTTTATGTAATTTTGTCTATTAGGTAACATTACTTTGTTTTTTGGGGGCAAGTGGGTGGATTATGTTGGGTGGCTATAGATTTTCCACATATTTCTGTATCTGGATTTAAAGACATGGAAAGTATTAAAAAATCATACTAAGACCATGATAGAAATCCACTTGCCAATAGAGGCAACTGATCCCGAACACACAGTTTGCTTCATGTTGTTTTAATGCCTAAGAGTAAAGACTGTGCTGAGCCTTAGAACCAATGGGTATGAACCACACGGTACAGAAACATCATGACTTTGCTGTCAGATAAGTAGACTGGCTTTGCTCCCTCACCATCTTATGAGCCTTCCACCATTAATTCTCCCAGCGATTTAGTTCCCTCAAGTGGTCCTCACCATCCATCTCTCCATCAGTCCCACTCTAGAAAGCCCAAGAGCAGTCCCACGATGTCACCACCTTCTCCCAAGCCCAAGTCACGCGTCTGTGGGGCCTACTTCATTTTCTGTATGTGGGGGCAGCTTTGCTTCTTCCTCTCCTAAGAAGACTGAGAATAGAACTTTTGACATGTTAGGAAAATGGGGCAGCCTTAAAAATGACTGATCCCATTGCCAGTGACTCATTTACACAAGGACTTTTCCAGGTTAGCAGACAAGGCCCTTTTCAGTGGGCCTGCTTCTGTGGGTTCACAGAAACCAAATTACTGTGGGTTGCAAAGAATTAGCAGGTCATTTGAAAAGCAGACATCCCTTTACCCAGACTGTGGTTTTGCATGCTCAAGTTCTCAGTCTGTAAGCTTTGGTGAGGGATCATTTTGGCTACTGGAAAAACCGTAGCTTATTTTTAATTTCTGGCTGCCAAAGCCACCACACGTGTGGTCTGTGGATGACCCTTGTCTGCAGAATGACGGGGTGGAGGAGGGGGCAGAGAAGGGAACGGGGTTTGGGGCTCAGGGTTGCCTTCCCACCAGGAGTGAGGGAGGGAAACCTTGCTGAGTGGTTTTGACGCAGCCTGAGCTCTCAGCACTCTGGTCTGGGTTTCTCAGAAATGCCCTCCCTGCCCAGCAGTGACCTTCCCTCTTACCTGGAGTCCGACCCCTTGGAGCACTGTAGTGCCCTACTCCTCTGTAAAGACTGTACAGGTTCAGCTTTTGAAATGTAGCAATGCTCACTTTGCCAGAACCCTAATGAGTGCATTCCCGCCTTGAAAACAACCCTGCTGATAGTTTTCAAAGTTTCTTTATTATGTTTGATTTTTACATTGAAAAATGAAATAAAAAATACTGGTGTGTTTAATCATCGTGCATGCCTGTCATTTGTTGTTGCTGTTGTTGGAAAATGGAATTCCTTCTGCCCCTAGGAGTATTTTCTTAATTTAGCTCCTCTGGCTCTTTCTTAAAGTTCAGATACTTAGATAAGCAGAATTATCACTGAACTAAAACATCCTGCCTGATGCCTTGCTGAGCCTGCCGTTGGTGTCCTACTCCTGGCCCCGTGTCCCCATGGTGGGACTCTGGGTCCGCTGGCCCTTAGTTCACTAAGGGGACCTGAGGAGGTTGGGGGCCTGGATATGGCAAACACGACACACTGGGCATGGTGTCTCCCAGTTTCAAGACACCACTCCACCCTCCCTTCCCAGCAGGGATCCTTCCTAAAGGATAGGCAACTCCTGACTTTTCCATCTCTGGGGTCTCAGAAACATCCACGCTGGGAAACTCAACTTGCAGTTGAACTCAGCCACCATATTGAGATGTAGTCTGTAGATACTTGGAGGCCCAAACTGGGTGCCTGTGGGGGTAACTCCTAGGAGAGTGGTGCTGGGATCACGTGGCTCTCTTCCTGTCTTGATAGCCTCTATTCTCTCTCAGAAAAGAATCTGAGAGCTGGTCTGGCCTTCTGCTCAGCCGCACCCAGAGCACCTTTCCCTTCCCCTGGGGAAGAGGTGGGAGGAAGACACTGTTGAAGTTCAGGACTAGCTAACATGGGGCCAGGTTGGTGGCAGCTTTCACGGCTCTGAGTTCAGCACCATCTCCCTCCCTTCAATACCACCAGACTGTCCTGAGGCTCTCCAGCTGGTTTTCCAATCTCAACACTAAGGCCAGGGAGGGAGGAACGGCTTGGCAGCCTGCCCGTGTTTGGGAGCATTGAATACATTTAAAAATGGCCACTCGGTAGCCTTGGAGAGGATGATCTGTGGCTTTCCCCATCCTAACTCCCTTCCCAAAGCTGAAGCAGCTCAGGAAGAAGAGGAAAGGGAGGCAGGGAGACTCCTCTTTGGCTGAGGAGCCAGCTCAGCAGCTGACTGGGCTGGGGTTGGGGCTGAATGGACTTTCTTCCAGGCTGAGGATAGCTTCCTTTACTAATTCTCAGGAACTGAGTGGATGCTTTAGAGGCAGCAGGGTGGGCCTGGCCTTGGAGGCCACCCCACACCTGCACCCTCCCCCTCCCCCATCTCTCCACACAACCAGGCCATTCACCCTGACTGCTCACTGCTGCGGTGCAAACCTCCACCTGCAGGCAACTGCCACCCCAGGGCAGGCAGAGGGCCAAGGACCTGGCTTCCTGGCCTTCCTCCCATCCCCTGGAATCCAGAGTCTGAGGAAGAGTTGGGGGCAAAGGGTGAGAGTCCTGGGAAGGCCAGGCCAGCGGAGGGCTGGCAGAGGAGCTCCTGCAGGACACACAAGGTCACAGGACACACAAGGTCAGGCTGCAGAGCATTCCCAGTCAGACAGTTGTTTGCATAAAAGCCAAAAGCCACTGCACCTGGGGTGGGGAGGCCCTCTGGGGAGGTGCTCCCTGGCTTGAGGGGAGAGGGGGAAGGAAGGTGTCATGGAAAGTCCCTGAAGGACACGGGGTGTTGAATTTGCTGCGGTTTTGTTTTTAACTCTGTCTTGACCTGTGAAGTAGGCAGCTGCCTCCCTTCCCCCCAAATAACAGACCTTCCCCCAGAATAACTGAACATACCCAAGGAAAGAGCCTGCAGTGGAAAGAATGGGGTTAGAGGGCCTGCGGGTGATGTCAAGCGTCCCCCTTCCCCAGGACTGAGGGGGCAGGGAGCCCCAGAGCAGCTTTTCCCATCACCTCGCCTTTCCCCTCAACCCCCGAGTGCCCCCCCACCCCCCCCCACCCGGCCCCAAAGGGCTGCCTAGTCAAATAAACCACAGCCCTGGGGGCGGCGGCTGGTGGATGGGAAGTAGAGTGTGGGGTGGGGGACAGATGCTGCCTCCTTCCCCAGGCTCATCCTTCCTGGGGTTCCAGCCCCACGCCACCCCCACTGGAATCACATCCTCAGCACCTCCACCTCCCTCTCCTTGCAAACTGTGTGCGAGCGCCCGCGATGGGGGAAAGCAGGAGAAAGCAGGCCGAGTCACTGAATCCAGCAGAGCCCTGAAGTCTCCAAAAAACAAACGCTGGCCTCACTGATTCCAGCTGAGTGTCCGGACTCCTGGGTTGCAACCTCAGCCCTGCCGCTCTCTGGGTCACTCTGGGCGCTTTGGTTTCTCTCTCTGCGCCTAGATTCCACCCCTACCCTACCCCGCCCGGAGTCAGGGGTTTCTGAAGTTCTTTCCAACAGACTCAGCCTGCCCTCAACCTCACTGCTCTAGCCAGGGCTTTCCCATTGTCCAGAAACAAGAATAGGAGAGAAAGAGGGTTTTGTGGGCTCTTCCTTCTCTCCCCCAAAACTCAGGCACTGGGAGGGAGGTGGGGCGCTGGAGTCAGGAGACTGGAGGCCTAAGATGTTCCCAAGTGGTCACAGGAACCCGTTCTATAAAATTCCAACCCTGGCCCACAAGCTGGGGGTGGGGTGGGGACAGGGCAGTGGATGGTGGGAGGCTCGGAATATGAGCAGAGAGGTTGGGTCTGAATCTCGGCCCTGCCAGCGCCGTCCTCTCTCAGGACCTTCTCTTAAATCTTCGTGGACCCTGACACCAGATTCCCGAGTTGGGGTTTCCTGGGAGAGGACAGCGAAGGCCGGGGTGGGGGCAGGGGGAAGGAGTGCGGTGCGAGGTGGGAGCTGAGGGGGGTGTGAGGGGAGGGGCAACTGCACTTCTGAGAAACAGCTCGGCGTCTCAGCAGCCCGCAGCCTAACCCCCTGCCTGCGGCTTCACAGCTCGCTCCTCCTGCCGCCCACGCCGCTCGGGGCCTCTCCGGGGGTCGGCAGCCCCGGCGGAGGCGGCGGCTGCTGGGGAGGAGCCGTGGCTCCGGGGACAGCGGAGTGGAACCCGTGGGGCGGGGTGGAAAATGGAGGAAGGCGTGGGTCGCGTGACACCCCAGAAGCAAAAACCCATCCTTTACTCGGGGTCCTGAGCCCTGGACCTCGGCGAGCCGTGTGTTCCCCCCCTCCTCCCCCAGCCCAGGTACTCTCCCATCACACCCCGAGCAGGATCCAGAAGTGAAACTGCTCAGGGTCACAGCCCAGCGCCGCCGCTGCGCCCCGCCCCGCCCTTCCGGGCACTGCAGCCTTGCAGGATCTCCCAGTGCTCGGGCGACTGCAGGGGAGGAAACTGGGGGAGGGGAAAGGGAAGTGCCCCGCGGGGCAGTCTGCAAAGCGAGACCGTCTCTCCTGGGGGTGCCCGCTCGTAACAACGAGTGGGAACCTCGAGAGG
Source organism: Capra hircus (assembly GCF_001704415.2). Classification (NCBI taxonomy): domain Eukaryota; kingdom Metazoa; phylum Chordata; class Mammalia; order Artiodactyla; family Bovidae; genus Capra; species Capra hircus. Next base: position 39,760,832 of record NC_030826.1, on the reverse strand, counting down.
CGCGGACTTAACAACTGCAGCCGAGGGACAGGCGCCTGCACTTCCCGCTACCGCCACTGGGTGTCACTGCAGCCGCACGGCTGAGCCGGCTCGGAGCCGTCGGGAGGACCCGCCGCGGGTCCCAGGAAGCGGGAAGACCCGAGCCTGCCGCGCCCGCGGGGTCCTGCCTGGCCTTCGCCCCTAGAGGCCCCGTGGTGTTTGGATGCGGTGTTCAGACCTCCCTCCACCCACTCGATCTCTCAAGGCCTTCACCCAGCCCACCGACGCTCCACGAAGAGCAAACTAATAATCCCCTTGCTCCGCGACGGATGGGTTCATTGCTGGGGCGCGGCGCGAGCCTCCTGCTGCTGGCCCGGGGATCGAAGGCGCATCTTCGACGGCTTCGGCGGGGCCCGGTGAGCTGAAAGTCAGCCCTCCCCAACCCAGCGGGCCCCCTGGCAAGGCGGGCCGGCCTTTCCGCCGCAGAGGCGGAGGTGGCTCTCTGGAGCCAGACGCCCGCAGTTCCGCGAGGGCTCGGCCCGTCTGGCGCCAGAGATCGAGAAGAGGCAGGGGAGAGGGGAGAAGGAAGGGCGGGCAGTGGGTGCAGATCATGTGTTGCGGAGCCAGAGCTACTGCCGATGGGTCCCCGGATGACTCCTTCTCACCCAGCCCCCACTTCCCACGCCTAGCTCATCCCTTGGATGTTTGGGACAGACCAGCTTGGGAGAAGGTAACCAAAAGGTGGGAACCTGTATGGGACTGATCTGAACGGTGTAAGAGGGCTGTGGGTGGGCCAAGGCTGGGAGAGAGGAGGTAGGCTGGAATCTTTTGGAAAACTGAGATAGGAATGCCCACTTCTACTCTGCTGTGGATCTAACTCAGGACACCAGTTGGGCACTAGATGCAGAGGAACATGTCCATTGGCTGCAGGTTTGTGGGGTGCAGGTGGCCCGTTCTTTCCGTGCCTACAGCTTCCCCTCAAACTCCAAGGTCACAGGGCCCAGCTCCACTACGGGGACCCTAAAGGGATCCATGAGGTGGAAGGAGTAGCATTGACCTCCCACTCTCCCTCAGTCTCCCCCAAACCACCTCAAGATAAACCCAATCCAAGTAAAAACAAACTGCTTACCATGAAAACACAGTTTCCGATTAACGGCCCTCTAGGTGCCCAGCAAAGAAAAACTGGCCCCTTCAGTGGGACAGACCTGGGCTTGTAAGAGGACGCTAGAGGCCATCACAGCTCGACCCATATGCAGGTGCATTTCAGGCTTCATTAGGGCCTGGTACAGCACAACACGTCTCAGCCCAAGTGGTACCCCCACTTCCCAACACCCCTTCCTGTATAAAGATCCTGGGGGCCAGCCTCAGCCCCCAGGATCACCCACTCCCCTGAGGCCCTAGATTCCAGTCTTCAACACCCAACTTCCCTAAGATCCAGTTCCTCCTTCTCCTCCCCCAGGTCCCCACCCCAGCTGGAAGCTCTGTGGGAAGAGACTACTGCACACCTCATACCCAAGCCCCAGAGCTGAGGTTCTTCCCCTGACCCCTCATCCCACCCCTCACCCCACCCTACTGCTGGGCGAGTTGGACCAATCTCTGACCTCTCTGGGTCCTCTTTTCTGCCTGCCAGACCAGATCAATGGTTCAGTCTTGAAAACTCTTTTTCTAAATACACCGTGATGCCAAACTTCCAGATAAAAAGACAGTGCTCCCCCCCAAAGCTCCCCAGCCTGCCCCCAAACCCCTACTGGAACCCTTGGATTCCCAGAAACTGTTAGAAAAGTGCTCATGTAGCTGGTTCAGAAGAAAGGATCCTTCCCAGTGGCCTTGGACTCTCCTGCCTCTCTCTTTTCGTCCCTCCCTCCCTCCTCAATGTGCCTGGCACTGGAGCAAGAGGAAGGAGCCAAGCAGGGCCACTGAGCCGAAGCTGACCCCTTAGGCCTGCACAGGGAGGTCCTCCACCCATGAACTTGGAGGCTGCCTACATCTCATCGACCAGGGTGTCTGGGGAGCAGGGAGAGAATGAACTGGCCAGAGGTTTGTCCGTCTGGATGATCCTCCCAGAACATCCTAAGGGAGAATCCTGCTTATCTGTTCCCAGAGTCCAGAAAGTTGGCACCAGCCCTCTCTGACCTCCATACGTGAGCAGGCAGGGAGGCCCACCCTGTGGCCACACCCTCCCACAGGTCCAGGTGTACCCAGGACAGCTCTAGACCTTGGTGCCCAGCTCACAGCAGCCACACTAGCCCCAGGAGCTGGTGTCTATGATGTGTCCATGATGTGCAGCAGGCCTTTCAGGGCCAACCCCCTGCATAGGCCCCACATCACCCTCTCTCAGTGCCTGCATCCTCTTCAGCAGAGGGAAATATGGGGAATTTCCTTTCCTAAAGGTTTTTTCTGATTTCTGAAATGTTCTTTAATAAGCACATTTTTGAAGATAATCAAACCCAATAACTTAATATTGAAAAGACATTATCTGAGGCTCTAGCCTGTACTTTCTCCACCTCCTTCCACCAGCCCAGATTTCCTTATAACCACAGGCCTCCACTATCTGGCACGGCAGCTCTCCTTGGCAGTCCCTTCTGCTGTCTGGCCTCTGTGGGTCATGCTGCATCCTCGAGCTGGGGAATCTTGCCCTGAGTCCCTCTGTGAGCTGAGGGGACCTCATCCCCCACACTCTCAACTGCTGCTTCTCCAGGAAGCCAGCGATCTCAGCCAGTCACCAAGGACGTCCAGCTGCTGATTTCCAGTATCCAGCTCAAGGCTGAGCCAGCTACCTCTAAAGGCCCCCAGCAGCCCAGGTCCGTCAGAGTGGCCAGTACTGAGAAGAATAGGGACAGAGAACAAAGGACAAGGCAGGGAAGGACTGTGTCCACCACTCCTGAGATGGGCTGAGCCTGACCTCTGTCCCTAATTGTATCTATGACCTTAGGGGGCGGGGGGACTCTCCTTCAACCTCAGCTTCCCATTTGTAAAATGGGAATGATATCTATCTCACATATTCCAATTAGCAGATTGACATAGAAGGGCTTGGTCTCCTGCCGTGTGCCTCAGGCGAGGAGAGGTCACTGTGTCCTATCTTTATGCAGCCTAAATACCTGGACGTGCTTAAGAGGTGATTCAGGGACTTCTCCGGTGGTCCAGGGGTTAAGAATCCACCTTGCAATGCAGGGGACACAGGTTTGATCCCTGGTCGGGGAACTAAGATCCCACATGCTGTGAAGCAATTAAGCCTGCGCACAACTAGAAAGGCCACGCACCACAAGGAAGGATCTTGCGTGCTGCAACTAAGACCCAACCCAGCCAAATAAACAAATTTTTTTAAAAAGTAACTCATTCTAACCCTTTAACTCTCACCTCGGCCTGGAACCCTCGCACCCATACTTTGGAAGTTGGTCCTGGGCATCCATGGCCAGCACATAAGCCAGTACCAGCCAGCTTGAGCCCAAGGAGCAGCCTCTGATGAGATGGTTCTGGGAACCATGGCAGGTGGCAGGGTGCACTGGTCCCTGGCTCCTCAAGTCTTGCTAAAAAGAAACAAAATCTTCACCCCTCTCATTTCTGGACTGCAGTACTTTCTTCAGGGTAAATCCCCAGCAGGTTCCAGGCTGAGCACGGATGAAGCCTGTCTGCCCATCTCTGTCCTAAAGGCCTGACTCCCCAGCCTCTCCTCTCCTCAGGATTAGCCGAGGTTGGGGTGCTTCGGTCACAAGTGGCCGCTGGGCCTGCCAAGTCCGGCCTGCCAAGCTGGCTGTGGTGGCTGGTCCTTCTCAAAGTCACCCTAGGACAACACCACTTGCCAGCAGGACTACAGAGGAGGAGGGGCTCTCCAGGGGAGGATCCCCTACTGGCGGTTTAGGAATTCCACCTGGAAGTCAGGCAGTCGTGGGGGAGCAGAACAGCCAGGACCTGGCTGTCCCACTGTAATTTGGGGCCATTCTGAGGAGTCAGTTTCCTCACCTGCAAAATGGGATCCCACCTCATGCCCAACCAATCGCAAAGACGACGCTTATACAAAATTAAAGCAGAATGAATCACAGGTACTAATTCATTGTACCAATGCATTCATGTACCGAATCGCATGTATGCTCAGTCATGTCCCACTCTTTTCGACCCCATGGACTGTAGCTGACCAGGCTCTGTCCATGGGATTTTCCAGGCAAGAGTACTGGAGTGGGTTGCCATTTCCTTCTCCAGGGGTTCTTCCCGACCCAGGGATTAAACCCAGGTCCCCCGCATTGCAGGCAGACACTTTACCCTCTAAGCCACCAGGGATACAGTCCATGGAGTTCTCCAGGTCAGAATACTGGAGTGGGTAGCCTTTCCTTTCTCCAGGGGATCTTCCCAACCCAGGAATCGAACCGGGGTCTCTCACATTGCAGGCAGATTCTTTACCAGCTGAGCCTCAAGGGAAGCCCAAAATACTGGAGTGGGTAGCCTATCCCTTCTCCAGCAGATCCTCCCCACCCAGAAATTGAACCGGGGTCTTCTGCATTGCAGGTGGATTCTTTACCAACAGAGCTATGAGGGAAGCCCATCGCCAAGTGCCGATTACCCAGCTTCAAACAGTGTCAACGCATGGTCATGACTACACTCAACCTCTCCCCTAACCTCTAGGTTATTTTAAAAACAAAGTTGAGAAGAGGACTTAGGCCAAGGGGTCCCTTCCAGGACTGCTGCTGCCAGTGCCAACCCACTCCTCCGCAGGAGACCCTCCAGCACTAGTAGAATGCACTTTCTTAGAATCCGAAAGCTATAATGTGAGGAGCTCAAAGACCCTAGGTGGAGATTCAAATGCTGCTGCTGCTGCTGCTGCTGCTAAGTCACTTCAGTCGTGTCCGACTCTGTGCAACCCCATAGACGGCAGCCCACCAGGCTCCCCCGTCCCTGGGATTCTCCAGGCAAGAACACTGCATTGGGTTGCCATGTCCTTCTCCAATGCATGAAAGTGAAAAGCAAAAGTGAAGTCACTCAGTCATGTCCAACTCTTAGTGACCCCATGGACTGCAGCCTACCAGGCTCCTCCGTCCATGGGATTTGCTAGGCAGGAATACTGGAGTGGGGTGCCATTGCCTTCTCCAAGATTCAAATGAAGGAGCATTAAAGACCTTTGGTGAAAAGCCTCAGCTGCACTTCTAATCAGCATGAGTACCAACTACCAGCCATAGTAAATGAGGCTGTTTTGGGTCTCCCAGTCTTTTCCAGTGGCCCAGTCAAGATCATGCAAAGCGGAACTATCCAGTTAAGCCAGAAAATCATGAGAAATAATTTTTTAAGCCCCCCCAAACCAAGCTGAGGACCTCCTTGGTGGTCCAATGTTTAAGAATCTGCCTGCCAATGCAGGAGACTCGAGTTTGACCCCTGGTTCAGAAAGATCCCACATGCCACGGGGTAACAGCCTGGGCGCCACAACTACTGAAGCCCACGAACCCTGGAGCCTGTGCTCTGCAAGCAGAGGAGCCGCCACAGAAAGAAGCCCACGCGCCAAGCTAGAGCAGCCACACTCACTGCAGCTAGGGAAAGCCCGCGCACAGCAATGAAGACCCAGTGCAGCCAAAACTAAAAATAAATAAGACACTTTTTTAAACTCTTTTTAAAAAAAAGCAGAGACGTCATTTCACTCATAAGTACTTCAGAATGAATCTCTTAAATGTAAAGACTTAAAAAAAAAACCCGTAACCACAATACCACTATCACTCTTTAAAAAGTTAACCATAATTCCTTAATATTATCAAATATCTCATCAGAGTTCAAAGTTTCCCCAATTGCTCATAAATGCTTCTTATAGTTCACTAGTTTGGATTTGAATCAAATAGGTCAACACATTACATCTGCTTGATAAGTGTCTAAATTTCTTGAAACCTAGAGATTTCCCATCTTTTCTTTTCTTGTAATTTTTTGTTATTGAAGAAATCGGGTTATCTGTTCTGTAGTTTCCCAGTCTGGATTTTGGTCATCGTATCCCTATGTGTCATTTCACATGTTCCTCTGGTTTTTTATAAAACTCGTCATTGGATGCAGGGAGCTTGATTTCTTGGCAAAAATAATGCCTCAGTGAGTTTCATGTGTCTGGAGGGAGGTTCTATCTCTTTGTGATCTGCAGACTGAGCAGCATTTCAGGGGTTGCCAATCTGATACCTTTCTTATAAAGCTTTCCCATCATGTAAGAGCTGAAACTATAAAGCTCTTAGACAAAACCATAGACTGGCATGGGCAGAGGCCAGACCCTGCAGGGTCTATCTGAGCTGAAGTGGAGGCATCGTGCAGGGAGGGGGCAGGGAGCAGGCAGAGTGCTATTTTGGAAATACCACTCTTGATGTTGAAGGACAGATTGGAGAGGAAGCCAGACTCAGGGGGCTGAGTGCTGTGGGATTCCATCATGGCTTTCTGGAGAAAACAGAACAACAGCACAGAAAACAGTGGAACCAACTACAGGAACAGAAAGCAGATCTTCGGTCAGGGAGGGAGAGGGGTTGAGGAGGGAGGAGTTGAACACGGGGACCCACTGGAGGTAAGGTAATGGAGCCACTGTGTGACTTGGTGGTGATGGACTGTGCGTTTGTCAGGACTCATTACCCTACCAGGTAGCCCAGGACTTGCCGAGGACATGGATGCTGTCTGACCCATCTCCGGCTCCCAGGCCCTGTTAGAGTGACCTCCATGGCTTTAAGTCCCGTCAGAAAGCCTCACCTGGATGACAGTTCCCTGTTTGTTCATTCATTTAACAAGCCATCCTTAGGCACCTACTATGAGCCAGTAGGTGGTACCAAGACTCTACTGGGTACCAAGACTCTCTGATGACCAAGAGCTCCTCAAGAAACATCAGGCTTGGGGACTTCCCTCGTGGTCCAGTGGCTAATGTAGGGGGCCCAGGTTCGATCCCTGGTCAGGGAACTAGATCCCACATATTACAACTAAGGAGGTCACATGCCTCAACTAAGACCTGGTGCAGCCAAATAAATATTTTAAAGAAAGAAAAAAACATCCAGGTTTGGCTGCACGTGGTCTGGATCCATCTGACACATTTTCAGGAGTTTGACTGCCTATCTCTCCTGGTGGGCTTCCCTGATAACTCAGTTGGTAAAGCATCTGCCTGCAAAGCACCCAGATAAGTGCCTGGGTCAGGAAGATCCGCTGGAGAAGGGATAGGCTTATTCTTGGACTTCCCTTCTGGCTCAGCTGGTAAAGAATCCTCCTGCAAAGCGGGAGGGCTGGGTTCAATCCCTGGGTTGGGAAGATCCCCTGGACAAGGGAAAGGCTACCCACTCCAGTATTCTGGCCTGGAAAATTCCATGGACTCTATAATCCATGGGGTCGCAAAGAGTCAAACACGCTAGCAACTTCCACTTTCACCTCTCCTGATCACCCCCCAGCCCCAGCTAGCCGGGCCTTGACAGACAGAACTCACAGGTGTACCAAAAAATAATCTTTATTGTCACTAGTATAAAACAGAGATCAACTGGCCTCTCAGTCTGTACAAAATGTGGGGTGTAAAGACCACCTCGGCTGCCCCCATTTCTCCCATAGTGTCCTTTCCCAGAGCAGCACCCAGGAGCTCCGTGAAGGGGAGAAGGCCACACAAGTGCCTTCCCTGAAGGAGAAGTTGAGGGTGGACTGAGCAGGGAGCACCTTCTGCCTGAGGGAGGCAAGGAGCAGAGGAGAAAACTGGATTAGGGGAGCTCCCAGCCATTCATGATGATCCTGGCCTCACCTTCTGCCCACTCTGAGTCCGCTCCGGGGTGGGCAGCTCCGGAGGAGGAGGGCAGCCTGGGGGGGGCCAAGATGTGACCGGCCCGTGCAGTGGTCAGAGGGCCACGCGGGTGCAGCAGTAGCGCAGCAGGCAGGGCAGGATGCCGCGGTTCAGCTGGTGGAACTCCACGAGCTGCAGCAGGTCGGTGAAGCGAGTCTGGCCGTCGTCCATGCTGAAGTACAGGCGCCCCTCCTCCTCGCTCTGGGGTGTGGCCACAGGGGTGGGAAGTCAGGGAGGGGTGAGGGCCTGGAGGAGCGCCCTCCTGGGCCAAGGCTGAGGTCCCCATTGCTTGTGCAGCAGCAAGGAAAGAGGGGAGACCCCAGGCACCCTGGGGGCGGTGTGGGGAGGATGGGCTGCTGGCAGTCCTGCGTTTGTACGGCAGGAAGCAGGGATACTCACTGGCAGGATAAGGTAATGTTTGACTTTCTGCACGTGGCACAGAGAAAGCACAAAGCCCTGTGGGTTCCGCTGACTCTCTCGGACCAGGAACAGGCTGCCAGGAGACAAGGCAACGTGACCCGAGGACACAAGGCCACCACCCGGACCCAGGTCTGTTTCCTCCCTGGTCTGCCGCCCTGCCCAGCCTAGTCCCTTACCCATCAACCAGGCCCTGCTGCCCAATGAGCCGCTGGCTCTCCTCGCGAGAAATGCGTCCATGGAACCAGGGTTGGGTGCGGTGGATGGCTGGGGTGAGAGGAGGCAGATGGGTGGTCACTCCGGGGCGGGGACTCTCCTTCTCGCCACCGGCAACAGGAATGCTCAGAGAAGCCATACCAGCCCCCGCCCCAAGGATGCCGGGCCTTCTCACCCACCTGCACTGAGGCTTGTGCCCGAGCTGGGGGTGGGCAGGCTGAGACGGTGGTTCGTCTTCTTCTGCAGAACAGTGGGAGACACGGGGGATCAGGGCACAGCTGGAGCATTACCAGCCCCTCAAGAATAGAGAGCCTCTTTCTGCAGCTGGGTGCCTCCCCTCGCCCCTCGCTTTCCTCTTCCCGCTCCATGGGAGCCCAGATGGAGAGCAGTACAAACACGCAGCTGAGTGTAGCCCCCTCACCCGCCAGGCCTGGGCCTCCTCCAGGGCGGCGCTCAGAGCTTCCCGGGGGTTCTCAATGACACGCCCGGCATGGCCGGAGAAGTCCATGGCCACCAGAGTGTTGTCTGAGACACTCCTCTGCAGGTTGGACAGGACGGGAGAGGGGTCAGACGGGACCTCAGTATCCCTGGCATGGGGCCTGGGTGCTCCCCTCCCCTTCCCACAACATCCTGTAACGCTCACCGAGGGTGGGGAACCCCCACAGGGTGGGCACAGGTGGCGGCACAGTGTCTGCTGGTAATTCTTATACAGCTGTACCCCAAACTGCGAGGTGGAGAGAGAAAGAAGGCCAGAGGTCACACAGATGCTGGGGGCTCCGCTGTGGCACTCCGCCCAGACCAGGACTCCCCAAGAATCGGGCAACATCCCTGCCCCTGGCTGAGGGGCTTTCTGGAGCCAGAGCTGCAACTGCAGTCTTGGACCAAGGATTCTGAGAGAGCAAGGCTATGATGATGCCGTCTCATTCCAGAGACTTCCTGGGGGCAGAACTATAACTCCTCCCTCATGCCAGGGATCCCGAGAGCCAGGTCAGCCCCCCAGCCAGCACCAGGACCTCACCTTGAAGAGGCGGAAGGCGGCTAACCAGCAGGAGCGGCTCTGCTCATCCTCAGTGCAGAAGAGGCGAAGCCCCTTGTGGCCATTTCGAAGCTTATTTGGCTGCAGGGAGAGGAAACTGCCTGGTCCCACATCTGCCTTTAGAACCAGATGTTGTCTCCTATCTCCATGGGGCAGGGCAGGGTGCAAGGAGAGGAGTCTGGGGGTCCCAGAAGCAGCTCAGAAGCCCCAGGTAGGATCCTCACCTTGATACAGAAGCCAAAGTCTGTGGGCATCCCGTAGAGCTTGCGGCCCTGGGTCACCACATACACATTGGACTCGTTCACATCTGCTACGCACTGCAGGTGCCTCGGATCCTGTGCAGCACGAGTGAGCAAGACTGTACAGGCAGACCCTATCCCCCTCTCAGCATCCCCCCTCAACCAGCTGGGGACAGTTCAGGCCCAGAGAGGAGCAGAGAAGTGCCCCAGGTCACACAGCACATAGAAGCAGAGCCAGGACTTGAACTCAGTTCACCTGGCTCTCCCACTGCTACCTTCCAGGGCAGGTGAGCTGGGAGGGGAAGAGGGGTAGCTGAGGGTCTCAGGGCCTAGAGGGTGAAAGGTCTAGGAGTTCCCACAGAGAAGGGGCAGCTCCTAGAAGCACCAGGGATGGGGTCTCCGAGGGGCCGGGGCTGTCACCCTTAAGACCTCACCTTGGAAGTGCCCTTGGTGGAGTAATACAGGCCAGAGCGGCGCAGGAAGCAAAAAAAACGTTTCCAAAGCTTGCGCCCTGACCCCCGGAGCTGCAGGAAGCCCTGGATCTCTGGGAAGCTGCCTGCATTCAGGAAGTTCTGAGGATAGGAGAGCAGGGTGAGGCCTCGAGGTGGCCACACACACACACACACACACACACACACACACACACAGAGGCCTTCCTAGCACCTGCCTCGGTGGCAGGGGTTTACATTTACTGTCATTTAACAGAGGAAGAAACTGATGCTTAGGGCGGTGCTGGGCTTTCCACCCCATAGAGGGATGGCACGAGCTTCAGGGCCAAGAAGCCCTGGGCGATCCTGGGGAGTCAAGGCCATGAAATGGGAGTGGGCCCTCACCTGGATGACGTCCTCATGGGACATGCCCGTGTGTGCATCCAGACAGCTAGAGACCATCTTTTCTGGGAATAGGGAGTGCTGGGGGCAAAAGGAGCCAGGAGTCAGGGACTGAGGATCCGGGTGGGGGGTGGGGTGTCCGGGCCCAGACCCCCCTGTTACGCACACTCACTGGAGTGCTCTTGAACAGCTCGTATTTGGCAAAGTTCTTCCGGAAGACGATGCGGCTGTCTCCACCAATGGGCCAGGCAGCCTGCACTTCTGCCACTGACTCATGATCCTCCAAGGCCCGCTCTGGGGTCAAGGGCAAAAAGCAGGGGTCAGGGCAGGCCAGTCAGGTGTGAAGCACTGCCTCCCAGGCTAGGCAGTCCCCTGCGCCCCAACTTACCCAGTGCTAGGTAGGGGTGGCACTCCACCAGCCCCCAGTTCTCGTCACTCAGGGAGTGAGATCGCTGCACCAGCATCTCGCACACATAGCGAGCCGTGGCCCCTGCCGCCACCTCCACCGAGCGGCAGGTCCCATCTTCACTGTACACCTTTATGACCTGCACCCCAGGAATGGCCGGTGAGGCGGGCAAGGGCAAAGGGTGGTTCTCTCCCATCCCCCTCTGCTCTACCCTCTGGGATCCTTGACCAAGTCCCCTCCACCCAGCCAAGGCGACACTGTATCTGCCCCATCCCCCAGCACCCCATGCTCCCTGCCTTCTCTTTCCCAGGGAAACTCACATGGGGGCAGCTCGTGTCTCGAGGGAGCAGCCCCCTTGCACTGGAGGACCCCCCAAGAATGGGGCTCTGTGAAGGACTGCAGAGCTCGGGGAAGGGGTTGGGGATGGAGGGCAGAGAGGTTGACTGTAGCTCCTCCTCTCGAAGAAGTTTCCTGGGGCGGGAGATGGAGGTGAGGAGTTGCTAGTAAGCTTCTGTGCATTACCCTAGTGCTGACCGCTCCCCCCAGCCTCCCTCCGTCAGCCGACACCCCACTTTACCTGCTGGTTGGAATGGGCAGAGGCTGGGACCTCTTCACCTCCCCAGACAGAGGAGCATTGAGAGGTGGAGGAGTCCCAGGAGGGGTCCCAGAGGCCAGGTACAGGTCTTCTGGGGAGCTGCTGAGATGAAGTGGAGACAGACCCAGCTCCATGACCTCTGAGGGAGAAGAGGAACAGCTGCTCTTGTGCCCTTGTCCTGGGGAGAGGGGCCAAGGGGACCCAGACCTCCTTCACCCTTCTGTCGGGTGCCCCTCAGAGTTTATCCGGCCCCTCCTCGATCCCCCACTAACTGGAGTTCCCTGGAGCCTCTGGGGAAGGGCAGCGTTGAGTCCCTGTTACAAAAAGGGACTCTGAGCCCTGAAAAAGAAGCACTCCTGCCTCATCACAGGTGAGACAGGGAGCAGAGCTCAGCGTTTGGACTCCCAGTCCAGTGCTCTTCCTTACCCCAGGTTGCCCAGGGGAAGAGCGGTGAGGGTCCCTCACCACAGGCCAGGCAGCAGCGAGGGACTCCCTGACCCCCACACAGCCGGGCTCAGTGTCACCCTTGCACTTCCCAGCGTGGGGCACTCACTCCTCTGGGCTCTGCCCCAGGTTTTCCCAGCGCTTTGTTGCCAGAGCCTGTTGTGGCAACGCCTGCTCAAGCGCTGAGTGATGCACAGAAGGAGAGAAGGAGGTGGGGAAGGACAGGAACCAGGAGGACAGGAGGCGAGCTCAGCTGCAGTGGGAAGGAGAAGGCGAGTCTGGGGCCTGCACCCCAGCGGCCCCCAAACCTTGTGTGCCTTCGTTAGACCCCTCCCCCTCCCCAACTTTCTTGAGGCCTCAACGCCAGAGCCACCTCCTCTGAGAAGCCTTCCTGGATTTTCCACATTCAGACTGAAGGGCTCCCTCTGGGCCCTGTGCTGGGGCCTCCGCACCTGTCTTATTCACCCACTGGTCTGAAGATGCCCAGCCATCCCAGGCAAGGCCAGGGTCTTACCCATGTTTTATTGCCCACAGGCACTACACGGCATCCAGGACAAGGATAGAAGAGATGGGGCAAGGATGGCCACCAGCAGGTGGAGGCATCGCAAGCCCCTCCTTCTCAGGAACCAAGACCCTTTAGGCTGGGCTGAGATCTGGGAGGACCTGGGACCAGCAGTTCTGTCCCCTGCCTGTGCTCCAGATACTGGGCCAGCGCTGTTAGCTTGCCTAAGGCACCCAAGATCTGCCCCCCTTCCCCGCACCTGGGATGAGGCAGGTCCCCAACCTTTAAGTGAGGACAAGAGGAGATTTGGGGGACAGGTGAGTCAGGGTGGGGCGGGACACACTGCCTGGAGCTCTCCATTCACCCTTGACTCATCTCCACTACTTCCTGGCTTAGGAGAAACACAAACAACCCTGCCTCTACCCATCCCCTCCACTCCCCCCCCCCCCCCACAAGAACAGGATTGGGGAGGAGGAAGATGTGGGTGGTGGGGGGGAGGCTGAGGCTCCTCTGACATCATCTCCTCCTCCCCACCTTTGGCCTACCTCCAGTCCAGGTCCAGGTGCAACCTGCAAAGGGCCCCAGGTAGCCACCACCCAGCCCAGGAGCCCCCTCACCCAGGCAGGAGAGAAGAAAAGCCTGGCCGGGATTCAGAAGCCCATCTGGAGTGGAGCTGACCTCACAGGGGTGCCCCTGGGGTACCTAAAGTAACCCAAAGAAACATGCAGTGCTCCTTCTCCTGTCCAGAGCCCCCCAGACTTGCATTCTGCTGCTGCTGCCCACCCTTAGCATCCAGGACTCGGCTGGCCTGGGAGGGTCTCATCCTCATCATCCCTGGGAAATGAGGGTCCTTTTAATTCATATACTCTCCTGGGCGTTCTGATCAAAGGCATACTCAGCAGCAGGAGTGGAAAGTCAAGATACACAGGAAGACAGACACAGACAGGCAGACAGGGGAAGGCCAGGAGGGAGAGCCAGCGACGAGGCTGGGGGTCCTGCCAGGAAGGGAAAGATCCACCCACCATGGAACACCAAGAGACACCAGCACGTCAACACCAAAACACAAGGCCCCCACTCCCACCCCCGTCTAACCTCTGGCAAACAGCCCTGCTCACTTCATCCCAGGGGGGACTAGGGGAAGGGCTGCAGGAACCACCCGCTCCAGGAAGCCAGAGACCAACAGTGGCGTGGTCTGAGACCAGGAGGCCTGGATCCTCTCCCATCCCAGAGGGAAGGGGAATCTGGGCAGCGTTTGGAAGGGGAGAGGGTAGATTTGAATCAGACTAGAGTCTGGCCTCTGTGGGGGGCGGGAAGGCTGACTCTGGATGGGTTTAGCCTTCAGATCCCATCACCTAGCTCTCCAGACCCCTCTAAGGCAGGACAGGACTGGGGAGTCAGGACCGAAGAGAGGAGAGGTGAGAGAAACCGATCCTAGCTGTCTCCCCTGGGCAGCCCCCTCCACCACCCCCAAGAGACCTGAAACTTTCCAACTGGGGCCCTGGGAAGGTTATATTGAAGAAATCGACCCCCACATCAATCTGTCCCCTTAGTACTGCGACTCCCTTCTGCGACTTCCCCGCCCCCGTGGCTTGGGCCCCACCCTCCTTCCAGCCCTCCCGCCTCCAGCCTCCTTGTTTACTTCCTGAATCTTGCCCCACCTGGCTGGCCCCGAGGGCGGGTGGCAGGGCTCGGGGTAGAAGGCCGGGCCGGTAGAAAACAAGGCCACCTTCGGTACCGGGTGGGGTGGGGTGGGGAGGGGCTGGAGCTGGGGCCTGGAGGTGGCGGGAAGGCCCCCGCCAGGCCCAGGAACCCCACGCCCCGCCCGCATCGGGATTTAGTTAGGAGGAAGGCTTTACCTGTGGGGGAGCGCTTAGGGTGAGGGCTCAGGTGAGGAGGCGGGAAACCCCTAGCTGACCTGGAGCTGGGGGAGGGCCCCCGGACCCTGCGGCCCTGCCCTCTCCCTCACTAGGGGAAAAACATCCAATGGGAATGAGGGGGGCAGCTCTTTTAAAGTTTAATTCGGGAAGAATGCTAGAGTGTCTGTGGAGTTAATCATTACAGGCTGCTTGCCTTCACGGGGGCCCCCCCAGCAGGATAGCGGGGGGTGGAGAGGGGAGAGCAGAGTCCAGGACAGGCGGACCAAGAGGGGGCATTCTCGAGGCGCAGTGGGGTTGGAAGGCCTGGCAAGGGCAGGCAGGAGTATTCTCCATCCCCAGCATGCCAGGGAGACCCCGACTGGGATGAGTCTTCCCCAAGACTGTTCAGACGGACAAGGCAATCTGCCCCCCTCCCCCATCCGCACAGCGCACCCACTCTCCCCAGGCCCTACTGCGCTGCAGACCCCCAGCATCTATCCCTTCAGCCTACCTAGACCACTTCTTTCTGAAGCCAGAAGGGACCCCCCTCCCCGGGGCCTGTCCCACCCCCTACCTTCCCACCGGAGGGCTGTGCTGAGTCGCTCAGTTCAGTTCAGTTGCTCAGTCGTGACCGACTCTTTGCGACCCCAAGGACTGTAGCTCGCCAAGCTCCTCTGTCCATGGGGATCCTCCAGGCAAGAATACTGGAGTGGATTGCCATGCCCTCCTCCAGGGGATCTTCCCAACCCAGGAATGGAATTGAACTGGGGTCTCCTGCATTGCAGACAGATTCTTTACCAGCTGATCTACCAGGGAAGCCTGTGTTACTGAGTAAGGATGCAATTCAGAGAACCTGTCTCCTTTACTGCCCTCCAAGTTGGAGGGTGCCCCACTACCCCCACAGAGACATCTGTCTTTAATAAAGACTTGGGGAAACTCAAACTGGGGTCAAAGCAGACGGAGCCTGGAGACACTTGGGGCTGCCCCCTCGGCCTTGGGACACCCCTCCCAGCTCTCTTTCTGGGGACGTGGGGAGGGGCTAGTTTCAGCGGGAAATCCGCCCCTCTCAGGGAGGAAAGAATCTGGATTCCTGCTTCCCTGACCCCATCAGCAGGTTGGAGTGTGTGTTTGGGGCTGTTGGGGGGCGGGGTGGAGAGGGACGAAGGAATGGAGAGAACAGGGAGTGAGAACAGGGAAAGACCGAGGGCAGATAGTGAGGAGGGGGCAGGATGGGAGGCTGGAGGAAAAGAGAAAGTGAGGCCTCCAGGAAAACACAGCAGGAGGCCGCATCTTTCTCCATATTCTCCAAAGATCTCCACATCTTTCTCCGGGATCTACTGGTGCTCCCCGCCCCCAAGACGAAGTGCCGCGCTCTGGTCCTTACCTGGACCCTGGGTGTTGGCACACCTGGCTGGGGCCACCGATTTAGGAAGGGAGATGCCAAGCTCTTAACTACCTGTCCCCCCCTCACCCCCGTCCCCCGCCCTTGGCCTGACATCACTGAAGGGGGAAAGGGAGGGGGAGCCGGGCGGCCTCCTGTCCTGCCCACCTGGGCAGCCATCCAGTCAGCTCCTGGCCCTGAGACTGGCACAGCCTGGGGCCCTGGTGCGGCTGGGAGTGGGAGCAGATTGTCGTCTGCAACCAATCTCGGTGCCCTTACCTGGAGGAGCCCCAGCTGGAGTAGCAGGACACAGGGTCCGAAGTCCGGCGCTGTCTAGGAACCTCAGGTACCTGGGCTTGATCTCAAACCCCCTCCCTCTTCTCTACAGGTGTAGGACAGTGTCCCGACTTTGAACGTAGGAGTCGGGGGAGGTTGAGCTCTGTTGTCCAGGCTTCTGACCCAAGGAAACAAATTATCTTGGGCAGGTGGGGGCGGGGCCTGAGGGAGGGGCATGGGAGGAGGAAGCACCGGAGGAGGGGCGGGGACTCCCTGACACTCTACCCTGGCTGGGATTGTTTTTGTCTTTCTGTAGCAGGTGCCAGGGGAGAAACAGTCAAACTGTACAGCCCCTAAAGCGAAGATCTAGAGTCCTCATGACCTGGGAGGGAGGAGCAGGGACCTGGAAGATCAGAGAAAAGGGACTCGCCCACTCTTCCCCACGCCCCTTCCCAAACCTGGTCTGTTCATTGCCCAATTTAGGGGGCCTATCTGCTGCTTAGGGTCTTACCCCTTGGGGCAAAGGGCACTCTATGAAAGAGGGAAGCCAGCCAGAAGGATGTCCAGCAACACGGCCTGCCCCTTGACCTCCAGCCACAGTCTGACCACCCAGGCTGCACCCTGGCCCCTCAAGGGCACCCAGCATATACCCTCCCTTCTAAGCAAAGTCCACAGTCTCAGGTTTTCCTTCTGAAATCGAAGGGGTTAGGCAAGGTCTCCCAGTGGCAGAAGTCGTTTGGGGAAACCTCTGGCCAGGTGCCAGGGGACTCCCCTTAGCCCTGGCCTTCAGCAGTAGGCAAACACAAGGTTGGAGAGAGGGCCTAGGAGACTGAGATCAAAGGCACCAGCCGCGTCCCACAAGTGGGTGACAGTTCAGTAAACAAACAGTTCATAGGGGTGATAAGAGATCTGCCCTGGGGGACCTGGAGGAGTGACTGGATGCTCAACTTTCTCCAAACTCAGTTTTCCTTGAAAAAACCAGACTGGACTAAGTGAAGAAGTGGGGAAAGAGGCAAGGTCACCTGGGCCACTGGATATCATGTGAAAAACATGGTAGACAATTCACTCAATCAATTCTTCATTCACTCAGCTAATATTTGTTAAGTACCTACTATATGCCAACCGCATGCTTGGCACTGGGGATTACAGTGAGCAACAAAACAGATCCCACCATTATCTTCATGCAGCCCAATCGGGGAGACTGATGTTAATCAAAGAACCAGGGCTTCCCTGGTGGTCCAGTTATTAAGAATCCACCTTACAATGCAGGGGACACCAGTTCAATCCCTGGTCTGGGAAGATCCCACATGCCGTGGAGCAACTAAGCCCCTGTGCCGCAACTACTGAAGCCCGCAAGCCTGGAGCCAGTGCTCCACAACAAGAGAAGCTACCACAACTGGAGGGTAGCCCCAGCTTGCTGCAACCAGAGAAAAGCCCAAGCAAAGCAACGAAGACCCAGCGGCAGTCAAAATAAAAAGAAATCAAAGGATCACACAAATAATAAGAGATGACGGGAGACAGCTATACTGGGAAAACACACAGGGAGTTAGGGAAGACTTCTCCTTGGAAGTGACAGTTGAGCAGAGGGGAAGTTGTCTGGATTGGAGGATTTGGATTGGTGGATGCGAAGGGGGAGCACCTTTCATGATGATGAAACAAGTGCCAAAACCCTTGACAAAAGGGGACAGAGCATGCAGAGGCAGAGCAGGGTGGAGAAGGAAGGAGAGGAGCCCACAGGTGTGGCTGAGCACGTGTGAGAGGTGTGGGGAAAGGCTTTGTACTCAACTGTGTCCCTCAAAGTGTGGCCTCCAAATCTGCCTAGGCTTGTGTAAAAACACAGATCCCTGAGTTTCCCTGGTGGTCCAGTGGGTAAGACTCCTCCTGCCAATGCAGGGGACACAGCTTCGATCCCCGGTCCAGGAAAATTCCACATGCCGTTGGGCAACTACTGAGCCAGCCTGCCTAGAGCCTGTGATCCACAACAGGAGAAGCCATGGCAATGAGAAGCCTGGGAATCGCAAGTGGAGGAAAGCCCAAGCGCCAACAAAGACCCAGCACAACCAAAAATAAATAAAATACAACTTTAAAAAACCAAGCAAACAACAACAAAGAAACAGATCCCTGGGCCCCTCCCCAACTACTGAAACTTGGTCTCTGGGGACAAGACCCAGGAATGTATGGTATTGACAAGCCCTCAGGTGGTTGTTCTGTAAACCAGGTTTAAGAGCCATCCATCCTGTCTGTCCAGACCAGCAGGAACTATGGGCAGAGGCCAGACCCTACAGGGTCCATCTGAGCTTAAGTAGAGGCCCAAAGGAGTGGGCAGATTTATATTTTGGAAAAATCACTCTGGATGTTGAAGGACAGGATAAGTTGGAAAGAGAAACCAGACTCAAGAGGGCTCAGTGCTATAGGAGTCCATTTATATGACTTTCTAGAGGCGGCAGAATGCTAAGGACAGAAAACAGATCTGGAGTTGAGGAGGAGAGCGGTTGACAGCAGAGAAGCTTGTGAGGAGGTAATGGAGTTGTTGTGTATCTTGGTCCTGGTGGTAGAAGTACAACGGTGTGTGTCAGGACTGACAGAAAGGTACACTCCAGAGCATGTGTATTACTGTGTATGTTATATCTAAATCTATTAAAAAAAGAAACAACAATAAAAAAGAATAGATTTATATATCAATATGGAGAAGGAAATGGCAACCCACTCCAGTGTTCTTGCCTGGAGAATCCCAGGGACAGGGGAGCCTGGTGGGCTGCCATCTGTGGGGTCGCACAGAGTCGGACATGACTGAAGAGACTTAGTAGTAGCAGTAGTATATATCAATAGGACAGCTTCAAGAGTCCAAGTAAAAATCCTTACAATTGATTTTTTTAAAACATTTTAACTTTTTTTTCATGTGGATCATTTTTAAAGTCTTTATTGAATTTGTTACAATATTGCTCCTGTTTTATGTTCTGGTTTTTTGTTTGTGAGACATGTGGGATCTTAGTTCCCCAACCAGGGATCGAACCTGAACCCTCTACACTGGAAGACGAAGTCTTAACCACTGGACCTACGGGTTAATTGATTTTCGACAAAGGTGCCAAGACAATTCAGCGAGCGAAAGAATAGTCTTTTTGATAAATGGTTCTGGGACAAATTGAATAGCCACATGGCAAAAGATGAATTTAGATCCTCCCTTACACCAGGGCTTCCCTGGTGGCGCTGAGGTTAAAGCATCTGCCTCCAATGCGGGAGACCTGGGTTCGATCCCTGGGTTGGGAAGATCCCCTAGAGAAGGAAATGGCAATCCACTCCAGTATTCTTGCCTGGAGAATCCCATGGACCGAGAAGCCTAGTAGGTTACCATCCACGGGGTCACAAAGAGTCGGACACAACTGAGCGACTTCACCCTCACCTTCACCTTACACAATTTACAAATATTAACTCAGAATAGATCATGGATTTACAAGAGCTAAAACTATAAAACTTCTAGAAGAAGTTATGGGAGAAAATCTTTCTACCTTGGGTTAGGCAGAGACCTCAGATGCAAATGAGACAGCAAGAGCACAGATGACAAAATAAAAAGTTGATAAACTATACTTTGCCAAAATTTTAAAATTTTGCACTTCGAAAATTAAATTAAAATACTTGTGGAAGACTGGAGGAAAATCATTACAAGTCATACATTTATTTAGGAACTTTGTATCCAGAATACAGTTGATCATTGAACAATGCAGGGCTTAGAGGTACCAATGACCCAGAGCAGTTGAAAATCTGAATATAACTTTACAGTCAGCCCCCCATCTGGTTTTCACCTTCAGATTGACACAAACTTGTATTGTGTGGTACTATGTATTTACCGAAAAAAATCCACATGTAAGTAGACCCACACAGTTCAAACCTGTGTTGTACAAGGGTCAACAGTATATAAGGAACTCCTACAAATCAACACTAAAGAGACAAACAACCCAATTAGAAGTGGGCAAAAGATTTGAATAGACGTTTTTTTCCAAATTAAGATATATGAATGGCTCATAAGCACATGAAAAGGTGCTCAAGACCATTAGAGAAATGCAAATTAAAACCTCCTCACTCCCATCAGGATGGCTATAATGAAAGAGACAGACAGCAAGTGTTGACAAGGATATAGGGAAACAAATCATCATATATTGCTAGTAGGAATGTAAAATGGTACAGCCACTTTGAAAAACATTTTGGCCATTTCTTAAGCTAAACATAAACTTTCCACACGACCTAGCAATTCTACTGGTAGGAACCTACCCACAAGAAGTAAGAACACATGCACATACAAAGACACACAAACATTCATGGCAGCATTATTCAAAATACCCCCAAACTGGAAACTCAAATATCCATCAACTGGTATTGAATAAACAAAACATTTCATCCATACACTGGGATATTTCTCCGAAACAAAAAGAAACCGCTGCTGCTGCTAAGTCGCTTCAGTCGTGTCCGACTCTATGCAGCCCCATAGACGGCAGCCCACCAGGCTCCCCCGTCCCTGGGATTCTCCAGGCAAGAACACTGGAGTGGGCTGCCATTTCCTTCTCCAATGCGTGAAAGTGAAGATGCTCAGTCGCGTCCGACTCTTAGCGACCCCATGGACTGCAGCCTACCAGGCTCCTCCATCCATGGGATTTTCCAGGCAACCACTAGTACATGCTATAACATAGATGAACCTCAAAAACTTTAAAAGGAGTGCAAGAAGTCAGAAGCAAAAGACTACATAGTATTTCATTTATATGAAACATCCAGGAAAGGCAAATTGATAGAAAGCACATCCGTGGTTGCTTAGGGCTGGAGCAGGTAGCTGGAAAGATTGAAAATATGCAGGTGGGACTTTTTTTTATGTCGGTGGAAATGTGTGGAGATGGCTTCACAACTCCGTAAGTCACTGAATCGTTTAGTAATGAATGTTTTAAAGGGATGCTACAGTGGGTGACCTGAGAGGATCCTTTGGTGGGGCCCCAGGGAAAGAAGAGGCAAGGAGACAGTCTCCGTTTCTAGAGCTGCAGAGCGGGAATAAAAAAGCCAGCTCGGTGGCGGGGTAGGATGGGACGGGGAGGTGGAGGAACTGGGTCCACGTGACGGCCGCACAGAGCCTGCGGAATAGAAGCCTTAAAGCCTAAAGGTTTCTGAAGGCATGAGACACACGGAAACTACCCAGGCTGTGCCTGCAGTTTAGCGCTTAAGAGTAAGAAGTACCTGAGTGTGTAACTGTGGAATGCTTTAGAATGCCATCAGCAAGACAGGAGAAACGGCAACTATTCTATATCATCAGTCAACCCCGGGCCCTCTGCAGTCTAAGATATGTCATTAGATTAAATAAGACCGTGAAGTCCAGCGGACACTAGATGTGGGGCCAGACCGGCGCTCCGAGAACTCGGGCCCGGAAAGGTGGTCTAGGCCGATCCGCCCAGCCCAAGCTCTCCAGCTGGTAGGTAACACGGTCAGAACGCAGTAGCAGCCGCCTGCAGGGGGCGACCCGACGTCACGCGCGGCCCCGCCCCATCACGTGCCCGCGGCGTCGCGTCACACCCGGAAGCAGCGGCTGTAGGGAGCTGGCAGCAATGAGCGGGGATACGGGGACGACGGCCGTAGCGCCCCCTCCCGGGGAGACCGAACCGGGCCATGGGGTCCGCATTGTGGTTGAGTACTGGTGAGCGGCCCCTGCCAGTGACGGGGATCCGGGCCGGACGAGGGTGGGTCCACCGGAGGTACCTTTTCCGAAACCCAACCGGACCTCCGGTATCTTCTCCCCAGCGAACCCTGCGGCTTCGAAGCGACCTACCTGGAGCTGGCGAGTGCCGTGAAGGAGCAGTATCCAGGCATCGAGATCGAGTCGCGCCTGGGGGGCACAGGTGAGGCTGCGGAACACCTGCTGAGTCAGTGTTCTAAATCCCAGCTCCATCACTGTCTAGCTCTGGCATTGGCTGCTTTATAGTGTCCAGCAGTACCTGGCACATAGTAAAATGTCCAGCCCGCTTGAGTCCCCTTCCATAGGTGAGGGGAGTCACATTTGAAGCCTACTGGGAGAAACGGGTGAGACCGAAGTGTTGGAGGGAAGGGAAACTTTCATTGAGATACCAGGAGTTCAAAGGAAGGGCACACGGGTGATGCCTCCCTTCAGTTTCATTGGCTTGACCCTAGGCTAGGAAATGGCTTGAAGAATCTCTAATGTGGCTGAGGGAGCTTGTATGAAGTCTAAGGAGTGTGGAAGGCCCCCTTTTGTAGAACTTCCTGCCTTTTGCCTGTGCTCAGCATACAGTTCATTCATACATTTATTTAATACTAGGGGCCTTTGAGATTGAAATCAATGGACAGCTGGTGTTCTCCAAGCTGGAGAATGGGGGCTTTCCTTATGAGAAAGATGTGAGTACTTGCAATACCGGGAATAACCCTAGTTCAGCTTGCCCCTCCAAGGGACACATCATCCCATTCCACATCTCTGCCCTCTAGCTCATTGAGGCTATCCGAAGAGCCAGTAACGGAGAACCCCTCGAAAAGATCACCAACAGCCGCCCCCCTTGTGTCATCCTGTGACTGGATGTGATTCTCGGTTCCTGCTCTCTTCTGGGATCCAAGCCTTGGTTGCCCCACTTTGATCCTGCTGAGGGCTCCCCACTGCCTGTCTCACCTCACTGAGCTCCTGGCAGCTAAGAGACCCTGGCCTCCACTTTGCCCCTTTGGTGGGCACCAGGAGGGAGGAGATGGTTCTGTGGTCTTAGGGGTGGAAGAGATGCTCTCCATGGACATTTCCACAGCCACCTTACACCCCTTCCCTAAGATCAGTGCCCACAAAAACCTGCTCCCCTCTCCAGCTTAGCCATACCTGTCAGATGTTACCATAGTTCTAATTTATTTTCCACTAGCCCCAGGCAATGTAAGCTATTGGCAATAAAGTGGCACTGCAAACTCCTGTGCCCACTAGTGTGTGTCTTTTGTTCAGTTTGGGACTGTGGGGAGGGAGGAAAGGGGGACAGAGGCCAGCCCAACCTTTGTGCCACCAACGTGACTGTGCTGGCTGGGTGGGTGGGTTTTTTCTGGATTTGTTTAGTCACTAAGTCATGTCCGACTCTTTGCGACCCCATGGACTGCACGATTCCCTGTCCCTAGCTACTCTTAATTCAGGGATTTCCTTGCCAAGGCAAGAAAAATGAGTCGACATTGCATCTTGTTTTCTCTGTCCTTCCCTGACTCCCCCTACCTACAGAGAGGAAATTACCCCATTCTGGTGGGTGGGTGGCCTTAGGAGTTCTTTTTTTTCCTAAGAATGATCTTTTCAAAGAGCTCTCAGATCAGAATCCCAACTCCCAGTTTCCCCGCAACCCAAGAGCCAGAAAACTGGAAGTAGGCTCCTAATTCAAGCTTTCCCAAGATTCCTAGCCAGTCCCTCCAGGAAAGATGAACTGAATGTAAGTTAGGAGGTGAGCAGTAAAGGGACAGCTCCAAGCCACCCCTAGACATAGGCTGGTGTCCAGCTGTTTTCCAAAATATATTTGCAAATGGAGAAAGTGAGTGTGGAGGACATCCCTCCCCCAACCCCAGGGATGCATACCCACTCTCCACCGAGTCCTTATTTCATTTTTAAAAAAACAAATAAACAAAAAAAACATAAGTAAAAACAAAACCAAAAAAGTCTGTACAAGGACTGGATCTGGGTGCTGCTGCTGCTCCCTCCTTCCCAGGGACAGAGCTGGGTCTCAGGGACAGTCTCTGAATGGGTTGCTGTAGTTCCTAGACACCCCCTTGGGGCCTTCTTCGCACTCGGCCCAGCCTCCCTAAGTTGTTCAGTGCCAAGGGTCTGGAAGAAGTCAGGCTGGGCCGCTCTCAGCCACCTAGGAGTTGAAGTAGGAAAGGAGATTTCTGGCATGGCAGGCTCCCCTGGACATGATCCAAGGGCCTGCTCCCTGCCTGGTGCCGACTTGGGCCAGAAGTCAGGCCTTCCACATGCCCTGAGGGTTCAGCAGGGCCTCAGTGGCCCTGGCGTTTTGGCTCATACTGGCATGTCCAGACCCAGGTACTCAGGGTTCTCTGCCGTAGGGGTCCCTTCAAAGGAGCTGGATGGAGTGCCCCGCTCTGATGGGTCCTGGTCCCAGTAGTAGAGGTTGTCAAAGGCTGGGCTGAAGGCTGGAGAAGGGTGGGACTGAGGGGCGGCCCTGCCCCGGGGTGCCAAGTACTCGGGGTTCTCCACGGCAGCCCCAAAGGCAAAAACGTCTTTGACAACCCCATTCTTCCCAGGGGAGAGCGTCTTGGGCCTTTCCAGAGTGGAACCTGCAGGTCGAGGAGGCGGCAGAGGACCCTCTAGGGGTGACGGGGGCTGTGGGCGAACCTCTGGCTGGTTCACGTATTCTGAAAGGACAAGAGAAGGAATCTTGTGAGAGGGTGAAATCTGTGTGTCCCAGCTGCTACAACTGCCCTGCAGCAGGCCCTGGGCAGAGCACCCCAACCCCCACCTCTCAGCTCGAGCCTGACTTCATACCGGGCTGGGGGCTGCAGGTCAAGGGGGCAACGTAGCCATCAGCCTCGGGAGAAAGGGGTACTGTGGGGTCCTCGCTGTACCGCTGTAGAGGGCTAGAGTCGTGTTGGGGGAGGGGCTGCAGCCCCTTGGCCGCCCCCATTCCCAAGTCGCCATCAAACACATCAGAGCCTGCCCCTTCGGAAGGTGCCAGCGGAGATCTGGGGGGCTCCTCCTCAGAGGGCTCCAGCCCCAGTGTCAGCTCACCACCACCACTCTGAGGACAAGAGAAGGTCAAAAGGGAGGTCATTCATGGATCTGAGATGGAGGTTCCATGGGAAGTGACAGAGTCCCAGGAGATAAATCATCTCTGATGTATGACAGAGGCACGGTAGAAAGAATGGGATCACGGTTGGAAAGCAGTAAGAATCCTTCTTAGGGAAAATGGGGCCTCCTTCATGAGAGGTAACGGCTAGAGGACATCGGAGGAAGGAACCCTGGTCCGCTGGAGTCGGGAGGTAACCAACGACACCCACACCATGCGATGGGAGCACTAACCCTGGTGGATGTGCTGCGGTGCCTGCGGTGGGCCGTGCCTCCAGCTCCTGGGGCAGGGTCTGGGCAGAAGAAGCCCTGCTGAGGTACCAGGTACTCCTCCGCATCCACCAGGTCGCCCATGTCGTCATCCTCCAGCAGCGAGCGGTAGAAGGTGCTATCCAGGGGGCTAGCAGGGCCCAAGTCTTCATTCTGGGGAGGAGGGAGACGCGTGGCAGCCTCTCCCCAGCCCAGTAGGCAGCCTCCTGGGGGTGGCTCAGGGAGGGCTAGAAGTCTGATGAGTCAGGCAGGAGCTTGGAGGCCTGGGACCCAGGAATCATTCTTCCTTTCCTCCCTTCTAAGGGAGAGTGCTCTTAGCCATAGGCAGGGATGGGGTGAAAGGTTCAGTACCTGGATGACCACAAAGCGCTGGGGGTCCCTGGCCATGCGGGAGAATTCAGTCACTAACTCCCGGAACCTCGGCCGACATTCAGAGTCAATCATCCAACCTGGGGGTGGGCAAGAGCCTGGCATCTCAGTTCTGGCTGCAGCCTGCATGCAGCGCCCCTCACCCTCACGCCCAGTCTAAACAACACTAGAGTCCAAAGCCCTCTGATGATATAGAATCTACCAGTTTCTCCTTTTTACTTTGGATCAGTCTCTTTTCCTAGCTGGCCCTCGCTAGCTCCTCTGGACTGGTACTGTAAAAGGGCAGGGAGAGCCTTCTGAGACTCCATTAACTATATCACCATGCTCTTGGCCCATGCCCCTTGTAAGCCCATCCGCCCAGGACCACCCAGCCCTCCTCCAAGCAGCCAACACAGCTCAAGAACGTACATTTGACCATGATCATGTAGACATCAATGGTGCAGATGGGGGGCTGGGGCAGCCGTTCTCCCTTCTCCAGCAGGTCAGGAATCTCCCGGGCTGGGATCCCATCATAAGGTTTGGCCCCAAAAGTCATCAGCTCCCACACAGTCACACCTGGGGCATAGATGGGGTAAAGCGGTGGGAGGACCAGAGGCAGCTTTAGTGTACGGAGCCTCAGAGGCTCTGCCGAAGAGCCTGGCACCATGGGGGAAGGAGGAAAGATGCAATGCCAAAGGACAGGAGATAACTTGGTCTTTTCCCAGTCCCTGGGAAGCACACACACTCTGGCAGCCTGAGGCACTGGCAGCCACTTCCTTCCTTCTCACATTTATACTAAAGGTGTCTATCAGTTCACCCCATCCTTCCACCCACATTCTCCCCAGGGCCATGGCTCCTTGTCCACCCTCCCTACCCACTCCATCACACACCATAGCTCCACACGTCACTCTGGTGGGTGAACCGCCGGCGGAGAATGGACTCCAATGCCATCCACTTGATGGGCACCTGGTAGAGCAGAGAAGGAAGTCCTCCAACCAGGTCTGAGTTCTCCCAGGGGCCAGACCCCACTCCCCCTTGTTTCGGTTTGCTCCTCTAACCTTGCCCCCATCTGCGTGGTACTCTGTCTCGTCAATGTCTAGCAGTCGAGCTAGCCCGAAGTCTGTAATCTTCACATGGTTGGGACTCTTGACCAGCACGTTCCGGGCAGCCAGGTCCCTATGCACGAGCCGCACATCCTCCAAGTAGCTCATCCCCTGGGGTCAGAGGCATCAGTGTGGACCTCGCTCTGCCAAAACTCTCCTAGGAAACCTCCCTATCCAGAGGCTTGCTCCCCAAGGGCACCTGCAGAGCCCTGGCCCCCAAAGTGCATACCTTGGCAATCTGCACACACCAGTTCAGCAGGTCCTGGGAGCCCAGGCGCCCACGGTGTTCTCGGACGTGGTCGAGGAGGCAGCCATAGGGCATAAGCTGTGTCACCAGCTGCACTGTGGATGTCAGGCAGATGCCCAGGAGGCGGGACACATATGGGGAACCTACACCAGCCATCACATATGCTTCCTGGAAACAAGGGCACACACTGAGAGGGTATGGGAAACCACTAACCCCCAACCACCACACACCCCTCCCAAGGGCTAAGCCATGATAACGGGCCCTCAGCCAATCCAATCCCATTCATCACAAATCGGAACCATGGCCCACAGACTAGGGAGGGTAAGAGTAGACATTTGGGGTAATCACAGGGTGTCCCCCAAAACCCCAGTGAAGAGAGAGAGAGACAAGTCCCCCGTACCCCCAACTGGACAGGGTGGAAGGGCTTACGTCCAAGATTTCCTTGTTGGCTTTGGGAGATGTGTTTTCCCTCAACACCTTGATGGCCACGGGGATTTTCACATTTTCCCCATCGGGGATCCAGATGCCCTGGGCAGAGAGGAGGATGTGAGCAGAAGGACCGGCCAGATCAACCTGCAACCGTCCTACTTGGGGTCACTGCTTGTGCTCCCAATTCCCTCCCCAACCCTTGGGCCAATCCCATTATTTAGCAGCAGCCTCACCATTTAGATCCACTGGCCACTCCCAATCCCGTATCCTTAAGTCCGTACTCAACTGCACCACCCGCGGTTCCTGGCTGTTGTCCCAACACACCCTCCACCACACCCTGCAGCATCCTCTAGGACCGCCCACCCAGGGACGTTGGCCCCACCCCTGACCTTGTAGACGGTGCCAAAAGCTCCAGATCCTAGCACCTTCACTTTCCTCAGCTCTGTCTCTTTTAAGATCCGCATCTGAGCCTGATTGGGCATCGCTCCGCTGGGCGTCAGGGGCTCCACCAGCTGGGGTGAGGGGGTAGTGGGTCAGTGCTTGCAGGTTGGGCCGCAGACCCCAGAGCTCGCGAGAGGCCCTCAGGTCGCCTCACCTCCGTCTCCTGCAGCAGCCGCCGCATTGTATACTTCCGGATCTTCTGCCGCCTTCGCTTAATGAGGATGCCGAACACCAGCCCCACAAGGACAACCAGCAGAACGCCCACCACAGCAGCAATGATGGATGTCACAGGGCTGGGGGCAGGAGCCAGGATCATGGATTGGGGACCAGTCTGGGGCAGGGGGGATTAAGGGGTCCCACGGTGGGGCGCGGTGGGGTGGGGGGAGGAGGGAGAGGGGGCTGACTGTCACTGGCATTTGGAAAGGGAAGTCAGAAGGGTGACCCACAGGCTCCCATCCTGTCTGACCTACTCTAAAATCTATCTTGGCTCCTTACTGTCTGGGAAATAAAGTCCAGACTCCTTGCTAAGATTCAAAACCCTCTACACCTACATCTCCAAGTTGTCTATGCTCTTGCCCATGGCTCTAGCCCAGGGTTCTTG
The DNA here is from genome assembly GCF_001704415.2 of Capra hircus. Classification (NCBI taxonomy): domain Eukaryota; kingdom Metazoa; phylum Chordata; class Mammalia; order Artiodactyla; family Bovidae; genus Capra; species Capra hircus. The sequence continues at coordinate 39,732,675 of NC_030826.1, read as the reverse complement.
TCAACCTGTGAGAGTATGGAGCTCCACCCTCCAGAGAGTTTGACTGTGGTATGAGGTGGGGCCCAGGAATGTGCACACAGTGATTCTGATGTTCTAGCCAGAATTTTCACCCATAGGTCACGATTTCCAAATCTCCCAGCCGTTGTTATAATACTTCTGCCTGGATCACCATTTCTGCATGAGGTCATCTTTCAAGACTCTGCTTATCCTAGGATAGAAGGATCTTCTGGGCACTGACCCTACATCCTTGTCATCCTTGTTCCCCTCCCTTGCTTAGCCTAGGGCTGGCTTATCACAGACCTCAAATGGACCCTTATGTCATGGACAAATGCTTACTCAGGACACACTCCGATCTTTTTCTCCCTAAAACCCTTCCCAAAACACCCCTCTGCGTAGAAATCAAGTCCACCGATGGTAGTGATGGACATCACAGGGCCTGTGGCCTCATGGTAGGGGAGAGCCTATGCCCTCCAGATCCGGCCCTGAACTGACTCAGACTTCACCCCCTACTCCTTCCTCTGTGCTTAGTCAGTTACCCACCACAGCAGAATCTTCAGCAAATACATCCTAGACTTTCTGGACACCTCTCACCATGCTGCCTGGTTGCTTTCCTAATACAAGTGACATTTCGCGCCCCTCTTTCAAAACCTAGCTCATGTGCCTGAAGCCTCCCACTGACCCCAGGGAAGTATTCACTGTCTCTCCCTCAGTGCTGCAGCTATGCTCTCTTCTCAACGTGCCTCAAATCCCAGGGAGTTGAAGGCTGCCTGTGTCCCTTATGAGACCCCCAGCTATACAGGGAGGGTGGGGAGGTGCTGGGTGTCTTCCTACCCCCTGACCCCCAAGCAAGCTGAGCAGGCCTTCCACCCACTGCATGTGTGTGTGCATATGTGCTAAGCCTCTCAGTCGTGTCCACCTCTTTGCAACCCCGTTGAGTGTAGCCAGCCAGGCCTCTCTGTCCATGGGATTTCCGAGGCAAGAATACTGGAGTAGGTCGTTATTTCTTACTCAAGGGGATGTTCGCAGCCCAGAGATTGAACCCCAGTCTCTTGTGTCTCCTGCACTAGCAGGCCAACTGACCCCTGCACCACCTGGGAAGCCCCTCCATCCCCTAGTTGAAGCTAACTGAAAGAAGCATCCACAGTGGAAGAGTGGGCTGGGGAGGACACGTGTCATGTCAGGACATGACACCTAGCAGCAGGGACCACCCAGGGGTCAGTGGGGAACTGAGGGCAATGTGGGGTGCATTCTGGGGACCAGGCTGACCTGGCTCTCTGCTCGGCGGGACAGCCCTTGTCATCCAAGTCCACACAGCTGCAGGAGAGAGAGAGTCCCGTCAACAAGGCTGGGAACCACCTCCTGCACTCACTCCAGCCTCACAGGATCCCAGGAGGTGGGTGTGACTGGGTTAGGATCCCCACTTGACAAAGGCAGAAACTGGGTTCGAGGTCACCAGGGCTCTTTCTACCATCCCACGGGGGAGTCCTCCAGTCTGTAAACCCATATCATTTGCACCTCCCTGTGGTGGGAAGGAAGTGGTGGCACCCAAAGGAGCATCGAGTTCAAGAGCTTAGCCATCTCCTCTGTAGAGGATGCCAGTGTAAACTACTACTGTAGTCGGGCAAACTCCTGCGGTTCCTCCTGTCCTCCCAGCGGTTCCACCTCTGGGGATAAACCCTGAAAATGCCAACACCTGTACACTAGGGGGCATGTACAAGATGCTCACTTGTACATGGAGCTCAAGTGCAATAAACTGCCAAAAAGAGAAAAAAGGAAACAAGTTCAGTCAGTACTCTCAGGCAGGGACACAACTAAATAACTCTACATCCATACTGCAGATTGAGTAGTTAAAAAAAAGGAGTTAGATTGATATGCATTCACAGGAAAGGACCTCCAAGATACATAAAGGGGGGAAGGTGTGGGGGAGCAAAGTGTATATGAGTCAAATGAAATTGCTGAGAAATAGATGAGCTAGATGAAACTGTTGTTTCTTGGTCATTTTTGACTTCTAAAAACAGCAATCTTATATGACTCAACGTAACATATACGTAAAATGCACTTATGTAAATATGTGCAGAAAAGCCTGGGGGAATGCACATTCCAGAGTGACCTGGTAGTTCTCTCCAGGGAGGGGAGGGGCAGTGGGAGAAAGGGCACTTCTGCTTTACACTGTTTACTTTGATACTGCTAAAAATATGTCTTACAAGAATGTATGCACGTGTTCCACGTGTTATCAAAAAACTAAGTAAAAAAATAAAAAGAACAGGGCGGATCACTATATTAGCACATGAAAAAGCATTGCAAGAAAAACTGCAGTGTTACGTGAGAAAAAGCAATTTGCAAACAATAGGTATGGTCTATGCTTCTATTTTTGTAAAAAGAAATATAGACTAGAACGTGCACAGATAAGAATTGGAGAATAAAAACAATATATAAACATATTTTATATATTATATAATAATACATATGTTAGCATGTGCACATATAAACTGGAGGGAAAATATGGCAAGTTATTAACAGTGGAATAGAACTGTTAATACTATTAATTTATCCTTCATGCTTTAATTTAAAAAATTTTAACAATATGTATTACTTTTGTGATCAGGAAAAAAAAAAAAGATAAAAATGTTAAGGGCCTTGGGGTAAGCAAAGGCAGAGATGTCCCACTTTTTACAATAAGAGCCTCAGAGAGGCTCCTGGAACAAGCCCTTCTTTATATGGGGAAGGCCCTCAGACTCACGAGTGGGTGCAGTTGATGGGGCATGGCTGGCATATGCCCTCCTCATCTGGAAACTTCCAGATGGGCATGAAGGAGAGGTCAGGCTTCACACCACTGGGGCAGCGAGCCACGCAGAAGGGAGGATCCTTGTAGTGGGCACAAGCCACACATTGGTCAGCCTCCTGGGAGGGAAGAAACGGTTTGTGGGGGGCTGGCACCGATACCCCTGGGGCAGCAAGATCAGGCCCCTGGGTCCCCTTGGTGCTTCCCATGGCCACTCAGCAGCACTTTTCACCTTGCTTTTGGAACAGCCCCAGACCTGCTATGTCTGCTGCCCCTGTTCTGCACCCAGCTCCCTGGTGCTCAGGCACAGTGCCAAACCCTATTTTAAGTTAATTCTTATTGTATCCTAATGGGGTGGGTACTAGCATAACATTGATTTCACGAATGAGCCAACTGAGGTTGGAAGTGACACCTGAATTTGAATCCAGGTAATCTGATGCCTGAGTGCCCAGGTCTAAGCGCCTTGGCACTGCCACAACCACGCGCACAGGCTCCCCTGGGCCTTCTGCATGGTCGGAGGGGTCTCAGGGTCCACAGTTCTTGCCGTTCCCAGCATCCCAGCCTCCTTCCACTCTCCTACTGTTCAGGCCTGGGCTTGGAGCCCTCCCCAGGGATATTTCACTGGACTTGGCCAGGTCCCTGGCAGCTGCCCCCCCCAACCCGGCCCTGCTTCCCACCACTCAGCTCTGAGCCCACAAGCACCTCACCGAGCCAAAGCAGGTCACTGAGCCATTCTGGGGAAGGCACTCGGGGTGGCACGGCAGACAGTACCTGTCCTTCACGTACTCCCGGGGAAGCCTGAAGGGAGCACAGCCAGTGAAGGGGTCTGGAAGGAGCCCCTGCGCACCTCCCCCACCTCCTGGCCGCCCCCTCCTCCGCCCGGCGTACCCCTGTAGTACTCGGCATTCCTCCACGCATTCCTGGCCCCGAAGGAACTGGCTGCAGTTGACGCACTGGGTGGGCCCGGGACCCCAGCAGTGCCCTTGGGCGCACAGTGGGTAGCAGGCCAGGCCCTCACCCACTGCAGTGAGGAGGAAGGGGTCAGAGGGGACTCATGGGAGGTTCCAGGTCCCACGGAGGCGGGAGTGGGGGGTGGGGAGCGGGGTTTATGGGCGTGGCTCTGGGCTAGAGAGGCGGGATAGCTGCCTAGCACAGCAGGGAGAAAGTTCTGAGGTTCCAGGAACAGAGGAAAGGGAGGGGAGGGATGCCAAGACAGCGTGGCCGGACCCAGCTAGAAGCCACGCCAAGAGGCCAGGCCAGCCAGAGCTGGGTCAGCGATGGTGCACCTGGGACGGGCAGTACACATGCACAAGGGAAGTCCCAGATTGCTGCCGCCAGAGGCCCCTGGGCGCACCCGCGCGCTGGCAGACGCGGAGCATGCAGCACCGGCTGTCTTACCGCACTCATCCTCTGGCCTGTTGGCGCTGTGGAGCAGAGCCTGGTGGGGGTTCTGGAAGAGCTGGTCCCAGGGCACCGTGTGTACGAAGCAGAGGCGGGCGTTGCGGTGGATGAGGGCCAGCCCGCTGCTCAGTTCCCGCAGCGAGCGCAGCCCCAGCCAGCTGATGCCCAGCCCTTGCAGGGTCAGCGAGTAGGCACCACTGTGGGAGGGGAGGTGGTGCTCAAATGCAAGGGGGCAGCGCACCGTTGACCACCCCCATCAGCCAGAACTGCCCTCGCCTTCCTCCTGTCCCCAGCACACACTGCAAACTCCCATGGAAAGGTTGCTGCTGGAGTTCTCGGAGAACAGGAACCCCCTTCTCTTCACTATACATACACCCAAAACTTCTCCCAGGCCTCCCTGGGCAGCTCCTCTCTCGGCAGGGACCCCCTCCCCTGGTGCTCACTCATGCAGAACTCGTCCCCGGATTACTCGCAGGTTCTGGAAGACGCTGAGGTCAGGCAGGCTGTCTGGCCACGCTGAGATGTACAGGTAACCTGCAGGCACAGGGTGAGGCTAGGGTATGGGGCCAGGATGAGAACCCCCAGCCCCATGAGAGCAGGCTTCAGAGAGACAGGGCCCACCTGTGATCTCCTCCAGAGACTCAAACACTTTGAGCTGCTCAGCCTGCAGTGGGGTGATGTTAGAGTCTGGGTCCCTAGAAGAAGGATTAGGGAAGGAGTCAGCAGGGCCAGGCGGAAAAGGCAATGGCACCCCACTCCAGTACTCTTGCCTGGAAAATCCCATGGATGGAGGAGCCTGGTGGGCTGCAGTCCATGGGGTCGCTAAGAGTTGGACATGACTGAGTGACTTCACTTTTGCTTTTCACTTTCATGCATTGGAGAAGGAAATGGCAGCCCAGTCCAGTGTTCTTGCCTGGAGAATCCCAGAGACAGGGGAGCCTGGTGGGCTGCCATCTATGGGGTTGCACAGAGTCGGACACAACAAAAGCAACTTAGCAGCAGCAGCAGGGCCAGGAAGGGGGTGGGTACAACCTGCTCCACAAGCTGGCCCTGTCACCCTCCCCCACGTCCCCTCCACTTAAACCCTTTGCCCATCAAGGCTGGCTGTTCTCATCCTGAGCTTCAAAGCCCAGGCCCTAGTTTGGCAGGATCTATCAAAATAATACTTACATCCTTTGATCTAGAAATTCTACTTCTAGGAATGTGCCCTAGAGAGACACTGGCCCCTGTTTCCAGAGGCATGTACAAGGGAGAACTGTTTGTTAGAGGGACAATAAAAAACGTAAAGAAATTAAAATTTTTTAAATGTTTTAAATTAAATACCTAAATATTCCATCAGTAAATGAGGAGCTGTTAAATGTAACCCTGATCTATTCAGACTATTGATGAAAAATTCACATTTAGGAGCATGTGTTGGATTGGTCAACAAGTTTGTTTGGGATTTTCCATATGATGTTATGGAAAAACTTGAATGAACTTTTTGGCCAAACAGGTAGTATTTTCTGGGCAAGAAAATACTATTAAGAGCTTTACAAATATTAACTCATTTAAACTTTATAACAACCTTATGAGGGCAGGACTATTTCTGCCCCCATTTAAGAGATGAGGAAGCTGAGACGCAGCAAGAAGGCCACATGACTAGTAAGTGGTAGAAGACAGGTGTCAAACCCAGGCAGCCTGGGCTCTTAGCTGCTACTGTTGGCTGCCACCTGCTTCACTGCTGTTGAAAGAACAAGGCAGCTGAACATGAACTAACTGTCATAACCAGCTCTCCAAAGCTACGGGCAGACAATATTCACAGCAGGCTCACATTTTAAATCAACCTCTCCCCCGCAAAATTATTAGAACTACATTTCTCCGTGCATGCATGTCTATATATGTATAAATGGTCTAGAAGAATACACACAAACTGTTACCAGTGGCCTGAAAGGGGAGTAGAGGTGGAGGAAGTGAAGAGAATTTTCTCCTTTTTGTAATACATACTTTTACTGAAGTATAATTCACATGCAAAAAACCACACAGATTCTTAGTGTGCAGCTTGATGAGTTTTGTCAAATGCATCCATTCACATATCCACCTCCACCAGTGATTTACAGAACATGTTCATCACCCTAGAAATTTCCTTTGTGTTCCTTTCCAGGCCCTCACCCCGGCACAGTCACTGTTCTGATTTGTGTTACCACACAGTGGTTTTGCCTATGCTGGAACAATGGCAATCACACAGTGTGGACCTCTCATCTGACTTATTTCACTTTTCATAATATTTTTAAGATTTTTTTTGATGTGGACCATTTTTAAAGTCTTTATTGAATTTGTTACAATAGTGTTTATTGTTGTTTATGTTCCATTTTTTTTTTTTTTTTGGCCAAAAGTCATGGGGGAATCTTAGCTCCCCAGAGATGGAACCCACACCCCCTGCATTGGAAAGCGAAGTCTTAACCACTGGACCACCAGGAAAGTCCTAACATAATGTTGTTCTGTGTATCCATAGGCTATTTCTTTTATTGCTGAGAATTTCACTCTAAGGATATATCATTTTTTACAGTTAACCCTTGAACAATGCCTGGGTTAGGGGCACCAAACCCATTTATGAAGTTGAAAACCCCAGTATAACTATATAGTCAGCCCTCTGTATCCACAGTTTCAGATTCAAGCAACTCCAGGTTGTGCAGTACTGCAGTATGGATTTACTGGGAAAAGTTCATATTTAAATGGACCCGAGCAGTTCAAAGGCCTTCCCAGGTGGTGCTAGTGGTAAAGAACCCACCTGCCAATGTAGAAGGCATAAGATACATGGGTTCGATCCCAGGGCTGGGAAGATCCCCTAGAGGAGGGCGGGGCAACCCACTCCAGTATTCTTGCCTAGAGAATCTAATGGACAGAGGAGCCTGGCGGGCTATAGTCCATAATGTCTCAGAGTCAGACATGACTGAAGTGACTTAGCACACACACAAGCAGTTCAAACCCATGAGGTCCAAGGGTAAGCTGGGTTTATTCATTCAGCTACTGATGTTGTTGGTTTAGTCACTAAGTTATGTCCAACTCTTTGGCTACACCGTGAGCTGTAGCCCTCTAGGCTCCTCTGACCATAGGATTTCCCAAGCAATACTGGAGCGGGCTGCCATTTCCTCCTCCAGGGGATCTTCCCAGCCCAGGGATCACTGGCATCCTCTGCACTGGCAGGTGGATTCTTTACCACTGAGCCACCAGGGAAGTCCAGCTGTTGATAAGACATTTGCATTCTTTTCAATTTGCGGCCATTCTGAATAAAGCTACTATGAACTCCCAGAGAATTTTACTTTATCTGGATGGCGTAACCTCCATACAAGCAAGTGCATGTTTATAGATAACATGTCATTCATGAGAAAAACTCCAGGAATTCCCTGGTGGTCCATTTAGGACTCCTCCCCTTCATTGCCAAGGGCCCAGATTCAATCCCTGGTCTGGGCACTAAGATCCAGCCAGTCACATGATGTGGCCAAAAACAACAAACAAACAAAAACCAAAAACAAAGAGAAAACCCTTCCCCCGCCCCCGCCCCCACCCCCCAGCCAAGCTGGGCTTCCCCCAGCTTCCTTTGTATCCTGGGTCTCCCATCACCCCCTAGAAACACTGCCACCTCAGGATTCAGTGACTGCCCCAGTGCTGTCTCAGGCCGTGAGTCCACCCTGCACTTTGAGTATACTTACCCTGCAAAGCTCTCTGACAGAAACGCCAGGCTCCCAAAAATCTTCTTGCAGCCGGCAAACTCCTGGATGTTGGCACTGGTGACCGCTCTCACCTCCCGCAGGTGTTCCATGCCCAGACCGTAGCACACTGTGGGGAGGAGGCAGGGGCATTCAGCCTCCACATGGAGCACCAGGAACTCAACCTCCCGGATTCTGTCCACAGTCCCCTCCTGGGTCCACATGCCCCCTCCCCACATTCACAAGAGACACAGGGGAACTTGTGGGAAGCTCGGGGAAGGGCCAGGGGCAATCAGCGGGAGAAAAGGACTGGGTCCCAGGGCAGTCTGAGGAAGGGTGGTGCAGTGGGCTAGGCCAGGCCGGCTGTTTCCGGGGGCAACCACTGGGTACCTGGGGCACAGGGCTTGCTGCATTTCTCACACCTCTGGGTTCCATCCTCAGCTGTCACCTCTTGGTTGTTCAGGGGACAAACCAGGGTGCAGGATCCCACATCCGTAGACAGGTAGTTGTCTGAGGAGGTCAAGATCGTGTGTCCATGTATCCTGGCCTTTCACCCCCACACCCACCACGAGTCGTGTCACCATGCCCAAGCAGTACAATAAGAATGATATCAACTGAGGCTGAAATGCCCTGACAACATGCCTGAGCCCTGGACACGCATCCTTTCCTCACGGAAGCCCTATGTGATAGGCACAGTTAGATTACCATTTTGCCAAAAGGGAAATCAAAGCACAGAGTTCCCTGTAAATTACTCAAGGTCATTGTGCTAGAAAGTGGAGGAGCCAGGATGTGAACCCAAATGGCCTGACCCTACACTTTGTATTCGAGCCCACCATGGGAAAGTTATGACCAGCACCCAAGAGCCCACTGCTGTCTCCCACAAGAGGAGAAAAGAAGTCCCCAGATCCAAAGCCAGTCTCTGAATGCTTATCAGTAAACAGGGGAGCTAATAAATCAAACTCAGATCCATCTCACCATAGAATAAAAGTTAACATTTAGGGGTGCTGAGTATTGGCTGGGCACAGTTGTAAGAGCTTCACAAATATTAACTCATTTAAACTTTATGACCACCTTACGAGGGCAGGACTATTTTTGCCCCCATTTAACAGATGAGGAAACCGAGATGCAGCAAGAAGCTCACATGACTAGTAAGTGGCAGAGCCAGGTCTTGAACACAAGCCTCCTGAGCATGGGCTCTTAGCTGCTCCTATTTGCCGCCACCTGCTCCGCTGCTGTTTAAAGAACTGGGCAGCTTGACACAAACTGCCATGACGAGCTCTCCAAAGCCAGTGGCAGACACTAATCACAACATGCTCCCGTTTATATAAACCAAACTCCCCAGCAAAATTACTAAGACTATGTTTCTCCCCAGCACTTACAAGGACAGGCGGTCACACAGCTGGCACCGAAGGTATAACGCCCCTCGGGGTTGGGCATCGACTCGAAGGTGTCCGTGTTGTAGGTGACCAGAGCTGGGCAGTGCAGCTCACAGATGCCGCTGTGGTTGAAGTGGAGGCAGGCCTGGGGGACAGGCAGTGGGCGGGCACTGGGTTGTTTGGCCCTGATGTGCCAAGAGCCATAGAACAACACTGGATGGGATGCCCCTCCCCTTGCAGCCTGAGGGCTGGGGCCCAGGGGGCACATACCAGGCAGTCAGAGTGCTTGGGGCCAGTACAGCCGGCAGCGCACTGCTCGTGGCAGCAGTCGGTGGGCTGTGGGCCCTTACAGCGGGCACAGCCACTGGCACAGACGGTCCGCGTCACTGTCAAGGCGGGATGAGGGCTGGGCGGCAGTCTAGGCACCAGCCCCTCACCAGCACCACTTTCTGGGGAGACTTCCTGCCCCAGGGAAGAGGCCGAGGGCTGGCACAGCCCCTCCCGTGTCACTCAGCCCCCGCCCTCCAGGCCCTGGGCCGCCCTGTAACTCACAGCTCTGACAGTCCTCAGAACTTTCTCCCCAGCAGCTGGGAGCTTTACAAGCTGGAGAACAGGGTGCGCCTGGAGGAAGAAACAGAGAGGCAGTGAGAGAGACCGAGACCAGGACGTGAAATGCACAGTGAGGGGCAGACCCAGGCAGGAAAAGAGAACCTCAAAGCCAGAGGCATGATCTAGAAGCAGAGAAAAACAGGACAGAGACCCACAGAGATGAAGAGATGCAGAGAAAGGGGAGACGGGTGCTGTTAGTGCGGCAGCAGAGGGGCACAAGGAGTAAGCCAGGAGTCTGGGGTCGCTGGGCTGCGTGACAAAGGGTGGCGGCTGCAGGCAGGGGGCAGCGAGGCTTACAGGCCCGTGAGCGGTTGGTGTCTATCTGCTTGAGGGGCAGCTGGTTGTTCTTGTGGAAGATATCCTCCCACAAAATCGTGTCCTGGTGGCAGAGCTGGGGGTTCCGCTGGATCAAGACCCCTCCCTTGAGGATCTCTGTGGGGTGGGCAATAATCAAGGGCTTTTTCCCCCATCTGGCATCTTCTTATCTCCCCTGGGGCCTGCCTGCCTTCTAAAAGTGGAGCAGGCCTCTGAAACACATCCCAGGTTCCTCAGGGAGCAGAGAACACCCCTTCAGCATCTTTGAGCCTTGTCAATACCACCCACAAACAAAGATCCAGGGGGGAGTGACTTGCCCATGCCGCCGCCTCCTCTCCTCCACCTCTACTGTGTGCACACGGCTTAGCAGTTAAAAAAGTGTGAAACCCAGCCTCACCACCACTACCTGGCTGTGTGACTTATCCTCCATAAACCCGTTTCCTCATTTGTAAAATGAGAACACTGGTGTTTCCCTTGCAGGATTATGGCAGGAGTGATGGGATTATGCATGCAAAGCACCGGGCACTCAGTCTGAAACACTGTCTGTTTCAGGGCTGCCACGTACAGTTACACGGGTTGTTCACTGTACATGTGCACTCAGCCAAGACGTGGGCAAAAATCCAGCCTGCATCCTAATCATCAAACTATGCGGGCTGGTGCAAGCTGTGACTTCCTGGGAAGAGGGGAAATCTTTTTGAATCTTCACAAGGGCGCCTTTCCTAGTTCCACCTGCATCCATCCGGACAGGACCCCAGTTCTGACTCACAGTCGCCCCTTGGCTAGTAGGGACCCCTGGCCAGCTCTCAGTAACCAGCAGAAAGTTTCAAGGATAAAGGTGGCCACCTGTGAGGCTTCGCAGCTGCAGCTCCTGCAGCCCTCCTGGGGCCGTACCCGCAGCAGGGGCAGCACCTTCCAGAAAGTCTCCATTGTCCAGCACGGCCAGGGCATAGTGTTCCTCAAAGAGCTGAGTGCCTCGCACGATTCGCAGTCTCTGCAGTGGGACCTGACTCACTCGATTGTGAGCGATGAGCACATAGCCCTGCACCTCCTGGATTTCCTGGGAAAGGGACAGAGGAGGAGAGGGCTGAGGAAGGTCAGGCCCTGGACCACTACCATCCAACCCCCAAGACCTCCTCAAGGTCCCCTGTGCTTGGGGATCTTGGGCAAGGGCCCAGCTGCCAAGCAGTCTGCCCACCACCTCCCCAAACCAGGTTCTAGGACCAAATTCTAGTATGATCAAGAAAGAAAATGAGGGGATGGGGGCAGCACTCTGTAAATTGTGGGCACCCCACCTCTCTACACCTCAGCTGTTCCATCTGTAAAGGAAATGCCTGGACGTGATGATGTCTGGGATTCAATGGACTGAGCGTCGCACACCTGGCCCCGCTCTGGGACACAACACAGAGGCTGGCTTCCACTCGCTCGCCTGTTCCTGACCCTTTCACATATATTTCCCACATGATATTCTAAATGGGCTCCCCAGGAGGAGTCCAAGTATGCCTATGGCTCCCAATGTAGTATTAGTCACTCAGTCGTGTCCAGTTCTTTGCAACCCCATGGACTGTAGCCCACCAGACTCCTCTGTCCATGGGATTCTCCAGGCAGGAATACTGGAGTGGGTAGCCAATTCCTTCTCGAGGGGATCTTTCTGACCCAGAGATTGTATCCAGGTTTCCTGTACTGCGGGTGGATTCTTTACCATCTGAGCCACCAGAGAAGCACTCATGGCTCCCAATATACAGACAGGGAAACTGAGATCCAGGGAAACCAGGGGCTAGACCACATTCACAGGGCTTGTCAATGGCAGAACTGGACTCAGAACCTGCCAGGGCTTTCATTACTCCAGATAGGAGGGGGACAGTGGCTGGGACAGTTGGACAAGGGAAGGTGATCATGCTGGTGAGAGAGCAAAAAATATAGCCCAGGAATAGATGCATTCCACCCAGAGATGTCCACAGTCAGCCACACTGTAGACAGAGAGTCAGCTGGTCTTAGCGTAGGACAGATGGGGTGAGACATCAGAAATGACTTCCCGGTTCAGGAGCCACAACGAAAGAGAAAATTAAGGCGGGGAACCTTCTTCTACCACCCGTCTGCAGGCAGAGGGCTCAGCCCAGCAGGAAACAGGGCCTGGCTGGGTCTTGCCCATGGGCCTCACCTGCAGGAAGGAGAGGCTGGCATCAGCAGGCAGATAGGTGAGCTCCAGGTTACCCTGTACCACCTGACAGCCTTGGTAGAGGTGGCGCAGCATGTCCAGGTGGGTCTCGGGACTGGCTGGCAGCCGCAGCTTCATGTCTGTGCCGGTGCACACTGGCAGAACAGAGAAGATGGGTCAAAAGGCCTGCGCAGTGAGCTTCTCCACCCGGCCACGTGTAACAGCAAAAGAAAGTGTGCAAGTCTGGGAAAAGGGGGGAAATCAGAGAGGAGGTTCCCCCCGCCAACTTGCCCCATCCTGAGCATCCAGAGGGGGTCCCACTGGGCCAGCCTTAGGGAGCTTGCCCATTCAATCCAGGGTGTTGGCTGGCAAAGAAAGCCTTCTTTTGTCCCAAAGGCACGACTCAGGGCCAATGGATAAAAATCCCCCGAGAGAGGCGATGATGAATCATGAATCCTCTGGATACCCCCTGCCCCTTTCCCGAGCAAACAATGCCACTCACATGCCAACCTCCTGGCAAGGCATACCCACCCCCGCAATGCCACCCAAAAAGTGGGGAAGGAGGGTCAGCTTGAGTCATAGTTGGGGCCTGGGGACCACCAGTGGCCTGGTCACTGCAAGGACTTCTGGGATTTCCCCAGGCAGAGCAAAGGAGTGTCAGATCCCAACTGGGTATCTGGACCCAAGCTGCAGACGCTGAGCCAGAGTGCTGCCTGCTCCAAAGCCTCCTCTGCTGGTACCTCACCCTTGTCGCCTCTTCAGGGCAAGACTCCAGAACCAGCTGGCAGAATCTGTGCCACGAAACTCCTGCCACAAGGGCACTACGTCAGCCCTGTGTACCTGCCCACTGTCAACCACCAGCCAAGCGGCATCAAGACAAACTGCTACCCAGCCCACCTGGACCCCAGTCCAGTGTCCCTGAGACCAGAAGTACCCACTAAGTCCAGGGACACTAGAAAGGGTAAACTACCTCTGGTAAGGGGGCACTCTGGCAGCAGCTGGCACCATGCCTACCAGCAGGGGGTAGATTAAAGGGCCCAGTGGAACTCGTTTTTCTGCTCTGGTGAGAAGATGAATCACCTGGCGCGTCCTGCCCAGGAGGGTGTGCCGAGGGAGGTGGGTGGAGGGCACCCCCTGATCCACAGATCCACAGGTGCCTGAGCTGTCTGGAATTCCTGCTGGTCTCCACTCCACCTCCCATGGACTACGTGCAGATTCAGGGGGACAGCACAATGGCTGACCGTGGGGTCTGACACCAGGGCTTCCTTCTGCTTTCCCCACAACTTGGAGCCTAAGGTCAAATCCTGAGAGGTAATAAGAGATACCCTCTGCCCCCAGAAATCGGAGGACAGACTGGGGAAACAAGCCCCAGGGGTCCGGCCTGGGTCAACAGCTACAAGCGGACAGCCTCCCAGAAACACCCAGAGTGGTCTCTCTTCCCACCCCTCTGGCCAGGGAGGGAAGGAAGCAAAGAGGGAGGAAGGGGAGGGCCCAGAAATAGAACTTAAGGGTCCCTCCCCGCAGACTTCCAAGAGAAACAGGATCCGGGGGTGGCCGGCCAGGCCCAAAATAACGCCCGCTGCCAGGACCTCCCCCAGCCTCAGCAGCTTCAGCTGCTTTGTAGGCACAGCTGTCTCCAGGTCTGGACCCCAAGGCCCTAGCCCAGGCCAGGGACAGGGACCGGCAGAGCTGGGGCAGGGGCCGTCTCCACCCCCTGCGGCCTCTGCCGCCTGGAAGGGACACACCAGCTGCGGTAGCCGGGCAATAGGAAAACAACAACAGGAACCCTGGGGGCAACAGGGGCAACTGAGCATGTACTGTGTGCTGGGCAGGCACTCTGGGTGGAGCCTCAGCCCCCAGAGGCTGGGATCTGCAACCCTGATTTTGCAAAGAAGGAAACTGAGGCTGCCAGGAATTATGCTTCCAAGATCATAAAGCTGTGAGCAATAGAGGCATGATTTGAATTGGAGTCTGCCCGACTTTAGATCCCACATTCCTTCCACTAGGCCTAACTGCACACACGCCCCACCCCACACCCTGTGCAAAGGTAAATACACACCAGCTCTGTTGATGCCACTGATTACAACAGGCTCCAGGCCTGAGTGGCTGAGCTGGGCGGGAGGACCAGAAAGAGAGGGAGCCCCGCCCCACGGGTTTGTTTGTGGCCGTTTAGAATCTGATTAAGACTAAGTGCTTGTGGGAACTTCCCTGGAGGTCTAGTGATAAGACTGAGCTTCCAATACAGGGAGTGTGGGTTCGATCCCTGGTTGGGGAATGAAGATCCCACATGTGGCCAAAAAATAAAGACTAATTGTTTGCAACAAGTGGTAAAGTTGGGACTCTGAGACCTACTCCCTGGAGGACTGGGGACTAATAACCCCCAACCTGACCTGAAACCAAGAAGCACTTCTACACCCCCATCTTCTCACTCATATCCTCTCCTCTGTCCTCACCGTGGTCCCCAAATCCACTCTCCCTCAGTGATTTCCTCCAGAATAGGAGGTCCTGTCCCACACAGGAGAGCTTTGTCTCCAGAGCACCTGCCCTTCAGGAGCCAAATCTCTGGAGCAAAGACAGTGTGAGGCAGGACCAGACCAGAGCCAAGAACACAATGAGCCCTGGATAAGTGTTTGTGGAATGAAAGAATGAACTCCAAGCAAGAGTCTCCAAACCAGCGCTTTCCTGGTGGTCTGTTGGTTAAGAATCCACCTGTCAATGCTGGGGACACAGGTTCAATCCCTGCTCCAGGACGATCCCACATGCCACGAGGCAACTAACCCCGTGTGACACAACTACTGAGTCCGCACTCTACAGCCTGTGAGCCACAACTACTGAAGTCCATGTACTTTAGAGTCCGTCTTCCACAATGAGACACTACTGCAGTGAGAAGCCTTAGGTCTGCAACTAGAGAGTAGCCCACTGCTCACCGCAACTAGAGAAAGCCTACACACGACAACCAAGACCCAGCACAGCCAAAAATTAATTAATTAGTTAAAAAAAAAGAGTCTCCAAACCAAAAGGGACCAGCTGAGGTCACTGTGACCAGCCCTCTGCCCAGAGGCTGGTCACAGCCCCCAAGTTTCTCTAACTGAATGTCAGTGGTCAGGTCCCAGCTCTAGGGGGCTCTCAAGTGGGTTCTCTCCTTTTCACCAGCCTTCAGCCTCACCTGCCTCTCTTGCTCACCAGCACAAAAGCCAACACTTCTTTTTTTCCATGAACACTGCCTGCGTCTCCAAAGCTCACCTGCCTTAGACCCACGGGGCCAGAGCCCATTCCAGTGACACCAAGGTTCACCTAGCACACACACCTGGTGGATCAGACCGGGGCCTGGGCTCAGCTCATTAGGCCGGAACCCTGGAGGGGCTGCTCACAGTGTAACCCTGATAAAGTCCCTGGATTTCCAGGGCAGAGGTCAAATCAGATCCACCTGTATGCCTAGCAGTACCTATGACGTAGCAGGCGCTCAGTGAATATTTGCTGACCTGACTGGCTGTAAGGCGCGGATAATAAACAATAACAACTCTTACTCTCTGCAGAGAAATTACATGAAAGTTAAATGAGATAATGAATCAAGAAACAGTGTGCAAACATGACAAGCCTTTGTCAACAGAGCTGGGGAAACACAACCATTGGCTATAATTCTCCCACTCCTTAAGAGAGCACACACCCCTCTCCCTACCTCGCCTCTCATCCCAAGGGTGGGGAGAAAAGGTGGCCTACTGAAAGATGGCGGTGTCAGCATGGAGGGGCTTCCCACAGTACAGACGGGGGGGAATCTCTTTGCCGATCATGCTAGCACCAGGGGCAGGAACACCCAGCTTGGCCCTATACCAGCCCCAGCGCCAGCCCCACACCGGTCCTTCCCTCGCCTGCAGCCCTGTCGGTCCCACTGGCCTCTGCCCCACTCTGGCCTTCCATCCCCTGCCAATCCTAGAGGGCACAAGAGGAGGGCAGACAGGGCCTGGACGCGGAAGGGAGGAACCCCAAAGCCAAGAGGGAAACTAGGGCTGGGGGCGCAGCTCACCCTTATTTTCACCACAATAACAAAACAGCACCTCTGCCCTAGTCTGGCCACCTGACTGCCCCTGAGGCTTTGCGTAACACTTTGATCAACAATTTTCTTTTGGCTCTGTCTGGTCTTAGTTGCAGCATGCGGGATCTTTCCTTGTGGTGTGCGGGCTTCTCTCTAGTTGTGGCGTGCTTGGGCTCCAGAGTGCAGGGGCTCTTGGGCTCACTAGTTGCCCCGAGACATGAGAGAATCTTAGTTCCCCAAGCAGAGATCTAAGGTGTGTTCCCAGCATTGGAAGGCAGATTCTTAACCACTGAAATACCAGAGAAGTCCCTCTGATCAACTCTAATGACTCCTCACCAGAGTCCCAAAATGCCCTGGACATTACTGGGTTGCTGGGAAGCCTTGGCTAAGTCACTTTGTTTCTCTGAACTTCAGAGAAGTTTCTCATCTGTGCTCCAACTTCACAGGATTGTTGCAGAGAAGCAATGACACTGTAATGGATGAGAACTTGGCAAATAGGAAGCATGCCGCACTTTTCTAAAAGTTAAGTCCATAAAGCAGGAGTCTGGGTAATTCCAAACCAAGAGAAAATGAAAAGCGCTTTGTATTTGACTTTGTAATACAATGTATTTTCTCTTTTGGCATTTGATCCTAGCTTTCAGTTATTATTTTTTATTGAATAGTAGAACGAGGTTACTTTCTCTAAGTATAGCAAAAACAAGGAAGGAGGCTGTGGGGGAGAATCCTTCAGGAATTAAACTATGGTCTGTCCAAGATGTGTTTGCTGCACTTTACAAAACCTTGACTGTAAGAAAAGAAAATCCCAAACCCCTGGGCTTTTCCCCCATCTCCCTTTCCCCCTCAACCCTGGCATATAAGGGGAATGCTGGAGGCAGCTGGGTGGGTCTCTGCCATTTTAGCCATTCCCCTGCACAACATGTCTCTCACAGCACCCAGCACTGTGGGCCGAGGAGTGAGGAAGCCTTGAGGAGCCCCCAGCACCCAATACTGCAGCAACCTAGCTGCGCTCCACCTGCTCAACTCCCAGGCCCAGGTGAGGAGGGCAGCGGCTCGGCCTGGCAGCCCAGACTTGCCTCACTCTTCTCCGCCAGAAGCCTGCCTGGGAAACAGGGAAGGAATGGGGAGGAGGCTCCTTGCTCAGAGAAAAGGCGGCGTGGGGCCACCTCCCGCTGTTTACAGCAGCTCTAGAGGGAGTTCCTTGAGAGGGCAGAGTTCAGCAGGGTGACCGCCGTGAGGCCACACAAAGCCCAGACACACAAACACATAGACCACACAACTCAAGAACACCCTGACACAGCAGCCCCTCAGATAACACAGCAAAGCTCTGACAGAGGGGCCCTCGGGCACACACAAACAGGCCAACACCCACCCCTTCTCCAGACTCCCTGATCGGTGGAGACCAGCCTCCACTCCTAATACATTCTCATTCTGGCTTCCCCACAACCCGGCGATGCAGGGCCCAGTGTCCCCCAGTGTTCAAGGTAGATGAATACAGTGCTTTCCAAGGTGTGGCTGGGGGTCCAACTGCCTGGATCTCATCTGTTGTTGTTTAGACATTAAGTAGTGTCCGACTCTTCTGCGACCCTATGGACTGTAGCCCACCAGGCTCCTCTGTCCATGGATTTTCCAGGCAAGAATCCTGGAGTGGATTGCCAATCTTCCTGATCCAGGGATCGAACCTGCATCTCCTACACTGGCAGGTAGATTCTTTACCGCTGAGCCGGTGGGGAAGCTGGAGTCTAATCCAGGACCCACCAATTACTTGCTGCCACTTCACCTCTTGAAGCCCAGGTCTTTGCCTGGAAATTGGGAACACTGGCAGGACTTCTCTTATAGGGTTGTGCTGAGGATAAAAGGAGGGAACCCAGGCAAACATGCACAGCACCTAGTACAGGGTGCATTTCCCATATGCGTTAGCTTTAATCATTATGCATCTAGATGGACAGATGGGGAAGACACATAGTCCCCCCCCCTCTTCCCTACATACAGCATAAAGGAAAAGCAGACGGGCCTGGCGCCCAGCACACCTGCGTCTCTCCTTGTTACTTAGCTACCCCCTCTCCCTCCCACTGCCCAGCAGTCCCTCCCTCAGAATCCTCCCGTTTTAATGCCCCAGACCAGAAAACACACGGCCACCCCACCGTGGCCCACGCTTTCCAAGTGACAAAGCACACAGTCCCTAGGTCGGCCCTAAGGAAACTTGTTCAAAACAAACTTCTTCCCCTTCCCCCACCCCCGGCTCCGGTGAGGCAACGCTGCAGTCGGACTGGCCACCCTCGGCTCCCCGGCTCCGACTGGACAGGTTGCTTTCCCCACCTCCCCCTTCCGCACCCCAATCCTGCCCGAAGCCGGAGTAACTCAAGCCACTTGGCCGAAAGGGGGCGGGGAGGGGGCCGGGCAGAAGGGACCCCCAGGAATCCAGCCCAGTCCAGTCTGGAGGCGGAGGTTGCCAACTGGAAAGGCTTTGAGAGAGGAGCTTGAGGGGCTCAAGAAAGGGGAAAACACACACACACCATGCAATTCACCCTTTGAGGGAAACTTTCTGAATAACTTCAGAGAACTTTTATGACAAGTTCGCGGAGCTTGCAAAGCGCCGCTCCCATCTAGAGTCGCTCCGGCGTAATCGCCCCCTTACCCCACTTTCTCTGGCCCCTCCGAGCCCAGGGCCGGCGGCTCCGAGCGCCCCGACTATCTGAAACCTGGGATCAGGGAGCTCCGATGCCCCCCGCTACCCGCGCCTGCCCGGGGACATCGGCAGGGATCCCAGGCGGCAGGGTCCCCAGGCGGCAGGGTCCTGTCGCCGCTCCCTGCCCTCCCCACCCCAGACCCACCTTGGGTGCCCGCGGCTCCGGGGGGCAGGAGGGCGAGGAGGAGCCCCCAGCGGCACCAGGCCGCCAGCTCCATGGTGCTCACTGCCGCTCCTGCCCCATGGCTCCGGCTGGACCGGGCGGGGAGGGCGCCTGGAGGGTGAGTGGCGGGGGCCGGGCGCTAGCGCCGGAAAGGGCACCGGGCGCTGGAGCGGTCGGCGGCCTCAGCGGCTCGTCTTGGCTCCGTGGGCACGACGGAGGGGAATCTCAGCTCCACAACTTCATTCTTGTACTTCCTCAAGGCAGCCCTCCTCCTCCTCCTCCTCCTCCTCCTCCTGCTGTGCTTGGGAGCAAGCGCGCTCTCAACTCGCCCCCCCACCCCCACCCCCTCCAACCGCATTCCAGCAAGTCCCTGGGAGTGGCAACTCCCAGCTTCACTTTCTCCCTCTCTCCGCGCAGGCCTGGGTGAGTCGCTCCCAGCGCCCGGACGCCGGCAGCAATTTTCGCCCGTTTCCATGGAGGAACTCCCCCCATCCCCCAAGAAGAACCCCACCCCCCCTCCAAAGGAGAGGAGGATGATCGCGCCTCCCTTCCCCGAGAGTCTGGGGCAAACACTTTAGCTTGCCATCCTGAACTTTCTTTTAAATCGCAGGTTTTATCTTAAAACATTCCTGGCCGTTTGCATCCTACTCCATCAGATGCCTATTTAATACCAAGTAATGATTTTCCTAGCACATCCTCAAGTGAAAATGTTAGTCAAGGAGGGGAATGTTTTGCCTTTAATCTGTGGCATCCAGGACTCACTGGCATACCTTTCTGGAATCTTCTAGGTATATTTTCCACTTTGAAAAGCATGGTTTTAAGGGAGTCTACAAGTTTGGAGATGGAGAGGGCAATGGGGGAGCCTGGTGGGCTGCCGTCTATGGGGTCGCACAGAGTCGGACACCACTGAAGTGACTGAGCAGCAGCAGCACAAGTTTGGAGAAAGAGTCAAATTGGAGAAACCTACATCTCAGTCCTTCAAAGAGCATCCTCGTTACTTTATGGGGCACTCAGCAGCCAATTCATCCAAGATTCCTTCTCTGTCCTTTGTCTTTTATTAGGCTGCTCCATTCGACCTCCCCACCCCTCATTCCACCTGGAGCCCCGGACTCAGTTGCTAAGATCGGGTGGGGGGTGGAGTGGGGGCGGGGAAGGAAGGAAAGCTAGGTTTTTGTTGGGAACGCCAACAAAATATTGCACGAGATATACCTGCCCTAACAAATGACTTGTTGTCTATCTGATATTCAAATTTAACTGGGCATCCTTATTTTTATTTGCTAAAACTGGCAACTCTAGATGGAATGCTGGAATGTTCAGCCTAGAGCAGGACTGTGCTGCTCAGAGGGGATCAGAGGCACGCACTGGGGGTGGAGAAAGAAGGACATTAGCATCTCTTAAACTGCTTCCTTATTCCTAGCGTGGTTCTAGGCCAGCACTTTCATGGTAAGGTCCAGAGAACAGGGCGGTCTGGGATCAGGATGACCTCAGTTCAAATCTCAACTCCACCACGTGTTAGCTGTGTGACCTTGGGCAAGTGACTGAGCCTCTCTGTGTCTCACTTGTAAAATAGTATCTGACAGACTACTAGGGGTTAAAGGAGATAATACTCCTGAAGCTCTCAGCATAGTATCTAGCACATAGTAAAAGGAAATCAAACCCTGAATATTCACTGGAAGGACTGATGCTGAAGTTCCAATACTTTGGCCACTTGATGCAAAGAGTCAACTCATTGGGAAAGACTGTGATATTGGGAAAGATTGAGGGCAGGAGGAGAAGAGGGCTACAGAAGATGAGATGGTTGGATGGCATCACGGACTCAAGGGACATGACTTTGAGCAAACTCCAGGAGATCATGAAGAACAGGCAAGCCTGGCATGCTGCAGTTCATGGGGTGGCAAAGAGTCAGACACGACTTAGTGACTGAACAACGGCAACAAAACTGCCCAGTAAGTGGTCTCAGGTTTAGTTATACTGGGCAAACCTAGGTTCTGTGGGGCCTGAAGTTAGGAAATTTGAGGAACTCTCTTTAAGAAAATGAAAACAAAGTTGTTAGTACAAAATTAGACACATACATGCAGATGAGGAGCCTGAAACTTACCCCACTTTATTTATTTTTTGGCCATTCCCTGTAGCAAACAGGGATGGAACCCATGCTGCCTGCAGTGGACTCAAGGAGTTTTAGCCACTGGACGACCAGGAAAATCCCCCTTACTCCTCTTTAAGACCATAGTAAGTCCACCTCCGGCCCTAACCAGTAATGTTCAAACTGTAGATCAGTAAACACTGGGTTGGTGGTGAAACTAATTTCAGTAATCAGGACAAAAACTTTTTTGTTGTTGTTAAGAAATAGAATGCAATCGAAAAGGTTCGCTACAAGTAAGTGGGGTAAGTCATGGGTGTCCTGGGTGATGAGGTACAATGGATTTATTCTTTGGAATACAGTCACATATGTTCAAGAAATACTGCTGTATAGGGGGACACAGTGACCCTTCATAATGGGCATCAATAATATCCCTATTTTCTCTAGGGGTGAGGAAACGGTGGCTCAAACACATTAACAAATTTGCCCAAGACATTGTCGGGGCTAACGAGGGAAAAGCAGAACAGCCAGCACAACCAGCCCCTCATTCTCACCCCAGCCCAGGCCCTAGTCAAGGAGCTTCTCAGACCCGTGGCCTCTCAGCCCTTCAGAGAGAGGAGGCGCTGCTCTGGCTCCAAGAGTCATTTGCTGGCCACACGCAGGAGGGCTTGCACCTGCGCCAGGCACCCAAGCTTGTGGCTTCAAGAGCATCAGGGTGTTAGAGTCAGGGTTGAAGACGCCCCCTGGCCCCCGGGCCCAGTGCTCCCTGCCATGGTGGAGGGTTCATCCTGCCAGCCAAATTGCTGTGGTGCCACCTTCACGTGATCCCCACTGTGTGCCACCCTCTGTCTCAGAGCCACACTCCTCATCTCTCTGAGTCCTCGGGCACCAAGAAAGGGGATGTTGTCCTTCCCCATTTTGCAGAAGAGGAGCCCTGAGACTTTGGCTTTATCCATTCAGCTCCAGAGCCTTGAACCCACTCTCCCTGCGGTCCCGACAAAGGAGTCAAAGGAGGCTCCTCCAAGAAATCCGGGGAAAAACTGGTCCCTCCTTCCACAAAAATTCGCCTCCCCACCCCCTACTCCGGTCTGGCCACACAAGCCCACCCTCTCTGCATCTCAGATCTCAGGGGGAAACTTGGGCTGGAGACAATGCCCGGTCCTGGAGGGCTGCTGGGGGAGGGCGGAGTCACTGGTCGGGGGGCGGTGGGAGCCGGAGTGGGGGGGGGAGGAGCGGCGGGGGGTGGGGGGGGTGGGGTGGGGGTGGGGTCAGAACTTCACGCCCCGGGAGGAGGCTCCAGAGGGGCTGAGTTTCCCAAAGAGAAAGAGCCCATTCAGAGCCAGGAAGGAAGGGGAGAAAACCTTGTCTGGTGTTTGACAAGAGGAGAGGAAGGGGGGCAGGGGTGGGCGCTGCTGATTCGCTTCTCCCCTCAACTGCCCCTCCAGCAGGGCCTGGCAGGACAGCCAAGGAAAGGGGATGTCTGAGGGACAAAGACAGAGGGGGGGCCTCAGGGGGAGCAAGGGGGGCTGGGGACTGCTGGGGTTGCTGGAGGAACCTGAGAGTTTGCCAGAAGGATCTGGTGAGGGGCCTGGGGAGTCAGAGACAATTGCAGAGGAAGAGGGTGACTGAAGGACAGAGGGCAGCGCTTCAGATCTGCCTGAGCGGGTCTTTGGCTGCAGGTACTGGGTCCACAGGCAGTGGAGGTGACCACCAGCACTGAAGAGGCAGGAAGGGCCTCTGGCTCAGGGAGGTGACCTCCAAGGGTCAACAGGCTGGGGGCTGGAACCAGCAGCCTGTGAAATACCAGTCAATCATTGACCAGCCGCTGACACTGGGGGCACAGGAGGCCTTGTGTGTGTGTGTGTGTGTGTGTGTGTGTGTGTGCATGTGTGTATGTGTGTGTATGCGTGTGTTGGCACCAGAGTCTCGTCCTCTCTGGCTACCTCAACAGCCAGCCTGGGGTCAGAGGACTGAAAACAAACAGAAAAAGGGAGGAGACACAGGCCACAGTCCAAAGTCCAGGTCACAAACTGGGGCCTACCCCACAAGGCCTCTAGTCTGGGGCAAGGTTTGCTGGGGAAGTATCTGTATGAATTAGTTTGTTGGAAGGAGTCCCCCAAAAGTAGGCACAAGGCCTCTCTGGGGCCACAGGAGAGTAATTTGGAAGTTTCTGGTCAGAAAACCTATCCTTAACTTGCAACCTAACCTCTGGGAGGCCAGTCTGTTAACCCCAGTCCCCAGGTTAGCAAAGGGGCAGAGCCCAGAGGGACACACCAGACATGTGAGGCCCTGGGCTTGCCCGATCGCCTCCCTCAGCCCCTCAGCCCCTCTCAGGAATGCAGGCCAAGGCCTGGGGAGTTGGCCTTCCTCCCTCTCTAGGCTGCCCGCGCTCTCATCTGGCTTTGATGCAGATGCATGGAGCAGCCGTGGCTTCCGTCTTGGCCTGGGCACGAACAGCTGTCCCGGCTTGTGATCCCGTGTCCTGTGCTGTCAGTGTGTTGGTGCTAACTGCTCACCGTGTGCCTTAAGTGCATCTGAGGGGCTGTCCTCACGTGGTAACTGGGCTGTGTGGCCTTGAATAAGGCTTCACTTTGCCATCTGAAATATGAGAGTTGCCCTGAATGGTTCCTGGTCACAGTGTTGTGGGTTTGGTGTGGGAGTAGTGACCCTTCAACCCCTACAACTTGTCCCTTGAAAGCTCCATTGAGTCATCTTTTTGGCAGATTCCAGATTCCTTGTTTCACAAGCACTGGGTCTTCATGCTCTTTTCAAGCCTTGAGGACCCCATGCACACCCCACTTGCTGCTGTAGATACAGACGACTGGGGTGTGAATGAGGACATTCTTACCTCTGGCTTTCCGTTTGGGGAAGAAGAGACTAGGAGGCTTTCAGAAGCATCAAGCTATGGCAATCATGAAGTCTTGATACGGGGGGTGGGGGGTAATTCCAGTTTCAGATGATTTCATTGACTGAACCCATGCCTCTCTTTCCTTGCACTTCCCATACAGTCATCTTTTAAAATCCATCAATTCCTCTTCCAATTCATCTAATCTTTTTCCAATGCCAGCACCAGCTGGTCTAAGCTTCCATGAGTTCCATAGGCAAAAGCATGGGTCTGTGATCTTGGATCTTGCCCCCTTTCAATCCTTCCTTTCTCCCATACAATACCAAAGTAAATGTTTTTGACATAAATCACATCATTTCATTAGCTCCGGTGCTAAAACACCTCCTAATGGCTTCCTGTTGCCTAAACTTTTCACCTTGACCTGAGACCTGCCAGAACCTGGTCTCAGAGCCTTCCAGTCATGCAGCTTTCTTTTCTGTCTTTCAGAGATGCCAAGCTTGTTCCTGCCTTAGGGCCTTTGCACTGGCTGTTCCCTCAGCCTAGAACAATCTGCCCCCAGGGGTTAGCATGGCTGGCTTCTTCTGGTCAAGCAGGTTTCAGCTCAAATGTCACTTTCTCAGAAAGGTCTCTGACCACCTAATCCAAAGTGGCCTCCTCCTCCTCCCTCCTTTGCCTCCTTCCCTCATTCAGGTTGTTTTCCAATTATATTACTCAGTGCTTGTGACTATGGGAAACGGAGTTTTTACGTTATTCCTGTTTTCAAACTGATGACATACAAATGGCACAAAGTTTCAAAGGACAAGAATAAAAAACATCTCTCACTTCCTTGTCACCCAGATACACAGTTCCACCTCTCCCCAGAGGCAACAATTATTTCCACTTTCTAAGTATAGTCTCTAAAAATGACAAACATAGTATATATACTCTTGTTTTTCCTCACACGAGGTAATGTGTAGACACACACATATTGTTCAGTATTTTGCTTTTTTATACTTACCAAAAATATCATGATGGTTTGTTTTTCCATGTCAGGATATTATAAATCTGCCCCATTCTCATTGATTTCTATTTTGTGTTCTATGATAATTATCTGGATCTTCCTCAATTTATGTAATTCATTCCCTATAGCTGGACATTTAGTTTTTTCTTTTTTTCTGCTTTGAAAATACTGAATAATGCTGCCTTGACTAGCTTTGTACTTTACCCCATTTTGCACTTGTGCAGGTATACCTAGAGATTGTGTACATGTAGATATACCTAGGAGAGAAATTGCTGGTTAGAGAGTCTATGGAAATTATTGGATTAAAGGGTATGTATATTTTACACAGTGCTAAACAGTCCTACAAGGAGATCCAACCAGTCCATTCTAAAGGAGATCAGCCCTGGATGTTCTTTGGAAGGAATGATGCTAAAGCTGAAACTCCAGTACTTTGGCCACCTCATGTGAAGAGTTAACTCATTGGAAAAGACTCTGATGCTGGGAGGGATGAGGGGCAGGAGGAGAAGGGGACAACAGAGGATGAGATGGCTGAATGGCATCACCGACTCGATGGGCGTGAGTTTGAGTGAACTCCGGGAGATGGTGGTGGACAGGGAGGCCTGGCGTGCTGCGATTCATGGGGTTGCAAAGAGTTGGACACAACTGAGCAACTGAACTGAACTGAACTGAAACAGTCCTACATAGTGATCATACCAATGTGCTCTTGGTATTAGCAGTTAAATTATCCTGGTCTTTTGTTTAACATTCATTTATTGCCTGTCTTCCTCCTCTGACCATGGGAAAAATGGTACCTTGGTCATTGCTCTGTCCCCAGAGACTTGCACATGGTAAACTGCAATACCTATTTGATAAATTAGGAGGAATCCTCACTGTAGCTGCTGCTGCTGCTAAGTCACCTCAGTCATGTCCGACTCTGTGCGACCCCATAGACGGCAGCCTACCAGGCTTCACCGTCCCTGGGATTCTCCAGGCAAGAAGGAGTGGGTTGCCATTTCCCTCTCCAATGCATGAAAGTGAAAAGTGAAAGCCTCACTGTAGACTATCCCTCAATTTTTTATTCTAAGAATATGGTCAGTTTGCCTATGAGCCCTCAGCACACTGTAATGTTTGCTTTTGTCTTTCTCATCCCTAGACTTGGAAGGATTTCTGATTCATTTATTTTTTTCCTAGTGCAATTGCTAACACCCAGTAGGGCTCAATAAGGCTGAGTTGAAGGAATGAATCAATGACTTTGCAGGCTGTGACTCACATGAAAAACCAAATCCAAGTTAGGAAACAGATTAAGATGAGGGAGCTCTTGAGCAAGGAAAGGAGGACCTCTGGGCTGAAAAGTGGGGCGATGGAGAAGCCTGGTAATTGTTTCTTCTGGCAGGAAAAGTTCTCAAGAGATGTCCCAAAGAAACAACACCTCATCTCCCATCAGGACAACATGACAGACCTCTCCACCTTTAATCTAGGATTGTTTTCTCCATTGGATAGCCATAAATTTTCAAGGACCTAAAAAATGTTTGAGGCGTGAAAAAATTTTCAATGCTAGCTCCAAAATACGATAAGAAAACTGCAGAAAAACAATTAATATTTTATTAAAGATGTACAAAATATAGCAATATGTCAACTATTTACATAAACTCAATTCAATTTATATATCAGTTCAGTTCAGTTCAGTCGCTCAGTCGTGTCCGAATCTTTGCGACCCCATGAATCGCAGCACACCAGGCCTCCCTGTCCCTCCAAAGTAATCCCAGGGCTGATCTCCTTTAGAATGGACTGGTTGGATCTCCTTGCAGTCCAAGGGACTCTCAAGAGTCTTCTCCAACACCACAGTTCAAAAGCATCAATTCTTCGGTGCTCAGCCTTCTTCACAGTCCAACTTTCATGTCCATACATGACCATAGGAAAAACCATAGCCTTGACTAGACAGACCTTAGTCGGCAAAGTAATGTCTCTGCTTTTGAATATACTATCTAGGTTGGTCATAACTTTTCTTCCAAGGAGTAAGCGTCTTTTAATTTCAGGGCTGCAATCACCATCTGCAGTGATTTTGGAGCCCCAAAAATAAAAGTCTGACACTGTTTCCACTGTTTCCACTGTTTCCCCATCTATTTCCCATGAAGTGACTATTTATAATTTTTATTTAATGTGCATGCTGCCGCATTTTAAGATGTTTGATATAGGATGAGGCTTCCTAAATTGGAACCTTGAAAGTTTTAAGAGCTGTTTCTCAGAAGGAGAATCCGTACTCTGTCAGTATTTCATCTTCTTTAATCCTAAATTTCCTCATTTTTAAGTGGGAATCTTAGTAAAAATTTCATCCAAGCATTATAGTAAGGACAAAATAAAATATTGTATTATAAAAGAACTAGTCTATCACCCATACTTCAGCTATTTTTAACTTTTAAAGGGAGTGAGAAAAAAGAAAGAACTGATCCATCAGATGCAAAACAGTATTAGCACTCAATTATTTTCAGTCAGCTCCTGGAGGGCTGAGTGGTTATTTTGTTCATTTCAGTTTCCCAATCAGTATCAAACTGGGTGCCCAACTCCAGGGGACACTATTCATGTCATATTGAACTGAAAAAGGTACCATATGCTGGAAAATATAATGTGAATGGGCACCCCTGAGCGCCATTCACAGAACATAAAATATGAATGGTGCCTCCTGGAGCTGGGCCTTACCTTGGTGCTAGGGCTAGGGGCTCAGGAAATGTTTGCTGACAGAGTGAAAGAGTAGAATCCAGGGACTTCCCTGGTGGTCCAGTGGCTAAGACTCCGAGCTCCTGGTGCAGGGGCCGTGGGTTCAATCCCTGGTCAGGGCACTAGATCCCACATGCCAAAACAAAGACCCAGTTCAGTCAAATAAATTAATTAATAAAAAAAAAGAAAGAATAGAATCCAGAGAGTGGAGTGGAGGAAAGGGCAATCATTACACACACACTAATTATGCTTCAATCCCTGGGTTAGGAAGATCCCCTGGAGAAGGGAATGGCTACCCACTACAGTATTCTTGCATGGACAATTCCATGAACAGAGGAGCCTAGTGGGCTACACAGTCAGACAGGACTGAGCAACTAACACTTTCACTTTCACTTCCTATTCCCAAAGATCCTCCTCTTAATTTTTCTTGAAATAGGATATCTCTCTTATCTCAGAGTAGTCTGAATCATGCTGGTGATTTGATAGCCCAGCTTTGGCACCCAAATTCTTATGATGAATTACATTGTTCATTCACTTAAACCAACAAAACACGAAAAAACTCCATGCTCGGTCTTAGCAATTGCCTGTGTGTGTGTGTGTGTGTGTGTGTGTGTGTGTGTGTGTGTGTACTCAGTTGTGTCCAACTGTTTGCAACCTCATGGACTGTAGTCCACCAGGCTTCTCTGTCTATGGAATTTTCCAGGCGCAAATGCTGGAGTGGGTTGCCATTCCCTTCTCCAGAGGATAGTCCCGATCCAGAGATCAAACCCGTGTCTCCTGCATTGGCAGGCCAATTCTTTACCACTGAGCCACCTGGGAAGCCATAAACCAGTTTTAATAAAATTCAAAAGAGATGACCCCAAAAGCTTTCTCATTATCACTTTGTGTGGTCCATAGTCATCTAGATTATGCATATATCCACCTTCACTCTATCATGTCCTTCCTTTGTATGCTTCCCAATGGGGGATGTGTTCCTTCTATTCGAAAAATACCTTTTAGTATCCCTTTCACTAAAGGTCTGCAGTGACAAATTCTCTTTGTTTCTGTTTGTCAGAAAACATAATTAGTCTTCATTTTTGAGTCATATATATTTTTATATATCAAACTCTAGGTTTTAACAGTTAATTTTCCTTCTGCGTTTTAAATATGTGGCTCCATTGTCTTCTGAATTTCATTTTTACTGAAAGTCAATTGCAAGTCTTAGTATGGCTTCTTTCAATTCAAATGTCATTCTTGTTTTTTTCAGCCGTTTGTTGATGATAGATGCGATCTCCTGCTAGGCCTACCCTGAGGCAAATTCTGTACTAGTGCTGGCAGTAGAGTAGTGAACAAGACAGCAAAGTCCCCCCACAATCTTGCCTGGGAACAGAGACCACCACATGTTATATTCCCTCCAGGTGTTATTACTCCTAGAAGCAGTGTTTCAGTTGAGACTAAAAGAATCAGCAGGAGTAAGAATGATATGGACGAGGGGACGAGGGAAAGCCAAGGGTCATGGCCTCTTGAGGGAAGTCTGGAGCAGAGAAGTGAGGGAGATCAGTAGGCAGGAGTCAAGATTATGCAGGGCTTGTGGAATTATGATTTTATCTTGAGGCAAGTAGGAGCCAGTAAAGAATTTTAAGGAGAATGATATGGTCAAGTTTCGATATTTGGAAACGGAGCATGGGCTGGAGGGGTGTAAGCAGAAGTAGGGGGATGTGTTAAGAGGATACTCTGGATGCCTGGACGACAGATGATGATTTCTTTAACTAGAGTGGTGGTGCCAGTGGAGTTGGAAGATAAATAGACACTTCCAGGTACGAGTGCGGAAATCCGATTAAACTGGGGACAGAAAAATAGCCCTAGCTCAAACAAAGAGGTCCTGGAGAAGAAAGAAGACAGATGTTGATAAAATACCACTTTATTTTGCTTCTTAACCTATCCGGTGTCTCCCTTACCCTAACCCTGTCGCCTTGTTATATGCAGATAACATCTAGGCGAGGGGCGGAGCAGGCGCAAGCAAAAACCCGGGAACTTGTATTTAAACTGGGGTGGACGTCAGAGGAGAGCAGACGAAAGAACACAAGGCACTTCCGCTTACTCCGGAAGTGAAAGCTCCTAAGCTCCTCCGCAGGCGGAGGGCCAGGGTGGAAGGATGGCCGGGCGGACTGCGCGGCTGGTACTGCTGGCTGGAGCAGCCGCGCTAGCAAGCGGCTCCCAGGGCGACCGCGAGCCAGTGTACCGCGACTGCGTGCTTCGGTGCGAAGAGCGGAACTGCTCGGGGGGTGCACTGAAGCACTTCCGCTCCCGCCAGCCAATCTACATGAGTCTAGCAGGTAAGCCACACCCCGCGGTAGGCCCCGCCCAATGATCTTGGCCCCGCCCCCTAATGCCACTCTGTAATGATGTACCTTAGTTCCTCCCTCGGGTCCGTTATGGGTGTGAGTGAGTGGAGCCCCAGAGTGATGATAGCCTGTCAGCCAGGAGCTTCGTTTACTTTTTATTCATTCACTCAAATGGGCATTTACTACCGCCTGGGTCTGGAATGACACCGAAATCAGACCAGGGTCCTGCCATTGGGGGCTCATAATGCAAGGAGACGGCATTTCGAGCCCCCAGGGATTCTTAGATTAGATAGCATGTAGGGAGGAAGGAATCATTTCTGACTTTGAAGAGCTGGGGACACTGATTATCTTGGACATTCCTGAGAGGAAGGTCTTCCCAATGGATGCATTAAATTTAGGCCTGTGTCCATAGTGGGCACTTAGAGTGTGACAGGTGTCAAAATAGTTATTTTTCACAACAACTCTTTGAGGTTGATTCTCTTAACCTGATTTTTACAAATGAGGAGACTCAGAGAGGTTAGGTGTCCTGCTCAAAGTCACACAGCCAGTAACTAGTAGAGTTTTCAGTTCTCGTCTGTTTGACTACAAGTTTGTTCTCTTCACTGTCTTTTGTTAACCAGACAGAAAGAACAGAGAATGGAGGCCCTGGGTAGATATGGACACATCCTGCAGCTTGGTTTACTCAGGGTGCAGAGTGCCTGAAAAGGAGTCGTGGGAAATAAAGTTTAAAAGGCAATGTGGGGCCTCCAAAGTCAGAGTGAAGAACCTGAACTTCATTTTCATAGGTGGGGGTTAAGATGACAAGGGTTTCTTCCCTGGGGAGTGAGAGCAAATCCTGTATTCAGGAAGAGCAAACGTGAACCCACATGTCCACAGATGAGTCCATCAGATGCCGAAATCTCCATCTTGAGTGAAAGAAGAAGAGACATCTCTATTTGCTCACTGTACACTCTAACACACACACACACACACACACACACACACACACACCTTTCCCTTGTGTGTATGTTGCACCATCACTCATCTGTCCAAGCAGAAAGTTAGAATTTTCAGATTTCTTCTGGTTTTCTCTAACCTGCAGGCCCTCTTGGCTTGTGTTTGGGTTTGAGCCCCTTTCGGGCTATCTCTGTGCCTCCCCGTGCTGGGGAATCCACCAGGCCATATTTATCTGTTTCAGGTTGGACCTGTCGGGACGACTGTAAGTATGAGTGTATGTGGGTCACCGTTGGCCTCTACCTCCAGGAAGGTCACAAAGTGCCTCAGTTCCATGGCAAGGTGAGCTGGAGGGTCAGGTTAAGTATATGGTGGGAGTAAGATGCCTCTAGTTGGATCACGCTGTTGAAGCAAGCCAAAGTGTGGGGTGATGAGTGTGTGTTCCTATCCTCAAAACATGCTGGTTTTCCTGTTACCAGATGGGAACAATGTGTCCTGCCTCTGGATTTGAGGTAACAAGATCTGGGAGGTTTTGGGGTCTCCTCAGGGAGTGGTGCTGGGCTGCTTCGAGTGGTTGAGATGCCCACCTTGCTACAAGGACAAATTCCCAGCGGGTCCTCTTGGTATGCTCTCTGTTGCTTCTTCAGTAGGGGTCTGGATTTAAAATAAAAATACCCCTCAGATTGCCCAGTGAGGCACAGAGGCTCAGCTTGCTGATACCCTTTGATCCAATAAGATCTTACTCTAGACTATTGCAGTTGGTAAGAATTATTCTCCCCAGCTTGTCATAGAGTAAGGTGAGGCTCAGAGGGCTGTGGTCAGTGGTAGAAGATGGATTAGTTCTTGTGTCTTCTAGATGACAGGTCTGTGCTGCTTCCACCAACTATACTGAGGCCATCAGCACTGGCCTGCCTGGTCTTCCCAGTGCTGTGAATGCTGACCAGGATAGAGGAATGACTCTCAGCCAGGGAGCGCAGGGGAGCTCGCTGACCTGAAGAGGGACTGCATCTGAGGCTTTGGCCAAGGTCCAGAGCTGAGGAGCTGGCTGGGGACCTGGGGATGCAGTAGGTCAGGCAGAGGTGGGTGGGGCCATCTGGGCGTCGCCGGCCCCTCAGGCCCCCTCCATGTGCTCCTTTTACAGTGGCCCTTCTCCCGGTTCCTGTGCTTCCAAGAGCCAGCTTCTGCTGTGGCCTCTTTCCTCAATGGCCTAGCCAGCCTGGTGATGCTCTGTCGCTACCGCACCTCCGTGCCAGCCTCCTCCCCTATGTACCCCACCTGCGTGGCCTTTGCTTGGGTAGGTAACCTGGCAGGATTCCTGTTCTACACCCTCATCCGAGAAAGAGGAAGCCTTAGATCCCCATTCTCACCCACCTCGCTTCCCCTCAATTTTCCAGGGTTAAACCTGCAGCTGTGGGGTGGTCCAGCCTGGGGAGAGCAGGGAAGGTGCTGAATCAGGCCTTCACCTTCTAGAAGATCCTGGGTCAGGCTGTCTGAGAGGGAGGGAGACAGGAAAGAGACCTTGATCTCGTCCTGAAGCAGGAAGCTGCTCAAACACCCAGTAAGACAGTTTACAGACACAGAAGGGAGATGGGTGGTAGGAGCATGCTGGGACCACAGGTCTTTCCCAGGACCCCTGTGGAGGGTTCAAAGCCCTG
This sequence comes from Capra hircus, assembly GCF_001704415.2. Lineage (NCBI taxonomy): Eukaryota > Metazoa > Chordata > Mammalia > Artiodactyla > Bovidae > Capra > Capra hircus. Next base: position 39,699,938 of record NC_030826.1, on the reverse strand, counting down.
TCAACCCCAGGCGAGGCCTAGAGGCAGTGGCAGCAACAGTACTCCATCTAGAGCTTAGACCATCCCTGGAGAAGCTGAAGTATGTTCCATCTGAGTATCCAGAGAGGTCTCTGAGCTTCACAGAGTGGCTGGTCAGAAGAGCCAGCATCTGGGGCCTGGAGCTGCATGAGCAACAGGGACTGTGGTACAGATATGAACCACAATCACCTTGGGGAGGGCATGAGAGGTTGCAATGGATGTCTCTGGGTCAGAACTACCATGGTAAACCTTAGGGAAACAGCCCCCACTCACTCACCTTGCTTCCATCAAAGCAGCCATTTGTTCAGGTGTTGAGTGCCTACTATGTGTGAGAGATCCAAAAGCATATATTAACACATGGGTCACCACCCTCTGGTACCAGTCACATAAGTACACAATTGAATGTAAAAGGTCAGCTATGAACAAGTCCAGTGAAGGCTAGATCAGTGCTGTGGGGGGTGTGATGGGGTCTAGACCAGCACGGGGCAATCCAAGAAGGCTTCCGTGAGGAAGGGGTATGTGAGGTCAAATCAGAATGATGGGTGAATGTGCACTGGCAGGACAGAGTGCAGGTTATCTGAGGACATGAACCCAGGAGGCCGACCAGGCAGGAAGCTGGGAGGGGGTGTGAGGCAGGCGAGCGGGTGGGCAGCAGCTGGAGCCTGGATATGGATAGAGGTGGAGAGCCTGCAGGCATAGTAACACTTTAGATCTTGACTCCCAAAACCTCAGGAAGCAATGAGGGCTGCAGAGAAGGAGCTTCGTGAATACATTTGCCGTTCTGGCCTCTGTGTAGAGGCCAGGTTGGAGGGGGCAGGAGGGGATGCAGGGCCTATTTGGTAATTTTCTTGTAGGGCACAGTAGCTAGGCTAGAGAAGTGGCACAGGTCTGGGGGAAAAGGGGCATTAAAGCAAAGTGTGTTTGAGCTATGTTTTGGAGGTAACATTAAAATTTTTTCATGTGTTTCTTTAACAAACCCATACACAGCTCTTAGTCTGTGCCAGGTATCATTCTAAGCATTTTATAAATATTAACCTTGTCAATCCTGTAAAAAGCTTATGAGGTAGGGAGTATTATTGTCCTCAGTTTACATCAAGGAAACCAAGGACTGGAAAGTTTAAATTACCTGCCCCAGGAGCCAGGGTTTGGCCTGGCATCTGGCTCCAGAGTTTACACTCTTACACCATCTTGGCTGTGAGGCGACCTAAGATGAGAAGTGAGGAATCAAGGACAAGTCCTGTGCTTCTGCTTAGAAGACAGTGATAGAAACGAAGTGTGGATGTCATCACTGGGGGGAGCTTGGTGAGAAGAGAAGGGATCTGGGATGGAGACCCGAGAAACCCCAAAACTTAACAGCTGAATAGGGGAGGAGGAGCCAGCAATGCAGACAGAAGGAGTGGCCAGAGGGGCAGGTGGAAAACCACAAGGCCATCGTGTGGTCGGGGGAGCCCTGGGACAGGGATAGGAAGGAGTCGGCCATTCTCCCGAATTCTGCCTCAGTCAAATAGGATGAGACTGAAGGTCTCTGCGGACCTTGGGGAAGCTGATCGTGTCAGGGGCCGGAAGTCTAGGCCAAACCTTGGACTTCAGAGATGGGGACTGGAAGGAGGGCCAGAAGGAGGCTGTGGAACCTCTGGGAAATGGTGCTCCTCCCTAATACTTTCCATTCATAATCTTTATCAGTTATAGAACTCAGATCACAAGGTGGGCATGGTCCTAAGTTCTATACGTATATTTTCTCATTTAATCCTCATGATACCACTGCAAGCCCTGTGGAAGGCTCAGAGCGGGGAAACATACCCAGAGTTATCAGCTCACAGGGTGGTGACTAGTGCAGACAGGCTGGCCCCCAGGGCTGTCTGGGCCTGAGCACCTACCCCTCTGGGCTGTCTCCACGTGTGCTGCTGCATGATTGCTGGGTATCTGCTGTGGGTAGAGACAGGGGTTCGTGCTTGTGGTGGCTGAAGCCCCCATCCCAAGGAGCTAAGCTGAGTGGGAGGTGCAGGTCCGGCCAGTCTGGGAGGCAGGATAGAGGCCAAGGCGAAGAGGGGTCAGGGAGCGAGCTAGCGATCTATGAGGTGGAGACCACATCGTCTGGGTGGAAGAGTCTCAGGGAGGCGCAGGGAGGAGGGGAGCCTGCATCTCCTTCTACGGGATCTGTAGGCCTGGTCAGGCTTAGACATGTGCCCAGAGGGGAGAGGACGTTGGATTCCCACCTCCTGAGCTGGGGGCCCAGCAGGAGTGAACGTGCAGAAGCTGGTCAGTGTGGGGCCCGGACCAGCATCCTTGGGAAGGTCAGCCTGACCACTGTGGCTGGCTGAAGGGCAGACGAGGGAGTTAAGAGGGAGCAGAGAGGGCTCTGAGTGCCAGACTGAGGGGCCAGAATTCTTGTGTAGACTGGGGCCTGGCATCATCCCAGCCTGTCACCGAGTGGGACAGAGCCACCACTTCCTGTTTTTGGCCTCACGCAGAGAAGCGAATTTGGTTCTGGCTAGATGGTGACTCCTTGGAAGGAAAGTTATGACCAACCCAGACAGCATATTAAAAAGCAGAGACATTACTTTGCCAACAAAGGTCTGTCTAGTCAAAGCTAGGGTTTTTCCAGTGGTCATGTATGGATGTGAGAGTTGGGCTGTGAAGAAACCTGAGCGCTGAAGAATTGATGCTTTTGGACTGTGGTGTTGGAGAAGACTCTTGAGAGTCCCTTGGACTGCAAGGAGATCCAACCAGTCCCTCCTAAAAGGGATCAGTCCTGGGTGTTCATCGGAAGGACTGATGTTGAAGCTGAAACACCAATATTTTGGCCACTTGATGGGAAGAGCTGACTCATTTGAAAAGACTCTGATGCTGGGAGGGATTGGGAGCAGGAGGAGAAGGGGACGACAGAGGATGAGGATGAGAGGGTTGGATGGCGTCACTGACTCGATGGACATGGGTTTGGGTGGACTCCGGGAGTTGGTGATGGACAGGGAGGCCTGGCGTGCTGCGGTTCATGGGGTTGCAGAGTTGGACACGACTGAGCAAGTGAACTGAACTGAATGCAAGCAGGAAAGCTGGGGAAACTGAGGAGAGTTCACTTGTCCCCTTTCCCTTGGCGTCTTCCAGGGACACGGATGCCTGCCCTTACTGCCCCCTCGTCCCTACCCCTGTTATCACAGGACAGTGCTGCCTGAACTGTCTGAACCAAACTCAGAGCCTCCTTGGGTAGACACGCTGGTCTGAGGGGACCTCAGAGTTCCTGCCTTCATCTTCATAACATGTGCCAGAGGCCGGTGGTCACTTCACAGCTCTCACTTTGATTCCGCCTGATTCTGGGGCCTTTCGTCTCACTGGCACCTGCCACTCAGCTTCCGTCTTGGTGAGGATCATACCTCCCAGGTGTGTCCTGCAGTCCAGCATGACAGGTGATACCAGGTTGGGAGAGGACAGATACCTACAGCCTGTGTCTTAGGACACCCTGAGGACATGCGGCCCCCTCTCCGTGCCACCAAGAGGGCCTCGAGGGACAGAGTCTCAGTGCCCACACTCTCTTTGATGATCCAGTGTGGATTTTACCCTCGATCTTTAGTCCTGCGTGCATTTGCAAGAGGGAAAAATCCCAGGCTGTATGGAGGTTGTGACTGTGGACTTTGTTGTAGGCTGGGTTTTCTGGAGCGACTGGGGCTCCTGATTTTTAGTGAGTTGGGGTGGGAAGGCCCCCCAACCTGCTCCAGGTGAGGTCTTGGGGAGGGGGAGGGGTCTCTGCGGCTTTTTCTCCGGCACGTAGCAGTGCTGACGAAGCTTTGGCATAAGAAGTCAACCCTTGCCTTGACATTTAGACCTGGACTTGGGCTGGGCAGCAGCCAGGCTTTGGAGGAGCCCACCACAGACCTTTGACTTCATGGAACTGGGGGCCCCTGCTCTCTGCCAAAGCTACGAGGCTAAACCGGTTCTCTGTCCCTTCATCCAACAAGGAAAGGTCCTTGGGGTAGCGTGAGGATGGGGTGCCAGGAAAGGCCAGACTGTCTCTTCAGGGTGATTTATGGTGGTGGGGACTAACTGTACCCCACCTCTGCTGAGGAAACTGGGAGAAGAGACAGCAGAATGATGGCTAGACTTCCGGAAGGACATCCCTACAGTCAGACGAGCGCCAGTGGAACAGGCAATGGCAGGAAATCAAGGAATCCTTTTTGATGGTGGAAAAAGTCCCCCTCCTCCCGTCTCCATCCACTTCTTGCCCACTTCTCTCTCAGGAGTGAACTGGGGCTGGCTTGCCCTGCCTGAGGCCTCTGGGAGAGGGGGGGCAGGATGGCAGCAGGCATCATATTTAACATTCTGCCTCCCCCACTTCTGAGACAGCGAGCTATTTAAAGACCCACTTGTCCCCACCGCGGTGGTGTCAGTGACAGCCCCGAGCACTGGGGCTTAGCACTGGGGTCGAATTCTTGACAGATCTGGCTCACTTGGCATCCAACCAGTTTCACGGCTGTGATATTTTTGTCTCAATTTTCTTATTTTCCAACAGACTGAAGCAGCCTCCTGCTCTCCTCCACCCAGCCTGCCGTGTCCCCTCCAGTTCCGCCCTCCTGGGCACCCTGCCCCTGGCCTCCCCCTTTCCTCAGTGTTTATGCAAAGTTCTTGGCGCCCATGGCCCTCCTGGCCTGTCTGATTGGCCAGTTACCACCTCCCACCCCCGGCTCCCCCATTCTACTCAGGCTTGGCCGAGGAGCCTGGGAGCAGCCATACACTTGGGCCCTCCCGTCCTTCACATCCTTCTGTTCCTAAACTTGAGCCTTAATGACAAACTCTGAGTGAAGAGAAGTAATCTCTTTTCAGTGCATCCTGGGAGGGTCGCTCAGGAGCAGGGAGAAAGGGGCTCAGAAAGGGCTCTTCCTACAGCTGCGGTGTCTGTGTTCTGGGACCAAGAGACCCTGGGGCTCCGTGGTTTTCCCTGGAACATTGTGACCTTTGAGGAAGGGCAGTGGTGGTGGTCAGTCCCTGGACATGATGAAGGAAACAGATACTTCTGGGCTACCTATTGTGTGCCAGGCCCAGGAATAGCCACCACGTACTGAATGGTTTTGTTGTGCCTGGTATCTTGCAGACATCATCCTCAGGACCCTCTTACGCAGCAGGTGCTATTCTGAACCCTGTTTTGTACGTGAGGCAACTAAGGCTCAGAGAAGCTATTATTTGCTCAAGATCACATAGCTGTTTAGGGGCTGAGACAGAATTTGAACCCAGAGTCCATCTCATGATGGAGGCTCCAGACATCCTGCCCCCAGCCTGGAACTGTGGCTGGGCCAAGGCAGATTTGGAGAGACCACCCTTTCTCAGACTAGACTTCCCTGGCCACCAAGGAGAGTGGGAGACAGACTTGGGCTCTTTGGCCTTAGTTCTGTGAAGGGGTGTGAGAATCCTACGCTGGTCAGCAAGGTAGGGAGAAATAAGTCCTAATGTTTAACCCTGTCCTGAGCACTGTGCTGTACATTGTACTTGTTTTGTTGGTTAAATCCTTATCATTACTATGACTATTCCCATTTTACAGATGAGAAAACTGAGGCCCAACAAGGCTAAATAACTTGCCCAAGGACACACAGGAAATGCAGAGGCAGGATTTGAACCCTGGCAGTCTGGCCCTAGGGCCTGCACTCTTAATGACACTATCTCCCAAGTCTGAGGAGAGGGTCAGAAGAGGAGCCCCCCATAATGAGATACTCCCCAGGGGAAAGGGGACTTTTCAGGGTGCAGAGTCCAGGCTTCAGGTGGGTCTCTGTAAGTGGAAGGCACCCTGGGGAGGCAGTTGGACAGGGGACCAAACAACCCCAATCCCTGTCCCATAAAGCAAAAACAACCCCAATCCCTGTCCCATAGAGCGAAGCCCTAGCCCTGTGCGTTCCCCCACAACCCTCCAGGCCACTTAGTCTGCCTGTTACCTCCCCCTTCCTGCCATGGGTGACAAGGAGACCTGGCTGGCTGCCATTGCCTGCTGCCTTCCCCTCTGCCTCCCTGTCACGTTGGCTTTCAGGGCTACTTCCCTCCCCAAGGATGTCCCTGTGCCTGGCCTGCCCAGGAGACCTGGCCCACGTGATCACCTGGGCCCCGTCTCCAGCACTGAGCCTGCTTCTCTCCCTACTCTGACCCGAGCATCACAGACTTCGCAGAAGCAGAGTCTGAGGAAGGACTTCATCCTGTTCCATTTTCCAGCCTCCAGACCAGCGCCCATTACCGTCTCTGGGGAAGGGGTCCAGTCTCCAGGGATGGGACAGGATGGCTGTCCTCAAAAGACCTGGATTAATCACCTGACATCAGGGTTGGAAAGGGAACAGAGAATCACTTTGGGTGCCCCCTGATTTGTCCCATGGGGGAGCTTGGGCCCAGAAGGGCAGGGCCTGTGCCCAGGTCATGAGGAGCAGAAGCTGCAAGAGTCAGCCCTGAACCCAGGCCAGAAGGCTTCACCAGGCCCCCTGAGCCTCCAGAGACTTCCAGGCTTGAGCAGCTTTGCAGTAGAGCTTAGGCCTCCACCCCATTGCTCTCCCCATTTCTTCACAAGCCCCCTCAAGCCTGTGTTAGGGAACTCATCCTACCACCTAACCTTCCTGCTGCATACCAGGAGGAGAGTGGTTTTTTTACCCTGCTCCCTTTGTCCCCTGCCTGGTCAGTTTTCCTGGTACACTGGACCCAAGTGAGCAGCTCCTGGCCTTTACCCATCTCTGGCAGGACTGTACCACCCTAGCGCATCCCTCCCCACCCCTAGGGCCTTCCAGGCCAGACCTTGGCCGTCTCTTCCTTTGACTGTTTTCCCAGTCCTCTCACCCAGCCCAGTGTTGTGTCTCCACCCCAGCCCACCCTTCTTTCAGTAAGTTGGGTTTCAGCAGTCCCTGAAAAAAAATGCCACCACCAACTCCACGAGAGTGAGGGCTTATTTGCCAGATGATTTGTACTCTCTCCTTGCAGTTAATTTCCAGGAGAAAGGCCTCCAGCAGTCCCTTGGGCCCTTGCCCACCATAGCCCCTCCAGCCCTGCTCCTCTGCTCCTCCCAGATCCAAGCAGCAGCCACTGGCCTGGCGGGTTGGGCCGGCCCAGCCAGGGGAAGGCTGGGCTTCCTCCTCAGAGACTTGGGCCCAGTGGGATCTGCTTGATCTCCCTCCCTTGCTTGCTTGCTCCAGACACACCCCAAGCTGGCTCAAGCCCCTCCACCCCACCCACTTCATTCCCGCCCCCAGAGGCTGAGGTCACCGGCTCCCCTGGCCCGGGTGGGGCTGTCATCACCTGCCAGTTGGGGGAGGAGGTGAGGTTCCCCGGGGGCTGTTGTCTTAGCCATTGAGTAACCAGGGAACTTGACTGCCGGAACTGGTTCCCAGGCCAGGCCGGAACCTGTGGAGGCTGCAGCGTCGCAGCCTTGGGGGAGTTCAGGGGTGGGAAGATTGAGTCTGAGGGACCCAGACTGGGTGGGGTGGAGGGGCATGGGTTTGTTCAGGACCCAGGGAAGCATGTTGTTTCTCAGCTCCCCTTCCCCAAAGTGAGATGGAGGTAGACCCTCTGGGGGGTCTTCCCCGCCTCTGGGCGCCATTCTCACTGGCTGCCTCTCTCCTCAGGTCTCCCTCAATGCTTGGTTCTGGTCCACAGTCTTCCACACCAGGGACACCGACCTCACAGAGGTGAGCGCCCTCCCACTCCATCTTCTGGGGACAGTCTTGGAGGACCAGGGACAGCAGTGGGGCAGCCCTGGCTCTTAGTTCTCCTGACTGGGTTCACAGGACACTTGCTTTGTGCAGAGACTTTTCAGCCTGTTAGTGCACTTGAGCCTCACTTGACCCTTGTGAGGCAGGTGTGATCACTGGCTCTTCTTAAGATGCGGCAGCTGAGCTTTTGACAGGTGAGATCACTTGCCCAGGATCCCTCAGCCAGTGAAGGGGGACAATCCAGACTCGAGCCCACAGCTGTTGAACCCAGACTGCACTCTGAAGTCTGCGCACGCTCTTCCATTCTTGGCCGGCACACCTCTAAACCCTTGCTGCTGAGTACTTTTTTTTTTTTTAATTGTATAATGTGAATACAAGGGTCCGTCTATTGAATTCAGACATAAAACAGCGATAGAGGAAAGGAACATGAGACGTCCCCACTGGCCATAGACCTGGGACTCCCACAGTCGACTCTGGCTGGCTCTCCGCCACCCTCATCCCTGGTGGGTCTTCTCCCGGCCCTGCCTTCCATGAAGCCTTGTCCACGGCCTACTGCCCTCACACTGGTCCCTAATCCAGCTCTCCTTGCCCGCAGAAAATGGACTACTTCTGTGCCTCCACTGTCATCCTGCACTCCATCTATCTGTGCTGTGTCAGGTGAGCCCATCTTGGCTGCTCTGGGGGTAAAATCGGGCCCCGGGGGCGGAAAGTGGTCACCAGTCTCCCCGCCTGCTGGGGTTGCTGTTCCAGGGCTTTCACCACGCATGCACATAGCATCCAGATGGATCTGGAGGGGACTCCGTGATGGGACGGGGGCCCTGGCTCTTTCCAAGGAGCTATATAGCACAAGGTCACAGGCTGCCCCTCGGGGATTGGAAGCCTGCCCTGCTGGCCTGGCTCCCCTGCATGGCTGCTGGGGTGAGGGGGTGCTTCAGGGCATGCTGCCGTGGGGACCGGCCACTCAGTCTGAGCAGCTCTGGGCGGCGGGGCAGGACCGTGGGGCTGCAGCGCCCGGCCGTGGCCAGTGCCTTCCGGGCCCTCCTGCTGCTCATGCTGACGGCGCACGTCTCCTACCTGAGTCTCATCCGCTTCGACTACGGCTACAACATGGCGGCTAACGTGGCGATCGGTGAGGCGGGACGGGCTCTCTGGGAGGGCGGGGCCGTCTGCGGAACTGCTGCCTCGGGGTGGAGGTGGGCATGGGTGCCCACCAGAGAAGGAGGTTCTAGAGAGACCCTTAGGGTGAAGGAAGAGGGAAGAATTTGGGGGTGGGAGAGAGGGGCGGTTCGGGGGGAGGCTCCTGAGGGTGGCCCTGGGGTCACAGAGGGGAGACTTGGGGAGGCTGAGCCTCTCCCCACCGCCGCCCATGCCCAGGCCTGCTGAACGCGGCGTGGTGGCTGGCCTGGTGCCTGCGGAACCAGCGGCTGCCGCATGTGCACAAGTGCGTGGCGGTGGTCCTGCTGCTGCAGGGGCTGTCCCTGCTCGAGCTGCTGGACTTCCCGCCTCTCTTCTGGGTCCTGGATGCCCACGCCATCTGGCACATCAGCACCATCCCGGTTCACGTCCTCTTCTTCAGGTGGGTGCCTCTCCCTGCCCAGCACTCACCTCCTCTGTGCCTCTGCCACCCACCCACCCAGCCAGCTTGCCTGCACCACCCCACCCCCACCCCCCCACCCCCGCCCCCAGGGGACGCTCTCAGAGCTGTGCCTTGCCTCAGTGGGCTCCCCCCTCCACCCACAGCTTCCTGGAAGATGACAGCCTCTACCTGCTGAAGGAGTCAGAGGCCAAGGTCAAGCTGGACTGAAGGCCCTGGAAGCAGATCTGCCCTCTTGAGAATCCTGTCCATCCCTGCTGGCTCCCCTTCTTCCCCGAAGTCCTTGAGATGATTTGTTTTCCTTTCAGCATCTTGAACTTGGACATGAAGGGTGTGGGCCCAGAATCATGTAACCTGCCCACCCCTTGCTCACCCCCACATGACCCCCACAGGCCTTGGCCTCCCAGCAGACCTGGGGTAGAAAATGGGCAACCCCTCTGGTCCCTGGAGCTGAACTGGACTGGAACTGTGTTCTTAGCTCCACCAAGAGGAGGCTGTCTCTCCCTCCCTGTCAGCCTCCTCCTCACATCTCCTCACTGCCGGGGTGGTTCCCAGAACCCTCTGTCTAGCTGGGAGACCAGGTACCACGGCCTTTGGGGATACAGTGAGGTCCCTTCTGTTACCCCTGTGCCCTCCTCAGGGCACCGCTAGGTGGCACTAGATGCTTGCTCTTCAGCTGCCCAAGTTTCCCAGCAGATCTTCTCATGGGATCTAGAGGCAGTAAGCTGTTGGGATTGGGGAGCAGTCTCACTCAGACTTACTCCAGTCAGACCCCCGGGAGGCCTCACCGCACTCCCTCTTTGGAGCCAGGACCCCAGAGAGCGTAGGACAGGAATCCCTCTGGCCCCTGAGCTGCTGTTCTGGTTGGGAGCCCACACATGAGTGTGTGAGGGGGAACAAGTGTGTAGGTTGATGGGGTGGTGGGCACAGATCTGGGGTGTGTGGGATGCGGGTGGGGTGGTGAGCATTGACCTTGTTGCAGTGCGGATGTGTGTGAGTGGTTTTGAAGTGTGTGTGTTGGGGGACAGGCGGGTTAGTGTGGGTTAGGGGAATGTGCAGAGACTGAACATGAGTGCAAAGGAGTGTGAGTGGGGGGTGGGCAGGATCAAATCATGTGGCCAACCACTGACTGAACACCAGCTCTGCACACAGCCCAGGCCAGGCAGAGAGCCAGGATGTCCTCAGATCTGGCAGGGGTAAGGGTGTCCAGGTTGCATGTGTGTTTGTGTTCCTTTCTTTTGCACTCCCCTCTCTTTACAAACCTCATAGGGCTCCCACACAACTCAAGATCACCCCCAGAATCAGCCCCTTGGGAGGCAGAGGGAGGAAGGAAAATGGGGATCCTTCTTGCCTAGATATGGTTCGCCATCCCCTACTCCAGTGCTCTGCCTGCTAAGCCCCTTTGCCGGTTCCTGACCCAGGGCAGGGGGTGGGTAAGGAGCAATCTGGGGGCAGAGGGGAGAAGACCTCGGCTGGGTCTACTCTCTGATCTTCCCAGAAGCAGGCAGGGGCAGTGCTGTGCCTACGCTGTGGCAAAGGTGACCTCTGCCAGTTGCCAGCAGCCATAGCACATTCCTGCTCCACACAGATAGAACATGGAGCTCCAGAAACTTTCCATCCCACGGCCGTCTCTGATTGGAGCAGGGAGTCTGCTCCTCTTCCCCTCCCTGGGAGTAAGGGCGCTGAGCTAGGACTCCAACCTCAGGGACTTGGGCGGCCTGTGTTAACTTCTTTTGATACTAAGAACTATTTTAAGGTGAGGAGGGTAGCAAGGGACATTCTTAATAAACCAATTCTCAGCCTCACCTACTCTTTTCGATCTCATTTGTGTGAGTAGGATGGGCTGGAGGGAAGAAGACAGGGCTGGCTGGAGGCAGCAGAGGGGCAGAGGGGTCTCCAGCTAGGAACATGGGCGTGGGGATGGCAGGAACTAGATCCAGGGCAACAGCAGATATGGATGGAGCTCCTGTCCCACTTATCCTGGGGGCTGGAGGAGGGAGCTGGTGCCTGTTTTTCTCCCCTGCCATCGCTGCGTCTTTGGGACTGGACGGAAGCTCCACTGGCCACAAGTGCCACTTACATTTGCCTCCCCTTCTGGGTTCCACTAAGCTCTACTACTGTTTATTGGTTCTTAACTTTTCTGAGCTTCACCTGCAAGTAGGGTACTGCTGAGTGTGAGGATGGAAGGGACCTAGCAGGTGCGGGGCACACGGCAGATGCTGAAGGAGCTCCCTGTGACCCTGGCCTTCCTTAGTTTGGAAAGAATGAGTGTACAGAAACTAACCTTTCTGGAAGCTTCCGGGGAGGGAAAGGCCAGGGCCGATGCCTCCCATACCCCCACAACACAAGTCAGAACCCTTCCCTGGAGAGCCACAGACGGCACTTACACCAACTGACAGGGACTTATTTCTTTATTAGAGGCCACCTCAGACAACAGGGAATCTAGGCAGATGAGGGCCATTGGCCCTGCGTGCACAGGGGCCTCACACCCCCACCTTCTTCTGGGCCCAGGTGAAGAAGATGCCCTTGACATCGTCTACACCCGTCCGAAGGTGGGCAGGCATGGTGTAGGTGCGCAGATCCCGCACCTCATAGCCGCTCCGCACCAGGGCCTCCCTCACCTCCTCCTCGCGTACGGGCACCACTGCCAGCGTGGCCTCCCCAGCCAGGTACCATGACTCCTCCAGGGCCCCGATGAGGAGGAGGTGCCCCCCAGGCCTCAGCAGTGTGGTGATATGATCCAGGGCCTGCTGGAAGCTGGCCAGGTCTGGACTCACAGCCTCCAGGCAGAAGGCAGAGACCAGGGCATCGGCAGGCAGGGGTGCCAGGCCTCCAGCGCCCAGGGGCTGGGGCTGGTGCACATCGATGGGCAGGATCCTCTTTACCCTGGCTCGCAGCTGGCGCTCCTTCTCCTGCCAGGATTCCCTGTTTGGGGGCAGAAGGCAGGGTCAGGACCAGGGTTCCGGCCCCCCACACTCAGTTCTCTGTTGGCTCCCACCAGCCACTCCCGGGAAACCCCCTACCCAACCCTCACCCTTCAGCCTTTACCCCTTGCCCTCGATGAGACAGACATGCTGGCTGTACACACTCCAGTCGAAAGCCCCAGGCTCTTCTCGCAGCCAGAGCCTCAGCTCCTGGCGGTTCACCTCCAGGAAATCTGTCAGGGTGATGTCCTCAAAGTGGGCACAGGCGCTGAGCAGCTGGTATATAGTGGGGCCTGAACCGATGTCAATGAGGGTGCAGCCAGACACCTCACCTGGGTGGGCAGAGGAAGCGGGCCCTGGTGCTAGGCCTGCAGCCCCCAGCCTCAGTCACTGCCTCCCTTTCCTGCTTCTTCCCCGCTTCTCTCTGTTCCTTCTCCTGGTGGTGCTGCTGCTGCTAAGTTGCTTCAGTCGTGTCCGACTCTGTGCGACCCCATAGACGGCAGCCCACCAGGCTCCCTTTTCCCTGGGATTCTCCAGGCAAGAACACTGGAGTGGGTTGCCATTTCCTTCTCCAAAGCATGAGAGTGCAAAGTGAAAGGGAAGTTGCTGAGTCGTGTCCAACTCTTAGCGACCCCATGAACTGCAGCCTACCAGGCTCCTCCATCCATGGGATTTTCCGGCAAGAGTACTGGAGTGGGGTGCCGTTGCCTTCTGGTGTTAAGTGAGTCTCTATGTGGAAAAAGAGTTAGCTCTGGAGTTAGATGGACCAGGGGCTGAGTCCTGGCTCTAGCGACGGCTGACTTACCTTGGGAAATGAACTTAACCTTTCTGAGACTCAGGTTCCGCAACCATAAACTATGCCTACCAGTGAGGATTAAGATGGGGGAAACTCAGATGCCTGGCAGCGCCTCTCCTCCCGCCTCTCCTCTGCCTGCCCCCAGCGTTCCGCCTTCCCCACCTCTCCTCTCAGTTCTGAGTGTTCTCAGCTCCGAACCCCTCTCCTCATCTCCCTCCTCTCACGTGAGGGTTCCTGCTCCTCTTCCTCTTCTATTTCACCTCTTAATTTGACCTTGGGCTCTCGCGTGCTGCCCCTCTGGTTCCCTGATGACTTTTTGTCTCGTTTCCCCCGCGCTCACCGGTGGCGAAGGTCTGAGCCAAGCAGCGCAGCTTCCAAGGCCCGACGCCGTCGGGGCAGCTCAGGTCCCCCCTCGGGGGCGCGTAGTTGTTGCAGAGGTAGGCGCGGGGCTCAAAGCGCTGGTAGGCCGAGGCGACCGCCGCCAGGCCCGGGTCTGAGTCAGGCACCGCGCCCGCCGCCTGACTCCCGTCTGTCCCGCTCATGCTGCTGCGGTGGCCGCCCTTGTGCCCCGCTCGCCTTTATCTGCGGCCCGACCCCCGCCCGCCGCCCGCCCTGGCCCCTCCGGTGCGGGGGCGGCGGCTGAGCGATGAGCTGCCGGGGGCCACGCGCTGCGTCTTCCCTATCCCATCCATCTCCTTTAATGTCCCAGAAGCAGACGCACGGGGGTGGGATGGAGGGGAGCATCCGTCCCCGCCCCTGCTCCACCATTGCTCCCGGCTGCCCTCCACTCTTTGCCTCCCCTCCCATCCAAGACCAGCTCCAGCGCCCTACCCCTCAGCTTCCTACCCCCAGACTCCATAGACCCCCGCAGCCGCCAGTCCCAGCACCTCCAGGTCGCTCTTCTCCAGTCCCGCATTCACCCCTTTTGCCTGGCATCCCTCCCCTTCTCTTTTGCCAGGGTTCAAATTAGCCCTCTCCCCAGTTCCCAGCTCCCAGCGCTCTCCACCAAGGGCCCAGTCCCCCGCCAGGCTCCCCATCTCCGGGACATCCTGTCCAACATCCACCCCCTTTCTTAGTAAGGCTCCCCCAGCTCCCCTCCTCCAGGCTCTCTTCCGTCCCAGCGTTCTCTAGCATTCCCATCCCACCCCCGCCCCGTTCCCCACCCTGACTCCAGAAAGGACAGTCCGTTCTGGCCTCCCCCACGGTCTCGGTAGCCCTGGAGCTGCACAGTAGAACTCCAACCCCGCCCGTCAGATGGCAGTGATGATAGGGGAGTGGGGCTAATGCACGCAGCGGAGGGAACAGCCCGGCCTCCCCTGCAGGCCCTGCGGGCTTCCAGCCGCGTTATCTCGGGGAAGGCTCAGGATGTTCCCGACATGTCTAGGGCGAGGGGCCCAGGTGAGGACGGAAGGGCGCAGGGTGCATTCTCCAGGCTGCCAAGGCTCCCAGGGGACACGAGCCCAGCCTCGGACGCCAAGGGATTAGGTGTGTCGCCTGGTCTGGAGTCTGACCCCTCTCATCTCACAGCCCAAACTCCAGCCCCCTCTGGGGGAGCAGGACCAGGCCAGGCCTGCAGACTGCTTGGCACTCCAGGTATCAGACTGTCAAGATGCCAGGTTCTCCCCTCCTATCCCCCCAGATAGGAAGTAGATTCTGCAGAGGCCATCTCCATGGTCTTCCTGGAGTGGGACCCCCCTCTGACCAAGTCTAGTGCCTCTCCACCCTGGGTGGGCTACCAGTCCCTGCCAAGATGGGGCCCAGGCCTCCTCCGTGCCACCCGCCCCCCACACCTTGTCCAAGAGAAACTGTCTTCTAGTTAGGCCGGGCAGCCAGGTTGGGGCATGAGTTACTGCAACAGCTGCAGAGGTCACAGACAGGAACCTGACCCTCTACACACTCACCCTTCCCCCAACAACCCACCTTGGGCTCCCAGGCCAAGGAGGGTGGAACACCTGACCCCAGCCAAGGATTGATTCTGTCTGGATTCAGAACCAAGAGACCTGGGGTCACTGACCCCATCCACACCCTAGCACAGCTGACAGTCCTGGTGCCAGCCCCCTCCTTATTCTCCATGAGATCATTTCAATAAACCCTGGATGCCAACTGGCCTCCTGGGCACTGCACAGTGCCAGAGGACTAGAGGCAGAGGCCAGGGCTCACGGCAGTCAGGGGGACTAGGCAGATAGCCACCCTGTTTACAGCTCTGTCCCTACAGCCCCTCCCCTCAAGCATGGGGTGACCCACTAATTCTGCCATATTTAGCTGAGATACAGGGCCTGTTCCCAGAAGTGAGCACTGGGGGGGACACCAACGGGTGGGCCCCTCAACCACAAGGAAAGAGACGAAACTCTGGCACGTGATTGAGCATTTATTGCAGCACTAACAGAGGGTGCTGGGGGCTCCACCCTGCCTCTGCCCTCTTCACGTCCCCCTCCCTCCAGTCTCCTTCCCAGAGCACTCCAGATCCTCTTACAGTTTTTCTTCATCCTTTTCTGAAGCTGAAATCTGGACTGGGGTTACTCCTCTCAGGAACCTCTTGCCCTCATCAGCTTCTTCTGCCCTTCCTCCTAAGGCTGGGGGTACTTGGCTGTGCTGGCCCCCAGCTCTTCACCTTTTGTGCCCATCGTCCACTCCCCTCCCTCCGGGAACTCAGGAGGTCCAGGCATCCTGGCCTCTGGCTCCCTCCTCCCCTAGCCCCCAACTCTGGGCAAACTACGAAGCATCCGTGACCAGCAGCTCCCCTCCATGGTCCTAGCCAGGAAGGGCCCAGCCCAGGGCAGGCACAGTGGAGCCCAAGTCACAGTCCCTCTCAGCCTCTCTGTGCTTCCTGAGACATGGAGCGAGACAGGGAGCGACGAAGGGTGCCGGGCTTGCTGACAGGCACCACGGGAGGCAGCTGCTTGGTGATCTCGGCCACGTCCTGGCGGTCCACACACTGGCCTCCCAGGGCTGTTTCCAGTGCCAGCAGCTCCTGCAGCTGGATGGGTGTCTCCTCGCGCTCCTCCTTGGTGGCGCCCACCTTGGCGGGAGTGAAGATGGGCAGAGGCAGCACCCGCTGGTAGGGCAGCTGGTATTCCTGCAGCCCACGGCCGAGGATGCCCATCCGCATCACCAGCCAGGGGGAACGCTGCACCAGCGCCTGGCACTGCCCCTGCCGGTGGTAGGTCTCATGGCGCTGGGCATCCTCCTCATGCAGGGAGCAACTGGGAAGGAGAAGCGGAGGGACACTCAGCCCCTGAGAGCTGCTGCCCGCCACTCACCGACGGGGCGACAGAGCTCCCTGGGGCTGCTGGAGGGGCGACTCCACTTTCCCCAGCAGGCACCCTCCTGGCCCCCACCCCCAGAACCCCTCAGGCTTTGTGCTCTGGTCTCATGAGTCTCAGGAAGGGTGCTCTGAGGGAGAAGATGGGGCACTCCTGACTGGCCAGCACTCACCCCTCCTCAGGCCTTGTGGACAGCGTCAGATCCTTCCACTCCGCCCAGAAGGCCTCTCGGCGCTCACAGTTCTCCTCCGACAGCTGGCAGCTCAGCTCTGAAGTGGCCATGATGGCTGCTCACTCCCTCTGGGCTCTCCTCCTCCCAGGCCCTTTAAATAGCCCCCTCCTCCCCCTCTTTCAGGGGCTATTTTCAGCCCCTCTGGCGTCAGATGCTATAAGCAGAGCCAAGACTCACTGATGGGGGACTCTGAGCCCAGGGCGGGGCTGGGGGGGTACCCAGATTCTGGCTGCCCCCAGGTCAGAGGTCAGCTTCTGAAGAGATCAAGATGCTCCCGTGGGGGCGGGGGTCCCCAGAGTGACACCTCCAGGTGTCTGACACTCCTCAAGACACTACCCGTGACCAGGCACATGCCCAGCCTCGTGCCACCTTGGCACTTGCCGTCTGCCCCACCCCTTCCCCTCGCCCAGGGAGGACATGTCTGTAAACAGAGCGGGAAACAGTAGGAACCAAGGCCCCCTCTGGGCGCTGTACCAGGCCGTCAGGTCCTGTCCCCGCTGCTCTCCTCTGCCTGGGCTCAAGGGCACATCACTCCCTCAGACCGTGCCCCCCCACCAAAAGGGACAGTGCCATTCCTCAGGCGTCTGCCCCCAAAGGCCTGGCTCCCAACTGCCACCACCTCACTGGCAAGGGCATCGGAAGTTAATTCCACCCCTGGGATCCTGGACACGAACGAGGAAGGAGGCGGCCCCCGACTCTACCCCACTCCTCAGCTGGGGTGAGATGGGACTCCAGCGGTTCCAGTGGGTGGCAGCCAGTTCTGGCTCCAGCCCCCAAATCAGCCATAATGAGGCTGTGGAGTAGGGGGCGGCGTCCACCCCCTCTGGGCCTCGTTTTCCTCACTTTCTGTTCACAGTGGCCTTACCAGAAGAGCTCTGGGGGCTGCCAGCTCCAAGGTGCCACCAGGCGGGGCCTGGCTCTGGTCCCCAGGGAGCAGGCCAGTTGAAGGGCTTGCAGGGACAGCCCCGCCCCCAGAGCAGCAGCGTGTGCGACAGGAGGCTGGCACACAGGGAGGAGGGCGTGGGGGAGGAGCAGCGGGGGTGTCACTGAGTGGACAAAGCAAAGGGCACCAGGAAGGCCAGGGGCAGAGGCTGTGATGAGACCCTAGCAGGCAGGCCCGTGGGCACCCTCTTGATTACTGAGCACTACACCCGATCCTTGGTGCCTTCGTCTTACACAGCTTTAGCAAAGTGGGAAATGGAGGCTCAGGCAGGCAGACCTGCCCGGGGTCACATGCCTAGCCGGGCCCAAGAGGCAACACCCCCACCCCTGAGTCTACGCAAGTTAGCACCTCAGGAAGCCTGCAGGGAGGGAAGGAGGGCCATTTCCTGGTGGTCCCAAGTGTGACGGGCAGAGAGAGGAGGTGAGCAGAGCCCAGAGGGGCCTCAGTGACCCAGAAGCCCAGGCCTTGCCTCCAGGCTCCTCCCCCGCAAACCTTCAGACCCCAGTATCAGCTGAGGCCTACTCTGGCTCCTTCCAGGTCTCCCCCTACCTCCCGCCTCCCCATCCTGGGCTGGAGACCTTAACCTAACCTTCCTAGCAGGAGACCTGGCTGGGAGGCAGGGAATTTTTACCACTTATCTATCTGACCAGCTGAATGGGGCGGGGGTGGCGGTGGGGGAGCCACTTTGAGAATTGGGTCCCCAGCTGGCTCTATTCCGGCTCTGAGTGGGTAGGAAAGGGTCATGTGTAGGCTGTAGCAGGGTTCCTTCCCCTAGGCCCTAAGTGCTGCCCTTTTTTCACTCTCAAGAGGCCAGGCTGCAGGGGCTGTTTTTTGAGTTCCTGTTTTTAATTGGCTCAAATTACAAAGGTCCCCAAGGAGGCACTGGGGGGTGGGGGTGGAGGGCCGCAACCTGGAGAGAACCTGGGAGGCGCAGGCTCCCTGCCAGTGCCCACCACCCCCACCTGCCACCCACACCCCTACAAGTGGAAGTGCAAGTGGAGGAAGGTCCCAGACCCTTTAAATAATCCTAAAAAACCATGATGAGCGCGGAGCTCCCACACCTTCACACTGGGGATGAGCTGCCCCAACTTCGGTCCTGCCCAGGGTCCTCTCCCGCTGAGTCCGTGGCTCCCATTCCAGACCCCACCCTGGGCCAGGTAGGGGACAGTGGGTCTCTTCCTCTCAGAGGCAGGGAGGCCGTGTAACCACTGGCAGGAAAGACCCATTCGGCGCAGCGGCAGAGTCCCAGAGCTTGAGCCCTCAGCCGGCTCATGGCCGCCCCCAGGCGCAGTGAGGCTCGGTGTAGGGCAGGAGCTCAGGTCACAGCGCTGCTGTGGAGGAAGCTCCCCCCTCCCCACTGCCGAGGCCAGGTCCTCAGTGGGCAGCGGGAAGCCCGAGCAGTGCCCCCTCTGGCTCTGGAGGCCGTGGCGACAGGACCCTGGCCCGCAGGGTGGCGAGGAGGCACCCTTATGCCCGGGCACCCAGCTCTCCGATGCGCTGCCGCAGGTGGAAGGCAAATTCGAACATGGTGGCTGCGAGGCTCTGGTGGATGAGGTACCGGGGCAGGCGGCCCTGGGGGAGGCGAGGAGAAGTTCCAGGAAGGCCGGCCCTCGGCAGGGGCTCCCCCTCAACAACTGGCGCCCGAATGCAGGTGCAGCTCTGGCATGCAGCCGAGGCCGCCCTCTCCCCCACCCCTGGCAGGAAGAACATGCTGTGCCCGGGTCTTGGCATGAGTCACACAAACAGACCTGGGAGGGGGTGGGCTGGCAGCCAGCCACCTTTCCTCGGGCCTCAGGAGTCAGAGGTAAAGAGGGGAGGCACAGGGCCTCAGGGCGAGAAGACCATCTGGACCCTGCCCCCAGTTTCAGAGGAAGAAAGGAGGCGGAGAGCAGGGACGCCCAAGGTCACACAGCACAGTCCCCTCCACTCCGCAGAGCCTGCTTCAGGGCCCCAGCACGCCCACCTTGAGATCTGTATTAAGGATCCAGATGAAGGTGCAGACTCGCGGGTTACTGGCTGACTTGAGCACGATGAAGCCCCCAGGACCATTCTCTCCCCTGAGGAGAGACGCATTGGTGAGGGACCTTGGAGCCAGGTGAAACCCCTGATTCCTGCTCTGCCCTGACCCACCTTGGACTGGGGCAGAAGGGGTAAGGGAGCTGCTGGTTTGAGCAGGGCCAGAACGGGTGTCCCAGAGGCCACAGGATACAGGCCCCCACCCCACCTGCCATGGGGTGCTCGAATCCTTCTCCAACAGTCGATGTTTGCACAGCCCCAGGGGCAGGGCGTTTACCACCTTCCAGCTCCAGCTCTGAGAGCAGTGCAGAGCCTCGGGGCTCCACGAGGGGGCGCCTTCTTGGGAGGCCTCAGGCCTGAGCGGTAGGATTCCCATCCCATCAGCTCCCCTGCCTCCACAGATAAGGGAGCTGGCGCCAGGAGGGGAAACGAGCTTGCCCATCACCCAGCAAACACTGTGGTGGTGGTGAGACCAGAGCCCCGGGCTGACACGCAAAGAACAGCGCTCTCTGCGGAACCCCAAGACAGAAGGGGAAGTGTCGGGTATGTGGGAGGAGACCACCCACAGCGCTAGGACTAGAGACCAGGGGGGGCTGGAGGAGGCCGTGGAACAGGCAGCCGAGGACTCAGGCCTCTTCCTTTGGGTACCTCCAAGCACCATGAGGGTAATGCAAGGCCAAGGGACGGGGAGAACGGGATGAAAGGCAGGAAGGTGATGCTTCAGAACAGAGCCTCCTGCTGTGCTGGTCCCCTAGACCAGCCACCTCATGGCTCCCAGCCCCCTTCCCGGCTGGTCCCTATTCATCGCCATCCTTGGTCTACTCTGGAGCTCCCCGGAGCCTGGTGGTGGTTCCAGATAAGCAGGATTAGGGACAGTGGGACCGGGCACAGGAAGGCGCCCTCAGCAGGAGAAAGTGCACAGCTGTATACACCAGTCCTGCCCTATTCTCACGGCCACGAGGGGAGGAGCCAGTGCGCATGACCCCAGGCAAAGTTCAGCTCACCTGACGTATTTGTGCGTTGGGGGCTTGGCGCAGTGCGTGGTAGCGATGCCGGAGGACAGGTATCGGTCTCGGCGCCGCTCGATGCGTCGGACATTCACAAAGTCCCTGGAGAGGGATGATTAGATGACGATTAGATGATTAGATGCGTAGAAGGTCCGAGG
The DNA here is from genome assembly GCF_001704415.2 of Capra hircus. Taxonomy (NCBI): domain Eukaryota; kingdom Metazoa; phylum Chordata; class Mammalia; order Artiodactyla; family Bovidae; genus Capra; species Capra hircus. The sequence goes on along the minus strand of NC_030826.1, from coordinate 39,679,323 downwards.
GCAGGAGGCCTGCCTGAGGGGGCGGGTAGGGGGGCTTACCTGGGAGAGACCACGCCACCCGCGGCCCCTGAAGACACATCATAGGAGATGAGGGTGTTGTCTTCTACTCGCTGTAGGATCTGCGGGCGTCAGGGCCGACGTAAGGTGCAGCCACCCCAGGAAAACCCCAGGGAAGGGCCCAGCATCTCAGGAAAGCCCCCAGGTCAGACGGCTCTCTGCTCAGGCCCCGTAATTAGGAGCCACTTCCATTCACGGGCGCTGGGACCAACACTCTGAGCATTTCGTCCTTCCATCTTCTGGACCCCCTCTTGGAGGAAACTATTACCACCATCCCCATTTTACAAATGGGGAAGCGGAGGCCCAGAGTAGTTCAGTGATGCGACCCGGGTCCCCAGGGGGTTCACTGTTCACACTGGACCACGCCCTCACCTGCCACGTGGCTCTGCCCCGAGGGGTGCCAGGCCTGGGCTGCCGGCTCAGCTCACCTGGCAGGCGGTCACAGTCTTGTTCCACAGCACCATCCTCTCAGGCTGTAGGATCACCTCCTGGTACACCAGCTCCGCGGGGCAGGGCAGGAAGGTCTGGGGCAGGGCAGGCAGAGGGCTGGATGGTGCCAGATGTACTTGGGCACACCAGCCCCTTCCTGTTGGGTGGGAGAAACCTGCGGGAGGGTCCCCACACCACCAGGCCCTTCCTGGAGTCCCAGGCAGAGCAAGAGGCTCCAGAGCACTCTTTCCATCACCCACCTTCAGAATGAAGGTCTTGCCGTGAAAGGGAACCTCGATGGTGTACACAGTGTCCCCATATTCCTAAGGCAGGGACAGAAGGGCAGCAGGGAGGTGAGTGGAGGGCAGAAGAGAGCCGGGGTGGGGCAGGAATGGGTGACGGGCAGGGCAGGATTTTAACAGCCCAGAGGAGAAAACTTTAGGAGTTTGCGGGATATCTGAGCAGCCATTAAAAAACATTGGTTCTGACAAATGTCCTGCCATAAGGAGAGAAAGGCTTTTGATATCAAGTTAAAAGGCAGGAGCACAGCTGCAGCTGCAACCACGAAGGCCCGTGTCTCCTGGCCGCCGAGGCTGCCAGGGGAACTGGCCAGAGAAAGGGACCGGGATGTTTCCCCCGTTTTCCAAGCTCTCTGCCATCTTTCTAGATAATATTGTTTTGATCATGAAACAAAACACCGGACACAGCACAGAAGCCTGGCTTCCCCTTCAAAGCTGGAGCTGAGGCAGCAGAGCAGCAGGGGCGGGGCGGGGGGGGGCGGAGAGCAGGGGGAGGGGCGCTAGAAATGTCCAATCCAGGCCAAGGGGCTGACTCCAGGGCCCAGCCCCCTCCCCTGGGCAGAAATAGGGTTCCAACCCGAGCAATCTTTGGGCTTCTTTCTCAGGCCTCGGAAAAGGGAGGGAAAACTCCCTACAAGCCAACTCTCAGGGTCCCATGGGAGAAAGGTTTCTTACGTTATTCTTCTCAAACTTCCAGTTCTCTTCTTGGGCCAAGATCTGGTCCACCACCGTCATGGCCTCCTTCCCCTGAAGGATGTACTCCCGTTCCTGGCCAGGGAGGGGAGGCAGGAAGCGGTCAGCCTGGGAGCTGCACCCCTCTGGGTCTTTCTCTAGACACTCCACACATCTCTTTCAAAGGCCTGATTCAGCTGGATGTCCAGATGCAGGGTCTGGGCTGGTCTCCTGTACCCTGTGAGCTCCTGGGGACCAGGTGCTGTAGTTGTTACCCCGGGGCCCAGGCAGGAAGGAGACCACTGGGCCTGACTGACGGTGAGCCAGACACTCAGATGGACACTGACAGGCCCTCAGGCTGCCTAAGGTCTCCCCTCCTCTGGGAAGCCCCTGCCCACCTGGCCGAGCCCAGTGCTGGCTCCTCTCTGGGGTGCCCACCCCAGGCAGGGGTAGGCAGCCAAATACCTGGGCAGAAAAGCTTTTCTTCCCAACAATTTCTTCATCGGATTCATTGTCAGATCCTGCAGAAAAACAAGCATGGGGGACAATGGGAAGAGGTGGGGAGGAGGGGAGGGGAGGTGAGGGATTGGGGTACAAGTGCAATGGTGTGTAGGGGGATGAGATTGTGTGTGGGAGAGGACTGCTCGCTCTCCCCAGGGTGCTGATAGGACGAGAAAGCATAGACCCAGCCATCCTGCTCCTCATAAAGCCCCTCCCTGGAGGTAGTTCCCCTACCCACCAACCCTCACCTGCAAAGGATTCTGGGGGTGAATAGAACTGGCCCTCAGACAGAGCGCCGGAGAAGAGCAGGGGTCCTCGGGCAACAGCAGCCTGGGCAGCAAGGTACCCTGGGGGGCAGACGTGGGCAGCCATCGTCCCAGACCAAGGACAATCATGCCTTGGCAGCCTAGGGTCCCCCAGCCCGGGCTCTCTTTAAGGCTCTTGGAGGCAGAGTTGGCAAGAGAGCTCAGAACTGGCCCTCATGCCAGAAACTCTCCTCTCTTGGGTGGGGGTGACCCTCGCTGCATCCCCTCACCCCCCAGCACTCACATCGCTCCTCCTCAGCCTCCTGAGGTAGGACTTTGAAGTCAAGGAACCAGGTCTCCAGCCAGGCGAGGACAAAGGAGACGATGGGGAGCAAGTAGCCGAAGGCCCCTTTGCTGAGCAGCTGCGGAGGGAGGGGGCTGAGCGCCACAGCCGGGGGTCACCCTGGACCCAGAGCCCCACCCCGGGGCTGCTGACTCTGGCCTACACCCCACTCCTGGTACCAGCTGCTTGGGCACCCCCTGTGGCACATGCCTCTGAGATGGAGGGATTAATGAATTCTACAGCAAGATACAGTAAGGTCAGGCTGGAGAAGGAACTTTCTGTTCTTAGGGTTTCAGCAGGGCAAGTGGGCAAAGCCAGTGAAGCTGACCCCTTAGAAAAAGCCAAGGGCAGGAATCCCCCTCACCCAACCCTGACAACAGGGACAGAAACCCAAAGTCAGAGAAGCAGTCCCTTCTTGGGACTAGCCCATCCCATAGGCTGGATGCCCACCAGACCAGCCAGACCCCGAGCCACTGACCTCAGAGAGGATGACCTTGACGATGAGGAATGCACTGGACACCAGTGTGGTGACCTGCCCAGGGGAGGGAGAGACAAACAGACAGAGCAAAGACGGAGCCTGGGGAGTAAGTCCTCCTCCATCCCATCCCATGAGCCAGCCCCACCAGGGCCCGAGAGCTGCCAGGAAAGTGGCATCTTACCGCAATCACCCACCAGTGCCGGAGCCGCAGCACGGCATAGCCCAGGAGCAGTCCGGAGAAGCGGAAGAAGGCCAGGACCTGGCAGGGGAGTGGGGGAGCCGTCACAGGCAGCCACGGGCCCCACCCCGGCTGAAGGCTGGCCGCCCCTCCAACCTGCTCCCCCAGGCTCCCCCAGGCAGTGTGCACGCCCCAGCAGAGAATGGCCGAGGCCAAGCCAGTGCTTCTTTGGGGATTACATGTGACCTCCTTGGACGGGGGTCTTGTCTTCCCCTCCCACTTGGGGCTCTCTGAAAGCGGGACCTCATTTGGGAACAGGCTTGAATACAGAGGGCTCCCTGATCAGATTAGGATGCGTGCTGCAGGAAGAAGGAAATCCAGCCAAAGACCCCTGTCCCTGCTCCCTCTCTGCCCGCAGGATCTCCAAGGCCACTCACAAAGATGTCAAAGAAGGAAGTTTTAAAGTTGTAGTTGATGACCTCCTGCTCCAGGTTCTTTTGGATGCCTGTGTTGGTCTGGAAGAGAGAGGTGGGTAGGACCAAGTCCCCAAGGCTGCCCTTTGTCCTCCCAGAGGGAGCAGGTGGAACTTGGAGGAGGGGCTGTAAATGCTCAGCTACCACCGAGGAGCCCTGAGGGACCAGGCGAGCTCAGCCAGGGGCCTGAGACCCCAGCGCTGAGACTGTTCCTCTAAGGATCCAGGCAGTCCAGACAGGCAGAGCTGAGTCTCCTGACACTCGTGAGCACACTGCCTAGGAAGGGGCAAGCCTGGAGGGCCTTGGGAGGTGATGGGCCCTATGCAGGCGCTATGCTGGCAGACAGGGAGCTGGGAGCCGGCCTCTCCCATAATTTCCTCTCCCTCCCACCGCTGCAGTGCTCCATCTTCCCAGCCAAGCATCCATCTGGGGTGACGGGGGCCAAGGGTGGGCAGTGGTATCAGACGGAGCCCCAGGTGGCAAATCGATTGATTAGGTTTGTACTTAATGGGCAAAATCCACCAAGCAGCTAGAGAGGATGGCATGCAGAGTGAGCAGCCTGGTCCTTGCCTCTGCCCCTGCCCTAGCCACCCACACATTTTCAATGGGGTCCCTGAGAACCTGGCTGGGGAGTAAGGAGTCAGGATGCCCATTGAGAGCTAGACTGCAGCCTGATGCCTCAGGCAGAATGGGGTGGCAGGCCCATGCCTCTGCAGGTGGGGTGCCAGCCCCCAGAATAGAGGGGCACAAGGGGACTCTGGGGGATGGAGTTTGGGAGCCCTGAAGGGGAAGACCCTTCACGATTACCTAGATCAGGGCTTCTGATCTCTGGAAGAGGATCTGAATTGGGGCGGTGGTGGGGGGATGAGGTGTTAAAGATACACAAGGTTGAGACACTGGGTCTGAATCTCGGGGTGAGCTGAGCATCTGGAATGGCTATAAAGCTGCTGAGTGATTCTGATGCTCAGGGCAAAAGCCAGCCATCTGGACAGCCCCTCACTGAGTCTCGAGCCCTGGTGCATCCCCACCCAATGCCTCAGCCTCAAGACCACTCTGCACCCCATGGAGTCGCCTTGCTGACATCACAACCCACCCCAGCCTGATCCTCCTCTTACTCCTCAGACTATGCCCTCTTGGGTTCCAGAGTCACTGTCCACAGAGCTCTCTCTTCCACGGTTTTTCTCTTTACAGAGAACTCTCCCTTGCCTGCATACCCACCGGCCAGCCCACTGCATCAGGACTCAGGACAGTACAGTTCCTGCCCCTGTTTTGCCAGCTCTGGCTGCAAGACCTTGGCGCTGGTCCTATAGCCTGGTCAGGGTCCTTGCATACACTGGGCAACACACAGTCTGATAGAAAACTGAGAATAGGGGCTTCCCTGGTGGGCACCTGGTGGAGCCGCCAGGGAAGCCCAAGGGGGTCGTCCAAAGGAATAAGGCTTAAGACCTCAGAAACTCTTCAAATGGCCCTGAACCTCGCTGAGCCTCCTCTCTCACCAGTAAGATGGTCCTTAAGGACCAGTGGCTAAGACTCTGTGCTCCTAATGCAGGGGGCCTCGGCTCAATCCCTGGGCAAGGAACTAGATCCCATGTGCCACAACTAAGACCCAGTCAAATAAGTGCGGTGCGCTCAGTTGTGTCCGACTCTTTGCGACCCCATGGACCGTAGCCCACCAGGCTCCTCTGTCCATGGCATTCTTCAGACAAGAATACTGGAGTGAGTTGCCATTTCTTTCCCCAAGTAAGTAAATAATAAGTCAAACTAAGTAAATAAAAAAATAAAAAAAAAACACTAAAAATACATGTTTCAAAGTATGAAAATGGCAAAATTGAAAAACTAGTAAAACTTTAATTGGCCACCAAGAGAAACATGATGTTAATTCTATGAACTGTTAAATTCAGCATTCTGAAACTCTTTGTCAAATTTGAAAATAACTTGGACGTTCGATTTTCTCACTCCACAAGGATTTTCACGTCTGCATGATGACTGCTGAGCTATTACAGCCAGTATAGCCATACCGTTGCCAAAGTAAAATCGCCAAACATTTTTTCAGCTCTTTTCTGTCAAGAAAATATTATACATACATTTAATGAAGGATGTGTGTGAATTTTAGTGCCCGCTTTGACGCTGGAAAGCAAAAGTGTTAGTTGCTCAGTCGTGTCCGATTCTTTGCGACCCCATGGACTGTATCCCGCTAGGCTCCTCTGTCCATGGGATTCTCCAGGCAAGAATACTGGAGTGGGTTGCCATTCCGTTCTTCAGGGGATCTTCCCAACCCAGGGATCAAACCTGGGTCTCCTCCACTGCAGACAGATCCTTTACCAGGGAAGCCCAAGGGGATTGTCCAAAGGAATAAGGCTTAAGACCTCAGAAACTCTTCAAATGGCCCTAAACCTCGCTGAGCCTCAGCTCTCTCATCAGTAAGATGGTCCTTAAGGTCACGGCTGTGGCTCCTTCTGGCTGAAGGTGCCAGCTCACCTCTGTGCACAAAGGAGCGTCACCCTCAGAGCCTTGCCTTGCTTTCCAGCTCAACATGCCCAGAATCAAACTTCACTCCTGAACCAGCTCCTTCTCTAAGCTCCTCCTCTGTAACAACAGTCATTGTTTTCCTGACCCCTGAGATTGAGACAGAGGTTCGTGACATTGTACAGGAAGCAGGGATCAAGACCATCCCCAAGAAAACGAAATGCAAAAAGGCAAAACGGCTGTCTGGGGAGGCCTTACAAACAGCTGAGAAAAGAAGAGACGCAAAAGGCGAAGGAGAAAAAGAAAGATACACTCATCTGAATGCAGAGTTTCAAAGAATAGCAAGGAGAGATAAGAAAGCCCTCCTCAGTGATCAATGCGTAGAGGAAAACAATAGAGTGGGAAAGACTAGAGATCTCTTCAAGAAAGCTAGAGATCTCTTCCAGAAAACCAGAGATACCAAGGAAATACTTCATGCAAAGATGGGCACAGTAAAAGACAGAAACAGTATGGACCTAACAGAAACAGACGATATTAAGAAGAGGTGGCAAGAACACACAGAACCACACAAAAAAGATCTTCATGACCCAGATAATCATGAAGGTATCACTCACCTAGAGCCAGGCATCCTGGAATGCAAAGGCCTAAGGCCAAAGGCCTAAGGTAGCATCACTACCAATAAAGCTAGTGGAAGTGATGGGATTCCAGTTGAGCTATTTCAAATCCTGAAAGATGATGCTGTGAAAGTGCTGCACTCAATATGCCAGCAAATTTGGAAAACTCAGCAGTGGCCACAGGACCAGAAAAGGTCAGTTTTTATTCCAATCCCAAAGGAAGGCAATGCCAAAGAATGCTCAAACTACCACACAATTGCACTCATCTCACATGCTAGCAAAGTAATGCTCAAAATTCTCCAAGCCAGGCTTCCACTGTGAAATTCCAGATGCTCAACCTGGATTTAGAAAAGGCAGAGGAAACAGAGATTAAATTGCCAACATCTGTTGACATCCATCGAAAAAGCAAGAGAGCTCGAGAAAAACATTTGCTTTATTGACTACGCCAAAGCCTTTGACTGTGTGAATCACAACAAACTGGAAAATTCTTAAAGAGATGGGAATACCAGACCACCTTACCTACCTCCTGAGAAATCTGTATGCAGGTCAAGAAGCAACAGTTAGAACCGGACATGGAACAACAGACTGGTTCCAAATAAGGAAAGGAGTATGTCGAGGCTATATATTGTCACCCTGCTTATTTAACTTATAGGCAGAGTATATCATCAGAAATGCTGGGCTGGATGAAGCACAAGCTGGAATCAAGATTGCTGGGAGAAATATCAATAACCTCAGATATGCAGATGATACCACCCTTATGGCAGAAAGCGAAGAACTAAAGAGCCTCTTGATGAAACTGAAAGAGGAGAGTGAAAAAGTTGGCTTAAAACTCAACATTTAGAAAATTAAGATCATGGCATCAGGTCCTATCACTTCATGGCAAATAGATGGGGAAACAATGGAAACAGTGGGAGACTTTATTTTTTTGAGCTCCAAAATCACTGCAGATGGTGACTGCGGCCATGAAATTAAAAGACACTTACTTCTTGGAAGAAAAGCTATGACCAACCTAGATAGCATATTCAAAAGCAGAGACATTACTTTGTCGACAAAGGTTCGTCTAGTCAAGCCTATGGTTTGTCCAGTGGTTATGTACGGATGTGAGAGTTGGACTATAAAGAAAGCTAAGTGCCAAAGAATTGATGCCTTTGAAATGTGGTGTTGGAGAAAACTCTTGAGAGACCCTAGGATTTCAAGGAGATCCAACCAGTCCATCCTAAAGGAAATCAGTCTAGAATATTCATTGGAAGGACTGATGCTGAAGCTGAAACTCCAATACTTTGGCCACCTGATGTGAAGAACTGACTGATTGGAAAAGACCCTGATGCTGGGAAAGATTGAAGGCAGGAGGAGAAGGGGATGACAGAGGATGAGGTGATTGGATGGCACCACCGACTCTATGGACATGAGTTTGAGTAAGCTCCGGGAGTTGGTGATGGACAGGGAAGCCTGGCGTGCTGCAGTCCATGGAGTCGCAAAGAGTCAGACACAACTGAGCGACTGAACTGACTGAGCTTGAGACCTGGAGGAAGGACACGTGCCATCCAGAAGTCTGACCCACTTTGCACAAAGAGAACAAGGGGAGGCTCGGAGAGGCTGAGTCCCTCGTTGAGCTCACACAGTTGCTACAGAGCAGAAGCTGGGACAGGGGACCAAGCCCAGGATGCCCTGGTTCCATGCTCCTACCTCTGCATCAGGTCCTGCTCTGCCCTGTCAGCACCTGGAGATTAGGTTCCACTGCCAGCTGGCCAAGCACTGCATGGCAAGGGTTGGGGATGGTGGTGGGCAGACCACACCCTGACAGGCAGCTCTGTCTCCAGACCATTAGGTGGAATCTCACCAAAACCAAAAGGCCCAAACTGGGGACACTGGAAGAATGCCCAAGGTGGGGAAGGAAAGCTGGGCGTCACTGGGAGTCTTTACAGATTGCCACCCACTGTTCCCTCTGCTTTTGGCACAGCGCCTGGGACACAGCCGGGACTCTGAAATGTTTGCTGAATGAATGAATGAACTAAGCCAGAGAGCAATGTAGAGCAGAAAGAAGACAAAGGCTCTGATAGCTCCACGAGAGCCCTCTGGGATCCGCCTCCTTTCTCAAGTGTGTCCACTAGGGGCCAGTGTGGTGCAGAGGTATGAGTTCTGGGGCTCGAGTCTGGGTTCAAACCTTGCCTTCTTCACACACTTGCTGAGAGACCTCGGATAAGCAACATAACGTCTCTGTTTCTCTCTCTGGAAAATGAGAACAGCTATTCTTCTAGTCTCATTCTTCATTTTACCCGGAAATCAATACACCCCCAGATGCAACCCTCCAAGACCCAAGCAATACCCCTCCCCCAACCTGACCTGCGCCCCCAGCCTCAGCCCCACTCACGTTCAGCTCAATGATCCAGAGCAGGGAGATGAAGAGCAGGTCGAAGGTGACGAACAGACAGAAGGTGCGGCGGACGTCGGAGATGGCCCGGCGCTTCTCCGGCAGTGGCGGTGGGAGGAGGTGCGAGGAGAGGCTCTGGCTGTGGGATAGCGATGAGCCCAGGGAGGCCACGGCCGGCAGGCTGCGCTCCAGGTCGCGGCCCAGCAGGTCCCCGGACAGCTTACTCATCCTGGTGGGCCCCCACCTCCAGCCGGGGTGGGCTGGGCCTCAGTAGCAGGGCTGCAGGGAGGCAGGGTGGCTGGTCAGGTCCTGGGGTCAGGGTCCAGGAGTGCCCGGGAACCTCCTTTGTCCATTCGAACGCAGCCCCAGGACCCCCATTTGTTTCCAAACACATCTGCCCCCCACCCGCGGCCTAACTGTGGCCCAGGGCCCTCTCTGCCTCATTTCCCTCTGCCTGACTTCCAGGCTGGAGGGGTCTGAGCATCCTTCTCCCTCTGTCCTGCTTCTTCACCTCCCCCACCCCAGGCAAAGTCCTGTAGCCCCATGGTCACCCTTTGGGGCCTCCTGGGTCTTCCCTGATGTCTGGGGCCACAGCTTGCTCCTGCCAAGCCCTGCCCTGTAGTTCAGCCTCTGGGCCTGTCAGCAGCCTCTGGGCCGGTCCCCACCCCCAGGAGAAGTCAGCCCCAAGCTCTGTTCTTTGTTTTCCAAGCACAAAGCCACATTCCCTCCCAGCAGCCAGCCCTACCCTCCCACCCCCTGATCCATGGCAACTGGGAGGGACTTCCTAGAGCAGTGTCTCTGCACAGGCCAGCCCTGGAGGAATGGTGGGATGACATCTTGGTCCCTTCTCTCCGCCACCCCCGCCTCAGGCCCAACCAGCTCTCTCCAGCATGCTCCTAATGGGTGGGCGCGTCTCCAGGCTTTCTCTCCCCCCACCCACAGCAACCACCTCCACGTGACAGCCAGGGAAAGCTTTTCAGATCATGAATCAGATCCTGCCATTCCCTGTTCACAACCCTCCAAGGGCTCCCCGCTGGTCTGAGGATAATACACCCTCCTCATGGTGGCCCTCGCAGGACGGGGCCTGCCTGGTTCCTCTAACCGCTACTCTCACAAGGCAGGGCCCCATCATCTCACTACGACAGCCACCCTGGCCTTCTAGGTCCCTTCAAGCGGCAGCCTGGTCCTGCCTTGGGGGCCTTACACCCAAGTCTCCCCAGTCCTTTCAAGTGGCAGCCCCAAGGCCCTCTCCTCAGAGCCTCACACCCTCCTTCCCCAGTCCCAGTGAATTTACCAGCATTCACCTTCTCCCCTGGTGGCTCAGAGGTTAAAGCTTCTGCCTAGAATGCGGGAGACCCGGGTTCGATCCCTGGGTTGGGAAGATCCCCTGGAGAAGGAAATGGCAACCCACTCCAGTACTCTTGCCTGGAGAATCCCATGGAGGGTGGAGCCTGGTAGGCTGAGTGACTTTACTTACTTGCTTACTTACTTCACCTTCTCCAGTCATCTCACTGCGTTCCATGTCCACACAGGGCAGAATGGTTCCTCCTATCCTCACACAAGACAGCCAAGGCTCCAGGAGGTGAATGGATGTGACCATCCATCCCTTACCTGCCCATGTGACCATGAGGTTGAAATCCTCATAAACCCGAGAGACAAAGTGGGCAGTGGGGCACTCCCTCCCTGCTGAGCTGCCCCCAGGCCTATGGTCCTTGCCCTAGCAATCTGCTGGCAGGGGCCCTCAGAGGCCCTGTCCCCTAGGCGGGGGAAGGAAAGGTTTAGGCTAGAGCAGAAGGGAGCTGAAGCAGCATGGTGGGGCTTGAGTCTCTGGGACCCCATAAAGAGTCTCCAAGTCTTCCCACATGCAGAACCAGGGTGCAGGTCTGGGGGCCACTGGAAGGGGAGCCCTGTATCTTTGTGCTTGATCCTGGGAAGGCCAAGATCTAACCAGTCCCCCCTCCATAGCCGTCCGTCCCCTCCACACATTTGCTGTCTGGTCTCTTCCATGCTTCAGCTACTAAGTCGAAAACAAGCCCCCATTCTGTGGCCAGCAGGGTTTCTGAGCAAGCCGGCTCACCCGTCCCTCTACCTCCATGCCAACCCAACAGTCAGGACCGACTGTTCTCCACAGAAGCACCAGTCGCTACTACTCTTTCGAGGTGCCCATGCTAAGCTCATCTGGAGGACACTGAAGGAAAGCTGGACCAGCTCTGGAAGGCGGGGCCAGAAGAGGCTGCTGGCAACGGGATCCCCAAGCATCTATCAGCCGGATCTGGTGTCAGGCCCCACGCTCAGCACCCCTCACTGTGACACAGCCGCAGCCCTAGGGCGGGTGACATTTCCTTGTCTCCAATAGCCCGCTTGTCTTCTGCTAGACCTGTCTCCATCTCTCCTCTCTCCTGTCTCTCTCACAAGCCACCTCTTCACCATTCTCTGGAACTGTCTCTGTACCCCCTCCCACGTCTGTCTTTATTCCGCCCCCTCTCTGGGTCTTCCTCTCCACCTCTCTCCCATCTGCGAGCGTCTCTCCACCCCCATCAGATTCCTCTCTCCGGTTTTCTCTTGCGTGTCTCTCTCTCCTTTCCTACCTGCCTCTTCCCTGTCTCACTGCAGGATGCTGCGGCCTCCCCACTGCCCCTCTGCCCCTGGGTCTGTCTAGTCTTGCCCCCTGGCTTTCTCCCTCGCTCTCTGGGGACAGGACTTGGGTGGCAGCAGCTTGGGTGTGAGACACACTTGGAGTGCAACAGCACTGACACTCACACCCCCAGACGTCCATGTGGAAGTGAGAGACACAGAGCGGGGCTGAGAGCAGAGGTGTTGGGGGAGCCCGAGAGAGCTGCCGACGCGGGGGGTGGGGTGGTGAGGGAGCCAAGCACAGGGGGCTCTGCAGCAGGGGTGAGGGCTTCCGGCCAACAGTTGGAGAGAGCAGGGTTCTGCGTCACCCTCCTCCATGAAAGAAACTGAGCATCCAAGTAAGCAAGAGCTGGAAGAGGTGAATGAGTTCAGGGGCAGCCATTAGACCTGAATAACTTTGGGCAAGTCCTTCTTAGCAAGCCTCCATTTCCCTATCTCGGAGAAAAGTCCTTTTTTTAAAAAATGTATTTATTTTTTAACTGTAGGGTAACTGCTTTACAGAATTTTGCTGTTTTCTGTCAAACATCAACATGAATCAGCCATAGGTATACATATGTCCCTTCCCTCTTGAACCTCCAGGGAAAAGGTCCATTAAAAAAAAAACAAAAAAAAACAACCTTTTAAACAAGAGAAACTTAAAACAACATCAACCAAAAAACCTTACCTAGGATCTCAATATATAAAACAGATACATTTGCAGGGCAGCAAAGGAGATGCAAACATAAGGAATCGGCTCACGGTCACAGCAAGGGCGGAAAAGCGTGGGATGGCTTGAGAGAGTAGTATTGAGAGAGAGTAGCAGTATACACGACCATACGTAAAAACAGATAGCCAGTGGGAATTTGCCATACGTAAAAACAGACAGCCAGCGGGAATTTGCCGTATGATGCAGCGAACCAAAGCTGGTGTTCCGTGACATTCTAGAGGGGTGGGATGGGGAGGGAGGGGGGAGGGAGGTTTAAGAGGGAGGGCACATGTTTATACTTCTGGTTCATACTGATGTATAGTAGGAACCACCAAAATATTGTAAAGTATCCTCCAATTAAAAATAAAATGATTTTTTAATTAAAAAAAATAAATGTTGATGTTTGGCAGAAACCAACACAATTTCTGTAAAGCAATTATCCTTCAATTAAAAAACAAATTAATTTTAAAAAAAGAAAACAGATAAAAACTGGGAACTCCCTGATGGTTCAGGGGTTAAGACCCCACACCTTCACTGCCAAGAGCGCATGTTCAGACCCTGGTCGGGGAACCAAGATGCCACAAGCTTCGTAGTGCAGACAGTAAATAAATAAAATGAATAAAAACAGGACTGTATAGGTCCTGCCATAGGATGTGGCCAGAGAGAGCCCCACAAGTCAGCCTTCCCTCAAACTCCATCAGGGGTCACCCTGAGGAACCTCCATGGGTGTGGTTTGAAAAACTCACTCAGATGACATCAGAAAGTTTTGAGTTCCCTGAGACCACCTGCCAGCTCCAGATATGAAAACCACCTTGGCCTAGAACTGCTCTCTATAGTCCTCAGAACACTGGCCTGGGGGGACGAAGGGAGGCGGCTGCCGGCAGAGCAGGCTGGCCTCCACCCTCCCGACAGGGGAGGCAAGAACGAGTGTCAGGGGGCTGCTGCCACCCAGCCCCCTGGGAGCAGCGCCCCCCTGCCAAGCCCACCACCTGCTGTCACCAGCCCCTCCCCAGCACCTTCAGAGGTGTCAGGAGGGGAGCAGCACGTGTGGCGTGAAGAAGTCGGCCTCGGCTGGCTGCAGACGAGACACCTGATGTGCTTGTGGAAGCTCAGCTGCTTGGAGAGAGTGGGGTGGGCGGGGTGGGCGGACTGGTGGTTTTTCTCATCCTGGGTCAGAAGGGTAAGAGGGGTCAGGGAGGAGGCGGCCAGGCAGGTCTCTGGGCACAGGGAAAGCTCTGGGGGCCCCTCACGCCCTCTCCCAGGCCTTCTCTGACTGGCCCCAGGAAACGCTAGCTTGGGGGCAGCAGGAGCTTTTGGGTGGGTCCCCACTCAGCAGACGACAGCAGGCAGCTGGTACCTCTGAGGCTGGGGTTTGAGTCTCAGTCCGCTCTCACCAGTCTTGCGACTGGGGCAAACAGAACATTCTGAGAATCAGCTTCTTCAGTTGCATTAAATAAGGGGAATGATAATATACTTAGTGCCACAGAACTGTCCACTTAAAAGTGGCTAAAATGGTAAATGTCATGCTGTGTATGCTTTCCCACAATAAAAGGCAGCATCTCCCATCTATGATTGCTACCGGTGATTGCTGCCCCATAGGCATTTATGGATGGAGAAGGCAATGGCACCCCAATCCAGTATTCTTGCCTGGAAAATCCCATGGACAGGGGAGCCTGGTGGGCTGCAGTCCATGGGGTCGCTAAGAGTCGGACAAGACTGAGCGACTTCCCTTTCACTTTTCACTTTCATGTATTGGAGAAGGAAATGGCAACCCACTCCAGCATTCTTGCCTGGAGAATCCCAGGGACAGGGGAGCCTGGTGGCCTGCCGTCTATGGGGTCGTACAGAGTCGGACACGACTGAAGCAACTTAGCAGCAGCAGGCATTTACAGAAGTGTCAGGGGAAGGATGGCTGCTGTTTGGCCAGTGGGGGTGAAGATGGAGCAAGCGGGTGGGCAAGGCTGTTCAGGTGAGAGGTGTGGGGGCTTCCACATGACAGTGATGTGTAATAAACTGCCCCCAAAGGCCTGAGTTGAAATCTGAGCTCCACAGTTCATGTGCCGGATGTCCCAGAGCAAGCTGTCCAAGGCTTCAGCGTAGGCTTCCTCCTCTGTGTGCACTATGGGCCAAGTTACAGAGGCTCCAGGCAAGCGTGAGCTCCTGGGGAGGGGGGAGGTGTCCTGGCTCCCTGCACAGGCTCTCAGGGGAAGCCCGGACTGACCTCTGATGCTACCCCTTCCCACTGGTGCCTGCCCCCCCAACCTCCCCCAGGGCCCGATCTCCAGTTCTTGGGTGGCTGGGGCACAGACAGGGCCCTTCCCAGGCCTCAGTCACACCCTGGGCTGGAAGCTCCAACCATCTCTCTACCAGTCTCTGGCTGACATTTCCTGACCAAAGCAAGTCTGTAATGCGCCTATGTCTGTCACTCACTCAGCAAGACTCTGAGGCTGCACCTGGAAACGGGGACTGGGGGATACCTGTATGGACCCTGGGCCGCCTGGTGGATCAGAGGAGACAGCGGTGAGTGGGGAGCTCGGACAACAGCCCCTGACGCCACAGAGTAAGGCCTTCATAGATGGGAGCCATGGCTGCCGACGCCACCTCTGTGGGCCTCTCCCCCTCTCCTCTGCCCAGCTTTCCACGGATGGTCAGGCCAACCTACACAAGTTCCAGCTAGAGCTCCCTCCACCAGCTCTGTGACCCTGAGCAGACGAACACCTCATCTATGTCCAGAAATGATTCTCACCTCAGAGCAGTGCAGCATCTCCAAACCCTCTCCCCAGGCCAAGGGGGCAGGAGACATGGGCTCAAAACATGTGCCCCCCCTTGTATGCATGAGCATGCTATCACTTCAGTCATGTCCAACTCTTTGCAACCCTGTGGACTGCAGCATGCCACGCTCCCCTGTCCATGGGATTCTCCAGGCAAGAATACTGGAGTAGTTGTCACGTCCTCCTCCAGGGGATGGTCCCCACCCAGGAACTGAACCTGGGCCTCCTGCGACTCCTGCATTGCAGGTGGGTTCTTTACGGCTGAGCCACTGGGGAAGCCTGGATTCCCACCTTACTAGTCACTGAACCTTTCTGTGCCTCGGTTTTCCTCTCTATAAAATGGGATAATGGTAGTATCTACTTCTTAGAGGTATTATAAGGTTTAGGCGACTTATTACACATAAGGACCCAGAACAGTCCCCGACAAAGAGTGACTGCTGTGGAAGAGCTAGCTAACGTGGCCCCTGTCTTATCTTAGGTGGAAACAGTCTCGAGTTCAGCCTCTGTGGGATGGCTGCAGGCCAGGGCTGGGCTTGCTCTGGATTGAGACTCTGATGATGCCCAGGTTAATGGAGAATCCACAGACGGGCAGGAGACAGAGGCTCTGGGTGCGGAAGAGGCTGGCCTCGGGTTGTATTCTGCCACTGGCCAGCCTGGGAGGAAGCTGGCTCAGGGAAGGAGGACAGCAGACCAAAGAGGCCGCACACCACCCAGATGGGCCAGGAGAAAGCAATCCGGCTGGCAGTGGCCCCGGCCAGCCCCCTGCAGACATCCTCTCCTTCACTCCTGGCGTCCGTTGCCGGAAGCTGTGGAAATGACGAGATTGGAGCTTGGAGAGGCCTGCCCACAGCCTGCCCTGGACGGGGCGGAGCCGACCCCAGGGGCACGTGGGCTTCCCCCAGTGCTGGGCTAAACCCAAATGTGGCCACCTTCAGGGCCTGTGGGGAGCGAGGTGTCAAAAGATCCCAGAGCCTGTAGAGAGCTCAGCGCCTTCCCCTCCACATCCGAACCATGAACAAATCCTTCCAAGTCTAGCCAGTGTCCTCCACTGCTCACCACTAACAGCACCCTGCCTGAGCCACCATCTCACATTTGCTACAGCTTCCTGACTGCCTCCTTGCCCTGGTCCCAAGTCTGTTCTCAACACAGCAGACAGAGGAACCCCAGTAAACGTCAGGCTGCACCTCCTTGACATCCCAAACTTCCACCAGCCTCCAGCTCCCCCACAGTAAAGGCCAAAGTCCCCGCCCTGGCCTACAAGCCTCCTCTTCCCCTGGTACCTTCTGCTCCAGCCACACTGCTCTGTGGACGCATCCAGCACACTCCTACCCCAGGACCCTTGCTCCTGCTGTTGTGTCTGGATTTCCTCCCCTTGGTCTCTGCAATGTTCCCTCCCTCTGGAGAGGCTTTCCCTGAACCCTCCATTCAGCCACAGCCTGCATCCCCTCACCCTGCTTCCTTCTTGACAGCACCCATCACCGCAGACATTATACGTTTACTGGTCTGCTTCCTGCCTGTCTTCTCCCACTGGATCAGGGACACCCTGCCTGCTCACGGCTGCTTGTCCGGTTCCAGCACCAGTCTCACAGCAAATATTGAGGAAGTGTGCTGAACGCCCACAGCATCACATGTACAGGTGCTCCTGCACACACTCACACCCAATCCTGGAGGAGCGGCCCCACCGGACCAGCCTCTGCTGGACTGGACTCCACCCTCAGTTGGAGTCTCGTGTTACCCAGAACCCGGGCTCTTCCTCCACCAGCAGGCAAGGGGGAGGACTGGTTTCCCAGGCAGCCTCAGGCAGGGTGGCTGCTCCCCTCCTCTCCTCTGAGCCCAGACTCACAGGGACAGACCTGGGGGCAGGTTTAAACCCCTAGGATATCGAGGGTGCCCACCACTCCTCTCTTGTGACGGGACTGACACCCCTCCCCCAATACTCTCCAGACACTGGCTATTCCCAGGACACCCCATGGCCACTTGGTCTCCCTTCAAGCCTCCAGTTCCGGGGCGGGGGATGGCGGGGGGGACACTTTTAACTCTTTAGAGACCAGTTCAAACCTCACTCCTGGACAAACCTCACTCTCAGCGCAGGCTTCCCCAAGCCCAGATCTCGGGACCCTGGTTCAGCCCTTCAATCCCCACACCCCTAGACTTGAGCCTCAAACTCATCTCTCCTTGAGCCCTTGAGGCCCAGGTCACAGTGTTTGGCCATGCACACGTCAAGTAGGTTCACCGGCCTGTGGACCACCCTGGAATAAGGGAAAGGGCATAGATTTGGGGGTTGGTCAGGAGACCTGGAGTCAAAAGCCAAAGGCCATTCTTTATTACACTGTGTGCCTTTGAGTCTCTCTGAAACTCAGTCTTCTCATCTGTAAAACGGGGATGGTAGAGTGCCCACATCACAGAGCTATTGAAAGAATTAGAAATGACAGCTGCAATGTGCCTGTGTTTAATTAACAGCAGCTAAGACTGCCATCGGCGGCCATGGGAACAGTGTTAGAGGCAGGGCCCTGCGTCAGGCACATGCAGCACGGCACTCTGCCCAAACTGAGGGTCCACCAGTACTGCTGGATGGCAGGATGGGCCCTGATCTCAGGGAGCTGCCCCAGGATGATACATATTAGGCTCTCCTGTAGTTCAGGGATCGGTGGCCTATGCCATCAGCCTCCGCACAGTTGGCTTCCCGGTCCCTACTCTGCCCCACCAGAGGGCTTGGGAAGTTCCCTGGAGAAGCAGGGAACTGTGTCCCTAGAGAGTCCAGGACACAGCGGCAGTGACAAGTAAGATCTCAGAGGCCAAGCCAGGCTCTTTCCCTTTTCCTTCTGAGGAAGTGAACAGGCCCCAGTTAAGCCAAAACAGAAACTGTATTCATCACGGGACGCTCCCACACTGCCCTAGCCCAGGAGGTCCTGAAGTACAGTTTACAGGGCTTTCCTTGTGGCTCAGCTGGTAAAGAATCCACCTGCAATGCGGGAGACCTAGGTTTGATCCCTGGGTTGGGAAGATCCCCTGGAGAAGGGAAAGGCTACCCACTCCAGTATTCTGGCCTGGAGAATTCCATGGACAGAGGAGCCTGGTAGGCTACAGTCCATGGGGTCGCAAAGAGTCGGACACACTGATCGACTTCACTTTCACTTTCACTTACTGGGAAATCCTATCAAACTGAGATCTACTCAGCCCTTCAGCTCCCTCCACATGCCAGGCCCTATTAAATGTCAGAGATGTCCCTAGCTCTGTGACTGTATGACCCCAGCCTACTCAAGGGCTGGTGAGTCAGGCCCCACCCCACCCCTCAGTGCTGTTGGATAAAACAGGACTAATGAGGTTGAGTTCTCAAGGTCAGTTTGGAAAGGGCTGGTCCATCTTCCAGGGCAATCTCAGTCCTTTGAGCCCCTGCAGGGGTGGGCGTGGTTAAGAACAGACTCCTCCCAGCACTGGCCCTGACCAGCCCCTTCCCAGGCAGAAAAAGCTCAGAGGAGCATACAACAGTCAGGATGGTATACCTCCCTTGTCCCTTGTCCCACTGATGCGGCAGCTGTCCCTTTGGGGACTGGGAGCCCAGGGCAGTTTCTGGGACATGATTGTAGACCAGCAGTCAGAAGACAGTTCCTGCTGAGTGAACCTGACCTCACCTCCCAAGTCTCAGCTTCTTTGTCTGTAAAATGGGGCCAACAATCTGTGTCGTTGAATGCAACAAGTGTGAGCTGTCAAGTGTACAGAATTTCTGGTCTCACCCACACCCTTTCCCCCAAACAAGTCTGAGTGTCGGAGAGCTCGGTTTACCACAGCAGGTAAACTGAGAGCCTACAGCATGCCAGCCACTGTGTTGGTCCCTGGGGTTATTCACTCAGGGGGTCCGGGTCTGGGAAGGGAGGCTGACAGATAAAGGCAGAGTGCCACGCTGCGATCAGCACCTTCAGGGAGAGATGAACAAAGGACTGTGGGCTCCCAGAGAAAGGAGCATCTGACCCAGGCTAGAGCTGGGGAGGTCGGGAAAGCCACAGGGAGGAGGAGCCATCTGACCCAGGCTTCTGCATCTATCAGCCGGAGGCAAGGAAGATGGGCACTCCGGGCTTGAACAGAAGCCCAGAATCTGGCTTATAACACAGGTCCAGCCCACAGGGCATGCGTGCTGACCTTACCCCTAGGGCCCTGCCCTCAAACTTGGGTACCAAGCCTCCAGACCTCCCCAGGGCATGGTCTCTGCAGGCTCCTAATCTAAGGGGATACTTCTTCGTGGCCAGGTGAAGAAAGGAATCTGCCCTCATGCCCACCTCAGCCCCCTCCCCTGAAGAAGCTCTTCAACTGGAGGATATAGCTTTCCTTTCTTTGAGCCCACCCTGGTCTCTGCCTCCCGCTGGTACTCATTCTCTCATTGAGGGCCCCTAACTGTCAGCTCCTCTGGAAAGTCACTCTTGGCCTTTTTCTTCCTTGGGTTCCCAGAGTTCTGTGTACATTTCTCTGGAACTCATGCTTGAAAGTGAAAGCGAAAGTGAAGTCGCTCAGTCATGTCCGACTCTTTGCGACCCTGTGGACTATAGCCTACTAGGCTCCTCCGTCCATGGGATTCTCCAGGCAAGAGTACTGGAGTGGGTTGCCATTTCCTTCTCCAGGGGATCTTCCCAACCCAGGGATCAGACTCGGGTCTCCCGCATTGGAGGCAGACGCTTTAATCTCTGAGCCAACAGCTTGGCCTCTAACATTTATCCATTTCCAGATTCATTTCCTGAGCAGAATGACATGGTATCTAGGTCTTCTACTGTTTTGAATCCTCACCAGTCAAACCCAGATCCTGCCCCTAATGCCCTCTACCCCAGCATTTTATTTACTGACAAAGAGTCAGGCTTTGGAGCTCTGAGACAGAATGAGAAGCCACATTAACTGTTCTCAGCAGTTGATAAAATTAAAAGTCAGAATCACTGTTCTTTATCCTTCTTATGTAAACAGTAATAATATTTAACACTCATTTACTGAGCACGCCTGTGCTCACTGTTTTAAGCCCTCAACATACACTATTTCATTTAATCCTCATGATAACTGTACTAGATAGGCACAGAACTATCTCCATTTGACAAACAAAACTGAAGCACTGCCTTCATCAATATCATAATAGTCCTGTTCCAGTTCAGGAGTCTGTATCCTCCATCATCACACTATTATGGACAGGGTGCTGCAGGGACTCAGATGGGACAATATTTAGCCTTGGGCAGGGGCGGTGATCCAGAGGTGATGCTGCCTGAGCAGAGCACTAAAGGTCAAGTAGAAGGTAGACAGCAGGTAAGAGGAGAAGGGACTTTCTAGGCAGTGGGGCTGGTGCATGCAAAGCCATGGAGACACAAAATGGCAAGGTGCGGGCAAGCGCATCCTGCAATGTCATATTATTGGACCTCAGGGTACACATAGGGTAGGAAAGAGAGCCGTGTAATCTGTGCTAAAGATTCAGCCTTTCCCATAGGGACTGGGAAACCATTCAAGGGTTTTAAGCAAGGAATTGACATTATGAGACATCTTTTTCAAGGACCACAAGAGTTACAGTTGGAAGACTGGGTTGCAGGCGGCCGTGAACTGGAAGTTCCTGCAAAGTCACCACAGTAATCCTGGTCAGAAACATATCAACAAGGGTGCTGACAACAGGGCCAGAGGCATGGGACCAGGTGCGAAGCATGTTAAGGAAGTTACTGGACTAGGTCACCTCTTAGATATGAGAACTGAGAAAGAAGAGGAAGCATAAGATAATTCTCAGGTTTCTGGCTAGGATGGGGTAGTTCGACTTCAGACAGACTGAGTGGCAGCTGAAGGAGAGCCATCCAACTGGTAGCTGGATGGCCAAGCCTGAGGCTCCAGGGAGGGGCTTGGCTGAGGCTGGAGATCTGGGTGCCTTTTTGGTATCCTAAAGTTGAAGCTAGGCTTCCCAGGTGGCTCAGTGGTAAAGAAGAATCCGCCTGCCAATACAGGAGCTGCAGGACACTCAGGTTCGGTCCCTCGAGGAGGAAGTGACAACCCACTCCAGTATTCTTGCTGGGATAACCCCACTGACAGAGGAGCCTGGAGAACTACAGTCCAAGAGGTCACAGTTACACACGACTGAGCCACTGAACACACGGACGCAAAGCTGAAACCATGAGAGTAGACGGGACCATTCAGATTCAGCGTACAGAGTAACGGGCCAGGGCAAGAGGAGACTGTGAAACGGTACTTCTGCAGTCAGAGGAGTGGGAAGAAAATAAGCGGATGCTGACGCGGAGGAAGCCAAAAGAGGGGGGGAAGGGGCACATATCCACTATTTCAATTACGGGTTAGTGTCACTCGTGTTATGTACCTTTAAGAACTCAAGAAAGATATCCAAGAGCCCTTCTGATGTCCATTAAGAAGTCATTCATTGCCATTTCCAAAGGAAGTTGAGGGAGCCCGGATGACAGTGAGACGGAGACCTACAGGAACTTGCAGATATTTTCCTGCTCATTCTTAACCCTGACACCTCCCCATAACCAGTTCTTGCTCTTAATACCCAGACACCACCCCCTCACAGTGAAAAGAAAAGCTATGGAGGGCGATCCGCGGCGCCCTTCCCGGACTCTTTCGAGTGGGCGGGGCCGCGGACTGTCAGCGCCGGAGACCCCTGAACCTCGCGCTGGGTGGAGCTGAGGAAGGGGGCGGAACGTGGGGCGCAGGGGGTATGGGAAGGGTCGGACGGAACCAGGAACGGACACCCGCTAGGGAGACGGGATCCGCAGGCAAGACGTAGCCCTCGTACCACCACCTGGTCCCAGTGACCTCTTGCGGACCCACCTGCTCCATGTCAGCCACGACCCCAGCTCTTCCTACCCGCAACCGCAATCTGACTCCGCCGCCCCAGCAGCGCCTCCGAGCGGAAAGGGATCTCCCGACGCCACTTCCGCCACTGAGTCCGCCCCCGAGAGCGATCCGGGACGTGCGTAGGACTGCAGCCCCGCCCATTCTCCTCAGCCCCGCCCCCAAGGCCTCGGGCCCCACCCCCCAAAGTCCGGAAGTGGGGACTGAAGCCAAAGTTAGGCTTGAAAAGAGCTTCCTAACGGTAGGGGGAATTGGAAAGAAGCCCAGAGACATCATCCTTGTTGGGCCACGAAAGCCTGGCACTATGGAGAAAAAAGGATCTTCCCCAGGGGAGGCCTGTGGGGAGGGGGGTGGGGACGGGTCCTTTGTAGGATTTCGATTACTCTTGAAGGAC
The DNA here is from genome assembly GCF_001704415.2 of Capra hircus. Classification (NCBI taxonomy): domain Eukaryota; kingdom Metazoa; phylum Chordata; class Mammalia; order Artiodactyla; family Bovidae; genus Capra; species Capra hircus. Next base: position 39,656,900 of record NC_030826.1, on the reverse strand, counting down.
TCCTCTACCCCACCCTCTTTCAGCCATCCTTAGCGGGATCTAGAACTCCTAAGATCTTTCCCAAGAGGGTTTGGAGCTTGTCTGCAGTCAAGGCTCCAAGTTAGAGGACTGGACACTAAGGGTCGAGGACCTGACTCTTGGATGACCACCACACAGGGAAACGTGTTACCTCCTCCCTCTCCTTTCCCCTGAAAGAGAAGTCTCAGCACAGTTATTTACAAAGATTTATTACAGGTTCAGGCCGGGAGTCAGGGAAGAAGGGAAGGGGACAGAGCAGCTGGAGGACAAGGAGAGCTTGGCTCCCCCACCATGTGCCCCCCTAAGGACTTATTATACTAGGCGACATTCCTGGCATCAAAGCACACATAAAATGCAACAAAGCAGTCTCTGCCAGTCCATCTTCCAGGCACCCAGGCTGGGGAGCAGGTGATAAGGGGAAGATTTACCAAAAGCTGAGGCCTGAATTCTGGGCCCTGGTAGAAGGCAGTGAAGGGATGATGACTTGGAATTGCCCAGGGAATGGAGAAAGATCTATGGGCACTTACAAGTTCTCAGTATCCCTTTTGCCCAGATCTTAGGGTCCTGCCCTGTGGGTTTCCTATGCCCAGGGGAGAGGATCTAGGGAGTAGAATTGTGAAGGATGGATCTTTGTCCCCCATTTACTGGATTTCCCAAGGCAAGCTCTCCCATCCCACCTCCCGCTGGGTGTGTGGGGGAATGACTGGCAGGGGTAGGCATCAGGCAGCAAGTGCCCAGGGACTCTGGGCATCAGCCGAAGTTGGGCAGACAAGCAAACACAGACCAGCCTTAGTCTTCTAAAAGTCAGAAGCCGCAGCCCTAGCAAGTGAGAAGCAGGGTACAAAATCGGGTGTGAACAGAATGGATTTCTGGAGAACATCAATGCCTCCTCCCACTTCCTTCCAGGAGATGTAGGGCTGGGTGCCTATGTGCCAGGCTCAGGGTGGGCAGGGCGCTGTGGCTCCTCCCCAGGTTCTGCAAAGCAAGCAGAGGGACTTAGGGCCTGGCCATGCCCACCAAGATCCCAGCCCTGCTTCCTCAGCCCCCAACTCCCAAGTCTCACCATTCAATGCTGGGTCTTCCACTTGGTCCTCAGAGCTTCCGTCTCTCTGGGGCCCATCCAGAGGAGGCGGGCGCTCCCAGGGACCCTCCAGACCTTGGCCATAAGTTGTCTTCTGCCCAGCTGGGGACAGGAAAGAAGGGATAAAAACACGAGCTCTGAGTATCCAGCTGGCTGTCCTAGAACATGAGCCAAGTCCAGCCGCTGGCTGAGACTAAGCTTTCTGAGGGTGTCACAGTGTAGTGGAGTGAGCACAGGACTAAGACAGTGCCTCCAGTGACTAACCGCATGTCCTAGATAAGTCATTGTTACCTCTCCGAAGGGGCTGGTAGGAGGGAAGTTCTGTAGACTGCCTTAAATAAGATAATAGTTAACACCCAGTGCCAGCACCTAGGAGCTGCTCCAGGCTTGGTGGCAACTGATATTTGTTCCTTGGTCATCTTGCCATTTGACCCACTACCTTGCTGCTTTCCTGAGAGAACAGTCTCCTCTCACCTCCTCTTCACCTGTTCTGGGAATGTCAGTGGGAGTCAATTCAACTCTTCCAGCTGAAGTTTTGCTCCCACGTCTGATGCCCCCACCGCCAATACAGAGCAGAGGCCTACGCTATCTTGAGGCGGGGTGCAAAGAGTGGACACTGCAAGCAGGGATGGTTGTTATTTTTCATCCCCATAAATAATGGGACCAAAACACTGAGTGTGCATTCAGAGGGTTAGAAGTGGCCAGGCATGGGAAAAATAGCCCTGGGAGGGGCTGAGATCTTCCTGCCTAGGAATTCTTTGGGTCTTGGGACCCGGCTGTGTAGATTTTGGGATCTGGGGTGTCTAGCTCTGAGGCCTTCTGTGTAGGTCTTAGGCCCTTCACTGGCCTCTCTTCCCAGGCAGTTGGGGTTGGTTCTTGAATCCTAGATTCTCCATCCAGACACTAGAGGGCACCCTCTCACCTCCAGCCTAGGAAATTAGAAAAGAGGGAGAAAATCACAGGTTCCTGGAGAGATCTATCAAGCAGTCCTGTGTCTCGCAGCAGAGACCACATCCTGTATCCAGAAATGTAGGCGATGGGGGCCCTGGACACTCTTAGTTCTCTATCCCTCATCTCTTTATACCTCCCAACGGCCATGGATGGGAAGTCCTTTCTTGGGTCTAGCCTCAAACCTCATGTAGCCTTGCCTTAATTCTTAGGGAAGAGAGGAATTACTAGGGAAAACCTGATAGGGAGAGGGACAGAGTCAAGGATGGGAACAGCCCAGGTGTCAGGTAAGGCTGACTGCGAGGCATCCTGTGGGGTGAGAGAGTGAGAAGGCCCTTTACACGTGGGAGAAATTGTAAACTGGGAGAGGTGTCCCAGGACACTCAAGGAGGACCCCACCCAAGCCCATGGTTGGTGAAACTCTGGCTTCACAGCCCCTTCTGCTTACCAGACCCCCTGCTGCCCTTCAGGACTTCCGCCTGGCTGTCCTCCTCCTCCTCCTCTTCATCCTCCTCCTCTTCCTCCTCCTCTTCCTCTCTTGGGTAGCCCAGTTCCCGCAGCTCTCCCAGCTCATCCTCCTCCTCCGAGGCCTGGTTCTCACCCACATTGCTGATGGACTGCAGGTGAGACTCAGCAATGCGCTGCACAGCTGGCACAGACGGACCGGGAAGGCACGGGTCAGCCAGGCCCGAGAAGCAGCCCACGGCGCAGGAGAGGCACGCGGCCCAACCCCCAGCCTCCTTCCTGGGGGCCTGGGGCAGAGCTCACCCCCTCAGGGGTCTAGTTCAAACACTACAGGCTGCTGGTCAGCCTGCTGGGGGCCAGACCAGGGCAGAAGCAGCAGGGGGTAGACTCTTGATCATGTTTTGCTCTTAAGCTGTCCAAAGATGCTGGGCCCCAGAGGCCGGCCCCAGGCATCTCCCCACGCCATAGGGTGCCAAGCTGGACAAGACCAGGCGGGCACAGCAACAGCTTAACATTCCTTGGCTGGGGAGCTTGTCTACCAGCTACGGTCGCTGGAGAAGGTACTGGACTGGTGGGCCGGGCCCTGGGCCATTTGTCCCTTTCAGTTTCTAGGGGAGTGCCCAGCCTGCTCACTGCTCACCCGGATCCTGCCTGCCACCCCATACTGGGCTTGGTCCCCACTCCCTGGCACCGCTCCATCACAGATGTCACTCCACACACCCCTGCCCCAGGCTCTAAGAGACAGGAACAGTTCTGAGACTGAGGACGTAACCGTCTGCAGCCAGTGACGTCCTTGCCTGGGGATGCAGCCTGCTCAGACAGGGCCCCCACAATCTTGACCCACATCCCCAAGCTTCAGCTCCCTGTGCAGTGACCTAGAAAGCGGCAACCACCACCCACCCCCCCAACACCACCAAGGCCTGCTGGGATAGGACCTAGGAAGGGAACAGTGTGGGCAGCTGGAGAGAAGTTTCCAAAAGATGGAAAGGATGAGGGGGTTCAGAGAAAAAGGCCAGGGCTGGAGGACTCTGGGAGAAAGGGAGGGGTGAAGGGGACCCTGGGAGGCGTGGCCAGGGCAGAGGCAGCAGGGGGCCAGGAGCTGGTGGGATTTTAGGGCTACTAAACTCGTGGCCCAGAGACCAGATGCTGATGGGCTAGGGGCTGGGGTTGCTGCAGCTGCTTCCTAATCCGTAGGCAGCCCCTCCCCTCAGAAAGCCCGAGAGGGCAGATCCAGGCTGGAAACCTCCTGTACAGGGAGCAGGGCCTGGCGCTCCTGCCAACTCGGGGACAGGCACAGAGGGTGTATTGTGCCTGCCTGCTGCCCTGTCTGGCCCAGACCTCCACCCGGTGCTTCCTGCTAACTCTGGGCAAACTACCCAGGCAATAAAAGTGCAATAAATTGCCCTGCCCTGTCCTTGGGGACTCAGCAAATCTTCACCTTGAGCCAAGTGCAAGAGCTCAGCCTTGGAGAGCCCCCTTCAAGCCAAGACTTGGCGTCCGCCCTTCCTTGCGGACTCTAGGCTTCTCCCCCAACAAATCCCCCAACCCTGCCAGGGGCTTTCCTCTGCCCAGAAAGGGGCGAAACCCACAACATACAGTGCCCTGGAAGTTCAGAAGGGTCCTCTGAGGGTTGGGGAAAGGAGGAAGAGGGAGAGGAGGTGGCAGCTCAAGCAGCCGGGGGAGGAGAGTTCAGTTCTTCAGTTCGTGAGCCGCAGTGACAACAATAGGTGCGTGCAGCCCTGTGCAGCGCCCGCCCCGTGAGAGCCGCCCGCGTGCCTCGCCTGCCTCGTGCCTCTCAGGGCTCTCTGGGGTCTTCCCCCTCTCCCTCCCGACTGCCTGCTTCTCACTCTGTCTCCAGCTCTGGGACCCTGAACTCCCCCCAACTCAAGTCTCCCTTTTGGAAGCTCCAAGGTCCCCAGCACAGCCCCTCTCCTGGCCCCCTCCCATGGCCCTGCTTCTCCCTACTCAGACCCTCCCAAGTCGCAGCCCAATGGGGCCGTGGGCATGGCGCAGGGCGGGGGGGCACATTTCTGGCCAAGGGAGGCTGCCTGGGAAGCACCCTGGTCTGTTCTCTTCACCACCACCCCCCACCCTGCTCACAACCAAGAGTCCAAGGGTGGTTCTTCCCTCTCACGTCCACTTGCCCCCTACTCAGCCCAGGGTGCAGAGGAGAGAGACTTCTCATGTTCTCTCCTGAGAAGACAGCACCTCCTCCCTCATGCCTGCCTCAGGGGCTGGCCTTCCCCACATCCCCACAGGTTGGAAGGCCTTCCAAAAGTTACACCCAGCGCCCACTTGCCGTGTCTCCGCATCCCCTCTCCTCTCCTCTCCTCAGTCTCTCTGCCCCCAACTGAGGCAGGCAGGCTGACAGCTGCACCTGTTGACCTCGGCTGGTGGTTGGGAGCTCACTAAACCCAACGAAGGAGCTCTCAGCACATCCTTCCAGCCTCCCTCTCTCCCTCCACGGGAGGAGGGGGCTGGCCAGGCCAGAAGAGCTGGAGCTGAGCTGGGGGTGGGAAGGCATCCGAAGGCTTAGTGAGGAAGGGACCCTCCCCACACCCCCACCTGGCCCACCTACTCCACCAGGTGTCTCTGCCTCAGCTCCTCCGCTGGAAGCCAAGTCTCCAGGCAGCCCTGAAGACCCCCTGTGATCTCACACCTGCTCCTCCCTCTTCCTGGAATACCCTTCCGTGCCTGGCTTGCCTGTTGAATTCCTATCCATCCTTCAAATCCCCTCTCCCAGATGCTTTGAGGTGAAGGGCCCCAGCAGGGCTGAGGCTAGATCTTACCCTTATTCCACCCCCACCAGGGGGGCCTGGCATACACTGGGTGCTCCATAAGAGAGTGCTATAGGAATGACCTGCCTTTGGGGATTGAAAGGAAAAGCAGGAACAGAAGAAGCATTGGTGTGCAGACCTGTGCAAAAGGCCTGGGAACGGGAAGGGAGAGCAAGGGGTGTGACCCAAAGAAGGTGCCCTGGGAGCGGGGAGGCGGTGGAGGTGGTTCAGCGCATGCTTGCAAAGGCGGCAGAGAGCTGAGTCTCTATGTCGAGGCCTACTTGTTACGTACCTATTTTCTTTCAACCCCGAAACCTGATTTTCAGACCCACACCACCGTTTTCAGCCTCGGGGTGCCTTGTTTTTCCAAGGCCACAGTAAGAAAGAATTGGTCTCTAAGTAGGGGTTGGGGTGGGTGCACAGGACAATCCCTCCCCATCAACAAAAGCTCAGTGCTCCCCCCACCCCGCCCTGCACACCCAATGTCAGCCCAGTTCCAGGGGTCAAGGGGACAGGCAGACCATAGGTTGGGGGAGTACCTTTCAGCGAGGGGGGTGTGTAGGCACAGGGATTGGGTCTCTTCGACTTGAGGTGGTGCCCCTCTCCTGAGGCTCTCTGCCGGGGAAGTGCCAGGTTAAATGGGCTCACACAGACCCTTCCTGTAACCCTCCCTCCACTCCATTCCCCCCGACCCCACCAGCTGCCCAGGGCAGCTGCGTTGACTGGTCCAGCCTTGGCTCTAGGTCCGGCCCTGCTCCCACCCAGGCTGAGGCCGCCTGGTGGCACCATAGCCTGAGCCAGGCTGGGACCCTGGATTCTGGAGGCCCAGCCTGAGTCTGAGCAGAGCAAAGACAAGGGGTGGAGATCTTCATCCTGGCACCAGGCGTTCTCACCAAGGTGCCAGTTGATATGCTAATGTCCTCCTGGGTGGCACCGTGAGCTAGCTGGGAAGTAATCCCCTCCATCCCATCACAAAGGGCCTGGTGGCCCTCCTTCCAGCTGCCCCTGGAAACTCACCTGGTGGGGTGAGGCCTCCTCCTCTGAGGGAGGCCACCGGTGACCGAGCCAGGAAAAAGAAGAGAGAAAGAATCCGAATTATTGGTATTTTCCCCCAAATTCAGTCAGTCTCTGGGCCCTTTCCTTCCCAGTGTTGGGAGGCGCCTGGTCGATAAATGAGCCCAGTGGAGTTGGGCTCCTGAACCTTAACCCCCCATTCTCCATTCAGTCTCCTACTCAAGGGACTTTGGCAGGGGCCCCCAGAAGGCATCACAGTTAGGGTGGGGCCAGGACTGGGGGGCAGGGAAGGGGCCCACCTGGTGAGGAGTGCTCTGAGAGCCTGAACAGCATGGCAGGGGTTGGTCTCCTGCGCCGGATCTAAGGAGACAGAGACGGGAGAAGGGAGGGCAGGACAGACCCTTGCAGCCCGCTCCCCACCCCCACCCCGGCAGCAGGGAACAAACTGTGCTTTGGAGTCCCCAGGGAGCCTTTGAATCAAAGACTGTCAGAGCTGAAAGGGATTCCAGAGCTCACCAAACCCCCTCGTTTTACCGAGGTGAAAACCCAAGGCTCAGAGACTTTCAGCAAAGAGCTCAAAGCCACACAGCATGCCAAGGCAGAGAAGAGCAAGAAAAGCCCACCAGTGGCTGCCAGCCAGTGCCCATCTCTCTCCATGGCTACTCCAGATCCGCCACCTCCCTTCATATCTTCCCCTGCCATGGCCCTCCCTCTCCCCTTTATGAAGACATCAGACCTCAGGACCCGACGCTGACTGTGGAAGATGGCATTCACGTGGCCCTGCCCACCTAAGGTCGCCTCAAGGGCTCCAAAGAAACCAGACCAAGCTGCAGAGGGAGGCTGAGCCTGAACAGCAGGCACCTCCAACCTCACTCTGAGGCTCGGGTGTGCGCCTGAGCCCCGGACTGCCCAGGGCCTGGGTCTGGGCCCCTCTAGCAGTATCACTCAGGCTGTGGAACTCTTCACCCAGTCCTCATAAAACCTCCAAAGTCGCCCTCCTTGGTACGTGAGCCAAGCTGAACAGTCGGGGGGGGGGGGTCACTGAGTACTCCCAGTAACTCCCCCACCCTTCCCCCTAGCTTGGCAATCAGATCAACAGTCAGTTAATTAGGTCCTCTTTGAGCTCCAGGGAAATGCACAAAGAGAACCAGGTGAATTAAACTGAAACTGCCACCTCCCCCTGCCAATCTCCCAACACTGCCCTCCAGATCAAAAGCTGCTTGGGCTGGGGATCAAACCGGTCGCCCAGGCCCACCCCCCTTCCACTCGGTCTCTCTGCAACATGACATGCCCCCCCCCCCCATCCACTGCTCTGTTGGGTGCCAGCTGCTTCTCAACAACAGCAACAAGTGAATGGCTTAGTGGAGGAGGGGAGGCGCCCGCAAAAAACTCATGTCTCTTTCCCCATCACGCCCCACATCTCATGCCCACCTTTGGAGGCCTCTGGTACCCAGTGCCCAGGCAGGCTGTCCAGAGGACTCAGATGTCTGTGTGAGGACTTCTGGCTTCTGGGATGACTGGTCATCATTTCCCTCTCCACCCGCACCCCCCGCCCCGCCCATGTTGTGGCTTTATCTAGAGGTCAGGACAAAGCTCGGGTGATCCCAGCCCAGGTGTGCAGGGTGGGACTAGAGAGATGGCCAGAGCGCGCGGCAGGCGGGCGCAGGCCCGCTCTGTGTAACGGGTCAGGGGGCCATGTTTGTCACACCAGTGGTCCCCGGGGGACCCCAGGGAAGGAGGACACTGCAGGGTCCAGAGGACATTCCTCCCCCTCCGGGGCCGCCCGGGATTCCCCAGCCCCGGGATCAGGTGCGAGGCCCCGGGAAAAAGTTACAGGAGTCTCCGGCGAACTCCACGCGCTGCCCCGCGCTCCCGCGGCGTCAGAGGCGGGCCGGGCGCCCGCGTCTCCCAGGCCAGTTCCGATCCCGGAGCGCAGAGGAGTCGGGGAGTGGGGGTTAGGGTAGGGGGGCGCTGCCAGGGGTGGGGCGCAGCCCCCTTACCATCTCCACCTGGCGGGGGTCGAGCTGGCTGGGGGGCGCGGGCACTGAGAACTGGATCTTCTTGCGGTCTTTGGGGTCCATGGCGGGCGGGGCGCGCGTCGTGGGGTCTCGGGCTGCGATCCCGGCTCCGCTCCCCGGCGCTGCTCCGGGCGCCGCGGCGGCAGCGGGTTGAGTGTGGCAGAGAGGAGCTGGAGGGCTGTTCACGCACAGATAAAGATACGGCGCCGGCGAGGGGAGGGCGCGCGGGGGTGGGGGGCGGCCGCCGGCTCGCGGCTCTGGGGCTCCTGGGAGCCTCGGTCCCCTGGCGCCCGCGCCTCGGGCTCGCGGGGCTGGTCTCTGCCCCTCCTTCCCTCGCTCTCTCTGTGCCTCTCCAGCCTTCCTCTATCTCCCTTGCTCCCTCTCCGCGAGTCTCCCTCTGTCTCTGCCTCGCTCCGTCTCTCCGGGTCTCGCCCTCCGGCCCCAGCCTTGGGGTCCCCAGCCCGTCCCCTCGGCCTGGGACTGGCGCCCGGGCGCGTGGTGGGAGGGCTCAGGAGACAGTGGCCAATGAGCGCCGACGAGCGTGCTCTCGGCCGGGAGGAGGGCGGGGAGTGCGAGCCAGGACCGCGGGAGCGGCCTGGGGGCCCCCTGCCGACTCCCCAGAACTTGAAGCTGCATTATTGATGGAGTCCAGCAGGGAGGATAATGGGGGGAGGCCGAGGGGAGACGGGCCGCGGGGCCCTGGGACTCTGACTTTAACCCCTTCCTGGCCTGGGTGCTTGGAGTTTCATGGGGAGGCTGTGAGGTCGTGGAGAGAATAGCACCAGCGTGTCACGCTGTGAAGGGGGTGTCCTAAAAAGCGAGTGAGCGTGAAGGAGCGGGGTGTGCGTGGGAGGACACATGTCAGTCATCATGGCAGGGAGTGTGTGAAAGTGAGTGCCAGGGGCCCTGTGGTGCCTAAAGCTGGGGAGTGTGTGTGTGTGGGGGGGGGGTCCGTGTGGTGAGAGTCTGTGTGAGTAAGTGTGTCAGAGTGTCAAGGATGCAGGTGTGAGTGGCAGGGTGTGGGAAGACCGTGTGTGCACGGGGGAGGGGGCAGAGTGGGGGAGGATGTCAGAGGCTGTCAAGGTGATGGGCAGGCTGTGCCAGCTTGCAAGGGGGGTGGGAGTACCCTCTGCACAGGTCCAGCGTGAAGAGTAGAGGGGGGTAAGGTTGTGATCCTGGGAGGGCTCTCGTGGGGGCAGGGGAATGTGTCCATGCTGTGAGGTACCCTGGATCCACGTGTCTCCTGCCTGTTCTCCCCAGATATGATGTGGGGGAGACAGAGCCAGCTCAGGGGGATAGAGTTGGGGGAGTTGGGGTGTACACGTGCCATCACGTGTGAGTTTGGTGCAGGAATAAAGCAAGGGGGGAGGTGTGTGTGTGCTCATTTCGGAGGTGTGAGCCTCTCTCTCTGCAGAGGTGTTTGCATGTGCTCTGAAGGGGGGAAAGGGGAGGAGATGGCCCTGTCGTTTGGAGTGTCCCTGTTTATCGTCTGGTGCTGGATGCCTTTGCAGGAACCAGTGTTTCCGTCTTCTTTGGGCCTGGGGGCGAGGGTCTGAATGCCGCTCTGAGCGGGTGTGTGTGTGTAGACTTGTACATGTGTGTCTTCCTGGGACTCTGTTTGCCTTGGCTCTCTCCTCTCCTGGTCATGCTTAGGCCTGGAACAGTCAGGAGCCCCTCTCCCCCAGCCAGCAACTTTTCCACTCCCAGGCCAAGCATGCTGGGCCCTTGGCAGAGCGAGAAGGAAGCAAAAGGCCAGTGGAGTCTTGTGAAAGTGGGGTCAGGGGCACGGCGCAACACCCCAGAGTCAGCGCCTACCCTGGGGATGAGGCGAGGGAACGGGAGCACAGAGCTTTGCCCATGGGTGCTGGGAGGCCTGGCCGCGGGGCGCACTGCTCCCCCACCCTCAGGCCTGGCCCAAGTCCTGCTGTGTTTGTCGACTTCTATGCTTGTGGGGAAACAGCCAGATGCCAGGTCCCTGGCCCTGGGGTGTTGCCTCCCTGGCAGTCCCTGGCTTGGCCCAGACCCCTCTGTCAGAGGGTTGTGGTGGGAGGTAGTAAACACCAATTTGGCAGTGCCCTGGGAGGCAAATGAGGAGATCACGAGGGTCAGAAGGGGCACAGGAAAGGCACGGCCCAGGCAGTAACCTGTGTGGCCACTAGGCCGAGAGAAGGCTGAGAGGTCTGTGGTTTCCAGTGCTAGGCAGGTAGGAAGGTCCAGTGTTGGGTGAAGGGGACAGAAGACAGCTGGACAGTTAATGAGGGGACAAGGAGAGGGAGTCATCACTCCCAGGGGAACCTCAGGGCCCATTGGAGCTGAGAGGGCCTTTGGGACCACGGTTGACGAGGCTCCTTTGGCCAGGGAGGGCCTGTTGACAGAGGTTCTGCCGAAAGGATTGGAGTTCTGGGTGGCCCTGAATCAGGAAAAGTTCCCTAGACCCAGGCTGGGGCAGCTGGAAGGGAGACTCTCCTCTCCTGGGTAACCCTGAAAGAGGGGGTCTTTGCTGTTTCTTCCAACCTTTACCCAGGCACCTACAGCTCTGGCTGCTAAACCCTGGGGTCAAGCGGGATGGGGGAACTTGGCTCACAGGGGTACAGGCCCAAGGAACAGACAGGAAGGAGAAGGAAGGAAGGCAGAGACAGGAGGTGAGAGCGAGAGAGGACGGGGAGGTAGGAAGTGTGGAAAAGAAAGAGCGAGAAAACGCATGTGAGAGATGGAGAGACAAAGGGAGAGAGAGGAAGCCTCACGACAGAGAGAGGCAGGAGACAGAGATGGAGAGAGTAAAAATAGCTCCGCATTAAGATAATTGCAGCTCACAGCTCTGCCCTCCGTTAGGAATTAAATGAGGTTTTATTACTTTGATTTTTCTCTCCTGGATCCTACGCGACTTCTCAAGAACTTGGGGAAAAGTTTTTCAGGTGGGCGGCCAGGTGGCTGGGGCTGCGTGGGTGACAGAGGAGGAAGGGACAGGGACTTCTGGGGGCTGGGGGAAGTGTGGGCAGGGGCAAGGAGTGGGGAGGGTGTTGCGAGGATGGGGGAGTCCAGCTGGGGCTGGGAGAGGTGGCCAGGGTCAGGCATATCCCAGAGCAGCTGAGAAGCTAGGGGCCAGGGTGACCTCCATTCTCTCTTAGAATTAATCATATGCAAATGAGATGTAAAAATAACGTGCCACTCCTTGGTTATTATTCTTGAGTTAGAAGCACAGGCAGTTGGGTCCAAGGAACAAATTCAAGACCTTGTTTGACTTAACTCCAATTAAACAATGGGTCTTTCTGCTTGGACTAACCAAAAAAGTTTGTCATAGGGTGTCTGTTAATGTACAGAGCAGGTCTGATCACACTATTTTGAGCACACCATTTCTCTCACATCATTGCCTGTTGCCTGCCACAGCGCCTGGCATACAGAAGGCACTACATTCACCTTCTCTGGAAGCCTGAAGCCTTTGCTGTCTTCGGGGGAGGTAGGGAGAGTGGCCAATCATGAATATTCCCTCCCTTCTCCCAGGCAAGATACAGTCTCGTGGACAGAACATTAACTGCGGAATTGGACAGACCTGGGTACTGTGTGATTTTAGACAATAAATGTCTTAGCCTCACTGTGCCTGTTTCCTCCTGCCCCCAAACCCACCTCACATGGTACCTGTGACGATTCAAAAATATAAAATTAATAAAGTCCCCAGCCCAATGCTGGGCTCCTGGTCGGTATTCAGTAAAGGTTCCAGCTTCTCTAGAGGGTTTCTCTGATGGCTCAGATGGTAGAGAGTCTGCCTGCAACGCAGGAGACCCGGGTTCAATCCCTGGGTCAGGAAGATCCCCTGCAGAAGGGAATGGCTACCCACTCCAGTATTCTTGCCTGGAGAATCCCCATGGACAGAGCAGCCTGGCCGGGTACAGTCCGTGGGGTCGCAAAGAGTAGGACACGATTGAGCGACTAACACTTTCTCAAGAGCGCTATGGATGCAGTTCCGGAAATGGCCAGCAGGTGGCAGGGTTGACCAGGGTTTGGGCTGCCGAGCTGTTGGCATTGTGGGTCGGTGGCTGGACATCACACTCCTGACCTTGGCACAACGGAATTGAGTTTAGCTGGCTGGGTTGACATGTGGCAGCTGGAAAGGAGGTCCCCCGAAGTCCTGGGAAGCAATCTTAGAGAAGCCAGGGAGCGTTAGCAGGGCACACTGGGGCATCTTTCCTTGCCACTGCTGGTGGTGAGGAGGGGGGCAATGGGGAGGGGGAAGAGGATGTTGGGGACTCCAAGACCCGCCTCTGAGAAAACCCCTGGACACCGAGAGAAGAGAGCAAGGGCACTCGCAGTAGGGACACTGGTGACACCAAGACAGGTGGCAATCATCTGAGCATTCACTGACACACACTCATTCATTCATCCATCATCCAACCCTTGGCCCATTCAATAAATTCACATTGAGTGCTTTTTAAAAAAACTATTGAATTACAGTTTATATACTATAGAATGGATCAGTAAAGTGTAAATTAAAAATACATTTCTATGAGTTTTTGAAAATTTTATTCAACACATGACCACTAGCAACATAGATATAGAGCATTTTCATCACCCTCAAATGTTCTCTTTTGCCCTATCCAAGTCAATCTCCCCTCCCCTCGTCACTGGGTTTATCTTAACTCTTAGCACACTATTTGGAGACATGTCCTACCCACTATCCGTCTTTGCATCATCACCTTCCTGCTATAATGCCCAGAATACAGCAGCACAAATGCTGTAGAGGCAATGGCTTGAGGAGTGAATCAATAGATAAATACATAAGTCATAGAAACTGGCAACGCATGGCATATAGAGAGCACTGCTCTGTAGTGGACACTGGGCTAGACCTGTTATATGCATTAGCTCATTTAATCCTCAGGAGATTCGCTCCATTTTACGGATGAGGGAAATGAGGCTCAGAGCTTCTGCCCACAGCCTGGGTTCAAAGGCAGACCATCTGACTCCAGCATTCCCACTCTTACTGCTCTTTAATACATTCAGGATGGGCGAGTAGAACTCTTACATGAGCTGAACTGGGCTTCTGTCTTGCTCAACATTGGTCCCAGTTTCTCTCTCTCAGCCCAGGTTGGACAGATCTGGGTGGGAAGCAAAAATCAATGTGTGGAGGCTGCCCTCTGGTGGCAGATATGAGTACAGCGGTATCTGTGCCCTCTGGCGCCCCCAGGTGGGATGCCGATGAGAAGAATGAGCAAGCCGACAGCCCACAGCGGGGGCAGCCTCGGCCCGGGCACCTGGAGACCCCCTGCTCTGGCCACTGCCTGGTGCCCCCCGAGGTGCCAGCTGAGGCTGCCCCCAAAGAACGCCAGCTGCCGGAGCCTGCCGCCTCCCACCCCCTCCACCAGCCTCACACACACTCCAATCCCGGTCCAGTCGGCTGCTTCCATTCCCTGAAGAAGAGGCCCTAAAGTTAAAACAGCTGTTAATTTATAAACCAATTTTTCCGTGACTGCTTAATAAATCGCCAGCAGCTGCTCTGCCCCCCCTCCTGCCCAGGCACCCGGCCCCGAGGGCTGCATGGAGAAGCTCAGAGCCGCCAGCCTGCCCCTCCTGCCTCCTTCCCCCAACTCCCTAACTTGCCCCCAATCTCCCAGGACCTGGGCATGTGTGGGGAAAACCCCGATGAAACCCCAGCTTCTCTGGGCTTCAGTGGAGTGGAGAGGGGAGGGGGATTTTTCTGTAGCCCAAAGGCCATTCCAACACCCTCTAACCCCCAACCCACGACTGCATGTTCCAGAGGGTAGGTGTCAAAAGTTTCTTAGTTCTTGGGGAAATGCAGTGTCCCTATTCCCTAGAGAAGTTCCCTGAGCAACTGGGAGGTGAAAGGACCCTGGACTCATCCCTGAGTGCACTGGAATCTCAGTTCCCAAATCAAGGTGGTCTCCCTGACAGATGCTAACAGACTCACTGACCCTGCTGTTCTCTCAAGGCGGGAAATGGTGGGGGCGGGGGATGGGAAGGAATGCTGGGAGAGCTCCCTGTTCTGGGGAGATGCCCACACACACTCAGTCCCAGGATAATGAGAGGAGGGGTCTGGGGCTTTAGAATATACACTTTGCCCAATTTCCACTAGCATATAAAAGGCACCATGAAAATCCACACGGGGTCGGGGGTGGGGGATCTTGCGAATGGCAGACAGGAGGCTTGTTCTTTTTATCTGCAAGTTCCAGGTGAAATGCCTGCTGCTACTGTATTCTGCTACTGACTCTGCTAGGCAAAAGGGTCAATCCGGCCATGCCCCTGTAGATACAAGGAGCTCAGCTGGAAATGGGGAATTGTGTAGTAAAGCACATCAGATTGGGAGTTCGAATCCCCGTCTCCCACCTACTAGCTGTGTGACCTTGGGCAAACAGCTTCTCTTTCCTTCCTCAGTGTCTCCATTTATAAAATAGGGATAATAATTACACAACTGTAGTGAAAATCAGAGGCATACAAAGTTCCTGGCACATAGTAGGTGCTAACAGTCATGTAACAGTGTTAGCTTTCTCATCCCTCTGCTGAGAAGAGAGCAGAGATTGGATCTCCTAGCTCCCCACAAATAGCAAATCTTGGGGTGGGGGTGCTCAGGAGGTTTCCAGGGGTTGGGGCAGATAGGCAGTCTGGGGACAAAATTAAGAAAACTAACCAGGATTTCTGACTTCTATGGTTCTGACTGGGCTCTCTCATTCTGGGCCTTTCTGTTCCCTCACACTCCTCTATCCCCACCTCCTCCTGACTCAGGTAGCCATGGCCTTTCCTGAAGGAAGAGCTTCTACCCCACCCTACTCCTGGAGCCCACACCTCTCAAAAACCAAGTTGTTGAAATGAATCGCCAGTCCAGGTTCGATGCATGTCGCAGGATGCTCGGGGCTGGTGCACTGGGATGACTCAGAGAGATGGAATGGGGAGGGAGGTGGGAGGGGGTTCAGGATGGGGAACACGTGTACACCCGTGGTGGATTCATATTGATGTACAGCAAAACCAATACAATATTGTAAAGTAATTAGCCTCTAATTAAAATAAATAAATTTATATTTTTTAAAAAAGCAAGTTGTCCCCACGGTCTGTCTAACTGAAATCCCTTCCATTTCTTCTCTTGTTCTAGTAGCTGTCAGGCCCTTTCCTGCCCCACCCCCAGAGACCTGCTGGCCTCCATGGCTCACGGTCCGCCGGTGTGAGCCTGGCTGACTACATCCTCCCTGTGTACCCAGAGCAACTTAGTCACCCTCTCTGAGCCTTGGGTTCCCCAGCTCTAGATTGGGGAGAATCCCAGTCCCTCCCTCTTGGGTTGCATGAGACACCACCCATGAAGTTCTTATCCTTACCACAGGGCCTGGCTCTCTGCAGGTGCTGAGGACATGATGGTGGAGAGAGAGGTGGCAAAGGGTGGCAAAAAGAACCTGGCTGTCAAATCCCACTCCACTCCTCGCAGCTGAGTGACCTTGGGCAGATTGCTTAACTTGTGCCTGCGTTTGTGTTTCTCCATCCATGAAAGGGCCTACGTCTACGTCACTAGGGCGTTGTGAGCCACCTAGAATTCTCAGAACTTCTCCAGGTGAATAAATGTTCCCCCGAATTAACAGCTGTCACTATTACGGGCCCCACTAGAGCACTGATTCTCTTTAAGCCTTGCCCCACGATGCAGAAGGTTGGAGGGTGGGTAGAACTGGACTAGAGACTCTGGTATTGGGGATCCCGGCTCAGGACAGGCTCGAAGCCTCCACTTCCTCAATGTTCCCACCTCTGACCTCCCCCTAGACCCTGGCTTGGGCTCAGTCAGGAGGCACAACCGTCTGCCTCCCTGAGTCAATGGTCCTATGAAGCTGCCAGCCCCCTTCCTGTGCTGAGGTCCTGACTACCTCCCAGAAAAAAAGAAGAGTCCCAGGGGCCCACTCAAGCCTAGGACTGCTCTGCCAGGGTGCCAGCTGGTGCCCATGGGGGCGGGGCAGCAGCTTGATCATGTGGAAAGGAAAAGTTGGAGGTACCCCCAGCCTTGGTGGCCCCCATCAGAGACAGGACAAAACAAGATTAGGGCACCCAAGACATCCTAGAGGCTTTCTGCCCCTGGCGATCCGCTGGGGTGAGAGCTTAGCTTGGCCTTCCAGGTGCCTTAGTTTACTCAGCCATCCTGGAGACAGAGTCTTCATTTCTGTTTTCCTGGGGCCCCAAAGGCCTTGGCATTGGCCTCTCACAGCTCCTTGCCCTCTTTCCTTTCTTAAAGCAGCCAAGCTCAGCCTCCTCCTCCTCCTCCTCGCCCAGATTCTCTCCTTAGAAAGCACCCAGGAGTACCCTTAGCCGGGAGGGGAGGAGAAAAGCCAGCCCGGTACCGGAGACCGCCTCTGCAGGGCGCAGGGCTGCACCTGCGAAAGTGCCCAGTGCCGGGGTCGCCCCGCGCTCCGTGCCCCGTGCCCCTTCTCGCCGCCACTGGCCCTTTAAGAGCCTCTCCTCGCGCTGCCGTCCCGGATCAGCCAGAGAGACCATTAAAATTTTATGCAGAATGAAAATGGGCCAGGTCTCCAGCTTCCTCGCTCCCATCCAATGATTTATTACTCGCAAATACCACAGAACTAATTAGTATAGTAATTAATTAATACGCATTTGCATATTTGCATGTGCAATTAGTGCAGTGGAGTGATTACTGGGAGAATGAGGGGCCCCGGATTGTCAGATGTGAGGGGGAAGTGGCCTGGAAAAGAGTTAGTGGGAATGAACTTTGTAGGGAGCGCGAAGGCGGGGAGGGAGAGGGAGGCGAGCGGGGCGAGGCGGGGGGACGCCGGGGCGCTGGGCCACCTCTCGGGGCGCGGAGCGGCCGCGCGGGGCAGCGCAGGGTCCCGGCCCGCCCGCGGCCACCGGACGCCGGTCGAGGGTCGCGACCTGGGCGCCCCCCGGCCCGCCCGCGGCCCCGCCCCGCCCCCGCCGCGTGGCACAGCTCCAAGCGCGCGCCTGATTGTTATGCATTGTGTTTCTTGTTGCGAGCGGAGCCGGGCGGAATGGGGCTGGCACAAGCTGTTTCCCTGCCACGCGGCGGTGGCACCTTAAAGGGGCAGCGTCCTCTTCCCGCAGCCGCCCGCTGCCGCCTCCGCCCACCCCACCTCCCAGCTGCCCGTCTGACCCCTTTCCCGGAGACGACTGGCGGCCGGAGCCGGGCTGGAGGCGAGAGGGCGCGTGCCGAGGCCTCCCAGGCGGCGACGCTGCCCCACGGGGCTCGGGGCGCGTGCCGAGGGAGCCCAGCGGCGGTAGGGCAGGCGGCGAGCCGGGAACCGTGGCCGGGGCGCGCTAGGTCCTCTGCTGGGCGCGCGGCGGGGGTGATGAGGAGAGATCCGGGAGAAAGCTGGAGTGAGAAGGACAAGGAGGAGGAGTGCCCGGAGCTTCCTCATAAGACACCGCTTGGCTTCCAGTCCTCACAAAGATTCTGTGCGGCGGGGCTCCTTATTCCCATTTTACAGAGGGAGAAACAGAATGACCTGGCAGGTGGCTAGTGACCAAGCTGTAAACCCGGGGTTCCAGTTGGTCTGTCCATCCCCAGTGCTCAAGTTGGAGCCAAGGCCAGAGGAAAGAACGACATTTCCCCAGGGGGCATCAGGGAGGACTTCCTGGTGAAGGAAGCATCTCACCAAACCTGCAAAAGTGAGGAGGGCACCTCCTAAAGGAGCTGAAGGAACAGGGATACTGGATGTATAAACCCCATGTTTAATGTGACTGCACCTTTCACTGTTCAGAGGAACCCCACCACCACCACCACCTACCCATGAATAGAACTGCAGAGACCCAGGCAGGGACACCGGCTCCCATTATGTGGGGTCCTGGACAAAAGGCAAACCTTTGGCACTATATCTTCCAAGGGCACCCTCCTTTCCCTCTCTACTGTAGAGTCTACTGGTTCCACGTGCTAAGCCATTTCAGTCGTGCCTGATTCTTTGCCGCGACCCTATGAACTGTACCCGTCCAGGCTCCTCTGTCCATGGGATTCTCCAGGCAAGGATACTGGAGTGGGTTTCCGTGTCCTCCTCCAGGGGATCTCGCCTCATATCTCCTGCACTGGCAGGCGGGTTCTTTACCACTAGTGCCAACTGGAAAGCCCACTGGTTGGTCCCGCCGGGTAGAGATAACCTGGGTTTCAGAGAAAGGAACACCGTATGTAAAAGTGAGCAAGGCTGGACTCAGGCAGAGCTTGGTTCAAATCCGGGTTCTGCCACTTACTAGCTATGTGACTTTGGCACAGCAGCCTTAACCTTAACCTCTCTGTGCTTCAGCGTCTTGTCTTCAAGTGGAGTTAACAGTCATCCCACATCTGAGGTCATGGTGAGAATGAAATAGGATTGTGTGCGAGTGAGGCCAGGGCCCAGCACCGATAACTCTACCACTGTCTTTTCATTATTATGGATTATGAAATATTTCATTATTACAGAGAGCACTGAAGCCTGAGGGACAGGAGGACCCGCAAGAGGTAATCAGGTCCTCATTTCTAGTCCCAGCTCTGTCACCACTTGTGTGACACCAGGCAGGTTGCGTCCCCTCTCTGTGATGTGGGGTTTTTTAATCTGTAAGGTGGGGCATTGGGCCACGAGGCCCCTACCCCTCAGCTGTTCCCTTCTTTCCTCATGCCCCCTGACCCTTCAGGGTACTGAACTAAGGAAGTAACAGCTAAGTCTCATTCACACTGTCCTGGGCTCCAGTTTCCCAGGGTCTAAACCAGGAGGTTAAATTATGACCTCCTGCCCTGCTGGCCCTGCTCTCTAGGTGCACCCTCCATGCATGGCTTTTTGAGGCAGTGGCCACCCACCTCTGCAGCTGTGGGTCATCTGTGCCCACTGCCAGCCTCAGGTGCCACCATGCACCCATAGGGGCTCAGGCATCTGAGAACTTTCCAGTGCCAGGCTCCCACGAGTCCCCAGCCCAGCTCCCGGGTGGTTCTGATTTCCAGGGGAGGAAATCAGGACATGCCCAAGTCATGGGCATGTCAGAGAGCCTGGCACGCACACTGTCCTGGGCTCTTCCCACCGCCCCGCACTGCCCCATTGGGTGCCCACCCACTGTCAGTCAGAAGTTAACCACCCAGAGTGCTATCTTTTTGTCCCCACATCAGTGCTGAGAGAGGCAGCAGGTGGACATGTGGCACTATTCCCATTTTACAGATGAGGAAGCAGAGGGCTACATGATTTGATCAAGGTTGAGACCCTGCTAAATCTGGTGCTCTTTCGACTACCTTGAGCTCCCTCTTTGTCTGATTGCCTTCCTCTGAGGGCCGGACCCATGGAGGGGCAGGGGCAGGGGCAGGACATCCCAACTGCTCACTTGGAAAAGTGACAAGAAAAGCAGAACAAAGATGTGCTGATGAACAGAACTTCAGGAACAAAGTTTTGGTTTTTTTCTTAAATACAGTTGATCGGGGGCTTGAGGCCAAACCAGCCGTACCTGGATGGGGCAGTGCTGGATGAGGCAGCACTTCCACACCTGTTTGTTCATTTGATGCTCAGCAGGCATCTTATTGTAATGATCATGCCCATTTTACAGAGGGGAAGGCTGAAGTTCTATGTCAGTGCTGGGGTTGGGGGGAGACTGAGGGGAATGGAAGAGGAGCTTCCCACAGGCCGGTGTCCTGCCCTGGCTCCAGCATTCAGTTTCTGAGCAATGAGGGGACAGGCCTTTGTTGCCACAAACACTTATTGAGGATATCATGGCTGTTAGGCCCTTTACCTACTTACTGCCTACCGGGTGAGAGAGACCTGTGCGGCAAAGGTCATGGCCTGCACCTCCCTGTCATCATCATTTAGTTGCTGAGTTGTGTCTGACTCTTTACCATCCCAAGGACTGTAGCCCACCAGGCTCCTCTGTCCATAGGATTTTCCAGGCAAGAATACTGAAGTGGGTTTCCATTTCCTTCTCCAGTGGATCTTCCCGACCCAGGGATTGAACCTGTGTCTCCTGCATTGGCAGGCACATTCTTTACTGCTGAGCCACCAGGGAAGCCCGTGCCTCCCTAGAGGTGTGCAAAAGGCATTAGGGGAGTCAGAGGAGGGCATCTAACCCAGAGAGGCTTCCTGGAGGAGGTGATGCTTAGGCTTAAAAGGTGAAGAACGTGGAGGGTGCTCCAGGCAGAGGGGACAGCCTGAGCAAGCTCGCAGGCAGGAGGCTGGTGAAAGCTGGAGGAGCTTAGAGTGGCTGAGGCACAGAGTTCAAGGCAGGGACAAACGTACACAGAGAACGCCACAGCAACCAGATCCAGTAGCCCCTAAGGAGCAAGGCCTGATCCTAGGGGTGATGGGGAGCCACTGAAGGTGCCCGACAAGGGGAATACTGCATTCAGATTTGACTTTTCCATAGAATGGGCAGGATGAACACCCCCAGTCCTTCTGAGGAAGCTAGAGGAGCAAGGGCCTGTGGGAAGTCAGAAATTTCCAGGGAGGAGAGGCTGAGCCAGACCCACAGAAGAGGGTTGAGGTAGTGGAGGTGGCTTTGGAGAGTAGCATCAGCAAAGAAGAAACAGCAGTGGGAGTTGGACAACTCTGCGGCGTCCTGGGACCTCATCTCCCGTCCCTGTGGCAAGTTGCCTTTACCCCATGCAAGGAAGGTGTGGGGTATGACAAGGGGTAGGAGAGGGGCTCTGAGCCTGCTGAGAGATATGAGGCCCAAGAAAGGGGTCTGCTGCTGGGCAGGAATCACCCAGGAGGCGGAGGCAGTGAGGGACCTCATGTGGCCTGAGTCTGAGCTTCGTGCCCAGGGAATCGGGGCCCAGCACCCCAGACTCAGCCTCCATGCATGGAACCCCCTCTCTGAGAGCCACTCAAAGGAAAACCTGTGACCCAACCCCCCATCCCAAGTCCTCCTCCCCAGACTGAAATTTGTGCAGAAGGCAGGAGGAGTGGTTTGAGGGCTCCAGGCTTGACCTTCGACCTTAGAACTTCACTGCTTTAGGAGATTCTCTGGAGAAAGGCTCCAGTACCCCAAACCCTCTAAGTCAGTTAGGCATTAACACAAGGAGCATTTATTGAACACCAACTCTATACAACCTGTGTGAAGCCCCAGACTACTGAGATATAAGGTAAGTAGCCACGACTGTCAAGTCAGGGAGACATGGGTGAATGGTTTGTCCTAACAGTGGGTGGAAAGTACTGAAGTTGCCAGGAGGAGATCCAGGAAGACATCCAGGAGGAGGTGTCCAAGCAGGACCACTCTTGGTGAGGAATGAGAATGAATTTGAAGAAAAAAGAGACTCAGAGACTAGAGCCCATTAGGGAAGGAGCTCTTTTCAAAACAAAACAGGGCCCAGAAGCCAGAAGGCAAAGGTTATGGGGCACAGGTCATTGTACTTTTGGAGCAAGGGAACAGTCCTGCGGGGGCTGGCTTTGCAGGAGGGCTAGTGGGTCTCCTCATGGCCCTCTGTCCCAGATTAGGGAGATGTGCAGCAGGGGTCCGACTCAGGACTTTCAGATCAGGCCTGGTGCTATGGGCAGGTGCCCACCTATCTTTGGATGGGGCCTGGGCCCAGCACATGGGAGCCCAGTCAAAGAAAATCCTAGTGGTGAGCTGGAGGTCAGGACAGGAGGCCAGCACGGAGGATGGGGGCTACACCTCACTGGTCCTCCCCCGCCCCCTCCCCGGTGGCACCACAAGGCACGCAGCCGCATATCACCCGTGCCAGCCCTCACCTCCCGGCAACGTCGCCGCATTCTCAGCCACGCCATCTGGCGTGCCCGCCGCTCCCCAGAACACTGCGGCGGGCGGGGGGAGGGGGCAGGTGCCCACCCCAGAGCCAGGAAGAAGCGGCAGGTTCCCCTCCCCCACGTCCTGTCAGACTGGAGGTGGACAGGGGGCTGGGAGGGGGCGGCAGGCTCTGCGGGCCTTGGGACTGAGGGGAGAGTCACCGCGCGGGCAGTGCCAGCCTGCCCCCTCCCCTGCCTCCTTCCCCACAGCACACTCAGTGCCAGGAGCACGGGCCCTCCGAGGATCCCCGCGTTCCTGCCCTTCACCTCAAATCAGAGCAGACAGCCCCTCCTTGCGCTGCTCCGGCCCTCACTCTTCACCTGCTGGACCACCCGCCTGGGAGGCCCCGGAGATGCAGCGAAATGGCTGGGGCATGGACACCTGGGCTCTCACTCACTTGCTCCCCACCGTTGGCCCTTTGGTGGGAAATCAAGTGCCCTTCCCCAGCACACTTGCCCCCACCAGTCTTATTTGGAGCATGGTGATGTTGGTGGCAAGTGTCTGGCTAGGTGTCCCTCTGGGTGTCTGAATGGAATGGAGGTTTACAGATTTATGTGTGGGTTTTTTTTTTTTTTTTTGGTGTAGCAGGGGGCGTAATGAGAGCAGCTTTATAAAACATTCTCCAGTCCTCTGAGCAAGATTCCCTAGACTGCTCAGGAATGACCCATCCCCTCCAGCTCTCTCCCCTCTACACCCCCAAGGCCCCACCCCCCCCAACCCAGGACCTACGCCTGCACAAAATGGCCGCCACCCCTCTGAGGCAGCCATTTTAGGTGCCCAGACAGTGGCCTCCCCTGGGATGGGGCTATGTCTCCATGGGAACCTCAGACCCTCAGCTTCCGGCTCCCTGGATGGGGGTGGGCAACAGAAATGGGAATCTTCCAGGCCTGCCTGAGATGCCTACCCTTCCGCTTTCCCTCTCAGAGACCCAGAGGGGACCAGGCCCCTCACCAACTCCCTTCCCCCAATGCCAGGGGGAGGAACAGATGGCATCTCTCGGTGTCCTTCTTCTTCCATCTCCTTCCTTCCATTTCTGGCTCTTTCTGTCTCTCTGTCGCCGCATCTCTGAGTCTCTGGGTGCACGGAGAGGGGCACGGGCGTCCCTGTCTGTTCATGCTTGTTCGTGTGTATGTGGACACGTGTGTTTTATACCTCTTTCAAGCTCATGTCTAAGGCGGAGGGCCCATCCCACACCTCCCTCTGTTCCAATTTTCCCCTGTTTTTTATTGTATCTTCTAAAAAAGAGTTGAAATGTGTCGAGTGAGAAAAACTTGTTCCATTTTTCTGAAGGAAGAAAAGACAGGGGCAGCAAACAGACTGAGAGGAATGAAGTTTTCCATACCCCCCAGGCACATCCCCCCAACCCCTCAGGCCTCATTCTCCTGGGGTGGGGGGCCCTGAAGCGGGATGAGGTCATTCCTGAAAGGAGATAGGGGAGGGATGGAAGCCCTCCAAAGGGCTCCGCTGGAGTAGAAAGCAGAGCTGGTAGGGGCCTGTGAGGCTTAACCCAGGCTTCAGTGTCCAAAGGAGAGGGCAGGGGGTATCTTTCAACCCCAAGGAAGCATTAATTCATGCACTCATCCATTCATTCACACATTAATTCAACAAAAACTCAGTTCCCATGTAGACAAAGCATTCTGAATATGTATGTATCAGGGGGTATGTGCAAGAAATTATTAGTGTAAAGCATATTACAGTTTAAAAAGTGCTTTAAGGAAAAGGAGAACTGGCATTTACTGAAGGTGCACTCTATTGCTAGCCCCATGCTCAACTCAATACACCCATTATCCTATTTCGTGCTAACAACAGCCCTATGAAGTGTAGCATAATTGTCCCCATTTTACAGATGGGGAAATCAAGACTGAGAGCTGTTATGCAACTTGCTCAAGGCATTCAGCATTCTTTAAGGACGGTAAGTAGGATTGGCCAGGAATTGGAGCCCAAAGCATATGCATGGAATCAAAATGCCATATGACTGGGGGACTCAAGAAGGGCCGTGGGTCTGGATTGAAGACCCCCAGCCTCAGTGAAGAAACAGGAAAGCCTTGGAGGCTGTGCCCAGAAGTGGACAGGGGTCTGGCCAGCACTGCCAAATCTCTGCCCCACCTGAGGTCTGTCCTTTGGCCCCCTCTGCCATGTCCAGAGTGACCCCAGATCATGTGCCTTCCCAGGACCAGGATGAATGAATGGAGGAAGACTTGACATGGGCTTCTCATCCTTGGGGGCGCCCTGAGGCAGACTGTGGGACTATAGAAGGAGCTCTGGGTTGGGAGTCAAGTCCCTGGGTTCTAGATCCAGTTCTGTGTTCCACTGCGTGGTCCTGGGCAAGTCAGTCCCCCACTGTGGGCCTCAGTATAAGGACATTTGGATTCCCTGCTGGTTCAGATGGTAAAGAATCCGCCTGCAATGCAGGAGATCTGAGTTCAGTCCCTGGGTTAGGAAGATCCCCTGGAGGAGGGAATTGCAACCCACTCCAGTATTCTTGCCTGGGAAATCCCATGGAAAGAGGAGCCTGGTGGGCTACAGTCCAGGAATCCAAAGAGTCAGACTCAACTCAGTGACTAACACTCTCACTTTCACAGAAGGACGCTTTGAGGTGCCTTCTGGTACCTGGTCAAGTGCCTCTGAGCCTCACACAGCGGCAGCCCCCTTCTCCCAAAGCTTCCTTAGCCACTGTGTACCCCTCTGTTTAGAACCTAATTCATTCTACCAGACATCGAATCAGTGTCTTCTCAGCCCACGACCCCTTTTTGAAGTCCTAGAAGGAGAAAAGTATTCCTGTGCAGACTGAGAACAAGACCCCTGCCTTTGCCCCACCCAGTGCTTGGCACGTGTTTGCCATCAGAGTGAGTGTGGTCAAGTATAATTGAAGTTGTCTTAGCATATGGAAGCTGGAGGATGGGGAGGGATAGGAAATGTGGGTCTGAAACCCACTAGGAATTCCTGAATAAAGGTGCAGACCAGGGTCTCTCTACACCTGATTGTGACTGCCTGCTTACACGTACGACTCTATCTGAGTAGGGGTGTGTATCCATTTTTTGTACACAGAGTGAGGAACAGGTGTGTGTGTGCATGTGTGTGTAAAGCTTCCTCCCTCAATCCATGCATCTGTGTCTGGCCCAGGGAATCTGGGTTGAAAGGTGAGCTGTAAGATAAGACAGCAGTTTCCTACTTTCCTCACCAAGGCGCCTGTCTGACCTACCTCCCCCTGGTCACTGGTGGACTGCTGGAGTTGGTTTCTCCACTTTCAGGATTTTTTGAAGGGGGAGGGGAATGCTTGCATCTCCTTCAGGAACTTCCCCCAGCCCAGCCCCCTCCTCCCTCAAACAACCAAGTCAGAGGCCAGGAGAGAGACAGACTGGTGGAAAGGCTACTTGTCTCGCAGGGGGAGGGGGTATGTGGGGCTGGGAATTGGAGGGAGAGGAAGGAGAGGTTTCTGGGTTAGGAATCCAGACTCAACCCTCTCCCCTACCCCCAGACAGTGGGCACATAGTCTTATCCCAGGGGCTGCTTTCCATCCGGATCCCAACCTACATGTGCTCCCAAACACCCAAGAAAACCTTTCCCATCGGCTGACTCCACAGATACACACACATGTCCCCACAGACACACACACACACACACACACACACACACACGCCCATGCAGAGGCACAGACATCCAGGCAAGTCTTTCCTTTTCTCTGTCTTTCCCTTGGTTTGAATTTCGTTCAGCCACATATGTTGTGTGTGCGTGAGGGTGGGTGGGGGAGGGGCAGACAGGGATGAGGGATGGCACGGTGCCAACATCTACCTATGGGGCTTAGGCCAGGGACGCCCCCCACGCCCACCCCGGGAAGAGGCCTCAGCTGTCCCTTTGTGGTCAAGCGGATCCTCCTGGGGGGGTGTGGGGGCAAGCGTAGAGGTCCCCTCTCCAGACCCTAGGTTCTGGTTCCTGACCCACCTTTGGGGGCCTGCAAGGAAAGAAATGGACAGAGCAGGGCCCGGGAGGGAGCATAGAATTGGGAACATCAAAACCCCCCAATTTCCAGCCTCGACACCCCATTGTTCCCATGTGGGGGACTCTACATCCAAGGGGGGCAACTCCTCCTGCCTCCCTCTCAATCCCTGCTTTCCCTGCGTTGGGCGGGGACGGGAGGGCGGCAGAGATATTTATTTATTTCCTTTATTTATTTAATTTTTTTTTTTTTTTTGGAGTAGAGAGTGACAGATGGCGGCGGGTCCCGGGGGAGCCGGCTCTCCCCCAATGCAGACGCATGCCAATCACCGTCTCTCATGTGATAGCTGCTGCCCGTGACGTGCCAAGCCCATATGGCCTGGCATAGAGGCTGGTACCCCGCCTGGTAGAGATGCCACACTCGCTCCGCGGTTCGCATGGCGCTCTGAAGACGCCGGCGCCTGCCGCCTTGAGGAGCCGCTGCCCCCGCTCCCTGAAGATGGGGGAACAATGAAATAAGCGAGAAGATTCCTCTTCTCCCCCCTCTCTCTCTTGCCCCCCTCCCCCCCCTCCCCTCCCCTCTCCCCTTGACTCCTCTCCGAGGTAAGTTGTCCGAAAGGGAGCTAGATCTGACCCGCTGGTTGGGGGGGTGGGCAGCTTCTTCGGCCGACAAGACGGTCCCCAAATCCCCCCTTCCTGGGATGATGCCCCCTCATGGGGTGGGCATCGGAGGAGCCCCGGGTTTCCTCTCGCATAAGGGGCTGCAGCTCAGGGGGCTGCGGAGGGAGGCGTCTCTGCCTGCCTTGGGCTTGGGGAGGAGGGGGAAGCAGGGTCATGGGGGGCGTGAAGAGCCAGAGATGGGAACCCCCTACGGTTGTCCCGGGGGAACCTTCGGCCTTTCCCTACCACCGGAAAAAAAGAGAGAGAGAGAAGCAAACAAACAAATTTGGATTTTTTTTTTCCTATCAATCTCGAAATACAACGAGATCTGAAGAGACGTGTGGGAGGGAGGCAGTTTAAAGGGGGGAAGGGGGTCCCCGACCGCAGGGGAGACGGACGGGGCTCGCTTCTCTGCGTCTCCTCCCACGCCAGGGTTTCTCAGTCCTCGCCGCCCGGAGCCGGCTCCGGGAGCTGGGGACGCCGGGCTAGAGGAAACGGTCCTCCCGCCTCTGGAACTGGGGCTGCGGGGGTGGGGGCCGAGCCGAGGGCGGCGCGCGGCCAAGTTGCAAATTGGATTAGGGAGCGTGGGGGTGAGAGCCACGGGAGGGTGAGGGAGCAGGGCGGAGGGGCCCGGGCCGCCGGAGTCGCCGAGCGGGGCAGCTGTCCCCACCGGCGGCCGCCCAGCCTTCCTCCAATGCCGGGAGAGAACAGGCTTTCCGGGCGATCGTGCCGCCTCCCCCCGGCGAAGAGATCTGTCCCCTAAAGCCTCAGCTCCGTCCCCAGCCACACCCGGAGATGACCCGGCGCGGGGAGCGGCCCCTCGTTCAGGCGAGGGGTGGAGCCGGGGCCCAGCGCTGGGGAAAGGGCCTGGGCCGAGATCCCGGGCGCGCGGCCGGGGCAGGGCTGGGCAGGCTCGGGGTGGGGCAGGCGGAGGAAGTGGGCATCCAGGGCCCCCCGGGCAGGAACCCGCGCTGGACTCGGGGGTGGAGGCGAGTGGAGGGGGCGCGGCGTGAACCCAGCGCGCCCCTAACTCTGTGTCCCCTGTCTCCCTTTCCCGCCCGCCGGGCGTCCTCAGGCACCATGCTGACCCGCCTGTTCAGCGAGCCCGGTCTCCTCTCGGACGTGCCCAAGTTCGCCAGCTGGGGCGACGGCGACGACGACGAGCCGAGGAGCGACAAGGGCGACGCACCGCCGCCACCTCCGCCTCAGCCGGGGCCCGGGGCTCCGGGGCCCGCCCGGGCCGCCAAGCCCGTCCCTCTCCGTTCCGACGAGGTGCCGGAGGCCGCGCTGGCCGAGGTCAAGGAGGAAGGCGAGCTGGGGGGCGAGGAGGAGGAGGAAGAGGAGGAAGAGGAAGGGCTGGACGAAGCCGAGGGCGAGCGGCCCAAGAAGCGCGGCCCCAAGAAGCGCAAGATGACCAAGGCGCGCCTGGAGCGCTCCAAGCTGCGGCGGCAGAAGGCGAACGCGCGGGAGCGCAACCGCATGCACGACCTGAACGCGGCGCTGGACAACCTGCGGAAGGTGGTGCCCTGCTACTCCAAGACCCAGAAGCTGTCCAAGATCGAGACGCTGCGCCTCGCTAAGAACTACATCTGGGCGCTCTCGGAGATCCTGCGCTCGGGCAAGCGGCCCGACCTGGTGTCCTACGTGCAGACGCTGTGCAAGGGCCTGTCGCAGCCCACCACCAACCTGGTGGCCGGCTGCCTGCAGCTCAACTCGCGCAACTTCCTCACCGAGCAGGGCGCCGACGGCACGGGCCGCTTCCACGGCTCGGGCGGTCCGTTCGCCATGCACCCCTACCCGTACCCGTGCTCGCGCCTGGCGGGCGCACAGTGCCAGGCGGCGGGCGGCCTGGGCAGCGGCGCGGCGCACGCCCTGCGGACCCACGGCTACTGCGCCGCCTATGAGACGCTGTACGCGGCGGCGGGCGGCGGCGGCGCGAGCCCGGACTACAACAGCTCCGAGTACGAGGGCCCGCTCAGCCCCCCACTCTGCCTCAATGGCAACTTCTCGCTCAAGCAGGACTCGTCGCCCGACCACGAGAAGAGCTACCATTACTCTATGCACTACTCGGCGCTGCCCGGCTCGCGGCCCACGGGCCACGGGCTGGTCTTCGGTTCGTCGGCTGTGCGCGGGGGCGTCCACTCGGAGAATCTCTTATCATACGATATGCACCTTCACCACGACCGGGGCCCCATGTACGAGGAGCTCAATGCGTTTTTCCATAACTGAGACCTCGCGCCTGCCCCTCCTTTTTTTTTTTTTTTGCCTTTGCCCGCACCCCTGTCCCCAACCTCCCCACCCACCCAGCGCAGGGGCATCCCCACCTACCCCGGCGCGGGGTGCGGGGAGCGGGCAGTCGGTTCTGCCGCTCTCCTGGGCAGCGCGGTCCTCTTCTCTGTGGGTGCCCGTCCTAGGGGCCTCGCTTCCCCCAGGGGACTCGCCTTCTCTCTCCCCAAGGGGTTCTCTCCTCCTCTTTCCCAGGGAGTACTTCTACAGGGACCCTCTTCGGGCACTCTCTGGAGACCCCTCCCCCATTCCCAATTCCTGCACTGTCTCCTCTTCCCCTTTCCCCCTGCAGGCCCAAAGGCTTTGGTAAGGGGGGCAGCTGAGTTGTGGTATACTGTTTTCCTCCTATTATTATTATTATTGAAACAGTCACCGAGCTGCTGAGGAGCCGGGCGCCCCCTCTTTCTTGAAAAGGGCATAAGTCTGGGCTCCAAGCCTGGACCTGGAAGCCCTTATCCCCAACCCCTAGTCTCAGCGTTTTGTGAATTTAATTTTGGCGGGAGGGAACGTGGATTGAGAGGAAAGAGAGAGGCCAAGATAATTTGTAACTAGAGTCCATTCCCCCCTTTTTCCTTTTTTAAACAAACATACATACAAAAAAAAAAAATAAATCTGAGGCGACGGAGGCCGAACGCAGAGTCCGGATCAGAAAAAAACGCAGTAAGAACTTTTAGAAGCAATAAAAGGCAAAAAATACTACTACCAATAATAAAAAGACACAAATATCTATGCAAGGAGGTTCTGACTGAGCCTAGCGGCCCGGCCCGGCCCCGGAATGCCCCTCCGGGCCCGCGGGCCGCGCCGCCCAAGCGCGGATCTGTGCACTTTGGTGAAGTGGGGGCCGGCGCTGCCCCCTCCCCTCCCCAGGTTCTTACAATCAGAGACTCCGAGATTTGGGGCCCCAGTGCCACTGCCCTCCCCCGCCCTGTCCCCGTTGTGCGTCATGCTGTTTTTTAAAAATCTGTTTCCAAATTTGTATGGAATGGCAAACTGTTGGGGGGTCGGTTTGGGGAGGGAGGGTTTGCATGAAAGACACACACGCACACCACACCGCACGCACACGAAGGCCCAGAGCTGGCGTCGGGGGGCAGAGGGAGGAGAGCTCGCTGCCCCCCAACCCCCCTCAGGCAACTCTATCCCTTCCCGGGACAAGGGTGGAGACCCAGACCTGAAGGCAGCCCCGCCTCTGCCCGACTGTGCCTCTTTGGGCCTCAGGCGCCCGGCGATTTCCGGTGGCTGGAGAGGGAGTTTTTGTCCTAGGCATCCTCTTGGCTCTGGCTGACAGGTGGGCAGGGAGAGGGCTGGGGACTCCTTCTGGAGGTTTCCCAAAATAAAAGGGGCAAAAGGAGAACCTCTCCCCACCGGAGGCAGGAGATCAGACATCCAAACACACAATGCAAAAATGCAAACCCACAGGCGAAACACCCACACACTCACACGCAATTTTACCTTCCTCTTGTAGCGAAGATGAAACTCCCGTCGGACACCCGAAGTGCATTGCGTGTTTCTGTTCAGTTTAATGACGATTAATAAATATTTATGTAAATGAGATGCAAAGCCGGACCGGTTTTTCACGGTGGCCTCGTTTCATTCCGGGCATTGAGCTGGGATTCAGCGTGATGAAAAAACAGTCAATGACTGTGTGGTGGCCAGGTAGAGGAACCCTGGAAATTCCTGGGTAGGATTCCCACACTACAAACCCCCTCACACCCACCCACTGGGCACCGAAACAGCTGCACTTGCTGCCCCTCACAGACCTTACACAGACTTACAAACGCCCCCCAGCACAAAGCATTGCGCTAATCTCATTACACTCCTTCAGTTCCCCAACATGCACACGCAACTCTTTTGAAAACAAAATATCTTTTCATCACTGAAAAATAACTAAGATGAGAGCAGTCAGTCATTTTACAATCTTTTGCCCACTGTTGCAAAAAACAAACAAACAAACAAACGAGTGTGTAGAACTCAAGAGACAACCATTTGAGCCAGACAGGGATGCTTGTAAATAGAAAAACTATCAGGTTATGAGGATGAAATATTAATGGAAGAAGTCTTTCCAGTCTTAAATTTAAAATTTCAGTGGACTCAAGGGAATCAGCCATTTTCAGCCTCAAGAATGTTGAAATTTGTAGAGGTGTTGATGAAGTTGATGGAACACCCCCGGAGTTCTGTAAGGGGGCCTGAGTCTAGGAGCTCACCAGGTAGATAGAGTGGAGCTTGACATAGCCACTAGCTTCCCCTGACCAGACAGCGAGAAGCCTTCTGATACACACCGGGACGACCCCCTTCCTGCCTGGTGCTGCTCCCGGTAAAAGGAAGCCCTCAGGCAGACAGCCCAAGCCACTTCTCCTCTCAGGCAAGGTAACCTCAGGGTTCTCTGTCTCTGAGCCTCTGGAGCAGAAGCTGCTCTGAACTGACTTCCTCCGCAAAGAACAGGACCCCCCCACTCCAATCCAGACACCAGTGCTCACTGGACTATTTGGAGAGGGGTCTAAGTCCCAAACACTGGCCATCCCAAAGCCTGAACACACTTAGGAGTGCCACAACAGGACTGTTTCTGACTCTGCTTATTTAAATTATTTTTTCAAAAACACTTCTGCTCGTTTTAGAGCTGAAATGGAGGTTGTAGTGTTGAGTTTGGGGCTTGAAGTCAGGCATACTGAGGCTTTTAAAGGTTGGCCCCAAGACCCCAAAATGAAAGCACCCTGACAAAGGAGGAAAGGGAAAGGCGCTTGAAGGACTCACTAGGCGCAAAAGGGTCCATCGGATTATACTCTGTGACCTTGAGCTCCGCGGCTCGCATAAAAGACCAACCCGAGAAGGCCGGAGGCGGAGCTGGGACCGGGCCGGGAGCTGTCCACTCCCCGGTGCTGACTCCCGTCCAGCCTCTCGCTGTCCCGCCCCAGAGGGAGGCCGAGCTTCCCTGGCCCCGGGGAGCGCCACACAGCGTGAGGCCCCTTCCCAATGCCCGGTATGCTGGAATTCTGGAAAGAATTCTCCCACAGTTTTTGGAGAATTTCACTGGAATCCTTTCAAAATTACACCTCCTTCTCTGGAATTCTCATAGGATTGCTTCTCTCTAGCATGAGATTTAGAACTGGGCCTTTCATTCTGAGGATTCACCCCTGTCGGTGGTCTAAGGGTGGGTGTCTTATAGACCTCAAAATCATCCCTACTTTGGGAGAGAAAGAAATCGGTTTACCTTCAACCTCCCTCATTTCTTACATGGAGTATGGACCAAAGTGATCATCTCAGACCCAAATCTGAAGGAGTCAGATCTGTTCATGGCACGGGGCATGGCCTGGCAGGAAGCAGGAGAGAAAAGGAACTTGGTACACATCCAGAGGCCTGAGTCTGATCCTGCTCTAAGAACAAGGTTAATTGGGTTTCTCTCTAAAAGCTAGTTTTCCAGAGCCTGCTCTGAAGTCCCAGTCCAGGCAGGATTCAAGTGGCTTGGGACCAGAGGCAAAAGATCCCTCTACTTGGCTCCCCTGGGCAGACCACAGACTCCAGAGCTCTTCACTCTTCCGGCTCCTCCAAGCAGCTTGATTCTGTTTTTGAAGCCGGATTCCAGCCCACTCCCAAGGATGCTGATGACTCTAGGGCCACTGTGTCTGTGGTTGTTACTTTTGGGGAGGGGTCACTTTGGGGAGGGGATCCCTAGTGCCTCTGCTTCCTGCGAATCCAGCGTACTCACAAGCTGCCCCTTTCCCAATTACTGACCCTTCCCCCACACTCTGCTCTCTAGATACGATTTGTCCTCCCATTGCCCCCCTCCCCAACACTCAGCTTCCCTGGTGAGATGGCGAGGTGAGCAGGAGAAGAAGATGCACGCCGACACGAGGCCCCAAACTCCCCCTCGTAGGTCTTTTCCTCTCCCGCTGGTGCGCGCACAGACAGTGAAGCTCCAGGAACAGAAGGACGTGTGCGTGTTGGGGTGGGGTGGGGGGGGGAAGGGGTCGGAGCGGTGGGAGGGAGAGGGCAAGGGGAAAAGTTGCCGAGAGGACACCCTCCTCGCGCCTTAACCTGAGCAAAGGAATCTCCAAGCAGGAACTAGTCGGCTCGGCTCAGCTCCTGGGGCTGGAGCTGAGATCAATCTGGAGGGTGTCCTCCCCTTGGTTTTCTCACCCCTGTTCAAAGTTCAGAGTTTGGAAGCGACTGAGAAATAGAAGTGTCTCTGTGTCCAGGTCATTTGTATATCAGGGGGAAAAGAGAGGAAAGCACTGCTGATTGTCTCCTCTCTGTTTAACCCTATTCCACCCAGGATCTGAACACTGACCCCCCCCCCAGTGAACCCCTAGTTCTGGTTTTATCACCCGAAGGGACAGCTCAAGAAATCACTGAGTACAATCCAGGGAAACTGAGCCCCACTGGCATCAGAGACAGGGAAGTCCTGACTCTTCCTAGATTCCGCTGGCTTGTATTTACTTTTCTCTTCTTCCCTTTTATGGGAAGTCCACAAGCTGGGGGATGCAAGGATCTTTCACAGAAGTCAGAGATTTCATTCCCTCTTGGGCAACTTTGCTTCCTCCTCTTCCCCAGAATCTTTAACCTGAAGTTACCTGCTCCTTGGAGAAATCTGTTGATTCGAGGGAACATTGGGACTGAGGGATGGTTCTAGATTCCACAGTTTAATTCTCAAGGAAGGTGGGAAGAAAGAGACGATGGAGGCCAGGCCTGACCAGCCTTGGTCTTGACCTCCACTCTCAGGTTCATTGTGTGACAACAGGGGTCAGCCCAGTATTCCTGCCCCTATGTGCTCAAAGGAGAAAGCTTTTTCTTTTGCTGAGATGTTGGAGGGGGCAAATGGGCTCAGCCATCACAACAGGCTTCTCAGCTCACAGCCCAAGACATGGTCACTTTTGTTTCTTTAGGACTGGGTGCCCAGGCACTGGCCACACAGGCCCGTGACGACCTGGGGTGTGAAAATAACCTAAAACGCTGTTGCTTTTCCAGATCCTAAAGTGGCTTCTGCCTTTCTATTCCACATTCATTTAAAATTCTGGACAAAGTTTTCCAATTTGAGAAACAGTAAGAAAAGGTGCAGACACCTTGGGAGGGTCATTTTGCTCTCTGAAGTTTTCTCCACCCTAAAGCACTTGGGTAGGAGCTCCTCACTTGCTCCGGAGTGCCAGCCTGAGAAGGCCCTGACCAAGTCTGGGCTCACAAGCAAGAAGGCAACCGTTTCCTGCGGGCAGATGCCAAGGGATGGGAAACTCAGCCCCTTAGTGCAGGGAGAGGAAGCTGGGGTGCTCAGAGGGGGAGAGAGCCAGGGAACCCCAGAGATGTTGGCTGTGCCCAGGGAGCTGGGACACTGCGTTAGGTGGAGACGCTGCCCAGATGCGCGCCTGGGTGTGGCTCTGGCGCCGCCAGCTCGCCTGCCCGCTGCAGCGCAGGAACCCGGCACAGCCTCGCAGGGTTGACTGGGGCTGCAGGGCTCCACGGCCGAGTGTATGCCTGTCGTTCCGGTTTCCGAACCTTTCTGGGCTTCTCTCCACCTCTGTCTGCGCCTCATTCCTCTTTTCGAAATTAATTGAATTAGGAACGGGTCTTTCTGGGGCGCTTCCGCTTCTCGCCTGAGGCTGCAGCTAGCCAGGAGGCCAAGGCTGAGAGGTCAGGTCCCGCCAGGGCCGAGAGAGCCCCCGAGCCCCTTTGGGGACCCGCGTGCCAGTTCCTACCCTCAGCCAAGTCTTCGCCAAGGGCACAGCTGGGCGGGGTCTGGGCAGTCCGCCCGGCTTGGGACATCTGTTCTCGCCAGAGTCGCATTAAAGGCGAGAGGTGGGGGTGGTGGGGGCTCAGAACCAACCCCTCATTCCCAGTTGATACCTGCTTTTGGGACCGCAGGCGGCGGCAGCAGGGGACACTGGACTCAGAGTTTTTTCTTTCCCCTTGGGAAATGCGAGCGAATCGTGAGGGGCAAGTGCGGATTTCTCTTTTCCTTCGCCTCTCCTGCTTCTTAATCAGATGCCACATCTGGCCTCACTCCTGGAGGGCAACAGGGCACTCCGGCCTCGCGGGAGTTGCCCGGGAATCCCCGGAGGCGCCGGCGCCCAGGATACCACCGGCCGGCCGGGTGCGGAACGGATCCCGCTTGCAGCGAACTAGCGTTCGGCTGGGCTCTGAGGCAGAGGCCGGGGCGCGGCGCGGGGGGGTGGGTTAAAAACAACTCAATTAAAACATCGAAAACATTTGGATTTATACTGGGGGGAGGGATGTGCTTTTGTTTTTTTTAATCTGAGAACCACACAGCCCCTAAACAAAACCAAACAAAATCCTTAACTACTGATCATTTTGTAGAAAAAGACAGAAAAATTCCTCAGACACTTCTCCCTTGATGCTTCCACGAGAAAAATTCCCGACTGGCCAAGCCCCGCGCCTGGACACCTCTTTACTACCCCAGCGCCCTGGCGACGAGCCCAGGTCGCCCCCTGCCCACCCTTCGCCCGAGCGTTGGTGCCAGTCTGTGCCACTCAGCCGGTGCCCGGTGCCCAGTGCCAGGCGCGGGGGGGAAAGTGGGGAGGAGTCGAGGCTCCAGCTTAAATTCCATGGCATCTGTTCATTATTATACAGTGAGGATTTTTATATGGACAGCTAAATTAAAGACAGATTTTTGCCAGAATTGCAGATCCCATAAAAATGATGACACAGGATGGGGGCTTTTTCTTTAAAAAAGAAAGAAAGATTAAAAAACACAATCCAACAAACCACAACCCAAACCTGTGCCCTCTCCTCCAACATCGTGGAGTTTCTTTGCCCCCTTTGCCTGCCTTCTCTTCTTCCACCAGCATGAGCTGCCCCAGGAGAACCAAACCCCAGCGGCTCTTCATGCCCATCCTGCTCGCAGACGCCCAGTGACCAACCAGCTTGCTCCCACAGCCGCCGGGGTAAGGGTGGAGGGAAGGCAGGCAGAGGAGGGATAGCCAGGTCAGATGTGGAGGGTCAGGATGGGAACTGTTGCTGGGAAAGAGTGCCAGAAAGGGGAGGAGTCAGTTGATCTGACCTTTCCACCTTCCTCTTCAAAGGGCACGCTGCATTTTGGGCTGGTTGCCAAGGTTGGGCTTTGTCTGGTGAGTACCAGACATGTGGGGTCCTCCATTCCAGGGCACCAGACAGAGCCCAGGTCTCCCCTCTTTAATGGAGAAGGTGATCCACGGATTGGACACTGGACACAAATTGCCCTGGAGCGGGAGTTCAGGAATTTTGAATTTCAGCATTTCTAGAAGGCTGGAACCTACACCTTGGTGATATTCTAGAACTTGCAGGGATTTAGAAATTCTGAGTCCTGGGTTAGGACCCAGACTTCCCAGACTCGTTTGGCTCTGGTTGCACTGACTCTAGCTGCCGTGTCCTGAAGTTCGGATATGCTGCTGTGGGGCCCTGGGGGAGACTGGGAAAGTCTAAGGAGGGGAGGAAAACCAGCCGAGGATGGGAGGGGTGAGGACCACTCCCCGGAGTTCAGACAGGTTCCCCCAAATTAGTGGGAGTCTTTCTTATTTCTCTTTCATTCATTTTTTTTTTTCAGGGAAGAAAAATAAATACCCGTGGAGTTCTGTGTCCTCCAGACAATCGTGCTGTCTGTGTCTGTGTCCGTCTGTAACTGTCTGTGTGGCTGTCTGCTCATCTCCCTCAGATTTGGAGCTGACAGAATTCATATCAGAAGAGTGAGCGCAGGGACATCTGTGTGCAGAATGACTGTGCCTACTCGAACCTGCCAATCGCTCCTGGCACGAGCTGGGTAACAAATGCCTGTTACCTCGGAATGCTGGCGGGTGGGGGTGGGGTGGGGGAGGGCGCCTGGCACCACCCGGCTGCCAAGCCCTGCCAAGGCCCCCTCCTGCCCTCAGCGGGCCCCGCCCCCTTCCCTGAGTTGAGGGTCCACGGAATTGGATTGCTCATTAATTAGCAGTGATTAGAAAATTTGGGTGTCTCTCAGCCCGGGCCGGCAGGCATCCTCGGCCTCCCTAACCTCGAGCCCCGCTCCCCTCCTGCCCTTTCTCCATGTTCTC
This sequence comes from Capra hircus, assembly GCF_001704415.2. Lineage (NCBI taxonomy): Eukaryota > Metazoa > Chordata > Mammalia > Artiodactyla > Bovidae > Capra > Capra hircus. Next base: position 39,619,993 of record NC_030826.1, on the reverse strand, counting down.
CGGATTAACTCCGGGTTTCCACTGAGGGCAGGCAGGCGGCCAGCTGGGGATGGGGTGGCTCACGGAATGCAGAGAAAGGGGTCTCTGGAGGGAAGAATTCCGCCGAAGTTGCCAGGAGGAGTTTCCGTCGCGAAGTGTGAGGTTCTGTGGGGAGGGGGTTTGCATAGACGCGGCTGGGCGGTGGGGTGGGGTAGAGAGACCGTAGATCGAGGACGGAGGACCGAAGAGAGACAGGGCTGGGGAGATGCGGCAGGAGGGAAGGAACCGAGAGGCCGGGCAGCGCCGACCCGGTTCCCTCGGCGCCGGGAGTCTCCGAGACTCCGCCCAGCCTGCGGCCGCGACCCCGAGGGCCTCCGCCGCCCCCGGGCCCAGGCCTCCGGCCGCGCTCCCCGATCCATCAGCCGGTTCTGCTGTCGGAGGTGGGGGAAGGGAGGGCGCCACAGCCGGTGCCAGCTTGGGGTGGGGGGTATTGCGAGGAGGGGCGGAGAGCACATCGAAAATTCCGAGACATCTGTTCACCCACGGAGGAGACACCGGGCGCAAGAAGGCTGGGCGCCCCCACCCCGCCGGCTCTGCCCGCGGTTCCAGGGGCAAGGGCGGGACCCCCGTCCCCACCTCACTCCCCACCAACCTCAGCCAAGCCCCCTACCCCCAGCTATCAAAGCTGGCCTGCAGGGCGGGGAGGAGGGGGCGCCAAGCTTGGGATGAGACTGGGGCTGTGGAATTCAGGAGCTGCCGTCCTACTGGGGGGTCCCCAGAAGGGGAGAGTCAGGGACCAGGGGAGGGCTGAGTAGGGGGGAGATCCTGAAAAGGAGGCGCGTCTGTCAGAATAGATCTCCACAGAGCACACACAGACCCCCCTCCCCCGCCCACACACACACACACACACACACACACACACACACACACACTCGGATATGGATGCTCCCATTCCTGAAAAAACACAAAACTGGCCCCCTTCACACTCAGTCAATCACTTACACATTCAAGCAGTTTTACAGATATTTGGTCTGTGCCGGGGCTCGGCTAGATACTAGGGATACAACTTCTTACCCACCGGAAGCTGTGAGCACATTCAGATACTCAAGTGCAGAGGCCCAGTGCTGCTCTGACATTCACACAGATTCTTAGTGGGAGGGGCACCTGGAGGGAGGAGGTTCCAGGGGCAGCACCATCCTCCTCCTCATAAGCAGCTTTCCCAGGGGAAGCCAGGACAGGGTCTAGGAGCCCCAAAGCCGGGTGGGCTTGGGGGTTCCAGACTCACTGATGACAGGCACTTGTCATCTTCTTACCTACTCCTTATTGGCAAGAGTCCCTGCACCCAAATTTTCCCTGAGCCAGCTCCAACCCCATTTCCTATCAAACCTTGAGGACCACCTCTCTCTTTTCCTGCTTTGGCCTGGCACCTGCCCCTCCTCCAGGGCTGCCCTCACTGGGCCGACAGAGGCCAGGCCTCTCAGCTGGGAAATGTCCATGTGGTTGCTACTTAAAAACTGATTTATGAGGCCGTGGCGCGGCGGAGGCTTGGCCTGCAGTTCTGGTAGTAATCAAGGGCATATGCCCATCTCGCCTGGCACTGCCCAGCTTGTGAGCCCAGCCCTGGCCTCTGCTCTCCTGCTGAGAAGGGAAAAACATGAAAGATATCAAGTCTTTTCTCTTTTCAAGTCATCTCTCTCCTCCTCCACTCTCTTCCTTTTCCTCCTCCTCCTCTTCCTCTTCTTCCCTTCCCTCTCTCCCTCCTCCCTTCATCCCTCCTCCTTCCCTCCCTCCCTCTCTCTTCCTTCTCTCCCAAGTGGCACGGACCAGCCTGTGTGCCGGGCTGGCGCTCACAGCTGCAGCCCATCTGCTATGATTGAATGATGACAGTGATGAGACAGGAGCTGGGGGGAATGAGAGGACATGGGGGCTGCCCTGCCACCCCTCACCCCTCCTTGTGCCAGCCCCCACAAGCTTCCTTGACCTCCAGAATGAGAGCATCCATTTGGCCTGTGAAGGGTGGGGAAATCCCGCCCCTCTCGGTAGTGAGGAAATCCCTTTTCCCCCAACTAGATTCCTGAGAAGAAAAAGGGAGACAAGAAAGAAGCAGAAGTGTAGGTAGAAAAAAGGCAAAGGGGTCAGGGTTGGAAGAGCAGTCTGGAAGAAATGCTCCACATGTCCACATTCAAACAGGCTTAAACAGGGCTGGGCCACCAGCACTGAGGAGGGTGGAGTGCTGAGGCTCCAACCTGGGCAGAGAGGCACTGATGTAGGTCCAGAGTCCAGATTTTTCAGGAATCCAGGAAAACATCCTCAATGGCCATCAATGAGCACTCTGTTCCCAAGACCATGAGGTTCCCCCCTGGACCCCAGAAAAAAATCCTGGCTCCTTCTCTTTAGGAGTAAAGATGAATAGCTGGAAATATCACAGTCTTCCACAATGCCTAAAGTTTGGACCTGAGACTGTAGCAAGAAGGTCTAGTCAAATATGAACGATTTCTCAACTGATCCTAGTATGAAACCAACATACAACGACAACACGGAAACTAACATATATTTGGAGTCTATTGCGTATCAGTAACTGACAAGCATACATGAGCTGACAATCATCTCAACCACCCTATGAGGTTGGGACTCTTGTTATACTACAATAAGGACACTGGGGCACATAGGCCCAGATTTTACCCTGGCTTCTGCTTCTTTTCCTTTGATAGGAAAAAAGAAACAATAATTAAGTCCAAAAATTTTAGGAATACAGCATCCTTTCTTTCCCACTTACTCCTCTCTTTCTGCCTCTCTTCTTCCTCTGTCTGCTCCTCACCCTCAGTTAAGTATCCACTCTCCTGTGAATATCCACACATGTGGCTTTCTCTTCCTGCCACTAGTGCAAATAGGTGTAAATACTCCCAAGGAGGCACCTGCTCTTCCCATCCCACCCACGGGGAAACCACAGAGGCAGATTTGATTGCCTCTGACTCCACCCACCCTCTTTGCTAGGGCAGCTGCTCCTCACATCCATAGTCCTGGTCCATGGGGTATTTCTGCTTGAAGCCCTGGGTGAAGGACGCCATTGTGAACAGCTGCAGGACCAGGCTGGACTTCCAGTCTAATCTGGGCCCCTGGGACGCTTGAGGGAAGCAATTTGCTCCACCTGGCATACTTCCCCTGACCTTTCCCTGTACACTGGAGTCTGTCTGGGTCATTCATGCCCTCTTTCATTTCTGCCATCAGCATCTCCACCCTCCCCCTTCCTCTTTCTCCAATCTCTATCCTTTTTCCTTCCTTCCTTCATCCTTCTGTCCATATTCACAGTTCTTTCTCTTCCCCTCTTTTCTCTCTCTCTCATCTTCTCCTTCATTCTCTCTTGCCTAGATTATATGGTAAACATTTTGGCCCTTGAAATCCTTCCCTTCCAATCAGGAACCTGGACATTATTTGTGTGCCATAAATTTCATGACTAAGATGCTGCCGGTGGGAGATCCATTCTTACTAGACAATTCCACTAGAGGGAAGTTTTTATCTCTTGAGAGGGAGATAGGAACCCATAAGCCAATCTTGTGGATAAGCATTAAGCAGTCACTAAATCCCTGCAATCCCCAGAACAAATCCAGATCAACATTGTTGTCCACTTGCCCAACACAAATTGGGATAAGGAATCATGTAGGGAGCTATTTGCAGGGTCATTATTGGCTTTCCCTGGGGTCTTTCTCCTTCCTCTACTATTTTATGATCCTCCAGGGCAAGAAGGCACCCTGAAAAGGACAAGTTGAGGTCAGCAGAAACCACGCATCCTGGATCCCTCACATGTCATTGCACTTCTACCAAACTCTTCTTATTCTTGGCCCTGAAAGGCAAAGATAGAAAAATACTTGAGCCTGATACTGCACTTGGGCAGGAATGGGGAGGCTGGGATCACCTTATGTTTATCATCCCCCTCTGCTAATCCTAGCGTTCACAATACTTCGGTTCCCCTGGTATCTTCTAAACTACCTCTGTCCCTTTCTCTTTCTCCCTTTCCCCTTATCGATGAATTTCTCTCTCCCTTCTTTTCTCTCTCCTCCATTTTTCCTTCTGGTCCATTTCCATCTCTTCTTTCTCTAAGGAGGTCAGTCCGGTTTCAGCACCACGGACAGAGGCCCAGGGTGGGTTTGCCTGACCCGGGCCAGAGCCCAGCGGGTCTACTTCTGCCTGCTGGGATCTGTGCAAGTGGCGACTGCCCACGAGTTTCTTTCAGGGCGCGCGCGCGCGTGCATGCGTGTGTGCGTGTGACCGTGCCCAAGCCTGTGTGAACGCCTGTGTCTGTGCCTCTCTGGGGCACACGCTTGTGGGCGTCTCCGGGTGCATCTGTGTGTTTGTATCTGTCTGTGCTGTGTCCCCGCCTGCTCCCTGTGTCCCTGGCTGAGAAAGGGGACGGGATGGGGACGCTCCGTTCTGGAGGTGGGGGAGGCAGCGGGTGGCTTGCTATCCCAGCCGGGCCTGGGGGCGTCATCCTTGCCCAGACGTGCGCCAGGCACCATGTGGCATGTGTGCCAGCCGGCACAGGCTGAGGGCACTCTGCCCGGCAATGGGGGGAGGTGGAGGGGGAAGCAGGGAGCTGGAGACAAGCAAGAAGAGGTGGGGAACTGAGCCCAGAACTCAACTCTGGGGCCAGGCCCTTTCCATCCTGCATGAACTCCACTCACAGTTACAGGAGTGAAGAAATGTACAAATTATTTGCCTTCATGAGTGCCTAGAGAGCCAGATAACCATCTCACACACATATATCCTGAAGCAAACGCACAGGAGGCAAAGCTTTTCTTGCTTGCACACATGTGCATATCCCCTGGCCCTTTTAGTACCAGGTCCTATACAAAGGCACACAAACTCCTTAGCCATTCTCAGCAGGAGGAGGCAGGAACCACCTCTTTGTGTCAAGAATGGGACCCCTCATCATGTAGGTGGGCACTTCCTTCCAGCGACACCAGGCAGTCACTTTTAGTGTCTGGGAGCTCCTATAGCAACTGCTCCTCCCCCAACAAATGGTGCCCTGGGGTTGTCATCAAGGGCACCTGCCCTCTGCACCCAGGTGAGTCTGGGAGGATAATGCTGCTTCTGTGCTTCAGCTGGGACAGAATGAGTGAGAGGGAGGGGAAAGACATCCAAATGGCAACTCCTTCCCATCAGTCATGCAGTCCTCATCCCCCTCCGAGAGGCTGGTGCATTGGAGACAGTCCTTGATGACTCATCTTGATTTCAGTACTAACTGGCTCTGTGACCCTGGGCAGGTTATTTCTCAGTGAGATTTAAATATGACAGTTTATGTAAAAGGCTTAGCTCAAGAGAGCTGTCACTAAGTGGTCACTGTCAGTATTATTATATTAATACTATGGTTAAGCCAGATTGGTTGAAATAATGTAGCTAAAGCTTCCAGCACAGCGTCTGACCCTTAGTGGGTGTTCAATGAATACAAATATAGTACGGATTTAGTGGCCGAATTTGAGGAATTTAGGTAGTTAAAGGGAATTGAGAATGACAGTATTCTCTCTCCAAACTTGAGAGGCATGCACTCCCAAAGCACAGCAGGAGGAATGGAAGTTAGACCTGCAGAGAGGCTGAAGGGCAAGCTAGGAAGCAAAGGAGTAGGGTAGTGAGAGGGAATCCCCTTGTTGCTGGGCATCCAGATCTCTGCCCTTCCTAGATTTTCAGAAGCCTCTAGAGGGTCTCCATTCCAAGTCTGAATCCATTGTCCATGTGCCTTCCCTCTTGTTTCTTCTCTTAGCTTCATCGTCAGTTGATGGCACCACCCAGTTAGTTGCTCAAGCCAGAATCCTGAAGTAATCCTTGAGTTCTCCTTACCTCTCAATCTCCATAGACTCTCACCAAGAACCACTGATGGACCCAAAGTCCAGATTCTTCTCTTCTTCCTCAGTGCTTCCCCACTAAGCCAGGTCACATCACTTCTCATCTGAGTCTCTGCTCCTGTCTCCCACCTTGCCCCACTGCACTCTAATTTCCCAGAGCAGCTAGGGTAATCTTTTAAAAACATAAGCTGGGCCTTCTCCTCCTTGTCTTAAATTCTGCAGTAGCTTCATAGCTCAGAGGGTAAAGAATCTGCCTGCAATGCAGGAGACCTGGGTTTGATCCCTGGGTTGGGAAGATTCCCTGGAGAAGGAAATGGTACCCCACTCCAGTATTCCTGCCTGGAGAACCCCATGGGCAGAGAAGCCTGGTAGGCTATATAGTCCATGGGGTCGCAAGAGTCGGACACGAGTAAATCACTGCCACCAACTTTCTTAGCACATAGAATAAAATCCAAACTCCTTACGTGCTGGGTCTGGTCCCTGGTCCCCACCCCATGTTGTTTTCTGCCTCTCGCTCTTCATGCTCCAGCCCCATCGGCCTTTCTTTTCACTCTGCAAGCACCGGAAAGGTCACTTTCCCACCCTAGGGTCTGGGCTGCTTTCTTGGCCTCATCCATCTCCTTGCCTCCTTTCCACTCTTTTTTGGACCGGCTCCTTTTCACCCTTCAAGTCTCAATCTGTCCCCTCACTCACAAGAAAAACCTTTTTGGATGACTTTATCCAAAATGGTGCCCTGGCTATTCTCTAGTTCATCATCTTGTTATTTCCTTTGCAGCACTTAACTCTTGACTTGGTTTTTGCCTGTCTCTCCTGTTGGCAGGTAAACTCTCTGAGGGCAGGCTGGACTGAAGTATCTGTTCTGATCCCATGGGAAACTCTGGGCAGAGCATGTAATAGGTATTTAGCCAATGAGTTTGAATGGTTGAACTGATGAGGGCTTTGACATCTTCAAAGTGGGCAGGGAGGGTAAGCAGGTCCTATAGCCTGAGCTCCAGCCTGCCCCATTAGGGGCCTGCTTCATTAGGGGTCTGTCTCATTTCTCTTTCTTCCTCTCAGGGGACCTGTCTGCTGGCAGCCTCCTAATTATATTTTACTTGACTATAAATCTTTTTGTTAAATGTAATTGAAAAATACACCTTTCGAATCATCACATTAACCTAGCATCCACTCTGAGGCAGTAATTAAAGGCTTTCGAGGATCTCCCACTGGCTTGGGAAGAACTGGCTCAAGAGCATCCTCTGCCAATCCCAAATGTGTCAGCATCAGCCCTCCTGCTCCCAGAGAAGGTGGAAGCGCAGGACACACAGTGCCCTCAGTTTAGTTTCAGGGGGCCTGAGGTCTGCAGCACTCCTCCTCCTCATTCTCTCCTGGGCTCCTGGCTCAGAGCTGTATCAGGTGAGGAAGGAAAGGGAAAGAGAAGGAACAAATGCTCTCCCAGTGCCTTAAATGAGTCAGGTCCCAATCCATCTTTGCAGCTCCCTGAAGACAGGCTGAGAAAACTGATGCTGTGGAAGGCTCTGCAATACGGTAGGGACACAGTCCAAATTAAAAGGCCAAGTTCTTAGAACCTAACTCATAATAGTGCCTCCTTTCAGAGTCCTGGTGGTGCCTTTGTCTAGCCCCTCTCCCTTTCCAGGACTCTAGTTCCTCACCTGTTCTGGTTTCCTAAACCCCAAACTCTGGAGTCATCCTTGACAACGCCCTTTTACACCCCCATCTGATTCAACAGCAAATCTGTCTGCTCCGCCTTCAAAATAAATCCAGAATCTGAGCGCCTCTCATCTCCCCTCTGCTACCACCCTGGGCCAAGCTGCCATCCCCTCTCTCCTGGATGTGTACAGCTTCTGTCCTTGGTCTCCTTCAGTCTGTTTTTGGTGTAGCAGCCAGAGTGATTGTTTTCTTTTTTAATTGAAAGACAGTTGTGTACAATATTACAATAGTTTCAAAGAATAGCATAAATAAAAAAAGAAGCTTTAGGGAATCTGTTGGTCCTGTGGTTAGGACTCCATGCTTTCACTGGAGGGTGCCCCAGTTCTACTGCTGGTCTGGTCTGAGAATTAAAATCCTGAACAAACCAAATAACAGCTTTATGAAGGTATGATTCACTTACTTAAAAGTATGCAAGTCAATAGTTTTTTAGTACATTAACAGAGCTATGTGACCACCACCACAATCAATTTTGAACATTTTCACCACTCCCTAAAGAAACCTATACCCATTAGCAGGCACTCCCCATTTCCCACCTAGGCAACCAAAATAGAACATCACCTTCTCTAAGAAACTTTTCCTAGCTCCCCACACCCAAAACCGCGCCTCCTTTCCCTTTCTTCCTTCTTTGCTTTGCTTTTCCTTTAGGATGCATTGCCACCTAAAGCACTACATATGTTACACATTTATTATGTTCATTGTCGAGTTTCCCCACTCCACATCATATACAAGGTCCCAGTGGGTGAGGGCCTTATTTATAGTAGCACTCCCAGCACCTAGAACCAGGTACATAGCACTCAGTAAACAAATGTTGCATGAGTGAATGAACTCAATGATTCAGACGCTGAGATCAGGAATTTCGAAAGTGTCATCCATTCTCTCTAGGGGCTGGCAGTGAAGACTCATCCAAAAAAAAAAAAAGACTCACTGGGGCCAGCTCTCGGTGACTGGATTTCTCTTTCTCCTCCCTCTTCCTTGCCTCCTTTCCTTTCCTGCCTCAGACGCTATTCCCTCCACCCTCTGGGCAATTAACACAAACTCCCTAAACTGTAGATTTGAACTTCCTCCTCCTCTCTTTCTGCTCTGACCAATCCCTGGCTCTTCCCTATCTCAGTCTTCAGACTCAATCCTGGAGAATATCAAATGGACAGTCTTTGGCAGGCTGTTGGGAGAATAGTCGGCTTCATTGCTTGAGTCTTTCAAGAGGGATGAACCCTCCAGTAAGTGTTCACTTACTGTGCACACAACTTGGGCCAGGCCCTGAGTTGAGAACTTTGGAGCAGTGCTTTCAGATAGAACTTTCTCCAATGATGGAAATGCTCTATTTCTTTTTCTTAAAATTTATTTCAAGCATAGTTGATTTATAATTATGTGTTAATTTCTGTGTATAGCAAAGCGATTGCTCAGTTATGGTTTATCACAGGATATTGAATAGAGTTCCGTGTACTATATGGTAGGACCTTTTTGGTTATCTATTCAATATATAATTGTTTGCACCTGCTAATCCCAAACTCCTGTGCCAGCCCTCCCCCACCCTCTTTCCCCACTGGCAACCAAATCTGTTCACAGTGTCTATGAATCTATTTTGTAGATAAGCTCATTTGTATAATATTTTAGATTCCCCGTATAAGTGACATCATATGATATCTGTCTTTCTCTTTATGACTTATACTTCACTTAGTGTGATAATCTCTAGGTCCATCCATGCTGCTGCAAATCTGGATTTATGGCCAGGAGTGGGATTGCTGGATCAAATGGTAACTCTATTTTTAGTTTTTAAAGGAATCTCCATACTGTTTTCCATAGTGGTTATACCAATTTACATTCCCACAAACACCCTTTTCTCTATACCCTCTCCAGCCTTTGTTAGGAAATGTTCTTTCTTTGTTCTGTTCAATATGGTAGTCACCAGGCTCTCTGAGATTATTAACCACTTTAAATGTGGCTAAATGTGACTGAGGAAATAAATTTTAAATTTAATTTAATTTATTTTATTTTTTAAAAAACCTAAAGACCCATTTTTTTTCTAATTTTTTTATGGTCCATTTTTTAAAGTCTTTATTGAATGTGTTACAATATTGCTTTGGTTTTATGTTTTGGTTTTTTACCCATGAGGCGTGTAGGATCTTAGCTCCCTGACCAGGGATCGAACCCCCATCCCCTGTGCTGGGAGGCGAAGTCTTAACCACAGAATCACCAGGGAAGTCCCATAAATTTTATTTAATTTTAATTCATTTAAGTTTAAATAGTCACATGTGGCTAGTGGCTTCCAATTGGGATTAAGCATGTTATTTTATTTAATCTTTACAATTATCTTGAGGAATAGGTATGGACGTCTCAATTTTACAGATGAAGAGTAGCTAAAAGTGGGTGGTGGTGGTGGTGGTGGTGGTGGTGGTTTAGTTGCTCGGTTGTGTCCAACTATTGCAACCCCATGGACTGTAGCCCGCCAGGCTCCTCCGTCCATGGGATGGATTCTCTAGGCAAGAATACTGGAGTGGGGTGCCATTTCCTTCTCCAGAGGATCTTCCCAACCCAGGGATCAAACCCGGGTCTCCTGCATTGCATGCAGGTTCTTTATCAAGTGAGCTATAAGGGAAGTCCCACACTGGGGGGACCTACCCTTCAATCTAGATCACCTGTTCATGGCCTCACCCCCAACCATAGCATTTACTATCTTCTAATATTAATATTGGAGAAGGCAATGGCACCCCACTCCAGTACTCTTGCCTGGAAAATCCCATGGACGGAGGAGTCTATTGGGCTACAGTCCATGGGGTTGCTAAGAGTCGGACACGACTGAGCGACTTCACTTTCACTTTTCACTTTCATGCGTTGGAGAAGGAAATGGCAACCCACTCCAGTGTTCTTGCCTGGAGAATCCCAGGGATGGGGGAGCCAGGTGTGCTGCCGTCTATGGGGCCGCCCAGAGTCGGACACGACTGAAGCGACTTAGCAGCAGCTTAGCAGCAATATTAATATTAGAATGGCAAATCACTCCAATTTTCTTGCCTTGAGAACCCCATAAACAGTATGAAAAGGCAAAAAGATATGACACCAGAAGATGAGCACCGGCAGGTTGGTGGGTAACCAATATGCTACTGAGGAAGAGTGGAGAAATAGCTCCAGAAAGAATGAAGAGGCAGAGCCAAAGCAGCAATGACGCTCAGCTGCAGATGCGTCTGGTGGTGAAAATAAAATCTGATGCTGTCAAGAACAACATTGCATAGGAACCTGGAATGTGAGGTCCACGAATCAAGGTAAATTGCACGTGGTCAAGCAGGAGATGGCAAGACTGAACATCAACATCTTAGGAAGCAGTGGACTAAAATGGATGGGAATGGACAAATTTAATTCAGATGACCATTTTTTCTACTGCTGGGGCAAGAATCCCTTAGAAGAAAAGAAGTAGCCCTCATAGTCAACAAAAGAGTCCAAAATGCAGTACTTGGGTGCAATCTCAAAAACGATAGAATGATCTTGGTTCTTTTCCAAGGCAAACCATTCAGCATCACAGTAATTCAAGTCTATGCCCCAACCACTAATGCTGAAGAAGCTGAAGTTGAATGGTTCTATGAATCAGATCTACAAGACCTTATAGAATTAACAGACAAAAAAGATGGCCTTTTCATCATAGGGGACTGGAACGCAAAAGTAGGAAGTCAAGAGATACCTGGAATAATAGGCAACTTTGGCCTTGGAGTACAAAATGAAGCAGGGCAAAGGCTAAGAGAGTTTTGCCAAGAGAACACACTGGTCATAGCAAACTCTTTCTTCCAACAACATAAGAGATGACTCTACACATGGATATCATCAGATGGTCTTTGCCAAAATCAGATTGATTATATTCTTTGCAGCTGAAGATGGAGAAGCTGTATACAGCTAGTAAAAACAAGACCAGGAGCTGACTGTGGCTCAGATCATGAGCTCCTTAATGCAAAATTCAGGCTTCAATTGAAAAAAGTAATGGAAACTATTACTAAATCATGTATGACCTAAATCAAATCCTTTATGATTATGCAGTGGAGGTGACAAATAGATTCAAAGGATTAGATCTGGTAGACACAGTGCCTGAAGAACTATGGATGGAGTTTTGTGACATTGTTCAGGAGGCAGTGACCAAAACCATCACAAAGAAAAAGAAATGCAAGAAGGCAAGTGGTTTTCTTAGGAGGCCTTACAAATAGCTGAGAAAAGAAGAGAAGCAAAGGGCAAGAAGAAAGGAAAAGCTATACCCAACTGAATGCAGAGTTCCAGAGAACAGCAAGGAGAGATAAGAAAGACAAGTGAACAATGTAAAGAAATAGAGAAAGATAATAGAATGGGAATCTCTTCAAGAAAATAGGAGATACCAGTGGAACATTTCATGCAAAGATGGGCACAATAAATAACAGAAATGGCAGGAACCTAACAGAAGCAGAAGACATTAGGAAGAGATGGCAAGAATATATAGAACTATACTAAAAAGGGCTTAATGACCTGGATAATCACGATGAGGTAGTCACTCATTTAGAGCCAGACATCCTGGAGTGTGAAGTCAAGTGGGTCTTAGGAAACATTACTATGAACAAAGTTGAGGTGATGGAATTCCAGCTGAGCTATTTCAGATCTATAAGATGATGCTGTTAAAGTGCTGCACTCAATGTGTCAGCAAATTTGGAAAACTCAGCACTGGCCAAAGGACTGGAAAAGGTCAGTTTTTATTCCAATCCTAAAGAAAGGCAATGCCAAAGAATGTTCAAACTACTGTACAATTGCACTCATTCCACATGCGGCAAGGTAATGATCAAAATCCTTCAAGGTAGGCTTCACCAGTTATGTGAACCAAGAACTTCCAGATGTACAAGCTGGATTTAGAAAATGCAGAGGAACCAGAGATCAAATTGCCAACTCCCACTGGATTATAGACAAGGCAGGGAAATTCCCGGAAAGCCTTTGACTGTGTGGATCACAACAAGCTGTGGAAAATTCTTGAAGAGATCAGAATACCAGACCACCTTACCTGTCTCCTGAGAAATTGATATGCAGGTCAAGAAGCAATAGTTAGAACCGGACATGGACTTTGAACAACAGACTAGTTCAAAATTGGGAAAGGAGTATGTCAAGGCTGTATATTGTTACTCTGCTTATTTAACTTCTATGCAGAGAACATCATGCAAAATGCTGGGCTGGAAGAATCCCAAGCTGCAATCAAGATTGCCAGGAGAAATATCAACAACCACAGATATACAGATGATACAACTCTAATGGCTGAAAGGAAGGAAGAACTAAAGAGCCTCTTGATGAGGGTGAAAGAGGAGGTTGAAAAAGCTGGCTTAAAACTCAACATTAAAAAAATGAAGATCATGGCATCCAGTCCCATCACTTCATGGCAAAGATGAGGAAAAAGTGGAAACAGTGACAGATTTTATTTTCTTAGGATCCAAAATCACTGTGGACGGTGACTGCAGCCATGAAATTAAAAGACCCTTGCTCCTTGGAAGAAAACTATGACAAACTTAGTGTATTAAAAAGCAGAGACATCACATTGCCTACAAAGGTCTGTATAGTCAAAGCTATAATTTTTCTTGTAGTCATGTATGGATGTGAGAGTTGGACCATAACGAAGGCTGAGTGCTGAAGAACTGATGCTTTCAAATTGTGGTGCTAGAGAAGACTCTTGAGAGTTCCTTGAACAGCTAGGCGATCACACCAGTCAATCCTAAAGGAAATAAATTATTAATATTCATTGGAAGGACTGATACTGAAGCTCCAATACTTTGGCTACCAGATGCAAAGAGCTGACTCATTGGAAAAGACCCTGATGTTGGCAAAGACTGAGGGCAGGAGAAAAAGGGGGCAACACAGAATGAGATGGTTGGATGGCATCATTGACTCAACAGACATGAGTTTGAGCAAATTACAGGAGATGGTAAAGGACGGGGAAGCCTGGCATGCTGCAGTCCATGGGGTCCTATTAACACGAATATTATTTACTGGAGTCACAAAGAGTCAGGCATGACTTAGGGACTGAACAACAGCAATATTAACACGAATATTATTTACTAGAGTCACAAAGAGTCAGACATGACTTAGGGACTGAACAGCAGCAATATTAACATGAATATTATTTACTAATATATTATGCCTGTCTCCTCAGCCAGAATATGTTACCTGGAGCAAGGATCTTTGTCTGAAATATCCCAGAGCTTCAGGAAGTACCTGGCACATGGCAAGATATCAGTGAAAATCTGTTGGATAAGTGAGCGCACCTGCTCCAGGTACTTCTGCCTCTGAAGGAGTAGGACTGGATTCTCACTGGAGCCCCTTTGCTTCCAAAGTCGGAGTTCTTTCCCTTGAAGTCATTCTCTCTATATATATATTATTATGTATTCATTTCAGCTGCACTGGTCTTAGCTGCAGCTCACGGGAGATTCATTGTAGTACGATGGCCTCTTAGTTGCACCATGCTTGGGGGATCTAGCTCCCTGATCAGAGATGGAACCTGGTCCCCCCTGCACTGGGTATGTGGTCTTACACACTGGACCACCAGGGAAGTCCTGCCATTTTCTCTCAAGTATTCTCTCCAGCTCCCTCCCAAAGTTCTCTTCCTTAGGGTGACCCTGGGCTGACCCAGGCGTTCCCTGCTCCTGTGATTTCTAGCCCAGGCAGAGACGTGGCTTCTTTTATATGCACTTGGCTATGATACCCATGAATTTTGCTAACTTTTTACCCAAATGCAGCGATCCTCCTCACTCCAAGGCAGGAGCCTTGGATCTGTTTTTTAGGCTGTTGCGCCAGCAGGTCTCTCCTTTCTCTTTCTCCCTCATCAGACACTGCTACTGCTGCTGCTGCTGCTGCTGCTGCTGCTGCTGCTGCTGCTAAGTCGCTTCAGTCGTGTCCGACCCCAGAGATGGCAGCCCACCAGGCTCCCCCATCCCTGGGATTCTCTAGGCAAGAACACTGGAGTGGGTTGCCATTTCCTTCTCCAATGCATGAAAGTGAAAAGTGAAAGTGAAGTTGCTCAGTCGTGTCTGACTCTTAGCGACCCCATGGACTGCAGCCTTCCAGGCTCCTCCGTCCATGGGATTTTCCAGGAAAGAGTGCTGGAGTGGGGTGCCATTGCCTTCTCCGTCAGACACTGCTACTCCTCCTGTTTGAGGAAGAGGGGCTGGACCAGGTGGCCTGGTCATTTCTTCCTCTCAGTGGGATACCCTGGGAGCCTAGCCGCCTCCACCCCACCTCTGGGGATGCAGTGACGTGAAGGTACGTAGGTAGAACCTCCTCCATCCCCTGACTCCCACCCCAAGAGGAAGATGATGAGATACGTCCCCATGGCTGGATGCAGGGCCTCTTCTCTGAAACTGGCAACGGGTTATTCATGAGGCCTACTCTACTCTGACTCATTGGAAACGACCCTGCTGCTGGGAAAGATTGAGAGCAGGAGGAGAAGGGGGTGACAGAGGATGAGATGGTTGGATGGCATCATTGACTCAATGGACATGAGCACACTCTGGGAGAGAGTGAAGGACAGAGAAGCCTGATGTGCTGCAGTCCATGGGGTCGCAGAGTCAGACGTGACTGAGTGACTGAACAACAGTGACCCCATTAGGAGAGATGGGAGTTAGACAGCAGGAAGGACTTCCCAAAAGTTAGGAAATGAAGTAAAGGCATGAAGCCTCTTTCCCACTTAAGGCCTAAGAGAATTAAATGCACTCATCTCCCAGTATACCCTCTTGTACAGCTTCCTGAATGGCCAGTCACAGGTAAAAATGGCTGCCAGCTCTCACCTCAGAGCGCCAGAGCTCGTCCCTCTCCAGTTTCTCTTTTCTCCTCCTCCTCATCCCCTTTTCCACATCCCTCAGCTCAAGGCCACTTGCTGGGATAAAACAGAGGGCCAGCTCCCTGTGTATCCCAGGGAACAGTAAGACATGTCAAGAGGGAAGAGATGACTTCTGACATGTGGCCCAACCACCTTCTGGGAGTGAGGTGGGAGGGCTTCAGGCCAGTCCTAGCTCTTCCAGATCATAGCTGTCTTGTCCAGAGAAGTTGGTCAATTTCTCTGAGCCTCAGCTTTCTCATCTGTAAAATGGGATTAACAGTATTAGCTCCATAGCCACAGCATTATATGAGTTGGAGATGGCTCATGGGAAAGTTCCTGGCACAGAGTAGGCACTTAATTATAATCATTATTACTTAGGCTCCAAGAGGCCCTTGTCTTCTCCCCATCCATGAGGGGAGGCCTTCCCTTTCCCAACCTTGTTTTCCATTTAGACCAGAGCAACGATTTCCTTACTGGCTTCTCTGCCTCTGGTCTCACTCTGTTCCAATCCAGTCTCTATACCCTGTCAGAATCCTTTTTCTAAAACTCAATCCAAACCCATCAATCCCTTCTGAAAATTCCTCTCAAGTTCCCCACTGCCTACCAGCACACAAGCAGCATAGTGGATTAAGAGCGTGATCTCTGGGGCCAGACCTGGGGGATGGGGGTTGTTTATTTGTTTGTTTTTGGCTGTGCTAGGTCTTCATTGTGGCATGCAGGCTTTCTCTAGCTACAGTGTGCAGGTTCAGTTGCCCTGCGGCGGGTGGGATCTTACCTCTCTGACTAGGGATCAAACCCGCATGCCCTGTAGAGGAAGCGTGGAGTCCTAACTACTGGATCACCAGGGAAGTCTCAGAACTAGGTTTGCTGCTCAGCTCTGTTGCTTTCTAGCTGTGTCTCTTGGGCAAGTTATTTTTAATAACTCTGAGCCTCAGTTTACTCATCTTAAATATAAAATTACAGTACCTGCTTGAATGCAGAAACAAGGCAATAGGTATAAAGTGTTTGACCCACGGACGATGCTAACTCCACCTATTATAACAATGTGAAAAAGTCGGAGCTCCTAAGAATGGCACGCAAGGCTGTCTAAACCAGTTAGATAAAAGGAAAGACTCCCGGTTTATAGGGCAGGAGTGCCATGATGAAGCAGCGGGTCTGCCTGTCCAACCTTGCCTCTCCCCATCCTCCCCACGCACCCCATGTTTCGGTTGGCAACTGCGCTACCCTCCCCCATGCTGAGGCTTCTTTCAGTGCCTTTGTCCCTGCTGCTCTGCTGTCTTGAATGCTCTTTCTCTCCTCACCTTCCTGGTGAACTCCTCCTCATCAGATAAGACCTCATTCAAGCCTACCGCCCTCTGCGAAGACTATCAAGGCCGCTGAGCAGGCTGGGTCATATTCTGGTGCTTCACCATTCTAGGCCTGACCTCTGCTCAGCATCGGGTTTAGAATCATACTCCAGGACCAGGTTGCCTGGGTTGGAATTCTAGCTCTGTCACTTCTCAGCTGGGAGACTTCAGGCAACTTGCTTCACTTGTCTGGGCCTCAGTTCCCTGATCTGAAAAGTGGGGTAAGGATAGCAGTGCCTCTCTGATAATGGTGGGAGGAGCAAACGAGTCACTATGTATAAAGAATTTGCTTCCACATGTGGCAAAGAGTGAGTGCCCAGTAAGGGTAAGTTGTCATAATTATTTTTCTAGCCTTTCTTGCTTTTCGGGGCAAGGCTTGGTCTACATGCCGGTCTCCCTCACTAGACTGTGAGCTCACAGGACAAAGGCAGGAAATGAATCATAGGCTGGTACAGAATGGACATTTGGCACCTCCACTTGGATGGACAGTCACGAAGGCTCTCCTTCATCAAGAACTGTCTCGTTTGCCCCTTAGAGTAATTCTAAGCTGGGTACTAATATTCTTCCCATTTTACAGATGAGGAAATTGAGACCCAGAGGTAAATGCCTTGGAGCCCAAGTAAGCGAGAAGCAGCAGAGTCAAGATCTACTCTTGTACCCAGCTGACTCCAATCAACCCCTTCTTCTCCCACCCCTGAGCCTTAATTTCCTCATCTCTAAAATGGGGTGATAGCTATTCTTCCCATCTCTCAGGTTTATGGTGTGGGTCAACATAAGTAAATGTGAGATCTTGAGGAAGAATAGGTTGGGATCCCTGTTAGGAATGGGATAATGCTTTGCCTAGGATAAAAACAAGAACTTTTCTAGGGGTGAAACTGAGGAGTAGCTGAGTCAAAAGGCCCCAAAGCCCCAATTCACCTCTCTCCCTAGGGTTTGTCTGGAGCCTGGGGCCAATTCAACAACCTGGGCCCACTGCCAGCCCCTCCACCCCTTCCCCCCAACCCATTGCCACCAGAAGACAATGGTGGGCAGGCCCAGCCTTTGTGAGAGGGGTCAGGCCAGTTAATCGTGGGCTGGGCTGGGGAGGGCCCGTAGTGGGGACGGGGAGAAGGGAGAGGGGTACTACTCGTGGGGACAGACAACAGAGGGTCTGTGAGGGTCGGAGGATGTGGGAGGCCACGCGCCTCAGGAGCAAAAGCTTGAAATAGGCTTTGGGGAGCGTTTCCTCCGAATGTAGATTTGAGCTCCTATTAAACTTGCCAAAAATTTGTGTTAGCTAATGGATTCTTAATTCTGTCTAAAATGAGAGAGGGAAAATTATGCCATTCATCTTGTATTGGTTTGAAATTACATCTGACACCTAATCGATCATACTGTGGAACATTAACTCTTTGGAAAAGACCCAACTTTTCCTCTCTCCCTCGCTTCCAGTGCTCTCCAGCCGCCCCCACCCTCGATCCCTTCCTTTGTATTTCATTAACTAAGCAAAGCTCTGGCTGTCTCTGGGGGTGAAGGCTGGGAGTCGGGGAAAGGGTTCATTTGAATCAAAGGCGATAAGCAGGCCCCCAATCTTTTGCCCAAGACCAGAACCCCAGCTTCTAACCTTCAAGTGACCTCCTCTATCTGCCTGCGTTTTCCTGTGTGTCCTGAGATCTGGAAACACGGAATGGAAAGCACTGGGGTGTGGGGTGACCTCAGAGCCACCTTGGGGGCACCAGGGAGAGGCAGGGAGCCAGGCAGAGCTGAGCAAGCACCTGGGGCTGGGGCAGGGGCCGTGGCAGGGGGCTCACCTGCGACTTGCCTGGCAGATGGGTGAGGAGGAGGAGGGCAGATGACAATAGATTTGCCTCTGGGGATCCTGATAAGCTGTGACTGAAAACCCCAACCCCAGACCTGCTTTTCCAGGAGGAGGACTTTCTGGCAGCAGGGAGAACCCACTGGAGGCCGACAGACCTGGGCTAGGATCCTGGCTTCATTGCTGATGAGCTGTGTGACCTTGGGCAAGTTACATAATGCCTCTGAGTCTCAGTTTCCTTCTCTGTCAGAGCAGGACAATAACACTGGCACAGGGCTTGGGGGGGGGACTGGATGAGACAATCCAGGTAAAACAGGATTTTTTTACCTGGATTTTTTTACCCACCGCCTGGCACACAGTAGGTTCCCAATCAAGCCGACAGTCAGAATTCAGTTCACTTCTGCTTCCCCTCCTCCCTTCCCCATCCCCAACCCCATCCTTCTCTCCCACCTCCAACTCCCCAGCCCCTCCCTCAGGCAGACATGGCGCTGGGAAGCCAGGTCAGGTCAGGTCATAAGGACCAGTCAGTATCTCCTCCTAAGAGGACATCCAAAGGGGCCCCCAGGTCTCTGCAGGACTCCCAGACCTCTTCCTTCCCAAGCTCCTTTGTCTCCTCCAAAAGTTGCCAGGGTTGAGGCTTGCACGGAGAGCTCTCTTAGCCATCCCCTCCCTGCCAGGAAGGTAAGGTCTCTTGAGGAAGGGGCTCTCTGGGCAGTGAGACCAGGAGGAGAGGCACTCCAGCTGGGAAAGAGCCACTTGCTTCTGCTCAGGCATCTCTGAACTTTGCCTGTGGACTCCCAACAGCTCCTCCAAGGGTGTCCCTGATCAGGACACCCCATATTTATTGGGGCGGGGTAGACTGGGTCAGGAGGGGGCTTGATCCCTCAAGAGGAAGGGAAGGCAAAGGGAGCCAGGTGGGTGTGAGAGAGGGGATGGGGCAGGACATGCCGCTACCTCTGTTCCCCAAGGGGTACCATGGCCTCTCCCTTTGGCTAACTTGGGCACTGTGGGAGGAGAAGGTTCCAGGCCCTTCCATGTCAAGGGGTAATCATGGAAGGAACATAGCGTGCTGATGTTCCCTGGTGCAGGACAGCCTGGGGGGCTGAGATGCCTCTCTTGTGGAATCTGGGCTGTTGCTGGACCCTCTCAGTGTAGACTTCACTCCTGTTACACACCCACAAATATCAGAATAAATAACTGTGCAGATTAAGGGCAAAGGCTGCCTTAAGTGACAGTCAAGGTCACACAAGGACTCATTAGCTCCTGTCAGGTACCTGCTCCAAAGACGGGAAGGAATGGCCTAGAATTCCCTCACGTGTTCTTGGGCTCTGTGGAGGAGCACCAAGGCAGGGACCAAGAGGGACCGGGGAAATCTCATCCAGTGCCCTCATTCTACAAAGGAGGAACCTAGGACTCAGAAAGGGGGTACAGCTGGCCAGGGCTGCAGGGCGAGGCAGGCAGCTGAGGATGCGGGCCTCTGGCTCTCAGTCCACTGCTCTTCCCCACCCACATCACGAGTCTGAAGGGACATTCTCCGGGTCACTTGTCCAGCAGAACCTACACTGTTTCTGGGGAGTGGGCTGGGGCTTTGGGAGTTAGTGAGGACAGGGGCTGAGGGAGGCTTCCCCTGAAGAGTGGAGGGCAGAGGAGGCTGGGTGGGGGGTTCCTTAATTCCCTCTCCCACCCCAACACACACAAACACACAGAGGCAGAATTTTATTTCCAAATGTCCCTTCTCTGGGGAACTTGCTGTTTCCCAGGAGACGCCTGATGGAGATGCCCCTTCCTGCCAGCCTCCCTGGCAGCCACTAGGCGGCTGTGGCTCCCTCTTCTGCCTAGAGACAACGACGAGGACGCCACAGTAAGGGTCCCACGTGGTCTGTATTAATAGACAGTGAAGCCCAGGCCTATAAGCGCCGAGGATGGAGTGGTCCAGCCAGGGGCAGGTGGGCAGCTAGTCAGTAGGTAGACTGAGGAAGCAGCTCACAGGGCCACACTGATCAAGGCCCTGGACAGCCTGGCACACCTTGATACATGTGCTGACCTGTCTCTGGTCACCAGAACGGAAAAACATCCTCCCTGACATCTTTTTTTTTTCCCCTAAACTGGGAATGTTTTTGACTGTGTTTTTACCTTGAATATGGAAGTAATACATGATTGTTATAGAAATAAGATTATCCCAATAAAACAAAATAAATAAAAGCTCCAGGCTCAAATTTCAGGATCTGTCTTTTCCTTTGAAGGAAGGCAAACAGCCTTTGGCTGAAGAGTCCAGGGCAAGAATCTGCTGTGTTTGGGAAGGATGGGGGAAGCATCATGACACTGTGGACTGCTGTATAAACTTGAAGTAACTACCTTTGTATTGGAGAGGCTGACGTGTGTGTCTGTCTGTCTTCCCCCCAGATCAGCGGCTTCAGAGTACAGCTCTTCCCACCTGCTCTGTGTTACTCCCACACTCCCACCTGCTAGGTGCCGCAGTGTGGTCACCCAAGACATATGAACTGGAAGAATAAATTAATGAATTCACCGATAAGGAAACACCCTCAGAGATAGACACTGCATTGCTAGAGTGGCTCAGGTCAGGTTCACAAACGAGACTGCCACAGGTCTGGAAAAGCTGGCCTCCAATCCTTCACCAGCTTCCTCTTTCCCAGGGCTGAGGAAAGCTAAAGGTCGGAGTATAAGTTCTTGCATAAGAGATATTCTAGTTTGGGCCCTGGGATAGGACAGGGCCCAGGCACTAGAGGGAGACTGTCATGGTTTGCAGGAAAGAGGCCCCACTCAGAGAGGCGTGGACAGCCTGGTGTGAATTTAGAAATTAAGTCTACACTGGATTAAGCTCCTCAGCAGGAAGATCTGACAAGCTTCTGGGCTGATGAATGCATCCATGTGCCAGGAAGGTGGTGCACCCTAGTTCCACAGGGACCCTTCTGGACCTTGCCCTGGGTACCTCTTCATTTGCTTTCTGCCATTCTTTATAATAGACTGGTAAATGTAAAGAGAGAGAAAGAAATTAAGTCCATACCATGCCAGTGAGGTGGAGAGAAGTTTTGCCCCTCCACCCTGACAAGGAAGTAGCTCTGGTTGGCATGTTCCAGGTGTTCTTGCAATTAAAAAGGGATTTAAGCATAGGAGGTGGTGCTAGTGGTAAAAAACCTGCCTGCCAGTGCAGGGGATGTTAAGAGACACGGGTTCAAGGGAAACTTACCTCCTTCAAGGAGAAAGCAGGTATCCACCCAACACAGCAGCAGGGATGGGAAACCAGTCCTTCATCTCCTTTTCTCTTCCTTGCCAGAGAATTTAAGTAGGGTCTGGCCATCAACATATTATCCCATTCAGCCATCGACAACTGTCAGGGAAGTTTTAACCCCATTGGACAGATGAATAAACAAAGGCTAAGAAAGGTAAGGAAATGGCAACCCACTCCAGTGTTCTTGCCTGGAGAATCCCAGGGACGGGGGAGCCTGGTGAGCTGCGGTCTGTGGGGTCGCACGCACAGAGTCGGACACGGACACGACTGAAGCGACTTAGCAGCTTAGCAGCAAGAAAGGAAAAGTGACTTGTCCGAGTCACAAACCAAGTAGCTGAGCAAAGAAGACCCTCAAGTCTCAAGTTTGGCCCCCAGGTGCTCTTTCCACTCAAGCCTCACCTCAGCACTTGGTTTCCTGGGGGCGAAGATTTCAGCCAGACCACCCCCTGCTAGATGTGGAAACAGGTCCTCTAGAGGCCCCTGGCCTTCCTCTGAGCTCAGATCCTTGAGTGTCCCGTGTGGTTTGTGCAAACCCTGTCCCCACTTCCCCTAAGAACAGTACGTAAGGCACCCAGGGAAATAGCTGATAAGGCATGTGCCGCCCTGTCTTGGCCCATGGATCAGTGCTCCTCGAAGATGTCACCTTTGCCATTTTGCCAAGGTTTGTTCTACCGAATTTCTCAGTCCATCACTGTGCTCCCTCCCCACCCAAACCATCTGTACCCTCCTGGGGAAGGGGCAAAACCTTTGCTGAGGGCAGGCCGGGAGGCCGGCGCGGCGTTGTTCGTTGCCCACAGAAGGCATCTTGGATCCTTGGACGGGAGTACAGAACCGGACTCAGCTCCGCTCGTCGCCCTCCCCGCGCACCAGTGGGTAAAGGCCGGCCGGCTCTCCCTCCCCGCCCTGCCTGGCCTGTCGGAGCAGAGCACCGGCAGCCCGAGGAGCGACTGGGGGCAAAGGCCGGGGAAGGGGCCCGCAGATGCCGCCTCGGCCCCCCTTCCTTGGCCGGGGCCCCCACGGTGTCGGAGAGCAGGAGGAATCAATCAGGATAATGAAGCCGCAGCCTGCCACGCACCGCGGGGGCACTGAAGAGCCGGGGCCGGTGCCAAGTCCGCCAGACGGTTCGGAGGAGCCGAGTCCTGCGCGGCCCGGCGGCGGCGGCGGCGGCGAAGAAGACGACGAAAGCCGGGAGTCGGCACGCGGAGGCCGGACGCAGCCCTGCGCAGGCCCCTGGCAACCGCGCCTTGGCAACCGGGACGCCCAAGAGAAATCTTAAAGCTGCAGCGCCTCTTTCCTCGCCGCCGCCGCCGCCGCCGCCTCCGCCTCCGCCTTCTGGATCCCAGGAGAAAGGGTCGTGCCCTTGGTGGTGGAAGTCAAGCTCTGTGCCTCTGGGAATTTGGGGGTCCGAATCATACCCTCACTAGTTTGTTCGTTGTATGCGCCCAAGCACGGGCTAGACACTGGGGAGGGGAATGGGCAGTGATTAAAAATTGAACGAGGTTCTGCCAAGAGGAGTTCACAGTCTAGCGCGCAAGGCAGACCAGACTGGCTGAGGCGAGCAAAGCCTTGTGTTACCCAGGATGAAGGGCTTCGCTGGAGGGCTGAGGGGCTGTTACAATATATTCTCACAGCACCTGCCTTGCTCCAAGCTATGGGTTAGCTGCTTTCTTGTTACCCACCCCCACCAGCTCTGTGAGATGGTATGATTATCCTTACCGATCCCATTTTAAAGATGAAGAATTAGAGGCTCAGAGAGGTGAAGGGACTTAGTAAAAATCTCATTGTACGTTTTGGACAATCTAGGACTGATTTACAGGACATCTTACCCTGGCCACTTTTCATTACATCATGATGTCTAGAAAGTTAGACTTGAGTGAGGACTTCCCCACACAAGTCGTGTAAGAAGTGAGGAGAATGGGTACCTGAAATCACAGATGGCTACTTCTCCCTTCTGCTCCCCACTACCCTGACCCTGTCTGCCCTGTCCTCATGGGTAGACCTGTGTGTGGGCAGAGGGCTGGAAGCAGTGACCTCCAGATGTCCCTCTGGTTCTCTGATTTGATATTTCCTGCCTGAAGTCCAGGCATTGTGCCACCCCTCTGGGCAGCAGTGGTTGGCAGGGGGCTACAAACTGGGGGAGATTCCAGGCTTCTGAAACAAGGGGTCAAGGGTGATGGGGGAGGATTAAAGAGGAGGTAAAGGATCTTTGGCAAAAGAAAACCTGAGTCAATATCATTAGGAAGGCTGGGCCTCATCTTCCTGTCTCTTGCCCACCTATCTTTCTCTTTCTGCACATTCATTCAGGTAAGAAGTCTATGCCAGGCCTGAGGTAGGCTCTGAAGCTGTTGGTGAGGCAAAAATCATGCTGTCTTTGGAGCCAAGCTCATCTGTTTTTTTTTTTTTAATTATTATTAACTATTAATAATTTATTTTCCTTTTGGCTGTGCTGGGTTTTTGTTGCTGCATGTGGACTTCGTCTAGTTGTGGTGCCCGGGCTGCTCATTGTGGTGGCCTCTCCTGTTACGGAGCATGGGCTCGAGATGCACATGCTTCAGTAGTTATGCCATGTGGGGTCTAGAGCGCAGGCTCAGTAGTTATGGCACAGCAGCAAGACCAGGGACTGAACTTATGTCCCTGCACTGGCGTGCTGATTCTTAACCACTGGGCCCCCAGAGAAGAAGTGCAAGCCCCTCTGGTTTTAGAGCCTGCTCTGTCCAGTGATCAGCTATGTGAGTTTGGCCAGAGGACTCACTCTCTCTGAGCCTTATACAGTTTCCTTATCTGTGGAGTAGAGGCATTACTATCTACCTGTCATAGTACCTTCACCATGAGACCTAAATGCAGTGAGAAAAATGTCTGTCTGGTGTCTGGCGCGAGGCAAATGCTCGTCAAATGGCACATTGAAAGCCATCTTTGCTTATTTGGTAGTCTAAAGATGTGTCCCCATCCTAATCCCTCAATCCTGTGACTGAACGTTACCTTATCTGGAAAAAGATAAGGTAACTTTTGCAACTGTGATTAAGCTAAGAATCTTGAAATAGAGCATCCTGGATCATGTGGGTGGGCACTAATGCCACAGTGTCATTATAAGAGAGAGGCAGGGGAGACGACACACAGAGAGAGCAGAACGCAATGTGAGACAGAGGCGGAAATTGGAGTGATGCGCCCACAACCAAAGGGAGGCCAGCAGCCACTGGAAGCTGAAAGAACAGACTCTCCCTGAGAGCCTACAGAGATAGCTCAGTCCAGCTTCCACCTTGATTTTGGCCCAGTGGAACTGCTGTTGAACCACTGGCCTCCAGAAATGTAAGCGAATGCATTTCTCTTATAAGTCACCAGGGTTGTGGGAATTTGTTACAGCAGTCTGGGGAAACCAATACACTTGCATTGGAGATTCCTTCTTGAACAAAACCCAGTACCTGCCCTCTAGGAGTCACATTCTAGTGGGAAATGAGAGAAGTACACAATGCATAGGGATGCTCAGAGGGTGGAAGAATAAGGTAGGTAAGGCTGTTGCAGTTGGAGAAGTTACCCAGGTGAAGGGCTAAAGCAGGAAAGCATACAAACAGAGGAAGCAGTGTGGGTAAAGGCATGGGGTAGGGGAAAACATTGCCATCAGGAAACTGCCCGCGTTTGGAGTGGCTGGTGCGTGGGGATGCGGGGGTGGCATGACAGAATGGCTGAGATGGGCGGCAGGGGCGAGAGAGCCAAGTAGCTTCCACCCCTGAATGGAATCAGCCCCTCTGTCCTGGACTGGCACTAGGCAGCAATCAGAGAACCCCAGACTGTCGGTAGTGGACAGAAGCCTTAGATTATCCAGTCCAGCCCTGCCATTTCATATGTAAGGAAAGTGAAGCCCAAAGAGAGAGTCCATGCAGGGAATAATCTAGAACAAGATGGCCACACTCTGGCCTCTCTCTCTCCTAATGGCATCCAGGATCCTACTTCCCCAAACAGGGACTGAACCCATGCCCCCTGCAGCAGAAGAGCAGAGTCCTAACCACTGGACCACCAGGGAAGTCCCACTCTGGACTCTGTGGAGCCTGGGTGTCCCATGTCTGAGGGTCTCAGAGACACTGCCTGGTGGTCCCTCTATAGCCACGTCCAAAAAAGCACAGACTCTTTGGTCTCTAAACAAAGAGGGGGTTATTTGCATGTAATTTACATGTTGCTAATTAGATGAGAGATGCAGATTCACTCAGCCCCTTTGCTTCATGTCCCCCGTCCCATCTCACCCCTATTGAGTTCTTCACCCTCAACCATCTCGTGAACCTTAGTAACTTCTCCCATAATTCCAGTCCAGGCCCTCAAGTTCCCCTGTATTAAGTGCTTGGTCCTGCCTGGAAAAAGGCAGGACCTGGCGTGTCTTTAATATCTTCAGCCTGGGTGGAGGATCTTGGAGCATGTTGCAGTAGAAAGGGAGGTGATGGGTTTTTTCAGCTCGAGTTTTTCTCTGAGAATGGGGAGTGGTGAGCTCTGACTCCCTGTAGCCCAGGGGCCATCTAACTGGAGCTGTGGAGTGAGGAAGAAGGTGCTCCTTGGGGATCTGGTGGGCAGGTGCCAGCTGCATGCCCCAGGCCTGCCCCAAGCCTCTTGGCTGGCAGCCACACCAGCCCACAGAGGAGCTGGCTCCGTCTTTGAAGGAGGGGGGATCTTGGAGAAGGTCAGGGAGCATCCCTTGGCCTGGCGGCCTAACGTGGATAAGGTTGAGGTGACTGTGTGAGTTACTGTGGATCCTCCAATGGAGACAGCGCATCCAGATTCTGGGGCTGCCATAACCCAGTGCAGAATATCACGAGGCACTGCGTGAACTAAGCACAGTGTCTCCCTGAGGGTAGGCACTCAATAGAGGCTTTCTGATAATGGGGGAGACAGGTCAGCAGGAAAGGGAGTCACAGAGAGGCACAGATTCTGTCTCCCTCACTTCCCATCTGCCCTCTCTTCCCTCTGAAACCAAGGCTATGCCTAGAACCTCTCTCAGATCTCTGAGAGAGGTGAGATCTCCGAGCCTGTCACTGGTGGTCACCAGAGAAGGCACCACGCTGCAGCCATGACAGGTACAGAGGATGGGCTCAGGTGCCCCCACCCCTGTCCTGGCAGAGTTGCTGTGGGGCCATGTCACCACTACGGCAGACTCAAGGTAGCTGCCAGGGGAATGTTAGTGCATTAGGATTCTTGGTAAAACCTGAGCCACAGCTCTGGCTAGCAACTTGCAAAAGCCAGCTTGCCGTGGTTAGAACAATGGACTGGATATGGGAAGAAGGACTCCTTGCACATGTGAATAATTTTTCTGCTCAGATGCGTAATGTACAAGGTACGTGTGTAGGTGCTAGGTGACATACAAGGCGTGTGTATAGGTGCCACAGGGAGACGCAGAGAGCATTCCGACCTGCATGCCTAGCTGTGCGTACATGTCCCAGGGTGCACAGGTGTATGCGGCATGTGAGTGTCTTCATGGGATGCCACCTTTCTCTCTGCTCTGCTCTGGGCCTTCACTTCTTGGTTTTTGGTAAAATGGGACATGAGGTAGGAATGCCAGTCTCACCGTCCCGAGCCCTGTTCCCTTGTGTAGAGGTTCTCTGCTTCCATTTGCCCATGACAGCAAGTAGTGAATCCCTTCCCAGTCCTGATCAGGGGAGAGGGAAGTTTCCAGCTCCTTACTGGCCTAGATGACTCCACCTCATACCGATTCCTTCTTTGACTAGTGTGTCCAGTGATGCTCCCTCATCTAGAGTCCAAATGAAGGGGAGAGGTGGGAGGAAGTGAGGTGATGCTATGGGAGTGGGGGTAGGAAGGGTGGATCAGATACTGTTCGATTTTGCCTGGGTCCCTCTGGAGCACTGCTGCTCATTTAAAATTCCGATTTAAAGCTGAGCGGCTCTTTAAATTTCCACATTAGCATGCCGCCCTGATGCCAGGCCAAGATGTTGGGATGGATTTGGCAGGAACGCCTCCAACAGCGGCAAGCAGCAGCATTTGCCAGCAATAAAACAACGCATGAATAAAAGAAGGCTGGCTTGGCAGCAGCAGCAGCCCAGGTAGCTGAGTGAATCAAGGAGGGGCCCTTGCGTTCAGAGGCTCAGAGGCATGAAGGCCCGGGCAGGGTAAACATGAGTGTAGGCCTCTGCAGCTGTGTTGGCCCTCATTCTCAATCTGTGCCTGCGGTGGAATCTGGGGTGAGGGCCCAGGCAGGATGGGGGTTCCTACCCTGTGCCTGTCTCACCACCTCCCCCTCCACAGGATTATCTTCTTGGAGGGGACAGATGTTGCTTTTGATGAGGACACAAGGACTTGGCCCATAGCCTGACTTGTCCTACTTCATTAGGAGCCCAGAGAACAGGTAGGGTCAGAGAGCAACACTGCCTAGAATGGCTTCCAGATCCATGACCCCGGATGCCCAGTGCTGAGGGGCATGGTCAGATTAAGGGGGCTGGGTGAGAGGCTGCCATGGGGACCAGGTATTGGTCCTGAGTTGGGTGGGAGAGATGCTCTGGGCTAGGTGATTGGCTAGAATGAGGAATGGCCTGGGAGAGCAAAGGGTTGCTGGGCTTGGTAACTCTAACTTTCTGCAGACTCAGGAATATTATTTGAGGTCAGATGGCAGGGGCAGCAAAGAGGTCAGATAAAGGCCTGGGCTGAAAGCTGACCACTCCTAGGGGCCATTTTGGCCATTCCTGCTTCCCAGGGTCTAGAGAGTTCAACTCCAGAGGACTTGAGGCTGTGGATCCTGTGTTCCTCTGTTCCAGTCACCTGCCTGAGGCTCACCACCAGCACCCCTGACCCCCGACATTGCAAGAACAAGCAGACTGTCCT
The DNA here is from genome assembly GCF_001704415.2 of Capra hircus. NCBI lineage: Eukaryota > Metazoa > Chordata > Mammalia > Artiodactyla > Bovidae > Capra > Capra hircus. The sequence continues at coordinate 39,591,465 of NC_030826.1, read as the reverse complement.
GCTCTTATCATTTATCCCTGCCACTTGGTCAAACCATCCGCTTCCCTGAAGCCCAGGGGAAGAAGACAGAGGGGTGGGAGCTGATGGTCTCTACAGTCTCAGCTAAGGCAGAAAAGAGAGGTTTTATGCAAAGCACCCTTCCCCGGTGGAACTCCTCCTTCCGTCATGAGTGACTTCTGGCCCCAACATCCAGAGACGTTGTTAGGACCCTGAATTCTTTTAGTGTCTAGAAAAGCTGGAAAGCAGATAGGCAGAGCCAGGTTTCGGCAGGGCAAGGGCCCCATATCCGGGACCTGCCCTGGCCTGGCCTGGCCTGATAGCTTTTTCCAGGGAGAATGAGGTACCTGGCCTCCCAGGCACCTTGCTGCCTGTTCTACCCATTGCAGGAGTCAGCTCTGGGTGGGGGAGTAGCTAGGAAGCTGAGTTTAGGCCAGAAAGCTTTTTGTCCTTTTGTCATTTTTTTTTTTCCCATTCATTCAACAAATATTTACTAAAGAGCTGCTTTATGCTAAGCACTGTGCTGGGCACTGGGAGCCACTGGTGAACACGGACACATATAGTCACTGTCCTTGCAGAACTTTCCATCTGGAGATGGAAATAGGATCATTATTCAAATGACTGCACCAATAAGTATGAAATAACTGTGCTAAATGCAATGAAAGAAGGATGTACAGTACATGAAAGTACATAATCGGGGGACTTGGCTGAGTCTGAGGAGTTGAGGATGAGCTTGCAAAGGAGACAGGGAAAGAGCAGCCAGAGCGGTGGGAGACTGGCACTGACATCACAGACTCAGAGGAGGAGGTGGTCAGCTGTGCCGAGAGAGGCTGCGAGCTCGCAGGACACCTATTTGCCCTGACTCTTCACCTGCTAGTTGCGAGTACAGGTATGGAAAGGCACTGGCGTGGTGCCTGGCTCACAGTTGGCGCTCTGTAATGTTAGCTCCCTCTCCCCCCTCCCTAAGCTGAGCCTCCTTCCAGGGACCCCCGATTTCTGGAACAAAGGAACTGCCTTGGCTTAGCCTCCTCTGTCAACTCAGGCCCCAAACCCCAGCCATCCAGTCCTCAGTGAAGGACTCTGGGTCTCTCCCTGCCTTTCCACATTAGCCACTTTACATAGTGCTCTCCCATCCTCCAGCCCTTCTTCCTTTGCCCTGGTCTTCCATGAAGAGGGGCTGGGGTCTAGGTCTCTGAGAAAGATGGCATTCTGGCCCTGTGCTTCTGGGGCTGAGTCTGAGAAGAGAGTTGGAATCCTCAGCAGCTCTCAAAGCTGCCCGGGGTGAATCTGAGTGTCTTAGGTAGGGAGAGGGAGTAGTGGGGAGACGAGGAGGGGGGCTGCCCACCCAAGGCGGCGTAGAGCCCAGAGCCTTTTCCATTGCAGACACCCCATCTGTCTCCCACAGAAGGCTCGGGTTGGAGGAGGTGCCGAGAAGGGGGGTATAGAGGGTGAAATTGTACAGTCTGTAAGCGAGCACAATGGCAGGGGAAATGCTGACTGGGGATAAGTGTGGAGGGTCACAGTGGGGCACTGACAAGAAGAACTAGAGGTCAGAGGTTGGGAATGGAGGTGGGGGGAAAGGACACCATGTGCTACTCTCCTTCAATAGCTTTGCTTTTGATTTAAAGCTCCCTACCCCACCGAGGAGAGGGCAAAGAATCACACTTTTCTGGCCAAAAAACTAAAGGTGTTCCTAAGCCCAGGGCCAGGCTGGACTCATGATGCCTCCCTCTTCCCAGCAGTCAGACCTTTGCCAAACTTTAAAATAATATTTTAGTTAAATTTGATAGCTTCCAAGGTGTTTCCTTTCACATTACGACTTTAACTGATCCTGCTAAAGTCCAGGGAGGTAAACGTTATTTTTGATCTACAGATAAAGCAACAAGGAGTTTAAAAGATGAAGTGAATCACTTGGATCACAGGACAATAGGAGAGGGGACCTAAACACAGGTTTCCTGACACTACCTGCAGCCTCTAGGCCACTCTCGGGCCTTCCGTGCTCTTCATTTTTGCCCATTATTGTACCGTTTCCCCTGCCAGGACAAGTCTGCCAGGTTTTCTAGTGGAGAGCTCAGAAGATCGTCCCTGAAAAACCCAGTTCTCACTGGACACACATCCACACGGCACCCTCTTCCTGGACACCAAAATCCAGACATTAGAAAACTGGACATCCCCAGAGGGATGACCCTGCCATATACGGAAATACAAGAGTGCTCTAGCCGGGATGTGGTGAGGATAGAGGGGCAGGGCAGAGTGTGCCAGGTCAGGAAACATCCATTCCAGGTCCTGAGTGGACCCTTGGGAGTCCCTTTGGACACCCCCTCCCCACATTCCAAGTCCTAAATACTGTATTTTTTCCTCTCTATATACTTAAGAGAATACGATCTCACAGCTTTCCTACCCACTCCCCTCTGTTCTCCTACTCTTCCTTGTTTGGAAGTTCTTCCTCAGGTGTAACTTTATAAGGCTGCAGCTTATTCCTTCTAAAACAGGTGCCAGGGGAACCTAAGACAGGGCTTCAGCTATTAAATATAAATAGACAAGGGAGGGAAACTGAATATAGAGACAGATATTATATCTCTCAGTCCCTGTGAGTTATTAGGAAGAAGGCACCAGTGGTTGCTAAGCAACAGGTCTCCATAGAGGACAAGGCACCTAGAGGAAAAAGGCACCTAGAGGAAAAAGCCTCCTTTGACGGAATATTGGGCTGAGAGGGTAGGGAAGGTGGGGTTGAAGGGCTATAGCCTGGCAGGCAGGTTTTCTGGGGAACCGTGGGTCTGTCCTCCAAGACCAGCCCTAGTCCCCAGGCCTTAGCAAACTCCACCTGTATAGCCTTCAGGATTGGTGGAAGGAGGAAGGCCTCAGGCACTCCTCCCTTCCTGCCAGGAGGAGGGAACCTGGTTTCCATAGCAACCCAGAAACAATCCAGGCCTTACTTTGCTATGGCTTCTCTATAACCCTCTCACGGAGCAGCACCTCTCCTACACCCCTTTCTCTGACCCCCAGCTTCTGATTTGAGAGGGGAGGGCACATAGGAACGTTATGGGTGGGGATGCCACAAAGCTGGTCACACTTGGTTTATTAAGTGACTTATTAAGACTCTAAAGGGAGAGTGACTTTTAAGAGAAAGGACCTCCAGGTGTCCTCTGACCTCTGCACCTCCGAAGAGGTTGAAAAAAGCAGGGGCAAATGGTGGCATCCGATGCAAATTCTGGGCCCAGCTTTCCTTTCTAAAGGGCAAGTACAGACTGGGGTTGGAGGTCAGGATGAATGAAAAGGCAGGGTCTATTTTTTGCCCCTTGGCCCCCCAGGCCCCCATCCTCCGAGACCTGAAGTCCACTGTCGTCAAGCCGGGAGAATGGAGATACAGAACATTAACGTATGTCAAGTATAAGTGAGTGGCACCGAGGGGCATAATCTGTTTTTCTAATATGACCACAAGCAGAGTGTTAGAAGAATTAGGCCGACAGCTGCTGGTTTTCCCCCTCCCTTCCTACCCCGCCCCCCCCGCGCTCCCTCTCCCTTCCTCCTCGGCGTTTGCACACACCAATGGCAGCCGAGCCCTGCTCGCGATTTCTCTTAATCTTCCTCCGCCATCCTGCGCTCTTTCCGCAGGCGGTGCTGCGAAGCCGGCAGAGCCCCGCGTCACACCTTACTGCTCTCTGAGATTGCTCCACAGAGAGCTCAAGGAGATGGCAATTCGGCGCTGACGCCGGCTGGCAGCAGTTGGGAGAGGGGAAGGAGGAGAGAGGGAGGAAAGGGGGGGGGGGGGAGTTGGCACGGATACCAAGTTTTTCCCTCGAGAGACATGGTTGGGGGGGCGGGAAGTGGAGAAGAAGGAAGAAAATGACACAGAGAAAAGGAAATAAGGAAAAAGAGGCAGAGGAAGAGAATATTAAAGTTCTCTCATTCACAAGTGGGCGTCCTTGGCCCACCTCACTCATGACCCTCTACAAATCATACCACCTAGTTGGGCTTCCCACACTTCTCTCTCTCTCTTTCCGTCAGTCAACCTGGAAGTCAAAGCGGCCTAGGCATGTTGTGTGTAGTGGTGCAAGCGTGTGTGTGTGTGCGTGTGTGTACGCCTGTATGTTGTCTCTGTTTTGGATCGCAGTAGAATGCAGTATGTAAATGAGATGGTTATTACCGCAATGTTCATCAAGCTGAGCCGAGAAGACATTAATAGCCTGATGAATATGCATGTGAATTTGTTAATTAAGTTAATTATTCTGCTGAAAATGCATTCGTCTTCCAAGGACATTTTCCCAATGATTTTTACATGCTCTAGCCATTAGTCATGCTATATTTTATCAGGGAAATGAGTTTGCTTAAGTTGTAAAAAAAAAAAAAAAGAGAGAGAGAGAGAGCAAGAAGAGAAATAGAGAAAGGAAGAGGGGAAAAATGAAAGAGGAAAGAGGAAAATGTGTTCAAGTTGAGAGTCGGAAGGCATCTGAGGCCAGCCTTAAGTCTGAGGCCCAGCTGGGCTTTTGAAGCCTGTGCTCGATTTATGGGTATCTCACTCTAAAATTTTTGCCCTTTTTTTTGATGACAAACTTTTTTTTTTCCAGTGCCAAATTTCCAACACATTAATTAATTGTTGTAGCCAATTAACTGTAGTTGTGCAAATGAGTTTAGCACTAATTACCATGCAGTGCCTGTAATCACATAAAAAACTTGCTGAGAGAGAGAAAAGAGGAATCGGAAGGGAGTGGTGGCAGGAGAGGAGAGTACCTGGAGTGGAGGGGCAGCCAAGGGAAGGGCAGAAGCAGAGGTCTTGGGATTTCCTGGTTAGGTGCCATCTTGGCTTGAAGGGCAGGTGGCTGTTTCCACATTCCAGATCTCTGTAAAAAGTGGCCTCCTTTTGTCTAAGAACTTCTACCCAGGGAATTTCCTGACTGTCCAGTGGTTAGGACTCTATGCTTTCACAGCCAAGGGCCCAGGTTCAATCCCTGGTGGGGGAACTAAGGTCCTGTAAGCCTCACTTTGGGGCAAAACGACAAAAACAAACAAATTAAAAAAAAAAAAAACCCACCAACTTCCACCCCCAAAAAAGGTTTAGAATGGATATCTCTGATTATTTCAAGAATGCAAAGTACTCCTTATAAATTCTGAAGCCCTCAGTGTTTATCCCCCATGGGTGGAATTGTTGGATAAGGATGGAGGGTGTGTTGGAAGAAGATTTGCCATTTCTGATGGGCCAAGGGAGATGGAGAAGAATGATATGTGCTCTCAGCTTGGTTCCTGAGCTGTAAGTAGACAGGGAAAGCTGTTATAAGTCCACCACAGCCACTGGAATAGGCCAGGGGAGCAATGGTAACAGCAACTGTAAAAAAAAAAAAAAAATCTGGTCCCAGCAGGAGGTGGGAGGAGGCAGCCTTTGGCCAGACACAGCTCCCAGGAGGAAAGCCAAGCTTTCTCTCCTGAAAGCTGGCATCTCTGCCATTCATCACGTTTGGGCTGACTCTAGGTTTCCACCTGTCAGCTTCTGCCAGTGCCCAGAGGCTTAGGGATAGACCAAATGATTCTCTAGCGCCTTCTGACTTAGCTGTCCATGATTTGGAAAGAAACAGCAGTGGTAAAGGGAGGACTAAATGTGAACTGGCTTTTATTTTAGGCAGATAAAGACTTGTTTTTTTTTTATTGAATGAGTGATGCTTGTAGTTGCCAAGGCCACTATGTACAGAGAAGAGGGGGAGAATTTTATTTCTTAGTTTCTTCCTTCTTGGACAGAGTCCTTATGATTTCCTCCTTCGTGGCCTTGAGCCGCTCTTCACGGTGCTTGCAGGCTTCCTTGGTCTTCAACCTGTGGGCCTCAGCCTGGTCCACCAGAAGCTTCTTGTAAGCCTAGTCTGCCTTCAGCTTGCAGATATGTTCCACAAGAATCTGCTTGGTTTTGAACATATTACCCTTCACTTTAAGGTACAGGCTGTGATACATGTAGTGGTCAATCGTCTTAGGTTCACAGTATCTTCTGAGAAGCCGGCACAGAATTCTCAGCTTCCTCATCCAGGTTACCTTCTCATCGGAGCACTGGCAGTACCCTTTCCCTTACCTATGCCTATGTGCATCCCATTCCAGTGGGTCAAGGTGTCTTTCCAGCATCGAGCCCGGGAATGGACCATCATAGTCTTCCAGATCATCAGCCCATCTTTGATCAGCTTCTAGAACTGCTGATGTGAGGCGGCACTGGTGATTTCATTAGTCTTATTGGGGCCTAACCAGACCTTCTTTTTGCCACAGCGGAGGATGCTGAAGGCAATCCTCTGCTGAAGCCTGAACACACTTTTGGTTGCAGCCGCAGAGGCAAAATGATGAACTGGCTTTTTTTTATTCCACTCTGCTTCCCTCGTACCATGTCCCAGACACTGAGCCTGCCTAAGGTGTACGTGTCTGTGTGTAAATGACCTATAGTTCCCCACCACACTAAAAAAAAAAAAAAAAAGAAAAAAATTAAAATGCTATTTCTCCCTTACTATTAAAATGCTATTTCTGCCCTCCACCTGTCACCCCAGAATAGAAAGCTCACTTGTCATGGGACTCAGTTTCCTCAGACCTCATCAGAGACACTCAACTTCACATTTCCAAGGACAGCCTTGGCTATTTATCCTCTGATACATACCCAAAGGCTGAGTTTTCCCTTTCCCATTCCAGTTCCCAGGTCTGTGGAAAGACTGCTCACAGGCTTCATCCACTTCAGCCTTGAAGTGTCAAAGGGGAAATGACTTCAAATGCACAAGCTATGTTGCCCCCTGCTTCAGGATATGGGCACTTGGCGTGATCAGTTGTGTCCCAGTCTTTGTGACTTGTGGAGTGTAGCCTCCTCTACCCATGGGATTTTCCAGACAAGAATACTGGGTTGGGTTGTCATTTCCTGCTTTAGGAATCCCAACCCAGGGACTGAACCTGCGTCTCTTGCATTTCCTGCATTGGCAGGCAGATTCTTTATCTTCATGACACTGCTCTTATAACCTATGAAGCAAAGTTAGCAGTGAAGACCTGACTGACCCAGGCTGCTCCAGTGTTCTTCCTGCCTCTGACATCTCTCTTTTGGTTCTGCCCACATTGTCTTCCCAGCAACCTTAGTCAAGGTCTGAGAAAGCCTGCTGTAGTAGAAAGAGCCCTATTGTCTTGAGTCCCAAGCTCTTCTTTTGCCATTTAACAGCATGTGAGTGTGGGATAATCACTTATGAGCCTCAATTTTCCCTGTCTATGAGATGGAAGTAATAGTAGGTGCCATGACTGAAGGGTTAAGTAACTTAATAATCATGAATATAAAACAACACTCAGGACACCAAGAATAGGCTTTTTCATTAGTTGCTAAGTGAGTACAAAGTCAGAACACAAAGTGTTCCTTTTTTCAAAAAACTTTTAATTTTATTGGAGTATAGCTGATTTACAATGTTGTATTCAGTATTCTTTAACAGACTAATGGTTAAACATGGTACATCTGTGGTACTTCCATATCTTGAAATAAAATAAACTACTGATATATTAAAAAACTCAGATGGATCTCCAGAGGATTATGCTGAATGAAAAAAATTCAATCCCCAAAAGTTACACAGTGTATGATTCCATTTTCAAATGACAAAATTTTAGAAGTGGAGGATATATTAGGGGTTGTCAAGGGTTAAGAAAGGGGTGACATAGAAGCGTGATCATTAAAAGGGTAACATGAATCCTTGTGGTGCTGGAACTGTGGTAGCAGATTTAAGAATTTACAGAGGTAATAAACTTGCATAGAACTTAATATATACACATATACAGGTAAAACCAGGGAAATATGACTAAGACTGGTGGATTGAAATAATGGCAATATTCTGGTTGTGATGTTATGCTACAGTTTTACAAAATATTACTACTGGGTGAAAGTGGGCAAAATGTATAAGGGAACTCTCTGTATTACTTTTACAACTGCAATTACCTTAATTTTTAAAAAGGATATGATAGATTATTAATGTTTCTGCTGGGTATAGGAGAGAGAAGGGCCTGCCCTTGTGTTCCCACTGCAGAATTCCAAAGAGGAAGATTAAAAAATATTATTCTCATTGCATCAATAAAATGATTATAACTATGGGGAATGGGGTATTTGTATCTGTTGTACCAGTAATTCCACTCCCTTGAATTTACTTTAAAAATTACAGGAAGTTTTTCACAAGAAAAAAAGAATTCTGTAACTATTATGGTGATGGATGTTAACTAGACTCCCTGTGACGATAATTTTGCAATATATACAAATATTGAACCATTATGTTGTAACCTGAAACTAATAAAATGTTATATATCAATTCTACCTCAATAAAACATGAAAAAAAACCCACAAAGTTTTATGTGGTAGGATGTTCATCATGGTATCATCTGTAACAGTAAACATATCTAAATGATTAAAATAGTGGATGAGCTTTATAATTCATGACATATCCAGGTGATGACATAGTCTGTAGACTTTAAACATACTTAAAAATATAATACACCAAGTACAATGCCAGGTAGTTCTTCATTTTACTGAGATGTTCTGGGTATTTAAAAGAGCTAATATAGGTAAACGCACTTACAATCTATAAAGTGCTTGGCAAGTGCTCTGTGTTGCTGTCTTCTTATTTGGCTGTGCTGCACAGCATGTAGGATCTTAGTTCCCTGAACAGGGATGGAACACACATGCCCCCTGCAGTAGAAGCATGGAGTCCTAACCACTGGACCACCAGGGATTTCCATTCCTGTGTTGTTATCTTACTGGCTGTCTCTCCCAGTTCCATTCTAGATGAAGTTGTACTTCCAGGCAGGACACCACCCGAGGAACTCCTAGCTGAAGTCATGGGTATGGGGAAACTGACTTCTGGAGTGTGACTCAAAGAACTGGGGCTACTTCCTTTCCAGGAGACTGCCACCCTGTTTCAAATCATCAATAAAACTATGGACATTATCCCCAGGATTTGCACAAACTCACATTTGGCTATAATTCCAGGGGATGCATAAGAGTCTTTGAAGAAATGTCAGCCCTGATGACTCTGAAAAAGTAGTAGACTCTACTGTATCAACTGCTAGCGACTGAGCACCTACTCAGTATCAGGCACTTTCTGAGGTACTTTACACATATTATTTCACTAAATTCTCCTCACCATCTTAAAAGGTTATCTGCATTTCACAGACAAGGAAACTAGGCCTAAAAGAGGTTAAGGGATTTACCAAGGTAGCACAGCTAGTAAACAGCAGCACTAGCATTGGAGCTCAAGGCTGTCAGCCCGTAAACTTACAATCTTACAAACTTACACCACACATACTAGCTTTAGAACTGAGGAGGAAACTGCACTGAGGTACACGTCTGGAGGAGCCCCAGAAAATTACCCCTGTTCTTCCAACGTCCCTTGGGTAAATACAGACTTAAAACCATCCAAGGCAAAAGAAAAGTCTCTAAAGAGAAGTAGGTCCATTCTGAAGTCTTATATCCCATGAGTAAGTTTTTCCATGTATCTAACCTCTATCGTCTCTGCTAAAACCCTATCCCTTTACCTCTCTTGTTTCCAGTGGGGATGGTGAATATATGACATGATGCCCCTCCATGAAAGGTCCTGGGACCAGAGGGGATAGAGGAGTTTCTCTTTCCCCAGGACTGTTGGGGCCTTAGTTCCCTGGGATCTTCCCCAATGTATCAAACTAAACAATGAGCAGGAGAAAATGGATTAGGAAACTAGACCAAGGAGATGAGCTTGAAGGGTGGCCTGGGACTCCCTCAGAACCTTAGTGCTGGGCTCGGGTGAAGTTAAGGTGGGCTGTTTTACCCACCAGGCTCAGCAGCCAGTTTCATGTTTGACATCTACTCAGCCGTGGAGGTCCAGCCAGCATCGTTCATGCCAGAGCCTCTTGTTTGACTCAATATGACATCTCTATAGAAAGGAGGGCTCCAGGGGATTCTGCCACTCTGCATTTATTCCTCCTGTGTCAATACTACTTTGCTGTACTTGCTCAGGAGCAGCCAGTCCACTGGGGAGGGCGGCACTTAGAGATACCCAGGGAAGAGAATAATCTTGTGAGGAGAAGCCTGGGATCCTAAGACTTTTCTCTCAACATGACAGTCAGGAAGGAAACTGGGGCCTGAGTCCAGACATAGATTGGGAAGAAGAGGTGTCTTCCATCCCTCTGACTCTCCTTCCCTCCTCCATGCACTAGTCTACCCTGCTGGGACCTAGGCATGCCCACTGCTCACTTTGGCTTCCCTTGGCCCACCTCTCTTATGGACAGGAGAGAGTTAAAGAGATGGTATGGGCAAGCCATAAATTTCCCATCAGTGTGGGGAGGGGAGGACTGTTGGCAGGGAGGGGGGTAAGCTGGGGGGGGGGGTGGGGAGAGCTGGGAAAAAGCCAGGAGGTTGTCTCTAGGTAACAATAAACACTGCAAGCAAGAAGCAGCTGTTACACTTACTCTCCCTGCATCACAATGCTGAAATAACACTAATAAACCAGTGTGTCCAATGCATAGGCATATACACACTCAGGGCCAAATCCTGCTGTACCCCTAGAGCTGCCCTTTGCTTCAGGTCAGGGGCCTTGGTGCCAGTGGACATACTTGTCTTGGCCTTGCTATACTTCTGTGGAAGATGAGGACTGGTGAGTCAGTCTCAGAGCCAGAGTGGCATTCTCAAAAGAAGGAGGGTTTCAGAGGCTGGGGATTCTGGGTTCAGAACCGGAGGGCTTTCACTGATGGGAAGAGGTCAAATGGGGTAAATCTTGGCTGGGAGTTGGGAGGAGCAGAGGAGAGTGACAGAGAAAAAAGTGTAGCGAACAGACAACTACTTACCGTGTCTTCTCAGACTGGAGGGCAGGAGGTAGCCAGAAGTGGAGTCAGCTAAATGGAGGTGTAAGTTGAAGGAGAGTTGAGGAGAAAGAAGGTTTAAGAGGTGGTATTGGGGAGTGATCCTTGTATCTCCTGAGGTTGAACTCCCCACACCTGCCTACACCCACCTGGTGCACCAAGCCTCCCCCTTACAGCACCACTTTCATAGCAGAGCCAGGTGATATGTCAGTTCAGTACAGGGTTGAGCTTTATTATGGGTGTTCCAGCAGGGGTCCCTGGGTTTCTGATGCTGCCAGGAGGAGCTGGGGGAGTGGAACTGGTCACATCTCCCTACACAAAGAGCAGCTGGCCTGTACCTTTGTCCAGTCAAAACTGTCTCTGGATTCCAAGGAGCATCCCAGCAGAGGGGGCCCTCATCCCTGCTGGACAGCAGAGCTGCCATCAGTGACAAGAACAGAAATAGGCAAATGAAAACAGGTTCTCTCAGAGAACTCCCCTCCAATTCTTCTCTGAGGTTAGGAGGAGGATGCTTATTAAGTGTCTAGATACACTGGTATCCAAGATCCCTATTTCCTTTTGCTGAAATAGGGAGGCCCCTGGGACTGTGGTCTGGGGCATGGCTAGTTCTCCTGGTCCTCTTTCTGGCCCTGTGCTGCTGATGTGACCTTAAACAAAGTATTTTATCATCCCCCTGATTCAGAAAGTCTGGAGAAGATGCACATCGGCTACTTGGCCTGTAAGGGAAGAGAAAATCAGCACCTTTGAAGACCACAGTTTCTGTTTCCAGCAAAGAAAGTATAAGACCAAGTGGTAATCATTCCAGGTTCCGGTCTTAAAATAGTGTCCCTCTACTTAAAAAAAAATTTTTTTTGGGGTGTCAGCTGGGTGCCCAGAGCTGTGGCAGACAAGGGAGGACAGGGAGCAGTAGCTGTGACTGCCCAGGAGTGCTGAGCTGCCCAGCACATTACCCTGTGTGTAGCCCAGGGACACAGTAGAGTAAGACTAGCCTCTCCTATCCTTTCCTCACTGAGAAGCCTCTCCCTGGGAATGCTCAGCATTCCCTGCCATCTTCTCTCCCTTTTCCCTCTCTTCTTTCTTAGCTGGGGTCTCTCCTTGCCCTACAATCCAGATGAGAGACCTCTATCCACAGAGCGCAGAGTTGGGGAGAAATGGGGCAAAAGGGAGTTCTAACAGGCCTGGATGCCTTCTCCTCTTATTGTTATGAGTCATCAGAACCTTGAGCTCAGCTGAGCTGCCAGCAGCTTTCTCCCTCCCTAGAGCCACTCCAGCCAGGCAGACAGGCACCTACAGGACCCAAGAGCCCACCATCTTCCTACTTCCATGGCCACAGTCCCCTTCTTCATCCCTAGGAATCTGCACCACAGACACACTGAGATGAGTTAGAAAGAAGTGTGAGAGACCCCAACGTGTGCTCTGTGCTGTAGCAGAGAGCCAGCTGCCTGTACGGCAGAGCAGGATCACCAGCCAGGAAACCTGGCACAGCCTGGGCACAGAGCCTTGTCATCATGTGAGAGGGTGCGTGAGACAGGATGGGGTAAGGAGGCTTTTTCAGGAGCAGGCATCTCCTCCTGGCTCCCTCTCTGGTCACTGTCTCTTCTCCATGGCTTATCTCCCCAGGTATTGATAGACATCATGGCACTGCCACCTCTGAAATGTCTTCCTTCACCTCCTCCATGTCTTTGGGAATTCTGCATGATAACCTTCGAGGTGTCAAGGTGGGAGGGTCAGACATCCAGCTCTCTTACCAACCAGTGGGACACACTGACGGAGAAGGAGGAAAGGAGCCCCAACAGAGTAAAAGTTAAACCTGGACCAACACAGAATCCCTCAGCAACCCCTCTTCTCTAGAGCGCAGGGGATACTGGGTACTGCTACTTCTGCTTTCACTTACTTCAAGTCTATCCCTCTTTCCCAGCAAAAGCTCAGGGTTACTTCTGGATTCCAGAGCAGGCTCCAGGCTCTGACTCCAAGGCTGTAGATGTCATACCCTTGGTTAAATATTGAGAGTGTGAGGCAGGGCTAGTGGAGATTGAGGGGAGGGAAGTCTTGTTCCTGAGAGAAACATCAAGAATCTATCAATAATTGAATGGTTTAAGGGCCTTTTAGCTCCTCCAGTATACCTCTAATCCTGGAGTAGGGGTAGACAAAGGGTGAGAAAGAAGGCCTTCAGAAAGCCTGACGCCTCTTGTCTTTCTCCACCGAATGCTCTTCTATTGCTCTGTTTCCCTAAATAAGAGCCATCTAATAAATCCCCTCAACAACACTCAGTACGAATAGCCTGCTTTAAGTTAGGTAGCAACACCCCACCCAAAGGTGGGACTATAGGCCTCAGTTTCCAAATTCCCCCTCTCTATCTTCCCTCTTTCTGGCTTTTCCCTGACCTCCGCCACACCTCTTCCTGCAGGTTCTTGGAAGCAGGCGCAATGCAAGGCAGCCTTCTCATCTTGTTGGTAGTAGAAAGGGCAGAGAATCAGACAGCCAAGGAGATGGCCCTGAGGGTCTAAGAAAAGGGCAGAATGAGCCTGGGGGCACTTAAAAAGGCACATCTGGGTCTTTCCTAGGGACTTTGGGGATATTAAATGCTGAGCGTACTGAGATGAGAACATATTTCTGGGAGTAGGGGATAAGTGTTGGGGGCTTGGAGAGTGTGACAAAGTCTCTAAAACTCACACAGCTTTCCAAGCTCTCTGCCCATCCTTGTCCAGACCTCAAATTAGTCCCATGAAGCACAGAACAAACAATGTTGAATTTTTTTTTAATGTTGACTTTTTTAAGGAAGGAAGGAGATGCCAGGAAATGCCCTCTTTGGCAACGTAGTGGGCAAGTCACTTCTCTCCATAAGTCCTTCTTAACTCTAGCATCTGAACAGTGAAGGAGGTAGGGGTGGGGACAGCTGGAAACATGCCCCTCTCTCCAGTGTTCATCAATACCTTATAGAATTGGACGGGGCTTCACTAAGAGCTTTGGGCCATCAGTTCAGTTCAGTCGCTCCAACTCTTTGCGACCCCATGAATTGCAGCACACCAGGCCTCCCTGTCCATCACCAACTCCCGCAGTTCACTCAAACTCACGTTCATCGAGTCAGTGATGCCATCCACCCATCTCATCCTCTGTCGTCCCCTTTTCCTCCGGCCCCCAATCCCTCCCAGCATCAGAGTCTTTTCCAATGAGTCACCTCTTTGCATGAGGTGGCCAAAGTACTGGAGTTTCAGCTTTAGCATCATTCCTTCCAAAGAACACCCAGGGCTGATCTCCTGTAGAATGGACTGGTTGGATATCCTTGCAGTCCAAGGGACTCTCAAGAGTCTTCTCCAACACCACAGTTCAAAAGCATCAATTCTTCGGCACTCAGCTTTCTTCACAGTCCAACTCTCACATCCATACATGACCACTGGAAAAACCATAGCCTTGACTAGACGGACCTTTGTTGGCAAAGTATGGTGCTGCACAAATACAGCGGCATTCCTGACTCAGCTTTCAGGGCCTTAAGTTTTAATTCTCTCTTCTTGGCCTAGACATAGGACAAGACCACGCCTTGCTATATTTTGGGGCATAATTTTCTCTACCAGTTTTTACTGCAGCAGAAAAATTTGTCATAAGATCTCAGAAAAAGCTCAATATTTAGTCGCCATTGGGGAATCTATATCTTGGTTAAGGAACTGGGGAAGTTGATGTATTTCCTCCCCTGTGCCTTTTAGAATACAGTAAAATCTCATGGGAGTGGGTAGTTCTGGAGGATCTGTCTACATGAAAGCAAGGGAATGAAGATGCCTTCTGGAACAGACTGTATGAGGGAAATGTCCCCCCAGTAATGCACCCACCTTACTCCCTTAAGTTACTTTCAAAACTCAGGGGTCAGAGACAGGAGACTCCAAGAAACGGAAAATAATACGCTGCCAAACCTTTCCCCTTGACTTTGCTCCCAATACCCTACCTACCTACATTTTCTGGTGTTCCCAGGAATTCCCCAAATCCAGGAACAAAAGTAACTCCAGGACAAGATTCAACTGTTCCCCTTCTCTGGGTCTCCGTTTTCACATCTGTAAAACGAAAGGTTTGAAAAGATGAGCTCCAAGTTCTCTTCCTTACAACAGTAAGGGTCTATGATTCATATTCCAAGGCATCAGCCCTCATTTGCATGTAATTTCCATGGCACTTATTTTATGTCTAAACGCACAGAAATATCTCTGAATCCTGCCCCTCTCCTCCCTCTCACCAGAGTCTCCAGGTCTTTGGTCCTTAGCTCTTATCTTCACCCTTCAAGGACCTCAAAGCTCTGTCCTCACCTTCCTTTCACAATTTTACAGCACTCACTGGGACAAGCTCAACTGCACAAAACTCGGGAACAAGAAAATAGCCTTACCTAATATTCCTGGCTGCAATATGGGGGCTCAGAACTGAGTCAACTGGTGAGGTTCCATCCTTTTTGAAGGTCCTGGCAATTGGGGGGAAATCCCAGTGCCTCTCCTCCTCCTCCACCTTGCTATTCTCCATGCCAGAACGCAAAGTGGCCAGTGATTGATGGGCCTGGGTTCCTGGTAACCGCACCCAGTGGCCCAATCCTCCTCCCCTACCCAATCTCTCCCCTGTCCCTATTCAGAGATCAGATTGTCTCATGTTGGTCCCTGAGGTCCCATTAATTAAAAATACATCCAATTAAATGGCAGGTGAAAACGTGCTATTGGAGCTCTCCACCCCCCTGCCCCAGCTTGGTCCCCCCCACCCCCCTTTTAAGGCTCAGCTGTGCTTTGAGCTGAGAAAAAAAAAGAGAGAGAGAGGAAGAAAGAGGGAGAGAGAAGAGGAAGACATAGAGGTGGGGGTATGGGGGAAAGCTATTTGAACCTCTGCCAGGGTAGCATGTGCCAGCCTGGGAGGGTGGCACTGTGCCCTGGTGTCTAATTTCTGGAGGTGTGAGTAGGTTCAGTCAGCTGGGTACCCACTTCCATTTCCCTTAAAGGGGCAGAGGGAAGTCAAAGGTTGCGGCTAGCTTTACTGCCCTCCTTCTGGGTTCGGTGAATGAAAGGTAGAAGTGTAAATGGTAGACGGCCCTTAAGACAGGGTGTGATGTTCAGGGGTTGCAAGAGGCTGAGGCTTCTATTCTTGGTATACTGCTCTTCCCCAAACTGCAAAGAAGATAACGAGAAGCATGGTGGGACCCAGGTGGCAGGACATGGCAATGCTCCCAAGCCAGGCTGTACCTACCCCTGCCCACAGGAAAGCTGAGAGAAAAATGGAGGGAGGGAGGAAGGAAGGAGCCATGATTTGGGTGGGAGCAGACGAGTCAAATAGGATAAAATATACCAGCATGGACATTTGCATGGGCAGCACCTTATAAGTAAGAGGCTCTGGAGGGACCTACTTGTTCTTTCTCTGTACAAAAAGAAGCAGAAGTAGTACAAAGTCACCTCAATCTGGCAGGCTGTGAGTAGGGCATCTTTTCTCCTTCACATTTATGGTGTCCCCAGCATTTTGTAAGGCATCTGTCCTGTCCTCCACTCCTCTAAACCCTTCCGGCCCCAAGCAAGGCAAAGTTAATTGGCACTGAGAGCTGCTGGGTGAGGAGTTACAAAAAAAGGAGTAACTAAAAGTGGTACTCAGAATCCAGGCAGTACTGGGAGTATCTGCCAACTGAGGGCCCCCTCCTGGCCTCCCTGGCAGTCTCAGTACCTCCTCACTTCACTTTAACGCTAATTGGAGATTTTAATCTGCGCTGCTGCTCTGCTCGGGGTGCTGGGGGGAGCGCCAGCTGTGCAGCAATTCCAGCAGCACCGACTGTTTAATCAAGCTGTCCTCCTGGGGAGGGACCCTCGGGCATGGGGGTAGGAGGGAGGAGGAGAACCTCTGTCATCTCCCTTAGCCTGTTCAGCATAGAAGGGCTTCCTGGAGACTGAGGACCAAATGTGGGAGACCTTATCCCCACAAGGGCTCCATGGCCCTTGGATCCTTAGTGGAGCCAATACACATATGGGAGCACCATGAGGCTTAAGGGCCGAAGCAGTCCCCATCCCATCCTGCTTTCTGACACCTTTTTTGGCACAGAGCCCCAGAGTGTCCTGGGTGTCCTTTAGGCACGCAGGCTGTAAATATCTTTCAGATCATCTGAGCTCTGCAGGTTTGTGCTGGGAGAAGTGATGGGGGCATAGAAGGTTGAACTTTGCTACTCTCTCAGTCTTCTCAGTCTCTCCCTTTCTCTTAAGAGAGCTAACTCTTTAAGAGCTACTTCTCTTGAAACAATTATCATAAGAGACTTTTTTTTTTTTTCTCTCTGAAAACCCAGATACCTCCAAACTCTGGGCTGGAAAGTGACTGTCTAGAGGCTGACGACAGGTGGAGCTTGTTACACCCCTAAAGAAAGAAACACCTGTACAAGGTGTTTGGTGCCTTAAACTAGGAGGCTTCCGAGGTTTGACTGGGAATCGACATGTCAGTCCACTAGGGAAGAGCATTCAGGGTCTCAGGCCATTTTTAAAGGAAGATCAAGTGCAAGAACAATGAACTATTCTTCTGGCTCCTTGGGCCTCTGAACTCAGGCTCTCTGGGTATTTTTCTCACTTCTGTCTCGGGGAAAGAGTGTGGTGCCCCCCTCTCCCTTCACCCAAATGCTGTCTGCTAAGGGGCAGGAGTTTTAATTGGTCAGCAGCGCCCTCGTGTGGCAAAAACCAAGGCTGTAGCAGCCCAAGTGGCCCAGAAGCTTTGAGGGATCAGACATCCAGATTGACAGAGGGGTAGGCACGGTACTCTAGGTACCCAGTACTTCCAGAGACATTTCCTACTTTCGAACACCTAACTCTCCATCCATCCCACCCTAACTGCCTCACCTCCAATTCAAGGTATGTGCCTACCAGGGGAGGGGGCACCTTACCCAGAGCTGGCATTTGCTTAGGCCTACTGCTTACACTGTCTGGATTGCAGGGGTGAAGAGCCATTGCTGACAGAGGAGATCTAAGGTCAAAAGGGTAAGCTGATATCAACTACAATGGCAGAAGAGGCTCTGGAACCCCTGCCAACTCCCTACAGGTGCCAGACAAGAGCTGCTTTCTGAGCTGGAGACTGAGTATTACTTACTGATGGGTTCTGCCCTACAGTGATCCATTTGCTACTCCCTGGATGTGTCTGAAAATGAACAGGGACAGACTCTGAAGAGTCTGAGATCCTTGTCCTCAGGAATGGACACAAGATAAGAACCTTTCCCTCAAAAGATTCAAGTTATTCCCCAAGGTTCCAGGCCATAGGGTAGAATGCACATTTGGGACTTCAGGCTTCCAGCCCTAAGAGAAGGGCTGCCTGTCATTAGACCCTAACACTATCCATTTACTGTTCCCTTCTTCCCTCACCCACTAAATGGGAGAAATGGTTTTGAATTACAGAAAAGAGGATGGTATCTAACATTAGGAATGTCGCTCTAAATATTAGGGCTGGAAGTCACCAAGCCAGAGAGCTAAGTAAACATGGCCTTCCCCTTGTTTGGAGATATTTAACAATAGAGAGAAATATTCCCAGAGAGAAATATGATCCTGTTCGGGGTTGGAGGGTAGGGAGAGGAGAGGACCTACCTCGCCAGAAGAAGGGTAGGGGTAGGCACTGTAGGTTGGTGCCCGGCTCAGTTCTGGGCACTGAGGATGGGAATAAGCAGGCTGGCAGACCTCTACTTCCGGTGTCCTGCACAGTGTGTGGACAGGGGGCATGGCCCATCAAACCTGGGAAGGATGTGGAGAAATTGATGAGAAGTAGTAAAAAGGGACATCAATGTCCTATCCTCAGAAGAAAGAGAAAATAGCTTTTTAGGGAAAAAGAAGTCAGGGCTATATGTGAATGACATAGTGGATGAGTGAGGCAGGTGTTGTAGAGAGGCTGAGAGTAACAAATATTAGCATCACATTATTGAGTAATAGCTGATCAATAGATAAGAACAGGGATGAAATGACCACTAATGTCAATAAAGGGGGTTACCCATTCTAGCCAGGAGGGAGGAACTACTAATCAGAAGGTAGGACACTGGACTTCCCTGGTGGTCCAGTGGCTGAGAATCTGCCTGCCAATGCAGGGCACATGAGTTCGAACCTTGGTCTGGGAGGATTCCACATACGGTGGGGCAACCAAGCCTGTGTGCCACAACTACCGAGCCTGTGCTCTAGAGCCTGCATTCCCAACTAGAGAGGAGACCCCCAACTAGAGAAATCTGATGCACAGCAACAAAGACCCAGCACAGCAATAAATAAATAAATAAAATTTTATTTTAAAAAGAAGGTAGGACACCATAGTAGAGTCAAAATAAAAATTAAAGATCTCCTAAGGCAATAGAAATAAAAGCAAAAATAAACAAATGGGACCTAATCAAACTTATAACCTTTTGCACAACAAAGGAAACAATAAACAAAATGAAAAGACAACCTACAGACTGGGAGAAATTATTTGCAAATGATGTGACCAACAAAGGCTTAATTTCCAAAATATACAAACAGCTCATACAACTCAGTGACAAAAAAAACCAACTCAGTCCAAAAATGGGCAGAAGACCTAAATAACCATTTCTCCAAAGAAGACATATAGATGGTCTACTGACATGTCTCTATTGATACCTGAAAAGATGGTCAACATCACTAATTATTAGAGAAATGCAAATCAAAACTACAATGAGAGACTTCCCTGGTGGTCCAGTAGTTAAGAATCTGCCTGCCAATGCAAGGGTCATGGGTTCGATCCCCGGTCTGGGAAGATTCCATATACCATGGGGCAATTAACTAATGTGTCATAGCTACTTAAGTCTTCATGCTCTAGAGCCTGTGCTCTGCAACAAGAGGAGCCAATGAAATGGGAAGTCTGTGCACTGCAACTAAGAGAAACTCCCGCTCGCCACAACTAGAGGAAGCCTGTGCGCCACAACAAAGATCCAGGGTAGCCAAAAAAAAATTAATTAATTTTTTAAAAACCTACAATGAGGTACCACCTCACACTGGTCAGAATGACCATCATTAAAAAGTCTAAAAATAACAAATTCTGGAGGGTGTAGAGAAAAGGGAACCCTCCCAACACTGTTGGTGGAAATGTAAATTGGTGCAGCCAAGATGGAAAACAGTACGGAGGTTCCTTTAAAAACTAAAACCAGAGTTATCATTTGATCCAGCAGTCCCATTCTTGGGCATATATCCAGACAAAACTATGATCTGAAAAGATGCATACACCCCTATAAGTTCATAGTAGCACTATTTACAATAGCCAACACATGGAAACAACCTAAATGTCCATCAACATATGAGTGAATAAAGAGGATGTGGGACATATATACAATGGAATACTGCTGCTGCTGCTGCTAAGTCGCTTCAGTTGTGTCCGACTCTGTGCGACTCCATAGACGGCAGCCCAACAGGCTCCCCCGTCCGTGGGATTCTCCAGGCAAGAACACTGGAGTGGGTTGCCATTTCCTTCTCCAATGCATGAAAGTGAAAAGTGAAAGTGAAGTCACTCAGTCGTGTCCGACTCTTTGCGACCCCATGGACTGCAGTCCACCAGGCTGCAGGAGGCATCCATGTGATTCTCCAGGCAAGAGTACTGGAGTGGGGTGCCATGGAATACTACTCACCCATAAAAAAGAATAAAACAAGGCCACTTGCAGCAACATGGATGGACCTAGAGATTATCACACTAAGCGAAGTAAGTTAGAAAGAGAAAGTCAAACACTAAATGATATCACTTATATGTGGAATCTAAAGATATAGAGTACAGACTTGCCATTGCCCAAGGGGAAGGGAGAGAGATGGATTGAGAGTTTGGGACTAGCAGATGCAAATTGCTAAATACAGAAGGATTAAACAAGATCCTATTGCATAGTACAGGGAACTATATTTAATATCCTATAATAAACCATAATGGATAAGAATTTTTTAAAAAAGCTAAGGTAACTCCCCTGGAGATCTTTGGGACTAAGAACTTCCCTGAGACTGTATGTGTGTGTATATAAGTGTTAATCCCTTATAAAAGCAGCCCAGTGACCTCTGATTAGCTTAAGATCCCTACCTGGCTCGAAACTCTGTGAAAGAGAGTGAATTTGCCAGGACTCCGGATGTCAGGTAACTAATGGACATTACCAAATTCCTCAGGGGCCATTCCTCCTCCTGCTGCTGTCACCTGTAAAAGAAAATGACATGTAACATTAGACATGAGATAAGGGGCCAGACACCAAAAAGGGTATATGCTCTTTCACTCAAGGAGCATGGCCCTAGTAGGTAAAGTGATGACGATGATCACCACTCTTCTACTTTACAGAGCTGAGAAGGATTCAGATGAACCTTAAGTACATGCCCAAGGACAGTTTTAAGTTTTCTAAGATTCCTAACTCCAGGCAAGTAGCTCCCAGTCTAGTAAAGTAAAAACTATGCTTCCTATAATTAAGAGAGAAATTGGGACTTCAACATAAAAGGAAGCTCTGAAACCCAGAATTATAAAGGGCAATGAAGGTTCGACATGAATGCAAAGTTAATGCAAAAAAGTGACTCAAAAGAGGATAACTAGCTTTAGATTAGATAATCAGATTGTTCTGAAGGCTCTCTTGTCTAAAACATCTTCTTGAAGAAAGGCTCAGGACTTCCTACGACACAGAAAGGAGGTTTGTGGGACAGTAGATTTGACACAGTTTGGGCAGGTAGGTTTGTATATTCCCTATGTAGGGATGAATCTGCATGGGGACCAACTTCACATTTCTCCTGTGCTATCAACCACGGTATGATGGAGAAAATGTAAAGATACGTACTGGGATCTATTTGTCATCAGCAATTGAAACTCATTTTGCAAACCCCCTGCCTCTCTGACCTACACCTATAACCTAGACCTAGACCTATCTCTAAGCTGCCTTTCTCCTAAGATTTTGCTTCCAGTTTAGGAACTAGTCAGCATTCCCCTCCTGGCTCAGCGGCTCCCAGACTCATATACCCAGAAAATAAGCATTGGAAGGGACATCTGGGAGAGGTCCAAAGAGGGGAAGGGAGTCTCAGCACCAGAGTGAGATGACTTTAGAAACTTCCATGCCTGTCAGCCCAGTGAGCACACTATTCAGGACTTAGGTCACTGTGGAGCACACCACCTTCCTTCCGCTCCACCAAAGAAGAAAACCAACAATCCAAAACTAAAAAATAAGGGAGGAGTAGAGCTCCCCTAGCCCCCAATTTGCCTGTAATCTCAGAGTATCTTATTTTACTAAGAGTTCTATAATCCCTTCTTTCATTCAGCAGCTCCCCTTAGTTTCCCAGCAACTGAGATGTTTTCTTTCTCTTTTCCTTCTGATTATTTTCAATATGCTTTATTATAATGCAAAGGAGCATGAGTTGAAATTTAGGGTAAATTCCTCACAAAATCTCTGAGGATCTTTTTGTACTATTCAACCCCTGGATGATGGCTGGCAACAAGCTCCCTGAATTTGGGGTAACTCTGAGGCATCAGGATCTTTGGTTATGACTTGCCACTTGCTTCCCAATGAGCCAGAGTTCTTGACTCTAAATAAAAATTAGTCATACAATTTGCATGTCATTGGGTCTTTGAGGTAAAAACATATAAAGCTTCCCAGTTTTTCTACTAAGTTTTTAACCTAACTTTCTTCCTCAATCTGTCCTTCCCCTCCTGACCTGCCCCTCAAATCTCACAGCCTTACTTTCTTGAGGAAGCATAGGACTGTCAGGAACTGATGATCTTAAAATTGGAGGCTCTATACTCAATAGGTTAAGATCCTAGACTCTTGGCTTCTAGTCTTGGCTGGCTGCCGCTAACTCACTGTGAGACTGTGGACAAGGCATTTCCCTTCCCTAAGCCTCAGTTTCTTTCTCCATAAATTGGGAAGTTGAATTAGATGGTCTTTAGTTTCCTTTCTAGCTCTGGTCATCTATGATTCTATCAGGAAGAAGACATACTGTCCTTCCATCAGGAAGTGAAATATTCCTGCCCTTCGTACTTTTCTCTCAGGGCTACAGTATAGAGAAGCTCCTCTGTAGATACCTGCCTTCTCAAACTGGCTTAAATTAAGGGACAAACAAGTGAGTTCCAGCAGGAGGCCAAACTCCTTTCATTATGAAAAAATGTTAAAAAGGTAATCTAATTCTAACCCTGAATCTTGACAAAGCAGATGAGACAAGGCGGGTATGGGGCACAAAAAAAGCATGACACCCACCCTGCCCCCAACACACAACTTATGACTGTTTAAGAGTCTGAGCACACATTTGGCCTTGCCCTAGGGAACTCTCTATAACCAGTGACTGCTTAAGCCAATACAACTGTGTGTGGATGGAAGAAAGCAAGGACATGTGTAAATACTTCCAGAGCAAAGGTGTAGATGTCCAATCAATACACATACACTCATCCTGTTCTCTCTTACTTAGGTCTATATGTGCTGTTTGAGAAGCTATTGTGGGAGGGGACACCGCATCCTGGTCTTTCCCCTCCCCAAAGTCAGAAAGGAAGAGACAGTGAGGCAGGAGCTACTTGGCTTCCTATAAATTGTTTTGTCCTTCCTCACAGCTGCAATCAGAAGCTAAGGGCTCCCGCAGGCCTTGTTCTGATCTGCTGCAGGCGATGGAGGGTTTTTGAAACCGAGAGGACTTGGCTGCAGCCCCGTTTCAGCTGCCATTGGGGCTGGCTAATGGGCTCATTCTGGAAGACCCCCGCCTGCTGCACTAAAGAGTCCCCCGCCGACCCCCTCCCCAGTCCCAACCCAATTAATAAATGGGGGCTCCCACTTTATGGCTCTGGGAGAAGGAACCAGAGATACAAATGACCCCCAGGGAGGGAGAGAAAAAGGCCTTCCAAGAATCAAGCCAGAGAATTGTGCATCCACAGGCACATGCTGCCACAGGCTAGTCATATCTCATTTTCAAAGCATTAACGGGGAAGAAACTGGCAAAAAACTGTATTTTCTTTCCCAGATCCAGAGTGGGATAGCATTCTTGAAGTCTGAGGGTACACCCCAGGCATCAGCTCTCTTTCACCTGGTTCTCCAATCTGAAAAAGGCAGAGTAAAGGTGACCATCTGGGCACATAGCACACACTCAACTATTTTCCAGGGGCTAGCTCTCCTA
Source organism: Capra hircus (assembly GCF_001704415.2). Lineage (NCBI taxonomy): Eukaryota > Metazoa > Chordata > Mammalia > Artiodactyla > Bovidae > Capra > Capra hircus. The sequence continues at coordinate 39,567,601 of NC_030826.1, read as the reverse complement.
CTAAACTCTGCAATACTGAACACAGGTATATCCCATCAATATTTGGTTAATAAACATTTTCTACTTCTTAAAAACAAAGCAGCTACCTCTTTCCAAAATCTCATCACCATGAACAGTATAAATATGTCCTGAGGTTAACAACCTTAGCCTATCTTTTTTATTTCTCTCCTCACATCCAAACTATCATCAAGCCTAGCTAATTCTACTGACCCCCTCCCTTTCTTCTCCTTCCCCTTGTCTTACTCTAGTTGCCGCTCTTAGGGCCTTACATCTGGACAAGAACAATAATATCCTAGCAAGTTTTTCTGCTTCCATGACCTAGTAGAGCTGCAAAAGTCCTGAACATTGTGTTCATCTCATCATGCTCTATTCTGTTACTGCTTACCAAATCAAATTCAAATTCCTCATTCAGTACACCAAGATTGTTCCTTCATTTCCTAATATTTTTTCCTTTATTATCCTGACTACTCCATTCATAGCCCTCTGCACAAAACACAAAGAAACTTTCTATAAGTTTTCTCTCTCCAATCACCTTCCTCCCTCTGTTTCATGTCCTCTATCTTCACTACCTTCAAAGAATCTTTTCTGGTTAACTCTGCATTTTTCCCATTATTTCTTTGCTTTGCTTCCCTCTGTACTAGGTTATTGTTTTATTTTATAACCTGCATCAGTGTGTTCACTTATAAACACCAATCTCTCCACTTCCCACTCAAGTTTAAGATTCACCTCTCACTAGATCCAGAAGCTTCCAAAGATGAGACCCTCCCATAATCTTCCCCAGAAGTTGCCCTGTACTCAGGACGTGATCCAGCTAATGATATTATTGCTTCCCATAGAAGCAACCCTCATGGTATAACTTAACTCTTGGAATATCATATCAAACAACTACATCAAATACAAACTTATTTTTGTACAATGTCAACTCTCAGGCTGCCATATGCGATTATCAACATTGAACTTGGTACTGAGTCTTTCCAAAATTACAAATTGTTTCATGACTTCAAAGTGTGTTGCAAAACAAAACAAAAATATTGAAAAAAAAAAAGTACAGTAACCATAGGACTTTATCTTCTTAATGCATAGTATATATACTGCTTTCTTTGAAGCCCCCTTAGGATGAGAAGTCCCATTTTGTTCCCTAAGGTTAATCCTATATTCTCAGGTCATGACCTGATTTTCCAGAATGCAAATCAATCCGAGGCAACAGTAAGGTTGTTTCCTACCAGCCTTGCCTGTAGCTGGTCTCTGACCATCACATTTTTAGAAGGTCCCTTGGAATAGAGAAGTTACTCATGAGTCGTCTCAACTACTTAGGAAGTACTTCCTGAGAATAACTTCACTTCCAAATACTGACACCACTTCCTCTGGTTTAGCCCTGTGTGATTTTGTTGTTATGTCGCTAAGTTATATTATGTCACTAAGTCGTATCTGACTCTTTGCAACTCCATGGACCACAGCACACCAGGCTCCCCTGTCCTGTGTGATTTGACAGGAAAAAGTGACCTGCTACCTCCTTTTATCTCCTACATATTGCTCAGAATAATAAGGACATGCCTTTTATCCTTTCCATTCTTTAGCCTCAAGGTGCTTAATAGTCTAGATAATAAAAGCAAAGGTACTGTGATACCTAGTATATAGTAGGTTCCAGACAACATTAGTCACCATTTTCTCCCTTCTTACTCCCAACACTTTCTCAACCTTTCTGGGTCTGTTTTTATCACTGCCTAACGATGCCACTAAACTAGACAAATTAATGCCCTTTTGTAGCTCTAGCATTCTCTGACTCAAATTCATATATTCTGGTTTGTTTGCTCTTCTATGCATCATCCTCACTTGTATCTAAAATGAAGGGGAGAGGAATAATATTATAGTTTCCAGGTTGACCTAAAACATATAAAACCACCTGCAGGGGAATGTTAGTACTCCAAGAATACAAGTAATTTTTAGCTTGGTATATCCATATCATTTCTTCCTTAATCCTGGAATATTCTCTTGAACTACGTAGATAGCAGTGCTAAGCAAAATGTTCTAGATATAAATTATTTGCTTAATATAATCTAGTTTCCCGAGTGAAACTGTCTGCATAGCATCCCCCAGTTTAAGGGTTTCAGGCCGATCCTCCAACCATAAAGGTAACACTACTGTAATCAAGGGGACGCTTTACTCTCTAATGGGGCCTCCTTGAAATAAACTGTGAATCTCTAATGCAATTATTCCCTTTCACTACCCCAACCACAATTTTACCTACGACTCTCATATCTTATCTCTTCTTTATAAGCAATTATACACTGTTTCTTTCTGCAGCCCCACTACCAGACTTCTCCAGTTCTCCCTTCTTTCCTTTATTTCCATTTCCTTCTCATATTGCTTCATTTTATATGAGAACTTTGGTCCCCTAACAGAAATTGCAAATACTAATTCAAGGCCAAACCTAGAACTCCTGAATTTATAAAAGGGATCAGACTCCTAAGTTTTCTCTAGCTCTGTGAATTCAGCCTCTTTTGTCCAGTGTCAAAAGCATTCAAAATTGCATTAGCCTCGGTGGAGAGGGTTATCCGTCCACAAGCTGATCCTAACCAAGGGTGTCCCTCATCAAACACAAGAAGAGGGATCCTTTCCCTAGACAATCCATCAGAAAGGCTCCTAAAAGACAAGACATTTAGCTGGGCTCTTCACTTTGCTCTGCTACACTGTAGCCTTTTAAAGGTCTCTCCATGCTGCTTCCCTCAGGGGTGATTTTGGACTTGGATAAAATGTCCTTCACTCTTTTGGAACTATCAACATGATCTTCAAGTTACAACCATACCAGAGCACAACATCCCCCAAACCAACTATTTTCAGGTCCGAAGGAACTTATGTCTAAATGAGTTTATTTCATGGTTATACCTTCTCATTCCAGAGAACTATTGTGTGGCTGAGGGCTGCATACGGCTTTATTAACAACTACCCACTTCAGTTCAGTTCAGTTCAGGTCGCTCAGTCGTGTCCGACTCTTTGCGACCCCATGAATCACAGCATGCCAGGCCTCCCTGTCCATCACCAACTCCTGGAGTTAAATCAGACTCACGTCCATCGAGTCAGTGATGCCATCCAGCCATCTCATCCTCTGTCGTCCCCTTCTCCTCCTGCCCCCAATCTCTCCCAGCATCAGAGTCTTTTCCAATGAGTCAACTCTTTGCATGAGGTGGCCAAAATACCCACTTAGAGAGTATTAAAGACTAACTACACATCAATCTCTTTCTTTCAGCCTTGGACTACTAATTCTTGAGATAAGAGATATGAGAGCAATCCAGCGGTCAAGTGTTTTGGCAACCTAGTGATTAATCATCAGGGCATCAAAGCAATCCTCATGTGCTCTCTTTCTCATCAAGCTTTACTTCCTAGAGACACCATCTGCAACTGAGCTATTAGCAAAAGCAAGTTTCAGTATATAAGGGGAGAGAATGAAGTGAAGGTTGACCAGTTAAAGAATTTCTTGTACTCCACAACACAAAGTACTGCAATAATTAAAAGCTCCTTTCATAGCTCTTAGCAATAAGAAAGTTATTTTGCTTTTTCTTTCACCTTTCACCCCATTAAGTTTGTCTCCTGAATTGCTTCTCACTACCCTTCAAAACTACACAGCAGCAGTAATTCTAAATTCCTTGCAGGATTAAGCAATCAATATCTCTGGCAGGACTAAAGCATGAGAATTGGGAAGTGAGTGGAGAAAAGAAAGATAGGAAATGAAGTGGATGGACAGGAGATGGAGAGCTAGCTGCACATGAGAGGTGTGGTAGAGTACCACAAGTGATTCCTTTAGGTGTCATACTTCCCCCCCTGGCTTGGAGTAAACTCTCACTTGAGTTTATATAGGAACTATATAGGCTATATAGGAACACTAGAAATGCCACACCTGGACAGAAAAATTAAAGTGTCCAGGAATGCTCACCTTGCCTCTCAGGACAACCAGAAGACTTAGCAGTTCATTTCTCCTTTGGAATGTTTGACTATTTACTTGCTTGAGGAACTCCCCACATCCATTTCCCCTAGCCCTTCAGGATGACTAAGTTGTGAACAGAGAAGTAATTCAAAACCTTAAAAAAAAAAAAAAGTGTCAAGCTACGGGGCAATCTTTAATAACAACGAAAATCCCAGTTCAGCAAAAACTGTTAACTTACTTGAGGCATTAACCTTACCACACAGTTAAGGATGCCTATCTTGGAAAAGATAGTGCCTAAGAAACTTAGGTACTGAACAGTATGGTTCCTACTTAGAAATAGCCTTGAGTGTGATGGAGAAAAAAGTCCAGCTTAGATAGGTCCTCAGCTTTCAGGCCAAGAATTGAAAATGGTCATTGCTACAAAGTGGAAATAATATTCTCTATTAGGTTGAAGTTCACACTCCTAGTCATGAACTTGCAGTATAAAAAGACTGAAAATGAATTCCTTTTCTCTGGAGACTAACAAGAAACACAAGACTCCAGGAACTGGAACAATCTTGAGCTCTCCATTCTCCTTGGGTAAAGATATGACAGCCCACAGGCAAGGGAACATCATACTTAAACTGTGGGGATTCAAAAACACACTGGCAATCCTCATCATCACCAGTTTTTGAATTATATTTCTTCCTAATTTCCTTGTTCTGCTGTACTCCTTAATCTTGTGATTGCTTATTCCACACACAACTTCCTGATACCTATGTCCCCTCTTCTTGTCTCCTGATAGTTTTTTCCTGTCCTGTCTACTATGTCCTAACTAGCAGGACTGCAGCAGACATTACAAGGGAAAGTTTAGTCTTCTGTATCTTAAACCATGACAAAGAAGGGAAAGCAATTTTCTCCTCAGCTGGAGACAGGAAAAGTTTTGGAAATGACAGGAATTTTACCCCTATCAATAATTTTGACTTACTTCCTGGATTGGCAATGTATCAGGAAATCTCAACAGAGCTGGGAACACTAATCCATCCCCATGCTGATCCTACTCATGGTAACAGAGGAACTGGTGTGGGGATGAGGGTCTCTGATTGAAGAGACTATTTTTTGGTCTAAACAGCCTCATACCAACTTCTTTTGATGACGGTTGAGCTCAAACCCACTTACCTCTCCTTTCAGAAGGAGTCAGGGTACATGAAGCTCAACTCTTTTGACGGCCTGGCACCATCATTACTTTTGTACAATGGTTTTCTACTTTAGAAAATCACATCTTATGGTTTCCCCCAATTCTTGTTTTCTAGTTCCCAGTATAATGTTTTGAAGCACCTCTTCAAACCCTAAGAACTTCTTCTTCTGGTAGTCTATGAGTCTACAGAGATTCTGAGACAAAGCACCCCTAGGATAAAGTGGAGGAAAAATGCCCTTTATACATATAATTAGATCTGCTCAAAGGGTACAAATTAAGAAGTAAATGCAATGGAGCAAAAGTGGTATAGTAACAGGAAATATTTAATTTTCCAATCTCCACTTTCCATTTTTATAAACTGAAAGAAAAAATTTAATATATTACAAAATATCTGTACATAAACAAAGTAAACCCAATGGGAGGCAAAACAGAGAGAGAAAGGAATACAGTGTCAGTAACCTAATCAGGGAGAATGAGGTCGCAACTGACACTTTTCTGATGCAGCACTCTCTCTCAAAACCTGCTGGTAACCATTTTAGTACTGTAACTATATATGCATATTACACACACACACACACACACACACACACACACACAAGTGGTTTGGGTGATGTCTATGGCATAAGCTACAAGAAGTCCTACTTACAAGTTTGTGCTAACTGCCCTGCTTTTAAACTTATAGATTTGATGTTTTCTTCAAATTCTTATCATTCCAATGGACAGTTGAAGAAGAAACTAAAGAAACTGGGTCAAGCAAATTTGTTTTCAAAACCACAAAAATGATCATGGTCAAACCAGTTTTGCCTCTCACTTGTGAACAGAGTCAGATTTCTCATCTGTTCAAAATAATATGTTTCATGGACTTAATATCTCCCATGGTTCAATAATCAAAACCACTTCTGAATATAATTAATTTGGTTTGTAATTTTCTAATACCCAAGTAGAAATTCTGCCAAACCTTTACTTCCATCACATTTATAGATAACATAGCTGAAAAATTAACAAATACCTTTTCTTCCTCCACACAAGATATTCCAGGATATTTGAGTTTCTTTGTCCCTTTGCCTTTAGAAATAGTCAAAATTGCCAAATCTTTTCTTTTCAAAGGTTAGACTCCCAAATTGGGGGTGGGGGTTGAAATGGGATCATACATACACACAAACACACACCACACACATACACACTCACCCCATTACCTAATAGAAGGGATAGGGGAATGGAGACTTAAGTATATTATTTAGAATATTTGGCATAATTAAAAATAAGGGTTGGGGAGGGAAAAACATTATTGGTGACTGCTGATAACCAAAATACAATTAAAATACATAGAAATTTTATTCATATTTGATGGAAAACCAATTTTTCTCACTGGATACTTTTGAAAGGATCCAGGCTTAAGTTCTCTAGTCAAAAATGGGAGAGTTGGGCCCAATGTCTTTAATTCAAATATTCTAAAATACAAAGGCCCATGTCTGAGGACTAAGAAGTCTACAGACAAAAGGTTCAGATGAACTTTAATGCAATTTACCAACAGCATGTCAGTGAGCCTAGCAAATCTAACTGGACTCACCGGTATAAAAAGCCATCAATGCCAAAATGGCTAGAAGTTTCTCTTTTTAATCAATGATTGGCCCTGAGGGCAAGGCCAGACCAAAACCCAGAGGATAATAAAGAAATACACACACCAGATATCTGCCTATTTCAGTAACAGGGGAAAATAGTCTTCATGTAAGTATCAGAAGAGGATTCTTCTTTCTTTACATTTTTTTTTTTATTAACGCATCTCTCTCTCACAAGTATTGTTTATTTTTTAATATATGAACTTGGCATTGAAACATAAAACTTTACTTGAGTTCTGTAAACTCTTCTCCAAGATGCTGAAACACATTTTGCCTTTTCTTTGTAAAGGGGGGCTAACCTACATTCCACAAGCATCTAGGTCTGTGCAGATAATTTCTATAAATGTGTATGTTTTAAAAACACATTATATGCTGGTACTCACACACAACTGGAAGCCAGAATGAGAAACCTCCCAGGTTATCCCACCCTGAAAGTCTTCCCCTCTTTCATTTTCTGATAATAAAGCAAAATTCTTGCCATGAAGTTATAATTTAACCCCTTTTACCAAAACCAACTCTCTCTAGAGGAAAATCTTTAAAAGAATTGACAGGATATTCATGCTGATATGTGTGTATGTCAATACTGTTCTTTCTTATGGGATACTCTTTTAAAATTACTTTTTTTAAAAAAGGTCTCAGGTAGTGATATATCTTCAGAAAAATATTCACCCTATACTAAGTTACATTTCCATGTATTTTCAGGATGTATTTTTTTTCCTCTTTGACAATATTACAATGCTCTGTTTCAAAGGTTTTTTTTTACATAAAAAAATATGTGTAAACAGTATGCTAACTGATGTTACTAACCCTCCAGGTATGGAGGGATCATCTCTAACCCTACCTCAGCAGCAATGTCCTAGGCTGTTCGCATCTACAAATCAACTTCACCATCAGAATATGGTTTAAAAAAAAAAATTTAGAATTGAAGAGTTACAGAGAACAATATAGGAGTTTGAATTTCCTTTCCTTTATTTCAAAAAAAGTAAAGAATTATCCCAGGTTCTTGGGCATCTCAACAATTAATTTTTTTTCCAAACAAATGCCTCAAAAAGAGAGCGATAGAGAGAAAGAGAAAGTCTATAAAGATGGGATAAAAAAGGTAAAGAGATGGGATAAAGTCTACCTACTTGCCCAAGAATGCCACTTTCTACAACCTGCTTCATGTGCAGGGAGGGGGGTGGGGGCATGTCTTTTCTCAAAGTGGAGCAACTTTAAGAATGAGCAATTTATTTGGAAAAAAGGTATGTTCAAGATGCTCAATGGGTAAAAAAAGAGTTCACTTGAAAGCAAAAATGTGAGATGGTGGAGAGGAAGGAAACATTTATTTAAACCAGCCAGTCACTCTGTTTCCCTTAAAGCAAAAGCCTAAGAGCAGCTCAAATTCTGTGAACACTATTCTCTTAAAAAATAAAAAAACAAAAAGGAAAGAAACCAAAAAACCTAAATTCAAAAGAAACCATTAAAAAAAAAAAACTTTAAGAACCTCTCCTGAGCCATCTCAAAATTGAAACTGTTTCCTTCTTCTGCTCAAGAAGTGCAGGAAATGAACTAATTAAACATTTACTTTTCAATTTAATAACCCTCTCCATATTCTCTACTTGTATTTACTAGGTAGAGTTGAAGTAAATATTCTGACTATATCCCATCCAGGAGGAACTGGTGCCAATATCACTATTTTATAAGTCGCTTGCTAGGAGCAAGTGAGCAAGGAATACAACAGATAGCTTTGCAATAGCCAAATGCAGATGATTACCTCGCTCTGGCAAATTATTTCATTAAAGGTTCAGAGGACTGGATGGAAGAATGGATAGGGAAGGGATCTTTCAGGACTCTGAAGTCTCTAGGTTAGTAAGGAACTCCTCTCCCTCTTCCCCCTCTTGGAGGGACTCTCGTAGGCCCCCGATACACTTTGCCATAAGCAGAAGACTGAGCTGAGGACCCCCAGTTAAGGCTTGCTCCTGAGCTGCTGGTCCCAGTGGTTCCTGGCCCCAGCTCCCCATAGTTTTGCAATTTGGTCTCTGCATGTACCACAGAGTTGCTGCTTCCCTCAGCCTTCAGGAATGGTTGCCCGACCATTGAGTGTAATGCTAAGGGGACCCTGGCAAAACGGAGGTCCTGGTCCCCTGGGAACTGCACTGACCCTGTGCCCTGGTAACTGCTGGACTCCCCAAGGTGGCTCACAGAGCCCGAGAAGGTCCTGTTCTTCACCAGGGTCTGGGCCAAAGATTCTGTCAAGGCTGGACCAGAGTTGCGTTCATCAGTGTCAGTGGCACTGAACCCTGTTTCAGGCCCGTCAGTGTTTCCGTAAGTCCTGTTAGGATGGGGTCGGGTGGAGTAATCCATTGATCTCAAGGCCTGGTGCTCATGTGGCAGGTGGCCAGGAGGCTCTGCTTCAGGCTGGGATAAAAGTTGCAGCAAGGCGGCTGTCACGGCTGGGTTCAACTCCTGGGGGGCGCTGGAAAGATCGCCTTCAACCAGAGGGGGTGGAGGTGGCGGCGGTGGAGGTCCGGGGGGCTCAGGGGGCCTCTTCTCTGGTGGAAGAATGTGAGGAGGACATGCTGTGGAAGGGTTACTTCTTTTAAACACCATCTTAAAAATCACACGTGATTATAAACACAAACACACACACACACACTGCCCAACATAAACAAATATCAATACAAGTAACCAAATATATATATAAAGCAAAAAACCTTGGGATCAGGAAATCGCAATTTATAAATAAAATCAAGCGATTAAAAGTAAAACAGTTGCATTTTGGATCTAACAGCTGGTGTTAAAATCATGTATTTCAAACGATTGTCCTGATTTTTGTCTGAGATCTCCTCCATTTCTTTCCTTAAGGAACTAATATGTAGGCTGTTGGTAGCCTCCCCACCCCTTTTTGCTGTTGGATCAAAACATTAATGAAAATAAAGTAGAAAGAAGGAAGATGAGAGGAACAATACATATGCTGTGGTCACATATCTAGGACATAATCTTGCTGTACAACAGGAAACTTTGTATGGACTTAGCTAACACATTTTACAGAATGTTTGATGATATCAGGTTAACACGTAAAATAAAGCTAGAAGAATATACAGGTGAGATGAAATTAGTAAAAACCTTTCATTACCATCATGTATACATATACACTTGCTTCTCCCAGTTTGAGCTCCTTCTCCCCACAATCACAGTCTGAGGAAAACCACCGTACTGTCATTCAGCTTCCTATGTTACAGTAATTATAAAAAGTCACTACAGCAATGTCATGCAGAATGGGCTGTTGATAAACATTTGTTTATCTTGGAGACAGTGAGAAGAGTATTTAGAAATGTATTGAACTAATACTATACTCTGTCTTTCCAAAGGTCTTACTAAAATCATTCCCTAGACATTTTGTTATCCACAACTGGATTAATTTGCCTAACCATGGCAATCATTGTCTGATAATGAACTCCTGCCAAGGCAAGAGACTAGAAATGTAAAATGGTGTGAGTTTGAGGACACACAAAACCAAGTAGTCAGAAGCATGCCTTTAGAGTTGGGAGTTACCTTGCTGAAGAAAAAACTGTTTTGGGATATCTTTCAAATGACTGATTTTTCTGTTCCCTAATGAAGCATATTTTTAAATGTTCATATAATCAATTCTTTATTATGAGACAGTGATATAAAGTCATTACTCAGGCAAGCCAAAAGTAGTTTTTATAACAATTAGGTATTTTGGTAGCATATATACCACAATTCTATTTCGCAAAAACAATCAGTAAAGTAAGCATACCCTTAGTGGGCAGATGAAAGTATTCTGAAAATACTACAAAATTGTTGAGCAGTGGAGGATAAGGTCAGGTGCTATACGTAAATACAATTAGGGTGACCAAGAGTCCCAATTGCCTGAGACTGAAGAAGGTTCCCAGGTTTAAAACTTTTGGTTTTAAAACCAGGACAGTACAAGGACAAGTTGATCATCCTATATACAGTACCCACTCAATTTTTTGTTAACAGACTGGCTGGCTGACTAGATGGTAGAGGAAGCTAAATTAAAAGATGAAAAATTAGCTATATAAAACTCACAACTTGAAAAGTAGACATCCAAAAACAGGAGAGCTAACTGGACTACAAATATCTATAGATTTCAGAGTTTTTCACTATCAACACTACACATCTCACTACATAAGAACATCACAGTACCAGTTATTTTAAAAAGTATTTTTGGTCTATACATGAAATGGAACACCAGTTTTTTTTTTGTTTTTTTGTTTTTTTTTAATACTAAGGGCAAACAACTTTTAAAATGCCTAACTGCAAAAATGGACAAAGCTAAACTTATTTTCTTCCATCTATACTACACTTCACATTCAAACTTTGCCTTTCATACAAATAGTTTTAGTTGTATTTCAATAGACCTAATTCTTGAGCTCACATTCTTTCACATTTATGAGAGGATGAAAACTATTTCAAAATAGCAAAGGCAGACTGGTTGCAAAGAACTATTAAAGGCTAATAAAACATCTTAAGAATTAAAAATAAAGATCACATTAAAAAAAACATAGTTATAAGATTTAAAGTGTTAACAATATTGCCAACCCTTAACAGTCTGTACCAGTGGTGAGAGGGATCAATGAAATATACAAATGACTGAAAATTTCACTTTAGTAATTAGATTCAACCATAACCATTTCTCAGCAAGTACAGAATAGCTAAGTGAAGTGAAGTCGCTCAGTCGTGTCCGACTCTTTGTGACCCCATGGACTGTAGCCCACCAGGCTTCTCCATCCGTGGGATTTTCCAGGCAAGAATACTGGAGTGGGTTACCATTTCCTTCTCCACAGAATAGCTAAATAGTAGCCAAAGTGATAGATTTTTACTTTCTCTGGCTAACTCAGTCTGCCCTCTGGTGGAAGTGCTGATGAACAGCAAAACAGCCACATAAGAGGTAGCAGGAGCAAGATAGAGGCACAGGAGAGTCACCAACTGGATAATCCAGAAGTGACTGGAATAATTAGGGATGGCATTTTTACTCTCCTCTGAAAAGTAAATCCAGTAATTTCTGGCTATGAGCTAGGCCTAAACTTTAGTTCATTTTCACCATTTGGCTGATAGCTTGACTTAATTACCGGGCGAATTTCTTTCAATCACTATGCCATTTAACTTGAATAACTTCTTTCAGTTATTGATCATAATTTTTTTTTTTTGGTTGGTGAGGGGGTGGGTGGTGGTACAAGGGAGGAGAGTATGAGAGATGAGACAGACCTGCTTTAATTCTAGATTTGCTTTCTCTGTTATTCCACATCCCAGAGTCTCTTAAAAACTATTGAAATTGTTATGACAAAATAGCAAAGTGAATTAAGAAACACATTCATTAAGAAAGTACAGGAATTCTAGTTCTGCCTCTGCCAATAATATGGTGACAGTAGTGGGACCATAGATAGGCTTATTTAAATTCCCTAGATTGCAGTTTCCTTATCCACAAAGTAAAGAGGGTAATTTATTTATCTTTTTTTAAAAACTTTACATACAATAACTTATTTGATCCTGTACCAGTGGAAATAAGGCATATACTCTGCACCAACCAATTTGAAATGTGAATGCAACACCCTAAAAATTGAAGGTTAGTGTACTCCAACAGCCCTTGTACATCTTCTCATTTCCCCAATTCATGGGGTCTTCATGGACAGCAAAAATTTCCAAGGAGTTGAAAGCACTTACAAATAAGTAAAGATTTTAGAAATAAAGACTGTGAATCAGAACTGACTAGAAAATTTAAACTTCTTTTCCCTCTAATAAATTGCATGCTGTGCTTATGTAAGATCAAGTTATACATATTTCCTTTTCTCGATTTAAAAAAATAATAATGTTCAGTTCCTAATCTGGGGTCCATTCACTTATCCTTCAGGAACACAGATTTAAAGAAATCATTTTTATATGCTATTTTTTGGAAAGGAAATGAACGGTGTTAATTACCTGCTTAGAAATCTTCTCAAATCATTCTTTGGGAGATTAACAATGATATTTTATTAGGGCTTTCTTGACTGTATGTTTCCAGGAACTCAGTACCTAGCATCCACTGTTCTAGAGTACAAGTGGCTATTTGTACAATCTGATAATGATTTGCTTGGAAGGCAGATTTTCAAGTGCTAGTACTAGTTGACCACCACACACACAGTGGTTCAAGATGCATCACTAGCTACGGCTGTGGTTTTCTTGTGTGAGAACACAGGGACTTTACTTACCTACTTCCTAGGAAATGGAAAAATGGAAAAACAATCAGTATACGAAAGGTGCTTTAAGAAGCTTTGAGACTTAAATAAAAGAAGTTGGGCAAGAAATACATCACTTGGTGCTATGTTCTTCTGTAGACTAAGTTACACAAAAACTGAAACTGAGGCCACTGATGTGAAAAAGAAAACATTAGAGACTTTTAAGAGGATCAACAGCACCTGAGCTCAATGAGATTCATGACCGGTCTGTTTACCTGCTGCCTCCTCCTGTGGCATTGTGGGAGTTCTTCGGGGCCCCTGTGGCCCACTGTTCTTGTCACTGTTGCTTTCCTCCAGGTTGCCTGCTGGCTCCTGGGTTTTCATCAGTTGACTCAAAAGAACTGCCAACATATTCTGCATGTCAGCTGGTGTGCTTGAAGCTTCAGGGGTTGTCTGTTCTGCTGAAGGTTGGACCGCTGGGGCAGGGGCTATCTCCTTCAAAGATTCCTCTGGGGCTGTGGGCTCTGAGTCCTGCTGTTGGGAAGTGGCAGCCGTTAGGGCACTGATGGATTGGTTCAGGGCCTCCAGCTGCTGTTGCATCTCTGGGTTGGAGTGGATGTTAAGCAGCTGCGCCATTTGAGGAATGCTCAGGTCCGTTTGGCTCTGCAGCAGGTTCAGTAACACGGCCAATTCACTTTGATTCAACTGCTGTGTGATATCACCGAGGCCTGTGGAGAGACAGTGGAACCAATATAAGAGGATGAGGCAAGACAAGGCAAGGACCTTTGCCGTCTTCAACTGACAAGAGCAACTTACAATATCCAATGAATGAAGTTTCATTTTGAATATCTCAATTTTCATGCCTCCAATTGTGACACATTTGTTGTATAAATACTCTTTATATTTTCACTTAAAAATACAAGGACTAATTAAAATATCTCTGTATAGACTTTATCTATATTCTTCAAGGTCAGTGATTTTCAGCCCTTACTGTACATCAGGAGAGATTTAAAATTCAGAAGCCTTAGGTCCTGTCCCTAGAAATTTGGCAACTGTTCGGAGGTGTTTATGTTTAAAGCTTTTTAGATGATTATAATGTGTAGCCAGTGTTGAAAGTCACTGTTTTAAATAGATAATGAAGGAAAAGTGAGCCAAGGAAGGAAGTTGTAATTCAGAAAAAACAGTTGTACCACAGGAGAGCTACTTTGTTGCTTATAAAAATTCATTATTACACAGTTTTGGATATATTTAGATCAAATAACAGTCCGCAGAACTAACTGCATTTAGCGACTGTGATTTAACATGATTAAATTCTAAGGTCTTATCAAATCTAACACAGACAGGGCTCTAATTATATGTTAGTGAGCCATGGGTAAACTAATCTTTAAATTCAGCTTACTTAATTCACTAATTTATGCCACACACTGAATTGAGATATTAGTTTTCAGGATAGGGAAATAATATTTTAAGTTTTCTAGACCACACGTATAAAACTGGGCTTATCACCTTTTCCCCTTACATAATGAGGATACCAAACTCTACTAATTTTTCAGTGGCTAAAAATTAAAACACACACACAGACACAAATCCTTACACTTGACCTTCAAAATCTGCCAAGTGCTTAATAAAAGCACAAAGGCTCCTTCCCAGCACTGACCTATTGCATCCCCAGCCCCAGGTTCCACCTTGCCAGGAGCAGGCTGAGGTGGTGCTGGGCTGCTGTTCTTTACAGGCTCAGCACTTGTCCCTGAGATAGTTTCTTTTCGAGAGGCTTTGGGTGGAGGTGGCTCTTCTACCAAAACACCACTTTGTCGCTGCCGTCGCCGTTTCTTACTCCATAATTCATGGCAATCCTGCCAGTGGGGGAGGCTGGAAAAAGACAAAAGGGGAAATGTGTGTGGGAATGTGCACTACTGAGTGAATGGAGGAACAAGAGATTAAAATGGGAAGGCAAAGAGCAAGGGGAAATGGAAAGGATAAAGAAAATATTAAAATAACCAGAAAAGTTAGTAAACAGCAGCAGCGTAAATAGAATCACGGCATATGGTAGTCTGTAGAACTAAAGATCCAAATGCCCAAAGGATTTCTTTCTACAGTGAGAAATGAAGATCTTGCTAATAACACAGACACACCTGCTCTATAAAAATGTCCATATTCCAGTCAAATGGTTAAGTTTTATAACTGTTTGCGCTTAGCATAAAAAAAATTAAGGAGACTTTTTTTTTCTTGGTCAAATTTTAATAGGGAATAAACAGAACAAAGGTGACTGCCTTCTTAATATTTACAAAAAGCCCAGGCAAGGTAGTAATTTAAATCTTGGAACCACATGAGCACATTGTAATTAAACCATCTCTGTGTAAAATCAGTTTATGTGTTACTTGGTCTCTAAGGACCAAAAAACTGGTTTTTTTTTCTTTCTGCCCACTGAATTTCCATGACCGAATATTTTCATTTGTGAGGTTTAATACATTTCTGGACTTTCCAATACTCAATAAATTCCAGTAAGTTAAATCTTACCACAACACAGATTACCACAGCCAAAATTTCCAATTTTTGCTAAAAAGCTTACATACTTCAGCCACATTCAATGCCTCAAAATTCAAACACAATAAATGAATTAAGATATTTCTTTGGATTATCAGATTTGTAGTTATTACCTGTTCATATACTAACATCTCATACATTTAAGATACAGTATTCCTATAAGAAAGAAATGCCCGTAAACTCGGACGTGAAAGTTATAATGCTGTCAGTGAAAGTCCAAAGGTTTCTATCAGAATGTGAGATGGGGAGTGTAGAACCTCTGAGGATCCCATACAATAGAGAAAATTAATAAAATTCTGATAGAAGAAAGATACATTCAGAGACCATGTTTTCTATATAAAAATTCAGGACATATGGCCTGATAGATAAACTACTGGTTTGATCCCTGGTCAGAGAACTAGATCTCACATGCCACAACCAGGAGTTCTCATGCCACAACTAAAGATCCCACATGCCACAACTAAGACCTGGTGCAGCCAAACAAATAAATATTTTAAAAAATAAATACATAAAATTAGGACTGTTCTTGCACATATGGGGTAACATGATCATTGCAGATATAAGGAATTAAAAAAGATGAATGGTTTAAAAACCTCTCTATTTGGTTGGCCACTGCAGCTTCTTTTTAAAAAAATCTATTATTTTTAGTTTCTCAGGCTTAGAGTCACTACAAGGCCACCAGCACTTACTCTGGAGGATCCATTTTGCTGAGCTCAACATCTTTAAGGAAATCACTCTGTAGAGTCTGTTCAGCTGTACAACGTTTGCTAGGATCTAACGTCAGCATGTGGTCGAGTAAATCAAGTGCTGCTGAAGGAATGCTGTGGAAAGGAAGAGCAAAAGAACAAGTTCACAATGACTCCAGTTCTTAAGCCTGTAACTTTATGCCAAAGGTCTCTGAATTTCCAACTCCATGTAAAAACCATGGGAAGGGAGTTGGAACCTGGCTAAACAAGAAAGCAGATTTGCTTCCACACAGGATTCAAGAAATGCAATAGGGACTTCCCCGGTGGTCCAGCGGCTAAGACTCTGCACTCATAATGCAGAGGGCCCCTGTTCAAGCCCTGGTCAGGGAACTAGATCCCACATGCTGCAACTAAAAAATCCTGTATGCTGCAATGAAGACTGAAGATCCCACATGCTGCAATTAAGACCTGGTGTAGCCAAATAAATAAATAAATATTAAAAAAAAAAAAAAAAGAAAGAAATGCAATAGTACCACAGGTAGAAAACATGAAGCCTTGAATGCAAGACTATGATGAAACTCATAATGCTCAAAAATAAAATGTTTTCCTACAGTGTGTTGGCATAATAAACTGGGATAGCACTAATTCCCCAAGACAGGAAAAAGCTAAGTCCAAACAACAGCCAAACACATAAACAAATAGATGTACATATTTGTCAAACTCACAAAGAGAATTCTTCTCGTAGGCGCCTTCTATATTGCTTCTTCGGTTTCATTGTATTGAAGTAGGGCAGCTTGATAACATCAGGCCACACAGCTGGACAAGGGCTACCACAGAGTCGACTGAAAACAAAGCAAAAAGCAAGAACAAGGAAGTGAGTGAGCATTATAAATTTTAGCAATTCTAGAAGCAGAAATGATTACCTGCTCAGGTTGGGGCTTTTGGCTTATTAAACTAAAAGGCATGCAGAGAGGTAAAACCTGACCTCACTGCTTTAAGGACAGAGGAGTTGGTTAAAAAATAGTAATGAGAAAATACTGGCACAATAGTCTAAAATGATTCACATATTTGGCTTTGTAAAACATGTTCTTAATGTCCCACATAGATTTTCATTACCAGTTTTGTTCTGTTCAGTTAGCATTAATTTCAGAGCTGAACTGGTCCTATAACATCCTTGTTGAACTAGCAGAGGAGAGCTTAAGACTGGAATTCTGATGGAAAACTGAGTTTACTGCATAACACATAATGGGTTATACACTACCTTTAAAAAAAAGTGTATATTAGCTTGTCATATTCTTCTCTTTAATCTTATTGCAAAACAAAACAAAAAACAAAATTCAAATTCCATCCCAATCCCAGACCTTACCCAAACCCTCTATTAAAGGCTCTTTTTTATAGCTATCTGTTTACATGATGCATCACTTACTAAACTCTGAGTTCTTTGAAGGCAGGGACCTATTTCTGAATCCTAAAGTTAAACAGTGATAGGAATTTGTTAGAGAATAGGCTCAATGAATGTTTGCCGAATAAAGTTGATCTTAATCTAACCTAAATAAGAATAAACAACTACTCTGAAAACAGCATGCTTTTACATGAAGAACTAATAAAAACTATGCAAATTAAGTAACTGAAATACACTTACTTATATATATATACGTACGTGTGTGTGTGTATATATATATACACATATACATATATACATATACATACATACACACTTTTTGTATATGGCCCATGACAAAATATATGGTAAACCTGACTGAAGAGAAACTTACTTGGACATAAGGAGCATAAAATCATTTAGTAGAATGAATGAAAAGTATTAGAAATTAGAGGATGAGATTACTGATCAACCTTGGGCACTCAGAGCACATACACAGCTATACCTGATCAGTTCTAGCTGAGCCAGTTCCAGATTGGCTTGAAAAATAGGCTTCTTTGTGAATAGTTCCCCAAGAATGCATCTAGAAAGAATAAAATTGAGAGGTCAGAAGAGAAATCCCTGGAGCTTATTTAAAGTGTATTTCAATAAACTTTTATAGTGTATCAGGTTGCATCTAATATACTAAAAAAGCCCAAAACTAAGGGCCTGACTTTCATAAAAGAAAATAATTCTTATGGTGAAAATAATATTAAAGATTAAGATTTGCTGGTAGATCAAATTTTTGCCACCTATAAAAGACAGTCTATAAGTAGAAACAAGAAGTCAAGGGACTTTCCTGGTAGTCCAGTGGTTAAGACTCTGTGCTTCCAATGTAGGGGGCATGTGCTTAATCCCTAGTGGGGGAACTAAGATCCTGCGTGTCACATAGTGTGGTAAAAAAATAAAGAAAAAAGGAGTCAAGAGTCCTTTTCTACCAATTCCACTGTAAATTTAAGGAAATAGCTAAACACTAAAAAACTCCTCACTTCAATTTTACAAAGATGCTGAGCAATTCCAATAAGAATAATATTAGCCTTTTTCTTCATCTGCTCTGCAGAATGGGCACTATATACAGCCCTCTTGACATTATATTTGTAAAGTTCATTGTCATCAGTTAGAATCAGTTTCAACAGGACTTTCAAATATGCTTAAATTCTTTCACCATTTTGAAAAGGCCTTTCAAAACTATATTGACATATTTACACAGTCTCCAAGTATCTCTCGATAAATTAGGAAAACTAGTAACTATTTAGTAGTAAAGAAAACAACACCTTAGCTAAGTGACCAAAGTAACATCGCCAGAAAAAGGTAAGCAGGGTTCATGTGAGTACAAATGCAATACCGTAAAAAGAACACTTCTGAAATATGAAAGAATGAAATTCTGCCATCTGCAACATGAATGGACCTAGAGGGTATTATGCTTAAGTGAAATAATTCAGACAAATACAGTATATTACCATTTATATGTATAATCTAAAAAATAAAACGAATGAAAAAATGTAACAAAGAAGGAACAAACTCACAGATATAGGGAAAAAACTAATGATTACCAGTGGGGAGAAGAAACTGGAAAAGAACAATCTAGGGGTAGGAGAGACTATGTATAAAAGAAATAAGCTACAAGGACAGGAATACAGTCAATATTTTACAGTAACTTGAAATGGAATATAATCTACAAAAATTCTGAATCATTATGTTGTGTACCTGCAACTAATATTTTAAATTAACAAAACTTAAATTTCAGCCAAAATCAAAACCGAAAAAAAGCCAAGTAACTGTTCCAGATTAAGAATGAAAACTAAATGTAATATGTGCTACTAAACTGGATCCTCTATTACATGAGGTATCGTTGCCAGGACATTATGAGCGTACTGACAAAATTAGTGTGTGAATATACAGAACTACTGGAGAAGGAAATGGCAACCCATTCCAGTGTTCTTCCCTGGGAAATACCATGGACAGAGGAGCCTGGCGGGCTACAGTCTGTGGGATCACAAGAGTTAGACATGATTTAGCAACTACACCACCACCACTACCATATAAAATTACTTTCAAATGGTTCTGGAAAAAAGATATATATATAGTACACATATACAAACATACATTTTATTCTATGAATATACTGTATGTTATATTACATATAAGTACATATATATATTATATATACATACAACACACACACATATATAGGTATAAAATATATGAATATAAAAGAAATGTAGGGCTTCCCTGGTGGCTCAGTGGCAAAAAAATCTGCCTGCTGATCAACGCAGGAGTCACAGGTTCAATTTCTGATCTGAGAAGATCCCACATGCTGCAGAGCAACTAAGCCTTTGCACCACAATCACTCTAGAGCCTGGGAGCCACAAGTACTGAAGCCCATTAGAAACCACCACAATGAGAAGCCTGAGCACTGCAACTAGAGACTAGCCCCTGCTAGCCACAACTAGAGAAAAGCCCATGCACCAAGAAGTCCCAGCATAGCCAAAAATAGATAAATAAAATTATTTAAAGAAGGAAATGTGGCAAGTTAAAAATCAGTAAAACTAATATAAATAATCTTAAAATAATTATGTTGAGTAAAAGCTGCCAATGTGAAAAAAACATGTACATTATGCTTCTGTTTACCACAAAATTCTAGAAATATAAATCAATCTAAAGAGCGAGCAGAAGAGTGGGTGTGGGGAATGGGATGATGTGGACAGTAAAGAGGGACTACAAAGGAACACATGGATAATTTTGCAGCACATTACTTTGGTTGTGGTGATGGTTTTACCAATGTCAAAACTTAAATTATACACGTTAAATATATGCAGTTTATTATAAATCTCAATTGAAAGGTTAAAAAACTAGTAAATCTGAATAAAGACTACACTAACATTCTTTGTACTATCCTAGTATCTTTTCTAATTATTTCAAAATAAATTTAACATGAAAAAAATTACATCAATACTCTATACTTTTTTATACCTGAAATTTTTTTTTCAAAATGTGAGGAAAGAAAAAAAAAAAAAAAAATAAAGGACAACAAATCTCTTTTCTGGCCTGTGTTCTGAAATGAGATTTATTTACAAATACTTCTGAAACCAGTGTTTACAGTCAGCCCTCCATATCTGTAGGTACCATATCCACAGATTAAACCAACCATGAACTGAAAATATTCAGAAAATAAATTCCAGAAAGTTTCAAAAAATAAAAACTTAAATTTGCCACGCTGGCAACTATTGGAGCATTTACAGTGTTTAGGTATTGTAAGTAATCAGAGATTATTGAAAATACAGTGGAGGATATGTGGGAGGCTGTGTGTAGGCTATATGTAAACACTACACTATTTAATATAACACACTTGAGCATCTTGTAAACACTACACTATTTAATATAACACACTTGAGCATCCCCAGGATTTTGTGTGCAGAGGGTCCTAGAACCAACCCTGCTGTGGGCATGGAGGGATGACTATAATACAGTTTAACTTTGAAATTCTTTAGCTTGACAAAATTTGAGAAAGCAAACAAATGTAGCTTTTAAAGTTTTCAGCAACTTTCTTTTAGCATTTGTTAACCTCAAATTCTTACTTCCAATAGTCTCTCAAACCTTATCCAGAGAAAAAAAAGCATAAGCAAAATTTGTTTCTAATATTAACTGCCAAATCAAATTCCAAATACAGTGTTATCACAACAGGTAAAATAAAACACAGAAAGAACAACCCTGCTG
The DNA here is from genome assembly GCF_001704415.2 of Capra hircus. Taxonomy (NCBI): domain Eukaryota; kingdom Metazoa; phylum Chordata; class Mammalia; order Artiodactyla; family Bovidae; genus Capra; species Capra hircus. The sequence goes on along the minus strand of NC_030826.1, from coordinate 39,546,337 downwards.
AGTTTACAGACTCTAGGTACAACTAGTCTGTGGGGTTTCTCCCTTGATTTTCACCCTGAACTGCTCTGCTCCATCGATTAATTCTGCCAAGAACATCCCACAAAAACACCTTCAGAGAGACTACCACAATCAACAAAGTATTAAGTGCACATCAAAAGTCAAGCAAAATCTCAGTTCAATGAGTCACTGAGCTTTTAAAGAAAGCATAATTTTCTACAATTTTAATTTGCAACTGTGTTTTTGTGTTTTCAGTTTCTAGTCCTTCAGTGAGGAAGACACTGTTATGTAATCAACACTTGGCTACTGCATTGAGGTGGTAGATTGCACAGAAATAATACCAACAGAGCTATGAACCTTCCCTGTGCATCTTAATGGGGTGTTAACTTTACAGCCTAGCTGTGACAATTTAAAAGCTAATACTGTTAAAGCAAATAGTCCAGAACACAAACACACCCAGCTTGAGTCAGTAAAATTTAACTAAAGCTTCATTTGAGTTGGGTAGGCTACTACAGAAATTAAGCTCTTTCTCCATCACCCTTTTCAATTTTGAAATAAAAGCCCCGTAGTTCTCCTTTGAATGAATGACATTAATAGAGGAGAGAAAGGATGGAAAAAAGTGATGTGCTCCCTGTTTAGTATATGTGTCAGAATCCTAAAGTATGGAGGTCAAGGTCAGTGTGCACAAATAATACAGCTTAAGAAACAATTAACTAACACGACCCATTTAAAATGTCTATGCCCCTAACATACAAACTGTGGTCTCTAAATATAATTTTCTACTAAAAGGACACCTTAAGAGAAATGGCTGATTCCAGGTCTGTGGCAGGAAATGAACCAGATGAGACTAGAACCAGAAAACAATAGAGGCTATCAATTCCACTATGGTTGAGTCAAAAGGTCCCAAGAATTAACCTGAATAAACTCCCAATGACTGAAGTCTAGACAGTTTGAAGAGGAATAAGGATGATAACTCTAATGAATTAAAACATGTCAAATATGTTTAAATCCATGAGTTTATAATGACACTAAAAACCAAACCCCAAACAACCTCTTCTTTGGTCATCTTTGGAGGATAACAGTAAGCTACCTTATTATTTTGAAAACTAGTAAATAAAATGAAAGATTTAAACCGTTAATAAAACCCTTTCAAAAACTTTTTTTTTGGCCCCACCCAGGTGGCTTGTGGAATTTCAGCTCCCCGACTAGGGGCTGAACCCATGCTCTCACCAGTGAAAATGTGGAGTCTTAACCACTGGACTGCCAGGTAACTTCCTAATTAAGCCTTTTCAATATCATTTGTACCCAAGGTTAGCCAAATACATAACCTTTCTTTATTCCAAGAAAGAATGAAATGATTAGAATATCATACCACAAAAATCCCAAATGAATTGATGGATGCAGACCACTAATAGCTAACAACACTTCCAAACGAGACAATTATATATCATTACATAAAGTGGTGTGTGTACATGTAACTCCACTCCAATAGGGATGAATATTTTATTACATTGTTTAGAACTGCCTGTGTAAGAGGATAATAAAAGTTGACTAATTTGCAATGAATTTTTAAAAATTGTTTTTAAATTTTCTACAGATAATGCACCCAGTTATTGCCTGTACTCTGGACAAGAGGCTCCCACCGCTTTCTACCCCCAACTAGGATATACAAGTAACTATGTGATCTGTCAGAAGTATATAAAACCACCTGTAAAATAGTTTCAGGGTCAGCGGGTATTGGGAATCAGACCTGCACTCACCTACAATTTATAGGAAATAAAAATAGAGAACTATGCAAAAAAAATCACCATGAAGATGCAATAATCAGTAAAGTCTAGATGGTGAGAAACTCTATAGGACAAGTAAACCAATTTCTTCTAAAAAAAAAAATTATAAGGAGGGGGGACCTAAGAGAGATGGAGGGGGAATCTATAATTAAAAGATGAGATATCAACTGCAGTCTTGAATCTTATTTGAAACTATGTGTCTGATATTAAGAAATATTTCACAGATTTCTTTGAACTCTGGCTAAAAGTTGATCCCTATCCTTCTGAACTTAAAGAAGAACTGCAAAAAAACAAATGGAGAGATAAAACACGATACAAGTTCATCAATATGTGAGTTACAAACAAAAAAAAGATGAAAGGAATCTTACCCACAGCTCCAAACATCTATCGCTGGTGTATAACGCTCCTCTCCCAGCAGAAGTTCTGGAGGTCGGTACCACAGAGTAATAACTTTGTTTGTATAAGGACGGCTGAAAAGTAAAATACAACCATGACATAAATTTATAATGGTTTCTGATGAAAAATACTTATATAATTAAATGCAAATTAAAACAGCTGTCAATTGGAGATGGGATCATCAAAATAGCTCCATAGCAACCCAACAGTTCAAAAGTAAACTGGACAGAAGATGATGAAGAAATAACTTCCATTCCAATTTGGGTTGATTTATTTCAGTCTAAAGCAGGTTCAAGAATTCAGAAAGAATTAAGTGTCTGAAATCTAGGTGGTAACACATTTAGAAAATTATGGAACTCTTCAGTTACTGCAATTTACAGAATACTAGCATATCCAAGAATAAAAAGGACTTTTTCCTATTTCCCATATGTAATTTTGATGAATGACTCACCTCTCTTCAGAATTATAGAGCCGAGCAAGTCCAAAATCTGCTAGTTTGATCTGACCACTGTAAAACAAAAATAATTATTTTCATAAGTAACAACAGGAGCTTCCAAATTACACTTAAAAAGTCAAGTGCTGGAACTTCCCTGACAGTCCAGCAGTTAAGACTCGGAGTTTCTGCTTCAGGGGGCACAGGTTCAATTCCTGATCGGGGAACTAAGATCCCACATACAACAAGATGAGACCAAAAATATAAAAGTTAAGTGCTAATTCAGGAGTTAAAGGAATTACAAAAATGAATTTTAACCTTTTAGTTCTGCTCTTAATGGTAACTCTCCCAGATTAAGTTTCTTTGACCACACCACTCCGCAAAGCCTAAGGGAGTTTTTTCTAAGACTACTATTATGTTTTTGGATTTGATTCCTTAACTAAATATTTCTTTTATTTCTTGGCAAACAAAAGTGACTAGAACCTGCTAGATTAAATACTTACGGTTGGGAAAAAATTGAATGGGCTATTTCAGATTAAGGGAGATTTAAGAGGCCTAACAACTAAATCCAATTCATAATCCCTGACTGATTCTGGTTTGAACAAATTGGCTCCACAAAAGACTGTTTTTTTATTCTGGCCACGCCATGGGGCTTGCTGGATCTTAGTTCCCCGACAGGGATTGAATTTGGGCAACAACAGCAAAAGTGCCAAGTCCTAACCACTGGACTTCCAGGAAATCCCTACAAAAGATATTTTTGACATAACTGAAAAAATATAAAATATGGACTGTTAGAAAATAATATATAATAATTTTGTCAGAGATTTAGAGTCAAACATCCTGATGTAATTTACTTTAAAATAAGTAAGGCAGAAAAGTAAGGGAGCAACTACAGCAAAATGTTAATTGTTATATAATGTTAATGTTAAAGAGACCACATCCATGTTTCACTCTGCTAAATATCCTTCCTTTGACATTGAATCAAGTAATATTTTAATAAAATGCAACACAAAATTCTGGGAAACTATTTAAACTATAATTAACTATTGGAGTAATCATACCTATCTCAATTTTTGTGTACAGTTTGTGTTATCTCTTGGGGGATGAAAAGCCAGTTGACTTTTTTTTAAAGGACTGGGGATATCTCAGGTGTTTGATAGCTCAGATCTAGCAGAAAAATGAGATGGAAGAGGGGGGAAAAGGCTATTCTACGAGGTGCTCCTCAAAATCTGAGCAATAGGACAAAATATTAAAGCCAGGTACTACTACCAACAAAATTTTACATTAAATCAACTCAACATTCCTAGTAAAGATTATGGGCACCTTACCCACTTGTCCCATACCTCATCACATTTTAAGTTCAATTTATAAGCAATTTTTGAGAAAAGCAAAAAGGAAAGAAATAGCTGTCTTGAGTCCTATATTGAGACAAAAAGGGTTCCTCAAATTCCTTGGCATCCTTACTTTGACCCCAAGACTCAAGGGAAGTTCTACTATGGTACGACTTAAAAGTTAAAATGGCAATAGAGGCACTTTCTTGGCGATCCACTGGTTTAAGAATCAGCCTGCCAATGCAGGGAACACGGGTTTAATACTTGCTCTGGGATGATTCCATTTGCAGCAGAGCAACTAAGCCTGTGCACCACAACTACTAAGCCCACACTCCGCAACCAGAGAAGCCACCACAGTGAGAAGCCTGCACAGCGCAGCTAGACAGTAGCCACTGCACAGTGCAACTAGAGACAGTCCAGGTGTAGCAACAAAGACCCAGTACAGCTAAATAAATGAATAAAATCAACAATTAATTAAATTTAAATAAATAAAAAATTTAAAAAGATGGTGGAAATGATAAAATATATTTTTAAAAAAGCAATAGATATATGGCTATGGAAAATTAGGCTAGACCTAAATATTACCAGAACCTAGTTTATTTCCTAATCCATCCCCACACCCTCTTACTCTCAGTAGATAACCTTCTTCACTGGAAACACGTCATCTGTTAGGTGGGAGCTATTTAACATTGTTTTACCTATACTTATTTACACCTCTAACCTTGTTTTCTCCTTTTCCTTCAATTACAGAAAAAATGTGTCAATCTCTTTTCCTGTTCAAGGATAATCCATACTACCACCTCTGGCTTTGATGCCATCTCCTCTAAAATCTCAATCCTTTAAATTACTTTGGTTCCTTCCTGAATCATCAACTTTCCCCTCTTTATTGACTTTCATTTTCCTTAGCATTTAAACATGCTCAAAGCTCTGCATCCTTCATAAAAAATTAACAAAAACAATTAAAGTTCCAACTACAATCACCTTCCCACTAATTATGCTACCCACCCACTTACCCCACACTTTCACCACTCACCTTTTTTATTCTCTTCTTGGGTCCTAAAGCCTATTTACATCATCTATAACCACTCATTCCTTAAACCTGCTAATTTTGCATTCATGATATTTCCTTATTTTCTTCTGATCTATCTGACCAGTTTCTCAGGTTTCATCTTCTCATATCTTTTCTATGCTTGGTAACTCCTGAATCTACACTGCTAGTTTGAAACTCGCATGTGATCATATGCCTACCTGGTATCACTACCCTGGATATATTACAGTACCCTGAATATATTATAGTATGGGGTTTCCCCTTTCACCTCACGCATCCTGTTCTTCCTGTATTCCCTATATTGACCACTGTGCCGCCCATCTAGATAGTTTCTCAAGTGAGAAATCTTTGAGTACACTGATTGATTCCCCACCATTCACTCTCTCAAGTCTACTGATCTACCAAGTCCATGCTGTCCATCCTCTACTAGCAACGCCTTGGTTAGTTTAAGTTCAGACCATTTCTTATGACGTTTTTAATAAGTCTATGTGCTCCCAGTCCACACCCTATATAGTGACCATTCAGTGATTTTTCTAAAGCAGAAGACTAACTGGTCTCTCCTATGGCTAAAATAATTTGGTTTCATTTATAGTTGTGTAATTAAGATAAACATCACGAAGCCCAACCCCCCTCTCCTCCCTCTCTCATCAACTGTTTTCCCTTCTTCATCCAGCTGAGGACTCCCCTCTAGGCCATCTCACTCAAAAGTCTCTGTGTAGACACTGAATGGGCAAGAGCAGAGGCTGGTTGGATCAGACTAGGCTATGAGACTCCTGCAGCCTGCTTAGAAAACTGAAAAGAAAATTCACTTTAGTCTAGAAGCTCACCAGCTTCCTGAACTTGGGAAGTTAGGGACAGAGAGGGGCTGGACCCACCAGAATGGACACCAAGCAGGACTGCAATTATTTCCTGGCCTGACACATCCCTCAACAGAAGAGCAAAAGGAACAGACGAAAGTATATTAAAACTATAGTCCAGAAAACTGAAAGATGATAACCATCATCATTAAAGTTTTTGATGCATTATTACTGTATATATAGCTGGTTTTTAAAGTGCAGCTTTAATAAGAATTGTGGTGGGTCACAGATATAGTGATAGAAAGGAATCTTTTAATATCACGTTTTATCTCATAAAGGTATTTAAGTATAAATAGTAATTTTACAGTAATTTGGACAATTAATGAAATGCATTAATTATATAATTTGAAAACAAAAAATTAACCAGCACCTCTTAATGGCTGTCTCTTATAAATAAAATTTAAATTGGCTTCTTGCAACTGTCCAGCTTCATCTCGCCATTATGTGTTTCACTCTTCTTGCCCTAGCAATACTGACTCCTTTTTCAGTTTTTCAAACATGCTATGTTATTTTCACATTTATGTGCTTTTGTAAATTTTGTGAATCTGTAAATGTGAATTTGTAAATTCAATCTCTTTTGCCTAGAAATGTAACCCTCTGTTGTCATTCTTTCTGGTAAATTCCTGTTCATTCCTTGAAATCACATCTTCCCAGATGCTCCCAAATCTGGGGGTGGGGGGGAGTTTAATAAATGTTTACAGAAATAAGCAATTTGTTCAGCTTCCCTACTAAACGCAACTCTCCAGGGACCAACCAACATGGGACTTTAGGTGCTAAAACCAGGACAGTCCTGGGCAATCCTGAAGAGTTGGCCACCCAACTCCACAAAGATAGGAAACATGTCATAGTCATTCTACATTCCCATCTATTAATAGATAATGTTTGTTAAACAGAACTGAACAGAAATATTTAATACAAAGGGTGCATCGGACAAGTTCAGTTCAGTTGCTCAGTTGTGTCCGACTCTTTGCGACCCCAGGAACTGCAGCACACCAGGCCTCCCAGTCTATCACCAACTCCTAGAGTTTACCCAAACTCATGTCCATTGAGTCGGTGATGCCATCCAACCATCTCATCCTTTGTCGTCCCCTTCTCCTCCTGCCCTCAATCTTTCCCAGCATCAGGGTCTTTTCATAGGAGTCAGCTCTTTGCATCAGGTGGCCAAAGTACTGGAGTTACAGCTTCAACATCAGTCCTTCCAATGAAAACCCAGGACTGATCTCCTTTAGGATGGACTGGTTGGATCTCCTTGCATCAGACAAAGATGGTTATGAACAGCCTAATTACCTACAGAACCAACACTGGCCTTATTTCAATGGTTCCAGACTTGCTTTTTATTCCTCAATATGTAGGGCTATTACTCAAGGCTACTGTGAGTAACAAAGGATATCACCAATTCACTTTAAACAAATAGCCAAAGAGGAAGGAAGCAGATGATAAAAACTTCTGAAGGATTAACACTGTTCTTTACCAAATTCCTGTCCGTCTATACTATTAAAACCCAGGAGTAAGTGCTGGCAGTGGAGGAGAAGGGGACGACAGAGGATGAGATGGTGGGATGGCATCACTGACTCAATGGACATGAGTTTGGGTGAACTCTGGGAGTTGGTGACAGACAGGAAGGCCTGGCGTGCTGCAATTCATGGGGTTGCAAAGAGTCGGACATGACTGAGCGACTGAACTGAACTGAACTGAAGTGCTGGCAGAAAGGTCAGTTCCCAACTACATCTGTGTTTACTCTGAAATTTGATAACTAAGAAAGTCTCAAAAGCAGCTATAAGAGCAGGTTTCTCTCAACGAAACAAAGGAGAATTTCTTTAACTCAATGTGTGTGGGAATCTGCCTAGGACCACAAAAGTATTAATAACTATGGCAAAAGCTCTCTGAATATTCCTGTAGGATGTGAGTGATTCTCTAAAATGTTTGCATTTAAAAAAACCTTTACAAATAAAATAAAAAATACCTTTATAATCCTATCTCCTTTAGCTCCTTACCAAGACTGAGTCTGAGACTCTGCTGATAAAAGTATCCCATCACAAGTTGTTCCTAAGGTACAGACATCAGATGTACATAAACACAAACACTGCATTATTGGGTCTATCTATAACTCTTTAATTAATTAGCTGAAACTAAGGGTGTCATGGACGGAGGAACCTGGTAGGCTGTAGTCCACGGGGTTGCTAAGAGTCAGACACGACTGAGTGACTTCACTTTGACTTTTCACTTTCAATGCATTGGAGAAGGAAATGGCAACCCACTCCAGTACTCTTGCCTAGAGAATCCCAGGGATGGGGGAGCCTGGTGGGCTGCCGTCTATGGGGTCGCACAGAGTCGGACACGACTGAAGCGACTTAGCAACAGCAACAGCAGCAGAAGGGTGTCAGAAGAGAGGGAGAAAATGCTTAACCTCATATGGTTACTATGTTACCTGTTGTTCAGCAAAATGTTAGAACACTTAATATCCCGATGCAGGAAATTCTTTTTGTGACAGTAATCCAATCCTTCCATTAGCTGTTTCATGAATGACTTGATATGGTCCTCAGAAAAGTGCACCAAACCAGATTCCAGAAGTCCCATTAAATCATGGTCCATATATTCAAATACAAGGTAAAAGGCTCCTACATAGGATGAAAGAAAAAATTTAGAAAAGAGAAAAAGGATGCTGAAATAACGATGCCTTAATTTTTATATAATTTTGGAGTTGACCATAAGCTCTCTAGAAAAAGATGTTTAATTCTATATATGAAAAAACTAAAACTCCAGCAATTGAGTAACTTGCCCATTTTAATAATAAATAACAAAACTACTATTTGAATTAATCTTCTGACCTACAGTCTGGTGCTCTTTGGACTACTTACCTCTTGAAGGGGACAACTCCCCCAGTTAGGTTGTATAACTAGTCTTTTATGATCTAAATCAGTTGGCAAATTACAGACTGCTTGGGGAAAATCCCTTCTGTCTACTGCTGTAAATAAAAGTTTTATTTGTAACACACAACCATGCCCATTTGTTACACACTGTCTGAGACTACTTTTGTAGAAGTCTTTACAGAAGTGCTAACAGTACTCACATAATATGCCAGGAGTGCAGACTATTAATGAAATTTATAGTATATCTTTACACTTTCAGCATGGTGCAAATTCTGTAACATAAGAAACACTAGACCTTCTATCCAGTCTAAAATTCTTCTCTCAGTAACATAAAGGCATGGATTCTTAGTCTAGAGGGTAGGCTTCAAGGACTCTGAAATAGCATATAACATTTTAAATTTTTTTGAAGAATGAATCCATGAGCTATTTTAAAAGGTCCACAACTGTCAAAAAGTTAACAACCACTGGATTAAAGGTATACCTTAGCTTTAGTTAAGCCCTCCTACAAAAAAAGAAAACTAAAATTGCAAAAGAGGAGTGGATAAAGGATACAAAGGGACAACTCAAGAAAGAGAAAAATAAGCAAAACTCATAGACAAGGGAAAAAACTGAAATGCAATCCAAAATAATGGTATCACTCATATTTCACCTCAGATGACAGTTTTTTAAAAAGATAAATTCAACATTATGGAGGATTAAGTGAGATGGGACTCACTGGTGGGACACAAATTATTATGCAATCTACAATTAAATATGAAAATTCCTTTCACCAAATAATTCTATTTCTAGGAAACTATATTAAGAAATAAATCAAAATGCAAAGATTTATGCAAAGATGCTCAATGCAGTGCTATTATAGTATTTTTTTAACTGACAACTAATTGCTCAACAAGGACTGGTGAAATTAAATTTGGATTCATTTATCTTCACGTATAGTCATTAAAACATGTTAATGATACAGGAAATTACTTATGACAAGTTATAAAACACTAAATACACCTTGATCTCAGTTATGTTAAAATAAATACAATATCTATGAAGTATCAGAAAGAAATATGCCAAAATATTAATACTATATAGTGATCTTCTATGGATGGTAGTATACTGGAAGGAAGTGGGAGAGAAGTGATTGCCATTTCCCTTTTCTTATTCATCTATATTTTCATTTCTTCCACAATAGGTATGCATCACATCCATTCATTCACTTATTTTTTTGTAATTAAAAAGAAATTTATTTTTTGGCCATTCCACACAGCATGTTAGTTTCCCTGGCCATGGATTGAACCTGTGCCCACTTCAGTGAAAGCATGGAGTCCCAAGGATGTCCTCAATTATTTTATGATTTTTTTTTAAGAAAAAGAATTTGAACAGTATATAGTAAATTACTTATACAGTACAGAATGATATGGATAAAAGCAAGCACCTGTCCAAAAGCAACCAATTAACATTTTCTTATGCATCTTTACTCTATATTATTTTTATAATCAGAAAAGGTTAAAAAACACACCCAGAAATATACCTAGTATACTTAATTCTATTCCAATCTAACTTTCACTAATTTATCTAAGCAGAATTTCCTTTTCTTTAAAACTACTTCTACCAAACTCAAGAGATACTACTCCCTTAATGCTAATATCTCTGAGGCTCTGTAAAGAAGTACAACTTAACTTTAACCAATACCCTTCTAATTTTATGTATTTCAATCATATTTTCTCTTAATATCCCAGGGTATATTCACATATGCCATCTCTTTACAGCTGCCCATTTCTAAACCTTCAGATTTAACAGAAGTTGGCTAGATGTCATAGATAGACTACAACAATTTTACTGCCCAAAGACAAGTTACAAATCCAGGAAAACCACAATGTGACCTGAAGAAAATTGTTTTAGAAATACCTGCTTTTTAAACTGTAAGCACAAAGCTACGTTTAAAAAAAAAAAAAAAAAAGATGCATATAAATGAAGGAGGGCTTCCCAGTAGCTCAGCCAGTAAAGAATCTGACTGCAATGCAAGAGACCCCAGTTCTGGGTTGGGAAGATCCCCTGGAGAAGGGCTAGGCTACCCACTCCAGTATTCCTGGGCTTCCCTGGTGGCTTCAGATGGTAAAGAATCTGCCTGCAATGTGGGAGACCTGGATTTAAACCCTAGATTGGGAAGATCCCCTGGAGGAGGGCATGGCAACCCACTCCAGTATTCTTGCCTGGAGAATCCCCATGAATACAGTAACCTGGCGGGCTATAGTCCACGGGGTGGCAAAGAGTTGGACATGATTGAGTGACTAAGCACAGCATAAATGAAGGAAGGATGAAAAATTGAGAATAACTGTCTAATCTGGGTTTTAACTTTCATTACTATTATTATAATTTGTGAAAAACAAAACAAAACAAAAAGAACACTTCAAAATGTTGCTTGGAGGAAAATCTTACACTTTTTTATGTGCTCGCCTTATTAGGTGTTACAGGACTCTAACTGTAATGATGAACAATCATTTCAAAGTGTAAGAGTACACTGATGAGGATGGACGGACATTTTATAAAATATGCACTGTTCAGCATAAGAGCACTGTATTAACATCTTAATTTTGATATGAATTGAAGAAGCTGGATTTGTTTAGTACAACCTGTTAAAAAACACAAATGTGCAAACAAGCTAAGAAAGGGAAATAAAATGTACCAATCTACCATACAGAAACATGATTCTTTGCTAGTACCTTTGTCCTTCTTGAAATCCAGTGCATCCTGCTTATCTGTGACAATTTCCTTCATGTTAACAACACTTCGGTGGATCAGCTGACGAAGGATTTTGATCTCACGAATGGCTGTGATTGGGAAGCCCTCTTTTTCATTGTCCAGTCTCACCTTCTTCAGGGCCACTAGCTCTCCTGTTACAGCAAATTCAAACAGTTTTATCATAATTAGCATTTTCTGGCCACCATCATCAATCAACCAATATATGCTCTTGCTCTGATGAACACAATGCCTACTTTAATGCTACATGCAAGATATTTTATATTGTTTTTTTTTTTAAATCCCCAGGTTCCCTTTCTTATCTTTGATTTTTAAATGACTTTAAAATTTTAATTCAATATTCAATTAGGCCTAAACATTTTGGATTATTAAAATATACCAAAAATTCAACTACTTCATTTTATTTTCAAGGACTAACTCCTTACCAAACAAAGAGCAACTTACAAATTTTATTTTTACCTTTCTTAAATCTCCCAAAACATTTTCAATGGACAACCAGAAGGAAGGTTTTTAGAGGGTAATAATCATATTATGCTTTTGGAAAATTTTGGTCTTTTTGTAACTTTTGGAGACCAAATTAGAACTCAAAGTTTACTTTTGCTAAATCCACTTAAAGCAGCAGTACCACTAAATTTTTAACCTTCTGACATCTAGAATTTTTTGGCATTATTTACCTGTGTCTTTGTCCTTGGCTTTATATACCTGGCCATAAGTTCCCTCTCCAATAATCCCAATAATGTCAAACTTGTCCACACAGCGTTTCCCCCAGTCACTTTCTGTTTGTCTTCTTTCTCCGTAACGTGGACAACAAATTCTAAAATAGGCAAAACAAAAAAATAAAACAACCAAAACAGTTGCTCTAAAAATTTAAGTGTTTTTTTTCTTTTTTTCCTGCATCACACAGCTTGTGGAATCTTGTTTCCCAACCAGGGATCAAACCCATGACCTTCAGTGGATGCTTGGAGTACTAACTAAACATGCCAAGGAATTCCCTAAGTGTATTCAAAAAGAACAGAATTCTTTTATGATGATTTCTCTGATTCCTGGGTCTTTTACCAGTTTCTTTATTAAAAAGGCAGGAATCAAATAATATAAAATAAACAGTAAACAGTCTCTCACAGTGGCTAAGATTTTTCCTTTTTTTTGCCTCAGGAAGACATAAGATCAAGTAATAGAGTTGCTGCTTACTTTCTAACTTCTTACTGGCTTCCTCAACTATAGAATGGGAAAATAATCTGTACATCATAGGGTTACTATAAAAGTAAAATTTAAAACTTTGGCAATAATATATGCTCAATAAATGGCAACCGTTTTTCTTACTAAGAGAAGGCGGCTAACAATCAGATTTCAAACTCAGATTCTACTACATTATGACATGGCAACTCATGTAGTTCAGGGGGAAAAAACCCCGCATCTATTAATTCCTCATTAATATGTACATGGTTGACATCCTCTGAATAAAATGATTTTTTTCTTCTTTAATACTCTAAGTAGTATGAACTCAAAAGATACTGTGGGATCAATGTTCATGGTAAACTTGAACTTGGGAAATTATTACTTTTCTAAAAAACATGACAAGGTATCTGGGGATGTAGATGAAAGAATTTTATCTGTGAAAATAAAAAGAGCTACATTAGGCCCAATCCTCTATGATCCTAATGGTGTAGGTTATGGTCCAAAGGTAGGGATGGATCCAGCCCAAAACTCACTTTGGTCTCTTTTTGTATGGTTGCTGAGGTGGTGTGATTGCCTTTGGTTCTGGAGAGTCTGGGGGAGATGGATCCCCACCAGGGAGCTCTGGAGGGAGAGGGAGGTCTGTGAGTAGGTGACGTGGTCTTTGTTCTTTCTCTTTCTTCACAGGTTTTGAAGGTAGAGTTTCTTTCGGACTAAACAACAGAGAGGAAAAAAAGAAAAAGATCACAATTACTTAAAGAATGTGCAAATAAAACTCAAAGATTGTAATGTCTGGTTAGTAAAAGATTACAAAGATTTTACTTTTAAAGGGAAAGCCCCTATAATATAACATAAAGAAATGGAGTTTAGTCACAGTTAAAGAGACTTGGATTTTGCAAAAAGAAATCTATAGTATATTAAAAAAAAAACAGAACTGGGATATTATCTGTAGAAACTTTAATAAACTTTTTAATGTCCTCCCGAAGAAGCTATCTGGATTTTTATTGAGATGAAATAAAATACAGGAAGTTATAATCTTAAATTTGCAAAGCACCATGGCAACCTGCGTAGTCACCAAACCTGCTCTAAAGATTTCAATAATGATGGAAAGCCCAACAGTGTAACACTACTATGTTACTAAAGATGCGGAGAGAAACTTGGAAAAAGCAAAGAGTATTTTAGAGTGTTTTGTAAGAAATACAGCTAAGCTGGAAATCAAAATAAATGAAAAATTCACCGATTTATTCTACTGGTTGGGAAGAAAAGGCAATCATATTCAACCACCCAAAATGGATAAATAACCCTCAAACTAAGAATCTAAGGAGAACGAGTCCAAGAGACTATTTCAGAATCATTAAAGCACTGGTGGCTCAAATGGTAATGGTTAAAGAACGTTCCTGCCAATGCTGAAGACACGGGTTCAATCCCTGGGTTGGGAAGATCCCCTGGAGAAGGAAATGGCAACCCATGCCAGTATTCTTGCCTGGGAAATTTCCTGGAAAAAGGAGCCTAATGGGCTACAGTTCATGGGGTCACAAGAATCAGACACGACAATGACTAAACAACAACAACAAAGTACTGGCAGCAGAAAGCCTCTCCAACAAATTACAATAGTCAGTGGGGGAAAAAAGGGATGGCTTTTCTGGAATAGATTATAAAATTCAATTTTCAGATCCAATTTTTTAACCACCTCTACTTATGAGTAAAAGAAGGATTTTGTGCCATGCATGTCCTCAGAAAAAATAGGCAGCATACTAATTCATGTCTAGAAATAAAACCATGATAGTCTTTTGTATTCCATCACAGTATCAGAAGATTAAAAAGGATCTGAGAATCCTAATCACAGTAGGAACATCTTCTATTTTTTCAGCAAGTGGTTATTAAGAGAAAATTTTCATAAATACTTCCATAGAACCATAAACACATCTAAGGGATAATACAGATATCCCTTGCAACGTATCTTTTTAAAGCATACTGCTACCTTCAGTGTGTGAAATACAATCTCAAAAGCTACTACTTCCTATTATTTTTCATCATTTTAATCTCAAAAATCATATAAAATAACAGAATCTTGTTTGTACCATATTAACCAGAACTGGGGTAGTCAAGGTAGAGCAAAACCATCATCTGAAATTTTCTGTTAAAATTACTGATAGTGATGAACAAACACCAACTTGCAGTAAGATTTTTCTACCCTGAAACAAAGTCTTAAACAAAAGAGTTACCAGAAAACTCTTGGGTCAGGATGTCATATAGATTTTTAAAATTTCCCCAACTTTTAAGACATTTAGAAAAGAAAATTCCTAGTTTTTCAATTACTGTGTCAAAATACTTTTTATAAACTTCAATTAATGATTCAAAAATAAAGTCTAGCTTGGTTCTGTGTCACTAGAATTAAACTAACTGAATTCTTTCACCATCATTTCATGTAAGTTCATTCTATATTTTACATTTACATCTTATTTTCTCCAAAATTTACTTTATGAGTTCAAATATTATTTGCTATTGTGAAATGTACATTGCTTCTGAAAAATTGTATTTCAGTCTGTTATTTCAAGAAAGAATGAGTGTTTGATGGGATATGTACTACCAGTTTAGAGCACACAAGTTAAACAGAGGTTAAATTTTGTTTCAACAAATTCCACATGTACCAAAAACCTTGCAATAATGATGCATAAAATAAAAATGATAAAATTCCAATGCTTAGCAATATTATGGTCTTTAGCCTTTAGTGTAGGGTACTCACTAAAATAAAGCTCTATATAGTTCTGAGAACATATGGTACATGCAGAAAGGGTCTAACATAGTGGAAGAAATATTGTTGGAGAAGGCAATGGCACCCCACTCCAGTACTCTTGCTTGGAAAATCCCATGGACAGAGGAGCCTAATAGGCTGCAGTCCATGGGGTTGCTAAGAGTCAGACACGACTGAGCGACTTCCCTTTCACTTTTCACTTTCATGCACTGGAGAAGGAAATGGCAACCCACTCCAGTGTTCTTGCCTAGAGAATCCCAGGGACGGCGGAGCCTGGTGGGCTGCCGTCTCTGGGGTCACACAGAGTCGGACACGACTGAAGTGACTTAGCAGCAGCAGCAGCAAGTCATTACTTGAAGATTCAGTACCAGAAAGAACAGATTCACCCTATCAGTATCAGTATTTCCTGCTTCTCCATTTATACCAGCAGATGGGTTCACTCATGGAGACAAGGTTGCATTAATGCCTGGGTATAATTAAAAAAAAAAAAATCAAATCCCAGAGTGCTCAAATTTTAGAATATGGATAGTCTCTTGGAATTTATGATGCTGAATTTATTCTGTAGGTACAATGTAAACACCTCTGAAAAGTCTTTACTGTTAATAAAAAAAAAAAAAATTTACATATGAACTACACAAAAAGAAAATTAACTTTATTTTGGGCCATGTCACACAGCTTGTAGGTTCTCAATTCCCTGACCAGGGATGGAACTTGGGCCCACAGCAGTGGAAGCTTGGAGTCCTAACCATTGAAAAGTCAGGGAATTCTCCAAAATTAATTTTTATAATTTTCAAAATTTAAAATAAACTACTTTAAATATCCCCATCCCTGATGGCTCAGTGAATAAAGAATCTGCCAGCAATGCAGCAGACATAGGAGTCATGGGTTCGATCCCTGGGTTGGGAAGATCCCCTGGAGGAAGAAATGGCAACACTAGTACTCTTGCTTGGGAAATCCCATGGATGGAGGAGACTGGGTGATTAAACATGCACTTTAAATATGGCCATTTATCTCATTCCTCTTAAAGAAGGTTGCTTAAAAAGTGATTTATTTTTATAAACTTTTATTAAAATTTGAATGAACACATTAAAAACATTCTATTAGCAGTCTAATAGAATAGAAATAGAAAACAAGCATTCTATTAGCAAAAGCCTAAATTCAAACCTGAACGTTTAATAGGTCTTTTATACACGAGTTCAGTATTTTAAAAATACAGCCTTTAAGAATCCTATAGACTTAGACATAGCTGTTCATGGGGATATGCTTCTTTTAAGGAGATCATCCATATGCATGCGGCTAAATTGCTTCAGTTGTGTCTAACTCTGTGCGACCCTATGGACTGTAACTCCCCCTCCTCCAGGCTCTGTCCGTGGCTCTGTCCATGGGATTCTCCAGGCAAGAGTACTGGAGTGGGCATTACTCTTTATTCTTTTATTTATTCTTTATTCAAGTCTGATAAAACTCCAGATGAACCAGGCTATCCAAAAAATAGAGAAGAAAACAACATTTAAAAAACTCTCTATGGTTAACTGAAAATTTAAAGAAGAGTATAGAGATGATTGGACTTCCCAGGTGGCTCAGTGGTAAAGAACCTGCCTGCCAATGCAGGAGACATAAGAGATGCAGGTTTGATCACTGGGTCAGGAAGATCCCCTGGAGGAGGGCATGGCAACCCACTCCAGTATTCTTGCCTGGAGAATCCCATGGAGAGAGCCTGGAGGAGGGGGGAGTTACAGTCAATAGGGTCGCACAGAGTCGGACACAGCTGAAGCAATTTAGCCGCATGCATATGGATGATCTCCTTAAAAGAAGCATATCCCCATGAACAGCTATGTCTGTGAAGAATGCATTATATCAAAGTGGATGTTTGGAAGCCTTTGCTTCTAGAAATCAAGAATTGCAGACTGTGAATCAGAAAGGTTTTTGTAAATATCATTAATTAAAATTCACTCTTCTATTATACTTCTGCTCAATATACATACTATACACACACACACATACACACGCACACACACACATTTGAAAGAGAGATTAATTCTTTTCCCAAAAGGACAAATCCTCTAATGCAAGCTTTATGTCATCCATGTGACAAATAATTTCTTAACTACATGCCCAATTTCATTTCACACATGCCCTGACCCTGGTTCCTTCAGCAGTTTTACTTATTCAAATAATCAACATTTAATGACTACATTCTATGTTTTATGTTTAAAGTACTATAGGCAATAAAAGGAGAAGGCAATGGCACCCCACTCTAGTACTCTTGCCTGGAAAAATCCCATGGACAGAGGAGCCTGGTAGGCTGCAGTCCATGGGGTCGCTAAGAGTCGGACACGACTGAGTGACTTCTCTTTCACTGTCCACTTTCACGCACTGGAGAAGGAAATAGCAACCCACTCCAGTGTTCTTGCCTGGAGAATCCCAGGGACAGGGGAGCCTGGTGGGCTGCCGTCTATGGGGTCGCACAGAGTCAGACATGACTGAAGTGACTTAGCAGCAGCAGGCAATAAAAAGATGTGTAAGTCACATTCTCAACATTTAAGCTCCTGCAGTCTCCTATGAGATAAAGTACAGAGGAACAGAAGTTCCATTCACAACTTTCAGATTTCTTCCTAAAAAGTCTTCTTACATAAAATTATTTTTTCGGGACTTCCCTGGCAGTTCAATGGTTAAGATTCAGCGCTTCCCATGCAGCGGGCACAAGTCTGACCCCTGGTTGAGTAACTAGGGTCCCAAATGCCACACGGCCAAAAAAACCTTTTTTTAAATTAATAAACAAATGTTTTTCATGTGAAAGGTGCAGCTGTACATGGAAAGGGTGCACCAAATAAGTAAATGAAGACAAAAACAGAAAAGCCATCTTGAATTTTAAGTTAGTACATAGTGAAAAAATAAAACTGACATTGGAAGAAATCTTCACTTCCATTTTTCTACCTTTAATAAGGACTATTAAATGAAATAGTTATACTTTTGGAATCAGAATATGTAACAAAAATAATTTTTCTCACTTCTCTCTCACGAGTGTTCTTAAAGACAGCTACACATACTCAAATAATCACTGAATGATCTTACTTTACCCTTCATTTACAATCTGAAAGACAGAAATCTCTATGTGCCTTCTATCAAAATTGTTCCACCTCTGCAAATCTGCACTCTACCGTGACTCATGGTAGATAGGTTCAATGTCTACTTGGTTAGCCAAGTAAACATTTCAAAAGGAAGATTCCTAGCCACACTGATATGATTCTAGCCACTATGTAAACTAATATTTAAACAAGGTTCCCGTGGAAAGATAGTGGCCTAGGTTCCCTCGGGATGACTTCTTTTTCAACAAAACTACAAAAATATATATTTTGTATCTATGATAAGTATATTGTGTACCTCAAACAAATTTTTCTACATAAATTTCAGGTTCTTTTCTTCTCCTTTGTAGTTCTCAGGATGTGGCAGAATTCATTAATACCTATTAATATTAGAAAGAGCATGTGGAATTTTTCTTTAAAATCATATTTACCACTATATATAGTAATGGAGCCATTCACTTAAATAGTCTCTTTTCCCATCATTTATTGCACTTGCACCTTCTAAAAAAGCACAGAGAATAGTCTGAAAAAATATAGACCTAAAGGGCTGAAATGTATCACTATTTAAACTACTGCTATCACCTGGAAAGTAATGGAAGCTTGGGAATTGGTCTGGGATGCACTGACTGATAATATTTATTTCTGTGCTTACGATGAAAACTTGTTGTATTAAGTGGAACTCATATTCTCTATAACAAGAGGGCAGAATCTCCATAGAAAAACAATAACCCGAAGACTGCCATGGTATATGTCACTGCTAAATCAAGTTTGTTTGGTTGTACTTGCCTAGCTAGGTCTGCCAAGAAATTAAACAAATATATTTCCCTAATGCCTTCCATGAAATCAGATTCATGCTTCAAATCATTTCAGGTCTCAATAGTCAGAGGATTCATTAAAATGAAAGCTCTTCTTATCACCACACTGTGAATTTATATTCTAATTAGCAAAGACTCTACATATTGTTCTTTTGCTTCTTAAGTATAATTTTTTTAAAGCATCAAGATGGAAAAAAGTCGATATAAAAGACATTTTTGGGACCACTTAGGGTATTAATATTATTATTATTGATATGCTACTGATATTATTCAATAAATGAATGTTTTTTAGGGTGATATAGGTATTGTGATTATACAGGAAAGTGTTCTTGTTAGGAGAGACATGCTAAACTATTCAAAAATGTCATAATATCTATAGTTAAAAAAATATGGCAAAAAATTAACAACTGGTCAATCTAGCTGAAGGGCATACAGGTGTTAATTTTTCTGCAGCTATGTAATACTGAAATTTTCAACATAAAAATTTAAGGAGAAAAACATGATTTTTAAAACTTTAAATCAAAATTATTGATAAATACTCTTGTGAGAAAAAGGATTACTAGACCTCAAACTGTAATTCTCTTTTCCTAATCATGTCATACATAAGGACTTTTTCCACTGAAAACCAAACATCACAGGTATTTCCTATTCATGAAAGCATTATAAACAGACATACATCAGAAGAATTTTGACAAAGCCTTGAGAACAAAAACTACATTACACTTAGATCAAGAGGGTTAAAATTTCCCAATTAACTACAGAACTTACCTATCCATGTCATCATCTCCCAGTAATAAGGGTGGGAGGGGCAGAGGAGGCAACGTTGAAGTTTTTAGGTGTGGAATAGCAGCTGTTACAGATACTTGAGTCTTCACAGAAACCTGTACAGGGGGCTGAGAATTTGCCTGAGAGGACAGAGTAGATGTCCTTGGATGAACAGAGGGGGGCAAAGTTGAAGTACTTGAAGAAAGAACCTGACTAAATGTTGGCTGGGGAGGAGGCAGAGGTGGCTGCTGTGGAATAGCTGGCAGTGGAGGCAAAGGTGGCAAGGGGGGTGTCTGTGGTGGAGGGGTAGTAGTTGGTAAAGGAGGTGGAGAAGTAACTGTGGGAAGAGGTGGAAGGGTCTCCTTTTCAGATGTCTCTGTCTCTTTTGGAGTAACAATCTCCTCTTTCAGTGCTACAGGTTTAGAGTCTCTTGTTCCCTGTACTTTCGTATCTTTAAGAACAGGCTGCTTCTCAGAGTTCTCATCCAACTTCACTTTCCCTGTATCTAAAGAATTTTTGACCTCTGTGTTAAGATGTGTTACATTCACCAGTTCAGTATCTGGGGCAGATTTTTCCAATTTTACACCTCTGGGTAACTTTTTAGGCTCCAAGCCTGAATCCTTAGCCTCCACTGAACTGTTCTCTTTTCTAGGCAAAAATATAGGTGAACCCTTGGATTCCTTCCCATCCATTTTTGCTGCTGCAGCAGCTGCTGCTCTTTCCTTCTTTTTCCTACTGAGTTCAGCTCCCAAGCTGGAGTTCAATGGAAGCCTGACAGGTGAGATACTGGAATGTCGACTGCGTGACCCGGATCTCTTCTTTTTACTATGAGAAGATGAGTGTCTTGAATATGCAGGACTTCTACTTCTAGACTTCATTGATTTTCTACTGGAAAAAGAAAAAAAAAATTAAATCGATAGACTACAGCAATATGGAAGAAAAAAGATTAGTTAAACTATGAAGAATTGTAACTAAAAAAACCCAGTTTGAGTACTTAGCAATCTTAAAAATAGATTGTTGTTGTTGTTCAGTCACTCAGTCCTGTCTGACTCTTTGTGACCCCATGGACTGCAGCACACCAGGCTTCCTTGTCCTTCACTATCTCCCGGAGTGTGCTCAAATTCATGTTCATTGAGTCGGTGATGCTATCTAATCATCTCATCCTCTACCACCCTCTTCTCCTCCTGCCCTCAATCTTCCCCAGCATCAGAGCCTTTTCCAATGAGCTGGCTCTTCGCATTAGGTGGCCAAAGTATTAGAGTTTCAGCTTTAGCATCAGTCCTTCCTATGAATATTCAGGGTTGATTTCTTTTAGGATTGACTGGTTTAATCGCCTTGCAGTCCATGGCACCCACTCTCAAGAGTCTTCTCCAGCACCACAATTCGAAAGCATCAATTCTTTGGCACTCAGCCTTCTTTATGGTCCAGCTCTCACATCCATACATGACTAATGGGAAAACCATACCTTCGACTATACAGACCTTTGTTGGCAAAGTGATGTCTTTGCTTTTTAATATGTTGTCTAAGTTTGTCATAGCTTTCCTTCCAAGGAGCAAGTGTCTTTTAATTTCACGGCTGCAGTCACCGTTTCCGAAGTGATTTTGGAGCCCAAGAAAATAAAATCTGTCACTGCTTCCATTTTTTTCCCCTTCTATTTGCCATGAAGTGATGGGACTGGATGGTACCATCAAATAATAATAATAATAATAATAATGTATCAATATTGGTTTATTAATTATAACAAATATAAGATATTAATATTAGGGGAAACTGAGTTTGAGGATATGAAAGAATTCTCTGTACTAGCTTCAGAATTTTTCTATAAATTTAGAAATGTTCTTTACTCTAAAAAATGGATTGGAAGGAAATAATCCTTCATGGTAACATATTTCAGTCATATAATCTAAAAATTATCCACTACTTATTCAAGTGAAAGAAGATGGATGGATATTTTTTCCCATATCCATATTCATGATTACTTTTAGAATTTTGGTTTAAATATCTGATAAAGTGAAAACATGATTTTTAAAAGTCACACTTAATGCTAAACGTAGTAATTAGCACACTTCACTAAAACCTAAAATTTTAAACTAGAGAGCTATCTAATTGAGAAATCCCAGGAAAAGATTTTGTTCCTGAATCCTCAGTTTATAATTAAGTTGTGCCTATACTAAACAAACTCCCAAGATATAAGCCTTAGGATTTACAAACTACATAAACTGGAGAAACTGTCTTCACAAAATAATTTATTAGACGTTCTTAAAACTATGATGACTTCTAGTACTTTCAAATATAAAATGATTTCCAATAAACATTTTAGAAATTCATAAAGCAAGGTATTATTGCATGCTCAACTTGTTTTCTCCATTATTAAGAAAGGATTGGAAAGTAAAATCTGGGACTCTAAAAGGCAGATTATTCTAAATTAAAATCCAAGCCCCTCTTAATTCTTTTTGCTTTTTAATGAAGTCAAATGTACTACCGGCCTTCTCAGGTAGTGCTAGTGGTAAAGAACTTGCCTGCCAATGCAGGAGACATAAGAGACGCAGGTTCAACCCTTGTGTCAGGAAGATCCCCTGGAGGAAGGCGTGGCAACCCACTCCAGTATTCTTGCCAGGAGAATCCCCATGGACAGAGGAGCCTGGGAGGCTAAAATCCATGGGGTCACAAAGAGTCGGACACAACTGAAGGAACTTAGCAGGCACACAATGTATCAAGTATGACTGGACAAAACATAATTTGCCCAATAGTCTAAAACAAATTGTTCCCATTTCAGATCTTCAATAGCTCCCTTTTATGGTTGATCATTGGTAAGACTGATGTGATTCAAAATGTTTCAAAACAAACAGAATATACATGGTAGGGGAAACAACTCACATGATGTTAGTCATGATTTTCTTATACCCATAATGCCTTTTGGAAATTTCTTCCAAAAGTTAATTAATATATAAAATAATCACTGGTATCAAACAACAACATTTATATGAACATGAGGATACAAGACAATGAAACTAGTTAAATGGATTTACTAAATACCCAGTTACTCTTAAGAAAACTAATACATCTGTAAATAAAGTGGCTAAAACAAGAGGCTTTCTCTAAATTACAGACTGGGTTGAAACTAACATTATCTTAGGAAAACACTAAGTAATGTCAGAAACATGCCCTACAACCCACTGTTTCTTTAATCTTTCAGCATGACTTAATCTTCCTAAAGAACTCTGCTACAAATCCTTTAACTTCTGAACAGAATCTTACTGTAACAGGACATTTGGATGGCTCTAAGTTACATAAATGTTAAAGTTGAGGTCCAGATCCACTCTTTAAGGGAAAAAGGGGGTAAAAAGGGGACAACAAATAGGTAAATTGTCTTCAAAGAGTGAACAAAACTGTCTTCAATAACAAATGTATTTTTTCCCTGAATTAAGTTAGGTTCCACCCATTTGAAATGAAATTGCTACTATTAATCACTACTAATTTGGTGGATGCAAAGATCTTCAAAGTTTCTCTCAAAGCATTTTCAGTCTTTAAAAATGATATCGCTTGTTTAATTCTGACTGTCTCTCTCAAGGCAAAATAAATAAATAAATAATAATAACCCAGAAGACTATAAATCTATATGTTCCCTACCCTAAGAAACTGAATGAGGAAAAATATGTACATATGCACATATTGCACACCTACAAACATGTAATGCTCTTTACTAGCCAACTAAAAATGTGCGTGTGACTCCAGGATTATTATTTAGTGTTTATATTTGTGTCCTATAGGATCATGTTGTGTTTTCAATTCTTTCTTGATTGATTTTTACCATTACTGCACTAATTTCAACTAAGTGAGTATAAGCTTTGTGCAGTGGCAGTATTGTAGCCAATGAGGTTTATCCGAGGCACGATTATTGCTAATTGAAAACTTTTCTCAACTGAGTATAGGAAGAGAGAACTTGAGATTTGAACCCAAAAGGAATTACTGCAAAAGCAGCTTGTTTTTACTGAAACTTGTTTCAGCCTCAATGTGATTCTAAAATATTCTGAGACTATTTCTTAGGCATCCTTAAAAAAAGCCAAGCAATTTTACAAATAGTACACTTAAGACATCTACCTCACTGTATATAAATTGACTTCTCATTCCTCCAGAAAAAAAAAGTGAACTCTAGCTAACGGTGTACATGCTAAAGTGTTTATAGTGAAGTATACTGATGTACGCAACTTACTTTGAGATGAATCAAAACAAATGAAGATGGCTTGATGAAGAGATGGATAGAAATGATAAAATGTATATCAAGTATTAATTGTAGAATCTGGGTGGTACATATTTGAGTCCTGACTACAATAATAAAATGCAGGGGGAAAGCCTAAGGAACTTCATACTCTGACAGCTAGGAACTCTTTTAACTTGATGAATTCAAACTAGTTTATGAATAATTATAACTTTAAGTCAGCAAAAGTTACTCACATTTACATATAAAAGACATGGCATGGATTTTTTTCTAATTTCTCTACTAGTTTTCAACATTTTTCTCACTCACTGATAAAATTTACTGAGCAGGCACTGTACCTGACTATGCACTCATATTTACTAATTAAACCTCACAACTCTAGAACTAGGTAGTTATTACTCTCATTTCACACACAGAAAAATTAAATTATACATCAAAGGTTACAAAACAAGATTAGGATTCCACTCAGATGTGACTCCTAAACTCAAGTTCTCCTTTTGTGGAAAATGATAAGACTACAAATAGGGAGGTACATACACCTCATCACTTAGGAACAAGAACAGTTTTCTGTAGACAATTCACTCCAACTATTAAATTTTAAACTAACATGGCTTTATCACCAAAAATATCACAGTGAAGATACTATTAGCATTTTTTAAAAGAAAGATTCTGAAAACTGCTGTGGTCACAAGATAGTCAATGGTGATGCTTGTAAAGAAAATCAAAGTATCCTTGGAACCAATTTCTGCCAGGTTATAACATAAAAGGGAAGAGCTCAGCTTAATTCCCACTAGAAACATGAAAGATGGGAGTCTTTGGTAAGTTATCAAAAAAACTGTCTATAAAGAAATAAACTTACAGGTTTGGAGACACAGTGGATGGACAATGCAAATGGTAGATGACCTAGGAAAACAGCCTCAAATAACACAAATGAAATCTCCAATCAGGTCCAATAAAGCCTAAAGCACTAATTCCAAAGTGAATTTTGAAAAGTTAAGACAAAGCAACCGAAATAACTGGATAAACTCTGGGAGCCAGTATCAACTCCATGCATTCAGTAAGCAGAAGCCTATGATTTTTCTCACATAGGAGCTTACAGCTGAAGGTCCCAGCACTGGAAGTACCTACCTTTATTTAGCAGCTTTAGACATGTGAACTCTCCTCTTCAATTCTGGGTTAAGGGGAGACCAGTCTC
The DNA here is from genome assembly GCF_001704415.2 of Capra hircus. Lineage (NCBI taxonomy): Eukaryota > Metazoa > Chordata > Mammalia > Artiodactyla > Bovidae > Capra > Capra hircus. Next base: position 39,520,865 of record NC_030826.1, on the reverse strand, counting down.
ACCTACATTATGACTAGCCAACAGCAAAGTGTTCTAGACAATGCCAAACACTGGGGGCTTCCACAAAATGTTAACAGGTCTAATCCCCAGTTCCTCATAAGCCACAGTAGGAAAGAACGGACTGTTAGACAAATAGCTCACCTGGGAAGTGGGCTCCGGCTCAGAGAGCGCTTGCTCAGAAAAGGGCTGCTGGACCGCCTTCGACCGTAGGGACTGGGTGATCTCCCACTGTAAGAGCCACTCCTTTCATAGCTGGAAGAACGTCGCCGGCTATAGGGACTCACAGACCTCTGTCGTCTACTGTAGGGACTGGGTGACCGAGTGCTGGACTGGTAGGCGGAAGGCTCCTTGTAAGGTGGGCTGATTGACTGCCTTCTAGAGGTACTTCCCGGACTCTTCTTGTAGGAGTCATAATTGCTAGAGGTGTGAGATCTCGGGGGACTAAGGTCATAATCTTGGCCGTAAGAAGCTCCGGAGGGGCTATCATCTTGCTTGGGACTGTCGGACCACTTCCGGTGGGGACTCCTGGATCTCCGTTTAGGGCTGTCCACGGTTTTGTAACTTTTGGGTGTTTCCCTTTTCCGATGACTTTTACTTCGGTCTTTGTGTCCCGATTTCAACTCACGTTCTTTCCGGGTCTTCTCCTTATGGAGTTTGGATGACCTGGATTCCTTGTTGCTGCTTTTCGAGATCTGAGCCTTCCCGTGGTCATCATTCTCCTCATTTGAACGCTTTGAACTTCCTGATATCCGGTCCTTCGTCGAGCCCGACTTGCTGGAGGCTTCCAGGTTTTTTTCTTTCTCTGTCTGCTTAGTTTTTAATAAGTCGCGAGTACGTCGGTGCTGGTGGTGACGGTGTTTATGGAGGCGGTCACTGCGATCAGTCCCGCGACGTTCATCATTTTCCCTCCGGTCCAGTTTGAAAGCCAGGTCGTCAGAAAAGGTATCGGAATCAGAGCTAATGTCATCATATTCCACCAAAGGTTTGATAACTGTGCCCAAAGGTGCTGCTTCGGGTGTCACCAATCCCATGTCTTTGGAGTGCTTGGACTTATGCCGCTTGTGCTTCGACCCCAAGCGGTGACGCTCTCTGCTGTTGGAGCTGCCACCTCCCGATGACGGCTGCAAAGTTCCAGAAGCTCCCCCACTCCCGTCCTTCTTGCCCCCATGTCTCTCTGGATTGGGCATTCCCTTTCCCCTGGCCTCAAAAAGGGGAAAAAGTTCCCCAGCACTCCAAAAAGTAACCCCCACCCTCCCCCCCAGCCCCACGCCTACCAAAGCGCCCCTACAAGGGGGTGGGGAGGGAAGGGACGGTAGTCCAGGCTCCTCCTCCCTCCCGTCTCCTCAGCACCCTCCTACATGAGGTGGGGGTGAAGGAGCCAGGGAAGAAATGAGAGTTCCTCAGCAGTGGAGTTGCGAGACAACGAGTAGCTGCTCGAATCTGTTTCTCCTCCTCCCCACGCCGAGCCAATCCTCAGGCCCAGACGCCGGGGAGGTCGAAGAAGTAGGAAGCCGACGGCTCGGTGCTGTGTGGCCGACTCTGGCTCTGGGGCCCTGTGAGGACTACGCGGGCCCTTCCCCTACCCGGTAGCCCGGCTCGGGGCGGCTTCCTGTCGCTGGGGTCCCGCGGCTTAGGTGCCTCACGCCCCCTTTGTCCCTCGCTCCTGAGGGAGCCCCTTTTCTAGCTTCCGCCTCACCTAAGTACCTCACACACTCGGCCCCTCACACAGACTCACAGTCACACACTAGGTTAAACCGAAACGGCACTAGGAGGAAGGCGGGGGGAGGGGGTAATCCCAAGAAATACCGCGAGAATCTTCAGTAATCTCGCGGTATTTCGTGCTTCCCTTTCACCTCTCGCCGCTGCTAGCTCAAACAACGCGAGAGCAGGTCTCCAGCCAGAGGAGTATTCCGCCAGATTCTCGCGATAAGAATGGGGCTCGCCATTTGAGCAAAACTTTATTAAAACGAACCAGGGAGAATTTTTTAATTTGAAACTTTATTGATAACTCACTGAACAAATACATAATCCGCTTCGGCGCAAACTAATTTTCGTGTGCGTGTGTGTGTCTGTGTGTGTGTGTCTGTGTGTGTGTGTGATGCTTAGTCGCTCAGTCTTGTCCGGTTCTTTGCGACCTCTTGGACTATATCCGGCCTCTGGCCTTGGGATTCTCGAGGCGAGAATACCGGAGCGGGTTGCCATTCCGTTCTCCAGGAGATGTTCCCCACCCAGGAATCGAACCGGGGTCTCATGCATTGCAAGTGTATCTTTAACGTCTGCACCACCAGGGAAGCCCCAATTTTTGCATATTCTATACAACTTCTTTAAGTATCAGCGTGTTAATATTGTCAACTGGATAAAGGGCGAATGTGGTGCTATTTCAACCCAAGTCCGTAAGTATTAACAATTCTTGGAACTTGTGTAGCCTATACAGCTACGTGCTAAATTATTATTGACTCCCATAGTACCCTGCAAAACACGATTTGCCTCATCCCTGTTTTAAAGATAAGGAAACCAGACTCAGATGCTCTCACTGCCAGGACCCCCGGTTCTATCAGTGGTGGAGGAACCAGGATCCCACAAGCCATGCATCAAGGCCAAAGAAAAAGGAAGACCTAACCGCTTTTTAATCATCTGTAGAAGTAAAATTAATACTGTCAAGAAAAAAGAAAGAAAAAAAAGTATACAATTTAGTACTTGAACGCAGGTGTGGTGACTTACTCATTGCTGCAAAAGGGCCTGGATGTGAAGGTCTCCACCACTGTCTAACATTGATGGCAGATGGTAGGAAATTTAATGAGTCAATTAGACAAAGTGACTGGTCAGCTTTATTAAACATTGGCATGAGTTCAGCAAAATTACTCTGATCTTTTTTTTTTAATGAGATCAAGTATTTGACCTAGGATGCACCCACAACAAAATGGAAAAGTAGAGATGACAGAAGTAATTGTGATGTGTCAAATAAAACCTTGAAGAATAAAATTCATCATCCAAATTAATCCACCATCATATCAGCAGTAGAAACTTTGAGTGATGGAACTGAATTTTATTATTTTTTTGGTCAAGTAAATCCTGTTTTTAATTATTTTTATTTGGAGGATACTTGCCTTACAGTATTGTATTGGTTTCTGCCATACATCAACATGAGTCAGCCATAGGTATACATAGTCTCCTCCATCTTGAACCTCCCTCCAACCTTCCAACTTGTCCCACCGCTTATCATTCCAGCAGTAGAAACTTTATTTTTTCAATGTTAGGTTAGTTTCTGCTGTACAGCAAAGTGAATCAGTTATACATTTATATATGTGTGTGTGTGTGTGTGTGTGTGTGTTAGTCGCTCAGTCGTGTCCAACTCTTTGCGACCCTGTGACTGTAGCCCGCCAGGCTCCCCTGTCCATGGGGATTCTCCAGGCAAGAATACTGGAGTGGATTGCCATTCCCTTCTTCAGAGGATCTTCCTGACCCAGGGATACAACCCTGGTCTCCTGCACTGCAGGCAGATTCTTTACCGTTTGAGCTACAGGGAAGTCCACGTTTACATGTATCTACTTTTTTAGATTTCCTTCCCACTTAGGCTACCAGCCACCACTGATCACTCAATAGGGTTCCCTGTGCTATATAGTCAGAGAAGGCAAGGGCAACCCACTCCAGTACTCTTGCCTGGCAAATCCCATGGATGGAGGAGCCTGGTAGGCTGCAGTCCATGGGATTGCTAGGAGTCAGACACGACTGAGCAACTTCGCTTTCACTTTTCACTGTCATGCATTGGAGGAGGAAATGGCAACCCACTCCAGTGTTCTTGCCTGGAGAATCCCAGGGACAGGGAAGCCTGGTGGCCTGCCGTCTCGTCTCTGGGGTTGCAGAGTCGGACACGACTGAAGTGACTTAGCAGCAGCAGCAGCAGCAGCAGCAGTGCTACATGGTAGGTTCTCATTAGTTATCTATTTTATACATAGGAGTGTATCTTTTGGAGAAGAAAATGGCAACCCATTCCAGTATTTTGCTTGGAGAATTCCACGGACAGAGTAGCCTGGTAGGCTACAGTTCACAAGGTCACAAAGAGTCGGACATGACTTAGCAACTAAACCACTACCACCACAGTGTATATATTGTTGTTCAGTCACTCAGTTGTGTCTGACTCTTTGCGACCCTGTGGACTGCAGCATGCCAGGCTTCCCTGTCCATCATCTCACAGAGCTTGCTCAAACTCATGTCCATCAGGTCAGTGATGCCATCAAACCATTTCATTCTCTGTCGTCCCCTTCTCCTCCTACCTTCAATCTTTCCGAGCATCAGGGTCTTTTCCAATTAGTCCACTCTTCACATCAGGTGGCCAAAGTATCGAAGCTTCAGCTTCATCATCTGTCCTTCCAATGAATATTCAGGGTTGATTTCCTTTAGAATTGACTGGTTTGATCTCCTTGTAGTCCAAGGGACTCTCAAGAGTCTTCTCCAACACCACAGCTCAAAAGCATTAATTCTTTGGCACTCAGCCTTCTCTATGATCCAGCTTTCATATCCATACATGACTACTGGAAAAACCATAGCTTTGACTATACGGACCTTTGTTGGCAAACTGATGTCTCTGCTTTTTAATACGCTATCTAGGTTGGTCATAGCTTTTCTTCCAAGGAGCAAGCGTCTTTTAATTTCATGGTTGCAGTCACCATCTGCTGTGATTTTGGAGCCCAGGAAAATAAAGTCTGTCATGTTTCCATTGTTTCCCCATCTATTTGCCATGAAGTGATGGGACCAGATGCAACGATCTTATTTTTTTGAATGTTGAGTTTTAAGCAAGCTTTTTCATTCTCCTTTCACCTTCATCAAGAGGCTCTTTACTTCCTCTTTGCTTTCTGCCATAAGGGTGGTGTCATCTGCATATCTGAGGTTACTGATATTTCTCCTGGCAATCTTGATTCCATCTTGGGATTCATCCAGCCCAACATTTCACATGATGTACTCTGCATAGAAGTTAAATAAGCAGGGTTACAATATACAGCCTTGACATACTCCTTTCCCAATTTGGAACCAGTCTGTTGTTCCATGTTTGGTTCTAACTGTTGTTTCTTGACCTGCATACTGGTTTCTCAGGAGGTAGGTAAGTTGGTCTGGTAGTCCCATCTCTTTCAGAATTTTCCACAATTTGTTTTGATCCACACAGTCAAAGGCTTTAGCATAGTCAATGAAGCAGATGTTTTTCTGGAATTCTCTTGCTTTTTCCTGTGATCCATCAGATGTTAGCAAGTTGATCTCTGGTTCCTCTGCCTTTTCTAAATCCAACCGGAACATCTGGAAGTTCTCGGTTCACATATTGTTGAAGCCTAACTTGAACACTAACTTGCTAGTGTGTGAAATGAGTGCAGTTCTGTGGTAGTTTGAACATTCTTTGGTATTGCCTTTCTTTGAGTTTGGAATGAAAACTGACATTTTCCAGTCCTGTGGCCACTGCTGAATTTTCCAAACTTGTTGGCATATTGACTGCAGCACATTCACAGCATCATCTTTCAGGATTTGAAATAGCTTAGCTGAAATTCCATCACCTCCACTAGCTTTGTTCATAGTGATGTTTCCTAGGCCCACTTGACTTCACACTCCAGGATGTCTGGCTCTAGGTGAGTGACCACACCTTCATGGTTATCTGGGTCATGAGATCTTTTTTGTGTTGTTCTTCTGTATATTCTTGCAACTTTTTCTTGATATCTTCTGCTTCTGTTAGGTCCATACCATTTCTCTTTTATTGTGCCCATCTTTGCCTGAAATGTTCCCTTTTATCTCTAATTTTCTTGAAAAGATCTCTGTCTTTCCCATTCTATTGTTTTCCTCTATTTCTTTGAATTGATCACTTAGGAAGGCTTTCTTCGCTCTCCTTGCTATTCTTTGGAACTCTGCATTCAGATGGGTATATCTTTCTTTTTCTCCTTGCCTTTCGCTTCTCTTCTGTTCCCATATATTTGTAAGGCTTCATCAGACAACCATTTTGCCTTTTTTTGCATTTCTTCTTCTTGGAAATGGTTTTGATCACCGCCTCCTATACAGTATTACAAACCTCTGTCCATAGTTCTTCAGGCACTCTTGTCTATCAGAATATCGATCCCAATCTTCCCCCCACCCTTTCCCCCTTGGGAGTCGTAAGTCTGTTCTCTACATCTGTGGCTCTATTTCTGTTTTGCCAATAAGTTCATCTGTACCATTTTTCTTGAGTCCACATATAAACAATGTTATACAATATTTGTTTTTCTCTTTCTGACTTATTTCACTCTGTATGACAATCTCTAGGTCCAGCCATGATTCTGCAAATGGCATTGTTTCATTCCTTTTTATGTCTGAGTAATATTTCATTGTATATGAACCACATCTTAGTCCATTCCTCTGTGAAAGGATGTGAAGTTGCTTCCATTTTATTTTAAATTAATTTTATTGGTATGTAGTTGCTTTACAGAAACTTCCTAAAATATTTTATTTATCTACGTATTTGGCTGCCTCGGGTCTTAGTTGCGGCACTTGGGGTCTTCATTGCATCATGCAGGATCTTTTGTGGAAGCGGTCAGACTCTCTAGTTGCACCACAATGGGCTTAGTTTCTCTATGCCATGTGGGATTTTAGTTCCCAGACCAGGGTCAAACCCTCGCCCCCTGCATTGTAAGGTGGGTCCTTAAACGTTGGAACACCAGGGAAGTCCCAAATCCTTTCTTAATTATCTGTTTCCTGTTGAAGCAGACTAGAAAAACCCCTAATGAATGAATAATGAATGAAGCTTGTTATTTTTTATAATACCTTCCATTTCTACAGCACTTTTCAATTTTCCACAGAAGTCTTTTAAACCTGTCAATAAATACCAATTAAACAAATAAATAACCTGATGAGGTGACCAGGATGAGTATTATTATATGCAACTCCTAAAGGCTGAAATTGAGACTCAGAAGGAGTTGGAGCACATTTACACTAGTAGTAAATGACAGGAGAAGGGACAGCTCTTTCTGTAATCCTAAGCACTGCATTTTCCCCCCTTCTTTTTTGGCCACACTGAGGGACTTTCAAGGGATCTTTGTTCCATTCCATATATAATAGTTTGCATCTGCTAATTCCAAACTCCCAGTCAAACCACCCTCACCCATCCTCCCACTGGCAACCACAAGTCTGTTTTCTACGTCTGTGAGCCTGTTTCTGTTTCACAGATAAGTTCATTTGTGTCATATTTTTTTTTGCCACACCTTGCAGCATGTGGGATCTAAGTTCCCCAAACAGGGATCCAACTTGTGTCCTCTGCAGAGGAAGCGAAGAGTCATAATCTCTGTACCACCAGGGGAGTCCCTGTGTTGTATTTTAGATTCCACATATAAATGATATCATATGGTATTTGTCTTTCTCTTTCTGACTCATTTTGCTTAGTATGATAATCTCTAGGTCCATGCATGTAGCTGCAAATGACATTGTCATTTGTTGTTGTTCACTCACTCAGTCGTGTCTGACTTTTTGTGACCCCAGGGACTGCAGCATGCCAGATTTTCCTGCCCTTCACAGTCTTCCAGAACTTGCTCAAACTCATGTCCATCGAAACTGTGATGTTGTCCAACCGTCTCATCCTCTGTTGTCCCCTTCTCCTCCTGTCTTCAGTCTTTCTCAGCATCAGAGTTTATTCCAATGAGTTGGCTCTTCACATCAGGTGGCCAGGGTATTGGAGCTTCAGCTTCAGCATCAGTCCTTACAATGAATATTCAGGGTTGATTTCCTGTAGGACTGACTAGTTTGATCTCCTTGCTGTCCACGGGACTCTCAAGAGTCTTCGCCAACACCACAGTTCGAAAGCATCAGTTCTTCGGGACTCAGCCTTCTTTATGGTCCAGCTGTCACATCCACACATGACTACTGGAAAAACCATAGCTCTGACTATACGGACCTTTGTCGGCAAACTGATGTCTCTGCTTTTTATACACTGTCTAGGTTTGTAACTCAGATTCGAAAACTCAGCAACGGCCACAGGACTGGAAAAGGTCAGTTTTTGTTCCATTCCCAAAGAAGGGCAATGCCAAAGAATGTTCAAACTACCATACAATTGCACTCATTTCACATGCCAGCAAGGTCGTGATCAAAATCCTCCAAGCTAGGCTTCAATAGTGTGTGAACCAAGAACTTCCAGATGTATAAGCTGGATTCAGAAAAGGCAGAAGAACCAGAGATCAACTTGCCAACATCTGATGGATCATAGAAAAAGCAAGAGAATTCCAAAAAAACATCTGCTTCATTGACCATGCTAAAACCTTTGACTGTGTGGATCACAACAAACTGTGGAAAATTCTGATAGAGATGGGAATACCAGACCAACTTACCTGCTTTCTGACAAATCTGTGGTGGTGGTGGTTTAGTTGCTCAGTTGTGTCCAACTCTTTGTGACCCCATGGACTATAGCCTGCCAGGCTCCTCTGTCCATGGGATTTTTCAGACAAGAATACTGGAGTGGGTTGCCATTTCCTTCTCCAGGGAGAAATCTGTATGTAGGTCAAGAAGTAACAATTAGAACCGAACATGACAGACTGGTTCCAAATCAGAAAAGGAATATATCAAGGCTATATATTGTCACACTACTTATTTAACTTCTATGCAGAGTACATCATGTGAAAAGCTGGGCCGGATGAATCCCAAGCTGGAATCAAGATTGCCAAAAGAAATATCAATAACCTCAGATATGCAGATGACACCACCCTTATGGCAGAAAGCAAAGAAGAACTAAAGAGCCTCTTGATGAAGGTGAAAGAGGATAATGAAAAAGTTGGCTTAAAACTCAACATTAAAAAACTAAGATCATGGCATCTGGTCCCATCGCTTCATGGAAAATAGATGGGGAAACAATGGAAACAGTGACAGACTTTATTTTCTTGGGCTCCAAAATCACAGCAGATGGTGACTGCAACCATGAAATTAAAGACACTTGCTCCTTGGAAGAAAAGCTGTGACAACTTAGACAGCATATTACAAAGCAGAGACATTACTTTGCCAACAAAGGTCCATATAGTCAAAGCTATAGTTTTTCCAGTAGTCATGTATGGATGTGAGAGCTGGACCATAAAGAAGGCTGAGTGCCAAAGAATTGATGCTTTTGAGCTGTGGTGTTGGAGAAGACTCTTGAGAGTCCCTTGGACTACAAGGAGATCAAACCAGTCAATCCTAAAGGAAATCAACCCTGAATATTCATTGGAAGGACTGATGATGAAGCTGAAGCTCCAATAGTTTTGCTACCTGTTGCGAAGAGCCAGCTTATTGGAAAAGACCCTGATGCTGGGAAAGATTGAAGGCAGGAGGAGAAGGGGATGACAGAGGCATGAGATGGTTGGATGGCATCACCAGTTGGCATCATCAATGGACATGAGTTTGAGCAAGCTCAGGAAGATACTGAAGGACTGGGAAGCCTGGCATGCTGTACTTGATGGGGTCACCAAAAGTCAGATATGACTGAGCTACTGAACAAGAAAAGTTTGTCATAGCTTTTCTTCCAAGGAGCGAGCGTCTTTAAATTTCATAGGTGTTGTCACCATCCACAGTGATTTTGGAGCCCAAGAAAATAAAATGGCATCGTTCCATCACACACACGCACACACCCCATACGTCTTGTTATCCATTCATCTGTCAATCAACATTTAGGTTGTTTCCATATTTTGGCTACTGTAAATAGTGCTGCTATGTCCAGATACATGTCCAGGAGTGGGATTGCTGATCAGATGGCAACTCTAGTTTTTTGAGGATCCTCCTTACTGTTTTCTATAGTGGCTGAACCAATTTACTTTCCCACCAACAGAGTAGGAGGATTCCCTTTTCTTTAAGTCTCGACAGGATTTGTTATTTGTTGCCTTTTTAATGATGCCCATTCTGACCAGTGTGAGGTGGTACCTCATTGTAGTTGGGTTTTTTTAAACATTTATGTATTTATTTATCTTGTTATTTGACTGTGGTGGGTCTTTGTTGTTGCATGTGGGCTTTCTTTAGTTGTGGTGAGTGGGGACTACTCTTGTTTTAGTGTGAGGACTTCTCATTGCAGTGGCTTTCTTGCTATAGAGCACAGGCTTTGTGCAGTCTGCCTGTGGGTTTCAGTCATTATGGCTCTTGGGCTCTAGAGAGCAGGCTCAGTAGCTGTGGTGCATGGGCTCAGTTGCTCCACAGCATGTGGGATCCTCCTGGACCAAGGATTGAACTAGTGTCCCTTTGCACTGCAAGGTGGATTCTTAACTGCTGACCCATCAGGGAAGCCACTCATTGTAGTTTTGACTTGCATGTTTCTCTAATAATTAGCCATGTTGAACATATCTTTCTGTGCCTGCCTGTCGGCCATCTGTGTGTCTTCTTTGGAGAAATGTCTCTTTAGTCTTCTGCCCATTTTTACTTGGGTTGTCTTTTCGTTATTGAGTTGTATGAGCCATTTATATATTTTGGAAATTAAGCCCTTCTCAGTCTCCTCATTCTCAAATGCTTTCCTCCCAGTCTATAGGTTGTTTTTTTATTTTATGGTTTCCTTTGTTGTACAAAAGTTCACAAGTTTGATTAGGTCCCCTTTTAAAAATTTTTTGTTTTTATTTCTATTGCCTTGGGAGACCGACCTAAGAAAACATTGGTACAATTTATGTCAGAGAATGTTTCGCCTGTGTTCTATTCTAGGAGTTTTATGATGTTAGATCTTTAAGCCTTCCAGCCATTTTGACTCTCTAAATTTTTAAATACAAAACATACTATAAACTGCTGGTATTGGTCCAACAAATGGTGAGGACTGTGCCTTTGTAGAATAAGGATTGCTTCACTCTACAGGAAAACTTTGAACTCAGAAATTCCAGGGCTACATGATTTGTTTGTTTCATGATCTCCCAGGGCAGGGAGTCAGGGTAACTCTGGGAAGCCCAAGTGGCCAGTCAGGTGATGACTATAGTTTCCCTGTAAGTCCCCCAAAGCAAGTCAGAAAGCTTCTCTTTAGGCTCTACACAAGAAATACTTAACTAAAGTTATCATAATTTCCCCTCACCCCAAGTCCAATTTGTTAGTTTAGATTTTGGTTTTAAGAGCCATTGAAGTCTCCCTCAAAGCTTACTCATTTAAAATCTGTCCATAGTCCTCTTCTTGGTGTGTGTATACCTTGAATTACTTTTTGTATTTAATGACATGTCTGTCCTATATTTTGACTTTTTGTTTTATAAAAATCTGTTTTTATTTTTGACTGTATTGGGTCTTAGTTGCAGCATGGTGATCTTTGTTGCAGTGCTCAGGCTGAGTTGCCCTGTGGCATGTGAGATCTTAGTTCCCTCACCCACTGGGGATCAAACCCATGTCTCCTGTCTTAAGAGGCAAATTCTTAATCACTGGACCACCAGGGATCTTTAGAGTACAAATTTTCAACAATGTCATTTCATCTGCATTTTCAGATGAAAAATAGTAACTTCTCATTCTATTTTGTGACTAAAATTTGGTAAAGTTTAGTCTGTTTTCAAGTTTTATATGGTTTAACAATTCCTAGCTACACTAGTACAGTATTTATTGTTCATTTGAATAAAGAGCTTGCATGAGAAACTGTAGCTGTGTATTCAACAGTCATGCTTTGGACATGAGTAAATTAACAAAATATTTTTGAGTGCCTACAGTTTCAGTGACCAGTCATATTTTCAGAACTCTGAATCAGGTGAACCCATCAAGGGCTAGGGCTGTGTTGTCAAGTGTATATTACCAGCTTCTAATACACAGGTATTAGGACTCCACAGATGCTTGTTGAAACAGCGTTTTAGTTTAGTTTTTGTTTTTATATTTTGGCTGCACTGGGCTGTTTGTGGAATCTTAGTTCCTAAACCAGGGATTAAACCTGGGCCCTTGGCAGTGAAAGCATGGACTCTTTAACTACCGGCCCACCAGGGAATTCCCACAGCATTTTAAACATAAACTATCTTTGGAAATTCTTAGTTGGATAAATTCTCTCTGTACTTCTTCAATGTTAATATTGCTAGATTTATATTCTATAATATTTGGAACATACTTTTGTACTAAAAAATGTAATTATTTAAAATTAAAATTTAACTGAGTGTTGTTTTTAAAAAATCTGACAACCCTGTCAATTTGCCTCTACATATGCATTGAGTCTCTGACATTTGTCAGGAACTAGGCTAGGCAGTATCACTAGACTAGACAGTAGTGAAAGAAATAGACCCAGTGCAGCTGCCCTCCTAGATTTGATAGTTTAGCAGGGAAGACAGACATTGAATACATCATCATGTACTTAATTAAGTACTGAAATAGTATAACAGAGGACCTTATTAAGTCAGGGTTTAGAGAAAGTTTGCATCTCTAGTCCAGATCAAGAGACATTTACTTTGAGAACTATATAAGAGGGCCTCAGTGAGATGAGGGGTAATGGAGAAGGGGAAAGCCTTCCTGCAGTTAAAAAGACCTGTTCAAGGACCTTGGGAGAGGAAGGAGCGAAGGAATTGTCTGCAGGTGGAAGGTCAGTGTGGTTGGGATTTGGCAAGGGGAGAAGAGCTAGATTGAGAGAGGAATGTTAGGACCAGTAAAAGATTTGCCTACTAAGCCCAGGTACAATGCTAGGCAGTGGGGATTTCGAAATGAGAAGCAATTACTGCCTCAAAAAACTCTCTGTAGTGACTGAAAGGAATGAGGGTAAGAGGAATAGACAAGAAGTAAATTTTAATTCTACTTTCAAGGAGCATGGTTATACATATCTTTGTCAAAATAAACATGTCACAAATAAAGATTTGTTCTTATCTGTCTGTTCATCTGAACTGTAGTTACCAGCAGGAATTGTTTTGGAGGATGTTTGCATATCATTTTTGAAATATGGGGGAAAAGTCTGAGACTAAAGAGCCAGTGGAAATCCATTGCTAAATATCCTTACAGCAAATTAGGTAAAATCCGACTTTTCAGCAGTTATTCTCAAGGATGTATTTCAAAAAAATAATAATAATAATAAAGAAAAAAAAAAAAGAGTAACCTTAACTATTTTAAGAACTTCCACCCAGAGCTAGTAGAATTGTTTTTTAGCCTGGTTCTTGTTCCAATGGGCAGGAACTTCTAAATTCTCAGCATTAATCCAGATTTCTCTTCGTGAAAATTTACTGATACAAGAGACAGGACCACACATTCTTTGTGATTTGTAGTGTAGAGTGTGAGCTAACCTGCTTGCTTTTACTGACTACAAAAAAAATACAATCCATTGTGAACACCTTTGGGATCCTAAATATAATCGATGACTGCTGAATATTCATTGGAAGGGCTGATGCTGAAGCTGAAGCTCCAATATTTTGGCCACCTGATTGACACGAAGACTCCACTCATTGAAAAAGACCCTGATGCTAGGAAGGGTTGAGGGCAGGAGGAGAAGGGGAGGACAGAGGATGAGATGGTTGGATAGCATCACCGACTGGATGGACATGAGTTTGAGCAAATTCTGGGAGTTGGTGATGGACAGGCAGTTCATGGGGTCTTTTAAGAGTCGAACACGACTGAGCGACTCACCTGAACTGATGACTGCTGCAAACAAGTTTTTAACTCAAATCTTCCACGTCCTCAGAAATATTGAAAATGCTCAAGAAAAATATTTCTGAAATTAAAAAGGAAGTTCGGGAATGGAAATTAAGTGTACTGGGCTACCTTGGGACGTCGTGTTACAAAGACCCAACGTCTAGTATCTCAATAAAGGGAAAGTTTTAATAAAATATTCCTAACAGCAATATTCTTCGAAAAGCTAGCATTTCAGTAAAGACAGCTGGGTCTTTTACTTTGCAAACTGCTTGAAACCCAAATCGAAAGTGCCAACTTCCACAGAGGTGTTGAACACTAGCACTACACAAGCTCCACGCCTAGCTCCGAGAAGTCGGAGACAAACCAGAGAGCACGCAGGGTGGGGATAATCTCGCGAGAAGCAACGTATAAATCATTTTTCGCGATATTTGGTGCCCAGCCCCTTTCCCCCTTCTCTCTCTTGCAGGATCACGGTTAATCTCGCGATCTTTTGGAAGTTCCGTTGGGGAAGATGGCGGCGGCCGCGAGCACCCTTCTCTTCTTGCCGCCGGGGACTTCAGACTGAGTCTTCCCTGGAAGAGTGGGACTGCAGGTTCCCTGCGTCCCGGGAGCCCGAACCAACTTGGTTCCTCCATTACTGGTGGGGAAGGGCATATCCTCTTGTGTAGGACTTAGGCCCTCCCCGCCGTCAGGATGAAGGCTCAGGGGGAGACCGAGGGTGAGTGACTGAGGGGGAAATCAGGGGGCGGGACACAGCTGGGGGAGCCAATGCCTCCGCGGGGGCCACTCTCCCGAGGGCTCAGGATCTAGGAGGCGGGATATGTCTTGAGTTTTAGATTCTGACTGCCTTCCTTGGTGATGGAGAGCTTCGACTTTGGGGAGATGGGGGCTCCCAACTTGAGTGTGAAGGTTTCCTATTTGGCAAGGGGCAACATTTGGGCCTCAGGGCATTTTTTAGCCTAAAGAGATGGGAGACCGGGCAAGTGAACGTAAACTTTCTTCTTCAAAAGAGAAATCTGAATGATGACATAAAACAATAATAGGACGCTATATATCAAAGTACTGTAAGATGTTTTGTCGTGAATGAAATGATTAGGTCCTTATGGTATTAAAAGCCAGTAGTTTTAAAAAATGTCACAGCGTTCATATCTTGTGGTATTGTATATTTTTAAAATGCTTTTAATTTCAGTCTTTAAATATCTGAACTAAGAACTGTTGAAAAACACTTTTCTGTGTAACTTTATATTCTCTAAAGTTCCACATTTCAGCTTAGATGCTCCCTTAGCGTTTTGGACATAGTTCTGTTGATACACGATTATTTTTTTGTCTTCTCCAGTGTACTCTGAGCTTTGTAGAGCAGGATCTTGCCTTACTCATCATTGTATAGTCCTGGGCACATAATGTTGTGTTGTTGTGTTAGTCACTCAGTCGTTTCCTACTCTGTGACCCGACGGACTGCAGCCCACCCGGCTCCTTCGCCTGTGGAATTCTCCAGGCAAGAACACTGAAGTGGGTTGCCGTTTCCTTCTCCCGGCACATAATAGTTGCTCAAAAAAACGTTTCACTGAAGCATTTTTGTAAAGATTTATCGTCGGCCGCCTTCTTTTTTTTTTTTTTTTAATCATCGGCCGCCTTAAGGGAGAGAAGGGAGGTGTGTTTGAAGGAGAAAGAAAAAAGGGTGCAGAGGAATGACAAGTGTAAGTGGAATCTTAGTGAGGCAGGAATTTTGTCTAGTTTGCTCACTGCCGTATCTCTGAGATGTAAAATAGTGCCTGAGTGAATGTCTTAAATGTGGGAATTGCCAAACATTTCTCCAGAATTATAAACTGAATGAAACATCCCCAAGAACAGTTTTCCAGATGAAGGCCTTGGAGGGAGGAGTTGAATCTCGATCTGAAGATGTCACTACTTTATCTTTGATTGCTGACATTCTATTCATCTTTCAAGACATCTTTTCTGTAACATCCCTAAACTAATTACACACTTTTCCTCCTTTGAATTTTGATAGTAATGTGTCCCTATTTTTAAGAGCATATCTCATTTTGCTTTGTGTGATGGTTATTTTCACATTAACTTATCCACACCCCCTCACAGATGTCATCTCAGGCATATTGTATTTTTGCACTGCTGGTCTCCAGCACAGTCCTTGCTCATGTTAAGCAGTTAAAAGAATTACAGGAGTGTTGGAGGTTGTAGGAGGTTCCTTCAAACACTATCTGGGATCCATTCTTTTCTACCTTTCTCTTACCTTTGCCTGAAACTCATCCTTTAGTCACTTGACATTTCCTTTGTTCGTATAGTTTGAATTCGAACAGGAAATAGCTGAATGGCAAATGAAGCTTGTTTTCTTGACAATACTTACAAATTGATCTCTTAAAATTATGTGAAAAAATTAAGAAAGTCTCTATTTTCACATTGAAAACCAACTAACTATAGTAAGGCCATGTTCAAATGTATGCTCTGCATATGTCATGCAAAGGATTTCATGCCTATCATGAAATTATTTTGTCATTAAATAGTAGTCTTTATCCTCAGGACTGGAGGTGGTTCTTTTTTTGCTTCTCATTAAGTCTGAAGAGAAAGCAGTCCCCTTCTATAGTGTTGTTAGATTAGGCCCATAATTTCTGTCTACTTATTAGAAATGAATTCTTTGTGTATTTTGAAGTAAATGATATTGGATAAGATTTTAACTTGAGTTCGTACCAGGATGAAGTATGGGAGTTTTGTTTGCAAGAAAAACTGTGGAAGGTCTTGAAAGAAGAGTTGCTAATAATTTTTTCTGATTTATATCTTAGAGTCGGAAAAGCTGAGTAAGATGAGTTCTCTCTTGGAACGGCTCCATGCGAAATTTAACCAAAATAGACCTTGGAGTGAAACCATTAAGCTTGTGCGTCAAGTCATGGTGAGGACTGTGGTGAACTGGATAAAGTGTTGTGCTTAGAAAATTATTTGATAAGCTAAGTTACCTATGTAGACTTTTTCTAGCTAGTTATTATGGTGTGTCTTCAGTTTTATTTCTCATAACATCATACGTACATGATGGCTTTCAACTTTTAAGTCTACCTAAGAAGAAGATATGTTAATAGAATTGTGTTAATCATGAGTTATAGTAAGCTGGGATATTTTAGGCAAAAGTTGTAAGAAACACACTTATAAAGCATAATTAGTTTCCTAGTGACCTAGTGTTTAGGATTCCCAGCTTTCATTACTGTAACCTTGGATTCAATCCCTGGTTGAGGAACTAAGATCCCACAAGTCCCACAGTGCTGCCAAAAAAAAAAAAACAGATACATGTGATAGCCTGATATAGAGAAACATTTACTTTTTACTTCCTGTCAAGCTCCTTGATTCTAATGTGTTAATACTTTCATTGTATCTATACTGGTAGTAGAGTTTGCAATCATTTTTATTAACTTCACTTGTTTACTCTGTGACTTCCTCTATAGTACTTTCTCCTTCCTGAGGCATTCACCAGTATGGGGAGCCCTTAGTTAAGTGGTATACAGGGAGTGGGGTGAGGGTATAGCACAGCACTAGTAAGAGAATTGAATTTGCTGTCAGAAAAACCTTTATTTTAATCTTGACTCCACTACTACCTGTGTAACCTTGGACAAATTGCTTGTTTTTCCTACCCTCAATTTCCTCATCTAGGAGGTAGAGACACCAGTTTGAGTAAGATGAGCAACACCAGTTTGCTTTTTCGCACAGTTTTGCTGTAAAGATCAAATGAGATAATGAACACCAAAATGTCATGTTGCTTAGAGATTTCCATAACTAAGTTCTACAGACATCTTCTGGCTCAGGATTGTATACATAAAAAAGATTTGTAGTTTTTTTTTTTTTTTTAAGTCTTAATGAGAATTTTTCCAGTCTGGGTATTCAGAGGTTGTCATTTTTGTACTAGAAGGCAGCCATATTCTAGTTTGAGATACCACCTCTAAATGATATTGTCATTAGAGAAACATCATGAGCTAGAGGACTCCAGGTGCCTACTAAGACCCTCTCTTGGGTTACCAGTTCTTGGTTTGGTCACCAAAGTTTCCATTGTCTACTTATCACTTTTGCAGATTCAGAAACCTGCTTTTATTGGTATGTAAAAGATTTTGAAGAATTTTCAACAACTGTGTGTGTGCATGCTAAGTCTCTTCAGTCATGTCCAACTCTTTACGACCCTATGGACTGTAGCCCACTAGGCTTCTCTGTCCATGGGATTCTCCAGGCAAGAATACTGGCGTGGGTTGCCATGCCCTCCTCCAGGGGATCTTTTAAACCCAGGGATTGAATCCATGTCTCCTGTGGCTCCTGCACTGCCGGCAGATTCTTTACTGCTGATCCACTGGGGAAGCCGTTTTAAAACTGACATACTAACAGAATCTCAGTAGATTAATATGAAAGTCAGAATGCCAGTTTATTAATGAGGGTTTGTCTTTCCAGTTACCAAAATACTGGTATCCATTGCCTAGAGCAATGGACACAGTCCTTGTCTATTTAAGGTATAAAGGAATCTGGATTATTAATTAAGCAGATATTTGGGAGCGTGGAATTAGAGCCAAGAAAGATGGATTTAGGGCGTGGAAAAGCCTCAAAACCTATCCTTGTATCATAAAACTGCTGATACTTCTGGGGACTAGAATGTTGTACAGAGAGAAACTGCTTCCTTGGATAGGTTTAGAAAAATTATGCTAAATTTTTGCTCTTTGGATTTTTGGATTATGTATCTTGTTTCCTAGAGTCATTCTGTTGGGTGGGCCAAAAATTTCATTCTGGTTTTTCTGTAACATCTTATGGAAAAATCCAAATGAACTTTTTAGCTGGCCCAGTAGTTTAACTAAGGTTTGGTTGTATTTCTTAGATTACATGCATATCACCTTATTAGGTTTGGGAATTGTCAAATTTGAGCCACCCCATTGTGAGTCTTAGGATATAGTCATCTTCTGCAGGAGGCTGATTTCATTTATTACATTTTGATTCTTCTAATTTTTCCCTGAAAATTATTTTAGATCTGGAAATACCTTTGTTGTAGACTCTTTTTTTTTTTTGGTTGCACTGTGTCATGTGGGATCTTAATCCCACAGCCAGGGATTGAACCCACGTCCCCTGCTTTGGAAGCATGAAGTCTTAACCACTGGACCACCAGAGAAGTCCTAGATGTGAAAATATCTTTTTCTCCTTTCATGGATACGGATATGGTGTATCTATGTATTCTGTAGATTAACCTTTCCTCTTTTGGATAGATGGACAAAATAACAATTAAAAATTTATAGATTATCTAGAATATATAAGAAATACAGAGTATATAGACTACTTCATAATCTGTAGACTATCCTGAAATATTATTTCTAGAATAATATATGTGTTTACCAAAAACTATTGGCTTGGTTAATTTTTACCTCAAATGTTTTCCTATTTTAATATAGGAGAAGAGAGTTGTAATGAGTTCTGGAGGGCACCAACATTTGGTCAGCTGTTTGGAGACATTGCAGAAAGCTCTCAAAGGTTTGTAAACATTGTTGAAATATGCTAACTTCTTAAAAACGCTCCAGTTTAGGAAAGACTTTTATACTTATACTAGAAATATAAATTGAGATAGGTGGGTGTCACTCTTGATTTCATTATGAAGTTGAGATGAACTTTTACCTGAACTTTTCTTTTTAACCTGAACTTTTGAAACATCTATTTTTTATTCTATTTTGAAGGCTGGTAGAGACTCAAAAAATAATTGATGAAGGGTAACTAAGATAGCATATTGGAGGGGAAAATTTTTTTCCTTCACATGTTCTCTCCTAATTAACTCAATAAGAAGATGGACTTTTTGACTCTAAGACTTTTACAGTATTTATTAACAGTGTTTTCATAAGAAAATGAAAAGAGGAAAGAAAAAAATGTTTTTAGGAAAGCAAACATGAAATTTAAGTCATGAGCTTGATTATTCAAGCTTATAATTACTACTTCTGTCTGGTTTTGAAGGAAAATGAAAGTAAAAACAGACAAACAGGTTTTACACTGATTATCACAAATGAGCTGGGATTGAATCCATACCCACTTTACCACTAGATGACCAGCAAGTCCCTAAGTATGTCTTCTTTAAAGATAACTTGTCCCAAATGAGTAAAGAAAAAGGGAAAGGAGAAAGGTCCAGTTTTTTTCAAATAGATCTTTTTTTTGGACCCTTATTGCTTAGGCTGCAGCTAAGCCTTATCAGTGAGCTTTGTGCAGATTATAAGCATTTGAACTATAGATGAGCTTTGTGCAGATTACAAGTATTTGGACTATTGAATGTGTTTATGGCTTTGGAAGGACAGATATACTCCTCAGGATGTTTCTGTCTTTGAAGAATACTATTTAAGTTATTTGGAGTATGCTTTGTGATTTCCTTTTTTTCACCCTTTTGTAGTAACATCTTTACCAGCAATGACCGACCGTTTGGAGTCTATAGCAAGACAGAATGGGTAAGTAGTATATCTGTAGGCAGAAATATTTAACTTAGTGTTGACTTTGGGTGGCTTTATTTATGTGTCTTCTATTAATTTTTGTTTTGATTTGTTCCTGCTAGACTGGGCTCTCATCTCAGTGCCAGTGGCACTGAATGTTACATCACGTCAGATATGTTCTATGTGGAAGTGCAGTTAGATCCTGCAGGACAGCTTTGTGATGTAAAAGTGGCTCACCATGGGGAGAATCCTGTGGTATGTGTTGATATTTCACTGGAATCTGTGGGGTTTACTTAGGGACATTAATTTTTAAAGAAATTGTTGGGGTTTGAAATAGCTTGGGTTTAGGTTTTTTCACGAGCCACTGTAGAGATGATGTGATGGGCTACAACATCAATAGCTGTAGAGTGGAATTTAGAATACTCTGGGTCCATCTCTGACATCATCCAAAGGCTTTGACAAGAAGAAACACCAGAGGAACTTTTTCCAATTCATATCAACAAACATGAGCCGCAGTTGAACAATAGGTGCTGGGGATACAAATAATTTAAATTCCTATCCTCAAAGAACTTATAATCAAGAAGGACAGATAATCTTGTATATAGCTAATGTCTCTGAAAAGCCCTGTAATAGACAGGAATGTAAAAGGTGTATAACCAGACAATTGGATATGAATTCCAGGGATGGCTTTAAAGAGAGGTCCTAATGTTTTAAACAAGCAACTGAAAGTTGATTCCTTTATAAACTATTTCAATATATTTGATTTTTAATTTCCTGACCCAACCCCATGGTTTACCAAGTAGGAAGAAGATGTCTTTGATATCTTAATATAAGGACCTTCTATAGTTTTAATGTTTCTGTTATAAAGCATGTGTTATTAATAAAAAAGAAAAAAACTTTTGATGTCTTCAAGCATCTTAAAGTAGTGTAGAGTTTTAACATAATTTCTTTAATTTCAGAGCTGTCCAGAGCTTGTACAGCAGCTAAGGTGAGCAGCTGACATTTACATTCCCTTTTATTGGCAGACAGTGCTGTTCTTTATAGTTACATTTTGAGAATGGTCAGAATTTACTTTTCTAAGGAACAACTTTATTTTCTTGGGTCAAGATTTTTCAAAGTCTGTACTTGATCACTTTCAGCATTGACTTAGCTTTTTTTTTTTTTTACACTCTATTCCATCTATCCTAGGATTTCCCGACCTTGACAGTATTGCCATTTTGGGTTGGGAGATTCTTTGCTCTAGGGGGTTGCCCAGTTCATTCTTGGATGTTAAACAGCATCCCTGGTTTCTCCCAGCTAGTTAGGATCTATGATAACCTCCTATCTGTGACTTTGATTATCTATGATAATCAAAAATATCTCCAGATATTGTCAAACGTCCTCTGGAGGACAAAATCACTCCTGGTTGAGAACTACTGAGTTTACCTTAGGAATTCTCTGTGGAACAAAATAAACAGAACCTAATTATTGAATTAGAGAAAGCTTGAGAAAATTGAGTCTATACTATGGAAAGAACTTTTTTTCACTTTGAGAAAAATTGTTTTATATTTAAGGTTTATGGGTCCCAAATCATAGTAAAGTGCTAGGCTTAAAGACAGTCTCTTTTAGTAATTGATGTTTTTTTTGTCATTGGCTTATCTTTTCTCCTTTAATTGAGTGGAGATTTCCAGGCTTAAATTTAAACCCCGAATTAACTCTCTGGAAATTTGAGAAAGTTGTTACATCAATTTTATGTTTTAAATATAGTGAAGTTATCAGATACGGAGGAGTCTTAAGGGCTTAACATTGAGAAATAAGTTTTACAGTCAGCCTTCCAGTGATCAGTTTAATGTCCTTACAGCCAAATACACCAGATTTGAATGAGCTTTGAAAAATTGCAATGCAACATAAAAAATAACCTTTTATGATTTCATTTACTCAATAAGTCTAGCAAAGATGTATTATCAGAATAGTCCAGGAAACCAGTATTTCTGGTTCTAATGTAGAATAGGAGACTGTACCAGTTTATGAACTGATGGTATTCTAAAGTTAATTTGTAAGCATGTTTGGAAGTGGGAACCTTAGAAAGAATATTAGTCTTTACCAGGTATTTTTAATCACTCTGTATAGATGATGATTTTAAGGTAAGGAATATATTTTGCTGTTGCTCTTGTTTCTTTTTAGTGTCTTCATGGCACTTTGGGCAATAAGTATTCAATAAATGCCTGATCAAGTATCTGACATTGTCAGAGCAGTATAGTTTTCAACAGACATTTTTTTTTTAAAGTTTGAAAAAGGATATAGAGACTTAGAATTGTTGAGTTGTGTTGGATTCCTGCCTATAAAAGCTTACTTGACTAATAATCCACCTCTGAATGTTAGGTTTTAGGATGCCAGGATTCCTGGTAGTAGTTTCTTTTTCCTGGGGTAATTTGTTATAGGAACATTTTAAAATATATCATTTGTCTCCACACTACCTATTCTGCCTTTGCTTAGGTCTCCCATCTCTCTCCCACTGTTCATTTCCTTTCTCTGCTCTTACTGTATACATGAAAGTGTCCTATCTTCCTAATTTATTTACTTCCTTTTTCTCTCTGAAAGATTTTTTTTCCTCATGACATCCAGTCATCTCAGTTACAAATTAAGAGGGGAAGTGATTTAAATTAAGTCTCATTACTTAAGAACAAATTAGTATATGAGGTAACAGGTCTTTTTGACTATCTTTTATACTGTTTATTAGCACCTTCTCCCAAAAAATGGAGCAGAGAAAGGAGAATATTGTATTTTCTTTTGCAACTTTTGACTGATTCTAGAAAACTCGGGGGGGGGGGCAAATTATTAAGATTAGTTTTATATAGCCTTGATTTGATTTTGGGGACTTTGCTGATAAGATTGAGTAGTAATTGTATGTTTTATTCTCTTCCCTCTCTCCTCTTCCCTGAACATCTCACAGGGAAAAAAATTTTGATGAATTTTCTAAGCACCTTAAGGGTCTTGTTAATCTTTATAACCTTCCAGGGGACAAGTAAGTATTTTTTGCTTTTGTTTGAAAAATTAGTATAAATCTATAAATCATTTTTTACTTAGAAATTTGCCAAGTCTTCTGCCCTAGCTCATTTCTGATTTCTATTCATACTGACAGTCTATAACTCAGCTTCTAACTTAATGTCTTTTAAAGGTATTTTAAATAAACAGTATCTGGATTAACGATTATAGTGCTAGAAGGTAGATTATAATCCTTGAGGTATCTTCAGCATATTGATTTCTAGGCTGAAAGAAATTGTCATGGGACTGGTTTTATGTTTTTAACCTACCTGGGATTCTGCTTACTTGCTTGGTCTTTTAAGTAGAGATAAAAATTAGTTTTGGTAGATCACTAATGATTTTTTTTTTTTAAATATCTAAGTTGCCTCCAAGGTAGATTTGCTCTCTAGGCTTTCAGTGTTTGTGTATATTTGTTAACTAATTGTTGTTCTGTTTACTTTCTAGCAAATTGAAGACTAAAATGTACTTGGCTCTCCAATCCTTAGAACAAGATCTATCTAAAATGGCAGTTATGTACTGGTAAGACTGGCTAAAGTATCAATTCTCTTTGACCTTGTTCTTAAAGTTTTTTTGTCTATGGTTTACTAGGCTTCTGTTATTTAAAAAATACGTATTATAGATGTATGTTACTATGCATCTGTATTTTACCTGTACTGTACATCTTGTCCATATCCTTTCACTTCCCAAATGATTGCATTCCATTTTCTTAATATCAGTATCCCTAAGTTGTTGGTTGGTATTCCATAGGTTTTATAAGAAGACTTGTGAAACCTGGCCTCCCTTCTGATAAATAATAGTATAGTTGTAATTTTTGTTCACCATATTATACACTGGTGTATTCTCAGAAATAATCCCTTCACCTTGAGGGTGAAATATAATTGTTAAATGCCCAAGATAAAGTCATTAGGATAGAATTAAAAGATGTGTAAGGGCTGAACTCATTATCACATTGTATACTAATACCTTCAGGGCTTAAATGTAAATAAACATAGATCCTTTGTCTTGCAGGAAAGCAACCAATGCTGGTCCCTTGGATAAGATTCTTCATGGAAGTGTTGGCTATCTCACTCCAAGAAGTGGGGGTATGTGATGCTATTTTGCTTTAGAAAAAAACCTAATTTTTAGTTGAAAGATTACTACTTAAAATTTCATCTTGGTTTTAGAAGCAGAAGGTGAAAATTACTAGTCATTTGTGATGGTTTTCTTTTTGTTTAATTGAAATGTAGTTGATTTTCAATGTTGTATTAGTTTCTAGTATAGGTAAACTGATTTAGTTATACATACTTTTATTCTTTTTCCTATTCTTTTTCCTAATAGTATTTATTACAAGATACTGAATGTAGTCCCCTGTGCTATACAGTAGGACACTGTTGTATAAATTTGTATCTGCCAATCCCAGACTCCACATTTACCCCTCTCTCATTTGTGTATTTTTCAATGGTTTCTAAGGTGTCAATACTTGCCCTCCCCTAGTTTTCTTATTTTTTAATTGTGAAGTAAATTGTTGCTGCTAGAAATAATACTTATGCTTCTGTCATATTTCACAAGCTGCTTTGGATCATGAGTTCTCATATTTTAAACTATTTTCTTGTATATAGGTTTATAGGAAGGGAATATTTTTCTTTATTTGTAAGTTACCTGATAAAGTAGTGATAAGTTTTATTTTTCATAGGTCATTTAATGAACTTGAAGTATTATGCCTCTCCTTCTGACCTGCTGGATGATAAGACAACATCCCCTATCATTTTGCATGAGAATAATGGTAAGACTTTCACTATAAAGTAACTAAAGGTTTTGCTCAGTGTTTAAAAAATATTTTTAAAAAGTTGAATGCCCAGACCTGCCTGTACTTTATGGTTTGCTACTCCCAAGTGAATATGCCATCCCTATCAAAGTTTTCCATTTCTACCAGAGTTTGCTTCTGATACATACATACACATTCATACATATATACACATGTATATATACATCTGTTGTCGTCTAGTTGCTCAGTCATGCTCGGCTCTTTTGTGACTCCATGGACTGTAGCCTGCCAGGCTCCTCGTCCATAGGATATACATACATAATAAAAAAGCCTAATTGGTCCTTTCGAATGAGTAAATGAGTGAATGAGAAAATGTAAATGATCTGACTTGAAATTTGCTTTAATCATTACTTTAAAGGTAAAGAAGTTAACCAACTTACTAAAGAACTAAAATAATGGATCTTACTTTCTATTTGCACTTTTTTTGGGGTGCACCACATGGCTTGCTGGATCTTAGTTCTTTGACGAGAGATGGAACCCCATGCCCTTTGGAGTGAAGGCACAGGGTTCTAACCATGGACTGCCAGGGAATTCCTGTATTTGCGCTTCAATAGACTAAAACCTAATGAAAAATGGGCTAATACCTCATTTTGCTCCCCTTTTAACTTCAATCATTGACTGTCTATGGTCATAATTCTATTTAAATGCATTCTGAAGTTGGAGAAAATAAGTTAATATTGGTAATCGGTCTTTAAATGTTTTTTTCCTTATACTGCATTGTTTCCTATATTTTGTATTATTTACTAACAGAATTATTGGTTTGTTAGAAAGGTACTTGTAGCATTTCTAAGTTATATAGGTATAGAATCTGATAATTAAGGCTGACAAATTACACAGAAGCTAGCTTTTTTTTTTTTTATGTTAAGATCCTTATAATTTGTGTTACTCTGGAGAATACCTTTTTTTTTTCTTTTTCCCAGTTCCTCGATCTTTGGGCATGAATGCATCAGTGACAATTGAAGGAACGTCTGCTATGTATAAACTCCCAATTGCACCATTAATTATGGGATCACATCCAGTTGACAACAAATGGTAAGTGAAATATAATTCTAGGGTAGCAAAGTCCATTTTTTTCAACTTTAAGCCCAGTAAGAAACAAGTATTACTTTGACTTGGCTCTTCCCACACTTGACTTTCTAGGGGTGGGCTTTTTGTTTTATCCATTTGATTTCTCTTTTCAGTATTTGCATGCTCCTCTTTGAAGTCTGCTCATAGAACATAGCTTTATCGTGAGAGAGAAGAGAACTGTGCTACTTCCACTGGCTTAGTGGTTTAGTGGTTGCTCTGTGGGATTTTCTTATGGGACTTTATGTTGATCTGGAGCTATGTTGGAGCAATATTAATAACTACAGAATGTGTTTCAGGATAGATGTTCAATAAGATACTTTAGGGTTAACAAATAGGATATTTTGGAATTGGGGGAAGGAAGTTCAAAGAGTGAAGTTTGATAGCCTTTGTATGTGTTTATATGATACAAATGTGTCTTGAGTATTGAGATTTTTCATTTTTACATCAATTCAGTATCCCAATCCTTCACTTTTTTTTTTTTTTTGAAGGACTCCCTCCTTCTCCTTAGTTACCAGTGCCAACAGTGTTGATCTTCCTGCTTGTTTCTTCTTGAAATTTCCCCAGCCACTTCCAGTATCTAGAGCATTTGTTCAGAAAATTCAGAACTGCACAGGTGAGTTTTAAGAAGCATCAGAAGCTAACAACTGTTATAAAAGTGAAAGCAAACTTCAAATTCACATTATCTTAGCCCTCTTTCAGTCTTGACTTCAAAAAACTAGTGATAGGTATAGATATCATGGTGTTTTGAACTACTCAATGCTTATTAGTAAGTACTTTTTGAATAAATGGGTGAATGAAGGGAAAACTGAGCTGTCAACATTTTCATTTTACTGTGATTATATTGATCTTTGCTATTCCAGGAATTCCATTGTTTGAAACTCAGCCAACTTATGTACCCCTCTATGAACTGATCACTCAATTTGAACTGTCAAAGGATCCTGACCCCTTACCTTTGAATCACAACATGCGATTTTATGCTGTAAGTAAGGCCTTATGGATTGTTGTAGATTATGCTTGGACCCAAGATCAGAATCTTCCTTTTATAGGATACCTGAGATCAGAAGACATTCTTTTGGCTTACTGGATCATGTCCTGTTTTCTCAGTCAGGCAGGAAATTACAGATATCTTTGAAATGTACTGAAAAAGAACATAACTTCCAAGTTAGGAAACAGTGTACATTGAATTGTTGAAATTTCAAATGAAAGTCTCTTAATGGTATTCTAAACTTTTATAAGCTTATAAGTAGGTATTAAGAATTCTTGCTGTTTAATCCTTTCAAGTGCTGTGAACTTCTAATCTACAGAGTACTTACAGAGAAGAAAAGTACTGGAATGAGTGAATTAAGGATGGTTTTAAAACCACATCTGAACTTGAATTTATTTGAATGTTTGACAGTAGTCTAAAGTAACAGTTCCTCAATTCTGGCTCCATTATAACTGTAGAGGATGTTATTAAAAATAAAAATTTTGCACTTACTGTTCAGGGACCCTTTTTATACAGATTTCTGAGGTAATTTTTATGTTAGCTAGGTTAGGAAACCACTGGCAGAACATTTACAAAAAAGGGGTCTTTTCAACCAAGTGAGTGATTGGCATTTAACATCAGCTGACTAGTAATTGACTGTGGAGCTTTACTGTTCAGCAAGAAATTGCTGATTTTTGAGGAGTAGGGTGTTTGTTTTGTTTTTTTTTTCAGGATAGTTTGTGGTTGGAGTACAGTGGCTGAGTAAATAGCATTTGTTCCCTTTGTTCTTTTTGCCCAGGCTCTTCCAGGTCAACAGCACTGCTATTTCCTCAACAAGGATGCTCCTCTTCCAGATGGTAGAAGTCTACAGGGAACCCTTGTTAGCAAAATCACCTTTCAGCACCCTGGCCGGGTTCCTCTTATCCTGAATCTGATCAGACACCAAGTGGCCTATAACACCCTGATAGGAAGCTGTGTCAAAAGAACTATTCTGAAGGAAGGTACTGCCTTTTCTTTTGCTATATTTACCAGTAAATGGTACTGATTACTCTAGTAGTTCTCTAATTTGGTGGCTCATCATATCACCTGTGGAGCTTCCAAAACTACAAATATTTGGTTTCCATACCAAATGAACTTAATTAGAATCTCTGTGGGAGGAGTTGGGAATCTAGTTTAAGCTCTGTGGATAATTTTGATGGAAGCAATCTGTACATTGGCATATGGAAACTACTGAGTTTTTTTGCAATGGACTTACTGTTTTTCTGCATGCAGTGGTGTGATTGGGTACCTAGGGCCCTGAATCTTGCAGCAGATATATAAGGTATAATTTGAAATTTTGTAGGAAGAGAGTTCTTGACACCTAAATTTTAGGTTGTTAGGCAGTGCTTCTCACGTTTTAATCATGAGTGTATTTTCTCCACCTTCTTTGGAGAATTTTGTCATACAGCTAAAAATAGGTGAGACCTGTGCTTTTTCTTTCTCTCCCAGGATTCTGGAATGCTGATGTTTTTCACAGTTTGCTCTTAGAAATCTTGATATGAATTTTGGCTGCTCTAGTTGATCATAGTTAATTTTTTACATTAGTTGTAAACATTTCAGTGATAGAACTGTGCCAAATGGTAGGCAAGAAGAAACCCAGAAGGTAAACCAGGACATATATTTTATGGGAATGAGAATTGTTCCAGAAATGAAAAATTTTGGAAAGTTGAAGTAATGACACAGAGCATGTGCAAGTATCCTTATGACCCTTCTGTTTCATGTATCTCAATCCTAGGAGATTATCCACATAGCTTTAGAGCATTTAAAAATGAGTTTTTGTGAGATAGTTATAAAGTTAGTCCTACAGAGGTGCATACTTTTTCCCAAGAAAGTATGTAATTCTTGTCTCTGGGCTTTCAGCATGTTTGGCTTAGAAACCAATGATGATAGTTACATGTAAGTGTATTTCACATAAATATATCATTTTAGATTGTATTCTCTACATCCATGTTTACCAAACTATGGAATGTATAGCTAACAGCTGTATACTAGTAGAAAGCAGTGTTTATAACAGTGATTCTGATGTCTGCTTATCAAATAGAATGAGAAACTCCTTTTGGCCACGTTTATTTTCAGCATTGATTTTCAAGGCAGGATGTTTATATCTGCCAAGGACTCTATCAATTTAGAGATTAAATATCTTCATTTAAAAAAACTGAAGTTTACTCTGTTTTAGAGTATTTATAACATAAACTGTTAGATTCTTAGGAATCTGATTTCTTCAGTCACCTGTGAGTGCCAGTGGGTTTTATGTTTTTAAAAAAATATGTGGGATTTAGTTTTGGTGAGGGAGAGAAAGAATTTCATAATTAATGATTACTATTTACATATCTCAAGTCTTTTTATCTGGTTGATTATTTTATGATCCTTTTCTTTGCCTTTTAGATTCTCCAGGGCTTCTCCAATTTGAAGTGTGTCCCCTCTCGGAGTCTCGTTTCAGCGTGTCTTTTCAGCACCCTGTGAATGACTCCCTGGTGTGTGGTGAGTTATGTGGGTGGCTAGCACCTCTCTCAGGGTAGCAGTTTGGTCCTTTTATCTCTTCTTGAAAAGTCAGAAACTGAAGCCAAACCCATCCTAAACACCTCCTATATGTTTTGTTTTTCAGTGGTAATGGATGTGCAGGACTCAACACATGTGAGCTGTAAACTCTACAAGGGGCTGTCAGATGCACTCATTTGCACAGATGACTTCATTGCCAAAGTTGTTCAAAGGTAGCACTGGCCCTTTTTCATCAGAGTACCATTAAGAGGTGTATAAAGAATGCTGTTTTCAGGAATAAATGAATTAGAAATTTAGGAGGAAGGCATTTAGTCACTGCTTTGAATTCACACATCTCTGCTTTTGGAACTAGAAGCAATATGAGTTTTTGATTTTATAAATCTCATGAGAGTAATAGGAAGTAAAGTAGGTAACTTCAGACCCAGTGTTAGGGATCTTTTATGAGGGAGAGGGCTGAAAAAAGATGTAGATCTTTTTTTCACTTTTCCTCTGTGTCATTTTTGTAAAAAAACACATGTAATATGTCAAACAGCAGTATGTGGGAAGATACTTTAGCCATTCAACTTGCTGGAAGCATTAATATGTAATTTCAAGATTTTTTAGAGCAGGTATGAGTGGTCTGTTTAGTAAATAAAAATATATTTTATTGACACATAAGACATGCCTGTAAATGAACACGTGCCTGTTCCTTTACTGTCTATGGTAGCTTTTGAGCTAAGATGGCAGAGTAGTTGGACAGAAACCATATAATCTTAAAAAGTCATTGTATTACTATCTGGTCTTTTAAGAAAGGTTGTTGACATAGTCTAGAGCAAATTGTTTTCAAACATGTTTATAAACATAAATTTATCTGTAACATAAAAAGTGCTTTGCTTTAAAATAAAAAGGATTTCCTGCCAGTGGTGGTACTTTTCACAGTATAGCTTTGGGGTGATTTAAGCTACTTAAGCATAGAATTTGATGGGTCAAGAGATTTTTCTAGTGGTTCATCAATTAAGATAAATTGTATATACTGTTACACCATTAATCATATGTGACGTCCCCAAAGGAGGGCATTTTCTTACTGAGGTCATTATTACCAGTTTTATTTTAGTTCAGTATGGTATCTAATTATTTGGACTTTTGTTTATAATTGGTTTGTTTTTGGTGGCATGTCAAAGGAGGTTGATGATTGCCTCCTGGTCCAGACTTTTTTTTTTTTTTTGGCTGCTCTGTGTGGCTTGCAAGATATCAGTTCCCCATCCAAGGATTGAACCTGGGCCCGCAGCAGTGAAAGCTTGGAGTCCTAACCACTAGACCACCAGGGAATTCCTTCCAGATTCTTTTTATTTATTCATTCATTCATATAAAATATTTATTTGGCTGTGCCAGCTCTTAGTTGTGGCATGTGGATCTTTTGTTGTGGCATGTGGGATCTAGTTCCTTACCAGGGATCAAAATCAGCCATCCTACGTTGGGAGTATGGAGTCTTAGCCACTGGACCATCAGGGAAGTCTTCCTCCAGATTCTTGGGTATATCCAAAGCTCTGGCATTTTACAGAACTGCTCCTGCCTTACAGGTTATCTGCCTTACCTGAAAACTGTTTATTGCAAATCTTTACTTAAGACAAAAGTAAAGCCTTTATCTCAAATGAAAAATTGGTTTAAGTAGCAGCTAGTGCATTGTTCATTTTGTTTTTTCCATCTTATTTTACAGATGTATGTCGATTCCTGTGACGATGAGGGCTATTCGGAGGAAAGCTGAAACCATTCAGGCCGACACCCCAGCACTGTCCCTCATTGCAGAGACAGTTGAAGACATGGTGAAAAAGAACCTGCCCCCGGCTAGCAGCCCAGGGTATGGCATGACCACAGGCAACAACCCAATGAGTGGTACCACTACACCAACCAACACCTTTCCGGGGGGTCCCATTACCACCTTGTTTAATATGAGCATGAGCATCAAAGATCGGCATGAGTCGGTGGGCCATGGGGAGGACTTCAGCAAGGTATCTCAGAACCCAATTCTTACCAGTTTGTTGCAAATCACAGGGAACGGGGGGTCTACCATTGGCTCGAGTCCGACCCCTCCTCATCACACGCCGCCACCTGTCTCTTCGATGGCCGGCAACACCAAGAACCACCCGATGCTCATGAACCTTCTTAAAGATAATCCTGCCCAGGATTTCTCAACCCTTTATGGAAGCAGCCCTTTAGAAAGGCAGAACTCCTCTTCCGGCTCACCCCGGATGGAAATGTGCTCGGGAAGCAACAAGACAAAGAAGAAGAAGTCATCAAGATTACCACCTGACAAACCAAAGCACCAGACTGAAGATGACTTTCAGAGGGAGCTATTTTCAATGGATGTTGACTCACAAAACCCTATCTTTGATGTCAACATGACAGCTGACACGCTGGATACGCCACACATTACTCCAGCTCCAAGCCAGTGTAGTACTCCCCCAACAACTTACCCGCAACCAGTACCTCACCCCCAACCCAGTATTCAAAGGATGGTCCGACTATCCAGTTCAGACAGCATTGGCCCAGATGTAACCGATATCCTTTCAGACATTGCAGAAGAAGCTTCTAAGCTTCCCAGCACTAGTGACGATTGTCCACCCATTGGCACCCCTGTTCGAGATTCTTCAAGCTCTGGGCATTCTCAGAGTGCCCTCTTTGACCCTGATGTCTTTCAAGCCAATAATAATGAAAATCCATACACTGATCCAGCTGACCTTATTGCAGATGCTGCTGGCAGCCCCAGTAGTGACTCACCTACCAATCATTTTTTTCCTGATGGAGTAGATTTCAATCCTGATTTGTTGAACAGCCAGAGCCAAAGTGGTTTTGGAGAAGAATATTTTGATGAAAGCAGCCAAAGTGGAGATAATGATGATTTCAAAGGATTTGCATCTCAGGCACTAAATACTTTGGGGGTGCCAATGCTTGGAGGTGATAATGGGGAGACTAAGTTTAAAGGCAATAGCCAAGCTGACACGGTTGATTTCAGTATTATAGCAGTGGCTGGTAAGGCTTTGGGTCCTACAGATCTTATGGAGCATCACAGTGGTAGCCAGAGTCCTTTATTGACCACTGGGGACTTAGGGAAAGAAAAGACTCAAAAGAGAGTAAAGGAAGGCAATGGTGCCAGTAATAGTAGTCTGTCAGGGACAGGATTAGACAGCAAACCAGGGAAGCGCAGTCGAACCCCTTCTAATGATGGCAAAAGCAAAGATAAGCCTCCAAAGCGGAAAAAGGCAGACACTGAGGGAAAGTCTCCATCTCACAGTTCTTCTAACCGACCTTTCACCCCACCTACTAGTACAGGTGGATCCAAATCTCCAGGCAGTTCAGGAAGATCTCAGACTCCCCCAGGTGTTGCCACACCACCCATTCCCAAAATTACTATTCAGATTCCTAAGGGAACTGTGATGGTGGGCAAGCCCTCTTCTCACAGTCAGTATACCAGCAGTGGTTCTGTGTCTTCCTCAGGAAGTAAAAGCCACCATAGCCATTCTTCCTTATCTTCTGCTTCCAACTCAGGCAAGATGAAAAGCAGTAAATCAGAAGGTTCATCAAGTTCTAAGTTAAGTAGCAGTATATATTCTAGCCAAGGGTCTTCTGGATCTAGCCAGTCCAAAAATTCATCCCAGTCTGGGGGAAAGCCAGGCTCCTCTCCTATTACCAAGCATGGACTGAGCAGTGGCTCCAGCAGCACCAAGATGAAACCTCAAGGGAAGCCATCATCACTTATGAATCCTTCTTTAAGTAAACCAAACATATCCCCTTCCCATTCAAGGCCACCTGGAGGCTCTGATAAGCTTGCCTCTCCAATGAAGCCTGTTCCTGGGACTCCCCCATCCTCTAAAGCCAAGTCCCCTATCAGTTCAGGTTCTGGTGGTTCTCACATGTCTGGAACTAGTTCAAGCACCGGCATGAAGTCATCTTCAGGGTTAGGATCCTCAGGCTCATTGTCTCAGAAAACTCCCCCATCATCTAACTCTTGTACAGCATCTTCCTCTTCCTTTTCCTCAAGTGGCTCTTCCATGTCATCCTCTCAGAACCAGCATGGGAGTTCCAAAGGGAAATCTCCCAGCAGAAATAAGAAGCCGTCTTTAACAGCTGTCATAGATAAACTGAAGCATGGGGTTGTCACCAGTGGCCCTGGGGGTGAAGACCCAATGGACGGCCAAATGGGGGTGAGCACAAATTCTAGCCATCCTGTGTCCTCCAAACATAACATGTCTGGAGGAGAGTTCCAGGGCAAGCGTGAGAAAAGTGATAAAGACAAATCAAAGGTTTCCACCTCGGGGGGCTCAGTGGATTCATCTAAGAAGACCTCAGAGTCTAAAAATGTGGGGAGCACGGGTGTGGCAAAAATTATCATCAGCAAGCATGATGGGGGATCCCCCAGCATTAAAGCCAAAGTGACTTTGCAGAAACCTGGGGAAGGTGGTGGAGAAGGGCTTAGGCCTCAGATGGCCTCTTCCAAAAACTATGGCTCTCCACTCATCAGTGGTTCCACTCCAAAGCATGAGCGTGGCTCTCCCAGCCATAGTAAGTCACCAGCATATACCCCCCAGAATCTGGACAGTGAAAGTGAGTCAGGCTCCTCCATAGCAGAGAAATCTTATCAGAACAGTCCTAGCTCAGATGATGGCATCCGACCTCTTCCAGAATACAGCACAGAGAAGCATAAGAAGCACAAAAAAGAAAAGAAGAAAGTAAAAGACAAAGATAGGGACCGGGACAAAGACCGAGACAAGAAAAAATCTCATAGCATCAAGCCAGAGAGTTGGTCTAAATCACCCATCTCTTCAGACCAGTCCTTGTCTATGACAAGTAACACAATCTTATCTACAGACAGGCCCTCAAGGCTCAGCCCTGACTTTATGATTGGGGAGGAAGATGATGATCTTATGGATGTGGCCCTGATTGGCAACTAGGAACCTATTTAAAGCAAAAATATGGCCAGAGAAGAACTAAGTGTATAGGCAAATCACCATAAGGAGTGAGTCAGACAGGTCTGATTTTGTATTTAAGAATCTTAAATGGCATGGCTTTGACACCAAGTGGGATGAATTTTGAAAGGCATAGCCGGACCCTACTAAAGAGACCATAGGGTTTGATTCTGGTTACCACAAATCACTTGTTCCTTTGCCAGGAAAAAAAAAAAAAGTTTTAAAATATTTGCTTATGAAAGGGAGGGGGTGGGAAGGGCTTAGGGAGAGGGAAGGGTGGGAAACAGTTTTGTGGGAAATATTCATATATATTTTTTCTCCCTTTTTCCATTTTTAGGCCATGTTTTAAACTCATTTTAGTGCATGTATTTGAAGGGCTGGGCAGAAAATGAAAAAGCAATACATTCCTTGATGCATTTGCATGAAGGTTGTTCACCTTTGGGTAGTTGTCCATTGAGGCAGGGGCAAATGAAGGACTTGGGTCATTTTGGACACTTAAGTAATGTTTGGTGTCTGTTTCTTAGAGGAGTGATTGGGGAGGGAAGATGATTTTAGCTATTTATTTGTAATATTTTAACCCTTTATCTGTTTGCTTTTATACAGTGTTTTTTCTAATTCTATGAGGTTCAGGGTTCAAAATGATGGGAGGCAAGGAGGCTTATTTGCTGGTAGGGAGCTTGTGGCTTATGCTGGTAATGTAGTATCAAGCTGAAGCAGATCAGTCAGAGCCCACCTTTGGAGTCAAGTAGAAAACCAAAATGGTGTTTTTGTTATAGGAGGTTTTTCATAGGGTTCAGACATCATAGGAATATTAGGAGTTATCTTTCTGTGGAGGTATTGATTTATAGTTTCTTTTTCCTTTAAAGAAAGCTCGGCTGGCTTTTTGGGATGTAAACCTGTTTTCAAATGCAGTAAAGTTTAAAAGTGGGATAGCCTCCCTGACCCAGTGGCATGAAAACCATTACAGAATTCATAGTTCTCCTATTTCTACAGTGTGCCAAAAGTCCACGTCCCAGCATTTTGTTTGTAGGAGAACTGATGCCATTCCTGAGAACTGGGCTCCTTGTTTCCCTTCATCACAAGGATAAGGAGTCCAGACTTTAATCACTCCACTGTATGCTCCCTTAGATAAAACAGTAAAAAATTTGCAGCCATAGTTCACTTAAAACAGTTTTCAAGCTCACTTGAAGTAATGGGGGCCTGGAATGCTAGGTGGGCATGAAGATAAACCCTTGCTACTATGTAGCAACACAATTGGACCTTTTTGGAAGAACAGGTCTGAGTCTGGATTCTGGGGGACATCAATAAGAAGCCCTTCTCATACATATAGAAATCCAGGAGACCATTTGAGTGCAACACAAGTTCTCAGTATTTGGAGGGTCCTCTCAAAATTCTGCGGCCTTACTTTGATTTTGACACCTGCACTGTGCCATTCCTGATGATTCCATTCAGGATCTGTATCAGCAGGATGGGGCACGATCCCCAGCACAACTCTTCTGGATTAAAAAAAAAAAAAGCCAGGTGATTCATTTGTGTGTGTGTGTGTGTGTCATAAGTGGAGTGACTTCATCAGATACTGAAGATTTCTATATTCAGCTCTTTCTGCAGGTTGGAGTTAGCATAGAGTTGGAAAATCAGCTTTGGCTTTCTTTCCTGACTGTCTCTGATTTCCTTTAGTGTTCTCCCTTTTCTGGTCATCAGCTCTCAACAACTCTGCCACTTTTGTGTCCCAAGGTAATAAGAAGTAGGAAACGAAACATTGCAAAGTGGAGCAAGAAAAGTTATCGGTTACCGTATCAGAGTCAAATGTCTTGGGTGACACTAAGGAGGACATGGGCAAGGTGATACCAGAGTGCTTTATCTTGTGATGCTGATACAGTAGCAGCCTCTCAGACATACAACCAGGTTGGATTTCTCACAAGTTTCTCACCTAGTTTGGAATCTTATCCCATTGGTTTCTGCAGGAAAAAAAAAAAAAGTTAAAATGGTTTTAAGTTTGGGTGGGGAAAGTATGGGGAATGTACTACATAATATCAGGGGCTCAGCTCCCCCAAGTAGAGCCAACAAATACCAAAATGAGTAAACTGGGAAGCTTTTTCTCTCTTTCTGTCTTCATCCCAGATCAAAGAATTCCGAGTTAGGATCTGGATGAAGGATAAGCCCCTGAATTGTCGATGGGCACACCCCACACACTGACCCAGCATCTGAACTTGCTTAACAGGGAGCCGGGGCTAAACTGCTTCACCCTGCCTGAGAACCAGGGAGCACTGCATTTCTCCACAGGGTGGAGGAGAAGAGGCAGAATAAACCAAGCCTGGGACACCTCCCTCCTGTCTAGGTGTACTCATTCTTCTGTTTCAAAAGACGACAAGGACATGAAGTCAACTTCTACCTATCTTCTGCTGCTGGTGTCTTATGTATTCTTAGTTTGACCTGATTCCTCTTGTCTTTTGGCTTCATGTTAGGGGTTCTTGGTCAAAACCTGCTCTGATGTACATGAAGATTCCAGGTTCAAAAAATCAGTTTCTTTTAAAATAAGTATGGGGGGAGGCATGAAATGAAACAGGATATAATTGCCAAAACTAGGCTTGAGGTTGGTGGCTCTTGGAAGGATTTTCCTTAAGGCCTAGGTCTGAAAATACAGGGCAGCACTATCATGAATTCTGAAAAGAAACCTTCCAGGGAGCCAGTGAGTCATAGTATCCAGTTGAGTCACTTAAAGCAGATTCCAGTATAGGAAACTCATTCACAATCCCTTGGCAGTCTCATTTTTTTAACCTTTTGTTCCTAAATCTCCCTCCCTCTTTATTTCTACCCTTAAAGTTTTTTTGAGGGGTAGGAAGTACCTAACATCTCAGAAGCTAGGTTGGGAAACATGCTCAGTTGTAGAAAAACTGAGCTTTAAATTTTGCGTTTTTAAAATGTACATCAGGAGCAGTTGGGGAGGGTCTTTTCTAAATAAACTTTCAAATTTGATTTTCTGTGCATATGGCCGTTCTGTAAATACTTTGGGGTTTTTCATTTTTTTGAAAGTAGACAAAAATCTGTGGGATTTTTTTCCCAAAACATTACAAAAATGTGTTTATTTACATGCAAATAAATTTCTTTGATAAAAAGCATCATATGTATGTGTAATAAATTTTTAACTTTTGAATGCTTTTGTTTATTCAGCTTTTAAAAAATCCAATCAAAAAAATTTAACAAAGTAAAAAAGTCTCCTGAGTAGTACTTGATAATGGGTTAACTGGAAAGGATAATTGAAATTAGAGAAAAACCTGTGGAAGTTTTCATCTGA
Organism: Capra hircus; assembly: GCF_001704415.2. Lineage (NCBI taxonomy): Eukaryota > Metazoa > Chordata > Mammalia > Artiodactyla > Bovidae > Capra > Capra hircus. The sequence goes on along the minus strand of NC_030826.1, from coordinate 39,483,298 downwards.
CTTATCTTGCTCAAGCCACTTTTACTATCTTTTGCAGGCCTCTGTCACCAAATTCTTCAGTAGTTCTTAGAAAACTGCTCTAAGATGCTGCTACTGATAAGTCGCTTCAGTCGTGTCCGACTCAGTGCGACCCCATAGACGGCAGCCCACCAGGCTCCCCCGTCCCTGGGATTTACCAGGCAAGAACACTGGAGTGGCTTGCCATTTCCTTCTCCAGTGCATGAAAGTAAGAAAGTGAAGTCGCTCAGTGTGTCCAACTCTTACCGACCCCATGGACTGCAGCCCACCAGGTTCCTCCGTCCATGGGATTTTCCAGGCAAGAGTACTGGAGTGGGGTGCCATTGCCGCCTTCGAGGCTCTAAAATGAGATGCAACCATAAGGTGGTTTTTATTTGACGGACGTGAAGCAGTAACATTAACAGTGTCTGGGACAGGAGGAGGCTGTAATATCTAGACCTGGGTGTCTGGGCTTGAGAATAAGTTTCTGAAGCTGGTTTCCTTGCTTAGGAAGTCCTTTCTAAGATTTAAAAAAAAAAAAAAAAAAACAGTTAATTATAAAAAAGTGCTTGGAAGGATAAGCCTTTCAGGTAAAATGTGCCCGTTGAAAAGATCTCTGCGCTTGTTCTTAAAGTAAGCTCATCTCTTAAATCAGACATTCATAATAAGCCAGTCACTGAAAGTGCAAAGGAAAAGTGGTAGGAAAACAAAATCATCTACTTCGGAATACAATTAGAAGTGGTCCAGCCAGGACTGCTAGAATTTGTGATATAGTTTCTAATATTTTATCTTTGGGATATAATTCTGTGGTTTTCCGCTCTAAAAGTAAACATTCCTTATTTCATAGAAATCAGATCATAAGTTTCGAGACCTGGAATTGCTAAAGTATACTATGACATACCATGACACAACCCAGCTTCTATGGAAAGAGAGAGAATGTTAACCACTGGGCAAGTTGTCCGTCCCACGCTCCCCCCGCCCCGCCCCGCACCGCCCCGCACCGCACCGCCTACTCGTTCAGACACGCTTGTTTCTCCCGCCAAAGTGGCGTCAGGATCAGGCTCTCACCAACCAGAGCGCTGATTGGAGGGCGGGTAAGCGCTAGAGCCCATTGGGTGCCAGCGGCGGTCGGGCGGCTGAGGGGCGGGGGAAGCCAAGGCCTTTCTGTCTCACCCGCCCCCACCTCCACCAAAGCGCGCCCCTCCCCCAGCTAAAGAAATGGTCTTCCAGCTTCTGCACTGCATCCCCTGACCACAAGGCACGAGGTGCGGCCTCGCTGCTCGTCCCCAGAGCAGACGGCAACGCAACTGTGCCCCCGAATCCATGCACAGGGAGATCCACGCCCCACAGCGGCCCCCCAAGCCTCACTGCAACACCCGGTAATGCAATCCACGGAGGCGGGGGAGGCGGCAGCAGCGGCGGCAACAGCGGCGGCAGCGAAAGCAGCAGCAGCACTGCCCCAATCTAGAAACTACCAGAAAGGAGGAAAATGGCTCCGAGCAGGGACCGCCTGCTACACTTTGGGTTCAAGGCGACAGTGAGTGATAGGGGAAGGGAGCTGGGTGGCTGGGAAGGACATGTGTACCAACACGGGCTACTGGGAAGCGACAAGACTTAAGGGGCTGGGAGGACAAGACAGACAGCTCAAGTGCTTGGTGGGTTGGTGCGTGCTGTCTGTCGCGGAGGGGAGAGGTGGGGGCTCGGGTGCTGTGTGCAGTTGTCCTGCTTTCTTCTCTCTCACCGGTCGGCGAGCACGCGCGCACTCGCACCCGCCCCACAGCCCCTCCCATAGACAAATACACACAGACACATAGGCACTTCCCTGCCTCTCCTTCTCGCGGTGGGCTTGTCTGCCTTGGAGGCGAGAGCGGGCTCGCGCCGCCGCCACCGCCGCCGCGCTCCCGTAGCTCTTGGGCTGACGGCCGCGGGCTCTGCCCGGGGATGGGGGAGGGGTGGTCCTGCGCCGCGGCGCGCTCCTCCTCCTCCCCCTCCCCACGCTGTTCCGAGGCCCGGGCGGCTCTGCCCAATGAGGAGCGGCGTTGCTGGCAGGTGGGGAGTGTTTTTGTTTTGGGTTGAAGTTGAGGCTGAGAAGAGAGAAGAGCTAGCGACGAGCAGTCGTCGCCACTACAGCGGCAGGAGGAGGAGGAGGCCCTGCTGGAGTCGAGAGGTCTCTCCTCCCCGCCGACGGCCCCATCCCGCTGGTCCTCTGCCTCGTCTCGGTACCGGAACTCCGGGGCCTGCCCGGGGCCCCCAGTCTTGCACGCCGCAGCGCCCGGCCCCGGCCGCACCCGCCGGCCCCATGAGGAGGGACGTGAACGGAGTGACCAAGAGCAGGTTTGAGGTGTGCGCTTGGGGCGGGGGTGGCGGGGGACGGGTGCTAGGGTCCCGTGAGGAAGACTATTTGCGCTCTCATGCCCCGGAAAATTCGCTCCGCACCGAATCTCCTCTCTCGCCTGGCGCCGTCACCCACTGGCCTCTGGGGCTGCCACACTTCTCTCCCGTTTCTCGCCACCCAAAAGCTCAGTGCAGCCCGGCTTCCCTTGTCCTCCCGGCTGGTCGCCTCCTGCGTCTTCCACTCGCGGGCCCCGACGGGGATTAGCTCTGGCGCCCTAATTCCCCCTCCCCCCAATATCATTCAGCTTTCCATTCTTCACACAACCCTTGGCTTGCCTCCCTTCACCCGGCAGAAAAAGCATCACAGCTGCGATCGACCGGAGGGACCTCGTTTCCTTTCTTTCTGCCACTTTATTCTTGAAGCGAGGGGGAAATTATGGGCCCAGGACTTTTTCTGTGAGTTTGAGAGACTGGTTAAACTAGAGGAGTAGGGGTGGTAGACTGAGATGATAGAAACGTACACAGGTTTTCGGTGCTGTGTGGTCTGGGTATTGTTCTGGTACTTCCTCTTCTTTCCCGTGTGGTCCGTACTTCTGTAGCTCATTGTTTCTGGGAACTCTTAGATGTGTACAGGCTTTGAGGTTGGGACGAAGGTCTGAGAGACTTAAGAAAATCCTTTCAAGTCCCTTTGTCTCTGAGAACTTTTCCTCTGACAAGAGAGGTTTATAGAAGAAATAAAACATCTGAAAGTGTCTCTAGGGAGTAGGCAGTGTTGGGAAATGATTTCTTTGGGAAGTGAAGTATTGTAACTACAGGTGAATTTCTATAGTATAGTAATATACTGGGAGGTTTGTTGAGTGGACAAGAAAGAGAAACAACAGCAAGAAGAGTAAATGTTACCTGGCCTTTTTGGACAGAGAATCAGGCTGACCTGGAATCACTCACATTCAGTGTACATCTCACTTGATGTTTTTCTTCATTTTCATTCGAAGGATGAAATTGTAAGACAGACAAAAGTTTCAGGAAACTTGCCAACTAAGCGTAGAGGATGAAATCACTACCTAAGGGTCTTCAGTTTAATCTTTTCCTTGATCTCTTTTTATGCTTATGGAGAAAATAATTTACCCACAAAGGTCAAGACAGGAAGTGTTTGGGGAGAGTTTAAATTCAGAGCTACAACGTTACTACAGCGCCAGGAGTGGAGAAAATCAAGTAGTTTATGTTTGTGTTTACTTTAATAGAACTTTATGTTGCCCTGATGTAGAGAGACCCAGAAAGCTTAATTTATGATGGTTTCATATTCAGTACTACTCTGAAAGTCCAGACTGTCGTTAGAATTACCAAATAGACATTTAACAGTTAACAGAAATCTTCAAAGGGAAACCCAAATACCGAAGAATTGAGTGGAGATAGCCTTTTGCCATTGCAGTCAGCTCTTTATCATTTTGCTATTCACTTTTAGGTTGTGTGAGTAATTGTTGGAAAGAGTTCTTTGGTAGTTTGTGCTTTAAAATTGTACCACTATATCCTGTTTTTATACTTATATTTTAATTTGTAGTTTATCTGTACTGGTGGTTCTAAAATAATAAAATGTATTGCTTTATTAAGCATATCTGTTTGTGTTGATTGGTATTAACTGGGAACCAAAGTTTTCTGAAAATGTCTGAGAAGAACAATAAGAATGAGGGAGGGAACACCACTCCTACAGTGTTTGTGATTAAAATACTTATTTGTAAACAAAAAGCTACTCTTACTGTGATGTGAAGTGTTAATTTTTGTTGTTGTTCATTCTCCAAGTCTGTATCTGACTTTTCATGACCCCATGTAAGTGTTCATGCTGGAATACAAATGAGAAGGGACTGCAAATGAGTTTCATTATCTGAGTATTTTTTAAAATCATGTACCCCTTAATGACCTAATTCACAAGTAATAAAACAATAAACTATTTGGTCTTTCATGAAATAATACACTTATTGCTAATTCATTGAAAACATTTAAAATATTTACTTTCAGTGGATAAAAGATGTAGATAAGATAAACAGGCTTTCAATATCTAAAAATTTACATCACATTTTTTTAATTCTCAAAATCTCAGAAGGTTTTTAAAAGACTGATAATTTATAATTGTAAGTAGGTAGCTTTGAGGATTTTTCTGAGTGTAGGTAATGTCTGTAGCAAATATATAACAACTAATTTCAACTTAGGTATGGTTAATACAAAACATGAAAGATTATTTTGCTTGGCCACTTTTTTGGGGGGGATAACTAAAACTTTTTTGTTTAATTATTTGAAGTCTTTTTATAAGGAATATTTTTGTGTATTATGCTTTTGGGTGTTGTAAGTGCCAGCCACACACTTTAAATCTCACACTCAAAACAGTAAAAAGCAAAACAAAATATTTTTTTAAGTTAAATCAGGGGAGAAGAGTACCTATTAGGCATCTATATAGCCTCCTGTGAAATAGCCAAGTAGATAACTGTTGGATAAAAGAGTTTAGAAAAAATATGCAGATGTGAAAATTGTTTTTGTTGTGTCACTTTGGCATTAGATCAACACAGTAATAACTGTTATAAGTTAAAATAATATATACTAAATTGTTTTAGTCTTTTATTTGAAACTCATTCAAATACTTGTATGTTACTTGTAGTACACTTTGTTTTGTGGCAACTTTTGATAATTTCCTTTCAAATTTAAAAATGATTGTTCAATGTATCCTGTATGTCAAGTGCACTGAGCTAGATGTTTTTACCTCTGTTACTTCTAATTTTCACAATTCTATTTTGAGGAAAGCTAGGGCCTGACAAGTATTCAAGTTGCACAGCTAGTACATTGGGAAGCCAAGATTCCAATCTGCATTTTTTTTTACTCCACTCTATCATTCTGGTCTGTTTTTAGCATTACATAGCATACAAGCTCATAAAATGTGAAAAAGAGCTTTTCTAAAGTTCTTTATCCAGCATGTTTTATTTTGCTTTTGCTATTGAGATAATATAGCTATCCTTCATTTTAAGTACTGTAACTAGTACTATCTTAACATAGTGACATTAATGACAGACACATGTCTGGCTAGCCCTTGAATCCAAGTTTAGATTTTTTTCAGTTAAGCCTCTCCACTTTATCATACTCTTACTTAGCTCCATTAGAAGAATGTAGTAGTATTGGAGGAAAATACTAAGTATAACCTAAGAAAAGTATAGTAGTAACATTCACTGACATTCTCATACTATTTTTCAATTTAATCAGTGCCTAGAGAAGTTAAGAGTCACATAGTTAGGAAGTGATAAGTTCCAGTTTGGGCATTTTGAAACACTGGGCATTATTTTACTTTTTTTCATTACACATCGCTGCTGCTCTGATAAATCTATAGTACTGAAGTTTGCTTGATTAGGTTGTAATATTTCTTTACCTGCTTCATTTTACTTCATTTTGTCCAAAATAAGAAAAATCATAAACTGTTTTGTGGCAGAAAGAACATACTGCATTGGGAGTTACCAGAACTTGATTTAGTTAATCTTGATTTTTGTCAACCAATTGACTATAGCATTGGTCATCTCTTTTCACTTCTCTGGTTTGGTCATTTACCTCCTCTGTAAGAAAAAGAAGTAGAAATCAATTACTGAGGTTCCTTTTATTCCAGATCCTGTGAATCTAATTTTTTATTAAAAGCTGACCTTGGTCATTTCTTCTGAAATAGCCACTCCAGTATTTGTTAAAGTTTGTAGGCTCAGTCACACAGTTTAGTTAAGACTGCAGTAATGACCCTTTTTTCCCTTAAGGTTTTATCTTCTAATCTAAAGAACATTCTGCATAGTAAATAACCGTATTTTCCAAATTGGTACATGTGGAAAATGTTATATATATTTTCCAGTGGGTGAGAGTCACTTGTTTCACTCTATTTGAAAGGCCTTGCAATGAATGGGAGGAGAACTAGTAAAAATAAGGAATTTTGTTTTTAACACTTTAGAGATTAGTTTGAAAGCAATTACCTATTACCTAACATTACTATAGAAAATAGAAATTAGAAGTGTTCTTTTTAGGCTCATTCAGACGATCTGTTCTTTTTCGAATAGTGTTACTGATGTTTCTTTATTTTACAATCATAGGTGCTTTTGAAAGAGCAGTACATTGTGTCATGTACTTATATTGTGTTCACTCGTTACTTAAAAATAAACATATGTTTGTATCTTGCTACAGTATATATAAGATAAACAGCTAGGTACTGGCTGCTGCTGCTAAGTCGCTTCAGTTGTGTCTGACACTGTGCGACCCCATAGACGGCAGCCCACCAGGCTCCCCTATCCCTGGGATTCTCCAGGCAAGAACACTGGAGTGGCTTGCCATTTCCTTCTCCAATGCATGAAAGTGAAAAGTGAAAGTGAAGTCGTTCAGTCATGTCCGACTCCTAGCGACCCCATGGACTACAGCCCACCAGGCTCCTCCGTCCATGGGATTTTCCAGGCAAGAGTACTGGAGTGGGTTGCCATTGCTAGGTACTGGAAATTATGCTTAATCCATTAAGTCATTAAATTTTTTTAACTTGGCAGAAACTTTACAAAATGTATAGTTGATATTTAAGTCCTACATTGTAAGATGTAATCTGTTTCTACATTGAAGATTTTCATTCATTAAAGCAGTATTTCTGTTAGAAGTATCCATACTTTTAAAGTCATGTCTTCATGTTCTAGGCCATTTGTCAGTTTTTAGCTGTTGGTATTGTTTTTTAATCTTAATTTTAAAAATCTTTCTATTTTCATCTTCAGAGTTGTATCTTTTCAAATTTTGGTATCATTTTTTTTGCAGATTAATGGGTACGTTTTTTTATTCCTAGCCCTTAGATTACTGTTTCTCAACTGGTGACAGATTGGAAACTAAATTAAAAATTTCGGTAATCTAACTAGTACTGTGGTTTTGCAAGGGTATTTTTAGATGTCCAAAATAAAATATTCCGTTACACTAGGAAAATCCAAGGGAGGGAGGAAGAAGAAAGAATGCCCTTAAACTGACCAAATTTAGCTGCTTGTGCAGAGTTGCCTTTACACTGTTTTCCTAGTTAATACCCAGAATTCATAAATTCTTAGATCAGACCCCCACCCAAAAATCGCCTCAGAAAAATGAAGACATCCAACTGTGGTTTGTTTTTTTTCCAACTGGTGGTTTTATATCTTAATGCACTGGGACCCATTTGATAAAAAGATTTTAACTTAATAATAGCCACTAACAGTAGGTGGTAGTATTGAACTACTCAGTAGTATTTGTGCTTGATTCATGTTGCTTAATTATATAACGTTAAAAAATATATGTATTTAAATGCAATAAATCCAAAACAGATTTGCATTAGCTCTTGAAGACTATTTCTGTTAAAAGAGTGGCACTGCTGGCTATTTATTTTCAGCACATATCAAATAACTATTTAGCAGGCATGTGATTTAAAGCTATAGGTAAGTAATCTCTTTATTCCCTAATCCTATTTCCTCTAATTTGATTTTATGGTATTTTGTTGTCTTTATTAAGCCTCATATTTGACAGTTGTAATCAGGTGGAAATATAATTAATTTAATCCATTTTACTGTCTTTTAAGTTTCTATGAAGTAAAAGTCACCTATTTGTAAAACATGGTAGACAAGGATTTAGTCAGTTATGAAACAGATATTGGCTGTGTTTTCTGTCATTTTTGTCCTTGATCCCAGGAGTTTCTAGTAAAAACTAAAAAAGGGAAATAGAACACTGTGAAAGTAAATAGTATATTGATCTTATACATTACTTTGGTGCTAAGACACAAGTCATATCTAATAACAAGGAGGTAAAGATAGGCAATATATCAAATGCCTGCCCAGTTTTATATTATCAGATATACCACCTGTTATGATATTTGCTGATGAATGAAACTTTCTGATCAACCGAAGTATGCAGGCAGATATAATTTCACAAGCATTTAAAAGTAAAAAATGGAAAAGCATTCTCAGTTTCTTACTTGTAATTTGCAATAGTAAGAATATGCCATAAGGTAAGGTAAGGTGAAGTCGCTATCACATCCGACTCTTTGCGACCCCACAGACTGTAGCCTACGAGGCCCTTCCATCCGTGGGATTTTCCAGGCAAGAGTACTGGAGTGGGTTCCCATTTCCTTCTCCAGAGGATCTTCCTGACCCAGGGATTGAACCCAGGTTTGCATTGTAGGTGGATGCTTTACCGTCTGAGCCACAGAGAAGTCTATGGCTATTCTTGGAGAAGGAAATGGCAACCCACCTCCAGTATTCTTGCCTGGAGAATCCCAGGGACAGAGGATCCTGGTGGGCTGCTGTGTATGGGGTCACATAGAGTCGGACATGACTGAAGTGACTTAGCAGCAGCATGGCTATTCTGAGTGGCTTTGAGTTTGTTTTACTGTATGCAAAATGAAAGAATTTATGTGACAGGAAGGATAGGCAAAAAGAAAGCAGTAAAATTTCTAGATTAGGGCAGGCTTTTAAATGTAGAATACCTCTTATCTTATGCTTCCCTCTAGGGAAGATCATTGCCAACTGCTTTTATTCTGAATTGCAGTTACCAACAAAGAGCCAGATTTATTTTATTTTTTTGTCTTTTTTTGCTTTGTTCAGATGGGTGGGGTGAAGAAAAAGAGAAGAGATTTACAGTTCCTTGAAAATTAACAATGTAATATTAAGTATAAATGTTAGTTAGCTACAGTTCTCTGTTGGAATATGTTATCCTTTTTTTGTCATCTTATTTTTTGAGCCATATCATCTGTATATTTTAATGTTCTAATTTTGAAATTAATTTGAGTAAGGAGAGAATGAAAACATTAAGATGACATCTTTAGGGTTTTATAGAAAGGAATAATTTCTTAACTAGGAAACACATGCATAAGTATTTTATATACACATATACATGTGTGTCTGTGTACCTGAGGGTAGATTGTCTCTGTACCTCCATTGTCTAAATTCTAAGGTTCCTTCCAGCATGGAGATCATATGATTCTCTCTAAATAAGTCCCCCAGGTTGCTGTGAGTTGGAGATTAGATATTCAGTTTACTGCCAGTGTTCTTAACGTTTGTTTCTATTACAGTAAACACAAAACAGCCTTTGTGACCTGCCCCTATATTTATTTATTAAATACTACTATATATAAATATTCTTTATTTTATGTACACTTTATTTCATTTTTGGCTGTGCTGAGTCTTTGTTGCTACGTGGGCTCTTCTCTAGTTGAGGCCAGCAGGGGCTACTCTTCAGTTGCAGTGTGGGCTTCTTATTGCAGTGGCTTCTCTTGCCATGGAGCATGGACTTTAGAGCATGGGCTTCAGCAGTCTCAGCACATGGGCTCAGTAGTTGCGGCTCCTAGACTCTAGGAGGAGGAGGGGATGACAGAGGATGAGATGGCTGGATGGCATCATCGACTCGATGCACATGAGTTTGGGTGAACTCCTGGAGTTGGTGATGGACAGGGAGGCCTGGCGTGCTGGGATTCATGGGGTCGCAAAGAGTCGGACACGACTGAGCGACTGAACTGAACTGAGACTCTAGAGCACAGGCTTAATAGTTATGTCACTGGAGCTTGGTTGCTCTGCAGCATGTGGGGTCTTCTCAGATCAGGGATCAAACGTGTGCCTCCTGCATTGGCAGGTGGATTCTTTACCACTGAGTCACCAGGGAAGCCCCTCTGAACCTATACGTGTATATCTGTTTACAGATACGGTGGTTGTTCAGTTGCCAAGTCTTGTCCAACTCCATTTCCCGGAGTTTGTCCAAGTTCATGTCCGGTGAATCGGTAGACCATCCAACCATCTCATCCTCTGTTGCCTTCTTCTCCTTTAGCCTTCAATCTTTCCCACTTTCAGGGTCTTTTCCAATGACTCTGCTGTGTGCATCAGGTGGCCAAAGTATTGAAGCTTCAGCTTTAGCATTAGTCCTTCCAAAGAGTGTTCAGGATTGATTTCCTTTAAGATTGACTGGTTTGATCTCCTTGTTTTCCAAGGGACTCTGAAGAGTCTTCTCTAGCACCACAGTTCGAAAGCATCAACTCTTTGTCGCTCTGCCTTCTTTATTGTCTGGCTTTCATATCCGTACATGACTACTGGAAAGATCATAGCCTTGACTATATGGACCTTTGTCTGTAAAGTGATGCCTTTGCTTTTTAACACACTGTCTGGGTTTGTCATAGCTTTCCTGCCAAGAAGCAATCATCTTCTAATTTCATGGCTGCAGTCACTATCCACAGTGATTTTATAGCCTAAGAAGAGGAAATCTGTTGCTGCTTCTACCTCTTCCCCTTCTATTTACCGTAAAGTGATGGGACCAAATGCCATGATCTTAGTTTTTTGAATGTTCAGTTTTAAGCAGATTTTTTCACTCTCCTCCTTCACCCTCATCAAGAGACTCTAGTTCCTTTTTGCTTTCTGCCATTAAGAGTGGTATCATCTGCATATCTGAGGTTGATATTTCTCCCGGCAGTCTTGATTCCAGCTTGTTTGTGCTTCATCCAGCCCAGCATTTTGCATGATGTGCTCTGCATATAAGTTATAGGATGACAGTAAACGGCCTTGTTGTACTCCTTTCTCAATCCTGAACCAGTTAGTTGTTCCGTACAGGGTTCTAACTGTTGCTTCTTGACCCGCATACAGGTTTCTCAGGAGACAGGTAAGATGGTCTGGTATTCCCATCTCTTTAAAGAGTTTTCCACAGTTTGTTACGATCCACACAGTCAAAGGCTTTAAACAGAGGTAGATGTTTTTGTGGAATTCTCTTGCTTTAAACAGAGGTAGATGTTTTTGTGGAATTCTCTTGCTTTCTGTATGATTCAGTGAATGTTGGCAATTTGATCTCTGGTTCCTGTGCCTTTTCTAAACCCAGCTTGAAAATCTGAAAGTTCTCAGTTCACATAATGCTGAAGCCTACCTGGAGGATTTTGAGCATAACCTTCCTAGCAGAGGAAATGAGTGTAATTGTCCAGTGGTTTGAACATTCTTTAGTACTGCCCTTCTTGGGAATTGGGATAAGGATTGACCTTTTCCAGTCATGTGGCCATTGCTGAGTTTTCCAAATTTGCTGACATATTGAGTGCAGCACTTTAATAGCATCAGATATGTTATACCTCTCTGAATGATTTTTGCCAAGGAGTGAGGAATAGGTATGATTGTGTGATATCCTGGAGTTTAGTGTGTTATGATTCAGTTTTTAATATTTTTGGAATTTATATATTTGTATAAAGAGAACTTATTTAAAAGCATTAGCTTTGAAGTCTGAGTTTGTACCCTGGCTTTGCCATTTACCATCTGTATGACCTTAGTGTGCATGTGTGCTTGGTTGCTCAGTTGTGTCTGATTCTGTGACCCTGTGAACTGTGTCTAACCAGGCTCTTCTGTCCATGGGATTCTCCAGGCAAGATTATTGGAGTGGGTTGCCGTTTTCTCCTCCAGGGGATCTTCTTGACCCAGAGATCAAACCTGGGTCTCCTGCATTGGCAAGCGCATTCTTTACCACTGAGCCACATGGGAAGCCCTGTATGACCTAAGACAGGTCATTTAATCTCTCAAAGTCTCAAATTTTCAATATCTAAAAAATGGGTACAAAACCTACCACACTGGATTATAAAGATTAAATTCTGTGATGTTTTTATAACATTGAGCAAACATTGTACATGATCTATTGTATGATGAGGGCTCAAAAAATGATGCCTATTATTATATTACTTTCTGGAGTGAAAGAGGTTTTGAGTAGACTTTTCATAAATCTGTTTTAAATGCTTTAAAGGAATATACTATTTAAAGGAAAAAGTATTATAAAGGAAAGAACGTAACTAATGATTTCTTTTCATCTGATTCAATTTTATACGTTGGGTTTATTGGACTGGAACACCTATGAATTTTAATCAATGTAGTTGAACCTATGAAGTTTAATCAGTAATAATTTGATGATGTTTATATGGAGTTTATACTGTAACCATTATTGTGTTCACTGTTAGGCAGATGTGGGTAAATGTCTCCTAAGATGAGAATCTGGAACCAAATTGTAAGTTGACATTTAAAACAGTCAGCTTTTACTCAAGAAACTGGTCATTCTTCTTTTTCTGGTTTGTAGAAAATAAAGCTATGGCATGACTGAACATGGAAAAGTAAGTAGAGATGCATTTATTTATTTATTTTTAAGAGCACTGCATTGCTAATACCCTTTCCCCATACTCATCAGTTTTTTGAAAGTTATTTACATGCCTTCATGTAAAGGCACTTCCATTGCAAAAATCACATCATAGCTTGTTTCTGCAGCCCATTTGTAGGAAGGAAACCTGATATATTTTGGAAGTGTCCTTGAATAAGTTGAAGCATTTATTTAATAATGTAACTTTCCTAACATCATGAATGGTAACTTCAGGAAGATAAGGGACTTAATATTCAGTATTCTTGTCACAGCTGACTGGAGTTATACAAAAGCAGCTTCCCAAATCTAGATCTACACAACAGCAAAATATCCAGTTTTATCGAGGTTAACACATTCCTTAAGAAAGAATAATTGTATCTAGATTATTTGCCTCAAAAGGCATTAAAGGCCCTAAATGACATAAATTTCATCTGAGCACATCAGTTTCTGGTCCAGACAGAAAAATCTGGCCTAAATATAGAAGTCAAGAACTCAAGGGACTTTCTCTTTGCACTACTGTAAACCCACACTGCACACTGGGGAAAACTGCTTACTACTCTGTCTTTACAGCTCTTAAATAAGGTTTCCAGTATCTGTTTCCCTACCTTATTACAAACTGGATTAATACAGTGTTTTATGCCCATTATACCTCTGTTGAAACAAAAAAGATTAAACCTAAAACTCTTCCTTTAAAAAAATTTTTTTTATTTTTTTTTCGGCTGTACTGGGTCTTCGTTGCTGCACAAGCATTTCTCTAGTTGCGGCGAGCAGGGGCTACTCTCGATGTGCAGGCTTCTGTAGATGTGGCTCAGTAGTTGTGGTTCCTGGGCTCTAGAGCACGGGCTGGATAGTTGTGGCACACGGGCTTAGTTGCTCCTTAGTTGCTCCTTGGCCTATAGGATCTTCCTGGACCAGAGGTTGAACCCATGTCTCGTTCATTTGCAGAGGGATTCTTTACCACTGAGCCACCAGGGAAGCCCCTAAAATAATACTTCGTGACTTAAATGGACAGCATTAAGGAGGAATAAATGAAACTGGATTTAATTTATGGCAACTGAATTGCACAGTAGAGAAAAATAAGAAGCAATCTGAATTAGACATTTAGACTCACCACTGCAGTTTTTTGTGCAATGCTAATCCCTTGAAAGAATACAAAGTTAATTTGTATTTACAACTTGAACTCCATAGGGAAATCAGTTTACATATCATGGATTTGCCATCATAAAACCAATAGCTCATTTTAGGTTTCTGTCCTGTCCTAGATGTTTCAGCCCTAGAAGCAAGGGCAATAGCTAATGTATAGCACCTAACATATGGTTATTTTACAACTTGTACATTTTACAACTGAAACACATTCAGTTATACTAACGAAACTATCATACCACGCTACAGCCTCTCAAACTACCAAGAACAAATATATCTGGGAACTCAACAAAGCTAATCTGACCCTGTCTGGGGCACAGAAATTCTCAGTTTAGAAAACCAGGGCATGCTGTTGGTAGAAGTTCTGTTTTGTGTAAATTTTATTTAGCATTAGTATGTGTTAAATACTGATAGGTGTTAGAAATGCAGAACTGCTCCAAAGCAACGTCTCTTCCTCAGGGAGTTTGTAATCTACATAGGAAGAAAACTGCATGAGAAAAATAATTTAGTGGGTTCTGGCAGTGTTAGCTATGTGGGAGAGTTAGAAGAAACAATTTTATTTCTTGGGAAACAGAGCAGTAGGATTACTAAAGAGAGAGCTAGTCAGAGTAGCTGCTTTTTTCTAAAGCTGAACATTTCTCAGAAGTTTAAGCAGAAATTAATCAAGGTTAGAAAAAGAGTGGACATAGGGAGAGGGCAGGAGAGGGTGAGATTGTACGGAGAAAGTAACAGGGAAACTTTCATTACCATATGTAAAATAGATAGGGAATTTGCTGTTTGTCTCAGGCAGCTCCGACAAGGGCTCTGTGTCAATCTAGAAGGGTGGGATGGGGAGGGAGATGGGGGAGAGGTTCAAGAGGGAGGGGACATATGTATACCTATGGCTGATTCATGTTGATGTTTGACAGAAAACAACAAAATTCTGTAAAGCAGTTATCCTTCAATTAAAATTTTAATACATTTTTAAAAATAGAAAACTAATAACAGGAAAATGACACTTCCACCAGTAGTTCCAGGAATTCATTATATAGTAAGTAGTTCCATTTGTTTTTAAGGCAAATAATAAATATTTTTAAGGAATTTATAAAGGATTAAAAAATGCTGACCCTTGTATATGGAGGGCATCCTGCTAACTTCCCTTTAGTAGGACAGATATTTTGAACTATCTTAAGTAACAGCTTAACACAGTGTTTTACACATTAAAGAACGTGTTCCCGTTTATGATTTCATTTGAACTTAGAAAAAAGTCTCGTGTAGTAGGTAGAGGATATTTTTCTGCTGTTTATCGAGAAGAAAGCAGATGCTTTGAAAGGCTGTCATTTTCCTCATTAAATAGCTAAGTATTTAAAAGCCAGAACTTTAATCCAGTTGACTTGAAGTCTTCTATATGTGCCTGTAGGGCATGCCAACTGAGAATGGGTTGTTTTGAAAAATATCTCCATTGTTAGTTACTCTTTTGATCCATAGCAGGTATTTATAAGATGTTTGGTTAGGATTGATTAACACTTAAATTTGTGGCCAAAGAATTGAGCAGAGTTAATTTCATGTGAACTGAAAAGCGTGGGCATTGAACCTGTTCTTTGGTTTACTAGCCAACTTAAGTAACTCTTAAACAACTGTGAACAAATATTCTGTATAAACCCTACCAAGTCATAAATTCCTTTTAGATACCTATGTAATAAACAATATACCACTGTTGAGTGAAAAATAATAAAAATTCAGGGTACAGTATTTTATGAATAAACATACATTTCTAGGTCAAAGATCAACTAGGCTTAATGGAATAAAAGAGTAATATCAGGAATAATACTGAGAAACAAAAAGAGTGTTTAAATTATTTATTTCAATAATTTGAAAATTGCGTTAAAAATAATCCCATCCATAAAGTGCAAGGTGTTTTGGAGTTATGGCCAAGATCTTTCTTACCCTTCTCCAGGGGAACTTCCCAACCCAGGGATCAAACCCAGTTCTCCCACACTGAGGGGGATTCTTTATCAGTTGAGCCACCAGGGAAGCCCAGGAATACTGGAGTGGATAGCCTATCCCTTCTCCAGGGGATCTTCCCAACCCAGAAATCGAACCGGGGTCTCCTGCACTGCAGCTGAGCTACCAGGAAAGCCCCTCCTAACATCTATCAAATACATGTTCATATGAAATGCGTGGTATTTCATTACATTACCTTTCTAGTCTTGCAGTACTACACACCTACCTAGGGTCCAGCTTTGTTTTTCTAGGTTTTACATTTTCTGACTGTTGTCAAATGACTTGTCAGTATTTCTAGTAACAGTATTATTTCAGAGATGAATTAACAGAATGAAAATGACAGGATTCAGTTCAGCATTAGGCTGGGATCCAGGGGAAAATATATATGCTCCACATTATCTTAACTGGAAATAATGTATTTCTCTTGTGGAATTAGGCCTGGATACACATTCAGGTTGAAGGTGCATAGCCAGCCAAATAGTTTTTGTAAGCAGTTGTTTTGCTTAATGCCAGTGGTACTAGAAAGGAAATGATCAGATTTAAATCTTACGTATAATTTAACCAAAAATTCCCTGGTGGCGCTAGTGGCAAAGAACCCACCTGCCAGTGCAGGAGGTGCAAGAGACATGGGTTCGATCCATGGGTTAGGAAGATTCCCCTGGAGGAGGAAATGGCAGCCCACTCCAGTATTCTTGCCTAGGAAATCCCATGGACAGAGGAGCCTGGTGGGCTGCAGTCCATAGGGTCGCAAAGAGTTGTTCACGACTGAGTGACTAACAAAAAAACAACCAAAAATAAGCTCAGTAAACCTTGTAGCTTTTATTTGCTACGGCTGAAGTTGGACTGTGGCTGATTAAATGACTGGCAGTCTCTGAAATGTACCATTATTTTAGACGAAGTCAGCTTGAGCATTATCTGCTTTGGCTGTCCTAAAGTAGCCTCAGGTTTCCTAGTTTAATGTGTTTCAGGGATGGGTCTTTCTTCTGCCCACTTCTGTTTTTGCAAAACAGAAGTTACAGGCCTTTGGTTTAATTTGGGACTGGTGTGTGTGTGCACATGAGTGCTAAATCGTGTCCGACTTTCTGCGACCCCATGGACTGTAGAGTGCCAGTCTCATCTGTCCATGGGATTTCCCAGGCAGGAATACTTCAGTGGGTTGCCATTTCCTACTCCAGGGTTTCTTCCAACCCAAGGATTGAACCCTTGTCTCTTGGGTCTCCAGCATTAGCAGGTGGATTCTTGACCACTGCACCACCTTTGCTTTAGTATTTGTTCTTGGAAGAGAAGTTAAGTTATAATTAACTGTTCACTATAAAGGGAAGCCCTAGTAGCTCAGTGGTAATGAACCCATATGCCAGTCCAGGAGATGCAAGAGACATGGGTTCAATAATTTTATAAATGTATGTATCTATTATTATGTATGGACATGTTCACATTTTATGAATGAACAGAATTGTTGGACATATGGTTTAGAACCTTGCTTTTTCTCTTTTAAAAAATTATAGTAAGTTTAAAAAAAATTATAGTGTTTTAATTTATATAAATACATGCATAAATGTTTATTTAAAAGCTAAGACATTTCGAGTATGATAATTCCTTCTTATACTGCCCCTAATTCTGATCCTCTTCACCTCTATAGATAAGGAGCAGATAAGCAACCAAGTATTACTTATAGCACAGAGAACTATATTCAGTATCGTGAGGTAAACCATAATGGAAAAGAATTTTAAAAAAGAATGCTTGTATATGTATAATGAATCATTTTACAGTGTATAGCAGTGACTAACACAATGTTGTATTAGTAAATCAACTATACTTCAATAAAAATTCATTTAAAAAGGAGAAGCAAAAAGAGAGATAAGGACCAGTTTTGAACTTGACTAGTGTCCTTGTAAAGCCTTTTTCTGTACTTTTTTTTCCTCCTGTGCTTTACCGCCTTAGTTTTCTGTGTTTATGGTTATGTAAGTAGCCTCATACTGTGTTTGACTTTGGGGAAATTTAACTACAATATGTCTTTGAGTCTGTTAGATACACGTCTTTTCACAGCAACATAATAATCCATTATATGGATATTCTAGTTTGTTTAGCTAGCTATTAATGGACCTTTAGGTTTTGTCTTTTGCATTACAAACACAAATACAGTGAATGTTCTTTTATATGTTCCTTTACGTGAAGTATCAGGAAGAGTTTTATAGGGAAGAATCATATAGGGAATATATTATTATATTTATTAGATATTGTCAAACCGACTTCTTAATTTATGTTTTGGCCACTAGTATGTAAGTGAACTTGTTTCTCCACATCTTCACCAGCATGTGATATTTCCCAACTTTAAAATTTTTCAGTGATAAAAGGAAAATTGTGTTTTATTGTGTTTTGTATTTCCCTCATTACTGCTGAAGTTCAGTATCTTCATGTTTTACTCTTCATGTTTTATTGGTCTCTTGTATTTTTTCCATAAGAAAGAAATTTTTCTTTCTTCTTTTTTATTTTATTCTCTGTTAAATTTTGAAAATTAGATTGTGTCTTTTTTTTTCTTTTTCTTTCTAGGTATTCTTTGTATTGGATAGTGACCCTTTATGTACCCATGTATTTGCAAAGGTTTTCATTGAATAGTCTTGTCAGTTTCCTCTTGGTGTTTATTTTGAAAAAGTGTCCCTTATCTCAAGATTGGGCTTCCCAGGTGGCCCAGTGGTGAAGAATTCACCTGCAGTGCAGGAGTCACCGGTTCACTCCCTTGGTCAGGAGGAGCCCTTTGAGAAGGAGATGGCAACCCACTCCATTATTCTTCCCTGGGAAATCCCATGGACAGAGTAGCCTGGCGGGCTATAGTCCATGGGGTCACAAGAGTCGGACACAACTTAGTGACTAGAGAATGACATCTCAAGATTTCCTTATATTCTTCCATGAAGATGAAAAGTGAAAGTGTTAGTTGCTCAGTCATCTCAGACTCATTGCAATCCCATGTAGTGTAGTTTTTAACCTCCCTGGAGCTTGTTTATAAGGTAGAGTTTTCTGTTTGTTTTATAAGATAGAGTATTAACTGAACGTTGATAGCTAGTTGTCCCAACATGATTTAGTTCATCTTCTCCCCACCAGTTTTGAAGTGCCATTTTTATCATAAAACTAATTAAATGAATTCAAAGGCCTTTTTGGAACTGTGTTCTTTCATCTCTTTTTTATTGCCAGTACCACAGTTTTAATTAATGGGCTTTACATATTAATTTGAGGGAATTTATATCTTTATTATAATTTCCTTCTCATTTGTGAATATGATAAGGAGTTCTTCCTATAAGATCTTACATGGTTTTTGTTCTTTTTATTTTTGCATACTTGTTTTTGATGTTACTACAAATGGGCATTTTTTTTGTTGTTACATTTCTTTTCTTTTTTTTTTAATCCATGGGATTCTCCAGGCAAGAATACTAGAGTGGATTGCCATTTCCTTCTCCAGGGGATCTTCCCGACCCAGGGATCGAACCCTACTCTCCCGCATTGGAGGCAGACGCTTTAACCTCTGAGCCACCAGGGAAGGGTTTTTTAAAACATTATTTAATCATTAATTCAGTCAACAAATATTTGAGCACTTTCTATGTGTTTGATATTGTTAGAGATGCTGAGAGTGTAAAAGTGAACAGAACACAAAATCCTGCCTAAATAGAGTTTAAAATTTAGTGAAGGGAAATTGACATGAAACATAAAAAAGTAAATGCATAATGTGTCTGATGCTGATAAATATTATGGACAGAAATGAGGGATAAGAAAAAGAGGAAGGAAGGGAGCTAGGCATGGTTCATATATATAGAATGGTTAAGGAAGAGCTTGCTGGTGGTTAATATTTGAGCAGACTTAAGGGAACAATGGAGAAAATTGATACAGGCAAAGGAATGCAAAAAAGAAGATGGGAGTATTCTTGATATATTCTAGGAACAGAGTGAACAGGTTGGTCACTGTGGCCAGATCATGGAGAGGTTGGTTAGCTGGTAGGGAAGAGGTCAGAGAGTTGTGAGTTAGGAGTAGAGGTGAGGGTTGGGAGGATGGGAGAGCAGGGCAGATCGTAAATGGACTTACTGACCATTTTGTCCTTGGGTTTCTATTCTAACAAGGGAAGTTATAGGGATTTTTGAGCAGAAGAATATTCAAGCTTCGAAAGGATCACTCTTGCTTTGTAGAGAAGTAGTATGTAACTGGTATTAAAGGTTCTTTGAGTAATTGAGAAAAGTAGTAGTGGTACCTTGTATGAAGTTGGTTGTGATGAAGATGTAAGAAGTAATTGAATCCTGGATATATATTAAAGGTAGAAATGATAGAATTTACTGCCATTAGGGAGCTATAAAGTTGTTGATTTTTGTATATTCATTTTTGTGTCCAGTTAGCATGCTTTGAGCTGCACAGTAGAAAACCCTTTTAGTGGCTTAAAGAATTATCCCAAATTATGAGTCCAAAGCAAAGCTTTTCCCCAGGATTTAGAGCCTTGGTTTAGAGAGGTGATTTTTCAAACTTCAATTTGCTTTACAGTTACCTGGAAAACTGGCAAATTACCTGGGCCCGTGAATTTGCTTTTCTGAGTACCACGGACTTCCCTGGTGACCCACACAGTCAAGAATCTGTCTTCTTTGCGGGAGATCTGGGTCTGGTCCCTGGGTCAGAAAGATCCCCTGGAGAAGGAATAGCTAGTATTCTTACATTTACTTTTACAGGCAAATGAATATTCAGTATTCTTGCCTGGAGAATTCCATGCACAGAGGAGCTTTGCAGGCTACAGTTGCAAAGAGTTGGACATGACTGAGCGACTCATGCTTCACTTTCACCACACTGGGTAAACACAGTCTTGGAGCCTGATAAATTAGGACTTTCGGGTTTGAGCAAGACAGTGGGACCAGATCAACTGGGTTCAAATCTCAACTCTGCTATTTCCTGTCTGTATTAAAATCTCAGGTATATTGATCTCGAGGGGCTATTTTGTTGTTCATTTGTAACTTTATTGCATTATATGTAAGTGTATTAGTGACTTATATGTTAACAGATTTTTGAAATTATTTCTTTGTGGCCAAGTACATCATCAGTTTTTGTAAATATTCTGTGTTGGAACAAAGTAAAATTTTGTTTATTAAATGCTTGGTTAGGTTTGATGTAGGAGAAAGAAATCAGACACAAAATTTTTAAATGAGACTGCCTTTTAAAGGGCCCATTGCAGGAAGGAAGAAGTGCTTACCCATCAGACACTGGAGACCAGAATACCCCACTTTTTTAACATTTCTTAAAATTATAGTTTTTCTGTTTATGTCTAAATATAAAATTGTGATGGATCAACAGAAGAGTAAGGCCTCAGAACTCTTAAGTAAACAAAAGAATACTCTTAGGTAGATGAGGGAAACATCTAATGATGAACCCTAAGTACACATGGGACCTCATTTATGACTGACAAAATTTTAAAAGTGGGTTTAAACTTGGAAAACTTCAAAAGGAGTGATGACGATTTCAAAAGGGCTGATGACACTTTTGAAAGGGATCATGCATAGTGTTTATCCAGTAAAACATTAAGAATCTGTTATTAGGGCCTTAATGATTCCTAATTATGACATATAGTACTGTCAAATTATGGCAAAGGTATAATTTGTGCATTTTGACTGAAATCGCTATTTACAGCGGTGAGACATTGGAATACATGTCATCTCTGCACCTGTTTTTTAATAAGAAAATGGAGACAGTAGAATCTATCCAGGGTTGTTGTTGTAAGAGTTAATTGATGTGTAAAAAATGTTTACAAGGCTGCCAAGTATACAATATGCATTCATTAAATTTAAGTTACTGTTATTATTTGACTCTGTTCATTACACATATCTCAGATCAAGCTTTGATATTCAGACCCTCTAGGTTTTTATTAACGTTCTGTCTATTTTGTCTCTTGGTTTCATTGGAAGAGTATTAAAGTTCTCCGGCCATCTCTATATGTGTTTATTTCTTCTTATAGCGTAGTTTCTGCTCCATATGTATGTTTATATTTTAAATAATTTTATTGTTTACTTACTTTTGGTTACCCTGGATCTTTGTTGCTGTGCGGGCTCCTCTCTAGTTGCAGTGTGTGGGCTGTTCTTCGCAGTGGCTTCTCTCGTGGAGCACAGGCTCTACCCAAGTAGGCTTCAGTAGTTGAGGCACACAGGCTCCAGAGCACAGGCTTGGTAGTCCCACAGGCTTAGTTGCTCTGTGGCATGTAGGATCTTCCCAGATTGGGGATTGAACTCGTGTTCCTGCATTGGCAGGTGAATTCTCAACCACTGCACCACCAGGGAAGTCCAAGGACTGATAGTTCTTTATGCTATTTTTTTGCTCTTCCATGCTTTAAGAAAATCTGCCATTATTATTTCATCAAATTTTCAGTGATCTTTACAAAGTTCATGAAAATAATCTGGTTTATTACTCCTATAAGCAGAAGTACCTGTTTCACTTTTCTTCTGAAAGTGGATCCTTTTAAAAAGTCCTTTTACTATGGACTTGTGGATGATGAACTTAACTAATTATGTGTGGAAGCATCTTTTTTCCTTCCTTATTGCCTGGGTCCTCTAGGGTGGACTAGGTACAAAGTAGCAGTTATTTTCTCTGAGCACTTTAAAGATTTTTCTCCCTTGTCTCTTGACTTCTGTTTTTACTGAGGAGAAGTTTACTGTGAATTTATTTTACCTTTCTTCAAAGACTTTGTTGAGTACACAGTTTTAAACTATATTTTTTATTGAGATAATATACATTACAAGAATGTTCTCCTTTTTGTAGTATATAATTCAGTCACAGATATTTGCTGACTGTCACCGTAGTCAATTCTGGGAAATTTTCTGCACCTGAGAAGGAAACTGACAACTTTTACGCATTACTCCCTATCTCCTATCACTCCCTTGTTCTAAGCAACCATTTATCTGCTTTTAGTCTCTTTAGATTTCTCTTTGCCAGACTTTCATTGCAATGGAATCATATGGTGTGTGGTGTTTTTTGACTGGCTTCTTTGCATAATGTTTTCAAGGTTCATCCATGTTTTAGCATGTTTACCTTTTTATGACTGTATAGTGAATGCATTGTATGAAAATACCACATTTTATTTCTCCATTCATTTATTAACAGATATAAGTATGTGTTTGAAACCTTTTTTCAGTTCTTTTGGGCATGTGCTTAGGAGTGGAATTGCTGGGTCATGCTGTAATTCTATATTTAACATTTTGAGGAACTGCCAAGCTATTTTCCACAGCAGCTGCCCATTTTACGTTCCCACCAGCAATGTGCTATGGTTTAGCTTTCTCCATATTCTTACAGTTATTCTTTTCATTCCCCACCACTCCTCTTTTTCTCAAATTATAATGTCTTAGCGTATATGGGGTGTTATCTCATATAGGCTGGTTTATCTTTGTATTATATTTCCCTAATGAATGATGTTGAGCGTCTTTTTATGTCCTTGTTGGCTATTTGTATATCTTCTTTGAAGAACAATTTATTCATATTCTTTGTACAGTTTTGTTTTTTTTTTTGTATTTTTACTGTTGAATTGTGAGAGTTCTTTATTTTGAATACTAGACTTTTATCATATAGATGATTTGCAAATTATTTCTTTGCATGCTTTGTAATTTTTTGTTGAAAGCTAAACATTTTGAATGTTAAAATGTGACAACTCTGGAAATCACATTCTTTCCCCTCCTGGTTTTGATGGTGCTGCTTATTGTAGTAGTATTGTTTGTTTTGTTTAGTGTCTTTTTCTGAACTAATTCTGTAAACTCTGTATTCTTTGTTGCGTGTGGCCACTGAAGTCTCTGTTCAGTTAGCTTAGTAGTCAGCTCATGATTATGCAGAGTTTTAAACACTTGGAACCAGTCTTTGCTGAGGGGCTCTTTGTGCGTGTTAGAGCATGACTTCAGTACTCAGCCAGGCAGTTTACAGTTATGCCTTAGCCTTCACTTCCTGTTTCTGCAACGCCTCCAGATCAACCAGAAGTGACAGCTTAGGGTCTTCTCAGGTCTTTCCTGAGTGTGTGTGCAACCCTGGATGTGCATGTGATCTTCTGGATTCCCAGGAATATGTTGAAACTTTCAATACCCTTATGGGTATCTCATTCTCTAGCCCTTTCCCCTTAAGCTCTTTGGTTAGTCTGTTGTCTTCTCCAGTTATCTGTTCCTTAGGCAGCAGTGACTAAACATTTGCCTGTAAGTGTTTTGAACAAAGTAGAGTAATTTTTTTTAGCATTAGGCCCCTTTTAGTTCATGGGGTCATAAAGAGTCAGGCATGACTTAGTGGGTAATATCAAAAAACAACCCTTTTAGTCCAGTAAAATAAAGACAGACCTTTTGAGCTGGTCTTACAGGGAGCAACCAAACAGTCAAGACAAATAATTATAACACTTTGAAAATGAGATCTATTCTGGTTCCTTGTTTACCAGCAACGCAGGCTCTTATTTTCAGGATATTGCTACTGCAGTTCTGGGGCTTGGAGTAACTTAAAATGCCACAAAGCTCTCTGTTCTTCGTGAAATACAGGCTTTGTGCTTGAATATACAGTCCTTGGATTGTTGGAAGCCTTCGGTTAGTTCAAGAACATTTGATTTTGCCAGGTTTTGGTTACTTTTATGGATAGGTGGGGGCTCCCTGGTGGCTCAGATGATAAAGAATCAGCCTGTAATGCGGGAGACCTGGGTTGGGAAGATCCCCTAGAGGAGGGCATGGCAACCCACTCCAATATTCTTGCCTGGAGAATCCCCATGGATGGAGGAGCCTGGCCGGCTACAGTCCATGGGGTCACAAAGAGTCGGACATGACTGAGCGTCTAAGCATAGCACATAGAAAGGTGCGGTTTCAAAATTTCTTATTCCGTCATTTTTGCTGATGTCACTCTGAGTACACTTTTGATCTGAAGTTTTAGAAAAAGACCTGATTCTGGCTTCCTAATTTTGAAATATTTCAATTATACTAAAAATGTACTTTGTCAATTTCTAATCTTTATTTTGTAGAAGAGTGACCACAACCACTAGTTTGGCCATATCGTGTCTAATCGTGTCTACTAATTTTTTAACAGCTACTATCACTGATGATGATATATTAATACAGTGAATTTGAGTGGTTATTGTCTTTGTCAAATAGAAAGATATCTTGAGATATTAACTTAAATTCTGTCTATTTCATTTGAATTCATCTCCTCAGTGTAATCCAAATTATTTTCAGTTTTACATTTATAAGATGTATAACTAGCTTTTAAAAATCCTAGAGAATGCAGGCAAAAAACAGGACTGGTGATAATGACCCAACATATTGTAGAGGAAATTTGACAAGGAAAAATGAAATCTTAGTTATAAGATTAATTATAATCTGACAGTCTTGATATGTGGTTGCTGTGACTTTAGAATGAGTAGAACCTGAAATAGCAAGAAACCATAAATTTTCTTTACTTTTAGTTTAGAGAAAAATTTAGCCTTTCAGTCAGTCAGTACAACAAATATTTATGTTATGATTTGTTATGTGTATGGCACTGTGGTTAATCCACTTTCTAAAAGCTTAAAGTTTTATAGATTAGAAGACCGTCAACATAGTAAGACAAAATTTAAGATCTATAATAGAATTATAAACAGAGTGCTGGATAATAGGCAAGTAGGAAATACCTAGAGCTCGTTGGAATTTCTGAAGAGGTTTCAAGTAAAGCATCCTTTATCTTTGCCGAAGTTCTGAACAAATGGAGAAAACAAGGGTGGCGCGTAGGTTCAAAATACCACTTTTATTACTAACAGAGACCAGGTTGAAGGATACAGCTTTCAGTATGTGAGCCAAATTGTGCCTTTTAACTGAAGTCCTTTAGGGAGACCCCCACTTCCAGGCTGTGCTTTATTGACTCAAGCTTCTCTATGCAAGGGAGAGTCTGGCCCTGAGTAAGTGGTGAATCCTTGCTCCACAGCTTGAAAAAGTAGAAGTGCAGAGATGAACCAAGTTTGCTCTTCATTTTTGTGAGATTAAGTAGTCACATAGGTTTAGATAATTTACCCTGTGTCTGTAAGTAAAGAAGTACAGAGAAGTCAGGAGTGAGTTTATAGAAGATTCTTTCTCTGGAAAACCTGAAGTGGGAAAAAGGCATTTCCCTCTAGGAGAGAGAATCAGTGAAGCTTTCCTGAAGGATATGAAATTGGAGAATATTTTAAAAATGAATCAATTTCTAGGTAAAAGATATAAAGCCATAGAGATGAGAAAGTATAGGCTCTGTTTGAAAAAGAGGTAGTCTAATTTAACAGAGCATTTGAGTTTTTGGTTTCAATTGTGTTATCCTTTGGGAGTTATTATCAAACATAAACATTTAGCCTTTGAAGAGTAGTTGGCTCTATTTCAAAGTTTCTTGACTTAAAAGATTACAAAACCCATCCCTTTTAAGACAGCAAAGTAAAATTACTTTCAGGCTTTTTTGAAAATCATCTGAAGACAGGAATATAAGCTCCCATGTTTTAAAGGATGAGACATCTGTAATCCTACTTCTATAGGAAGAAGGAAAGCAAGGAAAATTAGTTAAAAAGTAAGTGACCTAACAGGAGAGGAAGGTCAAACTCTATAGAGGAGAATACTGGCAGGAGACAGATCATCATGATTTGTCTGCAGGACCCCTGAAAAACTCATAACATAAAAGTACTGTATATTACAGATGAAGGCTGAGAACAGGGGGCATTGGAAATCTATAATGGGGGATGGACCTGAGCTGCTGCTGAGCTCGTGGTGCCACCACCTCCACACGCATCCCTTTCATCCTAATCAGTTGAACAACTGCCATCAACCTTACAGAAGTCAGGAGATTATTCTTTGAAGAAACAATGTGAGAAGTTCAGGACCTTGAAACCTAAACCCAGAGGAGAATGAAGCTAAGATGCCACAGCGAGCAGTGAGAGTTCCTGGTTTCCTTCCCTCACCTAGTTGCAGAATTCCATCAAGCAGGTGAGAGAATCTGCCTTCTAGCAGGAGAATGCCTGGAGAAGAGAGAGCTGAATTTAAAATTCTGCTTGTATATCAACATTCTTATGCCTATCAGTGTTTATTTTTTTAATCTATAAACATGTTTTTGCTTATTTTTTATGGCTCTTGGCAGGCACGACGTTCATGACCAAATTCTTCAAAGAACTGTCCATAAAACATACATTCTAGGATGTTTACAAAAGTCTTGGATTAGTAAAATGGGGAGAATAAAAGGTGGGGGGCTAACTAATAAAATGTTGCCAACATTTTTTTAAATGTTTCCTATATCATTGATATTTTAAAATGAAATACAGATTAATTTATACCAAATCTGAAGAGTGTAATTCTAGCATTTAAAAATGTATCCATGTAGATTTATGAAAAATATCATTGTCCTAATTGTTTTTGTTTAGTCTTGAGTCATCACTGGTTTGGGAATATGAGATCAAGCATACTGCCAAAGAACAGAGTTACCAAGCTTGTGTGCTAGCTAATTTGTTCATACATCTAGTAATGACACTGGCCTGCTTTTTCCTCAGTTTTCATTGATTTTAATTTTGATTCTTCTTTAATGTTTAAGAACAAATAACTGGGGCTCCCTGGTGGTCCAGTGGCTAAGACTCTGTGTTCCTAATGCAGGGGGTGTTGGTTTGATCCCTGGTCAGGGAACTAGATTGCACATGTCACAACCAAGAGTTCACATGCTGCAACTAAAAGACCCTGAATGTCACTAAGAGCCTCAGCTGCCAAATGAATAAAATAATATTTCTTTAAAAGAAAAATAACTAAATGTAAACCTACTTTATTATAGTCTATGTGCATATGTGCTAAGTTGCTTCAGTCATGTCTGACTTTGCTACTCTGTGGACTGTAGCCTGCCAGGCTCCTCTGTCCATGGAATTCTCCAGGCAAGAGTACTGGAGTGTTTCCTTCTCCAGGGGATCTTCCTGACCCAGGGATTGAACCCGCATCTCTTAGGTCTTCTGCTTTGGCAAGCTGGTTCTTTACCACTAGTGCCACCTGGGAAGCCCAGTATATTTCTATACTTCTATGTAAATTGCATTTATTTATTTGTGTTGGTTCCGTCTTTGGTCTCCTTCCTTTTTTTTTTTTTTTGTATCCAGCTTTATTGAGATATAGTTGACATATTTTAACACTATGTGAGTTTAAGGTGTACAACATGGTGATTTGATATATGTGTATTTTGCAAAACAGTTGCCACAATAAGGTTAGTTAACACAACCATCATCTCACATTGTTAATTATATTGTTTTGAGTGTGTTTTTATTTTGTTATTTTGGCCCTGCCACACGGCACGAGATTTTAGTTCCCTGACCAGGGATCAAACCTGTGTCCCCTGAAGTGGAAACCCCCGGGCTGCTAGGAAAATCCCAATGATGTTTGTTTTGTGGGAGAACATTTAAGATCTCTCAGTACTTTTCAAGTGTACAGTACTTATGTACAGTAATGTTCAGTACAGTAACATATAGTAATGTTAACTGTAGTTATCACGCTATAGACTAGATTTGCAGAATTTATTCATTTTGTAACTGGTATTTGTACCCTTTGCCCTCCCTCTCCAATTTCCCCTACTTCATAGACCCCTGGCAGCCACCACAGATAAGTGAGATCATACAGTGTTTGTCTTTCTCTGATTTGACCTAGCATGATGCTTTCAAGGTTCATGCATGTTGTAAAAGGCAAGAAAAAGTTCCTTCTTTTTTATGTCTGAATAATATTCCATGGTGGGTATGTATATGTGTGTGTTTATGTTTATATAAACACACATATGTATGTGTGTATACATGTATACATGTGTGTTTTCTTTATCCATTAATCTAAGTGACAGACACCTAGGTTGTTTCTGTATCTTGGCTACTGTGAAAAGCTGCAGTGAACGTGGAGTTGCAGATAAGTGTTTGAGGCAGAAATTTCATTTCCTTTGGATATACACCTAGAGTGGGGTGGCTGGATTATATGGCAGTTATGTTTTTAATTTTATGAGGAACCTCCATGGTGTTTTCCATGGTGGCTATACCAGTTTACATTCCTAAAACTTCACAAGTGTCCACCTTTTCACCAGTACTTTTTATGTCATGTCTTTTTTTAACCGTGCCAAATGACATGTGAGATCTTAGTTCTCTGACCAGGGATTGAACCTGTGCCCCTTGCATTTGAAGAGCAGAGTCTTAACCAGTGAACCCCCAAGGAAGTCCCTCTCAGTTGTTTTGTCTATAGCAGTTCTAACAAATGTTGAGATAATATCTCATTGTAGTTTTATGTTTCCCTGATGATGTTGAATACCTTTTCTTTGGAAAAAAAATCTCTGTTCAGATCCATCACCCATTATTATTATTATTATTATTTTGCTATTGTTGTATGAATTCCTTGTATATTTTGTGTAATAATCCCTTATCAGACATAGTTTGTGAACATTTTTCTCCCATTTTATAGGTTGCCTTTTCACTTTGTTGATTGCTTCTTCTGCTATGCAGATGTTTTTTAGTTTGATTTAGTCCTGCTTGTTTTTTGCCTTCTTTTCTTATGCTTTTGGTGTCATTGCTAAGACAAGTGTTCAGGAGTGTTTTCACCATATTTTCTTCTAGGAGTTTTAGGCCTTATATAAGTCTTTAATTCATTTTGAGTTAATTTTTGTGAGCCAATATAATATAGAGGTCTAATTTTATTCTTTCACATGTAAATATCTACTTTTCCCAGTACCATCTATTGAAGAGACTCTTTTCCCTGTTGAGTATTCTTGACTCTCTTCAAATATCTGTTGATCATATATTTATGGGTTTATTTCTGGGCTCTTGGTTCTGTTCTGTTGGTCTGTATGTCTGTTTTTATGCCAATACTAATGTTTTGAGTACTAGCGCTTCTTAATGTAGTTTCAGATCAGGAAGTGTGATCCATCCAGCTTTGTTATTCTCCCTTAAAATTGCTTTCGCTATTCAAGGTCTTTTGTGGTTCCATATTAAATTTTAAGATTTATTTTCTATTTCTGTGGAAAATGTCACTGGAATTTTGATAGGGATTACATTGCCCATGTAGATCACTTTGGGTGGTATGGGCATTTTAATATTAATTGTTCCAGTCCATAAAAATGGAAATGTTTCTATTCATTAATGTCCTCAATTTTTCTAATCAGTGTCTTGCAGTTTTTATGTATAGATCTTTCAGCTCTGTGGTTAAATTTATTGCTTTGTATTTAAAAAAAATTTTAAATAGAAGTATAATTGATTTATAATGGTGTGCCATTCTCTGCTGTAGAGCGAAGTGACTCAGTTTTAAATATATATACATTCTTTTTTTAATATTCTTTTCCGTTATGGTTTATCCCAAGAGATTGGATACAGTTCCCTGTGCTACAGAGTAGGACCTGTTATTTATCCTTTCTAAATGTAATAGTTTGCATTTATCAACTCCAAATTTCCAGTCCATCCCTCTCCCTTCCCGCTTCCACTTGGCAACCACAAGTTCTGATCTCTGTGTTTTATAGATAGGTTCAATTGTGCGATATTTTAGATTCCACATATGAGTAATATCTATGTGGTACTTGTCTTTCTCTTTCTGGTTTACTTCACTTAGTATGATAATCTCTAGTTGCATCCATGTTTCTGCAAATAGCATTATTTGTGGCTTTTTAATGAGTGAGTAGTATCTCATTGTATTGCACCACATCTTTATCTTTTCATCTCTTGATGGACATTTCAGTTGTTTCCATGCTTGAGCTATTGTGAATAGTAGTGCTATGAACAAAGGGATACGTTTATTTTTTGGAATTATAGTTTTATTTGATTATATGCACAGGAATGGGATTGCTGGGTCATATGATAATTAAATTATAGTTTTCTGACCCTTCATACTTTTTTCAATAGTGGCCACACCAGCTTACATTCCTACTATCAGTGTAGGAGGGTTCCTTTTTCCTCACACCCTCTCCAGCATTTGTTGACTTTTTAAATGATGGTCATTCTAACTCCTGTGAGGCTATACCTCATTGTATTTTTAAAAATTTTATTTATTTGGCTGCACCGGATTTTAGTTGCAGCGTGTTGGATTTTCGATCTTCATTGCAGCATGTGAGATCCTTAGTTTTGGCATGTGGGATCTAGTTCCCTGACCAGGGGTTGAACCTGAGCCCCCAGCGTTGACTAAACTCTGGTGAGTACGGAGTCTTAGCCATTGGACCACCAGGGAAGTCCCCTCATTATAATTTTGATTTGCATTTTTCTAAAGTAATTAGTGATGTTGAACATCTTTGCATGTGTATACTGGTCACCTTTATGTCTTCTTTGGAGAAATGTACATTAAGGTATTCTGCCCATTTTTCAATTGGATTTTTTCTTTGCTATTGAGTTGTATGAGCTGTTTGTTTATTTTGGAGATTAAGCCTCTGTTGATTGCATCATTTTCAGATATTTTCTCCCATTCCATAGGTTGTCTTTTATGTGTGTGTGTGTGTGTGTGTGTGTGTGTGTGTGTGTGTGTGTGTGTATATAAATGGTTTCCTTTGCTGTGCAAAAGCTTATAAGTTTGATTAGGTCCCATTTGTTTTCATTTTTATTTGTATTGCCTTGGGAGACTCACCTAAGAAAAATTGGTATGATTCATGTCACACAATGTTTTGCCCATTTTTCCTTCTAGAAGTTTTATGATTTCATATCTTACTTTTGTGTCTTTAAGCCATTTCCAGTTTTTTTTTTTAATGCATAGTGTGAGGGTGTGTTCTAACTTCATTAATTTAGATGCACCTGTCCAACTTACCCAGCACCACTTACAGTAGGGGCTTTTTCCCATTTTATATTCTTTTTTTTTTTTTTTTTGCTGTGCTACACAGCATGTGGGAGTTTAGTTTCTGGACCAGGGATCAAACCCGCACCCTCTGCATTGGAAGCACGGAGTCTTAACCACTGGACCACCAGGGAGGTCCCCATTTTATATTCTTATCTCTTTTGTTAAAGATTGTTGACCATAGGCATGTGAATTTATTTATGGGCTGTCTATTCCGTTCCATTGATCCATGTGTTTGTTTTTGTACCAGTACCACACTGTTTTGATGGGCTTCCCTGGTGGCTAAGACAGTAAAAAACCTGTCTGTAGTTAAGGAGACCCAGGTTTGATCCCTGGGTCTGGATGATCCCATGGAGAAGAGAATGGCTACCCACTCGTGTTCTTGCCTAGCGAATTTCATGGACAGAAAAGCCCAGTGGACTACAATCCATGGGGTCACAAAGAGTTGGAGAGGAACTGAGTGACTAACACTTTCACTTTCACACTGTTTTGCTCACAGTAGCTTTAGAAGATTGTCTGAAGTCTGGGAGAGTTATTAGGTATTTATTTTAATATTATTTTAAGTGGGATTGTTTAATATTCATCTAGTTTGTTCTTAGTGTATAGAAGCACAACTGATGTTTGTATGTTGATTTTGTAACTTACAGCTTTAATGGATTTATTAGGTCTGATGTTATCTACAAACAAAGATATTTGTACTTCTTCCTTCTGATGTGGATGCCTTTTATTTCTTTCATACCTAATTGCTCTGGTTAGGATTTCTGGTACTATGTCCACTAGGAGTGATTAAAGTACTTTCCTTTTGTTTTTGATCCTGGGGGAAAGCTTTTAGCCTTTCACCATTGTGTCAGCTCTAGGCTTGTTGTATATGGCCTTTAATATGTTGAGGAACATTCCTTTAGTATCCAGTTTTTTCATGAAACAATGTTGGGTTTTGTCATTTTTTTTTCTGCATCTATTTAGATGGTCGTATTATTTTGGTCTTTCATTTTGTTAATGTGGTGCACCACATTGATTAATTTGTATGCCTTGAACCATCCTTGTATCATAGGGATAAATCCCATTTAATCATACTGTATGATTCTTTTAGTGTGGTGTTGAATGTGGTTTGCTGTTATTTTACTGAGAATTTTTGCATCTAAATTCGTCAGGAATATAGGCCTATAGTTTTCTTGTAGTTTCCTTCTCTGGGTTTGGGTAATGCTGGCTTCATAAAATGAGTTTGGGAGTAATTTTTGTCTATTTAAACTTTTTACATCTTTATGATTCATTCTTGGAAGTGTTAAAAAAAACTGATGCACATTAAAATTTTGAAGAGTTTATTTGAGCAAACATTGGTTTGAATTTCGAGCACCAATCCAGAAGTGATTTTAGAAGTGCTCCATGCCCAAGAGCTATGGGCAAGGTTTTTATAAATAACACTCTGAAGCAAAGTGATCAGCTGTATCTTAAGCATTTGCCTTATTTGGGTTTGTTCTTAAGTTTCATTTTCTTATATTCCAGTACACATACACTGGCTTAGATTTTGGTTGCTACGTCAGCTACCAAGACTTTAGAGCTACCTCAGTCTAATTGCTTAGTTATTTTTAATAATAGTAAGTGGTCATGTTTCTAGGAATTACCCATTTCCTGTAATTGTTACAGTATAATTGCTTAGTTGCATGACTCCAAAATCGCTGCAGATGGTGATTGCAGCCATGAAATTAAAAGACGCTTGCTCCTTGGAAGAAAAGCTATGACAAACCTAGATAGCACATTAAAAAGCAGAGACATTACTTGGTTGACAAAGGTCCATCTAGTCAAGGCTACGGTTTTTCCAGTGGTCTTGTGTGGCTGTGAGAGTTGGAACATAAAGAAAGCTGAGCACCGAAGAATTGATGCTTTTGACCTGTGGTGTTGAAGAAGACTCTTGAGAGTCCCTTGGACTGCAGAGAGATCAAACCAGTCCATCCTAAAGGAAATTAGTCCTGAATATTCATTGGAAGGACTGATGATGAAGTTGAAGCTCCAATACTCTGGCCACCTGATGCAAGAACTGATTCATTGGAAAAAAAAAAAAAAAACGATGCTGGGAAGGATTGAAGATGGGAGCAGAAGGCAACGACAGAGGATGGGATGGTTGGATGGCATCACTGACTTGATGGGCATGAGTTTGAGCAAGCTCCAGGAGTTGGTGATGGACAGGGAAGCTTGGCATGCTGCAGTCCATGGGGTCGCAAAGAGTTGGACATGACTGAGCAGCTGAACTGACCATTTTTATTTCTATGGTATTAGCTGTGAAGTCTCCCCTTTATTTAGTTTTATTTTTTATTTACGATTTTGTTTTGAGTCCGCTCCTTTCCTTTGATTAGTCTACCTATAGGTTTGTCATTTTGATTATCTTTTTAACGAACCAAGTGTTCAATTTTTATATTGATTTCCTTTCTCTATTTCGTTTATTTCTGCTCTAATCTTTATTTTCTACTAACTCTGGGCTCAGTTTGTTCTTTTTCTAGTTCCTTGAGGTGAAATGTTTTCTTTTTAGGATGGGGGATCTTTTTTTCTTTTTTTAATGTTGACATAGCTATAAACGCCTCTTAAGACTGCATCCCATAAATTTTGGTTTGTTGTGTTTCCATTTTTGTCTGTCTCAAGATATTGTTTGATTTCTCTTTGGATTTCTTTTTTGACCTATTGGTTGTTGAGTAGTGAGTTGATCAATTTCCATGTATTTGTGAATTTTCTGATTTTCCTTCTGTTACTGACTTCTAGTTTCATGCCTGTGATATTGTGATTTATAACATTTAAATGTTTTGGTCTTCGTTCTTGATTCTTGACTCCCCAAACCTTTTTAATTTCCTAAGTGATAGGAGCAGTGGAAACATCTTTTGTTGTATATGTGGGCTTTTGTCCTTAGTTAAGAGGCATAAAAGTGAAATGGGTGTCTTTTTGTTACAACAGGCCCTTTTCAATCACACTTGAATTTATGTTAATAAGGTGAATTTTTGAAAGCCCCTAGGTAACCGAATGATGCAGGCCAGTTGCTAGGGGAGCCAACCATGATAAAAGGATTGGAACTTTCTCCTCTTGGGAGGAGAGAGGAACTAAAATTGAACCAGTCACCAGCCACCATTGATTTAGTCAATTATGTCTGTGTATTATGACGTATGGAGCCTCCATTTAATAAACCCAAAAGGATGATGTTCAGAGATCTACCATGTTGGTGGGATCCATATGTCAGGAGGGTGGTCCATCCCACTGCTTATGGGGACAGAAGCTCCTGCACTCAGGACCCTTCCACCTTATGTACCTCTTCATCTGACTGTTCATATGAATTTTTTATAGAACTCTATAAACTGGCATAAACATAAGTTAATGTTTCTCTAAGTTCTGTGAACCAGTTCTAGCAAGTTACTTAAACCTGAGAAGTGAATTGCAGGAACCTTCAATTTATAGCCAGTTGTTTAGAAACACAGGTAACGTCCCTGGGCTTGCAATTGGTGTCTGCAGTGGGGGCAGTTGTGTAGGATCAAGCCCTTAACCTGTGGGAACTGATGCTATTTCTTGGTAGATCGTGTCAGAATTTAGTTAAATTTGTAGGCAACCCATTCTGTTGTCTGCTGAGAAATGGGATATTGCTTGGGTATTGGGAAATACTCGTCTGAGTGCCATTATGATCAGGAAAGATACTTGATACAGTTTCTCTCTTAACTAGTTTTGTCAAAATTTGTTTTCTGGCCTAACATATTTTCTGTCCTGGAGAATGTTCTGTGTATGTTTGAGAAGAATGTGTATTTTGCTGTTAATGGATGGACTGTTCTGTGTATGTTTACTAGATTCATTTAGTCTAGGATGCTGTTCAAATCTTGCTTCCTTATGGATTCTATGGGAGATCTATCTGTTGTTGACAGTGAGGTATTAAAATCTCTTGCTACTGTTGTTTTGCTGTTTGTTTCTCCTTTAGTTCTATTTGTTAAATATTTAGGTGCTCCGGTGTTAGGTTCATAAATATTTACATTTGTATCTTATGGATGAATTGACCCCCTTTATCATTATATGACCTTTTTTGACTCTGAGTTTCTTTATTTGTCTGCCTTTCAGTCAGTTCAGTCACGTCCGACTCTTTGCAACCACATGGACTGCAGCACGCCAGGCTTCCCTGTCCTTCACCAACTCCCGGAGCTTACTCAAACTCATGTCCATCGAGTCAGTGATTCCATCCAACTATCTCATCCTCTGTCGCTCCCTTCTCATCCTGCCTTCAATGTTTCTCAGCATCAAGGTCTTTTCCAATGAATCAGTTGTTTGCATCGGGTGGCCAGAGTATTGGATCTTCAACTTCATCAGTCCTTCCAATGAATATTCAGGACTGATTTCCTTTAGGATGGACTGGTTTGATCTTCTTTCAGTCCAAGGGACTTTCAAGAGTCTTCTCCAACACCATAGTTCAAAAGCATCAATTCTTTGGCCCTCAGCTTTCTTTATGTTCCAACTCTCGCAGCCATATATGACCACTGGAAAGACTGTAGCCTTGACTAGACGGACCTTTGTTGACAAAATAACGTCTCTGCTTTTTAATATGCTGTCTAGGTTGGTCATAACTTTCCTTCCAAGGGGCAAGCGTCTTTTAATTTCATGGCTGCAGTCACCATCTGCAGTGATTTTGGAGCCCCCAAAAATAAAGTCAGCCACTGTTTGCATTGTTTCCCCATCTATTTGCCATGAAGTGATGGGACCGGTTGCCTTCATCTTAGTTTTCTGAATGTTGAATTTTAAGCCAACTTTTTCACTCTTCTCTTCCACTTTCATCAAGAGGCTCTTTAGTTCTTCCTTGCTTTCTGCTGTAAGTGTGGTGTCATCTGCATATCTGAGGTTATTGGTATTTCTCCCGGCAATCTTAATACAACTTAAGGACTAATACTCACTTTTCACTGACCTCCCCCACCCCAAGTGTAATAGGGAGGCCTAGGATCCTAAGCCTCTGCCCAAAAGATTCCAGAGCAGGAATTACCTCCCCACACTCCATCCTTCCCTCCCTCTCCCAACCTTCCAAATCCCTCTAATTTGAATGATCCAGTGATCTATCCACCCCGAGGAATTAGCTCACTTTGCAAATAAGGATGGAACTGTTTGCCCTAAAACCTACCTATATCATGTTTGTGACTCAGTGAAGCTTCTCAGGCTGAATTTAGCATTTGTTCACATCCAGATGTAGATAATCTATACAGCACTTTAACAGCATTATCTTTTAGGATTTGAAATAGCTCAACTGAAATTCCATCACCTCCACTAGCTTTGTTCATAGTGATGCTTCCTAAGCCCCACTTGACTTCAGATTCCAGGATGTCGGGCTCTAGGTGAGTGATCCCACCATCGTGGTTATCTGCCTTTAGTACCAACCTTAATGTCATCTAGTTAAACTCTTTCTCAATGAAAGAATCTGCTGTATGACATCCTTGATATTGGAAAGGCTGGCTGAACAGTAATGGGGAGATTATCACAGCTTTACACATTTATTAAGCCAAATCTGTCTTAACCACACTATCTCCATTTCTCCTAGGTTGGTTATCTTGAACAATATAGAGCTATTTGATCTTAAAGGACAATTCTTCAGGTGTTTGATAGCAGCTGTAATGTTCTTCCATTCATCATTTTGAATATTCCTCTAATCTTTGCCATTTTCCACAAAACTTAATTTTAGGCTCTCTCAATATCCCAGAATCCCTTTTCTAAATGATATTTAGGTGACTCCCTTTCTTGTTAAAATTATTGACAAGCACTCAGAATATACAGTTTGTTTTGTCTCCTGGTCTGGTCCTCTGCTTTCATTAATATATCCTAAGATTATAGCTTATTTCCTTTTAAAATTTGTTACAGTAAGTCACAAATAAATCATGATAAATTAAAATTCCCTGTTGTGTGTGTGTGAAGCTAGCTTTCTAGTTTCATATTTATATAACTAGTAGTTGCTCAATCTAAGACTTTTTCAAATTTACCATTTAGTTTCCTCTTGATACTGTCCTTTTGAAATCATGTTGAACCCTCATTCTGTTACTGTTTACCCTAATGAGTTTCATGGTATCCAGAAATTTTGTTAAAGATACTTATGACTTTATTTAAGATATCTAAAACTGCTGCATGGGACTTTTGGTTAAACATGGGCGTTTAACTTAATACATTATTTCCTTTCTTTTCAAATAGCACTGACATTACAATAAAAGAATAAAAAGAAGTATAAGATCACAGGGACAAAAATGACAAAAATATTTTAGAAGATAAAAAATTAGTAGAAGAGTGTTAAATGATGTAACCAAGTGGAAGGAGGTACACTCTGAGTTGTCTGCGGAGACTAGCTAGCAGGTTTACAAAACCTTCGAAAAGACTGAACACTTGGTAGTAAAAAGTGAAAATACAAGGATGAGGCTGGAGATTAAAAGTAGATAATAGCTGTAAAATGTCTTAAGTGGTTGAATCCTCCATAAACTATTTGCCTTTCTAGGAAACTGGGCATTATTTTTTCTCCAAGAAAATGGAGGCTGATATTCTGGATACAGGTATATCAGATGCATGAAAAGGAAGGGACGTAGAGCCAAACTTGCATATAGTTTCTTAATGCGATGAATAGAAGTAGACAGCCATGGATAACCTAACAGTTGTGGACAGCCTCCAAGATGAGAGGGTGAACAAATAAAAGAGACAAGGTAGAGAGCAGAGGGGTGGGCCAGAGGGGAAGGGGTATTAATCTGTTAGAAATGAAATGTTGCATCTTCAAAACTCTTCTTTGAACACTCTTTTGAAACTCTTTCAATAAATAAGAAATAACTTTTGGAAGTAAAAAATGATACCCCCCCAAAAATTAGTACAAAGATTGGAGGCAAAGTTGAAACAGTTTCATAAAGACACAGATCATAGGTACTGATTATGATTTCAGTAAACTGAGGATACAGAAGTCG
Source organism: Capra hircus (assembly GCF_001704415.2). Classification (NCBI taxonomy): domain Eukaryota; kingdom Metazoa; phylum Chordata; class Mammalia; order Artiodactyla; family Bovidae; genus Capra; species Capra hircus. The sequence goes on along the minus strand of NC_030826.1, from coordinate 39,445,023 downwards.
ATAATAAAAACGTCCAGAAAGAGTACCTTGAAGTTACAGTCGTTTCTGACTCTTTGCAACCCTCTGGACTGTAGCCCGCCAGGCTCCCCTGTCCATGGGGATTCTTTAGGCACAAATACGAGAGTGGGTTGCCATGCCCTCCTCTAGGGAATCTTTCCAACTCAAAGATTGAGCCGTTGTCTCCCACATTGCTGGCAGATTCTTTGCTGTCTGAGCCACCACGGAAGCCCAAGAATACTGAAGTGGGTAGCCTAAACCCTTCTCCAGCGTATCTTCCTGACCCACGAATCAAACCGGGGTGTCCTGAATTGTAGGCGGATTCTTAACAAGCTAGCTACCAGGAAGAAATTGTCTAAATGTGATAAGCATATTTTAAAAAACAGAGGTAAATATCAGAACTCACTACAAGATTTGTTAGGTATAGGGAGGATCCTACTAGTTTGCTAATGTTCTTTTGTCTTGGTTGGCATTTTATATAAAAATTCAGTTGAGTTATATGGTATAGAGACTATATATATATATATATATATATATATCAATTAATAACAACCAGATATCTAGCTATACTGACAGGCTTTGTTTAGCTGTCTTATTCTTAACAGTGCCACTGTCTTGTTCATCAGTTCAGTTCAGTCACTTAGTCGTGTCCGACTCTTTGTGACTGCATGGACTGTAGCACACCAGGCCTCCCTGTCCATCACCAACTCCCGGAGTTTACCCAAACTCATGTCCGTTGAGTCGGTGATGCCATCCAACCGTCTCATCCTCTGTAGTCCCCTTTTCCTCCTGCCTTCAATCTTTCCCAGCATCAAGGTCTTTTCAAATGAGTCAGCTCTTTGTATTAGTTGGCTAAAGTATTGGAGTTTCAGATTCAACATCAGTCCTTCCAGTGAACACCCAGGACTGATCTCCTTTAGGATGGACTGGTGGATCTCCTTGCTGTCCAAGGGACTCTCAAGAATCTTCTCCAACACTCCAGTTCGTAAGCATCGATTTAATATGCTGTCCAGGTTTGTCATAACTTTGCTTCCAAGGAGCAAGCATCTTTTAATTTCATGGCTGCAGTCACCATCTGCAGTGATTTTGGAGCCAAAAAAATAATGTCAGCCACCATTTCCACTGTTTCCCCATCTATTTGCCATGAAGTGGTGGGACCAGATGCCATGATCTTAATTTTCTGAATATTGAGTTTTAAACCAACTTTTTCACTCTCTTTCAGTTTCATCAAGAGGCTCTTTAGTTCTTCACTTTCTGCCATTAGGGTGGTGTCATCTGCACATCTAACGTTATTGATATTTCTCCCGGCAATCTTGATTCCAGCTTGTGCTTCATCCAGCCCATTGTTTCTCATGATGTACTCTGCATATAAGTTAAATAAGCAGGGTGACAATATACAGGCTTGACATACTCCTTTCCCAGTTTGGAACCAGTCTGTTGTTCCATGTCCAGTTCTAACTGTTGCTTCCTGACCTGCATACAGATTTCTCAAGAGGAAGGTCAGGTGGTCTGGTATTCTCCTCTTTTTCAGAATTTTCCACAGTTTATTGTGATCCACACAGTCAAGGCCTTGGCATAGTCAATAAAGCAGAAATAGATGTGTTTTTTTTTTAATTCTCTTCCTTTTTCAATGATCCAGCAAATGTTGGCAATTTGAACTCTGGTTCCCCTGCCTTTTCTACATCCGGTTTGAACATCTGGAAGTTTACGGTTCACGTACTGCTGAAACCTGGCTTGGAGAATTTTGAGCATTACTTTACCAGTGTGTGAGATGAGTGCAATTGTGCGGTAGTTTGAGCATTCTTTGGCATTGCCTTTCTTTGGGATTGGAATGAAAACTGACCTTTTCCAGTCCTGTGGCCACTGCTGAGTTTTCCAAATTTGCTGACGTATTGAGTACAGCACTTTGACAGCATCATCTTTTAGGATTTGAAATAGTTCAACTGGAATTCCATCACCTCCACTAGCTTTGTTCGTAGTGATGCTTCCTAAGGCCCACTTGACTTCACATTCCAGGATATCTGGCTCTAGGTGAGTGATCACACCATTGTGATTATCTGGGTCATGAAGATCTTTTTTGTACAGTTCTTCTGTGTATTCTTGCCACCTCTTAATATCTTCTGCTTCTGTTAGGTCCCTACCATTTCTGTCCTTTATTGAGCCAATCTTTGCATGAAATGTTCCCTTGGTATCTCTACTTTTCTTGAAGAGATCGCTAGTCTTTCCCATTCTCTTATTTTCCTCTGTTTCTTTGCACTGATTCCTGAGGAAGGCTTTCTTACCTCTTCTTGCTATTCTTTGGAACTCTGCATTCAGATGCTTATATCTTTCCTTTACTCCTTTGCTTTTCACTTCTCCTTTTCACACCTATTTGTAAGACCTCCTCCATTTTGCTTTTTGGCGTTTCTTTTTCTTGGGGATGGTCTTGATTCCTGTCTCCTGTACAGTATCACGAACCTCCATCCATAGTTCATCAGGCACTCTTGTCTGTCAGATCTGGTCCCTTAAATCTATTTCTCACTTCCGCTGTATAATCATAAAGGATTTGATTTAGGTCATACCTGAATGGTCTAGTGGTTTTCCCCACTTTCTTCAGTTTGTCTGAATTTGCCAATAAGGAGTTCATGATCTGAGCCACAGTCAGCTCCTGGTCTTGTTTTTGCTGACTGTAAAGAGCTTCTCCATCTTTGGCTGCAAAGAATCTAATCAGTCGGATTTCAGTGTTGGCCATCTGGTGATGTCCATGTGTAAAGTCGTCTTTTGTGTTGTTGGAAGAGGGTGTTTGCTATGACAAGTGCATTATCTTGGCAAAACTCTATTAGCCTTTGCCCTGCTTCATTCTGTACTCCAAGGCCAAATTTGCCTGTTACTCCAGGTGTTTCTTGACTTCCTACTTTTGCATTCCAGTCCCCTATAATGAAAAGGACGTCTTTTTTGGGTGTTAGTTCTAAAAGGTCTTGTAGGTCCTCACAGAACCGTTCGACCAGCTTCTTCAGTGTTACTGCTCGGGGCATAGACTTGGATTACCGTGATATTGAATGGTTTGCCTTGGAAACCAACAGAGATCATTCTGTCTTTTTTGAGATTGCATCCAAGTACTGCATTTCAGACTCTTTTGTTGAATATGATGGGTACTCCGTTTCTTCTAAGGGATTCCAGCCCACAGTAGTAGATATAATGGCCATCTGAGTTAAATTCACCCATTCGAGTCCATTTTAGTTCGCTGATTGCTAGAATGTTGATGTTCACTCTTGCCATCTCCTGTTTGACCACTTCCAATTTGCCTTGATTCATGGACCTGACATTCCAGGTTCCTATGCAGTATTGCTCTTTACAGCATCGGACCTTGCTTCTGTCACCAGTCACATCCACAACTGGGTGTTTTTGCTTTGGCTCCGTCTCTTCTTTCTTTCTGGAGTTATTTCTCCACTGATCTCCAGTAGTTCATATCAAGGTCTAACAGATTTCCTTGGTCTATTAACTTGGTATCACTCTTCCTTAATGCCTTTCTTACAAAGTTATTTCTTCCTTTTCCCTTTTAAAGAATCTTTCTAATTTAGCAAATTGTTTCTTTTTGTTCACTTTAAATCTAAAATATAATTTCTGGCATGCAGTTAGGATGTCTTGGGTACTGTGTACTTTGTTTCTTACATTATCTAAAACAGGGGAATACTTTTTCTACAAATAAGTAACATGGCTGTATTAAAATACCATTGCTTTGGAAATATTTCCATAGCAGTAAGATGATTTAGAATGTGTGTTTATGACTGAGTTGTAAAATTACTATCTGACATATGTCTTGGAAAATTCCACACATCCTGCCAGTTTTCAGTTTCTGGCACATTGACTAAAATTTGTACATGAGGAAATCAAACCCTACTTTCCCTTGATTTACCACCCCCACTGATAATATGAGATTCAGTTAAATGCTTGCTAATCCTGAGTCAGATCCCATCATGGCCTTTTTGTATCTACTAGTTCTTTTGTGTGTATGTAATGGGGTAGAGCTTCCAAAGAATCCTCTTGCCAATGCAGGAGACACGGGTTCAGTCCTTGGGTCAGGAAGACCCCAAGGAGGAGAAAGTGGCAACCCAAAGAACAGAATAGAAGTGTGTACTTATATTCTGAATATTGAATTGGTAGTGGATATTGATTTTGGTTAAATAAGCAGAAGTCAAGATAAAAGAAAATCTTGGACTATTTAATCAGATATTAGAAGGCATCCAAAGCAGAAAGTTTGACCTGTTAAGTAATGTATCTGTTTTCTAAATGTATCCCTTCGTTGGTGCTTTTATCTAGGGATTTCTTTCTTGGGATAAATTTAGTCATGAGATGGTAATGCACTGGCAGCAGTTTGCTTCTAAAAAGCAATTATATTTCTACTAAGGACAAGATGTTGGGTGGAGGAATTACATACTTATTTGGTTTTAGGTTTATTTAGCTATACAAAAATGTTTTTCCTCTTAAGATTTTGGCAAGAAAATCTAGCCAATTGGAAAAACATCTGGTGGTGGTTGAGTGAGGGAATGGCATAATCAGTAAAAATTACTTATAGGAAAAAATTGTTTAAAAAAACTCTGCAGCTTCAACTCTGGACTTCTCTATGGCAGTTCATCCTTAATCTCTCCCAGAAATTTTCTTCCCACTGAAAGATTTTACCTATGTTGGGCTACTTCTGTATATCTCTAATTTTATTCAAATCTTTGAAATTTAGATCACAAGTCATACACTTTTTAAATGGAGAACCTGTTTTCACAACTTTTGCTATCTAACAACCACTCTGAAACTTAGTGGCTTGAAACAGTTATCCAGCCTGGCCGTTCTTCTGCTAGTCACTCAGAAAGATCACTGGCAAGGCTGCAGTCCTCTGGTGGCTTGGCAGGGGCTTGAGAATCTAAGATGGCCTTACTTATAGTCTGAGATCTTGGTGTCACTGTCAGCTGGTACTCTTTTTCCACAAGGCCTGTCATCATGCAGAATGTTATCTTGGGCTTTCTAACATAGTAGCAGGAGTGTTTCAAGAAGGTAAAGTTTCCTCTAAGGCTTACTTGGAAATCAGTGTTATGTTCATGCACACACCGTTTTTTTGTTTGTTTGTTTTTTGTTTTGGTCAGATCAAAAATCACATGAACTCAGATGCAAAGGGTGGGAAAATAGACTCCACTTATTGAAGGGAGGTACAGCAAAACCCCATTGCAAAGGGTATTGTAGCAAGGAGATAAGATTCTTTGGAGGCCCTTATTATATAAGGTTCTACCATGGTCTGCCCTTTGGCTCCAGTGATTCGCATTCTTGTCACATGCAAAGCATTCTCTCCCAAGACCTCCAAAGTCTTATCCAAAGACAAATAACCTGTTAAAAAAAAAAAGTTTAAATAAACAATGGTGAATGCCTGTAACTTATCAGTATCAAATTTAGAGGTGGATGAGGGTACTGATGCGAAGAACTGACTCTTTTGAAAAGATCCTGAGACTAGGAAAGATTGAAGGTGTGATGAGATGAGAAAGATTGACAGAGGATGAGATGATTGGATGATATCACCGACTCAATGGATATGAGTTTGAATAAACCTCAGGAGTTGTGATGGAGTGGGAAGCCTGGCATGCTGCAGTCCATGAGGTCGCAAAGAGTCAAGACTCAGCTGAGCAACTGAACTGAACTGAGGGTACTTAACTGCAGTTCCTCTTGATCCAGAGACCTGTGAACTAAAAAGAAAAGTTATCTGCCCCATACACACAACATACACTGTTACTCACAGAGATAAAATAACGGTAATATATAGTCCCCCAAAAAGGGGGAGTAACAGGAGGCAAGGGCTTCCCAGGTGGCACTAGTGTTAAGGAACCTGCCTGCCAGTGCAGGAGACATAAGAGACTCAGGTTCCTGGGTCAGGAAGATCCTTGGAGGAGGGCATGGCAACCCACTCCAGTATTCTTGCCTGGAGAATCTCAGGGACAACGGGGCTAGCCAAGCTATGGTCATAAGGTCATAAAGAGTCGTACACGACTGAAGCAACTTAGTATGCGCACATGCTCACATCAGCCATGAAATGTAGTAGACATGTTGTCAGGGTCACGTACTGCAGCTAAAACAGAGCAGAACCCTGTGGTCCTTCTCCTCCATGTCCTCTGCCTGCCTTTTGTCTGTAGAAAATCTTTAGCTGAAGAGTAAGTTTAACAGAGAATCAACAAAATGCAGAAGCAAAGGAAAACAAACAAAACCAATAATTGTTCAGTTATTAAACAAAGTCAAGGGTCTTAAGTTCCTCTGCATGGGTGATAAAATCAAGATGGCATTGACGAGACCACTGCATAACCAATTTCAGGATGCCTGTCAGAGCTGACTGTAGCCCCCTCCCTTGGCCTATAAACACACCTGAAATTCCCCTTCAAAAGCTCTCTTGCCCAGGCACTTCCCTGGTGGCCCAGTGGTTAAGAATCTGCCTTGTAACACAGGGGATGTGGGTTTGATCCTTGGTTGGGGAACAACATTGCATGTGCTGCAGGGCAACTAAGCTCGAGTGCCACAGTTATTGAGCCTGCATGGTATAGCTGGAAAGAAGCTTGCATGCTGCAATGAAAGATCTCGTATGCGGCAACTAAACCTACCGCAACCCAAAAATAAATATTTTTTAAAGTACCAGTGAACAACCCATCCCAAACTAAATAAATCAGATAGCCAAATAAATTGCATATCTGAGGCTGGGGTCTAATAATTCAATTAAGGAAAAAAAAAAAAAAGCCTCTTGCCCACTGATTGTCAGTGGTAAGTTGGCCTTCTGACATGAGTCTACTCTGTCCCCTGGTTGCCTGCCTCTGAAATAAAGCATTTTCCTTTCCACCAACCTTGCCTCTCAAGTGTTGGTAAACAGTTGGATCTGACTTTTGGTAACACAGGAGCAGGAAGTGTGCCTTGACTGGGGCCCAGTTCTACTTCCTGGGACTGGTTCCCTAATCCAGTGTTCTCTGTGATTCCTAGTACTGTGTCTTGAGCTCTTAACACTGCTTTCTGAGAGGTTCTCCTTTTACATAAGAAATACCTTATGAAACCAAGTAGCTTTCTCAGGGTGCTTCCTCCCTACAGAAAGTTGAGAGTCAAGAGGTCTCCTTTCATTTTTAAATAGTCTCTGTCCCTTGTTGTAGTTGTACCCAGCAGGTACAACTTCCTTTAAAATTTCTGGGATTTTCTATGAATCTGATTTGTGTTATTCTATGTCCCAAAAGCTACGTCATGATAACTCTTTTTAAGACACACCTCTCCCTATTTTGGTTGTGTCTGTCTGCTGTGGCATATATTCCTTCTAGCTGCTTAGAGGCCATTGTGTCTGGTTGAGTCAGCTAGGCATGACTTTAAATTTTTCTGAATTAGAAGACAATTGCATAACCTTCGGTTAGGCAAAGTTCATATATATGATTTCAAAAGTATTATCTGTAAAAAAAAAAAGATAAATTGGACCTTATCAAAATTAAAAACACTTTTAAAAAAGTATTCTTTGAAAGATATAGATTAGATATAGATAAAGACACAGATATAGATTAAGATATAGAAATAACACAGAATGGGAGAAAGTATTTACAAGTCATAGAGTAGATAATGAATCTGTATTCAAAATATATTAACATAAAGAGCCCCTAAATCTAAGAATGGATGTGAGAGTTGGACTGTGAAGAAGGCTGAGCGCCGAAGAATTGATGCTTTTGAACTATGGTGTTGGAGAAGACTCTTGAGAGTCCCTTGGACTGCAAGGAGATCAGCCCTGGGATTTCTTTGGAAGGAATGATGCTAAAGCTGAAACTCCAGTACTTTGGCCACCTCATGCGAAGAGTTGACTCATTTGAAAAGACTCTGATGCTGGGAGGGATTGGGGGCAGGAGGAGAAGGGGACAACAGAGGATGAGATGGCTGGATGGCATCACTGACTTGATGGACTTAAATCTTGAGTGAACTCTGGGAGTTGGTGATGGACAGGGAGGTCTGGCATGCTGTGATTCATGGGGTAGCAAAGAGTTGGACCCGACTGAGCGACTGAACTAAAATCTAAGAAATTAAACAACTCAAAAGGGTAAATGATTTGAACACACATTTCACCCAAGAAGTCATTTGAACGGCCAAAAACCACATGAAAAGATGCCCAAAAGCATTAGTAATTAGGGAGACACAAATTGGTACCATAATAACACCCCATTCAATTCAGTTCAGTCGCTCAGTCATGTCCAACTCTGCGACCTCATGAACTGCAGCACGCCAGGCCTCATTGTCCATCACCAACTCCCAGAGTTTACCCAAACTCATGTCCATTGAGTCGGTGATGCGATCTAACCATCTCACCTTGCTCTCCCCTTCTCCTCCTGCCTTCAATCTTTCCCAGCATCAGGGTCTTTTCAAATGAGTCAGCTCTTCGCATAAGGTGGTGCCAAGTATTGGAGTTTCAGCCTCAACATCAGTCCTTTCAATGAACACCCAGGACTGATTTCCTTTAGGATGGACTGGTTTGACCTCCTTGCAGTCCAAGGGACTCTCAAGAGTCTTCCCCAACACCACAGTTCAAAAGCATCAATTCTTCTGTGAGCCCTCTTTATAGTCCAACTCTCACATCCATACATGACAACTGCAAAAACCATAGCCTTGACTAGATGGACCTTTGTTGGCAAAGTAATGTCTCTGCTTTTTAATATGCTGTCTAGGTTGGTCATAACTTTCCTTCCAAGGAGTAAGCGTCTTTTAATTTCATGGCTGCAATCACCATCTGCAGTGATTTTAGAGCCCCCCAAAATAAATTAGACTAGCTGAAATAAAGTCAACATTAGACTTCTGTAGAGGTCCAGTGGTTAAGACTCCCTGTTTCCATTGCAGGGTTCAGTCCCTGTTTGGAGATCCCAAATGCCCCGGATGGTAAGATACGGACAGACCGGAAACCTTATACATTGCTGGTGGGAATATAAAATGGTACAGCTACTTTGGATAACAATTTAAAAGTTTAAAATAAACTTAACCATATGATACAAGCCATAAACTCTCCATTTTAGATTTTATCCAAGAGAAATGAGAACCTATTTCAACCCAAAGCAAATGTAACAATTCAAATGTTGTTAGCTAGGAATGAATAAACAAGATTTTTAATTTCATAGGCTGGAATACTATTAAACAATAAAAAGGAATGAACTACTAGTACATGCTGCAACATAGATGAACTTCAAAAACATGCGGAATAAAAGAAGCCACGTCCAAAAAATTGCTTTATTTTATGATTCTATTTTTTTTAATGCTCATTAAAGGAAAACCTACAGAGACAGAAAGCAGATGAGTAGTTACTTAAAGACTGATTGCTGATGGGTGTGAATGATATTTTGGGGATGATGGAATTCATCAAAACTGAATGGCAGTGATGGTTTGACAGCTTTCTAAATTTACTAAAAATTATTGAAGTGTACACTTAAAACCTTCCTGGTGGAAGGTTTTTAATGTTTCTCTGGTGGCTCAGATGGTAAAGCGTCTGCCTGCAATGCGATCCCTGGGTCGGGAACATCCCCTGTAGAAGGCAGTGGCAATCCACTCCAGCACTCTTGCCTGAAAAATCCCATGGACGGAGGAGCCTGATGGGCTACAGTCCATGGGGTCACAAAGAGTCGGACATGACTGAGCGACTTCAATTTCACACTTAAAACCAGTGAATTTTATACTATGTGAATTATGCCATAATAAAGCTGCTAAAATTTCTGTATACAGATGAAATACCATACCGGTGAAGACTTTGCAGTTATTACAACTATTTTTTAAGCAAGGGGATATAAGTTGAGTATCCAAACTTTTTTCTTCATGTGTTTTACTTGTTATATTTTATAATATTATTGTTATATTTTATAATATTATTCAGTCTGTTGCTGAAATAAATTCATGTCATTTGCATGTTATTTGATGAATTTAGAGTAACATCAATTTATTAAATTCCTTTTTCCCTCCCTTCCTCTCATCTCCCTTCAGAACCATATCCCTCCTTTGCCTTTGTCTCCCTTCCCCTCCCCACCACCACCAAGATACAAAGTGAAAAAATCATGGAGGTCTGCCGTGAATTTGCAGTCAAAAAATATTTCCTGATCTGTTTGGTTAAAAATGACATTCATTGGTTCAGGAATTTATAGGCATTGTGTTGTTTACTGACTGTACTGTGGTGAACTAAACGGACAGGCCCCCTTCGTTATTATATCAGAGCTTACAGTCTGATGTATTGGACACCATACCAGCCCAAGGTGCTTTGGGATTTTATCTGAGAAGGGAACAGTCACATCCAGTTAGGATGATTGGAAAAGGTTTCATGACACAGATAACATGTCCAATGGGCATTAATCGATTTCTTTTGACAGAATAGGCAAGTTTGGTTGCACGGTTGCTCTAGAGAAGGTAACATGAACAAAAAGCACAGAGCTTGTTTGAAGAGATGCACATGGTCCTTCATTTTTGTTTTAGTTCTGTTTTCCTCCTCTTGGTCATACTGTAATTGCTATCTGTAAGTAAAAGTTGCTGCAATTTATAAAATGCACCATTATTTTATATATCACACACAAAAAAGTTTTTGATTTTGATTGTAAGATGCGTCCTAAATTCAGAAACTTTAAAATGTGAAAAAGGAATCTTAAAAATTTTTAATTGTGGAAAAATACATATAAAAATTGCCACCCTGTACTTTTTAAAGTGTGCAATACACTCAGTATTGTGCAACCGAATTAAATGACTTACATATGATAGGAGTTTATTTTTCTCTCATATGTAAGTCCAAAAGTATGGTGTCTCTGTAGTCATCTGCAGGCTTTTTCTAGTTTTCTGCTTATCTCTAAACTGTAGTCGTCAGTTTCATGATACAAGATGGAGTCCAGTCATCCTGACCACATTTCAAGCAACATAATTGAGGAAGGAGTAAAGAAGGGGCACACCCTCTCTCATTAAGGACACTCTAAGCCCCCTGATACTGTACACATCACTTTTTCTTATATCCCATTGGCCAGAATGTAATAAGAGATAAAGTCTTTCCACACAGCCATGTGCTAGCTAAAAACTGGGAGTTCTGTTACTCTAGATGTGTAGAGAGGATATTGGGGGATACTAGTAATCTGTGCCAAAATGTGTATTAAATTTTTATTTCCTCTATAATGCTTGAATAATATAGATCAGACCTTTTAATTTCTGGTTTTTGGAGTTGTTAGCTATACTTTAATCAGCAGGGGTCACTGTTGAAAAAGTGTTTCTTTTCCTATTTCCTTTATTAAACCCAGTTGCCATTTCCCACTCAGATCCTGGATTTAAAACCTCTTGAATTGGTTTCCTGTGTCTTTGTTGTGTGCTGAGCATTTAAATTCATTATGTTAGTAAACTAATTCCCAAAGTTTGCCAAAGATTTCAAAACTGATCAGGAAAGCTAAAATAATAGCCAAAAAATGCTTCTTCATTTTATTCAGGAGCTCTTTGTTATAATTACAGTTTATAAAAAGTAGTTTCACAATTATATTCCTCAACTAGGTAATTTGTAGAAAAATAATTACAGTTTTACACAGAGCAGTAATAAATGTTAATGTATGACAAACCAAATCACTTAGATTTTAAAAACCTGAATATATAAGAATGTCCTATCCCTATATACAAGGGATATATTTATATCCCTTATATAAATATATAAGAATGTCCCTCCCTGTAACAGGAGGGCTATTACAGTGTCTGTTTGTTTAGGGGATGATGTCCTACCTTGAAACAAATAATTGAGAGAGAATACTAGAGAATACTATAGTTGCTCTCATGTTCCCACACCACCCCCATCCCCACATCCTTGTAATTGTTTGCAGATAGGTTATTAAAATATGTAATTCTATATCCCTGATGACTCAGACAGTGAAGAACTTGCCTGTAGTGCAGGAGATGTATGTTCAGTCCCTGAGTCTGGAAGATTGTCTAGAGAAGGGAATGGCAACCCACTCCAGTATTCTTGCCTGGAGAATTCTATGGACAGCAGAGCCTGGTAGCTATAGTCCATGGGATCACAAAGAGTTGGACATGACTGAGCAACTAACACTATATATCCACACATTAATATGAAACAAGATAACTAAGAATATCAGATGTTTGAACAGTGACTTCTCTAAAACGAATATCTAAAACCTTCACAAATTTTTCTGATTCATGTATCCTTGGTCTAATTGGTTTTGACATCTTTATATGTTGTATGAGAAATCTAGAGTTTGGATTCAGCTAAAATAGTAAGATGTCTAAAACATACATTCTATTGCTTCTGTGATAATGAACTAGAGTGGAAGCCATTTGGATTTCCTAGGAAACATCTAAAATTAATGTGTGTCTACCTCTAGGATTATTTTCCAAGTTCCATTGCTATGTCACTTTAGATAATAAAATATTCTGTGTGTTATAGGGTCCTCAATCTGTTTTTTCTGGTCCATTGGTTCTCAGACTTCAGGAAGCATCAGTATCACCTGGAGGGCTTGTTAAAATACTGGTTGCCTCTCTTTTCCCTCCACCACATCTGGCACTCTGTTTCTGATGCTGTAGGTCTGGGGTACAACCCAGTTCAGTTCAGTTCAGTTGCTCAGTCGTGTCCGACTCTTTACGACCCCATGAATCGCAGCACACCAGGCCTCCCTGTCCATCATCAACTCCTGGACTTCACTCAGACTCACGTCCATCGAGTCAGTGATGCCATCCAGCCATCTCATCCTCTGTCGTCCCCTTCTCCTCCTTCCCCTAATCCCTCCCAGCATCAGTCTTTTCCGATGAGTCAACTCTTCGCATGAGGTGGCCAAAGTACTGGAGTTTTAGCTTTAGCATCATTCCTTCCAAAGAAATCCCAGGGCTGATCTCCTTCAGAATGGACTCGTTGGATCTCCTTGCAGTCCGAGGGACTCTCAAGAGTCTTCTCCAATACCACAGTTCAAAAGCATCAATTCTTCAAGAACTTGCATTTCTAACAAGGTCCTGTTTGATGCTGATGCTGTTATTTGACCACAGTTTGTGAACCACTGATCTTTGTCTACTTGGAGTAGGATACATGTATGCAGAAGGAAGAGGAGGGAAATACAAATCTGGACTGGTGTCTTATACACATGATCTTTCCCAGGTACTCCCAGAACACTATTCCTTTTCTTCTTTACTTTTTCATATACCTCATGTTCATATAGAGACAACAGCGTTTGGCCTATTTAGGCTGAAGGAGTGTAGTGAAGGTCACTGTCGTGTCCAACTCTTTGTGACCCCATGGAGTATACGGTCCATGGAATTCTCCCAGCCAGAAGAGTGGAGTGGGTAGCCGTTACCTTCTCCAGGGGATTTTCCCGACCCAGAAATCAAACTGGGGTCTCTTGCTTTGCAGGCAGATTCTTTACCAACTGAGCTACTAGGGAAGCCCATTTAGGCTAACTTACGGGAAAAAATTGCTACTGGGTGTGATTTTTGTTCCTTTTTAAAAAAAATCTAGAGTTGTACAAGTTGTGTGAACAATACATAGCAGATTTTTATTTTTTATCAGTTTAATTATTGTCTATATTCAAGTGAGCAGAAAGTGCCTTGCTGGGTATTTAGTTAATACTTTGAATATATAAGATAAAGAGTTTAGCATTTCTACTACAAAAGTGATTATCTTTTATATTTTGTGGATTTGAGTTGGGCATAGTCTGTTATATTTGGTGCTTTAGTGATATTTTATACTTAAAAATATAATTTTCTCCAAAGATCTCAAGCTTAAGATACATATTGTATGCTAAGAAGTCCCCCAGGCAGGTCTCAACTTGTGATACATTTAGCTGTCTTTGCAAGACATTGTTATTTATGTCATCAACCCTCGATTATTGAGGGTATACTTTATAACTCCTTCATGCATTCCTTCCCATAAGTGTACCTAGAGAAGAAGGATGATGGAACTTCCCCAGCAGTCCACTGGTTAAGACTCCATGCTTCTGCTGCAGGGGACATATGTTGGATCCCTGCTGGGGGAAGCTAAAATCCTGCGTGGTGTGGCCCCAAAAAAAACAAATAATCACAATAGTCAAGAGTCTTAGAAAATTAGAAACAGTGAAATTTGAGATTTGTTTAGGAGGAAATGTAATGACTTCATTTTGAAAGACTGCTTTACCAAAAAGGAGTATGATTTTTTTCTTAGTAACTTCGTTAATGGATAGAGATTTTAGGGAAGCAGATTCTTCTTTGATGTCAGGTAATTTGCTGAAGCATGTGATTGTCAGTCGGTGGCTTTATTATAACATAGTGTATTTACTGCACTGAAACTTGATAGATGATCCAGCTTTCCACCAGCAATTCTGTAGCTTCTTTAAAATTCCTTTTTTCTCCAGTTTTTTTTTCATTTCCACTGTCCCTATAATCTTACAGAGATCTGTATCATCTTTTACTTCAACTATAATTTTAACATATTTCTAGCTTATCTCCTTGATGCCAGTCCAAATTTAGTATTTGCTTATTTCCATGTTCTTCATTGTAGAGCAGGAGACCCTTAAGTACAGAGATAACATCTTACTGTCTTTGTATTTCATTGCCTAGAAAGGTGCCTAATACTTACAAGATGTTCAGTAAATGTTCACTTCGTGAAGTCAAGAGGCCTCTATGTAATACTAAATAGGAGGGACTGAACATACTCCTCAGTTTCAGTGATATGTGTGTTGTCTTTCCTGACTTTTTATTGGATATATAGGTATTTGATTTTTAATGTAGCTTACTAGACAAGCTTATAGTGGAAGAAATTGTGGGTCTGTTTAAAAGTACCCTTTGTGAGTTACTTCATTAATTTGAATGATCGTTTGTGCATCCAGAATGCATATGGTTGTGGTTATGAAGCATGATTAGTTTTCTGCATGATTCATAAAACTTGAAAGAGAATGTTCCCTATCCTAGGTTTCTGAACAACTCCATGAACAAACAAATATGAGTTAGATATGAAAAATAACCTTGCCTTAAGGTTTTTCAAAGGGTCACTCTGTACTGATAAAATTTTAAGCAAGTAAGCTTTTTGTAGCTCAGTTTCCGTATATGTAAAATGAAGATTAAGGGTCATAAGAAGGTTCAATATATTAATACATAAAAAAGACTAAAAATAGCACCTGGCACATAATGTCAACCTTCTGGCTGCTATTAGTTAATTTTTTTCTAAAGATAAAGATAGAGAGCAAATTAAATGTCTCAGTTTCTGAAAATATGACTTTGGTTTATAACATCTGTTGTACTTATTCTCTTCTCTCCTAAGAGGATTACCTCTAAACTGTTGAAGTGAAGTGAAGTCGCTCAGTCGTGTCCAACTCTTTGTGACCCCATGGACTGTAGCCTACCAGGCTCCTCCGTCCATGGGATTTTCCAGCCAGGAGTACCAGAGTGGGTTGCCATTTCCTTCTCCAGGGGATCTTCCTGACCCAGGGATTGAACCTGGGTCTCCCACATTGTAGGCAGACACTTTACTGTCTGAGCTACCAGGTGGTAGTCTAAATTGTTGAGTTAAACATAATAAAATGTTAAGTAGCACTTGACACGATGATTTTGTTTTTGCAGATGTTCTCAAATAGCGATGAAGCTGTAATCAATAAAAAACTTCCCAAAGAACTCCTATTACGGTAAGTCTAACTTTATGGTGGTTTTCTTGTTGTGTATCACATTCACCTGTTTAGAATAATCTTAGAGTTTTTGCTCATTTTTGTGTATCTTTAGGATCGGGATTATCTGAATTTTAAAATTTATTGATGCCTTTATTAAACAGTCTTATCCTAGGAATTACAGCCTTTTAAAAATTTGCTTGAAACTTTCCTCTTTTACACTCGGGATTTTATTAGAGTAGCATAACTGAAAAAAGCACATTCTCTTTGCAAAATGTTGGAAGTTACTGTGCTCAGGGGCATCTTCTTGCTCATAGCTGCTACTGCTGTCTAGCCCATAACCAGTCCCTGCTTCAGGATGAAAAATATCTTGCTCTAGTGCTGGTAAAGAGTATTTCTGGCATTCCTAAGTATTTGCATGCTGAGTCCTCCACTAGATTGCAAGATCTTGGGAAGCAGGGATTAAATCCTAGGACTTAAACTTTGAAAATGTTAAGAAAAAAAAAAAAAGAACTGAATTGAACTTGAAATGGATTTTTTCCAAAAAAGCAAAAATACGAGCTGGTTGACTATAGTTGAAAGAACATCCTAGACTACCAGAGCCACTGGAAAATGCACTCTGAATATCTTGAGTATCCCATGAATTTCAGTGAAATTTTAGCTATCTTAAAGAAGAATATTTTGAAAACAGGTTATGTTCTTCATTGTTACCATAAACTGAGTACATTAAGACACACTTATTTTTAATATTGGGCTTCCCAGGTAGCGCTCCCTGCCAATGCAGGAGACTCAAGAGACACAGATTCCATCCTTGGGTTGGGAAGATCCCCTGGAGTGGGAAATGGCAATCCACTCTAGTACTCTTGCCTGGAAAATTCCATGGACAGAGGAGCCTAGCAGGCTGCAATCCATGGGGCAGCAAAGGGTCGGCTATGACTGAGCAATCATGCTGTGATCATACTGTGTTTATGTTTTTATATTTTATTAGAGTTTTTCTGTTTTTGTCATGAAACTCTAGATTCCTTACAGTGGTCTACGAGACCTCTCATGTTGTGGCAGGGGAATAATATGATCTGGTTTATATTTTTAAAGAATTAGCCTGGGTACTATGTGCCAACCAGATTGGAAGATTGGAGTGGAAAGCAATAAGAAGGCTATTAAAGAAATCTAGGCAAGAAATGAGGGTAACACGGATAACATCTTCTCTAATTCTTTACATTGCACCATTGCCTGCCCAAGTACCCTCAAAGTTCATGCAGGTTGTTGCCTATGGCAAGATTTCCTCTTTTTTGCGGGGGTGGTGGGGGGGAGCTGAATAATATTCCATTGTACATTTGTGTATCACATTTTCTTTATCCATTCATCCATCAGTGGAAACTTAGGTTGCTTCCATCTCTTCAATTCAGTTCAGTTCAGTTCACTCAGTCCGTCCGACTCTTTGGGACCCCATGAACTGCAGCATGCCAGCCCTCCCTGTCCATCACCAATTCCCAGAGTTTACCCAAACTGATGTCCATTGAATTGGTGATGCCATCCAACCATCTCATCCTCTGTCGTCCCCTTCTCCTCCTGCCCTTCCTGCCTTCAATCTTTCTCAGCATCAGGGTCTTTTCCAATGAGTCAGCTCTTTGCATCAGGTGGCCAAAGTATTGGAGTTTCAGCTTCAACATCAGTCCTTCCAATGAACACCCAGGACTGAGCTCCTTTAGGATGGACTGGTTGGATCTCCTTGCAGTCCAAGGGACTCCCAAGAGTCTTCTCCAACATCACAGTTCAAAAGCATCAATTCTTTGGCACTTATTTATTTAGTTATTTATAATGGTATAGACTTGTGGATATGTGTTTTATTTTATGAGTCATATTGTTACTGTCATTACTTATTGGTCAGATTTTTTGTGTGGCTTCTAAATTTGTGGGTGTGTGTATTTGGAATTTCACACCATGTCTGTGTATTAGCTGTTTTAAAAAATACAGTTTAATAAGTAGCATAGACTATTTGGCTTGGTTAGATTTTTAAGTTGCATATTACATTATTTGATCCAACATGTATCCGTCTACAAGGGGAAAACTTGTGTTGCTAGGGCCAAATTCAGAGCCACAGCCAATTTACCAATGAATTAAGGAAGTGTTCTTGTTTTTTCTTAGCTGTAGCTTACTTTAACTTACTAATTTTCCTCCTTTCCTTTTGAAACAAAGTTTATTAGTAATGCTCCAGCAGGCTGGAATCCACTGCTTGCATAATGTGAAATTCAGTTAGAATTGACAGTACTTCCTTTCAGAGCAGAACCATGTGCATATCTTTAGGAGTACCTCTTAAAAAATGAATGTGTGTTTATAAGACAGAGACTCTTCTGTTTTCCAAGAGCTAATGTAAAGTGACTCGTTTCTCAGGATTCCTTCTGAGGATGATATTGATAACTTTAAAAATAATGTGAGTGGTAAGTAAGACTGTTTGAACCCACATATGCCCTTTTAGCTGTGAAACAGAATGAAATTTTCAGAAAGAAGATTATTATTATTTACAAGAATCTGAAACTTTCTTCATTAATTTTTCGACTCTTGGGGTGTTGACTCATAATTATCATGTAATATGTTATGTGTATGTATGAGTTGGTAGATGAATTTTCTGAAGTTAGATGGAAAGAATGAATTGGCTGGAGTTGTTTGTCTAAAGTAAATAATCATGCTGTATTGGGTCCCCTGGAGTACTCCTAAGTTTGATGATTTTCTGGGAGGACTCAAGGCTCAGCATATAGTCATACTTATAGCTATGATTTATTACAGGGAAAAGATAGAAAGCAAAGTCCGCCCGTATGTCTATCCAACATATTGTACTCTTTTCCTCCTACTAAATAAAACTTCACTTGTTTCACTAAAAAAAAAAAAAGACTGAATGGAGTGAAATAGGAAACCAGGTTTTGCCTTTAAGAGTCCTTTCCCAGTGGAGTCAAACAGGGTGTGCTTAATTCCTCCAAAAATAAGTTACAACAAAAAAGTAAAATGTCTACCAAGGAAGCTTAATGGGGAATAGTGGAAAACCTCTGCAATCCAAATTCTCAAATGCCATCCAAGGTGCAACAGTGCAAGCAACATTTGAAAAAGGGCCTTTCTAATAAGGATAGGCCTGCTATGTTAACTCTTTTCTGTATATATGCTGTCTTATTATATTCTATTCCAGGAAGCTTACAACACTGATGATATCTAGTATTTTCATTCACTTTAATTGCCAAGAGTTCAGGGTGGATAGGGGAGTGTGTTTTCTTACTTTCAAGGGCATACTGGTTAGGAACATCAACTCTGAAATCTGAACACCTGCATTTTGTCATTTACTAGCTGTAAACTGAAGATTTTAGTACCTACCTTTTAGGAAGGTACTAAAATCCTCCCTAGTGACTTAGTGGTAAAGACTTTGCCTGCCAATGCAGGAGAGGCAGGTTCAATCCCTGGATTGAGAAGGTCCCTTAGAGAAAGAAATGGTGAGTTACAGTCCATGGAGTCATGAAAGATTTGGACACGACTTGGCAACTAAACAACAATAAACAAGGATCAAAAGGGTTGGTAAATATAAAGTACTTACTAGAAAGCATGCCCAGCACATAGGAAGTGCAATAAAATGTCATGTATATTACTGTTAATTCTATTTTTTAGTCATAGACCATAAAATGATGTAACTAGATACTCATACTACCAAAAGTGATCATCTCTCACCTTTAAGATGCATTGGCAGATGTTCCTGAATCAAAGAACAGATGTTTCTGAATCAAAGAAATTGCTCTTACTGACCATTTCGTTTTCTAGTCTTCTCAATTATCCAGAACAAATCAGAGAAACAGAAAGCAAGCTGGAAGATCAAATGTGCATTTTACTTGAAGGATACATGCCAGCTATTTCTCAGTTCCCATTTACTCATTATTTATTTTTTTCATTAAACACAGTTAACACAAATTCAATTATGAATATCCATAAATAAAAATGGGATCAGAAGAGTTATGTTGATAGAAGGTCACTGAGTTTATTATTAGCAATCTGGCAATAAGAGAGAATATATAAAAACTAATTTTAAAAGCAAGCAAAAGCAGGGAACTTTTCTGGTGGTTCACTGTTTAAAGCTCTGAGCTTCCAGTTCAGGGGGCACCTGGTTGGAGAATTGAGATTCTATGTGCTGCACGGTGTGGCTTAAAAAAGGAAAGGAAATGAGAAAGAAAAAAGAAAAGAAAACCAACAAAAACAAACATGTAGGATTGAGAAGAGTAGTGGTTCCCAGATGGGAAAGGTATAAAGGGGGTCGGTCAACTGTATGGTGAATTAATGGAAAATAAATTTTGGGTGGTGAGGTATATAGTATACAGTATAGGTGTAGAGTATACAGAAGTAGAAATAGTGTTTTACACATGAGGCTTACACAGTGTTATTAATCAGTGTTATATCAATTAAAAATTAATAGTAACATTCAAAAATATTACAGTACAGGGTTGTTTATTTAATGAAAAGAAGTTTTAGCCACTTAGTTACTCATGAGGATTTTACTGAATAGAATGATAATTGATGTTCTTTATGAAAGCCACGAGATACCAAAAAATAATTAAATTATGTCCCCTTAAACCTTTGAGGGGGGCAGGGATTCATGTGATACATTTTGTTTCATACCGATTTTTAACACAGTAGTTACATACATGACTCTTTATAAACATAAGCAAGTGTTTAGGCTGTTTTTTGCCATACCAGTATGCATGATGCATTTTCATTTAAGTTTGCTACTGCAATTTCCTTGCTGAGAGAATAAAAGAAGTGTATTTTTATTTTACATTAGCAGAATGCTGAAGTTCAATAATTACTATAGGCCTCATTCTTGTCCTTTGTAGTCCTTCAACTTTCTTTCTTTCTTTTAAAGAATTTGTTTCTGTAGAGCAGTTTTAGATTTACAGTGAAATGAGAGGAAGTTAGAGAGGCTTCTCATGTGCCCTCTTCACACATGCAGGCCTCCACCCCCATTATCAACATAACCCACCAGAATGTTTTTTGTCTATTTGTTTGTTTGCCAAAGATGAACCTATATTAACACCTTACAGTTATCTTAAGTCTGTAGTTTACCTTAAGGTTCACTCTTGGTGTTGTAGATTTTATGAGGTGAAATGAAGTCGCTTAGTCGTGTCCAACTCTTTGCGACCCCATGGACTGTAGCCTACCAGGCTTCTCCATCCTGGGATTTTCCAGGCAAGAGTACTGGAGTGGGTTGCCGTTTCCTTCTCCATAGTTTTATGGGTTTGTACAAATGTGTAAGAACATATCCATCATTACAATATCATACATAGTGTTTTTACTGCTGTAAAAATCCTTTCTGCTTTGCCTGTTTATCTCTCTCACTTTTCATCCTTGTTGTTCAGTCACTCAGTTGCGTCTGACTTTTTGCGACTCCATGGACTGCAGCCTGGCTTCCCTGTCCTTCACCATCACCCACAGCTTGGTCAAACTCATTGAGTTGGTGATGCCATCCAGCCATTTCATCCTCTCTCGTCCCCTTCTCCTCCTGCCTTCAGTCTTTCCCAGCACCAGAGTCTTATCCCAGGCAACCACTTTTTTTTTGATCTCCATAGTTTTGCGTTGTCTGGAATATTACATAGTTGGAATGTCCTTAAACCTTACTGTAGGAGACATGCAGAGTACCAAACATTATGTTGGATATAGGAATAAACGGGACTTTTTGTCCTCAAGAAACTCAGTGAGTAGTAGAAAAGACTGACAGGAAAATAATCAATATAAAGGTATAATGGAGGTTTGCCTAGAGCAAAGCTCACGTGTAGGACATTACAAGCCAACCTTAGAGAGTTCAGAAGATGCTTCCAAAGAAATGAGACATGAGCTGAGACATAAAGGGGTAAGTAGTGATTAACTGGATGTTGCAGGAGAGGAAGAAAGAAGAGCATTTCAGATGAGATTATTGTTTCCTTTTTGTAGACAGAGGCAAAGGGTTTTTGATTCAGGTATGCTACAAAGATTTGAAGCTCAAGCTCTTTTGCATAATATACAGTATTGTAATTTAGGATTTTTTTCCCCTAAGGCTTGCCTGGCAAACAAAAACTCTTCTTTGTGATATTGTTTATATTGGAGAATTCATGTACTTTGCATATACAGTCCATTAATAAATTGGATGCTGCCTGTCTCAAACTTCATCTCTTGCCTGGTTTGTGTGTTTCTTCATAATTGCCATTTGTTTGTTTGTTTGTTGGCTATGCCATGTGACATGCGGGATCTTAGTTCTCCAACCAGGGATGGAACCTGTACCCCCTGCAGTGGAAGCAAGTCCTAACCACTGGACCACCAGGGAAGTCCTGCCGTTTGCTGTTTTAGTATTTCCAAGCCTAACACTCCGTTGCCTGGAGGAACTACAACAGCAGTAACAAAATAATCTTGGGGAGTGAATTGGCTGTTTTATTTTAGTTCTGTTAGAGACTTCAGCTCTTGCTTGGCTCCAAATTTTCTTAGCCAGTAACAACTCTCCACTGTTGCCTTGTTGTCTTGGTGAAAGTTATTCAGTTGTGTCCGACTCTTTGTGACCCCATGGACTACACAGTCCATGGAATTCTCCAGGCTAAAATACTGGACCGGGGAGCCGTTCCCTTCTCCAGGGGATCTTCCCAACCCAGGGATCGAACCCAGGTCTCTCATATTGTAGGCACATTATTTACCAGCTGAGCCAGGAGGGAAACCCTGATATCTTGGTAGTGATGGGCTATTAATAAGATACGTATTAGGCACATTGCCTTTATATAGGTTATTTATGTATGTGGACACAAAGCTGTTTGTCTTTTGAGACTGAGAGCCACTTGACTATGTGAAGATACTATTTTTTTTTCAAGTCCTTTTTGTCTTCCTATCATTATACATCCTAGTACATGAACTCCCACCAGGCTCAGCTTGATGTTGTGGGGCCAGTTTTTAATCGCCCTAAAGTCATGACTCTGTCAAGATTGGGGCCATCTTGAGGACCAAGGAGCATGAGTATCCTGGGAATATAACCCTAGAAGAAAACATTATTTGGAAAATAATCTTTTAACAATCTCTTTGTTTCCTGAAGTTTGTGTTATTGTTCAAGGCTTGGGTGCAGGAGTTAGCTTACAAAATACAAGATGACCCAATTAGATATATATAGCTGATACTAAGCCAGTGGTTGTTATATGTATTTTTACTTCTTGCCACTCCCTTGAGTTTTACATATTTTTTACTTCTTTTTTTCCCCTTTTTGTTTTTAAATTATTTTAGATTTACTGAAAAGATTCAGAAGTAGTTCAAAGAAATTCCATAAAACTTTTACTTGGATTCTTCAAATGTTAACTTTTGACATTATTTTTTTTCTTTAACTATTTGGGTTAAGTTGCAAACCATACTTTTTACCCAAGACTTCACTGTGAATTTTCTAAAATCAAAAGACTTTCTCATTTATAAACACAGTACAGTAATTGAAATTACTGTAATTTTGAAATACACGTTGATGTGATACTATTATGTCGTCTATAGACCTTAGGCAGTGGCACCCCACTCCAGTACTCTTGCCTGGAAAATCCCATGGATGGAGGAGCCTGGTGGGCTGCAGTCCATGGGGTCGCTAAGAGTTGGACATGACTGAGTGACTTCACTTTGACTTTTCACTTTCATGCATTGGAGAAGGAAATGGCAACCCACTCCAGTGTTCTTGCCTGGAGAATCCCAGGGACGGGGGAGCGTGGTGGGCTGCTGCCTATGGGGTCGCACAGAGTCGGACATGACTGAAGTGACTTAGCATTAGTATTAGCATAGACCTTGTCCCTATTTTACCAGTTATCCTATGCATGATCCTATTCTTTGTGTTCTTTATAGTACAAGGCAAGAAAAAATATTTTTCTTTCTGATTCAAGTGGCAGTCCAAGATCACAGGTTGCATTTACTTGTCACTTCTCTTCAGCTGGCTTTAATTTTGAATAGGCCTTCAGTCTTTCTTTGTCTTTTATAGCCATTGGCAATTTTGAAGATTCTTTACAGAATGTCCTTCATGAGTAAATTCAGTTGGCACAATTTTGTAGGAATACCACAGAAGCGATACAGTATCCTTCTCATTGTTCGTGTGCTGTGCTGTGCTGATCGCTTCAGTCATGGCCGACTCTTTGTGACCCTATGGACTGTAGCCCGCCAGGCTCCTCTGTCCATGGGATTCTCCAGGCAAGAATGCTGAAGTGCATTGCCCTGCCCTCCTCCAGGGGATCTTCTGGCCCAGGGATCAAGCCCACATCTCTTATGTCTCCTGCATTGGCAGGTGGGTTCTTTACCACTACTAGCACCACCTAGGAGGCTCCCTCATTGTTCATATCATAAGCATAAGATGTCTCTTTGTCCCATTACTGTTGATGTTAACTGTGATCATCAGGTAAAGGTGATCTCTGCCAGATTTCTCCACTATAATGTTACTGTTTTCCCCTTTCTCATTAGTAAGTGTCCTGTGGTGAAATACTTTGAGACTATGTGAATATCTTGTTTCTCATGAGACTTTAACTCAGTCAGTTAAAGTTTTTGTTTCTTGCTTGAAGCAGTTATTATTGTTGTGGTTACCAAACGGTGATTCTCTTAATTCCACCTTTACTTCTACATTTTACTAGTTGGAATTCTTTAGTAACATCTATATATGCTCATGAATTCCTGTTTTATTCAGTGTGTGGTAATTCCATTTGGATTCTTGTTTTCTGCTCAAAACGTTTCGAATTTAGCCAGTGGGAGTCCCTTATGGTTATATTCTATGTTCTTTGAATATGTCCCATCATTCTTTGAATATATCCTTGTTTTTCGGCACCAGATACTCTAGGATCTTCTTGTACTTTTCCTGACCCAGTCCTGGAATCAGACATTTTTGCAAGGAGCTCAGGGATGATTTTGAGTGGAGAATGGTATTTAGAAACTAAGATCTCTACCCTAGCTATGTTTATTGCTACTGGACATAATTGCTTGCAGATCTTCTCATCAGATGGAGCTAAGAAATACATGTTTGGAGATGGGTAGTGCATGAACACATCTTTATGCAATTTTATATCTGTCTCTATATATAGATGAATAGATAAATTAAACATGACAATTCTGTTACATAACCAGTTTATACTAACACCTCCAATCCTAGTCTAATACCTTCAGGCTCATTTTAGCTCTCCTTTCCATATTTATGGGTGTAATATGACTCTTCTTCTCTAAGGGAGGAATATGACTCTGTCTACAATATAATTACTTATTTACTTAATCTTAGATTGCACATGAAATAACCCATTACACTCTGAAGAATCTAATTAGAATTCATTATTTATAGTTTTTTGCTATGGGTTCGTTTGTTTTTGGTCTTTTGCCTGGTGATATACAGAAAATACAGAGTTCAAAAGTTACATTGGTTCTCTTTTTTTACATTATTCATTTAAAGTATTTTAGTTCATTTTATTCATCTCTGTGTATTCAGTTTGGAGTTTTATTGAATGTATTTATTTGTTTGTTTTCAGCAGATAGGTAACTTGGCTGTCCCCAGACTACAAACTTTGTGTCCCATGTTGTGGGTGGCCCCTGAAATGCAAGTTCAGTTCTTCTAAATTTACCAGCTTGGAGTGTTGCCACCACAGGCAGTAGTCAGAGGTCTCTTGGGGGTTTGGACGGAATTTGTGTTCCCTCACATCATTCTAACTCTCTTTCTCTCCTCACTTCCTGTTGCCTATGGTTGCTCCAAACTCTGCCCTTGATTCCCCTTCACAGGTTTCTATTCAAGTTCTAAGAGCCCCAAGTACAACCTATCCTCAGAATAAAAGCCATGAAAAAAATAAAACACCTGGAGAGTCGCTTGTTGTTCTCTTTTCCCCTTTAATAACTGCCTGCATTTGTTCATCTCTGTTGCCTTCAGATGGTTGTTTTTTTGTTTTTTGTTTTTTTTAATTTATTTATTTATCTTTTGGCCATACCACAGGGCATGTGGGATCTTCGTTCCCCCACCAGGGATTGAACCTGTGCCCCCTACAGTAGAACTACAGAGTTTTAACCGCTGGACCACCAGGGAAAGCCCAGATGGTTGTTTTTATGTTTTGTTCACAATTTGATGCTGTATCTAGAAAGTTAGTCCAGTGGAAACTTACTCAGCCATGACCAGAAGTAGAACCAAATTTTGTTTATTTCTGACTTTATAAAACAAACATGATCAGAGACTAGATAGATCTGTCCAACAGGAGATATGTCCCTCCTTCTGCCCCATCCCCATCTTTCTTTTTAAATCTTTAAAATGAGTTCTGACTGAAGAATGATTCTTGACTTTGACTTCTTTTGAGTATTAGATCTGAAACTCAGGCAGATGCCATCTTTGACATTCATTTTTTGTTAGCGGATATGGATTAACCAAAAAATTCTTCTTCATCTAGAGATTTGAATTTGTAAATTAATGAAAAAGCTTTGCTGTTATTCACTGTTGTTATCTCTCTACCCTGGTGTATTTCAGTCCATGATCAAGGGGTTAAAAACATGAAGGTGTAGTTGTCTGCAGTTTGCTTTAAAAATATCTGAATTGCACATCTTTTATAAATGTTTTTGAAAATCATAAATTATCACCTTTATATAATATTCATAAGAATCACCTGGAGAAATTGGTTTTTTAAAAAAATTCTGCAGATATCTGGGCTCCACACTCAGAAATTCTGAATACCTTCTGAATACTTTCTCCAGGACCACGCACGTCTTTTTTTTTTAATATGGCAAGAAGATCTACTTATAATTAGACCCTAACTTCTTCCACATTATATTTCAGAAACCTAGCCAAAATCTTTTTGCTTAAATGGGGAAGATGAGGCCTACTTTACTTAAACTTGGGTGGCCTAAAGCTAGGCCAGTTTTTCAACAATCTCTTGATAAGACATGGGGAAAGCCTTTTATTGAAGCAGTCAAGTAGGATCCTTCAATAGTAACAGACCTTTTATTCTTCCTCAGTTTTCTTATCTCTTTGATCATAGCCATTCTGGCTACGGATAATAGGTATCCTCAAGAAGGAATTGTGTAAAGGGTTGCATTGTAAAGTACCAAGCCTGAAGATGATGAAAAGCAGTATAGTGTAGTTTTACTGTTCTTGCCTGTCATATAAAAATAGCAGTATCGTTTCACCTTGACTTATCCTACAAATGCATACTTAAAATTACAGTGATTTTTTTTTTTAGTTTAAATTAATGTTAACCATATTTAGAAGGGTAAATGCTCTCTGTGAGCCTCCTCTTCACCATCCTCCATTTCCCCAACCAGCCTCTCCCCTTCTCCAGCACCCAGTCACTGTAACTGAAACTCTAGCATCTTATCCCATCAGTCCATATATTTGGGTTTCTAAAGGTAACTGTCTCTCCTGTCAACTACATAGGATAAGTAGAAGTCAGAAGTTACTAAATAATAGCAGACATTTAGATAGACTGTCAGGTAGTTGAAGGGATTTAAGCACAGAGGCTTATCACATCCATCTTGGGCTTCCCTGATAGCTCAGTTGGTAAAAGAATGCCTGCAATGCAGGAGACCTGGGTTCGATCCCTGGGTTGGGAAGATCCCCTAGAGAAGGGAAAGGCTACCCACTCCAGTATTCTGGCCTGAGAATTCCATGCGGTAACAAAGAGTTGGAGATGACTGAGCGACTTTCACTTCCAAGCACAGAAGCTTATCACATCTATCTTACTAGGAAGCCAAATCAGGACTGGAAAGTCCTAACTGTTATTGCCATAGAGGGGCACAGAGACTGTCTTTTTTCTCTCTTTAATGTAGCATAATGTCAAACCCAGGTGAAAAGCCAACTGAAGGGAATTTTGACATTAGAACCCCAGACAGTACATTCTAAGAATGGAATTATGATTGTTGGGATATGTGCTTCAGAGAGTCTCCTAGGTCTACATTTGACCTCTAGCCTGAGGTTTCATGTCTGTCTGTTATGCTTTATCTTGTGGAGAACCTTTCTGTTGAAAGGTTACTAAACCTAGTCTAACAAGGATCCGTTATCTAAAATTTCTCTCCTGTGTCCCCGCCATGTGTAACATTGTATTTATGCAAATTACTTAGGGATTACTGGTGATTTGGCAGAAATGGGATCTTGAGGAATCTCTACAAAAACGATAGTATATAGTGGATGACAAGGAAAAGCAGCAGCATTAAGCAGTGTAAGAAGGTTTGTTGCATTAGGTAAACTTACTGTTTTAGAAATTGAAGTACCTAGATTGATAGTGTATGTATTTATTTGGGAATGGAGTTTGTAATCAGTATTTTAAAAGATGGAAATTTTATTTTATTAAAGAGAGTCATCAGGGCTGTAGCAGGGTCACCTCAAGGGATCAAGAAAGGCATTCACACTTTCCATCTATGGACAGATGTAGAAAATATGGTATATGTATACATTGGAATATTATTCAGCTTTTAAAAAGTAAGGCAGTTCAGATACATGCAACAGCATGGATGAACCTTGAAGACATGAAATGAGAAGCCTGTAACAAAAAGGCAAATACTGTATGATTCCACTCATATAGAAGTGTGTGTAGTTAAATTCATAGAGAAACAAAGTAGAGTGGTGGTTGCCAGGAGCTGGGGGAAAGGGAAATGAGGTGTCCTTGTTCACTGTGTACAGAGTTTCAGTTTGGGAAAATGAGAAAGTTCTTGAGATGGCTAGTGGGGTGGTGGTTATGCAGCAGTGTGAATATACTTCATACCGTTGAACTGTACATTTAAAAGTGGCTAACTGGTAAGTGTCATGTTATGTATATTACCCAAATTAAAAAATAGTTTTAAAAAACTTTGTTTACAAAATATACATAACTTTCTGTCTGATATAATTATTAACTCAGTCTATTCCAAGTTCTAAACTGTGATTGACAGCCTCTAATCACCAAATAGTTTGTTCTGTTACAGTAACTTGGAATAGAAAATGTAGCCTTCATCTCCAGATTGATGCTTCTTGACCTCCATTTTGTAACACTCCAGTATCTCCAGCTATTTCAAGGAATATCATCTTTAAAGTACATGCTATATTGTACCTTTTGCCACCTGCAGAAGAGCTTCGCTTGTTATTCAGATCAAAATGACCTTTAAAGGTATTCATGAGTAAAGAGACCTTGAAGCTCAAGTGACCCATTCACTTTATTCCCAGGATGCTCTGACCTGTTTTTATGGGTGGCTTATGGTATAGAGAGTTATCGTTCTTTAGGCAAGTTAATTATTTCAAATAATAATGCTTCAATAACATAAACTCTCTAAGAGAGTCTCTACAATAATACTAAACTGTCTAAGACTGAAAAAATTTAGCTGGTGTTTCCTGACATTGATGTGTTACTGAGTTTTACAATTTCCCAAATTGGAATTAAATACATAGAGATTTAACATTTTATAGTTGCTAATTTTTAGGTGTTGCCAATATTTTATTTTTTTCCCTTCATAACTGTAAAATTCTTTATAAAGATAATCCTCCCCTAGCCTCTTTCTTTTGATAATCATAGTGTGGAAATTGTCTTTTTACTTTAAAAAATGTATTAGAAATATTTTATCATCCTTCGATGTGAATGACTGAACTTGTACTTAAACATAACATTATCAGGTAAAAGGTGACTTTTTCCCCTATGTTTTATATGGGTAGTATAAATTGCTTCAGCTTTTTGTGTGATTATTAAAAGGATTTCTGTCTTTTTCTGCATGTGTTAACATAGCCAATTATTTATAGGCAAAAATCAAGAGAAACTCCTTTGTCGTATAATGTATAGTAAAGTTTTTCTCCATCTCTTTTTAGGATATTTTCTTTTCTGGATGTTGTTACCTTGTGTCGCTGTGCTCAGGTCTCCAGGGTAAGAGTGGCTGACATGATTGGAAGAGCATTCCTTCCTGACATTAATGATAATCAGCTTCTGTAGCAGACGAACGATTTACTTCAGATGGTAGTTGTGTGTTATATTTCCAAGGATGTTTTTGCACCCATGGCATATCTAAACCCATGTTAATTCTGCAATGGAATTCTACTATATATATTGTTTCTAACTTTAGTTTTTTGAAACTCTTGACTATTCCTATAATACGTACAGAGGAAGCATCTTCAAGGAAAAAGCATATTAAACATGCAAATTAAAAAGATTAGACTTTACTTAGAACTGTAATAATACAGTGTTTCATTATGTTTTCCTACTTCATTTTATGTATATACATGGAAACCTTTTGATATCTCCTGGTATTTTTTTCTCAAAAGGTTATAACTAGAATTTAATTTTTAAGAAATTATAGCACAAACCAAATTCCTTTCTCAAAGTCAGTTTCTGCATTATTCTTATTTACAAACTTTTGACAATTGACATTACTGTGACAAAACAGTGAAATATCATTGTTGCCTCTAATACTAAGAATAGAATCTCTGTTGTGGGAAAATTATGTTATGAACCATTCCTAGTCTCTTTTGTAATATAGATATATAATAATTAATCAAGTGAGTGAATACATATAATTACCACCTTTTTATAAAATGGACAGTGGCTTTTTGATTGTTTAACAAATATTTATTGAGAACCTACTATATGCCAGGTATAGTTGTATGTGCTGAGTATTAATATGGTTGGTTATATCAGAGTATTTATCTTTGTAAAGACAGATTTTCCTTCAAGTTTCCAACACCAATTTCCTCAGGGGGAAAAAAAAGGCACAAAACTTAGCATAGAAAATTCATGTTATCTTGCTAACTTTAATATAATTTCTACATCCTAAAAGCCATACTGAAACTGTATCAGCTATTTAGGAAACAGGCAGTCATATTTTGATGATTTCTATTCATGACATTTCTGTTCCTGGTGTCTGAGTCGTTGCCTTAGTCATAGCTGGTACAAATGAGTTGGGATTTCTTTTCTGTCTACATTTGAAGCTGAGGTCATCACTGAGAAACAAAATGCCCAGACTGGTGTCTAAACCGGTTCAGTAGCAGAGTCTCATCTCAAGAGTGTTGATTTGAGTGAGGTTTAATTGTTGTTTTCATGTTCAGGTTCTTCTTCCTTCTTAACGTGTTTTAACTTAAAAGGAAGCACAGTGCCAGTCTTTGTTAAATCTGTACAGTTGGTTCATCAGTAGTTAGCCTGTTACTCTCCACACTTGAAGTATTTCGTTAATGTGCTTTTAAAAAAAAAAAAACTCTGGAGAGAAACCTGTCATTCCTAATTTTAGTCTCAGTTTAGCATGTTTCCTGCTTGCTGGAAAAAGTAGTGTGAGGAAATGAGAAATATCAAGCCAAACCAGAGGTATATTTAGCCTGTGAATCTAGCGAACGCATGATCTTTACAAGTTTTATTTCTTGTCTCCCATGGAGCCATTTAAGAACCCACTGGGGGCGTCCCTCGTGGAACAGTGATAAAGAATCCTCCTGCCAGTGCAGGAGACATGGGTTTGATCCCTGATCCAGGAAGATCCCACATGGCACAGAACAACTAAGCCTGTGTGCCACAACTGTTGAGCTGTGCTCTAGAGCCCAGGAAGCACAACTACTGCGTCCTGTATGCCCTAGAGCCTGTACTCGGCACCAGGAGAAGCCACCACAGTGAGAAGCCCGCACACTGCAACTTAAAAGTGGCCCCCACTTGCAGCAACCAGGGAAAAGCCCACACAGCAACGAAGACCCGGCACAGCTGATAAAAGATAAATAAAATGTCTTAAAAAAGGAGGAAGAAAAAAAATAGAAAAATATGAAGCCACAAAATGAGACGTTGAAATCCTAAGAGAACCTTAAAGATTTCTAGAATAATAACTTTGTTTTCTCCTGTACCCCTGGCGTATGTCTTGTTGGCTGTATGACAGTTACCTGGGACTTAAAAGTGTACCTGCAGTTTCCTTTTTACAATTTCAGTATCGAATCTATGTTTTGAATTGTTGTAAAAGGAGATGATATTCTCAGTTTATGACTTAACAGGATTAACACTTTGCATACACTTTAAATTTAATAAGGAAAACTTTTAAAGGCTTTCTGATTAAAATACAATGCAGAATGATCCACAGCAAGTTAACTCTGTGGAGTCATTTTTCACCTTATCCTGAAAAGTTGAAAAGCTTTCTTGCCTCTCTTTAGCTAATTAAACAAATGTATTACCATTGAATCAAGTTGAAAGGAAAGATGACCAATTGGAAAACATGCCTGAGTGAGCTAATTGGTAATGAGGAAAGCATTAAAGTCTCTGTCACGTATATAGAGAAATGATAGTGTCTTTTGTAAATCCCAGGTCACAGTTTCAGATCCAAACAAGTGATGCTATGGATTAGCATATTTTTATTGAACATGATATATGTATTGAACGCAGTACATTCAGAGTCCATCTTCTTTTTTTGGTTTCTTCCTCACCTTGTTCCTAGAGCAACAGGCTTTTTTACCAGTTGGATCGTCTCATTTTGAAATTAGAAATTCCAGTTAGAAAACAGTCTCTGACTATGGTACTTATTACAACCTGTCCTTTCCCCAGCCCCCTAATGTAAGATCTTTCACAGCTGCTAATTTCTGTACCCACTCATTTATGAAATAATCTACTTAGAGAATAAAACATGAATCAGAAATGAGACTCACCTTTTGAGAGTTAATGATGGGGGTGCTGAGACATTTTTTTGGACAATTTCAATCATTAGTAGGTTGATTTTTGAACTTGAACTTTGCTGGCTTTTTCCCTTCATTTCAGCTTCTGCTCATTTTGTGTCTTTTTCTTCAAAATAGGCCTGGAATGTTCTAGCTTTGGATGGCAGTAACTGGCAGCGAATTGACCTGTTTGATTTCCAGAGGGATATTGAGGTATAATTATGTGGTGTGTGGCCCCATTTCTCTTGTTAGAATGTAATTACAGCATGGAACAAATTAGCCTCAGCTATATAAATCTCCTTTCCCTGGAGAGAGAAACTATTAATTTCAGTGCATCCGAATTTCATGAGAGCCTGCAGTGTTCCCCAAGAACTTGATCAGCTTTTGAGAATAAGCAAAATTATTTTACTGAAATAATAGTAAATTATTTATTACCAAGTTTTTGTTTTTATTTTTGTTGTGGAAATATGGACCTGTGTTTGCTCTTTTTAGGAAGTCTTTTTATATCTGTTTATGGAAAAATAAGTGGAGTTAAGAACTTACTGAGGCATAATATTTGCATAAATTCTTCTTGATGAGCATTTCGGGTTCTAGGAGAGCCTGCAGATAGTTTTTCTTTCGTTCTCCAGAAAAATGTATTGGATTACTTATGCTGTGGAGAAATTTTTTTTTTCCCTTCTCATTTCTCCCTCATATTTCATCCTTTGGTATTTACCTGTTTTCTCAGATGGAGAATGGCTTAAGCTTATATTATTTTAACCTGAATTTTAACTCTGTGGTCCTTGGTTCTCTCATCTGGAGAGTGCAAATCATAGCTTCCTCACTGTGTTACAAGGATTAAGTAAGATTTAGGTTTAGATTTTTTTCAACTGGGTTGGGTTTTTGTTTTTGTTTTTAAAGTACTAATGGAGCTTAGTTGTCTTGAGGATTCATGTAAGAAGTTTAAGAAACCTCACATGAACTTTCCATTATCTTCAGAAAGTATCATCAACATGGTGGATTTTTGTTTTTCCCAATTCTTTTTATCTTCATGGATGTAAATGTTTAAAGCAACATAACCCACAAAATCATTCAGCAAGCTTTTGTTAAGTGTTCATTGAGGCTCTGCTGTATTTAGAGTACTATAGTAAATGTACCAAAACAGTAATACAGTGACATAAGAGAACTACAGAGCACTGTTTCCTCAAATATAAAGTATCTTAAAGATGAACAAAATAAATAACAATATAGAGTTTAGGCATGTTTTAAATAGACCAAGAAAGCTCATTTGATTTAATTAGGTTTTTTTAATGAGTTAGAAGCATTTTAAAAATGAGAATGTGTTCTTTTCAAAACTGATGTGGTGGCTTATCTTTTTGTATATCTATCTTCTCTTTTTTACAGGGCCGGGTAGTGGAGAATATTTCAAAAAGGTGTGGGGGCTTTTTACGAAAGTTAAGCCTTCGTGGGTGTCTTGGAGTAGGAGACAATGCTTTAAGGTAAAAACATAACTACCGATTAACTGATCTTACTGACTGAAGTAAAGAACAACACGAGACACAGCAGCATCTCACCCAGAAAAGGCTGGGATAGTCTTCATATTCTTAAGCTGTTCTGAACCCAAATACACATTCATTGCTTACATTACAAATATCCAGTAGTGGGGTGTGTGGTTTGGGGAATAAAACAAGAACATGTGCTTCCCCTAAAAA
Source organism: Capra hircus (assembly GCF_001704415.2). Classification (NCBI taxonomy): domain Eukaryota; kingdom Metazoa; phylum Chordata; class Mammalia; order Artiodactyla; family Bovidae; genus Capra; species Capra hircus. The sequence goes on along the minus strand of NC_030826.1, from coordinate 39,411,169 downwards.
ACCAGTTTCCCCATATTATAAATGGTTCATTTGGAGCCTTGAGTAAAGTTTGTTTGTTTAATTCAAGCTTGGATAATTTTAACTTTGGTTGACAAAAAGATTGATATTTAAAAGTTTATGGTTGAACTTAATGACTTTTATACTAATATCCAGTTTTGCCATTTTGTATCTTCTATTATTTTTTTAATGCTGAGAATTGTGCACATTTTGCCTCAGACTCTTTACTGTTTCTTTCCTGTAAAGAACCTTTGCACAAAACTGTAGGAACATTGAAGTACTGAATCTCAATGGGTGTACAAAGACTACAGATGCGTAAGTATTTTATATTTTAGAAGGGTAAGTCATAGCCCATTGTGTCCTGCCTGTACTAGCTTTTAATGCAGGCTGCTAAATATATTTAGTAAATTTCATTTTGGTTTTATAGAGAAAAGATGTTTCAAGAAAGAGAAAGAGACTTTAGAAGTTAGAAATGGAACAAGAAGCTTATTTTGGAATTTGGCTCAAATTCTGCCTCAAAATTTAAAATAAAACTTAAGTTACTTGATATTATTTAGTAATATTGCTAGTTCTGTTTTCTCTATACCCGCACTCTTTTATCTTACTCATTTTATCTTTTTGTGAAAAATTCCGAAACAGTGTAAATATGCATTTCTTTCTTTGCACTGAGTCTTCGTTGCTTTTGAGCAGCCTTTCTCTAGTTGTGGCAAGTGGGGGATACTCTTTGTTACAGTGTGGGGATTTCTCATTGTGGTGGCCTCTCATTGCAGAGCATAGGCTCTAGGCACGGGCTTCAGTAGTTGCAGCACGCAGGCTTGAGGGCTCTGGAGTGAAGGCTCGCTAGTTGTGGCACAAGAGTTTAGTAGCTCTGCAACATGTGGAATCTTCTCAGGCCAGGGATGGAACTTGTGTCCCCCACATTGGCAGGCGGATTTTTATCTACTGCTCCACCAGAGAAGTCCCAATATGCATTACTAAAATAAGCATTTCTGGAAAACAAAAGCTTTTAACATAAGCACATTAAATTCATAAATCTAAATATCTTAAAATCATCAAATAACTACAGTTAATGTTCAGAATTTTGCATGTTCTAATGACTTTAGCAGTATATTAAAGATAGTTTAAAAGAAAAAAGATACAGACTTTAAAAATCAAGGGTGGAGACCTCTGTTTCTGGTAACAACAGTCACTGCCCTCCTGCTATAAACGGCTCTAAAACTGTACAAAACATAGAAAGCAAGCAGTCTGAAATGTTGGACAACATGCAGAGCAGAACTGAGAAACAAATGAGGTGAGCCTTACGACTGTCGTGGCCTTCTGCTTGGTGGCATTTTTGAGATAATGGTATAGGGGAAGGAATGCAAGCAGGGTGCAACGTTCTGTCTGATTTGAAGAGAAAGAGATCAAAGTTCTGGGAGACCAGGATGAATAAATAGGTGTCTGGAAAGAGGGAAGCTACTCAAATAAAGACCACAGAAATCTTTATAAATTTGGTTGCACAGTAAACTATATATGCACATATTGAGACCCCACAAAGCTGGGCAAAGAATATCTAAAACGGAAAGAACAATTGCTGGGAAACTGAACTGAAGAAGAATTGCCAGAACTTAAATAAGGCAGCCATAAAGAAGGCTGAGCGCCAAAGAATTGATGCTTTTGAACTGTGGTGTTGGAGAAGACTCTTGAGAGTCCCTTGGACTGCAAGGAGATCAAACCTGTCAATCCTAAAGAAAATCAATCCTGAATATTCATTGGAAGGACTGATGCTGAAGTTGTAGCTCCAGTACTTTGGCCACCTGATGTGAAGAGCTGACTCATTAGAAAAGACCCTGATGCTGGGGAAGATTGAAGGCAGGAGGAGAAGGGGACGACAGAGGATGAGATGGTGGATGGCATCACTGACTCAATGGACTTGAGTTTGAGCGAGCTCTGGGAGATGGTGAATGACAGAGAAGCCTGACATGCTGCAGTTCATGGGGTCACAAAGAGTTGAACATGACTGAGCAGCTGAACAGCAGCAGTATTGATAGATCTATGATATTTATAGTAATATATAAAATACGTTAGAACATACGAAAATAATAGCACAAAGGGTACAGCTGATATAAGAAAACAGTAAAGGAGAGACAGAAAAACAAACTTAAGGAAAGCATGAAACAAACAGAAAAAGAATGGGATAGAAAATGCAACCATACCAATAATTTTACTAGGATTTCCTTGGTGGTCCAGTGACTAAGACTCCATGCTTTCAATGCAGGGGTTGCTGATTGGATCCCTGGTCAGGGAGCTGAGATTCTACATGCCATGCAGCATATCGATGCGCCCTCCCCCACCCCCCCAAAAAAAAACTGATTAAAAAATAATTTTTATTAAATGTGGACAGACTGAACACTTCACCCAAAAGACAGATTGTCAGTATGGGTTAAAAAACAAGACCCAGCTTGTGCTGTCTATAAGAGACAAGCTTTAGATTGAAATACACAAATAGGTTGAAAGTAAACAGATAGAAAAATGCATACTGTGCAGATAGAACACTCCACCCAATGATTACAGAATAAACATTCTTTACAAACATACTTGGAACATTCTCTAGGATAGAGCATAGATTGGGCTACTAAATAAGTCTTAATTTAAGAATTAAAATCATTCAAAATATATTCTTTGACCAGAACTAGAAAATTAAACTAGAGATTCTCAACAGAATCTGGAAATTCAGCATCATGCTTCTATGTAATTTTGAACTGAATGAAAAGCTACCAACATTTATGTGATGTGGCCAAGATAGTAATACAACTCTGCAATCCTGTGTCACAAAAGAGGAAAGAGAGAAAGCTCTTATCAGTAACAGCCTTCAACATTGAGCAATTAGAAAAGGACTTCCCTGGTGATCCACTGGTTAAGAATCTGCCTGCCAATGCAGGGGATGAGGGTTTGATCCCTGGTCTGTGAAGATTACACCTACCGCAGACCAACTAAGCCCGTGTGCTGCAACTACTGAAACCTGCTCACCCTAGAGCCCATACTCCACAAGGGACACCACAGCAGTGAGAAGCCGACACACCACAGCGAAGAGTAGCCCCTGCTTGCCCCAAGTAAAGAAAGCCCACGTGCAGCAACGAAGACCCATCACACCCAAAAGTAAATACATAATTTTTTTTTTAAGTTAGCAAAAAGAAGAGCAAAGCCCAAAGCAAGCAGAAGGAAAAATAAAGATTAGAATGGATATCAGTGAAACAAGAAACAAAAACAGTAACACAATTAATAATCATTGAAAAAAGTTTTTTTAATTGACAGACCTAGACCAAGAAAATAAGAGGGTAGACTCAAATTGTCAAAAGCAGACAAGATGAAATGTTTGTCAGGTAATATCATAAATTAATCAGACAACCTAGGTGAGATGGACCAGTTCCTGGGAAGGTACAGATTTACTCTCTGAATAAACCTACAGAAGTAAATATAATAATTTAAAATTGTCCCCCACAAAAAAACTGCACAGGCCCATATGACTTCACTGGTGAGTCCATCAAAAGAAGGAAGAATACTAATATTCAAACTCACTCATAAAGTAAAAGAGGAAATAATTCATAACTTGTCCTATGCAGCCAGTATTTTTCTGATACCAAAGCCAAGCAAAAACATCACAATAAAAGGAAGTCTTCTATATTCCTCAGACACAGAGGTGGAGAAATACTTAATAAAATATTAGCAAACTGAATCTAGCAACATATAAAAGGGTTGGATATTATCTAAGTGGGATTTATCCCAGAAATACCTGGGGTTTAACATCTGAAAACCAATTAATGTAATTTTTTCATAATAATTAGAATAAAGCAGAGAACAACAAACTTTTCTGTATAGGGCTGATAAGGAAATATTTTAGGCTCTGTTGGCCATGTAGTCTCTGTCAGTGTCAACCCTGCCAGTGTTTTACAAAGTGGCCACAGATAGTACGTTAACAAATGAACATGGCTCTGCTCCAACGAAACTTTATCGCATGTTGCTGAGACTTTAATTTCATTTAATGTCACATGTCACAAAATAGTATCTTCTTTTGACTTTCTTTCAACCATTTAAAAATGCCAAAACCATTCTTGACTTCCTGGACATACAAAAATAAGCAGCTGCTGAGATTTACTGTCCTCTGGAATGAATAAAGGACAAAAACCACATGACCATTTTCATTGTGATGGGCAGCTTCTAAACTGGCCCCCAGATAATCACTGCCTCTTCTTGTTTGCACTTTTGTGTAATCTTTTCCCCTTGAGTGTACACTGGACATAGTGTCTCATTTTCTAACAATAGAATACTGCAAAAGAGATTGGGTATCACTTTGGAGACTAGGTTCCAGAAAGACTGTGTCTTCTATCTTGCTCTACTTTCTTCTCCAGCTGGGGAAGCATTCTGCCCTCTTGTGAGTAGCTCTGTGGAGAGGCCCATGTGGCAAGAAACTGAGGTCTCTGGCCAACAGCCAGCAAGAGCTTGAATTCTATCAAAAACCAAATGGGGAAGCTTGGAATTGGGTCATCTTAAGTCTGCCAACCTCCACTTAACCTAAATGAGCTTGGAAGGGAATCAGTATCTAGCTACCTTTGAGATGATTCCAGCTGTGGCCAGTATACCTTGATGGTAGCCTTGTGAGAGATCCTGAGTCCAAGTCACCCTGCTGTGCTGCCTGTGCATGTATTCCTGACTCATGAAAACTGAGATAATAAATAATTACTATTTAAGCTGCTTAGTTTTAAGGTAATTTGCTATGCAATAGTAGAACTAACTAATGCTTCATTAGATGCAGTAAAAGCACATAACAAACTATTAACACTCATTTATGATAAAAGTTTTCAGCAGGGAATCTCCTGGTGGTTCAAATGGTTAGGACTCAGTGCTTTCACTGTTCAGTCCCTCATTGGGGAACTAAAATCCTGCAAGTTGAGTGGCACAGCCAAAAAAAAAAAGGCAACAAAGAATAGAAAGGAGTTTCCTTAATAAGATCAAACGCTTCCATGAAAAACCTACTGAGAATAAGAAATACCAGATTTCTACAGTGAAAACCATTAAATTATGTATCAAGAATATATAGAGAAAGCAGAAGCAGAAGATATTAAGAAGAGGAGGCAAGAATACACAGAAGAACTATACAAAAAAGATCTTCACTTCCCAGATAATCACGATGGTATGATCACTCACCTAGAGCCAGACATCCTGGAATGTGAAGTCAAATGGGCCTTAGAAAGCATCACTACGAACAAAGCTAGTGGAAGTGATGGGATTCCAGTTGAGCTGTTTCAAATCCCAAAAGATGATGCTATGAAAGTGCTGCACTCAATATGCCAGCAAATTTGGAAAACTCAGCAGTGGCCACAGGACTGGGAAAGGTCAGTTTTCATTCCAGTCCCAAAGAGAGGCAATGCAAAGAATGCTCAAACTACCGCACAGTTGCACCCATCTCACACACTGGTAAAGTAATGCTCAGAATTCTCCAAGCCAGGTTTCAACAGTACATGAACCGTAAACTTCCAGATGTTGAAGCTGGATTTAGAAAAGGCAGAGGAACCAGAGATCAAATTGCCAACATCCACTGGATCATGGAAAAAGCAAGAGAGTTCCAGAAAAACATCTATTTCTGCTTTATTGACTATGCCAAAGCCTTTGACTGTGTGGGTCACCACAAACTGTGGAATATTCTGAAAGAGATGGGAATACCAGACCACCTGACCTGCCTCTTGAGAAACCTGTATGCAGGTCAGGAAGCAACAGTTAGAACTGGACGTGAAACAGCAAACTGGTTCCAAATCAGGAAAGGAGTACGTCAAGGCTGTATATTGTCCCCCTGCTTATTTAACTTACATGCAGAGTACATCATGAGAAACCCTGGGCTGGAAGAAGCACAAGCTGGAATCAAGATTGCCGGGAGAAATACCAATAACCTCAGATAGCAGATGACACCACCCTTACGGCAGAAAGTGAAGAGGAACTAAAAGGCCTCTTGATAAAAGTGAAAGGGGAGAGTGAAAAAGTTGGCTTAAAGATCAACATTCAGAAAACTAAGATCGTGGCATCTGGTCCCATCTCTTCATGGGAAATAGTTGGGGAAACAGTGTCAGACTTTATTTTTTGGGAATCCAAAATCACTGCAGATGGTGATTGCAGCCATGAAATTAAAAGATGCTTACTCCTTGGGAGAAAAGTTATGACCAAACTAGATAGCAAATTAAAAAGCAGAGACATTACTTTGCTAACAAAGGTCTGTCTAGTCAGGGCTATGGTTTTTCCAGTAGTCATGTATGGATGTGAGAGTTGGACTGTAAAGAAAGCTGAGCACCAAAGAATTGATGCTTTTGAACTGTGGTGTTGGAGAAGACTCTTGAGAGTGTCTTGGACTGCAAGAAGATGAAACCAGTCCATCCTAAAGGAAATCAGTCCTGAATGTTCATTGGAAGGACTGATGCTGAAGCTGAAATTCCAATACTTTGGCCACCTGATGTGAAGAAGTGACACATTTGAAAAGATCCTGATGCTGGGAAAGATTGAGGGCAGGAGGAGAAGGGGACGACAGAGATGAGATGGTTGGATGGCATCACTCACTCAGTGGACATGAGTTTGAGTAAATTCTGGGAGTTGGCGATGGACAGGGAGGCCTGGCGTGCTGCATCCATGGGATCACGAAGAGTTGGACACGACTGAGCAACTGAACTGAACTGAACTGATACAGAGAAAGTTCTTATAGTCAATAACAACAAGGCAATCCAGTTAAAAATAGGCCTGAGACTTCCCTGGTGGTCCAGTGGTCAAGACTCTGCACATCCATTGCATGGGGCACAGGTTTGATCTTTGGTCCGGGAATGAAGATCCCGCATGCCACACAGTGTGCCCCCCAAAAAAAATCAATTGAAAGAAAAGAAAAGCCCTAAGCACTTAGATAGACATTTCACCAAGGAAAGAGATGATTGGCTATGTTCAAGAAAGGGTGTTCATTACTAAACTGCAGAAGGAAACCACAAGAGGAAGTTTGACAAAGGCATTTATGATACATTTGGGAAAAATTGAACACAGACTGGGTGTCAGACATTAAGGAATTAAAATCCTTATATGTTAGAAATATGTCCTGAAATATTTATAGGTGAAATAATATGTCTGGGATTTCCTCTAAAAAATTGGAACAAGAAAAAAAAGGAAGGAAATAGATGAAATAGCAATAGTAGAATATTGATAAATGTCAGAGTTTAATGATGGTATATGTGCATTCTCTGTTATTTAGTCTTGAGAATATATTTGAGATTTTCCATACCTGAAAAAAAAATTTAAATGAAGAACTTGACCACTGTGGGAAAAGAGCTTTTAACAAATTCATGAAGGAAAGCATGCAGTAATATTACATAACTTAGTTTCTTTCAGCCTAACACTGGTCCATCCTCAGTATACCTTGCAAAAATCTGATTGTTAATGCCATGCACAGTATTACCATGAACAGAAAGAGATTTAAGTGAAAGAGCAGAGACAGCTTTTGGTTTTCATGTATCACAACTTGCTAGCATGTTCTAGCTAGCTTTCTGGTGTTGTGAATTTACAAAATGCCTGTAAATCTCTTACCAGCGCAAATGTAGTTACTGTCAATAGCTATTACTGTTTCCAAATGTGAATCAAGAACGATCTCCCCCCTGCCCCGTGCAGATTCTTACACACAGCGCAACTTTTTTTATCCTTTGAGAACCTACCTCTTCCTCAACGTGAAAGGTCCCTGGATTTATAACTACTTTTTATTAATATTTGGTGTATGGAAATTTTATAGTTTTTGTAACACATGAGAATCATGTATGAAATTCTAAGGATGTGTTCTTATTTGTTTATTGAAAATTGTGTATAATATGCTTAGTAGACTGTGTTCATATTTGTTTATTATTTTCTCCTTTTTCAGTACATGTACTAGCCTTAGCAAGTTCTGTTCCAAACTCAGGCACCTTGACTTGGCTTCCTGTACATCAATAACAAACATGTCTCTAAAAGCTCTGAGGTAAATTTCTTATAACAAGAATGTCCAATAATCAGAACAAATACTTATTTAAGTTGGAATTGAAGGAAACTTGTTTTATAGATATGTACTGTGGTTCAAAATTGACCCTTTGTTTTACCACTTGCCCAAATTATAGGACAAATTCAGGTGAAATGACTAGCAGTAACTAGGATTTCTGAACAGAATAGTAGTTTGTACATTAATGAAGTGCTTAGCACAGGATTCTGTATGTAGTAAGCACTCAGTAGGTTTTAATTGTTTTAATGTGATTGTAATTTTTAAAACTACGTTATAAAAAGATATGTCTTAAAAGAAGGGTGAAGTGCCCATTCTCCTTGTACTTTTTTTATCAGCCTTTTATAAATGATTATGGTCCCATGCATTAGTTACTTTTATGAATAATAAGAATTAAACTGTTAAAAGAAGAAATTAAATTTAGTTAAGTAGAGTGTAAGTAATATGAAAATGTGGCTCCTTCTATACTTAAGAACACATGTATCTAAGGCTGGTTGGTATAGTAAATAAGGTAGTATAACAGTGTTCATAGTTTATAGCACTTCATGTAAATGAGCTCATTTATTTGAAAATCTTGTGAGGTAGACACTTTTCAGATAAAATCTAAAACACTTCTGAATGCCAGTTATTGTGATTCAACCATGGGAGGTAACTGAATAAGATACTGTTTCTACCCTTAAGTTTCTCAGAGTCTAGAAGAAAAAAGACACTTAAGTATGTTGTATTACAGAGGAATAAGTGTCAGGGTAAAAATAAATGCTTCAGTTTGAGAAGATAGAAGGACTATTGCTAATCTTGGTCTGAGTGAGGCTCTGGCAGACTTCCTGAGGTGACTGCCTGAAGTCACACTATTAATGCTGAAGAATGAACTTCAACCAAGATCCCTGGCTTTATTTTATAAAGCAAAGCAGTATTTTCCAAAGAATGCCCTAGAGCTTGGGATTCTTCTATAGTTTAAATGTGAAATCAAAAAATGAAATAGTATTTGATAGAAGGCAGAGGTCTAATATCATATATCCAAAATCAGCCTGTGTAAAATATACCCTAGATATGTCCCAGAAAAGAAAAATTTGCAGATCCTTTGTAATTTTTAAAAGAAAATTTTCCATGTCCTCATTACTAATGCTTTGAAAAGTGCTTGAATTGTTTGATAGAAAAATTTGAGATTGAATCTGATTCTTCCTTAATTACTCTGTTAACTTGAATGAATGAATCACTTAATTTCCATTTCCTGTCTGAGACTGTTACAGTTGTGATAAGTGCAGAAAGAATATATTTTGAATATCTGGAAAACAACATTGTGCTTGAGCTTGTTAAGGTAGATTTGAGCTAGTCCTCCTGGTGGTGTCTCCCACGTGAACACTGCAAGCATTGATAAATGCACCTTTTGTTGTTATGGAGTAACCAATAAAATGAGACACTGGTGCCTTTGGAGTTGGATTTAGTCATATGTTTGTTTCATTTTGTTTTATTCCTAAGTGAGGGATGTCCACTGTTGGAGCAATTAAACATTTCCTGGTGTGACCAAGTAACCAAGGATGGTATCCAAGCTCTAGTGAGAGGCTGTGGAGGTCTTAAAGCCTTATTCTTAAAAGGCTGCACACAGGTAATAATAACTCCCTGTCTTAACTTTAGATTGATAGAGGCACCATGAGCTTGGTGGGCAGCCCAGGATGTTGGCTAGAGAGATACGTAGTTGTGTGTTACTGACCAAAAACCCATGCTTACCCAAAATTATTTTCCCTAGAGTGAAAAAGTAGAGGAGGGAATTCCTTGGACGCCACACTTCCACTGCAGGGGGCATGTGTTCAGTCACTGGTGGAGGAACTAAGATCATGCATGCCATGCAGCATGGCCTTCCCACACCCCCACCCCGGCCCCGCAAAGAGGAGAAGAATTAACACCTGACCAAAGATAAAATTTTTGAGGAGAGGCAAAGATGAGGAGACAAAATCATATAGAACAGGTGCTGTTGGCAAGAAGGGTTTCATGTAATTTAATCTGAAAAGAAAACATGCTAGGTTGTCACTGCCTGAGACTTTGAGCTGGATGTGCAAAGTTTATAGCAACCTACATTTTATAGTGTTGATGCTTATTTCCTGCCAGTCACATCACAAATCTAACATATTTTGTCATTAAAATTTTTAATATCTGTGTTTTAGAGTGGGGGAAAGAAGGAATTGACATGGTAACAGCATGTGAAAGGAAATGATCAAGAGTGGGTTTAGAAGTGACTGACAAAGTAGGGCTATGCTCTTATTCCCCCTTTTTTATATTAATGTTTGCTAAAACCAGGCCTTGGGTTCTGTTTTTTTTTAATGCCCTCATTCTTTCACCATAATGGGAGGATTTCCCATTGTTTGAAACAGAGCTTCGAAAGTATGACTGCCTTAAAACAACAGCTTGAAAGTCTGGTTATTTATGGAACCCTGAAAAATATTGATTGGGATGCATCATTATAGTCAAGTTACTTACCATCTGGTCTCAGCACTGTACTCATAGCAGTGATCTTCCAGCAGCAGATAAACTGCAGATTCCTTTCTCAGCTCCTGCTCCCAAAAGTTTGTTAAGGAACTTGACATGGAGTATAGAAATGTGAAAGTTACTTTAGTTTCAAAATCCTTCAGGAGAAAGCCATGAAGCATATTTAATTTATCAGAAGAAATATCCATGAACACTAGGCAGTGTTTATCTTTCCCTTGATTTGGTGATATGAATTTAATGTGGCCAAAACTGATGACAAAGACTAATAACTGTACTGGTCATATGAATTGCACTTTCGTATGGTCATTTGAAACTTGGTTAGCTACATTTAAAATGTATTGATGAATGTGTACACTCTGTGTGTGTATGTACACTCTTAAACCTTTAAGATTTTAAAGTTTTAAAATACCAAACAATATCAATAATAGTTTTTTCTCTCTCTTTTTAATTTTTCTAGCTAGAAGATGAAGCTCTCAAGTACATAGGTGCACACTGTCCTGAACTGGTGACTTTGAATTTGCAGACTTGCTTAGTAAGCAGTCCTTCCAACCACTCTTTTGTGCTAGTAATTCATTTCAGTAATGTTATTATAAGAGTTTCAGTCATAATGACCAGCAGTTTGTCCACTTCATCCCTGAGGATTCAAGTAAACATCATGCTTTTTTACATGCTCAGCAGTGCTCACTCCTAGGGCCTTTGACGTAGATGAGATAGAGAGTAGCTTATACAGAATTCCAAGTAAGCTCAAGTATAACCTCACCCCTTTCTCTTCTACTTAGGAAAACTTACCTTTTAGAAGTAAATTATTCATAAACTTTGGCCTTTAAAATATTTTTGGTAAATTAATTGCAGTCACATCAATTTAAGATCTATCAGTGAGTCATGACTATTGGGGACCACTGATATAAGTAGATGACAAGCAAAGTATACCCTTTAAATTATTCTCTATCAACTTTTTTGTGTCTATCACAAACCCCCTGGCTTTTGCTCATAGAATTAACTGAAACCATTCAGGATCCTAGAGCAGTGACAGTACACCTTTAACTTTGCTCTCTTGCCTTATAAATTACATATGTGTGTTACTTTGGAGTAAGAGCCTCTCATTGCAGTGAAAAAAGTTAGTGAGGGTTTTCCTTCTTTTTGCTAAACCTTCTGGTTATTATACTTTCTGTTTATTCTTTGGTCACTTGAGACTTAAGAGCACAGTGGTCATTTTAGGGTGACACATACAGGGCCATGTTTTGTGCAGTTTAAGCATCCTGTCCTTCCAGCCCTTAAGCTGCTACTGCTAAGTCGCTTCAGTCGTGTCCAACTCTGTGCGACCCTGTAGACGGCAGGGATGGTGCTAAAAATAATCTGTTTAAGATGCTCCTAGAGACTGAGTTAAGGAGATGATACTTTGATTCCCATAGTTGCTAACTACCAGAAATTTGCCTACTTTCATTTATGAAACTAAAGTATTTGGCCTGAAAGAAAGATCTTACACAACTTTTGTAAACATGAAACTGTCATGTTACAGTGATGGGAAAAAACTTACACATCTTCAGATTTTACTTACGTACACATGCACAGATACTATATGTTTATGTCACATACATATAAATACATACACACCATTCCTACCATTTACCGTTTTAGTTTCATTTCCTCTACCCTTCTGGCATAAAGAACCAGCTCTGTCATGTGTTTATTTTACTGTTTACCTTCACCCAGATCTCAGGGCATGAGTCATTTCATCCGTCATTCCTGTGCAATGTGATGAAATGATTCTCAGCATTCATAAGACTTCTTGAAGTTTCTGCCCGAAACTGTTGAAGTGACCAAAGTATATACTTAATGCAGTCTCTTTTTCTTGACTAATATGAAAACATAAAAGTTTAGTAGATTTTTACTCTTTTTAAAAATCATGAGTATTGGTAATATGACTTTCTTCATCTTTTTTCCTCAGTAATCCCTTACAGACTTTACAACATGAAGGAAAAAAAGGCAGCACAGCCCTCACAATACTTTCCTGTGTATATATGCCTTATCAACTCATTCTTATGACAAATCTTGTATCTGTCTTTACATCCATTTTTCAGTTGTATCTTCTACAATACTGAGAGCATACTGATTTAAGCAGTGAATAATTAAAGTGTGAGGGTTTTTTGTGTGTTTTTTTTCAGTTGTCCTTACAACCGAAGAATACTGCTTGATTAAACAGAAATGACAGGAAAGCTTTATTCTGAGGCTTAGCAAAATTAGTGAATCTATCAAGATAAGGATAAATTAAAATATTGATCATATCCAACACAAGATGTTTGTACATGACATCTTTTTTTTTAATGTAACATCTTCTGTGTTCTTTTTCATTTTAAAATTAAAATAATAATTTGAAACATACAAAATTTGAGTTGGATACATCTGTTTCTCTCCATTAAATTAGGATAGTCTTTATATTATAAAACAAATTTAGAAATAAATGGATCTATGGTTGATGTTAGACTGTAGTAGCATCATCCACAGGTTGTTAAAGTAACTTAGTATCAATTTTGAACTTGTAAATGTGTTTATACTGTTAAAATACTGCTGTTCTTATCTGTTTTCTAGGTTTTAAAATCATTTAATTGAACCTACACCAAGATGCACCCCATGCTGTTCCCAGTCCTGTTACTCCCATTAGGTTAAAAGAACCCCATTATAGCTTCTTCCCTTTGCACCAGCAATGAGCACAGATTCTCTTGAAAAGTAAATCAAAAGGAACTGGAAGGAAGAAAGAAAGTGTTCATTTTCTTTTAGGTCTGCTACGTGATTAATATCAAATCCGCTTTTATTTCTTTTGGGCACTTACTTCACAGAGGTAACTTTTTTTTGTCTTTATCTTCTGCTCAGTTACTGATAACTATGGGTTTTTCCCTCTTGTTTTTTTAGCAAATCACAGATGAAGGTCTCATTACTATATGCAGAGGGTGCCATAAGTTACAGTCCCTCTGTGCCTCTGGCTGCTCCAACATCACAGATGCCATCCTGAACGCTTTAGGTCAGAACTGCCCTCGGCTTAGGTAAACATTTCTTGTTTATCTCAAAAAAATCAGAGAAAAGGAGCAGCGGCCTCCACTCATGCTCATTCCTTGGAAACTTGAAATTTCTAAGGTAGACTCTACAAGGCCACTACTACGTTTTCAGATGCCCACCTACTTGCTTCCTACCTCACTTGATTACATATAATCGGCCTGAACCTGGGAGTAATAGTCCCATTTTCTACTTCTTGCTGTCCATACTAGAATATAACTAGTACTAAAATACCAACATTTTATCTCATTACTTGAGAAAATAAATAAAGGGATTTTCTCTTATTAATGCTTTCATGTAATTTCTTTCTGAAGAAAATTTAGAGAGGCCTATCTATTCTGTTGTTGTAATGATGTCAGGTACATAGCGGGGAATATTTAAAGCGAAAAAACAACTCCTCTTTTGTACTGATGGTTTTAAAGCAAACTTGATTTCTCTGTGGCTCCTGTTCTCTACCTGAGTACAAGATTAGCTGAATATTTACTAAGAATGCTATGTTAGCAGACATGTGGTATCAAGCCCATATTGATTTTTGGTCTTTAAAACAAAGCTTATGTTGTACTTACATATTAAATGTGTCAGCCATTGTTTTCAATGACTTACAAATATTAATTCATTTAATCATCATAATGCCATGTAAGCACTGTTATTACCTCTATATTATAGATGAGAAAACCAGAGCACAAAGAGGTCGAGTAAACGGTTCAAGGTCTCACAGTTAGTAAGGGCAGGAATAAGTGTTCAGTCCCAGGCAGTGTAGCTCCAAAACCTACAAAACCACGTTTCTTACCTATAACAATCATTGTAAACCAATAAAAACTTTCTTAAAACTTTTTTGTAATGACCTGGCCATGGGCCTTTATATGGTTTTGTTTTGGTTGTTTTTTTTTTTTTTTTTAACTTTTTTAGTAATTTGTAAGCAAACATACAGTGTTCTCCAGTACTGTCATACAGACACCACCAGACTTTGCACAGAAAAAAGCTACTACTTTTGATTCCCCAAGCCTGTGGTTGGTGTTTAGGGTTGTGTTCAGCAGTTCCTGAATAGGAGAGAGACTGCCAGCTCAGCTTCTTTCTCTGCTGGGCCTCCCTGGAAGTCTGTGGGAGGAGGCAGGAATCTTAAGGATATTTTTTTCATATATATGGAATTTCTTATTTGGGACAGGCCTGTGATTAACCAGTCCCTTCATCGTATTTTTAAAAGCTGTTTAAATCTGAGTGAACCTACATGTGAAATAGGGAAAGAGAATAATTTACTTTAGCAGCAAGATTAACTGAAACAGAGTATTTATCTCCATTCCCTTTGTTTTCTAGGAGCAGGCTGCCCTCTGGGGGTAAGCAGTATGCTATCACGAAGGCTTTTTAGTGCATTTATCATGCATTTTGGCATTAACTACAAGCTTCTATTATATTCTTCTGATTGCGTCACCCTGAAATATATTTACAGGATCACTTTTTGATGACTCCATGAAAGAGAATGGCAAGATCTGTATACAGACTTGCTTAGCTGTGAATGTCATTCTGTGTTACATAGATCTTAGGGAATAGGAGGCTGTTTTCTTAAATTCTTGCTCTTTTAATAGATCCAGTTTTCAGGGACCAAGGGGTTGACTTTCACTTTGTTTTTTTAACAGAATATTAGAAGTGGCAAGATGTTCTCAATTAACCGATGTAGGCTTTACCACTCTGGCCAGGGTAAGTGTTTTCTTCAGGTTCTGTAGGCTTTGTTCAGGATTTTTAATTTCAGAAGAATGAGCAACATAGGGAAATGTAGGGGGTAGAAAATTGAGGTATGGGATGTGGGAGAATATATCTGTGGTTGGTGTTCCTGAGCATTCTTGGGCTGAAGCTTCAGGTAAATGCCCTGGAAAGGTAGACATGTGTTGGAGAGCATGACACTCCTTCAAGAGACTTGATTTTCCACTTTTTCATAAGATGCTAGGTTAAACTGAGCAGGCATTTCCTAGTGCTTTGTGAAAGAAATTTACTTGGTTATTTGGTATGCAACTGGTGAATGAATGTTGAAAAAAACATGTAAACCTAATCTAAATGGAGAGATTTTAAGAGATTTTCTGTATTCTCCACAAGATATTAATACATGAAGGGGCTTTTAAGTCACTGTATAATAGTATTTAAAAGTATACCATCTTTGACCAGTGTAATACACCACGAGGAAGGGCATTTGCTTTCAGGGCAGATCAATGGAATACTAATGGGGGAGGGAACAAGAGGCAGTACTTGGCATAACTAGATTAGGACACAGATTCCCTTCCTAAGCCTCCAAAGAAATCATTTTCACTAAATTGTTTTTGGTTGAAAGGATCTCTATATTATCTCAGTGAATATTCAGGAAATTTATTCCTTTGGACTTCTAAGATATTAGACAATTTAAGTGTGGAATAATTGAGAAATTCACTATGATACAGTCCTTTTTAAAAAGTGTAAGTAATGGAGTAAGGTAGGAAATGGTATTAAAATGACACCAGTTCTGAAGCTCTTGAGATTTCATTGTTATATTTAATACTATTTCTTAGTTTTCTGACCTTAATTTTTTCCTATATTTTAAATGTTTTTTCTATAATGTTGGGTTGTTTGTATTTTGTAGAATTGCCATGAGCTTGAAAAGATGGACCTGGAAGAGTGTGTTCAGGTAAGATTGTGGATTTTTACTTGTAAATACAGTATAATAGAAATGTACATAATACATGCATGTCGAAACATTCAATTCCCTACCCTCACATATTGTAGAGCCTACTGGCTCTCCATTTATTGAGGTATCCTCCAGGCATACCAGGCACAGGTGCTCATGCAATTTGTGCTAGGAAAATACATGTCATCAGTAAGGTTGCCATTGAAAAGAAAGAAGGATCAGGCATTCAGATCATAAAGATATTAAGATATTTCTTTAGATCTACAGGGTTATGATACTAGTAAATAATGAAAGCCCCACAACACTGATAGATATCTTTCCCTTTTTAGCTTAATTGGACCCAGAACCTCATATATCATTAACCCTAGAGACCCAACTCTGTGTGGAACCCTGTCCTTCAGGCAGGCAGACTTACTACCTTATTAACGCTTTCTTTTACCAATGTTAAGAGCTTCGAGTTTATTAGTTGGGTAGGGAGAAATTTTAAAGGGGGACTCCTGAAAAGAAGATAGAGGACTTCCCTGATGATCCAGTGGTAATGAATCTGCCTGCCAATCCAGGGGACATGGGTTTGATCCCTGGTCCAGGAAGGTTCCACATGCCACAGGGCATCTAAGCCCATGCGCCATAACTGCTGAAGCCTATGTGCCCCAGAGCCCATGGTCCACAGCAAGAGAGGCCATTGCAGTGAGAATCCCGAGCACCGCAACTATAGTAACCCATGCTCACCAAAACTAGAGAAAGCCTGTGCACAGCAACGAGGCCCAGCACAGCCAAAATAAAAACTTAAAGAAAGCAGTGAAATTTTTTAATGGTAAAAATAAAGAAGAAAAGATACTTCAATAACTATAGCCGCTATATATTCAGTAACTGTATATACTCCAGGTGACACTACTTGGTACCTGTCAACCCTTACTAGAACGTGTTCACGCATGTCTCTTGCGCATGCCTGTGTGTCCTTTCCGGTGCCACTCCTCCTGAGTGATGCATACACGCTTGCCCACTGTAATCCCCCACCCCCTGCCATTTCTTCCCCCCTGTGGAGTTATGTGAAAAGAAATGCTGATTTATTTTTCATCCTAAGATAATTATGAAAGACTGTTGTTTCTCAGGAGTTTTTCCTTACTGAATGTTTGTAGTTAACCCAGCAGCTTCTTTCTGCCATCCTTGAGGAAAATAACTGACATGCCAGTTACCAGTCCTGAGTTGTGGCATTGCTTATAAAAATATGGGTCAGATATCTAAAAACTTGAGGATGTTCCTACATTAATCTTTTTTCATGGAACAATGTCTGACTCACTTCTGTGATGGCTCTAAGGAGGTCAAACAAAGTCCAGTGGATAAAAGTTATGAGGGGACAAGTTTTCGTTTATTTCAGAAACAATTTTCAACAGACCTGTTCAAAGATGACTAGGTGAATTGAAGTCTAGCCTGGATAGATTCTCAAAAAACAGGTTCTGGTAGCTGATGGGATTTCAACTTTAAGATTCTGTTGTTTGATGATTATCAGGATATCAGTCTGGAAGTGTAGTCAAATGTGGTATGGCCCATGAGTTTTTTGCAGTTACATCTAAAATAAACTTACATGTTTCTTTCAGATAACAGATAGCACATTAATCCAACTTTCTATACACTGTCCTCGACTTCAAGTATTGGTGAGTTTGACTTTGGAAATTTTATATTTATTGGATTTACTCAAAACTGAGCTCTATTGGTGTCTGGTTACCATCTTGGGAAAGTATATTTCTCCAAATTGTCAACCTACAGAAGACCGTGGGAGGACTTGTCTAAAGGGAGAAAGATAGAAACTGGAAAAGTTAAATGTTTCCTCTGTCAGTGCTTAGAGACTGAAAACTGACAAGAGATTTTCTCCCTCCTGCGTGAATTACACTCCAGCTTGAATGATGCTTAAGTTTCCAGAGATCCAAGAGATGAGATGGCCCCAAATACAGTCTGCTTCTCCTTGGGACTAAACGTTCCTACAAAACAGAACCAGTCAAAGCTTTACGTTGAGGGTGTCTCTGCTCCTGCTTCCAGTAACACTGTGAGAAGGAATTCAGGTTGTCTGTTCTGTGTCTAGGCTCATTCTTGGTGTTCTGTGGCATGTTTCAGTCAAGGGTTCTGGGTTTCACGTGGAGGAACCAGGGATTTAAGGAAAACTTGTAAAGTTAACAGGTGACCACATCTTACAGCTGTAAGAATCATCTTCAGGTAGTAAACTTATTTGGGCATGGCCTGCATCAGGTATTCAATATTGAGTCCAAATTTCAAAAAAATTTTTACAGGAAAAGCTTGAGCCCCGCCTTGTCCCAGTAAGAGAGGAAAAGTATTAATTAATAATTTGTATGTCAAGAGGGCTGTGGGAGATGTCTTATTTTGTTTATGAACTATTCCACAGTCATTATAGGAATTCACAAGATGTATTTAGAATCACCCGGAGAAATGTTCATCATTGATTATCAAAAGCAGAACCCCACTGACTCTGATAGGCATTCTTCATTTCACCACATGGCTCTAGTGATGGCTTGATACATTTCGGAATCAAACCAGAAAGCTCTTTTTCCTGATTACACCCAGGCCTCTGATTCAAAGAATGCCATTAAGTATTTCAGTGTCCTTCCCTGCTCTATTTGCCTGCAGAGTCTGTCTCACTGTGAGCTGATCACAGACGATGGAATTCGTCACCTGGGGAACGGGGCCTGTGCCCATGACCAGCTGGAGGTGATTGAACTGGACAACTGTCCCCTAATCACAGATGCGTCCCTGGAACACTTGAAGAGCTGTCACAGCCTCGAGCGGATAGAACTCTATGACTGCCAGCAAATCACGCGGGCTGGAATCAAGAGACTCAGGGTAAAGATGGCAGCATCACCCTCTGGCTCTAGTTTCTCAGCACTCTTTCCTTTTTTCCCCCCTCCATTTCCTCTTCTAAGGTTTAGATTCCTGTGATATTTGTATTTACTTGGATTTTCAACAAAGAGAAAAAAAGATGGCAGGCAAACCTAAGGGTAGATAGTTCTTTCCTATTGTTCCTGATGGAAGTTTAGCAGGATGAAAAGAAATCATGAAAAAATATTTACTTAAATGGGGTTTAAATTTTTTAACTGTATAGCCTTTCATATCAAACTCTTGTGCTGGGGATCTTTTTCTTTTTAAGACAGCAAATGGTGGTTGGATCACCGTTTTTTACCTTTTCTTTTTGCCCCATCCTTCTTAACAGACTCATGTATAGCCAAATCACTGAAAGACAGGTTGCCAGCAAAGAGGTTATAAAAGACTGGATGAATCTTGGTGTTGGATTGTTCTGCTCAACAGACATTTATTGGAACATCTGCTCCACACCGGTTGTGGGAAAGGCACTCTGCTTAATTTGGCCCTTACAACCAACCTTTAAAAATATCTGTGTTGGCCTTAATAGTATCTGAGTGCATAAAGGAGCAGCAGGTTTAAGTTGAAGTTCCAGTTGACCTCAGTTCCACCTCTCCCTTTAGACCTGGAGGACGGAGGATGTAACTGCAGTGGGAAGGCCTCGCATCCATATCTCTTCTTTACCAAAAGAGGAAAGTCACAGGTCATCCAGAGCTGCTTCTGTGGCCTACAGTCCCTAGGCCTGCCTGGCTGGATTCCACCCCAGCCAGGGATTCCACCTCTGAATCCTCAAGAATCACTTAGCACTCTTCTGCTGTAGCTATCTGTGTGCATGTCTAAACTCCTAAGTTCCCTAAGAGCAGGATCTCTATCTTGACCATTGTCCCTTTACAGAACTAGCACAATGCCTTGAACATAGTAGGAGTTTAGAAACCATTTATGTTGTAGATGTTAGAAGCATGTTAGTTAAAAGAGGATAATGGGTTTTTTAAGATATCAGAGGAAACATTGTCAATGATGGCTTGGAAAAAGTCAATTTTTAAGTTTATATAATTTCTTCCAGCTATGGGAATCCGACCAGGAATCCCTTTGGGACAGGTTAAGAGATTAGCATGACTTTTGCCCCCAGTTTTATTATTATAGAAGCAGCGACCAAAAGGTATATGAGCCGATATGGTCTTTGAGAATAACCTGCGATGGTATGAAGTAGAACCTAGGTCTCGACCTGCTGTCTGTGCTCAGCCTCTGTTCTGCCTTCATGTCCACTCCGTCCCTCTGGTTTTTCTGAAAAGCAACCTTGCTGTTTCTGTTGAAGGCCTCCCTCTTAGTAATGTTTCTGTCTTGTTGCAGACCCATTTACCCAATATTAAAGTCCACGCCTACTTCGCACCTGTCACTCCACCCCCGTCAGTAGGGGGCAGCAGACAGCGCTTCTGCAGATGCTGCATCATCCTATGACAGTGGAGGTGGCCAGCCTTGGTGAACTGAGCATTTAATGACACTTCTAGAGTTACCGTGGATCTCCATTGGAAGCAACCCCAGTGTTCCGGGCAAAGGTTACAAAGAGAGGGCGGCGTCCAGATCCCCAGAGCCACACATAAATATGCATACCCACTCTTACCCTGACCCAGTCTGTCTCTGTGACCAGGGGACTGAGTTCGTGCTGGCTTTATCATGTGGATTGGTAAAACTTAACCATTCCTGTTGGATGTGCCCAGAAGAAAATCATAACCAAGGTAGATGGAAGGGGGCATTCCAGCAAACCCAGTGTTACTGCTACTGTGGTTTCTTTATTTTGTTAAGGGGTTTCTTTGGCAATTTTGGAACAACAACTGCAGTCCTCCAGGGTCAAGGAAAGCATAGAAAAACAATACATGTTGTATCAGGGACCAGAGGGAAAATTTCTTTGCATCCTATAAATGGTAGCCATCCATTGTGAGATGACTAAAGAGCTGCTGTGCTTCCTTGTTCCCATGCCAACATGCTGAGCATGCTCACAAAGAAGGCTTGTCCATTCCTCCTCCTGTGTTGTAGTATTTGGCCCAGAGGTTTGCTAAATGGTTGCATTGAAATCACTGTGGTCCAGATGTGATGACCTGTTCACTCAGATCGTCAGCCTCTGTAGCACACTGTGCACCTGTCTTTCATTCTCCGCTGCTCCCTCCTGCGCTCTTGCTCAGTCTGTCATCTGTTCATAGTCTGCTCACTCACACTCAGTTGTTACTCTTTTGCTGCTGTTGTGTTTACAGTTTGCATTTTGGATGATTAGTTGGGGTTACCAAGCATTTTCAAAAGAGACATTATCAATAAATATTTTTTTAATTCTAAATTTTGCCATTAGGGGACCCTGCCTGAATCTTTGCCAGTCAAGAAGAATTATGAGAAGTTGAGCTAAGACTATTTTGATGAAAACAAACTTTGCCTTTTGGTTTTTGTTGTATCTTGTGATAAATGATAATATGCATGATACACCTAGTATTCCCCCCTGCACATTTTTCCTTCCATCTAACTTAATGAGGAGAGAGAAATGCATTATTAGGAAAGAGTGGAATGGCAAATCCCAAAGCTGAAACTGAAAGCCACCGCCACCAAAGCTCAAATATTGTGTATTGACCAAAATCTAGGTGTGATCAGTGGCATCTCTTGATTTGTGCCTGTGAGATTTGTCCTACTTTAGCAGGAATGCTGCTCGAGGAGTTGTGCGATTGAGCTGGGCTGTTTCTCTTTTTTTCCTCCCATTTCAGCTTATCAGGGATGCGAGAATGACCCTATCACAGCTGGTCAACTGTATATCAGTGTTTGGTATCATATCTAATGTTGGAGCCTCAAAGGACTAGAACCTTTCAGAACCCATCAGCCATCTCTCTCTTGAGCTCCAGGCTTTCCATGAATGAAATATCAGAGAAGCCAGGTAAAGGCATTGGGGTGGCAGAAAGAGAACATTGAGAGGAAGTAGGGGGTTCAGTGTCTTGGGCAGCCTGGTCACCAGAACTTAGAGCAGAGTATTCAGTGCCCATGACTCACAGTCAAGAAGAAGTTCCCCTCATCGAAAAAAAAAAAAAAATCATAGAGGATGAGGGAAGTAAAATGAGTTTCTGAAGTATAAGAAGTAGATTTCTAAACATCAAGGTTAGAGACCTTGTGTGATTTTTTTAATAGGGTGACTTTTGGTTTTTTAGGACATTAATGTGCAGCCCACCACAATCTTAGGTCATCTCCTACATGATCCAAGCTGTTAAAAGTCTTGTTTTAATGCTGCAGGTGTTAGTAATACAAGCATATGTAAGAATAAAATGTGATTTAGTTTTCCATAAGCAATTAGTTGAAAAGGTCCTAGGAATCTACTATCCACCATTAGTTAGCATGTTAAATTTATTTTAAATCTTATTTTATTATTACACCCTTTTAAAAGCTTACGTTATGTGTATTTTTCATTTCCTTTCCCTTATCCTCTTTTCAGGTTACCACATAAGGAATATATTTTTTTAAAGTGAAACCCACTCTCCTGGCTATATCCCACATATATACATATACACATTTCCACACATACTTCTAGATGTGGTTGAAAATATTCAGATCCCCAGGTAACTCACTCAGACAAAACTAATATATATATGTATGTGTGTATATGTATTTAGGGGGCAACAGCTCTAACGTACAAAGTTTAAAAAAAAAAATAGTGCCTGAATAAAACCTTGATTTATTAGTGAGTGTGGATTTTAATTTCCCAACAGTTGAAGTTCTTGAGGTACTTCTTTATTTAAGAAAGGAACAAACCTATTCACTAGTACATGAATGTCTTGAAAATGCTGTTTCTCTTCTCAAAGAGTGCACCCATGTGCAAGTCTCTCTGGGCTTGTGCGGGTGAGAACAGAATCAGTGAGAGAATAAAGGCCCTGGAGTGTGCAGCACTGGTGTGTATATGGTCAGGCAGGAGCCTTGTTCCTTTCTCAAGAAAACTTGGGACCCATAAAGCTTGGAAGGACATGTATTTTTATGTCAATCTGAAACCTGTGTCAGTTGATACAGGACTTTGAGAACCCATGGTTAGTTTTGGTCAGGTGGAAAGGGGCCTGTCATTTGAACGTAATATTTCCTGACTCAACATTAGGAAAAACTTAGGTCCCTTTGTCTGATTCCGGAGTGTGCCTTCAATTAAAAAAAAAAAAAAAACAGAGTGAAAAGTGAGAAGAGATTTGGGCAAAGTAAGAAGGTATCCTCAAAGTTATTACACATCCAGCTCATCTCTTTTCTAAGCATCCTTTTCCCGTTATGTTTTCTAGCATCATCAGTATCTTTTATATCTTCATTGACCCTACCTATGAAGGTGATGGTTTCCAGCTTTTTTTTTTTTTTTTTCATAGGCTTCTCCCATTTCCTTTCTATACCCATCCTTGCCTTCTATTTAAAGCTTCACTCCCAGTGATACTGCAAATTTATTTCCATGTCTTCAATCTGGCTTCCTCTCTGAATTCTTGTCCTGATCTGGGCAACCTTGAATTCAGTAACCGTAAGGCAGCTCAGGCCATTTTTCACTGAGTGATCTTTGATGTTTGTTTACTGAATTTGAAATCGAACTGTCAGATATAAGGAATAAGGGAATCTGGCTTCTTCCCTTTTTTCCAATATTTGGAATATGAAAGCACGTTGTGCTTTTATGTAAAAAATATTTCTCATCTTATTCTGCTCTTTAGTGGATGTAAAATATTTCTTAAGTGGTTTTTATAAATTTCCACATCCATTAAGTTGATTTAGTAGACATGTAAGTCAGAAATTTTTCATATTCCTTATATCATCTTTTAGAGGGAAATCTGGTGAATATTTTTATGATGCTTTATTTCAGGCTTTCCAAACTGTTTGAATGGTTCAATATAGCTACAGTGCTGTAGCAGTCAAGTTCTTTTATTTCTTCTAATTGCCTTGTAAAATGCATTGTTACTGGTTTGATAACCCACAAATGCCATGGGAGGCTAAACAAAGTATGAGTTGGAACCTTAGTTTGAAATTGTTAGGAAGTGTAAGAGTATCCCAGGAAAGAAGAGTTGGTTTCCTGCCTGCCTGTGGGCGGGGTATCCTTGGTGACTATGTTATTTAGAGCAAGGAGCACTTGGTCATAGTGGACCCTTGTCCATTTAATGTTTATTGGGCTGAAAGTCAGATTGCTCATGACAGCTGCCACGAGAGAGGAAGGGTTTAAAGGAAATCGGTCTGTTCTGCTTTTTTCCCCTCCCTGTGTGCATGATTTAAGAATAATTTTCTATCCCTGTTGTGCATCCTGGCTGACAGACTTCCTTCAGTGGTATGCTTTGAGCTTCTGGAACATTTTATTTAAAAATTGCCTTCTCTATCTGCCCACCAGTTCTAGGATCTTTAACCACCTCAAACCTAGGCCATGTGAATTAGTCAAGTCTTGTTTGATAAGACAGACAGGGTGTTTCATTGGAGGTCGTGAGGCAGAACCCTCCCCCTTACAATGATCTTGGACCAAAGAACCCTAAAGTGGTAGGAGGGTGAGGGGAGTTAAAAAGTCTCAGCCTCTCACCTTTATTTCTATCATAAATGTTAAGTAGAAGATTGGAAGATACAGAAAGCTGTATACAACCATTTCAGTAGGGTATAATTAATCCAAGTAATTTGGCTTGTATTTGCTGTGTCCAGATGTCCAAACATAACATGTTGACATCTCCAGCAAGAGAGCATGCTGCTCTAACTTGCCCTCTCACTTGAAACTTTCTACCATTTGAGGCAAGTGAGTTTTCTGCATGAAGGGCTTCTGCAGCCCACTCACCCCCCTGCCCCATACCCCAAGGCAAGTCTACCTGTTTTGCCCATTTTTATCCTTAAGAACATCAGTTCCGCATCTCTGGAGCCTTTAATCCTTAGGAAAGTCAGTAAGAACTTCTCAGCTGAGTCTGAGTGAATCTTTGGAGCCCAAGAGAGTTATAGTTAATTTTCAGCAGGAAAAAAAAAATCGTTGGACAAGTTTACATGGGTGTTAAGAAAAAATGCCATAATGTAATTCTTCCATCTCTGCCTCCTGTTTTTGTTGAGTAAGCCCTTGGTAGAGGTTAGTTCCCAGGTGTTGAGACTCAGTGCTTCCTCAGGCAGGGTGGTTCACTGCCCTTTTAGGAAAAAGAACCATGAACAACCAAAACTATATCAGTTGACCCTTTTTGTTTTCTGTATTTTTCAGTGTTTTGTTTTGAAGAATCAGGGTGGGGAAATGGTAGTTGCAATTCAAAGTAAAGGAGAAAATTGGTTCTGGAACTGGGGTACTTTGCTTCAGGTACGAGCATCTGTCCTGAATATGTACAAACAACTGCCTCGCATGTGAGCAGATTTACTTTCCATCTAATGAACTCCATGCCCTTCTTCCTGGCAAGGAGGGCTTCTACTTTGCACACAGCAGACCAGTGTCACCCAGAGGGGGATCGGCACCACTGAACACCACCAGTGCTTCCCAGCAACTTCTGGGCGTGATTTCTACCAGAGCAAGAGCAGGTAGGAAGTAAATGAGAATCCCCATCTCAGGGAGAGATGAGGGAAGAGAGCTGTCCAGACACATGTATTCTCAACTGCCGTACCCCCAAGAACCCAGGAAAACCTTTGAAGTAATTTTTTTATTTTTTTAATTAAAGTGAAGGAAGAAAGCTTTGCCCCACTAAGTTTTGGCTTGCAGTGTCTCATACTACTTGTTATTAATTCAAATCTGTCCCACACTGCTGCTCACATACATGTATGTGTTTGTTACCTTAGCCTAACCCTTCTCATCCCCTGACGTCATTATTCTGTTTTCTTTTTTTTATGGCACTAGTGAATGAGAACCTAAAGTCTTAGAAAATCCGAACGTGAAAAAGGAGTCTCTAACTGGCATGGTTTGATTAATTCCTTTACCTTTCCCTGCCTAAAGACTTGAATGATTTTCTTTCCTAGTGCTATATAATAGACCTATAATAAGTGAAACCTTTGCTGCTACTTTTCTGGGTTTACATCAGTTTTTTAATTTTTTTTCCTCCCCTTCCCTTAAGAATAATTTCTTATCTGTGCTTCTCTGATGACTGTTAATTTCTAATAAGTACAGGAAGAGGTGAGCCTGAGATTTCTTCTCTCACTTCCCTCCTTACTCTGCCCCTGAAAAATACACTAACCTCTAACATATACAGGATCTGTGAGATGGGGCTCATCGTAAGATACTTGGGGATTTTTTTTTTTCCCTCACCATGCTGCAGCTCTCAGAGCTGGCCCCTGAGGATCTGTGACTACCCAGTCCGAAGAGTTGCTCTGGGGAGAGAAAGGCCTTAATTTTGCCTTTCTCCATTCCTATTTTATGATCACCCTTCAGATGCCTCCCATTCTGGCTGCCTCTTTTTTCCTCCTCCCAGGAATTTTTTTCCAGGTAACCTGCCTCGGTCATTTCCCAACTCCTCTCCTCACCTTTGCCCACCTTCCAGTGACCCTGAGAGCACAGCCCTGAGAAACAGGCCTGTGCAGAGCTCAGAGAACTGTGAGGACTCCCCCTGCCTGTCAGACTCTGCTTGGGGACAGAGATGGATGGGTAAATGGTGCTGTGGGAGAAATTTTACCTTCAGATCAGGCTGTTTGACCCTTGCACTGCCCCGCCTCCACCCCCACTCCCTGAGGAAGGGGTAAAATGCAGAGAATGGCTGACTGGCAGGGTCTGATCCCCAACATCGCTGTCTGGCCTAAGCCCTGTCCAGCCATTCGGCCTGCCCTGGAGTGAGAGCTTTGGTGTGTGGGAGCCACTCTTGCTTGTTTCCCCACCAGGCCTGCCCCAACACTTAGCCAGTCCCTGGGGCCAACACAGTTCCTCTGTGGTGACTTAGCAGCTTCCATTAGCTGTCCAAGCAACTGTGTTTCCACCCAGTACTTTTGGCGCTTGAGATTGGGGGGTGGGGGGGAGGGAGGGTTATTTAAAATAAATAAAATCCAAGGTGGCAGTAGAGGATTCCTTTTGCTTTAAAAATCTTTGGACTTAAAAAAAAAAAAAATGTTTTTTATATATAAATATATAAAGTAAATTGTTATGTAACTATTATTGTTTCCTGTATGTTCTAATTTCTGTTTTATGATGTAATTAAAGAAAATAAGCTGTGAAGACTTTTCATTTTGCTGCGGAAATAGCCTGACTTGTAGCTAAGATTCTTAACGTCCTTGAACCCTTGGTGTGTAAAGGCCCCTGAGGTTCAATCTTTTTGGCATCTTTATTTTTTTTTTTTACTATCCTTTAATTAGTACTCTTCATTAATTTTTTTAAGTATTTAGTATCTTTTTAATAGCCTTATTAATACACCACTCCACTTGTCTCTAAGAAAAATGAAGACATAATATAAATCAGAGTTTCTAAACAACGTTTGTCTTAATTAATTTGATAGTAACAGTTCAGTCTGAGTCCCTTATCTGTGCAGAGCACTGCCCTTAGACTAAAAAGGACTGAGGGAGTAGTGTAATGGTTAATCAAATAAATTCCATGTTGACCCCTCTATCTCAGTTCTTGGCCAGTTAACCCCTCTATCTCAGTTCTTTGTTGGTAAAGTAGGGACAACAGTACTTGTAGAGTTGTGAAGATTAAAAGCAATAATAGTGGCATACAGTAAACATGTTACCTGCTTTGATTTCTTCATTTCAGTATCTAGTCTGCTTGGAGGCTCCTAGCTTGAAAGGTAAACAAAGGCTAAAGGCAGTGGTGCCCCTATCCTTCTGTGGAGAGAGGGACGAGAAGTGGAGCCGGATCAGCTACCTCGATTTAGGTCTCAGGGTGTCTGCCCTGCCCTGAAACACCCCTGGGGAGCCCTGTGGAATCATGGGCCTCACCTGAAATCCACTCATGCCACATGAGGTAAAGGCCTAGTCTGGATTGGTCATCTGGGGTCGACAGGGTCCCACACTCCCTTCCAGGGGTACAAGCAGATGCCTGCCCCCTTCCTTGTCCTTATTGAGGCAGCCTTGGCCTTTGTGGGAGGCAAGTTCTAGGTCTTTGAACTTCAATATGCAGATTCTCTCTTCCTGTCCTTTAATCCTGTTAATCAGTTCAGCCAGTGTTTAAAGTCTTCCTCCTGCCTACCCTCCCTAGCCAGAGGTCAGCAGGTTTAGGACTCACCAGAGATGATCAGTAAATGACAAATGGGGTAAATGATTAATAAAGGCATTTGGGTCTGTCTGCCACACCATGCACACATGGGTTTTTCTTTTCAGTATGTTTAATATTTTCCATCAGAAAGTTTTAAGGGAAGGGGATTGGGGGAGGGCGGGAAGGAATGGAATAAAACATGGTTTAATATCACTTACTAAAAAGTACCTAATTTAATATAAAGTTGGTATTCTACATGGAAAAAAATACACAGAAAATTAAGTTTCAGGTAGATGATAAACCTAAAAATGAAACACAAAATTTAGATTTTAATTCAACTACATTAAAAAATAAAGCTCTGTAACCTCACTGTTCAAGAATAGCTGTAGTTGAGCAGCTTGGGGCAAGAGTTCCTTATCCATGTTGCCAGGGTGTTGGCCTCACAGGCTTGGCCAGCTCAGCTCAGCTTGTCTCGAGTTCCAGCAACTTGCTGCTGAGCAGAAAGAAACATGAGCCTGGGGCCTGCTTGTAGAACACATGATGGTGTAGCTCTTCACCTGAACCCTGGTGAAGCATCTGAGGATTTTAACAAGGCTTCTGGTGAACATAGGACCCCAAAGAACCAGGCTGGCACCAGTCTCCGCCTCTTGAGCAGGGCACCTCTGGGCCTAGGTCAGAACCAGGTAGTAGCCATCTGGATTCTGCACTGAAAGCAGTTAAAGAAGGGGCTCTAGTGAGATGAGACAGATCCCAAACCTATTGTGCTGCTCCCAAACATCAAAGCAGCCTGTGGTACACCTGCCACATCAAGTGTTCTTCCAGGGCCCCTGAGTCCAGCTCTTCAGGACCTCCCTGGGTACAGGAGCACAGAGGAGGGAGAGAGGGCAGACAGTGAAAAACCAGAACCACCAGCCTGCTGATCAGAAGTGCTCTGCTCCAGGTGATGTCCAGCAAGCACCTGCCCTTGTGACCCGTATGACTGTTGATGGGGTTGAGGCAGTGTGGCGGGGAGAGCATGGGCTTTCCCTCCTCCTAATAACTCCCTGAAACTCGGGCATTTTCCCCTCATGAGAATATTGTTACTTTTTACTGAGCAACAAGTAGCTTTTCTGAGCTATATGATTCCTTTTGACACAAAGCTGGCACAGAGCAGATGTTCACCACTTAGCCAGGGCACAGTACCCACGACACACCTTCAAGGAAACTTTCAATCTCATTTAAGAGACAATATAAGACAATCTTAACCTTTCTAGGGCCTGCCAGGCACGCAACCTCTCCCTCTGAAACCCCTACCTTTCTTCACCACAGCCACAAAGTATGATTCATCCTTAAGATTCTGAACCACCTGCAAGGGAGAAGGGGTCACTAAGACAATTCTGTTCTTAGAGCCAAACAGGATAAGCTAGGGCAGAGACAGCGAGACTGGGCCCGAGGTTGGAAGAGTATTCCAGGCTTTGTGGGACCGTGCAGGGAACCACTGCCTACTTTACCTGGTCACTGAGGAGAATGAGGATGCCCCTGGGGCCCTGATGGAAAAGACGATGGATCTGATTGGCTGGGAGGGCCAGGAGTTCAGCCAGTTTCCCCAGGAGCTCTACAGCACTGAGTTCATCCAGAGAGATCTGATAAAAGCCTGGGGGTGTGGGCAGCACAGGGGCAGGAGTCAGTGGAGGGTGCCACTGCCCAGAGGGCAAAGTAACAGCTCATTGGGAGGCGCCCAGATGGGGAGAAGGAGTAAAGGAAAAAAGCTGATAAATTCACTTCCATTTTCACCTCCCATTTCTTACCTCTGGCAAAGCCTCAAATTGAGAGGAACCTCCAGTTTAAAGACTCGATGGGACTGAATGACTGAAGCCCGAATACAATAACAAGATTATAGGGTTCTAATCCCTTGTGCTAATAGAATGACAAATTTGGATGGAATTTGTGGAATGAGAGTGTAGAGCATGGAGGAATAAACCCAGGGAGACATACTGGAAGGAGAAGACTAGTCAACTCATGGAAGATGAGAATGCCAAGAGCATGCTGGGTCCCAGACCAGAAGAGGTTTCATGCAGCTACGCCTGGCTTTCTTTTTTCTCAAGAGGCCAGAACCTCACCTGAGTCAGGGTTCTTAGGAGCCTCGTCGTCTTGCCTAGAGGTCTCCTGAGCAACATACAAGGTCAGCCGGTGTCGGATCGGCCTGGGCCAAGAGAAAAGTCTACATTCATACCTGAACTAACAGGTCCCAGTTTTAGCCCCTTTGGGAGAACCCACCTCCTCCCAGGTGTCTAGGGAGAGAGGTCACCAAGATTTAGTGAACACTGGACCCTGTGGGGAGAGGAGAGAAAAATCCACCTTTACCCCCAGAAACTGAGTGAAACTGAGTGATGTACATGGGATGGGCACAGAAAGAAGTCACAGCAGCCTAACAAGCCCAGCTCTGCTAGCCTTGCTCTGACCTCAGGCAGCAGGTTGCCCTCAGGTTTCTTACTGTCCTCCTGAGTTTCTTACTTTGTAAAGACTTGGGGTTAAGTAGTTTTTCAGGTGCCTTCCATTTAAACATTCTATGAAATGACTGCAGCTGAGTTGGTAAGTGTAGCTACATTGGGAGGGCTTCCCAGGCGGCCCTAGTGGTAAAGAACTTGCCTGCTGTTGCAGGAGACAAGTTCGATCCCTGGGTTGGGGAAGATGCCCTGGAGAAGGGGCGTGGCAACCAAGTCCAATATTCTTGCCTGGAGCATCCCATGGACAGAGGAGCCTGGCAGGCTACAGGTCATAGGGTTGCAAAGAGTCAGAGGTGACTGAAGTGACTTAGCACGCGCACACTATAATGAAAAGGGAACCCTGGTCGGCAATGCCCAGCACCTGGCTTTGAGAGTATTGAAAAGGCGGATCCCGTCAGCAGCTCCACAGATCTGAATAAGGTCCTGGCAAGTAAGCTTCAGCAGATCAGTGCCTACAAAGTCAGACAGGGCTAGATTAGGGGAAGAGAGGCCAGGCATCAAGGATGGCAAGGGATACAACCCACTGTTAGTCTACAAATAGTCCTAGTATATCCAGACATGGGAGTCAGATTTGGATTCAAATTCCACCTCTGTCACCGGCTAGCTATGTGCCCTTGGGCAAGTTATTTAGCCTCTCTGAGCCCTGTTCTCAAGGGTAATGTATAAATTGTATGAGATAATGCACAAGAAGAGAACCTAGCAAGCATTGTGCTTTTTCAACAATTAGTTCTAAATAAAAGTTAGTTGAAGGACACAGAGCAAGCCAGGACAGACAGGCTTCCTGCCTGAGTGCCCTCAGTCCCCTACATGTCTGGTCACTACCTGTGGACCAGATCCCAGCCTCACCAGTGAAACTGGCCAGCAACCGGCAGTAGCTGGAGAACCGGTGCCGATGCAACCACTGCTGTGTCTCTAGGATGGAGGCTCCGGGATTCAGACCCTGAGGCATAAAGAGTGGTCCAAGTAACACCATGGACCCAGGGGCTGACAACAAGGTGGAGGGGAAACATCCCTGCCCTTGGGGGTCCCAAGTCTGAGAAGGGAGGCTCATCCTGCGGGAGGGACATGCCCAATGCCATCAGGCAACCATTTTGCGATCTGTGGCCATGCCACATCTGTCCACCAGGGGGCAGGGCCACCCTATTATGGAAAAAGAGGGAGCTGCTGAGAAGGCTTTGGAAGAGTCGGGGGTGGGGGGGGGGGAGACTCACAGGAGCTAGGCTGCCCCCCAAGGTGTCCAAGGTGAATGATGGTGAGGAGCAGAGCCTATGGGGGAGCAGAGAGTCTGGCTCAGGAGAGCAGGATGGCCAGTCTCCTGCCCATGATTCCCTAGGCCTGTCCTGGTGTCACCCACATGTTCCCCAGAAGCTCTCTCAGTGGCACCCCTGGGCCTGCCCCTCGCTGGCCTCCTGAGTTGAGGGCTTCTCTCTTCACTCTCACCCCAGGGGCTGATAGGAGGTGTTTATCCTGCCTCACCTCTCCGGGGACAGGAGCTTGCAGGAGTGGGGAGAGGTCAGAGCAAAAGGGCTCGGAGGCGGGTGGGCCCCTGAAATGGGCTCTGGCCACGGAGAACACTGTGGGGCAAACAGCAAGGTTAGCCTGGACATTCAGGAGTGTGGTGGTGACTGTTGGCAGGCCCCAGGAGCCCCTCACAGGTAGATCAAATTTCCACACAATGAAGAGAGTTAAACTAGCCTCAGGTCTGGCTGGGGGAGTCGGGGAAGGCTTCCTGGAGAAGCTACAGCAGCAAGGGAGATGCTCCAGGACGAGGGAGCAAAAGGCGGGTGGTCGCAGCAGCAGGGCACAGGAGAGGCAGCCTGTGAGCCTCCGCTCCTGGGAACCGTCAACTGCAGGCACTACAGTCTGTCCTCGCAGGAAACGGGGACTCACTGGTGTGTATGTGGTGGTGCTGATGGTCCTGCAGCGGCCGCAATACCTGAAGCCTCAGTCTCCCCACGTGTACACTGAGGATGTTTTCTCCCCCCGGCCCCCACTGCCCAGCACACATACCTCCATGAAGACGGTGCTCTCACAGGCTGTCTGATACTTGTTTCTCTCATGCACGGGCTGTTTCTCAATCTTCTCCCGGTCAGTTTTCAGTTTCCGGTCAGCTCCTTTGGGCTGCAGGAGGGTGACAAGGAAACGTCATAGTTCCCCTCCTTACCTGCCCACTTCTCATTGACAGGAAGGGCTCTGAGAAAGAGACCAAGCCCCATCTGTCTGTGTACAGAGAAGAAAACAGTCCCAGGTTCAGGGCCTGCAGGCTGAGTGAGGGTCCACCGCAAAGCCAAGTCAGATCCACACAGCCAGCAAGGCAGGGTGACAGCTCTGAGAGGGAGGGAGGGAGGGGAAAGGGCCCCGTGCTGCCCGTACCTTAAACACCTTGACGAGGCAGCCAGCAGAATGCAGGTGCTCCAGTGGAAGCTCCTTGTCACTGGGCTTGAAAGTGTCGATCTGGAGGCGGAAGGGGACGCCTTTCTCCCCACCTTTTTTCCGAGGAGTGAACTCAGTGCTGATGCAGTGAACCTGAGGTGGGAAAGAAGGGTAACTATCCAGGTCCTGCCCACATTCAAGGGATCTCACCTGAAACCTGTTACCTGAACTCAGTGCTGATGCAGTGAACCTGAGGTGGGAAAGAAGGGTGACTATCCAGGTCCTGCCCACATTCAAGGGATCTCACCTGAAACCTGTTACCTGTCAGCCACAGCAACATTCCATCCCCAACCAGTGTCTATTCTTAAGGCATAACTTATTAGGTTCTTTACCTGGTTCAAAATCCTTCAGTGGCTCCTTAAGACTATGAGAGGAGAAGCAAAGTCCCTGACTGTGGCATTCAAGCACCTTAAAGAGTCAAGCCTTTCTGCCTGGCTGCTCTTTCTCCCATCAATGAACCCACTGACCCACTCATCTAGCCTACTTATCACCCCAATACACCTGCATAGCTATCTCTAGAGTCCTCTACTGGGAAAGCTCTCTTTGCTCATACTTGAGCCCATACATTTCATTCCAGGGTAGGCACCAGTTCAAAATTTATCTAAATTGAGTGTCCTGTATTTTATTTGCTAAACCTAGCGGTCTACTCTAGGAAGCCTTCCTGACCTGCACAACCGCTACAGTGGTTGTGATTGCCTTCCCGCAACCTTGTAAAGAACAGTTAAAGAATCTAACTTTACAGGTAGGGAAGCTGAGGCTCGTAGAGATTACATTATCCGGGCAAGGTCCATGCCAAGAAGTAGTGGAACTGAAATTGTGCCATATCCACCTGGCTCCTCGTCCAGGTGCTTAGAGTACAGAGGACATTCAAAAAAGGGACTTATATGTGAATTTTGACAATACTTTTTATTATAAAAGGAAATCTATTCAACATAGAAGATGCAGAGGGGCTTCCCTGGTAGCTCAGCCGGTAAAGAATCTGCCTGCAATGCAGGAGACCCTAGTTCAATCCCTGGGTCGGGAAGATCCCCTGGAGGAGGGCATGGCAACCCACTCCAGTATTCTTGCCTGGCAGGCTACACAGTCCATCAGGTCACAGAGTCAGGACTGAGCAACTAAGTACAATATAGCACTGAAAAAGTGCAAAGGATACGGGCATCTCCATCACCCCACCTCTCAGAGAGAGTACTGTTAACATTCAAGTATTGTTTCTATCTTTCCTCTGCGCAAGAAAAAAACACAACTTTTATATACACACACACTTTTATTTTTGCAAAATAGAAATCAAACATTAAACACAAGTCTGCATTCTGCCTTTACGTATGTGAAAGCAGTTTCTCTTGTCATAAAATATTTCCGAAACATCATTTTAATGGCTACACAATTTCCATTATAAACTACTAAACACCTATTTCAAAGTCCACCCTTATCTGATGGACATTTTGATTAATATCTTTTAATATAAAAAAATGGCAGGGGCATGAATAGCGGCTAAAGGTATGTTTGTGTACTTATTCAACACTGCATTTCTTGAGGTAGAACTACTGGGGAAATGAGTATGAACATTAAAGTTAATAAAATTTGCCCACGTACCTACAAAATAGATGCATCAATTTGCATTCTCAGGACATGAGGTTGTCTGTTTCTCTAAAGCTTACCAAGAATAGTTTTAAGAGTCTTTGCCAGTGTGTATATGTGTGTGTGTATATATATATATATATATATATATATATATATATATATAGTTGTTTATTCGCCAAGTCATGTCTCTCTGTGACACATGGACTGTAGCCCGCCATTGCTTTGTCCATGGGATTTCCCAGGCTAGAATACTGGAGTAGATTGCCATTTTCTTCTCCAGGGGATCTTCCTGACCCAGGGATTGAAGGCATCTCTCCTGCATTGGTAGGTGGGTTCTTTACCACTGAACCACCAAGGAAGCCGTGTGTGTGTGTGTACATATATACATGTAGTTTTAATTAGCATTATTAACATTGTGTGAGTTTGAACTGTCTACATTTATTATCAATTTGTATCTTTCTTTATAAATTGCTTATATCCTTTGCCCATTTTTCTATTGAGCTTTCATCTACTTTTTAATATAGGAGAACTTTTTATGTATTTAAAATATAACATTATATACGTTATATGTGGCAACTGTTTTTCCCATTTGATATCTCTTTTTAATTTTGCCTATACTTTGAAGACCATTACTTTCTATGAAGCTAAATTCTGTCCTGTTTTGTCATTTCTTCCATCACCTTAATGTTTAACAAGTCCTTGCCTATGGTGACATTCGATCAACATTTGTCCACCTTTGTTCCTCATGGTGCTTTCTGGAAGTGATTCATTCTTATTACCTCCTCTGACCTCCACCCAAGCTCACTTTTCTTTTCCATGTAGGCTGCTGCCACCCCCATCCGACTTCCAGCCTCCTTCCTGTCCCAGCCTCAGACTCACCTGCAGGAAGAGAGAGGTCCTCTTGGTTGGGTCCCAATAAAACTCCACGGTGTTCAGTTGTGAGGGCAGCACTTGGGGTTCCAGCACCCCCACGGACAGTGGGACATCTGCAGGCACAGACTGGCAGGCAGGGAGCAGGGCTCAGCCACCTCCCGTCCACAGGGGCCCCTAAGCCAGACAGCAGCCCTGAAGGGCCCTGGACCCTCCCCAGGCACCTATGTCCAGGATGCGATCCCCAGGCCGGTTCCACCTACACCCGTCCAGCTGCTGCTGCTCGCTGTACTGCAGGCGCCGGTCGTGGAAAACCACTCGCACCACGCTCTGTGGGCACAGGAGGGCGCCGGGGCATTTGGGAGCCAGCTCCCACCTCTGGGACAGGCCAACCTTGCCAGCCTCCCCCTTACCTTCCCTCCCACCTGCAGGGGGCAAAAGGACTTAGAATAACTAGATCTGCGTCCAGAGGCCACCTGCCACTCCACAAGCAGTGAAACTGAGGAAGTAACCTAGAGCTTCTGTTTCCTCATCTGTAAAATGGAGGCGTTAATCCCTTTGCACTCTTCGTAGCACTTAGCAGTTTGCGATTTGTAAATCAACTTGTAATCGTATCTAAATTGTTCAATGACCTGTTTGTCTCAGTAGAACGCAAGTCCCCTGAGGAAGGAAGCCACATCTGTCTCTTTACCTCTGAATCTCTAGTGCATAGAACAGTTTCTGGCAAAGAATGGGAGCTAAATAAAAACTTTTTTTTTTCCCCTGAGAGATGGAATCATGTGTGTGAATAATGCTATGTAAATATATTTCTAAATCCTGGTTCTGCTACTTACTGGCTCTGTGTCCTTGAGAAAATACTTCACCTCACTGTGCCTGTTTCCTCAACAATTCCCGCCACCACTGAGCTGTTGTGAAGGTCAAATGAAAAGGTGGATGTGAGAGGGTTCTACTTGAGAATGACATCACTGTGATGACACTGGCTTCCTGCCAGAGGGAGAGTCACAGCCGGCCTTTGCCAGTTCTGGGAGTGGAGGCACTTGCCTTCAGCAGCCGGGGCTCCTGGGTGGCATCGACCAGTTTGGGGTTGCAGAGCATCCGTACCTCATAGGACTGGCCTAGGAGAAATTGAGGGGAAGTGGGCACCCCTCTCAGGGGCAGAGCGGCTGCCTGCCACCCCCAGCCCACCCCGGGTCCAGCCTCCCACTAGCACCCCGCTAGCCCCTCTCCATGCCCAGGCCCAGCGCACCCTGGTTCAGGTAGGTGAGGGTCTCCTCCTGCTGCTTCACGGCCGGCGAGGTGGCCGCGCAAAGCACGTACTGGAACGCGGGGCAGGGCTGCTCCGCTCGGGGGATGTTGGCCAGCTCTTCCTGCTTCAGGTAGGGTAAGGGCAAGGCCTCCCTGCCAGGGAGAGGAAGGCACAGCTGGCTTCTGCCCTGTCCACCCCCTCCTCCAAGAGGCTTTGACTCTTCCTGCCAGATTCTCCTTCCAGGGAGCCTACAGTTTGCTGAAGCAGGTACCCCTGCAGCAGCCAGGGCCTAAGGGGTCCCCATTCAGCTCCTCTGGCCTCCAGCAGACCTCCCTTAAGGTGCAAATCCCCAACACTACAATATATGCAAACATCTGCCATCAGTTACTTATTTGCAACCTCAAGGCTTGCCTGACTGCCAGTGACTGCCCAACATGTGTCCTGAGCGGGTGGGTGGTTAGGGTGTTTCGAGATGTTGTGGGACCCACTAAATTCCAGGTACATTTGACCATTTCCCAGTGGGTTCACAAAGAGTTGGATATGACTGAGCGTGCACGCGCTGACCAACCACCCCCCAAGAGCAGGAAGCCCATCTCCAGCGTGAAACAGGTGGCCCTACTGTGCCCATCACAACTCAGACAGGGCCTGCCTGAGGGCTGGAGGGACATCATCTCCAGCGTGAAACAGATGGCCCTACCATGCCCATCACAACTCAGACAGGGCCTTCCTGAGGGCTGGAGGGACATCATCTCCAGCGTGAAACAGATGGCCCTACTGTGCCCATCACAACTCAGACAGGGCCTGCCTGAGGGCTGGAGGGACATCATCTCCAGCATGAAACAGGTGGCCCTACCGTGCCCATCACAACTCAGACAGGGCCTTCCTGAGGGCTGGAGGGACATCATCTCCAGCGTGAAACAGATGGCCCTACTGTGCCCATCACAACTCAGACAGGGCCTTCCCGAGGGCTGGAGGGACATCATCTCCAGCATGAAACAGGTGGCCCTACTGTGCCCATCACAACTCAGACAGGGCCTTCCTGAGGACTGGAGGGAGGGGTTCTGGCCCTTACCTGAGCAAGCTGCTTAGAGGCCCAGGGTACAGCTCCCCAGGGCTCGGCCACAGGTGCTCCGGCTGGTTGTGCCAAAATAGCATCTTGGAGAGTGAGCAGGACCAGCTGTGTCACAGAGAGCTCAGCACTGGGTAGGGCTGGATCCCCCGAGCCATCCACCTGGGGCCCCAGGCTTTATACACAGGCAAGGACACACAGAAGGGTGGGGCAAGGCTTCGGCCCCTTATTGGCTGAGCAACCAGGGCTCCAGGAAACTCAGGACGTGTTAGGTAGCCCAAGCTGGGAGGGAATCGAGAAATGTTGTCCCTAGGGCTCCCCACCAATCATTAACTCAAAGGGGAGACAGTT
This sequence comes from Capra hircus, assembly GCF_001704415.2. Lineage (NCBI taxonomy): Eukaryota > Metazoa > Chordata > Mammalia > Artiodactyla > Bovidae > Capra > Capra hircus. The sequence continues at coordinate 39,372,972 of NC_030826.1, read as the reverse complement.
TTGCAGCAAAACCAGTCACAGGGATGGATATCCACTAACCCCACCTTCACCGTTCCCCTAGAGGCCCAGGAACCTGGAGACCACTGCCTGGACCCCTCACAGGATGCTATGGGGGCTAGGAGCCTGACCACTCCAGGGGACAAGACAAACAGACACACAGCATCACATGGACCTACAAAGGGCCTTTGCTCCCCCTGGCCTCCCCCCATATAGGGGCAGTGATGGCCCAACACCTGTCCTGTCACTGGGGGCTGCCTGGCTAGGGGACTGGAGTTTACAGAATATAGTCCAGCTTGCTGTGGAAACAGCTCAGGGGGTGGTGATGGGAGGGAGAGCACACCTGTGAGGAGGGGGTGGGCCTGGGAGTGCCCCCTCCCCAGGGAGGTAGAAGGAGAGGAGGTCCAGCTGGGCTGGTCAAGCTGCCTCTCCTCTGCCCTGGGGCTGGGGGCAGACTGTGTTTACGGATGGCCCCCTTCCTCAGGCTCAGCCCCTGTTGTCACTGTACACAGTCAGCCCTGGCCTGCTGCCCCCACCTCCCACTACTGTGTTTGGTGTAAACAGATAAGGGCGTTTCAGAGAGCAGAGACAGGGCTCCAAAGATGTGGCCTGACCTCATGTGACCCTAACTATCCAGGCTTTGTGATTCTGGCAGCCCCTCCTCAGAGGAAGGGAGAAGGAAGACCAAAGAGTATGCCACCCTCCCCGCCCCCACCCCACCCCACCCCCCCAACCCCCCACACAATGGGCTGGGTTCCTCCAGGTACCTGGCCCCGGATCCTGTACCTACATTCTTCTCCTATGAAGCCAGACCAAAGGAGAAAAGGCGATGGGAACATTCTTGCCAATGGGGGCCAAAGAAACTTTGAGTCCCCAAGATCCCTGTTGAGACCCCTAAGACTTCAAGACTCACCCACTGCCCAAAGTTGGATTCAAAGCCAGAAGATCCCCACCATGGGACCCTCCAAGGTTGGACAGAGCAAGATACCAAGAAGGCCAGAGGAAGGGACTCGGCAGGGTCGGGAAGGGTCAGGAGGCAGGGCGTGGCCCTGGTCTGGGTGGAGCAGGATGAGGGAGTGGCAGGGGGGAAGGAAAGAGTAGGTGGTGGGAGGAGGTTTGTTACAGAGGATGGAAGTAGAAAAGGCGGAGTCTGGTGTGGGCCCCTCAGAGGAGACCACCAGAGCTGGTTTGGGGAGGGGGACTGCACCACAGGCAGGCAGTATCTTAATTCCCCCTCGAGTCACTGAACCCGTGTGCACTGCAATGGAAGCCTTAGCTGGACTGCCAGAGAAGTCCCAAAGCATGATATATTTTTTTAAGGTGGATTTTTTTTCACATCCAAACAGCTCTGTTATTGTCTAGGCATGGCATAACTGGATCCTAGTAATACCCTTGGGGTTATTCCTTACCCTAAGCCAAGGAAGTAACTAATTTTTTTCTGTAAAAATTGCTAAGGAATAATTCACTGTCTTTCTCCGCTAATCAAAATTTATTTTGTTTTGTCTTTTATCCCAGGCAACATTCTAACCTGGAGAGTTAGAGTGTAAAGCCTACTGCTCTGTCAGAGGAAGAGGGGCTGAGAGGAGTGTCCCTCATCCATTCACTGAACCTACCTGGTAGTAGTAAGCGAAAGTTGCTCAGTCGTGCCTGACTCTTTGAGACCCCAGGGACGGTAGACTGCTTGGCTCCTCTGTCCATGGAATTCTCCAGGCCAGAATACTGGAGTGGATAGCTGTTCCCTTCTCCAGGCAGGGACTCTTCCTGACCCAGGAACCGAAGTGGGGTCTCCTGCATTGCAGGTGGACTCTTTACCAGCTGAGCTACAATTATAAGCCAGTAGTAGCAGGGTGATTTCCTTTCCCAACAAACTGTTTCTGAGGCTTCCAGGTGCGCAACTCCACAAGGCATCATACTGAACAGCAGCCCCCTAGAGTTTGAGGATGCACAGACCTATCTTTGAGTCCCCAGTCTTGTATTCCTGAGAGTTCTCACCATCAGGAAACCTCACGTTGGAAAGGTATTCGGTTCATGTTTCAAAGTTACCGCCTCCTTTTTTTTTTCTAATAATATATTTTAAAATTATTTATTTATTTTTGGCTGCACTTTGTTGCTGGGCGTGGGCTTTCTCTAGCTGTGGAGACTGGGGGCTACTCTTCATTGCAATGCGCAAGCTTGTGCCGCTGGGGCTTAGTTGCCCTGAGGCATGACTCATGTCCCCTGCATTGGCACAAGGATTCTGAACCCTCTACCACCAAGGAAGTCCACTTCCTCCTTCTTAAAACCCTTCTGCCACACAGCCAGTTGGCATTTATGTTCTCCATGTGTCTCAGCCCTTCACCAAATTCCTTCACATCTGACATGCAGTTTTTTCTTTGTTCACTTTGCTTAATGTTTATTTTCCCATCAGAGTGGAAGTCCCTTGAAAGTAGAGACTAAGAGGTGAGTTAGTGTTTAGGTTTAAGACTGTTTCTCGAGATAGACCCTGAGTGCAAGCACAGTTGTGTGGCTTTGGGCAAGAAACTAAACCTTTCTGAGGTTCATGCTGCAACTATAAAAAGGGGATGATGAGAACCTCTACCCCTCAGGGCTGGGTAATAATGAATGAGATAATAATTGAGCCCTCAGTAAATATAGGTGTTTTTTTATTTATTTGTTGTGGCCACACTGCACAGTGTGTGGGATCAGGATCTCAAGTCCCTGACTAGGGACAGAACCCACATCGCCTAGAGTGGAAATGGGGAGTCTTAACCAATGGACTCCCAATATAGATGTCCTTTTCTCTGTATATTTCCAGTGCCTAGTCCATTATACAGGTTAATTTATTTAACACTTGAAAGCGTAGGTTTATTTATATAACACATAAATGTAGAGGGTCTGCTTATTTAACAAACAGCTCTTTAGTGCTCAGTGTGACTTCAGAGTGCTTTTCCATCTACCTTCTAAGATAAATGCTATTTTTTTTCTATTATTCTATTATCACTGCCTCCCTCCCCCCAATTATACAGATGGGGAAACTGAGGCTCCAAGAGATTAAGTAGCTACCTCAAGGTCACACAGCTAAGATAAGACACAGCCAGGGTTTGAACCCAGGCTGCCTGAACTACAATCCTTTCTCCTAATGACTGTACTGTATGACACACTCTGCCTGACAAATGTGTATGGAATTCTGAAACGAGTCTCCAAGCAACATTTCAACTTGAGGAGCTGGAGAGTAAAGTCTACTCCCCCTCCTGCAAAGAAAGGGGCTGATGTGGGGATCTGAATGATTCATGCATTCATTTATTCAACAGCTCTCAAAGAAGTATTGGAACCTGGATTCTGATGAGAAGAAGGACTTCTGACCTTTCTGAGCTTCAGCCTCTCCAGCTGCAAAATGGGGACAAAATATTTTCTGTTCCACTCCTGGCCCATGAGCTCTGAAGATGGGCAAATATGAATGATAGCGGCTGGGCTGCTGCGGTTGGTTTTGTAGAATGAGGGTGGGGCTAATGATGGCAGAGAGACAGGATACAGGATTTTGATTTCCTCAGGTGTGGCTATGACTTGAGAATTCCCTTGGGATGAGTAGCAGTGAAGGCTGCAAGGAAACAGCTTTTCTGGGGTATTCGATCTTCCAGGTCCCACTGCATGTTACAACCACCTCTTGAGGTAAGAAGGTCCCGATTACAGTCTGTGTAATTTGCCCAAGGTTATTAGCTAGTGGCCAATACTGTGGCCACCTGATGCGAAGAACTGACTCATTGGAAAAGACCCTGATGCTGGGAAAGATTTGAAGACAGGAGGAGAAGGGGACAACAGAGGATGAAATGGCATCACTGACTCGATGGACGTGAGTTTGAGCAAGCTCTGGGAATTGACAATGGACAGGGAAGCCTGGCACACGTGCTGTGGTCCATGGAGTTGCAAAGAATCGGACATGACTGAGCAACTGAACTAAACTGATTAGCTAGTGAGAGTGGGCTGGACCCTGAGTCACCTCACTGCCATGCACCCAGGCCAAAACAGGACTCGTTCCTGGCCATCCCCTTAGAAGGCTCCTAGCCCACTACTCTGGCTCTGCTTCCATGTTGCTACCCCTGGGAGCCAGAGGGATCTTCCTACGACATAAGAATGACCATACCATCATCACTCTTGGTGACATTCTCAAACTGGGCTATGAAAACCCCTGGGTAACCATGCCCATCTTCCAGGCATCAGTGGTACACAGCGGTTAATGCTTAAAATCATTAAAAAAAATTTTTTTTGGCTGTGCTAGGTCTTCATCATGGCACTTGGGCTTTCTCTAGTTGGGATACATGGGCTTAGTTGCCTCATGGCATGTGGGGTCTTAGCTCCGTGACCAGGGATTGAACCCGAGTTCCCTGCATTGGAAGGTGGATTCTTAACCACTGGAACATCAGGGAAAGTCCCTAAAATCATTTTTTAGTGGGAAAACTAATATGGATATTCTTGGAGTCAAAAGGAAGGCTTGCACAAACACTTAATTTAGAGCCATGTCTTTAAATTCCTTTCCAGTTCTGAGTGAACCACTTTGCCCGCCTGCTCTCTCCTCATGCCCCATGGTACCCCCAGATTGTTCACCTGGGTTCCCATGAGTGAGTCTGAGGAGCCTGTTTGTGCAGGAAAACCCATCTTCCTGGCCCAGCACCCACAGCCATTGGTCCACTTTCTTCTGCGTTTCCCTCTCACTCCCCCTCTCCCTTGCTTACAGTCCTGCAGCTTCCAGAACAGTCTGTTCTATTTCACAGCTGGGCTTTGCCCAGGCTGTTCCCTCTGCCTTCCAGCCCTCTTGATGGCTTCTGTCAGCTCAGCTCAAGGCACATCTCTGTCCCCACTGCTCCCTACCCCCAAGTCTGTTCAGAGGGACCCCCTGTATTGTTGGCACTCTCTGAGTCAGGATTTACAAGAGGGCTTCAAACGCAGTAAACAGGCACCCCCGGAGCCCAGAGCCTCTCTAGGCACTTAGTAGGACCCCATGGTTTAGATGTCACAAATGCAGACTGTTAAAGGCCCCACCTACACCTGCTAAATCGCTTCAGTCATGTCTGACTCTTGGCGACCCTATGGACTGTAGCCTGCCAGGCTCCGCTATCCATGGGATTATCCCAGCAACAGTACTTGAGTGGGTTGCCATTTCCTCCTCCAGGGGATCTTCCCGACGCAGAGATCGAACCTGCCTCACTTGTGTCTCCAGCATTGGCAAGCAGGTCCTTTCACCACTGGCGCCCCCTGGAAAGCCCACTAAACACTCCTACCCGAAAGATATCCAGTGCTGTTTTCTGTGTAGCCTGCAGGGGGCGGTGTGGGTCCAGCCTGGCCCCGGGAACTCCAGCTGCTGTTTCAACGGTCTAGACACCCAGCCAGAAAATCTCTGCCCTGGAGGAGTTAATGAGCTGAACACTAAGGGAGGAGTTTCAGGCGGGCCCCCATCCTGCCTGCCTCAACCTCTCTTTAACATCATCACCCTCATGCTTCGCTCACTTAATAAAGCCAGTCACCCTCTCCTCTAACACCCGGATCCTGTTCCTTCCACACTTCATCCTCCCTCTTTCCCACCAGCTCTCAGTAGCAGTCTGCACCCCAGTGTGTGCCCAGGGCCACTCTGCAGCAAAAGATCCTCCCTTAAGAGTTTGGGGGCCCTTGGTGCTCATATCTCCAAAATTCTAACCCCTAACAGCTCCACCCCATCCACTGGGCTCCACCTCTTTGCTCACCCAAAAGTGATGACATTGCTGTTGCCTTGGTAACAGATGCTTTGTGGGTGGGTATGGGGAGACTTCAGGACATCAGAGGCATGGGAGAGGGTGGTGGGCAAAACTGGCATAGGGCCTGGGAGGGGCAGCCAGGGGTTATGACCTCCCCACCACAGGCTGCCATCAGCCTTATGTCCCCAGCCTCAAGGAGAACAGAGACCGAATAGAAGGGGCATCTTCTTGGAAAGAGAGGCATTCTTATTGGAGGAGAGGGAAACATCCCCCTCCTGTGAAAACAGGTCTCTGGGACAGTTCAGCCTGGTGGGGTGGGGGAGGGGCTTCACATGCTGGAGCCCATGTTGTGCCCCTCCAAGGAGCCTAAGGCACAGAGGGAGGGGGCAGCTCACTCAGGGCGTGTTAGGGACAGTGCCACAGGCAGTGGAAGGGTGGCTCTATGCCAGTGTCCCGAGCTCCAAGCGGTGGAGAGGCCCTCCTCCAGGCCCTGGGGACCTTGCTGTCCCAGAAGCCACAGCCAGGAAGTGTGTCAGGCACTTGCGTAAGAGCCTTCTATATTTCCATAAAATCATAATTACCGATGCCTGCCACGAGCCTTAGCTCATTAGAGTGGCATCTGCCTCTGGGGCCCATGGGGTGGGCTGTCAGGGGGATGTGAGGGAGATGGGACAAGGCCAAGCCTCTCACTGTGTTCTCTGCATTCCCAGCCCCACTGACCCTGGGCACTTTTCCTCATCCCCAGCTGGAGATGAGAACCCAGGCTTGGCCTCAACCATGACAAACTCCCCAACTTGGGAACCCCGATTCTAAAGCTGGAGGGAAAGGCCAGCCACTCATGTGCTGAGCTTGGGCTGTCCTTGACAACCCATGAGGGCAGAGGCCAAAGCAGGGAGGGGCTTGAACTGGAGGTGTTTACAGGAGAAAATTGGTCAGTCCTTATGGAATAGTGGTCAAAGAATCTCAACCCCCCAGTGGAGGGCCCTGGCATCTTTCAGGCTGATGATTCTTAATCTTGGGGGATCTTAGATTCTCTGAGGAGCAGAGGAAAGCTCTGGACTCTCCTCCAGAAAATGCTTATCCTCCAGAAGTTGATACAATTTCGAGGGGTTCATGAACTCCCTGAAACTCAACTACAAACCCAAGGTTAATAAGAATCCTTAAAATTTTTTAAAAATACAATAGTAACTATCATGTACTTTCTGGGTCCAATCATTTACTTATATTAATTTATATAATGCTCAAAAGAACACTAAGAGACAGACAATTATCCTCCGCATTTAATCCAACTCCCCGTTTCAAAATAATCTAGTCCAATTTATCCAATCTAAAGAGAAAGAAACTAAGGACCCTCCAGAGATGATGGACAGCTCTCTGCCCAAGATCACAGAGTAGGAAAAAAGGGCAGACCGTGGTGAGGACCAGGTTCTCTTACTGTGCTGGACCTTGGCCATATGCAGATTTGAAGTCATCTGTCCATCCCATCATCCCCAGGCTCCTGAGAGCCCAGCAGCTGTGTTCATTCACTCAGCTCTCCTAGCAAGAGGCCTCCTGGTAGTTCTGTTATGACTTCCGGTCTGAGAGCCCTTTTGAGAGAGTGACTGCCACTCATCCCCCTGGAATGCCTTGCCCCTTGCTCCACCCGCCCCTCATTTCTGCCCTCCAAATCTAAGATGGACATTGTGCCCCCAAGAGAAGCTAGCCCCGTTGCTCCCGCCCCAGCTCTGAGCCACTGCAGTGGGAATTGTCAGCACTGAGACAATGACTCAGACTTAGTTCATGAAAGATCGCTCTGAAACACGAAGGCTGTCAGCCAGAAAGGACATCCAGAGGTCATGGGATCCAGCCCCCTGCCTCCTCCATATTTGCTCTACCTTAGGCTTCTATTGCTGAGACCAGATGAGCCCCAGAGCCCACCGACTTCCCTGCCTTTCCTTGGTCCCCCATACCACTGATTCCCCTGAGAATTCTTTCCCACGTCTAGTCAGGGTCTCCTTCTGGGTTAGTTCTTCCATGACATAACAGGCTCCAAACAGCTGAGGAAAGTGAGGAAAGGAAGCTGTTTCTTCTCTCTGCCTCAGAAAAAGATCTAGGAAGAGACAAGTCCCCCGGAAAAAAGGAGAGAAAGAAGAAAAATGAAAACTTTCTGTGTCTGTCTTTCCTAGGCTAAGTGGTATATTGCACTATCTCATTCATCCTCTGAACAATTAGCTGGGCAGAGTCTCCATTTTGCTGATGAAGAAATCAAAGCTTTAAAAGTTACCTACCCAAGGTCGAGCGAATTAGTGACTACCCAGTTATTGGACTCGAAGGAAGCCAGAGCCTCAGTTCTTTGGGGGGAAATAGAGGTACTTTCCCAGTGGCTCTAATGGTAAAGAATCTGCCTGCAGTGCAGGAGACCCGGGTTCAATCCCTGAGTTGGGAAGATCCCCTGAAGAAGGAAATGGCAACCCACTCCAGTATTCTTGCCTGAAGAATTCCATGGACAGATTAGCCTTATGGGCTATAGTCCACGGGGTCACAAAGAGTTGGTCACAACTGGGCAACTAACACGCACAGAGGTACATACATCCCTCAGGAGGTCTCCAAACACAGAAGAAGCTTGTTTGTTCCAGCTCAAGAGTGCTAGAGATAGAGGCCTGATGATACCATCTCAGGGTGCTCCAAGCATTCTTAAGTCTGGGTTGCCTAGGGAGGGGTTGTTGGGCTGACCTGTGCTGGGCTGGCGGGAAGAGGGTGGCCCTCAGAGGCGAACAGGAGAGGCTGATCACGAATGGGCTTTTGGGGAAACTGGACTGAGGGCTGAGGTCAGGTTCTGTGGAAACTCCTTCTAGGAAAGTGAGCACTCAGAGAGTCTGCCATGTGTGGATCTGGAGGGGGAGGAGACTAAGCCCCCACAGCCACAGACCCGCCTGTCTGCCCTTGTCCTACTTCTGCCACTGGCAAATAAATCTTTCCCTAGATGCTGTAACCTGAGCAGTGCTCCAACTCCAACGTGAGCTCATCTTCAAGAGGCGAGTGAGCACGTGAATGGCTGTGTGCACGGGTGGGTAGGGAGGAGGGACACAGGGTTCAGACCCTCCTCCAGGGCTGGCATAAAGGCGGGACCCTTCTGAGTGTTACCCACTCCTCATCTCATCACCCGCAGCAGATGAGGAGGAAGGAGACTTAGACCCAGAAGTCTCTCCACCCACACCCAGAGAAGGATTCTCTCAATCTCCAACCTCCCTCCATTTTCTTGGACAGGCCCAGAGATGAAGGGCCAGAAGGGCCGGGAGGGGAGAGCAGAGAAGTTGAGGAAATGGCAGGTGAGCGACATGCCTTAGCAGAGGTAGCTTCAGATCAAGTGGACAGAAGACTCTTTGGAGGGTCCACCTCTCCCTACCCCCATCTAACTTCACTGGTGGTAGGATCTTTAGGAGGGGGAAAATCTTGGAGAGGTTTGGAGACCTCAAGTGTGGGGACTGAGGCCTCTTCTCTGCTGAAGTCCAGACAACAGGATTGGAAAGCCATGTTGTTGGCCTGCTTTCCAGGACAGGGCTGGCCTTTGACAGATGGTGTTAAGTTGTCTATTATTTGCAGAAGAAACCCCTACCGCACAGTCCAAGGATGTGTACATTTGGAGAGAAAGTCTCCAGGGCAGAGAGACATCCAGTTAATGGGGTGGAAGGATCCCTGCTCTTCACTCTCAGGAAGTCCTACCTTCATCTCATTCTCGGCTCTCCTTCTGCAAATCCAACCTATTTCTATCCTCCTCTAACCCTTCCAGACTCTAATATGATCTCCTGAACCTTCCTTCAACCTTGTCATGCTCCCCCACCCCCATTCCGGATTTTTCAGTGTGAAACTGCCCCCTCCACTTCTTTAGCCCTCCAAGCTCCTCCCCATCTTGTCGAGCCCCCCCAAGCTCCGCCCAGCTCGCCCTCCTGGCCACCGCAGCAGCCAATAGCTTAGAACCTGATTTGCATAGCGGCGCGGGGGAGCGGCAGAGGGAAGGGGGAGGGACCAGGCGACCTCCTAAATCAAAGTTGGGAGGCGAGGACTGGGCGGAGGGGCCGCCGGGTGCCCGGCTGGGGCCGGCGGGGGGAGGGGAAGGGGGAGGGGGTGGGGGGCGGGCGCAGAGGACAGCGGAGCGGGCCGGACACTGACAGCTCCATCGCTCCCTCCCTCGGTTCCTACCCGAGTCCCCACTTCCCTCCTCCCATCGCTCCGAGCAGCATCTTCTTCAGACCTCTGATCCTCACTCCTGGGGTCGTCCTGCTTCCTAGGCTCCGTATAATTGCCTCCTCTCACCCACCAACCCAGGAACTTTCTCCGCCCGCAGCCGGGAGTGGGGGTTGCTTTGCCTGGGCGGGTTTCTCCAGGGGTTCACTGGGTTGGGGGGCTGTCTCTAAGGGCTTCAGGTCCCGGAGAGACGCCTGCCACCCTTAGCCTGCTTCCAGGTGGGCTGCCGTCGGGTCTCGGCACCCTCTCTTCCCGTCTCCCCTAACCATGACCGAAATGAGCGAGAAGGAGAACGAACCGGATGACGCTGCCACCCACACCCCCCCGGGGACCGTCTCTGCCCTCCAGGAAACCAAGGTAACTCGAGAGGCGCGAGGCCTGGACCCCTGCCCTGTGCGCCCCCAGCCGGGTCATCCTCCTCCCGACTCAGTTGCCACTGTGGCCTCCGGTGTCCTGGAGTCACCGTGGAAGGGCCCGTGTGGTCCCTAACGCTCCGCGCGGCGACCCAGAGGCAGTAGGTTCGGATGAGGGACCGCAACAGCTCCCGTCACTCAAACACGACACGCCCTTGCGCGCGTGATGAGCGGAGCTCCCCCGCGACCCTCCAGGGAGGTTGTAACTCGGCTTTGTTGGAGGGAGTCGGCGCAGCGAAAGCGGAGGGAGTGTGTAGCGGTGTGTAGCGGGTGTGGGCCGGTGTACGCGCCCGAGTGTGCGCGCCAGGCGCACCTCTCCTGTATCCGCCAGGTCTCCGCCTGTAGCTCAGTCTGTCCCTCTCTCTCTGTCCGTGTCTCTCTGCCCGTGTCTCTACAACCTGTTTGTCTCTGCCTTAGTATCTCTCTGTGCGTCTCTCCCGGGTTCTCTGCGTGTTTATCTCAGAGTCTCTAGATGGCTCTCTCTGACCCGCCGCAGTCCGACATTCCCTCCTCCCAGCCCGGTTAGGCGACGTGAGCCCGCGGCCCCGGGGTGCGCAGCTTCCGAGTTCGCGCTGGGTGTTGCGGCAGCGCGGGCCATCAACGGGCGGGGACCCGCGGACTGTCGTTGCGGCTCCGGAGCAGAAAGACAGGCAGACCCACCCCCACCCTACCAGCGGGACGGGGGCTGGGTGGTAGTGGGGGCGTGGGGAGCGGGTAGAAGCAAAAAGGGAAGTCATCATAATTAATGAATGTCATAATTAACCCTAATTATGTATGATTGTTACTCCTGCGGGAGTCACAATGAATAAATTATTCCCCAATGAAGTCAGGCGCAGCTCAGACTCCTGGCGCTGAAGGGGCTGGGGGCGGGGAGGGGGACGGAGAACACAACAGGGCTCACATTCTGCAACCCCCACCTCTGCTCTATCTGCTGCCTCCCCAAGTTCTAGATGCTGACCCGCAAGAAGTTATGCGGGACGCAACCTGAGCAGGGTCCCTGGGGATGGGGAGAGAGGGGGCAGTGCTCTCTGCCCCTTCCCCAGACTTTCAGGCCAAGGTTACCCTTTCCTTTCCACCCTGGTAATTGGTTCCCACTTGGCTTCTGTTACCCAGATGAGGAGGGGGGCAGCCCAGACCAGAAATGGGTGCCATCTTGGGCTCCCCGTGGTATCACTAGTTCATCTATAGCTATTTCTCATGCCCATCCTCCTCCTAATTCTGTCTGGACTACTTCCCAGGATATGAGGTTAATTCAAGGTCAAGGTCATCCAGGGAATGACCAAGGAAAGATGAGTAAGGCCAGAGTGGATGGAGTCTGGCTGAGGCACCCCCAGGTAGGCTTCCCGTCCCTAAACTGAAGGGACCCAGTGGGTCTCCATGTCCAAGACTTCAGATTCACGCTTGACCTCCTGCTCCCTTCTGAGAACTGGAAACCTTGGGCTCTCAGGCCACAGAGTTAACTCCCCTTTAGAGAGTCAAATCTACTGGGAGAAGAATGAGGTGTTGAGGTGGGAGGATATTGCTTGGAATAACTGTGACAGTTTCTTTCAAGCAGAGGGTCCCAAGAACAGACCCCATTCTGACCTCAGTTGCCTTCTTATCACCCTGGACAGAAACATACAACCTCCCTGCTTGCTTCCCAGAGCACTGGGGGCCTCTCAGGTCCTGCCCTGTTTCCCACACCACGGCCTGGCCACTCCGCCCCTCCTTAAGGGCTTTCTGAAGGCAGGCAGGAGTGCTGGGCAGCGCTGCCTCAGCAATCTGCAAGCTCAGCTGTGTGGGGAGGGGCCTGCCAGGGCCTGGCAGGTCTGTGCCTCCTTTCTCCCAGCCCAAGGACCACCTCATTCCATCACCTCTGGATCTGAGCCATGGGGATCTGAGGAGCAGGGAAGGAAGGGAGTGTATACCTGACCTGGTCCCTCTGTACCAGGTCAATTGGATCCCTGCCCCTTTGCCCCCCCTCCCTGTACCTCGCTTATGAAGGGCTCCGTAATAACAACACGGGCTGGGCTTTGGCTTTGGGGGGAAGGCACTCAGGAGAGCAGAGGTGGGCAGAGAGAATTCAGAACCTTTGCCAGCCTCCTTCCATCCCCCCATCTCAACTTGTCCAAGGAAGCTTCTGTCTTCAGACTGTGGGGGTGGAGGGGAAGGAAGGGAGAGGGTTGGTTGCTGCCCACCCAGCTCAGTTTGAGGCAGGTACAACAGAGGAGGCTGGCGCCTGTTAGGCTGTGAAGCCAACATTCCAGACTTATTTATCAGTGTTTGGGGGTCCTTGGGAATTTCTTGCAGCCCAAATTCAGCCTCCTGCTCACTCTAAGGCTGGTGTTACTCCTAAACCTAAGGTACTCAGTGAGCTTCCTAGTGTCAGCATTGCCCTCTCTGGGTCCCCATCCCATCCTACTTCATGGGGTCTGCCATCACCCCTCTGCCATTCTTGGGAAAACTTTGTCATGCCAGCTCTGCCATCTGAGTCAGCTTGTGTCACATCTGCCAGTTGCCTGATACCTTTTCAGGAGCTGGTGGGAACTGAGGGAAGAAAGGACCATCCAGAATGTGGAGAGCTGGGGAGGAGGCAGGCAGGCCAGGTCCTGCCTCCGAGGGGACTCAGAATGACAGGCCTGGTGGTCCAGGCTCCAAGCCAGACAAGCTCCTGGTGCTTTGGCGGTGATTGGGTGGGAGGTGGGGAGGAAATGGGATGCAGATGTGCCCGTTTGCCAGGGTATATGGCAACTTCTCCCGTCAGGGAATGGGCCCTGGGACAGTAGGGGCACCAAAAAGATAGTGGTGGGGAGGTCTTCCCTGGAAACTAAAAGTCCCAGGAGTGGAAATACCTGGCCAGGCTAAGCCCAGATGGGTTTGGGTGGCCAAGGCTGATGTCTCTGGAGTGGGCAGGCATTAAGCCATTTGGCAGAGATGCCTGCACCTGCCCTCCAGCCATAGCCTTTGACATCCGCCAGCCACCCCAGGTGTTATTCCTTCCTGCCTCTCTACCCTCCTGGGATCTGGGGCAGAGTCGGGACTGCCCCAGTGCTGGGGAACAGTCTGTTCCAGAGGCCTCTGGTCCCCTGCAGCGGTGGCTTCTGGCACTAAGGCCAGGCAGGGACCAGGAAAGGGCACAGACTGGACAGAAGGGAGGCTTGAAACCTCATCCTGTGAGGATTACTTTGGAAGTAATGGCCTCAGAAGGGGGGAACATGATTGATGTCTTCAAATATTTGAAGAACTGATGTGCGGAAGCGGGAGTAGCCCTTTCTGGAGCCAAGGGAGGAACAAGGGCTGATAGGCAGGGAGGCAGGTTTCAGCTCTATATAGGGAAGCACTTTCCAGCGATTGCAGCTGCCCAAAGATGGAATGACTGTCCCAAGAGAGGGTGTTCTTGCCATCACAAGAGATGACCAACAGAGTCAGACGGCAATTCCAAGGGGCTGTGGCCAGAGTGGTGCAGGTGGGCACTGCTCCAGGTGGCCACTCTTTCTAAGCTTACATCTCATGACAAGCCTGTGGCACAACTGAGGGGCAGAGGTGAGGGCCAAGGCAGAGGGCGCCTTACTCCTTGGGCTCAGTAGCCAAAGCCACTAGTTCAAGTCCCAGCTCTGCTCCTTAGCAGCTGAGGACGCATGATGAGTGAGTAATTTAACCCCTCAGTTCCTTATCCTGAAAAGTGGGACAATAATTGTCACTACCTCAGAGGATGGTGGAAGGTTAATGAGATGCTGCATATCCATTCCAGGACTCTGATAATAACCACCTCTCGTTACGTTTATAAACTTAGTTGTTTTGTTTTTTAATATTCATTTATTTTGGCTGCACTGGGTCTCCATTTTAGTTGCATCATTCAAACTCCTAGTTGCGGCATGTGGGATCTAGTTCCCCAACCAGGGATGGAGCCTGGGCCCCCTCCCTTAGCCACTGGACCACTACGGAAGTCCCCCATATGTTTAGGTTTTTGCTTTGGGGTTTTCAGGTTCTTGCTTTCTGTCTTGCTTAGAAAGCACTTAACACTGACTCCTTCCTCTTGGGGGTAGGGAAACTGAGGCTCAGAGAGAGGAAGTGAAGTGACTTGCCTTCAGCAGCAGGTTTCATTTTGCCCCCTACCCTCAGCTCGTCCTCCCAGAGGCCTGCTGTGCTCAGTGCTTACAGCCCCTGGGCAGAGCAGCGGCTGGTTCACCAGCCTCCAGGCCTGTCACAGCCTCCAGAGCCACGTTTGGCCCATAGAACACATTTGTGTTCTAATTAATTGTCCCTCTGGGCCTCCACCTCTGCCCCAGCACCCTGGCATCTGGGGCCTGGGGCCCTGCTTCTCAGAGACACACAAAGAAGCCCACAGTGCTGGCCAGGAAACTGGATTTGGAAGGAGGTGGGCAACTCAACATGCCAGTCACCCCAGGGCTCTGTCTGGCCTTTCAGCTGGCACACCAGGACCCGCCTCGTGCCCAAACATTTCCCCCTCTGCTTCCCCTTTGTCCTGTGGCCTGCTGGCCTCCCCAGGGCTAGAGGGGTCTCCACTTCCATCCTCTTGGCATGGCTGCCAAGCTGGCAGCCATGGCACACAGGTTGCCTGGTATCCCAGCTCGGAACCTGGGCCAAGTCTCCCTGCCCTATGTCCCCTCCCCCCATCTTTTTTTTTTTTTTTTTTAATCATTGGTGAAAAGAAGTGGGCAGGAGAAAGGGCTCTGAACAGGAGGTGAGTGGGACAAGGGTCTGGGTAGGGTGGTCCAGATTTCATTCCAGGCAGAATAAGGGTGTGTTTGGGTGAGCAGTAGAAATAGCTCTTTGTCATTGTTATTCCGACACTAAATCGTGTCTGACTCTTTGCGACCCCATGAACTGCAGCACACCAGGCTTCCTTGTCTTTCACCAATTCCAGGAGCTTGCTCAAACTCATATCCATTGAGTCAGTGATGCCATCCAACCATCTCATCCTCTGTGGCCCCCTTCTTCTCCTGCCCTCAATCTTTCCCAGCATCAGGGTCTTTTTCCATGAGTCAGCTCTTCACATCAGGTGGCCAATGTGCTCCGGCCTCATGCAGAATCCACCCTATGCTCCAGAACATGCACTCTGTTTAGGGTTCAAGCCACTTGCTCATCATTTATTCCACAAACATGGAATGAGCATCTTCTATGTGCTGAAGCCCATTATGGGGATTTGAAACAACTTTCCCTGCTCTCCAGGGGCTCACAACCTCCTGGAGGAGTGAGAAGTAAATGACAAAACATAAACCTGATCGGAGCTCTTTACTAAAAGGAATCCCTACAGAAGAGATAGCTCCCCCGAGGAAGAATAGTCACAGGAAACCCTGGAGGATAGAAAGCGAGACATAATTGGATAAGTCAGAGAAGAGGACAAGCATGTCAAACGCTCAGAGGCATAAAATACAGATGAGTTCAAGTCATTATGTCTGAAGTCAGGTGGAAGGCATGGGGTGGAAGGGTGGGTTTGGCCAAGTAGTAGTGCCCTGGCAGGCACAAAGGCCTTGACTGAGTCCTGAGGAGCCATGAATGGTTTTTGCATCGTCAGGGGTCACCTTCCTGCTGCATGGAGAACAGGTGGGGATGGGCCAGGTGGAGGCAAAGAGTTATAGCCTTGAACAGACTGAGGGTGCCAGAGCCTGAACTAGGGCAGGGCTCTGGGGGTGCTGAGAGGTTGCAAGGGATGGGCTGGAGAGGTGTTTCAGGGGGAGAATCAACACTGAGGAAGAGGGTCCAGAGCGACCACTCCCCTCTTCCTGTGCAAGAACTGAGGACCTGGCATGTTTTGTTTGGCCCCCAAAGTATTATTTTGTTAATTCAAGTAAATGGCACACCCATTCAACGAAATTCCTGTGTGGCCATAGAAAAAGAATGCTGAAACTCTTTGTGTACTGGTATGGAATGATTTCCAAGATTTACTGTTAAGTGAAAAAAAGCAAGGTACAGGAGAAATAGTATACTACCATTTCTGCAAAGAAAAAAAGGGAATAAAATCTCTTGAATTTGTTTCTATTCAATTTCACATAAGAGTCTCAATTTCTTAACTGACTTTTTTTTTTTTTTGGCCACGAGGCATGGGGGATTTTCCCAAGACCATCCCTCAACCCCCTCATCACCCCCAACCCCCACTCCCCACTGTGGAAACACAGTCTTTTTTTTTTTTTTTAATATTTATTTGGCTGCACCAGGTTGTAACTGTGGCATGTGGGATCTTTGATCCTTATTGCAGCAGACAGACTCTTTTAATTGTGGAATGCTGGATATAGTTCCCTGACCAGGGATCGAACCTGGTCCCCCTGCATTTGGAAGTTAGGTATCTCAGCCACTGGACCACCAGGAAGCTCCCTGGAAACGCAGTCTTAACCATTGAACCACAAGGGAAGTCCCTCTTAACTGACTTTAAATCTCATAAGTTCATTAAGCGGATTAATTTTTTTAATTAAAAAATCACATTTATATGGAACTTCCCTAGTGATCCAGTGGTTAAAACTGTATGCTCCAATGCAAGGGGCACAGGTTCGATCCCTGATGAGGAAACTAAGATTACACATGCAGTATAAAATAAAATTACCAAAAAAAAAAAATTACATTTATTAAAAAAGTCTAGATTTTTTTTTAAAAATTGGGAACCCTAGCAATGCTGAGCTGCTCATATAGACTAGCCTCAGCTGGTAGAGGAGACCAGCAGCTACTTGCTGGCCATACAGTTTGCCACAGTCCCCACCACTCCTAATTATGCCTGTCCAGTCAGAACTCCTTTGCTAGAGGAGTTTCCCTGCCTGGCTCTTGTGGGCACCTGGGGTGGTGACCTACCTTCAGGAACTTGGCAGCCTCTCTCTCAGAAGAAGCTTTGTATCACCTCTGGCTCTCACCTTCAGGCTGCTGCTGGCCAAGGAGAGACCCCCGGGAGCCAGCTCCCTCCAGGCTCACCATCCCTCTTCCTCTCTCAGCTCCAGCGGTTCAAGCGCTCTCTTTCTCTCAAGACCATCCTCCGAAGTAAGAGCGTTGAGAACTTCTTATTTCGCTCCGGCTCTGAGCTTAAGTGCCCCACCGAGGTGCTGCTGACGCCCCCGACCCCGCTGCCCCCTCCTACCCCACCACCAGCCTCCGCAGACCGGGGCCTGCCCATCCCCACCCCATCCCCCTGCCCAGTCCCACGCCCCTTGGCGCCACTCAAACCAGTGAGGCTGCACAGCTTCCAGGAACACGTCTTCAAGCGAGCCAACCCCTGTGAGCTGTGCCACCAGCTCATTGTGGGTAGGTGCTTGGGTGGCAACAGAAGGAGCCAGGGTGGGTGTGGGGAGTGGGCCCATGCAACGGACTGCCTGATGTCGAGGCTCCAACTATTCATGGTCCCCAGACCTAACTTTGCCCCTCCACGTGGGCGGACACATAGCACCCTTGAGGGTGGGTGGGGTCTCAGGATTTACTAACAACTCAGGCTTCAGAGTCAGCTCCACCCTGACTGTATCGGGGTCAGCGCTCAGAGCTTGGCCCCAGGCTGTCATGAGGAAGCCCAATCCCTTGCTCCCCCCACGCCCTAACCTACCTCCTTTGCTCCTTCCCCATGGATGTAGCCCATCTTGACTACCCTCTGTCACTGACCACCCGTCCCGTTCTTCCCAGGAAATTCCAAGCAGGGTTTGCGGTGTAAGACATGCAAAGTCAGCGTCCACCTCTGGTGCTCCGAGGAGATCTCCCACCAGCAATGCCCAGGCAAGACGGTGAGTGGGGACCACCTGGAGATGGCTGACTCATGCTCCCAGGCTTGGCTTCTGGGGCTCTGAGTGCCGCTCAGGGCTGATTCCTCAGGTCGAGGGGTGCTTGGGCTTGGGGAAGGCCAGGCTCTCGGAGGCCGTGACCTCTCCATACCCTCTCTCTGCCTGCTTTGGCCACAGTCCTCCTCCTTCCGCCGCAACTTCAGCTCCCCACTCCTGGTACATGAGTCTCCACCAGCCTGCGCCGTGAGCAAGGAGTCCCCACCCACTGGTGAGTGTCCAGCATTGCCCCTCATCCCTGCAGTGTGAGGAGAGACCCACACACTCCTCAGATGGGCTTTGAGTTACGCTGGCACTGCCTGTTCTTGGCACTGCTACCACTCCCTTTTAATTTTTTTAGATTTCTCTTCATCTTCCCCTCCCCCTAATTCTTTGGATGTTCCTGTGCTGAATGTAGAGTTGATTCATCCGTTCATCCATCCATCCATCCATCCTTCAACAAAAGCTTTATAGAGCACCTGCTAAGCGCCAGGCACTGTGCTAGACACAGAAATGCAGTCTTAGAGAAGGTGGCGCTCATGGTCTAGTAAGGGAGCTAGACACGCAATAGTCACACAAGTCATCAGTTAGCCATTTGGTGAATGCCTGAAACCGAAGGATAGGAAACAAAGGGAGGATAAAAAGGCATCCACCTCATCTGCAGAGACAAAGAGGGCATCCAGGAGACCTGAAGGGAATAGGGAATTAACCTGAGGATCTGGGGAAGACCAGTGTGGACAGAAGGCAGGCCGGAAGCAGAAAGGGGCAGAAAAAGGACAATGAGGCTGGGAGTGAGAAGGTGAGATAGAACTCTGGGTGCGGGGCCTTAGGGTCCCTTTTAAGAGTGTTCTTGAACTTTATTCTTTTTTTTTTTTTAAGTTTAATTTATTGAAGTATAGTTGATTTACAACATTGTGTTAATTTCTGCTTTACAGAAAAGCGATTCAGTTATATACATTCTTTATATACATTCTTTTTCATATTCTTTCACATTATGTTTTATCACAAGATATTGAATATAGTTCCCTGTGCTATTCAGTAGGACCTTGTTGTTTATCTGTTCTCTATATAACAGTTGGTATCTGCTAATCCCAAACTCCCAGTGCATCCCTCCCCTACCCCTCCTCAGTAACCACAAGTCTTTGGATTTTATTCTAAGGTCAATTTTTGTGTTTTTACAAGAGCATTCTGGCTACTATGTGGATTGGAGGGGCTGGAGAGAAGCAGGGAGACCATGGGGAAGCTAGGATGGTTGCCAGTTTGGTAACTTGGATCAGGCTGGCAGTCGTGGAGATGGAGAGAAGTGAGCAGATGCTAGACTTGTTTGGGAGGCAGGACGAGGTGATGGAGTGAACATGGGCAGTGCAGAGGGCGAGGGGTCGAGGAGGCTTCAGGCTTGTGCCTGGGTACCATGGGAGGACATGGAGTTCTCACTGCAATCAGGGAGACCTGGGAGGGGCAGGTGAGGGGCATGCAGAATTCACTTTACAGCTGGCTGAGCAGGGCAGCCAGCAGGGTGGCCAGGTGCCCGGCCTTGATGGTGACTTCTCGGCAGGGGCCAGCGGGAAGGTAGACCCTGTGTACGAGACCCTGCGCTATGGCACCTCCCTGGCCCTGATGAACCGCTCCAGCTTCAGCAGCACCTCTGAGTCCCCCACAAGGAGCCTGGTATGGGAAACACCAAAGGGAGGGGGCAGGGGTCCCAGAGGGTCGGGGGCTGAGCCCTCCCCTGTCTCTGTCCCCAGAGCGAGCGGGATGAGCTGACCGAGGATGGGGAGGGCAGCATCCGCAGCTCAGAGGAGGGCCCTGGCGACAGCGGTGAGTGGGGCTGGGGAGCAGGGGCAGGAGCGGAGCACAGTGGGGGCCACCACCTGCAGCCTCACACTCTGGCCCCACCCTGGCATCTGTAGTATTCACAGCCCCAGCCGAGAGCGAAGGGTCAGGACCAGAGGAGAAGAGCCCAGGACAACAGGTGAGGTTGGGGTGGCACTGAGCCTTGGCCGGCCAGGTGGAAAGGGGACATCCTTCTCCTTGTCACTGATCCCTAGGTGGGTGAGAGCATGCTGAATAGGAGTCTCGCTGTGCCATCATGTATCCTCAGTCTACAGGGATGGGCAATGCTAGGGTCAGTAGGCATGGGAGGGAGGGGTGTTACCCCTCCCAACGCTGACCCATGCCTGTTGAGCCCACTCCTACTCCCAAGGGTGGGCAGTTCCAGTGCAGCAGGCAGAGGAGGTGCCCCCTTCCCATCCCTGGCCCAGTCCCTCAGGGGTGTATGGGCACAGCAGACAGGAGACTCTGACCTCTCTCTGTCACTGTCCCATATCCTAGCCCCCGGGTAGGCAAGATCAGGGGAAGGGGAGAGTGGGTGGAGTAATAAAGGTGTCCTTCCCCCAGCCATGACACTGAGCTTCTTCGCAGCCCCCCAGGCCTGCCCTCCGGAAAGATGTGGGGCCCATGTACTCCTACGTGGCACTCTATAAGTTCCTGCCCCAGGAAAAGAATGACCTGGCTCTGCAGTGAGTCCCCCAGCTGCCCTGCCTCTCTCCCACCCCCACCCCGATCCTGGGGGCTGCCTGCCTCCAACCTCAGGGCCCTGCACTCCCAGACCTTGCAACATGAGTGTGAGGGGGACCTTCAGGAGCCTCCGCCTGGCATGCTGGAGGCTACTGAGCCCCCAAATGAGACAGAGGGGCCAGAGTCCAAGAGGCTTGGTACTGATGCCAGGCCTCTGTCCTAGATAGTGCCTGTGTACCTATGGTCACACAGAGGCCATCGAGTGCCCTTGCAGGGGACCTGGGGGTCTAGGACTGTTGGGATGCAGGGCGGGCAGGTCCCTCCTGCCCCACATGCCACCCCCTCCCCCCCGCACTCTCTTGTCCCAGGCCTGGAGACCGGATCATGCTGGTGGATGACTCTAATGAGGACTGGTGGAAGGTGATGTGCCAGGGTGGGGAGCAGAGGGTGAGCGGTGGTAAGCACCCGACTAGCCCAGACCCATGGAGGGCACTTTCCCTAACACCCACCCCTCTTCCTCCACGACCTAGCCAGGCCTAGGCTCACCCTCAGGTCTTGCCTTTACTTCTCCCCTCCGTGCCCCAGTCTTGGCCCTCTGCCTACCTACCTTGTGCCCTTCCCAACCCAGAAGCTCCCCAACTAAGGGCTCAAACACAAAGAACCCAGGATCTACAGGATGATGGCATTGGCTCTGAGTGGATATTAGGTCTAGAGAAAGCAGTTGGGGCTGGGGCAGCACAGCGCTCACTGCCAGCCTCATTCCAGGGCAAGATCGGCGACCGGGTTGGCTTCTTCCCAGCTAATTTTGTGCAGCGGGTGAGACCAGGCGAGAACGTTTGGCGCTGCTGCCAACCCTTCTCCGGGAACAAGGAACAAGGCTACATGAGCCTCAAGGAGAACCAGGTGAGGACCTGGGCCCTGCATGGCTGGAGAGGCTGGCGTAGGAGGGAGATAAGTGGCAGGAACATGGGCGAGCACCCTGGAGGAGGAGGAGGCTTGGAGCCTGGGGGCAGGAGGGAGGGCAGATTAGAAGCAATGGGACAGGGGACTTCCCTGGTGACCCAGTGGTTAGGATTCCAGGGTTTCACTACCATGGGCTAGGTTCAATCCCTGGTCAGGGAACTGAGATTCTCACTAAGAAAAGAGAGAAGCAGCAGCAGTGGGACTGCTGGGAACCGGGCCTGGTGGCCAACACAGGCATGGGCTCAGTTATGTTAGTTAGAGACAGCTGGGGGAAGAGCATTGGTGTAGGAGTCCAGAGGCTTAGGTCTGAACGTTATTGTCAACCACGAGCAAGTCCTTTCCCCACTGTTACCTCCTCTGGGAAACGGGGAGTTTGTCAGGGGCATTAGACCAGCTGATCTCAAAGGTCAGCCCCGAAGTGCTGCTCCGTGTCTGCTGTCCGCTTGGTTCTTGCTGCTGTGCCCTGGATTCTCATGGGATCTGCTCCCATCACCCCGGCTCCAGCCACATCTGATGCTGGTCCCATCATCCCTTGGGATAGGCCCCATGGGAGGCATCAGCAGGACTCGGGGCCAGGGAGGCAGGCAGTGCCAGGCCTCAGCGTTGTGTCTCTCCCTCTCAGATCTGTGTGGGTGTGGGCAGGGGCAAAGATGCTGACGGCTTCATCCGCGTCAGCAGTGGCAAGAAGCGGGGCCTGGTTCCAGCCGATGCCCTGACTGAGATCTGAGAGAAGCCAAGAGAACCCAGAAGCCGCCTCTGCCCGTGCCCAGCCCTCCTAGCTTCTGGCCCCTCAGGGGGTTCCCTCTGCTCCTCTCCCAGGGGCCATTCACCATGGCATGGGAGCTTTCTGTACTGAGAAAGGTGTTATTTCTGGGGTCCTGGGGTGCCCTGAAGAGGTTGCAGCTCTGAGACTTGGGGGTGGGGAGGAGGAGAAAGTGGGAGGCAATGGCAAAACTCCAGGTGGGTCCCCCCAGTCCAGTTGCCATGCAGAGTCCACAGCCCTGAGAGGAAGTTCCTGAGGAACATCTGGGCTGCCTCTTCCAGAGAGCCTACCCCTGCCCACCACACCTTTGCATGCCTGACACCCCTCTCCTCACAGAGCCTCTGCTTGGGCCCTTGTATGTGTGACCCTGCAGCTGTCACTTTGGGAGTGGGGCCCTCCTGGGTCCCTCAGCCCCAGCTCTGGGTGGGGAGGGAGCTCAGGGCTGTGGGAGGACCCTGATCTTATCACCTCTGTCACTCCATCAACTCTCAGGAAAGTTCTGTGGCTCTCTCTCCTGTTACTTGAAACTTGGGTGGACAGAGGAGGGGAGGGCTGAGGTCTGGGGAGAGTGTGGCAAATCAGAGGCTGTCCCCTCCAGTAGGACAGTCACCACAGAGCAACCTCACTCTACCCTTGTTCACTGGGAGAGGACACATCCAAGAGCGGCCTGCACACAGAAACCCACCGGCCCACCTGATCAAAACAATCCCCATTTCACTGTCAGGACTCGGAACGCTCAGTTCCTGTCCCAGGCCTTGCCAGGCCTGCCCCAGGAACCCCACCCTCAGGACTGACCCTGCAATAGCCCTCCCTTACCCCCTCACTCGGGGCTTTGTTGGGGACAGGGCTGCCGTTGCAGGGGGCCCTTTTTCTGGCTGCATCTGGTCCCTTTTCCAGGACACAGCCCTGGGAGGAAGCAGGAGTGGGAGACAGACAATGAATTCTGTTTGACCACCAGAAAGGGAAGGGGGTAGGCATGCTGGGGGAAGGGGTGTGTGGGGACACGCAAAGAGGACCCCTCCCTTGCAGGCTGGTTTTCTCTGGTGCCAACCTCCCTTTCCTCCCCAAGCTCTGAGCCTCCTCTTGTGCCCTTGATCGTGCCAGCCAATGCCACCCCCATCCTGGGCACAGTCACACCCTCCCATGTGGTGGGAGGGGCACACGCTCCTACCCACTGGCCCCTGCCCCACCTCTCCCTCGCAGAGGGGAAGGAACTCAAGCCACACTGCCCTGTTTGCTGCCATGAGGCCCCCCGCCAGCAATATCCCAGGGGCGGGCCCAATGCCCACTGTACACGAGGCTGCATGAGGAGTCTGCTGGGGCACTGCTGAGCCCCCAGACTCCTAATTAAATGTTTCTTGTCCCAACCTGGCTGTTCTATGTATCTATCAGCTTGGGTCAGAGGAAGGGAAGGGGTGGGCGGGGCCTGGGGGTGTGGTGGGTGTGGACCAAAATAGAAGAGAGTCTGAAGGTGGAGAATGCGTTCATCTCTGAGAGGAGGGATACAGGGGCTGGGCTGGCCCTGACAGTGAGGGTCCCCACGCCTCCTCACTCCAGATCTGAGGAAATGGAGGAGGAGGTTTGGGGGACGCTGGAGGGAGAGAGAGTGGGGCTGCGGTCGTTTTCTAGATCGATGTGGACCTGCATCGCGCAGCGGGCGGGCATGCACCTCCGCGTTTCTGCCCACCCAGAGGTGCTTCCGGAGACCAGCCGAACCCAGGGTCTGGCGGCCTCAATATCCACCCGAGATCAGCCTCGCCCCCGCAGCCCCCTAAGCCCGAGGCAGATACGTTGGCGGACCGTGCGGCCCTGAGATGACTCAATCACGCCCATCATTGGGAGCCTGGCACAAGGGGGCCCCAGTGGCGCCCCTCCCGCCGCAGTGCCCGCCGCCCACCTGCTCGGCAGAGCCGCCTTTCCCCTCCGGCACGCCGGGCCGCGTCATCGCCCAGGCGAGCACGTCCTGGGCTATTTATAGACAGAGGGGCGCGCGCGGAGGGAGGGAGAGGCGGGCTGCGGAGGTGCCAGGGCAACGGCGTGCCGCCAGAATGCAGAACGGGTGGGGGGCCTGTTCCTCCGGATAGGCACCCATCCAGTTCTGCCCTCCAGACCCCCACCCCCAAATCAAGATGGGCCAGGTGAGACCAGTCCCTGGGTCCCCAACCATGCTTGCTTTGGTCCCTTTCATCCAGGAATGATGGGGGTGGGGAGGCAGCAGAGGAGCAGGAGGAAGGTGACTCCCCTTCCTAGGACCCTTGATGGTGGGATTGGATAAAAGGGTCACAGACCCAGTGGAAAGGCTTATAAAGAGGGGAACTCACACAAATAGACACCTACTGTGTCTGGGAAACTGTGCCAGGACTTACTTTATCCTCTTAAGGACCCAGTGAGGAAAGTGGTGGTGTCCCCTTTTCACAGATGATGGGACTGACTTCTAGAGACATTAGGTGGCTTGCCCATGGTCAAACAGATTATCCAGCCCAAACTTGTCCCTTTTTTACACGGAGCAGCTGAGGCACAGAGCAGACTCATTACTTGCCCAAGGTCACCCAGCAAATTAATATCTCTTGCTTCCCAGTTCAACTCTTCCCCAACTTGACCCTGGGTTCCTCAGGGCCTTAAACCAGTATGATGGAAACAGAGACCCCTGGAGATGCTGGAGGGGCTCCAGGGGTCAAGACTTCACCCCCTGGAGACAGTCAGAGACTTTCAGCCAAACCTTCTGAACACTCGCTTGTGTCCGTACCAGCCGGCAGCTGGCCTGGACCCCCGCCTCCCGCCAGCTCATTTGCCGCACTGCTGAACACAGCAGCTTTCTCGGGTGGCTGAACCACCCTACAGCAGGCTCACAGCCTGGGGGCTGGGAACAGCTGGTGCCCCCACTGTAGCCGCAGCGCTCCTCTGTGGCCACTCTGGGGGTGGCAGGAGTAGCAACACCATTGGCCTGGGGTGGAGGATGTTCAGCAACCTCCTGGTGGTGCCCACCCACCATTTGGCTGTTGTCTGTGCCCTCTGTCCCCCCACCTCAGCCGGAGCTTAACCTGGGCACCCTGAGGGATTAAGGTTATCTAGGTTTAGGGGAGATGCAAAAAGGGGGGAAGTCTGGGGGCCAGAGACATGAGGCCTAAAAGGGCAGAAAGATGGAAACCAGAGATGGAGGCAGGGAGATGCAGACAGAGTAAGGCCCTCCCATCTTACTAGCCCTGCTGCCTTTGGAGCCTTCAGCCTTCCCCCCGCCCCCACCTCTTTAACACCCCCTTCCCAGTGCTTAGGATGTCGGGGGCACCTGCTCAAGAGTGCGAGGAAGACAGCGCATACCTCCAGCCTCCTCTCTCCCTGTGCTTTGGGGAGCCAGCCCAGGTGGTTCATCTTTCCACCTCAGAGCGAGCACCAGGGACCTCAGCCTTTCTCCAGGCACAGCAGCTGTGCTTGTACCTGTCAGGTGCAGCCCACTCTGAGTCACCCTCCCCCTCACCCATGCACATCTGAAGGAATCAAAGGTGGGTGCTGGTGTTCAAGCCAAGCTTGGATTCTGGGGGCCCTTCCAGGCTTCAGTTTCCTTCTCCAGAAATGGACTTGCTTAGGGAGTCTTTACTTGGGGCCATGAACCCCTTTAAAGGATATGCAAAATTATATGATGGGACCAGTTGCAAGCTCTTGAGAGAATGGACATGTCTTTTTCTCTTGGCTGTGTTGGGTATTTGTTGCTGCGCGCGGGTTTTCTCTAGTTGTGGTGTGTGGGTTTCATTGCAGTGGCTTCTCTTGCTGCGGAGCACAGTCCCTAGCATGCGAAGGCTTCAGTAGTTGCGGCGTGTGGGCTCAGTAATTGCAGCTCATGGACTTCTTTGTTCCACAGCATGAAGAATCTTCCAGAACCAGGGATCGAACCTGTGTCCCTTGCATTGGCAGGTAGATTCTTAACCACTGGACCATGACTAAAGTCCTGAATGGACATGTCATTTCATTAGAAGTTCTCAAGGCTCCAGGACTGGAAGAGATCCAGTGATTACTTTAGGGGATCTGTCTGCTGAGGGGGCCCTCCAAGGCACTGCCTAGAAAGGGGTTAGAGGCCGGTGGTGGAAAGAAGTAACCTTAGCCCTGGAGTGAGCTTCAGAAAGAAGTGATTAAATGCAAGCCTTCCCAAGAGATAGGCTCCTACAACCTAATTCGTCCCTCCCCCTCCCTTCAGCCCCTCACCAAAGTAAGGCAGTTTCCTATATCTTCAGTGACCTGTGGTCTGGCTTGCCTTGTGGCTCAGATAGTAAAGAATCTGCCTGCAGTGCGGAAGACCTGGGATCATTCCCTAGGTTGGGAACACTCTGGAGAAGGAAATTGCAAGCCACTCCAGTATTCTTGCCTGGAGAATCCCATGGACAGGAGCCTGGCAGGCTACAGTCCATGGGGTTGCAAAGAGTCAGACACGACTGTAGGACTACCACTTAACTTCGTTTCGGTGACCTGTGAGGGAATAGCACCATCTCCTGGTCCATGATGGCAACCCTTTTCTGTGCGGGCGACTCAGGAGCCCCAGTGAAGGTTCTTAATGTCCTTCCTGTCATCTCTTTCTTGCCTGGAGAAGGCGGAGGTGGGTCGCCTTCATGCCCTTCCTCCTCTGGTCCAGGCATGGGAAGGCGTTTCATGCTCCAGGCAGCTTGGGGATAGCCCTTCCTCCAGGCCACAGCTTCCCCATTTGGAATGACAGGCTTACAGCAGGTCCTATGGACACACTATGCACAGGCTGGTATGGTGGGAACCCCAAATCAGTGTTCTCTCAGCCCAGGTTCTGATGCACACGGGTGGTGGTCGAGGTTGTTATGACTATTGTGTCTGCGCCTCCCTGCCTTGGGTTACCCATCTCCCTATCTGTCCAGACTGGACAAGGAGACTACAGGCAGAGATGGGGACAGGTCTGCTGCCCTCAAGATCACTTTAGCCCTGCCTTTTCCACACCAAATGGAGATTATTACACACCCTGAAGACCCCTTCCTGGCCTTCTCATTATTCCAAAAGAATTCCTCCTGAAGACAGGTGGAAGGCAGGGAAGTAACCAGGAGGGGCACCAGTCATAGCTGTTCCCCTTTCCTTCCCACGTCTCACCGGGGCTGACACTTCTGTATTTAATTGGTTGACTGATCCCTTCCACCTGGACACCAGTCCCTCAAACTGTTACCCACTTAAGATATTCAAGTCAGCTCTTCCAGGCATCCTCCACTGTGACTGGATCCTTCTGACCATCAAAGACATCTCTTGCCGTCTTCCAAAGCTTGAGGCCTGGGAACCAAGCCAGGTTATTCATCTCAAATTCATTCTCCCCATCCCTAATGATACAACACTAATTCAGGCTGAACAGGTGACTCCCAACACGTGGCTTAACCTCCTCATCTGAAAATGGAGAAGCAAATACACTATTTTATAATGTTACGGAATCAGTGCAAGTCAATGTAAATGCCTCAGTATTTTGGCTCATAGAGCACATACTTTATTGAAGAATTTATTGGTTATTACTACCATATAACAGGGAAAATAAAACCTACTTCTCATTTGCAGAGTATAAAGTTAACCCAGAATAGCTTTGACAAGTGTGCGTATGTGCCTTTGTTCCAACTCTTGCCAAGAAAGTCTTTTTTGGACCTTTTGATGGGCTTCCCTCGTGGCTCAGCTGGTAAAGAATCCACCTGCAATGCAGGAGACCTGGGTTTGATCCCTGGGTTGGGAAGATCCCCTGAGCAGGGACAGGCTACCCCTCCAGTATTCTGGCCTGAAGAATTCCATGGACTGTATAGTCCATGGGGTTGCAAAGAGTTGGACACGACTGAGCAACTTTCACTTTGATGGTTATAAAGCAAAAAACAAAAACAGGAAACAGTACTGATAAGGACAGGAAAGAAAAAAAGGTTTAGAAATTTAAAATAGGGATGCTCAAGATTATGGCTTCAGTTCTATCTCAGTAAGTCTGTCTAAAGAGCTCAGGCAGCAGCCAGCGGTTCAGGTTCAGATCATACCTTCTGGACCAGTGGTGGTTCAATCCCCACTGTCCTGGGGTTCCAAGGCAGCAGACTGCAACTTTGAACCTCAGTGCAGTTGAGGAGCACAAGCATACTATTTTCTGTTGCTTTTAATTAATGTGACAACTCACAACTGAATACCAACCAAAAACCAACATCTGAGGCCACTCATACTCTGCTGTAAAGGGCAGTTTTGAGGCACAATATCCGAAGCCTGGGAGCAGTCATTCCTCCCCTCCCTTCAAAGTAGGCCCCACATGCCATGGATGGAGGGGGCATGAGCCTGACCAGAGGCTAGGAGTCAAGGAAGCAACACACCAGGAACCCAGGGAAGGGTCTGTATCCCAGTCCTCAGTTCTGGTCCTGTAAACAGTGAAAACCCCACTGAAGACTTTGGAAGCAGAGAGTTAGGCAGATAAAGGCTTGTCTTTTATTGAATGAGTGATCTATGCAATTGCCGAGGCCACTATGTACAGAGAAGAGGGGGAGAACTTTATTTCTTGGTCTCTTCCTCCTTGGACAGAGTCTTGATGATTTCCTCCTTCTTGGCCTGGAGCCGCTCTTCACGGCGCTTGCGCGCTTCCTTGGTCTTAGACCTGCGGGCCTCAGCCTGGTCCCTGGAAAAGAGAAGATGGGTGAGCTGCTGGGGACACCAAAAGCTGAGTCAACTAACCAACAGCCCCACACTATCCCAACACTGACGGTGGGTGGAGCGTGGGTGTGTACAAGACACAGCAGTATGTATCTCTAACACAACAGCTGGACAGACTGCATGGAAGTTAAAACTAGACATTAGCATATTTTAAATGCCTCAGAACTTACGCCAGAAGCTTCTTGCGAGCCTTGTCTGCCTTCAGCTTGTGGATATGTTCCATGAGAATCCGCTTGTTTTTGAACACGTTACCCTTCACCTTCAGGTACAGGCTGTGATACCTGTAGGGTACAAGGGTTATTAAGAGGTTCTGGTCAGCAATGGCATCAATAGAGGTGGGCCTGTGATCTGCTCTTCTACACAAGGCCCCTAAGCATGTAGAGTTCCTGTCCTCTGCCCTCTTGGTGCAGAGGATTCTTTCCCTCATCCAAAACTTTCTGCACAATTAGGAGACAGCTCACTTCGCAGATCTTGGGCTACCCTGATGGTGTATGCAGGGAGGATCAAATGGAAGAACTTTCCTAAGAAAAGTGTAAGACACATGGCTCTCCGCCCAAGGCCAATGAGACAGAGCTTGCATCTGTGCAAAGAACAAGTCATCAAAGCAGCAATGGATCTTGGTGAGCCCAAGAGAAGGTACTTACATGTGGCGGTCAATCTTCTTAGATTCACGGTATCGTCTGAGCAGCCGGCGCAGAATTCTCATCCTCCTCATCCACGTTACCTTCTCAGGCATTCGAGCATTGGCAGTACCCTTTCGCTTACCTAGGAGGAAGAAGAGTCAGGATCACCATAGTGCATCTGGGTTACTAGAGCCAGCTGATTAGTCGCAACAAGAGCAACTAACTTCTGCAACACTGAGTCATGTACCAAGAGTCGTACCTCATCTTAAGTAGCATTATTTCCATTTTACAGATGATCTCAAGTATTAAACTTCTTTCATTTACTCAATTTTCAAAAAAGCAGAAACAAGGCAATTATCTTTCATTCACTTCAGGCAGAATGTGAATACTCCAAGGCATGCACCGAGGCAGCCTGCACCGGGTAAACTGGGAGATCTTAAAAGGCGGTGTGACCTTCATCTCCCCAGATCATGCTGACTTTACAAAGTGATGTTAGGATTTATACGACGACATTTCCCAAGTATCCAGCAGAATCCTTGGCAAGGTATAGGTGCTCAATAAATAAGACCTCTTTCTACCAATACCGTCAATTCCCACACCAGTGCCAACATTCTGATTTGCAGACAGAAAAACACACCAAGCATCATGGACTAAGAAAAGGGTTCAAAATAAGTCAGAATGGGGAAAGACTCTGAATCTATCCCAGTCTAGATTTAATCACCTATCTTTCCCTGAGTCTTGGAATAAACAGAACGTACTTACCTATACCCATATGCCTGCCCTTCCGGCGAGCCAAGGTGTTTTTCCGGCATCGAGCCCGGGAATGGACAGTCACAGGCTTCCGGATGATCAGCCCATCTTTGATCAGCTTCCGGATCTGTTGGCCTGGGAAATCACAATATACTTGGTCAGTCAGGTGGGCCCTAATCCCACCAGGCAAAACTCAAGAGTCCAAACAGGACATGACAGAGGCACGGCTCACATCCCTGGTTTTCAAAAATGGTGCAAACAAGGGGACCTTCTATTTCTTTCCTAAAAAAAACAAAACAAAAAAACCTTCTATCCTTTTAGATGCTAATAGCACTCAAAATATACATATTTGGGGATATGTGATCAAAATAGTATACAGATATGACCTAGTCCTTCAGATTCTGCTTCACCTATTAGCTACCAGTCTAAAATTTCTGAGCACATATTACAATACCACAAACCCAAACAGAAAAAGAATTTCCCTGATACTGACAAAGATTCCTGCTAAACTTTCATCAGCTCCTGAAGCTTCTCACAGGCCAATCTGTACACTTCCTTAAAGAATCCTGTTAGGTCAGTTCAGCCAGAAACCCCCCTAACCTACTTCCTCTTAAGGTTTTTCTTTATTTAAAAAAATATTTATTGTAGTTGATTTACAATGTTAATTTCTGCCGTACAGCACAGTGACTGTTGTACATATATATACACACACACGTTTTCATATTCTTTTCCACTATAGTTTGTCGTCCTCTTAGTAATTTTTCATCCACTGACCCCCTTCACCATGCTCCTTGGCTATAAATTCCTACTTGCCCACTGTATATTCTGATTTGAACTTCCCAATTCATCACTTCATTTCCTTGGCCATCTCTACACCACAGCCACCCCTGCCCGTCCAGCCAAGTCCCTGTACTATCTCTCCAAAAATTTCTCACATAGCTATAAAACAGAACATCCACTCTAGTGATATTTATTAATGTTAACACAGAGTGGTTGCCATCAATTTCCATCCTGTCATTCTGGCAAAGGTCAGGAAGAGAACCTCTGGCAATCCATATTTTCATGACTCCTCCATTTTATGAGACCCCCCCCCCCAACCCCAGACTGTAAGCTAGCCTATGGTAACAGTCAACATAGTTGTCACCTTTCATTGCACAAAGGATGAGAAATGGGGAGGGTAAAGAAGGCACGCAGACCCCAAGAACTCACGGGAGTTGGCATTGGCGATTTCATTCGTCTCATTGGGGTCCAACCAGACCTTCTTCTTGCCACAGCGAAGGACACTGGAGGCAAGCCTCTTCTGAAGCCTGAGCATACTGTGACGAACAGAAAACACTCTCAGGGCCTGGAAACCATACCTGGGCGCATCCCCAACAAAACCTGCTCACCCCACGTAGACAACGTCTGTGGGTCTGTTTTCCCCTCTAGAAAATAAGATTAACGAGTAAAACTGGAATGTAGAGTGGGCTGACGCCTTTTCTGGTACCCAGCACGAAAAATAGTGTTTAACGTGAAGAATCTGTGGCCACTGGACTGTTTCCTCAGCTCGTTTTTTATCTCAGCAATAAACTAGCTTTAAAAGTTTTCTTAATGATGGTTCTAAGGGGCAGAAGACATCAAAATGCTAGGATCGCCTCACTTTTGGCAGGCAGAGGCTTGGGGCCTATTTGCGGCCTGTCCTACGTCACATGGAAGCAGAGATGGGCTCGGAGTCACAGACTGCCCCAGCGAGTTAAGGGGGCCACGGCCCAGTCCCCGCCGCCGCCTCTCCTCTGCCCGAGTGGG
This sequence comes from Capra hircus, assembly GCF_001704415.2. Lineage (NCBI taxonomy): Eukaryota > Metazoa > Chordata > Mammalia > Artiodactyla > Bovidae > Capra > Capra hircus. Next base: position 39,340,848 of record NC_030826.1, on the reverse strand, counting down.
TCGCCTCAGACACGTGCAGGGCGCGTAGCCAGCCCTCCCCCGGCCTAGAGTTGCCGGGACGTCCCCCTACCCACCTCCCCTCGAGGCCGGGCGCTAGTGTGCTCCGGTTACCCCAAGCTCCAAGACCAGCCGCTTCAGGGAAGCCTCTTCCCTGTCTTTTCCCGTATGGGCCGCGGTACCGAGCTCCGCAAAGCAAAAATCAACCAGAATCCAGCACCCGAAAGCGCTTACCTCATGGCCGCAGCCGCAGCGGCGAAAGGAAAGAACTTGTCCTCGCTAGGCTCCTCCCATTATCTGTGAAGGGGAGAGTCCATCACCCGTTCCGCTTTCGCCCGTATTCCCGTTCGGCCCTTTCATATTCCGCCACCTTATACTTACTTATATATTCTGAAAAGACTCAGAGTAATAGAAGTCTAACATCAGGAGTCGGTTTTAAACTTTAAAACATGGAAAATATCCCCCTTCGGTATGCCAAAGTGGTATAGTCCGACTTCCTATTAGGCATGCGCAGCGAGGGTAACCGATGACGTGGGTAGTGGAAGCCGGAAGTCAGCTGGATTGCGTAGGCGGGATAAAGGGGCTTTGCTAGAGTGGCCTACTCCTCCCAGGTGTAGTGGGTTCTGTGGAAGGATGTTTTATTAATAGGGGTAGGGGGGGTGGGGCGGCGGGGGGGGCGGGAATGAAGCAAGAGAGAATGAGCTCAGATACCAGACAAAAGCAACCTTTTATTCACTCTCCCAGTAACTGGGGAGCCCTGGAGTGCAGTTTTAGCACTAGCATTAGTTTTTGAGCCACTGTGGTCCTTAATTACTTAGTGCCTCCATTTCCTCCTCTGTATAGTGTACCTGTATAGTTATATCTAATTTGCAAAAGAAGGCGTTAAGACAAGCTCCATGATGGCAGGAACCAGTCTTGGGTTTGGCTCATACAGCTTGGCACATAAGTAAGCACTTGAGAAATAGCAAGTGAGTGAAAGAATAGTTGGAAAGTCTTTTTAAAAAATCAAACGACAGGACCTCTCATAGTTCCTTCTTCTTGCTTCGGAGAACCGAAGGCTTGGTTAAGAACCCAAGGAGAACATTCCCGGGTCCAAGAAACATAAAGCTGAGTTCTGATTCTAACTCCTTACTTTGCTCCAGCTGGTAACCCCACATCTATCATCTGAACTTTCCTGGCTGCTACATAGAGCATGCATGCTAAGTCGCTTCAGTCGTGTCCTACTCTTTGTGACCATTTGGGCTGTAGTTTTCCAGGTTTCTCTGTCCATGGTATTCTCCAGGCAAGAATACAGAAGTGGGTTGTCATTTCCTCCTTCAGGAGATCTTCCTGACCAGGATATCGAACTTTCTTCTCTTATGTCTCCTACATTAGTAGGTGGGTGCTTTACCACTAGGGCTAGCTGGGAAGCCAGCTAAATAGTGCTGATGAGGTCCAAAAGAGGAAGGGAAAGAAATTCCCTGATGGTCCAGAGGATTTGACTCTGCTTTCACTGCCTGAGGGCCCAGGTTTGATCCTTGGTCAGGGAACGAGGATCCCACAAGCAGTGTGGTGTGGCCATCTTCACCCCCTCAAAAAAAAAAAAAAAAAAAGAGGAAGGGAATCAAAATTTATGCCAATTTCTCACAGTAGAGAAATTGAAAACCCAGGTCTTTCTACAAAACCCAGGCCTTCTCTCTCATACAAGGCTCTCTTGTGTCCAAGGGAAAGATGGGAGCCCTGCTTAGGGTTGGATCTTAGGGCTGACCCACACCTGTTGCAAAATCCAGGGTGAGAAGGAGGAGTCAGTGTATTCCACAGACTCCCCTCCAGCAGAACACAGCAGGTTGGCTTACTTTTATTTTTTATTTATTTATTTTTGGGGGAGGGGGGTTGGCTTTTTTTTTTTTTTTTTTGGCTTACTTTTAGAAGGGCCAGTTTTCAGGCTCTTAGCTCCCCAGTCAGGAATTAAACCTGGGCTTCCCTGGTGGCTCAGATGGTAAAGCGTCTGCTTGCCATGTGGGAGACCCCGGTTTGATCACTGGGTCAGGAAGATCCCCTGGAGAAGGAAACGGCAACCCACTTCAGTACTCTTGCCTGGAAGATCCCATGGACAGGGGAGCCTGGTAGGTTATGGTCCATGGGGTCACAAAGAGTCAGACACGACTGAGTGACTTCACTTTCACTCAGCAGTGAAAGCATGGACTCCTAACCACTGGACTGCCAGAAAACTCCCAGCTTGGCTTATTTTTAGAGCCATCGAACCTGGGCAAATCTCCATTCTACTTCTCATTTCTCTTTTTTGTGGAGCCTGGGAAGGGGTCAAGTAAGGTGGTAACAGGTCCTCCTGTCAAAATTGACACTCTCCCCTCCCTTCCCTACCCCACCCCTGCCCTGCACAGCATCTTACAGCATCTCCAAACATCTCAGAAACCCATCACTTAATTTCCTCTTCCTCCCAAAAATCCCAGGTGACAAAGACACCACAGTACCAGCAAACCCATTTTACAGGAGAGGTGTACTGATGTGCCCAGAGCCACACCACCAGAAAGAGCCCGAACCAAGTTGGCACTAAGGCCTCTTGCCAGAATCCTCTACTCCTTTTAGCTTCACAGATCATGGTGGTTGGGGTCCAGGCCTTGGATATCTGTCCCCAAATAAGGGATGAAGGGGGAAACAATTCCAGGTCACAGGGCATTAGATCTGATTTTCGCCACTCTCCAGTCTCAGCTCCACATTTCTTCCTCCTCTTCCCTCTCTACCCAGGAACACAGACCTCACACAAGCCACCCCTGGCCTTTTGGAAAGGCTTGGGGTATAGCTATTAGCGCTAGGGCAATAGGACTCCTGAATCCCTGGGATTTCCTGTTGCTGTCTCCGCTGAACTCTGTTTGGACACCCTCCCCACCCCAGCTTCAGCCTCTAGCCATCCGGCACCAACCTACTGGGGAGGGAGGGTCCTTTCTGTTTGGCTCAAGGCGGCCTGGGACAACAATGGGGAGAAAGGAGTTAAAGCCGGGTCCCAGGATCACCAGGGCTGGGAAGTTCCGGTGGCCCAGCCTGGAATGGAATGGGGAGACCAGCTAGGAAGAGCGGTTTGGGACGGAAGCGGGGGGCGGTGCCAGCCATGCTAATCCTCGCTTCGGTTCCATCTGCGCTTGGCATCCGCTGGTAAACCGCACCCCCTCACCCCCCACACTCAGCCCCTTGGCAAGGTTTCTAATGTCCCCCAGAGTGGCCACCCTCACCCTAGGCCAGTCAGAGACCTGAGCTCGCCGGGAGAGGCGTGCGTCCCAGCAGCCTCCCTCCCATTGTCTGTGCAGAGCGAGCGGAGGGGCTGCGAGGGGCGGGGCCGCGACTGGCGGAGGGAGGGAGGGAGGGAGGGACGGGTGGGAGCGGAGGGGGCGGGGGGAGATGCTGAGCCTTCAGGGGCGGAGGAGGCGGCGGCAGCAGAGGAGAGAGCGGGAGGAGGGAGGGAACGCAGGAAGAGGGCAACCGAAGGCCGGGCCAGGTGGCTGGACCGGGTGCTGGCTACGCTGCTCTCGGTTCCGACGGCCTCTCTCATGCGTTGAGGGCGCCCGGCTGGGCCGGGCCGGCGGCCGGAGGGAAGGCTCCTCTCCATGGTCCAGAAGACCAGCATGTCCCGGGGCCCTTACCCATCCTCCCAGGAGATCCCCATGGAGGTCTTCGACCCCAGCCCACAGGTGAGGTGTGATGGCCTGGGATCGAGGGAAGGGGGCCGCTCCCGTAGACCTTGTGGGGTCGGATCGAGGGGGGACCGGGGAGAAAGGGGTTATATGCCCGGCGTGGAGGGGAAAAGGCTCTGCGCCCCCCATCCCTGCCAGTGAATGATTGATGGGCGCTTGGCTGGGAGTTATGCTGCGGTTTTGCAGAGCGGGGAGGGGGCGGTCGGGCCGCCTGTCACCCTCGCCTCCTCCTCTCCCCCGCGTCAGGGGCTTTGCTCCTTGGGTACCGGCTCCAGTGGATTAAGAGTGTGGGTGCTGGCGGCGGGATCCGGGGGTTGAGGGAGGCTAGAGAGGGAGCTCAGGCAAAGGGGGCGACGCAGAGCACGTTCAGGGGCTCCGGGCGGGTGTGGGTGGAGTTGGGGTGGCACTGGGAGATGGCCGAGGCGGTGGTCAGAGGGCGGTGCCAGCAGGCCTTCAGAGCTGCGGACACTGGCCCTCGAGGGTGGGGAAGGGACCAGCACCGAGCTAGGCCCCCGTCCCAGCCACTTCAATTCCACCTCTATATCAGACCACCTCCCCTCCCCCGACACCCGTGTTAGCCCTTCTCGACCCATCCCCCTAGCCCCAGAAAACGCCTCCAAAGTTTGGAAAGTTGGACGGATGCCAACTCACTGTCCTGGAGGGGAAGAAACTGTGTTACCTGGGGAAGTGGGGGGGTCTGCCTCCCCACCCCCACTCACACTTTTCCTGTACCCACTGGTTACCCCCAAGAAGGGATATTCTTGAGGTGGAGGGTGCCGGTGGAGTGATCAGCAGAGTCTGGGGTGGTCGTGCCCAAGAATTTCTCTGGGACATGTCCTTTTCCATTCTGGCAACACCACAAGGGCTAGGACAGCATTAACTCTTTTCTTGCTGTGGCCAGCCTGGAGCAACTGTAACCACCATGATAGTACGGCTGATGGGCACGTGGGGCGGGGGGGTGTCAGATCAGACCTAAAAATACTTCCCTTCTCCATCCCAGGCCCCTTGGAGCCTGGGAGGCAGCTGACTGGGGCCTTCCTTTCAGCTGTCCCTTGTCCCTCTGGGTGCCACTCCCTTTTCCTAGCCTGGGATAGTGGTGATGTGAAAGAGAGCCTTGTGCTCACTGGGGGAATCCTCTTAAATTCATAGGGATCCTCAGTCCTAGAGGTTGGATATATGTCTGGTTTGAGAGAATGTGAGAGAGGGAGGATTCTTGAAGGGTTCCCAGGTGTCTCGCCCATCTATCCATCCATCTCCTTGTACTCAAGCCCAAGGAACCAGAGCCTCTAGTCTGATTATGGCTTATCTAGCTTCTTTGGCAAAGAAACTCTAGGATGGAGGTTGTGGACAGCGGCTTGGAGGGCCTGGACCCTCAATCATCCCCTCTCACTCTAGATTGCCTGGGGGCCGATGTGTATATGTGAGTTGGGTAGGGCAAAGAAGCAGCCCCCTTCCCAGGAGGTCTGGAAATACCTGAATGGGTGGCTACTTGAGAGGTCAGGCAGTGTCCACGCCACCCAAGCCAGGAGCCTAGCCAGCGAGACTGAGCCCAGCTTCCCGGAGGCCCTTCAGGGGCTGTGTCCTCGGTTTTTCTTGGGGGAGGGCCAAGGGGCATTTAGATTTATGCAGCCTGGTGGGCATCATGGGACAGGACGTGGGCAGTGGCAGCTGAGGGCTAGAGGGCTTGATGTCTCTTGCCCCCTTGGGAAGAGGTATGATCACTGTGATTGTGAAAAGGGGGCTGAAAAAGAGTCCTACCAGGATGAGGGGTGTGCTTAATCTTCCCCCATGGGTCAAGGTTGGGGTTAGATATTTACTTTCCAAATACAGTTTCATGTCCCCTCCCCTCCTCCCTAGAAATCTAATCGTTTTAGGTCTCTAAGACCAGAGAGCTGCAACTCCCCTCCCCGCTCTGCAAAAAAGAAGGCAAGAGTTGGGCTCAGGAAAGCCAAGCTGGGCCTGGGTTGGCGATTCCTCTTCTCTCTGGGGGCTATAGGCACATTCAGCCCTGGTCTGCTCCAGCTGAAGTGGAGAGGGAAGGGGACTTTCCCGGGGGCTCTCTCCACACCCCCAGCACTGCAGGCAGTCTCTCCCTTCCCCCCAGGCCTCTGCAGCCTGCCCAGCATCTTAATTAGCTTTGCTGCCTAATGAGCTTCCAGCTTCTCAGCACCTCCCCCTTCCCAACCTCTGACTTGGTTTTGGGGTTTCTGTGTGTGCTTCCTAGGGCTCTCTTGCTCTGTCCCCGACCCCATGGCTGTGGTCTGGGCCCTCCTTCTCCCTCGGGCTGTACCATCTCAGGAAGAAGATGGAGGGGCAGGCTCTTGAGATCAGGGAATGATATTGCCAAGGCTTGGCAGTAGTTCTGGACTTGATGGGATGAGGGCTGGGCAAGGGTCTTTGAGATTCTACTCTTGTCCCTTCCTGGCTTCTCCAGGGCAAATACAGCAAGAGGAAAGGGCGGTTCAAAAGGTCGGATGGGAGCACATCCTCGGATACAACATCCAACAGCTTTGTCCGCCAGGTAATGGGGAGGCTGGGTTGAGAGGAGGGAGGTGGCTGGTTGGTGGAGACCAGGATTGGTGAGCTGGGTCTGAGGCTTTCTCCAGGCACCCTCCCCCATGTCATTTGTTACCTGCCTAGAACCACCCATCACCCTTACACCCCATGACCTCCTCTGCATATACTGTCAGCTGTACCCACTCCCTCAGCCCCCGCCCAGCCCCTCCCCCAGCACCAGGCACCAGCCCCTGCTGCCTGCCTGCGTCATCTCATTCAGGGACAGCCTGGCCTGCCTCCTTCTAGCTTGCTTCAGGCTGTCACCCACTCCCCCTGCCGGCTGTCTTCTTCCATGTCCTCCCCCAGAATCTGTGACAGCATGGGGTAGAGGGAGGTCCTACGAAATGAGGAGCCGGGACATTTGGGTCCCTGGAGCCCTGATTAGGTATGGATCGGGGGAAACGCCCTCCTCACATCCAGTTGTGACTGTTCTTTAATATGCAGAGAGAACATGTGTTGAGGGGGGTGGCGGAGAGGCAGCAGGAAGTTGATTTTAGAGAGGACTTCAGCCCAGCACCCCTGAATGAAAGGGCAGGGGGTATAACTGAATGGCCTTCTGGGGTCTTCTGTTCTCAGTCAGGAAGTTGCCATTCTCATCTCTGTTCTAACTCTCAACCCCAGGCCATCTCAGGCTCAGGGAGAAGCAGTGAGAGAGCCATGTGGTTGCTATGACTACAGAGCATCTCAACAAAGCCTGGTACCCAAAAAAGGCGAGAGGGGCTTAGGATCAGACAAGGAAGGAGTACATCGAAGAAAAAACGGGCAGGCACATGCGGACAGAGGACAGTAGGAAAGTCAGCCACCCCCAGGCCAAAAGAGAGAGGGTGATGCCAGACAGATCCACTACTGACTGGAGTGAGGCCCTTCTTTTTGATTCTTAGGTCTCCACAACACTTGGCACTCGAAAGCCCAGGCCTGACTTGAGAGGGTCAGGAAAGGGATCTTTCTTCCCAGGATTCCTAAATACACATACAAGTGGGAAGTCTTTTCTTTGATCTTTCCCTCATCCCTTGTGTGTGTTGTAGGACTGGGGCAGGACCAGGGCCAGGGCTAGGAAAAATGACACTGCTCAGTGGAGCCCCTCTTGACAGAAAAGGGCCTCATTCCTTCAGTGTTTGCCAACCTAGGGGATCAGACCCCAGTTTCCAATCCTTTCTCCTCTCAGCTCCCCAGCTCTGACCCCCAGTAGGTGGCAGGGAGGTGGGGGGGCAGGCCTTGCCACATCTCTGAGCTAAATATACCCTAGCAGTTTGCACATGTAGCAACTCTGCTTGTAACCTGAGCCCCCTGGGGGAACGGGCAGTTTGGGCCACCCCCTAGGCCAGCAGGGCCAGGCTCCGAGGGCGCCGGGATGGAGGCGCCCAACCAGACCCTCGTAGTGGTGAGCTGGGGATGGAGTGAAGGCGGGGGTGGGGGGCGGGAGCAGCCCCTCAGGAAAGCTGGTGGGAGGCCTTCACTCCAGCCTGTTTCCTTGCCTTCTCACTGTTGCCTTGTCTCCCGCCATTTCTGGCATGTACGTGTGTGTGTGTGTGTGTGTGTGTGTGTGTGTGTGTGTGTGTGTGTGTGTGTGTGTTGGGGTCAGTAAGTGCCTATCCCTCTCCATCTCTGGGTCTGTTCCTCTGGCTCTCCTGGTGGCTGTCTTCCTGACTATGAGTGCTCAGGAGGGATAAAGAGTAGTTGATTCACTGGTTTTCACTCTTTCCTTTGTATCACTTTTCCAGCTTCTATGAAAACCCCACCTCACCCCCCGGTTTTCCTCTCAGAGTCTCCCATTTTCCTGATTTGGCTGGGAAATGGATGGGCCACTGCACTGGCTGATGACGAGGGTGCTCTGGGGAGATGGGACCTGGTCTTCTTTCTTTCCGAGGTCCCCTCCATACCAGGCTAATGGGCATTCCTGGCCAAGTGACCCTTTCCTGTCTTCAGAAGAAAACCCTCCCACCCCTGCAGTCTTACCCTTTCATCACATCCCCTCTGGCCCTTTGTAGCAATAAATCCACACCTTCTGGCTCCCATCCTCACATGCCCTTGGGGACACAGACACTGAGGGTGCCCCCTGCCTCTGCCCTGTGTGCACACACAGGGACCTGTATGCATTCAGTCATGCACCAGGACATACTACAGACCACATGCTCCCAAACAGACTTGAAGTTGCACATACAAGTATACCCATGAATGAACATGTTCATTCACCTCCTGGGCTATGTGTGCCTTACACATGTGTCTGCATTGCTGAGGGAGTTCCTTGTGCCCTGGGATGGTCCTTGTGGTCAAGGCCAGCTTCCTGGCACACCCAGACTTCTGAACCTGCCTCAGTGCTGGCAGTTGGCCGCCCTAATGCAAGGGAAAAGCCTGCTCGTATTCTTCTCTTGATGTGTTTCTCCTGTCTGCTCCACCCCAGGAACCTTGGGTTCCTTTTTGTATCTTATAAGAGCCTAAGGGGTGGGGCTTTCCACCTTCTGGCAGGGGAGGTAGGATTCTATCTTCCCTCACCCTTGAGCAGAAGGTAGCAAATTTTTGTGTGGCCCTAGCACATGGAGCAGGCTGCTCATGGCTACCAGTGCAGAGGGCTCAGACCTAAGCTGGTGGCTGTGGCCCCTGGAAGGACTCACTGGGCCTGTGTTGAGTCTGTCTCAGCGGGTTCTGGGAGCAGGGGAGGGAAGGGGGAGCAGGGGAGGGAAGGAGGAGCAGGGAATGGAGACTGACCATTGGCACTCCGCCTCTGCACTGCACCCTATCAGGTTCCCACCCCTCCCTGGGCCCCAAGCAGCTGTCCTTGGGCCTGCCATAATTCCCTGCTTGTTGCTATCACCCTTTCTAGGGCCACACTCTTCCCAGGGGCCTGCAGACCTCATTCTCAGGCTCTTCCTGTCGAATACCATCTTCTCCTAGCCCTTGTGGTCTCACGCTGGTGCCTTCTGTGGCCCAGGAGCTGGGGAGGCGGTGTTGGCCCTGAGCTGGCCCTGTCTATTTTCAGGGCTCAGCAGAGTCCTACACCAGCCGTCCGTCGGACTCTGACGTGTCTCTGGAGGAGGACCGGGAAGCCTTAAGGAAGGAGGCAGAGCGTCAGGCGTTAGCCCAGCTAGAGAAAGCCAAGGTGAGAAAGTTGGGAGGGGCTGTGCTGGCATTGTTTCCCTTACCTCGTGCCTTAGAGACAGCCTGGACAGACCCGAGTCAAGTCTTGGCCCAGCCAGCCACTTCCGGCGGACATACGCCTCCCATGTGCCTCTGCGTTTCAACTGTAAAAATGTAAGCTATAATACCTGCCTTCTTATAAACTGTAATAAGTGCCTAAAACTCTTTGCACACATAACAGGAGCTAAACATTTTCACTCTTTCTGCGTTGACTCTTACTAGCTGTGAGATCTTAGGCAATTCACTTAACCTTTCTGAATTTTAGTTTTCCCATTCATTCAAGTGAATACGATAATAGCACTTTGTAGGATTTTTGTAATGAATAAATAAGATAATGGATGTGAAACATATAACACAGTACCTGGCACACTAAACAGTAGCTGCTATCATTATGACTACTATTATTATTATTACTATGACTATTCCTTCTTGGTATCATTATGGGGTCCCCCACCACCTATACTTATTCCCTGATGCCCCCTCCATCCTGAGAGGACCGAGTTCTGTTTTTTGCTTTTTTTTTTTTTTACTGTGAAATTTAATATACACGTAAAAAACTGCATAAGCCATTCAGTGTATACTTTTGTTGTTTTAATAATTTTTTTGATGTATAGTTGATTTACCGTCTTGTATGAGTTTCAGGTGTGTACAGCAACGTGATTCAGTTATACGTGTATATATATTCTTTTTCAGATTATTTTTCATTATTGGTTATTACAAGATTTTGAATATAGTTCACTGCTGTACAGTAGGACTGTGTTTACTTTGTGTATAGTGGTGTGTATAATGTGTATCTTAGTGAAGAATTTACAAAACAAACCTCTCCATAATCACCACCCGAGTCAGGAAGTTGTACATCCCATTGTGATATAACTCTCTGGTTGTCATCCACCCTGGGTGCCTCCTCTAGACCAAGCCAGTGGCATTTGCTGTGCGGACAAATGTCGGCTACAACCCATCTCCAGGGGATGAGGTGCCTGTGCAGGGAGTGGCCATCACCTTCGAGCCTAAGGACTTCCTGCACATCAAAGAGGTGGGGAGAGACCGCTTGGCATCTGGAGGGAGGGCAGTATAGTGTGTGCCAGGAGAGGGGCAGTCAGAGCTCTAGTGGAAAAAGACTTCTGAACCAAGCAGAGCTGAGCTGAATCTGCTCTGTGATCTTAGACAAATCTTTCCACTTCTCTGAGCTTCAGATTTGTCATTGGCAACGTGCGATGGTAATACCTAGGTTGCAGGGTTGTTGGGAGGGTTTGTGAAGAGGACTGTTGGTGGAGTGGCAGTGTGCCAGGCATACAGAGGTGTCAGCATTTACTTCTCTCCCCACTTTTCCAGGGTCGAGCTGACACATGGCGGGAGGAAGGACTCTCAGAACAGGGATGTGCTTGGGGTGGGGTGGTCCAGGGCACAAGAGGATGCTGGTCCTAGAGAGCCCTGAGAATTGGGAGCTGTATTCAGAGGCTGGTGCTGGGGCTCTTTGAGGGTGCCATACCCTGGGCAGAGAAGGCAAGATTGGGGGTGGTATCCCCTGGAGCTGGCTGCTGGCTTGTACCTCTAATCTCCTTCTTGGTCTCCCCCACCCCACCTGCCGTTGTTTGCAGAAATACAATAATGACTGGTGGATCGGGCGACTGGTGAAGGAGGGCTGTGAGGTTGGCTTCATCCCCAGCCCTGTCAAACTGGACAGCCTGCGCCTGCTGCAGGAACAGAAGCTGCGCCAGAACCGCCTCAGCTCCAGGTGTCTGGCTGGGGGCGGGGCACTCCCACCCCCTGGAGAGGCCGGCCAGCCAGGAGGAGGCCCCAAGGGTTGACCTCATATTCTGAGGACACAGAGTTGCCTGAGGCCTCGCCCGTGGGGCTGGCGAATGAGGGCCATGGGGCGGGGAGGGGCAGCCTGTGAGAGAACAAGATCCCCCGCCCTCACACCCACCTCTTTGCTCATGGCTCCATTTGCCTCTCTGCCCACACAGCAAATCAGGTGACAACTCCAGCTCCAGCCTGGGAGACGTGGTGACTGGCACCCGCCGCCCCACGCCCCCTGCTAGTGGTAAGAGCTGCTGCCACCCCAGGGGATGGGGTGGAGCTCCTGGGTGGGGTGGTCTCCCCATTGCCTGTCCCTTCCTTTCCCTGCAGTAAGGGGTATCCCAATCCTGAGTCCTCCAAACACATCCAGTAGTACCCTCTCCATGAAGAGCAGGGCACCCCCCAAGCTGGGCTGGTCAGTCAGCACCCATTCTCTCATGTCTGTCCTCTCCCATTTCTTCGGTAGCTCCATCTCTCCTCCTGACTCCCCCACCCCCTGCCCCCCATTCATTTCTCCCAGCCCTGTTCCATTCACCTCTTCTTCTTTCTTTTTTCCCCATCCCATCCCTGCGTTCTGTGCTTGTGTCTCCATGTCCATCTCACTCCTCCCCACCTCGCCTCCTCCCTCCCTCAATCCTGACTCTCCGGTCCAGGTAATGAAATGACTAACTTAGCCTTTGAACTAGACCCCCTAGAGTTAGAGGATGAGGAGGCAGAGCTCGGGGAGCAGAGCGGCTCTGCTAAGACTAGTGTTAGCAGTGTCACTACCCCGCCGCCCCACGGCAAGCGCGTCCCCTTCTTCAAGAAGGTAATTCTTGCTGGGTTCTTGTGAGTGGGGAGGTCAGGACCCAGCTCTTTGGTGGGTGGAGGGGGGCTGGAATGGATTCAGATGGGGTATTGGCCTGATTCTGTGGGGATCAGGCCTTCCTGCCGAGGAGGAGGGAAGGGTAGAGTGGCACCAAGAATGGGCACGGCTGTCACCATACACAATCCCACCCTGGCCCTCTTCCCCGGAAGGGATGGTTCTTGCCATGAAAGCAGCCCTTCCAGCCCCCGCCCCCCAACTGAAAGCAGATCTGGTTGTTAATGAAACCTGATGTTTCCCCCTCACTACCAGTGGCATATTCCATATTTGCCCTCGCCCCGACACGTGAAGGGGAAAGTGGAATGGTGACTCTTCTTTGCCCTTTTCAGATCCCATAGGGTGCCCAGGGATCTCCTGGCTGCAGAGCAGGACAGTTAAGGGAACCCTTACAATGGGCAGGTTGGCCTGCACTGGGGCCAGGAGATGGGCACCAAATTAGGGGCTATCACTCTTTCCAGCTTTTTTCCAAAACCCAGAGATGGGGTAGAGGATGTCTGAATATTCCAAAGTTCACTGGACTGGCTGTCAGTCCCACTCCTGGCCCTGATTCAGGGCCATCTCTGGCTGCCCCTTGGCATGGGGTCCCATCCCCTCTCTCTGGCTCTGTCTGTCACTAACACGCATGCCCTGTTATCTCTCCTCGTCCGCCCGCTCTCCCTCTCTTGTCCTGGCTCCTCCCTTGCCCTCTGCCCCTGCCTGGGTACCCTCCCCTTTCTCCTCCCCCTCCCCCATCTTGGCAATCTCTGGACCCAGCCAAACAGAAGCAGAAGTCGGTGAGTAGCACAGCTTTCTATGTTTCCCTCCCTACCCTCTGGGATGAGCTAGGGGGACCTTCTAACACCCATTCCCATATCTGCCCCCATTTTCCCTCCACCATTCCTGGTTCTCCCTAGCCACACCTCCCCACCCCCACCCTGATCCCCTATATCTGGGCTTTGGGACCAGGGGGAGGAAAGGATGCATGGGGGAGCCTGGAGGCGGGGGGAGAGGGGCTAATGCCATCTCCACTCTGGGGTTTCCCCTCCCTGCTTCCCCCCAGACAGAACACGTGCCCCCTTATGATGTGGTACCTTCCATGAGGCCCATTATCCTGGTGGGACCGTCGCTCAAGGGCTATGAGGTAGGAGCCCCTAGAGGGGCATAGGGACCAGCGGGGCCCAGACTGCCAGAAAGACTCTGTAAGGTCTTGAGACTCCAGAGACATCCCCCAGCAGGGTCTTCCCAGGATTTCCTCCCCAGAGGGCTACAGACCTTCAGAGACCACCCCCTTCCCCAGGGGGACCCCAACCCATGGGGAGACCCACTCAGAAGGGTCTAGTCTTCTCAAAAATACCCAGAAAAGTCCTCCTAGAGGTTCTACCTGAAAGGATCTCTGAATCAGAGACCCCATTAGAGGCCCCTCAAACTCAGAAAGATCACTTCCTCCCCCGAACAGGGACATTCATCTCGGGGATTAAAGAAGAAAATGGAATGTCAGGGGGCAAATACCTAGCAGTCTACCCTTCTTGAGAGCTTTAAACACCTAACTTCTCCTCCTACTCCACCCCCTGCCCCAACCTCAGGTTACAGATATGATGCAGAAAGCTTTATTTGACTTCTTGAAGCATCGGTTTGATGGCAGGTAAGCCCTTCGGAGCTGGCTCTCCATGCCCAGTATGGTTCTCTGCTGCTGGGGTTGGGCAGGATGGCTTGAATGACAATCCTGGAACTCTTGGACTGAGGGCTACGAGGTTGGCATGGAGCCTGGGGAGGAGGCAGGAGATTTTAGCCCACCCTGACCCCTGACTCTTTACTCTGCCCCCCAGGATCTCCATCACTCGTGTGACAGCGGACATTTCCCTGGCTAAGCGATCAGTCCTTAACAACCCCAGCAAACACATCATCATTGAGCGTTCCAACACACGCTCCAGCCTGGGTGAGCCCATCCCTTGACTCCACCCCCACCCTGCTCTGGGGCCAGATGTGGGAGTGAGGGGGCATCTCTAGAAACGCTCGATCTGCCCACTGCCTCCTGGGAGACTCCCTTACATTTATCCCTTCCCCATGACTCCACTCGCCTAGCTGAGGTTCAGAGCGAGATCGAGCGGATCTTTGAGCTAGCCCGAACCCTTCAGTTGGTTGCTCTGGACGCTGACACCATCAACCATCCAGCCCAGCTCTCCAAGACCTCACTGGCCCCCATCATTGTTTACATCAAGATCACCTCTCCTAAGGTGGGTACAAGACCCTACTGGGGACAGGAGTATTCTGGGTGGGCTGCCTGTGTTTAAGCCCCAGGTACTTCTTACTAATCATGTGACTTCATCTCCTCAAGCCCAGTTTCCCTTCTCCATCAAACTCCATTGTCTGGATATTGTGAAGATTCAACCTAATGTGAATACTTGGCACTTAGCAAATGATCTGGTATAATATACCTCATCTTGTATCAGATGTTTTAAATATTACTATTAGAGTTGTACAGGTTAGTCTCCTATCTCTACTTTGTTGACCTCCCATCCTTAGTCCAGAAAATAGAATTCTGTGTTCTGCCTCAGTGTCACCCAGCTACTTGGCAGTTGGAAAAAGACCTCTCCTGTCTTTTTTATTTTCTACTGTCTTTTTATTTCAGCCCTTTTTGCTATACTGCCCTCATTTAGACCTTGATAGAGATGAACTCAGTAGGAAGACTGATTTATTTCTTTGTCATACGGCAGCTCCATCAATTCCCCCCGCTAGACATTAGTGGTTTTGAGAAACGTGGAAGGTGAGCTAAGTTGAAGGATTTTTATAAAATGTTGCTTTATTTATTTGACTGCTCCGGATCTTAGTTGTGACATGCGGGGTCTTTAGTTGTGTCGTGTGGGATTTTTAGTTGCAGCATGCAAACTCTTAGTTGTAGCAATTGGGATCTAGTTCCCTGACCAGGGATCAAACCCAGGCCCCTTGCATTGGGAGTGCATAATCTTAGCCAGTAGATCACAGTGGAAGTCCCTAAGTGAAGGATTTTAAGTTAGAAGGTTAAACATCTGACTTCTCATGTTAACTTCTTATGAGGTTCAAATCCTAGCTCTGAGTGGCTTATTTTAATTAATTAAAGTTTGTTGTTGTTTATTTGGTTGTATTTTATTGAGCTTTGGATCTTGGGGAGATAATTTAGCTTTTGCACAATTTCTTCACCTACAAAATGGGAATTATAATCCTTCTCTTGAGGTAGTGATGTAAAGAGCCCAGAGTTCTGTCTGACTGATGAAGGCAATCAGGGGTTAACATTGCATGATAGCACCCTATGAGCTAAGCACCCAGTTTCTAATGAGTATAAAGGGGAGGATGGGATTTAAGTACTTCCTGAGGTGGTTGAAAGGATCAAATGAGATAATGGATGCAAAAGCACTTTGTGAACTAGAAAGTAAGACACACTTCCATTGCCCTCACTGAGCACTCACTCTGAGGTTAAGGGTGGGGACTCTGAAGCCCAGCTGCCTGGGTTTATGTCCCACTGCTGCCACTTACCTACTGGCTCTGCGCTCTTTGGGCAGGTCACCTGACTTCTCTGTGCCTCGGTTTCCTCATTTGGAAAATAGGAATCCTTAGGTGATGTTTGTGAAGATTAAATAAACAAATTAACCATGCAAAGTGCCTGGTACCTATTAAGTGCTATATGTGTTCAATTCTTAAAGATTTTTAATTTGAAGTAATTTCAGATTTATAGGAGAGTTGCAAGAACAGTACAAAGGATCACCTTTGAATACCCTTCACTCAGACTCACTACTTTTTTAATGGCTCTTTAGAAATACAATTCACATGCCATTCAATTCAGCCATTTAAAGCATACAATTTAATTTTTTTCAGACTCACTAATTTTGAACATTTTGCCACATCTACTTTATCTTTAGGGCTTCCCCCATGGCTCAGCAGGTTAAGAACCTGCCTGCAGATGCAGGAAATGTAAGAGATGTGGGTTTGATCCCTGGATCAGGAAGATCCATGGAGGAGGCATGGCAACCCACGCCAGTATTCTTGCCTGGAGAATTCCCATGGAAGACTGTAGTCCATAGGGCCACACAGAGTTGGACACAACTGAAACGACTTAGCAGGCACACACTTTATGTATGTCTATATTATGTATATATGTGGTTATATATATATATCTTTTTTCTTGAACGGTTTAAGTTGTAGCTCTTGTATTTCTTTATCCCTCAAAATTTCAACATGTATTTCTTAAGAACAAGGACATTAACTTACATGTCAAATTCAAGAAATCTCACTAAAATACTGTCTATCTTCAGTTTTCACCAGTTGTCCCCAAAATGCCCCTTATAGCAATTTCCCCTTCAGTCCAGGATCACGTGTTGCATTTAGTTGCAATATCTCTTTAGCATTTTTTTCTTCTTTACTTCTTTTCTCCTTAGTAATCTTTAAGCTAAAAACTTTCCTGAGCTTTTCTTCGATTCTCATGAGACTATCATTTTTGAAGAGTACAGATCACTTATTTTGTAGATTGTTGCTCAAGGTGGGTTTGTCTGATGTTTCCCTGTCAACAGATTGAGGTTTTGCATTTCCGGTAGGAATATTACCCGAGTGATGTGTCCTTCTGAGTGCATTACATCAGGAAGCGTAGGATGTTGGTTTGTTGTATTGTTGGTACTGTTAACTTTGTTAAGGTTGTAGCTTTATGTTTAGCTATTATTATCATTATTATTGTTATCATTGAGAGGAGGATTATAATAGTGGCTGCCTAATGGCATTACTGTCAGGACTAAATGAAAAGAAGGACTTTCCTGGTGGTGCAGTGGTAAAGCTTCTGGCTGGCAATGTGCAAGTCATGGGTTTGTTTCCTAGGTCAGGAGGATCCCCGGAGAAGGGAATGGCAACCCACTCCAGTAGTCTTGCCTGGAAAATCCATGGACAGAGGAGCTTGGCGGGCTACAAGTCCATGGGGTTGCAGAGGAGTTGGACACGACTTATCAACTAAACAACAAAATGAAAAAAAGCACAGACCAAGGCATAGCAAGTGTCCCTTTCAAGGATGGCTGCCTGTTGTTAACACGAAGGGGAAGTTGGCTCAGAGAATGAATGAAACCTGTAAAGAAGGTTACAGGAGTTGGGAAGAAGAATCACTTTCCTTCATACAACCACTGTTGGAATGTCCCAGGAGAGGCTGGCATGAGACCCAGGAGAGAGCCTGAGCTTTGTGTAGGATGGACACAGGGCTGGTGAGGTCATTTCTGAAAAGGCATCCAGGGCTGGCATCATGGAATGTTCCCCCGGCCCTAAAACTGTCTCTCCATGTTGGCTCCAACCAGGACCTGCCTCTCCAGGTTGGTGCATTGCAGGGTCCTTCTAGCTCTTCTTTTCCCCTTACCAAACAGGTTCTTCAGAGGCTCATCAAGTCTCGAGGGAAGTCTCAGTCCAAACACCTCAACGTCCAAATAGCGGCCTCAGAGAAACTGGCGCAGTGTCCCCCTGTGAGTGCTCAAAGGGAAGGGAGGGCATTTGGGTTCTCCTGGTTTCCTGCTGAGAGAGTGACCAGGAACATCTGGGTCTGGTCCAGAGGTGCAGATGGATTTTCTGGGAAAAGAGGGCTGGACAGGCAGTTAGAGACTGTGTTCAAATCCCAGAAGCACCACTTCTCTATGGAGAGTTAAGCCCCTCTCCACCCCTTGGCTACCTTATATATAGAATGAGGGAGCTGTAATATATAGGTGCTAAGACCTCCTTATATGTATTTAATTTACATATCTGAGAGCCCTCCTCTTCCTGAACATCCAGAGGTTTCTTTTTAACTTTGTCCTTCAACCCCTTGACTCCACCCACTGCCCCCAGGCCACACCCTCAGCCCTTGGTCATGCCCAGCTCACCCCAGCCCTGCCCTTAACCCCGCCTCCACAGGAGATGTTTGACATCATCCTGGATGAGAACCAATTGGAGGACGCCTGCGAGCACTTGGCAGAGTACTTGGAAGCCTATTGGAAGGCTACACACCCGCCCAGCAGCACTCCGCCCAATCCGCTGCTGAACCGCACCATGGCTACTGCAGCCCTGGCTGCCAGCCCTGCCCCTGTCTCCAACCTCCAGGTACAAGTGCTCACCTCACTCAGGAGAAATCTCAGCTTCTGGGGCGGGCTAGAGGCCTCCCAGCGAGCCAGGGCGGTGCCCCAGCAGCAGGAGCACACCGTGTAGGTGCCCCGCCCGTCTCCCTTCCCGCCCAGGGCTCGGAACTGAGTGCAGGGAACTTGGGGAAGGAAGGGAAAAGTTTTATTTTGTAAAAAATGTGGTGAGTGGCAGCTTCTGGTGTCTGTGGTTTTTGATGGGTTTGGGGCTAGCTGGTGGGGCCTATCTGGGCCTGGTCCCATAAGACTGTATCTGCTGCCTTGGGGGCTTCTGCTTTGGGGGCCTTGTAAGATAAGAGACTAGGAAGAAACAGAGGAAAATCAATGTATGTTTGCTGGACTCTGCACCCATTTTAGACTCAACAGAGGTCACAGCATTTTAGACGCAACAGACCAACGGCCCTCAGACCCAGGGAGTCCCACAGAGCAGGGCCATTAAAACCAGACAGACTGCCCCCTACTCCAGAGCCCTAATCTCCAGGGGTTCTCAGAAGAGACCCAAAATGAAGCATGTTCTATGAGTTGATATAGAACCTTCCACCCTTCTTCCAGTTAAACAGATTCCAGGGAAGATCCTCCTGTGGGTGCCCCACCCTACCTTGATCTCCCATGGGAGCCATGGCCTATCTCTGAGGTCAAACCATTAAGTATTGAGTTCTAGATTAGAGCCAGAAGAAACCCAGGAAATCATTCTAGACCACTGCTTTGCAAATTTATTTTCAGCACCAGAACCCATTTGTTCACTGAATGTTATGGGAAGTTCAGTGTGTAAATAAGGCATCCTTGCTCTGCTTGGAGAGGGCTAGTGGCTTGGCCTCCACTTTACCTCCACGGGGACCCCTGAAGCACTCTATGTCCTGTCCATCCACCCCAGAACTCCAGGGAATGAAAATTGCTGCTCTAGCCTAATCCCCATCACAGCACCACAGAGAAACTGGGCCACTGAGATGGGAGTCACTGCTCAGGGTCACACAGCTTGAAGTGGCAGGGGATGCACCAGAACCCAGGCCTCCTGGCACCCCACCCAGCAGCCTCCATGGCCATCTTCATGTGACATTGGTGCTGAGGACACTGAGCCATCTCATCGTTGCCAGTGGGAAATACAGACCCATCGGCCTCCCCCAGTATTCTTGCCTAGAGAATCCCATGGAGAGAGGAGCCTGGTGGGCTCCTGTCCATAGTGTTGCACAGAGTTGACACAACTGAAACGACTTAGCATGCATGCATGCATTGGAGAAGGAAATGGCACCCACTCCAGTATTCTTGCCTGGAGTATCCCAGGGACACAGGAGCAGGTGGGCTGCCGTCTATGGGGTCGCACAGAGTCAGACACGACTGAAGCGACTTAGCAGCAGCAGCCTTCCCCAGCCCGAAGCTTTGAGTCTGTTGAGGGCAGGGAAGGAATCCTATGAACCTTGGAGACTGTCACCTGACTCAGAGTGGAGTAGGGGGAAGTGTGGAGTTCTGGATGCCTACGATTAGGGTGCCATTGGGCTGAAGGAGCTGGATGAAATTCTCTCTAGTATATTTGGGGCAACGACTAACCCAATCAACCACTAACAAGTGGCAATACTAATGAGCTGTTAATGATGATTTAGCCCAAGATAGTGTTAATGAGTGCCTTGAGGAAGTGACGACTAATTGTTCATGGGCTCTCTACCATGGTTACCAGGAGTCAGGCCTTCTCACACCTAAGAAGGTTGGGCGCCCCCTCTCCTAATGGAAGAACAAATGCCTTGAGTTCTGTCCTCTGGCTGGGCTCCAGAGCCGGTTGCCCAGCTGCCCAAACCCTAGGGCCAGCACCCTCCTCCTTCAGCCAGGCTGGGTGTCTTGGTGCCCTCACTAACCTGCCTTGCTTTGTTGTGTTTCTCTCACTCCTGCCTGATCTGCATGGCGTGTACCGTGTGTCTGCTAACCAGGGACCCTACCTTGCTTCCGGGGACCAGTCGCTGGAACGGGCCACGGGGGAGCACGCCAGTGTGCACGAGTACCCGGGAGAGCTGGGCCAGCCCCCAGGCCTTTACCCCAGCAGCCACCCGCCAGGCCGGGCGGGCACCCTGCGGGCACTGTCCCGCCAAGACACGTTTGATGCCGACACCCCTGGCAACCGAAACTCTGCCTACACGGAGCTGGGAGACTCGTGTGTGGACATGGAGACTGACCCCTCCGAGGGGCCAGGGCTTGGAGACCCTGCAGGGGGCAGCACCCCACCAGCCCGACAGGGATCCTGGGAGGATGAGGAAGAAGACTATGAAGAGGAGCTGACCGACAACCGGAACCGCGGCCGGAATCAGGCCCGCTACTGCGCGGAGGGCGGGGGCCCAGTTCTGGGGCGCAACAAGAACGAGCTGGAGGGTTGGGGGCGGGGTGTCTACATCCGCTGAGGGGCAGGGGCTACACAGTGGGAGGAAGGGCTCTTGAGCCCAAGAGAGGGGAGGGACAGGGGGGCTCACCACGGAGGTGTATCTTGCCTCCAGGGGGCGCTGTCTCCCTCCTTTCGGATGCCTTTGCTCAGATTGGGGTTTCTTAGGTGGTAACCTTCCACCCAGCTCCTACCTGCTGTGGATGTATGGAGGATGCCCACCTTTCTGCAGTATCCCCTTCTCCACCTCAGGGGGCTCTCTCCCTTCACCCAGAGAAAAGGTGCACTTGCTTAACTCCTACTCCGGGCTCTAAAATGGTGTGGCCCTTTCTTTTCCACCCTGGAGTATTTGGGAATGAGGGGGGGAGGGGCTTTTCCTGGAGAGGGAGACCAGAGACTCTCACATGAGGGCTCTCTTCCCCAAACCCCAGATCCGGCGTCCTTTACCATGAGCCCCGCCCCCAGCACCTGCCTGCAGCTTCCTGACTTCATTGTCTGGGAGGTGAAAGCTATAGCACTGGAAGCTCCGTGGGGAGCTGTCTCACGGAGTGGTCTGGAGTGGTCTGGGCAGATGCTGGCAGGCATCAGGTGCAGTGCCCTGTGCCTGCCCAGGACCTAGAACCCTGAGGAGGAGGCCACCCGAGATGCTGCTCCCAGTCCCACCACCTCCATGCCTCAAGCCTTTGCCTACCCCAGGAATGAGCTTTGCCTACAATATCCCTTGCCTGCTGCCATCAGAAGAGGGGGCCCCTCTGCATCTGAGCCCCCCCATCCTGTCGTCACCTGGGCCCATGGAACACTCTGATCCGCCTCATTTTGAAACCAAAAAAACTGCTCCTTCATTCTCACCCTGAGGCCCCAGGGAAGAGGCCCGATGGTTGGTGCCCCAGAGTTAATCACCACCCCAGGGGTTGCCTCTGGACATCAGATCTCCCCTGGAGGGGTGGGGGGCTTGGCTGCTGCTGCTGCTGCTGCTCTGTATTTGCCTCTTGTGATCCTGTCCTTTACCCATGTCCACTGCACCCAGGAGAGGCCTTGGTACGCCCTCTGCTCTGGAGTGTCCCTCTGCCTAGCATCCCATTGCCCAGCAGCTCTGCCCCCCAGTACCCAGCTGGGCCAGAGAGAGCCGATTGTGCCAACGAGGACTGGGCCCTGCCCGGCTGCCCGCCTCAGGGATGGGCACCTCATGCCTGTCTCGCCACCTCCTGTGCCAATGTTGTCCCACCCCACCCTCCACCTGGGGTGGGGTGCAGCTTCCACTTACCGGTTAGAAGAGACCACTGCCCAACCCCTCCCCTTTCCTGTCTGGTGTCCTGTGCCCCCATCTGTCTGTCTGTTCGTCTGTACTACCCTAGAAGTATTTTGCCACATATAAAACCGCCGTCCTGTCCTTTGCGCCGCCTCCCAGGCCTGCTTCTTTGTCCCCATCACTGCTACTCGGTTGCCAGCCTAGGTGTGTGGGAGCTGCTCACCTGCAGGGGGAGAGTGAAGCGGTGGGCGCGCAACGGCACCCTGAGTGATTTGCTCAGCTGGAGAGATGGTGCTTTGACTTTCGACTCTGACACATTATATTCAAGCCTGACAGGAGCTTCGTGGCCAGTCTCAGCTCCACTCCACCCCAAGCTCCATACCTGTCCTGTCTCCCCATAAGTAGAGCCAGGGAAAACCAGAAACTGTAGAGGGAAGTGGAGTGTCCCGGAGGTCATTCAGGGGGTCAGATCCAGAGCCACTGGCTCACAGTCTTGGAAGCATGTGTGTTTTTCTGCTCCTGTGGCCTCAGCTGCTCCCGGGTTCCTCAGGGATGGAAGGGCTGAACTTCCAGCTTCCTCCACTGATGCCTCCACAACGACCCCCACCCCAGTCACTGCTAACTAGCCTTGTGAGAGAGAAGGAAGTCTGTTTGTGGGGGGTGGGTAGAGAATTGGGAACTCCCCCAGTCCCAGACTGAAAGAGAAAAAGCCAGGAAGAAAGTCAGCGGGTGAGAGTGACAGTTCCTGCTGTCATCACATAGCAGGATGTGGACTTGTCTGCCTCGCACAGCACCCAGAAACCATTTCTCCTCTCTCCTGCTTCTTGTTTTTGGGTAGTAGACCCAGATAATCCTGTCCAGAGTGTGCATGTGTGTGTGTGTGTGTGTGTGTGTGTGTATAGAGGGCAACGGACATTCAGACCCTCCAGATGAGGGGTTAGCAAACCCAAGGAAAGAGGAACTGGACAGGCCCACAGGTTGAGTGACTGGCTCATGGTCAACAGGGAGTTGATGGCAAAGCCAGCACTGCTGGGACTGGAGCCCATTCTGCCTCCATGTGGTGCTCTTCCCCTTGCATTGCAGTGGAATCAATCTTTCCTGTGTTTATTCATTGAGCAAACATTTATTGAGCATCTACTATGTACCAGGCACAAGTCTTAAATGGGAGCAGCAGACAGTTCATAAGGGAGCTCTCTGATGTGGGAAGCAATGGGTCTTAGGGGAACCTGAAAGAGAAGTCCCCGCCTTAACCTGGGGAGATCAGGAAGGGCTTCCTAGAGGAGGTGAGACTTGAGCAGAGTCTAGAAGGCTGGTTAGGAGTTAACCTGCAGAGAACGAGGGAAAGTATTCAAGGCAGAGGAAGCAAATGACATGCATGACACATTCTTGACACTTCACTAGCAAAGGGGGCTCTCAAGGTGAAGGGAAGAGTGGGGGTCATAGGAGCATAGATTTGAGGCAGCCTAGCTGGGAAACAGCTGCAGTGCTCCAGGTGAGAAATGAGGGTTTGCAGTCGAACAGGTAAGGAGGCGGTGGCTGCAAGAGACAAATAGTGTTTAGGATTGAGAGTTCTTGGAGAGCAATTGGAGGTGGCTAGTGAGAAGGAGGCATTTGGATGACTGTGGGTGATGATGGTCTTCCCAGACATAGAGGAAGCAAGTGAAAAAACCAGGTTAGAGACAGACATTAGTTTTGGACAAAGTGGGCACAAGCCTAAGTGGGAGCCGCAGACAGCTCCTCCTGTGGGAGGACATCCAAAAGGGAAAGAGCAGAAAACAGGCTCCGTCTGGGGCTCCGCAGAGAACTCCATCTGCAGTGGATCCTGGTACTTTCAATCAAAGGCAGGGATCATTGGCTTCAGTTTACAGATAAAGCTCTGTGAGGTTAAGCAGTTTGTTCATAGCTACACAGCCATCAAGCAAGAACTTGAACTGAGATCTTCAGATTTCAAGTTCTGTGGTGTCCATGACCCCCAAGTCTTGTGCTGATTCCCCTGGCCCAGAGCGTCCTGGTTTCTGCAAGGGGAGGGGTGCGGGGCAGGAAGAAGCAGATGTCTGAGTATGTTTCTGTCTTCTCGCCGTGTGCCTTCTGCTTGAAATTGCATTTGCCCGGACCTTGCAGGCAGGGGCATGTCTAGGTGGTTTGGAGATATTGAGGGATGAGGGGAGAGAGATTCTTGTCTCTTGGTAACCACCAACCCTCAACCATCACACAACAAGCATGTTGGTGGTTGTCAACACGTGAGGATTTCAACAACCATGAAGTTGGTTGGGACTAGGCCCAGAGAGGCTGATGCTCCTACCGCAGCCACCTCAGGGACTCAGGAACTGAGATGCTGGGGACACCTCCTACCTCCCTCCTTGACTGTTTCTGTTTCAGTAGTTTCTGCCCCAGAGTGAGCTGAGGTCAGAGAGGCTGAAGGTTTCCCTCATGCTAAAAAATGAGAGCTGAGTTGTGACCACCAGGACCTAGGAGCAGGGTAGAAGATGGGGTGGTTTCCAGCTCAGTAACCTCAAGAAAAATCTCATCTTAGCCCCAGTAATCACATCAGCAGACGAGTGTGCCTTGCTGCTACTGCTGCTGAGTCACTTCAGTCGTGTCTGACTCTGTGCGACCCCACAGACGGCAGCCCACCAGGCTCCCCTGTCCCTGGGATTCTCCAAGCAAGAACAGCTCCCTTCTAAATCAGGCCTTCCCCCCACTGTCTCTTTTTTAGTTGTTTTTTGGGTGCGTATATTTGTCTCCCTAACTAGATGGCAAGCTTCATAAGACCCGGACAGGCCTGTTTTGTCTGCTTGGCATGTTTCTAATTCCTGACTCACATTTGTCAAATGAATGAATAAATGAATGAGTCCCCCCTGAAGAGCCTACCTCTGGGCCTCACAGCAGAGGCAGCTCCTGTCTGTTTACTGAATGTGCTCCAGTGAGCAGAAACAGTCAC
Organism: Capra hircus; assembly: GCF_001704415.2. Taxonomy (NCBI): domain Eukaryota; kingdom Metazoa; phylum Chordata; class Mammalia; order Artiodactyla; family Bovidae; genus Capra; species Capra hircus. The sequence goes on along the minus strand of NC_030826.1, from coordinate 39,316,168 downwards.
TTTCAATTCTGCAATTGATGGTGGGGGCAGGGTGCACTAAGAGGTTCCTTCCCTCTTCCCACCCTCCAACCCCCCCAGGAAACAGATGGTGAAAATGCTTTAAATATTGCTGCTTCCCCTAGCACATTTCTGAGCCTCTACCCTACCCCACCCCAGCGCAGCCCAGCCCATTTTTAACTAGTGCAGAAATGGAATCAGCCTAGATGGGCTCTGGTAGTCAATTCTCCTTCCATCTAACTCTGGGCACCACTCTGGGTGGGATGAAAATTCTGTATTTAGTGAACTTTTCCCTCTTCTCTCCACAAGCTACCCAGCCGTCTTCAGTCCTCTTCAACTTCCGTTCATACTGCTTTTAAAATACTCCAAACACAATTTCTCAGGCTGTAACTTAGCTTATAGCTCTTCAGTCCAAAAGCAACATATCCCCACTGTGCACCAGGCTCTGGGCTGATGGGGAGTGGGTGGTGGGGAATACACAGGGGAGAGAGACATGAGCCAGCCCTCTAGGACTCACAGTTGATTGGAGAAAGCAGACAGACCAGTTATCATCTCAGTGTAGAAAGGAAGCCCCATTTGACTGGAGAACCAGGCCAGGGCTTGGGAAGTAGGTGGCTTATGTAGTGGGCACTTGAAGGGATTTAGGAACCCACCGTTCTGAGAAGGTGAAAGGCGCTCAGATGGAGGAAACGCAGAAGCAAAATCATAGCTGGGCATGTGCGGGCAAGAACCATGGATGCAGAGCATGGGGGATAACCCGCTAAGGCTCCTGGGGCGTTGTTCTTGGGGGTTCTTCAATGTCAGGAGAGGAGATGGATCTGAATCCAGTGGGCAACAGGGAGCCATGGAAGGTTGATGAGCTGTGGAGTACCAGACTCTGAGCTGTGCTTGAGAAAGGTTAATAGGGCTGTGAGGCAGATGCTAAGGTAGGGAGACCAGTTAAAAAGTTGTTCTCTTGGGGGAGAGGAGCACTGATGGGCTGTAGGTGGGCAGTGGCCTGGAGGAAGATGAGTCTCATGTGGTGATGGGTCTCTCTTAACTGCCCCCTCCGCCTGATGTTGGTTTGCTTTCTTCACATCTCCTTTTGTCTTCTGGTTTTCCCCAGTTTATGCAAAGAAGGAAATTCACACACAAACAACAACAAGCAGTTCCCCCCTTCCTCTGTCTCCTCCAGCCTGGTTCTCTCTTGGCCTGGGCTCTCCTTCGCTGGGTCTCAGGATCCTGGACCCCTTTATAGGGTCTCTTCTTGGCTGAAGGCTCTCTCTTTGCTCCATCCCTATCTTCAGATGCTCACTGTTGGGAATCAAAAAGCTATGTCCAAGCAGGCAGTTTGCCAGCAAATCATGGGAGGAGTACTGCTTTACTCCTAGGAGTTGTCCATCACCAAGGAGCCTGCAGCAGGAGAGGACACCCAGCCCTCCCTAAGGGAGCTCACTCGAAAGAGGCGGAAAGGCCCACACTGATGACACAGCTGGAGACCTGTTGAGGGATGGAACATTCTCCCAGCTCAGAGAGGATCCATGAGCCCTCTCTGCCTCACACAGCTAGTAGGTACAGAAGGTGGGTAGCTTAGGGTTTTGCTTGTTTTGAGTGCCCCAGACACGGCACTTGGAGAAGCGAGAGCTGGCATCTAGTGTGGGCCCCTGTGCTAGGTCTCTTGATTTGCAGGGGAGACTAGTCCACCCAGAGAATTCAAGGGTTTCCTCAGGGTAAGGGGGAAGATGTAAATTCTGGACCCCATTTTCCTTGCACCTCCAGGGCTCTGGACAGGTAGCTCATTGCCCTCCTGGGGCCAGCGTCCCAGGGGATTCCCAGGCCCCTTAGGGGATAGACTCGCGCGGCTTCAGAGACCTCATAGGCAAAGCTTGTGAGAGCCACACCTGGGCTCGACCTGGGCCCCGGAAGACCCCCGAGTCCTAGCCCCGTCTGACTTGGGACGTGCCATGGGACAACTGATGGCCAAGTTGATGAGCATCTTCGGGGAACGGGGTAAGAGGCACATAAGTCATCCAAGTGACCACTTTGACCCAGCTCCCACCTGCTACCCGCCGCCTCTCATCCCCCTCAACCTGTGGGGCGGTCTGGGAAGATGCGATGGGGCACCTCAGGCTCAAAGAATCCTGCGTGGGGGCTCCCTGCCTGCTCCGAAGTCTCCCCTGCCCCCTCCCCCCCCACTCCCTCGTCGGTCGCGCGCTTCGATGCATCCCTGGGCGGCCGGCCCGGCGAGCCTCCTTCCTCCGGCTAAACGCCGCCGCGGGTTTCCTACGGTCGCGACTTCACGCTCAGCTCTTTCTTCAGACCCCTTCTCTTAACAAGAAGCCCTGAGCTCTCCGGACCTTTTGCACAATCATTTTTCTGGAAATGTGGAGAGGGGACAGTGGGGCTCAGCTCTCATTTCCGCTGTCCCGAGGTGGCTCGGGGGTCCCGTCCCGGTGGGAAAGAAACCTGTCCTGTTAGTTTCTTGTGGGGGGAGGGGGCGAGGGAGCAGAAGTAGTACCGTGGGCCGAGGTCCCCCAGCCTGCTGGGAACACTTGTCTCCTTCCTGGGAGGCCCGGTGGGGCACACAATCCCTTTGTCATCGGGTTTGGCCCTGACCTTGCCCTTCCCCTGGATGCCTCCAGAGCACAAGGTTATCATCGTGGGACTGGACAATGCAGGGAAGACCACCATTCTCTACCAGTTGTAAGTGACTCTCGGATACGGAGAGGGCTGGGCCTTCCTACTAGACTGACAGGCATTTGGACCAATGACCGGAGCCCTTTCTTGGGTCTCTTGTAGCCAGGAGAACAAACAGGCGGAACTCTAGTGTGACCTCCCTGGTACAGGGGCCTCTCAGTTCAGTGGCTTCTGGGTCAGGCATTCGAATCCTGCTCGGTATGAGCAACCCCACTGCTCCCCGCCATTTACCCGCGGTCCCTGCCAAAGCCGGTTGTGAGCTTAAAGGTGTCCAAACCTGACCGATGATCTCTTGCTTCGCTCCCCCTAGCGTCAGGTCTCTGCTAACTCCGGCACCCCAGCCTTGCGTCTTCATTTTTCTCCCCCTTTCAGTCCCTTTTCAGACTGGAGAAGGAAATGGCAACCTACTCCAGTATTCTTGCCTGGAAAATCCCATGGACGGAAGAGCCTGGTAGGCTACAGTCCATGGGGTCGCAAAGAGTCGGACACGACTGAGCGACTTCACTCACTCACTTTCAGACCCAAAAGGGAGGGCCGGCTTTGGGTCTGGCTGGACTCTGTAGGTCCCGGTCTAGCAGAGCCTGGCACGTGTGCGTTTCCCGATATTCACTCTCTGGATGGCATCTCTCCTGTTTGGAACTTCCTGAGTATTTACTTAGGAAAATTCTCCCTGAAAAAATATAATTTTTCCTGAAGAAAAGAGAAGTTAGAAGAAAAGAGAAATTCAAACAACATGAGCATATATATATATATATACACATATATAGTAAAGTTCCCTCTCACCCCTAACTCCCAGTTTTATGTCCCAGGTTTTCCAGAGGTATTTCCTACATATAAAAACATGTGTTTTTTTCTAACTCACTTTAAACAAAGCCCCTCTCTGAAGGCCCCCACTTATGTCTGTCTCCTTTTTTCAATCCCTTGCTACTCGAACTGTGGTCCACAGACTGGCAGCACTGACATCAGCTGGAAGCTTGTTAAGAGATGCAAAATGTTGGGCCCCAGTCCAGACCCTCTGGATCAGAATCTGCCATTTAGCAAGATTCAGCTGTATATTAAAGTTGGGGGAGACTGTTCTAATGAGTCTCCCCTTTCTGGGGTCCAAGTCAAGCAGGACTTGATCTCACTCCTGTCTGCATTCCCTCATCCCCAACAGAGACTCTGTCAGCCTGGGCTGAGTTGCTCTGGGTTTGATTCAGCCTGACTTAAGGTGGGGGCCAGAGCTGACAGTGGGCTGGGCTGAATGGTTGGTGCCCTCTCCTACCTCCCTAGCCTGACAAATGAGGTGGTCCATACATGTCCCACCATTGGTAGCAACGTGGAAGAGATTGTTCTGCAAAAGACCCACTTCCTCATGTGGGACATAGGAGGACAGGAGTCTCTGCGCTCCACCTGGAACACATACTACTCCAACACTGAGGTGAGGAGGCGGCCTGGGCTGGAGGGGCTGTGTGATATTAGCCAGCCACTTAACCTCTCTGAGCCTTGGTTCCCCCATTGTCAGATGGAAACTGTAATAATGACCTCTCTGGGACTTCCCTAGTGGTCCAGTGTTTAAGACTCTGTGCTTCTACTGCAGTGGGTGTGGGTTTGATCCCTGGTTGGGGAACTAAGAGCCCACATGCTGTGCAACTTGACCAAAGAATTTTTTAAAAAATGATCTCATGAGTTGTGAAAAATAAAAAAATTAAACAAGTGCTGATTCAGATGTGTTGAATACTTAATGCAGCACAATGCCTGTTAAAATTTTTGAATACTTCCTGGCAGCTTTTTTTGCTTGCTGGCAGCTTTCTGTGTGATGCATCGGATGGGGTAAGCTCTTTGTCTCTGGGGGCCTTACTTTCTCACTCTGGCAGCAGCAGAATCCCGTGGTTTCATTCCTGGAGTGAGAGCTGATTTCAAGCTCCAGTGCTACCACTCTTAGGCTGTATGGCTGAGGGCAAGATACACCTCATCACCTCACCGACCTTCAATCTCCTAGTTTGTAAATGGGGATAGTAACCGTTCCAGTTCCACAAGGTTGTGGTGAGACCCAAGTGGAGTCACAATGCCCAGGACTTGGCATAACCTCTGGCACACAATCAGAAGTTGTGCTCTGTCCACCCTGGGTCTGGATAAAAACGGGATTCAAATGGGACTAGGGCAGTGAGGTCTTGAGACTGGACAGTTTGTTTTCTGTGGGGCTCACATCAAGGCAGAGTAAAGTGGGAAGAGACACATTCATGGGATGAATGAATGTGTATCATCACTCACAACTTCCCTCTGCTGCCCAGTTCATCATCCTTGTGATTGACAGCACAGACCGGGATCGGCTGCTGACCGCTCGAGAGGAGCTGTATAAGATGCTGGCCCATGAGGTAAGCTCCCTGCAGTTGGGACCCAGGGCACTAGCTACTAGCTGTGACCTCAGTCTACTCACACAGCTTCTTGAGTATCATTACTGATGCCCCAGTCTCTGAGCACCTCTATCCTAGCAGCTTGGGCAGGGCAAGATTATTCCAGATGAAGGGCAATAACGCCTTCAGCGCAACTGATCACAGAATTCAGAGCTGCAAGTGCCAGTCCTGACCTCACTTGTCACTCACTGTGGTGGGACCCCACACGAGTGACTGCACTTCTCTAATTCTCAGTTTCTACAAGTGCAATATAAGTGGGAAAGGTCATCAATTCCTACCTCCTGGGATCACTGTAAGGATTCTAGGAGCTGGTTGAGAGGCATTCCATGAACTGTTGGTGTCGTTTCATGTGGTTGTTACTGTTGGGCAGGGCCTCCATACTTGCCCCACCTGGGCAGGGTGCTATCTTGCTGGGAAAGCAAGAGAGCTAGAGAGGGCTCCATGGGGCAGTGAGAAGGGAGGCTGGGTCCTGACAGGCTGACTGGGGCTGGGTTCCTCTCTCCACAGGCTCTACGAGATGCTTCCATCCTCATCTTTGCCAATAAGCAGGACATGAAGGACTCCATGACCATCGTGGAGCTCTCCCAGTTCCTCACCCTTAGTGCCATCAAAGACCACCCGTGGCACATACAGGGCTGCTGTGCCCTCACCGGGGAAGGGTTAGTGGCTGTCCTACCTGGACCTTCAGGGCCTGTCCCAACCAGCTGAGCATCAGAAACTTCTCTCGTCTCTCTCCTGTCAGAATCTGACTCATAGCATCCCTTAGCATCTGGGTCAAGACAGCTGAACACCTACCCACAGTTACGATGCTGTGGGTAAGCAGTGAGCAAGACAGTGTCTCTGTTCTCCAGGGGCTTGTTCTACTGGGGAGAGAGGTGATGCTCCGGTCAAACACAAACATTTTCAGTACTGAGAAATGCTACGAGGAAAGTGAAATTGAATAACAGGGGTGTGTTTGCTAGAGCTCTGGTGGTCAGGGGACTTGTCTACTAGGAGGTGACTTCTAAACTGAGACCTGAGTAAGGAGACAACCATGGGAAGACCTGGGGGACAAGCCTTCCAGGCAGAAATCACTGACTCTGGCCTTGAGTTTCCTTATCTGTAAAGAACGCTGTTTCCTTCCAGTGTTTCTGTAGAGAAGAAATGATATCATTCAATTAACATTCACTGGGAACCTACAGTTGTTCCTCCATATCCATGGAGTTCACATCCTCAGATTTAACCAACTGTAGATTGGAAATATTCAGAAAAAAAAAGAGCCAGACAATTCCAAAAAGTGAAAATTGAATTTATCATGTGCTAGCAATGATTTACATAGCATTTATATTATATTTACCACTTTTTACATATCATTTACAATATATCAGGTATTATAAGTAATCTAGAGTTGATTTAAAGTTCTGATTTAAATCAGTGACTAGGTTATATGCAAATATATGCCACTTTATACAAGGGGCTTGAATGTCTGAGAATTTTGATGTCTGCAGGGGTCCTGGAACCCTGGAACTCCATGGATACAGAGAAACAACTGTACTTTGTGCCAGGTACTGTTCTAGGCACCTGAGAAAAATTAGTGAACAAAACAGATAGAAATCCCTGCCCTCACAGAGCTTACTTTCCAGGAGGGGAGAAAGAGACGCTGAACAATAAAAATAAGAAAAATGTACAGTAAGTTAAAAAGTGATAAGTGTGAAGGGGAAACATCAATAGGAAAGGGAAGTTGGATGTATGTTGGGGAGAATGTTGTAATTTTAGATAATGTGTCCAGGGAGGGGCTGCTGAGAAGAGAGCTGCTAATTAAATATCTGAGGATGTGAAGGAGCTAGGTCATGGTCACACAGAAGGGGCCTTAAATCAGGCCTGGAGAATCCCCTGTCCTCTTCCCTCTCAAGTGGAGTCACAGTGGGTTAGGGGCTTGGATGCCTAGCTGAAGAAGGGGAGACTTTAGGCAGGCCAGCACAAGGAACCACGTATTTCTGGCCATGTCCTTCTAACTCCTGGGTCAAGAGGAGCCCCCCACCCCCGTCTCCAACCCATATTCAGTTCAATTCAATCAGCATTTCCTAAGTAACCCTCATGTGCCATGCTCTGTGCCAAGTGATACAGACATGACCGAGACCCCATTCTTGCTTGGAGTTGCTCACAGTCTAATGAAAGAACTTGCTTATGGAGCCTCTTCGCAGGCTTTTGAAGCCACCCTGGCACTGACCCAATGATGGAGTGGGTGGACAGGTGGCATTGGAGGCTTGCCCAAAGACATTGCTAAGGTGGGTCTCCAGGTCTCTTTGTCCAAGAAGCCCTCCCTGACTCCCAAACATCCAGAGGTCTCTGTACATCTCCTTTCTAAACGTTATCACAGTATGTAGTTATACAGTTATTTGTTTGACCATCTGTTTAATATCTGTCTCCTCTGCTAGACTGCAAGCCCTAGAGGGCATGTCTATTTTTTCACCAGTAACCCCTGGCATAATACCCATTGCACAGTTCATTTATGTTTGTTAACTGAATGCAAAACTAGATATAAATTTGGGCGTTCAAGCAGTCAGCTCTGGGCGGGGCTGGGGGTTGGGAATGCCATCAGCCTCATGGGATATGCTGATCCTTGCCCTGTCCTTTCCTTCCTCAGGCTGCCTGCCGGGCTGCAGTGGATGCAGTCTCAGGCCACTGCCAAGTGATGTCCCAGCCTGAGGCCAACCAGAAACTTGGAGGGTTTTGCATGGACTATGTGGGTAGAAAACCCAAGTGACTATTATTTTTCTATGACGCTCTAGTGACCAGGGGTATCTATGGATGGTGAGATTGCCACTGTACACCCAACCCCCCCACTGAGGAGCTAGGTGGAGCACCCTGTCCCGCAGACAGGACAGCAGAAAAAGCTGCCCTTCACTCCATGGAAGCAGGCATCCTTCTTAAAGACACCAGGAAAGCTGTTGGGGGATCAGGAAGTGGAGGCCCCTCCCTCAGTCCTCAACCTCTCTGTAGGAAAAATGGAGGGCAGAGTAAGAGACCCCTGGAATTGTTCTTTATTTCCTAGACCTCTACACCAACCCCTTAACCCCTACTCCAGCTTTCCGGCCCCTTAGCCATCTTTGTCCCATATGCTTGGGTCAAAGGAGATGCCAGAAAGGTGAAGGGGCTGGCTCAGGGGAAGGAAAGGAAGAAAGTAAAGTCGCTCAGTCGTGTCCATGGACTGTAGCCTACCAGGCTCCTCCCTCCACGGGATTCTCCAGCCAAGAGTACTGGAGTGGGTCGCTGTTTCCTTCTCCAGGGGATCTTCCTGACCCAGGGATCGAACCCGGGCCTTCCGCATTCCAGGCAGACACTTTAACCCCTGAACCACCAGGGAAGGAGGGCAGAGCCAAAACCTGAGAAGGGAGAGGGTGGAGGACCCGACCTTCCAGCCAGAGACAGGTCCTCACACTGCAGGGGGTTCCACTCCTTCCTCACCTTCCGGTTCCCTCTGAGATGCTGGGTCTGACCACAGCTTTTGAGCTTTAAGCTACCCCTTCACTCCCAGTGTCCTTCCAGTGTGAATCCCACTCCTCCCAACATCCCAGATTCCTACAGCATTTGTTTATCTTGTCTTTTTGTAGTGATTTTCCCCCCATACTGTAGTAGGAATTTTATGAAGGTATAATAAATGCCATTGAAAACTGCTCATCTTTTATTGCTGCCTGCTCCTTTGGCTGCACCTCAAAACTGACTCAGTTTCATACAAAGTTCTCTGGCAGGGGAAATCCACCTAGGAAATGGAAAGGGGCTGCCTCAAGGGTCTATATGGGGACTGGCCCTTCGGTCCTGGGCTCTATAGCCCTCTGCCAGGTGACTAACACCAGGTTTGCCAGCACTCAGAGCTCTAGGCTCTGCCTGGGCCTAGGGGACGGAGGGGAGTAGGGGACTTTAGGGGTTGGAAAAGCCCAGGAGTCCTATCAAGGTAGAGCTGAAAACAGGATGGAAACCCATCTGCCTGTCCTGTACAGGGAGCAGTGCTATTACCCCCCAGAAAACTTGGGATGGTCCTGAGGTCAGTGGGTATGTTCTCTTCCAAAGTCAGGAAGTGCACAACCCTGTGAGAGTCTGGACACAGAAACAGTGGGCTCAAGATTTCTTAACCCGGTGGTTTCCATAAAGAGTGATGAGGGGGAAGAACATAGGAAGTCTAAATGTCTCCATTCAGATGCCGTCTTCCTTCCATTAGGTTAGCTACAAAGAAGAACACAATAGGTGAAAATTAATAATTTCCTTATTCCGTAGAAATTCACCCTAGCTGGCAAGCAGCACTGGTACCACGGGGGTATAGCTCAGTGGTAGAGCATTTGACTGCAGATCAAGAGGTCCCCGGTTCAAATCCGGGTGCCCCCTCTAAGGTCTAGTTTGTTTTTCCTTCCCCGGCTTCTTAGTCCTGCAGTGCTCCTCCTGAAGTTCCCTTACAGGCTAAAGCGGAAGGGTCCTTCAACATTGCGGACCTCTTTTGCCGGCGATCAGGGTGGAGCCCCAGGTCCTGCCAAGCCACGCCCTCAGCCTCTTGGGGGCTTGTACAAAGGCCCGCGCTCTTGATGGTAGGGTGGAGGCGGGAGCGCCCGCACGCGGATCTACGTGTCCCGGCATCTCAGCTGCCCGGGATCTCAGTCTGTTGGAAGACAGACTGAGTTTCTAAGGGCTGGGCTTGGGCTGGGACAGGAAGGACTGGAGGTGTCTGTGAGCGTGTAGGAGAGAGATGGGCGCCAAGAGAATCGCTAGGGGCGCTCTGGCAAGGGAGGAAAGGCGGACCCAGGCCCAAAGGAAGGTCCAGGAAGTGAGAAATCTAGGGGAAGTGAGGGGCTTCCCCTCCCGCAGTCCCAAATTGCTTTTTCTTACATCATTAGAATTCTTTAGTTCAGAGTTTCAGGAAACAAACTCTGCATTCAGATAAGTAGTCTCTCGAGATTTATAGTCTCTCTGTCTCTTGAAAATACTGGATTCCACTTCCGTTTGTGGACGCAGTCACAGCGCCTGCGCTGGAGTAGCACTAAGAAGTCATCCGCAGGCGGAAAACCAACAGAGGGGGTATAGCTCAGTGGTAGAGCATTTGACTGCAGATCAAGAGGTCCCCGGTTCAAATCCGGGTGCCCCCTTGTATACCTTTTTAAGGATCCAAATTCAGATTTTCCCAGCCACCACTTTTCTTACAACTTCCTACTTCCACGATTTTGTGTTGACATTTATTTCACCACTTCTATTTTGGGCGAGATGAGGAACGGCGAAACAGCAAAACAAATTTAGAGCAGAGGTTCTCAAAATGTGTTACTGAGAACAGCACCACCAGCCGGGAATGTGTTAGAAATATGGATTCTCGGCCTCAGAACTATAGTACTTGGGGGTGGCTCCCAGAAATCTGTGTTTTATAAGCCCCTCCAGGTGATTCTGATGTACACTCAAGTTCTAGAAGCTTACATTAAAAAAAAAATTGACACGTCATTTGCTTCTAATTATTTCCAAGTTGCTGTTTCAGCCTGAGTCCTTTATTAAGAAACTTTTTAAAACAGACCGCGCGCGGGGCATCCCGGACAGGGGACTGTTCAAAAAGATCATTACCGGAGCTGAAATTCCGTCCTGGGTCCTCTCACCTTGACCTCTCGGAAGGTAGGGGCAAGGAGATGTGAACCCGCCTGGCTGGAGTCGGAGATAGCGAGAAGCGCGTAGGCAGGTCTGGAAAATCGAGGAAAACCGCAAAACACACGCGTTGCGGCTCGTCACGTGGCCACTAGAGGGCAGCAAGAAGCCGCAGCTGGAAGCAGCAGCCTTTTTGATCCTGAGAGTTGGCAAAACCGCAATTTAAATGAGACAACAAGAACTTACAGACAGGCCTAGCCTTGTCCCATTGTAAGTGATTAGGGGACGTCGGGCTAAAGGAGGTCGGTTCTGGGACCCTGGGTCCTGAGGAAGAACGAACTGGGATTCTGAAAGATTAGTCTTTAGGGCCCCAGCCTGTATATATCAGGGCGTCCCCTTCACCCTCATTCTCCCTCCATCCAGCGCTGGATCTCCTTGCCTTCGCACGAATTAGGTCGAGGAGGGAAGAGGCACCTTCCCTGACCTGATTCCCTGCCATCTATTAAATCTCCTAAATTGAGGGTATTTTTATTCTGTTCTGGTAGGGTGAAAAAAAAAAAAAAAGTGATCTATTCCCAGAGCCTGCTTATAAGGTGGTGGCAGTTGGGGTGAGACGTTTCCTTGCTCACCTCTGAAGATTGACTGAGTCGGGCCCTGTGGAGGTCTGGGGTCCCCAAAGAGGAGGGTGACCTCAGTTACTTTCTCGGGGTGGGAAGAAGTCCAGGTTATTTCAAAGTAGGGATGATTCAGGTCCCCTCCATCCCCATGTCTGCGTGGTGGGATAAAGTGGAGAGAAGCCATAAGAGGGCGTGGAATTCAGGCCTCTGCTGCAAGGGGAGACTCCTGGGGTGGGGGTGGGCATCAGATCCCTTACACAACTCTGTGCAACAGCCCAGAAAGTCGGGAAGCCTGGTGGAAATGGGTCGGGTGTGGATGGTAGGAGCGCAGGGTCTGAGAAAGGGGCGCCCACTGTCCCTTCCTGGGATCTGGCCCTTCGAGCCTTCTCTCCACCGCTTTCCCCCAGGGAGTGGAGGAGGGGAAGGCCGGCAGAAGCTAAGGTGCGGTGTAGGGGTAGCTGATGCTCTTCGGGGGTTCTCCCAGCCCGAGGGTTCCCCGCCCTGTCCCCTGCCTCCTCCCGCTACCCTCTCCCCCCGCCTGGGAAGCGGCCGCGGGAGCTCTCGGGGAGCGCTCGGGCAGGGCTGGGAGGGCTGGGGAAGACTCGGGGCGAGCTCCGGAGGCGCCGCGCCCCCCCCCGCCCCGCCCCCTCCCCGGTCCCCGCTCAGGGAGGCCGCTCGGCTCGCTCGCCGCCCGCTGGCGCTGCGCCGCTCTCACTGCTTGCCTGCCCCGCGCTCCGCTGCCGCTCCGCCGCCCACCCCTCCGCCGGCCAGCCCGGGGGACCGCGCCGCCCGAGCCGGGCTGGGACAGCTGCGGGCCGGGGGCGGGTCCTGGCCTCCACCATGCGGGCCGAGCTCTGGCTCCTCGTGCTGGTGCTCAGGGAGGCTGCCCGGGCTCTGAGCCCCCAGCCCGGAGCAGGTAGGACTGGCCAGAGTTGGTGGGGGTGGGTCAGGGTCGTAGGTCGAGGGGGCAGGTGGGCGAGCGTGGGCATGGACAGGTACGGGCAGGCTGGCGATGTCAGAGGCGCCGGGGGTCGTGTCCGAGGGAGGCCAGGAGCGCTGTGGACGGTGGCAGGTGAACAAGGACCCCTACTTTCCTAAACACACAGGGTGTGTGAGTGAGGGTGGAAGGATCAGACCCCGATGCCCCGATTTCTCCTTCCCTCCTGGAAGGACACTGGAGGGACCCCAGCAGAGAGGGAATCCATAAGGCACTGGGCTCTGGCCCCAAAGAGGACGGTGGGAGAGTCACAGGGACCCCTGGCCACACTGGGTGAGGCTGAATTCTGATGAGATGCGGAGTCTGGGATGTCTCTTGCTTCAGTTTTGTTTCCTTTTTCTCTCCGCTGCCCTCACTCCCAAGCTGACCCAGTCTGAGGGCTGAGTGGCAGTAGCCAGGAGGATGGAGGAGACCCACCATCTCTCCTCCAGCAAGGGCAGTGGGGAGCTTGACGCCCTCTCCTCTCTGGTACTTGAAGAGCAGCGCTGGGCCCAGAAAGAAGCAACTTGCTGCTTCCCCACCCCCAGCCTCTAGGGTCCTCCAGTCACTCTGGCTCTACTCTGCCCTGGCGGCCCTTGGCCTTTAGCTGCTCTGGCTCTAGATTAGGAGGGTGGGGTGTCCTACCTTCCCCACAGCAGTTCTCTGCAATCATTCTCCCACCTGGAAAGTCCGTTCGGAGATCTACCTTGAGTCTGTCCTGTTATAAAGGAGAACCATTTTTCAGCAAGTAATTTTGCATTCTCCTCTTTCTTCCTTCTGTATGCAGGCATTCTCTGGGGTTGGGGAGGTGGGTAATTGCAGTCAAGCCTCTTGACAGATTGGGAAGATAGAGTTCCCTGCCTCACAGGCATAGATGTCCCCCAGGGTGGGATGGAGCAGGTGGAGGGTTTGTCCAGGGGGATGCTATAGTTGGGCTGCTGTGTCTCAGAGGTCTGCGGGCATCAGGCACAGCATCAGGGACGGCATTCTTGACTTTAATGGTCCCTGAATATAGTTGAGACAGGCCTGGGTTTCTGTTGAGAAGGAGAGTGTGGGCAGAGGGCAGCGGAAGCCTAGGTGGCAAGAGGCTGCTGATGCAAAACCACCAGTTTTCAGAGAGACCACACAGAGAGTGGCCAGAGATGTGACTTCTAGTTCCAACATCTTGCTTGCTGTGTGACCTTGAACAAGTTACTTTCCTTCTCTGGGCCTGTTTCCTCCCTTATAAAGTGAGGCTGTGGGCAAAATCTTTGTGGGATTATAGGATTGTGAGAGATCTTTTTTATGACTGTCTCTCTTTTTCAGATTTGTTATGATGTGTATGAGGTAATTGCAAAAAAAAACAAAAATTAAGTCAATATAAGAAGGAATGGGTTGGACAGGTCAATTTTTTAGGTCTTTTGCAAACCCATCCTGATGAGATCTTCTGAACTCTGGATATGACTGGATTGATGAGGGATGGCTCTGAACCTGACTGAGATGGGAGATCCATGGAAAGGGGTGGGGAAGAGGGCACTGGAAGGAAACAAGGATGGGCAATGCAGGTGCCAGAGCCAGGCCGGGCTGAGGGCTGCCTCTTCAGAGGTGGTTGGAAGAGGAGATACCCTGGGGGGCCAAAGAGGGTGCAGGCAGAGATTCGAATCACATCTCTCAGTACAGGATGCCCTGTCTCCTCAGCTTTGGCAGATTCAGCCAGGAGAAATGAACTTTCTCTGCAGCAGCGAGACTGGTGAGACTGAAGGAAGCCAGCGGGGGCGCTGCTGACTCTGTGTCGAGCTTTTTTTTTTTTTTTTTTTTTTCACAACGACCAGACTGGGTTTGAGCGGGCCCTGTTTGGAGGCAGGGGTTGTCTTCTAGGGAGAACAGATGTGGGGGTGGGACCCTCTGGGAGAGGGCTGCTCCGATTGGTGGTGGAGCCCTGGTGACAGGTGAGCAGGCAGTTGGGGGCTGGACCTGAGGGGTGGGTGCTGCCATCCAGCCCCAAGGCTCCAAGTCCTCTGTGCTGTGCCCGGAGAGGGGATGTGGGTGGGGAGTGGAAGGGGGCGGGGCTCGGGGGGAGCTGAGATCTCCCCTCCCTCTTGATGAACTGGCCTTGAAACTTCATCTATCATTAAAACAGGAGCAGGAGAAAGATGGATGAGTGACCCAAAGGTACAGTCAGGTGGTGAGGGAGACCAACAGAGGTTGACAGGCAGATAGACAGATGGGGAGACAGGAAGATACTAGGGTGCATGGTGGGAGCTGGGGGCACCCTGGGGTCTGGGCTGAGTGAAACTGGAAGTGCCCACATCAGACAGAGAAGGAAAAGGCCACTGGAGGTGGCATCCTGTCCTGGGAGCTAGCAGATCAGGCCCATCTCCAACCCTGGGTGACCCTGGCCGCTTCATCCTTTTTCTGCCCCTTGGATTCGCCATCTATAAAATGAAGTTTGGATCAGATTGCCTCTAGGGCCCCTTGTAGCCTTGACTCTGCTTCCAGCCTTCTTGCTCACCAGGGAGGGATCTTCAAACAAATGGAGACTGAAATCCAATCTCGGTCCAGTGGCCATTGGACAGCCTCTCCCCACCCCCACCTCTGCTCACACTGCCCCAAACACTCAGGCTGCTGTCCCCTGGGATCGCCAGGTAACTGGCTTCTCTTCATCCGGGTCTCAGTCAGCTCAAGGGCCACCTCTGAGAGAGGCTCCCTAAGGAGCCTGTCCAGAGCAGAAACAACCCCAACCCTTCCGTCCTTCTGTTTCCTCCACAGTCCTTCTCACCATCTCACATTGTCTTACTGGCTGAATTACTCATCTTGTGTATGTCTTTCCCGACTAGAATCTTCATGGGCACAGGGCTTGTGTCTACCTGTTCGCTGTTTTTGCCCCAGCACTCACACAGTGCCTGGCACATAGTGCGTGCATGCACAGAATCTTTGTGACCCTATGGGCCTTGGCTCGCCAGGCTCCTCTGTCCATGGGATTCTTCAGGCAAGAATACTGGAGTGGGTTGCCATGCCCTCCTCCAGGACATCTTCCCAACGCAGGGATTGAACTTGCGTCTCTTACGTCTCGTGCATTGGCAGGCGAGTTCTTTACCACTCTTGCCACCTGGGAAGCCCGCCTGGAACACAGGGCTCAATAAACATGTATTGAGTGAGTGAATGAATTGGAGGGGCTCACAGACCCCATTCTGTCCCTTTGAGAGAAACTCAGAGAGGCAGATTCTTCTTTTCTCCTTTCCTCCCCTCTTTTCCTCTGAGCCACTGGCCATCCCTCGCTGCCCCTTCCTCATGCCTCCCTCTCGCTCCCCAGATCAGGCTCCTCAGTGAGTCTCTGCCTGCCTGCAGGAGGGAAGAGAGTGCGGTTGGCGGCTTTGTAACTGAGAGGCAAGATTTCAATTTAGGGTCTGGAGCCTTCCAGAAACCCCTTGGAAAATTGGTCCTCATATGAAACCCAGGAAAGGCAGGAGGACCCTGCTGGATGCTGTGTGTACAGTGTTTTGTTAAAGACTCACAATGACTTGCCAAGTGTAGGTTTTATCATTTCCATTTTCTAGAGGAGGAAACTTAGAGATTGTGCGATTTGTCCAATGTCGTAGTCAGTAAGCGATAGTCAAGGTTCTATCTCAAGCTTATTTGATTCCAAACTTGTGTTTTTATTGCTGTGATAACAAGGAGGCTTTCTGGGGAGGCTGTGCCCCAAGAGAAGGGTCTTCTAAGCCCTGTGGGTCTCAGGAGTTCTGAGAATTTAAACATGCCTTCCTTCCTTCCTTCCTTCCTTCCATCCATCATCACCTGTGTGTGCTTGACCAGCATCTACTCTATGTCAAGCACCTAGAGCTTGTGGTTGCCCAGATAGCAGTGATTTGTCAGGATCAGGGCTGGGACTATGCACATAGCATTTGGGGTGAGGCACAGAAATGTCAGAGAAGGCGCTGGGAAGAAGTGACATCTCGTGAGACTTGAAGGATGAGCAAGAGCTCGTCAGCTCCATTTATTTATGGAGCAGAATGATTTAGGCTGAGAAAGCTGCCTGTGTGAAGTCCCATGGCCAGAGAGAGTGGGGCTGAGTCCTGGTAAGGACTGGGGGACTGAAGAAGCCAGCAGGGATCTGATCACGAAGAGGCTCCAGTGCTGAGTGGGAGAGCTGGGTTGTCAGCCGAAGGGTCGTGGCAAGAGGGGAGCACAGGAGGGATGGAATGGAGTTTTTCCTCTGGACAGGATGCTCTGGCAGGTGTGTGGGAGACTGGCCCAAGGGCATGAACGGTAGAGGCTGAAGTCATCACCAGGAAAGAGGTGATGGTGGCCACAACCGAGTGGTGGCCGTGGGGCTGGAATGGCATGCTTGGGTGACGGGTGGGATGAAGGTGGCTTGGCTCAGGCACTGGGATGGTGTGACCAGGCCTCCTGAAGTCAGCCCATTGCTTCTTGCCCTGGAGCAGGGCAGTGGCACCAGAAGAGGGTTGGGGCATGGCCACTGGGTTGCCCCTCTGCATTCCAAGGGGTACAGTCTGCCGGGGAACCTCCCAGGTTCGGGCCCAACGGCACCTGTGCATCCTGCCCTGGGGCTGCCCTGCACCTTGCGTGTGAGTCACCTGGTGTACCATGGTGTGAGCAAACCTGCACTTGCTGTGCCTGAGTGCAAACCCGCTCATGGACTGGTCACGTGACCTGGGTTTCCCAGTGTGTAAAATGGGTCTACCACAGCACCCCTCTCATGAGGCGATTGTGGAGATTAAATGAGTTAGTGGGTTTAAAACCCTGGGAATAGTGCCAGGACAGGGTAAGCATTCTCTAGAAGTGAGGTATTATTGTTATTACCCCTCACAGTGCGAACACTAGACTTGTTCGCTACTTGGGGTCATGCGTGGTGGAATGGATGAATACATGGCTAGTGGTGCTCTGGAAACTTCTCGCCATCACTCACAGGCAGGTCCCCTCATATGCAGAGGCAGGGGATGGGTGCTGGGAGGAGGGCAGAGCAGGTGGTAGCCGGGGGTTGGAGCCCACAGGAGGAGGACCCAGGCCTTCAGGCAAGTGTGTGTGTGTGCACATAGGCCCTTACATACGCACGTGCAAAGCCAGCTGTGCTGGCTGCTTCTGCAAGCTGAGGGAGTGATGTCCCATCCTAGTCAACTGGGTGTCAGGGAGACAGGTGCGGTGGGGGCTGGGAGGGCAAGATTCAGGGTTAGGTCAGGGTGGGGCAGGTTCTTGGTGACCACCTTCTCTGTCCTTTGGCCCTTCCCCTTTCTGGATACTTGGTCTCTGGTCCTGGCCCTGAGTCTTCTTACTTATAAAATCGTACTTTTGCTTCTTGCTGTGTGCTCATGGTGGCCTGTGCCATAGGCACAGTTGCCGTTCCCATTTTCTACTTCTACTTAGACGAGTAGACTGATGGGTCCAAGGTCACACAGCCTGTGGGTGTCAGGTGTGCCGTCCCTGGCCACACTTCTGGTGGGGCCCTCTCACCAGGCCTCGGGCCGCACCGTCCAGGCTCCTTCTGTCTCGGATGCAGGACTATGATGCCTGCAGATCCCTAGCAGCCCTTTCCGGGCCAGCTCAGCTCCTCTGCTTGTTCTGCACAAGCTCCTTTCCTGTTCTGGCTCCTGCCCAGGCCTGAGGGCTGCTTGCAGGAGGACCCAGGCAGCCCAGCACAAATAGTTCTGACTCCAGAGACAGCTGTGGGCCCCACCCGAGAGGGGCAAGACAGCCCTGCCGTGGGGTCTGAGCCACAGGCAGGCTGCCTTCCCATTATTGGGTTCAGGTCCATCTCAGCCAGTGGGCATCTTGGGGCAGGGGTCTGGAGACCACCCTTTCCCCATCTTCTCCAGAGCATCTGGTTGCAATTAGGGGCAGGGGAGTGAAAGGAGGCCGGCAAGGATCCAGCAGGCGCCAGCAGCCAAGAATGACTTAATTGGATAAAATGTCTAATGACAAACCAGAGCCCCACAGCAAAGAGTCCTGGCCCTAGCCCCAGGCCTGGTCCTGGCCAAGCCTTTTCTCAACCTCTGTCCTTGCTGGCTCCCAAGTTACCTCCAGTATCCTATTCTCAGTTGTGCAGTGATTGAGCACCCACTGTTTGCTAGGTACCAGGATGCACATTTACGGTAGGTGGCAGAGTCCTGGGGGAACCCAAGTCTACCAGGGAGACGGGCACATAGTTGGACCACTGGCGGGTGCTGCAGGAGAGAAGGCTACCCCGGGAGCTCTGGGGACCAGGTGGGGCAGGGCATCTGATACAGCACAGGCCTGAAACTGATGGAGGTCACAGGGAAGGTCGGCTCCTCCCATCTGGTGCATATACACGTCCATAATAGGTGTGGCAGTTGGAGAAACAGGATAAGACACATCTTTGTGGGCATCCATAACTCTTTTTCTGAAAGGGGAAAGCATGGTTTCTGTGTCATTTGGAATACATTCAATGACCAAGAGGGAACTGGAGAGAATATTGGGTTGAGGAGCGGCTGATGGATGGCCTGGGTGCAGCCGCTCTTCAATGCTGTGCTCACCGCAGACATTGCCAATTGATCGTGACCATCTTTCCTGCTAAACACAAATGGAGCCTCAGAATTCTTCCCAATTAGAGCGTTCCTGATTCTCACTAATCCATTGGAGGTGGCTTTTGAGATGAAACCCATTTGTTATCCTCAATGGATTTGTAAAGCTCCTTGTTTCATGGGGAAAGTGCACTACCTTGCTCAAGGTAGTGATAAGACTAAACAGTGCTCCCCACTATGGAGACATCTTCAGTTGTCACAGCCTGGGAGGAGGGGCTACTGGCATCGAGTGGGTAGAGGCCAGGAATGCTGCAAAAAAAAAAAATCCTGCAGTGCATGGGACAGTCCCCCACAACAAGGAATTATCCAGTTCAAAATGTCAGTGGTACCAAGGATGAGAAGCTCTGAACTAAAATAACTCTGCTCTCTGGCTTCTAGTCCCTGGAGTCCCTTGGAAGATGAGATTATGTGCCATTTCTGGCAGAGAAATAGGGAATTGGTTTGGAAAGTACTAGAGTGGTTGTTCTCACCCTTGTCTCCCTTGTTAGGTCCAGGGCTTTTCAAAAACTCTCCTGGGGATCATTCAAGTGTCCTCATGCACAGGCCACACCACAGACTAACTACATCAGAATCTCTGGGGTGGAGAACCCAGACACGAGGAATTTTTAAAGCTCCCCAGATGATTCTAGTGAGGTTGAGAATAATCAACCCTTTAGGGGCAGATCAGCCTGGGTTTGAAACTTATCTCCATCCCTGATCTGTTCTATGACCTTCTTTAACTTCTGTGAGCTGCTGATTCCTTTTCGAAAAATGGAGAGCATCAGATTTTCAGTGGAGGGCTGGAGTGAGGGCTCAAGCGTTCTGTATGCAAAGTTTGTGGGGTGGAGCTTGGTGCATGCTGGGTGTCTCCTGCCTTGGTGTCAGTGACCCCAGAGTCAATGATGGTATCAGAGGGGGTCAGGGCTTCTCAGAGTAAGTGGGCTGATCCCCCTCCTGGCCTTCACTCTGGCAGCCAGGACTCAGCTTTCTGTCCCTTTCTCCCAGGTCAGGATGCAGGCCGAGGCTCTGGAGGGGCCACCCAGGGAACCGCGTGGAGCTGGAATCGGAGAGCCCGAGAGAGCCCTGGCCAGGTGTCGGAGCTGGACAGGACTCAGCTGAGCCAGGACCTGGGTGGGGGCACCCTGGCCATTGACAAACTGCCGGATAACGGGACCAGGGTGGTGGTGAGTGCTGGAGGGACACAGAGGGGGAGGGAGGTGGTGGGGGGGGTCCCCAGGTGCCCCTTGTAAGCTTGTCAGAGCCACAAGTGTATCCTTTGGGGTCGATCCTGGAGGTCAGCATGGAGAGAGGGCTCCCAGGGGAGGCGATGGAAGCCTGGCCCAGCCTGGGTCAGAAAATCTTAGCATCTCAGAGCTTCACAGGCTGCCTACCTCCTTGTGGACTCAGAGAGGGGCAGTGACTTGCTCAAGGATGCACAGCATTACCACAGGGTTCAAGACACTGGACTCTTCCATGTCTTAGGGCCTCCACTAGAAGCAGAATGAAGGTGGCTATCACTAGTCACATTGACTGCCAGCTCTGGCCCTGTGCCTACTTCATTTCTGTACCATCTACAGACCACATGGCCTCAAAGGGTTAATGGTGTGACTGCTCAGCCCCAGGGCAGGACACTCTGAGCAGAGAAGGCAATTAGGGTGGTGCAGCTGAAGAAAACCTCCTCTGCCTGGGGCAGTCCTGGGGCTGGTGTAGCAGGGAAGACCTGGAGACTGCAGTAGAAGAGCTGATGGGGGCTTCTGTGTCTGGGAGAATCTGTAATTGCGTGTGTGTCTGAGGGTTACTGTGTATTATGTACCTTTGCCTGTGTGTCTGTCACCGTGGGCTGCTGTGTCTGTGATGAGTGTGAGTGTATGAGAGAGACTGTAGGAGCATGGGTGTGAGCGGAGGCAGCCACGGCTGCAAGTGAATAGGGTGGATTCTCAGGCGGCAGAAAAACTACGGAAGGAGAAGCAACAAGAGGATGGGCATTTCTTTATGTGTCAATAACTCGTTTTTTAAATCCAAGACACGCACGCAATCAAAAAGGTCAAATAGTGCTGAAGTCAGAAAATAAAACACAGCAGTCCGCCCCTCCGCTCTGGACCTGCCCACTCCTTGCTCAGAATATGGCACTTTGAGCCTTTTACCTGGCTTTTACCTCCATGTTCCTAAGTAATTTGCTTATGCAGCTGCCTCTTGATAAATCTGTTTAGACATTATATGTTGATTGCCCATTGTGTAGATGAAGATTCACCTTCTGTATACTCCCCCAAACGTGGTTTAATGCTCTCAATATTGTTAAATCCATAGGCTCTGCTTTTTATCTTTATCAGGTAAATATTGTTCACCACTAAGCCAATCAGGGCACTATCATTGTTTCCTTTCTTGCATCATTTTTGCTTTTCCTACCTCCCACCCCCACCTATTGCACTAACAGTACATGTACTTTTTTTTTAATTAATTTTTTTTTTAATCTTTTGACTTCACTGCACAGCATGTGGGCTCTTAGTTCTCTGACTAATAATCAAATCCACATCTCCCTGCAATGGGAGCACTGAGTCTTAACCACTGGACCACCAGGAAAGTCCATAGCTCTGTATTCTTAAGCATTCACTGGCCTCAAACATAATTTTTGGTATGGTCAAACCTGTCTTTTTTTTTTTGGAATCTCTCTCCTGTTGTCACGCTGCTCCAACCTGGCCTGGTGCTCGCCTGCCTGCCCGCAGCCATCCTGGAACTCCCTAATCTCTCTCTTCACTGGGTGCCCTGTCCTCTTGATCCTGTGTCTTTTCTTTCCTGCTTTGCTCCCTCATTTGTTTAGCTTCCTGAGAAAGGTTATAGAAGAAGAGAAATTCTTTGGAGAACTTGCACGTCTGAAAATGCCTTTATTCTATCCTCGCACTTGATTGATGGTTTGGCTGAATATAGAATTCTAGATTAAAAATAATCTTCCTTCACGAGTTTGCAGGCATCTCACATGGTCGTCTGGCTTCTGATGTCACTGTTGAGAGGTCTGATGTCGTGCTTAGGCTCATTGTAGATAACTGCTTTCCCAGAAGCTCTCAGAGTGTTACCTTAAGTTAACCCCAGCCTTCTAAAAGTGTCTGTCCTGTCTTTCTCTCTCACAGCTCTGGACAGTTGACGGGCTATTTCAACCCAAACACTTATATTCACCAGTTCTGGAAAATCTTGTTTTATTGCTTTGACTATCTTCTCTGTACTACATACTCAGTTCTTTCTTCCAGATCCCTTGGTTAGATGTCCATCTAGGGAATTGATTCCCAAACTTTCTTCTCTCTTCTGTTGTCTATCCCTTTGCATGTTTTGTTGCCTGTTAGTTGGCTTGTAAGTGTTGTTGTTGATCCACTTTCTGGGATTTTCTTTCTTTCTTTCTTTCTTTTTTTTAGTATTTATTTATTTGGCTTTGCTGGGTCTTAGTTGCAGCCCATGGGATCTTTGCTCTTTAGTCGCAGCATGCAAACTCTTAGCTGCAGCATGTGGGATCTAGCTCCCTGACCAGGGATCAAACCCCTGCCCTCTGCATTGGGAACACAGAGTCTTAGCTACTGGACCATCAGGGAAGCCTCCTCGACCTTATTTTCTACTATCATATTTTTCGTTTCCATGAGCTATTTATTCTTTTCTTTAAAAAAATAGTCTCCTATGGTTCTTGTGTCATGGATGTAATAGCTTTTCTAAGGATATTTTTTGAATTTTAATATTTTTTTCCTGCAGCATTTCTTTCTTTCTTTCTGTTTTTTAAAAGAGTTTAATGTAGGAACAGTATACACAGAGGGGCCAGGAGTGGGCAGGGTGAAGGAAGAGAAGATGTTAGGAGAAGCTGCAGCAGGGAGCAGCTAAAATTGTGCACGTGAGCCTGAGCTGGCAGGGAGAGAGGCTCCTCAGAGGAGGGGGAGCTGTGCCACTCTGCCACAGGGGCTGCTGGACCAGGCACACCAGTGTGCGTGGGAGAGGAACCCAGCCTCTCTGCAGCCTGGTACGGAGGGAGCAGGGTAACACATGCTCTGAACTGTCTTTCTGCATTGTTTCTGTGACTTATTTTTCCCTTTACCTCAGCCTCCGATGTGGCTTGGCACCATTACTGATCCTGTCTTTATTTAAAACGTTAACCTTTTGTTCCTCGTGGACGTTTGGGCATCAGTTGAACTAATTAATTTGATTTTAAAAATATATGGCATTAAAATATTCTCTTGATGGCTGAGTTTGTTGATGCCACTTATCAACAAAATTATTTACAAATTTTTTTATTGGAGTCTTGTTGATTTACAATGTTGTGTTAGTTTCAGGTATGTGTGTGTGTTCGTTGCTCCATCGAGTCTAACTCTTTGCGACCCATGGACTGTAGCCCACTGGGCTCTTCTGTCCATGGAATTCTCTAGGCAAGAATACTGAAGTGGGTTGCCATTCTCTCCTCTAGGATATCTTCCCTACCCAGGGATTCAACCCAGGTCTCCTGCATTGCAGGCAGATTCTTTACCATTTGAACCACCAGGGAAGCCCAGCTCTAGGTGTGTATACAGCATAGTGGTTCAGTTATACATACATATTTTCATTCTTTTTCGGATCCTTTTCCCATATAGGTTATTACAGAACACTGAGTAGAGTTCCCTGTGCCATCGTAGGTCCTTGTTGATTACCTATTTTATATCTAGTAGTTTGTCTGTGTGTTAATCCCAAGCTCCTAATTTACCCCTCCCCACCATGTTTCCCCTTTGGTCCCCATAAATTCATTTTTTAAATCTGAAAGTCTGTTTCTGTTTTGTAAATAAGTTCTTTTCGCTGGTGCCATTTTAAGGGTTAGACCGGAAGTCGGGGCCTCCCTCACCTCACCCTAATACCAATCCTGACGTGGAGCCTCAGAGAAGGCAGTCCCATTCACTTCCCATCCTGCCCTGTCTTCTTCATCCAGCAGAACCATGGAGCCATGGTGGGGTGATGGGACGGAGGGCCAGGGCAGGGGAGGCACCCTGAGGAAGGGAACGCCTGGAGGCTCACTCCTCCCCCAACCTCCAGCTTTGTTGGGCCATCAGTTAAAGAACTGGTATTTGCTCTGGGCCAGACACCACGGTCAGAGGACCATGGCCCAGTTTGGGCAGAGAGGCCCTTGCGGAAGAGAGCCACAGAGACGTGGCCTTCTGGAAGCAATTGTCTGTGGGCGTTCGGAAAGGGCAGTGGGGATCGTTAAGAGCCAGTATGGATTCAATAACCCCAGAGCCTAAAAAACAACATAAATTCTCGGGCTCCACCCGGAACTGACTGGTTGAGAAACACTGCAGCTGTCCCCCCATATGATACTGATGGTTCTCTACGTGTGGGAACTTCTGAGCTATAACATTCCACGCCCATTTTAAAATCCATTACCAGACTGATCACCGGAAGGGGAGGCTTTCTCAGGTGCCATGCGTCTGTACTTGATCACAAGACTTCCACTACCCTGGGGGCTTTGTGGCCCCCTCCACACATCAGGAGTCCACACGAAGGAGGACTTCTCGGTGGTCTGATGGTTAAGACTCCGTGCTTCTACTGCAGGGGGCAGGGGTTCTATTCCTGGTTGGGGAACTAAGATCCCCCATGTCATTTGGTGCAGCCAGAAGGAAAAAAAAAGAGTCCACGTGAAGGAGCACGGCCCCACCCTGGAAAGCCCCTCTGACTGCAGTAGACGTGTCCCTAGCTCTGCCCAGAAGATTGGAAAATCAAACTTCTAGATGAGACTTCTCTGACAGTCGGAAGAGAGTTCAGATGTCAGATTAGGAACCAGAAGCCCTCCTCTGTAGGCTGGATGATAGGTGGCCTCAGGCCGGATGAAACTTCCAGGACAAATATAAATCCTGGCACTTCAGCTTAAGATCAGGTGGGAGAGATGTGGCTTAGCAGCAGTTCATGAGGAAAAGAGTTGGAGCTCCTCACTGCTTGTGGGCTGGGATGAGTCAGGAGTGTGGAGTGGCTGCCAAGGACGGAGGTGGGAGCCAGCTGTGTTCATGGAAACCCACAGAAACCCCGGCGACAAGGGTTGGGGCTCTGGGAATCCTGTGGTGGGGAGGGAGGGTGTTTCTTGCCTTGACCATGGCTGAGGGGCTTGTGTCCCGTTTCAGATGGTTATGTAGAAACCAGAGTAGTCTGAATGGTTGAAGGAGCCTGGAGTATTTAGCCCGCAATAGAGAAACTTCTAGATGTGGCTGTTTTCTAATAGCTGCAGGGTTGGGGCAGAGGGAAAGGATTATTTTTCTCTATAGCTCATATCCCTTCCTGTATGGAATTATCTGTTTATTTGTATTGCCTCTCTTTCCCTGAAACCGAGGCACATGTGATCTGAGATTGTCTTATCACTCTGTCGCCAGTGCCTGGCCCACAGTGGGCGTTCCTCCTTGGAAGGAACAAAGGAGGCAGGGATTTCCCATCTCCAGAGGCCTTGAAAGACAGGGTTGGTGAAGAGAAGAGGTTTTGCCCGGGGTGAGTCGTTGGATGTACTGGCCTCAAAGGACCCAACTCTACTAACTTCTGGGTTCCCACACACGTAAGACAATGTCAGTGCTTATATACCCTGTACGCACCGGAACACATGTACACGCACTGCGATCTGGCGTGGGGGCCTCGTGCCTGAATCCTCAGAGAGGTCTGTGCTCCATTCCTACCTGGCCTTGAACCCATTAGGCCTTGCCCTGAGCAGCGCTCAGTGGAGAATGGTAATGACTGCCTCTCTTCAGCACAGCCAGACCTCCACACCCCCCGGGCTGTGTGCTCACCCTACCCTGGACAGCAGGCCCTCTTGAGGTGTCCCAGGAAGGGGCCCAGAGAGGCCTGCTTCTCCTGTGTCTCAGCATCTCTGAGAGCTGGATTCTCCTTGTCCAAAGGAAACTCCATCTTGGCAGCAGAGGGCTGAGCGAGAGGGAAGTGGCAGAAAGGGGACATTTCAGCAAGCTTGATTTGGTCTGCTTCAGAAAGTTCTCTTCGGCCTCCACAGGACAACATTTCCACCATTTATCCACATCACAGTCTGTTCTGTGCCAAAAGGAACCAGACTCTGGTTCCTGGCACCTGGGCTACCATCCCTTTTGTCCCCACCCCCACCACCCCACCCAGGAGCCCCCTCATTTCCCTTCATGGCTCCTTAGTCCGCCCTCCTGGCCCCGGCTTCCCTGCTGGCCCAGCTCCCTCACCTCAGCCTGTCTGCCCAGCCCCCATTCCAGACCTTCTCTGCCCAGCCCCACCGCCCCCACCCCCATCTTCCTGTCTCACTCCTTTGGCCTCACCCCTTCTTCCTAGTCCCTTCTGCACAGCACCTCCTGCCTGGCCACCTTGCCACAATGCTCCTTCAACTCGGACCTCTTGCTTTGGAAACTTTGAGGCGTCTGGCCTGTGTTCCCAGGGTGGACTCAGAGCCATCTCCTTGGATTTTATTCCCACGCCCACTCTGCCACCATCTACCATCCTATTTCCCCGTGGAAATAGGATTCTTGTCTAGACTCAAGCTTTCCAGAGATTTTCCACCAAGGCCAATCCTGAGGCCCTGGGGACACTGGAAATTTTATAGGGGAGGGAGGGATTGGGGAAGGCTGTAGTGCTAAGTCAGAAATCTGGGAAGAGGCACAGTTTATCCTCCAAGAGGCTGAAGGGGAATATCTTCAAACCTGGGGATTTCCAAATCCAAATGAAGGGTTTTCTTGGTTCTGTGGTTCATGTCTGGTACACAGTTTGGGAGGAACCAAGTTTAAGAGCATTCAGATTTGGGAGTTCCCCCGTAATAGAACAGTTTTACTCCATAACAGAAAATTCTGACTCCCCACCTCTCACCCCAGTATTCCCCCTGGCCTCCCTTCCCTGAATTCCTCTCCTCTCTCTCTGACCCAAGCAAAACTTCCCAGCTCATCTGACCGCCCTGGCAAGCCTAGGAATGCTGAGGAACTCTGCAGCTGGGCAGGACCACAGCATTCAAGACAGTTGGGCAGCAAGAGGGACAAGTGGGTGCATCTGCCTGGTTTCTACACTCGCCCAAAGGAAGCTGTTCCCCAAATGAAACCTCTAGAAGGCCCCCTCCCCAGACCTGAGGGCCTAGGGAAGACAGGACAGACAGACTCGAAGCAGGGACACAAGAAGAGCCCCAAGCAATGGCTCAGGGAAGAACCCAGGCACGCCAGTGCCTGCACTCAGGGGCAGGGGTGGGGTGAGGAGGCTGCTAGGGGAAGACTCCTGAGGGTAGAGGGTGACGTGGGTGGAAGGAAAGTTGTGAGCTGAATTGCAAAGAGAGAGAAAATAAGAGATATTGTGAAAAGGAGGCGTGTCCTGAGAGGTGAAAGATGGAGTCCGGACATTCAATCCAGCGCTGCGGAAAGCGTACCACCGTCCTGGCCTCCCATCTGGCATGCACCAGCGGCAGACCTTGGGCCGGGCACTTATAAAACCTTCAGTTAATGAACGTGGCATTTCAAACCCGTACTAGCTTCAGATTTCTCAAATGGAGTGGGTAGGTACTGATCTTACAAAGTTGAGACTCAAAAGCAAAATGCCAGGCACTTGATGGGTTCTCAGTCGGGGATGTCTCCCCTGCGTGGCTCGGTAAGTGTGCCACAGCGCCATCTGCTGGCTGCTCAGCCTAAGGCGGTCCGCCTCCCACGCAGGTCCCTTTTGTTGACCCTTTCTCTTTCCCTTCAGCCGGCTAGTTGGTTGGTCGGTCGGTTGGTTGGTTTTCTTTCTTTTTTGTCGAGGTGAAATTCACATTAAGAAATTAACCATTTTAAAGTGAAGTGCGTTTAACATGCCCACGGTGTTGTGCAACCATCATCTCTATCTAGTCCCAAAACATTTTCATCCCCCAAAAGGAAACCCTGGATGTAGGCTGTCGCTCCACAGCCCCCGCCTCCAGTCCCAAGTAACCCCCAATCTGTGTTCTCTTTCTATGAATTTACCTGTTCTGCATAGTTCATATATAAATGAAATACCATATATGATCTTTCATGTCTTGTTTCTTTCCCCTGGCATAATGTTTTCACGCTATCCATTTTATGCCTGAATAGTGTCTTCCATTACATGGATATACCACAGTTTTGTTCATCTGTTCCTTAGTTGATAGACATTTAGGTTTCCTCCTTTTGGCTATTGTGAACAGCGCTGCTGTGAACATGTATACCTGTACTTGTTAGAGTACATATTTTCAGCTCTTTGTGGTATATACCTAGAAGTGAAATTGCTGAGTCATAGTGTAATTCTATGCTAAACTCTTTGAGGAACTGCCAGACTGTTTTCCACAGTGACTGAACCATATTACATTCCCACCAGCAATGTATGAGGGTTCCCATTTCTCCACATCCTTGCCAACATTTGTTCTTTCTCTCTCTCTTTTTTTTAAATTATAGCATCCTAGTGGGTGCGATCTAGTATCTCACTATGGTTTTGCTTTGTGTTTCCCTAATGACCTAAATCAAATCCCTTATGATTATACAGTGGAAGTGAGAAATGGATTTAAGGGACTAGATCTGATAGACAGAGTGCCTGATGAACTATGGACGGAGATTTGTGACATTGTACAGGAGACAGGGATCAAGACCATCCCCATGGAAAAGAAATGCAAAAAAGCAAAATGGCTGTCTGGGGAGGCCTTACAAATAGCTGTGAAAAGAAGAGAAGAGAAAAGCAAAGGAGAAAAGGAAAGATATAAGCATTTCAATGCAGAGTTCCAAAGAATAGCAAGGAGAGATAAGAAAGCCTTCCTCCACGATCAATGCAAAGAAATAGAGGAAAACAACAGAATGGGAAAGACTAGAGATCTCTTCAAGAAAATTAGAGATACCAAGGGAACATTTCATGCAAAGATGGGCTCGATAAAGGACAGACATGGTATGGACTTAACAGAAGCAGAAGATATTAAGAAGAGGCGGCAAGAATACACAGAAGCACTGTACGAAAAAGAGCTTCACGACCCAGATAACCATGATGGTGTGATCACTCACCTAGGGCCAGACATCCTGGAATGTGGAGTCAAGTGGGCCTTAGAAAGCATCACTACGAAGAAAGCTAGTGGAGGTGATGGAATTCCAGTTGAGCTATTTCAGATCCTGAAAGATGATGCTATGAAAGTGCTGCACTCAATATGCCAGCAAATTTGGAAAACTCAGCAGTGGCCACAGGACTGGAAAAGGTAAGTCTTCATTCCAATCCCAAAGAAAGGCAATGCCAAAGAATGCTCAAACTACCGCACAGTTGCACTCATCTCACACGCTAGTGAAGTAATGCTCAAAATTCTCCAAGCCAGGCTTCAGCAGTACGTGTACCGTGAACTTCCAGATGTTCAAGCTGGTTTTAGAAAAGACAGAGGAACCAGAGATCAAATTGCCAACATCCACTGGATCATGGAAAAAGCAAGAGAGTTCCAGAAAAACATCTATTTCTGCTTTATTGACTATGCCAAAGCCTTTGACTGTGTGGATCACAATAAACTGTGGAATATTCTGAAAGAGATGGGAATACCAGACCACCTGACCTCCCTCTTGAGAAACCTATATGCAGGTCAGGAAGAAACAGTTAGAACTGGACATGGAACAACAGACTGGTTCCAAATAGGAAAAGGAGTACGTCAAGGCTGTATATTGTCACCCTGCTTATTTAACTTATATGCAGGGTACATCATGAGAAACACTGGGCTAGAAGAAGCACAAGCTGGAATCAAGATTGCCGGGAAAAATATCAATAACCTCAGATATGCAGATGACACCACCCTTATGGTAGAAAGTTAAGAGGAACTAAAAAGCTTCTTGAAAGTGAAAGAGGAGAGTGAAAAAGTTGGCCTACAGCTCAACATTCAGAAAACGAAGATCATGGCATCTGGTCCCATCACTTCATGGGAAATAGATGGAGAAACTGTGGAAACAGTGTCAGGCTTTATTTTGGGGGACTCCAAACTCACGGCAGATAGTGACTGCAGCCATGAAATTAAAAGACGCTTACTCTTTGGAAGGAAAGTAATGACCAAACTAGATAGCATATTGAAAAGCAGAGATATTACCTTGCCAACAAAGGTCCATCTAGTCAAGGCTATGGTTTTTTCAGTGATCATGTATGGATGTGAGAGTTGGACTGTGAAGAAGGCTGAGTGCCGAAGAATTGATGCTTTTGAACTGAGGTGTTGGAGAAGACTCTTGAGAGTCCCTTGGACTGCAAGGAGATCCAACCAGTCCATCCTAAAGGAGATCAGTCCTGGGTGTTCATTGGAAGGAATGATGCTGAAGCTGAAACTCCAATACTTTGGCCACCTCATGCGAAGAGTTGACTCATTGGAAAAGACTCTGATGCTGGGAGGGATTGGGGGCAGGAGGAGAAGGGGACGACCCAGGATGAGATGGCTGGATGTCATCATGGACTCGATGGACATGAGTTTGAGTGAACTCCGGGAGTTGGTGACAGACAGGGAGGCCTGGCGTGCTGTGATTCATGGGGTCACAAAGAGTCGGACATGACTGAGCGACTGAACTGAACTGAACTGAACTGAATAACTAATGATATGAGCTTCTTTTCTTGTGCTTGTTGGCCATTTGTATATTTTCTTTGGAGAAATGTCTACTTATGTCCTTTGCCCATTTATTTTTCTTTTGCCCATTTGAAAAACTGGGTGATTTGTCTTTTTGTCTTAGGCAGGTTTCTTAACCTCTCTGAGCCCATTTCTTCATTGTTACATGAGGATGCTCTTGCCTAATAGCAAAGGTGTCTAACCTACACTAACCTACATAAAAGGGCCCGGGGTTGGGAATGACAGACATTAGCTGACTCTGAATTAGGCTCTGGTTAAGTGACCAACCATCTGTGCTTTCCCGAGATGGTGCTGTTTTTGGCATTGAATGTCCAGCATCCTGGGAGACCCCTCAGTCTCAGGCACATTGGGACAGTGGGCCATCTTGATCTGGTCCCAATATGGTAAATAGTGTGTATCTTTGCTGCATTGTCACTCTAAACCTCGGTTTCCTCACCTAAATGTCTCATAGAGTTTTCATAAAAATCAGTTGAGCTAATTGGCTGAAAAGTTAATCAGAAAGGTCTAGGAAAAATGAGTAGTGGTTTCTCCCCAGATCTTAGCTGGAAGTACAAAAATGGGACCCCAGCCACAAAGGAGGATTTCCTGGCCTTGAAGCTTTAGGGGCTACTCTTCATATTATCACAATTACTCATTGTATAGTGGGAGCTTGTTAGGAATGCAGTTGCTCAGGCCCCTCAGACCTGCAGAAACAGAATCTGACTCCCAGGTGATTCTTATGCACATTAAAACTTCAGAAGCACTGCTTTATCAGAGGCTTTGAAGCAGGGATGATAATTCCAGATATGAAAAGTGTATCAACAAATTCATCAGAGTAGTATTTAAAATAGAAAAATAGAGCATAAAAACTGGAAACTATCTAAGTGCTCCTGAATAAGGAGATAGTTAAGAAAATTATGTGTTTTCTTCTGAGTAGATGGTCATGACTCATTTACAAATGATTGTTAAAAGACCATGTTCAGCATCAGAAACTGCTTCAGATAGCATGAAACATGACAGAAGCCGTCCACACAACTGGGTAGTCAGCAGGATTATAGCCACGTGAAATTACATCCAGATGAAAAAGACTAGAAGGAAATATGCCAGAATGGGACCAGGTGATGGGTGGAGGAGGCCTTTTTTTTGTTGTTGTTGTTGTTCCTTGTTGTTTTAATTCTCTATGGTTACATGAAATATATTGATGCTGTCAAAATCTCTGGTTGACTGATAGATACTCCTCCAAAAGCCCACATATTGAATCAGTGTCAGGATAAGATGATTCTTCCATTTCCATGAAGTGTCAGGGGGTATTAAAAAATACTTTGTCTAGAAAGCCAGTTCACACCCTCTTTCCAAGCCTGGTCCAAACCCCTCTTTCAGCACCTTCTCAGGTCAGCCTCATGCACCCTGACACCTCTTTACCCATATGGTCTTCAGCACCATATCAAAGCCTCTTTGTCTAGCCTGGGTCTCTCCCTTTCCAGGCTAGCCCATGGGACCTACTTTCTGCAATTCTGTGATGACAATGTTCCATGTGGTTTATTTCAGTCTGAGGCTTGAATGCCTCAAGAGGGCAGATCGAGGTTATTATGTAGGTGCATGAGGTGAGGGAGACTAAAGGAGCCCTCCCTGAGAGCTGGCCTCACTCCCCGGCCTTACATTTCATCCACTCAATGACAAAGGTCAGTATAGTCAAAGTTGTGGTTTTTCCATTAGTCATGCATGAATGTGAGAGCTGGACAGTAAAAAAGGCTGAGCACCAAAGAATTGTTGCCTTCAAACTGTGGTGCTGGAGAAGACTCTTGAGAGTCCTTTGGGCAGCAAGGAGATGAAACCAGTCAATCCTAAAGGAAATCAGTCCTGAATATTCATTGGAAGCACTGATACTGAAGCTGAAGCTCCAATACCTTGGCTGCCTGATGCAAAAAGCCGACTCATTGGAAAAGACCCTGATGCTGGGAAAGACTGAAGGCAGGAGGAGAAGGGGACGACAGAGGATGAGATGGTTGGATGGCATCACTGACTCAATGGACATGAGTTTGAGCAAGCTCTAGGTGTTGGTGAAGGACAGGGAAGCCTGGCATACTACAGTCAATGGGATCACACAGAGTTGGGCACAACTGAGCGATTGAACAACAACACTCCAGGAAGCAAGTGTGTCTAATACTATCTGGGAACAGAGACCTAAAGTGCTGGGCAAAGGTTGCACAGCTAGTGAGTGGCAGAGCCAGGATGAGGACTCAGGTCTTTCAGTCCTCGGAGACCTCAGAGACAGAAACGAGTGACATGTTGGTCCATACAGAGGGCACGTCTTGACCAGAGCTTTTCAAACTTTATTGTGCCAAATAATGCCCTGGGAAGCTTGGGTAAATGTGGATTTTGATCCAGCAGTTTCAGGGTTGCGTCTGGATTCTGCAGCTGGCACTACTGGTAAAGAACCCGCCTGCCAATGCAGGATACATAAGAGATGTGGGTTCATTCCCTGGGTGGAGAAGATTTCCTGGAGTAGGAAATGGCAACCCACTTCAGTATTCTTACCTGGAGAGTCCTGTGGACAGAGGAGCCTGGCGGGCTACAGTCTATAGCGTCGCAAAGAGTCAGACACGACTGAGGTGATTTAGCACACACGCACCTGGATTCTGCATTTCTGGTGAGCTCTCAGGTGAATCTGAAGGTGCTGGTCCCTGGGCCACACTTTGAGTAGCAGGGATCTAGAAAACATTTCCATTGGCCTTGGAAGGCCTCCTAGAGCTGTGGAGGCAGGCAGTGGGATACCCAGTAATCCCCTCAGCATGTCTTGGGTTGGACCCAGCTGCCTGGCCCACCATTCTAACCAGCTCGGCCAGCCTGGCTTCTTCAACAGGCCCTGCAGGGTGCACTTGGTCGCCTGCCCCAGCATTTCCACCTGCCAGTTGGCTGGCAGGTGATGGGCTGATGGTGACAGCTTAGCCAGAGTTTTTGTCCAGAAACGGCTTGAGCTCAGCCAAGGTAAATGCTGCCCCGCTGTCAGAAATGAAGTGCCTGGCAGGCTCCCAGCATGAATAATTGAGGCAGAAGAGACACTGAAACAGCAGGCGCTGAAGATGGAGCTGGGGATGGTTTTGAGGAGGCAGCCTCCACAATCAAGACCTTTCCTGGAAAGGTTCAACAGATTCATCATAACAGCTCCCACTTTTCAAACCCCTACTGTGGCTGCTGGGTTAAGAGCTGTATGTGTTATGTTTTGTCTAATTCTTGCAAGAGCTCTGTGAGAAAGGTTACTGATGAGGGAACTGATGCTCAGAGGGGAGAGGAGTGTGTGGCACCAACTATTATATAGTGAGGCTAGTTGTTGAACTTGGGGCTGCTAACTCCACAGCCCCAGCCCTTGATCCTAGAAGAGTCGTTTTCAAGTTGCAGTCCACAGAACCCTAAGGGTTCCCAGAGGTACCTCGGGGGCCACCGTGGATGGAGGGTGGTAAAGAGGGAAATAGAACAGCAGGCTGGGTTCCAGGCCTTCTCTTTTCTCCCTGCAGAGTGCTTTACTTTGATGTAATTTATGTATTGCGCCGCCATGGAAGGTTAATTGGAAGAAAAGGTTTCATGGCCAAAAAAGTTTGAAAGCCACGTCATGCTGCTTCCCCAAATGAATGTGGTTTACCCACTGGGGCTTCTTGCAGGCATTTCAAGGAAACACAGTTCCCTCTGGCGGACTTGCCAAGTGGTCTGGCTTGTGCTGTGCTCTCTGCCCTTCTGTAGTGTCAGGTCACCCCCATCACAGCTTCAAGCCTCTGGCCACAGTGCCTGGAAGGCTGCCCTCCGAGGCAACAGGTCCACCCCACAGATAGCAGGTCAAATGCAGTGTCAGCTGTGAAGTGTGTGAATTCCTCAGGTGAGTTCACTGCCAGGCAAGCCTCTAAGTCCTTTTCCTTTGTTGTGCCCAGTCACTTCAACTGTGTCTGACTCTTTGTGACCCCATGGACTGTAGCCCGCCAGGCTCCTCTGTCCATGGGATTATCCCAGGAAAAATACTGGATTGGGTTGCCATTTCCTCCTCCAGGGGATCTTCCCGACCCAGCGATCAAACCTGCAGCTCCTGCATTGGCAGGCAGGTTCTTTACCACTGAGCCACCTGGGCAGTCCTTTCAGGAGACATATCTATGTGGAAAACAGTGAAGAAGGCTTCGGACTGAGTGGCCTGAGGAGGCCATTTAGAAGCTTGTATTAATTAGGATACAGATTCAGCTGTTGTAAAAATGACCAACTGACAAGGTACTTGGACATGAAAGAGGTTTATTCCTCTCTTCCATGTAATAGTGTGAGCATAAGTAAGCAGGAGTTGCTGAAGTGTTTCTATGGTGTTAGACACCCAGCTTCCCTCTACAACATTTATCTCTCATGTTATGGTCCAAAATGGCTGTTTCAGCTCCTGCCATCACATCTGCATCCCAGCCAATGGAAACTAAGAAAGGTGAGAGCCTCTTCATTCCTATTGAGGGGAATCATTCTTCTCATCTTCCGTTGGTCAGACATAGTCATATAGCTACATGTAGCTGTAAGGAGGGCAGGGAAATGCGATCTAGCCGGATGCCCATGTGTCTAACAAAAACTGAGCGATTCTGCTACTGAAGGAAGGAGAGGAGGAGGATTACTGGGAGACAGTTTTCAGGGTCTACCATGAGTGGACTTGCACCATCAAAACTGCAGGCCGCTGGCACATGCTAAGGGACCTGCAGTGGCAGACAGGAAGCACCCCCATGGCTGGTGAATCCCAAGCCACCACCAAGCCCAGAGGCCAGTGGCGACTGCCTTTGTAGAAGGAAAAACATGGCAGCCAAGGAAAAGTTCTCCCAGAAATTTAGTTTCTCATTTCTCTCTTTCCATGCAGATTCTTGCTATCTATGCTGGTGAAGGACTCTCTGGGCTATCCCTCAAAATCCTTCCTCTGATCACCCCTAGAGCACAACTGTTCTCTTTAGGGCTCTTTTGGTTCCAAGGAGCCATTCAAGCTGTCTTGGGTAAGGTTATAGAGAGAGTTCAGAGACCTGCCATGGGATTCATGGGCTAGAGATGAAGCCTGACCTTCCAGCCTGACCTCGGACCTAGAAAGCCATCAGGAACCAGGACTGCTTTTTCTGTCTTTTGAGACCCTCCTCAACTCGGTCTCTTTTTCACTTATCCAACACATATTCACTGAAGCCCCATGTGAGGGCTGGCTTCCTTCTCCTTTCTGCGGAACAGCAGTCACACTTAGGAGAAGGCCCTGATTACAACAGAGGCCCTGTGCTCCTCACTTGCTGCTCTGCTGCCCTCTCAGTCATGTGACCGAGTACACGTCCTCTGGGTCTATTGTTGTGGCTTTTGGTCAGGCGGCAGCATGGGGAACCTCCCTGCCCAGGAATTGAACCCGTGCTGCCTGTGTTGGAAATGCAGAGTCTTAACCACTGGACTACCAGCACCTGCTTTGAGTCTGAGCAGGTGGGATCCGGGTTTCCTTACATGGCCTGAAAGCATCTCCCTCGTAGCTTCACTTCCTTGGAGAAGAGCTTGAGGAATTAGGCGACTTCCTTCCTTCCTTCCCTCCCTCCCTCTCTCCTTTCCTCTTTTGACAGAGAACTGTTTTTCTCATCCTCTCCCCTTGCCTGCATCTCAAATTCCTCCTACCCTGCCCCACTCCAGACAGGAATACAGCCCAAGGGATGTGCTTCAAGCTGCACTGTACCAATTCAGGTCTTTTGACTGGAAGGGCCTCCTCAAGTGATGGTACGAGCGTCTGGGGAGGAGAAGACGGGGAGCTGGAGGCACCTTCCCCTGTGCCTGATGTCCTGCCTGTGGGAATGCTGTCCAGAGACTTGCTTCCTTCACAAGTGGCGCTTGTGTCTGTCAGCTGCCATCAGTGATGGGGGAGGATGCCGTCCTTGTTGGAGCTTCAGCTTCAGCATCAGTCCTTCCAGTGAATATTCAGGGTTGATTTCCTTTAGGACTGGTTCGATCTCCTTGCTGTCAGTTCAGATGTGCCATTGGAAGGCTTCTTGGGAACTCCAAGAATGAGCTGACCCTGTCCCAGGATCCCGCAGTAGCACACAGCCTCCTCAGCGGAGCAGCGCTGGCTAGGGTGGTGGGCTGTTTGTCCTTCATGGGCAGAGGACTCAGAGTAACAGGCTGGTGAGACACATCCCCAGTCACCCCACCCTTTGCCTCTTAGGTGACATAGCAAGAGATGTGTCAGCGTCTGTTTGGGCTTCACAACTGCAGAGCGTGGCTTCTGTGCAGGGCTCTCATTTCCAGTGCTTGGAGGTTTGCTGAACAATGTCACCAGGTGAGTCCCAGGGATTAGGTGATGGAAACAAGACCCTTTTCCAGGCCTCCAGGCAGCTGTTTTAAACCTGTTCCCTATGAGCCTCTGTCTCGCTTTGTTTGGTAATAACATCCCATCCTGCTCACTAGAATGCATGGCGATAGCAATAAAACAAAGAAAGAGTAGGCTTTCAACAAACTATGCTTTGAAATTATGAATGGTTGGTCATTCACTTATCAACATATCCTCCAATCAAACGCATACTCTGCTTAAACCCCAGAGGTGGGACTTCCCTGGTGGTCTAGTGGTTCACACTCCACACTCCCAATACAGAGGGACACGGATTGGATCTCTGGTTTGGGAACTAAGATCCCACATGCTGTACAGCACAGCCTAAAAATAACCCATCATAGGTAAAGGCTGACCTTACTTGTGAGGAAATTATGGTCTTCTAGGAAAGGCAGGTATGGAGATAACAAGTCTAAAAGTCAAATCAGTCATCGCAAGTGTGCAACAAATGGAAAGGCAGAAGACCGAGGTGTGATGAGTGTAGCAGGGACATCAGGAAGCCCCTCCTGATGAAAGAGCACCTGAAGAAGTGACCACCGAACTGAGGTCTGAAGGACCGTGAGGAGTCAGCTTCTGAACCGCATGAAAAAGAGGTTTTGAGGCATAGGAAGTACCAAGGTCCTGAGACAGACAAGCACTTGGTGATTTCAGGCATTGAAAGCCCAGGTTCTGTCTAACTGTCCACTCCACTATCCTATCTTATCTTTATTGCTTCCCTGGTGGCTCAGATGATAAAGAATCTGCCTCCAATGCAGGAGACCAGGGTTTGATTCCTGGATTGGGAAGATCTCCTGGAGAAGGGAATGGCTACCCACTCCAGTATTCTTGCCTGGGGAACCCCATGGACAGAGGAGCCTGGCAGGCTATAGTCCATGAGGCTGCAAAGAGTTGGACATGACTGAGTGACTACCCTTTCACTTGTCTTAATGCTCACAAGACGGCTGTTGAAGCTCCAGTCATCATATCTGCATTCCAGGCAGGAATAAAGAGAAGGGGAAAGGCAAGAGGAATGAGCAGTCAAATTTGACCTCTTGTGAAAGGCTCTACTAGAACCTTCAGTATATCTCATAAGCCAGCCTGCATCACATGGTAAGCCTTAAGTCATCCAGGGAATGAAGTTTTTTAGTTGACTACATTGCTGCTTGCTACTAAATCAATGTGCTATTAATAAAGAAGCGGGATAATGAATATCGGATAGGCGAAGTCTAGAGTTTGCCTCACAGGGCCTTGGAGGTCATGGTAAGGAATGTGGCCTTCAATCTGAGTGCAGCTGGGAAGCTGCAGAATGTTCCAAGCTGGACTGTGACAAGAAGAGGGAGACATTGAGGGCTGCCCCGCTGAGGCACAGCATCACACAATTGTGGACTTGTGAATTAGCCTCCTAGGGCTGCCATAGCAGAGTATCACAGACTGGGTGGCTTAAAACAATAGAAATTATTCTCTCACAGTTTTGGCCAGAAATCTGAATCAAGGTGTCAGCAAGGTCACAGTCACTCCAGAGGTTAGGGGAGATCTTCCTTGCCTCCTCCCAGTTTCTGGTGGCCTCTGATAATCCTTGGTGTTTCTTTGTAAACTGCATCACTCCAATCTCTATCTTGTCACACAGACTTCTTCCCTGTGTCCTGTCTGTGTCTCTGTATCTAAATCTCCCTCTCCTTTGTTTTGTAACAATCATATAACAAGCCTGTCATTGGATTTAGGTCCAACCCTAATGCAGTAGAACCTCATCTTAACTTGACATCTGCAAAGACTCTCATTTCCATATATGGTCATATCCAAAGTACTGGAGGTTATGAGTTAAACATAGCTTTATGAGGGACAAAATTAAACCTTCTGTGCATTCAAAAGGACTAACCTGGTTAGTTCACCAGGTCAATGAGGGACTTCCTTGGCAGTCCAATGGCTAAGACTCCCAACTTCCAATGCAAGGGGCCTGGTAGGGTTTGATCTCTGACCAGGGAACTAGATCCCGCATGTCGCATCTAAGACCTGACATGACCAAATAGATTAATTAAATTAAATAAATATGTTTTTTAAAAGGACTAGAGTGCCACCTAGACCCTGTTTGGCTCTGTTGGCTGCTCATGTCCTCCTCCCCTACTTTTTATGAAAAGACAGCCCAGGAATTAGGGAAGCAAGTTTACTTCCAAAATCTTGACTGTGCTAGGCACTGGTCCCTCTTACTTCTATAAAAGGGCAAAAGGAAGGTTCTGGGCTCCCTGCACAGGCCTCGCCTCACCTCAGCAAACCCTTCTCAGGCATCAAGGATTCAGGGATCCTGAGCCGTGGCGCAGAGGTGATTTTGCCTGTCCCTCTGTGTCAGGGGCTCAGAGTTTGAGGCGATGGGGTGGAGGTTGGAGAGGACATCTCAATGGTGGGCTGAATAGCATCTAAACTAGGGTTTCCTTTCTTCAGGCAAAATGTTAGGCCCACTGATGCTGTTTACGAAACCACTCCTTTGCTGGACCCAGTGGAGAGAAGAACTGAGCGATGGCTGTGTCTGTGGCAGGCGGTCGTAGCTGAGCCTGAACTGGCTTCAGAGTTGCGGTCCTGCAGACTTTCAGGTGCAGAGTGTTGGTCAGGGCCCCCTGTGGTTGTTCTTTGAGGTGGAATAAAACCCACTCACCACGTGATTCCTGGAAGCAGCTTGGGGGCCTTCGGACTCCTCTCGTGGGCATATTTATTCATGTGGGTTTGCATGAGTTGGTGTGCAAGGGGCTTTCTTTATTGGCAGGTTTTTTTTTTTAACTGAAGTATAGTTAATTTACCAGGTTTCCCTGGTGGCTCAGTTGGTAAAGAATCTGCCTACAATGCGAGATACCCAGGTTCGATTCCTGGGGCAGGAAGATCCCCTGGAGAAAGGAATAAGAGAGGAGTCTGGCGGGCTATAGTTCATAGGGTCTGAAAGAGTTGGACATGACTGAAGCAACTTAGCATGCATGCATACATAGTTAATTTACAATGTTGTGTTAATTTCTGCTGTACAGCTAAGTGATTCAGTGTATACACACACACACACACATATATATACGCATTCTTTTCCATTATGGTTTGTCTCAGGATACTGAATCGAGTTCCCTGCGCTATACGGTAGAACCTTGTTTATCCTTTCTATGTGAAACACTTTGCACCTGCTAATCTCAAACTCCCAGTCCATCCTTTCTGTACACCCCTTCCCCGGTGGCAACCACGAGTCTGCTTTCTATGTCCGTGAGTCTACTTCTGTTTTGTAGACCGGTTCATTTGTGTCCTATTTTAAATTCCACGTGTAAGTGATGTCATATGGTAGTTGTCTTTCTCCTTCTGACTTCCTTCACGTATATGATAATCTCCAGTTGTATCCATGCTGCTGCAAGTGGCATCATTTCATTCTTTTCTGACTGAGTAGTATTTCACTGTATATATGTGCCACGTCTGCTTTACCCAGTCATCTGTCCACGGACATTCAGGTTATTTTCATCTCTTGGCTATTGTGAATAGTGCTGCTATGAAGATAGGAGTGCATGTATATTTTTAAATTATAGTTTTGTCTAGATATATGCTCAGGAGTAGGATTGTTGGATCATATGATAATTCTAGTTTTAGTTTTCTGAGGGACCTCCATACTGTTTTGCATAGTGGTGTCAGGTGATTTTGGGGATTGTTTTTGGCTTTTTTTTTTTTTTTTCAGTGGTCAAGGTGGGGATACCAGCAGAAATGACTGGGGATAGGAAACTTGGAGACCCAGCGGGGAAAATGTGACTTCTAGTCTTTGGTAGGGGGTGGGATGAGGGAAGAAGCAGAAGCTGAGGGGGCTGCTTTCTTGAGGGAGGCTGTGAGCACAGATATTCCAACGCCTGTGGA
Source organism: Capra hircus (assembly GCF_001704415.2). NCBI lineage: Eukaryota > Metazoa > Chordata > Mammalia > Artiodactyla > Bovidae > Capra > Capra hircus. The sequence goes on along the minus strand of NC_030826.1, from coordinate 39,275,695 downwards.
CAAGCTGAGATGCAGTGCTTCCTCCTCTGGGCATCTTCTAGGACCTCAGGGTGGATGACTGTGGCCGCAGTGGGAGGCAATATCCATGGGCACCCATGGTTGGTGGCATCAGGTTGGCTCCCCCTCAGGAGGTTTCATGAGTAAAACCAGAAATCCAACAAGCAGGGGCCCAGGTGACTCTCACAAACAGTACCCATGAGTCACCCCTTGAGGACTACTGTGGATGGTGGAGGTCCTCACTGGGCAAGTCGGGGGAGAAGATCAATTAGGTGATCTTTAAGCTGAGCATTGAAGAGGAGGGATCTGCCAGGGGAGAAAGCAGAGTCATTCCAGGCAGGAAGATCAGCATATGCAAAGGCCTGAGTGACCACTGGCCGCCTGAGACTGCTGGGGAGTTGGTCTGGTGAGTGGGCGCCCAAGGATGCATAAGTGAAGGAGAGAGAGCGAGAAGCGAAGCTAGAGAGAGGGTGGGGCGGGCTCCTGGTGGAACCTCATGTGCAAGGCTGAGGTTTGGGTTTTCGTCTCCAGGGCAGTGGGAGCCCCAGATGGTTTATGAGCAGAGGAGTGTGGCCTCATGTGTTTCCGATTTGTTTAGATTTGCTTGATGTCCGTGCTAGGAATGGGTGGAGGGGCCGGCAGTCTAGAGGCTGGAGGGGAGGAGCCAGGCAGTGGCCAAAGGAAATCTACCCCCCACCCCCACCCTGCCTGGCCCCGTGTTTCTCCTGCTCATCTTCCCCCAGCTCTGCCCCAACCCCAGGCCCCAGAGTGTGTCACTTGTCAGAAGAACAGAGTCTGCCTCTGGGCGGGTGGAGAGAGCAGGTGACCCTCACCCTGCTGTGCTGGGACCCGGGCAAGGGCTGCCTGGGCAGCTGGCAGCTTGGCAGGGAGAACCTGGTTAGCTCTGCTGTGTTTGCAGCCGCTGCTGCCCGACAGCCTGATTAATGACCCGCAACACCCAGGGCTCTGCACGGGTCAGCAACCCCGTGGCTGTGGCAGCGGCCAAATGGACCTGCCCGCTGTGCCTCCGCTCCTCCTCGGCTACGCTCCCAGATGGGCTGAAAGGCTTTGACATGGCCTCCTCCCCAGGCTCTTCCGCTCTTTCTGCTGATTGTTTCCCAGCCTCTCTTAAATCCTGCCCCTAAATGCTCCCTTGCAGGAGAGGCTTTACAGAATTAACTCCCAGCCCTCTGGATTCTGGCTTGTTCTTTATTTTGTCCCAATCAGGCACATAGTAAAGCTTAAGCATATGTCTTGAAGGCATCATTGCTGCTTCTTTCCCCATTCTGAACTCTTTAGTGACTTGTATGGGCCCTGTCTTATCTCTCTGCTAGAGGGTCTCTGTTTGCACGGGTCCCACCTCCTCCATTAGGCTAGCAATGCCCAAGATCAAGGATCTGCCTCCGTCTTTAGATGGGTAGCTTCCAAGATTCAGATTTTTCTTCTCTGTTAAATTGGGTACTCCCCAGGGCAGGGGGCTGTGTCTCCCCCTCAGTCTGGGAGCTCCCTGAAGACAAGGCTCTGTTAGGGGCTGCCTTATCTGTTGCTCCTTCAGGCCCCGAGTTGAGCTCTGCCTTGGGTGTGCTCTGGGGTGGGGGTGAGGTAGTGGGGAGCGGAACTCAGGGCTCCAGGAAAAGCCCCCTGGCCTGTCCTGGGGATGGCAGAGTGGAGCACAGGTATAGCAGGCATGGATTTAGCTGGAGCAGAGCTGTTGGGGACATAGCTAGGGGGCAGGTACTGAGCTCTCCAGGGCCAACGGCGTGCAAGGGGCTCTCAGGCCTAAACCAGCTCTTCTGGGCTATGGTCTGGGAGGACCGTGGATTCTCTATCCAGACGTCTGGATGGAGGAGGTGCAGAGGGTGGTTGCCAGCATGCTGTCTCCTCACCCTCCTGTGGACTCTGTCTTGGGTAACGCAGGAAGACAACCACAGCTACTATGTGTCCCGTCTGTACGGCCCCAGCGAGCCCCGCAGCCAGGAGCTGTGGGTGGACGTGGCCAAGGCCAACCGGAGCCAAGTGAAAGTTCACAGAATCCTCTCCAACACCCACCGGCAGGCTTCGGTGAGTGCCCCAGTCCCTGGCAGCGCTGCCCCGGGCTGGGAGGCTGGGGGCCAGCCCACTCTGCCTGGTCAGTGGGCATGGCTATGGTCTGAGGTCTGGAGTCTGGGGAGTGCCTTCCCAGAGGATCCTAGGGGGCTGACCAGAGTTGGGGTGCCCACCTGTAGTCCTGGGGGCCTGCCCTGGACATGCCTACCCCCCCACCCCATCCAGATAAGCATGGGACAGTGTGACTGCCCAGCCACCTGGCCTGCAGGTTGGCCCTCCTGACTCTCTCCCGTCCCCTGCAGAGAGTGGTCTTGTCCTTTGATTTCCCTTTCTACGGGCATCCTCTGCGGCAGATCACCATAGCAACCGGAGGTAAGGCCTTGTCTGTGGGGCTGGGAGAGGGTGTGGAGATTTCAGCCAGAACCTGGGACCTAACTGGGAAGGTTCATGGGAGACAGGGTTTTATAGATGGACTGGGGTGGGTCCCACATGTGGCTCTCTCTTGGGACCCCACTCTCAGGTGAGAGGTCATGAGTGTTTCGGATCACCTCCCTCACGTCTGCTGACTCAATTGTGTGTGTGTGTGTGTGTGTGTGTGTGTGTGTGTGTGTGTGTGTGTGTGGATGTGGGTGCATGTGTCTCCCTCTGGGTCAGCACAGGCCAGTGTGGGCAGTCCCTTGGCCCTTGTGCTTCTGAGTCTGTGAGTGAGAGGGAGGAGACTGCACTGAGAGCCTGTTTCCTGGGACCAGGCTCCCTGTTGATATGAGGGAGCCCATCTTGGATTCCTGTGCACTTTCCAAGGGACAGAGATGGGTGGAGGGGCAGAGAGAACCTTCTCTAGTCTGGGGCCCTTTTGCTCTGTATATACCAGACCCATGCCCAGCATCTGATGCTGGAGGTCAGAGGTCTAAGACTCACTTCCAGCTCCATCCACACTACTCCTTCCTGCACGAGGAAGCAAGTCCATCTCTGATGACTCATCTACACTTCTTCCCACCCCAGGCTTCATCTTCATGGGTGATGTGGTCCATCGGATGCTCACAGCAACTCAGTACGTGGCCCCTCTGATGGCCAACTTCAACCCTGGCTACTCTGACAACTCCACAGTTGCTTATTTTGACAATGGTGAGATCAGAGCTCAGAGTTTAATTCATCCAGCTCCAGGGATCCCTTGGTCTAGCCCCTTTAGAGGCACCCAAGGCCCAGAGAGGGCAAGGGACTTGCCCACAGTCACACAGCACGGCAGCTACCATACCTTTGTGTTCATTTTCCTCACCTGGGGACAAAACGCCTGCTACCTGCTGAGAAAATTAGATGAAAACATTTGGCTCTCGGTAGAGGTGAAATAAATATTAGAGACCTTGATTGTTTCTTATTCTCATCAGGTTGTCCCTTGGGAACCTACCTTCTGCCCCAGGAGAACAGAAGTTTCTACTGTTTCTCCTCCTTTTCATCTCAGGGGGTCAGGATAGGCAAGAAGGACAGGGCCGTGCTTGGGGTTGGAGATGATACAGGTACAATCACAGTACCTAGTTGGCGGCGGGGAGGGCGAAGCAGGGTCTCCTGGCTTCTCTCCAGCTTGGGAGGCAGACTGTGGGCTGCCCAGCTTCTGCCTCCTGTCAAATTTGCAAACTGCCCCCATCATCGCTAAAGGCACCAGCTGGTGTCCCATCCATGTGGGCCACCATTTCTGCAGGGCCCTGCTCCCCGCACGACCTCCCTGACCAGCCAAGTCTCTGCTCTCCTCACCAGGGACAGTCTTTGTCGTTCAGTGGGACCACGTCTACCTCCAGGGTCGGGAGGACAGGGGCAGCTTCACCTTCCAGGCGGCTCTGCACCAAGACGGCCGCATTGTCTTTGGCTACAAAGAGGTGAGTGGGCCATTCTTTCATTCAACAAATATGTTGAAGCCCTGAAGTGCGCCAGACTTAGGGTATGGTGCTAGAGATACACAAGTTCACAGGATGGCTGCCGGGCCATCTTCGTGCAGCTGAGAATCTGGCTTGGGGGATAGATAGTAACTGTGGGGGCAAGTGCTCTTAAATAGTGATGCCAGGAAAGCCTTTCACGGGACTCTTTACCTGAACAGGAGCCTGGGAGGCTCTCCTGAGGAAAAGAGTTGAAATCTTCAGAACGTGTAGGAGTTAAGGAAGCAAAGAGGAGGGTGAAGTGTGTTCTGGGAGGGAGCAAAGCGTATGCAAAGGCTCTGTGGCGGGACTGAGCATGGCTGGTATAAAGCACTGAAAGAAGGGGGCCTAGGGATTTCCCTGGCAGTCCAGTGGTTAAGTGCAGGTGGTGTGGGTTCCATCTCTGTTTGGGGAGCTAAGATCCTACATGCCTCCCAGCTGAAAAAGCAAAACAGAAACAATATTGTAACAAATGCAATAAAGACCTTAAAAATGGTCCACATCAAAAAAAAAAAAAAAATCTTGAAAAACACCCTGGCTTCAAAGTGGAGAGCAGAGGGCTGGGACTCAGAGGGAATGCTGGGAGATGATGCAGAACGGGCTAGCTTGGGGTGGGGTGGGGGTGATGGAGAGAACTGGATAGATTTGAGAGCCTGTTAGCAGGCCAGTTAACAGGATTGGAGATGTGTTTGACAGAGGAGGAGGGAAATGAAAGGAAGCTGGGAGAGGCTGAGGGTGACTCCTCCATGGAGGTGCCATTCACAAAGAGAAAGAAAAGAAAAAGGAAACGTGTTTGGAGATGATGAGGGGAAGACTTGGAATTTGGATGGGTTTGAGATGTCTGAGCCCTCCAGGAGCCAATGCCCACCAGGCAGATGGGTCTGAAGCTCCAAGGAGAGCTGGTCCAAGAATGTTTGAGGGGTAGACGGAGCCTCTTCTTCCCCTTCTGCAGATCCCTATACCCGTCCTGGAAATCAGCTCATCCCAGCACCCTGTCAAAGCAGGCCTGTCAGATGCCTTCATGATTCTCAATCCATCCCCAGATGTACCAGGTGAGACCCCAGGGACCCACAGAGATCACTGGACGGGGCTGAACTCGGCTCCGATTGAGCCAGACTGGAGGGGGAGGGGGCAGTGGCAGGAAGTGGTTGGGGGAGTGGGGAGAGTTAAGTGTGGAAGAAAAGGGACAGAGTGAGTTCCAACTTCTCTTCATTTGAGCTGAGGAACCATTTCTCCAAGAAAATCTCCAGTGGGAGGCACTGCTCTGGTGGTGGAGGCAGGTGCGGAGCCAGGGCCCTTCCACTTAGCACACTCTCCACTTAGAAAAATCTCCAAAGACACCAAATTAGGGTTTATTAGCCCTCCCAGAACACAACCATAATTGCCTCCCAAACCCAGATGATAGAAGGAGCATCACAGGGGGCTTCAGGAGACAGGAAAATTAGATTTCTCTCCTGTCCCTGATCCTCGTTCCCCAATTCCCCTTCCTGGAGGCAACCAGGGCCACCAGGGTATTTCTATAGCTACCAGCCTTCAGTAAGTATACATAAGTGTATTTAACATGAACAATGGCATACGATGTCCTCTGTTCTGCTCCTGAATAAAGTATATCCTGCCCATCTTTCTGGATCACTCTCTTTAATGACTGTATACCCCTTGCATGCTGCTGCTGTTGCTGCTAAGTCACTTCACCCCTTGCATGGATGTACTTTAATTGAACCAGTCCCCTGGGCCCAGACTTTTCAGTTGTTTCAATCTTTCATTACAACAAATAATACTGCAGTGAATATTCTTACAAATATGTACTTTTATGCTCTTGTGTGAGTATTTCCATAAGGTTAATTCCCATCACTTCACCTGTCCCTCCACTGTCCCATCTCCCACCCCCAAACTCCCAGCACTCTAGTGAGTGGCTCAGACCCTGCTCTGTTGCACCAGTCAACTACTCTAATTGGCTAGTTAAAACCTACACTGAGCTAGTTATGAGTTTCAGTATCACCCTGATTGTATTAGTTAGCTACTGCTGCATAACAAATTGTGCCAAAACTTAGAGGCTTAAAACATTATCTCAGAGTTTCTGTGGATCTGGAAACAAAGCATGACTTAACTGGGTCCTCTGGTCTAGACTCTTTCACAGGCTGCTCCCAAAGTGGTTGCCAGGCTTGCCTCAGTGACTGCTGGGGGGACATCTAAGAGCTTTCGCGTGGTTGTGACAAGATTCAGTTCCCCCTTCAGTTCTGGCTGCTGAACGTCTCCATAGGACTGTTCATAACGTGGCAGCTGGCTTCCATCAGAGCAGGCAAGAAGACAGCAGTAGAGGGTGAACGAGAGGGAAGCCAGGACCTTCTCATAACCTCGTCACTTTTGCCACTTTCTGCTGGTTGGAAGGACGTTCCTAGGTCCAGCCCACACTCAAGATGGGATTAAACAGGGTGTGAATCCCAGGAGGCAGGGATCACTGGGGTCATTTAGGGGCACACTGATTATACCCCATCCCTGGATACTGAGCTTACAGTTATCTTATTGGGTTATCCTGCAGCACTGTAATGAAGTCTGTGCGTTTGTCTCTTTCTAAATGAAGTCAAGGAGGCTCAGAGAGGTGGCGTGACTTGCTTTTACACAGCTCTGAGGGTTAGAACTGAAACCCAAATCTTCTGTTAAACCCTAGTGTCCACCACTGGGGCTTTCTAAATCCGACCAACTCCCACTCCATCCAGAGCGGGGAATCCTTCCCTCCTCAGTTCCCCAAACACCCACAGCACCGTGCGCACACACCCAGGCTGCTTTACAGGAAGGACTGCTCTGGGTATCCATGCCTCCCTGCCCCTCACCACCACCCTATTTGATGCACCTCGGGGGTGGGGTCTGTGCCTCCCTCACAGGCCCTGTGCCCGGTGGCAGGAAATGTGTGTTGGATCCAGCTGCGGAATGAGGGTGAGTTAGAGGAAGTCAGATCCCCCGAGAGTGTCTGCCTCTGAGGCTTCTCTGTGGTTCTAGAATGAAAGGCTGTTTTAGAGCAAGCCAGGGCGATGTGGGGAGGTGGTGATGAGGAGCGAGGGAGGAAGCAGAACCCACCTGAAATAACAGGAGGGCGGCTGCGCCTGTTCCGTGAGAACTGGAGGAGATAAAAGGGCTGTTGTGGGCTAGATCAGGTGACTCCAGCTGTGGTTCATGAGGCGCTGAGTCTACCAGCCAAGGGAAACCCACGTCTGACTCAAGACACTGCCCAGCAGCTCCCGGCCTCCAGGCTCCTGCCCCCTGCCCCCTGTCCCCCTGCTCCTTGTTGTCACTGCCAGACAGAGCTGATCTTGTCATTCTCTGGCTCCTTATGGGCCAGCATCAATTCAGAGTTCTTAGTGTGGCACTTGGGGCCTACACAGCTGGGCATAGCCTACTGTTTTGTTTTTCTTTCAGTGTCATTGAGTCGTGTCCTACTCTTTGCGACCCCATGGACTGGAACCCTCCAGGCTCCTCTGTCCATGGAGATTTTCCAGGCAAGAATATTGGAGTGGGTTGCCATGCCCTCCTCTAGGGGATCTTCCCAACCAAGGGATTGAACCCAGGTCTCCCGCATTGCGGGTGGAGTCTTTACCGTCTGAGCCACAAGAGAAGCCATATAGCACTGTGTAACTTTCAGGTGCTATAGCGTAAGGATCTGACTTACATACATCATGAAATGATTACAGTAAGTTTAGTCAGCATCTCCCATCTCAGGAAGATGCAAACCTAAAGCATAAAAAAAAAAAAAAAAAAAAGATTTTTTTCCTTGTGATGAAAACTCTTAGGATTTATTCTCTTAATAACTTTCATGGATAACACACATAGTGTTCATTATATCTCTCACGTGTATTATGGGCACAGGCCTACCTTTGTGGGCTGGTCTCTGAACCCTCCTGTCACCCACCGCTCCGTCCAGTCAGCACTGGTCTGCATGCGTGTTTCCCAAACATGCCAAGGGGGGATCTCCATCTTTCTGATGCAGTTCCTCATGTAAAATGCCACCCCCTGCCCTCGTCCTTTTACCGCTTGGCACAATCCTACTTATCCATTGGTCCAGCTTCCTCCATGCAGCAGAATTCACGTTCCTCCTCCCTCCTCTGGGTACTTTGTTAAGAGCTTTAATATAGAACTCATGACACCATCCTGCCTCATTCGGCTTCTCCCCAACTAGCTGTGAGCTCCTCGGGGCTCCAGCACTTAGCCCAGTGCCTGCAGCAGGGCAGGAGCTCAAAAAATGAGCCCCAGATGGGCGCTGCAGAGGCTGGGTGTGGTAGAGACCGTGTGCCCTGCCCTCTGGTGATGCTAGGTGAGAACAGAGCCTGGCATCTGAGTTTAGGGGTGAGTGCTCTGATAACCCTGGAGAAGGAAATGGCAATCCACTCCAGCACTCTTGCCTGGAAAATCCCATGGACTTTCTGTCAGAGACTTTTCAGCTTGGGGCTCACGTGTGGACTTGAGAGGAACACTGAGGTGTGGGTGAAGTAAATCACGTGTACGCGTTTTTCTAGGGCGGTATCCACAGCCTTCAGTGGAATTTAAAATAGGCTACGACTCCTGCTTTTCAGAGTGATGGCTTTTATGTGGCTGAGAGATCAGATTCCTCTGGGTCTGATAGTCAACCCAGCAAATAGGGAATTCATTTGAATTTGGTTGAGATGCAAATATTGGGTTAGCCAAGAAGTTCATTTGGGTTTTTCCATAAGATATTATGGAAAATGAACTTTTTGGCCAACCCAATAACAACATATTTCAAAACACCATGATAGAAGTTCAGGGAGAGGCCTTTAGTCCACAGACAATGTCACTGTGATAGTCACTGTGGATATTCCTGTTGTCCCAACCCACCTGTCCTATAGAATAGGTGATGTCCCCGCCCTAGCACCCAAGCTTGCCTCCTCCCTGCCTAGGGTGCTGTGAGGAGTGGCATTTACTCCTCACTATTCAAGAATCCCCCAGCCACAGAACCATGTCTGGGGGACTCTTTCCTTCCCCCAGGCTCCCAACACTTTCCTCCAACCCCTGTCTGAAGGTGGAGGGAATTCTGCACAGTCTCATTCCTGGGGCTGAGTGAGGAAAACAGGCAGTTTCTCTTACCATCACTTCCTTGCAGAAACCACTCTGCAAGCTTTGGAGCAGAGAGTCTGCAGAGTGTGCTTTGTTGCAGAGAAAAGATTCAGATTAGTAGCATCTGTTTGCAGAAGCAGGCAAAACATACACAGTAGTTGGTACACTCTTTATTTGACTGGAGGGGGGCCCAGAAGTCAATATAATTTCCTGTATTCATTTAAGAAACCCTGTCTTTCACGGACAGTATAAAAGCAACTTCAGGGTCTCCAATATCAAAACTGATAGATTCTGAATTAATGGAATCGATTAATGAGGATTTCCTTTTTAAAAGCTCCAAATGGCAACCTGCCACTTGGCTGGCCCCAGAATAGCCTTGGATGGCCCAAGCACTGAAACCTTCTCCTGTTCCAGAACCTTCCTTTTGTTGCAAAGGCAAACTTGAGGAATGTGGCAGAGGCCCGCTGTACCTTGGTGCTGGGTGGGGAAGAGGAGGCCCCGGGAACTGGCAGCAGACGAGTGAGAAGGAGCAGCCAAGTAAGGGCATGGGAGGGGGTGTCGTCACCGTGCCCATTTTGTCATCTCCCTGCTCCTGATAGGGATCCTCCATGGTGCTCTTTGCTGTGGCTTTTTATCCATCCTGGTGCCCTCCCCCAACCCCGCCCCCCGGCCCTGATTTTTACTTGTATTTTCTGTTTTTCCTCCTACTCTGCTCCCTGAGCGTTTCCTTTCCTTGTCTCCTCTCCTCCCTCAGTCCCTTTTCCACTTTGCATCTGTGCTGAGGGGCCTCCCTCGCTGGGCTGCAAGCTCCTTGGGGTATAGGATTCTCATTGTATTGATCTCTGGGGTCCCCTGCTAGGGCTCGAGTCACGATTATTAAATGAATAACTGAATGAGCAGAGGAAGATGTGAATGAGTAAATGAAAAATTCCTCCTGATCCCCCATCTTCAATTTTTTTGTACGGTAGCCACCATCTCGGAGGGAAGTTTGTGGCTGGATCTGTCAGTCCGATTTCTTCTGACCAAACCAACCCTCTCCCACTGGTGTCTGGTGTGGAAACAAAACGGGACATGCCAAGCTCTCCTCTGAGCCATGGACGTCTCTTGATTGCATGGCAGGGCTCTCTGGGTCTGGATCTTAGCATTTCTGAATGTTTGATGAGTGGAAGCAGAGATAACACAGAATGTCTCAAACTGCCAGGAATGTGGCTCTGGGGCGGCCACCATCTCGGTTCCGGGAGGGATCTGTTGGTCATGAAGACGGACGTCATCATCTTTGGGCGAGCCCCAGATGTTGGCAAGATAATCCAAATGCAAGTAACACAGACTGGGATACTAAGGGTTCTGTTTATTGAGAAATAAAAGTCTTACCAAATCAGACACTTAAACAAGTACAAGCTGGCCGCTGAAGTGAGCAAATATTTTTAGCCAGAGATATGTTTCCGTCCACCCACCCTCCTCCCCCTTCTTACCACACACATCTCCCCTTCCCTGCTGGTGGGGCTGTGCTGGGTTTTGGAGGATATATCCCATTATCTCTGGCTGAACCCTCACTTGAGGCACATCCCCACTCCCCAGCTGGCTGGTCGGAGACCCATCCCTAGATTCTGGGGTAGGGTTTACTGGGAGCCCTGGCTTCCCTAGCTGCTGCTTGCTCCTCTCTATCCCTAAAACTGACTCTCTTGACAAGTTCATGCATCTCTCTTCATGCCTCAACACTGACCCCTTTGTCCTATTTCACCTTCCTTCTAACTGAGGTTTGATTCCTGGGTCGGGAAAATCCGCTGGAGAAGGGATAGGCTACCCACTCCAATATTCTGGCCTGGAGAATTCTATGGACTGTATAGCCCATGGGGCCACAAAGAGTCGGACACGACAGAGCAGCTTTGGGGGCGGCCCTCTTGAGAATAGGCACAATCTGTGGTGGGCTGGGGAGGAAAGGTGTTCTTCCTTTGTGCTGTGCGCTGAAGTTATGAGAAACTGCTAGGGTTTTCCTGACTATTTGTAAGCCATTCATTCATTCACAGTCCTTTCTCAAGACCCTGTTGTGTGCCAGGCCTGGGGCGAGGGGCTGGGGGACAGAGAGGTATAACTTGCAGGCTCTGCCCTTGGGGAGCTCACGGTCTCAGGGGATGGGTGGCCAGCAGAGTAAATGTTTGTAAAGCAGGTGATGCAGGATGGGGCACAGGGGGCTGTGGCACTCAGAGGAGGGGCCACTAACTGCATCCCTGCTTGGGGGATGTCTTCAAGGAGGACCTGTTGTTTGAGTTGAACCTTGACAGAAGAGGCAGATTAAGGAATAAATGTTTACACAGAGTCTAGACTCCAGGGCCTCAGGCATCTTGGAAGACCTGGTTTCACATTTACTTTTATCCTATTCCATTTGGGTGTTGAAGGGGGTGATTTTTTAGTAGAGCTGACCCCTGGGGGTGGCGGGTGGGATGGAGCTGCGGAAGGCTGCTGGAAGTTCCCCATCCTCCACCTAAGGTCTCACATGGCCCAGGCTCAGTCAAGTCCAGGCCACCTTTGCAGAGAAGTTGGTGTCACACAGGGAGGGCCCTATCACACCTGTGGGCTGTTGGGTGAATTGAAAATTGGAGACTCTTCTGAGCAGATAACCTCTCACCTCAATCTCTTTCAGACCCACCCCTGTTTGGCAAGGGGCCTTTCTTATATCAAAAGAATCTCGTGTGTGTGTGTGTGCACGTGCAGGCACTCACACACACACATATGACTCTGTGTGTGTGTGTGTGTGTGTGTGCAGGCGCTCACATGTGCACATGTGAGTGGGTGGTACTCACATTTCAAGTGCAGACCTTTGAGATGGGGCTGCAGATTCCTCTTTAGTTCCAGGGGAGCTTTGTGGCCACCTGCGCCAGAGCAGTTTCCTTTGTGTTGCACAGAATGTCTCAAGGACATTCTGTGGTTGCAGACATTTCAGGGACAGAGGTGTCCCCAGGCTCTGCCACAGAGCAGAGAGCACAGTGGAAAGAGCATGCTTTGAGGTTATCACCTGGGGTTCAATCCTGGCTTAAGCAGAAGGTGTTAGTTGCTCAGTCGTGCCCGACTCTTTGTGACCCCATGAACTGTAGCCCACCAGGCATCTCTGTCCGTGGAATTCTCCAGACATGGTTTGCCATTCTCTTCTCCAGGAGATCTTCCCAACCCAGGGATCAAACCCAGGGTCTCCTGCATTGCAAGTAGATTCTTTACCGTTTCAGCCAAGCTATAGATTGAGGATAAATAGATGATAGAAACATAACTGAAATGTTCTTTTGAGCAGTATTTGCTGCCCTAGATTCTTCATTCAGGTCGGGGTGCCCAGCGGTTGCACAGGACACCCTCCTTTTTATGGATGCCCCTACTGAGTTCACTCCAGTGTTCTTGCCTGGAGAATCCCAGGGACAGGGGAGCCTGGTGGGCTGCCGTCTATGGGGTCGCACAGAGTCAGACACAACTGAAGCGACTTAGCAGCAGCAGCAGCAGCTACTGAGTTCTGCCACCTTAGGAAACTTTCCTTAAAAATCACCTTCAGCTGGAAGGAAACTTATATCCTCACCTATTCTGGGCTTCTAGTGATAAAAAAAAGCCAGCTGAAACTAGTTCAGCTGAAAAGGGGTGCATTGGGAATACTGAAGTAGCCCAAAGAACCAAAGGAAGAGCCAACACCGGGAAGATAGGACCAGGGCAGGTTTGGGGACTCCAGGGACTGGGATGCCGCTAGTACTCCATGCTTCTTTCCACAAGGTGACTTCATCCTCTAGCTTTCCCCGTGAGACTGGAACTGTGGCCATTCATGGACACTGAGGTTGCATCTTCTCAGCATTATTACTAGAGAGCAAACGGCTATGTGGTTACAATTAAAAAGTCCCAGGGAAGGTCTCTGATTGGTCCAGCTTCATCAGATGCCCAACCCTGGACCAATCACTGTTGGCCAGGGAGGCAGAGTCATGAAAGAAGGTACAGTACAGACCACATGTAGGAAGGGGCTGGGGGCAGTTCCTTCTGTTTCCAGAAGGAAGAAGGGGTGCTGGGTAGGCCAAATACCAAGTGGCCCTTTCCCCTCATGGGAAAACTCATTCATGAAACTCAGCTGCTTGCAGCCTGTGTTTTGGAGCTGAAGGAAACCAACCACAAGTCATGGTTCTTGGGTGGGCATGGGGGAAATATCAGAGCATCTCAGACTGCCATTTTAGGAAAAGTCTTTCTATCTACAATTCCAGCTTTTTCCTCGCAAGGGTGTTGGGGTAGTAATGTTTTTCCACTTCACAGACAAGAAACTGAGGCCCTAAGGGTATCCAACTTGTCAGGAGAAAAACTTGACTCAGAATTCAGGTCTTTCAACTCTGAGGTCCCCTAGGAAGTTTCTGCAGGGACTGAGGCAGGATGTCACCCTGACTCTGGCCCTTGAACCATCGAGGAGGGGAGAGGATCTCCGAGGTCAGCCGATCCATCTGCAGACATTTGCAGAGCACTCACTGTGGGTCAGGTTCAGGACCAGAGATCACAGCTGAGTGGTCCCCACCCTCCAAATTGACCATCATGACCACATACTGCAAGGAGTGCAGTGGGAGGAGAGCCTGGAGCAAAGGGAGGGAGCTGGTCCAGGGGTGGCTGCTCAGAGGAAGTGGCCCTGAGCTAGGTCTGAGAGAGTGAGCTAGACAAGAAGAGAAAGGGTGGAAGAGTGTGATGGGTCAAGGGAACAGCAGCTGTGAAGGCGCAGAAGGTGGACTCCTGTGTTCTGGCCCCCGCAGCAGCTGGGCCGCTGCATTTTCAGCCTGCTTATGACACAGAGCTCGCCGCTCAAAGTCAACTCCCATCCTCCTGTCTCTCCAGAGTTTCAACAGCATCATCCCGGGATGATGGTTTTACTTCCTGCCCTCAGAGGTTCCTCTCACTACAATCTCCTGCCCCCCTGTCAGGCTCCAGGTCCCAAAGCCTATGAAATGCTCCCGATGACAGGCTCTGTGTGTTTCAGAATCTCGGAGAAGGACCATCTTCGAATACCACCGTGTGGAGCTGGACCCCAGCAAGGTCACCAGCACATCTGCCGTGGAGTTCACCCCATTGCCAAGTAAGTAGGACTTGTCCCCACTGATGGAAGAGAGGCATGCCACCATCCTGGCAAGAGCGCTGAAGTCAGACTGAGTTCCATCCCAGGCTCACTAGGGTCCCCTGTCTAGATACGGCCACCTGACTTCTCTGGGCCTCCATTTCTCATTTGTAACATGGGCCTCACACTGCCTCCTTCCCAGGGCTATGTTATGGGTGAGAACTGCAAGTCCAGACACTCACTGGCACATCCCAGGCCCAGGGCATGGCTTGTGCTTGATACATGACAGCTGCTGGTATTAACAGGCTTCGCCGGTGGCTCAGAGGTAGAGTCAGCCTGCAGTGCAGGAGCTGCAGGAGACACAGGATTGATCCCTGGGTCTGGAAGATCCCCTGGAGGAAGGCACAGCAACTCATTCTAGTATTCTTCCCTGAAGAATCCCATGGACAGAGGAGCCTGGTGGGCTACAGTCCATGAGGTCGCAAGGGGTTGGATATGACTGAAGCGACTTAGCACGCAGGCGCTGTTATTAACATGTAATTGTAACCCAGGAAAGAGATACCTCTGATAACTTGGATTGAGCTCATAGAAAAGATAATACAGGAACTGAAAGGAACCATAAGTTTATCACTGCATTTTCTTCAGAGGAGGCGTGATGCTGGCATCCACAGGTAGAAGGCAGTGTCGGGATTTAGCCAGCAGCCCTCCAGGATCCAGGGGGCTGGGTCCTGTCACTCTTTTGCACCTTGCTCACCTGCTGTTGAAGGCATGCCATGGTGGAGGCCTCCCACTGCTGCTGCGGAGCCTGAAAGATCCAGTCAGGGCAGATGGGGAGAGAGAGGGAAGGACAGTGCTCCTGTTCATATATATATATATATTTATATAAACTGCACCAGGTCTTTTATCTGCCTCATGAGCTTCAGGAGTTATGGTGCATGTGTTTGGTTGCAGCATGTGAGATCTAGTTCCCTGACCAGGGATTGAACCCAGGTCCCCTGCATTGGCAGCGTGGAGTCTTAACCACTGGACTACGAGAGAAGTTGCCACCTGCCCCCATGCTTATATTTCTAAAGACAGTTTTAATTTCCTCTCCTGTTTCATGATACCTCCCAGCTTCCCTCTGGAGCCATGGCTTTCTCCCTGCCTTCTGGGGCTGTTCTTGCCTCTCTTTCTCCTCTTCCTTTTCCTTGGAGGTTCTGGGAGCAGGGGGTGAAGAAAGAAGAGGAGGAGGAAGGGTCTTCTCAAATGCTAGGCCATATCCCAGCAGGTGTCCTCCCCTGATGCCTAGGGACAGGGCTGGGACCGCTGGGGTCCCAGGCTCACCCCCATCCCAGTCGCCCTCCCTCTGGGCAGAGCTTCCTCTAGGACTGGTGAGAGCAAACCTCGAGTCCTAGGAATGACTAAACTACATTTGGGAGCAAGGACATCCAAGGGCAGGGCTAACCACCCAGGCAGAAGAAGTGAAACAACCTGGGAATGCGGTTTCTGGGACACGTCTGTACATTTAAGCCTCTTTCCACCCCTCCAGTGAATTTTGTGAGCATTTAATAGCACACAGGACATCTGAAATGCAGATGAAAGTAAAGGTCAGTGTGTTTTTTTAATGTCTCATGAGGCTCCTAGGCATTTTTCTCAGTTTGACTGGAGCCATTTAAGGGGCCTCCAGAGTCACTTGGGAATGACCAGGTCACGGGCTCCCAAGTCCAGGAGGGAACTGCTACGAAACTAATTTAAACTCCTGGAAGCTGGTTTGCCTTGTTCTCAGAAAACTCTGCACCCCACAGCCCCAGGTTTTCTCCCTTGCCTTTGGGGGTCAGGGGGACTTAGCCAAAATTCTTCCAGAGATGTGGCTCTTCAAGCCATCATATGCCATGGCTGGTCCTTCTTCTAGAACAGACTCCTGAAAAGGTGGCCTGGCATGAAGGTGGAAGCTGGGGAAGGGGGTCTCCCGGGGGACCTCAAGGCTAGGAGCTCAGGTTCTTGGCTTAGACAGACCTTGGTTCAAACCCAGATCTGCCTCTCTTAGCTCTGTGACTCTCTCCAAGCCTCAGGTTCCTCCTCTGTAAAATGGGGATGAGAGCAACTCTATATCAATCCTATAAACTTTTGTTAACTGCCTACCACATGCTGGGCACTGCTGTAGACCCTCGGGGTGCACCAGAGAAGAAAATAGCCAGAGCGCTGTCATTCTGGGGTCAGGCCAGTCCCTGCTTATTCTCTGCCTACGGAGTTCCCTCCACCCTTCCAAAGCCTGCCAAGCCCTGGAAAGCACACAGTGCCCCCTGCAGCCAGTCCCTCCCACAAGGCAACCAAAGGTGACCACGCTGTGCCCGAAGCAGCTTTTCTTCCCCTCACAGAGGGCCGGTTCCCAGATGCTGCCTTGCTGGGGGTCCACAGAATGCAAACTGGTTCCCTAATTAATGGATTGTGGTCCAGGCCCATGAAAACCCACAGAGTGAAGAAATTCCTTTTGAATAAGTGGTCATTTTCCTGTGGTTAGCGGTCACTTCTTGCTGTTACCAACGTGTTCTGTTCAGCTGCTCACCAGATGAGTCCTCAGACTGCATACAGTTATTCTGGGTCAGTGCCTGATTGTTCTTATAGTAAAATGGATGGATTTTGTGGCAGCTGCTTGCCACTCCGAGGTCATTTAAGTGGGCAGCATTTGGGCAAGTGAACAACTCTTAAAATCCAGCTCCCATTCTTCCTGCTCCCCTGGCCCTCTCTGCTTTCCTGGCTGGCTGATGATGGAAGGGATCCACACTCCCTCCAGCCACCACTTGCACTAACTTCCCTGCTTTCCACCCCTGCCTTGCCCAGTGAGGCCCCAGCTGCCATTCCTCCTCATTCCCACCACCTTCCACCTCTCCACCCTGCAGAGTGCTGCCTGCTGTTGGGAGCACCCTGGAACCTACTCCTCCTGGGCCTCTGCCCAGGGGGGGTCCCTCTGCTTGGACTTCCCCCCCAGGAGAGTTGCCTGCTGGCTTCCCTCCTCTGCAGCTCCTTAGAGGCCTTCCCCAGCCTCCCTGAGTAAAACACATCCCCCGCTTGTTCTGCTCCACTTTTCTCCTAGCCCTTCTCACCACTGGAAACCCCAATGTAATGCGCTAGTTGCTCAGTCGTGTCCGACTCTTTGCAACCCCATGGACTATACCCCACCAGGCTCCTCTGTCCATGGACTTCTCCAGGCAAGAATACTGGAGTGTGTTGCCATTCAGGGGATCCTCCCAACCCAGGAATCAAATCTGGGTCTCCTGTATTGCAGGCAGTTCCTTTACCATCTGAGCCACCAGGGAAGGACTCAAGTGAGGGTGGCCTTATAAACGTCTAGGGTCCCTGCTGGTCAGAGCCTCCGGAGTTCTGTAAGGACCCAGCATTCAGGGAAGTTGCACTTCTGGAGGTCTGTGGCGGGACTGGTGCTGAGTGACTGCTGCCTTCTTCTTCTTCGCAGCCTGCCTACAGCATCGGAGCTGTGACACCTGCATGTCCTCAGACCTGACCTTCAATTGCAGCTGGTGCCACGTCCTGCAGAGGTTTGTACCAGGCTCACCCTCTGGTTCCCACAGGCAGATTGTGCGGGGGCAGAGGGTGGCACCGCCCTGCTCCCTGCCTCAAGTCTCATGGCCAACATGAAGGTAACTTTGGCCAGTGCTACTCAGATGCTTAGGACAAGAATATTACAGCAGTGAGTGTCTCCCTGAGGCTTGTGACCCATCAAGGTGACTTTGTCACCCTGCAGTGACTCTAGACTTTGGAAGACCATGCAGAGATTCCAGCTACTGCAGCTCTCTCCTCACAACTGGGACGGTTGGTTCATTCTCTGGCAGGCCTTTTCCAAGAGTGGTCCATAGCTGTGAGCATCCCAGAATCAGCTAGGGCTCGAGCTAAATGTGCAGATTCCTGGGGCCCACCCCTGGCCCCCCACATCAGGGTCTTTCAGAAAGAAGCCAGGGAGCCTACATTTTACCTCATTGTCTCATCTGTAAGCAAGCATGAGACCTGCCAGCTCAGGGGTGAACCTAAGACACACCGTCATTGGGCGAGAACCCCACGATCCCGAAACCGCACCTCAAGACTGTTCTCAGGCTACAACAGGGTTCCCTGAAATCCAAGGGTGTGGACATTTCAGGCATCTGTGGAAAGCTGGGACAAGTTACAAAGCCGTGTTTGTTTGGTTTTGGAAGCAGGGAAAATTCTGGATGAGATTCAGTTTCAGGGATAAAGTTCTTAAATCCTACTCATCTTCTACTCCTTGTTCTGAAATCATTTCCTCACAGATTAGACTCAAAATTTGATCCCTGTTCTCCTGTCCAGGATAAATAAATGGTGGGGGGAGGGGGGAGTTGGGGGGAAAAAGGAGTTTCTTGGGGGACTAGAGCTCCCATGAGATTGGGAAGACCTATGAACTCCAAGAACCTTGGAATCTTGAAAATTGCAAATTACAGAGGCTTTGAGTTCCTGCAGCTGTCCTGTAACTGTCAATATTTCCTTTGCTCCTTTCCAATGTCCTGGTGCAGAAATAAAAGCCACTGCCTTTACAGGCGGCCTGCCTAGCAGACAAGACACAGCTCAGGGCCAGGAGGAGAAAGGGGCCCTCATCGGGCCTCCCAGCTGTTCTTCCCACCAGCTGTGTTCTTATTCACTCTCTTGCGCCCTCAGTTTATTTTCCCTGTAAAATGGGCTGGGGTTATGTGATTCAGGGAGATGTGGGTGAGGAACATGCCTGTTATTTTAACTCCTCAAATACCAAACAGAATTTTTGCAAAGTGTTCAGAGTCCTTCACGTGAAATGCACAGAGCCTCAGAGAGAGTACCCGGGGGAGACCCGAGATTGCGTCTTCCTGGCATGGAGACTTGCGGTGTGATCCATCTTGTGCACTTTCAAGTGTGAGAGCCCTGTGTGAGTGTGAGGCGATAATCCAGATGACCTCAGATGAGCCCTGGAATGCTGCGGCCGGCTGCCACCATGTGACTCAGCATCATCCAACAACAGCTGAGCCATGAGGACTGCAGAATGGGTCAGATGAAAGCAAAACCCTAGCTTGCTACACCCCCACTTAATGCATATGCCCATACCCAGGAAACCATGACAGTTTAATGAGAGTTGGTCAGGGGGAGGGCAGGGCCTTGGCTGCAGACATTGTCTTTGCTGGATTATGTCAACTAGAGGACAGAAAAGCTCCATCAGGGATCCTGTCCCCAGATGTACGTGGGCCTGGGCTCACCCGAGCCAGGCCCGTTCCTTCCTGACAGATCTCTGGAGCCTCAGCTGAGAGCTGACTCCAGATTTCTAAAAAGCCAGAGATCAGGGCTGCTGCAGGGCAGTCGGCCACCGTGGTCTCTCCCACCAACTGCTGCTTGAAACCACCTCATGGTTCTTGGCTTTGCCTCCACCTGCTTAGCTCTCTGCAGCCTTGCAGAGCCTTCCTTCCCTGCGTGGGGGCCGGATCTGACTCAGATGATTTCACTTATCATGCAGATGTTTTCCTTTCGTCCCACATTGTCCCCTAACGGCCCGCCTTGGAGTCTACGGGTGACCCTGACTCCAGGATTTGGCTCAGAAAATGAGCATCATAACCCTTGCCTTACAGTGTCATTGCAAAGGTCCTGTGAGATAGCGCAAGGGCAGCATGTGACTGGGGCAACACCTGGCATTCAGCAGATGCTCAAACAATGGCCGTTTCTCATGCCTTTCTCCTTTGCGTCTGGGTTGGTTGGCCCCGGGCTTGGAATGGGGTGCTTTTGGACCTATATCCAAGGCTCAGTCCTTGAAAGAACCAGTTAGTTTGGCCTAAAGGAAACTTCAGTTCCCAGCCCCCAACGGTGCCCCTAGTCTTCCACGCTTCAAAGGAGGGGGCACGGAGGACCCAAGACAGGGGCCTGTGGATGGCTCCGCTCAGTGTCCCTGCTACAGGAAGAGCAGCTCAGAAGCGTCTTCAGAAGGAACGACTCACAGAGCCTGGAAGCCTCGGCCTCGTCAGATCTTGGACAGATGGGCAGGCAGTTGCCGGTGCAGAGTTCACCAGCCTCGCATCCTTTCTCAGCACTGGTGGCTGGTAATACTGGCTTTCCATGCAGAGATCCCTGCACTTGAGTAAGACTTGGTGGATTCTCCTGGCACCAAAGAGTGAAGAACGGAACTTTGAGTATGACGCTGAGGAGAATATTCTCTGGTTCATCCTCGTACCCCACCCCTTCCCTAAGGAAGCACTTGATGTCTTCCAGCCCAGCTGAGCTGTGCGGTGTCCTCTCAGGGGACCCTGGTCAGCCAAGATCTCATCTCTCCCAGTCTCTGGCAGGACCTCACCTCTGCCCTTCAGTGACCACATGGTGGGTGTTGGCCAGATTGGCTGATGTCCATCCTTGGCCCTGCCCCTCCTTGCCAAATTTAGGCTCCTCCACAAAGAAGGGAGGCTCAGCAAATAAGCAAGACTTTCCCCAGATGAGAACATGTGTGTGAACTCCCTGGTTTCTCAGCAATTTCTGGGCTGCCCAGAGTTGCAGGGTGGGGCTTAAGGTCATTAAAGGTCATGCAGTCTGTCAGCTCCATAAATACAGAGACACATACAAACACACAGACGCATACACACACATGCATCTGGGTGGGTGTGGCCTTGGTCCTGGGGAGCTGGGTCAGGAGAAGGGTGAGGATGCCACAGATAGCTTCCCCTCCTTTGAGGGAAGGAGTAGAGGGGGCAGGAGGGGCTTGATCACAGCCACCTGGTGCCGGGGCACCTGCTCAGTGGTCTTGGGGAGGTTCACCTCCTCCTTGCTCCCCTTGGAGAGCTATTACTGCATGGGGGTAAGGGAGGGCTTCTCTGTCAATCCCATCACACCTCCGGCCTCTTGATTCCCCCTGCAGATGTTCCAGTGGCTTTGACCGCTACCGCCAGGAGTGGCTGGCCTACGGCTGTGCCCAGGAGGTGAGAGGCTGAAGTGAGCCTGGTGGGGAAAGGGCAGGGCTGCAGGCTCACCCCTTGCCTGGTCTCTCTTCTCTTGGTGACATTCTCCCCTCTACCTGGGGCTCGCCTCCCTCTCTGCTCTGCACCAGTGAGACCATTGTGGGAGGTTTTTGAGGGCTCAGTGAGTCCTTGAGACAAGCACTTCTCCCAGTGACTTGGCCCGGAGCGGCAGTTCTCCAGGGGCTCTCTTGGGCCTTGCAGAGAGTATATTGGGTGTGGCCTTGGCCACACTGGAATCTTCTAGGAGACTGTGTGCCTGGTAACATTCAAGAAGTGACTGCCCTGGCTCCAACCTTCAGGCATTTAAGGAAGGCAGTCATTCTGGGAGCAAAGTGGGTTGTACCTGGCACCTCCCATTTAGAATCCCATACAGGTTAAACCACTGGGTTGGGAAGATCCCCTGGAGGAGGACATGGCAACCCACTCCAGTATTCTTGCTTGGAGAATCCCAGGGACAGAGGAGCCTGGCGGGCTACAGTCCATAGGGTCTCAGAGTCAGACACAGCCGAAGTGTCTTAGCACGCATGCACAAGCACAGGTTCCTTGTCACTTGGAATTTTCCAGAATGCTCAACGCTTTGGATGGGTAATGTCCTATTCTCACACCTTTTACTGACACAGAGAGACCCACTCACGTACGCATCCCTTCCCCTCCCTTCCTCTCACTTTCCCTTCTTGCAGGGCAAGCACATGGCATGTGCCCAGCATTTGCTCTGATTTAATCCTATCATAGTCCCAGGAGCTAAGGACCAGTGTCCCCACTGATCAGGGAAGGAAACTGAGGCTCAGAGAGGTTCAGTGACTTGGCTTGCAGCTCACAGCTGGTGAAATGGTGAAGGTGCTGGGCCCAGCATTTAAATGTGAACTCCCAGAATTACTGCTAGGCTTTCACTACCATCTGTTTTATCAGTGAAGCTGGGTGAGCTGTTTCTGGTCTTCAAAAAAAAAAAAAAAAACCCCAAAACCCCTTGTCCATCCAGCAGCCTGTTTCTAACATTGGCTATTGGTGAATGTACTCATTCGCTTTATTTATTTAAGATTAGCATCTCAGCTCCTTCAGGAAGGATTCAAAGCGGCTGACAGATAAATTGCCCTGTAAGATAAGACACTTTCAGGATAAAGTGGAAAGCTTAAAT
Organism: Capra hircus; assembly: GCF_001704415.2. NCBI lineage: Eukaryota > Metazoa > Chordata > Mammalia > Artiodactyla > Bovidae > Capra > Capra hircus. Next base: position 39,253,531 of record NC_030826.1, on the reverse strand, counting down.
GCATTCAGAGCCCAGCTTTGGTTAGATTACCATGCTTGGACCACTCACTGGAATCTTAAATCTTCTGGCTGCTGAGGGATGAAAGCACCCCCAGGGTCCTCCTGTGTGCGACGTAGCTGCTGGCAAGGCCTCTGTCCATTGCAGCACTGGGTCTCTCTTGCAGGCAGAAGGCAGAACGTGTGAGGATTTCCAGGACGAGGACTCCTACTCGTCCTCGCCCGACAGCTCCTTCAGCCCCTTTGACGGAGACTTCACCACCACCTCCTCCTCCCTCTTCATTGACAGCCTCACCACGGAAGGTAAGGGTGGGGAGGAGCCGTGGCCCTGCAGCATCACTGCCCCTGATGGGGATTATCTCAGGGAACATAGTTGTTGCATCCTGTCACATCTGAGGCTCCCAGAGCAGAGGTCACTTGCCAGTGAGACACAGAGCTAGGTTTAGGACGAGTGGACTCCACGTGCACGTCAGAGCTGTGGAACAGAATTCACTGTGGCGATGGGAAAAATTACTGTCCCAGCACAATGCCAATTTGTTTACATAATAACTTGATTCATCTTAATAGCAATTCTCAGAGAACCTGTGAGATCTTAGCATCCTGGTAGCAGGTATGAACTCAGTCCCATACACTCAGACATCAGAGAAAGATTGCATAATTTTTCTGTTCCCTTCTGGTTCCCACTCCTCATTGGGCTGGCGGGGTGGGAAGTTCCACCCCCACCGTGCTGGGGCTTGACTTTCCACTCCTGTGATGTCCAGGGGGTAGAGGGTAATGCAGGACAGCTCTGACCATCTTGGGTTGTTGCTGAACTGCTTCTTCAGGCCTGGCTGTCCCTGGGGACTTCTCTGCCATCCTCATGTTACTGGTGGAATGGTGATTCCTGGGTTCTCGTCCTCACAAGGGAAAGAAAGCAATCTAGAGACATGGAACAGTTTTAAGCAGCAGGAGTTTTAATAAGCAAAGGAGAATGTACACTCTTGAGAAGGGAGGAGAGCAGACTGGGGGCCAGAAGCAGCCCCACAGTGAAGGTAGAGTTGGGTTGTTCAGAGTGATGGGAAGTCCCTCCCTGTGTCCTCCATTACTGGATTGATGAGTTGATTGACAGCTTTAGGTTACATAACTTTTCTCCTGTGTACAGCCGCTTACCCATAAGCACCCAAGTGGAAACGGGTTGGGGGGGTGTTGGGCAGGGAATGGCAATACTAATTTATTATAAATACTGTATAATGAACCCCAGGCTATTCCAAGTCACCTCTTAGGTCATTATACCAACTAGTACTGGCGGTTTGGAAAGCCCCGTTGGGTTTTTGTTATCTGACTTGGTCCTGATAAGGCTGGAAATTTTGCAGTCCTTAACCACAAAAAGGGAGCTCTCTGGGCATGTTCTGGTCACCAGGGTCCAGGTCAGGCAGGGAAAGGTGACCCTGTCCAGGATGGGGTGGGACAAGCTCATGCCCGACTGGCTATCTACCAGTCTTCAGTTCCAAGGTCAAGTTGCTTCCATTTCTTTGAGGCCAGTTCTCGGAACTGTGCAGTCATGGCTGCAGTCTGCTCAGCATGCAGTTAGCTTCTTCCACCTGGTGGAGGTTGTGGTGTCCAGAGGTCCTTGACTGTGCCTAACGGCTGTATTATCATTTAGTCTTGTTGAACTGTTTTCCTGTGTTTCCGTGTTTTCTCACCTCTCTGACTAAACTTATTCCTTGGGTAAAGTTTTTCCGCAGAGAAAATGTAGGCTGAGGACATGCGGGGCAAGGGCCATAGGATCCTGCTCTGTTTCACCCAGGCCTAGGGTTTTATCAAAGCTGCCGGAGGTCCATCCACCTTGGGGGGAAGACCAGGCAGGGTCCCTGGATTCTTTGGCTAACTCTGAGAAATTCCTCCCTCATCCTTTTTTGATACATGGCATCTAGATTTTAAGCCCTTGCTCTAAGTCTAAGACGGAAAGACGTATGGGGTCTTCCTGCCTCCCCTGAGCCCAATTACCTGTTTGAAAGGAGCAAATGGAAAGGAGAAAAAAGTTGGTATTTTTAAACATTATTCATCCACAACCCCATTTTATAGACAAGGAAATGGGCTCGTGAGGGGCAAAGTAGGTTGCTCAGCAGTGGAATATTCTGAGGTCTCTGCCTGCCTTTGAAATGCAGCGTGCTGCTGCTGCTGCTGCTGCTAAGTCGCTTCAGTCGTGTCCAACGTAGAGAACCAGAAAGCAGGAACCCATGGATCTGGCTGGAGGGAAGCCAATAGTTGATAGAAAGAGCAAACATTTGAGGGGACTGACCATGGACCAGGTAGGGTGCTGACGTTGTGTACCCATTAATACTCAATCCTCCTAACTATCCTGAACTTTGATGCTCTTTGATCCCCAGTTTACAGACGAGACACTATGGCTAAGAGAGGTTGATGGGCTTACCCAAAATCACACAGCCAGGAAAATGTGGCATCGGGTCTCATCTGGTTCCCAAAGCAGCAGTCTGGCTCGCTCAAGCCCACTCACTGTTGAAAGGAATAGAGAAGGGTCTTCATGGGTTCAGTGGGTGGGAGAATAGTGAAGGGTGAGCAGTGAAGCGGGAGATTCAATACATTACATGAAAAAGGGGCAAGAGGAGACCTTGCCCTCAGGAATTATAATGGAGTTCAGGGGTGACCTTCCAGTTAAAGGAAACGCCACTTAAAAGAGCCCCCTGGCCAGTCACCCTTGAGTTAACCCTATGTGCTACCGGGGGCTCAGTCTGAGAGGTGAGAACCCAGCCTTTCCCTGAGGGGCTTATGTCTGGGTGAGCCACGGTGCCTGAGCCCAGAGGAGTGGCTACAGCGGGCATGGAGAGAGCCCAATGTCTGGCATCTGGAGGTTGGGTTCAAGCCCTGACTTGGAATTATTCTCCTTTAGTCCCGGGCTACTGCCATGAAGGGCTGTCCCTACACAGTGTGTCCCGTTGATCAGTTTTATCATGTGTGTGTCTCCTGTCAGCCCAGGAATGTGTCCCTCCTGTTTGCTATGTAATAAAATTCCACATGGGAAACATTAATTAGAGTAAGGACAATTATGGCTTTATGGCCTTCCAGTCCTGGAGGAGGTGGCAAAGATTAGCAAGTTGCCTTTATAAGAAAAAAATGTGACAAGGACTTGTCCCTGCAACAAACTCTCAAGATGTCTGGAGGGACAGGTTTGGGTCACCCCCTGCCTGTGTTATTACAGCCTACACAGGGAGATGACATGCTCAGGGTCCAGGAAGGTGCTGTGAACGAAGGGGATAGAGCACTTCAGCCAGGGGGACCCACCTGGTCAGGGCAGGGGTGGAGAGCAGAGAAGTTAGTGGGAGCGGCTGCTGAAGGGTCGTGGACTCCTCCTCTCCCCAGCCAGCCAGAAAAGCAGAAAGGGCTAGGGAAGCAGGAAGTGTGGGAGCTGGATTTTAAGTTACTTACTTGCTTAAATGCTGCTCACTTAAATGAACCAGAATGACCTCAGAGTGGCGAGCAGCTGCCACAAAATCTATGCATTTTATCGTTAAGGATAGACAGGCACTGACCCGGAATATCTGTGCAGTCTAAGGACTCATCTGATGAGCAGCTGAACAGAACATGTTGGTAGCAGCAAGAAGTGACTGCTAACCACAGGAAAATGACCACTTATTCAGTAGACATCACACACATTTCTTCACTCTGTGGGTTTTCATGGGCCTGCACCACAATCTGTTAATTAGGGAATGAGTGTGCATTCCATGGACCCCTAGCAAGGCAGCATCTGGGACCCAGCCCTCAGTGAGGGGAAGAAAAGCTGCTGTGGGCACAGCGTGGTCACCTTTAGTCATCTTGTGGGAGGGACTGGCTGCAGGTGTCTGTCTATCAAGACTACATGTGGCTTGGGCTACAATGTATTTCCAATGGTCTAGATTCAAAACAAGTTGATTCAAAAAATCAAGTTAATTCATCCAGTCATGTTTAGGATTATTTTGGTCAATTTCGAGTAATCAATTCATCATTTTTAACTTGTAGTAAAAAAAACAGATTCAGAGGTGTATATAAATACCTTGTGTATTGCAATTCCTGAAGAAAACGTATCTTTCTATTATAAGTCAACAATTCTCTGTTTTGTTTTACTTTGAATTTTTACGGTGTTTCTATAATTTTGTTCATTTATTTTTGACCCTGCGGGGCCTTCGTTGCTGTGCAGGCTTTTCTCTAGCTGCCGCTTCCCGTTGTGACGGCTTCTCCTGCTGCAGAGCACTGATTCCAGGAGGTGGGCTTCGTTAAGTTGCAGCACACGGGCTGAGTAGCTGTGGCTCCTGGGCTCTGGAGTGCAGGCTCATTAGTTGTGGTTCACAGTTGCTCCACAGCCAGGGGGATCTTCCCAGACCATAGATCAAACCCATATCTGCTGTATTATCAGGCAGATTCTTAACTTTCTGAATTTAACTTACCTGATGTGAACAGTCAACTCATTGGAAAAGACCTTGATGCTGGGAAAGATCGAAGGCAAAAGGGGAAGAGAGCAGCAGAGGATGAAAAAGCATCACTGAATAGCCTCGCTGATTCAATGGACTTGAACTTGGGCAACCTCCAGGAGATAGTAAGGGACAGGGAGGCCTGATGTGCTGCAGTCCGTGGGGTCACAAAGAGTCGGACATGACTTGGCAACTCAACGACGATGACAATACATGATAAACAATTAAATGATTCCAAAGTGAAATCTACAAAAGCAACTATATCCAAAGAAGCTTAGTTTCTCATTTTCTTCCTCCATTCTATTCCCCATTTTCCCTGTGAAAGTGAAGTGAAAGTGTTAGTTGCTTAGTCGTGGCCAGCTCTTTGTGACCCCATAGGCTGTAGCCTGCCAGGCTCGTCTGTCCATGGGATTTCCCAGGCAAGAATACTGGAGGAAAGAGGAGTGGGTTGCCATTCCCTTTTCCAGGGGATCTTCCCAACCCAGGGATCGAACCAGGGTCTCCTTTGCAGGCAGATTCTTTACCATCTGAGCCACCAGGGAAGCCCCTTTCCTCTATGGGGTACTATTTTTAAATTTTCTTATGGTTTGTTCTTCTACTGTCTAGTGTGATTTTTTGATATTTGAAGATTTATTGGAAATGCATAGCAGAACCAGGTGCTATATTCAGGTACTGGGAGCGTAAAACGGTTGGTTGCTGAGAGGCTCATACTCTATGCAAACAAGGGGACCCAAGATGCTCCAGAAACCGATCAAATGGCATGGGACACGGGGGAGGACACACCCATCTATCCTCTGGGAAGTGACAGGGCTGGGACCAGGACTAGGCTGAGATAAGTGACACACTCAATGCAGATATAAAAGTTAAGGAGACATACACACACACACACACACACACACACACACACACACACACACATGCACACACAAAAGCAATAATTAAGAGAAATAATCTTTTCATGCAATATTTGCAAAAATCAAAAGTAATGCCAAGAATCACGGTAAACAAAATATCAAAACATTTTTAAAAAGACAGAATCAGACCCTGTTTCACTTGTGTCACCCTAGCCTCAGCCCTGCAAGAGGCATTTCAGGAGCGGGACTTTTGAAAGAGGAGTGGTGAAGGGGAGGAAGGGCATGTCCTGTAGGAGGAACAGAATATGCAGCGACTCAGAGATCTGAGAAGACCCCAAGGTCTAGAGAGCCTTGCGTAGCTTGTTACAGCCACTGTAACAAGTGCTATTGAGTTGGCCCAGGTGACAGGAGAAGACTGGGACAAACTTCCAAGGGTCTTGAACATCTCTGATCAAAGGGGAGTCAGTGGAAGCTCCGCTTTGAATGAGGAGCCAGTGGAGGGGGAGAAGGGACGCAGAGCAGGTTGCAGGTCCTACATTGTGCAAGGTTCCATTCGTTTAATGTTTGATGCTTGAAGCAGTAATCTCTAGTCATCTAGAACATTCTCCTGACGTAGAAATTTTTGCTGTCCTTTCCCCACAGGAATCTGTGGGGAAGAACCACAGGAAGGGTCAACCATTGGAACTTATTTAGGAGGCTGCAGGGTACACTCCTTGAGGTGTAGAGGGAGTGTGTTGGCCTGGAAATCGGTCTCCCACATTGTACCCTGGGGGTCTTCAAGCAGATTTAATCTTGTGACTCACACACACCCACCTCAAATCCTTCCTCCCCTTCCTGCTGCCCCTTAGGATACTGTGAAAGGCCCTGAATTTGGCTTTCCAGGCCGCTGTCCACCCCCACCCCCAGCCTCACTCACTCTCATCACCCCCTGCTCACAGCCTGTCTGCCCTCCAGCTGCACTGAACTGCTTTTTATGCCTCTACTGGCCAAGTTCTTGCTGACTCCAGCCTTTGCCCCACCGTCTATTTGGGACTGTGTCTCAGCCCCACGTCTCATCCTGCCTTCTTGACTGCCTTTGTGTGGACAATTTTCATTGTCCCTCCATTCCCCGCCCCCCACCCTCACCCCATGACCTCCCTAAGGGCAGAGATCACATCTATCCACAGTACTTACTCCCTGGGCTCACCTCCCAGCCGACACTCAGTAAGTATTTGTTGAACGAATGAACACTGGGGAAAGTTGGCTTGTCTGTGGCCTTTGACCTTTAGACTGCTGTGTGACTTTGAGCAAGTCGCCTCCCCTCTCTGGGCTTCAGTTTCCTAGCCTTCAGAATGAAGGGCTGAACTGAACCTCCCTAAAGTCTCATCCAATCCAATCCAACGGGACAAAGGCCATTGTTATTCTGCTAACCTTGCACCTTCTCTCCTTTCCGTTTGAAGACGACACCAAGGTGAACCCCTACGCAGGAGGAGACGGTGAGTACAGAGACAACTGCCCCTCTTCATCACAGCACTGCCTCTTGGACTCACCCCCCAAGAGGGTGGTACAGCCTTCACCTGGCCTCTTTGCTTTTACTCCCGGAGTGGGGGAGGGGGAAACAGCAGCAGCCTGGGCTTCTCCAACCTCCTGCTCAGTGGGAAGGTGCGGGAAGTGGGCGGGGGCTTCTGGGCACACACTTCCTAGGCTGAAAAAGCAAATCTACGTCTAGACATTTCTCCTCTCAGGCGGGAACCTCCTGCAGTTCTTCTGACCACAGTGCTCTTGAGTATTCACTGCCCTGAAAGGAGTGAGAAGCAGAGGAGAGGCTGAGCTAGGGCAGGCATGGCCACGGACCTGTGGCCCTGGCCTCTGTCCCCAAGGGGCCTCCCAACCAATGATGGGTGGAGAGTAGATTCGTTAAAGTTGTTGCAGGAAGGGGGACCCCTTCCAGGGCCCGAGAGTGAGCTCTTGTCTAACACTCTGAAATGAATTGTCCGTGGAGACACATGGGCTGACAAAGCAAGAGATTTTACTGGGAAGGGGAGCCCAGGGGAAGGGCAGCAGGGTAAGGGAACTCAGGAGGATTGCTCTGCCATGTGCTTTGCAGTCTCTGGTTTTATGGTGATGGTGTTAGTTTCTGGGTTGTTGCTGGCCAGTCATTCTGCCTCAGGGTCCTTCCTGGTGTAATGTGCATCAGCCAAGATGGGTGCCAGCCAGGATTCTGGGAGGTTGGTAGGGTGCATGAACTGGAGTCTCCTCTCTCCTTTTGACTTTTCCCGAATTCTGCCAGTTGGTGGTAGCTTGTTAGTTCCACGTTCCTTACCGGAACCATGAGTTTAAGATAACTCATCCAAGTGGGCACTATGGGGTCTGGCCAGGGCAGGCAGCTTTGATCAGTGTGTGCCCTAACTAAGTTGCCTTTGATTCCCAACGTGGGTTGGCAGAGAGGACACAAAAGTTGTCCACCACAATTTTACACTGCTTAAGAAGGTAGGGTCCCTGCTACCAGGACTGCCTGGGGGGATAATTTCCTCTCTGGTGATGTGGAGGCGGGGGCGGCCATCTCCCTTGGCCTTTGCTCAGAGCCAGCTTAAGCCCTTGCTGCAACTACCACAAAGGGGAGATGGAAGAGCCTTCCAGCTCTAGGGGCTGGGAGACTGTTAACCTGGCTCCAGCAGGAGAGGAGGGACTGTTAACACAGCACAGTTAGATGGTTTCTCCCACCAGAGATGGAGCCATTGATCATCTGTGGGCACCAGGTGTGAGTGAGAGTGCACCTGTGTCCATTGGGCTGAGGGGAGGCAGGGGGCTCTGAGCCACGTTCGTTCCCCTTATTCCACACCATGTGCTCGTCATCCCAAGCCCTGCCCTCAGATCATCAGGGTCACTGAAGGCTGCGGGCTGATGGCCTGGTCAGGAGAGGCCAGCTTGGGGTGTGTCCTCTCCACTCCTCCAGTTCTTGGCAGATACTCTGGCAGTGCCCCAGGGTAGTTTCTCTCCTAAGCTTTTTTCTCTTGAAGAGAAAAGGGGATGGGGAACACAATGACTCTGGACGTATGCAACATTTTATTAAAAATCCCCACCCCTTGTTGATTCCCATCACACCCACCAGCGAAGTAAAACAAACTTCAGTATTTCTGTTGCTCGCATGATCCTCTGTCTTCTCTGTGTCATTAGCCCCACATCCTTTTAGGATATAAGGAGAAGCAGCAAAAAGCCACCGCAGGTAATATTAGCGAACGAGGCTTCTTAGCATCACCGACTCGATGAACATGAGTTTGAGCAAGCTCCAGGAGCTGGTGATAGACAGCCTGGTGCGCTGTAGTCCATGGGGTCTCAAAGAGTCGGACATGACTGAGTGAATGAACTGAACTGAACTAAGGCTTCTTAGTGACTGGCACTGACTGTGTCCTTGGACGAATCCCTTTACCTCTCTGTGTTTCCATTCCTTCAGCTGTACGAGAAAGGGTTGGGCCGGATGTGCTTCCAGCTCCATAGTCTATGGAAAATATTCAGCCTTCTCCTTGGGCTGTATTTCAAACGCTTGCAATGTTCTCAGAGAGTGTTTGCTGGCTTATTAGCCCTTAGAGGACCTAGTTCATTTCTTTTATTGAGTTCCTCTGATGGGTCTGCCATTTTTTCTAAGAGCTGAGGACACTGAGATGAATAAGACACCGTCTCTGCCCTCCAGGAGGTCACAATCTGGTAGTGGACAGTGACAGGTAAAACTGTGGTCATTTTGCTCTCATAATAGCTACACTTATTGAAGTTGTCCCAGAGACTGGCTGTGCTCCTTAGCAGTTAACATGAATTATTTCATTTTAATCCTCACTGTAATCCTATCAGGTAGTTATCATTATTATCCTGTTCTATAGAAATGATGACCGAGACACACAGAAGTTAAATAAGATGCCCAAGATTACACAGCTAGTAAGTAGAAGAGTCTGTATTTGAAACCAGACAGCCAGACTCCAGACCCCACAACCATCGGATCTCTTAACCATCACATGCCCTTTGTGAATTCCTTAAAAGGACCTATATGGGATGGGTATTCGAGAGAGCTTTTATGATCCCTAGGAGACATTTGGGCAACTTTTAAGTGATTTTGGGAAACCACCTAAATTGTGCTAAGAACAAAGTTAATGTCACCCTCATGATAGTTCCACCCGATCCACCCTTTCATGTATTTGATAAGTAGATCTGAAGGTTCTGTCGGCTTTCATCTCTGGGACTTTGTCAGAACCCAGGACTCCACAGTGCCCCCTTCCTCGATCCCCTGACCTAATGGTCTCTTCGCAGGCCTTCAGAACAACCTGGCCCCCAAGACGACGGGGTCCCCTCTGCACCTGGGCACCATCGTGGGCATTGTGCTGGCCGTCCTCCTGGTGGCTTCCATCATCCTGGCTGGGATCTACATCAATGGCCACCCCACCTCCAATGCTGCCCTCTTCTTCATCGAGGTCCGTGCGGGGTGGGGCCACCCCTCTGCCATCCCCATCTGTGTCAGCATTCCCTAGCCATTCAGTCCCTATCTCTCCTTATTTCATCCCTCACCCACCTCACACCAGGCTCCTGTTTCCACTTGAGGGGCTTCATCAATTCCATCCGGGCTTATCTCCCACTAGCAGGCACTCTCTGAGTCCCTAATCCCCAGGGCTTGGCCCCTCAAGACTCCTCTGGCCTGCTTGTCCTGTCGAATGGCCTCTGCTTTGCCTCCGCCATTTGTGGAATCAGAACAGTGACCATCCCCAGAGGAAGGAGAGAAAACCACAGATGGCTCACATGCCCTTGAGTGGTTATGTGACCATCCCCAATGATTTATGATTTCTCACACCCAAATTCCAAGGCCTGGGGCTTATCCAAAGCCATAATGAAACTGAGGTCTTGCCTTTTGGCCTGCTGTGTGCGTTTTTCTATTAGATTTGACAGGCCATAGTAATCATAAGAGTCGCTCTGTCTGGGAGCTTTCATTGAGGATACTGCAGTTTTGAACGTCTCAGAAATTCAGCAGAGCCAGCCTGACGTGCAGCGTGGGAAGCAAGGCCTGGGCTCCTTTACTGTGAGCCGCAGAGCTCAGGAGCCCCTGCCCACCGCCCACCCGTGGTGACTGACCAGCTCCCTGAATCCCACAGCAGGGTGGCCTCTAGGTCCACAGCCCTCCACGTGGGTCACACGCCCCCTGACCTCATCATCCAGAGGCCTGGGTGGTTCCCTCCCCTCTGGTTCAATGCCACCTGTTTCTTATGAATTCTAACCAGTCATTGGTAGGTTGACACTAAGACCTGCCAAGGCTAAGACCTACCTGGTTTCACCTGGGGAACCTGCAGATCCCCAGCCACAGGGATGCAGACAGGAAGGTCTGAGACCTGGGAATCTGCGTTTTCTTCATTTCCCCACCTCTGACACAGGACCTGTCCTGTCTAGAGGGTTATCTTGGCATTTCCAGAACCTCCCAGATCATTCCATCTCTTACCCATTTCCTCACTTTCTGAAGTCTTAGGGCTCCACTCTGTGTATTGCTGAGTTTTTCACCTTGTGTCATGCAGTCCACATGGCAAAGCATCAGATGACCTCCTTCCCAACTCCTGAGGCTCCAAGCGGGTTTCCCAATGCACCAAGGATCACAGCCGGGAGCCTTCTGGGAAGGGGGTCTACACTTCACCTGGCTCACACACAGTAGCCCCCAAGAGCCCTTGAAAAGTGCTCAGAGCTGTCCCCCTGGGTGAAGGGGAGAAAGTGGGGAGGGTCCCCAGTGGGTGGGATTGCGCCCACTCACTCTGCGTCTGTGCCCCTACAGCGGAGACCTCACCACTGGCCAGCCATGAAGTTCCGCAACCACCCCAGCCACTCCACCTACACAGAGGTTGAGCCCTCAGGGCACGAGAAGGAGGGCTTCGTGGAGGCGGAGCAGTGCTGAGAGCGCCAGGTCTCCCTTGGAAGGGTACAAAGGAAGACCCGGGGACCTCAAAACACATGAGTCAAAGCAAAGCAGAGAAATGACTTTTCTTGGCCTCCTCTGAACACACTCTGGCTGGGAAAACGAGCCCGTGGTCTGTGGTGCCTGCACTACAGTTTGGCCATCATACCCCAGATATTGAAGCAGGGGCAGAAAAGCCACAATAACCAGTAGCAATCACCAGTGCCAGGGGTCTCCCCTTCTGAGTCTCTCAATGGTCTACCCTGGAGCTGCCTCAGAGGTCCCTTCCCACCTGGAAATGGACAGATGCCCTGCCCCCATCACCTAATGCCCCCGTGTATGACAAAGAGAACCCAGCTTTTGATGGTGGCCACCGCATTCCAGGGTCCAGAGATTCAAGAGCGGGTCCTCATGGCTATGGATTCAGCGTATTTTGCTCCAGCTTCTGTGGTCTAGAAGTCTGGAGAAGGAGTTCTCACCATCTGTTACACACAGGTACTGCTGCTCCCAGCGCTTTCGGCAAAACACTGATTGGCATGCTGGCATCCGAAGAAAGCCAAAGGAGAGGAGAGAGAACTTGTGGGCAGATTGCATTTTTAGGCTTCGCTCCCCCAACTTGCCCTGTCTGCTGAGAACCAGTTAGTTTCTGCATTGAACATGTGTGTGGCCCATGTCACGGGCTTTATCCATTGGCAGCCCAGCCCACCAGGTGAGCCGTGCTGTGCGCGGCCACATCCACCAGGTGGGCTCCTCATTCCAGTGGCACGCTTGGGTGTCCACTGTCTTCACTGGCCTGGTCTTCCATCAGTGCCAGTCAGTACCTCCAAAGGCAGGGCCTGCCTGATCAATACTTTGCCTCCTCTGAGCTGGAATTTTATCGCCATTAAAGAAAAATAAGGTGGGGAGAAGCTTCTTGAAACATACCCAACAGGGAACTTCAGTTGGATTCTGTTGAAAAGCAAAACCTCTAGAACAACTGGGACAGAGGAAGCTGATGCGGGAAGGAAGGACTTTATATCTGCCGGAAATTCTTGGGGCAGAGAGTTTAGGCTCCCAAACCTAATCTGGTTTTAAGTGAGTTCTGCCCTAGAGATGAGTTGGTGTTGCTTCTGAAGAGCATTTCAAATGAAAACCTATAGTTCACCCTCATTCAAAGTAAAAAAAAAAATGTCAGCAGCAAATAAACAGTAAATCATCGTCTCCACCGTCCTTTGTTGTTGTTTAGTCACTAAGCTGTGTCAGACTGTTTGTGACCCCATGGACTGTAGCCTGCCAGGCTCCTGTGTCCATGGAATTTCCCAGGCAAGATTACTAGAGTGGGTTGCCATTTCCTTCTCCAGGGGATCTTCCCAACCCAGGGAGCAAACTCATGTGTCCTGCATTGGGAGGCAGATTCTTTACTGCTGAGCCACCTGGGAAGCCCTCCACTCTCCTTAGTCATGTCCTTTTATGCATATCACTAGCATGCTACCAAAGAAAGAAGTTTATATACAAAGCCTCCTGAAGGGGGGTAGGGGGTCTGCAAATAACCGGGCACATACGAACACTGGACTGATGGTCTTGCAGATGCTCCATGGTTTATCCTTGGTGAGAATGCTAATAACCATTGGAGTGGGAAACATGCTGGACCTCTGCTTTCCATAGGTATCCTTCATAAGCCAGGCAAGGAAGAGCTATGATTTTGAGAAACTGTATCCAAATTTGAGAAAGTAAAAGGATAATGCAACAAAGAGAATAGAGTTCTTTTCAAGCTTCTGAAGGTATGAAACAGAGCCCTCCTAATGAGAGAATCGTAGCCAGGCACTGAAATACTCAGGGATTCCAGCACTGCTGGCTGGCAGGAGGGTGATTTTTGCCCTTGGCTGACAAGCAGAAAATCTATGACCTTTGTGTGTCTAAAACAGCCAGTGAGGGAGTTCCTGCTGTGACAAGATGCAGTGCACAGCATCACAGGTCCCACTCCCAAACTTCAGCATGTTTCTTCCTAACGGGGGCTCTTCTGATCATGCTGATTCCTGAAGGGAAAGAAGACTGAGGATGAAAAAATGGGCAGTGATGTGCTGAGGCCTCTACTAGAAACACTGCAGGTGGAGAGAGAAAGCACAAGATACCTCAGGCCAGTCGGAGCAAGCCTCGCTGGCCCCTGGGATGACAGTGGTGAGGGCAGCGGAGCTGTTTGTCAGCAAGTAGCCTGGTTTGTTAACAGCAAAAAAGAACTAAAGCTGTGTCATTCAGAGAGGTCCCTGGCCATGCAGAGTGCCTCAAGTCAAAACAAAGCGCTCCCAAGAAACAGCCAGTAGCTCACAGAATTAATGCTGGTTCTCACCTGTCCTTAGGCTCTCTCACGAGATCAAGCATCTCTCAGACCCGAGAGTTTAACTCCAAGGTTTAGAGGGGGTTCACCAGGTAGCTGCAGAGTGAATGACCAAAACGAGACATAGCGGTTTCATGGTCAACCAGCAAAGGAGTACTTTTGTGCACCATCAACCACAGATAGCTTGCAGACTTCCAGGCCTCTCTGACCCACAGGCAAACAAAATCACCCAGGAGAGCAGGTGCTCAGCAGATCCTTCCCTATGTGGTGCCTTTGGGCATCCTCATAGTGAGCCCACTGGAGAGGGTTTGGACGGGTCCATGAAAGCTCATCACTGACAGAAAGCTTGAATCCCGTGAAACAGCTGTCCATGTGGTACCCAGAAATCAGAAGCTCTCTGGGAGGCTCTGTTTTACATCAGAACTCTTAAGAGAGCCAACAAGAAAATGAGAAGGAAATCTGCTAGCGGTCCAGAGGTTAGGACTCTGCTTCCACTGAGGTGGCCAGTCAGGGAACTAAAATCTCCCAAGCCACAAAAGAAAAAGAGAAGAAAAATGCAGAGGCCAAGTGTGAGGGGGGAATCCCTGGATCAGGGTGTGAGCACAACTTAATTCCCCTGTAATCAGCTGCCCTTACATTTGTGGATTTGTCCAATAAGGTCCTTGGGGGTTTCTGATTCTAGAACATGAATGCATATAAGCCCAGCCAGCAATTCCAGTACCCAGGAATGCCCCAGGTGGAGCAGATGGGGTTTCCAAGCTGGATTAACACACCATCTCCCTCCTGCTTTAATCAGGTTGTCACCACCCACTCACCCCAGCAGGCCCTTGACTCTGGAGACTGCCTCTTCATGTCTTCAGGTCTCAGCCTGGAGCCTGAGGTTGAAAATGTCCTTTTGTCACTATTAGAGGTTCTCGATGGGCCTATGGAAGCAATTTTATTGATTTGTGTGTTTTGCCAGGACTCTACTGTGTAATGGAGCCCCTGTGTATGTATATACATTTATACAAACACACATAAACATGTATGTAAAATTGCTAAAAACATTGGATGAAGCTTATAGCTGTGTTCAGCCTGTAGCTTGATGTGTTAAGACAGTGGGAAAAGCTGTCAGTCAACCACACTATGTGAAAAACAGAGTATTCACTTGAGCTGTTCACTTATCTCATTGTGGACAGAGCTAAGACTGTCTTCTCTGGGTGCTGGAGCAGATTTGCACAAAGCACTGATCAGAAGCCATATCCAGACTCCCCACATCAGGTAGAGTCACAAATCAAATCAGCCTCTCTCTATCTCTCACCATCTCCCATTCTCCCCTCCCCCAGGTGCCCCCCCTCGAAACAAAAAGACACCTGAGCTTACAGCACAATTCAAAGGATTTGGGATATGAGGGCACCGTGTGTGTGTGTGTGTGCATGCGTGCGTGCGTGCGTGTGCGCGCGCGCTTGTGCTCAGTCATGTCCGACGCTTTGGGACCCCATGGACTGCAACTCGCCAGGCTCCTCTGTCCGTGAGATTTCCCAGGCAAGATTACTGGAGTGGGTTACCATTTCCCCCTCTAGGATATCTTCCCAACCCAGGGATTGAACCCATATCTCCTTCGTCTCCTGCACTGGCAAATGGATTCATTATCACTGGCTCTACCTGGGAAGCCTCCCTGTTTTAAATGCAATCTATTCACATATCTAGCATGAGAATTCTTTGCACAGATTCCCAGTGTTAATAATAAAAGGCAACATTCTTTTATAACTTCTGCCATGTGCAAAATTAAGTGCAAAAGATTTTGAATGACATTCTGCAAGTCATCACACGGCCCTTAGTCCTGCTGACGGCCTTCTCTGAGGACCTACCCTAAGGAGCAGGGGAAGAGCCTCCAGCAATCTGCCAAGCAGTCGTGTTCTTCCCAAACTCCTGTCCCACCTCAAAGAGAAACAGCCTGGAAAGAGATTCTAGCTATTTATTTATTAGAGGTTTGTAAGTCCCTGGAAGTAAATTACATGGGTTTCTAATCTACTATCTAGAGACAGAAAATAAATCTGCTAAGTTGATGCTGCCACATTTCTGGAGATTTTGCATTTGAACCGCCTTAGCAGCTTCGCCGTGTTTTTGTTACTTCTCAGTTTTGCTCACAAAACATGGTTAAGCAAATCAAAACAGAAAGAGGAAAAATTTGAACTCCTCACAGCCAAACTCAGCTGTGCCAAACTTCAGGCTCCAAACAAGCCAGCTTATAAATAAACATGCTGTGTTTGTCAAATAAAGAGGGGTGTATTGGAGAAGGTGATGTGGATTGATGAGAAAGCCCTGGGTTACTCCACAGTGCTTCAGAAGGTGGGAGCTTTGGCCCCTGCCCCACCCCTGAGAAGCTGTGTGTTGTTGGCCAAGTCATCCAACTTCCCTGGGCCTCTGCAAAATAAGAAGTGGGAGGACTAACTGAATTAAGGAGAGGATGTTTTCCTCTCCTTAGCAAATATGCTCATCTGGTTTTGTTCTTTCCAATTAACAAGCAGCTTGAATGGAAGCATCCCTTTGGTTTCCATTATCCTTAATAAAGTGACCAACTTGTTCTAGTTTGCCTGAGACTTCCCGACTTTAACACTGAGAGTCCTGTGTCCCGGGAAACCACTCGATCAAGAACCCACTGGGACAGTGGTTAGTCTATCCTTGGAGTCTATCCTGAACCCATTGGTTGAGGAGATGTTAACAATCTCAAGTACCAGTAGAGTATTAAAGTGTGGTCCATACAGGCATCCCCTGGGGGTTAGCTGGTAATGCAGAATTCAGGCCTACCCACCCTAGACCTACTGAGTCAGAATCTGCAACTGACCAGCTGCTCAGGTGACTCAGGTGAGATGCATGAACATTTGAGAAGCATTTCTAGGAAGCAATTTTACTGACATGATCACAGCCTGTTGCGGAGGCATTATTTCTCCATCTCTCAGATGAGGAAATTGAGACTCAGGAGGTTTCCTTGTTTATCTACTAATTCTCTCCATACTTATTAAGCACCTACTGTGTGCCAGGCATCATTAAGTGGCTTGCCCAAGGTCACCCAGTAGTTGAGAGAATTCCCAAACCCAGGACTTTGGGTTACCATCTGGGGTTGTTCCTCTAGGGTGGGGCAGTGCCAGAGCAAGTGGCCACAGTTTAATTGGGGAGCAGGGACTTCCCTGGTGGTCCAGTGGTTAAGACTGTGCTATCAATACAGGGGGCCCTGGGTTCGATCCCTGGTCCGGAAACTAGATCCCACATGCTGTAACCAAAGATCCCAGATGCTGCAACTAAGACTCGGAGCACCCAAATAAATAAAGATAAACAGAGCCATCCTAGGCCTATAAGAGTCTTAAAAAGATGCAGAACAAGGACCTGCACTCTTATTTCCTGAAACTGTGAGCTTATCAGCTATGTATTTACACAGTCCAAGACTCACTGTTCTTGCCTCCTCATCCGGATCCCCCACTCCAGTCACACTCCCTCAGGAAGATTTGGAAAAACTGTCCTTAAAGTTTTACAGAACACAAGGCTTGCCCTGGGGCTTATTTTTTTTGAATGGAAGACAATTGATTACTTCACGGTCCCCAAGGGGCTGGAGAGAAGGGAGATGGGAGGGGAGGGAGAATCCTTACTCTAACTGCTGACACCAAAGAAATTCTTCAGGGGATGGCTTTTCTGATGTTCACAAAACATTTTTACATTTGGTCCCTAGAGATGGCTGAATCATACCCACAGTTTTCCACAAAGCTAAAAGCACAAAGAAACATCTGAATGTAGGCCAATAAAATCTCATCATACATTCCCAGTCTTGGGTGAGAAACTTCCTTTCCAGCTTCAGTCTTTCCTTTTCACATTTTTCTATTCAGAAGGTGGCTGTCACCACATGGGGTATCCAAAAGGTATAAGAATCACCGTAACCAGTGGTGAGAAGTCTGAAAAGCCTTAAAAAATAACAGATCCCATCTCTCCCCCATTGATCCATCTTACCATCTCTCAGTTTAGACCCTATTTGGTTTTTTGTAAGTTTTTATTTTTAAATTTTTATTTATTTGACTGACCAGGTCTTAGTTGTGGCACCAGGATCTTTAGTGGTGCATGTAGGATCTAGTTCCCCGACCAGGGATTGAACCCAGGCCCCCTGCAATGGGAGCACTGAGTCTCAGCCACTGACCACCAGGGAAGTCGCCTAGACCGCATTTTGAATGCAGAGTTTTGCTGCTCTCAACTAACTCAGGCACAGTGGAGGCAAGGGTCTAGTGGTGATCTTTTGTTCTTACTGCCCCCACCGCAAGGAATGGTATGTATTAATTCCAAGATCGCCCCCTCAAGTTCAAAAGGCAGCCAGTCCCAGCTTCACTCCCACCTCCAGAGCTGCAGACACCCCGCTGTGTTCCATGGGGCTTGTTGGGCTGTACCCCACAGGCCTCCGAGGCCTGTGCCGCCCAACTTCAAGACCGAAGAAGGAGCCCAGAGTCAGCATCAGAGTTATGAATGGTTTCATGAATGGGAAGGTTACACGTCTGAAGCAAGGTCCTGGGGTGACACCCTACTGTGTGCAGCAGATGGCAGTGGGCAGGACACAGTGGTAGTCTTCACTGCTTCCCAAGGGGAAGGGGAGCTTACCAGTTATAAGGGAATTGACATCAGTGGGCTCATTAGTTACACAGAAACCAGCAGTGGGGCATGCTCCTCATTGCCCCTTTGACAAGAATGATGACTTGCTAGGGCCAGGGGCAAGCTCATGGAAAGGTCAGTTGTGTGGGCAAGACAGAAGTGAAGCAGACACTGGTCGGGCAGAAGATGTGCAGAGAGCCAGAGAATGGCCATCTTGAGTAGCCCAACCATACAGAGTTCTTCCCCCCAGGCCCTCTGTGCTCACAGTTCCTTCTGCCTCCAGAGACAAGCACTCAGCCCTCCCTCACTGTGAAGGACGAACCAACCCAACAAAACCAGGCATTAGCAAAGCTTACTTACCAAGACCCTGATCTATTTACTTTTGAGATGATGATCACACAGGTGATATTTGCTAAGTACTGTGTTCCAGGCAGTGATTTATGAGAGTTATTTGTATCATCACCTATGGGCCAATGCTACTGCTATATCTATCTACTTTACCTAGGAGGCGACTGAGGGTCAGAGCATGAGGGAATTTGCTCAGGGTCACCAATGAGGTCACTCAGGCAAGGTATCTAGAACTTGGCAAGGGTAACTGAAGCCTTTGGCCCTCAGCTTTGGTTCCTGAGGCCAAGGTATGCCCACTCTCCTCCTACCCTTAACACCTTGACCCATCCTCTTTCAAAGGCACTGTGGACCCTGTCCTCCACAGAAGACTCATTTCCCAGCCAGGAAGTGAAATTGGGTGGGAAGAGGCACCATTGCCCTAGTTTCAAGTGGAAGTTTTGAATCTCTGAGACCCCACAGATGGGGTGATTAGTCTTTCACCCTGTAGAAATGAACCCTCTTGGGGTGCTCTTCCCATCCTTGGGCCACACATCTAAGAGACTCTTACCTGATGTTTTCTCATTTGTAAGAGCCCAGAATGTAAAAATGACTCTCTTGTCCAGTCTCTCAATCCCTTAGTTTCATAGATGGAAAACTTATGCTGCAGGAAAGTCAAGAGTCACACCCAAGACCACACAGGAAGTGAGAGAGCTGCCCCTGCTGGTTCTCCAGCATGTATGGAGGGTAAGTGGCTCTGATGCTACCACACCTGAGCTGAATCCTGGTGATGCCACATACCACCTCTGTGACTTCACAAAGTTGCTCAATGTCCCTGTATACTTTCTGCTTTGGTTAAATGGAAGAGATGAAAAGAGCAGCACCATGGACTTCCCTGGTGTCCAGTGGATGAGACTCCGTGCTCCCAATGTAGGGGCCCAGGTTTGATCCCTGGTCAGGGAACTGGATCCCACATGCCTCAACAAAAGATCCTGCATTCCACAACTAAAAAAAGTGTCCCACATGCCACAACTAAGACTCAGTGAAGCCAAATTAATAAATACAGATATATATTTAGAGCAGACCACCTTACCTGTCTCCTGAGAAACCTGTATGTGGGTCAAGAAGCAACAGCTAGAACCTTTCATGGAACAACTAACTGGTTGAAAATTGGGAAAGGAGTAGGACAAGGCTGTCTATTGTCACCCTGTTTATTTAAATTCTATGCAGAGTACAGCAGCGAAATGCCAGGCTGGATGAATCCCAAGCTGGAATCAAGACTGCTGGGAGAAATATCAACAACCTCAGATGCCCAGATGATACCACTCTAATGGCAGAGTGAAGAGGAACTAAAGAGCCTCTTGGTGGTTTAGTTGCTAAGTTGTGCTTGACTTTTGCAACCCCATGGACTATAACCCACCAGGCTCCTCTGTCCATGGGATTTCCCAGGCAAGAATACTGGAATGAACTGCCATTTCCTTCTCCAGGGGGCTGCATTTTGTCAGAACTCTTCACTATGGCCTGTCTGTCTTGGGTGGCCCTGCACAGCATAGCTTATGAAGCTTCATTAATTTACACAAACCCCTTTGCCATGACAAGGCTCTGGTCCATGAAGACTCTGATACTGGGAAAGACTGAAGGCAAAAGGAGAAGAGGGTGGCAGAGGATGAGATGAAAATGAAAGTGAAAGTCACTCAGTCATGTCCGACTCTTTGTGACCATGTCCATAGGTCACCATGTCCATGTCTATAGTCCATGAAATTCTCCAGGCCAGAATGCTGGAGTGGGTAGCCTTTCCCTTCTCCAGAAGATCTTCCCAACCCAGGGATCAAACCCAGGTTTCTCACATTGCAGGTGGATTCTTTACCAGTTGAGCCACAAGGGGAGCCCAAGAATGCTGAGTGGGTAGCCTATCCTTTCTCCAGGGGATCTTCCTGACCCAGGAATCAAACTGGGGTCTCCTGCATTGCTGCTGCTGCTGCTGCTGCTGCTAAGTCGCTTCAGTCGTGTCCGACTCTGTGTGACCCCATAGACGGCAGCCCACCAGGCTTCCCCGTCCCTGGGATTCTCCAGGCAAGAACACTGGAGTGGGTTGCCATTTCCTTCTCCAATGCATGAAAGTGAAAAGTGAAAGGGAAGTCGCTCAGTTGTGTCCGACTCTTAGCGACCCCATGGACTGCAGCCCACCAGGCTTCTCTGTCCATGGGATTTTCCAGGCAAGAGTATTGGAGTGGGGTGCCATTGGCATATTCTTTACCAACTGAGCTATGAGGGAAGCCCCTCGAGGATAAGATGGTTACATAGAATCACCGACCCAAAGGACATGAATTTGCGCAAACTCTGGGAGACAGCAAAGGACAGGGAAGCCTGGCACGCTGCAGTCCATAGGGTTGCAAAGAGTAGGACATGACTTAGTGACTGAACAACATACATATATATGTAAAATAGCACCTGCCTCTTCAGGCTTTGTGAGGGTTAAACATTTCAGTGTTTGGAGCCAAACATAGCAGTTAGTGTTCCAAAAGTCCTGGACTGTTTTTTACTTGTTAGTTACTGAATGCAACACCACCTATTATCCAGGGCAGTGGATGGATTTTCTGGTGCTTCTTGCTGTCTGTATGTTTGAGCATCACTGCTACAGAAGGAAATGCTCTGCTGGTTAATTTGCTCAGAAAGCATCCGTCTCAGACTGCCTCCCACTTTCCCTGGAGATGGGGACAGACATCAACAGACACCCATGTAACAAGGTGGCTCTGGTTTCTTTCAAGGAAACAGGCATTGAAACTCGTCATTCTAAACTTTCTATAATTATATTCAAAAGCTCATTTTCGTGTCCTTTAAGGGAAAAAAGGGAATAAGAGAAAGGAATATTGCAGAAATCAAACCTTAGACACTTCCCTCAGTGAATAATTTTGAAGGAAGGTCTCAGTACTCAAGGCTGACTTTTTTTAAGTAGACTGGATGAGGCACTGGTCTGGCTTTTCCATTTCCTTTTTTCTTTTTTAGCTTTTCTAGTTCCTTTTCAACGTAAATCAGATTAATTGTTGCAATTTCTTTTTTAAAAAAAACAGATTTAACTAACAAAGCACCCACAATAAGTGTATATTTGCACTTATTTGCAATAAGTGCAAATACTTTGCGTATTTGTAAAAAAGATGCATGTAGGAGAGGAATTCCTCTTAACTAGAAACCCTTCCTCACCTAGGAAATCATATTTGATATTTTGATGAAAAGGAAAAGAATGAAAAGCCTTTAGTGTTTTTTCAAAGTGAGGCCAAAATAAGCCCAAATGTGGCTCTCCTGCAGGTCCACAGAACAACCAGAAAACCCACATTTAGCATCCTCATTCCTCTGATTACCAGCTTCCTCTCCTTCATGAGGGGAGATGTCGAAGTCCCCGGCAACCCCAGAATCAGGACAACAGGTCATTGGACACAGAAGCACTTCCCACTCATATAGGACCCAGGGCTGGGTCTGCCAGTTTCTGGTTATTTGGGAGAAAAGGCACAAATTAGCTCTCAGTCCTCAGCACCCAAGTACAAGACTCACAGGCAGCCCCCGCACTAGAAAAGGACACAAAATGCAGAGCAAAGTGCCAGAGGGGTTTCTGAAACAAACTCCTTCCAGGCCGGGTCTTTGTCATCTGGTTCTCAATTTCTGGGTAAAATCGCTTTTTGCCGCAGAAAACACCCAAGCAGAGTGGGAGGCACGGAAGGGTTCATGGCCCTAGGGGATCAGAGTTAAGCATCAAAAGGCTACAAAGGAATATCCCCTTTCCTGTGTTTATGAAGATGTATTGAAAAGTCCCTTTGAGGGAGTCATTATGCCTCTCAGGGCTCAGAGAAGCATAAAAGCTCCCAGTAGCCTTCTCTAAGGTTTCTCCTGGTTCTTTTACTTGGAGCTGATAGTTAAAGAAACATCTACCACAGTGATTTCTGTTAGTTGCATGAGTTCCTTCTTTACAGGCTGTAGATCTGACAACCAACAATTACAAGAACCCAAATGAATGCAGCTCTCACAGCACTTGTATTTCCCTATGCTCTAGTAAAACAAAGCTCCTCACCAGTTTGGCATAACAGGGGCTCCCTCTCCCGCCTCCACTCTCACTCATAATAAAAAGATAGCTCCCTTAGGGCTTTACAGCTTTCAAAACACTTTTTCTCGTTCAAGTTGTGTGCCTCGAGGACCATCTGGACCCCTGATCCTGTCCTTGAGGCGAAGTCGCTCAGTCATGTCAGACTCTTTGCGACCCCATGGACTATAGCCTACCAGGCTCCTCCGTCCATGGGATTTTCCAGGCAAAAGTACTGGAATAGGTTGCCATTTCCTTCTCCAGAGGATCTTCCCCACCCAGAGATCGAGAGGTCTCCCGCAGTGTAGGCAGACACGTTACCATCTGAGCCACCAGGGAAAATCTGATCCTGTCCTTACTCCCAGCCCAACACCAAGCAAGATGCCGAGTTCAGTACTAGTATAATCATACGTGATATTGACAGATCTTCTTGGCTTCTTTCAAAACTCTTTCTCAATATGGTATCTTATCTGAGCAATGTAGTTCTCTTTTGAGATTGGCAGGGTGGAAACTTGCATCTCCTACTAAGGATAAAAGAAACCGAAGCTCAGAACACTGAATGATTTTCCCAGGTCCCACTGCCTCTGAAAGGAAGATCACATTTAGAGCTTCACCTCCACCACTGATAATTTACCAATGACAGCTAATGTTTATGGAGTATCATTCATGGTCCAGGCAATACTAAGCATCTCATAGGCATTTCGGCCAGAAAGTAGAAAAGAAGCCAGTGACTTCATTTACTGTTCAATTCCTAAGGACACCAATCAAAGTGCATTTTTTAGGCATCAACCTGAGCCCAGTAAAACAGGAGTTTAGAAATACAAAACACAGGGAGTTCCTTGGCAGTCCAGTGGTTAGGACTCGGTACTCTCACCATCAGAGCCCAAATTCTACCCTAGTTGGGGAACTAAGACCCTGCAAGCTTCGTGGCACATTACTCCCTACCAAAAAAAAAAAAAAAAAGAGGGAGAGA
Source organism: Capra hircus (assembly GCF_001704415.2). NCBI lineage: Eukaryota > Metazoa > Chordata > Mammalia > Artiodactyla > Bovidae > Capra > Capra hircus. Next base: position 39,230,049 of record NC_030826.1, on the reverse strand, counting down.
ATTCAGGAGCTAGTTGTCTTTATGGTACTCACTGTAAAGTCTATCAGAGAGAAGATGAGATGCTTCAAGACAGAAAATAATACAATCTAATTTATATGGCCTAAATTGGTAAGCTTCCCTGGTGGCTCAGTTGGTAAAGAATCCACCTGCAATGCGGGACACCTGAGTTGGGAAGATCCCCTGGAGAAGGGAAGGGCTACCCACTCCAGTATTCTGGCCTGGTGAACTCCATGGATTGTATAGTCTATGGGGTTGCAAAGAGTTGGACACGACTGAGCAACTTTCACTTTCTTTCAAATTGGTAAGCAGACTAAACTCTCAGAGTTACAGTAGCTCAAAGGAGAAATAAGATGGAAGATTTAAAATAATTTTTAAAATATTCGTTTATTTTTATTTTTGGCTGTGCTGGGTCTTCATTGCTCAGACTTTTCTAATTGCGGTGCACGGGTTTCTCATTGCAGTGGCTTTTCCTGTTGTGGCACGTGGGCTCAGCAGTTGCGGCTCATGGGCTCTAGAGTACAGGCTCAATAGTTGCAGCCAAGAAATTAAAAGATGCTTGCTCCTTGGAAGAAAAGCTACAACCAACCTAGGCAGCATATTAAAAAGCAGAGACATTACTTTGCCAATAAAGGTCCATATAGTCAAAGCTGTGGTTTTTCCAGTAGTCATGTAGCGACTTCACTTTCACTTTTCACTTTCATGCACTGGAGAAGGAAATGACAACCCACTCCAGTGTTCTTGCCTGGAGAATCCCAGGGACAGAGGAGCCTGGTGGGCTTCCGTCTATGGGGTCACACAGAGTCGGACATGACTGACGTGACTTAGCAGCAGCAGCAGCAGCATGTATGGATGTGAAAGCTGGACCATAAAGAAAGCTCAACACGGAAGAACTGATGCTTTTGAACTGTGGTGTTGGAGAAGACTCTTGAGAGTCCCTCGGACTGCAAGGAGATCAAACCGGTCAATCCTAAAGAAGTCAATCCTGAATATTCATTGGAAGGACTGATGCTGAAGCTGAAGCTCCAATATTTTGGCCACCTGATGCAAAGAACTGACTCACTGGAAAAGACCCTGATGCTGGGCAAGATTGAGGGGATGACAGAGGATGAGATGGTTGGATGGCATCACGGACTTGATGGACATGAGTTTGAGCAAGCTCTGGGAGTTGGTGATGGATAGGGAAGCCTGATGTGCTGCAGTCCATGGGGCCTCAAAGAGTTGAACAGAACTCAGTGACTGAACTGAGCTGAACTATGGGCGTAGTTGCTCCACGGGACGAGGGACCTTCCCGGACCAGGGATGGAACCCATGTCTCCTGCATTGGCAGGCAGATTCCTTATACTGAGCCACCAGGGGAAGCCCCAGATGGAAGACTTGGAGTTGCACTGTTTAGTATGATAGCCACTAGCTACATGTGACTACTGAGAACTTAAACTGTAGCTGATTCAATCTGAACTCTGGATTTTTAAAAATTTAGTACCAAAAAAATTATTGTAAACATATCATATTAATAATTTTTATCTTGATTACATGTTAACATTATAATGTTCTGTATATGTTGGGTTAAATAAATTAGTAAAATCAATTTTGCTTTTTTAATGTGGCTTCTAGAAAATTTTAAGTTACATATGAGATGCTCGTTATATTTTCCTTTTTTTAATTTAAGAACCCAGGTCTCCTGCACTGCAGGCAGATTCTTTACTGTCTGAGCCACCAGGGAACCCCAATTTAAGTATAGTTGATTCACAATGTTGTGTTAGTTTCTGGTGTACAGCAAAGTGATTCATTTATACATATACATACAATGCATGTTCTTTTTCATATTCTTTTTCCATTATAGGTTAGTACAAGATAGTGAATATAATGCTGTACAGTAGGGCCTTGTTGGTTGTCTACTTTATATATGTTGTTGTTGTTCACTCAGTCATACCTGACTCTTTGTGACCCTGTGAATGGCAGCATGGCAGGCTTCCCTGTCCTTCACCATCTCCCAGAGTTTGCTCAAACTCATGTCCATTGAGTCAGTGATGCCATCCAGCCATCTCATCCTCTGTTGTCCCCTTCTTCTCCTGCCCTCAATCTTTCCCAGCATCAGGGTCTTTTCCAATGAGTTGGCTCTTTGCACCAGGTACCCAAAGTATTGGCACTTCAGCTTCAGCATCAGTCCTTCCAGTGAATATTCAGAGTTGATTTCCTTTAGAATGGACTGGTTGTATCTCCTTGCTGTCCAAGGGACTCTCAAAAGTCTTCTCCAACACTGCAATTCCAAAGCATCGATTCTCTGGGACTCAGCGTTCTTTATGGTCCAACTCCCACATCCATGGGCTTCCCTGGTGGCTCAGTTGGTAAAGAATCCGCCTGCAATGCGGAGACCTGGGTTTGATCCCTGGGTTGGGAAGATCCCCTGGAGAAGAGAAAGGCTACCCACTCCAGTATTCTGGCCTGGAGAACTCCATGGACTATATAGTCCATGGGGTCGCAAAGAGTCAGACACAACTGAGCGACTTTGACTTTGTCACACCCATACGTGACTACTGGAAAAGCCATAGCTTTGACTATGTAGACCTTTGCTGGCAAAGTCATGTCTCTGCTTTTTAATATGCTGTCTAGGTTTCTTATAGCTTTTCTTCCAAGAAGCAAGTGTCTTTTAATTTCACGGCTGCAGTCACCACCATCTGCAGTGATATTGGCGCCCAAGAAAAGAAAGTCTTTATATATAGCTATATATATATATATATAGCTATATATATATATGTATGTATATGTATAGCCATTATTTATAGCCATTTGTATCTACTAATCCCAACTCCTAATTTATCCCTCCCCCGCCTTTCCCCTTAGGTAACTGTAAATTTGTTCTCTATCTCTGTGAGTCTATTTCTGTTCTATAAATAAGTTCTTTCGTATCATATATTAGATTCCACATGTAAGTGATGTATTTGTCTTTCTCTCTGACTTACTTCACTTATTATGATCATTTCTAGGTGCACCCACATTGCTGCAAATGGCATTATTTCATTCTTTTTATGGCTGAGTAGTATTCCATTGTGTGTGTGTGTATCACATCTTCTTTATCTAAATACCTCAGTAGACATTTAGATTTCATGTCTTGGCTATTGTAAACAAGCTACTATAAACACTGAGGTACCTGTATCTTTTTGACTTAGAGATCCATCTGGATATATGCCCAAATCCCATTTGTTTATTTTTGCTTTTATTTCTTTTGCCTTGGGAGAATGACCTAAGAAAACATTGCTACAAATCATGTCAGATAATGTTTTGCCTATGTTCTCTTCTAGGAGTTTTATGGTGTCCTGTCTATATTTGAGTCTTTAAGCCGTTTTGAGATTTATTTTTGTATATAGTGTGATGGAGTGTTTTAACTTCTTTGATTTACATATGGCTGTCCAGCTTTCCCAACACCACTTGATGAAGAGACTGTCTTTTCTCCATTGTACTACATATTCTTGCCTCCTTTGGTGAAGATTAATTGACCGTCTATGTGTGGCTTCATCTCTGGGCTCTCTGTTCTGTTCCATTGATTCATATGTCTGTTTTTGTGCCGACACCATGCTTGTTTGGTCACTGTAGCTTTGTGGCATCCTCTGAAGTCTAGGAGTGTTATGCCTCCAGCTTTGTTTTTTTTTTTTCCTCAGCATTGCTTTGGCAATTCTAGGTCTTTTATGGTTCCATATACATTTTAGGATTATTCATTCTAGTTCTGTGAAAAATGTCATGGGTAATTTGAAAGGAATCACATTAAATCTAAAGATTAGTTTGGATAGTATGGCTATTTTAATGATATGGATTCTTCTAATCTAAGAGCATGGTATATATTTCCATTTCTGTAAATCATCTTCTGCTGCTGCTGCTGCTAAGTCGCTTCAGGCGTGTCCGACTCTGTGCGACCCCATAGACGGCAGCCCACCAGGCTCCCCCGTCCCTGGGATTCTCCAGGCAAGAACACTGGAGGGGGTTGCCATTTCCTTCTCCAGCGCGTGAAAGTGAAAAGTGAAAGGGAAGTCGCTCAGTCGTGTCCGATTCTTCGAGACCCCATGGACTGCAGCCTACCAGGCTCCTCCATCCATGGTTTTCCAGGCAAGAGTACTGGAGTGGGGTGCCATTGCCTTCTCCGAAATCATCTTCAGTTTTTTTTATCAATGTTTTATAGTTCTCAGTGTATAAGTCTTTCACCTCCTTGGTCAGGCTTATTCCTAAGTATTTTATTCTTTTTGATGTGACTTAAAAAAATTTTTTTTTTGCTTTCCCTTTCTGATATTTCATTGTTAATATAAATAAATGCAACAGATTTCTGTATGTTAATTTGTCACCTTGCTGAATTTTTTTTATCAGTTCTACTAGTTTTTGTGTGGAGGCTCACATAATAGTCTATGGGACAATGATGGTTTTGAATAATGATCAGTTGTCACGTTTTAGATGCCTAACTAAATGCTAAGCATTTTATGTGCATTCTCTTATTTAATTATCACCACAATTTTATTTGTTATTCTATTTTATGAATGAAGAAGCCATGGCTTAAATGAGTAAATTATGTAACTATGAGAAAAGGATAAGTTAAAAGTTAAATGTATTACAATGGAAAATGTCCACAATAAATTGGTTTTTTGGCCATGCTGGATCTTAGTTCCCCACCCAAGGATCGAACTGTGCCTCTTACATTGAAAATGCCAAGTCTTAACCACTGGACTGCCAAGGAAGTCTCTAAAAAATTTTTTTAACAATTATCATCATTATAAAAAATATATATATATACCTATATCACTTATTTTAAATTAAGACATTAAGAGACTTGCTTGTGGCCGTCCAACTAACCACAGGGCCAACACTTGAATCCTGGGCCTGTGATGACTCCAACTTCATGCTCTTATCCCCATGAGGAGCCATAGAGATAAAAAGGCTTTGGAGGGCATAGGAGCTAAATGACCACACATGACAGGTCTTCTTTCTGCAGTATTCTTGGAAAGTGGCCAGCTAGCCCCTGCTTGAATACCTATAGTAGTGGAGAGTTCCTTACCTTCCTAGGCAGCATGCCCCATTGTTGACTACTTAGGAATCTGTTCATCCTAAATTCTGTCCTTAAGTTTGGAATGCTCTTAGTGGAGGTGGCCCCCTTGAGCTAGGCTGAAAGGATAGGCTGGTTTGCACTGGTCTCTAAGGAGAGTCCAGCATGTTCCCCACTGCTTCACGGGGATGGGAGCCCTAATCTGCCTCCACCCCTGCTCCCACCTCCCAGACCCAGCACTTCCTGTGGACTGACTCAGGTAAACCTTACCAACTCAGCATAGGCTGCCTCCCTCGTGTGGCTGCAGGGCCACAGCTGATGCAAATGCCTGAATTCCCATTCACGGTGAAGCCTCCCTCCGCTGAAAGGATAATCAACTCCCTGCTCCACTGACAGGTTCTCATTGGGTGAGGGCTGAATGCTGGGTCTTTAGAAAAGACACCAGAAAAGGCAAGTTCTTGGCCCAGCTTTGACAGATTCCCTCAGCCACTTTAAAGAGAAATTGCTGGGATAAAGATTAGGCAGTGCGGGGGGAGGATGTGTAGAGAGGAAAGAAGCAGAATCTGGGATGCTAAAGAATTTCCTGTGATCTCACTTTTCTTCTTCCAGCACAGGCTCCTCTACAACATGGATGGGGCTGCCTTGCCAGCCGGGGCCTGAAAATGCACCCAGGTGGACAGAACCCCAAGTCCCTGGACAACCTGTGAAATGCTAGCTGCCTGTGAACAGATGAAAGGGAGGACAGGCAACTGTCCTGGAAGGACGGATCTGCAGACAGGACCTCCCCCAACTTTGACCATGTACATCATGGGGTGTGCTTTCCCAGTCTGACCCCTGCCAGTGACAGCAGAGCTGTGAACCCTGGAACACTGACAGCCAAGAAAAGTGGCATCATCAAACCCCTCCCAGCGCCTCTTCTCTCCTCTCATGGCTGCTTTCAACATCAAAGAATAATGAACTACTCCACTGCACATCTGAAACTCATACAATATTTCAAATCAACTATGCTTCAGTTTTGAAAATTTTATAAAGAATAAAAATGCTGTAAAAGAAATGCCCCCCCCCCTCCAGGAGTTTTAGTAAAGGGTCTGAAGCCTATAATTTGATCCCCAGTTCCATTCCATCTGCCAAAGCTGTGACGGACCCTGCGGTCAAGACAGCGGGCCAGCCATCTGCTTGCAACCATACCATGATTGCAGGTTGTTCCTAAGAGTTGGTGTAACTAGAGGGTTAGGCTCAAGGAAACTCATAGTAGCATTACTGATTGCCAACCGTGTTTTAGGCTTTGCCCTAAGGGCTTTATGTACTTGCAGCAAATTTGTGAGCCTGGAATTATTCTTACAAATGTTTAGGAATTGGAGACTGGACTCAGAAGCATTAAATGCAAGACTGCCCAGCCAAAAAAATAGCAGGAAGGGATTTGAACCTAGATCTGTCCTGGGCTAAAACTCTGTGCTTTAAAAAAAAAAAACAAAATTAAATTAAACAAATCATAACAAGACAAAACGTTTATTATGGAACATTTCTAACTACATAAAACTGCCACGAACTAGTACCATGAGCTGCCATATACCCCTCACCAAGTTATAATGACCATTAACACAGGGCCATCTTGTGGCAGCTCTGCGTCCACCTGTGCTCCTTTATTGGGTTATTTTGAAGCAAACTTAAGTTGTACCATTTTATCTGTAAATAGTCCAGCCTGTGTCTCTATTGGAGAGGGATGCTCAAAATCTGTGCTCTTGACCTCCTCAAAATAATGACCCAATAATGAGAAAGTACCCCCAAATATGCAAAATTTCCATTACCTCCAGAGGGGAATGAAGCATTCTCTGACTGCATCTGACCTTTCCACGTAATGCGGGGAGGATATAGTCATTATCTGCTAAGTCCAGGAACGCCCATCTGGCAGTCCCACATCATGGGGACTTGGCCACCAGGCCACGTGGATAACATTCCTGCCAGTTACCCCTGAGTAACATTTATCTGCTGGAAAATATTACCGAACCAGTTCTCTCCAGCTGCACTGTCTCACAACTTGTTACCTTGTTGGCTGTCATGTGCCCATGGAATAACATTAACATCAACTTGGCACACATACCATATGTCAGACACTGAGCTAGGGGCTTCCTTCCTTATGTGTCTGGAACCAAACGCATGATTTTTGAAAATTTCAATCTGATTTTTCTCCGCTCAAATTTCCACTTGGAGACTTCCTTGGTGATCCAGTAGCTAAGACTCTGCTCTCCTAATGCAGGGGGGCCAGGTTCGATCCCTAGTCAGGGAATTAGATCCGGCATGCCGCCACTAAAACCTGGCACAGCCAAATACGTAAATACAAATTTTTTAAGAACAAATTTCCATTTGGTTCAGAATTCCATCCTGCACTGGAATATTATGGAAAGGAGTCTATATAATCCCTTCAGGGGCTGAGTCCATCAATCAGCAGCATTTCTGGAGAATGTACACGTTCACAGAAGTCACCCTATGAGTCACCATAGGGGGTACTAAGAATAGAATATAGTTCCTGCCTCATACTACAATGCAAGATATTTCTCTGTATTCAAGTCTGCAAATTACTTAGTAATAAGACAAAATATACAAATAAAAAGATCTATAAAGAGGAACATACCAACTGGCACAGCAGATGTAAAAATAACATGTCCAGGGAGTTGAAAGGCGATAGCCTTTATGCGCGACTGAGGGAAACCGGGAAACTTTGGTGGCGGAGGTGCAAACAGATTGCTTCCGAGGACTTGGTGCAGTTCGCTGTGCATGCCCCAAGCCAGCGACTCTAGAGGCCACACACTGTGCTCTCCGCATCATGACACTGGCGATGGCCCTTAACTGAGTGTAGCTGGCTTTGGTTCCATCTGCATTCTTATTCCATGACTCCAAGGTGCCCCTGACTGCTCTGGACTGCTGTCTCTCCCATGGAACCCTAGTTGCTGCTGCTGCTGGCTCTCAGGGTTTGCTTGTTAACCCCAGAAGGCAGAGTGACGCTGCAGCTCTCTGCATCTCCAACAGATGTGTTTGCTCATCAAACCATCCGTTTTCTGAGTATCGGGAAGATGATAAGACAGTTTGAAGCTCTATTGGAGGAAAGAGTTATACCTTCTAGGGTTGGGAGGTATATAGGTTGGGGGTCTATAGCAAATAGACCCATTGTTAAGGTTTTTACAGATAGAAGTGATGGGAGAGGTAACTATAAGAAGAAAGACAGAGGCAGGATATTCCAACTGGTGGATGAGCTGCAGTGAAGGGCAAGATGGGGCGAACCATGGAGGGTATCTGGAGAAGCAGTCTGGGGCATTTTGTGAACACCATAAGAACATGTTGAGGACTTACATTAGCAATGAAGAGCTAATGAAGGGACCTGGCAGAACTGTCACTGTACCTTAGGAATGTCAACTGGGCAGAGCAAGCGACATGGATTGGAACGGAGGAAATAAATGGAAGCCAGGAGACCAGTTAGAAAGAAGGCCTAGGGTCTAGCCTCTTTGTAATTATCTGCTTACTTACCCCCACTGGGAAGTAGTCCTCTTGAAATACGCCTTCTACTTGTATTGCAGGAAAGAGGACTCTTTCCAGGGCCTGAGAGTGGGCTCTTGTTCAACATTCAGAAATGAATTGTCTGAGGAAACACATGAGCTGACAAAGCAAGAGAATTTATTGAGAAGGGGTGCCTGGGCAAAGAGCAGCAGGGTAAGGGAACCCAGGAGGACTGCTCTGCCACGTATCAGAGTCTCAGATTTTATGGCAATGGTGTTAGTTTCCAGGTTGTCTGGCCAATCATTCTGACTCAGGGTCCTTCCTGGTGGCATGTGCATGGCTCAACCAAGATGGAATCCAGCCAGAAGGATTCTGGGAGGTAGGTAGGATATATAGACTGGTGTCTCCTTTTGACCTTCCCAAATTTTTCCAATTGGTAATGGCTTGTTAGTTCTTTACTGGGACCTCCTGTCATAGAATAACTCATGCAAATGGTTACTACACTGCCTGGCTGGAGCAGGCAGTTTCGATCAGTGTTTTCCTTAATACTTGCTCTAAACATCTTGAGGAATGGGTCTGCACTGTGTTAGTTTTTTGTTTCCCTACTGCCTGACATTAGTAGGTATTCAATAAAATTATTAGCGCCTGGTGCATAGTAGGTGCTCAACAAATGTTACAAGAAAGAAAAAAGAGGAAGAGAGGGAAGAAGGGAAGGAAGAAAGGAAAAAGCCACACTTGTGATAAGCTATGAAGACAGTTTAGGGCTCAAGTACTGAGACCTATTTGAAGGGGTGGCTGTAGTAGAAATGGTTAGGTGGGGGAGCCACAGTATTTCAGCATGAGCATCTAAAAACCTTGGCAAGTGACTGGATGTGGGAGGAAAGCAAGAGCAAGGACTCTAGGATGGAGGAGAGAATGGGAAGACCACTGGTAGAAATAAGACAACAAGGGAGAAGCCTGTTAGTGGGAAAAGACAGGGTTGTTACCTGAAATCTGGGTTTGCCTCAGGTGGGTGCCAAGCCAAAAGACAAGCAAGCCAAAGAACAGGAGGAGGGATTAATTTACTTGCAGAAAGTAAGAACACCAAGGATCTTTCCCAAAGCAGTCTCTGAACAGCAAAATTAGGGAAGTTGTGAGGTAAGGATACAAATAGCTGAGAAAAGAAGAGAAGTGAAAGGCAAAGAAGAAAAGGAAAGATATATCCATCTGAATGCAGAGTTCCAAAGAACAGCAAGGAGAGATAAGAAAGCCTTCCTAAGTGATCAGTGCAAAGAAACAGAGGAAAACAATAGAGTGGGAAAGACTAGAGATCTCTTCAAGAAAATTAGAGATACCAAGGGAACATTTCAGGCAGATGGGCACAATAAAGGAGAGAAACGATATGAACCTAACAGAAGCAGAAGAGATTAAGAAGAGGTGGCAAGAATACACAGAAGAACTATACAAAAAGATCTTAATGACTCAGATAACCATGATGGTGTGGTCACTCACCTAGAGCCAGACATCCTGGAGTGCGAAGTCAAGTGGGCCTTAGGAAGCATCACTACAAACAAAGCTAGTGGAGGTGATGGAATTCCAAATGAGCTATTTCAAATCCTAAAAGATGACACTGTAAAAGTGCTGCACTCAATATGCCAGCAAATCTGGAAAACTCAGCAGTGGCCACGGGATTTGAAAAGGTCAGTTTTCATTCCAATTCCAAAGAGAGGCAATGCCAAAGAATGTTCAAACTACCACACAATGGCACTCATCTCACAAGCTAGCAAAGCAATGCTCAAAATTCTCCAAGCTAGACTTCAATAGTACATGAACCGAGAACTTCCTGATGTTCAAGCTGGGTTTATAAAAGACAAAGGAACCAGAGATCAAATGGCCAACAACTGTTGGATCATAGAAAAAACAAGAGAATTCCAGAAAAAAGCATCTACATCTGCTTCATTGACTATGCTAAAGCCTTTGACTGTGTGGATGACAGCAAACTGTGGAAAATTCTTAAAGAGATGGGAATACCAGACCACCTTACCTGCCTCCTAAGAAATCTGTATGCAGGTCAAGAAGCAACAGTTAGAACCAGACGTGGAACAATAGACTGGTTCCAAATTGGGGAAGGAGTACGTCAAGGCTGTATACTGTCACCTTGCTTATTTAACTTATATGCAGAGTACATCATGTGAAATGCTGGGCTGGATGAATCCCAAGCTGGAATCAAGATTGCCAGGAGAAATATCAGTAACCTCAGATATGCAGATTACACCACCCTTATGTCAGAAAGTGAAGAAGAACTAAAGAGGCTCTTGATGAAAGTGAAAGAGGAGAGTGAAACAGCTGACTTAAAATTCAACATTCAAAAAACTAAGATCATGGCATCTGGTCCCATTACTTCATGGCGAACAGGTGGGGAAACAATGGAAACAGTGACAGACTTTATTTTCTTGCGCTCCAAAATCACTGCAGATGGTGACTGCAGCCATGAAATTAAAAGACGCTTGCTCCTTGGAAGAAAATCTGTGACCAACCTCGACAGCGTATTAAAAAGCAGAGATATTACTTTACTGACAAAGGTCCATATAGTCAAAGCTTTGGTTTTTCCAATAGTCATATATGGATGTGACAGTTGGACCATAAAGAAAGTTGAGTGCTGAAGAATTGATGCTTTTGAACTGTGGTGTTGGAGAAGACTCTTGAGAGGCCCTTGGACAGCAAGGAGATCAAATCAGTCAATCCTAAAGGAAATCAGTCCTGAATATTCATTGGAAGGACTGATACTGAAGCTGAAACTCCAATACTTTGGCCACCTGATGAGAGGAACTAACTCATTGGAAAAGACCTTGATGCTGGGAAAGACTGAAGGTGGGAGGGGAATGGGATGACAGAGGATGAGATGGTTGGGTGGCATCACTGACTTGATGGACGTGAGTCTGAGCAAGCTCCAGGAGTTGGTGATAGACAGGGAAGCCTGGCATGCTGCAGTCCATGAGGTCCCAAAGAGTTAGACATGACTGAGTGACTGAACTGAACAGACTGAAGGATATATACCTATTCATGAAGGAGCTTGGGCTGTAGGTAGTGTCTAAGCTTTAGCTGATTGAAGTTACAAAGGTCAGAAAAGGTCACATCGTCCCCTAGTTTCCAGTTGATCCAGTTCCAATGGTTGAGCACTTCAGTAATCTTTACTGCTGGAAAAAGGACTGGGAGTCTTTACAACTGATATATCATCTGCTATTGTTACTTCTTTGCCTGATAACAGGTAGAGTTCCTGCATTCTTTTGTCCACTTAAGATAATTAAATACAGAGATATGATATATCATCTTTGCTATTGTTACTTCTCTTGCCTTTTCTGGTGTCTTTTCCAAAAACCCAGCATTCAGCCCTCACCCAATGAGAACCTGTCAGTGGAGCAGGGAGTTGATTATCCTTTCAGCGGAGGGAGGCTTCACCGTGAATGGAAATTCAGGCATTTGCATCAGCTGTGGCCCTGCAGCCACACGAGGGAGGCAGCCTATGCTGAGTTGGTAAGGTTTACCTGAGTCAGTCCACAGGAAGTGCTGGGTCTGGGAGGTGGGAGCAGGGGTGGAGGCAGATTAGGGCTCCCATCCCCGTGAAGCAGTGGGGAACATGCTGGACTCTCCTTAGAGACCAGTGCAAACCAGCCTATCCTTTCAGCCTAGCTCAAGGGGGCCACCTTCACTAAGAGCATTCCAAACTTAAGGACAGAATTTAGGATGAACAGATTCCTAAGTAGTCAACAATGGGGCATGCTGCCTAGGAAGGTAATGAACTCTCCACTACTATAGGTATTCAAGCAGGGGCTAGCTGGCTACTTTCCAAGAATATTCCAGAAAGAAGACCTGTCATGTGTGGTCGTTTAGCTCCTATGCCCTCCAAAGCCTTTTTATCTCTATGGCTCCTCATGGGGATAAGATCATGAAGTTGGAGTCATCACAGGCCCAGGATTCAAGTGTTGGCCCTATGGTTAGTTGGACGGCCGCAAGCAAGTCATTTAATGTTTTAATTTAAATAAGTGATATAGGTATATTTTATTTTTCTGATAATGGATGATCATTGCTTTAAAAAAAAAATTTAGAGACTTCCCTGGCAGTCCAGTGGTTAAAACTTTGCACTTCCAATGCAAGAGGCACAGGTTCAGTCCTTGGTTGGTGAGCTAAGAGCCAGTATGGTCAAAAAACCAATTTATTGTGGACACTTTCCATTGTGATACATTTATTTTTAACTTACCCTTTTATCATAGTTATATATAGCTCCTTTAAGCTATGGCTTCCTCATCTGTAAAACAGAATAACAATAAAATTGTGGAGATGGTGGAAAGATCAAATAAGGGAATGCACATAAGGTGCTTAGCATTTAGTTAGGCATCTAAAACATGGCGACTGATCATTATTTGAAACCAGCATTGTCCCGTAGAATACAATATGAGCCTCCACATAAAAACTAATAGAACTGATAAACAAATTCAGCAAGGTAGCCGTATACAAGATTAACATACAGAAATCGGTTGCATTTATTTACACTAAAAATGAAATATCAGAAAGGGAAAGTAAAGAAAATATTCCTTTTTAAGTCATATTTAAAAAATAATACTTAGAAATAAGCCTGACTGAGGAGGTGAAAACATATGCTGAGAACTGTAAACATTGATAAAGGAAACTGAAGATGATTTAAAGAAATGAAAATATATACCATGCTCTTGGATTGGAAGAATCAATATCATTAAAATGGCCGCACTACCCAAAGCAATCTACAGATTCAATGTGATTCCTATCAAATTACCCATGACATTTTTCACAGAACTAGAAAAAATAATCCTAAAATGTATATGGAACCACTAAAGACCTAGGATTGCCAGTGCAATCCTGAGGGGGAAAAAAAACAAACCTAGAGGCATCACCCTCCCAGACTTCACATGACCCTGCAAACCTAGAGTAATCAAACAAGCATGGTATCGGCACAAAAACAGACATGAATCAATGGAACAGAATGGAGAGCCCAGAAATAAAGCCACACATAGACGGTCAATTAATCTTCAACAAAGGAGGCAAGAATATATAATACAATGGAGAAAAAACAGTGTCTTCGTCAAGTGGTGTTGCAAAAGCTAGACAGTCATACGTAAATTATTGAAGTTAAAACACTCGGTCACACTATACACAAAAATAAGCTTTTTCTAATTGAAGAGAGCAGGGGCTCTCTTCGTTGTGGTGCATGGGTTTCTCATTGCAATGCCTTCTCATTTAATCCTTGTGATAGGCATGTTATTATTATTTCTACTCAAATATAAGGAGGTTAAAAGACTCATTCACACAGATAATATACAGAAGAACTTGGGAACAAGAAATCAATCAAGAGACAATCACTGATTAAAATCCCCAGCACCTTGTAGGTGCCAAAGATCCCAAACAAAGTAGGAAATAGCTCCTACCCACAAGAAGCTGACAACCCAGTAGAGTGAGCTCCATGGTATAGACAGAGGCTCTAAGACATAAAAGTGCTCAACAGAGGTGCTAATTCAGGAGAAGGAAAGGAGAGGAATTATGTGTCAAGGGAGCTTTACAAGGGGAGGTGATGCTGAGCTGAGTCTGGAGGGATAAACAGAAATGAGCTGGCTGAGAAGTGTCAAAAGGAGAAAAGCATTCCCAGCAAAGCACACTGGCCTGGGGCCTTTGGGAACTGGGAGTTATTCAGTCCGCCTGCACACAAGGGCAGGTGTGGCCAGGAGAGGCCAAGTGCCAGGATAGAAGCAGGGGAGCTCGCATGCTACCCTGAGGGATTCTAATGTGTCCTGAAGGTAAGTGCCCCATTGAAGGATTTTAAGCAAGAGAACAATATCCTCAGATTTGCATTCTAGAACCTGCATTCTGGAGGACCCCTGGAGGCAGAGTGGAGGGTGGATGCCTAAGCAAGAAAGGATAAGGGCCAGGCTGAATAGGGCAGTAGCACTGGTAATGGAATAGAGAATGAATAATATCATATCATGTTATTTGGATTAATTATGTATATTGGAGAAGGAAATGGCAAACCACTCCAGTATTCTTGCCTGGAGAATCCCATGGACAGAGGAGCCTGGCAGGCTACTGTCCATGGGGTCGCAAGAGTCAGACACGACTGAACTACTACTACTACAATTATGTATATGAAGAAAGAATTGTCAGCCTTAGAGGACAAAGGAGATAAGGGAAAAAGGATACAGAATGATGTAGAATTATTGCTAGATTCTGCCTGAAACAGAAGCAGGAAGAGAAATGGATACTAGTGGAGGTGGGACAGCTGAGCAGAAAAATGAGTTTGGGAACTTCCCTGGTGGTGCAGTGGATAAGAATCTGCCTGCCAATGCAGGGGACATGGGTTTGTTCCTGTTCCGGAAGATTCCACATGCCTTGGAGCAGTTAAGCCTGGGAGCTACAGCTACTGAAGCCTGTGAACTCTAGGGCCTGTGCTCCTCAACAAGAGAAACCACCACAATGAGAAGCTGGCGAACCGCAATGAAGACTAGCTCCTGCTTGCTGCAACTAGAGAAAGCCCATGTAAAGCTATGAAGACCCAGCACAGCCAAAAATATAAATAAATGAAATTGTTTTAGAAAATAAAAATAAGTTTGGGGCGCACTGGGTTGAAAAGACCCCGGGCCATCCAGGCGGGGGTGTCCAGTAGGTAGTTGGGTATGGGGATCTGGATGGAGCTCCTGTGAAGGCTGACCTGGAGCTGTATCTTTGTGAATCATCAACATATGGAGGTGGATGGAGCCAGGAGTGGGGATGATTGTTTGGATAAAGAGAAAATGGTCTCTCACACAGCCTTGATGAGCACTGGCATTTAAGGAACAGGTAAAAGAAAAGAGCTGGGAAATCGGTGAGAAGGAGAAGCCAGAGAGACAGGAGAGCAAAAAAAGGAGAAAATGATGTCCCAGAAAGGACTGGGATCTAAGCAGGTCACCTGGGAGGATGCTCCTGAAAGTGAGAGCAGTCCCATTTTTCTTCCCTTTCTGAAGGATGGAGGATGGCTTCCTCCAAGCTGGTCAGAGGTTTTAGCAAATAAAAGATAAGTGAGAAAAAAGAAAAGGCACCTTTGAGTTGAGAAATAGAAGAGAGAGTAGAGTCCATCTCCTCTCCTCTTTGCTGTCTTTTCTTGCTCTTGCTGCAATAATCAGAGCACTCATAGAAAATAAATCTTGTTATTTGATAAAATGTGGAGAATCAGATGCTCAAAATGCTTCTTATGTGCTTCAAAACCAAACATGCTGAAAATGGAGACCATCCAATTGCTCATGCTGTCCTTAAAAATGTTCCTTTGATAAACATTAAGCTGTTCTGTTTACCAGAAATGTTAAGGAGGAAAATAAACAGGGCTATTTAGAAGTATTTAAAAATTGAAGTTTAAACCATAAGAGAAAACAAGAGGCAAAAAATGACCCAAAACTGCATGAACATTGCAGACCTCAGCTGCCCTTGAAATCTTTTTCTCTGCCTAACGTTACATAATTCTTCATCAGCCAAAGATATCAGTTTCACATGCTAAAATTCAATGAGTATGTGTCATGCTTAAAGGACAGGGTATTGAAAAGAAAGAATAACATAAAGGGATGGAAAAAAAGGTTTGGCACATAAAGGCAATGCACTTAAAAGCCTAAGTATTTTCTAAAGAAACTTTATGAATATAATCGAAAAATAAATGATGCAGACTTCCATTTCAGATTGATGGGGACAGAATGGGATAGTTAAGCAGGTAGTTGCAGAGGTCCCAGTAGGGAACTGTGGATAGAGAAGGAAACCCAGGAAATGCTGGGAGATGACTATAAGTTAATGATCGTTCAAGAAAGCTATTGGAACCCTGTGGAACAAAGCAGACTTAACTATAAAGCCATAAATAAAAGAATGAGATGTACCCCAGGTCCTTAGGTGAAAGAAAAATGTTACCACCCTTCTGTTGATTTGAATAAGCGCTATGATAATCCTAGTTTGACCTCATATGGTCAGAAACTCTCCTGCCCAACATGAAGGGGGAGCTAGTGATATAAGCCTGACATCTACATGAAGAAGGTGGTCTTTTCGCCCTCCCCTACTTTCCTTTGTAAACTTGTAGCCCACTTAATCCTCAGGGAATCCACAAGCATCTTACAGTAATAAATCTACTTCTTGCCTATTACTGTGCCTCTTGCCGACTTCTTTCTGCATGGAGACACAAAGAATTTGAGTCTCAGTAAGTCCAGACACCAGATGAGTGATTCTAATTAAAAGAACATAGTCCAAGTCCCAATCAGGGTTTTGGCTGGGTTCAAGTCTCAATCTGATTTTAAGATAGTGTCATAAACCCAGATATCCTAATTCCTCTACTGAAAATAAAAATTTGGGATAAAATACTGAAAATACCTTCTAAATTCATTAATAAAAATAAGGAATATCAGCCAAAACCAAGTGGTGGTAGGAACCCCAAGAGATAAGTGGGGAAATTATCAAACCATGTAGCTCTCAGTTTTCAAGACTTCAAGGAGATCAAGGAATAAGACAGAGCCCCAGGTCTGCCTAAGGTGGAGATTCTAATTGATACCCCCTTTCATTTTTCACTTTCATGCATTGGAGAAGGCAATGGCAACCCACTCCAGTGTTCTTGCCTGGAGAATCCCAGGGACAGGGGAGCCTGGTGGGCTTCCGTCTATGGGGTCGCACAGAGTCGGGTACAACTGAAGCGACTTAGCAGCAGCAGCATGTAGGTGAGGCACTTAAAGTCTACACTTTCACTGTTAGGCTAATCCAGAAATATATCTAATCTTTTCATCTGGAAGATCTGCAACTAGAAGGAGCTGCCTTGATTCTTGATACCACAGGAAAATGAAACAAACTCTGGAAAATGTATAACTAAAAGCTAGCCCTAACCCAAATCCGCAGCACAGATTCATATTAGTTGGATGGTCTGAAAAGCCTCTAGCAGAAAATGTAATGTAAAGTGATCCTAAGTGCTGAAAGAGCAAATACAAAGCCTCTTAGGTGAACCCACCTTTATCCTTGGCCCTACAAAATTCCCACAGATAAAATTTTAAGAAATATTAAATCACAGTCCAAAATCATAAACCCCACAAACAATAAGGTCCTACTGTATAGCACAGGAAACTATACTCAACATTATATTTAACATCCTGTGATAACCATAATGAAAAAGAATATATATATATAAATAACTGAGTCACTTGGCTGTATAGCAGAAATTAACACAACATTGTAAATCAACTATACTTCAATAAAATTTTTTAAAAATAATTAAAAAAAATCACAAAACCCAAGGAAATTATCACCAGAGATGAAATGTTATACTGGCAGCAGAATCAGATTTATAAAAACTTCAGATATAGGAATGATCAGAAACACAATATTAAAAACTTATTTAAGAGCTTTGAAGAAAGAAAAAGAAATAATAAAGTAAATAAGAAGAGCTACAAAAATGATTAAGAAGTTTTAAACAAATGGTGGAAATGAAAAAATGTAATAATTAAAATTTAAAACAGTAGACAGAATAGTAGATTAGACACACTGAAGAATTATTGAACTAGAAAACACCTGAAGAAATTCAGTGACACAAAGAAATGAAATATGAAAGAATACTCAGATTCAAGAAGCCCAGTGAATTTCTTTTAAAAAATATTTTTATTTATTTATTTGCATTTTCTGTTAGTTATAGCATGTGAACTCCTATTTAAGGCATGTGGGCATCTA
The DNA here is from genome assembly GCF_001704415.2 of Capra hircus. Lineage (NCBI taxonomy): Eukaryota > Metazoa > Chordata > Mammalia > Artiodactyla > Bovidae > Capra > Capra hircus. Next base: position 39,211,814 of record NC_030826.1, on the reverse strand, counting down.
GTTCACCAAGTGATGAAACCCAGGCTCCCTGCATTGGGAGCCTGGAGTCTTGGCCACTGGACAACCAGAGACATCCTTCTAGTGAATTTCTAATAGAAATAAAAGGAGGTTTGCAGGGACTTCCCTGGTGGTCCAGTGGTTAAGACTCCATGCTCCCAATGCAGGGGGCCTGGGCTCAAATCTTGGTCAGGGAAATAGATCCCACATGCCTCAAAGACTAGGGTAGCCAAAGAAAGAAAGAAAGGAGATTTGCAATCCAGCACATCATAATAAATTGCAGAACACCAAAGACAGACCAGATCATAAAAGCAGAGACAAAAGTCAGATAACTTCAAAGCTGCAACATTAGACTGATAGCCAGCTTCTTAACCGCAACAATAAAGGTAAGAAGATAATGGAAAAATATCTTCAATGTGTTGAGAGGAAATTACAATCAACCTAGAATTCCATACCCACTGAAAATCTATTAAGAACAAAGGCTAGAAAAGAAGGAATATTAAACAAATAAAAAGGAGTGTAGAGTGGTAAGGGGTAAAATAATTAATCAAATATTGATCATCTATTTTATCTAAGCATTTGACTATGTAAAACTATAGTAAGTTTCTAAGGCATTAAAAAAAAAAAAAAAAAGAGGATATCTGTGGTCATCTGGCCCCAGGGCCTGCAGTATAGGTCCAGCCACAGCTCCATGCTACCCCATGTTGCCATGGGCTTAACAAGGGCCAGAAAGGGACCAAGGTCATGACCCAACCAAGACACAGCTGTGGCCTTGGGCACCTCATCAAGCACACTACCAAGTTCTCTCAGGACGCGATCCAAGAAGTGCTCAGCTCTGCGCTAAATGAGCAACATGGCACAGAACAGTTCAAGGTCTCCAAGGACAAGCAGGCCCTCAAGTTCATCCAGAAAATGTTAGGGACACATATCTGCGCCAAGAGGAAAGCAAGAGAACTGAGCAATGTCCTGGCCACCACGAGGGAAGCAGTTGCCAAGAGACTGAGTCCCCTCCCTGCTCTGTGCATAATAAAAACTTCACAGGAGAAAACAAACTCAACTAAGGTAGAGCCAAAATACACAGCCCAGGAACATATAAGTCAGAAGGTGGGTGACTGGAATTAAAGTGTTTTAAGGTTCTCACAGTGTTTGGAAAAGGCAAAAGAGTAATGATTTACTTTGGACTTTGATGAGTTAAGTACTCATAATAAAGTTTTAGATCAAACCACTTAAAGTCTAGGAATAAAATATTTAGCTTCTAAACTAATAGAAATGTAGTGATAACAAGTTAGCAATCAAAACAAACTTAAGAGAGAAGAGAACAAATAATCATAAAAAGAGGAACCAAAGAGACAACTAAAAAAAAAGTGTATCAGTAATTGCAGTAAGTATAATGTAATAGATGCTTCAGTTAAAAACTTGTCAGAGCAGTAAAAAATCCAGCTTTATATACTTTTTAAAAGACTCATCTAGAATATAAGGATACAGAAAGGCGGAAATCAAAAGAATGGAAAAGACACATTAAGCAAATACTAAGTAAAAGAAAGTTGACAAAACTACATAAGTAACAGACAAAATGTACTCGAAAGCCAAAAATACTATTAGATATGAAAAGTTCACTACATGATGATGAAAAATATACAAAAACTGGCAAACTGAAAGATGGGACTGAACAGTCATCATAACAAGAGACAGCAATATCTTCAAGTGATCAGGAAACCAAGCAGGTAACCAAACAAAGCAAACTCAGTAAGGATTTATGAAATTTGAATAGAACAATTACCAAGCTCAAGTTAATGGACACATTAAATTAATTTAAATTTAATTGATTAAATTAAAAACAATGTCCAAGCAACCTTGTAAACCATTACAAGAATAGCACAGAAAGGAAAATTATATGCCAAGTTCACTCACAAACATAGATGCAAATACCATAAGTAAACTATTAGCAAATTGAATTCATCAGAGTTTAAAAGAATAATACACTTTTCTCAAATTGGATCTACCCCAGGAATATCTTGTAGACTGAATACTAAGAAGTCAATTAATTATTCATTTTCCTAGGTGTGATAATTTATTGTGTTTTAATAGGAAAATGTCCTTTATATTTAGGAGCTGTATACTGAAGTATTTTATGGGTGGTATGTCATGATATTTGCAGGTTATCTTTAAATAGTTAAGAAAAAGGATACAGGGAATTCCCTGGAAGTCCAGTGTTTAGGACTCTGTACTCTCATTGTGCAGGACCTGGGTTTGATCTCTGATTGGGGAACTAAGATCCCACAAACTGAGAGGTGAAGCCAAAAATAAATAAATAGATAATAAAATGTGTGGAGTCAAAGTTATAAAAGTTAAAAAAATATATACAGCCTATTCCAAAAAAATCTATATAGACATTTATGTTACTTATATGATACATGTGTTAGTTGCTCAGTCATGTCTGACTCTGTGCAATCTCATGGACTGTAGTCCACTAGACTTCTCTCTCCAGGCAAGAATACTGGAGTGGGTTGCCATTTCCTTCTCCAGGGGATCTTCTCCACCCAGGAATCGAACCCAGGTTTCCTGCATTGTAAGCAGATTCTTTACCATCTGAGCCACCAGGGAAGCCCAGATGGTACAGAGATAAAGAAAAAATAGTAAAATTTTCACAATTTTTATGCCTAAGTCATAGATATACGTTATGTTCGCTATACCATCCTTCCAACTTTTATGTACATTGGAAAATTTTCATAATGCAAAGTAATGAAAAAGGAAAACCAAGCAATGAAATGTACCACATTAACTGAATAAGGGAAAAAAGTTTTTGATAAAATTGAACATATATTAATGATTTTTAAAAAGAAAAACTATTAGCAAACATAATGGTGATATATAAACATTTCCTTTTTTAAGACTGGAAACAAGAATGGCTGATTTCCAATACTGTATTGAAGACCATCAGAGTAGCAGCACGTACAAAAATTGGACTGAAAGAAACAAACCTGTCATTATTTGCAAATGATAAGAGTATTTACAATGAAAATCTTAAAGGATGTAAATGTATATTTGTAGATTTAATAGGAGAATTTAGCAAGCAATTGTATTAGAAACAAAATCAATAAATGAATATCAAGAGGACTTCTCTACACCAGCCTCTAAAAGAAATTGTACTTTTAAAGAGATATCATTTATAATAAAGTTAAAAATAATGAAGTACCTAGGACTAAATCTAACAAAAGATGTGCCAAATCGCTATGGGGAAAAATTGTAAATCTTTGTTAAGAGCTATTAAAGAATACTAAAATAAACAGGGGCTTTATTATGTTCATAAACTGCAAGATTTGCATTAATAAAAACATCTGCTGCTGCTGCTAAGTCGCTTCAGTCTTGTCCGACTCTGTGCGACCCCACAGACGGCAGCCCACCAGGCTCGCCCGTCCCTGGGATTCTCCAGGCAAGAACACTGGAGTGGGGTGCCATTGCCTTCCCCAATGCATGAAAGTGAAAAGTGAAAGTGAAGTCGCTCAGTCGTGCCCGACTCTTAGTGACCCCGTGGACTACAGCCTACCAGGCCCCTCCGTCCATGGGACTTTCCAGGCAAGAACACTGGAGTGGGGTGCCATTGCCTTCCCCAATGCATGAAAGTGAAAAGTGAAAGTAAAGTTGCTCAGTCGTGCCCGACTCTTAGCGACCCCATGGACTGCAGCCTACCAGGCTCCTCCGTCCATGGGACTTCCCAGGCAAGAGTACTGGAGAGGGGTGCCGTCGCCTTCTCCGAATAAAAGCATCAGGTGTCCTCAAATAAAACTTTCAGATTCATGGCAGTCCCATTCCACAGATGAATTTATTACCGACCAGATTTCTTGGCCTTCCCCAATCAATAGAAAAATAGAAATTGACTAGAGACCCGACAAGAAATTCAGGCAAGGCCTTAGTGGGGCCTCTGCGAGAACAAACAACAGTCTCCTTTGCTTGCTCCCTGGTGGATGGTGGGGGTAGGGGTGGGGCGGGGTGGTGGGGTGGGCAAGCTTGCTCCTTATATAGGCTGAGGGTACGGGTGTGTCCAGGAGTCAGGCTGAAGGAGGTGTTTTGTCCACCTCTTAGGTGGTGGTGTGTGCAGAGGACATACGCAGTACCCCATTTTTGCTCCAGACCCCCTGACTTTGCTCCAGGCTCCTCAAAAGTGGCAGTTGGGTCTTTTAGTCTCTTGTATCTTTTGTCCAGAATTTGTCCCAACTGCGCAAGCACACAGGCATTTTTAGTCTCATGGAGTTTCTTTGTATTTTATTGCTTGAGAAGAGGTGTGTCCAGGTGCAAGCACTGCAGTATTGCAGTGAATGGTCCCAGGTTCTAGGCCTATCTCAAATTTAAGCCTCTTTTTAAAAGGAAGGATACTCTGACACGTGTTACAACATGGATGATGCTCAAAGACGTCAGGTTAAATAAAGGATTAATAATGTATTGATAAGATTCCATGTATATAAGGAACTAAAGTAGTGCAATTCATAAATTCATGGCTGCCAGTTACTCTTGCCTGGAAAATCCCATGGACAGAGGAGCCTGGTGGGCTGCAGTCCATAGGGTCGCCAAGAGTCAGACAGGACTGAGCGACGTCACTTTCACTTTTCACTTTCATGCACTGGAGAAGGAAATGGCAACCCATTCCAGTGTTCTTGCCTGGAGAATCTCAGGGATGGGGGAGCCTGGTGGGCTGCCATCTATGGGGTCGCACAGAGTCGGACACGACTGCAGCGACTTAGCAGCAGCAGCAGCAGCAGCCACGATCTGTGGGGAGGAGAGGATGAAGGGTTAGTATTAATGAGTACAGAGTTTCAGTTGGGAAAATTAAAAAAAAAATTCTGGAGATGGATGGTGGTGATGGTGGCACAACAAAATGAAGGTACTCCAGTTCACTGCACTTGTATATTACACATAGTTAAAATGGTAAATATCATGTATTTTTTACCACAATAAAAGTTGTTAAATCACCACGTCGTGTCCTACACTTTGAGACTCCATGGACTGAAGCATGCCAGGCTTCCCTATCCCTCACCAGCTTCCAGAGTTTGCCCAAGTTCATGTCCATTAAATCGGTAATGCGATCCAACTATCTCATCCTCTGTCACCCTGTTCTCCTTCTGCCTTCAATCTTTCGCAGAATCAGTGTCTTTTCCAATGATTCAGCTGTTCACATCAGGTGACCAAAATATTGGAGCTTCAGCGTCCTTCCAAAGAGAATTCAGGACTGATCGCCTTTAAGATTGACTGGTTTCATCTCCTTGCTTTCCAAGGGATTCTTAAGAATCTTACCCAGCACCACAGTTTGAAAAGTTCAATTCTTTGGCGCTCTGCCTTCTTTACTGTCCAGCTCTCACAATTGTACATGACTACCACAGAGACCATAGCCTTGACAACAAAAAGTGGTTAATATTAATTCAAAGCTCCAGATTAATATTCATCTCTGGGATGAAGAAAGGAGATACAATCGAAGAGAAGTAGGGTCTTGACAATGTTCCCTCTTGGCCTGGTAATAGACTCATAGGTATTCATTGCTGTTTTTTAAACTAAAAGACTGTATTTTCATGCCTGATACTGTATGCATGCCATATTTCTCTTAAAATTTTAAATACACATATACATATAAATATCAGGAATATAAATGTATGTGGCAAAACTATCATGAAAAACAGGGGAATTTATAAACACAAATTCAAAATAATGGTGAGAGGGAAGAGGGGAAGGGAGGAGAAGGAAGGAAAGGGATCTGGAAAGGGGGACCCTAGGGGACGTCACTGGTCATGATGGTTTTCGTTTTCTGTTTTTTTTTTTCCCCTAAAATTGGAGAGGTGAGATATACACAGGAGTCTATTATCTCATGATTCTTGTTTCTTACACATATTTTTCAAATATTCCTTTTAATTTATTCTGTATTTAATAAATGTAATTTTTTAAAAGATCCCTAACAGTATATGTTTTAGAGGTTTGGCTTTATTTGTAAATCTGGCACAGCATCAAACACTGAGGCCAACCGCTTCATTAGACTGGTCTAGGCTACTTCTATCCTACTACCTTTGTGGTGCCCTGAGACCATCACAGCTGTCTGAAGAAGTACTTGTAATGTGATGAGCAGACAGCTTTAGTACATAATAAACCATAACTCTCCTTTATGCAAGTGGTTAAAAGGAGAATGTGCCCTCCTCTGGGCTATTAAAGTTTTGCTGTGGCTCCTCCAGTTCCTTACAGGGTAGAAAGTGGGCCACTATGTCCCTTGGCTGCATTCATTCCATTAACTTTCTCTGCCTTTTCCCAACATCAACGAAGGAACAATACATAAAATACAGCCATATAAAAGATCCTGTCATATTTGACAAAGGAAACCTTTTTCCAGGATAAAGTACCAAATATCTCTACTATTATATTAGAAAGTAAGTGGGCTTATTATGGGGGACCAGAGGGCTGTTTGGCAGAGCCCTTACAGTTTCAAGGAACCCCAAATTTAGATCTTTGACCTCATCTCCAAATAAGATTACAATACAGTCACAAAGGCACACAAACAAGAGTTTTAAAAGACATTTTTTATGTAACTTGAAGTGTGTGTCCCAGTAGCAGGCCAAGTCCCATTGTTATCTTTTGACAAGAATTTATAAAAATTACATTTCTTGATTCAGCATTCTAATTTATTAAATGTAAACTTATTAAAATTTACAATTAATTGTATAACACCGCTTTGGTGTTTCTTCATTTTGTAATAAATCAGGAACCTTTAAAATTTATGATACAGGTTTAGCAAAGAAAAATACAGGAAACCCAGTTAAATTTTAATTTCAGATAATCAAGTAATTTTTAGTGTGAGTATGTCCCATGCAAAAATTAAAAGGTTACACCTTTTCAGTGTAACCATGTCCCAAATTTTTCATGAGATGGACTCATACTAAAAAACTACTTATCTGAAATCATAAAATTCAACTGGGTGTCCTATATTTTATCTGGCAGCCCCCATTAACATACATACCCAGCTTCTCCACCCCTGTGTGCCCCACAGTGGTTAGAAAAAGAAAGAAATGTTTGTTGAGTGTTGGCTCCATATGAGCCCAGTACATTACAACTGTGATCTCATTTAAACTTTACAACAACCCCATGGGATACATATTACCATTCCATTTAAAAGCGAACAGTATAGTACAGGGAGCTATATATAACCTAGAAGGGAAAAGAATTTGAAAAAAAATCTATGTATGTATATATATATATATATAAAACTAAATCACTTTGCTGTACACTTTGTTTAAATATATAAAATAATTTTCAAAGATAAAAAGAAAAAAATTTTAAATGAACACAAAGCTTGCATAAGTTATTCAAGATGAGGCAACAGAAATGAGGTGGATGAAGCATCAAATTCAGGCTTGCTTCCCAAATCTGTACTTTTTCCCTCAGTGCACCTCCCATTTTAGAAAGCTTTCAGATGACCTTCCTTTCTTCTTTTAAGTTTTAACCAAAAAAGGAAAGCGTTCTGCAAATACTCCAAACAAAGGCTTTCCTATCATAACTTAATATTTCATATGAAATATATTTTTCATATCAAATTAATTTGTTTGCTTTGAGTATAAAATAACTATAAGTGAAATTTGCATAGCCTAGTGAAGAATTTTGCTTTAAGAAGGTCAGATAATCTCTTGCAGCTCAATTTCTTCATCTATAAACTGAGAGTGTTCTGTGCTAAAGCTCTTTGCAGTTCCCCATCTTCAGGATTCCACTCATTTGAGAAAACATATTAAATTTTACACAGCTCTCTGCTGTCACCTGCTGGAAAAATTACAGAACCTGTTTCTGCTTGAAATGCACTCTTTTTCAGTAGCCATTGAATTCTCTAGATCCTATGGCTTGTTTACTTAGTAATTTCAGTCGATTAATGAGAATTATAGATTTGCAAGTTTTCCCAGTTCTAGCATTTTGCATTCCTTGGGGAAAAAAAGTAAAAGTGAAAGTTGATCAGTCGTCTCTGACTCTTTGTGACCCCATGGACTGCAGCCCGCCAGGCTCCTCTGCCCATGGAATTTTCCAAGCAAGAATACTGGAGTGGGTAGCCATTCCCTTCTCCAGGGGATCTTCCCAATCCAGGGATCTCATTGCAGGCAGATTCTTTACCATCTGAGCCAGCAGGGAAGCCCTGTTTTCCATTTTTAAAACATTCCAAATGAATCAAGCCATCTGAGTTGACCATCTAAAAATCAATTTCCAATACCTAAGACATGGAAGCAACGTAGATGTCCATCAACAGATGAATGGATAAAGAAGCTGTGGTACATATGTGCAATGGAATATTACCCAGCCATAAAAAGGAACACATTGAAGTCAGTTCTAAGGAGGTGGGTGAACCTATAGCCTATTATATAGAGTGAAGTAGACCTAGATACAAACAAATATCACATATTAACGCATATATATGGAATCTAGAAAGATAGTACTGATAAGCCTATTTGCAGGGTAGCACTGGGGAGCCTGGTGGGCTGCCGTCTATGGGGTCGCACAGAGTCGGACACGACTGAAGTGACCTAGCAGCAGCAGCAGCAGCAGCAGCAGCAGCAGCAGCAATGGAGACACAGACACAGAGAACAGACTTATCGACATGGGAGTGGGGGGAGGAAGGAGAGAGTCGGACTAACGGAGAGAGTAATGCGGAAACATATACCTTTTCCCTCTCCAAACATATACCCTACCATATGTAAAATAGAGAGCCAACGAAAATTTGCTGTGTGACTCAGGGAACTCAAACCTGGGCTCTGTAACAACTTAGAGGGGTGGCATGGTGTAGGAGGTGGGAGGGAGGTTCAAGAGGGAGGGGATATATGTATACCTATGGGTGATTCATGCTGATGTATGGCAGAAACCAGCACAACATTGTAAAACAATTATTCTCCAGTTAAAAATAAATAAGTTTAAAAAAATTAGTTTTTAGCAGTTTTTCCCATAACACCCAGTGTTTTGCAATGACTGTCCTCCCAAATCTACTCAAATAAAATTATTTACTGTTACTGCTGCATTTATGAGATCTGATAAGAAGTACTCAATAGAACAGAAAAAATGTTTTTGTTAAAGTATCTTATAAAGATTTTTGAGATATTTAATTTTTGTTTCTACAAACACTCAACTATTTTCACACACTCACACATAATCTGGAATACATATACCTATTTTTAAAATCTGCTTTATATCTGGAAAGTCTAGTTTTTTTTTTTAATTATAACTGGAAAAATGTTCCTAAATTAAAGACTAATTGTTGGCCTTAACTTTTTTACATATAGAGTTTTTTTTTTTTTTTGAGCAGTTTTAGGTTCACAGTAAAATTGAATGGAAGGTACAGAGATTTTCAATATACCTCCTGCCCCTCGCCTGAGATCCCCTGCTCACAAAACAGCCCTCAGCATCAACATTTCCCACTAGAATGTAATATTTGTTAAACTTGATAGACACATCATTGTCACTCAAAACAAAGTCCAAAGTACATTAGGTTTCACTTTTGGTGTTGAACATTCTAAGAGTTTTGACAACATATAATGACATGTAGGAAAAGGAGTATGTCAAGGCTGTATATTGTCACCCTGCTTATTTAACTTATATGCAGAGTACATCATGAGAAACGTTGGGCTGGAAGAAGCACAAGCTGGAATCAAGATTGCCGGGAGAAACATCAATAACCTCAGATATGCAGATGACACCACCCTTATGGCAGAAAGTGAAGAGGAACTAAAAAGCCTCTTGATGAAAGTGAAAGAGCAGCGTGAAAAAGCTGGCTTAAAGCTCAACATTCAGAAAACAAAGATCATGGCATCTGGTCCCATCACTTCATGGGAAATAGATGGGGAAACAGTGGAAACAGTGTCAGACTTTATCTTTTTGGGCTTCAAAATCACGGCAGATGGTGACTGCAGCCATGAAATTAAAAGACGCTTACTCCTTGGAAGGAAAGTTATGATCAACCTAGATAGCATATTCAAAAGCAGAGACATTACTTTGCCAACAAAGGTCCATCTAGTCAAGGCTATGGTTTTTCCAGTGGTCATGTATGGATGCGACAGTTGGACTGTGAAGAAAGCTGAGTGCCAAAGAATTGATGCTTTTGAACTGTGGTGTTGGAGAAGACTCTTGAGAGTCCCTTGGACTGCAAGGAGATCCAATCAGTCCATTCTGAAGGAGATCAGCCCTGGGTGTTCTTTGGAAGGAATGATGCTAAAGCTGAAACTCCAGTACTTTGGCCACCTCATGTGAAGAGTTGACTCACTGGAAAAAGACTCTAATGCTGGGAGGATTGGGGGCAGGAGGAAAAGGGGACGACAGAGGATGAGATGGCTGGATGGCATCACCGACTCAATGGACGTGAGTTTGAGTGAACTCTGGGAGTTGGTGACGGACAGGGAGGCCTGGCATGCTGCGATTCATGGGGTCGCAAAGAGTCGGACACGACTGAGCGACTGAACTGAACTGAACTGAATGACATGTATCCAGTATTGTTGTTGTTCAGTTGCTAAGTTGTGTCTGACTCTTTGTGACCCCACGGACTACAGCATGCCAGGCTCCCATGTCCTCCACTACCTTCTGGAGTTTGCTCAAATTCATGTCCATTGAGTCGGTGATGCTATCTAACCATCTCATCCTCTGCTTCTCCCTTCTCCTTTTGCCTTCAGTCTCTCCCAGTACCAGGGTCTTTTCCAGTGAGTCAGGTCTTTGCATCAGGTGGCCAAAGGATTGGAGCTTCAGCTCCAAAGAATATTCAGGGCTGATTTCCTTTAGGATCAACTGGTTTGATCACTTTGCAGTTCAAGGGGCTCTCAAAATCTTTTTCAGCACCACAATTTGAAAGTATCAATTCTTTGGCGCTCAGACTTCTTTACGGTCCAACTGTCACATCCAGTACATGACTACTGGAAAAATCATAGCTTTGACTATACAGGCTTTTGTCAGCAAAGTGATGCCTCTGCTTTTTTTAATATGCTAAGTTTGTCATAGCTTTCCTTCCAGAGAGCAAGCATCCTTTAATTTTAAGGCTGCAGTCACTGTCCGCAGTGATTTTGGAGCCCAAGAAAAGAAAATCTGTCACTGTTTCCACTTTTCCCCTTCTATTTGCCATGAAGTGATGGGACTGGATGCCATGATCTTCTTCTTTTTTTTTTTAATATTGAATTTTAAGCCAGCTTTTTCACTCTCCTCTTTCACCCTCATCAAGAGACTCTTTAGTTCCTCTTCACTTTCTGCTAATAAAGTGGTATCATCTGCATATCTGAGATTGTTGATATTTCTCCTGGCACTCTTGATTCCAGCTTGGGATTCATCCAGGCTGGCATTTTGCATGATGTACTCTGCATAGAAGTTAAATAAGCAGGGTGATAATATACATCCTTGCTGTACTCCTTTCCCAATTTTTAACCAGTCTGTTGTTCCATGTCTGGTTTGAAATGTTACTTCTTGACCCACATGCAGGTTTCTCAGGAGGCAGATAAGGTGGTCTGGGATTCCCATCTCTTTCAGAATTTTCCAGTTTGTTGTGATCCACACAGCCAAAGGTTTTAGCATAGTCAATGAAGCAGATATTTTTCTGGAATTCCCTTGCTTTCTCTATGATCCAGCAAAGATTGGCAATTTGATCCCTAGTTGCTCAGCCTTTTCTAAACCCACCTTGTACATTTGGAAGTTCTTGGTTCACGTACTGTTGAAGCCTAGCCCAAAAGATTTTTGAGCGTAACCTTGCTAGCATGTGAAATGAGTGCAATTGTTCAGTAGTTTGAACATTCTTTGGCATTGCCTTTCTTTGGGATTGGAATGAAAACAACCTTTTCCAGTCCTGTGGCCACTGGTGAATTTTCCAAACTTGCTGACACATTGAGTGCAGCACTTTAACAGCATTATCTTTTAAGATTTGAAATAGGTCCGCTGGAATTCCATCACCTCCACTAGCTTTGTTCGTAGTAATGCTTCCTAAAGCCCACTCGACTTCACATCCCAGGATGTCTGGCTCTAGGTGAGTGATCACACATCATGGTTATCTGGGTCATTAAGTCCTTTCTGTATAGTTTTTCTATGTAAGCTTGCCGCCTCTTTTTAATCTCTTCTGCTTCTTTTAGGTCCCTACCATTTCTGTCCTTTATCATGCCCATCCTTGTATGAAATGTTCCCTTGATACCTCCAATTTTCTTGAAGAGATTTCTAGTCTTTCCCATTCTATTGTTTTCCTCTTTTTCTTTTCATTGTTCACTTAAGGTTTTCTTATCTCTCCTTGCTATTCTCTGGAACTCTGCATTCAGTTGGGCATATCTTTCTCCTTCTTCTTTGCCTTTGTGCCTCTTCTTTCCTCAACTATTTGTAAAGCTTCCTCAGATAACCACTTTGTCTTCTTGCATTTCTTCTCCTTTGGTACAGTTTTGATCATTGCCTCCTGCAGAATATTATGAACCTCTGTCCATATTATGGTATCATAAATAGTTTCCCTGCCCTAAACATCCTCTGTGCTCTGCCTGTTCATTCCCTCCTCCTCCCTAGCCCCTGGCAACCATTGATCTTTTAACTCTCTCCATAGTTTTACCTTTTCCACATGTCATATAGTTGGAACTATACAGTATGTAGCCTTTTCAGATTGGCTTCTTTCACTTAATAATATGTGTTTTAGCTTCCTTTCTGTCTTTCAGCAGCTTGATAGCTCATTTCTTTTCAGCACTGAATAATCCGTTGTCTGGATATACCACAGTTTATTTATCTATCACCTACTGAAGGACATGATTGGTTCCAAGTTTTGTCAGTTATGAACAAAACTGCTATAAACACCCATGTGCAGGTTTTTGTGTGGACATAAGTTTTCAGTTCCTTTGGGTAAATACCAAGGAGTGTGACTGCTGGATCATATGGTAAGAACATGCTCAGTTTTGTAACAAATTGCCAAACTGTCTCCCAAAGTGGCTGTACCATTTTGTTTTTCTGCCAACAATAAATGACAGTTCCTTTTGTTCCACAGCCTCACCAGCATTTGGTGTTGTCAGTATTTTGGAATTTGGCCGTTCCAATAGGTGTGTAACGGGATCTCACTGTTGTTTAAAATTTGCAATTCCCTGAAGACGTGATGCATGGCATCTTTCATATACTTGTTTTCCACTTGAATGTCTTCCTCTTTCAATACTTTTATGTTTTGGCCACACTGCATGGCATGCGGGACCGATGTGCAGATCAAACCTGTGCTCCTTGCAGTGGAAGCACAGAGCCTTAATCTCTGGACCGCCGAGAAGTCCCTGTGTATCTTCTTCGGTGAGGTTTATCTATCTGTTCAGGTCTTTCGCTCATCGTTTAATTGGGTTGTTCATTTTCTTACAATTTTAAGAGATTATAGTATATTTTGGGTAAATTTCCTTCATTCAACATGTCTTTTGCAAGTATTTGCTCCCAATTTATGCCTCACTGGCCTTAATTATTTAAGTAATTAAAACCACTTTCCAGAATTCTCAACACAATGCTAAAAGTGCAACCTAAATAATTCAATCATGAAATATAAAATATAGGACTAAATGTATTGCTAGTTGGACATGAAAAAGTGCTCAACAATGATAATTATTAGGGAAATGCAAAACAAATCACATTGAGATATCACCTCAGACAGGTCAGAATGGCTATCATCAAAAAGACTACAAATAATAATTGCTGGAGAGGGTGTGGAAAAAAGGGAACCCTCCTATACTGTTGGTGGAAATGTAAATTCGTACAGCCAATATGGAGAACAGTATACGGGCTCCTCAAAATACTAAAAATATAGCCACCATATGATCCAGTGATTCCTCTCCCAGGCATGTATTCAGAAAAGATGAAAACTCTAATTCAAGGAATTCCCTGGCAGTCCAGTGGTTAGGACTCCATGCTTCCACTGCATGGGGCATGGTTTCCATCCCTGGTTGGAGAACTAAAATCCTGCAAGCCATGTGGTTTGCCACCCCCCCAGAAAAGACTAATTAAAAAAGATACATGCACCCAGTAGTCATAGTAGCACTATTTACAATAGTCAAAACATGAATGTAACCTAAGTATCCATTGATAAATAAATGCATAAGAAGATGAGGTACACATATACAATAGAATATTACCCCAAAAAAGAGAATGAAATAATGTCATTTGCAGCAAAATGAGAGATGAGCCTAGAGATTATCATACTAAGTGGAAATAAGAGCAAGACAAATATTATATATCACTTACTCGTGAAATCAAAAAAATAATACAAATGAAGTTGTTTACAAAACAGAAACAGACTCACAGACATAGAAAACAAACTTAAGGTTACCAAAAGGGGAGGGAGGAAGGGATAAACTGGGAGTATGGGGTTAACAGATATACCACAATATATACAAAATAGATGAACAACAAGGATTTATTTACTGTATTACACAGTGAGTTATAGTCAAAATCTTGTAATAACCTATAATGGAAAATAATCTGAAAAAAATAACTAATTCACTTAGCTATATACCTGAAACTAACACAATATTGCAAACCAGCTATACTTCAGTTTTTAAAAATGTATTGCCAGTTGGGATTGAGTTGGCTCCCAAGGGTCGGAGCCAATAGCCAGTCCCTTCATATCTGAATCCACAGTATCTAGGGGTTTCTTGGTACAGCTGCCTGGACCTTGATGCAATCTAAGAAGTAACAAAATCAGAATCTTGGGGAATTCCTTGGCAGTCCAGTGGTTAAGACTGTTCTCCCTGCCAAGACTAAAATCCCACAAGTCGCAAATTCAAAAAAAAAAAAAAAATCAGAATCCAACACCTTTTTAAAAACTAATCTTGGAGGAGGGCTCCTTTTGAAAGGAGATTGGAAAAAGATTTTGGGAAAGTTGGGTAGTGCCTACTAACTTCTCTGCTATTTGTTCTTCTGCCTCGTGATTTCCCAGACAGCTATCAACTGGCTTAAATATTTGAGTATATTTATTTATTGATATCTTTCAGTTGATAATGATCCTCATTAAAAAACATCCAAAATGACTTTTCAACCCTCTTCCATCTCTTCCATTTGTCCTACAGTAATATGCAACAGTGTATATTTTAAATAATGCTTTTAATAACACAAATAATACATACTCAATACAAAGAGCTTAGAAAACCCAGAAATGCACAAAAGAAAAAAGAACTTACTTAAATCTCCCTTAATATTGCCATGCAAAAATAACTACTGTACTACTCAGGAGAGCTTCCCAGGTGGCATGGTAGTAAAGGATCTGCCTGCCCATGCACAAGGCTCAGGAGACGAGGGTTTGATCCCTGGGTTGGGAAGATCCCCCGGAGAAGGAAATGGCAACCTACTCCAGTATTCTTGCATGAAGAATCCCATGAACAGAGGAGCCTGGAGGGCTATAGTTTATCAGGTCTCAAAGCGTTGGACATGACTGAGCATGCACGCATGACATACGACATATTACTGTGGCATTTCTTCTGTTACCTGAAAACTGGGTTCACCTCTTAGTGGGTACTGAGCCAAAAGAGACACCCAAGCCAAAGTTTGGAGGAAGGAAGGAGTTATTACTTGCAGAAAGTAAGAACACCACAGAGGATCTTTCTCAAAGCAGTATCTCCCCAAACAGCAAAATTGGGCAAGGTTTTAAGCCAAGCATACATACATATTTTTGAAGGGACTTGAAAAGAGAAGTCAGCATAGAACTGGGGTAAAGGACAACAGAATCCAAGTTTCAGTTGATTAAAGCCATGGAGGTCAAAAGGGGTCAATACAATCATCATTTAGATTCCAGTTGCTTTGGTGCTGAGGAGGTTTGAATTCTACAAAACAGCTCAAGAAAGTGCTTCAGGCTGATCTCTACCTTTGAAACAGAATCTGAAATCTTTATAACTGATTTGTTATCTTTGCTGCTGGTACCTCTCTTGCCTGCTAACAGATTGTTCTTTTGTTGCTGCTGGTACTTCTCTTGCCTGCTAACAGATTGTTCTTTTGTTTCCTTAAGTTCACTATTGCTGGGCTTCCCTGGTGGCTCAGAGGTTAAAGTGTCTGCCTCCAATGCGGGTAGACCTGGGTTCGATCCCTGCGTTGGGAAGATCCCCTGGAGAAGGAAATGGCAATCCACTCCAGTATTCTTGCCTGGAGAATCCCATGGATAGAGAAGACTTGTAGGTTCCACGGGGTCGCAAAGAGTCAGACACGACTGAGTGACTTCACGTTCATTATTACTGAGCCCTGTTCAAAGGCGAGCACTGAGACCAGGCTTAGATTACAAAAAGCTATGTCTGGTTCTCTTTTCTCCAGGGAGCCCCTACCCTATCAGCTTACACTCCCAGCATTTTATATACTCATGAATACATTTTTTTCATTTTAAAATAGTATAACACTATGGCAGTCCACTCCAGTACTCTTGCCTGGCAAATCCCATGGACGGAGCAGCCTGGTAGGCTACAGTCCATGGGGTCGCTAGGAGTCAGACATGACTGAGAGACTTCACTTTCAATTTTCACTTTCATGCTTTGGAGAAGGAAATGGCAACCCACTCCAGTGTTCTTGCCTGGAGAATCCCAGGGACGGGGGAGCCTGGTGGGCTACTGTCTATGGGGTCGCACAGAGTCAGACACGACTGAAGCGACTTAGCAGCAGCAGCAGCATGCACGTTATAGTATACTTTTTTGGCCTCTTCCCCTCCCTTCTTTTTATACAGTAGAGTTTTTGTTGTTGTTGTTAGGCATGTCCAGCTCTTTGCGTCCTGGTGGACTGTAGCACACCAGGCTTCCCTGCCCTTCGCTATCTCCCAGTTTTCTCAACTCATGTCCATTGAGTCAGTGATACCATCCAACCATCTCATCCCCTGTCACCCTCTTATTCTCCTGCCCTCAATTTTCCAGGCAAAATTTGACATGACCCAAATGTAATTACTCAAACTGGCTTCATAACAAGCAGGATACTGGAGATGAAAAACTTAGGAAGACACATTTTTTGGACCTTGGTGTCCTTGCCTGAAAAGTGAGGAATGTCTTGCCGTTCTGTTATCAACGCCTACTGTGGGATGAAATCTTGTCACCAGGTTACAGTCTAAGAACTTTATGTAATAACCTCTGGTTCCATATACCCTTACACAGTTTTATTCTTAGTCTATTTTTTTCTGACTGCCTGATTCAAGTGCCCAAGGCACATGAATTTGCCTTATTATTTTTGCTGGCAATCTTTCTGATTTAGTTGACTAGTCTTTAAGTATAAAAATAAAATTTTAAAAATAAAATAAACATAAAAAAATACCCATCTTTTCTGAAAGAAAAAAAAATGAGGACCAAAAAAATGATTTTTAAAAAAACCCCCATCTATTGGGGGACTTCTCTGGAGGTCTAGTGCTTAGGACTTGTGCTTCTTGTGCAGGGGCCATAGGTTCAACCCCCTGGTTGGGGGACTCCCCACACACCATGGGGCGTGGACAAGTTTTTTTTTTTTTTTTTAATTAGTCAGTGGGCTTTATTTTTCGTATTCAAAGAAATAAATGCTCAAAAGTAAAGGACAGAAATCACTATGTTTCAATTCAATTCAATCAGTTAGGCTTTAGTCAAAAAAAAAGGTAACAGACTTAGGTCCAAATAAAGCAACATTAAGAGAAGATGAGAAATATCCCAGAAGGATGGAATAGGATTTGGATACGCCAAGGAAATCAAACTAGAAAGGAAATCACTGTCTAAACAAGGGAATTTAGAAGTAGCTTTAATTATTTTCAATGATATAAAAGATATAAGCCAACTATGTGGTCTTCTCTATCAAGAACCAACAGGAAATTGATTTAAGCTATTAGATTAATTTGGATATTTAAAAACTGTTTACTAAGGGTTGGGAAACCAAAAGATAAAATGTACCAAAAGTGGAAAATGTGCTCACTATTTGTACAGGGACTGTTGTTGTACTCTGATAGCTGCTCTTCCCTTCTTATATAGTAATAGCATCCCCTATTTTTAAGCTGGACACAGGGTCTTCCAAGATGTTTCTCAGTTAGGACTGACCATGTTACTAAATTCTGGTTAAATCCACGTCAAGGGAAGGGTCTTTAAACTGTCAGGGAGAAGTCCCTTCTTTCCTTTCCTTCTTCCTGCTGACTGGAATGTGAACATGATAGCCTGAGCTCAAGAAGCCTTCTGGGGCCATGAGGTGGAAGCCACAGGTTGAGGGTGTGGAGCAACTAGATAGAAGGGGCCTGGGTTCCACATGTTTGTGGAGCTGCCACACCAGTCCCAATTACTTATCTCTAAACTTTATTTATATGAGAAAAATAAACTTCTATCTTGTTTAAGCTACTATATTTTGGCGTTTTCTATCACTTGAGGCTTTTCCTAATTTTAAGTGATAGCCTCTTACAACCAAAATTTTTCAAAGTTTATCCTAAAATGAACATACAAAGTGCTCTTTACAGGATTGCTTAATATAAAAAAATTGGAAAAAAAATAGTGATGCTGAACCAGTTAAACCAATGTCTGATGTATCTTTATAGTGAAATACCATGTAACTAGTGAAAAAGATGATACAGATCTATATTTACAGACCAGGGAAGATTCCATCAGGAAGGCAATGTCCCAAAGTATTATTATTGGTTACCCTCAAGTAGAAAAATTAAGTTGATTTTTAAGGGATGGAGGGAAAGAAGACTTGTGTATATTTTTCTTTTTTCTGCACTGAACAATGATTTCTAATAGGAATTTTAAATTAATATTTTTAAAGAAAAAACATATGTATTGGTTTAATCAAAGAAATTTGTGAAATTTCCTTTCCTAAAATTTTCGTGTGATGTTGCAAATAACCATTTGTTTTTGAATACTTTATGTCAGCTCTCCGCTTACTCTGGAGTTCGTGAATGAAGACATAATTTGATCACTTCGCTGCAGTTGAAGGTAAAAGGAATGATATTCTAGGCTTTCATAACATAAAGTAATAGTTAATTGCTCATTTTATTAAGTAAAAAATAATGGCAACAGGGGATATATGTATACTTGAGGCTGATTTGCATTGCTGTACGGCAGAAACTTCTGAACACTGGTGGAGGACACCAGGTACCCAGAAAGGCAGCCCATTCTCTTCGAAAGCGGGTAGGACAAAATATAAAAGACAAAGAGAGAGACAAAAGAGTTAGGGATGGAGACCTGTCCTGGGGAGGGAGTCGTGAAGAAGAAGTTTCTACACAGTAGGAAACCCTCTCACAGGCGGGTCTGTGAGGAGTTTGGGGATCTCAGAAGGCAACATAACCGGGAGAAAAAAAAAAAACCAACCCGCAGAATACACACCTAACCACAACTGCACAAAAGAGAACTTTCCTGCGAAAGGCTCTAACCTAACAGCTTAAGACGCAGCCTGGCCTGCTCTCAGAACAAAGGATTGAGCGAATACAAAAAGAGAGCTAGCTGGCTGCCTACTGGCCCCTCCCCACCAGGAGGCAGAGAGGCAGGCTCTGAATGTAAGGGGCTGCTACACTCTTAGCCCCAGAGATGGCATCTTCCACCAAACTGTGAGCAAGCTCCCAGCTGCTAACCACCTCCTCCTGAGGTCTTGGATGGTTGACATCTGCCAGGAGGGTCTCAGCCTGAGGTCAGCTCTCCAGAGGAGATATTCAGCATACCTGAGACGGTGCTCTCATGGTGTGCCCGGGAAACCAAGTGGCCGGGATCAAGGAGGTGGTTAAGACACACGGCCAACCTGTGACAGTGCGCAAGAAACTGACCCAGACATGCCCGTGAGTGTCCAGGAGTCTCCAGCAGAGGCGTGGGTCAGTGGTGGCCTGCTTCAGGGTCGGAGGCACCGAGTCCAGCAGTGCATGCTTGGGACCTTTTGAAGGAGGTCGCCATTATCTTCATTACCTCCACCATAGTTTGGCTTCAGGTCTAGCAACAGGGAGGGAACACAGCTCTGCCCATCAACAGAAAATTGGATTAAAGACTCACTGAACATGGCCCCACCCATCAGAACAAGACCCAGTTTCCTGCTGTCAGTCTCTCCCATCAGGAAGCTTCCATAAGGAGAAGGTGACGACAGAGGATGAGATGGCTGGATGGCATCACTGACTCGATGGACATGAATCTGAGTGAACTCTGGGAGTTGGTAATGGACAGGGAGGCCTGGCGTGCTGCGATTCATGGGGTCGCAAAGAGTCGGACACGACTGAGTGACTGAACTGAACTGAACTGATCATAGGGCAGACAGAATGAAAACCACAATTACAGAAAACTAACCAAACTGATCACATGGACCACAGCCTTGTCTAGCTCAATGAAACTATGAGCCTCGCCGCGTAGGGCCACCCAAGACGGACGGGTCATGGAGGAGAGTTCTGACAAAATGTGGTCCGCTGGAGAAGGGAATGGCAAACCACTTCAGTATTCTTGCCTTGAGAACCCCATGAATGGTAAGAAAAGGCAAAAAGATATGACACCGAAAGATGAACTCCCCATATTGGTAGGTGCCCAATTGCTACTGGAGAAGATGGATAAATAACTCCAGAAAAAATGAAGAGATGGAGCCAAAGCAAAAACAACACCCAGCTGTGGATGTGACGGGTGATGGAAGTAAAGTCCAATGCTATAAAGAGCAATATTGCATAGGAACCTGGAATGTTAGGTCCATGCATCAAGGCAAATTCAAAGTGGTCAAAGAGGAGATAGCAAGAGTGAACATTGATATTTTAGGAATCAGTGAACTAAAATGGACTGGAATGGGTGAACTTAACTTAGATGACCATTATATCTACTATTGTGGGCAAGAATCCCTTAGAAGAAATGGAATAGCCATCATAGTCAACAAAAAAGTCCAAAATGCAGTACTTGGATGCAATCTCAAAAATGACAGAATGATCTCTGTTTGTTTCCAAGGCAAACCATTCAATATCACAGTAATCCAAGTCCATGCCCTGAAAATTCAGGAAAGTAGGGAAAACCACTAGACCATTCAGGTATGACTTAAATCAAATCCCTTACAATTATATAGTGGGAGTGACAAATAGTTTCAAGGGATTAAGTCTGATAGAGTGCCTGAAGAACTATGAATGGAGATTCATGACATTTTACAGGAGGCGGTGATCAAGACCATCACCAAAAAAAAGAAATGCAAAAATGTAAAATGGTTGTCTGACAAGGCAAATAGCTGAGAAAAGCAGAGAAGCTAAAGGCAAAGGAGAAAAGGAAAGATATACCCATTTGAACTCAGAGTTCCAAACAATAGCAAGGAGAGATAAGAAAGCCTTCCTCAGTGATCACTGCAAAGAAATAGAGGAAAACAATAGAGTGGGAAAGACTAGAGATCCCTTCAAGAAAATTAGAGATATCAAGGGAACGTTTCAGGCAAAGGTGGGCACAATAAAGGACAGAAATGGTATGGACCTAACAGAAGCAGAAGATATTAACAAGACATGGCAAGAATACATAGGAGAAATATACAAAAAAGATCTTAATGACCCAGATAAACACGATGGTGTGATCACTCACCTAGAGACAGACATCCTGGAATGTGAAGTCAAGTGGGCCTTAGGAAGCATCACTACAAACAAAGCTAGTGGTGGTGATGAAACTCCAGTTGTGCTATTTCAAATCATAAAAGATGATGCTGTGAAAGTGCTGCACTCAGTATGTCAGAAAATCTGGAAAACTCAGCAGTGGCTACAGGACTGGAAAAGGTCAGTCTTCATTCCAGTCCCAAAGAGAGGCAATGCCAAAGAATGTTCAGACTACCACACAATGGCTCTCATCTCACATGCTAGCAAAGTAATACTCAAAATTCTCCAAGCCAGGCTTCAGTAGTATATGAACTGAGAACTTCCAGATGTTCAAGCTAGATTTTAAAAAGGCAAAGGAACCAGAGATAAAATGGCCAACGTCCGTTGGATCGTTGAAAAAGCGAGAGAGTTCCAGAAAAATATCTACATTTGCTTTATTGACAATGCCAAAGCCTTTGACTGTGTGGATCACAACAAACTGCAGAAAATTCTGAAAGAGATGGGAATACCAGATCACCTGACCTGCCTCCTGAGAAATCTGTATGTGCAGGTCAAGAAGCAACAGTTAGAACTGGACATGGAACAACAGACTAGTTCCAAATTGAGAAAAGAGTATGTCAAGGCTGTGTATTGTCACCCTGCTTATTTAACTTATATGCAGAGTACAACATGAGAAATGCTGGACTGGAAGAAACACAAGCTGGAATCAAGATTGCCGGGAGAAATAGCAATAACCTCAGATATGCAGATGACATCACCCTTATGGCAGAAAGTGAAGAGGAACTAAAAAGCCTCTTGATTAAAGTGAAAGTGGAGAGTGAAAAAGTTGGCCTAAAGCTCAACATTCAGAAAACGAAGATCATGGCATCTGGTCCCATCACTTCATGGGAAATAGATGGGGAAACAGTGGAAACAGTGTCAGACTTTATTTTGGGGGCTCCAAAACCACGGTATATGGTGATTGCAGCCATGAAATTAAAAGACACTTACTCCTTGGAAGAAAAGTGATGACCAACCTAGATAGTATATTCAAAAGCAGAGACATTACTTTGCCAGCTAAGGTCCGTCTAGTCAAGGCTCTCCTGTGGTCATGTATGGATGTGAGAGTTGGACTGTGAAGAAGGCTGAGCACTGAAGAATTGATGCTTTTGAACTGTGGTGTTGGAGAAGACTCTTGAGAGTCCCTTGGACTGCAAGGAGATCCAACCAGGATGCTGGGAGGGATTGGGGGCAGGAGGAGAAGGGGACGACAGAGGATGAGATGGCTGGATGGCATCACTGACTCGATGGACGTGAGTCTGAGTGAACTCCGGGAGTTGGTGATGGACAGGGAGGTCTGGCGTGCTGCGATTCATGGAGTCGCAAAGAGTCAGACACGACTGAGCGACTGAACTGAACTGAACTGGACTGCAAGGAGATCCAACCAGTCCTTCCTAAAGGAGATCAGTCCTGAGTATTCATTGGAAGGACTGATGCTGAAGCTAACACTCCAATACTTGAGCCACCTGATTCGAAGAAATGACTCATTGGGAAAGACCCTGATGCTGGGAATGATTAAAGGCAAGAGGAGAAGGGGATGAGAGGATGACATGGTTGGATGGCATCACAGACTCGATGGACATAAGTTTGAGCAAGTTCTGGGAGCTGGTGATGGACAGGGAAGGCTGTGTGCTGCAGTCCATGGGGTCGCAAAGGGTCAGACATGTCTGAGCAACTGAACTGAACTGATGGCAGAAACTAATACAACATTGTAAAGCAATTATCTTCCAACTTTAAAAAATAATAATAATTGCAACAGATAGTCCCTCCCACACATGGCACATATGAGAGTCAATTTACATATGGATCCTGGAAAATTCTGAGTATCAGTTACAACACTAGCACCACTTAGGTTTGGGTCGGTTTACATGTGTATATGGGAAGTAGCAGAGCATCAAGCAAAGTACCAAGTCTAGTAACTTTAAATCGAGATTTTACTGTTATATCCTTCAAAGAGCTCACAACCTAACAGGATAACTAAGACCTGTATGTAATTAATTATGATTCAAGGCCAAATGAAGTGACTGTTGGGAATTACTGAAACAAGAGGGAAGGGGGCAGGGCACAACCTTTAAAAAAATCACATAGGTATTGTTATTGTTGTTCAGTCACTAAGTCTTGTCCAACTCTTTGCAACCCCATGAACTGCAGCATACCAGGCCTCCCTGTCCTTCACTATCTCCCAGAGTTTGCTCAAACTCATGTCCATTGAGTCGGTGATGCTGTCCAATCTCATCTCATCCTTTGTCACCCCCTTCTCCTCCTGCCCTCAATCTTTCCCAGCACCAGGGTCTTTTCCAGTGAGTCAGGTCTTTGCATCAGGTGGCCAAAGGATTGGAGCTTCAGTCCTTCCAATGAATATTCAGGGTTGATTTCTTTTAGGATTGACTGGTTTGATCTCCTTACTGTCCAAGGAACTCTCAAGAGTCGTCTTCAGCACCATAATTCAAAAGCATCAATTCTTTGGTGCTCATACTTCTTTATGGTTCAACTTTCATATCTGTGCACAACTACTGGAAAACCATACCTTTGACTATATGGACTTTGTCGGCAAAGTGATGTCCCTGCTTTTTAATATACTGTCTAGGTTTGTCATAGCTTTTCTTCCAAGGCGCAAGCATCTTTTAATTCTGTGGCTGCAATCACCATCTGTAGTGATTTTGGAGCCCAGGAAAATAAAATCAGTCACTGTTTCCACTTTTATCCCATATATTTGCCATGAAGTGATGCGACCGGATACCATGATCTTCGTTTTTTGAATGTTGAGTTTTAAGCCAGGTTTTTCACTTTCCTCTTTCACCCTCATCAAGAGGTTCTTCAGTTATAGGACATGACAAAAACTGATTAGAGCTAAACTAGCTCCAGTAGACCCTGAGCCTCATTATATGTTCATTGTAATATGTTAGCTAAATATGACACTGAATATGTCAGTGTCGTGACAGTCCAGAGCTTAACCATAAAAGTCCAAAAAGTGGGCAGTGGCTCAATTCCTGGAAATGCCCACCCTCTCCCATGCCCCTCCTCCCCACAAAATAGTTGGAATAATCCTCCCACTCATTAGCCTATGAAATAGTCCAGCCGCTATTTCAGGGCCTCTCACCTTCTGAGATGGCCCACACTCTGGAGTCAGTGAGTGAAAGTAGCTCAGTCGTGTCTGACTCTCTGTGACCCCATGGACTGTAGCCCACCAGGCTCCTCTGTCCATGGGATTTCCCAGGCAAGAATACTGGAGTGGGTTGCCATTCCCTTCTCCAGGGGATCTTCCCAACCCAGGGATCAAACCCAGGTCTCCTGCATTACAGGCAGATTGTTTACTGTCTGAGCTACCAGGGAAGACTTTCCACACACTCTGTGGAGGCCATCCTAAATAAATCCACTTCTTACATATCACTTTGTCTCTCACTGAACTCATTCTGCCAGGAGACATCGAGAACTGAGCTTCATTAGGTTCTAAGACCAGGTGTGATCTCAATTAAAAGACCGTAGGTTCAAGTCCCAATCTGAGTTGCACGGTTTTAGTACAAGCAAAGAATGAAGAAGTTTCAAAAGAGGAAAAATATTTCTCATTTAGGAATTTTAAAGCGTTGAAAAGGAGGAGATGGCCTGTGAAAGGCCTAAATCAGTATATATCAAACTTGACTGTGGATTTTGTTAAAATGCAGATTCTGAGGACTTCCCTGGTGGTCCAGTGGTTAAGATTCTGCCCTTCCAAGGCAGAGGGCAAGGGTTTGAGCCCTAATCGGGAACTAAAATCCCACATGCCTCCAGGTGTGACAAAAAGAAAAAGAAAAAAGCAGATTCTGATTCAGTAGGTGGTCTGGAGCTTCACTGTCTCCCTTTTCCCAATCTCTGAAGAGATTCTGTTCTTCTATTGCAGAAAACTCTTAAATTTATATATCCAACCCAGATTATTTTCCTCGAGCCCCCAGATGTAATTCAACTGCCTTCTTGACGTCTCCCTTGATATCTCATAGATACACCAGACTTACCATCTGCAAAATTAAACTTTTTATTTTCTGCTAGAACAACTCCAGCCTTGAGTATTTCAGTAAATGAAATTAACATCCATCCACTTATGGAAGTCAGAAGGCTAGGAATCATCCCTATCTCCTTTTTCCTCCCTCCCATATCCAATCCAGCAACAAATTCAGTTACTTTTATCCCCCGAAATATCTCTAATCTGTCTTTCCAGGGCAATCACTCCAACCCTGCACAACAATTCTAATAGATCTTACCTCTTCTACCCTCACCAGCCTCATTCATTCTCCACACAAAAGCCAGTGCAATCTTTAAGTGATGTAAGTCAGATTGTATCACTCTCTGCTTAAAAGACCTCCATGACTTTCCATGACATTGAATAAAATCTAAGTTTTTTTTTATCACTCTGTATGTTTGTATCCATTAGGCACTAGAGGCCTAGAGGTTCATATCTTGTCGTGGACCTAATAAAAAACAAGAGGAAAAAAAGAAGTAGCTCCAAAACACTTTTTTTTTTTCTGTCTAGTCTTTTAATTCACTTATATATTTAAAATATATGTGTGAATATATATATACAAACAGAATATTTAAATTTGGAGTCATATCATAACTTTCTTAAAACTTAATTTTATATCCTATGTCATTTTTCAATGAAAAATATTTAATGAAGATTTTTTAATCTTTGAAAGGATATTGTTAATAACGAACAAAGTTGTAGTGTAAAGAGGCATAATTTATTTAGTCATTCTCATATGATGAATGTTTGCAGAGTTTTTGCTGTCTTGGGGTTACTGTTCTCATGTATAAACCTTTTATAGCATCTCTGATTTTTCTTATAAAAGGTTTCTAGAAGTGGGATTATTGGGTAAATAAGTATGAATATTTTTGTGGTTCTTGATGGATCTTGCAAAACTACTTTTCAAAAGTGCTCATTTGCTTGACAACTGACCCTCTGGACTGTCTGGAGATTTGGCAGTATGTTCATCACGTTGCAGAACAAACACGTCTTTCTACCTAGCTTATGGTGGACACTGTGGGCCCGCGGCCACCTTCTCCTGTGTGGCCCTCCTAACAGACCACTACAAGCACAGTTCACACAGTACTTGTTTCTCAGAGCCAGCAATCTAAAGGGCTAGGTGCTCTAGAAAGAAATGTAGCTGCATGAGGTGACTTGGTCCCAGTCAGCTCCATGAAGGGCCCCAGGGAAGACTGCAGAACCAAGAACCAGGGGATGCTCCAAAGAGCTCAAATTTGAATAAACACTGCATGCTCAGTCCCTCAGTGGTGTCCAACTCTGCGACCCCATGGACTGTAGGCCGCCAGGCTCCTCTGTCCATGGGATTTCCTAGGCAAGGATACTGGAGTGGGTTGCCATTCCCTTCTCCACAAAAAACTTTGTAAGTCAAAATTAATGAATGTCTGTGACTACATGATATATGTCAATTAATCCTAAATTTCATCTCAACCTTTATGAAGTTACTTATATATTTTATTTTACTGAGGATGTGGGTACATCTTAATTTCTTGCATATAATGTGGAGTGGGTCTGCAAAGACAGAGTTTGTGCTGTGTCTGACTCTTAGCCCACCAGACTCCTCTGTTCATGGAGATGCTTCAGAAAAGAATACTGGAGTGTGTAGCCTATTCCTTCAAGGACTCTGCTGACCAGGAATCAAACCAGAGTCTCCTACACTGCAGGCAGATTCTTTACCAGCTGAGTTACCAGGAAGAGCCTACTGTGTTCTAAGTTGGCTCTCATTTAGGGCCTTTATATGAGGTCCTGCACATCCACATCTGTGCTGCCTCTCCAGGATCTCCATAGAGTCACTCCTAGTTGCTTGCTAAACTCTGCCAGCCAGGCTTGCAAATACCTAGAACAAACCGAAATCTATATTGCTGTTCCCTTTTCTTCATCCCCTCTCCTGACTGGCTCCTTCTCCATTAGCTCTCAAATTAAATGTAACCTCTTCAAAGGGATCTTTCAGACCAGTCCATCTAAAATAGGTACACGCTCCCTGCCTCCAACTTTCATATTTTGTTTGCCTTGTTTCCTCCATAACATTGCTATCTGTAGTTTATTTTGTCTGCTCAGTCTATATTTCCCATTAGACTAATGAGCTCCAGTAAGGCAGAACACATATGACTTGTTTTCGGTTGTATCTCTAGGACCTGATCCTGTGACTGGCCCAAAGCAGGTTTCAATAAATTGCCAATGAATGAATAAATGAATGAGAACTTATTCTTCAAGGAAGGAGGAGGACCAAGCAAGGAAGATTTGTCTCGGACTCCAACTTGAGATGCTGGAGGCACTCATCCTTCTTTGTTCTAGGCACACCCAGATAGGTTTAAAAAGGAACATTGGGGGTTTTCCCCAAAATAAGTTTTCACGAAAGCTCTTGTAACTTCGTAGCTTACCCTCCTGGCTTGGGGGTGGGGGCGGGGTGAGGGGGAGTGAAAGTGGCTCAGTGGAGTCACTCTTTGTGATCCCATGGACTAGCCTGCCAGGTCCCTCTGTCCATGGAATTCTCCAGGCCAGAATACAGGAGTCCGTTCCCTTCTCCAGGGCATCTCCCCACGGCATCAAACCCAGGTTTCCTGCATTGCAACCGGATTCTTTACCGTCTGAGCCACCAGGGGGTAGGGGGCGTGGATTTAAAACCCGGTTTAAAACTAGGTTAAAAGGAAAGGAAGTTGTTTGGAACAGATGTGCGGTTCACCAGATTGGGGCTCTTCATTTTGCATCCTCCCCTCCCGTTTCTGGGCTTCCCAGATGGCGGTAGTGGTAAAGAACCCGAATGCAGGAGACTTGAGAGATGCCGGTTCGATCCCTGGGTCGGGAAGATCACCTGGAAAGGTGAATGGCAACCCACTCCAGTATTCTTGCCTGGAGAATTCCATGAACAGAGGAGCCTGGAGAGCCACAGCGCATGGGGTCGCAGAGTCTGACGCGACTTAGCACGCACGCACTCCTGTTTCTAACGGCCCCACCCCTTCCTGTTATCAGCCTGAAGCAACGAGTGGCTTTGGCTTAGGTTCTGGCACCAAGGACCTACTTCGTCCTCGTTGATTGGAGTTTTCTTTAATATTTATAAGGGGCGGAGTCTCCTTTCTGAGGGAGCTCAGGGAGGGTTCTAAAATATTCCTTAGGGAGGACGGCACTATGGGGTCCGGGGGCGGGGCCTTTTTCCCGCTGGGGCTCCTGGGAGGATTCTAAAACATTCTCGAGGCCAAGGGGGCGCCTGCGAGACTGGAACGCAGCTTCGGAGCCGACGGGAGCCGGACCTTCCCTCTTCCTGGCGGCAAAACCTTGCGGAAATACTTTCTTTTCTAAATATTAAGAAATTTGAGGAGGTGGGGCAGAACGACTAAGTCCCATTTTCCTGTGATCCTTTAACCGGAAAACTGTCAAAATCTGTGGTAAAAAAAATTTTTTTTCCCCAATAATTTCTGGAGATAGTTTCATCTTTCCATGGACTGGAGACAGTCAGAAATGCATCCCAGTGTGGTTTGACTCTTAAATTGGAAAGTTTTTCTTTTATGGCCTCCCTAGTTTACCTCTTTGAAGATATTTTGAGCTTATTCCGGAGCAGAGGGGGGGATGGGTCTCTTCAAAGGGTTTTCCTATGTTAAAACAAAATAGAAATCCTAGTGAATTGCTCTCGGAAGGTTTTATCAGAGAAGAGGGAGAAAAGTTCATCCAAGAGGTACTTAAAGCCTTTCAAACGTGGGCAAAAGTAGTGAGATGGAACAGGGCATTGAAACGTCATCGTATTACGATTATTTGGGTTCGTGATTCTCATTCTCTAGAGGGCTGAGAGGAAACCAGAAATAATTTGGGATTACACCTTTAGGATTTTCAAAGTCTTGTTAAAGAAGGAATTGTAAGAGGAGACTAGTTTTAGCAGAATTTAGATCACTGTGTTTTAACTCCTCTCAGAGGTTTAAAAATATATACAGTGTGTGGTTGACACACTAAAGCCCCCTAGGTTTTAGGTGTCAGTGAGTTTCTGAAGAGCCCACAGGCTCCCACCCAAGCCCCAGGTTACACAGTGCGCAGAGAAACAGAACAAAACCTAGGCCAGGTGTATATTTTACTATAATGAAAAATGCTCTTAAATGCCTACTGTGACAAGTTAAAAACAATCTTATGGATTGAATAAATTAATATTCTTTCATTTGGTGAAATCCCATGCAGTCCTTTAAAAAATATATACTTGTAGAAATATAAATATTGGTATGGAAAGAAATAACAATTTTAATTACAACTGAAAAGGATTACAAAATAGTGTGAACACAGATTTCCTCTGTTTTTGTAAAAAACATATATGGAAAGCTCTAGAATGTTATAAGCCAAAGGGCTTGATTTTGTGCTAAAAACCAAATGAATTTAATTTTCTTTTTGTTTTGCTGTATTTTGTAAAAATTTTTGACAGTGCATGTTACTTGTGTAATTTTAATGATTATTTTAAAATATCTACTAGCAAAGCACTGTGTAGGGTATAGTTTTAAGGGAAATTCACAATATGCTTTTCACTAAGCACTAAATTTCTTGGCCACATTTTCAATTATACAGCTGATTTTAAACTGATGTAAATTGACACGTAACCTTTTAGATGAGTAAGTAGCAATGTGATTTTTTAGCAATTTTGTGCCAAAAGGAGAAAATGCATTTTGGTCAGATATATTTGTAACTCTTTGATGAAATGTCTTAGTTGTTTCTTCAGAAATAAGGAGCCCTAGATTGGAGTTATGCATGTGTACATATGCATGTATGTTTACAAAAGAGTGTTTTCTGAATAGGAAAAGGAATGACACAAAGTCACTGTGATAACTTTTTAAAAGAATTATTGTTTAGTGTAAGTGAATTACTAGTAACTTCAATAAAATTCTTTCTAGGAAATGTTTAGTTTGGAATAAGTTATGTAGATCCTTCCTAAGACTTGTCAGTTCAGTCACTCAGTTGTGTCCAATCTTTGCAACGCCATGGACTGCAGCACACCAAGCTTCCCTGTCCGTCACCAACTCCTAGAGCTTTCTCAGACTCATGTCCATCGAGTCAATGATGCTATCCAGCCATCTCATCTTCTGTCATCCCCTTCTCCTCCCACCTTCAATCTTTCCCAGCATCAGGGTCTTTTCCAATGAGTCAGTTCTTCGCATCAGGTGGCCAAGTATTGGAGTTTCATTATTAGCTGTTATTAAACAAAATTGGAATTGAGGGAAAATTATTCATTAATTTATTCTAGTCTTATTAATTTTACAAAACTTTGATTTCACCACACATAGTGAATCATAATGAAACCATCTTAATCTGTTAGAGCTAGTCAGTTTTAAAAAGCTGCAAACTAAAGTCTATTTTTTAATCTGTCTTCATTGTTTCCAACAAAAGAATATGTCAGTATTAAGTTTTTAAAAAATAGAAAAGTTTTAATTCTATATTAATACTTTGAATGTTTTAAGAATTAAAGTAAAAACAACATACTAATTGACAAATATTGAATGGATTGAAATGATAATTTTTGTGTTAATTTTTTTGCTTTTTGAAAATGTCACACTTCTTTTCTTTGAATACATTTCATCTAAATACATACCTCATTTTCTACTAAAACTCTGTCTGAAATATCTGTGTAAGAGGGAAAAGATTTTTAAATATTTCATATCATGCTGGAATGAATAAATAGACTCTACTGGTTGGAATGCCATATATTGGACATCACATTAAAAGTTCTGTAACTGTAGAGAGATAACTGTTACCTATCAAAATATGAATCTTTCCATTTAAAGAAACAACATCGCTTCATCAATATAATTTCCTTTTCTCTTTGTCTCTTGTGCTTTTTTTTTCTAATCAGAATAAATTCATGAGATAAGGAAGAGGATGGCGTCTAGAGTAAATACCAGTTTCACTTTGATTCCTAACCAGAAATATAGACGTAGTAATCGTCGATCCAGCTATTTTTCCAACACCTTTGACCCAGATTCTCAGCCCTTATCAACGCTTGGAAATTTTAAAGCCTTGCCATTGGAAATATTCCAAATAATTCTAAAATATTTGTCAGGTGAGATTTGGCGACTATAAATAGGCAACATGGACACTGAAATATTTTATTTTCCCCAAGAAGTAGTTTGTCATCTTAGACCCTGCTAGAATGCTAATGGTGTTCAGTTCAGTTCAGTTCAGTCTCTCAGTCATGTCCAACTCTTTGCGACCCCATGGACTGTGGCATACGAGGCCTCCCTGTCTGTCTTCACATTTAGTTTATTTTTTTAAATTTCATCATTGTTAGGTAAGTGGTACTCAGAGAAAATATGATACTCAGGCTCCTTAAAGTATGCTTCTAATTATAATGACATGGTAATTTGACTGTTACATCCCCAAATGTTTCTAATTCATTGAGAACGAGATTTCAAACAATTTTAAGATTTTTCCCTTTTCTCCCCTTTAATTATTTATTTTAGTAGTATTATTAATAGTAGTATTATTAATGAGCTAATCTGTAAGTTCATAGACTGCTAATAGTGATGTTCTTGTATTTAAGCCATTCACATATATGTATATATGTATATTTCTTTTAATAGTGAAGGATATCAGCATGCTAAGCATGGTGTCCAAAACAGTCAGCCAACACGTTATTAATTATATCTCAACCTCATCAGGAAGCAAAAGACTTTTACTACAGGATTTTCATGACCTTGAGCTGCCTGACAGAGAAGACACCACTATGTTGGAACACTACAGATCTCTAGGTAATTTATGTAATATAATGAGAATTGTAACACATAAAGAACTATACTTTTAATTAAGGGAGTTTTATTATGCAATTCTATAAGGCCTGTGGGAAATGGAATACTTCCTATTTCCATGACACTTTACTCTTCCAGTGTGAGGACTTTCCCTTAACAGCAATCCTTTTGTTTATTGTTTAGTCGCTCAGCTGTGTCCATCTCTTTGCGACCCTGTGGACACCAGGGTTCCTGTCTTTCAGAATCTCCTGGAGTTTTCTCAAAGTCTTGTTGGTGATGCCATCCAACCATCTCATCCTCTGTCACCCTCTTCTCCTGCTGCCCTGTCTTTCCCAGCCTCAGGGTCTTCTACAGTGAGTCAGCTCTTCGCATCAGGTGGCCAAAGGATTGGAGCTTCAGCTTCAGCGTCAGTCCTTCCAATGAATATTCTGGGTTGATTTCCTTTAGGATTGACTGTTTTGATCTTGCTGTCCAAGGAACTCTCAGGAGTCTTCTCCAGCACCACAATTCCAAAGCATCATTTCTTTGGTGCTCAGACTTCTTTATGGTCCAGTCTCACATCCCTGCATGACTACTGGAAAAACCATAGTTTTGACTATACAGACCTTTGTCAGCAAAGTGTGATGTCTCTGCTTTTTAATACACTGTCTAGGTTTGTCATAACTTTTCTTCCAAGGAGCAAGTGTCTTTTAATTTCATGACTGCAGTCATCATCCACAGTGATTTTGGAGCACAAGAAAAGAAAGTCTGTCACTGTTTCCACTTTTTCCCCATCTATTTGCCATGAAGTGATGGGACTGGATGCCGTGATCTTCATTTTTTGAATGTTGAGTTTTAAGTCAGCTTTTTCACTTTCCTTTTTCACCTTGATCAAGAAACTTGATCAGTTCCTCTTCGCTTTCTGCCACTGGGGTGGTGTCATCTCCATATCTGAGATTATTGATATTTCTCCCAGCAGTCATGATTTCAGCATGGGGTTCATCCAGCCCAGCATTTCACATGATGCATGTAAGTTAATTAAGCAGGGTGATAGTATACAGCCTTGACGTACTCCTTTTTGAATTTTGAACCATTCTGTTGTTTCATGTCCAGTTCTAACTGTTGCTTTTTTTCCTGCATACAGATTTCTCAGGAGATGGGTAAGGTGGTCTCATATTCCCATCTCTTTCAGAATTTTCCAGTTTATTGTGATCCACACAGTCAAAGGCTCTAGTGCAATCAGTGAAGCAGAAGCAGATGTTTTCCTGGAATTCCCTTGTTTTCTCTATCATCCAGCAAATGTTGGCAATTTGATCTCTGGTGCCTCTGCCTTTTCTAAACCCAGCTTGTACATCTAGATGTTCTCGGTTCACATGCTGTTGAAGCCTACCTTGAAGGATTTTGAGCATAACCCTGCTAGCATGTGAAATGAGTGTGATTGTTAGGTAGTCTGAACATTCTTTGGCATTGCCCTTCTTTGGGACTGGAATAAACACTGACCTTTCCCAGTCCAGTGGCGAGTGCTGAGTTTCCAAATTTGCTGGCATATTGAGTGCAGCACTTTAACAGCATTATCTTTTAGGATTTGAAATAGCTCAACTGGAATTCCGTCACCTTCACTAGCTTTGTTTGTAGTAGTGCTTCCTAAGGCCTGCTTGACTTCACACTTCAGGATGTCTGGCTCTAGGTGAATGGTCATACCATTGTGGTCATCCGGGTCTTTAAGACCTTTTTTGTACAGTTCTTCTATGTATGCTTGCCACCTCTTCTGAATCTCTTCTGCTGCTTTTAGGTCCATACCATTTCTGTCCTTTATTAGGCCTTCTTTACATGAAATGTTCCCTTGTTATCTCTAGTTTGCTTGAAGAGATTAGTCTTTCCCATTCTATTGTTTTCCTCTATTTCTTCACATTGTTCCTTTAAGAAGACTTTCTTCTCTCTCCTTGCTATACTTTGGAACTCTGCATTCAGATGGGTGTATTTTTTCTTTTTTCCTTTGCCTTTCACTTCTCTTCTTGTTTCAGCTATTTGTAAGGCCTCCTCAGACAGCAGTCCCTTACATTATCTTTAAAGATGAGAATGCACTTTAAAGTGTCTGTCCTTGTGACTTCATGTGGACACATGTCACTGAAGCTTTTCATCTAGTGGCTTACCAGTTTAGGAAACTGATGTGTTTCTATGTAAAACTTTGTGTGGATATGATGAGTTTTATCTCTGTATTTCTTTTCCTTTTCAACCATAATCTAATTCTTAAAATATAAAATAAATATATTATTGTGGAAAATCACTTATTCTGTTATCAGAAACAATGGTTTCCTCTCTTAAGGATGCTGTGCATTTACTAATAAATCATTATACTATTATTAAATTAACTTTAGCAAAGGAAGTTGTGGACGGTTTCTTCCCTGGATTTGTAATCATTTATATCTTTCATCCCATTCATTGATTTCATTCTTCCTGAGTGCTAAAATAAAATTCTAATTTTGACTTGACTTAATGACACCAGTTTAATTATGAACCTACCTGTAGTTAATCAAAACATGGCAATGAAACAAAATATCTGATGTTGAGAGTAAGTTAAGTGAATATTACCTTTTAGTAGCCCAAGGATGCCTAGTTTTTAAATAATGAAATAAGACTGCATAGATGTGAAATACATCAAACTGTATTTGATAAGTATACTTAATAAGACTAAATGAAAAGTATGTGATTTAGTTACAATGTTATTGCTTTCAGTATTTATGATTAAGCTTAGCAAAGGTTGCAAAAGAATACATCAATTACTTTTTGCCACTTATGGTAAATATCTTTTTTCAAACATCATCAGTTGTGGAGGAAGTGGTACTTGGGAAAAGCTTATTCTTTAGTTTAATTAGAAAGAATTTTTTCTCCCTGATCAGGCTCAATTGCATAAACAAACACACAAACAAAAAGCATTAAGACAATTATGTGGATAATTCAGTTAAAAATACAGATATGTGTTGATCTTTAAAGGTAGCTTTTAAATATGGTTTCATTCGTGTAATGATTTCAACCTTCCATTTAAATTTGGTGCAGACAGCTAGCTTATGACTGATTCTTTAGATAAATGTTTGATGTACTTACCATTTCCTCACATTGCCATTCCTCTGTTCTTGTTTTCCGACATTAAAATAACATTTTCAGAATTCTGCATTCTGAGGTTTATACATTTTAATTTGCTGCTTCATACAAAACAGAGCAGATGGCCAGTGTGAAAAGAACAGTACATCTGATCTATTTTAGTGAAAAGAAATTAAAGAAGTTGGTCTCTAAAGGGTATAACAGAGCACCTGTGTTAAAAAATAAATAAGTCAACCAGAATTGGTTTTTATGGGAAATTGCAACCCTTAAAAATAGGCATTCTACATTTTAAGAAACAACCAGCATGCAATTAGAGTTTACGATTCCCCAACTATGATATGCCTTGAGACTGGATGCCAGAACATGAAAGGAAAAGAACTCAGCCCGAAAACCAAACACTGAAAATGTCTTTTTATGTACAAAAATAAGAAGAGTTTATCTTTAAAATGCAATCCTGGTAATGTGTTGCCCAAACATAGCAACTTCTAAAAATAAGTTCAATTCCCATAGATTCCACAGAATTTATATATAAAGTTTTTTATATTATGTAAAAAAGTAAATGCAGAGAAGATGAAGGCTAAAGAAAGTCATGATATTCAGGTATGCGTTTTCTTACCCTATATCTTATTTTTAGTTTGAGGATATTTGCCCTTATAGGAATGTTAACAATATATTGCCATTTTAGGAGAACAGAACACTTAAAGTTAGAGAAAACAAATCATACACTTCCTGTCACTGTAGTTCAAGTTACATAGCTCACTGGGAAATTAAAGGCTTTAAAAAAAAATGTAAACACAAAATTCTATACATTCTTAACATGCGAGCCCCATAAAAGGATATCTTTAAAGAAAGAAATAAATATTTCATCCAAACTGGATACTTTCTGCGAGGGAAAAAAGCCTTCTAATCTCTGAAATTTCAAGTACTTATGACTAAGTTTTTGTACAGTATTTGGAGAAAAGAATACAAAATCTCTTCTCTCACTCTTTCCATTCGCAACTCTTAAAACATTTTCCCTTGTGGACATGAGGTTAATTTTAAGAGATACAGGGAAAAAAAGAGATACTGGAATATGTTTTCTATGGAATAAAGACAGAGTTTCCCAATTGTGTTTTGTATTTGGTTATTGTTGTCTTTTGGGAGGCTTCCCTTGTAGCTCAGTGGGTAAAGAATCTGCCTGCAATGCAAGAGACCTGGGTTTGATGCCTGGGTCAGGAAGATCCCTTGGAGAAGGAAAGGGCAACCCACTCCAGTATTCTTACCTGGAGAATCCCATGGACAGAGGAGTCTGGCAGGCTATAGTCCATGGAGTTTAAATTGAAATACTTTCTTAAATCTATTCTATAGCACCAATTTCACAATTTTTTGTAAGATTTCATGTCATAGCCTCTTGGGTGAATACCAGAGTCATCCTTGGTAAACACCATGTATTACAAGTATTGTGCACCCTTCCTCCCAAACTTCCCCTTAAAAACAACTGATATCAACTCACAGTCCACTATGGTACATCTCACTTTCAGGAAACATTATGCTGTGAGTTACAGATATTCTTAAGTTAGTTACATTATTGTTTTTTTCATGTGTCTCTTTACTTTCTCAGGTCTGCTATTTAAAAGATGTACGTTGCTGCTACCCACAAAGGAAAGACTAAAGTACATTCACAAGATACTTGCAGATGTAAGATCATACTTTTAAATTAGTCACAATCTTGATTTCCAGTAAAGATGTTTTATTATTAATTATCTTATGTTAAATCTGTATTTATTTTCATGGAATTTCATGAATTAGTACTAGAAATTGATTGATGATAATTAATACTTTACCAAGTACTCAGATTATGAAACACCAAAATGTAGTTAGGAGTATTTTCACTCTCAAGTTTATTAGGTTATCAAAGTAGTAAAAGTATTTTTACCTCGTGGGAATTCTGAAGATGTTTTAAAGTGATGATGTAGATATTTTATTAAAATGAAAATAATTTCCAAGTGTTAACATTTTACTGTTTAAATATTAAAAGCATTTTTAATATATAAAATGACAAACCTTTTATGATAATTTATGACTTGGAAATGTGTATTAATGTGTTAGGGCATAATCTCTGTTAGATACTGAGTTTTGTTATATAAATCCAAATATATATCTACTATTGCTGATTCAGTTTTACAGTCAATAGTATGCAAACTGTTTCCACTGGCTTTTTTCATGTCAGTGTTTGCATTAGCTTCAGCCTCTATGTTATTGCAGCAACTTCCAATATGATCTTCCTGCCATTCATTTCTTCACTCCCCAGGACATTCTGTATGCTGAATCACTTTCATCATTTAATTTTCTTGCTTAAAAATCTTTCAATGGTTACTCAATTTCATCACAATAAGGTCCAAAGTCCACAGGTGGTATTTAGATTCCCTTTGACAGGGGCTTCGCTGGTGGCTTAGAGGGTAAAGTGTCTGCCTGCAATGCAGGAGACCTGGGTTCAATCCCTGAGTTGGGAAGATCCTCTGAGAAGGAAACGGCAACCAACCCACTCCAGTACTCTTGCCTAGAAAATCCCATAGACGGAGGAGCCTGAGAGGCTGCAGTTCATGGGGCTGCAAAGCAGAGTTGGACATGACTGAGCAACT
Source organism: Capra hircus (assembly GCF_001704415.2). NCBI lineage: Eukaryota > Metazoa > Chordata > Mammalia > Artiodactyla > Bovidae > Capra > Capra hircus. Next base: position 39,173,903 of record NC_030826.1, on the reverse strand, counting down.
TCACTTTGACAGTGCAAGCTTAATTCCTACTATCTTGAGCCTGACTAAGCTGCTCATATCTTTCTTTTTATTTTTGCCTCTATATAATTTTCCCTTTATTGTTTCCCTACAAATACTGTCTATTCATTATATTTGAATCCCACTCAAAAACATTACTTGTTTTACATCCTTCATAAGCTTTTTAAATCATTCTCAGAATGATCCTTTCCCTGATTTCATCATGTCTGATATGTTTATTTGGTCATTGTAGCATTTATACATATTCTAACCTGAAATGTAAAGATAACTTCAGATGTGTGTATTGGCCTTAATAAATTGTGAGCTCCTTGAGGCAGAGACTTTGTTTTATACTTCTTTCATAATCCTCCACCTATGTAACATGATGCTAATCAGTTATATAGTGTTTTAGTTATTTTCAGTTAAGATTGAAAAAGGTCATTGCATATTTCCACTTAATTTGAATGTCAAATCACTGTACAGTTCCACTGAAAAGGAGGAATTAATAGTTGTTCTCTTTATAGGTTTCCTGTTTTAAATTCAATGGATGTGCAGCTCCTTTGCAATGTGTAGGATTATTATGTTATGGCATATTTTTACAGGTACATTTTAATTTACTGAAAGAAGAAAAAGTTCTTTTTGAACTGTTAATAAGTAGAGTGTGTAATCTGTCTGTAAAATAATAAAAGTGATAATAATCTAAAAAGAAAACAAAATAACATTGTAAAGTTTTGAGAATGTGTTAATATGTTTCCCACCTAAGGTTTTCTTCTTGGATTTCTCACTAGTAAGAAATGTTTAACATTTATATGCTCTATACCAATGTCCTTGAAGTTTCCAGCCAATTGTAATGACTGGAAATATTGTGGGGTACAGAGTGTGGATGTGTAATGAATTTTAAGTCTTGGGCTAGTTATTGGGATGTGATTTTAGAAATCAACTGTATTTTAAAAATTGTGACTATGGGAAATGATAGATACAACTGATTTTATTATGGGGCTTCCCAAGTGGTACTTGTGGTAAAGAACCTGCTTGCTGAAGAAGGAGACAAAAAAGACCCAGGTTCGATCCTTGGGTTGGGAAGTTCCCCTGGAGAAGGGCATGATAACCTGCTCCAGTATTCTTGTGTGGAGAATACCACGGATAGAGACGCTTGGCAGGCTACAGTCCATGGGGTTTCAGAGTCGGATATGGAGTGCAACACCTCAGGCTTCGTTGTCCTTCACTATCTCCCGGAGTTTGCTCAAATTTATGTCCATTAAGACAGTGATGCCATCTAGCCATCTCATCCTCTGCCGCCCCCTTCTCCTTTTGCTTTCTCAGCATCAGGATCTTTTCCAATGAGTCGGCTCTTTGCATCAAGTAGCCAAAGTATTGGAGCTTCAGCATCAGTCCTTCTGATGAATATTCAGGGTTGATTTCCTTTAGGATTTATTGGTTTGATCTCCTTGAAGTCCAAGGGACTCTCAAGAGTCTTTGCCAGCACCACAATTGAAAGCATCAATTCTTTGACACTCAGCTTTCTTTCTGGTCCAACTCTCACATCTGTACATGACTCCTGGAAAAACCATAGCTTTGACTATGTGGACCTTTGTCAGCAAAGTGATGTCGCTGCTTTTTCATACACTGTCTAGGTTTTTCCTAGTTTTGTTTCCAAGGAGCAAGCATCTTTTAATTTCATGGGTGCAGTCATTGTCCGCAGTGACTTCAGAGCCCAAGAAAAGAAAATCTGTCACTGTTTCCACTTTTCCCCATCTATTTGCCATGAAGTAATGGAACTGAATGTCATGATCTTCTTTTTTTACAATGCTGAGTTTCAAGCCAGCTTTTCACTCTCCTCTTTTGCCCTCATCAAGAGGCTCTTTAGTTCCTCTTCGCTTTCTGCCATTAGAGTGGTATCATCTGCTTATCTGAGGATGTTGATATTTCTTCCAGCAATCTTGATTCCAGATTGGGATTTACCCAGCCTGGTATTTCAAATGATGTACTCTGCATAGACGTTAAATAAGCAAGATGACAATATACAGTCTTTATATATATACACAGGCTGTATATACAATATACAGTCATACTCCTTTCCCAGTTTTGAACCAGTCTGTTGTTTCATGTCTGGTTCTAACTTGGTTCTTGACCTGCATACAGTTTTCTCAGGAAACAGGTAAGGTGATCTGGTATTCCCATTTCTTTCAGAATTTTCCACAGTTTGTTGTGATCCACTTAGTGTAGTTAGTGAAGCAGAAGTAGATATTTTTCTGGAATTCCCTTGTTTACTCTATGATCCAGCGAATATTGGCAATTTGGTCTCTGGTTCCTCTGCTTTTTCTAAACCCAGCCTGTATACCTGGAATTTCTTGGTTCACATACTGCTGAAGCCTAGCTCAAAGCATTTTGAGCATAACCTTGCTAGCATGTGAAATGAGTACGATTGTTAGGTAGTTTGAACATTCTTTGGCATTGCCTCTCTTTGGGACTGGAACGGAAACCGACCTTTTCAGTCCTGTGGCCACTGCTCAGTTTTCCAAATTTGCTAGACTTTTGAATGCAGCACTTTAACAGCATCATCTTTTAGGATTTGAAATAGCTCAACTGGAATTCAGTCACCTCCACTAGCTTTGTAGTAATGCTTCCTAAGGCCCACTTGACTTCACACTTCAGGATGTCTGGCTCTAAGTAAGTGACCACACCGTCTGTTTATCTGAGTCATTTATACCTTTTTTGTATAGTTCTTTGTATTCTTGCCACCACTTCTTAATCTCTTCTGCTTCTCTTCGATCCTTACCATTTCTGTCCTTTATTGTGCCCAAACTTGCATGAAATGTTCCTTGATATCTCCAATTTTCTTGAAGCAATTTCTAGTCTTTCCAGTTCTACTGGTGTCCTTTATTACTTTGTACTGTTCACTTAAGAAGACCTTCTTAACTCTCCTGGCTATTCTCTAGAACTCTGCATTCATTTGGGTATATCTTTCCCCTTGTCCCATGCCTTTCGCTTCTCTTCTTTTCTCAGCTATTTGTAAAGCCACCTCAGTCACTTTGCCTTCTTGCTTTTCTTTTTGTTTGGGATGGTTTTGGTTACCACTCCCTGTACAATGTTACAAACCTCAATCCATAGTTCTTCAGGAACTCTGTCTGCCAGATCTAATCCCTTGAATCTGTTCATCACCTCCACTGTATAGTTATAAGGGATTGATTTAAATTCTACTGTAGTCTGAAACTAAGCCATGGTATGGTTGTGAGTCAGATATCTAAAGTTGTGCTCTAGGGTTTGAGCCTTACTTTGTTATTTTCCTCATAACTGTCAGAGGTCAGGATTCAATACCATTTAGTTCTCTGAAAAGAGACTCTCAATGCAACCACAAAGAAATTGGATTTTGAAGCATTTCTAGGTTTTGTTTAGTATAAAATTTCGTATGAATTTTAACAGTCCCATACTGGATAAAAATTGCACATCACCCTGATTTTGTGCTGCAACAGTTGATGATCATAAGGCAATAGTGACTTATGTTTTGATTTGATGGTTTGAATATCTGCAAAGTTTCCTTTGTTTTATCATTCTCAGACCTTAACAGCAGGTTGGGATGAACTCGAGTGCCATCGTGTTTATAATTTCTTATGTGAGCTGACTCATCTGTCCCGTAAGATGCAGACAGTTGTCTGCAGCAAACCAGGTAAAGAACTAAAATTCGGAGATAACATTATACAAAGATTAAAATAGAAAAAAATAATATATTTCTAAAGTGTATTTTTAAATAAACTGCAGTGTTTACTTGTAGAAAGAGGACGAAGAGATGTAAGGGAATGATAAACACTAAATCAGATAGTGAGGCAGAAGTGGCCTCTAACTACAGACAGAGATGAGCTCAGAGGGTCTTCAACCATATTAATAATATTTTATTACTTAAACTGGTGGAGGATACAAAGGTTTTCATTATAATATTCTTGAAACCTTTATATATATCTGAAATATATTTTAAAAATTAAATCTATAATTTAGCAATGTCACTCTGAGTAACTCCCACAGTGTGCACAAGGAGACATGTATAAGAATGAGCATTACAGGGAAGACTGCCAACAACCTAATGCCTGTTGTCAAGAGAATGGATAAATGAATTGTGGCATATTTATACAATTAAAAACCATTAATAGTTAAAATGAGTTAACTAGAGCCATGTGTATTTTTAATATGGATAAATCTCAAAATACAACTTGAGAGAAAAGGCTACCAAATAATACTTTTAACATACCATTTATATACATATTAAAAACATGTAAAATAGTTCTATGTATTCTTTATGGTTATATACATATGTAAAAAAATATAAGAACATAGTTGGGAGGTATGATAGTTAATTTTGTGTGTCAACTTTGGTAGTCCATGGTACCAAGATATTTAATCAAACATTATTCTAGATGTTTGAAATTATTCTTTAGAAAAGATTGACATTTAACTCAGTAGACTTTGAGTAAAGCAGATTACCCTCCATAATGTGGGCGGGCCTCATCCAATCACTTGAAGGCTTTAATAGAAAATGACTCTTCTCCCCAAACAAGAAAGAATTCTGCCAGCAGACTGTCTTTGGACTTGAATTAGAAGTCCCTGCCTTGTTGGAGCCTGCCAACCTACCCTGTAGATTATGGACTTGCCAAGCTTCAGTGATCTGCATAAGCAAGACAAATGCTATGTATATATACACATCCTGCTACTTTTGTTTCTCTGGAAAGCACTGATGCATACAGCAGGAACAAAACCCAATTCAAGATGGTGATTATCTCTAGGGAAGAAGGGGATTGGGACTGATAAACAGGAAGTTTTAACTGTATGAATAATGTTTCATTTCTTTTTTAAATTCTGAAGCAAATATAATAAGATTTGACAAAACTAGATGATCAGTATACAGTGTTTGTTATAGTATCTCTGTTTTTCTGTCAGCTTAAAATATTTTATTATGAAACAAATCATGGCAGAATTTTTTAAGGTAGTTATAGAAGCCCAGTGAAACAATAGCAAAATTAATTTATCGTGTCCTTCTCTTGCTCAGAAAGCTTTATTAGTTCCCTCAATAACCTCAGATATGCAGATGACACCACCCTTACGGCAGATAGTGAAGAGGAGCTAAAAAGCCTCTTGATGAAAGTGAAAGAGGAGAGCGAAAAAGTTGGCTTAAAGCTCAATATTCAGAAAACGAAGATCATGGCATCTGGTCCCATCACTTCATGGGAAATAGATGGGGAAAGAGTAGAAACAGTGTCAGACTTTATTTTTTGGGGCTCCAAAATCACTGCAGATGGTGACTGCAGCCATGAAATTAAAAGATGCTTACTCCTTGGAAGAAAAGTTATGACCAACCTAGATAACATATTCAAAAATAGAGACATTACTTTGCCGACTAAGGTCCATCTAGTCAAGGCTATGGTTTTTCCTGTGGTGGATGTGAGAGTTGGACTGTGAAGAAGGCTGAGCGCCGAAGAATTGATGCTTTTGAACTGTGGTGTTGGAGAAGACTCTTGAGAGTCCCTTGGACTGCAAGGAGATCCAACCAGTCCATTCTGAAGGAGATCAGCCCTGGGATTTCTTTGGAAGGAATGATGCTAAAGCTGAAACTCCAGTACTTTGGCCTCCTCATGCGAAGAGTTGGCTCATTGCAAAAGACTCTGATGCTGGGAGGGATTGGGGGCAGGAGGAGAAGGGGACGACCCAGGATGAGATGGCTGGATGGCATCACTGACACGATGGACGTGAGTCTGAGTGAACTCCACGAGATGGTGATGGACAGGCAGCCCTGGCGCGCTGCGATTCATGGGGTCGCAAAGAGTCGGACACGACTGAGCGACTGAACTGAACTGAACTGAACTGATATCTTCCCTGGTAGTTCAGCAGGTAAAGAATCTGTTTGCAGTGCAGGAGACTTTGGTTTGATTCCTAGGTCAGGAAGATCCCCTGGAGAAAGGGTAGCTACTTCTCCAGTAGTGGAAATACTACCCACTCCAGTATTCTTGGGTTTCCCTGGTGGCTCAGTTGGTAAAGAGTCCTCCTGCAATGCGGGAGACCTGGGTTTAATCCCTGGGTTGGGAAGATCCCTTGGAGGAAGGCATGGCAACCCACTCCAGTATTCTTACCTGGAGAATCCCCATGGACAGAGGAGTGTGGTGGGCTGCAGTCCAAGGGGTTGCAAAGAATCGGACACAACTGAGGGACTAAGCACACTAAGCAACTGATATCTTCAAAGTCCAAACTATCCTGCTCTTCATATACTAATCCCAAACTACATTTCCAAACTTACTGCCTACTACTCTCTATCAGTTGGACACAAGGATATTGCTCTGTATCACAGATTCCTCTTACACATTTCTACCTCATACCTTTCATTCATTCTCTTTTTCCTGAAATGCCATGTCTCCTTTTCATCCTTTAAGACCCAGTTTACTTGATCTTTCCTGATCTCCCTAGACCTGCAATACTCTCTCTCCTCTAAACTTCTGAGCTACTTGACTTAACACATCAAGAAATACTTATTTACACATGGCCTTGGTGTGAGGGCTTCTCTGGTGGCTCAGAAGTGTCTGCCCGCAATGTGGGATATCCAGGTTCAATCCCTGGGTTGGGAAGATCCCTTGGAGAAGGAAGTGATCCCCTAGAGAAGGAAATGGCAACCCACTCCAATGGAGGGAGGAGCCTGGTAGGCTACAGTCCACAGGGTTGCAAAGAGCTGGACACGACTGAGTGACTTCACTTGCACTCTTTTTTTGGTGTGTTGGTAGACCTTCCATTTACACCTATGTATAAGTAAGTAGATCATAAGTAGTATAAGAATATAAAATGTAAAATGGTGTCACCACCATGGAAAACAGTTTGGTCATTCCTCAAAAAACTAAATGTAGAGTGACATATGACCCAGTAATTCCACTCCTAGGCACCTAACTAAGGAAACTGAGAGCAGGAACTTGAATAAATACTTGTACAACAGAATTCACTGAAACATTATTTTCAATGACCAAAACCAGGAAACAACCCAAGTGTTCATCAATAGATGAATGGATAGACAAAATGTGGCATATATATACAGTAGAATATTATTCAGTCATAAAAAGGAGTGAAGTTTCTGGCCACAGCATGTGGCTTGCAGGATCTTAGTTCCCTTCCCAGATATCGAACCTGGGCCCCAGCAGTGGAAGCACAGAATCCTAACCATTGGACCACCAGGGAATTCACAAGAGTGAAGTTTTGATATAGGCCACAACATGGATGACCTTTGAAAACACATGAAGTGAAATAAGTCAGACACAAAAGGACAAATATTGTATGGTTCCACATCTGTGAGGCACCTAGAACAGGCAAATTCATAAAAACAGAAAGTTGATTAGAGGATACCAGGAACTGGGGGGAGAGGGGAATGGAGAGTGATTGCTTAATGGTCACAGAGTTTCTGTTTGAGGTGGGAATAAATTTTAGATAGGGTAAGAGTGATAACAGTTGAACAACATTATGAATATAATTGATGCCGCTAAATTTTATACTTTAAAAATGGTTAAAATAGCAAATTTTAGATTATATATATATTTTACTACAATTTAAGAAAATAATTAATATATCAAAAACTGTTGAATTATATATATTAAATTATATACATTAAAGTTATATGGTATATAAATTATATGTATATTCCAATAAAGTTGTTTTTAAAAATACATGAGATACCATTTTATATCCACTTGGATGGCTAGAACCAAAACATCAGAGAGCAATTGTTGGTAAGTGTGTGGGGCAGTTGGAGCCCTGATACACTGCTGGACAGAATGCAAAATGGTACAGCCACTTTGGAAAACACCCTGGCAGTTCTTCAAATGATTAAATATAGAGTTACCATATGACCAAGCAATCTTATTCCTAGGTATACCCTCAAGAGAAACATATTCATACGGAAGCTTGTAAATGAATGTTAATAGCAGTATTGTTCATAAGAGCCAAAAGGTAGAGACAACCATCAATGGGTGAATAAACAAAATGTGGCATATCTATACAATGGAATATTATCTGGCTATAAGAAAGCATGAAGTATTGATACATGCTATAACATGATGAACCTTGGAAACATGCTTTGGAAAGAAGCCAGTCACAAAAGACCATCTACTATATAACTTCATTCATATCAAAGTTCAGAATAGGGAAATCTATAGAGACAGAAAGTAGTGGTTAGTGCTGTGGGTGATAAAGGACAGAGGGATGGGAGAGGTATAGTTAAAAGAGCAGGGCTTCTTTTAGAGGTAATGACGATGTTCTAAAATTTACTTGGTGATAGCTGCATATATCTATGAATATACTGAAAAAAGTTGAATTGTATATCCTTTAAATTGGTAAGTGTTATGGTATGTAAATTGTATCCCAGTAAAGTTGTTTTAAAAAGTAGTTTCTTGATAATCTAAAATTTTTACAGAGTAAATGAAGTAACACTCTCAGTACAAAGCATATTAGTGATGTATGTCTTTGATCTATCCAATTATGCGTATCAATCTAAGAAGAATGCTTTACAATTCTTTTGTCTTCATAGGAAGCGCCCGAAAACTGGAATTAAGGATCAGACTATTCTGTAGGAATGTACTGCTTGATCATTGGACCCATCGAAGTGATTCTGCATTTTGGTTGACACGTATATTGAAACCGTGGCCAATGGTGAATCAGGCAAGATTACTGTATATCATCTTCGGACCTGTGTCTCCTCAAGATGGTGAGCATCTATTTCTTAGGGATGTATGTTTCAAAGCTGGTTAATTACTTTTACTTTAGGAAACATCATTTTGTGCCTGCTTAGTTCATCATTCTTTTTTTTGGGGGGTATCATTAGTTATTATAAAAGAGAACCATGGAAATTATTTACATGATGAAAGATTTCAGAACTTCAGTGGAATGGGCAGCTTCACATGATGCCATTTCAATTTCAGTCAACATATTTCCCAAGAATGTCACCACTGTAAATAAGAAATAGTCCTTGTTGTCTGGAACTACTTTGGTGCCTCCATATTCTGGGAGAACTTTTATCTCCAACTTTCATGCTAACTGGTTGAATCTGTCCACCCTTTAGAGCTGGATCCAACAGCTACCACCATTGCTTGCAATACTTCTCCTTGTGATTTTTCTGAAAGCATAATGCCTCCTTTGGTTACAGTTTCGGCTGCACGTCTTTCAACTAATACATGACTCCAGCTGCCACAGTTCATACTCTTGCCGTGTGAACAAAAGAAATATATTCATCCAAGCAAATGTAGTGTAATGTAGTATACAGTTGTATCCACTTTAGTTATTAAGAATGATGAGAGGTCTCTCCTTGTGGCTGCAGCGTGAGAGCAGAGACCTCTCACCATTCTTAATTACTAAAGTTCACACGGCATTATGTCAGGACTTAACCAGTTTAAAGTGTGTTGCGTAGCAGCAGGAAGTCAATCTGCAATCAAATTTTGTTTGTGTGTATAATTCAGAAAAAAATTGGTCATAGGTAAACAATAAAAAATTGACTGGGTTACTCAGTTTTGATATAAGTGTCTGGAAGATTCTGAAATACAGCATGCTCTCTTTTTGGAAGGTTATCACTAGGTTTTATTTCATTTTAGTAAGATTCTGTCGATTGTTTATTTTCATATCTGTTATAGATAACATTATCTTTGAACCATAAACACTGTTTTGCTTGGTGAAATTACCTTTTCTTTACTTCAGTTAGCTATTGTTGCTGTGCTTCATTGCATCAGTCAGAGACATTAAAATTTATACTGTTATCAGAATTGACCTTTCATTATGAAAGTAGCATGTATAAGTAATGGATTTCATTATGCAATCCAAGTTCCTTTTTAAATAATCCATATAATCTTTATCTTCAGAGAAGCAACTATTCTGTCATAGCCTAGTTTTTGTTTCAATTATCATTCAGGACAGGTGGTTTGGCAGAAAATGATAGAAGGACCTACAGATGAATCCTGCCTGAAAAGTTTGGCTGATGCCATTAAATTGCTATATGACACAAGCACCAAGGAATGGACAGCAGATGATGTTATCAGTCTTGTAGATGAACTATCAGGTAAAAAAAAATATTTACCACATAGAGTAATGGAAGCATATTATTAGAATACAGTTATAAAATTGTAAGGACATAAAGCAATTAAAAAATTTTTTTAAAGTTATACATACAGCTCTATCGGAAACAAATGACTTATCATCGGAAATCACTTTTTGATTTTTGAAGAGAATGCATATAATCAATTTACTTTCCTTTGGTTTCCCTTGTCAATTTTATAGATATTATTCATTGTTGTTATTATTATTTGAAAGTTTCATTATTTTATTAGCTTAGTTATTCCCATTTTGCAATTCTCAGAAACACCTCCTACTGTTGCATAAGAGGAAAGCCCTCTCCAGTTGGTACTAAAGAGACGAAACAATGTTTCCCATTCCTGCCTCATCCTTTAGACTCTTAAGTTCTCAAGATTTCTTTCTTTTCCCAAGATTAGACTATTTGTTGGTAGACCTTTGTGGGAGAAATGCTTTGACTATATTACTAGTACATTTTTGAGAGTCACTGTGACTTGGCAATAATGTCTTTTGCCCAGTAAAGGCTGTAACTGGAAAACTAAAGCATTTTCTCCAAGATTCTCCTTTGACACTAATTGTATTTTCAATAAAGTGATATAACATTACATGTATTTAATGATCTTTACTATAGCTATTATGTAATATCTCATTAAATACTGTTTTTCCTTTAATAAAAGTGGTTCCTCGTGAGTGGCTTCTGGAGAATAATGCACGTCTCCTAATCCTAAGTGGGAACAATATCTGTTTCACTTTCATGGCTAGTAAAGCTGTGAATGGACGCACCATTGAACTGGCAAGGCTGATAGTCTTTTTGGCTTTGGTAAGTAAAAAATGTTTTTTCTAGCAAGTTGTTTAACATTATAGCTGACCTACTAAGAAGCTGCCATGAAGGAACTGAAATATGTACAAAACATTTTGAAAAAATAAGTATTTAAGTATATTTTTATATATACTTTAAATTTTTAAATTTATATAATAAACTATCATATTTGGAGACATTCCTTATATTAACCTCTCCCCATATCTCATATCTGGATTGTCATTATACAGCTCTGCCAAGTTATATTCTTTTTTTCCCCTTAGATTCCATTTAAAAAAAATAAAGCACCCTCTATAATTTGCTCCAGGATACTTCCTGGGCATCAGGAAGAGAATGTGGAAGTGAGTGGTGGTAGAAGTGAAACAAGATTTGTAATTGCTGAAGCTAGAGAATGGATACTAAGCGTTTATAATACTATTCTCTTTACTTTTATGTAGTTAAAATGTTTTTTAAAATAAAACATTAAAAAATATATTTAATGTCCATTCATTTAACACAAATTGAGTGTTTACTATGGGCCATACACTGTGTGAGATTTTAGGACTATGGAAATTAGTAGAACAAATCCCTGACCAAAGCTGCTTATAGTCTTTTAAGACATATCAAAGTATGTATAAATAAATTCAGTGTGGGAATTTCCTGGCAGTCCAGTAGTTAGGACTTGGCACTGTCACTGCCACGGCCTGGGTTCAATCCCTGCTCAGGGAACTAGATCCCACATGCCACAACTAAGAGTGTGCATGCCTCAGCTAAAGATCCGTGTGCTGCAACAAAGCTCTGGCACGACTAAATAAGTAAATAAGTATTTTTAAAAGATGTGAAAATGTGAAGAAAGCTACCAAATTAACTGTATTCTCAATGTAAATATTTATTTTAATAAGCAGATGTCCTAAAAAAAAAAGAGAGAATTGGAATTGCATGGCTGTCTTCAGGGAACTATAAACATCTCAGTATCATTTCTGAAGGGGAAAATGTGCAGAAGAGGAGGAGGTGGATAAGAAGGGAGGAGTTTAGATAAGAAGAGAGGGGCCAGGCAAGGAGGGTCCTGGCAGGCCATTCTGTGGAGCTTGAACCACAGTAGCCACATTGCTGACAGTTTTAGGAGACAGGGAGACACTATCAGTTTTACTTTTTGGAAGGTGACTTTGGCCTCACTCTGGCAAAAGGAATGGAGAGGAAGCCATTAGGGGTGGAGAAGCCATCTCTGATTAACATCTCAACTCTGATCATTAATTTTCTCTAAATCACTTCAGATTTGTCTTCTATTTATCTTCATTTACCACTGGTGTTCTTAAGCCACTATCTTTGTGAGGTAATTGTCTCCCTAAATAGGGAAACTCTTTGAAATCCAGAACTGTGTCACTTACTTCTTTCACAATGTCTTATACAGTGATTTATACATAATAAGTAGTCAATAAATCTTTCCTGTCAGATTAGCATTATTTGCTTATATTATTATATAGTTTATTTTCATGCTGTATGTTATGTGGCTACATGAACAATTTGCCATTTAGAATGTTAGTAAATCAGCCTTTTTTGCTTTCAGTCAGTTTTAGCTAAAAACATGTAATCCTCATTTTATTTATTTTTTAAATAAGAGAGAAATATTCCTTATAGCTCTCAAGATGGAAAGTTATTATTATCATAGAGGTCTCTTGCTTATTGAAATTGCCTGTGTCTCTGTCACCCTCATGGGATCCCTTGAATATAGAGGCCTTGTGTTTATGGCTTGCCATAGTATCCCCAGCTCTTAGCATGTGCTCAATAAATATTTACTGAATGAATGAGTAAATGAGCAGGAGCCTTTCTTTCCGAATGTTTAATAATTGGTGTTGAGCTTTAAGCCAGCTTTTTCACTCTCCACTTTCACTTTCATCAAGAGGCTTTTTAGTTCCTCTTCACTTTCTGCCATAAGGATGGTGTCATCTGCATATCTGAGGTTATTGATGTTTCTCCCGGCAATCTTGATTCCAGCTTGTGCTTCTTCCAGCCCAGCATTTCTCATGATGTACTCATGGCATCAGGTCCCATCACTTCATGGGAAATAGATAGGGAAACAGTGGAAACAGTGTCAGACTTTATTTTGGGGGGCTCCAAAATCATTGCAGATAATGACTGCAGCCATGAAATTTCTTCTCCTTGGAAGAAAAGTTATGACCAACCTAGACAGCATATTCAAAAGCAGAGACATTACTTTACCAACAAAGGTCCGTCTAGTCAAGGCTATGGTTTTTCCTGTGGTCATGTGTGGATGTGAGAGTTGGACTGTGAAGAAAGCTGAGGGCCAAAGAATTGATGCTTTTGAACTGTGGTGTTGGAGAAGACTCTTGAGAGTCCCTTGGACTGCAAGGAGATCCAACCAGTCCATTCTGAAGGAGATCAATCCTGGCGTTTGTTTGGAAGGGCTGATGCTAAAGCTGAAACTCCAGTCCTTTGGCCACCTCATGAGACTCATTGGAAAAGACTCTGATGCTGGGAGGGATTGGGGGCAGGAGGAGAAGGGGACGACAGAGGATGAGATGGCTGGATGGCATCACTGACTCGATGGACATGAGTCTGAGTGAACTCTGGGAGTTGGTGATGGACCAGGAGGCCTGGCGTGCTGCGATTCATGGTGTCGCAAAGAGTCGGACACGACTGAGCGACTGAACTGAACTGAACTGAACTGAATAATTGGTGTGTGTTTGGCCGTGTGGCCTGTGGGATCTTAGTTCCCCAGCCAGGGATAGAACTCATACCCCCAGTAGTGGAAGCACAGAGTCTTAACCGCTGGACCACCAGGGAATTCCCAGTAATTGTTTTCAATATTATTTTTTTGCATTAATAGTATCCTGTAATAATCTTGAACCAGGCTTTTATTTACTTCATGCTTTTTTCCCCATAAAATTTGTACCATTTGAAAGCAAAGGAGTATTAGATATAAGAGCATTTGCCATTTATAGACTCAATATACTATGTTATTAAATTATGTTAAACTTATAAACAGTAATTGTTAATACTATTTTCAAATTCTACAACTTTCTTCACATGGAAATTTACCACAGTGCTTTGTATGTCTAAACCAGGTGTGTGAGAAAGAGCTATACTCCATGGACTGGGCAGTTAAAATGATGCAAAAAGTCTGTAAAGTCTTCAGCACTCCAGTGGAAAGAAATAACTTCCTGCAGAGTGTGGCAAATGCGTTTGCATGTGCTATAATGGAAATGCTACAGTCCGTTATGTCTGGTGAGTATACACATAGATGGTACACAAGTGTGAGTAAAATGCATGCTAGTCTTCCCTTAAGACAAATATAATTCTGTGTAGACTTTTATTTCTAAGCAAAGAATCGAAAAGTCAGTCACTGTTAGTGTTTTCATGAGATATATTTAGTTTCTAGTATTGTCACTTTTAAAATCTGGTATTGGTTTTAATGGAAAACATAAAGTTGAAGAGTCTGCTCTGAAAGGAACCAATATAATTCTGCACAGCAAAAAATCTTAAGCTGCTTACTTGACCAACTATTATAACCATCATAATAATATCCTTTATTCATATAGTTTGCTCATTATATTATTTCACAGTTTTATTAGGTGGCAAACATTATAATTAACCCTAATTTGCCAAGGAGAAAACTAAGGCTTAGAGAAATTACCTGACTTGCCCAAGGTCATGAAGTTAGAAGCAATAAAGTATGGACCAGCATATTTTTTTTCTGATTTCTAATTCAGTGCTCTTAATATAATTCCATGATTTCGGTTGTTAACATCTAACTTAATGAAAATCACTAACTAGTCTTCTGTTACACAGTATTAGGGATAATGTGTAGTATGTTTTGAATAAATCATATATTTAGCAACTTAACTGTCATTTTCTTTTCTCTATGTCTGTTCCTGTGTATGGCATAGGAGATGGTGATGACGACGACAGAAGCTTTATGAATTTATTCCATCTTGTGCAGGCTCAGGCTAGCTTCCATAAAGAGGTCCTGTATTTGACCATGAATGTTCTCTCTTCCTAAATACTCAGAAATCTTTGCATTTAGAGAATACCTCACTGAACTAATGATTAGAAGAGTGTTGCTTTTCCACACTCAAAGAATAGCATCCTTGGGACTTTTTATCACCTAAGTAACCTAAGAATTTAAAAGCTGCATAAAACTCTAGAAGCAACTGCTTAAATCATTATTAATATAAAAATTACAGGCAAACCCAGCCTGTATTGAGATTTCTCTAGAAAACAAGCTGTGCCTCTCAAACTAAATGGAACATTAGTGCTAAAAATTCCAGGGCCAGCTAACCCATATATGTGGATCCTCAAAGCAAGAGAAAATTCTGTTACATAATTAGAGCAGACCCAAATAGTGTGTCTGTGTTCACTTTGCTTAGATTGTATAGACATAGCCTAGAATGTTTTATGAAGATTTGCAGTATGATGTTTTGGGTTGTGCAGATATAAATCATATTTTTTTTACCACCTTTTTGCATATGATTACAGAGAACATTCGAGAAACTTCCCTGGTGGCTCAGAGGTTAAAGCGTCTGCCTCCAATGTGGGAGACCCAGGTTCAATCCCTGGATTGGGAAGATCCCCTGGAGAAGGAAATGGCAACCTACTCCAGTATTCTTGCCTGGAGAATCCCATGGATAGAGGAGCCTGGTAGGCTACAGTCCACTGGGTCGCAAAGAGTCAGACACGACTGAGGGACTTCACTTTCACTTTCACAGAGAACATTGTATTTGGTTCAAGTTTTTATGGATCAAAAAGCAAAGGAAGGGGTAGCACCGCGGGGGAAAAAAAAAAAAAGCAAAGGAAGTATGTTTTTGTGTATATACAGATCCATACATATATGTGTATATATACGTGTGTATGTATATATATATGCATACCACATACACACACATGTGCAAACACACATATATGTCCTTCTTTAAGACAAATAATTTAAAAAGTCTATAAATAGAGGATGGTATATATTATCTTAACACAATCAAATCATCTTTTATTCTTTCCTGGGGATTTGAGTAAAATGTTGCAAGTAAGGGAAAATATAAAGTGAGAGAAAGTAGCTATTCTGCTCCTAAAGCTTTTCTCCTTATTTTAAATAATAGGACTTGATGGTTCCAGCATGAATGGTTCCAGCAATCCATGAGAGAGTGAGGTTTATCTTCACTCAAGTAAATGGATTCCAAGAAGCTCCAGGACTATTTCAGTTTGACTAGTATCTGCAACCATCACTCTTACTATTAAAATAGAAAAAATAGTGCCCATTGAGCTGAAATAATGCTGGAGCCCTCCTGGATCTCCCATTTTCTTCTCCTTGGGTTTGATCACTTTACTTCTGCTGAAGATACACCCTTTCCCACTGGACTTCTCAGAGGCTGACTTTCTTTTCCTGAGCCCTTGACGTTTTAAATCATCTCTGGAGCTGATGAAGGAAAGAAAAACTAGAAGATATGGAAATTACCCACAGAATTGGGATAGAAATTGTGGGAAATTCTCAAGTTCGACAAAGAGGGTTAAGAGATTTAATAGGGTTGAGAATGAGTGAAAATTGTGGAGAAAATATGAATTGTAACAAGATTTTACTACACTTTAATAGCAAAAAGACTTACCTTTATTTTGAGGGGTCAGAAATTAACTGCCTTTCTTTGATGGACTGTCCAACTAATTCCATCAGTAGCAGGAATTTTTTTCTCCAGAGTCTAGTATTTGTATATTTTTGCACAAAGTTCTTTCTTTTATCCTGATTTCATTTTCTTCTTTTCAATTTAAGGATTCACCCACAATTAAATTATAAGGATTAAAAGTTGTCAGATACCAGAATACAAAAATAACACTTTAATTAGCTTTTTTCCCCCCTTTTCTCACTCTTTTTTCCATACGTGCTTTGGAAACCCTAATCCATTTCTTAATCAAAACACTGGTGATTCCAAATTGAGAATATTAGATTATATGGGGGGAAAAAAGAAAAATTTTTAAAGGTAAAAATTTTCATATAAATAGTGAATATTTTAAATATTTCCTAGATGGATGTTAAGTTCATTGCCTTAGAGAAAGAAATTTAACATTGTGAAATTGCTTTGATTTCTTGAATTACCAAGTCTCCACACCAGTTATTTTCAGCATGTTTACAAAAGAATAATGGCTTAATTTAAAACATTTTTTTAATCTGGATTGTGAATTGTGTTACACACTTCACCTGACATGATTGCTGCAGCAAATTTTTTTTACTCACATTATTTTGTTATTCTTAATAATTGTGAGATTATTATCTCATCCTCCCCAGAAATTTGGAACATAAGAAAATCTGATTCATTCTTTGGATACAGTAAATAAATGATATCATCTTGTTACCAATAAAAAGTAGACTGATAAATTCTTCATTTGATTATTAATAGATATAGATAATCTTTGAGACCAAAATTGCAGTTTCCTCAACTTGGCAGTTTTTTTGCTGAATACATTTGTCATCAGGAATGAAATGTGATATCAAATTTTAAAGTGGGAAATTAACTTTCAAAAGTATATATTATTATCGATAGTATTGATGGTTAAGTGATGGTAGAGGCAGTCATATCACTACAGAAAGGGAGCATTTGCAAAATGAATAGCCTAAAAACAGTGGGGGGCTGTCTGTCCACTTCTAACCCACTCTAGAACAGTCATGATAAAATAATGATGTAAATTGTCAACAGGTCAGATAATTTATCCTGTACCTCTTTCTAAACTACGAGATTAACCTGGGTTTCTAGCTTTTTCCTCTTTTGATAATGATTTCCTCAGTCTCTTTTGAGCTTGATTTATAGGATGGTTTTTATTTCCACTAGAAGACAAACTTAACATCATCATATTTATCTTTACTATTGTTTCTAAACACAGACATCACACCACAATAACACTAATAACAATCTAATGACACTCATTTTCTTAGAGACTAAAGTTTCTATCTTGTGAGAAATACTCTGTGCCTTATGAATCTATAGAACTTTTATCATTAATACTTTTTTAGATAATTCCTTCGCATGCTGTGCTGACCCCTCAGCTTTATCATCTTCACAATGTAGTACATACTGTACTTGGAAAGCCACTCAGGAAGCTCAAGCAACTGTTCTGTCAGGTGGCTCTCCATGACAAGAACAACTGGCACCTGATTTCATACTTTATCCATCCCTTCATGGCTTAGTTGGTGCTTCCAGTTCTTCTGTTAATAACAAGATATTTTATTGCCAGGATAATTATTCACCTTTGGAGATTAGAGCAAGCATGAGGTGCCCAGTAAAAGGTGTAACTGGAAAAACCACATTATGTCAATAAAAAGCAAACCTGAGCCTCTTTGTGCGATGATTACTCAAGAGTTAATTGCCTAAGTGAATAATACTCAATTATATGATTACATGGAGAAGGCAATGACACTCCACTCCAGTACTCTTGCCTGGAAAATCCCATGGGTGGAGGGGCCTGGAAGGCTGCAGTCCATGGGGTCGCTGAGGGTCAGACACGACTGAGCGACTTCACTTTCACTTTTCACTTTAATGCATTGGAGAAGGAAATGGCAACCCACTCCAGTGTTCTGGAGCCTGGTGTGCTGCCGTCTCTGGGGTCACACAGAGTCAGACATGACTGAAGTGACTTAGCAGCAGCAGCAGCATATGATTACAGATTTGCATGTCAATATTGTAAAGGATAAAAGCACGATTTTCCCACAAAAACTTGTTTTGTTATTTGATACCATACTAGCATTAGGACTCCTTTACCAGTTCCACTAGCAGGCAGCTCTGAAAGCTGTACGAGATCAGGTGATGGACATATGCTCCTTGGCTTATTGAGACATCACTAACATAGGAAAGGTGACCCGACAGGCAGCTGTATTGGACAGTCTTTTCTAAAAAACGTCTTTTAAAAAAAAGGTCCCAGAGGACTAGGAACACATTTTTTCCATCAAGAAAGCAAATACAACTCCAGAAAATTCCTCAAGTAACTAGACTTAAAAAAAAAACAACTTAGTTTATCCCTTGAAAATTTTTTACATTTAATAAGATTAATAATTGTAGATTTTCTAAGATCACTGCTTTCTTAAAAGTGCACAAAACTGAAAAATATTCATTGTTAAAGTATTGTATTTATGGTGAACTGTCTTTATACATATTTGCTAAATTTTATTTGTTATTTATTAATGTTAGTAAAATACAATTAGAAACATTTCTTGTTCAGAGTTTGTCTTTATGCAAACCACTGAGCATGTAATGCCTTAAATTTTTTTTTTTATTTTAAAAATTAAATGTTTTAAGTTGATGTATAACATTATATAAATTACAGGTGTACAATATGATTCACTAATTTAAAGATTATACTCCATATATAGTTATTATAAAATATTTGCTATGTAATTCCTTTAAATTATTTCATGTGGAAGAATTTATTTTTATTTAAGTTGTTAATTATAGCTCTACCATGATCAAAAAACTAAGTGTCTTAATACAAAATAATGCTTCAATTAGCTATATACTATATATTATTTATGTGTTTTATGCTTAACATTTTAGTGTATAAATTCATTTATTAGCAACAACTCTTGAATAATAAATCTATAAGCAGAACAGTACTCTATACTATTTGCTGTTTAATTCACTCCCAAGCAATTGATATTCAAATTACTGCTAAAATACTACAATTGCAGTTGTCATAGTTTAATTTCAGTTTCAAACAACAAAATATGTGATTATTGTGCATTACCTGCAGTTTCCTATAAGCTCTTACAGTGTTTTTTAAAACAAAGAAATTCTTAAATATTTCTAAAAAATGTGTCTGCCTTAGCAGTTGTTTTTTAGTTTATAATGGAAATTGTGTCAATGATTTTTTTCTGTCTCTCGCTTTATATATGACTTTGATTTTATTTTTACTTAAAATATATGGAAGCAAAGCTAACTTAGAAAAGGCCATTCTAGGCTTAAACATTTGGTCTGTGATAAAGCCATAGCATATAGTTTACAAAGACAATTTTCCCACTTTATGCTTAAGTATTTTATTAAGGGAAATTCTCATTTCTAAAAGATAATGTAAAGTTAAAATGATGCTTTTTAAAAATTCAGTTTCATTTATTTTTGGCTGTGCTGGGTCTTGGTTCCTAAGTGGGCTTTTTCTCTAGTTGCAGCGCGCAAGGTACCACACTTTGTTGCAGTGCACAGGCTTCTCCCCGCGGTGGCTTCTCCCCGCGGTGGCTTCTCCCCGCGGTGGCTTCTCCCCGCGGTGGCTTCTCCCCGCGGTGGCTTCTCCCCGCGGTGGCTTCTCTGTTGTGGAGCACGGGCTTTATGGTGTAACGGCCTCAGTAGTTGCGGTGTGTCGGCTCAGTAGTTGTGGTTCCCGGGCTCCAGAGCACAGGCTCAATAGTTGAGGCGCATAAGCCCAGTTGCTCCTTGGCATGTGGGATCTTCTCGGACCAGGGATCAAACCCATGTCTCTTGCACTGGCAGGCAGATTCTTTACCTCTGAGCCCCCAGGGAAGCCCTAAAGTGATACTTTTAAGGGATTTTAAAGTTTGAACTATGCTAATTTAAGCCTTTTAAAAGAAAACAAATTTTCTGAGATTTAATAAATCATGTCATGCCAAGTTTCAAACTCAGAAAGTTTGGATTGGATTTCCTATAAAAAATACCCAATGAGTTTTAGGTGGTTCCAACTTATTAATATTTTCCTATTGTTTAACTGTTTCCTAAAATATTTTCTCTTTCTCCTAACATAAAATACATTATTTTCTACCTAAACCCCTTATTTTTTTAATCAAGAAAGCAAGTATTAATATAATGATTTTTAGCCAATTAATTTTATGCCAATTTTATACCAATTAATTTTTTAAGTTACTGCATTATTTAGAGATATTTTTACTACATTGATATGTAGTAAATATTCAACCCCATTTTTATAGGATATGATTGCCCTATGGCCCAGATTTATAAGATCTAAAGAAAACTTTATTTTACAAAAGTAATTTTTGCAGTGTTTTATTATTTTAGGATGACAATAACACAAATAATTTAGATGTGAAATTTAGAAAACTTTTACCGAAATGAGCACAGGAAAACTCAAGTTATAAACTGACATAGCATGGATATGGGCACAAAGTCATAAAATTTCTTCCAAAATGTAATTATTTATTTTTTAAAACCATTATATTTTGCAAGTTATTGAAAATATGATCTGTCTTTATATTGTGCCCAGTATCACTGGTGTATAACTGAAATAGGCTGACTGTTTTCACTGCTTTGATTAGTCATATCAACTTTGTATGGCCTTCCCAGGTGGCCCTAGTGGTAAAGAACCTGCCTGCCAATGCAGGAGACATAAGAGACGCTGGTTTGACCCCTGAGTTGGGAAGACCCCTGGAGGAGGGCGTGGCAACCCACTCCAGTATTCTTGCCTGGAGAATCCCCGCAGACAGAGGAGTCTGGCAGGTTATAGCCCATAGGGTTGCAAGGATTCTGACACAACTGAAACGATATGGATACAGACTGAAGAGCCTTGACCTCATAAAAGACTTAAGAGGGAGCCTGTTTAGAGACTATATATATACCATGAAGATCTACATTACCATAATTAACTGTGTAATTTGGACCACTCCAAAATATTGACACTTGCCCTGCTTACCTAGGAAAGGACCTAGAGCTGCTCTCTTGACGTGAAGTACAAAGTTTAGTTTGAAACACAGGTTATGCCAGAGTTGGAGGAACATTTTAGTGGGAAATGTTACATCAAAGACTCCAGATAACTGAAGATCATCCCTGAATATATTAATGTTCAGAGCCATTCTTCCCCCACTAGTATATCTCTCAGCTTACCTCATTTTGCTACATACCATGGTGCTTGTTAATATTCCTTAAACAGCTTAGGCAAATTATTGCTGATATATGTTTGGGGTAAATAAATATTTTCATTTTCTCCTCACAATGTGGCTGTTGGTACCCAAAAAAAGTTTTGCAGGTGAGTTTTCATTATAAAATGTCATTTGGGGAGAGCAGAAAAGTGGACTCCTGGTAAACTATAAAAGAGTTTGTTTTGTGGGAATTCTGTTCTTAAAGATGGAATTCCCATCCTAGAATTATAGGATTTTGAAATGGAAAAGCTCATAAACGATTTTCCAGTCCAACTATTTCTTTTATCAGAATAATCTGAAGCCCAAAGGTTAAGTGGGCTTCCCTGGTGGCTCAGCTGGTAAAGAAACTGTCGGCAATTTGGGAGACCTGGGCTCAGTCTCTGGGCTGGGAAGATCCCCTGCAGAAGGGAATGGCTACCCACTCCAGTATTCTGGCCTAGACTGTATACTCCATGAGGTTGCAAAGAGTCAGACACTGAGCGACTTTGACTTTCAAAGGTTAAGTGACTTATTGAAGATCACATAATTTGTTGCCTAGACAAGTTCCTAGAACGATGTTTTTTCTTGGCCAGATGTTGTGACGTATATTATACTTCCTCAATTTTCTTTTTAAAACATGGAAATTGAACATAATGTTATAAATAAAACTATTAGGCTAATCTCTCTTCTTGTTTATTTATAAGCCAGAAAGAAAAATCAAATGTAGAACAATCATGACAGATTTTTCAAAGAAATAGATACCACAGATTAGGAGCCCAACTCTACTCTGGACCCTCAAATATATGGTTTCTTCAACTCTACTTGGACAGAGAAATGTTCAAAGATTTTTGCTTTTGTTTTTTTAGAAAGAGAACATTTGGCAATACAAAAAGGAAACAAACACATTTATTTGAGGGTAAGAGAGAAGTTTTTCCCAAATAACAGTGTAGCCATTTTGTTTCAATAATTTATAATTCAGGTATGCAGAAAGAATGAGGACTGTATAACTGTTGCTCTCTTTAAATGAGAAGCTGGAGCCCAAGGGGCATGGAGTGGGGAAGATAAATCTTAGAAACTCAAACGACAAGTTCCTTCTACAGATTGAGACACGGAAACCACACAAACCCAGATTGTGCAATCTTTAAAGACAGCGAGTGATAAAGCAACTACTTCATAAATGAAGATAGACAACATACTCTTGGACTTACAAGGGAACACCCTTCATGTGAGCAAGAAAAGAACATCATTTAGCTTAATATGAAGTTGCAATTAAGACCTAAGGGAAGGCTATCAAATTTTTGAGCAGTTCTCCATGGTAACTTTAATGAGTCTACATTTTAGCTCTTTCTCAACATCCTCCATCTATAGCCTAAATGCACACTGCAGTTGCCAGCCATGCCCGTGAATTCCTGATGTCCCACCAAGTGCTTCTGCCTCTGAACTCTAAAAAGTCCCTTGCTTGACAGGGGTTAACCATATCCGGAAAGCTTTAGAAGAGGTCTGCTGGGCAGCAGGATTTCTGTTGATAAGAGGCCTCTTGTTGGACTGGAATCCAGGAGCTGTGGGAAA
Source organism: Capra hircus (assembly GCF_001704415.2). NCBI lineage: Eukaryota > Metazoa > Chordata > Mammalia > Artiodactyla > Bovidae > Capra > Capra hircus. The sequence continues at coordinate 39,150,615 of NC_030826.1, read as the reverse complement.
CCCAGAAAAAGCAAGGCTCAGATGGGAATACAAAGGTATCAGCTCCTGACATTGGGAGTTCCTCTCTCCGCCAAGCCCCACAGTAGGGGAAGAATTGACATCTCCCCTAAATCCCACTCCCAAGTAAATTTCCTTTGGTATCTCATCCTCAAGTTAGAATGAGTTACTAGTTAATTAATTCAATTATGCAAGCATAATTGTAAGCCACTCTACTGACATATAAAGATGTTTTTAACCTTTAATTACCAGGAGAAAATGGACGAAGTGGAGTTTGAGCACCTAACTTGAAGAAAAAACTAGGAAATAATAGTCCCTCCCACCATGCACACCACTCCCAACCCATTCTACCTAAAAATCCTTTGATTATGGGCTTTATTTGCATTTTAAAAATCATTATTTTAAATTATGTCTCAAAGAAAGAAGTTGGCATTTCTTATTCTTTTCAGAGTGATCTGGGAAATGCTACATCAATGCGTCTGAGGAAAAAAAAAATAGGAAAACAAGATCCCTTGTAATTTTGTTTTTGAATCAATACCCGAAATAATGACCAGAAGCGAAAATCTACCGGTGCGTCAGCAAGCAGGATGCTCGGCCAGTCAGCTTCATCCTTCCCCCCTGATCTGTGGGCTCCACGCCGCCGTTTCGGGTCCCTAGAGCAGATAGATAATGTAGGACAGAATGACCAGGCCTATGATGGCAAAGAACATCAGGATGAAAATATCCAGCATTGTGGAGTCCTTGGCCGAGGACGCCTCCGGATTCCGGGGAAATGTGAGCACGAAGACTGCAGCCAGTGGAGAGAAATGGCTCCCCCTTCCCTCTACAGTTTAGCCCTCCTTTCCCCCTCCCCCTCCCAGGGCTAGAGACTAAGGGATACTGCGGCTCCATCAGCAGCTTACTACCCGCCCCCGCGCCCCCTTCCTTCGCCAACCAATCAGAAAGCTCGGGAGCGGGTAACCAAGGAACTGCTGGATTTAGACCAGGCAGAAATGGAGAGGCTCAATTTCTCCCCAGGAACCCAATCCTACCCTTTGTATCTAAATGGAGTCTGAATATTATGGAAGTAGGGGAGAGATCTGACCTGTATCCAGGTGCCCAAGGAATGATATCTCCTGAGTGCTTTTCTTCTCACTTTTTCCTCTCATGAATCCTTGGCAAAGGAATTCAAAATGATGGCTGGGGGCTGGGCGGGCCATTGACACGTTGTAGAGTCAGGTTATGGAGGGACAAGGACAAAGGTCTCACGTGTGTTTCAGATGGCATCCCAGAGGGATGGAGCTGAGACTTACGGGATTCCTATATTGTGTCAGATATTGCACGTGGTGTAATTTCAACCTCCCTGTAAGTCTTTTATAGATGAGGCTCAGAGATGATCAGTAACCTGCCTAATGTTTCATTGGAAAGGCCAGAGACCAATTCAAAACTAGGCTTGTCCACTCCGGAATCCACATTCTTCTCTCGCCCCAGACCGGCCCACCCTGTTAATCTGAAATCCCCTCCCAGGCCCACCTGGGCTTCTCAGCTTGCAACATTTTGCACTGCTGCTGTTGCTAAGTCATTTCAGTCGTGTCCTACTCTGGGCAACCCCATAGACGGCTGCCCACCAGGCTCCCCCACCCCTGGGATTCTCCAGGCAAGAACACTGGAGTGGGTTGCTATTTCCTTCTCCAGTGCATGAAAGTGAAAAGTGAAAGTGAAGTCGCTCAGTCGTGTCCAACTCTTAGCAACCCCATGGACTGCAGCCTACCAGGCTCCTCCATCCATGGGATTTTCCAGGCAAGAGTACTGGAGTGGGGTGCCATTGCCTTCTCTGAACATTTTGCACAGATCCTTCCTATTACTGTGTGAGCATCAGAGGCCTCTCCTCCAACCATTCCTTATCTCTTTGTGGTCATTTCCCACATCCTTATCCTCTCTTATATCCTCTTCAGTGCTCATTGCAGTGTTATACCCAGAGAGGGCACTACAGAACTCTGGGTCAGGCCCATCCCTGTGCAGTTAAGTGTTTAGAAATGCAATTCAAGTGACTTTTATTTTTTTTTTATTGAAGTAGAGTTGATTCACAATTTTGTGTTAATTTCTGCCGTACAGCAAAGTGATTCAGTTGTACATATATACCTTTTTCATATATTTCAAGTTGCTTTTTCTGAGGGGAAAGGAGAATTGATATTTCATAGTTTAAGCTGGGTGGTGGGTAGTTATGCCTTCTTGTTTTTATTATGCCTTTTGCCTTATTTCCTATTAAATTAAAAAACAAAAGCAAATTCCCTGTGACACCTCTGGCCTAGTGTCCTTGGCTCCACGCTGACTAGCTCCTTTGAGGGGCACAGGACCAGGGCAGCAGCAGCTGCTTCGTCATGCTAAGCCTCAGGAACTCAGGCTGCTTTAGAAGGGAGTCAGGAAACTGCTCGCGTAGGTTCGCACAGGGAGGCAGGGCAAAGAGTGTCTTATGAGTTGGGAGTGGAGACTTGGCACTGGTTCCCTCCCAAGCAGACTGTCCTGAAAAGGGGAATGAATGAAGCCTCCTGGGGAGAGGGGGCTACAGCTCTGCAGCAAACAGGAGGCAGGCCAATGGAGGCAAGATTTGCCAACTCATTGCCTGCTACGGGGGACACATTAAGCCGCCCGTGGTGTCAGAGGGGGAGCAGGTGTCAGTACCATCTGTAATTATCCCACCCAGCGCTGCTCAGCTGCTCGGAGCAGCCGTGTCATCTGATCACAAAGACTCTCACTTTGGGGAAAGCCCTTTTCCTCTCCACCCTGCTGCTATCCTGAAGCCAGGGGAAGCCTGAATTCTGTGCCCAGAGTGAAGAACGCCCCTCTCCACAAGGCCACAGCACGAGGTTGACTGGTGGCCCCAAGCTGCGGACAAAGGATCTGGATTCCTTCTCTGCCACCTTCTTTTCCCAACCCGGCAGAAAAGGGGAGGCGGGCTGCCTGACCTGGTCAAAGTTCAGACCCAACGCACCTGGAGCAAAGAACTGAGCCTGGGAGATACAAGTGTGTGGGTGCAGGGCTCCTGTCAAGGTCATGGCAGGAGGCCAGGAGCATCACACTGGGATCCTAAGACCTCCGGCCCAGCCACTAGCTGGTGTGACTCCCACCAAACCACTGCCTTTCTGGGCTTCAGGAAACCCCACCTGTAAGATGGATATCAAGCAGTTACTTCTTTCATAGGGCTGTTCATAAAGTCAAACGGGGATAAAAGTGTGTCTAAAATGCCCCCAAGGAGACAGGACACACACACACACCACCTCAGGACCAGAGAGAGCAAGCCAAGTCCGCAGGTAAAAATTATACTTTTATTTGAGTCACCAGGAGAAAGATTCACTTGTGGTCCAAGTCAAATGTTCAGAATCATTAACAGGCCAGAAAGATTTGATCCCAAGCACAAGCCCACGAGGGAGGGGACCAAAACAGACCAAGAAAAGACGACCACCCCATATAAAAAGATGAACGGACGGCTTCACACACACACACGCACACACACACACACACACAGATGAAATGTTTGGACAGAGGCAAATTTCACGTGATCATTTCTATTTCTTTTTAAATACAGGTTTGTGGGGTGGTATTTTTTTTTCCAGCTATTAAAAAAAAAAAAAGGCCCCAAAGTGCATATGTAAGGGGGAAAAGGCAGAAATTAAGCAATAAAGTAGTTTTTCCCTGGAGGGACATGAGGAAGAAAACAGGAAGTGATATTGAGAGAATTCACTTTTCTCACCATTGGGCTCCTTGCATTTTATTATTGGTCCACTAAAGTTATATTCACATTCTAGCTTTGTTGCATCTTCTTTCCTGGGATTAGACTGGCTAAAAAAAAAACAACCCTCTGTGAACTGTAGGACAAGACCAGGGACTCGGCCCAGCCCTCAGGTTCTGTGCTCTGCTGGGGATGGATGATTCTGGAAAGGAATAAGGACTCTCAGCAGCCCCTAGGTCCCTCAGCACCAGTGTGAATAGTCCCTCCTCTCTCTGGGGGTGTGTGAGAAAAGGTCCCCTATTTTTAGGATGGAAGGAACCAAGGGCTGGCAGCAAGATTCCAGTGGCTGGCTTGCCTTGTTTTGGAAGAAAAATTAGGCTGAACGAAAACAGGCTACTTCTTGCTCCCCAAGCCCTCCTCCCAGCCTCTCACTTCCCTGCCAACCACAGGTTCTCCAACAGGATATGTCGCTCTGACCTTTGGTCCCAGAATCCACATTGTGCTTTGAGATTAAGAGGAAATAGAATGGACTAGTGTCTGCCCACGGCTCCCAAAATTGTTCCTTCTCTGCTTCCCTCATCCCCCACACTGCCCAATATAAGACTCTCCACCCGCCCTCACCGTGGCTGTGGCCAAGGAGGGAAAAGGATCGGTCAGGCAGGGGCTCAAGCCTCTGATCAGGGGTAAATATTCCCAAGTCAACTCACAAGAAGTGAGGACTAGATGTTAAACATGCCTGCAGGCCCCTCCCTCTCCTGCAAGGCACAAGGATGCAAAGATGTCAACTGTAGGGCCTGAGTCAGTGGACTTGGGGTAAAGATGGGAGGGGGAGACCCAGAAGGGTGACAGGAAAGCCCAGAGATGCATAAAATCAGGCAAGGGTGGTCACAGCCACCCAAGAGTGAAGAAGGGACTTGGAGATAGCACCATCTTTCCCTTCCTCAACCCGGGTCTGCGCTTCCAGTTTTGTAAGCCCTGGGACCCTCTCCCTTTACTTCAGGGAGGCTTTAGGTAGACGAGCGAGCTGGGGGCAGGGGAGGGGGTGGGAGGGCAGGAAGAGGGGGGAACACAGCGTAGGTGACACAGGTCCCCCAGCCCCTATTCTATAGCCCAAGACACAGAGATGGGGGAAGGTATCTGCCTGGAGTCATGAAGTCTCTCCTCTCCCCCTTCCGCCAGCAAGCTACAGGCCCCAGTATCAGCCCCCACCAAGTACACACCCCCTCCTCACTTCTGCACTTTGGAAAGGTGGGGGGGGGGGCTTCCTCCATTCAGGGATAGAAGGAAAGGAAGGATTCTCATTCCAAAGAAAACATAAGGAACTTCTTGCCCTCAAGGACCTCCCCTCTGTGCACCCTCCTGAAAGCCCACAGCCTGCCTGCTTCTCTCACGCTCGCACTCACACTCGCCTGTCACAGACATCTGCAGACACCCACTCCTTCCCCCTCGAGGAAGTTGTGGAGATACAGAGCGGGCTATGGCTTCGCCCAGTCCAGTCCCCCTGGGGTCAGATCAGGTGGTGTGGGTGGCTGGAGGCCATGGAAGGCCCCAAGCTGCCTTCCCAGGAGGAGCGGCCCGTCTAACCAGGTCTCAGGGGCTGGGCTGCACAGCCGAGAGGCCTGAGGCTTCCTTGCCCCATCTTTCAGAAGGAGGCAAGCCAGGGACCCCGGAGACTCAGTGGGAGGGAGAGAAAAGGGCTGCAAAGAGAACACCCCATTCCCCTCTTTCCTGCAGCTGTCCCTAAAGCAGAAAGGTGAGACCCGGACCCAAGCTGAGCGTCCAGCTCCTCGTCCACACCAGGCCCAGGTGAGCAGGAGAGTGAAATCACAGTGTGAAAAGGAACCATGTGGGGGAGGATGAATGAATTCCAAAGCAGGCACTCTACCCGCCTCTGTCAACCTTGAGCGGGAAGAGGGTGGTGAGGGGACCTCTTGGAGGGCCGGCAGCCCCATCTTTGAGAAGCAGAGGCAGAGCCCATCTCACTGGCACAACAGGAGCACCCTCCCCACCCCCATCCCCATCCCAGGGCACGGGCAGCAGGGTCCCACTCCTGGGAATGTGTGGAGCCCCTCCTCTGGGAGTCCTGGGGCTCACCCCAGTCCTGGAATGTTTGGATGTCGGAGGAGGTGGGTAGGAGGGGCTGAGGGGGCAGAAAAGAGAGAAGGCAGAGCCCTGGGAGCCAACGGGTCACCCACCCAGACCATCCCCACAGGCCTTGGCCTCCCACAGAGCGGTTCACACGTGTTCCATCCAGAGAGAAAACCAAGAAGTTGGTCAAGGGGAAAACCTGCCAGAAGGGGCGCTGTGAAAATGGCAGAACAAGGCTTCGGTCGGCAAAAGAAGCTGGAAGAGGGGGAGGATAAACAAGCTGTCGCAGAATTTAAAAAACAGAGACACCGAAGGGTGGACAGGTCACGCCCAGGACAGACGCGATGCTGTGGAATGCACTGAAGACGGATGGGGCGGGCGGTGCCCGGCGGGCTCAGATGGCCTCCACGTAGTTGGCTGGCAGCATCCCCGTGTCACCGGTGCGCTCCACGGTCCCGTACATCCAGCCGTCGTCGATCTGCTGCACGTTGACAATGGTGTCCCCATCTTGGAAGGAGACCTCGTCCTCGTCGGCAGCACTGTAGTCGTACACAGCACGGTACCGCTTCTGCAGGGGTGGGGGCACGGTCAGTCAGGGGTGCCTACCTCTCTGGGACCCCAGAGCAGAGGGGACCAGCAGCTGGGAGACAAGGACGGACTAGGCTCTGCCTCAAGTTTTCTCACCTCTGTGTCATACTTTCTGAGAGCGATCACCTTATTAACAATGCACCTGGCACCTCCTAAGGGCCAGACACAAACAGGGATGGAGGTTACAGGACCTCCACCCTGTCCCTTGGAACTGAATACAGTACTGTCCAGTGGACACCATGCTGGGTTGAGTTTAAAAGGATGACTTGAAAATAAATAAATAAATAAAAGGATGACTTGCCCTGCGTGCTATTATCTGTATTATTATAAACACCAGTCTTTCTTGGTTTTTTTTGAAGCTGTTGATGAATTTGGTTCTTAAGTTCAGGATAAAGACCAACTCCTGGGAGAAAAAACTCCAGGTGATACAAGAAGTACCTGTCAGATCCCACCTTCCAACCTCAGCCAAAGTCTCGTGTTTAAACGCCAGCTCTAGGCAATGTCCAATAAAAACAGATGAAATCCAACTGTAATCTTGGAAGCAGGCAAGATTCTAATGTCCTCTGACCATCACTGCCCTTGACACTGACTTGTCTCTGGGAGTCAGCTTAGCCTTTAGGGTCCCCCAGGCCAGGTTCTGGGATCCGTTTGGGTCCAAGGCTGGATGAATCCATTAGAAATCTCCAGGATCTGCCCCACCACCCCACCCCACCTCCAAGACCCTGTTCAGACCTTCTGTTTCCATTCCCCTGGTCTGCCTCCTCCCATTGTTCATCTATTGTGATCTCAGGGGGAGCTTCCCAAAATGCAAACCTGATGAAGTTACTTCCTGGCTGTAAACCCTTCAGAGGCCCCCTATCCTATTTAGCACAAAACTTCCAATTCCCCCCTCAACCCAGCAGAAACCAGCTTCATCAGCCCTGAAGACTATGGAATAAGAGATCATAACCCTCTAGGCTTCTTATCCTGCTTTCCAGATGAGGAAATACAGGTTCCGAGAAAGTAACTTAATTCCTGCAGGATTGATTCATAACCTCTCCCAATCCAATGCTCTTCATGTACTACTTTTATAACCAGAAGAATAAATATTAGAAACCACACATACACACAAAAAAAGAGGTCACAACTCTCATGGAATGACTGAAGTGACCTCAGTCCCTGCCACCAACTGTGCCTTTAATCTCTTGGGCCAAGTCACCACCATCTGCACCTGCATCCCGTAACAGCCACCCAGCTCATCTCCCTGCTCCCACCCTCAGCTTTTTATTGCTGCTTCTCAACACAGCTGCTGAAGCCAGCTTTGAAAACACAAGTCAAAGCCCTTACTCTGCACAGCTTGCCAATCATGATGGCCTCCTGGCAGCCTGAAAGTCCAAGTGTTAGTCGCTCCGTCATGTCCGACTCTTTGCAACCTCAGGGACCGGAGCGTGCCAGGCTCCTCTGTTCATGGAATTCTCCAGGCAAGAATACTGGAGTGGGTAGCCACTCCCTTCCAGGGGATCCTTCCAACCCAGGGATTGAACCTAGGTCTCCTGCATTGCAGGCAGATTCTTTACTGTCTGAGCCCCCAAGGAAGCCTGAAGCCTACAAGTCCCTGTGTGATCAGACCTCATCCCTCTCCAGTCACCTTGGCTTTCCTGCTGCTCCTTGAACACTCCTAGAACACTCCTGCCTCAGAAGTGTTCACACTTGCTGTTCTTCTCCACCACTCATTCCTGTACTGAGCCCTTTGCTGCCCCCACCCCTTTTCTTCACTGCTTATCTATGACCTTTTGCCATATACCTACTTATCTATTCATGTTTGTCTCCCTGACTGGAATGTAAGCTCCAAGAGGGCAGAAAGGTGAACTGTTACTCAGACCAAATCCCTTCTGTCCAGAACATGCTCAGTAAGTATTTGAAGCACTGACTGGTCTCTCTGGGACCTTAGCCTTCAGATGACCTCTCAGACCCACTGCTCTTCCTTCCCTCCCTTGAGCATCTGGAGCCTGAGGCCTCAGCAGGTCTCTTATCTCAGGCTACTTTATTTCTCTGAGAATTGTCTTGCCTGCGTTTTTTTTCCTAAAGGTTGTCCAACAAAACAAAACAAAAAAAAGGGTGTCCAAGAAGGGACGTCTTTTCTAAAGGGACGCCCAGGAAGCCTCCCCTAGGCTCACCCTACCTCCCACACCTCCCTCCGCCAGGGCCACTCACCCCGCCGCCGCCTGGGGCGCTGCGCTGTATGGACACCGGGGCTGCAGGCTCCTTGTAGCCACCATAGGACTGGGCTGCTGGCTGCTGCTGGGGCTGCTGGTACACTGGAAGCCAGCAGGAGGCAGGCTCAGGACCTTCCGGTCAAACCCAGACCCTCCCAGAGCCGCCCCCTTCCTCCCCGAGACCATGTCGTGTATTTCCAACCCCATAGCTTTCTCAACTCCCACTTCCCAAGGGCTTCTGTCTGTGTGCACACATGCTGCTGCCACGCCCCAGCGGCACCCTCCCCATCACAGCAGGGGCCAGCACAGCCCTGACCCTGTTCATGCTCTGGGTAGGGACGGGACCTGGGGTGTGTGTGCATGCATATGTGTGTATTCATGCCCTGGGTAGGGGTGTGTGTGTGTGTGTGTGTGTGTGTCCATGCCCTGGGTAGGGGGGTGTGTGTGTGTGTGTGTGTCCATGCCCTGGGTAGGGGTGTGTGTGTGTGTGTCCATGCCCTGCATAGGGGGGTGTGTGTGTGTGTGTGCGTGTGTGTGTGTGTGCGCGTGTGTGTGTGCGCGTGTGTGTGTGTCCATGCCCTGGGTAGGGGTGTGTGTGTGTGTGTGTGTTCATGCCCTGGGTAGGGATGGGACCTGGTTGTATATGCGTGTGCGTACTCGAGGCTTCCCCCTTACCTCCTCCCCACCTTGCCTCAGGATCCTCGGTCCCCACAGCCCCCCTGCTCACCTGGGGTGCTGGCGGGGATGTGGTGAGGCTGCTGCTGCTCCTGGGGCCGCCGGTAGCTGCTCTCCTGGGGATCTCGGCGCTCGGGCTCCAGACCCTCACCCCCACTGGGGCCCATGCGACTCTTCTCAAACTCCTCGTGGTATTTTATCTGCAGGGACAGAAAGCACTGGGTGAAGGACCCACAGCAAACCAACCAAAGCTCCCCTTTTCCGTTGCCATTCAATATCCTGGGACGGGAGAGACTCCTGCAGGACTCCAGGCGAAGAGAGCCAGGTCCTCAGCAGGGGTGTACCGCAACGCGCCCTCCAACAAACACTTTACCTCACCAGGCCAGGTTTCCTCCTTACAGAGTGAGCATCAGGACCTCCCCTCAGGGGTTGCTGGAGGATGTGATGAGATGACGGATGTAAAAGGGCCATGTCAGCTAAAGTGTTAGTGCCTCAACTATATCTGACTCTTTGCAACCCTTAGCCTGCCAGGCTCCTCTGTCCGTGGGATTTTCCCAGCAAGAATACTGGAGTGGGTTGCCACTCCTCTCAGAAGGGAATGAATGTAAGTGAAAGCACCAGACGAATGTAGGTAGTCCTTTTTATGTCCCTGTGGCAGAGCTGGAGCTGCCCCACTTCCACCCTGGCCCATAGCAGTGACTCTGGTTTACAGAGCATCTGCTAGGTGCCAGGCACTATGCCAGGAGTTCTGCATCACAGGCTCATTTTACCATGTCAGCACCTATACGGGGGTACAGCATAGCCCCATATAACAGACAAGGAGACTAAAGCACTACCAGCAACATGAGTAACCCATGCTCATGGAGATTTCAGAGCCTGTGTTCTTAACCAGCAGGTGATTCCGCCTCTTGTGGGCATGACCGCATAAAGCTCCGCTGAAGACCCCAGCTTGTAGGACAAGAAAAGCCCGGCCCTCTCCGAGGGTATGTCAGTATCTGGAAGATGAGTTCCTTCTCTCCTCAGGTTAAAAAATGGGCAAAAAGAGACCTGAAGAAGCCACACACCCCAGGTCTTCACCAAGGACCACCAGGACCCAGAATTGTGTTCTTAAAGTCTGGTCTTCAGACTATCTGCTAAACGTAGGTTCCAGGACCTTCCATAGAATCTACAATTTTCAGGGCTCGGGTTTTGGAATATGCACCTTTATTCTTTTTTTTTTTGGAGGGAATATGCACTTCTAAGGGGCTTCCCAGGTGGTGCTAGTGGTAAAGAACCCACCTGCTAACGCAGGAGACGTAGTTCGATCCCTGGGTTGGGAAGATCCCCTGGAGGATGGCATGGCAACCCACTCCAGTATTCTTGCCTGGAGAAATCCCACGGACAGAGGAGCCTGGCGGGCTACAGTGCATAGGGTAGGTATATGATCCATAGCACAAAGAGTCAGACATGACTGGAGTGACTTAGCACGCACAGACATGTGCACTTCTAAAAGCTCCCCAAGGTGAGTCTGAGTCTTCAAGGCTCAAGTTTGAGAACCAGTGATCTGGAGCAGAGGTTGGCAAACTCTGGTCCATGAGCCCACAGCCCATTTGTTCATGGTCTGCATATGAGCTAAGAATAGGTACTATGTTTAGTAATGTTTAAAGCCTGTGTGGAGAGTTAAAAGGAATAAGATGGTAACACATGAAATTTCTATGAAATTCAAATTTCAGTGTCCAGAAATAAAGTTCTACTAGAACAGTCATACCCATTCATCTCCCTATTATCTCTGGCTACTCTCACGCCGTCACTACAGAGCTGAGTAGCTTTGATAGGTCCTTTGGCCCACAAAGCCTAAAACATTTACTCTCTGGAGCTCTACAGAAAACGTCTGCTGTCCCCTCTTTGCCCCCTCTTTTCCTGTTGGTAATATCTGTTTCAGCATAATCCTCCCAAATTACACAGAAGTACCACTTTACACCCATGAAATGTCTATACACATTTGTGTGTAAAACATACAAATATGAATAAAACAAAGGATGAAAAAGAAGCAGAGTCAGGAGTTCTGGGATTTTCTGCCTGCATTCCCAGTGGCAACATGCCCACACTGCACCTTGAGGACCTACTGACTTTGCAGAGAGGAAACTTAGGGGAAAGGAGGCAAGCAACCAAGGAGCGGTGGACGGTCCATGGTTAGCGCTTCGGGAGTGCTGGGCTGGGGCTGGGGAGGAAGTGGGGCAGTCCCCCCCACCTCCCCCGCAGAGGAAGCTCAGAAAGGGGGACACAGAAAGCTGGTCTGGTCCCGAGCAGACCCAGACCTGAATCCTCTCCAGACCTCAGACCACCACTGGCCTGGAGGCTGATTCTCACCTCCTGTTCACGAGGATCCTGCCCTGTGCTGCTCCTGGTGGAAGAGGGGGTGGGTGAGGGGGACAGGGTAAGGAGGGGCAAAGCCTGCCCTGCCTCCAGGAGCAGAGGGAACCTGCAACTCTGTGCCCGGAAGTCCCTGCCTGATCCAGCTGTCCGAGCCCAGGTGCTCCTGTGGCCCGCGCCTTCTCACGTTCTTTGCTGCTTTCTCACATCCGCTTTATAAGGAAGGCAAGACTAAAACTCAGCCAGAAGCTCCGGGCTACAGGTCTGCAGGGGTGGTCGACTGGGCCCACCCACATCTCCCTGCTGCTCTTCCACTGTTGAATGGTGGTGACTTGCTGCAGCCCGGGCTGGGAGAACAGGTCAGGCAGCAGCACAGCTTGGGATGGGCCGGTGGGGAGGTAGGGAGTGCCTCACTTAGGGGTTTGGGTCAGGATGAGCCTCCCTCCTCCTCTCACCCCTTTCCGTCATGCCCAAGCAAGGACCCACACCCAAAGAGCAAAATAAACTGAAGGGCAGACAGCTGGCCCTGGTCAGACTGAACACCCACAGGATCCCCAAACTCCCATGAAGTAGAACCCTAAGAGGTGAAGGTCAAGGGCCAGTGTCCTGCTCTCAGATCCCTAAGACAAGGGCAAAAGGTGAGAGTCTCTCTTGAGCCCACTCAGTGTGCCCCCCTCCTCTGGCAAGGAGTAGTGGGGGAGTGGGGCCAAGGAGAGGCCTCCAGGCTCTCAAGGCAACTGCCCTTCTGACTTCTGTCCTGGGGTGGGAAAGGTTAGCTTCCCGTGTTTACTTTCCAGTAATGAAAAGAGGCCTGACCCCGGGAGCCGGTGACCATGGGGAGGCAGACAGAGGCCTGCCCCGGGCCCTGAGGGAGCCAGGATGTGGGCTGAGGGGCAGGCTGCAGCTCTGTATTCGTGAAGGGGTGACTCTTGGAGGAAGAAGCACGTCTTGGCCCCATCCCCCATCCCGTTGTAGACTCAGTCCTTCATCGAGGACTGCACGTCCCCCCCACACCTCACGGGCCATTCACTTGCTCATGTGAACTTGCAAGAGTCCTATCCCCTCTGGGCCTGGACTTCCTCATCTTAAAAAGAGGCCACGGCACCGTCTGCTCCCATGTGGTCCTAAGGCTTCCAGCTACCTCTAGGAACCTAGCCAAATCCTAGAACTGAAAGCAAGTGTGGACGTGTGTTCGTTTCCACAAGTGGCTGATGGGATCCATCTTGCTCCTTAAAAAGCCACTCTACACAGGGCCAGCTGATCCAGGTGGACACAGCAGTGGCAGCCGGAACACAGGAGAACCCTTCCCGCCACCGATACAGGAACCACCTGCTCACTGTAATAACCTTGACTCAGCTCTTCACTGAGTTCTCTGCATATAATCTCCCTTGGCCTTGACAATAATCAGCCTTTTAAAAAAGTCCCATAGGTACACTTTAATTTCCATTTTACAGAAGTGAAGTGACTTTCATTAGTCAGGCCTGAAGCCGGTCATACAGGGACAAAGCCACAGCTGGTCAGGTCCTTTCCTGGGACAAGTGACCCCACGCCCAAGTCTGCCCCTGGCCCCAGTTCATGTCTTCTAGAACAAATATGAATAGCACTCCCTTTCGCTTTCAAAAGGGATGATAATCACAAGGTCACCCTAACTTCGAGAGAAGGGACGCCAGGCACTGAAGTCAGGAGCAGCATCGCAGAACGGAAGTGGACTAAGAAACGTGAGGCTGCAGCGCCCTTCCGCCCAGGGGGCCACCTGATAAAATCTCAGTCCTCTCAACTTCCTCTCCCTCCCCTGCGCAGGAAACAAGGAAACTGTTATTACTTTGCTGATCAACCTAATAGCTTGAGAAGCAAAGAGGCACATTAAAGGGTGTGAGCACATCCAAAAGGGAGGCCAAGGCCCTGGTTGAGCTCAGTCCCAGGCTCAGCAAAGTTCCAGTCATCTAAGTGCCCTGAAAAGGGGTCACCATAAGCTCAGAAACGTCAGCAGAGGCCCAGCCAAAAAATGTCCTGGGACCCCCGGAAGGACGCCCGGGAGATCCAAGTGCATGGAGGTGGAGGGGTCCAGGCCCCGGAGGACCCTCCCCACTCATCCAGGGCCCTGCCAGCCAGGACTCCAGGATGACTTGTTGAGGATCCATTCCAAAGCTGTGGAAAACACATTTTCTCTGCCAGCTGATGGTCTGTTTTCTGAACCCGTGTTCTCCTTCCTGATTGTGGTGGAAAACCAAGGTCTGACTCCACACTTGCTCCCACATGATTCCACATCACAGCCAAGAAGGGAATATCAGGCTCTGGATGGAATAATCAACTCACCAGCCAAGGTCTGGTTTTTCTAACAATGTTTCCATTTGTTGCGGGCCTCTGTGGTGCCCTTATATGCATTACTCATTTCCTTTTCTCAGCCAGCCCAAGAACAATGTATTATGATCATCCCCATTTTTCAGACAGGGAGACCAAGGCTCAGGAGGTAGGTAAGAGGTGCATAAATGAGTCCTCCCATCAGCTCCTTCATTCTCAACCACTAAGCAATGCTGTGTTCCCCATGAGAGACTAACACTATTGTGTTTTTAAAACAAATGTAAATCTGTGCTCGCCTTCATTACTAATCAGAGAAATGCAAGTTAAAACCATGAGATACTACTACGCACAATCAGAATGGCTAAACTGAACAAGTCTAAGGATACAGAGCAGTGGAAACTCTCACCAGTGCTGGCGAGACGGTAAATCAATACCACTGCTTGAACAGTATTTCAGCGTTATCTGCTAAGGCTGAGGAGACATAGCCTCCAAGATGCGACACCTGCCCTCCACGTTAACGCTAGGAAATACGTGTGAAGTTGTCCATAGCCACGGAAGCAATCCAAATGCCATCAACCCCAGAATCAACAAAATGTGGGATAAGCAGTTTAAACAGAATATAACACAGCAACAGAAAAGAATAAACTATAGCGTCACGATGCTTTAAGCCCAGTGTTACCCCAAGGATACGACACAAAAAAACAATGTATGTTCAAAATTGGGGAAAACAAAACTATAGTGTTCAGAAATGCATAGCTATGGAGGGGGGATAAATTAGAGGAGTCTGGGATACATGTACACACTACTAAATATAAAACAGATAACCACAAGGACCTATTGTTACAGCTCAGGGAACTACACTCAGCACCTCATAGTAAACTATAAGGGAAAAGAATCTGGAAAAAGTTAACTGAATCACTTTTCTGTACACCTGAAACCAACACAACATATACTTCAGTTTTAAACAAAGAAAGATTCCATACTTAAAAAAAAAAGCATACAGGGTGTCCAACAAGCCCAGCGCCAGCCATTTGACTCTGGGGCTAGAATTTTCTCTGACTTTACTATTTACTACTGATTGGGCTCAAACTATAAGGACCCGAAGGGTTTCCCAGGTGGTGCTGGTGGCGAAGAACCCACCTGCCAGTGCAGGAGTCATGAGAGGCACGGATTCGATCCCTGGGTCAGGAAGATCCCCCGGAGCATACCCACTCCAGTATGCTTGCCTATAGAATCCCATGGACAGAGGAGCTTGGTGGGCTACAGTCCACAGGGTCACAAAGAGTCAGACAGGACTAAAGCGACTTAGCATGTATGCATGCATGCATAAGGACTGAAGCTCATTTAAGAAATATGAGCTGCTAATTATTTCTGACTGTAAGAAATGCAAAAGATTTCTGCCTGTAGCAAGGATATCTCCAAAGCTTATGGCTTTACAGTCCTGTAGGCCATTAACTAGTTCTGCAGCTAATGGCAGAACACTAACCAGTTCTGTATCTAATTATATCCAGTGCTTTCTTTCACAGACTAGGCCTCACCTCTGCCTGTCAGATGCTCCCAGCTGGTTCCTCATAATTAAGTTAATTATATGATAGGTACTCACTACATGAGAGTTATGTCTGTTTTTTGAACACTTTGAAAGCTCTATTTTGACAGGGGGCTGTCATGCTCTGCTTCCTGCCTTGCATGGTGAACACACACACAGGTGTGTATGTGTTATACTTTACAGAAAAAGGAAAAGTTAAAAAGACCCAAAACTGTATACAGGAAATCTATATATGAGGAAATATGTAGGTAAATGAAAACTTGCCTACTTGAAGGCAGGGGCTCCTAGTAAAAGGGACTCAGCAATTAAAAACTTCTGTCTAGGGCTTCCCTGTTGGGTCAGTGGTTAAGAATCTGCCTGCCAATGCAGGGGACACAGGTTTGACCTCTGGTCTGGGAAGATCCCACGTGCTGTGGGGCAACTAAGCCCGTGCCTAGAGCCCCTGCTCCGCAACAGGAAGCCCGTGCACAGGAGGTGGAGAGCAGTGCACTGCAGCTAGAGAAGGCCCAGGAGCAGCAACTAAGACCCAGCAAAGCCGAAAAAAGAGAGACTCCCATCCATCACAGCCATCAGAGCTGGCGCCCAAAGGCCAGATCAATGTTGGCTTGGCCAAAAAGTTTGTTTGATTCTGTCCATAACACCCTATGGAAAACCCCGAGTGAACTTTTTGGTCAACCCAGTATAACTGAATCACTTTGCTATATAGCAGTAACGAACACAGAATAGAAAACCAACTATACTTCAACTGAAAAAGAGTCGATCACACACCACAGGGGCCTAACTTACTAGCACCTTGCCTCCCAAGTTTCCACACATTTTTAGTTCTAGACAAAGGCCCAACTTTTCAGCCAAACTTTAGTCCATATCCCTTCTTTCACCACCATGCAGAAACCAAAGTCTACCTTTAAATTAACAGCAATGGACAATATTTATCTCAGACTAAGTGCTTGACATTTTCCTCACAAATCGAGGCGGCATCTGACGACAACCTGGGAAATGAGTGACAAGCTCATATAGGAACACTATTTTGGATACAAAACAGAAGCCGTGGCTCTAGACATCATCTTTCCCAAAACTCCTCTGGAGGAAGGACAATTTAATAACATGGTTTAAAGTTCCCTGGGGGTTCTGGGATGTAGCCAGGACTGGCACCTTTGGTGAAGCTCTTTTCAGACTCTTGGTGATGATTCTCACACTGCAGGGAACTCAAGGAATGTGTTAAAAATGCTGGTTCTTGAAAAAGGAAATCTTATTTTCTATCAA
The DNA here is from genome assembly GCF_001704415.2 of Capra hircus. Classification (NCBI taxonomy): domain Eukaryota; kingdom Metazoa; phylum Chordata; class Mammalia; order Artiodactyla; family Bovidae; genus Capra; species Capra hircus. Next base: position 39,133,901 of record NC_030826.1, on the reverse strand, counting down.
TCACTTTTAATTTTGTATCTATATGAGATGATTCATTCAACTTGTTGTGATAATCATTTCATGATGGAGGTAAATTAAATCATTATGCTGGACACCTTATACGTATACACTGCAGCATGTCAATTACAGCTCAATAAAAATGGAAGAAAAGATAAAAAACAACAACAGGAATAATTTTAAAAATAAAATGCTAGTTCCTGAGACTTCCTTGGTGCTCCAGTGGCAAAGACACCACATTCCCAGTGCAGGGGACTCAGGTTCGATTCCTGGTCAGGGAACTAGACCCCACATGCCACAACCAAGCATAGCCAAATAAATAAAGAAATAAACATTTAAAAAAATTGCTAGTTCCTAAAAAGGAGATAAAATTAATGCTAGTTTCTGGGCTCTGCTCCCAGGCAGTCCCAGGAGGAGGCCTCAGGATGCATTTTCTTTTTTTTTAGCCTCTATCTTCAATCAACCTTTTCAAGAGATGGAAGTACAGCTGTTTGGAAGCCCACAGCTGACAGACTAACGGCATTTGCCAAAACCAAGAGTCTTCCAGCTTTGTGGTCATGTGTCAGAGGTCCCAGCTAAAGCTGCAAAAGCAGAACCAGGTCAGGCATCAGTCACCTCCCCACCTCAGATGGACGACAATCAGCTCATTGCAGCCCTGTGGCTACTGATAAGATGGTATCTGCCCAAATGTGGGTGTCTTGGCCAGAGTGAGTTGTTACCAGGGCTCCTCAGACATTAACACCTCCAATAACTAGTTGTGGGGGAGAGGCTGGGGAATACAGGTGCAACAGGCTGGGTGTGGAGTATTCTGGAAGAGTTCCAGAAAAGCAGGCAAGGATGACTGGGCTTGCCTCCCCCTTCTAAAAGCCACAGGCTGGAAACAATGAGTGAATGTGCTGGGGGGTTGCAGTTGTAGGAAGGGAGCAGGTGTCCAGATAACAGTCTTCACAATGAAAGGCCAGAGGCTAAAGACTCAGGAGCCCAGTTTTCTGTATATTCCTTCCCTGTTACCTGAGGCTTCCCCTCCCTCCTGTTTTCCATGAGGACAGCTGAGACCCACACCTTCTTCCCACCTTCTTCTGGGCACAACCTGCAGGGAAGCTCTCGGGTTGAGGCCAGGCCCTAGCTAATAAAGAAGCAATTGAGACAGGCCTTGTTTGAGGCAAAGAGGGGATTACAGCTGTCAGAGGCATCTTAGCCCAAGGGAAGCACTCCATTTCCTCAAGACACGAATTTCAAGCTGCGGGTCAACAATCTAATTGTGAAACCCAGCATCTTTAACAAACTAAAATAGAACAGAAAATATCCGAATGCCCTTTAAGTGGTAGAGCACTCTTTCCTGAAAGTTTTGGTTCTGTTTCTCTTAAATAAGTCAGCAAGCCTGTTCAGTGGGCCACGACATGAAATGTATTTCATACTGCAGGCTGCTGATCAAAGTTTAAGAGCCAAAGTCTCAGACATGGCCACTTCTGATTGCTTGGGTCCTGGCTTCTGACATCTACCTGAGCCACAGCAAGTCAGCCCTAACAGTGGTCCAACTCACTTCCAGGAGTGCCTGATAAAGGAGGTCTGAGGGCTGGATGCCGGATAGGCCACCCAAAACTCAGGGCCCCTGAAGCCTCTGTCCAGTCCCTCAGCCCAGAGTGACACCAGGCAACCTGCCAACCTCTCCTGAACCAGACCTGAAGACACCTGCTTGCCCAGTCCTTTATGGGACTCTGAGCAACACAGGCCTGCAGCCATGTCCGTGCTTGTGGCTCATAGCAGTGCCCCCGCATTGCCCAAAGCCCCCTAAGCAGCCTCCCCACAAGCCCAGAGCCACACAGGCTGCTAGTCTGGGGCTCCGCCAAGCAGGAAACTGAGGCCTGTCCCCTGCCCCAGGTGTCATAGGGGCGCCCACTCTGCACGTCCAGCCCTGCCATGGCTAGACACTGGTGACCACCCTGGACCTGGGAGGGCCAGGCCAAGGGGTGCAGAGCCAGCGAGCAAAACCCGACTGGGGTTTTTACACAGGAAGGAAGAGCAAGCCGAGGTGGGGGAGGAGGCTGAAGGAGGGCGGAAATGACTGCAATGTCAGCACCCAGAGGCAGTCGATGGGGAGGCCAGCCCCTCCCCACCCCTGCCACCCAGTTCTGACCTTTGTGCTCAGACAAAACAGCTAGTCCGAAGCCTGGCCCTCACCATAGCCAGCAGGGAGGGGGGGAAATTTCAGAGAGAGTAGGGGGTGAGGGGGGTGATTGAGCACAAAGGCCCTCCCTGTACACCCCCCAAAAAAGTCCAGTTCTTTCAAGGTGGAAATATTATGTGGGCAGAGGGTATCAAAAGGGCAATCTGGGGGTGCACAGAGGAAAGGCATCTTGGGAACCCCAAACCCTTCCCTTCCCTCAGCTCAAGCAGGCACCAGCCAGGCCTGCAGAGGAAAGCAGGGGCGGCACAGAACTGGCCTCATGCACGACTGCCAGGCAGGTGGGGAGGAAACGAGAAGGGAGCGCCAGAGTCAGGGTAGTACCCGCGGAGCAGGGGACCTTACATTACTGATCTGGTCCTGGGTCTTCTTGATTCTCTGGAGCTCGGGCGTGTCTGCCACCACGCTGAAGCCTTTGCCCTTGTTCTTCTCAAACTCCTCCTTGTAGCGTACCTGGAGGACCAAGGTGGTGGAGAGGAATCAGAGTCGAGGCAGGGGGAGCAGAGAGGGCTCCAGCCTGCAGCAACCAGCCAGGAGAGACCCTGACCAGAACCCCCGCTGCAGCGACATCCACTCCCACCTCCCAACTCCAGGCAGAAACCTTGGCCGAAAAGTATCAGACCGATGATAATAAACTATTACTATGTATTCATATTTGGTGTATCCTGAGTGCCAAGAGCTTTACATGAACTGTCATTTAAGTCTTGCTATAGACTATTGTTAGTTCCATTTTACAGACAAGGAAACTTGAGCCACAGAGAGGGAAAGTCACCTGCCCAAGCTCACACAGCTTAGCAGCACAAGTTCAGAGCCAACAGGATGAAACTTTCATCTGCCTGACTCCTGAACCTTCACCACGGCCCATCCTGCCTGACGGCGAGAGGAAAAAGGTTCTTTCCAGAGCTCCAAGGACTGCCCCAGCCCTCACCCTGGCCAGGATGTGGTCCTACCCACTGAGAGCCTGGGGGAGTTTCTGAGTGAGGGCTGTGCCAAGGGACAAAGTTGGTGCCCAGAAAGGAGGGCGGTAAGACAGCCACTCAGAAGACTCAATCAATGAGCCTTTGACAAGCCCCGGTGGCTGCCTGGAGCCTGCCAGGCTGGCTTTTGAGGTCAGCACCACAGGAGGGGATGAAATGGGTGGGGGACAGATAGCACTTCAGGCTTTGAAGCGCCAAGAAAGACCCCTACCACCCCCTCCAATGCCCCTCTCTTCTGAGTATTCCATGGAAACCTGAGTACTAGAGGGACTTAAGTCAGACATTCAGAAAGGACTTCCCAAGCACTAAAGGAACTGAAATATGAAAACTGTCCTCCCCTGGGGGTTTTGAAGAGCAGAATGGAGGCTAGAAATGGCCCTGGGACAGGAACCTATTCCTCCGGCTTTCAGAGTTTTTACTGTCCACCTCGGCAGCAGCTGTTCCAAAGCCCACCAGCTGCCTGGACTTCTTCCATGCAGGCTGCACTGTCCTGGAGGCAGGTCAGTCCAGGACACAAGGCCCAGGACCTTGGGAATTTCCAGGCCTCTCCCAGGCATGGAGTCATCTGGCCTCAGGGCTGAGCTGCACTGTGACCCGACTGACAACACACACCTGTTGGTTCCTCTGCACCCCCCAGGGGTCAGGGTCCCTGTCTGTCTCCAGAGCCCCAGCTCACCCATCCAACAAGGGTTTCTTGTTGCTAAAAGGTTCCAGAACCTCCTTTGTTCTGACCCAGACTGAAATAAAGGCCTGGATGTGCTAGGTCCTCTCAGACTGGAAGTTAACACAGTGGGTCCAGGTACCAACCCACCCCAAGGGCCTAGAACTGCCCCACAGCAGCTCTTCCAAGAAGGCCTGGGCCAGCACAGCGACTCTTAGTGGTAGGGGTGGGTTGAGGGGGAGACCCTTCTGGAAGCAAGCATCAAGAAAGGTAAAGCACGGAGAGTCAAAAATGTGTCGCTCCAGATGCAGAGGCCCCAGATCCAAGAACTCTGGCCTTGATTTCCTCACCTGTAAGAGGACTGTCCATAATGGAGAGGGGGCTTCCTACCACCAAGCAAGAACAAAGAGCCCGTGGGAGCTGGTATGAACACAGGCTGTCTCCCACTTGCTGAGTGATCTTGGGCAACTGATTTAACCTCTCAGGCCTCAGTGTCCACATCTGTAAAATGGGGATCATGACACACCCATTCAAATCAAAGATACAGGAGGCTTTAAAGCAACAAACACATACGAAGCACACGGCAGGGTTCAGTGTGCAAGGATAAGTGAAGAGGTGGAGTGAAGTCGCTCAGTCGTGTCCGACTCTTTGCGACTCCATGGACTGTAGCCTACTATGCTCCTCCATCCATGGGATTTTCCAGGCAAGAGTACTGGAGTGGGTAGCTATTTCCTCCTCCAGAGGACCTTCCTGACCCAGGGATCGAACGATCGAACCCAGGTCTCCCGCACTGTAGGCAGATGCTTTACTGTCTGAGCCACCAGGGAAGCAAGGACAAGGGTTAAGTGTAAAGGTGCTTTGTCAAGTGCTGAACAAACACCAGTCCCTGACTCCTTCCTCCACTTCCTGGCCCTCTGGAGGGTCAGGCCCCTAATCCAGGGGAATAATTGTCATGGCAACACTACAATGACATCAGCTGGTTCCCAGGCTCAGGAACTGCCTCTCCCTCCCTGCTGGGGAAGGATAATTCATTTCACTGCTGGCACAGGCAGCCCAGAGAGGGCGGGGCTGGAAGGAGCAGGGGGCAAGAAAGGACGGAGGCCTGTGCTCAGCACTACTTTGCTGTGTGTTCTTGGGCAAGTCGGTCCCCCTCTCTGGGTCTCCTGAGAGTGGCCAGCCAGCTGATCAATAAAAGTCCTCCTGGTTCTGGAGTTTCTGACCATATTTAAGCACCTGTTCCCGATTATGGAGAATCAAGGTGGGGAAGATTCTCTGGCCATCTGGAGCTGGAGTAGCTGGCAGAGGTAAAAGTCAAGGAACCAGAAGTCTGGGGAGGGCCCCACGTGGAACCTCGTTCATCACCCAAGCTGGAGTGCTTGCCCTCCTCTGGGATGGCTCACCAGGATGTGACAGGGGCTCTGAGCGGGGAAGTGACCTGCCCAAGGTCACTCAACCTGCCTTGTCAGTTCAACTCAGGAGTCCTGTCTGAATGCTGCCTGTCTGAGCCTCCCACCTGGACACTCCCAAGGTAGAGAGGGGAGCGATGCCTGAGGCCCCTCAGGCCTGAACAACCAGGGCCTAAGAAATTCTACTTTTCATATATAGATTTATTATTCTTCCAGATTCTAGCTCGTTCATCACTTACCATAGCAAATAGTAGATACAAAGGTTTGTTGGGTAAATAATGAATGAATTGAATGCAAAAATAAAATCTCCGAACAGGCAGCATAAGTTGAAAAACAACTGCCTTACTGACCCAATGTAAGAGGAAAGATCACGACTTAAAAATATATATATTGAAAAAAATGATACCAACAATTCCTACTTATTATGTACCTACCATGTGCTAAACCCACGTACTATGTAACCCACCCACTTCTAACAAAAAAAGAAATTATTTTAAGAGTAAACACACATAGATGGGGAGGAGAGCTAATGAGAAAGGTCAGTCTGGAAGCAGTCATCAAAAGGTCTAATACTCCTTAGCTTTATCATATCCAAGTTCCATCTCCTCTCCTTTCCAGGAGAATAGTAATAGTGAACATTTACTGAGTGCAGACTGTATGCCAGGAACTGTTCTAAATACCTAATACATACTAACATCCTCACAATAACCTTTGGAGAGAGGTAATTTGTACTTTACAGATAAAGGCAGTAAGATTCAGAGAGGTTAAATAACTGGTCCAAGGTCACTGAGCTACTGAGGGCAGATCCAGGATTTGGCCTTCAACTGGCTCAGGTACGAGTGACGCAGGTATGCTGCCTACCCTGCAGGTTATAAGAGTCAAGGTAAGAGAGTGGGAACTTCGCACACAGCAGGGCAGGGCACAGGACTTTGCTACAATCTCCTGTCCCCTGTGGCATGTGCCCCGTGCCATTTCCCAAGCACAGCACCAAGGATGATGAGGGTAAAATTAAAGACATCGTTTCCTTTCACTTTTGTCTGAGCTCAGAGGGCCACACAGACAGCCCCAGCTCAGCCCCACCCCAAAGCTGCTGCCTCTTACTAGTCCTGGGGCTCAGGTGGGAGAGCTGCCCTGTGGGTAGGGGGTGGAGGTCCGCTAGGCCCTCGCCACCAGGGCTCTGCCTCAGCCAGGTCTGGACAGGCCCACCCAGAGGGTCATTTGTGGTCAGCCCTGTGGTTACCCGCCCCCACAAGGGAGGCTCCAGGTGTCCCAGACACCGAAAGTACCACTTTGGGAACCAGTCTAGAAATAGGAAAACAAAGCTGAAATACCACAGGCAACTTCCCAGAGCCAGAAGAGAGAGAGACACCCACGCAGGCCCAGGAAGGAGCCGGGGGCTGGCCCCTGGCGGGTGGGGCGGGCTAGCTAGGGAGGCTCCCGCTTCCCTTCCCGCCACAGTGGCCTGCCCAGCCCCCATGGTGGCCATAGGAACCAGAACTGTCACGGCCCACGGCCCCAGCCAGGCCCACTCAGCCCTTCCAAGCCTCAGAGCCTCGGGCCCAGCCCTCAACATCGAGGCAACTGGTCCCCATTTTACCAGGCAAGAAAAGACGACTGAGAGCCAAAGGGGTGAGACTGAGCGCACACAGCCCGGGAAGCAGGAGACAGAGCCAGACTTGCAAAGAGGACAGGACCCCTCTCCACCCTCTGCCTCTCCCAACCCCTAGCCCCAGCCCTCAAGAGCCCAACTGCAGGAGATTAGAGCAGTGGCCTCGATGCAAAGCCTCAGCTCACACCCCTCACAGCAGCTCCTCGCCTCCCTCTCTACCCCACAGCCTGGCTCTAAGCCGCTCAGAGCAGGTCTGCAGGACCAAAAGCCCTCATCAGAATCGCCAGGGCTGCCCAAATGCAGCTCCCTGGGCCCGGCCCAGAAGTGGCAACCAAAACCCTCTTGGGTGGGGCCGAGGACTCTGCATTCTAAACGCCACCCTCGTCCCCTGCACCATCCCCCCAGTGGCTGATGCATCCTGGGTATTAGTGCGCACAGCTGGGCGCCACAGCAGGCCGCAGAGGGGCTGAGAGCAAAGGGCCTGACTTCTGTCAGGGAGCTGGCTCTGCATGGCCTCTAACCTGTGTCCCCGTCTGTAGCAAGGGGACAAGAGTCCCTCCGTCATCAGGTGGTTGTGACAACTGAATGAGGTCAGGCCCGACCCCCGTGGTGACTCATGAAGAGCGACTGGCCTTCTCGTGACCTCCCCACCCTCCCAAGAATCCGGAACCCTGGGGACAGGCAGTGGGCCAGCCCCTGGGAGACAGGGCAGGTCTGGAGGTGGGCAGGGTGTGCTTCCTCCTAGGAAGGGATTGAGTTCCACAGGCAAAAAGCTCCAGCCCAGCTTTTGTGGGACTGATAAAGGCTGAGGGAATTAGCAGGGTTTGATTTTCTCCTCCTGAGAGTAGGTGTGTGCGGGTGTGTGTGTGTGCATCCCTTGCTTCTGCCTGAGTGTGTACACACACTCCCACACTCCTCTCACACTGTGGGGTGAGTACAGGTCACCCCACAATGCTCTGACCCGCTCTCCCCATGAAGCCCCTTCTACCCGAGACAGGATGCGGAGTCCCTAAGGCAGTCGTCAGGGCCTGGCCAGGGGATTCCCTGTGCAAATCAGGCCCGGGCCTGAGTGCCATCTCAAACCTTCTTTCTGCCAGCTGAGCCACCCAGCCCTCCTCAGTCAGCTGGGCTCTGGTACCTACATTAGCCCCCACAGTGACTGCGGCTTTCACACCACAGCGGGGGCGGAGCCTGGGCTGGTAGATGTGAGCTGTGCTAAGGGGCAAATTAGCTTCCCCTACCTGTCCCCAGGTGGCTCAGTGGTAGAGAATCTGACTGCCAATGCAGGAGATGTGGATTCCATCCCAGGGGTCAGGAAAATCCCTTGGAGAAGGAAATGGCAACCCACTCCGGCATTCTTGCCTAGGAAATCCCACGGACCGAGGAGCCTGGCAGGCTACAATCCATGGGGTCGCAAAGAGTCGGACATGACTTAGCACGCATGCACCCGCTCTCCCATCACGGTGGGATACATGGGAGGCCTGAACCCCTGGCTCACAGGGCTGCACAAGGTCAAGGTCACTGTATTCGGGAGTGAAGAAAACAGAGCCTGGATCCTGAAAGCTCACCGAGAGTGCGTGTCAACAGGCAAAGTCCAGTGCCTCTCAGAGCCTTGGTTCCCTGTCTCTGACGCCTGCAGTCAAGTCAAGGATAAATGAGGCGAAGTAACTGAAGTATCTGCTAACCTATAATAGTTCTCACCAACAAGAGGAACTACCGTGTTTATTATCAAACTAGAGATAGTTCTCCTTAGGGAGTTGGGTGGAAAACTGGAAAGAATACAAGTCTCAGACAAACTGGCATTCAAAGTCATTAGCACCTATTTCCTCTTCCGTAAAGTGAGAGGGATCCTGCCAATTGCACAGAACCATTGTGAGGCATGAACGCTAACACACCCAGAACACGAAGCACTCCATATACCAGCTACTAATACAGTTATTACCGCTACTGCTACTTGTATGATTTCAGCAAGCCCCTTACTGTCTCTGAGCCTTAGTTTCCCCATCTGTACAATGGGAAAACAGCACCTTCCTTGCAGGTTGCTGGGAAGATTAAATGAGAGAATGCATGTAAAGTCTTTGCCACTCCAGGGCTAGTTCTCCTTCATGTGACCAACTGGGAGACAGGGAGCCAGAGAATTCACATCAAGATCAGGCAGCAGGAGCCCCACCTGGAGGGATCAGGAGGGATCCCCTCTGAGGCCCAGGTGGCTCCTCCAAGACATTTTCCTGGTCCTGGGCACCCTGCCCACTTGGTTCCATTCCCCAAGAGGTCTTTGCTAAAGCCCCACTCTGTCCCACCCTACAATCTGGGCCAGGCTTGTCCTGAAAGCCCTCTCAGACCCCCAGTCAGCATAAGCCATTCTGATCGAAAGGTTCTGGACCTTTTGCTTATTCCTCAGTGACCCCTGAAGCCCCAGCTCTCTCTTCCTGGTGCAGGAACCCCGTCTCCTCCCCTACTGCAGTGGCAAGTAGGGCTCCCTCTGAGAAGGGGCTCAGGAAAATCAAACCAAGGAGATGCGGGCAGGACAGGCCCCTGGGGCAAGGCTCCCTTAGCAGCCTGCCCTAGGACAGGTAGAAGAGGGTTGGCGACATGGCTAGAGGATAAACTGTGTAACTTCACTCTCCCTGGTCAATCCCTGACCAGGGATCAAACACGTGTCCCCTGCAGTGGAAGGGCTGAGTCTTAACCACTGGCAGCCATCCCAAGGACCTTCCTTTCAGGGTGGGTGTGAAAGGATGGGAGGGAGAGGGGACCAGCTTCCTGGAGGAGGTGGGCTTTAGGTGCCTCCCACAAAATTCCTGATGCAGAAAGAATCTGAAACCCACACCCCTCCAACCCACTTTAGGTAGGGGGTGGGTGGGCACACTCTGGCCCACTTCGCTGATCAAGTCAGGAGATGTGAAATAACTGGGGGTGGGGGCAGGGAGACTAGGCAAGTGCTTGGATTTCAGCACCTTGCTGAGTAACCACAGAAGGAAGCTCTTGCCAAACCCAGGGGTGGCCCCGCCCCCCCAGACCAGGCCCCAGCTCTAGCCCCACTCCCTCACCTGACTCTGCAGCTCACTCTGTTGCTTGAGGCGGAGGTTTTCCGGGGTGTCAGCCACCATGGTGAAGGACTGCTTGGGGTAGTGTCTGCAGGACAGAAAACAACACAGTAGGGTTCATCCTGGGCGAGAGGCTGGGAACTTCTGGGCTCTTCACCCCCTTATCCTTGGGTGGCCCCTGCCCCAGCATCAGGACCACAGTGCCCACCACCCATGGCTGCAGGGAGGCAAGTGTTTCTCACTCAGAATGGGCTGAACTGGGAAGATACATCAGGTCTGAATGATGGCCACCAAGAACTCCACAGGAGGCCATGGAGATACTAAGAGTTTCAGATCACCCAAATAATCCATGTCTACTGCGCAGGGAGGTCAAGGGGGCCAGGCGCTCAGGAGAGGAGAAGATGCTGACGGGCTCAGGACAAGGCTTTCGGCTGAGACCAGAAATGGAGACCAATGAAGCAGACGAAAGGTGGGAGGGAGGCAGAGACCGAAGGGAAAAGGGACATGCACACGCAGGGGGACTTTCTGGAAAAGGCAGTGAGGGAGAAAAAAGGCACCAGTGTTTCAAAGGGCAAACGAGGTGCAACTTAACCAGAGAGCAGCTGAGAGATCAGCTTGAGGCCAGAGAAGAAGTCACCGTGTAGATAACAACACTGTAACAACAGCTGATGTTCCCTGTGCTAAGGGTGTCCACGCCCTAATTCACCAAATTCTTAAAACCACCCTACTGTCTCCCTTTGACAGATGGGAGACAGCAGCTTGGAAAGGATAAACGGTGTGGCCAAGGCACAGGGCTAGTAAGTGGAGGCATCCAGATTTGTTCCCAAACCATGTCTCAAGACCCAGCACCCTGAACCCAACGCTCCAATCTCCAGACACAGGCCAGACCAGAGTCCTATCCCCCAGGAGCAGGCTGGCCTGGAGGTGGCAGTAGCCAGGGCAGCCCTCAGAGCCAAGCCTGCTGGGACCTCCAGTCCAGCCCCCTCATGTCCTCTAGAAGGTCGTGTGCTGGCACCGGGCACTTAGCTGACTTCATGATGATTTATCGTATCAGTTGACTGTCTTTCTTCACTACTTCTCTGAGATGAGAGGGTTCTCAGTGTTTCTTCTTCCCTGACTTATCCCAAACTCCCCAAACAGAATCTGGTGTTCAGCAAATATCTGTTGAATAAACAAATGTCCTACACTAGCTGTTGAAGCTGGGCCAGGATTAGAACTCAGGTCTCCTCCATCCCCACCCCCCCGGCTCCCCTAGAAAACTAGCTAGAGAGGCAGCCCTGAGTCACTGTGGTCTGTGTGCAGGTGTTGGTATGCGAAAGGGCTGGGGGTCCACAGAGGCCCCAGTGATTTCAGGGACAGGTGGGTGGCTTCTCCGAGCAGGAGCCAAGGGCAGGCCATTCTCAGCCCTGGCTGACCACACCTCACCTCAACTGTGACCACTGGCTGGTGCCCGACTCGCAGGCTGAACCCAGGTAAGAGGTGGCTCGCCCACTTCCAGCCACCCAGGTTGGCTGACGTGCTGTGAACTGGTCACCAGCAGCCCTCTTACCGCTGTGTGTTTCACCAAGCCTGGCATGTTCTCCAGCCACCCGCCCCAATCCTGAGCCAAAGCTATCAGTAATCATACAACTTCCCTGTGTCAAGGGCAGGGATTCAGGTGCTAGAGAACTCAACTAAATGGGAGAGGAGCAGTGGCTAGAAGGAGCCCAGTCCTGCCACTGCCTTGCAGGGTGACTCTGGCAAATCTTTTCTCCCTGTGAGCTAGTTTCACCATCTTGGACCTAGAATCACAGCAAGGTGATTTCACCTGTGCCCCATTTTACCAGGCAGATCCAGGTAAAATGCCCCAACTCTTAGCCTCCACTGCCCACCTGAGTCCCACCTCCCAGATCAGCCCAGCCCGTGGCTCCTTGAGCAGAGGGAAGAGCAAGAGAAGAGACTAAAAAAAACAAATACAGGTGCCTGCAGCCGGCAGCAGAAGTCTTCCATGAATGAAGACAGGGCTAAAGCTGTAGACCCAGTCCGGGGTTTGGCCCAGCTCCACGAAGCCAGGGCCACCCACAGTGGAGAAGCTCCATGCAAAATTCCTGAGTTCCAGGGGAAAGGAGGATCTGTTCCCGGAGCACAGAAGGAGACCAGCAGGAGGAATCTAAGTTAGATCTCTAGCAGGACTGGCAAGAGATCTGAGGTCGCCTGAGGGAGGCTTTGGAGAGGACCCTCCCACCAAATCAGAGCCATTATGATAGCATCAAGGGCTGGTGGTGTCGTGAGGTGAGTGTCTATAAGTGGAGGCTCATGAACATAGGAGGGAGGTCAGGTCCAGAAGCAGGGGGCTGGAGAAGACCTTCAGGGTGGCTCTGGCCCGGAACTTGAAGGGTCAGTTCAGAGAAGACGGTGTAATTAGCATTTGATGGGAAAGCGTGTGTGGCAGGCTCAGAAAATACATATGCCCAGGAGCCAGTCTGCCAACCTGCAGTTTGCCATTTGCCTGAAGGTACAGGGTTAAAATGGGAGTGCCGGGTCCAGTGGTCCAAGGTCAGCCAGACACATACACCTGACGCGCTCCTACTCTGCAATTCTGTGGCTCCTGCACGCTCTGTTATGCCTCACACACGGTGAATATATAGACAGGCCTCTGCAATGCTCATCTCCTAGACACCAAGGCCAGCAGGTCCACGTTCACACATCTACAACCCCCAGAAGGGTCTCAGGAGACCCCCCAACCAGGTAGCGGGTGCCTGCATGGATGGGGCTGGCAGGTATTTCATTCTCTCTTGGGAGCCATAATGACACCAAGATCTCAGTGCCCCCGCCCGGGGCCAGAACACTAATCCCATCAGAACGGAAGGGGGGACCAGCCCGGATATCGTCAACTCAGCTCAGTCTGGAAGGAGGAGGGGGATTTTAAACATCAGATTAAGATAGATTAAAGGGGGCTCTGGAGCCACCGATCTCTTACCCTTGCCTCCTAAACCCCAACCCCAGGTCAGAAAAAGGCAGGCAGACATAAGCATGGGCTATATTCCTCTTGCTGGGTCAACCCTGTCCCCTCCCCACAGCCCCCAACCCTGGCGAGACAACTCTGCCTTTCCCATCCCCTGCTCACTGCGCTTCAGGTTCCCATGGCAACCTCATCCTCAGCTCTAGGCAGCAGAGCGGTTGAGAGCAGGCAGACAGAGCGAGTCTGTGGGGGTGGGGGAAGAGACACAGACAGCCAGGGTATCCTCAACTGCAGAGGAACCCGTGAGGGCAAAACCAGGAGGCTGTGTCTGTAGGATACTTGTAGACAGTTCAGATGAGGAAGATGTGAGCCTCGGTTTGTTTTCAGGGCAGGACACAAGAAGGCCAGGGCTGTGCCCCTCCCCCACCAACACGACTATCTTCCAAGAGGGCTACAACCGATGTGACCTCCTCCCAGAAACAATTAATTGCTGGGGATTCTACCTTTTCCTTCCCTCTCCATCTTCAGATTGAAGCTCTCTCACCCTCCCTCATTTATTCTCAGATCCCAGTCAAGATGAATGGATATATGTGTATCCCAGTGTAGGCGCTAGGGCAGACAAGAGATCCCCCACCCCAGCTAATGACCCCACTGGTATCGCAGCCCCAACAACAGACGGGGCCCACAGTGAGGGAACAAGGGGCCAGGGTGGGGAGAACTGGGCCTCCCAACCCTGGCCTGGAGTTGAGTCCAGAGCACAGCTGTTCTTTGTCCCTTCTGTGGGCCAGCCTGCACCCGGCCCCTTGTTAATCATTCCCAGTGGCAGGCCCTCTCCTGATGCCCCTCCCCACCCTCACTGGCAGTATCAGCTGCTCTGGGAAAGAGAGGCATGGAGGGAGCCCACTAGGACAGGAAGCCTGGGGGTGGAGGGTGCAGGGAAAGGGGTCTAGCATTCACGAAGGCAAGAACAGAGTTGAGCAAGATAACCAGGCACCTGGCAACAGCCCCGGCCTCTGGGAGAAGTTAGAGCCACATAATTGGGGGCAGGAGGAGAAGGGGGCAACAGAGGATGAGATGGCTGGATGGCATCACCAACTCGATGGACATGAGTTTGAGTGAACTCCGGGAATTGGTGATGGGCAGGGAGGCCTGGTGTGTTTCAATTCATGGGGTCCCAGAGAATTGGACACAACTGAGCAACTGAACTGAACTGAACTGAACTGAAAGTTACTTCAGGATACATTGTATCCTGTGCACATTCTCTCCTGAAACTTGCCACAAGGCTTTGGGCTAGAAAAGGCAGGCATTAGCACTGTGCCCATTTGACAGATAAAGAAACTGAGGCTCAGTGTCAAGGACAGAGATCTGGCCCAGTGCACTCTCCCCCATTCCACACATGTCCGGGCAGCTAAGGGCAGACTGACTTCCCTCCCCCAGGTGAACACCAGCCTACTCCTAGTTCTGGGGAAAGAAATGCTTGGTTGGGTGGGTGGAGAACTTCCTCTTTTAAAGCCAACCAGTTTCCAAGCGTGGTTATTCTAAGAGAACCGTCTGGGGTCTCTCAGCCACCCCCAGCCTGAAGCCACCTACTCCTTCTGACATTTCTAAAGCGGGTCCAGACAGTGACCCGCTGCAGGGTTGATGACATCCAGTGACCTACTCCTTCTGACATTTCTAAAGCAGGTCCAGACAGTACGGGGTGCAGGAGAAGTGGGGGCTCCTCCCAGAGGACCTCTGAGTCACCTTCCTTCTTGAAGGGACTGCAGAGCTCCTGCAATGGGCTTACTGGTGACAGGGATCACTTGGAGGACAAAGCCCTGTCCCTAGTCCCACTATCAGCTGTGTTCCAGATACAGAACAAGAATAGACCAGTATCCTGGAAGCCTAGTACCGGCTTTCGACAGGCAGCCTTGCCCCCTTTCAGCCTTGGATCCCTTCAAAAACCACAGCTTTTTGTTCAAGGAGGAACAAAAATACAGCAACAAAAGCAACAAGGAGCCTTTGGTTTCACCAAAAGGGGAAAAAAAAAACAACCCACAGCCCTGACATCCTGCCTCTGGAAGGAGCTACTGATCCCCCTGCTGGGAACACTGCCCATGGGCGGTCAGGGAGGACTCCCCTCTAACACTGTTTTTCACCAGTCCCCCAGGGCTAAGGGGCCAAAATGGTGGGGATAGGAAGTAACAAGAAGGCATGTATCCGACCAGAGGAAAAAAATGAGCAGCCAAAAAGATCAAGGCTAGACAAGAAGAAGAACTGACCAGCCCTCAGGGTCGCAGATAAAACGAGAAATCAAAATCGATGATGACTCACAAACAGAAAAGATCGTGTCAAGTCAGGAAAGGCATGGAAACACTGGGTTTCAGCTTCCTCATCTATAAAATGGGCTGTTAGGAAGCAAAGATCTCCGAGGTTTCCTGAGGCCCTGACATCTGAGTCTAAGGAGCTGGAAGGTGAGAATGAGGCGGGGGCTGCCTAGAGGTTACTACGTGTGCCCCTTTGACCTACCCCCCCCACCCCGCAAACAGCACACACACCCCTTCTTACCCCCTTCTCCTGATCTCATTTTTCCCAGTTAGAGGCAGAGAACTCTGGGGAGGCGGGAAAGCCCCAGGCCTCAGTCCTGGATGCGCTTGCCACTGCCCCATCCCCAGCTAACTAGACCCCAGAGATGACTTCAAACCCCACCAGCACAGGTCCCACCTCATGCTCCGAGGCCTGGGGAAAGGAGCAGGATGCAGTCTCTTGTTCCCTAGAACCAGGGACACCTCCACCCTCCTCAGCCCCTCAGCCCACAGCTCAAGGCAACTGAAGGACAGTCCCAGAAAGATACAAGGGAGCATTCCCCCATTCTTCCCCAGCCCCTGTCCACCCCCCCACTTAACACCCCAGAAGCTGGTCCCCCAGGCCTGCAACTGCCTCAGGCTGGCAGCCTCCATTGATTCAAGGGCTCCAAGGAGGAAAAACAGGAACATTCCTCCCCACCCCTGCCCAGCCCCACCCCACCCAGCCCCACCCGACCTCCAGGCTCCTCAATTATTTGCCTAGAGACAAGACAAAGGACCAGGTTTGTAATTGTGACCAGATCTGCCCCACTTTCAGAAAAAGTAGTTTACAAAACAAATCATCCAGGGCATAAATTGAGGGCATATATATTCCTCGAACCAATGGAACAGGCTCACCCCACCTACCTAGATGCTTCAAGAAAGAATTATACAAATGCAGACATGCTTCCCTCTACCTTGCCATAGCAGTGCTGGTTGCCAATGGCCTGGGAAGTGTGAACACAAACGCGGCCTATTCAGTCTGATTCCCTGGCGCTTACCCCTGGCCCCACAGCCTGCGGCGTGTGTCTGGATATCCAGAGGCACGTGTGTGAATGCACAGCCTTGGGGGTCCACTACCACCCAGAAGGCCGGCTGTGGGCTCTGGCCTGTGTTCTCTCCCCAGCCTCACCCCAGACAAGTCTGGTGCAAAGAGAAAATACAAGAGGCCTTTCTGTTGCTTTCAGTCACTTTCCAGAACTTAAATCTCAGTCTTCAGAACTCACCAGGGAGAAACAGACAGCGTTCTTTCTCTTGCCCACCCTCCTGCAAGATCCTGGCTCAGGGACTAACCAGAGAACGCAGAGGCCCCCTTGCACACCAACTCACATATACCCTCCCTGGGTGGGCTCAACTCCCTGGCAAAAGGCCTGGGCCAGGAGGGATCACTTGCCCCTCTGGGTCTTGAGCAGGAAGTGCTGAAAAGCCAGGCCTGAGCGTCACACAGCAAGGCCAGGCTGGGAATTGGGGCACAGCTATAGCCTAGAAACCCCGAGACTGGGGAACCTGAATGTCACTGGTGGATGGGGTCAGAGGCAGGAAGAAAACAGGAAGGGATGAGAGTGAACACTCAGCACACTGCCTGGCACAGCACAGTTGTTCAATAAAACTGGTCTAGGCTCCAGCATCCTTGGGCGGGAATTTTGAACCACGGGATAACCGAGGCCCAGACAAGTCCAGAGTGCGCCCCAAACAAGCTGGGCCTACATCTGAGATATCCCAGAATCCCACGTCTGGCTCACTGACACAGACCAAGCCACTCAGCAGACTCTGGCTTAGGGAATGTGGCTGCCTCGGGCAAGGTGCTGCCACAGCTCGCATGAAACACAGCTGGGTCACAAATTCCCCAAGTCTTTGGCCCCTCATCCATTTCACAGGTAACATCCTTCCCAGGATGTTGGGTTACCCCTTCCTAGGTAACATCCCAGCTGGGTCAAAGGTCAGGGAAGAATAAGAGCTGTAAAGGCTGGGCGAACAGAGAGGGGTCAACCTGCTGCTCTGGCTGGAGGCCAGGAGAGGCAGGGGACTCTCACCTCCGGCAGGTGGGAAGCAGCATCTGGGAGGGGTGTGTCATCTTCCACCTTCCCTGGAGCCACCCCCAAGCCCTACAGGAGCTCCCCACCCCTACTGGCTGTAGCCTCTTAGAAGAGGGTAAAAAAAGTAAGCTGGGACTTTTTGGCACTAGGCTGAGAACACACAGAGAAAACAAGGACAAGCCTCTGATTTCTTTCTCCAACTCCCAGAGCTCGCTGAATTCAAGGCTACCAGAGTCTTAGGAAGATGCCTCAGTCCCTGCTGCCCACTGAGTTTTGGGCTCCGCCAGACTCCTGTCTTGAGGGGCAGAGGCTCAGAAGCTGTCCCCAAAGGAGTCTTGTGCCCAGAAACTAGCCTGAAGTGGGCCAGCAATCAAGGGGTTAACTGCCCCAGCCTCTGGCTTTGCTGCACCCCACCCCACTCCCCAACAGAGGGAGGAAGTGGCAGAGAATCAGGGTTTGTGAGAGCCTTTAAGAATTTGAAGAATGTCCCATTTCCCTTGGGGGGAGGATGGGAGGGGTCGGCAGGGGAAAGAGGACCAGTAGAGCTAATAGAGAAGGGGCAGCTGAAGGAGGAGCCAGGACCTAGCTGTGACCTTCTCTCTAGCCCAGGCAGTCTCCCCAGCGTCCCAGCCCCTCCCAGAAGGGAGGAGGTTCATGGTGCTTCTTGGGCTTGAGATTTTATCGGTTTTCCCAGCACCTGGCACAGGTTGGCATCTAGCAGCCGGCAGGCAGTAAGTGCCTGATGCAGGCTCCAGCCAAGGAGATGAGGCTGTAGTGTGAGCAGGGAGGGGAAGACAGGAAAGGGGAGTTGTTGTTCAGTTGCTAAGTCATGTCCGCTTCCTTGTCCTTCACTAACTGCCGGAATGGGGAGACAGCCATTCAAAGGGCTTTAAGATCCCAACTCCTTTTAGACAAATCCCAAAGTTACCCTCCTATGTGAACTTCACCTGTGGAAAGGCTGAAGAATTTAATTCCAGGCTGAGATTTTTAAAAGGTAAAAAACAAAAAAAGGACTCGGACTTCCCTGGTGGTCCAGTGGCTAAGACTCTGTGCTCCCAATGCAGGGGTCTTGGGGTTCAATCCCTTGGTCAGGGGACTAGATCCCACATGCTGCAACCAAAGATCACGTGCCACAGCTAAAGATTCTGCATGCCACAACTAAGACCCAGCATAGCCAAATACATAAACATAGAAGCAGTTCCTTTATAAAGGGACTCAAGTTGGAGCCTAAATTTTTTTGAATGCTGACCTTGCCGCCTACTTAAGTGACTTGACCTTCCAAAGCCCCCCAACAGAGCAGCGAGGTCGTGAAGTCCTACAGGAGCCCAGACCTGCACGTGATCAACCCAAAGGCATTCTCTGAAACTGCATGGGATGGAACAGGGTGTCTCCCTGGGATGGGAGACCCCACCTCAACCCACTGCCCCACAGCAGGCCAGAGCAAACTCCACTGGAAAAGACATGAAGTTCTCTGCCTCCCTCAGCAGGCAGGGAAGAGGTCTGCCTAGGGTCAGGCTACGCCCTTCATGCTGCTCCCCAGTCTCAGAAAATGACACTCAGGGGGGCCCCCCCAGGGCCCAGGGCCCAGATTGTCTGGTAGGGACAGGGCAGGGGAGAGGTGACAAGTTAGCTGCCGCCATGGAGAGAAATGTGGAAGGCGACATGGAGAACACAACCGCCAGAAACAGGACTTTTTCTCAAAAGACCACGTGGATCCCTCTCTTGCAGCAGGGTGTGGTGGAGAGAATAAGCTTGCTATATGGGGACTGAACCAGCCTCTCGCTAGTCATTCATCTTGGGAAAGCCCCTTCCCTTCCTCGAACCTCAGTTTCCTGCTCTGTAAACTGGGCGCACTAACAGTCCTGACTATCATCCCCCCGTGGTGAGGAGGACTCAATACTGCTAACACGTACGGAGCAGAGTGTGGAAGTGCTGGGCCCTGCCACCTTGTGGGTATTAGAACAGAAGGAAGCTCTGAAAGTGAAAGTGGAGTCACTCAGTCGCGTCCGACTCTCTGCGACCCCACGGACTGCAGCCTGCCAGGCTCCTCCGTCCATGGGATTTTCCAGGCAAGTCTACTGGAGTGGGCTGCCATTTCCTTCTCCAGGGGACCTTCCCGACCCAGGGATGGAACCCAGGTCTCCTGCGTTGCAGACAGGTGCTTTACCATCTGAGCCCTCAGTGCCCACCCAACAGCCCCTGCCCGGGGCGGACTCACGCGTTGCAGTAGGGCTTCTTCTCGTAGCCCTTGTAGTTCTTCATGTTGAGGGTCATCTTGCAGGTCTCACAGTGGAAGCATGCTTTATGCCAGTACTGGGGGTAGAGGCAGAGGGAGGACACTGTCAGATAAGGAGGACTTAGGAAGGGGGCTCAGGCCCCAGGAAGGAGCGCTCCATCCCTGGGACCTGAAGCAGAGGGAGGACACTGTCAGATAAGCAGGACTTAGGAGGGGGGCTCAGGCCCCAGGAAAGAGCGCTCCATCCCTGGGACTAGAACAGACACCCCCCAGCAGAAGTGAGCCAAGGACATCTCAGGTCACGGGTTCCAACAGCTGATGACACCTTCCCCTGTCCCACTGGTGCTGTCAGCAGGAGAAGTGCAGACCCCAGAGTGAGTGGGGAAACCCCCCCCACCCCCGTGCAGCCCCAAAGATTGGCTCCACCTCCCCCAGATCACTCCCGCAGCCTGCCTGCCTGAGCAGGAGAAGCCTCATTGCTTATGCAAAGCTGCACCAGGCGTTGCTAAGAAGCCGCTGCTGCTGAACACTGAGGGGCAGCGCCTCAGCCTAGACAAGGCCTAGGGGGACAGGAGAGCCCAGCCCCCATGTACCCAGGCCTTCCCACACCACAGCAGACACACTTGGGCCTGGGCAAGGCCCAACCCCAATGTCTCCTCTTCCTGAGGGACCCCTGCCCAGAGTGTGGGTGAGTGCCCCAGGCTCTAGCTAGCACCCCCACACCACTTCCCTCCCTCCCCTCAACTGTCTCCCACCCCCCAGCTGGTCTCCTGCACAGTGGGCATCACAGCCCCACCCTGGCTAGCTGGGTGACCTCGGTAAGGTCCCACGCCTCTGAGCCACTTCTGTGTCTGCAGAATGGAAACCTTAATACCCATCTCTCTTGGGACTGTTGAGGTTTAAATGAAAAATCACCTATAAAACCCTCAGCACAGCACCTGGCACCTCTAAGTACTCAAATATCAGGTGCTGGGTGCAGCAGGGGTGACCCTCAGCTGAGGCGGCTGGGCAGGAGGTGTGCGAGTGCTGGGGTGCAGGTGGGGCTCTATGGGGCCCAAGCACAGCTAGAAGACCTGTGAGTGAGACTGAGTGATCAGGAACCCCCCAGCAGAGGCCAGGGGCCCAGAACAAAGCGAGGATCAGTCCAGGGCCTCCAAGGGAGGGGGACAGGGTCAAAGACCACGAGGGCAGGGGAACTGATGCAACAGAGGTGACCCCATCCCGAGAAACGCTCAAGCTCGAGAAAACCCAGGCAGAGGAGAGACTCGCCCCTGGCACCTGGCAGCCCAGGACAACGCCCCGGGGTTAGCACCTACCCGGAGCCCAGCTTCCAGGGCCCCGGAATCCGGGCTGTCGGGGTGACCCAGCTGGCCTTTCCCTGCCCCCTTTCCCAGCAGCCAAAGGACATCCTCCTGATTCCTCAGAGAAAGAGGCCAGAAGCCAGGGAAGGGCACAGGAAGGCTTTCAAGGTACCCAGCAAATGCCTGGTTTTTGGCCACCTATCAAGAAATTCCCGAGGCAGTGCTTTTCAGACGTATTTCCCAGCCAAGAGGTGCTTCTGGGCCACTTGGGAGAAAGGGACCGAAAAAAAGGTTAAGAGGTTGGGATACCACCTCCCTCACCCTGGCCGTGTTGACCAGAACCCACAGGGTAATTGTGTGTGTGGGGGGGGGGCGGGGAGGAGTAATCACCTTCTAATAGGGTACTTTTCCTATCAAGGAGACCCAAAGGCCTCTTTAGGAGTGGAATAATGACCAAAGGAACAGGAGAACCCCTCTTTGGGAAGAAGGCCAGAGGAAGTCTGGAAGCAAAGAGGAGGCCAGTGAAGCTGGGCTTCCAAGCCAACCTGGGCCAATCCCACAGCCCTGCCTGATGCCTCTCAGTGTGAAACCCCAGTGCACACAGCCCACTGGAAACCTAGAACAGAGTGGTCCCTGCCCCCCACCAGCCCCGAAGTGAAAGCCCTTCTCCCTCCCGCAATGCCTGGGAGGCGCTGGCAGAACGCCCCAGCCCTGCCACCACCGAGTCTGCTGGCCTCTGCCTGCTTAGCCGCACATGCCCCTGCCTGGGCCCCCGCCTCCCCCCACCCCCGCAGGGGCCTGCCAGGAAAAACATTCTCTGGAATCCAGACCATGACCCACTTTCACACACACATAGGCAGGAATCTGCACTGTCCTGGGCCTGGGAACCTCCAGAGGTGCCCCCTGATTGACCTGGGGGAGACCAAGGGAGAGACACAGACACGTCTACCCTAGCTCACAGCCAGGTACCCACCCTGGAGCCAACCCCCTTGCGGCTGAGTATACTGACCAGGCTAGGGTACAAGGCCAGCAGCCAATTCAGGGGTTCTACAAAATACCCCCTGCAGCCAGCTACCACTGGAAGGAAGGGGAGCCCCATACAAGGGAACAGTGCCCATTTCTATCTCTAGCTCTTCCCCATCTCACTCCAGACACCCCCTGCTCTCAGCTAGACATGTTAGAGGCTAGGGAGTGGTCATCTGTTCTCTTACAGGGGGTCCAGGAACAGAATAATGAAAAGGAGGGGACTGAATGCCTTCAGGGTAACTACAGAACTCCGTCTATGCATCTGTAAAGAGTGGAACTAAAACCCCGGTCCCATGGAGGGGGTTCCATGCTGGGAGGAGGTGACACAGCCTCACTTCCCGCCCCTCTCTGGAGGAGGGCGCCAAGAAAGGTTCAAGAAAATCAGCAGCTTCCACCACTGTGTCCTTTTGGAGACAGGAGAGTGAGGGGAATGGGGGGCAGAAAATGGCAAGTCATTCAATAGCCCCTGTGGGCCAGGCAGACCCAAGGAAACCCCAAATGAAAAGACACCCATCCCTGTCTCAGTCAGGTCTGGTAATGGACACAGTCAGGGAAACATGTCAGTAACACCCCACAGTGACCCTCTGTCTGCCTCTTCTCCCTGCCCCAGGAGCCCTGCCGCAGAGCAGGAGTCCCCTCTTTCTTACAGGCCACAGGTAAGGTTTCAGAGCAGCATTCCTGGGACTCAGGGAGCAGTTACTTCTAAACATGCAACTGGAATCCCCCCCACTGCCCTGGAAGTCCACGGCTTCCCTGTTCACCAAAACCTAGTTCTCTGGTGCCCGTTAGGAGCCTCTCAGCCCATGTCCCAGACTCCAGCATCAGCCTCCACTCTCCCTGGCCTGGAGCTCCAAAGCTGCAACCCACTCCACAGAAAGGCAAACTGAGGCTGCTGGGGGCGGAAGCCAAGATGCCCTGCACTTGGGTGAGGTTGGGGTCAGCCTTTTCTCTCCAGAGTCACCGTAGAGGCTGGGGGAGAAGCTGCTCACAGCTCTCGGGGTGGGGGATGTGGTGAACTCCAGGTCGCTGTGCCTGCGGCCTGGGATCTTGCCCACTCCACCCTCTCCACTCGGGTGCCCTATGACTCAGGGCTAGAGAATGAGACCTCTCCCTCCCTTCCTGTCACCCAGGGTTACAGTTTCTCACTCCTCCAGGAGCAACGGTAGCCCCACCCTGGCCTACCCTGGCCTGGTCACCAGCCTAGCTCAGCTGGCCACCTGGGAGGCTGGCTTAAAGGCAGAGACCATGGCTGCACCTCCCCAGATTACCAGGGAGTATTATTCCTGGTTCAAGAGCTCAGGCCTTGGGCATTCCACAGGCCAGGGTCAGGAAGAGGAGGGCCCACTACAAACATTAGGGAGATAGTGTAAATTAAAGTACTTTTTTGCAAACACAACAGGCAGAAGAGCTGAGCACCAAGAACTTTAGAGCTAATTCCAGCTGGGGCTGTGGGGAGTGAACCGCATGACCTGTCTGGGCCTCTGCCTACGGGGGTCATAATTTACAGGAGCCGTCGCATCTGCTCTGTGAGGCTCCTGGGAAGACTGAGCCTGGCACATTCCAAGGAGTCTATGCAGGGACGGTCATGGGATGACTGTGGGGTGCTCTTAGCTAGGAAACGAGGCACCAAGGCTACAGGCCTTTTCCCCTCTTCTGGGTCCCGTTTCCTTCTACCTTGCTGCCACCTGGGGGGTGAGGGGAAGAGGGGAGGGTACTTCAGACAACCAGAGGCAGGGAGCCCTCCCAATAGGGGAGTCCAGGGGACTCAGCCCACCAATCCTCTACCCTCCTCAATGCCTCCATCTGTATTCAGGAGCTCGGCAAAAGCAAGCCAGGCCACGGGGACACAGCGAGTCCCCGTGTTAGTGCCTCCCAGTGTGATCTAGGACCAAACTTCAAGTCTGTCAAAAGGTAGAGGACACTGTGAGACGCAGCCTCTCTCCCTCCGCAGAGGCCCTGCAGCAGCCAAGGGGGCCCCGTACCACGTAGGTGCTTAATATTCATTGAATGAGCGAGCGACATCACCCTGTTTCTTCCCCAACTCTAATCCCATAAGTTGGGGAAACAAATCTCGACCTCAAACACCGTGGCCAGCCATACACATTTATTCAGCATGAGGACATGCTGGGTAATGCAGGTGGACGGTAGGGTAGCCATCAGAGGTGATGTGGCTTTTACTCACCTAAGCCTTTGGGAGATAAGGCTCAAGGAGGAGGAAAGGCTAACACCAAGAATGTAGCTTGTGCTCTGGGTCATGTCGGGTCCTAGGGAAATTGCAGTGAAACAGGTGAGTCTAATTTGACTCTCTCCTGTTGTAAATGGGTTGTCTTGGGAAGCTGGTTAGCAATTGTGTCTATGGGACTGAACATCCGTCCTCAGGCGTCAGGTCCCCATTCCAAGTGCCTGCCCTTACTGCCTGGAGGGCGGTGGGAGGAACCAGTCTAATACCTGGATATTCCAGGCCTCCTGCTCAGTGCAGGGGTGACATCTCCCCAGGGAAACCTCCTGTAGGAAGAGAGAGGAACCGCCAACTCTCACTTCCCAGGGTGCCCACCACCTGAATGTCCTCTTCCAGAGAGGGGAAGAAAACAGATGGGGAGGGCGCCTTAAAGGGGCTGCACCCTCCCCTCAGACACCAAAGGTCTTTACAGGGAAAGCCAGGTATGGGGCTGGACAGAGTACCCCAGAAAAGAAGAGGGCGCACAGCCTATACCACATCCCCTTCCGGGCACTGTGACAGGCACTTGGGTGCACTTCCCCACCTTCAAGGAAATGACATCATCACACCCATCTGATAGACTGTGAACACTGAGGCCTGGAGCCATTCACAGAGCTGGTGGTGAGCGGACCTGGAACTAGGAGCAAGTGCTCCAACGCCCAGGCTAGTGTCCTTCCAGCAGACACTGCTTCCGCCTTATGTGGGTGGAAGGTGGCCGTTGCCTCTACCCAGTTCATGACTGTGCAGAAGGGGAGCACAAGGAACTCAAGACGCAGAGGCCAAAATCCCTCCCACCAGGGAAGAGCAGAAACACCAGTGTGCAAGGCCAGAGAGCTCTCAGCTCCTGCCCCCAGGCTCAAGTCCTGCCCTCCCGCATGGTCTTTGGGAAGGTCAGCACCCACATTCACTGCACCATAACATGGCCTTTCTCTCCTCCTGCCCAGCCAGGCCCAGGAGAGAAGACTGAAACAGCAGCGGCCCCGCATGACCCCTTCCTCCAAGAGCAGTATCAAAATGATCTCAGAGCCATGGAACCCCACCCCCTCACCCTGACTCAGAGGCCAAAGGTTACTGAGGAAGCTCCAACCCTAAGGAGGGGAAAGACAAAAGAATCCAAGGAACGACCCTTTCCCCCCTCACAAAAAATATCTGACTCCAGGTGGGCCCTGCACCCTCTTCCATCCCATGGGCCCCCAACCCCTGGCCAGTCCAGATGGGAAAGAGGGAATGTGTGGACAGGGGGGCAGCTTTAGGAGGTGAATGATAGGCATGATGAAGAAGGGGACAAAATCCTAGAGGCCTCTCCTCCAGACCAAGGAGGGAATGAGAAGGAAGGTGGATTGCCTTAGGATCTTAGATTAAAAGAGGTCTGGATCCTACCCCAAACTGCAGGAAATACCCAGTTCCACTCTCCGCCCCCCTTCAAAAAGTATAATGGCAACCAGATGAACGAGTCCAGCATGATGGGGGTGGGGGGGGAGGAAGACGCCTAAGGGCCCCCAGGGGACAGTGAATTTCCAGAAGGCCACCTTCCCTTTCCCCCAACATCTCCCCCCTTTTCTTGGCTCCCCCTGAACTCAGCCAACCCCACCCTCCATTGGGGAAACCTGCTCTGAAAAGTTAGCTCTTTGTTCTACAGGGTGGACTCAGCCTCTGAACACAATTTCAGGAGATCTCAGTGAAGCAACCCCCACCCACCCTACTCCAGCAAGCGACCCCGCCCGGGTCCGGCTGGGCGGACCAACGCTGGGAGTTGGCTTCTAATTTGAGGTGGGGGCTGGGAAGCTATGGAGGACTCAGGCTAGCCCATTAACCGCTGAACCACCAAGAGGGCCTGCAGGTCGTCCAAAAAACGGGCTCTCGCAATGGGGCTCGGGTCCTTATCCGAAGGCCAGTTCACCAGACGCAACACTTGCCCGCTGACGGCCCCCACCCTCCAGTCTCCAGGCCAGGAAGCCGGGCCAGTAGCCGCCGGGGCGGACCGCTTAGCAGGGGCCCCAACCTCTGCCCCGCCCCCCCGCCGCCCCCTCCCCCAGCGCCCAGCGCTTCCGCCTACTTGGCGCTCGGCGAGGCGGGGAGAGGGAGCGGCCGTCTGCTCTCACTCTCCCGGCCCTAGGGGGCGGGACTGCACCCCTAACCTTCCCTCACTCCCCCCACCCCCACTCCGGGGCCCGGCTTCTCCACCTCCGGGCACCGAGCCCACTCCTCTCCAGTAGTGGCTGCCCGCCACGCGTGGACTCCTTTCCTCGCCCCAGATCTCCTGGTTTCCAGACTGGGGTCCGTCCCTCACACCCCATGACACCACCCACCTTTCCTCCTCCCGGGATCGCGGTAACGGGGCGGCAGAGACCCAGCCCCGCTCTCCTCCTCCGATCTGGAGCTCGGGGATTGCAAAGACGCGTCTCCCAGTCCCGAGTCTCACCTTATCCAGACAGTTCACCTTCTCCGTGGGGTACACGATCTTGCTGCACCGAGCGCAGTTAGGATTCATGGCTCCGGGAAAGGCTGGGGCGAGGACGCCCGAGCTCGCGCGCGTTCTCTTTCCCCGGAGCGAGCTGGCGGGAGACGGCCGCGGCCTCAACTGCACAGGCGACAGCGACGGCTGCTTGAGCTAGGGAACTGGCCTCCGCCCCCGCCCTCCTTCCCCTAATAAACACAGCGGGGAGGAGGGGCTGTACCGGGGCGGGGACGCGCCGCGGGCGCGGGCAGGGGCGCGCGCGGCGAGGCGCGCTCTCCAGGCTACGTGGGACTGCGCGGGGGCGGGTTCCAGGGAGGACCGCGCGCCCAGCGGTACGCGCCTAGGTGAGCTCGCAAGCAGAAAGGGCCCTGGAATGCGCCCGGAGGCCAGGCGCCAATAGGCGACCTTGCCCAGGGCCCTTCCGCCGCTGGAGGCGGGGCGGGGGCGATCCGGTGGCACATCTGGGCACCTGGGCTGCAGGGCGGGCGAGCCCCTCGCAACCGCCCAGGGTGGGGTTCGAACCCATTCGAACACCCAACCAGATTCGTCAGGTTTGGGGACTTCCTTTGTACCCGTCGGTACCTGGCGAGAAATCCGCGGATCAACGGGAACCCCCCCCCTGCCCCGCCCCTAAGATATTAGCCATGCCCTGCAACATCCTCTCCCACAATTTGTAGGGCGGAGCCCGTCCCTCCCTCCAGGACTCAGTCCCTCGCAGACCGGGTTAATTCTTGCGTCCCCGCGCCTCTGCCGTGCAGCTTTCCCGTAGTTCCCCGAATCCAGCGAGCTTCTGCTTTGGGCTCGATCCCTTTTTCTCTTGCGTTTCTTTCTCCTTACCTACCCTTACTGTTCACCTTTAGCAGTGTTTTAACACCCAAAAGAGCCGCATCCAAGCCAAGGCGTGGCGTGGGGGTATAGCTCAGTGGTAGAGCATTTGACTGCAGATCAAGAGGTCCCTGGTTCAAATCCGGGTGCCCCCTCAGCGGTTTTTTCCCAATTTTTGTCTAGTATAGTTATTTCCTTTTTGATTCATATTTTAACCTCGGGTCCTAGGCTAGAGAAATAGAGAAAAGCTATTCTAAAATTCCTTCCTCATTCTCCAACCTTAACGGAAGGCTTTCGGTTTTACTTCGTACTCAGCAGCAGGAGGGGGTGGGTACAGGCACAAATCATGTACAAAAACTTCAGGTCCCCACGACCCATGCGGGAGGTACCGGGATTTCTGCGGCAGCCGCAGTCGTGTAAGGCGGTTCCAGGCGCTGGTTCAGGAGGCAAGACTCCCCCAACTTGGTGTTTCATTTTGGGTAGGGGTGGGTCTGGAGAAGAAAACCCACAGACACAGATTTTCTCCAACTTCAACTTTCTTTATTACCGGTGACAAGCGCGTGCCCGAAGCACCTTTCCTTATTGCTCATAACACCAGCACAGTGAAAGCAGTTTGAGAATGTGGAAATGGTCAATGCCGACCCAAAATCTCATTTTAATTTACAAAAATAAAGTTATGTCCTGATATAAACTGATATAAACTAATGTTCTCAAACTTGAGTGTGTGTCAGAATTAAATAGGGAGCTCCTTAAAACACTAACCCCGCCCCCCAACTACCAGTTTCTGATACTCTTGGCCTGGAGTGGGACCCCAAGAATTTGCATTCTTAACAAATTCCCAGGGGGTGTTGATGCTGCTAGACCACACTTTGAGAACCACTGAGCAAATAATACAATGCCATTAAGCTTCATAACCTAAAGATGGGGACAGATAACTGTCCACTGCATGACTGGCTGTTATCACTGTTGGGTCCAAGGAAAAAGATCAGAGAGCAAGAGCGACCCTCTCGACTAGGTTTTGCCCAAAAAAAGGAAAAAGAAAGGATAGTGGGAGAGGCATGCTTCTTGAGTCAGGGGGAATTTGTGGTATTTTAAACTTGGAATTTGGTTGTGTCATCCCTCAGGGCCCCAGGGGAATACTACTTGAATATTTTTTTCCCCACGGCTCCCCTTACTGTCTGGAGAAGAAAGTGGCAATCCACTCCAGTATTCTTGCCTGGGAAATCCCATAGGCTGAGGAGCAATGCTTGGGGTGGCAAACAGTGGGACACGACTGAGCATGCATCACTGTGAGACAAGTCGTGAAGCTGGACAGGGTGATTAAGCAGAGCTGCTGTGCAGATCAAAGCTCAGAGGTGAGAAATAGCTAATTTTTCACCCCATTCTTGGACACTAGGCCTCAAACTCCACCTGTAGGTTTATCCGGCCAAAACCCTGCCTTTGAGCTAATATAAAGAAGGTGAAAGGCGTCCACTTTTCATCTTAAATCTGTGCTGTGACTTCGCCACTATTATGAACTAGGCAAAATAATATTGCCCCGCCCAGGCATTCCATTTCTTCCCCTCCAAAGGAACTATGATTAACATTAAACCAGTAAGTCCTAAAGGATCTCAAACTGGAAAGGTATCAGCCTTCTTTCTACCTACTGAGAGTACAGGTGAGTGGGCTTCTTGCCAGTGAGTCAGCGCGCTCACTGGAAAAGTGGTGGAGTCATTCCTGTGTGACTCTTAGGGCATCTCTCTGGTTAAGAGTATTTTCTGAGAATCTCCAGAAAGTTTTGGATTCAGAACATACCTCTGACTTTGTGTTAACTTGTGACTGTGAAAAATGGAAAATCAGGGAAGGGGGCACCCGGATTTGAACCGGGGACCTCTTGATCTGCAGTCAAATGCTCTACCACTGAGCTATACCCCCTCTGCTGGCAGTGTTCTGGTAAATGCTTTTTACATCCATTCTAGACTTTTTTTTTCCCCTGAAAATTCTTTTCCCAAAATCAGTTCCTTCTTGCTAC
Organism: Capra hircus; assembly: GCF_001704415.2. Classification (NCBI taxonomy): domain Eukaryota; kingdom Metazoa; phylum Chordata; class Mammalia; order Artiodactyla; family Bovidae; genus Capra; species Capra hircus. The sequence goes on along the minus strand of NC_030826.1, from coordinate 39,104,643 downwards.
AAGATATTGAATAGTAATAACGAGGAACAACATTAAAAGACCTAGTAAAAACATGGAATTTTGAAAATATGTGAACTTTTGTCTTTTCTAAGTTCAATTCTTTATCCGCGATCCCAGTCATCTCTTCACCCTAAGAAGTCAGAGAAGAGCTTCTTGCAAAACTGAGTAAGGCATCCTTTCTCCCGGTCTCTCTAAAAAGAATGCAAGCACCAGCTGAACAGACATGTCCACTGAGAGACTTTCCCTGCCTATGTTCTCTAGTGGTCCCCTTCTATTTTTAGGAAACAACTACTTTGTGCCCATTGTAGGTACAGAGCATACTTTCAATAGAGAGGTACAAAGGTTCTCATTCTCACTGACTTTAAAATCAAATGGAGACAGAATAGAAACAAGTGCACAAATGAATAAATGAATAAGGAAAATGACTAAAATAAAAGACAAGATATGTGTTAGGGAGGTACGAGTGGGTATTTCAAGACGCATAGTCAGGGAAGAGTTTTCTTCATAGGTGATTTTGGAGTTGAGATGTAGATGACATGAAAGAGACAGCTATTTGCCCATCTGTTGGGAGTGGGAATTCCAGTTAAATTGGCTGCTGCTTTGGTCCTAGGGATGAAACTATAATTCTAAAAGGTGCATGCACCCCTACGTTCATAGCAGCACTATTCACAATAGCCAAGACATGGGAACAACCTAAATATCCATTGACTGGATAAAGAAGATGTGATACATATATACAATGGAATACTAAGCAGTCAAAAAAAAGAATGAAATAATTCCCTTTGCAACACTGTGTGGACCTAGAGATTATCGTACTAAGAAAGGTCAGAAAGAGAAAGACAAATACCATATAATATTACTTATTTGTGGAATCTAAAATATGACGCAAATGAATGTATCCAGGAAACAGAAACAGACACACAGACATAGAGAACAGGCTTGCAGTTGCCATGGGGCTGGGGAGGGATGGCTTGTGAGTTTGGGATTAGCAGATGCAGACTATTACATAGAGAATGAATAAAGAACAAGCCCTACTGTATAGCACAGGGAACTGTATTCAGTATCCTATAATAAACCATAATGGAAAACTATAAAATATATATATAAATATATATAGCTGAATCACTTTGCTTATACCTGAAACTAACACAACATTGTAAATTAACTGTGAGTTTTGTGCATGTTAGTCACTCCGTGGTGTCCGATTCTGAGACCCCACAGTCTGTAGCCAACCAGGCTTCTCTGTCCATGGAATTTAATAAAAAAATTTTAAAAAAGAATGACTCTTCTTTTTTGACTTCACTATCTTGGTGCATGTGATTTCCTGAGATAAAGAACACTGAGAAAGGAGTAAATTTACAAAAAAAAAAAAATCCTCAAGAGTGTCTTTTTAAAACTCTGAAACAAAGGTAATAAAGTACAGCCCCCTAGCCTCATAGACTTCACGTTCTCGTATAAGGTCAATATGCTAAGTCTGAGGTGCCCAACAGACATTTAAGAGGAGATTTTAAGTATGCAGCTGGAGATCCAGTTATTTCTGAAGTTCAGAAACATGTCTGGATTTGAAATGTGATGTGAAGAGCTGTCAGTATATAGCTGGTAGCTGGCAAAAAATCAATCCCAGAAGTATGCTAGATTCTGCTCATACCGGCTTGTGAGAAACCAATTGTTAAATTTTCCAGAATTTTTAAAGCCAGTTGATTTCACTTGAAATTAGCAGATGGACGTTTTTACGCTATGAGAATTGGCAAATCCTACAAATCAGGTCCTGGGGAGCCAGTTATTAGCCTTTTATCAGCACAACCCTACTTCTGACTGGTTCTGATGTTCTCCAGAAAGGAAGAGGCCAGCATTCTCTGAGGAGGAAAGATACGATGTAGAAGGTTTGAGAATGGAGAACGTGTGTGAAAGAATCATTTTAGAGACTGAGAAAGTGAATCTAGTCAGTCAGTGGTGGAGGAGTAATAGACACAGAGCCTGTTTCAGGTTGGCAGAGTGGTTCCGACTTCCCAGTGCTCCTCTAACACTAGTGAACTTGAGTTTAATGAGGTTTGGCTGATAGGTACCACTAGGGTTTGTAGTGAATCAGGCACTCTGCCAACTACTGAAGAATACAAAAAGGAAAGCAAGGTGATCCTACCCTCCAGGAACTTAGTCTATTGGAGAAACAAGATATAGACGCCAAGGGGGAAAAATTCCTGACAGTCGAGAAAGTAAATGTAGAGAGCAACAGAACTGTGAGGAAAGCTTGTTGAAGTCAAAGACTTTCTTAATATTTGGTAGTGAAAAAGAAAAACTGGACAGGGGATCATAGCTGAAGGGAGGATTTTCCAACCTAGGGGAAATCTATTGATGTTGGAAGGAGCAAAGCGAGTGGAAGAGACTCAAGATGCTGGAGATAGCTTGGGAAAGACAAGGGAAACACTTCCTTTCGTGCGCAAAGCATAGGCTGGGGATTCAGCACAAGGGGATGCAGTCAGGGAGGATAGAAATTAGACTTAAAGAATTCCCAGATGCCAGAGGTATAAGAGGTTGTAATTGTTGGAGGAGAGAAATCCCATCGCACACCCCACAGTGTGTCTGGCCGGACTGGACTTTGTCCTTCCATCCTTCCCTCTTACCATTTGGGTCCGTTTGGGTCCGGATTGCTTTTTCTCTTGGTCCTTAAGCATTAACCTGGGAAACTTGAAAAAGTTAGTCATACATGTCAAACTATTGTTAATCACCAAGGCAACGTCTGCTCCCATAAACACTACAAATAAACTGTAATCTTCTTTTCACCAGCAGAGGGGGTATAGCTCAGGGGTAGAGCATTTGACTGCAGATCAAGAGGTCCCCGGTTCAAATCCGGGTGCCCCCTTGTGTTCTCACTTTTAACCCTTATCCACCTCAACATGATAGGTAGCAAATATTTGGTCATTTGTAAGTGTTTTCTGGGAATACAGAAATTGGTCAACTACAGGTATCTGGATTTCACATTCTAAAAAGGTCAACACCCAAATAAAGGAATTTCCGGTCCACCCAACAGGTTCCAATCTGTGTTTGGAAGTTGAATTCTTCCATGTCTGCCTGTGAGACCCTTTCCACATAAGGAAAAAGAATTTACTTCGCACTTCCTTACCTGTTTCATTTTTGTCCATTCATGCATGCAGCTTTCCAGAGGCTGCATGATGTCACAACAGACTAAACGTGGAAACATGAAAATCCAGATGTCTTTCATTTAGCCAGATATCAAAGAAATTTCTAAAGGAATGAAAGCGAAGCCGCTCCTCTCATTATTTTTAAAATTTAAGTACAATTGTTTTTAAGCATACGTATTTTCTCAACATTCAAATAAATGAAAAGCATAGCAGCTGATGGCAAATGCTTCATGGCAAATAGATGGGGGAACAATGGAAACAGTGACAGACTATTTTCTTGGGCTCCAAAATCACTGCAGATGGTGACTGCAGCCATGAAATTAAACGACGCTTGCTCCTTGGAAGAAAAACTGTGACAAACCTAGACAGCATGTTCAAAAGCAGAGACATTACTCTTCCAACACAGGTCTGTCTAGTCAAAGCTGTGGTTTTCCAGTGGTCATGTATGGATGTGAGAGTTGGACTGTGAGGAAAGCTGAGCACCGAAGAATTGATGCTTTTGAACTGTGGTGTTGGACTCTCTTGAGAGTCCCATGGACTGCAAGGAGATCCAACCAGTCCATCCTAAAAGAGGTCAGTCCTGAATATTTGTTGGAAGGACTGATGCTGAAGTTGAAGCTACAAATATTTTGGCCACCTAACTCATTGGAAAAGACCCTGATGCTGGGAAAGACTGAAGGCAGGAGGAGAAGGGGATGACAGAGGATGAGATGCTTGGATGGTATCACAGACGAGATGGACATGAGTTTGAGTAAGCTCCAGGAGTTGGTGATGGACAGGGAAGCCTGGCATGCTGCAGTCCATGGGACTGCAAAGAATCAGACATGACTAAACGACTGAACTTAACTGATTTTAACAGGTAATGGATCATCTTAAATATTTCACAATTTAAATTTCTAATCTGGTGACTCTCAGTAGATAGATATAACTATACAAACAAAACCTTTTTGGAGTCCTCAATAATTTAAGAATGTAAAGGATATTCAGATGAAAATATTTGAGAATCAATGCTCTAAGTAACCAACCAAGACAACTAATATAGGCAGAAAAGCTAATTTTCTGGAAAAATTGATTTTGGTTTTGGGTGTGTTAGTCTGAAGTGCCTGTGGAGGTGTCCCTATCACGGTTTCCATATGTTAGCTACAGCTAAGTAGAAATGTCTTAGGCTGAGATACAGAATTGGGAGTTATCAGTTTATTGATAGTAATGGAAGGTATTGGGTGGTGTGATCACTCAGAGAAATATACTGAGAAGGGGCAATGAGTAAGGAGAGAGCAACATAGCATAGTGGCTTAGAGCCTGTACTTTGGAATCAGTCAGATTCAGGATACCATTCCATCTCTACCTTTCATGATTTGTTTGATCTTGGACAAAAACACTTAAGCTTTCTATTTCCTAGTTTCCTCATCTGTAAAATGAGATTAATAATACCTAAGTCACAGGGTTGTAGGGAGGATTCAAGAAGTCACATTCCCATAAAATGGTTAACTCAATGATTAGTATGTAAGAACACTCCATATATAGTAACTTCTATTATTACTAGCATCTTGGAAACCGTAGGTGAAGAGGGTTAAGAAGATGGGACTGGTCCCAGTGTGCAACAATGTGAGGTCAAGTAAGATAAAGACTGAGGAGTTTCCTTGGATTGCAGAAAGAGTAGGTTACGGTGGACTTTCTAGTATAATTTATCAGTATACATAATTTCTAGTACAATTTCAGTCATGTAGTGAGGAAATAAACTAGATTACAGGGGTTCAAGGAATGTGTGCACCCAGGAAGTAAAGAAATAGAGACAGATCATTTCGCAGCTCTGATTTTCATGGACCAATGAAACTACTCCAGAGATGGCAGTGTTGAGATGGCAAAAAGTTGACATAGGCTTTAAAGGAACATTTTTAACAACAAAAAAGATGAAGCACGATAATCTTTTAAATTGAGTAAATGTAGCTTTGTGAGAAACACAGTATTTTCCAAATATTTCTAATTTTGTCATAGAAGAACAAAAATTCCTTCATGCCAGGATGCTGACATATGGAAACCATTGAGGTAGACTTCATTTGTTCAGCAATCATCTGCCACGTATTTATTGAGTCAGGCCCTATGCTGAATGCTGGGGATATACTGTTGAACAACAATAACAAAGAAACATGAACTCAGCTTTTACTGGAACATATAGACTAACTGTGGGGGTGGGAAGTCATTCAGCAAAGTCATGAAATACATATTTAAGAACTGAAATAAATACTATGATGGGAAAATACCTTTTAAGAGAAGTCAAAGTAAAATTTCTCTAAGAAAAAGATATTTAAGCTGAGATCTGTAAAAATCAATAGATGTAAAAATGAAACACTTTACATCGTATAAAAATACACAATGAGGGTAGTCAGGCTAGAGTATGCCAAGCACATGGCTATTCAGGAGCATATATGGTATCTGGAACAAAAAGGCCAACTCTGCAGAGCCAGAGGGAACATGGTGCAAGATGAGGTTAAGAGGCAGGACAATGCTAGATCAGGCCATGATATGGATTTTAACTTTCATTCTGAGAGTACAGAAACCATTGGAGAATTTTCAGGAGAGTGACATAGTAATATTTACATTTCTGAAAAATTATTTCTGGCCATTATATGAAGACTGAGTGGACGGATGAGGGAGAAATAGAGGCCAAGAGACCTATTATGGAGCTTCAGAAGTAGTTTAGGCAAGAGATGGAGGTGGCTTGGACCAGAATGTTAGTAGAGGAGATAGAAGTGGATAGACTTGAGAGACGCTGAGAAGGCCGACTGAAAAAACTTGGGCAGGAATCCCAGAGTCACACCTAGATGGATGGTGGTTCCATTTATCAAGAGAGACAAAAATGATAATGAAATCATATATTCAGAAACACATGGAATTCGGCTAAGTGGAGAGAGAGAGAAACTGGTAGCTAGAGAAACTGGCAGGAGCAAGTGAAGGATTTAAGAGTGAGCAGGATGATTTATAAATGTATAGATTTAGAGACCTCTTAAAGTTGAAGTGCTCCAGAAGTTAGCCCATGGTCTCTTTTATTTACACTTTCTTCTTTTTTAATTCATCCACTATCGTGGCTTTACTTATATGCTGACAACTGCCAAATTTCTATCTCCCTCTTTCTGGAACTCCAGGCTAATATATCCAACCTGCTATTGAAATCTCTCTTTTTTGGCCTAACAGACATCTAACTCAACATCTCCAAAACTGAACTGCTACTCTTACCCCCAAAGCTGTTCCTCTCACAGCTTTCCCCATCTCAGCTGATGGCAACTTGCTCAGACCTCAGGCTTTGGAAACATTTTCTCCTCTTTCTCTTCATCTCAACATTTTGTTGGCTCTATCTCCAAACATATCCAGAATCTGATCACATTACAGTACTTCTACTGCTACCATTCTGGTCCAAACCACCACCATTTTTATTTTGAGTTATTGCAAGAGCTTCCCAAATAGGTCTTCTTACTTGTATTTTTGTGTTCCCTCCCACAATCTAGTCTCAATTAGAGTGATCCTTCTGACATATTAGTCAGATCATCTGCTTACAACTTAATGATTTCCAGTTCAGTCTGTAAATGTCAAAGTCCATAGTGATGAACAGAGCCCTACATGATCCAGTTCCATTACTTCTGACCTTCATTCTATTGCTTTTCGTTTCACTTACTCTGTCCAGTCATTCCTGGCTTCCTTGCTGGTCCTCACATTGTTCGGGCACAATCCCACCTTAGAGTCTTTCATTGGTTGAGGACTCTGTCTGGACTGCTCTTCTTAGACAATCAAATTGCTAACTCCCTCATCTCCAAATCTTTGCCCTAATGTCAACTTCTTCCATAAAGCCCACACTGACCGTTCTATTTTGAACTGCAATTTGCCCCTCTTCCCACTTCCAGATTCCTCTTACTTTTTTTCTACTTTTGTTTTCATAGTACTTATCAGCATCTAACATACTATATGTTGCCATTATTACGTCTAACTAAGGGTTCGCTCAGTCGTGTCCGACTCTTTGCGACCCCGTGGACTGTAGCCCACCAGGCTCCTCCGTCCATGGGATTCTCCAGGCAAGAGTACTGGAGTGGGTTGCCATTTCCTTCTCCAATTACGTCTATGGTTCAGTATCTAATACCCACCTTCCTCACCACCCTGACTGGATGTAACTTTCATAAGGGCAAGAATGATCTGTTTTGCTCTGATGTAGTCTAGCCTGTGCCCAGGATAGAATCTGGAATCAGTAGTCTTTTAATATTTGAATGAATGCACCGACAGGAAGAAGCCTGAAGAATGGGAAAGCCTGAGGCAGGGAAAAGAATGATGAATATAGCAAGATATAGAAAATACAAGTGGGTTTGGGACCAAGCACACACAATATGGAATTATCTGTAGCCCTACAATGGCACCTCTCAGTTGTATCACATCCTAATGAAACCATTTCCAGCTCTTTAACCCTCGCCCTCAACGCCCGTGCGTTCAGGTTAAAGCGTCTGCCTCCAATGCGGGAGACCTGGGTTCAGTCCCTGGATCGGGAAGACTCCCCTGGAGAAGGAAATGGTAACCCACTCCAGTATTCTTGCTTGGACGGAGTATGGACGTTCCATGGACGGAGAAGCCTGATAGGCTACAGTCCACGGGGTCGCAAAGAGTTGGACACGACTGAGCGACTTCACTTTCACTTCACTTTAGTGTCCATCTAAGTCCCTGGCACACAGTGTTCAGAAAAGGTTGTCCGATCAATTAAACCAATGTTTCTGTGTCCCAAACAACTACTCCCGAGCTCCTATCGAATGTACTCTCGGTATAATTCTTTCTGCAGCCTTCAACCCCCTACACCGCTCACTTCGTATCGCGAGCTCTAGGAGACGTCCCGCATTTATGACGTAATAAGACAGCGCCCTGGGGAAAGAGGCCGATTGAGTAAACTCCGGATCACGTGCCCAGATTGGGCGGGGCGTTGGAGTTCATATCCCAGTGTCCTTTGTATCTACTTCCTTTTTGTCCCTTTCCGGCGTTCAAGATGTCGAAGCGAGGTGAGGTTTTGACTTTGGAAGATCCTTCGCCATCTGTTGTGCTGTGGCAGCTGGCCTTGCCGGCAGCGGCGGCCGTGGGCAGCTGGGGCGATTTGCTCTGCTCGAGGCCAGAGAGGGCTTGGAGGGTTCATCGGGAGAGCACCGGGAGAGCCCCTGAAAGTGACGGGGCCGGCTGGAGGGTTGAGTTGGCAGGATCCAGTCGTGACTCTAGATCGAACTCTGCTGGTTCACGCCGGGTCACCACTGCAGTAACGGGATTGAAGTTGGACTGACTTAAGCCCCAGTGTGGGCGGCTTGTGCAGTCTCCCACCCTGCAGGAAGAATTGCGTGGTGCAAAAGTTGGATATAGAATTGAGTCTTCCAGGCCAGTTAGTTTCAGTCTAATGTCGTGGTAGTGAGGACTTGGCTATTGGCCTTGAGAAGTGGGTGGCTCATGGGTCAGGGAGTGTGTGGATTCCTAGAGAGAACGAATCTACATCGTGCCGTTTCGCAAAGCATAGCGAGTGAACTTCTACTTTAAGCATGTGAAAGGGACTCCGAACCATGACTGGGCAGTTACCTCCTGTTTCCCTTCCTACTTACAGGACGTGGTGGGTCCTCTGGTGCGAAATTCCGGATTTCCTTGGGTCTTCCGGTTGGAGCCGTGATCAACTGTGCTGACAACACAGGTGAGACCTTCGGCTGCCCCCTGCCATACTCACCCTTTTAAAAGCACTCAGTGGGCCTTTTGCTGATGACCCGCTGAGCCGTCAAGAAAGGGCAGAGTGAAAACACCGCTTTTGGGTGAAGCGGCAGCATGTTGTGTTGTTTTGCTTCAATCGGTGGTGTGACAAGGTGTTCCACCTAGTGGGGACTGTCTGCTTGGGAGTGTGATGGAGGAGGTGGTGTTGGAAAATCGCAGCGCTGCCTGATTGGCCCTCAAAAGTAGTCTCCATATTTGTTTACATTCTTTTATAGGAGCCAAAAATCTGTATATCATCTCTGTGAAGGGGATCAAGGGACGATTGAATAGACTTCCTGCTGCTGGTGTGGGTGACATGGTAATGGCCACAGTCAAGAAAGGCAAACCAGAGCTCAGAAAGAAGGGTGAGTAGAGAGATGGAATTCTCCTTTTGGTCTCTGGACAGTTGAAAGATTTCTCTCATTATTGGAAAAATGGGACAGTAATTTTGCCATTCTCTTAAAGCTTGATCTAGTTCACAATAGTTAACAGACTTGTCTTACATACCTACACCTTAAATAGAAGCAAGAGCCCTGTCCTACTGGGATTTGAAGTCCATCCACATGATTCCTTCCCAAGCTGTCTCCTTTTAGCTCTTGTTTTTCTGTTCCAACTTATATTCCTTCCTTTGTGCCTCAGATTCTTGCTGTGTCCCCTATCTGGAATATTCTAATTCTAGTCATCTGCTCATTTCCTTCTTGACACCTCTCCTTACCCCATTCTCTCCCCTTTCCCAAATAACCTTGAATCCAGGTGGTAATTTTTGTATATGACATTTAGGGTTGTCTGCTCTGTGAGAGCAGATAATTGTCTTTAGTTAGTTGCTGATTCCTTGGCTACAGACTAGGTGGTACCAGGTTAGAGCTCAGCCTTAAGACCTGAATCACCCCAGGCAAAAGTTTCTTTTCAGGAACTAATTTGAAAGGGAGTAATGATACATACAGAAAAGGAAATGGCAGCCCACTCCAGTATTCTTGCCTGGAAAATTCCGTGGACGTCGGAGCCTTGTAGGCTACTATCCATGGGGTCGCAAAGAGTTGGACACGACTGAGCGACTTGACTTTTCACTTTCTAATGATACATAGATGAGATTAACTCAGGGTTGTGACTGAACAAAAAGTTCAGTGGTTATTTCTAAATCTCTTCTGATAGAAACTGAAACCTGAGGCTGCTCATTGCCTAATTGTGGACCACCCCATAACGTTTTCCTACTACATGTATGGATTAGGGGTTGGGGCTGAGACAGTGCTGAATTGTCTGGCTTTACAGCTTCTGATGTTCAGTGCACTTGACATTCCAGCTTTGTTTTGACCTCCAGTCTGCACTTGGGGACTTGGTAGGCAAGGAAAAACCATTGCAGTTAAGCACTGATAAAGCAGTGTGTTGATCAGGGTCAGCATGCAACTGGACAGGCTGTCCTCCTAGAACACTTGCTGGGTCTGGTCTGTGGCCTGGGAAGCTGTCAGCGAAGGGCAGAGCAGTTATCCATCACTGTGGGTGAGATGGCAGCAGGGCATGCTGTCTGTCTCAATCAGTTGTGGGACAGACCAGAGAACACTCTTGTTTTAAAACTAGGTCTGGCTTTCCAGCTCTGTTACTTTATTCTGCAGGCCTTGTTTCTTCTAAATGATACCGTTAGCCCTTGAACAGCATGGGTTTGAACTGCACGGGTGCACTTTAACACAGATTTTTTTCCTGCTAAATATATATTACTGTACCACACAACCTGCGGTTGAATCAGCAGATACAGAGGGTCAACTAAAAGTTACAGATGGGTTTTAGACTGCACATTATAATGTGCAGAAATGTGGGACAGGACTGGAAATCCAGAATCCTGAATTCATATGACCTTATTTGTTAGATTCATTTGTGAGAATTGCTAAATACATAAGGATCCAATGGAGAGTCTCAGTCAGCATGACCTGTCACTCAGTTTCTATCCCATTGTTAAAAACTCAAAAGACTGTGAACACAATACTTGTTTTAAGAATAGCCAGCATCCCTGTCCTTAAAAAATCCCCTATTTCTAGTCTAATCTTAAAATATGGGGCTTCCCTGGTAGCTCAATCGGTAAAGAGTCTGCCTGCAGGGCAGGAGACCCGGTTTGATCCCTGGGTCAGGAAGATTCCCTGGATATAGAAATGTATAATCATTTATAGTGATTGTGTTCTGTGCACGTGCCGTGAGATATTTAGGTTAATTCACAAAGTTTGCCTATTAAAACATGTGCCTTGCAGTATAAATGGCATAAAGTGCTAATTTTATATCACAGTTTGTACTTGGAGGTCTTGATAGAAATGAGGATGGAATATTTATTGTGTAATGAGGAGTTACTGGCTTGGCCTTTCTAGTATGAGGAAGGTCTGTTTCTCATTTCTATGACATTGGGATTTTAACAGTACCTACCTCTTGGGTGAAGTAGGGAAATGTATAGAAAGTGCTTAACAAGTTTCCTGTTGGTATGTTGCTGATCTGTACTCCCAGAGTACAGATTCATGCTTGTAAGGAAATGCTTATAGTTTGAACTTAGAAGTAAGGTCTTTTCTTAAGGGGTGATGGATATTTATTCTCTTTCGCACTTGATTTTAGGAAATGAAAAAGCTAATGAGGATGCATTCTGTCCAAATGGGGAATGTTGGGAAGCTAGACAGGTGTAAAAACTGCTTTCTCATGGTGACATTGGTACTTGACAGATTTAATGACAACTTTTTTTTTTCCCCACTCAGTACATCCAGCGGTGGTAATTCGACAACGAAAGTCATACCGGAGAAAAGATGGTGTGTTTCTTTATTTTGAAGATAATGCAGGGGTCATAGTAAACAATAAAGGCGAGATGAAAGGTAAGAAAGAATCCACGTCTTTGTTCAGCTTGTGAGATTTGATGATTCACCTCAAGAAGTGTGCAAGGAAAGGACCGTTTGAGCTTATGCATCGCTTCATTCTTTTATGCAGGTTCTGCCATCACAGGACCAGTTGCAAAGGAATGTGCAGACTTGTGGCCCAGGATTGCATCCAATGCTGGCAGCATTGCGTGATTCTTTGGTGTATTTGTAAAAAAAATAAAAATTATTTGCTCCCAATGCTTGCCCTCCTGTTTGTTTCTACATGTTACTCTTGATACCACCTAATCCTTACCTGCATTTTTAGTTCTTAAATTACAGATGATACATACTCTCTGGTTACAGGTTACCCCAGGTAACTGCCCTGCAATTAGAAAGGTATTTGAGATAAGGTACAATGTATGGTCAGATCCTGGACACTCATTGACTTCAAGGAATGATGTGAATAGGGACACCCTTTGGGGTACACGTGTATATAGTGTACACTTTGCAGTTACAGGTTTTCTTTGGGTAAGTTGGTGCATGAATGCATTTATATTTATAAAACCTAACACATGGTAATTGTTCTCATGAAAGATGACTAAGTTGTTAATATCAACAAGTCTTTTAATTTTTCCTATCAAAACTATTTCGACAGCATACATCTTCCAAACCCTAGCTTGAGAATAAAAGATGATAGAATGTTAACACAGCAGGCTAATACCCTTTTTCCTCCCCCAAGCCATGAGAGTTGATTTAGGTGACATGCAATGGCAACCCACTACAGTACTCTTGCCTGGAAAATCCCACGGACGGGGGAGCCTGGTGGGCTACCGTCTATGAGGTCGCACAGAGTCGGACAAGACTGAAGTAACTTAGCAGCAGCAGCAGTGACCTGGGTCTAGATCTTGTGACCCCATGGACTGTATCCTGCCAGGCTCTGTCCATGGGATTCTCCAGGCAAGAATACTAGAGTGGGTTGCCATTTCCTTCTCCAAGGGATTTTCCTGACCCAGGGATTGAACCCTGGTTTCCTTCACTGAAGGCTGATTCTTTACCAACTCAGCTACCAGGGAAGCAGGCATAATGCAACCTTTTTGCTTTTGTATAATAAACAGGCTTCCCTCAGCTCACTGGGTAAAAATCTGCCTGCAATGCAGGAGACCCAGGTTCTACCCTGGGTTGGGAAGATCCCCTGGAGAAGGAAATGGCAACCCCACTTCCAGTACTCTTGCCTGGAGAATCCCATGGACAGAGGAGCTTGGCAAGATACAGTCCATGGGGGTTACAGCAGTCAGACATGACTTAGCAATGAAACAACCAACACAATAAACTAACAAAAGAATTCCTGAATTTGTTGCCTCATTTGTGAAATAACACCAGTTTGTATGATGAGCAGAGGAATTTGTATGAGGCCATTTGTAAAGCATCTATATAAAGGGAAGTTGGGGAAGTAATCACTTAAACAATAATTGGAGAAAATGACTTCATGTTTTGCTGTATCCTATTATATTAGCCCACCAAGCTCCTCCGTCCATGGGATTCTCCAGGCAAGAATACTGGAGTGGGTTGCCATTTCCTTCTCCAGGGGATCTTCCTGACCCAGGGATCGAACCCAGGTCTCCCACATTGCAGCCAGACGCTTTAACCTCTGCACCACCAGGGGGAGCCCTCATAATATACACAAAATTAACCAAAGGGAAAAAGTATGGTAATATGTATCAACTTACTGTTTTGATGGATTTTTAAATTTATCAGGAGGAGGTATATTAGCTGGTGAATTGGGTAGGGAGGGGAGAAGTGATCTAAGTGGATATACTGAAAGTCAGGAGGTAAGTTCTGGTTCTTGATCTGCCACTAAATGAATTAGGAAATATGCCAACATTGTCGAGCTTCCAGTTGCTCAGTCATGTCCGACTCTGCGACCCCATGAATCGCAGCATGCCAGGTCTGTGTCCATCACCAACTCCTGGAGTTTACCCAAACTCATGTCCATCGATGATCCAGCCATCTCATTATCCTCTGTCATCCCCTTCTCCTCCCGCCCCCAGTCCCTCCCAGCATCAGGGTCTTTTCCAAAGAGTCAACTCTTCGCATGAGGTGGCCAAAGTACTGGAGTTTCAGCTTCAACATCAGTCCCTCCAATGAACACCAGGACTGATCTCCTTTAGGATGGACTGGTTGGATCTCCTTGCAGTCCAAGGGACTCTCAAGAGTCTTCTACAACACAATTCAAAAGCATCAATTCTGTGCTCAGCCTTCTTTACAGTCCAACTCTCATATGACTACTGGAAAAACCATAGCCTTGACTAGACGGACCTTTGTAGGCAAAGTAATGTCTCTGCTTTTGAATATGCTATCTAGGTTGGTCATAACTTTTCTTCCAAGGAGTAAGCGTCTTTTTATTTCATGGCTGCAATCACCATCTGCAGTGATTTTGGAGCCCAAAAAAATAAAGTCTGACACTGTTTCCACAGTTTCTCCATCTATTTCCCATGAAGTGATGGGACCAGATGCCATGATCTTCGTTTTCTGAATGTTGAGCTTTCAGCCAACTTTTTCACTCTCCTCTTTCATCAAGAGGCTTTTTAGTTCCTGTTCACTTTCTGCCATAAGGGTGGTGTCAACTTACTGTTCTGTAAAATGCGAGTTGGAAGTAGATGCTGTCTGAACTGATCCGTTCAGGGTTCAGGCTTTTCAAAGGAACTGGGTTTGGGAAATGTACATAACAACGTGGGAGCAGAGAACCTTGTTCTTAAAAGCAGCACGGGGAGTTGGGACCGACTGCGCTCACAGCCGCATTCGGTCATCCCGCTTCTCTTCAATCTCTGATTCCTCTTGCATAGTTCCCTCCTAGACATCCCTCACCTCGGGACCATGCAAGCAACTACCCCCACATCCCTGTGAGGCTACCGCGTAGGATGGGGACAATAGGGTTTGTGTCCCCTACTGTGACGCCGACGTGATGTTTAATTCCACGTCACAATGTGCCGGGGAGCCTCCACCTAGGACACTCCGCTTCTGCCAGAAAAGCCCTCGGAGGCTGCGGTGGTCTGGATGGCGCACCTTTGCGCGTGTCCTCTGCGGCGGGAGAAGGGGTTCATTCTGGATGGGGTGGCGGTGAGCACCATGGCCCGCTCCTACGAGCACCTGAGGCCCAAGCTCTGGTCGGCGATTCCGCCCTACAATGCGCAGCAGGACTACCACTCCCGCCGGTACTTCCGGAGCCGCGTGGTTCCGCCCATCCTGCGGAAGACTGATCAGGTACCCGAGCCCCGCGTAGGACCCGGCTATCTGCGCCCACAGAGCTTGGCCCAGGTGGCGGGCTGACTTCCCAGATCCGGGCGTCTCATGCCAGCGCCCTCACCACCACGGAGGCTGCCCGATTTGCACCTCTCAGCTTTCTGGATGAAACTCCAGAATTGCTGGAGGCAGGAGACAGGTGTTGAGCGCGAACTTTCTGAGCTCACCTTCCATGCCTGAATTTGAGAATGATCTCATTTCAGATCTCTGCGAGCCTCTGCCAAAGAAATCGGGTTCGTTGTCCTTTTTGGCGTCACGGATTCACCCTTTGGGGTGATCTCTTGCCACAAATTCTCAAAGCCCGACCGTCCGAGGCCCACTAGGCGAGGTGCCCTCGGTCCGGTGACGGACGTAATGCGACCTTCTTTGAACAGACTGGAAGGAAACCTCCCAACTTACCCAGCCCTCGCTTCTACTTAGTTGCACATCCCCTTTAGGGGATCAAAGATTCTGAGGCTATTACAGGCTGACGGCTCCAATTTTTTTCAACATTTTTGCTTCCTGTATTTGTGACTATTAATACATATCAGTGATACGGGGAGAGGAGGACTGAATGCGGGTTATTCTGTGAACATATCTTGGAGTTTCAGTGGTCCCAGGTGATTGTGTGTGCGCATGTGCGTTCGTTCAGTGCAGGCCCACGGACCCACATCGGTGTGTGCCATATTTGGGTGTGTTCGCTGGCTACTCATGTAATATTTATAACACGAGGAAACAGAATCTGGGTGAAAACTCCAGAACTCAAAAGTTCGAAAAATAATATGATGTACATACTTTTGAAACTATGTTCCATTTTGTAAGTTTTCTTTAATCGTCACAGCCACTGTTTGTGGTAGGTATTATTTTCATGTAAGTGAAGATCGTGTTTACTGAAATTTGCCAGACCCTTTATTTGAGGCCAGTTTATGTCTCACTTCAACCTCAAAGCACTGTCGAGGAAAATGAGCTCCAAAAAAGCTGTGTCTCTGACCTAAGGTCTTGTTAGGAGCAGAACTGGAATTAGAACCAGTCTTCCCTGATAGTTCAGACAGTAAAGAATCTGCCTGTGATGTGGGAGACCTGGGTTCAATCCCTGGGTTGGGAAGACCCCTGGAGAAGGGAATGGCTACCCCTCTCCAGTATTCTTGCTTGGAGAATTTCATGGACAGAGGAGTCTGGCAGACTACAGACTATGGGGTCCCAAAGAGTTGGATAGGACTGAGCGACTAATGCTTTCTCTGGCATTAGACACTGAGCCTGTAACTACCAAACTACAATGCATCTCGCTGAAAGGCAATAGCTCACCAAGTATATTTAATCTGTCTGGCCCTTTTACCCCTGGGCTCTGACGTCTCCCTCCCCCAGCAAGACAGGAGGCAGGGGTTGGACTGTGCTTTTTTCGGCATCATGGCTGACAGTCTTCTGCATTTTCTCTCTCACAGGATCACGGCGGTACAGGAAGGGATGGCTGGATAGTGGATTATTTCCACATCTTCGGGCAAGGACAGAGATACCTCAACAGGAGAAACTGGGCAGGGGCAGGCAAGTGCCACCTCCCTTTGCAATCTCATCCTGATCTCACCTGGGAAGAGTGGTGTGCCTTCCACAGTGAGAGAAACTGGGTCCTAAAGAGACCCGGAAGGGAAAGAGACCCAGCGACTGACTGCATCCTCCCGTTTTCTTCTCATGCATGAGCAGATGGTGTTACAGTGCTCCCTGATAGTTAGTTATTGAGCACCCACTGTATGTCAGGTGCTTTTTACCCTCAGAATGTCCTCAGTTACAGCCAGGGAAGTTGAGTTTCAGAGAGTTAAAATGATTTGTTAAGAAGGGTTGGAGTTCCCTGGTGGCTCAGTGGTAAAGAATCTGCCTGCCAGTACAGGAGACGTGGTTTCAGTCCCTGCTTTGGGAAGACCCCCTGGAGGAGGAAATGGCACCCCGCTCCAGTATTTTTGCCTGGGAAATCCCATGGACAGAGGAGCCTGGCAGGCGCTAGTCTATGGGGTCGCAAGAGTCAGACACGGCTTAGCAACTACACCACCACCATCACCAAGAAGGGCTGAGCTGAGATTGAAATTACACTGTTTCCAAGGAAAGCCTGTGTTCTCATCGCTCCCAGAGCAGACTGTGTCCTGCTCACTCTGCAGGCCCAATTTAGCAGCAGTAGGAAAAGGGAGCACTGAGAGCTGTTTTTCTAGAGCTGTTTTTTCTGGCAGGGTAAGCCCTCCTCCTACCCCACCTAGTCAAATGATCCCTCGCACCATTGGCCAAATTGAGCTCATCTGTTTTCTCCAGATGGGTCAGAGACAAGGGTCAAATCTTCTCAGTTCTCCAGGGTGCAAGGCAAGTTCAGCCATGCCCAGAACTTTCTGGCCCTTCTTCTCCCAGCACATATCATTCATGCTACCTCTGCATGCTACCCTAGTATGAGGACTGGTTTCCAGGATGCCATCTGTCTCCTCCACCTCATCCACCCTTGGCTCTTCAGGACTCAGGGTTCAGAAGGGACATGGGAGCACCGTGGCTATAACTGAGTGAGCCTCCTATACCAGCCAAGTGGGAGTAGGGAAAACAAGAAAGGGCTGAATACAGGCTCAGGCCTCTCTCTCTGTCCCCCAAGGGCATTCTCTCCAGCAAGTGACCGGGCATGACCACTATAATACCAATCTGAAAGCAACCCAGGGGTTCAATGGTCGGTTTGGCTATCGCCGGAACACCCCAGCCCTTCGCCACTACCCATCTGTCTTTGGAGAGATCACCCGGTTCCCTCTGTTTTAACAGCAGCTCTTCTCCTCATGCTCTTCCACCTGAATTTCTAAGACAGAAGTGTATAAGAACTCTCAGTGTTATTTGATATTAAAACTTCTGTGTAAGTGCCTCAGTGTGCTGTCTCATCTGGAAAGCTAGTTTGTCCACCCTCAGCTTCTCTACCCTGTGGAGGAGGTGGGAGGGGAAAGGGTGTCTCAGGCTGTGCCCTTAAACTCCATGTAAATAGAGGGCCAGACTTGAAAGGAGAAGCCTCTGGTCTCCCCTGTATAAGGAGGAAGCACACTACTTAAGCCCTCAGAAACTCTTCTCCAGGCATCAGGAGGACCCAGATCAGAAGCTACCTACTGTTTCCATCAAGAACAGAGCAGGCAACGTGGCCACAGGGATTGTTGGTTGTCCTGAGAAGTTCCTGATTTTTCTGGATCCTCCCATCCAAAAGAATTGATGTCTTCCTCCTCCTTCCCACCCTCAACTCATCACGAGGCAGGGGATGAGCAGGGTGATATCTGGAGCTGAGGATCATGACACAGTAATATGGTGTTTGTGGAAGCTTTCTCTGCTAATGCTATATCAATTTCCTTTTCAGCTGGTTTCCAGTGTGTCAGTTTTCAAGTGCCCCCACCCCTTTTATTGGTGGCCAAGAAAAAAGCCAAAGCAGATTCCAGATACAAAGGGAGTGGAGCTTTAGAATTACAAAGCTTGCAGGAATTCTATGGTGGGTGGAAATTGTTTGTGTTGAGTCACCATAAGTAGACGAGGAAGACATCTCCAATAGGCCCTGGGGGTATAGCTCAGGGGTAGAGCATTTGACTGCAGATCAAGAGGTCCCTGGTTCAAATCCGGGTGCCCCCTTCCTTCTTTACCATTTTACATCCATTAAATACTTCACTCCCAGCCCCAGGATGACTAGAGGAGGAAGACAAGAACTCCCAAGGGATTCTTGTCCAGCTAAACTAGTTACTTTCGTATTCCAAACAATGAGGATAAATCCCTGGAGGATTCCACTGGTCTTCAATTAAGACAAAGTCCCTGAGGAAATTCTTAGATCTGAGAGCTGTGATTACAATTTATCGATATGATGTGTGACAGAATAAAGATAAAGAGGTTGGTATAACATATATAGTTGAGCCTTACTACACACAAGGCTGCGGTGAATTAAAGGATGAAAGAGATATCCCACGTCCAAGGTAAGAGAAACCCAAGTAAGACAGTAGGTGTTGCAAGAGGACATCAGAGGGCAGACACACTGAAACCATAATCGCAGAAAACTAGTCAATCTAATCACACTAGGACCACAGCCTTGTCTAACTCAATGAAACTAAGCCATGTCCATGGGGCCACCCAAGATGGGCGAGTCATGGTGGAGAGGTCTGATAGAATGTGGTCCACTGGAGAAGGGAATGGCAAACCATTTCAGTATTCTTGCCTTGAGAACCCCATGAACAGTATGAAAAGATAAAATGATAGGATACTGAAAGAGGAATTCCCCAGGTCAGTAGGTACCCAATATGCTACTGGAGATCAGTGGAGAAATAACTCCAGAAAGAATGAAGGGATGGAGCCAAAGGAAAAACAATACCCAGTTGTGGATGTGACTGGTGATACAAGTAGGATCCGATGCTGTAAAGAGCAATATTGCATAGGAACCTGGAATGTCAGGTCCATAAGGTGAATGTGAAGTCCCTCAGTCATGTCTGACTCTTCAGGACCCCGTGGACCGTAACCTACTAGGCTTCTCCTTCCATGGGATTCTCCAGGCAAGAATACTGGAGTGGATTACCATTTCCTTCTCTAGGGGATCTTCCCAACCCAGGGATCAAACCCAGGTCTCCCGCATTGGAGGCAGACACTTTAACCTTTGAGCCACCAGGGAAGCCTATGAATCAAGGCAAATTGGAAGTGGTCAAATAGGAGATGGCAAGACTGAATGTCAAGATTCTAGGAATCAGTGAACTAAAATGGACTGGAATGGGTGAATTTAACTCAGATGACCAGTGTATCTACTACTGCGGGCAGGAATCCCTTAGAAGAAATGGAGTAGCCATCATGGTCAACAAAAGAGTCCGAAATGCAGTACTTAGAGGCAATCTCAAAAATGACAGAATGATCTCTGTTAGTTTCCAAGGCAAACCATTCAGTATCACAGTAATCCAAGTTTATGCCCCAACCAGTAACGCTGAAGAAGCTGAAGGTGAACGGTTCTATGAAGACCTACAAGACCTTTTAGAACTAACACCCATAAAAGATGTCCTTTTCATTATAGGGGACTGGAATGCAAAAGTAGGAAGTCAAGAAACACCTGGAATAACAGGCAAATTTGGCCTTGGAATGCGGAATGAAGCAGGGCAAAGACTAATAGAGTTTTGCCACGAAAATGCACTGGTCATAGCAAACACCGTCTTCCAACAACACAAGAGAAGACTCTACACATGGACATCACCAGATGGTCAACACCGAAATCAGATTGATTATATTATTGCAGCCAAAGATATATTGATTATATCTTTGCAGCCAAAGATGGAGAAGCTCTATACAGTCAACAAAAACAAGACCAGGAGCTGACTGTGGCTCAGATCATGAACTCCTTATTGCCAAATTCAGACTTAAATTTAAGAAAGTATGGGAAAACCGCTAGACCATTCAGGTATGACCTAAGTCAAATCCCTTATGATTATACAGTGGAAGTGAGAAATAGATTTAAGGGACTAGATCTGATAGATAGAGTGCCTGATGAACTACGGACGGAGGTTCGTGACATTGTAGAGGAGACAGGGATCAAGACCATCCCCATGGAAAAGAAATGCAAAAAAGCAAAATGGCTGTCTGAGGAGGCCTTACAAATAGCTGTGAAAAGAAGAGAAGTGAAAAACAGAGGAGAAAAGGAAAGATATAAGCATCTGAATGCAGAGTTCCAAAGAATAGCAAGAAGAGATAAGAAAGCCTTCCTCAGCGATCAATGCAAAGAAATAGAGGAAAAGAACAAAATGGGAAAGACTAGAGATCTCTTCAAGAAAATTAGAGATACCAAGGGAACATTTCATGCAAAGATGGGCTCGATAAAGGACAGAAATGGTATGGACCTAACAGAAGCAGAAGATATTAAGAAGAGGTGGCAAGAATACACAGAAGAACTGTACAAAAAAGATCTTCACGACCCAGATAATCACGATGGTGTGATCACTCACCTAGAGCCAGACATCCTGGAATGTGAAGTCAAGTGGGCCTTAGGAAGCATGACTATGAACAAAGCTAGTGGAGGTGATAGAATTCCAGTTGAGCTATTTCAAATCCTGAAAGATGATGCTGTGAAAGTGCTGCACTCAATATGCCAGCAAATTTGGAAAACTCAGCAGTGGCCACAGGACTGGAAAAGGTCAGTTTTCATTCCAATTCCAAAGAAAGGCAATGCCAAAGAATGCTTAAACTACTGCACAATTGCTCTCATCTCACACACTAGTAAAGTAATGCTCAAAATTCTCCAAGCCAGGCTTTAGCAATACATGAATTGTGAACTTCCAGATGTTCAAGCTGGTTTTAGAAAAGGCAGAGGAACCAGAGATCAAATTGCCAACATCTGCTGGATCATGGAAAAAGCAAGAGAGTTCCAGAGAAACATCTATTTCTGCTTTATTGACTATGCCAAAGCCTTTGACTGTGTGGATCACAATAAACTGTGGAAAATTCTTCAAGAGATGGGAATACCAGACCACCTGACCTGCCTCTTGAGAAACCTATATGCAGGTCAGGAAGCAACAGTTAGAAGTGGACAAGGAACAACAGACTGGTTCCAAATAGAAAAAGGAGTACGTCAAGGCTGTATATTGTCACCCTGCTTATTTAACTTATATGCAGAGTACATCATAAGAAACGCTGGGCTGGAAGAAGCACAAGCTGGAATCAAGATTGCTGGGAGAAATATCAATAACCTCAGATATGCAGATGACACCACCCTTATGGCAGAAAGTGAAGAGGAACTAAAAAGCTTCTTGATGAAAGTGAAAGAGGAGAGTGAAAAAGTTGGCTTAAAGCTCAACATTCAGAAAACGAAGATCATGGCATCTGGTCCCATCACTTCATGGGAAATAGATGGAGAAACTGTGGAAACAGTGTCAGACTTTATTTTTGGGGGGCTCCAAAATCACTGCAGATGGTGGTTGCAGCCATGAAATTAAAAGACACTTACTCCTTGGAAGAAAAGTTATGACCAACCTAGATAGCATATTCAAAAGCAGAGACATTACTTCGCTGACTAAGGTCCATCTAGTCAAGGCTATGGTTTTTCCAGTGGTCATGTATGGATGTGAGAGTTGGACTGTGAAGAAAGCTGAGTGCCGAAGAATTGATGCTTTTGAACTGTGGTGTTGGAGAAGACTCTTGAGAGTCCCTTGGACTGCAAGGAGATCCAACCAGTCAATTCTGAAGGAGATCAGCCCTGGGATTTCTTTGGAAAGAATGATGCTAAAGCTGAAACTCCAGTACTTTGGCCACCTCATGGGAAGAGTTGACTCATTGGAAGAGTTGACTCATTGGAAAAGACTCTGATGCTGGGAGGGATTGGGGGCAGGAGGAGAAGGGGATGACAGAGGATGAGATGGCTGGATGGCATCCCGGACTCAATGGACATGGGTTTGGGTGGACTCTGGGAGTTGGTGATGGACAGGGAGGCCTGGTGTGCTGCGATTCATGGCGTCGCAAAGAGTTTGACATGACTGAGCAAGTGAACGTAACTGAACTGAAGTATTCTTCTTCTCCAAGAAGAGTCTATTTTTCCCTCAAAGTCCTTTCTACTGCTGTTTCTTTTGGTTTGGGATTCTTGTGTTGAGAGCATTCACCAATTAACTCCGTAGGATAAAGGCCATTGGAAACTCTGTGTTCTTGGGTAGGGCTTGCTGACTGGTGAACTTCCTTGTGAGAAACCCAATGCTGAGCAGCTTTTTCATTTGGGAACTTCCAAACGTCTGTATCTGTGGATCACTATCCCCTACATTCCTCAGGTCATTTAGTTTCTCCATAGAAAAATTCTGCAATCTCCAGCCTAGAATAAACACATTGATGCTATCATTTGGGGAGTAGGACAGGGAGGAGGAATGGAATTAGTGATCCTGTTTTTTAATAAGCAGACTTTCAGTTAATCCCCACCGCAGATTCTGAAAGCCCTTGGCCATCCAACTGGAACCAGAGGAGTCTCTCAGGTTCAGTCTCTTCAACAAATCGTTCACCTCTGGGATTGGAAATACAGAGATTAAAAATCTCAACTGCTCCTTATACAGACTTTCACCAAAATTCCCTATTTGCAGCCCACCTGGTGGTGCCAAGTTCCTGGTTTTCCCAGGGTTCCTCAACTATCAGTTCTCTTCTCTGTTCCTCTCCACAGTTCTCTCTCTTGGAACCCGGGTTCCATTTTCTGTCTGTATGGATTTGACTAGTGCCTCATACAAGTGGAATCAAACAGTATTTGTCTTTTATGTCTGACTTATTTCACTTAGCATAAAGTGAGGATTCAAGATTCCTCCATGTTGTAGCAGGGGTCATAATGTTAGGGAAAACATGGACTGAAACCATCTACCCTGGTCAGGCACCATAGTAACCATTTGCATGAGCTATTCTACAACAGGAGATTTTGGTAAGAAACACAAAATTAACAAGCCACCACCAACTGAAAAAAATTTGGCAAAGGTCAAAAGGAGATGCCACATGTCCTACCAACCTCCCAGAACCCTCCTTGTTGGAATCTGTCTTGGCTGAGCAATGTGTGTGCCACCAGGATGGAAGGACCCTGAGTCAGAATGATTGGCCAGAGACAACCTGGAAACTTATCCCCTCGCCGTAAACCTGAGACTGAGAGCCACACAGCAGAGCAGGCTTCCTGGGTTCCCTTACCCTCCTGCTCTCTGCCTGGGCATCCCATCCCAGTAAAGCCTCCTGCTTTGTCAGCAAGTGCGCCTCTGTGGACAGTTCATTTCTGAGTCACTTTTGAGACTAGAAGGGGTCCTCCTTCCTGCAACAAGAATTTCATTTCTTTTAAGTTGGTGATTGCAGCCATGAAATTAAAAGACGCTTACTCCTTGGAAGAAAAGTTATGACCAACCTAGATAGCATATTCAAAAGCAGAGACATTACTTTGACAACAAAGGTCCATCTAGTCAAGGCTATGGTTTTTCCAGTGGTCATGTATGGATGTGAGAGTTGGACTGTGAAGAAGGCTGAGTGCCGAAGAATTGATGCTTTTGAACTGTGGTGTTGGAGAAGACTCTTGAGAGTCCCTTGGACTGCAAGGAGATCCAACCAGTCAATTCTGAAGGAGATCAGCCCTGGGATTTCTTTGGGAAGAATGATGCTAAAGCTGAAACTCCAGTACTTTGGCCACCTCATGGGAAGAGTTGACTCATTGGAAAAGACTCTGATGCTGGGAGGGATTGGGGGCAGGAGGAGAAGGGGATGACAGAGGATGAGATGGCTGGATGGCATTACCAACTTGATGGACGTGAGTTTGAGTGAAATCCGGAGTTGGTGATGGACAGGGAGGCCTGGCGTGGTGCAATTCATGGGGTCGCAAAGAATCGGACACGACTGAGTGACTGAACTGAACTGAAGGCTAAATTTATATATACATATATATGTATACATACATATATATACATGGAGAAGGCAATGGCACCCCACTCTAGTCCTCTTGCCTGGAAAATCCCAAGGATGGAGGAGCCTGGTGGGCTGCAGTCCATGGGGTCACTGAGAGTCGGCACGACTGAGCGACTTCACTTTCACTTTTCACTTTCATGCATTGGAGAAGGAAATGGCAACCCACTCCAGTGTTCTTGCCTGGAGAATCCCAGGGACAGGGGAGCCTGGTGGGCTGCCGTCTATGGGGTCGCACAGAGTCGGACACGACTGAAGTGACTTAGCAGTAGCAGCATATATACATATCCATATACACAAATTTATATATACATATATAATATTATGTATATATTATATACAATAATATATAATATATAATAATATATACAATATAAACTATATGTCAGTATATAATATCTTTATATTATTATATATAATAATTTTGTTTAATATTATAATATAATGTATAATAATATAGTATATATTTGGGGGCTTATTGTATATTTTATGCATAATAATTATTATATACACTATATACTTACATACATTACATTATATTACATTGTAATATACATATTACATTATATAATATATAATGATAATATATAATATTATATATATATTCAGAGGTAGAATTGCTGGGTCATATGATAATAATTCTATATAGATAATTTTTTGAGGAACTGCCATATATCCAGAGATATTTTTGAATTATTTATACCTAATGGGCTTCCCTGGTGGCTCAGAGGTTAAAGCGTCTGCCTCCAATGCGGGAGACCTGGGTTCGATCCCTGGGTTGGGAAGATCCCCTGGAGAAGGAAATGGCAATCCACTCAAGTATTCTTGCCTGGAGAATCCCATGGATGGAGAAGCCTAGTAGGTTACGGTCCACGGGGTCGCAAAGAGTTGGACACGACTGAGTGACTTCACTTTCACCTTCACCTTCAGTGGGACCCCGGCCTTCACACTTGTTTCTTTATCTTACAGGTTATTTATCTTACAGGCCATTAATATATATATTATTATATATAATTTATATATGTTAAATAATATTAAAATATTTATATGAATATATAAAAATATATAAATTACTGCTTCCCAGGTGGCTCAGTGGTAAAGAACCTGCCTGTCAGTGCAGGAGACGCAGGAGACATGAGTTCTATCCTTGGGTCTGGAAGGTCCCCTGGAGGAGGAAATGGCAACCCACAACAGTATTCTTGCCTGGAAATGCTATGGACAGAGGAGCCTAGTGGGCTACAGTCCAAGGGGTTGCAGAGTTGGACGAGACTGAGTGCACACACACAGATACACACACACACACACACACACGATATGGTACAAGGGCTTCCCTGGTAGCTCAGATGGTAAACAGTCTGCCTGCAATATACACAATTCCTATATATGTGTGTATTTATATTTGTATATATATTTTTGTTTATCCGTCCATCAGTGGACACTTGTATTGTATTGCTTTCAGCTATTGGCTACTGTGTATAATACTACTATGAACAGTATGAACAGAATATACAAATATTTGTTTGAGTGCCTACATTAGTTTCTTTGGAGTATATACACAGAGGTGGAATTGCTGGGTCATATGATAATTCTATATATAATTTTTTGAGGAACTGCCATATACCCAGAGATATTTTTGAACTATTTATGCCTAGTGGGACCCAGGCCTCCATACTTGTTTTTTTATCTTACAGGTCATTTTAATATGCTTTCAAAATGTAGTGTACTGCCAGAGTCAACACTTAGGTTTCAGCTTCCTCTTCTCTGCTAAATCATAGCCCCTACCATCACCAGTTTCCACGTTCAAAAACTGACCCAGCTCTTCTCTTCCCTTTTCAGTTCTCATTTTTCCATGTCAAGTTATATATGTTATTGTTTTGGCAGAGTTTTGGGAGGGAATGAAGCGAAATACACATGTTGCATGTTTGTTTCTCGATGATAAATTCTTTTTTTGGAGAGGGTGCTGTGCTGCATGGCAAGTGGGATCTTAGTTCTCTAACCAGGGATTGAACTCAAGCCGCCTGCAGCAGAAGCATGGAGTCTTAACCACTGGACCACCAGGGAAATCCCAATAATTACATTTATATGGATTTCATTTATTTATTTTTGGCTGTGCTGGGTCCTGTTGTTGAGCGGGCTTTTCTGTAGTTGTGGCTAGTGGGAGCTACTCTTGTTGCAAAGCACGGGCTCCAGGGTGTGAGGGCTTCAGTAGTTGTGGCTCATGGGTTTAGCTGATTTGCAGCATATGGGATCTTCCTGGATCAGGGATCGAACACTGCATTGGCAGGCGGATTCTTTAACACTGAGCCACCAGGGAAGCCCTATATTGATTTTTAAATGTGTGTAAGTGTGGCCTGTCTCTTGAGTTGGAATTTCTTAGGAGCAACAGCTTTACTGTGCTTGCTCTCTGTAGTGGCCAGGAGTCCTCTTCCATTCTTACATTCACTCGCTTGCTCATATAATCAGAATGCCTACTACATGCTAGATACACATGCTCCTAGATGCTCCTTATAGGATGGCAATTGTTGGGCAAACAACAGACATAACTCTACCAATATACACATTGGGTCGAATGAAAGCTGCCTTCAGTTTCGTGCCCTTTTTGCTGTGTCTCTGTTTTGATAGACACATGCTAAGCCTGTAATCAAAGTTGCTTTCAACATACCTAGCCACCTCCACCTTTTAACACTAGTGATTAAAAGGCCACCCTTTTAATTAAGTGTTGCAACACTTAACAGAATTTGGACTTATTACAGTAAGAGTAGACCCTTTCATTGCCCAGCAGGAGTCCTAACTTCAAGTCCTCTTGCTCTGTATGCAATCACTACACTTTTTTTTGTCTCTTAATAGTTTCCTAGAAACCCGGTAGCTTTGAGTACAGCTCTACCCAGCGTTGCTGAGGAAGTTTTTGAGAGAGTTCAGCTGAAACAAAACTTAATTCATTAAACATCAAAGTGTGGAAGAAGGGACTTCTTCTCTTCTTTTGGTCTCCTTTTACTGGCTGATGGCAACGTGCTGGTGGGGGTCAGAACTCCGTGATGGAGTATCTCAGCACAAGGCAGCTGGTTCCTATTTCAATTCATTTTTTTCCCCACAGAAACCCCTCCATTTTTAAGAGACACCTTAAACCCACCTGGCATCACTTTTACAGGCTTGTTTTAGAGTGATAACCGAAATGTTTAGATGTCCCTTCCCGTGCCACTTAGTAAGAATTGCTTCAGAGGATGGAGCAGGTGCCATACACTCAGTGCTATACTTCAGCTTTGAATCTTGCCCCTCAATTTGCCCCAAGGGTGGGATGGATACTACAGGTATATGCATTTTGACGGTAACTAGTCGACATGTCACAAAAACCTCTGAACCACAGAGTGAAACAATTACCCCTTTTTTTTTCAATTCTTTTTCGTTTCTGAGTAACTTAAGTGGAAAACTGTTTGAGATCATCTCTCTAATGAGAGACCTAAAAGAAAGGTCACTTCTGAATCCTATCTTTTTTTAATCAATGAGAGTAGATGTAAATATCTAGCTAGTGTTTAATAATATTGCATTTGGCTTTTCATTCTGTTTATCACAAGTGATACTGATTTTCTTTTTTTTAATGACAGCCTTATTGATATAATTCATATATGATACAATGTACCTATAAAACATACACAATTCAATGGTTTTAGTATATTCACAGAGTTGTGCAAACCTCACCACAATCAACTGTAGAACCTTTCCTCATCCCCCAAAGAAACCCCGTATCCATTAGCAATCACTCCCCGTTTCCTCCAATCTATCCATCTGCAGATAACCACAGCTCCACTTTTTGTCTCCATGCGTGCTAAGTTGCTTCAGTCGTGGCCGACTAACTTTGCGACCCTGTGGACTGTCCATGGGGCTGCAACAGTCAGACACAGCGACTAAACAACCACCACCACGGACTGTAGCCCACCAGGCTCCTCTGCCCATGGGATTCTCCAGGCAAGAATGCTGGAGTGTGTTGACATGCCCTCCTCCAGGCTCTTCTGCCCATTAGAGGTCAAAGCACAGTTATATATGGTTTTGAGACTGAGGGATGTAACACTGACAGTTTACACAATCCAGGTCTACAGGTGCAATGCAAGCAGTGGTTGAGTCACGAGTCATAGGATTAAGAAGGAAGGTTATCTCCTGAGGAGTTATGACCCTTGATGAGATTAAGAAGGAGTGTTATCTCTAAGGAGGTCTAGTTAATGCAGATACACAATACCCACTAAAGGGGAGGGAGGAGGACCAAATGGACAAAGACAATGTTTAGGTTTAAATTTTTCTTGTCTTGTTTTATTGTTTGTTGGCTACGCTGCGTGCAGCATACATATGTGGGATCTTAGCTCCCCAGCTAAGGATCAACTGTACCTCCGGCAGTAGAAGCAGAGTCTTAACCAGTAGACTGCCACAGAAGTCCCCAAATTTTTCTTGTCTTGTTATAAAATATGAGTTTCATTTCAGTGCTATGAATATTCATATATAACTTTTTGTATGGATATATGTTTTCATTTAACCTATGTATATATATTGAAGAGTGGAATGCTGTGTCATTTGGTAACTATGTTTAACCTTTTGAGTAACCGCTAGACTGTTTTCCAAAGGGTTGATTTTCCTTTACAGCTATGAGAACTAATAAGTGAATTTAGCAAGGTTGTAAAATACAAGGTTAATATACAAACATTATGTTTTTATATATGAAAAAAAAGTTTATCCTACTCACGGACTCAGTTCTAACCACCAAATGTGTGAGAGTTTTTCTCACATCAAGTAACTCTCCGGTTCTCTGTGGATATCAACTGGGTGTCCAACATTCAATTATTTTTCCTTTTCTTTTTTTTGACTGTAACCATTCTAGTGGGACTGACATGGTTTCTCCCTGTATTATTTTATTTTATGTTTTGATTGCACCACACAGCATGTGGGACCTTAGTTTTGTAGCCAGGGATCAAACCCGCATCCCCTGCATTGGAAGCATGGAGTCTTAACCACTGGACCACCAGGGAAGTCCCAGACATTCGATCTAATTCAGTTCTGATACTTTCTGCCCAGAGTCAGCATGCAATCCACAGGACGAAGGACTCAGTCTCGTCAGAGTGTCCCCCCACCCCCGAAACTTCAGATACCAAATGCAAGTCCCGGTTGTCACCTGTACTTCAGACCAACCAGCTATATATCACTGGCTCCCATACTTCCTCTTCAGTACCACAGTTTGCTAGAACAGCTCATGGAACTCAGGAAAACAGTTTACTTACTAAGTGTTAGTCGCTTACTTATGTCCAGTTCCTTGCGACCCCATGGACTGTAGCCCATCAGGCCCCTCTGTCCATGGGATTCTCCAGGCAAGAATACTGGAGTGGGTAACCATTCCCTTCTCCAGGGGATCTTCCCGACCGAGGGATTGAACCAGGATCTCTTGCATTGCAGGCAGATTTTTTACCATCTAAACCAGTGGGGGAGCCTCTTACTAAATTTCCAGTTTATTATTGGCTCAGATGGTAAAGAATACACCTGCAATGTGGGAGACCTGGGTTCAATCCCTAGGTTGGGAAGATACCCTGGAGGAAGGCATGGCAACCCACTCCAGTATTCTTGCCTGGAGAATCCCCACGGACAGAGGAGCCCGGTGGACTACAGCCCATTGTGTCACAAAGAGTCAGACATGACTGGCGACTAAGCACAGAAAGGGACACAATTGAGAAATAGCCAAATGGAAGAGAAGCGTATGGAAGGTGTGTGGGAAGGAGTGCTAGGCTTCCATGACCTTGCTGGATGGGCTGCCTTCCCAGCATCTCCACGCGTTCACCAACCAGGGAGCTCTGGAATCTTTTCAGTTAAGAGTTTATTTTAAATGGACACGTCATCATATAGGTCTGTCCACTGCTGATTAACTCAAACTCTAGTCTTTTTCCTCTCCCATGCAGTCAGCAGGTGGGGCTCAAATGTCCAACCCTCTAGTCTCAAGGTCGTTTCCCCTGGCAACCAGCTATCCTGTAGTAATAGGCAGGTTGAAAGAAGCTTGTTATGAATAACCAAAGACACCCCTTTCATCTTTATTGCTCTTATCCCTTAGGCAATTAGAAGTGGATTAAGAGCTCCTGCCAAGGGATGAATACCAAATATTTGTATTTCTTATTTCATCACAGTATCACAATTTTGTTGTTGTTCAGTCGCTCAGTCTTGTCCGACTCTTTGTGATCCCATCTGTGGACTGCAGCGCTCCAGGCTTCCCTGCCCTTCACCATCTTCACCCTGCCCTGCACAAAAGTATACCAATTTTGGGCTTCCCAGGCGGCGCTAGTGGTAAAGAACTTGCCTGCCAATGCAGGTTAGTGGTAGGAGACAAGGGTTTTATCTCTGGGTCAGGAAGATGCCCTGAAGGAGGGCACGGCAAACCACTCCAGTGTTCTTGCCTGGAGAATCCCCTGGAAAGAGGAGCCTGGCTGGCTACAGTCCAAGTAGCCTACCAGGCTCCTCCGCCCATGGGATTTTCCAGGCAAGAGTACTGAAGTGGAGTGCTGTTTCCTTCTCCAGAGGATCTTCCCGAGCCAGGGATCGAACCTGGGTCTACCTCATTGTATAGGCAGACGCTTTAAGCGTCTGAGCCACCAGGGAAGTTTTTCTGCAGCGACTTAGCACACACCCACCCACTGAATCACTATGCTGTGCACCAGCAACTTAAATAGTGTTACAGGTCAATTATACTTCAAAAACAAACAAATAAACAGACTAGTAAAAAAGAGATCACATTTGTGGTTACTGAAGGTAGCCTGTGGTGGGTAGGGTTGGGGAACTGGATGAAGGTAGTCAAAAGGTATGAACTTCCAGTTATAAAATAACTGGAATGTAATGTGGATGTAATGTGGTTGTTCAATCGCTTAGTCATGTCCGACTCTTTCCAACCCCATGGACTGCAGCACACGAGGCTCTTCTGTCCTTCACCATCGCCAGGAGTTTTCTCAGATTCATGTCCATTGAGTCGGTGATGCCATCTAAACATCTCATCCTCTACTGCCCCACTCTCCTTTTCCTTCAGTCTTTCCCAGCATCAGGGTTCTTTTCCAGTGGGTTGGCTCTTTGCATCAAGCGGCCAGTGTACTGGAGTTTCAGCCTCAGCATCAGTCCATCCAATAAATATTCAGGGCTGATTTCCTTTAGAACTAGCTAGTTTGATCGTCTTGCCATCCATGGGATTCTCAAGAGTCTTCTCCAGCACCACAGTTCAAAAGCATCAATTCTTTGGTGCTCAGCCTTCTTTATGGTCCAACTCTTACATCCATACATGACTACTGGGAAAATCCTAGCTTTGACTAAATGCACCTTTATCAACTTCCCTGGTGGCTCAGATGGTCAAGAATCTGCCTGCAATGCAGGAGTTTGATCCTTGGGTCAGGAAGATCCCCAGGAAAAGGGATGGCTACCCACTCCAGCATTCTTGTCTGGAGAATGGACAGGGGAGCCTGGTGGGCTACAGTTCATGGGTTGCAAAGAGTTGGACATAACTGAGTGAACTTCACCTTTGTCAGCAAAGTGATGTTTCTACTTTTTAATATGTTGTCTAGTTTTGCCATAGCTTTCCTTCCCAGGAGCAGCATCTTTTACTTTTATGGCTGTAGTCACCATCTGCAGTGATTGTGGAGCCCAAGAAAATAAAATCTGTCCCTGATTCCACTTACTCCATTTCTATTTGCCATAATGTGATGGGACTGGATGCCATGATCTTCGTTTTTTTAACACTGAGTTTCAAGCCAGCTTTTTCACTCTCCTCTTTCACCTTCATCAAGAAGCTCTTTGGTTCCTCTTCACTTCATGCCATTAGAGTGGTATCAGCTGTGTATTTGAAGTTGTTGATATTTCTCCCCACAATCTTGATTCCAGCCTGTGATTCATCCAGCCCAGCATTTTGCATGATGTATTCTGCATATAGGGCTTCCCTGCTGGCTCAGATGGTAAAGAATCTGCCTGCAATGCCGGAGACCCGGGCTCGATCCCTGAGTTGCAATGATCCCCTGGAGAAGAGAATGGCAACCCACTCCAGTATTCTTGCCTGGAGAATTCCATGGACAGAGAAGCCTGGTGAACTACAGTCCATGGGGTCGTAAAGAATCAGACATGATTGAGTGACTAACACACACACACATTCTGCATATAAGTTAAACAAGCAGGGTGACAATATACAGCCTTGTTATACTTCTTACCAAGTTTTGAACCATGAGTTGTTCCTTGTCCATTTTTAACCATTGCTTTTTGATTGGCATACAGGTTTCTCAGGAGACAGGTAAGGTGGTCTGATACTCCCATCTCGTTAAGAATTTTCTACAATTTGTTGTAATCCACATGAAGGCTTTAGTATAGTCAATGAAACAGAAGTAGATGTTTTTCTGGAATTCCTTTGCTTTTTCCATGATCCAACGAATGCCAGCAATATGATCTCTGGTTTCTCTGCCTTTTCTAAACTTAGCTTGTACACCTGGAAGTTCTGGGTTCACATATTGTTGAAGCCTAGCTTGAAGGATTTTGAGCATAATCTTGCCAGCGTGTGAAATGAGTGTAACTGATGGTAGTTTAACATGATTAATATAATTAACACTGTCAGATGTTATATATGAAACTTCTTAGGAGAGTAAATCCTTAGAGTTCTCATCACAGGGAAAATTTTCCTCTTCCTTTTATTTTGCTTCTATATCAGAGGATAGATGTTGGCAAAAAAAAAGAATAAAGGTGAAAAAATGCATTCATGAGAAAGGCAAATTCTGCTCAGTTAATGAAGGATACAGAGGTAAATACATCCTATAAATATTTGTTGTGAATTTACTATGTGCCAGCAGTGAGATCACACCTAAGTTGGGAAGACAGAATATAAATAAATGGATAAATAATCCAATATCAGGTCATGATACAGGGCATAACCCAGGCAGAGGTGTCCCCAAGCTGACAACTTCATTTAGTACTCAGCGACAGCAGCAGGAATGGGCTCATTCAAGTTCTTTGCCAGGTTTGGGAAGCATGCTTGGACCTACAGCCCCAAACCTGCTTTTCCAGCACTTACCAGGGACATCTTGCCCCCACTGAGTGGATATTGTGATGATTTCTTTCTGTGTGACTTTCACTGAAGCACATGTAGAGAAGAGAGCACATATTAGAAGTGTGCAGCTCAATGAACATCCCACCCTGAGCACACCTGGGTGACTAGCATGCAGCGTTCCTCCCCAGCTACCCTTGTGGTCCCTCTGCTGCTGATGCTTACTAGTGTTCTGACACAAACACTATAGATTTGTTTTGCATGTTTATGAACTTTATACAGAATGGGAATATACAGCACATGAGCAGTACATACGTTCTGGTTCGTTTACTCATTATCACATCTATGCGATATCGTCAAGTCGTTGTCTCCATCAGTATTGGTGGTTTTTTTTTTTGGTCATTTTTTATTGTCTGACTGTGTCACAGTTTATTTACCCATTCTAGTAATGGACAAATGAATCATTTCCACTATTCTTTTCATAAATATATTTGTGGGAGTTTAGGCAGTATAGTTGATTTACAATGTTGTGTTGATTTCAGGTGTACAGCAAAATGACTCAGACATATACATACATTCATTCTTCTTTAGATTCTTTTCTCAATATAGGCTATCAGAATACTGAGTAGAGTTCCCTGTGCTATAGAGCTGGTTGTCTGTCTTAGATATGGTAGTGTGTGTGTGTTCCTCCCAAGCTCCTGATTTATCCCTCCCCCCTCCCCATGTTTCTCCTTTGGTAACCATAAGTCTGTTTTTAATATCTGTAAGTCTCCCACTATTCTTTTTTTTTTTTTAAATAAATCGTTAATTTTTCTGGTTGCACTAGGTCTTCATTGCTGTGCATAGACTTTCTCTAGTTGCAGAGAGCAGGAGCACTCTCTAGTTGCGATGTATGGACTTCTCACTGTGGTGGCTTTCCTTGTATCGGAGCACAGGTTCCAGGGTGCATGAGCTTCAGTGTTTGCAGCGTGTGGGCTCAATAGGTGCGGCACCTGGGCCCAGTTGCTCCAAGGCACTTGGAATCCTCCTGGGCCAGGGACTGAACCCACGTCCCCTGCATTAGCAGGTGGATTCTCACAGCTCTCATACCTCACATCTGAGGCAGTAAAATGAGAAATTTCATGCTCATATTATACATTCAGATAAAAGGGATTCTTCTTTTTTGTTTGTCCAGCCATGTCAAGTCTTAACCTCTGGGCTCCCGGAAATTCCTTCATTATTCTTTTAATATTTTTTTCTAAAAAAAGAGAATATAAGTGAAATAAAAACATCCCAGACAACCAAAAAATAAAAATGTAAAATAGCATCACAAAAAATAAAAACTTAGGAATAAATTTAACAAAAGATATGTAAGATCTCTATTCTGAAAATTACAAAGTACTGCTGAAATTAAAGAACACTCAAATAAATAAAAGAATATACCATGTTAAAAAAAAAACAAAGAATATACCATGTTCACATATTGAAGACTCAGTAGTGATAGGGGATGTCAGTTCTCCAAATCCATAGATTCAGCACAATCTCACTCAAATTGCAGCACTTTTAAGTTCTCAAGCTGATTCTCAAATTTATAAGGAAACATAAAAGTCCTAGAATAGCCAAAGCTATCTTCAAAGAAAGGAGCACAATGGAATGACTTAACATGGCCTGCTTCCCATACTCTATAAAAAGCATGGTCATCAAGACAGATGGTACTGGCATAAGGACTGACAAATAGATCAGTGGTGGAGAATCGAGAGCCTAGAAATAGATCCCACTTATTTGATCATTTGATTTTTACCAAGACACCAAAATAATGCAATGGGGAGAAAAAGTCTTTTCACAAATAGGTGCCAGAATAACTGGATATCCATATGGAAGAAGATGAATCTCTTACCATACACAAAAATAAATTCCAGAGATGGCTCATTACTACCTAGGGTAGACCCAAAATGGAGAGATGTGAGCTAGTCAAGCCTAGAGTTGACTATGATTTCAGTGATATCCGGTAGTGTGTGCTATTCAAGTCTCTCTAGAGTACAGGAAGACTCCTTCTTAATAACCACAGAACCAGCCAAATGCTATGGGCTAATGGCCCACCGCAGAAACTGCAGATTGGTGAATTGGAGACTATTGTTACGTTCTGTGCGCTGCTGCTGCTTAGTCACTTGGTTGTGTCCAGCTCTTTGCGACCCTTTGGACTATAGCCTGTCAGGCCCCTCCATTCATGGGATGGAATTTTCCAGGCAAGAATACTGGACCGGGTTGCCATTTCCTACTCCAGGGGATCTTCCCAACTCAGAAACAGAATCCACATCTTCTGCGTCTCCTGCATTACCGGCAGATTCTTTACCTGCTGAGCCATCAGTGAAGGCCTTTATGCTCTGTGATTCCTGCTAAAAAACAAAATTCAGGACTTCTCTAGGGGTCCAGTGGTTAAGAATCTATCTGCCAGAGCAGGGGACACAGACTGAATCCCTGCTCCAGGAAGATTCCACATGCTGTGGGGCACCTAAGACTGAGCACCATAACTACTGAAGCTGGTGTGCCCGATAGCCTGTGCTCTGCAATGAGAAGCTGCTGCAGTGAGCAGCCTGCACATCACAGCTAAAGAGTAGACCCCACTTACCACACTAGAGAAAGCCCTAGAAAGTCCCGCAGCTAGAGTGCAGCAACAAAGACCCAGTGCAGCCAAATATAAATAAATTCATTAATAATCAATGCATGGATCACAACAAACTGTGGAAAATTCTTAAAGAGATGGGAGTACCAGACCACCTGACCTGCCTCCTGAGAAATCTGTATACAGATCAAGAAGCAACAGTTAGAACTGGACATGGAACAACAGATTGTTTCCAAATTGGGAAAGGAGTACATCAAGGCTGTATATTGTCACCCTGCTTACTTAACTTATATGCAGAATACATCAAGAGAAATGCCAGGCTGGATGAAGCACAAGCTGAAATCAAGATTGTGGGGAAAAATATCAATAACCTCAGATATGCAGATGACACCACAGTAATGGCAGAAAGCAAAGAAAAACTAAAGAGCCTCTTGATGAAAGTGAGAGAGGAGAGTGAAAAAGTTGACTTAAAACTCGGCATTCAGAAAACTAAGATCATGGCATTTGATTCCATCACTGCATGGCAAATAGATGGGGAAACAATGGAAACAGTGATAGACTTCATTTTCTTGGGCTTCGAAATCATTGTAGATGGTGACTACAGCCATGAAATTAAAAGACACTTGCTCCTTGGAAAAAAAGCTGTAATCAACCTAGACAGCATATTCAAAATCATAGACATTACTTTGCCAATAAAGGTCCATCTAGTCAAGGCTATGGTTTTTCCAGTAGTCATGTATGGATGTGAGAGTTGGACTATAAAGAAAGCTGAGCACCAAAGAATTGATGCTGATGAACTGTGGTGCCAGAGAAGACTCTTGAGAGTCCCTTGGACTGCAAGGAGATCCAACCAGTCCATCCTAAAGGAGATCAGTCCTGAATATTCATTGGAAGGACTGATGTTGAAGGTGAAACTCCAATACTTTGGCCACCTGATGCGAAGAACTTTCATTGGGAAAGACCCTGATGCTGGGAAAGATTGAAGGTGGAAGGAGAAGGGGATGACAGAGGATGAGATGGTTGGAGGGCATCACCAACTCGATGGACATGAATTTGAGTAGGCTCCAGGAGTTGGTGATGGACAGGGAAGCCTGGCATGCTGTAGTCCATGGGGTTGCAAAGAGTCGGACATGACTAAGCAACTGAACTGAACTGAACTAGCCCATAATAATCTTCCCTTAAGTTGCTGAATGGAGGAAGGAAGAAAGGAAGAAAGGAATGTTTCCTAATTTGAATGAAGCTTTTAAACTTAATCCCACCTCAAAAT
This sequence comes from Capra hircus, assembly GCF_001704415.2. Classification (NCBI taxonomy): domain Eukaryota; kingdom Metazoa; phylum Chordata; class Mammalia; order Artiodactyla; family Bovidae; genus Capra; species Capra hircus. Next base: position 39,067,352 of record NC_030826.1, on the reverse strand, counting down.
AGATCTCTCTTCCACCACTTTCTGCCAGAATTCATGTCTAAGCAGACCATTTGATCAGGGCCTATACTTGTTAACCTGATTTAGTAGCTGTGGGGCTATTTGTGGTTATTTGACTGTAGGACTTACTGGGACAAGATCCAAAGGAGCATCATTTGGGCATTCATCTCTGGAGTAGCTGAGGAGTAGCAAAGATCTGACTCTACCTTGGGAAGAGCATTTATCAGTTTGCAGACTATGGCTATAGTGCACTTTGTCCAGTGTCGGACATCCACGGCATGGAAAAATGAATGAATTCATAAATAATGAGTAGCTAGATGAAAGGCAACACAGATCAGTCATGGCAATTAATTTCTTAATTCGCCTCTGATATCTCCCCTCTGTTCACTGAGAAAACAGCTGTATTACAGCATTTGTACATAACATTTATGTTTCTTGGCTTAAGACAAGACCACTTCAAAAAAAAAAAAGACAAGACCACTTCATTTATTTCTTTATCTTTGAAAAATAACTTTATTCTAAAGCAGTGGTTTTCTAACTCTAGTGTGCACATGAATCACATGAAGAACTTTCTAGAATCTGAGGATCTCACCCCTGAACAGTCTGATTCAGTGGTTCAAGTGTAAAGTCCAGGAATCTGTCATGTTTAAGAAGACCTTCTATGTATTCTATTATAGATAATCTCAGGTCACACTTTGAGAAACACTGGTGAAAAGAAATTGGCTCACGTAGTTTCTGGAATTTCAGTTATTTCTGCCTCAAAAATAGCCCTGTCTTGTTTTCAAGTACACCACAAAACTGTGGCACTGTTGTCTTTTAGAATCATTTTCTTCTTGCTAACATTTGCTATCAATCAGCCCTAGAAGATAAGCCCCCTAGAAGGTAAGTTACTATGGATATTGGTAACGTTGTCGGTAGAATTGTTATTTATTAAACACCTACTGCCTAACAGATACCATGTAAAATATTTTACAAATTTTATTGCTTCTAATTCTTACAATTTTGCAGGATAGGTGGTATCGTTCTTATTTTACAGATGAGGAAAAATCCTCAGAGAGGTTGTGTAACTTGTCCAAGGTTATGTAACATACCTGACAGACTTGAGATTGAAATTCAAGTCAAAGCCATAGCTTTTTAAAGCATGTTCTTGTTCAGTCGCTCAGTCGTGTCCAATTCTTGGCAACCCCATGCAGCACGCCAGGCTTCCCTGTTCTTCACCAACTCCCGAGTTTGCTCAAACTCATGTCCATTGAGTCGGTGATGCCATCCAACCATCTCATCCTCTGTCATACCCTTCTCCTGCCTTCTATCTTTCCCAGCATCAGGGTCTTTTGTAACGAGTCAGCTCTCCGCATCAGGTGGCCAAAGTGTTGGAGCTTCAGTTTCAGCATCAGCACCTCCAATGAATATTCAGGATTGACTAGTTTGATCTCCTTGCAGCCCAAGGGACTCTCAAGAGTCTTCTCCAACACCACAGTTCAAAAGCATCAATTCTTCCGCACTCAGCCTTCTTTATGGTCCAACTCTCACATCTATACATGACTATGGAAAAACCATAGCTTTGACTAGACAGAATTTTGTTGGCAAAGTAATGTCTCTGCTTTTTAATATGCTGTCTAGGTTGATCACAGCTTTTCTTCCAAGGAGCTGCAGTCACTTAAATGCAGTCTTTTAAATGGCTACAGTCACCGTCCACAGTGATTTTGAAGCCCAAGAAAATAAAGTCTGTCACTGTTTGCATTGTTTCCCCATCTATTTGCCATGAAGTGATGGGACCGGATGCCATGATCTTAGTTTTTTAAATGTTGAGTTTTAAGGCAGTTTTTTCACTCTCTTCTTTCACTTTCATCAAGAGGCTCTTTAGCTTTTCTTTGCTTTCTGCCATTAGTGTGGTGTCATCTGCATATCTGAGGTTATTAATTTTTCTCCACACCCATCCAGCCCAGCATTTCCTATGATGTACTCTGCATATAAGTAAAACAAGCAGGGTGACAATATACAGCCTAGATATACTCTTTTCCCAATTTGGAACCAGTCTGTTGTTCCATGTCCGGTTCTAGTTGTTGCTTCTTGACCTGCATACAGCTTTCTCAGGAGGGAGGTAAACATATAACCCCATTATTTTTTAAATTTTAAAGCATATAACTCCCTTATTATTATGTGAAATTGTTAATATTAACAATTACTTCTTTGAATTCATTCCCTATGCAAAACACCTTAGTCTATTGTGATTTCAGAACACAGGGCCTTTAAGGATCATCCGTCCATTCATGTATTCATTTAACAATATTAAACAGGACTTCCCCGGTGGTGCAGTCTAAAGAATCTGCCTGCCAATGCAGAAGATGCAAGAGACTTGGGTTCAGTCCCTGAGTTGAGATGATCCCCTGGAACAGGAAATGGCAACCCACTTCATTATTCTTGCCTGGGAAATTCCATGGACAGAGGAGCCTGGTGGGCTACAGGCCAGGGACGTGGAAAGAGTTGAACACGACTGGGCACGCACACACACACACACACACACACACACACACATATGCAACTACTATGTGCCAGAAAGTGTGTCATGGATGAGGGATACAAAGGTGAAGGTCTTTAGCATTATGGAACTTGCATGGATGCAGACATATATATAGGCAATTTTAATACAGAGTAATTGATCTATAAATTTAACATATTTCTCAATAATAACATTAAAAACATCATTTCTGGAACTGGACAAGTTGATCTGAAAGTTCATTTAGAAAAATAAAATTGTAAGAGGAACCATGAAACTCTAGGGAAAGAAGAGTAGCGAGGGTGCAGTGGGCCTATAGCATTAAAACAAAGCTGTCAGGGCAGTTTGATAAGAGCACCTGAACAGATGGATTAATGGAGTGGAATAGAGAATTCAGAAACAGACTCAGATACAAATGGGAATATAGTATATGTGTATATGCATGTATTTCACACCAGTGGAGAAAATATAAGATTATTCTGTAGAGATGTTGAGGTGAATGTGTAGCCAACCAGAAAGACAATTTAAAAAATTCCAAATGGGTCAAAGACTAAAACATTTAATAAAAAACTATAATGATACATAAAGGAAACTTGAGATAAATGAAATGCTGATTGAGAAGGATAAAAGAATGGTGGGAGACTTTTATTCCATTGATTTTCTTCCTTTTTTTTGACAGCACCGTATGGTATGTGGTATCCTAGTTTTCTCACAAGGGATAGAACCCATGTCCCTGGAGTGGGAGCACAGATTCCTAGCCACTGGACCACCAGGGAAGTCTGTACCATGTGGACTTTTTTATCTTTTAAAACATATTTACAGGGCCTCCTTGGTGGCTCAGTGGTAAAGACTCTTCTGACCACTGCAGGACACATACATGGGTTCGATCCCTGGGCCAAGAAGATCCCACACGCCTTGGAGCAACTAAGCCCATGGGCTACAAGTACTCTGCTCTAGAGCCTGGAGTCGCAACTACTGAGCCTATGTGCCGCAACTATTGAAGCCCATACACTTTGGAGCCCACGCTCCACAACAAGAGAAGCTATTGTAATGAAAAATCCACACACCACAATTAGAGAGTAGCCCACACAGCAACGAAGACCCAGCACAGCCAAAAGTAAGTAAATAAATAAATCTAAGAAAAAAACATATATACAATGTATTACCCATTAAAAAATTTTTTTGTTAAGAGTATTTGGCTAGGGAAATAAAAGTTTAGCTGTAGCGTAGTGAGTGAGAGGTAGGAAGTCTTGTGAGGCTGGAGGAGTCAGAAGAGTCAAATCAAGAAAGAACTGCGCGTTGTAGCTTGTGAGATCTTAGTTCCCCAACCAGGGACTGAACCTAGGCTCTCCGCAGTGAAAGTGTGGAGTCCTAACCACCAGACAACCAGGGAATTCCCAGGACTTGACATTTTAAAAATGTGGCTGTTATAGTATGAATAATGGGGAGCTGTGAAACTTTTCAAAGCAGTGGGTTGATAAAGTCATATGTGTTTTAGAGAGACACAGCCTGACCCACATAGATAGCAACATATCTCTAAATCTTGACTAGTCCAGTTGGAAATGCCTAATAGGTGTTGGAGAAGACTCTTGAGAGTCTCTTGGACTGCAAGGAGATCCAACCAGTCCATTCTAAAGGAGATCAGCCCTGGGTGTTCTTTGGAAGGAATGATGCTAAAGCTGAAACTCCAATACTTTGGCCACCTCATGAGAAGAGTTGACTCATTGGAAAAGACTCTGATGCTGGGAGGGATTGGGGGCAGGAGGAGATGGCTGGATGGCATCACCGACTCAATGGATGTGAGTCTGAGTGAACTCCGGGAGATGGTGATAGACAGGGAGGCCTGGCGTGCTGCGATTCATGGGGTCGCAAAGAGTCGGACACGACTGACCGACTGAACTGAATAGCCGGGCTTAAAACCCTGGAGCTTGAAAGGGAGCTATGACTCAAGATAATGAATTTGGGATCATTAGCATATTTTAATAGATAGTAACTGAAGCTCTGTGAGTAGATGAGATCACAAAAGAAGAACACTGTGAAAAGGCCTAAGAACCTAGGCAGAACCTAAGAGGCAGAATGAGGAAGAAAAAAAAAATGTTCCCTGAACAGGATCTAGAGAACGAAAATTTGGACAGTGATGGGAAGAAATTAAGTAAAAAGTATTTCAGTAAGGAGAAAGTAATCCTGAATACCAAAGGTTAGAGGTAGTCCAGATGAGGATGAAGTATGGTTTTCGATTTAAATATGAGGAGGGGCGTATTATTGAAGGTCATGGGAAGAATAATTGAGTGGAGAGTTCAGGTTAAGCCAAAGTTGAAGCGGAAGCATCTTGCCTCCACAGTGGAGGCAACTTGTTTTAAGTTTGCTAAAGACAAAGAGGAGATTGCAGCAGCTGAGGGAAAGACATGAACTGTTTTCTTTTTAAAGGATCAACTAAGTATATCTAAAATGATGATGATAATAAGCCAATACTTAGGTAGTTAGAGGAGAGGGAGAAATTGAGTAATACTTAAACTGTTTGGTGTTGCTTCCAGGGGCTCCAAAGAGCTCATAATCATAGTCCCTTATGTCTCAGCACAGAAAGAATTCAGCCAGAGGCAAACTGATACACAAGAAGTGATTTATTAGAATAGGATGCTTGTGAGGCTTAGGAGCAGCAAGAGGGCAAGGTGGTGCTGTGTCCGGGCTACAGTTTTATAATCAAAGGAAAAGTGGGGAGGGGGAGAAGACCTTCTTTGTCTTTCTTCAGTAGACACCATGCTTCTACCATCAGTTCCTACTCCAGGGTGGGCAGGTGAGTTTTCTTGTTCGTATATGATCAAGCTAGGTCCACAATTTATTGTTTTTTACGTGAGCAGAGAGTCGTGACCTAGCGATCATTAGCTTATTCAGCTCACTGGGCAGGATGTGGATCCCATGCCACCATTCATTGTTTTATGTTTTGGGGGCATGTCTCCTGCTTCTGTTGCATGGTTTATTGCTAAGCAAGCCTGTTTTCTTCAAGCCGCTCAGTCCTCTCCGACTCTTTGCGACCCCATGGACTATACACTCCATGGAATTCTCCAGGCCAGAATATTGGAGTGGGTAGCCTTTCCCGTCTCCAGGGATTCTTCCCAACCCAGGGATCGAACCCAGGTCTCCCGCATTCAGGCGGATTCTTTACCCGCTGAGTCACAAGGGAAGCCTGCTTCCTTCATTAATCATTCACTTAGAAGGGTCTCCCATATTTTTTCTACTTACAATCCCCTAGTGGCATTAACTATCAACTACTTTATCAATACCAGATGTGAGGGGTGGGATCCCAACTGATGACCCTCCATGCCTTAGAGTAGGAGGGATGCCTCTTTCACCATAAACGAAGGGAAAGGAAAGGGAGAAGCTGGCGGATTCTAAAGGTTTGATGCAGGGAAGCTGATGGAATTTCGGTTGGCTGGTTTCTGTTTAACTCCGTAAAATAAGCCTGGGGAAAGGGAGGTGGCTGTGAGCCGAGGTTTGAGGAGAGCGCTGATTTGAAAAGCCATTTTACGAACTCTGGGTGGCTCCCGCTGGGGCTCAGGATTGATATCCGGAGGGGAGCTCCCAAGGACGCCACAGTGCCCTACCATGGCAACAGAACCGCCAGGTGAGGCCCAGGCTCAATCACAACCCCCAAATAGCGCGTGCGTGCTAAGTCGCTTCAGTAACCGGGGCTCCTCTGCCTATGGAATTCTAGAGCAAAGAACACTGGAGTGGGTTGCCATGCACTCTTCCAGGGGAATCTTCCCGACTCAGATGGAATCCGCGTCTCCACGTTTCCTTCACTGGCCAGTTGGGTTCTTTACCACTAGCGCCACCTTGGAAGCACAACCCCACAGATCTTCAGCTTATTACCACAACGTTTGGAAAGCCAGGGGGAAGGGCCAACTCGAGGTGACCGAAAGGAAACCACAAATCCCGCGATATCATGAGCCGTACTCCGTGAGACTGCTCGCGAAGCTATGCCACGCAACGCGGCAGCTAGTATTAAACGTCACTGTCCTGCGACGCTGTCTCTGTAATAGGACGCCCTCCCGGAAGTGGGCTCTAGATCGGGCAGTGGAAGTGGTAGCCGGCTGCTCCCGGGACCAGGTCTCGGGAGGTCGTTGTTGAACTATTTCTCCAAGTTTCTTTCCGATCCTTCCTGCGTCTTCTAGCTCCGGGGAGTGAGGAAACGTCTCCACCATCATGGGAGGCGGAGACCTGGTAAGTGAGGGAGCCCAGGGCTTGGGGAGGACTGAGGCCCGAGACCAACTGGGGCTGGGGACGGGTGTGGCAGTGAATATTCTTATTATCGCAGCTGTGCTTTCGGGGAGAGGGAGCTGTAGCGCTGGACAGGGGGCGGATCACTGCGGCCAAGGAGGGACGGGGCGGAGACTTGGAAAGGCGCGTGAGGTGGGTCGCCAAGGATGGCAGGTGGTGTTTGTTGGCAGGAAACCCTTCTGGCTGGAAATTCTGGGGAGCTTGGGGACGGTTGGAACCGTGGCTAGGAAAGGAGGCAGGTATGGAGGACGTGTCACGCAAATTTTGTTTTGTATATTTTGTCTTGGGGTACCTCGCCTTTCCTCAACTAGGAATTCAGTCTTGTCCTGCGCTGTAATTGTGGTGACTTGTGCCCCATTCTCCTCATCCCTGAGCCGTGTTCTGGGATCACAGAAGATCTTCCTCATGTTCGCCTTTCTGACTTTCACTCCTTTAGTGCAGCATTCTGATCTGTAGTGGCAGAGCTTTCTTCTGAATTCATTGTTGTTCAGTCACTCAGTCGTGTCCAATTCTTTGTGACCCCATGGACTGCAGCACGCCAGGCTTGCTGTCCTTCACTGTCTCCGGAGTTTGCTCAAACTCATGTCCATTGAGTCAGTGATGCCATCCAACCATCTCATCCTCTGTAATCCTCTTCTCCTGCCTTCAATCTTTCCCAGCATCAGGGTCTTTCCCAGTGAGTTGGCTCTTTGCATCAGGTGACCAAAGTATTGGAGCTTCAGCTTCAACATCAGTCCTTCCAAAGAATATTCAGGATTGATTTCCTTTAGGATTGACTGGTTTGATCTCTTTGCAGTCCAAGTGACTCTCAAGAGTCTTCTCCAACACTGCAGTTTGAAAGCATCAGTTCTTTGTTGTTCAACCTTCTTTATAGTTCAACTCTCATATCCATACATGACTACTGGAAAAACCATAGCTTTGACTATATGGACCTTTGACAGCAAGTGATGTCTCTGCTTTTTAATATGCTGTCTCGGTTTGTCATGGCTTTTCTTCCAAAGGGCAAGTGTCGTTTAATTTCATGGCTGCAGTCACTGTCCGCAGTGATTATAAGTTTTGTGGCTAGTTCTCATAACCTGTATAGCCACCAAATGGAAAAATGTACCCATAAGAATGTAGTGCAAGATCAGAAAAATGCTAATCTCCTGAAAGTGTAGCTAATCGAATCAGCAAATAGATTAATTTAGCCATTTGTCTAGTAGCTATATTAGAGTTTGTCAGATGTTATCAACTAGAATGACTTTCAAGATACCATCAAAGTTAGTCTGATTTAGTGTCTTCAAGTAGCTGCACCCCACTCCAGTACTCTTGCCTAGAAAATCCCATGGACGGAGGAGCCTGGTAGGCTGCAATCCATTGGGCTGTGAAGAGTCGGACACAACTGAGCGACTTCACTTTTCACTTTCATGCATTGGAGAAGGAAATGGCAACCCAATCCAGTGTTCTTGCCTGGAGAATCCCAGGGACAGGGGAACCTGGTGGGTTGCCGTCTCTGGGGTCGCACAGAGTCGGACATGACTGTGGCGACTTAGCAGCAGCAGCAGCAGCAAGCTCGAATCCGAAGTTTCTCAGCCTCACCACTATTGACATTTTGGGCTGGATAATTCTTTGTTGTGTGTATAGTCCTGTGCATGTAGGATGTTTAGCAACATAGCTGGCCCCTGGCTAGTAGCACCTTTCTCCCCGAGTTGTGACAGCCAACAGTGTCTACAGACATTCCCAAGTGTTCCCTGAGATGCAAAATCACCTGTATTGAAGGCAAGCGAGAAGGACCATTAGGACAAGGTGGAGGGTCGGGGAGGAATGGTTGAATAACCTGATGAGGGGAAAGTGAAAGGTTGCTGCTGTGAGCCATGTGTTACGCCAGAATTCATGCCCTCTGGAGGAGAGGATTTCGAACTGGGGTCAGAGATGAGGCTTGAGTACTTGGAGCTTTTTGTGTACCAAAGTTTTATTAAAGTATAACAGAGATAGGGAAAGCTTCTGACATAGACATCTGAAGGGGACAGATTGCCCCCTTGCTAGTTTTTAGCAAGGTGTTTTATGTCTGTTAGAAAGCTTTTAATCAGATAAGAGAGATACCTCAAGATTGAGGGAATTTCACCAGGCCTTTCCAATTCTGATCCTCTCCAATTCATTCTGTACATGCTAAGCTGGTCATGCATTTCAGCTGCATATGAATGTTTAATATTTTCTACTGCCAACAGGATAATTCAGTCCCTTAACATGGCCTATAAGGCACTTAACCTGTTGCTTTCTTTATTGGCTTCATCTTGAGTCCCCTTCCCATCAGGTTGCTGTCCTGTCTCCAGCCATGCTGAATTATTTGTATTCTGTTCTTTCTCACCACTGGGCCTGCAGCTGTGTGTGCTGTTACCTGTCTTTGGAAATCTACTCCACTCGTCCCTGCTTCCTACATCACTGGGATAATTTATAATTGTCCTTAGATGTCACTTCCTCCAGAAAACCTTCCCTGGTTGGGAAACTGAACCAATGCAGTGACTCATGGGAGAAAGGGAGAAGTGAAGCACTCCTTGAGGGTGAAAGGGAAGATCAGAATCGGGGGGAGATTCTTGGGAAGGAAGGTTGAAAGAGGTACCAGGTGTGGTTGTAAACCATGCAAGTTCAAGGCAAGTTCAGTGGACTCGAGGAAAAGAAGGTTGTATTCTTAACAATGTGTCCAATGCCAAAGGCACTTGAGTTCTTTCACCTTTCAGAGTCTATACCTTCCCACTTCTCTGCCTCATTTCCTGTATTGTCATCACCAGCCCTCACTTCAGGCATGGCCCGTGGAAGTTAGGCTCATACATTTCAGGATAGAGGTAGTTGAGGGGAATTTCGGGGGGGGGGGGCCTGTTCCATTCTGAAATTTTATGTACTTGAACAACCTGTCCTCTGCCCCCCACGTGTGAGAGATTGTTGGGTGCCAGCCTCGCCATTGTTAGAGACGTCTTGCCCTTACATGGCTGCCTTGGCGTGAACAGGGTGGGGTGCGGCAGGGCCAGTTATACTCACCACACACCTGCTCCCTGCCTTGTTTTCTCCCTCGTTTCATTTGCCACAGAATCTGAAGAAGAGCTGGCACCCGCAGACCCTCCGCAACGTGGAGAAAGTGTGGAAGGCTGAGCAGAAGCATGAGGCTGAGCGGAAGAAGATTGAGGAGCTTCAGCGTGAGCTGCGGGAGGAGAGGGCCCGGGAGGAGATGCAGCGCTACGCGGAGGATGTCGGGGCTGTCAAGTAAGCCAGGCGCTGGGGCCATTTGGGCTGGGGCGGTCTTGGTGTGTGGGGAAGTGCAGGCCTGTGCGTGCGTCGTCCAGTTGTTGCAGAATAGCTGGATAAGAGAATGAGTTTGGAGTCAGTCTGAACTGGGTTCTAAGGCTGGCTTTGTATGAACTAGCCCAGCTATGTAACTGGGAGCAAGTTTGGGAGCCTCAGTGACCTCAGTAGAACCAGGGTGGGGGTGAGAGTACCCAACTCCTAAGGCTTTTAGAGGATCAGATGAGATGACACGTAAAGGCCTCAGTGTAGGCCAAGTTCATGGTAGACAATTGACAAGTAACTGTGACTGAGGATGACTGCCTCTACCCTGCTCTTACTGTGTCGAGGCCACATTCCTGCTTTTGTTAATGTATGTACTGCAGGCTCATTTTAGGGAGGCATTGAGGTCCCATGGAAGGAGATAGATGTTGTGTCTGTCAGTGAAAGCTTTGTGCCTGTGGACAGTCCCATTCAGTTTCCTCTTGTATAATATCGGATAGAAGTAACAGATGATATACCCTACCAACCTCCATAAAAGGGGATAGGAGTAAATGTGTTCTGAGAAAAATAAAAAGCATAAAATATGCAGTGCATTCCTAAATCAGAATTGAGTAAAAACTCTAGACTAAAATTGAGTAGTCTGTACTGTTCCTTGTGCATATCCTTGTGGACAAGTCTCCAGGGTGACATGTGACATACTTTCCCCTGTATTGGATATGTAGGGCTTTTCCTTAGTAATTTCATCACAGGAGGATTAGTGACATGTGTATGTGTGAGAGAAGAGACACAGACCAAGAGAGAGACTTAGTTTCAGTTCATGGAAATGGTATTACGGAATTTAGGCAGGAACAGTTACATTCTTTCAGGAAAATGGATTGGGAGAACGCCATTCTGACTTAAGTATGAGTTTAAAATATTCGGAATATTTTAAAATAAAAGGAGTTTTGGAATTTTTAAAGTACAACACAATACATTTAGGGCATTAATATATAAAATGAGCTAAGAGAATTAAATTCTGTACCTTTTTTTTTAACCATAGGCACACATTAAATTATTTTACTTTTCATACTTTGTATAAATTATATCCTTTATATTTAAAGTAAATCAGTTTCACACATTTGGACTAATTCCTGGGCAGCATATAAGACATTCTTATATGTGAACCCTTGATTTTAAAACAAATGTCAGCTTTAGACAGAATATCTGTTAGTCAGAAGAGTTTACTTCCCAACTAACCAAAAGTAAAAAATTATTTTCAAATTTTTATTCAGGCAAATGTTACAGATTGTGCACCTGATATGTCAGAAATTTGGGGCTTTGCAGAGTCCAATGAGGTCAGAGTATAGATGAGCAGCTTCAGAGCTGGGAGTCCAGTGTTTACCATGTTGCTGACCCTCAGGCCCTCTTGTCTGCTGTGAATGGGAGGAAGGTGATTTTATATTCTTTTGATTTTTTTTTTTGCCCCAGTTCCCTCACCCATGTCGTCCAATATCGTGAAACTCAAAGGTCAACAAGTAGGCCCCTTTTCTCGGTTTTTACTTGCAGATGTAGTTAGATGATCTGCTTGTCCAGCGGACTGGCTTCTGTAGTTCCTTCCACAGTGTTGTGCTTTTCATGTATGCAGTAGAAACCCTGTGCTGTTTAACAGCTCATTTCTATGGTTCAGATGATCTTTTCTGTGTTTATTATGCTTCTCTCCTAGAACAAAGAAAAAAACCTTAATATCTACATTATCCTTGAGCTTCATCCAAATTCCTCTTTGCAGTGGAGTGTTGCTTTGGTATTCTCTTTATTAGAAAATTGTGTTTTCCATGCATGGGTCTACACCAGCATTTCTCAACCCTTGTACTTCAGTGTGTCCTTGGGAGATTAGATAGATGAAGATGGGAGTGATTCCCACTCAGGCCAGCTTCCTAAGAATAGCAGGGGTTGTCTGGGGCAAGGGCATCTGTAGATTTTAAGAGCTCCCTCAGAATTCCCTGGCCAACCAGTGGGTAGGACACCTCTCACTTCTCGGCTTTCACTGCCGAGGGCTCGGGTTTGGTCTCTGGTGGCTGCTGCTGCTGCTAAGTTGCTTCAGTCGTGTCCGACTCTGTGCGACCCCATAGACAGCAGCCCGCCAGGCTCCCCCGTCCCTGGGATCCTGGTTAGGGAACTAAAATCTCACAAGCCACTTGCGTGGCAAAAACAAAAACCTCCCTGGGTGAGCCTCATGGGCAGCCTCAAGAACCTGTTCTATATCCTTAGTGATAGCAACAGCAAAAATCTGTAGATTATTTCATTTTTATATGACTTTTACCCTATATCTTTTCTCATTTAAAAACTCAGAGGATCTCATTTAAAAGCAATGAGAGTTGGCAGTTACCAGCTCCATTTTATTTAAAAATTTTATTTATCTGTTTATTTTTGGTTAGGTCTTCATTGCTGCCCGAGGGCTTCCTGTCATTGCCATGCATGGGCTTCCCATTGCAGTGGCTTCTCTTGTTGGGGAGCACAGGCTCTAGGCCTGTGGGCTCAGTAGTAGTGGTACACGGGCTAGTTGCCCCGTGACGTGTAGGGTCTCAGTGTCTGGACGAGGGATCTAACTCCTGTCCCCTGTATTGGGAAACTAGTTCCATTTTAGACGTGAGGATGTGGAAGTGTGAAGAAATAACTTGCATGGTTCCTGGGCTGGTTAGTGGTGGAACCAGGCCAAGTCCCGTGGCACTGGATCTCTGTGATTACAATGTGGTTTCTTACCAGAGGGCCTGAGGAGGACTCATATCAGTTGAGTCCTTTAAAAAAAAAAAATTTAATGAACTAACTGATTGATTGTTGGCTGGGCTGGGTCACTGTTGCTCCGTGGACTTTCCTCTAGTTGTGGGGAGCGGCAGCCACTCTCTGGTTGTGGTGCTTGGGCTTTTCGTTGCTGAGCACAGTCTCTAGAGCTCAGGCTTCAGTAGTTGCAGCGCGAGGCCTCAGTAATTACCGCTCCCTGGCTCTAGAGCACAGATTCAGCAGCTGTGGCGCATGGGCTCAGTGGCTCTGTGGATGTGGAATCTTCCCAGATCAGGGATTGAACCTATGCCTCCTGCATTGGCAGGCGGGCCCTTTACCACTGAGCCAACCAGGGAAGCCCTGGTTGAGTCTATTGAAGACAAGCCGGAGCCCTGAAGATACTACTTCATAGAAGTATCTGTCTTCATTTTTCCTTCTTTCTTCTGGACAGGTTTTGCTGTTGTGCCTTCAGGTTCCCAGCCCTCCTACCTTTTCATATCATCTCTTCTCTTTCTTTCGCTTAGTTTCTTTTCCCTCATCTCGTAACTGCTCCTGCTCCCCAAGGCTCACTGCTCTTCTCCCTTTATTCTCTAAGGGAGCCTTCAGGGACTTCCCTGGTGGTCCAGTGGTGGAGAACCTGCCTTCCACTGTGGGGGATGTGGGTTCGAGCCCTGGTCAGGGAACTAAGATCACACATGCCACTGGGCAACTAAGCCCGTGCGCCACAAGTAGAGAAGCCTTCAAGCCACAATGAAGACTCAGCACAGCCAATAAATAAACATATAAAATAATTTTTTTTTTTTAAAGAGTGCCTTCAATCCTCTGGTACCAGTGTCAGCTTCATGCTGATGTCTCCCACGTGTATCTCTGCATATTCAGGTGTTCCTGCTTCAAGTGCCCCACAGTCACCTCCTCGCATTCTTAGCTCTCAGCAGCACTGTTTGGTAATTTGTTGACCTCTGTGCCTTATCTGGTAGCCTGTGAGGAGCTCAGCTGCCTGAATCTTTGTCATCTTTCCAATGTTACTCCTCTCTGCCTGGCACACAGGAAGAATGCTGAGTCAGTGTTTACAAATGAATACAGATGAATCTTTAGTCCCCGCTTCCCAGTCCATGTTCATGTCAGGCATGTATAGGCATGATCCTTTGGCTCACCTTTGACATGTCCTTTCATCATTTATTTTAAGACATGTTTATTTGTTTCATTTGGTTGCATCAGGTCTCAGCTGTGGCACATGGGATCTTTTGCTGCGGGTATGCAGGCTTCTCTCTAGTCATGCTGCAAGGCGCTCCAGAGCTCACGGGCTCAGTAGTTGTGGCGCAAGGGCTTCATTGCTCTGAGGATGTGGGATCTTAGTTCCCTGACCAGGGATCAAATCTGCGTCCCCCCGGCATTGCATGGGGGGGACTCTTAACACCTGGACCACCAGGGAAGTCCATCAAACCAATCGTTTTAATAAGAAAAGAGGTATCTAAAGGGTTTAGACCCTCTTATTGGTTTAAATTATTTTTATTAAAATGTGCAAACATGGGGCTTCCCCGGTGGTTCAGTGGCTAAGATTCCAAACTCTTGATGCAGCAGACCCAGGTTCATTCCCTGGTCAGTGAACTAGATCCCACGTGTGGCAACTAAGACCTGGCACAGCAAAATAAATAAAAATAAATATTCAAAACATTTTTTTTAATGTGCAAAGATATAACTAAAAAGATATTATTTATGCTCATAGTTGTTATATAATCTTAAAAATCAATATACAAAAAATGTCATATTCAAAAATCATTGAAACTAATGTTATAGATAGTACTCTTTTGATGAAACTGCTTTGCTGCGTGCAATGTGAATGTGATATTGGTTGCCCCAACACATACTCTTATGAGTTCAGCGCAGCTTTATTGTTTGTTGCCTGGAGACCCAATTTTCTCACCACTTTTTCTCTTAGAACCACAGCGAAATATTTGGCATGATACTGTGACATAATTTGGCTTCCCTCTTTTGGCTTGAAAACATAACTTGTTATGGCTGATCTTTTCTCATTTCCCTTTGAATGTGGTATTACCCCTGGTGCCAATATGCCAGTAATTTCCAAAACACGTGATAAATACCACTGCATATGTGGTCACTGGAATTGTTCTTGGTGATGAGCTGATCCAAAATGTGCACATTAGCTGTTTCAGATTATCCTCGACATGAAGGCACAACACAAAGACTTCTAAAGGAGACTTGAGAAGCCCTGAGCAAAGATCCACGCCCCAGGCTGAGGAACATTCTTTCCTCACAAGTTGCTTTAGTTGTGTGGAAATAATCTCTCTGCTAAAATGTAAACTCCATGACAGCAAGTACCATTTCTTCCCAAGTGCCTCATGGAGTGTGGTGTTTAGCCTTTGCTAAAGAGCCTGTAGCATGAGTCCTAGTCTGATCAGTCACACTTTTTTTTTCTTTAATGTTTGGCCGTGCCTTGCAACCTGTGGGACGCTAATTCCCCGACTAGGGATTGAACCCACAACCTTGACAGTAAGAGCATGGAGTCCTAACCGCTGGACCGCCAGGGAATTCCCCTAGCTGTGCTTATTATCTATCACTTGTGTTCAGGTTTTGTGTTTAGGTTTGCAGGAGTCTACATTTTCTTTGACTTTTTTTTTTTTTTCCCCTTGAACTAGGAAAAAGGAGGAAAAATTGGACTGGATGTACCAGGGTCCTGGAGGGATGGTGAACCGTGATGAGTACTTGCTGGGGCGTCCTATTGACAAATACGTTTTTGAAAAGATGGAGGAGAAGGAGGCAGGCTGTTCTTCGGAGACAGGACTCCTCCCAGGCTCTATCTTTGCCCCGTCAGGTGCCAATTCCCTTCTGGACATGGCCAGCAAAATCCGAGAGGACCCGCTTTTCATCATCAGGTACTGATGAGGGTCTGGGAAGGGGGTTTTGTTAGAGATGCTCAGCCGAGATGTTATCTCGCCTCTTGCTTTACAGTTGGGAAGAGATTGGTAAATGTACCAGACCAGATCAGATTTATCCATTTACCCTTAGCCGTTAAATAAGAGGTAGGTAAGGTGAGAAAGACTGGCAGCTTCTTAGAAATTTGGAGATATGTATGACCTGCCTCTTGAGAAACCTATATGCAGGTCAGGAAGCAACAGTTAGAACTGGACATGGAACAACAGACTGGTTCCAAATAGGAAAAGGAGTACGTCAAGGCTATATATTGTCACCCTGCTTATTTAACTTCTATGCAGAGTACACCATGAGAAACGCTGGGCTGGAAGAAGCACAAGCTGGAATCAAGACTGCCAGGAGAAATATCAATAACCTCAGATATGCAGATGACACCACTCTTATGGCAGAAAGTGAAGAAGAACTAAGAGCCTCTTGATGAAAGTGAAAGAGGAGAGTGAAAAAGTTGGCTTAAAGCTCAGCATTCAGAAAACTAAGATCATGGCATCTGGTCCCATGACTTCATGGGAAATAGATGGGGAAACAGTGGAAACAGTGTCACACTTTATTTTTTTGGGCTCCAAAATCACTGTAGATGGTGACTGCAGCCATGAAATTAAAAGACGCTTACTGCTTGGAAGAAAAGTTATGACCAACCTAGACAGCATATTCAAAAGCAGAAACATTACTTTGCCGACTAAGGTCCGTCTAGTCAAGGCTATGGTTTTTCCAGTGGTCATGTATGAATGTGAAAGTTGGACTGTGAAGAAAGCTGAGTGCCGAAGAATTGATGCTTTTGAACTGTGGTGTTGGAGAAGACTCTTGAGAGTCCCTTGGACTGCAAGGAGATCCAGGCAGTCCATTCTAAAGGAGATCAGTCCTGGGTGTTCATTGGAGGGACTGATGTTGAAGCTGAAACTCCAATACTTTGGCCACCTCATGCGAAGAGTTGACTCATTGGAAAAGACTCTGATGCTGGGAGGGATTGGGGGCAGGAGCAGAATGGGACGACAGAGGATGAGATGGCTGGATGGCATCACCAACTCGATGGACATGAGTTTGAGTGAACTCTGGGAGTTGGTGATGGACAGGGAGGCCTGGCTGCTGCGATTCATGGGATCGCAAAGAGTCGGACATGACTGAGCTACTAGAGTTCTTTTCCCCTCCCCTCTCTCCCTCCCTTTGTTTGTTTGTTTTCATAGCAGAACCCTTTAAAAAGAAACTTTAGAATCTTGCTTGAAATCTTAGAACAGATCAAAGTAAAGCTGCATTTTGGGTGTTAAATAAAATCATGTAGTGTGTGTGTATGTGTGTGTGTGTGTGTGTGTTTTAATTTGCATAATTTTATTTCAAGGATGTAAGATAGAACATTGAAAAATGTTTATTTCTTATTTATATATCTTTATATGTACATATTTTCTCCCATTTTGTAGTAAAATATGCATAACATAAAATTTAGCATGTTAACTGTTCTAAACTGTACAGCTCAGTGGCAGTAGGCACATTCACACTGTTGTGGAACCATCACCCCCACCCGTCCTTCTCCAGAGCTTTTTCATCTTTGCAGCTGAAACCTTATACTCCTTAAACAATAAGTCCCCATTCCCTCCTCTTCCCAGTTCCTGGCAACCACTTCTACTTTCTGTTTCTATTGAGTATACTCTAATTACTCATATAAGTGGAATCATATGGAATTTTTTTTTTTTGTGACTGGCCTATTTCACTCGCATTATGTCATCAAGATTTATCCATATTATATAGCATGTGTCAGAATTTCTGTTTTAAAAATTGTGGTAAAATGCACATGATGTACAATTTCCCATTTAAACCATTTTATGTATACAGTTCAGTAGTAGGGCTTTTGGATTACTGTGCAGTCAGTCTCCAGAAGTTTTTCATCTCTTTGTTTTTTTTTGTGTGTGAGGCTTACTGGATCTTCCCCAACCAGGAGTTGAGCCCAGGCCACCAAAGTGAAAGCCCGGAATTCTAACCTCTAGGCCACCAGGAAAGTCCTCATCTTACAAAACTGAAAATCTATACCCATTAAACAACACTCCATTTCCCCTCCCCGCAGTCCCTGGGGCCCACTATTGTATTTTCCATTCCTATTGTTGGACTATTCTGAGCCTCATACAAGTGAAATCGTTCAGTGTTTGCTTTTTTGTGAGTGGCTTATTTCACTTCGTATAATGTCTTCAAGGCTCACTGAGGTTGTATCAGGATTTCCTTCTTTTCTAAGGCTGAATGATAGTCAGTTGCATGTTTATACCACATTTTTTAATCCATTCATCTCTCATGCCCATTTGGATTATTTCCTCCTTTTAGCTATTATGAATAATACTGCTATGAACATCGGTGTATAAATATGCATATTATTTTATAAACTCATTTTTTCCACCTAATCATATATATGGGGCATCTTTTTTTATTGCTGACCACGCTTTTATAACATCATTTTTAATATCTATATTGTACGGATATACCATAATTTATTTTATTAATATTCTCCTATTGAATCCCTAACTTGTTTCCAGGCTTACGTCATTCTAATATGAACAACTTTTTAGTGACCTTCCTTGATTATATCCCTTCAATAATAAATTCTTGAGGAAGCATTTATAAGACTGAAGACTTTATGAGTATGTACAGGCTGTGATAAATGTTGCCAAATTGTCCTCCAGGAAAATTAACCTGTTTATCTTCCTATGAATATATGAGAATAAGGCTTCTTTAAAGAGGAATCCATTCTCTTTACTTTTCAATGAGTTATGATGCTAAACAGTGGCGGTAGTATTGAAATGCTGCATATGTTTGATACACAAGATCACATGTATTTACTTGACCAGTTGGGAAGCCCTGAGCATGAAGCTTAACAACCAACAGACCAAACTCGCTTTCTTGCACAACAGGGAGCCGGTGTGGACTTGACCCGCAATACGCAATCCCTCATGCAGACTTGGGGAAGATTTCTGACTTTCACACCATCATGCAGATTGCAGCATAGGGCTTGTCTGCCTGCATTTAGAAAAAAGATTGCTGCATAGAGTTATGGAGAGTAGAATGAATGACTTAATTCCCTTTCTGAAGAAATAATCATAATTTTTATAACTTCTCTTTCTTTAGGAAGAAAGAGGAGGAGAAGAAAAGAGAAGTATTGAATAATCCTGTGAAAATGAAGAAAATCAAAGAATTGGTAAGTAGTACATTATGTAAGCATTAAGAGCTACTTAACATGAGAACTCCTCTCCATTTATTCTTTTCTTTCCTTCTCTCCATTTATTATGAGAGGGAAAACAGAATGGCTTTAAATGTCTTTGTCTTTTAGAGACTGTCTCCTGGTGATTTTATGCAATCTTATATCAAGCTTAGTTATGCTTGATTTTCTCTTTTATGTCTTTTGGTTGGAAATGCAGCATGTGATGTCATTCTCCAGAAAAAGACGGGTATTGGGATATGCCTTTGGGAAGCATGATTGTACACTGTGTTCAGGAGATCAGGTGGTATCCCATTCATCATTAGGGCCCATTCATCATCCACATATTATGTGGCTGTTTCTTTTTTTTTTTTTAACTTTTTATTTTATGTTTGGAGTGTAGCCGATTGTTGTGACAGTGTCAGGGTGACCGCAGAGGACTCAGCTTTACATACATATGTATCCATTCTCCCCTAAACTCCCTT
Source organism: Capra hircus (assembly GCF_001704415.2). NCBI lineage: Eukaryota > Metazoa > Chordata > Mammalia > Artiodactyla > Bovidae > Capra > Capra hircus. The sequence continues at coordinate 39,047,956 of NC_030826.1, read as the reverse complement.
TATGTGCATGTTTCTTGGATCAGTTGGTTAAGAAACGTTTAAAAATTGATCTTGCAGTCCCTAATTACTTTCAGTGGAGTTGGATTCTTTTGACAGAATAGAAATTCCTAGGCAGTGGTTCTGGGGACTGTTTCAAAACACAGATTCCCAGCCCCACCCACCAGAAAGTCCATTCAGTAGTCTAGTGGGTGTTTCTGCACAACCAGGGTCAGGACCCTCCACTGTTGTCAGGACCCTCCACTGTTGTCAGCACGGGGTGGCTGATTGATCATGTCGCCAAGCCCCTGTAGACCCAGAGACCTGAAGTCAGGCAGTTTCCACATGACACTCAGAGAGGCTGACAGGTCTGGATAATCTTACATGCTTATGTTCTGGGTATTTTCTAGCTGCAAATGAGTCTGGAAAAAAAGGAGAAGAAGAAAAAGAAGGAGAAGAAAAAGAAGCACAAGAAACATAAGCACAGAAGCCCAGGCAGCGATCGTTGCAGCAGCGAGGATGAGCGCAGCCGCGGGAGGTGAGAGCGCTGAGCGGCCTCCTGCACCATTGATTCACTCACTCTCATTCATTCCACAGAAGTGGACGAGCGCCTGCTCTGGACTGAGAACTGCTAGGTTCTGGGGGCTCAGTGGAGGGCACTGGCACCCTCTGGCTCTCTGCCCATGGAGTTGCCAGCTAGCATTAGAGTTCCTAGAGGTGCTGGCAAGATCCCCAGCAGGGCTGGCGGCCACTGTGTCAGTCCTAAATCAGACGTCCTGGATGCGACTTTCAGCTCTTTTTTATTTTATGTATTTATGTACTTTTTGGCCACACTGCATGACGTGTGGGATCTTAGTTCCTTCGTGAGGGATGGGACCTGCGCTTCGTGTATTTTAAGCTCAGAATCTTAACCACTGGACTGCCAGGGCAGTCCCTCATTTCAGCTCTTGATTCCACCAAGACTGGAGTGGGTTTTATGGAGGCTTTTTCTCTTTTTTAATGCATTAATGGGCCCATCTGGGCTTGTTCTGTGTCTTCTCTGCGGGAGCCGCCAGCGCTGTCGCTGCTGACTCAGAGTCCCTAGAATAGCAGCACGAGGTGAGAGGAGAATGTGCTCGGGCGCTGGAGCTGAAAAGTGAGGCCCACGGTTTTTCGCAGGAAAAACATGACTGTGCTGATGCATCTTCCAGCAGAGATAGAGAAACACACTCCCACGTGAGAGCCAGGAGGTGGGAGAGGTCATGTTTGAAACAGGAAGCACATTTCGGCACAGAGCTGTAAACTGGACCTTTAGGCGTCTTCTTTTTCAATGACTATGTGTTTAATCTCTTAGATCTCAAAAGAGGATGGCAAATTCTCCGTCTGTTTTGTCCAAAGTCCCTGGATATGGCTTACAGGTAAGGATATGGCTTCTCAAAGGGAGTGACCGTGGGGCCATGGAACGTGCCAACCTGGCAGCCTTTTTGGATATAGAGCATTTTTTCTTTTAACTTTTTATTTTATTTTGGAGTATAGCTGATGTTATGATAGTTTCAGGTGTACAGCAGAGGGACTCAGCCATATATATACATGTATCCACTCTCCTCCAAACTCCTCTCCCATCCAAGCTGCCACATAACATTGAGCAGAGTTCCCAGTGCTATATACAGTAGACCCTTATTGGTTATCCATTTTAAATATAGCAGTGTGTACCTGTCCATTCCAAACTTCCTAACTATTCCTTCCCCCAATCTTTCCCCCTGGCAACCATAAGTTCGTTCTCTAAGTCTGTGAGTCTTTTTCTATTTTGTAAACAGTTTCATTTCTATCATTTTTAGATTCTGCGTATCAGGGATGTCATACGATATTTCTCCTTCTTTGTCTGACTTTTATTTCCCTCAGTATGACAGTCTCTGAGTCCATCCATGTTGCTGCATGGACATAGAGCATTTTTAGCAGCCAGTCATACACACAGAAAGAAGGGAGTTTGGGCAGCAGAGGCTGGGATTGCTGGGGAACAGGCCCCTTCCTTACTCCTGAGCCTCTCACTAAGCTGTAGTCCCTCTGAGTAGAGGGGCTAAACCATAATGGACATTTAGGCATCCCCCCCTTCCCTCTGCAGGTAATTTACATGAAATGCATACATTTTAAGTGTCCGGGTTGATGACTTTTTAATAAATGTACATCCCTCTGGACTCCTTTTTTCCCCTCCGGTCCTTTCCTCCATGTTTTGCCTCCTACTCCCCCTCAGGCTGTAGAGAAGAGCCAGGCCAATTTAAGTGCTTGGGTGATATATCCTTTTAGGGCATTCTGAGGATGACTTTCGGAGAAGGCGATGGCACCCCACTCCAGTACTCTTGCCTGGAAAATCCCATGGATGGAGGAGCCTGGTAGGCTGCACTCCATGGGGTCGCGAAGAGTTGGACACGGCTGAAGCGACTTAGCAGCATCAGCAGCAGCAGAGGATAACTTTCCTTAGTGTATGTAGCTCTCAGTGAGAACCGTATGATGGGATTGGAATACCCAGTTGGCCCCGTATAGGACCTCAGTGTTTATTCATTTTCTTGTTTCACTGCATCTTCTGAGCTGCTGGATCTTCCTGCATACAGCTTTCCTTCCTTTCCTTGATGATACAGGTCAGGAACTCCGACCATAGCCAGGGACTGCAGGGTTCTCTGATGGCTGAACGAAAGGGAGCGCATGGGTTGAAAAATTATTCCAGGTCCAGAAGCTCCTCTTCCTCACCTCCCAGACATACCAGCAAGAAGAGCACCAAGGAAGCAGGGTCCCGGGATAGGAGGTCCCGATCCCCTGGCAGAAGGTCTCGGTCCCCAAGGCCAAGCAAGCCGTGAGTGTGGGAATTCAGTGGGCAATGACCTGTGGGTGTGGGGGCCTGGTCACAGCTGGGCTTTGCTGTTGGCCATATCTGTTCATCAACTCTTCCAAATGGCTTTGCTTTGTTATTATTGTTACTTTTTTTTTTTTTTTTTTTAATGTAAAGCCCAAATTTCTAGAACTACATATTTGTATGTGTGGAATCTCTGGAGTGAGAGTAATATCAAATCTTATGTATCCTTATGCCTTTATTTTTCTTCCAGTTCTTCCCTCTGTTTTCTTCAATTTGGGTTATGATTCTGAAGCTGTTAGCTTTCTTCCATCTTTTGAAGGACGTGATAGAAACCCTTATATTGAAAAAGCTTTTCTCCTCTCTGCCTTCTGTATCTGTTACAGGCACAACTCTAAGGTAAACAGGAAAGACAGAGGCCGAAGTAAGAGCCCGTCTCCTAAAAAGGAGGTTTACCAAAGGCGGTATGCTCCTGGGTACACCAGGTGAGTCCAGAGCCCAGGAGGTTCACTTCAGACTCCCAGGCATGAGTCTAGGAGTGGCTCAGACCAGGGCAAGAGGATAATCTGTATCACCCTTTTTGTTTACCCCTTTCTTATTCCACTTGTTAACTTTTAACCATCCACCCTACCCCCCCTCCCCACTGCATGTGAATCACATTGAAAGGACAAAGTAAATAGTTTTGAACTATTGAACTAATGACCAATTCACTAAGTGACTCTCTGTCAACATCTGTAAACTGCGGTTATTCTCACAGAGATTTCCACAGGAAGCTTTTCTTAAGAGTGCTCCTTTCTTGAGGCATCAGCTGAAAGGGAAGCAGGGTGGTCTCTTTGAGGGCAAACGCCCTAAGATCAACTCTGCGTTTGAGTTAGGTATGGCCTGGGTCTGACAGAACATAGACGTACAGTCTTGGGACCTGAGTGGAGTTGGCTGTGCCCTTGAGAGGCTGTCCCAAAGGGTCTCAATTGCTCTTAGAAGTTATTAGATGAAGGAATTCCCTAGTGGTCCAGTGATTAGGACTCCACACTTTCCCTGCTGAGAGCTTGGGTTCAATTCCTGGTGGAGGAACTAAGATTTGGCAAAAAAAAAAAAAAAAAAGAGTTGGGCAACTTTTGTGTACTTCTTTAACTGCCTCCCCAGTTGGCTGCATATTAGAATCACCTGAAAAGCTTAAAGAAAACCCAAAATCCCATTCCCTGGCGGCTCCTATGACATAATTTCTGGGAGGATGAGATGGGTAGCTAGGATCAGCAACTCAGTGGACATGAATAACCTCAGTAATTCCAGTACACAACCAGCACTGAAAAATCAGAGTTCATAATAACCTCTTTCAGTCACTATGGCATTAGAAGAGATGCAGACCCTAAGGTCCCTTTTAACTCTTAATTGCCTGATTCCCTAAGTTTAAGGTTTAATTTTGATTGGCAACTTTCCAAAATATTACATATTTCCCTGCCTTCCAGAGGGGGAGGGTATACTGCATGTTATTTAATCTCCTGTTGGTGTCGCTGGGTCAGTTCTTCAGCTGTGCTGTAGTCCATGCTCTTCTTAGGGGTGGATGCTCATGACTATATGTTGTTTTTTTTTTAAATATATTTTAAGACTCTTGGTCAGTGCAAGGCCTGCTTTTTCAGATCCTGCTTTGTTTTTCTGTCTCTTTTGCCATCTGCCATCACTTGAATTTGTCTCACTTTGTCAACCTTTTCTTAGTGCTGTTAGAATTGTTGCTGAATTTTATGATTTAGAAAGAGTTAGAATAAACAGGTTCCTACTGTGTAGGACCAATAGACCAATATTTCAATAAATTTTTTTTAAAAAAGTGAGTTAGAGCCCTCAAGATCTCAGTCTTCAAGAATGGAAACACAGAAACTGGAAAGGATGGGTTTTGTGATCTCTTTGCTTTGGTTTGGTGTTCCAGGTAGTTGAACACTAAAGATGTAACCAAGATTAGGGTACTGAAAAAAGAAAGAAAGATTACGGCCGTAAAACCTTTCTTAGCACTATTTATATTGTTTCTCAGATTGAGAGTCACTGGATATTTCCTCAAGGGTCTGAGAGTTCTGCAAGAATTTAAAATTTTTTTTGAGTTCTCTTTTGAATGTTTTAATTAGTGATCTGAAACAACTTTCTTGTCAATTGAAAAGATGAAGCTTCTCCCGTTTCTCCACATCTTCACCAACGTGTTATTTGTGGTCTTTTTGATGCTAGCCATTCTTCAGGTGTGAAGTGATACCACGTTGTGGTTTTGATCTGTTTTTCTCTGATGTTTAGCAGTATTGAGCATCTTTTCATGTGCATGTTAACCATCTGTATATCTTCTTTGGAAAAATGTCTCTTCAGGTCTTCTACTCATTTTTTAGTTGGGTTGTGTGTTCTGCTGAGTTGTTTGAGCTGTTTATATAATTTGAATATTAACTCTGTCAGTCATGTTATTTGCAAATATATTTTTTCCCATTCAGTAATTTTTGTTTTGTTGATAATTTCTTTTGCTGTTCAAAAGCTTTCGAGTTTAATCTGGTCCCATTTGTTTATTTTTGCTCCTGTTTCCTTTGCCTGAGCAGATAGATTTTAAAAAAAATTGCTATGACTTATGTCAAAGAATGTACTGCCTGTTTTCTTGTAGGAGTTTTATGGTTTCTGGTTTTATATTTGGGTCTTTAATCCATTGTGAGTTTTTTTTTGTATGTGCTGTGTTGAATGTTCTGATTGTATTCTTTTACATGTAGCTGTCTGGTGTGGTTCTCCTGTGTGGTTCAATTTCTCTAGAAACTACCAGAGTCTACCCTCTAGAGGGTCTCCTATAGATGCTTGAGAGAGCAGTCACTGACTTCCCCCGAGTCAGGCATGAGGATCCCAGGTTGTCTTAATTGTTCCTTATATAGACTTTAAATTAGTCCCTTTGTTTTCATCCTTGTGGACCACACTCCAGAGTATTAGAGCCTACAGTACCTGAAGCTCTCCTGGATTTTACAGTGTGAATTGCTTCTGATCAGTATCAGGCACTTAGGATTCCGTGTCCTCTAATCTGTTAAAGTGGTTACCACTCCTTCATCTTCTTGTGTCTTCTGACAGTTTGTTCACATATGTCTTATCTAGAGTTATTTCCTCTTCCATTTTCTTTTTAGTTAGTGGGGTTTTGAAGGGGAGTCTTCACTTCGCTATAGATAACGGTCAGATTTTTAGTATCTTAAGTTTATTTCTCAAAATTGGGCTCCCACTCCCTATGGGACTCCGATAATTATTTTTCCTTTTAAAGGGGGATCTGTATATCACACCAATTTGAGAAACAATGGATTTGGATGTCTTACATTGGTAAATAGTGATCGAGCTGGTTCATCTCCTCTTCTTGCTCTTCATTTGCAGTGAGTACTAGGAAAGAAGACCTATCTACTGAGACTAAGTTAAATTCTTCAGGCAGCTTGCTTCTAGCTTAGTCCTGAATGGTATACTCATGAGCTATGTCCATGAACTTCTAAGCATCTCCAGTGGGTAGGTGGTAGATATCAACCATCACATGGATAAACTTGGTTCCCTGTTCTTCTATAAGTTGTTAAACAAACAACTGGAATAATTGCCATAGATGGAGGTTCCTGATTAGTTCTTATTATGTATTGTTTCAGAATAATTACTTTAGAGATTATTGAATGAGAGTATGGATTCCTTCACTAAAAGTCGTGAAATTTGAGTGAAACCACCTGATCAAGTTGTTAGGAAGGAAGGAAACTCTTGCTGAGTGTGGCACTGGGCTGGGCATTTCCAAGGGAAGAGAGCTATGGGCTGGAGAATCTGGGTCCTACCTGGTTTCTCTTCCTGGGGTATTTCTATTTTTTGGCTGGGAGAGAAGTAGGCCTTAGGGTAATTTTTGTGTTCAACAGAAAGCTCTCATCAGAGGAGCTGGAGCGAAAAAGGCAAGAGATGATGGAAAACGCCAAGTGGCGGGAGGAAGAGAGGCTGAACATCCTCAAGAGGCATGCCAAGGATGACGAGCGGGAGCAGAGGCTGGAGAAGCTAGACTCCCGGGATGGGAAGTTTATCCAGTGAGTGCATCTTTTCCCTGCCTAACAGCGTTCATGGCAGTGGTCCCAGAGAGGCAGTCAGAAAAACTGGTTCATTCACTGTGTTCCCAGTGTTTCTGTGTCCGTGCGGAGCTCAGCCCCCAGATACCTCTGTTGCTCTTCTCAACTTCTGGCCAGACGGGGATGTTTTTGATTTGAGGGGAGGAGAAATGAATTGGTATTTTACTGAGTCTTCTTGTCCTTCTAAGAATTCATGGCTCAGGAAGCCTTTTTCAAATGAGGATTGGACTTATTTTCCAGAACAGATAAATTTTCCCTTAAAATTTGTAAAAAATTGAGTTCCAGATGGAGTTACTCAAAACTTATCTATGTGGACTTAAAGACAGCTTGTGTTTCTACAGCCGCTTTATGGGTAACAACATGTTTCTTCTAATTCTGCCAGGTAGTTGACCAGTTGACAGTGTTGTTACTTAACTTTCCCCTGTCTTCTCTTTCCAGCCGCATGAAGCTAGAGAGCGCATCTACCTCCTCTCTGGAAGATCGGGTGAAGCGGAATATTTACTCTCTCCAGAGAACCTCAGTAGCTCTGGAGAAGAACTTTATGAAAAGATGAAAGCCATCCCCTGTCTTGCTGGTTTTCCTGAAATTTCCAGGGAGGCTGCTGATCCCTTAAAAATTCTCTTTATAAGAGTTCAAATGGCTTCTTTCACAGATGTCAAACCACCACTGTTCAAAGTGACTTTCCTTCATGGATTCCAGAAACAGCTCAGTTCTTTTGAGAACCAGTGTGACTTGCTCTATGGGACCCTCGGTAACTTTTGCTGGGTGCAGAGTGGTTTTTTCAGTCAGTAGGCACTGGAACATCTAGGTGTGAGCACTCATCTTGCTCTGGAGGGAGCCTCCCTATGCCTCTTCCCTCCACCTGTGTGAACAGACTTAACTAACTCTACCACCTCAGAATAGACTGGACCTTTCAGAAACCTCTCCCCTCTGAATCACCCAGAAAGATTGTTCTTACCAACGTAAATGAATACTTAACTTGATTTAGTAGATGTGACAGAATGATGTCAGATTAGGGCAGAGCCAAGGCAGTGACAAAGAATCTGGAAGGGAAAAAAATGCAGAAAACCCCCACAAAAACCCCCTAAATGAACTGTTTAACTATTTGAACTATCAAACTGTAAAATATAGTGTGTGTATATGTATAAGTTATAATTTTTACATGCTTTTGGAAAAAAAGTTAGCTTTGTGAGAATATCTTGTTTGGTAAGTGACTTTACTATGTAATAGAACCTCATTGTATCTTGTTATCCAGTAACACAGCAAGGCAGGTCAGCTTTTCTTTCCTCTGCAAATCTGGCAGATTTTGGAGGGGCCCAGGGTTTATTGATAGGATCTAGGGTATCTGTCCTTTTTACACAGCTTATAGTCTCTGATGTGTGGGCAGTGCAGAAATGAAGTCAAATCATTTTAGGAGTCAGGACCGAACTCAGTATGTACCCTGGCTCTTAAAGTATAGTGGAAGCTGTTTATTTCATGCCTTCCCTTTTATCATGTAGTAATCTTATTATGAGTCTAGGTTTTCAGGAGTTGTTTGGTATTATTTTTTAGTCAGGTATTAAAAAAAAAAAAAATCCAAACTCATAGGATCAATCTCCTGTCTTCATCCCTTTCCTGTCTCCTACCAGAAGTTCTCATTTGACTCAGGAGTCCTAGGCACTCTTGATCCACACATTAGCTGGGCTAGTTCCTTGTTCTGCTAATTCCTAATTCTTAAACAAATTTGGATTTATATTTTTTGAGCACTTATGCTGCCACACTGTTATGCTTAAAACCCAGTCTTTCCCCAGAGAGAAAGTAACATACACTTGTTATTCAATTTAACACCTTATCCTGCTTCCCTATACTAGGGTTAATTATGTCATTTATTTTATTACTTGGTAATAAAAACTACATTTATTTTTGTAACTGTGTAAAGAGCCACCTGTGCTGAGTATTGAATTCCCATACAGAACAATGTTGATCCACGATTTGTGTACAACATAAGAGGAATTATGAAGAAAGCGTGGGCAGTTTACTGAAAGATTTCACCGAGTGAACCAGAGAGTAAGACGATTATAATTCCCTGCCGTATGATAGGTGTCTTAAGGTGCCGGCCTGCCCCTGAACTGGACGCTTTGGCGGGAGGCCGGCCACCGGTGGGTGAGAGCGGGACTCATTCATAAAACCCGAGACTTCCAGCTGGCTCCTCTCATTGGCCCTGGGGGGAGAGGGCGTGTCCCGCGGGTGGAGCGCGGCCCCGGTCCCAGGGGAGTGGGAAAGATCCACGCATGGGTGGAGCGAGGGGGCGTTTCTTGCTTTTCCCGGCAGGACTTCCTTTTGCCCTCGCAGTGTTCCTCCTCTCTCCCCCGGGGTGGGGATGGTACGTCCCACCCTCCTCGCATTCCCGCCCCTCCTCCCCTCCGGACCCGTGGTGCCGCCGCCATCTTGGCACGTCAGGTTGAGGAAAGACCCGAACCCTAGCTCTGGGGGGCCCGGTCAGGGAGATGCTCCCGCAGTCGTCTGCGAGACCTACCCAGCCCTCCTCCCCTCCCTGCTAGGGCGCGGGGCTCTGAGGCGCGCGGAGGCCGGCTTGACTCCTGTCGGGCCCGGGGAGGAGGAGCAGGCTGGGCGGCCCGCTACCTCCCCGGGACGGGCGGTACCACCCAGGCAGGGAGGACAGGGCCTGGTGACGGCGGGGCTGCGGCACTGCCCGGGGCGGGGTGCGGAGCGGGCCGGCCAGCTCCCTGGGGCGGGGCGGGGCGGGGCGGGAAGGGCGGAGCGTGGGGCGGACGGAACCACCGGGGCGGGGTGGGGAGGTAACGGGACGGGCGCGACCATGGCGCGGTGAGGGAGCGGGGGGTGGGGATCGGTCCGGGGGAGGCCTGGGACCGCTGGCTCGTGCGCCGTCTCGGCCGCCCCCCCTTTCGCTGCCGCCGCCGCCGCCGCCGCCGCCCCGGGCATGTCGTCCAACTGCACCAGCACCACGGCGGTGGCGGTGGCGCCACTCAGCGCCAGCAAGACCAAGACCAAGAAGAAGCATTTCGTGTGCCAGAAAGTGAAGCTATTCCGGGCCAGCGAGCCGATCCTCAGCGTCCTGATGTGGGGGGTGAACCACACGGTAACCAGCCCCTCCGAGCGCGGCCCCGCGCGTGCTCACGCCCCCCGCAGCCCCAGGGCCCTCGCTCGGCAGGCCCAGCCAGTGACGCCTGCAGCCCCTAGCCAAGCCAGTTGCACGCCCACCCCACCCTTGCACGCTGTCCCAGCCGGGTGTGCCTCCCCGCGCGCCACGCGAGGCCTGGTGTCAGCGACGGTGGCGTGCCGTCGCGTCCTCTCCTTCCCTCCAGCCCCTCAAGCTTCATGCGTCTGGCTTCGGGCAGCCCCCGGAGCGCAGAGAGAAGGCCTGGGTGGGATGAAAGGGCTTTTATCCCCTCTTCCTCTCTTCTCACCTCGTTCCCGTTAGTTGCATTTGTTTTCCTCCTTGTTCCTTGTAATGGGCTGCCTAGCTCGCTGTCCAGTTGAGAGGCAAGTGGCATTAGTCTCCCTGAGTATTCCTCTGTGGTCGTTTGGTTGATGTGGCTGCTCAGAGTTTCTCCATCCTACAGACCTCCTTACGACCGACTGGAAATCTTCCCTGGGTTTCCTCTTTTTCTTCTTGGAAGATGTATCCACTGGAGAAGCACGGGGTTCCGTGGACCATGGAAGGACCCATGGGGTCTTCCTGGGTTAGGGGGAAGGGAGAGTGCAACCATCTGAGAGGAGGTGAGGCCTGCTCATGAGGACCATTCATAGTAGAGGACCTGAATTCTGTGGGGTTCATGTCAAAGATGTTGACTTCTCAGATGTGCTTTCTACTGTATGTAACGATGATTAGGATAAGAGGTTCCCTGGATCCTTGGGTAGCTTTGGGATTGTCCAGTAGTTTTTGTTAGGAAGTTGGAACCCAGCACAGTGTTTAAGCAGGAGGACTTTGTGTCCTGTTTGTTTGGGGTCTTCTTTCTCTTCCAACTACTTGCTCCTTGCATTCTGACCATTTCATTGAGTTCCTGCACCGGAAATGAGGAGAGGAAGTATGAAGACTTGAAATGCCACTTCACCAGCTAAAAGTTGGGAATGAGGAAAATGAAGCTAATGGCTTGAGTTTTCTGTGGATATCAATCAGTTCTGTAGGCTCCCTGACTTCTCGGAGCACTTGAAATTGCCCACAAGACCAAGCGATGACAAAGGGATGCAGGGCTAGCAGGACTTTTTGCTTTGCTTTACTGGAAGAGCCTCTGGTTGGAGATTGATGAACCACAGTCCCAGCCAGGGTTTTACCTCTAATATGGAAATGTATGAGTATGGTGAGGTCTAATGAAGACAACCAAGTTTTCCTGGTCTTGGCTGAGTTACTGTTTTCAGAGACTTCACTGAGGTGAAGGTCCTGGCTAAGGTGGGGAGAACCACTGGTTCTCTGTGGTCTAGCTTTACGCCTAGACCTCTGGGAGCTATTGTTCAGTCGCTAAGTGGTGTCCAACTTTGCGATCTCACAGACTGTAGCCCGCCAGGCTCCTCTGTCCTCCACTGTCTCCCAGAGTTTGCTCAAATTCATGTCCATTGAGTCAGTGATGCTATCTTATCACCTTATCCTCTGCTGCCCCCTTCTCCTTTTGCCTTCAACCTTTCCTAGAATTAGGGTCTTTTCCAATGAGTCAACTCTTCACATGGAGCTTCAGCTTCAGCATCAGTCCTTCCAATGAATATTCAAGGTTGATTTCCTTTAGAATTGACCTATTTGATCTTCTCTGGGAGCTGCTTTGATCCAGTAGTCCAGCAGAGTTTGTTCTGTCTGCTTCCTGCTGCCTCAGGGGTCATCTGACAATATTGCAAGGGAAACTGGGTCATTAAATATGTGAACCCTATGTCCTTGCCTGGAAATCAATCCTTGAATTTGTTGTGGAGCTTGCTTCTCACTAGAAGGCATCCTGTCTCTGTGGAGAACTGGTAGTGGTCTGAAAGTCAGGACTATTACTGCTAGTTGGAAGGGACTTTGAGACCCTTATTTTATACATGAAGAAATGAGAGCCCTGAGTGGAGAATTAGTTCACCTGTGGTCTTTTGCAGAGCAAAAAATGCAGCTCATTGTCCACACCATGGGCTGTATTGGCTGATTATGTGCTTGAAGGAGAGGTCTTGTTATATTTGCCTCCTGTTCCTTGTCCTGCCTCTCAGCCGAGTTCCAGGACAGATGGGAGTTATGGTCCTCTCCAGTTCAGTGGCTCAGTCGTGTCCGACTCTTTGCGACCCCGTGAATCGCAGCGCGCCAGGCCTGCCTGTCCAGCACCTGGAGAGCCTGAATGTCTGCTCAGATGTGTCTGCCTGCGCCTGCCCGTTCCCTCGGTGTGTGTGGCACTTGGCTCCCATAGGCAGGCAGTGAAAGTCTGCTGAGGGAGAGGTGTCCAAGATTCTCTTTGACTAGGCAGCCACCCTCTTTGCCAATTTTTAAGAAAGTTTATTTGAGAGCTATCTGAGAAGACATTGACTTTCAGCAAGACCCAAGCCTCTGGATATACTGAGCAAGCACCTCAGGGGAAATGTACTGGGCACCGCTGTCCTTGACAGGCCCAGCTTTGGAGATCGGTTAGTCAAGAGTTTTATTGCTTCCTCTTGACTTGGAATAAGGTCTAGGATTTTGTGGGTCCCTGTGTGAAATGGAGCATCTCCCCAGAAGACTATAAAATCTTGCAGTTCTCAAGGGAGTCAGGACCAATTTGTTTTGGTGGATTGATAGCCTTTCTTGGAGGTTAACCTTCCTTCAGAGCCCACTGCTGCAACTTTTTGCAATCTAAGTTTTTAGGGGAAAAAAAAAATCACCTTTTGTTTGTTTCTTTAGTTTCTCACCCATTTAAGCATTTAGACATTGATGGTCTCTGGCTGATGGTGTATGGTAGATGAAGGATGGATACATCTTTATCTATAGCACAGGTCAGTTGCATATTCTCCCATGAGGTGGGTGATTTACTTCTGGGTGGAAAAAGAGGCCTTCGAACTCAGTATTGAAACAGGACCTCCTGTCATGGACAAGAGATGCAGCCTCTAGACTTTATGGAAGAAAAAGGAAGACAAGGTCAGAAGACTTTGGATTTGTTAGAGGAGAACTAGTAAAGAGAGACAAACTAGTGTTTTAGTGGATGAAGTACAATTCAGGGGGCCTGGAGTTAGGGACGAGATGGCCTGGGAGAAGTATGTAGAGATCAGAGGAGGCAGACATGGCTTGATAACCTATTGGCCATTTTAGGGACTGGGTGTGTATGAAGCCTCACCCCAGTGATCAGAGGAATAGGAGAGATTGATGGTAATTATGTTTAACCACGTGGGAAGCTGCCAGACTGATTCTTCAAAGTGACTGTACCATTTTACATTCCTGCCAGTAGTGTATGTGGGTTCTAATTTCTCCAAATCCTGTCAACCCTTGTTATTGTCTTTTTTATTTCAGCCACCTTAGTAGATTTGAAGTGGCATCTCATTGTGATTTTGTTTTCCTTTCCTAGATAGTTAATGATGCTGAATATCTTTTCATGAGTTTATTGGCCAGTTGTATATTTTCACTGGAGACATATTAAGATCCCTTGCTAATTACTTTTTTGCTCATTTTAAAATTGGGCTATTTATTTTTTTATAATTAACTTGTAAGAGTTCTTTATATATTATAGATTCAGGTCCCTTATCAGATACATGATTTGCAAGTGTTTTATCCCATGCTTCGGGTTATCTTTTTTACTTTCTTGATGGTATCTTTTGAAGCTCAAGTTTTTAATTTTGATGAAGTCCAATTTATCTATTTTTCTTTGGTATGATGAAGTCCAATTTATTTTTCTTTGGTTACTTGTACTTTTGGTGTCATATCTAAGAATGCTTTGCCTAACCCAAGATCATGAACATTTACTCCTATATTTTTTTCTGAGAAAAACTCAGAGTCTTCTAAGAAAAACTCTTTTAGCTCTAACTCTTACATTTAGATCTCTAATCCATTTTAATTTTTTGTGAATGGTGTGAGGAACAGATTTATTCTTCAGTCTGCTCAGTTCTCCCCCACATTCTTCCCCCATTCTGTCCACACACTGTCTTTGCTTAATGCAGACCCAGAACCTCCTTTCCTTGCCTTTTCCTTTTCTCCTGCTGCTTTAAAAATCTTCAGTAAATATTTCTGCTCTATGAAGCCTTTGGATGAATTTGTCCTCCAGCACACCTTCTCACCTCACAGAGAACGCTGAGACTCAAAACCAGGAGCAGAAAAACCAAGGTGTAAAAAGAGGAATAAACCCAGGGGTGGATTTGTTGGCCCTTGTGACTCTCTGTTCTTCTCTTTTTTTCCTGGAGTTTCAGTCTCACTCGGACCTCCTTGGTCTTGGGAATGTGTTTCCCAACTTGTCAGGTTTTCTGATGGTGGCAGGTAACAAATGATTGCCAGGTGGCCAGCCGATGGCTGAGCCACCGGCACAACCCTGGCACGTGTCGGGAAGCTTCCTGGGTAGCAATTCCTATGAAGGTCACACAGGGAAGTTGGAGTTCCCAGGAATCAGAAGTTCACCAGATTAGAACTAGCGACTGAATTTTCATGTCCAATCAGATCAGCATAGAGTGAACTCACTGCTCCTAAGTTCTCATACAGCTTGTTGTAGCATCCTCATTATTTATGCTGATGGCTCATAGAGTTGATCATGTGGATAATCCCAAAACCACTTACATGGTGTGAGATACAACAGACTTACCACCCTAATATGTTCTGCATCATACTACTCCAATGAGCTGCATTCCGCAAGCGCACTTCTGCTGAAGGTGAAGGAGGTTGGCCCAGAAGTGTGCTAGATAGTAAAGAAAGGCAGATCTTCCTGAAACATTGCTGTAGTCATAGGCTTTCACACTCCAAAGCTTTTTGTCATTCTCTTTTGTCTACCAAGTTTATTCTTCTCTCCTGGGCTTTTAAGACTCATTACATGCTGGTCATAGCCTCAGTAGCTAACCTTAATCTTCTTTTCCATCCTCCAGACCGTGAATCTTTGGCATGGTCACACCAGCTTTGCCATCTCTTTTTCCTAGTGTTAGTCATCTTTCAGTCCCCTTTTTTCTAACCATCTGCCCTTCCATCCAGCATTTATTGTGTAACTGCTATGTACCATCCATTGTGCTAGGGACATAAAAATGGGTAAAATAGTCTCTTTTTTCTCCGGGCTCAGCGTCTAGTGGAGAAATCAAACGTGTAAACAAGTAATTACCCAAGCGAATGTGATAGTTAGGGTATAAAGATGAACAGAGGAACAAGTGGGCAGTTCAGCCTGGGAAAGACAGGGAAGCTTTCACAGAAGAAGTGTTATTTAGCCATATCTTGGATGATTCCCTTCTCTTTTTGCTGCTGTAGCCTGTTACCTGAACATATATACACACACACATTACC
Source organism: Capra hircus (assembly GCF_001704415.2). Taxonomy (NCBI): domain Eukaryota; kingdom Metazoa; phylum Chordata; class Mammalia; order Artiodactyla; family Bovidae; genus Capra; species Capra hircus. The sequence continues at coordinate 39,032,664 of NC_030826.1, read as the reverse complement.
TATGTGTGTGTGTATATATTTGTTCAGTCATGTCCACCTCTGCAACCCTATGGATTGTAGCCCACCAGGCTCCTCTGTCCATGGGATTTTCCAGGCAAGATTACTGGAATGGGTTGCCATTTCCTGTTCCAGGGGATCTTCTCTTCCCAGGGATCAAAGCTGTGTCTCTTGTGTTTCCTGCATTTGCAGGCAGATTCACTAGCGCCACCTGGGAACTATTCTAATAGCCTTATAAATGGTCTTGCTGTCTCTTATCTTTGCCTTTTCCAAGCCTTACTTGATTCCAGAATTACCTTTCTATATCACCCATCTGATCATGCGAATTCCTGGACTTAAACCTGAGAAGTCTTCACTGCCTACACAGTTCAGTTCAAGTTATTATATAGTGGACAAATTAAGTTCAGATTCAGGCTGTGTGCCTTAGTATAGCTTTGGAGTAGTAATTTTCTCTCTGAGCCTCATTTTCCTTCTCTATAAAATGAGCATAACACTTACCTTGACGATTATTAGGACAGAGGGAAGGAATGGAAAACACTACCTTAGTCCAGGTAGCTGCCCATAGAAAGGACTGCACAGCAGTGTCAACAGCCCAGGTTTTGGCACCAGCAGACCTAGAAGCAAATCCTGACTCTGCACATATTATCTGTGTGACCTTGAGCAAGGTACCTTGCATCTTTTGCAAAAGGCAAAATCAGATTAATAATATTTCATGTGACTATTAAGTATTAGAAATACAGAATAAAATATATATATGTGGGATATAAGATACATAATAATATAGAGAACTGACTACTTATAGACATGCCATGAGTAGGAGCAACTGTTATTTACTAATAGTGATAATGTCCAGGGCTGTTCACCTGTCATTCCTGTACTGTTTCCCTCCACTTCTTAGTGCCTCTGTTCTATCCTGCTACTCTTCCTCTCGCCCTTCCCCCCGACCAAAAATGGGCAGTATACTTTTTACCTCTGAGGCTTATAGTTCCCACAGCTGGGATTCCCTTCCTTGGGTTTTGTGTTTTGTTCTTTTTTTTTTTTTTTTCCACAAACTACCTCTTAGGCCTTTCTCACTTGTATTTCTCCATAGCTTCTTTTAGCAACCAGCTCTCCCACTCCCAGGCAGATGCAGTCATCTTTTTTAAAAATTTTATTCATTTATTAGCCATGCTGCACTGCTTTCAGGATCTCAGTTCCCTGACCCGGGATGGAGCCTGGGCCATGGCAGTGAAAGCCTGGAATCCCAACCACTAGGCCACCAGGGAACTCCCAGATCAGTCTTTTCTCAGTCTGCTGTTTCGTCTCCATTCATGACTCTACAGCGCTCATCACATTTTATTTGTTATCTGTCGTCTGTCTTCCCTGCTAAACAGAGACCGTATCTTTTCGTTTTTGTGTCGACAGCTTCTGGGACAGTAATGGCACGTAGTAAGGCTACATTGAGAGACGTAAACTGAATGCGAGTTTAGCCGAGTCTCAGATCTGGAAGGACTTTAGATGCCAGGCCAAGGAGTCAAAACTACCCTGAGGCTGGTGAGGAGCCATGGAAGGTTTTTAAGCAGGGTGTAACGTGACCTTGTCGTAGGCTCTTCCAGCGTCAAGTGCTCTTGGCGATCCCAGGCAGGGCGTTAGGTTCCGTTCTAGCCTGATGTGTGAGCGCTGGGACTGGCCGTATTTTCACCCTGCTCTGAATCTGCTGTTTGGTTTGCCGCCCCTGTGTTCTGACTTACTTAAAGGCCCCTTGACTTCAAGTTTTACTGCATCATGGGTTTGTCTCATCTCCCCAGTAAGAGGATAAGCCTCCCACTTTTCTGTGCACAGTGCACACAGCGCTCCCTTGCTGCACACTCTTCTCCCTAACATGAAGTGAAGCATGTAGTAGGTATTTCAGCAAGTGCTTGTTCAACTGAAATTGAATAGAACTCTCTGGGGATATAAAATTTAGCACAACTAAAAAAAAAATAGTACAGCTAATCCCTAGAGTGAATCATCTACATGTGGCCCCATGGAAATGAGGGTGAGTCTACATAGTTCAGCTGTATGGATTATTCAGCAGTATATTATCTGTTAGCAATTTCCTGCTGTTGGGTTGTATAGTTGAGAATAGAATGAATTGAGAACTAAAAACTGACCAGCTTACAACTGTTCAAACTATGCCACACTTTTGAGTTACACAGAAAATTAATGAACAGCTCTTGTTAGAATAATTCATCCTGGCTAAGAGGCAGTTGACCCCTCTCAATTGGGTGTTCTAGTCTTTCCTAGTTCTCCCAGTAACAAGCCCTGACCATGGCATAGAGTCTTGATTTTAGCCTAACTCAGATTTAATCAGTAGCAGATACCGAACCTTTTAGTATAAAATACTCTTTGGGTCAGTGGTAAGTTCTTTCTAGGATGGAGGTATAAGCTAGAAAAGGACGAATTGTATAAAGAGCCATGAACTTCTTTAAATCTCGGAGCCAGACTTAATATGCCCGGAAAAAGGGTGTGGCACAGCTGCCATGAATTGTTTCTGTTGGCAGGGAGACAAGAAGTGGAGTGGTTTCCTCTGTAGGCACATTCTTAACAATCAGGTTGTCTTGTGAGCACTCCCTGGAAAGATAACTGCGGGGTGGTTTTGTGTATGTCTGCGGTGGTTTAGCCAGTGGTGGACATCTCAGACCTGGATGCTGGAAATTTTAAGCATACAGTTTGATCAATTTTGACAAATTTATATACCCATGGAATCATCACCCTAAACAACACATAGAACATTTCTAACACCCTAGAATTTGCACCTCATATGTCCCTTTACAGTCAACCACACGACTGCCCAACCCAGGCTATGTCTCACTGGACTCCCTCACTATAGATTCTAGAATTTCATATAAATGGAATCATAAAAGATGTACTTTTATATCTGTGCCAGTCAGTTTTGCCAGCAGTTTACTGAGGCTCTTGCACCACTGCCAACTTAACACTACTACCCTACGGCCCCTCCCCGTACACATATCCTTCGTTTCCCCAGGAGTAAATTGGGTTTTTCACCAGCTCTAGGAAGGAATGGTTTCTCCCGCCCAGTTACTGCATTAATATGAACTTCCTCCATCCTCTGACATTTCTAAATAAAAAAGCTTTGGAACATGAAAGGGGCAGCAAATTAAATGGTATTTCCCCCCATTTATGCTCCTGGAGGAGTCCTAATGACTAGGTTATTCCCTCACTGCCGCATGGGGCCTCATTGAGATAATAGGATTTGCAAGGAAAGTATCCGAGAGACCCAAGACTGTACTCCCCCTGCCCCCTATCCATTAAGTCAGGACTAAGCTTTCCTCTCTAAATCCTGAATGCATTAGTGGCAACTGGGTTGAGGGTCAAATGTCAAATACTCTGCTGTGATGGAAGAGGACATCTGTGGCTAATTAGGCCACTAATTGGCTAAACTGGGATGGGGAAGGGCAGGAGCTGCCTTCTCAGCTCTGCATCAGTGGGAGGCCAGTTCCCTGTGCAGCCTCCAGCTCCCTGAAGGGGATGAAAGACAATGAGGTTTGTTTGCAGTGGGGGCAAGGCACCCCTCCCACTCTCCCCCAGTTCAGCCCAAGGCAGGACGTGGCTTTAGGAACTGGCCTGATGAAAGCAGTTAATCAGGAGAGTGAGAGTGAGCCAGTAGCCAGATGTCTACCTCTTCTGCTCACTTTAAATTTAATTCTTTACTTTGGAGGTAAGAATTATACACCCACAGAAACCCACCCAGCTTTTTTCTTGCCCCAGGCTGCTTTCTGGAGTGATCTTTAATTTGTATGAAGATGTTCAAAGGCCTCAGTGAATACTCAACGTATATTGGGTGATATTTATTCACTGATCCATTTATTTTTGCATTTGATAAATACACGTAGTCTCCACTGTATGCAAATCATGGTGTCGAGTAGCTTGTGTGGAGCCTCCAAGAGTCAGGTGGATGGTCTTTGCTTAAAAGGGTCAGTGATACGATCTTGCCTACTTACACTCAAGGAGGCTTGTGAGGTTTATGAGCATTAAATGCAGTGTGAGGGAGGCTGTGAGATGGCCAGAAGAGGGATACAAACAAAGCTTTAGGAATTCCGAGATGGGAAAGAACATTTATAGTCTGGAGAATCATGAAAAGCTTCCTAGAGGAGGTGGGCCTTATCAGGTGGGGAGAGTTAGAATAGGTAGAGATGAAGTTGGGAACATATTAAATAGTCAAAGAGAAGAACAGAAATAAAGACAAGAAGGGAATCCGCGGAAATGTCTTTGGTGAGATGGTGGCATCCATGGTGTAGCATGTTATCTCTCTGAGGCAGGTGGCCTGGCTGAGAACCTCATTTTCCCCTTGCTTTGCAGATCAATGAGCTGAGCAATGTCCCTGTCCCTGTCATGCTAATGCCAGATGACTTCAAAGCCTACAGCAAGATCAAGGTGGACAATCATCTCTTCAATAAGTAAGTGGCCTGTAGAGTGGGTCTTGTAGGCCGTTCTTTCCCTCAAGGCAGTGATCCTCCCAAAACCTCAACCGTCATGGGGCGGGCAAACGCCTAGCATGGTGTGAAAGCAACACCTGGATCACAGAGCTGGAAAACTGGCTGGGAAAACGTGTTCATTTGCCTCTCCCCCTTGTGCTGTCCTGTCATCTCGGTCTTCCATCAGCCTACCTTCTGTGTCCCTCAGGACTGGCTCGGCGCAGGGTGATTCATCTAGGGCCAGTTTAGGTAACAGTGAGCTGCCCAGGAGCTGAGGTGTCTAGTACGAGGCGGACAGCAGTGGCCCTATCTTGATCTTAGTCTGAGGCAAGACCTGCCAGGCATGTTCCTGACCTGGGATGCAGCCAACTAGTGTGTGAACAACAGGCTGAGCCTGGTGCTCAGGGTTGCTATCTAAAATCGTTTTTCCCAATGTTGCTCATTGTGGCTTCTTGGATTAAAACTGGTGTCTCAGACTTTGATGGAGCAGCCATTTCCCTTGGCACAGTTTGGGACCTCCTCTAAGCCTTGTAGAGGTTCTTTCATCCTTCTGTGGGTCACCCAAGAAATACGTGGTGTTCACACTCTCTTCCTTTCTGCATTTGAATCTTGGTTCCACTCTCCATTGTCCCACAGTCCCCACCACCTCACCAGCTGAATTCTGTCACCCCACCATTCCCAGACTGTTAGCCCGGAGGAGAAGCTTGATTTGAAAACATCTATTAGTGGCCTCTCTCTGCCATAGTAAGTAATAACATCATATTCTGGAAGCTGTCTGTCTTCATAGCTGTTACTTGCTAAGTGGCCACCTGTGTAGAAGAAAAAACTATGTTTCTCCTCTGTTTGCACACAACTGCTCGTTTCTAACACCAGATATGTGGGTTTCCCCCCACATCAAGCAGTTCTGTAGGACACTAGCAAGGTGTCCTGCAGTTCAGTTCAGTTCTGACTCTTAGCGACCTGAAGTGAGCATCAGGCCTCAAAGGTTAAGGACTGAGTCCTGCAAACTACGCCCCGACCCCCCTTCAGATGCCAGTCTCAAGTCCAGGTTGTCGCTTGTGCGCTGACCTATTTGCTGTATAGGTTGGAAGTTCCCACGACCCTCCCCATTGGGTTGGATTACTTTGCTTGAGTGGCTCACAGAACTTGAGAAAACAGTTTACATGCTAGGTTACTGGCGTATTATAAAAGGATGCAACTCTGGAACAGTCGGGGCAAGAGAGGCATGGGGCAAGGTATGTGGGAAGGGGCAGGGAGCTTCCAGGCCCTCTCCAGGCGCACCACCTGCCCCACACCTCAATGTGTTCACCAACCTGGAAGCTCCCCAACCCTGTCTTTTTGGATTTTTATAACAGCATAATTGAGGAAGTCATTGGCCATTGGCAGTTGGTTCTGCCTGCAGCGCCTCTCCCCTTCCTAGAAGGCAGGGGCCTGGGAAAGTTCCAACCCTCTAGTCCTGGGTGGTCCCCTGGCTATGAGCACCCATCCTTAGAGGTGTAACAGAAGTCATCTCATCAACTTAAATTCAGGCGTGATTGAAGGGGGCTTGTTACAAAGAACAAAATACACATTTATTGCTTACCACTTAGCAAATTCCAAAGATTGTATGAACTCTGTGCCAGAAACAGGGACAAAGACTAAATATGTATTTGTTATTATATTCAATGTCACACCACTTAAGGAAGGAAGGCAGCCCTAACCTCTGAGGCAGGAAAAGGAGTTGTTCTATGCCAGAGGTCAGGGCTCAGGTGTCAACCATGTACCACATTGTACCAGGGGTCCGTGGTGTCCACCACTGCATTGACATTTTGGCCGAAAGTGAACTTCCGATGTCTTTGTTTTTTTCTTTGTTTTGTTTCTTTCCACTGATTCCTTTTGTCTTTTCAACAACTGTTATGTGCTGGTTATTAGACTGCAGTGCTGTTTACTATGAGACAAGGACCCGCCTTCATGAGAAGCCACTACTTTTTATTTCCTTGAAGTCTCCTATCCTGGAGTAATCAGAGGGACATATTTCTTTTTTTTTTCCCCCACCTCAGTTTTATTGAGATATATTTGATATACAGCACTGTCTTAAGTTTGAGGTGTCCAGCATGATAATTTGACTTATATAATTCATGAAGTGATTGTCACAATAAATTTAGTGAATATCCATCATCTCATATATGTATAGAATTAAAGAAAAAGAAAAAAAATTTTTTTCCTTGTGATGAGAATAGAGGGACACATTTCTTAAAGGTTGTTCCCAAGCACAGTGGCTATTGTCAAGATGGAGGGTTTGGAGGAGGCATCACTTCAGGTAATTCTCTTCCCTCCTGAAAGTCTGTGGATTGATTGAGGAGTGGGGAGGACGTAGATTGGTGCCAGCAGCCAGCAAACAAGGCTTCATAAAAAGATAGGATCCCAGTCAGTCGACTTAGGAAAGCACCCACCCCTTCCATCCCAGTGGAAGCCAAGGGCAGGACCTCCTGGGTGTAACCGTTTTCAGGATGTGTTGATAAGAGCCTCCCCAGAGGAGCGGGGTCCTTTGATGAGAAAAGCCTTTTCCTTTAGCTGTCAAACTGACATTTTACCTCACAGCAGCTGTTCACATGCAGCCACCTTTCTGTAGCAAGTTCAGCACTTATGAAGGAGGGCACACACTCGGTCTCACTTCTCTGCAGGTAAGGTTTTTTTTCCTGCTTCAATGTAAGTTTTATGGAAAGATAGCATATACTCAGAAAAAGTACACGTCATAAATATACAGCTGGATTAATTTTTTACAAGGAATTAAGGAATGTGCCCAAGGAATGTGAAGTTTTTAAACTTTCACATGCTCAGAATCACCTGGAGTGTGTGTTAAAAATGAAGCTTTCCAGACTTACCTCCAGAATGCTGAGGGCTACATATTAAGCACTGCAGATTATTCCGATCCAGGTGACGTGTGGACCACAGCTTGAGAAGCCCTGATGTATGAATTAGAGGAGCAAGGAGTTCACAGAAACATGTCTCTGCTTTTCCCCAGAGAGAACCTCCCCAGCCGCTTCAAGTTTAAGGAGTACTGCCCCATGGTGTTCCGAAATCTCCGGGAGAGGTTTGGGATTGACGATCAGGATTACCAGGTATGGAGTGTCTTTGCAAAATCAGGAGGGTTAGGGAGTGGGGCGGGGGGGCAGAGGGGTGGTCAGGAAGCCACAGGACAAGTAGAGGAAAAAAATGTGTCTACTATTATTGTGCTCTGTCTTCCTGTCAGGTCTCACTCCACCCTGGTACTCTTTGTCCAGTGCTGGTGGGCTCTTGGAGGAATGAGGGCCTTAGAAGTACTTCTGATGGTGCCTCCTAGGTTCAGGCTCCTCTCCCTCAGAGGGAGCGCAGGGGGAGGGAGAGGGGTCTGTGGAAGCTGCTACATTTTAGTCTGACATTCCCAGTCTAGGCTGAAGAACCCTTCTCCGTAGTTTGACTTAAAAGAGGGAGAATTGTTGCCAGCAGCAGATGAGGCCTCTTAGAGCAGATAAGACAGATTAGAAAAGGAAGACTTCAAGGGTAGTGTAACTTCTTGCCAGGTATGAGTGCCATCTCCTAAACTTGTCCCCTGTCCTGACTTTAGGAGGGGGCTAGACATGCTGGAAGCTGCCCCTTTTAGGGGGTGATCATGTCACAGAGGCCTTTGACCTATTGGGAGGAGTCAGTCCCAATATCAGGGACATTCTAGTGTGACTCACCATCTGTGGCTTCTGTCACTTCTCCACCTAGCACCTTCCTTGGACTTCTTCCCCTGGCAGACAGCCTGGTGATGATGGTGGGAGAATTTTCCACTTCACTTGTGCAGCAGTAAAAAATACAGCTGATTTTCAGTTGTCTGTCGGGGGGAAAGAGGAATGTACAGCCTAGTGCAATATAAAATGGATGCCCGCATCTTGGACAATACTGTCATTCCTCCCACCCCGCTCCTGGGAAGTCTTCCACAGAGTAGACCACAAGAAGCAGAGTCTCCTCTCCTCTCCACCAGCTCCAGGGGGCCTCCTGAGGAGGAGGGATAGGGGACGTGAGAGGAGGAAGGGATGCCAGGGCCTTGAGCAGTCAGGAACGGTCATGTCCAAGAGGTGGTGGGCCGCCCTCCAGCCCCTCCCGTTGGGTCCAAACCCTGAACTCTCATGCCCTGACCAGAGCACGAGGTTTTCTGAAAACTTCTTGCCATTAGTGCAACCCTAGGTTGTTGAGGTATCTCCTTCCACAGTGGCTCTTTCCCTTCCCTTTGGCCATCTAACCGCATCCTCTTTATTTCTCTAATAGTCTTGTGGGCAAATAATTGTGCTCAAGACTGAAAGAGGGGCAGGGAGGATGGTGTTCAGGGAGGGGACTCTTCGCTGAGATTGCCAGTGGCTGAGAGAGGCAGGAGATGCCCCCTGGAAATGAGGCAGAGGTGGAGCTGCCCTTGTCCATCCTCTGTCTTCTGACCCGCCAGAGGTCTTTTCCAGGCATCTGGTTGGTGAACACATTCCTTTGGTTGACTCACACCTTCCCCTACTCCCTCCCTGCTTGAGGGTTCTCCTGCTTCGGATTCTGATAGGAGCGGGGCCCTGGAGGGAGCAGGGACAAAGCCAGAAAGGCTCCCCAGATCTGCCTCCCAGCTCTGTACAGACAAGCAGGAGTTTGAGGCGAGGGGCGAGGTGTTGGGCAGAGCAGTGAGGACCAGCTTCCTGCCTTAGGAAGAGATTTCCAGCTTGAGGGTGCATAACAGGAAATAAAGACAACTCTATCCACTCCTTTATGCTTGACTTCTTGAATATTGCCTAAGCTTTGTCTTCATCACCCCCAAGAGACTGGGAAAACCATCTCAGTCCGCTTCCTGGTGTTCCAGAGGAGGAAACTCAGGAGTAGAGAAGTGCAGTGGCTCACCCACGGTCGCGCTACATGTGAGCGTCAGGATTAGAGCCCAGGCCCCTAACCTCCGAGGCCGAGTTTTAGGTTCTAGAGCAGCTCTCTAAGATCAGAATGAAACGAAATATTTCACAGTCGGTCCTCTTCTCATCACAGTCAAGGATTAGGAGCAGGTGGTGAGGAACAACTCAGGTCTCTCTTAAGGAAGACTTGGGAGAGATGTGAATTTCCCAAGAGAAAGGGGGCAGGTAAGGTCTCATCTACCGCAGTGCTGTTGGCTTCAGAGCAGTCTGGTCCATAAGAGAAGACTCAGAGTAAAAGTCAGAGTCCTTGTTTCCCCTTCCAAGACCAGCTTTTGTCTTGGTCCATCAGAATTCAGTGACACGCAGTGCCCCCATCAACAGTGACAGCCAGGGCCGGTGTGGCACACGCTTCCTCACTACCTACGACCGGCGCTTTGTGATCAAGACTGTCTCAAGCGAGGATGTGGCTGAAATGCACAACATCTTAAAGAAGTACCACCAGGTATGGTGAGTCGTGAGCCTCAGCAGCAGAGGATGGGTTGGAAGAGGGAGAAGAGCCTCCGGTAGAGCTTCCGGGGGGGCTGGGCCCTCTCTGGTAATGGGTGCTTCCTGATAACCAGGCACTTGCCTCCCCTGGGGCTGTGTTTCTGTGAGGTAAAATGCCTCCTTGAGAAGAAGAAAAAAGAAATGAAGATGTGTTATGGACGCAGTGCCAGTTGACCAGCTGTTTCTCGTCAGAGGTGGGGAGTTTTCACACTCTGGCACCTGCCTCATTTCTTCTGAGAGAGGTCCTGTCGGCTTAGCAGGGCCGCTGCTTTTCCCGTTCCCTCTCGCCTCTCTTCTGGAACCTGTCCATGGGAAAAGCAGGGGGTGCCTGTCTGAAGCTTGCCTGGGTCTTCAGGGAAAACTGTCTTCTCTGTGGGCACCTGAGAGGTGGTGCAGGGGCCCTCTGGCGTTTGGGGAGTTAGAGCAGAAAACCCTGGGGTCTGGCACGAGTGAGAGTGGTGAGTGCGAAGCCATTCTGTCTCCCCAGACGCCTCATCACAACCCTGCCTCTGCTCCCTCTCTCTCCCCTCCGGCTTCCCATATCAGGCTGGCAGAGAGGATGCAAGGCCGGGATCAGTGATTTTCCTGCAGAATCCCAATTGTATGAAACCAAAGAGGCTCTGCACGGCCTGCTCAGCCTCCCAGTCTGCCTTGCTAATTGGGGGCAGGGGTGGCCTTGCCTTTTGCAGGTCTGAGGAGCCCCATGACTTCACAGAATCTGATTTGGAAGCCGCTAGTCTAGAGACGAGACTTCCCTTGTAGCTCAGTCGGTAAAGAATCTGCCTGTGATGCAGGAGACCTGGGTTTGATTCCTGGGTTGGGAAGATTCCCTGGAGAAGGAAATGGCAACCCACTTCAGCACTCTTGCCTGGAGAATCCCATGGGCAGAGGAGCCTGGTAGGCTACAGTCCATGGGGTCGCAAGAGTCGGACACGACTGAGCTACTAAACCACCACCAGTCTAGAGGCTAGAATCCCAGGGGGCGTGTGAGCCTGGGAAGAGCCCTGTCTGTCCCGGCGCCTTCACCTGTTCCTTCCTCCCTTGCTTTCTAGTTCATAGTGGAGTGTCACGGCAACACCCTTTTGCCACAGTTCCTGGGCATGTACCGACTGACTGTGGATGGTGTGGAAACCTACATGGTGGTCACCAGGAACGTTTTCAGCCATCGGCTCACTGTACATCGCAAGTACGACCTCAAGGTAAGAGCTCTGTGTTTCCCAGCTCTGTGGCCCTCTCTCCCGGAGGCTTGGAGGGGCTGCACCTCCAGCTTCCACATGTTGGGAAAGCCGGGGCATAGGTTTTGGTGTGGACAAGTGGCTCTAGAGTTGCTACTCCTAACTCACTTGAGCCGAAAGCTATCTCATGTCCAAGTGACAGTGACAGGTTATTCGAGCCGCAAATGTCCCCTGTTTATGTGCAGTGAGTGTTCTTCAATTCCCATCGGGGGATGTGCACCCCGAAGGCAGCAGGGCGGGTCAGGCTGTGCTGCACACACACCCTGGCAGCTGCCCAGGCCTCGTGGACTGTGCACAGGCACATTTCTAGACACAGTGAAAAACACACTTGTGCCTGTGAACCGCAGTGCTCCGCTGTTCCCGAACCTGGCTTCCTGACCCAGGTCCCTCAGACCCCTCTCCCTCTCTCTGCTACCTGCACTGGCCTCCTTTCTGCTCCCACGGTGCCCATGCTCTCCACACCCCCAGCACCTCACAGAGGCTGCCTGCCATTGTTTCCCTCCCTGCCCTCTTCTCCACCTCCACCTCCCCCCACCTAATCACTTCCTACTTAGCCTTTCAAGCTCAGCTCAAATATCACTAATTCCAGGAGGCAGGCTTTGGCCACACCTCTGTCTAGTCTAGACCGTGGTCCTGTACTGCATGCTCTTAGAGAGTTCTGCCTTCTCACCTGTACCACTTTGCACTATTGTAATTAGTGGATTAATTAACTGTGTAGCTCCTGCTTACTGCCTGTCTCCCCTGTTAGAAGGAGAGCTCCTTAAGGGTAGGGACTGAGTCTCTCAGTTCAGCCCTGTTTCCCGAGCACGGGTCTGGTTATAGTCAGAGCCCTGTACCCAGTCTGTGACAGAGGAAGTGAACAAGTTGCTGCCTCCTGGCCCCTCTAGGAGTCTAACCAGTCTACTTGAGTTCACCGCTGCCGCGCCCTAAAGACTGGTCCATGTTTTTTTCGCTCAGCGGAATTTGCCTCAGCTCGGACTTCTCCTGACAGCTCTTATCCTTTCAGGGTTCTACTGTTGCCAGAGAAGCGAGTGACAAGGAGAAGGTATGCTGGGGTCTGTGCTCATCACTTGCGGAATGGGTCACTTGGAATCAGAAACACCTTCTCCCACCCCTGCGGTCCCTTCCTCCACTGCCGTCCAGCCTAGTTCCTAGACACGCAGTCTGTGGATGTGAAGTACTGTGTCACTAAGCTCCTGCCTGTCCTCATCCTTGGCCTAGGCCTTGGTCACCAGCCTTTCACCTTTGCCGTTGCTGGGCTCTTCGTAGTCCTAGAGGGCTGGCAGCTTCCACCTCAGCCCAGCCTGAATCAGTGAGTGGCTGCTTGAGCCCTGAGCTCAAGGTAGCTCAAGCCTGGTAGTCCAGGCCCAGAAGGAAATCCTTTGATCAGTTCTCATTGTCTGACTCCTGCCACATACTTGCCATCTCTGCCTGTCCGAAGCTGGGACTGTAGACTCCTGGACAGAGCTGTTTATCAGCAGGTTGGCTGTCTTCGTGCCAAAGACCCTTTCCTCTCCTGTATCATTACCCACAGCCTTGGAGGTGCACAAAGTAGGCCGCCAGCCTAACACTGCTATTGCTCTCTCAGGCCAAGGACTTGCCAACCTTCAAAGACAATGACTTCCTCAACGAAGGGCAGAAGCTGCACGTAGGAGAAGAGAGTAAAAAGAACTTCCTGGAAAAACTGAAACGGGACGTAGAGGTAAGTACTTACCCATGATTTTGCTTTGGTTGAGCTCTTGTCCCCAGAACAGAAGCCTCCTTCACCTTAAGGAAAGTTGAATTCACTGCTTCCAGAAGTGTGGACAAGAGGAAGGTGGTGATTTGAGCCATGTGGGTAGTTGCTTGCATCTAAAGCTCACGCAAGTATGCGTTCCATTTGGGGGGACACAGTTTGTGCTGGCCACACCTGTGTGACCCAGTTTGAAGTGCTTCCCCTCATTTCTTCTCTCATCTGTTATCACCTCCTTTTCAAACTCCGCTTCAAGCTTCCTTTCTGTGTTACCCATAGTGGAGGAGGCATCTAGGTGTCAGAGTGACAGGAAACCAACCATTAAGACCCACCAACCGCGCCTTTCTCTGGCTCAGATTCTCCCACTTGCCTTGCAACTTTCTGGTTGGCAGGGGACTTCCTGTGGAGAAGTTCTTTGGAGAGGACACGTGCTAAATAATGAACGTGATATCTACACCACTTGATAACTTGGTGCCTCCTATTTTTAATAACTCGGGAGCCTGTTTATTACAACGAAAACGTATAAACTTTAGAAAATGTTTTTTTTAATTGTGGTAAAATATGCATGACATAAAATCTACTCTCTTAAACTGGTTTTGAGAGGCATTCAGTACATTCACGTGGTTGTGCAACCATCACCACCATCCATCTCCAGAACATTTTCATCTTCCCAAGTGAAAATTCAGTACCCATTCCCTCTTCTTCCTTGCCCCTGGCAGCCCCATTCTGCTTTGTGTTTATGAAGCCGACTGCTCTAGGAATCTCTTATAAGTGGATCATACAGTGTTTGTCCTCTGTGTCTGGCTTATTTCACTTGTCATAATGTCTTCAGAGATCATCCATTCTGTGCCTTTTGTCAGAACGTCCTTCCTCTTTCCTGAGGCTGAATGATATTCTGTTGAATGTATGTACCGCATTTTGTTTACCTGTTCATCCATTGATGGACACTTGGTCTCTAGTTAAGATTAACTAGTTAATCTAGTTAGACATCTCCAGAGAAGCAGAGGAGGATGTAGATAGATAGATGTTTACTATAAGAAATTGGCTCACAGGATTATGGAGGCTGAGAAAAGTCCCCGAATCTGTCTGCAGTTGGCCACCTGGAGACCCAAGAGAGCTGATGGTGTAGTTTTAGTCCAGAGGCCAACAGGCTCGAGACGCAGGAAGAACTGATGCTTCTTCAGTCTGTGTCTGAAGGCAGGAAGAAGACTGATGGCCCAGGTCGGAGGCAGTTAGGCAGGAGGAGTTCCCTTTTACTCATAGGAGTCAGCCTTTCTATTCTTTTCGCCCTTTAACTGACTGACTGAGGCCCACCTACTTTAGAGAGAGCAATCTGCTTTATCAGTTTACCAATTCAGGTGTTAATCTCCTCCATGAGCACCATCCCAGACACACACAGAATAGCGTTTGACCACAATTCTGGGCACCCAGTAGTGTAGTCAAGTTGACACATAAAATTAACCTTCACTCATCATTGTGAGTAACGCTGCTGTGAACATGGGTTTTACAAACTTCTTTTAGGAAGCTTTATCTTAACCACCCCCTACTGTGTTTGTACCTTTATTCTGAGGTTTGTCTAGAGTCTTTCTCCTCCTTTTCCTACTTTCCTCCCTGCTCTGCCTGCAAAGAGGATTTAAGACAGTTGACACCTTCATTTGTCTTCGCTGGCTTGTTGCTTTGTAAACGTTTGCAGGCGGATAGGAGAGGGTGTGGCTCACACCGTCTCTCTCCTGGGACCCTGGCCACTTCTCCCTTGGCCTTGAGAGGGCTTTGTCCGGAAGTTCTTGCAGTGGTGCGCTTCACCTTTCTCAGAGGACTCTGTGACCTTCCGTCGGGGCTGCTTGTGCTTTTAGTTACTTCGTGGGCCTCTAGAGAGAGCCACTGTGGTGCTGCTGTGATTCTCCATCTAGTTCTCTAGGTCATTTGGACAGTTTGCTGCTGTGTGACCACAGCAGGAGGCCGGGCACATGGCTGACGGTGGCCGCTGGCTAGTGCACAGAGGATTTGGAGCAATGACTGGCCTCACACTAGTTAAACTGGAATGCCGGCTGACTGTTCGTCCTCGTCATCCCACGCTCTTCGTTCTTCTCCAGGTTATGGAGTCCTAGCTCGGGAGACTCAAGCACAGTGCTGCTCCCAGCGCTTGCAGGGAGGAAGGATGCATGGTGCAGCATTCCATTCTTTCCTCCAGCTCACCGTGGCCGCTCAGTCCCAGATGGAATTGACTCTTCCCGCTCCGTGCAGGGCTCCTTCTGCTTCCACTCCCGCAGCCTCTACGTGCCTGACTTGTCTTCCTTCACTAGGATCAGCCTCGACTCCTTTCCTCAGGGAGGCCCTCTTCCCACTGCTGGACTCACACAGCTCCTCGCCCTGGAGGAGTGACTGTCTTCACCATTAGACATCGAACTTGTTCAGGGCAGAGACTCTGATGTCTTGTGCTCTGCTGTGTTTCAGAGTGGGAGAGTTAAGTTGAAGGAGTGCCTTTTCTCCCCTTTCCAGATGCCAGTCTGCCACGTCAGATGTCCCATGTTAACCTCTGCCTTCCGCCTTTCCTTCCCCCACCTCCCTAGTTCCTGGCCCAGCTGAAGATCATGGACTACAGCCTGCTGGTGGGCATCCACGATGTGGACCGGGCAGAGCAGGAGGAGATGGAGGTGGAGGAGCGGGCCGAGGACGAGGAGTGTGAGAACGACGGGATGGGCGGCAGCCTGCTCTGCTCCTACGGCACGCCTCCAGACAGCCCGGGCAACCTCCTCAGCTTTCCCCGGTTCTTTGGACCTGGGGAATTTGACCCCTCTGTTGACGTCTATGCCATGAAGAGCCATGAAAGTAAGTAGGAGCCTGTGCCTGCCAGGCCCCTCCAGCCCTCATCCCACCCCCTGCTTCAGGCCTGTTGCTTAGATGCCCTGTGGGTGCCTGGGCCTCCACCTTATTAACTGCTGACTCTGGCCTCTTTTTGCCTTCGGCTGCCATCCAGGGTTACCACCAGAAACTCTGTCTTCTGGGGCCCTGGGTCCTTCTCTGTCAGGCCTTCCTTCACCTCTTTGCGTGTCCTGGATAGCTAAGGCCTGGTTTAGCTCAGGTTCATGGGAGGGGCAGAACCTCCTAAATAGTGTCATGTCAACCCCACAGAGTAGCTGTGAAGATCAAATAAGATGAGAGCTATGAAAGCTTCTAAGAAGGACTCCATGGGTCATTTCTTTTCTCAGATTCAAAGTGACAGGGATGAATCTGGATGTTGTATCTGAAGGGTGAAGGACACAGATGCTTTCTGCCCTTGTCCCTGCCTCTTCCTCCTTTCCTGCTTCCTCTCCCCCTTCAGGTGCCCCCAAGAAGGAGGTGTACTTCATGGCCATCATTGACATCCTCACGCCATATGACGCTAAGAAGAAAGCTGCACATGCTGCCAAAACAGTGAAACATGGGGTGAGTTCTCCCTGTCTCCATCTAGGCCCGGGTGGTGGGCCCTCAGGCCCCGGGGGGCTCCTGCTCAGAGACACTCTCCTGCCCCTTGTCGCTGCCCAGTTGCCTTGTGTCCTCTCTTTGCCATCTACACCCCGTCCCCATGCTGCAGCTGGCTGAAACACCCAACTTGTTTTTCCCCAAGTTCTCTGGCTCCTTTCCCCCAGGCTGCTGGGCATGTCATGCATCTTGTTGACTGCCAGTAATAGCTTTGTTTACATGCCATGCTGCTTCCCAGAGGCCTGTTTCCCCATGGGCTTCAAGCTACTGTTCTCCAAACGGGCCCCCACAGAGCTCTGGAGCCTCTCTGCCGTCTCCCCCCTGCCTTGTTCCTACTTCAGTGGGTGCAGCCCTGGGATTGTGAATCAGCGAAGCAGGGCCAAGGCACTTCTGAGACATGGGAATGATTTCTCCAGGTGGCCCGCCCAGCTGGGGGCGGGGCAGTGCCACCTCCTGATTCAGGCCTCTGTGTATTACAGGCGGGGGCCGAGATCTCTACTGTGAACCCTGAGCAGTACTCCAAGCGCTTCAACGAGTTCATGTCCAACATCCTGACGTAGTTATCTTCTACCTTCAGCCAGAGCCAGAGTGCTGGATGTGGGGTCGGGGATTGGAAGAGAGAGAAGGTGTTATCTGGGCTAGATGGGAGGGCGGGGAGCAGAGTAGGGGTCGGGGAGGGCTTTAGCAACGTGACTTCAGCCTGTGACACTGAGAGAGACTCTAGCAGGAGGGGAGGGGATGTGCCATGCGTGCGTGTGCTCACAGGATGTAGCCTCATCTGCTTACCCTTGATTCCCCCCGCTTTGACCTAGGTTAAAAAGGTGTTTCCTTTTTGTTACCTTGTAACGTCGTAAGATACCTTGGGGCTAGAGATGATTTTCTGGGTTTATTTGGGTTTTGTTTCTGAAATTTCATTGCTCCAGATTTGCTATTTATAATGATTTATGTCATCACCCTATCCACCATCTCCATCCCTGCTCTGCTCTCCAGTCCCTCAATTAAAGAAGCACCCACAGACCCAGCGAAGGGGCCTCTCAGAGCGAGATGCTCTGGTGCCGGAGGAGAAGAGGTTAGACGCCTCGGCCCTGCTGCATTTGCTCTTGTCTGGTTAACTTAATTTCGTGGAGTGTTGTGCACAGCTTCCTCTACCTTTTTGGCCTCGGCTCCAAGTGAAATGTTACATAGTTCCTCCATCTAAATGCTGTCCCTCCCAAAGGCATGCTCCAGGTCACCGTCAGGCATCTTGGAACAGAATCAAAGATCTCAGAGGGGAATGAGTTCATCCTCACCGGATGGTCAGGGGTGGGTGACCGCTGGTACTCAGAGAACCCCATGATCATCACCCAAGCCCCAGGCTCTTTGCGGCCCCTGGAGTGCAGACATCATCTCTGTGAATGAAGCCTGTCTCCCACTGAGTGAAGAGGAACTAGAAAGCACCTCTGGATATAACAGGACCCTCATGCTTACATGGTCATTTCCCCTTGAGAAAACTCCAGAAAAGCTGATGACTATCGAATGAGGTCTTGTGCCCTCCATCCATTTACTTCCTTCAGATCTTCTCCCAGGCATTCTCATTTGTAGGTGAGCTTTTAGCTGGGGCCTGGGGCGCTCCTTACAGAGATACCTCTTCAAGCCCCGAGGCTTCCATGCAGTAATGTGCCACCTGGATGGTTGTGGCCAGCAGGAATGGTGTACCCCGCCCTTCCCTTTGGAGTGTGCCACCCAAGCCTGAGGTTGCTTCTGAGTCACTTGAGGATCTGACCTGGGAAATACAATTTGGAGGCCTGATGTGCAGTTCAACCTGGCCCAACCTTGGAGCTGTGTTTCCTTGATGCATAGACTTTTTGCATATCTGCTACCACAGGCCTCCTCAGGAGTGGCATCTGGCTGCTTCCTTCAGGATCTCTACCACCTTCTGAGCCTGCTACTGAGGCCTCAGAACTGCGTCCTTTTGTGAGGCCATCAGAGCAGTCTGGCCTGGTCAGGAGAGAAAACAACCCTGTGCTGGGGGAGGTACATCCCTGCGTCTTCTCACCTCCTCCCCAGGAACTGGGGACTTGGGATGAGATGTGGTGAAACTTGTAGATAACTCTGCAAATGGAAAGAAATTTTGTGGAACCATTTTGAATGAATGGATTGGTTTCTTCGGCTTTGTTCAACCTGGTCAAGCTCAGCTTCTGAAGCAGGAGCCGGCAACATCTCTGTGCCCGATGCACAGCATTTAGGTCAGGTGTAATGGAAACCATGTTCTTGGACTCTGCTGAGCTGTCAGAACCCTTCCGGAGAGGCAAACAGGCCGGACAGCTGCCCTGGCCCCCGAACGGGGCTGTAGGTATCTCTGGGCAAGACCGCGAAGTGACTTGGGGAAGAACTTGTACCAAGTGGCTCATGGAGAAAACAGATTTCACTTAGGGAGGGGGTAGTAGGAATAATGTTTGGACTTGATTTCCCCATCTTCTAATCAAGAATGAAAATTTGAATCTGCTCCTGGTCGGGACCAGCAACTCCCGATCTTGGCAGGCTGTCCTCGGGGCCTCCACAGCCCTGGGCTCTCTCCAGCTTCCTGCCATTTGGTCTGCTGATCATGTCCCTCATAATGTGTATGAAAAGTGTAACCAGTTGTTCCCAGTTAAAGGTGAGCTACCAGATATCTAACTTCTTTAACATTGAGTTTTTGTGGGGTGTATGTGTTTTTTTTTTTTTTTTTTTTGTATATTGTTTACATTTTGAGAGGTAGCATTCTGTTTTAAATGCTCTTTTTGTTTTTCTGACAGTATTGTTGACCGGGTCAAAACATTTAAGCTGTGGTTTGGTGGATTTTAAATTTTTTTAAAAGGTCATTCTCTGTGCTATCTTCAAAACCTTGGGTTTGGTCCTTTAATTCCTTTGGCATTCAAATATTTGAAAGCTATTTATCTTGGTTTATACAAGGTTTTTCTCTTCTTTTTGTAAGGATGATGTTAAATTTGGTTTGCAGTTTGAATGTAGAGAAAGTGAAGTGATCCCCAAATTTTTGTCTGTCCCTGCTTTTTTCCCAGTCCTCCCATGCCTTGTCTGGGCAGTAGAAGGCATCCAGGGGCAAGTTACTACCCTCACCATCACTCTGGAGCCAAGAAGAAAAGCTGAATGGTTTTACGGCATCCCAGAATAATTTGGGGTCTCCCAAGAACAAAGGCATAAGAATAGGACACGGCTGCCTGGATGAGGCCTGGTTGGGGATAAGGGGGGATTATTCTCCATTCTCTCCCTCTATCACTTAACCAGTCACAGCTCTTCCCATCCTGCCCCTCTTCTTCTGAAAGTCTGTGCTGAGAAAACTCTCATCTCCGAGGTCTCCTCACCAAAGCGAAGAGTTCCCCTTAAATCTCCACCTCAACCACTAGAAGGCGGCCTCTGGCCCTTGTTCCTGTTAATGAACCACTGAGTCTTCATCCCCCAGTACGAGCTCCTTCCCTGTGCCTTCCAGCGTGGAGGCTTCGGGGCAGGCTAGGAAGCCAGCAGTTTCAGGGGCACAGCCCGAGGCGGCGCTCGATGTCTCCTTATTTAGCTCAGGGGTTACTGGTCTGTGGCACGTGCTACAAGTCGCCCCTGTGGCTGAGTGGCACTCCCTCGGTCCCCACTACAGGCAGCTTATCCTCCCTGCCCCCTCTTCCTCCTTGTGTTCCTCTTGCCTGTGTTTAGGCCTCGCACAGGTTCCTGTAGTGCTCAGGGCTTGGGACTACATGCTCCTGCCCTGCTTTCTCCCCTTCACAGTCTGCCAGGGTCTGCCCAGAGGGGTGGACCAAAGACCCAGGACTTTTCTCAGTAGCCAATCCCACCCTCCTCTAATTGTCTTTTTATCAAGTTGAAGAGAAAATTTCAGCAATCCCCAGCATTTGAGCTACTCAAATGTTAGGGGCCAGAAGGGACGGTGTGTTTAAAACCACCCTTAAAAGGCTCTGACCTTAGACCTGTGGCTCCCCCAGTTCCAGGGACCCCACTTCTTTCTGGCAGAAATGTGGGGAGGGGGCTCCAACCTGAGCACAGGAATCAAAGGGAAAACACATTCAAACTGCCCCCAAATCTACCAGCCATCTGCAGAGGCTCTGTGACACAGCCCTGGCCTTCTGAAATGAGACACTTAGGAGGTGTCTCCAAAGGGAAGAGGAGACTTGGCTGTCCCTGGCGATCCTTTGGAGGCTGGGGGAGGAAACTTCCAGAGTCCCTTCTCCTTGCTCAGAGCCATTTTGGGAGGAAGTGGGAACCAACAGCCTTTGGGGGTAAGGCCTGGTGCCACTCAGCACACCCAAGCATCAGGTCAGGTCATTGTAGTAAAAAAAAATGTGAAGTTTAGATTCAGCTTTTGGGGGAGCAGGATAAACTACCACCCTACCACATGTGTGTGACTTCTCAATTTCCCATTGCAATTTCCATTTTTTTTAATAGGAATTTTCAAACCCCTGTGCTTGTCTAATGTCTGCTCGGAACAATTCGAGACCCTGTTACTGTTTTAAGATGCATGCATGTTAGAAGATGAATCTCCAACCCGAGGAAAAAAATAAAACTCAAAAAAGCTTTGTGTACACACCTGTTATATGTGAGTCCTTTGGAAATAATCCTTTTATCTTTTTCCTAACTAGAAGGTTTGGGTCTGTTTCAGGGACTGCTTGGGCTAAATCTGAGCTTGAGTTTGAGTAAGAGTCAGGACCTCTGATCACTCATTTTCAGATGCCGTTAATAAGCAGTGACTAAGGTGGTGCTTAAGAGACGTGGGTTCAGTCGGTGGGTTTGGAAGATCCCCGGAAGTGGCAGTGGCAACCACTTCAGTATCCTTGCCTGGAGAAGCCCATGGACAGAGCTTCCAGGCGGGCTACAGTCCATAGGGTCACAAAGAGTCAGACATGACTGAAGCGACTTAGCATGTACACCTGCAGGGGCACAGACCCCCGAGGGTCCACCTGTCAACCACCTTTCCCCTCACCCTGCCCTCTCAGAGGAATGGACAAACTGCCCGCGCTTCCCCAGTGCGCAGAAGCAGCACTTGGTGGAGCCACACCTCTGTCCCACTCTCCCTTGACCAGCTATGTTGTTGACTTTCTACAAGTCACTTCTACTTGCCTCCACTTCTCCACCTCAACTTTTAAATCCAATGGTTCTCAAGACTGTGGTCCAGGACCACACCTAGGAACTCACAAATCCTCAGGGTCCTCTGCAGCTCGGGACTAGAAACTGCTTTATCAAGCCCTCCTGATGATTATAATGGAGGCTAGAGTTTAGGAAGTACTTGCTTATTAGGGGATCTGCAACAGGTTGCAAGCTGGAATCATTGGGGGAACTTTTGGGAAAAACAGGTGTCCAGCCCCCTTTAAAAGGCCAAATAAATCAGGGATCAAAATACCTGTGTTTTGGAAGCACCCTAGGAGACTAAAATGTAGCCAAGATTAAGAAACACTACTGTGTAAGGATATTACTTACAGATATGTGGCCAAATTTCTACCTGAAACAAAGAATATTTAAGGGTTTTCCAAGAGTTGAGTATAAAGGATTCTAGGCTTTGGAGTCAAATGGAACATGGGCTTATACCTTTGCTCTACCACAAAGTGGCCTTGGACAAGTTACTTAACTGTCATTAAACAAGGGAAAAAACATGTATTACCTTGAATCAATTTGATGATTAAATTCTAGATCATACAAAGCACCTTGTGCAGGTTCCAGGACAGCAGGTGCCCCACAGTGATCTGTAGAGACCATTCCCACTGGTGGACCAGAGAGCATGCTGCAAGTCAAGAAAAGCTGAGGGCTAAGCTGCACCCCAAGTAGCTATTTGTAACTGCCCAGCTGGGGACAGAGATCTGTGGTAAAACACTCAAAGAAGCAGGAGTGAAAGAAAATCTTTTATTAAAAAAAAAAAAAAGGGCGCTGAAAACAGTTAGTCCATGCGGGCCTTCAGTGTCCTCGTGGTGATTTTGTCCTTCTCACTGCAGGGGAAGAAAGTCACAGAACATCTAAATCCATGAGACTGCAGGACAGACTGCAACAAGCAGCTGTCCTAACTCGGGTTAACTGTTTTGCCCATGCTACACTAACATCAGCTTGTTGCCCTGGCCTGTGGAAGGAAAGAGGAAGGGGAAAAGAGACATTTCTCTAGGTGAAGCCATCAAGAGCTAGGATGACTCGAGGCTGGAGTGTGAAGCACTCCAGAGCAGGGCGAGAGCTCCCCAGGCCTAGGGAACAAGGAATTGAGGAAGGAGGTATGAGGTGTTTCACTTCAATGACTACAGATTCTCAGTATCAGCCCTAATCTGTTTTTCACGGTAATTAAGCAGGTCATCCCATAACAAAAGGGTCCAAATGGGACCCTTATTCTGGGACTGTTTCCAAGGAAAGCTGTCGGGAGGGGTAGTACCTTTCACTTCAGCTAGTCAGATTCCTGGTGACAGCCCCAAACGAGGGAAAGGGTGCCAGTAAGGACTCTGGCCAGGGGGTTAGAAGGTGGTCACTGAGCTCGGTACACCACACAGGTGTGGCTTCCGTGCTGGTGCGACCTGGGAGAGGAGAGGAGGGCCCCAGGATTTATTCTGATCAATCTGCAGGAGCTCTGCACAGGTCCCTGAGATTTTGGGAACATTGTTCAGGAAGGAAGGAAATGTCTACTGTGAGCAAGAGGAGGTGACTTGGGGCCAGGGAGCCTCACCGGACAGAGGTTGGGGGAATCCAGGTAGGCTCCCAGCTGCCACCCTCAGGAAGCACAGATTTCGGCTATCTGGTGCCTGCTGCAAGAACCCTTCTTATTTCACACCTGACTCAGGGGGCTGGGAAGATGGGCTATTTGTGCAGGAGGGGAGAGGCACATGTCTGCAAGGCTCCCAGACCTCCCAATGCATACTCACATGATGTGGACAATGACTCCCATGCCTGACACCGCATCCCTGTCCACAGCATTCAGCATGGCTTGTGAGATGGTTTCAAACAGGTGCTCTGGATCCTGCCAACAGAGTAGCAGCCTTTCAATCCCCAGAACCTCAGACCTTCACTTGGTCTGGCTCCTTAATTCTCTTTTCTCTAGGCTCAAGGTGCCCAGCTCTGGCACCTCCTATGTCTGGAGGGACAGTTCCCTGGGTATGAGAAACGCCCTCAGCCCCTTCTCAGAAGGAAGCAGGGTCACGGAAGATAAAGTTGAGGCCCTGAACCTCCTCCATTAACCAGCAGTGTGACCCTGAGCAAGTCAGTGTCCCTCCACAAAGCCTCAATCCCTCTTCTGTAAAATGGGGAGAACAGTCCCCACCGCTCCTCTGTGCCTCACCAGCTGTCTGATGATCTCTCCTCCCACGTGGCTCAGAAGTGCCACAGAACCTAGCCTGTCCAACCATGGAACCATTTCCTACCAAGCCTCTCCCATCCTCTATATCCTCTATCTTGGTTGGCTTAGCTAGAAAACTCAAGTGTCCTCAGCATCTCCACCATTCTCACTTCTGTTTTAAGGGACCAAGTCCTCTAGACTCTGGCTGCCCTGCTCGCCAAATGCCACCTTCCTTGCTCAGGACCTCAGCACCTCCTGCAGGTGCCAACAGCCCACTGTACCAACCTGCAGGCCTCCGGCTCCTAGGGTCTCTTACTACCTTAGACACCATGTCAGAAGAAAAAAGTGCCAATTCCTTGGCATGCCATCCAAGGCATCTGCAAGTCTCATTCTGACCTCAGGCTCCGCCTTTCTCTAGCCCACATTCTGCCCACACTCCAGCAACCACAGCAAGCTCTCTCCAGTCACTCAACTCCCCACGCCCCTCCTGAACCTCTGACCTTTGCACAGGCTGTTCCTTCTGCCAACCAGGTCCTTTCTTCCCTCCTCTTCCCAGTCAGCTTCATTTTAACAGATAACTGGGTGTCTGTCTGGCTTCACTGGCTGCAATGGGCCCTGAGGATGGACTTCCTGGTTTCCCTGGAGCCTGGCAGAACTGGCATACCAGATAACCCTCCCTGTCAGGCACTGTTCCCATCTTTCCAGGCCATTTCCTCACACCACCACTCGTAAGACAGGTTCTACTATGATGCCTGCTTTACAGCTGAGGAAGTGGAGGCACAGAGAAGTAAAGTGACTTACCCAAGAACATAACTAATTTAGATGGTAGGTGATCTGGGTTCCCAACCCAGACAACCTGGCTCCACAGCCCATTCTGCTGAGCTGCCTCTAAATAATCCTGCACCCTGTTAAATCTTTATTCAATGAATGGATGTGAGAACCCCATAAACCCCACATGAGGAATTATTTGTCACTGTAGCAAATATCTGACTGAGGTCTCCTCACAGAAGGTGCTCTCTAGGACCCAAGGCTCTGGCAGATGAAGTTTCTGGACACCCTTCCAAGGCTCAACGGCTGTGGCTTTCTCTCCTGCCCACACATTCTCCCCATTGTTGTTGTTACTCTTTTGCAACCCCATGGCCTGTAGCCTGTCAGGCTGATCTGTCCACGCGATTTCAAAGGCAAGAATACTGGGGTGGGTTACCATTTCCTTCTCCAGGGATTCTCCTCATTACCAGTCAGGTAAACACATTTTCCCCTGATGGTCAAGGAGTGGGCACCTCAGAACTCAGCCCCACTCCACGCCAACAACTCACCATGTTGGGCTCCCAGAGAGACTCGCACATCCCGTACATTTGTTCAGTGCAGGTACCACTGACTACAAAGTCATCGGTCACCATGGGGCAGCCAATAAGGTCTAGAGAGCAAATGAAAGGCTTAAAGGTCTTCGGGTCCAATCCGGCAATGACCGGCTCCGTGTAGTAGGGCCCAAACCTGTGGGACCAGGAGCAGAGAGAGAAAATGGCACTCAAGGACATTTCCTTTCCTGTTTAGTCTATCCAGACAAGGCCCTGGCCCAGATCCAAATCCCCCTTCCCCTCCTCTCCTGGCATCTATAAATGCTCTAAGACTTCTTCTTTTCTCTGACTCTTCCCTGCTTATTCCCTCACCACTGACCCTCTCTTCCTCTTTCTTTCTTTGGGAATTCTGTTTTGTTTTTAACCTACTCTTCCCTATCCTCATCCAGGTCCTATCACCATTCAGTCTTCTATTTATGCACCATACCTTTACTCCTTTCAAAAAAGATTTCAAGCAGTTGGTAGAAAAACACTGAAAATAAAACTGAGCCACTAAAACATAAGCCATTTGCAATAACATGGATGGGCCCAGAGATGATCACACTAAGTGAAGTAAGAAATACTACATGGTATCACTTATGTGGAACCTGAAACATGACACACACACACACTTGTGAAACGGAAACAGACTCATAGACATAGAAAACTTACAGTTACCAAAGGGGAAAGGGAGTGGGGAGGGATAAATTAAGGGTTTGGGATTAGCAGATACAAACTACTATGTATGAAATAGTTAAGCACGGTCCTACTCTACAGCATTATGTTCAATATCTTATCAATATAATGGTTATTCAATATCCTGTAAAAAAAAAACACATGAAGTGAAGTGAAAGTTGCTCAGTCATGTGTGACTCTTTGTGACCCCATGGACTACACAGTCCATGGAATTCTCCAGGCTAGGATATTGGAGTGGGTAGCCTTTCCCTTCATCCAGGGGATTTTCCCAATCCAGGGATAGAACCCAGGTCTCCTGCATTGCAGGGGGATTCTTTACCAGCTGAGCCACAAGGGAAGCCCAAGAACACTGGAGTGGGTAGCCTATCCCTTCTCCAGCAGATCTTTCCAACCCAGGAATCAAACCGGGTTCTCCTGCACTGCAGACGGATTCTTTACCAACTGAGCCATCAGGGAAGCCCTTGAAAAAAAACCATAATGGGAAAGAATATGCACATATATATAAAACTAAATCACTCTGTGCTACTAGAAACTAACAAAACATTGTAAATCAGTTCATTAAAAAAACGTCTTCCTATGCACCACCACCAGCAAAAAAAAACCCTCCGAACAGAATACAAGACACTCAAACTAAACACAAAGTTTTGTTCTGAGTCTCCCAGCAGGCAAAGCAAAAAAAATACTCAGTGAGGTGGATTATTGTCATTGTCTGCCATCAGGAAATAATAGCTCATCAGAAACTTGTTCTAGACCTTGAGATCTGAGAAGAATCTATCTTAAGAGATCTTCATTTATTTATTTATTTTGAGAGGAAAATACAGTTGATTAGGCAGGAGACACTGTTAGAACACCGGGCCAGCTCAAGGGAGAGCTGACCCGTTTTGTGGGCTAGTAGCCAATTTCTATAGTCTCAAAGACAAAGAAACTTCCTGCTGGAAGGGTGGCATTAGGTGATTGGTTAGGGTGCTATAGAGTGGGTATTTTACCTAATACAGAGTCAGGGAGTTGGCTGGTTTAGGTCAGGGGGTCTCAAGGCAACAGCTGTTATGCGGCTTAGTCAATTCCAGAAATGACGTTGGTACAGGGCTCCACATCTGTGACCTTGGTATAGGGCTCCACAATCCCCACTCTTTCTATTTATGGGTCAAATCTTTGGCCCCTTAACACCCTGTTTGTGACTTAATTATCTAGCCCCATCTCAAGCCATGAGGACTCAGGTCACTGGGGAAAGGGGTGATGACTGCTCTGACATCAGGATGTCATAGGGTCCTGGGTCATCATTGGGATCTTTATATAGGAAATACTCAAAAAGTAATGGCCACTATCCTCAACAGAAACAGTAAGTAAACAGACATTATTCATGTCTTATATCAGTTCTCAGTAATATCCATAGGCATGATCTTAAGGTACAACTTTGTAAAAAATAATTCTAAATAAAAAATAATAATTGTTAGGTAGAGGAAGAGGTCAGAGTAGTACACTTTGATCTGGTATTTCTCCAACAGATCCCGAGATATCAAATTTCTCTAAGAAATTAATCTTGTATTTTCCTCTCAATAAACTGAAAATAAAGTTAAATAAGAATGTCCTGTATTATCTGGGTAACAACCTTAAAACTAAATACAACAACACAACTCAGGGCCTGTGCTTATACTTCCAGTCATGTTGATGCCAGGTACCACCTGAAGGTTAGTGTTTACCTTTTATTGGCAGTATTAGGGGCTCCTTCTTGTCTCACCATAAAGTTCTCAAATGTCAAAAATTAACATACCCAATTCCTAGATTCCATGTATTCCAGAGAATCTAATGATCATGACAGAATGAACTCTGGGGTAAGGATGGCTCCTGGCTGGGAGACTCCTGGGCACACATTGGTAGCATTAATTTTGTTGCCTGGGAGCAAGTTTATTTGCTGTTTGCATTCCCTGCCTTCTTCTGAAGTAGCCCTTTTTCTTTCTTATTTGATTGTTAGGCCCAGAGAAAACATACCCCCCAAAATAAGGATACTGTCCTACAAATAAGACATGAGTCAGCCAGGGGGAATCTCCTTCCTAGGTATGTTCCCCAAGTCCCAGGCTACACTTCTACTCACCGTTTCTCGTACAGGAGGTTGGCCACCATGCTCATGAGGGTGTAAGGTTTGATCTGCCTGCCTTCCTTCAGCTCATACAGGTTCAGCCGGAACTTGAGGCGCTGGGCACTGTGGTAGAAAGAGAAAGTGTGTTAGCAAGTAATTGCTGAATGTCCCCTGGTGTCCACCTCATGGAGGTCAGGAGGTGCCTAAGGAGACACATAAGCCCAAACCTGCCAAGAGACTCCTCCCCATCTCCCAGTGATTTTCTTACCAGAAGTCTAGCCTCATGCCCACTTTGAGGTTTTGTCCAACACTTCTACCTGTAAACATGCCACTCTGCTAACCTTCTTCCTCATACTTTTTCTGAGGTGAGAAAAGGGGAGTAAAGAAGTGGGTTCCCACCGCACCCCACCCCCTCAACACACTTTTCTGAGGAATAGTTTATACAGCACACTCTGACCAGGAGCCTGAATGCAGACGTAGTGCGGCAGCTTACAGTAGAAAGAGCAGCAAACTGAGAGAGCTGACTTGGGCTAAGTCTTCCTCTTCCCACTTAATTTTCCCATTCCTAAGGTGGGGACAAAGTAAGTCATTTGGCAGTGAGATAATGTATGAGTGTTAATAAACAGCAGCAGCTGCACTCATGGACTGAAAGACACCTAGGAAAATAGGCCACGCCTCCTCCAGTGCCATCTCAGAGCCCAGGGATAGGCCCTGCAGGAAGCAGACCAGTGAGAAGACTGCTGGAAGCGGAGCACTGGGTCACAGGACGCCAGAAGAAAGACACAAGCCTAAGCTTCATCATACAGTGAGGAAAATGAGGCCCAGCAAAATTAGCGATGACTGCCCACAAACATGCAAACTTGGTGAGAGAAGCCTCCTGAAGAAAAGAAGATAGTGTGAGGCGAACAGCTGTGATTAGAGACAGGAAGACTAATGGGGGCCTTCACAGCGACAGGAACACTAAGCCATCACTCTCCAGTTCCACCAGCACTGGGATAAAAGGGCTGGTTGGTTCAGATCTCAGGAAGAATATCCAAGTTACATATATTCTTGAGACTTTAGGAAGATTTAAAGGAAATGAGAGGAAAAAAGTCCTGACAAGCTCCCATTCACATTTGTTGTTGTTCAGTCGCTAAGTTGTGTCCAACTCTTTGTGACCCCATGAGCTGTAGCACGCCAGGCTTCCCTGTCCTTCACTATCCCCTGGAATTTGCTCAAACTCATGTCCACAGAGTCAGTGACGCTAACTAACCATCTCATCCTCTGCTCCCTCTTCTCCTTTTGCCTTCAATCTTTCCCAGCATCAGGGATATTTTCTAATGAGTCAGCCCTTCGCATCAGGTGGCCAAAGTATTGGAGCTTCAGCTTTAGTATCAGTCCTTCTAATGAATATTCAGGGTTGATTTCCTTTAGGATCAACTGGTTTGATCTCCTTGAAGTCCAAGGGACTCTAAAGAGTCTTCTCTAGCACCGCAATTCAAAAATATCATATCAGGAACTATCAATCTTCTAAGAACTATGTCCAAGAAGTACTGCTTCTTAGGCCACCTGTAACCCCATCTTCCCTCTTGAAACTTTGACCCTGACTCTCTTCCTCTTGTCTCTCTTCTTACCCCACTACTGAATATACAGTTCAGCTCTCGAGTTGTCACTTATTTTTTCCCTCTATACATTTTGTCTCTCTGTAATCTGTTCCCATAGATTTAACACATCACCAATGCCTATCCAGCCCTGAGCTATAATCTCAAGACCTCAACTGCTCACGGAATGTTTCTACTTGGCTTGGCTTGTCACTTCAAAACTGGTATCAAAATCAAAGTCATCACCTTTCCCCTAAAACTATTCTTCTCAATTTCAGTCAACATGCTCAAAACATAAATCATCTTTGAAACATTTCTGGATTGCCTACATGTCAAGTACTAAACTAAACACTTAACAGATAAAAAAAGACAAGAACCCCAACCTCAACGCACAACTCTTTGGCCTCACAATATCCAAGTAGCCACTGAGGTAAGTCAGCAACAACTCTCAGAAATGCCTGCTTTTCCTTTCCTACCACACCACCCCATTATGACCATAACCCTCACACCTCACAGAATCACTTATTTCATCTCCCCATTTCTCCCTTTTCTCACAAAATCACTGTCAACTAAACTGCTACTCTAGCAGTTAAGATGCACCAGCTCATTGTGGATTAGTTATCTTTCAATATGCCTGCCTTGTCTCCCAACTAGACCACCTGTAGTTCTTTAGGGACTGAGCATGAGCCTTAGCCTCAGAAATTAGGATCCTGGGAGTCATGCATTAGCTTACACCTTGAGCAGTCAGACTCTCTGATACCTTGTTTCCTCATCTGCAAAATGGGAGAGCAACATGGTGATGTATGTTCTTAAGAGGATTAAAGTCCATGAAGATAAGGTGCTTTCCACAGTATCTGGCTCAGAGTAAATGCTAACCTGGTTAGGATCCACTCTATCGTTTACAATGTTCGACAAAGTCTCAGATTCACTGGTGGTGTTCAGTAGAAGACTGACACCCAGGCCACTCATCCCGCTAGGCAAGGCTAGTCCAAGAAGCGTGGGTGTGGGTGGGAACCCCCGACACTTACACTGTCTGGACGTCGGTGGCAAGACCCGCCAGGCCGATGTACAGTCGGTCGCCCATGGGAAAGATCTTCTGGAAGTCCGTGGTCACCATCTGGGCCTGGATCCCGAAGCGCCTGTCAGCAGCGATGGCCACACAGTTCTTCCCCTTCATGGCCATGACGGCCCCTCCGTTATAGGACATAATAGACTGAAGCAAACAGAGCGGAGGGGCTCAGCTTGAGGGGCAAACAAGGCCATAGCACCCGGCGCAGCCCCTGATTCGCAGGCTCCTCTACGCACCGTCCTCCACTCTGGAGGCGCCTGGACACCCTGAACTCCAGCTCTGAGGTTAGCGCTGTGAGGCTGCGAGGAGCCCCATTCCCCGCCGCGGTCCTCACCAAGGTTCGCTCCCCCTTCAAACTGAAGTGGCTTCCTTCAATCGACCACCAGGCCTCTCGACCTCCCAAACTTCCCATGACCTCCCCTGCCCATTCCTCTATTCCTACCCCAAGTCCCTTTTCTTTGCTCCCTGTCTCACCATGATTGCGGTGTGTTAGGACCTCCAATCGCCACAATTCCAGCAAAGCTGCTAAGGGCCTCACTACGCAACCACCCTCGCTGCTTTCTCGCTATTGGCTGAGAGGCCGACCCTTCCGGAACATTTTGATTTTCTATTGGCTGTGCATCTTTGTCAGTCATCAGTACAGGAGTTTGGTTGAGAAGCCACAACCTAGGTAAGGAAAGCGCAAAGTGAAAAGTCACTGTGAGTGCGGAAGAGCTCGGCGTCGCGGTGCAAGCTGGGATAGCGGTGGACCCAGTCTCTGGAAGCCAGAGACGCCGGCCGGAACCTCTGTCCACGTGGGCTGGTGAAACCCGAAATAAAGGGCTTTGGCTCCAGTAAAGGGCTACCGGGTTGGTTAAGGGCACGCTGTGCGGTCGGGGATACTACTCATGAAGCTTGTTTCATTTATTCATTCCAGAAATCCTTACATCTGTTGTATGCCAGGCACCATGCTAGGCACTGGACATGCACTGAACTAGAACAGCGTCCGGTCTTTGGGAGGCACCCGTAAAGTGCCTATTTACTGTTAGGAGGGAGAGGGGCGCTGGGAGGGTGTCGCAGATATTCTGCGGCTGCAGGGGTTGGGCTGCAAAGGGAGCATTTGGAAGCTGCAGGTCGACTTCACGTAGCCTCATTATCAGATCACCCTAAAGAAGAACGTTTCGGACTTCCCCAAGTCTAAGATCTAGACGAAGCAGGCGACAATTTCGCCAGCCCCAGCCACCCTCGAGCCAATGCAGGGAAGGCTGAACGTCCCGCCTGCTCCCATCCCTAGATCGAGACCCTTCCCTTTCTCCCTTGGGTCTGACTTCTTTCGTCCCGTTATGGAATTTGTTTAGAGTCTTCCGCTGTCGCAGTCTCACGCCCATTGACTCGGCTCACCGCCACTGCAGTAGTTATCACAGTCTCTGTGGCGCAATCGGTTAGCGCGTTCGGCTGTTAACCGAAAGGTTGGTGGTTCGAGCCCACCCAGGGACGTCTCCTTTTTCCCACCATAAAAAAGGAAAATCTAAAGGCATTATTCACTCAACCGCTGTAAAGCCAAATTTTGTATTGAAATAGCAGAGACAACGCTTTTTCTATAGGAAATCAGAGGGTCATTGTGATTGAAAATTCGTTGTTCAGTTAATGACAGGATTTCTACAGCACTTCCCTCCTCCACCTATCTCCAACCCCGCCCCCAAATTGGATTGCCGGAAAAGCAAAGACAGGTTTTTGTCTCACCGTGCAGTACGTTTCAGGTTGCATTTTTCGTCAAGAGTAAGAATAAATTTGCAGTGGAGATCGGTCAGTTTTCCACTGTCTGCCTCTATTGATGTTACAATCTCGAAATGTTACATTTGGAAAGGAAGAAAATAGCGCGAGAGACAAAGGCAGTGACAAATTGAGGGAGGAAGAGAAAGGTGAGAAAGGGAGAACACGGCTGTGATATACGCAGAGAGAAAGAGGAGACGTGACAAATAGGCGTAGCGGAAGGAAGACCTGGGCGAAACGGAGAAAGGGAAAAGACTCAATATGAGAAGCATGAGAAAAAGGAGTGGGACATCAACAAAACAGGTTCTTTTTCTAGAAATACAGAGAGGTGGGGAAGAAGATGGGGAAATAGAAGCAGAATCTAGGGACATTGTTTTGGGGAGAGAGGAGTTAAAGAGCACAGTAAAGATAGTCATAAAATGTCTAGAGGAGCTGCTCTCTCCTAACATTGTCATCCTCTTCCGGATCTTATCACCACAGTATCTCTTAGTATATGTGCTGGAAATAATTACCTAGATTCCAGAGTTCCTGCCCTCCAGAAGCTTTTGGTCTAAGACAGCGACTCTTCTGGTGAAGAGTCTGTCAGCTGGGTGACCTCCTGAGATATTACAACTAACACAATCGAGGGGAAGCTTTGGCACCTCATGTCTGCCAGAGATGCATCCCTGGGCTGGGAGGGGCAGACTCGGCTTGCTTTTAGGAGGCGCTGTCTCAAGCAGTTCCCTTCCACATTTGGTTTCTCCTCAAGGTTGGGCTCAGAGGAGGCCTCTTTTGAAAACCTTCAGTGCTCATCCACCCTTACAGGGGGAGGGAAGGAATGGCAGTGGTAGGTGGTAGCAGCAAACCCAAGGGATACACAGTGCCCACAGAAGCTAACAGGACAGGTTATGTAACCCTCCAGCTTTGCCCCTGGTGCTCTGTGAGTGCCCTGTGGGCTTAAGCCGGGCTCATCAGCTTTACGTCCCCTGTGCTTAGTGCAATATTTGACAGTGGCACATGACAGGTGCTTTTTGGTTGGGAAACCAGAGAACTTCAGAATTGAGAAGGGTTTGGTCAGAAGGTTCCCCTGATAAGCCAGAGAGGCCAGGGATGTGGGGACTGGAAGGGGACTGAAGTGATTAAGACGCAGTTGCAGTAGTAGTGGGGCTTCAGCATGCTCCTTCTGTCTTGTGGTTTGTGACTGATGCTTAACAACTGAGGAACCAGTGAACGGATTCCCAATGAGCACAGTGGCACCCTGGGGCAGCACTCCAGGATTAAAGGACCACAGTGGGGACTCAGAGGGACATCAGCCTACTTCCCCTTAGCTGATAGCCTCCCACCCTCATCCAGGCAGCCCCTGAGTGCCCCCTGTGGATCATGGGTGAGACGGAGACCTTCGCGTAACCCCTACAGGTTTCTCTCGCCCGGGATCTTCTAGCTTGAAAGGAGTCGCAGATCAGGAGTCCCAGCTGCTCTCCCCTCTGGCAGGGTGACT
The DNA here is from genome assembly GCF_001704415.2 of Capra hircus. Classification (NCBI taxonomy): domain Eukaryota; kingdom Metazoa; phylum Chordata; class Mammalia; order Artiodactyla; family Bovidae; genus Capra; species Capra hircus. The sequence goes on along the minus strand of NC_030826.1, from coordinate 38,999,085 downwards.
GAAGAGGATTCCCGAGTCTTCCCGGGCAGAGTCCACGATGCCCGCAACACACCTGCCCCAGGGACAGTGGGCGTGTCCACGCCAAGAGCTCCCTTTCAGTGAAGGGCGGGAACTCTTGTTCTCCCAGCACAAGGAGGGAGAGGACAGCAGGTGATCGAATCCTCCCCTGGCCCTACTCCCAAGGGTTCTCAGACCACCCACCCTGGGCGGAAATCTCTCCAGCCCTTCTTCTTCCCCCCGCCCCCGCCCCCACTCGGTGGGTGTGGGCCAAAGGCTAAAGCTGGGGTCACTTGGAGGCCAGTGTTCACAGGTCTCCTGGTCACTAGCCAAAGGGTGAAAGCATTCAGTCCGGGGGCCTCAGCTTCCGATCTGCCTGGACTGCCAAAGAGGAGAGAAGAAGGAAGAGGCAGGCGGGTCCGATCCTTGCTGAAGATTTCGTTTCCTAATTTCCTAACTTGAGCCACCCACCGCCAGTGCGCTTAATGGCGCTTCTGGCCGAGTAATCGAGCTCTTTGGAGCGACTGACATAATGACCATCCCTAATAAATCCTGAATAACGAATACGCAAATCGACCGTCCTAATGAGGCGGGCCCACCGTAGTCTCCATAATGTAATATCGATCGGCTTCCCCGGCTCCGGCCTCAGCTGCTGCTCTAGCTCTTCCAAGCTCCCTGCTAGTTCTCTCCTCCCGGCAGGAGCCACTGGAGACCGAAGCCCGGAACCACGGTCGGAGTTGGCGGGCACCGGCGGCCTTTGCGCTCGCCGGGGCGAGCGAGGCGCACCAACAGTGCAGAGCTCAGAGCGCGATCGGCGTGCGGGCGAAAAATGCGGGAATCAGTGCCCCGCAGAGAAAAAGCGCGGGCCCACTTCCGAGCCCCGGCGCCCCGTTTTCGAATGCATTCGGGTCTCTCGCCTTCGGCCAGATTATTGTGTCCCGGGCCCGGAGCCTGAGCTGCCGTCCTCAGCTTGCCTCCCAAACCAGGTTGCGTCCCGTTCTTCGCCCAAACACACCTAGGCGCCAGACTCCACCACGGCAAACGAGCCCCGGCCGCGAGATGGGCCCCCAGGCCTCTGCCTCCTTCCTCCCGGCAGTTGGCGCCCCTGAAGAGGCCGGGTTGGGTCCCGGACGCAGCGTTTTAGAGCTGGTGATCGGGCGGCCGAGGGGGTCGGGGGGCGGGAAGGAGTCGCTCGTTCTCACTCATGCAGTTATTAATTTCAAGGGAGTGTCACTTAGAGTGAATGAAAATAACCCGGACGCGTGGCCAGAGGCGTCGCGTCCCAGCCCGAGCACAGCGCCCTTTGATCGAAGCCGAGACGTGGAGGACTGTAGAGAGAGTCACATTTCAGCTGAGTCCTCATCTCACCAGTTTCCAGGCGCCCCAGCTAGGGGCGAGGACCGCAGGGTCTGGGGGAAAGGGGTGCGCCCACATATTTTGGGGACAGAGGTTAGTTGAGGAGGATAACAGAGAAGAGAATTCATCCTCCAGGGTCAGGGGCTGTTGAAAAGAGTGAGGTCGTAGTCTAGTTTTGGGGGGCCCGGCACCGCGTTGGGGGCGCAGCGCGTTAGCCTCTCCCCCACCTCCTCTTCCTCGCTCCGCAAACACCCTGAAGGAATGAGGTCACGTGGGTGAGTAGTGGGCGGGACCTACTCTTGTCTGGAGGAAAAAAGCCATTTTGTCCCCCCCCCCTCCGAGTCCCGGTCCCTCCCCTCCCCCCTCCGTCCCCTCCCCTCCCCTCTCTCCCTCCCACCCCAAACCGCTTTCACAAACTCCTTTCTTACCATAGGTTTCTCCCCTCCCGCCGCCCGAGCGAGCGACACGGCTGCGGCCCCCCTCCCCTCCCTTCCCTCCCTCCCTCCCATCCCCCCCTCCCCGAGACCCACCGGACCCCGAACCCAGGTAAGCGGACGCAGTCTCCCCTCTCCTCTCCTTCTCCGACCCTGTAACCATCTGGGGACTGGGACGCGGGCCGGCACATCCTTCTTTACAAACCCCTGCCCGGGGAGGCTCTGAGCCCGGCCTGGTCTCGCGTCTCCGCCCCACCCCCGCCGGCCCCTCTCCTAGCTCGCCCCGTCCGCCTTTCTTTCTCCCTTGTTTCTCTCCCCTTTTCCTTTTCCTCCCTTCCAAGATGGCCGAAGTGGGTTCCCCCTTTTAATGATTTGGCGTCTCCTCGACCACCACCTCTTTGTGCTGCAGCCCCCCTAGACCCTGCTTCCCGAGGTAGCGAGGGGGAGGGTCCGAGGCAACCGCGGGGCTTTGGGGCTCCGCGCTGGGGCGGATCTCTGTCCCCCTAGCCCTCCCCACGAGCTAGAGCAGCCCCTGGCTCTCCCCCAGTACTCCTTTCGGGCTGGGGAGGGGTCGCTCTTGCTTTCATCCGTGGGCACTTAGGCGTCGTGGACGCGCGAGGACTCGAAGCCGGGAGGAAGGGGACGAGCTTTTCGATCGCTGCGGGGCCGGAGGAGGGCGCTCTTCCCTGCCGAGCCCCGTCCTCTGGAGCACCTCCCCCAGTCGCTCCCTTTTCCCCCCAATCCCGGGACTGGGCGCCCCGCCCCCTCCCCGAACCACCTCAGCGGAGCCTCTTTCTCCGGAACACCCCTCCTTGGGGCCCCGCCGAAAGTTTGGCTCTAGGGAAGGTAGGAGCGGCCACCCGGTAACTGGGGCCTCTGATCGTCTGACCCAGGCTCCTGGGGAAGCCGGGGTGGAGGGGGGTAGAAGGAAGATGGGGAAGATTTATCGCAGTATTTCCTATCGCCCGCAGAGGCAGGAGGGGTTTGGCCGCCTGGCCCCACTTGCACGGGGTAGCCCGACTGCCCCTCCCTCCCTAGATCCTCTTGCTTCTAGTTCTAAGGGGGTGGGACCCCTCAACTAGCAGACAGCCCTGCCCCCCTGTCTCCACGGGGGGCCCAGCATGCCTCTCTCCCTCCCCCACTGCCCGCATCTGCCCAGAATTGCTCCGGATGGCTTGAGGTAGGGGAGGAGGCCTGGGGATGGCGAATTTTTCTGTAAATATTGTGGAGGCGTTGCCCCGCGCTTCCCCCTGGTCTTTGTCTCTCAGAGACCCCCCCGCATCTCCCACCGCCCTGCCTTAGTCTCCAGGGCTCCCTGAGGCTGGGGTGGGGTGGGGAGGTGGTCTCCTGGTTGTCTTTCACTCCGTTCTTACGCCTCCTTCTCTGCGCCTCTTGCAGTTTGTTCCTGAAACTCTCATTTCTCTTCTTCCTCCCCCCTCTCTACTCTGTTCCAAGGTGTTAGTACTTGGAGAAGGAACATAAAGAAAGCTCTGTTAGAGCTTTCTGGTGGGGAGGTTTTCCCAGGGGTTTCTTGGTTTGGAGTTGGGGGTTGAGGTCTTAGAGCTGTCTTTGGAATAATGCAGGAAACAGGCCCAAGGTAAGACTCAGGACTTGGGATCCAGAGAGAGCGTAGCTGGGTGGGGTTCAAGTTGAAGTCTTTTGAGGGGGTGCTCTCTGCTGCTCCTGGTCTTCCCTGGAAGATCTTGGTTGATGGAGCTGTTGCCATGGGAATGGAGAGAGCCTGAACACGAAGAGGTGACATCTTTGTGCAGGTTGGATGCCCACCCCACTCCTCCAGCCTCTGGCCCCCAGAGTGGAGGTTACGAGCCGTACTGCCTTTGTTGCCGGAAGAGTTATGTTATAATTTACCCTGGGTAGACCAGGGATGCACAAAAGGTTAGTGTGTGTTTGCAGCTCTGGTTTCAGGCAGGGATGTCAGACTGTGTGCTTCTTGGGGTGGGTGGGAGTGGTTTGTACATCTGGCAAGCGTGGGCCTGGCTCTGGTCTGGCTCTGTGTGTGATGGGGTGTGTCTGTGTGTGTGTCTGGCCAAGCGTCTGGCCGTGTGTGTTGTGAGTGGGAGAGAAAAATGGAGGGGGTGTGTCTGGCTGTGTGTGCATATGTGTGTGTGTATCTGGCAGTGTGTAACTGTGTATATTTTGGATATTTGTCTTTGTTTGATCTTAGGACGCTGAGAGGTGGGAAGGGGAGGGAGGGTAGAGTGAGCCCGGCTTCAGGAGACTAGAGGACTCTTTCGATGCTTCTGGCAGGAGGAGCCCTCAGGGTCAGGGATCAGGGGACGCTGAGAGTTTGAGGGACCCAGGTAGACCTCCACCCCCGGCTCTCTCTGCACACACACAAATCCGCAGGCTTCCACAGCTGAACCCACACAGCTGGGAGAGGGATGGACTTCTGGGATCCAGTACATTCTGGCTCCCTGAGCTTCCACAGAGCCTGCTTCCCTACCTGTATTAGGGAAGTTGGGTAAGGCCATTAGCCTCTGCCCGCTCTTCCTACTTCAAAGAGAGACTGTGTCCTCATGGTTATGTTTTGACCCCGACGGCTCACTGAATGGTCTTCTGATGGAACCTGGAGTCCTTCTGCCTGCGTGGATGGAGTCAGACCAGGCTTATTGATTCCTTAAATGAGTGGGAAGCCTAGCATGGGTGCCAGTCTGTAAAGAGCACTGGAATAGGAGTCAGGCTCTGTCTAGTCCTAGGACCGCCACTGGGTGGCTGCTTGACCTAAGACAAGTCACCTGTTTCTGAGCTTCTTCATCTGTAAAGTGAAAGGACTGGACAAGATGCTTTCTAAGATCCCTTCCACTTCTGTAATTTTAGATGTCTGGATGTGACCCCGAGTGACTCTTCCCAAGACTTGGAGATTTTCTAGGAAGGGAGTTGGGTGAACTTCATGTTGGGGGAAAGCAGAGCAAAGAATCCTATAGCTGAGAATCTGAGGGAGCAGAAGGTCATCTCTGGGTTATCAAAGATTGGCTATTTCTCAGGGGGAAAAAAAAAACACAAACTGACAAAGAAGTCTGAATTAGAGGGGAGCTTCCAGAATAAGCCTGGTTAGAATGGAGATATGGGGGGTTGGTTCAGTGAGTAGGAGGCTTTGAGAAAGGGTAAAGACTCATGCCACACTTGGATGACACAGAGGAGTTGGGGTTGAGTCCTGGGTGATCAAGCTCCTTTCCTGCCACTGTGGCTGAAACCTGGGGGCCAGGAGCAAGGACTGTTCCATCATCATGGGGCCAGATGGGACTGAAGGGCTTGGCCCCCAGTTGAGGGTGGGAGACAGTGCTCAGGTTCGCTGTGGGGATGTGGTTGGAACTGGCCCCCAAAGCTCCGCAGAGCTTCCAAATGGCACGGTCTCCCTTTTCTGCTTCTTGGGACTTGTCTCTTCCTTTCTCCCTTAGGCTCTGCCCTAAGGTGTTTGGAGCTGGAGGTCCAGCCAGTTGTAGCTGGGGAGGAGCTAGGTGTCAGGTGTGGGGCCCTGAGGCCTCACGGGGCGGGGTGGGGTGGGGGGGCTCGAGGAGAAAGACAAGGAGGATGAGGGAACTGAGCTCCTGTTTACAGTTGTTCTTGGCACCTGCTGGCAGGGCCCTGCAGGTAACCATGGCAATCAGGTGAGGAGCCAATCAGTGCTTCTCCCCACCCCCAGCCCCAGAGGTAACAGTCTGAGGCCCCTGGAGATGGAAGAGGGGAGCAGGGAGTGTGGCAAGGGGGCTCATTTCTTGAAGTGAGAGGGAGGAACATTTCACTCAGTAAGCACCACAGCTCTTGCCTTCACCCGTGCATCCAGAACAGAGCTCGAGGGGTAGTCTCAGTCTGAATTCTCACAAGTGCTTGCAGAAATAAGAGGGTGAGTGTCACCGAGCTCCTGCATGTTGAGGCCACAGTTGGCCTGGCAGGATCTGGATGAATGGGAGGATGGGAACTCTTTTTGTTTTGGCTGTGCCTTGCAGCATGCGAGTAGTTCCCCCATCAGAGATGGAGCTCACGCCCCCTGCAGCAGAAGTGTGGTCTTAACCACTGGCCCACCAGGGAAGTCCCTGGAAGGGAGTTCTTAAGAGCCAAGTGTCTGTTTTGGAAACACAGTGAATATGTGAATGAGGTGGCTAAGGCAGTGTGAAGCGCCCACATGTGTGTGTGTGAGAGAGGGAGAGAGAAGAGGGCATGAGATTTTCCAGTTGCAATCTAGACCCTTGGGCTTCCCTGGTGGCTCAGATGGTGAAGAATCCGCCTGCAATGCGGAAGACCTGGGTTTAATTCCTGGATTGGGAAGATCCCCTGGAGGAGGGCATGGCAATCCACTCTAGTATTCTTGCTTGGAGAATCCCCATGGACAGAGGAGCCTGGTGGGCTACAGTCCATGGGGTCACAAAGAGTCAGACACAACTGAGTGACTAAGTACACACAATCTGATCTGGACCCTGAGTGTTAGCCAGTCCCTAAAGTTTTCTTCCTGGCTGTGTACATACACACACACACACACACACACACACACACACACACACACGACAGGTAGTCACATGAAGTACCTTTGGAGGCCCAGCAGCATGTACACACCGCATGGATATTATACACACTCAGCGAGTTAGCCACCTGGAGTCTGTCCTCCGGATGGTTGTAATAATATTTGGGCATCTTGCCAGGGGTTACTATGGGAACAACCAAACTGCATAGTAGCCAGCAAGGTTTCTACATAATTATGAAGAGGGGACCCATGCAGGGAGGGCTGGCTGAGGGGCGGAGATCCCTTTCCTTCCTCAGGCAGGTCTGGGCTGCTGCATGCGTGCTGGCTCTGGGCTTGCGTGCTCCCCTCTGTCTGCTCTGCAGCTTGGTATCTCTCCCACATGTGGTCTTTGTGTCTCTCCCTCTCTCTTGGTCTCTGGACAGCCTCTGTTGGCTGTTTGGGTCCTGGCCAAACTCATCCTGGGGTCTCTATAGTAACTGCTGATTCCCAGCTGTGAATTTCGGGTCCTAGAAAACCCAATGTGTTGGCTTTAGAAATCTTTCTGGAAAGGAGAGAAGGATGTATGTTGTAAAAGAGCTCTGGGGACTTGGCTGCCCTCCCAGGCCCCACCCCATGGGCTTTTCCTCTGGGAAAGTGGAGGGAGGTACCGTGGCTGCTGGCTACAGGTTGGATTTCTGAACTAAGAAGTAAGCACATCAGCTAGTCCAGACCTGGGCTTTGCCTGTCCTCCCTGGACCCAGCCAGGGCCTGGCTGGGCGCTTGGTGGGCTGTGGACAGAACTTTCTGCCCGGCTTCGGCAGGCCTCCCTGACAGCCTATAGCCTGTCACTGGGCAGCTTGTGGCCAGGTCGTGGATGGGAGAAGATGGGTGGGTGGCGGTGCCCACATTCGGAGATTCCCGAGTGTGCCTGGGAGGGGCGCCATGCAGCAGGCCTCCATCCGGGCATGTGGTGGCCTCCCTATGGAAGCGGCAGTAGCAGTCGTTTTACCCAGACCCTCTGCAGTTACCTGCAGAGTCTGGGACTGGGCCAGGGGTCAGGCTGGAGCTGTGTGTTCCCAGCTTTGGGGGCCTAAGGACCATCCTCAGTATTTCCTGCTTGAGCTCCAGGCCTAGAACCTGTGTGGTCAGCATGTGGTGTGTTTCCAAGGAGCTGCTCCGGGGCCTGGCCAGAGCCCAGGGGCAGTTGGTGGGATGCCCTCTTCAGACTTAGGGTGTTCATTTCCCCAGTGTTTCCACGGAAGGAGGCTTCCTGGAGCAGTGATGGGAGGAAGGAAGGTAAGATGGAGTAGAAAGACTCAATCAGAAGGCTGAGTTTCCTAATAGCTCCCAGGGAGTTCACCTGTATGTATATAAATTGAGATCGGGGAGATTTTTAACAACTCTGTTCTCTTCCATTTTCCCGCCTCCCCACATCCTCTGGAGAGTTGAGTGGTACTTCCTGTGGTCTAACTTCAGTCTTTCTGCTGCTCCTGAGATAGAACCTGAGCTTGTTGCTCAAGGTCACAGGAATCTCCAGAGCCCTCAATGAACACTCAGAGAGGGTCAGAAAGAACCACCTCAGTCTGGCTTTGGAGGGAGGAGGGGGGGCCATGGGCCCAGGGAGAGATGTTGCCTGTGGGGCAGGTAGAGTACAGTGTGGGAGGACCTCTTGCATCCCGGGGTTCCTGATTCCATGTTTTATTTCCCAGGGTGACACCCCCCACCCCAGCATCATGCATCGGACCACACGGATCAAAATTACCGAGCTGAACCCTCACCTCATGTGCGCCCTCTGTGGGGGGTACTTCATAGATGCCACTACCATCGTGGAGTGCTTGCATTCCTGTGAGTTGGGGTCGAGGGCTGCTCCTGGGGTAGGTGGCCTCTGCCTTGAGGAGCAAAGGTGTCCAGGTGTCTGGTGAGGGTCCCAGGTCAAAGGGAGACTGCCTGGGAGGAGACTGCAGGGTTCAGCCCAGGAGTTCATTTGGGGGACTTTTACCTGAATCTCCGTTCCCTCCTTGAGTCTCTGTGGATAACGCTGCACCCCGTGAATACAAGGTGCCCTGGTGTGCACCACGGGCTTGTAACTAGGAGTCAGGGAACTGGGAGGTATCTAGTCGGTTGGCTGTTGATTTGTTCTGCAAGGGGGTTTGGAACTTGGGACTCACCTTCATGGTACTAGACACTGGCTTCACGCACACACACACATCTGTCCTGCCCCAAGGATGGATAAGGGGCAGTTGCCATCTGGAGAACAGGGCTGCGTTGGGTCTTTGAAAGGGCCTGAGTTGCGGGAACATGGTGGAGAGGAGGGGATACCTGAGCCTGGGCAGGGAGTGTGGGGCTGATCCTGGGTTACAGAGGGGACTCTGACTCTTCCTCCTCTCTCCACGCCCCCCAAGTCTGCAAAACCTGCATCGTGCGCTACCTGGAGACCAACAAGTACTGCCCCATGTGTGATGTGCAGGTCCATAAAACCCGGCCACTGCTGAGCATCAGGTGGGCCCGGCACTTCCTCCTGCTCCCCCCCATCCTCTGGGGCAGCTGCCCTCTGTCTCCTCCCTCCTTGCTTCCTGAAGCCAGGGTGGCAGGTGGGGGAGGAGCCTCGGGCATGGGCCGTCCCTTGGGGATGATGTATCCAGCTGAGAAATTCTAGAGAGGTAGAGACGGGGCCTACAAGGACCCTCATGCCTGGGCCCTGGCTCTCAGAAAGAGAGGTGGGAAGAGGGGCCCTAGGCTGGAGAGTCAGGGTGAGATGGTTGCCGACTGGCTCCTATGTGTTTTTTCAGATCTGACAAAACCCTTCAAGACATTGTCTACAAATTGGTCCCTGGGCTTTTTAAAGGTACCTGCACCCTTTGTCCCCCTGCCACCAGCTCTCACTGCCCAGCCTGTTGCTTCCCCTGAGCCTGCTCCCTCTCTTCCAGATGAGATGAAACGGCGGCGGGATTTCTATGCAGCCTACCCCCTGACAGAAGGTGTGTTCACATGTGTGCACACGCGGCCCTCCCCGTGGCACCAGGGCCAGAGGCATGGAAGGCCAGTGGGCACCACTGTGCTGCCTCCCAGCCCGGGGTTGGGGGGAGGGCTGGGCTCACTGCACTGAGCTCTGAGATCCCTGGGTTGATGGTGGGGTTCCTGTCCCTGCTCCTAAGCTGAGCCTTCCCAGCTCGCTCCTTCTGCAGTCCCCAACGGCTCCAACGAGGACCGTGGTGAGGTTCTGGAGCAGGAGAAGGGAGCTCTGAGCGACGACGAGATCGTCAGCCTCTCCATCGAGTTCTATGAAGGTGTCAGGCAAGTCTGGCCCACACCTGGCCCTTTCAGGGTCCTAGGCAGGTCTCTTCTCCCATGCCGTCCCCATTCCCTGGGAGGAAAGGGCACTTCCGGGAGGGCCTTCCAGATGTTTGTGTGCAGTTAGGTCCTGCCTGCTCCAGGTTTTCCCTTGTTTTATTCCTTCTCCTTCTGCAGAGACCGGGAAGAGAAGAAGGGCCCCTTGGAAAATGGGGATGGTGACAAGGAGAAGGTGAGTGCTCGGGCCTGCCCGGAGCGGAGTATAGGCTGGGAGAGAGTGCCTGGGGTGGACCCCAGCCCTTGGGCGCCTCTTCCCCAGCAGACAGGTGTGCGCTTCCTGCGGTGCCCAGCAGCCATGACTGTCATGCATCTTGCCAAGTTTCTCCGCAACAAGATGGACGTGCCCAGCAAGTACAAGGTGAGTCCCTGGCCCATTTTGTAACGTGGGTCTTGTTTGTGCGGGTGTCTGACAATCTGTGCATCCTAGTCGTGGTTCATGGCTGGTTTGGTGTCACCAAGGGCTTGCGTGTTGTGTAACAGCCTGTGTAGAACAGTAACTGAAAACACGATTCAGGTGGGGCCGTCTGCTTCTGCTGAAACCAGTGTGCAGAGGTGCATGGGACCAAGATGGTGTACGTGTGTGCGCATGTTTGCACGCTTAGAACTACAGCAGAGCTGTGTATGTAAAAACTTAGGGCCATATCTAGGGCCAGCTGGCTAGTCTGAAATTCCCAAGGAGCTTTAGGATATAGCTTTTCAAATCTGAACATATGTATGATCCCCTAGAGGTCTTGTTAAAATGTAATTCTGACTGAGTAGACATTGTATTTCTAGAAAGCTCCCAAGTGCTTCTGGTACTGCTGGTCAATGGACTATTGAGGCTCTAGGACAGTAGATCCCAAACTTTGCCACATGTCAGAATCACATGAGGAATAACTTCTCAAGATTAAAACTCAAGTCACGTCTTAGCAGTTAAAACAATCTCTGGAGTGGGATCCAGGCGCTGGTGTGATTCCACCTTGTGCGTTCTCCCTGGGGCCCTTTCTGTGCCTGTTGGCTCCTCTGGAGAACATGCCAGAAATAGAAAGGGACCCAGAGCACTGTGTGGATGGCCAGGGGTGGCTTGATGATGTGGGCATCTCTGGATCCCTTCCCACCTGCTGGTCAGGAGTGCAGTTCAGTTCAGTTTAGTCGCTCAGTCGTGTCTGACTCTGTGATCCCATGAACTGCAGCCCGCCAGGCCTCCCTGTCCATCACCAACTCCCACAGTTCACCTAAACTCATGTCCATCGAGTCGGTAATGCCATCCAGCCATCTCCTCCTCTGTTGTCCCCTTCTCCTCCTGCCCCCAATCCCTCCCAGCATCAGAGTCTTTTCCAATGAGTCAACTCTTCCCATGAGGTGGCCAGAGTATTGGAGTTTCAGCTTTAGCATCAGTCCTTCCAAAGAATACCCAGGACTGATCTCCTTTAGAATGGACTGGTTGGATCTCCTTGCAGTCCAAGGGACTCTCAAGAGTCTTCTCCAATACCACAGTTCAAAAGCATCAATTCTTTGGCGCTCAGCTTTCTTCACAGTCCAACTTTCACATCCATACACGATCACTGGAAAAACCATAGCCTTGACTAGACAGACCTTTGTTAGCAAAGTAATGTCTCTGCTTTTCAATATGCTATCTAGGTTGGTCATAACTTTCCTTCCAAGGAGTAAGCGTCTTTTAATTTCATGGCTGCAATCACCATCTGCAGTGATTTTGGAGCCCCCAAAATAAAGTGTGACACTGTTTCCACTGTTTCTCCATCTATTTCCCATGAAGTGATGGGACCAGATGCCATGATCTTCGTTTTCTGAATGTTGAGCTTTAAGCCAACTTTTTCACTCTCCTCTTTCACTTTCATCAAGAGGCTCTTTAGTTCTTCTTCACTTTCTGTCATAAGGGTGGTGTCATCTGCATATCTGAGGTTATTGATATTTCTCCCGGCAATCTTGATTCCAGCTTGTGCTTCTTCCAGCCTAGCGTTTCTCATGATGTACTCTGCATAAAAGTTAAATAAGCAGGGTGACAATGTACAGGTCAGGAGTTATGTTGAGACAACTCTGAGAGGAAGTCAGATGCACCGGGTGACCTCAGAGGGATGAGGGATCACCTGCCCAGAGCCTCTTTGCCGAATGGCTGGCGCCTTGAGCCATCTGCCCTTGTCTCCTCCAGGTTGAGGTTCTCTATGAGGACGAGCCACTGAAGGAATACTATACCCTCATGGACATCGCCTACATCTACCCCTGGCGGCGGGTGAGTGGGTGGGGTGGTATGAGACGGGACAGGGCTGGAGGGACCCTGAGCCATTACGTGGGCCACGCTGCTCTAATCAGAGACAGTTCATCCCTCGTCTCATGGGCTGGGCATGTCCAGGGTGGCCTTCCAGACCATCTCTCACTGATGACCTTCCATACTCAGGAGGAAAAAAGGATCCTTGGGCAGACCACGTGCAAATTTGGGTGGCCGCAGAGGAGTAAACTTTGCCTTCTGCTCTCCGGCCTCCCTCTGCCTTTTTTCTCTGTCTCTGGTCTTACCCATGCTCTCTTCCTCTCCTGCCTTGCTTAGTCCCACCTGTGTGTCTCGTCCTGCCTTTCTCCCTGTTGGGTGCTATGGGTGAAGGTGGGTGGCTGCCCCATTAGCCTCTTTCTCCTGACACCGTCCCCTCCCCTTCTCCCTGCAGAATGGCCCTCTCCCCCTCAAGTATCGCGTCCAGCCAGCCTGCAAGCGACTCACCTTGCCCACAGCACCCACCCCCTCCGAGGGCACCAATACCAGCGGGGCATCCGAGTGTGAGTCAGTCAGTGACAAGGCTCCCAGCCCTGCCACCCTGCCGGCCACCTCCTCTTCCCTACCCAGCCCAGCCACCCCCTCCCATGGCTCTCCCAGCTCTCATGGCCCCTCGGCCCCCCACCCCACCTCCCCCACTCCCCCTGTGACAGCCGGTGGGGCCACTGCCGCTGCCAACGGGGGCGCCTCAAACTGCCTGCAGACACCATCCTCCACCAGCAGGGGGCGCAAGATGACTGTCAACGGAGCTCCTGTGCCCCCCTTAACTTGAGGAAAGGGACCCTCTCCCTCCTTTTCCAGCCATGCCTCTCCACCCCTCCACTTTTTCTGGGCCCCGTTTTTCCACCTCTTCTATTTTCCCCAGCTCCTCCCACCTTAGGGGTGGGGGATGGGTTTTATAAATAAATCTATATATATATGTACATAGGAAAAACCAAATTATACATACTTATTTTTTATGGACCAACCAGATTAATTTAAATGCCACAGGAAACAAACTTTATGTGTGTGTGTATGTGTGGGGGATGGGGTGTTCATTTTTAGGGGGTCTTGTGGAATTCTCTCTGCTCTTTTTGGGAGTGCCTAGAGGTGGAATTGGAGGGGCCACTTGAGGCCCAGTAGCACTCTGCGCATCCTCCTCCTGTTTCCCAAGACATATGGGGTGCTGAGGGGCCCCACCAAGCCCCAAAACTTTAGGCACAACTCTAATTGGCTGTGTATGGGGTCCACTCTGTTTCTTTCCCCCTCTTGGCTGCTGTCCTACCCTTACCCTGATCAGTGCCCTCCCCCCACCATTGTTGAATGTTCAGAGAATTGCAAAGACAGTGCCTTTTACAAATGCAGCCTATCGCCTGGTTTTGAGGAGCAAGTGGGCAGTGGAGAGGGCATCTCCCTTACCTCCTCCTCGTGCAGTGGGAACTTTGTATAAAGAATAGATAGTTTTGCCTCCCCCCTCCCCTTGCCCCCAACGCCCCCATGTGTGTGGCCTTTGCATCATTTATCTTGTGAAAAAGAAGATTCAGGCCACAGGAGGCCTCAGCCCTTGAACTTCCCCTGTGGTGTTAACATCGTGAACTGCTTTATTCCTTCTCCCCCACCGCCACCCAGAAGGCCGCACTAGCAAGGCTGCTGGGGCAGTCTCTTTGGGGGCTGGAGTGGAGAGGTGGAGGCAGGGTGACCTCAGATAAGCACAGACCCCAGATTTGGCCAAAGGCAAGCAGTTCTCCAGTCCCCTCCCCACCCGCAGCTGAGGCCAAGTCAGGAAAGAGCAACAGAGATATCTGAAAGCACAAGAAGACAGAGCCTGTAAGGTCTGACCTCAGCTCCATCCTGAGGAGTCCAGTGGTCCACCCCCGAGGGATAGATCCCAGGAGACCCCTGCCCACCTGTTTTTCCTCCCATGTACAAAGATCGGACTGGGGAGGGGAGGAGGCAGCACTCTATCACAACTACATGTTTGGGGCCGGGCATCCCCCAGTGGGTTTGTCTGTGTTCGCACCTTGTCCTGTGTCTGAGGTGCTGTGGCTGTGCCCTTCTGCCCTGGGATGTTTGTATCTCTGGCTTTAATAAATGCTGCATACTCTCCGGAGCCTGTAGTTTTTTGGGACAGAAGGGACAGGAAGGGTGGTCGGGGTCCTCTGGCCTCCTCTAGTCTCTGGGCTCATCCTGCTTTGCTGCTGCTGCTGCTGCTGGGCTAAGTCACTTCAGTTGTGTCCGACTCTGTGCAACCCCATAGATGGCAGCCCACCAGGCTCCTCCATCCCTGGGATTCTCCAGGCAAGAATATGAGTGGGTTGCCATTTCCTTCTCCAATGCATGAAAATGAAAGTGAAGTCGCTCAGTCGTGCCCAACTCTTCACGACCCCACCAGGCTCCTCCGTCCATGGGATTTTCCAGGCAAGAGTACTGGAGTGGGTCATCCTGCTTTGGGAGACCCCGTATGGAATGAACCTGAATTGTTCCCTCCCTATAGCCAGTCTGGTGTCCCCAGCCCAGGTTAAGATCCTGAAGGGGGATAGGTCTTGTCCCTCACACCTGTGACCACAAGAACACCACTCTGGGCTAGCACGTCTCTTTAATACCATCTTCACCAGCAGGTATCAAAGCCAGGGCCTGTTCCCAGCTGCGCCAGATTGGAGACCTTGGGTTATCGGAGCAAGCCCTTCACAAACCGGCTATAGGTGCTGGGATCCCTGGGGTGAGCCACACCTCAGAGTGGGGAGCCCGGTTCTGCCCTCTGCACCTGTTCACTCTTGTGGGTACCATCGCAGTATGGGGGCTTCTGGGTTGCCTTGCAGGTACAGAGCGCCACCGTGCGGGTCTCCTGGGCCTTGAACTTCAGTGGGGATAGGCCAGTGCGTTTGAAGAAGTGGGAGCCATCACAGAAGGGCTAGTGAGGAAAAGAAAGAAGTCAGAGAGACCCAACCCTACCTGCTGGGGCAGGGCAGCGCTGGGAGGGACACAGGTAGCTAAGTGACACTGACCGACTTTTGTCATCTGTAAAGTGACAGTGATCAGAGTAATCTCAAGAAAATAAAACGCATAAAGCTTTATCATGCACTCTGCCAGTAGAAAGGGTTCAGTGATTGTGTCCTCACAGGAATAGTTTCTGGGGGACCCAAGAAGAGAATTTTCAAAGCGAAATGGTATCATTTCGAAATGATACCTTAGGTATCAGCAACTTTTATACTGATGATGGTTTTTTGGTTTTTTTTTAATGGCTCTGAGTCTCCATTGGTTCATGACACTCATTTCCTTTCCCATGTTCTTAAGGTACAAACTTCTCTGAGTGGCCTTTAAGACTGGGGTATCAATTTTGTTTGGCTCCAACAAACAACTGGGCATGTTCGGGGGGAGGGGATGTTGCGGGGAGCGGGGTGGAAGGAAGGGGAGAAGGTGAGGTCCGACAGCAAACTGGCTGCCTGCTGTGAGCATCTATGCCCTTTCACCCCAGAAGGTGTTCCTACAGAGCCTGGGTAATGGAAACAGGCCCAGACAGGTGGTTTGCTACTGAGTGGCAGAGCTGGAGCCAAGGCCTCTTGCCCTTGAGTGAGGGTGGGGTAGGAGGGTGGATGGGAGAAGTGTGCAGATAAAAGTCAGCAAACTGGTCCCAAAGGGCAAGAGGCAGAGAGACACAAAGGGCCTGCTGGTGCCAGGGCTCACTGGCAGGCAGCAGAGCACCATGCCCATGAGGACCTGCTCAAAGTTCACAGCAAGTCGGTGGCAAAGCAGGACTTCGGGCCCTGGGCTGCTGACACCACATCATGCGGTCTGGAGGAACACAGTTCTGAGCCAGCTCAGGAAGGAAAGGGGCCCAGAGGCTAAGAATGTGGGGCAGGTTCCTAAGGGATGGAAGGCTCCTGGGACAGGAGAGAGGGGAGCAAGCAGCCAGGACGACAAGACAACAGGAGACCAGGGAAGTCACAGAAACTGAAAAAGGGAGCATTTTCAGGAGCAGACGCCAGGAAGGGGCACAATTGGGACCGAGCGGCTGCTCAGAGTCTTCCTGATGCTGGGGTCTGAGGCCTGGGAACCCAGATGCTTCCCAGGAAGAAGGAAAGAGGGGAGAGAGAGAGGCAGGCAAGCCTTTCTGGGCAGAGCCTGGAGCCTCTGAAGAGTACAGAAGAGGACAGAACTCCGGCCCCACCCGCCTGGCCCTAGGACTCAGTTTCTATCTCTTTGTCTCCATCTTGAAGAGTGGGTGCAGAGAACTGGGAGCTCAGGGCTGGCTGGAGAATATCCCTACCCCTACCCTTGTGATCCCTCGGGTGTATGTGGGAAAAAGGAATGTCTTGAAGGGGAGTTCCTGGGCTATACATGGTGTCCCCAGACCACAGGTGTGACATGTCAACGGGGAGGGGGATACAGGTCTCTCACCTGCTTTTTGCTGCGGCCACACACACACCACCTGTAGGTTTTCCCAGCCACCAGCTTCACCTTGATGGGTGTTTTTAGGGCCACCACGGACTTGGCTGGGGTTCTGGGGAACCATCGGGCCTGTGGCAGGGAAGATGAAAGGTCAGCTTATGCCCTGGAAGCACTTTCTTGCCTGTGGCCATGTCTAGCTTTCCCAGGGCCCTGGCTGGTGACAGGCTTTTTCTGCATGAGGCTGATCTGACTCCACCCTGCAAGGACCACCCACCCCCCCAAAACCGTGAGGCCCACCAAGCTCAGGATAGAGAAGAGATTTCAAGACCACAAAACCACATATGTTTCAGGGTCCAGGCTTTCCCTTCAAGCCCTGGCTCTCACCCTGGTGCCATGGGTGGAGGGCCAGGATCCCGCCAGCCTTGGGGAGCCAATGGCACCTGGGACTCGGTTTATCAGGTATCGGGGTTCCTCATGCAGAAACCTGCTCCTCGTCCTCTGCCCTCGGGTCACCCCATCTCCCCTGAGCCAGGGCGAGGTGGCCACAGACAAGAGAGTCTCAGGCTGGAGTTTACAAAGCAGGGCTGACCCATTCTGGTTTCCTCCTCTGGTCTCTACCTCGGTGGTCTCTCTGGGCCTGGGGGACTCGGGTGGAGGGAAGGGGAAACAGGGCGGAGTTGGGGGGGGGGTACGGCTTACCAGCCAGGAGGTGATGTGCCGTCTCTGGTTCAGCGTCTGCAAGGCAAGCAGGCATCCGCGGGGCGGCGATTTGGAAACAGAAAAATAACGTCAATGGAAAGCGGAAGACTTCCAAAGGGAGGGAAGAAACGGCAGGGCTTAGGAGAGCGTTAGAAATACGAAGGTAATAGGGGCTTCCGAGAGAGGAACGGGAGTTGCTGGGGGAGGTGCTGGCACCCAACGGGCGCTCAGGGACGGCTGCAAAGCACCAGGCGACGCAGGGGTTTGGGGGAAGCTCAGCCTAGGGATAGGGTCGGAGAGGCGGGGCGATGAGCGGAGGATGGTGGAGCGGAGGGCAGGGGAGGGGGCCCGGCCGCGCGGGTGCTCACCCAGGCCGCCGGCCGCACTAGCGTCCCCACGCCGCGCACGGAGCCCATGGCAGCCCCGCTGCCACCACCGCGCCGGGCCGGCTCCGCCTCGCGCCCCGGTCACCTTCCCGCTTCCCCGCCTCCCTCCGGCCCAGCCCCGCCTCGGCCCGGAAGACGCCGCGGGGTTAGCGCGGTGCGGGCCGCGGGCCTGCGCGGGCCGTCCAGCCCCAGCTGCCGGAAGTCGGGCCAAGGAGCGGGCCCAGCAACCCCCTCGGAGCCCCCAGGGTGTGGCGGGCTCTCCGGCGCCCCCTTTGGTACCCGCGTGTCTGCGAAGGACCTGCGCGGAGCATCGCCGCTCGTTTCCTTGCCTGCGCCTCCCGACGACCCCCTCCCGCCTTGTGGGCAGGGACTTGCCGGGGGACCGAGACCGTTTCCTCTTGCCGAGGCTTAAGACAGTGCTTCTAGAAGTGCGGTGTGGATATATCTCATCACTTACGGAGTTTTGGTTTTTTTAAAAATCAGATTCCGCCTGGCCCAGACCTACACGTTACGTTCTTATAAGTGGAGCAAAGGTATCTGATTTTCAGTACACAACCTGGGTGTTTTGTGCATTTTGGTCTGTGAAGTACTATTCCAAGTACTTAAAGAAATGTTAGTAGACCATCTGCCCACCCCCACCTCCATCCCCTCCCAAGGCTCCCACATTTGGCGCTCCACCTCTCTTTCCCTTCAGTAAAGCCAGACAAACCAAAGTCTTTTTTTTTTTTTTTTTGTAAAACATTCTTTTATTAAAAGAACAAGTGCTGTTTACGAACTGCCCTTCGTACAAATAACATCCGTTATACAAAGATACAAGATCCGGGTTATGCACAATTCCAGGCTTGGAGGTGGCAGGGAGGGGCATTGCCTTTTGGGTTGAGGATATAAAGGAGGCTTTACAAAGAATGTAAAAGGAGCTCCTGGGTTTGCAAACTGTGGCTTCCCCTCCCTGCTCCCCTAGGAAGGGTCTGCTACATTGAGAAAGGCTGGGGTGCAAAGAGGGGGACAGGCTGGGAGCCAGGGTTTGGGTCTTCAGTCCCGCCACCGAAGTCCCAAGTTGGGCTGAAGGACGTGAACAAAGGGCGATGAAGGCACCCCTCAGTCACCAGCTTTTCAGTAGATCAAGTCAAAGGGACTGGGAGCCAGACACACTTTTAATCTGGACTAATGTGATTGGAGGAAGCCAGGGTACTGCGCCCCATTTTCCTACAGTTTCCCAATTGAAGTGACCGAAAGCCCTGCCAGGCACTTCTCCCCAGGAAACTGGGTTAAAGGAGAACTGGGAGCAAGCTGCCTACCCTTAACTCTGCTGACCACACACCAAGGAAGATGCTGGCAGGCAGAGCCCGTGTCTGCATTTCCAGTTTGGGAAAAGGCAGCGTGGAGATCACCCTTTCTCAGAGCTGGCTCTCTCTCTTTCCCAGACTCTGGCTCCCCTCACTGTCGAGGCCCTTCCTAGGAGTACTTCCCTAGAACTCAGGACAGGAATGGGCAGGTGTGCTCTCATCAGCCTCAAGGTAAGGGCACCTGGAGGCAGCAATAGACCTAGGAATCTGAAGGGAAAACACACACACGTCGGAAAAACTAGACAAGAAAAGGCAACCTTTAAAGTGTCATTGTCTCTGGAGAGGATCCTTCAGCTCTGAGCTAAGACAGTCAGTGCTTCACAGATACCCCCCACCCTGGGCACAGCCCTGCACTCACACCGCACACCACACACACAGGGACAGACGGACAGCCACACGGAGGCAGTGCAGTGGGGCAGGAGAGCC
The DNA here is from genome assembly GCF_001704415.2 of Capra hircus. Classification (NCBI taxonomy): domain Eukaryota; kingdom Metazoa; phylum Chordata; class Mammalia; order Artiodactyla; family Bovidae; genus Capra; species Capra hircus. Next base: position 38,980,000 of record NC_030826.1, on the reverse strand, counting down.
AGGACCAGGAGGCCAGGGTCCTGAGGACTGGTCGCGCGGCTCTGCCCCTAAGCCCCTGCCCCCGCCTCCTAGGTTTGGAGCTATCACCTGTGGGGCAAGGAGCTGGCTCGCAGGATCCTAAAGACAGGTCCCTTCCAGCTCTGACATTCATGCACTCGTTGTGAAGCCAGACAGCGGCTCTGCAGGCACACCGCACTCACACCTCCACACTGAAGGGGATGACTTACTGAGCTCCACTCTGCAGTTTCAAACTCCACTTCCGCCCTGCAAACCACATCCTTCCCTTCCCCTAGACAGAGCCACCTATAAATCTGCATCCTTTCCTACTCCCCGTTCAAATTCATCCTAGAAAAAGGGACTGAGGCTAGGAGCAGATGGTTGGGGCTCAAGAGCCATGCCCTTTGCACTGGGACCCTGCTCTGTCCAGAAGCCCTCTAGACCTTTCTTATTATAAAGCCTGCCACCCACCCCGAAAGAGGAAACGCACCACCTCTCTCATGTCCCCCTGCCCCAAACTGAAGGACAGCACCAATCCATACGCAGCCTGGGGCCCTTCTTCAAATCTAACCTGCCTACCCACCACTGCACCCCAGCCTGGGGAAAATCAGAAAACAGACTCTTGGAGATGAGAACCCCAGACTTTAGGGTGCTGGAGGGAAGGGGAGGTCTTTTTCCAGGACCTCTCACTCTCTGCCACGGCAGCCTTGGGGTAAATCAACTTCCTTCACTGTCCAGAACAGAAGCTGACTTTGGTTCTAAGTGGGTCGGCCTTGGGCAAGAGCGTGGGTGTGAATGAGCAACTCTTCTAAGAATCTCTGAAGGTTATTTTTCTTTTCAGTGGTTTGGGGGCAGGGAGTTAGCTTAATAGATGAAGATGAATAAAATGCTGACTTCTATCATTCCTTTCTAACTGATATTTAGCATTAATAAAAAGTGAGTATTTCTGAGGTCATCACAACTGCCTCCCCCCTCCCCCCAAGCCCTTGCAAGTGCCTAAGAAGTTGCCTCTGAAGGATTCCCGCCCACCCCCTCCATTACCAGCTCCCTAACATCTTACAAAGTCTTATCAACAGGAATATTAATATTATTTTCAGTATCAGAAAAAAACCAGTTGAGCAGCACAGGCAAAAATATATCTGCACTACGTTTCTGTCATTGCCAAAAATATACACATCTTTTCTTTATTAAAAAAAAAAAAAATGAAACAAACCCAACAACAACAGAAACCCAAACAGAAACACACACACGCACACGAGTCCACACATGCAAAGAGACTGACTAAACGTGGGCATCAGGAAGCTGGCCACGCTCCGCCCGGCTCCCACCCCAGTGCACCGACACACACTTGCTTCAGCCTCACCCCTCTCCTGGCTGCCCCAGCAGCCCTTAGCCTTGGCCACCAAAGGCTCTGGGCAGGTGGGGACTCTAAGGTGAGACTTGCCCACTGCACCCTGGGGAAATAGCTGGTGGGTGAAGGGACAGTTGTTAGGTCAATTTAAGCTTAAGTCTCCCCTGGCTGGTGGGGGTGAGGAGGGGTAGGATGCAGGGGGGCCAGGCTGGCTGATTCTGGGAGACAGTTTTCACTAGAAGAAGCGGTACTTTACCCCCCTCGCCTTGTCCTCTGATCCCTGGGGCACCCCCTGTGCCAGGGAAGCAGGACCAGCTATCAGTGGTGGAAGGGGAGCGCTACGGGGGCACTGAGACCATGTGGAGTCTGGGGGAGGAAAGGCAGGATATCACCCTGATTTGAAGCCCCCAGCCCCCAGTTACTCTCCAACACTGGAGTACGGTTCTGGTTTTTGTTAACCATTTGGGCCCCAGAAAGGGACCAACGTTGGTGAGGTGAGAGGGTGCAGACAAGAGCTAGGAGCGCCCCTCTGGTACTGCCTCATCAGAGCACTGCTCCTGCCCCTGCCCTCGGCTGCCTGGGGACCAGGGGGAGACAGACAGACACACAGACGCACACACTCGCGCACAGTGCACAGGCACGCCCACACACGCTCTCTGAGTCAGGCAGCTCTATCGCCCCACCCTCGGCACTCCTGAATCCAATAGTGCAAACAAGGGGCCGGGTACCAAGGGGGCTGGGCCACCCACCCCTGCCCTCCCCCAGCCCGTCACTGGGCCCCACCCCCCGGGAGGTAGGGAGGCCTGGGCCAAATTTGATGCCATCCTGCCCCTTCGTCGGCCCCCTAGTTTGTGGGCTTTTACAAGCACAGCTTGTGACCCTTGTTGGGGGCAGGGGAAGGAGCCCAGCAAGAAACAGTCCAAAGGAGCCCTCTTACCATCTGCCCAAGTTGGGTAGAAAATGGTCAAGTAGGGTCACCCCTTCTTCCATAGAAGACTTCCACGCAGGGGCAGGCCCAGGGCCTAGTCCCCACTTCTCCCACTCAAGTGCTGATCCATTTTATGTGGGGGTTTAACCAACCCCTCACTTATGCCATGGCCCACTTTGCTCTCTAGGGAACCCTGAAACATTCACTGAGAGTGGAGGCTCCTAGGCGGGCTTGGAGCCTGTCCTCCTTCCGAGCCCCTCATGAAGGGGCCAGTGCAGAGGCGGGGGCAGGGGGCAGATGGAAAGGGCTCCCCTCTGGGTCTCAGTCCGCGGCACCGGGAGCAACCCCAACTCCCCAGGCCTCAGCACGTGCTCCAGGGCTCTCCAGTGTTGGGGTGCAGATGCCCGCTGCAGGCTGGGACCCTCAGACCAGGATCTGCCCCTCAGCTTGTGGGGTCTAAAGGAGCGTGGGTGGATTTAGCCTTTTTCCTGGTTGGCTGAGGCTCCTTTGTCAGCAGTCTGGAAAAAGAGGAAGGGAGACTGGGGATTGGGGAGGTATCTGGTCCGATCACCCAGTTGAGAATAGCTTCCTGGGTCAAGAAAGCTGATGATGGGTGCAATAAGGGCCTGGGCTTTGATGGCTGCGCAACAGGGTCAACTTCCGTGTATGTGTGTGTCTGTTGGGAGAGTTGCCCTGCATAGGGCGCCTAGTTAAGCAGGCATGTGCCGGCCAGGGGCCCCCCCGGGCTCTGGCTCTTTGCCCTCAGAAGGAGGGATGCCTTTCTTGAAATGGCTCACCCAGAGCATCATCTTTTTCTAAATGGTCCAATCAAAGAGGAAACAGCCTTCTCTAATGGGTCTCTCCAGGAGAAGGGAGACAGGACGGTCCCTCTGCCCCATTCCCAGCCCCTTCCCTAAGCCAGACCTCTTACTCACCCCTCCTTTAGGGCCACTGGCACTGCCGTCCGCCCCTGACAGGCTGAGGAAAGGGTTAGTCTGGGCAGTGAGGACTGGAGGCCCGCCTGCTGCTGCTACTGCTGCGGCTGCAGCTGCTGCGGCCATGAGACTTGTGTTGTTGCTGAGCGAGGGCGCCACCAGGGCTCCGGCGGGCAGCAGAGGTGGGGCAGATGCTGTGGGCAGCAGGCCAGGGGTGCCCGCGGACAACAGCGGGGTGGAGCTTCCGGCCAGCAGGCTGGCCATGGGCAGCTGGGAGCCCCCGGCCATCTGCAGCCGCTGCAGCTCCCGCTTCTGCTGGATCTGCTGGATCATCTGGTAGACAACAGTCTGGTGTTCCTGCAAGGGGGCCAGATGGCTTACTGGCCAGTGGTCCCCAGGGTCATCTTACCCTGATTGGCCTGCGCCCCATCCCATCTCACTAGTACCATGAGGCAAGAGACCTGGGAGACAGTCGAGGTTCCATCTCTAACTCCCCACTCTGGGGCTCAGCCTCCCCATCTGGACAAGAAAGTGGTTGCACGCCATCAGTGTTTGTCAGATGGGGTACCACCAGTCAAGTGAAGGAGGTTTAACATCCCTCCCCTGCCCCCACTAAATCAACTCCTCAGTCGTTATGACAAACACAGATGTCCCCAAGGGTGGCATGACCTCAAGTTGAGGAACACTGAATGAGGTTAATAGTTTTCAACTTCTCTATTTTTTTTTTCACTTAAGATTCATTTACTTTTGCTTTGAATGGACAAAGCATTCTCAAGTGTTCCAAAACCCAAAACAATTTTTCAAGGCTTAAGAAATCTTGCTATCTTATTCCTGCTACCATCTGGTCTCTGTAGGTAACCAGCTGAGCTAGTTTACTGTATATCTTTCTCATGTTTCTTTATATAAAAATGAGTGCTTTTCTATTTTTTTCAACTCTCTCCTTTTTACTTTTGTTTTTATCTTTTGGCTGGCTGCATTGCACGGCATGTGGGATCTTAGTTCCCTGACCAGGGATTGAACCTGTGCCTTCTGCACTGGCAGCAGAGTCTTAACCACTGGACCACCAGCGAAGTCCCAACAACTCTCTCCTTTCTAGAAGGAAGAATTCCTTTTCTCCCAGGAACTCTTAGTAGAACTCAACACAAAAGACAGACCTAAAAGGGCTGCTCTGGGTGAGGACGTGTCTGTCACCCGCTCAGCCACCTCTCCATGCAGACCTCAAGGTTCCCCACTGAAGAGCCTTGGGGCTGGGACTGGAAATGCTCAGTAACTGAGGGCTCACCTCCCTCCAGATCCTCTTGCTGGGATGTGATCTGGGGCCACTGTAGCATTCCTTCCCCAGCACCCAGGGGCCCCCAAGAGGAACCCTTATGCCCTTTGTCCTCACATGATCCATAGGGGCCCGGCCCCATTCCCACAGGGGCAGTCTCACCTTCCCAGCCTGGGGGCTCCCTTCCCAGCCTGTGGCAGCCCTCCCTGGGCCGGCCCAGACCCTCCGGCCCAGACCCTCTGAGACCTTTCTGGCAGAGCTAGGGGGAGGGGCATTACCGGGGTCAGCTGCGGTGAGGCCAGGAGCTGCTGGAGCTGCTGCAGCTGCTGTTCCTGCTGCTGCAGGAGGTGTCGCTGCTGCTCGGTGAGGCTGAAGCAGGGGGACAAAACACAGACCATGGGAAGGGACAGGGAAACACTCCTCCCTGCCCCCCTAAGTTCCCACTCTCCCTCAGGCCCAGGTGGAGAGAGAAACAGACTGAGCTCAGAGAGGATGGTGGGAGGAGACACATGAGATGGGAAAACTTCCCCAGAGGGAGACCTCAGCTAGGGCACAAGGAATAAACAGACGACTTTTGTCCCTGAAGAGCTACCTTCCAGAGGGCTCTCAGGTCTATATCTAAGGAGAAGCTGGGGCCAAGAGGCGACTGGATTCTAGACCCCGTAAGACAGGAGGAGAGCTTCCCTTCTGAGGGACGTGGGTGTTTGTAGGGGGAGTCCCTCCCAGAGCCAGCCTCCCCATCCCCTTCCCCAGGCTGAGCTCTCCCTCACCTGTTGAGACAACCTGGCAGCTGCAGCGTGGGGGCCCCGCCAGCCTGGCTCAAGCCTGCAGGGTTGGGGGCGGCAGCCCCATTCAACCCCCCCAGAAGCCCATTGAGGGGCAGGGCCCCGCTGCCCGCCAGCCCCCCCAACAGCCCCTCAGCCATGGGCATAGCCCCCAGCCCCGCTGCCCCGGGTGCCCGGCCCAGCCCATTCTGTGGCTGAGGCGGGAGCGGGGCAGGGCCCCCAGGCAGGGCCAGGGGCAGAGTAGCAGGGCTCTGCTGGAGCAGGGGCAGCGGTGGGGGCGTGCTGTGGAAGGACAGCGACGAGCTGCTGCGGCTTGGGCAGCCTGAGTGTGGGTCCTGGGGAGGGAGGGGGAAGGGAGGGGTCAGAGGGGCAGGGGGCCAGCGTGACCTTTCTGGCCCCCGGCCCAGCACCCACCAGCATTTTCACATGGTCACCCCGACTTTACTCCCAAGCAAAGCCACCCAGGAGGAAGAAGCAATGCCCAGGGATAAAGGCTAAGAATCCAAACAGTCTTCACAAATCACTTCCTGGGGCCCCAGTACCCACCATGATGCCCGTTTAACACTGAAGAGTGAAGGTGGTATAGTGACCACCTAGTGAATCAGACCCAAGGTTCAGTGCTTGACCTGTACTAACTTGCTACTGCTGTTTATGGGTGAAACCAATGGGTCTGAGACAGGCTCAGTAACTCTGCAGGCAGTTGAACTGAAAGACGGGCTCAAATCCCATGCCCACAATTTAACGGCTTTGGTGGCTCTTCTGTTTCAGTTTCGACATTCGTAATACGGGGGTAATAGGAGAACCTAGTCCAAAAACTCCTTGTGAGGACTAAACACACCAACGCTTGAAAACTCTCAGGCTAGGACATGACAAAGGGCAAGGATGCAATTAATGATTGTATTATTATTATTATTATTGCCCAAGTCACACAGTAAGTGGTAGGGAGAACAAGAACCCACTTTGTTTAATTTCAATAACCACAGCATAATAATAGCAACAAACCACCACCAATTACACAGGATTGTTTTCTGTGTGGCTAAAATAAATTGTAATAAACTCTTCACAAACACTTTTCAGAGTTGCCTTCCCTAACCACCTTACATCCAGAGAAAGGTGGATGTACATCCACCCACCCTCCATTCTTTCTCATACCCCTCAACTGATTTCCATCTTAGCACTTTTCTCTATTTGTAATTATTGATTTTCTTGAATTGAGCCTGTCTCCAAGAGTGTCCCATTTGCTCACTGCTTGCTTAGTCAGTGACTGGACTTAAGTAGGCACCTCCTAATTATCACTTATTTAGTAAAGCAATGAATGGGTCGTAGACCAAATTACTCAATCACTTCACTGCCCAGCCTCCAACAGCCCAGCATGGTGGAAATGCGACTAGGAGGCCCTTGAACCTCCCCGCTCCAGCCCTCCCCCGCCCCGTGCCCCTCCCCATGGTGCCCACCTCGGAAGACGTGGACAGCGAGTTGTCCAGGCCCAGACTGTTCTTCCCCGGAGGGCTTTTGCTGGTGCTCAAGGAATCGCTGCTGCCGGCTGAGGAAGGGGGATCAGAGAAGGAGCTCAGCAGCTGGAGTCCGGGCCAGTTCCGACTGCAGAGCGGAGGCCCCCATTCCCGGCCTGGGTGGGGGCCCCTTACCTTGGGGAGGCAGGCCATAGGGCCCAGGGACAGGGCCGTTGGTGGCAGGCAGAGCAGCAGGCAGGGCGGCGAAGGGCACAGAGAGTTGCACGTTGAGAATCTGCAGTCGCTCCTTCTTGGCCGTAAGGCTCAGGATCTGCTCCTGAAGCCGCTGATTTTCCTTCTGCAGCGCGTGCAGCGCCTTCAGCATCTCCACGACTGCAAATAGAGGGCGAGAGCGCCTGAGCCCCGCGGCCTGGGAAGGCGGGGCGAAGGCTGGGGCGGGGCCAGGTGACCAGGGGCGGGGCCTGGCAAAGGAAACCGGACCGAGACCTAGCAGAGAAGGCTCCGGTTAGCCAGGGACTCAGGTGAGTCCTGGGGAGCCAGAGGTGTGCGGCCCACAGGTGGGGCCTAAGGCTCGGGGTGGAAGCCCAGTGCTTGGAGGGAAGGGGCGGTCGGAAGTTGGGGCTTAGTTAGATCAGGGCCACGAGGTCGTGAGGGCCAAAAGCCGGGCGTAGAGGGGGCGGGGCCTGGAGCAGGTCCCAGCGAGGGTTAAAGGCTAGGCCTGGGGTGGGCCGCCGTTAAGGCAGGGGCGGGGCCGCAGGAGGAACCTTAAAAGACCTTTGGGGACCTCGGAGAGAAAGGTGTCCCAGTCAGGGGGTCCTAAGACAGCCACCCAGCCCCATGTCACCCCTTCTCACTGTTGACGCCGGCCTCGCCGTCTCCCTGCTTCTCCAGCAGCTGCTCCATGTTAGTTGTCCCCGGGGCCGCTGGATCTAACTGGCCGCCCCCGCAGGGTGCGGATGCCGTCTGGTCGAAGAGTGCCGGGAGGCTGCTGATGGGGGACCTGCAGTCACAACGGAAAACGGCTCAGACTCACCTCACTCCCCAACTCCAGCCTCCCCGCCTCGAGAGTTTCAGTTATCCGCTCTGGATTCCAACCCTCTCCGCGAGCCTGCCTTTCCGCACCGCACTGCCCCCCACCTTCTACAATCCCTCCGCCGAGCTCCCGCTCTGCCCCCCAAGCCGCCTCCCTCTCCCTCACATGGAAGACAGACTCTCCTGGGGTGAGGTCCCCCGACATCGGAAGCTGCAGTCCTCCAGGTCTGGCTCTTGGAAGGAGAAGGGAGGCAGGGATCAGTGAGGAAGAGGTGCTGTCGGCCCCAAAGTCCCCGCCTGGGAAGTGGGTACAGGATCTGGGACCTTACCGCCGACCTCTTTCCCCAGGATCTCCCAACCCCCAGACAGGCAGGTCTAGTTCTTGGGAGCCCTGGTTTGAAAACCCAGCCCCTGGAGAGGCAAAATCATGAAATTTCTTTCTCCTCCTCTAGGCAGAAAGGCCCCTGCCTCCTTGCTACTTTCAGCTTCTCCTCCCGACTTTTTTTTTTCCTGGAAAATTTATAACTTCATAGTCATAGAGACTTGGGGCCTAGACAGTCCTGAGTTGAACTTGGATACTTGCTACGTGACCGCGGGGCTTAAAACTAACCTCTCCGAACTGATTGTTATGAATAAGGTAATAAATGTGAAGTGTTAAGCTGAACAGTTTAGCTGCCATGAACAGTTTAGCTGCCATGTAGCAAGCCTTTAATTACTGTAGCTATTATAATTTTATATGACTTTTATATTAATACACTCACAATTAGACCGCAAAACCCTATGTTGAGCCACAAAATTCCAATTTGGGTTTTGGAAAATACAGTCATCTACTCTGTAGGGTTGGTTTTGGAGTCAGATTCGCCCCTTTAAGGCTTACCTGAAATGGCAAGCCCTGCCCCTCAACCAGCCAGGTGGTACCTCTGCACCAATCAGCTCTCTAGGGCTGTGTTCACTGTACTTGGAGGGAGGCGTGCTTGCGATCCGCCCCCTTAACTCCTGAATACCCAGAGAGCCGGTTGCCCAACTAGTGGGATCTCTATAATCGCCAATCCCAAGAACTCACTAAGAGGCCAGCAGGGAGCTTTGCTTCAGTGGTAGGAGACCTAGTCTTGGAGCCAAGGAGCCAGAATTTCAGCTGCTGCTCCACCTCTGCCTACTTCAGCAGCCTTGAGCAAGTCATTGATCTCTCTTGCCTTTGGCGTTTGTGAGATGTAGTAGTAATTCTTCCTGGTCATGCCCCACCGCCTCAAGGGGTTTTGATGTGAAAGAATGTACCCTGGTTTGTTACACGTGGAATGTTTTTTGCAGGGTCAGCAATGGCCAGAGGGTGGGGGATAGCCAGAAAGCCCTCCAGTCCTTTCTGGGGTGACAAGCAGGTGACAGGGTGCCCCTTTGTGAAGAAAGGGGAACAGGGTCAGAGACTCACGTACCTGTGTGGCTGCTCTCGGCTTGGGTGAGGAGGGGGTTAACGGCACCCATGGGGGTTCCAAAGATGTGGGTAGAAGGGAGGCTAAAGGTAGAGCCAGCCAGAGAAAACACCTGAGGGAAAGGAGGTAGAGTCCAGCCTGGTGGTTATTCCTGGACCTAGAGCACAACTGTGGGCACCGGGGTGGAGGGGACCAGGTGTGCTGGGGAGGAGAGAGGACCAGAAAGAGGGAGGCGTTCTGGTGGTGATCAAGCCCAATCTCTCAAATTCCCATGGGAAGCTGGGGTCCTCGGCAGGCTGTCCCCCACCTGCCCAGGGGTGGAGGCGCCCAGGAGCAAGGCCTCACCTGAGTGGTGGAGATAGAAGCAGAGGAGGAAGGGAGGGTGCTGGTGAATGGGGAGCGGCTGAGGCGGGGCAGGGCCGAGGTCCCTGGGGGCCCCAGGAGGCTGGAGGAGAGGGGGGTGCTGCAGACAGCCCGCAGCATTCCACCACCGTGAGAGATGGGGTCCTTATTACTGGTGTAGATGCCTACAGGCACAAGAAGGACACAGAGGGAAGCTTAGTCACCTCTCCTCTGCCCCCTCCTCAGTCAGGTGGCTGGAGCAGCCACTCCCCAAGGCCAACACTCCCCTGGATCTTGCCACACACCAGTCTCACCCTCCTGCTGCAAAGATGTCACTTCTTGCCCTAGTGACATCTACTTGCCAAGCCTGCTTATTCTACTACCCTGCTCAAGCGTGAAGAATTCCCAGTTTTTCTAATTCCCCAACCCAAACTTGGTGAAGTCCTGTTGGCAATCTCTCCCACCACAACCATGCAGGAGATGGGTATGGGGGAGTGTCTCAAAGGTGACTGTCACCTCCATCCTTTGTCTTCTGGAGGAGTTTCTGGCGCACTTCCTTCTAACTGCATGTTTATGCCTCTGTCCCCTCACTAGACTGGCTGGGCCCTAAGACACCCTTGGTCCCCAAGGGTCACTAACCTGCCCCCAGCAGGGGGGACTCCAGGCTCAGGCTGGGCAGGCTCCCCGAAGGCCCAAAGGTACGGGAAGCCAGACCACCCAGACCAGAGCTGACCAGGGAACCTCCGGAGAAGGGTGAGGCAGCAGTGGCGGTGAAGCCAGCCAGCTGGGCACCCGGCAGGGAGGGAAGGGCTGGGCCCCCAGGGCCCTCCTTGTTGCGGCTGCCCTTGGGACGGCCTGGCCCGTGTCGGCTCCTCTTGCTGGCTTTGTGCTTCTTCTCCTTCAGGCTTGTCTCAGGGGTCTCCTCAGCGGGCACAGGGGTGGCACTCAGTGTGGGCATCCGCTTGTGGGTGCCTCCAGAGCCCCCGGACCCTGAGACATGGGGAGACTTATAGTCCCCAGGGGATGGGGCCCGGGCCCGGCCTGAGCTGGAAGTGGTGGTGGAGAAGCGCATGATGGGCCCGAAGCCAGAGAAGACCACCTTCTGTTCAAAGAGGTCAGCCTTGGGGGGCTCAGGGGCTGAGGGAGAGGGAGGGGCTGAAGGCGGGGGTGCAGTGGGCTTGGAGTACTTGTCTTCTTCTGGCTGCTCCAGCTTGGGGAATGTGGAGAAGTCAGGGGAGCTCTGCAGGGACGAAACTGCAGAGAGGGATACGGAATTACAGCTGGACCCCAGAGCCCCTGCCTCCCTCCTGCTCCCAGTGTATACTAGTGGAGAGAGCTCTGGTCTGCTCTGGGTTTCCTGTCCCAGCTCTGCCACTGTCTCTGCGTCCTGGGACCAGTGTATCCCCACCCTCCAGCTTTTCCCACCTGTGACAAAGTAGAATAGCTCCCACCCTACTGACCTCACTGGATGACTACAGAGATTACAGGAGATTAGTGTCAGTGCTTTAAAAATGGTACTCGACAGCATCAGCGCAGGGAATAATGAATACATTACGGGGGTTGGAGAGGTGGGCCCCGAGGGAGATGGGAGGGGAGTTCCACCCTGAGAGAGGAGGGAGTATTGAGGAGTCACTGGCTGGGGATTCCCACCCCACCAGGCAATTTAAGGAGCAAATGAGATGCAAACCAGTATGCAAAGGGCCTTGCTAGAAAAGCTCACGGCCAAAGACTGTCCCATTCCCACCTCCTCCCCAGCTCCCACATCCTGGGGTGCCATGCTCACCTGTAGGCTGGAAGGGTCCCCCAGATGAGGAGGAAGAGGAAGAGGAAGAAGAGGAGGAGGCGGAGGTGAAGCAGCTCACACCTTTCCCACTGCTCAGCTTCTTCCCCTTGTGACTCAGGCTATGGCTGGAAGACTTTTTCCCCTTGGAGTCCCTGCTGCCTTCAGAAGTCTCTTGAGTGCTGGCCTCGTGGTGGGAGGAGGAGGAAGCCGAGGAGGAGACCTGAGGGAGGGAAGAGAGAAGAAAGCTGGAGCCAGCTCTGGGGGTCTGGGCTCACCCTGACTTGGGGGTGGAGCCCCGAAGACAGGGGACCTAGGGCTCTACTGGGAGAGCCCAGAGTTAGCTTCAGGAAGGACTATGGGGCAAGGAGATGGTGGTGGGAGCTCCTAGACCAGGGAGACGGAGAGGCAGCTCTGTAACTTCTAGGGGTGAAGAGTTGGGAGCTCTGAGCCCAGGAAGCTGTCTGTCCTTTGCCTCATGTAAGGGAGAGATGAAAACGGTCCCAGAGTCTGTTCAAAAGTATGTATCTGCTCAGTCATTCAGTTTAGAAACACTTAGGCCTAAGAGGGCTGGACTTGTGCTGGGAAGTGGTGCGTGCAGGGAAGAGGGACTCCAGGAAGAACAGGCCACCCTGGCCCCATTCTTGGACTCTCCAGTCCCTGCCACTTCTTCCCTACTCACCCCCCAGCTGCAGCCACCTGGCTGACACTCCCCTCCCTGGCTACTCCACGCCTTTTCCAAACAACCTGAGCCTCCATGCCAAGCCCTCTGCCCAGACAGCCTAGCCTCCCTCTTCCTGGGAAGCATCTCTTCCTTCAAAATCCGGCTCAAAAGCCCCCTCTTCCGTGAAGTCACCCGATAGCTACCCGTGGTGGAACAAATCATTCTGTCCTCTATTTCCTGGGTGCCCTGTACCCACCCACATCAGCCATGTCAATAGTTGCCACATTGTATTGAGAGATTGTCCCCCATGTCTGGGGGCGGCAGCAGCGGCTGGAAGAGTAGGGGCTCTGTGAACCTGGGGTCTACAACCGTGTATGTTGTGTGGTCTCCACCTCATCGAGCTTCAGGGTTCTTCTGGGGCTAATTATCCCTATTTGGAGAGTTATGAGGAACATAATGGCAGATACATAGTATGGGGTTGATGATGATGGTTCTGATGGGGCGGCTGCTAGCAATACACTGCAGAGAGTGTCCTGCAGTGGCTGAGAACAGGCCTTCAAGCCAGACTGCCTGAGTGCAAATCTTGACTCCACCATTCCCTAACAGTGTATTTTAGGCAAATTATTTAACTTCTCTGTGCCTCAGTGTCTTCATTTATTAAATGGGGTTAATAAAATGCCTACTTCATTGGATTATTTTGAGGATTAAATGAGCACATCCCCACACGTGCCCACCATCCCCCTGTTGCAGAAGGGAGCCTGGCATGTGGTGAGTCAGGGCTTTGTAGTAACAGTCAGGGATGGCTTCTCCTCCTGGTGGAGACCAGGTATCCAGTACATGAACAAATGCCAGAGGGAGGTCAGAGAGGAGGATGAGCCACCCTGTGCTGCCCCTTCCTGGGCGGAGCCCTCGGCTCTGTCTTTTTCTTTGTTCTTTTCAACAGCTGGAGTTCTGAAGGGAGCCAGATGTGGTTCTGAGAGGAAAGGAGGAGAGGGCCCAGGGGGAGGGGTGGCTGAAATGCTGGGGTGGGTGGAGGGGGATGGGCAGAAGGCTCCAACATGTCCAAAGGGAAGTCCAACCACTGGGGTCACTCCGAGATCTCTGCCCCACTACTTCCGCCTGCCTGCAGACGGAGAGATCAGAGGGCAAGGACAAGCTTTTCCAGGTGAGCCCTGGGCAGCAGGGAAGGGAGAGGGTTACGGGGACAGTTGCCACAGCAACATCACCCTGGAAACCTGATACCTGAGTCTCCTGCTAAGATGCCCAGAGCCTTGGCAACCTCCTGAAGCTGGTGGAGGTGAACGGGCAATCATGGCGACAGGAGGAAGCCGTGTCTCCAGGCCCCTGTTCTCCTTCCGGGGATGAGGGGAGAACTGGCTGGAAGGAGGGGCAGGGTGGGCTGCTCTGGCTTGGATTAGCAACTCCCTGGCCTTGGGTAGGGCCTGCCGGTTGTTTATCCAGATGGTGCCCATTTCTAGAGTCAGGCCTGCCATGCCATGCCCCTACTGGGAAAGTGGGATGACTAGGGGTCTCAGGGTATGGTCAATGGGTCTGCCCTGCAAGCCACCATGGGCCACACTTTCAGTCCCTCCAACCTGCGTAGAGTGGGCTTTCGGTTAGGCGACCAGGCTCTGAGTAGCCTCCTGGTATGCGTGTGGCGGGCTGGAGAGTAAGGGGGGTCCTCTGCCTCTCTCTGGAAAAATGGGCCCCAGAGACTCGGAGAACCACCATGAGTACTGTATCTGCAGACAGGAACCCAGTGCTGAGGCCCTCTGTCTGGGCAGTGGCAGATGTGAACATCTGGCAGCCTGCAGGAAGGGTGGTGCCCCCCAACCCCCACCCCTCCTGGTTAGTCAGTGACTAGTGGGGCTGAGGAGCAGAGGCTCCTCCTGGTCTAGAACAGGAGTAGTGTGGGGTGTGGAGCAGCCATATGAACGTGAAATTGCAAGGGTTCCCAGGGCTGCACGCCCCAACCCTTCACTCTGTGCCTCCCTCCCACTGCCCTGGCTGCCCCTCCTGGGTGTAAGCAGTGGTACCTTGTCAGCAGTGGGGACCACAGGTGGGGTGAGGATGCTGGGTGACTCAGGCCGCTTCTTGTGCTTCTGTTTAAGGCGTTCTTTGTCCTTTCGGCTCTGGGGAGGAAGAAGGGACCAGACACTGATGCTGGGAAACAGTCTTGGTGAGGATAAACGTGGCACATGCATGTGGGGAGTGGGGTCTCTCAGGCGCAAGGCTCTGTGGGTGCCATCGCCCCCTGTGGAGGGACTGGGGGACTTTGGCTGGACAGGAGTGGCCCCAGCAGGCTCCTCTGAGCCAACAGCCCCTCCCCCCCATCCTCCGGTATGTTGTGCTGTGCTAAGCTCGAGTGGTGTCTGACTCTTTGTGACCCCATGAACTGTAGCCCGCCAGGCTCCTCTGTCTATGGGGATTCTCCAGGCCAGAATACTGGAGTGGGTTGCCATGCCCTCCTCCAAGGCATCTTCCCAATCCAGCGATCGAACCCAGGTCTCCCGCGTTGCATGCAGATTTTTTACCGTCTAAGCCACCAGGGAAGCCCATCCTCACTGCCTGCTAAAAATAACCTATCCCATTATCATGCCAGTGACAGAACGCCTCACATGGAGGCACACACCTGTAAGGGTGTCCACTTGGGACACGGAGCTGTGCAGGGGGAGCCAGGCACACTGTGACGTTCAGCCGCTGGGGACGCAGGCATGTGCACCCCAAACTGACACACGGCTAGACATATGCACATGTACAGGGCTGTGTGTTGGGGTCTCTGGGTAGACTGTCATGTCATAGGAACAACACAGAGGAACCACACAGATACAAACAGCCCCAGGGAAGCCAGGCCTTCAGCTCACCCTCTGTGACCCTCACAGGTCACTTCCTCAGCACCCCCTTGGTCCTCAGTGGCCTCAGAGGAAGGAAGGGGGCAGGCACTATTGCCTCTGGGATACCCATGGTGGCTTCGTGCAAGAAGCAGGTGTTTGTGAATGTGGGCAGGAAGGGCAGGGAAGAAGACTCTTACCTTCTTCTGGCCCCTCTCATGGTGGGAAGGGTGCTTCTCCTGCTGGGCAGATGGGGAGGCCGACCTGCTCCTCCGGCCAGCAATAAAGCCGCTGCTGCCTCCCCCTGCGCTACCCCCTCCTGCTCCTGTTCCTCCGCTGCCGCCCCCGCCCCCGCTGGAGTGCCGGGATGTCTTCTGCGGAGAGAATTGAGAGGAACTGCCACACCCTCCTCTCCGTAGCTTAGAGAAAGGTTCTTGAAGATCAAGTGATCCTGGGGGTCAGCACCCCCCACCCCACCCTGCCTGTCACAAGAGGACCCTGTGTCCTTAATGATACTCTGCTCAACAGAGTGCATTCCCTGGCCTGAAATCCTAGTCTGCCCAGCTGGCTTATCCAGGGCACAGATTCAGCAACTGAGGCCCTGAAGAGGTGGGGCATCTCCACCCCAGCCAGATACCAGGCATGGATGGAGGTGGGCCTCGGCCTGTGTCTCTCTCTCCACCACCTCTTTCCATGGTGCCCTCTTGGCCCCTCTCAGGCGCTCGACCTCGGCCCACCTCAACCTCCTTCCCTGGGGTGGAGGATGTGCAGTGTGGCCCTCATGGGAGCCCCTGCTCACTATACCCCATCCTTCCCTCCAGACACTATGCTCCAGCCATCACCCCTTCTCTTCTTTTCCTGGCCCTCCACCAAACTGCAGTTCCTTTTGTCCCAAAGGATCTGCTGCCCTTAAGAACAGGGCAAGGAAATATCCATAAGCAGCACCTAAAAAACCCCTGTGCTACCACTCCTCCCAGCCAGTGCCTTGGACTCCCCAGTGCCTGGTCTGATGGCTTCACCAGTTCTAGACTTAGAGCTGTTCTTTCTAAGATCACCCACAAACTCCCAACTGTCAAATTCAAGGACTAGTTTCAGGCCTCATCTGACCCAGTGGCTCCCCAGCAGTGGGCATCATTCCTACTCTGCTAAGCTCTAAACTCCCCATTTCATGGTTCTCTTCATACCTGAGCCCCCAACCCCTAGCCTTATACACCTGGGGCTGCCACACCTATGGGGGCCTGAAATCTGAACACAGCCACCAAATCTAAACACCTCCACTTGACACCTGCTATATTCCAAACTAAGCTCCCTACCTTGTCTTAGTGTTGTGTTAGTCGTCCAGTCGTGTCCGACTCTTTGAGACCCCATGGACTGTAGCCCGCCAGGCTCCTCTGTCCATGGAATTCTCTAGGCAAGAATACTGGAGTGGGTTGCCACTCCCTTCTCCAGGGGATCTTCTTGACCCAGGGACCGAACCTGGATCTCCTGCATTGCAACTGGATTCTTTACCACCTGAGCCACAAGGGAAGCCCCCAAGTTGATATCAAACCCTGAACCAAGGTGACCTTATGACGTATCCAAACCAGGACACCTTTGAAAATGAAAGGAGGAGCTATTAATAATTACACCAAGGCAACAGGCACAAACTGGGACTCTCTGGGGCAGACCAGGATGTATGCTGGAAGTCCACTCCACTGCCTGAGGAACTCAAGCCCCATCTATGCAGCATCAAGAGCCAGGATCCTATGTGCCACCCTAAACTCCTCCTTCTCAGCCACCCCCACATGTAGGCAAGTCTGTCTAGAAATAATTCTAGAATCCAGCCTCATCCCTCCATCCCACCCTCTCTTGCAGCTGTCTCCCAGTCGCCAGCCTCAGCCCTTTGGATCTAGCTTCACAGTGGCTGCCAGGGTAATCTTCCTAAAAAACAAATCTGATCATGTTACCCTCTTGCTTACAAGCAGCCTCACAAGCCTGTGGCCTGGGGGTGAGGTCCAAGCTGCTTTCCCAGTCAGGCCACAGCATACCTAGCCAGGACACTCCACCGCTTCTGAAACATGCAGGTCTCTCCACCAACATGGGTTAGCACCCCTTTTCCCACCTCTCCGTGGGCCCCTGAACCTGAGGCAGAAGCAAGTCCAGCTCTGGCCCTGCCTGAGCTTTTTCACCTCATCTCTTGTCTTGTCCCTACCAAACATCCTGTTCTGTTGCTTATGAATGGTCTTTCTTATCTTGGTGCTTTATCCATGCCAATCCCTCTGCCTGAGATTCCCATCTTTCTTGGTAGGCTCCTGAGGACCTTCAGACTGTTTTGTTTTTTTTTTTCTAAATCCCACATACCAACTGTGAGATAAGTCACATAACCTTAGTGGGTCTTAGCTTACTCATCCATAAAATGGGTAAATGCAGTACACCTAGTTCTTAGGGAGGACTGCAAGAGCACGCACACCCATGTGCACATGCACACATGCACAAACACACACACGTAAAGAGATTAGTTCAGAGGCTGGGGCACGGTAAGCCCCACAAATGTTGGCTCTAATTGTTGGCTCAGCTTAAATGCTGCCTCTTTCTTGAAGCCTCCTGGACTCTGATAGGCAGGGTCTGAGCTCTGTCTTCTGGGATGGACTGCTTGGCTCAACTCTGATTCACACCCCTCAGGCTGTACTTAAAATTATTCCTCATCCAATGGTGAGTTCCTCCAGGGCAGGGACATAGTGCCTTCCTCCCCTGTCTGTCCTCCCAGCTCCAGGCACCCTAGAGTCCACACCCTCTAAACCATGGCTGACCAACCCACTCACGCCCAGATGAAACTCACCATCTTGCTGAAGTGGTATTTGCAATAGCCACAGTACTTGACATTGTCAACCTCCAGTACTTCTTCCTCACACAGCAGGCCTGCCATTTGGGCACTAATCAAGAGAGGTCAGCCTGAGAAGGATGTGGTCCCAAACCAGACCAGCCACTTCCCCTGCACCCTCCAAGACCCCTGCTGGGGCAAAGCCAATGCCACCCAAGGGAAGTACTGCCATCATCTCCAAAGAGACAGCAGCTAGGATGAACCCATTTGGCAGCCATCCATGGCAAATCTCAGGAGAAGGTTGGGACAGCTGGCCAGGGATCCCAGAGAACCCTAAGGAGTGGATGCAGGGACAGCAGGGGTCTCACCAGGTGACATGGAAAGCTTGTCGACATCCATGGCGGTTACAGGTCATGCAGGCTCCTGAAGCCGCCTTGCTCTCCCGGCCCTGCTCCTCACAGATGTAACATGTCTGCGGGACACAGGGCAATCGTCCCCTCCTCTCTTCTACTTGAGGGATCCTTTGGCCTCCCTGCTCAATTCCATCCTCTCCCCACCATCCTACATCAGACTATCCAATAGCACTTTCTGTGATGATGGAAATGTTCTAGACTGCATGGTCCGATACAGGACCCATGAACTACATGGGTTATTGAGCCCTGGAAAAGTGGCTAGTGTGACTGAGGAACTGAATTTTAAATTGTATTTAACTAACTTACATAGCCATATGTGGCAAGTAGTTGCTACACTGGATAGTGCAGTCCTTGGATAGTGAGTCCTCTGAGACCAGAGACTGTGTCTGCCTTCCTCCCCAGCGAGCTCAGCCCCACCTCTGGGCCTCTGCACATACTGTTCCTTCCACCTAGAACCTGGCACTCTCCCCACTTCTCAAGGCTGGCTCCTTCTCATCCCCCAGGCCTCAACCAAAATGTCTTTCCTTGACTGCTTTATCTAAACTAAACTCTCCCCCTAGCCCCTGCTGCCCCCGTGCCTGGTATTCTTTATTTTAGTATCTTATTGTTTTCTTCACTGCACTTACCACACACTGCATGTACTTTGCCTGTTTACTGATATCTATAGTCGTCCCACACAGGAGTGGGGGCAGGGAACACATCTGTCTTGATCAATACTTAACACTGTGTGTCCAGCATCTTGCCCCAGTTTTTACACATAGTAGACCCTCAGTAAAATGTGCTCAGTAAATGAATAAGTGAACTGCTCCCTAAGATCTACCCTCAGGCAGGACTGCAAAGGAGCCTGCTATTTCACTTGAGCATGGGCATGAGTCTGTCAGTGGGAGGTGCCCACTCACCTCCTGAGTTCCCTGAAAGTGTAGGTAGGAGAGAAGGCTGGAGAAGGACCCAAGAATGGTTGGGGAGGAAGGGGACTGGCATGGGGCACAGCAGGGGCCGCTGACCTTGTTGAAGCGATCATGAGGCACGTACTGCAGCACGATGGGTTCCATGGTGAGCACGTTAGCAAACTGCACCTCAGGGATGTAGAGGGCACACACCACGTGGGCCCAGCCTGGGGCGGTGTGGGGCCAGCCTCAGCTGCGATGGCCAGCCAGAGACCCTGACCCCTCACAACCCCATACTGCGGACGGTCCCCTCCTCCATGGCCTTCCCATGAGACTCCACTGCCAGCCAGGGAAGGGAAGGGAAACCCAGCCTCTGCATTCCACCCCTGCCCACGGACTGCTCCTGCCTTCCCAGACCCTGCTCAGGGGGTCTATCTGACCTCAACAGATGAGCCATAGGGCTCAGCAGCCCCCTCACCTCCATTGTCGGTCCTCTTCAATGCCCCGTCTTTGTGTGGGCACAGCTCACACCTCTGCCAATACAAGGGGGCACAGGGATTTGGGGGATGGGCTTTTCCAAAAGGGGGGGTCTACTGAGCTGAGCCCTCCCTGAATTTATTCAGAGGGCCCCAGGATGTAATGATTAGATGTCTAAGGAGGAACTGGTGGGGATACAGAGAAAACAGGTTGACCATGAGTGACAGTTGTCGAAGATGGGGGAGCCTCATCAACAGAAGAGTTATCCTATTCCCTCTACTTTTGTATAGGTTGGAAACTTTCCATGATAAAAAGCTCAAACAAACAAGAAAACAAAAACAGAAGGCCCAGTAGCCTGCGGGGGGCAGAGTGAGGGCTAAGCAGAAGGAGAGATGGGGTTGGTGATAGAGGTGTGCAGGAAACAGGAAGTCCTATGTGACACTCCCACCCCAGCCTCAGCCTCAGAGCCCCCTAGCTCACTGGGGAGGGAGGGGATGCTCAGGTGTTTCTGAGAGGAGAGGGAAGTTTCAAACTCACCACCCTGGCTGCTCGCTCCTGAGATTCACATTTCCGGCAGAACCAGGGTCCTGTTGGCACCTGGACGATGCCATAGCAAGCTGGGGGTGAGGGAGGAGAATCACCAAGCAAATCTGTCACCAGTGGCTTTTCCCAGAGTAACTAGGGTAGGGGGTGACTCTAACAAACCAGAGCCAGTTCCAGCCGAGGGGGCTGCTCCCTGTCTGGGGGTCACTCACAAGACAGCAGGACCGCAAGGAATGCCCAACAGCACATGCCCAGCTTTCAACCACATAACCAAGCACTCCACGCAGAGGTGGGAAGTCTGAGACCTTGACTTTAAACTTCTAGAAGATCCCACCCTGCCCCAATGCCCTTTCTGTACCCAGCTTTCTGGTTCCCAGCTCTTGCCAGGACCAGTCCTCATCCTCAGCAACGGAGAATATTAGAGGAACAACATTTAGGATAGTCAAACACGTTTTGTTGTTATGGGGGGGGGCATTTCTTAAAGGGCCAGTAATGGAAGAGGCGGGTAAGTCGAGGGTCTAAGGGACCTCATCTTCTGCTTCTAATTGTAATAGGACAGGTCAAAAGTCAAGGCCGAGGGCAGGTGCACTGCAGGTAACCAATAGAGTGGCGGGAAGAGCCGACAGCGACAGGATTCAGGGCTGTCCCAGGAAGGGGGGGCCCAGCTGGCTGTGCCAGACAGGCGGGAGATGCCAGCCTGCGCCCTCGGCAAGATTCCTCAAGGAGTTAACTCCCGAACCATGTGCTGCTGGGGGAAACTCCAAACCTCCCTCTACTCGATTCCCGGCCCCCTGCGCAACCTCTCTCTATCCGTAGCTCTTCCCGGGAGGATTTTAGGAGTCCCCTCTCCCCTGGGACCCTTCTCTTCCCTTCTCAATTCCGCTCCTCCCAGTATCCGGAAGCAAGAGGGGAGGATGACCCCCCCTTGACCTCTCCCTCCCAGAGCCGGGACCAAAATAACCGGGCGGGAGGGGACACCTCGCAGGTAAACATTCTCCTAGCAGCCCCGACACCGGCGGTGTGGGGCGCGGAGAGTGCACTCATTACCCTCTAGACTGTCCCCAAACTCCCTCAACTTGGGGTGGGGGTCGCGGGGCTGGAACAATAGGCAAGAAAACAATGCCTGACCCGGTCCTCCAGGACCGGGCGGGGGGAGCCCCCCGACGCCTCCCTTCTCTTCAGGTGGGGTGGGGGAGGGGCGCCCGAGCTCCAGGAGGTCTCGAGAGGGCGCGGCCGGGGGCGCCCTGCGCACGCCGCCCCCAGAGTCCCGCCGCCCCCCACGGCCACCCCCGTACCTTGGTGGACAGCCACGCTGCACGCGTGCCCATCACAGTAGACCAGCGGGTTCTCGGCCCAGCCCCTCTCGTCCGAACATACGCAGCAGCCTCCTACCATCTCCTTCATACTCCCATGAGCTCCCTCCGGGGCTGGGGTGGGGGCCCGGCCGGCGGGGGTCGGGGGTCAGGGGGGGAGGGAGGGAGCGGGGGGCCGCGCGCCTCCTCGCTCCCTCCTCCTCCTCCTCCGCCGCCGCCGCTTCTTTTCTTTGCCTCCTCCTTCCTCCTCCTCGGCGTCCTCCTCCTCCTCCTCCTCGCTCGCTCTGTCTGGCCGCCCCCCCCGCCGTGCTCTCGCCCTCATGCCCCGACGGGCCCCCCCCCCCGCAACAATGAGACCCGCGCGCCGGGCTCGCCCCCTCCGCGCCGCGCGCCCAGCTACCAGGGCCGCCCGGCCTCCGCGCAGCCCGGGCCCGGCGGGGGAGGCGCCGAGTGGCACATCGCGGGCGCTCGCCCGCCCCGCGCCGCCCGCTCACGCGCCGCCCCCCGGCCCCCCTGCCCGGCCGCGGCAGCCATGGCCGCGCGCCTCCGCTTGCTCGCTCCCGGCCCGCCCGCCGCCCGCCGCCGGGTAAAGTCTTAGGTTCAGGGAACAAAGCCTGGCTTGGTAGGGAGCTTTTCGCTCGCTTGCTCCGCGCTCATTTTCCCTCTTTCTTCTTCCTCTGGCTCTCGGTTGGCGCTCCAGAGCCGTCCATCTGCCGCTCCTTCGGTCTCGGCCCCGGGTCTCCGATTCGCCAGCCCCTTCTGCCCAGGTCTTCCTCTCTGCGACTGTTCAACCTCAAGGAAACTTGGAGATGGAGATCAGGGGAAGGGGCGCTAGAAGGAGCGCGAGTTACGTGGGCTCCTCACCCCTTGGTGTCCGGGGTGGGGGGGCTTTGGGGATGGTCGTTCAATGGCTGTTTTCTCGGAAGCCTGTCTGGAGAACAGACACACGCAGACATTTGTTCATTTCATTCTTCAAATATTTATTGAATGCCTACTATGTGCAATCGTTGGGATAGAGCAATGAACAAACGGGCATGCCTGCCCTCGGGGAGCTTCCGGTTCAGCCCACAGATACACACGCTCGCACAGGGACTCAGAGCCCTCGGAAGCACAGCGAGGCACCCACAAATACACACACTCACTCAGCCTCACACAGCCACACTACCCTACCTTTCCAGAGGGGCACAGACCCCGGGTCCAGCCCCTCAGGCGCGCTTAGAGACCCAAGCGAGTTAGGGAGCCACTGCTGCGGAAGTGCTCGCGAACAACCCAGTTACACTTGAACTCGATGCACGTACCAAACACACAACATAAATTCACGCACAACGCCCCCAAAGGATTAAAGTCCCAGGAATTGGGTCTGGGAAAGAAGTGAGGGGGAGTCAGTCCGAAGGCTTCATCCGCAAGATCGCTGTGGGCAAGGGGGAGGAAACTTGCCCCCCCTACTTCCTAAAGGGGGGTGAGTGGACGCCCGCAGAGACCAAAGGTCACACTCCCGCAGCGAGAGATGGGGTGGCGGAGGGGAAAAGGCAGTCCTGGTGGCTTCAGCGACACTTCAAAGACGTCGGGGCCGAGAACGCTTCCTGCGGGGGAGGGGCAGACGGAGAGGAGAGGGGGAAACCGGCAGGAGGACTAAGGGTGGAGGAGGCTGCCCCCGCTTCAGCGCAGGCCCCCTGGCCGACTCTTCCGCCGGGACCGCCTCCTTTTCACCAGCACCTGTTCAACCGGAACATCAAGGGGCCGGGGCCCGCCACCACCCCTCCCTTCGCGTCTATTTAGTACTTTTCATCCGGGAAGGGGGGTGAATCCTCGCCCAGGAGTGGGGAGTAGGGCGGGGGAGAACTTGTCCTTGACCTGGTCTGTGGCGTCAGGGATTTAGTCCCTTAATCCGGACGAGGCTGAGTTTGGGGAGGTCGGAGAAGCTGAGTTCTAGGCTGCAGTCCCCACCTCCCCTTGCTCCTGCAGGGACACGGGAATCCGGAGGGCTGCCAGGACGTAGAGGCTCTGTCTAAATGGGCGGGGAGGGGGTTGGGGGAGGCCTGTCCCTGCCGCTTCCGTGTCTGGGGGACGGGGCCAAGAATCAGGGTATTATTGGGGACGGGTCCGGGGGTCGCGATCCCCGCGAGGACTGCTATGCGCCGGTGTCTTCATCTGCCTTGTGAACTTCGCTCATACGAAAAGTTAAAACAAGACACAGACGAGAAGTCTCACTTAGGAGTTTCTGACGAATTGCCTTTTCTGACAAGAGTAAAATATCAAGGAAATTAAACGCAAAAATATCAGCCCAAGCCATGCGCCAGTTTTTGGAATATTTGAGTAATTGCTTTCGGAACCGATTTTGGCCGAGGTGGCCAAAACCGAGGTGGTCGACCGTAGTTTCGGGTTTCGCTGGACGAGGGTCACTAGAAGAACCGTCGGTCCCTGCGTCTAGGGATGGTCGACTTGGGGACTGGGGACAAGGAACCTTTGTTCGGGTCCTTACCGCTTGCGGATGCACCGCCCGAAGCTTGCGGGATGGACGGGTTGTACGTTTGGTTCAGAGTACTAGGAACATGGTTTCGTTTAAGTCACTCACAACCCTTTGGGGTGTTAATACCCTCCATTTTATTGATGGAGTAACTGAGGTTCGTCACAAATGAAGTGACTTGCCCAAAGTCACATTGTCTGAAAGCGGCAGAGCGGGGATTTGAACCCAGTCTGTTCTCCGCTAGAACTGGGGCTCCACCACCATGTGTTCGCCGAATGCCAGTGTCGAACTGGGATGTCCGCCCATCATAACTGTTCCCGTCTGAGGTCTGGGGAAACCCGGTGCCCTGTGGGCTGGGCGGGATTCGCAGGGAGTAATCCCAGGGCTGAGCTGTCAAGCTCATTCTCCGTCTTCCAACATCTTCCAGAGCACCTACTATGTGCCGATTCACGAAAAAACGAGCAAGAACAGTACTCGGCCAACAAGTTGTTTAAGTTCATTGCGCTCTCCTTGGCTTCACGGAGCACTGATCTGGGACGTCAGGCTGATCCTGGCTGTGCAGTTTTTGGCGTGTGACTTCACCTTTCAGAGGCTCAACTTATCCCTCTTAAAAGGGGCGTTAACCCCCTCTGGCAAGGGCTGCAGTGAAGATCTAACGAAAATCCTTTTGTAAAGCGCTAGGGCACACAGTAGGCGCTCAATCCCTGCTCTTCCCCTCTCCACCCCTCTAAGGGTTCCAGGGCAGCGCGTTCCCGCTCTGGCTTCCCGCCTCCAGCACGCTCGCCCGCCTAGCGCGTCCCGCGGCTGAGGGACTGGGGCAGAGAGGACCAAACAGAAAATTATTTCCGCCCGCTCGGCCCGCCCCGCCCCGCCCCGCCCCGCCCGTCCCCGGAGCCAGAAGGGGATTGTGGGGCTGCCGCGGCCGCTGCCGGAGCGGAGCGGGGCGGAAGCGCGCATCGCGCTGCTGCTCGGGCCCGACCGCGCCGGCCCCCGCACCTCCCGGCCCGGGACTGCGGGCTGTGGTCGGGGTGGTCCTGGGATCCGAGGCGGCTGCTGCCGATCTCATTTCCACGAAGCCTTGTTCGCTTGTTCCCGGAACCTAGCGGGGGAGGCTGAAGAGTGTTGAGGTTTCGCTTCTCCTAGCTGGCCGGGCGCTTGGTTTCGTCGGTCCCGGGGGCGCGCCCTCCGCACTAGAAAGCCCCAGGCTCCGGGAAAGGATTGCGCTGGCGCCCGCGGGTTTGCATTTTATTTGCGTCCCGTTTGCTTATCATTTTATCCCCCGAAAGCAAAGCTTCTGACCTTGGGGGCGTTCAGAGAGGTTAGGTTACTTTTCCGAGATAACCCAGACAATAAGAGGCTTCAGGTGTTTTCCTGTGGTCTGGGAGAGCCTGGCATGGCCAAATAGAAAGATGGGACCCTAGAGTCGGAAAGACCTTGGTTTGGTATCCAGGTTAGTCGTTTACTGATTTTGACCATAGATTAGTAATGGCTTATCTGGGACCCTCAATTTCCCCGTCTCAGAATGGGGACACAGTAGCAAGCTCAGTGTTGATGTGAGCAGTGACATTGTAAGTGCCTGGCATAGGGAAGGGTGATTTCCCCGTCAAGGGTTATGACTGCCGCAGTCTCTACAGTAAGCTTGGTTGGGGTTCGAGAGTGGGTGAACAGGTTCTTTCCTAAGTCAGACATCCTGTGCAAGAGGAATAGAGGCTCGATTTAAAGAGGAACTGGTGGGAGTGAGGGGATTCCCCCAAGCATTAGGCGGCCAGTCGTCATGATTATTGTAATAAATAGTGACTCTACTCTGGTGGAATTTTTGGCTTTTCAGCTCTTTCTACGGGAAAAGCACAGTGCTTAGTGCCAAATCCTACCGCTGCCATTAGCTAGCAGTGTAACACAGATTGTCACTGCCTCTATTTGCCAATCTGGAAAATGGGGATAATTTGATCCCCTCCTCCAAACTGCAGGGCTTTGACAACTCCAGCCAGCCAAGGTCCCAGCAGGTGTTTTAAGAGCTTTGAGCCCCGGAAGTTCCTTTGGTCATGTTAGGACACAGGGGACTTGCTTTAGGGAGTTAAAATGGGTAGGAAGGGAAGAGGTTCATGGAATAAAGTAGCCATCTGCCCAAACTTTCCAGAGGTACTTGGAATCTAGTCTAGCCCTGCCCCTAACCAGCTAGGTGACCTTGGGCAAAGCAGTTGCCCTCTCTATCATTTGGTTGGGTGACTGGATCTTGAAAATCCCCTTGGAATTAACATTCTGTGGTTGATGATTTTGCTCTTGGGGAAATTTCCAGGCTGAGGGGTGACAAATTAATAGCACATTTGCCCTCCTGTGTTCTTTTTTCACCAGTTCCTCCTGAAATCTAATCTTTCCTCCTGTTACAGTTGCCATCAGGACAGAAGTGGAAAAAGTTGTATTATTCTGTTTTTCAGCAAACTCTTCATTGAATCATCATGGGCTGCCCATAGGAGATACACAGATAGTACCTGGGATGGTGGGAATGACAGATAAAGACAAACAACTTCAGTTCAAGATGATAATGGCTATGATAGTTCTAAGAACAGTGTTAACACTGGCAGGAAGGAAGTAACTATTTATGGGGTTAGGGAAAGCCTGAGCTAGGGCCAAGTGAGGGAGGGAGGGTTTGCAGGCAAATAAGGGACAGAAGAACTTTCCAGGCAGGGGGAACAGCATGTTTAAAGGCTCAGAGGTGGGAACCAGCAAAGGTGGGAACCAGGACATTGGAATTGTACATTATGGACACCCCATGGTGGTATGTGTAGTAGGAGAGCAGGAGGGAGGGTTAGTGGGATGGCCAAAAACCAGATTAAGGGGACTCAGGTCATTTTGCTAAGGAGTTTGGATTTAATCCTGAGAGCAGTGGGGAGCCAGTAAGGGCTTTTAAGTAAAAGATGCTTAGCCTTATTTGCACACTGGTTGTCAAGTCTGGGATTGGTTAGGGTTGTGGGGAGGTTAGATGGATTAGGATAGCAATTCTCAACCTTGAGTGCATGTGATTCCCCTGGGGGTCTTGTTAAAATGCAGAGTATGACTCAGTAGGTGTGAGGTGGAGGTTGAGACCCAATATTTTTAGCAAACTCCCAAGCGGTGCTACTCCAGAGAGCACAGCTGAATAGCAACTGGTAGGAGACCTCAAAAGATCCAGTTGAGAGATGAGGATTTGACTCCAGCAGAAGCAGAGGAGATGAGCAAAGGGCAGCAGATGAGGATGTAAAGAAGTAGAATGTTAAGACTGTGACAGGAACTGTTTGGCAAGGCAAGACCAGGAGGATGACTCCCAGAGGTGCGATGGAGAGAACTTGCTGGTTGGAGCTCTCCGTACTCACTGTAGAATTCAGGAGTGGGGGTGGGGTGGTGGAGCTGACAAGGAACTGCTCTGGGCCTGCTGACATTGGGTGTCTGTGACACGTGGGGTGGTGATGCTTAGCAGGCAGTCGATTGTTTGGGTTTGGATCTGCAGCCTGGGTTGCAGAGACCCAGAGTGAGAGGGCCAGAAGGCTATCCTGAGAAGCAGGGAGTTCACATCATGGAAGTCAGAGAGGAACTTTAAGAAAGAGGAAGTGATGCCAGGTCACATGCCACTGAGAGGTCAAGGGAGGAAAGGGTTCTTTGAGGAGGAGAGGAGGGGGTGCCTCCTTGATGACTTCCGCCTGGAAAATTCCAGGCACTAGCTAGGGTGGAGGCTGACCACAGTGGATCAAACATAGATTGAGGGGTGAGAAGGAGGAAA
Source organism: Capra hircus (assembly GCF_001704415.2). Taxonomy (NCBI): domain Eukaryota; kingdom Metazoa; phylum Chordata; class Mammalia; order Artiodactyla; family Bovidae; genus Capra; species Capra hircus. Next base: position 38,952,532 of record NC_030826.1, on the reverse strand, counting down.
TAGTGGATAACAGTGCTAGGGGGAGGGGCTGGTCAGGAGGCAAGAGCGGACAGCTGTGGTGGTAGAGATGGTGATAACGACAATAGCCATGGTAACAGCAGCTCACTTTTGACGAGAGCCAGTGTGCCAGGCGCTGTGCTAAGCATCTAACAATCTTCTTGCAATGACACTGAGATAGATCTCATTCCTGTTCTCATTTTATACGGAAGGAAACAAGCTCAGAGTGCACAGCCAGAAGGTGCAGAAGCAGGATTTGAACACTGCCTTTAACCATGAGGTCGGTTTAAATTATCAAGAAGGGGGCTGCTCTGGGGACTAGCTAGCCCCTTCTCCCCAAACCTCTCCCTGTCTGTCATCTCCTACGAAATCACTTCTTTAATCCACTACCATTGTTGACCCCTAATGGCAATCTACTCCATTACTCTTGCCTGGAAAATCCCATGGACGGAGGAGCCTGGTGGGCTGCGGTCCATGGGGTCGCGAAGAGTCGGACATGACTGAGCGACTTCACTTTCTTTTCACTTTCACTATGTGCCAGGTAATGGACCAGGCACTGGTGATGTAGAAGGGATCAAGGCAAGTTGCACCCCTGCAGGTGCCCGGGGTGGAGGGAGAAGGCTGGCTAGTAGGCAGGCGAACATCACAGTCCGGTGCAATATGTGTTATGAGGGGGATGGACCTTTTACAGAGGGAGCCCAGGAGAAGAGGTTCCAGTTTCTGTCTGAGGAAGTCAGGCAAGGCTCCTTGGAGGAGGCAGGCTGAGCTATGACTTGAAGGTGACAAGAAGTTTTCTGGATAGCCAGGAGAGGGAGAACATCACAGGCCGAGGATAAGCGGATGTACATACGCTGCTGTGTCCAGTGGGTACAAGCGTTTCAAGAAAGAGGAGCGGAAAGTGGGGTGGAAGGGAAGGGGTCAAGACACTTTACCTGTGGTTCAGATTTGACCCCAGGAACATGAGGTCCCATGGAAGATGCTGAGCAGATGTACATGTTGCAAAGTTCAGTAGCCACAACACAGTTGGTGGTCAGAGAAGTAAAGGTGGAAAACAATAATTCTGAAATTATCGCAAGTTCTAGAATGTAAGTTCCACAGTGCAGTGATTTTCTTCTGTTGAAGTAAGTTGATTTCCAACACTGTGTTACTTTCAGGTATACAGCAAAGTGAAAAATATATTTTTTTCATATTAGTTTGTCCCTTATTACAAGATAATGAATATAGTTGCCTGCATTATACAGTAAAGCCCTGTTGATTACATATTTTATGTACAGTAGTTTGTTGATCCCATGCTCCTAATTTATCCCTCCCCACTCCTTTCCCATTTGGTAATTATAAGTTTGTTTTCTATGTCTGTGAGTCTGTGTCTGTTTTGTCAATAAGTTCATATGTGTCATATTTTATACTCCACTCACAAGTGATGTCATAATATTTGTCTTCCCAGGTGGCCCTAGTGGTAAAGAACCCACCTGCCAACGCAGGAAATGTAAGAAACATGGGTTCAATCCCTGGGTTGGGAAGATTCCCCTGGAGGAGGGCATGGCAACCCACTCCAGTGTTCTTACCTGGAGAATCCCATGGACAGAATCCACACCCTCTCCAGCATTTATTATTTGTAGACTTTTCGATGATAGTCTTTCTGACAGGTGTGAGATGATACCTCATTGTGGTCTTTGTTTTTTTAATAATGAAAAAATTATCTTTATTTTTGGCTGTTTTTATTTATTATTTCATTGCTGCGTGCGCTTTTCTCTAGTTGCAGCAAGCGGGGGCTGCTCTCTGTTGCAGTACAGGAGCTTATTGAGGAGGCTTTTCTTGTTGTCCATCACAGCCTCCAGGTGCATTGGGCTTCAGTAGTTCTGGCTCCTGGGCTCTAGAGCACAGGCTTAATAGGTATGGTGCACAGGCTTAGTTGCTCCATGGAATGTGGGATCCTCTCAGATCAGGGATTGAACTGATGTCTATTGCATTGGCAGGTGAATTCTTTACCCCTGAGCCACCAGAGAAGCCCCTCATTGTGGTTTTGATTTGCATTTCTCTAACAATTAGCGGTACTGAGGACTTGGTCACATTCCTGTTGGCATATCTGTGTGTCTTCTTTGGAGAAATGTCTATTTAGTTCTATAGGGGAGTGATTTTTACCTGCTATGTTTACTGATGTAACTGAAACACCTGGATCAGTGTTGGGCACATAGTGGGTGCTCAGTTAATACTTGATGAATGAATGAATGGATAAATGGATGCATGCTTAAATGTTTCTGGGAATGAGGAAGAGGTCCTGGACTGGAGTGTTGATGGGGATGGAGAGAGAGAGAATGTGTAGGGGGTGAAACTGAGAGAAGCTGATTGTTGACAGTTGGCAGTCATGGAGTGGGAGGGTGACGCCCAGGTTTCTGTCTCAAACAACTGGACTCCTGAAGAAGGGAGGAGGCGCAGAATTGGGAGATAGTTGATGGATTCAGGTTGGGATTGCTGCGTTGGAGGTTTAGTGGACCATCCCAAAAGAGGATTGGATTTGTTTATCACTTTAAAAATTATAAAATGCTTTTGAAGCATATGTAATATTTTGCCTACCTCTTCTGCCATATCCTTGATACTCTGAAAAATATTCAGAGATATCTTTGAGCATTGTCAGCGGTGGATAGTAACTAAAGTCCTGGCGAGGGTAAGATCAAGCTGGAAAGCTGTGCAGGTGCAGAGAGCAGAAAGCCAAGGCCAGAGGCTCAGGGAATGCTGGCATTTAAAAGGGGGGTGGGGGAGGAACCTCAAGGAGCATGAGAAGGAAACTCCAGAGATGGAGCAGGACCTCCAGAAAGAGTGGTGTCATGGAAACCAGGGAGGAGAGAAGAGGGAGGGAGTGATCCACAGGGCAGGGGTCTCAGAGAGGGGGCAACTGATCCAGCATGGTGGGAGAGGTATCAGAAGATTGGGTGAGAAGGGAGAGAGAGTGTGAGTGTAGACATCCTTCCTAGGGGCTGGGATGGGAGAGATAGGAAGAGAGGACAGCGGGGAGGAGGACGCAAGGTCAGGGAGGCATGGCCTGCCGTCTCCTGGGCAGTCTCTAGTACAAGGGCTCAGGTGGGCCAGAGGGGGCATGCTGCTTCTCCCAGGGAAGGGAAGACATGAAGGATGGGGACAGATGAGTGTGTGTCTGTCTTTGTGAATGTGTAGGCTTTTTCTGCTTGATAGCATGTATTTTTTCCTGAAAATTTGTTTTAGTTTTCTATTTTTTAATCAACATTTTATTTACATATAGTAAAATGCATACATTTTATGTGTATAAGTGATGACCTTTGGCAAATGTACAGAGCCATGTAACCATCACCCCCATAAAAATATAGAACATTTCCATCTCCCCAGAAAGTTCCTTTATATCCCACAGCAGTCATCCCCCCAGCTCCAGGCAACACGAATCCAGTTTCTATCACTAATAGACCTTGGTAGATTCATTTGGCTGGCTCTTTGTACATGCGTGCTCAGTGTGGTGGCCAACTCTTTGAGACCCCATGGACTGTAGCCCACCAGGCTCCTCTGTCCATGGAGTTTTCCAGGCAAGAATACTAGAGTCGGTTGCCATTTCCTACTCCAGGGGATCTTCCCGACCCAGGGATGGAACCCGTGTCTTCTGCATTTTCTGCATTGATAGGCGGATTCTTTACCACTGAGCCACCTAGGAAGCCCTTGCTGGCTCTAGAACTTCATTAAAGTGGAATCTTAGATTCTTCTGTGTTCAGCTTCTCTTAATCAACTCTGCATTTTCTTTCTGAAGCAGGAAACAAAGCCATTGCTGAGCTGGGGTCTCAGGTAGAGAGCAGAAGAGGAGCCCCTTGGGGTGGGGGGATGGAAGGGTCGGGGGACAGCAAGTGGGCAGTGTCCCCCAGTTGTAGCAGAGTTGAGGAAAGCAGCCACATGGATTTGGGTTCAGATATGAGGCTACGCTCAGGGTACTAAGACTCTGGGGTGCAGCAGACCTTGGTCATAGCAGGGGTAGGGTGAGGCCTGGGGACTGGGCTGGGGTGAAGATGAATCCTGTCTCCTGGACTCAAGATAGGACAGTGGGAGTTGGGATTCAAAATCCCAGAGTCATGCCTGTCATCGCCACACCGGCTGTTGGCCGACCACCTCTTTAGTGGGACTGTTTCCTGACCCTGGTCCAGGCCCTTAGACCCTTGAGGTTGAACCTCTGCTTGCCCTCCTTTTTTTTTTTTAAAGTTGTCCATGTATTTATTTGACTGCTCTGGGTCTCCATTGCATCACACTGGGTCTTCACAGTATGAAGTAGATCACACTGGGATCTACTTCCGTGAGCAGGAATCAAACCTCAACCCCCTGCACTGGGAGAATGGAGTCTTAGCCACTGGACCACCAGGGAAATCCCTTTGCTTGCCCTCTTTGGAGATTCTTTATCCCTACCTGCAAGCTCTCCTTCACCTGCCTATTTCCCCTCAGCCTCCAAATGAGCTCAGGCCACCTCCATCCAAAAGGCCACCCCCTTCGCCTTGTCTGTCTGTCCCTTCTGTCTCCCATCCCCGCTCTGCTTTGTGAATCAGAAAGCTGGACCAAGAACTTCATCTCCATGCACACAACTTACAGTGACTCTCTGGCTCCCCCTCTCCTCTGCCGAAGTTGCTCTGCAAAGGTCACCAGTTACCACCAATCTTGGATATTTTCTGGAGGTTATGGCTGCCCAGTGTCCCCCTGTCTATTTCAGGGGATGACCCTAGATCTCTCTGTATACCCCACCTAGGCCAACTGCTTTACCGCCCGCCTTCTCCATCTCAGTTGATGACCACTTGAATTTTACAGCTGTTCAAGCCCGCAGCCTGGGATCAGTGCTGTGGGGTCTCCCACGTCCACTCTGTCAGCAGATCTTGCCGCTCTGCCTTCACCATATACACGGAATTCAATCACTTCCCACCTGGCTCACCGTTATTATTTCCCCGGGACTAGCCTGGTAGCTTCCTAACCAGTCTCCCTGCCTCCATCCTTGCCCCCACCATCTAGTCCCTACACAGTGGCCAGAATGATCCCCTTAAACAGTGTGCTGGGTCACTCCTGGGCTCCAAGTTCTCCAGGGGTTCCCACTGTGCTCAGAGGGAGCGCCAAGTCCTTACAGGGCTGACAGCGTTCTGAGCGGTCTGCTGCCCCGTCCCTCTGGCCTCATCTCCACTCTTCCCGTCGTGCTCGTGCTGTGGCCGCATCACTTCCTTGTTGTGTCCTGTGCACACCATGTACATCCTGCCTCCTCAATTTGACTCTCCATGCCCGTGGGTCCTGGAAGCCGCCTGGGGACCACGCTCCTGCCCTGCAGGTTCCAGGACCCCAGCCTCAGGCAGCTACACATCCGAGGGGGAGTCCACACCCCCAGGCTCTGGAGACAGATAGACTCTAGCCGAGAGACAGCAGACAGTCCACACGCCCTTGACATCAATCTGTATCCTTCCCTGCCTCTCCCAATCTTCCTTACCCCCTTTTTTTGGTCCTTAATCTCCTATATTACTCACATATTTATATCCATTGTTTGTTGTCAGTCTTTCTTCTCTGATCTCCACGCCACAAAGACAAGGATCTTTGTGGATTTCACTGCTGTTTCCAGGGGCCTAGAGCTGTATCTGGCAAAATGTTTACAGCAGGAACTGAAGGAAGGGATGCTGAGCGTCTGTCTTGGTGCCCTGGACACTGAGATGCAAGCATGTTATCCAGCCCTGCCAGTCTGAGGCCTTCATGCTCCACTCTGAGGAGCGAGTGACCAGGACAAAGGCTGTTGGGGGGCAGGGGGTAGTCCCCTCTTGATGGCTTTGCTCCTGGTGCCCAGTGGGTGACATGTCCTGTGTCCATTCCAATGGAGTGACAGCTCTGCTTTTTGCTTCTCAGGCTCCACCTCCAGGTGATCCCTTCCACTTCTCTGTTTTTGCTAAGAAGCTGAAGTCAGTTTCCTAGACCCCTGATTGATTCATCTCAGAGTCACAAAGGCCAGTAGCTCTTCCCTTACTGTCCTGTGAAACCTCTCCATGACATTTGCTCCCCATGGCTGCCCTGCATGTCTCACTCTTTTGGGTTTCTCAGCCACCTTTGCAGGGGTCCTTTCCCCTTTCTGTCCTGAGGTGGGGTGGGGGGTCCTCTTCTGGATCCACAGGACCCTCCTCTGGAAATGCTCACTCCTGCCAGGAGTTTCTCCCTTGGCCCGTGGGCCTGTGACAGTCCTGACAGCCCTCCAGCACCCCCTGGCCTTTTCCAAGTCTCTTTAGACCATGCCCACTTAGATTTGGCTCCTGGTTCAGACCCAAACTGAACTTAACCTCTCCCCATCCCTTCACCCACCCTTCCTCTTGTAGGTCCCTTCTTAGTCAACAGCTTCGACCTTCTCTCCTGAGACAAAACCCCGAAGGTCCTTCTCAAATGTTTCTCTTCCTTTTTCTCTGAGTCAGCCCCAAGTCCCATAAAATCTACCTTGTCTACACCTCTTAAATTGAAAAGTTTCCCTGTTTCCCCTCAACACAGCCCTTTTTCAGATCAGCCCCTTCCTGTAGCCAACCTCAGCAGCTGCCTCCCCACCGGCCTCTCAGACCATCTTGCTCATCACTGTACCCTCCTCGTGGTTCCTGGAAGCCGCCTGGTGACCACGCTCCTGCCCTGCAGGTTCCAGGACCCCACCCTCAGGCAGCTACACATCCGAGGGGAAGTCCACACCCCCAGGCTCTGGAGACAAATAGACTCTAGCTGAGAGACAGCAGACAGTCCACACACCCTTGACATCAGTCTCTGGCCCATTTGGGCTGAGCAAAAGAGACAGCCCAGCTCTTTGTTCACACTCACCCTGGAACACTCAGGGAAAACAGGCCTTGGCAGAAGGAATGGAAGATTGTCCTTGCCTTGAATGAAACACCAGTGAGGGATAAGTTAAGCTAATTATCAAGTCGTGCCAGAAGCCAAATTACAGACATTGTCACGTTATAAACACCATTTCTCGAGAGCAGCTTGGAGACATCTGGGCAGCTGGAGCCTGGGCTCCTCATCTTCCCCTCCAACCTGCTCCATCCCCTCCTGCGTTCCAGCTTAGAGCTGGGGCTCTCAGTTCCTCTCTTCCCTACAGCCAATTGGTTACCAGTGCTGCTGATTCTCTTTCAATACCTGTCCATGCTCATGGTTACTGCCTTCCTATTGGTCTTTACTAGCTCTTACTGTGACCTTGGGTGAGTGACTAAATGAGTCCTCCATTTTTTTTCATCTGTAAAATAGACTTTTTCTTTTAAACACAGGGCAGGTTTCACTTATGGGTTTCCCTGGTGGCTCAGATGGTAAAGAATCTGACTACGGTGCTGGAGATACAGGTTCCATCCCTGCCTTGGGAAGATCCCCCTGGAATAGGGCATGGCAATCCACTCCAGTGTTCTTGCCTGGAGAATCCCATGCACAGAGGAGCCTGGCGGGCTATAGTCCATAGGGTCACAAAGAGTCAGACATGACTAAATGACTCAGCACACACAAAAGGTTTCACTTAAATCAAGTATGCACCTGGCATAGGGTCAGTTCAAGCTGAGCATTCAGGAAATACTAGTTCCCTGTTCCCCTCATGCCTCCCCATCCCTCCTGCTGATCATGTGATTTCCTTTGCTTGAAAGTGGTCCGCAATTCCCCATCCTACAGGATAAGGTCCAAATTTCTTATCAAAGCCTTAAGCCCTTTGAATTCTAGTTCCTGTTCTCACCTCTGTTCAGCCACACTGATCTGCTTCATTTATTAAAAGCACAATCATTCTAAAGTGTTGTCCCACAGTTTACTTGCTGGCTTTAAAGGAATAAAATGCAACTTCTCCCAGAGAGATGGACTGTCTCCAGTAAGTCCTACCCATCAGCAGCATTCTATCACTAAGAGCAGAGCTCAGGCACCGAGGACACCGCAACGTGGTGCTCATGGCCCAGGAAGTGTTTTTGCCCATGTAGTCAACTTGAATCTAATGGAGCCTGTAAGTCTAATTTCCAGTTTACAGGACATACAGGGTAAACACCACCTCAAGGAAGCTATCAGAGAAATCTAGATGGTGGGACATGATATCTGTGATTTACCTGAAATGCTTTAGCAATTCAACAACTCAATGGCATAAGGGGAAAAAGATTATTCTAGAATTAAATGAGATAGAAGAGACATAATCAAACGCAACATGCATTTGGTTATGTAGACCTTTTTCAGATCCTAGTTGGAACAAACCAAAAAGCATTTTGGGGGGACAATTAGGAAAAACTGAATATGGGCTGGGTATTACATGATACATGGAATTATTATTAATTTTCTAAGGGGTGATTATCATATTGTGCTAAGAAAACTTCGTAAAGTATTTAGGGGTAAACTGTCATGGAAACTTGAAATCATTTTAAAATATTTTGGCAAATACAATAAATATGTTAATAATTACAGCAGCCAGCCACTATGGAGAACAGCAGAAATAGAGTTATATGATTCTGCAATCCCACTCCTAGGCATCTATCTGGAGAAAACTCCAATTTGCAAAGATACACGCACCTCTATGTACATAGCAGCACAGTTTACAATAGCTAGGGCATGGAAGCAACCTAAGTGTCCATCGACAGATGAATGGACAAAGATGTAGCATGAAATATTACTCAGCCATCAAAAAAAGAACAAAATGATGCTACTTCAGCAATATGGATGGATCTAGAGATTATCATGCTAGGGTTAAGGTTAGTGAGGTAAGTTAGAGAAAGATAAATACCATATGGTGGCTCAGATGGTAAAGAATCCACCTGCAGTGTGGAAGATATGGGTTCAGTCCCTGGGTTGGGAGGATTCCCCTGGAGGAGGGCATGACAACCCACTCTACTATTCTTGCAAAGAGTCAGACATGACCGAGCGACTAAGCACATCACTTATATATGGAATCTAAAAAAATGATACAAATGAACTTATTTACAAAGCAGAAATAGACTCACAGACAAAAAACAAACTTATAGTTACCAAAGGGGACAGCAGGAGGAAGAGGGAGAGATAAATTAGGAGTTTGGGATTAACATATACACACTGTTCTGTGCTGTGCTTAGTTGCTCGGTCATGTCCGACTCTTTGTGACTCCATGGACTGTAGCCCGCCAGGCTCCTCTGTCCATGGGGATTCTCCAGGCCAGAGTACTGGAGTGGGTTGCCATGCCCTCCTCCAGGGGATCTTCCCAATCCAGAGATTGAACCCAGGTCTCCTGCATTGTGGATGGATTCTTTACTGCCTGAACCACCAGGGAAGCCCAAGAACACTGAAGTGGCTAGCCTATCCCTTCCCCAGGGGATCTTCCCAACCCAGGAATTGAACCAGGGTCTCCGCATTGCAGATGGATTCTTTACCAGCTGAGCTACCAGGGAAGCCCAGATAAACACTGCTATATATAAAACAGGTAAATCACAAAGACCTACTGTATAGCATGGGGAACTATACTCAATATCTTGTAATAGCCTATAACAGAAAAGAGTAATAACCAGAAAAGAGTCTGGAAGAGGAATATGTTATATATATTACATTTATATTATAGAAACATGTAACTGAATCACTTTACTGTACACTTGAAACTAACACAGCATTGTAAATTAGCCATACTTCAACTAAAAAAGTTAATTACTAACATAAGTTGTCATCTAGGTAAAGGGTATATAGGAGTTTGTTTCACTATTCTCTACTTCTCTTTAGGCTGAACTATGCATAATAAAGATTTTTTAAAATATATTTGAGTGCCAGTTACGTGGTAGTCACTGAGCTAAGGCAAAATCTAATGTGGCTCTTGAAACAAAGTGTGATACATTTACATTTCAAGGGAGAGGAGAATAGTACTAATAAATGAATAGATGACAAGCTTTGAAGGAAAGGTATACAGGTCTTGAGTGGGAAATGATGATGAAAACTGACCTGGTCAAGGTCTGGAGTGGTGGGGAGCAGCTTCCTCCCAGGAGGGAGTGAATGAATCAGTGGAGCTCTGAATAGAAGCAGGTGCAGGCCAGGCACAGGAGAAAGGAGGAGGGTAAAGTGTATGGTCAGAGGGAATCCTATGTGCTAAGAGAGCTGAGGGAGCCGTTTACTTGGGCGCTAAAGGGGGAGGGGTCTGAGTGGCTGAAAGGAGAGTGGACAGCACAGGGGAGCTAGAAGGTAAGGGAACCGGTCCCCTTGCCCCCTGTCCCCCAGGAGGACCTGTGGGAGGGTTGTCAGTTACTGCTGTACCCTACCTGTGAGCCAAGTCAATGGTTTCATTCTTCATCCCCAAAGCAATGGGAAGCCATCAGCGGGTTTTGAGCAGGGGGTTAACACAATCCAGTTGGGTGGCTATATACAGGATATGGCAGGATGTGGGGGTGCTGCCAGGGTATGCCAGAATGGAGGTGGGGATAAGCAGACCTGGGGTGTAGTGATCACCTGACGCCAGGTGCCCGGGTGCCACCTGGGTTTCTGACTGTGGGAGGGGGTGGAGGGAGGAGCCATACGCTGAAACAGGTTTGCGACAGGTTGGGTCTATGGGGCTTTTGAAATGCCTGAGGTGGAGGCCAAGAGGGCATGGCGTAAGGCTGGATGGTACCTGCGCAGCGGACACAGAGAGAGAAGAGGAACGTTCTGGACAAGGCTTCAGGAACCCTGCTGTTTGCTTGGGCCCAGGAGGGGAGAGGGAGCCTGCGCTGAAGACCGGACAAGAGGGAGCAGCTGGTGAGGCAGGAGGACACCAGGCAAGACCGGTGCCCAGAAGGTGAGGGACTAGAAAATTCCTGGAAAGAGGAAGTGGCCAATCCTGTGGGAGGTCAAGACGGGACGGCTGAGGAGAGCCTGCCAGTTTTGATGAGATGGAGGCCACTGGAACCTCAGCAAGAGCTATTTTGGTGGCCGGTGGGAGTGGAAGCAGATGGAAGCGGGTTGAGAAGGAAGTGGGAAGTGCAAAAAGGAAGACTGTGCAAGACAGCTCCTGGGGGAAGTTGGACTGTGAGGAGGTGGAGAGATGGATGGGGCAGGGACTGTGGGGTCAAGGGGGAGATTTAGTTCCCTAGTGGGAGAGACATGTTGTTGGAGTTGGTGAGAAAAATAATAAGGGGTGCCTCTCAGAGGGCATTTGGCACTGGACCAATGCCAGTCCCCCTTCAGTTTAGCAGGAGGGAAGATGTTGATGGCTGGTAGTTGGCAGCACATGGGCAGACACTCGCTTGCCTCTGGTCCTTGCCCTCAGCGCTTCCTCAGCTGGAATTCTCCCATGCCTCCTTTGAGTACTTCTGTCCATCTTTTAAGAGCCTAAGTGGTACATTACTATCTTCTGTGAAAAGACTTCCCTCTTCTACCATCACCTTGCCTCTATCAGGGCAAGGACCACGGCTGTCCTCCGATCACTGCTTCCCAGATTAGCCTAGAATGTCCATCTCTCCCACCAGACCCTGTCTTTATTGCCTAGTTCCTAGTTTAGTTCCTAGGGTCTAGTAAGGGGCTTGCTACAAAGCAGGTCCTCAAGGAACGTGGAGGTGAATAGATAATGAACTAACTACATGCAGACATGCAGAGGAAGTCTAACAGGAGGAGGGCAAGCCCAGAGTAATGAGGTGGAGGGGGAAGGATGTGGAGCAGGGATGGAAAATGGAAGAAACAGGAGAGGGGACAAGGCTAAGCTACTGCCAAGAGCCCTTGCGTTTATCAACGGCTCTTGTGGACCATGCACTAAATATATGGGTTTCTCTTTTAATCCTCACAATATCCCCAGAAGGAATGTTGTCTGCTGCCACGTTACCTGGCTCCTCCTAGTTAACTAGAATATATCCTCGAGGTGGAGTGGAGTTTGTCTGTCTTGCTCACCACTGTGCCTCCAACAAAGGCACATAGATCAGGTGTCAGATGAAACATAGGATATTCAGTTAAATTTGAATTACAGAGAATAGCACTTACTTCAGTAGCACATATACAAAAATTGAATTACAGAGAAATAATTTTGTTAGAATGTGTTTTGTGTTTTTTTTGTGTGCTAAATTTGGCAGTCCTGTACATAGTAGATGCTAGTAGATGCTTAATAAATATTGCTGGATTAAATGACACCCTGGGGATGCAATCAGCAAATCCCAGACAGTGGGAAATCTAGATGACAGTAGGGTATCTTCATCGAATGGGTAAGTTTCAGGGAGAATATTAAAAGAGAGAAAGGAGGAATTTATAGATTAAAAGATAATTAAGAGACATATAAAACACGTGAAACCCTTCCTTGGATCTTAGTTCAAATAAACTAAATTGTAGAGAAAAATATTTTAAGATATTAATAATTAGAAATTTAAACACTGGCTATTTGATGAAGTTAAAGGATGACTTAATTCTTTTTAGGTTTGATAATAGCATTGGGGTTTTTATTTTCAAGAGTCCTCTTCTTATAACAATACGTACTGAAATATTTTGGAATGAAATCATATGCTATCTGGAATTTGCATCAAGATAGTATAGAATTATATTCTCTGTCTTACTTGTGGTGCTTATGGGTATATTCACTGGTGAAAACTATTCATTCAAACTATACACCTAAAATGTGCATTTTATTATATGTAAATTGTACCTCAGTGAAGTTGGCTTTTAAAAAATGGGAGAAGAGATGGAAACGGACGAGGATAAGGATGAAACAAGACTGGCTATCCGTTGATTAGTTTTGAAGTTGAGTGTTGGGTACGTGGAGCTTCACCATATTCCTCTGTAACTTTTGTATGAGTTTGAAAGTTTCCACAATAAGTCATTTTGTAAATTTCATAAAGGAAGATGCTATTTTGGGCTTCCCTGGTGGCTCAGTGGTAAAGAATTTGCCTACAATGCCGGAGCCTCAGGAGACGGGGGTTCAATCCCTGGGTCAGGAAGATCCCCTGGAGAAGGGAATGGCAACCCACTCCAGTATTCTTGCCTGGAGAATCCCATAGACAGAGGAGCCTGGTGGGCTACAGTCCATAGGGTTGCAAGAGTTGGACACAACTGAAGCAACTTAGCACATATGCATTTCTATTTTACATCCGAAGAACTAAAGCAGAAGCTGAGACTTCCCTGGTGGTCCAGTGGCTAAGCCTCCACACTTTTAGTGCAGGGGGCTCAGGTTTGATCCCTGGTCAGGGAGCTAGTTCCCACATGCCACAACTAAGACCTGGTGCAGCCACATAAATAAATAAAATACAAACAGAGGCTAAGTAACTTGCCCCTAGTCACACCACTGGTAAAATGAGGAGTCTGGAATATGAAGAGACACATTGGACTTCGGAACTTGAGCTATTAACCTCAGTGTTTCCAGAGCGAAGTGTAGATGTTGTCTGAGGGATGGTACAACCCTCTTGGTTGGCACAGTCTGACTTAGGGAATTCTAGAAGCAAGATGGGCAAAAATGGTGGTGGCTGTTCAGTAATGGGATGAGAAATGGCTTCCCTCTTACATTCATCACCTTGAGGCAGACGGACTGTTATCAGCATCCACTTGGGACCCAGCTGACTCTGACATTACTCGGCAGCCTGAACTTGGGCAAGTCACTTAAAATCTCTGTCCCTTATTAATAGACATTTTGACAATTTCTTTAAAAGTTAAACATAAATTTACCCTAGGACCTTGCAATCCTACTCTTTATTATCTACAAGAGACGTGAAAACATGTCTGCACAAAGACGTGTACACCAGGGACTTCCACACTCCCAGTGCAGGGGCCTGGGTTCGAGCGCTGGTCAAGGAACTCAATCACACGTGCCACAAGGGAGAGTCGGCGTACTGCAACTAAGATCTGGCGCAGACAAATAAATAATACATATTTGAAAAAAAGACTTGTATGCCAAAATTCATAAAATTATTTATAATAATGAAAAAGTAGAAACAAGCCAAATTGTTTGGATCAACAAAATGGGGTATATCCATACTTCAGCAATAAAAAGGATACTTCAGCAATAAATAGAAACAGACTACTAATATATGCTACAACATATATTAACCTCACAACAGTATTTTTTGTAAAAGAAGTCAGATGCAAAAGACCACTTAGGGCCTTTGCATTTCTATGAAATGTCCAGAAAATGCACATCTACAGAGAGAGAAAGTAGTTCCCTGGGGTGGGAACAGGGAGGTACTGCAAGAGCAGATGAGAGATCTCTTAGGAAATGTAAACTTTTTTATAAGGGAAAATAAAAAAATATAAAATCATAGTGAGACATTAACATTTTTCTGAGAAAATTTTATCAAGTGCAGAAAAAAAGGAGCATCTTGAATGATGTCATTAATATTTTAAATGTAATAGATTTATATTTATATTAATTTTATTAATAATATTTAAACTCTTGCATCTCATACATTGTTATTAGATTTCCATAGGACATTTAGAAAAGCTGGAAAAAGGTAAACATTACTAAATTTCAAAAAAGTAGAATTCTTTCTTTTTTGTGATTCAGTTATACATATTCACATATATTATTTTTGAAATTAGGGAATGTAAAGTTGAATTGTTGTGATGGTTGTATAACTGTAAATTTACTGAAAATCATAGACTTAGACACTTAAAGTGGGTTCTGGATAGTATGTAAATTTTTTAAAATGAAAAGCATCTACCTCATGTGTACTATCTCACACCAGTCAGAATGGCCATCATTAAAAAGTCTACAAATAACAAATGCTGGAAAGGGCGTGGAGCAAAGGGAACCCTCCTACACTGCTGGTAAAAATGTAAACTGGTGCAGGCACTATGGAAAAAAGTAGGGAGATTCCTTAAACACTAAAAATAGCATTGCCATATGGTTCAGCAATCCCATTCCTGGGCATATATCCAGAGAAAACTATAATTTGGAAAGATACATGCACTCCAGTGTTCATAGCAACACTATTTACAATAGCCAGAACATGGAAGCAACTTAAATGTCCATCAGCAGATGAATGGATAAAGAAAGATGTGGTATATATACACAATGGAGTACTACTCAGCCATAAAAAGGAATGAAATGATGCGTCTGCAACAACATGGATGGACCTAGAAATCACCATACACATTGAAGCAAGTCAGAAAGAGAAAGACAAATACCATATGATATCACAGACATGCGGAATCCCAAATATGTCACAAATGAACTCATTTACAAAACAGAAACAGATTTTAGACAGAGAAAACAAACTTATGGTTACCAAAGGGGAAAGGAGGTGGGGAGGGATAAATTAGGGGTATGGGATTAGCAGATACAAACTACTATATATAAAGTAGAGAAACAACAAGGTCCTACAGTATAGCACAGGGAACTATATTCAATATCCTGTAACAAACCATAATGAAAAAGATAGGTACATGTATGTATAACTGAATCACTTTGCTGTACACTAGAAACTAACACCGGAGAAGGCAATGGCACCCCGCTCCGGTACTCTTGCCTGGAAAATCCCATGGATGGAGGAGCCTGGTGGGCCGCAGTCCATGGGGTCGCTAAGAGTCGGACACGACTGAGCGACTTCACTTTCACTTTTCACTTTCACGCACTGGAGAAGGAAATGGCAACCCACTCCAGTGTTCTTGCCTGGAGAATCCCAGGGATGAGGGAGCCTGGTGGGCTGCCGTCTATGGGGTCACACAGAGTCGGACACGACTGAAGCGACTTAGCAGCAGTAGCAGCAGCAGAAACTAACACAACATTGTACATCAGCTATTACTCAATGAAAAAAGTTGTTGTTTAGTTGATAAGTCATGTCTGACTCTTTCCAACCGCATAAACTGCAGCACGCCAGGCTTCCCTGTCCTTCACTATCTCCCAGAGTTTGCTCAAACTCATGTCCATTGAGTCAGTGATACCATGCAACCATCTCATCCTCTGTTGCATCCATCTCCTCCTGCCCTCAATCTTTCCCAGCATCAGGGTCTTTTCCAATGAGTCAACTCTTCACATCAGGTGGCCAAAGTATTGGAACTTCAGTACCTCATAGAACTATTATGGGGATTAACAAAGATCTTAGGACAGAGATTGGAATGACATCAGTACTATAGAAATTACTATTCCCCACTGTACCTTCCTCTGGGGAAAGTGGGCAGGTCCCCCGCTCCCAAATCCTTGAACACAGCCTTTTGGATGAGACTCAGATGAGCCACAGAAAGGGAAGCCTGGCATCCAGGTCTTGAGGGGCCCTTCCTATCCCTTATTCCTAAGGAGTCAAATGGGGTCCTGTATCCAGCCTCTGGGAAGGACAGGTTTCTGAAGAAACCGGTCTCCTCATCCAGGCTGAGGACGGGGTCGAGTGTCCTCTACCGTAGGCAACAGGAATTGCAACAGCTGGGTCAGCCCACACATCATTTCCACTCCCGATAAGGTTTGTGAGGAAGCTACTGTTGTGTCTTTTCACTGATAGGGACACGTTGAGACTCAGAGTGCCCAGGTAACCTGCCCAGGGTCACACAGCTGGCACCCCTGGTTCAAGCCTTCCCAGAGGTGGGAAACTCAAGCCCACTGGTGGGACCCAAGCCCACTCCCCTGGCATCTTAGCTGCAGAGTATGGAGGAGGGTCAGATTGAAGCACATGCCCCCTCCTCCATAAGCAACAGAAGTCTGGTATTGCAGTCTCCAAGGTAAAAGTTTTCAGCACTGTCCACCAAAAGAGACAACTGTGAAGATCATCATCCTTCCAGAACTTTCCTCCAAACCTGTCAGGATCCCAGGATCCTCCCCCATGGCAGCTTCCCTGCAGATTTCTTCTGTAGAAGATGCTAAGGGGTGAGTGCTTCAAGCAAACGAACATCACGGGCCCCTTGTTCCTCAAATGCTTGCCTTATCTTGGGGTCTTCACCTCCAGCTTCTGCAAAAGGGTTGTAAGGGAGGCAGAGCTTCCTGATCCCTTTCTGCCCAAATGTTACAGGATGACATGTCAGGGAAACAGTACTTCTGTTGTCATCACCAGAAGGACCAGGATACAAGCTGCATTATTTGTTTTCTTACAGAAACCCTCTCTTACCCCTGCCCGGGAGTAAGATATTTCTCTCTCTGACCACCCATCACCCCCCCACAAACATACCCTTATTCTATGTCATCGTATCAGTCTCAATATTTCTGGGGATGGGAAGAAGTCCAATGACCCTATTTTTATCAAGAGAAGAATATTCCAGGGATTCATTCATTCACTTACAAATATTTATTGAGCACCTATTAAGTCTGGGCACTGTTCAAAGCACTGAGGTTGCAGAAGTGATCAAGACAAACTTCTCATCAGCTCATTTCCAGACTAATGGGAGAGACAGATGATAAAGAGAAATACATTCACAGATTTTCATATATTAGTGAGCTCTACAGAAACGAAACAAGGGTAAGAGGATGGAAGGCGCTGCAGGTACATGGTCCTCCCTTATCCGGGTTTTTAATGGAATTCACTTTCTTTGCTTTACTCTCCCTAGGGGAGATAAGAGTGAGGGTCTATGTATCTCCTCCTCTGGTCTCCTCAACCCATTTTGGCAGTTCAAGCCTCACAGGGCATAATCTTGGGATTTGAAGGGGTATGGCAGAGCCAGCCCCTCACTCAGAATTTGCTCAAGGGGCCGGTTATAAGTTAAGTGAGAAATGGAAACAGGTACTGAGAAAGTCTATCATCTTTCGTGGGTGTAATGATACTTCTCCTCTCCAAATTTAATTCTTCCTTTTTTCATCTTGCACACACACTCACTGAATTCCTAACTATTCATACAACTTTTTTGAGCCCTCTGTGTACCAGGCACTGTTCTAGGCGACCGAAACAGAGAGATAGGGAACATTCTCTGCCCGCAGGAGTCCTTGCTGTACAAAGCTGCTAAACAACCTCTTTTCATCTTTCCTTTCAACTTCGCTTTGAGATTCACCTCTGTTTGACTCATGCAGCTCCAAAGGGGTAGATGTGAACGTTCCCATTTCACGGATGCGAAAACCATGACTGCTGAGGAAAAAAATGAAGTGCTTTGCGGCTACTAAACACTGGGACGCCACTGCGCCACGTGCAGCGGCGCATTTAGCCCATCCATATCCCACCCGCGCACGCACCCTCCTCTGCTCCCTCCCAGTCGCCGCCGCGCCGGGTCCACGTGTGTGTGTCTGTGTGCGGAATGGGGATGGGGGCGGTGCCGCGGGAGGGGTGGGGTCCCGGCCAACGTCACAAGCAGTGCCGCCCAATCAGCGGCGGGCTCGCGGCCCCGGCGCTGGTATTGGGGCAGCGAGGGGGCAGTTCTCTATAACGCGGTCTCCGGGAGCCAGCGGGGAAGAAAGAAGCCGAGCGGGCGGAAGGCGCCCTCCCCGCCGCCTGGGCCCCGGCACCGGGTGCCGGGCCCGGGGTCCTTCCCGCCTCCTGCGGCCGCCGGCCGCTTTGTTTCCCCAGCCTCTGCGCTCCGGGCAACTCAAGAGGGGCTCCCGCCGAGGCTGCACAGGGCTCGCGGCGGCAGGAAGGGCGGCCGACCGCGCCGGGACTCACAGGGACCCAGGAGTCCGGCCGCCGAGAGGGCCGCGTGACGAGATCGAAGAGGGACCCGGAGCTCTGTGGCCCACGGGTGCGGGCCGGGGGCGCTCGCGAGCAGAGACCTCCCCGTCGAGGGGGGGCGATGTTCCCCTCGCCCGTGGGCTCTTCGGGCAGTCAGGGCATCCCGCCGCTGGGACCAGGGCCCCCTCAGTGGGCAACCCCCCGGAAAGTTCCATGGAGACTCTGTGCCCCGCTCCCCGCCTCGCAGTGCCGGGGTCCCCGCGAGGGTCACCCTGCTCCCCCACACCCCGGAAGCCGCGTCGGGGGACCCAGGAGTTCTCTCCTCTGTGCCTGCGTGCCCTTGCCTTCTGCGCCCTTGCCAAACCCCGGGCGTCCTCTCTGGGCCTGGGGCCTGGGGAGCTGGCGCCGCGGGCTCCGGTGCTGCTGGGCCCTTGCGCCCCGCTGTGCGCCGGCGGCAGGGCCCCGGATGGCCTGAAGCACCTCGCGGGACAGGCCGGGCGGTCCAGCGATCCCAACTCCCCGGCCCGCCAGGATGCCGACGCCGCAGTGTGCCGGGGCCGCGGCGAGGAGGAAGAGGGCGGAGGCAGTTTCCCGCACTTCAGCGCTCGCTCCGGCGTACCTCCCGGCCACTGCCCGGCGCCCCGGCGCCCTCGGGAATCTCCGACCAGCTCCGTCTCGGCTCCGCCTAGGCCAGCCCTGGCTCTCGACTCTCAGCCTGGCCCCGCCGCTAGCCCGCATCAGGAGCCAGGTTCTCGGCCTCCGCCGCCACCTGCGGGCCTCTCCTCTGAGCCCATGGGGCCTGGGGCCGCGCCGGAACCGCCCCCGCCGAACCAGACAGCCGCAGTCGATGGAAACCCTCCGAAGGTCGCCCCCGAGGCACCGGCCTCCAGCCCCTCGACGGCCAGCGAAGCTCCGGCCGCGCCCGGCGATCTCCGCCAGGAACATTTCAATCGTCTGATCCGCCGCTCGAAACTGTGGTGTTACGCGAAGGGTTTCGCCCTCGACACTCCGAGTTTGCGCCGGGGGCCCGAGCGGCCCCCAGCTAAAGGGCCCGCCCGAGGAGCCGCCAAGAAACGCCGGCGGCCGGCGCCCCCTCAACGCAGCGCGCAGCCCCGCCGACCTACCCCGACGCTCCCCACCACGAGCACCTTCAATCTCCTCGACTGCTTCCCCTGCCCCCCGGCCCTGGTGGTGGGGGAGGACGGAGACTTAGGGCCGGCATCCTCGCTTCGCCTTCACGGAGACGCTAAGCCCCCGCCTGCCCACCCCCTGTGGAGGTGGCAGATAGGGGGTCCCGCTGTCCCTGAGCCCCCTGGCCTCAAATTCTGGGGAATCAACTTGGAGCAGCCCTGAGCGTGAGACCTGTTCTGCCAAGGGGGGAAAAGGGGGGGCCACAGCCAGACTGCGGGCTCGAGAATAGAGCCTCATTTCTCACCTTTGCCTGTCCTCTTTAGGTTTTATGGGCTGTGGTCAGAAGGACCTCAAATGACAGTGATCTTCAAGCACCTAACTGGTTGCAGTGACACCCCCTCCCCCTCATCCTTTGGAGAAGAACCAAGGCCTGGAGTCGGGAGAAGGCTTAACCGAAAAAGGCTTAAAGACGTAGATTCCAATCCCTCCCCTCTTCCATCTCGGATCTCTGGGGGCAGGGCCTTCACCCCAGGGGGAGTCGAGAAGGCTACAACTCAAAAGAGGAGGAAAAAAAAAGAGGGAGAGAGACCTTGGTGATGGACAAACCGGTTGTTTCTGTGGGCGAGCCTGGGGATGGGTGGGGGCTGTAGTGGGGGTGGGGAGGTGATTGGCAGCTCCCTGGGGGCATCCTCAACCCCCACCATCCAGGCCTTTAACCCTTCACTCCCCTCAGGCCTTCCCTAGCCTCCAAGCACCACTGTAGCCTTCATGGGGACCCGAGCAGCTTAGGCAAGGGTAAGATCACCCTCTCCTGGTTCTTTTCCTAGGGTCCCCCCAGTCAAGTGACCCCTAGTTACCGAGGTCTTCATTCTCAGCCACCAGTCTTTCCCCTTTGTCCAGTTTTGGAGTTTCCTTCAATATTCCATTTGCTTTCAGGTTATAAGATCTGATGGGTAAAAGAGGACACCCCCACACCCCACACCCCACCCACCCCCACCCCTGCCATGAGTCTGCCACTCTGGTTTAATCCTGGTATTAGGAGGAGCAAGGCTGAGGAACCTCCTGCCCCTCAGAAGTACAAACTGCCTGGGGAAGGAGACAGAGACCATCCCAGGGAAAGTAATGGAAGGTGGAAGAAATCAATAAAATCAGACCAAACAAGTTGCCCTTCCTTCCAGGTCCTCTCCACCGGTTAAGGATGGAGGGCGTGGAGGTAGAGGGCACGCCTAGGGCCATTCTTTGGACACCCAAACTCAGCCTCCTTCAAGGCTAGAAACAAGACAAGCTGCTCTTTGTGGAGGGGGTAGATGAAAGGGCTCTTGGCCTAACCACAAGGTCCAGTGGGGTGTTTGAAGGGGCTCAGTTTGAGTCTGGATGGGAACTGGGCTGAGGAACCTTTAGCATTCTCCCCCCACCCAACTTCAGGCATTTCGGGAGTTGTCAGGGACCTGATGGATCCGAAAGAGGCAGGGCCAGGGATTAGTTTTGAGGTCAGAAGTTCTGTTTTCCTGGGGGAGGGGAGGGAGTCAGAAGGGAGTGGACTTACTTTCTCCACCCAGGTGAGGTCTGGGGAGTTAAGCTCTTAGGGAAATTCCAAGTTTAGGTTTGAGGGGAACCTGGGGGTTGCCGATCTGCCCAATAGTGAGGGGACCCAGTGACCCTTCTGCCCACACTAGTGAATATTGTTTTTTTCCCCTTTTCCCCCAAGAAGGGAGGAGGGAGGAACAATTCCCATATATGATACTGGGGAAGGACTTGTCTCCTTTTCTGTGAAAATGCCTTGTAAAAAGTTGTTAATGTTTGCATAGAGCAGATTCTTGAAAAACAAAACAAAACACTGTTTTGGACGACAAAAGTTTTGTTTGTTTTAAAAGCCGTCTCTTAATTTTTCTTTTGCTGGGGGTGGGAGTGGGGGGGGGGTGGGAGTGGGGGTGGGGTGGGTGGGTGTGGGTTGGGCAGTGCTCTCTTTCTCCTCAACATCTGGCCTTTATGAACCCTGCTGACCTCCCCTCCCCCTCCAGCTGTGTTGTGGGGAGGAGGGAGGAGGGTGGGGGAGTGCCTTCCATGCCTGTGCTTCAGGGGTATCCATCTTATCTTGCCCCCCAAGAATGGGGAAGGCCGAGGAAGAAGGCAGATGTGAGGGGTGGGGAGAAAGTCGCTGTGAAGCAGGGTGGGGGGTGCGCGCAAGGTTTGCAAGGAGAAATTGAGAAAGGCAGACTCCAGTTTTTAAAGAGCTCCTCGCTTTTCGGGTCAGTTTTGGCCCTTTCAACCAGCCTGGGTGGGATGTGTGAGCTCTGGGTGAAGGAGAGGAGCGGTGGGTCATGAAATGCTCCTTGGACTTCCTTCTCTGAGGAGTGGGCAAGGATGCTTTTGCTTTGGTTTTCCTCCTCCAAGTCAAAATATTAATCTTCATCCTGGAAGGGGGCTGGGCAGTGAGTTAAAAAACACACCTTTGTCCAGACCTGGAACTCCTTGCAGAATGGAGACTCTCAGGAGTACCCCTAGAATCCTCCCAGTCAGTTTAGAGAGTAGGGAACTATTTTACTTTCCTTGGGCTGTGGCAACAAACTGCCAAAACCTTGGGGGGCTTGAAACAGCAGAACTGTATTCTCTCACAGTTTCGGAGGCTATAAGTCCGAAATCAAGGCGACTGTGGGCTGTGCTCTGTTCAGAGGCTCTAGGGGAGAACCCTTGGCCTCCTCCAGCTTTGGGTGGCTCCAGGCTCCAGGCGTTCCTTGGGTTGTGGCTGCCTGCCTCCAGTCTCTGCTTCCGTCTTCACACGGCCTTCCCCTCTTCTGACTCTTGTAAGAACACTTGTCGTGGGATTTAGGGCCCACCTGGATAATCCAGATGATCTCTTCTTGACAACCTTAACTTAATTACCTCTGCACAGACCCTTTCTCCAAATAAGGTCACACTCACAGATTCTGGGGGCAGTGGAGTTCCGTCAGGGACTTACCTTTCTCAGCGCCACCATTCAGCCCACTACAGAAACTTGAAGTCCCAGGATGGAGAAACTTGCTCAGACTTTCCGGGTAAAGGAAGCGTGTGCTGGGTTGGTGTGGGGCACAGCCCCACTAGAGCTGGGGCCACAAGCCTCCCTGAACTGGAGCAGCCTGAGGACAGGTAGAACGGGAGCCCTTGCTTTCCTCAGTTTGAACCGAGGATGCCGGGACTCTCCCTTCTCCTAACAGAGGCGGGGTGGGCGGACTGTGCCCAGGAAGGCCCCGAGGAAGCTCTCCCTCCCCCCTGATTTCCTCCACTCTCACTCCGGGTCTCTCTCAATGTCTCCAGCCCCCGCTCCCTCCCCTCTTTCCGCCCCTCCCCTCCCCCCGCTCTACCACCGGCCACCCTTGTTTTTGCCTGGATGTGGAGGTCGAAGGATCTTGACTTCTGCCTGGGTCTCTAAGTTCCCTTCCTGAGTTATCTCAGGTCCTTTAGTCCTAGAGGGTCTCTACCTCTCAACAGCCCTGGGACCCGGTGCCTGCCCCTGGGCCACCTGCACAACCCTGAGAGGGGGCGCTTCTTTCAATTTTCTTTCCAAGGCACCTTGCCTGCCTTCCCTTTAATCCAGCTCTGCTCATCATCACCTCCCTCCTCCTGAGAGCCTCCCGCTGCCCCACACTCTCTGCCTCTTGCCTCTTAAATCTTTGCAGCTTGATTCCTGCCCCCAAAACTGCTCTTTGCAGGGTCACCCATGACAACCCCCAATCACACAGCCAATGGTTGCCTCTCAGCCACCCTGGCCCGTGAATCACTCCATGACCTGTGACGCTGCTGGACGTGCGCCAGGGTCTCCTGGCTTTCTCCAGTGTTCCTTCTGTCTTCCCGGCCGCCTCATCTTCCTCTGTCCCCAGGAAGCTTTAATACGAGGCAGACCTGTGACATCTGCCCTCTGTCCCCATGTCTCCCCATATGATTTTTTTTGTCTTCTCCCAAGTCTTCCGCTGGCACAGGCATAAGTAAGTGACTCCCAATGACTGTACCTGCCCCTTCCCTGCAGTCCAGCCCTCTTCTGAACTTTGGTGCCATGTCTCCGCATGGACGCTGGCAACTCTCACTCACGAAGCTCATTGTCTCCACTCCCTGCTCACATTAGTCCCCTGGTCAAGTCCACTTTCTGGTTACAGCTCTCCTTATCATCTCAGCACTGTGAATTCTTCCCTGACTTCTCCCATTTGACCCACTTTTATAAATTTCCAAGCCTCCTCCTGCTTCTAGCCGCGTGACAGAGCCTATCAAAAGGAGCTTTTAGTTGCACAGGAAAAGCAGGACACATAGTCCCCTCCTTAGGATGTGTATCTCTTATTCTCTCCCTCATGGTGCGGCTCCCACGAGTCTGGTCTGGACTCTTGCCCACCTAACTAGTTTCTGAATCTCTGGTTCTTCTCTGATACCCTCGGATCATGTTACCTTCTTACTCAGTGGCTCCTCTGATTTTATGAAATGCAGCCTCCTTGGTCTGTCTGTTCTGTCTGATTTGGCTCTAACTCTCCTGTCCAGCCTATTCCTGTTACTTTACTTTATACACCGTGTGATCCATCACACCAGAATGCCCTTCCTTCCCCAGCCACCCACTCTTTCTCTGTTTTCATTTCCCATGTTCGATGCCATCTCCTCCATGCAGTCTTCCTTGATTCCTCTAGCTGGATGTGATCTGTGCCACTGCTAGACCTTCTCCATTCTTTTGTGTCTGGGGAGAGGCAGTAAAGTGTGGTGGAAGAACATGGGCTTTAGAGCCAAACACTCCCGCTTTTCCTCTCCGCAGAGAGCCGGAAGCTAGTCGGGCTACTCTAAGGGAATCACCTTTCATTTCATTGCTTTGACCTTCACTGAGAGTCATTGACGTGAAATGGCGGCCACTTGGAAACCACTCCTGCGAGTAAAAACTTCCCAACAAGACACTTCTGTATGCCAAATCCCCCTACGAATTTTAAGACAGAAAATTAGGGTATTGATAAGGTTCTAATTGTGATTTTTCTTGCATCCTCTACAGTTATCCTGTGTATCTTGCTTCATTTTATTTAGGTCTTGTACACGGCAGGCACCTAACGCATTATTGTCCAATGCAAAGTGCGTATTACAAAAGGGTTATCAAAGGGACTGCACCCAGCCTGGCCAGTGGAAGTTGGGAAGCCTGCAGTTCCAGAAATGTCCACTAGATGCTGCTGTCTGCTAGCGTGAGAAGGAGGACGGACGCAGGCGAAGGCTGGGTGGGGAAGGGCTCATTCTTCCAAGCAATCGAACACCTTCCCTTGCTGGGGCTTGGGGAGACAGATGCGGAAGACTTGGCGTCTGCACACAGTAACTTAGCCAGGGGATTTGCAGGCATTATTTTGCTTTTATAACAATAGATAGATATTATTCTCTCTGATTAATAGATAAGGAAATGGAGGCTCAGGAAGATTAATCAACTTGCCTGAGGTGGCACAGGAGTACAGAAGCAGAGTTTCACTCTGAACTGTCTGCTTGGGTTTTTCTGAATAGAGGTTATCATAGCAAACATGTACATGGCTTGAGCCAGGTACTGTTCTAAGGGTTTTATACTTAGTCACTCATCTAATCCTCAGAACACAATGAGGTAGGTACTATGATAGTCCCCATTTTGCAGATGAAGAAACTGAGGTGCAGAGAGATTAAGCCACACAGCTACAGAATTGTGCCCTTAGAGTCTGTGCTCTTTTTAAAATGTATTTATTTATTTGGCTGTGCCAGGTCTTGGTTGCAGCACATGGGATCTTCAGTCTTCCTTGAGGCATGCAGGATCTCGAGAATGTGAAATCTCTTACGTGAACGCTTTAGTTGAGGCATGTGGGATCTAGTTCCCTGACCAGGGATCGAACCTGGTCCCCCTGCATTGGGAGCAGGGTGTCTTAGCCACTGGACCACTATGGAAGTCCCTAGAATTGGCACTGTTAATGACCACCCTGTTGCCGTGTTTCAACACCCCAGTAGCAACCAGTTTCAGACTCAGGGTAGTCCCCCACCATTTGGAGACCGTTGAGCTCTGTGCCAGAAACACAAAGACACAGAGCCTACCCCATGGAGCTTTTAGTTGCACGGGAAAAGCAGGACACATAGTCCCCTCTTTAGGATGTGGGCTCTCCACAGACATGCTGGGCGTCTCTCCCTGGGTGGATTACACTCTCTGGGCTTCAGTGAGAATCAGAAGAAACTGTAGCAGGAGGTGACTGTCAGACACAAGAGGGCTGTTACTCTTTTTTTTTTTTTTTGCAAAATGATAATACTTAAAACATAGAGGTAAAGGTATCTACCTTTTAAATTTTTAAACATTTTCTGGCTGTGTTGGGTCTTCATTGCTGGGTCTTCACTGCTGCTCCCTAGTCGCTCTAGCGCATGCACGCTTCACTAGCTGCGGCACATGGGCTGCACAGGTAGGATCTTCCTGAACCAGGGATCGAACCCATTTCCCCTGCACTGGCAAGCGGATTCTTAACCACTGCCCCTCCAGGGAAGTCCCCAAGGTATCTACTTCAAAGTGCATAAACAATCCAGCTTGATTGATATTTACACATGGATATACCTGTATGATCACCACCCAGGTGTAGGTGAGCAACATTTTCCAGCCCTCTAGGAAGCGCTGCCAGTCAGTAATCACCGGAGATAATCACCATGCTGCCTCTATTAACCAGAGATTTATTTTGCCTGTTTTTGGCCTCCATAGAAATGGAAGGTACTTTCTGGGTCTGGCTTCTTTTGTTCAGCCTTATGCATGTGAGCTTCATCATGCTGTTGTGTGTGGCAGTGGGTTATTCTTTTCATTGCCTTGCAGCAGGGTTTCACTGTATGAATATTCTACAATTGATATATTCTGTTGATAGATGTTTGGGTCATTTCCAGTTTTTAGCTTCATGCATCAAGCTGTGCAGCACTGTTTTAAATGAATTGGGAGAGACAGTGAAGAGAGCTAACATTTACTCAGGCATTAACTGTCCTGGACAATGGGCTATGAACTAGAGATAAGAAATGACAAAACTCCCATATTTTTCTCCCCAAAGCTCACAGCTTAGGAAGGGAGAGAGATGAGTGTGCAAACATAGGACAGCATGACCAGCATGGAGATGGAGACCCATGTGGCTGAGGGGACAATGAGCAAGTCAGGGAGGACTTGCCAGAGGAAGAGGTTATGTGAGTGGAGTGTGAGTGGAGGCAGGAAGGGTAGGAGGAACTCGTGGCTTGAGTGAGTGGGCCTCTTGAACAGATCATATTGCCTGGAACACAGGGCTCATGTGACAAGCAATGAGGGCAGTGGTGAGCAGAATGGTAGGATCCTGACCTCCTTGTTCGTGTGTGTGTTGTGTGTTGTGTGTGTGTGTGTGTGTGTGTGTGTGTGTGTGTGTGTGAAAGAGACCAATCATGAATAATCATGCTGCTGAGACAAGTGTGAAGGAGATTAGTATAAGAGGCCGTGTCAGAGGGTGGAAGGCCAGAGTGTTGCGTTAGGTGTGCGTACGGCTGTGCGTGGGTCGGGAGGAGTTGCTTTGTCGGCGTGTAGATCTCCTCTTCCCGCGCGGAGGAGTCTGTGGTTTCGTCTCATCTCCCAGACCCTATACGTTGTTGATTGGGAGCGTCAGCTTTGAGCAAGTGCGCCCGCACATTTCAGCGGAAAAGACTAAAGACTAGATTGGAAGAAGAGAGAGTAGAAGCTATGTTTCGAAGACCTGTAGTACAGGTACTTCGTCAGTTTGTAAGACATGAGTCTGAAGTAGCTAGCAGTTTGGTTCTCGAAAGATCTCTGAATCGCGTGCAGTTGCTTGGTCGAGTAGGTCAGGACCCTGTCATGAGACAGGTAGAAGAAAAAACCCAGTCACGATATTTTCCCTAGCAACAAACGAGATGTGGCGATCAGGGGAAAACGAAACCTACCAAATGGGTGATGTCAGTCAGAAGACAACATGGCATAGAATCTCAGTGTTCCTACCAGGCCTCAGAGATGTGGCGTATCAGTACGTGAAGAAGGGGTCTCGAATTTATGTGGAAGGGAAAGTAGACTATGGTGAATATACGGATAAAAACAATGTGAGACGACAAGCAACAACAATTATAGCTGATAATATTATATTTCTGAGTGACCAGATGAAAGAGAAGCCGTAGACTGGACGATCCTTCTCTGGCCGGTGTTTGGTACAGTCTCATTTCCAAATCATGCTAGTGTTTATAGTTTCTAAGGACAAGAATTAAAATCCTGTTCATTATAAAAAAAAAAAAAAAAAAAAAAAGAGGCCGTGTCAGGAGAGCTTGCCCTGGTCAGGGAGGCAGAAGAGGCTTCTCTGGGGGAAATGAAGCTTGAGATGAGGTTGGAATGATGGCTAGAGGTTAACAACAAGGAGAAGGAAGGAAGAGTGTTCCAGGCAGAGGGAACAGAATGGATAATTGTCCTGGGGCTGGAGCGGGGAGCAAGGGTCATCAAAGAGTCAGGTATAGCCAGGGCCGAGTCATGGGAGAGGCTGGGCAGAGGCGGGTATGGTCTTGGAGGCCAAGGTGAGGATCCTGGCCTGTTCCGCCAACACCAGGAAGATAGAGATGGGTTTTAAGTAGGGCTGTGACAATCAGATTTATGGTGTTTGGAGAGGATCACTGTGGCGTTGGTGGGGACAAAGGGGGACAAAGGCAGGTGTAGGAAGGCTGGTGAGGAGGCCACTGTCAGAGTCCAGACAAGAGATAATGGTGGCCAGCCTTGGGAGGACGGATGTGGGGGGATGTAGATGTGGTACAACTGACTGGATGTAGTGAGGGTTAGACCCGGGGGATGAGGGAGAGGGAGGTGACAAGAGCAAATCCTGGGACTGTGGCTTTAGATGCTGGGTTGACAGTGAGACAGGAAACGCTGTGCTGGGTGAGAGTGGAGGGAAACCACTTGAGCTCAGGTTTGGGCATGTAGAGTCCAAGGTGCCTTTGAGCCATACAAGTGGCTAGGTGGGTCTGCGGTCAGAGAAGGGGGCAGGGCCAGAGATGCACTCATGTGAGTCACTTGGGTGTCCTTGGGAATGGAGGCTGGGAGGCTGGATGGGGGCTCCGAGAAAGACTAATAAGTGGGAGAGAAGAGGGCTCAGGACTGGGAGCCTCACGTGGCACTGGAGAGTGCTGTGAAGTGGGCAGAGGCAGGGAGATGAGTTTGGAGCCTGTGAGAGAAAACGAGGGAGTTTGCGGGGAGAAGGAGAGGAGAGGCCTTTATAAAGCAGAACTGTAGGCCTTGGTGATGGGTGAAGTGTGGGGTGAAGGCGGGAGGAGTCTAGCTTGAATCTCAACTTTTGGCCCTGGTGCCCAGGTGGGTCTGCGGTTCAAGAGAGAGGTTTGGGCTGGGGATACAAGTGTTTGGAGTCATCAGTGTATGACTGAACAGGAATGATCAGGAAATGTGTGTCCAGTGGAAAGATCCAAGAATAGAACCCTGAGGGGCGTTAACTAAGATGACAGAAAGGATGGGGAGGGGCGCCACGGAAGCTTTGGCGACCCCTGCTGGTCATCCACCGAAGTCTGCGCCCGGAGGCTGCCCAGGTGGACTTGCTTCCCAGTTCCCCCCTGCCAAGCCTGGCTGTGTGATTTCACCCGACCAGTGGGAGGCCAAGGGAGGCAGCGTGAGCCCTTCTCTGCCTGGGCTGTAAGACTCTAGGTATATCCTCCCTACATTCGCTTTCTTCTTCCTGAGGCTGGAGCCCCACAGGGCAGTCACCCAGCTTTGGTCTTGAGTCACTGGTAAGCCCTAGGGGGCAGTGCAGCAACACCACAGGAAGAACCTGGGTCTCCAAATGACTATGTGAGGGGAGCTCCTCACTGACAGGGAATAGTCACTCAGAATATGAGCGAGCCTGACAATTTCTATTAGGCTAACCAGTTACAGTAGCTGAGTTAGGCTAAATTGTATTAGCCTATTTAAGTTGTATTAGTTAGGCTAAACTCCTATAACAGAGAGACCCAAATTAGACAGCAGCTCAAAGAATGTACGGTTTCTTTCTTTCTCTGGTGGCTCAACCAGTAAAGAATCCGCCTGCCAACGCAGGAGACCCCAGTTCGATCCCTAGCTCAGGAATGTCCCCTGGAGAAGGGAATGGCTACCCACGCCAGTATTCTTGTCTGGAGACTTCCATGGACAGAGGAGCCTGATGGGCTACAGTCCATGGAGTTGCAAAGCCAGACACCACTGAGCGACTAATGTTTTCACTTTTTCTTTTCTCACTTTTCAACCTGACTAGTACAACAGAAAAAATAGAAAGCCTAGCGAATACAGTATAACTTATCCTATCTAACAAGAGAACCAAGCAGAAAGCGCATCGAGAACGAGAAAGTGGGAAACCGTGCTGAGTGCTGCCTGTGTGTGTGCCCTCCGTTGCTTCAGTCATGTCCAGCTCTGCGTTCACCACTTGGTGACTAGCCTGCTAAGTTCCTCTGTCCATGGGGTTCTCCAGAAAAGAATAATGGAGTGGGTTGCCATGTCCTCCTCCGGGAGTGAGCTTGCACCTCCTGTGGCTCCTGCATTGCAGGCAGATTCTTCACTGCTGAGCCACAGGGGAAGCCTCACCAGGATCAGCTAAAATAATGGATGAAGAACATCCGCCAGCTTTGGCAACCAGGAAGTGACTGATGACTCTAGTGGCCCCTTCCAGTGCAGCCCTGGGGGGTGGGCTGGGGGATGGATGGATGGATGAAATAGGCAGTAAAGAAGTAGATTCACCAAGTTTAGCCATCTCTTTGGAGGAAGCTGGATGTGAAGGAAAGAGATGGGGAAGGATCTAAAAGGGGACTCAGGATCAAGCAAGATTACAGTGGAGCTGGGGGAGAGGGTAGGGTTAAAGATGCTGGAAAAACGATGAGTGAGGGAGTGGGGCCTCTGCTGACGGGGAGGAGCTGGGACCCAGAACTTGGTGACAGGGCAGGAAATGTGGGTTCTCAAACACGTGCATGTGTGTGTGTGTGTGTACATGCACATACACGTGTACATTCAAGGCATGTTGGCAGCTGTGGGAGAGGGAGGGAGTACTTTCTGGAGAGCTTCCATTTTCTCTGAGAAGCAGGACTAAGTTAAGGAGTACAGTGTGGAGCGGGGAAGGGCTGGGTGGAGGATTGAAGGGATCAGAAGAAGTAAAGTTGAGAGAAGGGATCTGCTTACAACGCAGAGACAGTTGGAAACTGGGAATTGGTGGAGACACCGAACTTCCCAGATGAGGGTGCTTTTTCTCCAGCTGAGCTTGGGCTCTGGGGCTGGGGTCCAGGATTGCAGCCGGCAGGCGGTGGACCCAGCGCAGAGGAAGTGCAGGACCAGAAGCAATGCCTTCAGGGGACGGACGGGACAAGGTTGAAGGCCAAGTAGGGGCAAGATCTCAGTAGGAAATGGAGCAGTGTGAGAGGGTGAGGGTGCCCAGAGGGCACAGGGCAGCTACAGAGGAAGCAGGGAGGCTGAGGGCCGGAAGGAGGGGAGGGTGGCCAGAGGAGGCTGCCTACTTTTGGGGTTCTGCAGGAACCCCACGGCTGCCCAGGATGACAGCAGGACTTGAATTGGAGAGGCATTCTGGGAATTAAGAGCCAGAATCTTTGAAATTTGAGGGATATGGGCAAGGTGGCTGATGGCCTGAGCCTTCCCTTGGCCCACCACACAGACATCACATCAGCAGGCAGAATAAACAGTGACTTCTCGCATTTGTGTCATGGAGCCTAACCATTTACAGAGGCTTTCATTTTCCTACCTGTGCAATTTGGCATTTAACAGAGGAAAGCTGAGAGGGATTAAGATTCTAAAGGCCCCGCAGTGCAGCTGCCTCACCCCGCTTCCTGTGATCACCACAGACCCAGGTCACAGGACCTTGTCCATTGCTATGAAAACAGATGGGAAGTGTCCGCCACCTTTGGTTCTTCCCATGAAGGTACAGGGTCTTGTTGTAGGAAAATAAGGTATTACTGCCTACAGTTCTAAAAGGTGGGCACCCTGGAGAGAAGAGGGGAGACTGGAGAGAGGAGGATACATTCCCAGGTTGGGAGTGATTGGATCTCATGGCCCGAGAAGCCCTGAGCCTCCTTTGGTGTTATTTTGGCTAAGAGGATGGGGACTCAGAAGCAGGCTCTGGACTGGAGACAGTAGGGGCTGCGGGGAGGCCCCTTGGTGCCCCCGTGGGGAATTACCTATGGCTTATGGGGACCTGTATGCCTGTCCGCAGGTCTGTTGGTCCTGTGTGTGTCTGTGAGCGGGTCCCTTACAAGTTCCTGAGTTGCGGAGGTGTCTCTGGAGGTGCGCACGGGTACGCATTGAATCTCGGCGTGTTTCAAGGAACAACGTAAGTCCCTGCGTTAGGCTATCCTGAACGCATGGAGCATGCATTTCTCGGCCAAGCACGGCTCTACGTGTAAGGACGTGTCCCTTCTGCACTGAGGCAGAAACTAGGTCAGTGTGCGGCGAAGTGGAACTAGGAATCGATTCTCCAGTAGTAACAGGCTGAGTGGGGAAAGAGGGCGGGGTGGAGGAAGGGGAGAGGGCAGAGAAAGGTACCCTTGGAACCTGGGAGCCTCCTAGCCTCTTTGGAACACCTGCCCTTGGGGGAGGGCACCAAAGAAGGGAGTGTAAGCCTTGGAGAACCTAACCACCCAGGGACCAGAACTCGGGGTTGGGAGGCAGGCCCAGAGGCAGAGATGTTGAGCGTCTCTTGGCCTGGGGCTGGTGGGATTCAGGGGAGGGTGCAGATGTTGCATGGAATAGCCAGCTGTCTGGGGCTTCGGTTAAGAAAAATGTCTTTTTCTCTGGTGTTCCTCCTGCCTGACACCACCAGGTCTGCTGTAGCAAGAACCCATAGCAACACACCTCCCTCCATCCCTTCCTCCTCTGCCTCTTCCTGGGCATAAAGAGAAGCTGCAGGTGGACCCGGAGTAGCCCCTCACCTGGCTGGAGAAGGGGGCTGAGGGTCATCTGATCAGTGGGAGAGTGAGGGTTAGATTTGGTTAAGAAAAAGATGGTCAGCATCTGCCTCCAGATATTGTTGGGGGGTCTTTGGGGACCTGGGGAAGTAGAAGTTCCATTTTTTCCCCTGGGGAAGGGCACGGTAGTGTAGGGCGCCCTGCCCGGGGCCTGGTTGCATGGGAAAGGTCTCTTACCCCAGGGAGGGAGAATCTTTACTCTTCTGGGACCTGAGTCCCCCGCCCCAACCAAGGGAGATGCTCTTTTGTTGGCTCCCATAGTGCTAGACACCCCTTGATCTGGGATCCCTAAGCCCATGACTCCTCACATCCTTGTGTATAATGGGATCAGGGAGTGTGAATACGCCCTGGAGAGGTCAGTGGGCCCTTTAAATGCCAAGTGTTTCTAGGAGGATGTGCTCACCCGTGTCAGGGCCCCGTGCCTGCCCTGCCTCCAGCTTCCCACTTCCTCCTCCATCTGAGCTGTTGCAGCAGCAGCAGCAACTTCTCTCTCAACACCTTCCAACCCGGGGCCCAGCCAAGTACCACCCAGCCCACGGCAAGCAGGCACACAGCAGCCCCAGAGCTGGCACGTTCCTTGGCTCCTGCCCCTCCCCTCTGCAGGCTCCTCCAGCCCCTCCCTCCTCCCTTCTGCATCTTGGAGGGGCTGTGAAGAGCCCCCTGCTCTGTCAGGGCTCCACTTCAGGTCTCTTTAGAGCTGGGGCTTTGTTTCCGAGGCCATGCCAACCCTTGTGAGCTCCGTGTCAACTTGGGCGCCAGTGTGGCATCACCTTCGTCCTTTATGGTTCCAAGTCAGTGCAGACCCCTGTGACTACTGTGGGCTCCATCTCACTCTGGGCCAAAGCAGGCTCCACTTGGATCTACTTCCTTGTGGGCTTCATGATATTCTGAAAAAACATAGGCCCTGTATTAGTTAGTTCAAGACCACCCCCCATCAATGCTCACTGCCCAGCCCCCCCCGCCACAAGCTCCATGTCACTCCAGGTTCCATGGGTGCCTTAGTGTGGACTGCTGTGGGCTCCTTGACGTTCTGGACTAGGAGTTCAATGTTAGCTTGGGCCCAGGCAGGTGCCATATTATTCTAATTCCTTGATCCACTGGACACCATGGATATGCACCATCTTTATCAGCACCCTAGGCCTCTCAGGACTACTGTGGGTTCTTTGTCCATTGAGCCAAAGTGAGCTCCGTGTCCTTCCTTGCAGATCATGGTTGTGTAGTTTGACCATTAGCACTGGCATCACCTAAGACTTGCTGAAAATGCAGAATCTCAGGCCCCACGCAGACCATCTGAATCAGAACCTGCACTGTTAACAAGACCTTTGATACATATGCACATTAAAGTTTGAGCAGCACCGTCGTCAAGTTCGTGTCAATCCGGATCAAAGTGGAAGCACACTGACCCCACGCTATGTGAGCTCCATGACCCCCTGGGCCAATGTAGGTGCCGTATTAAAGAGCCCCCGTGCCACATGGGAGTTAAGGTGTTCTCCCTGTGGTCCCCCAGGCCTCTGTTTCCTCCATCTCTCACCTTTCTTTACTTCCTCCTTGAGACCACATCTCTAACCAACATCCTTCTTCAAAACCAAATGCTCTTTCCTCTGTCCTGAGTCTCTGGCCTCCTCCGCACAGAACCCAAGCACAGAGGGCTTTTGTCATCCTTCTCTGAGCTGGGCTTTGGGGATACTCCTGACCCTCCCTCCCCACCAGCCTCCTGCCGACCTCAGGCCACCCGAGCTGGAGGCTGCTGCTGTAGTTTTCCATCCCTGCTGTTCTCTGCCTTATACACACGTTGCACGGATAGATCCAAAGTCTATATCTATATATACTTCTCACCCCCCCACCCCCGGACGGCGTGCGTCTCCTTTGCCAGGCTGTGGTCGTGCAGTCTGTCGCTCGTTAAGGCACTGTCTCAGATTTGCATCTTTAATATTTTATCCAGGAAGCGCTCCTGGCTGGGGCCCTGGGAGCTGGTGTGAAGCCGACAGAATGTCAGGCCCCGGAATGGTTGCTCACGGGTGGTGGCGGTGGGACGAGCGTCTGGGGGACAGGAGAATGGTGACGCCAGTTCTTGGCTGCCGGTCTAGACGTCAGTATTAAGGTGGGGGTGGGGAGAACACATCAGAGATCTGCAGCTCCAGCCTGCACAGAGAGCCCCCTTCCTGGGGCAGAGCCATCGACCTCTGATGTGAGCTTGCTGTTTAGGTTCAGTGACTCCTCCAGGTCTTGGTCAATTTCAGTGTCTGGGGATTTTCCAGGGGAGAGAAGCCCTTACTCCATGGGGAAGCTGCAAAAAACTCATCCTCTTATCTGGCTTCCCCCAGACCCAGGGTAAACCATGGAGGACAGAGGACGACAGAGTGGGAGGGAGGAGTCGGCAGGAGAATGGCAGGTCTGGCTGGTGCTGTGTGACCTTGAGGTGTCATTGAGCTAGCTGGTTTCTGTGAGTGACAGGGACCAATCATCAGCATCTTCCCTCCCTGGCATGTTGGAGATCTGAGTTAGTAGCAAGCAGTGCAGAATATTGACAGCGATCCCTTCTGTTCCCAGATATTT
This sequence comes from Capra hircus, assembly GCF_001704415.2. Taxonomy (NCBI): domain Eukaryota; kingdom Metazoa; phylum Chordata; class Mammalia; order Artiodactyla; family Bovidae; genus Capra; species Capra hircus. Next base: position 38,917,508 of record NC_030826.1, on the reverse strand, counting down.
GTGAAGAATTTAGCTGGCAGGAGGGGGAGAGGAGGGAGAAAGATGAGGCTCTGGCCCTAGGGCAGATGGAAAAATCTGAAGATGGAAGAGGGGGAGGGGAGAGCAGACAGACACAGGGCTTTCATTCTGACCCTTACAGGCATGAAATGCCTGATTGTGCCTGTGTCCTGAGGGTTCAGGGAGGCCTGGAGGTCGGGAGGCGCGGGGGGCAGGGAAAGGAGAGCCTGCTCCATCCCCTAAGCCTCTGGGGAACAAGATCCCCACACTTTCTGCTACAGTCTGGCAAGACAGGGCTTCTCAGAGAAGGAGGATGGGGCGTGGTCCCAGGCCCTGCTCCCCGACCCCTTGCCAAGTTTCCGGGCCTTGAGGTTTGTCTGTGCCGGACTCAGCCCTGGTTGGGGGCAGGGCTCAGTGTGTGTGAGAGGGTGTGTGTGATTATCCCTCAGCCTGCAGCTGGGACACCCCTCTGCCCCAGAGCTGGCTGTTCCACCCCCAGGGGCTACATGGGAAAGTTCTTCCTGGTGTCTTGCCTCAGTTCTTTGCGCTGCCACTTCAGAGCAATTACTCTCTATTTTGCTCTCTGGGGGGATTATAGCCCTCATTTCCTGAGGTTTATTCTGCCTCCTCTACCCAGGAAGAGGCATCATGATTTTACAGGGAAGCCTGAAGGCCTGGTCTGCTTCTCCGGTCCATACCTGCATACCTAGAGGGCTTGGCCTCTGTGTAAAGTGATAGCCTCCAGTGAGCATCTCCAGCATCCATTCACTAATAAGGAGCTCAGACACCCATGAAGGACAGCACCGAGCTGCACACCAGAGCACAGACATCGTACATGTTAGGGAGCCCTCCACTTCTGCAATGTTCCCTATCTCCATCACCAGTTTGCAAACGCCTTTTACCTTGGATTTTTGGTCCAAAGGATATCGCATAAAAGCAGAGAGAAACTAAACCGAGAAAAGTACAGCTGCTGTGGCAGAAGTCAAGGGTGGAGGGCCAGGGAGACCTGCCTGCTCTGCTCCTTGGAAACCTTTCCAACCGCTCCCACCATCCCCTAGGGGCTCCTGAGAGGCCCTGCAGGACTCCCAGCACTTGGCAGAGCACAGTTAGAAAAACACTGATCTGCAAATCTAGTTTCTTAACTCTTGGAAGCTGCCAATCAAAGGGAATGGGGGCCGGCAGAGATAGGAGTGTGTGTGACAGTCCCACAGGTGACAACTTGATGACAAAGGAAAACGAGGCAGAATAATGCTAAAAAGCAGACATGCAAAGCCTGAAGGGCTCAAGGCTGGGGCCATTTAGTTTTGGGGCGATCTTGATTGCTCCTCAAGAATCTCTGGGGCCTGGACTTATGCTCAGAGTAGGGGCCTGGTACATCTGGGAGCCTGCACGTTTGGTGGAAAGGAATTAGATGAGAAATTTGAGAAATTGCTCTCCATTATGGTTAAAATACAAAAATATGGAACAATGTGGATCCTTGAAGGTGAGTCCTGAGCTCAGTGAGTATGTTAACTCATTCAAAGAGCTCATGACAGTGGTTCTCAGCTGGGGTAATTTGGGTCCCCCACCCCCAACCCAGGAGAAATTTGACACTGTCTGGGGACAGCTTTGGTTTTCACAACTGGAAAGAGGGTGCTACTGGCATCTAAGGGATAGAAAGAAACCAGGGATGCTGCTAAACATCCTATGATGCATAGGACAGTCCCCCTCAGTAAAGAATTGCCCAGCACATAGAAACCTTGGTCTAGACTCAAGATGATACCAGAGTCTTTACTGTATCTATTTATCCCCCCACCAGACTATGTTCCCAGAAGCTGGAAATAATGCCTTCTATTTGTCGAGAGCATCTGCCTCTGGACTTTATGCAGAGAAGGTGTGTTGTGCTGTGCTTAGTTGCTCAGTTGTGTCTGACTCTTTGCGACCCTATGGACTGTAGCCCACCAGGCTCCTCTGTCCATGGGGATTCTCCAGGCAAGAATACTAGAGTGGGTTGCCATGCCCTCCTCTAGGGGATCTTCCCAACTCAGGGATTGAACCCAGGTCTCCCGCACTGCAGGTGGATTCTTTACCATCTGAGCCACCAGGGAAGCCCAAGAATACTGGAGTGGGTAGCCTATCCTTTCCTCAAGGGAATCTTCCTGACCCAGGAATTGAACTGGGGTCTCATGTACTGCACGCGGATTCTTTACCAGCTGAGCTACCGGGAAGCCCCAGGCATAGTAGGTGCTTTACAAGTATTTATTAGGTGAATGTGTGAATAAATGACCTTCCTGGACATGGTGAGCAGTCCTCTTCTTCCAATCCAGAGCCCAGTTTGCCTTGGAAAAGGCATATGCTACTTCTTCACTTTAGTTAATAGATCTTGCAAAGGATCTTGACCCTGGGCAACCCTGGGAGAAAGCTGGGAAGGGCTCACCCAAAAGTGCCTGAGCTGTTGACTCAAAAAGAGCAGATGCTCATTCGTAATGCAATTTACATATCATCTGCATATTTCTTTGAATATAATTTACATGCTGCTCCTTTAAAGTCAAAAGGCACAGATTTGGCCTGGGACTGCCTTTTCCACCTCTGTCCCTCCACTCTTTTTTGCTCACTCTCTGGGGAAACATTCACCTGTTGGGTCCATATTTGCTTAGATTCCCCAGGGCCTGGCACAAAAATCTTAGGAAACCATTCATGGTGAGGTGCAAAAAAAAAAGGAAGAAAACCAGCAGACCCTTTGCATTTTGCCCATTTCTTGTGGTCCAGATTCTGGCGTTTGGTGTCCCACATGTTTGAGTTTCAACTCAGCCTCTGCTGCTCCACAAACTGCATGATTTTGAGCAAATTATTTAATCTCGGCCCCTCAATTCCCTCATCTGTGAAATGGGAATAATGATGGAGTTAATGGGATGATTCAATGAGAGAATCTATTATTAAAGTGCCAAGCATCTGGTAGGCACACAAGAAATTGTGACTGTTGTCCTTGCTATTAAACCTGGGTGCTTTGAAGCAGCTGTCACCAGGAGAAGTTGCTTTTCTGAACTTCTTGCTCTGCTGCTGGTCCCTTAGCTGATCTCTTTTTCCTTTTTGAAACTCTCCTTGCTCTTGGCTTTGTATTCTGGATTTCCTCCCACCTTGCTGGCCACTCTTTCTTATTCTGAGTCCTTCTTCCCTGTCTACCTCTAAGGTTTGGGGGGTCCTAGAGCCCTCACCTTTTCTCCCTGGGTGTCCCTGGCTTCAAGCACTGACTCCATGACAGGAACTCTCAATTATTTTTCCAACCTGGAGACTTATAATCCACACCTACATGGCATCTCCACTTGATGTCTGAAAGGCATCTTAAAATCAACATTGTGATTTCTAATCCTTTTCCTTTCTCAGGCATCCCTACTTAGGAAAATGATACTGTCATCTCCCCAGTTGCTCAAGCCCAGAAGCCCAGAATAAGTCTTTGATTTCTTTCTCCCTCATCCCCTGTTTTAGTTATCTCTTGCTATGGAACACATTATTCCCAAATTTAGTGGCTTAAAGTAATAAGCATTTGCTATCTCAAATAATACATGCTTCTGTGAGTCAGGAATCCAGAAATAACTTAGCTGTGTTCAGGGTCTCTCATGATGTTGCACTCAAGGTGTTAGTGAAGAGGACTTCCCTGGTGGTCCAGAGGTTGAGAGTCTGCCTGCCAATGCAAGGGACATGGATTTAGCTCAGTTGGTAAAGAATCCACCTGCAATAGAGGAGACCCCAGTTCGATTCTTGGGTTGGGAAGATCTGCTGGAGAAGGGATAGGCTACCCACTTCAGTATTCTTGGGCTTCCCTTGTGACTCAGCTGGCAAAGAATCTGCCTGCAATTCGGAAGACCTGGGCTCAATCCCTGGGTTGGGAAGATCCCCTGGAGTAGGGAATGGCTACCCACTACAGTATTCAGGCCTGGAGAATTCCATGGACTGTACAGTCCATGGGGTTGCAAAAAGCTGGACACAGCTGAGCAACTTTCCCTTCCCTTCACTTCCGAGAAGATTTCACATGCCGTGGAGCAGCTAAGCCTGTGCACCGCAACTACTGAAGCCTGTGTGCTCTGGAGTCCATGCTCTGCAATAAGAGAAGCCACCACAGTGAGAAATCGGCACGCGGCAACTAGAGAAAGCCCTCACACGGCAACAGAGACTGATGCAAAGAAAAGCAAATCAATAATAAATAAAATTTAAAAAGATGTCGTTCAGGATGCAGTCATTAAAAGGCTTGCCTGGGCTGGAGGATCTGCTTCCAAAGGGACTCACTCACATGCCTGTTAAGTTGATGCTGATTGTTGGCAGGAAGCTTACATTCCTTGCCATGCAGACATCACAGAGGTGCTTGAGTGTCCTCATACCATAGTGGCTGACTTTCTCAGAACAAGTGATCTAAGAGGGAGCAGAGAGCAAGATGCAGTCCCTTCTCTGATCTTGTCTTGAAAGTCTCACACTGTTAACTTCTGTCATGTTCTATTCACTAGATATGAGTCACTAAGTCCAGCTCGCATTCAAGTGGAGGAGAATTAAGTTCTGTTTCTTGAAGGAAGGCATGTCAAAGAATTCATGGGCATATTTTAAAACTCTACCTAAGTGTATCCTGGAAAGATATAGGCATCTAAATGCAGAGTTCCAAAGAATAGCAAGAAGAGATAAGAAAGCCTTCTTCAGCGATCAATGCAAAGAAATAGAGGAAAACAACAGATTGGGAAAGACTAGAGATCTCTTCAAGAAAATTAAAGATACCAAGGGAACATTTCATGCAAAGATGGGCTCGATAAAGGACAGAAATGGTATGGACCTAATAGAAACAGAAGATATTAAGAAGAGGTGGCAAGAATACACGGAAGAACTGTACAAAAAAGATCTTCATGACCCAGATAGTCATGATGATGTGATCACTAATCTAGAACCAGACATCTTGGAATGCGAAGTCAAGTGGGCCTTAGAAAGCCTCACTACGAACAAAGCTAGTGGAGGTGATGGAATTCCAATTGAGCTGTTTCAAATCCTGAAAGATGATGCTGTGAAAGTGCTGCACTCAGTATGCCAACAAATTTGGAAAACTCAGCAGTGGCCACAGGACTGGAAAAGGTCAGTTTTCATTCCAATCCCAAAGAAAGGCAATGCCAAAGAATGTTCAAACTACTGCACAATTGCACTCATCTCACATGCTAGTAAAGTAATGCTCTAAATTCTCCAAGCCAGGCTTCAGCAATACGTGAACCGTGAACTCCCTGACGTTCAAGCTGGTTTTGGAAAAGGCAGAGAAACCAGAGATCAAATTGCCAACATCTGCTGGATCATGGAAAAAGCAAGAGAGTTCCAGAAAAACATCTATTTCTGTTTTATTGACTATGCCAAAGCCTTTGACTGTGTGGATCAAAATAAACTGTGGAAAATTCTTCAAGAGATGGGAATACCAGACCACCTAACCTGCCTCTTGAGAAATCTGTATGCAGGTCAGGAAGCAACAGTTAGAACTGGACAAGGAACAACAGACTGGTTCCAAATAGGAAAAGGAGTACATCAAGGCTGTATATTGTCACCCTGCTTATTTAAATTCTATGCAGAGTACATCATGAGAAATGCTGGACTGGAAGAAACACAAGCTGGAATCAAGATTGCTGGGAGAAATATCAATCACCTCAGATATGCAGATGACACCACCCTTATGGCAGAAAGTGAAGAGGAGCTCAAAAGCCTCTTGATGAAAGTGAAAGAGGAGAGCGAAAAGTTGGCTTAAAGCTCAACATTCAGAAAACCAAGATCATGGCATCTGGTCCCATCACTTCATGGGAAATAGATGGGGAAACAGTGGAAACAGTGTCAGACTTTGTTTTGGGGGGCTCCAGAATCATTGCAGATGGTGACTGCAGCCATGAAATTAAAAGACGCTTACTCCTTGGAAGAAAAGTTATGACCAACCTAGATAGCATATTCAAAAGCAGGGACATTACTTTGCCGACGAAGTTCCGTCTAGTCAAGGCTATGGTTTTTCCAGTGGTCATGTATGGATGTGAGAGTTGGACTGTGAAGAAAGCTGAGCACTGAAGAATTGATGCTTTTGAACTGTGGTATTGGAGAAGACTCTTGAGAGTCCCTTGGACTGCAAGGAGATCCAACCAGTCCATTCTGAAGGAGATCAACCCTGGGATTTCTTTGGAAGGAATGATGCTAAAGCTGAAACTCCAGTACTTTGACCACCTCATGGGAAGAGTTGACTCATTGGAAAAGACTCTGATGCTGGGAAGGATTGGGGGCAGGAGGAGAAGGGGACGACCGAGGATGGGATGGCTGGGTGGCATCACAGACTCGATGGACATGAGTCTGAGTGAACTCTGGGAGATGGTGATGGACAGGGAGGCCTGGCGTACTGCGATTCATGGGGTCGCAAAGAGTCGGACACGACTGAGCGACTGAACTGACCTGAACTGAACTGAAGTGTATCCTGAATTGTCTACTCTGCCGCCACCATTCCAGTCTTAATCACCCTCATCACTCACCTCTGCTATGGCAGTGGCCTCCACACTGACTTTTTTTGAAAAAGATTTAAAAACTTTTAATTTTATATTGGAGTGTAGCCGATGAACAATGTCGTGATAGTTTTAAGGCACAGCAGAGCAACTCAGCCACACATATACACGTATCCATTCTCCCTCAAACTCCCCTCTCACTCATGCTGCCACATAACATTGAGCAGAGTTCCTAGTGATAGACAGTAAGTCCTTGTTGGCTATCCATTTTAAATATAGCAGTGTGGATATGCTGATTGACTTTCTTGCTACTACTCATGCCCCTCTACAATCCGTTCTCCACAAAGCAGCAGGATGACTGTGCGGCAGTGGCACTCCCATGTGGGGGCTCTAGTTAACGATGATGAACTGCGTCTCCTTTCCCTTTCAGATCCCACGAAGATGGTAGCAAAGAAAGAAAGGTATAAATCCATAAGGACAGAGAAAACGGTATCTCAGCAGATAAAGGATTTTAGCAAGGTTTTGGAAGATTAGAAGTGGATTGAGGAATAGTCATAGATTTAGTGATGAGGACAGAGGAAGACAGATGATAATAAGGGGTAAGGGGACTCAGAAGTATCAGTGTAGGCAGAGGTGCAGAGGTGAGTCATGGGGTGGACGAGGTTGACCTTCTACACAACTGCTCTGCACAGAAAGGCAGAAGATTAGAATTTTCTCACCTGGAGAAACTGAAAGGCTCTGAAGAAAAATTCCATAGAGGAATATTTGGAGGGTTTCCAGTGAAACAGTTGGCTCTTTGCCCAATCACTAAAAACCAAAATCCACCGGTAAAAAAAAAAACCCTTACCCCTGCCTGTGGAACTTCCAGTCTGCTTTTTAAAGCTTTTCATTAAATAGAAATGGTTGAGCAAAGATCACCTGACGAATAAAGAAAACGCTTGTGTCCTAGGAAATACATCAAGTGGAGTTAGAAGTGCACGAAATTTATTGTGGGTAATGCTGGTGGAAAATCTTCAGAGTGTGATGCAGGACCGACATGTGAGAAAGAAGTGGAGGAAGGAGAGAGGACTGGGGAGGGTGTGTTTCAGTCTGTGGTGGGAAGCAGAGTCTCAGCCAGAGCTTCAGAGTGACAATTGCCCACTAGGGGAGACCCTGCTGGGCCCACTAGGGGAGACCCTGCTGGGCTGAAATGTCCAGGTGGTAAAACCCCACTGTGCTGGGTAATTGGCTGGAGTTGCCTGAGGAGAGTATGTCCTCAGTTCAAACACTACAGTTGATTCAGAAATCATGGAAGCTGACGTTTGTCAGCTGACAGCCTTTGTCAAGGATGGCTTTCTTGAAGTGAGATCTGAGTGGTACATTTCCATGGCTGCTACAATCCCAGCATGAAAGAGAAAGACAAAAAAGGAAAAGCTGAGGAAATAGGGAAAAAAAACCAAGCCAACTTAAACACACCCCTCCCGATAATTAGTATCCTCTTCATGGCTAGATGGAGAAACAGTGGAAACAGTGTCAGACTTTATTTTTTTGGGCTCCAAAATCACTGCAGATGGTGACTGCAGCCATGAAATTAAAAGACGCTTACTCCTTGGAAGAAAAGTTATGACCAACCTAGATAGCATATTCAAAAGCAGAGACATTACTTTGCCAACAAAGGTCCGTCTAGTCAAGGCTATGGTTTTTCCAGTGGTCATGTATGGATGTGAGAGTTGGATGGTGAAGAAAGCTGAGTGCCGAAAAATTGATGCTTTTGAACTGTGGTGTTGGAGAAGACTCTTGAGAGTCCCTTGGACTGCAAGGAGATCCAACCAGTCCATTCTGAAGGAGATCAAACCTGGGATTTCTTTGGAGGGAATGATGCTAAAGCTGAAACTCCAGTACTTTGACCGCCTCATGCAAAGAATTGACTCATTGGAAAAGACTCTGATGCTGGGAGGGATTGGGGGCAGGAGGAGTAGGGGACGACCTAGGATGAGATGGCTGGATGGCATCACGGACTCGATGGATGTGAGTCTGAGTGAACTCCGGGAGATGGTGATGGACAGGGAGGCCTGGAGTGCTGCGATTCATGGGGTCACAAAGAGTCGGACACAACTGAGCGACTGAACTGAACTGAACTGAATAATTATTCTAAAAAGAATAAAATGCAGTGAAAAAGAGCTATAAAGAACGAGGGAGAGAGAGAGAGAGAATGGTTGGAGAAGTAAAATAAACAAAAATCACTTGGAAAGTAGCAGAACAAAAAGACAGAGATGAGATTCATTGAGCGCTGCTATGTTCTAGTCTCTGATGATAAACAGCAGACAGAATCCAAAGGGCTTGCACTTGAGAGACTCCCAAGAAGAGAAACAGGTGAGGAAGAAGGTACAGAATACTTGGGTGGACCAGTCCAGTAGGTTCAATGTTCGACTGATAGGGGTTTCAGAAAAAGAAGGCCGAAATGAAGAGGGAAGGAAATAGACAAAAAGTTAATACAAGAAAATTTCACAGACTTGAGGGACATGAATGTCTGAAATAAATGATCTGAACTTCTGCGTTGGCCCAAGATGGAGCAACAGGGAATAGGTTTACTGTCCCGTCTGTAACACCTGAAAAGCCAGACAAAACATGTGAGACAGTAAAGTTCAGATGTTAGAAATCAGGCAGCACAGGGCAATGATCCCTGAGAGAAGAGGAAGCTATAAGCTCTGCAGTCGTCCCCGCCTACTGCCTGGAGTGAGTTTCCAGGCCGCAGGATAGGGAAGGGTAACTCAAGTAGAGTTAAATTTTAGTAAATTTATACAGTTGTGTACCTGAGATGGCAGGTTTAAACTCAACCATTTCAATAATTGCAACCAGCATACATGGTCCAGGGCTTCCCTGGCGGCTCCGTGGTCAAGAATCTGCCTGCCAATACCGGAGACATGGTTCTATCCCTGGGTTGGGAAGATCCCCTGGAGAAGGAAACGGCAACCCATGACAGTATTCTCGCCTGGGAAATCCCAGGGACAGAGGAGCTTGGCTGGTTAAGGCCCATGGAGTTGCAAAAGAGTAGGACACAACTTAGTGACTAAACAACAGCAGATAAAAGGAAAGACTCAACTATATGCTGTCTATAGGAAGCCCACTTAAGACACAAGCAGATAAAAAGTAAGAAGATATACCATGCTAACACTAATCAAAAGAATGCTGAAATGGCTATATTAATATAGGATATGTCATGCTAACACTAATCAAAAGGGCTATATTAACGTCTGATAAAATAAGTTTCAGAACAAAGATCATCACAAAGGATTAAGAGGGCCATTTCATAACGATAATAGGGTCATTTCAATGAGAGGACGTGTTAGTTGCTCAGTTGTGTCCACTCTGCATGACTCCATGGACTGCAGCCCACCAGGCTCCTCTCTCCATGAGATTCTCCAGGCAAGAATACTGGAGTAGGTCGCCATTCTCTTCTCCAGCAGATCTTCCAGACCCAGGAATCGAAGCCAAGTTTCCTGCATCGTAAGCAGATAATTTTTTAATTTAACTATAGTTGATTTACAATATTATGTTAGTTTCGGATGTTCGACTTCAGGTTCTTTTCCATTATAGGTTTTTACAAGATATTAAATATTGTTTATACAGTGAATCCTTGCTGTTTATTTTACATGTAGTGGTGTGTACCTATTAATCCCATATTCCTAATTTATCTCTCTGCCTCCTCTTTCCCCTTGGTAACCATAAGTTTGTTTTCTGTATTTGTGAGTTTGTTTCTGTTTTGTAACTAAGTTGATTTGTATTATTTTTTCAGATTCTACATATCAGTGATATCACACAATATCTGTCCTTCTCTGTTTGACCATCTCAAGGTCTGTTCAGTTGCTACAAACGGCAATGTTTCATCCTCTTTCATGGCTGGGCAATATTCCATTGTGTATGTAACCACTCTGTCTTCTTTATCAGTTCACCCGTTTATGGACATTTAGATTGCTTCCATATCTGGGCTGTTGTAAGCAGTGCTGCTATGAACATTGGGGTATACGCATCTTTTTAAAAAATATTTATTCATTTCTCCTTGACTGCACTGGGTCTTGATTGCAGTACATGGTATCTTCACTGAGGAGAGTGGACTTCTGTCTAATTGTGGCACACAGTCTCCAGAGCGTGTGGCCTCTGTGGTTGGTGGCAGGCAGGCTTAGTTGTCCCACGGCATGTGAGATCTTAGTTCCCCAACCAGGGATGGAACCTGAGTCCCTTGGGAGGTGGATTCTGAACCACTGAACCACGGGGGATATCCCTGAGGTCTATGTATCTTTTTAAATTAGAGTTTTCATCTTTTCTGGATATATGCCCAGGAGTGGGATTGCTGGATCATACGGTAATTCTATTTTTAGTTTTGAAAGGAACCTCCATACTGCTTTCCATAGTGGCTACACCAACTTACTTTCCCACAAGTAGTTTAGGAGGGTTCCCTTTTCCTCACACTCTCTCCAGCATTTTTTATTTGTAGACTTTTTGATGATGATCCTGACTGGTGTTAGGTGATACCTCATTGTAGTTTTGATTTTCATTTCTCTAATAATTAGTGATGTGGCGCGTATTTACATATGCCTGTTAGCCATCTGTATGCCTTCTTTGGAGAAATGTCTATTTAGGTCTTCCGAAGAGGACATAATTCTAAAGGTTTATTTGCAAAGCTTCAAAATACATAAAACAAATACTGACAGAAATAGACATTTATAAGTACAGTCAGAGATTTAAGCATTCTTCTCTCAACAAGTGATGAAATGAGAGAAAATCAGTAAGAATATAGAAGGTTTGACCAGTACTGTTAACTAATTTGACATATATACGTAATACATATTTATATTATGCTTGGGCTTCCTGGGTGGCTCAGTTGGTAAAGAATTTTTCTGCAGTGCAGGAGACCTGGGTTCAGTCCTTAAATTGGGAAGATCCCCTGGAGAAGGAAATGACAACCCACTCCAGTATTCTTGCCTAGAGAATTCCATGGACAGAGGAGCCTGGCTGGCTATAGAACATGCAGTCACAAAGAGTTGGACACGACTAAGTGACTACCACTTTCTTCATATTTATATTATATAGTTTTCTATGTGAGTATTAAAAGACGCTTGCTCCTTGGAAGAAAAGCTATGACAAACTAACTAGACAGGACATTAAAAAGCAGAGACATTACTTTGCCAACAAAGGTCCAAATAGTCAAAGCTATGATTTTTCCGGTAATCATATATGAATGTGAGAATTGGACCAGAAAGCTGAGCGCTGAAGAATTGATGCTTTTGAACTGCGGTGTTGGAGAAGATTCTTGAGAGTCCTTTAGGCTACAAGGAGATCAAACCAATCAATCCTAAAGGAAATCAATCCTGAATCATTGGAAGGACTGATGCTGAAGCTGAAGCGCCAGTACTTTGGCCACCTGACGTGAACAGCTGACTCATTAGAAAAGACCCTGATGCTGGGAAAGATTGAAGGCAGGAGGAGAAGGGGACGACAGAGGATGAGATGGTTGGATGGCATCACTGACTCAGTAGACATGAATTTGAGCAAGCACCAAGAGATGATGAAGGCAGGGAGACATAGTATGCTGCAGTCCATGGGGTCGCAAAGAGCTGGACATGACTGAGCCACTGAAAAGCAACAGCGTGCGCACTGTTATGTTATCTGTGGAAATGATTATTTCTTCCTTTTTAATCCTTATATCTGTTATATAATTTTCTTGGGTTATTGCATTGACTAGAATTTCCAGTACAATATTAAGTAGTGGTGATAGAGACATCTTTGTCGTGTTTCTTATCTCAGAAGTAGGCTTTTGATAGTTTGGCATTTATCAGATTAAGGAAATTTTCTTCTCTTCCTACTTGCTAAGAGTTTTTTTTTTTTTAAAGATCATGTAGAATTTTTTCAAGCTCTTCTGCATCTACTGAGATAATCAGATGGGTTTTGTACTTTATTCTGATAAAGAGATAAGTAACTATTTGATTTTCTAATATTAAATAAGTCTTGTACTCCTGGAATAAACCCAATTTGGTAGGTATGTATTATTCTTTTATGTATTATTATATTGGCTATGCTAATATTTGGTTTAAATTTTTTCCATTTCTGTTCAACAGAGAGACTGATTTGTATTTTTCTTTTCTTTGTAATATCTCTATCATGTTTCAATATCAAGGTTATAATAGCCTTATATAATGGATTGGGAACTGCCTCTTTTCTTTCTCATTTTGGAAGAGTTTCTTGAATAAGTTTTATATCTCTCCTTTAAATATTTGGAAGAATTTACTAGCGAAGCCATCTGGGCCTGGGGTTTTCTTTGTGACTAGGCTTTCAATTACTGATTCAATTTCCTTCATGGATATGGAACTAGGCAGATTTTTAAATTTATTCTTGTTTCAGTTTAGGTAAGTTGTGCTTTTTAAAGAATTTTCTCATTTTTTCCAAAATTACAAATTTAGTTATATAGTAATTAATAACATCCTCATTATCTTTTTAAAACTTTTTAGTGGAGGCACAGCATGCAAAGTGGACACATCTTACAGCTTGATGAACTTTTCCCTTGGTATATGGTGTAATTACTCCCAGATAAAGATGTAGAACTTTTAATTTTTTTTTTTTTTTTTTTTTTGCCACATGCTGCGCAGTGTGTGAGATTTTAGTTCCCTGACCAGGGATTGAACCTGGGCCCTCTGCGGTGAGAGGATGATGTCCTAATCACTGGATAACCTGGGAATTCCCTTCTTTTTCGTTATATCCACTAGTTCATTTTATTATTTCAGTTCAGTTCAGTTCAGTTGCTCAGTCATGATCGACTCTTTGTGATCCCATGGACTGCAGCATGCCAGGCTTCCCTGTCCATCACCAGCTCTTAGAGCCTGCTCAAACTCATGTACATCAAGTCGGTGATGCCATCCAACCATCTCATCCTCTGTTGTCCCTTTCTCCTCCCACCTTCAATCTTTCCCAGCATCAGGGTCTTTTCCAATGAGTCAGTTCTTCGAATTAGGTGGCCAAAGTATTGGAGTTTCATTAGCATCAGTCCTTCCAACGAATATTCAGGACTGATTTTCTTTAGGATGGACTAGTTGGATCTCCTTGCAGTCTAAGGAACTCTCAAGAGTCTTCAACACCACAGTTCAAAAGCATCAGTTCTTCTGTGCTCAGCTTTCTTTATAGTCCAACTCTCACATCCATACATGACTACTGGAAAAACCATAGCTTTGACCAGATGGACCTTTGCTGGTAAAGTAATATCTCTGGTTTTAATATGCTGTCTAGGTTGGTCATAGCTTTTCTTTCAAGGAGCAAGTGTCTTTTAATTTCATGGCTGCAATCACCATCTGCAGTGATTTTGGAGCCCCCCCAAAATAAAGTATCTCATAGTTTCCATTGTTTCCCCATATTTGCCATGAAGAGATGGGCCTGGATGCCATGATCTTAGTTTTCTGAATGTTGAGTTTTAAGCCAACTTTTTCACTCTCCTCTTTCAGTTTCATCAAGAGGCTCTTTAGTTCTTCTTAACTTTCTGCCATAAGGGTGGTGTCATCTGCATATCTGAGGTTACTGATATTTCTTCCGGCAATCTTGATTACAGCTTGTGCTTCATCCAGCCCAGCATTTCTCATGATGTACTCTGCATATAAGTTAAATAGCAGGGTGACAATATACAGCCTTGACATACTACTTTCCCGATTTGGAACCAGTCTGTTGTTCTATGTCTAGTTCTAACTGTTGCTTCTTGACCTGCATACAAATTTTTCAGGAAGCAGGTCAGGTAGTTTGGTATTCCCATCTCTTGAAGAATTTTCCAGTTTGTTGTGATCCACACAGTCAAAGGCTTTGGTGTAGTCAATAAAGCAAAATGTTTTTCTGGAACTCTCTTGCATTTTCAATGATCCAGCAGATTTTGGCAATTTGATCTCTGGTTCCTCTGCCTTTTCTAAATCTAGCTTGAACATCTGGAATTTCATGGTTCATGCACTGTTGAAGCCTGGCTTGGAGAATTTTGAGCATTACTTTACTAGCGTGTGAGATGAGTGCAATTGTGCAGTAGTTTGAACATCCTTTGGCATTGCCTTTCTTTGGGATTGGAATGAAAACCGATCTTTTCCAGTCCTATGGCCACTGCTGAGTTTTCCAGATTTGCTGGCATATTGAGTGCAGCACTTTCACAGCATCATCTTTTAGGATTCGAAATAGCTCAGCTGGAATTCCATCACCTCCACTAGCTTTGTCTGTAGTGATGCTTCCTAAGGCCCACTTGACTTTGCATTCCAGGATGTCTGTCTCTAGATGAGTGATCAAACCATCATGGTTATCTGGGTCATGAAGATCTTTTTTGTACAGTTCTTCTGTGTATTCTTGCCACCTCTTAATATCTTCTGTTTCTGTTAGGTCCCTACCATTTCTGTCCTTTATTGTGCTCATCTTTGCATGAAATGTTCCCTTGTTATCTCTCATTTTTCCTGAAGAGATCTCTAGTCTTTCCCATTCTGTTGTTTTCCTCTATTTCTTTGCAGTGATTACTGAGGAAGGCTTTCTTATCTCTCCTTGCTGTTCTTTGGAACTCTACATTTAAATGGGTATCTTTCCTTTTCTCCTTTGCCTTTAGCTTCCCTTCTTTTCTCAGCTGTTTGTAAGGCCTTGTCAGACAACCATTTTGCCTTTTTGCATTTCTTTTTCTTGGGAATGGTCTTGATCATTGCCTCCTGTACAATGTCACGAACCTTCATCCATAGTTTTACAGGCACTCTGTCTATCAGATCTAATCCCTTGAATCTATTTCTCACTTCCATTGTATAATTGTAAGGGATTTGATTGAGGTCATACCTGAATGGTCTAGTGGTTTTCCCTACTTTCTCCGATTTAAGTCTGAATTTGGCAGTAAGGAATTCATGATCTGAGCCACAGACAGCTCCTGGTCTTGTTTTTGCTGACTGTATAGAGCTTCTCCATCTTCGGCTGCAAAGAGTATAATCAGTCGAACTTTGGTGTTGACCATCTGGTGATGTCCCTGTGTAGAGTCTTCTCTTGTGTTGTTGGAAGAGGGTGTTTGCTCTGACCAGTGCATTCATTATTTAGATTCCACATATTGATGATACCATACATTATTTGTCTTTCTTTGTCTGACATTTCATTTAACATAACACCCTCCAAGTCCATCCATCTTGCTGCAAATGGCAAAATTTCATTCTTTTGTTATGGCTGAGTAGTAATCCATTGTATATATATCCCACAGCTTTTTTATGTATTCATCCGTTGATGGACACTTTCGTAGCTTCCATATCTTGACAGTTGTAAATAATGGTGCTATGAACACTGAAGTATGTATATCTTTTCAAATTAGTGTTTTTGTATTTTCTGGAAATATGCCCAGGAGTGAAATTGCTGAGTCATATATTAGTTCTATTTTTAGTTTTTTTGAGAAACCTCCATTTTGTTTTCCACAGTGGTTGCACCAATTTACATTCTCACCAATAGTAAATGAGGGTTGGTCCATATTCTTTTGAATCTAGTTTCTTTCACTTACCATTATGTTTGTGAGATTCACCCTTTTTATTATATGCAGCAAAATTTCGTTCATTTTCATTGTTGTATTACATTTCATTGCATGACTGTTATACATTTATCCATTCTACTGTTGATGGACACCTGTCTTTTTTTTCCCAGTTTTTGGCTCTACATTTTTTTACTAGAAATATACATTCATATTTCTCATGTATCTAGGAGTGGAGTTGCTATATCATAGGGTAAGCTATGTTTATCTTTCACGAAAGTTGTCAAGTAGATTTCCAGAGTGATTATGTCAATTCACACTCCCATCATAAATTCTAAGTTTTAAAAATTTTAGCCATACTTGCAAATGTGCATTGGTATTTCAGTGTGGTAGTAACTTGCATTTTCCTGATGCCTAGTGATTTGAGCACTTTTCCATATGTATCTGTTGATATTTGAATATTCTTCTTTTAAAATGTATTCAGGTGTTTTTTTTTTTTTTAATTGGCTTGCTTGATTTTTAAAAGTAATTAGGAAGAATTGTTCATGTGTTCTGGGGTTTGCGTTGTCAGCTTTCTTTATGGGGTTTTTTTATTTTTCAAATGTATTTATTTATTTATGACTACACTGGGCCTTCATAGCTGCTTGAGGGCTTTCTCTAACTGCAGTGAGCGGGGGCTACTTTCTAGGTGAGGTGCACAGGCTCCTCATTAAGATGACTTCTTTCGTTGTGGAGCATGGGCCCTAGGCACACAGGCTTCAGTTGTTGTGGGTCGTGGGCTCCAGCGTGCTGGCTCAGTAGTTGTAGTTCACGGATTTAGTCGCTCTGTGGCATGTAGGATCTTCCTGGACCAGGGATCGAACCCGTGTCTTCTACATTAGCAGGTGGATTCTTAACCACTGGACCACTGGGGAAATCCTATGATATCTTTTGATGCACAGAGTTAAAAATTTATTTTTATTAACTTTTTTTTGGCTGCACCATGCAGCATGTAGGATCCTAAGGTCGTTGACTAAGGATTGAACCCACGCATCCTGCACTGGAAATGTGGAATGTGCTGGACCATCAGAGAATTCCTGAGGTTTTTAATTTTAGTGAAGTCAAACATATCATTGCTTCATTTGATCTCTAGTGTTTATTGTGCCTTGATTAAGAAATATTTGCCTTCCCCAAAGCCATGTAAATTCCTTTCTAAAATCTTTTGTTTTTTTCAGTAGCTTTATTTGTTTTCTCTTCTGCGTGTATATCTATGATCCATCTCAAGTAAAATTTTGGATATGTTAGAGGTAGGAGCCAAAGTTTCATTTTTCCTATGTGAATATTCTATTACACTAGCACAATTTATTGAAAAGTACCATCTTTTCTCCCACTGAATTGCAGCTGTGCCTTTGCTGTATATTAGATAATGGTATATGTGTTGGTCTGTTTCTGGGCTATGTTCTGTACCAATGGTCTATCTGCCTACCCTTGTGCTAATATATTACTGTAGATTTATCTATCATCTATCTTTTTTTTAAATTAAATTTTGGTCATGCTGGGTCTTCGCTGTCGTGCACAGGCTTTCTCTAGTTTCGGTGAGTGGTACTCCTCTTTGCTGGGGTGCACAGGCTCCCCATTGCGGTGGCTTCTCTTGTCGCAGAGTCTGGGGGCTCTTGGCACTCGGGCTTCAGCAGCTGTGACTCTCGGGCCCTAGCGCACAGGCTCAGCCATTGCGGCACACCGGCTTCAGTTGCCCGCAGCATGTGACATCTTCCCAGACCAGGGGTGGAAGCTGTGCCCCCTGTATGGGCAGGCGGGTTCTTACGCAGAGGACCACCAGGGAAGTCGTCTTTATCGCTTATAGTAAGTGCTGCTACCCGATCCTATAAGTCTTTCAACTTTGCACTTCAAGATTTCCTTGGTTAATCTAGTGCCTTTGCATTTCCATGTAAATTTTAGAATCAATTTGTCAATATCTTCAAGAGGAAGTCCTTTCAGGATTTTGATTGGTATTTCATTCAATTTACTCAAAATTAAGAGAATAATTGACATCTTTACAATATTGAATCTCCTGATTGTTAACACGGTATTGCTAGTTAGGTCTTCTTTCATTTCTCAGACCAGTTACTACTTTTCATTAGTATTTTGCACATCTTTTGTTATGTTTATTCCTACATACTTGATTTTTATGTTGTACTTTCTGTTAAACTCTATTTTCTAATTATTTATTGTTAGTATATAGAAAATTAATTGATTGGATGTTGATCTTATTAATTCTACTTATCAGTTCTAATAGTTTATTTACAGGTTTGGTTAGATTTTCTACATACAAAGTTATATCATCTATTAATTTCAGTTTTGCTTTTTTCATTCCTTCATATCCTTTCCTTGCCTAATTGCACTGGCTAAAATCCAATGTCATGTGGAATAAATGCCTTGTTCTTAAATTAAGAGAACTTTCAATATTTTTCATTAAGTATGAAGCTAACTGTAATTTTTTTAACCAATGGTTTTAATCTCCTTGAGTGAGTGGAAGTCGCTCAGTTGTGTCCAACTCTTTGTGACCTCATTGACTATTCAGTCCACGGAATTCTCCAGGCCAGAGTACTGGAGTGAGTAGCCTTTTCCTTCTCCAGGGGATCTTCCTAACCCAGGGATCGAACCCAGGTCTCCCACATTGCAGGCAGATCCTTTACCAGCTGAGCCACCAGGGAAACCTAAGAATACTGCAGTGGGCAGCCTATCCCTTCTCCAGGGCATCTTCCCAGCCCAGGAACCGAACCCGGGTCTCCTGCATTGCAGGTGGATTCTTTACCAAATGAGTTATCGTATCCTAAAACAATTTGTGCATAATTGACATGCTACTTATATATATATGATTAAACTTTTATTGAAGCCTAATTTGCAATAAAATGCACAGATTTTCAAGTATATAGTTTTGACAAAAGTATATATCTCTCATATGTATATCACTACCTCCAATTAAAAAGTAGAACATTTCCATTACCCTAGTAAGTTCCCTTATGCCCCATTTTCAGTTAATCTCCAGGGGAGGACTTTGCTGGTGATCCAGTGGTTAAGAATCTACCTTGTGATACAGGGGACACCAGTTCAATCCCTGGTCAGGAAATTTCCCACATGCTGCGGGGCAAGTAGGGGGCCAGTGTGCGACAACTACTGAAGCCTGTGCGCCCTAGACCCTGCGCTCTGCAACATGAGAAATCCGAAAACTGTGGCTGGAGAGTAGTCCCTGCTCACCGCAACTGGAGAAAGCCTGCATGCAGCAACAAAGACCCCAAAATAAATAAGTAAATGAAATAAAACAATAAAAAGAACTAAAAAATGTTCAAAAGAAACTGCTGTTCTTATCCTTCTCCCCACAGGTTGAAACTTGCCTATTTTAGAACCTCATATAAATGGAATCATTCAATATGTACTCTCTGTGTCCGGCCTTTTTACTAATCACAATATTTAGAAATTGATCATATTCTTGCATGCAACAGTAATTAATTCCTTTTTATTGATGAGTACTTTTACATCTTATGAATTTCTCACAGTTTATTCACTTACCTGTTGATGAACCTTGAGTTGATTCCAGTTTGGGGCTATTCTGAATACAGGTGCTATGAACATTCTAGTACAAGTCTTTGTGTCGACATATGTTTTCAGTCCTCTTGGATAAGACCTAGACATGCTGGGTTATAGAGCTGACATATGTTTATTTCCCCAACTATTTTCCAAACTGGTTGTACTATTTTACATGTAGGAGAGTTCTAATCATTTGCATCTTCTCAATATGTGGTATTTTCAGACTTTAATTTTAGTTATTTTGATATGCATACTGTTGTGTTTTTAGTTTGAATTTCACTGGTGACTGAGGACCTTGAACATTTTTTCATTTGCTTATTAGCAATTCCAGTATCTTTCATGAAGTGCTTCTTCTTTTGCCCATTTGAAAAATGGATTGTTTGTCTTTCTATTACTGAGTTATGCAACTTATTTACTTATTCGGTATGTAAATTTTAGATCAGATATATGTTATGATTATTTTCATAATCATATCATCACTCAGTGGCTTAGTTTTTATTTGGATGATATCCTCATTTGGTGAACAGAAATTAAAATTTTTTAAGAATATTTTTTTGTTTGGCTGTGCCAGGTCTTAGTGTGACACACAGAATCTTCGATCTTGGTTGTGGAATGCGGGATCTTTAGTTGTGGTAGGCGAACTCAGTTGCGGCATGTGGGGTCCAGTTCCCTGACCAGGGATGGAACCCAGGCTCAATGCATTGGGAGTGTGCAGTCTTAGCCAGTGGACCACCAAGGAAGTCCCAGAAATTTTAATGAAATCCATTTTATCATTTTTTTCTCTTTTATGGTTAGGACTTTTTGTCCTAAGAAAATTTGTCCTACTCTGAGGCTTCAAAAATATTTTTCTATGTCTTTCTGTAGAAGCTTTATAGTTTTAGCTTTTGATATTTTGGTTTATGACCTATTTTGAATCAATCTTTGTGCATGGTGTGAGGTGAGGGCTGGGGCTTATTTCATTGTTTCAATATCAGAACTTTCATTTTCCCATTGAATTCCCTTTATGGCTTGTCAAAAACTGATTTTCACCATATGTCTATGAACATGTTGTTCCACTGATCTATCTGTCTATCCTACACTACTACTACACTATCTTAATTGTTATATCTTTGTAGTAAGTCTTAAAACCTGATAGTGTAAGTTTTCTAAGTTTGTTCTTCAAAATTGTTTTGATTATTTTAGGTCCTTTGCATTTCCCTACACATGATAGAATCAGTTTGTCAATTTCTATTTTTAAAAATCTGCCAAGATTTTGTTTATGATGGCACTGAATCTGTCCCTCAACATAGGAATCATGACACCTTAACGATGTATCTTCCAGTCTATGAACATGAGGTGTCTCTTTATTTGTCTTTTATTTCTTTAAGTAATATTTTGTATTTTTGGTGTAGAGATCTCACACATTTTCCATGAAATTTGTTAGTATTTTATGTTTTTTTTTATATTGTCAATGGTATTTTTAAATTTTAATTTTCCTGCTGTCAGATTGTAGAAAGACAACTGATTTTTGTATGTTGACAATGTTGTTGCTAAGTTCACTCATCAGCTCTAATAGTTTTTGTAGATGCCTTAGGATTTTGTATGTACGCAATCATGATGTATACAAGTCCAGATTTATTTCCTCTCCAATCATTTCTTCAAGTTGTTTTCCTTCTTTATTGAGCTAGCTAGGATAATGTTGAGATAAAAGAAATAAAAGGAGATCTCTTCATTTCTTCCAAATATTAGGGGAAAAGCACTCAATATTGCACTATTTAATATGATCTCAACTATAGGGGTTTTCCTGAGACAATGGTTGTCAAATTGAGGAAATTTCCTTCTATTTCAGTTATCTAGGAGTTTTAAAGTTCATCAATGGGTATGACATTTTGTCAAGTGCTTTTTCTGAGTCTATCGAAAATGGTCAGGTAGTTTTTCTACTTTATTTTGTTAATATGATGAGTTACATAGGTTGATTTTGGAATAGCAAACCAACTTTCATTGCTGGACAAAACTGCATTTGGTCATTACTATGAATAATGATAATAAATAAAAACGAATTTGATTTGGTATTTTTGTGTAGGATTTTTGTGTCTCTGTTTATTAGAGATATTGGCCATAACTTGCCTGTCTTGTAAGAAGCTTATCAGATTTTGGTACCAAGGTTATTCAAGTCTCAGAATGTGAGATGAGAAATGTTCCTTTTTTCTCTATTTTCTGAGTTTGGGTAAGGTGGTGTATGTCTTGCTTAAATGCTTGGAAGAATTCTCCAGAAAAGCCATCTGGCCCTGGAGTTATCTCTGTGGGAAGAGTTTAAATGAAGAATTCAGTTTCTTTACTAGATGTAGGCCTCTTGTAACCTCAAAATTCAGAGTATTCTTTTGATATTTTTGGATATTCCTGCGACAGTTTTGGGAAGTTGTGGCTTTTTCTTTTGGAGGAATTTTCTCATGTTACTGAAATGTTCAAATGTTGACATGAGGTTTTTTTAAATATCCTTATATTATTTTTTAACATCTGTAGGGTCCATAGTAATATTTTCATTTTTATTCCTATTATTACTTATTTGTGATACTCCCCCACCACAGTTATTTTTCTTGCTAGTTTTTTTTTTTAATCAGTTTTAGTGGTCTTTTCAGAGAACCAAATATTTGACTTTTGTTGACTTTTTTATTGCATTTTTTTTTTCTATTTTGTTGATTTCTACTCTTGTCTTTACCATTTTCTTTCTTCTGCTTTTTTCTGGAAGGGTGGTTAATTGCTGTTTTTTTTTTTTCTAAAGGTTTTTTAAATAGAAGCTTGTCATTGATTTTTATCTTTTATGCTTTTCTAATATATAAATTTAAGTCTATACATTTCTCTTTAAGCATGGTTTTAGCTGTATCCCATTATGATTCAGTTAAAAATATTTTCTAATTTTCATTGTGGTTTCTTCTTTGGCTCCACTGGTTATTTAGAGGCTTATTAATTAGTTTCTAAACTTTGGTAGAGGGAGGTTTCTAGTTATCTTTCAGTTACTAATTTCAATTTCACTGAGTTCAAAGAATACACTACATAACTTGAAATTTGTTAAGACTTGTTTTATGGCCCAGAATATAGTCAATTTCGTTAAGTGTGAAAGTTGATATTTGAAAAGAATGTGCCTTCTGTAGTTGGTGAGTGAGTGAGTGAGTGAAGTTGCTCAGTTGTGTCCGACTCTTTGCGACCCCATGAACTGTAGCCTACCAGGCTCCTCGGTCCATGGAATTCTCCAGGCAAGAATACTGAAGTGAGTTGCCATTTCCTTCTCCAGGGGATCTTCCCCACCCAGGGATTGAACCGAGGTCTCCTGCATTGTAGGCAGATGCTTTACTATAGCTTCCTCGTTTTTTAATCAGCTCAGTTCAGTTCAGTCACTCAGTCATGTCCGACTCTTTGTGACCCCATGAACCGCAGCACACCAGGCTTCCCTGTCCATCACCAACTCCTGGAGCCTACCCAAACCTATGTGCATTGAGTTGGTGATGCCATCCAACCATCTCATCCTCTGTCATCCCCTTCTCCTCCTACCCTCAATCTTTCCCAGCATCAGGGTCTTTTCCAATGAGTCAGCTCTTCACTGACTCAGGTGGCCAAAGTATTGGAGTTTCAGCTTCAACATCAGTCCTTCCAATGAACACCCAGGACTGATCTCCTTTAGGATGGACTGGTTGGATCTCCTTGCAGTCCAAGGGACTCTCAAGAGTCTTCTCCAACACCACAATTCAAAATTCTTCTGCGCTCAGCTTTCTTTTGAAAAGAAACTGACTCTCACATCCATACATGACCACTGGAAAAACCACAGCCTTGACTAGACGGACCTTTGTTGACAAAGTAATGTCTCTGCTTTTTAATATGCTGTCTAGGTTGGTCATAACTTTCCTTCCAAGGAGTAAGCGTCTTTTAATTTCATGGCTGGAATCACCATCTCCAGCGGTTTTGGAGCCCAGAAAAATAAAGTCACCCACTGTTTCCCCTGTTTCCCCATCTATCTTTTTTTAATAGTAGTCTATAAATGTCAGGGAAATTCATTAATTATGTTGTTCAAATCATCCATTTCTCTACCAATTAAAAAAATCTATTTGTTCTATCAGTTGCTGAGGGAAAGATGTTAAAAATATAAACTAAAATTGAAGGTTTTAGCCATTTCTCCTTTAATTCTGTCAGATTTTGCTTTATGTATTTTGAAATTATATTGTTATGTGCATATAAATTTAGGACTGTCAGATATTTCTGTTGGATTAACCCTTTTATCATCATAAAATGTACGTTTGTTTTTAGTAGTACGACGTGGTGATGGACAGGGAGGCCTGGCGTGCTGCAATTCATGGAGTCGCAGAGTTGGACACGACTGAGGGACTGAACTGAACTGGACTAGTCATAAAATTTACTTTGTCTGATATATAAAAATATCTTAATCAAAATAAACACCAACTTTATTTTGGTTGGTGCTTGCATTGTATCTTTTTTCATCCTTTAACCTTTCTGTATTTTTATATTTAAGATATGTCTCTTATAAATAGCATATAATTGGATTACTTGTTATAGTTTCACATCTGTTCTCTTTTAACTGGAGTATTTAGCCCACTTGCATTTCACCTAAGTACTAATATGTGTGTGTGTGTTGCTCAGTCATGTTCAGTTCTTTGTGATTCCATGGACTGTAGCCTGCCAGGCTCCTCTCTCCATGGATTTCCCAGGCAAGAATACTGGAGTGGGTTGCCATTTCCTACTGCAGGGGATCTTCCCAACCCAGGGATCAAACCCGAGTCTCTAGTGTCTCCTGCATTGACAGATGGATTCTGCACCACCTGGGAAACCCAAGTACTAATATAGTGAGGTTAAATCTATCATAATCTATTTGTCTCCTGCTTGGTCCTATATTCCCACTGGCAAAGGTCACAGATTGAAGTGTGAGGATTTGATTGGAGAAACACTTGAACAGAAACAGGAATACCAGTTAAGAGATTGAGGCAGTTGTTTGGGTGAATAAAAAGGGCAGCTTGGATTAGATTCATGGCAATAAGGTTAGAAGAGATGTGGACAAATTAGTTTTTATAGGTAAGAAATACAGAACTTAGTGACTGAATTTAGGTGTGGGGTGAAAGAGAATAAAGAATCAAAGAAGACTCTTAGATTTCTGGTATAAGCAGATTGGCAGATGATAACTACCATTTAATTTAAAGATTCAGGAGGAGAGAGAGGATTAAGGGAAAAGATGATGAGACTGGTTTTAAGAGAGACCTGGTATGCAGTTGAATATGGGCTTCCCTGGTAGCTTAGACGGCAAAGAATCTACCTGCACTGGAGGAGATCTGGGTTCGATCCCTGGGTCGGGAAGATCCCCTGGAGAAGGGAATGGCAACCCACTCTAGTATTCTTGCCTGGAGAATTCCATGGACAGAGGGGCCTGGTGGGTACAGTCCATGGGGTTACAAAGACTCAGTCGCAACTGAGGGACTAACATTTTCACTTTCATGTAGGACTGGAGGTAACATCTGAGCTGGAGATATTTTTAAAATATTTATTTATTTATTTGGCTGCACAGAATCTTAGTTGTGGCATGTGGATCTTTCAGCTGCAGCATCTGGGACCTGGGCCCCCTTCATTGGGAATGCGGAGTCTTAGCCACCAGGGAAGTCCTGGAGCTGGAGATATTAAATTGGGAACTACGAGACTATGTGGTGGGCTTCCCTGGTGGCTCAGAGGTTAAAGCGTCTGCCTCCAATGCGGGAGACCCGGCTTCGATCCCTGGGTCGGAAAGATCCCCTGGAGAAGGAAATGGCAACCCACTCCACTATTCTTGCCTGGAGAATCCCATGGACTGAGGAGTCTGGTGGGCTGCAATCCACGGGGTCACAAAGAGTCGGACACGACTGAGTGACTTTACTTACTAGACTATGTGGTAATTAAAGCCACAGAATGTTAGGGAATGAGGATAGAAGCAGGAACTTGGAATAAAAACTTGAGGAACATCTAATATTTGAGTTGAGCCAAGGAAACTAAGAAAAAGTGGTCAAAGAGATAATAAAAGGAGAACCAAGAAAGTATAGTGTACAGGAGGCTGGGATGAGAGTATGTTTTAAGAAGAGCACAATAGGGACTTCCCTGGCAATCCAGTGGTTGGGAATTCGCCTTCCAGTGCAGGGGGCATGGTTCGATCCCTGGTCAGGGAACTAAGATCCCACAGGCCTCAGGGCGCAGCCATAAGGTAAAGAAAAATAGAACTGGGCAATAGGTAATTGCTGTATGCTGCTGAGAGTTCAAATTAGATAGGAACTAGAACAACGGGGAATTCCCTGGTGGTTCAGTAGTTAGGACTCTGAAATTCCAGTGCAGGGAGCATAGGTTTGATCCCTACTTAGGGGAACTAAGATCCTGTATACTGCAGGGCACAGTCAAAAAAACAAACAAAAACGACTAAAACAGGTATTCTACAGCATTAGAAAGAGTATGATTGGAGTCGAGGGGAAGGGGAGGTGTGGCACAAGGCTGGAGTAGGTGGTGGAAGGGGAGGTGAGGCAAGAAGATACATTGAGATCACTACACCAGTCGGAACAGTCAGAATAGGCTAGGTTTTACTAGGGCAAGAAACAACCCTCAAATTGCAGTAGGTTAAAGCAGAAACTGGCAACTTTTCCTGCCAAGGGTCACCTAGTAAATATTTTAAGATCTGCAAGCTGCAACTATTATCACAGGCTACAGAGACTATCATCTCTGTCACAACTTCTCAACTTGGCCATCGTAATGCAAGAGTAGCCAAAGTGCTAGCAAAAGGGTGTGGCTGTGTCCCAGCAAACCTATGTTTAGGGAAAACGGCGGCAGGGTGGACCTGGCCTGTGGGCTGTAGTTTGCTGGCCCCTGGACTGAAGAACTCTGCCGCTGCTGCTGCTGCTAAGTCACTTCAGTCATGTCCAACTCTGTGAGACCCCATAGACAGCAGCCAAACAGGCTCCCCCGTCCCTGGGATTCTCCAGGCAAGAACACTGGAGTGGGTTGCCATTTCCTTCTCCCATGCATGAAAGCGAAAAGTGAAAGTGAAGTCATTCAGTCGGCTCTGACTCTTAGTGACCCCACGGACTGCAGCCTACCAGGCTCCCCCGTCCCTGGGATTCTCCAGGCAAGAACACTGGAGTGGGTTGCCATTTCCTTCTCCAATGCATAAAAGTGAAAAGTGAAAGTGAAGTCGTTCAGTCGGCTCTGACTCTTAGTGACCCCATGGACTGCAGCCTATCAGGCTCCTCCGTCCATGGGATTTTCCAGGCAAGAGTACTGGAGTGGGGTGCCACTTTCGCCTTCTCTGAAAGAACTCTGAGGATCACTGAAAAGTGCTGCTCAGATTTCCTTCAGGTAAACCTGCCATGTGGAGCATAGTTGATGGACAGCCCCAGCTGCCACCCCTATGAATCCTTTGCTTTGTATTTAGATCGTGTTTCCCCTCTGCTTCTCAGTCACTGGGGTACTAGTGCTGGCCGATTCCTGTGGGGTTTGGGACTCTTCTAATGGGTAATCCCTCCATCAGATTTCTGAAAGCTTCTCTTTCTGCCCAATCCTTCTTGCCTCTAGACGTGTCAGATTTTCCCTGTGGTCTGATGACTCTCCACACCTACTGTGGCTCCTAACCTTTTCTCCTTCACAGGCATTTGCCCAGATAAATGTCTTACACATCTAACCCTGTCAAGAATTCTGCTTTTTAGAGACTCTAGCACAGCATCTTGGCTTGTTTCCTGCTTGGGCTTCGTGGCCATCATGGGTTGACACGAGGCTCTGATTCACAGTATTCTCACATTAACCCTGGTTGGATGGAGCCTCCATCAGCTAGATTACTGATGTTCACTCTGGCAGGGGGAATGGAACATGGCAAATTGTGCATTAGTTCTTAAGAGCATCCACCTGCAAAGTGTTAGTTGCTCAGTTGTGTCCACTGTTTGCGACCCATGGACTGCATGTAACCTGCCAATCTCCTCTGTCCATGGAATTCTCCAGGCAAGAATGCTGGAGTAGGTAGCCATTCTCTTCTCCAGGGTATCATCCCAACTCAGGGATCAAACCCAGGTTTCCTGAATTTCAGGTAGATTCTTTACCACTGAGCCACCAGGGAAGCCCAAAGAATCCACTTGGGAGTAACACATGTAACTTCCATCCACCTTTCATTGGCCAAGGCAGGTGACATGGCGATCCCTAACTTCAAAGACTGGTGCGGTGGAATCTTACCATGTGCCAGGAAAAAAGAGACACTGTCCTCGTGACAACTGCAATCAGTCTTCTAAAAGTATAAGAAGTGGGAGACATGGAAAGTGCTTTAGAGACCAAGAGACCATCAAACATAGGAAGATTGTCAAACCATGTTCAGGCTCCATGTAACATCAAGAACCATCCTTTCCTTTGGTCCCTGTCTTTTCGGCTGTGAGTTTTTGTCTACTAATACTCAGGTGCTTGGATGCAGGCATAGTGAAAGCAGAGAGTTGGATTCATTCATTTTTTTGATACTTTTTTTTTTTTAAATGATGCCTCCACCTACTATCGGAGAAGGCAATGGCACCCCACTCCAATACTCTTGCCTGGAAAATCCCATGGACGGAGAAGCCTGGAGGCTGCAGTCCATGGGGCTGCTGAGGGTCGGACACGACTGAGGGACTACGCTTTCACTTTTCCCTTTCATACATTGGAGAAGGAAATGGCAACCCAATCCAGTGTTCTTGCCTGGAGAATCCCAGGGACGGGGGAGCCTGTTGGGCTGCCGTCTTGGGGTCTCACAGAGTCGAACACGACTGAAGTGACTTAGCAGCCACCTACTAAGAAAGTGGGGGTTTTGTTTGTTTTGTTTAATTTTATGCCCCAAGCCTAGAACAATGATTGGTCAGTAAAGGTACTTAAGGGTTAAAAGTGGATTCCCTCTCATTGCCACTTTCTTCAGTTCAGTTCAGTTCAGTCGCTCAGTCGTGTCCGACTCTTTGCGACCCCATGAATCGCAGTACGCCAGGCCTCCCTGTCCATCACCATCTCCCGGAGTTCACTCAGACTCATGTCCATCGAGTCGGTAATGCCATCCAGCCATCTCATCCTCTTCTCCTACTGCCCCCAATCCCTCCCAGCATCAGAGTCTTTTCCAATGAGTCAACTCTTCCCATGAGGTGGCCAAAGTACTGGAGTTTCAGCTTCAGCATCATTCCCTCCAAAGAAATCCCAGGGTTGATCTCCTTCAGAATGGACTGGTTGGATCTCCTTGCAGTCCAAGGGACTCGCAAGAGTCTTCTCCAACACCACAGTTCAAAAGCATCAATTCTTCGGCACTCAGCCTTCTTCACAGTCCAACTCTCACATCCATACCTGACCACAGGAAAAACCATAGCCTTGACTAGACGGAACTTAGTCTGCTTTTGAATATGCTATCTAGGTTGGTCATAACTTTTCTTCCAAGGAGTAAGCGTCTTTTAATTTCATGGCTGCAGTCACCATCTGCAGTGATTCTGGAGCCCCCCAAAACAAAGTCTGACACTGTTTCCACTGTTTCCCCATCTATTTCCCATGAAGTGATGGGACCAGATGCCATGATCTTGGTTTTCTGAATGTTGAGCTTTAAGCCAACTTTTTCACTCTCCTCTTTCACTTTCATCAAGAGGCTTTTTAGCTCCTCTTCACTTTCTGTCATAAGGGTGGTGTCATCTGCATATCTGAGGTTATTGATATTTCTCCCGGCAATCTTGATTCCAGCTTGTGTTTCTTCCAGTCCAGCGTTTCTTATGATGTACTCTGCATAGAATTTAAATAAGCAGGGTGACAATATACAGACGTGACGTACTCCTTTTCCTATTTGGAACCAGTCTGTTGTTCCATGTCCAGTTCTAACTGTTGCTTCCTGACCTGCATACAGATTTCTCAAGAGGCAGGTTAGGTGGTCTGGTATTCCCATCTCTTGAAGAATTTTCCACAGTTTATTGTGATCCACACAGTCAAAGGCTTTGGCATAGTCAATAAAGCAGAAATAGATGTTTTTCTGGAACTCTCTTGCTTTCTCCATGATCCAGCGGATGTTGGCAATTTGATCTCTGGTTTCTCTGCCTTTTCTAAAACCAGCTTGAACATCAGGGAGTTCACGGTTCACGTATTGCTGAAGCCTGGCTTGGAGAATTTTGAGCATTACTTTACTAGCATGTGAGATAATTGCAATTGTGCAGTAGTTTGAACATTCTTTGGCATTGCCTCTCTTTGGGATTGGAATGAAAACTGACCTTTTCCAGTTCTGTGGCCACTGCTGAGTTTTCCAAATTTGTTGGCATATTGAGTGCAGCACTTTCACAGCATCATCTTTCAGGATTTGAAATAGCTCAACTGGAATTCCATCACCTCCACTAGCTTTGTTTGTAGTGATACTTTCTAAGGCCCACTTGACTTCACATTCCAGGATGTCTGGCTCTAGATGAGTGATCACATCATCATGATTATCTGGGTTGTGAAGATCTTTTTTGTACAGTTCTTCCGTGTATTCTTGCCACCTCTTCTTAATATCTTCTGCTTCTGTTAGGTCCAGACCATTTCTGTCCTTTATTGAGCCCATCTTTGCATGAAATGTTCCCTTGGTATCTCTAATTTTCTTGAAGAGATCTCTAGTCTTTCCCATTCTGTTGTTTCCCTCTATTCCTTTGCATTGATCGCTGAGGAAGGCTTTCTTATCTCTTCTTGCTGTTCTTTGGAACTCTGCATTCAGATGCTTCTATCTTTCCTTTTCTCCTTTGCTTTTTGCCTCTCTCCTTTTCACAGCTATTTGTAAGGCCTCCCCAGACAGCCATTTTGCTTTTTTGCATTTCTTTTCCATGGGGATGGTCTTGATCCCTGTCTCCTGTACAATGTCATGAACCTCATTCCATAGTTCATCAGGCACTCTATCTATCAGATCTAGGTCCTTAAATCTATTTCTCACTTCCACTGTATAATCATAAGGGATTTGATTTAGGTCATACCTGAATGGTCTAGCGGTTTTCCCTACTTTCTTCAATTTCAGTCTGAATTTGGTAATAAGGAGTTCATGATCTGAGCCGCAGTCAGCTCCTGGTCTTGTTTTTGTTGACTGTATAGAGCTTCTCCATCTTTGGCTGCAGAGAATATAATCAATCTGATTTCGGTGTTGACCATCTGGTGATGTCCATGTGTAGAGTCTTCTCTTGTGTTGTGGGAAGAGGGTGTTTGCTATGACCAGTGCGTTTTCTTGGCAAAACTCTATTAGTCTTTGCCCTGCTTCATTCTGCATTCCAAGGCCAAATTTGCCTGTTACTCCAGGTGTTTCTTGACTTCCTACTTTTGCATTCCAGTCCCCTATAATGAAAAGGACATCTTTTTTGGGTGTTAGTTCTAAAAGGTCTTGTAGGTCTTCATAAAACCGTTCAACTTCAGCTTCTTTAGCATTGCTGGTTGGGGCATAGACTTGGATAACTGTGATATTGAATGGTTTGCCTTGGAGACAAACAGAGATCATTCTGTCATTTTTTAGATTGCATCCAAGTACTGCATTTTGGACTCTTGTTGTCCATGATGGCTACCCCATTTCTTCTGAGAGATTCCTGCCCTCAGTAGTAGATATAATGGTCATCTGAGTTAAATTCACCCATTCCAGTCCATTTTAGTTCGCTGATTCCTAGAATGTTGACGTTCACCCTTGCCATCTCTTGTTTGACCACTTTCAATTTGCCTTGATTCATGGACCTGACATTCCAGGTTCCTATGCAATATTGCTCTTTACAGCACTGAGCGCAGGCACCACTTTCTTAGGGATTACAAATTGTGTGGTGTATGTGTCCTTCCAAACCTTTTTATATGCATAGACATATATTTAAAAATTAAAACCAGAACTTTATAGTTTTCTGAAACCCCTTCTTCAAAAAAACTGAGTAAATATATATATTTTTGTTTTTTACATGCATGCATTGCTTTATTTACTTATTTCATTTATTTGGTTGCGCTGGGTCTTTGTTGCTGCACGTGGGCTTTCTCTAGTTGCAGAGAGCAGGGGCTACTCTCTAGGTACAGTGCACAGGCTTCTCCTTGCAGTCACATGGACTTCAGTAGTTGCAGTACAGTGGCTCATTAGCTGTGGCTCGCAGACCCTAGAGTATGCAGGTTTCAGTCATTGCGACTTGAGGGCTCTAGAGCATGGGCTCCGTTGTTTCAAGGCATGTGGAATCATCCCGGACCAGGGATCGAACTTGTGTCTCCTGCCAATGCAGGGGATTCCTATCCACTGTGCCACCAGGGAAGTCCCTGAGTAAATATTTTAAAGGATAGATTCAATATTAGAATCGTTTGGTTTGCAAGGGACAGAAATGTAATTTAAATTGGCTTCAGCAGAAAAAAACATGGGTGGAAAGGCTTTATTTATTCACATACTAAATTCCTATGGACAGCTGATTTTAGGCCCAATTGGGTCCAGCTACCCAAACTTTGTCTTCATGAATTTTTCACCAGTTCATGGCTTTGAGTTCCTTTGTTTGGCTTCTTGGATCAACTGTTCTATGTGAAGTCAAGATGGCCATTGACGTTCCAGACGCACTCCACTGGCTCTTCTTTCCGGAAGACTGGAAAAGTCACAGGGTGTTCTCTAATTTGATCCTCATTCTGATCACATGCCCTCCCCTAAACCATTCAATTTGCTTGTAGGAGGGTGACTACACTGATTGATGAAGCTGAAGTTGCATGCCTGGGACTGGGAGATGGAGCCGGCCCCACCTAAGGGGTCTGTGAATAGGAGAGGAGGGGTTCTCCAGAGAATGTTGGGTGGAGGGGGGCTGTTTCTAGCAGGAAGGGAAACAAGTGCCAGAAAGCTGAAACAACAGATTTCCATTAAAAGTGGAGTTGTTTTTCTCAAAGGATTTATTTCACATTTTGATGAGTACTAATAAATTGCCTCCAAAAGTGTTGTACCAGTTCATACTCCCACCAACAGCAATGTATGTATTCTTTTTTTATCCTTACTCATGTGAGCACTGAACATTATCAGCTGCATTAATTTTTTGCCAATTTAATGGACAAAAATGGTAGTTCATTATTGTCTTAATTTGCATTGCCCTGACCCTAGTGAATATGAGCAACTTTTCTTATGTTTATTAGCCTTTTGTATTTAGTCTATAAATTGTCTTATTACTTTTGCCCTTCTTTTCAATTGGGTTTTCTAACTTTTTCTTACTGACTTACAGGAGCCTGTTGTATATTAAGGGTGGTAATTAACCTTATCTATGTCTTAAATGTTGCCAACACTCCCAGCTTAGCATTCAGTTTTTAACTTTGTGGGGCTTCTCACTGTAATCAAATCTGTTATATTTTTCCTTATGGTTTATGAATTTTATGTCTCATAGAAGTCCTTCCCATCCCCAAATTATAAAAAAAAAATCCTTCTATATTTCTTTTTGGTGCTTTTATAGTTTGACTCTTCATACTTGGATATTTAATCCATCTGGAATTCATTTTTATGTATGGATTTCACTTTTTTTTTTCCATAGATAGATAGCCACTTGTTCTAGCACAGTCTCCTTTCCTTGTTGGTTTGAAATGCTGTTTTTATCCTGTGCTAAATTCCCATGTGGTGGGAGGGGGAGACTGAGGGACAACTCAGACGATACACTGAATGAGAGTGAGGGGAAGAGGTGGGTACAGGGTGAGCACAGGGCAAAGGTGTGAAACTGTGAAGCAGGGAGAGGAACATGATAGGGAAAGGGAGTCAGGTGTTTAGGTCAGTTGGGGGCACGTTACCTTGAAGCGTTCGTGGACATGAAGGACTTTTTAATAGAAAACCATAATAGAGGCTTATCTTATTACACAATATTCACCATACACAGACTGCTTCTGGATCTTTCTGTTGACCTATTTGCCTATTCAGGTACTTGGTCATTCTGAGACAGGCTGGGACCTGAGCCGTTTTGCTGCAGTGCTACAGTACTTGCGCCTGGACAAATGTCTCCTTGAGCAACAAAATACAAAGAAATTATAAGGGACTAAAAATAACTGAATGCATGCGCAGATGGGGCAAATTCTGGGTAACGAGATACAAAAAGCTAAAAAAAAAAACAAACAAACCAACCCAACCACCACTTCTGAAGAGCTAGGAACAGAAGCAGAGTACTGTGAATGCCCCTTGCTCTCAACACCACCCAAGGGGTGGGCAAACCACCCAAGTAACCCCTCTGCGCCAACCCCTAGACACACCCCAACCCCCTCCCCATATAGGGAACCAGCCTGCCCCCCTTCTTGGGGAGCGAGCAAGGGAAATTTTCTCTTGTTTTTGCTCCCCGCTGCTAGAGCAGGGGCCCCAGTAAAGCCTTGCCTGAATTTCTTGTCTGGCCTCTAATAAATTTCTGTTGATTGAGGAAGGCTAAGACCCCTGGTCGGTGTCAATTCTACAAATGTTTGGATCTACTACAGATGAAGATAAATCTTGTTCTTACGGTAATAGCAACTGTTTGATGGTACATTTCGATTAGTGGTAATGCAAGCAATCTGCACCCAGCCCATTATCCACATTTTTAAAAAACATTTTTTCCTCTTGGTACTCATTTATTCTTCCAGATGAATTTTAGAGTTATCTTTCTGGTTTTCATCAAAGGAATTGGAATTTTAACCTGAAGTGCACTGGATTTAGAGAGTAATTTGGAGAGAATTGACAGCTTTACCAAAGTTTTCTTCCATTGTAAGAAAGTGGCATACATCTCTCCATTTATTCAGGTCTTCTTGTATGTCCTCAGTAAAATTTATTCCTCTGTATTTCAGCTGTAATTGCTGTTATGAATAAAATCATTTTTCTAACATTTTAAAATTGGTTTTTGTCGGTAAAAAAGAAAGCTATTGATTTTTCTATATTTTTCTCTTAACTGGCCATTTTATTGAACTTGCTGATTAGATCTACAAGGCTTCAGTTGAATCATTGACTTTTCTAAGTAGATGATAATATAATCAGCTTGTAGTGATTATTTTACTCTTTTTCCAATATCTATATCTCATTTCTTTTTTCAGATTAACTCTTTTGTTTTGATTATTTCTTTTTATTGACCTTTGTATAGCTTTACTGATGAATAATTGATAATACAAGGAACTACTTGTATTTAAAAATGTACACTTTGATAAGTTTTCATATATGAGTATACCTGTGAAGGGGCTTCTCTGATGTCTTAGTGGTAAAGAATCCACCTGCCAATGCAGAAGTCTCGGGTTCGATCCCTGGGTCTGGAAGATCCCCTGGAGAAGGAAATAGCAACCCACTCTGGTATTCTTGCCTGGGGAATCCCAAGGACAGAGGAGACTGGCTGGCTACTGTCCATGGGGGTCACAGAGAGTCAGATATAACTAAGAGACTAAATAGCAGCACCACCTGTAAAGCTATCACCAAGTCAAGATAATGAGCATATCCATTGCCCCAAGAAGATTCCTTGTTTCCCCTTTTAATCTCTTGCTCTTACTGTCCTCTACCTTTTCCTCGCATCTGTAGGTAACCACAGATGTGTTATCTGTCCCTATAGATTAGTTTGCATTTTCCAGATATTATTAATTCATGGAATCATACAGGACATACTGTTTGTTGCCTGGCTTCTTTCATGTAGCATAGTCATTTTGAGATTCATCTATGTTGTTGTGTGTATCAACAGTCCATTGCTTCTTTTTGCTGAGTAGTATTCCATGGTATGGATATTATAATTTGTTTATTCATTCACTTGTTGATGGGCATTTGGGTTTCCAGTGTTGGCTATTACAAACAAAGCTTCTGTGAATGTCTCCATAGAGGGCTTTGTGTGGTTATATGCTTTCATTTCTCTTGGGTTGATAACTTGTGAGCGGAATTGCTGGTCATAGGGTAGGTATCTGTTTAACGTTTTAAGACACTGGCAAACTGGTTTCCACAGTGGTTGTACCACTTTACATTTTCGCCAGCAGTGTATGAGAGTTCCATTTGCTCCACATTCTAACCAACACTTGGTACTGTCATTGAAAAAATATTTAAAGCTATTCCAGTATTGATATATCACTGTAGTTTTCATGTGCATTTCCCTAATGACTGATAATGAACATCCTTCCATATGCTTATTTGCCATCTGTATATCTTCATGGTCGAAGTGTTTGTTCAAATCTTCTGCCCTTTAAAAAAAAATTCAGTTATTTGTTTTCTAATGAAGTTTTAGCATTCTTTATATATTCTGAATGAAACTCCTTTATCACATACATACTTTTCAAATACTCTCCTAGTCTGAGACCTGTCTTTTTATTCCTATAACAGTGTCTTTCAGATAGCAGACAGCTTTAATTTTTATAAAGTCCAATTTTTCAACTTTTTCTTTTAAAGTGTTTTATCTGAGAAATCCTTGCCTAACTGAAGGTGGCAAAGATTTTCTCCTATGTTTTCTAGAAATTTTATACTTTTGGGCTTATGTTTAGGTCTTAGATGAACTTTGAATTAATTTTTATATTTGATGTGAGGTATTTTGTTTTGAATATGGATATCTACTTCTCCCAGAACCATTTGTTGAAAAGATTATCCTTCTACCCCTTAGACTGCCTTTGCATCTTTGTTAAAAATCAATTAATCATACGTGTGTGAGTCTACTTATAGACTTTCTACTCTCTTTCTTTGGTCTATTTGTCTATCTTGATGCCAACATGCAATAGCTTCCTGATAACCTTGAGTTTACGTAGTGTAAGTCTTCCAACTTGTTTTCTTATTTATTTATTTATTTGGCTGCATCAGGTCTTAGTTTCAGCTCCAGTTGAGGTACGTGGCCTCAGTAGCCCTGCAGCATGTGGGATCTTGGTTGTTTTGTAGGGAATCAAACCCGCGTCCCTTGCACCAAAAGGCAGATTCTTAACCACTAGACTACCAAGGAAGTCCCAACTTGTTTTCTTTTTAAGTGAGGCAGTTTATTAACCCAGCATTTGTTCTGGAAATGTTTTTTAAATTTTTATTTATTTATTTATTTTTGGCTGTCCTGGGGCTTCATTGCTTCCTGGGTTTTGCTCTAGTTGCAGTGAGTGGGGGGAACTCTCTAGTTACGATGCGCAGGCTTCTCACCGAAGTGGCCTCTCTTGTTGTGAAGCAAGGGCTCTAGGGCACATGGGCTTCAGTAGTTGTGGTTCCCGGGCTCTAGACCACAGGATCAACAGTTACAGCCCATGGGCTTGGTTGCTCTGAGGCATGTGGGATCTTCCCTGATCAGGGATGGAACCCCTGTCTCCTGCATTGGCAGGTGGATTCTCTACCACTGAGCCACGAGGGAAGCCCCCAAGCATTTGTTCTAATGCTTCTCATTGGCAGCTGCCCTGTCTGGCATTCTGTTCATATCTCTCTATCTTTGAGGTGCCAGCTTGTGACCACCATTTGCTCCTTGTCTGCCATTTTCAGCCCTTCCAGGGTTTGGAGGAATTGGCAGGCCACGCTCTTGGAGCCGCAGTGAAGTTGCTGGATGTGAGGTGGCTGCTCTGATGTCCCCATAGCTCTTGGTCATGGAACCTATCTTGCACATCTCCAGAGACAGAGGTGCAGCACCGTGGAAGCCATTCCACAGCTCTCGCTGTAGTTAGTAAGGTCTTTATGCTTGGCCATCTTGATGGTGTCTGCCCATCCAACGGCTTTCAGCTTCCTGGAAAAAGGCTGCCAAAGCCCTGATGAACTCCTGCTGGTTCACCTCTTTTATGGTAACTCCAGGCACTGTGGCTTCCTTGCTGCCAACCATAGGGAAGGGCTCTCCAATGTTCCCCTCCTCCTTCCTTTTTGAGGCTGTTTTGTCTATTCTAAGTCCCTTGTGTTTCCCTAAGAATTTTAGAATCAGCTTTTCAGTTTCTAAAAAAAAATCCTGCTGGGAATTTGACTGGGGTTTTATTGAATTTATAGGCTAATTGGGGGGAAATTGATATTTTAACAATATCAAGTCTTCTGATCCATGAGCTTGGTATATCTCCATCTTATTGAGTCTCTTGATTTTTCTAAGCAGTGTTTTGTAGTTTTCAGTGTACAGGTCTTCTGTATTCTTTGTCAAACTTATCTCTAAGTAGTTCATATCTTTTGATGCTAACTTCCAGATGTTCAAGCTGGTTTTAGAAAAGGCAGAGGAACCAGAGATCAAATTGCCAACATCTGCTGGATCATGGAAAAGGCAAGAGAGTTCCAGAAAAACATCTATTTCTGCTTTATTGACTATGCCAAAGCCTTTGACTGTGTGGATCACAATAAACTGTGGAAAATTC
The DNA here is from genome assembly GCF_001704415.2 of Capra hircus. Lineage (NCBI taxonomy): Eukaryota > Metazoa > Chordata > Mammalia > Artiodactyla > Bovidae > Capra > Capra hircus. The sequence goes on along the minus strand of NC_030826.1, from coordinate 38,879,789 downwards.
TTCAAGAGATGGGAATACGAGACCACCTGATCTGCCTTTTGAGAAACCTATATGCAGGTCAGGAAGCAACAGTTAGAACTGGACATGGAACAACAGACTGGTTCCAAATAGGAAAAGGAGTACGTCAAGGCTGCATATTGTCACCCTGCTTATTTAACTTCTATGCAGAGTACATCATGAGAAACGCTGGGCTGGAAGAAGCACAAGCTGGAATCAACATTGCTGGGAGAAATATCAATAACCTCAGATATGCAGATTACACCACCCTTATGGCAGAAAGTGAAGAAGAACTAGAAAGCCTCTTGATGAAAGTGAAAGAGGAGAGTGAAAAAGTTGGCTTAAAGCTCAACATTCAGAAAATGAAGATCATGGCATCCGGTCCCATCACTTCATGGGAAATAGATGGGGAAACAGTGGAAACAGTGTCAGACTTTATTTCTGGGGGCTCCAAAATCACTGCAGATGGTGACTGCAGCCATGAAATTAAAAGACGCTTACTCCTTGGAAGAAAAGTTATGACCAACCTAGACAGCGTATTCAAAAGCAGAGACATTACTTTGCCAGCAAAGGTCCGTCTAGTCAAGGCTATGGTTTTTCCAGTGGTCATGTATGGATGTGAGAGTTGGACTGTGAAGAAGGCTGAGCGCCAAAGAATTGATGGTTTTGAACTGTGGTGTTGGAGAAGACTCTTGTGAGTCCCTTGGACTGCAAGGAGATCGAACCAGTCCATTCTGAAGGAGATCAGCCCTGGGATTTCTTTGGAGGGAATGATGCTGAAGCTGAAACTCCAGTACTTTGGCCACCTCATGCAAAGAGTTGACTCATTGGAAAAGACCCTGATGCTGGGAGGGACTGAGGGCAGGAGGAGAAGGGGACGACAGAGGATGAGATGGCTGGATGGCATCACGGACTCGATGGACGTGAGTCTGAGTGAACTCCATGAGTTGGTGATGGACAGGGAGGCCTGGCGTGCTGCGATTCATGGGGTTGCAAAGAGTCGGACATGACTGAGGGACTGAACTGAACTGTACAAATTTTTTTAATTAAAAATTTTTTGTTATTATTATTTTTTGGCTGCATCACATGGCATTCAGGATGTTAGGTGCCCCACCAGGTATTGAATCCACACTCTGTGCAGTGAAAGCATGACGTCTTAACCACTGAACCACCAGGGAAGTCCTGGGGGTTGTTTTTTTTTAATTGCCATTTCCACATGTTCATTGCTAGACTATAGCATTGCTAGACTATTGATTTTGTAGACTGGTCTTACATCTCACATGCATGTGTGCTAAGTCGCTTGAGTTGTGTCCAACTCTCTGAGACCCTATGAACTATAGCCCCCAAGGCTCCTCTGTCCATGGGGATTCTCCAGGCAAGAATACTGGAGTGGGTTGCCATGCCCTCCTCCAGGGGCTCTTCCTGACCCGGGGATAGAACCCGAGTCTCTTATGTCCCCTGCATTGACAGGTAGGTTCTTTACCACTAGTGCCTCCTGGGAAGCCCCATCTCAGTCTTGCTAAACTCATCTATTAGTTCTAGTATCTATTTTTTTAGGTTCCATCAGATTTTGTACATGGACATTCACACTGTCTTCACATAAAGACAGTTTTAAGTCTTCCTTTCAATTCTAGACGCTTTTCCCCCTTGCCTTAGCACACTGGCTAGAACCTCCAGAACACTGAATTATGATAATGGGAATAACATCTTTGCTTTGTTCTTGATGTTAGCAGGAAATCTGAGGTCCTGTTAGGAAAATTCACACTTTGGGTAGCTCCCTCTATGGGGTCTTGGATTCCTCTTCTCTGTTGAGTCTTCCTATTAGTACAATGCAATGTATTTTAAAACTCCAGTATATTTTTTCTCCATCATATTCAAACAGATTTTTGAAGATGGTGTGGTAAACATGCATAGCCTTCCTGAATCAGAAGTCCAGGGCTTTGTCAGGCAAATGTAAACACAAAAGACTGAAGGTAGAGAGTTAGATGATCTTATAAAATAGAGACTTTGGGCTGAAAAAGGAAGAGAATGAAGACAGAAGGGAGCTGATGGATGGGGAAAACATCTCCAGGTCAATTGTCAGGGGGTTGAAGAACAGTTGTCCAAAGAATAAGTGAACAAAAGGAGTAGAAATGAGGTCAGAGAGGAAAATGTGAGCACTTACAGGTTGGTGAAAATGTCCAGGATGTGAACAAGGGTGTAGGCAGAGGAGAAAGTGATTAGACATGTGAGGGTTGTAGCATGCAGAGGCTGGGACTTTAGAATTACACAGGATGCACTGGGGGTGCAATGCCAAAATACTTCAATAAACTGAAAAGGCAAGGTCGGTAGAGAGCACCAGTGAAAAGGGTAGAGGGTGGCACAGGGCTTTTACAGAAAGTGACAGAGTGATGGAAGCAGCAATGGGGAGCCAGGAAGGACCTGACCTCACCTTCCAACCCTGGCCCTACTTTCTGACCCTGAGGTTGGGGATGAGATTGAGTGGGTGGCTGCCCCAAGAGTGGGTGACAGGACCAGCAATACCTAGGGAGGTTGCAAGACTTTTTCCCCACTTCTTGGGTCCCAGCTCCCCTGCCTTTGGTTACACTTGAAGATTAGAGTCCAGCACTGACTCAGAGCCCAGGGAAAGCAGGGCTGAGCTCAGCTGGCCAGCAGCTAAAAGCAGAGAAGAGCAGGCTCTTTTGTTTCCCTCAGGGGCTCACTTCACTTTCCTGAGCCTCAGTTTTATCAGCTCTAAAATGGAAAGGTTTTAGGGAACTCCTTGGCAGTCCAGCGGTTGGGACTCCACCCTTCCATTGCAGAGGGCAGGGTTCAATCCCTGGGTGGTGCGGGGGGCGCTCCGCAGAAAGAGAGAGGCAGTGGAACTTCCCTCAGCAAAGCCGCGGTCCCGAGGAGAGGTGAGCCTGCTGTCCACCAACCCAGCCCCTACGGTGAGCGAGAAACAATCAGACGCGACACAGGTTCTGCCTAAGCAGTTCCTTTTCACAGAGTGAGGAGCATGTCACTGATAAGGGTACCCCCAATTCAAAATCAGAAAAACAATGGGAAAAGTTAGGCAAGAAACGAGTCATGTCGGACCAAAATATAGCAAAAGAGACTGTAGGGAATAAAGACTCTAGAGCGAATAGTGGGCCATGGGAGCCTTTTGGGGATGATAAAGGGGCAGAAGAGAACAGAGACCCCTCTGATGCCCTGAGACCGGGAGCCCAGGGGAGAGACCTGTGCCCCTCCCTGCCTCCCCCATTTGAGGAAGTTTTAGGAGTACCTTGGGTGGGAAAGACAATGAGGTCACCTTGGAAAAGGAGAACCTATCCCAGGGACCCTTGGGGATCCTCGCTGCCCTTTATTGGCCCGACTCAAGCCTTTCCTGTAAACGTTAACCCGGGGGGGAATAGGCCGGCAGCCTGGTACCCCCTGGGAGGCCAATGATTTAAAAGAGCTTAAAAAGGCAGTGGCAGAGGATGGCCCAAACTCCCCGTGGGCAGAAGCTATTCTCCAGGGCCTGGCTCATCAACCTTGTACGACCCAAGACTGGAAGATGCTATGTAAGGCAGTACTCCCCAGTAACACCTATCTCAAATGGTGTGCCTTTCTCAAGGAAGAGTGTCATGCTTAGGCAGAAAGAAATAAAGTTGCCAACCCTGCTATCCCGGTGACTTTTGGGATGTTATCAGGGACGGCAGATCAATGGAGCACGGGACCTCAACAGGCCACCATTCCTGCTCCTTATACACGTCAGGTATGGTCCATATGTTTGGCCGCCTGGAAAAAGCTTGCGGAGGGCCCCAGTGAGCCCCCTATATCGGGCATCACTCAAAAAAATAATGAAGACCTCTCCACCTTCATAGATCAGGTGGAAAAGAGTATACAGAGAAAATTCCCTCTGGGGCCCCTGAGAGATCAATTTGTTAGGCTATTAGTCTGGGAAGGGATGAACTCAGACCATAAGTTGGCTTGCGCAGGACAGAAAGACCGCCCTATGGAGCGATGGGTTGTAGCCACCAAAGACTTGGGGACACAGAGCCATCAGACCCGCTCTATTTTGACTGCCCTTCAGGCTCAGACTGAAGCTCTTACCGAGGCGATGACCAAAGCCCTCTCTGCTATGACGGCCTCTGGGGGGACCGCATCTAAGGGACCCCTAGTCCCCCCAAAATTGGGTCGATGCTTTGGCTGTGGACAAAAGGGACACTTTAAGAAGGAGTGCCCTCAAGGCGGGGGAAGACCTACTAATCGGCGACCCCCCACTACTCCATGCCTGCGATGTAGGAAGGGATATCACTGGAGGGCAGAGTGCAAATCTAAGTTTGATAATGATGGCAAGCCTTTAAACTAGATGAGAGGCAACCCCCAGCCCCGTCACCCAAAGGGGGACCTCATTTCTCACCAGACCAAATTGAAAAGTTCCTTAAAATACCCTTCCCTGGATGCGGCTCGCTCCGACCCCCTACAAGGCTAATGGGGATCACTAAGGCCAAAGAGCCCCCCAGAGCCAATTGGACTGTGCCTATTGTGCCTGGATTAAGGCCTAAAATAGATATTACCATAGGAGGAAAGAGATTTCGATGTCTGATCGACACAGGAGCTGATCGGACCATCCTCAGGGCAGAGGAGGTCCCACCTAGTTGGAAATTGGTCCCTGGGCCTCAAATATTGGGCGCTGAGGGGAACACTCAATCTAAGGAGACTGCTGAGTGGCTCCCCTGGAAAGATGTTGATGGCTCTACAGGAGAGGTTCGGCCCCTGATAGCTTCTGGATTGAATGCAAATCTGCTTGGCCAGGATATTTTGGGCCAATTATAAGGGCCTTTATGATCTCAATGAGGAAAAATATCAACATTATAAACATTCTCCAATACCAAACTATAGGGGAGATCCTGAATTTGATAAACTTCACAAGGGAGAGCCTCTAACCCGATAGAAGGTGCCCCCCCCAATCCTAAGGGCCACTGCCCCCCAGGTCCCTCCTATACAATGGAAACCCGGACCCCCAATATGGGTGGAGCAGTGGCCCCTTCCATCCACTAAGCTACAAGCCCTTAGAGAAATCATCTCTGAACAACTAAATTTGGGACATATCCACCCTTCTACTAACCCTTGGAATACCCCGATATTTGTAATTAAAAAATCCTCAGGAAAATGGAGGATGTTACAAGATCTTAGATTAATGAGAGAATGATCATCCAAGGGACACCCCTAAGGGGGTTACCCTGGATACCAGCTATTCCTAGTAATCTATGTCTTATGGTAATAGATATTAAAGACTGTTTCTTTTCTATACCTCTACAATCCCAAGATTGTGAAAAGTTTGCCTTTTCGGTACCCTCCGCTAACTTTGAGGGGCCTGATGAGCATTTTGAATGGACAGTTTTACCACAGGGAATGGCAAACAGCCCTGCCTATTGTCAAAATTATGTATCTCCAGCCAGTTAGAGGTCTGACATATATTAAATTGTATGTTTATATGGATGATATCATCTTGGGTGCCCCTACTGCTGAACAGCTGACAGAAGCGTATAAAATTTTACGAAAGTGTCTATCAAAAGGGAGACTCCATGTATCCTCTGACAAAGTCCAGGTTGTTCCGCCTTTTAAGATTCTGGGATCTCAGCTGTCCCTAGAAGGTTTGAGCCCCTAAAACCCCAGCTATACATCCAAGATTCCTACTCCCTGACTGGCCTACAACGGGTCTTGGGAGAACTCAATTGGCTACGACCCTGGATCCCTGTTTCAACAGGTCAACTCTTGCCCCTCTTTGATCTATTAAAAGATAGACAGCCCAATGATGAGATAACCCTTCTACCTTCCCCCAAAAAGATCATTCAAGACATTTAAAGGGCCCTCGATGGGGCCCAGCTTGCCAGGTATACTCCTGAAGAGAGTCTACAATTGTGGGTCCTGCCTAGTCTGTCCTTACTTATGGCAGCCTTGGTCCAGGGGGGAAAGCCTCTACAGTGGATTCACATCTCTTTGGGGGGAACTCCCCGAGTCTATACCTGTATAGATCAAATGGCTGACTTAATACAGAAGGGAAGAGATATCGCAGTCTGATGCTATGCGCATGAACCCGATAAGATTGTTATCCCACATAGACTATCAGATTTTGAATGGATTCAAAGAAACAATGGGAGATGAGCTTTAGCCCTGGAGGGGTACCTAGGCATCCTTGACTGTCATTATGGGCCACACAAATGGGTTACTTTTTTTGGTCGCCTAGATTGGAGGGCGCCCCAACTATTTCTCTTTAAGCCTATACCAGATGCCCTCAATGTTTTTACTGATGGAGGAAAGCATGGTGCAACAGTCGTGTTCCAGCCACCACAGCAGTCACAACAGCCAGATCAACATATACGAAAATATTTTGGGCCTTGTGAGGGGTCCGCACAGTTTGAAGAATTATTTGCTGTTGTCATGGTGCTCACAAAAGCCCCTGAACCCATGAATCCGTTTCCTGACAGTCTTTATGTAGTAAACTTGCTTCCAGGATTGCTAAATTCTCACATAGGGCTAGCTAACAATCTTATTACTCCCCTTATGATACAAGCCCGTACCCTGTTACTTGAACGGGTTAACCCCATTTATGGGGTTATCTTAGGGGTCAAAATTTACCTGGATTGCTTTCAACGGGAAATTCCCTGGCAGAGCGGGCTCCCTTACAATCCAAGCTTATAACTTACAAGATGCCTATGATCTTTACCATCTTACTCATATAAATTGGAGAGGGCTACATAAAAGGTTTCCACAGATCCTTATTAGAGAATTAAAGAAAATTATACATACTTATAAATCCTGTCTTCCTTATTTACAAGTATCGCCTTTACAGCCCCCAGGAGTAAACCCTCGAGGGCTAAAACCCAATGTGCTATGGCAAACTGATGTGACCCATTATTCTCCTTTTGGAAAACTTAAGTATGTTTTTGTGTCTATTGACACTTACTGGCATGCCTGTTGGGCTACTGCCCACACAGGAGAAAAAGCAAAACATGCTCAAAGCCATTTTTTACAATGTTTTGCGACGTTGGGTGCCAGTTTCTGTGGGGGGCGCTCCACAGAAAGAGGCAGTGGAACTTCCTCAAAGCCAAGGGGTCCGGAGGAGAAGGGAGCCTGCTGTCCCCCAACCCAGCCCCTACGGCGAGAGAGACACAATCAAATGTGACAGGGGTTTCATCTAAGCAGTTCCGCTTTATTGTCACAAACTCTTGGTTTATAAAGGCAAGCAAGGGGGTTTTACAAGGGACTTTCTATAGTTGCACCAATCACGTTAAAGGTCAAATCTTAATATGCCATAGTTGCACCAATCACATTAAAGGTCAAGTCGTCATGTGCTTCATTGTAAGGAGTCTATGGTGATCACGTGCTGTCCATGTGCACGGAAATCAAGAGAGCCAATCAAAAGTTTTAACAAACAACTTAGGCCGGGCCCTCATCTCTTCCGCCAGGCGCCATCTCAGCTCTAAACCGCAAAGCTAGCCTTTCTTTTTTCAAGGTTTCCCATTTAGGGCCCCACAGGGTGGGGAATTAAGATCTCATGAGCCATGTGCTGTGGCCAAAAATGAAAAACAAAAAAAAAAAAAAAAAACCTGTTGTTAATAAATAGGATTTTATACACAGAGGATTAAATAAAAGTGTCCTAAGTGCTTAGGAATGGCCCCAACTATGATTATGTTATATTCCTTAGGTTAGACTCTAATTTCCTTGTTTCCCTACAAACAGCTCCCTGATTTTGACCAGAAGCCCATCCACCCCTGACTCAGGCTGAATCCACCTCACCTCTTGACAGTGAAAAGCTGGGGCCCATTCCTCAGGGCTGCTTCTGAGCCTTGAAGGTCATCCCTGAATCACCAGCTGTCACAACCTCTAAGATACTAGCATCAGATTTTGGGCTGGACCTGGATGGAAACCACCGCAGGACCAGGAGCGAGGGCTGCACGTCCTGTGAGGAGAGGAACCAGGAAGCAAAGTGACCATCAAGGCCACAGGGGCAGTCTAGGCCGGTGTGGTGGGTGAGGAAGGCGCTTTGCTGGTCTCGCAGCCGGTGGAGGAGGGCTGCTCTCCTAGGGGACTGGCAGTGACAGAGTTCAGGGCTGGTTACTCTGTGTGAAGCGCCTCCTCTCTGCGATCCTCCTGTTTTCTAGATCCACAAGCACAGAAGTCCAGAGAGAATTGCCCGAGAACTCAGTGGGAGCAGTTATGGAGCCTGGCCTCTGTGCCTACGGCTCACTCCCCTCTCAATCCTTGCCTTCGTATCCACCTCGAGACAGCAGAGGCTGGCTTCTTTTCCTCTTACCTCCCAATGTCTAGAAGAGGGGTCCTGCTTCTCGTAGATGCTCCGAAAACATTTCTCGGTCACTGAAGGACTGTTGGGCACTGTACCAAATGGCTTATATCTGCGTGCTCTCTCTCTAATCTTCCCTCATTTTACAGATGAGGAAACTGGGGAACAAAGAAGCTAAGTGCTTAGAAAGGTGAGTAGCTGTGAGAAGAGATCTGGGTTTAAATCCTGCCTCTGGCACTAATTAGCTTTGTGTCCTTGGGCAAGTCACTTCACTTCTCTGAGCCTTGGTTTTCTCATCTGAAAGTGGCTCATCTCATGGGATTGGTGTGGGGCCTGAGAGTCCTGGCTCAGGGTGGAGACAGAGAGGGCTGAAGACTGGGGCTTGAGTCATTTCTTTGGGAGGGAGCCTTGCTTCTTTCCTGGGAGGTGGTGAAAGGTAAAGGAAACGGGTTTGGGGAATGGACAGACCTGAATTCTTATCCCATGCACACGTTGTGGGACCTTAGGGAAGGGACTGATACTTCTTTTTACTTTCCTATTGAAATTTAAATTCAGTTTCCACATCAGTAAAAAGGGGGAAAGCCTCTTGGGTTTATTGTGAGGATTAAATGAGGCCATCTTGCGAGTGCCCATAGTAGGTGATTAATAAACACAGTGTCCAGGTGTCCCCTCTACCAACCTTCCAGAAGAATCTCTCCAATGCAGCCTCTGTCCTGACCTTGTCTCCTTTAACCTGGCAAGTCTCTAACAGCTCTATAAAGAGTTCATTTCTCGCTTTGGTCTCCCCTTCCCCAATCTTGTTTGCTCCCCCAGCCAGCCAACTGGAAGAGGACATGCTCTAGGTGGCTGGCAGTTCGAAGAGAATGCCCGCTTGCTCACTCACTCCCTGCCCCCCAGCCCCTCCTTGGGCGACTCCTCCCTGTCCACTGCTATGGGTTCTTTCTGAATCGTGGCACTTAAAAGCCACATGGGCATATGCAGGGCGCACCCCAAGCTTCTTATCTGGGCATTTTACCATTGACAGCTCCTTCTCCAATGTTAACCTACCCCCATCCAGTCTCTCTTGCTGCCATTCCTGCTCAGCCTTCTATACCCCTCGTCTCCCACTTCAAGCATGCCCCTTGGCTGAGAACACCCTCCTCCATCTTCTCCAGCCAGTAAAGTCCCGCTCTCCTTTCAAGGCCCACCTCCGGTATCAATTCTCTCTCTAATAAAGCTTTTCAGACCCATTTTCCTGTAGGAAATTGCTCAACCTCCGGGCTGGCCATCCACACTGTTCACAAGGGCAGCGGGATGGAGTCCAGGATGACAGCTGCTCAGCTTTGGCTTCTCTGGGAGGAGGACAGGTACGACTGGCCTCCTGTCCATTCCCCTTCACCCCTACCCTGTCCAGGCAGCTGAACACTGGCGCAGAGCCCTGCATGGTCCCCTGTGTTTGTCCTCACCCCCCATATGGGCTCTGAGCCCCAGAGGTAGCAGGTGTACCTTTCATCCGGCAGGAAGGCTCCGACTCCACCCCACTTGGCTGAGTGCGAAGCTGTGTAGTACAGATGGGGATGTTGAAAATATCCGTGACATATTCCAAACTGGCCTACTTTCCTATCACGAGAGTCTGAGACGGAGACGGGCGAGGATGAGTGAGATGGGAGCTTGGGACCTGTTCCCACCTCCTTCCTCTCTTGGCTCAGTTGTTAGACAGGAGAGGGGTTTGCAACCTTTTCCAGCCATCTCAGCCTCATTCTGGGGCCGTGTGGTTGGGGTGTGGTGGGGAGGCAGGCTTGGAGGAGTGAGGCTGCAGTGGGCATGGGGAGGAGGGTGGAGGAACCAAGGCCTGGGTCCTCTCTTGGGAAGCTTCCAGCCTCGGAGGTAGGACAGTGGAGGCCATCTCATTGGACTTGGGGGCTGAAGGCTTGGGTTCTAGTCCTGGTTCACATGTGAAGACTCAGGCAATTTTCTTAACTTCTCTGGGCTTTGCTTTTCTCATCAGCAAAATGAGCTACTCAATCCTTGCTTTCCCTCCTTGAACCCTTGAGTATGGGGTTGCTTTGAAGACTGTTAAGGGCCCTGCCTTAATTAATCCACTTCTCCGCCTTTCCACCTTGGCTAGGCTGTGCCCCGACATAGTGGTTTAAGGGGTCACCAGTTCCAGCCTTCGGCCTCCCAGCAGGCCTGGCAAGGCCTCCACCCTTAATCCTGGCTTAATGATCCCTGAGTAGGGAGTCACCCACTGTCCCTGCCTAGTGCCGGGACTGTGCCTTGGACAAGAAGTTCACAATGGGAGCTGACTTCAGTCTCTCTTGCTGACATGGAACCCTTTGGATGTCCTCCGGCTTGTCTCCTTCATGTACGAGGTGATCATTATTTTAGGTTTTCTCTTTTGAGGCTAGAAAGTGAAAGTGAAGCCGCTCAGTCATGTCCGACTCTTTGCTACCCAATGGACTGTAGCCTGCCAGGCTCCTCCATCCATGGGATTCTCCAGGCAAGAATACTGGACTGGGTTGCCATTTTCTTACATCCCTTTTTTCCCTGTTTCTCAAGATAGGCAGGATCCTTGGGGCATTTTTCTGACTCTGAGAAGCTGAATGTCTTCCTGCTTACAGATTCCTTGCACAACTTTGGATTCTCCCAGGAGCGGGGTGGGGAGGTTGTTTGCATCTCTGCCTCAGTTTTTCCAGCTCACACACCACAAGAGAAATAAGTGGCCAAATTGGGAAAAACTGGTTGCTATGGGGCCACTTCCCTGACCCGGTTTCAATCCCTGGGTTGGGAAGATCTCCTGGAGAAGGAAATGGCAACCCACTTCAGTATTCTTGCCTGGAAAATCCCATGGATGGAAGAGCCTGGTAGGCTACAGTCCATGGGGTCGCAGAGAGTCGGACATGACTGAACCACTTCACATGTGCCATTAGTCAGGGGAAAACATACCCCTTATCCAGCTATTCTGCTTCTAGGAATTTATTGTGCATATAAACTCACATTGTGTAAAATAAAGTAACTAACAGGGTATCTCTTGCACCACAGCCTAAACATCTGTCAACAGGGCACCTTCATATGTGCTTGTGCAGAACAATCTCTAGATTATGTTGTTGAGTGTGTATTGTCCGCTGCCATTTGGATAAAACAACACAAAAGAAATGCTTGTGAACATATAGGCAAGCCCTGAAAGACCAAAGAAGCTGGGAATGATGTTTGTTTCTGGGCCTGGAGCTGGGTGACTGGGAACAGAGGCAGTGACAGGGAAATTGACTTTTCCTTTTGCACCTTTTGAATTTTGCATCACATACAAATAGAATTTCCTATTAAACAACAAATCAAGGACTTCCATGGTGGTATACTGGATAAGAATCTGCCTGCCAATGCAGGGGGCACAGGTTCCATCCCTGGTCTGGGAAGATTCCATGTGCCGCGGGGCAACTAAGCCTGTGCCTCGCAACTACTGAGCCCGTGTACCTACAGCCTGTGCTCCTTAACAAGAGAAGCCACCGCAGTGAGAAGCCCGTGCACAGCAGTGAAGACCCAGGGCAACAAGAATCCATACAAAACAAAACAAGAAAACCAGTCAAATAAATTTTCCCAGCCCTTAAAGTCTTGTATGTATTAATATTTGGTCCCAGTCATATACCAGTGGTTTTCACTGAGAAAGTCTGACCTCTAATAAGGAGAGTGAAGTCAGGGATGGATGGTGCAGGGAGTGGTATACGGGCCTGGGTCCTATCTTGGGAAGATGCCCAAAGCTCCCCCAGCATGGAAGGAGGGGCACATGGAGGCACAGCCACAGGAGGACCCCAGAGAATCAGGGCAGCAGTTTGCCCTGAATCCACAAGCACAGAAGCTCTGGAGGGTGGAGAAGACAGGGGGACCAAGAGGACGAAAGCTCTGCCCCCAGAGAAGCAAACCAGATGGTCACAAATAAAGCTGAGTGTTAAGAAAACCCAGGGGACAGGGACTGTCAGCTAGAATGTGTTTGTGTCCGTGTTCCTGTGTGTGAGGAGGGCAGGGCTGGAATTGGGAAGGCTTTATTGAAGACGTGGAACTTGAGCTGGGCCTGGAAGTGGATGTCAGGTGTCCACAGGTGCAAAGGAAGGAAAGGACAACCCCAAGGTGGGGAACAGTATGGACAAGGGCATGGAGTGTAAAGGGAAGACACAGGACGTGCGTGTAAGTGAGTATTATTGCTGGAGGTAGCCAGAGATGAGGCTGCAAAGAATGGGGCTAGAGCAAAACATTTCCAGCTGTGAACTCAGGTTGTTTTTTATAAAACACCGCAAAAATGATCGTGCCCTAGGATGTGTGGCAATGTCAAGTCATGATAAAGGTTTCTCAAAGATGAGCCTTCATTTCTGTACTCATCTTGAGGACCACACTTTGAGAAGCCCTGCCCTAGGGGTCCTAGGATGGGCTGCAGAGGTCAGGGAGGCCCACAGATTTCTTGCAGCTGGTCATGTATATTCATTTGTTTAGGGAAGGGGGCAAAACTCTTGTCAGGACCTCAAAAGTTTCAAGATCTCCAAAGGACACAACCCTCTGCTCTAGGGAGTGGTCACTGAAGGTCTTTGAGCAGAACGATCTAGTGAGGCTTTAGAGCAGAAAATGTGCCTGATTCAGCCTGAGACCCCTCCCTTCCCTGCCCATACCCAGAGAGGCTAGCCCGGGCCAAGCTCAAGGGAAAAGGATTTGGGGGGGAGTGAAAGATGCCAGAGAACAAGGGACCCATTTAGGGGGTAATTAAAATAATCTGTGGGAAAGAAAACTGGAGGACTTTTTCAAGCTATGCTTGGAGCAAGATGATCAGGGAGCGGGGGGCCAGCCTCGAGGGCAGATGGCACGATGTTAGCTGAAGATGGGAAGCTGAGCTCCTTAACACTTGATCAGGCATCTGCTGCCTGCCTGGGAAGCAGGAACCTGAAAGGGAGGCTCCCTTGGGATGGGAGCCAGGCAGAGCAGGAGGCTGTCAAGATGCAGTCTGGGTCCAAAAGAACTGCATCTTGGGGTCCTGTGAGCATCTTCCAAGCGTTCAGAGTGGATGCCTGGTGCCCCAAACCCTGGGGAGTGGCTGTAACTCACGTGGGCACGAGCTTCTGTTTCCAAAAAAAGTAGACTCTGAAATCTGCAGATGGGTCTACTTAATGAACTCCCTGAAAAATGCCTACTACATTTTTTTTTTCAGGTGAAATTCACATAACATGAAATTCACCATTATAAAATGAGCGACTCAGTGGCGTTTAGTGCATTCACCGTGTTGAGCAACCACCACCTCCACCTGGCTCCAAAACATTTTCCCAAAAGGAAACCCCATATCCATTAGGCAATTGCACCCCATTTCTTCCTTCTCCAGACAAATCTCTATGGATTTACCTATTCTGAATATTTCCTATAAATGGAATCATACAATACCTGACCTTTTGCATCTGGCTTCTTTCACTTAGCACAATGTTGAGGTTCATCCACATTGAATCGTGTATTAATACTTTATTCCTTTTTATGAAAGAATAGTACTCCATTCTATGGATACATCACAAATTGTTTATTCATCCATTGAAGGACATTTGGGCTGTTGGGTCATATAGTAATTATATGTTTATCTTTTTCAGGAATTGCCAAACAGTTTCCTATAGCTACTGAACCATTTTATATTCCCACCAGCAATAGATGAGTTTCATTATTAAATAGGTAATTCTGTGACCCTGGAAGGTGGAGAGGGTTTCCAGGTGCTACCATGGATAAAATAAGTGAGGATGGATCCTGTGCCCACCATAGGCTTATAAGGCTGGTTGGCAAGTCTGGGAAGGATGCTGGCTAGAGTTGGAAGGCTGTCTTTCTTTCCCAAAGCAGGTAGATCAGGTGGTGAAGTCTAGAGCCTAAAAGCCAGCTGGGTATGGCCCTGCAGGAGTTGGGCTTGTGGTCCGCCTGGGCCCCAGTGGCTCACAATATGTCCTCTTAAGGAGAGATGCAGAGTGCCTTCTTTCTCCCTGCTCTAATCTGGTCTTCGCATCTTTCTTCTCTCTTTGCTTTCTGTGTCTGGACAGCTGAGTAGGAAGGAAGGAGACGGGATGCTACATGCATGTTCATGGACTCCATCCACAAGCCCTTCTGTCTACTTAGGCCCAAGGAGGTCATCCCAAAGTGAGATGGGGTGCTGGGAGCCCTCTCCCTCACCTTTATTCCCTCCTCCTCCCACGAGAGGGGACCCACTGGCTTCTGCAGCACCAGCATGGCGCATGCAGCTCGGGAGCAGGAGATCCAGCTCTGGCCATCTCCAGCCCTCGAAGGTCAAGGTTGGGGGAGGAAGGAGTCACCAGGGGCACTTATGGAGGCTGGGGTTGGCTTTGGTGTTGGTTTAAGGAAAGGAGGGGGAGGTACATTAATCTGTGTTACAGAGTTCTCCTGGACATTCCCTGTGCACCAGGCCCTGCGGTGGCTTGCCAGGTGAGCTCCACTAGCAGGCAAAGCCTGAAACTGGGCAAGCAAGAAGGTGGTCTCGACCCCACTGGTTCTCAAAGTGTGGTTCCCCCGCAGCAGCAGTAGCATCAGCAGTAGCCACACTAGAGAACATTGTCAAAATGCAAATTCTCAGGCCCCTCCTCAGACTTATTGAATCAGGAACTTTGCCACAAGTCCTCCAGGTGATTCTTATTCTTGCTTTGATATAAGAACTGCTGCCCTGCCCTGAGAGAGAGTCCTAGTTAACAGAGAGGGACTCAATGCTCCCAGTCTGATGGGAGAGACAGGACACTCACTGACCATCTGACAGGGAAGACAGAGTCTTGTGCTCAGAAAATTCTCAATCAGAAGAGGACATCTAGGTTTCTCACTGCAAGTCCCTCTAGTGGGGTCCCTCCCTGCTGGAAGCCCCACCATGAGTTTCTTTGGAGGGAGCTGGCTACAGTTAGGACCCCAGAGAAACCCCCCTCTTCCACTTTTTCTCTCCATTCTTCAGAAAGCGGGTTTGATGTGCTAATGAGGACATCAATTATTGAGCTTCATTAGCATTCATTACAATAACAAGCAAGGGAGAGGGGACCGCAGGGAACAGAGGAGGGTCTTTTAAAACTTCCTGCCGTTTACTCCTTTCCTTGGGGTGGGAGGGGGGATGGGAGAGTGAGGCACCCTGGAGGAGAGGCTTGGGGTTCCTGGAGACTTGGCTGTGGTCAGAAGTCAGCAGCCTCCACCTCCTCGGCTCCCCAACCCAAACCAGAGGCCAGCTCACTGCCCTGGTCATTCTTTCCTGGGAAGAGGGGTCTTCACAGCCCCCTCACTGCCTTTGGGCCACCCTGGTGGAGTCTGGATGATCCAAATGAGGCTTATGATGTGCCCTAGCCAGACAGTCACCCTCCTGGCAGGGGGCTTTCTCAGGGATCTGAGCTGGGGGCCTCCAAGGTGGCTGAATGAGCAGTTTGGAGTTTCCCACTATCATTTTTCACATCACCTTTTCCCTTGTGGCTTTCCCTAGAGGCCCGTGTGCCCCTCAGCCCACACCAGGCCCCTTCTCCCTCTTCCTGCCCAGATGTTTGTCCAGGTGCAACCCTGGCTCTGAACACCCTTGGGGAAGGAGAAGTGATGCTGAGAATTTTCACTTCTAGGGTGCTCCCTCTTAACTTTGCTCCCTTGGTCTGGGTGGAGTGAGAAGGGCCAGGTAGGTGGTTAACGATCTGCTGCTGATCTGCTGATCTGCTGTTCCAACATCTCAAACAAGCCAGCAGCCCCCTTTCAACCAAGAGGTAGTCAGAGATGCAGGGGAGGAAGGCCAGAGAGAAGTTACCTGTTGAGGAATGAGGGTGGGGGTGGGGTGGCACCTGAAGCATCTCAGGTGGAGGCAGCTGGCACATTTCTTGTGCCTGGGCACCACGCCAGCTTCCAGGAGCAATTCTGGTTTCTCAGCTGGAGAAATAATACCTGTGTTTCTCTAGCTCTGATCAGAGGCGATGGCTTCCTCCAGACTTCTCCCTAGGAGAAGGAGCCTTGGCTTTTGAGATTGGATAGGAAGGGGAGCAAGCATCTATCTTCCCTGGGGGGTGGGGACAGAGAATTTGTTGTTGCTATTGTTCAGTTGCTAAGTCATGTCTGACTCTGCGACCCCTTGGACTGCAGCACACCAGGCTTCCCAGTCCTTCACCATCTCCCAGCAGTTTGCTCAAAGTCCTGTCCAGTGAGTCGGTGATATTAGAGGATTGGGTGGGGTCAATGAGGGTGGCTGGTGTCAGGCCATCTGCTCTCCGGCTCAACTCGGGCCTCAAGGGTCTGTATTTCCATTCACAGCTGTATTCCTTCTCACCTCTCAACGGGACCCATGGAGTCCTGGATTAAGTGGAGGAAATCCTGGACTGAGAGAAGGAGGGGTTCAAATGAGCTCACAGCTATGAAGATGATCAGAAATGTTTAGGATCTGTCTGTAACAAGTGAGCCACACAAAAAATGATACCTGAATCTGATTTAAGCCCCTCACTATGGAGTGGCTTTCATGTGGGAGGTCACCTTAGGGTAATGACTGATGGATGCATTGTCCTGCTAACACGCTTGAAATTATTCCCAATTTCTGGGGGCTAATTCACAGAGTCCCCCTCCCCAAGTCCCCAAGGCCGTGGCTTATTGCAATCTAGTGTAAAGGCCAGAAAAACCTCCATGTGACAGGACAAGCATCTTTCCAGTCTTCATCCAGGAGATAATGCCCAGTTCCTCAACTCTGACATAAATAATTAGTTTTAAGCTTCAGTCATGTTCCTGCGCCCAGTTCTCTTCCTTTCCTTTAAGGTCATGAGAGTGTGTCAGATATTAGGCCTCACCTTCAGGCAGCCCACCGGCTAAGGAGATGGTGGTGGTGATATAAAAGGAGGCTGGGAGCTTTGGCGTCAGGCATGTCTGGATTTGAATTTCACCTTTGCTACTCTTAGATTAGGCAAGTGGTTATGCCTCTCTGATCCTCAACTCCTTTCTCTCTGAAATGGGGCTGAAAACAGCCACTTTTGCAGGGTTGTTGAGATGCTTAAATTAGAGAACATGAATAAAGCATATTAGGTAGCACGGGGAGGGGGGTGCTTCCCCTTTGGCTCAACAGGTAAAGAATCCACCTGCAATGCAGGAGCCACAGAAGACACAGGTTTGATCCTTGGGTCAGGAAGATGTCCTGGAGGAGAGCATGGCAACCCACTCCAGTATTCTTGCCTGGAGTATCCCATGGACAGAGGAACCTGGCAGGCCACAGTCCACGGAGTTGCAAAGAGTTGGACAAGACTGAATTGACTTAGCATGCACGCATATTAGGTGGGCACAATATGGAGGAGAGACCTTGTCTCATGGTGGGGGGGGTAACCTGAGGGGGAAGAGAGGGGCAGCATCCTGTGTGGTTGAGTTGGGGGCCTGGATGGAGAAGGAGGAGCAGCAGCATCAGTCCCTAGCCTCTGGGCTCTGAGAGGCTTGGGAGGTGGTGTCCATGTAGCTGAAGGGAAGCCATCCCTCCCCTTGCCGACCCTGCCTCTACACAGGGCCTGCTGCCTCCCATGCCCATCCTGGGCAGGCAGCCAACCCGAGAGCTGGATGAGTGCCTGCAGCATGCTCAAAGGCAAAAAGATGGGCACCGTCCAGTTGGCAGAGGGAGAGGCAGCTGGCCCAGGAGGGGAGAAGTCAGGGAGCCGACTGCTGGGGTCGTGTGCCCCGACGGTGTGTCCAGGACGCGCTTGGCTGCCCTCCTGAGCTGTCTGTCTGGAGCCCCTCCTCTTCCTACCCTGGCCAGGCCACCTAAGTTACTGTAGCTGGAGAGAAATTTCTAAGGGGCATCAGAGTTGCCCTGAGCCAGGCAGTGTGCTTGGCTCAGGGCAGGCCTGGGGGCGGGAAGGAAAGTGGAAGAGAGAGTCTGGATTAAGGCTGCAACTGGGTAGACCAGGAAGTGGGGAAACCGGTTTGTCATTCGGGCCACTTGGGGTGGGGTCTCCTCCTCTGTCTCTCAGCCGGCCTGCCTGCCACTCTGCCTGGTGGCCTGCAGCGAAGAGAGGCACTGTGTCCCTTCCTTGCTCATCTAAGCTGGCTTTGGGAATGCCAGGAGGAAGCAAAAGGGACAGGGGTCTTGGCCCACTTTCCCCTCCCCAAGAGAAGTTTGGAAGAGAGGGGACAGGACAGAGAATCAGAGAGAGAGAGGTAGCAAGCAACCAGGACGGGAGGAGGGGACAGAGTCACCTGGAGAAGTCTGTGGAGCCAACAGGTAGGCTATGGTGGGACAGGGAGGGGGTGGGAGTACGGCAGGGGTGGGTAGAGCTGGCGCTTTGCAGGTTTCCTGGAGGTGACTACGACGTCGCCAAGGGAGGTGTGAGAGGGGCAGGAGCTGGAGCGCCCTCTTTTGGGGTCCTACTTGGCAGATGGGCAGAGACTCCCCTCACTCACAGCGCCGGCCCCTGCAGTTTCAGCAGACGCCTGTAGGAGGGGCCGCAACCCGAGCTGGGGGGAGGGGGGAGGAGACAGCCCAGCAGGGGGCGCCGGGGGACTGGGTCCCCTTGGCCGAGCCAGGTCTAAGGAGGGGACAAGGGGAGCGTCCCGGCAGAGGAAGATCCAGACTCTCTCTGCATAGGGAGCTGTGGCTTTCGGAGGTCACCTTGGCTGAAGAGTAACCCCTGGTCCCTCCCTGCCCCGTACCTCCCCCAATGTTTCTTCATCCCACGGCGCGCCAGGGCTTGGAGAACAAGTTCCCACACCCTCGAGATGCACCCCCCTCCTTCGAGGCCGGCTCCCGGCTTTAGGCAATTGTCTCTATCATGGCTTGAGGACTGCTCAGGGTATGAGAAGCAGGTGCAGCGGGGGGGAGGCCTGAGCGCGCCCCGCATCCGCGGCCAGGCCGCGAGCCGCGGGATCCAGCCGCACAACTGGAAGGCTGGAGGCGCCGGCCCCCTCCCCTCCCAGCTCCCTGCCACCCCAGAGGCCCTTTGTACGTTCCAGCCACACGCGCGTGCTCGCGCCGCGCGCGCTCCCGCCCGCAGTGACACACCCGCACCGGCCCCCGCGCGCGCGCACACACACACACACATACACACTCGCTCTCGCACACTCGGTGACACGCCCGCGCGCGCGCGCGTACCCACACGCCCGGCCGCCGGCGCCCTCCCAGCTGGTCCACCCCGGCGGGGCCCGCGCCCCCGGCCCGCCCGCCTGGCACCGCGCCCCGGGGCTGGGGCCCAGCGAGGAGCCCGCGAGGCGGCGAGAGGGCAAGCGCCAGGCAGGCCGGCCCGGGGCCCCCGCCCCCCGCGCCCCCGCCCGATGGGGAACGCTCCGTCCCAAGGCATGTCCCTGTCTCTCTCCTTCCTAATGTGCCTCCATGCTTAAGTGGAAGGTATTTCTGTTTTCTTTGTGTGTTTTCCCCTCGGCCGGGGGCGGGGGCGGCGACCGGGCCGGGGAGGCGGCGGCCGGCGGGGCAAGGGGTGCTCGGGTCGCAGGTGTGTTGGGGGGCAGGGGACCGCGGCGTGCCGGGCTCCGGAGAAGGACCGGGCGAGAAGAGTGCTGGGTCCAGAGAAGGGGTCCGGCATTGGCGAGGCTGGAGACCGGGTGGGGAGGGCCTCGTGAGGCCCGGGGAAGGGAGCCCCGGAGAGGTGG
The DNA here is from genome assembly GCF_001704415.2 of Capra hircus. Classification (NCBI taxonomy): domain Eukaryota; kingdom Metazoa; phylum Chordata; class Mammalia; order Artiodactyla; family Bovidae; genus Capra; species Capra hircus. Next base: position 38,859,946 of record NC_030826.1, on the reverse strand, counting down.
GGGGTTCAATTTTAAAGAGGTTTGCGCGGGGCAGGGAAGGAAGGAGAGAAGAGAAAGGGGGATGGATGGTGAAGGGAGTGGGGGAGGGAGTGGTCCATCCGAGGTGGATGAAGAGGAGGATGCCGAGAGGCGAAGGGGATGGAGAGGTGGTGGGAGCATCAAGGGCCTCTCTTTCCCCCCAGGTCCCAGAATGGGGTGCACGCCCTTGGATGGTGGTGGTAGGCGCTTTGCGCCAGCCCCCCAGGGAAGGAAGGGGATGAATGTATTCTGGGATTGGCTGTGTTGCCAGGATACCAGCCTGTGTTCCCGCCCCCTTCCCCTTTCCTTCCCCTCAACACCTTCCCACCCTCCCGTCACCTCGAGGCCCTAACCCTGGAGACCTGGGAGCCTGGGTAGCAAGGTAGCAGTTGCAGAAACTGGGGACCCGCTCCCATCTCGACTGGCGGGCAGGGAGGGGCCCCGAGAGGGAAGGACTGGGGGAGGGGCCATGTGATCTTAAGTCGGGGTGAAGAGGCCAGAGGGCGGGAGAGGGCGCCCCCAGCTGGAGAGAGCGTCTAGGGTGAATGAGGAGGTAGGGACTGAGGGAAGCTGAGCGGCAGAGGGCGGGGCTGGGGAGGGGCCGCGCTAAGCTCCCCCCTCCCCTCCCACGCACCCCCTTGCTACGTCAGAAGCTCCTGGGCCAGCTCCGAGTCCTGTCGGTGGGGGCAGCAGGATGCTGGTGGAAGCAGAGGGGGCCGGCCGGGTGCCTCCGCAGCTCGGCTGGCAGGGCCCGGCGGGGCGTGTGCGGCTGCTGGTGCAAGCCCCCCCGCCCCACCCCTCCCCATGCAGCCCTGGCAGTGCCTCCGGCGCTTTGCCCTGGCCTGGTGGGAGAGGACAGCGGAGGGCAGAGCCCGATCTCCCAGGGAGGAGGCCGGACCGAGGGACCCCGGGGGCCGAGGGGAGCCAGGTGAGCAAGAACAGGGAATGTGCGAGGACATCCCGGACTGGCAGTCCCTCTTGTCCAATACTAGGGAACCAGCAGGTCTTGTAGCCCCCAACTTGAAGGGAAGTGGGTTCCTGGCTGGAGGCTTACAGAAGATGTTCGAACTCCTGTTGTTTCGGGAAGGGAAAAACAGATGAGGGCTGGGAGAGGGGATAGGTAATCAGACTTCCAGGCTTGTGAGTCTGAATATTCATTGGTGCTGAGTTTGAGCACTTTGGGGCGGGGATAGGATGCCTTCTTTCCAACTCTGAATATCTTGGTCTGGGTGACCTTGAGCCAACTGCTTTGCTGTCTAACTCTGTGCCTCAGTTTCTCATATTCCCTTCCCTATCCCTCTTGCTGTCTTAAAGAACTGATGAGGCATTTGATGGAGACTGTCACTGTGAAAATGTGGGGCTCCGTCGTCACTGGTGGCAGCTGTGGTGGTGGTGGTTTCTGGCATGGCTGTGCATGTGTACGAATGTGGGGGGCAGTTGTGGTTTATGTGTGAGGTCTTCTGCTGGCTGGGGCCACTGTGGGCAAGTGTCGGGTCCTGCATTCATACAGGAAGGAAGGCTCTGGGCAAGCTGGGAGTTGTTGAGGCAGAGACTTAACTGGTGGCCTAGTGTAGAAGCAAGGGATAAGGCATAAGGGGAGGGTGTTCCAAGAATAAGATTCCCCCTCCACCCAGACTGCCTGGCACCCAGGCACCGTTGGCAGCGAGTGCAAAGGCTTTGCCCTGGCTTCCTGCCACCGTGCCTTGGGGACAAGAGGGTCTTTGTCCAGTGCCGCCCCCCACCCCAGCCCTGCTCCTTCCGCCCTTACCACGATGGCCAGGTCTCTGTGATGACCCTCAGGGCTGGGATGGAGACGCAAGTGTGCTCTGGAGATCTGGAAGAAGCAGCTGTGGTCTTCAGGCAGTGCTGAATGGAGACCGGGAGCCCTCCTAGGGGAAAGTCCCTGGGAATTGGGAGGCTTGTCCCCTGCTCCATTCTTTCTGCTTGTCTCCTTTTCTCCTTGCCTAATGAGGAGGGGATGGTGTCTGGGGTCTTCATGGCCTGATTCCTGCTGGGAATCCAGGGTTCCAGGTCTCTTAAATATATACAGGGTACAGAGTTGGGTGCTGTGATGCAAAGCCTCAGGTGATCTCTCTTTTTCTCTCTCTGGCCAGGGACCCACCCTGGAAAAAAGGTTTAATTAGAACCATTGATTCCTTCTTTGGCTGTGGGCATCGATCTCACCGGTGTGGTCAGAGCTGGGGCTAATGGTGGCACGGCTGCCCAGTTCGAACAGGGAGGGGGCTGGGCTCTTGGAGGTATCACATCTGTTATAGTCCCGTCTCTACTCCAGGTTAGGTCTTGGGGAAGGAAAGGAGACGGGGTTTTGACCTGAGGGAGCTGTGTTTGGAGTCCGAGAATCATCCCGAGTAGTGGGGCCAGGCTCTAGAAGGGAGGGGCTGCTCCGTTGGAAGGGAGACAGTAGGCCCTTGAGGGGGCAGGCAGAGAGTTCAGGGATGGATCTGGAGCTTGCCATGAAAGCTTTGCTTTCGAGGAATCCCAAGCACTTGTCTCCTCCAACCCCTGGCAAGGAGATCCGATTTCTTCCTTCGTCTGTGTCTTCGAGGTCCAGAGAGGGACAGAGACTGCCTCCGAGGCCCAGTGGGCCGGCATCTGGCCTCTGAGCCTGGCAGTCTGACCGAACAGCCCCTGACTAGGCACAGGGAGCTGAGGGTGAGGCTCCTGGCAACCTCCCACTGGCCTCTGGGTTTGGTGGGAGGTGGGGGACAGGTTGTGCCCCCCTAGGCCCTGGCTGCCTGTTGTGGGTGGGCTGGTGCAGGTGCAGGCTTCAATGAGCCACTCAGATGCTCTTTGAAGAATCCCTTGTTGGCTTCCTAGGGCCCATTGGAGCAAAGATAATAAAAATCTGGCCGTCAGCGGGTTTGAGGGCTGCATTTGCTTCCCCTTCTTTCATTCCCAGCTCTGAAAAGCGGAGATGAAGGCTTTGGATTTGGCTGGGAAGCTGCGCTTGCCTGCCCCGAGGGAGGGAGGGGAAGAGAGCGGAGGGAGGCAGAGAAGGGAGGACCGATTTCCTGGCAGCCGGGGGATTTGCTGGGGAGATGGGCAGAGGGGCAGGGACATGGTCCCGGACTCCCTCGGGCCTCGATGGGGTTCCCATGACCCTCAGCCGGGCTCCAGCCTTGCCCATCAGGTCTGGAGACTGGGGGCCCCCTCAGCTCCACCGTTCCTACATTCAGGAACAGCTCTGCTTCTCAGACTCTCCGCTTTCTTCCCCCGTCCCCTCCGCCCCTCCATCTCTCCCGCTCTGCCCTTCCTGCGCTCTCTCCTCTTTGTCTCCCTCACTCGACTCCCGAGTCTCCCCTTTTCTCCCCGTCTGCCCCCTCCGATCTGTCTGTCTTCTTTCCATAGCATCTGTCCTGCTTTCTAGGACCGACTGGAAGGCTGAGAAGCCAAGTTGGTGGGGAGGGGTGGGGAAGGGGAGCTGCAGCCACAGAAGGGATGGGCTTGAATGGACTATTATGGTCTGTCAGGTGTCATAGTTACCAGAGGCCAGGCGGAAGGGGGCTGCAGAGCACTTAGAGATGTGTGTGTGGTGAGGGCGCTGTCCCCCTCCCCGCACACAGCGGGCACCTTGCCCTGACATTGGGCTTTAGACACTCAACTTCTCCTGCCACCTACTGCTGTCTGGCTGACGGGAAACCAGCGCCTCGGCCTCTGGCCCTGTCACCCCTCTGGTCACCCACTGCCCCAGGCATCATTGCCGCCCTGGCCCACGGTTTCCCCACACCCACTACCCAGGCTCAGATGGGGAAGGGAGGTGGCCAAGGGAACCCTGTACAGACCCTGAGACCCCTGCACCATCCTGTAAGCCCCCCATATGGAAAACAAGACCGTCATGGGAAGAGCACCAGGCTGAGTAAAGAGACCTTCTTAGGATCCTTCGTTCGTTTGGGTTAGGGTTAGCGCCCAAATGTCCGCGTGACCTTGAGCAAGTCCCTTCCTGGCAAGGGCCTCTCCTCACCTGTGAAAAAAGGGGGCGGGCTGGCTCCTCTCCAAGGTCTCTTCTGTCATTCCACCGATGTTGTGTCTCTCTTCTGGGTGATTTGCATATGCTTTGCATACATTAATGGTGCCTGCTTGAAAGGGGAGGGTGCCGCCCACAGGGACCAGAGCCCAACCCACCACTCAGACTCCCCTTGCCCATTGGCCCAGGCTATCACTGCGGGAATCTCCCAGAGGGATGGAAGCTGGGGGGGGGGGGGGGTCTGAGAATTCCCTAGGGAGGTGGCTCCTGTGTTCCAGCCCTGCTAGAGGCAGAATAAGGGGGTAGCCCTAGTGGAGGGGACCCCTGCCCTTGTCAGTCCTGCTCCGAGAAGTCCAACAGGAAAGCCAAGTGGTGTGAATTCACTGCAGTTGCTTGTGGCTACCACTAGTTGTGTGAAACCCCAGTGAGATGGGCAGAGGGGCTTGGAGGTCTCCGTCCTCTGTCTCAGGGCCTAAGTACCCTCTACATGCCAGGAGCTTAGCTAGGTGTAACAGTACCTCTTTCTGGCTTCAGCTGCCTCCCGCAGCCCAGGACAGGTCCTGCCATCTTATGCCCCTACTCACTTCTGCTCAGGCACCTGGGCTCTAGGTATATGTGGGTAGGAACTTGGACCTGAGAGATGGTCACCGAGACCAGGATCATTGCATGTCGGGCGCTGCCCAGTCAGCACACTGCCTGACCTCACGGTCCTCCTCCCCTGCCACGTGCTCAGTGCTGTGTTTGGTACAGGCCAGTGTCCTGCTTCTCAACCCTCAACCTGCCTCAGTTTCTTTCACCCATCCCCTCATAATGCCCATCACATGGGGCAATACTGGGGTAAAGGTTGGCAGCCTGGGCAAGATAAGGTGGGCCACTGAGTAAGATGGGATTTCTGAAGACAGGAGCAAAAATCACCTCTCCACCGCCATGGAGGACAGACCAGAGGAAATGCAGCAAGAGGGATCCAGGTTAGATTTAGTCTCAGGGAGGAACTGGCCCAGCAGGCAAGTTTCTGACTACAGAATTGTTGTGACGCTTAAGTGAAACAACGGATGAAAATGTCCAGCACAGTGCCTGTCACGTAAGAAACAACGAATGGTATGGGGAGGGGATGGCCGTCTCTGAACGCAGTGGAGACCCTCCCCTAACGCGAGATGCAGGAGTTTGCAGGGAATGAGAAGCTGGAAGGACAATTCCAAGAAGAGCTGTTTCTCCCACATTCAAGCTGCCACCGCAGCCCTCCTGCCCCTCGCACAGCGCACTGGGCTCAGGGCCCAGCCACCCTGGGACACTCTGCCCTCATCCTCTCTGCTGTAGGTGGGCAGACAGAGGGTTTGGAGGCTGGGAATCCTGTTCTTCCCCTCCCCCTGTCTTTGCTCAGGACAGCTTGAGAAGAAACAGGCCCACGCTGCAGCAGGAGGAATCGAGGTTAGATGGGAAGGAAATCTCCCGGTGCATGAAGGGTGGCTGCTCTGAGGTGCTGTGTGTGCATCTTTCCCTCGATGATAGGAATATATGAACGCAAGTAGGCTAGTGTTGTACCTAGGTGCAGGGGACTGGTTAATATGACCTTTGAGATGACCTTTGGGCTATTGACAGGAGCTTGGTAGGTCCAGTTCAATCTCGTGTGGCCGTGGCGGCTGGCAGAGTTCAGGGGGCCATGATGGAGGGGGGTTCAGAGCTGCTGGGGAGGAGAAGGGACAGGGAAATCCGGCTTTGACCCCCCAGGGCAGAGAGGTCAAGTGCACGGTGAAGACCACGCATTGCATGGTGCCAGGTTGCCTGCCTCCCTACTGCTGTGTGACATCGGGCAAGTTAGTTGCCTCCTCTGGTCTTCAGTGTCCCTGGTGTGAGAAAGAGGATAGAACTAGAAAATCCAAGGTCCCTTCAAGCTGTCACAGGTTCTACCCATCTCCTCTCTCCTGAGATAATACAGGCCTTGCCATACAGAGAGTGGGAATAATACTTCCCAGCTCCAGAAAAACCAGGAAAAATGGAGATTTGGCCCAAGAGAATACTGGTGCTTTTGTGTGCCTGCACATGTCTTACAAACAGTCCTTCCTGCTCCAAAGGCATACCTTGTCTAAATCTGTCCATTGGGCCCAGAGGATGGGTAAGGGAGAGGCTATAGGATTCCACTACGTCCATTTTCCTCCCACCCTAGAAAGGCTTTGCTGCACTCCATTCCAACCAGGGACTATAATCCAGTCCATATTTTCATCTGCGGAGGCACTTCCAGCTGGTGGCTCATCTCCCCCACAACCTTTTCCTGGTTCCTGGTAGCCTCAGCCACCTGGCCCAGTTGCTTGCATATCCCGGAGTGGAGTGGCGTTAAGACTGGGAAGGAGCTGGGTTTTTCACGTGCCTGCCTGCCACACCTTGGCAAACATCATTATCCCAGCACCCTGGCCTCTTTTCCACCCTAGCCACAGAGTGTGCTGGAGACCTCAGACCCAGGGGCCCACACCAGGGGCGGGGGGCCCAGAGCCAGAGACCCCCATGTTGCGGCCCTAGCTGGAGATGTTTGTGCAAAGCCTAGGAGGCAGAGAAGGTCCGTCCTGCCTTCTTCCACCCCAGGGCAACTGATAATTGCAGGCACAGCAGGCATCTGTGGCTTCACCCCAGGCCCAGCATCTGCCTCACTGGGGAAGAATTAACGATCCCAGTTCACTGGGAAGGCATGCCACGGCTCACTGAAGCCCTTGCAGATACATCCGGGCCTCTCTGCCTCCTCTCCTGGGCTGTCCCCATGCCAGTCCAGCCCCTCCCCATGGTCAGGCTGGCCTGAATGAGTCCCCATTCTTGCCTCAGCCTCCTTCTAAGTTGAAAACTGGAACTCTGAGGAAAAGCCAGGGCTACTAGGACTGACAGTGTCTCTCGCTTTGCTGCCCCTGACTTTACAGACACTCCCTAGTCTGGGTGCTCAGGAGGATTTCTGGATGTTAAAATGAGAAGAGACCTTTGAGGGGCTTCCTGGAGCTTCTTCCATCATGGCGACTGGAAAGTAGGAAAGGGCTCCTGGAAAGTAGGAAAGGGCTCCTGGAAAGCCAGAAGTCATTTAATGATGAAGCTTGGGAGATCCTGAACCCGCTTCTGAACCCAACAGCTCATCCCCTTCCCCTGATCCCTGGTCCATCTGCAGCCGAAGGTTAGAGTTATCTGCCTCCCATTCCTAGGATGAGGCAGAAAGGCACGGAAGCAAAGCCTTCTCTTCCCCTACCGTCCATGAAAGATAGTTTATATTGGAGCATGGGATGGAAGGAAGTTAGACTAGGCAGAACTTCCCAGATGGTACTGAATGGGAGACAGACAAATCCTGGGGGAGGATGGATGGGAAGCAGTTCAGATCTACAGTCAAGAGCTCAGGCTCTGGATTCGGACAGATCTGGGCTGGCATTCCAGCCCTGACACTCACTGTGTGTCTTGGGGCAAGTCACCTCACCTCTCTGAAGTTCAGTTTCCTCGTCTGTAAATTGGGGCTGATCACGGTGGTTTCCTCACAGGGTGGACCAGGATTAAATGAGGTAATTTAGGCAGAGTTCCTGGCACATTGTGAACTTTCAGTAAATAGTAAACTTTGTTCTCATCCTCCTCCTTACTGTCCAATTGAGAGTGAAAAATAGGTGGCTGTTCCCCCAGGAAGAAGGGGCATATATGAGAAAGTCTCTTTAGTCTTCCTTAAAACCCAGATTCTCACCTCAGCCTGTTTGGGGCTGGGCCCCTGGAGCTGCCACTTAAGGCTAGCGGTAAGGAAGGAGCTAGGGCTCTTGAGCCTTCGTGCCCCAGCTGGTGCCCCTCTGTGCCCCACCCCTAACCCCACTGCCTGTCCAGGAAACCCTCTGGGGTTAGATATGTTAGTGAACATTTTTGATTTCTTCACCCAGCCAAGGTCCCAACATCTGGGTACAACAGTTGCTTCTCCCCAGGGTGCCTGCATCTTGGGTAATCAGTAGGAAAATTGGAACCATGAGATTGGCAGGGGGCTCTGAGGATGCTTGCAGCCAGACGTGATGTGGGCGTGGATGGGTCTGAACCAGCCCACTGAGAGCTGGGCCCAAGAGGAAGCCCAGGCCACAGTGTCTCCAGGCAGGCAGGTCGTAGTGCTGCGCACCGCCAGATGCAAGGCAGAAGATGGGCAGCGTGGCCCGGGGGGGGAGGCAGTGCAGTTAGAAGGACTTCCAGCGAGTGAGAGGGAGGCAGCGGGATGCACAGCTGAGAGGGACCCTGCTCTGGCAGGCTAGGATTGGGCGAGCGTGGAAGCAGGAGCTGGGCACAGGGCTTTGGGCGGTATGGGCAGGGGTGCCATTTTCCGGCACAGTCCCCATCACAGCGAGCGTGCGCGCGCTTGTCGGGTGTGAAGAACCTCTGCTTCCTCTGTTACAGACAGAGGAAGGGGCCTTCCTCAAGGTTAGTTGGTGAGTGGAGCCAATGGGGGTCTCTTGGGCTGGGAGGGGGTTTCAGCAGAGCAATGAAGGGAGGCCCTCAAACTCTGAACCCACCAACCTTCCTGAATGGGGTGGCCTTGGCTGGGGGAGGCAGATGGGCCCTCCAAGGTGCTCTCATCTGGGGTCTTGTGTGGGCCCCCAGTAAAGAGGCTGTGCCCGTTTCTGGGAGGAGAACCAGGCCTGGTTTGTTGGCTGTCTGTCCTGGGGACCCCACTCTGAGGAACCCCATGTTTTTTGTGTTGTCCTGCTGTCTGTCTCCTGTCTGTCTCCCACCAATGTTTCTGTCCCTTCAGCCCCAGCTCTTGACCCAGCACCCCATCTCTGTCCTGCCTGCCCCCCAGCCCTCAGGGACCCCCAAAGGGGCAGCTCTGAAGGCTCTGCCTTGCTCTGTCCCTGTCCCCTCCTGCCCCACGGCCGAGGCCCCTGTCCGGCCGGCCCATCCCGATGTGGGAGCCCCGCCCCGCCCCCGCCCCCCACCCCATCCTTTCTCCAGCTCCTGTCCTCCGGCTCTGGGCCTTCGTTCACACTTTCCTCCTTTCCTGTCCCTCGCCCAGGGCTCCAGCGTGCAGCGGGAGGGAAGGCTCCAGGACTCTGCTCCCTCTGTTTAAAGTCTCCAGGTTGGTAAGCCAGGAGGGGGCCTCTCCCTACCATCCTGCCTCCCACTGCTCCCCAGCGAAATGGGGGAGGGGGCTATCCCTGGTGGGCCCAGGCCTTTGCTTGGGGAGAGGGCAGCAGAGACTTGACTCTGGGGAGGGCACCTTGCCTGGCAGAGAATGTATCTATGTGTGCACGTGTGTGCATGTGAGTTAGTATGTGCGAGCAAACACGTGTGCACGTATATGTGTGTGCTCGCTGCAAAGCTCCGTGCAGTGGGGGCTGGGCAGGGGGAGGAGGAGGGAACCCTCTGTCGAGGGAACTGGAGCCCTGGGGAGAGGGGTCAGGAGCAAGGGGCCTTTCTTATGGGGGACAACCCGTGTTCCAGCATCAGCCAGCAGAGGGGGATGGGAGAAGATGGGACCATGTCGACCTCAGTACAGCTTTGTTGCGTTTATAGGTACTTGTAAATCTGTGATCTCATTTCATTTATTTAATCGTTTATTCGTTTATCCATCCATTTCTTCATTCAATATGGACCTATCGAACACCTTCTCTGTGCCAGGCACTGGGCTAGGCTCAGAGGCCAACAGTGACGAAGACAGTGAAAGTTCTTCTGTTGCTCAAGTGGTGTGGGGATAGAGGTTAAGGGGTTGGCAGAGTTCACCGGCTTTGGGGCCTGAGGCTGTGGCCTGGCCCCCTGACTCTGAAGGGCAGTGACCGTCTGTCCACTGATGCCCATCCGCCCCTGCTCCCCCTGCTGGCGGCTGCTCCTCACTGCATGTCTCCGTTGAGCATCCCAATGGCACTCCTCTCCTAGTGTGTTCCCGCCAAGCGGCAGTGACTGGACGTCCCAATCCATGCAACCTGGGGACTGTGAGCAGCACTGCTGGGCCAGAGCAGAGGCCACTTCAGAGGGCCTCTGGGAGCCCACCTCCCACTTCTGTGCCCAGGACCAGCAGCCTAGAGCACTGGACTTGAGAGTCAGCTGATCTGGGTTCAAATGCTCACTTAAGCCATGTTTGAGCTGCTGGCCTTGGACAAGCCACTTTCCCTCTCTGAGCCTCAATGTCTTTGCCTATAAAATGGCAGGCTTGTTGAGAAGAGTATAGGAAAAGCAGCAGCCGGACCAGAGCCTGGCCCATAGCAGGGGCTGCCCCATTGTGGTTCCCTTTCTGCACCTCCCCCAGCCCCTCCCTAGGGTGGGGCAGCTCCAGCCAGGTAGTGTCTGAGTGCTGCGCCAGTCTCACCTTGAAGAGGGGTTGCAGAGTCCCTGTCTTGGCTGTTTGCAGGCTCCGTGTCCCCCAGCCCTTCTCCACTCTCTGAGGGATGCTTCGGCCCCAGGCGGGCAGATGGGGCAGGCAGCCCTCCTTGCCACTGTGGCTGCTGCCGCCTTGATGGCTTTTTAATAACTTTGCTCGGAGACAATCTGCAGAGTGCTCGTTTGTCTGCCTCTTAATTAAAATTACCGTTTTCCTAAAAGAGCAACGATGCTGCTCCCCTCCCTCCCCTATCAGTGGCTGCTGCCAGGAGAAGGCAGAAGTGACTTGAAATTGCTGCCTTTCCCCTCGGCCCCTGTCCTGGTCACACAAGCCACCCCCCTCCCCCGCCGCCCCACTTCTCCACACAAACAGATGGGCCAAGACTGAGGGTCAGGAACTAGGAAAAGAGGAAAGACTGAATGTCTTCCTCTTTCACTTACCCTCTTCCAGAATACTCCCAGAGACAGCGAGCTCAGTCCCTCCCAAGACTTACTTTCTACATCTGTAAAGACCCAGGGCAACCCCTATCTGGCTTTACCACCCAGAGTGGAATAACATGTGGGGAGGGGGTTGAAAATGTGCTGTGAAGGGTTATTAGATTGTTTGTGGTGGGGCAGGCATCATCCAGGTCCAGAGGCCTCCCTGGAAGTGGGCCCTGTGGGGTCCGCTCCTCTCTGCCGACTCTGGTTAGACTCTCAGCGAGAGCAAGGGAGTGCAGGGCTGGAGAGGTATGGGGGGTTCATTTAGTCATTACTGAGTTTGGGGGGGAAAGTATTCCTGGTGATAATAAAAATACAAATGACCAATATTTACTGAATTTTGCTCAAAACTGCATGAGCCATATGCTGGATCAAGCCCTGTACCTCTGTCCCTTCATTTCATCCTCATAGCTGTCATGTGAGCTCCATGCTGTAGTCTCTGTTTTACAAAGGCGGTGACAGACGAGAGAGGTTAAGTAACATGCCCAGGGTCACCGTGGTAACTTCAGCCCCGCTCCCCCCTCCTGCCGTTGTGCCTTCCGCCTGAAGTCTAGCCTCTGTCCCTCATGCTGCATGTACAGGGCTCTGCCTTTGCCTCACTCTCTGTACCCCTGCGAGCACGGTTCCCTGTGATTCAAGCCACTGGGAATCCACTTCCCTCCCACTACTGCATTCCTGGGTCCACCCCTGGGGGAGTCTCGGGGGGGTTTCCTGACCCTGAAGTCAGGGGTCAGAAGTGGATTGGAGGTTAGAGAATTCTCATGTGCATACCTCCTTTTGATTCTAGCCAGAGTCCTTTTCCACTCTAGTGAGGGTGGGCTGCGTGGGGCTAGGGAAGAGACCCAGTGACGAGGCTGGGGCAGCAGATGCTGCTTGTGGGGCGAGGGGACGTGGTCGTATGTCATAGCTCCACCAGCAGGACCCACCTGGGAAACGGTCTGGAGGAGCAGAGGCGCTGCAGCCAGGCGGAAATCCAGCACCAGGAAAGACCCCTTGAGATGCCTCTGTCTCCATCAGCTCCGAGTGGGCTTCGCCTTTCCCTCTGGGACCCTCTGCTCCTGCGCCTCCTCTTCCAGGAAGGCCCTGCCTTTGTCACCTCCCACCTCTGCTCCTCCCTGAAGTGTCCCTCCCTGACCACCTCCAGGCTTGCTCCTCTGAGCACTGCAAGATGTTTGGTGCCTTAAATGTAATGAGCTTTCTGTTTCTGGAGGTATCCAAGTCCCGGCTGGGTGGCGTTCTGGAATAGGGAGGACTTGCAGTTTGGTGTCGCCCCTCTGAGTTCACACTCTCTCCTGGGGCAGCAAATCCAGTTCTTTCAGGGGCCGGAAATGAGTGAAGCAGTGGATAAGGACCATAGAGAAGCGTGCTTATGTTCCTTAAAGGCATTAAAAATCAAAGAAACAAAATAAAACACTACCAGCCAAACAAAATGCCTACACCCCAGTGTGGCCAGGACCCACGCCTAGACCCAGTGTGGTCTTTGCTAAACTGCGGTTCACTTACCTTGGCATCTTCATATTGCCCAGCACACGGTAGGTGTGTTTATTAATTTATTATTATGCATTGTTTATTAATGAATACATGATCATCTGTGTGCCAGCCACTGGGCTAGATACTCTATATATTTATTTCTTCCCCTCTGCTCAAGGTGGGCACTATTTTCCCCATTAGAGAAACTGATCTCCAGTGAAGTAAAACAAGTTGTTCAGTGTCACACTTATGGGAAGGGGCATTTTTTGATTTGAACCTCGGCGTGCTGTGTCCTTCCTCAACACACCTGTGTGTGACCCAGAGCACGTGCATTCCATACCTGGCCTGGCTAACAGGGAGCTCTGGAGTGGCCACTGGCCACCTGGTTGACATGCGCGGCACACCTGTGGGGAGGTAGGGTTGAAGGAAGTGAGGGCTTCGGAGGCGAGGAGGGAGCAGATGCCCCTCAGCCCAGTAAACCCTTCCTCCCTCAGCTTCCGGTCCCAGCCCAGCAGCCTGGGGATGGTGGCGTGGTGACAGGTGCCGAGCTGCAGAGATGACAGTGCTGCTGATTCCCCCATAATTACTGTCTGATGAGATGCCAGAATTAGCCACCGTGCGAGCGTGGCATGCAGATACGGGGCAGAGTGCTGGAAGAAGCGGGGGATGAGGGAGCCTCTCCTTCCAATCCAGGGCCCTCTGGCAGTAGGGCAGAGTCTGGTGAGGAGGAAGTAGGTTAACAAGGAGGAAGCACTGTGTGGTTAACATGCTTCAGATGTTATCGTGTGGGCTGTGGTTTTCCAGTCCTTAGAGTGGCTGGACACACCCCTGCAATGGCTGGCTGCTGGGCAGGGTATCAAGGGCCTCAGGCCACTAACCAGAGAATTATGGGCAGAGCAGGCTGCCCACTCAAACTCCTGGGCAAAGGCTTTGGTGTTTGGAGCTGGGATACGCCTGGCTGGGGCTGACAGGGCCCTAGTTGCTAGGAAGGGGCTAAGACCCCAAGCAGACTCCTGGAACCGCATTAGTGAGGCCAGGCATCAGAAGGCAGAGGGAGGTGCCTCGAAGGAGCCAGCAGGTTGAACTCAGGAATCATCCATCCCCGGCAGGAAGAGTCAAGCTGGCCCTGAGGCCCGAGGTCAGGGGAGGCCTGAAAGTTAGGAGCAGGGGACAAGGAAGGTCCGTCTTGGTCCCAGAGCAGGGCTGGGTCTGCCCTGGCATTGATTTCTCCTGGCACACAGGCTGGGGGCAGGAGGAGGGCTGGCGAGTGCAGACGCAGTGGGGTCACCTGGGCTGCTCAGACCTCGTCTGGACAATTGGAGCCATTCTGAAGGCCACCAGCTAACAGGAGAGGTGACAGCATGAGGCCGACCCAGCAGAGGGCAGTGCTGGTAGCCCAGGGCTGAAGCCAGGCCACAGACGGAGGGACTTGAGGTGTTGGGCTGGGGAGAGAAGATTGGGTTCGGGGGCCTTCATCCTGGCCCCAAGGGAGAAGTCATGACCCACCCCAGGTCCCTCTGAGGGCCGTGGGCACAGACTCTGGCTCACTTTAAGGAAGGAGGGATTCCACAAGGTATCTGGTGCCTTAGACACAATGAGCTCTCTGTTTCTGGAGGTATCCAAGCCCCGGCTGGATGGCATTGCTGAAATATGGAGGACTTGCAGTTTGGTGTTGGCACAGCCTGTGGTAGGGGCTCGGGGGGGGGGGGTGCTCTGCACCAAATTGAGGTATGGGGGAGGGTTGTGGAAAAGTGGGACCTCCTTCCCATCCTGGGCTTTGGGGGCCCTGGGGCTGCCCTGCTCCCTGCCCCTCATCCTCTCTCAGCCCTGCCCTGGGGAAGGGTCCCTGCTCTTCTGGTGTTTGGTCTCCCCAGAAAGGATGGTGCTGAGGGTCTCTGTTCTTCACTAGGGAGGGGGCTGTTCGAAGCTTCCTCCTTCTTAGGAAGCTAGATAGACTGAGGGGATATAAGGAGCTCTGGCCCAGGGGCTGATACGAAGACTCAGGGATGAATCAGCAGGGCATCGAGGAGGGAAGAGGGATCCCGGCTGAGAACCCCACAGTCGAGACCAGGGCTTCTCCACTTACCAGCTCTGACCGTGGGCAGTCACCCCTTCCTGAGTCTCTGCTTTCTCATCTGTAAAATGGGGGAGAACCTCACAAGGTGTATCTGAGAACTGAATGAAGAGTGGCTCTCAGAGCTCCTTGAGGACCGTCCTGAGTGTATGCCTGGTGGGAGGAAGGGAATCAGGAGTGCTGTCTTTCACGGTTGGTCCGTTTCCCCCAGAGCACCCAGCAAGCCTGGTGCTGAGTTCACATCTCGTCACTCCACACGGATGGGTGGATTTAACTGAGATGGGAGGCTGGAGTTTTCGAGTCTTTTGCAGATGGAAGGCGAGACTGTGCATTTCTCCCCTGCCTTCCACCTCATGCTCTCCCTTCCCAGATGCTGCTCTGGTGGGATGGTTCAGTCTAGACACCAGGGAGAACTGAAAGATGCCCCTGGAATCTGAGCAGGCTTCCAGGTCAGTGTGGACCCAGCAGTCAGGCAGGAAACCCTGAGTCTCCTCCTGCCTTCTCAGGCTTCGCCTCTTCCACCCTCCAGAGTCTCTCCCGGTACTAACCTCAGCATCCCTAGGGAGGGAACCTGATGGGACGCACATTTGCTGTTTGTTCTCAGTCAGCTTGCAGGGCAGTAGAGTAATTACCTTGTGAGGTGAGGGCTGAAACTCGCAGTCCTGTCCACCCTCCGGCAGCAGGTGGAAGTGGGTCCAAGGCCCGCCAGCTCCTTGCAGGAGGCTGAGAACCTGTACAGGGAGACAGGGCTGGGCGTACCAGGTCTGGAAGCGGCCTCTCGGTCCTTGGCATTGCCTGGCTGGGTAAACATTGGTGAGAGTGGAGTGGCTTTTATGTCAAGACGAAGTGTAAACACTTTCAGAGACCCTGAACTTGGCAAAGCAAGAGAGGGGCCACGGAAATCGCGTCTCTGAGAAGGTGTGGCTGGATTCAGGATGGCCAATGGCGTTCCCAGTGTCTCTCAGTCCAAACTGGAGATGCCTGAGACTAATACTCGAGGGAGCTCCCACGTGCAGTGCCTCTGTCAGGGGATGGTAAATGTACACAGTGTGTGTCCGGGCAGCGTGCCCTGTCTGTCTGCATGGCATCCAAGATGGCACAGTGGTGGGTCGGGGTGGTGGCTCTGGGGTGACCCAGTCCCAGCGGGGCCAGGTGTGCCCTTCTGTGTGTGGATGCCTGTGGTAGGTGCAGGGGAGCCCCTCGTGACTGGGCACGGGTCTGTGAGCCTGTGCTGGGCATGTCGACCTGCACTGCGGGGCTCAGGTGTTGACGAGCAGAAGCGTGGCCTGTGGTTGGAGACTGCAGACACCAGGACCCCATCGTCCTGGTGGCTGAGGGAGCTGTCTGGGTGCTGGGGTGTGGGGCTGGGAAAAGCTCCCCGAGAGAACTTGACCCCACAAAGGGCGGTGTCTCAGAGGAGGATGTGGAAGGATCCAGCTGAGCTGGGGCTCCTGTCCAACATTTGTGAGACCCTCGAGGAAGCCTGGGTGTTGACAACACTTCCCTCTGGGGAGCTGGGGTGCATGGTGGGGCTTCCACTCCCTCGCATCCAGCAGATTGGGGTCCCCCTTCCTGGGAACAGGATGCCTCCCTCTGGGCTTGCTTTCAGCCCGAGGCAGCTTCAGGGGTATGGTAAAGTTCCCCTCGCCCACACCCGCTGCCCAGGCCTTAGCACCCCGAGGCTCAAGATCCCCCCGCCCTCAGGGGATGGCAGGTGTTCTGGCAGCCTCCCCAGAGCAGCGGCAGAGCTGGAGCACAGGCGTCTGCTTTCCCGCCTCCCCCCACCTCCCTCCCTTCCTCCCTGCCTATGTTCCTCTCTGCTGCCTCTCCAAGGAGATGTGGGGCTGACAGGACACCTTCCCTGGGCGCGTGATGGTGGTGGAGATGCCAGGCAGGAGTTAGCTTGTTAGCGCGGGCTGTGTGGGCACACGCCAGGGCTGTTCCCAGCTTCTCCAGCGAGGGCTTGAGGGCTTCAGACTAGGGGTGACGTGCTCCCCTCTGCATCCCCGCCCCCGCCCTTCCTGGGGAAACCAATTAGCCAGACCTTCATCAGTCGCTGAAAATGCAACCCCCTACCATCCTGGTTGTGATGACTGTGGAGTGAAAGGAGATCAAGGGATTGGGCAGATCAGGAAGAGCCTGTCCCCCACCCACGCCCCTAGCCGGTGCCTTTGTGCAGTGTGCAACCTGCGCACCCGTCTGAGTGTTAATAGCTTTTTAAAAAAACAAAAACAAATGAAATGACTGAGGCTCCAAGAGGCTGCTAACATTCTCAAGGTTACACAGCGAGACAGTGGCAGAGCTGGGTTTGAACAGAGCTCTTTCTCCCCTCCTAGTTGAGTGATTTTTGGTCATGCCATAGCTTCACCTGCAGTGGGGGAGGGTTGCATATCTGAAATTCTGAGCAGGAGGCTGGCTTGTCAGCTCTTTCGCCAGGAGGGGGTCTTGTCTGAGGAGTATGATTCAGGTGCCACATGGGGACCCTGGTTTCTGTGCGGTGAGCAGCTGCTGGGCCGGGATGGGCACCTGAGGGGGTGGCTGGACTGTGCCTCGTGGCCCGTCTCTCTCTGGGGCCCAGGGTGCCATGGCGTTTGCCTCCTTGCTGCTGATCTCTCCTAAGGAGCTTGTTAGTCTTGCCCTCCTGGGGTCTGGGGCCTGGAGAAGGGATCCCCTGGCAATTGCTTTCTGGGAAGTGGCAGAGAGGGGTGGGACAGTCCTTGTCCCCAGGGGCCAGGACACTCAGGTTCCATTCCTGGCTCTGCTTCCAGCTCCTGTGTGACTCCGGTTCACTCTCCTCTCCGTGCCTCGGTTCCCTTGCCCGTGAGAGGCATTTGGCTGGAGCGAAAGCAGACGCAGGCCGGGCTTAGCTGAACAGTCTCGAGACATCACTCTGCTTTGCTAAGAGAGAAGAGCTGTCACCTCACCAGGGAGAGGGCTGTCCTATGGTTGTGGGGAGTCATGGAGAGAGGGCAGCAGGTCGAAGGGGGCAAGGACTCCACTGCCACGCAGAGCCAGGGCACTGGCAGAGATGGCACTGAGGTCAAGCTTGGCATCTTTTTCTGTCTCTGGGCCCCACCCCACTCCTGAGGTGGCCTGTGAGTCCCTTCACCCCACCTAATTCTGTCCTGCAAGACTACCCAGTCTGGGTGGGGGAGGGGGTACCTCTGCCTTCAAGGAGGCCCCAGTCTAAGGGGGAGACAAGGGCCTTTCCCTGAGGGAGCTTCTACTCCAAAGGGGTAAATGGGGGCCCTATCTAGTGCCCCCAAAGAGGAGGCCCAGGTCTTGCCCAGTCTAAGGGGAGACAAGGCTCTGTCCTAGGCGAGCCCCTAGTCTGATGGGGGAGACAGGGGCCCTGCTCTGGGGTGTCCCCAGTCTAAGGGGGGGACACAAATGCTCTCAGTCTGAGGGAGGAGGCATGGGCCCTGCCCTGTGATGTGCCCAGTTGGAGGGAAGAAG
The DNA here is from genome assembly GCF_001704415.2 of Capra hircus. Classification (NCBI taxonomy): domain Eukaryota; kingdom Metazoa; phylum Chordata; class Mammalia; order Artiodactyla; family Bovidae; genus Capra; species Capra hircus. The sequence goes on along the minus strand of NC_030826.1, from coordinate 38,842,163 downwards.
CCCTGCCCTGCGGCACTCCCGATCTGAGCAAGTGGACAGGGTCACAGGGCAGAGTGGGCCTGTGGAAGGGTGGGAGGGAAGAGTTGGCTCAGGAAGCCTCTGGCTGGGGCAGTGCCCGCCCCACCCCCAGGGAGCCTGACACCCTCCCTCTCTCAGATGCCCTCTCCCTGGGGAAAGCTCCAGAAGCTCTGCTGGGAGCAGCTGAGACCCAGGCAGGTGAGCTCTCCCTCCCCCAGGCCTGACAGGTCCTTTAATTAGATTCCGACTCGTTTACCAACTAAGTGGCCTTCGGTGGGTTTTAAATCTGTGCAAATTGGTTCGTGTTTTTCTGCCTGCATGAAGCTGTGACTGACAGTGCCCTACCCCCGCCCCTGCCTCCTGGCTCCCTCCCTGGCAGACTCTCGTCCCCATCCCACGCCCCCCTAGAGTCTAGATGCCCTCAGGGCTGGGGAGCCGGGGAGCAGGGTTCCCTGAGCAAGGAGTTAAAAGAGTCCAGAGGGGTCTTCCTCCTCAGCCCGGGGAAGGGAGTCCACACAGGTAACTCACTCAGCCTCCCCCGTCCTCGGTTTCCCTGCTGTACTGCCAGGAGAATCGACCCAACCCAGGCCCTTCTCTAGGGTGGCTCTGTAGATCAGTGCTGGGGGGTGGGGAGGGGACATCCGTGTCTCCAGCCAAGGGCCATCCTGCCTCTGATACCCTCTCGCCTTGCACCTGTCCCCCAGCACTGCCCTGCCTTGGAGAAATGGTCCATCATGGGGATGGTCTCCACCTGGCCTCTTCCCACGTCTGTGTCTTCCTTCCCAACACCTCAGGAACAAGGGAACTGCCTTCCCTGGGGGCCCAGCGATGACAGCTTGCTTGTGCTTCCAGGTCCCAGGGAGTCACCTTTGTTGTCTGACCATTGCCTGCATGCTTTCAAGCCCTCTCCCTTTCCTCCCAGGCCTCTCTGCCATAGGATCCCCTCCCCTTTCTTCTTTGTCATGCCTCCTGGCCCAGGCAGAGTCTCCTGAGGAGGCCTGACCTTCAGGGGAGTGGGGCTGGGTTGGTGGGGAATGGGGGAACACGGCGGGGGCAGGTGTGAGGGTTCATGCCAGGAGCTGGACGTGAAGCCCTGCCCTTAATCCTCTCCCCCTGATGCCTGTTCCTCCCTCCACCTGCCCCCACCTCCGAGGCTTTGGTTGGAGTGACGGGGAGACTCAACAGGGTGCTGGGCATTAGCAATTTGGGGGGATATTACACAGGAATGTTTACAGAAAGGCAATTGCCCGGAAAATGACTTTGGTTGCTGTGGTATGGGGCGGAAAAGATGGTTTTAGAAAACAGACACAGATGGGCTTCTGCTCCAAGGACCCACAGGCAGAGCTGACTGAGGGCTGTGGGCACACGGGGGGCCAGAGCCAGGGGTGCCTGGAGACTGAGGGGTCAGCTTCTTCACCAAGGGAGGGGTGGGAAGGGATGATCCCTTCGCCTCATCCAGGTTCTTGAAGCCTCTGCCAAGCTCGACCTTTGTCCTCTGGCCTCTGACCTCCCAGCACAGTGCGCTTCCTGACTGCGCAGCCAGCCACCCAGCAGGATGGAATTGTCAGGCGCAATCGATGGTGGCAGTCGCCTCAGGGCTCCTCAGGGTGACTTGGGCTCCTCTTGCTTTGGCTGAAGATGGTGGGACTTGTGCCGCACGCATTCAAGTGTATGTGTGGACGCGGACGGGGCACTCTGGGGTCTGAGCCAGGCCCTCCACCTTTCTGGCAGTCTCCATGCACCCCCTTCCCCACTGCTTGCCCTGACTGCCGACCTCACTGGGATTTAGCCCCAGGCCCTCTGGACTCCCTGAGCTGGTGCCCAGGCCCCAGTTGGGGTCACGCCTGTGAGACCTCAGGTCCCCACGGGGGGGGGCCTTGTCCAGCCCTCCCAATCTCTGGGGAGAAGGACCCAGAGACCTAAACTCTGGTCCTCCCAGCAGGGGCCCCAGTGAGACCCTTCTCTTTTTTGTAGCTCCTGGCTTTGTTCTTCCATTTCCTCCCCTTCCTCTTTCTTCTTCCCTCGCCCTCCCCCCTCCCCTTCTCCACACTCTCCTCCTCGGAAGATGATGTCATGTGTAACTGTTGCCCAGTGGCAGCCAGAGGACAGAGGGTGGTGACATCTGGGGTAAAGATGCAAGGTGGGGAGGGGCTGGATGGCTTATGAGACAGTGTCACTGAAACCTTGGGATCCTAATTCTCATCATGAGTTACAGTGATCTCATGTGAAAGAATGCAGTGAGGATAAAAATAAATTGGGCTCATAAATAAACGTGGAATTTGGAATTGGTGGAGCAAATAACAATGTCGCTCTCTTCCCAAGCACCTGCGCCTTTATCCGCAGCTGGCCACTTGGGGGCGCCCACTGCTCCCTGGTCATCCCAGCCTCCAGACAGGTTCACTTCCCCATTGCCCAGGCAGGGAAGGCAGAGCTAAGGGAGGCGACAGCACCCCCTTCTCCACCTTCCCTTTCCCCTCATTCTGAGCTGGATTCCGCTAGTCCTGGGCATCTCTCCTGTAGCTTGAACCTCTGACTCAAAAATTATAGCTGGCCTTGCACACGGAGGATTCTTGGAGAGATAGCAAGACCTCCAACTTATCTCTCCGACTCCTCCCACCCCCACGCTTCAGGGGCTGTCGGTCCCAAGGCCCCTTCCAGCTGTGCTCCAGCTCTGCTTCTCCATCCAGGGTCTCCCACTTTTCCCCTGCATCCCTTGTCTCTCCACCCTGCCCCAGCAGAATCCAGTCTGCTTACCGCCTTCAGGCCTCCCTGTCCCATCTGCCTCCCCAGGTCCCCCTACCCACAAGACCCCTGCCCAGATAGATCCCTCAGCAGCCTCTGCCGGTGAACAGAAGCATCGATCTGCTCAGGGCCGCTGCTACCCAGAGCCACTGCTTGCTAGATTGGAATTGATCTCCTTGGCTTTTCACCGAGCTGCTCTGTCTGGGGAGGGTCAGGGCCACTTGAGGCCTTGGTGGTGGCTGGAGCAGGCCCGGGGCAATGGGAAGGCTGTCCTGCTGTCTCACAGCCCACATGCCAGGAATGTCTTTAGTGCAAAATGTGCTTTCTCCTCATTGTCTTGCTAGCTTCTCACCCACTGCCCAGGAGGGGGGTTTAGAGATGTTGTCCCCATTTTACAGATCAGTACCCTCAGGCTCTGAGAGAGAAGAGGCTTTTAGGGTGGAGAACTAAAAGAATGGCTAACCTGGGACCCCTCAGAGGAAGAGCTGACTCTAAACCCAGGAGGTCTCTGGTCTGGGCTTTTGTCCTCCCAGTGTTCTGGCTCAGATAAATTCTTGCCTGAGCCCTCCGAGCCCCCAAGGGCCTCTTTATCCCCAGGCAACAGGATGGTGCCCCGACCAAGAATCCCAGGCCAGTTGTCTCGGCCTACTGGGGCCCCACAGAGAGGAGAGAACTCTGCACAGAGCAGGGAGCTAGGACTCCTGGGTCAGGCAGGTACCTCACCTCTTCCCCTGAGTTTCTTTGTTAAAGAAAGCCAAGGATCTTGAAGGTTCTTAGTTTTCAAAAGAGCCTAAAGATTTCAAATCAAAGCCCCACCTCCCCTCAGAGACAGCCCAATGTCTCTCCTACTTCCTCCTCTCTCCCTGCCACCCCCTAGAATCCAGGTCCTGCCTCACCCATGGCCCTGCGTGCACCTGCCAGTGTCCGGGCACCTGAGGCTGAGCCCTGTCATGGAGGAGGCAGGGAGGAGTTGGTCCTTGCTCCACCGTCTCTGGGCCTGCTCAGCGGCCTCCTCCCTACCCTCAGGGCCATCCACTCCTGAGGTTTACGGGCTGTAGTCATCAGTAGGGCTGTGGGCACACATTCACTGTCTGGAGCCTCTGCCTCTCCGCTGCCTGCTCTGGCAGCCCGGACCCCTCCCTGCCAGCCCCACCTCGGCCCCTTTAATCGACCTGGGAGAGCCTGGGTGACCCTGGACCTCCCCACCCTCCCTGCTTCTCTCAGGCTGGCATACCACCTGCCCCATCCCCAGGAGCCAGGCAAGGACACTGGCATAGAAGCCAGGGAAGGACGCTGGCACAGCTTCCCAGCAGCTGGCATAGAGGGTGCAGGTGGGCATGAGGAGCTCTTCTGAGTCCAGGGGCGTGGAAGGGCAGGAGGGCAGATGAGAACTGACCTTTCCCAGTGCTCCTAGGTATCCAGAGCCCTAGGCGGCACAGTGAGCCTGGCTGGCTGGCACAGGCAGGGGGTGGGGGCGGTGCCCTCTGGCTCAGGCAGGGCTCAAGCTAAGCTTGAAAGCTGGGCTTCCAGCAGTGAGGCTGTGGGCAGAGTCCACCCCTCACTGGGCAAAGGAAGATAACAAAGTATCCAGGGCGCTCCGCCATGGAGGGTCTCTTCCAGCTCAGTTGGTCCCATGAGGTAGCAATCCTCCAGCTGGTGGTGAGGGTGAGTGGAAGACAGAATTTAAGGGTCATGGGAGGCAATCCCCTGACTCCAGTTGGGGCTATTTTTCCAGCACCCAGAGCAGCCCCTCATCCTGGGCATCCTTCTTCTGGATGATTTTCAGGTCACTTCTTTTCAGCCATATTCACTGGCCACCATGGTTGCCACTGGCGCCTTAAGAGCAAGGGCTGGATCCCCATCAGGATGGCCCTGGGGCTCCCAGCCTCAGGCAGGTGCCAGCTTCAGGAATTTCCTCACTACCAGGGAACCTTCATACTGTATTAATGCAAACTCAATTTGTTCTTTGTTAACTAACTTTGAACTTAATGCATTCACTTAAAAGGAAATCTTAGCTCACTGCCATCCCAAGGAATGATACCCCTGAAATCAGGAGTTGGGCCTTGTTGTTTTTTCTTTTTTAATCCTTGAAAATAAAAGTATAACTATAAAGCTCTGAAACAGCGCTCCTCCCATAGTCATCTCTTGAGTGTCTGGACCTCACTTTGGGGAGTACCACCAAGGGACAGACGTCTAGGGGAGGGAGGCACCCCAGACCCAGTGCCAGGGTGGGGAGACAGCAGGTAAACAAGGAGTGCCAATGGTATTATTGTTCCATCAGCAAACAGTTTTCCTCTGGCCAGGAAGGTGTGGTGAGAAGGGGTGAGGTGAATCTAATAAATATTGGAGTCCGCTCTGGCCTCTACCGCTTACTGCAGCTTTGGGCATGTCGCTGCACCTCACTGACCTCAATTGTCCCATCTCTGAAGTGGGATTACAGTAATACCCGCACAGCGGTGCAGCGAGGTTTGAAGGCTGTGATAAGTGATCAGTCAGACCCTTGGAAACTTCAGAGCTCTGGGTCTATGGGAGCCATTCTTCCCTTGGTTTTGGGGGGAGGTGCTGAGTCGACTGGGGCTGCCAGAGATCTCATGCCTCGGCCACATCCCGGGAGGAGTGTGTGTGTGTGTTGGGCGAGGGGCGGCTTTCTCTGGAATGTGGCTGAATGTCCTCTTGCCTCCTGTGGTGGACGGGAGGGGCCTGAGGAACAGTGGGTGTGTGGAGGGAGGGGCCCAAGAGAGTTGCACTGGAGGGAACCTGGTCGGGTCCCAGAATCCTCAGCGCCCCCCACTTGTGCCCCCTTCGGCTTCTGGGAGTTAGCCCCTGCGTTGGGCTGCCTGTGTCTGCTACGGTGCTTGATGCTTCCAGACCGAGGCTACCCTGAGGATTTCACCTTTGAGACTAGTGGATTGTGAGGCTGGGGGTATGCCGGGAAAACCGTGTTTGTCTGCTAAGTGGCTGATTTCTGGAAACGAGGGAGGGCAAATGCGTGTTATGACCAGGAATATGGCTCAAGTAAGCCCCAGCAGTGCCTCCCATCCCTGGTGTGGGTGGCACCTTGGAACCACCGTCCCTGCTGGGCTATGGGAAGGTCAGCATGGAGGCTGGAGGGTGTGAGACTGCAGAACTGGGCCCGGGGAGGCCAGGGGAGGGCTTAGGGCTGGTGGGCAAGTGGGGACGGGCTTCAGAGTTCTGCATGGAGACCTCAACCCCCGGCCTTCTCTTTTTTTCGCTTCTGTACTGTCCTTTGTCCCCTGTGCGTCCCTTATAGGTCTTGAACTTGTGTACGTTGGGAGGGAGACTGAAGGAAGCGTGGGGGGAGGGTCCCAGCGGGGAAAGCTTGAGCTGTTCTGTCTGCTTTCTTTGAGTTTGTCCCCAGTCCATCTCTCACTGTCTTCTCTGTGCCCAGCCTCTCCTGTCTGTCTGTCTGTCTGTCTCGGGGGGTGGAGGGGTGGAGAGGGGAAAGGGGGTCCCAAGCCCCAGACCCTGGACCTGCATCTTCTTGGAAGGGTGATTTTTGCCCTCACTCCCCCCCGCCCCCATTGTTCCCTAGTCCTGGCCCTTTTCCAAGCCAACCCCCAGCCTAAAGACACGTGTGTCCTAGACGTGTTAGTCTGAGGGAGGAGGTTAGCCTCCACCCCACTCCCAGGAGGATGCTCTTGAAAGAAAGTGCAGGCTCCTTTCCACAGTTTGCAGGAAGCATCTAACAGGAACCCGCTTCCCTCCCCTGTTCACCCCAGCTTAAGGAAGGAGGAAGGGGATGTGCAGCTGGAGAGGTGCCTGGGACCCCTGCTCCCAACCCCTCCTTGGCTCCTAAGGCCAGCGCCTAACCCGCATCATTATCCTCCAAACCCTGCAGAAGAGCAGGAAGCTGGACACTGCCTTTGCCCCCTAGCCTTCTTGGAGCCCCCGTTCTACCTCTTCTGTTCCTAGTGCCTGTCGGGCAGCCCCTGCTTCACCCCAGGTGCCTCTTGCCGCCCCCCTTAGGTCAGCCCCTCCTCGCAGCGACCCCAGTGGGGGATGGGCAGTCCCAGGCCGAGCACGCACCGTGACCCCGCCGAACCCCCTCTCCCCTCTCGCAGATCCGGAGCGGAGCAGCCCCCCCATGCTGTCTGCAGACGATGCCGAGTACCCGCGGGAGTACCGGACCCTGGGGGGCGGGGGCGGCGGGGGCAGCGGGGGCCGGCGCTTCTCCAACGTGGGGCTGGTGCATACGTCCGAGCGGCGGCACACGGTGATCGCAGCCCAGAGCCTGGAGGCGCTCAGCGGGCTCCAGAAGGCCGATGCCGACCGCAAGCGCGATGCCTTCATGGACCACCTGAAGAGCAAGTACCCGCAGCATGCCCTAGCCCTGCGGGGTCAGCAAGACAGGATGCGGGAGCAGGTGAGTGGGGCCGGCCGCGGGCTGGGGAGGGGGTCTGCCTTGTGCGGCCCTGCCGCCAGGCTCATCCTGATTCTGAGACGCCTCTGGGGAAGAGGGGGGGACGCCGAAATCTGCTAGCTGGCTCTTGGGAGCCTGAGGAGGAAAGAGATGGGGGCTCGGAGCCCAGACCTCTGCCTGCAGTCTTGGAATTTGGAGCGTGGGACTGGGCAGAGAAAGCCCAGCCTTCACCTGGGGCTGGTAGGCTGAGCAGAGGGAAGGCTGTCTGGGAGGTCAAGAGAGTGGTGGGGAGGAAGAGGGGACAGCCTCCAGGACTGACTGTTCTGAGGGTCCATCTGGCGCTGGAGTACCTTGGGTTGGGCACCTCTGTGATGTGGCCCCTAAGGGAAGGTCAGACCTTGGGAGGAGCTTCAGAAGGCTGGGTGGGCTGTGCCCCAACAGAGCCCAGCATTCCTGGCGCCTTTCCCTCCTCCTGCATTCTTCACCCTGTTCCTTCCCCCAAGACTTGCTGTGTGAGTTTGAGCTAGAGGACTCCCCACTCTGTGCCTGGTTTTGGTCCTGTCTTCAGTAAGCCTTAGAGGGGAGTCAGGACTCCAGCTTCCCTGGTCCAGGACTTGTCTCCTTCTACATGAGGTGCGATGCTTCCTTTGTAAAGCTCTCCCAGACCCTTGGTTCCTGGATGCACCTCTGCATCTGAGTAAGGCCTTCTTGTCTACAAGTAAGGCCTGTCTTGTCTTGGCCTTCTACTTACAGTCCCACATCGGTGTGGGGCCTGGACAGCTGCTGCATGCTGGTTGTTGAGACTCAGCTGGGAAAGAGTGGAGGGGAAGGGAGTTGTTCCCATCAGCACGCCAGCATCCTTTCAGTCAAGCCTTGGGGTGTCAGTCCCTGCTCCCACAGTTGTCTGGCTCTGTCCCCCTTTCCAAGTACTGCTGGGTGTGGCTGGGTAGGAGGAAGACTGTGCCCACCTCCATCTTCACTGCAGGGAACAAGGATACATTGGAACATATCTGGTACTTTATCTGCCTCTCATATCACCTCCAGTTCTGTCCAGCTCTTACCTTTTCCCCTCTCCGGAGCCCTCCCAGGAGCAGAGTTCCAACTGGGATAAGGGGGAGTTGCGGATGAAAGACATCAGGCCCTCCCCCTCAGGGGTCCCTCTCAGTGGATTCCTTCTGCTGCTCTGGCTTAGGAGGAGGGGGCAAGGCCCTTTGTGATCTAGATGGGGTGAGACTTAAATATAGGGAGCACAGTGAGTCGAAGGGGGTTTGGAGGAAGGGAGATCAGGTGGACAGCCCTGGTCAGGGAAGGCTTCATGGAGGAAGAGGTACTTAAACTAGGCTTAGAAGGATGAAAGGGATCTGAATGGTCATGGAGGAAGAGAACAGTTTTAGGAGGTAGGAAGATGGGAGGTGAGTATAGATCTGAGTTGCTTTGCGGACTGGCATAGAGGTCCAACAGGCTGATGCAGAAAGCTCAGGGTGGGAGGCCGTGGGAGGTGTGGGAGCCAGATGGTGGAGACTAGGAGGGCCATGGTTGTTTTTAGATGGTGAATAGGAGCAGACGGAGGAGTGGCTGGAGCCAGGGGCAGGAAAGGAGGAAGAGAGTGTGTTAGGGAGGATGAAGGGAAAGGGATGGGGTGGGGGTGGGGTGGAAGGAAGATGAGCATGGCTTGTTTGCTGTCTGGATCCAGAAGGCAAAGACAGAAGAACCTGGGTGACAGGGAGATGTTGGTGCTTCAGGGGAAATAAGATGGTTGGGAGGGAAACATTTGGGAGGGTGAGGGACTGGAAGAGGGGAGATGAGTTAGAGGGGACATAGGGGTGTTTCACGGGGATGTCTGCTAGGCACTGAATATACAACTCAAGACTCTAGAAAGGGGGTTGAGCACGAGGTGGGCAGAAATGGAAGTGGGACCTGGGGTAAGTGTAGTCACCAAGGCAGAATGGAGTCTGAGAAGAGAGAGGGCCCAGGATGGATGGGGAGAGGGGACCAGGAATGTCCTATATCCCTGAGAAAGGGGCGGAAGGCCCAGCAGGAGGGCCCTCTGCACTTCTGAAGTCTGGAAACAGCCACTGGGACCATCCAGGATCTGCGGATCCATAGGGTATAGAGAACTCCTTTCTCAAGCCAGGATAGCTAGTGTCAGGGGTTGGAGGTGGTGAGGGAACAGGACTCCTGGGCTGCAGACCTGTCTGGGGAGGTCTGGCCAGAAAAAAAAAAACATGGAGACAGACTGGATGGCAGCCTCAAGGGGCAGCAGGCCTGGGAGAGAGGATGTGGGCATGTCTGAGGGCCTCCTATGTGCCTGGCACGGTCACTGGCACAGGGCAGGCACTCAGTAAATACTTAGTGAATCAATCAAAGCACAGCCACTCGCAGATTCATGCCTTTATTCCTTCACTCTCATTCCCTGCCATGTGCGCAAGTGGGTAGGACCTACAGACGTTTCATTTGTATCTAAGGCGCAGAGGCTAAGCCTAGCTGGGGCTCTGTACATGTTTGTGGGGTGACCAAATGAGAGATGGACGACTTTGAGGATGCTGAGGGGAAAGAGGGCCTGGAGGAACCAGGGGGGGATGGGTTTCCAGTCTCCGGTGTGGTGTGGGAGAGGAAAGCGGCCTCCCTGAGATGGCAGGGAGGAAAGCGGTGCTGCAGGGCCAAAGGTACACTGGGGTGAGGCCCCCTCCTTCCCATGTCTGGCTTCAGCCAGGAGGGAGTGAAGAGCTGGAAGAGGGAAGAGGTGAGGGGCAGCTCCCATGCAGAATGTCCAGAGAGGCAGTGAAGAATTGACGAACAGGACTTCAGGAGTATCTGCTGGGGAAGGCTTTGACCTGGGCTCAGAGAGCCCCCAGCCTGACCCAGAAACAGATGGAGGGGACATAGACTTGGTAAGGGACTAGCCAGCGTTGCAGGGTCCCTCTGCAGTGTGAGCTCAGTGCCAAACTTGCCCCAGGACCTCCCCTCCCCGCCCCGTCACAGTCCTCCAGCGGCTCCTGCCCGCTCCCCCTAATGGGGTGTCCCCCCCTTCGCACACACAGGTTGGCGGCTGGACCGTGGACCCCGTGTGCCTCCTCAGCTCCCTCTGCTCCCACCTCCATGGCGACTCCGCCCCCTCCGGGGCTGGCCAGCCGGCCCAGGTGAGTCACCCGCCTCCTCTCACCCCCCAAACCCATAGCAGACTTGGGCTTTGGGGAGAATATTTTTTTGGAAAGGGGAGATCCAGGATTTTAATTTTGCACCCCTTTCTCTTATGTGGAGCCTGCATTTTCAGAAGACTCCAATGCCCTGTACTCTACCCTGATAGTCTAATTCCTAGCATACCCTCCCTAAAGGGAAAGGGAAAGTGTTAGTCACTCAGTTGTGAGTGGTTCTTTGCGACCCCATGGACTGTAGCCCACCAGACTTCTCTGTCCGTGGAATTTTCCAGGCAAGAATACTGGAGTGGGTTGCCATTTCCTTCTCCAATTACCTCCCCGAACCTGTGCCAAAGCTTGGCTCTGGGGAAGGAATTTTTTTGAGGGGGAATAGGTTAAAAAAAAATTTTTTTTTAATTCTTCTCTCTTTTAAACAGAAGTATGTCTCTCCTACCCTCCCCCACTGGTTTTCAGGAATCTCTTGTGCCCGATTCCCGCCCCCACTGCAGACCATCTCATTTCGCTATCCCCACCCACCCTCCATCTCCGAGCAGACCTAGCCTTTCCCTGATGTCTCATCAGCAGGAAGCCCTTCATGATGTCTCTCTCTCACCCCTCTCGCTATGTCCGATGCTTAATTTCAAAATTTGAAGACAACCTTGGCATCTAGCCACTTGTTCTAAACTGATTGCCTGGTTCTTCATCAAGCCTCAGTTTTCCCTGATGGGAAGATGGACAGGGACACCCTGAGACAGTATCTTAAGGGCTCAGCCTCCCAGCTCAGGCCTGGACATTTCTGTGGGAGAAAAACAGGCATCTGAAGCCCCAGAGGGGAGGAGGGACCAGAGAGTCAGAGTTGCAACAGGCCAGGGGCAGCCCTGAGGAGGCCTTGATTTGGGGGTGGCAGAGGAGGTTCTGTGGCAGAGAATCTAAGAGGGAACCATTTCTCTTCCTTGTGCATCCTGCTTCCTTCCCCTAGAGAAGGGCAGGAAGTCTTGAGTTTTTCAATGAGAATGAGGAGAAGGAAAAATGTGACAGCCTAGGAACCGGCTCCAGAGCAGGGACTCGTAGCTGTGTGTGACTCAAGTCTAGCGTGAGATTGGCATGCTCAGCATCATTCACAGGGCACCCAGCTCACTGCCCTTCCCAGCTCTTGGCCCAGTATTGACTGAACTTAGGGACCAGAGATGTTTCTACCCCCAAGGCTAGACAGCAAGTGGAATGGGCTCATCTAGAGTGGTCACATGTGCGATGGAGGTCAGACTGGGACAGGGATGGGGAGGAGGTGTGAGCCCCAAGTGGAGCAGATGGAATGTCTTGAGTTGGAGTGATGGAGGGAAGTGAGGCTGGATTTGGTGAACTTGATGTCCCAGGTTATGGGGCCCCAGGCCTGTCCACATCTGGAATCTACTCTGTTGGAAGGAAGGGGAGAGCTTGAAGGGGTCTTCACCCCAGGGTTTTGAAGTACAGAGAACAGTGGCTGTGAACGGGATCTTGTCATCACTTTATACCTAGTCCTTATCGAACTTTTTTCTGGATGGCTGTGTCTGAGGCCCCTTTTTGTGAAGTGCAGGACCAGAGACGTTCAGCAAATGCCAGAGTCACACAGTCGGGCAGGATCAGATGTCACCGAGGACATTTAGGCATCCTAGGTCGCCCAGGCTTGGCTGGGAATTGAATCACTGGAGAGCTAGAAGGGTCACGGTGCACCGCGGAGACCCTGGTCGGGAGAGGCTGTAAGCTCAGAGGGTGGCTGGTCCAGAGAGGGGCCACTCTTCTCCCCACCACCCTAGGCCAGATCGTTAGGGATGGAGGCCTGAAGAAGACCCTGGGAGGGGACCGAAGGCCAGACTCCCAAGTCGCAGCCCCTCCCCCGCTTCCACTAAGCTGTCTAACCTCCCTCTCTCCTGCTGCAACCCGAGTCCCGGGCGGCGGGCCGGCGTATCGGGTGACCGCGGCGACGCAGCCACCAGCCTCCGTTCCTCGGCGGGGCTGCGCCGGCGGGGCCGCGCCGGGGAGGGGGCCGGAGAGAGGATGTGCACGGCGGCGCGCCGTGCCGCGCCAGGTGGAGTCGCGGTTACCGGGGCGACCGGGGCCCGGGCCGGCTCGGCGGCGGCGGCTCTCGCATTGCAGCAAAGGGCACCGGCGGCGGCGGCTGCGGAGGCGGCCGGGGGAGGGGAGAGCCCGGGTGGGTGGGAGTAGGGGCCGCCCTCTCTCCCCTCGGCCGACGCGCGACCTGGGGCTGGGGGCCCCCGCATATACACCTGTGGCCGCAGGTAAGGGGGAGCGGCTGCGGGGGCCGGGGTCGCCGCCTGGGGTTCCGCGGGGCGGGGGCGCGGAGACGGGAGGCCCTCCCACCCGGTTCGGAGGGGCGGTCTGGGGCTGGGGGCGCGCAGGCCGCTGAGGTTCCCGATCCCTGAGAAACGCCCCCTCCCCTCCGCCATCGCGTTCGCCGCTTTCCGCAGGGGACAGGCCCCTACCCCGAAATGCGGCTGGCGCCCCCTCCCCCAGCCTCAGAAAGTCATGACCTTTTCGGGGTGCGCCCTCGCCTCCGGCTCAGCGCCGGGCCCGCAGCACCACCTCCCCCGCCCCCCACCCACACTCTGCATGGGGAAGGGGTAGGAGGCCGCCGGGTTCACAGGGGAGTCGGGCACGTGCGTCGCGGTGAGAGGCTGGAGCCCTCGAGGGGTGTTAAAGAGCCTCAGCCTGGGGCAGGGTGGCGGGGGCGAGTGTTTACGTGGACGCGTGTTCACTGGAGTTGAGAGGTGGGTGTGTGCGCTGCACGAGGATCCAAGGGACTGGAACTTGGGTGCGACCCATAGGGTCCCATCCCTCTCCGGAGGCTGCGTCGTCGTCGGGGCTTGAGGTCAGGGAGGGGTCATGTACTCACCCAGCCTGCAGGGGACGTCTGCCCAGGGGAGGGGAGAGACCTCAGCTGGCAGGGCTGAGGCTCCCAGGGGACACGCCCCGCCCTCCCAGGGCAAGAGATGGGGAGAAAGGACCAGCTGCAGGGGGAGGGAAGAACCACTCCCCCACAAGGGTGCCTAGGGTGGAGGAGGCAGTGTGTTAACTCCTTAGCCCCACCCCCACCCCCACCCCCCGCAGGAAAGAAGTTGGTTCCTCTTCTCACCTGGGAGTTTGAGGATCCCCTGGCACTGCTTCTTTGGATCTCCAGGAAGCTCCCATCCCATATTACTGAAAGCCTGGTCCCTTCCATATTATCCTCTTAGAAGCCATCTCATTTTGCCCCTGCTCCCCTCTGACTCTTCCCTACACGTGATGACCCTCAAGTAGCTTTCCTAGGCAACCCTTCCTTTTCCCCACAGTCTCACTGTCCTCTGGAAAGATGAGACACCCCCTTTCTGAGTCTGGGGGGAGGGAGACAACTTTACCCTTGGGCTGGGGAGCCAGATCTCTCTGGGCCCTTCCTGCCCCCTGTCCTCATTCCAGGGGTTTCTGGTGCTGGGCAATTCCCAGGGAAAAGACCTAGAAGGCTGAGCAGTGCGGAGTGCCAGGAGATGGAGAGTGGTGCCAGGGAAGAGTACGCAGAGATACACCACCCCACCCCCTGCCCATGGCTGGTCCTGAGTTCTTGGCAATGGTTTGTGGCCAAATATTTGTCGAGAGGCCCTCTTATACCAGGCACCGTGTGGGCCAGGGCGGGAGGAGCTGACAGCCAGGAAGAGGGTGAAGAAGAAAAGGTGCTGGTGACTGGACAAGGAGAGCCCGGCCTGAGCAGAGGAGGAGCCTCTGCTCCTCTCAGTCACCCAAGGCTGTCCCAGGGGTTAATACCCTGGAAAGAGCCAGACAGGGATGCACGGCATCCCCAGGGCCCTCTCCCTACCACGGTTTTCCTCTCCAAGGACACTGAGTTGCCAGGAGACTGTGTCTCACCCTGGTGGGGACAACCTGAGAGGACCATCCTTCCCACTTTCCAGAGGTGATGGAGGGGCAGCATTCTGCGTGTCCTACCAGCCAGCGCCCCGAGTCCCGGGACTCTGGTCCCAGCCTCACTCCAAGTTCACCAAGCACAAAGACAGCAACTCTGCCCTCTACCCGCTTGTGGGGCTTGGCTGGCCCGTCCTGTGGCACTGGTGCCACCCAGTCCTCTCCCGTGGCCCCAGCTAGTGATCTCCCCAGGTCTCAGTGCCCCAGGGATGTGCCTAGTGTTGCCCGAGGCAGGCCCATGCTGGGGGTACAGCTAGCATGGCTGTAGCCAGGACCCATCCCTCTTCCGCTCCCAGAGATGTGAGGTGGGCACCAGTCACATACTGAGCCTGGTATCTTGACTTTGGGGGCTGGGAGGGGAGGGGCATTTTCTGCTTTTGAATCAGGATACATGATTGTCCTACCTGACACATGATGTCTGGGACATCACAGGCCTGGTACAGTGGCTGAGGTGGTCAGAGGCACCGTGACCCGGCTAGTCGGGGGAGGGAGGGAGGCATGCGACTCTCTCTTTGTGTGTGTGCATAGTAGGTGTGTGTGTGTGTGTGTGTGTGCGCGCACATGTTGCTTTGTGTGTCTCTGCAGTTGTTGTGTATGCGTATGCATATGTGTTAGTGGGCATCCATGTCTCTGTTTCCGTGACTCCCTAGTGGCTAAGGCTGGCGGGGGGTTGGGGTGCCTCTGTGATTCTGCTTGTAGAAGTGTGTGTGAGCAGGTCAGTGTCTGGTGTGGGGTGGGGGTGGGAATGGGCGGTGCATGTTTGTATGGTTGAGGTTGGTCCACCTATGGGTATCTCTGTCTCTGAGTTTCTGTTTGTTTCTGACCGTGGCCGGCTCTTCTCCAAGTATTTGTGTCCCTTTGTGGGTGTGTCTGTTGCTCTGGGTGTGTTTGTGGTGATGTCCTCATGGGAGGTTGTCTGAGAGTCTGTGCGCAGCTCTGTGGGTGGTCTGCACACCGGGGTCGTGCAGCTGGATGAGGGACGGCGGCCTTCTCTGCAGAGCCGTCCATCACCACTGGGGCTGCAGACATGACTCTCATCATAAACCTTCCCCTGCCCTCTGCCTGGCTCTGCCTCCCCACCCCAATCTTGATCACATGTCCACTCCCTCTGCTCCCCCTTCCTTCCCCAGGCCACAGGCAGCTGTGGCTAGAGCCTGTTACTCCAGCCCCTCGCCCCACCCTCCACTCAGCCCCCATGGGTGGCATGTGTCCATAGATGGTTCTAGGTACTGGCTAGGGCACAGACTTCATTGTCCCCTTCCTCTGCCAGGCATGTGATTATTTTTTTGCATCTCTTGGAGACAGTGCTGGGGGGAGGGGTGAGGCTGTGGCCCAAATGGGATGGTCCTGGTGAGTAATCCTCTTCATCCCAGCCCTAGTGGCATCATCCCCACCCTAAAGGTCTGAAGCCTCCTCCCAGCAGGATCCCTCTCTTGCTCCTCCCTGCCATAAAGTATTCAGGTCCACAGGACACCCCACCGTGGTGCCCTCTGCCATCAGGGACCCTTGGTGTCCCTCTCCTCTGCCAGCGGCTCTGAGGCCTAGGGAATCTCATCTGCTGGTGCCAGGCACCCCAGGGCCAGGCCATCTGCTGCCTCTGTCTCCCTGCTGAGGCTGGCACCGGTCAGCAGGGTGCCCTCAGCTTTGCCAAGAACCAGCCCAGCCTCCGGGCCACTCCTCCCTTGTCCTTAGCCATCTGGAGGGGCCTTCTGGTCTCCGGAGAAGGGTGACTCTAGGTTATTGTGAATGAGGAGAAACCTAACACACCCATTCTGGGGGAGCAAGGAGCCCTACTCTCTCATCTGTCTGCCCACAGGACATCGCTGACGATCCCTTGCTGCCTGTGGCTTCCCATCCATTGCCCAGGGCTATGGGGTGACGGGCATCTGTCCACTTTCTCTGAAACCTGGGTCCATCATGTCACACAGGCCTCCTTGCCCTGGCCTTTGCTCCCTGCCTCCCTCTTCCACTCCCTGCCCCGTCAACCTTCCTGTGGTCCACTTCCCACCCCACCTGGGTTCACTGAAATACTTTCTGCTTGTCCACCTCATTTAGTTAAGTCTAAATTCTTTCACTCAGCATTTAAGGGTGCCCCTCTAGCCCAAGCCCCTCTGTAGCTTAATATGCTACTTTCCCAGGTTCTGCCCCAACCAAACTGGACTGTCCCCTCAACACACCCAGCACATGCCTGCCCCAGGCCCTCTGCCCTTGCCCTTCCTCCCAACCTCCAGCTGCTCATTTGTTTAAGCCCCAGCTCCAATGCCACCTCTTTCGGGAAGTTTCCCTCAGCTGGCACAAGCAGATGCCGTTTCTCTCATCCCGCAGCTCTGATTCATCCCTGCCAGCATCTCACGTGTTCTCATATCATGGTCATCTGCCTCTTTTTCTGCCTGTAACTCTCCAAGGACTGTTACCGTGACTAGATTGCGTGACTTAGAAACATCTGGAATGGTTCTCCCCTCCCCCACTAGCACGCCTGGAGCCTGCTCAGGGCCATCCCCGGTCTCCAAAGAGAGTGGGATGTACCAGGCATGGCTTCCTTCCTGTTCCTGGGAGGGTGGAGGGCCCAGGGCTGAAAGCTGAGTGCCAAGGGTCTCTAACCTACCCCTGGCCCTACTCTCCCCTCCCAGCCCCCACATAACCATCTCTTCTCTTATTTCCATCAGCAGCCAAACTACTGGAGTTTCAAGGTCAGTGGTGGTGCTTCTGCTTCCGTGACAACTGCATGTGCTGCCCCGCCCTCCCCCCTCCCTGCACATGCTTTGCACAGGGGTGTGCGTCTGCAGGGGACCATCTGGTGTGGGTGGTGGGCCTTGGGGCTGCAGGCTGGGGCTGCTGCTTTGAGAGAGCCTGGGTTCGCCTGCCAGGGGCTTGTGGAGCCAGTGTGGCAGTTTGGGCCATCCCTACTGGGAATCTGGGTCGGGGATGCTCAGGCTTACCCTGAGACACAAGGGCATTTAGGAATGAGAGAGGTATTTTCCCCTGCTTGGAGAGATAGCTGGCTCAGAGGGAGGGACTTGGATCCTATGATCTTACTGAGGGCCTTGTCCTCTGAACTCAGACTTCATTTTCCAAGCCTGGAGGAGGAAGGCCCCTCCAGATGGGAGGCCCCGTGACTACAATAGGTCCCTCATCCCTTTCTTACTTTCCACTATGGAGAGAGCTGGTCATGCCAGGCAAGAGACTCACGGCCCTGTACCCTCCAAACCTGTTGCCCAAGTGGAGGACAGCTCAAGGATGGTGCTCTCCTGCCTCCTCTGGAGAGTTCGGACCATGCACAGCTGGAGATCGGTCTGTGCCCTCCAAGGACATCCTGCTGACCCCTGGGGGAGCACACTCTGGGACCTCCCCATCTTCTTTGGCACCAGAGTTAGAACTGAACCATGTTAGCCTGCTGCTTGCATCCTGGAGTCCCCGGTTCCTCCAATCCTGGGCATCATGACAGGGGGTGGGAGGTATACATTCCACTCTGCCAGTGCCATCTTGCTCCAAACATCTTGTTTGCATGCATCCTCCCAAAGAGAAGTTCTTGAATCAGAGAACCACAGAATTGTAGATTCATGGTGTCAGACATTATAGGCTTTTTGTAGGAAGCAGTACCACATAGTGGTTCAATGCATGTGGCTGAGGGCCAAACTGCCGGGTGGTGAATTCCAGTCTGCTACTAACTAGCTGAGTGACCTGGGCAAGTTACATAAATTCCCTGAGCCTTGGTTTCTCTTCCATAAAATGGAGCAGTATCTACGTCGTAGAGTTAATATAAAGTGAAGGGACAAGAGACTGCATGTCCTAAATACAATGCCTGGCTCATGGGGAGCCTTACCTCGTTAGCTGTTAGCATCATGGATGCTGACATGATTCTCCACTCAGAATCACCTTGGGAACTGTCAAAACCCTTGAACCCCAGGCTCTAACCTCCAGAGATTCAGATTCAGTGAATGTGAGCCCTGGAGAGTGTGTTTTTAAAAGCTCCCAAGTGATTCTGCCCCCATCTGTGGACAGCCTTTGGGAACCTCAGATCCTAGTCTGACCACCCCTACTCAAGGTTCCCTGCACCTGATGTCTGACTAGGAGTCATCAGCTCCTCCCTGGAGCATCTCCAAGGACCAGTGCTCACTGCTTCCCATCTTTGGGAAGCCTTTTCCTATCTTTGCGGAGCTCTGTTTGAATTACTGTTTTGTTCTCTTCCCATCTCCCTTGTAGTCAGGAAGTCCTCCTGGATGTCTCACTTTTTCTCTGCACTGTTGTCCCAGCTCAGGGCTGGAGAGAAGCGCTATAGCACTGTCTCTCTTCTCAAGAGGGTTTTCTACAAAGGCTGTGAGAATGGAATAAGAGCCCAGAAGACCAGGATGGAGACTGGAACTGGTGGGGCAGCGAATGAGGGTGTGTCTTCTCCCAGGGTTCCCTGGGCAAGGGGCTGCCTTCTCAGTCCCTAGGATCCCTACTCCCCTTCATTCTGGCTCCTGTTCCATCTTCTTATTGGCAACTCATTTGTGTCCCCCTGAGGCGCTGTGGCCACCCCCTGCTCTTCATATCCGCTAGCTGCCTTATCTTGCCCTGAATTCTGTAGCCCCTCATCCACACTAGCCTGGCAACCACTGACCTTCCAGTTGCCTGGCAACCTCATGACCACAAGACCAGGCTTGGTTCCCCACACTGTGAGGAAAGAGAAGGGCACAGGCCAGCCCTGGTGATCAGCCTAGAACTGAACTGCAGGCTCCAAAGTCTGGGGCCCAGGTATCCCCCAAGTGGGCCCAGTTCCTACGCAGCGTCCCTCCTCCCCAGATCGATGCCCACCTACTGATCAAAGCATTATGCTTGAAGCTGGATACCCACTAATGTCCGCAGATCTGACCTGCAGCATCCCCAAGCTCTGAGGCCCCTTTGGGAACCACTGGGCACATTGCTCGTCAGAAGATGCTTTCTCTTTTGAGAGTGCTAATCCGATTGGAACATTAAATTGAGTTAATAGGAAGATGGAGCTGAATTAGGGGTTAATCAGGATTTACGGAAGGAGGGAGCTGAGGAGGAGAATAATTCCTTTTTAGAGATACTTTTACTGTTTGTTTGTTTGTTTTAATTATAAAAATGAGGACTTCCCTGGTGGTACAGTGGTTGAGAATCCACCTTCCATTGCAGGGGACGCAGGTCTGATCCCTAGTTGGGGAACTAAGATCCCGCCTGCTGTAGGGCAAGTAAGCAGGCATGCCGCAACTACTGAGCCCAAGAGCTGTAACTAGAGAGCTCCAAGCGCTGCAGTGAGAGATCCCCCACGCTGCAAAGACCCAACGCAGCCAAATAAATAAATATTTTTAAAAGACACTAGCATTATGAAAAACAAAAAATATAAAAATTATAATTCTAATTGTATAAAGTTGACACAGCCAGGCAAGGTATAAAGTAAAGAGAAAGGTGTGTCTCAGCCCCAAGATAACCAGTGTTAATGGTTTTGAATGATTTGTGGTTGTTAAAAATAGGCAATTTATTTTATTAAAAAAATACAACTGGGCAACATGGTCTTTTTCTTGATAACATATATATGTGATACATCTCATATATATATAATGTTGCATAACAGAATGATGTAGATCTGATTCATTATCTTTCTCCCTTAAATAAATGAGTTTCTGACAGCAACCAGGTTTGAGGGGAGGAGCTGGGGCAGACTGGAAGGAGCTGTGGCTGAATGAGAGCTCCAGCCCTTCAGCCAAAAGTAGATTCTTGAAGTGCAATTGAAATCAGGGTGTCCCCTCTCCTAAAGAGAGGGTAATCGAACTGTCCCTGGGGCAGGGGATGGTCATTGGGTGACACCCTTCCCTAGCCCCAGGCAGATATATAGCTTCAGGACAAGGGCTGCTATGATGAACTGGAGGAGGCCTTTCTGGGCAGCTAGCCAGGCACGTTGGCCATGTGGCAGCACGTTCCATGCAGGGAGGGGCTGAGGCCTGGCACTTAGGCCATGTGCTTGTGTGGGCTGTGATGTGGGCTGCATGTACTAGGCAGGTAGTCTGAAACTGGGGTCCAACTGGTTTGGGGGGTTTTGGGGTGGTTCTTCCAGTCACCGTAGGTCCAGGACATTGTCCCCAGCTCTGTGAGGCACCATGCCTCCCAGAACTGGGATCCTGGGGTCCCTAGCTCTCTGCTTCCTTCCTGGACCCTGTTTCCCACCCCACCCCACCCCTCTGAACTCCACGAAGGATAAATTCATCACTCACAAAACCGCCGCTTAATTAATGTCTGGAACTAATGCCCCAATTTGCTCAACGATTCTGCTGCTCACCTCGGTGACAAATTTGTGTTGTTGTTCTTTGGAAGCTTAAAATAGCAGGCGTGCCCATGGCTCCCTGCTCAGATGGTTTCTTGTCTGGCTTCCCAGGGTGCCTGAGTCCTCTGCCCAGTCCTTACCTGCTGGGTGTCCTGGGGAGACCAAGGCCCCAAGAGTTTGGGGAACTCTCCTGCAACCACACAAGTCTGAAATCCAGGAGACCCTCCTGTGTGTGTGTGTGTGTGTGTGTGTGTGTGTGTGTGTGTGTGTGTGTTTCTCGCTGGCTGGCTGGGGCTCCCCAGGCTGGGATGGGGGCAGTGGGCAGAGCAAAAGGGGCTCATGCCTGGTTTCTCTCGCCCCACCCCATCCTTGCAGACCCGCAGCTCACGCCACACTCAGGGAGCCCAGCCTGGGCTGGCCGACCAAGCGGCCAAGCTGTCGTACGCCTCAGCCGAGTCACTGGAGACCATGTCAGAGGCCGAGCTCCCCCTAGGCTTCAGTAGGATGAACCGCTTCCGACAAAGCCTGCCCCTCTCCCGCTCAGCCAGCCAGACCAAGCTGCGCTCACCAGGTACTGCCTGTCCATCTTCCCTCCTGGCCACTGGCTCCTCCCTCTGCTCTGCTCATCCCGGCATCCTCCCCCTCTCCTTGACCGCTTCGTCTCTCCTCAACCACCTTTCTAGGAAGACTCTGGCTCCCCTCCCCCACCCCATCTTCCCGCCCACCCCTCCTCCTCCAATCTCCTCCCTTCAGGGCCTCTCCCTCCTCAGCTGCTCTCTCACCCGCCTTCTCCACCTCTCTTCCCTCACTTCTCTCTGCCTCCGCACCCCCTTCCCTGTCCCTCTCTCCCTCTCTAAGCCTCCCCTCTCCCACCCCCTTCAGCGGCCCCCCTTTCCTTCATTCCCCGCTTCCTTCATCTCTCCCCCTCACTCTCAGTTTCTGCCCCAACTGCTCCGGCCCGCAATTCCATTTCCTCGTCTGGACTCCAACCTGCCTGGGGTGCCTTGAGAGGCCAGCAGCATGAGGAGTGCCTGGGTGCACCTGCACTCCGGGGCGGCGTCCGGCCTCAGACCCTGCCTCTGCGGGACCAGCGGGACTCCCGAAGGCTCCCCGAGCCGCCGGCGTGGTGGCGGTGGCGGCCCCGACACCAAGGGTGGCGTCTCCTTTGCAGGGGTGCTGTTCCTGCAATTCGGGGAGGAGACTCGGCGCGTGCACATCACGCACGAGGTTAGCAGCCTGGACACGCTGCACGCACTCATCGCGCACATGTTCCCGCAGAAGCTCACCATGGGCATGCTGAAGTCGCCCAACACAGCCATCCTTATCAAAGATGAGGCTCGCAACGTCTTCTACGAGCTGGAGGACGTCCGGTGGGCGTGGCCCCGGGGGGAATGGGGTGGGCTCCCCGTTACTCCTCCTCCGATGGGGGCTCGAAGCCACAGGTCATTCCGCAGCCGCCTCCTCACCTAGCCTCAGCCCTTTTCCCCTCTTCTCCCGGAGCCCTACCGCCCCGCCCCTTCTTCGGTCATCTCGGGCCCCACTGCCTTCCCTTTAATTCATCCACCCCTGCTGGTTGGCCTTGGCTTGAGCTAAACTGAAAACAGTTCGTGAGGCCGAGGTAAACGGGGTAGAAGATGCTGGTTGTGTGTTGATGGCAGGCAGCCTGAGATCCGCTGAGTAAGGAGTTAAGGGGTTGGAGCTCGCGGCCCCTCTTGCCACCCCTCTCCCTTTTGCCTGGAGGTGGCCCCTCTCATCGCAGGGCTGGGGGATGATGACCCTCTGCACCCCTTCCTCCCCCTAGGGACATCCAGGATCGCAGTATTATCAAAATCTATAGGAAGGAGCCACTCTACGCCGCTTTCCCTGGCTCACACCTCACCAACGGGGACCTTCGGGTATGGCTGGGGTGGCCCAGGGCCTGGGGGAGGCTGGGCAGATGGGTCCAGGAGCAGAGTCTAGCCACTTGTCACCAGGGACTAGGGACAGCTTTGGAGAAGGGAACGTGGAGGCAGAGGATGGCCTTCGTTAATTGTGGAGTCCTGGAGGTGTCCCTCGCCTCATCTGCCACTTTTCCTTCTGGTCAGATCAGGGTTTCTCAAATCTGCCTCTAAATATCCTAGGAGACAGCTCTCAGGAACCGCCCCTTCCTTCTTTGCTTTCCATCCCCCACCATGGGGTGAGCTGGAGGTTGCTCTTCTCTCTGGTGCCTGGCCCTCTACCACTTCTTCCGTCCTGGGAGCCCAGATGGGAAAGGGGTCGAAGATGCAGCAGGAGGGTGGGAAGGCAGAGAACAGAAGGGACTTACTCAGCGTCTGGTTGGGGCGGGGAGCTGCTGACTCCTTAAGCAGGAGGCAAGGGATCCCCTTTGTGACCGGCTCGTGGGGTTCTGGGATTGTCTTCTGCACAGAGAGAGATGGTGTATGCGTCGCGGGAGTCGTCGCCCACTCGGCGCCTCAACAACCTGTCGCCGGCGCCACACCTGGCCTCAGGCTCGCCGCCGCCGGGGCTACCATCGGGGCTGCCTTCGGGCTCGCCGTCGCGCTCGCGCCTCTCGTACGCCGGGGGGCGCCCGCCCTCCTATGCCGGCAGCCCGGTGCACCACGCGGCTGAGCGGCTGGGAGGCGCCCCCGCCGCCCCTGGCGTCAGCCCGAGCCCGAGCGCCATCCTGGAGCGGCGCGATGTGAAGCCGGACGAGGACCTGGCGGGCAAGGCGGGCGGCATGGTGCTGGTGAAGGGCGAGGGCCTCTACGCCGACCCCTACGGGCTGCTCCACGAAGGCCGCCTGAGCCTGGCCGCGGCCGCCGGCGACCCGTTCGCCTACCCGGGCGCCGGTGGCCTGTACAAGCGCGGCTCGGTGCGCTCGCTCAGCACCTACTCGGCCGCCGCGCTGCAGTCCGACCTGGAGGACTCGCTGTACAAGGCGGCGGGCGGCGGCCCGCTCTACGGCGACAGCTACGGCTTCCGCCTGCCGCCCTCGTCGCCGCAGAAGCTGGCCGACGTGACCGCGCCCCCCGGTGGGCCCCCGCCGCCGCACAGCCCCTACTCGGGGCCGCCCAGCCGCGGCTCGCCGGTGCGCCAGTCCTTCCGCAAAGACTCGGGCTCCTCGTCGGTCTTCGCCGAGAGCCCCGGAGGCAAGACCCGCAGCACCGGGGGCTCCTCGACGGCCGGAGCGCCCCCTCCCGAGCTCTTCCCCGGGCCTGGGGAGCGCCCGCTTGTTGGGTTCGGGCCGCCTGCGCCAGCCAAGGACACAGAAACCAGGTGAGGGAGGGAGCTAGCGAGGCTTGGGGCTGCGCGGCGGGGAGAGGGGGCACGGCAGAGTCCGTGGCAGACGGGGCTGTGTCTGAGACCCGGGAGTCCTAGACCCGGAGTATCCTTGCGGGGTCACCAGAGTATATTGGCTGCGGCAGGGCAAGCACAGGACAGACATTTCATCTGCAGCCCCAAGGGATGGATGAGAGGGCCCCAGACAAGTGGCCTGGAGACCTGGATTTGCATCTGGTCCCTGAGCCTTGGTTTCCCCAATTCGAGTTGAGGCTGAAGCAGAACTCTTTGTTTAATGCCTTTCCTGCTCAGGCACCAAACGTGCCGCCATGAGAGCTGTCCAGCACAAGGCCGGCTGAAGTCCACTGGGGAGGGGGTGCTTTTAAGAAGTGGGGATGAGAGGGGCACATTTCTTTAAGTAGCCTCTGAGTTGGGGAACTCTTGCCTATCATCCAGCCTATTGCTAAGGGTGCAAGGCTGGAGGAGGTAACCATGGCACTGACTTGCCCCCCTCTGCCCTCAAGCAGCACCACTGAGAGGTGAGGAGAAATGATACATTCACATAGCTTTCCTGTGGCCTGTGTGCCAGGCACTGCACTGGGCACTGTTTATGCCAAGTTGGGCAAACCCAGCTCCTGCCCTGTCTAGTGGGGGAGACACAGTAAAAGAAAAAAATAGTTCTTCCCTTGGTAGGGTGTACTTCTAAGGCAGTTGGGTACTCTGGGATGACTTCAGAGAAGAGGTAGGGAGAAGGGCGTGCCTAGCAGGAGGCATACATGTGCAGAGGTCCAGAGAGGCCTGGGTGGGGCCCATTAGGGAGCTAGTGATGAGAGATGAGTCTGGAGAGGGAGAGGGTGACTGTCAAATGGCGAAGGGCATTTCCATTGTTACGTGTGTGGGAGGGCTGTGGACTTGATCCTTAGGTGTTGAGGCCCTTTGAATTGTCTGTGTGCTGGTGGTTCTCTAATTATCAGTCTTAGGAGAGGGGGGCTGGGCAGGAGGGACCCCATGCCCAGAGATGGGGTTGATCAAGGCTACCATCTTCCCTAGGGAGCGCATGGAGGCCATGGAGAAGCAAATTGCCAGCCTCACAGGCCTGGTGCAGAGTGCCCTACTGCGAGGTTCGGAGCCTGAGACCCCCAGGTGAGGTTCTTTTCCCAACACCACTGCCAAAGGCCTGTGGTTGGGGCAAGAGGAAGGGAAAGTGAGCAGCAAGAGCCCTGGGCTCAGCTCTCCCCATGTCTCATCATGGTGCCCGGGGTGAATCCTTCCCTTCTCGGGGGCTCCATCCTGAGACCAGGGGACTGGAGGAGTTTACGTTAAAGTCTTACCCAGCTTTGACGGTCTGGGGCCAGCCTGGACCCCGTGATGGCCATCTTTTCCCTGTACCACAGTGAGAAGATTGAAGGCTCCAATGGAGCAGCCACCCCCTCAGCACGTGAGTGGCCCTTTCTCCCTCCCTCAGAGGTCCTTGCCCTCTCCTAGCCTCTCTGGTCTTCTGGTCGGTAAAGGGGCTACGTCACCAGGCTTCAATGGGTAAATGAGTAGTCACCTTAGCCCAAGATGTCTCACCTGGTGCTTTGCTCCCCTCAGAAAGGCTGGCCACTGGTTGGGGCAGGGAGCCAGAGCCATGCTTCTCCCTGGCTACTGTGTGGGGCCACGAGTGGGAGAGAACTTACCCCGATCTCTCCCAGCTCACGGTTTATTCCCTTTCTCCCATCTTTGTGGTCCCTGTCTGCAGCCTGCGGGTCAGGCAGCCGGAGCAGCGGGGCCACCCCAGTGTCCGGCCCTCCCCCGCCTCCGGCCAGCAGCACCCCTGCGGGGCAGCCCACTGCCATCAACCGTTTGCAGATGCAGCTGCACCTGCGTGGCCTGCAAAACAGCACGAATGACCTGCGCAGCCAGCTTCAGCAATTGCGAAAGCTCCAGGTACCACCACCTCTCCGGGGCCCCGCCCCCTCAAACCCCGCCCTACCAGAACCCACCTACTTGCCGAAACTCCTTCCCAAGTCTGCCCCGTCCCGAGTCCCCTTTACTGGGCTGCTCTCCGAAACCTTCCTCGAACTCCCGTCACCTCGCTGAATCTCTATTCCCTCACCAAGCCACCACCCCTGGCCCGTGTCCCCCTTGGCGTGCCCTCTTTCCCTTACCCTGAATCCTTCCCGCCCTCCTGGAGCCCTAGCCTACCCCACTGAGCCCCCTCCTCCTGTCAGTATCCCTCAGGGCAGTCCCAGCCCCTTCCCTTCTCCCATTCTTTCCGCCTTCCCCTCCCTTGGGCGGAAGCCTTTCCCCCAGATCCCCTCAGCGCTACCTTCCTAAGCCCACACAGCCTTCCCCAGCCTACTCTGCTTGGCAGATGGTCCTACCAGTCAGGAGCCTGGCATCCATGTGCCCTCTCCTCGAGAGTGCCCCGGGGCCCATCAGGTGAGAATAATGAATAGAGACAGGTTGGAGAAGGGGCAGAGAGTTGCCATATGGGCAATGGGTAAGATGTCGGCTACCCCCCCCCACCACTGCCTCAACTCGGCCTTAGAACTAGGTTCAAGTGTTAGTTATGTTCCGGTCCCAGCCAAGGAAACTGTCAAACCACAGTGCTTGAGTCCTTCATCGAAGCCACAGCCATGCAGTCCCAAGGTGGGCAGGGCCCTGTTAGGGTCATCTCTTGCCCTCAAATATCCCTTACCCCATTCTCCGGCCTCTATATTTCCCCAGAAACCTTGTCCTCTTCCCCCGACCCCTTCGTTGCAGCTAACTGCCACAGCGAAGCAGCCGCACCTTCTGCACTGCCCAACTTGGCACTCCTGTCTCCCTCCACCATCCCCAAGCCATTCTCCTCCTGCCTCTACGCTTCCCCAGAAAGTAACCCTCGGCCTGTAACCCCTACCACCCCACCCTTTCGCTGCTGCTCACGGCCACAGCCGAGCAGCAGTATCGTCCGTGGAGTTCGCCCCGCGGTCGGGCTGTCCTCTGCCCGCCTCCTCCCAGCCCTCTCCCCGCAGCGCGCCTCCATTCTTTCACACCCCCATCCACCGGCCCATCTGCGTCCCGCAGCTACAGAACCTGGAGTCTCTGCGCGCGCTGTTGAAGGGCACGGAGGCGGAGCTGAGCATGCGCGTGTCGGAGGCCGCGCGGCGGCAGGAGGACCCGCTGCAGCGGCAGCGCACCCTGGTGGAGGAGGAGCGGCTGCGCTACCTCAACGACGAGGAGCTCATTACCCAGCAGCTCAAGTGAGGCTGGGCGCAGCGGCTGCGGGGAGGGCTGGGAGTGCCGCCTCGCTGGCCCGCAACCTGGGATCACGGGGAGGCGCAGCTCCCTTCTTTCTGACTCCCAGGTGACGTGGCTCTGTTCTGAAGCCTGGTTTTCATCTTCTCTGTGGTCTGATGTCTCTGTGACCCACAAACCTTTGACCATCTGGCAGGAGTCCTATTTTCTTTTGTTCTGGCTTGATGCCTGCTTTTGCTGTGGTCTTACTCCCTAATGGTCCAAGGTCCGGCTTCCCCGTGGCCTGCAGCCTTACTCTCATGTTTCCAGATGCCCGATTTCACTTCTGTCCTCTGCCTGCTTTCGTTCTGGCCTGTGATCCTTGCATACTGATCCTCGAATAGAGTGTTCCGGTGGGCCAGCTTGGTCACGGTAGCCACCCTCACCAGCTCTTAGACCAGATGTAGCCAAGGAGAACCCTCCTCCCATCCCACTGCCGCTGAAACAGGGCTCCAGGAATAGAGAACACCCCGCCCCCAAAGACTTAGACATGCAAGGGTTAACAGAAGACAGTCCTCTGATCCAAATTTAGTAAATAGTTGTCTGGCCAAGATTCCATAGTCTGGCACCGATGCAAGGAGAGGCTGCCTTCCGCTGTCCGCTGTCCGTCCATTGAGTGAGCAGTCCCAGCCCCCTGCAGCTTTCCCTGGTCAGTCCCTGGGTCTGAGACAGACGCCCTGCTCCTTTGCCTGGTCTCCCTCTTGGCAGCACAGGGCATGAGGGGCCGAGCTCCAGCTCCAGCTCTGAGCAGCTGGGCCATCAGAGCAGTTTCTGCCCTCCTCTGTGCTTCAGCTTCATCACCTGTGCCCAAGGTTAAGCTTTTCACAATTCTTTCCAGAGGGGGCTTTGGCTTCTACGGGTCAATGACTCAGAACCAAAGAAGACTGCTCAGAGGAACCCAGCTTCCTCACCAAAGTCATAATTGGCTGTATCACTTGCAAGGGGCTCCCTGAGAAGGGTCCCTGCTCCTCAGCCTCGAGCCCATACAGCCTGGAGGTCCATGTTCATTTCAGTGACGCACAGGGCAAGATTCCCATGACCCCTTGTGGTTGAAATGAGAGAAGGGGACATCTCACTTGGAAATAAGCTGGTGTGGCAGTCAACTGCATCACCCCTGCTGTGAAAGCTGAGTGACAGCTCCGGTCAGATCTCCAAGTAGACGGATGGCTACCACCACCTCCCCACCCCCCCCCACCCAGGGAATTCCATTTACCTAACGTACCTGTCCTCTTTTCCCCCTTTTGTATTCAGCGCAGAGGAACTGGATTGGAATTTTCAAAGGGAACTTTACTGAGACATTAAAGGAAAATAAAAGGAAATATAGAAGTACAGAGGAGGCAGGAAGGATGAAAGAACGTATTTATGCTCTTGTCATATGGGTGTCTGGTCCCCAGCTTCCTGGGGCCTCAGTTCTCCAGGAATACACAGTCTCCCTATGGGTTGCCCTGCTATCAAACCCATTGCTCTGACTGCTCACTTTAGAGAGCTTGGGGGCTGATACGTTGCTTCCGGCAGGATTCTCCATCTACTTCGAAGGTGGCTTTTGGGGTGGAATCTGGACTGGGCTGCACACCGGTGCTGCAGTGGCTTTGGCTTGACCAGGAGGGGCCTCCTTGCCTAGTTTCCATAGCGTCCCCGGGCATTGGATGGCCTGCTGGCCCATCCTTTCCCCTGCCCTAGCTTACCAGCCTCTGTCCACTTCCTCAGCTTCACTCTACTCCTTCCTTTTGCCCTGGCATCTTGCTGGAAGTTACAGCTGGTTCTGTGCTCCACTCAGCTTGGTTTATTCACCTGTAGCTCTAGCCAAGCGCATTGTTTAGATGTTGCCCTTAGAGGCAGCCTCCACTGACTGAGACTTTTGGCCTTTGCAGTGTAACATGGCCCAGCCCAGCACCAACTTTATAGGCATGTGACCTGTTATTCACACGGGGCCCCATGCTTGTGAGGGCCCGTACTTGGTTCAGTGCTCTGCGGTCATTATCTTGAAATTCTTAATTTTTATACCAGGGGCAAAATCTTTATTTTGCTTTGGGCCACCTCACATTTTGTAGCTGGTTCTGCCCTGGTCCTCACCTCTCAACTGTTCCAGAACTAAACCTGGGTCTGGAAAACCCCACCACTTTCTGATCCCAATGTCTAGACTTGCTCTGATTTGGATTTTCTTGCAGAGCCTGCTCAGGTTATGGGCCCCCAAACTTTTGCAGATTGTACCATAGGAAGACTGAGGTGCTAATTGAGCCTAAGAGGGGCCTAGTGGCTTTCCTCCCTGCAGTCACTCAGGGACCCAGCCTAATGCCTTCCAATAAGGCACGTCTTCAATATGTGCCTTCCAAGATTACCCACAGGGTCTCTGTCTTTCAGCCAACAGGAAGGGGAAGTGAGTGCGGAGGAGCCTACATGGGAGGATTTTAGGGAGCCAGACCTGGAAACAGCATGTCCCACTTCCATTCATAGTCCATTGGCTAGACCTTATTTGAATGGCACTTCTACATGCAAAGGAGGCTGGGGAATGTAGTTTAGTATCCGAGCTACTTGTTGTTTAGTTGCTAAGTTGTGTCTGACTCTTTGTGACCCCATAGCAGTACATCAGGTTTCTCTGTCTTTCACAATCTCCTGAAGTTTGCTCAAACTCATGTCCACTGAGTCGGTGATGCCATCCAACCATCTCATCCTCTGTTGTCCCCTTCTCCTCATGACCTCAGTCTTCCCCAGCATCAGGGCCTCTTCCATTGAGTAGGCTCTTTGCATCAGGTGGCCAAAAGATTGGAGCTTCAACTTCAGCATCAGTCCTTCCAATGAATATTCAGGATTGATTTCCTTTAGGATTGACTGGTTGGATCTCCTTGCAGTCTAAAGGACTCTCAAGAGTCTTCTCCAACACCACAGTTCAAAAGCATCAATTCTTCCATGCTTAGCCTTCTTTATGGTTCAACTCTCACATCCATATGTGACTACTGGAAAAACCATAGCTTTGAGTATATGGACCTTTGTTGGCAAAGTAATGTCTCTGTTTTTAAATATGCTGTCTAGGTTTGTCAGAGCTTTTCTTCCAAGGAGCAAGCATCTTTTAATTTTGTGGCTGCAGTCACCATCCACAGTGATTTTGGAGCCAAGAAAATAAAGTCTGTCACTGTTTCCACTTTTTCTCCGTCTATTTGCCATGAAGTGATGGGACCAGGTGCCATGATCTTAGTTTTATGAATGTTGAGTTTTAAACCAGCTTTTTCACTCTCTATCAAGAGATTCCCTGATAGCTCAGCTGGTAAAGAATCCGCCTTCAATGTGGAAAACCTGGATTTGGTCCCTGGGTTGGGAAGATACTCTGGAGAAAGGAAAGGCTACCCACTCCAGTATTCTGCCCTGGAGAATTCTATGGACTGTATAGTCCATGGGGTCGCAGAGAGTCGGACGCGACTGAGTTGACTTTCACCTTTCACGGTCCTCTTTTAACCTCATCAAGAGGCTCTTGACTTTCTGCCATTAGTGTGGTGTCATCTGCATACCTGAGGTTGTTGATATTTCTCTCAGAAATCTTGATTCCAGCTTGTGATTCACCCAGCCCAGCATTTTACATGATGTATACTCTGCAAGTAAGTTAAATAATAAGTGGGGTGACAGTATACAGCCTGATGTACTCCTTTCCCGATGTTGAACCAATCCATTGTTTCATATCCAGTTCTAACTGTTGCTTCTTGGCTTGCATACAGGTTTCTCAGGAGACAGGTCAGGTGGTCTGGTATTCCCATCTCTTTAAGAATTTTCCACAGTTTGTTGTGATCCACACAGTCAAAGGCTTTAGTGTAGTTAATGAAGTAGAAGTAGATATTTTTTTTGAAATTCCTTTGCTTTTGCTATAATGCAGTGGATGCTGGCAGTTTGATCTCTGGTTCCTCTACCTTTTATCTGGAAGTTCTCGGTTCATATACTGTTGAAGTCTGGCTTGAAGGATTTTGATCATAACTTTGCTAGCATGTGAAATGAACTCAATCATACAGCAGTTTGAACATTCTTTGGCATTGTCTTTCTTTGGAATTAGAGTGAAAACTGACCTTTCCCAGTCCTGTGGCCACTGCTGAGTTTTCCAAATTTGCTGGCATATTGAGTGCAGCACTTTAACAGCATCATCTTTTAGAATTTGAAATAGTTCAGCTGGAGCTATTTGTTCCACTAGCTTTGTTCATAGTAATGCTTCCTAAGACCCACTTGACTTTGCACTCCAGGGTATCTGGCTCTAGGTGAGTGCCCACACTATCGTGGTTATCTGGGTCATTAAGCCTTTTATGTATAATTCTTCTGTGTATTCTCACCACCTCTTGTTAATCTCTTTTACTTCTGTTAGGTCTTTGCTGTTTCTGTCTTTTATTGTGTCCATCTTTGTATGAAATGTTCCTTTGGTATCTCCAGTTTTCTTGAAGAGATCTCTAGTCTTTCCCATTCTATTGTTTTCCTCTATTTCTTACTCTGAGCTACTATTTGTATGTAAACTGGAGGTAACAATGGTTCCCACTCCCAGGATTTGTTGTGAGGATAAAGTGAGGGGCTGAATGTGCGCCTGGCATGCTGTAGGCACTTAGTACAAGATACCTCTTTAACTGGTAGTGCTGACACACAGGATTTTGGCCTTGGCTCCAGTGTGGTCTGTTTTTTCACCCACTAGTTGGATGAAGATATATAAAGCATGCTGATAAGATTTGCTGATGACACAGAGCTTTGAGGGGGAGCAAATCTGTTGGATGGTAGAACTGAGATTCAAAAGTTGTTCCTTCCTGGAGTGTTGAGCTGAAATCCAGCAGATGGGATTTGACAGGAATGTATGTGATGTCCTGCATGTGGGTCAGGGATATCAGTGACTCAGATGCAGGACTGGGTGACCTACCTGGGCAGTAATTCCTTCTTTCACTTATTCATTCCTTCCATAATTACTTACCAGACGTCTGTTCTGCTCCAGGCACCATGCCAGGTGCTGGGAATCAGAGAGGAATCAGAAAGACAGGGTATCTTATTTTCTGCCTAGAACTGCTTAGCCCAGCAAACAGGAGCTCCAGGCAGGAAGCAGACCCCCAACACCAAGTGTAAGGGGAGAGTTTCCCACTGGGACTGGAGGATGAGTGGGAGTTAGTCACACGTGTCTGTGGGGGGTGGGGAGGTGGTGGTAATGGAGTGTTCTGGGTAGAGGAAATGGCATCATAGAAGTCCAGGGAGAGGGACTTTCCTGGTGGTCCAGTGGATAAGGTCCACGCTCCCAATGGAGGGGGCCTGGGTTTGATCCTTGGTCAAGGCAACTAAGCCTGCGTGCCGCAATGGAGACCTAGCGTGGCAAACAACAAGAATGACCAACAGGGAGAGCAGCACATACAAGGACCTCAGAGAAATTCTGGATGGTTCGAAACAGAAGCAAACCAGATGGGGAGGAAATGGTTGTGGCTAGAGAGGAAATAAGAGCAGCTCCCAGGGACTGACCCCATGCATTAGCTCATTTAATTGCTTTTCAGCTCATTTAATCCTCATAGTGGCCCCAGGAGGGAGGAACTCTTACCATCCCCATTTTTGGGGGATAAGGAAGCTGAGATCTGGAGACAGTCGGTAACTTCTCCAAGATCTCTTCTGGGTCACGCAGAGTGCAGGTTGGAATGTGGATCTGTCTGACTCCAGACCCAAATTTTCAGCTACTACCCCCATGCCCTTTGTGGCTGCACTGAAAGAGTTTGGATTTTACCCTCAGAATGTTGGGATCCATTTCGGGTTCAACACAGGCAGTGGTGACTTGGTCTGATTTACATTTCAGAAAGATGTAGGGTGTTAAAATGACACAAGCTCAGCATAAGCCATCTGAAAATAGAAAGCAGCTTTGTCATTGAGGAAAGAGGCTGTGTCTGGATCATTTGAGAAAAGGTGGACGCCTCCCCAAAAAGCACACACACCTGCTTTCAGTTCTTTGAAAAGCTGCCAATTTCTCTGCTGTGTCCTTGGCTAATGAGAATCAGAGGGTGTGAGTCCTAGGGAGGGAGATTCTGGCTGATACTGCCAAAGATGAGAACTTCAACACGAGGACCTGGGCACCTGTTACGGAGTGCTTCTGAAGTCTCATCTCTGAGGTCTGGCTTTCTGATTTTACCTGGGCTTGTGGCCTGGTGGATGGCTTTTAATTTTGATCTGACCAGTGGCCTGATTTGTTTCCAACTGTTCAGTTTCAAGGGGCTGGGCTGGGGCCTGAGGGGCTGAAAAGGTCTTTCTGTGACTGCAGTGACCTGGAGAAGTCGGTGGAGAAGATCCAGAGGGATGTGTCCCACAACCACCGACTGGTGCCCGGGCCCGAGCTGGAAGAGAAGGCGCTGGTGCTGAAGCAGCTCGGGGAGACACTGACCGAGCTCAAGGGTGAGCCTGGGGGCACCCCCAGCCCCACCCCAGGCATTGCACCCCCACCCCACTGCCTGTCCTCCCAACTGTCCAGAGCTGCTCCCTCCTCCCGCTCACTCCTTCCCTTCGCCTCAGCTCACTTCCCAGGCCTGCAGAGCAAGATGCGGGTAGTGCTGCGTGTGGAGGTGGAGGCGGTGAAGTTCCTGAAGGAGGAGCCCCAGCGCCTGGATGGGCTACTCAAGCGGTGCCGGGGGGTCACGGACACCCTGGCCCAGATCCGAAGGTCATTCTATCCCTGACCTCCTATCTCTGACCTGCGATTTCCCATGGGGTCACACACCGGGCCCAGATCCCTTATCCCGACTCCCCACAGAGGTCAGCGGTGTGCTGACTGGCTCTGCACTTTGACCTGTGACCCCTTGCATGTTTCAGGCTTGGCGCTCCCATTTCCCAGATGCAGTCACCCCTCCCCAGGCCCTTCCATCTGTCCTGCAAGATCCCAGAGCCCCCCTCCACCTTGCCTCCCCCATGCCAGGCTTCCCTCCCAGGGAGCCACGACCCTGCTGACCTCACAGCTGTCCCCAACTCTCCCACCCCAGGCAAGTGGACGAGGGTGTGTGGCCACCCCCCAGCAACCTCCTGAGTCAGTCCCCTAAGAAGATGACGGCCGAGACGGACTTCAACAAGAGCTTAGACTTCGAAATGCCACCCCCTAGCCCTCCGCTGAACCTCCACGAGCTGAGTGGGCCAACTGAGGGGGCCCCTCCAGCCCCCAAGGCGGGCAACCCCACCAAAGGCCTGGACGCTCCTGGCAAGAGAAGCGTGGACAAGGCTGTGTCTGTTGAGGTGCTGGGCCCGGGATGGGGGGGCCGGAGCTAGGCTCACACATTCTCACCACCGACCTGCGCTGGCCAGTGCCGACATGTGGGGACTTGTTCCTGGGGGACAAGGGAATCTGAGAAGCATACTGAGGGTGCCATCAGTCCTGCTAGGCAGGAAAGCATATCATAAACCTATGATAATCAAGGCAGTACGGGGTTAGCGCAAGAAAAGATTATGTGCTCAATGAAACAGAATAGAATGTCTAAAAGCAGGTCTAAATTTCTCCTGAGAGTACTTGGTTATGAAGTGGCATTCCAGGCTCGCAGCAAAGGCATGTAATACTCAAGAGAAGCCCGAGGCTCGGATCAAATGGGAGGCTTCCTTTGCATTCCTTGCATGTGTGACTGAGGCCCCAGAAGTCCAGGAGCAGGGCAGCTGCTTCAGTGCTGACTGTTGGCCCTCCTCTCAAGGCTGCTGAGCGGGACTGGGAGGAGAAGCGGGCAGCCCTGACCCAGTACAGCGCCAAGGACATCAACCGGCTGCTGGAGGAGACCCAGGCGGAGCTGCTGAAGGCCATCCCTGACCTAGACTGTGCGAGCAAGGCCCACCCAGGCCAAGCCCCCACCCCGGACCACAAACCCCCCAAGACCCCCCATGGCCAGAAGGCAGCCCCCCGGACGGAGCCCAGTGGGAGGAGAGGTTCAGGTATGGGGCAGGTAGGGGGTTGCAAAGAGCCTAGAGGAGGGGAGCCCCAGCCTCAGGAACTCTCAGGTTGATGAGGGAGGTGCTTGGGAATGAAAATCTTTGTGGGTGGGCTATTAGAGAAGGACGGTGCTGGCCTGACCCTTGGCCACTCAGGGGAGACCGAGATGGTTGGGATAGTGCTGGACCGCATTCAGGGATTTTCCCACAACTGCTGAGAGGACCACACTGGGAGGATGAGAAAGTTCAGCCAGAGGGTCGTCCCCCTGCACGTTTTGTCCAAGCATGTGTGCCAGGAGCCAGGCTGTGCTGAGATGGGGAGCAGCCCTGAGTGATGTAGACGGGGTTCCTGTGCTCCCCAAGCCTGTGAGCTCACAGGGGAAGCAGAAACCCAAATGGGAAACGGCAGTTGTCACTCACTCATTTATTCATTCTTGCCACCTGTATATTTCCTAAGTGCCCACTGTGTGCTAGGGCTTTCCAGGTGGCGCTAGTGGTAAAGAACTTGCCTGCCAGTGCAGAAGACATAAGAGGTACAGGTTCTATCCCTGGGTCTAGAAGATCCCCTGAAGAAGGGCATGGCAACCTACTCCAGTATTCTTACCTGGAGAATCCCACAGATAGAGGAGCTTGGTGGGCTACCGTCTGTAGGGTTGCAAAGAGTCAGACACGATTGAGGTGACTTAGTATGCACGCACACATGGGCTAGGTGCTGGGGATAAGGAGATGACTACTTTCAAGGAGCTTAAAATGTAGTAGGAGAATAATACTAACATCTGTGTTTATCAGGCACTTACTGTATGGCAAAAACAGCCCCAAGTGCTTTCTATGTATTAATGTTTATAATTTTGCAACAAGTCCAGGAGGTGGATACAGTAATTATTCCCATTTTACAGATGAGGATGCTAAGGCTCCATGTGGTTAAGTAATCTGTCCCAGGCCATACCCAGTGTGTAAACCAGAAATAGGAGGCAGCTGCTAAATGCTGTTCTACAGGAGACCCTGAGAGGGCAGGAAGTCCTTCCCATGGGAGGGGGCTTTTCACTGGAGTCTTGCATTTCCCTGGCCAGTGAGAGAGGGCATTCCAGGGAGAAACATCATGTACCAATGCCTGGAGGTATGTGTTTGGTGTTGCTCAGCTGGGTCCAGGCCTGAGAGTAGCAAGCAGAGCTGAAGCTGAAAGGTTGGCAGGCACAGAGGTTGGGGGTTGTAGGGAATCACTGGGGGATCAAAGGGCGAGGAATGTCAGGCTTGAGTGACTTTTCTGCAGATTGCCCAGGAAATAGCCCCAAGGAAGAACTGGGGGCAGGGAGAGCCTGGTGGGCAGGGTCAGACTCTTGCAATGGTACTAACTACTCTCTCTTGATGGAGGAAGGATGAAGATCTGTGCCAGGGCAGAGCTGAGGGGTGGGCGGGAAAGTGGTGGATTAGAGTAGTGATTCTCAACCTTGAATGTTCATGTGAAATCACCCAGGATCTGCTGGCATGTGGATTCGGACTCAGCAGCTCGGGGTGGGGCCTGAGCTTCTGCATTTCCAACAAGCTCCGGGTGCTGCCAGTGCTGTTGTTCCCTGGGCCAGGCTTTGAGTAGAAGGGATGAGTGCTGTAAGCGGCAGAGTGACAAGGCTTGGGGCTGGATTGCGCGGGGACGTAGGAGAGGAGGAGAGGGCCTGTGTCCTTTCCCTGAGATTTCCCCTCTCCTCCTCCCTGGAGGAGGAAGCCAGGTTCACCCTAACCTTGGAGTCAGATGTGGTGCACAGACTCCAGGGCTGACCCCAGCCCCTTGGCTGCCCGCAGATGAGTTGACAGTGCCCCGATACCGCACCGAGAAGCCCTCCAAGTCCCCACCACCACCCCCTCCCCGCCGGAGCTTCCCCTCCTCCCATGGCCTGACCACCACACGCACTGGAGAGGTCGTGGTCACCAGCAAGAAGGATTCGGCCTTCATCAAGGTACCACCCCCGACCTTGGGTAGGGGACAGGTACGTGGGGTTTAGTGGGAGGGATGCCTGAGAGGACCTCTGGAGACCGTCTGGAGTGGTCCCCTCTCTCAGAGGAAGCGGAAGGAAAGAAAGGAGGCTGGTTGGTGGCGACTCTGCTTCTGGCTTGTGCTTCCTCCATGGGAAGGGGCCAGGCAGATAATGCGGAGCTAGGTGGGCAGGTGGGAGATGGTCTGGAAGGGATAGGACCTAAGAGGTGAGCTGGCTGGAGGCAGACAGAGCCTGGTCTAATGAGGCCCGGGCCTTGCAGAAGGCTGAGTCCGAGGAGCTGGAGGTGCAGAAGCCCCAGGTGAAGCTGCGCCGGACTGTGTCTGAGGTGGCCCGCCCGGCCTCCACGCCCCCGATCATGGCCTCTGCCATCAAGGATGAGGACGATGAGGACCGCATCATCGCAGAGCTGGAGGTGGGTCAGGGGTCCCCACGTCATCAGCCAGGCGTCCCCCCTTTCCCTACCATGTGGATCTCAGGGTGGGGTGCTCAGGCTAGGATGAGGGGCTGGATTCCCAGCTCCCCACTGAGGCTGGTTCTGGATTCTGTCCTTCTTGCCCCAGTTTCTTCTCCACTGTACAATGGGGAAGGGGGTGTAAGTTCCTCCCTGCATGTTTGAGTTTTTTATTGCAATCTCTGAGACCCTCTACTGCCCAGACACCTCCTCTGCTCTGCAACCCCACTCCCTAGTATTCTGAGAACGAAGCTCTAACAACCTCCATCCGTGTGCCTTGAGCCCCTCTCAGTGCTGTGAGTCCCCCAGGTTCAAGTGTTCTCAGCGCCCCTCCCCGAGAGGCTGGAGACCTGGACCACCAGGGCCTCTGGGAAGAGGTGAATCGCAGGGCAGAGTGACCAGTGGCCGTGATGAGGGGCC
Source organism: Capra hircus (assembly GCF_001704415.2). NCBI lineage: Eukaryota > Metazoa > Chordata > Mammalia > Artiodactyla > Bovidae > Capra > Capra hircus. The sequence continues at coordinate 38,804,407 of NC_030826.1, read as the reverse complement.
AAGGAGTGAAGCTAGGGTCCCCGTGCCCGCCCAGGCCACCCCTCCTTCCTGTACCCCCTCCTCCAAACCTGCCCCCACCTTCTGCTCCCCAGGTGTTTGAGAGAAGCTCAGTGTCTCCCCTCCCCCCCACGCCCCGCCGCCAGCCGATCCCCACCTTGCTGTCCCCCCCGGACCTGGGCCCCCCCAGGGGCTCAGCCCCAGGCCCCACATGGAAGGTAACGGGCTGCCCCCCACCTCTCACAGCGCTCTCTCTGCCTGTGCCTCCACGCTTCCTCTCCTCACTTCTCACGCTAACCTGCCAGAATGTGTCACGTGCCCAAGTCCCGCCACTGCCACAGCCTCACCCCGTGGACCACCCCTCCCCGCTCCCAGGACGGGAGCATCACCCTTCCTTCCCTCTCGAGACTCCAGCAGCCTGGCATCTGGTGGCCCCTTGGGTCTGCATTTCCTTACAGGCTTGATTCCGAGCCTGGTCCCTGGTGGCTTGGGTATTTCATTCTGATCTACAGCCAGAGTTTTAGGTCTGGCTCGAAGCCCAGGTTCTGCCTGGGTCCAAGATTGGAGTTTGGATCTTGCTTGCTACATGACTTTAGACCCAACTCAAAACCTGACTTCATCTTGAACTCTTGCCTAGTCCTTGCCCCCATCTCCCCACTCTGCTGCCTGTGCCAGGCGGGGGCTGTGTTTCTCCCCCTAGAATCTATGCCTTGTGCCCGGGGCCAGGACACCCAGGAGGAAGGCTCATTTACAGCCTCTCTCCCCACCCCATGGCCGCACCTGGTCAGAGAGCTTGGAATGGAAGAAATCCATGCGCTTCCTTGGCTGCTGGTTCTGTCTTTCAGCATTGGGAAGTTCTTCCTTCACTCTAACTTCAGTCCTTGCTGCTGTCCTGCTGCACTTATTTCCTTTTTATTCCTTGTTGGGAATTTGCGGGTAACCTACTGTCTGCACCCCAGGGGACTTGCTTGGGGAGGGGGAGTCGGGGGGCAGTGGTCTGAGCATCTCTCCTTCTGCCCAGTCAGGTTGGAGCAGGAGGGCCTGGTCTGGGGAAGCACACACCTGGTCACCTGTCTTGTGTGGCTCTCTGGGCCCACAGTGCTGGCTTTCACCTGATCTCTAGCCTGGCTTGAGGCCTGGTTGTACTTTGGCTCCCTGGCGGGGGGAGCAGATGGGCAGTGAACAGGTAGACAGGCTGTCTGCTGGCCAGAGGATGGGCATGGAGCAGTCCAAGGAGCCGTCTGGGGGTGAGCGGTGTGGCAGGGCTGCACTGGGCCGGCTGTGCCCTCAGCACCTGCGCATGCTGCACCCAGCCATTACTCCTTTCTGGCCCTGGAAGCTCCTGAAGGGGCCCAGCGGGCAGAGCCCCTTCACTGGCCCTTCGGGCTGGCTGCCCCCTGCATCCGGCGCTGGCAGGCAGTGGAGCCGGGTGGGCGTGGGCCGCCCTCACTGACTTCCCACTCTGCACCTCCCACATCCAGGTAAGCAGGCGACAGAGTTGGGTGGGTTCCCTTGGGAGGGGGGCTGGGGGTCCCTGCTGCCCCCCACATATCTCCCCATGGCTCATTTTAGTGGCAAGAGCACTGGACTTGGAGTCAGACTTCCTGGGTTCAAGTCCTGGCTCTGCCACTAGCTAGCTGTGGGTAAGTGACCTTGAGTAAATTACAGGACACCCCCTCACACACCTGTTTCCTCATCTGTAAAGTGGTGAAAATAGTAGCCATTTCATGGGGAACAGAAAGGATTAAAGATGAAGGCATATGTGGCAGTTCCCGGTATAAGACTCCGCTCAGAGTTAGATCAGAGTTTACTCAGCTGTGGTAGGGGTAACTGGGGGCCTCTCTCTGTGCCCCCGTAAAAGCCAGAGCCAGGGACGCTCATACAGAGGCGGGTGCTCTAGCTTTGCCCAACCTGGAGCAGCAGAGGACTTGGCCGAGCCCTGCCCACTGTGGCTGTGAAGCCCTCAGAGAAAGCTCCAGAAGCAGGGTGGGGGGACGAGGAATCTCTGGCCTAAGATGAGGATGTCAGACCTGTTCTCTGAGGTCAGAGGCCAACACCTGGTCTCCACCCTCATGGGGCTGCGGGTCTTGGACATTCAGTTCTATGTAACAAATAGTTAACATCCATCAAACACTCACACCGTGCCAGGCACCGTTCCAAGCACACGCCCACGGGAGCTCATTTCATCCTCCACCAGCCCTGTATCATTGTTGCCCCATCGCACAGATGGGCAAACTCCTGGCAGTAACCATGAGGCCTGCTCCCAGAATTTAACATGGCTGCTGAGAAGTAGACATGTGTAGTGGGACTTCCCAGGTGGCGCTAGTGGTAAAGAACCCACCTACCAATGCAGGAAACGTAAGAAGCTCAGGTTCAGTCCCTGGGTCGGGAAGATCCCCTGGAGGAGGGCATGGCAACCCACTCCAGTGTTCTCGCCTGGAGAATCCTCACGGACAGAGGAGCCTGGCGGGCTACCAGTCCATAGGGCCATAAAGAGTCGAACGCAACTGAAATGACTTAGCACACACACATCTGTGCTTCTAAGTAAATTGGCATCTTTGCCAGGAGGTGGAGACGATAGGGTGTGGTGAAGAGGCCTGAGTTCTAGTCCAGCGTTGCCTCTAACTTGCTGGGTGAACTCAGTCGGGACCCTCCCCTGCCTCAGTTTCCCCGTCTGCAACAGGAAGGGACTGGGCTCACCCACATGCACCCCCCTCCCAGCGCGGGGGTGCTTGGTTACAGGAATCACACCCTTCCTCATCTCTCTTCTCCCTTCAGGCTGCTGCAGACCCAAGGCCCTTCTCTGTCCCCCGGATCGTCTTGACGGAATGTGTCCCCAACCCTCCTTCCCCACCAGAGACCAGGCTTGAGGAACCTGGGCTTAGAACAACCCCCACCCCACGACCCCGGACCCTGGCCAGCGGCCTCCTGGGCCGGGATAATCCACCGGCCCCGCCAGGGATGGTGGCTGTGGTTTCCCAGGCCTGGAACAGCCCGAAGCTAGAGAAGGAAGGGGCGGCCCTGAAGACACTGGTGACAGGGGACTGCAGCCCAGAAAGGGGAGGAGCCGGGATCCCCAGTCCTTTGGGACCTGCCCCAGAATGGACCCAAGAACCCTCCACTGCGGAGATGCCCCCAGAGGAGACCCGTAAGGACTCTGGCCACCACACCCCACCTTGCAGTGGGGAGTGCAAGGCTCAGCGCGCTGCCGTCACCCAGCGGACAGACAGCCTGCAGGAGACACTCCGGGAGCTGGAAGCCACTCTGAGCCAGATGGGCCTGGCCTCTGCCACGGGGCCCCCTGGCAGCCCCCAACCTCTGCCCCCTGGTCCCCAGGTGGCTGCCTGCAGCTCCAGTCTCTCTGTCTTCAGAGCTGGAGGGAGTTGGGGGCTACAGGAGCACCACGCCAGCCCCCCTCCTCCTTCTAGCCTCTCTCAGCCCCGCTGCCCTCCGGGAGCCTGGTGCCAGGCTGAGTTTGCAAGCAGAGCCCCTGGCAGGCTGGGAAGCTGGCTTGCCCGGGGATCAGCCTAACCAGCGCTGGTGGGGACCAGGGCCTCTCCCCTTTGCTCTGTATCTGTAAACCAACAAATAAAGTTCTTTACCCCCTTTTCTATCCCCACACTCCCCTCCTCCTCTCCTGTCTGACTTTCTCTGTCTCTGTGGTTTCTCTGCCTGCGCTTCTGGATCCCCAAAGCCCTTCTGGGCGGGCCTGGTCCCTGGAGTTGTTCAAGGGGGCTGGACTGGTCCATCTCTAGGGAGACTTCGCCCCTATCCTCCCATTCAAAGGAAAATGTGGGCCTGGGGCTGCCAATCCTACTTTGTTGGCAATTATAAAGACCCCTGGGCTTTCCTAATAGCGCAGTTGGTAAAGAATCCACCTGCAACGCAAGAGACCCGGGTTCGATTCCTTGGTCGGGAAGATCTGCTGGCCAAGGGATAGGCTACCCACTCCTGTATTCTTAGGCTTCCCTTGTGGCTCAGCTGGTACAGAATCCGCCTGCAATGCAGGAGACCTGGATTCAATCCCTGGGTTGGGAAGATCCCCTAGAGAAGGGAAAGGCTACCCACTCCAGTATTCTGGCCTGGGGAATTCCATGGACAGTATAGTCCTTGGGGTCGCAAAGAGTCAGCCACAACTGAGCGACTTTCTCTTTCACTTTCATAAAGACCTGTCTCCCAAATTTCGGGTATGTTCTCCAGGGCCCAGGATGGAGCCCCTTGCCAGGAGTGGGGATGATGCCAGGGACCCTTACTTTAAAAACCATTCCCCCAGAAGGGCACCAGCTGCCGCTGGGCCACTCAAGGAAACCACAAAAGAGCTCTCACTTGGGAGTTCTGGGAATCTGACTGGGGTTCTGACCTCTCCCCTGCGGGGACGCCTTAACCCTGGCCCCAGAGAGTGGGCCTGAGCCCTGGATGAGGGTATGAAGCCGGGGAGGTTCTCCAGGTCTCAGAGGGTCTACTGTACCTATGAAGCCTGTGTGATCCCATCTCCAGCTCTGACCCTGTTCCTCTTCGTGCAGAGCGGCGGTGGCAGTGTGCCCCCCATGAAGGTGGTGACTCCAGGGGCCTCTCGGCTGAAGGCGGCCCAGGGCCAGGCAGGCAGCCCCGACAAAGGCAAGCATGGCAAGCAGAGGGCCGAGTACGTGAGGATCCAGGCCCAGCAGCAGGTAAGCCTGGGCGCCTCGGGGGCAGGGCCACGGCCCCACGCAGTCCCCACCCCCCACCTCACCTCCAGCCTCCAGCAGTGCTGTGCACTCCTGCTGGGCGCTGGCTGTCTCCCACCAGTGTTCCTGTGCCCACCATCCTGCGGCTGTCCAGGGAGGTCCTGCTGGTCAGGACTACCCCACTGGTCCCTCAAACCATTTTCTCCTTCCTCTCTCCAGTACCCGTGCTCAGGATCTGGTTGAGAACATAGCCAGATCACTGATCCCTCCTCTTGCAGAAGGCCCCTCACTCAGGGCCAGAGAGGACCATCTCCCCAGCTGCTCCTGGACAAGGCGGAGTGAGCAGACCCCAATGCCTGGGCCCTTCTAAGGCCGGTGTCCTGGGGTGTGGGAGGGGCCTTTGTTCCTGGTCTTCCTGCCACTCCTCCCCCTCCTCTGCCTCCTTCCTTCCGCGCTCAGGTCCCACCTGCTCCTTGGCCCTCTCAGCTCAGCCTCCCTCTTGGTTTTTCAGGCCACCTCCCAACTGAGGGAGAAACCAGTTTTGCATCTCCTTTTCAGTCCTGTGCTTGGGTTGTAGCGGGGTGCATAGGAGTGGTGAGGGTGCTGTACCCTCTTTCAGATTAAAGGATGGTATTTAGAGGTGGCAGCCTCACCCATGGCCCACCTGTGGCCTGATCGGAAGATGCAGGGTGGTCCCCGGGCCTAGATGTCAGGAAAGACCTTTAGTTCACTCATGTGGTTCAGTATTTCCAAGCAGCTCCTGTATTCTAAGTGCTGGGTGGGAGTGGGGGAAGGAAATGTCCAGATGCTATGACTTGAAGAAGGTTCTAGGCTCAGAGGCAGGAGGTTAGAGATGGGTAAATCCAGTCACCTCCTTGTCAGACCAGGGGACAGCTCAGAAAAGGAAGGGAACTTCCCAAGAGCCCACAGCAAGGTGGCATCAGAGCCAGGACTGGGACCCCAGAATCTCAAAGCTTTTCCCACCACACGGCTCTGCAGCCGCCTTGGGCACACAGGCCCACTGGTTCTCAGAGTCCAGTGGAGACGGGCCAGCCAGGCCCCTCACTAGCTCCCCGCTGGCCCGCTGTCTTCCTCGCAGGTCCGCAGACACACCCCAGCTCTTCTTGGTGTCACCGCCATGTTCCCTTGCCCTGTCCAGGCTGGTCTCTCCTCAGGGTCTAGAACAGCAGCTGACATTCTGCCAGACACATGTTGGTTAGCCCGCGGCACACTCCCCACTCTGAGGAAGGGCCTTGTTATCCCCACTTGACAGATGAGGAAACTGAGGCTTTACCCAAGGTCACACGGCTGACACATGGTGGAGGGGGTTTCAAATCCAGACTGCCTGACACCTCCGCCTCTCACCCTCCACCCCTCAACCCCTCTACCCTGGCACACACTGCCTCAGTCTCTTTAGCGGGCATCTCTCTCCTCTGTAATCAGGATCCCCATCTCTACCCCCGACTCTTGACTCCCCTGGCACCCAGCTCCTCTGCCTGCTGCCCTCTCTCCTGCCCCTCCAGTCACTTCCATCGCCTCTCCTGCGTTCATTCCTCGGCCCGGGCCCACTCCGAGCTTCACACCTGGGCTGGGCTAGGTCTCCAGTGGCCTCTTCACACCGCAGTCTGCTCACCTCTCTGCAGCATGTTGAGCATGCAATCTGCCCCCCCCACACTGGGGGCCATGGGACCCTCCTCCCCTTAGCATCCCCCTCCCTTGTCAGCCCTCACCCGCCTCCTGGCTCCTTTCTGGGAGACTCTCCTGTGCCCACCTCTTCACTCCTCTGTGCCCACCTTCCTCCTCAGCTTCTCACACCACACACTCCTCTCCTTGGGCACCAGCTGCCATCTCTTCTGGCCCAGGTCTCTCTTCTGAGCCCAAGCCTGCCCCCTTGCTCTCCCCTCGGGAAAGTCACCTGCCCCAGGCATCCACCCGTGCCCCGACTGAGGGGGGGCGGTCTCCTGAGCTACCCCCTCCCTCAGGGATGCCGTGGTTCTCTCTTCCCACATGACTGGTCTGGCTGTATCTCTCTCCCTTTCACTTCTCTAGTAAATGCTTTCTCTTTAAGAAAAAGCATCTTCTCTCTAATGAAGTATTACGTTTCTTGTAGAGATGTTTTAGTAAAGAGACATCATAAAGAGGCAGAGAAACAAATCAGCCAGTGCATCAGTACCCAGTGCAAGCCTTCCTGAGGTTTCCCTGCAGGAAGACCTCTGTGACCTCTCTCCTATCCTCCCAGACCCGCGCGGTGGGGAGGGCTATTTTTAAAGGCTGATTGGGTTGTATCACTGCCCCAGCTTGCCACCTGTGCCCTGCAGCCCCAGCTGGATTTAAAAAAAAGTCAAAACTGCCTCACTGACTGCCCTGACGCTTCACCTCCATTCATTCCAACCACCCTGCATCACCTGGCCTTCCGTCCTCCAGCTGGGGCACTGCTCCTCCCAGCTCTGTTTGTGACCCTGGTCAAAGTCCTCTGCCTTCTGCAGGCTCTTTTCTCATCTGTACAATGGGGACAAGAACCCAGGGGCAGGCTTCTGAGCTCCTGTAATACTGGGTGTGGAAAATAGCTTCGAAAGCCACAGAGTGCTCTCCAAAGGGAAGGAGTCACTGCTATGCTCAACTGCACGGTCCCTGTGGCAGGGCCAGGGGCTGGGCAGAGGCCTCCCCCTCACTTCTTGGCTCTGACACTAGGAGCTCCAAACTGCCTTGGCAGTGATGAAAGGGAGAGGAATAGAAGCGCCAGGGCCAGACACAGAAACTGGGGTAGAAGAGTGGAGAAAGGGGTACAACTGTGCCTGGAATCACAGAGAAATCAGGGGAAATGACTGAGGAAAAGTGTTTGGATGTTGTGCTCAAGGAAGTGGGAAAGACTTTCCTGATGGTCCGGTGGTTAAGAATCTTCCTGCCGATACGGGGGACATGGGTTCGATCCCTGGTCTGGGAAGATTCCACATGCCTCAGGGCAACTGAGCCCATGCTCCACAGCCGTTGATCTTGCACTCTAGAGCCCGTGTTCCACAACAAGAGAAACCATCTCAGTGAGAAGTCCACGCACTGCAACTAGAGAGTAGCCCTCACTCGCTGCAACTGGGGAAAGCTAGTGTGCAGCAACAAAGACCCAGCGCTGTCTAAAATGAACAAATAACTACATTAAAACAGATTCAGGGGTGGGATAAGAACCAGATTCCCAGGGGATGAGGATCAAGGGCTTGGTGCAGGCATGAAAACTGAACACCCCCTCTTCTTCTTGGGCTAAGCAATCTGCTGAATACTTAATGTATCTCCTTGGATGACTCTAGTGATGAGGCTATAATGAAGTGAACAACAGGAGATGTTGAGGCACTCAGGGACCAGTGAGAGCTGGAAGCTGGACCTCCATGGGGAGAGGGACCTCAGGATGTACAGTTTAGGGAGTCCTGTGAGAGCTAACCAGTAGGTGCTATAGTTACAGAGGGCACAGCATGCCTGCAACACACACCAAGTGGGGAGGGAGTACAGAAGAAACGTTCCCCCTTCTCTCTTCCCACCCCGTCCTAACCCCCATTGGCCAAACTCAACAAGAGGCCAGTCAGCCAAGGGATGGTGGGGTTGACCAACCTGGCCTCAGAGCAGAAATCAGTTAGGAATGTGAGGAAAAATAGAAAATAGCACTCCTTTTCTGTACCAATTTTAAGCGTGTATATCTTGTTTAATGCTCAGAACAACTTTATATCTTCATATGGGCATTAACCACTTTGTCACCGCAACATGCCTACAGCACCTAGAACAGTTCTCAGCACATGCAGGCACTCAGTAAATATTTGTTGGCTAGGTGAATGAGTAGTTGGATGAATGAATGAATTTGCTAGTGATCAGGCCCAATCTAAGTGGAAATAGACAATGCAGACTTGAAATATTACTATACTAATGATATACTAACAGCTACCATTCATTGCCTGCGTCCTGAGTGCAGGCACTGGGTCTTGGGCTCTGTGAACAGCATCTCAACCTGATTCTGATGCTGTAGGGTCTGTTATTTCTTGCTTAGAGGGTGAGAACATGAAGATCCAGGGAGATACCTGCCACAGGTCACACAGTTAGGAAGTGGCAGAGCTGGGACTTAAAGCCAGATTTGCCGGGTGCAACTCTTGCTGTCCTAATGCTGGATTCTGCTGCTTTGGCGGGAAGCATAACTTCATGGGCGTCACCAAGCCTTGGGGGAGCTGCCACTCATGATGGGGATGCTGTTGACGAGGACATCAAGGGAGCAATTTTGGCCTCACTTGTGGCAGTGTGAGTCGTTTTAGCCACAAATAATAGAAACTCCAATTCACATTGGCTTAAACATCAAGGAAAAGTTTTATCAGAAGCAGCAGGCGAGGCTCCAGGGTTGGGGAATTCGTATACTCAAGGACATCAGGACCTGGGTTCCTTCTCTATTTTGGTTCTGTTGGCCCATCCTCCCACCCGCCCCCCAGTATGGCTGCCTTCATTTCAGGGCTGTAAGCATACAAATCGTTTCTATTTTAAAGCTTGACTTTAACTGACTTGTTTAATTTTTCTGACTGCTGGGTCCTGGTTGTTGCCAGGACTTTCTCTGGTTGTAGCGAGTCAGGGCTTCTCTCTAATTGCGGCGCACGGGCTTCTCACTGTGGCGGCTTCTCTTGTTGCAGAGCGCGGGCTCTAGACACGCAGGCTTCAGTAGTTGTGGCCCACGGGTTTACTTGCCCTGTGTCTTGTGGGATCCTCCCAGACCAGGGATTGAACCGGTGTCCCCTGCATTACAAGGCAGATTCTCAACCATCAGACTACCAGGAAAGCCCCACAGATCACTTTAGAAGCAGGAGAACCTTCCCCAGAGACTCCCATCCCCAGATCAGTCACTGGCTAGAAGGGAACAGCCTGAACGGCCGTCGGTTCTATTTCCCCCCGCCCCGGGCTAGAGGAAGCCCTGCCTCTTCTGGCAACCCAGTGCCTGATTCAGGCAAATAATAAGGAAGAAGGGCATGTGGGCTGGGGACAGTGGCCCTGGGAATGACCCTGGGGGAGGCACCAACCGGGTTGGCAGCATCAGGATGATCTGTTATTACATGAGTAATGGTACTCTGTCATGTCTGACTCTTTGCCCCCATGGACTGTAGCCTATCAGGCTCCTCTGTCCATGGAATTTTCCAGGCAAGAATACTGGAGTGGGTTGCCATATCCTACTCCAGGGGATCTTCCGAACCCAGGGATCGAACCCGAGTCTTTTGTATCTCCTGCATTGGCAGGCAGAATTTTTACTCTTCAGCTACCTGGGAAGCCCCAAGATAACCTATACTTGCATGGGAATCTGTGTCTCATAGCCTGGAGGGACAGGTCAGCACACTCAGGGTGCCTGGACAGGGCTAGACTCTGGCCCACAGGAAGAGGAGGGGTGTGGGGTTCAACCCTTTGGTTGGCTCTGGCTAATGATTCCTGTTTCCCCCAGCTAAAAGCTGACCATCTGTGTATGAGGTTTCTGCCTGTCACAAAGGTGGCAAAGCTCTTTCTCTGGACATAATTAAGAGCAACGGGGGAGGACTGGCTGGTGACAGGGAAGCAATGAAAACCTTCAGCGGCAGCAGCTGTATCAGTTGGGAACTCTGAGCAGCACAGGACAGGGTCACTGGGCACAGTTGGACACGTTCCCTCAGTTTCAGAAAAGTGGTGGGCACTCTCCTGGAAGGGAAGATGGCCTGAGAGGATGTTACAAAACATGCTCACAGAGCAAGTAGAATAGGTGTCCATGAAAAGCAGGGGTGTCCATGTAAGCTGGTGACCGCTGCTGCTCCATGAAGCTTAAAGGCCTTGCACCAGCTATGGGAAAACAGGGAGGGGGCATCTTCCCAATGAGGACACCTCACTTGAGTGAACGCAGGAGTCAGGGGGCAGCACAAGCTGGGAGGGAGGTGTTCGAGAGACCAAAGTTTGGGACAGAGTGAGGCTCTTGACAAATGCTAAAGGGAAGGAATGGGAAAAGCTCGTAACTAGAGAGGCAAGCTGAGATCAAAGAAGACCAACAGGAGGGAACCAACAGCTGACTTGGGACACAGGGGGATGTGAAGAGACTCAGGAGGAAGGGGACATGCCCCCTTGCCCCCCTGGGTTTGGGAGAAAAGACTCTAAATGGGAAATGGTGGGAGGGGAGGGGCTGGACTGGAGCCCACAGTAAGTGACAAGGGAGTAAGAGAGCTCCTGGTTGTCTTTAAATGAGTCCGTCTCCAGGCCAGGGTACCGGGACCCCTCCAACACAGGCCATGCCAGGCACATGGGTTCCACAAAGGGCTGGATGATTTGAAGGATGTGGGGGCTGTGGGCCTGGAACCCCTCTGAGAAAGGGGTGAGCAGCCACAGTCAGGATGAGAGGAGTTAGAAGACCCAAACAGTGAACTCATGCCTGGATTTTCATAAAGCGGAAAATGTAGACCGCAGACCACAGTGTGGTGAGCAAAATCCAGAGATAGTTTGCTGTGCCCATGTGGAAGAAGAAATGTGATCAGCAACCTCAAGGGCAGGTTGTTCACTGTCAGCCAGTCAGATGCCTGCGGTCACTTCCCTTCCTGGTGGCGGGGGGCACCTTGCTCTCCACCTCCCCACCCCCCTGCAAGGCATCTGATAGAGGCTGCCAAGCAGCCAGATAATTATGTAGGTCGAGGAGAAGTGGCGTGGCCATGCCCAGGCGGGACCTACAGGACGTCTCTGGCAGTGTGCCACAGCACTCTGCTTCCAGTCCTCGTCCCTCTTTTCTTTAATCAGGGCAGTTTGGTTATCACACTAGTAGTAGCTAAGCAAGGCAGGGAGGGACAGTGGATACAGACAGCTACAGGGAGAAAACCTGGTCTATGTTACCCTAACCCAAGTGGTCTCAGAGTTAACTGTGCGGCAGGATCACGTGGTGCGCTGGCCTAAAACCCAGATGCCTGAGCTCACAGGACAGATGGATCCTGGGGCAGGGTCCAGGAATCTGCATTTGTAAGAGGTCATCCCCTCTAGGAGATGCAGATGGGTCTAGAACCCTCTCACATCTCCAGGACCAGTGTAGGTGCCAGGGGTCTGCTGGAGGTGGGAAGGGGGCACAGCTGTTTCTGACTCTCAGAGGTGACCTGTGAGTGCCAGACACGTCATGAGGGGGTGGCTCCCCATTACCCCCAAGGCACAGCTCAAAGCAGGAGGTGGGGGTGGGCATGGAGGTCCTGAGGGCCCAGGAGGACAAGTTCACTCTTCAGCTTCCACCAGAAGACCTCCTGCTGAAGTTGGAGGGGGCCCCGGTCGGGCTGCTTCTCCCCTCCTGCCTCCCCTTTGGCAGCTAATGTTTCATTTCTCCTTCCCTTCCTTGCCCTCTCCCCCTCCCGACCTGGTCTGGTTCTGCTCCCTGTCCTACTCCCCCTTCTGGTCCTGGGCTGGCCTTCTTGTGCTTCTCCGGTCTCTCTTCTGCCTTCTGTCTTTCCCGTCAGTAACCTTGGACTTACCACCCACCCTGGGCCCTTTGTTCCAACCCTGTGTTCCCCTTTCTACCCCTGCTCTGGCACCTTCTTCCCCTGTCTCAGAGGACCACTCTCTCCAGATGCTCCTCTGGTTTCTGGTTTTTGCAGTTAATTTTCTCTTGGATTTGTGGAGATCTTTCATTTTTTAAAACTGTAGGGTAGGATAAATTGGGAGATTGGGCCTGACATATAAACACTACTATGTATTAAAGATTGGGATTCCTTGGTGGCTCAGATGGTAAAGCATCTGCCTGCAATGCGGGAGACCTGGGTTCAATCCCTGGGTCGGGAAGAAACCCTGGAGAAGGAAATGGCAGCCCACTCCAGTACTCTTGCCAAGAAAATTCCATGGATAGACAAGCCTGGTGGGCTACAGTCCATGGAATTGAGTCGCAAAGAGTCAGACACGACTGAGCGACTTCACTTTCTTTCACTTTCTATGTGTAAAACAGATAACTGAGAACCTAAAAAAAACTAACTGGGGGCCAGCACAAAGGCGCCCCTTCTTCCCTCTGACCCCAACCTCTGCTTTTGTTCTAGGCCACTAAACCATCTAAAGAGATGAGTGGTTCGAATGAGACCTCAAGCCCAGTCTCAGAAAAGCCTTCGGCTTCCAGAACCTCCATCCCCGTATTGACTTCCTTTGGAGCGAGGAATTCTTCCATCTCCTTCTAGACTTCCTTATAACCCCACCCCAGCCTGCCCTCCTCCCCTTTCCCTGCCATATCTCTCTCTCCTCTGTTTCCCTTCATTTCCACCTCATTGTCCAGAATCTCTGAAGGGTTTGCCATGGATGTTGGCCCTCTCAGCTCTCTCTGCCCATCCCCTGTTGGTGTTTTTGGTTTTTTGAATGATTCACTTTTGTGGTTTTTTTTCTTAAGGAAAGAAAAAAAAAGCAAACCAGTAAAACTAAAGACCAAAACACACCACCTTCCCTTGATTTCCTGTTCCAAAATGGCGTACTTCCTGTCATCCCCCTTCCCTTGTCTCTCTCCACACTCCCTCCCGGGTTCATCCTGAAGTTCCTGCACCCCTGCCCTCCCTTCTCACTTTCTCCCACCCTTCCCAAGAGCACTCCAAGCAAACTCTGAGCCACGGAGACTTGGAGCAGCAAGACACCCCCTTTTCCCCTTCCTCAGAAACCTTCCTGGAGGAAAACCTGGACATTGGACCAACCCCAAAACCAGGCTAGAAAACTGGACGTAAGGAGACTCTGGCCCTGGAGGCGCCCCACCTGCCCACCCTCGGGACATGACTGAATTCTGCTGCTTCTCTGCTCCCATCCACTCATGCCCGGGTGGGCCTGGAGTCAAGACAAGTGGGCTGGAGAGGGAGGCCACAGTCAGAGGGGCCTCAGGGTGGTGTGACGCCACTGAATCTGTGTGTCCCTGGAGAGGAGCTGGCTTCCCGGAACCACCTCCCTGCGGTGAGGAGCTGCCTGGCCCATGCCAATGGGAGGAATGGGGCACCTTTGGACTGCTGGCTGTGGACGGTGGGTTGAGCAGACAGCCTGATGCTGGGGACACTGCCTTGGGAGAGGGCAGCCCCGAGGAGGGGTATCTGGTACTTTTAGTTTCCTAATTTAGCACTTTAAATGACATTAACTTATTTAATGGGGTGGGATGGACAAGAATGAAGGGCCTAGCAAATTAGACTTGGAGGCCTAGAGGGTGGGAAGGGTCTGGTTGTGAGGGAAGTAGGGGCAATAGAGAGGGGGTTAATGGGGGGCAGCAAGGACAGCTCTGATCCCACAGGTGGGCTGACTTGACCTTTAACCATCCTCTCTGAGATTTGAGGGTTTTCAGGGAAGGCGTTAGAGATGGTTTTTAAAATGGGGAGCTGGTGACCCTGGTGAGATTCTCAAGGGTCCTCGAGGCCTGACCAGCCAGCCAGTGCCCCCAACCTCTGGCCCATGGGCACCCACCTTGCAGAGGCTGTGGGCAGTGAGGCTTTTGGTGGGGGTCCTGAGAAGGGGAGGGAGAGATCAGTTTTGGCTCTCAGCAATCCCCCCGCCACCTGCAGGGCACAGTGAGGGGCCAGCAGGGAGATTCTGTGGGTGGGGGAGGAGGAGGATGGAGAGAGGTCCCCAGGGAGCAGGATTCCTGTTTGGAGCACAAAGTGGAGTAAGCACAGGGGAGGAGGGGGTTGGAATTAATACCCCCTGCAGAAAGCACAGAGAGAAGGAGCCACTGAAGGAGCAGAACCTTCTGGGGCCTACCGCCTGAGGAGAGCCAGGGGGAGCTGTTGAGGGTTGGGGAGGGAGGGGACACTGGGTTGTGTTACTTCATTTTCTTTTTTTGTTGTTGTTTTTGTTGGTTCATCCTTGTTTTCTAGCTTTGGATCATTTTTGTACAAAGGCAAGCAAGCCTTTTTGAAAAATAACAAAAGAAGAGGAAAAAAAAAATCCCTCCCCCCACCAAAAAAAACCCTGGAAAATAGAAAAAAAAAAAAAGGACCTCATAAATGATGCAATTACTTTTAATTGCAGGCAACTCTTTACATTTAAGTGAAGTGTCTTAACATTTTATATTGTTTTAAAAATATATTTACATATTATATATATATAATATACGTAATATAAATATATATAAATATTTAAAAAAGAAAAAAAAAAAAGAAAACCACAGCACTCTCCCTGGCCGCTGTTTTGGCGGGGGAGGGGGCTGGAGGGTGGGCGCATCGGCCTGGTTTCTGTGGTCCAGTGAAATGGTTTGGTTTGATTCGGCTGTACAGAGACCCCCTGACCTGGGAGGGGAGGGGGGAGTGGTGCCCCCTCCTCCCTCCACTCCATTACTCTTTGCTTGCTACTTTTCCCTTGCCCCACCTCCCACCCTCAGCCCTGTGCCCTGAATGTTTGCCCCACCGTCATTGTCCTGAGTTGAATGTCCCTTTGTGGGGGAGGGGAAGGGGCGTGTCCATCCATTAGGGGGCAAATGGAGGGAGTCATGTGCCCCACCCCACCCACTGCTAATGTGGAGCCCAGTGGAATTTGTACCTTTCACTTTGGTGCCAGCGCATTTATAGGAGGAGTTGTGCGCAACTTCTGTGTGTGTGTGTATGTGTGTGTGTATCCACTGGCACTAGTCCATTTATCGGTGTGCAGAGGAAAGGAAGCATGAGCATGCACAGACATGACCTCCCACGTGTGTGCAGGGAGGCATGCCCACAGTGGTGCATGTGACCAGCCTGGGCATTGGCTGCACCTTGGTGTGGAGAAGCTTGGTGTGTAAGAACGTGTGTAGTATGTGTGTGCAGACGTGGCAGCTGTGAGACCTGTATGTGTACATGGAGGGGTGTACATGGAGGTGCGTGCATGCACATGTGTGTAGACCCCAAGTGTAGAAGCGCCTGAGTGTGTGTCCCATCATCCCTGCACCACTGGTTCTGGCTCCCCTCTCAAGCCCCCAGCCCCTGGGCCCTCTCAAAATCCCCAGCACGTCAAAGCCCCCCCAGCTGCATGCGCCTCACTGCTCTGTCCATCAATGTGTGCTTGACCAAGAGAAAACCAAGATGTCTGGGGGGACCCCTGTACCTGGTCCCCCCAGCCCCTGCCCACTGTGCTGTGTTACTCGCATGGGGGGCTTCTCTCCCACCCCTTCCACAATATGCTGTTTCCCCAGGAGCCTCAGGCCTGAGGCTCTGCGAGGGGTCCCAGGTGGGACCCCCCAGGGCGAGCCTGGCTCACACCCACCCTGTCCCCCGTAGGGCCCATGTCGGTGTAGCAGTGATGGCTTCTGTGGGTATTCTGTGACCTCTGTCAGTGTAACTTGACAACTTCTAAATGGAAAAGGGTTGCTGTGTTTTCTCTGTCTCTTTTTTAATGTCCCTTTTCTTCCCCCACTTTCCTGCACTTTCCTTTTTGGTTTTTCTAGCTGAGTGTTTGGGGCTTAAATAAAACTTGTTTCTTTTTCCTCTCCTGGATCTCCTTCCTAGAGGCTGCTGTCTCATTATTTCTCATCTTCACCCTGGAAGGTGCTGGGGCGGGTGGCGGGGAGGGGGAGTTCCTGGCAGCCAACTGCCTTACAACTTAGCGGGCAGAAGACTTAGCAGGCAGAGCACGAAGTGGGAGAGGTGGAATCAGGGCCTGCGGGGGGCTGTTGCTGCCCTCAAGGGCCCTTGAGAGCCAACATCATCTGGACGCTGGAGAGGAACACCACTAAGTAAGTCATGGGGTGCCAACTCCACCGTCAGCGAGGATGCTCCTGGCATCACTGACTCCTGCCAGTGACAAAGCCAGGCGTGGCAGGTGTCTTACCGACTATCACACAGCTAGTCAGATGCACAGTCAGCATTGGTGTCCAGCTCTGCCTGACTCCAAAACCAATGCCTTCCCCCCAAAACTAAATCCAGTCTGCTTACCTCCAGCTGTTCCCTGGAGCGGGCCTCAGCCTCCTGCCCTTTGGGTGAGCTGACCCTTTAATGGTCTCCATCCATCCTATCAAGAACATCAGCTTTCAAACTGTTTTTTTCAGCTGTATCTCAGTAAGAAATCCATTTTTCATCTCAGTGATTTAGACATGTCCACACGTACACAAACACCCACATATTTAGTGAAATAGCACCTGCTGTATACTATGAACTCCACTATTTTCGGTTAAATTGTAAACATTTGGTTACAGCCCACTCTGGATTTCATGACCCTTGAAAGAGTCAGAACCCACAGTTTGCAAAATACTAGTCTGAAGATTTAGCTCCAGTCACATTGCATTTCTGCTTTGTCCTCCTCAAAGGCCTACTGGTTCCTCTTACACCATGGTTGCCTCTGAAATTGGAAGACCCCTGACAGGAGATTTACCCTAGATGCTGCTTGGGTGGGGCCCTGAGCCCTGACCCTATAGCCAGCAAGCTGCCTGAACCCTTCCAGGCTACCACATCTGAGTCTAGCCTGGCCTGCTGTCAAGTGGGCCAGCTGACCCGCTTGGGTTTCTCAGGTTTCCCTGGAATTCTGAGGGCTGTGCCCCTGTCCCGGTGTGTTCTACTCATCCTTGAGGCTGCGCTGCTAGGCATTCTCCAGCGTGGCCGAGACCTGGGGTATTATTGGGTCTCCTCTACCTCCTCCTGTAAAACCATCCCTTCCATCCCATGAGATGATGGCAGTGGCCTAGAACCACCCTTTTCCAGGCCTCGCTGGAACACAGTCACACTTAGGTCGAGGATGTGCTTGCTGTCCACAGGGAATGCCCCCTCCCTGGGTCACCCACCTGCCAAGTAGCCCTTGAGATCTGACTGAAAGTCAGACCCCACCCCTTTTGTCCTTTTTAAAAGGCAGCAGATCTTGCCTTCTCTCTCCCATCCTATTTCCAGCAAGCTGGGCAAGTAGCCAAAACCCCTTCGTCTTCCAGAATCACCCCATTCACCAACAGTTCAAGATCAAGTCATAAGTGAGACCATCAGTGCATGGCAGGAGTTAGGCCAGGCACTTCATCCGTCCTTCAAATACCTCCCAGCTGTCTACTCCTGGCTGGGCGCTGCTTATTGATTCACTGGGACTATGGCTCAGCGCCTAGGAGGAGACCCAGCCAAAACAGAAGTTCCTGAGCAAAATCATGACAGACGTGAGCCATGCCCCAGGAAGGCAAGCAGGCCTGCAAAGGTGGTGGCTGAGTAAAGAAGACCACCTCAGAGAGTATGACCAGAGGCCCTGAGGTCACATGAGGGAAGGTCTTCAGAATTGACAAGGGGGCTGTCTGGGAGCTGGTGGCTGGGTGTCCCCCACAGAAGGCCCTGAGGTAGGAAGTTATCTGTGGGTTCTAGAAAATGAATGAAAACCAAGTAGACTGAGAATTGGCAAGGGGGCACAGCATCGCAGGAGGTCTTGGTCTTGGGCAAATGTAGCAAGGAAGGTATATTTCTTCTCAGGCCATTGAACCAATAGAAGGGTCGAGTCAGCAGGTGACATGATCTGATGCTGTTTTCAGAGTTTACCTATGGCTGTGGTGTGATGAGGTAGGGTGAGAGTGGGGTGCAGATGACGGCCAAACTCATTCACAGTGAACGATCTGATGGCTGAGGGAGGGGAAACTGAGTCTTAGAGACTTTGTAGCTACAGAGTGATGGAACTAAGACTCAGACCCACGGCCCATCTCTCCTGTTAGCCATGCTTTCTTGGTGGTTTTAATACTCATCATTACACATATTAAGGACTTCCCAGGTGGCTCAGTGGGTAAAGAATCCACCTGCAATGCAGAAGATGCAGGAGACACAGGTTCAGTCCCTGGGTCAGGAAGATCCCCTGGAGATGGACATGGCAACCCTGTCCAGTATATATGCCTGGAGAATCCTATGGCCAGAGGAGCCTGGCAGGCTACAGTCCATGATTGCAAAGGGTTGGACACGATTAAAGCAACTGAGCACACAAACAGATGTATTAAGTGTTCATTTAATCCTTACCATATGGGCTATTGGTATCATTACCTCCCATCTACTGATGGGGAGAGTGACTGAGCAAAGGATTTGACTGACCTCAGGTTGGTCTCAGAGCCAGATTCTAATTGCTAGTAGAAAGGGGGCTTCTTTACCAATAGGAACCTGGGAAGTCCACGTATTTTCTCCCCCAGCATCTGCACATCTCTGAGTCCCCTGGGAGTGTTCTTCCTCTTTGATCTCTGAATGGCTTAAGTGACCCTAAACTCACAGGGCAGCAAAGCATCCTTTACCGTGCCAGGGCCTTGGGCCCAAGGCCACTGTGCCCATTAGCTGACATAGGCTCCCTCAACATTCCCAAATGCCGACTGGTTGACAGCACTCTTAATGACATCTGGCAGGAAGCGCCACCCTATACCCCTGGCCACGTGCCAGGAATTTCACTCAAATCCACAGACTCTCTGCTTCAGCTCAGACCCACCACTGTAGTCCTTCCACCTGCCCATGTCAGAGAAAAATCCTTATTCCTTTAGTTCAACCCAGACAGATCTGGAGTTTTCCTATGAAGTGTATGTCTGGCCTCATGCCTGTAGCACAATGTCTTGATTGGTGGTAAGTTTTGAAATTGGGAACTTTCTTTTTCATGATCGTTTTGATTGTTCTACGTCCCTGACATTTCCATAGGAATTTTAGGATCAGTTTGTCAATTTCTGCCGAAAAAGACCCCCAAAATGGGGATTTTAATGGGGATTGTGTTAAATCTGCCAACCTAACAACATAGGATCTTCTAAAACATGGAATATCCATTTATTAAGATCTTTTAAAATTTCTTTCAACGATATTTTCATTTTCTTGGTACAAGTTTTGCACTTTTATTAAATCTATTCCTACGTGTTTTATTATTTTCGATGCTATTATAAATAGAATGGTTTCCTTAATTTCATGTTTAGATTGTTCATCACTTATAGAAATGAGTGGGGTGAGTGATAAAGACTTCTTTCTTGAGGTACAACTGACACACAACATTGTATCAGTTTCAGGTATACGACATAATGATGGAATATTTGGGTATATTCTAAAATGATCACCACAGTAAGTCTAGTTAACATCCCTCACCATCCATAGAGAAAATTTTGTTCTTGTGATGAGAATTCTTAAGATTTTCTCTCTTAGTAAAGATTTACTCTTTTGCTCTCAACTATGCAGTACGACAGTGTAATTAACTATAGTTGCCACACTGTACATTACATCCCCAGGACTGACTGAAAGTATAACTGAAAGCTTGTGCCTTTCGACTCCCTTCTCCCATTTCACCCATTCCCACCCCCACTTCTGTCAACCACCATTGTTTCTCTGTAAGATTTTTTTTTATTCCGTATGTAATGAGAGCATATGGTATTTGTCCTTTCTATCTGACTTGTCTCCTGCAGCCTAATGTCCTCAAGATCTATCCATGTTGTCGCAAATGGCAAGATTTCTTTCTTTCTATGGCTGAATAATATTTCATTTTATGTATATACAATGATTTGTTTATCTATTTATGGTATTTGGGCTATTTCCACCTTTTGGTTATGATGAACAATGCTGCTATAAATACTCAGGCACCAGTTTCTGCTGGGACATATGTTTTCATTTCTATTGGGTATAAAGCTGGATGTGGAATTGCTGGATCATATGGTAATTTTATGTTTAATTTTTTGGGGAACCATCAAACTATTTTTCATAGTAGCTGTACTATTTTGCACTGCCTCCAGCAATGTTCCAGGGTCCCTATTTCTCCATATCTTCAGCAACACTTGTTATTTTCTATTTTCTTGATTTAATCTATCCTGGTGAGTGTGAAATGGTATCTCATTGTGGTTGTGATTTGCATTTTTTAAAATGACAAAATAGAAAAAAAAAGAGAAAATTAATTAAAAATTATAAAACTAAAAGTTAGTTATTGGAAAAGATTGACAAAACTGATGAATACCTAGTTAGACTGACCAAGAAAAAGACTAAATATCTGTCAGTTTTGTTGACGTTCTCCAAGAACCAACTTTTAGATTTATCAGTTTTCTCTATTTTTTTTTTGGTATTTCCTGCTTCATTTATTTCCATTCTTTATTATTTCCATCCTTTGGCTTGTTTTGGGTTTAGTTTGCTTTTCTTTTTCTGGTTTCTTAAGATGCAAGGTTATGGTGTTGATTTGAAATCTCTCTTTGCCAGTATGACATTTACAGCTATAAAGTTCCCTCTCAGAGCTAATGTAGCTGCATCCCATAAGCTTTGACATGCTGTGCTTTTGCTTTCGTTTATCTTAAAGTATTTCTAATTTTCCCTGTGACTTCTTCTTTGACTCATTAGATATTTAAGAGTGTACTTTTATATTGCCACATTTGTGAACTTCCCAAAACCTTCTGTTGCAACTTCTAACTTAATTCCCTTGTGTTTGGAGAACAAACTTTGTGTGATTTCAATCCTTTAAAATTTATTAAAAATTTAATTGTAATGTAAGTGTTCTGGGCATGTTTTATGGCCTAGCTTTTGGTCTATCCTGAAGAATGTTCCATGTACACTTGAGGAAAATGTGTATTCTGTTGTTGTTGGGTGGAAGCTTCTTTGGAGATTGTTAGATCTAGTTGGCTCATAGTATTGTTCACACTTTCTACTTCCTTACTGATCTTCTGTCCAGTTGTTCTAGTCATTATTGAAAGTGACAATGTCCAACTATTGTTTTGATTTTTGTTTGCTTGTTGGCCACGCCACACAACTTGAGGGGCCAAGGATTGAACCTGTGCCCTTGGCAGTGAAAGCATGGAGCTCTAACCACTGGAATTTTCTCCAACTTTGAATTGTCTATTTTCCTTTCAGTTCTGTTAGTTTCTGCTTCAGGTTTTGTTGTTAGAAAAATATATTGTTGTTCAGTCACTCAGTCATGTCTGACTCTTTGTGACCCCAGGGACTGCAGCATCCCAGGCTTCCCTGTCCTTCACCATCTCCCAGAGCTTGCTCAAACTCATGTCCATTGAGTCGGTGATGCCATCCAACCATCTCACCCTCTGTTGTCCCCTTCTCCTCCCACCTTCAGTCTTTTCCAGCATCAGGGTCTTTTCTAATGAGTCAGCTCTTTGCCTCAGGTGGCCAAAGTATTGGAGCTTCAGCTTCAGTATCAGTCCTTCAAATGAATATTCAGGATTGATTTCCTTTAGGACTGACTGGTTGGATCTCCTTGCAGTCCAAGCGACTCTCAAGAGTCTTCTCCAACGCCACAGTTCAAAAGCATCAATTCTTCGGCACTCAGCTTTCTTCACAGTCCCACTCTCACATCCATACATGCTACTGGAAAAACCATAGATTGACTAGACAGACCTTTGTTGGCAAAGTAATGTCTCTGCTTTTTAATACGCTGCCTATGTTTGTCATAGCTTTTCTTTCAAGGAGCATGCATCTTATAATTTCATGGCTGCAGTCACCATCTGCAGTGATTTGGGAACCCAAGAAAATAAAGTCTGTCACTGTTCCCATTGTTATCACATCTACTTGCCATGAAGTGATGGGACCAGATGCCATGATCTTCGTTTTTTGAAGATCTTTTTTTGAAGCATATATATTTATAATCATTTTATCTTGGTAGACTGACACTTTTACTCTTATAAAACATCCTTCCTGTCTCTAGTAATGATTTTTTTTTTAATCTTTAAAGCCTATTTTATCTCATACCTGTATAACCATTCTGGCTCTCTTTCATAACTCTTTTCATCATTTTGTATCTTTTTCCATTCTTTCACTTTCAACTATTTTGTGTCTTTGAATCTAAAGCAGAGGTTTTGTGAACAGCATGTAGTTGGAGCATGTTTTTTAATCAATTCTGCCAGTCTCTGTCTTTTGATTAGGGTGTTTACTCCATTTACATTCAATATAATTACTGATGAGGTAGGATTTATGCCTGCCATTTGGCTGTTTTTCATATGTCTTATGTTTTTGTTATTTTTCTAGTCCTTGACTCCTTCCCTTTTTTGTGTGAAACAGATATTTTCTAGTGTACCTTTAAATTTGCTGTTTTTTCATTTATAATATTTTGAGAGAGTTATTTTCTTAGTGGTTGCCCTGGGGGTTACAATAAGTTTAGATTAATACTAACTTAATTTTCATAACATACAAAAGCTTTGCTTCATTATAACTCCATTCCCTCCTGACTCCTTTATGCTCTTATTGTCATAAAAATTTGATCTTTATACATTATAAGCCTGTCAACAGTTTTGTAATTATCATCCTATGCAACTACTTTTAAAAAACAGGGAGTTAATGACAAAAAAATTGAAGAATTACAAATAAAGATGTTTATGGGAATTCCCTGGCAGTCCGGTGGTTAGGACTCTCTGCGGAGTCCTCCAGTGGAAGCTGTAGAGGGCATAAATTCGATCCCTAGCTGGGGAACTAAAATGCCGCAAACCATGTGATATGGCCAATAAATAAATATATAAAAATGTTTATATTGTCTTTTATAATGCCTACATGTTCCTCTTAACGGTGTCCTTTATGTTTTCCTATGGATTCAAGTTACCATCTAGTGTATTTCATTTCAGCTCACCGGACTCCATTATTTCCCATAGGGCAGGCCTGCTGATGACAAATTGCCTGCTTTTCGTTACTGGGGATGTCTTCATTTCTGTTTGGTTTTGGAGGAAAGCACAGGGTTTTGATCGGTCGTTGTTTAGTTGCTATGTCGTGTCCGACTCTTTTGTGACCCCATGGACTATAAGCCTGCCAGGCTCCTCTGCTCGTGGGATTTTCCAGGCAAGAATCCTGGAGTGGGTTGCCATTTCCTTTTCCAGGGGATCCTCCTGGCCCAGTGCCCAAAGCTGTCTCCTGCATTGGCAGGCGGATTCTTTACCACCGAGCCACCAGAGAAACCTGGTTTTTGATCTATTCTCGTGCAAAGCCTACTATAGCATGAAGGAAGCGCAGTGGGTAGCAACCCTGTCCTTATGTCTTTCTGGGCTTAGATTTATCCTGCCTTTACCGCTTATTAGCTGTGTGACCCTGGACAAGTATGTCATCTCTCTGTGCTTAAAATTTCCTCACATATAAAAATGGAGACAGCAATATTGTGACCATAGCTCCAAAGAGTTTTGGAGGATTAATTAAGGACATATAAAGCCCTTGGGGGCTGGTGTGAGCCCACAGTAACACTAGCTCTTAGCCCATGTGCCAATCAAAAACAACCTCCGGGACAGAGGTAGAAGAAGGAAGCAGATTTCAGTGAGCCGCTAAGCTCTTCCCAGCTCCAAGGCTCCTCCCTAGGTTCTCTTTGATGACTGTCATCTGTTTTTCCTACAGATGGCTACTAGCGTCATCAGAGACAGCCTGAAGCTGGCAGGAGCGACTATAGAGACATGACGTGGAAGAAAGCCCATCCCAGGTTGTAAGCTTATGTATGTGAATAAGACAAAGGGCAAAACCCACACTGTCCTCTTTACTGTCTGGATCCGGAGTGCCTCTGATGACAGCTGGCCAGGAGGGAGGGCCCTGGGCTTTCCCAAAGCCTCCTCTCTGCTGGCCAGCACCTCTGGACCATTGTGAAGGTCCAGACAGCCCTGAGAAGGAAGGTGCCTGTGCCCTTCCTGGTCTCTGCAGGAAAACAGAGCGGGTGCGTGAAAATCTTCTGCAGTGATGAGGGTCAGCACCCTTCCATCTTATCTTCTGTGCCCTAGTCATTGCTCAAGCCAGTCTCCCAGGACACCTCCAAGCTACCAGGAAGCAGAGGTTTGTCTTCTAAGTCACCACCTGGCCCAGCCCCACTGCCCCTGCTCCGTGGGCCAGGTACCTCACTTTCAACCCCTCCCAGCCCCACTCTGCCCCTCTCCTCCCTCCCAAACAAGTGAGACAGCTGACTCGTGCCTCAAGGAAGGCCATTTATTTCCAAGGTATAGACTATACTGTTCAGACAGGACTTTTCAGAAGCAGGAAATCTTAGTTGTCGCCTAGAGAGGTGTGTCAAGGACACAGTGAGAGGAGACATGCGGACGTCGGGCAGAGGCTTATTCAACACTGTTACAACACTTTTAAATGAGCAAAACATCTTTAAAAATCCTTATAAATTCTTTATAATATGTTACACATTTAGAGACAATATTTACAATAAAGGATGAGGCAGGGAGGATCAAGAAATCTACTTTACAGCAAATCTTTGCATAAAACAAGAGGACCGATCGACGTGGCAGTGGGTTCACAACCCCCTGGGCTTCCCTGGGATGAGTGAGGACGTGGGTGGAGAGGCCTGTGATCTGAGATCTATTTACAACTGTGGGGGGAAGAGGGCGCTGGGTCCTGCCCTTCCTGAAGGAGCAGCCCAGCGCAGATCCCGTCCATCTGTGTGTGTGTGTGAGAGAGAGTGAGTGAATGAGAGTGTGAGAGACAGACACTTAGACACCAAGGATGTTTTCTACCCTCCCTCTTAAAGGGAAGAAGGTGGGGCCCGTGTGCCTTAGCTGTGGAAGGAGCAGGCACAGCTGGAAGAACAAAAAGAGGGGCAAGAGGTCTAGCCGGGGGGACTCTGGACCCTCCCCAGACGGTCTGGGGCACAGGCAGCTCCCCATGGTCATAATGTAAAGATTGGAAAAAGGTCGGTGAGTAACCCTGGGAAGTGTCAGTCCTGCCTCTGTGGAGGGGCCCCACCCCTCTTCTCTGGCTCTGACAGGCGGCAGGGGAGCAGGATCCCTGTGTGCGCGGAAGACAGGGAGCCCTGATGGGGGCGGGGGAGGAAAGGGGCAGGGGTGGCAGGAGTTGCTACGGAAACACTTGGACAGTGAGAACACACACTCGCGCACACACACACACACCCCCGCCCCCCACGGACACTATCGCCCTACCTCCTCTCCCCCAACATACACACACACACCCCCACCTGAGCTGGCAGCTAGGGGCTAATGCGCGCGGCGAGGGCAGAGGAAAGGGGTGAGGAGCCAGCATCACCCAGTGTCTTCTTGGTCTGAGCCTTAGGGGCTCCCTATCCACAGCCTATGGGCCGATAAGAGTCCCTAAGTGCAGACACAAGGGCCCAGAAGGGCACACTTATCCAAGGGACAGAGACCCTCGCAGCCCTGCACGGAGCCCCAGTAGCCTAACCCTTCTCGGTCTCCTCAGCCTCGGAGCCCCTGCCTTCCGCTCCCACTCCGTGTCCAGCCCCGGCTTCTCCCGACCAATTCCAGCGCACAAACCAGAGGCGCGGCCTCAGCGCCCCCCACTTGCACCCGGATGCTCCCATGGGCGACCAGAGAAGGGGTGCAGGCAAAGACGACTCCTGGGAAACCGGGGCGGGGGCGGGGTGACCGGCGCGGGCGGTGTCACAGACACTGATGGAGGCGGGAGGCGGCCGAGCGGCGCGGCGGCTGGCTCTGCGGGGCTCCCGGGTCCCCGGGCGCGGGGGGCAGAGAGGCGGCGGTCGACGGGGCCCGCGCCTTGGTGGACTCCAGGCTGCTGAGGCCCGAGTCCTTGTTGTCGCTGTGCGCCCGCGGGCCCGCGGACTCCGGGGGACCCCCGCCTCCCAGCTCCTTCCACTCGTTGAAGTTGAGGTCGGTCAGCGGGCTCTGCACAACCACTGTGTGGCGGCGCCAGCTGCTCCGGCGCCGCCGCGTCTCGGGGGACAGCGGCCGCCGCAGCCGCACGGCCAGCATGTCGTCGGCGGTGCCGCGGAGGCGCAGCCGCAGCGCCTCGAGGCGCGAGGGCCGAGAGCCCAGCGCCGCCGCCGCCGCCGCCACGGCCGCCGGGGGGCGCAGCGACTCCTGGCTGCTAGACGAGGCCGAGCCCGGCAGCCCGGCGGCCGCGCCCGCGCCCTCGCCGTCCGCGCGGCTCCGGGCCAGGCGGCGCCGCGCCAGGGTGTCGCCGGGCATCAGGTGGTGCGAGCTGAACGAGGGCCGGCGCGCCGGGCGCCCCCCGGGTCCCCGCGCCGCCCTCCGTGTCCGTCTCCACGTGGCTCAGCTCGCTGCGCTCGTCGTCCGCCTCGTCCCCCGCGCCCGCCCGCCGGCCCCCGGCGCCCGAGCACACGCTGCGGTCCATGGTGGACAGGGTGGAGTAGCCCGAGACGATCGAGCGCGTGTCCGCAGCCGGCCGCTCCTCCGGCGCCGCCGGGGGCTGAGGCGTCCGGGGGCCTCGGGGGCGGCGGCTCCCGGCCGCTGCCCCTCCGGCCGGTCCTGGGCCCGCGGCGCCGGCGCCCCCGCCTCAGGCTTGTGCGCTTCCTGCTCCGAGTCGTCGTCTGTGCTGCTGCCCAGTCCCCGCGCCTCCCGCCGCTTCTTCCTCTTGCGGTTGACCGCAGAGATGAAGGAGATCGCCAGCATCTCCCGGGTGTACGGCTCCTTCTTGGGGGCCCATGAGCCCTGTGCGGGAGACAGGTCAGTGGGCCGGGGGCGCCCTCCAAGCTCCAGCCCCTACACCTCCCACACCACAGCACCTAATCTTGACAGGGCCAAGCCAAGCCCAGCACCCCCACGGGCACCGTCCGCTGTTTCCCCCCCGGACGGCTGTCCCAAGCAGATCCTCTCTAGAGCCTACCACCCCCGCCCCCTCAATTCTGAAGCCTCCTTGGCGCCTCCTCTGGTCTTAATCCAGACTCTCAGCTTTTTCCTGCGAGCTGGGGGCTGGTTTCTCACCTCGCCCCAATTTTCATTCCATTCTCCATATCCAGTGTCGCATAAATCCTTTTAGACTCAAGCTCTACTAATTGGGGAAGGCAGTGGCGACCCACTCCAGTACTCTTGCCTGGAAACTCCCATGGACGGAGGAACCTGGTAGGCTGCAGTCCATGGGATGGCTGAGTCAGTTGCGACTGAGCGACTCCACTTTCACTTTTCACTTTCATGCATTGGAGAAGGAAATGGCAACCCACTAAACAGACTCTAAACAGCGAAATGACACTTGACAGTTTGAACCCATTTCGCCTATACTATCATGGGTTATGATACCAGAGCCTGCACCTTTCTCTGACCATAACTTCCTTCCTTTCCTCTCCACTCAGTCTCACCAGGAAACCTGCCTTTCCACTGACTCAGTAGGAACAGCCTCTCTGTGGCAACCCACCCAAATTCATGTCCCTTCCCATAACACCCTAAGCATTTCTGTGGTCCCACCAGCACCCCGCTGGTGGCTCAGATGGTAAAGAATCTGCCTGTGACACAGGAGACCCAGGTTGGATCCCTGGGTCAGAAAGATACCCTGGAAAAGGGAATGGCACCCACTCTAGTATTCTTGCCTGGAGAATTCCACGAACAGAGGGCTACAGTCCATGGGGTCGCAAAGAGTTGGACGGGACTGAGTGACTAACATTTTCACTTTTTTTTCCCACCAGCTTTCCACCTCCACAGTCCCCGACTCCAGATCAATCCAACCACCAGTTCTGCTGCCAAAAGTGGCTTAAGAATCCTGCACAACCTGATGGTTTGGATTGAAGCCACTCCCAAATTGTGATCTACAGCTGCGACGTGGGCAGCTTTCTGCCACTGTTCTCACTGCTGAGCCCGTGGGTGTTTTTTGGTCCTGGCCTTCCGTGATCCTCTAGCAGAGCCCAAGCTGCCCATCACTGCCTCCTCCCCCTGGTTTTTAATCCTGCCTTTCTGGCCTCTCCTCTGTCTCCTGGGAGGCTCGTTTTCCTCTTCTTACCCCTTAAGAAGCCATGTTCTCAGGGCTCTGTTCTCAGCCCCTTTTTTCTTCTCTCTCCCTGGGAATATCCTGCCCGCAAGGTCTCCCTCTCCAACACCAAATTCTTTATTTCTCGAGCCCCATCCAGAACTCCTCTTCCAACTGCAAATCTGCCTCTACCAAGGGGTCTGCCAGCACCTGAAACTCACCTACCTGGAGCCACATTACATTCCCTACCCCTGCCCTAGACTGCCAAGATTCACGTCCTCACCTCAGGTGACTCTGATTCCTCCCTCTCCCCTCCTCCCTCTAGGTTCTCCAGAAATGACTCCCAAAGTGGTTCATCCCCATTATCCTATGTACAGACCCTCACTCTGCCTTTTCTAGACCTTTCTGCCCTCTCCAAATAGGACTCCCTGCCTCCACCCTTGCCTCATCCTAGCCCCTCCTCCTCAAGAGCAGTCAGTCCTTCTAAGGCAAGAATCTGACTGCCTCCGGCCTCTGCAGGACGAGACCCCCATGAGGATAAAGCACAGACACAGGGCCCTCACAACCTGCCTGAGGCCCCTCTGCCCTGACCCCAACTGAACACAGCTGTCACTCAGGCGATTCAGACCCTTCCCTTGATAGGCCTTGCACCTTAACGCTGGCAGCCCTTAGTCGCGCCCCCCTCCCCACCCTATTTATGGGATGAACTCTTAAGTCCACCTACTGGGCGCAGTCCAAACACAGCATCCTCTGTACAGCAGCCTCCCACCCAGCTATCCCTTTGGCTGAGCTGGGAAATCCCTTCTCTACCTGTTCCATAGACCTTTGAAAATACACATACAGCAGCTCTTTCTCACATCAGAATAGCTTTGTTTCCACATCATCTGTACCAAACCCCGAGTCCTTTGAGAGCAAGGTCGCGTGGCTTGTGTTTGCATCCGTGACTCCCAGTACAGTGCCTATCACATAACAGGCACTCGAGAAATGTTAAGTGATTAA
Source organism: Capra hircus (assembly GCF_001704415.2). Lineage (NCBI taxonomy): Eukaryota > Metazoa > Chordata > Mammalia > Artiodactyla > Bovidae > Capra > Capra hircus. The sequence goes on along the minus strand of NC_030826.1, from coordinate 38,775,294 downwards.
ACAAACAGGTGAATGAACGTAGGAGGCTCAGTAGAAGCAGATGCTGGGACTGGTCCCCTGCTGGGCTGGAATGAATGACCTGCCCTGCCACCCCTCTCACAGGCCACCTCCTGCTGCAGCTACAGTGTAACAGGCACACCTCAGAGACACTGCAGGCTCAGTTCCAGACTACAGCAATAAGGCAAATCCCGCAATAAAGCGAGTCACATGAATTTTTTTGGTTTCCCAAAGCATATGAAAGTTATGTTCACACAGCAGTCTATTAAGTGTGCACTAGCTCTGTGTCTAAAAGTGTACGTACCTTAATTTAAAAATACTCCATTGCTGAAAAACACTAAACAATACCTGTGCCTTCAGGGAGTCGTAATCTTTTTGGAAAAGTAACATCAAAGATCACTGATCACAGAACACCATAACGAATATAATTATCATGAAAAAGTTTGAAACAGCACAAGAAGTATGAACAGCGACACAAAGTGAGCAAATATTGTTGGGAAAATGGTGTCAATAGACTTGCTCAACATAGTGTTGCCACAAACGTTCAATTTGTTTTTTTTTTTTTTTTTAAAAAAGCACAATAGCCGTAAAGCACAAAGGAAAGTGTAAGAAAACGAGATCTGCCTGCAGGGGACGGAGACACAGCGCTGCCTCCCAGGACCGCAGCCCTCTCTCATACCAGTTAGCTCTGAGAAAACCGGAGTCTGCCAGGGATTCGGGATTCACAGGCCTGCGGCTCCTGGGCCACGGCTGCCCACATTGCGTGAGTCTAGAAGGCACTGCCTGAAGCTGCGTGAGCTACAGCACTGCTACAACCAGCGTGAGGCGCATGGGGGCCTCTTCCCTGGCCTTCCTTCCTGGCCTGTGCTCTCTGGGAGACTTGAGAGACCGCTGGGCTCATCTGATCAAACTACACTCTCATCCTGGCGAGTTACAGAAGCAATGAGGTCAGAATGGTCACTTCTAGGGAATACAGAGGTCAGCAGGTTCACATAAAGGTTGAGGGGTCCGTCCAGAAGAGGCTACAGGAAACCAGGGGTCTGGCATGAGCAAGGGGTGGAGGGGACAAGGAACTAAATTCAGGTCACTATAATTAATTTGCTCCCTGCCAAAGAAGTCTTGTGATGGACTGAGCTCCCTGTCATCAGAGGTGTGCAAGCAGAGGCTCTATGGAGAGGTTGCAGTGGACTTCTGCACTAGACTAGAGTAGCCTTCCTTCCTTCTGGGCTTTCATCTGACATATAATGAACTAATGAATATATATTATAAATAACGAATATATCATATATGTATATATATGTTAATATATAATGAATATAATGACTAGATAACATAATGTGCTTGGGGTCAGGCACACTGATTTTGCTGGGACTCAGCCAGTGCTTAGAGACCCAAAAGGAAATAAGCCCAGTTTGACCAGACATTTAGCTGATTTCACTGATTACTATGGATAGAACTGTTCCCCCCACCAAATTCATGTGTTGAAGCCCTAAGCCCCCAGTGTTATGGTACTTGGGGCATTTGGGAGGTAATTTGGTTTATATGAGGTCATGAGGGTGGGGCCCTTATGGCTGCATTAGTGCCCTTATAAGCAGAGAAACCAGAGAGCTTGCTCTTTGTCTCACACACATACCTGTTCACTTTCTCTTTCTCACATGGTGAGAAGGCAGCCATCTACAAGCCAGGAAGACAGTTCTCACCAGAAACTGACCATGCTAACACCTTGATCTTGGACTTCTAGTCTCCAGAACCGTGAGAAAATAAATTTCTGTTTAAGCCACCCAGTAGGTAGTATTTTGTTATGGCAGCCAGAGCTGATTAAGACACACCCCTGGCCTGCAAGCTCTAAACTAACAGTCAGGCAGGCCTCATCTGGGGCAGGCATCCTTGCCCTACTGGGGAGGCTCTGGAACAGGCAACTAGCTGCCTATGAGACCTGGTTCAGAGAACCAGTTTAGGCTTTATTGTTTTCAGTTTCATTGATTTCTGTTCTTATCTTTATTATTTCCCTTCATTTGCTTTGGGCTCTGCAAAGACCTTAAAAACAATCATTATATCACTCATAGTTGTTGTTAACCCCATTTATGAGGGTAGATATTATCCTCATAAATAGTATGAGGAAGCTGAGGATCTTAAAGAAGTTAAATAACTTGCCTAATGTCCCAAAGCTACTAAGTGGTGGAGCCAGGACGCGGGCCCACAACTGTCTGTGGTCCTAACCAGTAGGCATCACTGCCTCAGGCCACCAAACTCCCAAGCCAGAGCCTCTACTTCATCAGTTATCTCCCCAAGCACTGCCAAGGTGAGTGACCTCAGCTTACCTTGGACACTCAGGTGTTTCCCACCTTCCTTCCCAGTGACTAACAATCTTTAAGGTTCTAATCACAACTCTCCCAACTGTTGTGACCAAAAAGCAAATGGGCTGGCTTGTCCAGGGATATAACTTTCAGAATCACCGTGGCACTCACCTTAGACTTGGCTGAACTACAGGTGGTGGAATCTGTTGGTAAGAAACAAAAGAAAAATGAAAGTTGGATTGGGCAAGAGAAGGCTGATTCTTGCGAACACAATTCCCTCTCCTCAAAGGCTTCAGAAACCAGGGAGTTCAGAAACCTGAGTTCTCCCCAGGTCCTGGGAGCGTGGTGGACTTCTGATGTCATTTCCTGGGGGATAAGGATGGATCGGAGAAGGATGTCAATCACCACTTCCTTTTGAGGCAGAAAGTGACATCAGGCCCCTGGACCTGCATTTGCCCAGGGTTAAGGGCAAGGCGGACTTTTCTTTGGCCTCTCCCCTCCCCTCCTGTCCCTGTTACTCTGAAGCACTAGAGAGAAAACGCCAAACATCAGATGCAGTTCACAGAAACCACCACAACACACAGCAAATCACAGATGCTCTGGAGAAATGGAGACCACACAGTGCACAGAGAGGGGCGCTCTATACCTACCCTCACCCCCCCGAGTTCAGGGACACGAGAGGGCAGAGGGACCACGTGAACGATGGGGTACAGGGCAGGCAGGAAATGAGAGGGGCAGGAGGTAGCCAGGGCTGGTGATTACAGCCTGGAAAGCGTCTACCTCCAGACCAGAGATCAGGCTGTCCTCAGGGGCAAAGCCCCTGTTTATTATCAGAGTTATGAAGGAATGCGGGTTGCACTCCCTTATTAACACTGGGGTGGGGAAGGACCCAGAAATAAGTCTTGCAGTGCTGTCCCCAGGACTGGGAAGGGAGCAGGCCCACCCAAGGATCTCTGAGGGTCTGAAGGGGGGCAGGTGCGGTTAATCCACACTCTCCAGCAAGCAAGTTAGGTGCCTCCCCCCCAGCCCTCCCCCGCACACAGTGAGAAGAGCAGACGGGCTGACCACACAGCGACGCACACGGGCAGGAGAGTGGCAGCAGGTGATTAGAAGAGACGGGGGGCTCCTCTCGGCCATGCCCACCCCCACATCCCCTGGCCCCCTCCCCAGCCTGCCTCTTGCAACTAGGGGTGCTGTGCTATGCCTCTGTCAGAGACACAAGCGGGGAGGTCACCCACAGAGTGGGAGGAGTTAGTGGCTAGAGCCAGAAGGTACCCTCTTGGCCCTGGACTCCTCTACTGTGACAGCCAGAGGCCTAGGAGCAGGACTTGGGGGCTGAGTGACCAGGGGCTCTGGTTTCGGGAACAGGAAGAGCCAGCCTTCAGAGGCGGCTGACGCAGGGGCTATTGATGTACACAGGCTTCTGGGGCAGCATCACTGAAGTCTGGAGAAGCTGGGTCCCACTACCAGCCAAGCCTCCTCCACCCAGATAATCAGAAGTGGCCGAGCTCAGCACAGAGAGAAAGTCATAGAGTGGGGGGGGCGGCGGGGGGGGATGTGGGGGGCAGCCATGTGGTGCCCAGGCTTCCTGGCAAGGGGCCCTGACTTGGCTCTAGCAAGTGCTTCCTTCCTCCTGAGAAGGGGCTTTCAGATGGGAGGCCGGTACGCTGTTAACAAGCGTGGGGAGCTGGACTGTCAGGGAGAGGTCCTCAACGCCCCAGATGGCTCTGCCTGCCCCGCGCCCCGTGCCTGCCCAGCCTTCTTATAATCACCCGCCACTGTTAGTGACCGAGGTCGCAATGCCACACTGTACCCTTTAAATCTCCAACAGGTCCGCTGGAGGAGGGAAGGGAGGAGAAGAGAAGAGCGGGATCCAGGGGATGGGAGGAGAGCAAGGGAGGAGAGGGAGGAGGGGGGAGGGGTGCAAGAAGAAAAGGAAGAAAAATTAAAAAGAGGCACATGCCCAGGACACAGCCCTCGAGAAACAAAAAGCTCAGGAAAGAAACCGGTGAAAACAAAGCTCCTACCCAGCCCAGGGCAGCCGAGGGGGCGGAAGCCCCCGCCACAGCCCAGCCCAGTGGTGGGGGCAGGGAGGGGCCCCGTGGGGCAGGAGCAGGGCAGCTGGGCGCCTGGCCAGGCATCTGGGGCCCCCAGGAATGCAGATCCCACGGCCTCTCCACCCCTTCCTGGGCCCGTGCTCTCACCTGAGCCCGGCTCTCCAGGCGGCACTGTCCTGCCAATGTTAGGCAGGAGGTACTCGATGTTTGGCACTGACTGAGGCTCCTTGTCATCCACGGGGGTCTGCAAACAGGAGGAGGGTCAGGGCCCACAGCCTCAGAGGGATGACTGCAGACCCCTCGGAACGGGGAACCCTGAAGACAGGGCGCAGGTCCCCTCCATCAGACAGGCTCCCCAGCTCAGGGAGTGTCCCCCTCATCAGCCAGGGACTCCAGGGCAGTCCTACATGCCCCTGCCTTCCCCAGCACCTTGGCGGAACCCTAAAGGCCGCGCTGCTCCCTCCGCTGAGGGTAGGATCTGTGTCTCCTCCATCAGACTGGACCTTCCGAAGCCCTCTATCCCCATAAGATTGGAGGGCATGGTCTGCCTTTGCCCTGGACTCAGATTCCTTAGGGCACTGCCTCCAAATCCCCCTCAGACTTGGGGTTCACGAAAGTGAGGACTATATCTGCCATCAGACTGGAGGCTCCTGAGGAGAGGGCCTATGCTTCCTCCATCAGCCTGGGATGTCCCGAGGGCAGGAACCTTCTCCCGCTTCAGACTTGCTCCCACCCCACCCACCTGGGATGAGGGCCCCCCACCAACCTGAGCCCACCCCACGGCCCCTCTGCGTCACTCACTCTCTCTCCCTTGTCCTCGCTGTCGCTGAAGAACCAGTCTGACTGCAGGGGAGACAAAAGGAAGTCATGGAATCAGCGTGGGAAGGAGCTAAGGGAAGACAGGGAGACAAGAGCTCCCAAACTGCTGGGTTCAGAGGACCCTCTCAGGCACCTGATGGAAAAGCTGGGACCCAGTGTGGAAAGGAAACACAGCCTGGAGTGGGAGAGGGTCCGAGTACAGAGAGATGCCCGGCTCAGGACAGCTTCTCTCTGCCTGTTTTTCACCAGGCACAGTCCCTGCGCATCAGCACAGCCACTCCCTATTGCAAACCAGAAGAAGGGATGCAGCAGCGCCATCTAGTGCCAGTGAGTTCCGCTGCAGGGAGAAGGCCAGCCCCAGCTGCCGTGTGTATCCCACCCCAGGCTGGGCTCCACACTAACAGGGTTGGTGCCCCCAACCCCAGATAAGGCAAGCGCCTACAGTGAGGTGTCAGGAGGTTCCCTGAGGCTCAGGCAGGCAAGGGTGTTCTCATACATGCCAAACAGAATAGAAAATAAAAATCCCACTCAAATATATTTTGTGAAACTTGAGAATCTTGATGACAACACCCTAAAAGTTTTCTGAAAAACAAAAACATTGCTTACACGTGAACAGGTATCAGCCTTAACTAGAACTTTCGGCAGCAACAGATACAAGATGACATGAAAGTAATATTTTTGATGTGTTTCTGAACTAAAATTTAAGAGATTTTGAATCTAGAATTTTATATCTTGCTAAACTCTCATTTAAATTTGAGTGTGAAATAAAGCTATTCTAACACATCAGAAAGTTTGCTACATGAGGATTCTCTTAGTTGAACACATGAGCAAATAAAGAAATAAATCCAGGACAGAACAGGAAGTTCTAAGAAGTAAGGACGGATAATAGTGTAGAAAAGTCAAGTGTTATCAAACTAAGCAATGATTGCACACATACAGATACAAAGAGACACCAAGTATACCCATGACAATGTGGACCTCAAATTCATAAGGAGGAACCAGTGACAGGTGAAAATATAGTAAGGTACGTGACTCTTAGATGTGGTCGAAGGAAGACGTGGATACTGATAAACTTTAGAAATTGATAGTAAAAATTAAATATGACTATAGGCTTTTTGCAATTGTATCATTCAACTTAAGTATGGATTTTATAAATTGTGTAAGTTTTATATCAGGAAAATAAAATCAACCCATACAAAGGTAGGAAAGACCCAAAAAAGCAAATAAAATGAAAATGTACTAGACAGGAGATGCCATTTAAGATGGCAGGACTAAGTCCTAACAGTACAGAAATTTTAAAAAGTAAATGAGCTAAGCTCACTAACTGAAAGTTAAAACACACGGAGTCTTATTTATATTTATACTTAAAATTAGCATGTAGAAGGTGGATTGAAAAGACACACGTTAGCCTATTAGAGTGGTAATTATTGGGGGCTGCAGAGTGGGCTTTGGAATGAAGGGAGGAAACAAGCAGACTTGCAAAGTTGATTATGATCTTGGGTCATGAACCTCAGTTATTATTCATCATAATCAGGAATATGATTAACTCAAATAAGCAGCGCAGAACAGGAACAAGGAAGAGACAGAGGAGAAAAGAGAGACGACGAGGGGGAAATGCAAACTCTGGAGTCAGTCACTCCCGGCTCCAGTTCCTCAGGTGAGCCACCTCTCTGAGTCTACTTACTTATCTTTAAAATGGGCATGATACATGAGTATCTACTTTGAGAACTGTGCTGAGGATTAAAATAAAATACTGTATGGCCATTATCAAAGTGACAAGAAATAAGTGCTGGCGAGGATGTGGCAAAAAGGGAACCCTTGCGCGGTGTTGGTGGGAATGTAAAGTGGTGCAGCCACTATGGAAAACAGTACGGAGGCTTCTCAAAAAATTAAAAATAGAATTACCATATGATCCAGAAAATCCACTTCTGGGTATTTATCTGAAGGAAATGAAAACATATGTGCACCTCCCTGTTAGTTGCAGCCTTATTTACCATAGTTAACACACAGACGCAGCCTGTGTCCATCAGTGGATGGATGGATAAAGAAAATGCAGTATATATACACAGTGGAGTATTATCCAACAATAACAAAGAAGGAAACCTTGCCATTTGAAGCAACACGGATGGACCCTGAGGGCACTATGCTAAGTGAAATTCAAAGTCAGGCAGAGAAAGACCAATACTGTAAGATCTCACTTACATGTGGAATTTGAAAAAAAAAATAATCCAGGCTCATAGATATAGACAACAGATTGTTGGCTGCCAGAGGAAAAGCGATGGGGAGGTGACTGAAACAGGCAAAGGCGGTCAAAAAGTATAAATTCCCAATTGTAAAATGAATAAATGAGTCGTGAAGACGTAATCATGGTGACTATAGCTAATAATACTATATTGTATATTTCAAAGATGCTAAGAGAGTAGATCTTGAAAGGCTTCATCAAAGAAAAAATTTTCTACCTATGGTGTTGGATGTTAACTAGACTTATCATGCTGATCATGTCACAATCTATACAAATACTGAATCATCATTTTGTATGCTTGAAACTAATACATCAATACATCTTAATTGTTAAAAAAGCAAAAAAGAAATACTGTATCTAAAGCACTTAAATGTTAGCTATTACTAAAAGGGGCAATCCCTAGAGACAGACGGTCCAGAAGGAGCCCTAAAAACCCAGCCTCTAACTCAGGTTTAAGAGTACCTGAAAGTGCTCTGAGAACCCGGAAGGCCACAGGAAGCTTCTGGAAGTCTATGGGAAGCTTCCAGATGGCCCGAGGTTCTCTGGAAGAATTCACACCAGCTCAGGCCACCCTGCCTTTGCACACGCTGTTCCCTCTGCCTGGAATGCTCATTCTCCCTTCTCTGCCTGGCTAACCCTAGTGTCTTTCAGGAACCCCCTGACCCTGGTCGCAGCCCTGCACCCAGGGCTGGGCTGGGTCCTTTCATGTGGCTTCCCTGGACAGAGCCCAGAGCATGGAGGAGTGCTGCCTTCACTGGGTAGCGTGCCTCCAGAGGAGGGTCTGAGTTCCATTCCTCTCCGTGTTGCCAGCACCTGCATTTGTATCTGGTATGGGACAATGATAATGATGGTGATGATGACAATGGTGATCAATAAGCTCATCCTTATATAATACTTACTACCTGCCAGGCACCATTTTAAGTGCCTTACAGATAATAACTCATGCAACCCTCACAATAACACTGTGAGACAAACAGGGGAGGAAACAGAGGCACCAAAAGGGTAACTAACTTGTCCAAGGCCCCACAGCATGTAAGGGGCAGAGCCAGGGTGCAGACTCAGGCAGGCTGGCTCCAGGGGCAGTATCCTGAGCCCCTGCATCAGTACTTCTCAACTGGGGAGACTGTGCCCTTCCAAGGGGGCGTTTGGTGATGTCTGGAGACATTTTCAATTGTCACAAGTGGAGGGAGGCTCCTGGCATCTGGCCAAGAGATGCCACGAAACATATTATCAGCCACAGGACAGCCCCCAACAAATAATGATCTGGCCCCAAAGGTCACTAGTGCTGGGTTGAGAAGTTCCAGTGCGCGCACAGTGGGAATCACCACGTTTGCTGAGTGAATGAATGAACAAATGCCTCGGCATGGTCTTTGTTTCGGTTTCAGCCGGCTTAGTAACCACGGGTATGAGCTGGCTGGTGACTTGCTGCCGGGTGGCTGAACACTCAGGTTTGCTTATAACTCGGCCATATCTTGCTGTGGGACCCTGAGCAAGTCACCATTCCTCTTCAAGCCTTGGTTTCCACCCTCTGTACAATGCAAGGTCAGGTCTCATACCCTAAGGCCCCTTCCAGCTCTGCTGTCCAAAAATTCCATGGAACACAGGAGCCCCAGGCAGGGAGGCAGGGGTGGTCACAGCTGAAACTCCCAGTGGGACAGGAGGTCATGTCACCCACGAACTCCAACCACCCACTCACTGGCCAGGAGCTCAGAGCCAGAGCAACTGCTGCCACAAGCTCTGCCCTGCCTGGGCTCGGGACTCTAGTGGGATTACCCTGGCTCAAGAGTCTCTGTGCTAGACAGACCCTGGCCAACTTGGGTGGGTGGGCTCAGTGTGAATGAACAGGCAGCTCACTCTCTTGACAGCTGACAATCATCCAGGGCTGATTACTTTAATGCCAACGGGGCAGAAAATGGAGAGGTGCATGTTTAGTCATTCCCCAGAAATGATTTCCTCAGTGGGAATGCCCAGACTGGCATACCTCAGCAACAATTCATTCATTCATTCATTCATTCATTCAACCAATACTGAGGGTTCACTCTATGCCAGGCACAGGGTCAGCGCTGGGATTACACCTATGAAGGAGACCAATGTACTCTACTTCTCCCACCCTACCCAGAAAAGATGCTGCCACTGGCTGGGGATGTCCCCCTGAGACCCTAGGGTAGGGGAAATGGACACACTTTGGGCCTCCCATCTCCCTGAAGGTCCTGACACTCCAGCTGACCAAGGCTTTGGGCTTCTTTGGACTTCACTAGGAGTCAGGGGGCCACTCTCCCTCTCTTCCTCACGACCTTCCCCACCAAGCATACACTCATGGTGGCTCCGTGGGTTCCTCGTTTGGGGGGCTGAACTTTTCCAAGGGAGGAAAGCTTCTCTAGACCAAGGCCTCATCAGGATCCCTGACACTGCCCAGCAGCCTTGGCCTCCCCAGCAGCTCTGGCGTGGGCCTCTGGGCTGGTGGTTCCAATATTAGAGTGAGAATAGGCCTCAACATACCCTCCTATGGCTCAGAGCTCTGACCCGCAGTGAAGGAAGGAAAGAAGCAGGCAAGGCCAGCCAGCGTGACCAAAGTCTACCTACGGCCTCGCTCGGCTAACTCTGACCACTTCAGTCACTCAAAAGCCAGCTCCAGGATGGAACCAGGAGTTGGCCCCCCATTCGGTGGGGAGTAAAGCAGAGGAGTTGGTCAGACAGACCTGCCTTCAAATCCTGAGGCTGCTACTTAATAGCTGTGTGATCTTAAAGAAATCACTTTGCCCCTCTGAGCCCCAGTTTCCTCATCTGTAAAACAGGAGTAACATGACCTGGCTTATTCCCTTCCCTAAAGTGTCTATGAGGCGGGGGAGCTGCGGTTCCTTCCCTTGTCTGTTCTTGTTTGTTATGTATATGTGCTCAGCTGTGCCCGACTCTTTGCAGCCCCGTGGACCGTAGCCTTCCAGGCTCCTCTGTCGGATTTTCCAGGCAAGGATACTGGAGTGGGTTGCCATTTCCTACTGCAGGGGATCTTCCTAACCCAGGAATCGAAACCACATCTCCTGCATTAGCAGGTGGATTCTTTACTACTGAGCCACCAGGGAAGCAAACCCTTTTTTTTTGACCAGTTGCCCATCTTATTTCTCCTGGCAGGAGGGTTCTGATTCCATTCTTTGTGGGTTAAACCACAAGTCCCACCAAGATTTGGAAATGGAAAATTCAATGATTCATAGAAACATCTCTTAGTGCCCCCACAAGGGGGCAGTGCTGCCCTGGGATTGGCGCTTACAAAAGTTAAAAAAAAAAAAACGCCTCCTGCGCCTTCTGCTGGCCATTCTGGGTTCTCATCCTGTGGTGGATAATAATAAGACTCCTTAGAAACCACAGGCTCTTGCGGGGCCTCCAGGCAGCCTTAAGGAGGAAGGTGACCACGCAGCCAGGATCCTGCCCCAGCCCATCATCCACCCTGCCCTATCTGCCTCCCCTTCCCCCAGGGAATTGCCATTTTCCCCTAAAGTCTCAGTGGGCCTGCAAGGAGAGTGCTGTCCCACCTGTCTGCCCAGTTCTGCTTGGACACCTCTCCCGCAGGTCACCTTCTGAAGGCACCCCCCTTCTTTCACCCCTTCTGCCTCCAAACCAGCACCACCTCTCCCTGACCTTCCTCCTCCCTCTGACCCGCACACACATCCTGGCAACTCAGCAGCCTCCTGGTTGTCCCGCTGGGGACAGGCATTCAGGATTCATACCTGCCTGGCCCTAAAATGCAGGCTACTGCTTCTGAAGGGCCTCCTGCACCCCCGGAACATTTTCCACATCCTTCCCTGGGCACACCCACCCGGCGAGCAGAAGCCAGCGCCCAGGGAGGCCGCTTACGTGCTGGATCAGCGTCTCCACAATCTTGTAGCGGTCAGGCATGTGGGTCACCATATCTGCCATGTTGTCCTCAGACGTCCTCACCAGCGTCGGCCCGAAGACCAGGGCTAAGTTCCGGGGCTCCATCTGGGCAGGGGAGGGAAGCGGATCGGTGTTAGTATCCCTGTGAGCTTTGACCTCCAGGCCCCTGGGCCTCCCCGACTCTGGGCCCCTCTGGCCCCCAGCCCGACCACATCCTGAGCTGGTCCTGGCCTGGGGCCATGTGCCTCCTTGCTGGACATGGAGGTGCCTGGTAAGTAGAGAATAGGCCGGATTTCAGCCCCACTCAAACCCAGGCCCAGCTCTCATGGGCAGTTCCCCACCTGCACACCCACACTGTCTAGCAGTGGGCGAGGCCAGAGTGAAGACCCTCTGGACGTCCCAAGGGTGTTCTGGACTGGCAGGAGTCCTGTATGTCCCCTCATTCTCCCCTCCTGCAGAACTAGAAGATATAGGGGTTTGCTTACAAAAACGCAATGCAAGGGACCCAAGCTCAGTCAGAGGGTAGATTCCACCAGACACAGAGTCTGAGGCTCTCCGCCTCTGAAGACCCTCAGAAATTCAGGAGCCAGCTCAGGAAGAAGTACTGGCCAGTATGTGGGGGCAGTGGGACAGAAGGACCCACTAGGTCGGAGGGGGGACCCAGTGAAGCTTGAGGTTATCTGACCTGGAGGAGCTTATTGAATAGAATATGCTGAGGCGACCCCACTAGGCTTCCCTCCCCGACAATTCAAACTGGAGCTGGACCCACCTTGTTTTTCTCTGAGTGGTCGGCAATGGTCTTCAGATGACTCACGAGGAATTTCAGTGTTTCATAGTAGTGTCCTGGGAGATCCCGAATCTGGGTGGGAGAAAGCGGGGGCATGGGACCAGACCATGAGGGCTTCTGCCTCCCCACCGCCCCCCAAAGGGGCTCCACTGCCATGTCTCAGGGGGTCTGGAGCCCACTCTCTAACTGTCCCCCGTGAACAGATGGAGAAATTGAAGCCCAATGGAGAAGGGCTTGCCAAGGTCACAGGGGAAGCTGGTGGCGCCGGGCTTGGGCTCCTGGGGCTGCGGCGCTCGCCTGTCCAGTCTGCCCTTGGCCCAGCAGCAACCCTTCTCCTTACCAGCTTCCGCAGCGTCTTCAAGCGCTCCCTCGAGTCTTCAATGCGATTGGCCTCGATGAAGTCGTTGTATTTGTCTAGAAGAGTGAGGATTCTTTAGAGGGGGGCCTCCAGGCTGAGGAGGCCCTGCGGAGAGGCCATGTTTGTGCTGAGGCTGTTCAGTTGGTGGCAGGGGGTCTCCAGGACCCTGTGTTTATGTGACCAAGCCCACCGCAGCTGCCCTCAGGGGTGCGCCTGACCTGGAGTAGCCCAGGGGTGCTTGTTTAGGAAGAAATGAGACCTCAGCTGCCTGTTGACCCTGGAGAGGGGTCCCTGCCCCAGGCTCCAGGACAAGGACACCACGAGGTTAGAAGAGAGGTTAGCTAGAAAGAGGGAGGGCCCTTTCAGCCTCCAAACACCCCTCCTCATCTGCATCAGGGTTCCCCCACCTCCCCTCAGAAGAAGTCCACGGGGAACTTTAAAAAAGGGAACTGAAGTTCATCCTGAAATACACCTGGATGAGAGAATGTGCAAAGACAGCCAAGAATATTCTCCAAGGGAAGAATGACGAGGGAACCTGCCCTGTGAGAAACTGAGATGTACTAAAAAGATCGCACAGCTCAGGCAACGTGACGTTGACAGGGAAAGGGGACGAAGGGCCACGACTGAAAGGAGGATCTACATGAAAAAGTGTGTCCGACTCTTTGCGGCCCTCTGGACTGCAGCCCGCCAGGCTCTGTCCATGGGATTCTCCTGGCAAGAACACTGGAGTGGGTTGCCATTCCCTTCTCCAGGGGATCTTCCCGATAGCACTTCAAGTCAGTGGGGAAGGATAGTGGTGTCAATAACGTCCCGGGGACTATTAGCTATCTTGTTGGGAAAATAAATCCATTTCTAGCTCACGTAATACAAACAAACTTAATTGCATTACAGAGTCAAAAATAATACTTATTCAAGTATTGGGAAAAATAAGAAAATATTTTTATAATCATAAGGTCTTCCTAAACACTCATGTTTATGTATGTATCTTAGTACAGAATCCATTAAAGGTTAATCTCCTAGTAATGACAGAAATGAAAATGAAAACAATAGTGAGACGCATTTCCTCTCTCTGATCAGCAAAACTTTAAAATATTAATAACATCATCCAGTGTGATGGGGACATGGGAAAGTAAAGTATCTCACACTGCCAGTGGCAGCGGGAACTTGGGTCAGCTCCCCCGCATGCAACCTGACTTTAGCTTTCAAAAATGCTTTCCAGGACTCTGACCCAGCAAGTCCATGTCTAGGAATCTACCTCTGGGACCCTGGTCCAGGCATGCAGGGACACAATCAAGGAAAGTCATTATAACAGGTACTGAAATAGCAAAAATGTGAAGACAATCTAAATATCCATCAGTAGGAGTGATTGAGCTTCCTAGGTGGCTCAGAGGTAAAGAATCTGCCTGCCAAGCAGGAGACATGGGTTCGATTCCTGGGTTGGGAAGAGCCCCTGAAGAAGGAAATAGCAACCCACTGCAGAATCCTTGGCTAGGAAATCCCATGGACAGAGGAGCTTGGTGGGCCACAGTCCATGGGGTACCAAACAGTCAGACACGACTCAGCAACTAAACAACAACAAGGGGAGTGATTAGACAGCTCATTGTCTCTTCAGGCTGGGAAACACTATGTGGTTGATTTAAAAGGAAAACAAAGTCGAGCTCTTCGTACTGACACGAATGAATCGCAACATTAACGAGCCTCCTTCTGCTGAGAACCACTGAAGCAGTGGAGCCACTCGCTCACAGGACTGACAGCTGGCTGTGTCTGTCTTGTCCCAGCTCGCGTGGGTGACAGCAGATTGGGATCCTGAAGCCGGCCATAGCAGGAGTTTCTATACTATAGAAACGGGAAAGTGCTACCGTCACAGCTTTAAAACCGCCACCAGCACACTGCTCGACTCACCCAGCTGCAAGCCCTATGGAGGCACGTGTGTCTTACATGCGTCTCACACGTGTAAGAGGAAAAAGGAAAGTGGAAGTCACTCAGCCATGTCCAACTCTTTGCGACCCGGGCCAGAATACTGGAGTGGGTAGCCTTTCCCTTCGCTAGGAGATCTTCCCAACCCAGGGATCGAACCCAGGTCTCCCACATTGCAGGAGGATTCTTTATCAGCTGAGTCACAAGACAAGACCTGTGTAACAGGGTCTGGAAGCAAACACACTGCACTGTTAACAAGGAGCTCAGCAAACGGCCAGGAGCTAGGCGCTGGGGACAGACGCCTGGGGTCGAATTCTGGCTCTGACACTTACAACCGCTGTGACCTTGGGCAAGTCACTTAACCTCTCTGTGCAGCAGCTCCCTCGTCTATGGGGTGGAAATAATAGTACCTACTCATGGATTTGTAGGGAGTAGTGCATGGCACACAGTAAATGCCCAGAAAGTGTTAGGATAACCTCTGCGGACAGGAAATGGGAAGATGACTGTGTTCACTTTATTTATATCAGTACTGATGAAGTTTTTTTACAAGCATGTGTTTCTTTTGTATTAAACCCCCAAAGTAAAACCACACACTCAATTTAAAAAGCAGTCAGGATGCAGCATAGACAGGTATTCCCTCCCCCTTCCATCCTCCACGTCCGCCCCCAACTCACCATCGGTGAAAAGAGGTTCAGGTAGCTTTCGGAAGAAGGACTTGAGCAGGCTGCTGATCACGTTGAGGTCTTGCCAGCGCTGGGGAGGGGGCAAAGACAAAAGGCTGCAGTCAGGCCCTGCCCTGGTGCCCATGCCTCCATGCTGGTCCAGCCCTAGAGCCCAGTCCAGCCTGGTTCTGGCCTTCTCCGGGATCTACTGATGCCATACCCAGCTCTGCCCAGACCAGGGGTCACTGGGCTAAGACTATCCACTAAGCAGAACAGAGTCCCCAGCTAGGTCTAAGCCTCTTGAGCCCCTAGCCCCAGAGGCCCCTGCTCCAGTCAGCCCAGTGGGCTTGGACAGTCATCCCTCCACAGAAAGAACATACTTTCCCTGGTGCAGGCACTGTGGGGACAGAAGTGAGCAAAACCCACCCCAACATGAGCCTGCCCATTGGACCTGCTGGTGCCAACTCCTGCTGGTCTAAATCACGAATTCTCAAGAAGGGGTGTTGGAACTGTTTGGTTTTCACAACTGGGGCACGCCACTGGCATCGAGTGGACAGAAGCCAGGGATGCTGCTAAACTTCCTCCAGTGCACAAGACAACCTCCCACAAAAAAAGAATTATTCTGCCCAAAGTGTTAAGGTTGAGAAACAGGGCTAAACAGTTGTTGAACTCAAGAATCAACAGCCAGGTCAGGGTCCCTTCTGTGCACCAGGGGGCGCCATCACCCAATGCAAAGTCCTCCCTGGATAGGAGCTGCTCAGAATAACGCATGTTCAGAAAGCAACAGAATCCTCCAGCAAAGACACACAACTCAGCAATATAGTACTCATTACAATGGGTCCATAGCTCAACGCTTTTTTCTTCTTAACTGATAGTTAATTGAATTTCCATCGACAAGCACAAGTGCAACGGGTCGCTACATGACATCCTCTTTCCTGTCCTACACCCCAGGTCTGCCAGGGACAGATACCACCAGTCTGCAGCTCAAATTTCTGGCTCCTTTCCTACCCCTCCTTCTTCCCTCTCGTGCAGCCAAGTCCTAGAGCTGCTCCCATCCTCCTTATCCCCCTGGGACCACTGAGTTCTCCTGACCCCCTCTCCCACAAGATGGGTAATTTCTTCCCTAGACATCCTGCTCTGGGCCTCCTTAGTTTACATCCACTGAAGTTAAGTGAAAGGTGCTTAGTCGTGTCCGACTGTTTGCGACCCCAAACTCTTTGCGACCCCATGGACTATACAGTCCATGGAATTCTCATTGGAATTCTCCAGGCCAGAATACTGGAGTGGGTAGCCCTTCCCTTTTCCAGGGGATCTTCCCAACCCAGGTATCGAACCGGGGTCTCCCACATTGCAGGCCGATGCTTTACCAGCTGAGCCATCAGGAAAGCCCACATACCCTTTAGGCATACGCTAAAGCCCTACTTCTCAAACCCTACTCTCATTTATGCCTTCCCAACTGAAGAACCATCCAAGGCTCCCCACTGTCCATTAGCTCAAGGTCAAAGGCTTTAGTGAAGCCACTGAAAGCCCTCTGTCCTCGGCCCTGGGCCTCACCCTCCCCACTGCCAAGCCCAAGAGGTGGGTCCACTCTCTGTCCTGACACTCAGATCCTTCTCTGGGATACACAGTCTGGTCCCTGATGAGAACCAGCCTTTTCTCTTGTCCTTTATCTCACATGTGCTCATCTTGTCTCCCGAGCTCCTTCCCAAGGGCAGGAAGACTGTCTATGTCTTCACATACAGCTTCAGAGTATGTGACTCATAGGACTTTACTGCCCAAATTCATGGTTTTCTGAAACATCTTTTCCAGCAGAGTCTCTTTTGTCCAGTAAAATGATCCAAGAAAACCCAATGTGAAAAACATCGACATTAAAAAAAACAGACAGAAGGACTACCCTGGTGGTCCAGGGGTGAAGAGTCCTCCTGCCCCTTCAGGGGAGAGCAGGTTTGATCCCTGGCCCAGGAGGATTCCACATGACATGGGGCAACGAAGCCTGTGTGCCGTGGCTGCTGAGCCCACACGCTGCAACCGCAGAAGCAATACTAGTAAAGCCTGAGTTCCCGGGAGTCCCTGCTCCGCACCGAGAGAAGCCACTGCAATGAGAAGCCTGCACACGACAGGAAGAGGAGCCCTTGCTGGCGGCAACCAGAGAAAGCTCACCCAAAGCAATGAAGACGCAGCACCGCCAAAGATAAATAAACAAAAAAATTGACAGAGCAAAGCAGGTTACTCTAGTTCAGGCAGGGATGCAGGTCCTGACCTGCCCTCAGCCTCCCACACCACCTCTGGGGAACCTTAGGATTCTGGGAAACACTGGCCCTACTGCAAACTCTTTTTTCAAATGGAAATGTTTATTTGGATATTTCCCCCAGTTTTATTGTGATATAATTGACATTTAACCTGCTGAAAACTCTTTTTTTTTTTTGGCTTAAACAACAGAAATTTCTTTTCGCACAACTCTGGAGGCTGGGAAATCTAAGATCCAGGTGCTGGCCCATTCAGTTTTTGGTGAGGGCTCTCTTCCTGGTTTGCAGGCAGTCACCTTCTTGCTGTGTCCTCATGAGGTGGAGAGGGTGAAGACAGGAGCTCTTCGGCGTCTCCTTCCACAAGGACACTCACCCTATCATATCGCAGCCTGACTTTATTTCACCATAATTACCTCCCAATAGGCCCTACTCCCAAATACAGTCATGTTGGCAGTTTGGGCTTCAATGTTATGAATTTTGGGAGGACATGATTGAGCTCACAGCACAAGAGAAAGGGGAGATGATAGAGTAGAATTCTGGAGGAAATACCAAAACAGGATTATGAGCACAGAGACAGTAACGTTTCTCTCTATAGCTGATGAGGACAAGTTGTAATGAAAGCACAGAAACATTTTTAGACAGGACACACATTTTGGGAGTTTGCATTAGATGGCCTTGACCTCTGGAAGGCTGCACTCTTCCTCCCCAGTCTGCTACTACCCACCTTTCAGAGTTATTTGACATTTACTTTATATACCCTGTCCAGGAATTTTAGATGTAATCACTAGGAAAAACTGGTCAGAATGTGCTTTCTCTATCTTAACTGAACCAGAGTCCTTCTATGTAATTTTTTTCCTGCTTTAAATAGGTCTCATCGTGAAAATTGAGGTATAATTGATGCTCAGTATTATATAAGTTTCAGGTGTATAGCATGTGTGTGCCAAGTTGCTTCAGTCATGTCCAACTCTTCGTGACGCCATGGACTGTATAGCCCACCAGGCTCCTCTGTCCATGGGATTCTCCAGGCAAGAAAACTGGAGTGGGTTGCCATGCCCTCCTCCAGGGGATCTTCCCGACCCAGGGATCAAACTTGCGTCTCTTACATCTCCTGCATTGGCAGGTGGGTTCTTTACCACTAGTGCCCCCTGGGAAGCCCCCAGGTGTATAGCATAGTGATTCACAATTTTTAAAGGTTATATTCCATTGTTATTATAACATGTTTCAAACTCTTAAGTGTGGTTGTCAGATCCCTTCACAAGCCAGTCTTGTCTCATCTGATCAGCCACCCACATTGCTGGCCAGTCCAGCAAACACGATATATGCCCTTTCTTTTAACCAGGGGTCTGCAAACCATGGCCCGTAGGTCAAATCCAGCCAATGACCTGTTTTTGTGTGGCCCTCCAGGTAAGAATGGGTTTTGCATTTTCAAAATGTTGTGAAGAAGGGCTTCCCTGGTGGCTCAGTGGTAAAGAATCCACCTGCCAATGCAGGAGACGTGGGTTCAACCCCTGATCCGGGACGATGCCACGTGCTGTGGTGCAAATAAACCCGTGTGCCACAACTACTAAGCCTATGCTCTAGAGCCCAGGAGCTGCAACTACTGAGCCCACGAGTCCTAGAGCCCGTGGGACGCAGCAAGAGAAGTCACGGCACTAAGAAGCCCCCACACTGCAACTGGAAAGCAGCCCCCACGTGCTGCAACTGGAGAAGAGCCTGGGCAGTGACGAAACCCAACATTGCCAAAAACAAGTCAGTAAACAAACATTGTGAAGCTGAAGAAGGAAGAGAACAAGGAGGAGGAGAGTGTACAGCAGACCACATAACCAAGGCCTGGAACACGTGCCACCTGGCCCTTTACAGAGAAGGCATGGTGACTGCCAGCAAGCCTTCAGGGCCACGCCTTTCCCCAGGCCATTTCCCTGCCAGGAGGGCCCTTTCCTGGCTTTCCCTGGCTTTCATGAACTCTACTCATCCTCCAGGCCCAAAAACCTGTCACCCGCCAGCCTCTGCTTCAGGGCTCCCAGGCCCTGACCGCATCCACCTGTTGGGCTGCAGCCGGGTGAGGCCCAGCCCTGCGGCTGGTCTGCAAAGGCAAGTCCCATCTTGCCCATCTTGGTGTCTTGGCCCAGTGCCGGGCACATCACAGGGTACAATGAACACACCACATTGGCCCCCTCCCATGGACCAACCTCCGAGTCAGACTCACCTCATCCTGCAGGTTGATGTCTCCGGGGCCACGGTTGAGCTGTTCCTGCAGGCTGGATACCACTGCATTGTTGCCTGGGACTCGGTAAATGCCCGTGGACTCCAGCCCCCGTGCCTCCACAATTCGACAGCATGCAGCCACGATCAAGGGGACACGCTGGAGACACAGGCAGGGCAGGGGTGTTAGGGAGGGTAAGAACAGCATTCTCCGGGAAAGGATACTTGCAAATGATATGACTGATCAATGAGGGATTAATAGCCAAAATACATAAACAGCTCATACAACTCAACATCAAAAATACAAACCACCTGAGAATTCCCTAGTGGTCCAGTAGTTAGGAACTCCATGCATCCACTGCTGGGGACCCAGGTTTGATCCCTGGTTGGAGAACTAAGATCCTGCAAGCCACAGGTCAAGGCCAAAAACAATACAGATGACCCAATTAAAAAATGGGCAGAAAAATTGAACAGACATTTTTCTAGAAATGCAAATGGCCAACAGGCACATGAAAAGATGCTCAACACCGCCAGCCATCAAGGAAATGCAAATCAAAACCACAGTGAGATATCGCCTCAGACCTGTCAGAATGATTGTCATCAAAAAGACCACAAATAACAAAAGTTGGCAAGGATGAGAAGAAAAGGGAACCCTTGTACACTCTTGTTGGGAATGTAAATTGATGCAGCCGTTGTGGAAAACAGCATGGCGATTTCTCACAAAACTAAAAATAGAGTTACTATACGACCCAGCGCCGAAGAACTGATGCTTTTGAACTGTGGTGTTGGAGAAGACTCTTGAGATTCCCTTGGACTGCAAGGGAATCCAACCAGTCCATCCTAAAGGAAATCAGTCCTGAATAGTCATTGGAAGGACTGCTGCTGAAGCTGAAACTCCAATACTTTGGCCACCTAATGCAAAGAACTGACTCATTGGAAAAGACCCTGATGCTGGGAAAGATTGAAGGTGGGAGGAGAAGGGGATAACAGAGGATGAGATGGTTGGATGGTATCACTGACTCAATGGACATGAGTTTGAGTAAACTCTGGGAGTTGGTGATGGACAGGGAGCCTTGGCGTGCTGCAGTCCATGGGGTCGCAGAGAGTCAAAGATGACTGAGCGACTGAACTGAACTGAACTGATTGATGACCCAGCGAGTCTGCTCCTGGATGTATATCCGGAAATCACAAAGCACACTAATTTGAAAAGATACATGCACCCAGTGTTCATAGCAGCATTATTTAAAGCTTCCAAGATATGGAAGCAACCTAAATGTCCATCAACAGATGAATGGGTATCGAAGATGTATTACATGTATACAACGTAATACTACACAGTCATAACAAAGAACAAAATTTTGCCATTTGCAGCAACATGGATGGACTTGGAAAGCATTATGCTCTGAAATAAGTCAGACAGAGAAAGGCAAATACTGTATATCACGTATATGTGGAATCTAAAGCATAAAATAGTGAATAGAACAACGGCAAAAAAGCAGACTCAGAGATGTAGAGAACAAAGCAGTGGTTATCAGTAGGGAGAGTGAGGTGGGCAGGGGCAAGACAGGGGTAGGGGATTCGAGGTACAAACTAGTGGGTAGAAAGCAAGCTACAAGGATAGATTGTACGACACAGGGAGCATAGCCAATATTCCATAGTAATGATAATGGAGCATGACCTTAAAAAATTGTGAATCACTACATTGTTCACCTATAACTTTCATAATATTGTACAACAACTATACTTCAATGAAATACAGTTTCAAAAAGAACAGTATTCTCCACCAGTGGGGCAGAGAAAGGCCAGAACCCCATGGAAGGTAGTTACTAAAGGCTCTCGCTGCCTCCAGTCTGGGAGCTAGAAATCACAGCAAAGCCTTGCCATGATCTGGGGAGGAGCACCAGCTGGGAATCAGGGACTCTGACTCAGCTCTGTGCTCCCTCCCTGGGCGGCTTCCCCAGCTGTGTCCATAAGATGAGGTGGAGAGCTGGTTCCAAGGTCGCTGGCAGCTCTGACCCTCTGTGCCTCAGTCACCCCACTCCCCTCTGGCCCTGGAGTATGGCAGGAACCCACCTGGTTCTCCGTGGCTGGCTGGCACTCCTCCAGTCGGACCCCAAATGCCCTGGGAGCTGCCTTCTTGTTCTTCTTGATGATGTTGATGCCCCAGGGGGTTTTGGAGGTGGAGACACTGTCATCTGGGGTTGGAGGAGGCAGAGAGAGCCAGGGTGAGCTAGGGGCCCAGAGAGGGGCAGCAACCACACTTGGTCACAGACACTTGTACATCACATTCACACACTGGGGACTCCTTCAGAAAGGCAACCAGGATGCTGAGGGCCGATGGGAAATTATACTATCCAAACAGAGAAGGCCAAAGTCATGAGGGTATTCACCCTGGGGAAGGAAGGCCTCAGAGTAATAAGGGAACTTCTGTATGGGCTCAGGGACTGGCAACAAGGTGGGCGCCATAGATTCTGGTACAACCAAAGAAAGAACTTTCTAATGGTCAAAAGTGTGTGAAGTTGGAAAAGGCTGCCTCCTGCTCCTGAAAGGACACAAGCAGAGACTGAAGAACTACCCAGCTGGGATGTCCTGGAGGGAAATCAGGCTCCAGGCCCTTCCAACCCTGAGACCCTCAGAGCCCCCAGACCCTCACAGGCATACGCACATGGGCAGATTACATGAGGATAACCACGGCACACACCCACATGCACACCACCCCCTTAGCAGCCACCTTCCTACCCTTGCTCCCTGCAGGCTGGTCCTGAGTTCTGAAGCCACGTGCCGTACTCTGTTTGAGGAACTCAGACTTGAGTCCCCCCAGGCCACGAGAGCCTTTGGGGGAAGAATCAGCTTTGGGCCCAGAGCTATGGCTGTGTAGGAAGAGGGGAGAGGTCTTCACTGGGGTGGCCCAGCATGCCACCTGCCCTGGCCTCCCATCTCTTCAGACCTCTCCTCCATCCCCAAACCCATTCCCCCGATGCCCTTCTGGGGACTGGAGGCCTCAGTGCCCCTCTGCCCTCCCTGCCCCAAAGAGAGGGCAATTCAGGGGCTGCCCTCAGGTCTGGAGGTGGGCCAGGAGAATGACCTCTGCCTGGGGTGTCCCCCACCCCGTGGCCAGGACAAGGACTGGGCCTTACCTCACTTTGCGATAATCATTAAGCTTCTTGCTGATCAGAGCTTGGTTGGCACAGCCGGGGTCCTGGAGGAAGGAAAGAGAAAGCAGACCCCATCAGTGCCCATGGCCAACCCACCAGGACTTCTCCCTGGCCCCTGCCTCAGCTTTGCCTCCCCCTCTCCTCCATCTGCCAGCTGAAGGGGACAGACCCCAGAGCAAGAAAGACCAGGGCCGGACTCCCGAGCACCCCCTCACCAGCCGTGTGACCTTGGGTAATCCACTTAACCTCTCTGAGCCTCAGTCTCCTCCTTGGAGAGATAATATGGCAACCTCAGGGTTGGGGTGCAGAATTATGCATGTGGCATTCATCATAGCTCTGGCAAGGCACAGCCCAGCTGCCCCAGGAGGGGCAGCTGTTGCAATAATGCAGGTGACTAGGGGCCCCCAGCTCATACCCTGCTGGGGACAGCCCAGCCAGTCCCCGCAGAGAAGGGCCCCATATTTCAGGTGCTTTTCTCCCTGCAGCGAGGACAGACAATGTCCTGGGGCAGCAGAGCCTGGATCAGTGAGATGGTGGGCCTCAGTGGACTCTAGGACCCCCTCCTGTGGTCAGAGCAGGTCAACACTTGGACCAGGGCCCAAGCCCATCATCCTCTTGGCAGAGGCCAGCCCCCCGCATAACTGCAGGTGTGCAGAGGTACCTTTGTGCAGCCACCTGGCAGCTGGAGTAAGTGGAGGCAGATACTCCAGCAGGAGCCCCCTGGCATGCAGCGCCACCACGAAGGGGGCGCCATTTAAAACTTCTCCTGGATTCCCTGCCAAAGCCCTTGGCTCAGCCCCTGCTGCCTGCTGCCAAAGGCCAATCCCCTTGGCCTCCTCCCAAGGTCAATGTGTTTTTGCCCCTGCAGAAAGGCCAGCCCTGGCAGGGGCGTCCCCTACAGCTCTGGCCCAGGGGGACTGCTTTCTGTAATACATTTCACAGGAGATCCCCCTGCCTCCTGAAGCTCCCCCAAGAGGCTGAGGTTTGGCCTGGACCTGACCTCTCTGTGCCAGAGCCTGCCCAAGGCAGTCATAACAACGATGATAATAATAATAATTACTGTCACTCTGACAGCTATTATTGTTACTGCCTGTCGTGGAATACTAAGGACGCCAGGCTCTCTGTGAGCGACTGGCCCATGCATCGTCCCTTCACATCAAACCCTGGGCAGGCAGAGTCGCCAGGTATACTCCTGGTGGCCCATTTTACGCAAGAGGGGACTGAGGCTCCTAGCGGCGAAGGGAGGAGCCCGGCCGGTGAGAGGGGCCCGGAGCCTGCCCTGCCCTCCCTGGCCCGCCTGGGGCCGGGCCGGGCCCTCACCTCGCCCTCGGCCCTGCTGTTCTCTCGGATCGCTCTGATCCAGCCCAGCATGTCATCCCGGTCCTCAGCCTGAAAGAGATATTCACAGAAGTCAGCGGTGGTCAGCCGGAACACGTGCCTCCTCTTGGTCTCGCTGTAGGAGATGTCCACCAGGCAGGAGCCGATGCAGACGGGCGCCGCCTCGTCCTCACCTGCGACGGCCGCCGCCGCCCCCGCCGCCGCCGGCCCGGGCTCCCGCCGCTCCTTGCTCAGCGAGAGCGAGCGCGCCCGCAGCGCGGCGTACACCCGCTTCCACTGGCGCAGGCCGCCGCCCGCTTTCTGCAGGGAGACACGGGGAGGGGGAGAGAGGGAGGGGGGCGGGGTGAGAGGCTGGGCCTGCCCTCCCCGCCCCCAGAGCCCGAGGGGGCCCTAGGAGCTGCAGGCGGTGGACAGCGGTGGGCACCCCACCCCACTGCCCGCCGGGAGCCCCCTTCTCTGCGCCACTCCCGCGGGCACCTGGGGCGGCCTTCCTTCTGCCCGCAGTCCCCACCTCTCTCAGCCCCGCAGCGGCCGGGACACCCCTACCCACTGTTCTCAGTGCCCTCAGGGGGTCCCCACCCTTCTCTTCAAGCACTAGCATCCACGCTCCTGCGGCATTGGCAATGCCCCCGGAGAACCGGCAGGGGGCTCCAGAGGGCAATCAGGCCCCCTACCAAGCAGGACCCACCTTTGGTAAAATCCTCCTGAAGCCATTCGGGGGCCACGTTCTGCTCCCCTTTGCGGGCAAAGCTAGTCAGAAGCTGTCAGCCACGCTTGCTCTCCCTGCTTCTCTGCCTCTCACCCAAGACTCCACTCCGTCTCCTCTTCCTGGGAAGCTGCCCACCAGGCCACCTGGGCCCAGTATTGCCAAAGCTTGTGGCAGCATCCAGGCCCTTCTCAGCCCTTTGCTTGGCCTCTTGGTGGTACAGGACCCAGCCAGCAGTCATTCCTTCCCTCCCCAAACTCTCTCTTGGCATCCAGGATCTTACAGTTTCTGGTTTTCCTCCTAATTTCACTGACTCCTTTTCTACCCCTCCACCCCGGCCCCCATCAACCAACCCTACACCAGCAGTTCTCAACCAGGAGATGTTTGTCTGGAGACATTTTCAGTTGTCACACCTGGGGAAGTGCTATGGCACGTAGTGGGCAGAGGCAGGCCGAGGATGCTGCTAAACATGACGATGCCAGGCCAACCCCACACCAAAAAGTCATCTGACCCAACCATGCTGAGCTGAAAGTCCTTGCCCTAAAGGAGGGGGCGCTCCAGAACGTTGTCCTGGGCCCCCACCCCCTGCACACCTCCCTGATGACACCATCCATGCCCGTTTTTTAAAAATCGTGTCTGTCTGCTGGTGCTGATGCCCACACGTACCCGTGGCCCAGCATCTCCCCAGAGCCACGTCCGGTGCCTCCCACCGTCTGCTCAGCATCTCCACCTGCATGTCCCACAGGCACTGCAGATGCCGCTTGCTCACTATGGGGCACTTGATTTTTACCGTTCCCCTTCCATCCATCTTTTCCAGCTCAGTAAATCCACCTAGTTGTCTGTCCAGAAACCTGGGGATTGCTCTTGACTCCTCCTTGTTCCTCAACCTTGACTCCAACCCATCAGGAAATCACAACTGTTCTGCTTCCAGAATATCACCCCTCTCCATCTTTCCTGCCACCGCATCAACACCCTTGCCTGGACCACTGCACAAACCTTCCCAGTCTCCACTCTCCCTCCTGCAGCCCACTCTGCAAGCAGCAGCTGCAGCCATCAATTCAAATGTAGGTGAGGTCCTGGCTCCCCCTGCTTGGCGCCCTCTCATGGCTTCCCATCACTGCTGGAATCAAATCTAAGGTCTTTCGTGATCAGGTCCCTGCTCCTCCTAACCCATCCCTCTTTTTTTCTCTTGACGCCGAGCCATAGGGGCCATTTCTAGTGAACAAGCCAAGCCTTTCCTTTCTCCAGATCTTTGCACATGCTATTTTCCTTCTGCCCAGAGCCCCTGGTCTTTCTTCTTCATGTGGTTGCCTCCTTTTCACCCTTACGGTCTAAGCTCAAGTGTTACCAACATCACCTCCTTAGTGAAACCACCTCTAAGCACTTCTCCCCTAATGGCAGCTCCTCCTTCTTCCCCACTTAAAGGCAATCACATCGCCCTGTTCATCTTCTCTGAATGCCCACCGCAGCCTCAGGTTACCGGCTATGGGCAGCTTTCTCCGTATCGGGAAAGCTCAGAAAAGCTCCTGAGCCAGGGAACTCGTCTGCCCTCTTGCCTCCACACTCCAGAGCCTAGAGCCGTGCTGGCACAGGGGAAGCGCTCGTCAATACTTACTGAGTAAATGAATTAGTCATTCTCGGAACGACACCCTGCGGGCTGGAGCTCCATCTCCCCCATTAGACAGAGGGCACCTTTCCTCTGGCTCACGGCCTACCTACGACTCTTCAGCCAGCATGAGCCTCTGTCCTCAGAACAAACCAGAGGAGGAGACTTCAAGGCTGGCAGGTGAACACAGCCACGTCTGGCCATGAACCCTGCCCATCATCCCATACCAACTGGACCCAGGCAGGGATGTTCAAAGCAGGAAACAGCAGGGCCCTCCAAGAGAAGTTTAATGTCAGAGTGAGATTAAAGGAGCCCCTTTGGGACTAAATCACCTAGGTGACCTTGGACAAGTCAGGCCCCTGCCCCTAGCAACAGTATGCCATATCGGAAAAATAAGAGGTAACCCAGCTGGGTCACCAGCTGTGACCCAGCTCCAAGGTCACACCCAGCTCCAATGCTGGGTCTGGCTCCAGGGACATGTCACACCCACCCATCCCATCCTCTGACTGATAGTCAGTGGCCTCTGAAAGGGCTGGGGGCCAGGGGAAGGCTGGACTTGGCTGGAGCAGACAACATCTGCTTGGCAATCTGGGTCCTGGACAGACTGAAGTGCCCGGGAGGGGCCAGGTCCTTTCCTTGCCCAGGAGATCCTGTGGCTGGGCTGCCAGATGCCTCCCAGAGCGGGGGACAGCCTACTGTCAGGCAGGAGTCAGCAGCTATCACCTCAAGCCTTGGGCTGGACC
The DNA here is from genome assembly GCF_001704415.2 of Capra hircus. Lineage (NCBI taxonomy): Eukaryota > Metazoa > Chordata > Mammalia > Artiodactyla > Bovidae > Capra > Capra hircus. Next base: position 38,748,292 of record NC_030826.1, on the reverse strand, counting down.
ATTTGTCCACACCTGCCTACTCCTCCTTGGTCTCCATCCTCCACTTCCTCCTGAGGCCCAGCCGTTTCTTGTTTTCTCCCTCAATGTTCCTGTGCCTGTGGCTGCAGACACTCATGTCCTCTCTGATGGACAAGCACCCTCCCCAGGTGGATCTCCCTCCTGATACCACACCCTCAGAGTCTCTGTTACCAGGACACCTCCACTGGGGGATGTGCCAGGGCCTTCGGACGCCATAGGCTCCCAAAGAACCTCTTGGCTGCCTCTCCCCAGACCTGCCCCTCCAGCTGGGGGAAGGGTCCCACCATTCACTGACCCTCCAGCCCAAGCTGGGACCCCAGGAACCAACACTGCCTCCTCCACCCTCCCTCACCTCCCAGCCTGCAGCCCGCCCAGCTTTCCTTCCCCCTCACATCTCTCTAAATTGTCCCCTCTCCTCCACCCCGCTCCCCTCGCTCACCTGGACAACAGCATGGCCTTGTCTCCGCCTGTCACAGATGCAACACTTACCTCCTGGGCTCCCACCTCCACCCCACCCCCTCACCTGCAAAGGCTTACCCCAAGGGATGGGCCTGTGAGCGAGCGGGCACCCACCTCCACACCTGCCTTCCATCTCTCATCCTGGCTCCCAGCAGCCCAGCACCCCCTGCCACCTTTCCCCCAGACTGCCCAGGAGGGCGTCTCCCCTGTCAGATCACACCCTTCCGGCTTCATGGATCCCTAAATACCCTTCACAGCTTTCCAGACACCCCCTCCCATCCCACTGAGGTCAGGGTCATAGGTTGCTACACACTGCTCCCCTGAGCGCCCCCATCACAGCAGTCAAGCACTGTGCTTTCTCCACCCAGCATGAACCCCAGCAGGGCAGGACTGGCCTGGCTCCTTCACCCCTGAATCTGTAGAACCTCAGCAGAGAATTGGAGCCGAGCAGGCTGTCCAGCATCATGAACAGGCCAGACAAGGGTACGGAGGAGTGCCAGCCCTGCCTGGACTACACCCTCACTTCACTTTCACACGAGCCTTTGGAATAGAATAACACTGTCCCCATCTCACAGATTAGAAAAGTGAGATTCGGACATTAAGGGGGTTACCAGCTGCCTTGTGCCTGATAAGTGGCTGGGCAGGAATTCCAAGTGTGTCTGACTTTGAAGCTTAAGTTCCCACCAAGTACAAGACACCCTAGAAGGCAGGATAGAAAATTCAAACAATAGCAATAAGCAGAAGAGCAGCTCCCAAGGGCCAGGCACCCAGGTAAACTCTTGCTTAGATCATCTCATTTAACCTTCAGCAAAGATGCACGATCTGGGGATTAGCATTCACTCCACTTACAGATGAGGAAACTGGGTCATAGGTCAGCGAGCAGCCTGAGCTTCACCAGCACAGTTAAGAGCCAAGCCCAGGTTCACACTAACCGCTCTGCGTGGCTCTGCCTGTGCTGCTGGGAGGCACAGCAGTGGGGCGGCTCCTCCTCCTGCTTCTGCAGCCCGCGGTGCTGCCTGGAGCCAGGGTTCATACTCCACAGATCCAGGGACTCCACCTTTGCCCCATGGGATCCTGCTTGTTCCCCTGCCGAGGCCCAGGCCCCCTTCATCTCTCACCTGAATCTCCATAGCAGCTCTTACTTGGCCTTCTTACCTCCCTTTGACCCTGTCTAATTCATTCCCCCCAAGAAGCCCAGTGGAAGAGGCCCCAGGGGCTTTTAGTTGCCCCTTGTTGTTCTTGTTCCGTCGCTAAGTTATGTCTGATTCTTTGCAACCCCATGAACTACAGCCCTTAGTATAAAGACTTCCATGGCGGCTCAGTTGGTAAAGAGCCAGCTTGCAATGCAGGAGACCTGGGTTTGATCCCTGGGTAGGGAAGATCCCCTGGAGAAGGGAATGGCAACCCACTCCAGTATTCTTGCCTGGAGAATCCCATAGATAAAGGAGCCTGGCAGGCTACAGTCCATGGGATCTCAAAGAGTCAGACACAACTGAGCTACTAACACTTTTCGGGATAAAGACTAACACCTCTGATGGTCTTGAAAAGGCTGCACTCTGCTTTCTTCTGGGGCTTCAGCTCCCCTAAAAGAATCAACCTGGCTTTGCTCTGTCATTTTCCATGAGCCCCAGTGGCCATTCTGGGTGTGATCTGCCAGCCAAGGATCAACCATGGGATAGTACTGTCAGAATTCCAAGCACAACTTGATCAGATCCACCCACAGCAAAGACCATCTCTCCGATTAACTCTTTTTCATGAGTTCTTTAGGATCCCTGGGAAGTTCTTCCTGGCATCTAACCTCTACCCCTCATGCAGCAGTCTTAGCTCCAGAGGCAGTGGGGTGGGTGTAGGAAAAACTGGAGAGTTCTGCTGGAGCCAGCTTCCATCCACCTCCAGCTCATTCCTCCAGCCATCTTACCTTCCCTTTCTTGGTGAGGACCTGCTTATAATACAACCAGCCTTCTCTCCTGATGTCGCTGAAGGTCGCATCTGAGAGGTCAGAGGTTGAGTGTCGCTTGGAAGGAGCGTCAGCATCTTCGGAAGTGCCCCAGCTATCCAAGGACTGCAGAGAGACAACAGAGAGCACTTTAGGGTGGCTCCCACAGTACCAGCATCTCAGAAACCCCATGGACCACCTGTAGCCCCACGGGCCTGGTGTGTGCTACACTCCTCTGTGCTGTGTGGTCTCAGAGGCCTTGCTTGCCTTCTCTGATCTATGTGTGTTGCTGTCATGAGACATATGTGATGGGGAAGCCAGAAAGGAGGAAAGGCTATGTGACCTGCAGGCCACCAGCCTCAGCACATTTAACTTTACAGACTTGAAGGAATTAAGGAAACAGGGGAAGTGATTGTGTCTGCATGGAGTTACATAAACAGGGGAAGTAGGAACATCAACAAAGGCTGAGTTAGTGGGGCAGGTGGTCATGCCCACAAGGAGTTAACAGAGGAAGTGACAGTGTCAGCAGGACTCCAGCAATAGCAGTGACAGGTTAAGGGAGGGTTAAGTAAGCAGAGGAAGTGATAAGGAGGAAGCCAGGTGACAGAATCATCAAGGTGTTAATGAAATCAAGATGCCAGGAATTCCCTGGCGGTTCAGTGGTCAGGACTGCTCGCTTTCATTGCTGAGGGTGCAGGTTCAACTAAGATCCTACTAAGCCACAGGGTGTGGCCAAGAAGAAGAAAACAGAAATCAAGATGCCTTTTCCAGCCCATCTATAATCAAAAAGATTTAAGCCTGGACTTCCCTAGTGGTCCAGTGGTTGATAATCTGCCTGCCCTATATAATACAGGGAGTCCAGCCCGGTGCTCTGACAACCTAGAGGGGTGGGATGGGGGTGGTAGGCGGGAGAGAGGCTCAGGAGGGAGGGAATATATATACATATATATAGTTATGACTGATTTGCCTTGTTGTACAGCAGAAACCAACACAACATTGTAAATTAAAAAAAAAAGAATCTGCCTGCCAATGCAGGGCACATGGGTTCAATCCCTGGTCTGGGAAGATTCCACCTGCCGGGGGGGCAATTAAACCTGTGCGCCACAACTACTGAAGCCCGAGTTCCCAACAGCCCAAGCTCCATCACAACAGAGGCCACTGCAATGAGAAGCCTGCGCACCACAGTGAAGAGAAGCCCCCGCCCAGCACAACTAGAGAAAGCCCTCACACAGCAACAAAAGCCCCAGAGCTGCCAAAATAAATAAATCAATCAAAATAAATAAATAAAATATTACCTCCAATTAAAATAAATAAACTTATATTTAAAATAAATAAATAAATAAACACACTAAGAATAAATAAACAAATATTTTTTAAAAAAGACACTTAAGGCCATTTCAGAATTGATCCTGTGTCTCCCAAGGTCCTGAGGCTGGAAACTTTGGCCTCTCCATCACTCTCAACCCTGTGTCCCCGCCCCCCTCTCCAGGGTGTTCGCTGTCCCCTGAAGACACCACACAAATACCGACCCAGTGCCTCCCAGTGTGGGGACTGTGTTAGATACTCAGCAAGGTCAAACAGTGAATAAGACAAATGAAAGCCCTGTCCTCCTGGAGCTTACATTCTAGCTGGGGAGGCAGGCAAGAAAGGAGATGAGTGCATAAAGTGCTTAACAGGAGAAGTGCTCAGAGGAGAGCACGGTGGTGGAGGGAGGCATGAAAGTCAGGGCTAGACTGAAATCTGATGGAAGGCCTAAAAAAAATCTAGAGAAAAAAAGTAAATCTAGAGAAAGTGAAAAAGTGAGTCCTGAGGCTATGGAGGTGCGCATGGGGAGGACCTTCTAGATGAGAGGTGGGGGCTTGGCAGGACAGTGCCAAGGCCTTGGGAGGGGGGCTCATGGTGTCTTTAGGGGATGACAGAGCCCCCAGAGAGGGTGGGTCTCATGGCTGGCACAAAGTGAGTGTGGGGAGAGCCAAGGTAGGAAGGAGACAGGAACCCGGGTGACCCATTTGGGATCGCAGGAGTCCCAGGCCAGGCCCTGCTGCTGAGGCTAGGCTCCAGAGCTGAGGGGTGGGACACCCCAGCCCTCCGACACCCTCACCAGCTCACACGCGCCACTCACCCCATCAGTGAAGAAGCTTCGAAGCATCCGCAGGCTGGGCACGCGGTTCGGCAAGCGCCTAGGGGGTGAGGATCAAGGATGAGGCGTATGAGAGGCACCGCTTGGACCTCCCACAAGTCCCAAGGCTCAAAGGTCCTGCAGGGGGAAGCCCACTGCCCCCGCGTGTAGAAGACCCCAGGGCCAAGAGCCCTGCCACACCCGGTCCTCACCGCAGAGCCCGGCCCTCGTCCCGGAAGGTGTTGAGCCCGTCGTCGCAGGACTTGGAGCGCTCGGTGGTGATGGCCAACAAGTAGGAAGAACGGCGGCCGGCCTTGATGCTGCCTGCAAAGCCACCCAGATCAGCAGGGCAGCGGAGCCGGCTTCCCCAGAGCCCTCCCATCCAGGCAGGGCCCGGGGACCCCAGGAGGAGCAGAAGCCAGTCGGGGGAGGCCAGCCATCAGGCAGTGGGCCCAACAGGGACCAGTGGGACCAGGCAGCAAGGGAGTGGCTGGGGCTGGGGTTGCGGGAAGCACTCACTGCAGTCCTGGGAGTAATGGCGGCCGAGGGCAAAGGTGAAGGTTGGGGAGGATGGGCTGGTGCCCAGGACAGGGGCGGAGTTCATGGCGCTGGAGACCACAGCAGAAGCAGGGACGTGCTTGGCTTGGAGGTCAATGCTGGGGCTGGTGGGCTCGTCTGCGAGAGCAGAGGGAGTGGTGGGTGAAGGTCCCAGAAGCCTGAACCTGCCTGCCACCCCGGGGCCCCAGCCTCACAGCCAGGCTGGGACCATATCCCCAGACTCCAAAAGCCCTCCAGGGCCCTCCTGGCAACACGCCCACTGCCAAGGGAACTGATCCACCACTGTGGTCACGCAAGCTCAGCTTCTACCTCCTCCATCACACTGAGGACACCGAGGAGTGGGGGCAAGTCACCCCTGGCTCCTAGAGGCAGGAACTGTGTCTGCCCCACCAGACTGATGGCTCTCTGAGGCCATGGTGTATGTCTCCCCCATCAGACTGGGAGCTTCTTGAGGATAAGGACCATCTATCTCCTCCACCAACTGGGGACTCCTTGAAGTGGGTGCCACGTCACCCCCTCAGACTGGAAGTACCTCCTACCTTCAGATTGGGAGCTTACTGAGATGAGAGGCTGCGTCTGCCCTGTTAGACAAGGCTGGCTCAGCGGACTTGGGGGCTGAGGTGCAGGGGGCAGGTCGTGCCTCCTCACCTGCCATGGCTGCCCTTGGGTGAGCTCACCACCCTCAGGTCTGGTTACCACCTCTGGGCTCCAGTTCCACGATCTTGCAGCCCAGTCTTCCCAAGCCCCCAGACCCAGCCCAGCTCATCCTGCTCCCTCATGAGCACCTCTTATTCAGCAAACCTGAAACCTTTCCCCGTCTCTCTCCTTTTCTTTCCCGATACGGAGGTGAGGCTCTACCGTCCAGCAAGGCCAGAAACCTGGGAATCACCGACCGTTCCACTGTCCCGTCTCTCCTTTACGCATCTATTCCTAACGAGTTTTCAGTAATCCCACTGCTCTCAAAGTAAAGTCCAAACTCCTCATCAACTAACGAGGCCCCTCGTGACCCATGTGGTGACCTGGAAGGACACTGTGACTCACGCTTCGGGGTCTTTGCACATTCTCGTCTCTCTTCCTGAACTTTCTTCCCCTGACTAACTCGTTCGTCTTAGCCAAAATCTCTTTTCTCTCCTTGGCCACTGTGCCCCAGCCCAGCCCTTCTCTGTCTCTCAGAGCTCCCCGACTCCTATCACACACCCGTTCACCTGGATCGTTCTCGTCTGATCGTATATTCCCCTGGACCATGCGCTCCAGGAGAAGATAGAGCCTAGCACAGTGCCTGGCACAACTCTGTGCTGGATGCGTGGAAGGATGGAGGACAGATGGAAAGAAGAAAGAGTGAACGGAACAAAGGAAAGATAAAGAGTGGAAGGAAGAGTGAAAAGAAAGAAGGGAAGAACAGGACAAAGGAGGCAGGAGAGGGGGAGGGAAAGAAAGAAGGAAGGGAGGGAGGGAGGGAGAGGGGAAGTAAAGGTGGATGGAAAGAGACTGGATGCGTCGAGTGGAGGAGGGATGACGGGATGATGGGAGAAAGATAGATGGATGAATGGATGGACGGCCACAGAAACGAGCTGATCCCATCAGCACCCACCCCAGAGTTTTGCCCGGGTGGCAGGCAGGTGGAGTACAACCAGGACACGGAAAAGCAAGTCTCCCAAGACAAGCCACCCGCACCATCACTCACCGATGAAGGGAATGGAAGCCAGAGAGTCTTCAGTAGTGGCCAAAGGGGCCACCTTCCTGGCCGGGCGTTCCCCTCGCCCACTGGCCTCTGGCTCTGGGGACTCATCACCAAACCCAAGGTTCATCTGTCTTGCAGGGGGCAGCTGGACCTTGCGGCCCGTGGGAGGCTTCTGCCTCAGGATCACTTCATCACGGCGATCCTCGGAGGGAGGCTCCGAGGCCCGGGTGCTGGGTTCTGGTCGGACAACTCTTGGTGGTTCAGATGCCTCCGGTGGGAACGGTGCCGGGGACTGGGCCAAGTTGAAGGTGGGCAGCCCCCCAAAGGGGGAGTCCCGGAAGGAGAGCGCCTGCAGGAGGCCAGTCCGGCGCTGGAATGATGGGCTATAGCTCCGGTACCCGATGTACCCGAGGTCGTCCAGGCCCTGCAGGCCAGGCGGGGCTGGGGCCTGGGGCCCGGGCAGGTCCCTGGGTGCGCAGGCAGGGGTACGGGCAGACGGTCGCTGGGAAGCCCAGCCACAGCGCTCGAAGCGGGGTGACACCAGCGCTCCTGGCCCCAGCGCCTCAGCAGAGCGGGTGGCCCGGCTCAGGTAGTCGTCTGAGCGTGCTCGGTGCCAGCCCTCCTGGCCCAGCTGGCTCAAGGCACCCTGGGAGGTGGAGCAGGGCCAAGGGCGATGGGCAGTCACCTCCTCCAGTCGGTCCTGGGAGGCACTGCGGGCCCGGGGGGGCATGGCGGGGCACCGTCTCTCCCCCGCCCTGCGGGGTACCTGGTTCGACAGCCAGTGTGACAAGGCCTGCTGGCACTCCAGTCTGCTGGGGGGTGCCCGGCTGCCAGGCTCCGGGAAGGCACGAGGCGTCCGGGGCTCTGAGGGGTGGCGGGGGAAGGCACCAGGGCTGGGGCGGGGCTGGCTCATCCCCAAGGAAGGGTGGTCCGGATGGGAGCGGGCGGTAGACGGGATGCGGGGCCCCGGGTCACTCCAGGCAGCAGGACTCCGGGGGTCACCGGGCAGTGCTGAGAGCGGCTCAGGAACCATAGTGGCCCAGGTGGAGACCCGGGCTGGCGGGGCATAGGTCTTTCGGGGGTAGCAGATCGGGGGTGGCTCTGGGATGCTCCGGGCCTCTCCAGAATACGGCTCGTTCCCCTTCAGGTAGGCGTCCTGGGAGTAGGCCTGCCCGGGGACACAAAGGCAGGTGAGCAGGGCTGAACAAGCCCCACAGGGCAGGGTTACAGCAGCCCCTAGAGGTCAAGGCCCCCTAGAAAGGGGCCTGAAGGAAGGGGACCAAGCTGTGCGGGGGCGGTCCTGAGAGGGCGGGGGTGAGAAGGTGTGCTCCAAAGAGAGCCAAGGGGAGGACAAAGAAATAAGAGGCCTTTGAGTCTTACACACACACACACACACACACACACACACACATTCACTCGGGAAAGAGCCAGGATTTTTCTAAGGCTTATGACAAGGACTGCCTTTAGCCACAAACATTCCAACATCTGTTTCCTGGGGTCCTCCTCTCATGCTGGCCTCAGCCGCCTCCCTGCCTCCTTGTGTCCCATGGTGCCCACAGACCCTCGGGCGGAGCTGGGAAATCCCACCAGAGACCAGTCAAGGTGGCAGATGCCAGGGGAGGGAGCCGCCTAAGGGGTGTGTCCAGGGTGGGGTGGGTGGGGGCTGGGAGAGCCCAGCTGTCCCTCCATCCCCCTGGATGGGAATCTGAGGGCCTGGCTCCTGGGCCACTGGGGGGCAGGGGAGGGACTTGCTCACCCCCTGCTTCTCTGGACCAGGCTTGAGGGAGAGGCCAGACTGGTTGAGGGACCTTGCGCCACCTTCTGCCACCCCAGGCCTGGAATTTGGCGCTGGGAGCTGAGGCTGACGCTGCATTGCTGAGGAGTGGCAGGGCCAGCGCCCAGGCCCGGCCAAAAAAGGAGGCAGCCCCCAGGGACAGCGGCCTTGTGGCCCTGGCCTCGCCTGGCCCCTGAGGGGCTACCCAGGGGCCTAGCTCAGGGTGAAGTATCAAAGAGGGAGGGCGAAACCAAACACACACACACACACATCACAAGGAGACACAGGAAAATACACACCCAGAGACACACACACACAGAGAGAAGCACAATGAGACACACACACACACACAAATAACTACAGCTCCAGTCCCGGGCACACACATCACGTGATGAGGGTGAGTAAACCACACCCCGTACTCAGCCCCCTGAGGACCCACACACCAGCCAGGACACTCACGTACCTCTCCCTCCTGCCATCCTGCCGGCTCCCCGGACTCCCTGCATCACAGCGGCTGCGGTGGCATCCCGGCCCACCTCCACCCTCCCCGCCCCCGCTAGCCCCCACTGATCACTGTGCCGGCCCTGGCCTGGGGCCCCCCAGCCTGCCCTCCCGGCGGCTGCCCTCGGCCCCCACCGACTCTCTCGCAGGCGGGAGGAGGAGGGAGGGGAGGATGGGTGTGGAGGGGCCTCGCCGCGTCGGCGGTGGCGTCAGCAGCTGCCGCAGCCCCATTGGCCTCCAGCCTTGGCTCCCAACCACAGGAATGCCTGGGCCCCACCCTCCAGCTAGCCAGGGAGAGGGGGGCCGGCGGAGGCCCCCAGATGCTGACAGCTGGGGCTGCTTGCCCACCCGAGCTAGGGCAGCAGAGCTCAAAGCTGTTGCCCCGCCATGGCCAGGGGAGAAAGCAACGCCCTAGGCCCCGCCCAGTCGCACACGGTGCCCCACCCCACCACAGCACGCCTCCCTCTGCCTGGAAAAGGGGCACATGGGCAGGGCCTTGGAGACTTGGCAAGAGCCGACCACCTGCCTCTCTGGGCCCGCATCCGTCCCTGCCTCCCCCTCCCCAGAAGGGGCAAGGGGCTATCGAGGTCATGGGGTGGAGGTTCCCAGAGGGGCATGGTGCCAAGCATGGCACTGAGATTACAGTGATTATGAGCACACATCCAGGGCAGAAGCCAGCACGGCGGCTCCCAAGGCCTCCAGGCTTGGCCCGCACCCCTCTCCCGGGGGGCAGTGACCGTGGGGGCAAGCAAGCTGGCTTCTGGCTGGCACCCATGAGACGAGGGAACTGGGCACTGGGCGGAGAGGACTGCTCTGGGCTCTGGGTCAGAGCTGGGAGGGAACAGAGAGGCAGCGTGTGTGTTGTGTGCGTGCACATGTCAGGCATGGAGCGCATGGCATAAACGGGTACACACGTGAGTGCAGGGCACACTGTGTGCCGCATCTGTGGTGCCTGCTTCTGTGAGCAGTGGGCTGAAGGAAGGGGCGCCTGCACTGCGTTTCACGATTGTGGACGTTCGTGTGGTTGTTGCGCTGCTGAGTACACACATGCTGGTGCCGGGATGGAGCAGGCTGGGATGTCTGTGGGCACGTGTGTTGCGACAGCAGCAAGCGTTTGTGATGTCCTAAATATTCTGCTGCAGTGGTGAGAAGCCCGAGTGTGTGCTGTGACACACTGGTGGCGAGATGCTGAGGAGTGTGTGGTATGCTGTGATGCCTGTGGTCGTGAGTGTGGGGTAGTGGGTGCCTACATACTGAGGGGTTGTGTGTGTGGTGTGTTGTGTCTGGGGTGCGTTATCACATAGGACAGGCTGGATGAAGGGTGGGCTACGGGCTGTGTGGTGTGGCTGTGCGCAGAGTGTGTCTGCTTGAGCATGGGGTGGTCCATGGTATGCCGTGTGAATGGGAGCACACAACAGTATTGTGTGTGTGTGTGTGTGTGTGTGTGTGTATCTACCCGAGACGTGCTCACACGAGGCCAGGCGGGGAGGGGGCAGGGAACAGACATCTTACAGGAGCCACAGGAACGTGCCAGTCTGGCAGGGCCTGCTGGGCCACCTTCCTCCAGATACCCTGGCAGGAATCCTGCTGGTCAAAGCCAGTGCCCTCCTCCCTGAACACAACACAGCCCTGAATGAATCAGCCAGCAGCCTCAGCCCGGGGATGGGCCTGGCATTCCCAGTGGGGCAGTGCCAGGCTGGTGGTGCCCCCACACTCTCTCCTCTGCCTCCTAGAGGGGCCAACGTGGGAGAGAGGCCAAGGAGAAGGGCTGTATCCCGCCCTGCACCCAGGGACCTCCACCTCAGACAGCGGGGAGGACTCACCAGTTGGAGGATGTCCTCGTCCTTGGGCATGATGGAAAGTTCCAGAGTGTCATCGCTATGGAGACAGGGCAGGGGGTCAGGCCAGGCTGAGGCAACAGGGTCTGGGAGAACAGGGATCCTGGTCGCCAGGGCACCACCAGGGCCGAGGGGGAGGGTGTGGAGGGATTCAGGGAGTGGGCTGGGGGCTCTGATGGGAGAAGGGAGGCAAGGGCGCTCACCTATTCTGGATCAGAGCTATGACCTGGGAGTAGGTCTTCCCAATGACGCTCTCCCCATTCACCTTCACCAGCCGGTCTCCTGGGGACCAGGGGCAGGGTCACAGGTGAGCAGGTCAAAGGGTGTCAGTAGCCCCACCTGAAACCCCCTGCATCACATATGGATGACAATGAGCCAGGTAACTGAGACAGCTCACCTGTGCGAAGGCCCGCCCTATGGGCGGGGCCATCATCCTTCACATTCTTGACAAAGATGGTGTCCATGGGCTCCAGGCGGTGCCGGGGGGAGGGTCCTGCTGAGCAGCAGTCAGGTTAGCTGGGGATGACTACTGAAGGTTACACCCATGCACAGCTACACACACAGGGGACACACACTCAGAGAATGAGCACACTCACACGGACACAAAACAGAGCCGCACATCCACAGGGACACGGACACACAGGACCAGACAAAACACACTGCTGGGAGGATGGAAAGTTACATGGACGCACGGAGTCGCTCCTTAACTGGCTCCTGTGTCCTAGCACCATGCTAGAAACTAGACCTCAGAGGAAGGGCAGATGTGGCCCCTGCCCATCCCGAGCTCATTGTCTAGTGGGGCAGGCAGACACGCATGCACACGCGCACACACACACACATCACAAGACAAAAGAAGGGTGCCGTGAAAGTCCAGTAGGCAGAGACACCTGCACGCTCAGAGAGCGTCCACATCCAGACCCAGGGAGAGCTGAGCAAGGCCCTGAGGCTCACAGACACCCTGACCTCCCACCCCACTCCCTTCCCCAGGGTCAGGGATGCAGAGGCCCGCAATCCCAGGACTGGCACTCGTTCCTTGATGACATCACGCTACATCCCAGGATTACTCCTCTGCTAAGTGCTGGATCCATCAGAGAAACAGGCCTGCACTAGGCCGGGTGGCTCCTCCCCCATCACAGGCCTCTGCAGTGGAGATTCAGAAAGACAGAGTCCCCACACGCGCCCAGTAGAAGCCTCAGCGGCAGACAGGGAAGCCTGCCTATTCAAGGAGTTCTGCCTTGAATACCCTGGGAAGCCATTTGGGAGAGCAAGGGTGACAGCCAGGGGAGTTAGTCTCACATCTGGAAACAGAAGGACTTCAGGGCCGCCCTTATACCCCGAAAACCCTAGTGTCTCTGCCCCCAAGGACAGGCCTCAATCAGCCTTCCCACCCCCAGGGCCCTGCAGGTCCCACCTGAGCCTCCACCTAGGCTGGGAGTAACTCTAGGGCAGGGGCCAGGGCTTAGAAACCCATTTGGTCCCCAGAACACCACCCCCAGTGTGAAATGGACAGGTCCGAGGAAGACAAATGCGGAGAAAAGAGAGGGAGCAGAGAGTAAGCATACGTGCCAGTGGATACACAGGAAAGAGCAGACAGGGGCCGCAGTCAAGGGCAGAATCCACGCCGACCCGCAGGAGAGGGCCAGACACAGAGCGGGACCCCAGCCCAGCCCAGCCCAGCCCACTTCTTACCTCCTCCTCGGCCTCCATTCTCTTCCTCCTGCAGGGGACAGAGGCGGGTGTGGGCCCTCGGCAGCACAGCGGGAACCCCAGCTTCGACGAGGTGGGCCCCTTCAAGCTCCCCCACCCATCAGCCTCCCCTCTTATCATTCTTCAACTAGCCCAGAAGCCAGAGGGGGAGGGAAGGGTGTCCACAGGGAGGTCACATCCCAGGCAATGTCCCCCAGTCACAGCAGCCCTCTCTCATGCCTGCTAGTCCTACCACATCAGCTCATCTGAAAGCCCCCAACCCAATGGGGGACTCAGGACCCCTTCCCTTGGAGAGCTCGAAGCCCAGTGGAGGAGGGGTCATACCCACTGACACACAGACAGGACCCAGGCGGACACAGATAAGCAGGCATGACAAGTGCAAACAGTGGCTATCAGCTCTCAGAGAATGGGGAGGAGAGGCCTGATTAGTCCCTCTGGGAGGGGGCGGTTTAAAGCAAGTTTCAGGCCAGCTGAAAGAAGGCATTAGGGTGAGGTGAGCAGAGTACGCAGGCACTCAGTGGCAGAAATAGGACTCGGTCAGCTGAGCTGAAGCAGAAAGAGAGTCAACACCCGCAAGTGACAAGAGTCAGACTCAAGCTTTCAGGTCCAGAAGGAAAGAACGAGGGAGCCAGTGAAGCTCTTGAGTGGGAGAGAGTAGATATGAAAATGTTTCCAGCATCTAGGTGCAGGGCTAAGAAACGGCCTCAAGGAGACCCACGAGGGAGGTCTCTGGGCTCATCCTCGTGAATGAGGAGGGAAGGGCACTGCATTTGGGGAGAAATCAGAAAAAGGCAAGAAGAAATCAGAGAGACAGGCCAGGCCAGCGGGGTGCAGCATCTTCCAACTGCATAGGACCTTTGGGGTCATCTTGTCTAATCTGTTCCACAGATCACCACTTTACAGACAACAGGGTGTGATTTGTCCAGGGCCACTCAGAGACAACAGAGCAGCCAGTGCTGGACCCCAGGAGTCTGGGGCGCCTCAGCCAGGACAGGAAGCCGCGGGGCTCTGCTGGAGAGCAGTCCCTCGGCGCCCGCCTTCCCGAGCGGGGTGTGTGCCCGCTGATATGAGCTGACAGCACTATGAGCGGGCGGCAGCGGCAGATGGATGCATCTAGACGGGTGAGCGCCCTGCAGGCTCCCAGCCCTGGGCATGTTCTGGAAAGGGACGGAGCCCGTCCCTGGCTTGCCCTGCCCTGGGGTCTTCCACGTGAGCAAGGTCTCTCTGAGACATAGGCCGACCACCCAGCCTAGACCACTTGAGCTGCATCTGCAGGGCCACCCTCCGGAGGTCCCCTGAAAGAAGGAGGAAGGTCCAGAAAGGGGGGACATTCTGGGGAAGGAAGGACCCGAGGTTCCAGGGAACTGGGAGGCTGGTGTCCTTGGGCATAGGGGGTGAGGCAGTGCTCCCACCACACGCCATCAGCCCCTCTTACAGCCAATGAGAAGATTTGGCTCACACCCAGACTCAAACACGGGTGTGAGAGCTATGCAGCGATATGCACACATGAAGCATATATATAGACACATGTCTAGATATACACACATGTGTGTGCATGACTAGCATACCATGCACGCATGTGTGCATACAAAGAAACACGAGCAGGCACACGGACCCAGGCAGAGAAATCCAATGCCTTGGTTCTCTGGCAGGTGGGACTAAGCTCCCTGTCCCTCAACAGCTGTGCAGGCTGGTCCCAGCCCTGGGGGAGGGGAGAAACAGGTTCATGGGCCCCAAAATAAATCGTTCTCCCCTCCTGCTGGGAGAGAGGAGGGGAAGGGAATTGGGCCCTCCTGGGGAGTCCTGGTTCCTGCCTAGGCCCCCCTCAAGCCTTCCTGTCAGGGACCACCCCCTGCCCCCAGCCCATACCGTGGCTCGGTTTGAGTAGCCCCAGTTCCTGGACTCAGAGAACCTTATATTTATATTAGGCCTGGAAGGGTTCCTAGGGGTCAAATAGATAAATACCCTCAGGTGACAGCAGCAGAGATGGAGCCCAGAGAGGGTGAGACTACCCAAGATCCACCGTGAGTTAGGAGCTGTACCAGCACGGGGGCCCAGGTCCCCAGCCCAGCACAGGGCTCTTTCTAGGCCCAGAGCTGAGGCCACCAAGGGCCGGGGGCGCTCTGGGAGGGGCCCCGGAGGTGTGTGAGGACAACTGCCCTAGAGCTCAGGCCGCAGAGGGTCAACTAACCCAGCTCAGAAGTGGCCAGTAGGCAAGGGGTCCTTGGAAGCCCATCTCCTGAGAAGCTGTTCACCTTCCAGAGGCCACGAGTCCCGGGGTTAGGGGAGCATCCTGACTCCCCCACCTCTAGCTCCTTGCCCCAAGCCAACCACCCATTCTCCTTAGAAGACTGAGCCCAGAGCAGATCAGGGTCCTTGGAAGCCCATCTCCTGAGAAGCTGTTCCCTTCCAGAGGCCACAAGTCCTGGGGTTAGGGGAGCATCCTGACTCCCCCACCTCTAGCTCCTTGCCCCAAGCCAACCACCCATTCTCCTTAGAAGACTGAGCCCAGAGCAGATCGGGGGCTTGTCATGTCACACAGGCGACCCAGCCAGGGCCGCCCCTGCCTCTCAGTGCCCCGCTTCCCCAGGCACAGAAGCACCTGGAGGAGAGCACAGAAGAGTCACTCTGAAGGCGCCCTCAGGGCAGGCAGGGGCACGGGCCTACCTTCAGGCTGCAGTGCACGGCGGACTCGGGTGGGTACACGATGAAGTGGCGCAGGGTGAAGCCGAAGCCATCCTGGAGGTTTTTGTGCAGGAGCAGCGTCCGTGGGCCCTGCCAGGGGAGGGAGCGCGCGGGAGAGCACCCATCCCTCGGGCCCAGAGGCAGCTGCGGGAGCAGAGCGAGCAAGGGTGAGATGCCAGTCCACACACAGCCTCCTGCAGCCTGGGGGACCTGGGGGGACGGCCGGGGCCCACCGACCCGGCTGTGCCCAGACCCCTGCTCCCCTCTCCTTTCCTCTCCCACACTCATCAGCCCAACAGTTTCCTTTTCCTTTTTTTCCTCAGTCCCCTCAAGACACCTGTGCATCCAGGGAAATGCTGGTGCAGCAAGTCAGGTGTCCGTTCTGTTCAGTTCAGCCAAAGCTCACTGACTCTGGACACACAGCCTTCCTGCCTGGGAAGTGCCCGCTGCACAATCTCACACACACACATGTGCACGCAGACACGGGCACAGACACACCCCACACGCACTCACGTAGACGGGACACACCACAAACGCCCAGACAAGAACGCTCATGTGCAAAGGTGCAGACACACCAATGAGCACACACATGCTCACGGAGACACAGACATGGGCACGCAACACACACAGGCACAGACAGACTGACACACACACGCATCCTTCAAGAGCAGCAGCAAGAAGACGCGAAGAACCGTGAGTCACAAGGGACAGTCCGCCGAAGGGGCCAAGCCCAGTTCCGGTTGGCTCACCAGAACTGAGTGGAGAGCCGGGTTGGGGAGACACTCCACTGCCCTCTGGCCACCCCACCGGAGTACTTGGGATTCCCCAAGATGTCAGGGCAGAGGGTGTCTGAAGAGGGTTTGGGGGCACATGGGTGTGTTTCTGGGGCAAGAGGCAGAGAAGGAGGTTAGTGCCTGAGAGGAGGTTCCCTTCAGGTACCCTGCTCAGACACAGAGGGAAAGTGGGTGACAGGAGGGCGTTAAAGTGAAGGGCAGTTTGCCTGCTGAACAGCCAGGACAGCTCCCTCAGGGGTTCACTAACCGCTGATCTCAGGCAGCCTAACCTACCTGGTGCCCCTAATCCAAACCACTCGGAGAGCGAGAAGCCCCTCCCCTCCCTCAATAGTCCTCATCCCCTGGCTCTTCCTTGGCACCAGGCAGGAGGAGCCTTCAGCTGCAGAAGAAAGGCGCAGCTGGGTGCAGAGGGAAGAAGATTCCGGGGTGAGGAATTCACCCGGCAGGAATTTCACTACGAAATCCCCCTCATTCCCCACCTCTAATGTACTGCAACTCTAATGCACTCATCCTAAGAAGCCCCTGCCTGCAGCCAGCCACCCTCCGAGATACACATCTGGCAGAAGGCGTGGACCCTGTGCTCAGCCCGAAGCTAGGGATTTCTGCGTGGGGTAGGGGCTGGGCTCCATGGGGCAGGAGGTTTGAGGAGGGAATATCCTCAAATCTCAGAAGATTAAAGTGCCACAGAAGTAACAGGCTTGCTTAATACAGTTCCAGAAGACACAGCCAGGTGGAAGATTTGAGAAGGCCAAGCGAAGCTCCTAGCCAGGGAGATCATTCTAATATATACGTCTGGAAAGCGACCCAGATGGGGCTGTGAGCGCTCTGTCCTCACAAGGGCCTAAGTGAAAGCTGGATGACCCCCATCAGGGAGGCCATAGGAGGCCTCCGCCTTTTCTGGCATCAGGCGGAAGGTCTAATGATGCCCTCTCAGCTCCTTCCACTTGTGGCTATAGCCTGGACACTCCCACTGAGCCCCACACACCCACGGGGGTCTGAGGAGCCCAGAAGAGAAAATTCTCTGGGAATTCTGCTGAGATCTGAAATCCCCTGGATTTCCTATCTCTGCTGATCTGGCAAGGAACAGATGAGGAAGAGAAGAGGGCCTCTGGGGACCCTCCACTGCCCTCTCCTACCAAAACCCCTGCTCCTGCCTAGCGTGGAGCGCCTCCGCTGCACGTCCTCCACCAGGCTCTGAGCTGAGGCTGTGTGCAGGGCCTATTGTTTTGCTGGTGTCCTGGATTAAGGTTTAAGCCACCAGCTGCCCCAGTGATGAGAAGTGGCTGGGACAGGTCCCCGCACGCCCCCCGCCCCTCCCCCAGCACACATCCTGCCTGGAGCTGCCAGCTGCCTGGGGGTACCACTCCCCGGGGAGGAGGGGCCTGTAATCAAGGGCAGTGGGCATGCCTTTCTCTCTCGGGTCCTCTCCTCACCCAGGCACCACTGGTGCTCCCTCCCTTATCTCTTTCCTCTTTTCCTTCCTTCCAAGGCCCCTTCCCCCATCCCTGCCAACTAGGCGCCTGAGAATGTCAGTGTGGTAATCCCCCTGCCACAGTAACCACAGCCCTGCCTGAAGAGGAGACACTGCAGCCCCCATCAATGACCAGATTTGGCAGCCCTCCTGTGGGAAGTTCTTCCTTAGGTTTAACCTCAGTCCTTCATGCTATGTAACCTCAGTACACATGCATGTTTCCTCTGCTCTCCTCCTATCTGGGACAGCTCTGGGTCTTGCTCTCATCTTGCCGGGGAGGGAGGTGACAGATGAAGAAACAGAGAAGGGACCAGCAGTGGAAAGTCATTAGACTGGGAAGAGGTACAGCTCACACACACATCCCCATTTGTGCTATCTGAGGTAGGTACAGAGACAGAGGAAGGAGAGAGGCAGGCTCAGGGGACACAGGGACATCACCAAGTAATGCCCCCTAGTCCAGATCCACTTCCAAACGCTCCCACCCTCAGGTCAGGAGAGACATCCAGAAATTCCCATTGATGGTGGGAGAAGGGCAGGTGGCCCCAGGGCCACAAATAAGACAGAACTGGACATGTGATGGGCTGGCAACACCAGGAGCTAGAACCCAGGAGTCCGGCTCCTCCCCTCCCCCAGGAGTATAAAGAGGTCATTCCGGGGAGCACAGCGTTCACGCTGGGCATGGTGCCCACTGTGACTCACACCCTGCCAGCCTGGTCGATCTCGGACCTCAGAAACACTGTCCCCACCCCCACCCCACCCCCACCCCAGCCATGTCAGTCCTCACCCTGAGGTCACTCATTACCTCCTTGGCCCGCTTGAAAACCCTGTGTGTCTCTGTGCCCAGGTCCCCTCCCAGGGAGAGGGCAGAGTTCTCACTCAGGGTCACTGTCAGCCCAAACTCTCCAGGATTCCATGCCCTGGCATCTCTTCAAACAACCCCGGTCCTTTCCATCTTTCTCCCACCTGTAAACCAAGAGGCTTGAGCCCACTGCAGGCCACCACCAGACTGGGGGTTGTCATCCAGCACCCCCAGAAAAGGTCTCAGCCACCACTCTGAAGCCCTCACCTGCATCTCTCCAGCTCCTCACTCCCTCCCCACTCCGGGGCATGGGTCCCGGAAGACTGGGCCCCTCGCCCCGCTGGCCCCCGCGGCGCTCACCCTGGCCGGAAGCGCCCCCGGTGCGCCTCGGTCGCTGTGGCTGAGGCAGGGCAGCCAGAGGCAGCGCGGCTCCGGGGCGCTGCAGTCCACGCCGACGGCGCGCTCCCAGCGCCAGCCCCCGGCCCCCGCGCGCTCCACGCGCCACACAGCGCTGCCCACGAGAGCCGCGGCTGGCGGGGGCCCCCGGGGCCGGCCGCCGCCCCGGCCCCAGCGCGCCGCGGGCCCTTCTTCCGGAGCCCGGCGCGCCGCGCGGGGGCCGGCGGCCGCTCCTCGGCGCCCGGCGGGCGGCGTCCTCGGTCCCCTCGGCGGCGGCGGGCGGGCCCCGGGGGTCCCCGCCCGCCCCCCGGAGCCGCGGGCCCGGGGCCCTGGGGCCCCGAGGGGACGGACGGCCCGCGCGGACAGCGGCAGGACGGCTGTAGCGGCTCCCCACCTCCCACGCCTCTCCGCCGAGCGCGCCTGAGCCCCGACACACCGGCGAGTCGCGCAGGGCAGACGCCTCCCCCTCCGGGGCGGCCCCTGTCCGCGGCCGCCCCATCCCACACACACACACACCCACACAGGAGAGGCCCTGCGCAGTGCCCCCGCAGTCACACACTGCACACCCCGTGCAGGCGCGCGCGCATGCATACACACACACACACACACACACACACACTCACGCGCACATCCCACTCACAGGAAAACTCTCCGTACCCGCACGCACCCGCTATACTCCTTCCAGTCCAAAGCTCACACATCTTGCTGCGCCCCAGAGAAAATACACACTCGCATGGGTACACATGTAAACATACACCCAATCCACCTTGCCACACACACATCTAGGCACCCCACACCCTCCCCCCACAGGTACACTCACGCTCCCTATGTCCACATGCCCCACAGAAACACACACACAAGCACACTACACCCCTCATACACATGGCGTGCATGGAGACCCTTCTTTATGCACACATGCTTTGGACACCCTCCCATGGATATAATGGCCCCCACCTCCCACTGAGACACATTTGCAAGCATATCCACTGTGCCCTTAAAAGCACACCAGGCCCCCTCCTACCCACCCATCCCTACCCACACTCACACACCCCACAGGGAGACTCACAAAACCCACAAAGGCACACACCTATAGGACTTGTACACACTACTCAGCACATCCACTCAATGCATTGCTGCTGTGCCCCCTCAGGTCTCTCTCTTTCACACACACACACACTCTCACACGCACTGCCCTGCACAGGCAGCAGCTCTCTCTTATACCACCCTGTTTCACAGTCATGTTGTACACTTCCCACCACCAGCCATGGGAACATGTAGCCGCCCCTCTTCCCCAGGACCCCCTGTCCATTAGCTCGACCCAGAGGGGACACAAGAAGCCGACAGCGGGCTCCAAGCTGGCCCCCACTTCACCCCCAGCACGTGAGTCAGACAGGAAGCCGGAGTCACGGCAGACCCTGTCCTCCGCCCCTTCCTGCTCCCTCTCTTCCCAGGCCCCTTCCCGGGTGGGGTCGGCAGAGGCCTGGGCTAGCGGGTGTCACCACCGCCGTTTCTATGCACTTGACTGTTCAGCGTGTGCTTGTCCCACACAGTGGCTCACTGGGGTCTGGGGCCGCTGCCCTGGCCGTTTTCAGAGAGGGAACCAATAGAAACCCAGGAGCACCCAGTCTGTGAGGGCGGCACTGGGACTCCAAGCCCAGAGCGCCTTCATTCCAACTTTGATCTCACCCCTAAACTCTAGCCAACACCAGGGAAGGAAGGCTGAGGGCAGCAGGGAAGAGACCAGCCAAACTCCGCTCTCAGATCTAGGAGTCAGGGAGGGAGAGGCATAGGGCTGGGCCCTTGCAGGGGAAGCCACCAGAAGGGAGAACCAGGCAGAAGAGCCAGCATCCCTTCCCTCCCTCATCTCCATCACCTGCTGTCCTGGGAAAGGACAGGCCAGGATGGAGGACCATGTGGGAGGCAGAGGAGAGAGACAGAGGAGCACAGGGAGGACGCGAGACCAAGGGGCAGAGGGAGGAGAAATAAAGGCCCGTGCGGGTGGGCAGGAGCGAGGGAGGAGGCGGAAGGGTGAGGGTGAGGCGTGTGGGGCCGGGAGCGGTTTTGTTCTCCTGTTTCCTGTTTGCTGCTAGCTGGGCCCCCAGTGCAGGAGCCAGACCCCCACCCCCTCCCTGGCGGAAGCCAGACGGGAAGAGGGAGGCTGCCATCAGCGCTGAGTCAGGAGGGCTTGGGGCAGAGCTGGAAAGGACCATCCATGGTCAGGGGGAGCAGGACTCCTGGCATCTGCATCAGCAAGCTCCCCATCGTTAGAAAAGCAAGGCCTCTGGGTCAGGACCACTCCTGCCTTTGTCATGCCCTCCAAAAGCCAGGGCCTCAGACCACCTGGACTGCCCAGATGTCCTCAGACTCTGCCACCCCAGATGAAGGACTATGACCATAGGGACATCCTGACTCAAAGCCTGACCTGCTTTCCCAGAAGGCAGCCAGGTAGTCCCTCCAGCTGCCTGATTGCCTTTCCTCTTGCTGCAAGTCTGGTCCCTGGTTCTGAGAAAATGGGCTCACTCTCCCCTCTCGTACCCCATGGAGTCTCATGGGCAACAGGTGCTGACATGTCCTAGTGTCCAGATCAAGAGCCTACCTCCCTCCCTCGAAACGGGTGAGGGTTCTGAGGGCTGCGGGGAGAGGAGAGGTGGACAAGCAGCACCAGGTTTGTGTTCCGGGCTGCAGAGACCTGGGAAATACAGGCCATCTGTGACACCCATCTCCTGGCAGGGGCAACAAGGCCCCCAAAAGCAGATAACAGCCTCCTCCAACACAAACCGACACCTTCCCCACCCCACCCTCTCCACCCCAGCTTCCTCGGTAGGGATGTCAGGTGCAGGGTACATATAGTAGGGCCTAGAAACCTATACACAGCTTGAATAAATGATCCTCCAGGCCTGGGGAGCCTCTCAGCCACCTCCCCCATTTCCTTTGGGAAAGGAATGTGGGGTGGGCCCCAGAGTGCAGTCAGGGAGGGGGCCAAGGGCTGGGAAATACCAGGCGTAGCTGAGATTCTATTCCAAGCCTTCCTGCCTGGTGTGAGTCCTCCCCTACACCCTCCCGGCTTCCTCCCCCCAAATCAGGAATTACCCCGCTGAGCAGTCTCTCCCATCATCCTCTAGTTTGACCAGCTTGCAAAATCCATTCAACCTTATCTTCCTGAAGGTCCCTGGGGAGGACTTGGGGACTACACTCCCAAAGGGAGGGCATCCAGTCTTCCTCTCTCCAGATGAGATCATCCTTTACTGTTTGAAAGCACTTTCACTTTATCTCATTTGATCCTTACCCTAAGAACTGGATATGCGAAATTGTTTTTATACCCATTCTTCAGATGCAGGAACTGAGACTCAAAGAGGACAAATAACTGATTCAAGGCTGACTTTTACTAAGCTGGGACCATCCTAGGATTCTAACTGACTCAAATCTCTTTCCATTATCCTCTTATTTATCTGTTCAGGAACCTAGTGCCTGCTGAGGGCCAGGTGCTATGCTGGGGGCTGGGACACCTTAGAAGATAAGACAAATGCAGACCTCACCCTCAGGACACTTACAGTGCTATCCTAGCTCCTGAAATCTTCAGGGGTCTCCAGTTCTAGATTCAGGCCCAAGCCAGATGCCTTCACCCCCACCAACAGAGACCCACACACACACACCAAAGGAGCCCCTGTGTCAGGGATTCAAGGCCTCTTCTCTCTGGAAAGGGACAGCTTGTTTGAGGGTGGCGTTCGGGGCCTCCCAAGTTAGCCTTTGAACCAGAGGGTGGACGGGGCTGGTGGAGCGGAAGGCTGCAGGGGCCAGCCTGACAACCGGGAGCTGGGGAGAGGAGAGCATCCTGGGGCCCAAGGGTCAAGTGAGAGGCGAAGGAGGGAACGGACACTGCTGAAGGGCATGTGGTTCAGGAAGTGAGAGAGAGGGGTCTCTGGGCAATTCGCCTGCTTTTACTTCCTCTGGCTTGCTTAGTGCCTCCTCCCAGAACATAGGCTCCAAACTCTGAGACAAGCAATGCAACCACCCTAAGAGAATCATGTGGAATTTCCAAAGGTCTGACTGGTTCCATATGCCCACTGCACATGACCAAACTGGGACCCACTGACACACGTTGGGACCTGGGACCCTTTGCTGCAGTGCTTGCCCCTGGACAAAACTCTCCTCCAGCAACAAAATGCAAAGAAACTATATGGGACTAAAAATAACTGTACACATTTACAGTTGGGGCAAAATTATGGACTAAAGATACAAAGAGACCAAAAAAACCCAACTGCCACTTTTGAAGAGCCCAGAAGAAAAGCAGGAGTTTGGGAGAAAAAAAAGGGTATTACGAATGCCCTCTATATTCAACACCACCAGAGGGGTGGGCAAAATACCTAAGACACCCTTCCAGCCTGACTCTTGGACACACCCCTCCCCTCCCCCCATATAAGGAACAGGCCTGCCCCTTCCTCAGGTAGCAGCAAGCAAGGGAACTTGTTTGTTCTCTCTAGACTCTGCTGCAGCAGGGGCCCTAATAAAGCCTTGCCTGAATTTCCTGTCTGGCTTCTAGTCAATTTTTATTGATTGGGGAAGGCTAAGAACCCTGGTCGGTATCACCATAACCACCCCACAACCTCACATACAGACAGAGCAAATCCTCTGCCAGCCGGTCCATCCCAGGCATGCAGGCAATGTGACACCAAGGCATGCCCGCCCGCCCACGCCTGGGCCTCTGACCCCTGCCCCAGTCTCCCCGCTCAAGGGCGGCGCCCCCTCCCTCCTCCTCCACCCTTCTGCCCCATTCGGATGCCTGCTTCTCAGCACCGCTTGTGTGCAGCCTGACGTGCCCCAACAGGCGAAGCTGACAAGCCGGCCAGGCAGGCCCGGGTCTCCCCAACATTCTTCAGTGTGCAGATAACCCGCGTCACTGGGAACCTGAGGACCCCATACTTGGTCTCACCTGCAGGCAGTTGAGGGGGGTGGCTCGGGGGGTGGCTCAGAGGATCTCTCCCTATCCAGGGTCAGTCTTGCCCTGAGTGGGGGTGTGGTGACACTCCTCTCCCACTCTGAAACTGGGCCCCAGGAAGGCTGGGGGAGGGGAAGTTGAGAGAAAAAGGAGGAGGAAGCACTTGCGATGCCAGAAATCCAGGGGGGACCGACAGTCTCAAGCAGCACCGAATCCCCTAGTTTTTCCAGGAGAAGTATGGCTTGGGCTTAGCACGTGGACTCCAGGGTCCTCTGGAGTCCAGAAGTTCTGGGTCTGTGTCCTGTCTCTACTACTTCCTGGCTGTGAGACCTTGGGCAAATTACTTAACCTCTTTGAGCCTCAGCTCCTCACCAATAAAAAGGGAATGACACTTAAGTTCCACCTCATAGGTTGTTGGGAAAATCAAGTCAATTAAAGGAAGTCCTGAGTAGGAATTCAATAAATGCAAGCTTTTGTTTGTTGCTTTTTCTTTTAAAAGGCTTTTTTATTGAGGTATAACTGATGTGTAACATTATATTAGTTTCAGGTGTAAAGCATGATTGGCTATTCACATATATTTTGAAGTGATCACTACAAGTCTAGTTAAACATGTTACCACACTGCAGATTTTTTTTCCTGTGATGAGAACTTTTCAGATCTACTCTCTTAGCAACTTGCAAGCATATAATACTCTATTATTAACTGTGGTCACCATGCTATACATGACATCCCCATGACTTTACTTTTGGACTCCTTCCACACATTTCACCCACCCCCCACTTCTGGCAACCACCAGTCTATGAACCTGGTTTGGGTTTTTTGTTTGTTTGTTCGGAGGGTTTTCTTTTCAGATTCCACATTTAAGTGAAATCATACTTACAGTATCTCTCTTTCTCTGACTTATTTCATTTGCCCTCAAGGTCAGTGCAAGATGTTTTCAGCATCTTTTGGATATTCACACTCTCACACACCCAACCACACTCACGTTCAGACATACAAACAGCTCAGCCCCACGTACACAAAGACATAGTGACACGTACAGACGCTCAAGAAGGTCTGTACAGACCCAGGTGAACCTATTCACGTGGACATCACCATCATCTCCACTGCCAGCCCCCTACGTGCCCCACCTCCCCCTAATAAGCAGGGAGGACTCATCAGGAGCCCCCACACTTTTGTAGCAGAACTTCTTCAGGCCCTGAACCTTGTCTGTAGGCCCTTTGGGAATGAGGAAGGAGCAGCCAACACGAGACCCCAGGACAGAGCCTGCTCCCAGCAGACAAGGAGCATAGCGAAGGTGCCAGGCTGGCAGGGCCTCCTCCCAGCAGGAGAGCCACTGCCCTCCTCAGCGACACCAGAGGGAGGGGTCTTTCCTCGTAGTGGGAAATGAGCACTTCCAGAGCAGGGTGAGTCTGGAGCCAGCCACAAAGTAAACAGCTGGGCCATTGCCCAGGCAACCGTGGCCCCGGCGTGGGCTAGGGCGCACCACAGGCCCTCTCAACCCCTGATTTACTCCACTCAGCAGCCCCTCGACTGTCTCAAGGCATGCCCTTTCGGTAGCCATTCTGATCTCTGGGCCTGTCTGGGGACTCATCAGAAGGAATAAGCCGTGCTTTCTCCATGAGATTGGGCTCTTTGAGAGCAGGCTTGTTGTTGTTCAGCCCTGTTAGTCCAGAGTCTCTTCCCAGCAGTCAAGCCCTGTGTCCTTCCCTCAGATTGGAGAGTGCTCCAGGGCCTAGCCTGAGTCTCTCCCACTAGACTGAGAGTTTCCTAAGGATCATGGCTACTACATTTTCGGAAATGTATTTGTACGGCTAGAGTACCTTGTCTGTAGTAGGCTCTCAAAAAGTATTTGCCCGATGGTCAGAATGTGGACAAACTCGGACTCTTGCGCTTTGCTGGTGGGAATGCAAAATGGTTTATTTGCATTTTCAGAGACTGGACATGTGGACGTAGAAGGTGAAGGAGAGGAGGGGATGAACTGAGAGAGTGGCGTTGACACTACCACGTGTAAAACCGATGGCTAGCAGGAAGCTGCTGTAAAACACAGGGAGCCCAGTCTCATTGCTCCGAGATGACCCGGGGGTAGAGTGCGGGTGGTGGGAGGTAGGCTCCAGAGAAAGGGGATATGTGTATATTTATGCCTGATCTCTGTTATTGTTCATCAGAAATCAACACAACATTGTAAAACAATTATATTCCAATTTTTTAAATGGTAGAAAACAATATGGTGGTTATGAAAAAAATTAAACACAGAATCACGATATGACCCAACAACTCTACATCTGGCCGTGTGCCCAAAAGAAGTGGAAGCAGGGACTCAGACACCTGTACAATGATGTTCACAGCAGCATATTTCATGAAGGTTCCCTTTATGGAAAGGTAGAAACAACCCATTACGGATGAATTGGATAAACAAAATGTGATATGTATATATATATATACACAATGGAATTTTATTGTCTTAAACTCTGACATATGCCACAATATGGATAATCCGTGAAGACATTGTGAATTGAAAGTGAAAGTCACTCAATCGTGTCTGTGACCCCACGGATTGTAGTCCACCAGGCTCCTCTGTCAATGGAATTCTCCAGGCAAGAATACTGGAATGGGTTGCCACCTCCTTCTCCAGGGGGTCTTCCCGACCCAGGGATGGAACCGGGGTCTCCTTCACTGTAGGCAGATTCTTTACCATCTGAGCTACAATGACCGGTGAAGACATTATGTCCATGAAGACATTATGCTACGTGAAATAAGCCAGATCAAAAAGACAAGTATTGGAGCATCCCTGGTGGTCCAGTGGTTAGGGCTCCACACTTTCACTGCAGGGGGCACGGGTTTGATCCTTGCTCTGGGAACTAAGATCTGACATGCCACGTGGTATGGTTAAAAAGCAAAAAAAAAAAAGAGAGAGAGACAACACTGCTTTAAAAAAGAAAGATAAATATTGTATGATTCTGCTTTTATGAGATACCTAGATTCACAGAGACAGGAAATAGAATGGTGGCTACCAAGGGCTGGGGGAAAGGGGAATGTAAGTCATCCTTTAGTGGGTACAGAGTTTCAGTTTGGGAAGATGAAAAGGTTCTGGAGGTTTGTGGTGGTGATGGCTGCACAACGATGTGGATGGACTTAATGCCACTGAACCATAGTCTTAAAATATATATATATTATTGAAAGAAAATAGAACAAATGAACGGGTCCCCCAGTGGGGCCCCGGAGCAGGCCCTGCCCACAGTGGATGCCCAGGACAGCTGGGCACTGCATTCGGGGAGAACCTTTCCCTCCCATCCCTTTCCACTGTGTCCTCTCAGAACCCCTACTGTCATCTCTGGGGCCCTACTATTCCCCTGCAGGGGGAGGTCTCAGGACCAGGGGAGTCTGAACCTTGCACACAGTAGATCCTTAGCATTGGCATCAGGCTTCACTGGTGGCTTGGACGGTAAAGGATCTGCCTGCAATGTGGGGGAGCCAGGTTCGATCCCTGGGTTGAGAAGATAGGTTGGAGAAGGAAATCGCAACCCACTCCAGTATTCTTGCCTAGAGAATTCCATGGACAGAGGAGCCTGGTGGGCTATAGTCCATAGCGTCGCAAAGAGTCGGACATGACTAAGCGACTAACACTTTCACTTACCAGCTATCAGAGGCCAGAGAGACGGATGCAGTGTCTTGAAATGCCACATTCCAAGGTGCCAGGACCTTGGAAAAGCTTTTCTAGCAAAGTCAGGCTGAGTATGGGGCTCCTGATCCCCTGAGGTCTGACCCTCCCCTCAAAGCCTACGTACATATGTTTACACACCACTTGTAACATGTATACACACACCAGAATGTGCACAAAGAGGCAGATCCCTGTTCTCCCATGCTCTCTCAGGCACACACTCCAAGAAAACCACGCCCGCACGCTGAAGGATGCAGCCTTGGCAGAGACGCCGGCAGGTCCCACACGCGGCAGAGCCCCCTGCTGGCCCACTTATCTCCTTCACAGCCCAGACTGGGCAGGGAACCCTCATTCCCTCCACTCCCCTTCCCTGCGGCATTGTCCAGACCCCTAACCAGGGCCCAGGGTCAGACTCCCCGCCTGTTACAGAAGAGCAGAAGGACAGAGCGACTGTGGACCCTCAGGAAGGGTCTCACTTTGGTTGGTCAAGTAGGCCTGGAGAGAGGCCAGAGCCCTTTCTCAGACTAGATCGTGTTAGGGGCAGCCATTCCTGAAGGCCAGAGGATGCCTGCAGTGACTCTTCCCCAAAGTCATCATATCCGTTCTTTGACTCCACACTGAAAGGCTCATTCCGGAGGAGACTGGGGGAGAACCCTGGGCGTGGCTCTTCCTGTGGTCCCCTATCCCTCTCTCCAGAAGTTCTTCCTGTTGTCTGACCACCTGGGCAGAGACAACAGGTGCATCCACTGGTTTCTTTCAGGGGAGCGCTCAGTCCAAGTCAAGCTGAGACCACATCCCCTCCCAGGGCAGGTCTCAGCAGATTCTGAAAGTCTACCCAAGGGCACATGGGGCTCCCTACAGGGAGAGGTTCTCAGCTCCACCCCTGAAACCACCCACCCCCTCAGCCCAGGCCCTGCTCAACCTGCCCAGGTCATCCTACACCCCAGCGCACAGCGCAAGGCATAAGAGCTGAACCTCTCCCTAGTCCAGCCCGTGTTGCCCCTGAGGCAGCTGGAAGGGTGGAGGGGACGGTGGCTCTGCAGGGACAAATAACCTCCCCTGGCTTCTGCCCAAGAGGGAGCTGGGATGGGTTCTGGGCTGGGCTCTGTGGTCTGAAGAGGACAGACGGCATTGCTTTCGGCCCCAGATCCTCCCCCTCACCAGGTGCCAGGCTCTGCATTTGGGGACACTGTGACAGCCGCAGCAGTAATTAATATTTGTTGAGCCCTTGCTATAAGCCAGGCACGCTTCACATGCATCATTACCTCATTTAACAGCAGAGCAGCTTCTTAGGATAAGCGAGACACACACCCACACATCACCTTGGCCTCTGGGGCCCCCCACCCAGCCTGGTGCTGAGCTAAACCATAGGGCACCTAAGGGCGTGGGATAGAAGGCTGGTGAGAAGGAGACTTCTGGCCCAGCCTTGAGAAAGCTGACCTGGAGAAAGGGTCACACTTGCCAACGGTTTTGACTCTAGCCCTTTTCCGGCTGTGTCCTCGAGTTCGCATAGGTTTTATTTCTTCAGTTACAAAACAAAGGTAGGTATTGCAGTCTGACAAAGTTGCTGGGAAAGCATCCTGGGAACCGATAAGTGGGAGGGGTTATAGCCCGGGCCCTACATCCCACCATCCAAGAGTGGACTCTGTTTCCCACACGTCTCCTGAGCCCATCCACTTCACCATGTCTACCGCTCTGTTCAAGTCTCTGTCACCCCTCTGGCCCCTGACAGTCCGGATGCATTGTGTTAAATATAAGGACCACCAGGCCCTGTGCAATGAGCCTCTGGGTTCCATGCCCACCACACCCCCTTTCTCTGCGCTCTAGTTACCCTGGCCTCCTTCCAGTTCCTTTGAAGACTAGGCACGCTTCCAGCCTCAGGCCCTTTGCACATGCTGTTTCTGGAATGCTGTTCCCTCTTGCCCAGCTCCCTCCCTGCCTCATCAACCCACACCCTAATTAGTTCCAACCCACTCTGCAGTTCTCAGCAAAAGAGTCACTCCCCAGAGACACCTCCTCTGGCCCCCGGACCAGGTCAGATCTCACAGTACTCTTGAGATGGTATCTATATATTTATGAGGTTATTTTGACCAACATCTCCCCCCGGGGCTGCAGGTTCTGGAAGGCTGGGACCGTGTCAGCTCCTGGCCCAGCATGGATGCTCAGCACACTTGTTTCTGAATGTTCAGGAATGAGTGAGCTTCTCCTCAGAGAGGGTAGATGGTTGGCAAATCCCCATTCCGAGGAAAGGTCTGTCTGGGGCAGAGGCTGCTTCAGATCTTTGTCCATCTTCTTGTATTGCCCCCCACCCAACTCCTTCCTCAGTAGGAACCAGATTCAGAAAGTGGGGTTGCTGGAAGAAGAGAGGCAGGGGTGAGAAGAAAAGGGAAGCTGCTTGTCTCTTTTGCAGGGTCCACTGTCCCCATACCCCAGCTGGCCAAGCCCTTGTCCACTCAGCACTGGCCCACCACACCCACAGCTCTCGCTCCCTGGAATTTAACATTTGTCTTTCCCTCCCCCACCTTCCTTTAACTTCTCCCTTACCCTCCAGGTATCAGCTTGACTGTTTCTGAATAGCTTCCCAGACTGCAAGCTAAGGGACTTGCCAGGGAGCCACGGACAGCAGCAGCGCAGATTCAAGCCCAGGTCTGTCTGCCGGCGGCGGAGTCCAGGCTCTCAGCCACCTCATCACACGCCTCATTACTACGTTTCTCCCTTGAGGCCCAGCTGAGAGACACGCCCCCCTCTAGGCCTCAGTTTCCTCCCGAGGTTTCGGCCACCCCCAGACTTCAGGAAAACAGGCAGAGATGGAAAGTGGTGGAGGAGACACAGGAAGTTCAAGGGGAGGAAAGAGGAGTGGAGGGAAGGAGGAGCACAGAGGGCGGCAACCTCGGACCAGCCAGACGTGAGTAACGCCCAAGTATGCGAACTACGCCAGCCCCTGAGCTATGAATAGGGCGGTCAGGCTGGACGCCCAGGACGGCCCTTCACGCCCGCAGCCCCCGAGCCCAGCCCTGCACAAGGTCCCGAAATGGGGCAGAGGCCAAGGAGTCACGCTTGGGGGCGGAGGCTGAGCGGCAGGATCGAAGAGGTGTGGTCATGCAGATGAAATGCAAATAGAGAGCAACTGGCTTATCTGATTGGTGGGTCTCTGCCCTCCCGGAAGCGTGTCCCGAATGCGCTCGAGCATTGCGCTGGGCCCCTGCTCACACTTGTTTTTGGCCCGGCAGTCACGCTTCCCCAACAGTCCTTCCGGTCACCCCTGGGATGAGTCGCAATGATATGTGCAACCTCTCAACCTGTTCTGTCGAGGCCCTGGTTAGGCTCTGCAGTTGAGATACCATTCCCTGCCCACCTCAGGGCCAGGTCAGCCTCTCCTCCTTGGAGCTCGTGTCTGACAGCTGGGCTTTTGGAAAATTACAGCAGCCCATCCCTGCCTCCCCTTTTCTCATCAATGACCAAAGTGGGGAACACACTGGACCAGGAACAGGGCACTCAGTCCCCAGCCCAATGCAACCCCTTGTGTGCCCCTAAAAGATTCAGTCAACCTCAGAGCCTGGCTCCTCTTTCATTCTGGCATGACTGACTAGGTGTCCCCAAGGGCTAGGAGTCCAAGAGACCTAAGATCAGGTCCCAGCTGTATGACCCCAGTCAAAGACCATCTTTCCTTCATTATGCAGCCCCTACCTGGACTTCAAGGCTCAGCTGGGGGCAAGGAAAAGTGGCCCCCTTTCCAGGATGGGGACTGTGCTCCCAGGCTCTTTCTTGTCTGGGAAAGTAGCCATGACACACGATAGCCTTAGTTAGAATTCAGAAAGACCCAGATTTAAATTTGGATGCTGGATGACCTTTGGTGGAGTAATTTAGCCTCTCAGGGTCTTGGTTCTTATTATCTGTAAATGTACAACCACTTCATGACAGTACTTGAAAACTGATCAAAACAGGTTTCACCAAAGAATTCTCAACAATAGATTTGGAAAGAGGAGATGAGAGAAAGGAGATTAATCATATCACCAACTGGTTTTTAACCAATCCCTACAGAAATTCTACCCAGTGGCACTGTTTCCATCTTTCAACTCCCATCATCTCTTTTGTGACCACATTTACACTGAGATGATGTCGTGGTGAAGACACCATTTGAATCTTCTGTAGGTCTGTCTCTCTGGTTAGATCTGGCCAATTTTCATGGTAATGTTATTTGAGGGGTGGCAAGGGGTGTCTGCACTGGTGGATAGTATACATGCACATCTCAGAACCCCTTATAAAACCTTAGTGGAGCTTTTGGCTGGTGGGGAAGCAGATAAGGAACCTCTTGAGGGCAGGGCTGTTTCATATTCATCCATAGAGAGAGACTGGAACACAGACAGTGCACAGGAAACGGCCACCAAATGAACAAAGTCCGGTCTGGTCTGCATTAAGATCTCGCCACTGCCTGGTTTTCCCAGGCACTGAGCCTCCAGTTCTTGGCGTCAGGTCCTTCTCCTGCCCCAGGCTGAAAGTAGGGAGAGGGACACTCTCATGCAAGCCAGGCCTGGGAATGTCCTCAGCACCCTGGGCCACACCCAGTCTCAGAGAATGCTTTCCCTAGCACTGTGGGGATCTAAGCACCTGGAAGCCACTGGAGGAGGAAAAGGTCCCAGTGGGACAGGGAGGGGGACCCATTTCTTATCCCACCAGCAATCTTGGCCTTGCTGAGTGACCCCCATTACCTGACTCCCACTCTCCCCTCTTGGAGACATGCCATCCCCTCCTGGGCTGTGGGTCCAACCTCAGCTGCCCCCTTATCCCCTCACCCCCACCAGGTGCTGCAGGGCAGAGGGGGGCACAGTGCCAAGGCTTCATTAGAGCTAATGAGGGTTCAGCCCTTCAGATGCCAGTGCAAGATACAGGAAAGTACCAAAACCACCCGCAGCCCCCCCATCATGGCCTGGTGCAACCAGGGGCCACACCCTCGGAAGAGGAAAAGGAGATTTAGAAGTGTCTTCTCAAGTACAGAGAGTGCCGAGGTGTCAGGGGAAGATGGGGATGAGGGGCCTGAACCAGAAAAGAGCCTCAGGGTGAGGGAGGGGTCTTATCTGGGCTCCGAAAGCTCCACGGTCCACCGCTCAGTCCAAAACAACCCACCAACAGACACTCGGTCCTTCCTTTCCTCCCTTTCATGGAACACAGCAGGTCAGAGCTGGGGAGACCATGGGATCTTGTCCACTCCCCTTGGGTCAGAACTGAGCAGCCTGAACCTGCTTCTCACCTGGCATCCAGCCTTCCTCTTCCTCCCACTTTTGCCTGTCCCTTCCCCTCTGCTTCTAGCTCCTCGGCCTTGGACTTTCTCTAGGCCCAGAGGTGGGGGTGGCCTCATATCCATTCTCTTTCAGAGAATGCTGGAAACTGCAGTGGCGGGTAGAGGTCTGCACTGCAGCTTCCCCTTCTAGCCTTTCGGGGGCTCTCAGACACAGCCTCTAAGTCCTGCATCTACACCCAATTCTCTCCAAGGAGCTCTCACACACTTTGAGGAAATAGAAAAGGAAGAAGCTGCAGACTTAGGAGCCCACAGTCAGATAGAAATCAAGTTAGGGACTGTTGGAAACCAGGCCAAAATGAGCTCTGTCCTTCCCTAATTAACCCCCACTTGGCGGCCAAGACCCTGGAGTGGCTGTCCTTCCACATGGCTCCCACATGTCCCCCCAGTCTGGCCACATTCCTCCGGCCCACACACCTCCCACCAGCCCTCCCACCCGAAGGGGCCGGCGCCGGGTCTGTTTCCATCTTGGCTGTGGGTCTGTCATCCCCGTGCTCCGCCCCAGTTCTCTCCTCCCAGGGATTCAGGCTGAGCTTTGAAAGGGTCACTTCAAAGAGGACCTGCCTGCCGAGGGCCCAGCCAGACCCAGGGCTGGCTGCTGGGCCAGATTCCCGGTGGCCGGGGACAAAGGCCCCACTGTTCCCTCGACCCCCGGACGCCTCCAAAGGCACTGGGCATGAGAAGTCTTTCTTTCCCCAGTTCTGTTCCTTACAGGCCCCGGCTCTTTGCCACAGGGAGTGGTCCTGATCCCTCGTCCAGCTAAGTCTCGAGGGTGGGGAGGTCAGAGAACTACCCATTTCCCACCCCCACCATTCACCCAGTACCTTTGGGCAGCCAGGATGTGGAGGCAGCTTTGGGCTGACTGCAGAGCCCGCGGTCCAGACACCTACTGCCCCTCAGTCACCAAGCCCTTCCCAGGCCGCTTCTCACACCCATCAGAACCACACCCATCCTCCCAGGCCTCCTCCAGGCAGCCTTTCAGGACTCCCTTTCTTCAGAGGTGCCTCCCAGCCCAAACCACAGCAGCCTCTCACTCTTCTCCCCAGTTCCTGACAGCAGGGACCACATCTCACCTGCTCCTCTAATTTCTTACCACACAGCGCTGATCCCACAGCAGGGTCCTTAGGTTTTTCTGTGTTGACTCCTCATGCAATGCCTGAATTCTCTCTAGTCCAATCTGTGCTTGCTTACCTCCACTGGTGGGGGCCTCATTACCTCCAAGGACAAACAGGTCTTCAGATTTCTCCAACCATAAAGGGTTCTCTTTATTGAGCCCAAAGTGTGTCATTTTCATTTCTATCCACTGATTGTTGTTTGTTTAATAACAGTTTCCGCTAATAGTTGCAATTATCAGATGTCAGCCACCAGGTAAAGTATTACCTCATTTAATCCTTTCAACAATTTTGAGGGATTATTTCAGGGACAAGAAAATGGAAACCAAAAACAACTAAGTGAGTTGGCCAAGGTCATACAGTTAATAAGGAGTAAAGCTGAAATTTGAACCCCCTCAGGCTAAAGGCAAGGCCAGACACCCAGTGTGCCTCCCAGCGCACAGAGGCCACGCCAGACCTGGGGCTCTCATCTCCCGCTGGCCTGTCTATATTAGAAGGCAGACCACACTCCCCACACTTCTTTTTTCTTAGTTAGCTCCCACCAGCCTTTGTCAGCAGATGAAGTGTGGCCTGCAGATAGTGACAGTTTGATGCTAATTCAAAGCAGTCCATGGGGAACAGAGGGAGTCAAAGGGGAAGAAGTCACCTCCCTTGGGGTACACAGGCTGGAGGAGGCTGGAGACGGTGGCCTTGGGCTTCAGGTTTACAACTCGAGGTGACTGGAAATCCAACACCCCTTCCCGTGAGAGATGGAGAATTATCAGTTGTGCCAGGCCCTGTCCCAAACCTGCTACTCCATCCACCCTCAAACTTGAAAGGGAAGGAATCTTCCACCAAGATGGAGTGGGCATCTGGGCTGAGCATCTCAGGGCCAGAGAGATGAAAAGGGAACAGCCATCTTTAATCCAACTTGTCGTCTTTTTCCCACCTACCCATTGCTCTGCACCACTCCCTTAGAACTCTGGGGAAGGAAGGGAGGGAGTAAGAGCAAGAGAGAAGTCAGAAAGCTGGGGGCTCCCATAGGGTGTGGGCGAGCTTTTTTTTTTGGCCATGCCACACGACTTGCAGGATCTTAGCTCCTGTCCAGGTTCCGGGGGGCAAGCTCCTAACCACTGGACTGCCTGGTAAGTCCCCAGGGTGAGCTTTCCTTTCCTCTCCAGGTTTGGCTCAGGCAGTCCTGGCACAGAGAATAAGGTGGTACACCTCTAGGCTACCTTCCCAAGACTCTAACCCAGTTACCTCCAAAGGATTAGACTACAGGATTCCATGGTTTTTCTGCACAGTCGGTCAGTCAGTCAGTCAACAAACATTCTCAGAGCTCTGGCTGTATACCAGGCTCTGTGGATACCAAGATAAACACAGCACCTCTGAGGCTGCTAGAATAAGCATGGTCAACTCCCTAGCTCTTCCACTTACTAGCTGGGTGACCTCAGGAAGCCATATAATTCTTTGTGTCAGTGTCTTCATCCATCACATGGGATGGGGACAATGCACCCCATTGGAAGTGGTGGCCATGATTATTTTTCTTGCCCTCAAATAACTCCAGTCTGGCAGGGAGACTGATGTGTAGACCAAGCATCCCGATGCTGGTCAGAACTGGCACAGAGCACCCTAGAGGTCCAGGGAAGGGGCTGCTCCCCGGCCTGCATTTCACAAACATTTATGGAGGGCTGGCAGCTCTGTGCCAGGCACTGTGCTGGCCACTAGGGACACAGAGATGAACAGGACACATTGTCCACTTGTCCCGGCTTCTCCCTGCCCTCCCTTTTCCCTCCCAGTGTCAGAACCCTGCACTGGAATGGGGCACCCAGGACAGAGCTGTATGGGGAAAGGCACAGGCCGGGAGCCTGGGAGTCAGAACCCCTGGGTTCCCGTCCACCACTCTCTGGCCTCAGGCTCCCCACTGCTGGACAAGATGGCCCCTCTGGTCCTGACCCACTCTGACAGGTGACAAGCTCCACCCCGACAGAGATTTCAACTGGCCCCAGAGTCCATCCCAGCCTGCTGTCCCACTGAGGCAGTGAGGAGGAGACATCAGCCTGGTACTGATTGGCACTGCCCTGCTGACAAACTGGCACAATTTCACATGAAAGAGGGGGGCCTGGATCTAAAGGCGGGTATTCGAAGGGGGTGGAGGGTGCTAGGGGAAAGGCAGAGCCAGCTCCCACAGGCCCTATTCATGGCTCTCTCTGGGGAGGGAGAGAGAGCAGGATAATTAAAACCAGGCTTTGTCCAAACCCCTGACCAAGCCAATATCTCACCTTTGAACCCCTGCAGCCAACAGAGCACAGCTGATGCCCCTTTGGAAGGAAAACACCAATGAACCAAGCCACGGACCAAGTGTGGTGGGTTGGCATGGGGTGGGATGGGGGGCTGGAGGAGTAAATGAGCCAATTCTCCACCCATCAAACACGGATGGACACCTGAGGCTTGGCCATCCTGAGGCATCTTGTCCCCATTTCTGTCTCAGCTGAAAGACAAGCCACCAAGCTCCAATTCAGCAAGAGATTGACCTTGATCTTGGCCTGTGTCCAAGACAGACCCAGATTCAGGGTGGGAGTAACAGCAGACAAGTCAGGTCATGAGACGTAGGGTAGTGGAGTGAGATCGTGAACTTGAGCCAGACTGCTGGGTTCCTGTCCTGGCTCTGCCACTCATTAGTAATGTGATTGTGGCCACGCTATTGGTTCTCTGTGCCTCAGTGTCTTCAACTGACAAGTGGGGATAATAAAATAATAGTACCCACATCACTGTGGTTTTGTGAGGACTGAAAGATGTAACATATAAATCCTGGCCCAGAGAAATTGCTATCTATGTCTCAGCTATCAGCTCTACTATTAAAGCAACTCCTCATCCTTACAACACGTTTTTTCAGGCACTAATGTATATGCTCATTTGAATATATTTGCATCTCCCATGAATATCTCCAGATTTTTACACTGGAATCCAACATCATAGGAATCTACCTAGCCCACTACACCAGAGGAAACTTCCCTGCATGATGCTCCAGGCTAGCCTGGGATGCTACAGCTTATAAACTTCTCCCTAGAAGTTCTCTCAAAGAGCTAACTGCAGTCCTTCGTTTGGTAACTTATTCCATTCTCCTTTGTAGACTCTCTTTTAATCTGATACATGATGAAGTCCTTAAGTATCTCTGCAATACAGGATGAAGCAATAAATGCCTCTGCCCACTCCTGCACTCTCTGTTCTGTAACCAGCAGCCTCCCTCATCCCCCACTCAAAGTGCTGCACCCATGGGGGGCCCAGTCAGGCTTCCAGCACCCCTGGCCCATGAGCTCAGAGCTGGCCTGAGGCAGGAGCACAGAGGTCCCCGTCCAGGCTGCCTAAACACAGGGCCTATTCCCAGGGTCCAGTCCCTTTCTGCTTCAGCTGAGATCCTCAAAAGCCTGCCCCATTCTCCATGGTGTCCCAAAGCCACCTTCCTAATACTACCCCCCTCCTCAGAGTTTCATCTTGTGCCGTGATTCCCATCAGAAGATCTGGCACTATTGTTGTATAGTCTCGGCCCCTAATATCCACCCTGCCTGCTTCTAGGGCTTGGCTTTTGAAGCCTTCATATCCAGCATTGAAGGATTTATGTATTGAAACCTAGGGTGGACCCAAACACTTTCTGAGCAAGTAGAAGAGTCTGGGGCAGGGGGGCCTTTGGGCTGTGTTTGGAGGTGAGATGACTGGTTATGTAACTGAGATTCAAACTGCATGCCAATGAGTGCATCTCAGTAAGAGCGGCCACTCTGAGGAATGGGGTTGTTGCCCTGGGAGAGGGGGAGAACCCCAGGAGATCAAATGCCATCCACCCTCAGCAGACAGGGTGGGGCCTTGGGGTGGAGATGGTGGTGGGGGGTGGGGATGAAGTAGGTGGTGGAGTGTGTGTGGAGGGGGCGATCCAAGGAACTCAAGGATAATGACCTCCACTTCCATCCCCTGTCCATCCTGAAATTCAAGTTTGTAATTAGGAAACACTTTTGGCTGAAAGGTAGAGGGGGAGTCAGGGATAGAGATGCAGATTAAGGGAGAACTGTGCACACATCCAGCTTCTGAGGTACACACCATGCTCAGAGATTCCAAAGCACCAGACCCCAGCTCAACACTGAGCAGATGGTTGGGGAGGAATAGCCCTAAATCTTCCAGCCGCGTTAAAAGAGCAAGAGACCTCTGCCCAAGCCTTGATCCCAACCTGGACCCCCCAGAGAACTTTTTTCCCCAGCTCCGAAAACCACTAACCTTACAGTGTTCAACTCTTCAGCTTGGAAAGAGGGGGACTGTGTTTTGGGGTGGTGCTCCAGCAGAACTGGGCAGTCAGGCTCAGAGGTATGGAGGGGGCTGGCCTCAATGGAGCCCGCAGGCCCCTGCTGGCCCCTCCCCAGCCTCAGCAGCTGGCAGATGAAAGAACCCAAGCAAAGCAGCCCAGCGCTGAGTAATGCCCCTGGCACCCCGTGCCCAGACCCACCCACAGCCAGCCTGAGAGGGCAGAAGGGAGGGCAGCTGCGCCTGAAGGACCGGGGGTCCCGGCCCTGTTTCTCTTCCTCAGGACCCAGTGGGGCGGTGGACCCGCGCCGGGCAGCTTGTCGGTGGTCCGGCCCGGCAGGAGGGGAGTGTGGCCCAGGGAGGGGGTGTCCGGCCACAGTGGCCAAGGACATCCCGCTCTGGGAACCCCCTCCCCCACTCCCTCTCCCTCCAGCTGTGCCGGGGCCTCGCCAACGGAAAACGAAAACTCGGGCAGAGGAAACGGCGGCAGGCGCCCCGCCTGAAAAACCCGGACAAAAGGCGCGGGCCTCCTGCCCTCGCTGCCCGGCCGCCGGGGGCCTGGCACCGCTGCCCGGGTCGCTGCCCCTGGCTCTGGCAGCCCAGTGCGCGTCCCGACCCCCTGACTACCTTCCTCCTTCCCGTCCTTTGCCCAGGGCAGCTCCCGCTCCAGCCCCCTTCCCGACCACCAGCGGATGTTTCTGCGGCCGTGCCCCGCGGTGCCGCGCCGTGTGTCCCAGGCTGTGCCCACGGAGCGGGGACGCCGCGACCCCAGCCCTGCTGCCACCTCCCCGGCAGCGCCTGGATCCGCCCCCTTTCCTAGATCAGCGCCCTCACCTTGGGGGGCCGGGGCTCCGGGCGAGGCGGGATCCCGACCAGGCAGAAGGCGACTCCATTCATCGGGCGGCAGGGGAGGCTCTGTGGCCAGGGCACTGCTGGGGGCGCAGGCAGGGACCCGGGAGGGGCGGGACCGAAGGGGCGGGGTCGAACGCGGAGGGTGGGGTGTGTCTTCGCTCCGCCCCCTGCGCTCCAGACCGGGCGCACCCTCTGCCTCTTGCTGGGTTACAGATGCGTACCGCAGGGCTGAGGTCGGGGTTGTCGCTGACAGAGCCAGCAGAAGAGGGACGGTCTCAGGGAGACAGTTTGGGCTGGCCCAGCCCAGAAAAGACGATCCAGGCAGGCAAGCAAAGAGGATGCGGGCACAGAACACCGGACTAGCTAGCACCGAGAGAGGGAGGCAGGGAGGAAGAAACGGAAAGGGAAGCAGAGAGAAACAAAGCCAGACAGAGAGGATCAGAAACAGAGACGGAGAGATTCAGACAGCAGGATAGAGGCAGAGACCAGACAGAGATAGAGAGAGGCAGAGAAAATCAGAGACAAGGATGAAGAGACTCAGGTCGGAAGAGAGGGAGAGACAGAAAAAAGACTTAGGGAGCCTTCCATTCAGAGACGCATGGCACTTGAGACAAGGGCAGAGATGGAGGAGGGGGAGGGGGTGAGGGTAACGGGAGCTTTCAGTTTTTATGTTCCTCAGTCTAGGACTCCCTTCCCAGTCTCAGCTCAGGCAGGCAGGGGAGAGGAAGCTATAAGAGAGAAGCAGAGCTTCACACCCCCCACCCAGCCAGCCTGTGGCTCACGCCTTTAGACAGCTCGCAGACCCACTCTGCAGTGGGTGACAATAAAAGCAGAGGCCCTCCAGGCCTTCCAGTCACAAGCTCCCACAGCCTCCTTTCCCAGCCTCATTCTGAGCTGGGCCCAATGAACAAACCAGGGTCCTGAGTCCATTTCTCACTTCCCTGCCCCCAAGCAGCCCATCCCCTGATGATCCTGGAAGGGACAGTCTCCCAGTCTTTAGCTTCTGCTGGAAAGTTACTTCTGCTGTCTAACAACATCCTTCGTACCCCCTTTTATTTTACAGCCTATGCTTACCTCTTTCCCTTGCCTTCTTGTAGTTCTAAAGGGCTCCTGTATTTCTTCACCCAGATTGTGAAGAAAGGAAGGCAGAGGTCACAGGTAAATAGGAATATGATTTGGATGAAGAAGGCAATGAAAGCGGGAAAGCCAACTCTGCCTACTGAAATGTCCCACCCCCTCTGGGGCAAGGAGCCTCATAAAACCTATTTGCTGTACCATCACCACTCTGACTCCTGAGAGCCGATCAGCCTCAAGTCCTAGATCCTCAGGATAAAGGACTCGGATCCTATGGGGGACAGTGTTGTCCAGACACCATCTAGACCACCCCTACTCCTATAAGCCTGAGGAAGGAGATATTGACTTGTTAAGTCTTTGTTTTATTTTAACTTCTCTGAAAGTCAGTAGAAAAGGATGCTCTTGTAATGGTGGAGGGGCAGTCAATGACTCCTCTTCCTTCCTCACCTCTCTTCCTCAAGGTCATATGAAGCCGGAATTATGCTCCACTTCTGAGCAGTCTTTCCTGCTATCTAACTGTAACCCATCACACCACCTGTATTCTCTGGCTTAGTCTTCAACCAGGTCTCTCTGTCTGACTTTCTGCCCTGAAGCTCCAACAGTCCAAGCCTGGCTCAGGGGTTCTTCCCTCTCAAAACAAATGGGTTGTCTGTGTAAGGGGGGGAGCAGTGGCATCTGAGATCCAGACTGGACTGAGGGTGTGGGGAAGGGGGGAGGATGGCCCCTGGGGTACCCCTGACTCACTTTTTCCAGAGCCTCATGCCCTCAGACACTGCAGGAGGTGGTGAGAGGAAATGAGCTCACACTGGCCGGCAGGCAATTCCTCCCTCCACAATGCACTGCGCTCTCCTCCCCCACCCTCTCCGCTTCCCAGAAAGTACACTCTTCCCCCACCCTGCGGCCCCTCCCACCTCTTCCGGCACCTTGACCTGCACCCCCATTCATCTTCTCCTGCATCTCTCTCATCTTTCCTTTTCACCTCAGCTCCCCATCCCCTCTGACATCTGTATCCCATTACCTGCATCCCACCGTCCTCCCCTCCCCGGAGTCCACTCTATTCCTGGCACACTCTCTGCGGAATAGGGCAATAAAGTCCAACACGGGATGGAGGATGCCCCTCACTGAGGATCCTCTTTGTACTCCTCCCTTTCTAAATTCCTCTCTAAGCCCACCCAGCTTCTTTCCTTCACAAATGTTTATTGGGAGTCCTAATATACCTTGCAGTAGGAGAGTGGAGGTGGCCCCTGGGGATAGGAGGTAGGCTTGGCTCCTTCCCTTTAGGAGTCCTGGTCTTACCAATCCTGACTCTAGTGTGAGATCCCAGGAGAGGAAGGCTGCAGAAGCAGAGGAAGGCTTCCAGAAGCAAGCGGCCGTGATCTTTAGAGGGTGTCATGGATGGGACAGGGTGGGGTGGGCCATGGGAAGAAAGAAGATTGTGGACAAAAGCAGGGAGGCAGGAGAAAGCAGACTCCAGCAGTGTGGCTGGAGCCAAGTGGAAGGTTTGTGGGCAGGAAGCACGGAGGGATGAGGAAGGAAATGTGGGTGGGGATGTCACCGTGGAGTGACTGGGCCTGAGGCACTTAGACTCCAGCCTAGCTTGTGGCAGGGATTTAAGCAGAGATGTGCTAGGGCCACTGTAGCATGATGTGGGAAAGAACAGAGGTGGGGGTGGGGGGCGGCAGTAAGGAGCCAGAGGTAAGGGATCAGACGGGAGGGCCCTGCACCTGGGCAGGGGGCACCAATCATCAGAGGCCCCCGGATCTTGTTAACCAACTAAGTATTATGGAAAGGAAATGGAAGAGTCTAGAACAACTCCCAGTAGGCTCCCCTGTGGCTCAGCTGATAAAGAATCTGCCTGCAATGCAGGAGACCTGAGTTCAATCCCTGGCTCATAAAGATCCCCTGGAGAAGGGAACGGCTACCCACTCCAGTATTCTCGCCTGGAGAATTCCATGGACTGTAAAGAGTCGGACATGACTGAGCAACTTTCATTACACTTCAGAACAACTCCAAGTTTTATGGCTCAGAGTATGAGATAGTAGGTGTCTAGAGTGTTCTCAGGGAGAGGGGACATGCCAGGCACCGGGCTAAGTAATCCTTGGTATATATTATTCCAATTCAGCCTTATAAAGGGTCTATGAAATAGGTATTATATATAATCTTCATTTACAGATAAGGAAACTGAGGCCCAGAGAACTTGAGCATCTTACCCGAGGCCACTCAGGATTTGAACCCAGGCATTTGGGCTCCCTACTCTAATATTCTTGCCTGGAGAATTCCATGGACAGAGGAGCCTGGTAGGCTACAGTCCATGGTGTCACAGGAGCTGGACACAACTGGGCGATTAACACACACCATTTGGGCTCAAGTCTACACACTTAACATATAGGCTGTGCTGCTGGTGGGGTAGTGATTGGCAGCTTAAACCCTGGGTCCTTCTCCCTGAAGAGAGGCCTGAGCTAGAGACATGGCTTTGGAAGTCATTCGTGGATCAGGAGTGAGGTTCGGATTCTCCAGGGACACTGCAGAGAGGAGGTGAGATGTGGAATGGGACCCGAGGAGCACCCACCTTTCAGGGCCGGCAGGAAGGAAGAGGCAGCAAGAAGGATTGAGGAGAGAGAGCTGGCGAGCAGGGGACAGGCGGGGCGGAGGCCAGAGCAGCCAGGAAGAGCATCAAGGGTGAAGAAATGGAATTGGGCCACTGAAAGAGTCAGCAGGAAGGGACAGGGGAGAACACAGATGAGTGGGGTCGAGGCACAGCTCCAATTCCGGGGAGGGGGGCACTTGAGCAGGCTTTTTGGTTGGGGAGCAGGAGCCAAGGGAGAGAGAGCCTGAGGGGGTGATAGGTGGAGTAGAGGAAAAGGAACCCAGCGTCCTGCCAGGGGAAGAACCTGCCTTCCCAGACTCCGGTAGGGCTAGGAGAGGAGCATGGCGGGGGATGTCAGGGAGTCCCCAGACTAGAGCATTCCAGGGCCAGGATCAGGCCTGGCCTAGGAGCCGTTGCGGGGTTTTATGGTGTCCTCAAGGAACCCCTAACCAAGAGCACATTCAAGTTCCCATCCTGCCCACATAGTAGCTGAATGTCTTTGAAGAAAAGTGCATACTCTGAGCCTTAGTTTCACCCTCTGTAGATGAAAACAATAGGCCTTCTCCACCAATCTCCAACTGAGAGCTCACATTTGATAAGGAAGCAAAGCAATGAGTGGAAGACTATAGGGGTGATGACCATAGGGGTTATGGTCATAGGGGTTATAGGCGTGATGACCAAACATACATACCTGGCTACAGCTTCTGGCCTTTCCACGGAAGGGGAGAGAGCACCCCCTGGTGGAGAAGGGCAGGAGCGCAGGACTAGAAGGAAGGGCTGAAGAGAGAGCTGACCTGTTCCTCTGGCTTTCAGCCCCCAGGTTTTCTGCTTGTTCCCTTGAAGCAACTCATGCCCACCTAAATTTTCATCCCCAAGGTAGTGGCCCATAGGACCTCCCTGGTGGTCCAGCGGCTAAGACTCAGAGCTCCCAATGCAAGGGGTCCAGGTTCAATCGCTGATGGGGGAACTATTAATAGATCCCTCATGCCACAAATTAAGAGTCTGCATACCACAACTAAAGACCCGCATGCTGCAATGAAGATCCTGGCACAGCCAAATAAATAAAAAATATTAATTAAAAAAAAGGAAGGTGGTGGCCCAGTCCAGACAAGTTCAAAGACATTTACTGAGCTCCAGCTACATGCAAACTGCTGTGTGGGGTAGCAGGGAATGGACCAGGTGATGTGCTTGTCCTCAAAGAGCTCATTTTCCAGGGAGGGCAACAAGCACAGCAAAGGTTGCTGGGACGGTGCTACAGACAGCACTGCACAAAAACAGAGGGAGGCTTCCATAATGAGGGGAGAAGGCAGGGGCCTTGTGAGGTCGTGCTTGGCTTAGACCTTGACAGGTAACAGACAGGTCTTAGGGAAAGGAGGCCTGAAGGCTTGAGAGCTGGGGAAGGGCAGGGGACCCAGCTCTGGCAGAGCCCCAGGCATCCCGGAGAGGGGACCTCAGACCTCATTAAGTCCCTTGAACGGTGTAGGGTAGGGCCTCAGTCCACTCAAGTCCATGCCAGTCCTCACCCTCATCCCTGCTGCCAGGTCCCTGAGGAATCCTGGACAAGAGGGATCCCATTATCTGAAACTCCTTGAGGAGGGAGGTACAGCCCTCTGGCCAGGCGAG
Source organism: Capra hircus (assembly GCF_001704415.2). Classification (NCBI taxonomy): domain Eukaryota; kingdom Metazoa; phylum Chordata; class Mammalia; order Artiodactyla; family Bovidae; genus Capra; species Capra hircus. The sequence goes on along the minus strand of NC_030826.1, from coordinate 38,704,146 downwards.
GGCTGAGAGGCATTGGCAACCTGCCAAACAGCTGGGGCCCCAGTCCAGAGGTCCAGTTCTGGACCTCTGACCCTGGTGGGGAGAGGTGGCTGCTTCCCTGGGCCGGCAGCAGGGCAAGCAAGCCACATTCTGTGAGCCCTAGTATCAGGTTGGGGGTAGTCAAAAGACGCCCACCCCTGCCACTCTCAACTGGCAGCACCTCCCCCAGGGAATCATGTTGGAAAACCTATGTCATAGTTTGGCCCTGGGCTGGGGTCTCAGCCCCACAGGCTCTCCACTGCGTGATACCAGGCAGTTGGCCTGGTGGTGAGGACTGTGTGTGTGTGAGTGTGTGTGCAAGGCTAAGAGACAACTGATGAAGATTGTGACATCACCTAGCAGGGGCCTGAAAACGCCAAGATGGAGAGCAATGGAGTTAAAGTATGTTGACCACCTACTATGTGTAAAGCTCTTTGCAAATATTCTTTACCAACATGACTCCCCATGACAACACTATAAGGTAGGTATTATTAGCTTCACTCTATAATGAAGAAACAGGCTCAGAGAGCGTAAATAAATTGCTGAAGTCTGACGCTGAGCCCTTACTCTTTCCACCAAGCACGATACCTCTGGGAGGAGCTAGGCCAGGTTGTCCCTTTTAGCTCCAGGATGCTAAATTCATGGTTCTGGGTGAGGGCTTTTAACGGCTGCCAGCAACTGGCCTGCATCCCTGCTTCTGCCACACGCCACCTGGACCCTGCCTCACACTACCTGGCCCGTGCACATCCCTGCATGGAGCAGGGTTTGCTCCACTCTCCTCCCAGTCTCTCTGCCCTTCTGGGAGGATGAGGGGTGGTGAGAAGAGGAGAGAGGAGGGGAATGTAGAAGCAGGGAAGAGATGGTGGGAGGAGAGGAACAGAGGGGAGCAGTGAAAGGAGGTGGGGAGGGGTGGCTCCCACCTCCCCCTGGAAGCTCTGGAAATCCCCGGCAGCTGCTTCCCTCTCTTCTGTCTGGCACCGAGCCAGCCTGGGGAAGGAGTGAGGGGAATTAAATGGAGAAAAAAAGAGGGGCAGGGCACTGACCACAGAGGGGCAAACCCCTCTGTCCTGGCACTCACTCCACCCGGCCATTCCAGCCCCTGTGAGAGATTCCAGGCATGCTCCCCTTTAAGGAAACCCTCCATGCCAAAATCCACACATACCAAACAGACACATCAGGGCGGTCCTTGCACTATAAAAGGATTCTTTGCTTTACAAGAGGGCTCCGCACATGGGAAACTTAAAATAGGAGCTTCCCCTGGGGTGGTGAAAGAAGCTCTGATTTCAGAAGCACCCTATACACCTCATGCTTCTGACACATTCAGGAAGCTGGCAACACCTACAGGGCTGGCAGGGCCGTGGCTGCCTCCAGGCGCTGACATCAGCGTGGGCACCTCCACGGTTGTGTTAATCGTCAGAGTCCCCTTGTGGGGGTGTCAGGGGGAGGGTGTGTCACGGTCCAGGGGACAGGCTGTCTGCTGCGCTTCTCAACAGGGCTGTTTTAGGACACCTAGAAAGGACTGGAAAGCCACCCCTCAGCACAGCTGGCAGGGATTTCACGGCAGCCCGGAGAGGACAGATATCCAAGGGTTCCCAGTGCCCCTTTGATGTCCTGACTCTCCTCCATGTTCTGTCCTCCCTTCCATAATGCCAGGGCACAGGAGAGCCAGGCTGTGCCTCTGGGAAAGGAAAGCAGCTGACCCCCAGAAGACGTACAAAAGGCGAATGGAGGAGCACCTCAGACTGAGCTACAGGCCCATTGAGATGTGTTTAGGGTCCTCCAGGCAGAAAGCAGTGGTGTTCCCTAGCCTTAGCTCTCCTTTCTTTAAAAAAAAGAAATGGAGATGAAATTCACATAACATAAATTTAACTATTTTAATGTGAGCAATTCAGGGGCACTTAGTCCTGTCCCCCCAACCCCTGCTTTTCTGTGCTCAGAGTGGAGTTGAAGGTAGAGTCAGTAATGACAACAGCAGAGAATGATGAATCCCTGCCAGGCCTGGTGCTCCAGGGAGCTGCCACGGGCGATTTAAATTAACAGCCAAGATGCCCAGCAGGCCTGGAGATTAGACCAGCCCACAGCCCTCCCCACACATAACTCCCAGCCCAGGGAAGATGCTGAGAGCCCTTCATGACTCCTCAGAGTCTCCCTCCAACCCCCAGAACTGAGGATCACCCCATCCCCTGACTCATCACCCTCCACCCCTCCGCGCCCCTTCTCACCACGGTCACAGGCAACTCAAGAGCCCCTCTGCCACAGAGGGGAGGGGTCTCAGAGCCCAGGCCCCAGACACAGCTTTAAGCTGAGCCTGGGAGCGTGGACATGTAAAGGCACACGCAGAAACAGAAAACCTTTCCACTCCAGACCCCACCTCAAGACCTCTCACTGAGTTGTGACCAGGAAGGAAGCAAGGCAGCCCCCTCCCTCCAGCCCACCTCAGGATGCTGCCCCTCTTAGAACTGGGGACAGCAGGTCAGGATAGAGGGCCCCTCCCACCCACCTAAGGGGTCGGCCCCTCTTGTCCAGGATTTACTGAGCTCTGTGGAGGGAGTGAGGTGCTCTGACCTAAGGAGGCCATCACTGGGACCCCTCTGATGGAGACTGTGTGAAATGAAGCCACCCAGGGCCTGGCTGGGGCAGCTTGTCTGTATTTGGGGGGCATGTGGACAAGCTGCCCAGCCCACCCCATCTTTTCACTGCCATGAAATGGTGGCGGCAGCTGCTGCAGCTGCTGTAACTGGGACTGGAGGGGGAGCCTGGCAGGGAGAAGCCCCTTGATGTGCAAGGGGGGAGGGAATGGTTGTATCGTGAGGTCCCACGGTGGGGAAGGGACAAGGTCGGGAGGGTCAGCGGTAGCTACATGCCCTGGGAGAGCCACCCCCACCTCTGCCACTCCTTATTATGCAGAGCTTGCTAGGATCCTGGTAGGGGCCAGGACCTTATCGAGTGGGAGGGGAGCTTCTAAATGTTCTCCTGGAGCAAGGATGGGGAGCGAGGGAGCGTGTGAGCCCTCGGTGAGCGCCTCCCTCTGTGTCAGTGGTGGGAGAGTACTCGTGTGTGCGTGTGCGTGTGCGTGTGTGTGTGTGTGTGTGCGCGCGCGCGCACCAGCTCTATGTCACACCAGCCCTATCCCCTCCCCAGAGCTCTGGCCCCGCCCGGAGCTCCAAAGCCCCAAACCCCTCCCGCCGTGTCCTTCTCAGGGCGCCCACCCTCAGTCAGTCCTCCCGCACCCCGCCCTTCCCCCCCAAGACACGCACCCGAGCCCCGGGCCCCGCACCCACTGACCTGCTCCATGCTGTTGCCAGCTATGCAGTCCTCGCCGCGCCAGCCCGGTGGGGCGCAGTGGGCGGCGGCCCCTCCATGCGCCCAGTCAGTGGTGCCGCACCGCACCCGGCCGCCGCCGCGCGCGAGGAGCGCCCGAGTCCGCCACTCAGGCCCCGCCCACAGGCCCCGCCCCGCCCGTCCCCTCCCTCCACACCCCACCCGCGGGGAGAGGCGCCGCGCGCGCGCACACACACACACACCTTACACACCACACACACACACACCACACACACACTCCTCACACATCCAGGGGCGCATCCCTGCCAGCTTCTCCTGTTCTTCCTGTCCTGGGGGCACTGTTAGTCCAGAGAAGATCGCCTCCAAAGGAAGCCCCTCTCCTCATTTCTGAGGTTATCAGAGTTGGAAGGGCCCCACCCCTTATTTTACAGAAGCCTCAGAGGGGCTGGCCCAAGGTCACAAGCAGCTTGATGACAGAGCTGACCCCTGGCTCAGACCACTGTGATTGCCCAAGAGCCGGCCAGAGAGATAGAGCCTGGACCACAGGGAGACCCCACCCTGATGAGCAGAGGTCTGAGCCCTGTGACCCCAGGAGGTCAGGAGCTGATGGGGAGAGGTCACTCCCTATTGCCTCTCTTCACACGTGTTCTGAGGCCCTTGGGTGGGTGTGGGGAACAGGAATGGAAATTCCTGTCGCCTACCGTGTTCCCTGCCCCAGGCATGTGCCAAGCAGAAGGAGGAGCTGAACTGTTTGTCTACTGCCAAAGAAGGGTCATCTGAAGCTCCAGATGCCAGTTGGGAACCTGCATTGTGGACAGTGGAGCCACCAACTCTGGTGAAAGCCAAGGAGGTGGCAAAAAGACTGCCTCCCACACTGAGACCCTCCTACCCCATCAGGGGTGGCTCATGACTGCCTGCTGCCCCTCTGTCCTGCCCCTGTGAGGGCAGGGCCACACCAAGGGGTTATCACATGCGCAGGCATGTGAGAGGCAGGCATGCTGCCCAGGACAGGAGTGTGGAGTCCCGGGTGGACAGGGGTGGGAATTAATCTGCCCTGAGGTGGGCAGTGGGGCTGGGGCATTGGTGTCCAGGGGCTGGTGGCCCAACACCCCTGGGCCAGTGCTGGGAGGCATGAAGGGGATTGCAGGCTTCCCACTGCACCCTGGCCTCTTTGTTAGCACCAGGGGGTGAGGGAGCAGAGGGCTGGAAGCTGAGATGGGGAGAGTTAAGATCCTCAGTGGGCCCAGACAAAGGGGGCTTTATAGGCCGGGTGTAGGGGGCATGCTAGGGGGAGGAATTCAGGAATGCAGGCTGTGGAGGCCCTGAGCCCCCCGGGCAGCCCAGTTTGGGGCTGGGGTTGGACTCCCCCTGCCCTCCCATGCTTTGGCCCTGCAGAGCATTTGCTGCTTTGCTCCTGGGACTGCAGCCAGGAGTCCCGGCAGAACTTCATCCCCGGCCACCCCTCCTTTTGGGGATCTGGGGGGCACTACCCACACACTCCCAGTCTGTCCCACCCAGCTGGCAGCAGACTCTCTTGGCTTCCCAGCCATGCCCTCTCAGTGGCCTCGTGGCCCTGTCTGCTACCAGAGTGAGTGCCCTGCCGGCTGCCAGGGGAAGGGAGGGACAGACTTGGTGAGGTCACAAGGCTATGGGGTCAATGAGGCCCTTTGTCCCTTCAAATGGAGTCTGTCTTGGGATAAAGAGATGGGAGATAGAGAAGCATACTGCCCGGATCCTGATCTGGCCTCTCCCAGGCTGTGGTGGAGCTGGGCTCTAGGCTGTGGAAGGCAGGCTCCATTCTTCCCAGAGCCCTCTGGTTCTCTTTCAGGGCTGAAGTAGCCACTGGAAGTAAAAACTGCAAGGTGGAGGAGATGGCCCATCGGCAGCAACTGCCCATGCTGGCCTCTGAAACAGCTGTTGCTTGGCCAGGCCTAAGTTCTGGGCTTGGGCTTTGCAAGGTTGAGAACTGTCTGTCCCCTAAGATGCTAAAGAGTGGACTTCTACTGGCCAAAGTCATGGTGTCTAGATTGCTAGACACCAAAGCTATTTTATCAATGCACCCTGAGCACTACAGGAAGCTTCACAAACAGAGAATCCCAGTGCACAGAAGGGAAGGGATGATACTGCTCAGCTGTCTCTGCCCCAGCCTGCGAGGTCCACATGTGCAGGCCTCCCTCTTGTCTGGCAGGCTGGATCTCTGACAAGCTCCTACTCTGATTCCTGATTCTACACTGGACATGGTTCAGAACCTTCAACAACAGCAGTACCTCAGGGCAGGGCGGTGGATGGGGATCGGGGCCTAGCTCAGGTTGTCTTATTTTATCTGCTTCATAAGATTAAGAAGAGAACAGTCTTATCTCTTGAAGAGTGTCTTGGGCCAAAACCTCCTTTTAGGGGGTAAAAAAAAGTGTCCAAGTCTGGTCAGCGCCCTCCTTTCCATCTTATTGAGAAGTCAGGCTCGGGAGAAGCAGACCGAGATTCCAGTCCCGGGGCTGCTCTTCAGCAGCCCTGTGATCTCGAGCAGGTAATCTCGCCTCTCTGAGCTCTAGTTTCCACATCATGGGGTCGATGAAAGATTACATGAGATTGGAGTATAAAATGCCCGGTCCCCTGAAGGCCCCATAAATGATCAATAAAAGTTAAGTACCGTCTACAAAGAGCTGAATGAATTTATCTCATGTCAATTATTATTAGCCTTAGTTCAGCCAGTGACAATTTTTGACCTTGTTCCCAAGTTCTGGGAGGCCAAATGCTGTCTACAACCAGGCGCTCCTTTTGAAGGTGGCACCTGCCTTCAGCTGCGGTTTCCAGCCTAGTGCTGATCCCTGCCCCCTAGCCTCCTTCTCTTTGCCTCAGCAGCCTCCAGGGCTCCCTGGGGAGCAGAAGGAGTGGAAAGGGAACTGAGAGTCACCAGGTAAGGCAGACCATCCCCGGGTGCCAGTGGCCTGAGAAGAGAGGAAGGAGGAGGAGTACCCAGGAGAGAGCAGGCGATGAGAGGGAAGGGGGGCGGGGGGCTGGGGGCCTCACTCCTCCACCTGCTGCTCTGCAAACAAAGCCAAGAATGATGCAATCGTGGCCTGGTGCAGCTGAGGCTACAAGGCCCTGAGAGGGAAAAGTGGGGGGGTCGGGGGGAGAGCAGGAGCAGCAGGGCAGATGCAAGGGCCCTATGGATGCTGGACTCTGGTTCCCTGCCCAACATGTGACTCCTTCCTGTGGCTCCTGGCTGCCTCCTGAAGCCCCACACCCAGGGTCAGACTCCACCCCAAAGAGTCACAGCTGCCTTCAATGCAGGAGGCAGACATGATGCAACAAGGACATCAGCCCACAAGGGGCGGGAGATGACAAGAGCCCCAGACACCAAGCTGACTTGGAAGCCCCCACTGGGCCCTTCACCAGCAGGCCTGGGGCTGCAAGTCTCAGGGTCCCCTTCCTGCCTAGAGACAAAGGGCAGAATCCTCCAGAGAATGTGGGATGGGAAGAATCTCACCCAGGAGAATCTCACCCAGGCCCTGCACAAAGTAGTACATGTTTATAGAATTAAAGAAAAACCCAAGGCAGACAGTGATCCAGGTCTGGGTCCCCAGTGCCAGAAGACCCTGGGGCTTGGCATCCCCCTGGGGCAGTTGTACCATCAGCAACCATCAAGCCAGTGGGGGTGGGGGTGGGGTGGTAGGGTGCCTCCCCAACCTCGCTGGGTGTCTGCCTCAGCTCCCCACTGTGTTGGGAGCCAAGAGAACAAAGTTTCCCCCTCTTCCACCTGGAGAAAAGGGGCTTGTCCCATCCTCCAGGGCCATGGGGAGGATGGGTCACTGGCCAGGGTCCCCAAGGGGACAGTGCATATTAAATGGGGGCAGCAGAAGAGGATTGCTGAAACTGTGTTCAGGATATCTTAGCCCAACCTCCCCCCACCATCGCCGGGACCTGAGGGGACAGCTGGGTGGCCTAGCCCAGAGCAGCCACTAGGTGGCAGGAAAAGCCCAACAACTCAGCCAGCTCCACCTGCTCCCACCACCTGCTCCCACCACGATCCCCAGAGTCCTACCCACCCACAACCTCCTCTCCCCTCTCCTCCCTCCAGCCCATCCCTCACTGCGCCTCCTGCCTCCCATGATGGGGCCCCTGAAGTCTTTTCATTCTTCCTTTTTGCCTTTGGGAAGGGGAAATGCTACTAATAGCAATGATAATAATTAGTGCCCGTGATTGTTTGAGTGCTGAAGGGGTCCCAGGCATTTCACATGCATTATCTCATCTACTCACACATGAGGTAAGTAAAAAAAAAAAAAAAAAAAAAAAAACCTCTCTCTCTTTTCAAGAGGAGATAGAGAAAGCATAAATAGATGGCTCTCAAACCCAGGGTCCTGACTCGGGAGTGTTATCTAGCGGGTGTAGGCATGGGGAGGAGGGGAAGGACCCCTCAGATGCATCTGAGCTGTGTCCTTACCACCCCTGCTCCCCTCCCCCACCTCTCGAGATTCTAGGAAGGTGCCTTAGTCTTGGGGTGAGTGTGAGGTCTGAAAACTTTACACAAGTGATTCAGGCTTACAAAAACCCCTCCCTGGCTGAGAACCACAGCACCCTCAGCCCCTGGCTCTGCTCCAGGCTCCACAGGGCACTCTGGACTCTCCCCTTGCATTCACATGGCAGTGTGACTGCACCCCATTCAGGCCCAAAGGTAATCCCAGCCCAGAAGGCCTTTCCCCACTGCTGCTTCCACTTCCAGCCTGGCTGCCTTTGGCCTGCTCCAGGGTTTTCACGCATTCACGGGGCATCTCTCAGCATGCTGGCACACCACCAGGTTGTGGGGTGGAGGACAAGTTGACCATGAACAAAACACAAAACACTCTTTCGATGTGTTTCATTTGTCTAAAGCTGTCCTCCCATCACTTCTACGTATGGTGTCCCATTTAAAAAATAGCCTGATATCCAGAAGATAAGGATATCCATCTCTACTGCTGTTTTCGTCACATTAGGACATTGGAAAAGGTGGCAGTTACAGGGAAGGGGCACCAGGAGATGACACCCAATCCACAGTGAAACTTCTTGAAATCTTCTTTAACTCTGCCAGTCTCTCAAACAAGATAGCTGCTGCCTGATGCCCCTGCTCCATTCCACATCTTCCAAACTCCCTCAGGCTCAGCTGTGAACCTTCTCATACTTACTTTTTTAAAGATAAATCTAACAAGCCTCCCCTATTTTCCTGCTCATCCCATCACCCCTCATGATTGACAGAATAAAGGCCCAGAAACAAAGCCATATTTCTCGGAAGGGGGGAGGGAGAAAGCCAGGGATGAGATGAGAAGCCTGTGTGAAGGGCACCAGAGGAATTCCCTGGTGGTCCAGTGGTTAAGAATCCACCTCCCAATGCAGAGGACACAGGTTTGATCCCTTATAGGGGAACTTTTATATGAAAAGCCAAAAAGTTATGACGCTGACAGATGAACTTGCCAGGTTGGTAGGTGCCCAATTTGCTACCACAGAAGAGTGCAGAAATAGCTCCAGAAAGAATGAAGAGGCTGAGCCAAAGTGAAAACAAAGCCCGGTTGTGGACGTGACTGGTGATAGAAGTAAAGTCCAATGCTGTCAAGAACAATATTGGGCAGGATTCTGAAATGTTAGGTCCATGAATCAAGGTAAATTGGAAGTGGTCAAACAGGAGATGTCAAGAGTGAACATTGACATTTTGGAATCAGAGAACTAAAATGGACCAGAAAGGCGAATTTAATTCAGATGACCATTACATCTACTACTGTGGACAAGAATGCCTTAGAAGAAACAGAGTAGCCCTCATAGTGAACAAAAGAGTCTGAAATGAAGTACTGGGTGCAATCTCAAAAACGACAGAATGATCTCTGTTCATTTCCAAGGCAAACCATTCAATATCACAGTAACACAAGTCTATGCCCCAACCACTAATGTCGAAGAAGCTGAAGCTGAATGGTTCTATGAAGACCTACAAGACCTTGTAGAACTAACACCAAAAAAAGATGTCCTTTCCATCACAGGGGACTGGGATGCAAAAGTAGGAAGTCAAGAGATACCTGGAGTAACAGGTAAGTTTGGCCTTGGAGTACGAAATGAAGCAAGGCAAAGGCTAACAGGGTTTTGACAAGAGAATGCACTGGTCATAGCAAACACCCTCTTCCAACAACATGAGACAACTCTCTACATGGATATCACCAGATGGTCAACACCAAGATCAGACTGATTATATTCTTTGAAGCCGAAGATGGAGAAGCTCTATACAGTCAGCAAAAACAAGACCAGGAGCTGCTTGTGGCTCACATCATGAACTCCTTATTGCAAAATACAGACACAGATTGAAGACAGTAGGGAAAATCACTAGACCATTCAAGTATGACCTAAATCAAATCCCTTATGATTATACAGTGGAAATCACAAATAGATTCAAGGGATTAGATGTGATAGAGTGCCTGAAGAACTATGGATGGAGGTTTGTGACACTGTACAGCAGGCAGTGATCAAAACCATCCCCAAGAAAAAGAAATGCAAAAGGACAAAATGATTGTCTGAGGAAGACTTACAAATAGCTGAGAAAAGAAAAAAAGTGAAAGGCAAAGAAGAAAAGGAAAGATGTGTGTGTATCAGTCGCTCAGTCGTGTCTGACTCTTGTGACCCCATGGGCTGTATGTAGCCCACCAGGCTCCTCTGTCCAAGGGATTCTCCAGGCAAGATATACCCATCTGAATACAGAATTCCAAAGAATAGCAAGGAGAGATAAGAAAGTCTTCCTAAGTGATCAATGCAAAGAAATAGAAGAAAACAATAGAATGGGAAAGACTAGAGATCTCTTCAAGAAAATTAGAGATACCCAGGGAACATTTCATGCAAAGATGTGCACAATAAAGGACAGAAATGGTAAGGACCTAACAGAAGCAGAAGATATTAAGAAGAGGTGGCAAGAATACACAGAAGTATACAGAAGAGATTTTAATGACCCAGATAACCACGATGGTGTGAGCACTCACCTAGAGCCAGATATCCTGGAATGTGAAGTCAAGTAGGCTTTAGGAAGCATCACTACAAACAAAGCTAGTCGGGGTGATGGGATTTCAGTTGAGCTATTTCAAATCCTAAAAGATGATGCTGTTAAAATGCTGCACACAACATGCCAGCAAATTTGGAAAACTCAGTAGTGGCCACAGGACTGCAAAAGGTGTTTTCATTCCAGTCCCAAAAAAAGGCAATGTCAAAGAATGTTCAAACTACTACACAATTGCACTCATCTCACACACTAGCAAAGTAATGCTCAAAATTCTTCAAGCTAGGCTTCAACAGTACATGAACCCAGAACTTCAGAAGTTCGAGCTGGATTTAGAAAAGGCAGAGGGAACCAGAGATCAAATTGCCAACATCCACTGGATCATCGAAAACAGCAAGAGAGTTCCAGAAAAACATCTGCTTCATTGACAACACTAAAGCCTTTGACTGTGTGGATCACAACAAACTGGAAAATTCTTAAAGAGATGGGAATACCAGACCACCACCTTACCTGCCTTCTGATAAATCTGTATGCAGGTCAAGAAGCAATAGTTAGAACTGGACATGAAACAACAGACTGGTTCCAAATTGGGAAAGGAGTGTGTCAATGCTGTATACTGTCACCCTGCTTATTTAACTTATGTGCAGAGTACATCATGAGAAACGCCAGAATGGATGAAGCACGAGCTGGAATCAAGATTGCAGGGAGAAATATCCATAACCTCAGATATGCAGATGACACCACCCTTATGGCAGAAAGTGAAGAGGAACTAAAGAGCCTCTTAATGAAAGTGAAAGAGGAGAGTGAAGAAGTTGGCTTAAAACTCAACATTCAAAAACCAAAGATCTTGGCATCACTTCATGGCAGACAGATTGGGAAACAATGGAAACAGTGACAGACTTTATTTTCTCGGGCTCCAAAATCACTGCAGATGGTGACTGCAGCCATGAAATTATAAGATGCTTACTTCTGGGAAGAAAAGCTATGACCAACCGAGACAGCATATTAAAAAGCAGAGACATTACTCAACCGACAAAGATCTGTATAGTCAAGGCTATGGTTTTTCCAGTAGTCATGTATGGGTGTGAGAGCTGGACCATAAGAAAGCTGAGTGCTGAAGAATTGATGATTTTGAACTGTGGTGTTGCACAAGATTCTTGAGGGTCCCTTGGACAGCAAGGAGATCTAACCAGTCCATCCTAAATGAAATCAGTCCTGAATATTCATTGGAAGGACTGATGCTAAAGTTGAAGCTCCAATGCTTCGGCCACCTGATGTGAACAATTGGCTCATTGAAAAAGACCCTGATACTGGGAAAGATCAAAAGCAGGAGGAGAAGGGGATGACAGAGGATGAGATGGTTGGATGGCATCACCGACTCCATGGACATGAGTTTGAGCAAGCTCCAGGAGTTGGTGATGGACAGGGAAGCTTGGTGTGTTGCAGTCCATGGGGTCGCAAAGGGTCAGACATGGCTGACTAAGGGGAACTAGGATCCCATGTGCTGTTGGGCCACTAAACCCGTGCAACATAACTACTGAGTCCATGTACTGCCACAGAGACCCATTGCAGTCAAAGTTTTTTTAAATGGAATAAAACTAAAAAAATGAGGTGTCTGAGTTGAGCTGTTTAACTGCAGGCTTTCTTATCCAGTAGGGGCCAGTGGGTGGTTCAGTGCAACCTCTGGTCACTGGACAAAGCCTGCTGACCCTACATGGGCAGCATCTTCCACCTAAAGGGCAGCACCTTTGTCATTCTCTCTGACACTGCTGACATGAGGAAGCGGTCCACATCCCCCTTGAAATATCTTACATTACAGCTACATCACTTAATCCATGCTCTTACTCCACCCACCAAAAGTCCAATCCCTTCCTTAAAATTCTCAAGAAGCCTGACAATGAGGGTCTAAACCCCTAACCCCCATGACTCCATATAACCAAATTGTCCTGTGCAAACGATGAAAATACAGGTTCAAGGCTGGCTGACTAGGAAAACGAGGCTGCACTCCTGGGAGGGGGGCTGACCTCACCTTTCCTCAAGCACCACCACCTTGGCACTGTGCCAGCCCGGAGGCAGGGAGACAGCTGAATAGAACACAGGTTCTGTCCTTCACAGAACAGATAATAGTCAAGTAACTGCAGACACATGAACAAATATTTTAACACAGAAAGGAGCATTTGTTTGGCTGAGAGTGGCTGGTGAAAATTCCAGAGGTGACTAGAGGGAAATCCTTGAAGGATAGCAGTGCTTCGGGTGAAGAGGGTAAGAAGTAATGGCCCTCCAGGTAGACAAGACAGCATGAGGGAAGATGGAGTGTCAGGAGAAGAGATGCCATGATCTGGGAACTTCAAGTCATGCATTGTGACCAAGTGCATCCAGTGTGGCGGGAGCAGCAGAAATGGCCTTGAACATTAGGTTGAGGAGTTAAGGTTTTCGTATCTAGTTTAAAAGTTGTCAGTGATTTAGGGAAGTGACTTAAGCACATCTTTATTCTGGAAGGACTGGAGAGGGGAAACAGGAAGCAGGAAGAGCAGCTGAGAAGCTGCTGAAATCGTCCAGGTGAAAAAGGGGAAGGGCCTGAACTAGGGCATGGCAACAGAGGAGGGATGCATGACAGGTCGTAGCTTCAGTGGGCATTGTGGACAGAGTAAAACTGCAGTCAAAATTCCTCCTGAGAACCTCTGGGGAAGGGGCTCCATTAGAGATTAATGATAACTCGGTTTTTAGTACTTCTTCAGAGCTGCAGTCAACTCTCGTGCCTTTGGCTGAGCACCAGAAGAAAACGGTTGGTCTTCAGAATCCGTATGGCACAAGATACACTCTAAGAGACTGGAGAGGAACCAAAACAGAAAATTCACTTTTCCCATCTCACCCTCAACCAGGGGACACAGATGTGATGGAGGAGGAATCTTCTGCAGTTTCTGTCGTGTGCTTATAACTGAATTCAAGTAGGTTAGGAATAGGCATGGTAAAACACAACTGCGGTGAGATGAAATGAAAGCAGAAGCTGAAAGCAGACAGGAAACAGGAATTGAAGGAGGTGGTTTCAGGTTTTGGGGGTGAGGAGGGAAGGAAGGGACTATTTTATTTGGGGCTCCCTCTTTGCAAAAGAATGCCTTTTCCTCTATGGCTTTATCACTCAAGCCAGAGAGGACTAGTACCTCTTTCCCAACAAACCTCACACATCGTCACTAATACGAACAGTGTTGATTTGAAATGATGAAAACCTATGTCATCACTTTCAAGAAATGCCCACTAACACTCTTGACTGTTGGTGTTGGCAGAGATCTTTATGATCGACAAACTATCCAAATGGGGGACATTAGAGCACTGGAATTACTGATTCCATATTAGGTCCATATTAGGATTAAACAATGTCTTAGCGATATTAATAGGCATTCTGTGAAGGCATGAACTCCTGATGAAAATTCTCTTCCCTTTTGGAAGAAAAAATGCTCCAAACTATGAAGCAAGAGGAACATCACAAAGGAAAATGCTTAACATGGACCTGTGACTTGGGAGTGAGCTGAGTGGGGCCAGCGGGGATCCTGAAACTCCTTCCTAATCAACCCTAAGACAATGCCATGGCTGAGAACCAGGGTTTCAGCTCACTTGAGTGTGCTTTCCATGCTGAGGATGCAGAGAAACTGCAGAAAACTCTCCAAAATGTGCCAAGGTTAGTGCACCAACCTTCTAAGTGGGGGACCTGGAGACAGACTGGGTGAGAAAGTTAAGAGGGAAGATTTGAGTGGCTCCAAGTAGCCACAATCATAAACATTTCTAGTCCTTTCCTCTCCAAAGAGGACCACTCAAGAGGGAGTAGGCTAGAAAGACAGGAGGGACACAGGTTAAACTCATGAAAAACCTTGACTGCCAGTTTAGATATAAACTAGGAATGACCAGTATGGTATGCAATATAAACTCTCCCAAAATAGAGCAGAAAGGCCCAGAAAGCTCTCTGGAATTCTCCTGTACTTTCTAGGGAAGGAGAAAGCAGCTATGAGCAATGGCCATCAGCCTCAAGAATTTTCCAGTCTCTCTAATTCTGACAAGACCACTTCTGGATGTGATCCGTTTAGCTGACATCACAGGGATTCCTCGAGTGCCAGGGTGGGCCATCTGACCCTAAGTGGATCATTATGGTGTGAGGAGTCATGAGATGAGAGAGGGACTGAGAAACAACCACCCAAATAACATGAAACAATTTCTAAACATTTTTATTTCAAATCTCTTTTCACCCCTTCCGCAAAAAGACATGGGTCAGTACAGCAATCATAAAAAGGAGATACAAACACAAGAGTCAAATGTCTCCCGCACTGACACTTTACAAAAAACCGGGAATTGTACATGGGTTTTCCAAACAGGACCTGCAGCAGCTACTAATGTCCCTTTACAAGAGTCAAACATGCCTATTAATACAGTATATACAGACACCCCATTCTGGAACTAACCTACAGGGACATCCCAACACCCCCCATCTATCCCCAGAAAAATACCAAAACACATCCAAAGTGCATTTGTTTTGTTTATATCAAAACATCTTTCCCTTTCCCCACCCCACCCTCAGACCCTCCCACCCCATTTAAGATTGGCCTGCAAGTCTATTTTAACCATTTAGTAATTTTTTATAGTTTATGAAAATAAATTATACAGCAAATATTTTAATAAATTAAGCACAAAAGGTTGAGGAAAGGAGAAAAACTAAATGGGAAGACAAAAGCCAGGCTGCGCTTTGGCTTGGAGGAGGGTGGGGTGGCAGAAGAGGACGGAAGTGGTTGCAGGGGGATGTGGCTCCCCTTCTGGTGAAGAACTGGCAACCACCCCGAGCCCAGATTGACACCCCTCTTCATTGAGTTCCTTAGAAACAACCAAAAAATGTACAGCAGTGGCTGTGCCACGGGCAGCACCAGTTTGGGCATTCCAACAGGCCTGCCCACAGAGCGGTGCCTGGATTATGCTTGTCCCTTGGAAAAGGTTCTGGGCCTAACAGTGAGGGGCAGGTCCCTGCTCAAGGGAGCACCAGGGATGTAGTAGTCAGACCAGCCTTCCCGCTCCACCGGAGCTGAGCAGGGGGCTTAGGATGCAGCTTGTTGCGGGGCTGTATGGTTTGTGATCTCCTGGGTTCTGACCAGAAGTGTCCTAAGTTCAATCACACTCCATCTCCAGGAGCAACTAGGATCGCAGTCCAGCTGCGAGCAGACATTCACTGCCCTGACTGGCTGCTGTTTGCCTGGCCCTCCTCAGCATTTTGAAAGAGGGGGTAGAAGGGGGGAGGAAGCAATTCCAGGTACCCTCTTAAGAAGATGAAATGGGCGTGGAGGCATGTCACAGACTCAGCATGCAGGACTGGCTTCCTGGGAGGGGGATCAGAGCGGGAAGGAATGGGAGAAGGGGCAGAGATGGGAAACAGGAATTCAGGGGCACCTACCAGGAAGGTCAAGAAGCATGAAAAAGACAAAGACAGTATGGAATCTGCATGTAAAGGTCTTTCCCTGGCAGATTATAGAGAATTGGTAATTTAAATACAGTTCCTTACTCTATTTTTCTAACTGCAGCATCTGAGTCCCCAGTGCCTCTGTCTCTATGCTCCAACTCTTACCTCACACCTCCCAAGGCTTCACTCTTATCTTCTCAAGGCCTCCTGCCATTTTGTGCTGAGCATGAAGACTTCAATGTCAAAACAGGATAGGTCGCGGGGACTGGCAGATTTGACTTTGCCTTCTTGAGCTGTGTGGCCCAATAATCCTATAGCTATCGTGGGGGGAGGGGGACACGCTTTTTTTTTTTCTTTTTCTTTTTTAATAAAAAAGATTTTACTCCCCAGGAGCAAATAAATCATTTTGAACTACTGATAAACACTGCTGCAGTGAAAAGAAAGATGGCTCCATGTATGCAATAGCACAAATTCCGCTAAGAACAGCTGTGTCGACAATTAGAGCTAAAAATCACTTCTCCACTTCCCCCTTTCCCATGAACCAAACCAAGAGGATTCCCATAGGGAAAATGTCTAACTCAAAAGCTCCTCCCTTAGGGACAGGGGCATGTCATTCTCTTAGAAGTGGACAACAAAAGCAGGTCTCCCCTCAGCGGAGATGCTCTCCACACCCCCATTAGTGGCAAGACTTCTGCAAATAAAGAAACACACACACACACACACACACACACAGAGACTTTCAGACCTCCTTCCAGCAGCCACAGAGCTGTACATCCCAGTGCTGAGGCCTCTAACTTCAGGGCTCAACCCCTAGGGAGAGGTGGGAGGGCAGCTGGGAATCAACCTAGGGGGCAAGTTCCTCCAATCGCCATTTCCCTAGCAGGGTCAAGGGTTTCAAGCAGGCCATGTTCTCTGGGTCGCAGGGTGAGGGCTTCAAGGCTGGCACCCAGCTTTGCTATAGTCTCTTCCCTTGGATCTGGGAACACCAAACCACCCTGCCTCTCACCAGTTCTTGCTGGAAGCGTAGGGGCTCTGTGGCCATCCCCACGTCACTCCCAACCTTAATAAGGGGCTTGTGGAATCAGCCCCATGGACAAGCATGAAAGCAGAAGAAACTGGTGACAGGCTCCCCACCACACCTCTGCCCTCACGAGGCTGGGAGCTACCAGCCAGGGCTGGCTTTCCAGGGTGTCACACTCACTGTATCTAGGCACAGGCAACCAGGCCAAGGTCATTGCCAACTGTCCCTAAGACCTAGCTGTCACCTATTTATCCAGTCCCACACCAAAGACCCCGTACCTCCTCACTCCTGTGTGACCACAGCGCACGAAATTCAAGTAATAGCAAGTTGTAGCAGTAACTGTCACTAGATCACAGTGGTCCACACTTGTCCTGAGGAAGGTTACAGTAGATCAGTCATAAACAAGCGCAGGTTAAACGGGCAGATCCGAGGTACTGACATCACCTAGCCACAACCAATGACGGGTCCCTAGAAGTGAGAGCCTTTTCCAGTCTGTGACTTGAGAATACAGCAACCAAACAGGAACGAGGTCCTTCTGCAGACTGCTTTTCAATTAGCACTACACAGAACTGGTAGAGGGCCGGCGGTACGGCCAGCGGGTGGAGGGGAGGTGCTGACGACAGCCAGCTGCTCCTGCTCCCTCTCCCTGTTGACTCTGACCGGGCTGGTGCCCTTCCTCCTCACCTCTGGATGGAGCCTGTCTCCACTGGCACACTTCTGTTCTGTAGCCACTCTACTGAGGAAGAAGTAGGGTAGCGCCTGGGCTGTGACTCACGCACAGACAGATCATAGACACAGTCAACACCACCCTTCCCAGCAGGAGAAAGGATGGCGGTTGAGGGTGGGTCACGCCTCTTCAGCTGGTTTGGTTTTGTACCTGAGAGTACAGATTCTCCAGTGGAAACCGCTGGTACCACAAGGAGCCCAGGGCTCTGCCTCCCTCCCTGGGGCTATGCTGAGAGCAGTGAAGCCCCGGGCGGAGGCGGGGCGGGGGCGGGGGCGGGGGCGGGGCGGGGCGGGGGTGGGGCGGGGCGGGGGCGGGGGCAGGGGCAGGGGCCCCTGGCTGACTTCTGGCTCTGGGCTCCACCTTGCATTCAGAACCCCTCAGCATTCACGTCTACCTGGTGACCAGGAAGTCTTGGTCTAGCCCACAGCACAGGAAAAGGACTCTTTGATGCCACTGCTCTACCTCGGGGCTGTGCACGGCTCAGTACATGCTGTGCAGATGCCTGCTTCTGTGCTCTTGTTCCTGCACTTCTCAGTGTCCTCCCCTCACCTAAAAAGCGAAGTCTCACAGCCCCAGAGCTTTCCTAGACCATCTGGCCTAGCATGCTCTTACCCACTCTGAATTTCTTTAGAGCCAGCCCTTGATTCTCCTTTGCTGCGCTGAGTCATTCTCCAAATGTGGCCATCACCTAAAAGCTCCCTTAGGCCAGATAATACGTCTTCCACATCTTGTGTTTTCCACAGTAGCTAGCCTAGAGCCAGGCAAATACACACTAAAATGTAATTTAAAAAAAAAAGATTTCAGGTAGCTGCAAAACAGCCACTTGAGGATCTCAGTAGATTCCAGTCAGTAGGCTTTTGGTGGGTGGCACTTTCTGCAAGATGGCAAGTTAATCTGCACATTCAAGAGGTTAAGACCCACTGGTTAAGCCAATTCCTGGGATCACTATCTTAACTGGTTGGTAACACTACCACTACAGCCAAAGAGAGAAGAGGTGCCACACAGCAAAGCAGAGGTGGGCTGTGTTTATGCTACAAAGCTCATTTTGTGCGTTACCTCTTGACAGCCAGGTAACAATGCAAGTTTCCACCCTATTCAGCTAAGAGGAGGAATGGTCATTCCACGCAGGACGTAAGGCAGAAGGTCAATGTTTCCAGGTGAGGCAGTCCTGTAAATTACCAAAACACTGGGGCCTCACCCTAAACCATCAGGAAACCACAAACCTGACATTATTTATCTCACTAGATGAGGCAGGTATAAACACAGGGGAACCAAAAGAGGCAGTCTACTGGAACACTTACTGCAAAAGAGTAATAAGGATCAAACAGCTCAATTTTCACATCTTAATAACAAACCTCTCCCCAGAGTAACTCTACAGAAAAGCAAACTCATACTGGTATGTGATTTGACAATGGCCCAGTTCGGAAAAGCACTGCCATTTTTTCTCCCTCTTCCTCTACTTCCATCTGGAAAAGAGGCAACTCTCCAATCAGCATCTGACAGACTTCCCAATGAAAGGAGGGCAAAACAAGATCTAACTCAGGAAAATGTCTGAGTTGCTAGAAAGAACTCAGGAAAATAAAGAAGCCTTTGCCACCTCCCGTTTCAGACCAACGTAAGAAGATGAGCTGTAATGCTCTCTTCCCTCTCACTAACCTCAAACATCCCATTAAAGCTGAGCCATGAGGGAGCTTTCTCTAGGAAGAGCACAACAGTTCCCTTTCTCACCTTCCTCCACATTCCCTCTTACTAGCTGACAGACATATGGAGGTAAGGAACACTGACTCCTAAGTCATGGGTACCGTTTGCCATTAAGAATCTGGAAGCACGCTCCATTAACGGCAGCAGCCCGCAACTGGAGCTCTGAACTGCTCAGGTGATGAAAATACTACCGCCTTGACAGCTGGTAGAAGCAATAGGAATGATGTTACCATGACCAGAGTGAAATGAAGTTATCTCGAGGGAAGGGGCTGAGGGGAGAGGAACAGGGCTAACGTGAAGTCATAGAATTCAGTAGAACAGAATGAATACAGCTTCTATGCGAGGTGATTCTGAAATTAGGTTCCTAAACCTTAGAAGGAAGGTATATGAGGAGTCACTACTTCCCCAGTGGGGCCATGTGCCAGGTTTTGTCCAGCATCTTCTATTTGAGACGCTCCACTTTCCTTTCTTTCCTGCTCCTGCTAAAGCTACCCATGCTTACAGAGAAGCAGGTTCTCCTCAATCAGAAACTCCCAACTTGATCTGCACTCTGACTCCTTCTTTCCCCTTCTTCAAGGTCAATGTGAAGGCTGGAATTCTGCCTTTGGCACCAGCTGAATGACCATCACTGGCAACCCGCTCTCCTCTCCTTCCCTCCCCCAGACCTGCTCACCCTCGGCACCACTTCCAATCCAATGGGCACAAACCCCAGTTGCCTTTAGGGTGAATCTTCTGTACTGAGAAATGCAAATATACAAAACAAAACTTCTGAAAAAGGAACAGTGTTGAGACTTCTTCCGGTTTTCCGGGGAGTTCATCCAGCTCCAGGAGCACAGGGCTGGATGTGACACGGTGAAGCCCTGCTCAGAGTTCGCTGGTGTGCTTCATCCAAGCCCCAGGGTGGTGAGGGGAACCAGTCTCTTGCACAGAGGATCCCAATCCTTCCTACTCCCTCCTGTTTTCCTCACTCTCCTTTTCATGGTAGCTTCATTTGGTTCTTTGAAACTGGAGCTTGGCAACCAAATGCCTAGGTTAAAAAAGGGGAAAATGAGAGTGGCTCAATACAGTGGAATCAAAACGGAGTCAAAGGACAGCCTCTGGAGGTAGAGAAGTACAGCTCAAAGGGAGAATGGAGCCTGGAAAGCCAAGCGCTTCCACAAACACTGCAGGTTGCTGGGGATGTAGTGTGGCCTTTGTCATGGAGACCTGAGCAGCCTACAGCCTGGTCACCAAAAGGTCCTAAAGTGACAAAGAAAGATGCCCCTCACACCGCTTCCCTTCTCTCTTTCCCTTTCCCCTTTATTTTCCATTCACTTTCCCCTCTGCTTCTCCCCTAAGGCCCACCTGCTCTAGGGACCAAAAAAGGAACTGAGTCCCTGGAGGAATCCCTGGTGAGTCAGGCCAGAGACAGTTGCAAGCCTGCAGCTTCTGGCCAGTGAAGAGGGCTGACATATCATCACAAAGGCCAGTGCGGCGTCAACCTTCTGATTCAAGAAGGGCACTGTGCCAGCTGTCACTCTGTCCCAAAACTGCAAGCGCCCTGGCAAGAAATTCTCCAGGAAACAGCATGCACAGACCAAGTAGCCACTAAGAACTCTGAAATTAAAACAAGTCTGACCAATGAGAAATCATAATGGCTAAATTTCATATCTTAAAAGGCCTTTCCCTTGGGACGTGTTCCCAAGAGAACTTCCCTGTTTTTTCAAGGGGTCCTCAGAGCAAGCACAGCAGGGTGCTTATTCTCTGCTATAAGCAACAATCCCAGCGTCACAGCAAAAAAGAGACCCCGGGAGTTCGGTGCAATCCTCTACGAATACATGACTGCCCCTCCACGCTCATGACCAATGGCCAGCCCCAGCCTATGCCTGATCATATCAGGGCTTTTGTACTTAGAGGATCTCTTGCCTAGAATGCCTGCTCCCAGGTCCTCTCACAGTTAACTCCTTGATACTCAAATCTCAGCTAAAATGTCACCTCCTCACAAGAGCCTTCCCTGATCATTCAAACTTAAGTATGAATGACATGTTACCACTAACCACTGAACTTCACCCAATTTAATTTCCCTCACAACATGTACAGTCTACTGAAACTAGCCTATTCACTTACTCACTGTTGCTATCTCTTCCTAAGAACTGCAGCTCTGTGAGAACAGGGCCTTTGACTATCTTGTTCAGCACTCTCTTCCCAATTCATATTGGCTACTTAATATATAGAGGTCTGCTGAATCAACAAATGGGGAACTCACTAACTCCTGCGGAAAACCATTCCATACTTGGATCTGTTCAAAAGGTTCTTCTAAAGATAAACTGAGGACTTCCCTGACAGTCCAGTGATTAAGAATCCGAGCTTCTGCTGCTTGGGGCACAGGTTCAATCCCTGGTCAGGAAAGTTCCATATGCTGCGCAGTGCGACCAAAAACAAAATAAAGCAGAAATAAAACTGGAGACTGAACTGTTTATAACTTACTCTGTGTTCCTGCCCTGCCCCCTGGAACCACACAGAATAAGTTTGATCACTCTTAGGAAAATCTATCAAACACTTCTTTTGGCCTCCAAGCCCCTCTCACCCTAAAACTTCTCTGGTCGGTGATAATCATTTATCCCCTGCATTATGAAGTGTGGACAGTCCACACCATCCCTAACCTTTCTCTGAATATGCACATGCTCGTGTAGGCTCCTCCTAAAGCACAGCACCTACAGAAGCAATGCTCTAATTGAACAGTCCCAGTTATTCTTCAACAGTGCAGATGAGTAGGTGGGTCCCCCTAGTTCCCTACCCTAATCACTGCAAAGCCACCAAACAGAGAAACCCTCCTAGACAACAGAGCCCTTAAATGTTTTAGGAGACACTTCTGAGCGCACACAACTTGCCAATACAGGCACACCTCATTTAACTTGTTTCGTTGCGCTTTTACAAGTTGAAGGTTTGTGGCAACTCCACGTTGTCAGATGACGGTTAGCATTTTTTAGCAATAAAATATTTTTAAATTAAGGTATGTATATTTTTTAGATATGATGTTAGTGCACACTTAACAGACCACAGTATAGTGTAGATAAAACTCTTTATATGCGTTGGGAAACCAAAAGAATCATGTGACTTGCTTTATTGTGATATTTGCTTTTTTCCAGTGGTCTGGAACAGAACCCATGATACATCTCCCAGGTATGCCTCTAACTGAAGATTTGACACAGAAACTGCACATCCGGCCCAGGATCCTTCAAGTTAAAAGTTAACTGCCTCCCGGAGTTACCATTTCTTGATCTCTCTTCATTACTCTTCCCCTGGCTAGTCCTGGCTCACATGCTCTCCCCTCAAGAGCACAGGATCAGAGACATCCAGAGCCAAGGGGAGACACACAGCTGGGGTCATCTGAGCCATGGCCCAAAAACACCCATGGAACAAAAACACCAGTTGTCACTCTCTCCCATTATGAAGAGAGCTGAGAGGGTGGGAAGAGTTAAAGCCCCCTTTCCACTCTAAAGCTGTCACACCTATGGGTTTTCCCCCTTTGTTTTGTATGGGGGATGGGATTAGAAACAGATGAGGTTAGAAGAATTCAGTGTTTAGAAAGGACACTCCCCACTGAGAGGGGTGAGGGTAGTCTTTGACCCCAGCAGTAGATCTCTAGAACGTGAGCTCTTACACATAACCCTTACTACCAAAGTCACCACTTTCTGGCTATTCTGTTCCCTACTTACCTCTACTTTCAATATTCACAGAAATGTAACTTAAGAAGACTGTTTTTTTTTTGGCTGAGCCCCGAGGCATGTGGGGATCTTAAGTTTCCCAACCAGGGATCGAACCGGAGCCCTCAGCACTGGAAGCACAGAGCTCTAACCACTGGACCACTAGGGAATCCCCAAGACTAATTAGAATCTATCTGTACAAACCAGTATTCCAAGGTATTTTATGGGAAAACAAATAAATAAAACTCAGTATAGCAATGGGATACACTCTTATATAAATGAATTCCTTAGTTAATTCATTTATTCTTTTTATCAATGTACTTTTCAGTGGCCCAGATGGAGTTTTAAACAGAAGAGCAAACCGTTTTTCCCTCATCCCCATATTCCCAGCCAGGGGACAGGGGAACTCTCACTGAAGTGCATGCTCATTGCAATTCAGGGCATTTTGTGTTCCCCTTGATGAAGTTTCCTTCCCCTTTGGTTTCCTGCTTTACATGTCATTTGTGCAACAGCTGCACTTCTATGTCCTCCTCTTTATATATAGCCAGTGATTAGCACGCACGTTGCTTTGCAGATACTCAAGCCTCTCGTCTATTTGTTCTTCTCCCCTTTGGGGTATGTGCCCCCCGGGACTCCGTAATCAGATGTGGCAACACTCTGGACAGATGCCTGGATTGGGGTATGTGCATGGGGCGGGAGGAAGGGGGCAAGGCCCAGTGCAGGATAACTACCCAGGAAGAGACCAGGCCGGACAGTGAGGCGGAGTATGCATACCCTTGGTGGTGACCAGCAGGGGGCCCCTCGCTACGTGGAAGGTTCCAACACCTCTTGCTTCTGTTTGGAAATGAGCTGCGCTTCCTTTAGAGACAGGTATACCTCTTCCTGAGGATCATAGTAGTAGAACTTTCGGATATAAGAGATCAGAGGCCTACGAATAATATAAGAGGGGTACACACAAGTGTTATACAGAACTTAAAAAAGAAAGATCACCTTTATTCAACCCTCCCTTCTTTTCATTCCCTATATGGTTGAGACAACACCAAAGAGTCTCTGCCAACTTGAGAAAATTCCCACTTTCTCACTCATTATAGTTCTGTCTCCCTCCCTCTTACCATCTCCACTCTACGCTTCACAGAGTCTGCAGAGGGAAAGTGACACACGTACACACCTTCCTCCTTCTTGGCTGGATTGTGACATTTCTAAGTAAGTGCTAAGACACAGGAGAAGTGAAAAATGATGCCTGTGAATCGCCAGGCTCTGCCTGTACACTCCACTTGCAGGCCTCGCTGACACTGTGAGTAACCCTCCATCCCCGCTCCGGCTCTAAAGACCCTGTCATACTTAGGCAGTGGGAGATCCGGGATATGATCGATCCGGACGAGCTGTCGGATTCGGAATCGGCAGAGGTGTTGGAGGGATTTGACGTTGCTGAAGCGGGACACTGGATAGAGCAGCTGGACTGGGGTTGGCGGCAGTCCTTCAAGAACAAACCGAGAGAAATATTCAGATGAGACAAGGCAGCTAACTGTATCTAATCTTCCTTATGAAGAGAGTCCAGGGAAGGGAAACGGTGCTTCTTTACAGTTCACATAGGTCTTCAGTGCAAAAGTGCCCTTCCACAAAACTTGGTTTCCATAGTACTGCTACCATATTCCATACTCAGGGGAGCCCACCCTCTGTCAGGGGGCTTCCCCAGCCTGACTTCTAACAACTGAGAGTCTTGCTCTTCAAACAGCTCAGTGAAAAATGCTGAGCTAGAGACTTTGCTTGGAGCCAAGTGGCCAATCTCAGGCCCAAGGACAACAGTCAAAGGCATCCTTGTTGGGAATGGGCGACACTTGTTTAGCATCTAGAGTATCTTGAAGGTGAGGACTCAAAAAGGCTGTTAAGAGGGGCCCCCACCAAATTCCAACTGAGAGACAGTAAGCAGAAGGCAGCAGCTAGGATCAAATTTTACAGGCCGGTCACACGGTCGCTTACTTCAAGCTAGGACAGTCAGGTTTAGCTACCTTTTACTCCTCCACCCCCACCAACCACCCTTCTTACTTCTGAAAATTTAGGTTGGGTACAGGAACAGAAAAAAAGATGATGATACTTTTTCTTTTTTAGATAAACAGCTTCCAAATAATATTCATATTGGTTAATTATTTTTTTTAAGGTTCACTTTAATTGTGTGTGCTCAGTTGTGTCCAACTCCTTGCAACCCCTTGGACTGTACCCCACCAGGCTCCTCTGTCCATGGAATTTTCCAGGCAACAATACTAGAGTGGGTTGACCATTTCCTTCTCCAACAGATCTTCCCAACCCAGGGATCAAACCAGCATCTCTTGTGTCTCCTGCTTGGCAAGTGGATTCTTTACCACTGTGCCACCTGGGAAGCCCAGGATAATACTTTTAAAAGCAATTACAGTAGCTTGGGCAAGCTGGAAGTGGTACTGTTCTGTGTACAAGTGCCTGCTGACTAAAGCCAGTCAGGACCAATGGAAGCCCCACACTCATGTTTCATCACAGTTATCAGCAGGCTCCATGCTGGGAAATTCCAACCCCCAGGGGTCAATGCCACAGAATAGAGACACCCACAACGGCAGGGACACTGAAACACTTCAAGAGAATAAAGAATACTCTTGTTTCAATAAACAAAGGACTATGGAAGGTAAACAAGCAAACTGCTCTCAGAAAGAATCTGAGTTGCAAAACCTTTGAAAGAATTCTTTTCTCAACCATTGTTGAATCAAATGAAACTCCGTAGACACAACTTGTTGGAAAATACAATATCTATTTTTGGAGTTTAATTTCAGTTTTAAAATGATGTTTGAAGCCATGAAAAGAAAAAATTAAAGCTTACAGATTGTCTCCCAAAATCTTTTCATGGTTGTTAATAACAGACTTTCTAAAAAAAATTGAAATACATTTCATGCTATATAAGTAAGCTTATCTTAAAATTATTTAGCTCAGTCTTCAAAGCTGTGCTCCCAAATAGATACCACTATTACCCGCCACTGCACAATGAAGAAACTGAGGCCTACTGAGCTTAGAGAATTTGCTCACAGCACAGAACCAACAGAGCTGGCCTTCCCTGAGCACTTGCTCTGTCTGAGGAAGAGTTTAGCCCAGGGAACCTCAAAGGAGGGCTCTCCAGGAGTTTCCCGGAGCACCTGCCCATGTGGCTGTCCTAACGGGGTTGCTGTCAGATAGTCACAGCTTCCTGATTCAGGGCCAGTCTCTCTTGGTCCTTGACTTCTCACCCCTATCCCTTCAAATCAAGCACTTACATTTTTAAAGCACTGTAACCCTCATCCTCAGGGGCTGGTTCCCCTGGGGGTTGAAACTAGGGCTTTCTGCATGTAAAGCTGACCTGCTGACCACTACACGATGGAAACACAAGCTCAGATCATGAGCTCCTTATTTCAAAATTCAGGCTTAAATCGAAGAATGTAGGGAAAATCACTAGGCCACTCAGGTATGATCTAAATCAAATCCCTTTTAATTATATGGTGGAGATGACGAATAGATTCAAGGAATTAGATCTGGCAGAGTGCCTGAAGCACTATAGAAGGAAGTTCGTAACTCGGTATAGAACACAGTGGCCAAAACCATCCCAAAGAAAAAGAAACGCAACAAGGCAAAGTGGTTGTCTGAGGAGGCTTTACAAATAGCTGAGGAAAGGAGAAAAGCAAAAGACAAGGGAGCAAGGGAAAGATATACCCAGCTGAATGCAGAGTTCCAGAGAATAGCAAGGAGAGGTAAGAAGCCTTTCTTAAATGAACAAGCAAAGAAACAGGAAAACAACAGAATGAGAAAGACTAGAGATCTCTCCAAAAAAATTGGAGATATCAAGGGAACATTTCACGTAAGGATGAGGATGATAAAGGACAGGAAAAGTAAGGACCTAACAGAGGCAGAAAAGATTAAAAAGAGGTGGCAAGAATACACAGAAGAACTATATAAAAAAGATCTTAATGACTCAGATAACCACAATAGTGTGGTCACTCCACCTACAGCCAGACATCCTGGAGTGAAGTCAAGCGGGCTTTAGGAAGTGTTATTATGAACGAAGATAGTGGAGGTGATGGAATTCCAGCTGAGCTATTTAAAATCCTAAAAGATGATGCTCTTCAACTGCTGCCCTCAGTATGCCAGCAACTACAGAAAACTCAGCAGTGGCCACAGGACTGGAAAAGGTCAGTTTTCATTCCAATCTCAAAGAAGCGCAATGCCAAAGAATGTTCAAACTACCAAACAACAGTGTTCATTTCATATGCTAGCAAGGCTATGGCTCAAAATCCTTCAAGCTATGCCTCAGCAGTATGTGAACCAAGAATTTCCTGATGTACAAGCTGGGTTTACAAAAAGGCAGAGGAACCAGAGATCAAACTGTCATCATTTGTTAGATCATGGAGAAAGCAAGAGAATTCCAGAAAATCATGTAGTTCTGCTTCACTGACTATGCTAACGCATTGACTGTGTGTGTCACAACAAACTATGGAAAATTCTTACAGATGGGAATACCAGACCACTTTATCTGTCTCCTAAGAAACCTGTATGCAGGTCAAGAAGCAACAGGTAGGACCGGACGAGGAACAACTGACTGGTTCAAAATTGGGAAAGGAGTATGACAAGAGTGTATACTATCACCTGCTTATTTAACTTCTATGCAGAGTACATCATGTGAAATGCCGGGCTGGATGAATCACAAGCTGGAATCAAGATTCCAGAAGAAATATCAAAAACTTCAGATATGCAGATGATACCACTCTAATGGTAGAAAGTAAAGAAGAACTGAAGAGCCTCTTCTACTGCTACTGCTAAGTCGCTTCAGTCGTGTCCGACTCTGTGTGACCCCATAGACGGCAGCACACCAGGCTCCCTTTGTCCCTGGGATTCTCCAGGAAATAACACTGGAGTGGGTTGCCATTTCCTTCTCCAGCGCATGAAACTGAAAAGTGAAAGTGAAGTTGCTCAGTCATGTCTGACTCTTTGCGACCCCATGGACTACAGCCTACCAGGCTCCTCTGTCCATGGGATTTTCCAGGCAAGAGTTCTGGAGGGGGGTGCCATCGCCTTCTCCGAAAGAGCCTCTTGATGAGGGTCAAAAAAGGAGAGTGAAAAAGCTGGCTTAAAACTCAGCGTAAGAACAACTAGGTTCAGGGTATCCAGTCCCATCACTTCATGACAAATAAAAGGAGAAAAAGTGAAAGCAGCGACAGATTTTATTTTCCTGGGCTCCAAAATCACTGTGGATGGTGACTGCAGCCATGAAATTAAAAGACATTTGCTCTCTGGTAGAAAAGCTATAACAAACCTAGACAGTGTTTTCAAAAGCAGAGACATCACTTTAACAACAAAGGTCCATATATATTCAAAGCTATGGTTTTTCCAGTAGTCACGTATGAATGTGAGAGTTGGACCATAAAGAAGGCTGAGTGCTGAAGAATTGATGCTTTCAATTTGTGGTGCTGGAGAAGACTCTTGAGAGTCCCTTAGATATCAAGGAGATCAAACCAGTCAATCCTAAAGGAAATCAACCCTGAATATTCACTGGAAGGACTCATGCTGAAGCTGAAGCTCCAATACTCTGGCCACCTGATGCGAACAGATGACTCAGTGGAAAAGACCCTGATGCTGGGAAAGACTGAAGGCAGGAGAAGGGGATGACAAAGGATGAGTTGGTTATATCGTATCAGCAATTCAATGGACGTGAATTTGAGCAAATGATAGGAGATTAGGGAGGACAGAGAAGCCTGGTGTGCTGTAGTTCATGGGGTCCCAAAGAGTTGGACACGACTTAGCAACCAAACAACAAAAGCCCTCATCCACCCACACACACCACTGGTTGGCCCTCTCCTCATACACCATTAAAAAAAATTCACACATGCATTTCTCTCTTGTATATATTTAAACTCAAGTGGTTTTAAAATGATTCTAGGTTCAAATGCCTCTTTCAATTTTACCTTTTCACTCATATGCTTTAAATATAGTCTTTAGTAAATTAGACTATGATGAACAGAAAGCTTTTGGAAGGTTGGTTGTAATATTGCTAAACTCAACATGACGTTTCAGAGACAAAAGTAATTTATGTACCTAATTATTTATTCCCAAAGACAGTACTATAGGATTTGCACTTAAAGAGGTCAGGATAATAGTAGCATACAATTATTTGACTGTTTTCTTTTAATGACCATATATACTTGCCTATTTAATTGTGTTATTTTTAGACTTAGGTTCACAAACAGCAATTTGAAACCTGTTAATTCTCTGATATTCCCTAGTGTCAACTTCACTGTTTACTGTTTGCCCCCAAACACAGCAAACAAGTGGAGCTCTGATATCCAAAGCATGTTCACAGAAGAGGTCAGAAATGGAGATAAGTCCAACATAAGACACCAATGCAGCTGAAAGGGAAAGGCAAGAAACAACAGTGGTCATTAAGAACTTTCCTCTCCTCATGCCAGGGTAGTGTGCACAAATCCCATTTTCAGCCACTTTGCTCTTTCCTCTTTCCCCTAAAAGGACCAGGGTTAGGCATGAGGGCTTCCCAGGTAGCTCAAGTTGTAAAGAAACCAGCTGCCAATGCGAGAGATTAAGAGACATGGGTTTGATCCCTGGGTTGGGAAGATCCTCTGGAGAAGGGCATGGCAACTCAGTCCAGTATTCTCGCCTGAAGAACCCCACTGACAGAGGAGCCTCCTGGGCTACAGTTCATGGAGCTGCAGAGTCAGACACAACTAACGCGAGTTAGCACGCATGCACACAGGCATGATGAATCTCTTTCAGAAAAAAAGTAAAAAGAATGTTTCTCAGGTCTTGAGCACCCAAACACCCAGGTCTCTCCCACAACAAACTATTCCCTGAAGACCAGAAATATCCAACCCCAAATGTCTGTTAACAGGACTGAATTGAGAAATCTGAGATACAAGGAAAACATATCACTGAACAATTAATTACAGTCTTAATGATGGTGCAAAAGAGGAAGCAATTGATTTCCTTAGAGTGTCTGACTCAAAGTGTGATTAAAAAAACAAAAAAATATTTTCTTTTTAGGCATTTCAGAGATGATGGAGATTCTTCTAACTAAGAAGAACACATTCAAGTTGAGTTCTAGCTCTCCCAGCATCAGAAGTTTTGTGCTAATCCAATCCCATTCTCTTTTGGAGACTGCTGCTTGGTGTTAGGTGTTTAGCTTACAACTGTGAATCGGACCAGACTGAGATAAATCAGCAACTTCAGATTTATCATGACCATGTTCCAACACTGTCATGAGAAGAGATAAGGGGCAAACCAAGCTCAGAGGCCATCCTTTTCACCAATGACCGCTCCCTCAATTGCTAGTTATTCTACTGATTAAATTCTTTCTGCTCCTCACTTGGTGCCATCTAAAACTTTCATTAGGCCTGGCTTTATAATTCCTATAATCCCTGGCCTCCTTTTACACCAGGCTGGATATGCTGCTAGTACATTCAGCTCTAGATCTGAGCCAGAAAAACCTGACTCTGCATCTTGACTGTAATTCACTGTGCATCGGTTTCGTAATCTGTATTTTTAAAAAGATAAAAAGGAAGGAGAGACTGTAACATTCCCTCAAGGGATCTCATAAGGGTTAAATGAAACACTACGAGGCCCTTGTAGGCAGTTATCAGCATCCCAAAGTCTAAACAAAGGGCTCCTTTTACCATCCCCTGAGTTATAATCCCTGGTATAAGCTGACAGAGCTCAACCTAAATCTAATGACCACCACCTCCTCACGGGAATCCTCTCGCCTAATAAAGTCAGCCTCACAGAATGCCGAGAACACTGATAAGCAAAGGGAGGCAGCACACAGTGGTAAGGAGAACAATGACCTGGCCTTCTTTGTCCCAATCTTTCAAAGAGAAGTCACTTCTGGTCTAGGGGCAAATACTGATTTGCTTTCCCTTCTCAACTTGACTACAATTTTAAGTGCAAATAGATATCCTACTTGTATCCTAGAAAGACACTCTCCACTCTCCACTGTGTTTATCCACAGATAAACACAATTCTGACTTCTTTACATCCTCCCCATAAATGCCAGGAAACTCAATCTGCAACTTGCTTCCTGCTGTTTTTTTTCCCCATAGCAGAGGGTGGGAAGTAAAGCACAGGAGTTGGAGTCAGTTGGGCCTTGGTTTGAATCCTGGCTTCAGCACTGATAGCTGAGTAACCTTTAGAGTAAGTGGCTTCACTTTTGAGACACCCTTAGTTTCTTCATTGACAAAATTTAAAAAAAGAACTTTTTTTTTCCCAAGAGACCCATCTATTAGCTAACTTTGAGGCTGTTGCAAGAAATTAAGAGATATTTAAATAAAGATCCTGACAAAATACCTGGCACATGGTAAGTAGGCACATAACAAATAGCAGCAATCACTGCAGGTACTAACCTTCAGCAACGTTAAAAATCTTACTCAAAATTTTTTCTGCAGACAACGCACATTTGTAGAATGAAATGAGCTACACCTGAGGAGTCCAAGATTCCATGAAGTCTCTCAGTACTCTACAAGTGATACATGCTCCGGACTCCAGAATCCTCTGAGAGGATCCACCCACAAGCAGAGATGACTACCCACCCTGTCCCTGTCAATCACCACCAGGCTTTATATGGACTTTACCATGGGCTCTCGCCTTCTCTTCCTACCTGTCCCCTTTCTGAAGCTAAGAGCTCTCTGAGGGTAGTGTACGTGCTCAGTCGCATAAGACTCTTGCGACTCCACAGGCTGTAGCCCGCCAGGCTCCTCTGTCCATGGGATTTTCCCAGCAACAATACTAGAGTGGGTTGCCATTTTCTCTTCCAGGGGATCTTCCCAACCCAAGAATCAAACCTGTGTCTCCTACATTGGCAGGGGGATTCTTTACCACTGAGCCACCTGAGAATCCCTCTCTGAGGTACAGAAGTAGCTTATTTTTGATACTGAGTTTATTTGATACTGTTTATTAAATAAACACCCCCCAAAGCCACAAATTCTAAAAATGGCTAGGCAGAATCAGTTCCTATAAGAAAGGATTCTAACTTTTTCCATTTAACCAAGTCAATTGCATGAGACCGAACTGTGTCGACAGCACTGAGGCAAGTAGTTAATGAAGTGAGAATTAATACAGTTCACACCCTGTCATGCCTTATTTAAATCACCAAGATTATAAAACACATTCCTGTAACCTGGCTCAACTGATGTTCCTGATATCATCAGATGTTGCTGATGTTCTGCCGGAGGCTTCCCTATAACTTCTTTTTAGAGCAATTTCTTGACACCCAGTTTAAGAATCTTAATTTGATTCAGTGGGAAAGCATGATGTTCTCATTTTAAGTTCTGTTTCTATCTTACAAATTCCTCATTTTACTTTTTTCCAACATTATAAAAGCAGATTCCTCCAAACCATCCCTTCGCCCCAGCCTTCAACAGAGATGATATAGATACCCCCTATTTAGTGGGCAGGATAGGTACTGCCAGTGCTCCCAAACCGAGACTAGTCTCTGAATTCAATACTGGCAGGGATACAGGACACAACAAAGTACTCTCTGACAGAAATTTTAGTACAAATAGTGCTATTAAATTCAGCCTCCTTGACACTCCCATTTCTAGTGAAGACTCTTTTACTTTCCCAGTTTCCCATGAAAATGACCCGAGAGCCCTCTGTTTCGCTTGTAAACGTGAGATGCCTGGATCAGGGACAAGGAAAGACCTCTGAAAGTTAAATGTGAATACATGACACCGAGACATCAGAAGCAGGATCAGTTTTCTCATTCATGTGATCAGAGAAGCAAAGATTCCTTCTCAATATGTGTGTTAGTCAGCTGTGTCCAACTCTTTGCAACCCCGTAGACGATAGCCCACCAGGCTCTTGGGGGATTAACATATAAGGACAGGACATTACCCACTAGGCTCGAGGAAGAGTGGAGGCTAAAAGAGCCAGGAAAAAAAGCTTTAAGTCTTTCTGGCTTGGGGGTTTTTTAGGTGAGTGGGTGCACTCATCTCACATGCTAGAGTAAAGTAATGCTCAAAATTCTCCAAGCCAGGCTTCAGCAATACGTGAACCGTGAACTCCCTGACGTTCAAGCTAATTTTAGAAAAGGCAGAGGAACCAGAGATCAAATTGCTGACATCCGCTGGATCATGGAAAAGGCAAGAGAGTTCCAGAAAAACATCTATTTCTGCTTTATTGACTATGCCAAAGCCTCTGACTGTGTGGATCACAATAAACTGTGGAAAATTCTGAAAGAGATGGGAATACCAGACCACCTGACCTGCCTCTTGAGAAATCTGTATGCAGGTCAGGAAGCGACAGTTAGAACTGGACATGGAACAACAGACTGGTTCCAAATAGGAAAAGGAGTACGTCAAGGCTGTATATTGTCATATTGCTTATTTAACTTCTATGCAGAGTACATCATAAGAAACGCTGGGCTGGAAGAAACACAAGCTGGAATCAAGACTGCAGGGAGAAATATCAATCACCTCAGATATGCAGATGACACCACCCTTATGGCAGAAAGTGAAGAGGAGCTAAAAAGCCTCTTGATGAAAGTGAAAGAGGAGAGCGAAAAAGTTGGCCTAAAGCTCAACATTCAGAAAACGAAGATCATGATATCCGGTCCCATCATTTCATGGGAAATAGATGGGGAAACAGTGGAAACAGTGACAGACTTTATTTTTTGGGGCTCCAGAATCACTGCAGATGGTGACTGTAGCCATGAAATTAAAAGACGCTTACTCCTTGGAAGAAAAGTGATGACCAACCTAGATAGCATATTCAAAAGCAGAGACATTACTTTGCCGACTAAGGTCCGTCTAGTCAAGGCTATGGTTTTTCCTGTGGTCATGTATGGATGTGAGAGTTGGACTGTGAAGAAGGCTGAGCGCCGAAGAATTGATGCTTTTGAACTGTGGTGTTGAAGAAGACTCTTGAGAGTCCCTTGGACTGCAAGGAGATCCAACCAGTCCGTTCTGAAGGAGATCAACCCTGGGATTTCTTTGGAAGGAATGATGCTAAAGCTGAAACTCCAGTACTTTGGCCACCTCACGCGAAGAGTTGACTCATTGGAAAAAACTCTGATGCTGGGAGGGATTGGGGGCAGGAGGAGAAGGGGATGACCGAGGATGAGATGGCTGGATGGCATCATGGACTCGATGGACGTGAGTCTGAGTGAACTCTGAGAGATGGTGATGAACAGGGAGGCCTGGCATGCTACGATTCATGAGGTCGCAAAGAGTTGGACACGACTGAGCGACTGAACTGAACTGAACTGGGTGCAGGAGTGGAGGTAGAGATCCTGCACGATCATACTCAAGTAAGTTAAATAATTAACATAAAGCTTTGAATAACTGTGATAGAAGAGGGAGGGGAGGGGTGGGGAGTGGATATTATGCTTGATCATACCCAAGTAAGTTAAATAAATAAATAATTAACGATAGCCTTACCTGGAACCCTGGATCTCAAGAAATAGAGAAACTTCCCATTCTTGGAGTGCATGATGGCCCTCTTAATGAACTCCACCACTGATTGGCAGCGATCCTCAAACTTGGGATGGCACCACAGGCTGAAGGTTCCTGCCATGGAAAGTTAAGGAGACGTAAAAATGGAAACCTTGCTTTAGGGAGACGTGAGAAGCTGGCTCAAGCATTTTAATGATTTTCCCTCCTGGAAAGGTAGCTTGTGGTCAAGCTGAGTCAGAGGTCCCTGTTCCTGCTTGTTCTACAACTAATGGAAAGAAAGATGTTGATTTTAATAATATATAAATTAGGTCTTACAATGTTTCTGTTAAACAATAATAAATTTGAGTCAGAAAAAAGACATAAAAAGATTTTGTTGAGTATGAACATTAATCTTTAAACCACAGACCATAAAGAAAAGGCAGCTATGCTAAAGTGAGTTTAAATGACATTCCCTCAAGAAGATTTAAATCTTCAAGTATGCAGAGAATAGGAAAGACAGGAACAGCGGTTTTGTGGATCTCACTCATTCATGTATGTGTTAAGCACACAAATCAAATTCTAAGTCTTTTCCTTCTATAACTTCTAAAATCCCACACCCTAACATGTTACAAAGATCCCACCCCAAACTTTAGAATCCCAAAGGCAAAAAGCAATCTGAACTCCCATAACTTAAAAAAAAAAAAAAAAACTTCAACAACTAAAGCACTAAACCCAAGAGTCACAAAAGGGAACTAATCACTCAGGAGAACTGCAGATTTGAGAACCTTGGCTACTCTTTCGGGATCACTTAAAGAGATGGAGACAAATATTCCATTGCAAACTGGCAACTGAAAGGCCCAGGGCTTCTATTAAAAATTCCATTTATTCAAGGAAGAAAAGTTCCTTTGAACAAAAAGTAATTGGAGAACCATTTGAAAATACCCTCGAATAGGCATCTCGCCTATCTGGAACCTAGAGGTCAAGCATTTATTCATTTCCATGGCCTAGTCATTTATAATTTCAATAGGTTTATAAAAGCACTTCACTCTGAAATGCTATTTAATGCGTTTTGTTTTATTTATTTGACTTTTGCTTTTAGGAGCAGCAAGAAAACAAGTAGCAGTCTACCCCACAGTCTCTAACTAATTCTCTCAAGTCTTTGGACCAGAGTTCCTTTCTCTTCATGCATCTTGAAAGCAGAGGTGGGGGAAGAGGAAACCATGGACAAAGCTATGCTGACCTAAACAGCTATTTCCTGCCTAACAAGAGAAGGAAACCAAATTAATTCAGCAGAACGCGGCTGAGAGCAGGAAAGATACAGTGGTGCCTGATTTGGTGAAGAGCATGAAAGAGCCCCTTACATGAAATGCAGTATCTCATACAGTTCATTTAAGATTAATCACACGTGGGAAGAACAAGAGGAATCGGAGGGGCAAGTCCATAAAACTCCCCAGAGTTCTCCACATTTTTAAAATTTGTAGCATATTGCAGGTATTTTGACAAAGTATGTGTTAGCCAGCCCCGCCACCAATAACCATTACAAGTTTGGGGCCCAAATCAAATACCAAACATCCTGATGCAAAGTCCATCCAGACAGGAATACTGAACAAGTCAGCTTCTCAACGCGACTGGAATATTAAGCACAACCTGACCACAGAGGAAGACAGACGGTACGTTGATTCCACAAATTCTCATAGTTTTGATGACTATTTCCTGCAAGACTACAAAGCTGACCAGAAAAAGACATAACTATCATTGATGTGACTGCCAGGCAAAGAAATTCAGAACAGAACAGTCACAGGATCAACAAATTCTCCGCTTTATATACATGACTAATATCTCTAGATGGTAAGTTTAATCATGGACCAAAGCTTGGGAGAATTCGTCTCATGGTCCTAGGTTATTTCTTCCTGCTATGAAGAGTGTTACTGGCTTTATTCTGTTCTTCAGTAGTCTTCTTCAGACTCTATTTAGGAGACAAGATGCTGAGAAAACTTTTAAATGGAACATGTATGCTCCTCACCATCTCCACCAATATTTCTCGTGATCGAAATCAGTGCCCATATATCAATATTCAGTTGAGTGCCTGAGATTTTCCTACCTACTCACATTTCCATTTCTGTGAATCATTCCAATGAGAAAGTCAGATACCAAAGGTAGAAAAAGCCAAAGGGGAAAGGCAGCTTCCTTCAAATGCCAGCACCTCTCACCTCTGTAGTGCTCCATTCTGGTGTGGTGAGTGATACCCTGTGATCGGAAACTGAGGCTCAGGATATAACGAGGATCGGAGCTGTCTCGTACCAGGAAAGAACCATCAGGCTTGCCTTTCAGCTTCATCTCTGCATCTTCCCAGTTCATCGGCCCCCAATACCAACCACACTATCAAAGAAGTGGCAAGGAGTTAGAACACAGAAGCGTCAAAGTTTTCAGCACAATTACTCTGACCACAAGAACCCCTCATTTCCAAAACACTGCAGTAGGTAGAAGCTGGTAGGAGTGCCTCAACCATTAGCAATGAATATCGGGTTCATCACACTTTCAGGCCTCCAAAGTAACAGAAAAACTTTACAGTTCCATTACCAAAGCCCTACAAAGAAAAGATGAAGGACCTAGGTCAGCTTAGACTATGTAAATATTTCTCCATAACCTTTCTCACCAGGTTCAGATGTCTTTTTCAGATTCAATTTTATAACATCTCATAGAACTAATGATAGCAACATATTGTTTTGTCACTGTAAATACAGAAGCAAGGAAACTACTCTTCCTCTGAAAAAAATAAAAGGGGAGCCTGGCTTAGAATTAGGAGAATGTGAAAGGAGGCAAGCTGTCAGTCCTCAGGCACCACCTACCTTCTCCAGCTCTCGAAGGCTAGCTGCAAAGCTGCTCGAGTCAGGACGGTAGAGGGGACACTGGAGGTGCTGCGGGGGCTGGCTGTGCAGAGATTCGGCTGCTCGAATGGGAGCGATCCGGGGAAATGCATCTGCAGGGCAAGAGCGCAGTGGTCACATGTTGACTCTTATCGTTCCCAACCTCAAGTAGACCCTCCCTCCCCCCAAAACAGAGATGCTAACTGAAGACGGGCAAGGCATTAGAAGCTAAGCTGGAAAGGGTGGAAGCCAAAGCAGTGGGGAAGAGCTGGATGGGCTGGGACAGAAAGCTGTGTGGGCTCGTGTAAGCTGTGAAGGGTGGGTGGGGGCGTTTAGCCCCAGGAAAGGGGGAGGCAGCAGCTCACTAACCTGACTAAGGCGACTACTTCAGGGCCTGCACCAGCCTAGAGCGATTCCAACTTCTCCCACCTCGAAGTGAAGTGCCGGTAAGGCAGCCTTGGAAATAGTGACTCGCTTAACTTGCCCAGGAAGAGCAACGATTTTGCCAAGCAAGTAGATTTTGTCAGGCAAGTAGAAAAGAATGCTGATTTCATTCATTTTATTCCTTGGGCACTGGGGGCTGGTCAAGCAGGTATGGGCTACTGAATGCTTGGTACTTATTTACAAGGCTGCAGTAAATGCTAAAAGCTTAGAAAGACCACAGAACTTTGAAAACCAGCAACATATTAAACCTCCTCACTCTACTGAAATTAAGGCAGTTTCCTAAGTGATACTGACTCAAGGATTGCAAACAAGTTTCAGTAGCAAAGAGACAAAAAAAAAATCCAACAGTCTTTTATCTCTACCAAAAATCAGATTTGCCTCCATAAAGAAAACAGGCTAAAATAACTAGTGCTTGGCCTCATTTCCAAGGAGTTCTGGTCCAGCCAAGGGGATATGATTTAAGCTTTCTCCTAAGTTCTTTTATTTCCATAAATAGATCTCTCCCATCCGTCAAAAGTGTTTCACTTTGTACTCCCCACTCTTGCAAGTCTTGCCTCTAAGCTAAGCTAACCTGGGGCATGGGGTGGAGGAGGCGGAGGTAAGGGGAAAGACTGCAGGGAAGACCCCATCGGAGCCACAAGGACAGATGTAGGCAGCGTCCCACTGATATCATCTAGAAGAGAGAACAAAAGCAAGAGGTTCAGAAATATGGGCACAGAATGCGCACAGGGAAGGCAGAGGAGAGGGAAAAGGATCATCAGGCTGCCCTCTGGGGCAAAATGGCCTGAGCTTCACCCTGCCTTTTTTGCACAGAGGGCCACAATCATCTTAATCTGGTTTCCTTTGCTTGAAAGTAGGAAAGTAAGGATATCCCCAAAGCTGCCCACTGGCAGTAGATTCAGAACAAGATAAATACTCTTTATAAATAAATAAAGATTGAAATAATATATGGACAGGAGATGTTACAGCATGCAGGTAAGAGACCCATTTAAGCACTTTGGAGATGAGAGGGGTGCTGAGAATGGGACAAGAAATATAATAACTGGGTCATCATTAGAAACCCAATAGTCTGTTTGGTTCCTGGCAAAGAACAACAGGTCGATAGAGC
Organism: Capra hircus; assembly: GCF_001704415.2. Taxonomy (NCBI): domain Eukaryota; kingdom Metazoa; phylum Chordata; class Mammalia; order Artiodactyla; family Bovidae; genus Capra; species Capra hircus. The sequence goes on along the minus strand of NC_030826.1, from coordinate 38,665,438 downwards.
TCACCCTCCCACAGGGCAAGAAGGAAGAGGGGAGGAAACTATACCTAGGAGGCTGAGGCTTCGTCTTGGAGGAGGAGGGGGAGTTGGAGGGTGTGGAGAGGTCAGGCCCCGCTGAGAGATGTCCACATCCACAAGTGACACTGTTTCACCTGAAGGATTCATGGAGCAAGCATGTTACAGTAGCACCTTGCCCAAAGCCAAGGCCAGGAAACAAAAGGAGGCAGAGAGCAAGCAAGGGACGCCAGAGGTCCATGGCTCTCAGGAAGTGCAAAATCTAATGCTCCCACGGCTGGAATCCCCCCAGTCCAGGTACCTGAGAAGTCAATTTTAAAATCCATTATTCCTTTAAGAAGTCTTCTTTATTCAAATGGAACCCACACCATTTATTTTTATAGATTTGTGTATCAATTTTTGCCTCAGGGAGCAAGGCAAGCAACTTTTTACAAGCCCAAATGGACAAGGACAGCAAGCACCATTAAAATATAAGAACTGTTACGCTGAATCCAGATAAAGGTCCCAATGTTAGCCCCAACTTCTTCCTAAATGGGGCTTTCCACATCGAGATTTTCCAGTATAGTCACTCCTAAGAGGCCCAACCATTTCAGATATCAACTAACTCCTAACAGCTGAGGCTACAAAGGCTGAAAAGTGCATTTACAATCCTGATAATTAATTATTTCCACAGTCAGGCAAAAGTCAGGTAAGCTTAGAGGAAGCTTCTCAGTAGGAACTGTGGGGGGCGGGGGGGAGGTACACATGGTTTCTCTTACTTTCCAGCATGTTATGCAGTTCTGTTCTCTACCATATTCACTCCTTGCCATCCAGCACAGCTACCCTCTCTTCTTATGAATCACCAGAGAATGAAGGCTATTTTATCAACCTTCTGTTGAAGGTCGCAAAGAGTCAGTTTGTTTTGGTAGATCTTATCCACAAGTCAGAATTTGGGATTTCTCTAATTTGGCCCTTAGGGTGTTATTTCCAACACCTTTTTCTTTTGTAGGAAGCTGAATTAGCCCCTAGCTAGAATCTTAATGTTTCCCAGTTAAGAAAATGAGGTAACAAATATCTCTAAAAGACCAGAAACTGGGCATTCAGAATCTAATACAGTTTGTGGTGTTTTGTTTTGTTGTTTTTTTCCCTCCAACAAAGGTCTTGAACACTAAGATAAGCAGAAAAGCTCTTCCAAAAGTCATCAGTGGAACTTCTAGAATTCATCACACAGCTTACTGAGGGCCTAGCTGCCCAGGGCTTCCCTTGTGGCTCAGCTAGTAAAGAATCTGCCTGCAATGTGGGAGACTTGGGTTCCATCCCTGGGTAGGGAAGATCCCCTGGAGAAAGGAAAGGTTACCCACTCCAGTATTCTGGCCTAAAAAATTCCATGGACAGTCCAAGAGGTCTCAAAGACTCAGACAGGAATGAGGGACTTTCACTTTCGCTTTAGCTGCCCAGAGCAATGCAATGAGCCCAAGGTGCCGGAAGGGTCAGAGAGGTCTAGCTTGTAGGTAGTATAGCACTTAAAGGAAATAATTCAAGAGAGCTAAGGTTCTTTGAAATAAGAACATGGGACCTGAAACTACAAATGTGGGTTTCATTACTTTAAAAGGGAAACAACTACTAACTAGAAAGACATTCTGCTACAGGGTAAGATCCTTTAATTCCTTGCTTGGGCTAAGAACAGAGGACCTCCTTCTCCACCAGTGCCTATTACAGGCACCAAACTCACCTGTTCTGACAGTTCACAGCAGTCTACTCAGTAATGGGGGTTCCACTAGACTGTTGAACATTTTCCTGAAAATGTCCAGTCCCAGATCATAATTCTTGTAATCATCTTTTTCAAGGGACACAATATCCAAGAGTTTGAAACTAGGATTAGGTTTAAAGGATTCTCGGCCACACCCAGTGAGGAGCACTCAGTTTTTGAAACTTGAGGCTGTGTGCTTCAGATGTCCTTTTCTACAGCTCACTCAAGCAGAAACTCCACACCTGACTCACAGAACAAAAGGTTTCCCTCTCAGAAAAACCTCCCCTTCAAAGGAGAAGGTGAAAGGATATTTGACCACTTTCTTACTTTAGCAACTGTGTTCCCCCGCTGCATGAGGAGAGACTTAAATTAGATCCAATAAGAACGCTTAACAGCTGCAAGAACTGTTAGCCCCCAAAATGAGTAAGACAAGAGTTCATGTGATTCCCCTTTGCCCAAAGTCTTTAAAAATAGACCAGTTCATTGTGGATCATGTTTATTAGATAATCCATGAACTCCCTTTGGAAGCAGGTACAGGAACTGTATGACTTCCAGAGTCCTTTATGTGCTATGAGCCTATAAATTTGTATTTCCTACTTTTAATTTACAAGTGATGACCCTGAACTAAAGCCTGCATAACTGCCAGGGCCACCTAATTACCAGCAAGCAGTCTCTACCTCAAACTATAAAGCATCCAAAATTAAGAACACATTCCACACCTTAAAAATAGTGTCACCCCAAACCCAGCAGGCACGGAATGAAGAAAATAACTGCAGACATGCCTGCAGCTCCCTCTGCGATGCATCTGCAAGTGTTTCCTGACACGTCTCAGAACAGTCCTGCTTTTAGATGTTAAAGAAAAAGAAACAGATCACCTACCTGTGAACAGCGGGCTGAAGGAGACTGGAGAAAAGGCACTTTGAGTTCTTGTCAACCTGGGTTTCCTGAGGGGTGAGAAAGCACACAGAGAATGAGGCGGAGAATGCACACACATGCATTCAAATCACTGCAGCACTCAATCCCAGATGCACTGAAAAATAAAGCAAACCCGAGTCACTGTCAACCACACTTTAAAGACTAAAATTTAAAGAGGGAAAAATAATTAAGGCGATTCCTTAGATAGATTTGGCTACAGAATTCACCAGCCTACAAAGCAATAAGAAATCTCTTTGGAGCTTTCCACACTCATCACCTTAAAAGAGTAAAACATCTTGAGTGGTAATTAGTAAGTCCATTTCTAGGGGAAGAAATTCAGATGCAGAGTTGATTCTCACAGGAAAGCCAAGAGAAAGGCTCTTGACCTGAATAGGTGCCTCTTCAGAGCACCAGCTTTCCCTCTGGGCCTGCTCTTAGGAGCAGGAGGTCCCAAAGTGAACCAGGCAAGATTTTTGGATTTGAGAATAGAACTACAGGATATAATGCAATCTTCAACCAGTAAGGCCTCTGATTTTTGCAAAATGTCCCCAAGCCACGAGTCAAAGCCAAAGGCCAACAAGGGAGCCTCTTCAAGTTAAGATGCTCTGCCTGGCACCCAAAGAAGGTGCCTCTTCTTTTTTGAGCTGCGAGTCATAGACTCCCCACCACCCCATGCCTGTTCTTGATGCTGCTCCCAAACCAGCTGGAAATCCCAGATCTCTGAAGACACACCAAAGGTAACTTCATATTGCACCAATTTCAACTGGTTTTGGGTGAGAAATGAAATGAAAGGAATCCAAAAGACTGATAAAAGTCTTTCTGGCTAGAAATGTGCTAATCACCTCAGGATGACTGAACTGACTATAAGGGAAAGAAGTGGAGGTGATGAAAATATGCTATATCTTGATTGTGGAAGAGGTTATGATTTTGACATCTGTCAAAATTAACAGAACTAAGCAACGAAAAAAAGGTGAATTTTAGGTGGTATATAAATTGTATCTCAACAAATCAGCCCTTAAAAAAAAATCCACAGCCAAATTAAATGCCTGACTCCACACCTTAGAGCTGGCTCACTTTCCAAAATTACTCTCACCCAAAGGTTTAAATAAAACTTCAACTGAACCAAGAGATGGGGAAAAGCAAAGAAAATCCAAAATGAAATCCTACTTTGAATTATTTGACTTTGGAAGATCTTTATGCATTTATGTTTTAACACAGATGTCTGTGCTTCTCAGAACTCACTTCAAACAGAATTTCAAAACCATACTGTGAAGCCCTTACTCAGAAATAGCTGAGATGCTGGATTCCCTTTCCTGACCCATCTCACACTCCCTCTGTAGCCGCCTCCATGCTGAGACTTGAGAAGTCTAATGACGTGCCCACTGTGAACGCCCCGCCCACAGCACACACAGGAGAGGTTGGCTGCACCAGAAAAAGACAGGAGCACACACAGTCCCTCTATTTATAAAAGTTGCTTGTGGCAGTCTGCAGCTTAGTCCCAACACTCCAGAGGTCTGGGATGGAAAATGAATTCCACTGGACATTAACTTTAAGACCGAAGAATGTCCAAGCTGATTTTTATTCGGTAACTTGCCGATACATTAAACTCAGCAAGCAGAAACCTGAAGCACTGGCCTCTCAGAGGGTTCACACCTCAGCCATTTGGCTGTTTGCCTCTTTTCAAAGGAAGCTGCAATGCTCTGCCATCTGCCCATCCTGAGGACGAAGCTCCTCAGTGCCAAGCGCTGAAGAACAGCAGCACCCAGTGCACACATCCTGCCGAGGCCTCCTCGCTCCAGCCCATCTTCTCCCCACTCCCGACATTTTGAAGAAGAAAGTCATAGTTTCTAGGATCTAGAAAAAGAAATATATACGACTCTAAATCCAGGCAGAGCCATTTGAGGGTCTCAGAATGGTTTTTTTCTGACAAATAAGGAAGCTTAGAGAGGTAGAAGGTCTAAGAGGCTGACAGGCCAATAACAAATCTGAGTGCTCCCTTCTCTCTTTGGGGAGATATTGTCTAACTAAAAATCCAAAGCAGTTTCTGTCTCAAGGATCCTGAGAGCACTCTAATGGCAGTCATTCATGAAAAGACCAATCTAGACAACTATAAAACACAAAGCAAGGGAATGATTAACATAAAATTGAGGATGGTGGTTACACTGGGGGAGGGCGGAGTTGTAATCAGGAAGCCACACTCAGGGGTCTTCAAAGATACTGATAACATTTTGTCAAGCTTAGTGATGGTTACCTAAATATACATTTCATTATTATTATAGTATATACATTTTATAAATTTCTTTTTGTATATCTGAAACACTTAAAATAACCATTCTAAGCTAGATATGCTGTTGTTTGGGAAGCAACAAGAATGATATGGCTCCATATAAAATTTTTAACTAACCCTTCTATACGACATTCCCATATTATTCTTCTCCCCAAATCACCTTGACAAGCATTAGGGTACAAAGTTAAGCCACTGTAACTCTGCCAGCGGACCACTTGCATCTTAGCAGCAGAAAGACCTGAAGGGTGATGTCGGGTAGGACATGGTGGGCTATACCTAAGGTGGCAAGCAGAAGACCTTAGGTCTTCTCTGCGGCTAGCAGTCCTTTGTGTCAGCTACGCACTGCTTGTGCTGTGAGTAACAAAGACATAGGATGTCTCTGTCCACTTCCGTTCTGCAAATTACTAATTAAATGGCAACAGATCTGTGGGATAAAAGGAGTTAAAAACATTAGACTAGACAGGCTGACAACACATTGATATAACTACTGGCCACTTTTCAAATTCCTTGAAACCTAAAATACAAACAATGACATAGTAATGCTCTTTCTCTCTTGTCCATAAATCCCTTCTACAGTGTCCTAAGACTTACACATGTCCTTTGCTAACTTTTAAAGTAGGATCCAAATATCAGGTTTTGCAGCCGCAATTTACCTCTGCCCCCGTTAAAGCATACAATGCCAAGTCAGCCAGCCTGTGCCATTTCCAACACATCACAAGCCAGTGTCTGTTCATGTGCTACAGGCACAAAAACCATGTGCTCATTTTTAGTTCCAATACACAGACATCTGTGCAACAAGGTCAGATCCAAAACTCCACCATAAACCAACTAAAGAACCTATGGAGGGAACTTGCAGGGAAAAGCCCAGAGGGGCAGCCGAAGGTCTAAAACCTTAGAAATGATGTCAGTGGGCAAAACGTAAAGGAGTAAAAGACGCAAGACTCAAATGGACAGAGACTTCTAAAGCCAGGTTGCTCATTCCAAAACAGAGCTGCCAACCACAACCACTTCAGGGAAAAATAGTTGAAAAGATCAACAGAATATGGACCCAAAACCTAAACATAAAGGCAGACCCTCTTCACCACACCATAAAATCATTTTTCTCTCAGTATGTCATGCTCTTTCTCAAAAAGACTCCCTTAGACCCAAAGACTCAAGAAAACAGAGAAAAGGGTTTCTCATGTCTGCCAGGTCTATTCATGACAGCAGGGCCCCAAACTGATGCCAAGGCAGCCTCTCTTTCCAAAATTGTATCTTTTTCCCCAAACAAATAGATAGGAAACCACTACAAAACTGTTCTCCATTTTTCCACCCCACAACTATGAAGACTGCCAGCAATAGCCTCAACCGTTAAGTAAGATTAAAAAAAAAAAAAAAAAAAAAACCTTGAGAAATGAACAAGGCACCCATTTCCAACCAAATGTGTATTATGGAATGCTTCAAAAAAAGTCGGGTTGAATGCTATTTCTCACCAAATACAAAGGAAGATAATCAGCTAAACATATGTGAACCAGACAAGGGAACTTCACTGGTTTTCCTGAAATAGCAATCCTATATAACACTGAAGCCCACAGGCATCAAGCCCAGCTCTCTGAATTTCAACATATGTGTGTTACACAGCCTAGCCCAGTTCTCCAGAACAGAAACCTGATTAGCTGGTGAGCCCATGTATTCCTTCACTTCAAGAGTTCTCTAAGCTAACTCATACTAGACCTCAGGACCTAAGACTCTGTATCCAGGAAGGCCAACTTAGCAGACTCCAAAGTATCTGAAAGGAACTAAAGTCTTGCTTAATGTTAAAATATGAGGGACTTCCCTGGTGGTCCAGTGGCTAAGACTGCAGGTGGCCTGGGTTCAATCCCTGGTCAAGGAACTAGATTCTTGTGTCCCGCAACTAAAGACAGCAGCCAAATAAATAAGTAATTTTTTTTTAAAATATGGAAACTGTTAAGCCTTGTAAAGTGACCATCGGGGGACTTCCCTTGTGGTTCAGCAAGACTGTGCTTCCACCGCAGGGGTGCAGGTTAGTTTCTCTGGTCAAGGAACTAAGATCCTACATGCCATGCAGCACTGCCAAAAAAATTCACAAAATTTAAAATAACGGCGCGAGGGCTTCCCTGGTGGTCCAGTGGTTGGGAGGCAGCCTGCCAGTGCAGGGGACACAGGTCCAATCCCTGCTCTGAGAAGATCCCATATACCCTGAGGCGACTGCTGACTCAGTGCTCCGGAGTCCACAAGCCACAACTACTGAAGCCTAGAGGCTGTGCTCCGGAACAAGAGAGGCCACAGCAATGAGAAGCCTGTGCACTGCAACGAAGAGTGGCCCCCGCTCACTGAAACTAGAGAAGGCTGGTGCACAGCAATGGAGACCCAGCACAGCCAAAAAAAAAAAAAAAGCCCGTTGGAGATACTTTCTCGTGACAGCTGTGGGAAAGGCAAATACTGAGAAGAGCAAAGAGAATCATGCCTAGAGGTTACTGCAAAAGCCCCAAATTATACAGCAAAGACTGCAGAGACTCATAATTAACTCCAACCAACAATAAGAAGGCAGGCATACACCTTCTGGCGAAGGTCTGACATTTCTCATGGCTTCCAGGTCCTACCAATCGAAACAAGAGAACAAGCTAAAAATTCAAACTTATCCTTCCTCCCAACAGGGCAGACTTACTGAGGTGTAGATCCATAGAAATCACAACTACCCTGGCCAGACTTATCAAGTTTCTCACAGCTGCAAGACTGCCAGCAAGACTGGCACATAGTAAGCTATGGAAAAGCTAACGAGAAAATCTAACAGTACCAAATCCTAAGCATTTTTAAAAACTTCACCAGTTCTATTTTACTACCTCTCCTCCAAAGGCAAAAAATATATTCCATCTCAATTTCTCTTGTCTTCACTCTATTCCTATAAGGTCAAGAACAAGACAGGAATCACTTCCATTTTACAGATTAAAAAAGGAGGGAAGCATGAAGAAAACAAAATCGGCCTGCATCTCACAGGTGATGTTGGAGTCCTACAAGGAATCCAGATGTTCACATTCTCTGTACAACATGCTGCCTCCTAAGAGCAGTCAACCAAACGTTCATACATGAATACCTAGCTCCTCTCCAATTCATCAGAAAAAGTTCTTGGACCAAAAAATGTAATTCTCCAGTGCCCGGAACTCAGCTTCTTTGCAGAGCTACAGACCAATTCACTCTGCAGGAGAAATCGGTATTGTGCTTAGCGTGAGGGTTGGTGACAGAGCCGCCAATGACCATTAAATTCTGTTTCCAAAGGCAAAAACCGTATAATGTTATACGCCTTTTCCTCTTCCTAATCTATTAGACGTTGCAGCTAATTTCACGCCACACCTCATATTTGGTGTCTCTGGAATCTTAGACCAAGTCCTGATCAATATGGAACAAAGGCAGGACAAACCACAAGAAAATTAGCAATCTATCCTAGGTCATTACCCACAGCTTCAATCCTGCCCTGCCCCCAGCAAATGAAAATTTCATCTACACCGCTAAGTGGAGCATCGAATGCAGAGTCTACCAGAAAAAAGCTGCTTCAGCAGCCACACGCTTTTTCAGACCTGAGCTCCCAGCATGAGTTTATTGGGAGGCAAATGGTGAAACATACGTTTACCTGAAGGGACAACACACATCAAATTACTGGTTTCTTCAGGGAGTTTAGGTTTTATCTGATCCCAAGATGAGACACTGGCAAGGTGTTCAGAAAAGACAACAAAATCAAACTGACCAGGAATTTCCTGGAGGTCCAGCGATTAGGACTCCACACTCCACTGCAGGGAACACAGGTTCCATCCCTGAGTCAAGGAACTAAGATTCCCCAGGCCATGCAGCCAACAAGAATAACAAAAAAGTGACCCCATACTTTCCTCTTGGAGTAAAGATCCTTTGAAAGGAGAAGTCCATGGATGAGTGATTTTCAGTCCAGATCATATGCGGGAGTTTGTTTTTTTTTTTTTTTTAATTCAAATCTTGGGGCCATCTGATCTTTTCCCAAAGCTCCCCACGTGATTCTGGTGCATAGTAAAATTCTCAATTTGTCTACCTGTTTTTCAGCCTTGGGTTGTGGCCACTGGTGCATCTCATGAATCCATCACATGAGCTGCACCAAAACCAATTCCAAACGTTCTAAGAACCCATTCAGCAGTGCAAACCACAATGGCAGTTACCAAAAGAGAAAATCTAACACTGGATGTCAGAGAGCTGTCTGCACTTCAGAAATGCAGAAAAAAAATCTATGTCTAAGTTTGGAATTTTCATCAGCTGGGGTGGAATTCACGTACAGGTGGCCCAGTGGTATAGAATCTGCCTGCCAATGCAGGAGATGCAAGAAATGCAGTTTCGACCCCTGGGTGGGGAAGATCTCCTGGAGGAGGAAATGGCAACCCATGCCAGTATTCTTGCCTGGAGAATTCCATGAACAGAGGAGCCTGGTGGGGGGCAAAGAGTCAGACAGGACTGAGTATGCATGCACACCATACTTAGAATTCTCATACAGGTTTGAGAACAAGGCTATTTTCTATTCTCACAGTGGTTAGCACATAGGCTTGAGATATCAAGTATGTCTAAGAAACCAATCAAGAAAACATTAAAATTTTGACTAGAGATGCCCAGTTGACTGCTGGCCTACAACTACACAAGTCTGTCACATCATTTGCATGCATGAGTGTGAAGGGGGTGCGTTGCTGGTACACAGAAAGAATAAGCAAGGTGGTCAAACTCAAACTTTCTGCCCCAAAGGCCACACCTTTCCAGCAAGCTTCCTGCCAGGGGTAATGGTAGACACAAACCTTGAAAAAACTTTAAAAGCTGGGCCGGGGCGGGGTGGTTTCAAATCATCGCCCAACTAGAGAAATGCTAACCAGCTGAGAAGTCGGGGTGGGGGTGGGAGGGAGTGAAGGCTGCTCCCACAAACAGCTCTGACCTATTGGGCGATATTACCACCTTTAGCCCCAAGTCTCTGCCTCCTGATGAAGGCCACATCTTAAGAACTGTCAGGATCTTTTTTTTAGCAGTAGAATAAAAGGGAAATGAAACGAGAAAAGTAAGTTTGTCAGCCAACCCCAATGCCCCCGAGCCGGTCTCACCTCCCCGCGTCCAGCTCCCGGCCCGCAGAGCCGCCCATGTCTGTCAGGCTCGCAGCTGAAGCAGCCAGCTCTCCAGAAGGCCTCTTGCCGGCCCCATCCCCACCGCCAGAGCCACCGTTGCAGCTCTTCGTGCGAAACAGGCGACTGAGGCGGATTTTGAGGGAGCCCTTCCGAGAAAGGCCGGCGAGTGGCCGGAGGGGCCCAGGAGGAGGCGGTGGCGGGGGAAGCTGCTGCGGCTGCTCCCCTCGACTCAAGCGCCCGGGAGGGACCAAGTCCTGCATCGGGAAGGGCACCGGGGGTAACTCAGGGCCAGGGGGCTGCAGTAGAAGCCGGCCGCCCCCTCCTCCTCCGCGGCCCGGGCTGCTGAGCTCCTCTTCCGAGCAGCTGTTAGTCTCCAGGCTCTCTGCCTCCGACTCCAAGCCCTCCAGGACCAGCAGCGCGTCGCTCGTTTCCGTGGGGTCCTCCCCGGCCTGCGGGGCGGCAGCAGGCGGCTGGGGCTGCGGAGGGGGCGGCTGCGGGGGACACGGGCACGGGCAGCAACCCCCGCCGACCGTCTTGACCCCCGGCCCCGCCGGCTGCCCGAGCCCCAGAGCGGCCAACTGCGCCTCTAGTCCAGCCGCCGGGCCCCAGGTCCGCTCCAGCGCCAACCCCGGCGGCAGGGCCTTGGGGTCCAGGGCACAGCGGTGCCGGGGACACAGCAGTTCCGAGGGTCCCGGCTCCTGGGCCGCCTCCGCGTCCTCCTCCTCCGGCGGCCGACCCACGTTGCGGAACACCATCAGCTGAGGTGGCCTGGAGCCCCGCGGGCCGGGCCGCGCGAGGAAGGGTGGCGGCGCGGGGCCATGGCCCGGGGGCGGCGGCGGCGGGCCTGGCTCGGGGGCCGCCTCTCCATAGCCGAGCAGGCGGCTCAGGACGCGGTACGAAGCGGCCGCCGCCGCCGCCTCGCCATCCCGGAGCTCGGCCCCCTGCATCGGAGAGAGGGAGGGCGGGCGGCTGGGAGCCGGGCTGGGGTGGGGACTACGGGCCCCGCCGGAGCCCCGCCCGCCGCGGCCCCCGGAGCGACAGCGCTAACGGCCGCCGCGGCCTCTGCCTCATAGAGGGGGCCGGGGGCGCGCGGAGCCCAGCGCGAGCCCAGGCCGCGCGTCGCCGCCACCGAGCACCACCCCCCCTAGATGGCGTCACTTCCGGGAGATGGTGGTCACGCCCCGTCCCCCAGGGCTTGCTCGCCCTGGCCTCTTCAGAGAGTGACGTTGCGCGAAGCCTGGGCAGCTATTGGTCGTGAGCTGCTTCTCGCCTGGGCTTTAGTCCTCAACCCCGACCCTGGTTTTTCACTTCCCAGGCGCTCTGGGCGAAACCACCCCTTCGGGTGAGGGTAAGATGGGATGGCCCTGGAAAGCCTGGTATCGTCCTGGGAGAGAGCCGCTGGCCTTGGGAGGACAATACCTCTGGCTCTGGTCCTACCTATGCAGCTTGGGATGTGTGACCGTGGCCGGGTCATTTGTTCATTGACTGTATCCCCGCCTTGGCATCCAGTGAATATTTATAGAATGACACATGAGAAATATGTTCTAGAGCCAGGCTGTGCTGATAAATGTTGAACAGCAGACTGAAAAGGGGAATGTATGCATATAATATATACGTACATAAATTGTACTGATGCTTCCTGGTGGCTCAGAGGTTAAAGCGTCCACCTGCATCTGCCCGCAATGCGGGAGACCTGGGTTCGATTCCTCGGTCTGGAAGATCCCCTGGAGAAGGAAATGGCAACCCACTCCAGTATTCTTGCATGGAGAATCCAATGGACAGAGGAGCCTGGTGGGCTGCAGTCCACGGGGTCGCAAAGAGTCGGACACGACTGAGCGACTTCACTCACTCACTCACTCACTCAAAGGATATGTAGCACAGAATTTACAAATAATAATGTATATTTGCAAATTCTTTATAACCAATTTATCCTCACAAAATACTTTCATTGATTTTTGCCAAACTCCTATATGGGTAGCCAAACTGGTTTCGGTTGAGGGGGGGAATGTAATTGCAACATGGTTATTAGTTGATGTCCTCTGTGTCAGTGTAAGAAAAAAATGAATAAACAGAGACATCTTAAGTGTCAATTATGGGAGCAACTTCCTTGCTGATCAGAAAACAGTTTTCAAATAACTGAAAGAATGTTTCCTCAAGCTTTGTCTATCCAGAACGTAGTGGCTACAGACATAATACATTCATTTAAAATCGGAATTATTCTTCATCACTTTCTTAAATCTAGATAAAGAAACAATAAATCAAGTCCCTTTTTGTAGTCTTTGCCAATTCTATGGTGCAAAGATTCCCACCAAGGCTGGTTTCAATCTACCATCCTGACTTTATTGAATACAGAGAATACTGTTACGTGGTAGTTTCATATTATGTAGCAGAAACAGTAATACAAATAGCCTCAAGAGCACAGGTAAATAATAACAGATTATTAAGAAGTGATGAGTTTGGGGAATTTATTACGTTTTTAATACATTTAATTATACGTTTGTATGGTTTAAGTTTCAATAATTGGCTGTGTTTAACAACTGGCTTACAGAATTTCTGAAATTTTAACAGTTGTCTTTCACAGGCCAGTCCCACATCACCACTACACTTCAGTTTTCTCATCTGCAAACTCAGATAAGGATTGCTCCTTTGCTTACCTGCAAGCATGCTGTGAAGATCAAATAAAATCAAGCCTGTGTAGAGGAGGTGTGACTGGAGGCAGGGAGACCAGTTTCTGCAGTCATCCCATGAAGAGATGTTGAGGATGCAAAGGATAAGGAGGAAGGATCGTCTAGCAGTATTTAGCAACTTTAGTACCTGAAGGTACATTGAGGGGTAGATAGTCTAGCCATCTGCTCTGAGTTTTACAGCCAGAGAGACCTTTTAAAACTGAACATTCACCAGTAGCCTGTGATTATAACCCTCTGTGTTTTTTCGTTGTTCTTAGGCTAAAGATAGAACTTCTTAAGGAGGCCTATGGGGTCCTGTGTGATCTGACCCCTGCTTCTCTGGCCTCATCTTTCACCAAGCTCCACCCTGTTCTCTCTGCCCTGCAGTTCCAGTAGCCCCCTGGGTCAGGCTCACACACTTTATGGCCATCACATACGTGATTCCCTTTTCTTGAAAGGCCTTTTCCCTCCATTTTTTGCTTCCTACTCATCCTTCAAGTTAAGCTTACTCCTTCCTACCTCAGGGAAATCTCCTTGCCTGGGTAATTCCTCCTCACCGAGTCCTAAGACTGCTCTTTTGCTGCATTTAATTGCACAAGTGTGATTTGTCATCTGTCTGTGGAGTTATTTGATTAAAGTCTGTCTTCCCTACTAAACCTTCAGCTCCGTGAGAGCAGGGGTCTAGTTTGCATTTTGTCCATCATGGACTCTCCAGTGCCAAGGACTGCCTGGCACAGGGTAGGCCCTTGATACATGGAATGATTGTTCCATGCTTAGTGAGAGACTCCTGATACAAATTGATCTCTGATTCTGCACAACAGAATTAATAAGCTCCCCTGCCTATGAAAAAAACTGAAGTTACTTGCCTAAGGTCACACAGTCCAAAAAGGTGCAGTGGAATTCAAAACCAGTTCTGATTCCAGACTATATTTTCTACCTTCTCTCCCTCAGCTCCCTCTTAGGTGTCACTTAAATTTCTGGAGAAAAGAAGAGAAATTGCTATAGGATCATAGAACACCACTCCAGTACTCTTGCCTGGAAAATCCCATGGATGGAGGAGCCTGGTAGGCTGCAGTCCATGGGATCGTGAAGAGCCGGACTTGACTGAGCAACTTCACTTTCACTTTCATGCATTGGAGAAGGAAATGGCAACCCACTCCAGTGTTCTTGCCTGGAGAATCCCAGGGACGGGGGAGCCTGGTGGGCTGCTGTCTATGGGGTCACAGAGTCAGACACGACTGAAGCAACTTAGCAGCAGCATAGAACACCAGAGGCCTAAGAAGATTACCCAAACAAAACCCTGGTTATTTCTGGAAAATTCTGGCTGGGGAACAGATGACCCCATCAATGCAAGGTCTTGAAGCTCTGCAGCACCCTCTGCTGTCCAGCTAATTTCTTGGCCCCAGAGGGAAGCCGGCCATGTCTGCCCCCTGGGTTATCTCCACCAGCCGAGAACACACAGAGGCCAGGGCAAGGAATGCTGCCTTTCTCCATTTCCCTTAATATCCAGGCCTGTAGCCCAGTTCCTGGGAAAAATATTGAAAAATAAGTTCCGAGTAAAGAAAGTGTATTTTTGTGTGAGTTGGATTTGTGTGAGTGTGTGTTGGGTGGATTTTGTGTCCATAGATACCTTTTTCTTGGGCTATATAAGTTGTCTCTGCAGTGGTAGAACCCTAGTTTTAAAGGTTTGCAAAGAACAACACAGAATCTAAACCAGTCTTGAGTTCACGCAGTCATTCAGCAGCGGCTTCAGGAGTGCAGTGACGAGTGAAACAGGCACAGTCTCTGCCCCTCTGGAGCTTGCCGTCTAGTTTGAGTCCTAGTCCTGCCACTTCCTGAACATATTACCAAGAGCAAATAATTAAACACCTTTGAACCTGTGTTTCATTTGTAAAAATAGGTCAATCCCCCCATGATGGGGCTGTTGTAGGGATTAAATGAAAACTTAACATGCAAATGCTACGTGCGTGTGTGCTAAGTCACCTCAGTTGTGCCAGACTCTTTGCAACCCTGTGGACTAGAGCCTACCAAGCAGGTCGGTTCTTTACCACTAGCGCCACCTGGGAAACAAATGCTACAGTGCTATACAAACATTAGTTGTTACTATGAAAAACTTCCTGGAGGAAAAAACAACTATTATGTCTTTACCAAAAGTGTCCTGTTGGCTCTTGGCTAACAGTAACCAGTAATACCAAGAACATGGAATGGGGCACTTGCTCACCACGCCTGCCCCCTGCCATCCCTCTCTCTGTTAGCACATGGAATCAGAGAGGCAAAGGAGGGAACTATGGATGTGTGATACGGTCTGACCGCAGTGACCACTTGCTGTAGGCATTATAGGGATTTTGTGGGGGGTTGTCCTCTAGCCTCCATCTTTTCCTCCACCCTTTACTTTCCCAGTGAGGGTTCCAAAGCAGAATTATGTTTGTAGAGGCCATGTGTAAAGCAAGGGAGGTTTTTAGCAACCACCATCCAACCCTTCCTACCTGTACTTGGGGATCTGGGGCATCAAAGACTTCAGAAGGAGGGTGGGGCCGAGTGGGAAGGAAAGAAACTACCAGATAACACAAGCACAGGAGCCAAATCAGTGGGTGTTGGATCAGCAATGGAAAGGTGGTGGAAGAAGGACGAGAGGACGGCTAAGGCTATGTTTGGTGGCTGACTTCAAGAATCCATACCCTTCTGGATCCGAGGAAGCTGCCTCAGACAGTGCTAACTCTGGGCTTTCCAGTTACTGTGTCCAACAGGGAGAGGGATGTGGTGGGTAAGAAGACTGAGAAAAGCAGGAGAGGTTAGCCACGGTCTTCACGAAAAAGAAAGAAAACAGGGCTGAGGAGGACAAAATGAAGGTGAAAAAAGCAGACAGAAAACTGTCTACTCTCTTACCCAACTCCACCCCCACCAGGACTCCCCCACCTCCAGGCGTTTGTTGTTTGTTGTTTTGTTTCACTTTGGCCACACTGCTTGGCATGCAGGATCTTAGATGTTCCCCAACCAGGGATCGAACCTGTTTTCCTGAAGTGGAAGTACAGAATCTTAACCACTGTGATGCAGGAAAAGGAAGGCTCCCCTGGGTGGGGTAGTGGACATCTGCTCCATCACAAGCAACAGCGTGATCCTAGGGAAGTTGCTTCAGCTCTGGTCCTTGCTTTCCTCCTCTATAGTGAGGCTTTCTTGAGGTCTCTAAGGATGAATAACAGGGTGATGGTACGGGGTTCATGTTTTTGGATCCAAAAGAGTGTGGATTCTTGAAGTCAGCCACAAAACAAAGCCTCAGCCTTCTTCTTTGCCCCTCTTCCACCACCTTCCCATTGCTGATCCGACACCCACTGATTTGGCTCCCGTGCTCGTGTTATCTGGTAGTTTCTTTCCTTCCCACTCAGCCCCACCCTCCTTCTGAGGTCTTTGATGCCCCAGATCCCCAAGTACAGGTAGGAAGGGTTGGGTGGTGTTTGCTAAAAACTTCCCTTGCTTTACACGTGGTCTCTACAAACAACAACAACATCTGCAAACCAGGAAGAAAGCTCTCAGGAGGGAGTCAAATTGGTCAGCACCTTGATCTTGGATTCAGTAGCCTCCAGAACTGTGAGAAATATACTGTATTGTTTAAGCCACCCAGTCTATGGTATTTTGCTGTGGCAGCCCAAGCTGACTAATACACTGATGGTATAATTTAAGGCTGAGCCTGAGCGCCTGAACCATGAAAGCCAGTGGTATAGTTCTCGTCCAAAGAGCAGCAGGCTCAGTACTCAGGAAAAGTTGATTGCAGGTCTGAAGACAAGGGAAAAACCAATGTCCCAGGTGGGACATTGTAGGGGAGTCAGAGCTCTGGGTTTGAGTCTCAACTCAAATGGAGCAGCTAAGTGAATCTCTGAGCCTTACTGTTTGTGAAATTTTGATAAGAACATTCAGCACAGGTGGGTGTGAGGAAGATTCATTGAGATAACACACATGAAAAAGACTGTACATTGCCACAGTCTGTACACACACCAATTATGATTCTATTGAGCTCTTTGGCCCACCCCTCCCTGTCCCTAGTCTCAAATTCCAGTTTAGCAGCACGGTGTCAGAGTGAGGGGGGGCACAGGCAGCTAGAGCAGATTGCGGGGAGCTGCAGCTTGGCCCTTTATCATGGCCGTCGAAATTGCTGCCAGGAGGCTAAGTGGAGCAGAGGAGTGAAGAGAGGGGCACAGGCTCATCTGCGGTTGCTATGGTGCCCCATCCTGGATTTGCCCATCTCTCCTAATGGAGCAAAGGGCAGAGGGAGGGGGAAGGTGGGAGGAAGAGACAGAACTGCTGGTCCCTTGTCTCCCCTCCCTTCTGTGTCTCTCTGGAGCAGATGTACGGTGGGGAGTAGGGGGAGGGAGTCTGGATATTGGATAAGAGCGGGAGGGAAGAGTGGTGTGCCAGGATTAAGAGGGTTTGCAGTGAGGGGCCACACTGAGAGGGGAGGGAGCAGAGCCCTCATGCTGACGTCCAGAAGCCAGATGATGATGTTAGGAAAAAAAAAAAAAACACCAGAGCAAGACAGCGTAAGCATGAGAGAGAGAGAGGAAGAGAGGAAACGAGGATACGAGGTGTGGAAACACTGCAGCCAGCAAATTCTGCAGGCAGCCTGGACCCCAGGGCCCTGCAGGCTGCCCTGAGGATGGACACCAGGACAATGGCCATGCCTTCTCCGGCGGCAGGGCTGCTAGGCTGCTGTTTCCTCTTTGGCTGGGCTCTGGGGGTTCCAAGGACCCTCCGCTCTCTGCCTGCACTGTCCTCCAAAGTCAAGCCAGGGTCTGTACCCTTTTGGGTGCCCCCAGAGGGGGCTGAGGCAGCGCTGGCTTTTCTCTACTCTGGAGATCCTCAACAGCTGTCTGGGGCTAACTGCAGTGAGCGCTATGAAGCTCCTGGGGCAGGAGCCAGACCAGGGCTCCCCCCAGTCCTATGGAGGGCAGCAGGCACTGTGACCCAGGCCGCCAATTTCCTCAACATGCTGCTACAAGCCAACGACATCCGGGAGTCCAGTGTGGAGGAGGATGTGGAATGGTACCAGGCACTGGTCCGCAGTGTAGCCGAGGGGGACCCAAGGGCATACCGGGCTTTGCTGACTTTTAACCCTCCACCGGGGGCCAGCCACCTGCAGCTGGCCCTGCAGGCCACCCGGATTGGGGAGGAGACCATCCTTCAGGACTTGTCCGGGAACAGGGTGCAGGAGGAGAGCTCAACTGGAACACTGCACCCCACTGACCTGCAAAAGCGGGTGCTGACCAATGACCTAGGGAGCCTTGGCAGCCCCAAGTGGCCACAGGGGGATGGATATGTCGGGGACGTGCAGCACGTGAGACTGTCTCCTCCTTTCCTGGAATGCCAGGAGGGTCGACTGCGTGCCGGCTGGCTTATCACACTCTCAGCCACCTTCTATGGACTCAAGCCAGACCTCAGCCCGGAGGTCAGGTAAGCGGGTTTGTGCAGGGCTTGATGCTGTTGCGGGTCTGTGGAGGTGGCGGGGGAGTGGGGCTCCTAGATGTGCACAGGCTACTTGGTATGCACATGTGCGTCTGGGGGACACAGATGTGTGTGTTTGCCTTCAGCTGTGTATATTTGCAGTTGACTCTAGGAATCTATGTGTTAACATATACAGGTGTGTGGACGATCGATCTATTTACATATAGGTATACACACGTGTGTGTGTGTGTACTGATGGGGGCACAGCTGGGCATAGGTCCTGGTTCCCAGATCTGAGTAATGGGTACAATGGAGAAGATAGCTGTGACAATCTGTGTACCGGCTTCTCGGAGGAGTCAGATGGGTGTCCCAGGAGTGAAACCCGCTACTTCCTAGCAATCTAGAACTGGAAAAGGAGGCTTCTACAAGTGAAGGAAAACACCTTGGGGGAGGCTTGGAACCATGGCCCTTTCTGCCCAGAAGTTGGCCGGGTCCCAGCATCACTCCCATGGCTGTCTTCTTACATCAAATCCTGACCCAGGAGCCTGTGATGCTCCTCAAACAATTGACCTCCTCCCTCAATCGGAGTAAAGAGCTGAGTGGGAGCCATGATGGGAAGGAGGGAGCAGGTGGATACTATACCGCTAGACATTCAACAATCAACATTGTTTTCCCAGCTCTGTGTCCCCATTCATTGTCCCCAGCAAAGTTCCTCTCCTGGCCACAGGCAGCCTGGCTTTTTGCCAGCTCTCTCCCCACTGGGCTCAGAGCCGGGGTTGAGAGCCCTGGGGGCAGGCAGCTCTTGAATCTGGGCCCCTCTGTTCCATATCTCCTTCACTGTGATCAATTCAGACCTGGTTTGGGCAGAGTGGGGCGTTGTTAATAGCTGAGCTTTGTGTGCCTGTTTGAGTGTGAGTGTGTATACATACAGTGGGGAAGTGTGAAAATCCCTTTCAGACAGATCATCAGAACCGCAGCTCTCATATGTCTTGCCTACTCCCTTTACCCATTGATAGAAATCAGGAAATGCTAGGATGTTGAAAAGCTGAGGGATGGGGCATGGGGCAGGGGGAGAATCTAGTGGGAGGAGGATTGTTGCTGCAGAGACAGTGAGGGTTAATAGCACTGGAGAAGTGGCATGCGTGTGCCCCGTCACCTGGCACACTACAGCCACTGTGCTAAAGCGCACAAAGCTTGCATTGCACCATGATCTGAGATCCAAGGATACATGTCCACCTTGGCACCCTTCGCTATACCCCTAACTGCCAATTCACTGCCCTAGGGGGCAGGTGCAGATGGACGTAGACCTTCAGAGCGTGGACATCAATCAGTGTGCCAGTGGCCCAGGCTGGTACTCTAACACACACCTGTGTGATCTCAACAGCACCCAGGTAAGGATACAGAGGGTTTCCTATCTCCCTTCCCCTTTCCAATCATGCCATCAGGAGCAGCTGACAAAGGCACACCAGCCTCTCAGGGCTTCAGGGAAGTCCCTATTGATGAGACAGATAGAAGTGAGATACCAGGCTATTTAAAAGTGAGGACACTTACAGCCTAGCCCCATCCCCCATCTGAGACAGCCAGCTTCATTCCTTGGAATCTCAGTGTGCCTCCCTGTCTGCTCTCCCTTCTGGTACTGGGTGCTTCAGGATCCCTTCCCAGGACCACTTCCTGAGCATCTATTAATCATCCCCTTTCCTTCTCCTGAACCACATTCTCCACATCAACAGAGCTCTGGGCTCCTTCTAACCCACAAAGGATGCTCTGTTGGGTGTTTGTTGAAATAAGTGGAATTGGGATGTAGGAGGAGTGTAGGAAAAAGTTGACATGTAAGAGGAGGCTAACCAGAGAAGGAGCTTGAAGAGCTCTGGGACTGGTAAAGGTGATGGAACCTGGGCCAGGTGCTGGCAAAATCAAAGCTGTGGGTGCAGGAGAATCTGGATAATGGAAAGCAATGGTTGGTAATCCTGCAAACCCACTACTGGGAAACCGGGAGGCCAGTGAACTAGTCCACTCCACAGTAACACTGACTGCATGCTTGTTCCTGAGCTGAACCAAAGCCAAGGCGAGCCCTACAGCCTGCTGGGAAGTGGAGCGGGTTTGGGCATCTGCTGCTCTTCAGGGCACTTGTGTCTGAAGCTATACATCCAGGGATGCATAAAGGCTCCCATTGTCCAGTGCACTTTTAAACCCAGCCACATTCATGTCTCTGGGTATGCATTTGGCTGATGGTGCAGACTGTGGAACAGAGCGCTCACTAGCAATCTGAGCAGAGGGGAAAGTTGGGCCACGATTTCAGAAGCACCTTTTAGGTGAAGTCGGGGCCTGAATATGGACTCTTCCTTTCTTTGCCCCACTGCTGTCTGTTCCTGGCCACTCCCTACAGTAGATCTGACCTCATCCATGTGCTTATCTTCCCTGCCTGGCTCCGAGGTCTGCTCTGTCTCCTGCTGGGCAAACATCAGTGGGTGGAGTTGGAATAAAGAGCTGGCCTTGGCATCCCACCAGCCTGGCATTAGCCTGGCATTAGGGCTGGGGAGAGCAGTCCTACACCAAAGGCAGATGGCCCTAATAGAGGAAGCTGCTCCCCTGTGGGTGCCTTTTCAACCCACCTGTGTGCCAAAGAGGGAGGCTGATGTTGACCCTTTGAAGCAGGATGTAGGCACACAGGTGTGGCTGATCTCAGAGTTCTCTCTGCTTCCACCGCCCCAGCACCTTGCTCTAGCAACAGCTGGGGATTGGGAAATGGGACCTATGAGGCTCCTGTCACAGCTAGTCTGGATAAAAGGCTAATCCATCTCCAAACTCTGTGTTTGGAGGTTTCTTTGATAAGAGAGACAATGGTGGGGTCAGGGTAGGGTCTGCAGGGAGGGAAGGCTTCCCCAGGACTGGGGCTCCCCAGCGTAGACCCAGAGGCTGTGGATAGGAGGGTAGATGGCCCTCCAACTCTTCCCGGCGGGAAAGCCCTGTATAAATAAATAAATATGGTGTTTGTTGGCCCACAGTGCATCCCCCTGGAGAGTCAGGGCTTTGTTCTTGGCCACTACCTCTGCCGCTGCCGACCTGGCTTCTACGGGGCAAGCAACTCCTTGGGTATGTAACAATGGTGAGGGCCAGGCAGGTGTTTTACAGGCTGGGCTGATTGGAGGTGGGTATCTGCAGAAGAAAGGCAGCTTGGGGTGAGACACTGGGAGAGAAACTTGTGGGGCCAGGACAGACTGTCGAGAGAAGCAGGAGACACAGGCGGGGTCTAATTTGGGGGTGTCTATGCCTTCTGAGAATGAGCCTAAAACATGGCAATTTGGTGCAAGCTGACCTCATGGTGAGTCCTAGCCTGGTATCACCTCTTCTCCTGCCTTCCCCTGCAAGTACTCATTTCCTCATTCCTTCCCCCAGGGGCCACAGACCCTAAGAGGGCAGGATAAGAACTGTGCCAACCATGAGGAGAGAAGACTGGGGTCTCAGGATGCCCCAGCCACGCCCCTCTCCCTGTACCCATCTTGTTCATTATAGGCTCAGAGGAGGGTGCTGCCCAGCCTCCTGGGCAATTTGGGTCCCCTCAAGGCAGCCCCGGGAGGCTGCTGCGCTGCCAACCATGTGCCGAGGGCTGTGCCAGCTGCCTGGATGCCACGCCGTGCCTGGCAGAGGAAGCCCCCACACTGAGGGCAGCGGTGCTGGCCTGTCAGACGTGCTGTATGCTGGTCGTCTTCCTGAGCATGCTGGTCTCCTATCGCTGCCGCCAGAGCAAGGCAAGCAAGGCCCCACACCTCTCTTTTCTGCACATGTCCTACCCATTGTGAATCTCAAGCATCAGGGGGAGACCAAAGACTACCTAAGGCTAGAACTTGGAAAATACAAGTTTGATCCTTAATCTAACTCACTCTGTGACATTAGGCAAGTGACCTCACCACCGCAGACCTGTTTCCTCACCTGTGCAATGAAGTCACTGGACTTGATTCAAACACTGTGTAGGCACTAGGGGAAGTGATCTGGTCCCTTGAGGAGCTCCCAGATGAGTGGAAGAAGCAATGACAGCACAGTAATACAGGGGCCAGGATGGAGGCATCAGTTGCTGTGGCAGGTCAGAGAGGGGACCCAGTCATCCCGCCTGAGATGGTGTGGGATGACTTTCTGGAGAACATGACACTTGAGCCAAGCTTGAAGGTCAATTGACAGAGAAGGGAGTTTCTAGGCAAGGAAGCTGTCTGACCCAAAGCTTGGGGGAAAGCCTGAGATCCCTTCTAGCTCCAGCAGCCTCCAATTCCAGCCCAGGTCTGCAGCAAGGCCCAGGGTGAGTTTGGGAGGGGCATGGGGCTGCAGGGGCTATGTGAAACCTTGGCCTCAGCCAGGCTTAGTACCAGTGGAGCTAAGAGCCTGTGGATGAAGAAGGCAGAGCTGAAGTTATAGGGGGAAGCCTTAGCTCAGGGCCACGGAGTGACCCCTCGAACAGACCTGAGACCCTCCTGCACCACCCTCCAGGCTCTATCCTCTCGCTGTCCTGGTTACATGCGTCTTTCTTTCCTGGGTTCACAGAGGATCCGGGCATCTGGAGTGGTACTGCTGGAAGCTATCCTTTTCGGATCCCTGCTCCTCTACTTCCCTGTGAGTTTGTGGCTGGAGCCTGACCCCACCTCCTGGGATCCCCCCCAGTCCCAACCTGGCACCCTTCACATGCTAGAATCTGTCCTCTGTATCCTGTGGGGGGATTCGGAGACCTCAAAATCCCCCTGGCTCATACCTACAGGTGACAGGCTGGCCTAGTGAGGCTTAAAAGGGCTCTATGACCTGTTGCGTAACTTAGGAGAAGTTATCTAACCTCTCTGATAACAAAGCTGCTCCTCTGCAGAATGGAGGTGATGATGTCTCTGTGAGGAAGCTGTTAGAAGGATCAGCAAGGTGCTTAGCGTAGGCCTGGCACCCAGTGCAAGTGCAATGGAGAGTGATTGTTTTTACCCCCTCCCCACCAGGTCTTCATCCTGTACTTCAAGCCCAGTGTCTTTCGCTGCATCGCCCTCCGCTGGGTCCGGCTGCTGGGCTTTGCCATTGTCTACGGCACCATTATACTCAAGCTTTATAGGTAGGGTCTGGGTAAGGCCTTGTTCTCACGCGGCTCCCTCCAGGCCCCCCCCAACTCATTTATGGGATGGAGTTCTTCACTGCCAGACCCCCTACCCACTCTACTCCCCTGGGCCCCCAAGGCCTGCTCCTGTCCCTGTAGCCCTCCCCACCATCTAACTTGTTTTGGGGGCACGGTAAGAGGAGGCAGTGACCCATGGAAGGGATGGGAGAACAGGGATGTGTGGAGGGGAGGGAAGCAATGGCCAGAGGTGTGCCCCCTCCCTGCATCTACCAGCCACGCCCTGACCCTTGTAGAGTGCTCCAGCTCTTTCTGTCTCGAACGGCCCAGCGGGGCCCCCACCTGAGCAGCGGGCGGCTGCTGCGGCGTCTGGGGCTGCTCCTGCTGCTGGTGCTGGGCTTCCTGGCTGTATGGACGGCAGGGGTCCTGGAGCCAGGCATTCAGCACACGTCACTGGTAACACGAGGCCACACACACACGGGACTCCACTTCTACCTCTGCCACCACGACCGCTGGGACTACATCATGGTGGTGGGTGAGTTACTCCCATAGAGTCCAGCCTCACTCTGGTCCCCCGCCCTGTACCTCCAAGGGTTCTTCTGCCTGGACCTGGACCAGGCTCCCCCCAGAACCCCCTACAGAGAAAGGGGTGGTGTGACTGCTGAGGTGGTACCTGGCTCTGTCCCTCCCTCCCTTCCCTACAGCTGAGATGCTGCTCCTGTGCTGGGGCAGCTTCCTCTGCTACGCCACCCGGGCTGTCCCCTCAGCCTTCCACGAGCCACGATACATGGGCATCGCCCTGCACAACGAGCTGCTGCTTTCTGCCACCTTCCACGCAGCCAGGTGAGGACAGGCCCTCCTACCCACCACGCCTTCCACCCTAACACCATTCCTCACCTCTCCCAGGTGAGGGTACCCCCATCCCACAGCCCTGCTGGCAACGCCTGCTACACCGCAGCAAGGTGAGGAGGGTCCTCACATAGAGTTCTCTCCCTGCCCCACAGACATGCTTCCTGTACCCTATGTCTCACCCAACACCCTAAGTGCTCTTGCATTCCATCCCCCACTGCTCTCCTCCCTACACGGGCTCCATTCTCCCTGCCTTCTTCCCCTCACACCTCAGCCCTCTCAGCAGCAGACCGCTCTGCGTGTCCACAAGGACCTGGCCCTGTGGTGAAGGCAGAACCAACCCACGGGGCGGTTCATAACAGTGCTATAAGCAGCCAGAGAGGGCAAGCTGGAGTAGTCTGGGAAGGCTCCTTGGAAGTGGGGATTAACGTGAGCCCTGAGGTGGGAGGGCAGGAAGAAGGAAAAGTGCCCTCCTCACTCCACTGAGCACCTGCAGGAGGTCAGGGCTGGGGTTGGGGGGAGAGCCACTGGGACAGGTGAGAGGGAAGAGGCCGATCCCACCTGTAGCTAACCATCACCCCACCGCCACCACCACCTCGGCCCCCAGGTTTGTGCTGGTTCCCTCCCTGCACCCGGACTGGACGCTCCTCCTCTTCTTCTTTCACACCCACAGCACAGTCACCACCACACTGGCTCTGATCTTCATCCCTAAGGTGAGGTCTTCTCTGGCCTTGAAGTGAGGTGACCCTGGCCCTTTGGCCAGGGGCACTGTGGACCAGCTATGTCCACAGTGCCCTCTCCAGGTCAGGGTGAGAATGACACCTGGGCCCAGAGGGAATTGGAGCCCACTTAGGAGTTGGCTAAGGGCTTCCCTGGTGGCTCAGATGGTAAAGAATCCCCCTGCAATGCGGGAACCCAGGTTTGATCTCTGGGTGGGGAAGATCCCCTGGAGAAGGGAATGGCAATCCCCTCCAGTGTTCTTGCCTGGAGGATCCCATGGACAGAGGAGCCTAGCAGGCTACAGTCCTTGGGGTTGCAAAGAATTGGACAAGACTGAAGCGACTTAGCACGCATATAGGAGGTGGGGAACAATGCTCTGTCTCCAATCCCTGGGCAAGGGAAATAAGAGCTAGAGCTGAAGGGGGTCCTCGTAACACAATTGGAAGGTTGGCAGACACTGAAAATCAACTCGGAAGCAGTTACAGAAGATAGGTGAGGGGGCTGAAGGATGTGGCTAGGAACTGTGGGCACAGGGTATTAGACACCCCTGGTCTCTAAGTTAGAGAAAATCAGGAAGGATGAGATGGAACAATACTTTTTGGACCTCCAGAATCCCAAATCAGAGAAGGGGTTGAGGATTTATGGAGCAAACACGTATGCCACAGGGTAGGGAGCCAACATGAGTCTTTTCCTGATCGTGCCCACCCTGGCCAGTTCCGGAAGCCGGGGGCTCCTCCCCGAGAGGAGATCTTGGATGAGGTGTACGAGGACGAGCTGGACCTGCAGCGCTCAGGCTCCCACCTCAACAGCAGCATCGCCTCAGCCTGGAGTGAGCGCAGCCTGGACCCTGGAGACATTCGGGTAGGCGCTGGCCTCCTGACTTCCTCTTGATGCTACTTAGGGCCTGGACAGCGAGCAGTGATGCCCTGCCACTTGGGCTGTGTGCCACTGCAGGTCCCCTGTCCTCCCCCTAGCTTTTCCTCTGAGACTAGCCTCCCTTTCTTCTCCACCATTGTCCCAAGCTGCTTCTCCTGCTTCTACCCAAAGGAGACCACACACGTGAAGAGATGCCCCCAAATACCGAAACTCACATCCTGAGGCCCACTTGGCAAGGTAGAGGCAGAACCATGAGTGGAGCCCAAATCACCTGCGTCCTCCGCTCAACAGGGCCACCATAAGTGGCAGACTAAGAAGCCCCTCGGCCCCCAGCACACCCAGCAGCTAGGGCTCCTAGGGCCATTAGGGTTGGGTAATTCAGCCAGTGGCTACCAAGGATTTCCATACCAGGATCCTCTTTCCTTGGACTCAGCAGTGTTAGAGAAAGGAAGTGCTTCCTGAGTCTTCCATCAGGAGAACATCCTTACCTTATTTTTCTGCTTAAGAATATCGTAATGGTGATAGCAACCCTGATGAGAGGCTCCCAGAGTAGGAAATCAAGAGACTGGCAGTAAGGCCATTGTTTTGTAGAATCTACAGTGGGAACAGTCCCAGGAAGCCACTGGGTCCATCCCTCCACCTTCCCTGAAGCCCCCTCCACATCTGACTTGTTTACATCCCCCAATTCCTTCCTTCCTTGTCTCAACTGCCTCCGTGTCCTCCTCACCCTCTGAGTTCTGCCTGTGTCCTGCCTCCTGGGGATAGGTTGAACTGAGACCCCAATCTATCAGGTAGGCCTAAGTGGAAGCAGGTGGCTATTGCCGCATGGGTGCCATCCTTGACCCTCCAGCTTGGGGGTCAGCAGTGGGTGTGTTCTCCCTATGCTCACTGTGGGGAGAGCGCCAAAGTAGAAACAGCTTTCAAAGCCCCATCCTGTCACTTACCGTTTTCACACCCTCTGCTCGCACCACTTCTCTTAAGGCAGTCAACACCAGGCAGTCCGATTTCCTTCCTTTATTGAAGTAGAGGCTCAGAGAGGGCAAGAAAATAGCCTTGAGGCATACCATAGGTCAGCAGCCTCAAACCCAGGTTTCCTGTGCGCCAAGCTGGGACCACCCACCAGACCACCCAGGTTTCCTGGGCGCCAAGCTGGGACCGCCCACCAGACCACAGTGCCGGGTAGAAGGCAGGGCCCTGCATCCTCAGGGTTGAGTGGGCCGGGCTCAGAACTAGGTTGGTGTTGGCCCTGCAGAAACGGAGAGGTGAATTTTCTAAGTGTTTTAAAAGCCAGGAAGGGACACGGCTTGGTGGGAAAGCGTTCCCCCAGAAAAAAGGGTCTTAGCACCAGCTGAGGGGCAGAGCAGCGCAGCCAGGGGATGGAGAGGATGGTCCTCACGCCGGCTCGCTCTCTGGCCCCCAGGACGAGCTGAAGAAGCTCTACGCCCAGCTCGAGGTTCACAAGACCAAGGAAATGGCCGCGAACAACCCCCACCTGCCCAAGAAGCGGGCCAGCTGGCGCCAGGGCCTGGGCCGCTCCTTCATGAGGTACCTGGCCGAGTTCCCCGAGGCGCTGGCCCGCCAGCACTCCCGGGACTCGGGCTCCGCGGGCCGCGGCAGCCTTCCCGGCTCCTCCCGCCGCCGGCTGCTCAGCGCCAGCCTCCGGGAGCCCGCCGCGCCGCCCGGCCTGCGCAAGTCCCGCAGCGCCTGCGAGCAGGACTGTGACCCTCACGGGGACCACAGCCCGCCTCTGGTCGACTCGCTGCTGCGGAGGAAGCTGGCCCGCAAGGGGCCGCGGTCCGACAGCCGCGAGTCCGGCGAGTCGGCGGCCGGGCCCCCCGCGCTGGGCTTCAGGTCGGCCAGCGCCCACAACCTGACGGTGTGCGAGCGGCTGCCCCGCGCCCGGCCCGCCTCGCTGCACAAGTCGCTGAGCGTCGTGGCCGGCTCCAGGGAAAAGGCCCTGCTCGTGGCCAGCCAGGCCTACCTGGAGGAGACCTACCGGCAGGCAAAGGAGCGGGAGGAGAGAAGGAAGGCAGAGGCCGCCTTGGCCAGCCCGGCGCGGAGGCCCTCGGCCCGGAGGCTGGAGCGAATTCGAGCGGCCCCCGTGTCGGCCCCACCTTCCCCGGCCAAGAGCCGCAGCGTGGACAGCTCCCACATCTCCGGACGGCTGCAGGAGGAGGCCGCCAGCAGGCTGCCACACGCGCCCATCCGGCACCAGATCTCCACACCCATCATGGGAACGTCTGGGCCGGGCCTGGGGGAGCCGGGGATGCTATCTCCCACCTCCACTTTGGCCCCAGCTCTGATGCCAGCTCCTGCCCCTGCCCTGGCACCCATCCCAGTATCCCCACAAAGCCCCAACCTACTTACCTACATCTGCCCCTGGGAGAATGCAGAACTGCCAGTGAAGAAACAAAATGTGGCTCAGGAAGGCCCCTCGGGGCCAGAGCAAGGCAACCTGTCTCATGTCCCAGCTCGGGCCCGTCTCTGGAGGGCCCTCTCTGTGGCGGTAGAGAAGAGGGGCCCTGGGGAGAATGGGATGGACACAGAGGATGGGCATCTCCAGGGGGAAACTGAGGAGGATGAGGACAGGCCCAAGGTCTTCTCTAAATCCCACAGCCTCAAGACCCCTGTCCAGCAGGGTTCCATGCGCAGCCTGGGCCTGGCTATCAAAGCTCTGACCCGTTCTCGGAGCACACACAGAGAGAAGGAGAGCGGGGAAGGGAGTCCTAAGAAGGAGGAGAAGGGCCGAGCTTCTGGAGAGGGTGTAGGGGCATGCCCCAGATCTCCCAGGCTAGGCCGGCCCAAGGGGGTGAGTAAGCAGGCAGCACTTGCCCCCTGTGATGACGAAGAGTCCCTGCAGAACCAACAGAACACTCACACCAGCAGGATGCTCCAAGTCTGTCACCGGGACGGCAGCAGGGAACAAGAAGACAGAGGCAGGAGGACTTCCCAGTGTCTAGGGGAGGGGAAGGTTGAGGGAGCAGGTAAAACAGGCCCTGCCACACTGAGGCAACTCAGGCAGGGCACAGCTGGGGACAAAAATGCTAAGCAAGTAAAAGAAGCTCCTGTGGGGTGGCGGGAACTACCCAAAGCTGGCCTCCAGCCCCTGGGCAGTGCTGACCACAGGGTGACAGAAGTATGCCCCTGGGAAGTCACCGAATCAGAACTGGGTCAGCCTGAAGGTAGCAACAAAGCTGAAATCTGCCCCTGGGAGGTGGGCGGAGCCCCTGAGAAGGAGGCCCTAAGGCAATATCTAGATGCCTCCCAAGGTGAGAAGGAGAAAGCCTCAGAAAAATCAGAGCCCAAAGATGTGGTGGTTGTGGCTCGGAAAAAGCCAGAGAGGTTGGTCAGGGGTCAGGAGGCAGTTTGTCCTTGGGAGAGTGCCGATCCTGGGGGTCTGTCTCCTGGGTCAGCCCCTCAGGACTCGGACAGAGCCAGGGGCAGGTCTGAGGCAGTGGGCAGTGTGGAGCCTAGAGAGGTGGAGACACATCAGTGGGAAGCCGCTGGCCCAGGAGCTTGTACATCTGACATCACCACGGCAGAGATGTGTCCCTGGGAGGCAAGTGAAGGAGGAGAGACAGGGAAACCATCCCAGGAGGGAGTAAAGGAACTCCCCCAGGAAAAGCAGAAAAACCCCAAGAAAACAATCTTCTGGAAAGAACAGAAACTGGGTGAAGGCTTGGAGTCTCTTTGTCAGTGGGAAAGGACAGATTTCCGGGGCCCCTCTGTGGTTTCTACTCAGGCTCCAGGAATCCCCGGTTGCTCGGGGAGTTTGGGCAGTAGCATCACTGAAATCTGTCCATGGGAGGCGGGAGATACTCCTGCCATCGGCAAGGCAGAGATCTGTCCCTGGGAGCTGGGTGATGAGGTAGTGGGGAAGGAAATGCTGAGTCAGGGGCCAGGTGGCGAATCTCCCCAGGAAAAGTGGGAAACCTCCAGAACAGGGAGCTTCAGAGAGATGGGGGGATGGACTGGGAAAGCAGTGCAGAAACTTAGCCAACAGCAGGAGTCAGTGTGTCCGTGGGAAAGCACAGCTGCTGGGCACTCTGGCCCACATCTAGACAATTCCTCATCCAAAGCTGATGGCCAACTCCTCAGCAATAAAGGAAGTAGAGCAGCGCAGGTCTGCCCACCAGATCTCAGGTCAGAGGGAAAGGGAGCAACACCTGCCAAGGCAGAAGTCTGTCCCTGGGAGGTGAATGAGAGAACGACAGAGGACTGGACATCAGGGCAGGCAACAAGAGGAAGAGAATCTCAAAAGGACAAGGAGAAGATGCTTGAAACATCAGGCATCACTGCTAGCCCAACTTGGGCAAAGCCTGAGGGACAGATGCCAACGCAGGAAGCAGTCTGTCCCTGGGAGAGTGTGGACCCTGGCAGCTTCACCCCACAGCCTGGTTTTCAAGACACAGGTGGACCCAATGCCAGTTTCCAGGTGTCTGGCAGTGTGGAAAGCAAGACTGCTGAGATTTGTCCCTGGGACGTGGAGGAAACCCTGCCTGCTGAGAAGGCAGAGGTCTGTCCCTGGGAGGTGAGTGCTGGAGCTGGGGAGAGAAGGCCTTTGGGAATGGAGGCCATTAGGCAATTTTCAAGCAAAACGAGGAAGCCTTCTGCAGATTCTGGACCTAGCGAGAGAGCTGTTGCTACTCCAGAGAGGCAGGTCCAGGAGCGGGAACGGGCTTGCCCCTGGGAGAGCATGGATCCAGGGGGCTCCTCTTGGCATTCAGACACTCTGGGCACTGACAAGCCAAAACCTGGGCTCCAGGAGCTGGACCGTGCAGGGTGCAGACCAGTGGAGGTGTGTCCCTGGGAAGCGGAAGGAGCACCTACTAGTGAAAAAGTCAAGGTCTGTCCCTGGGAGGTGGATGAAGGAGCCCCTGGGAAGGAATTAGAACAAGAGATGAGAACTGATTCAGTGGGGCAGAGGGAGAAAATGCTAGAAAAGGGGAGACTCCCCTCCCTGGGAGAAGACAGATCGAAATGGGAAACACAACTGAGTCCAGAGCAGGAAGCTGTGTGTCCCTGGGAGAAGGACTTGAGGGCACCCTCTGCTCAGGCCCCTGAGGTCTCAGACGTGTCCAGCAGAGGGGTAGAGGAGCCCTCCCTGGAAATGAGTGATGAGGCAGCAGAGAAAGGGGGCCTGACACAAGACCCAAAGATGGACTCCTCCCCAGAACATGTAGCCCCAGAAAAAGCAGAAGTCACTGCTGAAGATCAGGAAAAAGCGAGCAGTGAACTGCAACCCGTCCATCTACAGGAGAGCACGGCCCCCAGGGACTCCTCCTCCCACCCACATAGTCAGTGCCCTGTCCAACCTAAAGCTGGCTCTCAGACACTGCCCAGTGCTGGGGACAGGCTCGCTGAGGTCTGCCCGTGGGACACTTCCACCACGGACGCTCCCAAGCCTGACAGCGGCGCCAAAGCTGAGACCTGTCCCTGGGAATTGACCGAAAGAACCCCTGAGGAAGGGGTGTCAAGACAGGATGGAGATGAGGAAACTCAAGAGGAGAAGGGGAGAGCCCCAGAAAAACCAGAGTACAAAGCTGCGGCCCTTCAGGAAAAGCCTGAGAGGGCAGATGGAAAGCAGGAACCAGCCCCACAAGCTTCTGACAGTAGCAAAGAAAGTCCCAAGGCAGCAGGCAGTGTGGGGGCCAGGGTAGCAGAAGTGTGTTCCACGGGAAGCGCAAGAAGCTCCCCCTGATAAGGAAACAGAAATCTGCCCTTGGGAGGTGAGCCAAGAAACAGCAGAGAAAGGGGGATGTGAACAAGAGGTGGACAGAGAATCTCAAGGGCAAGGAGAAATGTTCCTGCAAAAGGCAGAATCTGGAGGGACTGAAGAACACTCTTCAGAAGTAAAAGTCAGTGGAGAGATGGAGTCAATATGCCCTTGGGAAGGCACAAGGTCAGAAGGGCTCTCTCCGCAGCCAGATGCTCCAGCCATGGACCAACCCAAAGTCAGTCCCCATGGAGCAAGCAGTATGGGGAGCCGGGTGGCAGAGCTGTGTCAATGGGAAGTCACAGATCCCGAAGGAAATAAAATAACAGGCACCATGGCAGACATCGACACGTGTCTCTGGGAGGGAACTGGAGCCCCATCTGAGGAATCTGGTCTCCTGGCTTTAACAGCAACTCAGAAGCAAATGCTTTGCCCCACAGCCCCTGAGAACCCACCATGCCTTTTAGTCCAGAGACCTTCGGGTAGCTTCCTTCCAGACAGCAAAAGCCCCCGCCCCAAAGTGAACAAGCCAACCAGTACCTTTACTCTGGAGGGTGTCAGAGAACTCCAAGTCCCTTCAGAACCTGGGCCGAGGACCAGCTTAGCCCCAGACCCAACCCTCCAAGAAGCTGAGACTCAGAAGTCTTCCTCCTTAACTGAAGACCAAGAAGTAGCTTCTGAAGCTCAACTTGAAGAACTCACCCCTCCAACTGTCTATCCTTGGGACTGGGAGTAACAACTGCATCCGTGAGGTCATACACTGGGTGGCTAGCTTTCAGAACAGTCAAGGTTCTTTCCAGGTTCTAGGTGTTTCCAAAAAACTGAATCAAACAAACTTGGCCACTTTTCCTCTCCAAGAAGGCCAGAAGTCGACTTATTCCAAAGACAAACTGTACAAGAAGGGTGCAACTCAGACTCCAAAAGGAAGTACCATCCTCTCTTTACTTCCAATTCTTCTTCCTGCTCCAGAGGACAAGAGCCAGACCTGCTTCTAATTAATCCTCCCATCCAGCCAGAGTACTCAACACAAGCCACCTATGACATCACTTGCAAAGCTGTTAATGACAAAAGGGAGTCAGCTGTACTCGGGCAACACTTCCACAAAGGTAGACCCATTCTTCTCTGAAGTCTCCCAAGAATATTTTTTGAGAAGAAACTAAACCACTCAAGGCATTGGCAATATAGGGGCTGAAGATTATAAAAGGTCACCACAGGAAGTTTAGAAGCTACTTAATTCAAGTTCAAAGGCAGATCAGGAGGAAAACTGAAATGGCTCAAAAGAGGTCCCTGTAATGCCTTAAAGATCTTGTCGTTTTGACTTTGGATCTCCAGTTTCTGCTTATTGATCCTCTTACCTGCCCTGCTTGACTGCTGAAGTAGAGTCAATCAAGCGCATTTACGTCCATATCAACACCCGGCATCCAAAGCAATGTAAGAGACAGGGAGCGTAAAGGGAAAGCCAACGGCTCCAGGTCCTGCCCACGCAGGCCGAGGGAGAGTTCTCCTTTCCAGACACTGTCTCACAGTTGAAAAAGCATACCTTTTGCTAGCCTTCTTAGATGGGCTTCCCTTCTTCCTGCCCCAACTTTTGACAGTCTGCAGAGTTCACCCCTCTGCCTCATTCTCCTAGCCTTTCAGTACTGCCATCAAAGAGACTCCTCTCTGTTGTCAAATGCAACAGGAGCCTGGGAAATTTCTGCTTCTGAGACAAAAACCACTCCAGCTCACCTGCTCAGTAACAAGAGGCCCACATCAGTCTCTTTCCCAAGAAGCCTGAGCAAGAAAGGAGGTCCTGTTTACAGCCAGCACTGTAATTGCCCTCAGAAAGAGTAGTGGTGGGGGCAGGTTAGAGCCCAATGGCCAGGGAAAGGGCATCCTTAAGTACAAAGCCTCCTTTCTTAGGGAGCTCTTTCTTCTTCTATTCTTTCAAGCCAATTCAGGCTACTCTTACTTAAGCGGTCCTAGATAACAAGGGTGCTGGAAATAGGTGATACTACCAAAGGGAAATAAAGGAGAAAAACACTAGTCACAGACGTCCCAGATCTGGCAGAGGTGAGGGGTGGAGATAGGCAGACTAAACACGGCAGAGCTGGGCAGGGACCCACCTTCTAACTGGACAGATACTGATGCCATTCACAAGGAGGAAAAAAGACAAAAGGCGGCAACCAAATACCCAATGGGGAAAAAAGTCTGCATGTAAATAAAATATTCTAGGCAGCTACAGGGCTTCACAGAAAGTAGCAAAAGTGCTCCATTTCCAGAAAGGAGGAGAAAGCATGGAATAACTCACTTGCAGAGACCAGACATCCTTGTTCCCTATCTAAGCTCTCCCTCTTACCTAGGAGCCCTTCCCCAGGCTTCCAGAGCAGTAATTAAAGTGTGTTCTTGCTCTGGGCTGAATTCTCAGCCTCACAGCTTCTGTGTGGGTGTGTACTCAGTTGTATCCGACTCTTCATGACCCCATGAACTGTAGTACACCAGGTCCTCTGTATGGTATTTTCCAGGCAAGAATACTGGAGTGGGTTTCCACTTCCTACTCGAGAATCTTCCCAACCCAGGGATCAAACCCGCATCTCTTGTGTCTCCTGCATTGGCAAGAATTCTTTTCCCTTGAGCCACTTGGGAAGCCCTCATAGCTTCAGAACCAATGCAAATTCTGCACCTCAGAACAATCCCACTGAGAATGGACTAGCTGGGAACAGAAAAGTCGTCCCTGTAATCATGGCTGTGAAGTAAGCCATGGGGAAAAAAATAAAGAATGCTTTCTTGACCATTGTAGTTGTTTCTAGCTTATTTGTTATGGTAAACTTATTTTTTCAACATTTCTAAACATTAATAGTAGACACGTAAGGAAAAGACAGTGCCTGCTCTAAAGTCCAAGGTAGCCACACTGCAGCCTTAGAGACTATGGGGCGGTCTGGCTAATCCTCAGCCAGTGTGCAGCTACATGGCTAGCACTGCAGATGGTCTCTGCCCAGCCCTATGAGCCAATCCTGTACATCTGGGCCATCCGCTCAGCTGGATTTGACCCCAAAGGGAAATGAAAACTGCACTTATCCTCTGGCTCCCTGGTGGCAGCTATTGCTTAGCTGCTATTTAGGATTATCTATAGACCCCTGAGACAGATCTAGGGAAGTGGGGGTGAAATAGCTTATTTGAAAGCTTTATATATTTTCACAGAAATCAAAATGCTGTTTGGTCATTAAGTGTGCTTTCTCTGCTCCCTGTCCCACCCAGGATTGCCTCCCCCTTACTCCACACCCTCCCAGCTGTGGACCCTACTGAAAGCACTTCCCTTCTCATTTTGCCTTAATCCGGGGACCAGGCAAATAGGATATGACCAAACCTCATTTGGGCAGCAATGCTGGAGACTGATGTACACTTTTAAGCCAAAAGGGTTGAGACTAAGTAGCATGATGAGAGTGGCTGCTTTGGATTAATCCACTGGTGCTGCCTCTCCCCTAAGCATACACATCTCGTTTCTGTGGTCTGCACTTTTGGCAGCTGTTATTAAAACCTTAGTTCTCCCCAGTGAGGCCTGGTCTGTTTGCTGCTTTGCTGAGATGGTAGCTTGTCATCAGGTTATTCTCAACCTGATTCATTTCTTTGGACTCTACTCTCAAGATAAGGTCAGAACAGATTAATCCTT
This sequence comes from Capra hircus, assembly GCF_001704415.2. Lineage (NCBI taxonomy): Eukaryota > Metazoa > Chordata > Mammalia > Artiodactyla > Bovidae > Capra > Capra hircus. The sequence continues at coordinate 38,630,389 of NC_030826.1, read as the reverse complement.
AGCCAAGTGATAAACTCCTTAAAAGAAAACTCTAGACTTAAAAAAACATAAATATGAGAAATAAGGTTCTAATTTTTACGAGGAGACCTCATGGGCTGATCAGTGTAATAGTGCTACAAGCCAAGCTTGCTGCTGGGACACTGACTTTCCGGTCACACTTCAGATGACCCAGGACATGAGCATGTGAAGTCCTACATCCTCCTCCAGCTGGAGCTAAGGCCCAAGTAGGGGCTGGGCTGTTTCACTCTCCACAGGTTCATATCCTGGAATCTTTGCCTCCAAATTTGAGCTGCAAAAATAGCCACCATCTCCAAAAGGTGCTAGAAATCAGGGAACCAAGTCTTACTGATGAATTTCCCAAGTGTATCCACACTCCCATGGCCCCTGCCTCCACCAACGCCTCCTGGGATTACATCAGGATACAGTGGATAATTAAGAACAAAATCCAAAAGCTGAAGACTAAATGATTTCTTTGGATTTACATTCATTTGTGAAATACAGATACTGATTTAGTGAATCAGTGTATGAGAATAGACCCTCTTAAATGACATCACTTTTATAAACACTAATTATTGTTCTCAAGTCTGGATTTCCTATAAGTCACATCAGTCACAGTTAACTTCCACTTCTACCATCTGAAGGCTTGTCCACTTCTAGCCTGAACCAGGAGAAATGTAGAGAACCCACAATTTGTCTAATACTTGATAGTGTTTTATTTTCAACTCTGATCCCTGCCCTGTAATTAGAAAGTCCTGCCAGTTTGCTCCTGACAGTTCTTGCGATGGGCAAGCCAGTATCATGTTCTCTGAAACACACCGTCTTTCATCTGGAGTTAGAAACTAGATATAAGATGGAAAAAAAGAAGCGGAGCCATTGCTGTGCATAGAACCAACCCACCAGGGTCCAACCAGCAGCAGTTGTTATTGAGGATAAGACCGCTTAAAAGACCCAAGCAGGGTAAGAGAACAAAGGCAGTTCTTTCTACAGCATGAGGAAAGACAGGTGACTTCACAGCTTCCAGACACCCAGACTTCACAGCTTCTGGTTGCTTCATCACCCATGCTTTACCCCAAGAGTCATTCTTGCCGTCACGCTAGCTGAGGCTTATGGGCCTCTCTTTGCAGCTCTTCATACTCTTCCCCAGGTTTCAGCTGGGGGCCAGGGATCATCACCGTCTGAAAGAGCAGGAAGCTGGGTTATCTACTATCCAAGGCCATGGTTTACCCAAGAGATTCACACCTGCCTCCAGGCCTGTCCTTAAAGGATTCCTCTTCCTGGGGCTGCATCACCCTCCCTCTCCACTAGGAGGTGCCCAACAGGAGTGGCTGAGGATGCCATGTCTTAAACTAGATGGCCCTAGTGGTAAGGAACCCATCTGCCAATACAGGAGACGTAAGATGCGGGAGGTTCAATTCCTGGGTGGGGAAAATCCCCTGGAGGAGGACATGGCAACACACTCCAGTATTCTTCCCAGGATAATCCCATGGACAGAGGATCCTGGTGAGCTACAGTACATGGGGTCGCAAAGAGCTGGACCTAAGACTCAAGTAACTTAGCACACCTTAAACCATGTGAGCTGCTTTACCTTAAGGATGGGCTGCTTAGGGGGTGCCCATGGGGGAATGATCTTGCCATGCATTCTCCAGCTGCCATAGGGATTTGCCAGGTGCTTTTCAAAGACAACATACTCCAGGACATCCCTGGGCACATCTTCCTGTCCATACATCAACCGGCCAAACCGGTCATAGATGGCCAGAGTCTGCAAAGATGAAAGCACATCAAGTTGGTTAGCCCTCAGAGTTGTTTAATTCTGAATCCAGACTAACTGATCAACCACTGACACTTTACTCTTAGAGGGTTTTTGACTGGGTGGGGAGTGCGGTCAGGGTGGAGGGAGTGGAAGGAGGTAGGAGGGATCCCAGGAAGGGGAGGGAATAATATCCCCACACCTGGGTTCGCAGCTAACAGACAGCAGTGGGAAGGGTGCAGTGACAAGGCAAGGAGGGCCATGGTGAGCCTTTCCTTAGAACTCACAGTCCTGGGTAGCTATACCCAGGACTCAGAGGTAGGTGCTCAACCTGAGAGTGAAGAAAAGCTGGGAGGAAAGCAGAGTGGTGCCTCTACCTGCCGGGTATGCATGCGGACGGTGACCTGGCCATATGCGTTGCTCTGGGTCATCAGACTCGAACAGCGAACCTGCACCACCTGGGGCGGCTCTAAAGATTGTACGAAGCTCCAGCGGACAGTCTTATATTTGATGTCCCAGACCATGTCCTGAGGGCAGAGAAGAGTTCAGCTGGACTCCTGCCCGCACCCTCACCCCCTTACGGAAGTGGGTGCTTTTTTCCATGCTTCCTCTTCTTGCAATGCTACAGTCAATATGCAACGTTTCCCATCAAATGCGTTCTGGTGCTTATTTATTGTTTCACTTTTCTAAATTTTGCTTAAGCTACTGCTCCAGCTCACCTTACAACAACTCTCTTTTCCTTTCTAAATCATGACTCAAGAGCCAATTACCACCTGGAGGACCCTTCTCCAAATCAATGAAGACCTCATTCCAAACTGCCAGCTTACCTAATATGTTACCCCTCCCACATACTTTCATAATCTGCTCATTATTGCATGCATTTCTGTTGGCTGCACGTTTGTTTTTTTCCTCTTACCTTTCTGCAGTTTTTATAGGAATTGTAGACTTTTATAAAGGTTAATAACCTGCTTAGACTAGGATAGCTATGCTTGTGCCTGAGGAGATGAGGCAGAACTGAGAGCAACTGAAATTCTTATTCTTGAGTTTCTAACTAAACCACAAAGTCCTCATATTCAGGAGTCTCCCAGAGTACCTAGCACCCTTGTTACCACAGTGTAAGCCTCATGCACACTGGTTAAGTCCCTTATTGTAGCACAGGCATGTGCAGGGCTGGCCTAACGTGACCATCCCCTCACCTCAGGATCTGGAGTCTTAGTACTGCTTGCTCAGGGACCTCCTCTATCTTCAACTGCACGGCCTTTACCAGACTCCATATGCAGCCAAACATAATGAACTTTGGCCTTTTGCCTTAAAGTTCCTGTACTCTCAAAACTGATCCTTAAGAAAACTGAGGTGCTATCTAGAATCTGTCTACTCAGGCATCCCATAATTCTAAGGAAGATGAGAACCTACCGGAAAACAGTTTTCGGTTACCAAGGTATGAAGTCGGTCATGGTCTGAGCTAAAAAGGAAAGAAATTTATATCACTGACTACTGCTTTTATGATACTCTATATGAACGTTGAAAATGGCCCTGAAAGTAGAAAACTATTCCCTTCATTTTTACAAATATTTTCTGCACACCTACTATAAGCCAGGTAATATACTAAGTCCTAGAGACACAAAGATAAAGAATAACATAATTTCTCAGAAAACCATGAGCTATAAAAGCAGTGCAAATTTATGTCTGAATCTGAGGAGCAGAAAGAAATTTCTCTGAAATTACTATATATCCTTGAGATGGGTAAGAGACCCTCACTGGGACATGGGGACTGATTTCTGTCCTAAGCTGGAACAAGATTCAACACAAACAACAATCAAAAGCTACATCATCAATACCAACTGCTTAGCTTTATTTCTTACACTTTCATCCTTGAACCTAGCCAAGATATAACCAGTATGGCTGAGTCCCTTCACTGTTCATCTGACACTACAACACTGTTAAACAGCTACAGAAAGAAAGTGAAGTCGCTCAGTTGTGTCTGACTCTTTGCGATCCCATGGATTCTAGCCTACCAGGCTTCTCCGTCCATGGGATTTTCCAGGCAGTAGTACTGGAGCGGGTTGCCATTTCCTTCTCCAGTGGATCTTCCTGACCCAGGGATCCAACCCGGGTCTCCCACATTGTAGGCAGATGCTTTTACTGTCTGAGCCACCAGAGAAGTCAACGGCTTCCATTAAATGGCTATACCCCAATACAAAATAAAAAGCTTAAGGTTTGGAAAAAATAAAAGATAACCACTTGTCATTTCTGGTCCTTTCCGCATAAACTGTCCCTGCATCCCATCTTTGTGGCTGCCAGAGTGACCAAGTTATGCTGATTCTGTTCAGTAAGAAAATGAGACAACAAACCCAAGCTCCTGTACATGTAAGATTTTAGGAGGGTTCCTAACTTCAGGTAAACCTAAGACCACAGATTGGTTTCTTTTAGATACACATTCATGACTTTCTCCTGCAATTTATTTTTTTTGTTGCTTTTTTTCTTTTTTTTTTCTGTCTTCTGCAATTTAACACTTCCTGAGTGGTTAAAGTCTTGCTCTTTGAAAAATTGTGTCTCTAATGCCAGAGTGGGTGATAGGTTAGTTCTGTTTGTTTCACTTCCACTTCTATCCCAAATAAAAAAGACTCTGAGTCATTTCCCCTCACTGTAGCTCTAGACTAGACTAGACCAAGTTGTGGTGACAGATACCACAACCACCACACCTGGCACCTCTGAATGAATTCTTCCTCATCACTATCTTGGCCTAGAAATCTTTTTTTTTTTTTTACTTTATTTTGCTTTACAATACTGTATTGGTTTTGCCATACACTGACATGAATCAGCCATGGGTGTACATGAGTTCCCAATCCTGAACCCCCCTCCCACCTCCCGGCCTAGAAATCTTCAGTAGAAATAAACTCCTCCTTTTATGAGCTGACTCTATTTTGTAATAGAACTTATCCTATAAGTAAGTTTGCAATAAAATTTACCCTCCCACTGTAAACGTCCAGAAAGGCTGGGCAGAATATAATAAACACAGACACACACACATTTTTAAATCTCTAGCGTAGTACACGAGAAAGGAAGCTAAGTCCATAGGTGCCAGAGAGGAAGAGGGAATTAAAAGTAGAATGGAAAGAACATAAGCTGATACCACAACCAGGTAAGAGATGATTTAGGGATCCAGAAATAGGATCTGATGGCTAGAGCTTGACTTTTCCTAAAACCCAGGATGTTGGAAGGACAGGGAGTTGGAATTGAAATCCCTGTATAAAGCTATGACCCTCAAAAGAGTCTGGCAGCTGCAGGAAAAGGAAACTAGAAAAATAGTCCACCAACCTAGAGACAAAGCTTCCCTCTGTCTAAAGCTCTGAGGAGGGGGAAAAAAATCTAAAAAACAAACAACCACCACCAAAAAAACCCCATGAAAACTGAAAAATTAAAGCCCTAAGTACACATTATACTCAGATGTAGACACAAAATTTACAGTATCTCTGTGATGCAAGAATTCCTAAACTAAGAAATTAACATAAAAACTAATACCTTGCCAATGTTATACCTATAGGATCTGGCAGAAACACACAGAGAAAACCTCTCTGGGAGCATATTCATAACTTAGGTTGTCTGGAATTCCCTCAGAAGAAACATACTCCATCATTAACACTACAAAACAGACCTGGAATCAACTTAGCAAAATCAACAGACACAGACATCAAGCGAAACGACAGACCAGGAAGCACTAGGGGTGGGTCCCTTCATTGAAATAACTGATAAATAAGAAAAACAAAATCTCAGAACTCTGGATACTTGTAACAACCAGGGGAGTGCCTGATGAAGGGAGAAGCCAATGAGTCTGAATGTAAGAACATGTACAAACCACCTACCCTCCTCTTTCCCTCAGCCCTGCTATGACTGTGGGACAGTGGTCTGTGTTCTGGAGTGGATGGCTGGTACTTGGGCAGGCAGCAGGGACCCTCCCCTCCAAAATTTGAGTTTGCACATTCTGGTCAGTCTGGTGGATGGCAGAGAGACCAGCACAAACCATGCCACTGTTTCAGCCCTGCTGGCTGCAGCAGCTTTTCCCATCAACAGATATAAAGGGATAAAGGGAAATGAACACCTATTTTGTTTTTATTCAGTCAGACAATTTAGGAAATCTTTGTCAGGTCACTGGCCAACTGCAGAGATAATGGAATGGAAACTTCAATGACTGCTACCCACAACAAAGAATACACACTTCGCAGTATTAGTTTGGAAAAGTCACAAATGGATGGCAGTGGCACTAATCAACAAAGTCAGCAATTTCTGAGGAGCAGAGCAATCTGATTTTCAGAGCTACCACATAATACAATTCAGAATGTCCAATTCTCAACAAAAAATTACAAAGTACACAAAGAAACATGAAACTATGGCCCACTTACAGGAAAAAATTTTTGACAGAAGCTATCCCTGAGGAAGCCCAGACATTAGAATTATTAGCCAAAGACATTAAATCAACCATCCTACGTGCTCACTGAGATAAAGGCAACCAGGGAAAAAGAACTAAAGGAAATCCTAAAACAATCTACGAAATAAGTACATCAGTAAAGAGACAAAAATTATGAAAATGAACCAAACAAATTCTAGAACTGCAAAATACAGCGAAAGAAATTAAAAATTCACTCCAGGGGTTAGGGACTTCCCCGGCAGTACAGTGGTTAAGATTTCACCATCCAGTGCAGGGGGCGCAGGTTCAATTCCTGGTCGGGGAGCTAAGATCCCACATATCTCCTGGCCAAAAACCCAACACATTAAAAAAAAAAAAAAAGCAAGCAATAAGGTAACAAATCCAATAAAGACTTAAAAAAAATTCACTACAGGGGTTGAACAGCAGCTCTGAGCAGGCAGAAACAAGGGATCAGTTACCTGGAGGATAAAACTATTGAAAGCATCCAATCTAAGGAGCAAGTGAAAGTTGCTCAGTGGTGTCCCACTCTTTGCGACCCCATGGACTATACAGTCCATGGAATTCTCTAGGTCAGAATACTGGAGTGTGCAGTCTTTCCCTTATCCAGGGGATCATCCCAACCCAGGGATCGAACCCAGGTCTCCCACATTGCAGGCGGATTCTTTACCAGCTCAGCCACATAGCTTGAGGATAAAACTATTCAAAGTATCCAATCAAAGGAGCAAAATGAAGAAAAACGAGTAGAGCCTGAGGTACCTGTAGAACACTGTCAAGTGCATGAACACACAATCATAGGATCCCGGAAGGAGAAGAGAGGAGGCAGAAAAACATTTGAAGAAATACTGGCTGAAGGAACTTCCCTAAGGGCCCAGTGGTTACGAGTCTGTGCTTCCACTGCAGGGGGCACAGGTTCAATCCCTGGTCGGGGAAGTTCCCGCATAATGCACAGTGTAGCCAAAAAGAGAAAGACAAAGAAAGAATGGCTGAAAACATTCCAAACCTGGTAAAAGAAATGAATGTTCATATTCAAGGAACTCCACAAACTCCAAGAAGAATGAACTCAAAGAAATCCACACTGAGACACAGTACAGTGCCAAGTGTCAAAATCAAGACAAAGAGAAAATCCTAAAAGCAACAAAAGAGAAGTAATTTGTCACATACAAGAGACCTTAAAAAGGTTACAGTTGATGTCTTATCAGAAACTATGGAGGCCAAAAGGCAGTGGAATGATATATTTAAAGGCCTAAAAGAAAACCTGTCAACTAAGAATTCTATACATAGAAAGACTATCTTTTAAAAATGAAGGAGAGGGCTTCCTCGGTAGCTCAGTGGTTAATGCACTTCCATGTCAGGGGACATGAGTTAAATCCCTGGTCGGGGAAGTTCCACATGCCATGAGTATGGCAAAAGGAAAAAAAAAATGAAAAAAGAATGAAGGAGAATTGTAGATATTTTCAGATAAACAAAAATTGAGAGGGTTTATTACCAGGAGATCTGTCCTATTAGATATACTAAAGGAGTTTTTCAGACCTAAATGAAAAGACACTAGACAGTAACTTAAAGCAATAAGAACAAATAACCAGCACTGGTACAGGTTACTATACAGGTAAACATAAAAGCCAGTATTCCTGTACTTCTGATCTGTAATTCCTCATTTTTTTTCCTATTTGATTTAAAAGGCACATGCATAAAACATCAGTTACAAATGTATGTTATGGGCATATAAACATATAATCAGTGGCAGTAACAATGCAAAGGGGAAGGGACAGATACATAGGAGCAGACTGCTTGTACACTATTGAAACTTTGATATTATCCAAACTAGACTGTTAAGATACTAATTCTAATCCCCAAAGTAACCATTAAGAAAATAATTTTTAAAAAATCGATAGAAAATGAAAGAAAAGAATCAGAAAGGTATACCACTGGGACTTCCTTAGTGGCCCAGCGGTTAAGAATCTGCCTGCCAATTCAGGCAACACTGGTTCAATCCCTGGTTCCAGAAGATTCCACACGCCTAGGACCAATGAACCTTGTGTGCCACGACTGAGCCCGTACTCTGTAGCCCTCAAGCCCCAGCTACTGAAGCCGGTGTGCCTAGTGCCCTTACTCTGCAACAGAAGACGCCACTGCAAAGACAGGCTCAGGCACCACAACAAAGAGTAGCCCTGGCTTGGTGCAGCTAGAGAAAGTCCGAGAACAGCAACAAAAGATCCAGCACACACAGCCAAAATAAACAAATAAATCCACAGGTAATATTATTTAAAAAAAAAGAAGTTGGATGCTTACTTTACAGCATATGCAAAATTAACTCAAAAGGGATCAAAGACCAAAATGTGAGAACCAAATCTATAAAACTCTTAGAAGAAAACATTGGGGAAAAATTCCATGACACTGGATTTGGCAACAATTTGTAGACTTGACACTAAAAACTCAGGCAACGAAAGAAAAAACATGTAACTTGGACTTAACAAAAATTAAAATGCTCTTTTATCAAAGTACACTACCAAGAAAGTAAAAACACATGAAATGGGAGAAAATATTTATAAAGCATATATCTGATATGGGATTACTATCCAGAACACATAAAGAGCTCCTACAACCCAATAACAAAATAGCAACTCAACTGTGGCCACTGCTGAGTTTTCCAAATTGCTTCACATATCGAGTGAAGGACTTGAACAGCATCATCTTTTAAGATTTTAAATAGCTCAGCTGGAATTCCATCACCTCCACTAGCTTTGTTTGAAGTAATGCTTCCTAAGGCCCACTTGACTTCACATTCCAGGATATCTGGCTCTAGCTGAGTGACCACTCTATCGTGGTTATCTTTTTTTTTTTTTTAATCGTGGTTATCTTGATCATTAACTTTCTAAAATATAGTTCTTCTGTCTATTCTTGCCACCTGTCCTTAATCTCTTTTGCTTCTGTTAGGTCCATATGATTTCTGTTCTTTACTGTGCCCATACTTGCATGAAATGTTCCCTTGATATCTCCAATCTTCTTGAAGAGATCTCTAGTCTTTTCCATTCTGTTGCTTTCCTCTATTTCTTTGCATTGTTCGTTTAAAAAGGCAGTATCTCCTTGCTATTCTCTTTAACTCTGTATTCAATTGGGTGTATCTTTCCCTTGCTTGCTTGCCTTTCCTCTTCCTTCCTCAACTATTTGTAATGCCTCCTCAGACAACCACTTTGCCTTCTTGAATTTCTTTTTCTTGGGGATGGTCTTGATCACCACCTTCTGTACAATGTTATGAATCTCCGTCCATAGTTCTTCAGGCACTGTGTCTACCAGATCTAATCCTTTGAATCTATTTGTCACCTCCACTGTATAATTCATAAGGAATCAATTTAGGTCATACCTGAGTGACCTACTGGTTTTCCCCACTTTCTTCAATTTAAGCCTGAATTTTGCAATATGGAGCTCATTATCTGAGCCACAGTCAGCTCCAGATCTTGTTTTTGCTGACTGTATTGAGCTTCTCCATCTTCAGCTACAAAGAATATAGTCAATCTGATTTCAGTATTGCAAAGCTAGTGGAAGTGATGGAATTCCAGCTGAACTATTTCAAATCCTAAAAGATGATGCTGTTCAAGCGCTGCACTCAATATGTCAGCAATTTGGAAAACTCAGCAGAGGCCACAGGACTGGAAAAGATCAGTTTCCATTCCAATCCCAAAGAAGGGCAATGCCAAAGAATGTTCAAGCTATCAAACAATTGTGCTCATTTCACATGCTAGTAAGGTTATGCTCAAAGTCTTCAAGCTAGGCTTCAGCAATATGTGAACTGAGAACTTACAGATGTACAAGCTGGGTTAGAAAAAGCAGAGGAAACAGAGATCAAATTGCCAGCATTTGCTGTATCATAGACAGAGCAAGGGAATTTCAGAAAAACATCTACTTCTCCTTCATTGACTAAGCTAAAGCCTTTGACTGTGTGGATCCCAACAAACTGGAAAATTCTCAGAGGTGGGAATAGCAGACCACCTTACCTGTCTCCTGAGAAACTTGTATGCAGGACAAGAAGAAACAGACTCGACATGAAATAACTGAGTGATTCAAAACTAGAAAAGGAATACAATAAGGCTGTATATTGTCACCTTGCTTATTTATGTACTTCTATACAGAGTACATCAAGCAAAATGCTGGGCTGGATGAATCACAAGCTGGAATCAAGACTGCTGGGAGAAATATCAACAACCTCAGATATGCAAATGATACCACTCTAATGGCCGAAAGTGAAGAGGAACTAATGAGCCTCTTGATGAGGATGAAAGAGAACAGTGAAAAAGCTGACTGAAAACTCAACATCCAAAACACTAAGATCATGGCATCCAGTCCCATAGCTTCATGGTAAACAAAAAGGGAAAAAGTGGAAGCAGTGACAGATTTTACTTTCTTGGGTTCCAAAATCACTGCAGACAGTGACTGTAGCCATGAAATTAAAAGATGTTGGCTCCTTGGAAGAAAAGTTATGACAAATCTAGACAGTGTATTAAAAAGCAGAGACATCACTTTTCTGACAAAGGTATGTGGAATCAAAGCTATAGTTTCTCCAGTAGTCAGGCATGGATGTGAGAGTTGGACCATAAAGAAGGGTGAGTGCTGAAGAATTGATGTTTTCGAATTGTGATGCTGGAAGACTCTTGAGGGTCCCCTAGACTGCAAGGACACCAAACCTGTCAATTCTACAGAAAATCAACCTTGAGTAATCAGAGACTGGAAGGTCTGATCAGTCAGACATTGGAAGGTCTGATGCTGAAGCTCCAATATGTTGGCCACCTGATGATAAGAGCCAACTCATTGGAAAAGACCCTGATACTGGGGAAGATTGAAGGCAAAAGGAGAAGAGGACAAGAGAGGATGAGATGGTTAGATAGCATCATTGACCCAATGGACATGAATCTGACCAAACTTTGAGAGACAGTTTAACACACAGAAGCCTGGCGAGCTAGAGTCCATGGGGTTGCAAAGGGTTGGACACGATTTAGTGACTAAAAGACAAACACACAGAAAGGATCAAGATGAGTTAGGGATCAGGTGGGGTGAAAACAGCTGCCATTAAGCAGACTCCTAACACTTGCCAGTAGAGCTGAGCCAGACCAAATGGTGAAAATTCCCAGACGCAGTGAGAGAAGTCAAGGATAGCTCCAGGCTCCAATTATTTCCCAAAGAGGAAGGTCTCTCACTCTAGAATTCTTACTTGAAGAAAAAAAAAACCATCTAGAATAATAGCTGCTGAGAACATAATGGGTATAAGACAGGGAGTTCACATACTTGGTTAGACACAGGTGAGCTTCAATGAAGATATCCTGGGCTTTTTCAGGGAAGTCCTTTACTTTAAAATTAGGATCACTTTCTTTTATCCTCCGGATTCTGTAAAATTAAGCATGAGAATCATTTTAAAGATGTCATTCAATTTCCATAACTTAACAGCTTACTTTACCTCCATTAATGTCTGTCCATTTATTCAGTAATTGTTTTTTGAATGTGCCAAGTCCCATAAATTCAGCCTTCTAACTTACGGTTAAATCAATTATTCTAAAGAAAAACCAATGCTTCTCATAGTGAATTTCTGGAATTTTGACATCAAAGAAAATATCCTATAAGCACTAAGGAAGAAAAAAACAGGTTTCATACAGAGGTTCAAGAGTCAGAAAGACATTGGGCTTCTAATTAGCAACATCAGAAGTTAGAAAGATTAGAAAGACAATGGAGGAGTATTTTTCATGGAGAAAAAAATGACTCCCAGTCCAGAATTCTATATCTGGGCAAATTATTTTTTTTGGCCACACTGCATAGCATGACAGGTTCTTAGTTCTCCAACCAGGGATTGAACTTGTGGCCCCTGCAGGGGAAGCGTGAAGTCTTAACAACTGGACCACCAGGGAAGCCCTATGGGCAAATTATAAATGAAGTCGGAGACTAAAAGAAAGACTTTTTCTTAGCCTTGCAACATTTCATTTATTTACCTTCCACTCTTTCTCAGGAAGCTGCGAGGGAACGTGTACCACCAAAATAACTGAATGTACCATGAAGGAGAAAGACATAAAATCCAGGAAACAGGGACTATATATAAGAGCAAGGCAAATGGATTAGCAGGATGATGATAAAATAGATCCCACAATATACAGTGAGCCCGAAGGGTGACCAATCCAGACTGAAAAAGGTAAGAAGGCTCCAGAAGGGCTTTATGATGAGATTGATAGAATACTGTTTTCTACACAGTGACAGAAAATTAACACAACCAGGGGTTCTACAAGGAAATGAGAAAAAAAAGACACTAATGCCAGGAAAATAAAAAACTATTATGCAGGAAAGGAAATGTAATAATAATGTACTGCATGACTCAGCTGTCAACAGCATTTTCATAGTTATAATAATGTCAACAGGGAATTCTGATCTAATCAGTGTTACCAAAAATGTATTAAGAGGATGAGGGACACCATAACTCAAAGGAATTTATCCCAGGAATGCAGGGTTGGCTTAACACTAAAAAATCAATTAATGTAATATACCATATCAATACAATAAAGGACAAATATCACATTATCATGTCAATGATCAGAGAAAAAGCATTTGACAAAATCAACTCCTTTACACTCTTTTCACCTCAAAGCCTTGTTTTGTTTCCCTGGAATGCTATTCCTCACCACATTTCTCTACTCAGCTAACTCCAAGCAACCCTTTAGATCCCAGCTTTAAATGTCATTTTCTTAGAGAAGCCTACTCTGAACTCCCAGATGGGGAAAGTTATCTTTCCCCGTCCTATGTTTCCATGGCACTCATACTTCACCCTATCTGTTATTATGTGTGTACAATCAGTAACTGGTCTCCTCCCCTACACAATAAGTGTTGTATTCATCAACATCATGAACTCTTCCACCAAAGAGTTCACAAGCCAGGAGAGAAATACACGAGAGGAGATGATCACAATACAGAGTTATTGGAGATAGTAAAAATAAGCATACTGTTATAACAAAGGCAACTCCAAAAAAAGCTAGGGAAGGCTTAAAAGCAGACACAGAAATTAAAAGCAGACCTAGAGATTATCACACTTAAAAAAGTAAGTCAGAAAGAGAAAAACATATACCATACAATATCACTTATATGTGCAGTCTAAAATATAACACAGGGATGTCCAGTGGTTAAGACCCTGAGTTTCCACTGCAGGAAGTGCAGGTTTGATCCCTCTGGTCAGTACACTAAGATCTCATATGCTGAGTGGTGCAGCCAAAAAAAAAAAAAAAGGGCAGAAAGAAACATATCTATGAAAGACAAACATAATCAAAGCTATGGTTTTTCCAGTAGTCACGTATGGATGTGACAGGTGGACCATAAAGAAGGTTGAGCACTGAAGAATTGGTGCTTTTGATTGTGGACAAGACTCTTGAGAATCCCCTGGACAGCAAGGAAATCAAACCAGTCAATTCTAAAGGAAATCAACCCTGAAAATTCACTGGAAGGACTGATGCTAAAGCTGAAAGTCCAATACTTTGGCCAACTGATGCGAAGAGCTGGTTCACTGGAAAAGACCCTGCTGCTCAAAAAGATTGAGAGCAGGAAAAGAGGGCGACAGAGGATGAGATGGTTGGATGGCATCTCTGACCCAATGAACGTGAGTAAACTCTGGGAGACAGTGAAGGACAGGGAAGCCTGGTGTCCTGCAGTACATGGGGACACAAAGAATTGGACACAACTTAGCAGTTGAACAACAACAAAGAAACAAAGAGAACAGACTTGTGGTTGCCAAGGGGGAGGGGAGAGGAGAGGGAAGAACTAGGGGTATATTATTTAAAAAAAGCAGGGCTTTCTGGTGGTCCAGTGGTTAAGAATCCGCCTTGCAATGCAAGGGACACCAGTTCAATTCCTGACTGGGAAGATCCAACATGTTGAGGGCAACTAGGCCCCTGTGCCACAGCTACAGTGCTGTGGAGCCCAGCAGCTGTAACTATTGAGCCCACATACAGCAACTACTGAAGCCCACATGTAGTGTGGGGTATAGGGCCTAGTATAGGGCTGTGCTCCACAATAAGAGAAGCCATTGCAGCCAAAAATAAATATTTAAAAAAAAAACAACAAAATACAGCAGACACAATGCTTGAGGAAAAAAGACATTTTTCAGACAAAGGAAAGGACGTGCCAAGAGACGCAGCGCAGCAATTGTCAAGGAACTAGCAATTTGGAAATGTTAAAGTTTAGGATGAGAAAAATAAAATAGACAATGGTGGAGAGAAAGGTAAGAGCTGAATTATTTTTTAAAAAGCCCTGAATACCACTGAAGAAATCTATATTTTATTCTTCAGATAATAAGGAGCCACAAGAAGTCTGAGGCAGAGGTGTTGATATGATAAGATCTGTATTTAGAGGAATGTTGTAGCCACATGAAGAATTGACAGTAACTCAATACACTTATGCATAGAAATCTATATATAACCTTAAAGAGCCTATAATTTAGATATAATCACAGCCAGAGTGACAGATACTGAAAATCTCTTTAAGAAGACAGTTTTGGCTCCTGCTCCTTAACTAAAGCACAGTTAGCTCCCTAGAACAGGTCTGTCTTCTTAAGCCTTTTTGGCTTTTCTTACTCTCTTAAAAGCTCAGGTATTTCTCTTATAAATATGCTTTCTCTTATTACTACTTTCAATTGTTAAATATGTGATCAAAAAAGTGTCCTACAAACTTCAATGTCAACTTCCTAAATGATGTGACAAAAACGACAAGTCAAGGCTGAGATGCTAAGATTCAGAATGCCCATACTATCATACATTAAGTCTATTACAGAGAAAGAATATACTGTCAAGTTATCAAAGGAGTTATACACAATTAATCCAAGATGGCCTCTCTGGATTAAGTAGCAACAAGAAATTTTTATTCTAATATTAACTCCCAGCTGTCTCAGATACCTACGACAATTGTGATGCCACATTCTTCTTCAATCGCTCAGTCCTCTGTGCCAGTCCTTCCTTAGAAAGAGATGACACTCGGGCATCACCCTCAGGAGGAACATAGGCATCAAAGATACTAGCTGTGAAGAGAGAAGGAGAAAACTAAGAAAGCATTGCAAGATTGAGAAAAAGTCATCTTGAGGTCATAAAAAATTGGGAGGGCTCCTGGATACAAAATAGACTATCCACAGACTTTTCCATGCAGAGGAAATCATGCAGGATTAGAAAAAGTAGAGTAAGATAATCTTTAGTCTTCAAAAGAATTTTAGCTTCTTCTTGTACAAAACAGAAAAATTTTACCCTGGTCTTCTAGGAATATTGTGAAAATAACATCAAAGATGACCTCATGAAATATAATGTATACAAATTATTAAAGCTGAACTGATTTGGGGGTTAATTAAATGCTATCATTCACAGTCCAAATCATTCCACTTTTCAAGAGGACCTCTGACAGAAGGGGACTGGGTTAGGGCTTTACCTGTACAGGCCAGATGTATGGGACGTTCCAAACGTTCTTGAGGAATGACCAGTCCTGCTTTCCGGGCATAGTCTATGAACTGTTTTTCTGTTTTGTATTTGGGTTGATAAGGAGGGGGTGTGAAACGTTTTTTAGTTCTCACTGGAACTACTGCTGAGGACTGAGTCATCAGGATTGGCTGGAGGATAGCAGAAAAAGGTTAGGTAACCTGGGAAAAAATCTTATACAAACTGTAAGCAAAGATAGAAAGGGCACATTCAAAGAATGACTTAGGAACAATTATAAAGCCACACAACATGGGTAAATGCTTCTGTCTTAACAATTATAGCTGTCTCTTACTAAAAGCCAGTAAGCAACTTCTACTAATACTAATACCACTCAACCTTTACTAAAGGCTTTCTTTTAGTACTTTTCATACTACAGGGCTATGCCAACTCAAGAATGCAGAGTTGATGAAAGTTGATGGAAGCAAGGTTGATCAGACTGATGAAAGAACGCTCAGTGTGATGGGGAACTTAAACAACAACCCAGTACTCTCTTTTCTTCTGCTCTACCTTAACTCAGAAATCTCTACATCTACTCAGATTACATTGTGCTCATTCTATTGGGAGCCTCAACGTAAACTTTATTTTGTCGTTCTAGCTCCATAAGCTCTTTAAAGGCCAGATCCCTTTTCTCGCTGACCATGAAGTTTGTTGAGGCAGGAACGATTCTCCCTCCTTTACAGCTACTAATCAATTTAGTACATTTATAAAAAATCAACGGGAAGCGAGACCACCTTCCAAACCATTACTTCTTTCTCATTTAACACCCGTACGCCAGTGAGACCCAGGGCAAACCGGAGAAACTTAATCCCCGAGAACTTGCCCGCCCTGATAGCCCTACGAAGGCTCTCTCCACTCAGCCATAGCTGTGTCTCGCCTACCTCAACTGCTCCCTACTTAGGCACGATCTGTATCGCCCAAGTTCACCAAGGACAACCGTAAAATGAGTATTTCCCTCTACTCTGTCCTCCTCCAGCCCTCAGACTTCCAGCCACCCCATCCCTACCCACCTGCCGAGACCATCGTCCTACAGCCCTGGATAAGCAAGACAAACTCCGCGGCAAGTGGGCTGCCATTTTGCTCACGCAAAGGCAGCTGGGAAGGAAACAGTGAAGAGCCGGAGGCTGGAAAGAAGGCGCATAGGGCGGAGCTAGCTCGGGCGTGGAATTTTCCAGGGCACGCGCCCTCCGCCAAGTGTGAGAGGCGCGAACGCGCACGTACGCGTTCCGGAGGGAGCGAGGGTGGAGTTGGGCTGCGCAAGCGCAGTAAGATGGCGTTGTGGGTAGGGTGGAAGCACGGTTGTCACGCGCCAGGCGGAGAGCGTAGAGCTACAACTGCGCCTGCGCGCCAAGGTTTCTGACGGTCAGGAGCTACTGCATTCCAGGTTTGGGACAGAGCTGGACCTTATTTCCATTCCGTAAAGAACGAAAAGGTGTTTCCCTTGTGAGACAAGTGTTTTCTTCAGTGCCTGCTTGGATCTTAGAAAGGACGAAAATGGCTAGCTTCTGGGTCTGTATCCCATATGATGGGTAACCTTAACCAGAGCTCTTATTTTCCCAGTCTATACCGTCAGAAGAATATCCTATCGAATTAAGGAAATTAATGACAACTATGTTTATTGAAGCAAAAAACACGTGGACTGACAAAAGCATTTGTTTGCCATTTAGGACAGAGGCACAGGTTTTATTAACAAAAAATGACATACTTAGAAATCATTTACCAGATGCTATGCAATTTTCCGAGTATTTTATATATTTTAACTCAGTCCTCGTCACAAACAAGAGTAATATTGTATATAACAACAAGATGTGCCGCCTCGAAATTAAGTACGTAATTTATTTAAGGTCACACAGCTGATAATTGGCAGAACTGGGATTCAAGTTTAAGCAGTCTGACTCCAGAACCCATGCACTGACTACTGTACTGTATCTTAACATTAAGTGGTTAAAGGATTCATGTTGTTGGGATCATCCTGGAAAATCCAGTACTGTAACCATAGGTAAATAATAAGCACTTTGCATACTTACCCTTAGGTTTTTATCTCATTCTGCCAGTTAATGTTTATTGAACACTTACCTATGGTATTTTGCAATGAGTTGGGATCTATGAGCTGTACAATTGCTACAAAGGTCCAAGTAAAATGCTAACAACTGTCAAAGGAAAGGGAGATTACTTTTGGATTTGGGGATCTGATGTTTTAAATCTCGACTTTTTGACTATACTGTGTACACACACACACACATTTTTTGCTTGTGGGATCTTAGTTCCCCAACCAGGGATTGAGCTCATGCTGTCTGCAGTGGAAGCACAGTCTTAACCACTGGACTGCCAGGAAAGTACCTATATAGTCTTCAAAGCTAAGGATTTTCTCACAAGTCTTAGCCATAGCCTTGAACCTATAGCATGACACATTAACAGTGACATGAAGTTAGGTGTTATATGTATATGCTAAAGAATATATTAAGCATTTAAGTGAGATACATTTATTTCTTAACAAAGTCCTATAGAACATGAATTGGTTTTTTTTAACTGGTTTTCCTGAAAAGTGAGGAAACCCCACTCCATGATGAGTGGTTATTAATGCAGAACACTGATACAGTCTTTCTGGAATTATCTGCTTCACTGTAGAGTCTTATGTTTGTCTCACATGGTAGCCAACATATCCTAGATTGTCTCCGCCTTCCCTCTGGTCAGTTTCTCAGGGAACACAAACTTGTTCATATCAACCTGTATGAAATAATAAGGGGAGTCAATTGCTTTTAATTCATTCTGAGATCAGTTGTAAGTGGGTTCTATAGCTGCTGTTTGGAGAATTCATATTATCTTCCTGTCCCATTAACTGCATGGAAAATTGGGAGCTGTCTACCTGGGGATGTTAACATGAAAAGGATACTTCTTAATTCCACAAATATAGAAGTTCACACTACAGAAAAATCAAGACAAGAACAAGAAAAGGAAACTCATTTTGTAATTGGAGGAAGGAATAAGGTTAGGGACTCAGCCTTGCAAATAAACAGTCTTGCACATAGTAGACACTCAAATATTTATTCATTAAGTGGATCATGGGAAAAATTAAGTGAATCAGTAGAATCCCAGATAAACTATCATGCTGCTGCTGCTAAGTCGTGTTCAGTCGTGTCCACCAGGCTCTGCCGTTATTGAGATTCTCCAGGCAAGAACACTAGAGTGGGTTGCCATTTCCTTCTCCAATGCATGAAAGTGAAAAGTGAAAGTGAAGTCACTCAGTCGTGTCCAACTCTTCGAGACCCCATGGACTGCAGCCTACCAGGCCCCTCCGTCCATGGGATTTTCCAGGCAAGAGTACTGGAGTGGGTTGCCATTGCCTTCTCCGAAACTATCATGAGGCAGAGGCAAAGCTGATTTCTGTGTTTCCCCAAAAATAGGGAGTTCCTGGGACCACTCATTGTCTTATTCTAAATGGATCCAAAGAGGATGGGATATCCCATGAGCAGTGGGACATACACTGTGCCTGCATCCCCCCCAGACCACCGCACTGGCAGACGATGTTAAAGATTGGAACTTCTGAAATTCTGCCTGGTAGACCTACATTCTGGTCTTCCCTGCTGTCTCTGTGGGTAAAGAATCTGCTTGCCAATGCAGGAGACGTGGGTTTGATCCCCGGGTCAGGAAGATTCCCTGAAGAAGGAAATGGCAACCCACTCTAGTATTCTTGGCCAGGAAAATCCCACGGACAGAGAAGCCCTACAGTCTGCAGTTCATGGAGTCACAAAGAGTCAGACACAACTTGGCGACTAAACACCAACCTACTTTCCAGGAGAAGCACTGGTGATTTGAACAAGGAAAATACTGCTGGAGAATTGGAAGAATCTGATTACAATATGTTTATTGATTACAGTAAACAATATGACACTTGGATTGAAGTGAGCAGTAGGCTTGCCCTGTGTTTATACTGTATTTCCCTCCCTTGGATGAGAGCATGAAGAGCAAAGGAAGTGAATTGTCCAAGGTAAGGTGACATAGAAACCACGACTTCTAACTTTCTGAGAAATGGTCTCAACCGATCTTTAGCTAACGTTAGCAGAGTTTTTACGTCACTTGGAGAGTTGACAAGGCTCTTTTATAATGGTGCCTGAGTGTGCATCTTAGTTCCACTTCTTTTCCTCACTGTAGAAAAGGAGTAATTAAGTGCCTAACTCATAGAATTGTTACTAACTTAGTAAATGAGTTAATACATGTCCTGTTCTGGTTAGTTAGAGGAACTGCTTCCAAGCCCCATCATAGCCGTGGAAGGGATAGATGGAGCCTAGCAGGGTCCTGGTAAGTGGAACTGCTCCTTGTGCTGACACAGATAATATCAGTGGTCCCAGATTCCACCCCAGTGCAGTGTCCCTAAAGCAAAAGAGCCCATAACCTGGATATGAATTGGAAATCCTCAGGAAGCCTTATGTGTATTAGATCTCTTGCTAGGGAAAAGCGAAAAGCCTATGTTAAAGCTAAAACCATCAAAATGTAGATTGTTTCCATACCCCAAAGTGATGCCTTATTTCTGTGCTGCATGACTTGCTTCTCCTCGCTCTGCTGTCTCATCCATCCTTCCATTCATCCCTGCAGCTGAAGACAAAGGCTTTCTCCTTTATCTTTTTCTGCCTGCCTCAGACTCTTTATTTCTAAAGGTATGTTTAGGAAGAGATACTGCTCGTCCTGGCTCAGCCAGAACAGAAGCCAATGCATCCTGCTGTTCAAGTGAGGTCTCAAGTTAATCCCTCCCCTCTTCTTGCTCCACTTTCACCCCAGCTGGCTAAATCAAGCGATAATCCTGAAAGGGAATTTCAGGCTATTTGTGACTTCCCCACTCCGCTCCCTACCCGCCACGTTCAGGGAGGAGAGAGCAAAGCCCCTGGATCAGAGTAATCTGTTTCTAACCCACTTCCATTCCCAGGGATTACCTCTGCAGGAGGAGAGAGACAGGAATAAATCTGACATCTTGGCACTGGGAACTTGCGGAAGAAGCTCCAGCAGTGCCTGCAGAGTGTGGGCATGAGGCTCAGGAGCCTGGGAGCTTGTTCTCATAGGCTGGGTTCCCAACAAACAGAAAGTGTGATATAATGGAAAGGTTTGGGAGGCAGGAAACATGGGTTCTAGTCTCACCATTGCTGACATTGACTTCCTTGTGGCCTTGGGAGTCACTTCATATCGCTGATCGCTAACTTTCCCCATTAAAAAAAAAATAGCACTCCAGAGTCCTAAAAACCTACAGCCCCTACTGATGTGTGGCAGTGGTTTAGTTGCTAAGTCATGTCCGACTCTTGCGACGCCATAGACTGTAGCCCACTCCATGGGATTTCTCAGGCAAGAATACTAGAGTGTTCTGCCATTTCCTTCTCCAGGAGATCTTCCCTACCCAGGGGTCAAACTCAGTCTCCTGAACTGCAGGCGGATTCTTTACTGACAGAGAGCCACCAGGGTTGAACGCCTATTAATAATGCATAAAGGCCTGACAAAGACTCCCTTTAGGGACCCTTGTGAACCAATTGCTCAACATACCTTCCCTCTGGTCTTTGTTCTTTCCTTTACCTTCTATGCACCCTGACATATGAACATGTATCTCCTACCTGGCCATTCTTTGGGGATGCTCTCCAGTTCCAGCTCTTTGGGGTGGAAGCTGTGTGAATGCAGGAAACTTCCACTAGAGGGTACCAAGGTTTCACTGGCATCTCCGATCACAAAGAGGCCTATGCAAACCCAACAGTTACAATGTTTTCGTAGTACTTACATTCAGAGATTAAGAGATCTCCATTCACTGTTCCTTACCTGGTCTGCTTCTTACTGTTCCTGGAAGGCTTAAAAAGTCTCTACTCTTGACATTATTTTGATTTAATTTGACATCAAATCAAAGGCATTTTGGTGTAGTGGAATTCAACTGGCTGGGTCCGCTACTTTGGAATTCTATGGGCACATTATTTAACTCTTCTGAGGCCCAGTGTACCCATCTGTGAAATGGGGATAATAAAATTTACCATTTTAAATAACAAAATTTACCATGTAGGGCTCTAGTCAACACTAAATGAAATCCTATATGAAAACTTGTGACTGGTACACAGTAGGTACATAAAATTGTGTCTTAACTAGCGGAGAGTCCTCAGAATTGCCACAAACAGGGAATGGTGTTGAGGAAAGAAAGATGAATTTTTGAAAGCCGAGTATACCTCCAAACAAGAAATGTGATTTTTGCCATTTTGCTGTTAAGTCTGACAGGTTTCCAGGCTTGTGCTTCTTGGTCCTGCTCAGCCTCAGCCCTCGATCCTATTCTGTTCTCTGTGTCAGCCCAGCCATAGCACTCTTCTGCCTTTTTCTCATCTTGATTTCCTTGGAGGTGAGTTTAGTTTCTGCTTCTTCCTCACTTCCTTGACAAAAAGTCCTTTGTATTTTGCCCTGCGTTTTCTGAAGAGCCACCTCTCCACCTGGTTCTGTTCTTCCCTTCTCATCTCTCCTATAGTCACTTCTGGGGTGGAATGTGCCATCTGTTTCTGAGACTGAGCAGAAGTTTGGGAAAGAGGGAGGGCGAGCATGTCAGGGCTTGCGTGTCAGCAGACACGTTACAGCTGCAGGGCAAACCAGGGTGAAACCGCAAGCCAGAGGCCCCAGGGCAGGCAGCAGTAAGGCCCGCCCCTCGGCTCCTCTCTCATCTCTCTCTCACCCCAGAGGTTTCCTGGCAGAAGTGGGAGAGGTTGGTATCGAGTCCTTGAGCCCTGACTCATTCCCTGACCTAGTTGGGTGTTACCCAGTTATCTCCCAAACCTTTCTCCAGAGGCCTTTACAACACAACAGTGTCATCCCAGAAAACAGAAGAAGCAAGCACACCACCTGTGAACTCCATGCCCATCTGAAGATCTGAACAACAAATAAGTTTGCCGTCCTAATGGCTTTATATACCACCCAGGAGGTTACACTGGTTATAAAGTAAACAAAATCATCTCACCCTGAGAAATCGGCTATTTTCCAGATTGCTTTACAGAAATAATCATGTTTAACTTTCTCCAGAGAGAATAAAATTGTGATTTTATTTTTCTTGGGCAGGGGAAGGGGCTAGGGTAAGGGTGGACGAGGACTGGAACACTGAGCCAGGAAGTGACTGGCTGTTATCACAAAATGAGTCAGGATTCTATATAGGGACTAACTCAGGTCTCCTAACCCCACCCCAAATTCCATTCTCTTTGCCTCAGTCTATTTACTTTTGGACTTTTGTAATGTTCCAGGTTTTCTGGACCCTCACAGAAGTTCTTAAAATCTCCAAGATTCCTGAGAGCTTAATAGGAGCTTCTAGACCTCATACATGTCCCTCTCACTGTTTGTCCTGTGGAAATGCGAGTTGTATGTCTGTTTCCTCCTCAACAGACTGTTGAAAACACTTCAGAGTTATTTAAGATTCAAAGACCAATGTAGTAAGTTGTCTGTGTGAGCTGAGATCTTGGAGACAGGAGATTCCATTTTTAAATCATTCGTTTGTGTTCACCTATTACTGTCCTTCTCTGCCACCATGCTAGTGGATGCTGACGATTATTTCCTTACCTCCCCTTTATACAGAGGTCCCAGTCACTCCTTCACTAGGGTCATGCTTCCTGAAGACAGGAGCTGGTTTCCAAGAAAGCAGATTTTCGCTTTATCCTTTGGCAGAGAGAATGGAGTCGTTGCACACAGGCCAGAACATTCTTTCTGCCAGAGCTTCCCATCTGGAAGAAAAGAGAAAAAGAGTTTCAGAGTTTCCATAAGGTCTGCCTAAAAAAGAGGAGGAAGGAATAGTGAGCCCTCTGGAGAGAAGATGAAAGCTACAGGGCTGGAACCCCAAGTTCCATTGTCTGGAAAGAATATCAGATTCTGCAGGCCTGAAACCCTGACCTGGCAGCTCCTACCTTCCCTTTCCTCCTAACCCTTAGCCAGGATTTATTCTGATCCCCATTCCTTTAACTTTTCACATGTATTTATCTGTCTTTATCTGTCTTGCCTATTCCATCTCAGACTTTTCCCTCTATTCTTTGTTCTTTATGTACTTCCCTGCCGATTTTGTGCTCTCCCTAAGGGTGACTCTAAAATACTCCTAGACTACTTCTTAATGCATCTCACAAAAATAAGATTGAAGCATTAGAAGGAACTTTCTCACCACCTGTGATACATGGAAGGGCTTCAGTGGGTCCAGAGAGCCTCTGAAATTGAATGCTGATTTAATGCATATATGCATCTTTCTGGAAGAAGGCCCAGAGCTCCTATCAAGTTCTCAGATCTTCCATTCAGATCCCTGCCTCTTGACCCTGTAGTTCAGTGTGTTTCAGTTGTAAAGCTGAGAACCCAAGTTAATTTTGGAAACTAGAATAATTCTATTTTTTAAAATGAAAAAAATAGAAAATATCAATGTGTATCACATGTAGTAAGGACACTAGTTTTGATTAACATGATTCAAAATGCATTTGTATGATAATTTTTTATATATAAAATCAAAACATCTAATCTCATTCATTTCATGAATATTTATTGAGTTACCATAGATATTGCTCTGATCACTGGGAATATGGAAAATGAAAGAGACATTTCTGGTCCACAAGCGGCTTGCATTTAGTAGGAAAGAGAAGTACACAAAAACATTGCAAAAGAATATTAAGTCCCATTGCAGAAGTAAGCACAGAGTACAGGGTATAAAAGAGAGTATGGGACTTCCCTGGTGGCACAGTGGCTAGGAATCCACCTGCCAATGCAGAGGACATGGGTTCGATTCCTGGTCCAGGAAGAGTCCACGTGTCTCGAGCAAATAAGAGCCCATGTGTCACAACTAGTGAAGCCCACGCTCCTAGAGCATGTACCCCACAACAAGAGAAGCCACCAGAGTGAGAAGCCTGTGCAGCACAACGAAGAGTAGCCCCGCTCACTACAACTAAAGAAAGCCTGAGTGCAGCAGCAAAGACCCAGCGTGACCAAAAATGAATAAATAAGAGTATGACACATTGTTTAGAGTCCAGGTGGGGCCATGCTTGGGTAGTGTGTGGAGAGATGAGTAAGAATTTGCAGGATACATAGTAAGAAGATGTGCAATTCGAGGCAAGGGGATTGACGTGCACAAAGACACAGCAGTGTAAGACAACACAAGGATGGCCAGGGTTGCTGTCAAAGTGGTCTCGTGTGTAGTCCTTGTACTGTGGAGAGGTTGGATGCTTAGGCTAGATCATGGAGAGTCTCCCACTAAATACAGAAATGCTTAATATTCCTAACAGACAGCTCTGCCTGGGCTCCTTCAATGAGATAGAACCGAGAATTTTGTGAAGCAGCTCATTGTATTCTTGAGCATCTGGTTGTGACAAATTCCTTCCTATACTGATGTAATTGATTCCCTTGTTCAACCATTGATTCTCATTTACCTTCTGCAGCATAGCAAAAGGAGTTGACATCGCCTTCTATTAGGTTGAAACAAATGAAGTTGCGTTTTTATAAATCAAGATAGTAGGATAGTTGGCAATTTCATGTTGTTAGCCTGTGCTTGAAAAAGGCCAGTTATTTGAGGACAGTTATTATTTATCTACCTTGCTCTTCTCTTCCCAATATCTAATATCTTTGCTGCTGCTGCTGCTAAGTCACTTCAGTCATGTCCGACTCTGTGCGACCCCATAGATGGCAGCCCACTAGGCTCCTCTGTTCCTGGGATTCTCCAGGCAAGAATACTGAAGTGGGTTGCCATTTCCTTCTCCCATGTATAAAAGTGAAAAGTGAAAGTAAAGTCTCTCAGTCGTGCCCGACTCTTAGCAGCCCCATGGACTGCAGCCTACGAGGCTCCTCTGTCCATGGGATTTTCCAGGCAAGAGTACTGGAGTGGGGTGCCATTGCCTAATATCTTTAAACTCCATCAAATTCTTCCTTACTTGGGAAGTTACTAGATCCTTTTTCAACCTGATCTCTCCCTGGACATACACTGGTTCATCAGTGTCTTTCTTTCTTTCTTTTTTTTTTTTTAATAGTCACTCATTTATTTATTTAGTTTGGCTGTGCCCGGTAGTTGTGGCACATGCAGTCTTTGATCTTCCTTGTGGCATGCAGGATCTTGAGTTGTGGTATTTGAACTCTTAATTGTGGCATGTGGGATCTAGTTCCCTGACCAGGAGCTGAACCTGGGCCCCCTACATTAGGAGCACAGTCTTAGCCACTAGACCAAAAAAGGGAAGTCCTCATCAATATCTTTTTAACCATGAGGTTCCCCAAACTGGTCAGTTTAAAGCACAGTGACACTGTTATCTCTTTTGATCTGACATTGTGTCTTTTCATGAAACTGTGGCTACATTGGGTTTGGTGAGTCCTAAATCTTTTTCACATAAAATGCTGTCAAGGCAGCCCCAATCCTTCCTATATTGATTTTTCTTGGCTGCACCACCCAGCATGCAGGATCTTAGTTCCTTTATCAGGGATAAAACCCATGCCCCCTGCAGTGCAAGCTGAGAGTCTTACCCATTGGACAGCCAGGGAAGTCCCCTACATCTGGAGTTTTATTTTATCCTTGTCAAGTTTCATTTTCTTGATTTTGGCATTTTGTTCTAATCTGTCAAGATGAGTTTATTTTAAAACGTTTTTAATTGAAGGATAGTTGATTTGCAAGGTTTCAGGTGTACAGCAATTCAGTTATACATATATTTCTCTTCCATTATAAATTACTACAAAATACTGAGTATAGCTCTCTGTGCATGTCCTTGTTCTCCCCTATTTTACATATAGTATTTTGTATCTGTTCATTTATCCCTCCCCACCTTTTGCCTTTGCTAACCATGAATTTGTCTTCTGTATCTGTGAGTCTATTTCTGTTTCGTAAATAAGTTCACTTGCATCATTTCTTTTCAGATTTCATATATAAGTAGTATCATATGATATTTATCAGTCTAAGATAATTTTAAATCTCACTTCTAACTGCTGAACCTGCCCTCTGCAACTAGACATTCTGTGCACCACCACGAAAGATCCCGCATAATGAAAGGAAGATCCTGCATGACACAACTAAGGCCCCAAGCAGCCAAATAAATAAATATTTATATAAATAAATCTTGCTTCTATCATCCATTCTATTATCTTTCCCAGCTAGATCACTATCTAAGCTACTGATTTTAAAAATATCTAATACACCAGTGATTCCTCACAGCCTTGTCCTGGTGAAGGGGCTTGTGTAATTCAAGCTATGAGCCATGCCGTGCAGGGCCCCTAACACTGATGGATCATAGTGGAGAGTTCTGACAAAATGTGATCCACTGGAGGAGGGAATGGCAAAACATTCCAGTATTCTTGCTGTGAGACCCCATGAACAGTATGAAAATGCAAAAAGATACGACACTGATTATACAGTAGAGGTGATGAATACATTCAAGGGATAGATCTGATAGAGTGCCTGAAGAACTATGGACAGAAGTTCATAACACTATACAGGAAACTGACCAAAACCATCCCAAAGAAAAAGAAATTCAAGAAAGCAGAGAGGTTGTCTGAGGAGGCTTTACAAATAACTGAGGAAAGAAGAGAAGTAAAAAGGGAGGAAGGAAAAGATAATACCCCACTGAATGCAGAGTTTCTGAGAATAGTAAGGATAGATAAGAAGACCTTCTTAAATGAACAATGCAAATAAAAAGAGGAAAACAGTAGAATGAGAAAGACTAGATATCTCTTCAAGAAAATTTGAACATCAAGGGAACAGTAAAGGACAGAAACAGTAGGGACCTAACAGAGGCAGAAGAGATTAAGAAGAGGTGGCAAGAATACACAGAAGAACCACACAAAAAAGGTCTTAATGACCAGGATAACCACGATGGTGTGGTCACTCACCTGGAGCCCAACATCCTGGAATGTGAAGTCGAGTGGGCCTTAGGAAGCATTACTGCAAACAAAGCTAGTGGAGGTGATGTAATTCCAGCTGAGCTATTTCAAATCCTAAAAGATGATGCTGTTCAAGTGTTGCACTCAATATGTCAGCAAATTTGGAAAACTCAGCTATGGCCACAGGGCTGGAAAAGCTCAGTTTTCATTCCAATCCCAAAGAAGAGCAATGCCAAAGAATGTACAAGCTACCGAACGTACAAGCTTCACTCATCTCACATGCTAGTAAGGTTATACTCAAAATCCTTCAAGCTAGCCTTCAGCAATACGTGAACTGAGAACTTCCAGATGTACAAGCTGGGTTTAGAAAAGGCAGAGGAACCAAAGATCAAATTGCCAACATTTGCTAGAATCATAGACAAAGCAAGGGAATTTCAGAAAAGCATCTGCTTTATTGACTACGCGAAAGCATTTGACTTTGTGGATCACAAAAATCTATGAAAGAGTCTTAAAGAGATGGGAATACCAGACCACCTTACCTGTCTCTGAAAAACTTATATGCAGGTTAAGCAACAACAGTTACAACCTTATATGGAACAACTGACTGGTTCCAAATTGTGAAAGGACTACGTCATGGCTGTATATTGTCACCCTGTTTATTTAATGTATATACAGAGTACATCATACAAAATGCTGGGCTGGATGAATCACAAGTTTGAATCAAGACTGCCGGGAGAAATATTAACAGCCTCAGATATGCAGATGATATCACGCTAATGGCAGAAAGTGAAGAGGAACTAAAGAGCCTCTTGATGAGGTGTGAAAGAGGATAGTGAAAAACTGGCTTGAAACTCAACATCCAAAAAACTAAGATCATGGCAGCTGGTCCTGTCACCTCATGGCAAATAGAAGGGGGAAAAGTGGAAACAATGACAGATTTTATTTTCTTGGGCTCCAAAATCACTGTGGACAGTGACTGCAGCCATGAAATTAGGAGACACTTGCTCCTTGGAAGAAAAGCTATGACAAACCTAGACAGCCTATAAAAAGCAAAGACATCACTTTGTTGACAAAGGTTTGGATAGTTAAAGCTATGATTTTTTCCAGTAGTTATGTACAGATGTGAGAGTTGGACCATAAAGAAGGGTGAGCAGTAAAGAATTGATGCTTTCAAACTGCGGTGCTGGAGAAGATTCTTGAGAGTCCCCTGGACTGCAAGAACAGTAAACCATGCCAATCCTGTAGAAAGTCAACCCTGAATAGATGCAAAGAGCCAACTCATTGGAAACGACCCTGATGCTGGGAAAGACTGAAGGCAGAAGGAGAAGAGGGTGGCAGAGGATGAGATGGCATCACCAGCTCAATGGACATGAATTTGGGTGGACTCCAGGAGACAGTGAAGGACAGGGAGGTCTGATGTGCTGCAGACCATGGAGTCACAGAGAGCTGGACGCGACTTAGTGACTGAACAATAAGACAACAGTGAGGTCCCTCTCTTGATTGATATCAAAATTTTTAATCAGTATCCTTTGAGCTCAGTTGATAAGCTAGTTAAAAATCTATATAGCTGTGATTATCCACCCATATTGCTTCAGGCTCATTTTCTTAGCCCTATCTACCTGCTCCTTTACTGCCTTGCTCTGATCTGTTCCTAGTCCGTTAAGCAAACCAGAACCACTCAGGCACCACACAAGTACAGATCTGTTTGGGCCTTGCAAACACCAGCAGCTTTTAAAGGTACCATCAGTGACTTCTCCATTTGCTAATTCCCCACCTGTTGTCATGCTACTCTTCCCTCTGTGAAACTCTGCAGAGACTTTTGTCGTCCCCAACTCTTATTACCCCCACCACCCGCTCCATACATGATGTCTCTGTGTTTGAGGATATAGACTCCAGCTTGGACTTCATCATTGCTCCTCCAGTTGGCTCTTGGTGCTCTCTATCTGCCTGTGATAGAGCTCTTTTTTTATTTAGCTTGGCTATTATTCCATAAATGATATGTATAACTTTGCCTCAATCTTTTTAATGACTACATAGTATTCTATTGCATAGATAGACAATACTGATGGACGCTTGGGTGGTTCCCCAAATTTTGGCTTTACGAAGAGGCCATGAGTCTGTTTACAAGTACCGAGGTAGGATAAATACCAGGAAATAGAATGGAAGGCTTAAAAGATATGTAGCTTTTAATTTTGATAGTGCCAAGTTACTCTCCAAGGAATTGTACCATTTTACTTCAGTGGTAGTTTAGAGCTCTGCAACATAAATGATTTTGATCTTGTTCTTAAAAGACATCTTGCTATTATACTGATGGAAATTTGAAATGGCTTTTAATTTTTCCCTTCTCCCTCATTTCTCCTCCTTACTCGTCCATCTGATTGCTCCCCCACCCTGAACTCCAAATTCTTCTCACTCATTTGTACAAAGTCATTCCACTGTCTCCAGACCCTGATGATTAACTCTGCCCCAGCCCTGCATTTACACATACAAACCTCAGCATGGTAAACCTGCTTCCATCCAAAGGCATCATTCTTAGTAATAACAACATTGAGCATGTTCATGTATTAACTGATTTAATCAACCTTGTGCCGCAGGTACTGTTGTTATCCCTACTTCATGTAAGGAAATTGAGGTATAAAGAGGTTAAGTAGCTTGTCCAAGGTTACACAGTTTAAGAATTGCACAAATACTATTTGAACCTAGATAGCATGTCTCTAGAGATCACACTCTAAAACCCTACAGACAGATACCTCTCCTGAGAGATTAGTCTACTTAGGTTCTTATCAAATTCTAACCTCTCTTAGGGCTTCCTATGGTATAAATCAGACTCTGGTCTCTACCCTGATCCCTATCTAGCCCACAGCAGGTTCTATTAGTAGCTCTGCCCGCAAACGTGTCTGGAAAAAATGAGTTTCAGAACTGCCTTATTTAGCCTGTGACAGAGGAACAAGTATGGGGTGGGATCACAGGCAAAGGCGACAACAGTCAAGCCCTCTCTCTCCCTTTGCAGAGGTGCGGCCTCCCTGTTCTGTTCTCTGGGTGGTTCTTCCCAGACAGGAAGGGAGCAGTTGGCTTAGTCAGTCTAATTTTCCCTGGAACACAGCACACTGAAATTCAGGAGTGCCTGAGGCAAGTTCTTCTATTCAATTAACATTCGTTTGAGTCCCAGGAATGGGCCAGACCCTGTGCAGTGTAAGGGTACAACATGAGTAAGTCACATACTCTAGAAGTGAAGATAAGCACTTCAATTACCAGTTACCTGCAACATGGTATCTCAATAGTTAGAACCTTGAGTGCATTGTTTGGAGTGGGGGAGGGCAAGAGGAGAAAGGGAAAAGGGAAAGTACGGATAAAGTGCGTATCCCTGGTGTTCTAATTGTAAGGAAACAATCCAGATTAGGGAAAGTTAGAAACCATAACTCAGCCTCAGGAAGGATTTCTGGCAGAAGAGAGGCACCTTTGCAAGTACTGTAGTTCTTCAAATGCAGGTGAGGTCAAATACCTTGCCTGTTTATCTGTGGGTAGGAAGGTATGAGGGCAAAGGGCAATCAGGAGAAGTTCCAAGATCCATAATAGTGGGGGCAGGGGCATCTGTGAAATGCTAATTCCACCTTTTTCTTGGCAGCTTTTCTGGAAATTGTGATGACAGCTGGTGGTGGGAAAAATCACTGAAATCACCAGTGACCACAACCCTTTCCCTGCCTCTGTGTGACTGGCTATCATCTGAGCCATTCCAGTTGTTGACAGGCTGCTGTGGATCCCTTCTTTTCTTCCTCCCTCCCTCCTTCCATTCCTCCCTCGTTTCTTTCTTTCTCTCCCCCACCCCAACCACCACACAACTTGTGGGATCCAAGAGTCCTAACCATTGGACCACCAGGCAACCCCTCTTTCTTCTTTTCTTTCTTTTTTTTTTTTTGCTTGTGGGATCTTATGTCCCTAAGCAGGAATCAAACCCATGCTCTTGGTAGTGAAAGCATGGAGTCCTAACCACTGGACTGCCAGGGAGTTCCCTCTTTTTTTTTTTTTCTTTCCTTACTTCTTTCTAGGTAGGAGGAAGGGAGGAATGAAAAAAGAGATTCATTTTTCTATGAGCAAATGAATAAGCAAGCCACGTCTTCTACACTAACTAGACAGCCTCTTGTAGGATAAAAAAGCCTGGCCAAGGGATTCAGTCAGCAGAGAGACCCAGTTTCTGGCTTCAGATCTTTGTGAGCCTTGGAAATTCACAACCTATCTGTACACCACTCCTCACTTGTGCTGTGGGAATAATACGTTTTTGTCTCAATGATATTGCAAAAAAGGAAAGAAAGCAATAATAGGTAAACATTTAAAGGCCTCAGGAAATAGTACTCAATAGGGATATAGTTTACTGTTTTTAATAATTTCTCAGATTGTTTCAGTAAAATAAAAAGGCCACGGTTGATATGCTGTTTTATTAAATGGGTGCTGAGTGTTGCTAAGGGCCCTCTTTTGAGTAATTTCCTCTTCTTAATTGGGACAGAAATTCTGGCCATTGATAGAAACATAAAAGGGCCAAAATAGAACTCGACTGTTCTACAGCTTCTGGTTCTCAATAGACTTCCACTTAAGGATTTTGTTCTATTCCAAAGCTAAGGCATTAAAGCAGGGGCTAGTTCTAATGAAAAGCATATTTATGAAGAAATATAGATAATGCAAAGAGAAAGGAAAGGCAAGAAAAAAAAATCCACCAATGAACTACAAATGGTCATAAAATTTGGAAACATGGGTGAATATACTTAATAAAAGTTTAATGAATATTACAATACAAAACATGCTATGTTCAGTAATATTACACGATATGTTCCTCACTAAAGATGCCTTGTTAATGCCGCGGGCCAGCCTGCAGTGCATACAGTGCTAACGCTGTTCCTACCATTCCTTGCAAATGAGTCTAGGATGCCTTATCTCATATAATTTATCTCTGATTTTTTTTCGCTGAATAAACATACATATCCCAGAGGAAGTAATCAAGGGGGTTCATTCTGTAAAAATATAAAGTATTCTCTATGTTTGCAGACTTTATGACTATCTTGTAGCTTCTACAGAGATGAACATAAAGAACAGATGCAAAGAGGATAGTAGAGAGTCTAGAGAAAGATAGAGGGTAAAAGTAGAAACACAGAGGGTGTGACCATGGAAACAAAACTGGGTGGGGGGAATACCCACATCTGGGCAGGGAACAGAGAGCGAAACAGGCAGAGAGACACAGTCAGAGATCCTTTGGAAAATAATGCAACCTATCAGGGAGACAGGACAGTGAGAAGGGCAGAAAAGCAGGTCAGAAAGGAAGGAAGTATTTTTTTTTAACTTTTTATCTTATATTGGAGTATAGCCAACTAACAATGTTGTGATAATTCCAGGTGGATAGTAAAGGGACTCAGCCGTATGTTTACATGTATCCATCCTACCCCAAACTCTCCTCCCATCCAGGCTGCCACGTGGGATTGACAGAGTTCTGTGTTTTACACAGTAGGGCCTTGTTGGTTATCCATTATAAATATGTGCGTGTGTGCGTGATGATGCCAAACTCCCTAACTCTCCCTTCCCCCCATCCTTCCCTCATGACAACCATAAGTTCCTTCTCCAAGTCTTTGAATCTATTTCTGTTTTATAAATAGCTTCATTTGTATCGTTTCTCTTTAGATTCCACATAAAAGGAATGTCATATGATGTTTCTCCTTCTCTGTCTGACTTCCTTCACTCAGTATGGCGGTCAGTCTCTAGGTCCATCCCTGTTGTGTAGCTGGCATTATTTTGTTATTTTTATGGCTCCCAGGTAGTGCTTGTTGTTCAGGCACTAAGTCATGTCCGACTCTTTGCAACCCCATGAAATGCAGCACACTAAGCTTCCCAGTCCTTCATCATCTCCCGGAGTTTGCTCACATTCATGTCCATTGAGTCAGTGATGCTATTTAACCATCTCATCCTCCGTCACCCTCTTCTGCTCTTCCCTTCAGTCTTTCCCAGCATCAGGGTCTTTTCCAATGAGTCAGCTCATCAGGTGACCAAAGTATTGGAGCTTCAGTCTCAGCATCAGTCCTTCCAATGTATATTCAGGGTTGAGTTCCTTTAAGATTGACTGGTTTGATCTCTTTGTCGTTCAACTCTCAAGAGTCTTCTCCAACACCACAGTTCAAAAGCATAAGTTTTTCAGTGCTCAGCTTTCTTTATGGTTCAACTCACACATCCATACGTCACTACTGAAAAAACCATAGCTTTGACTATAGGGACGGTTTTCCACAAAGCAAAGAATACACAGGTGGCGCTAGTGGTAAAGAATCCGCCTGCCAATGCAGGAGACGTGGGTTCAGTCCTTGGGTGGGCAAGATCCCCTGGAATAGGAAATATCAACCCACTCCGAATTCTTGCCTGGAAAACTTCATGGACAGAGGAGCCCAATGGGTTACAGTCCATGGGGCCGCAGAGAGTTGGACAGGACAGAGTGACTGAGCACAGCACATGGCTGAGTCGTATTCCATTGTATATATGCACCACCTCTTCTTTATCCATTCACCTGTTGATGAACATTTTGGTTGCTTCCATGTCTTGGCTATTGTGAATACTGCTGCTATGTACAGCTCTCAATATTTAAATGAAACAGGTGATGGAAGCACATCTGCTCTTGCATGGACCAAGTTATGCACCATCTATTAGGGAAGAACTAAATGGGAACTCAGGCTCTAGACTTGTCTTGTTCCAGGCATTCTTTGGGTTAAATTACATAAACCCTGGAGTTTCTGGAAAGAGATCACAGGAAGACTGAGTGTTGAGGTGGAAAAAGTGCCTCTTCTGTGTCAGGTTGGCCTGGGTCTGCCAGTAACTGAAAGTGAAAGTGAAGTCTCTCTGTCATGTCCAGCTCTTTGGGACCCCATGGACTATAGCCTGCCAGGCTCCTCCATCCATGGAATTT
The DNA here is from genome assembly GCF_001704415.2 of Capra hircus. NCBI lineage: Eukaryota > Metazoa > Chordata > Mammalia > Artiodactyla > Bovidae > Capra > Capra hircus. Next base: position 38,596,001 of record NC_030826.1, on the reverse strand, counting down.
TCCAGGCAAGAGTACTGGAGTGGGTTGCCATTTCCTTCTCCAGGGGATCTTCCTGACCCTGGGATCGAACCCAGATCTCCCGCATTGAGACTGAGTGTTGAGGTGGAAAGAGTGCCTCTTCTGTGTCAGGTTGGCCTGGGTCTGCCAGTAACTACCCACTGCAATCCCAGGCAAGTCAGTCAATCAATGCATTTCTCAGTTTTCCAAAATGAGAATACCATGTGCTTCATTTGGTACTTGGAGGGATAAGTGAAAGAAAGAAGTGCATAGCAATTCACCAAAGCAATTAAAGTGGCCAGCTTTAAAAGAAAAAAGTTCTTCCTAATGAGGGATCAAAGAAATGCAAATAAAGAACAATGGGATAGCGCTTTCAGCTACTGAACTGACAAAGATTAAAAGAAAACAAACTTTACAGCCAGATGCTGGAAGGTATGGAAGCAGATATTCTCATGTGTTGCTAAAAAGAATGTAAGTTGGTACATTTCTGGAGGGGAGTTTGACAACATGTATTAAGAGCCTTAAAAGTGTTGATGATGCTCTTTGATTCAGGGTTTCACTTCTAGATATTGAGCCTAAGGAAACAATAACATGTAGGAGGAAAAATATATCTATATATCTATGAGTTTGTTCACATAGTTTCTTTATATGACAGAAAAAATACAATCAGTATGAATTTTCACAAACTTTATCTCTCACAGAGGCAAAAAGAGTGTTTTTCTACCAGACTGTTAAAATGAGGGTTGGGTCCTAGAGAAAATGCAATAGAGCTTCAACTTAATTTACATTGAAAAAGGCAGATATTTATAGGAAAAATGAGAAGAATTTAATCAGAATGGTGTCAAGGGACAAACAGACATGGGGAAAAGAAGGAAGGGAATGGAAGAACCAGGAAAAGAGGAGTTAGTTGGGAGAAAGTTTCAAACAACTGTCCTCTGAGTGAAGTATTAAGAGAAAGAGGAAGACGAGAAGAGAGGACTTCAGTGAAATCTTCCTTTGGTTTGATCTTGAGAGTAAAGATTTACTTCTCTTGGACTTCCCTGGTGGGACAGTGGATAAGAATCCACCTGCCAAGGTGGGTGATACAGGGGGTTCGATCTCTGGTCCAGGAGGATTCCCTATGCCACAAAACAACTAGGCCTGTGTGTCACAACTGCAGAGCCTGTGCCAATAAGAGAAGCCGAGACAATGAGAAACCTGTGCACTGCAACAAAGCGTAACCCCCACCTATTGCAACTAGAGAAAGCCCATGTGCAGCAAGGGAGACCCAGGACAGCCAAAAAACAAAAATTACTTTTTGTTTTCTTTATTCTTATTTTCCTCCTCTTTTTCTTTGATTATTTTATTTTTAAATGCTGGAATGATGTTTCTATAAAATCTTAGCTTGGGCTACCCATCTGCTTGGTTTTATACTGTTGTTCAGTTGCTCAATCGTGTCCAGCTCTTCGCAACCCCACGGACTGCAGCACGCCAGGCATCCCTGTCCTTTAAATCTCCCGGAGCTAGCTCAAACTCATGTCCGTTGAATCGGTGATGCCATACAACCATCTCATCCCCTTCTCCTCCTGCCTTCTATCTTTCCCAACATCAGGATCTTTTCCTGAGTCAGTTCTTCTCATCAGGTGGCCAAAATATTGGAGCTTCAGCTTCAGCATCAATCCTTCCAATGAATATTCAGGGTTGATTTCCTTTAGGCTTGACTGGTTTGATCTCCTTGCAGTCCAAGGGACTCTCAAGAGGCTTCTCCAACACCGCAGTTCAAAACCATTACTTCTTCAGTGCTCAGCCTTCCTTATGGTCCAACACTCACATCCATATGTAACTATGGAAAAACCATAGCTTTGACTAGATGGACCTTTGTTGGCAAAGTAATGATTCTGCTTTTTAATATTTTGTCTAGGTTTGTCATAGCTTTTCTTCCAAGGAGCAGGCGTCTTTTTATTTCGTGGCTGCAGTTGCCATCTGCAGTGATTTTGGAGCCCAAGAAAATAAAGTCTGTCACTGTTTCCACTGTTTCCCTATCTATTTGTCATGAAGTCATGTGACCAGATGCCAAGATCTTAGTTTTCTGAATGTTGAGTTTTAAGCCAGCTTTTTCACTCTCCTCTTTCACTTTCATCAAGAGGCTCTTCAGTTCCTCTTCGCTTTCTGCTGTTAGTGTAGTGTCATCTGCATATCTGAAGTTATTGATATTTCTCCCAGCAATCTTGATTCCAGCTTGTGCTTCATCCAGCCCAGCATTTCGCATGATGTACTCTGCATATAAATTAAATAATCAGGGTGACAATATAGAGCCTTGTATACTCTTCCCAATTTTGAACCAGTCCATTGTTCCATGTCCCATTCTAACTGTTGCTTCTTGACCTGCATACAGATTTCTCAGGAGGCAGGTAATTCAGTTCAGTTCAGTTCAGTCGCTCAGTCGTGTCCGACTCTTTGCGACCCCATGAATCGCAGCACGCCAGGCCTCCGTGTCCATCACCATCTCCCGGAGTTCACTCAGACTCACGTCCATTGAGTCCATGATGCCGTCCAGCCATCTCATCCTGGGTCGTCCCCTTCTCCTCCTGCCCCCACTCCTTCCCAGCATCAGAGTCTTTTTCAATGAGTCAACTCTTCTCATGAGGTGTCCAAAGTACTGGAGCTTCAGCCTCAGCATCATTCCTTCCAAAGAAATCCCAGGGTTGATCTCCCTCAGAATGGACTGGTTGGATCTCCTTGCAGTCCAAGGGACTCTCAAGAGTCTTCTCCAACACCACAGTTCAAATGCATCAATTCTTCGGTGCTCAGCTTTCTTCACAGTCCAACTCTCACATCCATACATGACCACAGGAAAAACCATAGCCTTGACTAGACAGACCTTAGTCGGCAAAGTTATGTCTCTGCTTTTGAATATACTATCTAGGTTGGTCATAACTTTTCTTCCAAGGAGTAAGTGTCTTTTAATTTCATGGCAGGTAAGGTGTCTGGTATTCACATCTCTTTCAGAATCTTCCACAGTTTGTTGTGATCCACACAGTCAAAGACTTTAGCATTTGGTTCTTTATGGATTGTATTTAAAACAGCAAACATAATTGGAAACAGTTCAAATATCCAAGAACAGGAAATTAGTAAAATAAGATAATCACGAAGGTGTGATCACTCACCTACAGCCAGATATCCTGGAATGTGAAGTCAAGTGGGCCTTAGGAGGTATCACTACAAACAAAGCTAGTGGAGGTGATAGAATACCAGTTGAGCTATTTCAAATCCTGAAAGGATGCTGTGAAAGTGCTGCACTCAATATGCCAGCACATTTGGAAAACTTATCAGTGGCCACAGGACTGGAAAAGGTCAGTTTTCATTCCAATCCCAAAGAAAGGCAATGCCAAAGAATGCTCAAACTACTGAACAACTTCACTCATCTCACACGCTAGTAAGTAATGCTTAAAATTCTCCAAGCCAGGCTTCAGCAATACGTGAACCGTGAACTTCCAGATGTTCAAGCTGGTTTTAGAAAAGGCAGAGGAACCAGAGATCAAATTGCCAACATCTGCTGGATCATGGAAAAAGCAAGAGAGTTCCAGGAAAACATCTATTTCTGCTTTATTGAAAATGCCAAAGCCTTTGACTGTGTGGATCACAACAAACTGTGGAAAATTCTGAAAGAGATGGGAATACTAAACCACCTGACCTGCCTCTTGAGAAACCTATATGCAGGTCAGGAAGCAACAGTTAGAACTGGACATGGAGCAACAGATTGGTTCCAAATAGGAAAAGGAGTACGTCAAGGCTGTATATTGTCACCCTGCTTATTTAACTTCTGTGCAGAGTACATCATGAGAAACGCTGAGCTGGAGGAAGTATAAGCTGGAATCAAGATTGCCGGGAGAAATATCAATAACCTCAGATACGCAGATGACATCACCATTATGGCAGAAAGTGAAGAACTAAAGAGCCTCTTGATGAAAGTGAAAGAGGAAAGTGAAAAAGTTGGCTTAAAGCTCAACATTCAGAAAACTAAGATCATGGCATCCGGTCCCATCACTTCATGGGAAATAGACGGGGAAACAGTGGAAACAGTGGCTGACTTTATTTTTCTGGGCTCCAGAATCACTGCAGATGGTGATTGCAGCCATGAAATTAAAAGATGCTTACTCCTTGAAAGCAAAGTTATGACCAACTTAGACAGCATATTCAAAAGCAGAGACATTACTTTGCCAGCAAAGGTCCGTCTAGTCAAGGCTATGGTTTTTCCAGTGGTCATGTATGGATGTGAGAGTTGGACTGTGAAGAAAGCTGAGCGCTAAAGAATTGATGTTTTTGAACTGTGGTGTTGGAGAAGACTCTTGAGAGTCCCTTGGACTGCAAGGAGATCCAATCCATCCATCCTAAAGGAGATCAGTCCTGGGTGTTCATTGGAAGGACTGATGTTGAAGCTGAAACTCCAGTACTTTGGCCACCTGATGCGAAGAGCTGACTCATTTGAAAAGACCCTGATGCTGGGAAAGATTGAGGGCAGGAGGAGAAGGGGATGGCAGAGAATGAGGTGGTAGGATGGCATCACCAACTCGATGGACATGGGTTTGGGTGAACTCCAGGAGTTGGTGATGGACAGGGAGGCCTGGCATGCTATGGTTCATGGGGTCGCAAAGAGTCGGACACAACTGAGCAACTGAACTGAACTGAAAATAAGTTAACTAGTTTATAGGTTAATTAAATAAGTTCACATATATTTATAGCCATTGTCATAATGGAGAATATTTAATAACAAATATTTGAATGATATAGTAAGTGAAATAGGTTACGATCCCAAAATGGTAAGTGTGCGTGAGAGTGCATGTGTTGTGAATCACTGGGGAAAAATACAGGTGGTCAGTGTATTAATTATTAACAGTGATTTTGTTTAGAATTACTGATACTATTTTATTAATGCTCATCTAAAATTTCTGTATTCCCTACATTGATCAAGTAATCCTTTTATAATCAAAAACCTCCTTACAATAAACCTTATTAAAAAAATTTTTTTAAACCTTAGGTTTTAAAATAGCACGAGAACCATATAGCTTCTAGAAAAAAATACAGAAGAGAATATTTGCAAATTTAAAGAAGGAGAACATTTCTCAGCAGGACACAAAAAGCACTAGCCGTAAGAGAAAACAATTGAAAAATTGGACTTCATCAAAATGATATCACTAAGAAAATGAGTAGACAAATGAGTGACTGGGAAAAATAGGAATCACTGTGTGTGTGTGTGTGTGTGTGTGTGTGTGTGTATATATATTTGACCAAGGATTCATATCCAGATAATTTATGGAGTGGCTGTAAATTAACAGCAAAAAGTTGAGCTACCCAATTAAAAAATGGGCAAAAGACTTGAACAGATGCCTCACAAAAAGAGAGATATAAATGGCCAATAAGGCATGAAAAGTGCTTGTAGCAAATGCTATGATATGCCACTCTGATTCTCCTTTGGAATGAAGGGCTTATTCTTCAGCTGTTGGAGAGGCTGTCAGCACACAGCCTTCAATCAATCCACTTCAGTGACTGCCTATGCTGAAGAGCACTGACTTGCCCAAGGTCACAGTGGCCATTAATAGGGGGGCAGAGAAGTTCAGCCACTTGCCTAAACTCAGAATATTTGTATTTTTTTTGAGTGCATTTTCAGCGCTCTTGGTAAGGTCAGCTAAGGCCTCTGAGACTCCATTGTACAACAGCTCAATTTCTTCCCTTGTCCAATAATGCTTCTGTCTTTTTTCTTGCGCAGAGGTTGAGCCTAAGTGCTCTCCCTGAAAAAACCTACTGCTAACTAATCTCCCAATGAGTCTGCTTCCAAGGGAATTCAACCTGTGACAATGCTCAACACCAGTAACCATCAGGAAAATGCAAATTAAAACCATAAGGAGCTATCAGTTACATCCACTAGAAGGGCTAAAAAAAGACTGACAACACCACATGTCCATGAAGATGTAGAAAAAGTGGAACTTTCATATAGTGCTGGTGGGAGTGTAAAAAGAAACCACCACGTTGGAGAATTGTTTGGCAGTTTCTTACAAAATTAAACATATATTTAACCCATGATCCAGGAATTGCATTCTTAAGTACGTAGTCAAGAGAAATGAAAACATATATGTATGACTGTATAAGAATCCTCATAAGTAGCCTTAGTTATAATAGCCACAAACTGGAAATAATATAAATGTCATTTCAATAAGAGAAGGAATAAATAAATTATAGTATCCTCCTACCATACTACTCAGCAATATGATGGAATGGAGTACTGATACACACGAGCCACACACCACACATATACACAAACACACGTAACACATACTAAATGATTTCACTCACATGAAGTACAGGAACAGGCAAAGAAAATCTATGGTGATAGAAAGCAGGAAGTACTCGGGTTGCTTGGGTGAAGTGGGTGAAGTGGGTGCAGGAGCGGGGATTGACTGAAAGCGCCATGAGGAAACTTTCTGGGGTGATGAAAATATTCTGTATCTTGTTTTGACTAGTAGTTACACAATGGTTACAACTGTCAGTAGGCACTGACATAAACATTTAAGATTTGTCCATTTTATTCATGAAAATTATATTTCAGTCAAGTTATACACATACATGGGGCTTCTCAGGTGGCTCGGTGGTAAAGAATCCACCTGCAAACGTAGGAGACACAGGAGACACGTTCAATCCCTGGGTCGGGAAGATCCCTTGGAGGAGGAAATGGCAACCCACTCCTGTATTCTTTCCTGGACCATCCGATGGACAGAGGAGCCTTGTGGGCTACAGTCCCTGGGGTCGCAAAGAGGCAGACCCAATTGAGCGACTGAGCATCACACATACACATACACACACAACGGCTTCCTCTAGGCATTCAGTAAATGTTTAACAAACAAGTGAAGAGATGATTTTTCTAAAGAACCAAATTATTAATAATTACGGAAAAGATTTCTCTCCCTGGCTTATGGCAAAATGTGATTCTCTTGGGATATTCTTTGATTTCAGCTCTGTGAATATTTATTATTTACAGTTGTTTTTTTCCCTCCTGCATTGAAATGGCTAAGCTTTGATCTCTCCTAAAGTGGCAGAATCGGGTCTATAATGTCTGTCTGAATCATTTGCAGGTGAGTGGAAATGTTAAAAGGATATTAAGATAGTAACAGTGGTAGGAGAAAAAAATAAAAAACCATCATTGGTTTCCCAGTGTGGTAGATAAGCATTTGGCTGCTATTCCACATAATCTTGCCAACATCACTCTCAAAGCAATTTCTCTTACAAAATATGGCACAATCACCACCCTATTTTGAACATGGGTATTTAATCTCAGAAAAAGTATTTAAAGTATTTGAAATATTTGAAGAGAGAAGTTGATTTTTATGGAGGCAGCTGATATCAACCTATGCTGTTTTCCTCTGAAGTTAATACCCTGGGGAATATGAAAATTTGAAGAGAGAGAATCCTTTTAGGGGTTTCATAACCTAGAAAACTAAACATGACAGAATGCCAATGACTCTCAAGAGAAAGATTTTTGCAAACACACAAAGCTACTTTTAAATTCCCTTTAATAAAATCAAACAGTTCAAAAGCCATTGGCTGCCATCTTCAAAATCTGAAAGCAGACTACTGGTGGAGTTGCCAGATTTAGCAAATAAAAATCTAGAATCGAATCTTCAATTAAATTTGAATTTCAGGTAAACTGTTTTTCAGTATACTTGTTCCTCCCAACTATTGCCTATTTTAGTGTTAGCAGCTCCCATGAAATATCTAAAACATATTTGTACTAAAAAACAACTTTGAAAACTTATTTTTTATCTGAAGATCAAATTTAAATAGCCGTCCTGTACTTTATCTGGCAATCCTAGTATTTGGGAAAGCTACTTGGCCTACTCTGCAGAACAGGAGCCCTCCCTTGCCCCCCGCCACCCCCGACCCACGCCTGCCAATCTGGCTGATGAGCATGTACCTTGAGGGTTACTGCATGGAATTACAAGGTTAGCAACACTCATGTTGGGGCTTATCCGGGATCTCAGCAGTAAAGAATTCACTTGCAATTCTGCAGGAGATGCAGGTTTGATCCTTGGGTTGGGAAGATTCCCTGGAGAGGGAAATGACAACCCACTCCAGAATTCTTGCCTGGGAAATCTCATGAACAGAGGAACCTGGAGGGCTAGAGTCCATGGGGTCGCAAGGAGTCAGGCATGACTTAGTGACCCAACAACAACAATGGTCATAATAAAAAGAACTGAAACTTTCTTCTGCTCCACAGATTCCCACACTCTTTCACACAAAAAATACTGTGAAAAACATTTAAATGTGTCCCTGTTATTTAGAGTGGTAATGGATTAGTTGTACTAAGTAAAGAGTATACTTCAGTTGGATCTCTAGAGTTTGTTTGAATAGGGCCTGAGAGCCTAGGATTAACCGTATGGATTTATGAACCTAGAGAACTTGTTTCTCTTGTTAGGTGTCATAGTCCTGAGGAATGAACAGACCTGATTTGTAAAGCATCTGGAAGACTTCAAATTTGCTGCATGAAAATATTTTTTTTCTAATGAGATTATCCCCCCGCCCCACACCTCTTTCACTAAAGGATTACTGGCATTGTTCTACTTTATAGGACTTGTTACTATGGTAGATCTTCCTCTGTCAGATCTCATCCTTTTTAATGGAGGCTGGAGTACCAGTACTCCAGAGGTAGGCTGAAACAGCAATATTGTTCTGAATCTGCTTTGAATGCTCATGGAGGGAGCATTCTTAGCATTAGCTGGTGCTCCACGGTGCAGGATTCTGTTACCTTCATTTGAGCTGTGAGCTGCCTGGTTATTCTAGCAATCAGATCTTTCTGTCTCCTTCCTATTACCTGGCCTTGACACCAGCTATCATGTGCCCTCTTTACCTTGACTCCCAGGCCCACAATTATTCTTTCCTTTTCTTTAAACTCAAATGCCAGAATTTTGGAATTTTTAGGACATTTACATGGTTATGACAACAGCCATGGAGAATATTTGAAAAGAGGACTGTCCAGTAAAATCGAGGGCATGTAGTCAGTCCTCCTAATATTTCAGCACTTGTCCTCTGACAGTTACCTCTGATGGCATGGATATTGTGAAAGGAGATAGGACCGGAAATCAGAAATTCTCTTCATGGCTTTTTTTTGCAGTTAATTTGAGGCAAATTAACCCCCCCCCCAAATTAAGTGCAAAAATCTAGGTAACCTTCTGATCCTTTTTATTTGAAATCCCTTATAAAAATAATGAAAAAGAACAAAGCAAAAGGACCTTGTTTTCAATTTACTGGGCGTATCCTTTAAGTTTGAATCCTAGTGTTTGTAATACAGCCTATTGGGCTTCTCTGTCCCTTTACCATGAGGGTGGGGAAAGCCAGAGAAAACTAAGATGTTAAAGATTTTACCATTTAATTTTAATTTCTTGTTTAGGAGTATAAAACAAGTGTCAGCTTTCAGGACTGCAATTTATAAACGTCAAGTCTGAACCCAACCTGGACAGAACTGCAGAAAAAATAAAAGGGGCTTATAAGCCAAAGAAAGTGATTTACCCTGTCAAACAGTAAGAATAGCAGTATCGGTAAAATAGCAACTCCTTTTCCTCTCCTCTACCTTTTCAACTACTTTGATCCTGTCAGCCTCCCCTCTACATGATAGCCTCTTAAACTGAGATAAGATAGTAATGAATCACTTTATTAAAAGTACATAGGGCCAAACAAAGATGTCATATTTTGGCATCACTTGGCACTGAGACATATCAGAACAGGATAGAAAGAGTTCAGGGTTTCCTGATGTAGAATTCCTAAGATTGTTTTCCCACTAACTAGCTAATCTAGGTTTGGGGCAAAAAAAAAAAAAAAAAAAAAAAAATATATATATATATATATATATATATATACACACACACACACACACACACACACACACACATTGTTCCCAGGACTTCCCTGGTGGTCCAGCAGTTAAGAATCCGCCTTGCATATCAGGGAACCTGGATTCAGTCTCTGGTTGGGGAACTAAGATCCCACATGCTAGGGAGCAATTAAGCCTACAACCTGATGCAGTCAAATAATAAATATATATATATATATCTTGAATGTCTGAATTGTGCCTTTTTGCCTAAAGAGTTTTGTCTTTTTTTTGGCCTGCCCTAATTTCTGATGTCGGGTCCCCAGGGTATCTGTGCTCTGCCTCCTTCTCAGTGAATGTATATTTTATACAGTGTGATCGCACTTTGAACTAAAATAAACCATATCTAGAAATCTGGTACGGCTTCCCAAGGACTAAAGAATATGAATAGTCTGAATTGCTTTTTGTTTCTGTGGCTTCTTCTTGAGTCAATCCACAATGCAGAGATGATACCCTCTAAATTTTATTTTGGAAAAAACAGGCACCAGATCTCAAAGGCTAGCCTCCATATTCCAAGACTGCTTTCCTAGAATAATGCAGAACATCTGCCGATGAAAGGGGACTAGATGCCTACCTTTCAATCTCTCTTCCCCTCTGGCATTATTTTATTCATTTTTTTATTGAGGACAAGATAATTTTCCGTTCAGTCCTGTGCATAAGCAGACCACAAGCTAATTTCTAGCTCCCCACCAGCCCATTTTAAAGGAGATCAGCCCTGGGTGTTTGGAAGGAATGATGCGAAAGCTGAAACTCCAGTACTTTGGCCACCTCATGCGAAGAGTTGACTCATTGGAAAAGACTCTGATGCTGGGAGGGATTGGGGTCAGGAGGAAAAGGGGACGACAGAGGATGAGATGGCTGGATGGCATCACCGACTCGATAGACATGAGTTTGAGTGAACTCTGGGAGATGGTGATGGACAGGGAGGCCTGGCGTGCTGTGATTCATGGCGTTGCAAAGAGTTGGATGCGACTGAGCAACTGAACTGAACTGAACTGTACACTGTTTAAGTGTTTATTTATCTTGACTCCAATGCAAATTCTGTAGGGAGCCTGGCAGCAGCAGATTTTCATCCTCAGTTATTTAAGATATGGCTAAAGTTTCAAAGGCAGGTTGGCAGCCCTTAATGTTTTGAGTGTCTTTTCTTCACCCCACCCTTAACCTAGGGTTAGACATGGGTGAGATTATTCTCTTTGAGGTAAGGGGTCAAGACATAAAGGGAGGACTAATTCTGATGTAAATTATTCTTGTCAGGGATTTAAAAAACAAATAGAAATAGAGCCAAGGGTGGAGAGGCTATCTGACTGTTGCTAAGTTGCAGAGACAATGCTCTTGGCTACTTCACTGGTCTAGTTCAACCTGAGCCCTCACTTATTTTTTTGGGATTTGAAGTCAAGGCAAAACCATTGCTAAGTTAATTCTAACATGCCAGCTCCAAAAGAACCCTGTAACCTTTAAAGACTTGTGATTTCAAGGGAAATATTGTAGCAGCATTCCAGGGACCCACGCATCAGACACAGATATATGCATTCTTCCCTGCAGCAGAGGGCGTTGGCCTTAATTTCTAATTCATGTTCTGCAAGAGTCTGGTGACTGACCCTTCATAAGAGTACAGGGCCAAACAGGCTCATCTCAACTTGAAGATCATCAACAAAGGGCCTGTGTTTAGTCATATAGTTGCCCAGTCACTTGGGATTGGTAAATAATCCTGGACTGGTGTTAGCGAAAAAGGACGCAGAAGTACTGGGAAAGGAAAAAAAAAAAAAAAGGGGGGGAGGTGCTAGAAAGGAAGCAAGACAGGTGGAGGTGGAAATGCATGACTTTTTCAACTTCCTGATGGAAAGATACCAAGAGAAATAAAACTCTTTCCAACTCTGAGGGCCTTTCTTTGGCCATATTTGGATGTATGCAATGTCATATTGCCATCCTGAAATACATAAAGGAATGAATACATACAGACATACATATATCACCTGTTATGTATCATTATTATCCACATTTTAAATAAAGCATATGGAATTAATCTACTTCTCTTTAATGAAGAACACAGGATAGGTAGGCAACATTCTATCTACTCCCCAGCGGTTCAACAGCCATTTTAAGTTACAGAAAAGAGTGAAGGCTGGGATCTCATGGCATCAGCTACTATGGATTGCTCTCCAACTTTTTGTTTCCCTGGTTTTTGGAACCCCTTCACCATCTTCCGCAGGTAAGACTCACCTTAGTGGAACTAGAGTTACAAGTTCCAAACTGACATTGAAGCCTATAATTTCTAAGTCAGTGAAACTAAATGATTACAAAATGATTTACTTTCATGTAATGTGGGGAATGTTTTGGATCCGTAACCTAGTTCCTTCATATTCTCTTTGCTGTGAAACATCTCTTTCAATGACTTACATTTACCCTATATAGTTGACCCTTGAACAGCATAAAGATTAGGGGCACTGACTACTCCCTCCAGTCAAAAAAGCTGTCTCAATATAACTTTATAGTCAGTCCCCTGCATCTGAGGATTCAATCAACCACAGATCATGTAGTCATATAGTTTGTATTAAATGAAAAAAAAAACAACCCCAAGTGGACTAGCATAGTTCAAACTTGGGTTGTCCAGTTAAGGGGCCAACTGTATATCCTTTTACTCCAACTCGTGCTATGAAGATCATTCTGATATTAAGAACATGACAGATTTTTTTTTTTTAGAAATTCTCAAACCACAAGTGAATATAATACTTTTCTTTGAGAAAAGTATGCATTATGCACGTATCTGCTTTAAGGCCATTATTAAAGAGAGAAGCCAAGAAATCTGTTGGAAGTGCTGCTAATGACCTTGAGATATACTGCCTTTTCCATTCTTTCTGAAGCCCCATTGGAGGGAAATTAATTTCTGAGAGCCTTAAACTTCATTTCAGTTATCCCAGAGAAGACTGTCTGGAGCATATGTCAGATCCTTAGTCTTTTTATGGGAACTATTATGACCAACCTAGACAGCATATTCAAAAGCAGAGACATGATTTTGCGGACTAAGGTCCATCTAGTCAAGGCTACGGTTTTTCCTGTGGTCATGTATGGATGTGAGAGTTGGACTGTGAAGAAAGCTGAGCGCCGAAGAATTGGTGCTTTTGAACTGTGGTGTTGGAGAAGACTCTTGAGAGTCCCTTGGACTGCAAGGAGATCCAACCAGTCCATTCTAAAGGAGATCAACCCTGGGATTTCTTTGGAGGGAATGATGCTAAAGCTGAAACTCCAGTACTTTGGCCACCTCATGAGAAGAGTTGACTCATTGGAAAAGACTCTGATGCTGGGAAGGATTGGGGGCAGGAGGAAAAGGGGACGACAGAGGATGAGATGGCTGGATGGCGTCACTGACTCGATGGACGTGAGTCTGAGTGAACTCCGGGAGTTGCTGATGGACAGGGAGGCCTGGCGTGCTGTGATTCATGGGGTCGCAAAGAGTCGGACACGACTGAGTGACTGAACTGAACTGAACTGATATGCTATCTTCCATTCCTCTATCCCAGGAGGCCTGGGTTCAATCTTGACTTGCTGCATTGGAACCTCTGGGTCATGGGACTAGGGATGGGGCCAAGTAAGGTTCTCCCCTTTATCCTCAGCAGGGTCACAATTACCGTTGCCATGAAGTCCATTAGCCCTGGTAGGTTTTTTGTTTTGCTTTTCAAAAATCATTCCTGTGATTTTATAAAAGAAGGTTGCCTCAAGCCTTAGGTTCACATAGTTTCTCTATGGAGCACACAACACAAGGGTTTTTTTACGCTTCAATACAAAGGGTAAAGTATTATCTCTTGGTCAACTGGTTAGTCAGGTCAATAACTGAGATGTACTTTGTGCAGGGCTCAGTCCTGACAGTTTCAGGAGAATAAGAAGTCAAGCTCTTGCCGGTAGTACATCTTAAAAAAGATATGTATATAAGACAAAGTGATAGAACAAGTACAAATAAGTCAGCAAAAGCCAGTACTTGAGAGATGATGGGAAATGGGTTATAGCTGGGTGGAGTTAGTCAATGAGGACTTTCTGGAAGGGGTGAGTTTTGAAGGAAGGGAGGGGCATGGGTTTGCCAAGAAGGATGAGGAAGACTTTCCAAGCAATAATGCGTGAGCAATGGTAAAGAAGAGATAGTGAGCAAGCTCTAAGAACCAAGGATAAACAGGTTAGCTTGCTAAGACTGGAGAATCTGTGTTAAAGGGTAAAAAGAAACAAGTCTGAGAAAATGGTAAGGACAGCTCATGGAGAGCCTTAAATGGTTATATATTAAATTTGCTTTAACAGAAAAAGGGAGCCTCATGGGTTCTTGCATAATGAAAATAAAGAAGTTGAGGTACAGATCAGTTCAGTCGCTCAGTTGTGTCTGACTCTTTGCGACCCCATGGACTGTACCATGCCAGGCTTCCCTGTCCATCACCAACTCCCGGAGCTTGCTCAAACTCATGTTCATTGAATTGGTGATGCCATCCAATCATCTCATCCTCTGTTATCCCTTTCTCATGCCTTTGATCTTTCCCAGCATCAGGGTCTTTTCCAATGACTCAGCTCTTCCCATCAGGTGGCCAAAGTATTGGAGTTTCAGCTTCAGCATCAGTCCTTCCAATGAATATTCAGAACTGATTTCCTTTAGGATGACTTGTTTGATCTTGCAGTCCAAGGGACTCTCAAGAGTCTCATCCAACACCATAGTTCAAAAGCATAAATTCTTCAGTGCTCAGCTTTCTTTATGGTCCAACTCTCACATTCATATATGACTATGGAAAATCCACAGCTTTAACTAGATGGACCTTTGTCGGTAAAAATGTCCCTGCTTTTTAATATGCTGTCTAGGTTTGTCACAGCTTTTCTTCCAAGAAGCAAGCAAGCGTCTTTTAATTTCATGGCTGCAGTCACCATCTGCAGTGATTTTGGAACCCAAGAAAATAGTCACTCACTGTTAACACTGTTCCCCCATCTATTTCCCATGAAGTGATGGGACCGGATACCATGATCTTTGTTTTCTGAGTGTTGAGTTTTAAGCCAGCTTTTTCACTCACCTCTTTCACTTTCATCAAGGGGCTCTTTAGTTCCTCTTCACTTTCTGCCATAAGGGTGGTGTCTGATATCTGAGGTTATTGATATTTCTCTCAGCAATCTTGATTTGAGCTTGTGCTTCATCCAGCCCAGCATTTTAAATGATGTACTCTGCATATAAGTTAAATAAGCAAGGTGACAATACACAGCCTTGACGTACTCCTTTCCCAATTTAGAAGCAGTCCATTGTTCCATGTCCAGTTCTAATTGTTGCTTCTTGACATGCATACAGATTTCTCAGGAGGCAGGTAAGGTGGTCTGGTATTCCCATTTCTTGAATAATTTTCCAGTTTGTTGTGATCCACACACTCAAAGGCTTTAGCGTAGTCAATGAAGCAGACGTTTTTCTGGAATTTTCTTGGTTTTTCTATGATCCAACGGATGTTGGCAATCTGATCTCTGGTTCCTCTGCCTTTGCTAAACCCAGCTTGACCATCTGGAATTTCTTGGTTTACATTCTGTTGAAGCTTAGCTTGGAGAATTTTGAGCTAGGCTAGCTCAAAATTACTTTGCTAGAGTGTGTGATGAGTGCTATTGTGTGATGGTTTGAACGTTCTTTGGCATTGCCTTTCTTTGGGATTGGAATGAAAACTGATCTTTTCCAGTCCTGTGGCCACTGCTGAGTTTTCCAAATTTGCTGGCATATTCAGTGCAGCACTTGAAAAGCATCACCTTTTATGATTTGAAATAGCTCAGCTGGAATTTCATCACCTCTGCTAGCTTTGCTCATAGTGATGCTTCCTAAGGCCCACTTGATTTCGCACCCTAGGATGTCTGGCTCTAGGTGAGTGATTACACCATCGTGGTTATCTGGGTAATTAAGATCTTTTTTTTTTTGGTATAGTTCTGGAGAATTAGGAAATAGGGAAGCTGCAACAAAATTTTCCAGGAGGGAAAAAAATGGCTGAGTCTTAATGCCAGCTCTGCCATTTACCAACTGTACAACCTTGGGCAAGTCACTAAATCTCTGTGTGTCTGTTTTCTCATCTATAAAATGGGGATAATGGTGTTGACCTAAAAGAATTGTTGAATGGATCAAATGAATTAATACATGTAAAGTGTTTAGTAAGCACTCAGTTCAGTTCAGTTCAGTTCAGTCACTCCGTTGTGTCCGACTCTTTGCGACCCCGAATTGCAGCACGCCAAGCCTCCCTGTCCATCACCAACTCCCGAGTTCACTCAGACTCACATCCATCGAGTCAGTGATGCCATCCAGCCATCTCATCCTGTCGTCCCCTTTCCCTGCTGCCCCCAATCCCTCCCAGCATCAGAGTCTTTTCCAATGAGTCAACTCTTCGCATGAGGTGGCCAAAGTACTGGAGTTTCAGCTTTAGCATCATTCCTTCCAAAGAAATCCCAGGGTTGATCTCCTTTAGAATGGACTGGTTGGATCTCCTTGCAGTCCAAGGGACTCTCAAGAGTCTTCTCCAACACCACAGTTCAAAAGCATCAATTCTTTGGTGCTCAGCCTTCTTCACAGTCCAACTCTCACATCCATACATGACCACAGGAAAAACCATAGCCTTGACTAGACGGACCTTAGTCGGCAAAGTAATGTCTCTGCTTTTGAATATACTGTCTAGGTTGGTCATAACTTTTCTTCCAAGGAGTAAGCGTCTTTTAATTTCATGGCTGCAGTCACCATCTGCAGTGATTTTGGAGCCCCCAACAATAAAGTCTGACACTGTTTCTAGTGTTTCCCCATCTATTTCCCATGAAGTGATGGGACCAGATGCCATGATCTTCGTTTTCTGAATGTTGAGCTTTAAGCCAACTTTTTCGCTCTCCTCTTTCACTTTCATCGAGAAGCTTTTTAGCTCCTCTTCACTTTCTGCCATAAGGGTAGTGTCATCTGAATATCTGAGGTGATTGATATTTCTCCTGGCAATCTTGATTGCAGCTTGTGTTTCTTCCAGCCCAGCATTTCTCATGATGTACTCTGCATAGAAGTTAAATAAGCAGGGTGACAATATACAGCCTTGATGTACTCCTTTTCCTGTTTGAAACCAGTCTGTTGTTCCATGTCCAGTTCTAACTGTTGCTTCCTGACCTGCATACAGATTTCTCAAGAGGCAGGTCAGGTAGTCTGATATTCCCATCTCTTTCAGAATTTTCCACAGTTCATTGTGATCCACACAGTCAAAGGCTTTGGCATAGTCAATAAAGCAGAAATAGATGTTTTTCTGGAACTCTCTTGCTTTTTCCATGATCCAGCGGATGTTGGCAATTTGATCTCTGGTTCCTCTGCCTTTTCTAAAACTAGCTTGAACATCAGGGAGTTCACGGTTCACGTATTGCTGAAGCCTGGCTTGGAGAATTTTGAGCATTTCTTTACTAGCATGTGAGATGAGTGCAACTGTGTGGTAGTTTGAGCATTCTTTTGCATTGCCTTTCTTACTCAATATGTTATTATTAGACTAACAGAATTATATTATTAATTTATGACCAAAAATGGTCACAGAAATGAATCCACGGAACAAAAGGGCCCATCTCACATCTTAGTTTGAAAGGAGTGCAGCTTTTCAGTCTGTCCTAAAAGGTTTGTAGGATTCAGAGGATAGCAGGACAGGCCTAGAGTCTAAGATGGTGCTGATCAATATATTGATAATAGCTACTAGTCACATGTGACTGTTAAGCGCTCAGAATGTGCCAAGTCAGAATTGAAATGTGCTGTAAAATATGTAAAATATAAAATATACACTGGATTTTAAACCCTTATTTTGGAAAAAAGTTGCATACACACACACACACACACATATATATATATATATATATATATACACACACATACATATATATATTTGGCTGTGAAGCTTGTGGGATCTCAGTTTCTCCAACCAGGATTGAATCTAGGCCATGGGAGCAAAAGGAATCCTAAATATCAGGCCACCATGGAACTCTTTCGTTAATATTTTTATATTGGTTACATGCCAAAATGATAATATTTTGCATATACTGGGTTAAATAAGATGTATCAATTTCATCTTTTTCCTGTTTTTGATGTGGCTATTAGAAAATTTAAAGTAAGTTAGCTAGATTGCATTATATTCTTATTGGGCAATGCTGGTTCAGTACAGCCTTCAGCACTGAGTTTTAACAATTAAAGGGTGCTATATAAGAAGGTTTTATAAAGGAACATGGGGATAGATAAAATCTCATCCTTGACACTTTAAAACATATTCAAATAGATACACATTTATGTATAATATATATTTATATTTAAAAATATATTCCTCAATTTGTGAGATGGCTATAAAACTGAGGGAGCCATAGCTAATTTACCTTTAAAGAGGCCACAATTGGTAAAAGGTCTTTTATGACTATAATTTTTTTGGCCGCACTGCAGGGCTTGTGGCATCTCAGTTCCTCCACCACGGATAGAACCCAGACTCTGGCAGTGAGAGCAGAGTCCTAACCACTGGACGGTCAGGGAATCCCCAGGTCTTTTATTTTATTTTTTTTAAGTAGAAACAAAGATGAAACTAGAAAAAAAGTGAAACATATCTTACTTTTAACATGAATTCATGAAAACAAAACTTCTAATTTTTGAAAGCACTTGCTCAAAGGTCCAAATCTTACTGATTTATTAATCTTACTGGATTATTAAAGGATTTTCTGAGAAAATTTTTCATATCATCCCTTGAAGTTACACTGAAAATAACAGGAATAATTACGGCCAAAGAGACTCGGGGCTTTCTGTTGATCTGGAGCTAAAAATCTAGGCTGGGATTTTGCTCTAAATTGGTATTTTAACATTTTGCACTGACCAACTGCATAGGTTTCTACTCCAAAGACAGCCCGGGGGGTGGAGATGGGGGCGGTGAGGGGAATGTGGGGGACGTGGGGGTGTGATAAGGGAGCCCTCACACCTTTTCTCTGCTTCCCAAACCCTTCCGGGCTTCTTCCGGCTCCGGGAGCAGTCCGCTGTCCGCGGCGGCGCGGACAGGTGCAGCGCCAGCAGCCCCCTCCCGCCTCCAAGGCTCGCTCGCTAACCCGCATCCTCCCGCCC
This sequence comes from Capra hircus, assembly GCF_001704415.2. NCBI lineage: Eukaryota > Metazoa > Chordata > Mammalia > Artiodactyla > Bovidae > Capra > Capra hircus. The sequence continues at coordinate 38,577,027 of NC_030826.1, read as the reverse complement.
AGCCGGCCGCGCCCTCGCCGCTCCTTCCCCTGCCTCGGCGCGTGCGCGCACACCGGCGGAGGCGCGCCCGCCCCGCGGGGCCGCGCACGCAGCTGCTGCCGCCGCCTCCTTCCCTCTCTGCTGGCCCTCCTCCCCTTCCCTCCCCTCCGCCCCCTTCCCCGTAGGCAGCCGGCCCGCCAGCCCGCCCGCCCGCACTGCCTCCCTCCTGGCCCCTGGCGCTCGGGCTGGGTCTCTCCCCCGCCCCTAGACTCCCCCGGTCGCTCTCCTCAGGCGGTCGCCGGCGCTCGGTGGATGTGGCTGGCAGCCGCCGCCCCCTCCCTTGCTCGCCGCCTGCTCTTCCTCGGCCCTCCGCCTCCTCCCCTCCTCCTTCTCCTCCTCAGCCGCTCCTCTCGCCGCCGCCGCCGCCTCCACAGCCTGGGCCTCGCCGCGATGCCGGAGAAGAGGCCCTTCGAGCGGCTGCCTGCCGACGTCTCCCCCATCAACTACAGCCTCTGTCTCAAGCCCGACTTGCTGGACTTCACCTTCGAGGGCAAGCTGGAGGCCTCCGCCCAGGTACGGCGACCCTCGGGCGCCGGGGGCGAGCTGCCGGGCAAGCAGTTAGGCCGCGCCCGCGGGCTGGGCTGGGGGCCCGACCGGGCGGGCGGGCCTGGGCGCTGCGGACCTGGGGCTGGGGAGGCCGGCTCGGGGACGGGCGCGCCCCTCTGGGGCGGCCGCTGGGCGCCCGGTCTGTGTGCTCTGCCCTGCTGGGCTAGGGCCCGGGCCGCGCGCCTCTGGGGCCAGCACACCTGTGTGGGGCCTCCCCCAGACCCTGGCCCTTCCGGGCTTGGACGTGGTCTGGGAGAGGCTGGAGGGTGTTGGGAAGGCCAGAGGGGTCATTGGAGTGCATGCTCAGCCTTTTCCATCTTTTTCCCCACGCTCCACGGAGGACACTTTGGAAGGGGCAGTCATCTGGGACTCCGGCTGCCGCGCGTTAGAGAGGAGGGGATTCTAGAAGGGGGAAGAGAGTGAGAAGGGGAATGTTAATCCCGTGCAGCCTAGCTGTGTTCTCCCCGCCTGCTCCGGCCCAGGGGCAGGGTTTCTAAGATGATCCGCCCCCTCCCCCTTCCCCTCTAGTGACAGTGCAGCAGTGACTTTGTTCTCTCCTAACCTCCAGAGTAGCTGAAGGAGGACCCCTGTCTCCGCTTTTCCTCCCATCTTCTAGCTTTGCAGCCTTTGAAGCAGGTGGATTTATTGCTACAGCGATGGTTGCTTAGCAGTACCCTCCTCTGAAAGAAGCCATTAGTTTTAGTGTACCACTGGTGAAAATATTCCATTACTCCTCATTGCAGTTTTTGGTGAATCATGCTCCCCCGCGCCTCCCCCCGCAGATTATCTAAAGTATTGTTTGATTTTGGAGATCGTTAGTATTGATGCCCTACAAAGGTCAGGAACAATAGACATTTGTGATATCGTGTTATGTGATGTCTTATGTGAAGTTCGTAATGAAAAATGGGAACTGTTTACTAGTACCTTTAAATATCTTGGAATGATAGCTTTAAATATCTTTTACTTGTTATCTTTAAAAAGAATGATGGTAAATATATTTTGTTTCATTTCTTTTCCTACTGCAGTTGGGGGGGGGAATCAGTAGGCCTCAATCTTAAAGAACAGGGTGTATGTAGCAATGAAATAAAAGAAATGTAGACTAGCATAACGTTGGAATGAATTGAAAGTTGGCAGTTGTATTTGAAAGCCTAGTACTCAGGTTGAAAATGTGTCTAAAAGTGTAGAATTAAAAAGTATACTGTCAGATTTGGGGTGCTTGTTGGAAAGCATGAGGGCTCTGTGGTCTCACTGAATCTAAAGACGAAACTTACCCCTGTAAAAGTCAGGTGATTTAAAAATTTTCCATTGAGAATATGAATCAGAATGAGTGCACCGTGGGCCTAAATTAGGATTTGAGAGGGTTATTTGGGAGACTGTTTGTTTGAGCCAAGTGACTATAGAATGTTTGATATATATTGGCTGGGAGCAGATGGGAGGGAGTGTAAACAGTAGTGTGTCTTGTGACTTGGCAGACCTGCAGAAAGAAGGACCTAGCAATGAATGAGTTTGCATTATGTCAAAAGGCTAACATTAAAAAAAAATCATTTTTTTTTTACTCCATAGTTGTTTTACCCCATAATGGATTCATAATTTTGAGAAGTATGCCCTAATAGGTTCATAATTTTGCGAGGTATACTCCATAATGGGTTCATAATTTTGAGAGGTATAGGGAAAAATTTCAGAAAAAAACTGTTAATAAAGGTTTTATTTAAGTGTTAGGGTAGAACAGCAAGCAGTGACATGCTTATCCGTTTTCTGCTTGGCATTTTGAAAGAAATGAGAAATATATGGAAGGCTGGTTTGGGACACTGAGGGAGCACATGGTAATGTGCTAGGTATTAGCAGGACTTGTTAATCTGATGCAAGGAAAAAAACAGGTTTTATTAAAGGAAGATTGGACTTTTAAATTGTACACATTGCCGCTTTTGAAAATGTGAAGAGGAGTTAACATTAGTAAAATGTTAACAGTTGTTAGCATATATTGATGTTTTTGAAATAGATTGGAGCAGTAAGTTTAACCTTTGGGATTAGGTGGTATCTGATTGTGGAAGTCTAAAAATGTGAACAAAATTATATCTCTGGAAGCCAAATTGATAACTGAAATTGTGTCAGTCCCCTAACAGTTTGGAATTACATTGCACAAAGTATGCAATTTGCTTGGTTGCTTTAGTTGCAAAATTTTGTAATAAGCCCAGAATATTTGTACAGGTTACATGTTAGAAATTTAGTAGATTTTTAACCAGGCCTGGGTGTGGACTCCTGGGGAAGATGAATTAGTCAGTGTGCACTGATTTAAAAAGAAGTTGTCTTTTACATAAGTGTGTGTGGTCTAATTCAGCAGGTTTTGAAAATGTGTTATCATGGGCCTAGAAAAATGGGACATTCCCTTTCCCCTCCTTGTACATTAGGATATGTGAGAAGAATAGACTTTCATAGCTATTTCAAATTCTGACTCTCTTGCTTTGTAGGTAATTCATTTAAAAATAGATTACAAGTTTATGTGAGTGGTGACAGTTCCTGGTTATGAGTGTATAGGGCTTTATACAGTAATTGTGTTATGGAAATAGTTTACCTGTGCCAGAGAAATAGGAGTCAGGATATACTAAACAATCCCTGGCCTCTGCCAACAAAATATTCATGATGGAGATGACTAAATTGGCACTTTGAGGAGAGTTACAGATACAGTAGATTGTTTGGCAGACTGAAACTTGGCACCTAAATGGATGTTATTGTCAACCCTGTGTTACAGAAGTTTCTGCCCAAATTTTGCAGATTTTCTATGCAGTCATTTTGGTAGGGTTTTTTTTTTTCTTTTTTTTTTTTACTTTTAAAAAAGATAAAGGTAATTAATTTTGTCCAGCATTATGCTAGACCACTAAATGGTCTTAAATTTGAAAGATTAGTCATAAGGAATTGAATTTGTTCAGATTTCTATTATGTTTTTTGAAATGTATCATGGAGGAAACCCCCGAGTATAAGAGAGTTTTGTATGGTTTAAGTTTTATCCAGTATCAACTGGCAGTGAATTCTGCGGTGGGTGTTCCAGATAAATGAAACTTATTCTTTGAGACACTCAAGACTTTAAAAAATATTTACTGATTTGATGGAAATATTTATCTTTTTAAACTCTGTGATTCCTCATATTCTAGGTTTTCTAAATACTGGAAAGCATTCTCAATATGTCACTGATACTTATAACCATAGATTACCCAGGACTGTGTACTATAATTTGTTAGTTTCATATCTGTTCTTTAAAGCTTTTTTGTTTTTCTTATTCTCAGGTTATTACTTGCTGCTTACTGTGTGTTGTTGCTCCCTGTTGTGCAATTTCTTCCCTCTTCTGTTTTACTAAACTTGATCTGAATAGGTCTAAGTAACCAAATAAACAAGCTTGTTTGAGCTTAAAATTTTTTTCTGAATGTGTTTGATGGATTCTCTTCTGAGTGAAAGAAGAAAAAGTGTATGGACTTTGTGTCATCGCTTCTGGTTTCCATAAAGGCTTTATTTATTTATTTTTTAACTTCCTGGTTCTTGATAACTGATATTGTACAATGCAGCCTACATAAATGTGGTCTTGAGTAGTAAATTATCAGTGAGACATCTCCGAACTTTGCTACATAAATGAGCCTGTTCTTACTGTAAAGTAAATCTTACTGTAATCTGTATGTGAGTCAGTGTCAAAGGACTGAGTCTTCAGATAGCTGTTTTGTTGTTAATTGAGATGAGTTCTCTAGATCTTGGAGATTCCATTTTGAACACCGTACAAGTATGTAGTTCTCAGTTTATTTGGCCATTTGCAATCATTTTAACATTTTATTTTAAATTAGGAAATATTTTAAACAGAGAAGTAACCTATCACTTAGATTTAGCAGATGTTAGTGCTTTGTCCCCTTTGCTTTAGACTTTAGATGTTTTTTGGAAAATAAAATGTCACAGATGCCACTAAAGTCCATTTCCATCTCTTCCCACCCTCACCCTGAGCGGTAAATTCTCTTTTTTGGTGGGTGTTATTTCTATGTATAATTTTAAAGTTTTATGGTATATAAACAATAAATAGTAATGTTCTGTATGTTTACTTGTTATGTTTGACTTTCTGCAGCTTGCTGGTTTTAGTGGCTCTTTTGTTAGAAAACTTGGCTCAATTTGTGTTTACTTATTATTTTCTCCTTATTGTCTTTAGAAATTATAGCACTGTTTCACAAAGGCAATGATTATTACAAAATTTTAATGATGAAATTGCTTGTTAGGCAAAGTGGTAGCTTGTCAGGCTTCAGACTGACTGGTTTTTGGAATTGTCAGACAGGAGGTTTCCTTTTACTAAAATCTCAGGGTTTTAGCAATCAGGAAAAAACCCTTTAGCGTCTTAATAGTACACGTAAGGTGTGTTCCTGAGTGACTGTGGTAAAGACTCATTCAGGAAAAAAATTGTCTCAGATTGCTCCCTTTCTAGCTCTTAGGAAACTTCCATTGCAAAATTGTTACTAATGGTCAAGTTGTCTATTCAGTAGAAATGTTATGGTTTGGTTTAGCTGAAATACAGTCTGTGTGGGACTCCAAGAAGACTTAACTAGCCCTAATTTGAATTAAAGAAAGAATACATTAATAACCCATTTATTCATAGCACCAGATGGAAAGGTTGAAAGTAAGTTTGTTTTCAATACAATTTATATGCCCACCTTTAGCATTCTGCTTCTATTTTAAGCTTGGAAAGTGAAGATCTTAATGCTGACATTCTTTTGATTTATTACTAGTTTTTTTTTTAATTGAAGTATAGTTGACTCAACATTATTACCTGTGTTTTTGATAGTGGAACATACAAGCAGTATTCAGTAACATGATGATGTTAACCTGTGAGGAATCACTGAATCATCAGGTTAGAGCTCTTGTTGGTAAAGCATCAGAAAGATCAGTGTGATAGTTGAGTGCATGCTTAAGTCCACATGGTTGTTTTAAATTACATTCCTTGGATGGTACAAAAGAGTATGCTGATATCCAATATAATATATAATATGCTTTATAGTACAGCACATAATTCTTAAGTTTGCTATCATTTTGATTAAGTGCTTTCTAAACCATTAGGTGAATGCTGTTAGATGATATTCAGATTAATATCTTTATGAGTAGAGCACATTTATTCTTGTTCTCTGTGCATGTGTCTGAATAATAACATCTATTAAAAGATTACTATGTGTGAGGCACTAAGTGGTAAAAGAAACATTTTCTATGGATTATCCTGTTGTTTATAAAGTGCATTTCTAATATGAGACAGAATATACTGTCTGATTTTTGAAATTTGAGTATTGCCTTCCAGAAATGGCAGTACTCTGGAAAAAAGTTGCTGTTCAACAAGCAGCTTAATTTATTAGTATAAACTGGTAGTGGTGTTCGTTGTTCAGTTGCTCAGTTTTGTTTGACTCTTTGCGGCCGCACAGACTGCTGCACACCAGGCTTCCCTGTTCTTTCTATAAACTGGTGGGTTTTCCCTAAACCCAGGAGGAATTGGAATGTACTTGTAACTGGATGCTGTGTCCTGTGCCTTTCCAAAGTACAAACACTTTTCCTCAAAACGGTACAATAGTAGTGAGATAAATGTCATTTGGCATATGTCGTGTAGTACAAGTATCTTGACATGGTAGATTAACTGCTTGGCTACCATTAAATTCATTGTAGATGTTGATGGATGAAAATAAAAGTTGCCTAGGTAAAGATTAAGACATGTAACTAAACAACTGTTATTATTCTCTATGCCAACTTCAAACCCTGGAAAGTTTTTTATTCATTTTACCCTTTGGTGCATACGCTAGTAAATGCTTTATTCCTGTGTTTCTGAAAAAAATTTTTAAAGTCAGTTTATGAATAGGCAAGGTTGTTTTTTTCTTTTTGTTTAAATGTAGTGCTATAAACAGTTGGGACTAAAAGTTTTAGTGTTGTTTAGATGTGTTCTGGCAAAATAAACAGTGTGAAGAAAGGAATATTACCACTTAGAGAATTAAAAAACTGTTCACCAAATGGTATTTTTGATTAGAAACAGGAAGATTTATGGGAAGATTTTGTTTTTTATAAGCCAAAATAGTTTCTTTTTACGTGTTAGAGATTTTAACAGTCTGTTATAAAGTTTAATAACATACTGTCTGTAATTTAGGCCATGTAATTTTAATATTAATCATATGTATGTATTGGTTCCTAAAAAAAAAATTACTCTTAGATTTTTCATACAGATTTTATATTACTCTGTTTCTTTACCAAGTGTTGTGGTCTGTTCAGTGACCTCAAGGCACTGTTGACTACAGTTGATTTTGTTTGATCTACCCAGTGTTTTTGAAAAATCTGAATTAAAATCTGTCATTAATTAAAAATTGGGAGATTGCACATGAAATTTGTCTTTGTGGCTTTTTAAAATTGAAAGATCTGGCAACGTTGTTTGTTTTTTTCTCCCCTATTTAGCAATAATTGGATGGCTCCAAAAAATGTATACTTCTTCCTTCCTTTGCACATAGCTTTCCTTTATGCATAGCCTTCACCTGGCCTACTGTACTCACCTGTTTCATTGGCCTCTGTGGGCATTTGTTTGTGATTTAGGACTTCTATATTTTTGTTATTTTAGATTTAGACTGTTCAAATGTCTGAAAATGAATTTGAAGCTTTGTTTAATGCAACAATTATATAAAAACAAGGTTACAACCAAATTGGAAAATGAGCAGGGGTTATGAATAAGTTGCAGAGGAAAAACTTAAGGGCCAAAAAAGAAAGAAAATGAGAGAGGGAGGGAGGGAAGAAGAGAGTTGGGGGGGTGGTTGTAGAAGTTGGGGAGAGAGAAAGAGAAGAAACAAAAGAGATAACTAATGTTACTAGTGATCAGAAAAATTCTCGTTTAAACAACAGTGGAATACAGTGCAAAGATTATACACACTTTGATATCATTTGTATAAGATTAAAAACATTTCTGTTCTTTATATATGTAACAAAAGTACTAAACATATATGAGAAAGATATACATTAGCTTAGAATAGTGGTTATCTCTAAGGAATGAGGAAGAGAGGAAGGGGCATTCTTTATACCTATATTTTACTTTTTTGGATCTAAGTCAAATAAGACAAAGCTGTAAAAGTTTATTTAATCTTGGTGGTGAGTCATTAGTGTCTGTTACATTCAAGATGTTTCTTTGGGAAAAGAAAAAATCTAAAGAGTGTTTTATGAAGTTTTGACGTAGTTTACAATACCAGGTTTCTTCCTCTATTCTTACAAAAAAAGCGTACACTCATGATGGGTATGATGTGCAGGTTGAGATACATAATTATTTGCAACATGTAAGAAAGGTTTCCTAATTAAAAATTTTTTGAAATTAAAAAATTAAAGTTGTTTTAAATCAAGGTTTAAGTGGGGGGAAAAAAAGGCTTTTATTTAGTTCAGTGGTCAGATACTTGAATTCTCTGAAATACCTAAGTATTTATTATTGCTTTGAATATTACCACAAAAATGTGAATTGCTTTGGATATTTAGAAGTAGTCCTTTATTTCTACCATTGTTGCATAAATACTTAGGTTAGGTTTTAGTCATGTCTGGATTTTTAAAATTGCCTATGACATATATTAGGCCAAGATGAAGATGTACATATTAATAATTAGGCTATTTCTGACACTGCTGTCTTTTTTTTTTTTTTTGCCATCTTAGGTGAGGCAGGCAACCAATCAGATTGTGATGAATTGTGCTGATATTGACATTATTACAGCTTCATATGTACCAGAAGGAGATGAAGGTAAGTGCTGTTTTCCCTTTTAGTTTGCTGTCTCCATGTTTGTGTATAATATGTACTTTTGTGTGTGCTTTGGTATGTGTGTGTGTTTAATACATACACTTCAGATTAAGATATCAATGTTTGTTACATTCAAAATAGGAAAATTCTTTAGATGGTCATAGGAGCTATTTGAATAATATGAAATAAAGAAAATGTCACAATTTTACTTCTACTTCAAACATTAAGTTATTTTGTGACCCTAGGCAGATCACATTTTCATGAGTGTAAAATAAATATAATACCATTCACATAGATCTGAAGAGTTATTTTGAAAAATTAAATGCTTTGAACATGGAAAGTTTCTCAAGCAGACTAGTTTATACGTGAGTTTCTTAAAGTTTTTTTTTATTCTCTTAAACAATAGATTAAAATTGAGATAGTGTTACTCATAATTGGGAGAAAATATTTGCTTTATGAGATCTAATGTGAAGGTTAGAAACTAAATGATGGAGTTAGTTATAGAGGAAGAAAATGTTGAAAAGAAACATAGCTTAGAATGTGTGGGAACTCAGCATCTTTATCAAAGAAATATTTTAGATCGTGTAATTACAATAAGAATTAAACTGATTAATCCATTTCTGCCTGAATTCTTATTCCCACATAAACTGCTTTTGAAAAAGTTACCAAGTTTGGCATGAACTCACAAGTATATCAGTTTTGGATCTGGATTGCTCTTTACTTTTGATTTGACATTCCCTGTTAAATGGCTTATTGATTAGTCTTTGCTACTCAGACTTTTCCTCTTAGAAAACCTTCTCTTTTGATATACATTGTTAGAAATTTGATCTTTTGATTTACATTCTGTATTGCTATTTCCCCTTTTCACAGTATACTGTAACATTTTAAGGCCCGGCTATATGTGTCTCCTCAATTTTTCTTAAATTATCTTGTCCATAGAAAGATAAGATATGTAGCAGTTGAGCATATTATTGCCAAGAAGTACTTACGTTCAGTTGATTGTAAATGAGGTCAACTGCTGCCATTTTAAGTTAGAGGAACAGATCCTTCAAATGGACTTTAATTGAGTGCCAACTTAAAAAAAAAAATCTTTGGTAAATGAAAGAGATTATTTAATTTCTTTAACGGAGGAAAAATGGAAGCACCTTAGGTAAGCATATCAAGGCAAGCTTTCTTTTTTGTAGGTAGAGAGCGTTTAAATTCAATATAGGGTTTCAAAAGGTTGTTTAAGTTTTAGGTAGAACTAGCAACATAAATGTGTATCCTCCAGTTGGCCTAGTTTCAGCTCAGGTTTGTTTTTATCATCCTCTACTAAAGTGGCAGGAAAAGAATTCAGAGAATTTAAATGTTTGAATATGTGTAACTGAGTGTGCCAAGTGCATAAAGATCTGAATCTTAAGGAAGCAGTGTTAGTACTCTTAATGAAAATTGATAGGCAGTAGGATTTGGAGAGAGATTCATACAAATCATTAAATGTTTTTAAATATGTAAAATATTTTCTTCAGAACTAGCTAAGGTAAATTTCTCAACTCATCCTGTAGCAGTAGTAAAAACCTGGAGTCATGTGTAAACCCACTTTATTTTAGAGTATAACAGAATAGGAAGTTATATTAATTTGATACTTTAAGGAGACAGAAACAGATTTGGCCTTCCAGATATATACAAAGCTTAATTTTGCCCTTAGATATGGAAGCATTTCTTGATTTTTATCTTATTGGGAGAGTATAGCACTGTTTCTTTAGAAACTAGTAGTTGTGAACTTGACTGTCAGCTTCTTCCAGGGCTGTAAGTTGGTGGCAGGGTAATAAATGAGTCATAGGGGAGATAGGATTTTTTAACCCAGCTAATCTTATCCAGTACCTATTAATATTTATGATTGCCTTCTGGAAGACTGCTTTACGTATCTGTAGCCAAAATCTTGGTGCTTTAAGGTAAAATCAGAAAATTATTTGAAGGCATGAAATTGTTGCTTCTGTGTGTAAATTTTTAATTGATGAAAAAGGCCATCTTGTGATATGTGCAGTAATCCAGATAGATCTATTGGCGTGTCTTTTTAAACTAAGGCACTGCCTTTTAAAAAAATAATTTATTTTAAAACCTACTTGAAATCTTACTTTGTAATTTTTAAAATGAGAAATCAGTAAGAAAAACGGCTGAAAACTGTTTTTTTACTGTTCTGCACTTCAAGGGTTGGTGAAATCATTAGCACTTAAGCCAGTGCAAGGAATGCACCTCCCTACACAGTGCAGGGATTAGTATTGTCATCAGCTTCTGCAAGAGAAATACGAAACTTTTGAGTGCCTGAACTCAGGTCCTGACAGGTAAATAGTCTTTTAATTTATCATTAATAGTTGATGGCTTGGGCATAACCACATAGAGAATGATCACTTGAAAGTTTTGTACCAATTTTCCCTTAGTATACTCTGTCAGGTATGTGTTTGTAGAATTAGCTATGTAAGAAAAAGCTTTTCCATTAGTTACATAATATATCATGCAAAGTTCTATTATATAGTTTCAGATCCACCAGCATCACTTTGGTTTAGCCATATAAAGCATTTAAATTTTAACACATTTATTCTTGAAGTAGAATTGTGTATTTCAGTATGACGCATATGTGCATGTGTATTTCATGAAAGGATAAAACAAACAGAAATATTGCCAAATAATAATTTTGAGTAAAACCATTCAAAAACAAGAAGGTTCCTCGCATTTGATCATAAGCTTTTATCCAACTAGTAGTAACCTTTATTCTTCCATACAATTATGTGTGGATTAGTAAAAACATTAATACACCACTTTCTCTTTGTGATAGAGTTGTTTATGGCATTGTTCTGAAAATACATATGTGACTAATTAAGTGCTAGCTCTCAAATCAGGAAGAGTGAAAGAAGGGAATATATCCCTTTCCAGTACAAATGTACTAAAATATGATACCACGACTCATATGAAAATTTTTAAAGAAATCTGAATATAACTTTAGTTATACTAATAACAATATAGGGTAGGGCCTAAGACCAATTCATTCTTGAATGAATTGGGCTGGATGTAGGAAAATAAGAAATTGGGGCGGAGGCTGAACCGAAGAGTCTATATCTCGCATAAATACATTAACATTTTAAACAACTTTTCTGGCCAAACAGAACATTTTTGTGGGCCAGAATGCTGTTGATTTTGCAACCTCTGAAGAGGGGTTTCAGGGAACTGTGGTGTGTTATGCGTATTCTTTATCACTTGGACATGAAGATAAGACTTGAGCATAGATGTGCCGTTAAAAAGAGGAAAATCCCTTGTGAGATTCTTCTTGGTTCTTAATTGAAACTGATATAAATTATGTATAATATGCCATTACTATTAAATATGTTAAGCAAATAGTTTTAGTTTGTGATATAAGTTCTGTGGTATGTACTTTTAAAGAATTCAAAATATAGCATAACATCTTTTTTTAGATAGCTTTTAGAGTTTTTGAACACTAAAGTGGCATTACTTTTGAGAACTTGTTTTTATTTTATCTTTTGTTTATTTGGGGACTTCCCTTATAGCTCAGTCGGTAAAGAATCTGCCTGCAATGCAGGAGACCTGGGTTCAATTCCTGGGTTGGGAAGATCCCCTGGGGAAGGAAATAGCAACCTACTCCAGTATTCTTGCCTGGAGAATCCCACGGGCAGAGGAGACTGTCCATGGGGTCGCAAGAGTCGGACCTGACTAAGCGACTAAACCACCACCACTTGTTTATTTACTATTGTTTTTTCTGGACTGCACCACTCTACTTATGGGATCTTATTTTCCAAACCAGGATTGAACCTGGGCTCATGGCAGTGAAAGTGCTTAAACCCTAGCCACTGGATAGCCAGGGAGCTCCCAAGTTTTGGAAGTTTTGAATATAAAGTCTATTATGTGCTGTTACCCTTCTGAAGAATAGATAAATTATTGCATAAGCTTGCCATAGTGTCCAGGCTACATTAAGGAAACATATTTTCCCGGTTCTCTGGTAACTGTCAGGGCAGCTTGTTTTCAGAATTAAATGTTGAATTTATTTTTTAAATTAAAAAGCTTTAGTTTTTGGAGTTTTAAATTTAGTGCAAAATTGATGAGGAAGTACAGAGATTTCTCTTGTACCCATACGTACAGCCTCTCCCACTATCAACATCCCAAACCAGAGTGGTACATTTGTTACAGTAAATGAGCCCACAGTCATTCTCACCTAAAGTCCATAGTTTAGCGTTCACTCTTGCTGTTACACATTCCATGGGTTTTGACAAATATGTAATGACATGTATCTGCCACTGCCGTTATAGTGTTGTACACAGTCTTTCCACTGCTCTAAAAATCTGCCTGTGCTCTGCCTGTTTACTCATCTTTCTCCCTGGCAACCACTAATCTTTTTGCCATAGTTTTGTCTTTGCCAGTTTGTCATTAGTTGGAGTCACACAGTATGTTGCCTTTTCAGATTGGCTTTTTTCATGTAGTAATATGCATTTTTCCATGTATTTTCATTGTTTGGTAGCGCCTTTCTTTTTATCTCTGAGTACTGTACCCTTATCTGTACATAAGTTTATTTATCCCTTCACCTGCTGAAGGTCTTCTTGGTTGCTTCCAAGTTTTGACAGTTATGAATAAAGGTTCTGTAGAGGACGTGAGATTTGAACTGCTTTCACTAGATACAAAGCAGCATGATTGCTGGATCCTATGATAAGAGTGTGTTTAGTTTTGTCAGAAATTGCCAAAATGTCCTCCAAAGGACTCTTATCATCTTGGATTCCAACCAGCAATGAATCAGAGTTCCTGTTGCTCCTCATACTCCCCATCATTTGTTGTTGTGTTTTGGATTTTAGCTATTCTATAGGTGTGTAGCGGTGTGGCATTATTTTAATTTACAGGACTGTAATGATTTCTTGCCATCAAAATATCTTCTTTGGTGGGTATGTTCAGGTCTTTTGCACATTAGTTGCATTCATGCGTGCTCAGTCTTGTCCAACTCTTTGCAACCCCATGGACTATAGCCTGCCAGGCTCCTCTGTCCATGGAATTTTCTAGACAAGAACACTGGAGTGGGTTGCTATTTCCTTTTCCAGGCAATCTTCCCAACCCAGGGATCGAATTCTGTGTCTCTTCTGTCTCCTGCATTGGCAGGCTGATTCTTTACTACTGAGCCACCTGGAAAGCCTGACGCAATGTTAGTTGGAAAAAGAACAATAGAATATTAGCTGGGTTGTTCTTTTTCTTATTGTTGAGTTTTAAGGATTGTTTGTACATTTATTTGGCTCCATAGGGTCTTACTTGTGGTGCACATGTTCTTTGTTGCAGCATGCAGGCTTCTCGTTGCTGTGTGGTGCACAGGCTCTAGAGTACAGGCTCTGCAGTTGCGGTGCACAGGCTTTAGTTGCCGTGCAGCCTTAGTTCCTGGACTCAGGATCAGACCCATGTCCCCTGCATTGGAAGGGGGATTCTTAACCACTGGACCACCAGGAAAGTCCCTGGAGCTGTTAATTTTAATGAAGTCCAGGTTATTTACTTCTTTCATGGATTGTGTCTTTGGTGGTGGTGTATGTGAAAAGTCTTCACCATACCCAAGGTCAATTAAATTTTCTTGTATGTTATCTTCCAAGAATTTTATAGCTTTGTATTTCACACTTTGGTCATTGATCAGTCCCTCAGTTATGTCCAACTCTTTGCTACCCCATGGACTGCAGCACGCCAGGCTTCCCTGTCCTTCACCATCTGGAGCTTGCTCAGACTCATGTCCATTGAGTCAGTGATGCCATCCAACCATCTCGTCATCTGTCATCCCTTTCTCCTCTTGCCTTCAGTCTTTCCCAGCATCAGGGTCTTTTCTAATGAGTCAGCTTTTCTCATCAAATGGCCAAAGTATTGGAACTTCAGCATCAGTCCTTCTAATGAATATTCAGGACTGATTTCCTTTAGGATTACACCACAGTTCAAAAGCATCGATTCTTCAGCGTTCAGCCTTCTTTATGGTCCCACACTCATATCCATACATAACTACTGGAAAAACCATAGCTTTGACTAGATGGACTTTTGTCGGCAAAGTAACGTCTCAGCTTTTTAATACACCGTCTAGGTTTGTCATAGCTTTTCTTCCAAGGAGCAAGCGTCTTTTAATTTCATGGCTGCAGTCATCATCTGCTGTGATTTTGAAGCCCAAGAAAATAAAGTCTGTCACTTTTTCCATTGTTGCCCCTTCTATTTGCCATGAAGTGATGGGACCGGGTGCTATGATCTTAGTTTTTTGAGTGTTGAGTTTTAAGCCACCTTTTTTCACTCTCCTCTTTCACCTTCATCAGGAAGCTCTTTAGTTCCTCTTTGCTTTCTGCCATAAGGGTGGTGTCATCTACATATCTGAGGTTACTGATATTTCTCCCAGCAATCTTGATTCCAGCTTGTGCTTCATCCAGCTCGGCATTTCGCATTATGTACTCTGCATATAAGGTAAATAAGCAGGGTGACAATACACAGCCTTGACGTACTCCTTTCCCAATTTGGAACCAGTCTGTTGTTCCATTTCTGGTTCTAGCTGTTGCTTCTTGACCTGCATACAGGTTTCTCAGGAGATAGGTAAGGTGGTCTGGTATTCCCATCTCTTTAAGAGTTTTCTTAGGACTGTAATCTATTTTGAGTTAATTTTTATAAAACAGGTAAGATCTGCCTGGATTATTATTATTATTATTTTTGCATTTGGGTGTTCAGTTTCCAGCACCATATATTGAAAAGATACATCCATTGTATTACTTTTGCTTCTTTGTCAAGATCAGTTGACTGTATTTATGTGGGTCTGTTTCTAGGCGGTCTGTTCTTTTTCATTTATCTGTGTCTCTCTTATTTCTCCAGTGCCGCATCATCTTTATTATTGTAAAGTCTTGAATGAAGTTGGGTAGTGTCAGTCCTCTGACTTTGTTCTCCTTCTGTATTGAGTTGGACATTCTGGATTGTTTGCTTCTCCATATAAACTCTAGAGTCAATTTAAAAATATCCACAAAATAACTTGCTAGGATTTTGATTGGAATTGGTATTGAGTGTGGTTTAGGTTGGGAAGAACAGATAGCTTGACAATATTGGGTCTTCTTATCCATGAACATGGAATATCTTTTTCTTCTTTTACTCCTTTGGTGTCTTTGTCATCAGAGTTTTGTAGTTTTCTTTGTATGAATCTTGTACATAGTTTGTTAGATTTATACCTAAGTATTTCATTTTGTGGGGTAATAATGTAAATGATACTTTTTAAAAAATTTCAGATACCACTTATTCATTGCTGGTATATGGGAGAGCAGTTGACTTTAGTGTGTTAACCTTGTATCCTGCATCCTTGCTTTAATGGCTTATTAGTTGCAAGAGTTTTTTGTTGATTCCTTTGAATTTTCTACATAACCATATCATTTGTGAACAAAGATAATTTTATTTCTACCTTTCCAGTATGTATACTTTTTCCTTTTCTTGTCTTAATTGTATTAGCTAGAACTTCCAGTATGATTTTGAAAAGCAGACGTGAGAGGAGCCATCCTTGCTTGTTCTTCATCTTAGCTGGAAAACTCAGAGTTTCTCATTAAGTATGATGTTAGCTGTATGGTTTTTGTAGACATTCCTTATCAAGTTAAAGATGTTCGTCTTCATTTCTGGTTTGTTGAGTGAGTGTATCACGAAAGGGTGTTGTATTTTGTAAAATGTATTTTGTGCATCAATTCATTTGGTTATGTGGTTTTTCTTCTTTGGCCTAACTGTGATGGAGTACATTAATTGATTTTTAAACATTGAAACAGCCTTGCATACTAGGTTAAGTTCTACTTGGTCATGGTACATAATTATTTTTATAATTTTCTTTTCAAATTTAAACTTTTTCTTTTGTATTGGAGTATAGCTGATTAACAATATAATGGTAGTTTCAGGTGAACAGTGAAAGGATACAGCCATACATATACATATACATTGTTGGATTTTATTCACTAATATTTTGTTGAGAATTTTTGCATCTGTGTCTCTCAGAGATATTGTTCTATAATATTCTTGTAATGTCTTTGTCTGGTTTTGATAGTGAGGTAATGACTAGTCTCATAGAATGAGTTTGGAAATATTCCCTCTGCCTCTGTCTTCTGTAAGAGATTGTAGAAAATGGATCAAGCCCATGTCCCTTGCACTGTCCGGTGGATGCTTAACCATTGACCACTACAGAAGTCCTGCCTTTTTATGATTTTAATTGAACATTTTATATGATGCCACTTTCTCTCCTTTTTTAGCATATCAGTTATACTTAAAATTTTTTTTTAGTGATTGCCTTGGAGTTTGCAATACACAGTTACCTCTAGACCACTTTCAAATAAAAAGATAATATGTCACAGGTAGTGTGAGTACCTTATAATAATATATTCCTAATTCTTCTTTCCTATTCCTTGTATCATTGATGTCATTCATTTCACTTATGCATACACCTCCACACAGAAGCCAACATAGTCAAATACATTGCTGCTATTAGTATTTTGAAGAAACGATTATCTTTTAGATGAATTAGGAATAAGAGAAACATTTTTATTTTACTCTTATTTATTCATTCTTTGATGCTCTTCCTTTCTTATGTAAATCTGAGTTTTTGGCTTACATAATTTTCCTTCTCTTTAAAGAACTTTTAACATTTCTTGGAAATCATGTGTACTGGCAACAGATTCCCTCAATTTTGTTTGAAAAAGTCTACTTCTCTTCACTTAAAAAGACTTTTCTTTTTAGAGCAGTTTAGATTCACAAAAAGATTGAAAGATTTTCCTACAGTTTGAAGGACGATTTTGAAAGATACAGGATTTTAGGTTAGTAGTTTTTCTCTCTCAACACTTTAAAGACTTCATTCTTTTCTTTTCTTGCTAGTATAATTTCTGAGAAGTCGAATGTAATTCTTATCTTTGGTTCTCTATACTTAAGGTATTTTTTCCCTCCAGCATCTTTCAAGATTTTTTTTTTTCCTCTAGCTTGGATCTTCTAAATTTTGACTCTGATATGGCTAGGTGTAGTTGGTTCCCCCCCTCCCACCTTCTTCCCACCCCCCGCCACCTCCCCATTATTCTCTTGGTCTTATCTTAGTTTCCTGGATCTGTGGTTTGGTTTCTGACATTAATTTAGAGAAATTCTTACTCTTTATTGCTGTAAATACTGTTTCTTTCTTTTTTAAAAAAGTATTTATTTGGCTGCATCAGGTCTTAGTTGTAGCATGCAGGATCTTACCTTACAGTGTGAGGGCTCTTTGTTGTGGTGCTTGAGTTTAGTTGCCCCTTTTCTGACCAGGGCTCAAACCCATGTCTCCTGCATTGGAAGGTAGGTTCTTAACCGTTGGACCACCAGGGAAGCCCCTGCTTCTGTTTCTTTTTCTTGTCTTTCTGGTATTCCTTTTGCATGTGCTTAAATGCCTTTTGTACTTTTCTCACAGTTCTTGGATATTTTGTTCTGTTTTGTTTTTGCTTTTTTCTAATTTTTTGTCTTTACTTCTCAGTTTTGGAAGTTTCTAGTGTTATATCCTCAAGCTCAGAGATTTCCTTTCTCAGCTGTGTCTAATTGGGAGCCCACCAAAGACATTATTTCTGTTAGTGTTTTTTATCTCTAGCATTTCTTTTTATTTCTTTAGAACTTCCATCTCCCTGCTTGTGTTATCCATCATTAGATGTTATTGTTGTTGTTGTTCAGTTGCTAAGTTGTGTTCAACTCTTTGCAACCCCCTGGACTGCAGCATAACAGGCTTCCCTGTCCTTTACTATCTCCCAGAGTTTGCTCAAATTCATGTCCATTGAGTTGGTGATGTCTTCCAACCATCTCATCCTTTGTCGCCCTCTTCTCCTCCTGCCCTTGATCTTTCCCAGCATCAGGGTCTTTTTCAGTGAGTTGGCTCTTTGCATCAGGTAGTCAAAGTGTTGGAGCTTTAGTTTTTAGAAAAGTTACTGGTCTGGTAATTCTAACATTTGTGCCATATCCTGCCATATCTGATTCTGGTTTTGATTCTTGTTCAGTCTCTTTAAATAGTGTTTTCTGCCTTTTAGTATCCCTTGCAATTTTTTGTTGAAAGGTAGACATCATGTCCTGTGTAAGAGGAACTGTGATAAATAGACCTTTAATAATGCAGTGGTGAGGTAAGAGCAGAGGGGAAGCATTCTTTAGTCCTGTGATTAAATCTTACTCTTGGTGAGCTAGTACTCTCTGGGTTGAGCTTCACTGGTGCTTCTCAAGTTTTCTTACCCCCTTAGGTGGGACAGGATGACTGGAAGGGCTGGAATTGAGCATTTCCCTTAGGTTAGGCTCTGATAGGAGAAGGCAATGGCACCCCACTCCAGTACGCTTGCCTGGAAAATCCCATGGACAGAGGAGCCTGGTAGGCTGCAGTCCATGGGGCCGCAAAGAGTCGGACACGGCTGAGCAACTTCACTTTCACTTTTCACTTTCATGCATTGGAGAAGGAAATGGCAACCCACTCCAGTGTTCTTGCCTGGAGAATCCCAGGGACGGGGGGCCTGGTGGGCTGCCGTCTGTGGGGTCGCACAGAGTTGGACACGACTGAAGCGATTTAGCAGCAGCAGCAGCAGCAGGCTCTGATAAAACCCTAGCAGGTTAAGTTCTGGTAAAAACAGTTTCTCCTGAGAGCAGGTTTTGTTAAGAAGAACCAGAGTATGCCAGCATATTTCAGAATGGTTTCTTTTCCCCTCCCCTTGCCAAAAGCTTGAGGGGAATTTCCCCTGATACTCGCTTTTAGGACCTTGTATAGCTCCTAGAGGTAAGACTCACAAAAGTGTGAAGGTCCCCCCTATGACGAGGTCTTCCTGGAATTTTAAACTCTCAAACTTGTTCACACTGAGCCTCCAGCACTTCATCAGTTACAGTTCAGGTTTTCCTACCCCAGCACTGGTTGCCAGAGGTGATTTCTTCTTTTGGGTTTCTGCACTGATAAGTTGTGATTTTCTGTATTTGCCTGTCCCCAATTTTTCAGCAGTGGTTTACCCTTTGTCCTCACTTCTTGGGTGGATCTGAGGAGAATTGGTGATCTCCCGTTTCTCCAGCTTTTTACTTGTGCTCTAAGGATGGGATGTCAGCTTCTAAGATGTTTACATGTGTGACCAGATATCAGAAATCCTCTTGGTGATTTTACTTCCAACACAAAAGGTTGTTATTTTTAAGATGTAAAAGCAGTCTGTGCCATTTGTAGATGTATGCTTTCATTGCTCTTGGGTAAATACCTGTAAATAAAATGGCTGCATCATATGGTAAATGGAGAATTTTTAAAGAAACTGCCAGTTTTCTAAAATCTGTACCAGTTTATATTCCCATCAACTGTGTGAGAGTTCCAGTTGTTCCATATCCTTACTAACATTTGTTATAGTCCATCTTTTCAATTTTAGCTATTCCAGTGGTTGTGTAGTAGTGTCTTATTGTAGTTTTAATTTATATTTCCTTAATGGCTATTGATATAAAGTCCTTATTTGCCATTTGTATTATCTTCCCTTGATGAAGTGTCTGTTCATACCTGTTGCCAACTGGAGGAAGTTGTTTATCTTCTAAGTGAATTTTAAGAGTTTTCATATATTCCAGGTTTAAGTCTTTGGTGGATATGTTTTGCATACTCTCCCAGTCTGTGGCTTGCCTTTAAAAAAAAATATTTATTTATTTATGGCTGCACTAGGTCTTTGTTACTATGTGTAGCTTTACCTGGTTGCAAAGATCAGGGACTACTCTCTAGTTGAGGTACACAGGTCTCTCATTGTGGTGGCTTCTCTTGTTGCAGAGCACAACCTCTAGGCTCATGGGCTTCAGTAGTTGCAGCACAGGGGCTCATTAGTTGTGGCTCGCAGGCCCTAGAGTGTGCAGGTTTCAGAAGTCGTGGCTTAGTTGTTCTACGGCATGTGAAATTTTCCCAGACCGGGATTGAACCCAGGTCCCCTGCATTGGCAGGAGGATTCTTATCCACTGTACCACCAGGAAAGTTTTGTGATTTGCCTTTTTATTTTTTGAAGAGCATAAGTTTTAAATTTCAGTGGGTTCTAGTTTGTTGAATTTTTCTTTTCTAGTGTTTGGCTTTGTTATGACTTATTTAAGATGTTGCAGGATTCAAGGACATTATGATTATCTTCTAGAAGTTTTATAACCTTAACTTTTACATTTAGACCTTTCGATCCATTTTGAGTTAAAAATTTTGTTTATGTAATGAGATAAGGGTAAAGGTTCTGTTTTTAATTAATTGGTTAGTTATTGGTATATGGGTATCTACTTTTTTTTTTGCAACATTTATTATAGAGGTTATTCTTTCCCCCTTGAATTTCTAGACTCTTTCTGTTGTATTTTGAGTCTTGAAATCAGGTAGTGTCAGGACTCCATACTTGTTCTTTTTAAAAATTATTTTGGTCCCTTTAATTTTCATTTTAAAATCTGCTTGTCAATATCTATAGAAAAGCCTGTTGATGTTGTTATAGGAATTGCATTGACTCCATTGGGGAGAGCAATATTGAGGTTTACCATTCATGAAGAATATACATTTCTGCCTTTATTTAGATCTTCCTTAGTTTCTCTCAGCAGATTTTAACTCGTTCTAGAGAGGAATTTTCTTCTTTTTCTTCTGCAGACAGAATACAGCTAGGTCATCTTTTTTAAAAAATTGTGGTAAAATTCACAAAACAAAATTTACCATCTTACCCATTTATAAATGTAGAGTTCATTGGTACATGTTTACCTGGTGGAACAGTCGTTCCTGCTATCCATCTCCACGATTCTGTCTTGCAAAACCAAAACTCAGTGCACATTGCATAATAACACCCATTTCCCCTATCCCTTGGCCTCTGGCAACTGCAATTATATTTTCTGCCTATGAATTCGACTACTCTAAGTACGTTGTATAAGTGGAATCTTCCAGCATTTGTCATTTCATGACCAACTTACTTCAGTAACGTCTTTAAGGTTCATCCATGTTGCGGCGTGTTTCATTTTAAAGGAAATGTAGTTTGTATACTTTGTTTATCAGTAGACACTTGGTTTGTCTCCACCTTTTACCTACTGTGTATAATGCTGCTATGAATGTAAGTGTGTAAATATCTCTTTGAGACTCTGTTTTAATTCTTTTGGATATATACCCCAAAACAAATGGCTTGATCATATGCTGATTCTATTTTTACTTTTTTTACCATACTGTTTTCTGTACAGGCTGTACCATTTTTCATTCCCACTGATAGTACACAAGGGTTCCAATTACTCCATACCCTTGCTGCTGCTGCTAAGTCGCTTCAGTCGTGCCCGACTCTGTGCGACCCCGTAGACAGCAGCCCACCAGGCTCCGCCGTCCCTGGGATTCTCCAGGCAAGAACACTGGAGTGGGTTGCCATTTCCTTCTCCAATGCATGAAAGTGAAAAGTGAAAGTGAAGCCGCTCAGTCGTGTCCAACCCTCAGCAACCCCATGGACTGCAGCGGCCCCATGGCTTCTCCGCCCGTGGGACTTTCCAGGCAAGAGTACTGGAGTGGACTGCCAATACCCTTGCTAGCATGTATTGTTTTCTTTTTTTGGTAATAACCATCCTAATAGGTCTGAAGTAGTAACTCATTGTGGTTTTGACTTGTATTTCCTTAATGATTAGTCATACTAAGTATCTTTTCATTCACTTATTGGCCAATTGTGTATCTTGGAGAAATGTCTGTTTAAGTTCTTTGCCATTTTGAATTGGATTGTTTGTTGTAGAGTGTAGGAGTTCTTCATATACTCTGGATATTAACCCCTTGTCAGATATATTATGCAGATACTTTCTCTCATTCTGTAGGTTGGCTTTTCGCTTGGTTGATTGTGTCTTTTTTTTTTTTTTTTTTTTGGCCTCACTGCATGGCTTTTGGGATCTTAGTTCCCTGACCAGGGATTGAACCTGGCTTTCAGCAGTCCTAACCACTGGAATTCTCTGTGTCCTTTGATGCACAAAAGTTTACAATTCATGAAGAATATACATTAAATTTTGATGATATCTAATTTGTCTATTTTTCCTTTTGCTGCCTGTGCTTTTGGAATTATTGCCAAATCCAATGTCATGAAACTTTTCTCTTTTATTTTCTTCTAAGAGTTTTATAGTGTTAGTTCCACATTTAGGTCCATTTTATAGCATTAATTCCCACATTTTGATTCATTTTTGTATATGGTATAAAGGATCTAACTTCATTCTTTTGCATATGGATATCCAGTTTCCCAAAGACTATTTTTTGAAGACTGCCCCGAGATCCAACCAGTCCATCCTAAGGGAGATCAGTCCTGGGTGTTCATTGGAAGGACTGATGTTGAAGCTGAAACTCCAGTACTTTTGCCACCTGATCCGAAGAGCTGACTCATTTGAAAAGACTCTGATGCTGGGAAAGATTGAGGGCAGGAGGAGAAGGGGACGACAGAGGATGAAATGGTTGGATGGCATCACCGACACAACGGACTTGGGTTTGGGTGAACTCTGGGAGTTGGTGATGGACAGGGAGGCCTGGCGTGCTGTGGTTCATGGGCATGCAAAGAGTCAGACATGACTGAGCAACTGAACTGAACTTTCCCCATGAATGAATGAATGGTCTCAGCACTCTTGTTGGAAATTGTTTGACCACATGTTGAAAAGTTTATTTCTGGGCTCTTCATTCTATTCCATTGGTCTGTATGTCTGTCTTAATGCCAGTACCACACTTTTTGGCATTAACAGTAGCTTTATCAGGGACTTCCTTGTAGCTCAAATGGTAAAGAATCTGCCTCTGATCCAGGAGACCAGGGTCTGATCCCTGGGTCAGGAAGATCCTCTGGAGAAGGGAATGGCAATCCACTCCAGTATTCTTGCCTGGAGAATTCCATGGACAGAGAAGCCTGGCAGGCTGCAGTATGTGGGGGTCGCAAAGAGTCAGACATGTAGCTTTATTATCAGGAAATGTGAGACTTCCAAATTTGTTCTTTTTTCAAGATTGTTTTGGCTCTCTAGGGTTCTTTGAGATTCTGTATGAATTTTTGGGTGGCTTTTTAAGTTTCTGTAAAAAATGCTGTTTGGCTTTTGAGAGGGATTGCACTAATCTATATTTTAGGAATCAGTGAACTAAAATGAATGGAAATGGATTATTTTAATTCAGATGACCATTTATCTATTACTGTGGGCAAGAATGCCTTAGAAGAAATGGAGTAGCCCTCACAGTCAACAAAAGTGTCCAAAATGCAGTACTTGGGTGCAATCTCAAAAATGACAGCATTATCTCAGTTTGTTTCCAAGGCAAACCATTCAGTATCACAGTAATCCAAGTATATGTCCCAACCACTAATGCTGAAAAGCTGAAATTGAACTGTTCTATGAAGACCTACAGAACCTTCTAGAGTGAACACCAAAAAAAGATGTCCTTTTCATCATAGGAGACTAGAATGCAAAAATAGGAAGTCAAGAGCTACCTGGAATAACAGGCAAATTTGGCCTTGGAGTACAAAGTCTGGAGAGGGGAAAAGCAGGCTTACTTAGTACTGTATACTTATTGCAAAATTCAGATTTAAATTGAAGAAAGTAGGGAAAACCACTAGGCTATTCAGGTATGACTCAAGTCCCTTACGTTTATACAATGGAAGGGACAAATAGATTCAAAGGATTAGATCTGATAGAGTGCCTAAATAAATGTGGACAGAGGTTTGTAACATTTTACAGGAGGTGATGATCAAAACAATCCACACGAAAAGGAAATGCAAAAAGGCAAAATGATTGTCTGAGGAGGCCTTACAAGTAGCTGAGAAAAGAAGAGAAGCAAAAGGCAAAGAAGAAAGGGAAGTATAAGCCCATCTGAATGCAGAGTTCCAGAGAATAGCAAGGAGAGATAAGAAAGCTTTCCTCAGTGAACAATGCAAAGAAATAGAGGAAAACAATAGAATGGGAAAGACTAGAGGTTATTGATATATTAGAGATACCAAGGGAACATTTCATGCAAAGATGGGCATAATAAAGGACAGAAACGATATGGAACTAACAGAAGCAGAGGAGATTAAGAAAAGGTAGCAAGAATACACAGAAGAACTATACAAGAAAGATCTTAATGACCTGGATAACCATGATGGTATGATCATTTACGTAGAGCCAGACATCCTGGAGTGTGAAGTCAAGTGGGCCTTAGGAAACATCACCACGAACAAAGCTAGTGGAGGTGATGGAATTGCAGTTGAACTGTTTAAACCCTGAGAGATGATGCTGTGAAAGTGCTGCAGTCAATATGCCAGCAAATTTGGAAAACTCATAGTGGACTCAGGACTGCAAAAGGTCAGTTTTTATTTCAGTCCCAAAGAAGGGCAATGCCAAAGAATGTTCAAACTACCACACAGTTGCACCTATCTCACATGCTAGCAAGGTAATGCTCAATATCCTTCAAGCTAGGCTTCAACAGTATGTGAATGGAGAACTTCAAGATGTACAAGCTGGATTTAGAAAAAGCAGAGAAACGAGGTCAAATTGCCTACACCCATTGGATCACAGAAAAAGCAAGGAAATTCCAGAAAAAGATCTATTTCTGCTTCATTGGCTACACCAAAGCCTTTGACTGTGTGGATCACAACTAACTGTGGAAAATTCTTCAAGAGATGGGATACCAGGCTACCTTACCTGCCTCCTGAGAAACCTGTATGCAGGTTCAAGAAACAACAGTTAGAACCAGACATGAAACAATGGACTGGTTCCAAATTGGAAAAAGAGCACATCAAGGCTGCATATTGTTACCCTGCTTATTTAACTTATATGCAGCATATATCATGTGAAATGCTGGACTGAATGAAGCTCAAGCTGGAATCAAGATTGCGGGGAGAAATACCAATAACCTCAGATATGCAGATGACACCACCCTTATGGCAGAAAGTGAAGAAGAACTAAAGAGCCTCTTGATGAAGGTGAAAGAAGAGAGAGAAGAGGCTGGCTTACCACTGAACATTCAGAAAACCAAGATCATGGTATCTGTTCCCATCACTTCATGGCAAATAGATGAGGAAACAGTGACAGATTTTTCTTGGGCTCCAAAATCACTGCTTATGGACTATGGCCATGAAATTAAAAGATGGTTGCTCCTTGGAAGAAAAGCTGTGACCAACCGAGACAGCATATTAAAAAAAGCAGAGACGTTACTTTGCCAGCAAAGGTCCGTATAATCAAAGCTATAGTTTTTCCAAAAGTCATATATGGATGTGAGAGTTGGACCATAAAGAAGGCTGAGCTCCGAAGAATTGATGTTTTTGAGCTGTGGTATTGGAGAAATTTCTTGAGAGTCTCTTGGACTGCAAGGAGATCCAACCAGTCAGTCCTAAAGGAAATCAGTCCTGAATTATCATTGGAAGGACTGATGCTGAAGCTGAATCTCTAATACTTTGGCCATCTGAGGTGAAGAGGCGACTCTTTCCCTGATGCTGGGAAAGATTGAAAGCAGGAGAAGAAGGGGACAACAGATGATGAGATGGTTGGATGGCATCACCGACTCAATGGACATGAGTTTGAGCAAACTCCAGGAGATGGTGAAAGACAGGGAAGCCTGGCGTGCTGCAGTCCATGGGGTTGCAAAGAGCTGATCTCAACCGAGCGACTGAACAACAACGTAGATTTCCTTTGGTGGTAAAGAATCCGCCTGCAATGTGGGAGACCTTGGTTCGATCCCTGGGTTTGGAAGATCCCCTTGAGGAAGGCGTGACAGTTCACTCCCGTATTATTGCCTCAAGCATCCCCATGGACAGAGGAGCCTGGTGGGCTACAGTCCATGAGGTTGCAGAGTTGGACATGACTTAGTGACTGAGCACAGCACACAGTTTTGTGGCAATCTTAACAGTGTTGTCTTGTAATCCATGAACAGGGGCTTCTCAGGTGGCTCAGTGGTAAAGAATCTGTCTGCCAATGCAGGAGACGTGGGTTTGATCCCTGAGTCAGACAGATCCCTGGAGAGGGAAATGGCAACCCACTCCAGTATTCTTGCCTGAAAAATCCCATAGACAGAGGAGCCTGATGGGCCATAGTCTATGGGGTTGCAAAGAGTCAGACACGACTGAACGCATGCGTACCCACACACGCACACAATCTTTGAACAGAGGATGTCTTTCCATTTATCTGTGTGTTTTTTAAAGTTCTTTGAACATGGTTTTGTAGTTTTTTGTGTACAAGTCTTCCACCTCTTTGGTTAAATTTTTTTGTATTTTATTTTTTTGATGCTATTGCAAGTGGAACAGTTTTATAAGTTTCCTTTTGAGATTGTTTACTCTTAGAGTATAGAAATGCAGCTGATTGTTTTAATTGATTTTTTTATCCTGCAGCATTACTGAATTCATTTATTAGTTCTAACATATGTATATAACCTTTAGGGTTTTCTACATACAAGATTATTTCATCTGCAAACAGATAATTTTACTTTTTCCTTTCCAATTGAAGGCCTTGTATTTATTTTTGTTGCCTAATTACTCTGGCTAGAACCTCTAGTCCTGTGTTGAATAGAAGTGGCAAAATCAGGCATCCTTATTCCTCATCTTAGGGAGAGAGCTTTCAGTCTCTCACTAAGCAAGGTTATCTTGGTCCTGTTGAATCTCCCCCTTGCCCCCAATTTGCTCTTCTTTCTAGTTTGTAGCCCTGTTAGAGGTTTTTGCTAAGATTTTTCCTTTCTTTCTTGGCCCTGAAATCCAATTTCTAGTTCTCTACCATCATAAAACTGCTATAATATAGGAGGCAGTAAATATCTTGAGGGGAAGTTGAATGAAGAATGTTAGACTTTATCTGTTATTCCATTTTTCTGGCCATATGAAGATTGGCTGCGTTGGTAGTCCTGAATTCCAAGTTGTATCTCCTCAGCCTAGTGAAATTATTGCAAGCTTTATTACTCTGCTTTCTCCATTGGCCTCTATGTTCTGCTTAGAAGTCAGCAAATGCCAACAAGGGAATAAAGATCCTGTGAATCTAGAGCTGATCTGTGTGTGACTCACATTCAAACACTTAAAACACTTTAAAAAAATTCAGTATTTGTGGTTATTCTGATACCAGCTACGCCGCTAAACAGCCAGAGTGGAGGCCTAGATGCATCGTTTCTTTTTCTTGTGTACTTCTCTGTTTGTTGTTATTTCGTTGCTGAGTTGTGTCCAAGTCTTTTGTGACCACATGGACCATAGCCTGCCAATCTCCTCTGTCTTTGGAATTTTCCAAGCAAAATACTGGAGTGAATTAGATTCATCATTTTAAAATGTGAAATATATTTCCATATGAAATCCGTAGCAGAAGGTGATATTTTACTTGACTGTGTAAGTTCAGCAGTTTACTGGCCAGATACAGATGATCATTTGGGCTTTCCAGGTAGTACTAAAGGCACTAAAGCACTTACAGTACGAAAGGTGCAGGAGACATGAGAGTTGTGGGTTCGATCTCTGGGTCAGGAAGATCCCCCCCAAAAAAGGAAATGGCAAACCCACTCCAATATTCTTGCCTGGAGAATTCCATGGACAGAGGAGCCTGGCAGGGTACAGTCCATGGGGTTGCAAAGAGTCAGACACGATTGAGGTGAGGTGTGCATGCACGCTTGCACACACACACACACACACACAGATGATCATTAGGAAGTGTTTTAAATGATGGTTTAATGGTTTGAAGATTGTTATTAAAGTGTAAAATACTGTCATAAATGTTGCATAGGAACAGTTTTTAAAATGAACAATTATAGGTTATGTTCTTGACATGGTATTTAATATATTATTTTGCCTGTCTTTTAAAATTACAAAAGAAATACATGCTTGTTGTAATAAAATCCAACAATAGAAAATGTGAGATGTGAAAGTCTTCTTCCCTCGCTTTATTATACCACCTACCCCACTAGTCTCAGAAGTAACCCTTATTAATAATCTGATATGAATTCTTTTTATACATCCAAGTTTTTTCCTGTAATTACAGAAGTTAGATTATGATATATATACATAATGTTTTATAACTTGCTTTTTTTTAATTTATTTTTTAATTGAAGGAGAATTGCTCAAGAATTTTGCTGTTTTCTCTCAGACCCCAACATGAATTAACCGTAGATATACATATGTCTCCTCCCTCTACAAGCCCTCCCATCTCCCTCTCTACAACTTGCTTCTTTTTAAGCTAATGTGGTATACATCTTTTTTCTTGTTCTAATATTTATTTATTTTTGGCTATGTCGGGTCTTACTTGTGGCCCTCAGGATCTTTGTTGTGGCATGCGGGATCTTTTATTGAGGCCTCTCTAGTTGTGGCACGCAGGCCCCAGAATTGTTAGGCTCTATCGTTGAGGCACACTGTCTCTCTAGTTGTGGCTCACTGGCTTTCTAGTTGCAACTCATGGGCTTTTTTGTCACTTGGCATGTGGAATCATAGTTCCTAACCCTCTGCTTCAGAATCATGGAGTCTTAACCACTGAACTGCCAATATGCTAAGTCACTTCAGTTGTGTCCAACTCTTTATGACCCCACGGACTGTAGCCCTCCAGGCTACTGTGGCCATGGATTCTCCAGGCAAGAATACCGGAGTGGGTTGCCATTCCCTTCTCCAGAGTATCTTCTGACCCAGGGATTGAACCCTTGTCTCTTAGGTCTTTCATAGTAGCAGGTGGATTCTTTACCACTAGCACCACAGGGAAGTCCCGTGTTACACTAACTATACTGAGTAAGAGATGTCTACTCTTCTATCCTGTCTTCCTTGAAAAGATGAAAGTGAGACCATTTCAAGTAGAAACTAAAACTTTCTCATACTTTTAGTCCAGATATATTACCTTTTGGTTCTTTTTTTATTTTGGCCATGCTACATGGCTTGTGGGATCATAGTTCCCCAACCAGGGATTGAGCCCAGGCCCTTGGCAGTGAAAGCTGTACTCTTGACCACTGGACTGCCAGGGAATTCCCAGCAGATCGTGTTTTGGATGCTTTGACAACCATAAGCAATTCAGAGACAGTTTTGGAAAGTATGTTATTTTTTTTTCTCCCAATATTTTGCGATTTTCTATTTTAATTGAACTTTACTCTGAAGGTGTATATATTCTAACATTTAAGCACTGGTTCCAAACCTACGTTATGTGGCTGCTTTATAAACATTTAGCATTTTTGGTTTATTTGAGTCTTTTTTTTTCCCCGCTTTGGTCATGCCGTGTGGCTTTTTGGATCTTAGTTCTACAACTAAGGATCAAACCCAGGGTCACATCAGTGAAAGCACTGAGTCCTAACCACTAAACCACCAAGGAATTTCCTATTTAAATCCTGCTGATGTGTAAATAAATAATTATTTATGTAAATTATGTTAGAAGCACGTGCATACCTTTGATTATTGTGGAACTGCAAGTAATGTGCAGAAAGTTCCCCTCTATCTCCCATGTTCTGCTTGCCTTTCAGGTAAATTAGTTAAGAAAGTTTATTATTTATTTGAAACCTTTCTGTCTGCAGTATTAAAGTTTGTTTGTTTTTTTTGCTTAAGTGGCCATTGTGTAGTCTTTCAGGTTTTTATTTAATATTGATTTTTAAGTGGTAAGTGTGAAAGCATGTCTGAAGTATCCTTTATCTATAAGAAACTTAAAAGCAATTGCAAAAACAATAGAGATAAACAGATGACATATTCTTCAAGGGAAGAAATTATATATGGTATTAACAATAAAATAAAACCTCACATTTTAAATTCCTTATGTTGTTGGGATTTCTGAGTGTATCTGTGAACTGTATTCTGCTTTCTATGCAGAATGGATCTTTTTTTTTTGGCAGCACCATGGCTTGTAGGTTCTCTCAGTTCCTGACCAGGGATTGAAAGCCATGGCAGTAAAAGTGCCAAATCTCAACCACTAGACCACCAGGGAACTCCAAGAATGGATCCATTTTAAAAT
Organism: Capra hircus; assembly: GCF_001704415.2. Taxonomy (NCBI): domain Eukaryota; kingdom Metazoa; phylum Chordata; class Mammalia; order Artiodactyla; family Bovidae; genus Capra; species Capra hircus. The sequence continues at coordinate 38,546,864 of NC_030826.1, read as the reverse complement.
AAGTAATCTTCGGGAGTTCCCTGGTGGCCTAGTGGTTTGGACTTTCAGGCTTTTACTGATGTGGCCCAGGTTCAGCCCCTGGTAACTGAGAACTCATTTGGGAAACTGAGATCCTACAAGACCTGCTGTGTGGCAAGAAAGTAAACTGGAGTCAGACTGAATAAATCTTGCATTAGAAGGAACAAATGATAGCTTTGTTAGCTTTGATAGCAAGAAATTGGCACTGGTCATAGCAAACGCCCTCTTCCAACAACACAAGAGAAGACTCTACACATGGACATCACCAGATGGTCAACACTGAAATCAGATTCATATATTCTTTGCAGCCAAAGATGGAGAAGCTCTATACAGTCAAACAAGATCAGGAGCTGACTGTAGCTCAGATCATGAACTCCTTATTACCAAATTCAGACTTAAATTGAAGAAAGTAGGGAAAACCGTTAGACCATTCAGGTATGACCTAAATAAAATCCCTTGTGATTATACAGTGGAAGTGAGAAATAGATTTAAGGGTCTAGGTCTGATACATAGACTGCCTGATGCACTATAGAATGAGGTTTGTGACATTGTACAGGAGACAGGGATCAAGACCATCCCCATGGAAAAGAAACGCAAAAAAGCAAAATGGCTGTCTGGGGAGGCCTTACAAATAGCTGTGAAAAGAAGAGAGGTGAAAAGCAAAGGAGAAAAGGAAAGATATAAGCATCTGAATGCAGAGTTCTAAAGCATAGCAAGAAGAGATAAGAAAGCCTTCTTCAGCGGTCAATGCAAAGAAATAGAGGAGAAGAACAGAATGGGAAAGACTAGAGATCTCTTCAAGAAAATTAGAGATACCAAGGGAACATTTCATGCAAAGATGGGCTCGATAAAGGACAGAAATGGTATGGACCTAACAGAAGCAGAAGATATTAAGAAGAGATGGCAAGAATACACAGAAGAACTGTACAAAAAAGATCTTCACGACCCAGATAATCATGATGGTGTGATCACTCATCTAGAGCCAGACATCCTGGAATGTGAAGTCAAGTGGGCCTTAGGTAGCATCACTACGAACAAACTTAGTGGAGGTGATGGGATTCCAGTTGAGCTGTTTCAAATCCTGAAAGATGATGCTGTGAAAGTGCTGCACTCAATATGCCAGCAAATTTGGAAAACTCAGCAGTGGCCACAGGACTGGAAAAGGTCCGTTTTCATTCCAATCCCAAAGAAAGACAATGCCAAAGAATGCTCAAACTACCACAAAACTGCACTCATCTCACATGCTAGTAAAGTAATGCTCAAAATTCTGCAAGCCAGACTTCAGCAATACGTGAACCGTGAACTCCCTGACGTTCAAGTTGGTTTTAGAAAAGGCAGAGGAACCAGAGATTAAATTGCCGACATCCGCTGGATCATGGAAAAAGCAAGAGAGTTCCAGAAAAACATCTATTTCTGCTTTATTGACTATGCCAAAGTCTTTGACTGTGTGGATCACAATAAACTGTAGAAAATTCTGAAAGAGATGGGAATACCAGACTACCTGACCTGCCTGTTGAGAAACCTGTATGCAGGTCAGGAAGCGACAGTTAGAACTGGACATGGAAAAACAGACTGGTTCCAGATAGGAAAAGGAGTACGTCAAGGCTGTATATTGTCACCCTGCTTATTTAACTTCTATGCAGAGTACATCACGAGAAACGCTGGGCTGGAAGAAACACAAGCTGGAATCCGGATTGCCAGGAGAAATATCAGTCACCTCAGATATGCAGATGACACTACCCTTATGGCAGAAAGTGAAGAGGAACTAAAAAGCCTCTTGATGAAAGTGAAAGAGGAGAGTGAAAAGTTGACTTAAAGCTCAACATTCAGAAAACGAAGATCATGGCATCTGGTCCCATCACTTCATGGGAAATAGATGGGGAAACAGTGGAAACAGTGTCAGACTTTATTTTTTGGGGCTCCAAAATCACTGCAGATTGTGATTCCAGCCATGAAATTAAAAGATGCTTACACCTCGGAAGAAAAGTTATGACCAACCTAGATAGCATATTCAAAAGCAGAGACATTACTTTGCCGACTAAGGTCCGTCTAGTCAAGGCTATGGTTTTTCCTGTGGTCATGTATGGATGTGAGAGTTGGACTGTGAAGAAAGCTGAGTGCCAAAGAATTGATGCTTTTGAACTGTGGTGTTGGAGAAGACTCTTGAGAGTCCCTTGGACTGCAAGGATCCAACCAATCCATTCTGAAGGAGATCAGCCCTGGGTGTTCCTTGGAAGGAATGATGCTAAAGCTGAAACTCCAATACTTTGGCCACTTCATGCGAAGAGCTGACTCATTGGAAAAGACCCTGAGGGAGGGATTGGGGGCTGGAGGAGAAGGGGACGACAGAGGATGAGATGGCTGGATGGCATCACCAACTTGATGGACGTGAGTCTGAGTGAACTCCAGGAGTTGGTGATGGACAGGGAGGCCTGGTGTGCTGTGATTCATGGGGTCGCAAAGAGTTGGACAGGACTGAGCGACTGAACTGAATTGAACTTTATTCCTTTTTAGTACAAATCAGAGATAAAGAACATGAAGTTTGCAATTGTACATGCTTGAATTCTTTCACTTTCACTTTAGTTGGTTTTGAATGATAGTGAAAGACTGATGAGCTGAGAAAAGAAGATAAAATAGCTGAGAAAACAAGAGAGGTCAAAGGCAAAGGAGAAAAGGAAAGATATATCCATCTGAATGCAGAATTCTAAAGAATAGCAAGGAGAGATAAGAAAGCCTTCCTCAGTGATCAATGCAAAGAAAGAGAGGAAAACAATAGAATGGGAAGACCGGTTATCTCTTTAAGAAAATTAGAGATACCAAGGGAACATTTCATGCAAAGACGGGCACAATAAAGGGCAGAAATGGTATGAACCTAACAGAAGCAGAAGAGATTGAGAAGCAGTGGCAAGAACACACAGAAGTATACACAAAAGATCTTAATGACCCAGATAACCATGATGGTGTGATCACTCACCCATAGCCAGACATCTTGAGTATCAAGTCAAGTGGGCCTTAGGAAGTATCACTGTGAACAAAACTAGTGGATGGAGGTGATGGAATTCCAGCTGAGCTATTTCAAATCCTAAAAGATGATGCTGTTAAAGTGTCGCACTCAGTATACCAACAAATTTCGAAAACTCAGGCTGCAGAATGGGAAAAGGTCAGTTTTCATTCCAGTCCGAAAGAAAGGCAATGTCAAAGAATGTTCACACTACTGCACAGTTGCCCTCATCTCACATGTTAGCAAAGTAATGCTCAAAATTCTCAAAGTGAGGCTTCAATAGTTTGTGAACCGAGAACTTCCAGATATTCAAGTTGGAGTTAGAAAAGACAGAGGAACCAGAGATCAGAGTGCCAATATCCGTTGGATCATAGGAAAAGCAAGAGAGTTCCAGAAAAAGATCTACTTCCGCTTTTTTGATTACACCAAAAGCCTTTGACTGTGTGGATCACAACAAACTGTGGAAGATTCTTCAAGAGATGGGAATACCAGACCACCTTACCTGCCTCCTGAAAAATCTGTATGCAGGCCAAGAACCAACAGAACCAGACATGGAACAGTGGACTGGTTCCAAATTGGGAAAGGAGTACATGAAGGCTGCATATTGTTACTCTGCTTATTTAACTTCTATGCAGAGTACATCATGCAAAATGCTGGGTTGGATGAACCATAAGGTAGAATTAAGATTGCAGGGAGAAATATCAGTAATTTCAGATTACTGATAAAATCTGAGTTTAAATTGGTAAAATCAGATAATTACTGCAGATGGTGACTGCAGCCATGAAATTAAAAGATGCTTTCTTCTTGGAAAAAAAAGCTATGACTAACCTAGACAGAATATTAAAAAGCAGAGATTTTATTTTACTGACAAAGGTCTGTATAGTCAAAGCTATGGTTTTTCCAAACTAGTTATGTATGGATGTGAGAGTTGGACCATAAAGAAAGCTGAGCTCCGAAGAATTGGTGCTTTTGAACTGTGGTGTTGGAACACTCTTGAGAGTCCCTTGGACAGCGAGGAGATAAACCAGTCAATTCTAAAGGAAATCAGTCCTGAATATTCATTAGAAGAACTGATACTGAAGCTGAAGCTCCAACACTTTGGCCACCTGATTTAAAGAACTGACTCATTGGAAAAGACCCCGATGCTAGGAAAAGTAGAAGGGAGGAAGAGAAGGGGGCAACAGAGGATGATATGGTTGGATGGCATCACCGACTCGATAGACATGAGTTTGAGTAAGCTCCAGGAGTTGATGGACAGGAAAGCCTCGTGTGCTGCAGTCCATGGGGTGGCAGAGTTGGACACCTCCTGAGTGACTGAATTGAAAAACTGATGAATAGTTTTTTCCATATGGCTATGTACAAATATAAAGTATATGAGTGTATCATAGTTTAAAAGTTTTATTTGGGGACTTTCCTGGTGGTGCAGTGGATAATCATCCACCTGCCAATGCAGGGGACTTGGTTTTGATCCCTGGTCTGGGAAGATTCCACATGCTGAGGGATAACTAAACCTGTGTGCCGCCAACTACTGAGCCCTTGAGCACGAGGGCCCACACATCCCAACTTGTGAGCCCACATGGTGCAGCTACTGAAGCACGTGCGCCTAGAGCGTGTGTTCTGCAGCAAGAGAAGCTGCCACCGTGGGACGCTCATGTCCTGCAGGGAAAAATAACCCCCACTCACTGCAGCTAGAGAATGCCAGTGTGCAGCAACAAGGACCTAGTGCAACCAAGAATAAACTAACTTAAAAAAAGCCAGCAAAACTCATGGAAACATTATAAAAATAATAGATGAAAAAATCATCTGTATTTGGTGAGTTTTAAAACATTAAACAGCTTTAAGGTGCAATAGATTGCTTTAGTGACTATTAGTTTAAGAATTTAGATGTATTGTTTGATTATACAAGGTATATTTGTCTTACTGTTAGGTTTCCTAACCTTCTGACCAGGTGCAACCAGGGTATCATTTTTCTTAATAATGATAATGTTAATAGTAATGATAATAAAAACAATGAAGAGTTCATTGTTTACTTTCTGCTAGGCACTAAATACAGAATCATACAGATATTCCTCCTTACAGAGAGGTTACTTTTAGATCATAAAATTGGCTCCTAGGGTCCATGCCCTTAAATCACAGCCTGTCATTAATTTAACCTCACCATATTTTAATTATATGTTTGTGTCTGTGCTGCTTCCTATTAGAATCTAAGCTCCTTAAGGTCTAAGAGCCATGATTCATTCTTTTTCATCTGTAGTCTTCTATGGTGTCTGACATATAGTCGGTGTTTGGTAAATTCTTATTGAGTGAACTAAAGCAAAGTCTAAAGGAGTAGAGTGTCTGTCACATTTGTTAGGCATGAATTTCTTCATATGCTTATTCTATTGACTTTATGTGTGACAAAATTATATTTGGGATTATTTTCCATTAGCTTTAATTTGTATTTTACTTCCTTTTGAGGAATACAATCAAGATGTATTATACCCAATACAAAATAAAAAGTTTAAAGTTAATTTTAAAAAGATATTTACTAATTGTAGAGATCCTGTATGGTGTTTTACTATTAAGGAAATGGAGAACATAAAAATTGTAAATTATATACTTTTTAGATTAAATGGAGAGCGAAATAATTCCATAGTAGCATATAATACTATATTATATGCTGTTGTATTTTCCAGTTTTATTGAAGTGTAATTAGCAAACGTTATCTATTTTTAAGGTATATAATTTGATGTTTTGATATACATGTACATTCAGTTCAGTTCAGTCGCTCAGTTGTGTCCGACTCTTTGTGACCCCATGAATCGCAGCACGCCAGGCCTCCCTGTCCATCACCAACTCCCGGAGTTCAGTCAAACTCACGTCCATCTAGTCAGTGATGCCATCCAGCCATCTCATCCTCTGTCGTCCCCTTCTCCTCCTGCCCCCAATCCCTCCCAGCATCAGAGTCTTTTACAATGAGTCAACTCTTCGCCTGAGGTTGCCAGAGTATTGGAGTTTCAGCTTTAGCATCATTCCTTCCAAAGAACACCCAGGGCTGATCTCCTTCAGAATGGATTGGTTGGATCTCCTTGCAGTCCAAGGGACTCGTAAGATTCTTCTCCAACACCACAGCTCAAAAGCATCAATTCTTCGGCGCTCAGCTTTCTTCACAGTCCAACTCTCACATCCATACATGACCACAGGAAAAACCATAGCCTTGACTAGACGGACCTTTGTTGGCAAAGTAATGTCTCTGCTTTTCAGTATGCTATCCAGGTTGGTCATAACTTTCCTTCCAAGTAAGCGTCTTTTAATTTCATGGCTGCAGTCACCATCTGCAGTGATTCTGGAGCCCAAAAAAATAAAGTCTGACACTGTTTCCACTGTTTGCCCATCTATTTCCCATGAAGTGATGGGACCAGATGCCATGATCTTCGTTTTCTGAATGTTGAGCTTTAAGTCAACTTTTTCACTCTCCTCTTTCACTTTCATCAAGAGGCTTTTGAGTTCCTCTTCACTTTCTGCCACAAGGGTAGTGTCATCTGCATATCTGAGGTGACTGATATTTCTCCCGGCAATCTTGATTCCAGCTTGTGTTTCTTCCAGCCCAGCGTTTCTCATGATGTACTCTGCATAGAAGTTAAATAAGCAGGGTGACAATATACAGCGCTAATTCACATGTCTATCACCTCACATAGTTAACATTTTTCTGTTCCTTGCTTCATTTAGTTTTTTTGTGGTGAGATCATTTATGATCTACCCACTAGCAAGTTTTAAGCATGCAATACAACAAACACATTGCTGTACACTAGATTTCCAGAACGTAGTCATCTTCCATAACTGAAACTTCATACTCTGGACCAATATCTCTCCATTTCCCCCTCCCTCCAGCTCCTGGCAACCACCATTCTACTTTCTGCTTCTGTGAGTTTGATTATTTTAGGTTCCATTCATGTGATATCATGTAATACTTGTCTTTTTGTGTGTGGCCTATTTCATTTAGCATAATGTCCTCCAAGTTCATCCACGTTGTCACAAATGGCAGGAATTTCTTCTTTTTTAAGTCTGAATAATATTCCATTTAGAGCTCCCCAGGTGGCGCTAGTGGTAAAGAATCCTCCTTCCAGTGCAGGAGACAAAGGAGGCAAGAGGGTTCAATCCCTTGGTCAGGAAGATCCCCCTCCGGTATTCTTGCCTGGAGAATCCCCATAGACAGAGGAGCCTGGGGCGCCATAGTCCACAGGGTCACAAAGAGTCTGACACAGCTGAAGCAACTGAGCAATATTCTGTTTACACATATAAACAGCCACACACACAAACACACCATGTTTTCTTCATCCATCCATCCATCATTGACAGACATTTACGTTGTTTCTATGTTATACTTATTGTAAGTAAAACTGCAATGAACTTGGGAGGTACTGATTTCATTTCCTTTATGTATACAGAAGTGAGGTTGCTGGATCATAAAGTTCTCTTTTTAAAAAAATTTTCATTTATTTATTTATGGCTGCACTGGGTCTTCGTTGCTTTATGTGGGCTTCCTCTAGTTGTGGCGAGCAGGGGCTGTTCTCCTTACAGTGCACTGGTTTCCCTTTGCTGTGGCTTCTCTTGTTGCAGAGCACAGGCTCTGGGTACATGGGCTTTGGTAGTTGCAGCACTCGGGCTTAGCAGTTGTGACGCTCAGGCTTAGTTGCTCCGTGGCATGTAGAAGCCTCCTAGACCAGAGATCAAATGCATGTCCCCTACATTTGCAAGTAGATTCTCACCCATTGCACCATCAGGGAAGTAAGTCCCTGTAAAGTAGTTCTTTTTTTAATGTTTTGAAGAATCTTTATACTGTTTTCTCTAATGGCTGTACCAGTTTTCATTCCCAACAATATTACCAAGTTTCCCTTTTGTACATATTCTTGCCACCCCTTGTTTAGTATCTTTAGTCTTTTTTCATAATATATATGCTGTTCTTGTATGCTAAAGAGTTAATTGTTCTCCAGATCAGTGCTTCTTAGCTTTTTTCCCCCCAAGATATTAGTAGAAAAGGATATTTTCTTGGTACACTGGAAAGGAGAGGCTCACAGAAGGGTGAATCTCTTATTGCTCAGGATCTGCTGGCTGACCCAAAGGCCAAAGAATCAATATTTGGGCAAACCTGTAATCTATATTTAAAACTGCCTTAGAACATTGTGTGAAAAATCTCTGCTGTGAATAGTTTCAGATTTTTAGAATTGCAAGGCATCTTTGCTTTGAGATCCCTTATAATAAAATATCAAGACCACCAGGGAAACCCTCACTTTTGATTTTTTTTTAAATCCTCAATTGAATGTTTGTTTTCTGTTTCTTTAACTTCTGCTCTTACCTTTATTATTTCCTTCTACTTTGTTTGGATTTGTTTATAAAACAACTGTAAGTTTTTGGGTTTTTATTTTTAATTTCTTGAGATGGATGCTTGGCTTATTAATTGCTTTTCTAGTATATTCATTTGAAGCTGTAAATTTTCCTCCTAAAAATGTCCTGCTTTTAGCTATATCCCACACTTTTTTGGATTTGGTTGTTTTTTTTTGGATTTGTTTGTTTTGGGGAAAATTCTCCAGGCAGTGACTGTAGCTCTTGTTACTTGCTGTTGTTGTTGCTCCTTCCATCCTCTCCCCTCCCACCCCTCTTAAAGCTTTGTGAAGGTGTATGCAATATTCATATATAATAAGCTGCATATCAGAAAATGTATAATTTGATACTTTTTGACCTGTGAATGCAAGGGTCATGAACATATCCATCACCCACACAGTGTTTCCTCATGCCCCTTTGTAATCCGTCTCTCTCCCTTTCCTTATCCCCAGGCAGCCACTGATCTGCCTCTACATTTTTTGATGTTCAGTTTTTATCATTCAATGAAAAATATGTTCTAATTTTTGGTCTATGGAATTTTTATATGTACCTAGAGATTTTCTAGTTTAATTTACTGTATGATGTCTGTATGTGTGCTATGTGCTCAGTAAGACTTGCTTTATGGCCTAAGATATGGTCAACTTTTAAAATGCTTGTGTGTGCTTCAAAAGAGTATATAGCTGGGATTTCCTGGTGGTCCCGTGGTTAAGAATCTGCCTTTCAATGCAGGGAACTCGAGTTCTGTCCCTGGTCCAGGAACTAAGATCCCACTTGCTGCAGGGCAGCTAAGCCCAGGCACTGCAACTGTTGAGTTCCTTGTGCCGCAACTGGAGAGCCCATGTGCTGCACCTATAGCGCCGTGCTCTCTGGAGCCCTCAAGCCACAACTAAAGAGAGAAGCCTCTATGCTGCAGCTAAGATCCGCCATAGCCAAAAATAAATATATAAAATTTAAAGATAAATTAGAAAAACTTGAAACAGTATAGCTGTTGGATGTAGTGTTTTATGTATGTCTTATAAAGTCAAGTTTGTTAGTTTTGTTTAAATCTTCATTTTTACCAATTTTTTCCTCCTGTTTGTTTTATGAATTATTGGTTAATGTTTGTATGTAATTTTTTCTCATTCTTTACCTTCACTCTTTTCAGATCTTTATGTTTTAGGTAAACAGCTCTTTTTACTTTTTTTTCCTTTTAAAATCCAGTCTGAAAATCTTTGTCTTCTAAAGCGTTTAATCTGTTCACATTTAATGTAATTACTGTTATTTGGCTTTTTTTTTATGTACCATTTTCTTATGTATATAATTTTAGAACAGTTAAAAAAAATTTTTTTTTAATTTGTAGTTGTTTTTTGGATATGTGTCGTTACTCTGGGAATTAACACCCATCCCTGACTTTAAAAAAAACCCAGTGTTGGGACTTCCCTGGCGGTTCGGTTGTTATGACTCCAGGCTCCCACTGCAGGGGGCACAGGTTTGATTCCTGGTCAGGGGATTCCTGCATGCCACACTTTGCAGGTGGAAAAAAAATCCAGTATTAATTGATCATTTCACCCTTCTTGGTAGTACAAGTATCTTAGAGCACTTAATCTCCATTTATCGTCCTCTGATTTATATGGTATTATTGTGGTATAGTTTAATTTTCTTAAGCATGTATTTAGCTAGTTATGTGTCTTTGAGTAATAAAGACATTGTCTTAACTGTTTTCATTTAATTTGTTTTGTCCTCCATGCCAGGCTTTATTTGATTATTGGATGTTAAATTAGGAAAATTGTGTCATCAAAATAAGATGATTTGATTTTTTTTTCATCTAGTGAGGACTTTTGTTTACTTTATCTGGGAGTCACTAGTACTCAGTTATAATCTTTTTCCAGTATCAGGGCTTTAGATTTTTCTGAAGTCCAAGTGGTTTCCTGTGTGGACTACTTTTCTTTCTTAGTCACCTTTACTATAATGTTATTAAATTTTGAGGTTCAGATCCAAAGGAGGAATTGGTTTACCTTGACCCCCACCCAGAAATCTTGACAGACCCTGAATTCCACTTTTTGTCCCAGGAGCCCACCAGACTCAGACTTTAAGGCTTGTATACCAGATCAGCAAGTGACTTTAGGACAAAAGTGGCCTGGCATAGAATAGCTTCCTATTTCTGGAATCCTATTTCTTCTTCATCTTGGCTTCCTTATCTTGTTTCTTTGTGATGCTTTTGAGATTTTTTTCCCCTCATTTAACTCTTTTAGTTTTAAGGGAGCTGGGTAAGTGAAGAGGAAAGTTTCTTTACATACTACTCTATTACTTGAAATAAAGTTTCTAATTGTTTTATACATACGGAAAACAGATCCAGAGATTTAAGTAGTACTATAATACCACATAATCAGTGGCAGAACCAGGTCTAGAATCTGTCTTTGTGTTACTCTGATACTTGCATTGCTGATAAGTCATTTTAACTAACTATGCAGCAGTCATTTTGGGTTTCATGTGTATTTGGTATATGGCTAATTCTCTTTAGAATTTTTAGATTGCTTAATAGGGTAGGATGATTGTTATATAAATCCATGTCAAAATATGGAACTTTGAATCTAGGTATTGCTTGAAGTGCAACTGTGCATACAACAGAATGGCTTCTAAAACCACAGACATAATATGGTGGGTAGCTTGCGCCCCCCCCCCCCCCCGCCCCAAAAAAGCAACTCATCACATGTTTACTCTAGTACTGAACTATACAGGCTTATGAGGACTATATAGAACTACTTAGGCTAGGTTTCCTGTTACTTACATATAGCAGTGGCTTGGAGGAAATAACATTCTGAGTTCCACGTGGACAGCTTATAAAGAAACCTTTCAAGTACAGTTGAATTGGAGCTTCTAAGTTGAGATTTTTAGATTTTACATTTGTTCAGTTCAATCACTCAGTTGTGTCCGACTCTTTGCGACCCCATGGACTGCAGCATGCCAGGCCTCCCTGTCCATCGCCAACTCCCGGAGTTTACCCAAACTCGTCTCCATTGAGTTGGTGATGCTGTCCAACCATCTCATCCTCTGTCGTCCCCTTCTCCTCCTGCCCTCATTCTTTCCCAGCATCAGGGTCTTTTCCAGTGAGTCAGCTCTTTGCATCAGGTGGCCAAAGTATTGGAGTTTCAGCTTCAATGTCAGTCCTTCCAATGAACACTTAGGACTGATTTCCTTTAGGATGGACTGGTTGGATGTCCTTGCAGTCCAAGGGACTCTCAAGAGTCTTATCCAACACCACAGTTCAAAGGCATCAATTCTTTGATGCTCAGTTTTCCTTATAGTCCAACTCTCACATCTATACATGACTACTGGAAGAACTGTAGCTTTGACTAGACGGACCTTTGTTGGCAAAGTAATGTCTCTGCTTTTTAATACGCTGTCTAGATTGATCATAGCTTTTCTTCCAAGGAGCAAGTGCCTTTTGATTTCATGGCTGCAGTCATTATCTGCAGTGATTTTGGAGCTCCAAAAAATAAAGTCTGTCACTGTTTCCACTGTTTCCCCATCTATTTCCCATGAAGTGATGGGACCAGATGCCGTGATCTTCGTTTTCTGAATGTTGAGCTTTAAGCCAACTTTTTCACTCTCCTCTTTCACTTTCATCAAGAGGCTTTTGAGTTCCTCTTCACTTTCTGCCATAAGGGTGGTATCATCTGCATATCTGAGGTGATTGATATTTCTCCCGGCAATCTTGATTCCAGCTTGTGCTTCATCCAGCCCAGCGTTTCTCATGATGTACTTGCATAGAAGTTAAATAAGCAGGGTGACAATATACAGCCTTGACACACTCCTTTTACTATTTGGAACCACTCTGTTGTTCCATGTCCAGTTCTAACTGATGCTTCCTGACTTGCATACAGATTTCTCAAGAGGCAGGACAAGTGGTCTGGTATTCCCAACACTTGAAGAATTTTCCACAGTTTATTGTGATCCACACAGTCAAAGGCTTTGGCATAGTCAATAAAGCAGAAATAGATGTTTTTCTGGAACTTTATATGTTAATATAATATGAAGGCAGAATCCATTATGGATTTCATAGATGATGTTAAGCACTGACAACTTTGGCTGATTTTATATAATTTTTTCCATTTCAGTCTTTTTAAAAATGTGGTCTCTTGAGTGTACCACCTTGTAGTTCTCTCTTTATACTTCCTTTTCTGTGATTAAAAATTTCATTATGTTTAAACAAATGGGGAAGGCCAGTTAGTTCTTGGCTCATTAGTTTCATGGCTCAACTAATGATTACCTTTCAACCCAAGATTATCATGCTCAAGTATTAATATAGGAAGACTTTTTGAATGCAGAGAGAGAGACAGAATATATATGTGTATGTAGAAGAGTAACATTAAAAAGTTAGACAAAGTAAGGAAGAAGAGGTGTTGTTCTAAACTTAAAACTTACTGCTTCTGGTGAATTTTACTGGTGAAGTACCAACTTTAGTTAATTGTGACATGAGTTTGGGAAAACCCTGGAAATTGGTGATGGACAGGGAGGCCCGGTATGCTGTGATTCATGGGGTTGCAAAGAGTTGGACATGACTGAGCAACTGAACTGAACTAAGACTTCCTTCTTAATATGAATGTGGCGTCTTCTGAGAAACTGATCTATACTTTGGAGCTTGTTGTAAATCAGTACATAAAGAGCTTCCTCTTTTTTATGATTTAATGAAATGAATTTATAATAAATCATTAAGAACCCATACTGCAATGAGTAGTAGTATACATATCTCACATCATTTTGTACATGTGAATAGGTCTCTAGAATAAATTCCTGGAAGGCAGTTGCTGGGTCAGGAGGTATATTCATAATTTTGCTTGATATTGTCAAATTTATAGAGATCATGTTGTCAGATTTACTTTATAGAGATTGTATCAACATCTACCAGCTTGTTAGTCAAACAGCGTGCTTATTAAGCAGCTTATCTTCTCAAATTTTTTGATCTTTTGTTAATCTGATGGTAAAAAATTTGTTACTTTGCACTGCTTTTACTTTGCATTTCTTTATATTGTAAAGTTAAAAATCTTTTCATGTATTTAAAAAGAAAATTGGGAGATATCAGTGAACATTTCATGCAAGGATGGACACAATAAAGGACAGAAACATTTGGGACGTAACAGAGGCAGAAGAGATTAAGAAAAGGTGGTGAGAATACACAGAAAAACTATGCAGAAAAGGTCTTAATGATCTGATAACCACAGTGGGGTGGTCACTTCATACTCCAGCCTGACATCCTGGAGTATGAAGTCAAGTGGGCCTTAGGAAACACTACTATGAACAAAGGTAGTGGAGATGATGAAATTCCAGTTGAGCTATGTAAAATCCTAAAAGATGATACTGTTCAAGTGCTGCACTCAGTATGCCAGCAAATATGGATAACTCACCAGTGCTACAGGACTGGAAAAGGTCAGTTTTCATTCCAGTCCCAGAAGGGCAATGCCAGAGGATGTTCAGACTATGGTACAGTTGTGCTCATTTCACATGGCAGCAAAGTTATGCTCAAAATCCTTCAAGCTGGGCTTCAGCAATATGTGAACCCAGAACTTCCAGATGTACAAGCTAAGTTTAGAAAAGGCAGAGGAACCAGAGATCAAATTGCCAATATTCACTGGATCTTAGAGAAAGCGAGGGAGTTCCAGAGAAACATCTGCTTCATTGACTATACTAAAGCCTTTGTGTGAAAGTGTTAAGTCGCTCTGCTGCTGCTGCTAAGTCGCTTCAGTCGTGCCCGACTCTGTGCGACCCCGTAGATGGCAGCCTACTAGGCTCCTCTGTCCCTGGGATTCTCCAGGCAAGAATACTGGAGTGGGTTGCCATTTCCTTCTCCAATGCATGAAAGTGAAAAGTGAAAGTAAAGTTGCTCAGTCGTGCCTGACTCTTAGCGACCCCATGGACTGCAGCCTACCAGGCTCCTCCGTCCATGGGATTTTCCAGGCAAGAGTACTGGAGTGGGTTGCCATTGCCTTCTCCATTAAGTCGCTCAGTCGTATCTAACTCTTTGCAACCCTAGGGATGAGGTTCCTCTGTCCATGGGATTCTCCAGGCAAGAATACTGGAGTGGGTTGCAGATAACAACAAACTGGAAAATTCTTAAAGAGATGAGAATACCAGACCACCTTACCTGTTTCCTGAAAAATCTGTATGCAGGTCAAGAAACAACAGAACCAGACATGGAACAACAGACTGGTTCAAAATTGGGAAAGGAGTACGTCAAGGCTGCATATTGTCACCCTGCTTATTTAACTTATATGCAGAGTCCCTCATGCAAAATGCCATGCTGGATGAATCACGAGTTTGAATCAAGATTTTGGGGAAAATATCAACAACCTCAGATATGCAGATGACATCACTTTTAAAGGCAGAAACTGAGGAAGGACTAAAGAGCCTCTCGATGAAGGTGAAAGAGGTGAGTGAAAAAGCTGGCTTGAAACTCAGTATTCAGAAAACTTAAGATCATGGCATCTAGTCCCATCACTTCATGGCAAATAGAATGGGGAAAAGTGGAAGCTGTGACAGATTTTATTTTCTTGGGCTCGAAAATCACTGCAGGCAGTGACTGCAGCTGTGAAATTAAAAGACACTTGCTCTTTGGAAGGAAAGCTGTGACCAACTTAGATAGCACATTAAAAAGCAGAGACATTACTTTGCCAACAAAGGTCTGTATAGTCAAAGGTATGGTTTTTCCAAAAGTCATATATGGATGAGAGAGTTAGATCATAAAGAAGGCTGAATGCTGAAGAATTGATGCTTTCAAATTGTGGTGCTGGAGAAGACTCTTGAGAATCCCCCGGACAGCAAGGAGATGAAACCAGTCAATCCTAAAGGAAATCAACCCTGAATATTCATTGGAAGTACTGATGCTGAAGCTGAAGCTCCAATACTTAGGTCACCTCATGCAAAGAGCCGACTTATTGAAACTGATGGACAGCAAAGAGTGACTAATCACCAAGCACATCGTGGTTCTATTTTTAGTCTTTTGAGGTACTTCCATACTGTTTTCCACAGTGGCTGCACCAACTTACATTCCCACCAACAGTATACAAGGGCTTCCTTTTCTCTACATCCTCACCAGCATTTATCATTTGTAGATTTTTTGATGATAACCATTCTGTTATAGATGTGAAGTGAAAATCTCATTGTTATTTTGATTTGCATTTCTCTAATAGTTAATGATGTTGAGTACCTTTTCATGTGCTTAAACACATATTTAGAAAAGCTTTCTCTAGCCAGAGATTATTTTTTTATCAGTATTATTAATAGTTCCTGCTTTTACATATAAATCTTTGTTCCATCTGGAATTTTCCTCTTAGGTATAAGATATGATTACAACTTAAATTTTTGCTCTGACACCATTTATGGAATATCCATCTTTTTCCCCATATCCAAATGGTACCTTTATCATATACTAAATATATATATTTGATTCTGCTTCTTACTTTTGAATATGTTCTGTATTCCTGAGTTTATTTCAATGCTTGCTATAATTACTATAACTCTGTAATCTGTTCTGCTATGTGGTGGAACAAGCCGCCTCATTGCACTTCTTTGAATTCACTGTATGTGTGTATGTGCCCATCACTCAGTTGTGTCTGACTCTTTGTGACCCTATGGACAGTACCCTGCCAGGCTCCTGTGTCCATCTATCTTGCCTGTATCCTGGCAAGAATACTGGAGTGGGTTGCCGTTGCTGCCTCCAGGGGGATCTTCCTGACCCAGGGATCGAACCCACGTCTCCTGCATTGGCAGGCGAATTCTTTACCTCTGAGCTACCTGGGAAGACCCTGAATTCACTGAGTTTCTCTTATTTATTTTTGCATATGGACACTGGAGTCCAATTGCATAATTATAAAATGAAAAAAATCCTGTTGGTGTTTTTATTGAGATCATATGGTACGTAACTTAAGAAAATTAACAACATTGTTATATCCCTAACTAAGAATATTATTTACCTTTCTCTTATTTCTCTTCTATGTCTTTAAGTAGTGTTTAAAATTTTCTTCATAAAGGTTTTACTTTTCTGTGGAGTGAATTCCTTTTGTCATTGAATTCTGTTTTACTGAATTGGTTTAGTTGTGTTTAAAACTGTAAGAAACGTTTTGGGGTTAGGGTAGATGATATTCTTCTCTCTCTCTTTTTTTAATTTGACTGCATTAGGTCTTAGTTGAGGCTTGAGGGGTCTTTTCCTTGCAGTGCTCAGCCTGTCCGCTTGTGGCATGTGGGCTCTATGGCTGTGGTGCGTGGACTCTGGAGGATGCAGGCTCAGTAGCTGCTGTGCATTCAAGGTTAGTTGCTCTGCAACACTTGGGATCTTAGTTTCCTGACCAGGGATCCAACCCGAATCCCCAGCATTGCACAGCAGATTCTTAACTGGACTGGACCACCAGCGAAGTCTTGGTATCTGTCTGGTTTTGTATGACCCTTTCTAGAAATTTTTGAACTTTTCATTGTGAAAATTATCATTACCTCAAAAATGTGCATATAACAGTTTTATAGCTTAGTACTGAACCTCATAAACCTCTCACATGCCCCCTTCTGGTCACATCCTGTCCTTCCTGGAAGAGATTACCTTACTTTTGAGGTAATAATTGTCTTAATTTGCTTTATAGTGACAATTTAAGTGCGCATCCCTGAACAATATTGCTTCATTTACCCTTTTTTGTATTTTATAAAAATGGGATCATAGTAAATGCTGTGTGGTTTCTGTCACTTGAGGTATTAAGTTTTGAAGGTTTATCCTCATTATTTTGTGTAGCTTGAGTTTTTTCTCTATCACTGCCCTGTATTCTATTATAGAAATATACCAAATATTTTTATCCATTCTCCCATTGGTGGACATTGATGAACATTTGGATTGTGTCAGTTTAGGGCTACTGTGCACAATGGTGTTCTTACTTACTGTTCAGCTTGATGCACATAAGCCCACTTTTCCATAAAGTATGTGCCTGGGAGTGGAGTTGCTCAGTTATAGTGTATACGCATCTTTGGGTTATAGCAGTTATATTACTTTCACAAGTGTGTTCCAGCTATGCTGTGTTCTCGTTAACACTTGTTATTTTTAGACTTCTTGCTGTTAGCTAACTTGGTGAGTATTTGATGGAGGTTTTAATTTTTATTTTCTGATTTTAATGAGGTTGGTTACCTTTTATATGTATATTGGACAAATTTATTGCCTCTATTGTGATGTATCTGTTAAAGTTTTTTTGCCCATTGTTTTATTGAGCTTTGTGTCTTTTTCTTAGAATTTAAAAGAATTCTTTTTATGTTCTGGATATAAGTTCTTTGCCACTTACATGTTACAAATATCTTCTGCATCTTCACTTTCTTAATGATGCCTCTTAATGTACAGAAGTTCTTAATTCTCATAGGGTCAAATTTTTCATTGTTTCCATTTATATTTATTTTTAATTGATTGATGATTGCTTTACAATATTGGTTTGATTTCTGTCATACATCAACATGAATTAACCATAGGTGTACATATGTTCCCTCCCTCTTGAATCTCCCTCCAATCTCCCACCCTTTCCTACTTCTCTAGCTTATTATATAGAGCTTCCCTGGTGGCTTAGATTGTAAAGAATCTGCCTGCAGTGCGGGAGACTTGGGTTTGATCCCTGGGTTGGGAAGATCCCCTGGAGGAGGTCATGGCAACCCACTCCAGTGTTCTTGCCTGGAGAATCCGCATGGACAGGGAGGCCTGGTGGACTACAGTCCATGGGGTTGCAAAGAGTCAGACACAACTGAGCAACTAAGCACAGCATAGCACAGCTTATTACAGAGCTTTATGTTCCTTTATTGCTCTTTTGTTCTTAAATTTCCCCCTTATTGCAACATCATGAAGGTATCTTCCTGTATTATCTTCTAAAAATTTCATTGTTTTGACTTTCATAATCTACTTCTTGGTCTTCCCTGGTAGCTCAGCTGGTAACGAATCCACTTGCGATGCAGGAGACCCCGGTTTGACTCCTGGGTCATGAAGTTCCCCTGGAAAAGGAATAGGATACCCACTCCAGTATTCTTGGGCTTCCCTGCTGGCTCAGATGGTAAAGAATCTGCCTGCAATGCAGGAGACCTGGGTTTCAAATCCTGAAAGATGATGCTATTAAAGTGCTGTACTCAGTATGCCAACAAATTTGGAAAACTCAGCAGTGGCCACAGGACTGCATAAGGTCCATTTTCATTCCAGTCCCAAAGAAAGGCAATGCCAAAGAATATTCAGGCTACTGCACAGTCCCACTCATCTCACATGCTAGCAAAGTAATACTCAAAATTCTCCAAGTTAGGCTTCAAAAGTATGTGAACTGAGAACTTCCAGATGTTCAAGCTGGATTCAGAAAAGGCAGAGGAGCTAGAGATCAGATTGCCAACATCTGTTGGGTTGTAGAAAAACCAAGAGAATTCCAGAGAAACATCTGCTTCATTGACTACACCAAAGCCTTTGACTGTGTGGATCACAACAAACTGTGGAAAATTCTTAAAGAGACGGGAATACCAGACCATCTTACCTGCCTCCTGAGAAACCTGTATGCAGGTCAAGAAGCAACAGCTAGAACGGGAAATGGAACAACAGACTGGTTCCAAATTGGGAAAGGAGTATGTCAAGGCTGTGTATTGTCACCCTGCTTATTTAACTTAAATGCAGAGTTCATAATGGAAAATGCCAGGCTGGATGAAGCACAAGCTGGAATCAAGATTGCTGGGAGAAATATCAGTAACCTCAGATATGCAGATGACACCACCCTAACGGTAGAAAGCAAAGAGGAACTAAAGAGCCTCTTGATGAAAGTGAAAGAGGAGAGTGAAAAAGTTGGCTTAAAACCCAGCATCAAAAACCTAAGATCATGGCATCCGGTCCCATCATTTCATGGCAAATAGATGGGGAAACAATGGAAACAGTGACAGACTATTTTCTTAGGCTCCAAAATCACTGCAAATGGTGACTGCAGCCATGAAATTAAGATGCATGCTCCTTGGAAGAAAAGCTGTGACTAACCTCGACAGCATATCAAAAAGCAGAGACCTTACTTTGACAACAAAGATCCATCTAATCATGGTTTTTCCAGTAGTCATGTATGGATGTGAAAGTTGGACCATAAAGAAGGCTGAGAGTCGAAGAATTTATGCTTTTGAACTGTGGTGTTGGAGAAAACCCTTGAATGTCTCTTGGACTGCTCAGAGATAAAACCAGTCAATCTTAAAGGAAATCAATCCTGAATATTCATTGGAAGGACTGCTGCTGAAGCTTCAGCTTCAGTACTTTGGCCACCTGATGCAAAGAGCCGACTCATTAGAAAAGACCCTGATGCAGGGAAAGATTCAAGACAGGAGAAGGAGACAGCAGAGAATGAGATGGTTGGATGGTATCACTGACTCAACGGACCTGCATGTGTTTGAGCAAGCTCTGGGAGTTGGTGAGGGACAGGGAAGCCTGGCATGCTGCAGTCAGTGGGGTTGCAAGGAGTCAGACATGACTGAGCGACTGAAAAATAATCTACTTTGTAGGTGCAGTATGAATCCAGATCCCAAAGCTTGGCTTTTACTCCTTAATGCAAATTCTGTTGTCTCAGTACTGCTTATGAGAACATGATCCTTTCCCCACTGCTCTGCAGTGTTCCATTTAGTAGATGACATGGAGGAAATGATATGTTTAGTATCTGTTGATTAAGTTCTTGGTCAACCTTCTGTGGATTTAATACTACTTTAAAATTGAATTTATGTGACTACTGGTATTATTTAAATTTGAAAAAAAAATGTGAGCCACTTTAGCATCTAAACAATTTTTTTTTTGGCTGGACCTCATGGCATATGGGATCTTAGTTCCCCTACCAGGGATTGAAACGTGCACCCTACATTGGAAGCATGGAGTCTTAATCACTGGATTGCCAGGGAAGTCCCCAGATAATGTTTTATGTTTACATTGTCAGTGCAATAAAGAGATCAGATAACCAGTGAGACCAGCATGAAGCCTGTGTTTAATGGGAAGGAAACTATTTATTCTTTATTTTTTATAGTTAATGCTTTACTCTTTAATATTTAGGTAGTATGGTACAGATGAAATAAAAGATTAAATTGAAATACAGGATTGTAAGTGCATATGGATATATTTAGAAATTTTCAGTTAGGAGAAACTCTGACCTAGATTTTTTTAATAGGGAAAATAGGAGTTACCTTATAATTCCTCATTGTGTTACTCATTGTTAATACAAATTGGCCTTAACAGCTATAGGTTCCCTCATAGGGGTAGGTGCTTACTAAATAAAAAGCATTGTATCCCTCTTGAGGCATACTGTGGCAGAGAGAGCACCAGAATTAACGTATTAAATGATAAAATGAGAAAGGCCAGCAAAAAGGGAAAATTACAATGAAGTAATTTTTAATTTTAATATTTTTAATTGGAGGATAATTGTTTTACAGTATTGTGTTTCAGCTGTACAACAACGTGAATTCACTATAAGAATATAGATATCCCCTCCCGCTGGAGCATCCTTCCCACCACCCCTCTATCCTACCCCTCTATGTCATTACAGAACACCCAGCTGAGCTCCCTATGTTACACAGCAGCTTCCCATGAGCTATCTGTTTTACACATGGTAGAGTGTGTGTGTGTGTGTGTGTGTGTGTGTGTGTATCAGTGCTACTCTCTCAGTTCGTCCCACCTTCTCTTTCCCCCTTCTCCCCCCCACCCCCCTGCCAGCCTGCTGTGTCCACACATCAGTTCTCTGTTCTGTTCTCTATGTCTCTACTTTGTCTTTGCTTCTCTGTGTCTGCATCTCTATTCCTGCCCTGCAGGTAGGTTCATAAGTAAAGTAGATTTATGAAGGGGCCTGAGGATCCTGGTATTCTTTGTGGAAGTGAGCAGAGTAATTTAAAGGAAAGGTACTGGACCAGATAGCATACCTGCACAAATTCAAACAGAAAACAAACTCTATTCTAGAAGAACGCACATGAGAAAGGTTCTCAAATTTTGTCAGAGACTAAGTAGTGATTGGTCAGTTTTCATTCCGATCCCTAAGAAAGTCAGTGCCAAAGAAGGCTCAAACTACTGCACAGTTGCACTCATCTCACACGCTAGTAAAGTAATGCTCAAAATTCTCCAAGCCAGGCTTCAGCAATACGTGAACTGTGTACTTCTAGACGTTCAAGCTGGTTTTAGAAAAGGCAGAGGAACCAGAGATCAAATTACCAACATCCACTGGATCATTGAAAAAGCAAGAGAGGTCCAGAAAAACATCTATTTCTGCTTTATTGACTATGCCAAAGCCTTTGACTCTGTGGATCACAACAAACTGTGGAAAATTCTGAAAGAAATGGGAATACCAGACCACCTGACCTGCCTCTTGAGAAACCTATATGCAGGTCAGGAAGCAACAGTTAGAACTGGACATGGAACAACAGACTGGTTCCAGATAGGAAAAGGAGTACATCAAGGGTGTATATTTAATAGCCTGTCACCCTGCTTATTTAACTTCTATGCGGAGTACATCATGAGAAACGCTGGGCTGGAAGAAGCACAAGCTGGAATCAAGATTGCCAGGAGAAATATCAGTCACCTCAGATATGCAGATGACACCACCCTTATGGCAGAAAGTGAAGAGGAACTCAAAAGCCTCTTGATGAAAGTGAAAGAGGAGAGTGAAAAAGTTGGCCTAAAGCTCAACATTCAGAAAATGAAGATCATGGCATCTGGTCCCATCACTTCATGGGAAATAGATGGGGAAACAGTGGAAACAGTGACAGACTTTATTTTTTTGAGCTCCAGAATCACTGCAGATGGTGACTGCAGCCATGGAATTAAAAGACGCTTACTCCTTGGAAGGAAAGTTATGACCAACCTAGATAGCATATTCAAAAGCAGAGACATTACTTTGCCGACGAAGGTCCGTCTAATCAAGGCTATGGTTTTTCCAGTAGTCATGTATGGATGTGAGAGTTGGACTGTGAAGAAGGCGGAGCACTGAAGAATTGATGCTTTTGAACTGTGGTGTTGGAGAAGACTCTTACGAGTCCCTTGGACTGCAAGGAGATCCAACCAGTCCATTCTAAAGGAGATCAACCCTGGGATTTCTTTGAAGGAATGATGCTAAAGCTGAAACTCCAGTACTTTGGCCGCCTCAGGCGAAGAGCTGACTCATTGGAAAAGACCCTGATGCTGGGAGGGATTGGGGGCAGAAGGAGAAGGGGATGACAGAGGATGAGATGGCTGGATGGCATCATGGACTCGATAGACTTGAGTCTGAGTGAACTCCGGGAGTTGGTGATGGACAGGGAGGCCTGGCTTGCTGCGGTTCATGGAGTCACAGAGACCCGGACACGACTGAACGACTGAACTGAGCTGAAGTGGTACAGTGATTAAGAGCGTCTGCCTTCTTTTCATTATAGTGAAAGCTTTTTGCACTGGAAGACTGTGCAAACAAGATGAGCCACTTCCCCTTTCGTGTTCTCTAAGAATGACTGTGATTTTTGCATTATGATTGACCAGAGCCCTAAAGATCTAGGCAAGAGTGCCTCCTCCTTAATAAGCTATACTTGGAAAGCCCAAAATGAGAACACATATTCATTAGATTTGTTTGATAAATGGGCATGCTATACAGATTTGATCAGGATCTCAAAAGGAGTATCTTTCAAAAGATTTTAGCATTACAAAATTTTTCATAATATGTTCACATGATGCCAAATTCAAAAGTTACACAGTACTAAGTAAGCCTGCTTTCCCCCTGTCCAGCCTTCAACCTCTCCTGCCTAGAGACAAGTTGTCAAGTTTGTACGTATCCTCCCTCAGATGTTCTAAGCATTTATAGACAGATATGTTCATGTGTGCCTGTATATCTGTATCTACATACGTATTGTGTGTGTGCTCATAAATGATAGCATATTGTGTACATAGTTCTGAAATTCTTTTTACTTCTAAGTCAAAATTATATCTTAAATTATATTTTAACTTTGTAGGTATATATTGTCATGAATAACCTTTTTTAGTCAAAGTGAATATTGTTAGTAGTTTTGAGTGTTAAGATTTTTTTGTTATGGTTTTATACATGCTATGCTTATATTCATGTTTTGCTTCTGTTTATTTGATTACTAAAATACATACTCAGCACATGCATGCTTATACCCAAATATGTGTGTTTATATCCACATATTTCAAAATGCCAATTATATTTAGTTTTTTTCTGAAATGTAGTGCTCTATTGTAAGTAATTTCAGCAAGAGTCCTTATTTATACAGGTATAATGAATTAGTGGACTTTCCTGGTGGCAGTAAAGAATCCTTCTGCCAAATAGGAGACACAGGTTTGATCCCTGGGTCCGGAAGACCCCCTGGAAAAGGAGGTGGCAACCACTTCAGTATTCTTGCCTGAGAAATCCAATGGAGTCGGGTGGGCTACAGTCCATGGGGTTGCAGAGTCAGATATGACTTAGGGGCTCAACAGCAACAATGAATTAGTTGTAGTTAACGAAGAACTGTTACATATATTATGATCTAGAAAAAGAGTGTTCATTTTTTTGATGGTCATAACCAGACACCATGCTAAGCACTTTACATAGAGTGCATTATATATAATCTTCAAATAACTAAGGAATCGGTAATGATTTTAATTTTATAGATATGACAGTGAGGGCTCAGATTTGAATAACCACATATGCCTGGTTATAAGATTACTATTCTCACATTTAAAATATTTTTTTTAAAGATTTTTTGTCAAGCTTAAGTTTGGTTAAGCTTCAGTTCAGTTCAGTCGCTCAGTCAGTTCAGTTCAGTTCAGTCGCTTAGTCATGTCTGACTCTTTGTGATGCCATGGACTGCAGCATGCCAGGCCTCCCTCTCCATCACCAACTCCCAGAGTTTATGCAGACTCATGTCCATTGAGTCGGTGATGCCATCCGACCATCTCATCCTCTGTCGTCCCCTTCTTCTCCGACCTTCAATCTTTCCTAACATCAGGGTCTTTTCCAATGAGTCAGCTCTTTGCATCAGGTGGCCAAAGTATTGGAGTTTCAGCTTCAACGTCAGTCCTTCCAGTGAACATTCAGGACTGATTTCCTTTAGGATGAGCTGGTTGGATGTCTTTGCAGTTCAAGGGACTCAAGAGTCTTCTGCAACACCACAGTTCAAAAGCATCAATTCTTCACCCCTAGTTTTCTTTATAGTCCAACTCTCACATCCATACATGACTACTGGAAAAACCATAGCTTTGACTAGATGGACCTTTGTTGGCAAAGTAATGTCTCTTCTTTTTAATATTTTGTCTAGGTGGGCCATAACTTTCCTGCCAAGGAGTACGCATCTTTCAATTTCATGGCTGCAGTCACCATCTGCAGTGATTTTGGAGACCAAAAAAACTACATCTGTCACTGTTTCCACTGTTTCCCCATCTATTTCCCATGAAGTGATGGGACCGGATGCCATGATCTTCATTTTCTGAATGTTGAGCTTTAAGCCAACTTTTTCACTCCCCTCTTTCACTTTCATCAAGAGGCTCTTTAGTTTCTTCTTCACTTTCTGCCATAAGGGTGGTGTCATCTGCATATCTGAGGTTATTGATGTTTCTCCCAGCAGTCTTGATTCCAACTTGTGCTTCATCCAGCCCAGCGTTTCTCATGATGTACTCTGCATGTAAGTTAAATAAGCAGGGTGACAGTATACAGCCTTGACATTCTCCTTGTCCAACTCTTTGCAAGCCCATGGACTGCAGAACGCTAGGCTTCCCTGTCCATCACGACTCCCGGAGCTTCCTCTAACTCATGTCCATCGAGTCGGTGATTCCATCCAACCATCTCATCCTCTGTCATCCCCTTCTCCTGCCTTCAGTCTTTCCCAGCATCAAGGTCTTCTCCTGAGTCTGTTTTTCACATCATGTGACCAAAGTATTGGCATTTCAGCTTCAGCGTCAGTCCTTCCAATGAATATTCAGGACTGATTTTTTTTTTTACAATTGACTGGTTTGATCTCATTGCAGTCCAAGGGACTCTCAGGAGTCTTCTCCAACACCACAATTCAAAAACACCAGTTCTTCAGTGCTCAGCTTTCTTTATAGTCCAACTCTCACATCCATACATAACTACTGGAAAAACTGTAGCTTTGACTAGATGGACCTTTGTTGGCAAAGTAATGTCTCTGCTTTTTAATATGCTGTCTAGGTTCATCATAGCTTTTCTTCCGAGGAGCAAGTGTCTTTTTTTATTTCATGGCTGCAGTCACCATTTGCAGTGATTTTGGAGCCCAAGATAATAGTCTGTCACTGTTACCATTGTTTCCCCATCCATTTGCCATGAAATGATGGACTGGATGCCATGATCTTAGTTTTTGAATGTTGAGTTTTAAGCCAACTTTTTCACTTTCCTGTTTCACCTCATCAGGAGACTCTTTAGTTCTTCTTTGCTTTCTGCTGTAAGAGTGGTGTCATCTGCGTATCTGAGGTTGTTGATTCTGTTTATACGTGATGTAGGTAACTGTCTACTTATAATGCTCAATTTACATATATACAATTTAAATTATAACTATATTAATGTAAACATTAATTTGGTAATATTGCCTTTTCTCTACTTCATTATAGAAGCATATTTATTGAGACTTTTCATTATCTTTAGTATATTAATGGCTTTCCACACTTTGAACAATCTAGTTGTTCCAGAGCAAATACTATCTTCTAAGGCCTTTTTGAATTACTGTATTATGTTTAATTGAAAATTTTCTCTCTAGCCATAAATACCCATTCATATGTTATTAGTAAAGGTATTTTTTATTAATATATTTTATATGGGTACTCAGCGATCAGTGCAAAGAAATAGAGGAAAACTAGAGATCTAGAGATCTCTTCAAGAAAATTAGAGATACCAAGGGAACATTTCATGCAAAGATGGGCTCGATAAAGGACAGAAATGGTATGGACCTAACAGAAGCAAAAGATATTAAGAGGTGGCAAGAATACACGGAAGAACTGTACAAAAAAGATCTTCACGACCCAGATAGTCATGATGATGTGATGACTAATCTAGAACCAGACATCTTGGGATGTGAAGTCAAGTGGGCCATAGAAAGCATCACTATGAACAAAGCTAGTGGAGGTGATGGAATTCCATTTGAGCTGTTTCAAATCCTGAAAGATGATGCTGTGAAAGTGCTGCACTCAATATGCCAGCAAATTTGGAAAACTCAGCAGTGGCCACAGGACTGGAAAAGGTCCGTTTTCATTCCAATCCCAAAGAAAGGCAATGCCAAAGAATGCTCAAACTACCTCACAATTGCACTCATCTCACATGCTAGTAAAGTAATGCTCAAAATTCTGCAAGCCAGACTTCAGCAATATGTGAACCGTGAACTCCCTGACGTTCAAGCTGGTTTTAGAAAAGGCAGAGGAACCAGAGATCAAATTGCCGACATCCGCTAGATCATGGAAAAAGCAAGAGAGTTCCAGAAAAACATCTATTTCTGCTTTATTGACTATGCCAAAGCCTTTGACTGTGTGGATCACAATAAACTTGGAAAATTCCGAAAGAGATGGGAATACCAGACCACCTGACCTGCCTCTTGAGAAATCTGTATGCAGGTCAGGAAGTGACAGTTAGAACTGGACATGGAACAACAGACTGGTTCCAGATAGGAAAAGGAGTACGTCAAGGCTGTATATTGTCACCCTGCTTATTTAACTTCTATGCAGAGTACATCATGAGAAACACTGGGCTGGAAGAAACACAAGCTGGAATCAAGATTGCCGGGAGAAATATCAATCACCTCAGATATGCAGATGACACTACCCTTATGGCAGAAAGTGAAGAGGAGTTAAAAAGCCTCTTGATGAAAGTGAAAGAGGAGAGCGAAAAAGTTGGCCTAAAGCTCAACATTCAGAAAATGAAGATCATGGCATCTGGTCCCATCACTTCATGGGAAATAGATGGGGAAACAGTGGAAACAGTGTCAGACTTTATTTTTGGGGGCTCTAAAATCACTGCAGATGGTGACTGTAGCCATGAAATTAAAAGACACTTACTCCTTGGAAGGAAAGTTATGACCAACCTAGATAGCATATTGAAAAGCAGAGACATTACTTTGCCGACGAAGGTCCGTCTAATCAAGGCTATGGTTTTTCCAGTAGTCATGTATGGATGTGAGAGTTGGACTGTGAAGAAGGCGGAGCACTGAAGAATTGATGCTTTTGAACTGTGGTGTTGGAGAAGACTCTTACGAGTCCCTTGGACTGCAAGGAGATCCAACCAGTCCATTCTAAAGGAGATCAACCCTGGGATCTCTTTGGAAGGAATGATGCTAAAGCTGAAACTCCAGTACTTTGGCCACCTCATGCAAAGAGTTAACACATTGGAAAAGACTCTGATGCTGGGAGGGATTGGGGGCAGGAGGAAAAGGGGACGACAGAGGATGAGATGGCTGGATGGCATCACGGACTTGATGGACATGAGTCTGAGTGAACTCCGGGAGATGGTGATGAACAGGGAGGCCTGGCGTGCTGCGATTCATGGGGTCTCAAAGAGTCGGATACGACTTAGCGACTGAACTGAACTGAACTGATTGATTATCTTCATGATGTAATCCCTTAAAATGTTGTTTTTGAAGTGACCTATTCATTCTGCTAATGATTCGTAAACCTACTGTGTGCCAGAAACCATTCTAGCATTGGAGGTAGAGTGGTGGACAAAACTAGGAGTCAGCCTTCCAGATATATGTATTCAGTTTGGGAAGATAAATAACAAATATGTAATGTAATGAGTATAGTGATAAGTACTCAGAAAGCACAGGAACAGAATATAGAAGGAAGCCTGTTGTTTAAGGTGATGGAACAGATTTCTAAAGAAATGATTTGAACAGAGACCTGAATGACATAAAATGTATAGGTAGCTGGATAAAGAATTTTTCATGAAGTTGCAGAAACTCTGAGGTTAGAGAATGCTTGCAGTCTTTGAGGAACGACAGTGAGGCATCAATGGCAAAACATGAGTTCTAGTTATTACTCCACATCTACAATAGCATTTTGTTATATTTTTGATGTGCACAGCATTGTATTTCTACTTCTGTATGCCCTTATAGTGTGCTTACCACCAGATCGTTCCAGTATCTTTAGTTGTGGCATGCAGACTCTTAGTTGCATCATGTGGGATCTAGTTCTCAACCAGGGGTCGAACCTGGGCCTCCTGCATCGGGTGCATGTTGCCTTCGCCACTGGATCTCCAGGGAAGTCCCTAATTACTTCATATATATATATATATATATAAAATCTCAGTGGTATCATATGGTATGTGTCCTTTCTCTATCTGACTTATTTTACTTAGCACAATAGCCTCAAGGTCCATCTATGCAGTCGCAGATGATAAGATTTCATCTTTTTAAGGCTGAGTAATATTCTATTTTATATATAGCCCACATCTTAATTCATTCATCAGTGGGTGGATCCTTAGGTTGTTTCCACGTCTTTGCTATTGTAAATGTGATGAACATAGGGATGCATATATCTTTTTGAATTAGTGTTTTTGTATTCATTGGATGAATACCAGAAGTAGGATAGCTGGATCATATGGTAGTTCTATTCTTAAATTTTTGAGGAATATCCATACTGTCTTCCATAGTGGTTATACTAGTTTACATTCCCACCAACAGTGTATGAAAGTTCCCTTTTATGTAGATCCTTGCCAACATTTGTTACCTTTTAAAAAAAATTTATTTATTTTAACTGGAGGATAATTACAATATTGTGATGGCTTTTGCCATACATCAGGGCTTCTTTGTTGCTCAGCTGGTAAAGAATCTGCCTGCAATGTGGGAGACCTGGGTTCAGTCCCTGGGTTGGGAAGATCCCCTGGAGAAGGAAAAGGCTACCCACTCCAGTATTGTGGCCTGCAGAGTTCCCACAGTCCATG
Source organism: Capra hircus (assembly GCF_001704415.2). Lineage (NCBI taxonomy): Eukaryota > Metazoa > Chordata > Mammalia > Artiodactyla > Bovidae > Capra > Capra hircus. Next base: position 38,517,620 of record NC_030826.1, on the reverse strand, counting down.
GGGTCACAAAGAGTCGGACACAATTGAGCGACTTTCACTTTCACTTTTGTCATACATCAGCATGAATCGGCCGTAGGTATACATGTGTCCCCCTCATCCTGAACCCACCCATCCTGAACGCCACCTCCCTCCCCACCCCATCACTCCATGTTGTCCCAGAGCACTGGCCTGTTATTTTTTGTCTTTTCGATAATAACCAGTCTAACTGGCATGAGGGAGTATCTCATTGTGGTTTTGAATTGCATTTCCCTAAAAATTAGTGATGTTGAACATCTTTTCATGTGCTTATTGGCCATTTGTATGTCTTATTTGGAAAAAGTGTCTATTTAGCTCCTCTGTCCATTTTCAAATCAGGTTGTTTTTGTTGTTGTTGTTACTGTTAGTTGTATGTGTTCTTTATATGTTTTGTAGATTAATCCCGTATAGGATATGTTGTTTGCAAATGTCTTTTCCGATTTGATAGGTTGTCTTTTTGTTTTATTGATGGTTTCCTTTGCTGTGCAAAAGCCTTTTAGTTTGATGTAATCCCATTTGTTTATTTTTGCTTTTTTCCCCTTTGCCTGAGGACATATATCTAGAAAGATATTGTATTCCTGAGACCAATGTCAAAGATTCTGTTAAAGATGTTTTTGGTTATCTGTCTATCACTGGGTTGTAGAAGTTTTTATGTATATTCTGGATATAATTTTTTTGCATCTATACAAAGTAAAATATTTTCTCTTCGTCTGTGGTTTGCCTGTTCATTTTCTTCATAGTGTCTTTTGATAATTACAAGTTTTAAGTGTTTTTTACATATATATTCTTTTTCATATTCTTTTTCCATTATGGTTTACCAAAGGCTGTTGCATATAGTTCCCTGTATTATACAGTAGGATATTAATGAAATCTGATCTGTCAGTTTTTTAATTTTATGATTAGTGCTTTTTTTGAATCCTCTCCAAGAAATAATTGCCCATCTCAAGCAGATTTAGATTTTCATTATGAATATTGTAGGACTCCCATTAGAGGCTTTGATCTCACTGATGACCCTAGCTGCTATAACATAGACTATAAGGCAGCAAAAATGGAAATAGACCAGTTAAGAAGCTATTATAGTGACCTAGGAGAGAAGTAATGATACACAGGACTGGGCTATAGTCGTAAAACCTTGAAAATTCTGGGATTAAGAATGTTGAACTTGTTTGTTGAGTGTATAGTGGTAGAGACAGACAGACATGGAGGGGGAGGCAGGCAGGATGCTTTCTTATTTTTGGCTCGCGCCACTGAATGGTGGTGGTGATGTACAAAACTTCAGTTGACTGAGGTTATTTCAGACTCGACTTCTGCAAAGTAGTATGTTGTCCACACGAAGCAATTAGAAGAGTATCCCATAATCCAGGAGACTTTTAAAGAATTCAGATATATGGCTACTTTCTTTTTACTGAGAGAGAATTTTGGAGGAAACTTGCTCTTTGTTTTATACACAGGTGTAGTTGATATGTGTACATTTGGAAGGATATGCAGTAGGATATAATCTAGCGGTACAGTATTTGATTGTTTCAATTTAAAAACTGCTATTCTTTTGCTTTTCTGTCTTCATTTCTTACCAGTTTAAAGCTTTTCTTGTGCATTTATAAAAACAAGTTAGTTTAGTAAACTTTATATAGAGATAGTTTTTGATCAGAGTACCTTGCTACTGCTGCTGCTGCTGCTAAGTTGCTTCAGTTGTGTCCGACTCTGTGTGACCCCATAGACAGCAGCCCACCAGGCTTCGCTGTTCCTGGGATTCTCCAGGCAAGAACACTGAAGTGGGTTGCCATTTCCCTCTCAATCCATGAAAGTGAAGTCGCTCAGTCGTGTCCGATTCTTCGTGACCCCATGGACTGCAGCCTACCAGGCTTCTACGTCCTTGGGATTTGCCAGGCAAGAGTACTGGAGTGGGTTGCCATTGCCTTCTCCGCAGAATACCTTAGAGGTACCATAATGCTACTTTATATCTGAGTTAGAAAAGTGCATTCTTAATCCTTGAAGTGCCTTGTAGCTTCCCTGGAGGCTAAGGAATATTCTATTCTTGGGGATCAAGTTAGAGCAAATCTAAGATTTTTGCCAGCAGAAGTCATTGTTTCAGTAGAGATTTATTTTATCAGTATTGTATATATACCAAATGTTGAGTTTCTGTTCAAATTTAGGCGCTATCTTATGATAATAGAAAGAATTTTGGCAATAGGAATAGCAAAGGAACTGAGTTCTAGTCCAGCAGTGTGACCTTGAGTGAATGATTTACTTTAGATACATAATTTTCTTCATCTGTAAAATGAGGAATAATTGATTATAAAGTTCTTTCAAAAACAAATTATAAATTCTTATTGGTTTCATAAAGATTTTGGCTTTATAAAACTTGTTTGAACCATCATATTAGAAACATTGGGAATTTAATCTTTAGTAACTTATGAGAAGAGAGTGAATTGTGGGCATCTTGCCTGACTCATAGAATGTTATTAAATCTGAATCACTGTTACCCATATCAAACTTAAGCCTGTGACTGGTAAGGCTGCCTCTCTTTTAATAATAACTTTTTGAGATATAATTCACACACTATAGAATTCAATTCAGTGGTTTTTAAGCTACCGTCAGAATCAATTTTAGAACATTTTCATCACCCCAAAAAGAAAAAACCCATGAGCTGTCAGTTTCCATTTCTGCATGACCTTCCAGCCCTAGGCAGCCACTAGTTTACTTTCTGTCTGTGTGGATTTACCTGTTCTGAACATTTCATATAGACATGTGGCCTTTTGTGTTTGGTTTCTTTCACTTAACATGTTTTCAAGGCTTGTCCATATTGTAGCATATATTAACACTTTATTTCTTTTTATTGTCACATAATATTCCATTGTATATCCCATAGTATCTGTTCATCAGTTGATAGACATTTGAGTTGTTTCTGTTTTTTGACTACTAAGAACCTTTGTGTATAAATTTTTATGTGGACATATGTATTCATTTCTCTTGGGTATATACCTAAGAGTGGAATTTCTGGGTTATACAGTTAATTCTGTGTTTAATCATTTGAGGAACTGCCAGGCTGTTTCCCAGAACATTTGGAAACATTTTTACATTCCTATCAGCAATGTGTGAGGGTTCCAGATTCTCTACATCCTCCCTAAACTTACTATTGTCTTTTTGGTTATAGTTGTCCTAGTGGGTATAAAGTGGTATCATATTGTGGTTTTGATTTGCATTTCCCTGATGATTAAAGATACTGAACATCTTTTCAAGTGCTTATTAAGGCTACCTCTTTGGGCAGTTTTTCTTTCGGAGTGAGGATGCGGGTGGGAATTGATCTGCTATGCTCTTTTCCTGAAGTGTCAACTAAGCATTCTGAAGTATCATTTAAATAAGCAGGCTCTTCTTACTACTGGTTCAGTTCAGTTCAGTCACTCAGTTGTGTCCGACTCTTTGCGACCCCATGAATCGCAGCACGCCAGGCCTCCCTGTCCATCACCAACTCCCGGAGTTCACTCAGACTCACGTCCATCGAGTCAGTGATGCCATCCAGCCATCTCATCCTCTGTCGTCCCCTTCTCCTCCAGCCCCCAATCCCTCCCAGCATCAGAGTCTTTTCCAATGAGTCAACTCTTCGCATGAGGTGGCCAGAGTACTGGAGTTTTAGCTTTAGCATCATCCCTTCCAAAGAACACCCAGGGCTGATCTCCTTTAGAATGGACTGGTTGTATCTTCTTGCAGTCCAAGGGACTCGCAAGAGTCTTCTCCAACATCACAGTTCAGAAGCATCAATTCTTTGGCGCTCAGCTTTCTTCACAGTCCAACTCTCACATCCATACATGACTACTGGAAAAACCATAGCCTTGACTAGATGGACCTTTGTGGGCAAAGTAATGTCTCTGCTTTTCAATATGCTATCCAGGTTGGTTATAACTTTTCTTCCAAGGAGTAACCGTCTTTTAATTTCATGGCTGCAGTCACCATCTGCAGTGATTTTAGAGCCCCCTAAAATAAAGTCTGACACTGTTTCCACTGTTTCCCCATCTATTTCCCATGAAGTGATGGGACCAGATGCCATGATCTTCATTTTCTGAATGTTGAGCTTTAAGCCATCTTTTTCACTCTCTTCTTTCACTTTCATCAAGAGGCTTTTGAGTTCCTCTTCACTTTCTGCCATAAGGGTGGTGTCATCTGCATATCTGAGGTGATTCATATTTCTCCCGGCAATCTTGATTTCAGCTTGTGTTTCTTCCAACCCAGCGTTTCTCATGATTTGCTCTCCATAGAAGTTAAATAAGCAGGGTGACAATATACAGCCTTGACGTACTCCTTTTCCTATTTGAAACCAGTCTGTTGTTTCATGTCCAGTTCTAACTGTTGCTTTCTGACCTGCATATAGGTCTCTTAAGAGGCTGATCAGGTGATCTGATATTCCCATCTCTTTCAGAATTTTCCACAGTTTATTGTGATTCACACAGTCAAAGGCTTTGGCATAGTCAATAAAGCAGAAATAGATGTTTTTCTACTGGTAGGGAGTAAATCAAAACCTTAATTTAATCTGCACACCTGTTTTTACCTTCCTTATTTCTATAAAACGTAACAAAGAATTTCAGTGGAAATAGGACTTCTATCTTGTTGGAACTGTTACCTTTGTTTGAGTGGGAGAACAGAACTTTCACTGATAAATCTGTGTTTTCGTTTTATTTTTTGGATCATTTTTGACTGTTGGGTCTTGGCTTTTCTCCCTTTGTGGGGAGCGGGGGCCGCTCCGGTGGCAGTGTGAGGGCTTCTCAGTGCAGGGGCTCGTCCCGTTGCAGATCCTGTGCTCTAGGTGCACAGGCTTCAGTAGCTGCGGAATGTGGTCTTAGGAGTTGCAGTTTCTGGGCTCTAGAGCACAGGCTCATTAGTTGTATTGCATGGGCGTGCACGGGCTTAAATTAGTTGCATGTGGGATTCTCCCAGATCGAGGATCTAACCCGTGTCTCCTGCATTGGCAGGCGGGTTCTTTATCAGTGACATATCTTGACACTGAAATCTTGGCAACCTGTTCTGTATTTCAAATGTTCAGGAGTAAGACTGCAACGAATAAAGCAGTATAATTATTACACAAAGAAGGATGAAGTATGTCTGGGAATCCGGTAGAAAACCTTTTCCCATTTATAGTAGCCCTATTTCCTTATATCATGAAAGTTTTGTGAATTAATGTAGGATGTGTAATTATTTTTAAGGAGCATATTTAAGTTAGGTTACATAGTCTAAAATAGGTTAGTTTGAAATGACACTCTTGTTAATAGGAACTTAATTTATTAAATTCAGAATATTTTTATTTGAGATTTTGCTCTTGAAAATGTTAATTGCTACAGGCTGGATTTGGTCCAGTCAGATTTGTGAAGTAATTTTTTTTTTTCCATTCCAGAAATACATGCTACAGGATTTAACTATCAAAATGAAGATGAAAAAGTCACCTTGTCTTTTCCTAGCACTCTCCAACCAGGTAGGAGACATGGCTTTTATAAAATCCCATAATGAATAGTGACATCTTACTTCTTCCCAAAAAATTTATTGCATGTCTTCTTTTTTTTTTTTTTAAAAGCTCTTTGTTTAGGGAGATTAAGATCTTGGGCAAACTCTGGGAGATGGTGAGGGACAGGGAGGCCTGGCATGCTGCAGTCCATGGGGTCTCAAAGAGTCAGACTCTAATTGACAACTGAACAACAGTAACAGAGCATGAAGATAGAGCTTAAAACAGTCAGGTTCATTTCAGTGTTTAGCCCACCAGAAAAGAGTAAGAAATGACAGTCATTCTATTCTAGAACATAATGCATTGTTTTCACTTTTTCAGTTTCAGTTTTTTAAAATTACATCTACCTATTCTACTAATTGAATCCAAATATCTGAGGCAAATGTTCCACAGATGATTTTGAGGTACAGTCGGAGATTAGAGAGATGCTATGCTAAGTGAGAGCATGGAAGGAAAGATTTGTTGATACATTACTGCATGTGCCATTTAAAAGCACAAAGAAACTAGACATTCTGAGCTTAATATAATGGAAGAAATGATATACAAATCAGTTGGTGAAGTACTGAGACTTTGATAAATGAGCATATGAAAAGCCACAGATAATATGAAAGAAAATACAAATGAATAATAACAGTGTGTTAAGATGTTTGCCCTCCTTGTAATGAGAAATATTGAAATAACTGCTACTGATAATACCAGTTTTTGTCTGTCATGTAATCAGAAGTAAAAAAATGAATCTCTATGTGACTGCCTTAATGTTACTAGTAAGAATATAAATCCATGTAATTTATTTGGAAAGCAGCCTGGCAGTATGTGTTAAGAGCCTAAAGATATTCATGTCTTTTGACCTGGCAGTTCTGGTATTTAGGAATATAGTATCCTAAAGAAAAGTCATAAATACAAGAAATACCTTATGCCTAGAAATGTCTCTTCAGACATTACTAAGATAGTAAAAAATTAGATATAATACATTTGTCCAACACTAAGGGAATAATTAAGCTAATTATGACATATATGTATGATGAATACATCCAGCAATTAAAAGTGAGGTTTATGAATTCTTAACACTGTAAAGTACTTATTATAATGTAAAATTGAAAAGCAGAATACAGAATGACACATACAAGCTGATGAATCATATCTCTAAAATGGTATGAATAATATTATATGTCTGGTTGTTGACATAATTGATGATTTTTATTCTTATTCATACCCTTCTCTGTTTTCCATAATTTTTATATTGATAATATATTCCCTCAATATGAAAGTATTTATAGAAAAATTTTAAATTGGAGAAGTTTTATCTTGGTACTCTTTCAGACCTTTCATTTTGTCTTTTTCTCACTAGGATTATTTTTGTGTGAAATTATTATAAAAAAAAAATGTTTGCCATGAACCTGTATTAAAAAATACTGAAGATAATAACCTGAAAACTGAGAATTTCTCTCTCCGACCCCTTCTACTTTTATTGTCTAGTGAATCCTTCCAGAAATATTCTATATTATTCTATATTTTAACCTACAAATGGAATCATAAATATCACTGGCTTACAACATATTTCTTGTTTACACATGGCCCTGAGGACTGCTGATCATCTGCAGACATATTGCCAACTTCCCTGAACTCCACTAAGCTCATATGACTCTTGATGCCAGGCTCTGTAGTGAGTAGCCACTATGTGCAGCATGCCGTTCTCTCATATGGCAGAGGGCAGAAGCTCGGAGCTGGAGACAGCAACAAATCACAAACAGTTAAAGCTTCTACGTGGATGGTGATGTTCATTCACATTTCATTATGCAAAGCAAATAGCATGGCCAAGCCCAAAGTCACTGGGGCAATAATTACCAGACATTGGATAAACTTCTAAATGAAACTATAAAGCAAAAAGGAAAGCAATAAGTATAACAGAAATATAGAAACCCAAACAGATTAATATCCTAAGGAGTGTTACTAATATTACATTCATTAAATAAAAAGAGGATGGAATAGAGTAAGCACACTTTTGGAAATTATAATATATTAGGAGTAAAAAAAAAAAAGAAGTTTTGAAAGGTGAAATAGAGGCATCTTCCAAATAGGAAGATTGGAGGACTGATAATAGCAGGACCAGGCATCCAGCTAGTGAAAGAGAGGATATAGAAAATGGGAAGGGGAAATTATGAAAAACACACAACATGAAAATTTATTTGAACTGATGAGACAGAAGCCTTAAGTTTGAAAAAATACACTCTCAAAAGGAAACTCAATAAATGTAAGAAGTCCCACACCAAAGCAAATTTTAGAATTTTCAGGGGGTAAAGTGAGGTTCTCAAAGAGTTTCTGCCCGAGGCGAGGGAGTTAGGAGGAAGTTACCTTCAAGGTTCAGAAATCAAAAGAGCAGTAGATTGACAATGGAAACCAGACTCTAATAAAGCCATTCCTTGAAAATTATAAGTGAATCTGACTCTCAGTTTAGAATTCTTTGCTTAGCCACACAGTGAGGTTAAAGAAAATATTTTCAGATCTTTGAAGTTATAGAAAATTTTAATTCTTTGTGAAAGATATAGTAGTGGAGATGTAGTTTAGCTCAAACTTCACTTTTTATAGTAAGAAGAAAATTGAAAAGTTAAAAAAAATAGCTAAATAAACAAGGTATTTAGAAATCACAGGGTTGTCACTGAGGCAGGTATAGGGAGTAAGTAGCATTGGGCATGCCTGCAGCTTATATAGGTGGGCCTGTAGAAAACTGTGTTGTGTGTTAGCCGCTCAGTCGTGTCTGACTCTTTGCGACCCCATGGACTATAGCTTACCAGGTTCCTCTGTCCATGGGATTTTCCAGGCAAGAATACTGGAGTGGGTTGTCATTTCCTTCTCCAGGGAATCTTCCCAACACAGGGATTGAACCTGGGTCTCCTGCATTGCAGGCAGATACATGAGGTTTAAAACTGTGAACTATCATTTTGATAGAAATGATAGGAAATTTTTTAAAAATTTAAAATCTGTATCATTACAGACTATATTCTGTGTTTATACTATGAAAAGATTAAAGTCAGTAGCCTTTTATATATGCCTTTTCATATATTGGAAAAATGATACTTCTGAAAATTAATGAAGGAATGATGCTAAAGCTGAAACTCCAGTACTTTGGCCACCTCATGCGAAGAGTTGACTTATTGGAAAAGACTCTGATGCTGGGAGGGATTGGGGGCAGGAGGAGAAGGGGACGACAGAGGATGAGATGGCTGGAAGGCATCACTGACTCGATGGACGTGAGTCTGAGTGAACTCCGGGAGTTGGTGATGGACAGGGAGGCCTGGCGTGCTGCATTTCATGGGGTCGCAAAGAGTCAGACATGACTGAGCGACTGAACTGAATAAAATTGCTACATACAGAACATGTAGGATGCAGGTAAAGCATTATTTTCAAAGAGGATATTTAGCTCAGAAGAAAGGCTAAAAATTAATTAAGAGGGCATCAAGATCAATGTTAGACAAAAAGAACCTAACTTGAAGAAAGTAGAAGAGAAAGATTTAAGAGCAGAAATTAATGAAATAAAAATAAGGAAGAGAGGAGCAAAAATATTTAAAGGTAGCTTAAAATAGCCTAAGAAGATACATAAATCTAGTTAGCATGTATAGAAAAAAAGTAGCATAGATTCAATTGTTTAGCATTAGGAAATTTGACATAATTTTTTAAATCAAAAATATTAGTGTGTTTATCAAAAGAAGCCAGAATATATTTGCTGGAACTCATCAGGTAACAAAGGACATAAACTCCCAGAAGATATGTGTGTATGTGTGTATGTGTGTGTGTGATGTATACCTGTATATGAATGTATGTGTGTATTATATATTCACACATGTATCTACTGAGTGCTTAATCTGTTTATGTGCATCATAAACATTTGTTAATCTGTTTTGAAATAGATTCTATGATCGCCGCTTTAAAGATAAAGTATTGCGCCAAATGATGTATTTAACTTACATAACTTGCCCAAGGTCAACAGCTAATATAGTGGCAGTCAGAGAACACAAGCAGTTTAATTCAAAACTTTGTACTACTAACCACCACATTATGCTCCTTTTATTTTTTAAATTAAATGTTCAAAAAATATAACACATGCACATGGCTTGAAATTCAAGTGATACGTAGTGATAATTTGTTGGTCGTTCTGTTCCTGTCTCTCTCAGCCCCACTTCTCCTAAGTGGAGAATACAGTTTCCTATGTATTCTTGCAAAACTGCTCCATGCTTTTATAAGCATTTATGTTTATACCATTTAAGAACACAGAAGTTAGCATGTCATATGTATTCTCTACCCTTCTTTTCTCCTTCTTTATATATAAGAGGTCATTTACTATCAGTATATAAGAGCTACATCATTCTTGATAAGGACTTTTTACAGTAGACATGGTAAATTGTTAAGTCATTTCTAATAAAAGCAGGAACAAGTCATTGAAGGTTATGACCATTAGTATACGCTATACTTTTTTCCCAGGTGACGCTAGTGGTAAAGAACCCACCTGACAATGCAGCAGACTTAAGAGACGCAGGTTCAATCCCTAGGTCGGGAAGATCCCCTGGAGAAGGGAATGGCAACCCACTCCAGTATTCTTGCCTGGAAAATCCCATGGACAGAGGAGCCTGGTGGGCTGTGGTCCATAGGGACTCTAAACAATAGAGTCGGACACAACTGAAGTGACTTAGCGTGCATGTACGTAGTATATTTGACAAAGTTTTGGAGATTTTTAGCTAATATATATACTTAAGTACCTAATATGAATATTAGAATTAAAAATTATCTCATTTACAGATGTGATTGTATTAAATTATTGAATATATATAAATATGTTTGAAAATCATTGGCTTTCACATTTTCGTCAGATATCTGGGTCAGAGTTACCTAGTCATTCTTTGCTTTAAGAATAAAATCCTGATTTTGTTTTTCAGATTTCAGTAAGTGGTCTCTCTTGTGGTAATACATACTGAGCATGTATCAGGAGGACATTAGTAACCTTTGTGTTTAGCCGATTCAAACTTAACAGTCGTGCCAAATACTATATAACAAAATAAAACATCTTTGTTTCTGAAATTGGCACCATTTTAGAATATTGGTTAACTTCCCATGATCATCTAAGGCCTAACAACCTTAGAATCAGTGGTTAAGGATCCTGTAGAGTGACAATCATTTGCAAAATGCTAGAAGATATTAACATTTTGAGGAGTGGAAAACAGGATCATAAGACATGGTGACAAAAAGTCAGAGACTTATTCTCTTTATATAAAGTAATCTGTCTTAAATTTCATAGCTAGACTCATTAACTTTTTTATAATATAATTTTTAGTAATTTTGTTAGTTCAGGTTTTACAACAATTACTATACTCTCCTAAGCTTTAAAAACCAAAGTTTTTTGGAGGAAGTCCTAATTTTTCAGTTGTTTAATTAATAAATGAGCTTATATGTTTTAAAAGGCTTATCATCCCAAAATAAATATTGTATACCTTGGATATTCAAATAAAGCATCTAATTTGAGGAAGCAAAGTCAGTTATATGTAAAAATAGGTATAAAATCAGACTTTCTGGCAATTGATTCTTCAGTGTGGTATAAAATTGACAGATGAAATTTATCATGAAGTCCTTTTTCCTCCTGTTTTTGCCCTCAAATTCTGTATCAATAGCAAATATTCTATAATTTGTACTGTATAATGTGACACCAATTAAATTTAGTAATATATTAAAAAAACAAACGTGTTTTGTTTGAATTTCAGGTAATAACCCTTCCCAATAATTTGTATTTTATAGTGCCACTTTTCAGAAATGGTCATTGTCAATATCTTATTATAGTATTATGACCTTGGGGATTTAAAACCAAGTAAAAATGTGAGCAGACTTTCTTATTTAGTTAAGAATTTTAAATCCACTTTTATTCCAAGTAGGAAAAGTCAAAAGTAGATTTACCGTGGAATATGAAGACATCTCGGAGAAGGCAATGGCAACCCACTCCAGTACTCTTGCCTGGAAAATCCCATGGATGGAGGAGCCTGGTGGGCTGCAGTCCATGGGGTCGCTAAGAGTCGGACAAGACTGAGCGACTTCACTTTCACTTTTCACTTTCATGCATTGGAGAAGGAAATGGCAACCCACTCCAGTGTTCTTGCCTGGAGAATCCTAGGGACGGAGAAGCCGGTGGGCTGCCGTCTATGGGGTCACACAGAGTCGGACACTACTGAAGCGACTTAGCAGCAGCAGCAGCGTGAAGACATCTTAACAGTTGACTTATTGAAAAACAGACTGGCCAATTCCATTTATGGAATTGTAACATAAAATTGAGTTAGACACTTGTCTAACTCAATGAAACTAAGCCATGCCCGCAGGGCAACCCGAGACAGGCGGGTCATGGTGGACAGGTCTGACAGAATGTGGTGCACTGGAGAAGGGAATGGCAAACCACTTCAATATTCTTGCCTTGAGAAACCCATGAACAGTATGAAAAGGCAAAATGATAGGATACTGAAAGAGGAACTCCCCAGGTAAGTAGGTGCCCAGCACACTACTAGTGATCAGTGGGGAAATAACGCCAGAAAGAATGAAGGGATGGAGCCAAAGCAAAAACAATACCCAGCTGTGGATGTGACTGGTGATAGAAGCAAGGTCTATACTGTAAAGAGCAATATTGCATAGGAACCTGGAATGTCAGGTCCATGAATCAAGGCAAATTGGAAGTGGTCAAACAAGAGATGGCAAGAGTGAATGTTGACATTCTAGGAATCAGTGAACTAAAATGGACTGGAATGGGTGAATTTAACTCAGATGACCATTATATCTACTACTGCGGGCAGAAATCTCTCAGAAGAAATGAAGTAGCCATCATGGTCAACAAAAGAGTCCAAAATGCAGTATTTGGATGCAATCTCAAAAACGATAGAATAATCTCTGTTCATTTCCAAGGCAAACCATTCAATATCACAGTAATCCAAGTCTGTGCCCCAACCAGTAACGCTGAAGAAGCTGAAGTTGAACGGTTCTATGAAGACCTACAAGACCTTTTAGAACTAACACCCCAAAAAGATGTCCTTTTCATTATAGGGGACTGGAATGCCAAAGTAGGAAGTCAAGAATCACCTGGAGTAACAGGTAAATTTGGCCTTGGAATGCGGAATGAAGCAGGGCATAGACTAATAGAGTTTTGCCAAGAAAATGCACTGGTCATAGCAAACACCCTCTTCCAACAACACAAGAGAAGACTCTATACATGGACATCACCAGATGGTCAACACTGAAATCAGATTGATTATATTCTTTGCAGCCAAAGATAGAGAAGCTCTATACAGTCAACAAAAACAAGACCAGGAGCTGACTGTGGCTCAGATCATGAACTCCTATTACCAAATTCAGACTTAAATTGAAAAAAGTAGGGAAAACCACTAGACCATTCAGGTATGACCTGAATCAGATCCCTTACGATTATACAGTGGAAGTGAGAAATAGATTTAAGGGCCTAGATCTGATAAATAGAGTGCCTGATAAACTATGGAATGAGGTTCGTGACATTGTACAGGAGACAGGGATCAAGACTGTCCCCATGGAAAAGAAATGCAAAAAAGCAAAATGGCTGTCTGGGGAGGCTTTACAAATAGCTGTGAAAAGAAGAGAGGCAAAAAACAAAGGAGAAAAGGAAAGATATAAACATCTGAATGCAGAGTTCCAGAGAATAGCAAGAAGAGGTAAGAAAGCCTTCTTCAGTGATCAGTGCAAAGAAATAGAGGAACATTTCATGTAAAGATGGGCTCGATAAAGGACAGAAATGGTATGGACCTAACAGAAGCAGAAGATATTAAGAAGAGGTGGCAAGAATACACAGAAGAACTGTACAAAAAAGATCTTCACGACCCAGATAATCACAGTGGTGTGATCACTCATCTTGAGCCAGATATCCTGGAATGTGAAGTCAAGTGGGCCTTAGGTAGCATCACTACGAACAAACCTAGTGGAGGTGATGGAATTCCAATTGAGCTATTTCAAATCCTGAAATATGATGCTGTGAAAGTGGTGCACTCAACATTCCAGCAAATTTGGAAAACTCAGCAGTGGCCACAGGACTGGAAAATGTCAGTTTTCACTCCAATCCCAAAGAAAGGCAATGCCAAAGAATGCTCAAACTACCTCACAATTGCACTCATCTCACACGCTAGTAAAGTAATGCTAAAAATTCTCCAAGCTGGGCTTCAGCAATACATGAACCGTGAACTTCCAGATGTTCAAGTTGGTTTTAGAAAAGGCAGAGGAACCAGAGATCAAATTGCCAACATCCGCTGGATCATGGAAAAAGCAAGAGAGTTACAGAAAAACGTCTATTTCTGCTTTATTGACTATGCCAAAGCCTTTGACTGTGTGGATCACAATAAACTGGAAAATTCTGAAAGAAATGGGAATACCAGACCACCTGACCTGCCTCTTGAGAAATCTGTATGCAGGTCAGGCAGCAACAGTTAGAACTGGACATGAAACAACAGACTGGTTTCATATAGGAAAAGGAGTATATTAAGGCTGTATATTGTCACCCTGCTTATTTAACTTCTATGCAGAGTACATCATGAGAAACGCTGGGCTGGTAGAAGCACAAGCTGGAATCAAGATTGCCAGGAGAAATACCAATAACCTCAGATATGCAGATGACACCACCGTTATGGCAGAAAGTGAAGAGGAACTCAAAAGCCTCTTGATGAAAGTGAAAGAGGAGAGCGAAAAAGTTGGCCTAAAGCTCAACATTCAGAAAACGAAGATCATGGCATCTGGTCCCATCACTTCATGGGAAATAGATGGGGAAACAGTGGAAACAGTGTCAGACTTTATTTTAGGGGGCTCCAAAATCACTGCAGATGGTGATTGCAGCCATGAAATTAAAAGACGCTTACTCCTTGGAAGGAAAGTTATGACCAACCTAGATAGCATATTCAAAAGCAGAGACATTACTTTGCCAACTAAGGTCCATCTAGTCAAGGCTATGGTTTTTCCTATGGTCATGTATGGATGTGAGAGTTGGACTGTGAAAAAGGCTGAGCGCCGAAGAATTGATGCTTTTGAACTGTGGAGTTGGAGAAGACTCTTGAGAGTCCCTTGGACTGCAAGGAGATTCAACCAGTCCATTCTGAAGGAGATCATTCCTGGGATTTCTTTGGAAGGGATGATGCTAAAGCTGAAACTCCAGTACTTTGGCCACCTCGTGCGAAGAGTTGACTCATTGGAAAAGACTCTGATGCTGGGAGGGATTGGGGGCTGGAGGAGAAGGGGACGACAGAGGATGAGATGGCTGGATGCCATCACTGACTCAGTGGACGTGAGTCTGGTGGATGGGAGTTGGTGATGGACAGAGAGGCTGGCGTGCTGCGATTAATGGGGTCTCAAAGAGTCGGACACGACTGAGCAACTGAACTGAACATAAAATTTCATCCAACAGTTCTATGTTTAAAGAGGTTTTCCTAGTCTAATAGATATTCTTTACTAACTTTATTGGGGCTTCCCAAGGGTGGCTCAGCAGTAAAGAATTCACCAGCCAAGCAGGAGACATGGGTTTAATCCCTGGGTTGGGAAGATCCAAGGAGAAGAAAATGGCTACCGATTCCAGTATCCTTGCCTGGGAAATCCCTTGGACAAAGGAGCCTGGGTTGCAGAGTTGGACATGACTTAGCGACTAAATAACAACAAAAACTTGATTACTGTGAACACATATGCCCTTTTTTTTTTTTAATCAATGAATTCCTAATGAAAATAGAGAAATGTTATATTATTTATAGCTAAATTCTTTAGTATCAGTCAGAATTGTTTCAGATTCTTGTACTGTTTTTACATTTACTGTCCCAGTAATCTATCATTCTCTTAAAAAAATAAGTATTTATTGATCCCTTCAGCCAGAATGTCCGATTAAAAAAAAAAATACTATCACAAATGTCTGTTCAGTGGACCTTCAACTGAGTTGTTTGGTTTTATTTTCCTAGCATGATTCAGAATGTGGTACTTTGTTTAGTTGTGACTTTGCTGCAAACGTCTGAAATTTTTACTTGAAATTACTTTCCAAACCAGTTTGAGGCATATAAGGAAATTAGCTTAATTACTTCATAGGCACAATTAGTGTTTTGTCTAGAAATAGATTGCAATTTTTTATTCACATAATCTGCAGACTTCAACTTTTTATGACTTGGACCTTTCCAAAAAGCAAATTCAGTTTTGGAAGGTGAAGATTTGACTTTGTGAACATCCAAAAGGATATGTCAGAAAGTCAAGAACATTTTGAACAATGTCAGTGTCATTGCTCTGCAAGCTTTCCAAAATGTCAGTTTGAAGCATTAGGATATAAAAGTTTTGATATAAGTGGCTAATTACTTTATGGTCATATTATATTTCTGATTTATTAGATTCCCACGCTATAGATTCTTTTATAAATAGGCACTTTGAAGGGATCAGTTACAAAGTCAACATTTTTGGGGTTTTTTGTGACTGGATTTATAAAATGTAGAATGGAATTATTGTTTTGTCATGCATCTGAATTTAGTAGATGACACTAGATAATAGTGATAAGGTTTTTTCTGTTATGAAAGAAAGTATAGTTGATGGTTAAACAACACAGGTTTGAACTGCATGGGTCCACTTATACTGAGATGGTTTTCAGTAGTAAATAGAGTACCTCACAGTCCAAGGTTGGTTGAATTTGGAGATGTGGAGAAACTGCAGATATGGAAGGCCCCTATCCCAGTGGTGCCTCTGGAGGCGTTAGTTGCTTTTATTGTGCTTGCTGAGGCTGTGCATGGGACTTCCCTGGTGGCCCAGATGGTAAAGCGTCTGTCTACAATGCAGGAGACCCAGGTTCAATCCCTGGGTTGGGAAGATCCCCTGGAGAAGGAAATGGCAATCCACTCCAGGACTATTGCCTGGAAAATCCCATGGACAGAGGAGCCTGGTAGGCTGCAGTCCATGGGTCACAAAGAGTCAGACATGACCGAGCAACTTCACTATAGGCTGTGCATATACTAAAATTGGAACAATACAGAGAAGATTATCATGGCCCTGCGCAAGGAAGACATGCAAATTTGTGAATCGTTTCATGGTTTTTTGGGTTACTCAGGTGGTTCAGTGGTAAAGAATCTGCCTGCCAAGGCAGGAGACCCAGGGTTCGATCCCTGGGTTGGGAAGTTCCCCTGGAGAAGGAAATGGCAACCTACTCCAGTATTCTTGCCTGGGAAATCCCATGAATGGAGGAGCCTGGTGGGCTACAATCCATGGGATCACAAATAGTCAGACACGACTTAGCAACTAAGCACCTATAAATTATAGGTGGATTAACCCCTGTATTATTCAAGGGTCAGCTGTATATATGTTTGTAAAAACTCTCATTTTGCATAAAAAAAAGAATGTCTTTATGTGTATAACTGAGTCACTGTACTGTACAGCAGAGATTGGCACAACATTGTAAATCAACTGTACTTCAATTAAAAAACCTATTTTATCTAAATTGATTTTGCTCTTATATAGCAATAGAATATGTATTCAGGTTGTATTTTTATTTGCATTTAATAATTATTGGTTAAAATTTATTTCTTTAATATTCTTAGATTTCAGGAAAGGATCAATCTGTGTGGTATAATTGGCAGAGAGCATGAATTTTGGATTAAACAGACCTAAGTTTTTAATCTTATTCTTACTACTTACTAATTGTGTGACCTTGGGCAAGTTATTTAACTTTAGGGTTAGTTTCTTCATCTCACAAAATGGAGACAATGTCTGCCCAACTAAATATTTTTAAAGCACCAGTGCATAATAGCCAGTCATACATCGAATATATTTATTTCTTTTCCTGCTTTTCGTGTATTGGTGATTTGAAACTCACTAGTAAAATTAAAGAACGTTCTTAGCAGTCACTCTAAACATGACTTTAAGGTTTCCTTTAGGATTAGTTTGCCATTTATTTTAGTAAATACTGTATTCTATACATTGCCAAGAGGAGTGTTTGAGAAACGAAGGAATGATTTGAACATTGTCAATAGCTATGAATTAATGCTTAATGACATACTTCTGATAACTTGTACTTAATATCTCCATGAAAGTATTTTCATTTATCTTCAATCACAGGTACAGGAACCTTAAAGATAGATTTTGTTGGCGAACTGAATGATAAAATGAAAGGTTTCTACAGAAGTAAATACACTACCCCTTCTGGAGAGGTGCGCTATGCTGCTGTCACACAGTTTGAGGTATGGTATTCTTTAAAATACGAGCTTCCCAGGTGGCGCTAGTGGTAAAGGGTCCGCCTGCCAATGCAGGAGACGCTAAGAGATGCTGGTTCAGTCCCTGGGTTGAAAAGATCCCCTGGAGAAGGAAATGGCCACCTGCTGCAATATTCTTGTCTGGAGAACCCCATGGACAGAGGAGCCTGGTGGGCTACGGGCAGTGGGGTTGCAAGGAGTTGGACATGACTGATGCGACTTAGCACGCATGCATTCTTTAAAATATTATGATCTTGGGACTTCTCTCGTGGACCTGTGATTGAGAATCTGCCTGCCAGAGGCTTCCCTGGTGACTCAGTAGTAAAGAATCCATCTGCTGGTGGAGAAGACATGGGTTCTATTCCTGATCTGGGAAGATTCCACATGCTGTGGAACAGCTGAACCCATGCACCACAACTATTGAGCCTGTGCTCTAGAACCCAGGAGCCACAACTGCTGAGCCTGCCTGCCACAGCTGCTGAAGCCTGGGCACCCTAGAGCCTTCACGTCACATCAAAGAGTAGCCACAACTTGAGAAAAGTCCTTGCAGCAACAAAAACAAAGCACAACCAAAAATAAATAATGAAATAAAATTATTTTTTTAAAAACAGAAAGAAAGGATCTCCTGCCAATGCAGGGGACATGGGCTTGGTCCCTGGTCCAGGTGCTAAGATTCCGCATGCTGCAGGGCAACAAAGTCCGTGCACCACAACTGCTGAGCTAGCACCCTGGAGCCCATGCTCTGCAGTAACAGAAGCCATGGCGGTGAGCAGCTTGCACACCATAACCAGAGAGTAGCCCCCGATGGCCACAAGTAGAGAAAGCCCACATCAGCAATGAAGAGCCCACGTGCCACAACAAAGACCCAGGGCAGCCAAAAAAAAATCACGATCTTCAGTGAGACATTCTCACGAAGGTCTGTTCTCTTATTCGCCTGATTATTTGAGGCTAGATGCCTGTAACCGTAATTGTATTAATGATTTTGAAATTTTTATTCTGTATTCGGTTATCTTTATTATACAGGGGAGAGAATTAGGGATGTGGGCTGGGGAATGATATTTTTGTAACAGTATCAGTATTAATTTAGTAGGAAAAGCCACAGATACAAAGTATAAAAGCAGTCCAGGTGTTGAAGTTTTTTTACCAGTATGTATGCGTATATAGCTATACACAGATATATGTGGATTTTATATACATATGTATATATGTAAATATAATTTTGTTACCTGTGTGTATGTGTGTATGTGAGAGTATGATTCCAGTGCTTATCTCTAACCCTTTTGAGCATTTCTTCATCTTGGAATGATTTGTTGGAGTGTGTCTCCAAATGATTTTTAAAGGGAGAGTATGTAGGTGGTATACTTCATAAGTATTGGGATATCAGGAAATCTTTCATTTGCCTTTATATACAACCAGTTTTACTGAACATATAAAAGATTTGTTGGGGGAGGGGGAAGAAAAAAAGAGCAGCCCCTGACATAAGTTGTTCTAGCACTGAAGCTAATACATGTTGTTTTCCTGTTGGATGTAAACAGAGTGCCAACCTCAGCAAGGTTACTACTTTGACACCATGATAAGGTGAGACAAAACAAGGCCCCTTCGTAATTTCCTCCAAGCACAGACAAAAACAAGGTCATTTTGTTCATTACAGAAGACAAACAACTCTCTTTCTTGGTTAAAATGAGTGACTGCTACTTTTTTTTTTACCAAATGCAGTCTTAGGCTTGCTCTAGTTTGCCCTCTTTATATTCACAGAAAAGATAATACTCGCTGATAAAATTGCCTCCACTTTCTGACAGCACTCAACTTAGAATTCTCATCACAGAGTAGTTTCTTACCTTTTAACTGAGACACCCTATAGTTTCTTTGGAGTGAGTTTTCCCTTGACAAGCCCAACTTCTTCAATAAGAGTGATTCAATTGGCTTACAGTTTTTCTCTTTCAGAGGTACATAAATGTTGGTCTAGGGACCACCCTGGTGGTCCAGTGGCTACGACTCTGAGCTCCTGATGTGTGGGGCCTATCGGTTTGATTCTTGGCTAGGGAACTAGATTCGTTGTGCTGCAACTGAAGATCTCGCATGCTGCAACTAAGACCTGGCACTGCCAAATAAATAAGTATTAAAGAAACCCAGAAACGCTGGACTGGAAGAAACACAAGCTGGAATCAAGATTGCCAGGAGAAATATCAATCACCTCAGATATGCAGATGACACCACCCTTACGGCAGAAAGTGAAGAGGAGCTAAAAAGCTTCTTGATGAAAGTGAAAGAGGAGAGCGAAAAAGTTGGCTTAAAGCTAAACATTCAGAAAACGAAGATCATGGCATCTGGTCCCATCACTTCATGGGAAGTAGATGGGGAAACAGTGGAAACAGTGTCAGACTTTATTTTTGGGGGCTCCAAAATCACTGCAGATGGTGACTGCAGCCATGAAATTAAAAGACGTTTATTCCTTGGAAGAAAAGTTATGACCAACCTAGATAGCATATTCAAAAGCAGAGACATTACTTTGCCGACTAAGGTCCGTCTAGTCAAGGCTATGGTTTTTCCAGTAGTCATGTATGGATGTGAGAGTTGGACTGTGAAGAAGGCTGAGCGCTGAAGAATTGATGCTTTTGAACTGTGGTGTTGGAGAAGACTCTTGAGAGTCCCTTGCACTGCTAGGAGATCCAACCAGTCCATTCTGAAGGAGATCAGCCCTGGGATTTCTTTGGAAGGAATGATGCTAAAGCTGAAACTCCAGTACTTTGGCCGCCTCATGCGAAGAGTTGACTCATTGGAAAAGACTCTGATGCTGGGGGGGGATTGGGGCAGGAGGAGAAGGGGACGACAGAGGATGAGATGGCTGGATGGCATCACGGACTCGATGGACGTGAGTCTGGGTGAACTCCAGGAGATGGTGATGAACAGGGAGGCCTGGCGTGCTGCGATTTATGGGGACGCAAAGAGTCGGACATGACTGAGCGACTGAACTGAACTGAACTGAAAGAAACCCAATATAGTTCAGGTTAATATGAAAATTTTTTTAATGTAAAAAAACTTTGCTTCATTGTAGCTCCTGACTCCTTCATGTTATTATTGTCATAAAAATTTGATCTTTATATAGTATTAATACATCTAAGCCTGTCAGTCATTTTCTAATTATTACCTTATACAGTTGCCTTTTAAAGACAGAGTTAAAGACAAAACAGAAAAGAATTACAAATAAAAATGTTTATGGGAATTCCCTGGTAGGCTAGTGGTTAGGACTTTCTACTACAGGGAGCGGGTCAGGGTTCAATCCCTTGTTGGGGACCTAAAATCCTGTGAGCTGTGTGGTACAGCCAAAAATGAAAAACAGACAAAACCCAAATAAAAATATTTATGCTGTCTTTATAATTCCTATGTGTTCCCCTTCATGGTGTTCTCCATTTCTTTGTATGGATTGGAGTTACATTTACTGTATTTCACTTGAGCTTACAGGACTTCTTTCAGTACTTCTTATAAGGCAGGTCTGCTAATGATAAGTTTTCTGTCTTTTGGCACAGCCTAATAAATAAATAAAAATAAATATTTAAAAATATGTTGTTCGAAACTCTTTTACATCTCATTTTGTCAAATAGGAGGAGTCAGACTAAAATGGGTCTTCTCCCTTTGTAGAGTAACACAATTTAAAATTTTGCTGTATTTTCTTTGTGATTGCTTTTTAAATTATTTCTTTGTACCTAAAAATTTTTACCAGGTGTTCACTGTTCATTAACTTTTAATAATTGGTGAACCCTACTCGGGAGAAGGCAATGGCACCCCACTCCAGTACTCTTACCTGGCAAATCCCATGGGCAGAGGAGCCTGGTGGGCTGCAGTCCATGGGGTGGCTAAGAGTCTGACATGACTGAGCAACTTCACTTTCACTTTTCTCTTTCATGCCTTGGAGAAGGAAATGGCAACCCACTCCAGTGTTCTTCCCTGGAGAGTCCCAGTGACAGCGGAGCCTGGTGGGCTGCCATCTGTGGGGTCGCACAGAGTCGGACACAACTGAAGTGACTTAGCAGCAGCAGCAGCAGCAGAACACTACTCACATTCAGATTCAGATCTTTCGTCAGTATAGCAGTATTTTCTTCTGTTGGCATCTTCATTATGTTTCTGCTCTGATCTCTTCTTCAGGAACATTTAATAATAGATTTAGCTCTAGTGTCTATCCCCTAAATGTACCTTTGATTGCTTTTATCACCTGTCCTTTGTTTGTTTTTTGCTTAATATATATACTATTGAAGTATAATTGACTTACAGTGTTTCAGGTGCACAGCAAGGTGATTCAGTTATGCATATATTATTTTTGAAATTATTTTCCATTATAGTTTATTATAAGATATTGACTATAATTCCTTGTACTATACAGTAAACCTTTGTTGCTTATTTCATCTTCCTAATTAGAAATGTAGCAATCTGTTCATACTAAGTCAAACAAATGGAATCAAAATATCATAAATTTTTAGGTAGGCAAAAATTCATAAGTTTTCTAAAATCTATATATCATATATTATTTATGTATGTGTACACATAAGCTTTTTTACTATGCTTGATAAAGGCTTGAGAAAGAACATTTAAAAAAAAGAAAAAGATGGAGAAATTGGAAAACATAAACTAAATGAAATGGGAGGACTGAATGTGAAATAGAAAAAGTAAACTAGATAAAAGATCATCATATAGTCCAGTTGTTTTTAAACATGACTGCTCATTAGAAGCATACCTGGAGCTCTGGAGGAAAAAATGCAATACCTGGGCATTTGTATTTTTCAAAAAATTTCAAGATAATTCTGATAAGCATCTGGATTTTAAAAAGTGATTACAGGTTTTTCTGTAAAATTATAGTTTTGTTTGGTGATATAGAGTACTATTAATTTTCTGTTGACCAATCATGATACAGTGGTATAAAGTGAGTAATAGTTACATAATCACCATAGTAAAAGGTGTTTATCAGTTTTCCCAACCAATAGCCAGACAAAAAATAGATAATTATAATTTTAAGCCATAAGTGGTACTGGGAAAACTGGTCAACCACTTGTAAAAGAATGAAACTAGATCACTTTCTAACACCACACACAAAAATAAGCTCAAAATAGATTAAAGATCTAAATGTAAGACCAGAAACTACAAAACTCCTAGAGGAGAACATAGGCAAAACACTCTCCGACGTAAAGCACAGCAGGATCTTCTATGATCCACCCCTCAGAATTTTGGAAATAAAAGCAAAAATAAACAAATGGGATCTAATTAAAATTAAAAGCTTCTGCACAACAAAGGAAACTATAAGCAAGGTGAAAAGACAGCCTTCTGAATGGGAGAAAATAATAGCAAATGAAGCAACTGACAAACAACTAATCTCAAAAATATACAAGCAACTTACGCAGCTCAATTCCAGAAAAATAAACGACCCAATCAAAAAATGGGCCAAAGAACTAAATAGACATTTCTCCAAAGAAGACATACGGAAGGCTAACAAACACATGAAAAGATGCTCAACATCACTCATTGTTAGAGAAATGCAAATCAAAACCACAATGAGGTACCACTTCACACCAGTCAGAATGTCTGCGATCCAAAAGTGTGCAAGCAATAAATGCTGGAGAGGGTGTGGAGAAAAGGGAACCCTCCTACACTGTTGGTGGGAATGCAAACTAGTACAGCCACTATGGAGAACAGTGTGGAGATTCCTTAAAAAATTGCAAATAGAACTGCCTTATGACCCAGCAATCCCACTGCTGGGCATACACACTGAGGAAACCAGAAATGAAAGAGACACATGTACCTCAATGTTCATCGCAGCACTGTTTATAATAGCCAGGACATGGAAACAACCTAGATGTCCATCAGCAGATGAATGGATAAGAAAGCTGTGGTACATATACACAATGGAGTATTACTCAGCCATTAAAAAGAATACATTTGAATCAGTTCTAATGAGGTGGATGAAACTGGAGCTGATTATACAGAGTTAAGTAAGCCAGAAAGAAAAACACCAATACAGTATACCAACACATATATATGGAATTTAGAAAGATGGCAATGATGACCCTGTATGCAAGACAGCAAAAGAGACACAGATGTGTAGAGTGGACTTTTGGACTCAGAGGGAGAGGGAGAGGGTGGGATGATTTGGGAGAATGGCATTGAAACATGTATACTATCATGTAAGAAACGAATCGCCAGTCTATGTCCGATGCAGGATACAGGATGCTTGGGGCTGGTGCACTGGGATGACCCAGAGAGATGTTATGGGGAGGGAGGTGGGAGGGGGGGTTCATGTTTGGGAAGGCATGTACACCCGTGATGGATTCATTTCAATGTATGGCAAAACCAATACAGTATTGTAAAGTAAAATAAAGTAAAAATTTAAAAAAAAAAAGCCATATTGGGAACATGATTAACTTAACAATATAAAATAGTTCCATACAGTTTGGGGGGGCCAAGCACAGTGATGTAAGTGGAAGTACATACATGCACATGTTTTCATCTGCCTAGCCAGTGTATGTCTTTCGGTTGGTGCATTTAATCCATTTACATTTAAGGTAATTATCAGTATGTATGATCTTACTTTTCTTAATTGTTTTGGGTTTATTTTTTGAAGGTCTTATCCTTCTCTTGTGTTTCCTTCTTAAAGTTCCTTTAGCATTTGTTGTAAACCTGGCTTGGTGGTGCTGAATTCTCATAACTTTTGTTTGTCTGGAAAGCTTTTGATTTCTCCATCAACTCTGAAGGAGAGTCTTTCTGGGTATTCTTGGTTGTAGGTTCTTCCCTTTCATCACTTTAAATATATCATGCTGTTTGCTTCTGTCTTGTGGAGTTTCTATTGAGAAACCAGCTGATAGCCTGATGGGAGTTCCCTTATATGTTATTTGTTATTTTTCTCTTGTTGCTTTTAATATTTTCTCTTTGTCTTGAATTTTTGTCAGTTTGATTACTATCTGTCTCAGTGTGTTCCTCCTTGGGTTTTTCCTTCCTGGGACTCTCTGTGCTGCCTGGACTTGGTTAACTGTTTCCTTTCCCATGTTAGGGAAATTTTCAGCTATTACTTCAGATATTTTCTCAGGTCCTTTTTCTCTCCCTCCTCCTTCTGGGACTCCTATAATGTGAATGTTGGTGCATTCAGTGTTGTCCCAGAGGTCTCTTAGGCTGTCTTCATTTCTTTTCATCCTTTTTTCTATATTCTGTTATACAGCAGTGGTTTCCACCATTCTGTCCCTCCAGGTCATTTATCTCTTCTTTTGCCTCAGTTATTCTGCTCTGATTCCTTCTAGTATATCATTCATCTGCTTTTTGTTCTTGTAGGTCTTTGGTAAACATTTCTTGCATCTTCATTGTTTTCACGAGATCCTGGATCATCTTCATTATCATTTTTTTGAGTTCTTTTTCTGGAAGGTTGCCTATCTCCACTTCATTTAGTTGTTTTTCTGGGGTTTTATCCTGTCCTTTCATCTGTGATACAACTTTCTGCTTTTTCATCGAGATTAACTTTCTGTTTGGTTATGGTTTTTGTCTTAGCTGCTGTGGGACTGTGCTTTTTGCTTCTTCCATCTGCCCTCTGATGGAGGAGGCTAAGAGGCTTGTGTAAGCTTCCTGATGGGAGGGACTGGCAGTGAGAAAAACTGGGTCTTGCTCTGGTGGGCAGGGCCTTGCTCAGTAAAGCTTTAATCCAATTATCTGCCGATGGGTGTGGTAGCACTCCCTCCCTGGTAGTTGTTTGCCCTATGGTAGGGTTAATGGCAAATTCCAAGAGGGTTTACTATGCCGAGGGAGGGGCCTTCCTGGCCTGATGCTGCCAGTGCCCCTGTCCCTGTGGTGAGCCCCTGTCAACCCATACCTCCACAGGAGACCTTCCAACACTAGCAGGTAGCTGTGGTTCAGTCTCCTGTGGGGTCACTGCTCCTTTCCTCTGGGTCTTGGTGTGTGCAAGATTTTGTTTGTGCCCTCCAAGACTGGAGTCTCTGTTTCCCCTAGTCCTGTGGAAGTCCTGTAATCAAATCTCGCTGACCTTCAAGGCCAGATTTCCTGGGGATTCCCAGTCCCTTTGTCCAATACCCAGGCTGGGAAGCCTTACTTGGGGTTCAGAACCTTCACCATAGTGCAAGAACTTCTTTGGTTCTCCAGTTTGTGGGTCACCCACAGCTAGATACAACTAGAGAGAAGCCCACCTACCACCCCAAAAGATCCTGTGTGCAGCAACTAAGGCCCAATGCAGCCAGACAGATCAATAAACTTAGGTCTTACTATCCATGTCACTCATTTAATTTCCTCTAGTATAAACTCATTTATTTAGTGCTGCTCCTAATTTGAATTTTTCTGTGTATTTTTTCCTTACAGTCTACTTAACTTTTTCAAACATCTTATTTACTGTTTAGTAGAATTCATAATTTATTTAATTTCTTTGACAGTGCAGTCAGACATGTTACAAGTTTCCTTCGAGAAATCCTTTTCTAAAAAATATTTATTTATTGGCTGTGCTGGGTCTTCGTTGCTGTGCAGGCTTTTCTCTAGTTGTGGTCAGCCTGGGCTACTCTCTAGGTGTGGTGCGCAGGTATTGCTGTGGCTCTCCTGTTGCAGAGCACAGGCTCTAAGGCACACGGGCTCAGTAGTCACAGCTCCTGCGCTCTGGAGCACAGGCTCCGTAGCTGTGGCACAGGGGGCTTGTTGCTCCATGGCACATGGGATATTCTCAGATCAGGGATCAAACCCTTGTCTCCTGCATTGGCAGGCGAATTCTTTACCACTGAGCCACCAAGGAAGCCCCAAGAAATCCTTTTTCAGAAGTATATGTTTCCCTGGCAGGCCAGTGGTTAAGATTCCACACTTCTACTGCTGGGGACATGAGTTTGATCCCTGATGGGGAACTAAGATTCCACATGCTGTTCCGGCACCCCCCCAAAAAAAGAAACAAAAATTAAGAAGCAACAGTTAGAACCGGACATGAAACAACAGACTGGTTCAAAATTGGGAAAAGAGTACGTCAAGGCTGTATATTGTCACCCTGCTTATTTAACTTATACACAGAGTACAGCATGCAAAATGCCGGGCTAGATGAAGCACAAGCTGAAATCAAGATTGCCGGGAGAAATATCAATAACCTCAGGTATGGAGATGACACCACCCTAATGGCAGAAATTGAAAAGGAACTTAAGAGCCTCTTGATGAAGGTGAAAGAGGAGAGTGAGAAAACTGGCTTACAACTGAACATTCAAAACACTAAGATCATGGCATCCGATCCCATCACTTCATGGCAAATAGATGGGGAAACAGTGACAAGACTTTATTTTCTTGGGCTCCAAAATCACTGCAGACAGTGACTGAAGCCATGAAATTAAAAGATGCTTGCTCCTTGGAAAAAAAAGCTATGACAGACCTAGACAGTGTATTAAAAAAGCAGAGACATCACTTTGCCAACAAAGGTCCGTATAGAGTTGGACCATGAAGAAGGCTGAGCACCGAAGAATTGTTGCTTATGAGCTGTGGTGCTAGAGAAGACTCTTTTGAGAGTCCTTGGCCAGCAAGGAGATCAAATCAGTCAATCCTAAAGGAAATCAACCCTGAATATTCACTGGAAGAACTGATACTGAAGCTCTAATACTTTGGCCACCTGATGGGAAGAGCCAGCTCACTAGAAAAGACCCTGATGCTGGGAAAGATTGAGGGCAGGAGGAGAAGGGGGCAACAGAGGATGAAATGATTAGATGGCATTATCGACTCAATGGACATGAGTTTGAGCAAACTCTGGGAGATAGTGAAGGACAGGGAAGCCTAGTGTGCTGCAGTCCATTGGGTCGCAGAGAGTCGGACGTGACTGAGGGGCTCAACAACAACAGTATGCCTTCTCTACCTCTGCGTATTTTGTTTGTTCTTTTTAAGATACAGAGTCTTGTCAGCAGTTCTATTTCTGTTTTACTAAAGATTCTTTCTTTTATAACTGATATTCTGCTGCACCACTAAATCTTATTTTGCTTTAAAGTTTATTACTCTCTTGTATGTTTACAGAAAGAATGAGATCTCTTTAAATAAGTGGGTCAAATGCTGACAGTTTTATGTGTTGTATATGAAAGTGCTACCTTGTATTTTCTTTGTAATCAGTGCCTAGCTTACTGCCTAGCATTAAGTGGAAAATAAATATTTGAAAAAGTGAATGAATGAATGATAGAAAGAATGGTTGTTACATGAAATAGTCCGGTAGGTTCATTCAGTGATAGTTCATATTTCATATTCTCTTTTTAAGGCTACTGATGCTCGGAGAGCTTTTCCTTGCTGGGATGAACCTGCCATCAAAGCAACTTTTGATATTTCATTGGTTGTTCCTAAAGACAGAGTAGCTTTATCAAACATGGTATGTATGTGTTAATGAGCATTCTTATATTTTGAATAAGCATTTAGCATATTTTGTTTGCTGATTACATGGGATAGCATGGAACTACCTAGTCACCCAGCACAGTACTTGACACATAATGGGAGCACAAATGTTAGTGTTCTTAGTTTCTTGTAAGCCCTCTCTTTTTTTAATTGCCTCATTTGGGGAGTTTTCCCGCACCCTGGAAGAAATTCCTTGTAAGCTATGTTAATAAGATTACCTGCTTCCTTTAATTTGGAAATCTAAGTAAGAAATGAACTTAATAACTATTACCTGAGAGAAAAAAAATCTGATACTCTTACTAAATGCCAAAAGTTATAGCCACATAATGAAGTGTATTTAGGTTTTAACTGATTGTGTTCTTGGATGTGCTCCCTTCACTGATGTCATTGAATGTCATTCATAGTAGAATAAGCATTTACTACTTGAAATGTGTTGTCTAAGACTGCCTTATTTAAGACATAGAGTAACCGGTAGACTATAATAGGAGTCTAGGGAACTTGGAAACACCTACTGGACCTGAAATAACTGGCTTTGCTTCCTTTATTAGTGGAGAGAATTCCATAGGTTCTCTTCTTAAAGATGCTTTTCTCAAATATTCTTAGAGAGGAAGCTAATAAATTACACTGAAATGTTCATTTGCAGTTTAATGCAAATGAATTTATCAGATCAGTTCTTGAATAAGTCTTACTTGGAAGAAAAAATAGCAAGAACTTGAAACTGAGAGCCTGAATAGGAAAAAGAGGGAAATTAGGGAACTCTGAAAGTAAATGAGATCTGTCACAAATTTGCTTAGAGCCAACCTTCATACAGAATATGCTCTAAATCTAGAAATCTGTGCCCTTTGAAATGTCCAGTTTCACAACTACATTTTATTTTCATTAATATTTCTTGTCTTCTATCCTTCGTTCACTTAAAAGTATTAAGGTCTTAAAATATCCCAATACCTGTTATGTTAATAGGTATTCAAGAAAAGTTACTTCTTTTACCTTACAAATCCTTGGTAGTTTTAACACTTGAGCTCCAACTTCTTAGTATGTATGCTTTATCAGTTCACTTTCTTAGCAGGAAAAGTCTTGAGAGTATAATAGTACTGGGTAAATTAGGATAGAGAAGTAAGCAGTGCTGGAAAGGGGGAAGGAAAGGTTACAAAGCCTACAGTTTGGGGGTAGTGTTTGCTTTAAGGTATTTAATGTAAATCTGTTAAATTTTCCTTTTTTTCCCTTAAGAATGTAATTGATCGGAAACCATACCCTGATGATGAAAATGTAGTGGAAGTGAAGTTTGCTCGCACACCTGTCATGTCTACATATCTGGTGGCATTTGTTGTGGGTGAATATGACTTTGTAGAAACAAGGTCAAAAGATGGTGTGTGTGTCCGTGTTTACACCCCTGTTGGCAAAGCAGAGCAAGGAAAATTTGCGTTAGAGGTAAATGTACTTGAAGAGGATTGTTCCAACAGTCCATAACTCCAGGTTGGGGAATTTACATTTCTGATCAATTATTAGTACAATTATTTATAATCTAATCTGAAATATCTTGTGCTACTTTGGTTTTACTTTTAATAGACTCTTGGAACTAGCAACTTTGGTGTTAACATTTTGAAAGATAATAATTAAGAGAATATTAGAATGGAATTTATTAACCTAGAGAGTGGGGAGGGGGGAACATACATAATTGTACTTTTCATACTGAGTTATAAATGGATTAAAGTTTGGCTGACATATACAAAGCTTAGGGCTAAAGCAGTCTCTGGAGGTGGAGGTCCCCCAGGGTTGGTTTCTTGTAACTTGAGATATTTGGCTTGCAACTGGATTCCTTTGTGGATTTCTGTAGGAATGGCAATAGGATTTATCAGATGGTTCTTTTCTTTATACTTTTATAGGTTGCTGCTAAAACTCTGCCTTTTTATAAGGACTACTTCAATGTTCCTTATCCTCTACCTAAAATTGATCTCATTGCTATTGCAGACTTTGCAGCTGGTAAAGTAAATTTCATTTTATTGATAAGTTGTAATAACTTTTATTTTGAATTTTATGATTTTTCAAGAAGAAGTATGTATAAATATTAATAAATGTTTATATTTTATTTTATGAAGGTGCCATGGAGAACTGGGGCCTTGTTACTTATAGGTATGTTAATGATGTATTACCCTGCCTTGTCTTTTAAATCACTGATTTCATGAGTGCTTCACTCCTAATTACAGTTCAGTAGCTTCTGCTTTGTGATCTGCCATAAATTTTCCTACCTTCCCCCATTTCCTTGAACATTTCAAGAATGCAGATGAACACTCTCTGGTGCTACTATCTGAGAGTGTAAGATTTTTAAGTGAGCATCTGGCATTAGTAGTATTTCTAGATGTATTTTTGGCTGAGTTTCTCATTTCAGTGCCTTCTCTTCCTCCTGGTAGTTACATACTTATATATCCAGCTTGAAGAACTTCCCCCGATTTAATGTCTTCTAGCCAAGTTCTCGGAGAAGGTGATGGCACCCCACTCCAGTACTCTGGCCTGGAAAATCCCATGGACGGAGGAGCCTGGTAGGCTGCAGTCCATGTGGTTGCGAAGAGTCGGACACGACTGAGCAACTTCACTTTCACTTTTCACTTTCATGCATTGGAGAAGGAAATGGCAACCCACTCCAGTGTTCTTGCCTGGAGAATCCCAGGGACGGGGGAGCCTGGTGGGCTGCCGTCTATGGGGTCGCACAGAGTCGGACACAACTGAAGCGACTGCAGCAGCAGCAGCAGCCAAGTTCTTACGTGTCTGTCACCACTGTACAAACATGTGGGTTGTATAATTTTAAAAGCAATGTCTGTAAACAAGTTTTGGCCTTCTACTTTGAATTGCCTTCTTCGATGAGCTAAGTTTTGGACAGTCTGTTCAGTGTTCTTTTTGGGACTGTGGAATGCATCTTCCTCCAGCTTGCCACTTCTCTGCTTTTAATGGAAGAACTGTCTTCTCTTTCTGTCTAGCACAGTAATCCCTAATCCTTTAGACAGTTTTTCTAAAATTTCAGGCAGCTATCCTATAAACAAACTGACAATTAAACTTGCGTCACATCTTTGATCTTCTCTTGTGTAAATTCAATTGGAGTAGTCTTTAATCTTCCCAGAACTTTTTCTATCCTGTGTACTCCAAGGAAATGTTTTCTTGACATCTTTAAAGCCTAACTTGACCATCTTATTTACTATTTGAATCTCCCTCCCCCACTTCTGCATGCCTGCTTTTATTGAAATACTTTTATTTAAAAAAAAAAATTTTTTTTTTAAACACAGGGAGACTGCATTGCTTATTGATCCAAAAAACTCCTGTTCTTCATCACGCCAGTGGGTTGCTCTGGTTGTGGGACATGAACTCGCCCATCAATGGTTTGGAAATCTTGTTACTATGGTATTTAATATTTTTAAGTGCTCAAATATATTTTTTTCCTGCTACACCTTATGTTGGCTAAATAGTATTTCAGGTTTGGCTGGCACATTGTACCAAAAAAGTTTTTTTGATAGAAAAACTTTATTTTGAAAAGTTTTTATCAGGATATCCATGTTAATTAAGAACATACAAGTAATCTTTATTCAACAGAAAATACTACCTAAACTGTTCTAAATACTGCCTGCAAATGGGGCAAGTCATGATATTAATTTGGGTGAAAGGAAGAGATTCCACTTAGATAGACAATTTCCATGCAGTGAGATTCAGACTAACTGAAGTTTTTTGTGTCATATGTCACTAGCTGTAAAGTAACCTGATGAATAGCAAACTATCTTTAATAAGGTTGAAATGTTTTTAAGGGTCATTTTCTTCATTGCCTAAAATTTTAAGTTGATATTTGATAGAAATGAAGGCAAAGAAACTACAGAATAACTGAAGTATATTAAAATTTCCAGCTCTCCTATTGAAGTCCTTGTTTATTGTAATGTCTGTAGTGAATGATCTCTGTCGTCTAGTCTTGACCTTTCCCTTTTACTCTAAATGAATACTATCTATAGCAACCAACTGTGTTAGAGCTTGGAAGCACAGCTTTTAATAAGTGAACTAGAAGTGCCTCTGCAAAGAAAGAACTGGAGATTGTGGAGCCAGCCAAATTCCCTGATGGCATTTTAGGCTGCCAAAGAGCAGAGCCCAACTTGGATGTTAGTTGAGACCACATGTCACAGAAATAGGCAAGAAAGAAAAACATTTAGCAACTCTTAAATGTCTGAGTTTGAGCAAACTCCAGGAGATAGTGCAGGACAGGGAAGCCTGGCATGCTGCTGTTCATTGGGTCACAGAAAGAGTTGGACATGTCTTAGCAACCAAAACAGCAATGTGTCTGAAAGAGTTCCTAAAGAAAGTCAGCCCTTGAAAGTAAATCCTATCCTTTTTGCTTTGGTTGTTTAAAATTTCGCTTAGGGGTTAAAAGAAAAAAAAAAAGGTTGTTTGAAATATACTTTAACATGAAATTAAGTATGCTAGTTCCTGTGTTCAAACATGTCAGAAATGTTCCTTTCTCCTAACACAGCAAGTTTGTTGCTACCAAACAATTTTTTTTTTTGCTGTGTTGAGGAGATTTTATTTTTAAACTTCCAGTAATAAATTTTAGTGGGGGAAATGTGTGCATTCTCGTGTTGCTTTTAAACACCTTTTTGTTGTATTTGAGTAACTTCTAGTTATTGGATGTCAGTTTTTTCATTAACTTACATATAGGGGTTTAGAGAGACTTAGAAAATTACTAGCTTTGTACCAGCTTATCCCAGTGGAGTCTGTTAGTTAAATAAGTACACAAAGCATGTAGACAGATAGCCATTTATCACTATATTGAAAACATTTGATCTTTTCAGAATTCTAAAATACCCTTTTGTTTTTCACCATTGCATTTATCCTTTATCTTGAATTCATATAGTATTGCTTTTTTTATGAGATTTAATCAACTTTAATGAAAATTCGATTGAAATCTCTTTCTAGAAAGTTTATTTCTATTTTTAAAAATTGATTTTGTCTGTGACCCATTATATTCTTTGTCCACTCCACTATTAATTCTTATTATTAACAGATGAGAATTTTATATTCTATAAATGTTTAAATACCAGTTGTATTTAATTTAAACTTACTGCTATGACATTTTGTTAATTTCATGTAATTCTTGTATAAGCAATACTACTTTTCTGTTTATCTAGAAAGTTTAACTTGTCACTCAGCAATGATTTTTTTCCCTGTTATTATGGAGATAGTTCCCAGTTTTCCTTGCCTGGTCCTAATAACTTTCTGGTTTCTTAAAGAGAGTTGTTTATTAAACTAAATTTTATATGACAGTGTAGCTCTTGCACACATTTATGCACTCTCTTCCCATTTTCCATCCTGAGGGTGTTTTTCATCCCCCTTCTTCCTCCTCTTCTACCTTTAGTACCAAAAAGTTGCTTAGCAGTGGTGATAATGCCAGTGTCACCAGTTGCCATTCTTGGCAATTCTTTTGTTCATAGATGTGAATTATTTACTAAATGTTTTGAATTGAATTTTAGCTCATTAAGAGTTTTAGAGTATAATGGAAGGGACATAAGAGTGTTTTATATCAGTGGAGTGACCAGCATCTTCTTTTCTTTACATATTTCCATCTTCTGTTTTTAGGAATGGTGGACTCATCTTTGGTTAAATGAAGGCTTTGCATCATGGATTGAGTATCTGTGTGTAGACCACTGCTTCCCAGAGTATGATATCTGGACTCAGTTTGTTTCTGCTGATTATACACGAGCTCAGGAGCTTGATGCCTTAGATAACAGCCATCCCATTGAAGTGAGACGTAATTTTCAGTCATTGGCCTTTCCTTTCACTTTCCATGAAATATGTAGTTTTTAAATTTTTCTTTGAGAAGAAAATTGCATGAGTGATGTCACTTACTTTTGTAGTTTATATTTCCATTTTGAAACTGCAGGCAGATTCTTTATCGAGTGAGCTACAAAGGAAATCCCCTTGAAATTCTACAAAGTTCTAGTTCTGTTTCATTTTAAACATCTATATCTTTGTAGAAGCAAGTTTTCTGTATCCATAAACATTCACTGAATTGATTTTTATTGATTAGTAATTGAGTAACCATACCTGTTGGGTAATATTATGATTCTGTTGTTTCAAAGAAAATTCTAAACATACTCTTTTGTTGTTGTCATTGCTTTATATATATTTAAATTATTTTGACTTAATCTGTCCTATTTTGGCTAGTTTATATGTATAAATTTTGCCTCCAAAGAGCTAGACTTACAGTCTACTTTGACATATTTAACCTGGGTCCTATGTAACTGTTAGCCATTACCATAAGTGCAAGAAGTCAAATGTTTTTCATCTTTCCCTTCCTGACCTTCACCTCCCTATCTCCAAAGAGATCCACGGTGAGTTGCCTCCCAGGAAAGCAGTGTCAAGACTGGAACCCAGGTCCTAAAGAGATGATGGGGATCGTGTTATGTATTCTGTTTTATTAGTATTAGTTATTACGCCCTTTTAAACAATTATACAGTATGAGTCACCTAAAGGTAAAAAGTATCTTACGGGTTAGAAGAGTTTTCCTAGAAAGCTCTTTATGTAATTCAGTATTACAGTTTGTCTGCTTCTGTTATAACCTTGAATCACACTGTCTGCCAGGTCAGTGTGGGCCATCCTTCTGAAGTTGATGAGATATTTGATGCAATATCATACAGCAAAGGTGCATCTGTCATCCGAATGCTACATGACTACATTGGAGATAAGGTAAAAAAATAAATTAATCAGCTAAATTCTTTAATGGTGATCTCACAGAGTTTTACATGAAAAATAAAAGTTTGATTTTAATTAGGTTAAGTTCCTAAGTAATTTTTCTAGAATCTATAAGAATATTACTCTAGCTTATCTTTATTTCTTTTTATGTTGACTGTTTTAGTCTCTTGAATGATGTTGCAAATATATTTTGGGGGTTGGTGGAAGTCTGGTATAAAACTTAAAGTAGAAGGCAAAGTGTGTACATTCTTAAATGAAAGGCAATAGACATTACTGTGTTTTAGTAAATCTAATACTCAATTAACTTTGAGTAAATCAGTTTTTGAGTACTCTGTAGTCAAAATATACTATAATTCTGAGTTCTGACTCTCCTGGATTTTAAAAACTGTGTTTTCTCAGGACTTTAAGAAAGGAATGAACATGTATTTAACCAAGTTCCAACAAAAGAATGCTGCCACAGGTAATTTTTAATAACTTGAGATAGAAATGGAGAGAATGTCGGCACATTATCCAGAGTATGATATTTTATTTTTTTCTAAATACTCGATTTTCTATGTGACGGATAGGAAATAAAGTCGACTCTTTTGAAGATATATTACATCATAGATCAGTATGAATCAGAACCTATTATCCTTTTGGTCAACCTCCAGTAGTCTGCTTTCCACAGTTCAGTGTTTTGCTAAAGAATCTGAAAAGTTCTGTTTACTTTACCAGAGCTTGTTCTTTTTTGGTGATTTGTGGGTTTTGTTGCCCTTAATTGACCATTGGACATTAAAATAGCTGCAGATTAACCATTTGTAGGAGTTGAACTTGTGGAACTGCAGATTTTCACTGAAGGAAATTCTTAAAATTTTATGATAGTCTATGATTTATTAGATATTAGAGTCAAAAGGAAGAATAAAGGTCATTGATTGATTGATTATGAAACTGAGTTCCTTAATGAACAAAAATAGTTTAAAAAGCAAGAAGATTTGTGTAATGTCATTAATGTTTAATAGAATCCCCAACCAGGAATTTAATAGATCGCCGATCAGGGATCAAACCCAGGCTTACAGAAGTGAAAGTGCAGAGTCCTAACCACTGGACTGCCAGGGAATTCCCTTGTACTTTCCTTTTTGTACATATAGTCCATATATTTGGAATGTTCCTTTCTCCCCTGTCTAATGAGCAACTCCTCTTCAAGATTCAGAACAAAAATTATGTCTTGTGAAACCTTTATTCTTTGGATTTGTTTTTAAGGACTTTTTCCCCTATTCATTCTTCTGTTATAGTTATGCTACATTGAATGGTTGTTTTGCTTATTCAGCCACCAGAGTTGTTTGACCATATGGACTTGACTTCGGCCTCATCAGCATTGAATATTTTTTAACTTCTGTTAGTTGAATGGGTATAATGGTTTTAATTTTGTGAATGATCGTCTTGTAGTATTCTTGAATATGTTTCCATTTGTTTGTTCCTGTTTCTTGTTTGAACTCACCTGTTTGTCTTTTGTTTATAATTTGTAATTTTTTAATAAATTAGAACAAATTGTGATATAGTTCACTTAATGGCAAGGCAAGGGTAACATTAATTTGGTCCACTGTTTGTTTCCTGAACCTGAAAAAAAAACACAAAATTGGTCAATGATGCAGTTTCGAGTTATATAAAATTTCTGCTTTGTTTACAAAAATAAAAATGTAAATATTTTAGATTTTCATTGTTTGTATTTATCTTCTAGAGGATCTCTGGGAAAGTTTAGAAAATGCTAGTGGTAAACCTATAGCAGCTGTGATGAATACCTGGACCAAACAAATGGGATTCCCTCTCATTTATGTAGAAGCAGAACAGGTAAACTTATACAAAGTTCTTCAATTTGTCTGATATTATATTAAATGAAATTCAATCGGTGTTACCAGTTTGCTTTTCTGTACTTTAAGTATTCTAGGTAAGATTTAAACCAGCCCTTATACTCCTTTCTCAGTGATTTATTATCTGTATACCCAAAAGTTTGCCCCACATCTTTAAAATTATACATGGGTACAGTAGAAAACAAAATATTGTCTGCCCTTACTGTCCTCGAGGAAAACACTATAACATTGTTGATATAATTCTAAAATCACCAAAGGAGATTTATTCTAAGAATGCAAAGTTGGTTTAATATTAAACAAATTAAGCAAGGTATTGATTCATAATTACTACATTAACAGAATCAAATTAGAAGAACCATATGCATTACTAGATGCATAAAAATTTGATAAAATTCAACACCCGTTTATAATACCCTTCTTCAAAATTAGTTTTTAATGTTGGATGGCAGTATGATGTGATTTTGATTAGAATTAACATTCATATTAGTTGAACTGTTATCTGAATTCAGACAGGTGTAGTTCAAAATGAGTTGTCCTCCAGAAGGATTGAAAATTACACATCAGAAAGTTTGTCTTAGTTTAACTGTATGAAATTGTGAAATCTTTCTCTTAAATGTCTTTGCCATGATTTTATGAGCTGCATAGAGAATTAATTCCGTTCATTTAGGGAGGAAGATTCATAGCTCTTTTTTGGTATGTGTTTGTCCTTGTGGTTCTGTGTTGTCCCTAAAGCTAATATTTTACAAAGCCTTCTCATTGTGGCAGTTTAAGTTAGTAAATTTGCTTTTCTGTAATTTAAGAATCTAGATGACATTTAAATCAGCGCTTCTACTCTCAGAATGCACCCAAGTGCTTGCAAGTTAACCTTTTAGAGACACAGCTTAACCTTAAATATGACTGTATTTTATAATAAAGTATACACATTGGAGGACCTCTCATATTGGCTGCAAGCATTTAAAAAGGCAATTTAGGTAACACAATTAATCCTACTTGGTGGGAAAAGATATCTAAAACTTTAGTGAGCTGCCATTGTGACCTTTCTGTTTCTAGTCTTCTTTCTCCACTCTGGATGGACTAGTCTGTTATAGGAGATGGCTTGATCAAACTTGACATTGACACTCTACACAGATTGACAGATGGTTTTCATTTTACCTGTTTAAAGAATAATATACAGATATGATTGTTGCTTTTACTTCTGGGAATTTCTATCCCTCAAAAACTGTCAGTACCTCAAAACTATTAAAATATTTAATGATTATAATAAAGCAAACTAAGGCCATAATTTTTTCAAGTAGAGTATACTTTTAAGAGCATAATAATTTATCAGAAGAGAGGATACTAATACCTCACTTCCTCCCAATGTTATTGAGACTCAAGGAACTTAAAACATCAAGCTACTTTCAAGATCTTACTTTTTTTGCACTTTTTTGGTCTACAAGCATAGCCAAATTCATCCTCCTTTTTACATTACAATAAAATGCATGCCTATGTCTCAGTTCTTTTACAAATAGGAGAGCTCTGCAACATAGCATCTTGATTATGATCTGTCTCTCACCTTATAGTCCCTAAATTTAAAAAGTTCATTAGTAGTTTCTTTATGGCACTGAAGTGGCCATTGCTTCCCCACTCAGATTTTTAAGTTTTCAGTTCTATCTCTTATAGTCAGTTGATCCCTTTATAAAGGTCATTGACCCAATTTTACGTTTGGTTTAGGTGATCTTAAATCTGTTATAGCTTGTGTTATTTAAAATGTTCTAGAGTATAGTAACAAACAATAACTAAACAAAAGACTGAGCATTGTTGAAGTATTTTTTTTAATGTACTTGCTTTTATTGCTTCTGTTTTTTTAGTTTATTACAGTCTCTCCTCCTGACTTTATTGTTCATTGCAAAGCTTATCCTTTGAAATAGGTTATGTTCTGCTTTCATGTTTGTCATTCTTTTTTTTCACTCAAACTTGAAACTGTTTTGTGTTGGGGTAAAGCCAATTAACAATGTTGTGGTAGTTTCAGGTGAAGAGCTGAAGGGACTCAGCCATCCATATACATGTATCCATTCTAAATGACTTTGAATATTGAATCCACATGCTAATTTAATGTTGCCACTTTTTGGAAATGGAAAAGACTAAACATATAAACCTCCTTCATAAGTTAACTGTGTATCCCTTTTGAAATTTTGAAGTTCTTATCTGGATACATCTCTGTTCTCATGGGCAGTATTACACAGTACCTGGCCTTTTATTTTTAGAGTATTGTTATTTTGAGGCCTTAATGAGAAATAGTGAGTTTTCTTCCATTCTGTAGTTTCATCATGTTTATCACCGTAGCATTTTGTGTATTCAGGAGCCATTTGGCTGCTGGTTTCACCTCTGCTTTGTCACAGAAATGTCTCCTCTAAGAAAAAAAAAGTGTTAATGCTCCTACAGCCCTTGTTTTGTTTTACTTCTTTAGGTAGAAGATGACAGATTACTGAGGTTGTCCCAAAAGAAGTTCTGTGCCAGTGGACCATATGTTGGTAAGCAAATGGCTATACATGGGAGCTAATCAGTGAATTTGGATACTATACCAGTAGTGTTTAAACTAATAATGAATAATTATCCATGTAAAAATAATAGAATTAAATAGAAATAAGGAAATGGTAATAGAATAAAAATGATAGGGAAGGAAAAGGAGGTTCATGGGGTATTTGTAGTATTCTACATCTCTGTGTTACTGGAGGCTATAATGAATGAATAAGGATATGAACATCAAGAAGTGATGTCTCTAGCCTGAATCCCTGAAAGAAAACTTGGTATGCAATTTTGTACTAAGTCTTATGCACTTGTGTACTAAGTACATTTGGTATACTTGTGTATACACAGTGACTTTTTAAAAAAAAATTCTTGGTCATAGTAAGTAACTAAGCAGATAAAGCCCAATGATTATTTAGATTTATTTTGTACCAGTCATTGTGCTAATAAGCACTAGAGCTGATCCTTATTTCATACTCTTAGCAACCCTACTAAGTGGTTCATATTATTTCTGTTTTACAAATGAGGGAGCTGAGGCATAGCTAGATAAGTTAAATTGTCCAAGATCACCTATTTAATGAGTTAAAGAGTAGGAATTCAAATGAAATAGTTGCATTATATAAGTTTATACTCTTAACTACCACTCAACTGTGCTTTTTCAAATATTTCTACATGACATTAGACTCTTGTACCCAGGGAATTAAAGATAAATTGAAAAATTATGACGTGTTTTTCTGCACCTTTCTCACTTCCTTTAAAATAGTTCTCAGCAGGGAGAGAGGTATATCAGAACCACCAGTGCCTTTTCATGTTCAGCCCACCAAATGATGATGCACTCTACCAAGGTTAAGTGGTACAGCCTTCAACTCTGAGCCTTCCCAGCATTGCGAATCACTCTCTTAATAAATGTGTCTGACAAGTCCGACCACAGGTTTATTATCTAAATAAATAATGTCACAGATGCTATTTTCCACATGTACCAGCAGTCTGCACTGTATGACTGACAGGTTTTACGGTTTTTCTGATGCTCTGTGAGCACTGTAGGCTGTATTAAAACCTGAATTATCCTAGTGTCAGGAGAGAATTTTCATCTGTGGTTTAGCCTGATAGCATAAAGCTATTTAAGTGATTAAGATAGTTCCATTAATGTACTGGGCAATGACTTTCTTTTGTTTGGCATCTTAACGCAAAATCTATTTTGCTAATACTTGAGACAGTATATGTGTTTGTCTTACAAAACCTTTGGCTTTTAGCTATGACTCCTCAGTGACGGACTCTTAACAGCTCTCAAGGTGTATCCTATCACAGTGTCTTAGCAGTATGTACACCTATTAAGGACTGCACTTTAGAATTTGTCTAAGTGCTGCGTGAGAGACTTAACCCACTCGAAATGTCTCTTATCATTAAAATCATTATCTCTGTTGCTACAATCTGTAGGGTCACAAAGAGTTGGACACGACTAAGCAGACTAAGTGTGATGTTGCTCTGAAAAGGGAAAAACAACAAAACCATTGTATTTGTGATTCTACACAAATACAGATTATGTTCTCTTTTTTTATAGGCTGTTGTGATTTTGTTAGTAAATTCTTTCTTCATTATTATTCAGGTTACCTAGAAGAGTTCATGCATCATTAAAAAGGAGCTGTTGGCTTAACAGATTCAAGTCCATACATGGGACACCAGTCCTCTCTCTCTACCTTACTTTCCATTTCTTCCAGTGAAAAATTATTTTCAAGTTTTCTGTTTGTTATTCTCTTGCTTAAGGAGAAGACTGTCCCCAATGGATGGTTCCTATCACAATCTCTACTAGTGAAGATTCCAGCCATGCCAAAATGAAGATTCTGATGGACAAGCCAGAGATGAATATAGTTTTAAAAGATGTCAAACCAGACCAGTGGGTGAAGGTGAGTCCAGAAAGGCCATAGACATTTTTATCTTAACTAAATTGATTTATTTCTTTCATTTCCTGTAAGCATTTTATGGCTGGCTCTAAATTCTACTGATTCATTTTGGTCTAGGACTTGCAAAGAAAAAGACATTTCTAAACTTTCTTATGTGAAATTTAGTGTTGTCTAGATATTTGCCTTTATGTCAGGTAAGGGAGTGGTTAATAAGCAATTACAAAGGAATAGGATTAAAGAGGAAAAAAGAGTAGTCTCTGTATAAAGTCACATTAGCCAAAACATTTGCAGTCTTGCAACTTCAAACTGTCCTGTCACTGTAGTGACATGTTACCTTCAGTGATGTGTTGTCATCGTGTGTGTACAACTATAATCAGGTGGGATCAGACGTAATAATCAGTTTGTGTCACTGAAGTGGGAAGTTCCTTTGAGCTGGTGTTTTAAAGGCGTTTCACAAAAATAACAGTAAATATTATTTTTCATCATTCTGTACTCTACCTTTCATAATGAAAATATCTGCTACAAATTTTTCTCCCAGTTAGAGATTCCTGATAGGAATTATGGGCTTCCCAGGTGGCTCAGTGAGTAAACAGTCCACCTGCAATGCAAGAGATGCAGGAGACACAGGTTCGATTCCCTGGGTTGGGAAGGTCCCCTGGAGAAGGGCATGGCAGTCCACTCCAGTGTGCTTGCCTGGAGAATCTCATGGACGGAGGAGCCTGGCGGACTCTTGTCCATTGAGTCAAAAAGAGTTGGACATGACTGAAGTGACTAAACATGCTCACATGCAATAGAATCATGTATTGTCTCAGACTTTCATGCTTGCAGAACTGTTTCTCACTCTGTTTTAAATATATTTTAAAATATTCTCAGTGGACTACTATATATTGCCATTTGGAATTATAACCTGGAGCATATGTAGCAGTATGAAGTTTTTCTTATAAGAAAAAAGTACAATATGGTTATAATTAGGTAAATAAAGATATTCTTCCTATAGTAAAAGATAGAGGGAATCAAAACAATTACTATATTAGAAATGTGAAGTGATTTTTAAATATATATAAATAGTAAAATACATATATCTTATATTGTCATTTTATCATTAAAATATTTTGTATATAAATATTATAAAAAATATTTTTGAGTATTGGTAAATAATACTTTGGTCACTAAGTTGTGTCTGACTCTTGCTACTGTGGAATTTCCCAGGCAAGGGTACTGGGGTGGGTTGTGATTTCTTCCTCCAGGGGATCTTCCTGACCCAGGGATCAAACCCTGGTCTCCTGCATCTCAGGCAGTCTCCTGAATTGCAAGCAGACTCTTACTGACTGAGCATAGAAAATAGTGATAGTCAATGATTACCTCACTCCAAAAATCATATGAAGCTGCCTTTTAAGTCCATGTAATTCTTTAAAATCTAGGTCCTGGCAGTTGCTATTCTGTCGAGACTCTGGGTTCAGCAGATCAATGTAAAGGTTTAGTCTTCCTTGGAGACTTTATTATCCAAGAGTTTTTATATATAGTAAATATTTTCTATAAACTGAAAACTATCCACTGAAATTAGAAACTTAGCCAGATTATTTCTTCCTTTTCAGCCATGTTCTTTCCACTGTCACTCACTTTGCCTCCCACTTATGTCAAGTTTCTGTTTTGTATTGCTTCTGTTTTTATCTTTGATAAGTGATTACTATCTTTATGTGTTGTTTCATTTTATTCCCTGTCTGTTAACATAAATGAGCTTCATTGTTTTTCATTCAGGTGTACTAAAGCTAAAGCTCTTTTCATATCTACAAAAGACTGATTTAAAAAATAAATGCAACTGTTTAATAATACCTGTTGGATGTCTTTTCAGTTAAACCTGGGAACAGTTGGGTTTTACCGGACCCAATACAGCTCAGCCATGCTGGAAAGTTTATTACCAGGTATTCGTGACCTTTCTCTGCCCCCAGTGGATCGACTTGGATTACAGAATGATCTCTTCTCCTTGGTGAGCCTCAAATAGTATGATGGATTTTGTTGATTAAATGGTTTTGTTTTTCCTGGAATGGCTGACTAGAACATAATTAGAAGAATATAGTTCTTACTGAGAGGTGCATGCCTTTGGGACTAAAGAAAATGACTAATTATTAATTGATATGCAAGACTGAACCTGTAGAATTTTCCAGAAACAAATCTCACTTTCTTAAGCCAGCTTTTTGCAACTGTACATAAACGATCATTTGTAAGGCATAAATTCTTTTCAATAGATATAGATATGAACCTTGAAGAGATTTCTCTATTGATGTTTTTTTTTTTAATAATTCAGAGTGATTTATATTTTTCTAAAATAGTGGTTGTACTTTGCTGGGAGACTCTAGAATTTTTTAAACATTCCATTATTATTCAAATTATAATAGCCCATTATCATTCTAAAATGATATTTTATATTCAGCTTTGTTCAAGAAAAAATTTAAAGGAGCACTTAATAGTATTATCTTTATAACTCCAAAACATAGGTTAGATAATTTCTAGATGTCTTTGTGATAAAATTGTCAGATTCCTCCTAATGTTCCTTTAATTGGACTTGAAATTTTCATTCCCGTCTATAGTAACTGGTTTTGGATTCCTCCTTTGTATAAACACAGATTAGCATTGATGCACAAAACCTCACATCTGCTGAGCTCATTGCTGAGAGAGACCTGTCCCAGGAGAGTGGTGTGTTTGTGCACTTGGCTGCTGTAACAAAAGCTCTTTTTCCTAACTCTGTTAGTTAATCCTGAAAGGGACGAATTTGTAGTACCTTCCAGTTTGTCTTCTTTTAGAAATGAGTAAAGGACAGGCTGAAGTTGACACAGTTTGCAGCTCCAGTTTTGAAAGCACCTCTGTCAAAAACTAAAGCCCCAACTGTTTTTGTACCTTTTCTGACAGTATGAAAATTTTCAAAAGACAATACCAAGACCCTAGAAACTCAATAGAAATAGGAAGTTAACTGTTCTCTTTCTTCTTTGTTCTTTCTAAATTGGTGACATTTTAACATTTTTAAAAAGTAGCTGTTTTATAAATAGCAAAAAAGTAAGGAATGTTGTCATAATACTGTTTTTATTTTATAAAATTCTACAGTGTTCTGAACTTATATAGTCTAGTCTCTTCCCTAAGGGATGACTAATTAGCAGAAGACAATGCCAAAAACGCATGCTTGTGCTTTCTGTTTTGTTTTTGTTTGAAGAC
Organism: Capra hircus; assembly: GCF_001704415.2. NCBI lineage: Eukaryota > Metazoa > Chordata > Mammalia > Artiodactyla > Bovidae > Capra > Capra hircus. Next base: position 38,473,330 of record NC_030826.1, on the reverse strand, counting down.
TAGATTGATTTATGTTTTTTCCTATCCCAGGCTCGAGCTGGAATCATTAGCACTGTAGAGGTTCTAAAAGTCATGGAGGCTTTTGTGAATGAGCCCAATTATACTGTATGGAGCGACCTGAGCTGTAACCTGGGGATTCTCTCAACTCTCTTGTCCCACACAGACTTCTATGAGGAAATCCAAGAGTTTGTGAAAGATGTCTTTTCACCTATAGGGGAGAGACTGGGCTGGGACCCCAGACCTGGAGAAGGTAACGAATGTACTGAACGCGGAAGGAACTGATCAGAAATGGGTCCTCTTTAACTCAGCTGTTGTTGTTGTTGTTCAGTCGCTCAGTCGTGTCCGACTCTGCGACCCCGTGGACTGCAGCACGCCAGGCTTCCCTGTCCTTCACCATCTCCCGGAGCTTGCTCACACTTGTGTCTGTAGAGTTGGTGATGCCACCCAACCGTCTCGTCCTTTGTTGTCCCCTTCTCTTGCCTTCAGTCTTTCCCAGCATCAGGGTCTTTGAGTCAGCTCATTAGAAAACTTAGCTGTGGTTAACAGTAACATCATCTTTGTATCTACTGGACATTACTATGTATTCAGCTAACTAGAAATGAAGACTTAGGACTTTTAAGCCTCCTGGTGAATTTATATAGGTAACCAACATAAAAACGGTGGTATGTGTATTTGTTGCTAAATATGATTTACGCACAGAGCAAATGGTGGAAATAAGTCTTTTACAGAGTTCCAAAGGCCCATTTTTAGTCAAGAAAAGCTAAAAGGGATTTTGGATTATTTTGTTGTTATCATAAATACCAGACACCTATGTACAACCTGAAATGATGTTGAGAGACACAGAGGCCAGTTTTCTGAATTAAAGGAGTTATTTGCTTTCTACATGTGTTCTCTTTATCTCTGTAACCATGTGTTTATTCTTTTGCTGTCATGTAAATGTTAGAATAGTGAGTACAGGCTTTAGATATATTTTCTACCATATGCTAATAACTGAAGGTTGTATTTTCCCCTGCCCTTCTTGTTCTGGGAGTCTTTTGCAATAAGAATAATAGTAAAAATTGTCTAGAACTCTATATCTATCTTTCACTGATTCAGCAAGCACTTATGCACTCAGTAAATAACCAGGTACTATACTAGGAGCTGGTGGTATAACAGTGAATAAAAAGTTGCCCTGTGTGGCTTACATTCTAGGGGAAGGCACAGCAAACAATTCAATAGATAGTATTTTAGGTGGCAGCAAATATCATGAAGAAAAGTTTAGGTAAGGTAGGTCAGGAGTAGGAGTAATAAGCCACTGTTTTATAGAATAGAGAGTGGACGGGATATTTAAGCATAAGCCGAGACCTGTAGAAGAGAACTGTGAGGCTATGTAGTGGGGAAATGGTCCAAACAGAAACCAGCAAGTACAAGAGACCTGAGATAGAGGCATGCTTAGGTGCTCAAGGAGTAACATGGAGGCTGGTAAAGTCAGGGCAGAGTAAGTGTGGGAGAGAGGAGGGCGAGAGCAGAGCAGCTCCAATAGGACCTTTGGGACTCTCACATTTAGTGGTATGAAAAACTCATTTGGAAGTCTGAAGCAGAGGAACATGACTTGATTTACTCAGCTGTGTGAAGAACAGGCTGTAGCGGGGGAGGCAAAAGAGGAAGCAGGGAGACAAGTTAGAAAGCTGTTTGAGTAATGCATCTGGGTGCTGCCTGCAACTAGCATTTGCAAGTAGTAAATTCTGGGTATGTTTTGAGGGTGGAACTAAAAATACTTGGTGGTGGCCTGACTGTGTGGTGGAGAAAGATGGGAGTCATGAAATTTTGGCCTGAAGAACTGAGTGAAGTTACCATATACAGAGACAGGGAAAACTGTTGTAGAAGCAGGTTTGGGTGCAAAAGGGAATCAGGAGTTTTGTTTTGGACATGTTAAATTTGAGGTCCTTTTAGACATCCAAGTAGAGAGTACCATGCTTAGAGGTGCAGGCTGAGTAATACATTTAGTGCATAGATGGTATTCACAGCCATAAGATTGGATGAGACCACCTATGGCTTGAGTGTAGGTGGAGAAAAGAGGTGTGAGGACTGGGTCCTTGGGCAGTTCAGGATTCAAAGATTGGGTAGAAGAGGGGGAATCAGCAAAGGAGACTGACTGGCCAGTGATGTAGGAGAGTTAGGAGGAAGAGGCGTGTCCTAGAAGCCTTAAGCAGTAGAGGGAGGAAAGCGATCAACTGTGCCAATATTGTACCAAGTCAGGCAGAATGATGATGAACTGATGGTTACGTTAACTGGATTCTGTGGCATGGTGGAAGTCCACCAGGACTTCCCTTCCTCAGATGGTAAAGCATCTGCCTACAATGCGGGACACACAGTTTTGATCCCTGGGTTGGGAAGATCTTCTCGAGAATGAAATGGCACCCCACTCCAGTACTCTTGCCTGGAAATCCCATGGACAGAGGAGTGTGGTAGGCTATAGTCCGTGGGATCACAGAGTTACACACGACTGAGCAACTTCACATGGCATGGTGGTGAACAACACCAGAATGGAAGGAGAGGAAAAGGAGACAGCAGTTTTAGACAACTTTTTAAAGGAGTTTTGCTAAAAAGAAAATCAGGTAAAAGGAACTAGGAGAGAGATGTGGGACCAAGGAGGCACTTTTTTACCGTGGGAAATTTTATGTCTTTGTTGATGAAAATGATACAGTAAAGAAAAATTCATGGTGTGAAAGAGAGAGGTAGCTGCTGGAGTGATGGCTAAATACTTGAGAGGAGTTGGCTTTAGGTTGTAAACCAGCAGATCCATAAGAACAAGACAGGAAGTAGATGGACACAGATGGAGGTACATTGATGAGTGTTGCACTTTTCTTTCATGATGACAATATGTGAGACTTCACGGGCTCAAAAACACCGTTTTGAAATAGGGAGAAATGTCTTCAGTTTTCCAGTTTTACAGATGGAAGAATCAAATATAGCAGAATAATAAAAATACTGCATCAACACAGCAAATCAGCACCAGAATTATAAATTGGTTCTTTTAAGAACCTTAGCTAGTCCCTAGTTGTGTTGTCTATTGATTTCTTATGGTTTCCTTAAACCTTTTATGGAGTTACAGTTTAAATACAGCAGAACGCATAAGTTCAGTTCAGTGACTGGACAAATGCATACCACGTTTCCGGCCCCACAGGAGGTTGCCCTGAGGCTACTTCCCAGTCGGTTCCTGCCACCCCCTACCCTTCCACCCCCTGCAGGCAAACACTATTCTGACTTCTTTCATCCTAGATTAATATAGTCTCTTCTAGAACTTTATATAAGTGGGATCATAATATATATTCTGTTATCTGGCTTCTCTCAGTATAATGTTCTAGAGATACATATAGGTTGTTCATTTCTTTTCATTGCTGAGTGGTATTTCATTGTATGACTATATCACAATTTATTTGTCTTTTGTGCTGTTGGAATCTATCAGTTTGTGTGCTAGTATTAACTTTTTTTTGAGATATAATCAGTATACCAAAAAATGCGCCCTTTTAAATACACAGTTGGGTTGTACAACTACCACCACCACCACTATCTTAATTCCAGAAAAATTTCTTTACACTCAAAAGAAGCTCCATACCTGCTGGCAGTTACTCTCTATTCCCTGGCAACACAGTCCCAGGCAACCACTAATCTGCCTAGTGCCTCACAGATCTGCCTGTTCTGACATTTCATATAAATGGAATCATACTCTGTGGCATTTTTTATTTGGCTTCTTTCACTTACTACAGTATTTTCAAGGTTCACCCGTGTTACAGCATGTATCAGCACTTCCTTTTTATAGTCAAATAGTATTTCATTGTATTGCATGATTATACTACATTTTCTTTGTTCATTCATCAGTGTATATATGCTTGGATTGTTTCGACTTTTTGACTGTTAGGAATTCATTTCTCCAGAGTGGAACTGCCGGGTCATACTCTGTGTTTATTAACCTTTTGAGGAATTACTGGACTTTTTTTCAAAGTGCCCACACCATTTTACATTCCTACCAGCAGTATATGAGGGTTCTAATTTCTCTCCATCCTGGCCAACACTTGTTATTGTCTGTTTTATTTTAGCCATCCTAATTGGTATGAAGTGGTATCTCATTGTGGTCTTGATTTGTATTTCCCTAATGGCTAATGGTATTGGTTTCATGTGCTTATCAGCTACCTGCATATCTTTGGAATAATCCATCAGATTCTGATTTAAAAAATCTAAGATTCCAATTTAATCTCCCTGGCATACTAGTTCCGTATGTGGCCTTCCTCTAAATTTGGGGTCAAAACTGTATGATCTAAGTGTATTCCTTCCACACATAATTCTTATTGGTGTAATTACCTAGATGGAGAGAATATTTAATAAATATTTAAATGGATACAGTTGGCATTTAATAAATATTTAATAAATACAGTTGGCATAGACAGAGTCAGCGTATTTGCTTATCTTAGTGTGTTACGTACTTCATTCTCATTATTTGATAAATTTAAATCAAGTGTTCTCTCAAGTACTAAGGTAATTGATTTTGTTTGTTCAAGATTGTAGGCATGGTCTAACACAATTATACAATATCCAGGTGGCATATTTGTAAAAAAATAAGCTTTTTAAGTAGTTCTGTATCTCTTTTACTTCTCAATCAGGTCACCTAGATGCACTCCTGAGGGGCTTGGTCCTGGGCAAACTAGGAAAAGCAGGACATAAGGCAACATTAGAAGAAGCCCGTCGTCGGTTTAAGGACCATGTGGAAGGGAAACAGATTCTCTCTGCTGATCTGAGGAGTCCGGTAGGTTTTCTTAATAAAGTACTTTGATTTCTAGGTGTCTGTGTCATTCTGTGTAGTGTGGAATGTATTTAATAATAACCAAAAATGACCTAAAGAATCTGCTTGCAGTACAGGAGACCTGGATTTGATCCCTAGGTTGGGAAGATCCCCTGGAGAAGGGAATAGCAACCCACTCCAATATTCTTGCCTGGGAAATCCCATTGACAGAGGAGCCTGGCAGGCTACAGTCCTTGGGGTTGAAAAGAGTCAGACACGACTCTGATTAAACAACAACAAAAATGACCTGAGTACTGACTACAAATCATGCCTAATTCTCGTTATACACACCATCTAGGGAGTCTGTAGGCAACATCTGGTTTGTGTAGTCTCTCAGCCCACGCTAGGGTACTAAAAGGTGATTATCAGTGCACAGTCTCCTGTGCTCTGCTGTTACTGCCTGCCCTTTACCTTTCTGGTTGCTGAAGTGGGCTCTTAGATTGTTGCCATAATTTGTATGTAATACCCACACAATTTCTTTTTACTTGCTTTCTGTCTTAACATTAGAATATTTGGAATAAGTTACATATAATCAGATGCCTTCTTTTTTGTTCCTGTATTCTCTTGTAGGTCTATCTGACTGTTTTGAAGCATGGTGATGGCACTACCTTAGACATTATGCTGAAGGTGAGTAAATTTGGAAAGGGCTCCTATTCTCTGCTTTTGAAGTTGAATTGACACAGAGAGTATGACCTTGAATGGTTAAAAAAAAAAGTCCTAACAAAAGAAATGCATGCTGCTATGCACACTATAGGCATGCATAGATTTGGGAAGCTATAGGAGAAATATCTGGAGAAGGCAGTGGCAGCGCACTTTAGTACTCCTGCCTGGAAAATCCCATGGACCAAGGAACCTGGTGGGCTGCAGTCCAGGGGGTCGCTAAGAGTCAGACACGACTGAGCAACTTTACTTTCACTTTTTACTTTCATGCATTGGAGAAGGAAATGGCAACCCACTCTAGTGTTCTTGCCTGGAGAATCCCAGGGATAGGGGGGTCACACAGGGTCAGATATGACTGAAGCGACTTAGCAGCAGCAGCAGCAGGAAAAATATCTGCTCATCTGTACCACCAATACAAATGCCAAATCATCTCATTTATTCACTTTTATAAATCACAAGTTTATGTATCTTAAATCTTAATACTAAAATGTTAAGTTAGATTTAAAAGTCCAGTTCTTAAAAATTTTCCCATCAGTGCAAACTTACTTGGGGTTCTGCCCATTTTAAGTTTATTTCTTTGCCTAGGAAAGGGATAGATGATTAGGTGCCTCAAGGATTTGGTCTGTGCTGGTGCCTCTTATGAACGGACAAGAAATTAATTCACTTGCCTTCATAGCCTCTGTAGTTTCCCAGGGTGGTTGGCATATAGTTAACTCTGACTTAGAAAAAATGTAGATAAAACCATGTCCTTACAACGGCAGTGATCTGTTTGAAAGTCTTACTGTAGAGCAAGTGCTGTCTCCAGTGTGTATCCATGCAGTTATTAGTCTAGCCTGGTGGCATTAGAGGTGGAGGGAGCTGATTCTACTTATCAAATAAAGTATGCAATCAATACATGCCTAAATACCCAAATCATCCATCAGACACATTCATTAAAAGATCCACACTTAGGGGTCTTAATCAGAATACTTTTCTGACCCCAAGTGCATCAGAATTACAAATCTAACTTCTGGTATTTTAGTTTTAAACAAATCGTATTTAAATGATTAGAATGTTTTAAAAATACACAAACTTTATTTAAGAAACTACATTGCAATTGTATTGCTTTAACTGCCTATGTTGTATAAGGGTTTCCTTTCTAATAACACAAAAAATTATACTTTGGGTTTACCTTTCAACTAAATGACATTAAGGTCTCTTCTCACTCTTAATATTCTGTGAACCTGTGCACTATAAATCATGCATTTCTTTGCATGTGAAATGAGATACTTGGTATATTTTGTCTATTCCATAAAGATATGGGAAAAATAACGGTTCTGAAAATTTCATGACAGGTCATTTGACATTTTCATGTCATGGCATATGTTTAAGAATTTATACCAGTGTAATTTAATAAGAGTTTGCATCTGTTTAACACAAGGGAGCCCACAATGATTCAACTTACTATGCAAAGAGCTCTAATGAAGGCAGAATCAGGGTTCTTCAGGAAACCAGTTAGGGGAGGTTGGGGAGGGGTGGACTGGGAGTTTAGAGTTAGCAGGTGCAAACAATTATTTTATATGTGTAACTGAATCACTTGCTGTACACTGAAAACTAACACAACACTGTAAATCAATTATACCTATATAAAATTAAAGGAAACGAAGCCAGTTGATGGGAGATGAGAAGGATTTTGTGTTAGTAATTTAAGAATAATGAAGCAGGCTAAAGAACTAATTCAGAGTATATTTGAAATGCAGTGTTACGGTGCCATCTAGTGGACTCCTGTGACAGGTCCTCTTGGGGGTGGGCTGGGGAATGCTTCCTAAATGCCAGCATTCAGACCTTGACTATTAGAGCTGAAAAGGACCTTAGAAATCATCTGTCCACCCCGCTCATTTTACAGATGGGGAAACTGAGACCCGGAGAGGTTAAGGACTTAGTCAAGATCACACAGCTAGTTAGAGGCAAAGCTGGGTCTAGAACCCAGGTCTTCTGACCTCCTATCTATTTTACTACACTGCTGCTCAAAAGAGTCCAAAGGAAAGGAAGAGGAAACTGGGAGCTGTGATGGGGTCTCCAGACACTGGTCAGTGTTAACTCTTCAGAGGGAAAAAAAAAAAGGTCAAGAGAGTCTATAAATTAAGTTGTCTTAGAGAACTATCTCATATACATTTGAAGTTCTAATTTTTAGAAGAACATAATAATGTTTTGTTTCTAATTATGAAAAGAGATTTTGGTATACTCACTATGGAAGATTTAGAGGCTAGAAAAGTATAAAGAAGAAAATAGAACTTGTAATTTTAAAAAGGTCACAAATATAGCATGTATAATATGATCTTATTGATGATTTGGTTAATGTAAATATAGTAATTTTTTCTTTATGCTTTTCTGTTTTCTTAATGTTCTGCATTCATAATACTTTGCAGTTAAAAATGTGATGCTGCATAATCCTACTGATCAGAGACCATTATTAATGTTAACATTTTGATGTGTTTTCAGGGTATTTTCTCCCCTTCTCATTAAATTTTTAAAAATTCAGAACCATTTTGCTTTGTATCCCTTCTTTCAGTTAATATATCAGTGGCATGTTTATGTCATCAAATATTCTTAAAATATTACTTTCAATAATGCTTCCTGTATTTTTTATTGATGAGTTGAATTGATTTCCAGTGGTATTAGTAATGATGATTATTTTGCCTATCTAACATAGAACATTAGTGAGACATCAATGAATAAAGAATTTGGTCATGACGGGCCTCAGGTCTTGAGGTTGAACTGCTCAGAGCTGATGACAAGCTCTTCATGTAGTGAGCACTTACACCTGATGATTTACTATAGGGGCACAGGACAAAGTTAGTGCTCAGACCTCTTGAAAAATATTCTTTTGTTAATTTCATATCCTGCAATCTTAGCCAATGAGAATGTAAAACAAAAGTTTCACCTTATTCAGGGAGAAATTAATTGTCTCTTTCTGTATTTTTTTCACTATAGCTTCACAAACAAGCAGATATGCAGGAAGAGAAAAACCGAATTGAAAGAGTCCTTGGGGCTACTCTTTCACCTGAATTGATTCAAAAAGTCCTCACGTTTGCACTTTCAGTAAGTTACAATGAAAACTGCTTTTAGAGGGAATTATTACCAACTGATCTATAGCAAGTGTCCTTGATTCATTATTCTCTTGATCTGTCTTAATCCTAAAGGCTTCCTCTTTCTTGAAAAACTGGAGTAAGCTTTTGTTACTAACCACTATATTTCCCTCTAGTGGTAAGAATCAGAATAGTTGGGAGACTATGAAATAAACTGTAAGGTTGACACATCCGTGTGCCTACTTCCTGTCTCTTTCTTCCTTTACCCGAGAGCAGGTATCTATTGAGCAGCCATCTGTTGTACCCATCTCAGTGCTTCATTCTCAGTTTGGCTGATCTGTAGGTTAAACATTCTCCTCTTTGCTAGAAGCTTCTGGTGCCAGTGATTCCTGAAACAAAAAGGGGATTACTTGGGAACCTCAAGAGCATTTGCCCTTTCTGGCATCAGACAATATTCTGGATACGGTAGACTTGTAGTTTTCTTTTTTTAGGAAGAGGTACGTCCACAGGACACTGTGTCAGTAATTGGTGGAGTGGCTGGAGGCAGTAAGCATGGAAGGAAGGCTGCTTGGAAATTCATAAAGGACAATTGGGAAGAACTTTATAACCGATACCAGGGAGGATTCTTAATATCTAGACTAATAAAGGTAGGTGAAAATGTTTGAGTAGCTTGCTTATCATGGATATTACTGAGAGACATTCATGATTCACTCAACCCATAGATTATCGTCTGCTTTTTAAAAGTTTCCTCAAGTAGTTACTAGCTTTACTAAAGAGTTTCTCCATAACCTATCCTGTATCCTGTAGAATAAACTGAAGTTGGGAAAGAGTGGTATGATTTGTTTTTATGGTAAATGGAAGTTTGTTCCTAACCTCTTAGTTGTACTTACTATTTATAAACCATTGTTTTTTCAGCTATCAGTTGAGGGATTTGCAGTTGATAAAATGGCTGGAGAAGTTAAGGTAAGGAAAGTACAGTTTACTTTTCACTTTTCAATCCAGAAAATAAAAATACTAATCAAATTATAATCATAGATTGTTGGGGTGACGTACTTTAGTAGTGTCTCCATGTTTTTCTTGGAGAAAGGTTAGGTTGTATCCTTAAGGCGTGAAGAATTTAGAGTTGGAATCATCTTTGAGGGCATTAAAGTGTTTGAAAGAATGTGGAATTTAGAGTCAGTCAACCTGGATGTAAATCTGTGGTCTGCCCCTTGTTAATTGCGTGATTTCAAGCAGGCTTTTTAACCTCTATGAGCCCGTCTCCTCTTCCATAAAATGAGGTGATGAGATTGTCTAGACTAAGTAATATAGGGGGCCTGGAACATAGTAGAGCTTTCATATTAGTTCTTTTTCCCTTCTGATACTTTTCATAGGTCTTTTATGTGCACAGAGAGACAAGATGACTACGTAGGGACTCCACTCCTAGCCCTTTTCAGTGTCACTTCCACCTTCATTCTTGAAAGCAAGAAGGTTTCAGGGGTGGATTTGGAAATTCTGAGAGCTATAATGTTTGGTTCACATTATGAGTTAATTTACTCAGTCACAGGTTAGTACATAACAGAGAGTCTAGATCAAGATTCAATATTATGTATTGTATTATGTAAATAATTACTTGATTGTAAAGGTAATAAATATTCCTGAAGGAGAAATACATATAATTAGTTCAAGGGGAGGCCAGTGGCCAAGTTAAGGCTAGTAAAGTAGAGGCCTGACTGAAGAGGGCCTTGTAGGCCATATAAAAATGCTCCTAAGAATGGGAAGCCCTTGAAATGGCTTATAAACAAAGGGATGACTTAATCTGGTCTATATGATAAGAATTTCAATCTGGCTGCAGTACAGAGAATGCAGTTTGAAAAGGGGAGATACTAGGAAGCAAAAATGATAAAGTAGCTCGGAGGAGATGGAGTAATGAACGAGATTCAGTTCAGTTCAGTTGCTCGGTGGTGTTCGACTCTTTGTGACGCCATGGACTGCAGGTCGCCAGGCTTCCCTGTCCATCACCAACTCCTGGAGCTTGCTCAAACTCATGTCCATCACCAATTCCCAGAGTTTACCCAAACTCATCTCCATTGAGTCGGTGATGCCATCCAACCACCTCATCCTCTGTCATCCCCTTCTCCTCCCACCTTCAATCTTTCCAAGCATCAGGGTCTTTTCAAATGAATCAGTTCTTTGCATCAGGTGGTCAAAGTATTGGATTTTCAGCTTTAGCATCGGTCCTTCCAGTGAATATTCAGGACAGATTTCCTTTAGGATGGACTGGTTGGATGCCCTTGCAGTCCAAGGGACTCTCAGGAGTCTCCTCCGACACCACAGTTCAAAAGCATCAATTCTTTGGCGCTCAGCTTTCTTTATGGTCCAACTCTCACATCCATACATGACTACTGGAAAAACCATAGCTTTGACTAGATGGACCTTTGTTGGCAAAGTAATGTCTCTGCTTTTTAATATGCTGTCTAGGTTGGTCATAACTTTTCTTCCAAGAAGCAAGCATCTTTTAATTTCATGGCTGCAGTCACCACCTGCAGTGATTTTGGAGACCCAAAAAATAAAGTCTGTCACTGTTTCCATTGTTTCCCCATCTATTTGCCATGAAGTGATGGGACCAGATGCCACGATCTTAGTTTTCTGAATGTTGGGTTTTAAGCCAACTTTTTCACCCTCCTATTTGACTTTCATCAAGAGGCTCTTCAGTTCTTTGCTTTCTGCCATAAGGGTGGTGTCATCTGCATATCTGAGGTTACTGACATTTCTCCCAGCAATCTTGATTCCAGGGCTTGTTTTGTTAATCTTTAATACAGCCAATATTTATTGAATGTTTTGTCTGTATTGTGAACATATCTGGGGGAGGAAGAAGGAAGTAGTCAAGGATAATTTCCAGGTTTCTCATATGTAAGCAGTGGTACTACTTGTTGAGGTAGAATGAGAGGAAGTCTTACTCAGGCTCTAAGAACCCAACTGTGATAGGAGCCTTGGAGCAGGAGCCATTGTCATCCATGTCAATAAAGTGACTGATTTCTAAGAGGTTTAGACTTAATCTGATGAATTAGTCATTCTCTCTTATAGACCTGTGATGACTAGTTCAAAGGAAAGACCCCCACCCCACCCCCGGCTCAGTCCCTATCCTTTTGCTGGTTGATATTTTCTATGAAACCAGGTGTACTTCATTAGAAAATGGTTTATTCAGCTTTTAGTCAGTAAGCACTGCAATAATTACAATGAACTCTGAAGTAGTTTACTGTATGAAAATGTGTCTATAAAATTTTAAATTATTAGAATATGGCAGCAATTTAAGCTTCTTAGTTTTATTATCCCTTACACATTAATCTTTATTGGAAGTAGCCAAAATGTGTTGAATCCTTAACTACTCTATGCCAAGTATTTTATTTTCTCATAGATGATAAAACAGAGGAGTTAATTTACTCAGTCACACTTTAGTACATGATGGAACCTAGATCAAGTCCCAAGGCTGATTTCAAAGTCTAGACTTCAAGTAGGTTTTTTTTTAACCCCTGTGAGCCAGTCGCATCTGTAAATTGGGTGATAAGATTGTCATTTAGATGAAATAACACAGGGGGCCTGGTCCTTGATAATAGTTCTTTTTTACTTTCTTTTGCTGCCTGGACAGTGAACCTTAAAGAATATAGGTTCTTTCTCTCTGATTAGGCTTTTTAGCATATAATACATTAGGGGAAGAATTCCTACAGGTCTAAGGTGCAGCTTGTTTTCTTTTAGCCTGGCAGTGGTAAATTTTCATGAGTGAAGCTTATGAACCCTTCATAGACAGTGGGTATTTTTTCATGGCCTGTGATATTAGCTTCTTACTGTTGCTAGTAATGATCCTACATTCTGGATTGTTTTATGCCAGGCTTTCTTCGAGAGTCACCCAGCTCCTTCAGCTGAGCGTACCATCCAGCAGTGTTGTGAAAATATCCTGCTGAATGCTGCTTGGCTAAAGCGTGATGCTGAGAGCATCCACCAGTACCTCCTTCAGCGAAAGGCCTCGCCGCCCACAGCATGAACCTGGAGCACACCGCCACTGCGGTTCTACTGCTTTGTGCAGGGATAAGGTGGAGCGACTGAACAGCTGATTCACATGCCAAGAATTTGGAGTCTGCTTTCAAGCCAGTGGGGGTTGGACAATGAATGTAGTTAACTGGTTCCTGCTCACACTCCAGAATTAAATTCTATTGAAAAAGGAAAATCAGCAATTCAGCAAAAAAAAAAAATGTAAATATGATAGTAATAAAATAGAGCATAACGAAACTGTGAAACTTCCTGAAGCCTTGTCAGTGGTTAAAAGTATTTAACACTCTCCTGTTATTGACAGATGTTCTGTTTTTATAACCTACAAAAAGGAAACTAGAGGCTTCTGTAAAGAGGATTTTTGTGAAGTGGGTTCTACAAGCAGCCTACAAGCCAAGTGTCCATTGCTGGGAATGGTTAAACATTAAAGGCTGATAGCTGGTATAATATAGAGTCTGTGCATAATCTCAAGTGGGGTTTTTTGTTTTTTGTTTATTTGGCATGGGGACTGATCAGGAAGATATGTTTTCCTGCATAACTCAATCTGAACCAAGGATTGTAGTTTTCCTCCTTGCCTTCCCTTCTGTGTGACCCCTTGGCAAGAAAAAAAAAAAAAAAGTTTAAAAAAAAAAACAACAAAACCTATCCTGGTCTGGGTTTTTTCCTTCCCTTAGTTCCATCCCAACCCACCACCCCGGTGTCCTTCTTAGAGATAAATAATAAGGAAACATCTTTTATAGCCACATTAAATAAGAGAAACTGATATACATTATTTTTCTTTCTTTTTTAAGATGACTTTTAAGAATCCTGAAATGCATATAGGTGAGACAATAGAAATGAAAAGTTTTCAGCCAGGCCTTTCTGAAGGAGTTACTCTGCTGAAAACGGTCTGACAGGCCAACTGTTGACCCTCTTTCTGACAGTATCAGCACTGGCTTCTCCTGGTTCAGTTCGGGCCTGTAAGAAGTCAGTGGTTGCTGATGCAGGGCCCATGTATTCGTGGTAACTGGTTTAAAAAAAAAACAAAGACTGTAAGCCTGTGTGTGCCACTCTGCTTCCACAGTGTATCCTCCTAACAAGCCTCACCAACCTAATCCAGTGAGTTTTAACTCTAAATCTCATTCCTTTCCTCTTTCCCTACTTTTTTTCTTTTCTTTTTCTTTAAAAAAAAAAATATTTTTGTGTGTTATTAACAGGAATTCATATTTGGTGTGGCTTAACTGTATTTCAGAAGGTCATCAGATTGTGAGACTGCTTCCTTGAAACATTTTTGTGCTATTGTTTTAAAAAAATAATAATTAAAAAACAGTTGGCGTTAATAAAAATGTCAATGTGAAATCGATGTCCTGATGTCCTCTGTTCTCTTCGGTAAGCAAGTAAAACCTTTTCTGTCATTCAGGAGGATTATAAGAAGTTTTACTGCCATAGGGGTTTTTTGAGTCGAAGAAAATCCAGTTGCTGAGTTTCTAATGAATAGTACCTAGCCAGAAATACCCTAAGATTCCTCCTAAATTACTTCTGGATTAACTCAGAAACCTATTATAGCTCCTCAGAGTCAGCATTCACGAGTAAACCTTAGCCTGCCAGTTCCTATGTCCTGAGGCTTCCTTTTATCTAGGCATGTGCTTATGTTACCAGCAAAGTAAAGACACCAAACAGACTGAGAGAAATTGTTTTAATGAAAGAACTCAAATCAAATGCTGGAAAGAAGTTGTCTCAGTTTTAGCACACATGCAAGTTGTGTGTATGTAACAGTTCAGTGGTTTGAGTCATGCTGGGGAGATGGTGCTGGCTGCATTCCTCTTCAGAACTGCTGCTCATCCTGTTTTGTGTCCCAGGTCTTGACCCCCATGGACTGCATCAACAGGTTCCGTTGCCCTTTGACTTTAGGTTGTGTTGATCCAATTAGTAACACCCTCAGAAGATCAAAAGGCTGAGGAATGGATATTTAGAAGCCTGGATATTTATTTCCCTGGCTTCTAAGTCACCAGGTCACATAGGTTGTCTGTGTTCCTCTACCAAAGACTGTGACTCCTAACAAGCAGCCCTCTTTAGCTTCTAGCTCCTTCTCTCTGCCCCTTTAGATCTAGGGATAGAAAGGACCACTCATTAACTACCTCCTGAACTCTGCCCATGTCTTTGTGAACAGTCCCTTTATTAAACCTCCTTCAAATTACCCAGTTTTAGTGTATTCTCTGTTTTCCACTAATACCTTGATTGATTTGGGCACCAAAGTCTTGATGCTTTGGGTCTCTAAAGGTCTTAATCCAGCCTTTTCTGTGTCCGGTATTTTGTTTTGTTTTATGTGGCTGCGCCGTGAGGCTTGTGGAATCTCAATTTCCCGACCAGGGATTGAACCGATGCCCTCGGCAACAAAAGCATGGAGTCCTAACCACTGGACTGCAAAGGAATTCCCTGTCAGATGTTTTAGTTTATTGTTTGTCTTCCAAATAGCTCCCTATCCTAGGTAATATACTCATTTTACAGGTGAGAAAGCAGGCTCAGAAAAATTAGGTAAACAGCAAATAACTCTCAGTCCTAGTGGTCAACTCAAGCTTGCCAGTCTGGCACGAACCTGTGTTCTTCCAGCTGATTGTTAGGTTTCCACAATTAGAAGATCATGCAGTCACAATGGATACAAGCAATAGCTTTAAAAATACTTAATGATTCTCCTTTTCCCTAATTTTTGTGAAAGTTCCTCAGTCGTGTCTGACTCTTTGCAACCCCATGGACTACAGTCTGTGAAATTCTCAAGGCCAGAATAGTGGAGTGCGTAGCCTTTCCCTTCTCCAGAGGATCTTCCCAACCCAGGGATTGAACCCAGGTCTCCCACATTGCACATGGATTCTTTACCAGCTGAGCCACAAGGAAAGCCCAAGAATACAGGAGTGGGTAGCCTATCCCTTCTCCAGCATATCTTCCTGATCCAGGACTCAAACCGGGGTCTCCTGCATTGCAGGCGGATTCTTTACCAATGGAGATATCAGGGAAACCTCTTTTCTGTAATATCCCTTGGTTAAAATTTTTAGAAAGTTGGGAAGAAAAACAAATGTGTTAGTTTCTTATAGAAAATGTTATTTTATATTCATGGGAAGCAGTAGAGGCTTTTGGGACAGTGGGCAGCAGTGGATGAATTCTTATCTGCCATTTTCTAAGAATGAGTTTCAGGAAGTAAGGAACCCCTCTATAAAGAATGTATCTCTGTAGTGTGCAATTTGGGGAGTATGAGGAGGTTTATAGCTTTAAATCAAGTCTTTCAACTCTGTTATCCAAATGAGTCCTGGACTTGGAGCCACATTTGTAGGGCTAGTGATTTTTTTCTCAGCAAGAAAATAAAAAGCTTTTGGTAATATAATGTTGACTGTATACTTACAGTATCATATTTGACTGAAGAATAAATCTGCTGTTACTAAATACTAGTTTTAGGATCTCGGAGTTGTTTTTCATAAGACTGTCTTCTGTGGGCTTATACCAGGTGGCTCAGTAGTAAAGAATCCACCTGCTGATGCAGGAGACTCGGGTTTGATTCAGGAAGTTCCCCTGGAGAAGGGATAGGCCACCTACTCCAGTATTCTTGCCGGGGAAATCCCATGGACATAAGAGCCTGGTGGGCTATAGTCCTTGGAGTAGGGTGGCAAAGAGTGTATGACTTAGCATGCATCTTTTCTGGTAATGCAAAATACCCACCCCAAACTGACCTGCCTTAGAACAATCCTAGCACAGTGAAATGGTCAAGGTGTTTGGTTTCAAATCCAAGAATGAGACAGGGGACCCTGACATTAATGAAACATGTGGGCCAAATAACTTACTTTCCCTAGGAAACCAAGTCAGAGGATGATTGGTTCTTCTAACGGTTTGATGGTTAACTTTGTGATAAACGGTAGTGTCAGGAAGGAAAGCTGATGGGGCTGTAACTGCCACTTGTGGATAACTCTTGTTGTTCAGTCGCTAAGTTGTGTCCGACTCTTTTTGACCCCATCGACCGCAGCACGCCAGGGTTCCCTGTCCTTTGCCATCTCTGGAGTTTGCTCGAACTCATGTTGAGTCAGTGATGCCATCCAACCATCTCATTCTCTGTCACCTCTTTATCCTGCCCTCAGTCTTTCCCAGCATCAGGGTCTTTTCCAATGAGTTGGCTCTTCACATCAGGTGGCCAAAGAGAACTCTGCTGCTCTGATTTTGTGGCTGATATGCTTTCACTCCTGAGTTCCTGGTCCAATGTTGGGGTGGAATTAGCAACAGAGAAGGAACATAGCTTACTATCTATCATAGCTTGTGCTTTCTCAGGAAGCTGCTGCCAACTGACAGTAGATATGCTATACACCAATTAAAATGAACACCAAGAAGGGAAAAACAGTCTTGCCATAGTTCGGCTGATCATACCAATATGGTCCTCTGTGACACCCACCTCCTCTCACCTCCCAACAACCTTAACCTTTATCATAAATTTGACAAATTGTACAGGTATACATTACACTGCAATCTTAACCCACTCATTAAGGTGTTGATTACCTTGTATTATGTATCCTAACCTTATGGATATACTCTTCTTCATGCTTATTAGACTTTTAAAGACATCAAGAAGAAAAAAGTACACTGAATGGCTGATGATTTAATAGAAATCTCAACACAGGATACAAGATAGTGGAGGAGAGGTGGAGAGAAACAGTTGATAAGAAAAAATACAAAACATTAAAAATATTTGACATTAATGAGGATGGGTGAGATGATTACTGCTTTTCTAATAGGTCAGTGGCCTCTTCTATCAATGGAGCATTTAAAGTCAGGAGAATATGAGGGGTGCAGAAGGATGAAGTGAATGCTGTGGCCTTTACAAGTGCAAAGAAGCGCCTCCACTCATGTCATCCTTGAAACAGACTCTCTCCCCACTGGATAGACAGCATGTCTTATAGAAGATCTCTTGGCTACCAAAGCTGGTCTTTCCTTGCCTCTGCTGACACTTTGCTCCCTATAAATGGAAAATTCTAGACCTGTGTGTCCAAATATAGTAGCCACCAGCCATATGCAGCTATTTAAGTTTAAAGTAAGTTCCACGTTCAAGTGCTCAGTAGCCACCCATGGCTGCTGCTGCTAAGTCGCTTCAGTTGTGGCTGCCATATTGGGCAGTACAGATATAGATCATATCCATAGCCGAAGAAAGTTCTATTTGAGCACCCTGATCTACACCTAGTATGTACAAGTGTATGTTTTGTGTATGGTAGAGAATAATTAGATAAGTCTATGCAGAATGATCTCTGTTCATCTCCAAGGCAAACCATTCAATATCACAGTTATCCAAGTCTATGCCCCAACCAGTAACGCTGAAGAAGCTGAACAGTTTTATGAAGACCTACAAGACCTTTTAGAACTAACACCCAAAAAAGATGTCTTTTTCATTACAGGGGACTGGAATGCCAAAGTAGGAAGTCAAGAAACACCTGGAGTAACAGGCAAATTTGGCCTTGCAATGCGGAATGAAGCAGGGCAAAGACTAATAGAGTTTTGCCAAGAAAATGCACTGGTCATAGCAAACACTCTCTTCCAACAACACAAGAGAAGACTCTACACATGAACATCACCAGATGGTCAACACCGAAATCAGATTGTTCATATTCTTTGCAGCCAAAGATGGAGAAGCTCTATACAGTCAACAAAAAGAAGACCAGGACTGACTGTGGCTCAGATCATGAACTCCTTATTACCAAATTCAGACTCAAACTGAAGAAAGTAGGGAAAACCGCTAGACCATTCAGGTATGACCTAAACCAAATCCCTTGTGATTATACAGTGGAAGTGAGAAATAGATTTAAGGGCCTAGATCTGATAGATAGAGTGCCTGATGAACTATGGAATGAGGTTCGTGACATTGTACAGGAGACAGGGATCAAGACCATCCCCATAGAAAAGAAATGCAAAAAAGCATAATGGCTATATGGGGAGGCCTTACAAATAGCTGCGAAAAGAAGAGAGGCGAAAAGCAAAGGAGAAAAGGAAAGATATAAGCATCTGAAATGCAGAGTTCCAAAGCATAGCAAGAAGAGATAAGAAAGCCTTCTTCAGTGATCAGTGCAAAGAAATAGAGGAAAAGAACAGAATGGGAAAGACTAGAGATCTCTTCAAGAAAATTAGAGATACCAAGGGAACATTTCATGCGAAGATGGGCTCGATAAAGGACAGAAATGGTATGGACCTAACAGAAGCAGAAGATAATAAGAAGAGGCGGGAGTTTCGGTTTTGCCCGGTGGGTCGGCAGAGGCTGGGCTTGTGGGGTGTCTGGAGTAGGGGTTCAGATCCCGGCCATGAGATTTCTGATCACGATTGTTAAAATGAGTCTGCGGAAGCAAACACCCAGCGACCTCCTGAAGCAAATCATCAGGCGACCAGTTGTGGTGAAATTAAATTCGGGAGTGGATTATTGAGGGGTCCTGGCGTGCCTGGATGGCTACATGAATATAGCCTTGGAGCAGACAGAGGAGTATGTAAATGGACAGCTGAATAATAAGTACGGGGATGCATTTATCCAAGGAAACAATGTGTTGTATATAAGTACACAGAAGAGGAGGATGTGAAGACACCAAGACTCGGTACTTTTCATACCGAGATGTATTTTTTATCAAGTTTTTTGTTTCTTGTGTCATATAATTTTTCCTATTTTGTAATAGTTGGTGATTTTCCACTGACACATAATTGAGATAAATGTGTAAAATTGTGGATATAATTGTAAAGAGTTCTTTCATATTTAAGTTGCAGTCATTTTTTTCCCTTTTACCTCTATGTCAGTGTGCAGAAAGCAAAAAGATTTTTTTTTTTAAGTGGAAAGAAAATTTTTTTCTCCCTACACGGAGATTTTCAAGCAATGCCATTTGATCTGACTGCTTTGCTTGTGGGACTGACCGAAATGATGGACGTGAGGCTAATTAAAATACTGTAGAGATGGAAAAAAAAAAAAGAAGAGGCGGCAAGAATACACAGAAGGAAAAAAAAGAAAAAAGAATCCACAGAAGAACTGTACAAAAAAGATCGTCACGACCCAGATAATCATATTGGTGTGATCACTAATTTAGAGCCAGACATCCTGGAATGTGAAGTCAAGTGGGCCTTAGAAAGCATCACTATGAACAAAGCTAGTGGAGGTGATGGAATTCCAGTTAAGCTATTTCAAATCCTGAAAGATGATGCTGTGAAAGTGCTGCAGTCAATATGCCAGCAAATTTGGAAAACTCAGCAGTGGCCACAGGACTGGAAAAGGTCAGTTTTCATTCCAATCCCAAAGAAAGGCAATGCCAAAGAATGCTCAAACTACTGCACAATTGCACTCATCTCACACGCTAGTAAAGTAATGCTCAAAATTCTCCAAGCCAGACTTCAGCAGTCCGTGAACCATGAACTCCCTGATGTTCAAGCTGGTTTTACAAAAGGCAGAGGAACCAGAGATCAAATTGCCGACATCCGCTAGATCATGGTAAAAGCAAGAGAGTTCCAGAAAAACATCTATTTCTGCTTTATTGACTATGCCAAAGCCTTTGACTGTGTGGATCACAATAAACTGTGGAAAATTCTGAAAGAAATGGGAATACCAGACCACCTGACCTGCCTCTTGAGAAATCTGTATGCAGGTCAGGAAGCAACAGTTAGAACTGGACATGGAACAACAGACTGGTTCCAAATAGGAAAAGGAGTACGTCAAGGCTGTATATTGTCACCCTGCTTATTTAACTTCTATGCAGAGTACATCATGAGAAACACTGGACTGGAAGGAACACAAGCTGGAATCAAGATTGCCGGGAGAAATATCAATAACCTCAGATATGCAGATGACACCACCCTTATGGCAGAAAGTGAAGAGGAACTCAAAAGCCTCTTGAAGAAAGTGAAAGAAGACAGTGAAAAAGTTGGCTTAAAGCTCAACATTCAGAAAACAAAGATCATGGCATCTGGTCCCATCACTTCATGGGAAATAGATGGGGAAACAGTGGAAACAGTGTCAGACTTTATTTTGGGGGGCTCCAAAATCACTGCAGATGGTGATTGCAGCCATGAAATTAAAAGACACTTACTCCTTGGAAGGGAAGTTATGACCAACCTAGATAGTATATTCAAAAGCAGAGACATTACTTTGCCGACTAAGGTCCGTCTAGTCAAGGCTATGGTTTTTCCAGTAGTCATGTAGGGATGTGAGAGTTGGACTGTGAAGAAGGCTGAGCGCCGAAGAATTGATGCTTTTGAACTGTGGTGTTGGAGAAGACTCTTGAGAGTCCCTTGGACTGCAAGAAGATCCAACCAGTCCATTCTGAAGGAGATCAGCCCTGGGATTTCTTTGGAAGGAATGATGATAAAGCTGAAACTCCAATACTTTGGCCACCTCATGCGAAGAGTTGACTCATTGAAAAAGACTCTGATGCTGGGGGGGATTGGGGGCAGGAGGAGAAGGGGACAACAGAGGATAAGAGATGAGACTCACTCAATGGATGTGAGTCTGAGTGAACTCCGGGAGTTGATGATGGACAGGGAGGCCTGGCGTGCTGCGATTCATGGGGTTGCAAAGAGGCAGACACGACTGAGCGACTGAACTGAACTAACTGATGCTCTGCTTGGGCTTCCCAGGTGGTGCTAGTGGTAAAGAACCTGCCTGTCATTTCAAAAGACATAAGAGACATGGGTTTCATCCATGGGTGGGGATGATCCCCTGGAGGAGGGCATGGCATCCCACTCCAGTATTCTTGCCTGGAGAATCCAATGGACAGAGTAGCCTGATGGGCTACAATGGGGTCACAAAGAACTGGACATGACTGAAGTGACTTTGCATACATGCATGCTTTTACCAACCTCATTGTAACAATTTGCTATTCATCTAACAATGTATCCCCTTAAAATTTTAATTCTGTTCACAAATGTAATACCTATCCATTTTCCAAATTTTGAAAGGAAAAAAACACCCCAGAGAATGACTATCCCTTCTTATAAATCCACCTCCTGAAGAAAATCATGCTTGCCAGATAAGTTTGGGGCATATTCTTCCAGCTATGTTTTTATACACTAGGCATCTAATTATTTTTAGTACGAAGACAGGCTGTGCCCTCTTTGCCTGTTCCCCGTTGTAACCAGTGCCACAAACTTTCAGTCTTTGCCTGATACATCTAAGTGTGCCAGGCTTACACCTGCAACCCCTGATGTCAAGCTCTAAGTCACGGAGCTCACCACCAAAGATGACTGGAGAACAAAGGAGCAATTGGCAAATGCATATCTTGAGAGTATCTTCCTTGTTTAGATTCTTTGGTTCACGAATGTTTGCGTCAGCCTGACTGCCTGACGCTAAGTGCCAGTTCTGTGGAGTGTGCATATTTGAAGAATGTGGCTTAAAGCTCTTGGGTTCAGTGAGTTTAAGTGGTTCATGTAATGAATTCACTCAATGTTCTTTCCTCACTTGGCAATGTGAACTGCACTATATTTGGAACTAACATTTGCAACCTTATACACCACTGCCTGGCTATCTAGCCACAAATTTTGGTTACCATGACCTGGACTGAGGAAGGTATATGGTGACGGATTTTATGAAGACAGTGCTAAGGAGAGAGAGAGCTGGCTTGCAAACCCACAGGAAGTAAGCTTGCTGCGGCTGTTGAAATAAGGCCATGAGTTCCTCCCACCGGCCCCTGCTCACCTGCTCGATGCCTGCCCGCCAGCTTGGGCCACTGTGTTACTTCCACTCCTATGCCTGTACCACTGATTTGGTAACTGTGCCTCACCGCTTCCAACATGGAAAGCGAATGTGCCACACAGCTCTAAATGACCCACCTGTGTGCATCAAACCAAGGCAAGACCTGGGACAGGAGTAGTCTGAGCAGCTTTCAATGCCGCTGTCATCTGTGATCCACCCTTGACTATCTCAAAAGGGTGCTGGGCAAAGGTGGCCACTGGTACAGGAGCATCACAGCGACAGCCGAAGAGGTGAGAACAGCACCAGCCTCTTCTGCGGCTGCTAAGTCGCTTCAGTCGTGTCCGACTCTGTGCAACCCCAGAGACGGCAGCCCACCAGGCTCCCCCATCCCTGGGATTCTCTAGGCAAGAATACTGGAGTGGGTTGCCATTTCCTTCTCCAATGCGTGAAAATGAAAAGTCAAAGTGAAGTCGCTCAGTCGTTTCCGACTCTTAGCGACCCCATGGCCAGTCTCTTCTAGTTGTTAACAAAGAACATGGTGGCACTGTGCTCTAACCCTGCCACCTGCTACTGATGTGGGAGGTGTGCCTTTTGGTCACAAAGGACCTTGATTATTGTAATATCAGAAGCAGCCCCACAGCACTGGACTAGAAGGCAAGGTTCTGGTGCATCAGTTCCACAGCCATGGAAGCCAGACAGCAGACTCGTTACAAGAGCTTTCAGAGTAAAAGTATAGTATACAAGGCACCGAGCAGGAACAAGAACCACCGAATGAATAATTCAGACTTTCATTTTTGGCTGCACAGGCCTTTGTTGCTGTGCGGGCTTTCTCTGGTTGCAGCGGGCAGGGTCTTCTCTAACTGCGTGCATGGGCTTCTTGCTGCAGTGGCTTCTCCTGTGGAGCACAGGCTCTAGGCGAGTGGGCTTCAGCAGCTGTGGCAGGTGGACTCAGTAGCTGGGGCTTGCATGCTACAGAGCATGAGCTTAGCAGCTGTGCACACGGAGGTTAGTTGCCCCACAGCATGTCGGATCTTGGATCAGGGATTGAACCCATGTCTCTTGTATTGGCAGGTGGATTCTTCACCACGGAGCCACCAAGCAAGTCCTGAATGAGTAATCTGCAGTGTGATGAGTCTTTGGAATGGGAAGTGCTGGATGGTACAAGGGATGTTACTGGCAAGTTCCACGTAGCCTCAATGTTTAGGAAAGACTCCCGTGAAGAAACGTTGTTAAACCGGGACTCAAAAGATGCTAGCTAGGCAAAGAGGACAGGGAAGAGTGTTCTAGATGGAAGAAACAGCACATGCAATGCCAGGCCTATGGCTGGAGAGAACCTGACCTATTGAAAGAACCAAAAGAAACCCAGAATAGCTAAAACAAAGAGAGTTCCTGGGAAGGTGGTGAAACAGGCTCTGGAGAGGTAGGGAAGCCCCAGGCTAGGGTGGTGACTTAGGCTACGTTGAAGATTCTAAACTAGCTAAAGGACAATGGGAAACCATCAGTTTCCTTATCAAAAAGTGAGAAATAATAATCTCAGAGCTACCAGGAAACAAGATGAGAAAAATGCAAGTCAAAGGTCTTTGTAAGTTACAAAGCATGATAGGAATGTTACTAACATTGCAATATCATTAGTAGTAATAAGCAGGGCTGCTTTCTCAAGTAATAGAAGTAATAGCACAAATCTTCTAAGTGGGAACATGAGGCAGTCACTTCCACCCCACCTCCCCAGCCACGCTGTGCAACTTGCAGGATCTTAGCTCCTGGATCAGGGACCGAACCTGTGCCCCTCCACAGTGCAATCACAGAGTCTTGACCACTGGATAGCCAGGGAAGTCCCTGAAATAGTCTATAGAGTAAAAACTCTGACTTATTCAAGGGAACTGACAGAAAGGTCAGAAGTTTATTTTAGTTGAAACTTGCAGTGTAAGGTTCCTGAAACCCAGGCGTTAGCTCAGCTCTTTGGAGCAGGATCACACCATTTATGGACATGTGTGTTTCTCAACTCCACTGACTCCCCAACAGCACTTGCAGAAAAGATCAGTATTCTGCCTCCTTCTCAAACGCACCAGAGCAGAATGGCTGACACATTCTTTCCTCTTCATTTCTTCCAGCCAGAGCTGGGGCTCAGCATCTCCTTCCTAGGTCAGCTTTTGTGGAAGCTGTCACTATTCCCAAAACATTACACTCTTCTGAGCTCTTCGTGGCAAGATAATTATCCCAGTTAGCACCTGCATTACATTTTAGGAAAAATTTGACACCTTTCCAAGTCTATGACGTTTTACAATGGTTCTGTGAAGTAGGCACAACTGAACATCACAGAAATGGTGCAAAACCGGGAGCTCTCCTCTCCTATCTGATCAGCACAGATATGCCACCAGGAGAACTTAATGGCTCAATTTAGGCCACTTCCTCTCTGCCTGCAGCACATTAAGTTCTATCCAATGATAGAAGGGCAGAGTTTCTGCAAGTGTAGCATTTGATCTGGTCAACCAAACCAGACCTAATTCTTCCCCAGAGGTCAACATCATCAATGCTCCACACTGCCACATACCAGAAGTTGCAAACTTGCATTTTTGTCTTTGATATTCAGAATGTCTTTAAAACTTTTTGAAAGTTTTAATGCCAGTTTTTAAAAGTCAAATTGCACGTCAAAGTTCAGATTTCTAGCTTTTCCCTTTTTAAAAAAATTTTATTGGAATATAGTTGATTTACAGTGTTAAGTTTCAGTTGTATCCAGCTTTTCTTGAAAAATCAGATCTGACACCAGTCTTTGGAGATGAGCAGAGTCTTCTGACCAACACACTCTACCTCTGTCCCTACTCGGACCAGATCTTTTACGAAGGTCCCATGACAGCTCCAGAATATGAGTTTGTATACCTACCCCCATACCCACCAGGCCTCATGAATATGGAATCCCTCCTGTGTGGCTCTTCCATATGCATGGGGCTTATTCTGTTTGGATGCAACTTTGAGAATGTTTTGGAGATCTTTGTGTAGATGAGAAAAAAACACCTTGGCCGCTCGTCTACCGCTGGTGGGTCTTAATTATTTGCAGCTACTTCCCAAGGGTAAAGATAGAAAACTTGATCCCACCAGACTTCTGTTAGGCCACTCCTGTCTGTTGTCTCCTCTGCTCCTTCACTCGGGCCCTTTTCTCATTCATTCAAAATTCAGAACCTTTTTAAAATATATATATATACTTACGAAGGTGCCGAGACAATGGCCTCAAATCATTTTTAAAATTTCATTTGTTCCCTCATTCATGTATTTGACTGGGCTAGGTCTTCACTGATGCATGTGGGCTCTCTCTAGTCGCAGTGTGCGGGCACTGCAGGGGCTTCTCTTGCTGCAGAGCATGGACTCTAGAGCTTGGGCTCAGTAGTAGTGGCCCACAGGCTTCATTACTCCAAAGCATGTGGGATCTTCCTGGACCAGAGGCTGAACCCATGCCCCCTGCACTGGCAGGTGGATTAACCGCTGGACCACCAGGGAAGTCCTCAAATCATTTTTGTAATGAGATGGAGAATTAAAAAAATGTCTTACTGGAATCCCACTTTCAGTATACATCCAAAAGAACTAAAAGGAAGATCTCAAAGAGATATATATACATCCATGCTCATAGCAGCATTACTTACAACAGCTAAGAGATGGAAGCACCCAGGTATCCACTGATGGATGAATGGATAAATAAAATGTGCTACATACAACATAATATTGTTTGGCCTCAAGGGAGGAAATTGTTGAACCTCGAGGACATATGCGAAGTGAGATGAGCCAATCACAAAGAGACATACACTGTGTGCCTCCCTTACAGAAGGTATCTAGAGTGCTCAAATTCAGAGACACAAAGTAGAATGGTGGTTGCCAGAGGCAGGGATGGGTGAGGGGAAAGTAGAGAGTTGTTCAGTGGATATAGAATTTCAGTTTTGCAAGATGAGTAAGTTCTAGAGAGCCATAACCCACAACCATGTGACTATACTTAACACTACTGAACTATACACTTAAAAATGGTTGATGGTAAATTTTTTAAACCATGTTTTTTTTTAAGTGTTTTTTAAATGCATCATTAGAGATCTGAGTTCTGCTAGGGGTTCCAACACTGACTTCTGTGACCTTCAGGAAGGCACTCTCTGGAACTCAGGTCCTCTTCCAAAAAATGAGAGGGGAGAAGAGAGGATAATGAAAACACCAGCCTCGGTGTGGGGCAGACACATGCGGCAGTGCAGGGTGAACAACTGAACGCTCTGCAAATAGCAGATGTCCTCGCCAACTCAAACCGTGGTCTCTGTGGTGACTTAATCGTAGGTTTTAAAAAAAAAAAAAACCAAGGTCTGTATTAAGTGCCAGAACCTTACAGAGGAAAGAACAACAGCCTGCCCTCACACTACTCACAGTCTAATAGAAAAAATTAGAACAGAACTAGAAAACAAGTCACCATGTGTCACAGGTCAGTCCAACATATAACAGATTCAAATAGACACAACTTGATTCCCTATTAATGGGATCAAGGCTGGACATACACAATGACTGGTTGTTTGCGTAAATCAACAGTCTCAAATTAGAGCACAAGTTTAAATCTAGATAATCTTTTCCAGGTGTTTAGTGTAAAAAGGAAAAAAAAATGTGTGTGCGTGTATACTTTCGACCACAGACTTTTGCTTAGATGCATTTTAACTGATATTTTAATTCTTTAATTAGTTTATTAATGTACTGATTAATTAATTGCATTTAATCAACTTGATTCCCATTTAAACAAAAGAAGCCCCAGACAGCTGGAACAAAGAGCACTCCTGCTGGCTGGACCACAGTCTACAAGGAAGAAAGCCTGAAGTGTGCGGGTTGATGGAGACCAATCTCCATACTCTGTTGACACAATTATGTCTCCATAAATATTATCCACAGCCAAGCCAGACTATCATGATTAAGCTTTGGTTTTCAGTTCTTGAAAATATTTTTTTTCCTGGAGTTAATAATTAATTTTAAAAAAATTGGGGAGTGCACACTTAGATTTCCAGGTCCCTATAATGAACTTTTTCTACCATCATCAAAAGTGTAGATATTTCCTATGTTAATTTCGTCTGATTTCTTGGAGACATCCCTTCTGGGGCCTTCTGTCCTCCTGCCCCAGTGCTGACTGATTACTCTGGAAGGCCTGCAGCCAGGTTATGTCACCCTGGGATTTCCTTTCATCATTATCATGAGAATTCTCTTCACTTCTCACCTCTGTTGAATATCCTGTTTCCAGGATCACATGTCTTCTTGTTTCTTGATTTATTGTCTCACTTTGGCATACCACATCCTCCAGTCATTTCCTGAGAAGGGGTACATAGGTAGAAAGTAAAATTTTTTTGAGATTTCACACATCTAAAAATGTGCTTACATTACTGAATTAACAATTTGACTAATTCATAAAGTTATAGGTCATAAATAATTCGAAAGCATTCCTCCGCCGTCTTCCAGAATGCCTGACGGAAAGCACGGTACCATTCCAACAACTGTTCCTTTGAACGTTAATTGCTTTTTCCCTCAGAAGGTTTTAGTAACCTTTGTCTACTTACTCAACAAGCTGAAATATCTGATTTCTTTTCCATCCACTGTTGACATCACTTTGCCCACAAAGGTCCCTATAGTCAAAGCTATGATTTTTCCAGTAGTCATGTACAGATGTGAGAGCTGGACAATAAAAAAGGCTGAGTGCCAAAGAACTGATGCCTTTGAACTGTGGTGCTGGAGAAGACTCTTGAGAGTCCTTTGGACTGCAAGGAGATCAAAAGAGTCAATCATAAAGGAAATCAACCCTGAATATTCACTGAAAGGATTGATGCTAAACCTGAAGCTCCAATGCTTTGGCTACCTGATACAAAGAGCCGACTCACTGGAAAAGACTCTGGTGCTGGGAAAGACTGAGGGCAGGAGAAGAAGGGGGCAACAGAGGATGAGATGTTTGGATGGCATCACTGGCTCAATGGACTTGAGTTTGAGCAAACTCTAGGAGACGGTGATGGACAAGGAAGCCTGGCAGGGTGCAGTCCATGGGATCACAAAGAGTCGGACATGGCTGAATGACTGAACTGACGGATGTTGGGCACTCAGTGGGCTTCTCATTCTGGAGATATAGTTCATTCAGTCCTGATTTGACTTTTTTAAGTTTTCCTTTTTCAGCTGTGTCAGGCCTTAGTTGTGGCACACAGGCTCCAGGAAACATGGGCTCTGTAGTTGCAGCACTCAGGGTTAGCTGCCCATGCCATGTGGAATGTTTGTTCCCCAAGCAGGGATGGAACCCATGCCCTCTGCATTGGAAGGTGGATTCTTAACCACTGGACTCTTAGGAAAGTCCCCTGGTTTGATTTCTTGAATTATCCCTTTGATGACTGCTTTCCCTCCACTTTTCACACTTTTCACATCTGCTCTATTTCTCTGTAACTCCTAAGATGAATGTTAACCCTTCTGGGCTATTTCCAGTTTTAAAAAATCTTTTCATGTCCATTTTCCAGCTTGTTTTTTTCCTTCCTTTGGCCACACTATGCAGCCTGTAGGATCTTAGTTCCCCAACAAGGGATCAAACTCAGGCCCTTGGTAGTGAAAGTGAAGTGTGCTAACTACTGGACTGCCAGGGAATTCCTCAGCTTTTTTGTCTTTATTTAATATAAGGATAAGTCCTTTACAATACTGTGTTTCTGCCATTCATCAGCGTGAATCAGCCACAGGTATCTGTATGTCCCTTCCCTCTCGAACTTCCCTCCCAACCCATTCCACTCCTCTAGGTTGTCACAGAGCGCTGGTTTGAGCTCGGAGTTACACAGCCAATGCCCACTAGCTGTCTACTTTACATATCACAATGCATATGTTCCCATGCTACTCTCCCCGTCGTCCCACCCTCTTCTTCCCCACCATGTCTACAGCTGTTCTCTGTCTCCACTGCTGCCCTGCAAAAAGGTTTACCAGTACCGTCTTTCTAGATTCCATATAGAATGTTAATATATGATATTTGTTTTTCTCTAACTTATTGCATTTTGTATAATAGGCTCTAAGTTTGTCCACTTCATGAGAACCAACTCAAATGCATTTTTTTTAGCTAAGTAATATTTCCTTCTGTATATGTACCACAACTTCTTTATCCACTCATCTGTCAAAGGACATCTAGATTGCTTTTATGTCTTCAGTTCAGTTCAGTCGCTCAGTCATACATGGAACAACAGACTGGTTCCAAATTGGGAAAGAAGTGCGTCAAGGCTGTATATTGTCACCCTGCTCATTGAACTTATTTCATGTCCTAGCTATTGTAAATAGTACTGCGATGAACACCAGGTACATATGTCTTTTTCATTTGTGGTTTCCTCAGGGTATATGCCCAGTAGAGGGATTGCTGGATCATATCTATCATTACTGCTAGGTTTTTTTTTAACAGCATCTCCATACTAGTCTCTGTAAAAGTGAAATCACGCACTCATATCCCACTCTTTGCAACCCCATGGACTGTAGCCTACCAGTCCCCTCAGTCTATAGAGTTCTCCAGGCAAGAATACTGGAGTGGGTTGCCATTTCCTTCTCTAGGGGATCTTCCTGATCCAGGGATTGAACCCGGGTCTCCCGCATTGCAGGCAGACGCTTTGCCGTCTGAGTTTGACTGTATAAATTTGCATTCCCACCAACAGTGCAAGAGGTTCCCTTTTTCCCACAGTCTCCAGCATTTATTGTTTATAGACTTTTTTTTGGTTGTCAAATAATCCTTTTTCTTTTTCCTTTGCCGTTCTTAACTAGCTGAGCACCCCACCACACCACTGTTGATGTCATCTATGATGTCATGAGGTGGCGGCCAGCAACACTGCAGCCCATAGACTGGGCAGTCCCCAGGATCTCTTTAATGGTTCCAGAAAGTTCTCTAGCTAGAGACTGATACCGCATATATGCTGGGCAATGTTGATGATATCATCAAAAGTGGTTTCCACTGTGCTTAATGTTTTTCTGCTTCTTTCTGTCTCTTGGTGGTTCCTTGAGGGCTTTGATGATCAGGGCAGAAACAGAAGGTACTGCCTCAATCTGGGCCTGTCTGAATCATCAGTTTCACTGTAATCCTCAGACCCTTCCAATCACCAGTTGCCTTGGTGATGTCATCACCGACCTTGTTTGGAGACAGGCCCAGGGGACCCATCTTGGGGGCCAGGGCAGATGTGGCACCGACTTCCCCACCAGTGTACCTCAGGTATATAGCTTTGATCTCGTTAGGGTCGAACTTAAATAGCATCGTGGAGACGGCTGGTGTCAGATGAACCTGGATTTGGGAGGACCAAAGCAAGTTGCACCTTTGCCTCCTCTGAGCCGAAAGGTATTGTTTGTAGGTTTTTTGATCATGGCCATTATCACCAATGTGACATGATGCCTAATTATAGTTTAGACTTGCATTTCTCTAATAATGACGTTGAGCATCTTTTCATGTGTTTATTAGCCATCTGTATGTCTTCTTTGGAGAAATGTCTGTTTAGGTCTTCTATCCACTTTTCGATTGGGTTATTTGTTTTTCTGGTATTGAGTTCCATGACCTGCTTATATATTTTGGAGAGTAATCCCTTGTCAGTTGTTTCACCCAGCTTTTCTTTTTTTTTAAAGGATATTTTCTCAATTTTATCTTCTAACCCTTTGTGGGTTTGGGGTTTTTGTGTTTTTTTTAGTATTTATTTATTGGCCGAAGGTTTTAGTTGCAGCAGTTGGGATCTTAACTATCGCACGTGGGATCTAGTTCCCTGACTAAAGTTGAACCTGGGCCCCTATGCTGGGAGCACAGAGTCTTAGCCACTGAACCAGCATGAAAGTCCTGTAACTCTGTGACTGCAGTTATTGGTTATCACATTTTTAAGATGTTTTATTCCCTGATTTTTTATACCCGTTTTTATTTCATGGATGTAACGTCAGCTTCATATCTGAGAACATTTACCATCTTTCAAGTTATATTTTCTTTTGTTCTAGTCTGTGCCGTTTCTATATTCTCCAAGTTCCTTTGTTCTTATTTGTTTGGTCTTTGTCTTTCATGTTAGAGACTTTCTTCAACTATCTGGTGATCCTTGACATCCATTCACATTTCCAACTGAGGCACTAAAACTTTTTGGACACTCTGTAAACACAGAGTGAGACGGGGCTTCTCAGTTGCTGGACCTTACTGCAGTGAGCTGACTTTCACTGTGGACTCTCAGCTCTTAGAGTGGTTGAACAGTGGTTCCCCAAAAGACATAATCCTAATCCCACATCCTAATCCCCATAATCTGTGAATGTGACTTCATTTGGAAAAAAGAGTCTTTGCAATTAAGGATTTTAAGATAAGACCACCTTGGATACTCTGAGTGGGCCCTAAACCCAATAACAAGTGTCTATAGGAGACACCCAGAAGAGAGACACAGAGAGGAGAAAGTTATGCGAAGATGGAGGCAGACTGGAGTGATGCTGCTACCACCCAAGGAACACCTGGAGCCACCAGAATCTGGAAGAGGCAAAGAAAGAAATGCTCCCTAGAGCCCCTGGAGGGAACATGGCCCTGGCACGTTTTCAGACTTGACTGATTTTGGACTTCTGACTTCCAGAATTGAGAGAGAATAAATTTCTTTGGTTTTAAGCTACCAAGACTTTGTTATAGCACCCTTAGGAGACTAAAGCACAAGTTGGAATCAAGATTTCTGGGAGAAAATTATCAATAACCTCAGATATGCAGATGACACCAGCCTAAAGGCAGAAAGTGAAGAGGAATTAGAGAGCCTCCTAATGAAGGTGAAACAGGAGTGAAAAAGCTGGCTTAAAACTCAACATTCAAAAAACTAAGATTATGGCATCCAGTTCCATCACTTCATGGCAAATAGATGGGGAAACAATGGAAACAATGACAGACTTTATTTTCTTGGGTTCCAAAATCACTGTGGATGGTGACTGCAGTCATGAAATTAAGACACTTGCTCCTTGGAAGAAAAGCAATGACAAACCTAGACAGTTGTATTAAAAAGGAGAGACATTACTCTGCCTACAAAGGCCGTATAGTCAGGGCTACGATTTTTCCTGTAGTCATGTATGGATGCGAGAGCTAGAAGGCTGAGCACTGAAGACTGAAGGCAGAAGGAGAAGGGACAACAGAGGATGAGGTGGTTGGACGGCATCACCGACTCAGTGGACGTGAGTTTGAGCGAGCTCCGGGAGA
This sequence comes from Capra hircus, assembly GCF_001704415.2. Classification (NCBI taxonomy): domain Eukaryota; kingdom Metazoa; phylum Chordata; class Mammalia; order Artiodactyla; family Bovidae; genus Capra; species Capra hircus. Next base: position 38,440,922 of record NC_030826.1, on the reverse strand, counting down.
TGACGGAGGACAGGGAAGCCTGGCGTGCTGCAGTCCACGGGACACAGAGTCGGACGTGACTGAGTGACTGACAACAGGACACTAACAATATCTGCAGGTATTTCTTCATGAGATGGTCAGTTTTCCCAAAGGATCCTCCAATATGCTGACCGAAGAGCATTAATCTGCTTAGGACACTCTTAGGGCCAAGTGTGACAAAGGGGCCAGGTTTCACTATATGCTATGTAGCTGTGTTTCAGCTATGCTTAGCATCCCTGAGTTCAGATAATATACCTTTCAAGAAGGTGTATTAATCATGGTTTTACATTTTTTCTGTATTTACTGATGCTTTGACATCTCGGGGCCTTTTCAGCCTAGGGCAGAATGCCCCTCTGAATGCTAAAGAAAGTGAAAGTGAAGTCGCTCAGCCGTGTCCGACTCTTCGAGACCCCATGGACTATATCCTACCAGGCTCCTCTGTCCATGGAATTTTCCAGGCAAGAGTACTGGAGTGGGTTGCCATTTCCTTCTCCAGGGGACTTTCCTGACGCAGGGATTGAACCCGGGTCTCCCGCACTGCAGGCAGACGCTTTACCCCCTGAGCCACCAGGGAAGCCACCAAAATAAACTCATTGTCACTTCTGAAAAGCACCGCTGGGATTAGAACCCAGGATCTCCTGTTTACTAGACAGGCGCTTTAACCAATTAAGCCACGGTGCCAAAGATTCTGAATGCTAACCAATTCTTAAAAGATAGTAAGTCATTCTGCCAGTGCACCTTTTATAAAACCACCAACCAATCCAAAACCCTTACTCCAAACCACCTCATTTATCAAGCTCACAATTAAAGTCACTATTCCTTTGTCCTAGTCACCCCAGGGCCAAATACCAGACTACTAAAGGCAGTTCCTATACAATGGAGCACAATAGAAAGGAATGGACTGTTGCTATGTGCCACAATGCAGATGAATCCCAAAATAACAAAAAAGCTGAGCAAAGGAAGGTAGGCACAAGAGGATGAGCTGCATGATTTCATTTAAAGAAATCTATAAAAATGCACAACAAAGATGCCAGACTGCGGTTGAAGATGGGAGAGCTGACTGCAAAGAGGCACAATTTAGAACCAGGTAACCAGTTTTCTTGCCTGGAGAATCCCAGGGATAGAGGAGCCTAGTGGGTTGCCATCTATGGGGTCGCAGAGTCGGACACGACTGAAGAGACTTAGCAGCAGCAGCAGCAAACTGGTTCTAAAAAAACAACTTTAAAGCCCTCATTTGTGGCACTCTACCAATTTCTGCGGTGTAAATGTTCCCACCATGGCCACTTTTGAGCTGCTAATGTGATACTGCTCAATGTAAACCTGAGAAGAGATGTACATGAAACTGGTTCTCCTGAGCGGGTGCTAGGGTACTAGTCGGCCTCATCACACCACTACAGAGGGGAACAAAGGCGATGAAAATGTCTCGTACCTTGTCCTGGTTGTAACATTTGTCAAACCTTTCCAAACCGTACCCTTAAAATGGATGCACTTTATTGCTTGCAAGTTATACTTTAAAAATTGACTATAATGCTTCAAATGAAGTTATCAGCAAAGACCACAATGCCCAAAAAGAAAGGACTGGTCATGTTACTGTCTATCTTCCTGACAGAATATGATGCAGCCATTCAAACAATTTATCAGATTTTAGCAACATGGCAAAATGCTTTGCTGTTTTGTGAAAAAGGCAAAATAGGAATTTTATTTTTAGCTGTGTTCGCCTATGCAAATTCTGCAGGCAGAATGCTTGGCTTTTTAAGTTAGTTTCTTTTGTATTTAAAGGCAGCAGATAGCAAAATGGTTTGAGTCCAGAATCTGCAGCTGCACTGCCTGGGTAGGCAAATCCCAGATGTTATTTTGCAGGTGGGTGACCTTGAGCAATTAACCAAACTACTTTTGAGTCTTGGTTTTTTGACTGTAAAAAGGGCATAATAATAGTTCCTACCTCACAGGGTTGTTCTGAAGATTAAATGAGTTAATATATGTAAAGATCTTAGAATACTACAAAGAGCAAAGCTTTATAAAGATTAGCCATTACTCTCATGAGGCAATGATACTGTTTGGACGATAAACTTACTATATGGAATACAGGCATTTATTAGATGTCAAGGAGCAGTGGTTCACAACTGCAGGGGTAGGAGAGCAATTTTTGCTACCAGGGGACAGTCAGCAAGGTCTGCAGACATTTCAGGATTTTATTTATTTATGGTTGTGCTAAGTCTTCGTTGCTGAGTCTTCTCCAGTTGCGGCAAGTGGGGGCTACTCTCTGGTTGCAGGGCTTGGGCTTCTCATTATTGCGGTTTTCTCTTGTTGTGGAGCTTGGGTTCAGTAGCGGCTGCTCATGGGCTCTACAGTGCTGGCTCAGTAACTGCGGCTCATGCAGCCAGTTGTCCAACCCACGGCAGGTGGGATCCTCCAGGACCAGGATCAAACCCATGTCCCCTGCACTGATAGGTGGATTCTTTACCACTGAGTCACCAGGGAAGCCCTGGAGAGTTATCTGATGGTCAGGGTTGGGGACTGGGGTGCAATACTGTACGTTAGTTAAAAGATCCTCAGTGCACAAGACAGCACCCCAACAGAGAATTATTTGGTCCAAACTATAAATGGCTCCAAGGTTGATAAACCTTTAGTTATAGTCTAATAGGGGACAAAGATATTATACTCCATCCCTGACATGGGGATCCTGAAAACCCTTGTAAATCTGAAGTGCTTACATTGGGAGCATTTTTTGTTCTGGATGGGCTCCTGGATGGCAACTGGTCACCAGAAAGACCAAAACATAATTAGAAGCTCGGAATTTTCAGCCCTACCTCTTACCTTCAACTTCTCTAAATAGGGGAGAGGGTAACAGTTGATCACGTCTACGTGAAAGTTGCTCAGTCGTGTACGAATCTTTGCGATTCCAACTCTCCAGGCCAGAATACTGGAGTGGGTAGCCTATCCCTTCTCCAGCGGATCTTCCTGACCCAGGAATTGAATCAGGGTCTCCTGAATTGCAGGTGGATTCTTTACCAACTGAGCTATCAGGGAAGTGCGGTCTACATGAGGAAGCCCCTATCAAAATCCTAACAGTAAGGGGTTTGGGAGCTTCCAGAGGAGTGAATACACCCTAACAGTAGCTCCTGTGTTCAGACCCTCCCAGACCTCCCCCTATGTATGTATCTCTTAATCTGTATCCTTTAAAATTTTTAAATTGTATTATTTATTTCGCTGCACTGGGTCTTAGTCCTGGCATGTACTACCTTTAGCTGCGGCATGTGGACCTAGCTCCCTGACACAGGGTAGAACCTGGGCCCTGCACTGGAAGCATGGAGTCTTAGCCACTGGACCACTAGGGAAGTTCCTAAAAAATAGTTGTATTTTGTTTTGGCTGAGCTGGGTCTTTGTTGTTGCATGGGCTTTTCTCTAGTTTGCAGAGTGGAGGCTACTCTGGGTGTTGTTGCCAGGGCTTCTCATTTCAGTGGCTTCTCTTGTTGCAGACCACAGGTTTGCAACAGAGTTGCGGTTCCCACACTGTAGATCACAGGCTCAACAGTTGTGGCGCAGGGCTTAGGCGGGATGTAGGATGTAGGGTCTTCTGCAGCATGTGGGATCTTCCAGGATCAGGGATTGAACCTGTGAGCCCAAGGAAGCCCCATCTGTACCCTTTATCATATCCTTTAATGCACTGGTAAATTTAAGTGTTGCCCTGAGTTCTCTGAGTCACTCTAGCAAATTTAGAGACCCCAAGGAGGGGTCCTCTAAGTCTCAGATTTGTAGTCAAGTCAGAAGCTGTGGGTAACCTGGGGGCCTACTACTTATGATCGACATTTGAAGTGGGAGGTGATCTCGTGAGTTGCTGTGTTGTGCTCAGTCGTGTCTGACTCTTTGTGACCCCACGGACTGTAGCCAGCCAGGCTCCTCTGTCTACAGAATTTCTCACTCTGCCCAAGAATACTGGAGTGGGCTGCCATCCTTACTCCAGGGGATTTTCCTGACCAGGCAATTGAACCCATGCCTCCTGCGTTTCCTGTAGTGGCAGGCAGATTCTTTATCACTGTACCACCTGGGAAGTACCAAACCCTCAACCTGAGGGAGCTGACTCTATCTCCAGGTAGACAGCGTCAGAATTGAGTTGAATTGACCCTCACTGTCAGAGAATTGCTGGGGGGGGGGGGGGACGGGGAGACTCCCACACATCTGGTATCAGAAACCTGTAAGAATAAAGGAGACACACAAGACAGCTTGCCTTTTCTTAAAACAACGAAGCATATAATCAAAACTGAGTATGTACTCAACTAAATAAAGAAAAAAAGAACAGAACATTAGAAGGGTGCTGCCCAGATCACAGGATTCCCTGTAACACCTGGCCAGGAGGAGGGGCCTCAGTGAGCCTCAGGGTTTGTGATCCACTGGGCATACACAGTGATTTTCAATTTTTACCTTATTTTATTGGTACATTTTTAAAAAGCTTAAGTCAACGTTAAAAGCCTTTACTTACCTCTCCATCTGCATTTCAAGCATGAAAACCCAACTGGAGTCAGTTCAAATATGTTTAGTACATATACTACTTTTTAACACAATCTGACAATGATATCAAGCAATTAAAAATTCTAAAAAGTACTTTTTTGGGGGGAGGAGCAGGGTTTACCAAAATGTTACATAGTGATACTTTGATTTTCATTTAAAATTGAACTATGTTGAGAAATATCAATAACCTCAGATATGCAGATGACACCACCCTTATGGCAGAAAGTGAAGAGGAACTAAAGAGCCTCTTGATGAAAGCCAAAGAGGAGAGTGAAAAAGCTGGCTTAAAGCTCAACATTCAGAAAACGAAGATCATGCATCTGGTCCCATCACTTCATGGCAAATAGATGGGGAAACAGTGGAAACAGTGTCAGACTTTATTTTGGGGGGCTCCAAAATCACTACAGATGGTGATTGCAGCCATGAAATTAAAAGACGCTTACTTCTTGGAAGAAAAGTTACAACCAACCTAGATAGCATATTGAAAAGCAGAGACATTACTTTGCCAACAAAGGTCCGTCTAGTCAAGGCTACGGTTTTTCCTGTGGTCATGTATGGATGTGAGAGTTGGACTGTGAAGAAGGCTGAGCACCGAAGAATTGATGCTTTTGAACTGTGGTGTTGGAGAAGACTCTTGAGAGTCCCTTGGACTTCAAGGAGATCCAACCAGTCCATTCTGAAGGAGATCAGCCCTGGGTGTTCTTTGGAAGGAATGATACTAAAGCTGGAACTCCAGTACTTTGGCCACCTCATGCGAAGAGTTGACTCATTGGAAAAGACTCTGATGCTGGGAGGGATTGGGGGCAGGAGAAGGGGATGACAGAGGAGGAGATGGCTGGATGGCATCACCGACTCGATGGACGTGAGTCTGACTGAACTCTGGGAGTTGGTGATGGACAGGGAGGCCTAGCGTGCTGTGATTCATGGGGTCACGAAGAGTTGGGACACAACTGAGTGACTGAACTGAACTGATGTTGAAAAATACACCAATATTTCACTGGTATTATAATTTGGGATTACAGGTGATTTCTGCTTAACTCTTCACGTCTTTTCAAATTTCTCCAGTGAGAAGCATGTATTATTTTGATAACTAGGAAAAGAACAAAGGAGCCTCCCCTAGTGGCCCAGCGGTAAAGAACTGCCTGCCAATGCAAGAGACCCCTGGCCTGGGAAGATCCCACAGGCTGCCAGGCAACTAAGCCTGTGCGCCACAGCTACTGAGCCTGTGCTCTAGAGCCTGGGAACCGCAACTACTGAAACCCGTGCACCCAGAGCCCATACTCTGCAACAAGAGAAGCTACCACAGTGAGAAGCCCGTGCACTGCAATGAAGAGTAGCCTCTGCTCACTGCAACCAGAGAAAGTCCCAGCACAGCCATCCAGAATACAATTACAAAAAAAAAGGAAGGAAATAATGGAGGACTGAAAATGAAAGGAGAAAGCAGCTGAGGGTGTGTGGTCTGTCTCCAGGCTCGCTCTCTGGTCTATACAGGAGAGGGCAGGGGCAAGGCTCTACTTCCCGTGGACAGTCTGCTCTACATCCCCCCCATCTCTCGGAGGCCCTAACTCAGGATCCAGGAAGCTTTTACCTCTATATTCTTGCCTTTGTTCTTCTTCCTTCTTCGTCCCCAGGATTGAATCCCTTTCTGTTGGGGGTGGAGGGGATACAATTTTTTAAAAAATCACCTATTTGCAGAAAATTGTTGATAGTGGGTTGGTTGTGCCAGGCGCTCCAGGGCCCTTGCCCTTGAGCATACAAAGCTTTCTTCAGACTTTCCCTCTACCCATTTTCCTTGATTTTTAAAAACTAATTTTTGATCACAAAAGTAATACCTGTTCACTGAAGAAAAACTGGAATTCACAGAAATAACAAAATGAATATAAAAATCATCTGTAATCTGCCACCCAGAGGTAGACATTATTAACATATGGTTTATACAGTCTCAGTCTTTTTCCTATTTGGATACACTGGTTTAATACAGGTTTAATACACTTCTCTTCTTGGAACAAAACAGGACATCTATATAATATCTGCAAAACTTTATTGAGGTATACCATGCCTACGTTCAGTGCAAAAAATGTGTAACTCTTAAGTGTACCTCGATGAATTTTTCACATAAATACCTATAATATCTTTACTTGCTTTCTGTATTTAGCAATCTATTATGAACATTGCCTATATTATTAGATGATCTTTAATGGCATAATTTTTAATGGCTAACTACAATAGTCCACCACAGTAATGTACTGTAACTTATTTAACCAATCTGTCACTGCTAGGAATTTAGGTTGTTTTCCGTTGTTAACCCCTGCATTAGTTTTCTATCACTGCTGTAACAAATTACAAACTTAGTGGCTTACAGCAACACAAATTTATTCTCTTCCAGTTCTGAAAGAAGGTTAAATGAGTCAGCAGATTTGTGTTCCTGGGGCTTTGTTGGTGCTCGAGTGATTAAAATTTCACCTGCCAGCGCAGGGGGTGGGGAAGCTAAGATCCCATAACCCTAGCAGTCAAAAAGCCAAAAGGTAAAACAAAAGCAATACTGTAACACATTCAATAAAGACTTTTATAAAAAGAACTGTTTTCTTCTGGGAAGCTCTAGGGAGAACCTGCTCCTTGCCTCCTCCAGCTTTCAGAGGCTGCTGCCATTCCCTGGCTCATGGCCCCGCATCACTCAGGCCTTTACCTGTCATCACATCTCCTTTTCTGACACTCATCCTCCTATCTCCTTCTTCGAAGGATTGTGATTACAGTGGGTCCACTGAGACAATCCAGTTCCCACCACAATCAACCACAGCTGCAAAGTACCTCCTATCAGGTAAAGTAACATTTTCTTGGGCTCCAGGGATTAGCATCTGGACATCCTTCAGAGAAGACATTCAGACCACCACAGCTATGGACACGCCCCTCCCCATTTCTTTTTCTGCTTCTGTTCCTTCTCTTCTCCCTCTCACATTTACTGCCCACTAATTTTTAACACCATTCCAGTCCCCAAATCTCTTTATTGCTTTTGTTTCCTATGTCCTTCAAGACATAATTTATTCTTGGGAGCTCAATGATTGTTTCTGATCTATTGATTTCTAACTTATTTCCCCAAGCTCCAGCCTTTCTCCCAGATCCCAATCAAGAATGTACAGTCTCTGGGAATTCCCTGGCAGCCCAGAGGTTAGGACTTTGCGCTTCCAATACCAAGAGCCCAGGTGGGTGGGTGGGTGGATGTGTGTGTGTGTGCACGTGCATGAGAGAGAAAAAGAGAGAGAATGTAGTTTTCCTTGGCTGTCCCCTTATGACCTTAAAGACTAAATGTTTCTGAAACTGGATACCTGACCCCTCCCCCATCCTCTACCCCACCTTCCTGCACCAACCTGGCTCCCATATAGGATCTTGTTAAAGTGACTACTGTCAAAAATATTTAAGGCTGAAGACTGAGGATTCACCTTGCATTTCTCTTCTATTTAATCAATCACTAAATCCCATCAATTACTTTGTGACTTAGCATTCCTCTAATATTCACCTAATATCTTGGTTATTGCTACAGTGTATAATTACACTTTCTCCCCATCAAAACCATACTGCTTTTATGGAGGTGGACTATCCTCTCCTCCAGGAAGTCCTCTGTGACTGCTTCTTTCTAGGATACCATCTTCCCACTTCTAGAGGAAAAACCACATAATTAAATGTCCACTATGCGCTCAGATTTTTCAACCATTTTAAAATTTAATCTTTACTTCTTTAAAAATATTTATTTGGCTGCACTGGGCATGCAGGATCTTTAGTTTCCGCATGTGAACTTCTTAATTGTGGCATGTGGACTCTATTAATAGCTCCCTGCACTAGACTCTGAGCTTCCAGTACTCAAAGTCTTAGCCACTGGACCACCAAGGAAGTCCCTAAAACTTCATCTTTAAAGTAATGTTTTTAATGTATACAAACGAGGAAACTGAGAAGCTAAGTAACTATGCAAAGTAACAAAACTAGTAGACGGTATAAAGTGAACCCCAGCCTGACCAACTCCAATGCCAAGCTTTTTGCCTCTACTCCACCATCACCTCCTTGGCGTTGATGCCCATGGTTCAAAACTTGACTGTTCATTAAAAGCATCTGGGAAGGGTCTTCCCTAACGGTCCAATGGTTAAGAATCCACTTTCTAATGTAGGGAGGGGACACAGGTTTGATCTTGAGTGGGGAACCAAGATCCACATGCTGCGGGTGATAAGCCTGCATGCCGTATCTAGAGAAAAGCCCCCAGACGCCACAATTACAGAAAAGCCTGCATGCCGCAAGGAAGGCCCAACACAGCTCCCCTCACACTCCCCCCCAAAAAACATCACCTGGGGAACTGATTCTTAAGTCCCATACCAGAGCTACTAATAAGGTTCTCTGAAGGTGGAACCCAAAAATCTATTTTTAAAAATTTCTATACTCATGACATATTACTTATTACTAACTAGGTATGCTTAACATACACGCCTTATTCCATCAACTAGTGGAGGAAATACTGTCCTATTCATCTCTGTGACCCATCCAGTACCATTATAGAACAGGCACTGGAAAATACCTGTTAGTTGTTGGAGTCCCCTGGTGGTCCAGTAGTGAAGACTCCACAGTTCTGCTGCAGAGGGCACAGGTTTGATCCCAGATCAGGGAAGATTCTGCTCCCCCACCCCCCAAAAAAATCCCTGCTGATTATTTACTTTTAAAAATATTTATTTTTATTTACGGCTGTGCTGGGTCTTCACTGGCCATGCACAGGCTTTTCTCGAGTGGTGATGAGCGGGGGGCTACTCTCCAGTCACAGTGTGCGAGTCTCTCAATGCGATGGCTTCTCTTGTTGTCTGTTGAGAAGCACGGGTTCTATGCACATGGGCTTCAGCAGTTGTGGCTTGGTAGTTGTTGCACACGGGCTTAGGTGCGCCTCAGCATGTGGGATCCTCCTGAACCAGGGATCAAACCAGTGCCCCCTGCATTGCAAGGCAGATTCTTAGCCACTGGACCACCAGGGAAGCCCTCTGTTGGTTATTTATATGCTAAAAAATTATAAGGTACACTGTAAGCTATATTGTTACAAGAGTTCAAAGGATAATAGTTACAGTAACAGCTAGCGTTTACTGAAACCTCATCATATGCCAGGCCCTCACTGTTCTAAGAAATTCACAAGTATTAAACTTCTTAGGACTTTGCAATAATCCAGAAAGCAAGATCAGGACACAATCTGCAGGGTCCCTCGTTAAAAAATTATTAAGAATTTCAACATGGTGACCGCGGAGCATTAAACCATAGCGAGGGGCCAACATTTCTAGGCACATGTGTGGCTGTACAGGTCTCACACCCATAAGCCAACCCTGGCTAAAACTATTATCCCCATTTTACAGATGAAAAAACAGACACAGAGGCATCAAATAAGCATTTCCAAGGTCACAGTTAACAAGTGAAGATATAAATGTGCACTATCTTAGAGAAGGCTTCATTGCAATCTATTTATGAAGTTCTCCAATCCTTCAAGGTTCAGCTCAAAGACCCTTTGTCTAAGTATTTTCATAAGCCAGAAAAAATTCTCCTCCTGATATTTTAGCTCCACGACCATATCTGGTTTGCACGTTTCTTATGGACTTCATCACATCCCCATGTTACACTTGAAATAACCTGGGAGATGGGGGGTATATCTAATAAATTCATGTATTTGAATGAATGATCAAAGACACAAACTTGAGGACTGGGAGAGACGAGGAGGTAACTCCAAGCAGGCACAGGCCTAGGACAGAGAGCACTTCTGAAGGACGAAGAGATATGGCTGCCTCGATCGGCCGAATGGTACACATAGGTGCTAGTGTGAAGAACGCTGGAAAAGATGAAGTCTAAGATGTTATAAAGTGCCTTTAGCAAAGCTAGACCACCACTTCTCAGGGGCCGAAAGGATATGGTGCATGTGCCCCTCTAAGGTCAGCCCGCTTTGCTTAGGAGGAAAAGGCATCAGGTCAGTCTGACAGCTTCTCCCCTCGCAGCCAGTCACCTCACATATAAGCTCTATGGGTTAGTGGGGAGACTGAGCCTGGAGTGCCATCTGATCTCATCCATTCACCAATTCACTTGTTTAATACATGTTGGTGAAGATATTCCAGAATGAGATACTTGCACCGAGCACTTCCCAGCTCCCATTCATGCTCAGTCCACCCAGTGGTGTGCCAGAGTTTCCCATTTCACAGGCCTCAGAAATTAAGTAACTTGCTCAAGATCAGACAGCAGGAAGTGGAAGAGTAAGACTAAAATCCAGTTTCTCTCTTTAATTTCAGAATTTGTTTATTGGACATGAATACTTCTGACATTCAAAAAGTTATAGAGAACAGCCTATTAAAACCCATGTACTCCATTCAGAGCTCGAGATACAACCTGAAGCGCCTGTGTACATCTCCACATTCTACTAAACCGCACTGCTGCCAATTCCTCCTACTTGATTAACACTGCATGTGGCATCACCACCCAGAAATCTTCCATCAGTTTCCAACTTCAGTGCCATTTCTATTTCCACTATTACTTCTACCCTTCTCCATTTTACAAGTAACATCTTGTATCAGGATTATTACAATGGCCTTCTAATTGGTTTCCTTGCATCTGCTCTTCTACATTACAATCACCAACCTTTTTAAAACCTTTGAGTAGCTGCCTTTGGTCTTAGGATATAGACAAAAGCATCTGCATGGCATTCAAGGGTCTCAGAAAGTCTTTCCCCTGCTCTGCACACTAGCTTGTTCCCTATGTTTTGGGCATACTGGCGTTCTTGCAGTTCCTTATAATCCCCAAGCTCCTTCCCACTACAGGGTCTCTGCACACAGTGTTCCTCCCTTCTTCATCTGAGTAACTCTCTTCCCTTTCTCAGGTAAACTTTCTTTCCTTGAGCCTCCTGGCTGGGTCATTCTTTATATCTCTCACTTTTACAACTTTACATTTATTTGTGAGATTAACTGATTAAATTATTTAATAGGCCTTTCCTAACAGGCCAAGGACCAAGAACCACTTGCTTACTACAAAATACATGCTAAATAAATAATAGCTAATGTATATATAACATATATAACATGCTGGCAGTGATCCTAGGATTTGCCAACCCACTAAGACCTCCCAAAAGCTCTATGAAGCAGGTACAGTTATTAGCCCCATTTTACATATAAGCAACGTAAATCACACAAGCTAAAGTGGCAGAGTTGGTTCACGAACTCAGGCAGTCAATGAGTGCTAAGTGCCTCAGTAAATCTGCTGAATGCATGATAGTGCTGAGTGCTTTTGACAGGGACTACATAGCGCCTATCTTAGTTCAACAAAAAAATCAGTTGGTTATGTTAAGGGTCTTATGTTTGACTGGAACTTTGCTACAAAACATTTATCTTCTTCGCATTTTATTCCAGCTACCTGAAAATCCATTTGCCCTCACTGGTAGTATCATGAATCATGACTGATGCTGAGCAGAGGGGAAAACCGGTAAAAGGCCAGGAAAAAGTTGGTGAACAGAACTGCGGATCATTTGTAATATGGGTAATCCTCATAAAGACAATTCAAAGGTTTTCATAGATGTCATCTCACTTAACCTTCATTGATTCCTAATAAAGTTACACACACAGGGCAGTTCTGCATCAGCTGATAGATGAAGCAAAAGGCTGAGATGAGGATTCCTAAATCATCAGAAATTAACTAGTCACAGGATGGGTAAGGGAGGTGTTCCCCTATTTCCAGTTTCAGAAATGCGTTATTTCTGGCAGAGAAAGACCTCTTCTTCCTTCTTAAGGGTTAAAGGTAGCTAGCTAATTTTCCTGATTCTTTTTTGGCTGCCCTGCACCGCCTGTGGAGTGTCCAGTTCTCCCGACCAGGGACTGAACCCAGGCCGTGGCAGTAAAAGCACTTAATTCTAACCGATAGGCTAGCAGGAAACGTCCTAACTCTTAGCTGGAACTTCTCAGCAAGGACGGTGTTGCTCTTAGGTTTTCCCAGTATGGCTACAGTAGGGGAAATTATCCCACAGGCTCAAGTTTTATGGTAAAGAGCTCTATAAGCTAACTACATCCACTTAACCCTAGGCCAATATGGTGCAAATGTAACAATTCAGGAAATTCTTCACCCAGAGCCTCAATACCAATGTAAAGGAAGTCAAGAAACTGTACACACCTTTTCTTTATGTGCATTTTGCTAAATTAAAGTTTTCATTAGTTTCTTTCAGGGCTGTAACTAAAAAAGACTAAGAACTTTATGCCTGTACACATTCTTTCTGGTTCACGGGACCAGAACTTTACAATAGGAGCACCTTCGCAGGATGAAACATTTCTATTCCTTCAAGTACCTGATAGCTATGGATGCAGATCTAGGAGGAATCCCAATATTCAACCCACGTTGTTTGACCTTGTAACAGCACAGGCCTCAAACTAGAAGTAGGTCTAAAGGGACTGCATTAGCATTCACCTCCTTGGAGTGGCCCGTAAGGACAGTGAGGAATGCCCGAATCCAGTCCCAATCAGGCCACTCATCAGCTGAATAACCTTGGACAAGTTGCATACCCTCTCTGGGCTTCAGTTTCCACATCAGCAAATTGGAAGTTCAACCGCACGGTCTTCAAGGTCCTTTCCAGCAGAGAGCCTGGTACCAAGTAGGCCTAGCCATTAAAGCAGCTTCCTGTGGGCGCGGTGCAGGGCTTTAACGGTCCCCCCTCCCCCGCTCGAGCCCGCGAAACCCTCAACACGCCCCTCCGAGTGACGCCGCTTTCTCAACCGCAGCCTGGACACAGCTCCACCTCTTCCCGGGGGCGTCCCGTCGTGCCCCGCGCCAGGCTTCTAAAGCGGTGGGTCGACTCCCGCCTTTCGGCGGCCCCGACCCCGAACTCCTCTCCCCAGTTTTGTCGGGTGCCCTATCCTATCAACGTCTAGTATCCCAGCCAATCACGCGGGTCCGGAGTCTTACCTTCGGTCCATTCTCCTCCCAGCGGCCAGCCGGCCCGAGCTCAAGGCCTTTAGCAGGCCAATCCAATCAGTGGCCGGCTCTTGCCGGCCTCACCCCAATGTCCCTCCTCTCGGCCAATCCGCGCGCCCCATTCTGCTACCCGCCCAGCCAACCCCGGGCCTTGAAACCAGCGGGCAAATGGGCGCAAGGCGGCCCTTCAACGCTGACCGCCTGGCCAATTGGGGATTCCGCGTGGCCACGGCGGCAACCAATCGACATGGAGCGCGGTGCCGCCGCGGAGAGGTCCGGCCGAATATCCCTCCGCCTTCCTCCCTCCCTCTCTCTCCCTCCCTGCGAGCCGCCGTTCACTTACCGCCTCCCTTCCCTTCTTTCTCCCTCCGCCACCCGAGCACCAGCCGCGCTCTGAGCTGCCCCCGGGGTCCCTCCCCCGCCGTCAGAGGAGCAGCTGCCGCCGCCGCCAGCAGCAAATTAGAAAGAGGGAGGAAGGAAGGAAAGGAGGAAGGAAGGGGAGCTGGAGCGACTACCAAGAGGGAGCCGGTGAATGGGCTTGTGGTGACCCCCGCCCCCCACCCCACCCTCCCTTCCCACCCGACCCCCAACCCCCATCCCCAGTTAAGAGCCGCCGCCCGAGAGGCCGGGCCGTCGTCTTAGGAGGAGTCGCCGCCGCCACCACCCTCGCCATGGAGCTGATCACCATCCTCGAGAAGACCGTGTCTCCTGGTAGGACGCGGGGGCCGGGGGTCGGGCTGAGGTGATTGGGTGGGGGGAGGGGAAACCCTGGCCCCTCTGACCCTGGCCCTTTTCCCACTTTCCTTCCCCCCAGATCGGCTGGAACTGGAAGCGGCGCAGAAGTTCCTGGAGCGTGCGGCCGTGGAGAACCTGGTGCGTGCCACCCCACCGTCCCCCATCCCGTCTCCCCATCCCCTGCGTGCGGGCCTTCCCGCCCTCCCGGAGGCCCAGGCCTCGGGAACCCACCCCGCCCCATCCCGTCCCCCTCCCCCCCCCGGTCCAACCTAACCCCGCCATCGGGAAGCCGGTGGGTGTGTCCCGCCCTGGGCCCCGGCAGCTAGCCAATGGCGCGGCGCGCCGGGGTGACTGCTGCCCAATCGGCGCGCGGCCTGAGGGCGGCGGTGCAGCAGGAGGGAGAAAGAGGGAGGGAGGGGAAGTTAGGTTGCGCCGCGCTGCGTGTTCAGCAAGGGTGGGGGTGGGGGAGCCGGGCCTAGGGGCCATGTGGAAGCTCCGAGCCCCGCTGCCCGCCCTGTTCGGATCAGGACCGGCTTCTCCTTCCTGTTCTTTGGCCCCTATGATTTTCTACGTACTTGCAGAGCTCTACCTTTTCCAATTTCCCTTGATCTATGTTCATGGCCAGGCCTGCACCTGAATGCCTCTTAACCCATTCCGGCAATGTTTCTCCCTTTCTTGACTGTTATTCCTTTCCCAGGTCCCCCCTCCCCCTCAATCAGTAAAGACTAAATCTGCACCCAGATAACAGGCTGAGGCTCATCCTTGAGATCGGGCGTGTTTGCAGAGGAAATCACAGAGCAAAGTTCCTCGTTTATCATATTTTCGAATTTAAGGGGTACAGGGAAAAATGAATGTTAAGCCCACTAGAGACTGGACCTGTCTATAAGAATTGTTAGATGGATTGGTTGAAACAGCCTGTGTGCCAGTGATGTTTCTCTGTATTCCCTCCTGCTGGGGGGATGGGGAGCAGAGAGAAGGCTCAATGGTACTAGACATGGTTTAAGGTAAATATCACTGTAACCAGATGTGTTCTTTTGTGTTATCTATGCAAAATAACGCAAGCAAAAACAGTGACAAGAAGTATTTTTATTTTATACAAGCTAGGTTTTTTTGTGTTTTGTGGGTTCCCCCCTTCCATGTACTAGTTTTTGTTGCTCATCTTTTTATCCTTAACTTTCCATAGGAAAGATTTTTAACCACTAGTATGAAACTTTTGGTATATATATTTCTGTTTTCTGGTTTTGCTAAATTTGCAAGAAGCCTTTTCTTATTTCTAACATTTATTTTGTCTTGTTCCCAACGTTCCTAATATTCTTAAGTGGTACATAATTAATAAAAGTTTTAAGAATTATCTTCCACTGTGATTAAGGAACTTGTTAGTGGTAAGAAACTGCTTTGGGGTTTTCCTGTTAACTTTTCCATTGGAGAGAGCTTTTTGTGGGGAAGAGTAATGTATGTTAAGATACTTACACCAAAGGAGTAGTTTGAGGGAACCTCTGCAGTACAAAAGGTTGAGTGGATTTAAAAATCCACTGTGTTTAAACAACTCAAGACCAAAATGAATAGGAACTTTTAGTGTGGTAACCATAAAGTCATTTTCCTTGACATTTTAATCCTTTCAGTTGCCCCCTATTTTTAAATATTTGTTATTGCTTTTCCCTTACAAACACGTTTTACATTGTTACCCTCTTGCTGAAGCACTTAAAACTAAAGATTAGTGTCCTAAGTCTGTTTTAGATTTAGAAGTACTTCCCTCTCTCAGGCATGCTTTCATTCAAAAGCTACCCTTGGATATCATTCTTTTTGGACCAATATTTTTTTTTTAATCTAAAACAATTTTACTTTCTACCCTATCATAACATATTCACTTAATAAGTATAATTTACTGAGGTACCAGATACTATTCTAGGCATGTAAAGAATCCTCTGACTACCAGTTTGTCAAACTTGCTTTAATTCTGGGGGATCTAATTTGAAGATTTGGGCACTAAGCTGTAACTCCTTGTTAAATGCTGAGTCTGTGTGAGAAGATGGATGACTTCCTTATGAACCAAGTAACGTTTTTATAGGAATCTTGAAGCAAATATTATGGCATTTTCTGAGACATTATGTTATGTCGTAAAATCTTTAGGTTTTCCCCATTTTTTGGGTGCTTTTCTCAATTGGTGAAATTCCTAAGAAGTATTTTATTCACATCTTTTAACAGCCCACTTTCCTTGTGGAACTGTCCAGAGTGCTGGCAAATCCAGGAAACAGTCAAGTTGCCAGAGTTGCAGCTGGTCTACAAATCAAGAACTCTTTGACATCTAAAGATCCAGATATCAAGGCACAGTATCAGCAGAGGTGGCTAGCTATTGATGCTAATGCTCGACGGGAAGTCAAGAATTATGTAAGTAACTTTCATCTCCCTTTGGTCATACTAGCCTAGGGACTGTGGGTTCTTTTGTCATCTATTTGGGATAGGGCTGACAGTGTAATGATTGGGGGACTTAAATTTGAAGATGAAAGTTGTGTTTAAGTCTTTCTCATACAGTCTTTTTCTAAGTGATTCTTAGTTAACTAGCATGGAGCTTTTCTTGAACATCTTCTGTAGATCATTCTCAATGTTTGGTGGGTTAGGCATGGCGCTGTGTGGTCAGGAAGGGAATTAAATGATCTCTTGGGCCTTTCAAGCCCAAAGAGTTTATGAAATAAGATTATGACTTTAATCTTGTTTTTATCTATTTAGCAAATTATGAGAAACTTTTAGAAATATCTGGCTTTTTGTCAGTGTTTAAAAGAGTTAGCAGATGGTTGGTTGTTTGTTTTTTAAGAAAAATTGAATGTCCCTTGTTGCTGTGCATTATGGGATTCTTGTGAGTTTCTTGCTGAATTAGAAATCTGTGATTCTTGACACAGCAGAGTATCAGAATATATGTATATATATGCTTTTTTAAAATTAGATCTTTAGTGGCCTGTCTTACATGAAAAAGGTGCAAAGAGTAATAAGTCAAGAATCTGTGCAGTCAGATGGGCCCTGCTATTTGATGGGAAGCCATTGGGAGGATTCCTGCTTCTGTACTTGTGCTGGTCAAGGTTCTGCATATCATATTTTCTGTTTCCTGGTTCTGGGTGTCAGCATTAGGTAAATTAGTGCCCTTTGCAGCAGTAACTTGTTTCTAATTATGTACCTCTTTCTCCAGTCTTGCATGGAGGAACTGATGACAGAAAACTGGGTTACAAAAGCCAACTTATTTTGAATCTTCTTTGGAATATGTAGAGCTATTTCTATCCACTTGAGTTTGCTTATATAACAACATTTTAATCTTCTCAGTAATTTGCTATCAATGAAGTTTATCCCATTAATGACTGGAAATCTTGATATTTACTATTCAATTTCTTATTTTCCTCAAATTACACAGTAGTAAATGGGAGAAGACATAATCAGAACTGTAATTGGGGGTGGGGCACATCAGTCTTAACCCCAGAATTTTTTGAAATTTTGAATAAGAATTTCTATCAGCATTATTGAAAGGTAATAGTTATTTAGGGCTTTTTTCCTTTTCATAGCACATCTGGTAATACTCTCAGTGCTGGTGGTTATTTTTTTTGAAATCTGGGTGTTGAACAGAGTTGAGAGCTAATTTCTTACTCCTCTTATTTCTGATAATTGAGTATTACCATTAGGGTCACCCTTGGTTAAATAACTTGTAGTGCTCAAGAGTTAGACATTTAGTTTTTAAATCACCTGAGGTAATATTAATTAATGGTCTTCTGGAAGCAACTTAAAGGAGAAGAGATAAACATAGAGACTGGGATTCAGTATGCGTTCCATACGTACTACAGATGGTGCAGTACAATGTGAAGGCACCTTACGATTTCTTAGTCTAACTTGGATTAATACCTGTTCACCCCCTGCCCTTTTGGACAGTTCATCTCATCCCTGCTCCCTGCCCATGTCTTTGACACATAGATTTTGTTAAAGTCCAGTCTAGCTCTGGTAGGCCTAGAGAGCAAAACTTTCATTTAGAATCAGTCAGACGGTTACTGAGCTGATGATACACCATATAAGGGGGAAAGATAGGAGGGAGTTCATTATTATTAGCTACAAAGCAGGATACTAAGTGACCTGACCCAGTCAGCAGAGCTGGCCTGAATGTCTGGCAGCTACTCTTTGTCCTGTGTTCATGCCAGGAACAGTTAACTGTTTGCCTTTTTGAGTGGACTGGTAAGTCTTAGTGAGTTCATTGACTGAATTAGCTGATCATGGTAATGATTAACTCTGGGTCATTGTGGCTTCATTCTTTGTCTATACTTGTGCCTTTGCTACTTTTCTTACCTTGTGTTGAAAATTGAGGTGAGGTCTCTGGCTTTGGAGATTCTATTTGGAAATAGGGGGTGATTGGGTTCATTTCTAGGCTCTGGGGCAATACTTATTATGCTGCTCTTGGTATTGAGGCCAGCTGTATTCCCAGCCGTTGGCCTATGCTGTGTATGCCTTTTCCTACTTTGCTATATTAAAGATGATTCAGAGGCTGATGTAAGGTGTGTGCTGGTAGGCACAGTGTGTTCAAATAGTATTAGAAATTGATATCTTCTGTCTTTGTGTGTGCCCCTGCACAGGTTTTGCAGACTTTGGGCACAGAAACATACCGGCCTAGTTCTGCCTCGCAGTGTGTGGCTGGTATTGCTTGTGCAGAGATCCCAGTGAACCAGTGGCCAGAACTCATTCCTCAGCTGGTGGCCAATGTCACAAACCCCAACAGCACAGAGCACATGAAAGAGTCAACATTGGAAGCTATTGGTTACATTTGCCAAGATATAGTAAGTACTATATCTAACTTATATATCGCTGATTCCCTCTAGTTGTAACATGCATGGTATTGGAATTATTCCTTATCATCATAGGAAGAAAAAAACAAAAAACAAGCTATTGCAATGTGTTTTGAAAGTAGGGCTGCTTTATTTGTTAGACTTCTGTATTTGGATAGTTAGTTTATCCTCATAATGCTAATCATGCCCTAAAGGAAAGAGACTTTTAAGGGTTACAAATTCAAGATGAAAATCCCTGTTTGGAGAGGCATAGATTCTGCTTCCTCTCTTGACCTAATCCATTTCTGAAGACCCTCAATGTAACAGGGATGCTGTGTTACTTTTTCGATGACTATTTTACAGAAACAGGGTGCCAACTTCTTCTGTGGTTGGTTTAACCACTGGAGCCATGACACAGTATGTTAAATGCAGCAGTTCTAGGGCTCTTGCTGCTGAGATTACCGCTCTTGGTATCAGTTTTTGTTTTTTTTTTTTTTCTATTTCTTCAGATTTTATTTGGTTTAGATGCTAAGTCATGTCCGACTCTTGCTACCCCATGGGCTGTAGCCTGCCAGGCTCTTCTGTCCATGGGATTACCAGGCAGGAATACTGGAGTGGGTTGCCATTTCCTTCTCCATTGGTATCAGTTTTGATATAGATGTGCCCAGTTGTTGATCCTTGGTCCTCAAATGTTCTGAAGCTTTACTTCAGTTGGTACAGACGGCCTGGAAGAAACACCACACTGCCATCTCCCTGTGCACAGAACGGTGGGGGGCAAAGGCAGCATTGCCTCATGCCCAGAGTCATTATGCTAAGAAGTCAGGAGATGAAGTAGATGAGTTTAACTTGTTCCAGTTCAAGTTTGGACTATCAGACCCTGGGATATTTTGCAGGTAGTTTGTCCTTAAATGGAAATGTTTGGGGAAAGATCAGAGAAAGTCCCATGATAATCTCTCGAATAGAAGGACTGCTGATTAGTCATGAGCTCAATTCTTATATTCACTGCACTTCTGCTTGTTTCAGGACCCAGAGCAGCTACAGGATAAATCCAATGAGATTCTGACTGCCATAATCCAGGGGATGAGGAAAGAAGAGCCTAGTAATAATGTGAAGCTAGCAGCTACTAATGCACTCCTGAACTCACTGGAGTTCACCAAAGCAAACTTTGACAAAGAGGTAAGTGTCTTTTGATTAAAAAATACAGGTTCAGAGGATGAGGCAGGGGAATTAAATGAAAGTTTTGTGTTGTTTTAAGGTTATGATTCAGAAAGTACTGTCTTGTTTAGAACTATTTATTTCCAGTCTAGTTAAGATTTGTGTTTTGTGAAACATGGCCATGGAGTAGGTGTTGCCATTTCTCATTTGGCTTTTGGGAATGATGTGATCTAAAACGTTTCTAGGCTTAGGTTTTCCCTTTTGCAGTCCAAAGTGTGAGTATGCTTGCAGGATTTCTTTTTTTTAATTATGGAAATTAGGCTGTTTCGTACTTCCATAGGAAGGTGCTTTTGGAAATGTATATGTAAATTCTATTTTGACTGACAGTATTTCCTTCTATTATTTAACTTTTAGTTGTGTTAAAATGTACAATAAAATAAAGTTTACCATCTTAACCGTTTTTAAATGGACAGCTCAGTAGTGTTAAGTGTGTGCACGTTGTTTTGCAGCCAATCTCCAGAACTTTTTTCATCTTGCAAAACTGAAACAATTGTTAATTCCCTGTTTTCCCCTTCCCAGTCACAGGCAACCAACTTTTCTACTTTCTGTTCCTGTGAGTCTGTTTACTGTAGATAATTTATATTAGCAGAGTCATACAGGATTTGATTTGTCTTTGTGACTGGCTCATTTCATTTAGCATTATGTCTTGGGTTCATTCCTGTTACAGCATTTTTAAAACTGAATAATATTCCATTGTATTTGTTTGTTGATGGGCATTTGGTTTGCTTCCTTCTGCCTTCTGGCTATTGTGAATAGTGCTGCTGTGTATATGGGTATACAAATATGTCTTTGAGAAGTTGTTTTCTGTTCTTTTGGATATATTATCCAGAAGTGGAATTGCTGGATGATGTGGTCTGAAAGCATTGTGTATATTTGTTGACTCTTTAGTTGGGCTTTCTGGTTTTTGGGGGGCCTTAGATTGGACAAAGTTGGGATGTTTAAGAAACCAAAGCAGTTCTAATTGCTTGGTAAACTGGGTTTTTCCTTGTAGATGTCAAAAGAGGATGGTAGCAAACAAAATTCATTAGTCTTCTATATTTTACCACATTTGATCTTGGTTTGTTTAAGAATTCTCCTAAATTTTAAATGCAAGGAAAGGAGTTTTCCTGATGTATGATTTTTTTGTTTTAACCATCTTTATTTAAATCCTGTGACCTACATTTTCCTATCTGCTTCCTTCTTCAGGTCTTGTTTAGTGAAGATCATTTGAGGGATTAAACGATTAGGGACCTCCTTAGAGGGCAGGTCAGATAGTAGACACCAGGACAAACACTAGAGTCCTCATAGTCCCATTGCTGTGTCCAGGAAAACCTGCAAACGGTCCAGAGTTCTGTGGGTCCCTGAGGGAAAGAGAGGTTTTCCTTGAAGGGATAGTCTAGTAATTTTCGTATATATATGCTGCTTCTAATTCTCTTTATTTTTGTTCTTCTGCAGTCCGAAAGGCACTTTATTATGCAGGTAGTCTGTGAAGCCACACAGTGTCCAGATACGAGGGTAAGTTTAAGGTCATGTCTTCTATCTTTCCTAGGAAATGCTCACTCTAGCATAGTAGTTTGAAATGTTGGAATCTGGTGACTTCAGAAATAATGTTTGACGAATACTTTTATTAATAAAAGAATGTTTCTTCAATACGTTGGAGAAGAGGGAAGAATAGTCCTTTGGAAGCTAACATGATGGAAGTTGCCACCCTCTTAAAAAATATTTAAGGGAGGAATGGTTTGTGATCAGCCTTGCTACTTAATTGCTATAGGTTGTTCAAGGGCCCGTTTTCTGTTATAGCCTTTGAAACAGCTTTCCTACTTCAGGAACCTAAACCTTGACACTTGAAGCAGGTAGAAGTAACATCCAGTCTGAGGGCAATAGTGAGTAGTCCTGCCAAGGGTTCCACAGACACCTTTAAAGTAAAAAAGAAGGAAAGGAAAATATTACCCAAATATACCACGATTGATCCTATGGATTATTGACCGTCTTAAGTGAAGCAGTTACTTATTTACCTTTGTCAGATTGCATTGTTGTTAAACTAAGAAGTAAACGGTTTAATCTGATGTTTGCACAAGGTACGAGTGGCTGCCTTACAGAATCTGGTGAAGATAATGTCCTTATATTATCAGTACATGGAGACATATATGGGTCCTGCTCTTTTTGCAGTAAGTACTTCTGTTTTATGCAGTTGCGCATAGAGCTAATTGCAAAAGCCCCTTATTCTTAGATGCTGTTCTGTCAGTTCCGTAATCTTTTTATTTAATGTTGTGAAATCAAGGAAATTCCTTGAGATTTGAGTTCATCAGCAGTGTGCCAAGAAAACTTGTGCTAACTTTGTACTCATAAAAAGAGTGTATTTTAAAACTCTGTTTCTTCCTGCATTTCATTTCTACATTTTTGAAACTTGAATATCTGTGGTTGTAGTAGGGGTCGAACTTGAACCAGCACTTATTTGGAACCTGGGGTATCTTGTTTTCTCTTTTAAGATCACAATTGAAGCAATGAAAAGTGACATTGATGAGGTAGCCCTACAGGGGATAGAATTCTGGTCCAACGTCTGCGATGAGGAAATGGATTTGGCCATTGAAGCTTCAGAGGTGAGCCTAAGAGGGCTGAAGTGGTGGGAGCTGTTATTCTGACTGGGTTTTGGAACTTACCTTTTTTATGGATGTTATTTTTCTCCTCTAGGAGAGCTTTTTTCTGACTGGGGTTAGAAGGTATCTCCATTTGTAGAGATTTTGGGTTTGGTTTTTTTCACTAGCCAAAGCCATGCGGCATCTATTTTTACCAGTTGGGATTTGTTGTAAATATTAGTCCTGTGAACACAAGGGGGCAGCAGGCAGTCACATTTTAACCAGATGCTCTCTGATGCTGAATTGTTTTCTTTTGGAAGTCCTAATGCAAGGATGGGATGTATAATTGATAGCTTATCAATTCTGGTGAAGAAATCAGATATGGAGAAAGGGGTTAGTTCTGCACTTGCAAATTAAAATTCCGGCTTTGTTTCCAACCTTAATTGTCTTTATGTCCTTCAGAAAGCACCAACTTTTGGTCTCCTCATGGGAGCTTAGTGCATCTCTTTATCCAAAGGTCAATTAGTGAAAAAAGAAGGATTGCCTTGATCCTTTAAAGTAGATTCTATGTATGGCCTAAAAGAATCTCATTGAAGTAGCTAGACAAAATGAGTGCCTCCAAAGACCACTCATACTGCGTGTTACCATGGGCTCCATGTGTTTGGCGGGGGGACGGAGTGCACCTCAAGGCATGCAGGATCTTCCCTGACCAGGGATGGAGCGTATGCCATCTACAGTGGAAGCATGGAGTCTTTAACCGCTGGACTGCCAGGGAGGGCTCTGTGTCCCTGTTGCTCTGTGTAGACCCGTGGGCAGCTCTCGCTGTGTGCCTTTATGTGGTATGCCTTCATGGTTTGTTTGCTGCCATCCAGAATTTGCTTTATGTTTCTCTTCAGGCAGCAGAACAAGGACGGCCCCCTGAGCACACCAGCAAATTTTATGCCAAGGGAGCGCTACAGTACTTGGTTCCAATCCTCACACAGACACTAACTAAACAGGTGAGTTACCCTCCAAATCTAGTCAAGTGAACTGTAAAGCCTTGGTAATGGTGGGTTTGCTGTGGAACAGTTGCCATGAAGGAACTCCGCAGTTCTGAAACAACTTGATGTTCTGTTATCCATGATTTCAAAGAGCTGAACTGGATCTATAAGGTCCTTTAGGCTCTGAGTAGTTTGTGACCAGATAAAAGTAACAAGACTTCATGAAGAATGTGGGTTTAATGAGTAAATAGAGAAATTATCTGTTTTTTAAAAAACTGTCTTTGGCTCTGCTGGGTCTCTGTTGCTGCGCTCAGGCTCTCTGGTTGTGGAGAGTGCGGCTCCTCTAGCTGTGCTGAGCTGGCTTCTCGCTGCAGCAGCTTCCCTTGTCGCGGAGCACAGGCTCTAGGGCACGTGGGCTCTAGGGCACAGCCCTTGTTGTAGCGCCTGGGCTAGGTTGCCCCACAGCCCGTGGGATCTCCCCGGACCAGGAATTGAATGGTGTCCCCTGCATTACAAAGTGGATTCTTAACCACTGGGCCACCAGGGAAGCCCTGAGAAGTTATCTTCTAGGAAGTGTTCTTAGTTTCTGGTGTTCTTTTTGGCTTTATGGTGTTGAGAAAGATTCTGTCACCTCACCTGTTCTGGTGCATGTGAGCTATACCAAAGAGCTGGCAGTGCTCTGAGGAAATAATGCCGTGACTGAGCACTGCAGGATTTCTGTGCATACAGGAATATAATTTGCTTTTAGGGAATTTCATGACTCTTAATACAGCAGTCTCAAAAGATAAGTAGAGATGTATTACTTAGAAATGGACTGGGTGTTCCCTTAAATTTTCATCTCATCTTTCAGTTTTACAGTTGCCTTTTTTTTTTTATTCTTTTGATCTTAGTATTTTTGCTTTTGTATATTTTTGCTGTGCATCTCATTGGGAAACAAATCATTCTTTAGGTATGTAATTTTCTGAAACTGCATAAGTATAATTGTCTTAAATTACTCTGGTGTGAATGGCCACAGTAAAAAACACCTTGATTGCCAGTTTCAAGGGAGATCCAAATGTAATCTTTTTTTAATTTTTGAAATATAACAATTACTGGCATACCAGAAGGTTCCGCCTACCAATGCCTTCTTCCTCTTCCCTCACCTTTAACTCCATAGGTTTTGACTAATTTTGAGCTTTATATTACTAGTCATTTAGCTTTCTTCTGTTCTGCCTTTTACTCAATGTATTTGAAATTCACCTGTATTCCATGTAGTGGGAGCTTGTTCATCTTGTTGTATAGCAGTGAGAAATACCTTCCCTCTGTCTGCATCTTGTTTAACAGAGGTTGTGTTGACGAATTTTTGTGGAGGAGATAAAGATATGAAGGTTTCTATTTTATTTACTTCCCCAAAGCTTAAGTTGTAATGATAATTGGGAGTACTGTAATCAGAGGTCCTTTTGAGTTGAAGAGCTTCTTTGATTAAGAACTGAACTACTGCCACATTCTTTAACCAGGATGAAAATGACGACGATGATGACTGGAACCCCTGCAAAGCAGCAGGGGTGTGCCTCATGCTTCTGGCCACCTGCTGTGAAGATGACATTGTCCCACATGTCCTTCCCTTCATCAAAGAGCACATCAAGAACCCTGACTGGCGGTACCGGGATGCAGCAGTGATGGCCTTTGGCTGCATCTTGGAAGGACCAGAGCCCAATCAGCTCAAACCACTAGTTATACAGGTAAAGCTGAGGGAGTGTAGGGGTGGGAAGTGGGATGTTTATCATTTAACCTTTTGCTTGAAGATTTGTCTTTAAGAACAAAGCTGTAAATAATCATCCACAAAGGTCACTTGTAGATAGCTGTTTACTGTCAATGAGGCATAAAATGTATTTCTTAACTTTTATTACAAAAACCATACTACTTGAAAAATGGAGACAAGGCCCCAAAAAAGGTTACCTTTAATCCTCTTGCCCAAGGATAACATTATTAATGCTTTGTATTTATCCTTGAAGGTTTTCTTCTGTGTGCGTACTAGGGTGGAGGTCTTACTGTATGAATACTTTTACAACTTGTTTTTTGTTGGTTTCTTTTTTCTTTACTAAATATTATAACACAAATAATTCTCCATGGTTTTCAATGATGTGGGTATTCAGTCCTCAGGACAAAATGACATGTAATGAAAAATCTTAAAGTTTTGTTATTTATTTTCCTACAACAAGTGACACAAGAGTGCATTTTAGTTGTTTAGTATATGGAACTCAACCTTTCAGGAGTAGCTAAATGCCATTTTAGCTGCATCCTGGGATCTCTGCCTGAATAATTCAATAAAGATGGCTGAAAGTATTTGTACCAAAGTCTTAATAAAACTGTACTGAGATTTGATGAAGAGAGAGGGACTTTTTCATGTTTCCAGTTACTTTTGTTATATTGTTGAATATTTGACAAGCATATCTTATAAAATGACAAAACTGTTTTGATAACTTTGAGTTAAAACCCAACTATCAGTGTTTCCTTTTCTGAGGTGTTGGTCAGCATGAATTTCAATCTTTGTTTTTCTTTGCCAATAACTGTTACGTTTACAGGCTATATTTGTTTTGTTTTGCCAATAACTGTTATGTTTACAGGCTATGCCCACCTTAATAGAATTAATGAAAGACCCCAGTGTAGTTGTTCGAGATACAACTGCATGGACAGTGGGCAGGATCTGTGAACTGCTCCCTGAAGCCGCCATCAATGATGTCTACTTGACTCCCCTGCTGCAGTGTCTGATTGAGGGCCTCAGTGCTGAGCCCAGAGTGGCTTCAAATGTGTGCTGGGTGAGGCATTTTCTTCCTGTTGAGATAAGGAGCTTGACTAAGCCATTGGCAAGGAAGTAGGAGGTGTGGGAGAGAAATGGATCTACCTCACTAGAAGGCTCTTTTTGAATAGCATCTCCTTCCTAATTTCATCAATTAAAATGTGGGGGAGATGTGAGCTGCATGACCCAGAGGGAGCTGTTGACTCATGGTGACTGGTTTAGAACAGTCATGCTAACCCAGTGGGAAAACTCTGTGGACTTGGTTTTCTTTCTTTTCTTCAGTGGCTTGGGGACAAGAAATTTTAAGGTAGAGAGTTGCTGGCTACGAAAAGTACCATTGCTGAGAAGGGGTCACGAGGGAAGGAAGGTAGGCGGCCCAAGTGCTGAGTCAGTATAGGCTGAGTATAGTTCACTAGGGAACTTTGGGATTTGGGGGAGGAAGTTCAAATAAGGAAGGAGTGGAATTAAAAGGCTTCCTGTGAATGCAAAGAGAAGAAATGAAGTGGTAGGCATTCATGGTAGGTGAGAATACTGTACTGTTTAGAGAATATTTCTCCTGCGGGCAGGAGAAACAAAATATAAATACAGATACATACATTTATTTAAGGATACTTATAGATACTGTCTTGAGATGACCTTGACAGGAAGAATTAAAGATTCACTGCCATTGATTTATTCTTAGAACAGTTGGAAAGGAACACTGCCCAGGGTATCTTAAAGGAAAATGAGGTGATTCTGGAATGGGGTTCTTTTCAGGACTAATTAATATTTACTCCGTCTGGGTTTAAGGCTTTCTCCAGTCTGGCTGAAGCTGCTTATGAAGCTGCAGATGTAGCTGATGATCAGGAAGAACCAGCTACCTATTGCTTATCATCTTCTTTTGAACTCATAGTTCAGAAGCTCTTGGAGACCACAGACAGGTAACTGGTACTTAACAGAAATGAGTGGTGTCTTTGCATCCGACTCCTTTTACACTCTTTTTGGGGGCTGTCTAATATAGAAACGTTGCAATAGGAGAAATGAAGAGAATCCTGGTGCTTCACTGCCTGGCTTATGGGATCTTAGTTCTCCCACCAGGGGTTGAACCTGAGCCCTTGGCAGTGAGAGCATGGAATCCTAACCCTTGGTCCACCAGGGGATTCCCAAGATATCTTTTTCATAGCTTTTTGTGCAAACTAGTCTATTGTCCACATGGGTTCTTCAACATTTTTAACTATTTTTTGTATAATCTTAGCCCTTTTCTAAAAGGGCCATTCTAATTATCAGGTCTGGAAACCATATTGAACATAATCATTGGCTCAGAGATTGAAATTTTGGTTCCAGGCTATATTGTGTCTGCCAATTTCAGATCAGGTCTGCAGCCATATTGGTTTTGGGGTTATTTTCAGTGAGATATTGTCTACATAAGAACGACTCTGTCCTTTCTCGGTCAAGACTTTGAGGTTTTTTGCTGTGTGTTCCTTATAGACCTGATGGACACCAGAACAACCTGAGGAGTTCTGCATATGAATCGCTAATGGAAATTGTGAAAAACAGTGCCAAGGACTGTTACCCTGCAGTTCAGAAAACTACTCTGGTCATCATGGAACGACTGCAACAGGTGCTCCAGATGGAGGTGAGACTGAACGCCTTCCTGACGGGAAGGGCGTGGTGCTTTACACATGGCTCTGTTTCAAGACTGTTCTCTTGTTTTCGGTGTTAAAGTATATATGTTCTTCGAAAGACATAAGGCTCATACAAAAAACGTTACAACTTCCAATTGCATTGCTTAGTACAGTTTATTCATGTATGTGTCACACCATATATATGCATAAGTTTATTAACTTTCCATTAGCACTAGTAGAGATTATTTATCCAGCAAAAATGGAAGCTTTTTTGGGAGGGTGTTCAGAGCCTTTCAGAAAGTGTTTATTCAGAACATGATCTTCTTTTCTTTGTAGTCACATATCCAGAGCACATCGGATAGGATCCAGTTCAATGACCTTCAGTCTTTACTCTGCGCAACTCTTCAGGTATGATGGTGCCTTATCACTTAATAGTACCAGGAAAAGCGCTGTGTCTCAGGATGAAGATGATGTTGTGGGTGATGATGGTCAGAAGCTCTTCTCAAAAGACATTCGTCTTAGGAGAGTTTCCCATTTTCCTTTCTTGTCTGTCCATAAAATTTGCCTTTTGTACAATGTAGGGAAGGAAACTCCTCCCATTTGTGATGGTCCTCCCAAACATGAAGCTATTTTGTATTAGCAGCCTTTCATTTTTGGTTTTCATCAGGTTGTTCAAGTGTAGCCTGGTCAGATTTGGTTCCCAGCTATGGTTCACTGAGCTAAAAACAGAGCCTTGTGTTTTTGCCATCATCTTTTGAAGCAACTGCTTTTGGAAACTTTGTTATTTATAATTGTAATATACAGATTATAAATTTATAATTTCCTGATAATCACAGTAGACTTTTTTTTCTGAGGAGAGATTGGGAAAATGTTACTCCTTGATCATGACTAGCGTGATGGCATGGCTGAAGCGTGATGGCATGGCTGAAGAGTTACTCCCTTTTTTACATAAGAATAGGGAAACCTTGGAACTTGTCTAGTGCTTAGGGTAGTACTAGGTTATAGAATTGAGTGATGCTAACTAGATCATCTTACCTATGACTCCCTTCTCCTTAAGTCTCCTTACACCAGACTTAATTTTTTAAAACATGACTGTTAACAGCTCTTTACTAATTCAGTGACATTAGTTGAAACAAAGGGTAAGGAGGGAGGTTTGAAGAAAGTTGAATTGGGAAAACTCAGATTGGCTTTATCAAGACTTTCTTGACCAAAATCTGTAAATGGGTTAGGCCATAGAAAGGGTTGCTTTTTTTGTTTTATGAGTAATAATTCACATATGACATGTCCTTCTTCAAAGCTGAAATAATTTAACTGCCATTTCAATACAGCTAAATAATGGAGGCAGATTTATCACACTTGATGGAAGATCCTCTTATGCTTGTTCTGAATTGGGAAATAGATGAGTTATTTAGATGTATGTTTTGTTGTAGTTGATTTGCACTTTCAAAACTTCTGAGCAGAAAAAGCTTTTCCCCCAAAAAAAGTTCTAGAGACTTAACTGATTTAAAAAAAAAAAATTAAAGACACAGTATGGTGTGCTGGTTGGAGGGTTTGGAATTACCAGATTCTGAACTTTTATTCATTTTACAGAATGTTCTCCGGAAGGTGCAACATCAAGATGCTTTGCAGATCTCTGATGTGGTCATGGCCTCCCTGTTAAGGATGTTCCAAAGCACAGCTGGGTCTGGGGGAGTGCAAGAGGATGCCCTAATGGCAGTTAGCACATTGGTGGAAGGTCAGTGAGCCACAGTCAGGCAAGGGAATTTCTGTAGAGTGCAAGAGAGTTCCAGTAGCCATGAAGAATTTTTGGCTGCAAAAAGCATAGTCCTGTCTTTTCACTTATGTGTTATCGAGTCAGTTCAGAGTTGGAGTGAACATGAGTATAAATTTGTGCGTAACTGCCCTGCTACTCCCTGAAGTGAATGGGAGCCAGTGTGCAAGTCAGGCTGGCAGCTCTTTGGGGGTGGAGGGAACTCACCTACCTCATGTTCCTCGGGTTCCTTTTCCCCCTGAAAGTTAACTTGCTTCATTGAGCTTTGACACCTGTAAAGGATGGAGGAAGCAAAGGTTTATGTTTTCTTTCCTGGCACTTGGTACCTTCTGGTTTGGGTTTTAATGCTTTGGATCTAGGTTGAGACAATATGGTGCTTGGTATGGAATGGAATGAAACACTGAGTTCTAGGAATTAATTGATTTTCTGATTGTTACATATCTTAACTATTCAGAATTGCTTTGGGGAAACCGTATCTGACTTCAGAAACTGGGAATGCTTCTTCAGTGGTGGTCTATAAGGTGTATTACTAAGGCAGACTCATTTCTAGCATAAGGAGCCTATGTCCAACCGGTCCGGCCCCTTGTGACCACCCTGGCAGGGCACAGAAGTTAATTTTAGTTCCCAGAGTAGCTGAATTGAATATAAAACCCAGACAGCTTTTCTTGACAGGCTTGTTAAATAAGTCCTTGATGGAATTGTTTAAAGATCCTGATTTATTAAGCTGGCTTCTGGGAATCCCTCATGGACTGGTGGTTAGGATTTGGTGCTTTCATTGTCGTGGCCCATGTTCAATCCTTGGTCAGGGAACTGAAATCCCACAAGCCACATGGTGAGGCCAAAAAAACAAACTGGCTTCCAAAGAGTTCATGTTACAATCAGATGAAGAAGTATAAATCAGTATCACTAGCTCAGCCAATTCATAATTAACTTTGACATTCCTTGAGAGCCATACCGCTTGGTAGTTTCAACCAGAGTGAAATCCCACTCTGGAGATTTGGCATTATCTCCAGCAGTAATGAATTTGGCTTGTCCATGACAGCAGTAATGTCTTTATGATAAAATTGCTATTTAACTCTCATTTTACCCAGCCTTTTGACTGGAGTGCATACATTTTGGGAGAGCTAAGATGGTTATTTTTGCTCACATCTGTGATCCTGTGGTGCTAATAAATTGGGTTTTTTTTACAGTGTTGGGTGGTGAATTCCTAAAGTACATGGAGGCCTTTAAACCCTTCTTGGGCATTGGATTGAAAAATTACGCTGAGTACCAGGTAAACTGTGCTTTTCAAAAATAATATGTTTATGTCTTCATTTATACCTGGCGGGCATTATAGTACAGACATCTGGATCCTGTAACCCAGGTGGGGCTTCCCCATGTATCACCCCATGTATCAGGGTTGAGCTACTTTGTTGCCATAAGTGTCTGAACTAAAAGTAGTCAGTAAGAAACTGGATATTAGACACACCAGAGTAGTACCCTCAGAAGGGTTTTGTTTTGTTTTCAATAAACCACCTGTCTCTGCCACCACCATCCCTGGTGAATATTGTCTTTTCTGTCCTTTCTTAATGATAGTTTAAATAACCGTAATTCTCTTTCTGCCGTATTGGTTGTTAAAATGAACTAAGCTCAGGGAAGAAGGGTCTTTCCTTCTTCAACTCTAAGTTCATGTGGTAAAGGATCAGTAGCTAGGTATGCCTTACCCCTTGCTGGCAGCCTTTTTCTGTTCCAGAGATGATCGACTTAATTCTTTGCAGGTTTGTTTGGCGGCTGTGGGCTTAGTGGGAGACTTATGCCGTGCCCTGCAATCCAACATCTTACCTTTCTGTGACGAGGTGATGCAGCTCTTACTGGAGAACTTGGGGGTGAGTGTCTACACACACAGTCTTAGATGATTAAACATCAAGATCTGTGGCAGAGAGTTTGTATGTTCCAGAATGTTGGCTGTGGGCTTATGAAGGGAATTGTTCATTTTCACAAGATGATTCTAACCTAAGGAAATAAAGAAATGCATGCTTAATGTATGGAACCTGAGAGGCGCAGGTGGGAACCTAAGTGCAAAGGAAAAGTAAATATTGTAATCTCCTCTACCTAGAGATGACCACTGCTGATTTTTGTGTATGTCACTTACAGGTCTATACCCAATATATTAGTTGCTTATTGTTAAAAAAGCTCTTTGAGTCTTTGGACAGAACTTTTTGTTTTTTCCTCCTTGTCAGAATGAAAATGTTCACAGGTCTGTGAAGCCACAGATTCTGTCAGTGTTTGGTGATATTGCCCTTGCTATTGGTGGAGAGTTTAAAAAATACCTAGAGGTGGTTTTGAATACTCTACAGCAGGCCTCCCAGGCCCAAGTGGACAAGGTAAGCTTAAAGGTATCTTTTAAGTCCAGCCCTGATTGGAGGAGCGGGACTTTTCACAAATGCACAACCCAAGGCCATCGAATACAGTGATCCTATTCTTTTTCTCTTGCAGTCAGACTATGACATGGTGGATTATCTGAATGAGCTACGGGAAGGCTGCTTGGAAGCCTATACCGGAATTGTCCAGGGATTGAAGGGAGACCAGGAGAACGTACACCGTTGAGTATACATTCCAGTTGACTTAGTCTAGTGTGCACTTAGCCAGATGGACTGTGTGTTCATTGCATGGCTTACTTGTAAACTAGCACTTACTGCTTAAAAGAAGGGGAGGAGGAACAGTGCTTTAATGAAGGGAGTAGCTTTGGGGGAGGTTATAGACTTTATTATTTCTGACCACCGTTCCTCAGCTGTGTTGTTTGATCATTGCAAGGGATGGAATCCAGCAAGCCTGTTGATGCTGGTGCATGTATACCAACCCCAAGTGGGAGTTCTTGAGATGTGCTGCCCCTCCCCCAGTCCAGTCATCTGAATTGAAGGATTGGGGGATTAGATTTCCTCTGTCACCTGATGTTTTTTGTTATTGACTGGGGAAATACTGTACTTCACACTTCTGATGATATAGGCTTAAAGGAAAGGTTCCATTTGTCCTTCTACATATATATATACATACTTCTCTTTGTTAAGGAGTATCTGCCTCTTCTGTTGACTTGACGAATGAGGAAAAACAGTTTGGTGTAACTGTACGACTAGTTCCCTAGACCGAAGCCTCCATGATGGGGGTAGGGTATTTGGGAATTGAGAAACAGGGTGTATGCCTGCCAGGTGGAGGGCAACCTCATTCGACCTTCTCTTTCTTTTATAGCGGATGTGATGCTGGTACAGCCCCGAGTAGAATTTATTCTGTCTTTCATTGACCACATTGCTGGAGATGAGGATCATACAGACGGAGTAGTAGCTTGTGCTGCTGGACTGATAGGGTAGGTTATACCCTGCTTCTGATAGCTGAACAGAACTTCTCATAGAAAATGAGAAGACATGTTATAAAGACTATTGAGAGTAGCCTGGATTGGCACAGGGGGGACTTCTTTCTTTAATAGACCCCATCATACCCTGTTTTGAGTTCTTAGGTGATCATTCATTTTGGACTTAGCTCTAATCTCATTCTAGACCCTCCAGATTTCTAATTCCCCCCACCAAACTCTTAAGAAGTGAGCTCTCAAAGAAGTATAGAAGCAACATCAGATCTATGTCAACATCTCATATTCTGATACTGGTCAACAAATTACCTCTGTTTGGCCTCCTCTACTGAGGGTTTCTGAGGCATCATTAGAAGACAGAACATTGGTTTTGAGGAGCTCAAAGACTTGGAGTCTAGTTCTGATTTTACCATGAATTGGCTGTGGAACCTTGGGTAAGGTCATTCTATTTTTTTTTACATCTCATTTTTGTAATCTGTTGAGGGCAGGTATTAGACTGACTTACGTCGAAAATTTCTTCTGGCTTTAAAAAGTAGGTAAATACCAAGAAACCTATAGCTAGCTTAGCTATAGGTGTGGAAGGTTCTAAACATGGTCTTGTTGTCGGGCCAAGAGCTCATTTTCAGTTGTGCTTATTTTGCACAGGGACTTGTGTACAGCATTTGGGAAGGATGTACTGAAGTTAGTAGAAGCTAGGCCAATGATCCATGAACTGTTAACTGAAGGGCGGAGATCGAAGACTAACAAAGCGAAAACCCTTGCTACATGGGCAACGAAAGAACTGAGGAAACTGAAGAACCAAGCTTGGTAAGAGCTTGTTTCCACTGCCCGCTTTCTTGTGCTTTCTTGGGGAGGAGGTACATTTTCTTTTAGACTTCCCTGACAAGGACTTTCTTTTGGTGTTTTGTTTTATACTATTTCCCATATAAGTGCTTCTGAGCCAGGACTTTGTTCCTCAGCCTTATACTAGTGGAAGGGTCAGGCAGCCCATCTTTCTTTGAGCCAAGTATTTGGTGATAAAGGACAGAATTTATATGACTAGAATTCAATGAAGTTGCCCCAAATCATTTTGGAACCTTAATAAAGTCATCGATAATGGCCTTTTCCCGTAAATCTTTTTTTTGCTGCTATTTATTTCCTTGTGTTCTTTTCTTTCTTTACTGAAGTGCTTTTAGACATGGCTTTCTTTTACAAAAGATATCCAAAGTTGGAGTTGTCTGACCTCTGCTTTGAAATATAGCTTTGTTTTTCTCTCACATACTCAGTTATCTTACGTCATAGATCTCAGGGCTTCCCAGGTGGCACTAGTGGTAAAGAACCAACCTGCCAATGCAGGAGACATTAAGGATATGGGTTTGATCCCTAAGTTGGGAAGATCCCCTGGAGGAGGGCATGGCAACCCACTCCAATATTCTTGCCTGGAAAATTCCATGGACAGAGTAGCCTGGTGGACTACAGTCCATGGGGTCGCACAGAGTCAGACACAACTGAAGTTACTTAGCACACGCAGACACACATCTCAGTAAAATTGGCCATTTTGAGTTTTGTCTTTATAGTTTTCCACCCTTTGTAAGTGCTAATGAAAGCAGGTGGATGGCATATAGGGAACTAATAAAAATAATCAGTCCTTGAAAAGTTGACAAATTCACTTCAGGTCTTTGAGCACTTAATTGTAGGAATCAGTGAGATGTTTGGCTCTATTGGCTATATGCAATCTCAAAAATTGACCTTTTTTCCATCTGTTTTTAGATCTGTTACCATTGGGATGATAACCTGAGACCCCCACTGGAAATCTCCAATCTTTTGAAAAACCCGGAAGTGAGGAGTGTGCACGGATGCTGAATGTTTGGGAAATGAGAGAATGAGTGAGTGAGGCTTGAAAACACACCATATTGAAAATCCTGCCACAGCAGCAGCTGCAGCCACCAACAGCAGTGCTGTTAGTGAGCTAAGTAAGCACTGACTTCGTAGAAAACCATAACGTCGGCCATCTTGGAAAAGTGAAAAACAGTGGAATTACTTGCTTATAAAAAAGGAAGCTCTCTTCCCAGGAGAGGCTAGAACTAGCTTTTCTGTCTTTTGGCCGGTGCCGAGTGGAATGACTAGCTTGGGAGAGGAGGAGGGACTGGGTTCAGCTGTGGTGCTTTGCTGTAAAAGGCAGCCTGGCCTTTGCTACTGATGAGAGAGACGGAGCCTGGGTCTCAAGCCCACCTTTGGTGTACCTTTGCCACATGGTACTGGTACTGTATGCGTGCCGGCTAAAAGGAGGGTGAGGGGTTCTTCACAGTCTGAGAATGAGTGTGTGTGAATGAGGCGGTATCCACATTCTCAACTTCAAGTCATTGCAGTTTCTTTTTCCCAGAAAAAAAAAGGGGTTAGATGTTGCATTTCATAAAACTAACTGAAGTTCGGTCTACTGATGCAGCACAAGAGATGTAAGAGAAGAAAAAAAAAAGGAAAGACGCTCTTTAGGTTTTGTTTTTTGGGTTTTTTTTTTTCTTTCATTTTCTTTTTTTTAATTTTAGGGAAAACACTGACGAATGGTCAGAGCTCCCATCCTGATCTTTTCATCAAGGCGCCTTTCCTAATAATATGGTTCAACTGTGAATGTAGAAGTGGGGGGTGGGGTGGGGGGAGAAAAAAAACAACTCTGGAGTTAGAGGATACAGAAAAAATAAAAATACATTGTTAACAAATAAAGAATGCAGACTTCAAAAGAATGCCACAACCCAAACAAACCAAAATTTAAACGTTCAGAATTGGCAGCACAAAAGAAAAGTTCTCTCCTGACATGTATTGTGGCAGTCTGAACGCCCCCAGAAAATTGTGCCAAAGAGTTTAGAAAACAGATACTGAGAACAAAACACATACAAACAGAAAACTTCAGGTAACTATTTTGGATTGCAAACAAGGAAAAATTAATGTTTATAAACAATCTGATAAAATAACCATTTGGAAACTGCTTGGCCTTCTGTTCTCATTTATTTGATTGATTATAATGAGGTATTGGTCTCTTGCTGCACTTCAAAACCAAGTGATCAAAAGAATACATATGTGTGTGTGTGTATATACACACACATATATATACATTAGAACTCTTGTGATGAAAATGGCACTTGAAAAGGTTATATTTTTCCACTGAAGTTGAAGATTAATAAAATGGTGTCAAAACATTTCCCTGGTCACACGCTTTAATATTTTTGTTTAAAGTGTGATGTGCTATGATAACTAAATCAGACAATTTTTTTCCCTTTTACAAGGGAACAGGGCACCTTGAATTTTGGTTTTAGCCTCTTTCAGCAATAAGGAGGGATGTCGGTGAGCTTTGATCCCCTTTTGGTTTTGCAATTATTAGGAGTTTTTGCTGGCATTTTGAATATGCTGCTTTCAAAAGCACCAAGGAAGATTTTAAATTGCTTCCTGGTATTTGGAGGATTAAAAAATAAGACCTTAACTTTCCACTTTTACTTCCATTCTAGCAAAAAATATGGGCTTACATTTTTTTCTCTTTGCCAACTCCCTGTTCAGGCCTTCCATTCATAAGTGGGATTGGCTCAGTTTTGCCCATCCATATGGCAGCATCTCTAATAGCTCTTGTACAGGGTATCAGATATTGTGCCTTTTGGTGCCAGGTTCAAAGTCAAGTGCCGATCTATGAACCAGTGTACAAAAAAAAAAAAAAAAAAAAATCCAGGTGTTTGAAGGAAAGACGCTCCATTGTGAATGAAGAGCTCACACCAGCTCCTAAGCCCTATGAAGAGGCCTGGCCTTCTAATGCCTTGTTTAAATTTTAGTTGTTCCTTGAGGGAAAGGATGATCTACTAACCATTCCTGATAGGGTTGGTCAGGGCTTAGGGAGGGGGCAGGAATATTGGGGAGAAAAAAAATCTGATCATTCCTCAGTGCTACCCATTTCTGTCCTGTGTGGGCTGCTTAGCTAGACAGCAGGAGAATAAAGTACACCGAGAACCATTATGAAAACAAAACCTTCCGTGTGTTTTGTCATGTTTTGTTCCAGGGAAGCAGTTGACAAGTGCTGTTACTAATGCTTTCTCCCAGATCCGTTCAGTGATGGAGAGGAGGAAAGTGGGCTGGTTGGTTTGCGGTCTTGGTGCCTCGCAGTTTTCTTTGCACTGGTTATGCGTTTATTATCCTCTTTTTCTAGTTACCTTTGGCTAGTAGGTCTTCCCACTGGGTATTTGTCCTTAATCAACTGTACCACCTAAGGCAACTGGATGCAAAATGCATTCTGTCCACTCACTGTCTGGGCCTTCCCCACTCTAGTCTTGGCACATTCCTTCAAGAATGTCATTACCGTCTGGTAAGATGTCAGTGAAATGTGAAGAAAATAGGCATCAGACTAGGCTTTGGTTTGCCACAAGTGGCAGCTGCCTGTATCAATTGCAATTACATTTATTAATTTTGCTTTTCATTTTCCCAGTTCCTCCCAGCTCCCTTCTGTTGAAATGTTGAGATTTTGGCTGTCAGAGGCAACTGCAACATTACCTTAGGGACTTGTGGAGGAGGGGAATTGCTCAGTGTAGTATTTTCATTTTCAGAACCAAGTAATCTAGTCACTCTTATATAAAAGTGTGTTAGTCCAACTTGAAAAATTCAAACTCCATCAGCTTTTGATAGCATCTTGGATTTTGAAACAACTTCCGTCTGTAATTGGCATTCAGAATGCCCTTGGCATGCCAGTCTGTGATGGCAGTAAAAGACCTGTTAAAACACTTGAGCCCAACTTTATTAACCAAAACTGATACCACCACCTTTATCTTCTAAATAAAGTCCGCTTTATTTTTATTTTCAACATTTTGCTGCTTCATTTTTGGTTCTAGATGGTGTCACCTTTTTGGAGGTGAAATGAGCTGTTTGAAAGAAGCTGGTATGTATGGTGACAGATGTGTGAGTTGGGGAGAGGAAGGACACATCTAAGGAAAAGCTCTACTGTAGTACAATGGGAAATGAGTGAGAAACAATTTCCTGCAAATGAGGCAGTGAGAAAGAACTACGTGGAGGAGGTTTCCTGTCCAGAGAAATCTGAAACTGCTGGAGACTGTCTTGTGCATATTTTTCAGGCTAATGATCTGGTCTGTTTAATGGCTTATCCAAAAGTTGGATTTTTTAGTTTGCAGCGTGTACTTAATTTCTGCTTACACTCTTTCCCCACCTCTGCCCCGCTAGGCCCGAAACTTGGAAAGAACACTAACTTGAGATTAAGAAACGGTCCTTTCTTTCACCCTGCTGTTTATTAGTGCAGTGAGATGCCTGCAGGCTACTTTATGGAAAAATGCACTTTCTTACTTTATGTTGGACAAGTAAAATGAGGGCTGACCTTCATTTTCCTACCTTAGCCTCCATGTGGCCTTTCACCATTTCTGATTGCATACCCGTCAGTAAGAAATTTTTGATCATGCATACCCCTATGTGTTGATAAATTATATACCTGTACTACTGTACCCCATATATTGTGTAATCATAAGACACAAAAATAGATATTAAAAAGCAATTATATGAAAAATAAATATAAGTAGGAGTTCTAATATCTTTTTTCTGTACCCAACTTTGGAGATACTGGGTTATAGAGGGTAACTTGTAATTCTTAACTAGACTGCATTAAATTTTGAGTGATGGCAAGAACATTTCTCCATTGAAAGTATACTTGGAGGAAAGAATGGTATCTGTTCATTATCTAATGATGGGGAGGAGCTGCTTCCCCTAAGAATCTTTTCCCAACAGTCCTCCAGATAATTCCCCATTCCTATCTAACTCCCTTCTCAACTAACACTGAGAAAGGACATAAAAATACAAGGTTATAGTCGCACCTGGCCTCATCAAGGATTCTAGCCTGACCTCCCTGATGTGAAAAGTTGTAAACGCTGAGATTTTATGTTTTATTATACCTTAATTCTCAAAACCTTAGCAGGATGCTGTATGGGAGAATATACAGGCTTGAGGGGCAGAAAGGGTAATTTATCAGACCAAGGTCACAATGGAGCTAGAGTTCAAACCCAGGCCAGTCAGATGCCAAAGCCCAAGCTTTTCTCTCATTTGTCCTAGACAGATACTGTCCATCTTAGTGATACAAAACAAGGATCCATACTGTACGTATTTAAGATATGCCATCCATTTCCTTCACAGCACTATGTAAAGGTGCATTTGTTGCTTATTTATTGCCAGATTTGCCAACTATAATGAAGGCTCCCAAATTTGGTGACCTTGACTGTCTTTCCTCAGCCTAGGGCAGTGTCTGAAGTATAGACCTTTATAAATATTTGTTGAACTAATGACACGCTAGTACAGTTGAGGGGGTCTCTGAAATGGTATCACTTAGCCTTTGAAAGGCAGAGACTTGGGCTCCTGGCTCTTACCTCATTTGCTGGATGACTTCAGGCTAGCCTCTTAACCTTGGGTTAATTAGAGAAATGGGAGCAGGATTAGTCAGTAGTCATACAGTGTTCATTTTATGCACTTAACAAGATGCCAGGCTTGTAATAAGCATCTTAAATAAACTAATACAAGTAACCCTCATCAACCCTATAACAAAGAGACCATTTTAGTCCCAGTTCACAGATGAGAAAAGTGCAGTGCAGAAGGGGCAAGCACCTTGTCCAGTAAGCGAAGCAGGGCTGACTCCCCATGCTGTGCTTGCCCCGTTGGACTGTTGCAGACTGCTGTGCGTGGCTCAAGGATGAGCAGATGAGCCACTGCTCCCAGCAAGCTTACAGGTAACAAGCAGGGAGAGACATGGATGAAGGAGTTTTGGAATTAAATGATGAAGTCATTTTGCCTTGATTCCATGAGGTCCACTGTGAACCTTTTGTCAACTGTCAAAACAGCTCAAGGATGGAGGGGGAGGTGTGTGACATACTTCCTAAAGCCAACTTTACTCCCAGCTGGAGTTTGAATCTTCTCCCTGTACTTCTGCTTCACTTGCCCTCTGAGCTAGAAGCTTTGGGGAACAGGGCCGGAGGGCAGGGTGGATGTTGGTGCCTGATGGCCCCAAAGTGCACTCCACCTCTGAATTACCCCT
Source organism: Capra hircus (assembly GCF_001704415.2). Taxonomy (NCBI): domain Eukaryota; kingdom Metazoa; phylum Chordata; class Mammalia; order Artiodactyla; family Bovidae; genus Capra; species Capra hircus. The sequence goes on along the minus strand of NC_030826.1, from coordinate 38,400,641 downwards.
GTGCCATCAGCCAATCCTGGGCAGTGCAGCATGGGTAGGAGGCCTGAGCTGTTCCCTCTCCCAAGTGTTCCTAGGCCATAAGTTCCTGAGCTTAACTCTGGGTATGAAACATACCTTCTTGTTTGAAAGCAAAGTACATCTCAGCTTTGGAGCCAGGCCTGAGCTCTGGATGCAGAGGGGCAGCCTGTCACCATCCTGAAGAAAAGATATGAAATGGCTTCCTGTGAATTAGCTCTTCATTGCAATGAGCAATGCCTCCTATTTTCTGACCCCTGCCCTTCAAAATATTCTCAGTCTTTAGAGTATAACCTTGTGCAAATTATTTTCTGATCAGGAGACTCCTCATCTGCAAAATAGGGATCCAAATGAAGGAAAATAGAAAGTTCTAAGCACAGGATCTCAACACATGCATTAATTAAATTTACTGATCAATAACTGTCATTGAATTATGTGCCAGGCTCCAGGGATACAGTGGTGAATGAAGCAAATAAAACCTTCCCATGGAGCTCACATCTGCTGGACAGCACATAGTATTCAAAAATTCAGTAGAGGTATATCTCACTCAAAGATATTGTGGATTCTGTTATAGACCATCCTGATGAAGAGACTATCTTGATAAAGCAAGTCATACCAATTTTTTTAGTTTCCCCTGTGCATAAAAGTTACATTATACTGTAGTCTATTAAGTGTGCAACAGCAATATGTCTGGAAAAAAATGTACGCACCTTCATTTAAGAATAATGCTGTTGGAAAATTGGTGCCAATACACTTGATCAATGCAGGATTGCCACAAACTTCCAATTTGTGAAAAACAGTATCTGGGAAGTGCAATAAAGTGAAGTATAATAAAACAAGGTATGCCTATAGACGAATTTTTAATTGGGAGATAGCAGAAATGCACACAGTTGTGAAAAATATGAAGCACAAATAGTTATCAACTGCACCCAAATCTTGCAGATTTGATTGGAGAATGTATGTTACTTCCACAGAAACGGGGATCTGGGGAAGGAATGAGTCTTGCCAACTGTGCAAACCTCTGATATGATGGAAGACTATTGGCTACAGTTGGAATCCCAAGATGGTTCTGGAGCAAACCCTAATTTTCTAGGGTCTAGAACGGGAGGGCTAAGGTGGCAGCCGAATCCAGCATTGTCACATGTGTCTAATCAATTTTTCTGCCTGCCTGATTCTGTTTGAGTCATCTGCATTTTATTTTGATTCAATCTTTTTGCCAGCTGCTAACACCACCTCCTCCATTTCAGGCAAGAATGGGACAGGAAAGATCGTGTTTCTCCAGAGCAAGAGTCCTGGGAGTGGGAGACAGTCCCCACCCCGATGATTTCCAAGGAGAAAACATGTTGGGCTGACTTGGGCCCTGCTTCTGTCTCTCCCACCAGTAACTCAGCCATCCAACACATTCCCGCCTTTCCTCTCACTTACCCCCCCCTTTCCCCAGGACCTTGGGTTTTACCTTTTTCTGTCTCTATCATGATGAACCCTGATAATATGGGTTCCTACAAGGGATTCAGACCAATCGCCAGTTTTCTCAGGTGAGAGAGGTAACATCTAAAAGTCACACAACTTCACCCACTTATTCAACCAGGAACACTCCTTCCTACCCTTCAAAGTTTACCTTAAACATTACCTCATCAGAGGATCTTCTCTGACTACTTTACCTAAAGCAGATTCCCACCCCCCCAAAAAATTATTCTTTATTGTTACCCCTTGTGTCTTCTTACTCTTTATCACAATTTATAATTGTTTCATTTATTAATTTTTTTTTCCCATCTGACTCCTCTACTAGAACATAAGCTCCATGAGGGCAGGAGACAACAGGTGTTCACGAAATCCTTGAATAAGCGTACAGTGAGCAAGTACTATCAGGGCAGCTGGGGATAAGGATGGATAAAATGCAGTCCCTGTTCTCAATGTCTGTCCAATACAAACAACAGAATCAGAAATGGGGGGATGCTATGAAATTAGGTCTAGATTCCAAGGAGGTAATTTGGGGGCACCTGAACCAGGCATAATATCTGTTGGGCTTTTGCTACCAACTGCTTAGAATCCCAGATAAATCACTGGGCTGGCCCTGCCGGGTGACTCAGGCCTGAACCTTGACAAGCTCAGAAGCATCAGAGCTGACAACTAATCTTGTAGAGTGTGTGCTTAGACTATACCTGGGCCCATTACCCTTTCCAGTGAGAGAAGGGCTGCCAGTCAGTTTCAGGTCCAGCTGATGGCCCAGTCCATGCTCATTAAGACCTCAGGCAACCCCACTACATTTATTTCCAGCCTCCAGTCTTTTGCCTGGTCTTCTAAGAGTTTTGGAAGAGAACCTGTACAGTCTTAAGGAAGATGACACCTGCCCAGCCCTCTGGATTAGTGGGGTGTCAGATGTCCCAGCTGGGTAGCCTTCATATCTAAAGGGCAGGGGGATTGTCCCACGTGGCTCAGAAAAAAAGCCAGTGTTCTGGACTGTAAAAGTCTAGCAGGAGAGACTGGAAAGGAAAACAGCAGGAAAAGGAAGAGGTAGGAAGCGGTGAGAATCCCTTTCTTTGAAAGGAAGGAATACAGAGCCTCTGCTGGCTCTTCTGGGAGTTCACCCTTCAGTCCACTCTTCTCCCTACAGTGGGGCAAAATGGGAGCTGCTGCTGCTGCTTCTCAAAGCTCACAGCAAGAAACGTTTTTTCCTGTCCTTTCCGCATTCACCACCCCTTTCTCCAGTAGCCAAAAAGGTAGGCTCAGGTTCCCAGCAGCCTGAACCTTCTCTCCAGATGTGAGGCTTCAAGCTAAATGCTGAACCCACCCAAAGCGCCTGATTTACCCTATACCCTGCTTCCAGGGTTGGCTTGTCAGGAGTTAGCCAGAGTCCTCCAGAATTTCTCGGATCATTCTCTACTGCAGCCAGGCTGGCCATGCCTCTGCCCACATTTTTTAATCCATCAGGGAATAACCAAAAAATTTTAACACCCCGGAAGAGACGAGTCACAGATCACCTTTAGTTCCTATCCCCATTCCTCTTCTACAGTTGCCCAGGTTAGGAATTATCGCCAATTTAATTCAGAGGGGTTAAGTCACTTGCCTAAGGTCACACAGTGGGAAAGGGACAAAAACTTGTGACTCCTCCCCAGCAGTTTGGCAGGTGCACAAATACTCTTTGTGGAAAGGGTGAAATCTGTTTGTTCATTTCGCTGGCCTGTGGGCGCCTCTGTGTGTTGGGGGAGGGGGTTGTGTGTGGGAGAGGGAAGCTGTTCTCCTTCCTAATGAACTTTTATCTCCTCAGTTCATTCTCATTTCCAAAGTTACTGATTTAACGCTAATCCGACTGAACTCCACGGTTACAGTATTTATTATCAGAACAATGCCTCCTCCCCCAAGAGCAATGAAGAGTAGGTCTAATGTTTTCCTTCTCAAAAGAGCAAAGACCAAAACAATCCAATAAAGAATCTCACTTTCCCCTAAAATATATATCCTCAAAGCAAATCCCAACGCACCACCCGAGTTCCTACGCTGTCCGCAGACGCCCCCACACACCCGCCACGCCACACTGCGTGGGGAGGCGTCGGGGAGGGGGCGCGGAGCGCGGCCGCGCGGCGGGGAGCCGGTGGGCGCCGGGCGCGCGGCCAGGCTGGGCCGCACGGCGGGGGCGGGCCGCACGGCGGGGGCCGGCCGCCCCTCGCCACGTGGTGGTGGCCGCGGCGGGGTCCGTGGCGCCTTCCCAGCCAGAGAAACCCGGAGCAGCCGGGGAGGAGGAGGAGGCGGCGGCGGCGGCGGCGGAGGAGGAGCGGGGCGGGAGCGAGGGAGGGGGGCTGGGGGGAGGGGTGGGGGGTGGGGAGAGACCCGGCGGCGGCGACAGGGCGAGAGCGGAGCGCGGTGCCAGGGGGGTGGGGGCACCGGTGCCCGTCTGGGGAGGGAGCAGGCGGAGGGGGTAAGCTGCGATTACCAGCAGGAACCGGCAGCAGCTGTGAGTCCCGGCAGGGCTGGGCGTGGGGAGGGGAGCGGCGCCTAGGGTTGGCCCCCGGGGGTCGCGGGGTGGGCTGAAGAGGAGGTTGGCCCGCAGCTGGTCCAGGGTAGCGGGGAGGGGAAGGGTCCGGCGTCGGCCGTTCGCATTCCCCCTGTCCCCCTCCTCCGCCGCTTCTCAGGCCGCACCGCTTCCGGAGCCCCTTCCCCGGCCCGGGGAGGTGGACTAGGGGCCCGGGGCTCGGCGGCAGTGGGGGAGGGGGCTGCCTGGTCCGGGCCTCTGAGAGGGGAGGGACGACAATTTCTGTCGGCCGAGCTAAAGGGGTTTAAAGGGCGGCTCTTAAAGGGGCCGCAGAAGGGGCCCGGGCCGAGCAGGCACCCCTTCCCCATCCGCCTGTCGTCGCGCTCGCGCGGGGCCGCTGGGCCGAAGGGAGAGAATGCAGAGGAAGCAAACGCGGGACGCGATCGCCCAGGAGGCAGAGCCCCAGCTCGTGGGGTTGGGCTCGAAGTGGCGGGCCGGGGGTCGGGGGTGTGGTGAGCGCTGGTGAGCGGAGCTGGGGGAGAGGGGATAGGCTTGGAAAGGAGAGGGTTAAAGGTGGGGCCAGCCCTACAAACACGCGCACACACTTCTTACTCAGACCCGGTCACACGCGTTTCCCTGGCACTTAATGCGGGGCGGTGTTGGGGCCTGGGCCCGAGTCCTCTGCACCCAAGGCTTTTGCTGCCCGGCTTTGGGAGGTCGCGGACCCCACTGCCTCAATTCACACCTCGGGAGCCCCCTCTCTTACGCGCACACATGCTCCGGCGCGCGCGCACACCTCGGACATTCCCATAGTGCCTCACGTGACACACGGCCCCGAACGTGCCCACCCTTCACACACGCTCACGCACGCGTGCACACACGCACACACAAACACTCACGGCCTCCCGGTCACTTCCCCCTCCATCCGACCCCCGCCTGCATCCCCGCTTAAGGCGCTCATTGACTATGACACACCTACACTCATTCACAGACACACACTCCCCCCACACATGCCAGCCACAGACACACATTCATAAACAGGGCCAGGAGAAGTACACACGCACCCCCTCGCCTACTGTTTCGGGAGCCCTGAGTCATTCCTGCCCCCTCCCAGGGCTCCCCACTTCCCTGTGTGCAGGCACACAGGCCGGGCTTAGGAGTTCTTTGTCTGCCCTCTTCACCTGAGCCCTGCGGCCTCTCCCAGAGCCCCCTTCCCCTCTGTGTTCCCTCAGACACAGCCGAGGACTTCCTGTGGGTCCCAGGTCAGGGGTGAGGAGGGCCTGGAGGGTTGCCACAAACCCAGTGTGAGTTGGGGAGGCGCTTCCTTTTCCTGAACTCTGGGATCCTACAGGAGGAAGCTGGGAAGTTGGGCGGGGGCCCAGCAGAGGATGTGCTGACCGTGGTGGGGCTGACCCTCCCAGAGCACTGGGCCTTCCTTAGGGAGGAGCCAGGGGTGCCGGAGGCCTGGCATGAGGAGCTTGTCAGAGAGGTATTTGGGGAAGTGAGGCCTGGGGTGGGGAGGGGGCTGAGGAGTAAGTCAAGGCAGGCCTCATCTGGGCCCCCTGTGCTGGGAAGGCAGCGCTCTCCTGTCCACAGGTCTCCCTGGGTTCCGGAAAGAGTCCTTCTCTGCTTCTGGCTTCGCTTACTTGTCCCTATTTGTCCCTGCTCCCTCTGTCCCCTGCAAGTCTTACTTGCTTCTGGTCCCAGCCCCTTCCTCAGGGCAGCAGAGAAGAGAAGATGGGTCTGGGAGGGAGCTGTGAGACACAGAGGCAGGACCAGGCTGCATCTCAGCTGGCCACAGAGCTCCTCAGGCCAGGACAAGGGGTGTTGGGACAAGCTCTGGGCCCCCCTCCCCACCGTTGCTCCTGCTCTCCCAGGAGGCCCAGGGCGGGCTGTGGCCCAGGCCCTTGCCATGGAGTCCATGTTTGAGGATGACATCAGCATCCTGACCCAGGAGGCCCTGGGGCCCAGTGAGGTGTGGCTGGATGCCCCTGGAGACCCCTCGCTGGGGGAGGACATGTGCTCTGCCTCCCACTTTGCCCTGATCACAGCCTACGGAGACATCAAGGAGAGGCTGGGGGGCCTGGAGAGGGAGAATGCCACCCTCCGCCGCCGCCTCAAAGTCTACGAGATCAAGGTCAGAACCTGGGGGTGATGGGGGTCTGACTGTGTGTGTGGCAGGGGAGGGGGCTGCTGGAGATCCAGCAGAGACTTCATGGATCCGAAAGAGGGGTCTGGGGCACTCGAGGATCCCTCATGAGGATTATGGCTGCTCTGGATGGATGGGGACTCCGGAGAGCCCAGCACCAATCAGGAAGGGATCGGGAGGGATCCTCTTAGGAACGCTAGACCTTAGATCTAAAAAAGATCTGGCTGGTGGGAACCGCTTCCTGGGCCATGGGAATTGGGATGAACAGATCCCACTGGAACTGGGAGGGAGAGACTAGAACTCTGAGTCAGGTTGTGGGATGGGGACACAGTTAGGCTGAAGCTCTTCTGAGGGCCTACCTCATTCGCAGTACCCACTGATCAGTGACTTTGGGGAGGAGCACGGTTTCTCTCTGTATGAAATCAAGGATGGTTCCCTGCTGGAGGTGGAGAAAGTCAGCCTGCAGCAACGGCTCAACCAGTTCCAGCATGAGGTGAGCCCTCCCTGAGTCTTTGTTCCAATCCACCTCTGATAATCCCCAACCCCAGCCTCTGGCCTTCCGTCTCTTTGATCAGAGATGGCCATGGTCCCCCACAGTACCAGCTTCAACTCCGCCTGCCCCTCCACTGGGTGCTGGCAGTGGGGGTGGGAGGCACAAGGTGCTGCTCTGCCCCCAAGTCAAGGTAGGCCTGACTCTGGCTGCCCTCTGCCCTCTCTGTGCCTCATCCAGTTGCAGAAAAACAAGGAGCAGGAAGAACAGCTTGGGGAGATGATCCAGGCTTACGAGAAGCTCTGCGTAGAGAAGAGTGACCTGGAGACGGAGCTGGGGGAGATGGTGAGGTCCAGGGAGCCTGGGTGCTTGAGGGTGTGACCTTGGCTGTGTGCTTGTGGTATGCACTCTGCGTGTTCATGTCTGTCTGTGAGTGTCCACGTCTGGTAAGTGGGCTTGTGTGTCATACAAGTTGTGAGCAACTCTGCGTACATCCTGACTATACAGTGACGGAGGATGGCTATGTGAGTGGCCCTGTAGAACACTGTGAGTCTGTGTGTATGTTTGGGCCTCATGCTGGGTTGACCCTCTGCCTATAGCACTGTGCTGGAAGGCTGTATGGGTGAGGACAGAGGGGACTGGAAGTGTTTGTGACTGCTGGGATGGGCCTTGGCCTGTGCGTGATTCTAAGTCACAGTATGGCCATGCAGTTGAGCAAGTGGGCAGGTGTCAGTCAGGAGACATGGTCTCTTACTGACTCCTAGCTATGACCTGGGTCAAGTCACTTAGCCTCTCTCCTGCCTCTGAGAAGTGGGGCAAATAATAACAACCTTGCTGAGCTGTTATGGGACATTCGTGTAAAAACGCTTTGACTTAATCGCCATTTACATGGCACTTACCTGTGTGCCAGGCATAATTCTCATCTCTTCACGTATATTTACTGATTTTAATCCTTGTAACAAACTGACCTCAGAGGTAGGTGTGGTTAGCCCCATATTACAGATGAGGTACACAAAGCCCAGAGTAGTTACGTCACATATACAAATGGAACTTTTTATGCTCTTGAGGGGGTGGCAGTGTTCGGATGGGGGCTGAATATCTTTAGAAGTGTTTCTATGTGTTAGTGACAGGGAAGAGGCATTAACTGTGACCTTGCAAGGGGCAGTAGCCAGAAACATCTGCATTGCAGTTGATGGGAGGGACCTTGTACTCATGGCCTCTTGGAGAGTGGAGTTGGGATGTGTGACCTGGGGCCTCCGCTCAGTTTAGAGGGGTGATGGATACCCAGATGTGGGGAAGTCCTGGGTTTAGGGAGCCCATTGGATTGCCCTGGCCTGGTGCAGCCCCTCACCCTTTTTTCTCCCTCTATAGCGGGCCCTGGTGGAGACTCACCTGCGGCAGATCTGTGGTTTGGAGCAGCAGCTGCGGCAGCAGCAAGGCCTCCGGGATGTAGACTTCCCCAGCCTGAGCCCCCCGCCCGCCCCTGCCCCGCCCTGTGCTGATCTGGACCTTCACTACTTGGCACTGAGAGGGGGATCCAGCTTGAATCATGGTGAGATTTCAGTGACCCCTGGTATCCATACTCCAAAGTCCCCCCAGCCAGCCCCCCATTTCAACCCCGTTGGACACCTCCAGGGTTTCAGATTGTTAGTCAACACCCCATTCAGTTCAGTTCAGTTACTCAGTTGTGTCCAACTCTTTACGACCCCATGGACTGCAGTATACCAGGCTTCCCTGTCCTTCACCATCTCCCAGAGCTTGCTCAGACTCATGTCTACTGAGTCAGTGATGCCTTCCAATCATCTCATCCTCTGTCGTCCCCTTCTCCTCCTGCCTTCAGTCTTTCCCAGCCTCAGGGTCTTTTCTAATGAGTCAGTTCTTCGCATCAGGTGGCTAAAGTATTAGAGCTTCAGCTTCAGCATCAGTCCTTCCAATGAATATTCAGGACTGATTTCCTTTAAGATGGACTGGTTTGAGCTCCTTGGAGTCCAAGGGACTCTCAAGAATCTTCTCCAATGCCGCAGTTCAAAAGCATCAGTTCTTCGGTGCTCAACTTGAATATGAACGTGAAGTCGCTCAGTCGTGTCCGACTCTTTGCGACCCCATGGACTGTAGCCTACCAGGCTCCTCTGTCCATGGGATTTTCCAGGCAATAGCACTGGAGTGGATTGCCATTTCCTTCTCCAAGGGATCTTCCCAACCCAGGGATGGAACCCAGGTCTCCCACGTCGTAGACAGACGCTTTACCATCTGAGCCACCAGGGAAGTTCGGTGCTCAACTTATACTGTCTTAAATTTCTCCCATAATCACCTCATCTCTCCTTAACCAACTGTCCCCTCACCTCACCACTATTACTCCAGGTTCTCCCAACTGACATCCCTCCCTTAAATCCTTCGTTCACAGGCTCCTCCTGCCATTCCTATATATGCCAGCAGAGGGCAGCCCCACCCAGAGTCCCCCTGCTCGTCTTTGGTTGCGATTAGGAGAGGCCCCTAAGGATGCTTGGGGACGAGAGTCTGACCAGGGAAACTCTTCCAAAGCCCATCTTCTCTCTCCCCTGACCTCCAGGAAGGTTAGAAAATGCAACGCAGCCCATCACTGCCCTCTGCTCTTAGTGGAGGTTTGTCTGTCGTCCTAGGGTGGCTGCCCTCCAGCTGTCTCTCTTGGAACCCTCGTGCTGCAGCTCTCACCTGTTTCACTTTGTGTTGATCTGGGAGTGGGTGGAGGGTACCCAGCAGCTGGTTCCAGCATGACATTGTCCTTTCCTCTGCAGCAGGCTGGCCAGGCGCCACGCCGAGTATGAGTGAGCTGGAGCGGCGGCGGCTGGAAGAGGCTCTGGAGGCTGCCCAGGGAGAGGCCCGAGGGGCTCAGCTTCGGGAGGAGCAGCTCCAGGCCGAGTGTGAGCGGCTGCAGGGGGAGCTGAAGCAGCTGCAGGAGACCCGGGCCCAGGTAAAAGCGGGGGCACCAACCCCTGGCCCCTGCTCTGGCACCTGTGGAGCTCTGTGGAGTGCTGGGAGCTGCTGGAAAGAACTCTTACAGAGATCTGGGGTTTCCTCACTGAGTACAGACCCGCCCTGGGAATGGTAAAGAAGGGAGGTCCAGGCCAGTGAGGTTGGGGTCTGACTGCTCCATCTTTCCCTTAGGATCTAGCCTCCAACCAGTCGGAGCGGGACATGGCGTGGGTGAAAAGAGTTGGGGATGATCAGTAAGTCACTTTGTAATCCTCTTCCTCTGAACCTCTGCAACCCAGGGGGTGGCGTTTTCCAGGTTCCCTCTTCGGTTCACTCCTTCCCCTCCACATTGTTTGGGGGAACCTCTCTTCCAAGCAGTCCGGGCTGTGTTTTGGGTTGCTTGTGCGGCTCTGCATCCTTCACAGGGAAGGAGGCGAGGTTCTGGCATGCTCAGGTTCTAGGAGGTTCCCTTTGCTTTCTCTGGCACCCAGGCCTGTGTCTTGTCGAGGTGTCGGGTTGAGAGAGACTTCCTCGGCAGCTTTGCTGCTGTGTTGTGTCCTCTGGTGAGTTCTGGGTCTCTGTGGGACTCATTTTCTATCCCAGTAACAAGGCCCAGCCAGTTGGGTTAACCAGCTCCTCCCTGACGAGGAGAAAGGAGAAGATGGTCTCTTTCAGGATTGTCTCCTACCTCAGGAAAGAGAAAGCTGAGACTTAAGAGAGGACAGACTTCCTTGAGTTCATGCAGCAGCAAGCCGGGAATTAGAACATATCAGGCTGGGGTGTCCCTTGGAGATCCTGCCATTGAAGACAAGCAGCAGTAGATGGGAAGGGCGCTGTGTCAGTGGGGTGCCTAGTAGGGGCCTCTGGGGCAGCACTGGGCAGCCAGGGAGAGGGTGCCTGCAGCCCGGCAGCAGTGAGCCTGGTGCCTCTCACATCCGCACCCGAACTCATCCTCTCCCACTTTCTGAGAAATAGAGCACAAGCCTCCTTCCGCCTAAGCCTTCCCCCCACAAGATGAGGAGTGTGATGCAGACTCCCTCCTTTCATTGGTGGGGAAGACTGAGGCCTGGAGAGGGCAGAAGCCAACCCTCCAGCACACACACACCCGGCTCCGGGACCCCCTGGGCCTCCTCACCTTCCTCCCTGCCCTGGTCAGTCAGGGGTACGCTCACCTCTCCCTGCACCCTGGGGTGAGGACCTGGGTGGAGCTGTGATAGCTGGGGAGTGAGAACCTAGTTTGTGGGACTAATGGGTGGGACTCCTCACTGTTAGGGCCCTCTGCAGAGAGGGTCCACCCTAGCTTGTGGCTGGCGCTCAGAGCCCGTCCTAGCCTGTATGCCCAGACCCGGAAAACACACATACCCATACATGTTCCAGAATCCTAGCTTGCCCCTAAAGTCACACCGTATCTCCCTTTATGGCTCACTAAATCCACCTCCCTCCCAGAAGACCAGTCGAGAAACCTCCCTCAATAGGTTGAACCCAGAGAGAGGATTTTTTTTTGGCTGGAGTCTGAACAGCCAGGCTTCGGATCTCAGGGACCCCTCCTGGGATGCTGAGTGGCTCAGCTTTGCTGATTTCACCTCGTTGGCCCCAGGTTTCCCTCACAGGCTCAGCGGTCCATCACTGCTGAGGGATGTGAGTGGAAGGTGGTGTGGGGGAGGCCGAGAAGAGGTGGCACGTCCCCAGGGGCCGAGTGAGTGGGTAAAAGAGGATCCCTCCCACAGACGCCTCTGGAGGCCATGCCATTCATGCCACTCCTCCTAGCCGGAACAGCCCCTTTTCCTCCCCTTGCAAGGTACCTACGCCTACCCTGTCTCTTAGCCAGAGGGAGCTGGGCTCTGCTCCAGGCTGGTCCTACCAGAGGTGACATCCAGCTCCTGCCCCGGGTCTTCATGTTTGGACTCTGCTCACGGCCTCCCGGACGTCTGCCCCTGGAGCCAGCCGGGCCCTGCCTGCCCAGCTTGACGGTTCCTTTCAGGCCAAGCATCTCTGGACAGCCCCAGCTTGGCAAGAGTTAATTCTCAGAGGAAGTCCTCACTCCCCCGGTAGTTTTATTTTCTTATAAGCTCAGCTCCTTTTGGTAATAAGCTGCTTCCCGAGTGCTCCCTCCCCTGTCCTCCCACCTGAGGAGGCGTCAGTCACCTGCCCTCAGCTGCTTTCCCCGCACCAGCCCCTACCTTCCCTTCTACTTCTGCCTGACCCTTCAGGCGCATAGGGATTTTACATGTGGGCCTTCCCGGAGAGGATAGCCGAGGTGGGTTATCTGGATGGAGGGGTGAAAGCGGAAGAGGGGGCCACAGAGGTTCCTGAGTCCAGCCCACGCCTCGGTGGGAACTCATTGTATCCCAAGAGGTACTCCCCTCCTTGGTGTGGATGCCTCCAGGGTGGTCGTCACTTTTACTGTGGGAGTCCTGGCTGTTCACATAGCCTTCCCCACACTACAGCTGCCTCTATGAATTCCCCTCTGTGAGGCTGCCCGGTGCTGAGGGGCCAGGCCTGGAGGCAGTCCCAGCCCCAAGGTTTCCAGTCTCCCCTATCCCAGCCCCTGGTTCATAAGACCATCGTCAGTGTTCCTCTGACAATGGGCACCCAGACCAGATCGCCACCCTCCAAATCTGACCTCAGGGCAAGATTTCCCGGCCGTGTGGTCAGCCCAGCATCTGGTAGTCAGTGCCCAGGGGAAGGGCCACTGAAGGTGACCCACCTTCAGTGACCAGGGGCTAAAGGCAATAATGAAGGAAGAGATGGGAGTGGAGACCAGAAGGGTCCCAGCCAAGCGAGAGGTGCAGACCCACGGCCCCCTCCTCTGGCCTATTCAGGGTCTCAGGTCCTGAGTGTGGCCTTCCTGGGGGTGTGGCTAACTCTGAGGATGGAAGGGCGATTGTGGAGAGGGGGCTTCTGAGGGGATGCAGGGCCAGTGAAGGAGGGGGTTCATCCACGAGGGGAGCATCTGTGAGCAGATGGGGGTTCAGTATCAGTGATGAGGGGGAAAACTATTGGCCTTTTTCCCCAACATGGGGGGCTCAATGTTGCAGCCTGGGTGCTTTTCCGCCCACTCCCCCCCACCCCTCTCTCCGCCCACAAGCCTCTGCGTGGGCTGCGGTTAGTGGTAGGGGAGAAGTGTGAACTCTGAGAGAGAGAGGATGGAAACTCTGCACAGAGGTCAAGGGCAGTGTAGGGGGGTCAGGACGGAAGTCGGAGACCCCCGTGTACCCTGAGCTCAGTCTCATGCCCCAGAGCCAGCAGGCCCAGGGCCTCCCCCTTCACGCTTCTCACCCTCCCTACTTCCTTTCTTTCAAATTTCCTTCAGCCCGGACGCCCAGCCCACAGGACTGAAGCCCTGAGCTCTTGCAGCCTTGGGGCTCCCCAAGGGTGGGGAGGGGTTCTGAAGTCTAACTGTGGTCTGAGGAGTTGGTGGGCTTTGAACCACCTCTGACCCTCTCCCTGCCAGGGAGGCAGAGAGCAGCTCTTACCCACGCTAACTCCCTCGATGAGGAACACCACATCCTCCCCTCATTCAAACCAAAGTCATTGAGCTGGTATCTCCTTAAATGGATCAAAACTGGTTTCCCCTTTTCACCACCCATCTCCTAGGCATTTCCCCGAGTCCTTATTCCAGCAGACACCATGCGAGGCAGTTTATCTATAAAATCTCATTTGAGTCTCACCAAAAACCATGTGACAGTGTTGTCCCCTGAGCAAATCAGGGTACAAGGAAGTAATCAGAGAAATTAAGTGCAAATACCAAGCAGGTCCTGAAATGATGGGGTAATAGCACTTCTGTGGTGTTTTTATGGTTCAAATTCTTGTCCAGGTAGGAGGTCCTTATACGAGGAGGAGCGGCTAGCCCAATTTGTTGACTGATCACTTTTGAAAGTGAAAGGAGGCCCTATTAATAATTCTGCCAGGTGACTACTGTCAACCAGGACAGCCCTGGGCAAACTGGGATCTGTGGGCCCCCAGCCTGGAGGAGGACTCAGATTCCAACCCTGCTGTGAAACTTCTCCATTTAGCTGCATCTGGGGAGGTTTTCTAGACACAAAGAACATCTGGCTGAGCTGGGAGGGTGGCAGGGGCTGCCATGAAGAGCCGGGCTCTGTGGACCGCAAGTCATAGCTGGTCGAGGAGAGTGAAGGGGCTCAAGGCGCCTGAAAGGAAGTGGTAGATCTCTGGGTTGTTGCAAGCGACTTCCTCCTCCCCCCAGCCCGCAACCTCAAGTCCGCTCCACGGCCGGGTGCCTGTGGTCCCCTCCCTGAGGGTCAGGCCGGGCGGGAAGACTAGTGCTGGGTGTGCCTGTGGGTAGTGGAAAGTTTGGTCCTTAAATGCCCCCGCAAGGGTGAAGTGGCTAGGGGGCAGCGGGGGCAGCTATGGGCAAGGATGGAGGAGCTGGGAATGCTGGGTTTCTGTTTTCCTCCTGATTCTGTCAGCCAGGGATTCTGACCACATGACCAGCTCTGATCCTGATCCCATCCCTGCCTGTAACCCCCATCCCTCATCCTGACCCCAACTCTGTCTCCAGTCCTGACGGAAGATGATCTCATCAGACCCTGACTCCCGCCTTAATCCTGACCTCGAGCCGTCCCTAGTTCTAATCCCATGACCCACTGCTAGCCTGAATCTTGACCCTGCCACATCCACATCCTCATGGAGGGTCCAGCACATCACAGGGCACCCAGTGAACCAGGAGGACACTGCACTCAGAAGCCCGTGTGTCTCCCAGCTGGTTTGGGGCAGAATGCTCAGGTCGCTAACCTTTCTCATCTCTGTTGCTTTATCAATAACAGTGAAGATGATTGTTTCTACATGAGTTTTTGAACTCCCTGAATTATTCGTGGAAAGAAAGAATGAAAGGATAAGTCAACAGAGGGTGGAATGGTGTGCAGGGGCTTGGAGCCCTCTTTCCTGCCAGCACTGCCATTTGCACTCTGGCTCCTCCAAAGGTGCCAGCTCAGCAGGCTGAGGTGCCAAGAGCCTGTTTGAGTCCCTGCTTCATGCCACTGCTGCTCTGTGATGACCTTGAGCTGGCCTCTTAATATAAACTCTGTCCTTCCACTTCCACATGTGTTGAGCACCCTCCTATCCCCTCCCTGGACAGGGCTGCTGATACTCAGGGATCCCAGGCCACTTTGGAGGTCCCCAGTCTCTTTCTCCTCCTCTTAGCCTTCTGCTGCCTTCCCACCTATCTTTTCCCCCTTCCCTGATCCTTTTGGAAGGCAGTTGATAGCTGAGTAGTGAGCAGCCTTGACTTCAGCATCCAGGAGACCAGAGCTCCCATTCCAGCAACTCCACTATTACTAGGCTTTATGACTTTGGTCAACTGATTTAACCTCTGTAAGCTTCGGTTTTCTCATCTGTAACATGGAGGTAACAAGCCAGCCAACACTGCAGGGTTGTCCTGAAGATTAAGTTCTTAGCACAATGCCCGGCCTCTGATAAGGGCTCATACAGATTATGATTCTTTTCTGGGTGCTTCCCAAGTTCTGAGAGATTCAGACGGAACTTGTTCCCCATAATTTAAGCAATGAGGAAGCACCCAGATGCAGGCATCTGCTGCCGTTCACCTGACCCAGCCTTCCCAGACAGCCGTGATGGTGGAAAATAGCACTCAGGTGTGGGCCAGGAAGCGGAATGTGTATTCAGGTGCACGCATGCAACTCTTGGTTGTGTTGTGAAGTTGAGATTTTTTCCACTGAATTGGCAGTGTTTTCTAACGTGAGTCATTCAGGTCGTTAGCGTATTTAGCAGCCCAGGCCTGTGCCTCTTGAGGTGGGTAGTCACTAAATGCAGGAGGAAGGTCTCACAGCACCTTGGAGCATCAGGTCTGGTCCCCCTAACCTTGCCCAGGGTCGCAGAGGCAGTTTCGAGGGCTGCCTGGAGCTCCTGGAGGACACGGGGCAGTGGTGGGGGGTGCAGAGCTGGAAGAGGGGCTGAGTGTCCTGGGCTAGGGCCTTCTCCCTTCCATTTCCTGCTGCCTTGTCTATTTTGCTGCGAGGAGGGTACCGGGAACTCGGTGCTGGAAACTAGGGTAGCTCCTGACAAGGGGAGGAAGGCAGGCAGAGGAGAGATGGGGCCTGGCAACTGAGTGTGGCAGGTGAGATCTCTGAGGCAGGGTGTGAAGGCGACGACCTGTATCTGTCACCTGAGATACGCAGTGAAAGCAGATGGGGAGAGAAACTGGCTGCTCGGTCAGAGGGGATGTTCCATCTGTGCCCTACCCAGAGCCCCCTCCTGCCCTCACCACTGGGGGGTTAGCATGATTGTCTGGAAGTCCCCAGTCTGAGGGAGGGTCTTACCCTCAGACCCCCTTGGCTTGAAGTGGGGAGCCTTCCACTGGGAAGTCCCCCATTTACTATGGGCCATAGACCGGACCTCTCAGTCTGATGAGGGTGATGCCGTTCCTTCCCATAGACCCATGCTAAAGGAGGAGGGCGGGGGACATAGGACACCCGAGGGCTGAGATAAGATGGGATGGAGGCTGCAGCACCTTGGCAGAGGCTCCCCAAAGGACTCCTTCCCTCTGTTCCTGTCCACCATCAGACTGGTAGAGGGCACTCTCCCTCCCTAAGAAATGGGGTTGTTCCCCAGAATCCCAGCCTGTCTGCAGTAATTTGGCTTTGGCCCAGATGGGTTAAAAATAGTTTTGTTGTGGGAGGGGCTCCCCCTCCACCCAGCTCTGCCCCAGGATTAGTGAGAGAACAAGGCGAGAGTGAGGGAGTTCAGTCACCATCTACCCGCTGCACTCGGCTTTTCCTGCCCTCTGAAGCCCTAACCTCACGACTTCCCGTCCTCTTCTCCGGGGTTGGTCAGATACACATACTCTCTCTCTCTCTCCCCCCCCCCTCTCTCCCCCCCCCCCCCCCCCCGCCTCTCTCTCTCTCTCTCACTCACTCTGTTCCTCACTCATCACACTGGTCTCACACCTCCCTTTATCCTCTTTTACATGCCCCATTACCATGAGATGAGAGCAGGGTCGTCTCCTTGCTTCCCAGCTATTGGGGCAACACCCCCCTCCCCCCCACCTCCCCGAGACAGAATCCCTCTGGAGTGGCCAATCTCTCTGCCATTTCCCCCCACCCCCAGCTCCAACTTCCACCAAGTTCCAGAATCCCTTTTGGATTGGGTGAGGGGGCAAGATCTGGGGAAACAATATCCCCTGCCTCCCAGGCTCTGTCCAGGCCCAGATCAGAGATGAAGGCAGTGACCCAAGTCACCTGTGTCACAGGCATAGTCTCCTGTTATGTCAGGATGGGCTCCCTGGAGGTGTGCAGGCTAGGGTGGGAGAGAGAGGAGGGGCAGCACTGAGAATGGTAACTTTCATTCAGCCATTCTGGGTCAAAGGGACCCAAAGAGAAAGGGAGAGAAAAGGAAGTGGTTGAAGTCTTTGCTGAGTCTGTTCCAGCTCCATGAGGGTGGGTGCCCTGGAGGCCTGAGCAGGAAGTGGGAGGAAAAAAAGGGAAAAAGAGGGACTTCCCTGGCGGTCCAGTGGTTAAGATTCCACCCTTCCACAGTAAGAGGCACAGGTTCAATTCTTGGCCAGGGAACTAAGATCTTGCATGCTGCATGGCCTGGCAAAAAGGAGAAGAAGGGAACAAGAAAGAAAAATGGTAAGAGAGGCTCAATTCAATACTGACTTACTGAACAGCTACCGGGTACCAGATCCTGGACAAGATGCTGGGAATACGAACACAGTGATGATCTCTGTGTTTGAGGAACTCCCAGTGAAGTTCCAGAAGAAGGCAACTTTTGTTAGGTGCTTAACGTGAGTGGTACCCCCTGGAGGTGTGCCGGGCACAATAGCTGTTCACAGAGATCTCCAGGTAAAGGGCTCCCTGGTGGTCCTGGGAGTTGCAAGACTGAAAGGAGCAAAGCAGTGGACCTAGGCATACTTGGGTTCAAGTGTATCAGTCAGCACCTCTGCCAAGCCAGGAGGCCATGTCTTCACTTACAGAATGGGGCTCTTCATAGGCTGTGCAACAGCGGTCTCTAATCTTCCAAAGGTGAGAACTCCTCTGGCCCCCCGCCCCCATACGCAGATTGTACTTCACTATTAGTATGAGTACTTTGAGAAAACTCACAGCGACAAAAGCTACTATAAATTCAGTGCAGCTTTTTGATGAATCTGTGTTTTATTTGTCACCACAGTTTCTGCACAGATTAGAAACACATTCACACATACCTGTATGAGATGTGTTCAGGCCACAGACAGTGCTCAGTGAATACACAGATTCAGGGAGCCCTTGAAATCACTGAGCGCTCCAGCTCCCGCCCATTGTCTTGGGAACCACTGCCCTAGCCCCAGGTAAGGTATAGGGAACCCCCTGGAAGAGGTTCCCCTTTGAGGTGGCCCTTAATGCCCAAGAGAATTTCTGCAGTGGGGGTTGGAGGGTCTGGGAGGGGAGGGCCAGATGCCAGGGCAGAGGCTGTTCTTCCTCCACAGCTGTGACAGTAAACCCACTTCCCTTCTCCGCTTACCCACTCTCTGCCCTCTGACCTCAGGGTCAGGGCAGGCTGCGGTCAAGCCTTGACCCGGGTGACTGGGTGTCCTTCAGGGTAAATTTGGCACTGGCTTACACGGAGCTGACCGAGGAGCTGGGCCGGCTTAGGGAGCTGAGTTCGCTGCAGGGGAGGATCCTGAGGACGCTGTTGCAGGAGCAGGCCCGGAGTGGCGGTGAGAGGACCCAGAGGGTAGCAGGGGCCACCCTCCACTTCCTTCCACGGTACCCCGGCCTGTTCCACTCGGGAGGAGACTGGGTGGGCACTGGTGGCTGGCAAGGCCCGGGCTCCCCAGTGCTGACGTCCTCTAGCCCCACCATTGTCACCTGACCTGTTCCGCTTCTCTTCTAGGCCAGAGGCACTCGCCGCTGTCGCAGCGCCACTCCCCGGCCCCCCAGTGCCCCTCGCACTCCCCGCCGGCCCGCGCGGCGCCCCCGTGTCCCCCTTGCCAGTCCCCTGTCCCCCAGCGCCGCTCCCCTGGGCCCCCCTGCCCCTCGCCCCAGCAGCGCCGCTCTCCGGCCTCGCCCTCCTGTCCGTCGCCCGTCCCGCAGCGCCGCTCGCCGGTGCCGCCGCCGTGTCAGTCCCCCAGCCCGCAGCGCCGCTCCCCAGGGCCCCCCACCTGCCCGGCCCCGCAGCCCCGGCCTCCGCCGCCCCCGCCGCCCGGGGAGAGGACGCTGGCCGAGCGAGCCTACGCCAAGCCGCCCAGCCACCACGTGAAGGCCGGCTTCCAGGGCCGGCGCAGCTACTCCGAGATGGCGGAGGGCGCGGGCTACGCGGGCGCCTCCCCGCCCTGGCTGCAAGCCGAGGCGGCCACGCTGCCCAAGCCGCGGGCCTACGGCGGCGAGCTCTACGGTCCCGGCCGGCCCCTCAGTCCGCGGCGCGCCTTCGAGGGCATCCGCCTGCGCTTCGAGAAGCAGCCGTCGGAGGAGGAGGAGTGGGCCGTGCCCGCCAGTCCGCCCAGCCCGGAGACCGGCGCCATCCGCTGCGCCTCGTTCTGCGCGGGCTTCCCGGTCCCCGAGTCGCCCGCCGCCACCGCCTACGCCCACGCCGAGCACGCGCAGTCCTGGCCGTCCATTAACGTGAGTGCACTGTGGCTGGAGACCCGGGAGCCCCGCCCTCGGCTTCGCACCGAGTGATGGGCGGGGCTCCCTGCCTTGGACGCCACACTCCTCCCCCGGACGGTGCGTCCCCCTCTCTCCAGTGGCGTTTTGTTGGCTTGAATTGGGGCCGACTCTTTGAAACTTGTTCAGTTGCATGGTTAAAGACCCAGTCTTCAGAGTGACAGTCCTTGCTTTGATTCTGGACTTCAACACTTAATAGTAACCATCTATTAATTGGTGATGGAGGCCATGCTGACACGGGTCTTGGGTCCCGGCAGGGACAGCCCTGCTCATTCAGCTCTGTTCATCAGGCCTCAGAGCCCTTTTCTGTCTGTCCTAGAAGACAACCGTTTCTCAGGGCTGTATCGTTTCACAGAAATAGTGAGTTTCCTGGATGTCAGAGCCAACCCTTGCCACCTGGAAGGACCAAAATACATTCCAGTCAGACAGAAAATTATTTTGGGGCTGTACATTGTTAGGGTTATCCGTTGCTCTGAGTTATCAGGGAGCTGTGTCTGAGTAATTCTGAGGGCATGTCTGGGTCTTGGCTCCCCTCATTGCTGCAGATATCCTGGCAGGCTGAGCATACCTACCTCCCCATTCAGCACCACCTGGGGACACCATGCCCAGGATTGGAAGAGTGGGTGCTTAACTGGGGGAAAGTGGTTAGGGAGGAGGAGGAAAGGGGTGATATAGAAGTGCCCAGACGCCTTCTCATGCCACAGCGCTCCCTGCCTTGAGTCCTAGGAAAGGGCAAGCTGGAAAGTGGGGACTGTGAAGGACTGATGTGGACCATAAACAACTCCTTTCTCTCCCCACAGCTGCTGATGGAGACAGTGGGCTCTGATATCCGCAGCTGCCCCCTCTGCCAGCTGGGTTTCCCAGTCGGGTACCCAGATGATGCCCTCATCAAACACATTGACTCCCATCTGGAGAACAGCAAGATCTAGGGTGCCTCCCCCCACCCACTGGCAGTTTCTCCTCCTCCTCCCATCACCCCCACTCACTCACTCACTTTGAATGCTGCATGAATCTCGTGGGGGGCCCCTGCCCCTTGCGACCCCCAGATACCTCCACTAGCTACTGAGTCAACATGTGTGCCGTCTTCCCTGGTCCAGGCACCACTCAGCCCTGACTCTTCCCGGGAGGTCAACCGAGGCTCTCCCCAGCTCCCTGGCTTCTGCTGGGGAGATGGGAAGGGCTGGGATGGGGAGGGGCGTATCCTACCCAGCCTCTCTTTCTGCCTTTCTCTTCTCAAACAGTTGGATCCAAGAAGGTATCTAGTGCTTGGGCCTGGGAGAGGGGAGGGTATCAGAAGACTCCAGAAGCTCCCCCAGCCCCTACCCAGATGGCCACATTTCTCAGGCTGTGCTCTGTCCAGGGAGTGCCTCCCTGTGGGGCCCCAGAGCCTGCCCTGCACACTGATGCCGGTTCCTCTGTCCCCTGGCCAGGTTGGAGCTCGTGGCATGGGCCCCCCACTGGGGGAAGGAGGCATCTTGTTTCTTGCCATTCCCTGCAGGCCAGCCTTATTTCCCCCCTCAGCCCACCCTGGGGAATAGGGAGGGTGGGAGAGGAGAGGGAGGATCCTAAAGGACTGGGAGCATCTGGCCCCAAGAGTCTGCCCTGAGGCACCATGGCCCGCAGGCTGGTGAACCATCTGTGTCTGCCTCCCAGGCCCATGCCCTCCTTCTGGAGCCCCCAGTGTCAAGGCACAGGTTGTTAAGGCAGATGCGTCCCCCCAACCTGACCCCACTCAAGCCCTGACACCACAGGTGCCCTGGAGCCCAGGTGTGACTCAGCCTCCAATAGCTGGGTGGATGTTATCAGGCCAGCCTCCCAGGCCAGAACCTGAGGATGGGCCCAGGGTGCTGTGGAGATCAACTTAAAAAGAGCTAACCCCCTTCCCACACCCCAGCGACCCACATTCCCTCTGTGAAATCTACCTCAGAGTCGTACCCTCAGAAGGACGGGTAAGCAGGAGGCCAGGGGGTCCCCGGGGCTGAGATGGGGAGCTTCCCAGGCAAGAGCCTGCTGCCCCACGATAAGTCCACTCTCCTCCACTGCGAGCCTCTCCCAGGCCTCAGCCCGGGCGGGGGCAGTGGGTGCTGCTGTCAGTGCACGTACCATTCTGACCCAACTCTTCCAGGCCCCCCACCTCCTCACCCACCCCCCTCCTCAGTGCAGGGGAGGGAGGGGGTGTGTCGGGGCGGGGCAAGTGGCCGAGGACTACAGGGACACCTGGCATTGTACCTTAAGTGTCCCCCTAGGGAGGCGAAACAGGGAAGGGGGACTGGAAAGGGGAGGCGGGGCCCCTGAGCTCTCTGAACAAGTTGAAAGTCCAAATAAAACTTACCTGTTCCATCTGTGCTCGGTCTGTGCTCTCTGTGGCTGGGGGAGGGAGGGAACCCTTCCAGGCGGAAGGTCTTGGAAACTGTCTCAAGTAACCACAACCACGGGAGGGCAAGTAGGGGATGCTTAGAGCCCCTGTGTTCCCAGGTGGTTCTGGAGACTCAGGCATGCGAGTGGCTACAGGTGACTTGTGATGTGGACTTTATTTGGAACAGATGGGGAGCAGCAGAGGGTATCTTCGTGACCAGCCCTGAGCAGGTGTCAGGGACTCGTGAATTTTCCCTCCCAGCAGGTCTGGCAGGTAGAAGTTCTATAGCCTGAGGATTCATGCACCTGTAGCACTATTTTTTTTTTTTTCATCAAATGATTTCTCATGCCAGGAACCAGACTGGAGCCTCAAAAAAGGAAGGAACATTTATTTGGGTTCCATGTCCTTGTGGGTCAGAGAGTGGGTAGCGGCTCAGCGGGTGCCTTGAAAAGTGCCATAGCCTGGGAGGTCAGAGCCAGGTCGTGAACCTGTGACTTCTGCCCCAGCTTGGGCCGTGCCCTCTCATCTGCAAAAAGAGCCTGAGCTACTTACTCATCAAATCTTGGTGCCTTTCATTTCCATGTGACACTTTTTGGCCAAGGATTCACTTGGAAGCAAAAGGCAGGAGCCACTGCTCACTGAAGGCCCAGGGTCCAGCTCGAGACCCGGGGTTTACATCCCTCCGCGTTCCTGCCAAGGCGCAGTCCCCACAGGGAGCCTTCCCTGCTCCTCCATTGCAGCTGACAACTACAGCTGCTAAAAGCTTGTCCAACCCTGATTTCACCTGTAGCCAAGTCTTGACTGCCAGGGAAGGCAAGAACAGACATCCCCATGGGACATGGCTTCTTACAAGCCCTGGGAGAGAGGGTTCTGGAATCTTTGGCACATGAGTTCCCCTGATTTTCTCCCACTTCATGGAAGAGGTTTTCTTTCTGCCATGGATGAATGCAGCACCCAGGTGTCTGGGTTTTGTTTGGATCCCTGGAAGCATTTGCTTGAAGGACATGAGAAAATTAGGGGGGTGGTAAAAAGACACAAAGCAAAGAGAAATCCCAGCCATTGAAAAGATGGGCAAAGGATGACCTGGAAATGAGCTGTGTGGGGGCATGGCTTGCGTAACCTCACCTGGTCCCTGGGCATAAGTCTGAAGGGGTGAGGAAACCCAGCTACCCACAACCTGGACACTCCTGTCACAGGGGAGGGGAGTATGGCAACGTCAGGTGCGGATTCCAGCAACATGTCTCCTCGATCTCTGGGGACGTGGGAAAGGGCTCAGATGCAGGATGGGAAGCTGCTTGGGGCTGGAAGGGAAGGGGAGGAAGGAAGAAAAAGCTAGTGTTTCCTCAGCCCAGTTCCTCTAGACCTGCAGCCTTTAACTTAATGCCTGCCCAAAGGAGAGGACTAGGGGGTGGAGAGCCCTGCCAACACTCATCCTTCTCTTCCCAACGGAATCTGGACGCTTGTTACTCTTTGGGAGTAATTCAGGGACCCCAGGGCCTGAGACAGCGGGAGGCAGAGGGGTCTGGATCTCTGGGCTCCTGGAGCGGTGAGGAGGGTGGGACGACTTGCACAGGAGTGAAGTGGGGGAAGACTCCGTCGAGGCTGGAGACGACACCTGGGAACCGACTCACTTTCACCAGCACAGATGGGGAGCTGGACTTGGGGAGGAGGGGTCAGTGGCAGGGAGAAATCACAGACTCCAAGCCATCCGTGCTTCACCTCCAAGTGCCTGAGGAAAGGCCGACACCCAACATCCCAGCTCCAGCCCCGCTGCCCTCTGTCTCTCCTTCATCCACCAGCTGCCCTGTGGGCCTCCTGGCCTCATCTTTGATTTCCTCAGCCAGAGCTACCAGCCTACAGCCACCCCGCCCTTCTCCTGGGTCCCTGTAGAAGCTGTGCCAGGTGATCAGCTGAGGAATTAAGAGCTTCTATCAGAAGCTGCTGCTGCTGCTGGTGCTGGTGTGTGTGTGTGTGTGTGTGTGTGTGAGAGAGAGAGGCGGAGGATGGGGGGTTTGGGGGGGTGGGAAGCTGATCGCTAGCAAACGGGAGGGGTGTGTGGGTGAGTCAGCCGTGTTAATGAGAAACACCACACCCCGCTGATTAGGACTAATGAGGAAGAACAGAGGGGGTGGGGGTTTCAGTCAGTGATATCTTGACAGGGTTGCTTGCTCCCCCAGTCCCATTTCTTCCTTAGCCAGGGCAAAGAACAGAGCCACTTTGGCTACTGCAGGAAGAACGGAGGTTAGACTCAGCGATGAACCGCCCGGCGTGAGGCGGTCCTCGCTGAGAAGGGGTTGAACAAGGAGTCTGGGCAGAGACCTCATTCAGGGGAACTGTGAGAGATCCAGTATGCTCCTGCTCCTGCCCATCCTCTAATCTCTCTGTTGATTCACTCCAGAGAAATTTCTGGCACTCAGAGCTGTGCCTCCCGGTTGCCTCAGTGAAATCTAATGGACCTCTGCAGAGGGCCCTGATTAAGGGGGTGCTGCAGACAGGGCTCCGGGCTGTGCCCTTCCTATTGGCAGCCTGGTTTGAGGCATTGACTGTCTATGCAGATGTTAGTAACCCAGGGGGGCCTGGCAGGGCTGAGGGCAGGAGGGGTTGGGGTAGGGGAAGGCCTGTGGGCATCTGCTGAAGGCCCTCATGGTAGCTGCCCTATCCTTGTGGCAGAGGCAGAGGCCCCCAGAACCCGCAGCGTCACCCTGCCCCTCCATGCCGACTCAGCTGAGGGCAAAGGCCCCAAGCTTGCCTGGCCTATGTTCCAATCCGATGTGAGTGCAGGCCTAGGGGAAGGGAGGGCAGAGGAGGGCTGGGAGGGGGACAGGATGGGTGTCGGCCAGCACCTCCAACACCTCCTCATTTGCATTACCACTGACACCCTTCTTGACCAAGAAAATGGAGCCAGAAATAACAAGGGGGAAGGTGGATTCCCTGGGGGGACCTTTGAGGTTCTCTTTCCTTGCTCCAACACTCCCAGTGCTGAGGGCAAGAGGGCAGCCACCCCCTCCCACCACTCACCGGCCCCTGGTAGGGAAATGTACTTATATTTGCTGCTCCCTCCGCAGGTTGGGCAGTCACCCCGTCCCAGCCCCCACCTCCCTTGGCCCCGAGAACCCCAGCCTGGCCCCTTTCTTGGGAGCCCACACCACCTCCCTCCCGTCCTCTGGGAACCCTCTCCCCGGAGCCCCTCACACAGCGGTGCTGGCCCAGCTCTGCCCAGCTGCGTTGTTCTCTTCAGCTCGTCCTGCCTCCCCTCTCAGACTAGGCGTTTCCCAGGGCAGGGCCCAGACATCCCCTGCCACCCTCGAGAGAACATTCTGCCTGAGAAATAATCCCAACACTAGCAAGGGAGCTTGTGAGTAGATTCGAGAAACGGTGAGAGGTAGACCAGAGGTGCGACCCTGGCCGTAGGGTCATGAGGTGGGAGGGAGCGGGCACTCCCAGCTCCATTGGAAGAGGCCTCTGTCCACCTTTACTTGGAGATACTGCCAGTTGTCCGCTCTCTGTCCTCTGCGATCCTTGGAGAAAGGGCCAGGACTGTTCATTTTGACTTACTTCTCCACTGCCCCGGGGACTACCACGCAGACCCCCTGCAACGAACACATTTGGTGCTCAGGTTACATGCACTGAATTTACTTCGGTCCCGGAGAGGGCAGGGAAGGATGCGGCAGTCACAGCTTGGAGGCGGGAGATGGTGAACGGTGAACGTGACGGGCCAAGTAGAGGGAGATGGGACCCTCCGCCAGAGTGTCCTGGAACCTGGGACCTGGGACAGCCCATGGGGAGGGTAGAAGCAGAACAGAAGGGCCTGGCAGGGAAACCAGGTCGCGAGAGACAGCCGCAAGAGCTGTGAACACACTGCGAGAAGGAGTGAAGGATGAGCTGAGAACTACCCCCACTCCCCCTCCAGAGATGCTATTTTGGAGGGAGCGAATATATGCAGTGCAGGGGCAGGAGGGGGAGTATGCCAGCTTCCACAGGGGTCAGCGGGACCACCCGCTGCCCACACTCTCCCCTCTCCCGGCCAGGGCCAGCCGTCTTCACTGGCCTTGGAACCCCTTCCCCGCTCCCACCCTCACCCAGCACTTCCATCCCCACTGGGAAATCTTGCTCCTTTGAGCACAGGAGGA
This sequence comes from Capra hircus, assembly GCF_001704415.2. Taxonomy (NCBI): domain Eukaryota; kingdom Metazoa; phylum Chordata; class Mammalia; order Artiodactyla; family Bovidae; genus Capra; species Capra hircus. Next base: position 38,374,965 of record NC_030826.1, on the reverse strand, counting down.
GAAAGAACGAGCCTGAAGATTTGCAGCTGGCTTCCTGGCACCTGCCTGAGGGTCCCCTGGGTCCTCAGACTTAGGGAGATGCTTCTACTTCCATCCCTGCCTTAGAATGAAAACATGGCGGGTACAGTGGGCCACGGAGTGGGGCAGGCACCGCAGACCGCTCAGGGGGCCTGCCCACTTTTCGCCTCCAGCTCTGCACTTAGGAGCTCGGCACGGATCCCCCTCTAGCAGCAAACAGGGAGTGAATCTGGTGTTAAAAGAGACCAGGGCAGAGGCCCCTTCCAGGGCCAGCTGGGTTCACCCACAAGAGGCCCAGCCCCTCTGGGTGGAAGCCCGTATCTTGCCCCTTTGGACCAAGGAGGCTGGACAGGGGTCGGTGTCAAGTAGAGCCTCGCTTGGCATGGAGGGAAATTCCTGTGCCCCAGATCAACCTCTCTGAGGGGCCCTGACTCATTTTGGGATGAAGGCTCCAATGCCCTGCGGGTTTCTGTGGCGGCAGGGCGTGTAGAGAGCTCTGGGGACAAGAGGAGACTTTTGTTTTCGTTTTTGGAGCTTGACTTTTTTACTGCCTGAGAGCACAGCTTCAGCTAAAGGAGCAAGATTGCCCAAGATGGGAAGATGCTGGGCACGGCCGCAGCAGAAGGACCGTTAAGTTAGACTTTAGGAGAACTTCCTATGAAGACGCTGGGGCACATTTCCTAGAGGAATCGAGGGAACCAGTTCCCTGAATGTTTTCCACAGTGAATCCCTCGCTCCCTCGGAGGCTGGGGGTTCGGGCCGGCATCGAGGTAGTGCAGGCCAGAGGCAGATAGACGAGAGGAATGATCCACTGCCAGGGCGGGGACTGAAGGCTCTAGAGGGGAAGGATGAGTGTGGGTTCAGGCATCAGAAGACATATGGCCCCAAGCCAGACAAGGTGAGGGATTGGAGTGAGAAGATCACAGGGGTGAAAGCCTGTCTCTCATCTTGGTCCCTCTCCCACTGTCCGAGCATCAGGCTCTTCTTCTTCTGGCCTTTGCAGACCAGGGAGGGAAGGAGAGGAGAGGAAAGCAGCCGTGGTGAACAGGCTGCTTCCCCTGTGCCTGGGGTAGGAGGTCTGCAGGACTTCTTGGCCGGGGGTGGGGGAGATGGGATTGTGCAGCCAAACTCCCTGGGGCAGAGGAGCTGGGGTGGCCAGCAGAGGGGCACGGGGATGCAGGAGCCTGTGTGATTATTCTGTCCGGGGCCCCCTCCTCCAGAGGGATGCCCAGTCCAGGCTTTCAGCCCACAGTGAGTAGATGGATGGGGCCAACTGAATGATCTTCAGGTCCTTCCCCCTTCCTGGGGCCCATGACCTTGTGAGTGTTGCAGGAGCTGAACTCTCTTACCCTTACCCCCCACAGCAAAAGCAATCTGTGGATGGGAGGTGGGGGAGGAGGAGATGGTGTGGAGATAGGTCACCCAGAAGCATGGGTGAGGGGCAGGGAAGGGGAGAGTGCCCCCTGGTGCTGGCCTTTATGGTGTGCCCAGCACACGCAGAGAGCTCACCTGGGGGATCAGAGAGCCCCCTGCCTGCCCTGGCATTCCACTCCCTCCGGGTATGGCAGGTGGTTAAGCCTGAAGACAGAGGGGGGCCTGAGCAGGACTTGGCACGGGGGTCTCTGAGCTCAGGGATTCGGGTGTCTCTGATCTCAGGCACGGCCTTAGGCCCCTACAGTCGGCACATGTGGGTCTTTTCCCCATGCTGGTCCTCCAGGCCCACCCTGTCACACATAACCCCAGATACACCCTTCCAAAGACTCAACTGCACACACACACACACACCCTTCCTCACTTACCAGGCTCCCAGTGACACCCATCTGCAGAGACACGCTTCTCCCAACACGCATGCATTCAGAGTCTCACAGGACCACAGTGCACACATGTCCCAGGTGCCACAGGGACATGGACATGTACTGCCATGCATTCGCACAGGACCCATGCGGACCCCAGGAACAGTGTCCACTAACACACGCGTGTGCTCTGGGCTTTGCAGCTGACCCCATTGCCCAGTGGTGTGCTGGTGCATGTTCGACAAGCAGCCCTCCAGCTTGAGCTGCCACCGGGATAGTGCTGAGCCCTGGGGAGAGACCCACACAATCACCTCCTGCGAGCTGGTGCAGCCAGCTCCAGCCCACCACTCCACAATCCTTTGTAGAAATCACATGATAAATCTTAGCCACAGATGGGCATCCCCCAGGAGCGCTGCACCTGGGCAGCAGTGACTCATTAGGGCAGCTTCTTTCCCCATGGGGGGCCTCCCCTTCCCTAGCTTCTCCCACACACAACCCCCCTGCTCCTGTCCAGACCTCACTTCCTGTCCCAAGTGCAGAGGGTGATGGTCCCCCCACCCACCAAAGGTAATTCAGGCAGGCTTCCTGGAGGAAGAGGGCAAGGAGATGCTGCATGTTCTCAGGGAAGCGTGAAATCTCTGTGCCCAGCTGCTTCTGATCTGCATCTGCCCCCTTGCTTCTGGCCTGCCCCTCGTTTCCTGATTCTTCTCCCTGGTCATCAGGACCAGGAGTTGATCCATATTAAGAGCTGAGAAGGGAGAAAGTTTGCACCCTGTGGGGCAGTGGCTGGAGGTGCCCAGAGCCTGTCCTGACAGTGAGGAAGGACCTCTCATTCTACTCAAGCTCTGGAAATGTTGCATCACTTCTCAGAGCTTTTGCTCCCCAATTAGGAAAAAAAAAAAAAAAAGGAAGGGACTGGAACGGATGGTTTTAATTTCCCTCTTGGCCCTGACATTTTGGCATTCTATATTGCTGAGATTCCTCTAAAATCTACTCCTTTATTGCTAATCCAGATCTTTTCCCAGCTCATCAGGGAACTGATCAGATGTGGTTTGAGGCTGGATGAGGGGAAGCAGTGAGTGCCACAGCCCTAGGAGCTGCAGACTGGGTCTGGGCATCCATAGGTTTGGATCTGGGGCCTGGCAGGCCATATTCATTTGCGGGAACCTTCCAGCAGCCTCAGCTTCCCTGGTGGCTCAGAGGTTAAAGCATTTGCCTGCAATGTGGGAGACCTGGGTTCGATCCTGGAGAAAGAAATGGCAACCCACTCCAGTATTCTTGCCTGGAGAATCCCATGTACGGAGAAGCCTGGTGGGCTACAGTCTACATGGGGTCGCAAAGAGTCAGACACCACTGAGCAACTTAACTTTTCCTTTAACTTTTCCAGCAGCCTCTGTTCACTTTGCTATGGCTCCTGAACTATTCCTGCCACACACACATATTAGAGGAAAAGGGGAGGGAGACGGAAGAGAGAGGGAGGGAAGAAGGAAGGGAAGGAAGAAAGGAAAGAAGAAAGAAGAGAGAAAGAAGGAAAAGGAAAGGAAAGAAAAACAAAATGAAACCAAAAGGAAAGAAAAGAAAAGAGTTCACCTTGGATCCAGGAAGCAGCCAGCCTGACCAGTCAAGTTGCTGGGGGGACGTGGAAAGGATGGGGGAGGGCGGTGTTCCTGGTTGTTATGAACCCTTGCCCTGTGAATCTGTGAGGTGGGGGCAGTTCTGTGCCTTCCTGGGCTTGGACTGAGTTGTGCCAAGGCAGAGTAGAGTGCCCCTACTCTGCCCTGTCAGTGCCCCAGACAGGGGCTGGGGTCCAGCAGGCAGCCCAGGGCCTCCTGCCACTGCACTGCTGCTCCTTCTGAAAACAATTGAAACCACAAAATTGGCTTTGTGGTTGGGTGAATATCAGTCACTGCTATTCAGCTTGGCTTCCTAGGATGACTAAGGGGGTTGTAAGCCCCTTCTATGAGCCCCCCAGAGTTTCAGAGGCAAACTTGGAAAAGTGGTTTCTTTTGGAGGTTTTCGCTGGAAGCTGAGCTCCCAGGTGGCAGGGCTACAGTCACTGTATCCAGCATGACCATGGGCCTGAGGTCTCAGGTGATCACCGGGTGGAGGGAGCTGTTATCCCTGGGCTGCCTCATGCAGCAGCTTAGAGAAGACAGGGGCTGAGGGTGAGGCCACTAGGTCCCCAGCAAGTCTCCCTTCAATCAGCCTGGGAGTCCAGTTCCAATTCTCAAGGGAGCCAGGAGCCAAGATGCTGCTGCAGGTGTGACTGGCCACAGTAGGTCCCATGGGCAGGGCCTGGGTGCTGGGGCTAGGACCAGAGTCCTCAGTTGGCGTTTTCCCACCTCCCTCCCAGGTGGCTGTGTGACCTGCAGATAGTCCCCTCCACTCTCTGGGCCAAGTTCTGCTGGTGGTCTTTCAGGCAGGGTGCTGCAGATGGGAGAAGCCGGGCTGAAATGGAAATGCCTAGCCCCTGGTCAGTGCCATCTAGAGTTTGATGGTCTGGAGTCTGACAGGGCCTTACTCTCCATCCTTCTCAGAGTCAGGAAGAGACAATCCAGGTCATCCTGAGTGTGGGCTGGAGGTGTGTGGGTAAGAGAGTCGCTGTCTTTCTTCTGGATGTTGACACTCTTGGCCACTTTGCCGACCTCCTCCTTCCTGCACCAAGGGAGGAGTTTGCATTCCCTCCTCTCAATGTTGTGTTTTGTAAAGTGGCGTAAAATCATCCTTTCGAAAGTTTTGCTATTTTTATTGATCTGTAACATCTCAGAGGAAGAAGTGTGCTTGCCATGCAAATCCGTGTCAAGACTAATCTCCAGTCTCCTTCCCCCTTGCCACCCCTCCCCCCTTGCCACCCACCCCAGCCCCACCACAAAGAATGTGGGAAGTGCCCGCTGAGCCTGAGTACCCTCCAGAAACCCATTTGGGCTTCCAAAAAAAAAGAACTCGATCTGGGAAGCGGGAGGGTGGGTCCTCCCCAGCTCGGTTTTCCCTTTTAAGTGACTCTATCACTAAGCCTCGATTTCCCCTTCTTGACATGAAAGACTTGCCTTCTTTCCTCGCTGACCGCTTGTGCATCTGTGATGCCCGTGAAAAAAGGAAAAGGCAACCCTTCCCTTGACCCCTGCTGCCAGCGCGCCCGCGGTCGCCGCCGCAGTCCTGCTCCCAGTGCCCCGCCCCCCGCCCCAGTTCGGCCCTTCGATCTCTTTCTGACTGTCCACCGTCTCAGTTTTTCTCTCCGGCTTTCGTTCTCTGTCTCTCCATCTCTCTTCCTGTTTCACTCCCACGTTCTCCCCGCCCCGCCCCCGGGCTGCGGGTGGGTGCACGTGAGTCCTAGATTGCCGACTCAGACTTTTCTAACTGCCCCCTCCCCGGGATTCAGTTTCTCCAAACTCATCCTGCCCTTATCCGGGTCCGGGAGTGGGGTTCATGAGCTTCGTGTCTCTTTGAGCCTCTGACTAGGTGGAAAGGTTGAAAGTCTGCAGGACCTAGCTGTCACCTGTCCGGACAAGCTAAGGACTGGGGGTCCCTGGTGGGACCAAGAAGGATCCGTTTTTTTTGCGAAGGGAGGGGCCTACCTCCTCACTGAATCCCTTAATACCTCATCCTTTGGGGAAGCTGAAGGAGGGTAGGCTTCTCACTTAAGGAGAGGGAGGGAATATGGTTAATACCCAGGCTGCAAGGAGTGGGGTCCATATGGACCAGACTTGTGATTCTGGGAGGTCTGGAGAGTACATGGCGGACAAGGAACATGTGAATAACATACGTGTGGAAAAACTCTGTGTCACTCACAGACACACCAGTGGCATGACATCTCCCCTCCTTCACCCCACGCTCACCCTTGGGGATTAAGGAGCCCACCCCCAATACCAGCAATACAAGTGCATTAAGTGTGCATTACACACATACCATGCTCTTGTACTCACACACACATCCGACTAGCTAGAAGAGCAGGACGGAGGAGCTGGGCTGAATGAGGGGAGGGGAGGGGAGGGGAGGGACAGGAAGGCAGGGTAGCCCCACCCCCGCCCCATGCCCCATGCCCACCGTCCGCCGCCGCCTGCCTCCCGGTAACTGGCGAGGTCTCTGCCCCCTTGACTTTTCCCAGCTTCGAGGAAATACCTCCCTTTAGGGGAAAGCGAGATCGTGAGGGGAAGCAGGGGAAGCACTGACTCGGGCAGAGGCATGAGCCTGATTTTCCAGTCTGGGGCGGGGCGGAGCGAGGTGGCACAGGGGACGCCCGGGTGATGGGGCCTGACTCAGAGCCAGAACCACAGAACTCGTACGCTGTATTGTCGTCGGGGAACAAGAAGCCACCAGGTTTATAAGAAACTGCGATTCATCTCTGCCCCCTTCTACCCCTCTGCAAGGGATCACAGTTAGGCTCAAGGAAGAACTTAGAGTGGAGGGGAGGAAAGGACTGTCTCGGTTGACCTTTTTGGAAGGCTTCCCTGGGTTTGTTTAGGAAAGGTGGAGCATTTCAGGGGGTCTAGATCTGGAGAAGAGTCTAGGGCCCACAATTTGCCCACATGAGCTGTCAGAGGAAGCCCCCTCCTCCCTCCTAGCCAAGAACGGGAGCTCTTAAGCTCCACTTGCTGTCCCAGAGCTACTAAAGCTACAGCAGCAGCTTAAAGGTGTTCCCAGAATCACAGGCCATCCAGGAGGCATGGAGAGGGGTGGAGCAACTGTCAGCTCCAACCAGCTCTGTGCCCCGCTCATGGCCACTGGCCTTGCTTCTCACAGGTCTCCAGGTGAGAAGCAAGATGAGAAGTGAGCACAGATTCTATTAGCAGAAGGGCAGAGCTGAGGTGTGATGAACCTCAGAGTGGGCAGAGTGGGAGGCAGCACTGCCTGGCAGGGAGCATGCCCAGTGGCGCCCTCCTCCCATCTCTAAGAGCTGACCAGGCCTCCTCCCTACTCAGACAGAATCACCAAATGGCTTGGATGTGTGGCAGTGGGCCGGTGTTCAGGGGCAGGGAGTTCAAAAAAGTGAGGAAGGTCCCTGCTCCCGCCTCTGGAAACCTGCGCCTGGAAATCAGAACTTCTGGCTTCTTCCATCTAGACCTGATTTCCTCTACTGCTGCCATGCCCAGCCTGGCCTGGGCTGTGTGGCTGAGCCAGTCCCTGGCCCTTTTAGTTCCTCAGTCCTGCTCTCAGTCCTTGCCCCATAACTGGGATGGGGTTTGCTGAGTAATGGAGCACAGTTCTGCAGGGTCATCAGATAGGACACTAGGAATGACTTCCCAAAGACAGAGGAACACACACTGGGGGTGACCTGGGGTGGCCCTAAAGTCTTGCCTTTCTCCAGAGGGAGGGAAGGACTCTGAGCCAGAATTGTTTGAGTAGGATCCTTGTGAGCAGAGAAGGATAGGGGATAATAATAGCTGAGACCCTAGGGAAATCAAATCATCCTCTGAGCATCAGTTTCCTCATCTGTAAAATGAAGAACGATAGTATCCCCTTTACAGGTGAGGTCACGGGAAGGGCACTGTGCAAGCATAAGGGTTCAGTGTGGGGTCACCAGCTTGACAAGGTACTTAACCTCTCTATGCCTCTGTTTTCCTGTCTGCAAAATGGGTACAGTGCCCTGCCCCACTGGCCTGCAGTGTTGTGGAGCTTAATGAAATCAAGAGTGTGAATTGCCTGGGCGTCTTCTCTTTTTTCATTCTCTGTGTCCCCAAGCAGCAGTGGGATCATCAGGAAGAACTTGGGTTTTTCCAATTTCCAACTTGCTGGGCATAAACAGATGAGACAAAGCACAAACTGGACTCAAAAGCACAAAAGCAGTATGTCCACGAGAGCGTGAGCCCGAGGACCCTGGTACACAGTCCATTCCTGGGGCCCTGAGCCTTGGGTGGTGATTCCAGGTCGGTGTGCACGTGTGTGTATGTACGTGTGTGTGTGTGAAATGCAAAGACCATGGGCCCAGTATCTCAATCCCCAACCATTGGTCTAGTTGCTGAGAACTTGCCTAGCCATAGCCATCACTCCCCAACCCACAGAACATGTCAGGTTCTTGTGCCAGTGGTTGGAAAGAAATGGAGGCAGGCACGAGGTGGGCAGGCTAAAAGCAGTCACACCAGCTTCACGACCCCTGTGGCTGGAGATGAGGGTCCAGGGGCTTCCAGCTGCCCATGGCTGTGGTAGAAAGATGTTAGCAGGACGCCTTGTGACACTTCCTGGGTAACTGAGGGGGCTGGGCAGCAGCCAACAGGCTCCCGGGGAAATCTCAGACTACTGTGTCAGAGCAGATCTGCGTCTGGTATCATAAGTGGGGTTAAACTCAAGGTCAGACCTAGCCAATCCATTTCCGTGCCAACATGGCCTTGGGTGCCCTCCATTGCAGTGGCTGGGACCCAGGTGTCCACTCAGCTGGAGATGGCTCTGCTCCTGCCTGCTCTGTTCCTCTCCCCGGACTTCCACTGGCTGTCTGCTGGATTTCTGCCTGTGCCTGGGATTTAGGAGAATGGAGCGCAGCACTGAGGGCCAAGGCCTTGGCTCTCCTCCCAAGTTGTGGGTGCTAATCTTTCCAAGATCTCAAAAGTTGGGGGATCTCAGAAAGGGAAATGAGACTGAGCTGCAGTATAAAGGGCTATGGGGAAACAACTTCTCAGCCTTAAGTGGATGAGGTGGGAGGTGACTCTAAACTGCTTAAACAGAGGGACTGCTCCAAGGTGTCTCAGGGCTTTGTATTATACAGTCCAGACTTGGTCACTCAGCCTTTGCCAGTGAAATGCTAGAAGATGAACTTGTCCCAGGCTCCTGGGTCTCCTACCTCACTCCTCCCTGCTGTCTGCCTTATGCCATTCCCAGGCCACTGTTAGGTTTCATGGAGTTGAGAAGGAGGAGAGGAGAAAAAAGAAAGCCATGAGAACAGGCTAGAGGGCCAAAGCTGACCCCAAGCAGGATGCAGAATTGGCAAGAACAAAGAGCACAATGGTAAGTGAATTTGTTCAGATGGGCAAGAAATGAGGGATAAGTCAGCAGGCTGCTTTTGCAGAGGGGGACAGAGCAGAGGGTAAGGACAGGCAGAGGGTAGGGAGGACTGCCAAAGTGGGTAGTGGTCTTAGTGTTTCTGGAATAGGCTGTGTATATATATATTGTGGGAAGGGTAGGGCCAAACAGAGGAAGAGCTATATCTTCCTGCCTTTGAGGAGGAAGACCACGTGCAGCAGGAAGGCCAGAAGGCAGACTGCAAGTAGGACTTCAGAGTGTCCCCGTGAGACAGGGATGAGGGAGACAGAGGGCCAGCTGCTGGGCCTGCAGCCTCCTTGTCCCCACTCCCAGCACTCCCACCCCTGCAAACACTCCTCAGCCCCCTCCCACCCCATTTTGGCCTGCAGCCCTGGGGAAGCTGCATGGCGTTCTCACTACGGATCCAATGCCGGCTGTGGCTTCTTCCTTCTGACCTATTTTTTAATCATCTGATGGGATCCCCCGCCCACCAAACCAAAGCCTTGGCCCCCTGGGCCCGTCAGCTCCACCGCGTGTCAAAACTGCCCCTGTCACTTTGCGTTGGTTTCTCAGTCCAGCCAGCCCCTCCCCCAGGGCCTGAGAGCGAGGGCTAATTACCCAGCTGCTGAGCCCCCACCCCCTCCCTGCCCCTCCACCCTCAGCCCCAACAGAGGGGCCCCAGGACCGCTGGGAGGAGAATCCTCACCCTCCCGCTGTGCAGCAGGAAGTCCTTCCTGCTAGCTAACCCCCATTCTTCCCTCTGTCCTGCCAGGAGTGGAGGGACAGACACAGAGGGTGTTGGTATTGGAAGGGACCTTGGGAGACCCCTCAGGGGACAGACAAGGGCAACCAGTCTCTTGCCCTGGGTTTAGGGAAGTCTTCTGCCTCCCCCTGGCTCGAGAGGATGGTCTCTACTGACTGTTTCATTTTACAGAGCAGAAAACTGAGGCACAAAGAGGGAAAGCACCTGGCCCAAGGTCATCGGGAGTTAGTGGTCAGAACGCACAGCTCCCTTCTGCCTCTCCATTTCTTTCTGAGTCTTCCTCACCTGACGTCTCTCAGTTCCTTGCAGCTCTGCCCTCGTCCCACACCAGAAGGGTCCCTGCCAGGTCTCTCCCTTGCCCACTGGCCGGGAGAGCTCCAGCCTGGTTTTTCGGCAGGCTCCAGCTGGCTTCAGGCAACGTTCAAGAATGGGGTTTGTCCCCTCACCTCCTCCCCCCACTGCCACCTGTGCCCCCCTTTTCCCTTTCTCTCTGGTCCATCCCAGGGCCAGCCCCATCTAGTCTGCCTCATCTAGTCCCCACCCCCACAGTGTTAACCAGATGGACAAGCCAAAGGGCCTCGGGCCAGAGACAGGCCCAGAGCAGACTCGCAGATGGGGGCCCAGTCCCAGACAGACAGACTGACATGCAGCAGGCACACTGAGACCTAGAGAGACCTCGAGGCGCTGACAGAGACGTGGAGATACAGAGGTGTTTGCAAATTCAGCCCCGGAGTAAGCAGATGGACAGACACCAAGAGAGTGACAAGGAAACTACTCTCAGGACAAGCACCCCAAGATTTTACAGATCCTAGAGCTAGAGGTGGATGTGAAAGAAACACATGGCCAGCCAGGCAGGAACACAGGGGACCCCAAGAGACTCAGAATCAGATAGATATAGCAGAGAAGAAACTCAGAGACTCAGAGGCCCTGAGAGACCGATAGGGTCACGGGGCAAGCAGGGATACATACAGCTCACAGGAAGCCAGGCAAGGGCCTTGGAGAGCGAGGGGCCAAGCAGGGGCTGTTTGGCTGTCCTGTGGCCAGAAGCCCTGGGGAGCGGCCTTCCAGAGGCCTGGCCTGGCAGAGGCCTGACAGTGCCAAGGGATTGTACGATCTCCAAAGGCACAAGAGAGGAGCCTAACTGTGGAGGGGTTAACCCCTGGCCCGCATCCCACTACTCGGCTCTTTCTTGTCTGCACTCCCCCAACACCAGCTCCCTTTAACCAAAGCCCTGAGTATCCCCACCACCACCCCCCCTCAACTCCTGGTAACCGGACTCTGCTTCCTGCCTGAGATTAAGGGCCTGTCTGCTGAGATTCCCCAGGAAGGGGAGGGACACACTCTCTCCCTGGGGCCTCCCTGAAGCTCAGGACTGCCCACTCATAGCCTGGCATGCCCCCAAGATGTTGCTCAAGCACCCAACGTCTTGAGGTCCCTTCAAGAGGGGGCAGGAAGCCTAGCCTGGAAACGCAGTGGAGGTGGGGTGCTCTGTGGGTGTGTGTGGGGGGGTGTGGGTCTAGTGTGAAGAGCTGGGGCCCCAGGTGACAGCGGTTAGAGACAAAAGAGCTGCTCCAAGATAGGATGCCCCCAGGGGAGGCCTGAAATACAGGAGAACCCAGTGTGGCCTGGAGCTAAAGGGTAAGGCTTCCCAGCCTTGCAAGGTGTAGGAGGTAAGGAAGGGGAACCAGCCTGGAAGAGAGAACACAGAGCCCTTGCCCTTGATCAGTGTTGAGCCCACACTGATCAGCTGGTGCTGGGTGCTGGGGACCCGGAACTCCCGCAGCTGTCACGGGCAAGGGCTTCTACAGGTGCTTGTCACTCCCCTCCTGCCCTCCCTGGCTGTTAATCTGATGGTTCTGGCCATGCTATCTGAAGGACTGGCAGTCTGGGCCCAGAGCAGGAGGAGGTTCAGAGCAGGTGGGGGTGAGCAGAGCAGATGCCCAAGGAGTTCAGGAAGGCTGCATGTGGAACACGAGAAGGGGGTGAGGCTGCAGGGCTGTCTAGTGTCGCTGTGTGTTTGTGTGTGCGCAGATGTGCTTGCTCACACATGGTTGCTGTTCATCGTATGTGCACAGGCTGGCATGTTTCAAGCCTGCATCCGAAGAGCAAATGCACTGAGGGGCTCGAGAACTCGGATCCCAAGGTCACCTTGCTAAGAGTTCTTTGGAGGCAGAGGCTGAGCCTAATTTATCTCTGTGACCCCGAGTCCCTGGGGTCTGGCCTGTCCCGGTCTTCAGGGAATGGTGTACGGGTGTCTGGAGGGGAAGACTGTCCTTCCTGGGATGGGATCTTACAGAGAGGTTCTCTTTGGGCCCAGGGCTCTAGTGGAGACTGAGGTCTGGATTTGAAGGGCATTTTGTGGGGAACCAGTGGATGCCAGGGGAAGGAAGGGACCTGTGGGCAGCTTGGAGGAGGAGGAGAGGAGGCACTTTAGCACAGCCGGTGCCTCTGCTCTGCTCTGGCCTCGGGGCAGAACCCCATGGCCTCCACACTGCCTCACACCTCACTGGAGACCTGGTCATCCTGACGGAAAGTCTTTTAGCTCCATTTACTGATGAGGAAGCCAGGGAGGTGAAGATACTTGAACAGACCACACAGCCAGTTGGAATCTGGGTTCTAAGCCAATTACACCATTTCCGTTGCCACAGGTCTCTCTGCCTGCAAACCTCCCTCTCCCTGGCCCATCTTCCCCGTCTTCTTTTCAGATCTCACTCTCCTGGCCTGAGACCTTCTCATGGAGTCATGCTCTGGGTTTCTGACCTTGTGGTCCCTGTCCCACTCCATCTCTTCCTCTTTCAGAAACCCAGCCCAGCCCCCTCTCACTGTGCTCTCTCCTGTTCCTGTCCTGCCTCTTCTCCAGCATGCTGCCCTCCACAGCCTCTCAGGTTACGCCCAGCAGGGTGGAGGCAGACATCCTAGATCTCAGTGTCCTAATATGCTAGGTCTCTACCAACAGCCACCCCCTGTGACTGCCCCGTGGGCCGTTCAGCACCCTACCCTGGCACCATGCAGCATGAGCCCATTCAAGAGCCTTCCAGGTCCTGGGAGTGCTAAGCATCCACACATTGTAAGCAGAGATCACAGGTGATTGTTTAGATTCTGGGGTGAGGAATTGCCTGGTCCTGGCACTTCGTTAAGAAAATGTACTCAATGCCTGTAGTGGCCATCCTCAACCATCACACAGTCTTCCAGGTGCCAAGGGGCACACAACAAGCAGGGTCAGGGCACAGGCTTTCTCAGGTTGGGACATGATTTGGAAGCAGAATGGCAAAATGAGAGTGGGCCTGAGAGTGGGATGCATGGACTCCAGGGGGGCCCAGCATCACCAGGACAGATATTGGATAACCAGCCACAGACCTGGGAATCAGAATCTCCAGAGGCAGGTCTGAGGAATTCACATTGTAAAGCTCCCAGGCACAGTCATGGCAGGTGCTGTGTGGCATCAGAGGAGCCAAGCTCCTTATTAAGAGTCTTGATAGGAAATGGCTTGAAAAGAAGCCTTGAATACAGGCAGAATAAGGTGAAGAAAACCGCTGTCCAGGTTGGTGAGATACGGGGCAATTTACTTTTCTGTTTTCCAAACCTTTTCTGATGTGATCACATGACTTTTCATTTATTACGAGTGTTCTCCCTCAAAATGGGAAGGCAACACTCTTGTGGGAAGAGCACTGGATCAGGAGTCAAGAGATGGGGGTTCCAGCCCTGGCTCTGCCACAAGCGGGGTGTGGGAGTTTGGTAAGTTGTTCATTTTCCCACAGTTCCCATCCAGCCTGTCTCATGACGTTTGATGTTTGCTGGAGACAGTGTCTCTCCCATCCTAGAGACATACCCTGTCCTTTGCTCCTGCCCCACCTAGACCAGCCTTCTGGATGATCAGTGGGTAGATCCACGAGAGAGGGGCTGGGATGAGCAGCAATGGAAGTGAGCAGACCCCAGGGGGCCCTGTATCCTGCTCCACCTCCCCCACCTCTCCAGTCCTGGGGCCTGGGAAGAGGATGAGGTGGCAAGGGGAGGAGGAGGTGTCACTGCCAGGGTTCTTCTTCTCACCCAAGCTGGCAGAGAGGCGGGACTGGCAGTGGTGACACCAGGGCTACTCAGCCCCCGCTTTTCACAGGCACTTTCTTTTTTGGGTGGAGGGAATTGGAGGGAGTGTGTGAGGAACCTGGGGTTGATAAGCCGGGCTATAAGACCCTCTAACAGTTCATCAGGTTACACAAAGACTGCCTCCTGCCACCCTCTTCCTCCAGGGACATGCCCCCAGGTCCACCTGATTCTGAGATTCATAATCCCTCCTGCCCCCAAAGCTGGGCAGGGGCTTAGGTTCTTCTGTTCAGGGGTAGGGGGATGGATCACTTCACCTGAGGATGAGCATGGAGAGGAGGAGAGGGAGAGACAGGGAGGAACAGGGCCCCACTTGGCCCTCCATAGCCAAGCACTTAGCGAGAATGTCTCCCAGAAGAGGTGTCAGCATCCCACAGCCTCATGTCTCCTGGGGAAACCAGTCATTCAAGGAAAACTTACTAAAATCTTTCATGTTTCCCCAAAAGTAGCCAAGGGTCTCAAGATTACCCTCTCTTTCAAGCAATGCAGCCCACATGGAACAGCAGGCGGAAACTCCCCCCTTCTGTAAGGATGGAGAAGGTGGGTAATGGGCCAGGAGGAGGCCAGTTCCGGGATCTGGTGCTGCGGTGTGCTGGCCTCCGTGCTCAGAGGATGTGCTCAAGCTCTTTCCTCCCCCTCTCCCTGGGTCATGCCCGCCTCCTGGGGTCCCCAGCTTTGCTTTCACCTGCCAACCTGCCTCTTGGTTCAGCTCTAGTTGGGAGCAGAGAGTCCCCATGGGCCCCTGAGGGTGAAGCCCTGTTGAGTTGGGACAAGGATGCAGAGATGGGGCCAGCTCCCAGGGGAGAACTGAGGAGAGCTCAGGTGGAAGAGGAAAGAGAAGACGTTAACCTTAAACATGATGACAATGTTAGGGAATTTTTTAAAACACTCTTACAAATGTAAATCTTCATATATTGACATGTAAAAAATTCCATTACACCTTGTTGAGTGAAAAATCATTACAAAGCGTGTATATATGTATGTATGGTGTGTGTGTGTGTGTGTGTGTGTGTGTGTGTGTGCAAAAGACAGACCAAGAGGGGATGTGCAAGGAATGATGTCTGGGGTCTTCAGCAAAATTGTAATCCTTTTTGCCTCTGGGGGATGGAATTTGGAGTGATATACACAGTCCTATTTTTACTTCTTTGTACTGCTTAAATTTTCTATATGAGTGTGTTTTATCTTTATTCACAGGAAAACTCCCAATGAAGATATTTTCAATCAGGGGAAAAACAATCATCACAAAAGGAATATAACTACATTAGTTAACAGAAAAGGAAAACAGAGAAAGATAAGCCCCCAGAGTCCTACCACCAAGGCAGCCCTTCAGAACTTGTGGTGGGTTTCCTTCCTGTCAGCCGGCTCTGGGTCTGTTCAAAGCTGCTTTTCCATCCAGGTATAATAATAGACTGTAAAGTGCCACCCAGGTGTCCCCTCTCGTGTAAGGCTCACAGGCCGTCTGAAAAATGCATCAGTTTGTTTTCTCTAGCCTAGGGGACTTGAGGCTGACCTTCAGGCAAAGGAAGTGACTTGCCCAGGTCACATATACCTGAGTGATGGTCAGAGCCAGTCCTGGGACTCTGAGCACAGGTAGTCCAGCGCCGCTTCCAGTGCCCGTGGCCGACACACCCGGGCGCAAACCCTCAGCTGCTGCTATGCAGTTCGCTTGGAGGAACTCTTCTTGCTGCCCACCAGATCCCACGTCTGCCCTAGGGCTGAAGGAACAGATGCATGGGACACAGCCCCCCTGGGCCTCTGGCAAAGAGGAAGAGCGCAACACTTCACACAAAGCCACTCAGCACGGAGCCTGGGCACATAGCGAGCATCAGTGAACATCTGTCACATGACCATGGGCGAAGCAGCTCGGAGCCTGCGAGTAAGCCCATCTGGGTCATCACCAAAGGCTTCCCGTAGGAGGGGGCCTTTGAGTTGAAGCTTCAAGGATGGGTGGAATTTCCACTAGGGTCCAGAGGAGAGAAACAGTCTGGCGTTTCACGTGGAGGGGTTGACTCTCCCATGAAGCATAAAGTCTTTGAGCGTGAACTACAAGGCGCACCGGAGACTCGCTGCTCTGCACGGTGGGGGCCCTACAGTCCTCACCAACCGTGTAGAATTTGCCGAGTTATTAGCCAGGAGGGGCGGGGTGAGGCGGGGCGGGGCCGAGGTGGCGGGGTGGGGAGGTGGTGGCCGAGAGAGCTTCATAAAGCCACAGCAAAGGCGCCGCGACGCTAGTGACAGCGACCCGCTGGAGAGGGAGCCCGGGAGCTGCCGCGCGCCCGCCAAACGCGGGCGCAGGACCCAGGCGTCCGAGCCCGGGCTCCGCTGGGGCCCCGCCCCGCCCCCAGCCCCAGGGCCCCCGCCCCGCCCCCACCCACTCCTGCCCAGCCGACCCCCGCGCCCGCCCCCGCGCGCATAGGGGCCGGTCCTCGACGGCCCGCGGGAAGGTGCCAGCCCGCCCCGGATGGGCATCGTGGAGCTAGGCTGCGGAGACATGCTAACGGGCACCGAGCCGATGCCGGCGAGCGACGAGGGCCGGGCGCCAGGCGCCGACCCGCAGAACCGCTATTTCTACCCGGAGGCGGGCGCGCAGGACGCGACCGACCGTCGCGGGGGTGCCAGCCTGGGGGCGCCCTACGCCGGGGGCGCCCTGGTGCCCGCCCCGCCAGGCCGCTTCCTCGGAGCCTACGCCTACCCGCCCCGGCCCCAGGCCGCCCCCGGCTTCCCCGGGGCGACCGAGCCCTTCCCGCCGACGCCGGGCGCCGAGGGCTACCAGCTCGGGGACGCCTACTCGGCTCCGGACCCGCGCGCCGCACTCTACCCGGGGCCGCGCGAGGATTATGCACTGCCGGCGGGGCTGGAGGTGTCCGGGAAGCTGAGAGTTGCGCTCAACAACCACCTGTTGTGGTCCAAGTTCAATCAGCACCAGACGGAGATGATCATCACCAAGCAGGGACGGTGAGTGAGCCGCGCGCCGGAGCGCCGAGCGGCGGGAGCCCCTCCGTCCTGCCTGCCCTGAGCTGGACGCGCTTCTGCTTTTCTGTCGAGACCTTGCTAGTGTCTCCGTGTCCCTCGCAGCTTTGGCTCAGGCCTCGAGGGGAAGGAGGGAGTTGAGGTGGGGACGGACAACCTGGGGGCTGTTTACTCTCGGGACATTGCACCGACAGGCGCAACCCAAACCCGTGAGTGACGGAGGAGAGAGACACACGGAGCCATGGTTTGGTTTAGGGCGAGGGTGCCTATGGTTTCCCCAGGCACTAGTGTGCCGCTCTCTGCCTGAGTGGGCGACACCCAGGGCGCAGGGGGAGTGTGTGATGTGGGTCTGACAGAGCAGAGCACCTCTTCGCCCCTATGTGCTGGGAAACCGAGGGGAGGGCAGAGTCTTGCAGTGGAGCGGGCAACAAACCAGCCCTCATCTCAGGGCCCTCTGTGCCCACCTCTCCCAGCGCCCTTGCTGCTGTTGTATACAGGTCAGCTCTAGGGGAGGGAGACGTGTAAAACTGGGATTTGGTGACACAGAGATATAGTTGCCAAGTTTCCTTTCCGGTAGTACTTTGAGATCATGTGTCTGGTGTGTGCGTGTCGTGGGGGGAGGGAGATGGTACAGTGGGAGAGGGCACAGATTCCTTCCCCACACGGTCCCTGCCTGAGGGCACAGATGTCAATGGGCCTGAGCAGGTGAAGCGACCTCAAGGGTCCCAGCTGGCAGCCAGTCCCACTCTCTGTACCCTTCAAGGCCTGTCCCCGAAAGCCTGCCCCACCCTGATCCAGACATTCAGTCCACCCTGGGGAACCCCTGGTTCCGAGGCTCAGGCTCCCCTGAGCCCAGTGCGTGCAGGGTAGGGTTTTGGGGCTAAGGGTGCTGCTTCCGGAGAGAGTCTCCTACGTGGGGAAAGAAAGAGAAACTTGCAGCTTGTGTGTTATTTGTGTAGCAAACTCCACTGAGTGGGCCCTGACTGTGTCTGGTGGGTGAGAGTGTGCACCCACCCTTCCCAGGGGGGTTCTGTGTGGGCAGAGAACTACTGAGGGCCTCTGTGTGGAGCGACTGTGTCATCAGTGGACCCAAGAGGTGTTGAAGAGCAGATAGGAAGTGTGGGGCTCGGGAAGGGAGAGGGGAGAGGCCATGCTGGGCCAGAGGGTTGACATTCATTCAAGCAGCACCCTTGGCCCCAAACCCTACCCTGTATGCACTGGGCTCAGTGGAGCCTGAGCCGTGGAACTAGATCCCTCAGGGTAGACTGAATATCTGGGCATTGCTGGAACATTTTTCCGTCCTGATGAATGATTTCTGTGGGATGGCTTGGAAGTGAGGGACCTGTCCACCGATCACAATTGGCTTCAAGTTGCTGTACTGTTCTTTCTCGGGGATGAACCCAGGAAAGACGGCATTTTCTTTTATGGCCCGGCCTTCATCTT
This sequence comes from Capra hircus, assembly GCF_001704415.2. Taxonomy (NCBI): domain Eukaryota; kingdom Metazoa; phylum Chordata; class Mammalia; order Artiodactyla; family Bovidae; genus Capra; species Capra hircus. Next base: position 38,356,926 of record NC_030826.1, on the reverse strand, counting down.
CTAGGCCATCTGATAATTCCTCTCTGCTCCCCCAACCCTAGCCCCCTTCTGGGTGCACCTAGGCACAGCCCAGGCTTCTAGGCTGTCATGTCTAAATTGGAGGGAACCCAGAAGGTCCTGTTCCGTCTTCTTCCTGGACATACAGGGACATGGACCTAGAGACAGTAAGAGGCTTTTCTGAGGTCACGTAGCACATCCATCGCCGGCAGAACTGGCACCAGCTCCCAGATGGTATGTGCCTGGGTTTCTTTCTCTGCTCCCCCAAGACCAGGGGTAAAAACAGCCACCAACACTGTCCGAAGGCCTTGATGCATTCATGGTGCTTTCACTTCCATTATTTCACTGCGCTGGGTAGGCCAAGCAGCCTCCCCGTTTGCAGCTGAGGGCGCTGAGGCGCAGGGGGCTGATGGCTTTCACTCGGTCACACGGCAGACCCGAACTCAAGCCTCCACTCCGTTGAGGCAGGAAGCCTCTCCTCCCCGGGGCTGCCTGCTGGGGTCTCCCCACAGACTTGTGGCCAGGCCCCTGACCCTCCAGTCTTGAGGGCTGGGGTAGACAGAGCTTCAGCAGAACTTCAGGGATGGGATCTGGGGGTACAGGACTGGCTGTGGGTCTTAGGGTGCAGTGCAGTACATATTGCTGTGCTGGTTGTCTCCTTTACAACCTCCTTTTTCCTTTACATTCCTGCTGAATAATCCTCTGTTGACAGTTGTGTTGTCTCTCTTTTATTTATTTTTTTTTAATTTTACTTTTTTATCTTTTGGCTGTCCTGCACTCGTGTGCAGCATGTGGGATCTTAGTTCCCTATCTAGGGATTGAACCTGAGCCCCCTGCCTGGGCAGCTTGAAGTCTTAACTACTGACTCACCAGGGAAGTCCCTTGTTGTCTCTCTTTTATTTAAACCCACACACTTAATTTCCTTTATTATGAAAAATTCCAATATATATAAAAGTGAAGAGAAACGTGTAACAGATCTCCATCTACCCGTTACCTAGCTGTCGATACCAGTCCAACCCTATTTCTACTTTTCCTTTCTCTGTTAACGTCCATACCTTGGGTCTGAAACTATGTTAATGATAGCGTAATTAGTAAGTAAATCCTAGACACTATTACTTCATCCTTAAGTAGTTATCTGTGCACCTCTAAAAATGTTTTTTTTTTAAATAAACGCAATACCATTAGCAAACCTGAAAAGAAATTCTTAAATATCTTCAAATTTCCCTGATCGTTTTGTATGCTTGCGCGCACTCCAGTTTTGCAGTCCTCACGCTTTCAATCCATCCTGATGGACTGCTTCGGACACTTCGTGGGTTGGAGCTGTTGGAAGGCGACAGTGGCCTCTCACCATTTCCCTTGAGGCCTCCTCTTGGATCAGGCCTCAGGGGCCCCAGGGTGCGGTGGAGGAGACAGAGGACACACGGCCCCCAGTTCGGCGCCCAGCTCTGTGAACTTAGGCTCCAGTGATCTGGGAAGTCGGCAGCCATTTCCTTCTGCTACTGGCTTCTGAAAAGCAAGACGGGCTCAGTGAACAGCTCCCTTTCTGTCCTCCTGCCCTGGTAGACTGGCTTGTCCCTCTATGGTTTCCAGTGATCCGTCAGTCACCACCACATCACCCACGACTTTCTTCCTTTTTGAAAAATCCTTCCAGCAGGCCCACCCACAGCCCCGTAGCCTTTCGCCTTGGGGCTGACTCACTCCCTCCCAGATTCTTCCTCTCCTACCCACCCTAGAGCCACCCCGCAGTGTGGACAGGACACGCAGTCACGCTCTCCTCCAGAGCAGGAATGGGATGGGGAGAGGGCGGGGGGGGGGGGGTGGTTCTGGAGTCCAGAGACTGATCCAGGCAGCTCAGATGGGACTGGGAGGGGAAACGGATGATAGGAAGATGGACCGGCCAACTGGAGGGTTTGGAGTTCGAGTTTGTGTGTTCCTGGTCTGATAAGCGCACTCATGTTGCCCGGCCTCGTGTTGTTTCTGGGAGGCAGGTTGTCTGATAGTCAATGGTAGACATTCTCAGCAGAGGAAGAGCGAGGCGGCTGTCTCTGTGTGTGGGTGTGTGGGTGTGCAGTAATTGCTGGCAATCCCCATTTTTCTGGGTGTGATTAATTGATTATTATAATTAAGATAACTCTGTTGTTAAACAGCTCTATTTGCATTTGTGTATGTTTGTGCGAGCTTAGGGCTTGGTAAAACAATTTCAGTCCCGCATTATCCTCGATCGCAGGCCTCGGCCCTTTTGGTTTTCTCCTCTCTATATTCCAACTCCAAGAACTTTTTAGATCTTTAAAAAATATTTTTAGCTTTAAGCCTGCTTTAATTTGGGCTGATGGGCTTCATTTCTCGTGGGATGGGTGAAAATGGCTTTGCTTTTTCTCTTCCCCTGTTTGCTGGTGGCCGTCTGATTTCTATTTAGTGGATCCGAGGTTAATGGGAGGAGGCACTCCCTTGATGCTCAGGTGCGTTTTTCATTTGGATCCGTAAAAACATTGCCGGAACATGCTCCTCAGACTTCCCTGGCAGTCCAGTAGTTAAGACACCAAACTTCCACTTCAGGGATTATGGGGGTTTGATCCCTGGTTGGGGAAAATCCCACACTCCCCGTGGAGCATGGCCGAAAACAAAAAAAAAAACCCTCCTCAAAAGTGGTTTCAATTTACACCCCCACAGATAGTGGAGGAAAGGACCAATTATCCTGCAGGCTCAATAGCAATTAGGTATTATCAATTTTGAAACATTTTGGGAACATGCCTGATAAAAGTGTTAGTCATTCAGTCATGTCCAACTCTTTGCAACCCCCTGAACTGTAGCCCACCAGGCTCCTCTGTTTATGGGATTTTCCAGGCAAGAATACTGGAGTGGGTTGCCGTTTCCTAACCCAGCTCTCTTACATTGCAGGCAGATTCTTTACCGTCTGAGCCACCAGGGAAGTCCAGACTGATAAAAACCATCTCCTTTAAATTTGTGCCTAATAACTGCGAATTGGAGCATTGTCGGAAGTGTTCAGGATGGGGAAGGGGTACAATGACTCGGCAAATCATTTCAAGGTGGATGGTCCTTAAGGAGTGGTGAGCTCTCTTTTCTAGGGGCTCAGATTGGCATCAGACTCCCTTTTCCTTCCCAGCAAAGCGTCATGTAAATCAAGGGCTATTTTGGAATCCCAGCTGGCGGTGAGTCTAGATCTTTAGAGTGAAGCTGAGACCTCCCTTGTCCTCTCCCTCTCCCCTGCCCTGCCCCAGTCTCCTTGTGTCTCCTGCTTGTCCCTCTACTAGTAAGAAGCAGGAGGGGACGGTGGGGATTATAGCACGTGCCCTGCCATCAGGAGACTCCAGCTCTGTGCTTCCACCAAGAAGCCATCACCAAACTTCTCTGAGCCTCATTTTCTTCAGATATAAAATTGGAAAAAAACATTTTGTACCTCAAAGGACTTTTTCAGTGAACTGGCTGCTGCATGAGTAGACGTACAGTGAATAAGTTCCCGTCTCTCTCTTTATTACTACGTGTCTGGATAGGAACTGGGTACAATATAGGAAGCGTGAATGACCTGACCACTGTTGCAAAATGAGTTAGTGGTAGCAATGGTTTGAAAATATTCTCTCACTCTCGATTGCTCAAAGCCTCATCCCTAACTTTGATTTCTCCAGTTGACTGGCACGCTAAGCTCCTGGGACCCAAGGCCTCAAACCAGAACTCTGGACTCTTGCTTGGGGTTCTTCAGCCAGGCCAGAGAGTTCTGATCACTCTGGGCCTGGGAGAAGGTGGGATGAGGGTGGGAGAGGGGAGACGGTGAGCTGAGTTGCACATCTTTCAAACTTCTTAACGGCTCTGAGAGGAAAAATGGACAGGAATTGTTATCTCCATTTATAGGTGAAGAAAGTGAGGTTTGGTTTAAGAATTAACTTATCCAAGACCATAGGGCCAGTAAGTCTCTTTTTCTCAGCCCAGGAGAGTCTGGGGAAGGCAGGAAGGTGACAGTACTCTCCCCGGAGATCTTTCCAAGGTTATTAGGGATGTTGCTCTAGGACCCTCTGGGGACTCGTGTGTGTGTGTGTGTGCGCGCACTCATGTGCATGCTCAGTTGTGTCCAGTTCTTGGCAATCCCGTGGACTGTAGACTGGGATCCACCTGAAAGTGTTCCCTGACCCCTGGAACTCTCAGTCCCCCAGGTTTCCTGACTCATGGACCATTGCCTTTCTTCCCGCCCTGCAGGGCTTCTTGTAGGAGGAGGAGAGAAGTGTGTGGGAACGAAAAGCAATTCTGATGAGGGTTTGACTCTGCCGTCTTAAGAAGTGTACTCTTCCTGCTTGAGTTAGAAGAGACAGGCTAAGCCGGAGAGGCGGTGGTGATGGTAGAGGTGCTGGTTGTAGTGATGGTGGTGATGGGAGTTGTGGTCATTGAGGTGTTCCTTGTAGTGATGCTGGCGATGGTGGAGGTGTTGGTTGTAATAATGATGATGTTGATAGTGGAGATATTGGTTGTAATGATGGTGGTGGTGGTGGAGGTGCTGGTTGTACTGATGTGGTGTTGGGGTGGGGGAGTGATAGTGGAGGTAATGATCATAGTGGTGGTAGTGATGGTGATGCTGCAGGTGCTGGTTGTAGTGATGGTGGTGATGGGGTGGTGATGCTGGAGGTGATGGAGATGGTTGTGGAATGGCAGTGCTTAGTCCTCTGAATCTGTTACTCAGCACAGTAGCACAGCATCCCAAATCCAACTTCCTCCACTTTTCCTGGGAACCAGGACTTTGATCACGAGAACTGTGCCCAATAGAGTCCCTCGTCCAGGTGGATGGAAAGCTCCGGCTAGGACTTCAGCTACTTGTCTGAAGACCCAGGCCTGGAGCAGGTAGCACTGCAGACGTCAGGCCCAGGAGGATGGGGCAGGGAAAGCCTGCAGATGACCGCTCTGGGGCTAGGTGTGTGTTAGCACCGTGAGAGCCGCAGCGAGAGGATGGATGATAGACTGAGGCCAGACCAGGGTTCGGGGAACTCAGAGATGAAGACCTACTAGGAACAGCCTGTGTTGGGGCTGGCTTGTGGCTTTGCTCCCCTCCAGGGAGCCAACTAAGGCTAGAGACAGGTGTGCAGCTAATGTTAGCAACTGACACTCAAAAAGAAAAAATTTTTTAAAGCCCTGCTTCATAGTGTTTGCTGATTTCCCTTGCAAGCTGCCCACATGTTATCACTGAACTTGGAGTTGGGAAGAGACGTGAGGCAGCAAATATCATCTAGTATATCTCCACCATACCGATAAACAATCTCAAGAGCAGAGATAATAGTAAAGTGTAGTAAAAAATATCCAGAAGTGATTTTTTTGAGTATTTATTACCTTGACTTGTAATGTAATATATTTCATGGTAGTTTCTATGATTTAATTTTTATTTATATTTATTTTTGGTTGTGCTGGGTCTTCACTGCTGCACAGGCTTTCTCTAGTTGCCACAAGCGGGGACTACTCTTATTTCGGTAAGCAGCTTCTCATTGCAACGAATTCCCTTGTTGTGGAGCACAGGCTCTACAGCTCGAAGGACTTAGTAGTTGTGGCTCGTGGGCTTAGTTGCCCTACGGTATGCGGAATCTTCCCCGACCAGGGATCGAACCATGTCCCTTGCACTGGCAGGTGGATTCTTAACCCCTGGACCACCAGGGAAGTCCTGATTTAATTTTTAATTGTTGCTGTCAAACAACTGGCTGGCAGACTTCCTGGACTTCCCCAGCTGGCTCTGGTGAGGATGAGAGCTGGCTCCAGCACACCACTGATGGGTGGCCTTTGCCCAGGAAACGGCTGTCCGGGGGACTGGGGGCCGATGATATTGGTGGGTTTCTCTGTTCTCCCCAGACGGATGTTCCCATTCCTGTCATTTACTGTGGCTGGGCTGGAGCCCACCAGCCATTACCGGATGTTTGTGGATGTGGTCTTGGTGGACCAGCACCACTGGCGGTATCAGAGCGGCAAGTGGGTGCAATGTGGAAAGGCCGAGGGCAGCATGCCAGGTACGTGCCTCCTTGGGAACCGGGGGCATGATTTTTCTCTAAGACTGTGCGCCCCCTGGTGGAGCCAAGAGGAACCCCCCCCAACCCCCTGCCTCTGACTGCTAGGATTTAGTTCTCTAGTTCCACCCCGCCCCATCCAGTCCATCCCACACCCCCCTTCCCCTCCCACTTCTCACTTTAATCCTGTCTTCAGCTCGGTCCTCTGCCCACACCTCCCTCATCCTGCCCCGGCTGTCCTCCCCCTCCATCCTTCTTGCCGTGCCCCTCCGAACAGGCAAAGGAAGCCCCATATGACCAGGGACCTGGTCCCAGGAGCTGCATGCCAAAAAGATATAACTGTCCACAGGGAACCGCCTGTACGTCCATCCAGATTCCCCCAACACCGGAGCCCACTGGATGCGCCAGGAGGTGTCGTTCGGGAAACTCAAGCTCACGAACAACAAGGGGGCTTCCAACAATGTGACCCAGGTGGGACACCTCCCCTCAGGAAAGCCCCCCACCTTTCCCTGTCCCTGAGGCCACAGTGAGTCCTGCAGGCTGATTCTGTTCTATAAGAGTGACCTCTCTCCCTCTCTGACTCTGGTTCTTTCCCACCCACCTTGAGAGGAAGCTGCATCTCAAGGCAGACGGGGGTCACATTCAGGCCAACGTGGGCCAGCCCAGCCTGGGTGTTTCTTCACCGAATCCCAGCTGCAATTGCTAGTATTGGGTATGGAGTCGATACTGGTGGTCCTAGGGAGAGGGTGCAGAGTTTCTTTGAGTTGAGCAAGCCTATTAAAGATGCCCTTATTCCCTGAGAAGCCCTGTTTGTGCTAATACTTTGGTCACAGTGGCCATCTGGAGATAGGAAAGGGGGCAAGAGAATAGCACTGGTGCCCTGAGGAGGTTCAGGACTGAGGTTGGAGGCTTGGGAGAAGTTACATGTTGGCAGGGCAGAACAAGGGTCACAATGACTTCAGGGTCCTTTGTAGCTTGGCCATAGGGTGGACCATAGGTGGGGTGGGGGAGGGAAGGGTTCCTTTGCACTCCCTCCTCCCATGCTCACAGTCATCTCACCCGCCTCAGATGATTGTGCTTCAGTCCCTCCATAAATACCAGCCCCGGCTGCACATTGTCGAAGTCAACGATGGAGATCCAGAGGCGCCCTGCAACACGCACGTCTTCACTTTCCAAGAAACCCAGTTCATTGCAGTGACCGCCTACCAGAACGCCGAGGTGAGGGCTGCCTGGGTGAGGGTAGGCTGAGCCTGGGCAGGTTGGGTGGGAAGAAGGGAAGAACAGGGCCCCTTGACTTCTTGGGAGTGAATTTGGAAGTTCCTCAGCCTCAGACTCAGCACTCAGATGACTGTTTCCCTTCTCTCTAGATTACTCAGCTGAAAATTGATAATAACCCTTTTGCCAAAGGATTCCGGGAGAACTTTGAATCGTAAGTGCCCCTGGATTCAACTCATGTTGGCAGAGGCCTTCCTTGTCTGTCTGGGACTGGAACTCCAGACAAGTGCTCAGCCCTCTCTGCCTCTGCGGTGGGGAAGTGTGCAGTGGGTGCAAAAGGGCAGCGGGCAGGTCAGGAAGGAGGTATGGGGAGGGTCGTGCAGCAGGCAGGCTCCTAACTGACCAGTTCTATTCATGACCCCCTGTCTTTTGCCCCCTGTTTGTTTTTTTTAAAGCATGTATGCATCCGTTGACACCAGCGTCCCCTCCCCGCCTGGACCCAACTGTCAACTGCTCGGGGGAGACCACTATTCCCCTCTCATCCCCAACCAGTATCCCGTCGCCAGCCGTTTCTACCCCGACCTTCCTGGCCAGGCCAAGGATGTGGTTCCCCAGACTTACTGGCTGGGAGCCCCCCGGGACCACAGCTACGAGGCCGAGTTTCGCGCTGTCAGCATGAAGCCTGCATTCCTGCCCTCCGCGCCCGGGCCCACCATGTCCTACTACCGAAGCCAGGAAGCCCTGGCGTCTGGAGCGGGCTGGCCTGTGGGCTCCCAGTACCCTCCCAAGGTGGGCCCAACCAACTGGTTCCACTCCATGCGAACTCTGCCCATGGAACCTGGCCCTGGAGCCTCAGAGGGGCGGGGGCCAGAGGAGCAGGGCTCCCCCTCCCTGTGGACTGACATCGCCCCACTCCGGCCAGAGTCCAGCAACTCAGGACTGGGCGAAGGAGACTCTAAGAGGAGGCGTGTGTCCCCCTATCCTTCCAGCGGTGACAGCTCCTCTCCTGCGGGGGCCCCTTCTCCTTTCAATAAGGAAACTGAAGGCCAGTTTTATAACTGTTTTTCCAATTGAGCAGATGACGTGAAAAGAAAAGGAAGAGCGTCGTTGGGTTGAGACCACAAACTCAGGACTGAGCTGTCCCCAGCTGCTTCTGTCCTGTCTCCTTTTGTAGTTGGTTGAGGAAGAGAGGGGCCAAGAAGGATTCTGAGGTTCGCCTGCTGTCTCCTGGCCCACCGGGAAACCTGTGAGGACTGTCCTCTGCCCCAACTACAGTCATATACCTGGTGCTGCTTCTGGCTGTGGGTTCCCAGCTGGAGAACATAAAATGGACCACGGAAGGTCTGGGACACAAAAGAGCTTCCTCTCTTCTGCAGGTTGGGGTTGGGCTTGGGGGTGGGGGTGTCAGGGTCAGGTGGGATGGCCCAGCTGGAGACTCAGATCTCTTCCTCTGTAGAGTAACTGTCAGCATTTTCATTTCTGTGTGTGTTAATCCCTGATATGGAAATAAAGACATGTGGATTTTGTAAGTCAGCCAGCCAGGGTCAGGGAGAGGACCCGAGTGACTTTGAACAACTGGCCTGGGCCCCACCCTCTTAGACACAGTGGAGTCCTGAGGAAGGGGCTGGCAAGGGGGTGGGGATTGTGCATGACTCAAGAAGCAAAGTCTTGAGATTTCCCAAGTGGCTCGGTGGTAAAGAATCTGCCTGACAGTGCAGAAGACACAGGGTTTAATCCCTGACCCGGGAAGATCTCACATGCCATGGGGCAACTAAGCCCGTGCCCCACAACCATTGAGCCTGTGTCCTGGAGCCCGGGAGCTGAACCTGCTGAGCCCACGTGCTGCAGCTGCTGAACCCAGCGAGCCTAGAGCCTGCGCTCTGAAACAAAAGACGCCGCCTCAATGAGAAACCTACATCCCACAGCTAGAGAGTAGCCCCACAAGTAGGGAAATGCTCCGCACAGCACTGAAGACCCAGCACAGCCAAAAATAAATAAATAAACTAATTTTTTCATTTTGAAAAAGAGCACTGACTTGCCAAGGGGACAGGGGATGGTGTGTAAGGATGCATTTTTCTTTTTTGGGAAACAGGGGAGGCTATTTATTGTACAGAGAGTGGTGTCCAGATATATTACTTTTGTCTTCATCACTTTCTGGAAATAAACACAAAACTGTCAAGCGTGTCCTGCTTTGATACCTGGGTGGGGAACACAGGCAGGGACTCTGCTGGGAACTACAGCTGTACCCAAACTATTCTCTCTGCTCTAGAACAGAACTTGAAGTTCCGAAGACCCTCCTAGAAACTAGAGGTGATTTCACTCAGGATAAACTGAATTAGAGCAATTCTGCATGTCCTGCCTTGGTGCTCAGGTTGATGGCTGATGCCACCTCTTAAGGTATCTTGGGATACCCTGACTGTAGAGCTGGATGTGAGGGCAAGACCAGAGGGTGGGGGCTCTGCAGAAAAAGATGACACTTGATTTTTCTGTGCATTTCTGGCAGCTTGGGATCTCCATCTTCATCTTGGGGTTGTTCAAAGATTAAGGAGTAAATGTAAATAGGACCACATGAAATTGCTGTTTTCATAGGTCAAGAACAGCCAAATACTGGCAGTTTCATTTTATCCAACCTAGTATATGTAATGAGTTAAAACAGTGCCAGAAAAACAGTAAGCCCTCAAGGTGTAAACTATTATCATTGTCAATATTATCATCCTGTAGCTGTTTCTCTCTCTCCTTGAAAACATACTGAATTGTGGTTGTAAAATGATACATGCTTCTTTTAAAGAATTAAAGCATTGTGGAGAAGTATGAAGACAACAATAAATTATCTTAACTCTTACTGCCCATCAATAATTATCACTAACAATAGATGGATTAGATAGACAGAAATATATTTACGATATTGGAATCATACTGAAAATGCTTTTTTTTCTTAATGAAAACTATCAAATTTTCATTAACAGAAGCTAATGATAATGATAATAACAACCCACCAAGCAAACCATCAAGACCCCCCCCAAACTCTCAAATGAGTGAAGAGAATTGCTGAACTCAAAATAAGTCTTCCTTCAAGATGAGAAATATCTCTTGAAAGAGCATGCAAAGGTTAAAAAAGGAGCTTAATAGTAAAAGGTCAGAGTTACTATGTTTGCCTCACCCCAGTCCAGAGTATACCATTCTAATGTGGGAACAGTGTTACAGGCTTTGGGGTGGTGTTCCAGTTCTGTTCAGAGCCTGGAAAATTTTGCTTGTTTCATCGCTCACATGGACTCTTACTGGTCTCTGCCCAGAGGTAATTTTCATTACCGTCTAGTCAGAAGAAGGAAAAGATAAGGGGACAGTCATATCCTTGGTTCCATCTTCTTTGGATTTGGAAGTTCATCTTTTTAAAATGACATGAGGAAGTCAGCCATATTGCACTCTGTGAATACAGATTAATTCTTCACTTGCCCTACCCCTTGCCTCTCACTCTTTGGAGTTAATGATATTAAGTTGAGCTTATTTCTTTTTGGGGGGAACTCTGGTGGGTAGTTACAATAGTTTTCTCCCTCACTATTTTTAAATAGTTTTGGTTTACGTCATTATATGAAGTGAAGGGAGTTGTGATCAAGTCATACTCTTTTGTCTTCTTCTGGAAGTCTGGTTACAGATGTTTTGATGCTTTGTTATTTGACTCACAAAAGTTCATTACTAGTATTTCTTCACTGTTAGATGAACCTTCCCAAATATTATATATTTTCCAAAATATATTTGTTTACTTTACTGAAAGTATATGAATTCACATACACAGAGTTGTTAGCCAATGTAATGCATTTTACCTTATCAGTCTGACTACCCTGGTGATCCAGTGGTTAGGACTCCACACTTCCAGTGCAGGGGGAACTAAGACCCCCACATGCCATGCACGATATATGAGAGCTGGACGTGACTGAGGACACACATGCACACGTGTGGTGCATTAGGCCCTAAGTCGTGTCCAGTTTCTTGCAGCCCCAAGGACTGTGGCCCAGCAGGCTCCTCTGTCCATGGGGTTTCCCAGGCAAGAATACTGGAGGAGGTCACCATTTCCTTCTGTAGGGGATGGCAGATTCTGTACCACAGCACCATATGGGAAGCCCTAGGTATGTTGTTGTTGAGTCACTAAGTTGTGTTCGACTCTTTGTGACCCCATGACCTGCAGCACACCAGGCTTCCCTGTCCTTCACTATCTCCCAGAGTTTCCTCAAATTCATGCCCATTGAGTCAGTGATGCTATCTAACCATCTCATCCTCTGCAGCCCTCTTCTCCTTTTGCCGTCAGTCTTTCCCAGGATCGAGGTCTTTTCCAATGAGTCAGCTCTTCGCATCAGGTGGCCAAAGTATTGGAGCTTCAGCTTCAGCATCAGTCCTTCCAATGAATATTCAGCACTGATTTCCCAAGATTGACTGATTTGATTTCCTTGCAGTCCAAGGGACTCTAAAGAGTCTTTTACAGCACCACAGTTCAAAAGCATCAATTCTTTGGTGCTCAGCTTTCTCTATGGTCCAACTCTCACATCTGTACGTGACTCCTGGAAAAACCAAAGCTTTGACCATATGGACCTTTGTCAGTAAAGTGATATCTTTGTGAATATACTCTAGGTATGTCATAGCTTTCCTTCCAAGGAAATCTTTTAATTTCATGGCTGCAGTCACCATCTGCAGTGATTTTGAAGCTCAATAAAACAAAATCTGTCACTGCTTCCACTTTTTCCCCTTCTATTTGCATGAAGTGATAGGATCAGATGCCATGATAACCAGCTTTTTCATTCTCCTCTTTCATCCTCATCAAGAGGCTCTTCAGTTTATCTTCACTTTCTGCCATTAGAGTGATATCATCTGTATATCTGAGGTTGTTGATATTTCTCCTAGCAATCTTTATTGCAGCTTGTGATTCATCCAGCCCAGCATTTCACATGATATGTGTGTGTGTGTGTGTATATATATATATACATATATATATATATGTATGTATGTATAGATGCGTGCTAAGTTGCTTCAGTCGTGTCCAACTCTGTGCAACCCTATGAACTGTAGCCCACCAGGCTTCTTTGTCCATGGGATTCTTCAGGCAAAAATCCTGGAATGGATTGCCATGCCCTCTTTGAGGGGATCTTCCCAACCCAGGGATGGAACCCGCATCTCCTGCATTGACAGGCAGGTTCTTTACACTAGCGCCACATGGGAAGCCTCTATTAATTTGCTAATGTTTGCTTTGTTTTTATTTGACTTCATCTAGTAAGTTTTCTTTTTCAGTTGATAAGGTTTTAGTTTCATTTTTGTTGTAGTTATGTCTGTCTTAAGCTGCAAACAAACAAATTTAAAAATAATCTTTTTATAATTTTATTTAAAATGCTTATTTATTTTTGGCTATGCTGGATCTTCGTTGCTGCATGGCTTTTCTCTAGTTGGGGTGAGTGGGGGCTACCCTACAGCTGCAGTTCAAGGGCTTCTCACTGTAGTAGCTTCTCTTGTTGCGGAGCACAGGCTCTAGGGCTTGTGGGTTTCTATAGTTGTGGCTCCCAGGCTTTAAAGAACAGGCTCAGTAGCTGTGGCCCATGGGCTTAGTTGCTCTAAGGCATATGGGATCTTCCTGGATCAGGGATCCAACCCATGTCTGCTGCATTAACACGCAGATTCTTTACCACTGAGCCACCAGGGAAGCCTACAAAATCAAATTTTAGGACTCAAAATATTTTCTATTTATTTATAAATATAATGATTACATTAACTCATCACACAACTTAAGGACTAAACAATAATAACACAGCTAGCTATATATTACCCCATCCTATCTCCTGTCTTTTCCTTATGGATAACCAGAACCTTGAATTTTGGGCTTCCCTGGTGGCTCAGTGGTAAAGAATCTGCCTGCAAGGCAGGAGACCAGGGTTCAATCCCTGGGTTGGGAAGGTCCCATGGAAGAGGGCATGGAAACCCATTCTAGTGCTCTTGGCTGGAGAATTCCATGGACAGAGGAGCCTGGAGGGCTACAGTCCATAGGGTTGCAGTGTTGGACACAGCTGAAGCGACTAAGCAGCTAGCAGCAACCTTGAATTTAATGATCATCCTTTTCTTGCTTTTTAAAATTAACACTTTATATATCTAATTATTGTTATTTAGTTTTTTGTTGTTTTGAACTTTATAATATATATAGTATATATCTTTATATTATCTTTTTATGCAAGAACATGGAATATTTCTTTCTTCCTTTATTTATTTATTAAAAATTTTTTTGGCCATGCTAAGGGACAAGTGGGATCTTAGTTCCTCAACCAGGGATCAAACCCTTGCCTTCTCCAGTGGAAGTGCAAAGTCTTAGCCAGTGGACTGCCAGAAAAGTCCCTCTTTGTTTATTTAGGTCATCATTAAGATCTCTCTCTCAGTAAAGCTTTATGATTTCTAAGTATAGATTTGAATATCTTTTATTAGTCTTAGGTATTAAGTTTTTTTCTCTGTAAAAAGCATCTTTTAAAAATATATATTTCCTAATTGTTACTGGTGTGTAGAATTATAATTAATTTTTGTGTGCTGATGATAAGATCCAGCCATCTTGCTAAGCTCATTATTTTTTAGTGGTTTGCCGTAAATTCATTACTTTCTCTATGGGCAACCTGGTTATTTCAAGTAATGAGAACGTTATTCCCTCCTTTTGAATCATTATCCTTCTAATTTTTTCTTCTCATCCTATCGTACCAGCCAGAACTACAACTGCTAGCTCCTTGCCTTCAGTAGAATGATTTCCCCCTATTTACTTCACTTTTCCCCTTAATGCTGGTTTGGTATTTCTGTAACCTAGTTCTCTCATTTTAATGGTATCTCTAGACATTTTAGATGCACGTTTAATCTAACAACTTAATGTTGAATGATATTCTGCCCTCCATTCTGGTCAATAAAACAATTTTAGATCACTTTGTTGTTGTTCAGTCTAAGCCATGTCTGACTCTTTGTGAAAGTCGCTCAGTCATGTCTGACTCTTTGTGACCCAATGGACTGTAGCCTGCAAGCCTCCTCTTTCCATGGAATTCTCCAGGCAAGAGTACTGGAGTAGGTAGCTGTTGCCTTCACCATGAAATCTTCCCAACCCAGGGATTGAACCCAGGTCTCCTGCATTGCAGACGGATTATTTACTGTCTGAGCCACCAAGAAAGCTCTAGCAATACTGGCGTGGGTAGCCTCTCTTCCCCAGGGGATCTCCCCAACCCAGGAACCAAACCAGGGTCTCCTGCAATGCAGGCAGAATCTTTACCAACTGAGCTACTAGGGAAGCCCGACTCTTCGCCACCCCATAAACTCCAGCACACCAAGCTTCCCTGTCCTTAACTATTTCCCGGAATTTGCTCAAACTCATGTTTAGGTCACTTCAGCTCTGCTCTTACCCCTCTGATTCACTATTGCCTTTGCCCCCCAACTTACTGATTTTGACATTTCAGTTGTGTAGTTTTTCATTCCCCACAGATTAGACTCCTGTATTATTTTACCAAGACAGTACTTGTTTGGGCTTACTTTTATGTTACTATTCATTTGTTCATTTTTCCTTTTAGCATTTCTACCTTTTTCTGATAAAAAGTGTCAGACTTTATTTTGGGGGGCTCCAAAATCACTGCAGATGGTGACTGCAGCCATGAAATTAAAAGACGCTTACTCCTTGAAAGAAAAGTTATGACCAACCTAGATAGCATGTTGAAAAGCAGAGACATTACTTTGCCAACAAAGGTCCATCTAGTCCAGGCTATGGTTTCCAGTGGTCATGTATGGATGTGAGAGTTGGATTGTGAAGAAGGCTGAGCGCCGAAGAATTGATGCTTTTGAACTGTGGTGTTGGAGAAGATTCTTGAGAGTCCCCTGGACTCCAAGGAGGTTCCACCAGTCCATTCTGAAGGAGATCAGCCCTGGGATTTCTTTGGAAGGAATGATGCTGAGGTTGAAACTCCAGTACTTTGGCCACCTCATGAGAAGAGTTGACTCATTGGAAAAGACTCTGATGCTGGGAGGGACTGGGGGCAGGAGGAGAAGGGGAGGACAGAGGATGAGATGGCTGGATGGCATCACTGACTCGATGGACGTGAGTCTGAGTGAACTCCGGGAGTCGGTGATGGACAGGGAGGCCTGGGGTGCTGCGATTCATGGGGTCGCAAAGAGTCAGACACAACTGAGCGACTGAACTGAACTGAACTGAACCTTTTTCTGGGATTATTTTCCTACTTCTTGAGCTAAATCCTTTGTATGTTCTTTTAGAGAGAGTCTCTTTGTAAACTCCACATGTGCTCGTTTCTTATAAAAATCCTTGGTTTTACCTGCACTAATAAATGAGATTTGCTGAGAAGATGATTTTAAATGCTTAGTAATTTTCTTCTTACCATTTAATACAAGTTATTCCACCATATTCTAGCTTTTGTAGCTGTTTGTGAAATCTGATGCTATTCTAATTGCCATTCTTTCATAGGTCATCTGTCTTTTTCTTTCTGCTTTCTAGATCTTCTATTTATGTTTGATGTCCAAAATATTCACTATAATGTTACAAGTTATAAATTTATTTTTCTTGCTCATTTTTAGGATATTTTGTGCTTCTGGATCTGTGCGCTCATGGTTTTCATCAGTTCTAAAAGTTCTCAGTCAACTATAATTTTCTAGTTGAAATATAGTTGATTTATATTATTTCATTATCCCTTAAATATTGCTTCATTCCATTCTCTTTAATTTCACCCTTTGGGACTTCAATCAGATAGATGTCAGACATTTTTATTCTATTATTATTCATGCCACACAACTCTGTGTTATATTTTTCCCTTGCCTTTCTTTGCTGAATTCTGGATAAATTACTGGGATATATTTTTAAGTTGAAGTCTACTTTCAACTGTATCAAATATGCTGATTGATTAGCCCATCCATTGAGGGCTTTTTTCCCCACAGTTTACAAAAGACTTTCTGTAAGTATTTTATATCTCCATTGCTTTACTTCAAAGTTATACTTTGCATTTTTATAGTTTTTTATTTTTTCCAATCTGTACAATCCTGATGATTTTCTGTTTTATAATTTCCTTATAATTGCCTTTTTTTGTTTCTGTAAACATTCTTTACACAGTCATTCTGCATTTTATATTTGAAATTTTCCACATCTGTTGTCTTGGTGAGGGTGGTGGTAGGGATACTGCCTAGATATGTTGTTTCCTCAGGTCCTCACTCATAGTGTGTTTTTGCACGCTTGATGGTCTTTGTAAGGTCATGTTTGACTTTTAAACCATGCAAATCTAATAAGACTAACTTGGGGAAACTTTCTTCCACAGGTGTTGCCTCTCATTCAACAGATGTGGAACACCAAGTAGCGGCTGGACTTTTCTTTCCAGCAATAAAGTTCTATTTCTTGGCTAAGGGCTCCAAAAGAGTGAGACAGAAGCTTCCAGACCACTAAGAGCCAAGCCTGAGACTGGGACGGCATCACTCACACTGCATTCTATTGGTTAAGACCAGACCGTATACAAGAGCAAGGAAAACTATTTCCTCTCAGGGTGGGAAAGTAACGTGTGGTGCCTAGTTGTTCTCTTGGAATCTTTCCTTCACCATCAGTCTGAGAACTCCTTTCTTGTCTCTCTGGTGTTGGATCTCCTGTCTCCTGGATCGCGTCTTTCCATTTCATTGTTTATTCTGTTATTTTACTGAAGGGCCTTTTTTATTCTGAAGGAGTTTTATGACGCGCAGGAGGTAAACTAACATGTTCGACATGTCTGGAAACGTCTTTATTTCACTTGCATGTCTGGCTGGTGGCTTGGCTGGATATAAAAGCCTCAGTTGGGAATAGTTTTCTCTCGAAATTGCCGAGGCATGTTTCCATTTTCTTTCAGTTTTCAGTATTGCTCTAAAGAAGTCTGATGCCATTTCAATTCATGATCCTTTGTGTTGGGTTTTTGGGTCCTCTCTTTATCCCCAGGGTTTTGAACATTCTAGATTATATTTGTTGGTTGGAAGCCTTTTTTTGGTCTTTTATTCTGGGGCATTCAATGAGACCTACCAATTCAGAGACTCTGGTCTTCATTCTTAGAAAATTTCCCTTCTATCCATTCTTTTTTGGTTCTCAATGTCTTAATCATATGGTAGATGTCCAAGGTGATTCTCTAATTTTATTTCCTAACTTTGATCCTTTTTCTTTCTATTAGTATTTCAAGTGAGCTTCTAGTCTTTATCTTCTGATTCTGTTATTGACTTTAAAATTTCTCTTATCTTGTTTTGAATTCTACAAACTCTCTTGTCTTCCAAAAGTTTTTATAGCACCTTATATTTGTCTTAGGGGTAAAATATCTTTTCATATCGCTAAACATAGTGATTAGAAGATGCAGATTTTTTTCCCTTGCCTCTTGCAATGTATCTTTTTTTTTTTCTCCAAAACTCTTTTTTTCTGCTTATTTATTTTAGACTCTTTTTCATAGGGGAGGCTTGGCTCAAATATTTAGTAATCCTTGACTGTGTTTGAGAACAAAGCACTATAAAGATAATAATTTTAAAGAGAAGCAGGCACTGAAGCTTACATGAAAGCACTTGTGTGTTCATGTTGCTGTTGTTGTTTAGTAGTAGCTAAGTCATGTCTGACTCTTTTGCAACTCCATGGACTGTAGCCCACCAGGCTCCTTCTCTCCTTGGAATTTCCCAGGCAAGAATACTGGAGTGGGTTGCCATTTCGTGGAGAAGGGATTAATCAAGCCCTTTAATAAAAGGGCTTCATTTCAGGGTTAGGTTGGGGACCTGACAATGGTGTGCTGGAGCTGGCTTATCCGTTCAGTTCAGTTGCTCAGTCGTGTCCGACTCTTTGCGACCCCATGAATCACAGAACGCCAGGCTTCCCTGTCTATCACCAACTCCCGGAGTTCACTCAGACTCACGTCCATCGAGTCAGTGATGCCATCCAGCCGTCTCATCCTCTGTCGTCCCCTTCTCCTCCTGCTCCCAATCCCTCCTAGCATCAAAGTCTTTTCCAATGAGTCAACTTTTCACATGAGGTGGCCAAATTGCAAAAGCCGAATGGGTACACATATCCCAGCTCTGCATTCAGCAGCATGAAGTTGGTAACTTGAAATTGTCTATGGGAATATTTATACCCAGAAAATCAGCAAATGCTACAAGCAAGGGCACACCTCCTCCCAAATTGTTGGCTGTTGAACATTTACTGCCATATCACTAGGTTGGGAACCTCACAGTGAAACCTGAGAGGCACGTCCAGAGGTCTTTTCTCCAAAGATACCATTCAATTCTCCAAAGGAGACTCAATTTTTTGCATGGTTGACAGCATTCCAGGAGTAGAATATAAGAAGAGAAATTAGAGGTCCAATTTTTTCTTTTATAAATTTTCATTTAAACTTTCTGCTTTCAGCTTTGCCTCACTCACCCTGCCACCTACTTTAGTATCCCCAAGTCCCATGTCTCTTCTCACTTTATTCAGAGAACAACACTCTGTTCTTTCAGGTGGTGGTAGATATCTTGATACTCATGATTTCAGACTTTTAGCCCATTCACTAATTTTCAGTTCCTTGCCTTAACTCCACCTGCCTGATATACTCCCAAGTCCTGAGCTTCTTAAGGGTTGCATGCCTGCTTCAGTCGTGTCTGACTTTTTGTGACCCTATGAACTACAGTCCCACCAGGCTCCTCTGTCCATGGGATTCTCCAGGTAAGAATGCTGGAGTGGGTTGCCATGTCCTCCTCCAGGGGATTTTCTGGACCCAGGGATTGAACCTGAGTCTCTAATGCCTCCTGCATTGGCAGGCAGGCTCTTTACCACAAGTGCCACCTGGGAAGCCCTTCTTAAGCGTTGCTGGGCTGGGCTTCATCGCTCAGCTGTGTCCAACTCTTTGCTACCCCATGGACTGTAGCCTGCCAGGCTCCTCTGGCCCTGGGGATTCTTAAGGCAAGAATACTGGTGTGCGTTGCCATGCCCTCCTCCAGGGGATCTTCCCAACCCAGGGATCGAACTCAGGTCTCCCACATTGCAGGTGGGATCTTTATCATCTGAGCCACCAGGGAAGCCCTTCTTAAGGGTTATTGGTTGGTAAATCAGTTCACCCTTGTTGATTCTGTTTGGAGGCATTTCAGGTGTGGCTACATTTCAGTTTGTTGCTCCCTCTTGCTTAATCGGATACTGGACTGCAAGGAGATCAAGCCTGTCAATCAGAAAGGAAATCAGTCCTGAATATTCATTGGAAGGACTGACGCTGAAGCTGAAGCTGATGCTCCAATACTTTGGCCACCTGATGTGAAGAACTAGCTCATTGGAAAAGACCTTGACACTGTTTATAATAGCCAGGACATGGAAACAACCTAGATGTCCATCAGCAGATGAATGGATAAGAAAGCTGTGGTACATATACACAATGGAGTATTACTCAGCCGTTAAAAAGAATTCATTTGAATCAGTTCTGATGAGATGGATGAAACTGGAGCCAATTATACAGAGTGAAGTAAGCCAGAAAGAAAAACACCAATACAGTATACTAACACATATATATGGAATTTAGGAAGATGGCAATGACGACCCTGTATGCAAGACAGGAAAAAAGACACAGATGTGTATAACGGACTTTTGGACTCAGAGGGAGAGGGAGAGGGTGGGATGATTTGGTAGAATGGGAATTCTAACATGTATACTTGTCATGTAAGAATTGAATCGCCAGTCCATGTCTGACGTAGGGTGCAGCATGCTTGGGGCTGGTGCATGGGGATGACCCAGAGAGATGTTGTGGGGAGGGAGGTGGGAGGGGGGTTCATGTTTGGGAACGCATGTAAGAATTAAAGATTTTAAAATTTAAAAAATAAATAAATAAATAATAAAAAAAATAAAAAGAAAAGACCTTGATGTTGGGAAAGATTGAAGGCAGGAGGAGAAGACAACGACAGAGGACGAGATGGTTGGATGGCATCACTGACTCAATGGACATGAGTTTGGGTAAACTCTGGGAGTTGGTGATGGGCAGGGAGGCCTGGCATGCTGCAGTCCATGGTGTCACAAAGAGTTGGACATGACTGAGCGACTGAGCTGGGATGCCTCTATTTTCTATATTCCAAAAATTTGCTGAAATTTATTGTCTGCTTCCTTTACCTCTGGCGCTTCTGCGGTTTTGTACATTAGGAAGATTCTTCTATTATCATTTTGGTACTCAATAAAAAATTTAATTTAAAGATAGTTGATGTACAATATTATGTTAGTTTCAGATGGACTACAGAACAATTTGACATTTACATATATTATGAAATGATGGCCACAATAAGTCTAGTAACCATCTGTCCCTAAAGTTATTACAATTTATTGACCATATTCTGTGCTGTATATTATATTTCCATGATTTATCTGATATGTAATTGGAGATTTCTGCCTTTTAATCTCCTTCATCTATTTTCTCTACTCTCTGCCCTCTCCCTTCTGGCAACCACCTGTTTTTTGCTCTGCATCTGAATCTGTTTTTGCTTTGTTTTATTTATTTTGTCTTTTAGTTTCCACATATAAGTGAGATAATGTAACATCGTCTTTCTCTGTCTAATTTCACTTAGCACTGCTCCTGTTGTGGCTCAGTCGCTCAGTCATGTCCGACTCTGTGCTAACCTATGGACTTCAGCACGCCAGGCTTCCCTGTCCTTCACTATCTCCTGGAGCCTGCTCAAACTCATGCTTCCTGAGTCGGTGATGCCCTCCAACCATCTCATCCTCTGTTGTCCCCTTCTGCTCCTGCCTTCAATCTTTCCCAGCATCAGGGTCTTTTCCAATGAGACGATTCTTCCCATCAGGTGGCCAAACTATTGGAGTTTCAGCTTCAGCATCAGTCCTTCCAGTGAATATTCAGGACTGATTTCCTTTGATTGACTGGTTTGATTTCCTTGCAGTCCAAGGAACTCTCAAGAGTCTTCTTTAACACCACAGTTCAAAAGCATCAAGTCTTCAGTGCTCAGCTTTCTTTATGGTCCAACTGTCATATCCATATGTGACTACTGGAAAAACCATAGCTTGGACTAGATGGACATTTGTCAGCAAAATAATGTCTGTTTTATAACATGCTGTCTAGTTTGGTCATAGCTTTTCTTCAAAGGAGCAGAGTCTTTTCATTTCATGGTTGCAGTCACCATCTGCGGTGATTTTGGAGCCCAAGAAAAGAAAGTCTGCAAATTGTTTCCCCATCTATTTGCCATGAGGAGATGGGACCAGACGCCATGATCTTCATTTTTTGAATGTTGAGTTTTAAGCCAGCTTTTTCACACTCCTCTTTCATTTTCATAAGAGGCTCTTTTGTTCCTCTTCATTTTCTGCCATAAGGGTGGTGTCATATGCATATCAAGGTTATTGTTATTTCTCTCAGCAATCTTGATTCCAGCTTGTGCTTCATCCAGCCCAGCGTTTCTCATTACGTACTCTGCATATAAGTTAAATAAGCAGGGTGACAATAGACAGTCTTGACGTACTCCTTTCCCTATTTGGAACCAGTCCGTCGTTGTTTCATGTCCAGTTCTAACTGTTGCTTCTTGATCGGCATACAGAGCTCTCAGGAGGCAGGTGAGGTGGTCTGGTATTTCCATCTCTTTAAGAATTTTCTAGAATAGCATTGAAACATGTATATTATTATATGTGAAACAGGTTGCCAGTCCAGGTTCGATACATGAGACAGGGTGCTCAGGGCTGGTGCACTGGGATGACCCTGAGGGATGAGATGGTGAGGGAGGTGGGAGGGGGGTTCAGGATGGTGAACACATGTATACCCATGGCTGATTCATGTCAATGTATGGCAAAAACCACTACAATATTCCAAAGTAATTGGCCTCCAATTAAAATAAATAACTTAAAAAAATTCATGTAGCAAAAAAAAGAAGAAACAAGAATTTTTCACAGTTTGTTGTGATCCACACAGTCAAAGGTTTTGGTGTAATCAATAGAGCAGAAATAAATGTTTTTCTGGAACTCTCTTGCTTTTTCTGTGATCCAGCGGATGTTGGCAATTTGATCTCTCGTTCCTCTGCCTTTTCTAAATCCAGCCTGAACATCTGGAAGTTCTCTGTTCACATACTGTTGAAGCCTAGCTTGGAGAATTTTGAGCATTACTTTGCTAATGTATGAGATGGGTGCAACTGCACAGTAGTTTGAACATTCTTTGGCATTGCCTTTCTTTGGTATTGGAATGAAAACTGACCTTTTCCAGTCCTGTGGCCACTGCTGAGTTTTCCAAATATGCTGGCATATTGAGTGCAGCACTTTAACAGCATCAACTTTTAGGATTTGAAACAGCTCAACTGGAATTCCATCATCTCCACTAGCTTTGTTCGTAGTGATGCTTCCTAAGGCCCACTTGACTTCACACTCAGGATGTCTGGCTGTAGGTGAGTGATCACATCGTTGTGGTCATCTGGGTCATTCAGATCTTTTTTGTACAGTTCTTCTCTGTATTCTTGCCACCTCTTCTTAATATCTTCTACTTCTGTTAGGTCCATACTGTTTCTGTCCTTTATTGTGCCTATCTTTGCATGAAATGTTCCCTTGATATCTCTAATTTTCTTGAAGAGATCTCTAGTCTTTTTCCATTCTATTGTTTTCCTCTATTTCTTTTCATTGATCACTGAGGAAGACTTTCTTATCTCTCCTTGCTATTCTTTGAAACTCTGAATTCAGATGGATGTATCTTTCCTTTTCTCCTTTACTTTTAGCTTCTCTCCTTTTCTCAGCTATTTGTAAGGCCTCCTCAGACAACCATTTTGCCTTTTTGCATTTTTCTTGGCAATAGTCTTAATCAATGTCTCCTGTACATAGTTCTTCAGGCACTCTGTCTATCAGATCTAATCCCTTGAATCTATTTGTCACTTCCACTATATAATCATAGGGATTTGATTTAGGTTGTACCTGAATCGTCCAATGGTTTTCCCTACTTTCTTCAGTTTAAGTCTGAATTTCGCAATATCTGAGCCACAGTCAGCTACTGGTCTTGTTTTTGCTGACTGTATAGAGCTTTTCCATTTTCAGTTGCAAATAATATAATCAATCTGATTTCAGTATTGACCATCTGGTGATATCCATGTGTAGAGTTGTCTCTTGTGTTGGAAGAGGGTGTTTGCTATGACCAGTGTGTTCTCTTGGCAAAACTGTTAGCCTTTGCCCTGCTTCATTTTGCACTCCAAGACCAAACTTGCCTGTTACTCCTGTTACTCACTTAACTTCCTACTTTTGCATTCCAGTCCCCTATGATGAAAAGAATATCTTTTTTTGGTGTTAGTTCTAGAAGGTCTTGTAGGTCTTCATAGAACTGTTCAACTTCAGCTTCTTTGGCCTTAGTGGTTGGGGCATAGACTTGGATTACTGTGATATTGAGTGGTTTGCCTTGGAAACAAACAGAGATCATTCAGTTATTTTGGAGACTGTGCCCAAGTACTACATTTCAGACTCTCTTGTTAACTATGAGGGTTACTCCCTTTCTTCTAAGGGATTCTTGCCCACAGTAGTAGATATAATGGTCATCTGAATTAAATTCACCCTTTCTGGTCCATTTTAGTTCACTGATTCCTAAAATGTCGATGCTCACTCTTGCCATCTCCTGTCTGACCACTTCCAATTTACCTTGATTCATGGACCTAACACCACCACTAAGGTCCATCTAGTGAAGGCTATGGTTTTTCCAGTAGTCATGTACGGATGTGAGAGTTGGACTATAAAGAAAGCTGAGTGCAGAACAATTGATACTTTTGAACTGTGTTGGAGAAGACTCTTGAGAATCTGTTGGACTGCAAGGAGATCCAACCAGTCCGTCCTAAAGGAGATCAGTCCTGGGTGTTCATTGGAAGGATTGATGTTGAAGCTGAAACTCCAGTGTTTTGGCCACCTCATGCAAAGAGCTGACTCATTTGAAAAGACTCTGATGCTGGGAAAGATTGAGGGCAGGAGAAGGGGACGACAGAGGATGAGATGGTTGGATGCCATCACTGACTCAATGGACATGAGTTTGGGTAAACTCCAAGAGCTGGTGAAGGACAGGGAGGCCTGCTGTGCTGTGGTTCATAGGGTCACAAAGAGTCAGACACAACTGAGCAACTGAGCTGAACTGAATGGACCTAACATTCCAGGTTTGCATGTAACATTGTTCTTTACAGCATCAAACTTTACTAGTCACATCCACAACTGGGTGTTATTTTCACATTGGCTCAAACTCTTCATTCAATCTGGAGTTATTTTCCAGTTGCATATTGGGCATCGACCAACCTGGGGAGTTCATCTTTCAGTGTCATATCTTTTTACTTTTTCATATTGTTCATGGTCTTCTAAAGGCAAGAATACTGAAGTGGTTTGCCATTCCCTTTTCCAGTAGACCAGGTTTTGTCAGAACTCTCCACCATGACCCGTCCATCTTGGGGGGCCCTGCACAGCATGGCTCACAGTTTCATTGAGTTAGACAGGGCTGTGATCCATGTGATCAGTTTGGTTAGTTTTCTGTAATTGTACTTTGATGTACTCTGTAGAAAAGTTACATAAGCAGGGTGACAGTATACAGCCTTGACGTACTCCTTTCCCACTTTGGAACAGTCCACTGTTCTAGTTAGAACATGTCTGGTTCTAACAGTTGTTTCTTGTCCTGCATACAGGTTTCTCAAGATGCAGGTAAGGTGGTCTGGTATTCCCATCTCTTTAAGAATGTTCCACAGTTTGTTGTGATCCACAAAGTCAAAGGATTTAGTGTAATCAATGAAGCAGAAGTAGATGTTTTTCTGAAATTTTCTTGCTTTTTCTGTGATTCAGCAGGTGTTGGCAATTTGATCTTTGGTTCCTCTGCCTTTTCTAAATCCAGGTTGTACATTTGTAAGTACTCAGTTGTCATACTGTTCACTTAGCGTAATACCCTCTAGATCCATAAGTGTGGTCAGAAATGTCAAGATTTCATTTTTAATGGTCAGATAATATTCCATTGCATAAATATACCACATCTTTATTCATTCATTTATTGATGGGCACTTAGATTGCTTCCATATCTTGGTTATTGTAAATAATGTTTCAATGAAAGTGTATCTTTTCAAATGAGTATTGTTGCTTTCTTTGGGTAAATATCTAAAAATGAAATTGCTGAATCCTATGGAAGTTCTATTTTTAAAAGAGCCTCCAGTGTTTTCCATAGTGACTGCAGCAATTAACAATGTCACCAACAGTGCACAAGTTCTTTTTTCTCCACATCCTCACCAACACTTGTTATTTATTGTCTTTTTGATGAAAGCCACTCTGACATGTGTGAGATAGTATCTCACTGTGGTTTTGATTTGCATTTCTCTGATGATTAGTGATCTTTTTAATGTCTGTTGGTTGTTTGTATGCCTTCTTTGGAAAAATGTCTATTCAAATCTCTGCCAAATTTAAAATTGGCTGTTTTATTGATGTTGAGTTGTATGAGTTCTTTCCATATTTTGAGTATTATCAGATATATCATTTGTAAATATCTTCTCCCATTCTGTAGACTTCCTTTTTGTTTTGTTGATAGTTTCCTTTGCTGTGCAAAAGCTTTCTAGTTTGGTGTAGTACCATTTGTTTATTTTTGCTTTTGTTTCTCTTGCCTGAGGAAACATATCCAAAAAGGCATTTCCAAGATAGATGTCAAAAAGCATACGGTCTATATTTTCTTTTTCTTAACAGCTTTATTGAATATAACTGAAGTAAGATAAATGGCACATATTTAAATTATACAGTTTGTAAGGTTTTGACATACATATATATCCATGAAACCAATACCACAATCAAGATAAAGAACACATCCATCATCCCCAAAAGTTCTCTTGTTCCTTTTTGTGGAGGGGAAGCTTTTTGGATATATGTATCTAAAATTAATTTGTTTTTAATTGAAGGATAATTGCTTTATGATATTGTATTGGTTTCTGCCATACATCAGCATGAATCAACCATTGGTATATGTATGTCTTCTGCCTGTGTTTCTTCTACGAGCTTTATGGTTTTTAGGTTTTATATTTAAGTCTTTAACCTATTTTGAGTTTGTTTTTGTATATGGTATGAAAAATTAGTCCAGTTTGATTCTTTTGCATGTAGTTGTTCAGTTTTCCCAACGCCGTTTATTCAGGAGGTTGTCTTTTCCCTATTGTATAGTCTTGTCTCCTTTGTCATATATTAATTGGCCATATAAGTGCAAGTTTATTTCTGGACTCTCAAATCTATTCCCTTGATCTGTGTGTGTGTGAGTGTGTGTGTGTGTGTGTGTTGTGCCAGTACCATACTTTTTTGATTACTGTAGTTTTGTAATACAGTTTGAAATCAGACAGCATGATACCTCTAACTTTGTTTTTCCTTCTCAGTAGTGTCTTTTGTACTTCCATACAAATTTTAGAATTATTTATTCTGGCTTCCCTGGTAGCTTGGACGGTAAAGCATCTGCCTACAATGCAGGAGACCCGGGTTTGATCCCTGGGTCGGGAAGACGCCCCCTGGAGAAGGAAATGGCAACCCACTCCAGTATTCACGCCTGGAAAATCCCATGGACCAAGGAGCCTGGTGGGCTACAGTCCATGGGGTCGCAAAGAGTCGGACACAACTGAGCGACTTCTAATTCTGTGGAAAATGTCATTGGCATTTTGATAGGACTTGCATTGAATCTAAGATTTCCTTGGGGAGTGGCATCTTAGCAATATTACTTCTTCCAACTCATAAACATGATTTATCTTTCCACTTGTTTGTATAGTCTTCAGTTTCTTTCATCAGTGTCTTAGTACATTGTATAATTTCTCTATTAGTACAGTTTCTTTCATCAGTGTCTGAGTACAAGGTTTTTGCTTCCTGCTTGTGCTGAGTCACTTCAATCATGTTTGACTTTGACCCAATGGACTGTAGCCCAGCAGGCTCCTCTGTCCATGGGATTTCCGAGACAAGAATACTGGAGTGGGCTGCCATTTCCTCCTCCAGGGGATCTTCCCAGCCCAGGGATTGAACCTATGTCTCCTGCATTGCAAGCAGATTCTTTACCCTCTGAGCCACTTGCGAAGCCCTCTTTTAATTCCTAAGTTAGATGTACTCCTAGGTATTTTATTCTTTTTATTGCAATTATTAGTGGAGTTGTTTTCTTTATTTTGCTATTAGTGCATTGTTAATATATAAAAATACAGTAGATTTGTGTGTATTAATCTTGTATCCTGCAACCTTACTGAAATCATTTATTATTTCTAATAGCTTTTTTTTTGGTGGGGTCTTTAAGATGTTCTCTATTTGATATCATGTCATGTGCAAACAGTGACAATTTGCATTCCTTTTATTACTTTATATTGTCTGATTGCTAAGGCTATGACTTTTAATACTATATTGAATAAAAGTGGACATCTGTGTCGTATTCCTGATCTTAAAGGAAACGCTTTCAGCTCTCTACCTTTGGGTATGATGTTGGCTGTAGATTTGTCATACATGGATTTTTTATGTGAAGATGTGTTTCCTCTGAACCCACCTTGTTGAGAGTTTTAGTCGTAAATGGCTGTTGAATATTGTCAAGAGCTTTTACTTAATCTATGGAGATGGTCATATAGTTTGTTTTCTTTCATTTGTTAGTGTGGTGTCTCATATTGATTGATTTGCATATATTGAACCACTTTTGCATCATATACCATGGCCAAGTGTATAATCTCATTTAACTATGGTGTATGATCCTTTTAATGTATCATTGAATTTAGGTTGTTAATATTGGGTTGAGGACTTTTACATCTATGTTCATCAGTGATATTGGCCTGTAAATTTTTTTGTCTGTGTGTGTGTGGTATCTTTTTCTGGTTATGGTATCAGGGTGATGCTGGCCTTATAGAGTGAGTATAGAAGCATTCTTTCCTCTTCAAATTTTTCTAATAGTTTGAGAAAGATAAATGCCAACTCTTCTTTAAATGTTTTGTAGTGTTCACTTATTAACTGCCTGGTCTTGGACTTTTGTTTTTTGGGTGTTGTTTTTTAATTATTGATTCAATGTTTTATTCAATGATTCAATATGTTTTATTTCACAACTGGTAATTGGTCTGTTTGTGTTTTCTATTTCTTCTTAACTCAGTCTTGGGAGATTATTATTTTAGGAATTTATCCATTACTTCTAGATTGTCCATTTTATTGGCATATAATTGTTTGTAGTGGTCTCTTACAATCCTTTGTATTTCTGTGGTGTTGAAATGAAACTTCTCTTTCATTTCTGATTTTATCTATTTGGGTCTGTTCTCTTTTTCCCCTTGATGAGTCTCGGTAAATGCTTGTCAATTTGTATATCTTTTCAAAGAAACTGCTGTTATTTCATTGATCTTTTCTACCATTTTTTTTAAGTCTCTATTTCATTTATTTCTGCTTTGATCTTCTTTCCTTCTACTAACTTTGGGTTTTGTTTGTTCTTATTTTTCTAGTTCCTTTAGGCATAAGGTAAGGTTTTTGTTTTTTTAAAGTTTATTTCTTATTCCCTAAGGTAGGCTTGTATCATTATAAACATCCCTCTTACAAGTGCTTTTACCACGTCCCATAGATTTTGAATTGTTGTGTTTCCATTTTTATTTGTCTACAGGTATTTTTTTAAATCTTCTTTGATTTCTTCAGTGACCCATTGGTTATTTAGTAGTATATTGTGTAGCCTCCATGTGTGTGCTTTTTCTTTGCAGTTTTTTCCCTTGGTTGATTTCTAGTCTCAAGCCATTGTGAGTGGGAAAGATGCTTGGCATGATACAATTTAAATCTTCTTAAATATATTGAGACTTGTTTTGGGGCTTAGGATATATTATATATTCATATCTTTATATATTGGACTTCCCTGGTGGCTCAGACGGTTAAGTGTCTGTCTACAATGCAGGAGACCCGGGTACAAACCCTGGGTCGGGAAAATCCCCTGGAGAAGGAAATGGCAATCCACTCCAGTACTATTGCCTGGAAAATCCCATGGACAGAGGAGCCTGATAGGCTACAGTCCATGGAGTTGCAAAGAGTCGGCTCCCTGCTGCGTCTCATCATCAACTTAAACTATTCATATTTTTATATTATGATTATTTTAAGTTGATGATCTCTTCAGTTCAAACTCATTATAAGCTTGTTATTGAAACTCCAACTAAAAATTTTAATTTATCTACTTAAAAGATAATTGTAATATATAGTGGAACTATGTATAATTTTGTTCTGTAGTTTCCAAATCTCCTTAAATGTGTTATTATACTTTCATAATTTAAAAAATTAAAAAAAAATTTTTAATCACATGCTAAAACTCTGCATTTTTACCTCCCCCACCACATTGAATGTTTTGGATGTCATTTTAAAATATCTTTTTGTTTTGTATATCCCTTAACTACTTACTGTGGATATAGGTGATTTTGGACTACTTTTGTCCTTTAGTAAGTGGTTGATCTACTAGCTTTACTGTATGCTTGCCCTTACCTATGAGATTTTTCCTTCCATTATTTTCATATTTTTAGTTATGGTCTTTTCCCTTCCACTTAGAGAAGTTCTCTTAACATTTCTTATAAAACCAGTTTGCTGCTGCTGCTGCTAAGTCGCTTCAGTTGTGTCCGACTCTGTGCGACCCCATAGACGGCAGCCCACCAGGCTCCCCCGTCCCTGGGATTCTCCAGGCAAGAACACTGGAGTGGGTTGCCATTTCCTTCCCCAGTGCATGAAAATGAAAAGTGAAAGTGAAGTCCTCTGATTGTCTGTAAAACTCTTCAAATCTGGATGATAGCCTTGTCGTGTAGAGTATTCTTGGTTGTAAGTTTTTTCCTTTTATTACTTTGAAATATGTCCTGCCACTCCCTCCGGCCTGCAGAGTTTCTGCTGAAAAGTCGGATGATAGTCTTACAGTAATTCTCTTGTATGTATTATAACTAATTGCTTTTCTTTTGACAGTTTTTAGATTCTCTCTTTACCTCTAATCTTTGCCATTTTAATCATAATCTGTCTTGGTCTAAATCTCTCTGGGTTCATCTTATTTGGAACTGTCTGTGCTTTCTGGACCGAGATGTTTGTTTTCTTTTCTAGGTTAGAGAAGTTTTCAGCTATTATTTCTTCAAATAAGTGCTCTGCCTCCTTTTCTCTTTTTTTCTCCAACTGGGACCCCTCTAATGTAAATGTCAGTACATTTGATGTTATACGATTCATCTCTTAGGCTATTTTCATTTGAAAAATTTGTTTTCCTTTTTTCTGTTCAACTTGAGTGATTTCCATTGGTCTCTTCGAGTGTCCTGATCTATTCCTCTGTATCACTTAATCTACTGTCAGTTTCTTCTAGTGGAATTTTTATTTGTTACTGTAGTCTTCAGCTCTGTTTGGTTTCTCCTTGTATTTTTCAAGTCTTTGTTAAAATTCTCACTGTGTTCACCCATTCATCCATTCTTTTCCTGAGTTTGTTGAGCATCCTTACAATCATTACCTTGAACTCTCTTTTTTTATTTAAAAATTATTTATCTATTTGATTGCACTGGGTCTTAGTTGTAGCACATGGTACCTTCAATCTTCATTGCGCCTTGTGAGAACTTTAGTTGCAGCATGCAGGATCTTTCGTTGCAGCAGGTGAACTCTTAGTTACAGCATGTGGGATCTAGTTCCCTGATCAGGGACTGAACCCAGGACCCCTGCAGTGAGAATGTAGGGTCTTAACCACTGGACCACCAGGTAAGTCCTGTCTTAAACTCTTTATTGGGTAGATCACCTGTCTCCACTTCACTTAGTTCTTTGTCTCAGGTTTTGTCTTATTCATTTGGAACATATTTCTCTGTCTCCTCATTTTGCCTAAGTCTCTGTTTATTTCTATGTATTAGGTAAGTTGACTACATTTCCTGGATTTGGAGAAGTGACCCCTATAGAAGACATCCTGTGGGGCCGAGCAGCATACTCCCCTCTGGTCACCAAAGGTATAGTACTCGTTCTGTGTTCTGTGTGGTCCTTTCTGTTGTGGTGGGACTGACTACTGTGGGCAAGTTGTTAGGCAGCCCTCAGTGTGGCTGGCTGTCAGGCCCTGCCTTGTGTAGTGGCTCCAGGCATGCTGGTTGACAGGGCTGTGTCCTGGTGCAGCTGGCTGTGTATCTCAAGGGTCCTGGAGCTGGTGCCAGTCCGCTGGTGGGTGGGTTCATGTCCTAGGGTGATGAGCTTATGTCCCAAGGTGGCTGGATGTGGAGTGAGGGAATGATGAAAATCACAAAATTGGCAAAGAAGAAATATTTTTTTAAATTTTTAAATATTTTTGTTTAAAATTTTAAAATATGTATCCATTTCTGAGAAGTAAGAATAAGCTGGAATCAAGATTGCCAGGAGAAATAACAACAACCTCAGATATGCAGATGATATCACTCTAATGACAGAAAGTGAAGAGGAATTCAAGAGTGCCTTGGTGGGAGTGAAAGAGGAAGGTGAAAAAGCTGGCTTAAAACTCAACATTTAAAAAACTAAGATCATGGCATCTGGTACCATCATTTCATGGCAAATAAAAGGGGAAAAAGTGGAAGAAGTGACATTTTATTTTCTTGGACTCCAAAATCACTGCAGACTATTACTGCAGCCATGAAATTGAAAGATGCATACTCCTTGGAAGGAAAGCTATGACAAACCTAAATAGCATATTAAGAAACAGAGACGTCACTTTGCTGACAAAAGTCCCTAGAGTCAAAGCTATGGTTTTTCCAGTAGTCATGTATAGAAGTGAGAGTTGAACCATAAAGAAGGCTGAGTGCCAAAGATTTCGTGCCTTTGAATTGTGGTGCTGGAGAAGACTCTTGAGAGTCCCCTGGACAGCAAGGAGATCAAACCAGTCAATCCTAAAGGAAATCAACCCTGAACATTCACTGGAAGAACTGATGCTGAAGCTGAAGCTCCAATACTATGGCCACATGATGTGAAGAACCAACTCATTGAAAAAGACCCTGATGCTGAGAAGGACTGAAGGCAAAAGGAGAAGAGGGCAGCAGAGGATGAGGTGGTTAGAGAGCATCACCAACTCAATGGACATGAGTTTGAGCAAACTCCGGGAGATAGTGGAGGATAGGGAAGCCTGGCATGCTGCAGTCCATGGGGTTGGAAAGAATCGGACATGACTTAGAAACTGAACAACCACAACAAAGGAAACCTTATATGGGATAACTTCTCTAAGACTTTTGCTTCTCTGTTACCATCTAATGTTAGCAGAACTTCTGAAAATTACATTCAGTAGTTGCTGTCTGTGGGATGAATACATGCAATGTTTAAGGTATCAGGAAAGATATATGGAATACAAAGAATGATAAGGGGCCCCCTGGACACTACTTTAGAAACTGCTTGTATAAATGTGAAGTGGTAATAAATATTTATAAATTATTAAAATAAAATAAAATTTTAAAATATTTATTTTAAATTGATTGTGAGATGAATGGAGAGAGTAGCAAGAAATAAGTTTTTAATTCTAAAAAAATTTTTTTAATAGGCTATGAAATGAGGCCCCTCTGTCATGCCTGACATTGTTTTTATTCCCCTCACCGCCCACCCCTGCCCCTGTGGCTAGAGGTTTATAACTGGTATTAATCTGTTCAAAGAAACTTTGATTCTACTGATTTTTTATTGCTTTTTCCTATGCTTTAGTTCACTAACTTTTGTTCTAATCATTAATACATCCTTTTATTTTCCCCAGATTTTATTTTTTCCTCTCTTTTAGCTTCTGAAGGGGATAGTTAGCAACTTGATTCTGCTCCATATTTAAGGTTGTTATGTTATGTCTGTTTTAAGTATTCATTCTAAGGGAGCATTGTCACATTGGGGGCCAGAGCTAATATACAATTTTTAAACTAAATACTCTTCATTGAGTTTGAATAGAAACTTAGAAACCTTTCACTCTTAGTAAGCTGGCCTTTTATCCCCTTATTAGGAGAGTTTTATTTAATTTTGTCTCTGCCTCTCATCCAGCGAGTATTTGTTTTTCAGGAACATCTGTCATTCTTTGACTTGATCTCTACTCTCTGTTTCTCTCCCTATGACTTTATCTCATCTTTTAAAGTTTATGTTCTGTACTCTGAGAGAGATTTCCAAGTTTGTCTCAGTTGCTGTTGTTCATCACTCAGTCATGTCCAGCTCTTTGTGACCTCACGGACTGCCGCACACCAGGCTTCCCTGTCTTTCACTATCTCCTGGAGTTTGCTCAAACTCATGTCGGTTGAGTCGGTGATGCCATCCAATCATCGCATCCTGTGTCATCCCCTTCTCCTCCTGCCCTCAATTTTTCCCAGCCTCAGGTCTTCTCCAGTGAGTCAGTTCTTTGCATCAGTTGGCCAAAGTATTGGAGCTTCAGCATCAGTCCTTCCAATGAATATTCAGGGTTGATTTCCTTTAGGATTGATTGCTTTGACCTCCTTGCAGTCCAAGGGACTTTCAAGAGTCTTATCCAGAACCACAACTCGAAAGCATCAGTTCATCAGCGCCTAGCCTTCTTTATGATCCAATTCTCACATCCATAACTCTGGAAAAACCATGTCTCTGACTATATGAACCTGTACTTATAATTTACATGAATGCCTTTGTGAATGTGTGTGGTTATGGCTATGTCTTTATATGTTATTTTATGAGAGTTGATAATGGCAACACTTCTAAATAGCGGGATATAAAAGTAACTGCTGGGCTTAAGATGTGAAACTACACTAAACACTAGTCTAGTCTTTTCTCAGACTTAGCAAAGCTCAGCCTGTTTGAGTTACTTATATGTAGATTACCAATGGTTTCTCCAAGTGGGGAAACGGGACACAGGAAATGCATCAAGAAATATCTAAAAAAGTATAACTGCCTGTGCTCATATTCTTGTATGACAAGTGTCCTTCTGTGATGAAAGAGAAATTGTGGCACGGATATATGGTTGAATCACGTCCAAACACACACACCAGTGTGATCATTTACTACACTGATTCAGTTTTCCCACAGTTCAGTCGTGCTCTTTAGAGCCTCCACTGAGAGTTTAAATTCTGATATTAGATTTGTTTCCCTTTTTAATTTTGTGTTATCTATCTTCCTCTTATCCTTGGATAAAAAGTCTCTCCTACCAGATTTCTTTTACTTAATTGACGATGCTGATAATTCCCTGGAATTTTCTTTTGGACCTTGAAATGGCAAGATAATTGAGTGAGGCAACTTACTAATTAGGATTATTAGCTACAAATAAGTTAAATGAGTAGATGAACAATAAAGGTTTGGGGGAAAAAATAGGTATGTGTCTTTAGATTATACTCCTTCTTTATGCAGACTCTAACCACAGCCCCTTCCCTTCAGGGGTAAGACCCTGAAGGCCATGTTTATATAGCGTGATCCTGCCTTCCCATCATAGCTGGTTGGAAGAGGAATTGATGCATGAAGGAACTGGAGTTGAGAATTGCTAGTTACTTTGGAGTACAGCTTGATTTAGATTGTGTAGACTGCAACGCAGCCAATTATATGAAAATACAAAGAGTGCAGTTCGTAGATACAGGAGCAAAAGATGTGCAAAGAGATACAGAAATAAAGGATGAGAGAGGGAGTGAGAGCAAGAGCAAGGTGACAGTGAGAAAGAATTTCCTTGTTCCAGTTCCTTGCAAGGTCCTCTTGAACTTCCTCTCTGTCCTCTGAGCCACATCCATGTGCTAACAACAATTTCCTTTTAGTTTCCAGCAGGATTCTGGGCCTAAGAGAACATTGATTAAGACATCCCTCCCTAGTCATAACATGCAAATTGTATCATTGTGAGTAAGAGGATGAAAAAGATGTTTCACATTCTGTTTTCATAGTGGGAGGTTGTGTATCCAGTTCATCCCAAAGCGATATCAACAGGATCAGGAAACAAGATGAAAAAATGTGGGGGTGGGTTAGAATGAGGGGGCAGAGACCACATCCTCATTTACCCCTGTGGAAATTATTTGCTGGTCCCTCAGAAAGTTGACACCCTCTTGCCTAGGACTTGTGAAGTATTGAGGTACAGGTTCCATATGAGCAGCAAAAACTTGTGAAGCATAGCTAATAGCCAATTCCTGATCATGGAGTTAAAGGTGAGAGCCAGCAATGAAAACTTTTAGCTTGTTGAGGACCCCAACCATAAGCTGAAGTGTAGAGTCATACCCAAGGTCTGCCTGCTCCTCTTGTTCAATACCAGCCAGAGAAACCTAGCGCCGCAGTTCAGTGAAAAAGCAGTGGGCGTACATTTCGGATGGATGCTGTGACTTTGGAGGAACAGCAGGTTGCCTTTTAAAAAGGAAGACTGTGAGATTCATCTGGATGGGAATCAAGCCTGTGGAACTGACAGCAGGTTGGCAGGGATCAAGGGCACTCTCCAAGGTGGCCCTTGAATATCACCAGGGCCAAGGAGTTTTCTTGGATGCTATATTCTGTAACAGCTTTATTCTTTAAAAATGTTATATTATGAAAAATTCAAACATACAACAAATGCTTCAGATTCTACCATTATTGATATTTTCCCATATTTTTTCCATCTTTCCTTTTCATATGTGTTTAAAATTATGAATATTAGGATATTTCACCTCCAAATATTTCAGTTGGCATCTCTTAAAAACAAGAACACTCTCTTACATAACCAGATGCCATTATCACACTGACAAAATAAACAATAATTCCTAATAAGTTCCCATACTAAGTCCTTGTCCCCAAAATGTATTTCATGATTGATTTGCCTGCACTGCTCCCAGAATCAACATCTTTCATTTGATTGCATTCCTCTTAAAAATGTTTTAATATGGAAGAGTTCCCCCACTTTTTCTTTCATGTTGTTGACTCTCTAAGAAGCCAGATCAGCTGTTCTGTAGAGCAGTATCCCATCTTCTGGATCTGACCAGTTGATTCTCATGGTATCATTTAACTTGTTCTTCTTTCTCCTTCATTTCATGCAAATATATATTTGTATATACTACAGTAGAATATAGTATAATATATAACACAGTTACATATATGGAGAGAGAGAGAGTCTATCCCATTAGAACGCAGTCTGCTTGTCCAGCTAGAACTTTTTGACCAACTTTGAAAATGAAATTTAGGCACAGTCTGGGGTCATATCTTCGATGATTGCTGTTGTTCAGCCTCTCAGTCACGTCTGACTCTTTGTGACCCCATGGACTGCAGCACGCCAGGCTTCCCTGTCCTTCACTGTCTCCCAGAGTTTGGTCAAACTCATATCCATTGAGTTAGTGATGCCATCCAACCATCTCATCCTCTGTTGTCCTCTTCTCCTCCTGCCCTCCATATTTCCTATCATCAGGGTCTTTTCCAATGAGTTGGTTCTTCGCATCAGGTGGCCAAAGTATTGGAGCTTCAGCTTCAGCATCAACCCTTCCAATGAATATTCAGGACTGATTTCCTTTAGGATGGACTGGTTTGATCTCCTTGCAGTCCAAGGGATTCTCAAGAGTTTTCTCCAGCACCACAGTTCGAAGGCATCAATTATTCAGCACTCAGCCTTTTTGATTGTCCAGATCCCACATCCATATATGACCACTGGGAAAACCATAGCTTTGACTATATGGACCTTTGTCACCAAAATAATGTCTCTGCTTCTTAATATGCTGTCAAGGTTGGTCATGGCTTTTCTTCCAAGGAGTCAGTGTCTTTTAATTTCATGGCTGCAGTCACTGTTCACAGTGATTTTGGAGCCCAAGAAAATAAAGTTTGTCACTGTTTC
This sequence comes from Capra hircus, assembly GCF_001704415.2. Lineage (NCBI taxonomy): Eukaryota > Metazoa > Chordata > Mammalia > Artiodactyla > Bovidae > Capra > Capra hircus. The sequence continues at coordinate 38,320,103 of NC_030826.1, read as the reverse complement.
CATTGTTTCCCCATCTATTTTCCAAGAAGTGATAGGACCAAATGCCATGATCTTAGTTTTTTCAATGTTGTTTTAAGCCAGCTTTTTCACTCTCTTCTTTCACCTTCATCAAGAAGCTCTTTAATTCCTTTTCACTTTCTGCCATATCTGAGGTTATTGATATTTCTCCCAGCAATCTTGATTCCAGCTTGTGCTTCATCCAGCCCAGCATTTCACATGATGTACTCTGCATGTAAGTTAAATAAGCAAGGTGTCAGTAAACAGCACTGATGTACTCCTTTCCCAATTTTGAACCAGTCCATTGTTCCATGTCTGGTTCTGTTGCTTCTTGACCAGAATACAGGTTTTTCAGCCAATAGATAAGATGGTCTAGTACTCCCATCTCTTTAAGAATTTTCCACAGATTGGGATGTGCCCTCTAATCATGCCCAGTGGTGGGCCACCTACTCACCCTAAAATTAGAGGTCTCCAAAGGAGAAGAAATATGTTGTTTTCTTTGAACCACTGAAGTTCGAGATCTCTGTTACAGCAGCTTAACCTGTCCTAATCAATACATGCTCCACTGAGTTATCAGGGGAAATACATGCATAAAAGATAGCATTCATTATCATAGAACCATTTGTTGACTAGTCCTTTAGTTCATCATTTATTTGCAATGCTGTTCTTACCATATATCACACTCAAAGGTATACATGGGTATCTTTCTGGATATTTTCTTTTTAAAAATTCATCTATTTGCCCATTACAATTAATAACCTCAGATATGCAAATGACACCACACTTATGGCAGAAAGCGAACTAAAGAGCCTCTTGAAAGTGAGAGAGGAGCGTGAAATAGTTGGCTTAAAACTCAACATTCAGGAAACTAAGATCATGGCATCTGGTCCCATCAGTTCAGTTCAGTTCAGTTGCTCAGTCGTGTCTGACTCTTTGCGACCCCATGAACCACAGCACTGTGGTTCCCATCACTTCATGGCAAACAGATGTGGAAACAATGGAAACAGTGACAGAATTTATTTTGGGGGGCTCCAAAATCACTGCAGATGGTGTCTGCAGCCGTGAAATTAAAGACGTTTGCTCCTTGGAAGAAAGGTTACGACCAATCCAGACAACACATTAAAAAGCAGAGACATTACTTTGCCAACAAAGATCCATCTAGTCAAAGCTTTGATTTTTCCAGTATGGATGGATGTATGGATGTGAGAGTTGGACTATAAAGAAAGCTGAGCGCCAAAGAATTGATGCTTTTGAACTGTTGTGCTGGAGAACACTCTTGAGAGTCCCTTGGACTGCAAGGAGATCCAACCAGTCCATCCTAGAGGAAATCAGTCCTGAATCATTGGAAGGACTGATGCTGAAGCTGAAACTCCAGTACTTTGGTGACCTGATGCGAAGAACTGACTCATTTGAAAAGACCCTGATGCTGGGAATGATTGAAGGCGAGAGGAGAAGGGGTTGACAGAAGATGAGATGGTTGGACGGCATCACCGACTCAACGGACATGAGTTTGAGTAAGCTCTGGGAGTTGGTGATGGACAGGGAAGCCTGACGTAGTGCAGTCCATGGGGTCGCAAAGAGTCGGACACGACTGAGTGAGTGAACTGATTCAATAACACACTGTAAATGACATTTTACTTTGAGATAATTGTAGATTCATATGCAGTTGTACCTGGAAGAGGGCATGGCAACCTACTCCAGTGTTCTTGCCTGGAGAATCCCCATGCACAGAGGAGCCCAGTGGGCTACACAGTCCATGGGATCACAAAGAGTTGGACATATATTTGTAATTGTTATCAAATGTTTTATCAGTATATAGTTTCCTTCTTTGTCTCTTGTAACTTTTAACAAAAATTTAAATTCTACTTTGTCTGACAATAGTATAGACACTACAGCTCTCTTCTGGTTACTGTTTGCATGGACTTATCTTTTTCATCCTTTCACCTCAACCTCTTCATTGTCCTTCTATCTAAAATTAATCTCTTGAGGATGAGCAAATAGATAGATCGTATTTTTTTTCACTCTGTCTGCCAATCTCTGTTGTGTAATTGGTGTATTTAGATCATTTAGACCATGTTTTCTTTTCTATAAATTTCTCTCTCAAGCACTGCTCTATCTCATGAATTTTGATATGTCTTTTCATTTTCATTTAGTTCAGTGCATTTTAGGAACTTCCTTTGAGATTTCCTCTTTGATTCATGGATTATTTAGACATATGTTATTTAGTTTCCAAGTGTTTGGAGATTTTCTTGTTTTCTTTCTGTTATTGATTTCACTGTGGTTTAGAACATATTCTACGTGATTTCGATTCTTAAAAAAAAAATTGACTTTGTTTTATGACCCAGGATGTGGTCTCTCTTAGTACACATTTTGTGGGCACTTGAAAAGAATATGTATCCTGCTGTTGTTGAGTAGAGTGCTCTATAAATGTCAATTAGATCCTGTTGGTAGAGGGTATACTTAAGTTCTTCTGTATACTTGGTTTTCTGTCTAGTTGTTTTATCAGTTGTAGATAAAGTGATGTTGAAGTAGCCAATTTAATCATGGATTTGTCTATTTCTTCTTTCAGTTATATAATTTTATTTCCTTCATCCACTTTTCTGCCAGTTTTATTGAGATGTAATCGACACAAAGCACTGTATAAGTTTAAGGTGCGCAGCATAATAATCTGACTTAACATACATCATGAAATGATTACCACAATAAGTGTAATGAAGTATCTGTCACCTCATATAAATATCAAATTAAAGAAGTAGGAAAAAACAGTTTTTCTTTGTGATAAGAACTCTTAGGATTTTACATTCTTAGCAACTTTCATATATAGCATCCATCTATGGGTTATGTTTATCATGACACCAGTTACATAGCTAGTCATTATTTGTCTTATGACTGAAAGTTTGTAACTTTTGACCATTCATCCAATTCCCCCTCCCCCACATCCCACTTCTGCTAATCACAAATCTGATCTCTTTTTGTATGAGCTTGATTGTCTTTGAAGTATAATTGACCTACAACACTGTGTTAGTTCCTGGTATACAACATAGTGATTTGCCGTTTCTATACATTTCAAAATGATCACCACAGTTAAGTCTCGTTACCATCTGTCACCATCCAAAGATATGACATAGTTATTAACTCTATTGGCCACATTGTGCATTTCATACCCATGACTCATTATTCTACAGCTAGAAGTTTGTGCCTCTTAATCTCCCTCACCTATCTCTCTCCTTCCCCTCCCCACCTCCACTCTCGGGCAGCCATCTGTTTGTTCTCCGTAGCCATGACTCTGCTTCTGTTTGCTGCTGTTTGTTCATTTGTTTTGCTTTGTAGATTCCACATATAAGTGAAATCATGCAGCGTTTGCCTTTCTCTATCTGCTTATTTCACTTAGAATAATACCTCTTTAGACCCATCCAAATTGGCACAAATGACAAGATTTCATTTTTTTATGCCTAGGTAATATCCCATTGTACATGGATACCATGTCTTCACTATCCATTCATCTATTGATAGGCAGTTAGGTTGCTTCCGCATCGTGGTTATTATAAATAATGCTGCAACGAACATAGAGATGCATATATCTTTTCAAATTAATATTTTTACATTCAGTTTTTGATTCATTCTGTTTTTTTATTCAGCTCTGTTCTTTGGTGCACACACATTTCCAGTAGCTATGTTTTGTGATGGATTGACCCTTTTATGTCTGCTTGGTAGTTTTCTTTGCTTTGATGTTACTGTAGCCACACCTGTTTTCTTTTGATGTTTTCATGATGTATCTTTCTTCATCCTTTTATTTTCAGCCCGTCAACAGCATTATATTTGGTGAATTTCTTATAGACAGCATATGCAGTTGACACTTGAACAATGCAGCTTGAACTGTGTGGGTCCACTTACTTGTGGATTTTTTTCAATAAATACTTATAATTAACTGAATCAATGGATGTGGAACTGCAGATATGGAGGGCTTACTATGGGACTTGAACATTCATGAATTTTGGTATTGATAGCACGTCCTGAAACCAATCCCCCACGTTGTTCAACAGTCAGTCTAGTTAGCTCATATTTTTTCATTCACTCTGCCGAACTGTCTTCTACTTGGTGTATTTATACCAGGGGTTCTAACTCCCAGGCCACTGGTCTGTGGCCCCTTAGGAACTGGGTCTCACAGTAGGAAGTGAGTGGTTGTCTTCCACAAAGCTGGTCCCTGGTGCCAAAAAGGTTGGGGACCACTGACTTATATCATTCACATTTAATGTAATAACTGATATGTTATGGATTAAATCTGCCATTTTTTCACTTGTTTTGGTTTTAGGATTGTTTTCTCTGTATTTCATTTCTTTGCTTTCTTTCTCTTGTCTCCCTGTAAGTTACTTGAACATATTTTAGAATTTTATATTGATTCGTCTGTACCTTTTTAAAATATATCTCTTTGTATATTTTGGTAGTTGCTAGTTATTGCACTATACATTATATATATCTAGTCACAATCCACTAGTGTTGTCATTTTGCCAGTTAAAATGAAAAACAGAAAACTTACCACCCTTGGTCCCTTTACCTTCCCCATATTTAGTATAATTGTCTTAGATATCTCCTCCAGGTACATTTAGTACCACATTAGACAGAGTTACAATTTTTGCTTCAAGCATCAAACATAATTCAGAAAAGCCAAGAGAAGAAGGAAAGTTTGCTGAATGCACTCATAAATTTTAAATTTATTTATTTATTTATATTTTGGCTGTCCCGTGTCTTTGCTGCTGCACCGGTTTTCCTCTAGTTGCGGCAAGCAGGTGCACCTCTCTGGTTGCAGTGTGGGGACTTGTCATTGCGGTGGCTTCTTGTTGCAGAGGACAGGCTCTAGAGTGCACAGGCTTCTGTAGTTCTCGGTAGTTGTGGCTCCCAGGCTCTAGAGCACAGGTTCAGTAGCTGTGGCCCACGGGCTTAGTTGCCCCGAGGCATGTGGAATCTTCCAAGATCAGGATCAAACCTGTGTTTTCTGCAATGGCAGGCTGATTCTTTACCACTAAGCCATCAGGGTAGCCCAAACTTACTTATATTTTTGTTTTACATGTTCTTTATTTTCTGATGCTCCAAAATTCCTTTTTTTTTTAAATTTTCGTTAATATTTAGAGAATTTTCTTCTGTCTTTTTTTTTTAAAGGGTAAGTCTGCTGGTAACAAATTCTGTTAGTTTTTCTTCATCAGAGAGTGTCTTGATTTCCTCCTCATTCCTGAAGGACATTTTTGCTAAATGTAGGATTCTGGGCTGACACTGCTTTTCTTTCAGCACTTGGAAAACATGCCACTTCTTTCTGGACTCCGTGGTTCTTGATGAGAAATCCACTGCCGTTCAAGTTGTTTTTCCCTTGTAGGAAAGATGTCATTTCTCTCTCACTGGTTTCAAGACGTTGTTTTGTTCTAGTTTTCAGAAGTTTGACTGTGAAGTACCTTGGTGCTGATTTCTTTGAGTTTTCCTATTTGGAGTTCATTCAGCTTCTTGAATCTGTAGGTTTATGTATTTTGCCAAGTTTGAGACATTTTCAGCTGTCATTTCTTTGTGTACTTTTAAAATCCTACCTTCTTTCTCCTTTCTTTGAGACTCTGATGACAGGAGTGTTAGAGATCTTTTATTATAGTCCCTCCAGTCCTTGAGACTCGATTCATTTCTATTTTGTCTGTTTTCTCTCTGTGGTAGTTATTTTTCAATCTTCTAGTTCACTTGTTTTCCCCTCTTATTCCTTCTATTTTGCTGTTGAATGCATCAGCCAAGTTTTAATATTTCCACTATCACATTTCTCAATTTTATTGGCTCTTCATGTCTCCTATTTCTTTGCTGAAACTCTGTTTCTTCGCTGAGGCTTCCTATTTATTTTGTTTGTTTCGAGCATGTTTATTGAAGCATTTTTAAACTCCTGGCAGCTTTACAATCATGGTCATATAGCATTAACATACCTGTTGTCCATGTCGGCATGATTTCCTTTTTTTTCATTCAGTTTGAGAACTTCTCGATCTTGAAAGTGACTTTTTCCTGAACCCTTTTTCCTTTTTCCTGTAGCCTTTGAGTATTATGTTATGATACTCTGGATCTTATTTAAACCTCCTGTTTTAGCTAACATTCTCTGACACTGCTCCAACAATAAGTGTTGACACCCCCTCCTTACTGCCAGGTGGAAGTGGAAGTCCAGATTCTTCACGTCGTCTCCACTGACGCTGAGGAGTAGGAGACCGCCCTCAGTGGCAATGAAAGTCCTGACCCCTTATTTAGCCTGTCCTTGACCTCAGTAGGTGAGTGGGGGAAAGAGTCAGTTGTCTCCTTACAGTCTGGCAAGCCTGGGTCTTGACTCCTCACTTGGTCTTTGCATGTACGGAGATTAGGTCAGTTTCTGTTGTTGTTCATTTGGGGGAATATTTTGGTAGTGTTTGGCTGCAGTAAAGTGGTTATTGTTCAAATTATGTCTATATTGCTAAGCTGTCCTTTTCCTGATCCTTTAGCTAGAGAGAGTAGATTTCCATAGGGTTTGCTTATTATTTTGTGGCCTGTTGGTGTTTCCAGATTGCTGGCTCAAGACCCAGTCTGGGATATATGGAGCAAAAAGGAAACCCACAGAACTCACCTCTGTGTATTTTTCAGGTCACAAGGTGCCTATGACGGTCTACCTTCTTCTCTCCACTTTTCAGAGTTTTCTTATGTTGTTTTATGTAAAAGATCCAGGGTTTTCAGTTTCGCTTAGCAGTAGGAAGAGGGGGAAATATGTCCACTACATTTCCTTGGAAACTGAACCATCCCCAAGAATATACTTTTTTTTTTGGCTGTGCTGGGTCTTCGTTGGGGCACATGGGGCTCTTTGTTGCAGCGTGGGCTTTCTCTAGTTGCCGCCAGCAGGGGCTATACACTGGTTGTGGTACACCGGCTTCTCGTTGAGCTGGCTTCTTTTATTGCGGAGCACCCATGTCCCCTGAATTGACAGGCAGATCTTAACCACTGGACCACCAGGCAAGTCCCCCCAAAAAGACATGTCTAATTACTGTAGTTTTATATTATGTTTTGATTTGATAGCAACACCTCCTTCATTAGTTTTCTCTTTAAAGAGTTGTCTTGGTTATACTCATGCTTTTATCTTCCTGATTAACTTTAGAATCAGTGCTTTCAATTCCCTTTTTAATAATCCCACTGGGATTTTTGATTGGAATTATATAAAATTATAGATTAATTGAAGATGGTATCCACTGCATTCGAATATTAACTTGTTGCATCTGAGATCAAAATCTATTTTTGCTCATGCTCTATTTTATGTTCTTCACTGAGGATCCATAGTTTTCTTGAACACTTTTCATTAAATGGATCCGTACAGTTACAGGTGCTTTTAAAGTTGTAAATGAGATGTTATTAACTAGCAAGTTCAACCGGTAAATGTGAGTGCCTGTAGAAGCATTGTTTTCTACTCAATCTTTTTATAAATTTTTTTCAGTGTTTTTCTTTTTCTCTTCTAAACATCCCCTTCCCCATTTCTTCTGGTAACAGATACTGGAGTGCATATATAATCCAGTACAAGTTGATCATAGCATCTTACACTCCTGGATGAAAGGTGTACACATGACCCAAGATAAACCAATCAAACCCCTTCCTGGTATTTTTTATGGTTGTCCTTGACAGGAAGGAGGTTTGCTTCTTTTCTGATCATGGAGTTGTCAAGTACAATCCTGGATGCCATGGGTGGCCAATGTTTTCTAATTTGCTTAGAGAAAGCCACCCTAACTTGGAAGACAATGAAGCTGAAACAGAACATGAAAGGGAGAGAAAGTATTTCTCAACTGAGAAAGAGAGAGCAGTATTCCATCCCCGTTTATAATATACCCCTGCCCTTCCCATCCCATGAGCCAAAAGCCCTCTCTTCATTAAATTGCTTTGAGTGAGGTTGCTTTACATACAACTAAAAGAATCTTGACCATGAAGAACTGGTACAAGAAGTGGGGTGTTGTATGACACAGAATTAAAAATGTGGACCTGGCCAAGAGGTGTGGAAAGCAGTAATAAACCATTCTTTCTAATCTCATTATCCTCATGGAAATGGATCAGCTTATCTAACCATCTCCTGTTATATTTTAGGGCTCAGACTATGTGCCCAATGCTGTGGGAATTATTGGAGATTTCATTAAAAATAATATTTTTATTAGATACTGAATGTGATGACTACTAGTGACCTTCATGTGGTGCTGTGTGAGTGCTAAGTTGCTTCAGTCGTGTCCCACTGTTTGTAGCCCCGTGGACTGTAGCCCACCAGGCTCCTCTGTCCATGGAATTCTTCAGGCAAGAATACTGGAGTGGGTTTCCATGCCCTGCTCCAGGGGATCTTCCCAACCCAGGGATCGAACCCCCATCGCCTGCATTGCAGGCAGATTCTTTACTGCTGAGCCACCAGGGAAGCCCTCAGATGGTGCTACAAGATGCCAAAAATCTTTCTTCTAAACTGGACCATCAGAGGAGGTTGTATAATTAAGATTTGTTAATACAGATCTAACCAATGATCTAAGTCCAATCATCTAACATCACTTAGAGACAGTTGTGAGCCACCTATAACTGTGAAAGTGGAATTGTATTTTCAGTGGTAAAGTTAAGAGTGCTCAGAAGAAACAATCCATTGTAACCATAACCTAATTTTTTTTCTTCATCTTTTTATTCTGTTTCCTCAGTGTTGGATGACTCCCCTCATAGTCCCAACAGCTCTCATGGCTGACAGCAGCTCCTGGGGCTACAAGCTTCCTTGTTTAATATCATCAAGAAAGAACACATCCATGTCCCAGCATTTTCAGCAAGAGTCCTCTGATTAGTTCTGATTGGGCTACCCATCTACGTGAGCAATCATTTTGGTGAGAGAGATGGGGACATACTTATGGCACCTGCCTAGACTTAGAGGTAGGAAACAACCCCGGATTAAATCTCTTGGCTGAGAATGAGAAGGGGAAAGCTAGTTCCCTCAAAGGAGTTTCAAGATCTCAGTCACAAAAAGGATGCTGGGCTGTGAACCCCAGATGACCATATGCCAAGGAAGACTCTTGACCTAAGGCCTAGATGGATAGTCAGAGCCCCCAAGCCTGTTGCTAAGAGACGAGCCACAAGAAGTGGGTTCAGAAACAGGTTTCATGACTGGGCAAGATATCTGACATTGGTTACTTGCACATGGCATCCCTAGGAACTGAACTGGCAGACAGCCAACTAGGATTTCCGGGAGTTATGTCACTAGAGAAATCCCAAGCCTGGCAAACAGAGGCCTCTGACTGCTTGACCCTGGGATAATTCCAACTCTGTCAGCAAGAAGTGGAGCACTTGAGCAAGACACCTCCAGAGAGGGGAATGCTCTTTACACTCCTCTCAGGTCTGGCCATGGAGGACAGTGGGCAAGATAATCCAGGCAGTGGACAAAATCAGGGGTGATCAGACTTGCGAAGAGAAACCCTATTTCACTGGCAGGAAAATAAGACCTCGCAGATCCTTCTGCCTGTGGCATTTTCCAGACTGAAGACCGCCGTCTGTTATTCCCCCCTATTGTTTTAAAAAATGCACACTAAAAGATTTTTTTTAACAAAAATAATAAGTGCTCACTTTTATAACACCACATAATATAGTAAGTTATAAAGAACGTGAAAAGTGAAAGTTAATCACTCAGTCGTGTTCTTGACTCTTTGCAACCACTTGGACTGTAGCCCACCCGGCTCCTCTGTCCATGGGATTCTCCAAGCAAGAATACTGGAGTGGATAGCCATTTCCTTCTCCAGGAGATCTTCCCCACTCAGGGATCTAACCTAGGTCTCCTGCACTATGGGCAGATTCTTTTCCATCTGAGCCACCAGGGAAGTCCCCAGTAAGTTATAAAGTGAAATTTAATCTGTCCCCAGACCCTCCTCCTTTGGGAGTGCCTACTCCCTGAGGTTTATGTCGTTAAGAGTCAGGTCTGTATCCTTCAGCTATTTCCCTGTGCACATCTACACTGTACCTAGAGAGAAAAATTGAAAACTTAAAGTCTTCCTCCATCGATCCTGAGGCCTATTCCCCAGAAGTAATCATGTTACACCATTTCTCCTTTTATCCTTCCTGATGGTTCTTCCACGGTGCCAGAAAATATGCTAATATCTCTGCGTTTAATTCATCAAGTTTAAACAGTATCTCCTGACTCCCTGCAATGAAAGGTGATGAATTTAGTTTGCTTTCACTGTTTCCTGTCTTTCCCTGATCCTTACCAGTCACCTATTTATTTACTCCTCCTATTACTTATTTTTAGGGCTTTAAATAATACATTTAAACATCTATTTCCTGACTTCTCTTTGAATTGTTGTCTGTACAAAAATGATTTCACTTTATTCTCACACTTGATTGATATGCTGGCTGTAATTCAACATCAGTCTGAATCAGGTTTAGTGCTGTAAATAAGAGACCTAAAATAGCAGTGTTTCAAACAAGTTGAAGTTTTTTTTTTTTTCCTCATGTAAAAGCCAGCAGGGGACTAGGCTCCTCCCAGTTTTCTGGCACACATTTGATGTGGTTGTTGTTCTCATGGTCCAAGATAATGGCTTCTTATTGGCTTTCCAGGCAGCAGGATGGATAGAGGAAGGAGAGGAGGAGGAAGGAAGGCACGGCTGAAATTCACTCACATGGCCAAACAGCATCAAGGGAGCCTGGAAACATAAACTGGATTCTGGGTGACTCTGTGTACAGCTAAACACCGAAGGTTCTGTCATGAAGGGAGAGTGGGGGGCAGACGCTGGAGACAACTAGCAGTCTAGCCATGCCCCCCCCTGCAGGATTTGCCCTAGCTTCTCCTTGCACGGGGGCTTGCTGAGGAGATGTCTGTTAACAATCTAGTTTTCATTCCTTTGCAGGTAATCTGTTCTTTCCCCTTGAAAGTTTCCAGTGAGAGAGAATTGCATCTGCAGAGGCCTTGGGACCTGAGAGCACAAATCATGTTCTCACCATGTGCCGCTGACCTGCTTGTCCTTTTCTCAGACATTTTCCTTCTTGCTTCCTCTGTGTCCACCCACTCAGCCAGCGTGGGTGTTCACAGCTTTCCTCTCACTCTCCCTGAGTGACAGCATCCTCCCGTGGCTTTTGCTACCACCCACTGGGATGAATTCCAAATTTATATCCACAACATAAGCCTTTTTCTCAACCTCTAGATCCAAAACAACACACTCATCTCCTGGTCTCTCCACCCGACCGGCTCACAGGCCACCAGATTCTTCATTGCCGCTTCCCTTTCTGCCCTTTGCTAATTTCTTGTTCATCTTTCCTATTTCAGTTGAGGGGCAACTTTTGGAGGCATGTGCTTTCTAGTTTATTTCTGTCTGTGTTGGGTGCTCCTCTCTTGGGTTCTCAAAGTGTCTGGTGAGTCCCTGTATCTCCTCATTATCGTGATAATTTCCAACCCTCAAACCCTTATCTGAATGGGAGTTATTTGATGGCAGAGACAAGACCTTATCTCTGAATTCCCAGCAGCTAGAGTCTTTGGCAGACAAAAATGGAAATGACTTTTTTTTCCCAGTCTGGATTATCTCCTCCTGATAACAGAATCCCCTTTTCTTTGGAAAACCTCCTCCTTTATTCCATGTGGTCCTGAGGAGCTGTGAGTGGGGGTGCTTCCTCTAGAGAGGTGAACATGTGACCCAGCCCAGGTTAATTACAGTCTCAGCAACAGTGATTAGACCAATGGGTGTTACTGACTGAGCAGGACCAATGACACCCTCCCTTGGGGTTAATATACAGACACAGGAAGGAGGTCCTCTCCATTTTGGGAGTGCTGCTTGAGATAACACAGGCATGGGGCTCTGGGTGGTCACCTTCCCTCCGTGAGAAGGGGTCTCTGCTGAGCAGAGCCAAGCAGAGATGGAGACGAGCCACAGGCGGGCAGGATGGGGCTCTGATGGCTTCCTTCTCCTCTTTAGGCTCTCACGGTGCCATCCCCAGTCATGTGAACCAACAAATCTTTTTGTTTAAGGTGGTTTGAGTGGGTCTCTACCACTTGAACCAAAAGAGTTCTGACTAATAAAGAACTTCATAAAAGTTTAATGAAAACATTAATAAACCAGTGGACCAGTGCCTCTCTCGCCCACAGGCTCCCTCTGAGCATGGCGAGTTGCCTCCTCATCTATGCTCTTTGGCAAGGTCAATACCACCCCCTGCCTGCATTTATGATGCCGGTTCTAAACTCCTCAGCCTGGCAAGTGATCTGACCCCAGCTTCCCGGGCAGGCTCCTGTCTTCCTCCGAGACAGGCTCTGTGCCAGCCAGACAAATGTTCACAGTCCTGCACTTGCTCTGCTGCTTTCAGCTGCTGCGTCTTTGCCTGAGCCTCTGAGCCTCAGCCTGGAATGCTGCCCTCCCCATGAATCCCAATGCACCCTCCGAGACCAGTCTCAAGTGGCACCTCCTTCAAATCCTTCCCGCCCCTCCCCCAAGCAGAGTCCAGCCCTCTTTGCTGCAGCAGTCGCCTCCACCGTCCACCTGTCACACTGAATTGCAGTTTACTCACCCATCCTTCCTCTACTAGACAGAGCTCCTAAAGGGGAGTGAGCTGCACTTTATCCACCTCCGTGCCCCCATCACCCATCACCCACAGCACATTGTCAAGTAACACGTGATGAGTGAGTAGAGGTCTTAGGAAGAAGGTTTATTTCCTTCTCTGTTCAATGACAGAGAGGGAGTTCCTCTGACCCCATACACCTCCAGGTTTCAGAAGAGCGGTGGGTCTTGTGATCTCTTCCTGGGACCCTCTCCATGCCAAAAGGGTAGGGAGTGGGAAGCCAGTGTGAGTGCCATCTGACTGGCCTGTGTCTACACTGGCTTCTGGTTCAGGACCATGTTGCCCTGGAGAACTCTGACTCTCCCTGAGTTTTGCAGAACTTTGAGTAGCCTGTCTCCTCCCTCACTGTCCACTTTGCAGAACCAACAAGGTCAGAGAAGGAAGGTTCTTGGGAATCTCCTGGCCCTCCATTCACGGAGCAGGACACGATCTGTGAGAGGTGTCGGGTGAGCTTTGGGGGAGTCAGAGGAGCCTGGGGACATTCTTTACTTTGCAGCACACACATCCACTGTCTGTGCCTGAGTCACTGGGTGAGGCTTCCCAAACGATGAGAGACAGCATGGTGGAGTCTGGAATTCAGAGTTGCTGGGTGACTTTAGGCAAGTTACTCAACTTCTCTATGCCACAATTTCTTCATCTGTAAAAGAAAAATTAGTACTTACTTCATGAGTAAGCTTCGAGGGATATGAGTTGATATTTGTAAAGCATATAGTAAGTGCTATGTAAACACTTGTTTAGACTATATTAGGGTTTCATGTCTTGAAGTCCAATCATAGGATTCTAGAACCCTTTTTGCCCTTAATAGAGAGACCACCCCCCCTACCCCCCCAAATGGTCTGTGAGTGCATAGGCTAGAGGGTAGACATGGCCATGAAACTATTCAATATTTGGAGAATGGAAAAGATCTAGTGAATTTCCTCAAGTATCCACAAGAGGGCACCCAATTTCCTGAAAGAGCCCACTCCATATGGAGAGCCTGACGGGGACTTACTGCCTTCACAGGCCATAGTGAAGGAAGGTTCTGCCCAGTGGTGATAAAGGACTCACAGAATCATCTCCAAACTCAGGCTGTGTGCATCTCAATACACAGCACCTCTTGCTCCTCAGAGACCCAGATATCCTCCACCTTTAGCGCTGTCCCTGAACCTGCTACCCTGAAGTCTGGATATTTGGGAAAGGGAGTGTCTGGTGCCTGGATCCACTGCTTGTCTCATCCCCACCCCCACCCCCGGAAGTCAGACCCCTCCACTAACTTCACCCACCAGGCCCTCAAAATGGTCCATAGCCTTATGCCATCACAGGCCCCTCACTCACCCCACCACCTGCCCCAGCTAACTGAGCTTGGCAGGAGTGTGGGCTGGGTCATGTGAGTCCAGCTCTGGTCCTCACAGTCCCTGGTTTTCCAGAGATGGCATAAGTGGAGGGATTGTGAGGTGGTGAGACCAGAGACTTTCTTTGGCCTGGCGCTGGCTGAGACAGTGAGGGTTGGGATGGGGAGCTTGGGTCCAGGGTCTGATTCAGCAGAGAACTCAGGACCCAGTGGGACGGCATTGCTCTTGCATCCCTCTGGTAAAGGGTAGAAAAGGTGGGATGTAGGGAAGGGAAGTCCCACAGACTCACCCTCTCCACCTCTCTTCCTCCGAACAGTTCAGGCCCAGGGCCACCTTTCCTGCAGCCACCTCTGAGGGGATGCAGCCTTCGGGTGCCCAGTCAGGGCAAAATCACTTCCAGCCCCTCCCTGCTTCACAACAAAGGAAGCCAGGGGGAGAGGAAATGACGCTGGCTTTACAGGAAAACTGGGTTCTATGCCTGACACCGTCATCGACTGCTGTCGCCTCTCCGGGTCTGCGTTTCCTCATCTGTAAGGTGGGGATAAGTGTGCCACACAGCTCAGGCGATGGGAGACTGTGGCAGACTGGCTCCTGAAGATGTAGCTCGATCTTGGAAGGCTGGAAGGAATAGGGATCCTGACAACCGCAGGCGGGAACCCGAAACACTTCCTAAAATTCCCTAACAGCTGAAACAGAGCAGGTGGTGACCTGGGGTCTCTCTCAAAAATGAGGTCCTTCACCATCAGTCCGAGAGGGAACACAGCATCCCTGTGTCTGTTAGCCTGACCCCCCTCCCCAATTAAGGAGCCTCAGGCTGTGAGGAGCTTTTGACCCACCTGCATCAGACACTCCAGGCTTAAAGGAGCCAGAAAGTCCTGGAAGGGCAGCACATCCTAGGCGGATAAAAATGAAGGTTAAGGGGGCAGAAATGGGCACCAGGCATCACCTTCACTTTCACCTTCTTCTTCACCTGTGGCACAGACGCGGGGTGGCCGGGGTGGGAGGAGGCCCCGACGCCTGTGGACACCCAGCTTCTCATGAGCACTGGTGGCAGGGCTGCGCTGCTCAGCTTGGCCGCTCGGGTGTAGCTGGGGCCATGGCCGCGGGGCGGAGCCCGAGGACGGGAGACGCCCGAACGCATGGCCCTGGCAGGGCAGGAGGGAGCGGAGCTCCGAGTCCTCGGTCGCCTCTGCGCTTCCCTGGGGGCTGCGGGGTTCTGGGCGCGGAGGATCGCGGGTCCCCGGGGCCCAACACGCTCACTGGGCGCTGCGGGACCCGGGACCGCGCCTCGGCAGGCGGCGCTCCCCCTGCAGAGAGGGCAGGCTACCAAGCAGATGCGGAGGCTGCAGGATGACGAAAAGGCACCTGGGTCCTGTGAATTAAAGGTGTACATTTGTATACTGTGGGGGACCAGCAGCTCACACAATTCTCTCACCTGCTTTTGAAAATATAATAAACCATTTTGAGGAAAAGGCACATTTACTGTAATATGACAACTAATCAAATCACAATAGGAAAGAAAGTAGAACCCGGGAAGATGAGTGCCTGTCCCTGCCTCCCTCTGTCCCCAGGCCTGCTCTGTGGTCACATGATATAAGCCTGGTGATTCCCTACGAGGGTTTGGAGGACAGACCCCTAAAGCTGGGGCGCTGGAGGGGAGACCCCAGAGCAGGCTGGTGCAGACGGAAGCCATCATCCCAGTGCCATTACCATCTGAGATTCCAGGAGGACAGGGACCCTGAGGGCCTGGGGAAAGACTGGACTCTTTCGTGGAGCCTGGAGCAAAGACTTTCAGGCCAAGCAAGCTGAAGGGTCCTGCCCAGACATGGCCACCACTGACCTAGCCACTCTGTCAGGCTGAACTGCTCTCCTCACACCCTCCCCTAGGAGTCTGAGGGCCCAAAAGGCTTCCTCCAACCTCCTCAGGCAGTAAGACACTCTTCTGTCTCCTCAAAGCTGAGGAAATTTCCAGGAACTGACCAGCAAAGCAGAGAAACCACAGGACGTGGTGAGTGTGGACAAAGTGAGATCACAGGTCACTTAAGATGACTCAATACTTCGAGTGAGAGAGCGTGTTAGGAGGGCCCCCTGGGAAGGCTGCACCAGTGAAGGGGACCCCTAGGCTACCCAAGCCTTAACCATCCTCAGGGTCTGTGGCAAGGACAGGGGATGAGAGCAGACACCCGTGGGTCAGCCAGTGTCGCCCAGACCTATGTGTTTTGGGGCTCTGAATGGTGGGCCCCTTTCAGACTGGCAAATCTGGGCTTCTGTCATGCTTTGGGTATGGCTGTGTGTGTAAGGAATGCCCATCCTCCCCCTCCCCCGTGGCATTCAGGAGAGCAGCCTCCCTCAGGCCTTTGGAAAGGTTGAGCACTCGCCTTGCAAGGTCTCAGCATTTTCAGCCCCTTGGGCCTCCAACCCTGTGTCAGCTCTAACCTGCCCTTCAAGGCAAAAATCCTTTAAGGAAGCCTCCACCGAGGATTATTATCCACCATGTTCCAGGTGCCCTGGCCTGGCCTGGCTCAGGAGAGAGCTTCAGTAAGACCTGAGTTCACTCCCTGGTTGGGAAGATCCCCTGGAGGAGGAAATGACAACCCACTCCAGTATTCTTGCCTGTAGAATCCCATGGGTAGAGGAACCTGGTGGGTTACAGGCCATGGGGACATGACTAAGCAACTAAGCAACTAAGCATGATGGTGCTTGTAGAGATGTGAATTTTTCACTCTGCACACTGATGGTAATAAGTGCAATGACATGGGCTCCCTCCTGCTCTTGTGATCTGAGGGAGGAGTTGACATCCTCCCTAGGACAGGCCCCCACTCAGTCATGGGCAGGTAAATAAGCAGATGACTGCACATCTCAGCTCACTGTTCCTAAAGTACTTAGTTCCATCTTATGTACCTGAAGTTAGACTTTAGTCAAGGATTTGAGGGGTGTTCATCTTGCCTAGTAAATCCCATGGACGGAGGAGCCTGGAAGGCTGCAGTCCATGGGGTTGCTAAGAGTCGGACATGACTGAGTGACTTCACTTTCACTTTTCCCTTTCGTGCATTGGAGAAGGAAATGGCAACCCACTCCAGTGTTCTTTCCTGGAGAATCCCAGGGACGAGGGAGCCTGGTGAGCTGCTGGGGTCGCACAGAGTCAGGACTGAAGTGACTTAGCAGCAGCAGCAGCAGCAGCAGCAGTATTATCATAACAATTATGTTCCTTTTCCCTAATTTGTTTGATTGTTCTTGCTTTTACAATGAATGAATGTATTTTTTTCTTACAATAATTTATTTTCTTAAAAAAATTTTTTTAATGATGTTTTGGTTATGTGATCTGCTGTGCCCCGTCTCTACAAATATATACCTTACGTATGTTCATCTTTCAATGCATACGGAAAAATCTTGAACCTTTACTACAAAAATGTGAGCAGGGACTTCCTTGGTGGTCCAGTGGCTGACTTCCTGCTCCCAACGTAGGGGGACTGGGTTCCATCCCTGGTCAAGAAACTGGATCCCCCACATGCTGCAACTAAGGGTTCTCATGCTGCAACTAAGACTTCCTGTGGCCAAATAAATAAATACTTTCTTAAAAATGTGAACAGTGTCATGTCTGAGGAGTTACAGTGAGAGCAGATCTTCAGTGTCTTCTTTTGTACCCTTTAGGATTGCTTACATATTTTATAAGTACTTCTTTAAGAGTTAAAATAAATTTGAGAAAAAGTATTCATAATATTTCACTCAATGATCCTAAAATAATAAGCCTCTGTTGGCACAGATTCATGTGTAAGGATGTTGGCTGCAGCATAATTTAGAGAATATTTAGAAACTAAGAACCTAATCTTCCATCAATAAAGAACTGGCTAAATAAGTTGTCATCTAGTTTTTCAATGGCAACCCACTCCAGTACTCTTGCCTGGAAAATCCCATGGATGGAGGAGCCTGGAAGGCTGCAGTCCATGGGGTTGCTGAGGGTTGGACACGACTGAGTGACTTCACTTTCACTTTTCCCTTTCATGCACTGGAGAAGGAAATGGCAACCCACTCCAGTGTTCTTGCCTGGAGAATCCCAGGGACAGAGGAGCCTGGTGGGCTACCGTCTATGGAGTCACACACAGTAGGACACGACTGAAGTGACTTAGCAGCAGCAGCAGCAGTTTTTCAATAAAATATAATACAACTTCAAAAATCCCACTTTTATAAATTACTTGATATGGGAAAATGTCCTTGATATATGCCCTTACGTTTTAAAAGCAGGATACAAATTTAAATACAATTTATAATTTTCTTAATTTTGTTGTAAATTTTCTCAAATAGATTTGCATCACTTTTATCTGCAAATGATTTAATTAAATGAATGCAAAGAGCATTTAAGCCTAGAAAACGTTCATAGACCTTCCAATCCCTCCTTCTAACGATGTGCGGGTTGGCTTTTTCCGCCTGTCCCCACCACACCTTTCCCTCCAAACTCCCCTGCCCCTAACCCAATCACCTCTTGACCCTCAGTCCTTTTCACGGGACCTGAGGTGCCTTTTCGTCATCCTGCAGCCTCCGCATCCCCTTGGTCACTAACTCTGAGGGTAGAAGATCCCAGGACTCCGTCCCCGGCCTGCCCTCTCTGCAGCGGGGAGCGCCGCAGGCGCGGGCGCGGTCCCCGGTCCCGCCGCGCCGGCTGAGCGTGTTGGGCCAGGGCATCCGCGATCGTTTCGTGTGTGCCGAGGGAGAGCGCGGAGACTCCGGCCGCCCCCTCGGACCCAGTGTCTCCCTCGCGTCCGGAGCCCTGCAGCCCCAGGGGAAAAGCAGAGGCGGCCGAGGACTCGGCGCGCCGCCGCTCCCTCCCGCCCGGCCCTGGCCGGCGCTCGGGCGTCTGCGGTCTTCGGGCTCCGCCCTCCGGACACTGGGCACTGCAGCGCAGCTCTGCCCCTGGGTCTCCACACACCCGCGAAGCTGGGTGTTCACACACGCCCGGGGTCACCTCCCACGCCGGGCATCCCGTGTCGGTGCCGCAGGTGAAGATGAGGGTGAAAGTGGAGGTGATGCCTGGGGCAGGTGCCCATTTCCGCCCCCTTAACCCTCGTCCTTGCCAGCCTGGGACTCGCTGCCCTCCCCAGATTTTCTGGCCCTCTTTAGCTGGGAGTGTCTCTCCTCTGTTTGAGGTGGGCGGGTCAGGAGCTCCTCACAGCCCGAGGATCCGTAATAATTCGAGAAGGAAGTCAGATATGAGAGATTAGAAATACAGAAGATACTGTGTTTTGTCCGCGGAGTGCACTTGACAGGAGCCAGGATTTGGGGCCCCTGCCGGACCAGCAAAAGGCGTGGGGCCTTGAGCCCAGCGTGTGGCGGGCAGCACAGCCTAAGACAGCCCAGGCTGGTGACTAGTCTGGTGACTCCCAGAGCCCCACTTACCACCGGCCCCTGGAGTTCATAGTTTATTCAGTACCACCATCCTCTTTGACTCCTCTGTCAGTTCCTGGAGGAGAGTGGGAGAAGGAGGGGCCAGATAGCCAGGGCTGAGCAATGGGTTATCCCAGGCCTACCTGGTGCCCTGCTTTGCCCGAACATGGTTACCTGAAGTATGGCAAATCCTTGCGACGACTTTGCATTGCCATGGTAGATTAAGCACACCTCTGCACCCCATTTCACCCCAAATCCCACAAAAGGACAGAAAGATGGGAGAGGGAAATAGTATGAGCAAACTGGAAATGTCGACGAGTTTCTTCAACATGGAGATCAATCTAGATCAGTCTCCCATGAGGAAGAAAATCATGACATCCCTGGTGGCTCAGATGGTAAAGAATCTGCCTGCACTGTGGGAGACCCAGGCTGGATCCCTGGGTGGGGAAGATCCCTTGGAGGAAGAAATGGCAACCCACTCCAATATGCTTGTCTGGAGAATTCCATGGACAGAGGAGTTCGGTGGGCTCCAGACCATAGGGCCACAAAGAGTCGAACACGACTGAGCGACTGATACCTTCACGCTTTACGCAGGGAATGGCTCTGGAGCTGGAACCAGGGTGATTAAATGCTGCATCCGGAAGAGTGGGCAGCACCGCATCCCTTTAGTCACTACTGCTGAGCAGCAGGCATGAGAGATGCAGAAACGGTAAAACAAGTGTGGGCCCTGTGACTGGAAAGTAGGGTCAAGGCGTCCTCACACCCAGAAGACAAACTCCCAGCTCATCCCTCTGTTATATCAGCACACTGTGTCTAATAGCCTGAGAACTGAGAAAAATGAGACATGTGAAGAGGTACAGTTAGTATCTCCAGAGAGATGGCTGGCAATCTGTCACTTGCTCAGTCTCTAAAGAGCCACAGCTCCTGCTGAGCCTGTCCATGGTAGTCCCCTCTCACGTTGGCTCTGGGCTGGCCAGGGACCTGCTCTAATCAGAGCACTATGACAGAAGTGTGCCAGTTCTGGGTTTAACCTTAAGAAGGTCTGGCATGTTCCCTGTCAGTGTTCTTGGCAGCCCTGAGCCACCATTTAAGAAGTCCAGCTACACTGCTGGAGAGATCAAGTCGAGTCACTTAAATTGCATACAGCAAGTGAGATCTGGTCATCCCCGCTTAGTGCAGCTGTACGGACCACTGGCAAGACCAATAGAAGAACCACCCATACGGCCCTGGCAAGAGGATGGAATCATGAGCAAATAGTTGTTTCAAGACACTGAGATCTGGAGTAGTTTGTCGTACTGCAGTGAATGACTGAAAACCAAAGGCAAGATATCTCATACACACACACACACACACATACAGCCAGAAATCCTAGAAATTAAATATTTGATTGCCAGGGGGAGAAAAATTCAAAATATGGTTGAATAACACTTGGAAACAGCTAATTAGTTAACTGAAATATTGAACTGAAGAATCTCCCACAATACAGTGCAAAGGAGGACGAAAGTGATGGGAAGCGTAAGTGAAAAGCTTAAGGTATTTGTAGAATTTCCACATCCATCTAATAGAAGTTCTATAAGAAGAGAACAGAGGGTCGAGGGTGGGAGAAGCAATAAAGAAATACAACAGCATTTCTTCTACATCTTCAATTTGAGAAAGTCCACCAAGTCTAGTGGAGGAAGAATTAAAAGGTCAACCCATATACACGCTGGGTTGGCATTTAGAGTCCAGTGATGTTGAGAATATTCTAAAACCAAAAGAGTGGGGAAAGCTAAGGAGCTAACAGAGGTGGGAGGAGAGTTGGCCTCAGAGGGGCAACCCAGGGACTTTTTGAAGTGATGAATCTTACATGTCTACACTGCTGTAGTGATTAATGACTTATACATTTGTTAAAATTCAGACATGTTTACCAAAAAGGGTGATTTTTACTCTACGTAAATTTTTTAAATAAATAATTTTTAAAGACTATGTAGATAGATCATGAATCAGAATGACTTGCGTCATGAACACAACACAAAGCTGGAAGACAAGAGAGAGAAATAGCCTAAAAGTTCTAAGGGAGATTTTAAACTTGAAATCTTAAATGCACCCAAATAACTTTCAAATGAGGAGGCAAAGTAAAGAAGTTCTTGGGTATGCAAACCTGAATAAAGTTTAACACGCATGAAGCGCTCAGTTGTTCAGTCTGCCCCACTCTTTTGTGACCCCATGGACTGTAGCCCGCCAGGCTCCTCTTGTCTGTGGGATTTCCCAGGCAAGAACACTGGAGTGAGTTGCCATTTCCTCTTCCAGGGGATATTCCCAACCCAGGGATCAAACCTGACTCTCCTGCCGCTCCTGCATTGGCAGGCAGATTCTCTTACCACTGAGTCGCCTGGGAAGCTTACATACTCTCTAAAAGAATGGTTTGAGGATGCACCCAAGAAGAAAAGGCAATGAATCCAAAAAAGAGGACGATGTGGGGTAAATAAAGGGCAGGGGACAAAGAAATTAGTGTCCTTAAGTCTAATTAATTGTTGATAAACAAAAAGGGAAAGAAATAACAAGCTGAGAAGCACATCTCAGGCTATCTCACTGTGGGAGTTGGCAGCAGTACTGGTTGGGCTCTTGGGACAGGATGCTTCTGGGGGTCTTATTTAGCCCAGGAAATTATGTATCTGTTGAGATGACTGATGTAGTCCTCCTCATATGCAAATAGAAAGATACCCGAAATATACTATTAGGTTCAAAAAGAAACAAAAGTTATAGAAGGATATTTATAGAATGATTGCTATTTTAAATACAAACACACAAATACATACACATATGTAGTTTGCATGTGTAAAAACATCTGGACGATGCAACTGACATATGACTCAACAATTGCACTCCTGGGCAGTTATCCCAGTGGAAAAAAAAAAACAACATGTTTACACCAACACAGGTATGTACATGAATGTTCATAGCAACTTTGTTTATAATACAAATAAATAGAATGTAAGTCAAATGCTGGAGGAGGGCATGGCAACCCACTCCAGTATTCTTGCCAGGAAGATCCCATGGACAGAGGAGCCTGTCAGGCTGCAGTCCATAGGGTTGCTTTTGAACTGTGGTATTGGAGAAGACTCTTGAGAGTCCATTGGACGGCAAGGAGATCAAACCCGTCAGTCCTAAAGGAAATCAGTCCTGAATATTCATTAGAAGGACTGACACTGAAGCTGAAGCTCCAATACTTCGGCTACCTGATGCGAAGAACTGACTTGTTAGAAAAAATCCTGATACTGGGAAAGATTGAAGGCAGGAGGAGAAGGGGACAACAGAGGATGAGATGGTTGGATGGCATCACCGACTCAATGTACATGAATTTCAGCAAGCTCCAGGAGTTGATGATGGACAGGGAAGCCTGGCATGCTGCAGTTCATGGGGTCCCAAAGAGTCGAACACGACCGAGTGACTGAACTGACTGACTAAAGCCAAATATTGGAATCAGCTCAGATGTACTTCAACAGATAAATGGTTAAACAATTGTGATACATACATACCATAGAAAACTACTCAGCAGTAAGAAGGAATGAACTATTGCCACGGACAACAACTTGGATGAATCTCCGGTGAATTTAAAAAAAAAAAAAAAGAGCCTTTCTCAAGTGGTTGTATATTGTATTATTCCAATTATAAAATATTTAAAAATGACAAACATTTGGAAATGGCAGTCAGATTGTTGTTTGCCAGGGGGTTAGGGATGGTGGGGAGAAGGGATGGAGGGAGGGAGATGTGGTTATAAAAGGGCGGCGGGAGAGGATCATTGCAATATTGGGACTGTTCAGCATCTTGACTGTACTGGTGAATACACAATCCTGCACAGGTGGTAAAATGGTACAGAACTAAACACAAACACACACAAATGACGAGAACAAGTAAAACTAAAGGATTCTGGAAAAATTGCATGGATGGTATCAATATTAACATCTTGGTTGTAATACTATGACACTATAGTTTTGCAAAATGTTACCAGTGGGGGAGACTGGACCAAATATCAGATCTCTCCATTATTTCTTTTAACTGTAAAATGAACCTATGATTATCTCAATAAAAATTGAAAAAAAAAAAAACAACCTTGAACACGTTTACTGCAAAATGATAAGACTGATGACCTTGAAAAGTGGGGATAGGAGGAAGAGTCACTTATACATTTTATTTTGTATGCCTGTAGTGTTTCAATATATTCTACGTCAAGAAAGCATCACTTCTGTAACAAAACAAAAACAAAAACAAATCTTTGTCTAAATTGCTTTAAAGATGGATATATAAACATGAATATGTTAATTTTATTTGTTGCATTGACAACATATTTGCAGTTTATCTTAGTGTATCGTGTTTGGTAAAAATCTGACTTTATTTTTGACCAAAATGGTTCATAAACTACTGTAGTATTGTTTGTCAAACTCTTCTTTCTTTCCCATTGATTTATGATGCTGCCTTTAGTACAGGCTAAATTCTTACATGTGCTCCTGTCTCCTCTGCTCTGTGTTATTTTTCATAATCCATTTGATGATTAGTAAAAAATACATTTGACCTAATTAATTTAGAAAATATTTTAATATCTGATGAAAATTACTTAATTTTAACATCTATTTCTCAAAATTTTTTTCTTAAGTGGTCTCATGTTTATTCTTTCAGACATCTAGAAAATCAATAGGATTTAGAATCACATCGGCATGTTGCAAAGAAGAGGCCATTCTTAATGTTTTATTACAAAATAATTTATGTTCATAATAACAATTCAAACAATGCAAAAGGCGTAAAAACCATGATATCATTTCTCTCTCTCCCCACCCTATTCCATCCCTCTGACATAACTACTGTTTAGAGTTTAATGTGTATCCCTACACACCATTCTTTATGCTCATGTGAAAATGAAAGTTAGTTCGCTCAGTCTAACTCTCTCAGTCTACTCTCTGGGACCTCATAGACTGTAGCCCACCAGGCTCCTCTGTCCATGGAATTCTCCAGGCAAGAATACTGGAGTGGGTACCCATTCCCTTCTCCAAGGGATCCTCCCGACCCAAGAATCGAACCCAGGTCTCCTAAATTGCAGGCAGATTCTTTACTATCTGAGCTATTTTATGCTTATATAAACAATTAAATATACATACATATTGATTACTTTTTTATTTTCATTTAAAAAATGGATCATATCATTTACATTACTCTGAATTTGCTTATCTTATTCAAGAGTAAATAATAGAAGTGTTTCCTGGTCAACAAACAAATCTTATTCCTCATTTAATTTTATAATCTAGCTTTTCTATCTTTTTGTCATACAGTAGTTTAAAGAACTGAATTGTTCTGGCAGATTTGTTATGAAAGCTTTAGCCTCTCACATCCCCTATTCTTTTTTCCTTGGAGGCAACTGCCTTAACTCTCTTAACTGAAAATAATATATTCATATAGCTACTAATTTGTTTTTCAATTTTGATACATTATCTATTTACTTCCCAGGATGGAAAATAAGGATTTACCTTCCTCACCTCCAACCCTACTCATACATCCTCACTTCTCCACATAATTATATCATAATGTGGCTGAAACCTGATTGACTAGATCAGTTGTCCGTGTTTACATCACTGGGACCATGTAAAGCCCTATTTACAGCTGAAATTCACAGAAGTCCTATGAGTACTTTTCCTTTTCTGAGCAACTCTTTTTGCCCTCCAAAGTCAGTCATTGTTTTTGTTTGCTTTTTTCCTAGAAATATATCACTACTTCAACTCCAAACCTTCTGCCAGGTGTCCAAATTGTTTCTCAGTATTTTCAGTTGCATCGGGTAATCTGATCCTTACATCTTATGGAAGAATCTTTCCTGAGCAGAATATTTGCTTCTGCTCCAGTCTGGGCTGGCCACTCCCCCAAGTCATCCTTCTGCTTCTCCCTTGGGTTGAGTTCCTGGTGCCCGTTTCCCCTTTCTTAACTTCCACCCTCATTTTGGTAGAATATATCCTCTAGTAACTTCCTGAGAAGGAGGACATGGCTTGTATTTTCAGAATTTGTACATCTTGAATTCTTGGTTTCAATTCATGTTAAATTGGTAGTTTTTGTGGGTACAAAATTCTAAGAATTAACTCACCCTCAGAGAAGTAATGGTTCATTTTCTTCTGACTTCCGGTGTTATCTTTGGGGTTTAAAGCTTTTCTGGTTTACATTTCATATGGTAAAAAATTTTCTTCTTTCTCAGGAAACTTGTAGGATCTTTTCCCGGTATTTGGGAATTTTGAGATCATGTGCTTTTTTCACGTGAATCTGTTTCAGATTTTTTAGTCGGTTTATAGTTTTTGCTACATGGACTTTTCTCTAGCTTGGTGAGCGGGGGCTACCCTCTAGTTGCAGTCGGTGGGCTCTCATCGCGGAGGCTCCTCTTGATGAGGAGAACAGGCTCTAGGGCACTCAGGCTCAGTAGCTGTGACACACAGGCTTAGTTGCTCCGAGACATGTGGGATCTTTCCGGATGAGAGATCGGACACGTGTCTCCTACACTGGCAGGTGGATTCTTTCCTGAGCCACCGGGAAGCCCTGATTTTTTAATCAGCTTTATCTTCTTTGAAGAAATCTCTTCTGGGAATTCCCTGACGGTCCAGTGGTTAGGACTCCTCACTTTCACTGCCATGGGCCTGGGTTCATGGCACCTCTCCACTACCTAAAAGAGAAATCCCTTGTAAAACCTTCTGGTCGAAACTCACACCTGGGAAAGCCTTGTCACCAGACTTTTCCAAGAGCAAGTGACCCTTTTGTCTGCTTATGTTTGAGAATAGGACACGAAACACTTATTGGAGTAGCTGAGTTAGAGGAGTAGCTGAGCTTCATCTACTGTGGGCTCATGTAGTGATCTAGCTGGACCTTTTGAATATTTCCTCATAAGCTAGTCAGATTCTCTAAGAACGTCCCCTGGACCCCTTGCCTATAAAGTTTAAACCTTGAGGCCAGTGTCTGGGTGCTGAGTAGAAGAAGAGGTCCAGGAAGGGGGTCTCAAAATTTATCATATCTCTTGTTTCCTGAATCATAATTCCATTCTCAGCTACATCTGGGACCTCACAGGGCAGAAACTATTTATTTTAATCTCTCCACACAATAAAACTCCATTTTTCTTTTGGGAACTGGAAGAGGAAGTTGTTCATCTGTGTTGAGTATGAAGAAAATCAGAGGATGCAAATGTCTCTTAAACAGGGTTTTAAACAATCTTCCTTTTCCTTTTTTGAATCTTACCTTCTACCTCACTTCCAGAAGCACCTGGTGCCTGCTATGCCAGAGCCGTTGGGAAAATGTAGAAATCAGGTTCCTTACTAGGCTTTTCCCACTGCTAGCTGTATGGTCATTACCAGTCACCATTTCTTCCCAGTTGCCAAAATTTTGTTGATGCTGTCTCCTATCTCAATTACTATGTTTTTCTTTTAATATCTATAAATAGCTGTTAAAGATAACCCATGAATGTGACAAGCAGACTGAAGTTTTGCTCCATTGAAGAAATGGAGAATGGTAAAAATGGTAAAAACTAAAGTAACAATAGGATTATTTTTCCTTATTTTTAATCACTCTAAAAGAGAATTTACTTTAAAAAATAGTTCAATAAAGATCACAAACCTCAATATAAAACTGTAAAACTTCTAGAAAATATAGGAAAAATTATTTTTTAACATTAAGTTAGGCAAAAATCTGCTGAATATTATACCAAAAGCAGAAAAAAAAGAAAAAAAAACTGATAAAATTGAACTTCCCTGGTGACGTAGTAGATAAGAATTTGCCTGCCCCTGCAGGGGACACAGGTTTGATCCCTGGTCCAGGAAGACTCCACCTGCCACAGAGCAACTAAGCCTGTGCACTGCACCACAAGCAAGCCAGTGCTCCAGGGCCCACCAGCTGCAACTATCAGGCCTGCATGCTGCAGCCACTGAGCCCGTGCTTCACAAGAGAAGTCACCGCAGTGAGAAGCCCATGCACCGCAACGAAGAGTAGCCCCCGCTCCCCTTCACTAGAGGAAGCCCGAGAAAAAAGCAAGGAAGACCCAGCACAGTCAAAAGTGAATATATAAATAAACAAAATAGATAAAATTGGACTTTATTCAAATTAAGAACTTATGCTCTTCAAATAATACCTTTAAGAGAACAAGAAGACAAGCTACAGACTAAGAGAAAATATTTGCAAGATAAATATCTGATGAAGGACTTGACCCTAAATATATAAAGAGCTCTTAGAATGCAATAATAAAAAAACAGCCTGGTGATAAAGGGTCAAAAGATTCAATGAGATGCTTCAATAAAGGAGATATATTAATGACAGGCATATGAAATGCTAGGATCACTACTCTTTAGAGAAATGCAAATTAAAACCACAATGAGATAACACTACACACCTATTATAATAGCTCAAAAATGGGAATTCCCTGGAGGTCTGGTGGTTAGGACTTGGCGCTTTCACTGCTGTGACCCAGGTTCAATCCCTGGTCGGCAAACTGAAATCCTATGAGCCATACAGCTAGGCCAAAAATAAATAAAATAGCTAAAAACAAACAAAATTTAAAATTCCTAATAATACAAGTGGTGTTGAGAATGTGGAGCAAGTAGTGATCTCATCCATTCTGAGTGGGGATGCAAAATGGTACAGCCACTTTGAGAAACAGTTTGTAGTCTCTAATAAAGTTAAAGATATGACTCAGCAGTTCTACCCCTTCATATCTATCCAAGGGAAAAGAAAACTTTAGTTCACACAAAAATCTGTACATGGATATTTATAGTGACTTTATTCATGATTGTCAAGAACTGGAAATAATCCAAATGTCCGTCAACTGGTGAGTGGATAAACTATGATACATCCATACAATGGAAAACTACTCAGCAATGGAAAGAAATGAACTATTGATACACCCAACCACATGAATCTCAGATGCATTATGGTAAGTGAAAGAAGTCAATTCAAAAGGCTATATATGTTATACTATTATTCTGTTTATATGACATGTTGGAACAGGCAAAACTATGAGACAGAAAACAGATCTAAGGTTGCCCAGAATAGGGTAGGGGAAGGAGCTGACAACCCAAGGGCACGAGAGAACCTGTATGTGAGGGTAACAATATGCATTTGTTGAAAATATGTAAAGTAAAAATGCATAGAGAAAATTTAAAATGAAACTGTACTTCTAAAAGGGTGAACTTTACTGTATGACTATACTTCAATTATTAATAAATATTGCCCAAATGATTAAATTTGATTTATTTAGTGGTGATTGGCAGAGAGAAACATCATGCACACGTGTACAATCTGTCTTTACTGAAAGCCATTTCATACACATGTGAAAAGCAGCCTTTCAATTTCTATTTTGCTGGACTAATCCATTTGGGCCCATGTGGGATAGTAAGGTTTTCACCATCAAAACCAAAGCTGTAATAAATATCTGCTTCTTGTTTGTGCTTTTACTATATGGGACGTGACTTTAAAATTAAAAAGTCAGAGGGCACTTCTCTCTCTGAGTGGATGAAAGCATACAGGGAAGCTTCTAAACCTGAGTAAGGGGCCTGGAGTCTGCTCTCTGACACAGCAGAGCTCTGCGTCACTGCCCAGCCCACCCACCTAGGAGGACATCAAGCCTCTTTCCCAGCGACTGCCAGCCCTACGCTACACAGGCTCAGAAGTTTTGGTAACAGTCAAACAATTAGTCCACTGCTGCAACTAAATTGATGTGTATGAAGTTTTAATAACACCTGTAAAATCTTTAGTGGTATTATAAAAATGTACATTAATACGAACACAGCAAGGAAACGTGAATGCATAACATGGAAAGAAATGATCTAAAAAATAGCATTTATCATTGCCTTTGGAGGCAGGAACATGAGTGATTATTTCCTCCTTTCTGTATTTCTGCATTTTTTCTATATATTAAGTGTTAGTCAATCGGCTGTGTCCACTCTTTGCGACCCCTATGGACTGCAGTTTGCCAGGCTCCTCTGTCCATGGAATTCTCCAGGCAAGAATACTGGAGTGGGTTGCCATTCCCTTCTGTAGGGGATCTTCCCTATCCAGGGATCGATCCCAGGTGTCCTGCATTGTAGGCAGATTATTTATTGTCTGAGTCACCAGGGAAGCCCGTATATTAAGAGGATCAGGTTAATTTGAAGAAGTTTCTTTCCATTTAGAGTAGTCCATCCACCCTGTCCTTACCCTTCTACTATTAAAATTATGTTGTTGAAGAAACCAGGCCAGTTATCTTGTAGAATATCCCATATTCCAGATTTCTCTGTGCTTTGGGGATGGCATTTAACTTTTCCTTTATCCTCTGTTTTCTATGAACTTGAAATTAGGTCTAAAGGCTTGATTCGATTCAGGTGCAACTTTTCTCTTGGATAAGAACATTTTAAAGGTGATACTAAGTCATTCACATCACATGTCCCCAGAAGGTACATAAGGCACTTTTCGTATGAAAGGCTGATGAGCCACTTTACAGTGAAGGCTTCAAGCTGTTACCTCCTGAAGCCACAGGTCAATATTGGCACCATGAAGAATGGATCAACCTGACATTATGAGCCTTCTGGGGACATACGATGTCCAGGACATAATATTAACAACATATTCAACAACATAGTATTAATAGTAGAAGGGTGAGGATAGGGTGGACTACTCCAGATGGAGAGATAATAAGAGGCATCATCAAGTACCGTGTGTGGACCTTGACTGAATCCAGATTCAAACGGCCCAACTGTAAAAAACATTTTGGAACCCTTGGAAAATTTGAAAATGGACTAGATGTTACATGACACCAAAGAATTATTATTTTTTAAGGCATGATAACGACACTGGAGTTTTGAAGAAAACATCTATGTATTAAGGACTTCCCTGGTGACTCGGTGGCAAAGAATCTGCTTGCCAATGTAGGAGACTCAGGTTTGATCCCTAGATTGGAAAGATCCCCTGGAGAAGAAAATGGCAACCCACTTCAGTATTCTTGTTGGGAAATCCCGTGGACAGAGGA
The DNA here is from genome assembly GCF_001704415.2 of Capra hircus. Classification (NCBI taxonomy): domain Eukaryota; kingdom Metazoa; phylum Chordata; class Mammalia; order Artiodactyla; family Bovidae; genus Capra; species Capra hircus. The sequence continues at coordinate 38,289,839 of NC_030826.1, read as the reverse complement.
ATCTGGAGGGCTACAGTCCATGGGGTTGCAAAGAGTCGGATATGACTTAGCGACTAAACAACAATCCATACATTAATGATACAGACTGAAATTTATAGAATTGAAAAGAGTTTAAAACAATAATAGGAAGAATAGATTATGCAAGTGTGGGAAAAATTGATAATTGCTAGTTCTGAAGGATGAGAATATGGGGGTTCATTTTATGTTCCTTCTACATTGTTTCATAATGCTTCTGTAATAAAAATTAAACATTTATAAAATACTTGGTTATATTGTAAAGATCATGAATGGTGAGTGGATATCTTGGGATAACATTTCCAGGGACAACATCATACATGAGGCAAACATTGCTTCTCCTCAAGTAGCTCGGATAGAAGTGCTCAAACAGTCCCAGTAGTGAAAATAAGTACAATGATACCAAAGGAGCAATTTGGATCAAAAAGTTTCATGAAATGAGAATGACAAAGAAATAGTTCTATTCTAGTCTACAATAATTTTATATAATGACACTTTCAATATAAAAGTGTAAAATTAGCAATTTAAATGTTTTTGATAGTAAAAAACAGTGTTAGAAATGAAAAAATAAAAGCTTTCATTTCTTTCAGTACGAAGTAAATACATCCCTAGGCTTAATTTTTTTCAAGATTCTTTTAAGGAATATTCTTAATTTTCATATCTTTTATATTGCATTTTTGGTTCATGTAAAAAAAATACATGTGACATATGCCTTGGACTTAAAGTGTAATATTAAAATAAATGCCTATGAATCAAACACTCAATTAAGAACCAAAACAATACCAATATCTTTGCATCTATCTGTGTCTTCCTTCCCTACCTATATGCCTGAGTCTCCTCCAGAGCTTACCATTCTCCTGAGTCGTGAGTTTATTACTTTTTTGCTTAAAAAATTTTAATCCAATGTTCATATATTCTTAAATTATTATTTATTTGTATTTCTTTTTGAGCTTTCTAACTCTTAGAAGTTCCTTGGGGTTCTAGTCTATTTGGTCTAAGACATGATGCCTTAAACTTTATTTTCACCAGGGTAAGGGAGGAGTTTGGACCCTTCTTGAGACAGGGAGCCATAAAGCCACTGGAGCTAATTTCATAATTCGCCTCAAATCTTTCCAACCTGTTCGGTAGCATGGCTTGTGAGTTGTCAGCACCCTGGACAGATCAGAGTCATCTCAAGTGCTCTGTTGCCTTCCCTTCTTCTGAAAAAAAAAAAAAAAAAAAATTTTTTTCCTCCTCGTTTCACCCCTCGGGTTTTTGCAACATTATCCTAAATCATCAGTGTTCTGAATGAGGGACCCATTGACTCTTCTGGTTCTGGATTTTGCCCAAGTTGGGAGCCAAAGGATTTGTACTGAGTCTAGGCTTGGAGATAAGATGTCTAAGGCTTCCACCTCTCCTCCACCTGATATTTTTCTCATATGTAAAAACATGCAAGAAAGTATTTCCCTTTTAATGTTGACAATATGATTTTCTAGTGTCTGAAAACGTACTTTCCGTCCATGTAATGTTTACATCACATTTCAGGCAAAAATTGACCTCTTCAAAATCCTGTGAAATCACAGTGAGCAAAATTAACCCCCTTCAAAAATATTACTATTTGCTAACCTCACACCCATTAAAAATGGCTATCATAAAACCACAAGTGTTGGGGAGAAGAGAAAAACCTTGTACACTGTGGGAGTATAAACTGGTGCAGCCAATGTGGAAACATCCTCACCGACATTTATCTGTGATCTTTTCGGTGATAGCCTTTCTGACAGGTGTGAGGTGATATCTCTCTGTGGTTTTGATCTGCATTTCCCTGCTGATTTATCATGCTCAGCCTCTTTTCATGTGTATATTGGTCATCTGTATGTCTTCTTCAGAAAAAAATGTCTATTCACATCTTCTGCGGATTTTTAAATCTTTTTCTGCCTATTTAAAAATCTGTTTATTTGGTTTTGAAATTGAGCTGTATGAGCTGTTTAATATATTTTGGATATTAACTCTTTGTCAGTCATTTCATTTATAAATATTGTCTTCCATTCAGTCACTCGTCTTTTCCTTTTGTGGATGGGTTCCTTTGCTATGCAAAAGCTTTTAGGTTTAATTAGGTCCCATTTGTTTATTTTTGATTTGTTTCCTTTGCTTTGGGAGACATACCTTATTTGTATGTTTCTAACTGTCCAAGGATGAACATGCGTTATTTTTAACGGGCGGGTAGGGGTAAAACACAACCAACCAACCAACCAAAAACCAAGGAAAACCCAACAATCTAGAAAGGGAACTTGGTCACTACCTCCTCTTCTGACAGGGGTCTCTAAATTATCCTGCCTTCAGGCATCTCCGCCTCCATGCCTCTTATCCTCACCCCTTGCGGGCTCTTCCAGCCCACGCAGCTCCTTCTCTGTCCTCCCCTCGGTCAGGACTTCCTTTTCCAGATGGTCATCTATGGGACACATTTCATACCTATGAGATGGAGAGGATGAGTGGTCCAGGCTGTCGGGGGAGACTGTCCAGAACTGGGTCCCCAGGCCCCTTGCCCTCTCTGCAGCGGGAGCGCAGCAGACGGAGGCGCGGTCCCGTGTCCCGCAGCGCCGGGTGAACCTGTTGGACCAGGGGACCCGCGATCGTCTGCGCGGAGGAAGAGCGCGGAGACTGCCGCTGTTCAGCGGTTCCCTGGTCTCTCCCGCACCCGGAGCCCCGCAGCCCGCGGGGAAACGCAGAGGCCGCTGAGGACTCGGCGCGCCGCTCCCTCCCTCCTGGCTGGCGCCCTAGATCGGGCGTCTGCGGTCCTCGGGCTCCACCCCGTGGCCACGGGGCCAGCTGCACCCGGGCTGCACGGTTCGGGCCCCCAAGGCTACTGCGAATCTGGGTGTCCACACGCGCCAGGGCCACCTCCCACCCCGGCCACCCTGTATCGGTGCCACAGGTGAAGATGAAGGTTAAAATGAAGATGATGCCTGGTGCAGGTGCCCATTTCTGCCCCCTTAACCTTCATCTTCATCAGCCTACGACGTGTTGCCCTTTCAGGACTTTCTGACCACTTTAGCCTGGAGTGTTTGATGCAGGTGGTTCAGGAGTTCCTCACAGCCTGAGGCTCCTTAACTGGGGAGGGGGTCAGGCTAACAGACACAGAGGTGCTGTGTTCCCTCTTGGGGACTGATGGTGAGGGGCCCACAGAGTGGGGGGTGTCACCCTTTGCCCGCCACCAGTACTTGAACCTCACATCTTTGGGGGAAGATGCTTTGTATCCTTTTCTTGGCAAAAGTATTGGGAAACTAAAGGATGGACTGGCGTCTGCGTGCCCACACTTGGCCTCTGCTTCCTTCTCTCTCAGGAGGTCTTGTGCTACACTGGGAGGCAGCAGAGCTAGCGGTGACTCTGGTCAAGGTCATCTGAAGCCACCCTTGTCCCGAGTCCCACTGCTTAGAGAACGCTGGGTCCCACAATCTCTTTTGAAAAGGAGAGAAACTGGCCCATTATCATCATACCCACCCTGGTGGTGGTTTAGTTGCTAAGTCCTGTCTGACTCTTGAGGCCCCATTGACTGTAGCCCGCCAGGCTCCTCTGTCCATGGGATGTCCCAGGCAAGGATGTTGGAGTGGGTTGCCATTTCCTTCTCCAGGGGATCTTCCCAAGCCAGGGGTCAAACCTAGGTTTCCTGCACTGTGGGCAGATGCTTTACCAACTGAGCCACCAGGGAATCTCTGAAACCCACTCTACAGAAGGAGAACTGGAGAAGGGCAGCAATGGCAGAGCCAGAGCCAGAACTTAGACCTCCTGGTGCGAAGTCCAGCGTTCTCACCTGCCCCCTATGCCTTGAAGGTGGTGGACGGGGAGTGTTCTGGCTTCTGATGACCTCGCTTGGAGGAGAGAGGCTGCCCTGGGCCTCTCTTGCTAGTATTGCTGGTGGAGGTGGGAAGGACTCCCTGTCTCCCACTTCTCTAGCTCCCTCCAGGGTCCTAGGCCAGAGGACTTCCCACAGCAGCCAAGACTTCTCTGCTAAACGGGCACTGGCCTAGCTTCCTTCTCATCCCCAATCTCATCCTTCCCAGGAGGCACAATGACACCCCTTGACACCCCCCCCCACACACACACCGTGCATACACCTTTGAGAAACACAGCACATAGAGTCTTCCCAGGCCCAGGACAGGAGTACAAATGCAGACCCTTATGTGTGTGTACTAAGTCGCTTCAGTCGTGTCTGACTCTTTGTGACCCTATGGGCTGTAGCCCACCAGGGATCATCTGTCCATGGGATTCTCCAGGCAAGAATACTGAAGTGTGTTGCCATGCCCCGCTCCAGGGGATCTTCCCGGCCCAGGGATCGAACCCTCATCTCCTGCATTGGCCGGTGCGTTCTTTACCACTAGCACCGCGTGGGAAGCCCCTCGTGTATTAAATACTATAAACCAAGCTAACAAATAAAATATGTTCTATTGTCCAAACTTGACAAAAGGTAACTTCATTATGACCTGAAAGGTCAGGTTCCAATTTAGAATTTCCAGACTCCTCCAAGTTCCTCACCAGTGAGGGGAGACCTGGCGCTAGGCCAGTGGCAGACCCCCATTTCTGTCATGGGTTGGAACTGCTCATGCCAGCAGGCAGTTGACCCTGGACACGGTGCGCCTGGGAAAGATCCCTGCACTGTGGTCTAGAAGCCAGTTGGTCAGGAATTCCGGCCACCGTACAGATCCCTTTCCCCGTGGGAGGGGCGCTGTCAGAGGAAAGCCAGGACCAGACCTTTCAAAGCTGAGGACGCTGGCAGGGGCACCTCCTGTCTGGACTGAAGGGTGGCCCTCTTCCTACTCTGCCTTCTACCTGCCTTTCTCTTTGAAAGTTCGAAGTTAGGGGACAAGACTAATTCAGAGTTTCCTGCCCCAGTGTGTGATGGATCTAAGGGCTACAGAAGCAGGAAAGGTGTTAATAGAAACTTAGTGGAAACTTAGGGGCAAATTCTCTTATGAGGGCTCTGCATGGGGGGGGGGGTTGTCTTAAAACAGCCCCTGGGGCAGTTGTCTGACAGTGAGGAGGCACCAGCAGGCAAGGTTTGGTCACGCCCCCAGACCTGCAGGGCAGTTTCTGGGTGTGGTTGGGGACACTTGGGTTTCCCAGGAAAGGGGGTTTCCTGGCCCAGTGAGTGTTTTCTGAAGAATAAAGTGGGGACTTCCCTGGTGGTCCAGCGGCTAAGACTGTGCTCCTAATGCAGGGGGCTCGGGTTTGATCCCTGGTCAGGGAACTAGATCCCATATGCCACAACTAAGAGTTCGCATGCAATAACTAAGACCTGGTGTGGCCAAATAAATAAATATTAAAAAAGAAAAAACAGTGAAGGTGGACAGGTATTGAGGGCACTGTTGATAAATGGTGTCTGTGTTGTGAGCTGGGCGCCAGCCACTGAAAATTGTAGGGTTCTGATACTCTGAGCCAACAGTGGGTGCAGCCAGCTACTCAGGATGTGCCTGCTACTGCTGCTAAGTCACTTCAGTTGTGTCTGACTCTGTGCAACCCCACAGATGGCAGCCCACCAGGCTCCACCATCCCTGGGATTCTTCAGGCAAGAACACTGGAGTGGGTTGCCATTTCCTTCTCCAATGCTTGAAAGTGAAAAGTGAAAGTGAAGTCGCTCAGTAAGTGTCCGACTCTTCCTGACCCCATGGACTGCAGCCTACCAGGCTCCTCCGTCCATGGCATTTTCCAGGCAAAGGTACTGGAGTGGGTTGCCATTACCTTCTCCGCAGGATGTGACTGAATCGGTCCTTTCAAGACACCCAGACGCCCTCCAGAGGATGCTTGAAGAATCTCACTGCCTCCGTCCTGGATATAGGGCCAGCTGTATCTGAGGCCAGCTCTTTGAATTCTCTCTCCTTCTGGCTCCTGTCCAGACCCTTCCAATTTCTTCTTCCACCTACGACCTCTGCCATAGTCCAAACCCACCTGAGAGGCCTCTCCTATTAGGTACCAGCAAGGCCCAGCATCCCCAGCATCCTGGCATCATGGGGCATAGTGCCAACAGTCTAGATTTATCCATAGGAAAGCACCCCTCCAAATACATTAGGTCCCAAAAGCATCTTCCAGCAACCTGAAGATTTTGTACTACATGATGACATATGTTCATGAGACATGGATAGTCTCATTAACTCCAATTTTCACCGCCAAGATTCTCTCAGCCCCCAGGGGCACCCTGCCCAGAGCCCCATGCCCAGCTGACCCTGTTGTAGTGGGGATCTTGAGAGCTCTCAATAATCACTCTTTACATAGGCTCTTAATGAGCAGGTGAGGGGAGGATGGCAAGAAGCAGGGTGGATCAGTCCCTGAACTTTTAGGTCAATTGGCCAGGTGAAGAGTCTGAACAAGGAAGAGGTAAGCAAGAGTCAGCTCAGGCCAGCCTGTGAGGGTCCCTGTAGAGTCGTCCTGCCCTCCCTGATCTCCTAAGGGGCACAGAGTCAGCCCCAGAGGGGAGAGCACTAAGCCCCATCTCCTCCTCTGCCCATGCTGGAACCAGAGGGCCTCTGAAGGGGAAAGTCAGTTGATCAGCGAGTCCTTTCCAGGAAGCGGGTATCATTAAACTAATGACCAGCCACATGGGGCCCCGTGAACTTTCCCTAAAAAGGATCCCAGGAAATGTGACCCAGGATCTCTAAGGTGCTTGTGGAGAACGGGACTAGAATGAGAGCACCGAGGACAGGAGAGCTGTGTACCCTTTTGGGAACAGACTGAAACCTGCGGACGTGGAGTCAGGCACCAGGACCTCTGCATCCTGAGTGGGCATCGGTCCGACCCTGAGGGCATCCCCACCGCCGCCCGATGTGGTGCTCCTCCTCCCAGCCGTGGGGCGGGTGGGAAAGCCCCTCTCATGACCACGTGGGCTGCATGATGTCGGGGAGCAAGGAGGGGCTGCCTCCAGCTTGAGGGGATCAGATCCACACTCTGTTCTCCAGACGGGAATGTGAAGTGCCCCCTGAGAGCTACAGATCAGCACACAATGACTCCACCCAAACACCTGCACTAGGAGGTGCTCAAACCCAGGCCCTGCGCCCCTAGGCTGACCCCAGCCACCCTCAGGATGCCTGTCTGGGAGAGCTCAGTGCTGCCAGCAGAATTCACTGCTTGTTCTCGCCAACACCTGACCCAGGCCCCTGACCTCCCTTTCCTAGAGCATTTGCTAAACAGGGCTTGTCATCGTGATTCCTTCCTCTGTCCCTCCTCCTCCAACAAGAGTGTTTTTCACAAGAACCTGGAGGCCACTTCTTGAAGTCACTCATCAGGAAGGATGGAGGCCATGTCTCCTGGTCTCTCTCAGAGGACAGAATCCTGAGATAATTGCCGCTCGTGGGCACCCTGGCCTCATCACACTGACACTCCTAACGCTGTAGTTTTCTCTTTTCCGAAGCTGCTTGAGACCCCGCTGCCCTTCCCCACTCCTTCATGCTCCCCTTAACCGCCCAGGGTCCTCTGCACAGATCAGAACGGAGCTCAGCTCTTTCCCCTTCTGTCGGTAGTCAGTGAGGAAAATCTGTTTTCACCACTTTATATATTTTTAAATATAAATTTATTTAATTTAATTGGAGGTTAATTACTTTACAATATTGTATTGGTTTTGCCATACATCAACATGAATCTGCCACAGGTATACACATGTTCCCCATCCTGAATCCCCCTCCCTCCTCGTACCATCCCTCTGGGTCATCTCAGTGCACCAGCCCCAAGCATCCAGTATCATGCTTCGAACCTGGACTGGCAATTCGTTTCATATATGATATTATACATGTTTCCACTTTAAAGTTCGACTATGTTTACTTTTGACACAGGCTCCTGGCCTAACCCTGATTCAGCACTCCCTCCCCTCTGCGGTTCACTACAAACACACACACACACACACACACACACACCAAACCACCCTTTATTCAGAAGATATAGGGAATGGGGCGTGGGGGCAAGTTTTAAGTGTTTCTGGCCTTTTTTTGCCCCTTGCTACCTGGGTATCCCCAACAGCAACTCAGTCATTACGGTTTTTTTTTTTTTTTTTTAAAGATTAAACCACTGATTTGCAACTTTGATTAACAAATTTCATCTATATCTATGAAAACCAAGATAATTGATAACTTGATTTCAACTCAAGTTTTGACAGCCGTTGAAGTTTTGCATTAAAAAAAACTGCAAAATGTCAACTGAAAAAACAGACAAAATGCTGGGACATGAGTTTGTACTTAAATGCTACCAACTTCAACAAATAGAGAACGGTGCCTATCAATTCACATCAGTCTGGTTCGAAACACACTTTCCACTGGACACGTCTTATTCACTCTTCTGGGCGGGCGCGCAGGTGGCTTCTTCAGTCAAAAGACAACTTTAATCTCTCTAGGTGGAGCGATTTGGGGTTGGAGGGTCCAGGCAGGTGAGCTGAAGACTGACAGCTCTTGCCTGCCTCCCTCACCCTCTGCCACCATCCTTGGGCCGTGGTTTTCCTCTGCTGTTCAAGCTCTGATCTTTGCTCATCCGGGGAAACAGGCCCCTGGCTTTACAAACTGGTGTGTCCCATCTTGCCTCTTTCCCAAGCTGAGTCAAAATATGGGCCGTTGAGCCCATATCCTCCCCTCTGCCTGGGACTGCCGCATCCTCTGAACAAGGCCCGGGGTCTGGGCTGGGCTGCCCTGAGGCCCACAAGGAGCAGACTCCCTGTGCCTCCATCCTCAGACTGGATGGAGAGGGCTTAAGAAGGAGGCCTGGCCTGCCTTCCTCAGAGCAGACTAGAGCACCATCCAGGCCTGTCTTCCTGGTGCCCAGGACGTGGCCACTGCTGTCTGTACCCACAGTTGCTTCCTCCCCTTCTGCAGCCTATAGTCAGAAATCCAGGCACCCCTCTGCCTGGCCTGAGCGCCCGCATCAGCAGCCGCACACCAGACCCTGACTGGGTGGGGAGGGCTTCTGAGAGACAAGGGTCCTCCAGTAGGAATGCCACAGCAGGAGCAAAACCAACTTGAGCACCTTCCCTCCCTCCGTTGAGCTGGCACTGGGGAGGAGAGAGGATACTGGTCTCCATGGCAAAAGCCACAGACGACCTGGTTCCTGTGGGCAGAGGAGTTGCGCCTAGTCTCCTGTCTCCATTAGAAAAATACCTTTGGAATTCTGTCTATTTGAAACTCTAGTTCTTAAAACACGTGGGAGTAGAGCACAGGCTGGTCGGTCAGGCTGTGTGTGATTCTGGGTAGAAAGGTCGGGGAGGAAGAGAGCACACCTTGTTTTAAAAAGATCCTGAATGTGTGCGGGCTTCGGCTTTTTCTGGAATGGGTTGAGGTTATTTCTGGTGCGTGGTGTCAGGACAAATTTCTTCCTTTTAGCACCTTCTGTAAATAAACTGTGGAAATGTGGACCACACTCCAGGGGTGGCGGTGGGCGGGGTGGGGAGGGGCTGGGGGCGAGGGAAGAAGAAAGGGATAGCACTGGAAAGGCTGTTTTAGCTCAGGGGACACCCTCTGTTCCTGCTGTTCCCCTGAAAGAGCATGACCTCCTCTTGGGACACCGCTTACACCAGAGCAGAGCCTGTGGGGGCAGTGGGGTGGGCTGAGGGGCTAGGAGACCACTAATGAAATCAGAAGGCTGCACATATGTTCTCTTCTAAGACACAAAGGAAGCCAAATGAGGGAACAGAGTCTCTGAACAGAAAGGTGAAGCGCTTGGTCAAGGTCAGAACAACTCTGGAGTAACAGCGCTGGGGTTTGAACTTGGGAGGTGGTTGGGGGTGCGGTGGAGAAACGCAGCTTGCCCTGTCCTCCCAACCCTTCCAGTACCTCCCCTCGCTGCATCCTTTCCTTGAAAAGTCACTGAGGGAGTGAGAGGGTGAGCACAGACCTGACTAAGGATGCTGGGGGTTGGGGACAGGGACCACACAGGTTTCTGCCTGGTTGAAGAGTCTGGGTTTTCCCTGAGGCACTCAGAAGCAATGGATGTATTTGAAATTTATTTCTCTTTTAAAATATCAGCCCAAAAGCCAGCATTAAAATGGAAGTGACTGGAGGTTCTGAAAGTGAAAGAAAGTAAAGTCACTCAGTCGCATCCCTCTTTGTGACCCCATGGGCTATAGCCTACCAGGCTCCTCAGTCCATGGGATTTTCCAGGCAAGAATACTTGGAGGATACTGCAACAGTCCAGGTGAAAGTTGATGAGGGCCCAGTCTAAGCCGGGTATCACTGGGGAAGGGGCCAGAGCTGAGAGCCACTGAGGCACAATCGAGGTGAGGCTTAGGGAGAGAGATGACACTGGGCCTTTAGCCCAGTGAGTGGGGAGCTATGGACTTCCACTGAGCTTGAGCCTGCCTGCCTACTGCCTGCTTGGTTGAGTCTGACTCTTTGTGACCCCATGGACTATAGCTCCAGGCTCCTCCGTCCATGAAATTCTCCAGGCAAGAATACTGGAGTGGGTTGCCATTTCCTTCTCCAGGGGATCTTCCCACCCAAGGGATTGAACCCGAGTCTCTGTGCCTCCTGCATTAGCAGGCAGGTTTTTTACCAGCTGAGCCTCGAGGAAAGCCTGAGCTTGAGCACACATGTTTTTAAAGGAATGGTCACAGGCCAAAGTTTGAGACAGTCTTTATTGGAGCTTGGAATGTCATAGCAATTCACCTTTAACAGAGGCAGACTGGTAAGATGAGCAGCAACAGCAGCAGGACGTCCAGCCTACATGAGGAATCCTGCTCGCCCGCAAGCAGGACACAGACACACACACAGCACACACACACACACACACACACATCTACACAGACACGCACACATGCTCGCTCACTCCTGGTGGGTCAGAGGCCAGGTACCCTTCCTGCCCTGCCTGCTCTGGGGGGATCCGCTGAGCTGAGACTGAAGGAAGCCACTTGAGGACCAGGGACGAAGGAGCTGGTGGCTGCAGGCGTTTGTGGTTTGGGAGAAGGGGATCCGGGAGGACGGGGGAGACTGCCAGGGCCAAGCAAAGGGAGTCCCCCTGGGCCAGGACATGGAGAGAAGATGCTGGAGATGGGGCATGGGAGGGACGGGGGTGGGAGAAAAGGCCATCCCCTCTCCTTCACTCACTCCAACCGCACAGCCTCACAGCGGGGGCCAGAGTCCTGGGCCGAGGAAGCCTGGGGAGCATCAGGGGGCCCCCTGTGTCCTAGGAAGGCACTGAAATGGGGAAGATCTTGAGGGCCTGGAGACTCCCCCAGGAACCCCAGGAGGGAAGGAAGGCGGATGGCAGAGCAAGGAGGGTCTTACATGCCGGTTGTCTGGGGGCAACAAGACTGGGGAAGCATGAATCCTGCTTCCCACCCCAAGCAAGGGGTGGGTGGTGGGCTGAGAGGAAGCCCCTCTGGCCGGCAGAGGGGAGAGGGCCAGAGCCAGGGCTGCCCCTTCGGGGTCCAGGGCAGCGAGTGGGAGAGCCTGGCCTCGTCCATGTGTCCGTGGGGGCAGGAGGGAGGGACCGAGGCCTCCTGCCCCCGGGGCCGGGGCTACCAGAGCACGGCCCCATCCAGGTTCCCGTAGCCCGGCTCTGCCCGCAGCCGCCAGTACGTGTTGTTAGTCACCCACCACTCCTTCCCGCTGCTGTCCGTCTGCCGCCTGGGGGAAAGGGGCCGGGAAAGGGGAGGGGTGAGCGTCCAGCACTGAGGACGCTGCCTCACACCACAGGCCCCACTCGAAGCAGCAAGGGACTAGTGGGGAGGGGGAGAGAAAGCAGGGGGTGGTGGTCGAGGGGGCATGGAGGCACCTGAAGAAGCGCGCCTGGTGGACAATGTTGTTCTCCTCCATCACTTTGCGCCTGTCTCGCTGAAGCTGCTCGATCCTTCTCTTCTGGGCCTCGGCCGCCTGTATGTTCCCCTCCTCCAGGTATCTGGGCACCCAGACTGCCATCAGTGGAACCGCCCCACCCTCAGGGGCCCCCCAGATCAATCCAAGGCTTCTGTCCCTGCCCAGTTCTGCCCTCAGACAGGTCCCATCTCCCTGAGGCAACACCAAGAAGGAAGGATACAGTCCCAGGTCTGTGCACAAACCCCCATGGGGTGGGAGAAGCCTGGCGCTTCCAGAGTGGCTCCCACCTGGCACTGACCTCTGGTCTGGCCGGAGCCGCGTGTCCGTGGAAGGCAGGGACCGTTTCAGCTCTGCGGTCAGCTCATTCAGCTCCAAGGCAAACTGAGTGAAGCCGAAGTTTCGCTCATAGTTTGGGGGCATTGAGTCTAGGGGGAAGGCAGGGGGCTGGGGCAGGTGGACTGTGCGCAGCTGCCCTCACCCCTGCCCAGCCCGCCCCGAGCACCTCACTTACTGGGCTTCCAGATGCACTGACCGCCCGGCTGGGGTCCACGGTACAGCCCCTCATGCCACTTTCCGAAGAGTCGGTGGAGGACACGGCCACTCCGGCTAAACACGGCCCCCTGTACCTCGTGGACATTGGAGCTCCAGTACTTGGCCTGGGGTGGGGTGTGGCAGGGGGCTTAGAAAGAGGTCCCCTCCCCTCCTAGTGGAGGGGCTGCTGGGGCGGAGAGTGGGGGCAGGCGGTCACCCACCTTGCAGAAGGTGAGCTTGCAGTGGCAGGAGCTGTCCTGCGTGTTTCGGATGAGCACCTCCCCGTAGTGCTCGATCCAGCGCTGGCCACTGAGGATGTTGTGAATGCAGGACGTCACCTTATTCCACTCAAAGTGGTCCCCAAACCTGAGAGAGAGAGAGCAGGGCGGGTGAGGGGCAGCTGGCTGGCCCTGGGGAACAAGTGCTACCCTGACCCGGGGAATGTCTCTCTCATCGGAGCAGGTCATGTGGGTCTGGGGAAGGAACCCTGGCATCCTGGTTCCAGCTTGTGGCCCTTCCATGAAGGATGACATATTTATTAAGTAGAGCAGCCTTCCCAGAGAGTACTCAAGTAACACATCTCCATTTGCTGAAAAAGCTCCTAAGCGCCTAACTCATGGGAGTGAAAACATAGACAGGGTCCCTGCTCTTGGATGCCAGGGACCTTGGTGGGCTGATCATATACAACAACCTGTTTACTACCCACTTCTGCTGGTTATTACTTATTACTCTTCTTTTATAGATGAGCAGACTCAAGTATTTTTGCTGCTGCCTAACTGTTAAGTGGCAGAACTAAGACTCCCACCCAGGCCTCTTGACCCTGAAGCCCAGGGTCTCCTGCGCCCCTCGTGCTGGCCTCTGGTTGCAGTTCCCCACCTGTAACATGAGCTAGATGCGGATGCTTCAAATATAGTTAGTGACTTGTCCTAAAACGACTTTAGGTTTCTGTGTGTGTGTGTGTTTGTTACAGTGCACTAGCTTCAAGTCTCAGATGCATTTCTTGCTGTGAGTCATAGTCAAAAATTGTGAAAGCTCTTGGTCAGATGGCCTTGACGAGCCCTTCCAGCTCTAAGACTTCCCCTTTCTTTACTAACAACTGCTGTAAACATGGGTGTAAAGTGTACAGACACTGCCCCACCCCGAGCAGCTTCAGGATACCTCCCCATCCCAGCCCGGAGGATGGCCTGTGGGCTGGGCCTGGCTGCCCAGCACTTAGGAACACTCACCTGGGCAGGCTCACGTTGACTGTCCCAACAGGCACAATCTCCAGGGATTTGCCCCAGAACTTGTTCTTCCACTTCATGTCTGGAGTTGGGTTGGGGGAGGGAGAGCGACAGCAGAGGTAAGACCAGAGGGTGTTCCAGCCCCTCCCCATCTGCCCTTCACTCCCAGCTCCAACTTTCACCTTGCCAGAAGATGAAGTTCTCAGATTCTGCATGGCACGCTGAGATGGGGGGGTGATGGGAGACCTTGAGGAGCAAAGAAGTTCTCTGGAGGCTGCTCCTGAGGACTGCGGGGTCTTGCTCCTGACCCCAGGCCCCCAACACCCCTCACTCTCACCCCCAGTTCCCCTGTGAACCAGAAGACCAGCTAGTTCCAGGTCTCTTGTCCCTGTCATACTTGGCCACCACCCAAATTCCATCATCCTCTCCTTTCCCACAAGCCCCAACTTTCTCTCTTCTCATTCACTCCCCTCCAGGGCTCTCCTTGCCTCTCCCCATCCCCTGGCGCCCACCACCGCCTGAGTGTTCTCTACAGAGTGCAATTCTAAGAATGTCGCTCTACTGCTTAAAACCCTCCCATGACTTCCTGTGACCTTCAGGATTCAAAAACCAACCAATCAACCAATCAACTGTTCCTTATCTTCACCCACAGGGCTTCTCAAGGTTTGGTCCTGCCTTGTCTTCCAGCCTTGTCTCTAACTCTTTCCAAATGTGCTCCATCCATCCCTTTACACTGCCTGGAACAGCCTGGTCTCCCACCTCCTTGCACACTTGGCCAACTCCAATCCATTCTTCAAGACTGAGCTCAAGAATAACCTTCTATGAGGTTCCTCGACCCAGAACACGATGCAGGTGTTTCAAGGAGTGAGGACCTCCTTTCCTGACTACCCATCAGCGGGGTGTTCTCACCCCTGCCCTGGCCCCTTGAAGCCTGGATCCTCCCTGGCCTCATCCACACGGCTCCCCCGCCAGCCCTCTTCTTCCTGGCCTGCACCTGCTCACTGATGAAGCGGAAGCCTCGGTCAGGGCGCTCACACTCATAGGTCTCCCCCAGGACAGGGTTGAAGGGCTTGCAGCCCGCCCGGTGGTACGTGGAGGAGTAGGCAGACACTGCGAAGGCTGCAATGTACACCTAAAGGGGGCGGAGCACCAGGGGATCAAAGGAGATGTTACCCCACGGCCACTGACCTGGGCGAGAATGGGGGCTGGGAGACGGGGTCGTGGGAGGTGGCAGCAGCCGGGGCGGGGCTGGGGCTGGGGCCGGCGTACCATGCGCTCGCAGGGGTCGGCGGTGCGGCTGGCCCGGTCTAGGAGGCTGCTGTACTCCAGCTCCTCGCAGAGCCGCTGCAGGGTGTTGAGCGGCTCGTTGAGCTGCACTGGCATCGACACCTTGGACAGGTCCTTGCCGATGTTGTTCCGCAGGATGTTCCACAAGCTCACGTCAGTGCCGGGCCCGCTGGCGGCCGGCAGGCATCGGCGGCGGGGCGGCCCCACGGCTCCTCCTGGAACACAACCCGCCTGTCCCTCTCCGCACACCACATCAAGGCCCCTCCTAAGCTCCTGCAGCGCCCGGAGGTGTGTTCACTCCCAGGCTCCAGGCTCGACTCACTACAAGGAGCCGGGGCAGGTGGGTGGGGGCTAACTCTTGAGGCGCTCCCGGGGATTTAGGTGGGCACAGGGCTAAGAATCAGAGGACGCTTCCCACTGTTGGAAACGGAAACTCTGCGCCCAGAACCTCTTCCTGAGTCCCATCCTTGGCTTCTACTCCCTTTCATAAACACAGAAACCGAGGTCAGGATGCAGACTGTCCAGCCCATTGTATAGACAAGGAAACAGGCGCCTGGGAGTAAAATGACTCTACAAAGCCAGGCTGCTATAATAAAAGGTGGCAAAGTGGGCTCTTCTGCCTCACGGAGGCCCACATGAGCCTCCTCAGAAGCCCAGCGTGGAGGCCGGCCCCAAGCTGAGCCAGCCCCACCCCCCAGAGCCACCGCTGGAACCCAGCTCACAGCTGAGCCTTCTTCACTTCCAGTCACCCCGGAGTCAACGTCCAAAGCCATCAGCCCACCAGACCTACAAGGGACAACTTCCCAAGGGGCCTGGGCCCAGACATTCTCCGTTTCTGGGCCCACCTCTAGCCCTCCCTCCTGCTCGCCGGGTGGGCACCTTTCTGACAGCGCTCGGCTCCCCGGAGATCCAGCACCTCCTCGGACAGGCTGGTGGTGACTTCACTGGTGCACGATTCCTCCTCCTCCGAGCCCTGGGCCGGGACAGATGACAGGCCGGGCAGACTGGGCCTCCCTGGGCAGCTGGGCAGTGCCCAGGGCCTGGCGAGAATCTGCCCAGCTAGCCCTTTGGTGGGAAGGGGAAGAGAACATATTTGGGGGGTCTGAACCCTAGGACACTGCCCCAGGAGGCCTGATGTCACGGTGTGCCCTGTCACCTTGGGAGGGAGAGGGCCCCCAGCTCAGGGACCTGCTGGTCATGAAGGGAGGGAAGAAAGGGATTCCTGGGATCCAGGGTTGGGAAGGCAAGGGTCAAGGGAGTGCAGAGGCTGAAATGGGGTCACAGAAAGATGACTGGTGGTGGAGCTGAGGCAGCATTTTCAGGAGAACCCGTGAAGATAGAGCACGTCAAACTGGAAGAAGGGTCCTCAGCAGAGATTTCTAAGCAGAGCCACACAAACCCAGCAGGTCTGGCCATGTTCCCAGAGAGAGCGGCCGAGCTGATTAGAAAGGACTTGGGGATGTACTGATTCTAGCCTCCCGGAATCCCAGCCCTCTATTCCCAGGGTCCCTCCCCTCTCATGGGCAACGTCCCCCCTCCCTCACCTCATTCTCAGAAGAGCTGGCAGAGAGGAGAACCTCACAGGCATCAAAGAACTCTGTGTGGGAGTCAGCAAGGGATAGGACGCTGCTCTGGGACAGCTGGGGGGTCAGCTCTCGCCCCTTCATGTACAGAGCTTCTTGCTGTTGGGAGCAAGACTGGTGTCGGCCTGAGGCCCAGCCAGGAGAGTCGGGCCAGGCTCCCCTGGCCTGACAGTTCCCTTGAGAGGAAGTGTGACTGGGGACTTTTACTGTCTGAGCTGTGCAGAGCAGGAGGAGATGTGGAGGGGAGTGAGCATCGTGCGGTGCGAGGCCTGGGGAAAGATCCTGGCCTGGGAGTGAGGAGACACAGGCTCCACAGTAACTGCCTGCGCTTCCCGCACTGGCTCTGAGCCCAGCTCCACGCCCTTGGCATGTGTAGGTGCCATTATCACCCGCCCTCGGTGGCTTAGGAGCCTCTGGGTCACGAGGCCGGCATGCAGTGCAGCCAAATGCAAACATATAGTGCAGGAGCCTGGGCCCATCATTAGATCCATTAAGGCTCAGTCTCCTTATCTGTGAGCTTGAGGGCAAGAATCGGCTTCCACACGAGGTCCTGACTTAAAAGCGCTCTACACACTATTAAGAAATGATCCGGATATGGCTGCTGCCTGTATTCTGTGACAGGGGCTGGAGTTTCGGGGCTGGAGTTTCAGGTCTGAAAGCGAACCCTGCCTTCGCTCCTGCTGAGAAAGGAGGGCCCCACTGCCCACCCAGCTCCCACCTCCTCGGGGTTGAGGGAGCTGAAGGAGTCTGCAGTGGTGTCGGAGGAGACGGACAATGAGTGGAGGCGCCTCGGGCCGGCTGAGGTCTCAGAGACCTGCGGGGAGAGAGTGAGGGAGCAGGTACGGGGTGGGGATGGGGGAGCCCCCCCAACACATTGAAGGCCTGTCAGGCAGGGCCTGCCTCAACCAACCCCCTTCCCGGTCCAGCCCTGCGACCACCCCCACGCCTGCCCGGAGCCTGCCATCTTCAGGCCGCTCCTCCCACTAACCGCCCCGTCCCCAGGCTCACCCCCAGCCTGGATGGCTCCGAACCCGAGTGCAGGTCCCTCAGTCGGTCCCGTTCAGCAGTGAGGGCAGCCAGGACGCTGCTGAGCGAGCTGTGCACTGTGGGGGCAGGGCCGGCCATCAGACTCCCTTCCTCTCTCTCGCCCTCCCGCAACCTACTCCCAGCCACCCCTCCAGCTCACACTTACCCTTCTGGGCCAGGGCCCAGAAGCTGCGCTGCAGGTGGGCATAGTCTGGGGGCGGCAGTCCTCGGGGGCCCGAGGGGTCTCGGGACTCCAGGTAGCGAGACAGGTTGGGAACTGAGCCATGGAGACGACCCACCTGTGGGTGAAGGGGAAGGGTGGAAGGGCCCAGCCTCCTTCAGCGCCTCCCACCCAGTGTCTCAGGGACCACCTCACCCGCCCGATGGTGTCGTCCTTGGCAAAGCTCTGCGTGCACCACATGCGGCTGGTCCGCTTCCCCTTCTTGGGTCTCTCCGTTGTCACCGAGGCCTGGCAAGTCGAGGTGGGTGAGTTTCGGTCTCAGGGTGGAGAAGACCGCCAAAGCCAAGAGAGAGGCGGACAGCCGTGGAGGAGGAAGACCGACAGCCTGGCAGCTGCCTGGGCACAGGGGGAAGGGGTCGCTCCAAAGGGGCAGAGAGACAGCCCGGAGGTGGTCTGGACACGGTGGGAGGGGCAACTGGGAGACGGTGGCTCTCCAGCAAGTGGCAGCGTGTAAGGGGGCAGGGGACCTGTCTGGGGAGGCGATGGAGATTAATATGGCAAGAGGGGAGAAGCCCGGGCGGGCCCCTGTCTCCGTCTGGACCTCACCTGGTGCGTGGGGATGACAGGGGCCGAGGGAATCCGGTGCAGAGACTCCAGGCTCTGGAGGAGTCTGTGCAGTTCCTGGAGCTTGCCCTGACACTCCGAGAGCTCTGCGGGAAGGATGGATGAGGAAGGCCCTCTCCCATCACTGGCCGGGCTCCCCTCCCTCCTCCAAAGACTTCACCAGCAGCCTGGGGAATCCCGACACTGCCTCCCTCTCCCGCTCACGAGCCCACAGCCGCTCCCGGCTCCCACCCTTTGGTTTGGCCTCCAGGGAGCATGTGCACCCCAGTCTGCACTCTGTCCCCAGACCACACTTCACCTCCGCTGCCTCCACACAGGCCAGGCGGCCCTCACCCTTGCTCTCCCGCCTTGGTCTGCATTTCCCTCTCCCGGGCCAGCATCACAGCACCCAGCTCTAGGAACCTGATGCCAAAACACACCCCTTCCCTGGCACTCCTCCCCAGACCCCTCCCTGTGGTGGCGCCCAGGACCTTTGTCAGGAGTCCCAGCCCTGTGCCCAGCTTTATGGCTTAGAGCACAGGCCCTGCCTTCTCTGTGAGCCTGAGGCTCTGGGGGTGGGGCCTGAGGAGACCTGATCAGCTAGAGGTAGAGGCTGTCACCCCCACTAGACAGGGGCTCCCAGAGCAGGAAAAGAGGCCGCATTTTCTCCTCCCTGTGACTGCTGATGCCACCGAGACACAAGAGCATGGGCCCTCCCCATGGAGGCTCAGGGCCAGGGATCCCTCACCGTGAGAGCAGCGGTCCAGCCCATCACTGTCCCTCAGCCAGGAAGACACCTTCTCCCGAGGTCCAACCCCTGGCAGAGCCGAGGCACTACCCACTGCGGGAGGCTGGGCACCAGCAACCTGTGGGACGAGTCAAAGGTCAGGAAGGCGCCTCCTCTGAATCCTCACGTGACTGGGTCCTGCCCTGGGGCCCATCTTACCTTCCGGTGGGTGGTGCTGGGCAGCAGGCTTCGGGGCACATCCAGGTGCTGGGCTGAGCGGTGGGCACGCAGCTGGGCCACCCAGCTCTGGAACAGGTCCTGGGACTTGATCTGCAGAGGTGATGGAGAACGAAAGGGACGCGTGAAGGGAAGGATTGCTTTCTAGGGGCAAGAAGTTGGGGCTCTGGACCCCAGGCAGGCAGGATCTCTCCCTACAGTACACAGATGGTGCAAAGGCCCCTCTCTGTGCCTGTTCACATAAGAACCAGCATGGCCAGTTTGCCATTGGCTCTTGTACATGGTGGGAACTCCCCTCTGGTCAAACTCAGATGGCCCTTCAGCCTCTGCCCCTCTCTCCTGCGTGACCCAGTGCCTCTGCCAGGCTGGGGGGACAAGCCCCCCCCGCCTCCCACGGATGTCACCTTGAGGTGGTAGATGTTGTCTTCAGTGTCAAGGTCAATGCGCTGGGCCTTTTTGTTGATGGACATGACCGACAGTCGGACATCAATGGAGCCATGGAGCTTCCCCTTTGTGATCTGGGATGGAGAGACCAAAGAGGGAAAGGGACATGAGTTGAGGCCACCGGGGCCACCACCCCCTTGAGGTCATGCTAGGTTCAAAGGTCAGGCAGCAGGTTCACCCTCAGGCTCAAGTGACAGTGTCAGCAGGACATGTCAGTCATCCTCCCATGCACTGGACAGCCTGCTATGTCACGTCACAACCAGAGCTCCAGGGAGTCACAGAGCGAGGAACACTTCCCACCCTCGGGAGTCTGCAGGCAGGGCTGAGGACGATGAACCTCCTGCAGACAGCCTGGGTGTCTAGGCCTTTAGTTTCTTGTACTTGCCTGAGCATGGTACGAGGATAAGGATGATAAAGCCCCTCGGTCTTGGGCACTAATCTGAGCCTGGCACTGTCCCGAGAGGCCTCACCAAACAAAGACTCTACAAGTGGGTGATCACTCTCTCTCCACCTTAGGGGTGAGGAGTTGAGACCCAGGGAAGTAACCTGCCCAAAACCCCACATCCAGAAAATGGCATACCTGGGATTTGGACCTTGCTCTGGGGGATTCCAGAAGCCCCCTGCCTGCCCAGGGCCCCCTTCTCTCACACCCACAGCTGAGGCCCCAACTCACATCTTGCCGAGTTGTCGCGTAGTGAAGAATCCCATCCTCAAGCACGAAGTATCTCTGTGAGGGTGCCCAGAGGGAACAGGACCAGGGTGTGGGGTGCGGAGAGGAAAGGGTGTGGAGCAGAGCAACCACGCGGAAGTCTCTCCTCACACACAGATAGCCTGTGCTGCCCAGGAGCCCCACATCCCTTCCGGCCCCGGCATCTGGCCCCTCCCTCTGCCCTGCCACCCTACCTTGTGCCAGCCCTTCAGAGGCCACTTCCTCTTCTTGAGCAGGTGGCCTTCCTGCCTCTCGGGCATGATACCCTCTGCCCCCAGCCGGTCCCGAGGCTCCTCCACCACCTCCCACAGCTCGGTGGCCTGCAGTCCAGGACAAAGGGCGAGGGGGTGGGGAGCGGTGAGGCCACCACATCTGTCTGTCCCCTGAGGGCCAGCCCCCCTGCCCTCCGCTCCCGCCCGCTTCCCACCCTCAGACCTGCTGGGCACTGCTGGGCTTTGCAGACTGAGTGCTCTCGGCCAGGGAGGGAGGGTCCCACTCTTGGAAGTCCATGGGGAAGGGAGTGACCACTCCCTGCTGTGGACGGAGAGCACAAGGGGAGGGACGTCACCTTGTCCTGAGGGGGCCCTTCAAGCAGAGAGAGAACCTGTTAGCACAGACCCCACCTCCACCCCCTCCTGCTCCCTCTGAGTCTTGAGAGCCCCAGCACATGTTCTGCTCACCTGCCAAGCCCATCCCGAGCCCATCCCCACCCAGGGCAGGTCTCCCTGCCCACACCCTCCGGCTGCGGCCACTGCCCAGAGAGGCAGAAAGCGCAGCAGGCAGGCCGGTGCCAAGAGAAAACCTCGAAAAGTCCGCTCCGCCCCACCTTAGGCACACACATTCTCTGGCTCTAGGACACACTGGGTGCTTTCTCTGGAGGATTCCCTGGGGGTAATCAGAGGTGAGCCGGGCAGTGAAGGAAGAGGCTCCAAAATAGGGCAGAGGGATTCAGGGACTGGGCAGGCGAGATCTCACCCCAGCTCCTCTTCCTCGGGATCCCGACCCCACTACCACCACCACAGAAGTGCAGACGCCCCTGCCATCAACCTTTTACAGAGCACCCCCCCAACCCTTGACCCCAGCTCCATAGAGGCCCCCAGCTGCCTGACCAACGGGCCTCCGTATCTTCTAGTTCACGGGCTCCCATTGTCCTGCCTGGAGAGACCCCTGATACAGCCTCCATTTTCCCCTGGGCCCCCCATCAATCATCCTCTTAGGATGCCCACTTCGGACCCTCGGCCCACCACCACCCCCTCCCCCCACCCCCACCCAACCTCCTTTTTTCCATCCCAGTCCTTGGGGCTCCTGAGATACACCATCCACATGGAGAGTGCTGGGGACAGGCTGATGGAGACACATGCTGAGGTCCACACTGGTCCCTCAGCCGTGCCCACAGGCGCCCTGGGCACCAGTCCTGGCCATCCTGACTTCACGAGGAGATCAATAATGCATGAGACTCTGTGTGTGAGAGATGGGGGAGGGGACTGGAGGGGGCAAGGTTGGCCTGAGGCCGGGGAAACAGCTCACATCTTCCGATGGAGCTAGCAAGCACCTGAGGAGCTGAGGTCAGGAGGGACAGGGATATGCGGGGTGCGGGTGGCGGGAAGGTCAGGGCAGAGGGGTCCATGCTACACTATGAGAGGCTGATCTGGGGGAAACTCCTGCATTTAGCCATTGGAAGTTCCCAAACTCTTCCAGTATTGGGACATCCCTGTACCCTCACTGGCCCCTCACTGCTTGTGTGTGGAGAACCAGACTCTGTTACGGAGGGCGCAGGTCGAGGTGAGCCAGGTGGGTGCCCTCTTTCCAGCTCCATTCCCGCCCTCATCTCCGGAGCAGTGATCCACCAGCTTCAGGTGGAAGGAAGCCCTCTCAGGGAATGTCAGCTGATGCCAGAGCAGCCCCCTTACCCCAGGGTCCATGGACGCCAGTGCTTCTTGGCCCGAGCACCGCTCCGCCTCTGAGTCACCGTCTCCAAGCCACCGGCTCCCTGCTCTCAGAGCTGAGCAGTGGCGGCAGCTGCAGCAGGAACCAGGAAGGAAGGAGACGTCGGAGCCTCCCCTCTAGCCGGATCTCCTCACCTCCCCCTCCTCGGCCCCTCCTCCTGCCGAGCTCCAGGCGGCCGCTCAGCTCTGCCCCCCTGCTCCCCGGAGGACTCAGGGCTGAGCTGACTCCCCAGTGTCCAGGCTTGGGAGTGAGGACAGAGTCCCCTTTGGGCACAGTTCCAGATAGATCACAGAGTACTGAGGAGTTGCTGGCCTCAAGCCAACGGTGGTAAAGAATTTACTCATACCAGCATGGCCTTGACCCGTTAGTACCCAAGGCCGTTTCCTTGTTAACCCCCGCTTCTCGTTTTACAACTGAAAATAGGTGGCTAGATTTGGAGCCAGCAGAGCTATCAGGTTGACAGGAGGGGAGGGATGGCCCTAGGGGACACAGTCGATGGTGCCAAGGGCACAGTCAGCAGGGCAGTCAAGGTTAAGAGGGCCACAGTGAGGCTGTCACTGGGGTGATGCGCCGCCAGGTCAGGACTCAAGGGGGCCGGAAGCACCTAGGTGGTAGGACACCCCCACCCACTCCCGGCCTACCAAGTCTGGATCAGGAGCAGGTCCAGGGCAGTAACCAGCTGGCTGGTAAAGGGCTAGCCCAGCCTCCCTCTCTGAGCGCCTTTACCCTTCTGCTAGAATAGTGTCCAGCTGCTCAATTCTAATTAAAAACTTGCTCTTGCTGAAGTCTGGAATTTATTCAAATGGATGTGAACTGGACTGACAGCTTTAAGTGCAGTACAGCCCCTTTCTAGAAAGTAGGTTTTGAATGGTGTGGCCTCAGGCACCGCCAGTGGGTGAAGGGTGCAGTCTGAGGTTCTTTGATTCCCAGTATGATGTGGGCCACTTTCCCATCCAGCTGTTGCCGCCTGGGTCTCGGCTTACCCTTCAGGGTCTTACATTGCTCAGAAGATGCGTGCTCTGTGTTCCATTCAGAACCTCAGCACAGTTCCTGCCACCCCAGGAGGGCGCTGTTGGCACCTGGCAGGGCTCTGGAGCCAGGGAGAGCACTGGGCAGCGCTGGCCAGACTAGCTCTGGCACCCAGGCACCTCAAGGGCCTTTTACTTCACCTTATGTTGACTGAGCATCCCTGGGCGAAGGGCAGAGCTGGGCACCGTGGGAAGCTGATCCCGGACCAGGGAAGGAAAAGCTGCCGCAGATAGCCACTGCCAGAGCAGCGTCTGCCCAGGACTGAGGAAGCTGCGGCACTGCTCCAAGTCCCAGAAACGGTCCATGGCCAACTCCGTGCATCGCCCGTGTCCACATGGAACGTGCTCCCATCAAGGACAAGGGCGGGCTCCAAGTTAAACATCCTCCATGAGAAACTTTCAGTTCCCTGAGACCTGGATGAGGCCTCTACTAAGAGCCTTCAGACCCTGTCATTAAAACAGAATCCTGGTTTCCCCCCGGCTCAGCTCTTTTTTTGAACCACCTGAGACATGTCAGCTACTTGGTAAAGCGGGCGGCTGCCTTCAAAAGGACATGCATGTAAGCAGTGTCATTTGTGAGAGCAGGTACAGGGAAGTGGCAGGCTTGGACACGGGAAGAGGAAGGGAAGTGAGTCAGAGATGACCCTGGGAATATGTCTACAGGGAGGATAAGCTTATAAACAGCAAAACACAGTTAAGAAATATGTATTTCACTTTATCATAAAGCAGTACTCCGAACTTTCCCATGACATGACACACCCCAAGGGTACAGCATTAACTCTCAAAGCACTCTTGGGACCCCAATGAGAAAGCTCTAGTGTAGAAAACCAGGGGAGCATCTTCACAGCTGAAAAGAGCCTGCTTCAGTCCCTGTGCTGCCTCTTACTAACAGCATGACCTTTCACAGGCCATTTAACTTCTTTTCCCCACAGTCTTCCTGTCTGTGAAATGGGGATAATTATGTGAGAAATCAAGGAACTAGCACATGTAAAGTGGTTAGCAGTGAGCCTGGCACAGCAGGCTCTCAACAGATGCCATTCTCAGCACAATTAACTACTCAGCTGAGCTATTCTGGCACGTAGGAGCCACAAGGGGCTAGGCTGGGAGGCGTGTGCAGCAAGGCACAGTGAAAGCAGAAGACAGGGCTTCTCCACCTCGGACCTGGAAAACGGAGAGAGATGGCTCCTATCAGGTCCCAAGTCAGGAAAACTAGGAACAAAGACAGTGATTACAAGCCTCTGTTCTGAAATGAAATTCCCCTACATCTCTGGGTGGCCATGTACTGGGAGAGATCATTGTCAGTAAAAGCCAGGTAACACCACCACTCCCTACCCTAAGTTCCCCATGTCTCCGACAGCCAACAGGGCAGAATGCATTTATGGGCAGGCTGGGTACAGGAGGCTGGCTATGAGTCCTGAACAGAGTTGGGAAGATCCGGCTGCGCGCTGACTGGCACGACGGGGTCCCCCTCATGCTGCTGTCTGGCGTACTGATCCAGCAGGGCAGTTAGCTGCAGGGGGTGGTGCTGAAGCAGGGAGTGGGTCCGGGCTGTGAGGAGGGTGAGCCCTCCTACCAGCTCCCCCTGTGCCAGGGCCAGGCTAGGGAGCTTGGAGTAGTTGATGAAGCCCTGCCTGCTGAGGATGGTGTCGTCAATGCAGCCACCTAGAAGAACACAGATCAGAGAGGCTCCCACACATGATTTTCCTCTTCAAAGACAATGGTTCCACCCTAGGAATTTGCTCTCCACCGCCCTTTTCTACCTCCCAGTCTTCCCCCAGGTCCAGTCCCCACCTGTGTCCCACCCCACTCCCAATGTTTCAGATCAGTCCCCTCCTCTCCTTCCTAACTCTTCCATGGAAAACCCTTCCATGTATTATGTAACCTCCACCACATCAGTGTTTCCTCCTAAATTTCCTTGAAGAACCATGGTGTGTGTACTGATGGAGGTGGGGGCAGGGGTGGAATTTGTATTATCTGTATTATATACACAGATTCCTGCCCCACCAACAGATAACTGTGAAATCAGCATTCTCTAAAAGAAGCGCCTCCAGGGTTTCTCAGCATCAGAGGAATCCTGTCCCTCAGCACCCTTCCCTTGGCTTGTTTAAGAATCTTCATCTGTGTAGGTTTCAACACCCACTACCCCCTTACTGGACTTCCCTGGTGGCTCAGTGGTAAAGAATCCACCTGCTAATGCAGGAGACCCGGGTTCAACCCCTGGGTCTGGAAGATCCCCTGGAGGCGGAAATGGCAACCCACTGCAGTATTCTTGCCTGGGAATTCCCATAGACAGGGGAGCCAGGTGGGCTATACTCTGTAAGGTCACGAAATAGTCAGACACAACTTAGTGACTAAACCAACAACAAAACATCCCCTGACCAGACTCAAGGTGTCTGAACTGCCCCTCCCCAGAGTGACACAGGCAGGCCCCATTGTGAGGAAGGGGTACCCTCCAAGCATGGCCACAGTTTTACCCACATGAGCCTTGAAGGTGACACCAGGCTGCTGGAGTACCCCCTCCACTTCAGCCCCACCCCCAACTGGCTGCTCACCCAGCAGCGGCAGGAAAGGCACACTCTTCAAGATTCGCACCATCTCCTTGACCTTGGGTTCTTCACTGACCAGCAGCAAGTTGTGCCCCACGAAAAGGGGCAGCAAGTTTTGGTATTTGGAATCCTCCAGGAAGGGCTTTAGGATCTGGACCGGCAGGAGAGAAGGGCTTACTGAGGTTGAATAGGAGGAAGAGTCACCCACCTTGGTCACAGGCCATACCAGGCTGTGGGCTCAAGCTAATGAAGGCCTCCTCAACCCCTAACACAATTCAGGCCCCGGACTAGAGAGCTGCCATGGAAGGGAGCTGGGAATGCCACTTCTTGGGAGAGATGCTGCGGTCTGACACGGGGGTGGAGTGGGTGGGGAACAAGGTGAGGAATGAAGGTCCGCTCGCTACCTGGTTGGGGAAGACCTTCGTCAGGATCTTGTGCTTCCGCAGCTGGTGCCGCATGAGAAGCTTGTCCTCTGCGCTCATAGCCACGTTCTGGCAGACAGCTATCATTCGGTTGTCTCGGAAAACTGCGGCTATCTCCCGACGGAGGAGCCGGATGAGGCCTGTCTCCTGAGGTCAAGAAGGGAGGACCAAGGGGCCATAAGCTGCCCCTTCTAGTACTCCTTACTCCCTCAGGGATGGGTGCCAGAGCTCCCAGTGATGCCCAAGTGAAGATTAGGGCACAGGAAGGAGAACCAGGCCCCCGACTCTCAGAAACATGTTCTCTCACTCCACCCTTTCATTTCCATTTGGTAACTACAGGCTTCAGAGCAGTATTTTTATTATTTTAAAATTTTATACTATCATCTTTTTATGGCGCCATGCAGCTTGTGGGATCTTAGTGCCCCGACCAAGGACTGAATGCAAGCCTTTGGCAGTTAAAGCGCAGAGTTCTAACCACTGGACTGCCAGGAAATCCCCTGGAACAGCATTTTTTCCCCCTCAAACGTTAAACTTTTTATTTTGTATTGGAGTGCAGCTGATTAACACTGTTGTGGTAGTTTCAGATGAAAAGCGAATAGACTCACCCATACATATATATGTAGCCACTCTTCCCCAAACCCCTCTTCCATCCAGGCTGGCACATAACATTGAACAGAGTTCCATGAGCCTAGAGCAGTGTTTTTAAAACCTGAGAACACTCAGTCCTTTTGAAATGGACAACAGTCTGACCCAGCTAATGTTATTTTGATAATAATATTGTCAAAATTACTTAATTAGCCCTCTGACACTGTATTCATGTTGAATTCTTTTACCAATTTAAATACTAGACTACTCTTTTGCAGTGTTGATTCAAAATTGAGGTATTTTCACAGAACAAGACTTCATTTTCTCAAGACAGTGTTTCTCAAAGTTGAGAACTTGGGGAACTGAGAACCACCATCAAGTTAATATTCTACTGATCTTTCTGCCCTTTTTCAAGGACCAAATACTTTGTATTGTTCCTCTAAGAAAACCTGGAAGCTTCAAGATCAGTGGGATGTTCTCTCCTATGTGGAGAGTTTCAAGCACACATTTTTGGAGACAAGAGTGAAGGAAACCCACACCTGTCTAATCCACTGAGTCCAAGAGGCCAACCAAGAATCAAGGGTAGATTTCATTTTAAAGGATCTGAACTCTGGGATCAAAGTGGGGAAGTAACAATGTGGATGACCATGTCCTGGAGTGCTACTTCATTATGGCCACAGAGACAAGATCACTTTAATCCACCATCCCACCACGGGGGACATGCCCAGCATCCTCCTTACCTCCTTCGGGGGGCTGGGAGGGGGCGGCAGGCATCTTGGGTTGACAACAGGTTTGGGGGCAATATACTCAGTCACAGCCATCAGCTTCTGCCGCTCAAAGTGCATCACACGACGGTGACGAGTAACAGCCTTGGAGCCATAGCGGATAATCTGGTGGGTGGGCAGCCGGCCTGGAAGGAGACAAGGGCCATGTGGTGAGATGTAGCATCCTGGAAGGCTTAGTCTGCCCCAGAGACAAAGAGCCTTAGTCTGCTCCAGAGACAAAGAATCTACCCTCTATGAACGGAGCTCACAAAGCTTGGCATTGAATGGAACAAGAACTGTCTGCTGGAAAGCCTGAATCCCCAGACCTTTTCTTCTCTTTAATGGGTGACCGTAGCTCAGGTGTTTCATCCTGGAGGAGCCCACTCCTCCAGCTCTTCTTTGTGCACAGAGATGAGGAAAAACAGGAACAAAGGAGAAAGATTTCAAACACATTTTTAAAAGGAAAGAGTTGAACGAACTTTTTCTTAAGTGACTAAACACAGATTTTATGTTTGAGAGCCATATGGTTTGTTGCTACTACTAAATTCTGCCACTGTATCGTGGAAGTAGCCATAGTCACTATGTAAACAAACAGATGTAGCTTGTTTCTAATACAACTATGGAGAAAAGACAGTGACCTGCCCTGCCATAATCTGCCAACTTTAAGCCAGTGGTTCTCAAAGTATGCGCTACCACCAACTCCCAACCCAACAGCATCACCCAGGAACTTGTTAGAAATATAACTTCTCAGGGCCTGTCCTCGATCTCCTGAGTCAGTAGCTCTGAAGAGGAGCCCAGCGAACAGTGTGTTAACAAGCCCCCCAAGTGATACTGATGATGGTGAAGTTTGAGGATCACTGCCCTAAGCACTACTCCTTCCCCCAGGATTTGAAGCAGGAGGGAAAAGTTACACTGTTCTCACATCTCCCCCCAAACAAGCTTTTCTCCTCTCTACTTTTCTTTTTTACAGGCATTGCTGCGGAGCACCCCTCAGAAGACAAGGGAGACATTCGAGATACCAAGGCCAAAGAAACCCCTTCATTCTCAATAAAAGGACTCAGGTTACAGCTTCCCATTTTCAGCCCTCCCCAAGCCTAGGATGGGATGTCAGGGAAAGTTTCAGTCAGAAGGTGGCTCTAATAATCAGAGAGCATGGAGATTTTGCTGAAGTAAGAGGTTTTCTTGCTAGTGGCCACAAATCCTAATGGTTGAGAGCACAAGCTCTCTATCAGATGGAACCAAATTTTTTCAGTTTTATTGAGATAGAATTGACACACATGGAGCCAATTTTCAATCTTTCTTCTGCCACTTACTGGCTGTGACCTTGACCATTCAACGAGTTTCTTCACCTGTAAAGAGGGGAAGAGAATGTCTTCTTCATAGGATGCTTTACGATTTAAATGAAATACATGTACTTATCACTGTGCCTGGTCTATATAAGGTACTCAAAATCATTCATTAAACAAATATCTATAGCATGCCTACTAATATCAAGCACCATGCCACCTGCTGGCTATGCTGAACGAATAGGGTTCTGCCTTGATGGAGTTAAAAGTCTAATTGCCTGGAAAATCCCATGGATGGAGGAGCCTGGAAGGCTGCAGTCCATGGGGTCACTGAGGGTCAGACACGACTGAGCAACTTCACTTTCACTTTTCACTTTCATGCATTGGAGAAGGAAATGGCAACCCACTCCAGTGTTCTTGCCTGGAGAATCCCAGGAATGGGGGAGCCTCGTGGGCTGCGGTCTATGGGGTCGCACAGAGTCGGACATGACTGAAGCGACTTAGCAGCAGCAGAGAGAACAAACTAATGCAAAATTACAGTTTGTGATGAGGCGAAGGGGTCAATAAACAGGGTGACAGATACAGACTTAACAGGGGAGACCTTCTTTGCAGAGGGTGGCTACGGGAGGCCTGAGATCTTCACTTCTGGAGGCAGAAAAAACTAGGTAATGGGTTAAAACCCTAAACAAGGCAGGGGGACTAGGGGATAGAGAATAAGTACTGTGGTTGTCCCCGACGCTTCTGCTGTGTTGCTGTTACTACTAGAATCTGGAATCACAGGAAATTAGATCAGGCCAGCGATCTTCATAGGATGCTTTAAGGTTTAGGCGAAATAATATATGTAAAGTACTTATCACTGTGCCTGGTCTATATAAGGTACTCAAAAATCACTCATTAAATCTACAGTCAGCGGGAGCTGTCTGGGATCAGAACTTTGGGGAGAGGACCAGCAGCAGAGGAGGAAGACGAGTCGAGAGCATCGGCCAGAACGCGCCACGAAGACGCGGGCCGCTCCTTACCCGCCTGGGGTAGGAGACCCCCTCGCAACATCCCAGCCACGGCCGCAGCCATCACCACCGGAAGAAGGACCGGGAGACGAGCGCGACGGAAATAGCTAAGTATTGTGGGTAGTACCAGGACCGGAAGCGGAGGGAGGAACCGCCGGCTGGAGCAGCAATCCGCATGCGCCAAACCCGGCACCTGAGAGCCTGCCCTCGCCAGGGCGTCGTCAGGCGTCCGGTCTCCTAGCAACGACGCCTCGAGTAGCTCTTTCCATCCGTCCGCACCGCTATCTACCTACAATCCCCCTGTAGGCGGCCTGGAAAGCCCCTATACACCCCTCAAATTCCAGATCCTCCACTTCGATTTACTTTCGTCTTCTGCCCCACCCCAACAGTTAGCTCTGAACCAACCCCTTTCCATTATCCCCCAATTCTCTGAGCTTCTCTCTCCTCATACCATCCTGGGTTCTTCCATTCTCAGGGGCTGTCCAAGCCGCTCTACTTTTCGTTCCAATCGCTCCGCAAGCCAGCAACTTTTAGATCATGCCTGGAGGTGAGTAAGGAGGTGGGATGGTAGGTAGAACAGTTGGTTAACAGTAGTAGAGTCAGGCCTCCAAGAACAAGGAAATGTAACAATTGGACTCATCTTTTGACAGCTAAACTTGCCCAGAGTCCAGAGGAAGTCAATGGCGTGTGCATTACTGAAGCCCTCATCACTAGGCGGAACTTGGCCTTCCCTGAGGATAAGGATCTGTCAGAGAAGATGTAAGTGCACCGGAGAGGAAAGGGGTGCTGGAACGTTGAAACACACAGAATGACCAGCAACCTGAGCTCTACTGATTTGTCAACTTACTTTTGTCTCTCTCTTTACTCACTCTACACATTCATTCAGTGGCAATGTCCAACTGATTCTTCCTCCTTAAAAATCATTCTATCTTTTTTTCACCATGCCCACTCAGTTGCTTTAAATAAGGGTCTAAAGTCATCACTTCTCAACAAACTCCTCATTAGTCTGTCTGCCTCCAGTCCAGGCACCCCATACTGTTGCCAAAATGATCCTTTTAAATAACAAATCTGATCAGACATTCCCTGGTAGGACCTTCCTTAACTTCCTAGCACCTCCAGAATAAAATCCAAACACTTTAGCCTGGTGCCTTTTCAACCTTATTTTTTGCCGCTCTCCATAAGTGTGATTCCTCTAAGACCCCATGTTCTCACAGCTTAGCACTTACTACTCAGGCCCACTTACTGAATCAAAATCTGCACTTTAACAAGACTCCCTAAGGGATTCATGGGCACATTGCAATTGAAGAAAGGCTGGAATCACACATACTATTCCTTCTGCTTGAAATGCTTTCTCAACCCCCCTCTCCTTCCAGTCTCACTCCTACTTATGTGTTATCTCCCCCAGGAAGCATTCCTGAATCCTCTGGATTCAATGTATAGTCCATGTACTCCCTTAGTCCTCTGCACATGCTTCTGTCATCCACTTGTCATAGATGTTTGGCCAGCTTCCCTAATAGTGATGGGCAGGGACTCTCTCATTTGTCTCTAATGGGCATTCAGTAAGTGTTGCGGGATTAACGAATGGGTGGGTGGAACAAGTGATTTTCCTTCCATGGACCACTCAGAAGGGATATGAGGAAGGATCTCCTCTCTGTCCCAGCCCCTGCCTCCCCAACCCAAGCTGGCTGGGGGAAGTCTGCCCCCACATCTGCAGGAACCATAAGCTGCCATCACCCAGTTGCCCAGTCTAAGGAGTCTCACTCCCCTCTCACCCTTATCCCTCCCAGTGCTACTGATAGATACTGAGGTCTCCAAGTCAACCCAGGTTCCCAATCTAGACCCCACCTCATGAGTCAAGCAGGTGTCCCTGACATCTGATCAGAGTCACTGAGCCATCCATCCCTCCTTAAAACACCCTCCCCTCCATCTTCCTGCTAAGAGACCACAGAAGTGGCACTCCGTCACAGCACCCGTTTGCCCAGGTTCCACACGCTTGCTGAACTGCAGACTGTTCGCCTGGACCGAGAGGGAATTACCACTATCAGGAACTTAGAGGGCCTCCAGAATCTTCACAGCCTCTATCTGCAAGGGGTAATGTCCTGCCTCCTGCCCTCCCTTCTCCCTGGGGAGGGGACTCCAGCCCCTGTGAGCCATGTCTGTTTAATCTGAAAGACGCCAAGCAGGTCATCTTGCCCATTTACTGGTGTTCAGGCAGGCAGACCTTCATTGAAACGGTTCCAGATGAATCAGGAATTCTGTTGAATTCAAAGACCGGTACACCCGAAAGAGATCAGAATTCTGCTGAATTGAAAGACCAATGCACCCAAAAGAGTTCCTGACCGTGCTCTTAAATCACTGTTTTTCTATCAGACACTTTTCTTGTTCTAGAAGTCCTAGATGGTGTCTGTCCTAAATCTCTCATGTTATACAGCTCAAGTTCATTTCCTGTTTTGAAGGAAAGGAAGAGGGAAGCATAAGATTCCTCTGCATCCTTCAGAACCTCGAAGGCTTTTTGGTGGGGGTGGGAGGGGGCGCGGTTAATCTCTAGGCTCCCTCAGGTTGAATACACCCAGATCCCACCCAGTTTCCCCCACAGACACTGGGCAGATCAAAGTAGTATAGGTTTGCACTTCCCTTGGTGTGTGCAGGCCACCACCAAGGCCTTTCCGTTTCCTGGCCCCCACCTTGGTTTCCTTTCTCTGATGTCCAGGTTGTGGGGCAATCAGGGTACTTAAATCAAGTTTAGCCAGCCCCAAATTTATGTCCTCAGCCATCGACTTGGAGAAAGCAAATCATCCCAAGGCACTCACGACTTGTTCAAGGGGAGGGGTGATCATTCCCAAAGGGCCAGGTCTCCAGCCTCAAGAGTAGACATGGTCTTAGGGCTTTGTCCCTTTAAAGGGACCCCACTCAACTGACCTTAGCTTGGTTTCCCCACTTTGGTCTCTTCCTGCAGAACAAGATTCAGCGAATTGAGAACCTGGCCTGCGTCCCCTCCTTACGGTACATGGTGCCAGGGCTCCGGCAGGGTTGGGGGAGGGGAGAAGAGCTAGAATGAAGGGGAGAAAACCTGGTAATACTCCAGAAAACTGGCTCAGATGTCCCCAAGCCTGGCTGCTGGTCAGCCAAGGACCCTACAAGCCTAGCTCTGCTTCCCTGATCCCAGGAGGCCCTGTGTCCCCACTCATCCAGCTGCTGAGCCAGGGGGGCCCTGGGCACCTGGGGCCCCATCCCTTCCTCCAACTGTCCTGTGATTCAGCTGTCTTTTCCCCTCCCTTCCCCTACAGCTTCCTGTCTCTGGCAGGAAACCAAATTAGGCAAGTGGAAAACCTCCGTGACCTCCCCCACCTCCAGTTTCTGGACCTTTCTGAGAACCTGATAGAAACACTCAAGCTGGGTAGGAACGCCCTTGCCCTGGCTCATGGAATAGGTCCTGGGGTGCCCTCCCTCCTCTCTGCCCTCCCTCCTCTCTGCCCTCCTCCCTGTGCTTGCATCAGCAGCACATCCTCCAGGGGGCCAGGACCTGTGCAAAGGGGCAGTGGCTTTGGACTGGAAAGTGGGGGTGCGAACCTCATCCCCCTTCTTTGCTGTTTGCAGATGAATTCCCCGAGAGCCTTCTCATCCTCAACCTGACTGGAAACAGCTGCACCAACCAGGATGGCTACAGGTGAGAGGAACTGAAGGTTCCCGTGTTGACCTGACCACAGGCCCATCTTCTAGCTCAAGAACACCACCCCTCCCGGTGTGGTTGCTGTGGCTTGTGTCTGCACATCCTCCCAGCTCCACACCCGGGGTGCCCTCCTAGGTAACCTCTGCTCTTTCTGCCGCACAGGAAGCTGTTGACAGAAGCCCTGCCACTGCTCCTAGACCTGGACGGGCAGCCTGTGGCAGAGCGCTGGACCTCGGATGAGGAGGATACAGCCTTGAGTGATGAGGATGAGGAGTTCCCAGAGCTGAGAGGCCCATTCTGCTCAGAACGAGGTGACCCTGCTTTCCAAAGGGTGCAGCTGCCCTGTGGGGTCCGGGAGACGCTAAGACAGGCGGTGGTGTCTGGGGAAGTGGTCCCAGGGCTGGAATAGTCCTTCCCAATCTGCCTTGTCTCCTCCCCTCTAGGGATGGTAGGGGAGAGTGTGCTTCTGCCAAGCCCGGGGCTCTATCCACCACCCACCATCCCACCCCTCACAGGCTTCCTCAAGGAGCTGGAGCAGGAAATGAGCAAGCACCGGGAGCTCAGGCAGCAGACAGCCCTGCTGGAGCACCAGCTGAGGGTGGAGACGCAGCCCACCCTCACAGACCTGCCCCCGCTGCCGGGGGCGCCCATGGCTGGGGACAGCAGCCCTTCCGTCACTCCCACGCAAGAGAAAGAGACACCCCCAGAGCCTGCTTCCTCGCCACAGGCCTCCTCTACCACCAAGAGACTGTGCCCTCTGGCTCCCAGGGGCCAGCAAAGCACTGTTCAGGCAAGGAAGGGGGCCAGAGTAGCCGCAGCCCCCAGGGCCTCTCTGGCTGGGGGCCCCAGCACAACCAAAACTGTGACCAAAAGAATCAAGAAGTGAAATGCAGCCCACTGCTATCAGCAAAGCCCCAGGCACATGGAGGAACGAGGAGTGGGCCTCTCCTCGGCCTGAGAGCCCTGGCCTGTGGCAGGAGCCTGTCCCCAATAAAGCATCTCTAGGCCCTGCGTGTGTCTTCCGCATCACCTGGGGCATCTCAGGGGAAGCTGTCAGTAAAAAGCACCCAGAAACCATAGCAGGAATACAGAGACTGATTCTAAAGAACAGGATCTTTCAGGAACTGCCCAAGGGACTGGCACCCCACCTCAGGGCCCCCACCTGGCTTCTGAGCCGGCAGGAGGCGGGCACTGCCTGATGGAGATGCCATCTCACAGTAGACACATCGCATACCACCGCTCCCCACCACCAGGACTGCCCTTCCAAGGTTCAAGCCAAGAACCAAAAACGTGTGGTTGTAATTCTCCCCATGAGCAGCCACCTGCTGTACCAGCCATGCCCCTCCATGTTCCCACACCCACATGCTGGGGCCCCCCATCTCCTCACAGGTTCCTCCACCACCTAAGTCAGAAGAATGTGCTGCCCAGCAAGGCTCCCAGAGGCCCTGCAGCCACCGCAGTGCTGCCCTTTGTCCTCTCTTGGCCCTCCCACCCCCACTGAACCTGGACACTGAACAAGAAAATAAAACACATTTATTAGGGCTAAGGCCGACCTGGCCACTCAGAACAAGGCTGGGGTGGGGGATGATGTGAGGGGATTGCTCTGGCCCTCTACCCCAGGGGTCCTGTGCCCACCGCAGCCCCCTGCACCCCAGACCAAGTCAGGAGGGGCCGGGCTCAGGCATATGCCTGGCTCTCCTTCTCCACAAAGGCCTGGAAGAGGCCGCCCAGCTCCTGGGTGGGTGGAGCACACTCCCTGGTCAGCAGCCCCCGCACAGCCGCCAGGCCTTCCTGCTCCAGGTCTCGCTGCTTCTGCCGAAGCTGCTGCCCCTGAGCCTGCCCAGGAAAGGCGGCAATGACTCCCCAGGACAGGCTTCCCTCCGGATTACGGGGTAGGAGCAGATGGCTGCTGTCTCACATAAGCAGGAGAAAGGATATACACCCAACATTCTCCAGGGCTGACTTTGAAGGGAGAGACTCCTCTCCTCAGCTCTAGAGTCTCCTTCGCTCCCAGTTCCCCTCATATTTCGAGAGTCCCAGTTGGGGTGGGGGAAATGCATCATCCCTCCAGGGTAGCCCCTCTTCCCCGGGGTTACCTGTTCACTCTCCATCAGTCCCAGGGCCACCTGGTGTCCACGGTAGAGGGGGTGCCGGCGATCGACCTGAGTCTGGAATCGAGGCAGGGTCCGAACAGGGTCCTGTGCTCCAAAAGTGGGAGACAGCACCTGGGGGGGCTGGGCTGCCCCCACCCCAAAGATGAAAGGTTTGAACACTGACCTAGTGGGACAAGGATGGAAGATAAGGGCTCTAGTACCCTTCCGTCTCCCCTGCCTGGGGTGCTCCCCCCCAGCTTCCCCACCCTCTCACCGGGATGGGTCTGGTGTGGCAGTGAGGAAGTGCACGCAGGGCTGGGTGGGGTCCTGGGGCAGCACGGACACCATGCTGGCCGTGGTGCGGAAGCCCCCAGAGTCCATACAGATGCCGCTCTCCTTGTCCCTGAGGATGCCCATCATCACCTCTGCCGTGATACCCCCTGCCAAGGAGGATCCAGTGAGGACCCCCGGGGGGCAGAAGGGGGCCCTCCGGCCTCAGAGTAAGCCCCCGAGGCTGTGGGAGGGAGGAGGGCTGGGCCCCACGCTGTCTGCTCACTGACCTTGTTGCTGCTGCAGCAGCTCCCGCCCGGCCCGGAAGCGGGCCTTGGCAGCCTCCATGCGCACAGGCTGCTGGCTCAGGGAGAAGACCCGGGCAAAGTCGAAGGTGCCCTGCCCGTCCCACCAGCCCTGGGCCCGGGCGTGGGGCCGGAGCTCAGGGTGTTCTGCTGAGATGTCCGAGCC
Source organism: Capra hircus (assembly GCF_001704415.2). Lineage (NCBI taxonomy): Eukaryota > Metazoa > Chordata > Mammalia > Artiodactyla > Bovidae > Capra > Capra hircus. The sequence continues at coordinate 38,253,431 of NC_030826.1, read as the reverse complement.
GATGCTCAGCTGGTTGGAGATGTTGTGGACTCCCTCTGCAGAGGAGATGGGGGGTCGCTCATATATTCTTGAGCCCCTGTCCTGTGCCAGGCACTCAGCTAGGCGCTGAGAACACAGTGGTGAAGAGAACAAGACAACCCTTGTGGAGGAGACAGATAAACCGATCACACGAATAAACGAGAGCCGGCAGCTGCAGGGAGCATCATCATGAAGGGACCCCGGCTTGTGTATAAGGGAGAAGCCTGGCCACCAGGAAGTCCAGGAAGGCTCCCCAGAGGAAGCTGCAGGCTGAAGCACAAAAGGACTCAACCAAGTGAAGGGGGAGGTGAGGTACCTGAGAGGGCTCATCTCCCATGTCCCTGGACATCCCCACCATCTGAGACATTTGCACCTGGATCGGGCCTTCCTTGCCCCCAACACCATTCCCACCCCCAAAGGAGAACACTTCTGGGAGGCAGGCCCCAGTGCCAGGCCCCTCACCCTGGATCCTCTGTGCAGCCCACAGCCTCCCCGCCGTCTCCAGCACCCAGGCCTCAGTCCGGTCAGCCAGCAGGAAGGTGTTGTGGTAGCAGAATGGTGTGGGGTCCTCCCGGCAGCTGCCCCCCTGCCCGTAGTGCTCCAGCAAGCCTGTGATCACGTGCAAGGCCTCCCGGGCAGAGCTGCCCCGTTCCAAAGCCAGCCTGGCACAAAGAGTCCAGGGAACAGAAGGGCGATGGGGTATCAGTGCTGATGGCAGAGCTTCAGTAGACACAAGAGTCCCAGAGAGGTTTGATGAGCCCAAGTCACAGAGAAAATCGCCACCATCTGTAGGCTTGTGGTTTTCAAGCTGTGCTCTGAGGGTTCATGAAATGGACTGAAACACATTCTTGGAGGAAGACATGCCCTGAGCCCTCCATCTCTTCTATCAGAGCTGCTCCACGTTTACTGGTTTTACAAACCAAAATTCTTCATGAGATTTCACTTGAAAACAAAATTTCCTTCTATTGAAAAAAAAGTTAAACCACTGCCCTATTTCTGGGCCAGGAGATACCCAAAGCTGGCTACATTTGGGAGCTCCTCACCAGACTGTGGAGATGGGGCCAGAAGAGGGGAGGGGAGGGGGCAGCCTACCTGGGGAGGACGACAAAGTGGGCAGAAAAGGGGAGGTGCTTGGGGGCAGGAAGCGTGGCCTGGGTCAGTATTCAGCCCCAGATTTCTGGTGTATTGAGGGGATGAAGGAGGGCAGGTTCGCACCTGAGTAAGTCCATTCCCAGCAGGGCTTCCCCTTCCCCGACTGGCTCCTTGGTCCACACTGCCTCATTGCCAATGCAGACACCATGCTCGTTGGCGCCCATCTCAGCCCCCCACAGCCAAGAAGGGCGGCTCAGGATCACAGCATGGGTCTTTGACACCTGTTCCACCTCAATGTAGGTGCACTGGAGATGAGGGGGGAGAAAAAGGGGAAGGTACCTGTAAAGTGGTGGCGCTGTACCCATCACCCAACACAGCCCTTTGAGGAAGATCTTATTATCCCTATTATACAGATGAGAAAACTGAGGTCGACAGCGGCGAAATAACAGGTTAGGTCCCAGTCAGTAGACTCAAAGCTCGTGTTCTTTTCACCACATCTGATAGCTTCTCAGCTCGGGGCAACAGAGGAGGAAGGTTTTAGAAGAATACCTAGTACTGCCACACCTCCCAGCACTCTAGAAGGCCTAACCCACCTGGAGGCGGCTCCCAGGGGCGTGCGTGCGTGCCGGTACAAACACCACTTCCTGCACCTCATCCCGGGGCCGGTCAGAGTTCTTGGCAAAGATCACGGCTGGGAGAGCCGAGGCAGGGGGCACCGAGACAAAGCAGTCACAGGAACATGGGGTGTCAGGGCTCCACGACGCCATCTGGGGAGAGATGGGGATGCGTGTGTCCCTCTCAAGCCACCTCTGACCGGGGAGCGGTCCTAGGGAGCACCCCTCCCAACACGTGCTGACACTAGGGGAAGACACTGCGACGGGTTTGCGACGCACAGCACCGCACGCATGCTCGTTGCTCGGCGACTCTCTCCACAGGCTCCAGGTTTGGGAATCGGCAGACCGGCTTAGACCGCACGCTCCGAGGGCCCTGCTCTACTCGGGAACGTGACTCTTCAGGGCAGTCGCAGGAGCGCCTCCCTCGCTACCCAACCTCTCTCCAAGAGTCCCAGGCCCCTCTTCTGTCGGCCCTTTTCTCGCTCCCCCCACACTTTATGCTCCTCACCCTCTCTCCGTGCAAATCCCCAGCTTAGTCCGCAGTCTACAGCCTCCGCTTCAGGTAAGGTCTGTCCCAGGGGCGAAGGCTCCTGGAAGTGACCTGGAAGACTTTGGCCTCGGGGGCGGAGTCGAAATCGAGCGCCTGCAGTTCTTCCGTTTTCCAGCAGAGCGCGCGCCAGCACCACTTCTTGGAGCGAAGCGGCCTTCGGAGTCCGCTTGCTGCCTGTCCTACCCGGGTACAGCTTTTAGGCCTGATGAAGGCTGCGACGAATCCGCTAGTTTCTCCAGCGGGGTCACTGTCGGGAGAGAGAGCCGGAGGTGGAAAGAAGCCCACGTGAAAAGGGAAGAAAGGAAAACTTGGCTGATTCGTTAGAGAATGTGGACAGCTAGGGGCATCTGGAGATTAAGGAAGAACCTCAGCTACCTGTGACCTAATTTGAATTCCAAAGGCCCAATTCCAGGCTGGTGCACTCTCCTTCGCATCCCCGGCATACCCTGTTCCCCCGGCTCTTCCCCATCTCCCACCTCCCCCTCCCCAACCCCTCAGATATAAGATCGAAAAGAGAAAGATCGACAGGAGTGGTCACAGGCCAGGAGGCCTGGGAATAACTTAAATGAATTCCTTAAAAATTTTAAGGCATATATACCTGGTGGCTCGAATGGTAAAGAATCTGCCAATAATGAGGGAGACCAGGGTTCAGTCCCTGGGTGGGGAAGATCCCCTGAAGAAGGGAATGGCTACCCATTCCAATGTTCTTGCCTGGAGAATCCGTGGACAGAGAAGCCTGAAGGGCTACAATCCATGGGACCACAACGAGTCAGACACAGCTGAGCAACTAACTCATATGAACAAAATCCATTCTGAGTTCCCAAAGGCCAATTCTGCCCCACAGTGCTCAAACTCATTGGAAGTTAGCTTGGAAAGAAAATTTGGAAATTTCTAGTCCAAAGATTTGTAACTGAAACAGCAAAGGAGAAATCTTGGCCAAGGGGGCATATATCCATATGGAGGTAGACTCTGATCTCAAATATTCTGCTTTCCAGGTCATTTTCCTGTATAAATCATCTCCATAACCAGCATTTAAGTGAATGCATCTCACTCCCGTTTGCTTTATGGAGCCCTCTGGAATGTGGGGAGAGGAGACAGTGCAGGTTATATACTTGGCCCACGTCCACCCTGCCAACCAATCAGTGCTGCTGCTCAGAGCTCTGGCCGCAGCATCCCAGCCTTTTGTCATTCCTGGGATAGGAATGAAGGTGGAGGTTGAGGTTTTCCCGGGGGGCAGGCTGCGGGAGTGATGGCTGGGGAAAACCTCCAAGATAAGGCTGTTGGGACATCTGAAATCTGAGACATTTTCTTTTTTAAAAAGATTATTTATTTGTTTCTATTTTGTTGTTCTGGGTCTTCGTTTCTGTGTGTGGGCTTTCTCTAGTTGCAGCGAGCGGGGGCTGCTCTCTAGTTGGGGTGCCTGGTCTTCTCACTGCGGTGGTTCCTCTTATGCGTGGTGCAGCTCTAGAGTTCAGGTGGGCTCAGTAGTTGTGGCGCAAGCGCTTAGTTGCCCGGAGGCATGTGGAGTCTTCCCCGACCAGGGATCGAACCGTGTCCCCTGAATTGACAGGTGAATTCTTAACCACTGCAAAGTCCTGAGACATTTTCTGATTGTCTCCAGATAAACAAGGTTGGTTCCCAAGAGGGTGCTGTTTCCAGGAAAATGGGTGTCACTTTCAGAAAAGGGACTGCCACTTGAACAGAAGGTTGACCTAGAAGCTAGGCTGGAGGGAGAAGAGCATTACCTCGAACTGGGCAGACCAGCATCTCATCCTGCTCCTTTTTCCTGCTATAACAGCGCCTCGGGCCTCTTTGGGCAGGTCACTTTACCTGCAAGGGCTTCAGTGTTTCCAGTAACGAAGAAGGCATTGGACTAGATCAGTGGTTCTGAATCATGGATGGGGTGAGGAGGGATTATATTTCAACCACACAACTCCCATTGCATAGGACAATACTTTAATACTCTGCTTCTCAAAGTGTCCGAGGATTGCCAGCATCAGCATTATCTGGGAGCGTGTTAAAAATGCAGAATCTCCGGCCCCACCTCAAACCTACTGAATGGGAATCTGCCTGTTAACAGGACCCCCAGGTGTAAAGTTTGCAAAGCGCTGCTCTACTGCACCCTCAAGGGACATAATTTGGTGGGATGTTGGGGCGTGAATCGGGGTATCTGGAAAAACTCCATGGATGGTTCTAATATGCCCTCTTCCAGGTGGGAACAACTGGACTACTTGGTTCCTGAGATTCTTTTCAAACCCACACTGCTCAGATGCTGAGCAGTCAGACTCGCTAGGATTAATGGGAAGTGAAGGATGCTTCTGGTGTGATGTACAGGGTGGGGGTGGGGTCTTGAGGTTGCCACTGGACGTCCTTCCAGAAGCAAACATCAAGGCTGTGTGGTGATCAACATTGAATAGCCGCCTCGCTGGGCTGGAAAGCCAGTTCACGTCGTGCACTTCCCCAGGTGCCCGCTGGGGGGCAGGAACAGGCAGGAGAAGAGGCCTGGGGCCGCGCAGCACAGCCTCCAGCTGCAGTTCCCAGGCTACTGGTTCCCTTGTCACTTTCCCGTTCCTGACTCCACTCCCCCACCCTAGAGGGCTTCTACTCCCACTTCCCAGGAGAGAAGAGTGGCTCAGAGACGTTGCCCAGAGGGGTCAGACCCATGTTCTTATTTCCCAAACTTGCTCTCAACCCCTCTAGGACTGTCCTGCCTGGGACTACAGAACTGAGGGGTCAGAGGTGGCCCCGGGCCCCATTGAGGGGGGAGGGGGCAGCCAGGCAGCATTGCTGCCAGGGCCAGCAACTAATCATCAGAGCCCCACCAAAGGCCCCCGCTAAGAATGCAGGTCAGCGGGAGGAGCTGCAAGCGGAGGAGGGGCGGCCCCAGCCCTGCCCAGACAGGCCCAGCCGGCCCCACAGCTGCCCTCCTGTCCCCTGGGGGCAGCGATGGGGGACAGGAGGAGAGGATTCACCAGTTTGCTGGGGTCTGAGTCCCCAGAACCGGGAAAACAAAAAGAAGAGTTGCAGGGAGTGGAGTGGGCCTGAGGTCAGAGGAATGCGCCTCCACCCAGGCGTCTAAGTCCAGCAGGATATGAAAATAAACATTTGGCCCCCTCACCAGTCTGCTCTCCACTGTAATCCCTAAATCATACTGATGCCATTTAAGAAACTTTGGAACATCAGACTCTCCCAAACAAGTGATGGAATTGGCCAATCTGGGTACCAGACTTGGCTCTGAGAAAGTTGGTTAGGGTTAAAGTGAGGGGAATAGGAGTCCCACTAGGGTAGGTAATTTTGGCCATCATGTAGGATGAGAAGGTGGAAGAATACAGTAACCTACTCTGCACCCTTGGAGCTAAAAACTGATCCCTATCAACCTTCCTAGGTTTGGCACTCTGGAGTCATGACGCTTTTACTCTGACATGTGTCAGGCACCGACTGTGCACCAGGCACGGAGCAGCCTGGAAAAAGTATGCATTCACACATATCTGGAGGTGCCCCATGGACCCAGTGAAGCACTTCTGTGCACACTGCGATTGTGTAACTGTGCCGGGTCTCTAGCTGGGAGCTGCAGTAGGAACCTTCCCTTCATACTTTCCCGCTGGGCGGGAGCCCATCAGATAGCTGGCCTGCCTTTCATCACCTTGTCCCTGATAGGGATCATCCTGAGTGAAGAAATCGCTGTCAGTCACCCCCACCTCACTCACAACCAGAAGGCCTGATTGACAGGCACACCCCCACAGGGGTGGGGAGAGGGGACCAAGAGGCTGGCCATCACTGGGAAGGCAGGGAACCAGCATTCTTGGTGGGGGAGGCTAAAGAAGGGGCTTGCATGTGGAAGAGGAAGGAAATATCTAGAATCTTTCCATCTCCACAGGTGAAGACCAGGGAAGGACAGTCGGCCCAGCTATCAACCCGAGGGAACCCCACCCTCCTCCTGCACCAACAACCTCCAGGCAGGGCAGGATCAGACCCTTCAATCAGCTCAGCTCTGCCCCCAAACAAAAGGAGGGGAGGCTGCCCAGGGCTGCAGGATCAAAGAGAAGTGTCCACCCTACCCTGCAGCCAGCCTGGTCCTCACTGCTGAGGGACCCTGAGTCAAAAAGGAAGCCAGAGCTGGAAGACAAATGAAGCAGTGATGTGGTTGATGACTTTATTATGGCATAAAAAACACAGGCCACTTCTTCCTCCTCCTCCCCCCACCCCCCCTAAAGTGGGTTCACAGCAGTTAAAGAAAAAAAAAATCCTACATTTCTCCTCTAGGGGGCTGCCTAGAAGAGGGCAGACAGCCAAGCAACCTCGGTCTATAAAAGAGGGGAGCAGAAGAAAATCTATCCAAAGCCCTCACCCGCACACCTTAGAGCTTGGGGCCTCCATGGGGGGAACATCCACACCCCCCTTCCCAACCCCCACTAGGGAGTTCCCCTGAGAATGGTCACTGGGAAAGACTGTCCTGGTGGCACAGGGAGAGGGTGACTGGTTTCGATGGGTGGAGGAAAACAGCATCTCACGCCCACGGAACCCTCTCTCCCTCCCCCTTGCCCACCAGGCCAGGCAACCTGCAGACACTGCCCATTCTCTTCTGCCCCCAACTCTCTCCACAAGGGACCTCTGGTCAGATAAGCAGGAGGTAGGGACAGAGGGAGCATAAAGAAAGGACGTGACTTCTTAACCTACCCCATGGGTCCTTCAGGGAGAGTCACCCTATCCCTCGTAAGAAGGGCTCTCTTCTAGACAAACATATGCCCCTCCCTCTCAGATTCCAGCCCCACTTCCCAAAAAGCACCCAGTCCTTGGACTGGGCTCCAGCATCCCCAAGGAAAAGATGCTATGGGCCTTAGGCCAGAGGACCTTGGCTGGGTTGAACAAGACGGGGTCTCCCTGGCTGGAGACCCCAGGCTCAGTAGAGAAACACACATACACACAGAAACACACACATACATAGGTACACACAACATGCACACACATGTCCTAATATTAAATAAAATACCCTTTGCTTATAACTTAAAAAATCAATACACAACTAACCCTTGCATAGGGCTCTGGGTGGAGAAAGAAGGGCAGGGAAAAAGGAGGTCAGGGGAAACCTTAAGACCGCTATCTGGAGCCTGGGAAAGCCCACTAGCTCCAGGGTCCTATGGCCCACCAGACCCTTCCCCTCATCAGCTTCCTTCCAAGTGCCTGGCTCAGCCTCTGCTGGCTTCCCCCGGCCCCACGTTCCCCACTCCAGGATCACCATCAGGATGCATTTTTAGCATCTAAAGAAGGGAACAGGGATGCTTCCTGGACATCACCTCAGAAGGCAGACCCCTTCCAACGAGAGAACCTCTTCATTTGGAAGGGGAGCCTCCTAACACACTCTACAGGAGGGGCAAGACTGGTAGGCAGCAGGAAAGGGGAGGGTTGAGCTAAAGAAAGAGTGGGGCTTAGCTTCTCCGCTAAGAAGCAAAGAAGAGAAGATGGCCAGACAGGAACAGACTTCTCCACTCAGAGCCAAACAGTTGGAGGTGGACATTCCCACCTAACCCCACGAAGCTGAGATAACCCTCTTCCTTCTATCCCTAAGGGGAAGGCAAATGCCAGGGACTTAGGGTGAGGAACTACATCAATTCTGGAGCAGGGGCTCCTGGCTGCCTTGAAGTCCTGCCTGGGGTGACAGACCAGAGTGGGCTACTGAACTTTATTTCTATAAAGACCAAAAGCGAAGGGCTGAATCAGAGTTAGAGAGGGAAAGGCTTAGTTCCACTCCCTGACCAAATTCCTTTCTCCCATTTTTTTAGAAGAGATGTCCTTGCTCAACCCCCGCATCTAGCTCTCTCCTCCACCCCACCCGTCTTGCTGGAAGCTGTCGCGGGATTCTGGCCCTCTTCCCCTCTTCCTTCATGCCTCCATCAGACTGGGTCTGGAAGGCTTAATAAGGAGGCACATCAAAGGCGTTACTTCTGTGGCGACAACCCTCCCAGCCAGATAGAATCTCCTCCCTTAGGGGGACCCCCAGCCTCTGATACCCCATCTCAGCTCTTCCTCCGGAAACCCTGGGGTAAAAGCAATCTAAGGGGGATGAAAGGGACCCGGGGCGCAGGGCGGCTTTGGAGGCCCTTTTATGTCCCGGTTCCCAGGCGCTAAGGACGTGTCCAGACAGCTACCCCCAGCGCCCGGGGCGGCCCCACTCCCCTCTGCTCCTGGGACACGCTGTCTCCTCCAACCTGTGCCCTCCGCCCTCCACCCGCCACAGGGGTATCCCTCCCCAACTCCCAGCCCAGGGGCGTGAGTGAAATAGAGAGAGGAAGGGGAGAACTGACCGGCATGCCCAGCTCCTCCCTGCCCAGTCAAAACAGTCAAACGCATCTGTCCCGTCCAGCTCCAGAGACTACGAAACCCCTAGCGCCCCGGTTCCCTGACCCCCACACCACTTTTCCTCCCTCTCAATAAATAACCACTTTCTCCTCTTACTCAAGCCACCCCCCGACCAGGGCATCCGGCCCGAGGGCTCCCTTCTGATGGCCCCAGGGAAGACCAGCGGGGAGGCAGGACGGAGGAGCTCAGTTGGAGGGAGCCGCGCTGCCCTCAGCCTCGCGCTTGCCTTTGCCGCCGGGGGGCTCCACCCCGCCAGCCTTGCCCTCGCCCGCCGCTGCCCCGGCTGCCTCCTCTTTGGTGCCCTCGTGGGTTTTCATGTGTTTGGCCAGGTGGTCGCTGCGCATGAAGACCCGGCTGCAGACGGCGCAGGGGAACTTCTTGGTGCCGGTGTGGGTCTGGAGATGGCGCTGCAGCTCGTCAGAGCGCGTGAAGCGCTTGCCGCAGAAGAGCCAGTTGCACACGAAGGGACGGTCACCGCTATGCCAGCGCAGATGCGCCTTCAGGTGTGACGTCTTGGCGTAAGCTTTCCCACAGCCTGGGATGTGGCAGTTGTGCAAATGCTTCTTCTTGCCCCCATCGGGCCCGCATGGAGCCCCCAGTCGCTCCGCCTCCAAGCAGTTGGGACAGCGGCAAACGGTCTGGCCTGAGCTGCGGGGCACCGACCGCCGGGAGCCTTTGGGCCGGGCCGCCCCGTCCAGACTGGTATCCAGGCCCTGGGACTCTGGGGCTGCTGCTTCCAACGCCTTCGCCCCGTCGGGAGGCACCAGGAGGTGCTGCCCTCCGGCGGCTGGGAGGAGGTGGTGCGGATGTGGGTGGGGCGGCGGGGCGCAGAGCTGGTGGTCTCCAACATAGCCCCCCAAGCCAGCCTGAAGCGCCCCGGGGTGGCCCGGTGAGGTCAGCGCGCTCTGAGCGTGGGGGAGGTCCATCCAGCTGGTACCCGGATGAAGGTCCCACCACGAGCCATCCTCGGTGCCTGGGTGTGTCGGCCGGAACCAGGATTCGTAATGGTGGGACATGTCCGGCTGCAGGAGCTTGGAAAAGGGTCCCGGGACCAAGGGGCTGTCGTTTTCCAGGTCCTCGCAGGTTACCCGAGAGGAGGCCCCCGGCAGCTCATAGCCCTGTGAGAAGTCCACCTCGGGGCCCAGCGGGAGGCTCTGCAGCTCTCCAGGCTGCAGCGGGGAGGGGTAGTCCCCGGCCTCCGGGCTCGTGTGGCCCTGGTATGTTTGGAGAGGCTGCAGGTCGAGGCGCGGCGGGGAGGCGGCAGGCGCGTCCGTGTGCTGGCTGCCCAGAGAGCCGCAGACGGCGGTTAGCATTGCCGGGATCCGGGGTGGAATGGGGGACAGGGATAGTCAAGGGCACCTCAGGTGGGACCTGAAGGAGGCAAAGAAGAGACAAAGTGAGGAAAGTAACTGGCTCATTTTCCTTCCCAGCCCAGATCCCCTCCCGGGCCAAGTACTTCTTTCCCACCCCTAGGTGAAAAGAGGGGAAAGAACCTTTGGTTGTGGACTAAAGACCAGTTAAGAGCGCTAGGAAGGATTGAGGGTGAGAGGCCCTCCACCGACGGCAGACGCTGATAGAAATTCACCTTCTCCTAGGTGATCCTTCCTACAGGACCCAGCTCATCCAGGGAGTTGGGCTGGTCCCAGGTGAGCAGGTCAGATTTACCTAGATTACCGTTCTAGAACCGTCCTAGCTGCCCAGCTGGGTGTCAGGGGCAGTGGCATTGCTCCCATATCCCTCCCCCCAAATTCCCACCCCCACCCCCACAGATCTGCTGCCAGCCGGAATGGAGAATCTAGGCTCATCTCTAGTTTAAGTCCCCACCTTAACTCAGGACTCACCTGGGTAGAGGGAGGTGTTCTAACACAAAACTTAAGGTGACCTGACTTCCCAAAGCCACAAGCAGGTTCTGAGGTTTTAGAAAAAGAGCCCTCTTTCCATCCCTGAGGCATGTTCAGTGAAGAAGAGCATTTCTCTGCCCTACACCACTCCCCCCAGCTCCCTGCTGGCTGGATTGCCCCAGCCCCATCAAACCCACTCCCGTACCTGGCCCCCATTCCCTTTCTCTCTAGCGGGGACTTCACCTTCCCAGGGTATAGCTACAGTGCCAGTTTCCAGAGGATGTCTCTCCACCAGAGAAAGCTAAGCCCCCCTCTCTGGCCTGACAGCGCCCAGCCAGTTTTCTGGCTGCCACCTCTGCCCTCCTCCAATCTGGGGGAGACCCAGATATGAAGCCTGGAGGGGTCTGCTTCCCCAGAGAAGAGGTCAGCCAGAGAAGAGCTTACCAGCAAGCTCAGGAAGATAAAACTGCCACCTCCATAAGGGATTTGGGGACAGAGTGGGGGAAGCAACAGGAAAAGCCAGAATAGCACAGAAATTAAGAGGAAGAATTACCCAGAGATATTATACAGGGAGTGCATAATCTAGACTTGGATCGTTTTTAGGAGCTCTCCACATGATTCTAACATGCGACCAAGTGTTAAGAACCACTGCTCCTGGCCAATCCTCTTATTTTATTTTTCAATCCTCATTTTAAAGACGAGGAAACAGCCATAATTGGAAAAGTCACTTGAAAAAAGATATTCAATCTGTTCATTCAATCAACTAGTATGTATCTTCGTGAACCAGGTCACTCCATTCCTGGTCTGTTTCTCTTTCCTTTAACCGTTGGGAACCTAAAGACCACCCCCTCCAGAAAGAGTGGGCCCCTTTCTGGAACACATACTTGTCACTTGAAGGTCCCCCTCATCTCATCACCTCTTAGTAAGATCTGGGAGCCCTGCCCTGATGCCTGGAGTGTGTGAGTTCGGGTGCCTGGACCTTCGCTGATTGTGGCGGGAGGAGACAGTGGTTTAGGGCAGGGATTTTTCCCTCCCAAATAAGTATTTGGATGACCTTACTATCTTCTGCTTCTGGGGGACCAGGGAGGTCGCTTAGGTTGTCTAGGAGAGGGAGGGAGTAGGGAACTAGGGCGCCTACTCAAGCTCCTGCTGCCTCACCACAAAAAAGGAACTGGGTGAAACGGCAGGAACAGAGCCTCAGGCCCAGGCGGGGCAGCCCAGTAGGGGCTGGGTAGGAGCAGTGAGGTCTGGGACCCTAATAGCTTTTGGCGCCTGGGAACTGCCCCAGGGGTTGGAGTGGGGGTTGGGGAACAAGCTAACGATCCAGGCTCCAGAGTGGCCTCTCCAGCCACAGGGCCAGGGAGCCCAATCCTGGGATGCACTAGCCTGCTATCGAGATCTCGGTAAGGGAGACAGCCGGGCGCGTACCCGGGCTTGCGGCTCCCCAGGCGCGAAGGCGGGTAGAGACACCCTTCTTCCCTCTTCCGCCGGCTGCCTCTCCCATCACCGGCGCTCAGGTGGTTAGGACTTCCGTACTCCCGGTCCTCAAGTTTCCAGTCCTCCAGCTGTCCCAGTCGCTCCACTTTCCCCAGTCTCCAGCCTCTCCCTTCCGCCCCGTTTTCACTCCGCCGGGGCTCTAAACCCCTCAGATTCTTTAGGACCACCTCCCCCGAGGCCAGAGGAAGCTGCAGCGCGTTCCGGGCACGTCTTTCCGAGAAGATCCCTGGTGCGCGCGCCCCTTGCCGCCCAGATCCGGGCGGGCTCCTACCTCGAGTGTGCGCTCGGGCTCCGGGCACGGCAGGCTGGCGCGCTCCCGAAGGGCGCTCTTGAACCCGCGCGCCAGCGGGCTCTCCAGCGGCGAGCGGCAGGAGCCGAGGGCTAGCGAGAGCAGCGAGCAGACCCGGCAGCGGGCGGCGGAGGAGGGGCGGAGAGAGGCGGCGGGAGGGCGGAGGGCGGGCGGGAGCCGGCGAGCGAGCGAGCGAGGCCAGCTCCGCCCGTGACTCACCGCGCTCTCTGCCTTCATCCTCTGCCCTGCGCTCCTTTTTCCCCCAATTCACGGCCCCGCCCACCTCACCTGCGGCCGCCTTTAACCCTTGCGGGCTCAGCCGGACCGGGCCGGGCCCGGGGGAGAGGGAGGGCGGGCGGAGGGGGGGGGCGGCGGTGATCTCTAACTAGGTCGCACTCCGCCCCCTCCCTTGCTCCTTCTTGGCCCCTCCACTGCTGGGGCGAGGGGCCTGGGCGGGGTGTCTCCCGGGTTCTGGGGCCCGCCCCATCGAGCGGAGTACTGCCCTCGAGCTGGCTCGGTTTGGCGGGCACGCAGGACTCAGACCCTGCGGGAATGGAGGAGGAGGCGGGTCCTGAGGGTGATACCGAGTCACCCTAGGGCGCCGTTTGCCTCGACGCCCCTCCACCCACCCGCCCACCCCGGCTAGGCAGAGCTGCCACAGAACGGAGAGGAAAGAAACAGGATTGAGCGCCGAGTATGTGTCCGGTCTACCCCAGGCCTGGGCCGTGAGAAGTTGGTCTTGGCCGCTTCCCTCTTTCACCATTCCCCCAGCCGCTTCTCTCCGTGACCACCACCTTTCCAAGTTCTTTGCGCTCTCTCTTGCTTCCCGGCTCTCTGGCTACTCACCGTTTTTTGAGTGACCTCCTCCTCTCCTCTTCCCACCCGTCTGGTCGGTCTCTACCTGCCCCCTCAGCTCTCACTCTCCATCTACCCCTGGGCAGCAACCCCAGCGCCTCCCAGGTCCGCGTCTCAAATACAGTCGCGTTCCCCTCGGACCCGAAGGTTCTCAGCCTGCGCCCAGCCCCTCTCGTCCTCTGGCGCACCCGACTGTGAAAGTTGGGTTAGGCGCCGGGATAGCCTGGGAAAACGACACTTCTGCAAAGATTTGCGCGACCCTTTGCCCCACTCCTTCCCAATTCTCATCTGAATGTCTAAACCCAAGGTTCATAACTTTGGGGAAAGGTCTTGGATTCCTCTGAGAAAAACAAATGCACAGTGCAGCCCTCTGCAAAGTTTCAGGGCGTTTGCGACGCCCACCTACAAACTTCTCTCCAGATGGGAGTTGATTGAGATAACCAGGGCGGATGAGTTGGGGAGTTCCCTTCTCCTCCCCGCCAGCCTGGCCTGGGCGCCGGGCTAGGAGGCTCCCTTCCCAGTGGGTGCCTCCCCGTACTTGCCGCTTCGACCTCCTGAAGTAACTCTTCTGTTGCAAGGGGAATTCTGATCAACTTCCTAATATTTTTCGTTGCCCCGGCTGGCTTTCCCTATGCACTCTGCCATCTGCTTTTTAAATTTCGTTTTTGTCTTTACATCTATTTCATACAACCTGAGTGAAATTTAGGCTGATTCATTTTCACAGATAGAGCCTCGGTTCCACCGCAGTTGGTTTACCTGTCCTGAATAGTAAGTGCAACTATTAAACTGCCAAACTGAGTCCACAAGGCACTTGAAAATCGATCTTTTTGTGTATGGTTCTCCACCACGAAACATACACATTCTCATATCCAGAATCAGTGTTTGATTCATCTGTGCAAATCCCTCGTTTGTAAGACCCAGTTTCCTCATCTGGACAACCTGGGTGCAAGTCGGGAGGGTTTCCTGGGGCTTAGAAAAATTGATGTTCCTAAAGCATTTAACCCGTGGGGCCCCTGGTAAGCTCATAGTAAAGGGAAGTTATCGTTTATAGTGTTATAATTATTAAATAAGTTGGTTCCCAGCAAATGTTTGTTGGATTAAGGTATATTCACAAAGATCTTAGGACTGGAAGTTGACAGACCTAAATTCTGTCTCTGGCCCTGCATTTGCTATGCTGATCTGGTGAATCAGGTTGCTCTGAGACTCAGTTTCCTCATGAGTGAAATGCGGTTAGAGCAGCCGCCCTGTGGGGTAAAGGACGGGCGGGCACTTAGGAAGCCGAGAGGCGCCACCCAGATGTCAGGGATTGCACTTTCTGATTGGGATTTAATTCCTGACTCTTGGGCCCCTGAGATGTCGAGTCTCAAGAACGGCTCTGGGTCTTTGTGGCCACAGCTAAATGGACACCCCCTTTCTGTCCACATGGTTTTATTTCCATGCATTCAGCCTGCAAATCTTGACTTGGATTTGCACTTGAGTTCATAACCACATCTGGAACGGAGTTACAGGCTCACATCGAAGAGCCTGCTACTCGAATTTCTGGGTTAAGTCTGATTCGACCCCTAGGAATTCTCTTCCTCCTCCTCGTTGTCCTCCCAGCAGCCCACTGACCTCTGGTTTAACGCCTGAGCACAGATCTAACTCTTGGTGGAAAACCCGAGCCCCTCTCTCATTTATGTCTTGTCTTCCTGTTTCCATCTTTCCCTGGAAAGAACACAGAAAGGTATACTGCCCCTGGATGGTAGACATCCCACCGGGCTTTCACCCTGCCCCCCTTTAACCCCGCCAGGTCCTGACCCACAGCCACCTGGGTTTCCCAGAAGCAAAGACCCTCCATCTGCCTGGAGCTCATTGTCATTGTGAAATTCAGCAGTGCAGTTGTCTCAGAAAAGTCAGCCTTCCTCACTTCCTGCCCTCCCTGGGTTTCTGCCTCTGACTCAGGACAATTTCTTTCTTCCAGATCCCCCTCTGCTTTTGTTCCTTTGGTTCCAGCCCTTTCGATTTCCCACTTGTTGTGAGTTTCCTTACTTAAAGATGCTCATAGTCTAATCTGACTGCCAAGATCGCCTCTGCCTGCTGCCTCGATATCTCACCTCAAAGTTGAAGCACGCTGCCCACCGAGATCTGTCCAGGACTTGGGCCATTTCTTGTCCCTCTAAAGGGGTAAACAGATTTTGCCAAAAGTGTCTGTCTCCCATTCTTGCCACTCCTCTCCTTCTCATGCCTCATTTATAGTCAGCAATCCACTTTGTAGCTGGAGCAGCCTTGATGGTCTCCATGTTCATCATAACCAGCATTTATTTATTGGGCACCAACATCTCTAATTCTCATGAGCATGCAGCAAGGTAGTTGTTATTATCCCCCCATTGTACAGATGAGGAAGCTGAAGTTAAACGGCCTGCCCAAAATTACAGAGCTGTTAAGAGACAGAGAAGGAAACCAACTCCAGATCTGTCAGGCTCTAAAGCACATATTCTGCCCCCTGTTCAATCTAGCCTCAGCAGTAGTGATGGCCCTGGAAGTCTGGCTCCCCTAGATCCTGAAGGTGGAAAGGACAAAATTCTTAAAATATTCCCCAGCACAGAGCCATTAAGATCCTGATGTTCAGACAGGACAAACTGGTCCCATCTTGGATTGGTTTGCTGTGGTCCCTTCCAAACCTCAAGTGTCCCTCTGTAGAGATTGTACTATGAGAATATCAAAGCTGTTCAGTCCATAAAAATTGTCCAGTGCAAACCCTCATTTTGAAATTAAATCTCAGAATGGGGAGGCAAGTAGCTCAAAGTCATACAACAAGCTAGAAGCAGAGCAGGGGCCAGAACCCCAGTCTCCTGATTCTTGGTCTCCTAGCTGCTTGCTCTTCTCTACTCCCAACCCCCACTTCCAGGTTGCACTCAGCAAGCTGGTGATCACAGACACTAATACCTTCCTCATATCCCCTCCTGCCCACCCCCTCACCTCCCCCAAGCTCCTGAGAAACTGGACAGAGTCCAGAGCTGGAGTCAAATGTTATTCTTTCATTCATCCTTTATTCACTGAACTAACACTTACTGAGAGCCTACCCAGGGCCAAGCACTTAGCATTCAGCGTTAGTTGCTTGGTTGTGTCCGACTCTTTGCGACCCCATGCACTGTAGCCCACCAGGTTCCTCCATCCATCCCTGGGATTTTCTAGGCAAGAATACTGGAGTGGGTTGTTATTTCTTTCTCCTTCCCTATTTGGGGGGTCTTCCCAAAGCACTACTTGTGCACTATTCTATTATAAACCCAAATGTCCCTAGCATCACACTTACTCTCAATCTAAAAGATGAACCCAACTGAGGCTAGTACATCTCTATATGTGTGTGTGTGTGTCTAAAAATGTGTGTGTACTCACCACACCTGTGTGTACCTTTAGGGCTGGAATATGGGGTGCTGGTCCTCTCTCCTCCATCATTAAGGATGGTCCTCACAGGACATGAACGGTTGTTTCCCCCTTACGACTTTTGCAGATATGCTATCATGTATGGACTTCCATGTGGTTGAGTGTGTGCCCTGCATGTCTGTTATATTAGCCCTTCTATTTTCTCAGAATGAAATCCTCTGTCAGATCTCAGCACAGTACGGAGACCTCCAAGAATCCTCTTTTGTTCTCCATGCAGACCCCTCTAAGATCTCCCTCTTATGTTCCCCTCCCCAGTTCAGAGAGAATCAAACTTTTTAACCCCTTCTCAGTGAGCCCAACTTTGGAGTGGAGATCTGGTCCTCCTGTCCCCTAAACTGGACAAAGAACAGCCCCTCTTACCAGTCCATGGAGCCCAGAGTTGGCAGCAGCAGTGAGGGGCAAGTGGGGGTGATGGAAGAGTCAGGCTTTATAAAGGGTGCAACAGTCAGAGCCAGAGGGGGAGGTGAGAGACTCGGGCAGGGATGCTGCCAAGTCCTCACGGCCTCGGAAGCTTTTAGGATAATCCAGGAAACAGTGGCCCCCGGCTGTCCTGGGGGAGTGGTGGGGCTGAGATCTGAGTCTCTGATGTCTGCCAAGAAAGGAGGATTTCAGCTGGAAGAGGCAGCTGTGTGTGGGGGTGCTGGACATCCTTCCCTCCCCAGAGGTTGGACAGGTGATGGGAGAGGGACAAGGTGGTTCTCCCAGGATGGAGAAAATGAGAGCATCATCAGAGGAAAGAGCAGGCATGGCAGGAGCTCTCCAACTCCATCCCCCTCCTTTTGTTTTCTCCATGGACATGGGAAAGAAAGAAGGCACTTTTAAGACGTCACACACACACACACACACACACACACACACACACCTTCACGTGGTCCCTCCCTGAAGAGCTCCCAGCAGTGTTCCTGGCTGTTCTGGCAGCTGAGGTGGGTCTCTCATTCTCTGCTGGGGTCTTGTTCCTTCTCCCTTTTTTTTGTCCCCCTTTCAGTTACTTTTCAACTACGAACTGCCAGGAGGGTCCAATGTAATTCACATTTTTAGATCTAGGATCTCTCATTGTCAAATAGGAAGGGAAGACATTCTCCCTGAGTTAGGATAGGGTGGGGCAGCTTGGGATGGACAAGAGTTCACCAAGGACCAGAGGCAGAGCCCAGCCAAAAGCTTTTTATAAGGAGGTCGGCCATCCTGGAATGCCAGGAGAGTGAAGAGGCTGGGAACACAGGCTACAAAGGGAGAAGGGGCCTAGGGGTGGGTTTAGGTGGACCCGAATGGTCCCCAACCACATAAACTGAATGGTAGAGTGGTTGTGTATTTAGGCATGCTGACTAACAGGAGCATGTCCTGGAGGAGAGAGGGACAGAAGATCAGGAAGGGGAAAGCAGATGAAACAGGCTAAGACCAGTTTCCCAAAGCTCTCTTAAGCTAGGAATTCTAACCCACATAGAATAGCCTGGAGACTTTTCATGTGACCACATCCCATTCTTGACCATTGCCCAGTGCCCTCGGCACTGGGGACAGGAGCTGCCTTGCACCCCCTACACATGCACAGATTCCAATAGCCCAGGGCTTGCCTGCCACCTCCCCCACCAAGTCTCCCACAGGGTGAGTCAGGGCGTCTGCACCCTGAACTCTTGTCCTGCTCCTCCCCCTACACCCCCAGAAATCTCTAGACTGGGGATTCCCAGTCCCTTCATTAGCTTTTCAGTAATTATCCTGTAAAGGCCCCGACAGGTCCTTCTTCTACCCATTTCAGAGATGAGAACATTGAGGCCCTTAAGAGTGCAAAAAAGCTTAGCAGAAAGCCACCCATCAGGCAGGAGAGAATAGAGTGGTAAGGGGCTTAGGAGTCACGGCTGCACCCTCTCCCTTAATCCCAGGCAAAATTAAGAGGACAGGGCTCATGTACAACTCCCTGGGGGAGCCCAGGCGTCAGGATGGAGGCAGGCTCCAGGGAGGGGCTTCCCTGGCCCTCCCCACCTTCCAGCCCAGAAAATCAGAGTGAGGGGGGAAACAAGCCTAGGAGACCACACAGGTGGAGTAAATAATGTTAATACGGGAGCATTATCACTAGGGCATTTCCTCATGGATAAATGTCTCAAATACCAAAGGATGCCTCCAAATTATAGTTAATTACAGAGTTGATTTGCATAAATTATAAGGTGAGCATACAAATTCTTTCAATCGGTTCCATATGCTTAGGTAGCAGGTCCAGTCCAAAATGGGAGAATCTTGGGGTGGGGGATTTGGGAGGAGGAAAAGGATGAAGCCCTTGGCTTGGACCTACTGGCCCACACCCCTCCCCAGCCCTCTGATCAGTAGAGAGTGCCTGGAGACCCTGACTGGTTTGCGGGGAGGGGTTTTACCCAGATCCTGGTTTACCTGGACCCTAGCTGACTGGAGACCCCCTTCCTCCTCTCTATTCGAACCTTGGAACAAAGTGCTTTCCCACCAATAATGAGGTAGGACAGTGGGGGTGGGTGTTGCGAAGGGGCCTCAAGCTGCATGGGGGGGTGGGACTCCGGAGCCCAGGCTTCCGGGTGTTCAGAGGAAAGAGGGGTGCTGGATGAAGCTGAAGACCCAGCAGAGTTCATCGCAGATTCAAGCCCCCCTCTTGCTCTCAGCTCCCCCTCCAGCCACCCCCCGCCCAGTTCCAGCTCACTCCCAGAGCCAACCCTCCGATCCCAAGTTTGATGTTGCCGCTGCCTGCACCTTCCAGGTGGCTCCTCAGAGGCTCAGACGCGCAGACTTTTGTCTCCAGTGCCTGGGCCCATTTCCTCTGCCCTCGCCTCCCAGTCCCCACCTCCTCCCTCACCCACCTCTAGCTGCTAAGACTCTACTTCCTTCTCCAGCTCTCTAATTTGTCCCTCCTCTCTCCTGGCCCCCATCCTCACCCAGAGGCCTGTCTCCCACTCTTCTCTCCACCTCTGTCCTCATTGCCCAGCCTCCTTCCCCCAGACATCCCGGGTCTCCTCTACACTCAGCTCTCAACTTTGCTTTTCCCTCCCATCAAGAGCTTTCTGCTGCCCAAGCTGCTTACCCTCCTGCCCTCAGATTATCCTACCTCATGCCATCCTCCAAATCCTTACGGTGGTTATTTCTCTCATTTTCCCCCTATAAACCTGCTCCAAAGGCAAGAGCTACTGGGTTAGCTTGGGTGTAGGGGGAGTGGGGAGGGGCTGAGGAGGAGGCTGGACTAAGGTCCCCAGACGTGTGTGGGTGAAAGTTTACCTTTGTCTTCAAAGCCGAAAGTAAGTGAGGGAGACGGAGATAGAGACAGAGAGGAGAAAGGAATGAAGAAACAGTTTTTGGTACTTAGTAAGCAGCACTCTTGACTGGAAAATCCCATGGACGAAGGAGCCTGGTGGGCCGCAGTCCACGGAGTCGCTAAGAGTCGGACAGGACTGAGCAACTTCACTTTCACTTTTCACTTTCATGCATTGGAGAGGGAAACGGCAACCCACTCCAGTGTTCTTGCCTGGAGAATCCCAGGGACGGGGGAGCCTGGTAGGAGGCCGTCTGTGGGGTAGCACAGAGTCGGACACGACTGAAGTGACTTAGCAGCAGCAGCAGCAGCAGCAAGCACTGCTTAAAGGCTTCCCAGGTGGCACAGTGGTAAAGAATCCACCTGCCAATGCACGAGATGTGGGTTCAATCCCTGGGTCGAAAGATCCCTTGGAGGAGGGCATGGCAACCCACTCCAGTGCTCTTGCCTGTAAAATTGGGGTAGATAAAGGAGCCTGGCCAGCTACAGTCCATGGGGCCACAGAGTCAGACATGACTGAGCACAGTAACAGCAAATTTTGCTTAAATATTTACTGAATGAATGAATGAACAACCGAATGAATGAGCACTGATCTGTGAAAGTTCTAGAGAAGTGCCAATTTGGTGATAGGAGTTACTTTTATTTTTTCCCCCAAGAAAGCACAGCAAGTGTTTATTAAGTGGTAGGAGGTTCTGAGGGGGATAGCAGGCCAACTGGGGTGAATAGCTGCCAGGAATTACTTCTCATTTGGATTCGTTTTTAGGTCTCCTAGGGGGTTTCCTCGGAGAAGGCAATGGCACCCCATTCCAGTACTCTTGCCTGGAAAATCCCATGGACGGAGGAGCCTGGTAGGCTGCAGTCCATGGGGTCGCGAAGTCAGACACAACTGAGCGACTTCACTTTCACTTTTCACTTTCATGCATTGGAGAAGGAAACGGCAACCCACTCCAGTGTTCTTGCCTGGAGAATCCCAGGGACGGGAGAATCTGGTGGGCTGCCATCTATGGGGTCGCACAGAGTCGGACACGACTAAAGCGACTTAGCAGCAGCAGCAGGGGTTTTCTGCCACTTCTGTGTCCACTCACCCAAACTGTCCTGCAGACCAATAACAGATTAATTATTATGAAATGCCACCCCGTCTTTCATCTCAAACATGTCCAGTGACTCCTCAGTGCTGACTGTGACATTTAAGACCCTCCTTAAAAAAAAAAGAAAAAGACTTTCTACTTGGCCTCCATCACCTTCACAGTCTTCACTTGTACTAGTCCTTGTTTAAACCCTCCAGCCCAGCCCCTGCTGGACTTAATCTTCACCAAACATGTCTAGCCTTCCTGCTTTTGCTCCAATTATTTCCACCCATCACCCCGCCTATGCCCTCAAGAAAGCTTCTCATGCTCACGCTCCCGGCTCGTGCTTTCTCTGTGGAATCACCTCCTAGCAACATGTTACTGCCTCAGTCCTCTGAACTTCCATAGCATTGATTTCCACACGCTTTTTCCATGGAGTTGTCTTATCTTCCCTGCTGGGCAGTAGATTCCTGGAGGGCAGGAACCATGTCCTTTTCATGCCACAGGGTGTTCAGCACAGCACCTTTCTCTGAGAAGAGCACATAAGCCGCAGCTGAGGGAACTGGAAAACTACTTCCCTGTAATCGATGCTTCCAGAAGCTCCTTAGTTGAGGAGGATAGTGGTGAAGGCAGAAACTTGCATCAGGAAGGAAGGTACAACAGACGCCTGGATACCTGAAAATCCATGAAGGAAATGAACCCAGCTTCCCCATCGGCTGTCCCACCCCCTCCCCAGTTGTGTGATGGAGGTGGAAGGACATGAAGGGTTGGAGTGAGAGCTAGAGGAGTGAAATGCGCTGCCCTGTTAGCCTGCTTGGAACAAACAGTTGGAGGTTTGGGACAAAAAGGGCAAAGATAGTGAGTGGAAGCTGGGAGAAAGGGCTGGCTACACAGCAGCCATGGAGAAAAGCAGAGGCAGAAAAAGCAGAATCCCCTTTGTCCCTCTGTGAGCAGCTACAGTTCTTACCAGATGCTGATCGTGTCATGCCTCAGTTTAAAAACATTCAATAGCTCCCTATTCCCTATAAGAGGAAGTCTAACAGAGAACCTGCAGCCAGGGTCACTCGGACAACCTCCAGCTGGATCCCATGAGAGGAGAATTAGAGGGGAAGGTTGGGTTTCAGGACCTGGCAGGCGAAATCTGACCAGGTATACACTTTGGCCTGGAATTTAAGCCCCATTTCCCCATTGGGTCTTGGCCTACCTTTTCACCTCACCCCTCTCACTTCGCAGGGTCCAGCCACAAGAGGCTGCTTCTCATCCTTATTGTCCATACATTTTTACACCCCATAGTCTTCTTTGTTTGAAATGCTCTTCCTCATTTCTCTGTCTGTGAGCTTCTATTTGATCCTTTGAAGCCCAACTCATGTATTCCCCTCATCTATGAAGCCTTTCCAGTTCTCTAAGTTACCCTTTTTTTTCCCAGAGTCCTAAAATACAGAGGGCTGAACACGGCCTGATGGGTGATACAGTTAAAGGTGTGTGTGTGTGAGCACATGAGCCCCTTGAGGGACTGGAGTTTTTCTGATCCTCTTTGTATCCCTGCAGCATCTCATACAACGACTAGTGCTGAGTGTGCAATAAACTGATGGTGCACTGAACTGAACTGTGCCCTTTGCAGAGGAGAAGGGGTTGTCAGGCCAGGGACTGTGGGTTATCTATAAATCCTATTGTCTCAGCCACCCGGGGTTTGCCTTGCGGGGCATCAAGATGGAGCACCAAAATCACAAAAGCATGCCCTGACCCTTCCTCTTTCACCCCCAACTATGCCCAGGGCCCTGTCAGGAACCCAAGATCAGGCTGGCAGATGTGGCTCATTGAGAGGCCCAGTGTCCTGTGTTGTGGCCAGCTGGGCACTGCCACCAACCTGCAGCCAGGGTCATCCAGACAACCTCCAGTTGGATTGCACGAGAGGAGAATTAGAGGGGAGGGCTGGGCGAAATCTGACAGGGAAGGGGGAAGGCAGGCAGTGCCCTGGAAAAGGGGCCGGTCTCATTGTTGTGGTCTGTCTGGGAGATTCCTCCCCTTTTTAATTTGCTTCCTGATTGAGGGGTTGGCTCTGCCTGCCCAGCTCCCCAGTCATTATCTGCTGCCGGTGGCTCAGGTGCTGGCGAGCCTGGCGTGGCCCCTAGGTTATTACCTGGAGCTCTGGGGGTGGCAGAGGCTGCCCCTCTGGCCGAGGTGGGGGCCTGTCTGGAATTTGCCCTGATTCTACCACCCACGGGGCCGCCATCTTGATGCCTAACATGGTGGACACACTCACACAGTGGGGGACTGCTTTTATGGGAGACAGCTGGTCCCAGCAGGATTTTAAAGTCTAGAAGAAGCTTCGTCTGTAAAGAACCTACAATATTGATTCAGGAACCTGAGACACGTAAGACGTAGGGGTTAAAGCACCCAAAGTCAGAGTCATTCCCCAAAGGCTAGTGAAGGCGGTCAAGTTAGACATCGAGAACTTCCCAGCCACGTTGAAAATGAAGGAGGCCAGTGAATCGCAGTGATTTCCACCATGAATTCCCCCTGTTTTGCAGTGTCCAGAAAACCAAGAGTCATAGAGGGGAAGGTGTATCATTGCTCCAAGAACCTGCGACAGTCAGAACCCAGAATCTAGAAACTTCCTCTAGAGTGGACAGGGAGGGGTTCAGGCTCCTCACTGAGGGCCCTGGAACATGAGACCACTAACCTCTGCCTGGTGCCACTGGAAACAGCCTAGAAACCTCCAGGAGAGGGTCCCCTAGCCTCTGCCTCTTTCGGAGTCCCCAGAGCTCTAGCCCTTTACCCCATTCCCGATTGGGCCTGTGGGCTTCAAGGACAGGAGATAATATCAAGACAAACAGGAAGCGCTGAATTAGAGACATGAAGTTTGTTGTTTTAGAGGGCGCCCAGCGCCAAGCAGCGGTGCCAGGTTGGCAGCCTGGAGCCTGGCGTCTGCATGCTTGCTACACAGCAGCTCCCGCTTCACACCCTCAGTCAGGACCTCTGCAGGAGGACTCCCTGGAGAGGAAGGGAGTCTGGAGGTGGAGATGGCAGGGAAGGGGTTAAACAAGGGGTTTCTTTTTTTTCCTTCACCAGCTGAACTTTTGTAGCGTCACCTCTGATGCAGATTGGGCAAGTATTTATAAGTGTCTGCTCTGTCCCAGGCCCAGGCTGGGCACAGTCCCTCTCCTCTGTAGCTAAACAAACCCCTTGTTGGAGAGCAAGCTTCATGGACGCAGGGGGTTTGTGTATCATTTCCCTCCCAGTTCTTGGAAAGGTGCCTGGCACTCTATGAAGGCTTTATGAGTTTGCTGAATGGATGAATGGAAGGATGGATAGGTGGAAGGAAGGAAGGAAGGGCCCCCTTAGAATGCGTCTAGGAGGGTCCCATGATTTTTCGGCCCACTGGACTTCTTAGTGGGAGCGCTGGTGATCCACT
This sequence comes from Capra hircus, assembly GCF_001704415.2. Classification (NCBI taxonomy): domain Eukaryota; kingdom Metazoa; phylum Chordata; class Mammalia; order Artiodactyla; family Bovidae; genus Capra; species Capra hircus. The sequence continues at coordinate 38,229,154 of NC_030826.1, read as the reverse complement.
GGTGTTCTCCTCCCCATCCTGGCTGCCCACAAATGAATCTTTGAGTCTTGATACCAGTAGGTGGCCATGGTCCATTCACTTGCCCAGATGCCACCAGGGAGTTCAACTTCTAGGCTGCAATCAGAGAGGATGAGGAGGAGGGGTGATCAGGAAACACAGGTGGTCCATAAGGCAAAGCCCACCAGGCCATGACAGACCCCTCCCTGGACATTATGGTGCTAGTGGTCTCCCAAGCCTGGAATTGTTGGCCCTCCTGGGCCCTAGCAAGCTGCCCTCTGCCCTGGCCCGCCTCCTTCCTCCATGGCGGTGCCAGTCTTGGGGTATGGCAGAAGCTGAACTGAGAGCCACCTCACCTTCTTCCCGTGGCTCCATCCCCCTGTCCACACCCAAGAGGTGAGATCCTGGGGCAGTTGGCATCTGACAGCCTGGCATCAACTCATGCCCACAGCTTGGAAGCTGCAGTAATTAGAAGGGAAGAGGGAGCGAGGGGGAGAAGGAGTGTGAAGACAAGCTCGGGAGAAACCTTCACTGCCTGCCGCAGGGCAAACTACTTCAAACGAATTCGTTTCGCTCTTGTGAAACTGAAGACAATTTCCTTTTCTGTCATAAAACAAATTATTGCTCATCAAGAGTGCTGGGCTAGTCTCTCTCCCAGAGGGTTTCTCCTGCTCCCGTGCAGGGCCCCAGGTGGGCAGGAAGATGGGCGTGTCAGGGGAGGGGGCCCAGGGCCCAGGAGACACCTGAGGAGGAGCAGGGAGGAGGTGTGGAGAGAGTAACGTCCCCATTAGGAGGAAAACAGGGCTATGTCCTCCTTGTCAACCTCCTCCCCTGACCAGGGACAAGCTCTGACCACCGGCAGCAAAAAGACTCTGGGGAGGTCATCTCACTCATCCCCCTGCCTCAGAGCCGGGTTGGAGAGAGGCTCCACCTCCTCCCTCAGGCACCTGTTCATGGGCTGGAGAGGTGGGGAGAGGAAAGGGAAGCACAGAGAAGTGGAGGAACTTGCCAGAGATCACTCGGCAAACTAATTAATGGCAGATCCAGGATTAGAACCCAGTGGGTTCTCTTCCAGGCCAGAACTGGAGGATGCCTGGAGACTTCATTTAGAACTTTTTGACTTGGCACGGCCGCAGTGAGCCCACGGCATCCAAATACTACTGCCAGGTTTATAGGGCTCAAGAAAGAGGGACCAGTTACACAGGTTCCCTCCATCTCAACAACTGACCCCCAAGGCTGGCTCCCCCAGGAAACCTCACCTCTCTGGGCCTTCACTTTGGTAAACTCTTCCAGGGACCCTTCTGTCAGACCTGCCAGAGGAGCCACCAGGACTGTCTTTCTTTCCACCCCGCCACTCCCCTCTCAACTTTCAAGACTCTGCCTTCTTCTCTGCCCTGCTCCCGGGCCAGGGCTCAGGGCGACTCCGTGCTTATCTGTGCCTCAGCTCCTGTCGATTCTTTCCCATCACCTCCTGATAATTCCCTCTAATTCCCTCCCTCACTTTTCCCAGCCCTGCCCTCATGGAGTTTTTTTTGGAAATTAGGAAAATATCAAGGTTCCTATCCGTGGTGTGTTTCTTATCAGGGAGGCGGGAGGTACAGGCCCCATCCTCAGGGAGCTCCTGCCTACTTATGCAAGACCCAGTGCACACCCTGGCAGACTCTGGCTGAGAAAACAGGGGCACCAGGATGGGGAGAAGGGGCAGGGGAGGAAGGAGGAAGCACGGTCGAGTGAGGACTCCCTGGAAAGGAAGGGGAAGAACGATGTGAGGAGATGCCTGGAGTGGAAGATCCAAGCCACAGAATCCTTGGAGACTTGGAGACGAGGAAGAAGTCAGGCTGAGGCTGGGGCAGCATCGTGACGCCTGGGAGGGAGCTGGGAGCCAGGACAACTATGGGGTCAGACAGGCCGCTGGCAGGGTCCAATGTGAATAACCATTTCTAGGGTGTGGAAACCCAGTTTTATGCTGGGGTGAATAGAGAAATCTTTGGGGATTGGCTGTCAGACTGGAGCAGCCATACATCTGTGGTGAACGGTGCCGGGGACAGCATGAAGGGCAGAAGGGAGAAGTCCCCCATCCACTCTTTGCCCAGGCACACGCGTTCCCTTCCCTCCCAACCCGCTGACCAGCGCTCCTTTGCTCCCAAGGGAAGTGGGGCCTTGCCACATGATACTCCTGATAAAAATTCCTAGTGGAAAAAAAAACAAAAAACAAAAAACTTCCTTGTGTCTGACCACAGTTCCCCTGGTGGCCAGTGGGGGCTTGGTAAGGAGAGGGGCGATGGCGAAGGTGGCAGGGGCAGACTGCAAGCAAGTGCCCCCACCCCTCCACCCTGAAAGTGGCTGGAAGAGAGACAGGGAGGAGGAGATGAGCAGAGGGCAGGGCCTGGAAAGGATCATGTCCGGGCGAAGACTCTGGCTCATCGGACATGCCACGCTGGGAATCCAAGAATCCGTGGTGGGAATGGGCCGGGCAGGCAGAACAAAGGATGAAAGAAGGCTGTGTGGCCAGCTGGGACATACACACCCTCCGCTGACGTACTTCAGTGGCCGGTGACCTCAGCCAGCCGTCAGATCCCGTCTCATCATGCTGTTCCAGTGGGGTCCCCCTGGAGCCCGCCCCCAAACGTCCTGAGAACATAAAGAAAGTCAGTTAGACTCCCAGCCGGACCTGCTGTCAGGATGAGCCTGGGCAATTGCGTTTCCTGAGATGCATACAGTCAGAGGAGGGGACATGGGGAGGTGAAGAGCAATGATGAAGCTTAGAAGGAAAGGGGCAAAGATGTGATGTCAATGGTGCCCCTTGACTTGAGCATCCAGGGTACCCACCATCAGTGGTTTGTGTCCATGTAAAGATGCTGACAAGGGGAGGGCAGTGCGTGGGTGGGCCTGGCATATAGAAAATTTGGGTTAGACCCCAAGAAATCCCTTTCTTTGGGGTAGTAGGACCAATAAGGCTCTGAGTATAGAGCCCCCCGCCAACACTAGGAGTGTGGAATCAGGGCTCCGTGCAAGGGCAGATCACTGCTTGGTTCTACAGCCAGGCAGGGCGAGGGCAGGGCAGGAGGGGGCTCTGACCCTCCCCCTCACCCCTCCCCTGGAGCCACAGAACTCCCAAGGCCTCCCAAGGAAACTCGCCACCAGCACCTCACCTTTTCCCAGGGACCAGGACAGGGTCTTAGGGAGTGGGCTCCATGGTGTTTCCCTCCCAGCCCTGAGGTGAGCGGCCTGGGAAGGAAGAAGCCCCCTGGTTGGGGACCTTTTCTGCTCCCCTAAAGACCTCATCACCACTGGAAACCCTAAACCAACCCTCAGGCTCAGTCAGACTTGTATGCGGCCCCCACCACCCTCAGACTCCAGACACAGCTTCACACACAATCACGTCCATCCTCTGCCATCGCACCCACACACACCTGCACTCATCCACACACACTCATAGGTCATCACTCACTGAGCGGCTCATTCAGAACCAAACACAGACAGATACCAAGGAGTCACGCCACTCCCTGTCGGCCCACAGTGACCACGCGTGCGGGTGCCGACGGACACATCCCCTCATGGTGTCGCTGTGACCTGCAGTGGTCACATGCACGCTCACGCAGAGACCCTCACTCCAGAGGGGCCCTGCACACATGTGCCTCCATCACACACTCCCTCTCCCTCACTGGTAGACCCTATAGTGAGCACCTGCTGTGTTCTGGGCACTGGGCTGGAGGCAGATCCAATATGGTGCCTCAGGGAATTTGCAAGGTGACGGGATAGGCGACTCGGACCAATAAACAGATTGTTGCCAAGCATGCACTAAGGGCTTCAGAGGACTAGACATCAAGTACTATGGGGACTTACTCAGTCTTGGGGGTCCCAAGAGTCTTCCCACATAGAGTGGCATCTTTCCCTTTCTAAAGATGCATTCCTCCTAAAGGCTCAGGGCTTCACAATCATTGTGAGGTAGGTATAAATATCCCCATTTTACAGGAGAGAAAACTGAGGCTTGAATAAATGAGAGGAAAGTCTTGCAGCTGATAAGGTAATGGAACACAGACTCCAACCCAGAGCTTCCTGAGTCAGGTGCTCATGGACACCATTAAACTGCCTCCACTGGGGACTCAACTTTCACACTCTCAGGACCTACTCTCTAGAGCCATTCACCAACCCTTCTAATGCCACCCAGACCCCCCAAGCCCCAACGTTCTTGTACACACACAGGCCCACCCTCCAGCCAGCTGACCTCACGGGTCCTCCCTCCCAGGAGACAGGGCCACTTGTCACTAGAGGAGCCATAATTGGCAGGTGCTGAGGCTGCTGCTGGAGCTTTAGAACAGGCAGATGGGAGGGAGGAGAAAGGCTCCTGAGGCAGGGGGCTTGGGAGCTGGGACGGGGGAAGAGGGAGGGGGCTGGCTCCAGTGCCCTCTCCTCCTCTCTGCAGGTGTAATTAGCCCTGGCAGATGAAAGGGCGTCTTTGAAAGCGGGTGAGATCCTTGTCTGTCAGCAGGGCGCTCTGGGTGGCATCGGCAGCTTATCCTGAAACCACACACGGCACCAGAGCCGGGCTGTCTGGGCGCTGCCCGGGAGGCAGGGAGGCAGACCCCAGGGGCGTGGGCCCTTGAATCCCCTCTCCCCAGTCTCTTGGCCCTGGGCTTCCTGCCTCCTTGGGCAGGAGCTTCTCAGAGCGGAGAATCCTCCAGAACCTGGTGGTGCCAACCCCAGTAGTCTGATGCCCCATCCCTGGGCCTGAGGGGGTAGCGTACTTCCTCCCCTCCCCTGCCAAGCTGGACAGCAGGCCAAGGACAATGGCCCTAGGCAGTCCTTTCATCCTGAGATCTCAAAGCGCCATCTAATTAACCCTGCCCAGGTTGGGGACTTCCTCTGAGTCCCTTTAGAGGGGTGTGGTCTGGGACCAGCAGTTCCCAGATCCCTGCTTGGATAGGAGCCCCGAGAGAACAAGGTCTCCCAGAGTGTTCTTCCTGTTTGGGAACTGGGGATACAGAAAGGGATCTCAGGGGAACCTGAGTTTGAAACCCAAAGGCAATAATATCTGATACATCCCATCCATCTCCTCACAGATGGGTTCCAACTCTAGCAAAGGATGAATCTCGCAAACGCCTGTGGTGAAAGAGTCCAGATACAAAGAGCACGTTACATGACAGTCGAAAAGTCGGCAAAAAAGCCACAACTATACGCTCTTCGAAGTCAGAATATTCTGTTACTCTTGGGTAGGGGTTAATAACTGGAGGGGACACAGTGAGGGCTTTGGGGTGCTGGTCAAATTCTGTTCCTTGAGCTGAGTGCTGGTTACCCAAGTGTGTTCACTTTGTGAATTTTCACTTCATGTTTTAATTTACTTCTATCACGTACTTGTGGCACCTTTCGCTTTTTGTGTGTTTTAATTTATTGTTTAATAGAAAGAAAATTGCTTTACAATGTTGTGCTGGTTTCTGTCTTACAACAAGACGAATCAGCCACATTTCCTATCTCCCTCTTGAGCCACCTTTCTATATGCATCTCATAGTTCAATAAATGTTTGTATTAAAAGATTTTTACATATCAAGCCAAAACTATGCTTTATGAATCCTTGAAGGACCTCTCATATCGGTCTCTTTCCTCGGCTAGAAGATCATAGTGATCACTCCAGAATGAAGACCTAGTGGGGCCAGATTCCTGGAGAATTTCTGGACTGTATGTGTGTGTGTGGATAAGAAGGCGGATAAGAAACCGTACAGAGTCGGCACACTGGGGGAGGCTCTTGCACCCCCTATCCTGCCACCTCCCCTAATATTCATACTAACACGCTAACCAGTGCTATTTTGCTGAAAGCCAGTGGATGCTTTGATGCCCAGGGAACCAATGAGATCGTCAGAATCTCTGTTTTCCTCTGCCCCGCCCCCTCTATCTGCTCCTGAAATCCATTTCCAGTCAGCTCCCAACTTCTCCACCCCCCCCATCCCCTAAGGTCAGCTCTGTCCCTTTCATCTTCCTCCTCTGCTTCAGGGCCTAAAGAGGTATCCGGGGAGAGGTGGAGGGGTGTTCGTGGAGGAGCCTTTGGTCTCCACCTCATCAAATGACATCCTTGTTTCTTTGTCTTTCCTCTACCCTGGAAAAGGGTAGGAGGCATTGCTTTCTTCTACTGCCACTGAGGGAGAGGGTTTTGAGCTGGACCTTTGGGACAACTTCCTGACAACTGAGGTGGGAAGACGTGTGTGAAGGGACTGAGGAAAGAACCAGGAGAGAAAGGCATGAACACAGTGATGGTGCTTCCTCCGATATTGTCTGTCTGGTCGGGATAAATGTCTGGGTTTCTCAGTGGGTAGCCCAGGACCCACAGTCATATCAGACACTGAGCCTCTGCCTGTGCTATGTGACCTCAGGCGGGACCCACTCTTTCCTGCTCTGAACTTAGTGGGGAGACCTGGTGCCCACTGGTTTGATTGACGGTCTCCATAACCGGGAGCCGAGAGCCACCTTCCCTAGTTTTCTGGCAAATCTCAGCACCTGTTGAACTCATCCTCTCGAAGCAGCTCCGCTAAAACACACTAAGAGGGATTTGTACTTTTCTGAGCTTCCTTCCAGCAGGCAGAGTCCTTGACCTTCTGAAGTATTCTCAAGGATCCTTGCAGAACAGTGATTGGCCCATAGTAGGAGCTCTATAAATATTTGCTCAATGACAAATGGTTCTTATGCTTGAAAAGTCCCCCTCAAGTCCATCCTACGTCTCTATAAACGCCATTCAAATTTTCAGTTGTTGGAGCTTCAGAAGAGAGAGGTCATCTGCCATCAACAATGCTGGATTAAACACCTACTGTGAGCAAACCTTTGTGATATGTGACTGTCTTTTCATAATTTAAGAGTTTTTGTACATCACGGGGAAATATAGACATTATTTGGAGTGACTTTAATTGGAGTATAATCTATAAAAATATTGAGTCTCTATGTTGTACACCTGAAATTAACATGATGTTGTAAATCAACTACACTTCAATTAAAAAAAAAAGTCTTGGCTCATTTCAGTGCTTCTTACTACCTCCCTTCATCCGCCAAGTCCAACTTTCATTCAACCTCAATGATCTATGCTCCAAGAGTTACCCAGGGTTTAAAAGAATACAAGAAATAAGGAGCTTGTTTTCTCTAATTTTATTTGTTCTTTCTGTTTCTTCTTGTGTCACCGTTTTAAGCGAAGGCCTCTGCATTTCTGTCCTTTGCCTCTGTAGCCTTCTCTATAGTCTCTGCTTCTTTATGTGTGTGTCTGTTTCTTCCTTTGTCTTTGGGTGTGCCTCAGGCCCTCTCTCTCAATCTCTCTCTCTCTTTTCCTCCTTTCCTTTACAGCAAATGGGTAAACAGGTGGTTGAGAAATGGCAAATGGGAGGGGAAAGAAAAAAAATCCAGAAGAAGCTAGAGTGGAGTGTTTTCTTCCAGGTATCAGGGTCGCAGGTAGCTCCAGCCCTCCCCAGGAGCGAGTCCGGACAGGTGCAGCGCCTGTCCAGATGTTGCGCAAAGCGAGGCACGTGCCCACAGCCCAGGCCTGGATCAGGTTGCGGGGCAGGGACAGGGCTGGGGGTTTGTCCAGACCAGAAATAGCCTTTCAGGTCCCTGTCCCGGACAAAGACCCCGGCCACCGCCGGGACTGCTCCTCCCCACTCTGGCTTGCGGGCGTGGAAGGCGGGGAAGGGTGGGTGGGGGGAGGCCGAGAGATAGTTTGCCGGGAAAGGACACTTGGGGACCAGGGAGGGGAGTTCCCTGTGTCTGGGCCGCGGGGGGAGCTGCAGGCCGGCGGGGGTGAGTAAGGCCCAGCGGACGCAGGAGGCTCAGTGGCGGCGGCGGCGGCGATGGGGAGGAGGGTAATTACGCTGGGAGGCTCTCGCCACAGCACGTCCCCACAAATGAGAGGCCCCGGGCCCCAGACACCACACAACAAAGCAGGAGGCAATTATTTGGCTCCAGTGGGAGGGGACAGCCCTTCGCCGGCCCACTGCCGCTGAGCACCCGGCCTCGCCGAGGGCGCGGGGGCTGAGAGAGCAGGGACCGCTCTCCCCGGCCCCGCGGGCAGGGGGGCCCGAGGGACTCCCGCTGGGTTACCCTCAGAGGGGGTCCCGGTTGGGGCAGGCAGAGCTGTAGGAGGCCCTCAGCATGATTAGAGCCATCGCTCAGCCAGCCCGGAGCCTCCCACAAGGCCTCGGGGAGGCCTCCTGGGCACCCAGGAGAGCGAGGCGAGCAGGACCCAGGGCGGGGCTGGGGCGCGGACGACTTTGTGCGAGTCCTAGGGAAGCCAGTGGCCAGCATCTGAACCCCCCCCCTCACCCCTCTTCCCCAGCTGTGGCCACACAACTGGCAACCGGGAGGCTCCCAGGCAGGTGGGAAACCACAGAGGAGGGAGCAGGAGCCAGGGAGATTCCAGAGCACGTGGCCAGACCTGGAATTCACACAGTTGATATGCAAATCAAATGCAAATTTGTCTTCTTTTATTGCCCCCCTCAAAAATCTTCGGATCAGGCCCTTTTGGAAGTGAGGTATGCCTGATGAGCTGGGAGTACCTCAGCCTCTGCTGACCCTACCCGTCCCCACACCCCCACCCTGGACTCTCCATCCACCCATGTTTGCTACAGGAAAACTGTTAGAAAGTCCTGTTAATACCTTGGATTCATTTAGGACCTTCCTGCAAAGGACTTTCCCCTCTTTAGATGAAAGAGCCCAAAGTACAGATGGGTAAAAAGGGGCCTCAAGAAATTCAGGTACTTTCCCCTGCACTAAGAGCCCACCTGGAGGATGGCAGGGCTCCTGAAGCCTTCTGACAACAACCCTAGGTTTTCCATGCGCCAACTGTGGGAGGGGAAAGAGTTCAGACTAGGAGCCCTAAAATCTGGTCTCTGGTCTCAGCTCTGCCCCTAACTTGCTGGGTTATCTTGTTCAAGTCACTTCTCTAGGTTCACGCCCTTCTCTAGGGCTTGGTTCCTCTGAATGTCAAACGACCACCTCTGGAAAAAAGCTCTTCCAGATGTATCAGGGCCATCTGGTGGTGTTGCTCAGAGACCTCTGAGACCACCACCCCCATCTTCGTCCCCATCAGCTCCCACCCTTCCCTACTCCAGTTCCACGGAGAGTGAACCCCTAACCCCTGACTGTCTCTTCAAAATCTCACTCAGAATCTGCTTCAGGAAGCCTCCCCTGATTAACCCTGCTGAACTGATTGCTCCCTTATGTTGGGGCCCCTCCGTCTGTGAAAGGCATTGTTTGTCCCCTAAGTTTGGCTGTGTTGTTATTGTTGCTGAAAGAACTAAGTAATTTTGAGAATGTGTGTAATATCCCCTTCTGCCCCCGCCCCCTGCCCCCAGCACAGGCTGCAGGCAAGGACTGTGTCTCTTCCATTGGACTAGGGCCTTCCTAAGGGCCTGGACAGTGTCCTTGGGACAGAGGCCCCCACCTGGGTGGAACTGTGTCTCTACCATCAGATTAGAACCTTCCCCTAGGGTTGAGGACTCTACCTCCCCCGACTTGCCTAGAGCCTTGTTCAGCAGGGGTCCTTCTCGGGAGGAGGGACCCAGACAGTGTGCCTCTCCCAGCTCTTCACTGGCTGATTTCTCAACTTCTCCTTCAACTTCGTGCCATGGCCAGGTGCCTGATTTTGCCATCTCCCTCTCCTGCCTGGGGGTCGTTCTGCCTCTTCCTCAGGAAACTGGCCTGGAATCTGCCTCCTCCTCCCCCTCCTCCCCTCCTAGCCTCCTGCCTCCCTCATCCCTCTCTAAGACCTCAGGGCAAATATTTGCCATCTGCCTTGTTAGTGGGATCCTGGGGCTGGCTCCCAGTCTCTCTGCTGCCCTGGGGGGGTCTGAGAACACTTCTCATCAGAACTGCCCTCACCACTGCCAGAATGCTTGGAGGTCCCTCGCTCACCGCCCTCCTAGGCTTCCTGGGGCCGGCGGTGTCTGGGATCCAAAAGTCCTAGTCTATCCTCTACTCAGGGGCTAAAAAACCTGTCAGAGTAAGCCTGAGGGGGTGGGGGGCCACTGACACTGCATGCATCTTCCTGAGTGTTGCTCATTCACATCTTCTCTGCCTTCACCTCAGAGAGACTCCTTGCCTGGGAACCTGCCACTTGGTATTAATTCGTATACTACATTTATTGGTCCAGCCCAAGAAAATTAATGCAAATGCAATGCAAACCTGATACAGAGGCTCCACATCTGAAGGAGGAGACTTGCCTCTCTTTCCAGAGGTGGTGATTTGCAATTCAGAGAAACTGAGGCTTAGATAGAATGCTTTCCTGGCTGGGATGCTGGGGCCTTTGGAAGATTCCAGAGGCCACTGACCTGAGTTGTGTAACAGGTATGCTCTCTTCTTCCTTGGACCTCATCTAGCCTGTGGGGCTTCTTTCACACAGTTTCTATTAATCCGCTTTTCCTTCTCTATGACTTGCTCCTTCTCTGGCTCCTGCCACTCCTTGCCCTCTGCACAGGAGCCCCAAACCCCATCATACTCCCTGTAGCTGAGTGACAGAGATGGTTCACCACGTCGACTCTGAGGGGCCTCACCTGCCCCAGTGGGTCCTCCCCACCAATCTGCCCATGAACCTAAAATCTCTGCTATTAGAGTGTTTCTGTGAGTGCCAGTGATAAATGCAGGCAGCATCTATTTAAAGACCTGTGACACTGAGGGGTCTGGCTGATGGGTTACCACCTCAACAGAAAGCAGGAAGTGTAGATTTGGGATTGTTGGAGAGGGCCAGGGAAGAAAGCTGGAGTGAAAGAAGGAGTAATCGCTAGAAATACATTCACTTGACGGGCGTTGTTTATTGAACATTTACCGTGTCCCAAGAACTGAGCTGGGCCTGCAGGTGTGGTGAAGAGTGCCCGCCCTCATTTAGCACAAGGGGGTTGTTCTCAAGCTTGAATTACACCAGCATCACCTGGGATGCTCATTAAAACAAAAGGTTCCAAGCCCCTGTTGATTTAGTAAGTCTCTGAGGTCCCGGGAATGTGCATTTAGACAAGCATTTCTCCTTCCCTTGCCCAGTGATATCCATGCAAGTGGTCTGGGGATAGAAAACCTTGGTAGGGACTTCCCTGGTAGCCCAGTGGTTAAGACTCTCCCCTTCCAATTCAGGGAGTACAGGTTCAATCCCTGGTTGAGGAAGTTCCATAGAGTGTGGCCAAAAATATATAAATAAATTTTTTAAAAAGGAGGGTTTCCCTGGTGGTCCAGGGGTGAAGAATCTGCCTTGTAATGCAGGAGATACTGGCTCCCACATGCCTCAGGGCAGCTAAGCCCGTGCGCCACAACTACTGAACCCATGTACAACAACTACTGAAGCCTGAGGTCCTAGAGCTCATGCTCCACAACAAAAGGAGCCACGGCTAGAGAGTAGCTCCCAGTCTCCACAACTAGAGAAACCTGTGCAGCAACGAAGACAAAGTACAGCCATCAAATAAATAAATAAATAAATATTTAAAGAATTTTTAAAAAAGAAGAAGAAGAATCTGCCTTGCAATGCAGGGGACGTGGGCTCGATCCCTGGTTGGGGAATGAAATCCTACCTGCCATGAGGCAGCTAAGCCTGCACTGCAACTACTGAACCTGTGCGCCACAGCTAAGACCCCAGCAGCCAAATAAGTAAATAAGTATTAAAAAAAAAAGATTAATGTTTCAAAAGTCTTTAATAAATCCCTGGTGGTATGTTTTGAATTCTAAGAACATCCTGGAGTTTCGAGGCCTCCGGGAGGCAGAAAGAGGGGAGGAGGGTGCTGAGAGGAGGAATGAGCGGGAGGGGAGGCACAGGGTCTCGTCAGGGCAGCTCGCTGGCCCCTCACTGTCCCTGTCTCCTAAGGAGCAGGCCTGGCTCCCTCTCCTGAGGAGGGCCTTGCTCCACCGCAGCCTGTTGATTCCTGCCCTTCACCTCCCACGGGGAGCGGGGCACCTTCTCTGGAGTCCATGGAGGGTCAGCACCAACCGGGCGGGATAGCAGAGCCGTCTGGCCGAGACCCCAGGCCATACTCCCCACCCCACCTGCTCCTTCCTCCTGCTCTCAAAGAGGTCCTCCTGGAGTCCGTGACCAGGCTAAAGAGACAGGGGCTGAGAGGAAGGGCTTGAGGAAGCAGAAATGGTAGAGGTAGAGAGCGGAGGGAAGAAGCTGCCCCCCTCCTCTCTGCGCCTGGCGTTTGATGCTGGGGGTGCGGAGACATCTCCTCTCCCGGAAACTTAAGGCCAGACAGATAAACACAGATGGAGGGAGAGACTCAGCTGCTTTATTTATGGGCCCGGTGACAGGCCCTCTCCTGTCTCAGAGTCACTAATCTACCAGGCGGAAGAGACATCCCACCCCCTCGCCGCCACTGTCTTCCCTCCCTCCTAAGACTGGGGCTCAGCCAGGCTCCAAGCCTCCCCCGCCAGTCGGGCGCAGGCCTGTGGTGCCAGCTCCTGGAGCCTGGGGGAGAGCGTCCAGGGCTCAGGGTCTACCTCCAACAAAGTGGAGGACTTCGTGTCCTGCTCCCCTATGCCCCACCCTGCCCTGAATGGGACATAGAGAACATTTGACTCTGGCAAGGAGACCCACTCCTATGAACATGCCTGGGGACAGGGGGATGGTTTAGATACCACCTCAGGAGGTCCTTCCCACAGAGAGGCCACACAGTTCAAGTGTCTGGATTTGGAAGTGTCTGCGGAGCCCCCTGGGCTGGCCTGGCTTAGGCCTCCCTAGAGCAGGGACTTATGGGAGATTCCTGATGTCCCCAAGGGGTCAGACTCAGAGCCAAAAGGTCTGGTTCCCTACAGTATTTCTTCCTCCTTCTCCTTCTTTTTTTTTTTTTCCCCTTTTTTTCACACTGCTTGTGGGGTCTTAGTTCCCCTACCAGCGATCTTACCCAGGCCCCTGCAGTGGAAGCGCAGAGTCCTGGACAGCCTAACCACTGGACCGCCAGGAAAGTCCCTGCAGTGTTTGTTTCTAATGATCTCCCTCTAATGGTGATTAATACCCACACAGAGGGGCTCTGGGGACCCCTGTGAACTCTTCCTTCTCTCCCGTGACATACTCCCACCCCTGGCACCCTCTTAAATAGGGTAAATTCCACTGGAATTTACTGGAGCGGGATCCAGCAGTCACCCGGTCTCTCAGCAGCTGGACAACACAAATTTTTCTGGCCTCCCTTGCCCTGTGCCCATCTGCATGGCCTCTTCATCCTGACATTTTCATCCAGATCTACCCTAAATCTGGGCAGGAGGAGAAGTAACTCAGACTGCCAGAGAGAACTGGTCCCTCAGGCCCTAGGCTTGAAGGTCAGAGAGCAGCCAGAGAGCAGGAAGAGGAGGGGGTCAGGGAGGGGGCAGATTCCTACGTGGTGGTCAAAACTGGACACGGGGAGTCTTTAAAATCCCAGCGATTTGGGGATTTAGTTCATAGGATCAGACGGCCAGCCGGCTCCCTGACTCACCAGACAGGGACCTGTTCAACTTGCCTCTGTCTGTCATTTCAGTGACTTTGGGTCATCCATGGGCCAGGGAGGAACTTCACCAAATGACACACTCCCCTACCCTCTCCCCTTCGGGTCTGTCCTGCTCTCTGCCACTTCCCCTCCTCTGTACCTGATCTTTGCAACCTCCCCCAGCCTGGGAAAACGGGGGGAACTGGAATCCTAGCTTACACTTACCTTGAAGTCTCAGGCAGTTTCTTCTAAAGATAAATGGGCATAGCTTAAGGATAAATGACACCACTTGCCTCTCCCCCTAATCTCCTTCACCTTCTCTTGGAAGCCCTCTGCTAGATTTTCTCTCCATCCTTCCAGCACCACCTCAAGATTTCATTCATTTGCTGTGTTTCCTTGTTTCTGGACTCTGATGATGAATCAGGGATGTGTTCTGTCTTTCCCCTCAGACTAGGAAATCTTTGTGGTCTAGAACCATGTCTCTCCTATCTAACCAAGAGCTCCCTGAAACAGTCTCCTTCTGGACCTATTCCCAGTGCTGGGCACAGGACCCTGCCCACTGGCAGGCAGAGCCAACAGCCAGCCCTGGGGAGGGAGGAGGGTGAAGGAAGACAGGCACACTCATTTCTCCAGTCCTGTAAACAGATCACCCCAAAGTTAAACCCAGGGAGTGATAGGAGCTTATGAGAAAGGCTTCCTTCCAGTAGGGGAGACTTTTAATTTGAAAAGAAGGAAAAAGAAAAAGCATTTTCCCCCAAGAGTTTCAAAAGCACCTCATCCCACCCTGCCTTCCCCTTCCCACTTGCTTCTTCCTTGGAGGCCCAAGACAGAGGGTAGAGGGTCTGCCCCATCTCATTTGGACTGTCATGGTTCTCCCTTCTCCTCCCACTGGCCTGTCCTGCCCGCCTGAGGGCCCTGGCTCCAAGCCAAGTGTCAACCCGCCCAGTCCCACCCAAGGTCCTTTACTCAGGGCAGAACCAGCTGGGGAGGCAGTGCCTCCTTTTCCTCCTGACATCTGTCAACCTGTCAACCCCAAGGCCCCCTTCCACGTGACAAGATGCAGTATTAATATGTGAAGCAGCCTGTGGACCACTACGAACTCAGGGGCATTTCTCGATCCACAACAGAGAAGGTGTGTGTGTTCAGCTTGGGTGCATTTTCACCTCCTTCAAGTGATTTTCGAATCCATGGTCTCGGAGAGGTCATTGTGTCCATCCTCCTGCCCATGCTGAATGAGCATCTCTGTTGGGTTTGAGACCACCACCACCCTAGCAAAGAAACCATCATATGCCTGAGAATTCCCTGGCAGCCCAGTGGTTAGGACTCGTGCTTTTACTGTGTTGGTCTGGGCTCAATCCCTGGTCAGAGAATTAAGATCCAAAAGCCATTCAGGGTGGCTAAAAAAGAAAAAGAAACCACCACACCTCTCCCCAGTATTCTGAAGCAATGAAATGCAGAGACCCACATAGAACCAACAGGCTGGTTGGTGTTGGCTGCTCCCATCTAAACCTAGGGGACTGGGGTCCCATCTAGTTTCTGATGGGCAGAAAGCTGCTGCCCAGGCGTCTCTTCCCTTTTGCCAGCTGCCCAAAGAGCTAATGAGAGCTCTCATTTACTGAGCTCTTATCGTGGATCGAGCACACACAGTTTCGGGTTCAATCTTCACAACAAACCCTAAGGTTGGTCTTATTATTACTCCATTTTATAGATGAGGAAGTGAAGGTTATGGCTACATTTCCCAGCCTCCCTTTAGGCCAAAGGCAGAATCATTGTTTGATAGACAGCAGGGGGTGCCCACTGTAGACAAGGCTCTGGGCACTTGAGGGAAGGGTCAGTGGACAAACGCCTGGCCCTCTCTGAGGATGACATCTCTTTTTAAAAGTGTTTTATTTATTTACTGATTTATTTGATCACAAAGTATGTGGAATCTTAGTTCCCCAACTAGGGATCAAACCCACACTCCCTGCTTTGAAAGTGTGAGGTCTTAGCCACTGGACCACCAGAAGTCCCCAAACACCTGTCTCAAGGAACGTTCAGTCTGGAGGAGGGCACTGATGATCTGAGAGACGAGTCAAATTGTACTTGAAAAAACAGCGATTTCCTGATCCCTAATGCCAACATCCCACTGGTACCAGCCAGAGGCTTCCATGTCTGTGTCCAGGTCCCAGGTGTGAGCCTAGGTCCCTGCCGACCCTATCCCCAGAATAAACAGACTTGGGATTCATCTTCTCCGAGGACAAGAGAAAACCCCTTTCCAAGGCTGAAGAATTCTTCAGAAGACCTTCTGACTTCCATGGCTGCAGGCCTCTCTTTAAGGAAGAACATTCTCCCACCTGAAAGAAGGGAGATGGCTAGGATGAACTCTGAAGGCATCTTGGACTTCCGTCCCATCCCATTTCCTCTTCTTCGTCCTGGCCAAGCTCTGGGGATTATGACAGTCTTCAGTGTGGGCAATAAAAAGTGCCTAATTGGTTGTTGTCCAGCTGAGGCTGCTCCCTCTTCCCCTGGTTGGGGCGGGAAACCGGCTGAGTTAGTTTCACTTTTGTTATTGCAGCCTCCCATGGTTGCTGGGTGCTAGCGGAAGCAGGGCATCCAGTGGGAGTCAGCTGCTAGTACAGGATACTGCTTCTGCAATAGGCATCCCCGGGGAGGCAAAGGGCCCCAGAGAGGACCAGAATGTTAGGTAGGCCACATTGCTCCTAACCTGGGAAAGAGGATACCACCCCCTGGCTTCTGTGGGAGTCAGGAGGAGTGCAGGCATGCTCTCTGCTCTGGCCTCAGCCGCAGCACTTTTGCTTCTGCAGTAGAGGGCAGGGGAGGAGAACACGGGCTCCAAAGCCAGGCTGCACCTGACTGTGCCATTATCCAGCTGCTGACTCTGGGCAGGTTACTTAAGCTCACTGTGCCACAGCTTTCTCATCTGTAAAGTGGGGCTAAGCACATACAAAGCATTTAGAGCAGTGCCTGGCATGTAATAAGTGTTGAATGATTGTAGCCACTAGGACTTTCCTAGCTTGGCAATGGGAGTGAAGAGATGGGATGTAAGTCAGTCTGAATTTCCCCATGGGGGGAAGGGGATGGATGAGATGATTTCTGGGGCAGAGAAGCTGGGTTTCCCATGGGTTTCTCTGAGATTGCCCATGCTGAACACAGCTCTCCTTGTTTCCTCTTGGGGATAATGGACCTGACCTGTCTACCTGCATCTTAGCCAGAGACTGCACAGTCACCACTCTGGATGGCTTCTTCCCTTCCCATTTTGAGGACACCCTTATAAGCTTAGGACTTCCCTGTGGCTCAGATGGTAAAGAATCCGTCTGCAGTGCGGGAGACCCAGGTTTGATCCCTGGGTCAGGAACATCCCCTGGAGTAGGAAATGGCAACCTACTTCAGTATTCTTGAAAGAATAATCCCTATGCACAGAGGAGCCTGGCAGGCTACAGTCCATGCGGTTGCAAAGAGTCGGACACTGAATGACTAACACTTGCACTTACTTGCTTCTAACCTTGGGCCAGAGAGCCCTGAAAGCCAGGAGGGCCAGTGAGACCCCAGGATGGGAGATCCTCTGCCGTAGAGGCTGTGTTCAGCTCCCCCAAGCCCTCTCTCCCACCGTCCACCTTGCCTCTCCTGACCTTCAGCAGGAAAGCTATTCCTCTCTTCCTACCTCTGATTCCAGGAAGGGCAGAGCCAAGCACAGGCTCTTCACATTCCTGGCAAACCTGCTGCCCAGGCTGCGTCCTCTCCCCTGGGAGTCTTTGAACAGACTGTTCCCTCCTCTGGGAAACACGCTGCACCCTCTGCAGCTCTCATCTGGTCCTTCCTGAGCCCCTCCTGTACCGGACACCAGCCCATCCCTTCCTTGCCTGTCCCCACCCTGAGACTCCACAGGGCCTGCAACCTGAGACCCTCTGTCTCTCCCCTTGGTCCTGGGTGAGTGTCCAGCCTCCCCCATCAGCCTTCGAAGCTGCGACCTGTGTCTTACTACTGATCCCCCTGGACCATGCAGGTCATCCCTCTGGGTCTCAGCCATGATAACCTTTTCCCATTCTTCAGGCTCCCCATTTTTGATCCAGGAAAGCGGCATAGTCACTGGGCTGCCTGCCACCTCTGACTGCACCTGGGGGCTTGGCAGACAGACAGCCACCTGTCTCAGGAGGCTCAGGTGGATGCCGGCAGGCAGTGGAGGCCAGGGGTTCCCCATCAGGGACTCCCTAGAAGCCTGTCCAGTGCTGGAGGCTGCCGTAACAGATCACCCAGTGACAGGGTCAGGACCCAGCTAGGCTGCAGCAAGAGAGGAAAACCCCTCACCCAACTGTTGCCCTGCTCAGAACTTTTTCTGCCCCCTCCCCATCACCTGCCGCTGCTCTGTGTCTGCTGTCTCTTGGGGCGGGGTGGGGGGGGATGCTTGTAGGTAGTGGGTGGAGTGGGAGCAACGCTGCTAGCCCCTGGGGGGCAGCTGAGATTTATAGGACTGGATTTTTACAGGCTGGGGAGAGGCCCCAGGCGGGAACTGTGGAGCCTGACTGAGGAGCAAATGCATAAAACCTCCAAACATGAAAGTCTCAGCTGCAGCCTCCCCCAACCCCCCAGGCCTGTGGGTGGTGAGAGATTTACAGCTCTTGCACAAGGCCTGGAGGGGACCTGGGGAAGTTGTGAGGACACTTCAGAGCCAGAGTAACTCCCCACCAAAGCCTTCACCTTTCTCCTCTAGGAAAAAAAAATTACTCACCACGAGAACAGGTTGGAGCTGCCAGAAAGATGGTTATCACTGCGGGGACCCCGCCCAACCAGGTGACTCCAAACTTCCTCCCCTACCCTGGACTCTTCTCTGCCCGCAGGTCAGGGAGAGGTGCCTGGGGCTGTGTGGTTGGGAGGAAGAGGGGACAACCTCCAGGAGGGCCTCCCTCTGGGGACAGTGGGGCTCAAGCTCCCAGGGTCCCTTTTCCCAGACAAGGAAAGGGCAACAGTGGCCTGGAAGTGGGGGCAGGAGTGTGGGTGGATTCCCGACAATTCTGGAAGAGTCTCAACATTTAGGGAGCACTTTCAGAGTGTGTCCGTGGGGTAGGAGTCTTACCTGAAGGGAGATAAGGATGGCCCAATAATGACACAAAAACAATGAAAACCCCGGAGCTCAGTGGCCGTCTCTCAGATCAGCCAATGAGCCAAAAAGCTGAGCTGGGACTCTCAGGAGTGGAAGGCACTTGACTCAGCCCCACACCCTCAGTTCTTGCCCACTCAACTCAGCTACCAGTTTTCCCCTGGGCCAAACCTCTGGCTCCTTCCTACCCGTGGCAGAATTATCTGTGCTAGGGCTCCACACCGGGGGCAGTTTAGTCGGTTCAAGGGTATATTTTGGTCTCCTCCCTGACTCTGGACTCAGGGGCACCCCATCATCCTGGTCCCCCACATCCCCTGCACCTGTATTGAGAAGCCCTAAATTTCAGCTGGGTGGGGGAGGGGTACACTGCAAACCACTTGAAAGGGGCCAGATGAGCATCGTGGGACAGGTGGAGATCCAGAGCCTTTGAACTGGGAGGGGGCGGGGCTGCTGCCAGAAGATGGAAATCCTGGGCCAGGCTGGCAGCGCCACAGGGAGAGGGCCGGGGAGAAAGCCCCATAAAAGGCTGACCCACCCTCTCTCCAGCCTAGCCTTCCGTTCCACGCCCCTTAGTCCAGCCTCCCAAGACAAGAGCTGGCACTGAGACAGCTAACTGAGTAATGTCTCGGGTGCCCAGCCAGGTGGACAGACTCACTCACTGCCAGGCCCCACCCTGAGTGGTGGGTCAGCACCCCCAGGACCAGGCCAGGGCACGGTACGGAGGAGATAGAGGCACTGCCAGTCTAAGCAGGGCACCACTTGAATCCAGCCCACCAGGGAAGAGGTTGGGGTGGGGAGCCCCATATTCAGGAGAAGGTGGGGTGCAGCTGTACTGTCCCTCTTGGTCTTTCTCTGACTGGCAGGCAGGTGGGCAGGGCAGGGAAGGAGGACAAACTCAAGGTCAGCGCTCCAGAAGGGAGGGGGCAGTCAAAGAGGAGAGAGGGCTTTCTGCCTCCTTGGCTCCTAGCCCCCTTCAGATGACAGGCCCAAGGAGGAGTGGGTTGGGCTGGTCAGGACCTGCCTCCAGCCTGCCTTCCTTCCCAGCAGGTCGGCAAAATTACTCTCCTGGTACTGCTTTTTTTTTTTTTTAATTTTTTGAAGCCAGATCAAAGGTGGGATCCAGCTGGGCGCTCTAGTAAAATCTCAGCAATGCGGAGCCTCGGTTTCAGTCGGGGAACCAGGAGCTGGGGGAGGCACTGTCCCTGAGGGCTCAGGGATGCGACGAGAGTCAGGAGTGGAGCTGGTGGGTGGGGGCCCCGTCAGGAAGGATCAGTGACTGGAAGGATCCAGGCCAGGCTGCGGTCACCCTTGTCTCCACTGCTCTACTCTCCAAGGAGGGACCCACCCACGTGTGACTCTCCCAGTCCCAGCATCCAAGCTAACTGGAACCTGTGTTCACACTGGCCACATGTCACCGCTCTCATCCTTGCCACTGGCTCCAGGGCATTCCTTTGTAAACCAGGAAGCTCTTAGATTAGATAAACTTACTCCCTCTTGCTGCAAAAGAGAGCACATTCCCCCTTTCCATTCTGAGCTCAGACTAGGAAAACTCATCTCCTTACTTCTCTGTACTCTCCTGGTGAAGCTGAGATTCAGTCAGCCGTGCCAGCAGCAGCTCTCCCTTCCCTCCTTGCTGCTGACCACAGTGTCTTCCTATGTAGGCCAAATAACTGCCATTCTTGTTTGGGAGACTTTTTCCTTCCCCCTAAGGACTACCATATCTCTTCTTCTTCCTGGAGCCGCACTGCCATCCTTAATATTGTGACTGGATGGGGTTAATGGAATCCTGCATCCATACTGGTTTTCCGAGTGAACACGTCCTTGACACTGTCAGTGCGGGACTTGTGCAAGCAGCCCACCCTTCTTTCCTCACGACTCCTGAAGTCTGTAAAGGCCTGGTTGCTGCTAGACACAAGGTGCGTCCAACAGGACAGAGACAGATATCCCCAGAACCTTGGCTGACCCTGAGAGGCCCTCCCTGGTCATGACAAGGATGGCCCTCCTTGTTGCCCTAGGCAACAATCCTTTACTCAGGTTCCGGCTTCTCCCAGACATTGAGGTCCCTGGCAAGTGCGTTCCTGGGCACACACACTTAGGTGGGTCTTGATGTAAAAGAAAGGACGGCGAGAGCACTCCTTTCACAAATTCTGCCATCACTAATGCCCTGTGTCACCTCGGCCAACTCCTTCACCTTCTCAGGGCTTCAGTTTCTCCAACCATAAAATAAGGGGTTAATTGTCCCTCCTAGGGAAGCTGGCAGAGTTTGTTGGGCAATGGCTCTGAAGTGTCTGGGAGGAAGATTTATAAATATAAGGGATCATTAGAGAGGATTTCACAGCCATTTTGTGGGCCCCAATGTTATGATTAATATTATTATGGTTATTGTTATCACCACTTCCCGAGTCTCTGCCAGCTGGGTCGGAGCTCCCAAGTGAAGAAGTCATGCTCTTGAGCCCAGTGTCCCAGATAATGGCCTCACTCAATGCCCACTCTCCACACTCAGGGGGTCTGGGGGACTCTCAGGAGGCTAGTGACGAAGAAGGAGATGGAGTTTTGACAGAAGGGCGTTGGGGATCCAGAAGAGAAAGTGCCTGCCCAGGGAACTTCACAACTGCTCTGCGTGCCTAGGGATGTTTCCAGTCTGCTGTGGGGAGTCTGGGCTCTGAGAAGCAGACATGGAGCTGTGTTCCCAAGGTCAGGAACGGTGGGGAGGGGCTGAGCGCAGGCAAGAGGCCGAGGGGGAGAGAGGATGCTGTTACCACAGGCAGTAAGAGGAGCTGGTTGGTAGAAAATGATTCCTTGGAGAGGCAAATGGTTCTTTTCAAGGAGTCTTTGTAGAGGCTGGAACGTGCTCTGTGTTTAAGCGAATCAGGGCACAAGCCTGGCAACCAGTGGGTACTCAATGAATGCTTGTTAAATTGAATTTTCAAGCTTGTCTTTCTGCTCCAATATTAAAAAAAAAAAAAACACAAAACACCCAGCATCCGCTGTTTGGAAACGCCTTGGCCGCCCCCTGGTGGCGACACACAAAGGCTGGGGAGCCACCAGTGCCTTCCATCCTAAAAGAATCCTGTAGGGGCTGCCTTTTGGAGGTTTCACAGATATCATCCCAAGGGGACTGGGAGTAGGGAGAAGCTGGGGAAGGGGAAGAACTCTGTGGGGAAGGATGAGTGGAATGTCCTCGCTGGAAGATTCCATGGCAGTTGGTGGAGGATAGCCATAGGTCTGGGCAGGGGAAACACGGGACAGAGGGAGTTGATGAGTCAGTATTAGGCTAGGCATCTCTGGGTAGTGGAGAAAGAAGGGTTGCTGTGTGTGTGCCCTTGGAGTGAGGATGGGGTAGCTGCCAAAGTAAAATCTGGGAGATACATTTTACAGCTTCTGTTAAATTCTTCGTGCTCAGAAAAGACTAAGGAAACCTGGATAATTGAAACCATAGATGGACCTGGGAGAAAAAAAAAACAATGGTTCATTTAAATTAGGTCTATGTCCCATCAAATCTTTCTCTTGGCATGTAAGAGTGTCAGTAATGGTTTGAAAAGTCTGCAACTTTGATTTTTCTGTAGGTGGCAAGAGGAGAGATGAGAATGTAGAAAACCAGAGGAGGGAAAGAGAGGCAGAGGCTACTGGGGAAATCCTTAAGGCAGAACGAGCAGCCTGTAGAAGGCTGAGTTGGCTGCGACTCTTCAAAAATAACAATAAAGCTTGGGTTGTAGTGATGAGTGAGGATCAACAGAAAGTCAAGCGCTGGGACATTGATATTCTCCTAATTTCTGGACCTCCAACAGCAACTGCACCAGCTGGTTCCTTTCATAAGAGGTCCCAGAAGGAATGTGGAGCTTCTAGAGGGCAAAGACTGTGGTTCTGCAGCCATTCCTCCCTCCCTCTGGTGCCCTCGGCATCCTCAGGGATAGATGCTCACTATCTGGTACTGATGAATCAGATGGGGGCAACCACATGCAGAAAAGAAGAAAAAGGAAAATGTCAGGAAGCAGGAAAAACATGGGAAAATGAAGAGGGAAAGGGGTTAAGAGACAGACAGGGAAGGAAAAGTGAAGTGGAGGTGGAGGAAGCCGGGACTGGAAGAGAAGGAGATAAGTACATGAAAAATGTTAAAAGGATGCTGGAAGGTACAGTTCTGGTAGAGGCAGAAAAGGAGAGACGGCCTCAACGGAGGTAGGTTACCTTGATTCAGGCAAGGAGGGGCGACAGTCGGCCTAACGACCAGGCTGAGAGGGATCAGGGAGGCTTCATATTTAAAGGGAGGTTTGTGGAAGCGATAAGGGAAACGTTATCAGGTGGGACGTTTTGGGTAATCTTTTGTTGAGATGGTATTTGTAGTTGAACAAGGGGTGGAGGTTTCTGGGCAGGGGGTGATAAGTCCCAGGTAGATGCAATCGGCCCAGAGCACCAGGGTGGGACTTAAAAGTTCAGTTTTGTTTTCCCCGCAGTTAGATGATTCAGCAAGGGCCTTTGAGACCATTGTTTTCTTTTCTAGGCCCAAGGACTCCTTCATTCCAGACCCTGAAATTATAAGAAATGGGAAAAAGGGTGCTATATCTCTCTGGCTACTTCCTGCTGGATAGCGACGATGGTTCTGTGTCTGGAACGGAGGATTGTCCTAGGGCCCAGGGTCTCCTTTTCCTGAGGTCAGGGTGAGGCTCTTGAGAAGAATGGTCTTGACCTGGTCTCTAGAGGTGACCCAAATTCATTCTTGGAGAAACCTTTGAAAGAGATTGAAGAGACAGGGTCCAAATAAGAGGAATATAATGAGAAGTACCAATGGTCCCAAGAAAGGGAGCAACCAAGGGAGGGCCAGTTGGAACAGGTTTTGGGGAGTGTAAAGGTTTCGTAACTCTTTTCTGTGGCATTCGATTCTGTCTCTAAGTTCTTTGACTCTGCCCTAGACTATGCCCATTTCATTAACAAAATAGCAGCAGTCCTCTCCTAGGAAAAGGCAGGTCCCTCCCTTTCCCTCAGTGAGAAGCTCCAGGGCTTGCCTATTTTGTAGGGCCACAGAAGCTAATGAGTTAATTTGTCTTTGGACCGAAACAAAAGACTCCTCTACCTGCTACACATCTTCATTAAGTTCTTGGGACAGCTTGTAGCAGAAATGGGCCGAGGTCGAGATGCCCCCGGTCCTGGCGCCTAGGGCTGCTGCTATGCCGGTCCCAGTCAGCAGTGGGGCTATGACAGCTCGTTTTTTTCTGTGGGAAAGTTCCCCTTGGGGGTAGACTATCTGTTCTATATCTCTTCTTCTTTGAGGATGGTTATACCTGGGGTCAGGAAGACCAAGATGCAAGGTCCAGCAGGGTCAAGGGGGAGACATGAATACGCATAGGTCCCGCAGAGAATGAAGATCCCCAGGTTAGTGCAATTATTTGTGCTGTTCCAGAGAACCCAAGTGGAACAGAAGGAGGGAGCGGAGTTTGTGAGACCAGTGTAGTTGGGACCAAAGTAGTTGATACAGGTTAGGTTTGAAGAGGCTGAGAGGACATTGTCAGAGCCTGGCCCAGTGAGTTGTGTAGTTTTTTGCTGGGGATGGTAGGTATAGTTGCCCTGTGACAGCCAGGTTGAGGGTAAGGGCATTGCTCTGTGCGGTGAGGGAGACAGCGACATGCATGTCCAGCACTGGCATGTGAGTCGTGTGCGCTGGAAGAATTGGAAGGAAGAGTTGAGAAGGCGGGTAAGGTCTTGGTTGTCAGAGGGAGGTTTTAGGAAATGCCGTAATCAGGAAAGGAGGTCTAGGCGTTTATAAGGCTCTGGGGTCGCCTGTCACTGGGAAATTATGTTCTCTATGACTTGTTCTTGTTTTCTTTTCCCAATATTAATCTTTTACCCCACTCCCGTCGGAGAAGGCAATGGCACCCCACTCCAGTACTCTTGCCTGGAGAATCCCAGAGACGGGGGAGCCTGCTGGGCTGCCTTCTATGGGGTTGCACAGAGTCGGACACGACTGAAGCGGCTTAGCAGCAGCAGCCACTCCGGTCTGAGTACCCCCAGTGGGTAATGGGATAGAAACATATGGTTCTTCCATTTGGCTAATGGCAGGTGCTCACGAAATTCCCTCTCTTCTGTACTTTAACAGTGAGTAAGGATTTGGACTTCCGCCCCCGCAAGGTTCATGGTCTTGGAGCCATATTATAACATGAGGAATGAATATAGGAATAAATGTCTGAGCAGGGGCAGGGACTAGCCAGAAGGCAAGGGAGTGCAGCAAGGATAAGGAACAGGGGGAGTCACGGGTCTGTTAGGCAGTGTGGAGGAAATAGCACCCTAGGAGTAGAATACAGCTAACACCGTAGGCGATACCGACGAAGAGATGAAGGATAGGTGACCAGTCCTGAGGGGAGACAGTTACTGGGCCTATAGCAAGGACTAAATTAAGAGTGCAGTTACAGTTAGAGAGACGAGGAGAGCCCAGTCAGGGCGAGGGGCGGAAGGCTCCAAGTTGGTGGTTGCTTGAATCTGAGGAGGAACAGTGTTCATGTATGAGAGTAAAGAAATTACTTTCTTCTGGACTTAGGTTGTAGAAGGTCCCCTGGAGCCACGATGAGACACCAGGGTGGTCAGATCTTTGAAGGAGGTTCTGGTCGGGTTGCTGGTCCAGAGGTCTTGTAGTAGTTGGGTCAGGAACAGTTGTAGGTTAAGGAGTGTCGAGGTCATTCAGTGTCCTCTCGGATGGTTGACAGGGGTTGTCACTGGGTGATTTTTAAGGAGGTGGGTCCTGTGAGGGAGACCTAATAGGGGTCAGTTAAGGAGGGCAGCGCAGGGTCGGAGGTGACCCATTTTAGGCGAGAGAGGTGTACCCAGGAGGTGACCTTCTGAGTTTAGCTGCAGTCGGTGTGAGGAAGAGGATTTTGATTGGTCCCTGCCACTTTGGGGTTAGGTCACCCTGGGGATTATCAGACGGATAGACCATGTCCCCAGTTTGTAAAGGGGGCAAGGGGGCTTGGGGGTCAAGGGCGGGCAAGTTGTGGTTGACGTATTTCCAGAGGGTATTGTGGAGTTCCATCAGCAGAGGGGAGTGTAGGAAGCTTGGTATTGGAGGAGGTTCAGGGGGGAGTCGAGGAGGGAGCATGGGCCTTCCGTACAACACCTCAAAGGGGCTGAGCCCCAGGGGCTTTCTGGGCAAAGCCAGTACTTTGAGGAGAACAATCAGCAAAAGTTTGGTCCAATCCAGATGTACCTCGAGGGATAGTTTAGGAAGAATTTGATTATTCTATCCATCCTTTCTACCTTTCCTGAGGACTGGGGACGATATGGAATGTGAAATTTCCAGGGTATCTGTAAGAATTGGACAAGTTGTTGGGTGACCTTGCACGTAAATTCTGGGTCATTATCAGACGGTAGGGATGAAGGTAGGCCAAACCTGGGGATAATTTCTGTGAGGAGGATTTGGGCCACGGTGTGGACCCTTTTGTTTGTGGTAGGAAATGCTTCTACCCATCCCCAAAAGGTGTCCACATGGACCAGGAGGTATCTGAATCTCCGAACCAGGGGCATATGAGTAAATTCTGTCTGCCAATCCTGTGCTGGGAGGCTGCCTCGCATTTGATGGGTTGGAAAGGGTGTAGGTTTAATGTTGGAACTGGGATTACATTGACATGTCTGATAGGAGCGGGTAAGGTTATCTAAATATTGTTGGTCAGCAGTCGACATGGGGAAGTGGTTACTGAGGAGGAACTGTTGGAGTGTCTTGGACGAGGGATGAAAGAGTGAGTATAGATAAGAGGACTTCTCTGGTGGTGGGAGGTTGGATGGAGTCAGGGCTAAGATGACAGGGGACTGGAGGGAAGGATGGGACAGGGCTATCTCCTTTGCCTTCCGGTCTGTGGCATTGATATGAGACTTCCCTTTTGATGTCCCCTACGGTAGAGGATGGTGGCTTTGTTTGGTAAGAGTGTGCCTTTAGGAAGTTTGTGGATCAGGTCTGAATTAATAGTGGGGGATCACTTGGGTTAGGAAACCTCTTTCTCTCCATATTAGGATATTTGAGTGAAGTATGTTATAGGCATATTTGGAGTCTGTGTGGATGTTAACCCTTAGATTTTTAGCCAGAGTTAAAGCTCTGGTGAGAGCTATCAGTTCTGCCTGTTGGAAGGTGGTGTGAGGTGGCAGAGGTGAAGCTTCAATTGTCTGGGTCCCGTGATTGTGACGAAGGTCCTCCTGGATGATGGCATATTCTTCTGCAAAGGGTGGGGATTTTTGAGAGCTGCCATCAACGAACCAGTGTGGTGGGTCTAGGATGGGCTGATCTGTTAAATGTTGGAAGGGGTTTTGGGTAAGATCTACCCTAGGCTGCAGCTATGTAGGAGGGGGTCTGTTGTAGAGGATGTGGGTAATAAGCTGGCGGGGTTAAGGGGAGGGTCGGGGAGAATGAGAGCAGAGGGTCGAGGAGAAAGGCATGTAGGACCTGTACCCTGGAAGAGGGAAGGGAGAGAAAAGCCTGATGTGATAGCAAGTCTCAGAAGGTGTGTGGAGAACAGACTGTTAAAGGGGCATGCCTAGAGTTTATTTGCTTCAGGTACGAGCGCTGCAATAGCAGCCACGGCCTGTACACAGGGAGGCCATCCCTGGGTCACCATGTCCAGCTGTTTTGACAGATAGGCTATGGGAGCCCAGGTGTCTCCGGCCCACTGACATAGAAGTCCCAGGGCCTGTCCTTGGTTGGAGTGGGCAAAGAGAAAGAATGGTCTGGTGTAATCTGGCAGGTGGAGAGTTGGCACTCAGTGGAGGCTCTTGGTGAGCTAGCGAATAGGATTGGACAGTGAGGAGGGGTTAAAGAGGGGCTCACCCAGACAACCTTTAGTTGCCTCATAGAGCGGCTTTGTAATGAGGGAGAAGTTAGGGATCCAGCTACGGAAAAGGTTTAGGAGGCCGAGGATAGACAGGAATTCCCTTTTTGTTTTTGTAAGTGGACAATTAATCAAGGCCTGGATTCTATCTGGGAGAATAGTTCTTTGTTGGTGGGATATGGAGAGCCCCAGGTCGGTGACGTCTGTCTGTACTACTTGCGCCTTGGATCGGGACACCCAATAACCCCAGGACCCCAGGGCCCCAAGGAGTTTGGCAGTATGTTGGAGGGCAGAGTTTTTGGGTTGGGCTACAAAGGAGCTCATCTACATATTGGAGGAGATGACTCGGGGCTAGGTCGAGTGTCTGTAGGTCCTTTTGTAAAGACTGTCCAAAAAAGTGCGGGCTGTCTCTGAACCCCTGGGGGAGAACTGTCCATGTTAGTTGTTGGGAAACATGAATCTCGGGGTCTTGCCAGGTGAAGGCAAAAAGGGGTTGGGAGAGGGGGAGGAGGGGGATGGTGATAAAGGCATCTTTGAGATCTAATACCGTGAAGTGGGTTGCAGTCGGGGGTATCGCAGACAGAAGGGTGTAAGGGTTAGGGACTACTGGGAATGTCGGCATGATGGCCTCACTGATTTTTCACAGATCCTGGACCAGTCTCCAAGAGTTTAGTCCCTTCCTTACTGCCAGAATTAGGGGTGTTGTGTGGTGGTGAATGGGTAGGAATTAAGATGGAGACTTTGAAGATGGTCTATGATAGGCTTAAATCCCTTGTGGGCCTCCAGGGTGAGAGAGTAATGTTGAGTGATTATAGCTGAGGGGTCTTTTAGGGTAATGTGGAGTGGGGGATGATGTTTGGCTACGGACGGGTGATCAGTGTCCCAGACTTGGGGGTCTAGGGCGGGTAGATCCAAAGGAAGGTCAGGGGTGAGGGATAGGGACAGTCCAGGTGCCGTCTGCATGTAGAATATAGAGACACTATTGGGGAGGGGGTATGGTAATAAAGACCCCAATTTGGATAACAAATCTCTCCCTAGGAGTGCCATGGGACACTGAAGCATTATGAGGAATGAGTGTATGAGGGTCGATTTTCCAAATTGACAGAGTAATGGAGGACTGATTTTGGGCCTTAAGGGAACTCCAGTTCAGTTCAGTCGCTCAGTCGTGTCCGACTCTTTGTGACCCCACGAATCGCAGCACGCAAGGCCTCTCTGTCCATCACCAACTCCCGGAGTTTACCCAAACTCACGTCCATCAAGTCACTGATGCCATCCAGCCATCTCATCCTCTGTCATCCCTTTCTCCTCCTGCCCCCAATCCCTCCCAGCATCAGAGTCTTTTCCAGTGAGTCAACTCTTCGCATCAAGTGGCCAAAGTATTGGAGTTTCAGCTTCAGCATCAATCCTTCCAATGAATACCCAGGTCTGATCTCCTATAGGATGGACTGGTTGGATCTCCTTGCAGTCCAAGGGACTCTCAAGAGTCTTTTCCAGCACCACAGTTCAAAAGCATCAATTCTTTAGTGCTCAGCTTTCTTCACAGTTCAACTCACATCCATACATGACCACTGGAAAAACCATAGCCTTGACTAGATGGACCTTTGTTGGCAAAGTAATGTCTCTGCTTTTGAATATGCTCTCCAGGTTGGTCATAACTTTCCTTCCAAGGAGTAAGCGTCTTTTAATTTCATGGCTGCAATCACCATCTGCAGTGATTTTGGAGCCCCCCAAAATAAAATCTGACACTGTTTCCACTGTTTCCCCATCTATTTCCCATGAAGTGATGGGACCAAATGCCATGATCTTCATTTTCTGAATGTTGAGCTTTAAGCCAACTTTTTCACTCTCTTCTTTCACTTTCATCAAGAGGCTTTTGAGTTCCTCTTCACTTTCTGCCATAAGGGTGGTGTCATCTGCATATCTGAGGTTATTGATATTTCTCCCAGCAATCTTGATTCCAGCTTGTGCATCTTCCAGCCCAGCGTTTCTCATGATGTATTCTGTATATAAGTTAAATAAGCAGGGTGACAATATATAGCCTTGACGTACTCCTTAACCTATTTGGCACCAGTCTGTTGTTCCATGTCCAGTTCTAACTGTTGCTTCCTGACCTGCATATAGGTTTCTTCAGAGACCTCCTTTATTGTGAGTTCTGAGTCTTGAGTTGGGCCAGAGTAGGAAATTAAGAGAGAGAAAGTAGCTCCAGTGCCTACTATAAAGGAGATCTTTTCACCAGCCACTACCCCACCTAACCTGAGTTACAAGCTTGTGTCCAGGACACGGGCCTCGGGGCTGGAACCCAGGTCCCGTCATTGGAACAACTCTCATAGGGCTAGGCTGGGGTTCCGGGGAGAAGTGGGGATCTCTCCAGGGGCTCCAGGGCATCCCTGTGGACATTCCACTCTCCAGGTCTGGGAGGTGGGGACCTCCCCAGGAGTGCCAGGGAATCCCTGGGGACAGTCCATTTTCCAGTGTCCCCATCAACCACAGTTTGGGTACGCTTTTGTGGGGGGGAGGATCGTGGGTTTAGGCATGTCTTTGCCCAGTGGGCTGACTGGTTGCATCGGAAGCAGGGTCCAAGGGGCAGGTCTTAAGTCCTGGTCTGAGATGACTTGGGCCGGGCTGATCTCTTCCCT
The DNA here is from genome assembly GCF_001704415.2 of Capra hircus. Classification (NCBI taxonomy): domain Eukaryota; kingdom Metazoa; phylum Chordata; class Mammalia; order Artiodactyla; family Bovidae; genus Capra; species Capra hircus. The sequence continues at coordinate 38,199,225 of NC_030826.1, read as the reverse complement.
TAATTGCTGCTGCCAAAAAGGCATATTTAGCTTCTCTCATGGTCTTTTTCTCTCGTAGCCGCCTCCTATCATTGAACACCTTGAAGGCTACTTCTAGAAGGTCTCTTTGTGGGTGGTCTCGGCCCTTCTCTAGTTGTCGAAGCTTGCGTCTAATGTCAGGGGTGGACCGCCTGGTGAATTGAACATGAAGGTAGAGTAACCCAGCAGGGGTGGTGATATCTAGGTTGGTATACTTCTAGACTGCCTCTGTGAGGAATGCCAAGAATAAGGCTGGATTTTCATCTGTCCCTTGGGTGACTTCCCTGACTTCATCATAACTGACATGGATAGGAGTATTTTTCTGCTTTCCTTCTAGAAGGCAGGTAGTCATTTGATTGAATCTCCTGATACCTGGGTCACCGGCTGGTACGTCCAGCGGGGATCTAACTGAGGCACCGCCTCATCAGCAGCTGGGCTATCCCGGTCTTGGTTATGTAAGGGATTAGCATGGGCTTTCACTGCTTCCCAGACACGGTTCTTTTCATCTGGGGTGAGAGTGGCATTTAGGATATAATATATGTCATTCCATGTGAGGTTATAGGTCTGGGAGAGTCTCAGGAATTCTTTTCTGTATCTGGTAGATTTTCAGAAAATGATCCTACCTTTTCTTCTATCTGATTCATGTCTGACAATGAAAATGGCACGTGCACTCAGCTGGGGCCCTCTGGTCCTGCCACTTCTCTCAGGGGAAACATGTACTGACCCTGTGGCGGGGGGACCAGGGCAGGGGAGGGGGAGTGGGGGAGGGGTCGGGAAGATGGGGTAGTGGGGTTGAGGGAGAGTCAAGAGAGGTTTCAGAGTCAGTAGGTGAGCTGGATGAGGGGGAAGGAGAGGGTTGGAGGTGTGGCTGGTAGGGAGGGGGCTGTCAGTGGGGTCAAACTCCAGGGATGCAGAAGGTCACCACCGGGGGTTAACTGAAGAAGAGCCCTTTTCTTTGGGAGGCAAGGTGCATAGAAGGACCTTGTGGGTGGAGCACACCTTACATAGGTAGGACCAGCTCCGAAGGGCCCAAAAGGCTTGGGTATACGGGACCTTCGACCACTTGCCATTCTGTTTAAGGAAGTCAGTGAGATTTTTAAGAATGTTAAAGTCAAATGTGCCAAATTCAGGCCAGCGATCTTGACTGTCCAATTGGTATTGAGGCCAGATCTGTATAGAGTTGTTTTAAACGGTTAGCTTTGAGTTCAGTGAGTAAGAGTGGTTTGAGATTTTTGAGAACACAGGCCAGAGGGGAATCTTTTGGGACAGACTGGCCAGATCCCATAATTGAAAGGCAAGCAGAGGCTCCCACTGGGAGTTCGAGTTGTCACCCATAATAACAGGCGTTATGAGAAGAGAGCTCTGTGTCGAGGTGGAGCGTCCCTCACTGTTGCCTACAGAGTGGTCCTGGGCCGGGGTCCCCGGGACCCGGAGAGGACTGGGTTCTAGGGCACCTCTAGAACACCGTCCAGATCTTACCTTAATCTAGGGACCAGCTTGAGTGGAGTGTTGCATGTAGAGCAGTCGAATGGCAAGAGTTCCCTATTCCAGAGGTTGTCAGAGAGAAAAGGGGATAGAGCCGGAGGCCTGTGGGTACGTAAAGCACCAATAAAGCCTTAGGACAAGGCTTGCAGCACTCACAAGGGCACATGGCATCCCTGAGGGGAACTTATGAGCCCTGGCAGAAAGTGAGTTCACGTTTCCAGATTCCAGGAAAAGGGGAAACAATAGAGGGAGAGCGAGCGAGAGTGAGACATGAGTGCCTCGCCCTCTCCTGGGTTTCGGCACCAAGAATGTAAGGTAGTGCGGGCTGAGGCAGAAAAGAAGAGACGACCTCAACGGAGGTAGGTTACCTTTATTCAGGCAAGAAGGGGTGACAGTCGGCCTAACAACCAGGCTGAGCAGGAGAGGGATCAGGGAGGCTTCATATTTAAGGGGAGATTTGTGGAAGTGGTAAGGGAAACGTTATCAGGCGGGACATTTTGGGTAATCTTTGGTTGAGATGGCATTTGTAGTTGAACAGGGGGTGGGAGGTTTTGGGCAGGAGGCGAAAAGTAACAGGTAGATGCAACTGGAGCATCACGGTAGAGGCCTGGAGCATCAGGGCAGGACTTAAAAGTTCGATTTTGTTTTCCCAGAAGTTAGATGATTTAGCCAGGGCCTTTGAGACCGTTGTTTTCTTTTCTAGGCCCAAGGACTCCTCCAGATGCAGTCATTCAGTCAGTCAACAAGCATGTACCATGTACCTACTATATATCAAGCAATGTGCTGGGAGTGGAAGGTGCTGTGGTGGACAAGACAAATACAGGGACTTTAGCGGTGGAGAACAGGTTAACTTTACAAATTAGAAACGGGGAGAAAGTGACAACTTAGGGCAGGAAGAGGCTGAAAGTGGTTGGAAACAAGGCAGGTATCACCAAAGGAGAAGCTATGTCCAGGTGTACCCATGGAAGAGATTCTTCTCCTGGTTGATGCTGAGACCTGCAGCTGGAACCACCTGTCCACCCTGGCTTCGTGGAGATCGTAGCAGGTAGGATGGGCAGGGGAGAAACTCAGGAAGAGGAGGGACAGGAATGAGTACAGGTGAAGGTTATAGACTATTCATAGTGGTTTACCTGAGGACCCCACCAGAAAACATCTTTGGGCTGACCAGCAGTTCTCTAATTTGGCTGCCTGTTGGAGTAACCTGAAGAACTTAATACCCCCACCAGGGTTGCACTCTCAGAGATACTGATTTTCTTGGCCATGGTTTAGAATTTATTAAACAATCTCTAGTGAATCTAAAGAGCACCCAGGGGAAAGCAGGCATTAGGAGCTGGCAACCTTGCCTGTCCTCTCTGTAGAGTCTGGGGGCCATCTGCGGGAAGCGATCTGTGGGAAGCCAAACTGTGTGATGGCTTTAGTGTGTTCTAAGTGAGGCTCAAGGACTCCAAGGGTCCTGGCAAAAGTACAACGGGGTCTTCTCCTTAGCAGGCGCCCCCTTCCTCAGCTGTACCTCTGGTGGAAACAAGAAACATGGTGGTCTTTAAAGGAAAGAACCATTTAAACTACTCAAAACTGCTGCCAAATTCTTTGAAGTTTTTGCACCCTGCCCCCAACCCACATATGCAAATCCCTCCCGCTTCTGCTGGCTTCATGACAGGGCTTCTGGGGTGGAAGAAGTTTCCTCTGACTTCATGACGGGGCTTCTGGGGTGGAAGAAGCACAGCGGCCCCAGCTTTCATCTCATAAGAGGTCTGGCAGTAGCCCAGCAGGAAATTCAACCCCACCTCACCCCTCAAATCCCTGCACCCTAAAGTAGCTGACTCATGGAACCCAGGCGGAGTCCTTGGCTCAACAGTGAAGCAATCTTACCTTGAATAAAGGCATGGGAACAGACTGTACGGTCTACATAAACAAGTCATATGTAGATGTAATTGTATGCAAATATTCATTCTTTAGCTCAGCATACATTTCCTGCCAGTCTTCTAGTCCTGGCCTCAAACCTTCCACTGCAGCCCACAGTCTAGGAGAGAAGTCAGAAGAATGAAATTGAGTAATGCAGTGTGAGAGAGTGAAGAAGCCCTTTGCCTGTGCCAAGAACAGCCCAGAGAAGGAAAATGATCTGGCTTAGCAGGAGATCAAACTTTGAGCAGGTTCTTGAAGGATGCATAGGCGTTTACCAGGAAAAAGGAAGGAAAAAGACAGGAAATGGATGAGTATGTGTTTAGGAACTGTGGAACCTTTTCTTGAGGCAAAAAGGTAGGATTATGGAAAGAGAATAGGATGGCAGAGGGAAATGAAACATGAAAGGTACACAAAGAGTGTGAAGGCCATTGCTTGCCTAGAAAGGAGTATGGACTTTTTATCTAGAAGGGCGAAGGGAGCCAATGAAGGATCTTAACTGAAAAAATGAATTCTTTTGAAGCCCTAGTTTTTCAAAGGGGTAGCCTGGAAGAGACTAGCAACAATCATTCAATAATTACAATATACTGAGCATTCTGCTCTGTATTTTATTACATCAACCCTTCATGATAATATTATTCAAACTGCCAGCCATGATCAAGAAAAGAAAGTAAGGGAAAGGATAAAATAGGAGGTTGGGATTAACATATACACATAGGGCTTCCCTGGTGGCTCGGATGGTAATGGTCTGCCTGCAATGCAGGAGACCTGGGTATGATCCCTGGGTTGGGAAGATCGCCTGGAGAAGGGAATGGCTACCCACTCAAGTATTCTTGCCTGGAGAATTCCATCGACAGAGGAGCCCCGACGGGCTACAGTCCATGGGGTCGCAAAGAATTGGGCATGATTCAGCAACTAACACTTTCACTACTATATATAAAATAACAACTTCCCTGGTGGTACAGTGGTAAAGAATCTGCCTGCCAATGCAGTAGATGTGGGTTTGCTCCCTGGTTTGAGAAGATCCCATGGAGAAGGAAACGGCAACCCACTCCAGTATCCTTGCCTGGAGAATCCCACAGACAGAGGAGCCTGGTCAATGGGGTTGCAGAGTCATACACAACTCAGCGACTGAACATGCATGCATATATAAAATAGATAACCAATAAGGACCCACTGTATAGGGAACTATACTCAGTAATTTGTAGTAACCTATGAGGGAAAAGAATACACACACACTGTGTATGTATTTCAGAAGGAATACATTCCTTCTGAAAAGGAATACACACACACACACACACTCACATATATATATATATATATATATCTGAATCACTGTGCTATACACCTGAAACTAACACAATACTGTAAATCAACTAGACTTCAATGTTAAAAAAAAAAAGGAAAGGAGGGAGAAAGGGAGGGAAGAAAGAAAAAGATTGGACAGGACAAAATACATCAATGGATCATGGTAGGAAGGGTTAAGTATTGTTTTTGTAAAATTTTATCATCCACTCACAGGAGTGTAAGTGTACTGGGTAAGAATGCAAATGTATTTCTCACTGTGGGGTTATGATTAAAAAAAAAAAAGGAAAGTCCTGCTGTAAGGTGTAGGTGTGAGCAGCCTCATTTCACAGATGAGGACATAAGATGCACGGAGTTTCGGTACCCTGCCTCTCCTGTAAGTAGGCCGTGCGAGTTTCGAACCCAGGCTGGTCTGACACCAGAGTGGATTCCCTCTCACTAACGCGTTCCAAAGTTACACATCTTACAGGGAAGAGAAACCTACCCAGGTCGCGCCTGCCAAGTGCTGTACTCACAGCGCTTCATTCAAGGAGGTAAGTGGGGGCAGAGGCCAATTCTGTCCACCAGAGGCGCTCGTTAGAATGCATATTTCTGTCGTGCGCCGGACACGAGAGGCAGTCCTAGAATCTTTTAGAGAGCTTCAGGTGATTCTGATACCCACGTTGGCAGGTTGATGCAATAACCAGGTGAAGATTATGAGGGATTTGAACTGAGACGGTGAAAATACTTTGCGAAGTGTCACGCAGCCCCAACTCCCGCTATTGTGCCTGCCGCCAATGTCTCACTGACAAAGTCGCCTGGAGGCTCACTTCCCTCTTCAGAAGCGATGAAAGGTAAAAAATTGAATAAAACGCTGGTGACTTTCAACTCACCTGGCAACGAGTTGAATAGCGGAAGAGCGAGACGCCCCTACCACACCAGGGCGACGCTGGATTTAGGCTCAAAGTAGATGCTATTTATAGGGCATTTGTCGGCCTCACCCTGAGGACTTTTGATTGGCTTTAGGGCAGATCTATCACTCATCTTCTGGATTAGAGGTGGGTGGAAGGTCAACCACGACCAATACAAAACCACTCCTTAGCTAAGCCCCTCCCCATCTAGCTTCCTGTTGCTGTCCATCAAACACCTGGTAGGTGGGACTTTGCCTCCCTTCAGTTGGCTGGCGAACATGTCGTTCACTCTTCAGTAAGCTTCCGGTTGGTGCCCGCTACCGTCCGTCAGTGACATTTCACAGGTCTATTGGCCAAGCCAACGTCGCTCTAGATGACTCTCTTTGATTGGTTGATAGTGCTGTCGGTCCCCAATGTACCGAGCTCTTATTGGTGAACGCTGCCGTCGCTCGGGCGGTGGCGGGCTCCGGGATTGGCGGGTGCTAGGCGGGCGGTGTCAGGCTCTCGGTGGCGGCGGAGGCGGCGGAGGCCAGGGAGGAAGATGTCGTAATGAGCGGTGGGTCCTGACCGCTGCCGGCGGGGTCTTCCCGGCTCTCAAGGGTTGGGAAGACGGGCAGAGGCCGCAGGGAGAGGGAGCCGGGACTGGGGGTTCCCCCCTGGGGCCGGACCTGGCGCCGGGGCCCGGCTCCGGTAGGGGCGGGGAGGGAGGATTCCCGCCCGGAGGAGGAGCGGGGCTGGCCAGCCAGGCGGAGGCACCCGGAAGGGGGCGTTCGACTCCCCGCCCCCTCGGAGCCCGCTAGGCGGGAGGGAGGCGCTTCCGGGGCTGGCGAGAGGAGCGGGCATCCAGGGCAAACCTGGCACCCCGTCTGCCTGGTCGCCGGCCCACCTGAGTGTTTCCTGGCCCGGGGACGTTGTCTGGGTCTGCTCTGAGGAGGCGGTCGGGCTCCCTGTGCGCTTGTCCTGTGTTCCGGGACCCTCTTGCATTCTGACTCTAAGTGCCCACCAGCGATTCAGTGTTCTCCCGACTGCGGAGAGGGGCGGGGGAATACTTGAAATTCCGACGGCGCCAACACATGGGCACTGATGGGCGTGGAAGCCAACGTAGTTCTCTGGGTAGAAAGTCTAGAGATGGTGTCAGGACACTAGGGCGCTCCCTAAGTAGATGACCTCTCGCCTTAGACTGAGGAGTGGGCAGAAACCTTTTAATATTTTCACTTGCATCTTTGAGCTTCCAGCTAGATAATGTGTCAACGCTTAGCAGAATTGTGAGACGTTTAAGAACTTGTGGACAGAACTCCCAGCCTGTTGCCTGATATCCCATGGGGGTGGGGAGCTTGGAACTGCCGAATCCCAAAGGCCGGGAGCAAACCTAATGAATGACACAAGAAGTGAAACAAAATGGGTATTTCCTTTCTTCACCCTACCTCCATTCTCATTGCTAGCTTATGATTCTCAGCCTTCTACCCATGCTTCTTGGCCTATGTTCTGGGTGGCTTTCTAATTTTAGATGAAAAGGAATTGTGTCTTCTCCTCCCAGCAATTGAGAAACTTGTCCTCACGGCATTCCTTGGTTTTGATTCCAAGATACTGTCATGTTTAATTGTTTCTTAATTAATTTGATCCAGGGGGTCTCAGTCGGGCTTTTCTCAGTGCATATTATCCCGAAGTTTGTGTCTTCTTCTGAGACTACTTCTTGCTCACTTACTCGTTGCTTTCTTAGAGAAAGGGAGGGAGGAGCTGATGAATCTGCTTTAAACAGTTAATTGACCCATGGTCACCCATTACACGAGTTTCACTGCAGACAAGAGTGATGACTGTTGGGCAGTACACTGGCGTGCCCAAAACTTGCATGCTGTACCTCAGAAGGCATTAAGTATGACAGTGGAGGACTAAGTGTTGAGTGGGTATTTTGGATAAGATTTTTCAGGCTAGAACATTTAGGGTGTTGGCCAGCTCATAGAGAGGCTTTGAAGGGAATGAATGTAGATTCCACACCATAGGAGTAATTTAGATTTGATAGCATAAAGAAACCTGTTGTCTGCAATAATGAATATAACTGCAGTGTCTTACTTTGTTTTAAATTCTTGTGTGTGATGAAGGGGGCGAATCTGTCAGACAACCTATCAATTGGGCCAATGATGTCAGTGTTCCAGTGGCTTCTCAGTTCAGTTCAGTCACTCAGTCATGCCTGACTCTTTGCAACCCTATGAATCACAGCACGCCAGGCCTCCCTGTCCATCACTAACTCCCGGAGTTCACTCAAACTCATGTCCATCGAGTCGGTGATGCCATCCAGCCATCTCATCCTCGGTCATCCCCTTCTCCTCCTGCCCCCAATACTTCCCAGCATCAGGGTCTTTTCCAGTGAGTCAACTCTTTGCATCAGGTGGCCAAAGTATTGGAGTTTCAGCTTCAGCATCAATCCTTCCAATGAATGATCTCCTATAGGATAGACTGATTGGATCTCCTTGCAGTCCAAGGGACTCTCAAGAGTCTTCTCCAGCACCACAGTTCAAAAGCATCAATTCTTCGGCACTCAGCTTTCTTCACAGTCCAACTCACGTCCATACATGACCACTGGAAAAACCATAGTCTTGACTAGACAGACATTTGTTGGCAAAGTAATATCTCTGCTTTTCAATATGCTATTTAGATTGGTCATAACTTTTCTTCCAAGGAGTAAGCGTCTTTTAATTTCATGGCTGCAGTCACCATTTGCAGTGATTTTGGAGCCCCCCCAAAATAAAGTCTGACACTGTTTCCACTGATTCCCCATCTATTTCCCATGAAGTGATGGGACCAGATGCCATGATCTTCATTTTCTGAATGTTGAGCTTTAAGCCAACGTTTTCACTCTCCTCTTTCACTTTCATCAAGAGGCTTTTGAGCTCCTCTCCACTTTCTGCCATAAGGATGGTGTCATCTGCATATCTGAGGTTATTGATATTTTTCTCAGCAATCTTGATTCCAGTTTGTGCTTCTTCCAGCCCAGAGTTTCTCATGATGTACTCTGCACAGAAGTTAAATAAGCAGGGTGACAATATACAGCCTTGACATACTCCTTTTTCTATTTGGAACCAGTCTGTTGTTCCGTGTCTAGTTCTAACTGTTACTTCCTGACCTGCATATAGGTTTCTCAAGAGGCAGGTCACGTGGTCTGGTATTCCCATCTCCTTCAGAATTTTCCACAGTTTATTGTGATGGCATAGTCAATAAAGCAGAAATAGATGTTTTTCTGGAATTCTCTTGCTTTTTCCATGATCCAGCAGATGTTGGCAATTTGATCTCTGGTTCCTCTGCCTTTTCTAAAACCAGATTGAACATCTGGAAGTTCACAGTTCATATATTGCTGAAGCCTGGCTTGGAGAATTTTGAGCATTACTTTACTAACATGTGAGATGAGTACAATTGAGCGGTAGTTTGAGCATTCTTTGGCATTGCCTTTCTTTGGGATTGGAATGAAAACTGACCTTTTCCAGTCCTCTGGCCACTGCTGAGTTTTCCAAATTTGCTGGCTTATTGAGTGCAGCACTTTCACAGCATCATCTTTCAGGATTTGAAACAGCTCAACTGGAATTCCATCACCTCCACTAGCTTTGTTCGTAGTGATGCTTTCTAAGGCCTACTTGGCTTCACATTCCAGGATGTCTGGCTCTAGGTGAGTGATCACACCATCGTGATTATCTGGGTCATGAAGCTCTTTTGTACAGTTCTTCTGGGTATTCTTGCCACCTCTTCTTAATATCTTCTGCTTCTGTTAGGTCCATACCATTTCTGTCCTTTATCGAGCCCATCTTTGCATGAAATGTTCCCTTGGTATCTCTAATTTTCTTGAAAAGATCTCTAAAAAAAAAAAAAAAAGATCTCTTAGTCTTTCCCATTCCGTTATTTTCCTCTATTTCTTTGCATTGTTTGCTGAAGAAGGCTTTCTTATCTCTCCTTGCTATTCTTTGGAACTCTGCATTCAGATGCTTATATCTTTCCTTTTCTCCTTTGCTTTTCGCTTCTCTTCTTTTCACAGCTATTTGTAAGGCCTCCCCAGCAGCCATTTTGCTTTTTTGCATTTCTTTTCCTTGGAGATGGTCTTGATCCTTGTCTCCTGTACAGTGTCACGAACCTCTGTCCATAGTTCATCAGGCACTCTATCAGATCTAGTCCCTTAAATCTATTTCTCACTTCCACTGTATAATCATAAGGGATTTGATTTAGGTCATACCTGAATGGTCTAGTGGTTTTCCCTGCTTTCTTCAATTTAAGTCTGAATTTGCCAATAAGGAGTTCATGATCTGAGCCACAGTCAGCTCCTGGTCTTGTTTTTGCTGACTGTATAGAGCTTCTCCATCTTTGGCTGCAAAGAATATAATCAGTCTGATTTTGGTGTTGACCATCTGGTGATGTCCATGGGTAGAGTCTTCTCTTGTGTTGCAAGAGGGTGTTTGCTATGACCAGTGCGTTCCCTTGGCAAAACTTTATTAGCCTTTGCCCTGCTTCATTCTGTATTCCAAGGCCAGATTTGCCTGCTACTCCAGGTGTTTCTTGACTTCCTACTTTTGCATTCCAGTCCCCTATAATGAAAAGGAGATCTTTTGGGGGGGTTAGTTCTAAAAGGTCTTGTAGGTCTTCATAGAACCGTTCAACTTCAGCTTCTTCAGCGTTACTGGTTAGGGCAGAGGCTTGGATTACCGTGATATTGAATGATTTGCCTTGGAAACGAACAGAGATTATTCTGTCATTTTTGAGATTGCATCCAAATACTGCGTTTCGGACTCTTTTGTTGACCATGATGGCTACTCCATTTCTTCTAAGGGATTCCTGCCCGCAGTAGTAGATATAATGGTCATTTAAGTTAAATTCACCCATTCCAGTCCATTTTAGTTTGCTGATTCCTAGAATGTCGACGTTCACTCTTGCCAACTCCTGTTTGACCACTTCCAATTTGCCTTGATTCATGGACCTGACATTCCAGGTTCCTATGCAATATTGCTCTTTACAGCATCGGACCTTGCTTCTATCACCAGTCGCATCCACAGGTGGGTATTGTTTTTTGCTTTGGCTCCATCCCTTCATTCTTTCTGGAGTTATTTCTCCACTGATCTCCAGTAGCATATTGGGCACCTACCGACCCAGGGAGTTCCCCTTTCAGTATCTTATCATTTTGCCTTTTCATACTGTTCATGAGGTTCTCAAGGCAAGAATACTGAAGTGGTTTGCCATTCCCTTCTCCAGTGGACCACATTCTGTCAGACCAGTGGCTTCTAACAGGCATTAATATCTGTTGGAAATGGATTCTCATTGGCTGGAGCCATTGGCAAGTTTTCTAATTCTTGGTCTTCCACTAGGTTGTACAGAGGCTTAACGTCTTTGTTTAAAAGCAGCAACAATGAGGGGGAAAAAAAAAGCTGGTCTGACATAATTATGAACCCCCTGGGCTAGGCTTGTAAAGACATGGTCTCTTTGTCAAGGAGACCCGAGTAGAGTTAGTTCATCATTGGAGCGTCACTTCACAGCTCTGCAGGGAGAGCTAATGCCAGGAGGAAGAGTTTGGCCTCACTGTTTGGCTTCTTATAGACCAATAGGCTCTTTTCTCTTAAATTCTATTAAGTTTGGGGCTCTGCAGGCCTGTCAGAGGAGAGAAGTGTTAAGAAGATTCTGGCAACTGTCCGGGTAAAGGAGCCTCCTGGCATAACAGCAGAGAGGACAATTCATTTTGATATCTTTGGCCTTGAAATTGCTAGTTCTTCTGTTTGTGAATAGTAGCGTTTTGGAGAAGTTGCACAGTCTCTTGTAGCCTAAACAGTTGCTTTCACTATAGGTATATGATCATTCACAAGCTTGCTTTACGCAAGGATTGCCCAACCAAGGCCTTTTTGAAAACATTTAAGTTGCAGCTTACCAGTAGACCCTAGTGTTGGCTTGGGTTTAGCAATCTTATAGACCTTGCTCACCCACATTTCTATGATGAAATGTAATATATTCTTCTAAGATTCTTCTTACCTCCTTTGTTCTCTGTCAACACACAAATTGGAAGCTTTATGTCGAGAGATTGAAAAATTTAGGAATTATTTTGCAGGAGATAGACAATGGCCACAGAATGAAGGTGCAGAGAACTGCTTTAAAGGGTGTATAGAAAAAAAAATAATAATAAAGGGTGTATAGAGTATCAGAAAACGTAGAGATGTGAGTACTTTTGAATTTAAATGATTAAATTGTCCAATCTGAAACTTCGTGAGCTGCAGACTTACAGCAAAATCTATCTGGAGGCGCTCTAGTATTTTCTTATTAGTGTATTGGGTGTTATATCTGGAGTTTCCCTTTGAGCAGCTTAACTGGATTTGTGAATGTCTTCCCAGCAAGTTCTAAACTAGCTGGGCTGGAAGCCAAGATGGGCTAAGAAGTGGATATCACTGTGGAATGCATTTGTTGATGCTTTTTTGTTTTTGCTTTGCTTTTGTTTTGAATCCACATGCATCTCCTCGAGTGACTTCCTTCTATTGAAGGAAGGAAAAAGAACTTTTTCTTTATTCCTTTCTACCCAGAGTCAGCACTTAGATCTTTGTATTTCTGAAACATAGTTCAAAGTCACTTTTCTCTGTTAAGAACTACTTCTTCGGTTATCAGATCTTTTCTCGGCTAGCAGCATTCTCTTGGGGACCTCAGGGTGGGGAGGCCTCACTTTGCTGTCAGTTGTCTGTTGAAGCTAGGTTGGAAAGATGAATGAAGAAGGTAAAAACATGGGGCAGTACTAATTCAAGGGCACTATCTGTTTGAGTAGGAAAGGGTTAGAGATGGCCCTTGTGGAGATGCTCTCACTGGTGGCTTTGTTCCAGTTGACAGGATTCCGAAATGGAAAACAGGTTTTTGTATTGCCTCACTCAAGGTGAGAAGAGAGCCCAGAAGCAAGCTGAATCAGCTCTGGCAGCCTGGGGACACTGCCACTTCCACTGCTCTTCCTGGATATTCTGAGGCCCCCACTGGTGATGCTTCTCATCAGCTTGGCCTTCAGGCTGGCATGCTCTTGGGAGATGAGTACTGCTCAGGAGCGGAGGAGTACAAAGAACAAAGTGCTCAGTTTTGCTGCTTCTCAGTTTACCCTCTGTGAGCAACTCCAAGCAATGTTGAGATGTCAGAGCTGTTTGCCACAGGAAGAAGGTGCTTGCAGACCCAGCCGAATCCTCCCTTTGCCCATCTCATTTCCCTGAGCGACAGTTCGTTTCAGCATCAGCACTGCATGCTGTCTCCAGCCAGAAGCCCCACCTCACTGGATGCATCTGTCCCCAAGCCATGATTGAGGCTGTTAGGTGGTCTCTTCATCTCAGCCACGCAGTGAAAACGGCTCAGAAAGCAGCAGGCACTGGCCTGCACACTTCCAAATATCCTCTTTCTAGAGCTTCCTCTGTGGGGTGTTTGTTATCTCTCCTAGGGGACTCGGTGGAACCACAAAGCCGCCTTTCAGAGGGTGTAAATAGGGAGGAAGAGACAGCAGGCCGGGCCGTGTGATTGGATGTGGACTATGTCTGCCCCCAGCTAGTGTCTAACTGGAAGTCTTCTCAGACTAGCCTCAGAACAGATCAAAACATTTCCCAGCCATCAGAAGAATAAATGGTGACTCTCTCGTCCCAGGGGAAATGAAGTCACCACTAACTTTAACCAGTTGTGTCCCAGATGAATGTACAGAGTGACTCACAAATGTGACGAAGCAGAGAAAGCATGTACATAAAGTTTGTACATAATGATATTCTTTAGAGGGGAAAAAGTCTGTCTTGGTTTCTTCTTTCCTGTTTTTGGCAGAGTTCTGAGGCCCAGTATTTTTGTACTGTTTCCTGGGACTCTTTCTCACCATCCCCTGCTGGCTGTCCTGTGTCCCCACTCACTTCTCTAGGGTCCCTTCCAGTCTGATAGGATGCGAGCTAGCAAATGATGTGGTCCCATTTTCAGGAGAGAGCTGCAGGGTGGAGATAGATAAGAGGTCTTCAGACAGCAGGGACCCACATCGTCTTAACTTGGGAAAGAATTTCTCCCCAGTACCTGTTCATTGAAAGAGGGATTGAGATGCGGCACCTGGTGTGTGGTGATGAGGTGCATGTCTGAGGTTTCTGTCCAGCAGAAAGACTCGACTGTGCTGGTCCACACGCAGACTTGTCCCCATGTGAAGTGACTGGCAGAGTTGAGTTCCTTCTGTGATTGGGTCGGCTGAGCTGACCTGGTGAGTGGATGCCAGCACCTAGTGCCAGGATACGCAGATCTGCAGGTTTTTTCCTTCGGTTCTTAGATTCTACTCACGCTCTCCTGCTCTGCAGCCTCCAGGATTCATTCATTCATCCACTCAACCAATATATATATGAAGCATCTTCCTTGCCAGTAGGTAAGGAAGGTACATCTGGTAGAAGACATTAAGTAGCTAGTAGATATCAGACAATAAGAAGTGCTAAGGGGAAAACTGAATAGAGGACGGGAGAACATGAGGGGTATGGTGTACATAGGGTTGTCAGAGAAGGGAGTTTGAGAAAACCCTGAAGGAGGGAGGGGAGGGATTGAGCCAGGCATAATCTTGGGAGTCCATGGAGTCGTAAAGAGTTGGACAAGACCTAGCGACTAAACAACAACAATCTGGGGAGGGGAGACGGGGGTGGGACTGAGAACTCAAACAGAGAGAACAGTGAGTACAAAGGGCCTGCAGAGGGGCCCTAGCTGGCATGTACTGGAATAGCAGGGAGGCCAGCATGGCCTAAGCGGTGAGTGAGAGAGAGTGACAGCTAAGTCAGAGAGGTCACATGGACCCCTTATGTGTCATGGTGTGGACTTTGACTCTTAATTTGCCTGGGAGATAGTATGTATTAGGGACTCTGAGCAGAGGAGCAACAGGATTGCATTTAAGTTTGATGGGTCTCTGGATGCTGGTTGAGAATAAAACCAGCAGGGACAAAGAAGCCCAGCCAGGAGACTCACAGATATCCAAGCGAGAGATGATGGCGACCTGAACCTGGGTGATAAAAAGAAGTGGTTGTGAAAGCAGTCAGATTCTGTATATATTTTGAAGATAGAGCTCAAGTGTTTCTTGACAATTAGAGAGTGGGCTTCCCTAGTGACTAAGACAGTAAAGAATCTGCTTGTAATGCAGAGACCCGGGTTTAGTCCCTGGGTCGGAAAGATCCCCTGGAGAAGGGAATGGCTACCCCTTCCAGTATTCTTGCCTGGAAAATTCCATGGACAGAGGAGCCTGGCAGGCTACAGTCCATAAGGACACAAAAGAATCCAACAGGACTGAGCAACTAACACAGAGTGGAAAAAAGATCGAGGATGACTCCCAAGGTTTTAGGGCTGAATAGCTGAAAAAGTGGAGTTCCATTCACTGCCCTGGGGAAGTTTGAAGGAGGCACAGAACTAGGGAGCTAACAGGAGCCCTCTTTGGCGCTAGGGCAGGTTTGAGTTGCTTACCAGTACATCCAAGTGGAGATAACAGTAGGCAGTCAAGATATACAAATCTGAAGATATGTTTAGGAGTCATCAGGACTGTGGTGGTTTAGTCACTAAGTTGTGTCCGACTCGCAATCCCATGTACCATAGCCCATCAGATTTCTCTGTCCATGGGATTTTCCAGGCAAGAGTACTGGAGTGGGTTGCCATATTCTCCAGGGGATCTTGCCGACTCAGTGATCGAACCTGTGTCTCCAGCATTCCAGGCAGATTCCTTAGCACTGAGGCACCAGGGAAGCGCCGACTAGGTCTGTGTGAACCTATATATATTATTGGTTTCTAAAGCTATGAGACTAGATGAAATCCCCCAGCAAACAGGTGTTGACAGGAAAAAAAACAGGACCTAAGACTGAGCCCTGGAGCAGACTAAGCATTTAGAATTTGAGAGACAGACCTAGCCAAGGAATCTCAGAAGCAGCAGCCAGAGGGGTAAGAGGCCACCCTGCAGGCCAAGTGAAGATGTTATTTCAAGGAGGAAGAGGGGCCAACTGTCAGATAACACAAGCCTAGATCTAAGAATTAACCATCCAACTTGGCAAATGGAGGTCCCTGGTGGTGGGGGTGATTTTTGTGGTGTGGATAGAAAGGGGCAACCTGGCTGGAACAGGTTCAAGAAAGACTGGAAGGAGAACAATGAGGGACAGCAAGTACAGTGGCTGTTGCGAGGAGTTTTGTTCGATAAGGAGAGAAATAACGATCTTGGCTGATAAAGGGAGTCTTCTTGATGAAATTGTGGCTGAGGCTGAGGTCAAACTTGGGAGAAGACTAGAGGGCTCAATAAGTGGGTGGAGACAGGATCTGCAATCTTTACTTGCCTCTGGCAATAGCCACACCTGGAACTATTCTCTTTTCTTGAAAATCAATGAAATTCCTTCTACTGTTACAGATCTCTTTTATATGATTATTCTAATTGTTGGATTTTTGCTCATAGTCTTTTAGAGTCTTTCTTGATCCTTTCTGTCTCAGTCCATTCTCAGCTCCCTTTGAGGTCCAGCTTAGTTTCCTAAAACCAGCTATGGTTTAGTCTTTCCCTTACCAGCTCTGAATTCTTCCAGGCTAGGCAACTGGACTGGGCCTAGGAACTGTTGCTGGCTTCAGGCCCAGGTGAGCTGACCAAAATAGCCAACAGAAGAACAGTTTGCACAGAGTGAAATTCCTTTAGGGGAAATACCATAGCAGATAGCCAAGAAAGCCTTAGTTAGGGTGGTAAGACCCAACGACACAATAAAAACCAAGTACCCCCAAGGCCTGGCTGTGGAATTTGAGCCAAGTTCTTTCTCAGTTGTGGTGTTTCTTTGTTTCCCTTTCTCTCATCCCCTGGCTCAAGAGTAGTATTCTCAAGTGAAAGACCAGTGAAACAACCCCCAGTCTGGTGGGCAGGGCTCCAGGGCCCCGTCTGAAGCCTCTTCTGTTCCGTGGTGCTCCCTGGGGCAGCCTATGGAAAGAGCTCTAGAGGAGCTGCGCTCCCTGCCCTGTTGCCAGGGGAAAGTTCTGTGAAGGTGCCATGGCGCATATACACTGGCACAGAGCAGCGGCACTTGCCTCACACGTGGGGAGCACTTGCCCCAGATGTCAGGAGGGCTACACATGAGCTCTGAAGAAGGACTGGAGTTGGCCAGACGAATGGGAGAGAGTGTGCTTAGGCTCCAGGTGAGAATGTGTTGTAGTTCCTGAAGTGGAAAAAACGGAAATGTTTGTGGAGAGAGTTGAAAGGGCAAGAGATAAAGTGGGAGAGGTTGGGGGTGGGGGAGGGGGGAGGTGGTCAGGGAGGGGCGGCTTGTTTTGGCCTAAACTATTGAAGGATTTTTTTTGCTGACTATATAGAGCTTCTCCATGTTTGGCTGCAAAGAATATAATCAATCTGATTTTGGTGTTGACCATCTGGCAATGTCCAGGTGTAGAGTCTTCTCTTGTGTTGTTGGAAGAGGGTGTTTGCTATAACCAGTGCGTTCTCTTGGCAAAACTCTATTAGCCTTTGCTCTACTTCATTCTGTACTCCAAGGCCAGATTTGCCTGTGACTCCAGGTGTTTCTTGACTTCCTACTTTTGTATTCCAGTCTCCTGTAATGAAAAGGACATCTTTTTGGGGTGTTAGTTCTAAAAGGTCTTGTAGGTCTTCATAGAACTGTTCAATTTCAGCTTCTTCAGCGTTACTGGTTGGGGCATAGGTTTGGATTACCGTGATATTGAATGGTTTGCCTTGGAAACGAACAGAGATTATTCTGTCGTTTTTGAGATTGCATCCAAGTACTGCATTTCGGACTCTTGTTGACCATGATGGCTACTTCATTTCTTCTAAGGGATTCCTGCCCACAGTAGTAGATATAATGGTCATCTGAGTTAAATTCATCTGAGCTGACTGTGGCTCAGATCATGAACTCCTTATTGGCAAATTCAGACTTAAATTGAAGAAAGCAGGGAAAACCACTAGACCATTCAGGTATGACCTAAATCAAATCCCTTATGATTATACAGTGGAAGTGAGAAATAGATTTAAGGGACTAGATCTGATAGGCAGAGTGCCTGATGAACTATGGACGGAGGTTCATGACATTGTACAGGAGACAAGGATCAAGACCATCCCCAAGGAAAAGAAATGCAAAAAAGCAAAATGGCTGTCTGAGGAGGCCTTACAAATAGCTGTGAAAAGAAGACAAGTGAAAAGCAAAGGAGAAAAGGAAAGATATAAGCATCTGAATGCAGAGTCCAAAGAATAGCAAGGAAAGATAAGAAAGCCTTCCTCAGTGATCAATGCAAAGAAATAGAGGAAAAGAACAGAATGGGAAAGACTAGAGATCTCTTCAAGAAAATTAGAGACATCAAGGGAATATTTCATGCAAAGATGGGCTCGATAAAGGACAGAAATGGTATGGACCTAACAGAAGCAGAAGATATTAAGAAGAGGTGGCAAGAATTCACAGAGCAACTGTACAAAAAAGATCTTCATGACCCAGATAATCACGATGGTGTGATCACTCACCTAGAGCCAGACATCCTGGAATGTGAAGCCAAGTGGGCCTTAGAAAGCATCACTACGAACAAAGCTAGTGGAGGTGATGGAATTCCAGTTGAGCTGTTTCAAATCCTGAAAGATGATGCTGTGAAAGTGCTGCACTCAATAAGCCAGCAAATTTGGAAAACTCAGCAGTGGCCAGAGGACTGGAAAAGGTCAGTTTTCATTCCAATCCCAAAGAAAGGCAATGCCAAAGAATGCTCAAACTACCGCTCAATTGTACTCATCTCACATGCTAGTAAAGTAATGCTCAAAATTCTCCAAGCCAGGCTTCAGCAATATATGAACTGTGAACTTCCAGATGTTCAATCTGGTTTTAGAAAAGGCAGAGGAACCAGAGATCAAATTGCCAATATCTGCTGGATCATCGAAAAAGCAGGAAAGTTCAGAAAATCATCTATTTCTGCTTTACTGACTATGCCAAGCCTTTGACTGTGTGGATCACAATAAACTGTGGAAAATTCTGAGAGATGGGAATACCAGACCACCTGACCTGCCTCTTGAGAAACCTATATGCAGGTCAGGAAGCAACAATTGGAACTGGACACGGAACAACAGACTGGTTCCAAATAGGAAAAGGAGTACGTCAAAGCTGTGTATTGTCACCCTGCTTATTTAACTTCTGTGCAGAGTACATCATGAGAAACGCTGGGCTGGAGGAAGCACAAGCTGGAATCAAGATTGCCAGGAGAAATATCAATAACCTCATATATGCAGATGACACCATCCTTATGGCAGAAAGTGAAGAGGAGCTCAAAAGCCTCTTGATGAAAGTGAA
Organism: Capra hircus; assembly: GCF_001704415.2. Classification (NCBI taxonomy): domain Eukaryota; kingdom Metazoa; phylum Chordata; class Mammalia; order Artiodactyla; family Bovidae; genus Capra; species Capra hircus. The sequence goes on along the minus strand of NC_030826.1, from coordinate 38,180,363 downwards.
AGAGGAGAGTGAAAAAGTTGGCCTAAAACTCAACATTCAGAAAACGAAGGTCATGGCATCTGGTCTCATCACTCCATGGGAAATAGATGGGGAAACAGTGGAAACAGTGTCAGACTTTATTTTTTTTGGCTCCAAAATCACTGCAGATGGTGATTGCAGCCATGAAATTAAAAGACGCTTACTCCTTGGAAGAAAAGTTATGACCATCCTAGATAGCATATTAAAAAGCAGAGACATTACTTTGCCAACAAAGGTCTGTCTAGTCAAGGCTATGGTTTTTCCAGTGGTCATGTAGGGATGTGACAGTTGGACTGTGAAGAAAGCTGAGTGCCGGAGAATTGATGCTTTTGAACTGTGGTGTTGGAGAAGACTCTTGAGAGAGTCCCTTGGACTGCAAGGAGATCCAACCAGTTCATCCTAAAGGAGATCAGTCCCGGGTGTTCATTGGAAGGTCTGATGCTGAAGCTAAAACTCTAGTTGGCCACCTCATGCGAAGAGTTGACTTATTGGGAAAGTCCCTGATGCTGGGAGGGATTGGGGGCAGGAGGAGAAGGGGACAACAGAGGATGAGATGGCTGGATGGCATCACTGACTCGATGGATGTGAGTTTTAGTAAACTCTTGGAGTTGGTGATGGACAGGGAGGCCTGGCGTGCCGCGATTCATGGGGTTGCAAAGAGTTAGACACAACTGAACTAAACTGATTGAAGGATTTAATCTGGGGGAGTAGTTGAGTGAATTTACATTTTAAAAGATTGTTTAGACAAAACTGTGGAGGTTGGATTAGAGGTGGCTAGGCCAGAGGCTAGGGAGCCATCTTGAAGGCTTTGGGCTGTATTTCTGGCTGGGCTGAAGGTGGTTAACTCTAGCATAAGGCAGATGGAGAGAGATTCGTATTTAGGAGGCAGACCCAGGAGGACTTGATGATTGGGTGGTGATGAGGATAGAGCTCTGGTTTCGTTGTGATTGGAAGTACCAGAAGGGGCTGGTTAACCAGAAATATTTATTATCCATTCAGCCTCCAGGCACTGGTGTCACTGTGCTGTGTAATAGGCTTGATGTAGCGGCTCAGCAGTGAAAACAGACCTGAGCCCTCTGATTTCCGTGAGTGTGGAAGAGAGACGTTAAGCCCATAATGATTTAATGCATGGTGAGTTACCAGACGAGTTAACCTCATGTCAAGGCTCCTCGAAGGCCTCTCCGAGGAAATGACATGCCTTTTACACAGTGGGCTTTTGAGGGGAAAAAAAAACAACCTGAGGTCTGAAGGGTGAGTCGTGTTAGCTAGTGAAGAGAGAAGAAAGAGTTCTGAGCAAGGACAGGGCAGGGATGAGAATGGGGAAGAGATGGAGGCTCTTCAGGGATCTGAAAGGAGGCCCATGGTGACTGGGGATGAGCAGGCCAGGGAGAGAATGGGCCCAGGTAACAGCTTGGCATTGGCAGTTCTGTGGCCAACCCAGGTGAAAAGCCCACAGAGGGCTGGAGGTACTGGTCCACCACTCAGAAGGGAGATGTGTAGCCCATTCATAGACCTGGGCTCATCAGCCTGGGAAAGGTACTTGAAGCCATGTGAGTGGGCACAGTCACCCCTGGAATGGGTGTTGGGTGGGAAAGATGATACTGAGGAGCATCCGTACTGAAGGAATGGCCAAAGGAGCCCGCAAAGGGAAGAGGTGGCTGGAGAGGTAGGAGAAAATCTGTGGGGATTTCAAGAGGAGGGAATGGTCAAAGGGTCAGGGGTCTGTTGGATTAAACAATGAGGAGGGCCCTGGTTGCCTGGCGAGTGCAGTATCAGCAGAGACCTGGGGTGAAAGTCCAAGTGAGCAGGTGAGAAGGGAGCGGGACAGCAGGGTGCTGGCAGCTTTTCCACTAAGTTTGGCCAAGGAGTGAGGAAGCTGCAGCTGGAGGGATGGAGGTGGAGATGAACCATCGTATGTTCATCCAGATCTGGGACATTCACGGTTTTAAATTGGAGTTAAGTTGGTTTCCAGTATAGGGAAAAGGAAAATCAAGAGTGGACCTGTCAGGCACTGAACAACCCCCAACCCCTGCCTGGAAGCCTTGTGTGACAGCCTTGGAAATTTTCCCTGGAGCCTAAGACAGCTGCAATTGCTGGTAGAGCAAACCACCATAAAACTTCATGAGCCAGGGAAAGGGGAAAGTTACAGCAGAGTCCTGATGCCAGCACAGACTGAAAGCGTTCTCCCTGCACCATCTTGGTTGGTTTCATTTTCCTCCCTGGCTGGCCCCTGAAATACTCCTCTAGATCTCAAACCAGTGGTTTCTCTCCTAGAGTCTCACAGAGCTTTGTGGCCCCCGGGCTGTGGAGCTGGACAACCAAAATGGAGACTCATCTCCTTGCCACATCCTGGGATGTCATTTTGCAGTGGCGTCAGGACTCTGCTCTAACTTCCTAACTGAAAAGCCACTCAGCCCAGCAGAATCTCTAGACATTCTGACTCCGGGGCGCTGATGACCGCAGAGGGAGAGAGATGGGAAAGGGAGGTGAATAAGCGCTGGGCCAGTTTTCATTTTGTTTGCACTGTATCCTTTTCTGGTGTCCTCCTGTTTCATAACAGGGGATGTCAGAGGGAGAGTCATTCACCATTTTTAGCTAAGTGAACCTGAGCCCAGGGGAGCCTCCTGGAAGAGCCCCTGCCTGCCCTTCCCAGCCCTGCCAGCAACTAACTCATCCTGTGTTTTTATCAGCAGTGAGGTTTGAGGATTATAAAAACATGTACATTTTCAGATCAGATCATTTCATCCACCTTCCCACCCCACCGGAGGAACACACATCCTGCCTCTGGGTAAACGACTCCAGAGAAGGGAGAACATTACCTCAAGAGGCAACTGATCCCAGTGTTTGAAAGTTCTCCCCTCTAGAAAGCTGAAATTTCCACCCCAAAGTCTTGGTTCTTCTCATTCAGTACATGTGTGGAATAAATGTCCTGGTGGACACCACCACAGCTGCCCTCAAGCTCCGCTTGAAAACCCCTCTTTCAAAACATCCCTCAGGACGGAACCCGACACTCCAGGCGGGGCCAGTACAGAGCAGACGAGGACTATTATTTTCTATGACTGAACTTTTGGAAATGCAGTCCAAGATCGCAGTAGCATTTTTGGCAACCACATCTAGGTTCTGTTGCTTCCCATATAACTTTGAGTCAAAACCACTGGGGCTTATTCACATGAGAAACACGGTTAAGCGCTATCTTCCTGTCCTATGTGCATGCGATTTTTTTTTTCTTCTTAACTCAAATGCAGTGTTCACTCAACTTCAAAGTTTAAACCACCATTTACTGATTCCCCACTCTAGGCTCAATATCTCTCATTACTGACGCCTCCTAGAATCGTGTCAGGATGACCTTACCTCTGTTTTACAGGTGGTGCACTGAGGCTGGGAGAGGAAGGCCCCAGCCGTCCCACAGTCTGAACGCTCATTTTGGTCTGGAGCCTCATGCTCTTGAGCACTGCACACGCCGGTTTTTTTAAGTTCTCTTTGAACCCTGGTACAGACACCCATTGTGTTTACAATCCTCAGTTTTGTGACATCCATAAAGTTAATTTGCCTTCTAGGTCTTTTGCATGGTTTCCCTAACTTGGGTGGTGGATAGACTGCTTTGAAGCCATGTTTCCAGCCGGTAGGGCACAAAACCAATTTAGTGAGTCACAACTGGCATTTAAAAAAATGAAATAGAGTAGAAAAATATCAAAGCCCATCACATGTAGCAAGGGCAAATTTTATTTCAGGAAATTCTTATTGCATGAGCGTAGGACAGGGAAGTGTGTGGGGGTGTATGTGCTTATACTGGGTCTTGATGTGAGTTGTTTTTATGATTGTGGTTCATGGTCTGAATAGTCTAAACACTGCTCTAAAGGGAAGATGTTTTTTCAGTCAACTTAGGTTGTTTACACTGTAAGGCTGCAACCTTACTTAATTATGTATAACAATCTGTTCATCAGTTCATAGATGTAGTGCCTATAAAATTAATTCAATAACTAAAGAAAAGCCAATAAAATCAGCATCATTTGGTGGGGGAAAAGTTGACTGAACCTCAGTTGCTGCTGTCAGTATACGTTCAGCACAGATTTGACACCCTGGCTCCTTGAGTTCTGCACACCCACCCTGCCGTGTCTAGTGTCCAGTGACGTCCTCCGAGGCTTCTGAAGAGCCATCATCCATCACTTTGCACAAATGTGCCATGAATTAAATGTGCAGAATTAAGTTGTCTTAAGCCCATGTAGTTAAGAGTGGTGCCACTTGGTACCAATACAGTGGTACACAACTCACAGAGGCCCAGAAATGTGCAAATTGGTTAAGCAGCAGTTACTCAGTCATCTGTAGTTACATGTTCTTTTTTGGCTGCCTCACGAGTCAGTGCGTGATCCTAGCCCTGACTAGGGGTCAGACTCATGCCCTCTGCAGTGGAAGTGCAAAATCTTAACCACTGGACCACCAGGGACGTCCCAGTATGTGTTCATTTTTAAAAGATGATCATCGCAGTGAAAACACAAGAATAAAACATTCTGCTAGAAAAAGCATGAGCCTCCGAGGGGAACCCTGCCAACCCGGTCGGGAGACCCACCTCTAGCAGGAGACCCTGGCTGGCCTCATAGCAGCACACTGCTCAGGACAGACTGGATCTCAGCACTTAGGTAGAGGCATGTTCAGCTTAGCCCCCAAACTAGACTATTATTCTGCATGTAGTTCTTTCCCTTCTTGTTCGTTAGAATACTGTGACCGTTTCGGTCAAATGCCCTGTTGATTCACAGGGAGCTTTTGTATACTATTCTCTCAGTGTAGCCATCCAAAACCCCATAAAAAAGAAACAGGTTTGTTCAGCATGACTTGGTTTTAGCAACCCCATGCTTATTCCTTGAGATCACTGCCTTCCTCACCTTAGTAATTGTAGCGCTGTTCAGTCGTTTGTTCTAGGGTTTTGCTGAGGATCAGTGTCTGTGATATTTCAGGATCCACCTGTGCGATCTGCCCAGAGCTGCCCTCTGGCTCCTCACACAGTTTGCTGCAAAGTCTCTGCCTGCTGTGGAGTGCAGCCTATGTGGCCTCAGGGCCTGGAAACCGTTTAGGGCATTGACGAGCCTGCTTACTAACCTGTCCTGGGCTGCAGTTCCTGCTTTACCTACCTTTTCTTTACCTTTTCTCATTTAAGAATCATTCTCCCAAAGAGAAACCAGAGACCAGCCACACTGAGTGGTTCCAAGCGCTCAGTGCCTGAGCCGTTCTGCCTCTTCCCGTCTCTGAGTGATACCCTTCTTGTTTCTGTATTTCCTGAGACCTGCTTTCCAAAGGTCTGAGGTGTATCCAAGTCTGACTCTCTGCACGGTGCTCTTTTTCTTGTGATCTGTAAACTGTAAGAGGGCTTAGAGTCGCAAGCTCCCCTGATTTCCGTTTTACTTGTCTTGTTTCTCCTAGATCAGACCTAAGTTCAGAGTAGAGAGTCCTTCATTACTCCCTCAGCGTTCTTTATTTTCCTTTATTTAAAACGAAAGTATAGTAGAGTATATTCATTGTGGGGAAAATGAGAAAATACAGAAAAATGGGAAAAATTCTTTAAATGAAGCAAAAATCTACCACCAGGAGATAATGGCTTTTAGCATTTTAGCCTTTTTTTTTTTAAATAGATTTTTTCCCTGCTATATTCATATATATAATTATGTACTCATTTAAGAAAAAGTAGGATTTATGATATCTTCATTCTCATTACATTCAGTTATTAACTCTCCTAGTCTTGGTGATACTATGGGGCCATGCCTATCATGCTATGTAAAACTAAATTTATTTAAAGTAATTATTCATATGTGCGCGCGTTCTCTCTCTTTCTCTCTCTCTCTCTCTCTCTCTCTCTATATATATATATATATATATATATATATATATAGCTCGATACCTAGGCCATTGTGTTCATGTGGTAAAGGCAGAGCATAAAGCGATCTAGACTTTTTACATGGAGTGGGTGTGTCCTTCTTGTCAGAGATCCCAGCTCAGCGATGCTTCTCTCCCAGACTGGCTTGGCATCTGGTTACAGCAGGAGTGAGCAGAAGCTCTTGTCAGAGCTACAGGAATAGCTGGGGGGATGCCCCTGCCCACCGTATAGGGGCCCCAGTCTAGCTGGGGAGAGGCAGCAGTGCCTGGCAGAGAGGGCTCCATTAGGTGGCACCGCTTAGTTACTGAAGCCCATGTTTTTATAGTCTCAGTATCTTTACATTATTCTAGACTTTTTGATGGTTGGAAGACAGCCCAGTGGAGGCAGGACCAGCTGTCCTCACAGCCTGGATGGCTAAGTCTGAGAAAGAGAGAAGGTCTTTGTAGGGTTGCTAACCTTGAGTAGGGTAGTGTGGGGAAAGGTCATCAACCTCTTGTAGGGAAGCAATGGCAAATAGAGGCAAAAAGAAAATCTGAGGCCAGGGGACTTGGGTTCTTTTCAAGTGCCATGAGTATTATTCCATCTCTTTTCTTCCAACAGAACCACAGACCAGCATGGCTGCCACTGCCGCTGTCAGTCCCAGTGACTACCTGCAGCCTGCCGCCTCTACCACCCAGGCGAGTGGGCAGTGGGCTCTGGGGGTTGGGGGCTGCATTAGCCTGGAAGAGCTTGCTGAAGCTGACATGAAACCACAGCTGAAGCTCTGTGCTGGCTCACTATAACTGCCCAAGGCTGTGAGACCAGGGAGGGTTCAGTTTTTCACTTTTTCTGACCTAACAAACCAAGGTAGCTCATCTAAGGTGCAACAATTGAGTCAGGAGGAAAAGCAGGATGCAACTCAAGGTCCTTCCACCAGACCCCACTGACCATACAAGGAAAACAGAGACTGTCCCTGCACCCCGGAGGCTCTTTCCTTGTCCATCGAAAATGTCATGTCCCAAGCATTGGAAAACACTTTTCCAAAGGGTTTATTCCTCCTGTCCCCTCCACTTGTCTTTCTCTCCTTCCCTTCCTCAGTGCTTCCTCACTTGATGAGTCAAGGATCCTTTATCGCTGGGGTGTGGTGGGAGCTAATAGAGCTCCGTCTACAAGCTGAGGGTGATTCTAGATCCCCATTAGATACCATTACGCCCAGGGAGTAAGAAGTCAGCTCATGTTGCTAGTTCACCCTGTCAAGGGATGTTTCTGGGGAGTTCCTTCCTGAGAAGGACACTTTCCACCTTTTCTCTGTTAATTCCTCAGTGGAGAAACCATTGGGGATGGGGAGACTGGGACAACTGCAGGGGAAGGATGCTGGCACCCCACTCGTCAGGTGGGGAGGAGCCTGCCAGGAGGAGAGGATCCTAAAGGGTGGGGCGGCTGGGCAGCAGGCCTCATGTCTCACTCTTGGTCTCCTCCTGGTGTTTTGCAGGACTCCCAGCCATCTCCCTTAGCGCTGCTTGCCGCGACATGTAGCAAAATCGGCCCTCCAGCTGTTGAAGCTGCGGTGACGCCTCCTGCTCCCCCTCAGCCCACTCCACGGAAACTCGTCCCTATCAAACCCGCCCCTCTCCCTCTCAGCCCCAGCAAGAATAGCTTTGGAATCTTGTCCTCCAAGGGAAACATACTTCAGATTCAGGGGTCACAGCTGAGCACGTCCTACCCTGGGGGGCAGCTGGTGTTCGCCATCCAGAACCCCACTGTGGTCAACAAAGGGACCCGATCGAACACCAATATCCAGTACCAGGCAGTCCCTCAGATCCAGGCCAGCAGTCCTCAGACCATCCAGGTGCAGCCCAGTCTCACCAACCAGATCCAGATCATCCCTGGCACCAACCAAGCCATCATCACCCCGTCCCCGTCCAGTCACAAGCCCGTCCCCATCAAGCCAGCCCCTGTCCAGAAGTCGAGTACGACCACCACTCCGGCACAGAGCGGGGCCAATGTGGTGAAGCTGACAGGTGGCGGTGGCAATGTGACCCTTACTCTGCCTGTCAACAACCTCGTGAACACCAGCGACCCCGGGGCCACCACTCAGCTCCTCACGGAGAGCCCCCCTGCCCCGCTGTCTAAGACTAACAAGAAAGCCAGGAAGAAGAGTCTTCCTGCCGCCCAGCCCCCTGTGGCCGTGGCCGAGCAGGTGGAGACGGTGCTGATCGAGACCACCGCGGACAACATCATCCAAGCAGGAAACAACCTGCTCATTGTTCAGAGCCCCGGCGGGGGCCAGCCAGCCGTGGTCCAGCAGGTCCAGGTGGTGCCCCCCAAGGCTGAGCAGCAGCAGGTGGTGCAGATTCCACAGCAGGCCCTGCGGGTGGTGCAGGCCGCGTCCGCCACACTCCCCACCGTCCCCCAGAAGCCCTCCCAGAACTTCCAGATCCAGGCTGCTGAGCCGTCACCTACTCAGGTACCACGCTGACCTTTCCGCAGAGCTTCCCTCTCCTCCTCAGCTCTAAACGGCTGATGCTCCGTTCCACTCGGCTCGCTTTTCTAGGTGATGCTGATGCATCTTCCCATCTGACCTCAGCGTTGGGAGTCAGGATCGTTTGGGATGGGTAGTAAGGGCCCATTTCTGCCAGATCGTAGGGCCACATACTGCTTATCTTTAGAAATCAGGTACAATATCCATATATACCTATATTTTGAAAACTTCCTTTAGGGGGGTCTTTTGGTAGAGGGATGATTAGGTGGCAGATATGTAAAGTTCAGGGACTTCCCCGGCAGTCTAGTGGTTAGGACTCTGCTTTCATTGCAGGGGGACACAGGTTTAATGCCTGTAGAGGAACTGAGATCCCACATGCCGCAAAAATTTTATTTTTTTAATTCTAGAACTGCATACTCAGAATGATAGTAAGAGTGAAAAAATTCTAGTCAGAACCATAGAATTTGATGTGAAGTAAGAAAACCAATGAGAAAAATGCTAATCATTGTTAATGACAAAAGTTCAGAGGAGGCACCCCTCCCTAGCTTTATAGCAGGAACATTTAGGATAGATCTATCTGTAATGCTGACCTAAACAGGAACTTAGTTTTGGCATTTATTAGGGGGCTGTAATATTCAAATTTATATGGCTCTGCAGGGCAGCATTTATACTTTGTGTAAATGTAGTAAAAGCCAGAGATTAGGCCCATGTTGCAGATGGAGAACCTGAAACTCAGAGAAATTATTAATATCCAGATCTAATAGAGCACGAATAACTGGATTCAACATAAAGAGCCAGGATTCAACTCAGATTTCAGACCCACACTTTTTTTCCCTTATTCCACACTGGCTCACTATGTTATGTATGTCAGGGGCTACACTTAAAATTGTATAAGGATTTCTTTTTGAATATAAAAAACCAGCTCCTGCCATGGAGGAATTTATAATCCAGCTGTCTGTAGAGAGGACCAGGGCATCAGGGAGAGAGATGACAGTTGTGCACCCTGGGGAGGAGATCTGAGGCCTGCCCTCCAGTGCCTCCTCCCTTCTGGTATATTGCACACTGCCCAGTGGCTTTCTATGAATCAGTGTAAGTTGTTGTAGCACGTGTGAGCCTCCCTTATCAGACCTACCTTGATGGTGAAGAACTGAGGCAAGACTGCTCAGGTGCTGAAGCCTCCAGGCGCCTCCTCTTCCCTAAGGTCCCGGGTCTTGAGACTGATGGAGGCAGGGCTTAAAATCTGGGTCCTCCTAAGGAAGTAAGAATACATGTGCAGAAAGATTTAGCGCTACAACGTTATGTTTTAATGATAGTATATTTCCTGAGGTACTGTCTGTTACCCAGCTAAAACCCAGCTATTAACTGGATCTTCTAGGCGAATTTCAATCTTGTCACTAAATAGATTTCTAAAAGTGGGTCAAAGGATATGCATGTTTTTTTGTTTGTTTTGTTTTGTTTTTTGATATGCATGTTTTTAAAAATGTACTGTACTCTCTATGAGAGAGATTTGCAGTCCTCAGTCCTGAGGTCACATCTGGCCAATTTGTGTGGTTATTCACCATAAGACAGAGACCTCAAGACCTACGTGGCCTAAAGTATGTATGTATTATTTTCCCTTTAGAGAAAAAGTGTGTTGGACTCTGCTCTATATTGTGAGAAAGAAAATGTTCTAGTAACAGAAATTTCGGATATGCAGAAAATAGCAATGATTTGCAAAAGGGGCAGGCACATACCAGAAAATTGAGGATGAGATGTGTACTTAATAATAGATAACATGAGGTTTGTTTGCTTTTAACTGAGAAATATGGTCCTAAATAATCCAAGGATCAAAAATAATCCCGGTCAAAAAAAATAATAACTCCAATCAAAATCATAGCAGACTTTTTTTTTTTAACAAATCATTTGAGTATAAGTTGCCATCTTGCCCCTGTTACTCCCCAATGTTTTATAGAAAGTGTGTAATTCTTAAACACAAGAAGGACATGTAACACATGGTTGTATTACAGCACAACCATCAAGCATAGAAAGCCAGCAAGGATGCACACTAACTTTTAATTCAGAGACTCCGTTCAGGTCTCACCACTTGCCCCAGTGATTCCTTTGTGGCACAAGGATCTCCTAAAGGCTGTTTTCACTTGTTCGAAGAACATTCACAGTGCGTCTTTTGTGAGATCATCATTTAGCTGCCTTCTAATTCTTCAGTTCAGAGATTTGGCATTATATTTTTCTATGCTAAGTAAACTGTTCTGTTTCAAATCAGCAGATAACATCTGTCAGCTTAGTGCAGGGATGCCATCAGCCCTGTTTGTTGGGCATCAGCAGGGGGTAAATGTAGGTCTGGGCCAGTTGGAGAAGACTTGGGTGGACAGAGAGGTCCCCGTTTCTTCCTTGGGGCAGGGAGATGGCATTGCATTGAAACGTGGCAGGTGCCAGGACTCTCAGGGGGCACTGACTTTTTCTGTCTGGCGCCTCCCAGGTCTACATCCGTACGCCTTCTGGTGAGGTACAGACGGTCCTCGTCCAGGACAGCCCCCCAGCAACAGCTGCAACTGCCTCCACCACCACTTGCAGTAGCCCTGCGTCCCGTGCTGCCCATCTGAGTGGGACCAGCAAAAAGCACTCGGCTGCAATTCTCCGAAAAGAACGACCCCTGCCAAAGATCGCTCCTGCTGGGAGCATCATCAGCCTGAACGCAGCACAGCTGGCAGCAGCGGCCCAGGCCATGCAGACCATCAACATCAACGGTGTCCAGGTCCAGGGCGTGCCCGTCACCATCACCAACACTGGCGGTGAGGGAAGTCCCCTGGGCTGGGGTGTGGGCGGCATGCCTGTGCATCGCACACATAGGCCTGACGTTTGCCTGGTCCCTTCCATCTTAAAAGCATGTTCCTTGGTCCTTATGTCAGCTTTGTGAGATAGTTTAAGACACATGTTGGCCTTTCCAGCAGCTAAAGACCTTGAATATGATGGAGAGCATAAGATACACTCAGGAAAACTTTCAGCTAACATATGCATACAGAAGTTTGGTGCAGACCAAAGACATGGTCAGGGGAGGCTCTGGGTAAAGGTGCTTGAAGGAAGGCTTCTTGGAGAAAGCCTTGACTTAAGGTTGATAGAAGAGAAGGGAGCCTTTGGCAGCAAGACTGGCTTGTATGGCACTCAGTTCGGTGGCAATATTTAGTAATATCTTCAGTATGAAAGCCACCTTGCAGATAATAAAACACTAGTTACTGAGCAAAAATGGTTCATTGCATTCTTTAGCTGGGTGCAGGGCACTATTCAGAGTAATTGAATCTGTCTGAATCTCCTCCCTTCATCCTTGGTTTAGCAGCAGGGAGGAGTTCGCCTGCAGGCACTCCCCTGCTTTGATGGCTTTGTGCAAGTTCCCGGGGGACTTGATTCATTCCAGAGTGCAAAGCACTGTCTCTCTCTCTATGAACAATAATTCCTGGATGCTTTTCTGGGAGCAGAGTTGGTGTCTCACAAGGACCTAAAGCTGGAGGAGATTCTGGGAAAGCGTTTCAAGATAGGACCCAGGTGGGCAGTGTCTGGAAGTGACTTCAGCCTGTGTAGCATAGTGGTTCTGGGCATTGACTCTAAAGTTGATGACCTGGGTTCAGATCCAAGTTCTATAAGTTCTGGCTGTGTGACTGTGAGCCTCAGTTTCTTAATCTATAAAAGAGGGATGATAGTACCTATTTCATGGGTTTATGAAGCTTAAATGCGTTAAATACATTTAAGATCTCTAAAATGGTATCAGGCACACAGCAGGCTGAAAACTCTTAGCCACTATGACTGTCACCCTCACCCTGTGCAGGAGGGCAGACAGGAGTCAGGCTCCCTTCTCCGCGCCCTTCAGCTTCCTCACCCTGAACTGTGCCCCCGTGCTTCCCATAGGACAGCAGCAGCTGACTGTGCAGAATGTTTCTGGGAACAACCTGACCATCAGTGGGCTGAGCCCCACCCAGATCCAGCTGCAGATGGAACAGGCCCTGGCTGGAGAGGCCCAGCCTGGGGAAAAGCGGCGCCGCATGGCCTGCACGTGTCCCAACTGCAAGGATGGGGACAAGAGGTAATTCGAGGCAACTGGCCAGGTGGCCAGCCCAGCGTGTGCCCTGTTCCCCAAGCCCTCCCTGGAACACAAAGAGGGGACGAGGCAGCAGTTCCTGCCACCTGGCCTCCTCCCCTTCCTGTGCTCTCCGGCCTGACCCCACGTCCTCTCTCCATCCTGTTCTGCCCCATCTCTACCTCCCGCTCTCTCTGCTTGTTCCTCTACCCCACCTTCAACCCAATTCTCAGGTCTGGCGAGCAGGGCAAGAAGAAGCACGTATGCCACATCCCCGACTGCGGCAAGACTTTCCGTAAGACATCCCTGCTGCGGGCTCACGTGCGCCTGCACACCGGCGAGCGGCCCTTCGTCTGCAACTGGTTCTTCTGTGGCAAGAGGTTCACACGGAGCGACGAGCTCCAGCGGCATGCCCGCACCCACACAGGTCTGCTTCCCTCCCCTGCAGCGCCCTCCAACCCACCCCCATGTCAGCTCCCCACCAGCGACATGGAGCTTCCTGGCCTGGCCACGGTACTGCCACACTGAGCGCAGGGTACAGACTCTCTTCTCTGGTGCAGGACTCCCTGGGAGGTTCTCACAAGCCTTTCCTTTTTTATAGTGTTTCCCACAATGAGGTCACCTGCGCTGCATGGCCTTGATGACTTCTGCCACAGCTGCATAGTTATTTAACAAGCACTGTGCCAGGCTTGTTGTTCAGTCTCTAAGTCACATCTGACTCTTTGCAACCCTATGGACTGCAGCACGCCAGGCTCCTCTGTCCTCCACTCTCTCCAGTTTGCTCAGATTCATGTCCATTGAGTCAGTGCTGCTATCTAGCCATCCCATCTTCTGTTGCCCTCTTCTCCTTTTGCCTTCTATCTTTCCTAACATCAGGGTCTTTTCCAGTGAGTTGGCACTTTGCATCAGGTGGCCAAAGTATTGGAGTTTCAGCTTGAGTATCAGTTCTTCCAGTACTCAGGGCTGATTTCCTTTAGGGCTGACAGATTTGATCTTATATGCCACGGAGCTCTTAAGAGTCTTCTCCAGCACCACAGTTTGAAGCATCAATTTTTTGGCACTCAGCCTTCTTTATAGTCCAACTCACATCCGTACATGACTACTGGAAAAACAATAGCTTTGAATAGATGGACGTTTGTTGGCAAAGTGATGTCTGTGCTTTTTAATATGCTGTCTAGATTTCTTTCCAGGGAGCAAGTGTCTTGATTTCATGGCTGCAGTCACCATTTGCAGTAACTTTAGAGCTCAAGAAAATAATATCTGTCATTGCTTCCACTTTTTCCCCTTCTATTTGCCAAGAAGTGATGGGACCGGATGCCATGATCTTAGTTTTTTTTGAATGTTGAGTTTTAAGCCAGCTTTTTCACTCTCGTCTTTCACCCTCATCAAGAGGCTCTTTAGTTTCTCTTTACTTTCTGCCATTAGAGTGGTATCATCTGCATATCTGACATTGTTGGTATTTCTCCTAGCAATCTTGATTCCAGCTTGTGATTCATCCAGCCCAGTATTTCATGTGATGTACTCTGCATATAAGTTAAATAACTAGGGTGACAATATACAGCCTTGTTGTACTCCTTTCCCAATTTTGAACCCAGTCAGTGGTTCCTGTCCAGTTCTAATTGTTGCTTCTTGACCTGCATATAGGTTTCTCAGGAGACAGGTGAGATGGTCTGGTATTATCTTTTTAAGAATTTTCCAATTTGTTGTGATCCACACAGTCAAAGGAGTAGTAGTCAATGAAGCAGAAGTAGTTTGTGGTGTTTTTTTTAATTCCCTTGCTTTCTCTATGATCCAGCAAAGGTTAGCAGTTTGATTTCTGATTCCTCTGCCTTTTCTAAACCTAGCTTGTACATCTAGAAGTTCTTAGTTCACATATTGCTGAAGCCTAGCTTGAAGGATTTTGAGCATAACCTTGCTAGTATGTGAAATGAGCCCAAGTGTATGGTAGTTTGAACATTCTTTGACATTGCCCTTCTTTGGGATTGGAATGAAAACTGACCCTTTTCCAGTCCTGTGGCCAGTGCCTAGTTTTCCAAATTTACTGACATACTGACTGCAACATTTTAACAGCATTATCTTCTAAGATTTTAAATATCTCCTCAGACCTGGAATTCCATCATTTTCACTAGCTTTGTTTGTAGTAATGCTTCCTGAGGACCACTTAATTTCAAACTCCAGGATGTCTGGCTGTAGGTGAAAGATCAAACCATTATGGTTATCAGGGTCACTAAGATCTTTTTTGTATAGGTCTTCTGTGTATTCTTGCCGCCGCTTCTTAATCTTGTCTGCTTCTGTTAGACCCTTACTCTTTCTGCCCTTTATCGTGCTCATCTTTGCATGAAATGTTCCCTTGATATCTCCAGTTTTCTTGAAAAGACCTCTAGTCTTTCCCGTTGTTTTCTTCTACTTCTTTGCATTGTTCATTTAAGAAGAGCTTCTTATCTCTCCTTGCTATTCTCTGCAACTCTGCATTAAGCTGGGTGTATCTTTCCCTTTCTCCCTTGCCTTTTGCTTCTCTTCTTTCCTCAGCTATTTGTAAAGCCTCCTCAGACAAGCATTTTGCCTTCTTACATTTCTTTTTCTTGGGGATGGTTTTGGTCACCACCTCCTGTACAGTGTTACAAACCTCCGTCCACAGTCCTTCAAGCACTCTGTCTACCAGATCTAATCCCCTAAATCTATTCATCACCTCCGCTGTATAATCACAAGGGATTTGATTTAGGTCATACTTGAATGGCCTAGTGGTTTTCTCTACGTTCTTCAATTTAAGCCTGAATTTTGCAATGAGCTCATGATCTGAGCCACAGGCAGCTCCAGGTCTTGTTTTAACTGACTGTATAGAGCTTTTCTATGTTTGTCTATAGAGAATATATAATCAATCTGATTTTGGTGTTGACCATCTGGTGATGTCCATGTATAGAGCTTAGGTTGTTAGAAAAGAGTCTTTTCCTATGACCAGTGTGTTCTCTTGACAAAACTGTTAGCCTTTGCCCTGCTTAATTTTGTACTTGAAGGCCAAACTTGCCTGTAATCTGGGTCTCTCTTGACTTCCTACTTCTATATTCCACCCCTATACTGAAGAGGAGATCTTTTTTTGGTGTTGGTTCTAGAAGGTGTTGTAGGTCTTTATAGAACTGGTCAGCTTCAGCTTCCCCAGCATCAGTGATTAGGGCATAGACTTGGATTACTATGTTGAATGGTTTACCTTGGAAACAAGCCGAGATCATTCTGTTGTTTTTGAGGTTGCACCCAAGTACTGCATTTTGGGCTCTTTTGTAGACTTTGAGGGCTACTCTTATTTCTTCTAAGGAATTGATTATCTGAATTAAATTCGCTCATTTGCGTCCGTTTTAGTTCACTGATTCCTAAGATGTCAAAGTTCAGTCTTGCAGTCTCCTAGACATTTTCTCATTAACTAATTTAATTTCCATACGACTCTATGGAAACAGTACTATGATTATGCCCATTTTCTGAGGCATGGAGCAGGGGCGGGGTCACATGGCCAGTGGCTGGTGGAGCTGGTTCAACCCAGGCCCTCTGGCTCCCAGCTTTCGTACTGTTATTTAACAAATGATTTTCCTTAAATCATTTTACTATTTTTACTCCTTTATGTCCAGTGAAGGATTAACTTTTCACATCACAGACTTGAGACCATAGCTAAGTGTTTTAATGTACTCACAAATAAATACAAAACTATAAAGTAGAAAAATGTTCATCCATCTACCACCTAAGATTGTCCTGGGTGCCTCCAGTGGTCCACAGCACATGCTTTGAGAACTGCTATTCTGGCAGATGCTCCCAGTGAGCAGACACGTGGCCTGGGCCTGGGATGCGAGGCCAGTAGCGGGGGCAGGTCTCAGACACCCTCTGTAGCCTCAGAGTAAATACTCAGAACAGTAGCTAACCCAGCCCGGGTGGGTGGGTGTGATTCGAGCTGTTAGTGCTCAGGCTGGCAGGCCAGAGGGGAGAGCGCTTTTCCTGTGAGGGGGAGGAGTTTGAGCCGGGGTTAGGCAGAGGGACACGTATCTGTGAGTGACAGGCATCTCCTCTTCCCAGGGGACAAACGCTTCGAGTGTGCCCAGTGTCAGAAGCGCTTCATGAGGAGTGACCACCTCACCAAGCATTACAAGACCCACCTGGTCACGAAGAACTTGTAAGGCCAACTGAGGCAGGAGGCCCCACAGATGCAGGCCTGCCCGTGTCCTGCCTGGGCCTCTGGCCGAAAGGAGGCCCACGCTGTCACGGGCCCGCCTCAACCCCCGTTCCTGTTATGCGACTGTCCCCACAGGAAGGGGCTCTGCTGCCCCCATATGCACCTCCTTCTGAAGCCCCTTGGCTCCGCCCTGGCCCTCCCCTCTCACCACAAGCTCCTGGCCTGCCCAAACCATGGACACTGGCCATGCCCAATGAGACGTTCTAAATCAGGACGAGTGGGAACCCTTATTTCCAAAGGAAAAACATGAATTTCACTCCGTCGAGGAGCAAAGTGAGCCCCCTCCCCCCAACACTGCCGGAGTCGCATCGTGCCATGCCCCTCTCCCTCTCCTGCACCGCCCTGGCCCCCTCGGCCACTGCGGACGCCTGGACGCCCGGGGCCCTGCACCCAGGGCTCCAGGGCAGCCAGTCCGCCTCCACTCCACACGCCCCACCCGACCCCGACTCTCCTCCAGCACATTCCAACTTTCTATTTAAAAAGTAAAGCTACCCACCCACTCCCTGAGTCCCCTCTTTTTCTATGGAGAACGTTGCCTTATACTCTACTTCCGATGATGAACACTGTGTATTGTGTGTGCTTTGAAGAAGTTTATTTAATTGCTCCCTTCTTCCTGTCCTTGTTACTCACCTCCCCCATGCCTGCTTTTAGTTTAGGGTTTTTGGGGGGCAATGATGAGCATCTGAATTTTTTTTTCTCACTTTAGCAATTCTCTTTTCTAAATGACACAGCATTTCAACTCAAATCTGGATTCAGATAAAACACCTTCCCATCCTGAACCTCCTCCCTCTCCCCATCATCTCACCCACCCTGACCAGCCCAAGCCCTACTTGTGTACAGTGTATATTGTATAATAGACAATTGTGTCTACTACATGTTTAAAAACATATTGCTTGTTATTTTTGAGGCTTTTAAATTAAAACAAAAATCCAACTTTATTTTTAGTTGTAACTGCTTGAGGTATGTTTTATGAATTAAGTGACAGATTTGTTATCCTTTATTAACGATGTACTTTGTTGGTCAGCACTGGGCTGACAAAAATTTTTTCTTGCTAATAAATTTAGTTGCCTGAGGCAAAATCTGCAACTTGGCAATGCAGCTTCCTTTGTCTTTTCCCTGGTAGCAGGGAATCCTGAGAAGGGAGCCCTGGTCTCTTCAGAGCAATCCACACTGGGACCAGGGTGGGGCCTTGCCCTTCTGACCTTGGCAAATCAGGGACGCAGCCCGGAAAGGGCCTCAGCCATATGGACCTGGCATCGGCACAAGCCCCCAGAGCACCTGGTGGGACTCCAGAGGGCTGAGCTTGGTGCAGGAGTTTCTGCTTTGTTTTGCCTGATTTTGCCCAGATCGAAGCAGGCAGACTCTGTCCACAGACTCAAGTCAATAGCAATGCCTTCCTTACCAGCTAGTGAATCCCTCCACTCAACTCTCCAACCCCTGGAGGAGAACTTTGGCCTCCGAGCCTGATAATAAGAAGCTTGGGAGAGAAACCCAAAAGGACCTCACCTCAGTCACTTGCAGAAGGATAAGAATCTGGAGAAAACAATTCCCCAAGACCCCTTCCCAGGGTGGGGGGCCAAGCCAGAACCCAGCTCAAGAGAGAACCCTGGCCACAGATTCTGTTTTTCTTCTATCCCCTCACCCCAGCACCCCAGGGAGGGCAGCAGGCTAATTTTGGTTTCAGCAAGTGCTGCAGATATGAATTTTTGGAGGGGTGGGGATGGGGCAAGGCTATGAGGAGATCTGGGCTCATGATGGTAGGCAGGCTGAGATTGGAGCCAGTTCAGTACCTGTGTTTAAACCTAGGAAGGGCCTGAAGAGCATCTGGGCTGAAGGAGAAGAGACAAGTTATTCTCAAGCATATACAGAACGGTATGTGCTTTTCTTATATCAGCAATTCCTCTCCACCAGCCTCAGAAGGATCCGGCCATGGTGGCTGTTCTGTGCAGGAGTGGCAGGGCGCGCGTGGAGCTCTCCATCCCCTTGCTCGGTTTCCTCTGTCACCAGCAGCCTGCATTTTTGCAAGCAAACATCTTGTCTTTAGAGCCTGAACACCCTCACATCAGCTGAAGCAATAAAAGGATGGATCAGAGGTTTGTCTGCCCTGATCACTTTATTAAGGTAGGGAGGCCCGTCCAAGAAGCATGCTTAAGCCCTTTGAGTGATACCAGACCCACCACTGACTTCCCTGACATGAAGCCTCCTACCTAGCCCAGCAGCCCCACATCTCATTGCTGCACTGGCAGGAGGCAGAAGACATGAGGTATATTTATCCACTCTCAAGTGTGGAATGTGGGACTAGAAAACTGTCTTACTGTGTTCTGGACTGGGACTGGCGGAAAGAAGGGGCATGTTAACAACTGATCTCTTTCTGCCACACGTTCCCCACTGGCTTTGCTCTCAGGCACAAACAACTATCCTTTCCTGGGAACTGTGGTTTATGCTTCAAGGGCAGAAGCTGACCTGACTCCTCGGCATCCTTTGCAAATGAGGTGCCAGCCCCTAACGGGCAGAACAGCATGCTGTCACTCAGGGTTTCCCTTCTCCAGTGAGACACATACCTGATCATCTCTGCCTCCTATGGGATGCCTGAGTTAGAAGGGGAGCAGGAAGATGTATTCTGCCTGGCATGGCTAATGGCCTGAGGGAAGAACAGAGAGACCCAGTGGCTAATTAGCCCTCATCTGCTTCAATCTATCCCTTACTGAGACTTCAGAGTTGCAGGGGTGGGGACTGTTAGAGTGACGTAGCCCAAGCTCACTCTAGGCCAGAGGCCTCCCCAGGACACCTGATTGGCCCTGGTTGAAAATGACACCCCCATCAGCCTGGGAGGATGGAATAAAGAACAGGGGTGTGGGTGAAAAGAAAGCAAAGAATGGAGGGAGAAGCAGAGAATCAGGGCTTGGAGAGGAGCATCAGATACCTGCTCACTGGGATCCTGGGCAAGAGGAAATAAATGACCACAGGTCAGGTCAAGACAATCAACCAGCAGTCCTTAAATAAAACTAAGGAGCCACCAGGTCATATCCTTTGGGCCTGCTGAGACCCCATCAGGCCTCCTCCCGCTCCTGTGGCTCTCACTCAGCGCTGGGGCTAAGATAGTCACCCCAGAGCTCACTCAACCTTGGAAACCTTAACACCCCTCCAGTCCCACCAGGTGCCCAAAACCCCAAGCTCCACTCACCAGGTTCAGAGAAGCTTAAGAAAAGCAGATTATGCATAAATATTACACATTAGCATTTCCTGGCTGGGATTGTGAGAAGGAGCCAGGGACATTAAGGAATCCTTCCCATGAAGGAGCTTCTCGTGGGGTACACATATGAAAACGAAGGGACATATTTGGGGAGCAACCCGTGAGCCCATGCAAAGGATCACATGAGGGGTTAACCGCATAACTGCAAGCAGGACACTTAGGTAAGGGTCAGCCTCCTTGCACCCAGCTCTGGGTCCCCTGGTAACCATACTCAGGGTTCAGGCATCTGCTGACAGAGCACCAAGTACCCATCTGTGCATTCTGAGGCTCCAGGCTGAGTTCACACAAGGCCGGGCCAGAGGATTCCTGAGATTTGGGCCCCCAGCACACCTGGGGTTGGTTCCAGCCTGCTGTTGGTTCCCTGGAAAGCTGGGGGCTGTACTGCACAAGCATCATTAACTCCCCCAGGTTCCCCTCCCTCCCCAGACATTCTCATCCTTCCCTATGGCTTCAAGTGCCACCTCGGAGGCTTATGACACCTCAACCATCCCATCAGTCTAGACCTCTCCCCCAGCTTCAGACCACACATGGTTGTCCCATAAACCCTCACACTCAACAGGCCTGATGGCGACTTCATCTTTCCCTGAAACCTTTCCTCCAACACACCCTCACGTTAAAGAACAGCACCTTCCCTGGCGGCTCAGACGGTAAGGCATCTGTCTACAATGCGGGAGACCCGGGTTCAATCCCTGGGTTGGGAAGATCCCCTGGAGAAGGAAATGGCAACCCACTCCAGTACTCTTGCCTGGAAAATCCCAAGGATGGAGGAGCATGGTAGGCTACAGTCCATGGGGTCGTAAAGAGTTGGACACGACTGAGCAACTTCACTTTCACTCACCACCCAGCTCACCTAAAGGCATCCTGCTGAGTTAAATCATTCCTCTCCACTTCATACCCCCTAAACTCAAGCATCAGGCTCCCTACTCCCAGGTCTAGCTTAGAGAACAGCATCTCCCAATGTCTCCCTGCCACTGCCTCACCCTCCTTTGCCCATCACCTACTGGTCACCAGAGCCATGTCCCCAAACAAAAATCCAGTCACCAAGATGTAACTGAAATGTATAATTTAATCAAACAATTAGACTAAAAATGGTGATTTAAGAACATAAATGCAAAAGCATTAGGAGAAAACAGGCAAGGCGTAGTCCCCAAACAAAGTCTCCAACCTTTTGCTGCATATTGAGAAACTGGGGTGTCTCTGTACAATGCAGTATTGCAATATAGCTTCTATTCATTAAAGACCTACAAGAAAAGATTAGTAACTTTACAAAGTTGGGGGGTAGTAAGCAAAATATTTAAGAAAATCAGTAAAAAAGAAATTCAATTCTCCCAAGCAGTCAAACCCCTTGCTGGGGTTGCAGCAGGAGCAGCACCCACAGTGGGCATCATGTCCCCCCTCTGGTTTGCACTGCAGGGCCCCTTTGTGATCTAGACACCAAATTCCACTAGGCAGAAAAGCACAATACAAGCCTACTGATTATCTTCAAGACAAAGGGGAAATATAAAAAGGCAACCAGTTGCAAATTTCCTCACCAACAGCAAAGGATGGAAGAGGCTGTCGGAATCTAGTACTTTTTCTTGCTACCTGGCCTTAAAAAACTAGGAATTAGACACCCTAGTTCGACAGCAGCACAGGATGAAAACTGAGAAGAGATATCTTGCCACCTGTCTGATCTTTAGCAGTCACCTAGCCCCTGCCTCCTTGCCTGGCCTGTTTTCTCACCACCTTGCTCTGGCAGTATCACACTCAAGTTGTTCCATCTTCCTGGAATGACTGTTCTTTGCCCATCTGGAGAACACTTACTCATTAAGACAAATCAAATGTCTGCTCCCTTTATGAAGCCTTTCCCAACTGCGTAACCCTTGGAGACCACATTCTCATTTTTGCTCCCCTTTACTTTGCAGATACATCTGTTAAAGTTCCTGTACCTCCTTAGTTTAGAGATCTGTCTCCCCCTATAGAGTGTAAGCCCCCTGTGGGCAGGAACTATGCACGTTTATCTTCATATTCTCAGACCTAGCTCAGTGCCTGGTCTTTAACACATGTCTTCCCCACTACACTGAGCCCTTGGCTTTTAAATTTTAAACAAACCATTCAAATGATCCTAATTTTGGGGTCCCAGAATCTGGGCCCAGGGTAGCATAACCCAGCAGTGCTAAGAGTGTAGCCCCATGAATAAAATCATGTGAGCTGAAGAGTACGAATCACTGCTTATCCAGGTTCAAGTGCAGGGCCTTGGGAGGGGGGAAGCAATGGTCATATGTGGAAGAACAACCTCAACAAGAAAGAAAGTCCAGTCACCTCTCTCTCAATTGTGTCAAGAGAGAAAAATGATGGCCACACAAAAAAAATTTCAACCAGTGGAGAATCCATTGATCAACATCATTAAACCTTGAGATGAATTATTTCTTTGCAGCAAATTTGTCTTCCAGATGCCATTTGGCAAGCTATGTGCACATAATAAAGGATGACAGTCATCTAATGTAGGGCTTAATGAAGCTCGGCAATAATGCAAACACCTGGGCAGGGCAGGGAAGTTCCCCTTACCTGACACAGTCCTGGGGTGCCTGCCTAAAAGGCTCTTGCAGCTCCCCTTCTTGATGTTCAGGAAGGACTACAGAGAAGCCTTGACCCTAGGCTGCCCAGCCAAGTCAAAACTGGAATGGGCACTGGCAAGTGTCCTATTATTCAAGCCCCTAGTCCACATCCTGGAAGTGACTTTGCATGGCAACCTGCTCCCCTGTGCCTTTAATTATGGTTGTCACTGACCTGGGAACTAGACTCCAACTACCGAGAACAGGCAAAATGTGAAAAAGGAGAAACAACAAAGAGGGAGGCGGCCCTGGAGCAATGGGGCAATCTTTCCATCTGCTGGAACACTGGGTAGTATGAGCTCCGCTGCAACCACAAAAGAGGAAACCATGAGCAAAGCGAGGAGCATGCTCTGACCTGCATTACAGAAATGAGGCTGGAGAGCGGCAATTCAGAGCTGAAACAGGAAGATGGTTCTCATCTGGAATAGTTTGATCCCAAATTTCCCTCTTCCCCTTTCCCATCTGGCCATCTGCTTTTTTACCCATAGTCACCTCCTGACCAAACTGCTCCTCCCAGACACCAGAGTACCTGCCCATACTCACACACTATATACACACCCCTATCCCACGAGACCCGAAGTCATATTTCAACCTCTCCCATTCTCGAGCCCAAATTTCAACCCCCCACCAGATCGCCCCTTTCTGTGTCTCCACTACACTTTGCCTCAGAGTCCGGTCCCTAATTCCATTTTCCGTTTGTCCTTTCCAGACCGCCAATCTCTACACTAGCCTTCGGGCATCTGCTAGGGGCGGGCCTCTTAAAACTGACTATCTCCACAAGCCCCCGGCGGCTCCTCCCTTGCCCCTCCCGCCTGGGCCGCTGCAGTCCCTATACCTTTAACAAACCTCCACGTGCGTGTTAACCGCGGTGACAGCATTTCCTTGTCTCTCTGCTCCCGCCCCGGGAGGCGCCGTCCATTGGCTGCCGGGTTCCTCTGTTCTTGTTTTAATTGGTCTCGCTCCTGGAAAACTCCAACCAATGGTCTCTCCGCTCCCGGCTCCCTCCACCGTCTCTGGCTTCCCATTGGCTCCCATTGGCTCGGAGGACTTAGGCTGTCGGCCTGGCTTGGTGACATAAATTTTTCCTTGCCGGGAGATTTCCCGGCTAAGACACTGGTTCCGAACGCAACGGAACCCAGCGCGGAGCCACGCCGGGTCACGTGGCCAAAGGGCCCATGACATTCTGGCTGCGGAGCGTCATCGTGACGTTTGGGCGATCCTCCGAGTGGCCCCGCTGCCTCCGCCACCTCTGCAGCCGCGGTGCTGCCATGGACCTGGGACCGATGCGCAAGACTTACCGCGGGGACCCAGAGGTGCCGCTGCCCTGCAGGGCCTCCGCAGTCATCTCCCGAGGGGAGGGGCATGGAAGGGATCCCCTGGGGTTTCTGATCCACCTCTTGGGGCTCGGGGTTACCCCTATGGGAGAAGCGGGGTTCAAAGACAACCAATGGGGGAGGGTTTCTGGAGAAACGAGGATGAAGGTGGACTCCAGAAGCAGCTCGTTATAGGCACTCAGGGCGCTCACTTGGGGGTTGCGTGGGAGGAATCCTGCCGGTCGTTGGGCGCGCTTCTAGGACGGTTTACTTACCTCTCTGGGTCTCAGTTTCCTCACTTCACAAGTAATATCACTGACCTCACGGGGATGTTATGGACTTTGATATTTGTAAAATACCTCTGTTGTTCAGTCGCCAAGTTGCGTTAGACTCTTTGCAACCCCATGGACTGCACCGGGCCAGGCTTCCCTGTCCTTCAGTATCTCCCAAAGGTGGCTCAGGCGGTAAAGCGTCTGTCTACAATGCTGAGACCTGGGTTCGATCCCTGGGTTGCGAAGATCCCCTGGAGAAGGAAATGGCAAACCACTCCAGTACTGTTGCCTGGAAAATCCCATGGACAGAGGAGCCTGGTAGGCTAAAGTCCATGGGGTCGCAGAGTCGGGCACGACTGAGCACACATCCACTTTCATGTCCATTGAGTCGGTGACGCTATCTAACCATCTCATCCTTTGCTGCCCTCTTCTTTTGCCCACTTTCTCCTTTTGCCTTCAATCTTTCCAGCATCAGGATCTTTCCCAATGAGTCGACTGCATCAGGTGGCCAAAGTAATAAAGCTAGTAAAGTGCCTGCTGCTGCTGCTGCTGCTGCTAAGTCGCTTCAGTCGCGTCCGACTCTGTGCGACCCCATAGACGGCAGCCCACCAGGCTCCCCCGTCCCTGGGATTCTCCAGGCAAGAACACTGGAGTGGGTTGCCATTTCCTTCTCCAATGCATGAAAGTGAAAAGTGAAAGTGAAGTTGCTCAGTCGTGCCTGACTCTTAGCGACCCTATGGACTGTAGCCTACCAGACTCCTCCGCCCATGGGATTTTCCAGGCAAGAGTACTGGAGTGAGGTGCCAGTGCCTTCTCAGAGTAAAGTGCCTAGAACAGTGATAATCAGCTTGTTTAGTCACCAGTCGTCTCCAACTTTGCGACCCCATGAACTGAAGCCCACCAGGTTCCTCTGTCCATGGAATTTCCCAGGCAAAAATACTAAAGTGGGTTGCCATTTCCTTGTCCAGGGTATCTTCCCAACCCAGGGATTAGAACACGTGTCTTCTGGATTGGCAGGCGGATTCTTTACCACTGAGCCACTTGGGAAGCTTATGTTTGTTGTTGTTGTTAAATGTAACTAGTTAATTTATTTTGTCTATTGTTGGTTGCTCTGGGTCTTCCTTGAGCAAAGGCTTCTCTCACTGGGGAGCATGGGGCTCTAGGTGTGCGGTCTTCCCATAGCTGCAGCCCATGGGCTCAGTGGCTGCCCCCCGGCATGTGGGATCTTCCCAGACTAGGGATCAAACCCCAGCGCCCTGCATTGGCAGGTGGATTTTAAACCACTGGACCCCAGGAAAGTCCATAAATGTTTGATAAATAAATAACACTTTGAGGAGGAGGAATAACTTACCCAGGAGTGCAGGAGAAAGCTCCTGGATCTTACTTCCTTTTCTCTCCTCAGATGAGAAACCAAGAGAACTATTTTAGAATTAGGGCCCAGAACTGGTTACCAAATCTAGTTGCATGTAACATTTCCAGAAATGCTTGTTAAACATGAAGTTTTTCATTAAATCTCAGACTTGTTGGGGGAAACCACTGACCCAAACTGCCCACCCAGGCCAGGCCCCAAAGTAACCACTTGCATGAATTATCTTAAACCAGAGGTCCCAGGAAGGAACCTGGAACTAACAAGCTAACACCGACTAGAAGAATTTGAGAAAGGTCAAAAGGAGAGAGGAGACAGTCTGTATGTCCTGCCTACCTCCCAGAATCCTTCTGATTGGAATCCATCTTGTCTGAGCAATGTGCATGCCACCAGGAAGGACCCTGAGTCAGAATGATTGGCCAGAGACAACCTGGAAACCAACAGCATCACCATAAAACATGAAACTGCAAGCCAAGTGGCAGATCAGTCCTCCTGGGTTCCCTTGCCCTGCTGCTTTCTACCTGGGCGCTCCGTCCCAATAAAGTCTCTTGTTTTGTCAGCAAGTGTACCCCTGACCTGCCTCTTGAGAAATCTGTATGCAGGTCAGGAAGCAACGGTTAGAACTGGACATGGAACAACAGACTGGTTCCAAATAGGAAAAGGAGTACGTCAAGGCTGTATATTGTCACCCTGCTTATTTAACTTATATGCAGAGTACATCATGAGAAATGCTGGACTGGAAGAAACACAAGCTGGAATCAAGACTGCCGGGAGAAATATCAATAACCTCAGATATGCAGATGACACCACCCTTATGGCAGAAAGTGAAGAGGAACTCAAAAGCCTCTTGATGAAAGTGAAAGAAGAGAGTGAAAAAGTTGGCTTAAAGCTCAACATTCAGAAAATGAAGATCATGGCATCTGGTCCCATCACTTCATGGGAAATAGATGGGGAAACAGTGGAAACAGTGTCAGACTTTATTTTGGGGGGCTCCAAAATCACTGCAGATGGTGATTGCAGCCATGAAATTAAAAGACGCTTACTCCTTGGAAGGAAAGTTATGACCATCCTAGATAGCATATTCAAAAGCAGAGATATTACTTTGCTCACTAAGGTCTGTCTAGTCAAGGCTATGGTTTTTCCTGTGGTCATGTATGGATGTGAGAGTTGGACTGTGAAGAGGGCTGAGCGCCGAAGAATTGATGCTTTTGTACTGTGGTGTTGGAGAAGACTCTTGAGAGTCCCTTGGACTGCAAGGAGATCCAACCAGTCCATTCTAAAGGAGATCAGCCCTGGGATTACTTTGGAGGGAATGACGCTAAAGCTGAAGCTCCAGTACTTTGGCCACCTCATACGAAGAGTTGACTCATTGGAAAAGACTCTGATGCTGGGAGGGATTGGGGGCAGGAGGAGAAGGGGACGACTGAGGATGAGATGGCTGGATGGCATTGCTGACTTGATGGACATGAGTCTGAGTGAACTCTGGGAGTTGGTGATGGACAGGGAGGCCTTGTGTGCTGCGATTCACAGGGTCGCAAAGAGTCGGACACGACTGAGCAACTGAACTGAACTGTACCTCCTCGGACAATTCATTTCTGAGTGTCAGACAAGAGTCCGCTCTCAGGCCTTGGAAGGGATCCCCCTTTCTGCAATTGACCTGCTTAATGAGAATTTACTGGCTGGAGCCCAGGAGTTGTTGGTTTTTTTTTTGGCTTCCCAGGTGATAGGTTTGACACCTGTGACATGAAACCCTGCTTTGTCAAATTATTCACCATTTTGTACCTGTTTTATCACCTATAAGATGAGGCTAACAGAACCTTCCTGGGGACGGGTTTTTGTTATGAGGACTAAATGAGTTAACATTTGAAAAGTGCCTAGAACAGAGCTATGTACACAGTAAACACTCTGTTTGTAAAATGAAATCAAACTCTCCCTTCCCAGGCATTTGAGGAGACTCATCTGACCTCCCTGGACCCTGTGAAGCAGTTTGCTGCCTGGTTCGAGGAGGCTGTTCAGTGTCCTAACATAATGGAAGCCAACGCCATGTGTCTGGCTACGTGTACAAGGTAGGCATAGCCGTGGACCCTTCTGTAGGTGGGTTCAGATGAAGTAGGAAACTTAGGAAGCTTTCAATTGGATGGATGACAACTTTATGATTCTAGTTCTATTATTAACATGCTGTGTGGCCTCAGGCAAGTAATTTGTCCTCTCTGGGCCTCGGTGTCCTTACCTGTAAACAAAAGATTAGACTTGACTCAATTCCATTTAGTGATAAAATGTAGTGCCTCATTCATCTCTGCCCTTGATGCTTCCACCTCCCAGTACACACACCCTTGTCTCCCTCAGCTCCCAGTCTCCCCAGTTCCCATCTGGGGAGGTAGATCTCCATAAAGCCATCTCCCTCTCTTGAAATCTAGCACAGTGCTGGTTTGTATCATTCATTTGACAATCAGTCATAAATTCCTTGAGACATCGCTTGTATTAGCCTCTCATTCAACTCTTCTTCCCCCTCTGCTCTTTGCCCCAGAGATGGGAAACCGTCTGCCCGCATGGTGCTGCTGAAGGGCTTTGACAAGGATGGCTTCCGCTTCTTCACTAACTTCGAGAGTCGAAAGGGAAAAGAGCTGGTGAGGGTTCACGATAAATCCTTCCTGGGCCTGCAGGGTCCAGCCCTGGCTTCTTGGTCACCTACTCATGCCACCCCTGCCCCTGTCCACTTGCCAGCCATGCTCAGGCACTGTCCTGACTAAAGGCCTTTGCACTTGGCTTCTCTCTGCCGTGAATGAGGGCAAGCTTTAAGCTCCTCCATCTCCCTAGCTGTTTATCTGAGTAGCTCCTGTTTCTTCAGGTCTCAGCGCCCCCATCACCTCCTCACGGAAGCCTCTGGACTCCCAGGCTGAGCCAGCCCCTCTCACTTTGGTCACTATAATTTACAAATTTCCTTTCTGCCATTGTTTTAGTTTCTAACTGCATGTATTCAGGGGATTATGTGATTAACGTTTATGTCCTCTGCTAAGCTCTGTGGGGGCGGGACTGCCTCTGAGATGTCTCTGTTATACCCCCAGTCCCTCTTCTGTTGTTGAGCACAGAGCTGGCACTTCGTATGTGTTCAGTTAATGAATCCAAAATGAGTAGCTCTCCCCCGAGTCCAGTGCAGTCAAATGTGCATTTCAGAGGATTTGCAAATCTGTGGGTGAGAGAAATGGCAAGCCTCACTCTGGAGTCCATCTGGCTGAGGCTTTCAGTGCAGGTCTTCCATTGACTCTGTGAACCTGGGCATGTTAGTGAACCTCTCTGAGCCTATCTCCACACCTGTAAAAGCAGGCTACCTTTGGGGACTTGATGAGATGCTACAGTAAATGCATCTGCAGGACCTGCTTGGTGCAGATCCCCTACCTTGCCCCTGTGCTCAGGCCTCCTCTCTCCTGTCCTGATGACTGTCTGTGGATTCTCTTCTGTTTCCAGGACTCAAATCCCTTTGCTTCCCTCGTCTTCTACTGGGAGCCTCTGCACCGTCAGGTGAGTGAGCATTCCTGGGACAGCCGGGGGTGGACTGGAGGTAGGAGGGGCCTGAGTTTGTGGATGAACCTGGTGAAGGTCCCCAGGCTGCGCAAACATCCTGCCTTTCAAATGGCCCTCACTTAGCTGGGCTACCTGGAGTCAGGCACAATGGGGCAGTGGATAAAGAGAAGAACAAAGAAGACTGGGGCCAGTGCTGGTCTGGAGGGCAGGTGGCCTTGAATGTTATCTAAGGAGGGCCGTCCCTGGGCAGGTGCGTGTGGAGGGGCCCGTGAAGAAGCTGCCTGAGGAGGAGGCTGAATGCTACTTCCACTCCCGCCCCAAAAGCAGCCAGATTGGGGCTGTAGTCAGTCACCAGAGTTCCGTGATCCCGGATCGGGAGGTGAGTGGGGCTTCTCCTTAGTCCTTTGAGTGGTGGGTGCCTTGGCTCAGCCCCAGAGGCTGTCCCCAGGGGGTGCCAGGGCCCTCTCTCTCCAGCAAAGTGAAATGGATGGTCTCCCTGGGGGATGTGAATATGGGGAGCAGGGATCAGGCCTCCTGTGTCTGTCTGACTCTCCTGTTGAACTGTGCCCCCGGAAGTCACCTGTGTCCCCAGCACCTGGCACAGAGCACAGACCCTGTAAGTGGTGATTAAATGAATCACTGACTGGGTCTGGCCCTTCCTTCATTTCCTTCCCCTGGACAGTATCTGAGAAAGAAAAATAAGGAACTGGAGCAACTCTACCAGGAACAGGAGGTGCCAAAGCCAAAATACTGGTGAGTGATACAGGGGGGTCACCTAGAAAGGGACACTGGGGCCCTCACGCTTCCTTGAAGCCATGCTTGGAATTACAGATATACTCCTCCCTGGCAACCCTTGTCAGATGCATGCCAGCAACTTCCTTCATGGGACCCTGGATGGCGTGGAAGGTGGTAGGGGTTGCCTGGCTGGAAAAATGCATGCACAGGGCACCAAACCGCCTGCTTCTCCTTGTAGGGGTGGCTACATCCTGTACCCACAGGTGATTGAGTTCTGGCAGGGCCAAACCAACCGCCTGCACGACCGGATCGTCTTTCGACGAGGCCTACTAACTGGAGACGCCCCTCTGGGGCCCATGACCCACCGAGGCGAGGAAGACTGGCTCTATGAGAGACTTGCGCCCTGACTCCCAATCTGTTGGCACTGAGTGGAGCTGGGGCCAGTGCCCCAGAGAGGGTATGGGATGTGGGGCCAGACCCTTATAAACTCAACCCATTTCCCTTCCTGCCTCTTATATTCAGGGCCCTTCAGTGTTTACCCTCGGAATTCTCCGTAGTCAGCTAGTCTAGTGGAGTTTTAACAGTAGCACAGACGATCACAAACAGAAGGTCTCGTGATTATCTTCTTGACCTTAACTATAATTTATTGGAATAGCTCCCTGTAGGGGTGGGGTTGGTGTGACAGGGGTAGGGCCCCAGCAGCCTTGTCTCTTATCACATGACAAGAGTCTGGCCAAAGCCGATTGGTCCCAGCAGAAGCACCCGAGGCAATCTAGCCAATCGGTTTTTCTATTCTTTCAAATTTGAAATCTAGAGACTCAGAGCATAGGAGCCAAGTAAACAATGGCGGCCTAGAAACAGCAACTTCTGGCTGCTGCTCTTGCAATTCTCTGAACGATCCACGGATCCCTCCTTCCCACGCCTGGGGTTGTCCAGTTCCTCCTTCTACCTCAGAAAACCCATTGTCTTTAAAAAAAAGAGAGAGATTTATTTTTTTCTTGGCTTAAACCAGTCAGAATTGATGTGCTTATAATGAAAAGAATCTTAACTAACTCATTTACTAATAGGATATTTTTAAACCTCTTACCCAACTGATAGCTGCCCTCCATTGTCTGAAGAAGAGCAATGTGGAAAAGAGACTAAATATATTCTCTGTAGCTGTAAAGGACCCATAGGTGGAAGTTAGATGAAGTTAGATTTCATCTCAATATGGGAAGAAATTTCAAACAATTGGGGCTGCCTAAGAGGGAGTAGGTTAGTTAGTGAGTATTCCATCCCTGTTGGACAGGAGTTTTGTAGAAGGAACTCATGCTAGTACCTGTGGGTCAGGAAGATTCTCATCAGGCCTTACTTTCCACATTTGTTTTTAAAAACTCAATGTATGGGAGGGCTTTCCAGGCGGTACTAGTGGTAAAGAACCCACCTGCCAGTGCAGGAGGTGTAAGAGATATGGGTTCAATCCCTGGATCTGGAAGATCCCCTGGAGGAGGGCATGGCAATCCACCCTAGTATTCTTGCCTGGAGAATGCCATGGACAGAGGAGCCTGGTGGGCTACAGTCCATAGTGTTGCAAAGAGTCAGACACGACTGAAGCGACTTAGCACAGCACATATGTATGTGAAATACATATATATATACATTTATATGTATTTCACTTTCCAGATATAAAATTAAATAATAGAGCTTACACTTTTCTGACACACATCCCTTTACCTCCCTTCCACCCCTACTGATGATGACTCCTAGGTCACTGGTTTTCACTGGATTACCCAGGAGCTTTAAAAACCCTCAGTCCCACTCTCAGAGGTGATTTGACCAGTGTGAGTGCAGCCTGGACTTGGGGAAATTTCAAAGGCCCTTGGGAATTCTGTGCAGCCAAGGTTGAGAGCCCCTGTTAATAGATCCTTGCTACTTGCAGTGGGGCTTCCCTTGTGCCTCAGGTAGTAAAGAATCCGTCTGCAATTCTGGAGACCTGGGTTCGATCCCTGGGTTGGGAAGATGCTCAGAAGAAGGGAAAGGCTACCCATTCCAGTATTCTGGCCTGGAGAATCCCATGGACTGTGTAGTCCAAGGGGTCGAAAAGAGTCAGACACGACTGAGTGACTTTGATTCACTTGCAGTGTAGTCCACAGGCCAGCAGCTTTGGCTTCCCTTGGGAGTCTACCCCAGACCCATTGAATCCCACGCTGCTTTAAACAAGACCACTCCTGCTTCCAGGTAACCAGATTAGTCTCAACCTCTAAACCAACCACTTCTGCAGCTGGATTCTTCGGTAGCATTTGGCTAAGGCCTGTGCTGAGCTATAGACTTTGTCTTCTTCGAGCACAAGTCTGGTGACCAGGGGTAACGTGGGTGAGTGGCCTCCAGGCTGCGGAGAGGAGCCAGGCTGGGCAAATGTTTGCTGTGCCTAAGCCAGGATCAGAGAACTGACTGTTTGCATACATTGGCCTTTGAGCTTGCAACTCTGTAAACTGCTTCATTCCACTGTATGGGTGTGTGCTTTGGCGTCTGTTACTGACTGCCTCCTCCAAGAGCGGCCCTCTGGGTGTTGACCACCCCCTACCCCCACCGGCCTCCTTAAGTCAGGGTGCAGGAAGGCGCAATGCTAGCCTTGTGGCCACTTGCAAGAGAGGGTGCTGGAGTGCCCTTCTGTACCTTGTCCTGTTATGTTATGGGGTCTGTGTATATCCCCTGCTTTGAGCCTGGTCTCAGCTGTTCCTTTCCTTTCCTCTGTCTGACAGTCCCTGTGCCAAGTCTAAAATAAAAGCTCATCAGCCATCCATTATGTAAATATTTGATCTAGCCTGGTCTCGTCCCCCACCCCCCATGTTTGAGGGGAGTTGAAGAATTTAAGCAACTCCTCCTACCTGGCTTCTCCACTTGGGGAGGTTGGGCATCCAGCAGGGGGAGCCCAATGCCCAGGGTTGGCCCCTTCTAGGCAGCACCGGCCAGTTCTAGTCGGCCCCTCCTGCCCCCCTCTTTCCCCTCTTGGGTCCCATCCCAGTGAAACTGTGGTCAATAACCGTGGCCTCTCCCGCTCCTGCTCATATTTTTATATTTGCACTCTCGCTTCCTCCTCCTCTGGCCTGGTGAACACTTGCGGCTGCCTGGGCACTGACTTCCTGGGCAGCCAGGTCTCCTTGGCCCTTATTACCTGCCTCCAGCCCATCCGTCCATCCCTTAACTTAGGGATATGCGTGGAGTTTTCGTGAGAGATTCTGTGGCCGTCACTTTGGGCCGTGGAGTGGAGTGGCATGCACAGGGTTGAGGAATCCACAGATCCTCTCACCTAAGAGGGAAGATAGTGGCCTGGTGGTTGCCAGTATGAGACAGAAGCACAGGTCAGTTGCCTGGGGCCCAGCCTCTCGCCCCTCCCCACCCTGTGCCTCAGGGAACCTCAGGATGGCCCAAGCG
This sequence comes from Capra hircus, assembly GCF_001704415.2. Lineage (NCBI taxonomy): Eukaryota > Metazoa > Chordata > Mammalia > Artiodactyla > Bovidae > Capra > Capra hircus. The sequence continues at coordinate 38,147,270 of NC_030826.1, read as the reverse complement.
GCAGGTCCCTATGGTTTGAGTTCTCACCCTTAAAGCTGGTTGGCTTTTCCTCACTGGTTCCAGATTCTGGGCGGCCCCCTCAGAGGATGCTTGCCTCCCAGGACCGCAAGGCCCAGGCATGGCCCTCTCTCCCCACCTTCCCACTGCAGAAGGTGACTGTACTCCTTTCCTTGTTCTGAGCCTCAATTTCCCTTCCCTATTGTTGTTCATTTGCTTTGTCCTGTCTGACTTTTTGCAACCCCATGGGCTGCAGCACGCCAGGCTTCCCTTCCCTGAGCAGATAAAAATCCAGTGTGAAGGGGGCTGGGTGGTGCGGCAGCCATATGCATGGTTCTGGCCTCAGTCCCAGCTCTGCCACTAGGAACCCCTGACCCAGGTCAGCTAATGCAGCTGGAAAACTAGAAAACGGTGATAATGACAGCACCTATGATGAGAGGGTTACAGGAGGAACTTGGTGGGGTTCTCACCATAGAGCTGGCTGATTACAGACCCTCTGAGTATGAGCTGCTAACTGGGCAGAGCTGCAGTCAGCTGAAAGTCAGCTCCTCCATGGGAGGCTTTATGGACTGAATGATTGTGGGGACCCTAGAAAGTTCCGTGTGGTGGGGAGGGATAGGGAAGAGGCTTGGGGGAAGGCCATACACCTGAGCCCGCCTTCCCTCCCTCCAGTCCCTGGGCTCCCTTCCTCTTCTTCAGAGTTGCCTCTGGCCTGGGTGAGGCCAGCTAACAAAGGCCCCCTTGTATAGGTCTGTTTGTTTTGGTAATTGTCCTGAGTAACCTCCCTGGGGTGGCCCAGAAGCCTGTGAAGAGCTGACCTGGAAGCCACAGAATCACATTGTTGTCACCTTTGTCTCTTTCTGTTCCCACCATGAGCTCCAGAGATTTGGCCAATTTTTTTCCAGTTCTCAGTTCCTGGGGCTTGAGGAGGGTCTAGACCTAACGGTGTAGGGAGTAAGCTCTCTCTTCATCCTTAAACGGAAGCATGAGCTGTGGTGGAGTTCCTTCATAAAAGAGAGGAAAGAAAACCGATAGGCACTGGGCACATACCTAGGACTTCTTATGGATCATGTAATACTGACCATGTACGTGTGCTAAGTCGCTTCCGTCATGTCCGACTCTTTGCGACCCTTTGGACTGTAGCCCTCCAGGCTCCTCTGTCCCTGGGATTCTCCGGGCAAGAATCCTGGAGTGGGTCATCATGCCCTCCTCCAGGGGATCTTCCCAATCCAGGGATCGAACCTGCATCTCCTGTGACCCCTGCATTACAGGTGGATTCTTTACCGCTGAGCCACCAGGGAAGCCCTGTCCTGGCCACTGTCTGTGAAACAGATATTAGTACAGCCCCTTTTACAGAAGAGGAAGCTGAGGCTCAGAGGAGATTTTGTTTTTGCTTTTTAATGTTCCCCAAATCACCCAGCTGCTAAAGGAGAAACCAGAATTTGAATCTGGATCCCAAACTAAACCCCTGAGATTTGAGGGTCAGTCACCAGAGGTCAATGGCACCCCACTCCAGTACTCTTGCCTGGAAAATCCCATGGACGGAGGAGCCTGGTAGGCTGCAGTCCATAGGGTCGTGAAGAGTCGGACACGACTGAGCGACTTCCCTTTCACTTTTCACTTTCATGCATTGGAGAAGGAAATAGCAACCCACTCCAGTGTTCTTGCCTGGAGAATCCCAGGGACAGGATTCTGGTGGGCTTCCGTCCATGGGGTCACACAGAGTCAGACATGACTGAAGCAACTTAGCAGCAGCAGCAGCAGCAGCACCAGAGGTCTGCTCCATTCTCTTGGAGCACCTGAAGGCCTTTCTGTTGCTGAGGTATAACTAGCTCCTTCCTTTGCTCTCTCCATCTCCAGACGCTAAGATGGCTTGGTGGTGAACTTAGTGCCCCGTACTCTATCTTTTTTCACCTGAGGACCTTTCCTGATGATCAAAAGGAACAGTTTGAACACAAAGTAAAAAAGAGTAAAGTCATGAAAGACTTTACAGTAAATGTAAGACAAGAGCGTACATAGGTTCTCTGCTTTTGCAGCATTGTTTATTACAAAAAGAAACCTACAATTTTTTTCTTTTAAACAAAATTCAAGGCTCCAGGACTCATCTCTGGGGCTGATCCATCTTAAATACCAGTAGGGGTAGGAGGGCTCCTGCCAGAACTTCCCACCCCTTTTCCAAGTTTGGGCCCGAGGGACAGTGTACTTTCCCTTTGAGGGTGCATGCAGAACCTGTGGGGTCCCTGGTCCGGCCTTCTGCAGCACCTCCTAGGGAGTGCCAGGGTCCCCTCCCCCTTCGCGCCTGGGGGCAAAGTTCCAGGAAGTTTCCCACTTGAGTTAGGAGGTGAACTCAAGTTCATCATCTCCACCTCAGCTCCAAGAAACCACCCCCATCACGTGGCTTCTGGAAAGTGCACTCAGAATGGATCCAGAGAATAATCACAGGTCGAGAAAGTAGAGGGAGCAGTAATTTAAACTCACCCTTGACCCCGTGCCCCGGCAGAGGGTGAGGTCTGTCCGGATCCCTTGCTCCATTCCTTCCACGCCCACCTCCCTGCTGGCGCTGCCAGTGCTTCCAGGAGGGCTGTCCTTCCCAAGTGGGACTTTTCAACCTTGAACTGAAGTGCCTTTGTATGTGGTGGGGGAGGGCTGGAGGACCTTCCAGAAAGGCCTTCCAGAAAGCCAGAGCACATAAATACAAACCTAAAACCAGACATTTCCTGCCAGCAGGCACCAAGTCCCCCCACAGCTTCAGCTGTGGCCAAAGAGGCCAGCGTGGTGAACTCCTGTCTCAGACCCAGCTGATGGCAGGGAGCGGGAGGGTGCTAGCGTCCTCCTCGGCCCCCTTCACTGTCCTTTGCCCTCCCTGTCATCAAAGAGGTTGGGGTTCTCTGCCAATGAGGCTCGGACCTTTTTCTTCTCCTTGAAGCGGCCTGAATTGGAGACTTTGACGTGCTTGCCCTTGGTGTTCTTGTCCACAATCTTCTCCAAGCGGGTATTAAAGTTGCTGTTGGGGTTCCCACCGTCAGGCCTCGGGGGCTCCGCACCACCCTCACTCTGGGTGTAGGTGTCAGGGATCTCATACAGCACTTTGGGAGTGGATTTCTTTTTCCTCAGGAAGGTCAGCTTCCACCAACCAACTTCGGTCATGGCGTTCCCAGACCTGAAGGTGGGGCTTCCTGCAGGAGCAGGGGACGTAGAGAAAGGGATCAGTGGGGAGAAGGGGTAGGGGCCTTGGAGCAGCCCTTTCTAGTCTCCCAACCAGGCTTGAAAGAATTGAAGGTGGGCCAAGTGAACCCAGGATTCAGGTAAGCGATGCAATCCTTTCGGTGAACATGAGGAGAGAGAAGGGTCTGGGGAAGAGGCAGTCAAGAAAACATCCACGGGGAAGCCATCTGAGCCAGGTGGATGGGACAGTGGGACAGCTACACTCCGCTGCCAGACAGCTCGACACTCCAAGCCCCTTGGGGCTGCAGGAGAGTGAATGGCTTGCCAGGTCATACAGCAACTAGGCCTTGGCCACCTTCCCAAGCTCTTCCCGCTATGCCTCCAGGCTCTGCTGCCAGGAGCAGACAGGTGATCAGCTGGTATCAGACGGAAAGAAATACCCTATGCATTTTCTTTGGAATTCATTACAAAATTAAACAGTATTTGTGTGATGTTCAGAGTAATTTGGACTTCCCTGTGGGTCACCACCGAGGCTGAGGAAGCAGCTAGGGTTTTTCTAAGGGAGAGAAACATCAGGCTGGGAGTGGGAAGTCCCAAGAACTATTCCAGCCTCGTGACCTCTGGCAAGGTACATCTTTGGACCTCAGTGTCCTCAACTGTCCTTTCCAGACCTAACATTCAGCTCTAATGTTAATCCTTGCCCACAAGGTAGACATGCTTTGCAAAGTAAGACTTATTGAAGGGTGGTTCCCTTTCCCAATACAGCTTCCATAAGGACAGGAGTTCGAAGTAAACCTGAACATTTGGAAGGAAGTTTGGTGGAGCAAAGAGGTACATGTGGGGTCTGGTTATCACAGGCTGGACCCTCCATAAGGGCGCCCCATGAGAGGTGGGGCAGGGTTCTGAAATCCAAGCTTCTCCACTGACAACGTGACGTGTCCTGACACAGTAGTGGCCTCACCTTTTACTATTCCATGAAGTTGCTACCTGAGCTGGTAGAAGTTTTGGCAGATGAAGTTATCTGGACACAAGAAAAAGAGAGTATAGGCTAGAGATATTAAGATCAATGAAAGAGCAGGCAGAGTGATGAGAAATGGAAACATCTTTGGGCCTGGAGAAGTTGGTGGTCTGATTTTCAGAACTCCATGGTATTGTTGCAGGGAGAAGTCAATTCTGGCTCCATGTTGAAACTGTTTCCTTGACTTGCTTTCCATTGCTTTTGTTATTATAATCCTACATAATGGCCTGTGTCAGAGAATCCTGCCCCTCTGCCTGACTATTAAACTAAAGTGCCTTTGTTCAGAACCCTGTCCACCCATAGATGGCAGGAAGGAAGAAACTAACACATCCCCCTGCCTGAGGCTTGCCATTCTAGGAGATATTTGCAAAATTAATGGCCTTTTTACTTTGTTTCCTCCTCCCTGCCATCTCTGATCCATAAAAGAACCTGGCATTCAGACCCTGAAAAGATGGTTATTTTGAAACGTTAGTCTGACATCTTCTTGGTCAGCTGGCTTTCTGAATAAAATTGTATTCCTTGCCTCAACACCTCGTCTCTCGGATTCATTGGCCTGTCATGTAGAGAGCACAGCGAGCTTGGACTTGGTATCAGTGTGAGCTGTGCAAGTCCGGAGGAGGAGGGGGCAATAGCCGCAGCACACCTGAAAGCTAGATGATCAACCAGCCCAAGGTCAGGGAAATATATCACCTACTTTTAAAAACTGATGGTCTTAACTACATTTTCTAAAAAGACCAGAAGAAATATGACAAATGATTAATATTGGTTTTCCTTAGGTAGTAGGAATATGGGATATTTTCTTCTCTTTCTCTCTACATATATATATATGTAAAATATATAAAATATGTATATACACATATATACATATTTTAAAGTTTTATTTTATTTTTTTGATTCCCAGATTTTCCATAATGAGCCTGGAGGTTTTTTTAGAAGGGGAGCAGGTCAAATTCATAAACAATGAAAGAGGGACTTCCCTGGCAGTCCAGTGGTTAAGACTCCATGCTTCCAATGCATAGGGCATGGGTTCGATTTCTGGTCAGGAAACTAAGATCCTACATGCTGTGCGGTTCAGCCAAAAAAGTATTTAAAAAGAAAAAGAAAGAAATGAAAGCAGGATGCTGACCTAAGCTTGAAATGAACTGAGTGCCTGCATCCATGGCCTCCTTATTGTGGTTGTCCCCTGGCCCTGCATATATCCATCCGCTTGCCCAGAGCAAGGGGATTCCTCCCCACCTCTCTGTCCAGGAAGCAGATCCCACTTTGCCAGCTCTGTCCCTCAAGCTGAGCTCAAGAACCAAGAAAATCCCAAGGAGATCTAGTGCAGCTTCCACTTAGAAAGTGAAGGAGGGGTGAGTGGCCAGGTAAATACGTTCAGGGCGCCCTGGAGAGGTGAGTGCACCAAGGAGACAGCCTGAGAGTTTGCTTTGGCAGCCTGCCCCACCTGGGCTTAGCACAGCCTTGCACAGAACTTGGTGTTCCAGAATAGGTTTCTGGAAGGAGCCTTGAGGAGGGCCAGGAAGGAGGGACAGGGTGCTTGCTTGGCCTATGGGTGCCCCAGTCACCTGGTCTGGGGCAAAGCCCACAACCCCACCTCGGCCCATCTGGGACTGCTAAGGAACTTGGGGAATGGAGGAGTCAGCTCCTGAAACAACAGTAACCACCAAACTGCCTTGCTCTATGAGAGTACCCTCTGCCTGGGCCACTTAAAATATACCACTTTAACAGGTCTTTGAACTTGGCATACATGGGTCTTAACTCTCCTTGGAGTAAAGGGAGCTACTTGTCAGAAAACCACAGAAAGAGGTCAGAGTGGCCCTTGGGCCCTGCCCTGGAGCCTCCACCACAGCGCCAAAGTATTAGTGCCCTTGGCTCCTGGCCTTGAATTCTGGTCTCTCCAAAATGCTTTCTGCTAGGCCTTGCTGTCCCTTCTGTCCAGGAGGACAAACCAGTAGGCAGATGTTTAGCCCTTTAACCAAGGCTAATCTACGGAAATCTGAATTTGCAGAACAGATAAACTAGAGGAGTATTCTTTGTTTTTCAAAACAAGGGGGCTACCTCAAAATCGTGTAAAATCTGATTTGTTTAGAAATAGTGACACAACAGTCAACTTCCCTGGCATCCAAAGTTGCAAAAAGCCAGAGGCCAACAGCCACATGCCCACGCGTAGTCACAGGAGGCTAGAGGGACCTGGGGGAGGGGAAGTACTTGGAATTTTGAACAGACTCAGCAGTTGGTGATATACCTGCTTCTGTAGGGCCTGAGCAGGTGCACTGAGGGCAAGGCCCTTGCCCCAGGGCCTTGCAATCCATCAGATGATAGAAATCAGCCCTGAAGATGCAAGTTACACCTCCACCGTTTGCACAGCTTGGGAATCCACAAGGGCCTCACAGGATATCCTGCCACCCCCTGCCTATGGTGGTTAGCACCCTGGCATGCATGTGGGCACCCCAGGACAGCTCCCACCATGCCAGCTGGGTTCTGTGAACTGCCCTAAGTGCCTTGCCCAGACAGGGTTGGGCTCCTTCTGAGCTGGAACAAGTTAACCATTGACTGGGGTGGAGGTGGAAGGCTGGAGGGGGGGTTAAAGGGGCGAGTCGGCTTCCTGCAGTAAGACAAAACTCAGAACCTCTATTCCTTGCATCTCTGCCTGGCCCCTGTGGTACTTCTCCACTCTGCGTGACACTCAGGTACCCTGGAGAGGACAGGGATATATTCCTACCAAACAGCCAGAAACATCCTCCAGTGGAGGAGGAGGTAGCAGGTGGTAAGCTCCTGTCCAGCAAGAGTTAATAGATCACTGCTCTGGAGTAAAACTTTCCCAGAAGGAGCTCTGTTGGAGGCCTGGATTGACTCCAAGAATCCAGTGGGATGAGTTGAGCCCTGCCTGCCCACCTAGAGATGGGAGCCGACATGCCTGGTCCCCCTTTCCAGCTGGGCGTATCAGCCGTGGAAGCAGAACTGAGCCCCCAGACAGAGGCCCATGCCGTGGTTTCCCCTCCCGCCCACCCTCTGCCGATACCTGTGAGCCCGACTGCTGGGAGGCTGGAGGCGAGAGCTTCCCTAGAGAAGGAGCTGAGTGCAGGAGCTGCGACCCGGGAGACTGGGGGAGGTGGGGATGCCTCCGGACTGCCGTGCCAGGCAAGGCTCAGTCTGGGAGAGCTGGGTAGGAGCAGCTGTGCAGCAGGTGCGGAGAAACAGGTGCAGGAGCCCTACCTGCTCCGCTGTGGCCAGGAGTCAAGGTGAACCTGAAACCCAGCCCCTCCCGGCTAAGTAAACAGGCCGGCTCAGCTGATGAATATTCATTACCCCAGAAATCCAATCCCAGCGCCCCTGCACCCACCCAGAAGACAGGGTCCTCCAGGGACCGCCTGGCCAGGAAGAGGAAACCCCAAGGGAAGTCAGGGGTGGGGAGAGCCCGGGAGCCTCTTGCCTCAGCCTGCCACTCTCGGGCGCCTGTTTGCACCCCCAGCCATAACTGAGGTCATCCCTACCTGTTTCATGCCCCAGGGAGGCCAGACCCCTCTCCAGCATGAAGTGCCACCTGGACATTACCCCAGGCACAATCCAGAAAGGGTTAAGGGCCGCTGCTCCCGGCGGGAGAAACGGGTGCACCCAGCTCCTTTGAACTCAAGAGTCGAAACCAGTCCCTGGTCAAACTGGTTGGCAGACCGGTTCCCAGGCTGCCTGCTTCCACCCCAGGCCTCAGGCGGGTGCTGGGTGGGAGGCTGCGGTTCCCTCCTGACCTGAAGGCTTTTCCTCAAGTTCTCCCTAGAAGGGGGTTGAGTGGCACCAGCTCCTCCTTAGGCCATGTTCTCCAGACCCATCACAACCTCAAGTGTCTACACCCACTCCTCCCTCACTTAGAAGCAGTCTTCAAAGACCTTGAAACTCTGCCTTCTGCCATGGACTGTGTCCCATTCCAGGACCGAGGAGATCTGGAGGTGGGGGTGGGGTGGGGGGTGGGCACTGGATAGAGGAAAAGCGTACAATTCCCCCATCCTTGGCACTCCCTCCAAGTTATATTCTAAATTCTAATTAACCAGCTCTCAAACCTGCCCACACCTTCAGCACTGAGTCTACATGGTTCAGCTTCTCAAGGCCTCTTGAGTTCATGTTTGCCTCCATCCTAAACAGCCCCTGTGTCCCTGGACCTCAGGTGGACAGTCCTGCAGAGGCTCCCCATGGCCCATAGTGGAACCCACTTGGCCTGGCCCTCCTAGTATGCACTTTCTCTTCCAAACTCTCCCTGAACGTGCACACAAGGCCTTTCTCTGCATACCTTCCTTGGTATGGAAGCTAAGAGGATGAGATTAGGAATGGTCTCCCCACCCTCTGAGTAAACCAAGACAAACTCCTATTCATCCTTCAAGGCCTAAATTATTATGCCCCCTACTCCCCCGAGAATTGTCTTACTCCTACTGGGCTTACTCACATGCTTCTATTTAACATGCCATATATCATGATTGATTAAATGTGTACATACACACATATACATATATAGTAATGTAACGATCCAGTCACGTATTTGCCTCTCTTAGAGAATGGTAGCTCCTTGAGAGAAATATCCTATGATATCCCTTATGTGTAGAATCTGAAAAGAAATGAAATAAATGAACTTATTTACAGAACAGACTCACAGACTCAGAGAAGGAAGAGGATGAGGAAAAAGGATAATTAGGGAGTTTGGATCAACATGTACACCATATTTATTTTAAATGGATAACCAATAAGGACCTATTGTATAGCACAGGGAACCCTGCTCAAGGTGATGTGGTAGCCTGGATGAGAGAGAAGTTTGGGGGAGAATGGATACATGTATATATATTAGTGATTAGTTAGTGAAGTCGCTCAGTCGTGTCTGACTCTTTGCGACCCCTCGGACTGTATATATATGATTGAGTTCCTTTGCTGTCCACCAGAAACTGTTACAACATTGTTAGTCAGTTATACCCCAATATAAAATAAAAAGTTAAAAAAAAATGTTAGCTCCTTGAGCCCAGTCTGTCACTGATACAGACCTGGCATATAGTTAGTACTTAATGCAAACTTTAAAATACAAATAAGAAATATAAATATTGTCTTTAAGAAATTCTTAACGCAGCCACTTGTCCCAGGTAAATGTGAGAGAAAACCCGTTTATTTCACTTCTGGCGGTTTCAGCTACAGCACACTTGCTGACGTGTTATCAGCTCCCTGGGGATCTATGAGAATTAAGGATATTGTTTTGTAAGGTTCTCCTGGCTCTCGTGAGAGGTATACACAGCTGTCCCAGGAAGATTTCCAGATCTGTCACTTTCTCTGAAAGCCTGGTGGAGAGTCAGGGTCCAGTCCAGAAGGTACCGAAGAGGCTAAAAACTTAACTGAGGTCTTGGGAAAATAGTAGAAGGATGATGGGATGAGCACTAGCTTGGGGACTGTAACCAAGGGTCAGGACACTGTCCATCTGTACGGGAGGAAGGGGCTTGTGCTGAAAACACTCACTCCCTTCCCCCCTCTCACCCCACACCACTCTGCTTCAAAACCTAGGCCTTTCTGATGTATGCAATCCAGAGGGGGCAGAATTCTGTTTTCTCAGCTCCACTCTGGAGGAGGCACCCCAGTGGGTGGGATTTAAGTGGATGCCTACGTGACCTGCCCTTCAGAGAAGGCCAGCAGGGCCAGGTACAGGAGCAGAAGCCCGCCCCAGCTCCCCATCCTAGGAGGGACCAACCTGGGAAGTTAGGCCCAACCCCTGACCTTTGGTAGGTTTATTTCTGGGAGGAGCAGGGTTGGGAGGGAAGTTTGAGATAAGGCTATAAACTATGAATATCCCTTAAACAGATCACCCCCACAAGGCTGCTGTATTGTTTTCTAGAATTTTCCACCTTTTAACACACCTTCTCAAAACTAGGTTCAAGTGTGATATTTCAAATACAAACACGAAATGTGCAAGTTTTCAGAAATGTGTCCTTGTTGGCTAAAGCAAGTTAAAATACACCTAAGGGAGTCTCCAGGACCTGGGTGCCCTTTTAGACATGCAGCCATGGGGCCCCATTGGGTTGCAGATCTAATCTGGCCCAAAAGATCATTCCTAGTTTATTGACCTCTACCCAGGGAGTAGAGCTAGACTCCAGGGATATTTATTTCCCAAAGTAGGGAGAAGGGAGGGCCTACCATCCTCCTCAGCACTCCCCTTCCTCTGGAAGGCCAAAAGATGAGAGAGTCTGGGGGTGACCAGCCTGGTTGAGGGCCAAGTGGGGCAAGGCCACAGACTGGTCTCCAGAAGCTATACCAGGTACAGCCGGGAAGAGGGCAGAGCAGGTCTGGGGTGGGTATTGAGGTTGCCACTGAAGGGGCTGCCGTTGCTCTCCTTCAAGGAGACCTCAGTGGGCAGTGGGAGTATGAGCAGCCAGTAATCATGCGGACTGTGCGAATACTTAGAGCTCTGAATCCTCATTGCACTCTAAGATAGAGCCTCTGAGTGGGTTCACCAACTTGCATCCCCACCAGCAATTTTCCTATTACTCTTTGTATTAGTTCCTTGTGGCTGCTGTAACACATTACAACAGACTCGATGGATTTAAACAACAGAAATGTATTCTCTCACAGTTCTGGAGGTCAGAATTCCAAAATCAGTTTCACTGGCCAAGACGAAGGTCTTAGCAGGGTCATGATCATTCTCGAGTCTCCAGGGACAATTCGTTCCTTGCCTCCTCCAGCTTCTGGTGCCTGTAGGCATTCCCTGGCTTGCGGCCACATTACTCCCCTCTCTGTCTCCTTCATCCTCACGTCACCTTCCCCTCTTTCATGTTGTCTAATCTCTCTCTCTCTCTCTTTTATAAGAATACTTGGGAGAGGGACTTCCCTGGTGGCCCAGTGGTTAAGAATCCACTGGCTATTGCAGAGGACACAGGTTGGATTCCCAGATTCCCATGAAGCAACTAAGTCTGCGTGCCACACCTACTGAAGCCCAGACCCTAGAGCCCATTCTCCGAAACAAGAGAAGCCACCACAATGAGAAGCCTGTGCATCAGTAGCCCCTGATTGCTGAAACTAGAGAAAGCCTAGGGGCAGCAATAAAGACCTAGCACAGCCAAAAATAAATTAAAAAAAAAAGAATACTCGGGAGAGTATGTAGGGTCCACCCAGACGATCCAGGATGATCTTACTTAATCACCTCTGCAAAGCCTCTTTTTCAAACCAAGTCATATCCACAGGTTCCAGTGATTTGATGTGGACATCTCGGCGGGGGTGAGGGTGGGGGGCGGACTGGAAGATGGCTTTTTTTGTCCTACCACACTCTTCATTTTGACCATTTCTGTACTGTCAGACTGTGGCAGTGAGTGTGCCAACCAGAATACCCTGCAAGGAAGGACTTACTGCCTTCCTCAGCTGCTGGCCTCCAGCTGTCAGCTCTTTCAGGGTCCACCTCAGCTGCAGAGAGCATCTCTCCCAAGGGCCTGCCCTTCTAGAGATGTAAGGTCCAGCCATTTCAGCCCCATGAAGGACATGCAGAGGGGCCGTATTCACTTCACCAAACTGACAAGTTCTGCAAGGCCTGCGTTACAGCTGAATTTCTCTCTCTGCCCAGTCCTACTTATGTCTGGTTCCTCTACACAGGAAGTGATCCCTAGTAAGCATCTTGCTCCCTAAACTTCACCTACTCTGAAGAACACAACCCAGGACAGAGATATTAACATTTTTGCCAATGCGACGGAAGTGAAGTAATCATTTTTGTGTCTTATATATTTACTTTTCCCTAGAGCTCTGGATTGCGGCTTCCGGGTGGCTCTAGTGTAAAGAACCTGCCTGCCAATGCAGAAGACATAAGAGATGTGGGTTCGATCCCTGGGTCAGGAAGATCTCCTGGAGGAGGGCATGACAACTCACTCTGGTATTCTTGCCTGGAAAATTCCATGGACAGAGGAGCCTGGCAGGCTACAGTCCATGGGTTTGCAAAGAGTCAAACACAACTGAAGCAACTTAGCACGCTCTACTGCACTGGATTGAATAGTGTCCCCCAAACTCAGGTCCACCTGGAATCCGAAGTGTGACTGTATTTGAAATAGGGTGTTTGGTGATGTAATTAGTTAAGCTGAGAACATACTAGATTAGGGTGGGCCTTAAATCCAAGGCCTCATGTCCTTACAGGAGGAGAGACATGAAGGGAGACGCCATGCGATAACAAGAGCAGCGGATGAAGTGATGCAGCTGCCACTCAAGGAACAGCGAGGGTTGTCTGCAGCCACCAGAAGCTGAGTGAGCGGCAGGAACAGATTGTCCCTCAGAGCCTGTGGACAGAATCAGCCTTGCTGACACCTCGATGTTAGACTTCTGGCCTCCAGAACTGTGAGAGAATACATTTCTAATTTATTTAAAATTTTTTTATTTTATTTTATCCATTTATTTTTAGCTGCACTGGGTCCTCACCACTTTTTTCAGGCTTTCGCAGTTGCAATGAGCTGAGGCGGTGCCCAGGCTTCCCGTTGCGGTGACTTCTCTTGTTGTGGAGCTTGGATTCCAGGCACACGGCTTCAGTAGCTGCAGCGTGAGGGCTCGGTAGTTGCAGTTCACGGGTTCCAGAGCGTGGGTTCAGTAGTCATGGCGCATGGGGGCTTAGTTGCTCCAAGGCATGTAGAGTCTTCCAAACAGGGGATCAAACCCACGTCCCCTGCGTTGGCAGGCAGATTCTTAACACTGGACCACCAGGGAAGTCCTTATTCTATTTTTCAATATTTACTTATTTATTTATTTGGCTGTGCTGGGTCTTAGTTGCGTCATGCAGTATTTTTAGTTTCAGCATGTGGGATCTAGTTCCCTGAACAAAGATTGAGCCCGAGGCCCCTGCACTGGGAGCCCAGAGTCTTAGCCCTGGAATACCAGGGAAGTCCCATTTTTATTATTTTAAAGCACCTTAAGTGCGGTGTAGTGCTCAGTCGTGTCTGACTCTTCGGGACCCCATGGACTGTAGCCCACCAGGCTCCTCTGTCCACAGGGATTCTCCAGGAATACTGGAGTGGGTTGCCATGCCCACCTCCAGGGGATCTTCCCAACCTGAGGATCAAACCCAGGTCTTCTGCATTACAGGTGGATCTTTTTACCATCTGAGCCACCAGGGAAGCCCATTAAAGCACCTGCTTGGTGATAAGTTGTTACAGCAGCCCCAGTTAACCATACAGGGAGTTTCTAGTAAGACTGAGAGTCTTTTCACACATGTATTGGCCATTTGGGTTTCCTGTTCTCTAAAAAGATCCTTTTGCAACACAGAAAAATGTCTCCACCTGCCCACTGTTGTCCTTCTAGCACTAAAATAATACAACTGCTTTTATGGATTCTTGGGCTCTTTGCACAACTCTATAGCTTGACAGATATCGGCTGCCTATTAGTTGGGAAATCTGATCTACAGGATAAAATTTCAACCCTTCGTCAGGGACCTGAGTTTTCCTCATGGTCTCATCTTGCCAGTCTCTTCAACCTGATTTCTCTTCCCATGAATATCCCACAACAGACTTCTTGTGGAACAGCCATGCTGTCTCTCACCTATGTGCTTTATCCATGTTACTTACTTCCTCTTCCTAGAATGACACCCATCACTTACATGCCTCTCCTCCCTCCTCTCCCTCCTCCCACAGTTCGTTCCCATCCTACCAGACTCAGCTCAAGTATTACTTCTCCCAGGAGTCTGCTCTGACGGTTTTCCATCCCCATCTCATGCCTTTACCCCACCAGTTAAGAGGGATACTCCCCCTTTTCTGTTTCTTTAACCCTCTAAGCATCCCTCTTATTTTGTCTGTATGGATTTTTTTAAGCACTTACTATGCATGAGCACAGAGTTAGGCTCTGGATGTGCTGTTATGGAATTTAGAATGTGGTGGGCCTCTCACATATCATACAGTCATTTCCTTGGAGGGCTGAGACCATGTCTTATGTTAAGGTCTCCAACACATTGGCAAATGTATTCAGTCACTCAGTCACATCTGACTCTTTGTGACCCCATGGACTGTAGTCCTCCAGGGTCCTCTGTCCATGGCATTTTCCAGGCAAGAATACTGGAGTGAGTTGCCATTTCCTACTCCAGGGGATCTTCTGATCCAGGGACTGAACCCACGTCTCCTGACACTCTTGCATTGACAGGCAGATTCTTTACCACGGAGCCACCTGGAAGGCCCACCTTGGCAAATAGTGCTTGACAAATAGAGGGTAACTAACATTGAACAGAATGGGAAGAGAGGCTAAAGAGGTGAGAGGTGTGGCAATGGGCTTGGTTTTCCTCCCCGTGAAAGAGCAGATTCCCTCCACCTGCCATGATGGGGATGAAGAAACCATGGAACGCAGGGGCAATCCTCAGAAGATGACACCTTGAACCCAATTCATGAAACTCCCCGGTGAGTTGTTTTCCCTTAGACGACTAACAAAGGTGAAGGGAAGGAGAGGGCATGGTGGCCAGGGTTTATCATGGGTCCCAGAGCACCACCCAGCTGACTGGCACCTCATGGGCCTTCTGGCTTATGCTTAGCTTATGAAGCTAACCAGCCCTAATATCTTTGCCTCAAATTCCTCCCTCGAGCTCCAAGTGACTCCAAGTCCTGAGCTGTAGGGGGAGGGTTGAAGGAAAGAACTGGGGCATGCATAGCCCTCCCTCCAGGCCGAGTGATCATGGTCCCCGCTCACCGCTAAATACCTCCCTGCACCAGCTGCATCTTCTCTCCTTCCTCCACAAGCATCCATTAAGCCCCTGACACTCAGGGGCTGGGGTCCCAGAGATGAACAGGCCTGCACTCCCTGCCCACAAGGTGCTCACTGACTAGCTAGGGAGACAGACTGCAAAGACCAACCCAGAGACTACACTGCAACCAGCAAGAGGCCAGCTGAGAATGCTGAGTTTTCAGAGCCTTCAGCCCAGCAGGCAGACACACACACACACACACACACACACACACACACACACACACACACATGCGCAGAGCACAGTCAGTGTTGCTGTGAGCAAACACACATAAGACATGGACCATAAAGTCATAAACATAGGGTAGATAAAATAAATGGATTATTTGAATGTCAAGGGTAAACCTTCCTTTTATAGATATTGCAAGAACATGTGCAATGGACCTTCTTGCCCAGAATGGGGCGTGGTAAGAAAGAACTTTGGTAAAGGCCAGGAATTGCCAAGGTGGGGGTGCTGACTGTCTGACACAACATCAGGGTAGAAAGTGGGAATTGGGCCGAAGAGGAGGGAGGAAGAGGTCTGCGGCTGTAGTGGCCCAGCTGTGTGAATGCAGCAGGCAGGGCTGCCAGAGAGGCCACATCCCACGGAGAACAAGAATGCGGGCTGGGGAGCCAGACAGGCCTGAGTTTGGATCCCAGCCTCACCAACTACCAGCTCTATGATCTTGGACAAGTTACTTAATTACCTGAGCTTTGGCTCCCTTGCCTTTAAAACTTGGCTAATAACAGTACCAGATTATAAGGTTGTTTGGAAGGATCAAATTAGATAAGGCTTGTAAAACATCTAGATCTACACTGGCGCTCGGCACAGACTACCACTTAATAAGCAAGCTAACAACAAAGGAGGGCAAGGCAGCCTGCATACACAGCACCCCGGGGCCCTGTGCTTTCCTGTCTAAAGCCTCCACAGGCCTCCTGTCTTCTTCCTCACCTTCCTAAGTGCTACCCCTCCCCCGACAGCACCCCACCTGCTAAATCAGCAAAGAATTGAGATTCACCGTCAGAGCCTTTCACAGCCTCTCTCTGCCACTTTCCAGAGGATGGGAGCCCCAAGGATCTCGATGCCCTAGAGGCCAGACGACTTGTGTGCTTACCTGCCCATTGGCCCTGAGCCTCTCGATGGCCTCAGAAAAGGACAAACAGTGCAGATACTGCACAAAATCCGGACCCCTACGCTCTCTGGGGCCACCACCCTGACGCTAGCACTCGGCCAGAGCTGTTCTCAAACACCCTTCTTTCCGCATGAGTCACCTGGGGTGCTGCAAGTGGGTGGGGGTGAAGTGCTGGTGGTCTCTGCCTCCACCACCTTACCAGGGCTGGGCCTTCCAGACTCATCCTGCCCCCTGCCCTGCCCTGCCCTGCCTGTTGGTTCAAGGAGGAGAGATGCACCTTGAGGGTGGGGCAGGGCCATGCTTCTTGGGATGTCCCAGGGAGCTAGGAACACATAGTTGGAACCCAGTAAGTTTGTTTAATCATGGGGAAGCTCCAGCCATTCCTATAGCCTGAGTCAGGATTCTACGATGGGAGCCAAATTCCCATGAGAGAGCCCTGAAGAGGCTCTTAGTTCTGCCCTATGAGCCATTTTTATGGAAGACTTTCAACTCCTTCTATAACAATAATGATTAATGTTTCATAGACACACACAGAGTTTGCAAATAATGAGAAAAACAAATCTATGAAAGTATGTTGTAAACTATAAAGAGTTACATACATCTAGTGGGTTTGTTTATTTAAGCTTGTAAATAGAAATACCCTGAGATGGTCAGGATGTTTTATCTCCATGTGGAGGAAACTGTGGCTAGCAGAGAGCTTATCGAAATGGTCCAAGATTTCACTGGTCAGGAATCTAGGTCTTCTCACTGCCCTATCACATCACACAGTTCAATAAAAAATTTACTAAGCCCCAAGTGATGTGCTGGGCAGAGGTGGTAGGGGAGGTTGGTCGCTTAAAATGACTCAGGCAGAGCCTCCTGGAGGAGCTAACAACCTGGAAGGGGAAGGGTGCAAAATGGCACATCCAGTCTTGTGAGATCCCCTGCCCACCCTCTCTCCTCTGCACTTCTGGACCCATCTCATGCTCTCCCTCAGCTTCAGCCACAACCTGGATGCACATGAGTCAGCCTACAGCTCTCCAAAGCTGTATCTCCAGCCCCCTGAATTCCAGAGCTGCAGACCCAAGTGCCTCTTGCACACTTCTCACAGGGGAGTCTCCCTGGGCCACCAGCCCCACAGGTTCAAAGCTGAGATGCCCTCCTCCTCACCCCCTGCAGGATGCTCAGTATCCTGCATCCCTGAATTAGGTGGGGCACTCCCACTCAACCACCTATGCGTCACCCTGTTGTCCCACTCCCCACCCACACAGCCAACCAACTGCCAAGTCCTGTCCATTTTCCTCCAAACCATCTTTGAAATCCAGTCCTTCTCTTCCTCCTCATGTCTCTGTGTCAGGTCAAGCTCTAACTCTTGCATAATAACCTTTTAACAGTCTCCTTGCCTTCAGCCTTACCTCCCACGAATCCATCAGTCTCTGCAGTCAGTTTGTACAGGTCCCTCTTTGCCTCAATCCTCAAAGCCTTGAAACCCTCCAGTGGTTCCTCTCTCCCTGCAGGGGTGAAGTCCAAGTTCCTTCCTGAGATGATATGATATGATACCACCCTTCCTCCTTTACAGTCCCTTCTCCAGCCACCCTCTGCCTCAAACAAATCACAGCACAGAATCTGGTCTGTCTGAAGGGCCGGCTTCATAAGTGTGAGACCTATGCAGTTTATATAGATATTTATTTATTTGGTTGCACTGGGTCTTTGTTGCTGCCCACAGGCTTTCTCTAGCTTCAAAGAGTGGTGGCTACTCTCTCCAGTTGTGGTGCAGGGGCTTCTCAATGTGGTAGCTTCTCTTGTTGCGAAGCTCAGGCTCTAGGCTCACAGGCTCAGTAGTTGTGGCTCCTGGGCTCTAGAGCATGGGCCCAGTAATTGTGACACACAGGTTAGTTGCTCCGAGGCATGTGGCATCTTCCCAGACCAGGGATCAAATCCAGGTCCCCTGCAGTGTCAAGTGGATTCCTATCTACTGCACCATCAAGGAAGTCCAGTTCATATATTTTAACAAGGGCATTTTAATTATACACGGGACTCCTGTAGTTATCTTGCTAGTCTTTCCCGCCCGTTTTTCCCTGCACCTCGTTGCAAAGCCTGCAAAGCTTTGTACAGTCTACTCCACCCGGAACACCACTCCCACATCTCCCTCTTTCTGCAGCTCTTCTTTTAACACTCAATTTAGGTGCTTTTTGGGATGCCTCCTGTGACCCTCCTCCCTCCCCATCCCTGCCCTAATCAAATAACACGTAGCAGGTGTTCAACACTTGTCTATTACATAAATTCAGTGAGAAGGTAATGTGCCACAAAAGACTTTTAAACCATGATCCACGGTAAAGAGAGGCAAGTAGGGCGTTTCTAAAAAGACTCTTCTTGAGAGTCTCTTGGACTGCAAGGAGATCAAACCAGTCAATCCTAAAGGAAGTCAACCCTGACTATTCACTGGAAGGACTGATGCTGAAGCTGAAGCTTCAATACTTTGGCCACCTGATGCGAAGAGTTGACTCATTGGAAAAGACCTTGATGCTAGGAAATATTGGGGGCAGGAGGAGAAGGGGGCGACAGAGGATGAGATGGTTGGATGGCATCACCGACTCAATGGACATGAGTCTGAGAAAACTCCGGGGGATGGTTTACGACAGGGAAGCCTGGAGTGCTCCTATTCATGGGGTCGCAAAGAGTCGGATACGACTGAGCGTATCTAAACAACATCAAGTTATGGGCAGCATTATCACCATCTTCTACCCCACAAAGAACCACAATGCACTGGAATGTTTTCCTCTGGAATTGCATTTCTACTCTTGTATTCAAAATTTTTTCCCACTTATGTTCAAAATAAAACAATGACATCATTAAAAAAAGAAATAAATAAACAACATCAAGGACCTCTAGGTTCCTCAGTAGGCGCTAGGACCCTGTCGGCAGACTCGTACGCAGAGGGCTGCGCGCCTGTCTGGCCGGGAGCGACTGGGACCAGCTCCAGGGCGCCACCTGCCGGGATTCTGCCGCCTCTGCAGCCCTTTCCTGGCGCCCCGGCTCCTGCCAGGTCTTGAGCCCGCCTCGCGTCTCCCATTGGCTGGCTCCTCTTCTCCCGCCCTTCCCGGGCTCAGCCACTCGGAACCCCGGCGTGGGTGGGGCTTGAGGCCTGGGATGGAGCGCGCTTCCCGATTGGCTCTGAGGAAGGCGGTGACGTGGCCCGAGAAGACCCGTCTGTGCCTAACCCGAGGCTCAGCCACAACAGCCCGGGATTAGTGGTAGGCGGGGCGTGGCCCGGTCGGAGGCCGGAAACGGAAGTGGAGGAAAGATGCAGGTGGGGGAACAGCAGCTGGGGAAATGGGGGGCTGCCCTGGGGCCCCTGGGCTGAGTTCAGCCTGTCCTTTCCTGACATGCTTCCTCAGGCTCTCTCCGGGGGCGCCCTCCCCGGCCCGTTGTGCTGGCCCCGCAGGGTGGCGGTTGGGGCGATGAAGTGAGCGCTCGAGCGGCTTGTCCGCTCGCAGCACTCACGCACCTTTCCCCGCCGTGTTTCCCGCCAGGACCATCAGCACGTGCCCATCGACATCCAGACCAGCAAGCTACTCGGTAGGAGGGGAGCCCCCGCTCACCTAGCTGTCAAGGGGAGACCTGGCCCCCTGGCCCTCTGTCACCAACAGCGGACCCGCCGACCACTCGCTCTGTTCTGTGCTCCCATCTGTGTCTGGACCTGCCTCACTAAAAGGAGCGGGAATGAACCATGCATAGAGTCTATACTTGACCTGTGTTTTCTATTTAAACGTATATAACATGTTGTCAATCATATATTTCAGGGACAGAGGAGAGTTGAAGGCTTACCTTAAAGATGATCAGCTGCTGAATGGCAGATCTGAAGTTAGAACCTAAGTCTGTCAGGTTCCAGTACTGTATTACGCTGGGAAAAAAAACCTTTCTTCCTTTTTATTTTTTCCTTTGACTTTAGGAGGAAGAGGCACGTAGGTCCAGTTGAAAAGAAAACCTTTTAATGGCCAGACCATCTCCCTGCTGTCTGTATCGCGTCTATATACCTTCTCTCTAGTTCAGAGCCAGGGAAGGGCCTCTTCACTCTGACCCCTCTAGGGCGATGCACAGCTCCTGGATTTTTAAATGGTCTTTGAATTAATTGTTTTGATGCCAGTTGTGTCATTAAGATGACATCTGTTTGATTGTGTCGTCCCTTTGCTTCTACTTCTGTGACATCTACATAATTTTTGTTTTTGGAGATTTTAGTGGAGTGCAGCAATGGGGAGATAACTGATAACTAGTGTGGGCTCCCAGCATTTGACCAGTTAGCAGATTTCTTAACAAGGGCAAGGTGGCCACTTAGTGAGCGTCTTTAACTTCATTTTGGATTTGTCCCAGCTCTTCAGGACCTGTACACTCTTGATGTATATGCTTGTTATTGGTCCTGAAAAGGACCGGTAAAAACCCAACCATTTATTGAGGGTTTATTCTATACCAAGTGCTGTTTTATGGGCTTAACATTATGAAAATGAAGATCACTACAATTCATTGAGCCCTTGCCATGCACCAGGCACGATGTTCAGTGTTCTACCGTTTGTACTCAGTATATTTATCATCCCCATTTTACATGTAGAGAAACTGAGGCACAGAGAGGTTGAGAGACTTGCCCAAGAAAGTTGGTAATTAGAACCAGGACCAGCTGACCACAAAGTCTAGGTCTTAGCTCTCTCCTATGAGGAAATGTACATGGCTCTCATCCACCTATACCCTCAACTAAAAACAGATCTGGCCCAGAATCCAGGAGATCAGTCACACTGGTATCCATGTGTGCAGGGTGGTGCTTCGCTGGTAAGAGTAGACCAGTGTTATTTAGTCCTTAGGGGCTTTGCAGTTGTTCATTCATCTGGTATTTGGTGTAACTGTCTTGTGTTTTTCATTGTCATGGTTAATCCCAGCCCTGAGAAAATAGAAATTGAATGGCATCCTCTGTCAGTAAGAAAGATATAATTATCCATGGGAGCAAAAATATCATGGAGAATTTAGAGTGGTCCAAAGTGTCACTTTGATGTCAGGACCAATTGATAGCTTTCCTTTATCCTGTGTTGAGGCAGTTACTTTATAAAGTCACATTGTGGATAAAGTTAGGTTGCTGGAATCTGTTTAGCCCCAAGCATCCCTTTGAGCCTGTCTTCATTCCCATCTTCCCGTGACCCCCACACCTTAACCATATGAGTACAACTTTTAGCCAATGCCTTAGCATATTTCACTTGAATCAGTGATGCAGTTTTGGCCATGGGAATGCTATGATTTGGGTTTCTGCTATAGACTGGCTGGTAGACAGAAGGCACTGCAACCTGAAATGGCAGAGTCTAGTATTGACCATCCGAGAGAAGATCAATGCCGCCATCCAGGACATGCCAGAGAGCCAAGAGATCGCCCAGCTGCTCTCTGGATCCTGTGAGTGCTTCGGGGCTGCATTACTGGACCCCCGTCTTTCTTGGGGTGGTATATATCTGCTGAGCTGTTCCCCTTTCTTTAGTCGTAGGACTGACCTCTAAAGAAAGAGAGGCTTTTATTTGGGGTATAGAGGCTGGTTTATTTCAACACAAAATGATGAAGGGGAGAGCTGTGCCCTCTAAAGTTACTGGCATATACATGAGTCAGCCATATGCGGTGGCCGCAGTGGTGGGTTAGAGACTGTTATTTCCAAAGTCTTTGTTTTTCTTTGCTTTGCAGACATTCACTACTTCCACTGCCTAAGAATTGTGGAGCTTCTCAAAGGCACTGAAGCCTCCACAAAAAATATTTTCGGCCGGTACTCTTCACAGCGAATGAAGGCAAGTATGGGTGACGGTGGTAACGCGCAGCTGGAGGCATCCAGTCCAGGGGGTCAGAGGCTGTCTGGTCTCGCTGAGGATCCATTGGAGATGCCCCCATGGAATATTTCCTCAGCTTTCTCTCTGTCCCCGTAGTTTATGCCAAAAGTAGATCCTGAAAGTGGAAGTATCAGTCGCTCAGTCATGTCCAACTCCTTGTGTCCCTACCCCTGGGTTTCCATTTGCTTTGGGAATCACTCTTTGGCACCATACTCTTGAAGTGGGTGGTCCAGCCAGCATTATGAAGGAGGATGAGGATGCAGAGACTGGGAGAGTGTCCCCTGTTGGGCGATTGAGCTGGGATGTGGCTGCTCTCCTGGCTCACTTCCTGTTTCTTTTCTTAGGATTGGCAGGAGATCGTAGCCCTATATGAGAAGGACAACACCTACCTAGGTAAGGGGCCCAACCTGGGAGTCCCAGTGTCCACGGGGAGGCTCCCTCCTCGAATTTGGAGACACTGGGCTTCTAGGAGGTACAGTTCATGTGGGGAGAGAGGCTGGTGTGTAGATATTTGTGAGGTGGGAAAATAAATTTCAATGAGTGTTGGGAGGAGGATGACCACCAGGCAGGTTGTGGGCGTTTGGATGGGTGCTTATGGGTCTTCTGCCGGTCACCTCTTGATGACTAGCTCCCCCGGCAACCCTCTGCTCCACTGGGCAGAAGAGGCACAGGCTGACCTGGGGCCTGTATCAAGTGCCTGAGAGAATAACTAAAAGGCTGACTGTAGTTTGGGTTGTATTTGCTAACAGTGTAAATAATTATAATAGCTAATATTGACCAAATATTAATACTTACTAAATACAAGGAATTATACTTGAGTTTTATATGAATTCTCTTAATTCTCATGATAAATATTACTACCTCTGTTTAATAGTTGAGGACTGGATTGGAGAGGTTAAATGACTGTCCTCGGTTCCACAGCCAGGAAGGGGAGGAGCTGGGAGGTCAACCCCCATGCTCTTAGCCACCAGGCCAGGGTATATTTGCACATGTCCTTGGGGCGTGCCTGCCTTAGGTCTGGGGGTCTGGAGTGAACTTCCTGCGCCCATCTTTCTCAGTGGAACTCTCCAGCCTCCTGGTTCGGAACGTCAACTATGAGATCCCCTCCCTGAAGAAGCAGATCACCAAGTGCCAGCAGCTGCAGCAGGAATACAGCCGCAAGGAGGAAGAGGGCCAGGCGGGGGCTGCCGAGATGAGGGAGCAGTTCCACCACTCGTGCAAGCAGTACGGCATCACGGTGAGCAGGCCAGGTTTCCCGCGGCGGGGGACACATGCCTGGGGCCTGGCTGTCTTCCTGGGCCCAGTGCCTTTGCTTCTGGGGAGGGCTTTCCTTCTCTGCTGGTTGGGCCCTTCTTGGGTCAGTTTCTTGCCCATCTTTAGTCTTCAGACATTTTCTTTAGTCCACTGGACTCCACTTCCCACCACTTCTGTCTAAGCCCACCTCGTGAATCCTCTCTAGGGGGACAATGTCCGAAGAGAACTACTGGCCCTGGTGAAGGACCTACCAAGTCAGCTGGCCGAGATCGGGGCGGCGGCCCAGACCCTGGGCGAAGCCATTGACCTGTACCAGGCCTGTGTGGGGTTTGTGTGCGAAAGGTATTGAGGGCCCTGGCTTCTCCCCAGTGGAGGAGGGGCGGGAACCATTGAGCTACTTCCCCAACTGAGCTCTCTTCTCCACTTGTGCTTTCCCCTCGTGGCACTTGAGTGCCAGGCCCAGCAGTGGGCCTGGCCTCACAAGTGGGCAGCAGGAGGGTCAGTGGCATGCTCCATTGCAGCCCCACAGAGCAGGTGCTGCCGATGCTGCGGTTTGTGCAGACGCGGGGGAACTGCACGGTGTATGAGTGGAGGACAGGCACGGAGCCCACGGCAGTGGAGAGGCCACACCTTGAGGAGCCCCCTGAGCAGGTGGAAGAAGACGCGGTAAGACAGGCCGAGTGAGAGCCGCTTCCTCCCCTCAGACATTGTTCAGTCCCCCCCCCTCCCCCCCGCCCCGTCCCCTTTGAACTCAGAGTCCGGAGGGAAGAAAGGGGTGTTCCTGTGAGAGAGACTGTAGGTGTCAGGGCCCAGAAGGCCCTACTCCTTTTTTCTGGCTTTCTGGAGACCGCAGGGTAGATGAGTGCTGAAGAGGCCCAGGAGGCTGGTCAGCTTTGAACTGGGAGCCCTTCAGTCCCCTGAGCTCTCTGAAGACAGACTCTCCTTTGGGAAGCTTGGAGGCCATTATGTTTGAACAGTGTGCCGTTGTTTCCTACTGAGACCTAGAAGAAGGCAGGCCCCTTTTTCTCACCCATCTTCTTTGAACTAACACTTTTTTTCCCTTCTAGATTGACTGGGGTGACTTTGGGTTGGAGGTGGCGTCTGAAGGGGCTGACTCTGGCATCTCTGCCCAGACTGCTGGAATTGACTGGGGTATCTCCCTGGAATCGGATTCAAAGGTTGGGATGCTCTCTCAGTCCATCTCTCTTGAGGACTTTCTGTGATTGCTGTTTTGGTGATACGAAACATGTTGGGAATTTCCTAGTGGTCCAGTGGTTAAGACTCCGTGCTTCCACTGCAGGGGGCAAGGGTTCAATCCCCGGTCAGGGAACTGAGATCCCGGGTCCCTTTCAGTGTGGCCAAAGGAAAAAAAAAGTTTTCTCTCTTTCTCTTCAAAGACATCACTTGAAGTTCACAGTTCTTGGACCACATATAGTTTGGGAGGAGGTAGAGTTTCCAAAGTGACATGTTGGAGTTTTGACCTCTTTCTCTTGGTGTTTGGGGCAGGTGTAGGGCTATAGGCAGGTGGTACCTATATGCATGGGCCCACACTGCCATCTTTGCCACCTCCATCAGGGCTGGAGGTCCTCCATACAGTTGAAATGTGCATCCTTGGGCTTATTGAGGGCTTTAGTTTATCCTGGCTCCCTTTGCTGGGAGTTCTCCCAACAGTGCAGGGGTTCTTTGCTCTCCACCCAGGAAGCTGGGGGTGATGAGATGGACTGGGGAGACGATGCCACTGCTCTGCAGATCACCGTGCTGGAAGCCGGAACCCAGGGTGAGTGTGTTGCTCCCTGCAACCCTGGCCGAGGGTACCCCTGCGTCTCTAGAAGCAAAGAAAAAGTACACTGCCAAGACTGCGCTTCTCATACAGTTACCTGTTTTTGTTTTCAAAATCTTGTTGATGATGTGAGTGTAGTGGATAGAGAAGAGTTCTTACAATGAAGCCTAGAAATTCTCAATGCTTTGGATATTGAATGTGGGTCAGCCTTTGTCTGGGATGTTCCGAGAGGGCTGACAGGCTCTGAAGCCTGACCTGGCCCCCCTTCCCCACAAGTGGAGAGGCTGTGACTGTGATCTGAGCCACTAGAGGGCAGTGCAGGATGAGACTTGATGCCCACCAAAGTGAAGGAACTCTTGGTTCTTTGGAACTCAGCTCTGTGGTCTTCCTCACAGACTGCAGTTGGCTCCTGGTGCCTGATTAGGGCTGCGACAAATGGGAAAGGGTGACCCTTCATTTTTGGGTTGGAACAGGAAGTGGCTTTAATGCAGTGTCTGTGACCATATTAATGCACCAGGACTTCTCAAACCGATGGTCTTGCCTAGTCTTTAGCCACTTTATCACTTCTCTCTCTTCCTGGCAGCTCCCGAAGGTGTTGCCAGGGGCCCGGATGCTCTGACACTTCTTGAATACCCCGAGACCCGGAATCAGTTCATTGATGAGCTCATGGAGGTACTTTTGTCTCTGGATGTTGTGCGGGGAGGCCTGGCACCAGCATAGGCGGTATTGCTCTAGACGCCTGACCTGCCCTTCCTGTTTGTGTGAAGAATGCTGA
This sequence comes from Capra hircus, assembly GCF_001704415.2. Classification (NCBI taxonomy): domain Eukaryota; kingdom Metazoa; phylum Chordata; class Mammalia; order Artiodactyla; family Bovidae; genus Capra; species Capra hircus. Next base: position 38,121,634 of record NC_030826.1, on the reverse strand, counting down.
GTGCTTTCAGTGTTCCAGAGCAGGGGTGCTCCCATTCACTCTGGAGCATTAGGATGCTTCCCATTCATTCCATTCATTCAACGGACTTCCCCGGTGGTTCAGTGATAAAGAACCCACCTGCCATGCAGGAGCCGCAGGAGACATGGGTTTGATCCCTGAGTCAGGAAGATCCCTTGGAGGAGGGCATGACAACCCACTCCAGTATTCTTGCCAGAGAATCCCATGGACAGAGGAGCCTGGCTACAGCCCATAGGGTCGCAAAGAGTTGGACACAACTGAAGCGACCGAGCACGTGTCGCTTCACTCAACAGTGTTTATCATGTTTATCATCCTTCGTAAACCCCTGGCACTGTCTGAGGAGACGAGCAGAAAACAAGGCAGCATCCTTGACCTCACGGAGCTTGTAGTCTAGTGGGGAATGCTGGTGAGAAACGAGGCAAACAAGTGCAATACGCGGCATGTTAGGTATTAACACAGTGCCATGCAACGGAGAGCTGGAACGGGACATGGGGCTGCTGGGAAGGCCTGTTTTTATGTTAGTGGTCAAGAAGGCCTTATTGCAAAGGTGACCAGTAAGTGAAAACCTGCAGGGGTTGCAGAGAGAGCCACGCCCACGTCCGGCAGAAGAGCCTTCCAGGCAGGGGGAGCAACACAGAAGCTTGGAGGCAGAAGTGTGTCCTGCACAAGTGATGAGCAAGGAGGCCGAGCAGGGGAGCTGGGGGAGTAGAAGAGCTCAGAAAGCTGAAGGGAACGGGGAGCTGTTGGGGCTTTGGAGCAATTTTTGTTTCATGTCATCTCTGTGGCTGAGGTGTCTGGCAGCCCACAGTAAGCAGCTGTTCTTGGACCTTCTCTGTGGTACTGGGGAGCTGGGGGCCTGTCTTTGTTGATTTCTGAGTCTGTCCACTTCTCAGGCCTGCTGGCAGGGGAAGGCCTCCTAGAAGGTCTTGTCCTCACCAGTCTAGGTCAGGTTTCCATGGCTGAATAAAAGTGACAAGACATGTGACTGGTTCTCAGATTCTGCCTAGCCTTTTGTTAATCTAGGGCTTCTCAAACATGGACTCCTGTTCCCTGAATCTCATTTTTCCCATGGAGAGAAAATACCTTCATTCAGCAGAGAGAACCCCTTGAATTCTCTGCTTCGTAGTTATGTGATCCATAGCCTGGGAGGAGGAGGGGGTGGTCCTGGGTTAGGTAAGGCCTGAGGCAGCAATGAGGGGCTGAAAGGTGATGGTGGAGGCTGCCCCAGACTCCCACCTTAGAGTTGGTGAGTTTCTAGCAATAAAAATGCTCAGAGGACATACCTGCTCCTCTGTTGTTTAGTCACTAGGTGCGTATTAGTCGCTCAGTCGCGTCTGACTCTCTGTGACCCCATGGACCGTAGCCCACCAGGCTCCTCTGTCCATGGAATTCTCCAGGCAAGAATACTGGAGTGGGCTGCCATTCCCTTCTCCAGGTGATCTTCCTGACCCAGGGATCGAACGTGGGTCTCCTGCATTGCAGGCAGAGGCTTTACAGTCTGAGCCACCAGGGAAGCCCCGTTCATTTGCTAAGTCGTGTCCAGCTCTATTTGACACCATGGACTATACCACACCGGGCAGTCCCCTACTGTGCCTCCTCCAGCCAACCCTTACCTTTTTCTTTATTTAGAGCAGGCTGAGGGCCTAGCTTCTGAGTGCTTTTCTCAGTTTGAACCAAATCCTCTTCTGTCCTCAGCTCGAAATCTTCTTGTCCCAGAGAGCAGTGGAGATGAGTGAGGAGGCAGACATCCTGTCTGTGAGCCAGTTCCAGCTGGCTCCAGCCATCCTGCAGGGCCAGACCAAGGCAAAGATGGTCACCATGGTGTCGGCACTGCAGGATCTGATTGGCCGGCTCACCAGTCTTCGAATGCAGCACCTGTTTATGATCCTGGCCTCACCAAGGTCTGGCTTTCCCCTTGCTGTTGGGCTGTTCCTGGGCATGTTGCAGGGAGCTGCCATCTTGGGCGGCCCCGCCTCCTTGTTTCCTCCTCTCCGTGACCCCTTGGACCTCATCCCTGCCTCCCATAACTGCACCACCCCAACTAGGGTTGGGGGTTCTCTTTGGGGCAAGATGGGGTGGTTTGAAATATGCAGGCAGAATCTGCCTCCTGCGTAGGATGGGGAAGTGGGAGTGGCATTCCATACAAGGAAGGACTGACGGATGTGGAGGCTGAGCGGCCGACAGAGACTGCCCTGTTCCAGCAGTTGGATGGGGACACCCAGGCTGCCCAGAGACACCGAACACTTACGTGAATGCTCTACCCAGGTATGTGGACCGAGTGACTGAGCTCCTCCAGCAGAAGCTGAAGCAGTCCCAGCTGCTGGCTTTGAAGAAAGAACTGATGGTGCAGAAGCAACAGGAAGCCCTTCAGGAGCAGGCGGTTCTGGAGCCCAAGCTGGATCTGCTGCTGGAGAAGACAAAGGAGCTGCAGAAGCTGGTGAGAGCAGAGAGGCAAAGCTGCCCAGTTTGCGCAGAACGAGGCCCCTTTGCCTTCTGCCTCCCGCCCACCCGGAATCAATGTCTTTCAGATTGAAGCTGACATTTCCAAGAGGTACAATGGGCGCCCCGTGAACCTGATGGGAACCTCTCTGTGACCTACTGCCATTGTTGTTCCTGTCCATCTTCTCAGCGTTCAGGATGGTGGAGGGACAGCACGGGGCCCTTCCTGGTGAGAGACTAAGCCAGCTGGAAGATGGAAGGCCCCGGATGGAACTGTCACCCGGAGGGTGATCTCAGCGCTCTCTGTACTCTCTGCAGGAGGCTGTCTTGATGGTCCTTCAGCCCCTCAGCCTCAAATCACAGCTTCTGCTCCTTCTTGTTAATGTAGTTGGACTTTAATAAAAGAGAGACATTCTTGTTCCCTACTGACAGTGCCCGTCTCTGGGCCTGGGGTTGAGGCTGTATACCCATTTGCATGGGGTTCTTGATTCTGTGAGGTACCAGGCTGGGGACTTTTCCTCTTTGCCTCTGGTGGCAGGGAGGCCCCACAGATTAGTATCTACAGTTCAGCAAGGGGCTCTGGGGTAGCTGAGTCAGCCAGGGCCCTTTCTCTCCACGGCCAGGCCCAGACTGCCCCACTCAGGCCAGAAGCCCAAGGGGAGCAGTCAGGTGGCAGCCTTGTTGGAGCCAGCAAAGCTGTATTTTCCTTTTAATCACAGCTTACCTCCAGGCAGAGGGAAAATGCGGTTTGGGAAGGAAGGGTCTGATCAACAAGGTGGAGACAGGAGTTGTCACCTTCGCTAGCTGCCTGTCTACTTCCCACCCATAACTGCCTGCTCTGTGATTGGGTACAGCCCACCCCAGGCCAGCACCCCTCTCCCTGGCCACCTACCCATCCCCATTTCCCAGGAAGGGTAGGGGTTGGGGGTGGCCAGCAATTCGATTTTAATTTCATAGCAGAGCAGTTGATTCATGGCTCTTTGTCGCTGGCGTTGACTCCCGTAATGACTTTCCATCAAAATGAAAAGTGGAGTGACACCACTCATTATTCCTGCTGCTTGTTATCTCAGTTCTGGGGAGGGCCGCCCCCTCCCTGCTGCCTTTTCAGCCGTCCTGGACAGTGAGTGATGGCCCCTATTAATCACCGACCCCGCGGACTCCGGCGGACACACGCTATCCAGAGGAGAGAGAGATAAGGCCGCATGAACTGCTCGAAGCCGCTCCTATCAATTAATGTCAGCCCATCGCTTCCCCCCAATCTTTGCCTGTTCACCTCCTTTTGGGGGGATTGGAAGTCTAGGAATTGAAAAAGGAAAGACATTGGTGTGGAATGTCGAGGTACAACTGTCCTTGGAATAGAAGGGCTCTGTGGCCTGAGCGGGTGTGTCCCACCCTCCGGCGCTGTGAAGCCTCGGCTGGGGAGCTGCCTGCGGCTCTGGGGTCCTTTCTCTCTGAGAGCATGTCGGCTACCTCCTGCCCCACCTGTTTGGCTGCTGGCTCCACTGGCCGCCTGACCTACCCCTTGCGGCTGCCATCAGCTCACTGAGCCGCGCTACCCTTGCCTGCTCTGATGTCCCTCGTCCAGTCACCAGCTGCCACACAGGCTCTTTGCTCACAGGCACTGGGCTTTGGGGAGAACCCTGTGGTCACGTGACCACGGCAGGCTGGGTTCAGGCCTCCTAAGCTCTTGCTCCTGCCCTCGGGCGCACCTCGCTGGCTTTCTCCGCCCTGCCTGGGGCCAATAGGGGATGTTGGATGTGCTATTTGGCTGCAGGAGACAAGAAGTTGGTTTAATAGGTTTTCTCAGCAGATTTTTGTCACCTTGGTAAGCAGTGTGGCTAAGAGACTTCTCTCAGGGGGTACTGGGCCCATTTCACTGCTTATCTGTTGAAATCAAGGCCCATCTAGCTGTAGGTTCATGTAACTGATTTCTTAAAAGAACCATAACGCTGGGTTTGTTCTCCAGAGCCTCTAGCCCTATTTGCCTGTGACCCTGTGCTGTGCTTCCTGGGTCCTACTTTCCCCAACCACCCAATGGCATTGAAGAGCCCACCTGGCTGTTTGACCCCGCAGAAGGGCAGCTCTGTGTCTTTCCAATCTGCTCCCAGATTTCCCGGAGCATCACTCTGATTGCATTTAGCTTCCTGCCTGTTCATCTCAGAGGTGGTTGTGAGGATTAAATGAGTTAACATCTGCAGAGCTCTTAAAACAGTGCCTGGCACAGCGTATGTGCTTGCTGGACATATGTGAGCTCTTATTTTGGGTTTCTGAAACAATGTTAAGAATGCTTCCTCCTGTCCTAACTTCCTTCTTTGAAGCGGGGTGGGGCGGGTGGCGGGGGGCCGGCAAAGAGGCTCCTTGGGGAGCTTGAAGACCAAGTTCTGAGCAGTCAGGTTTCTGGAACTCCCAAAACAACATTCAGGGAGAGAGAGGAGATGGGCCCAGATCACACTCTTGGAATCCTTCGTCGGATGAGAGTTAAGTTGCCAAGAGCATTCTACCTCTCTGCTTGCTTTTATGCCGCCTCTTTCCAGAGAAGAGTTAAGGTGCTCACTGCTTAGCCAAGACATGTCGTTACCGGCTTCAGATAAGGAAAACATCACCTTTCCGAAATCCTTTCACCCAGGCAAATCCAGGCATTGTCAAGCCCACTCACCATGACTCTGTTCAGGTGAAGCCTTTCTTCCCGCAGAGACTCTATCCTTTCCAAAGCTGGTTCTCAAAGTGTAGGATCCCTTTGCTCTGCAGCCCGTGATGGCCGACCATGAAGGTGGGTTAAGTAGAGTGCTAATGATGGCTCCTCTGGGTTCCGGCCACTCAACTAAGGGCTTGACAGGGAGATAGGTCCTATACATCCAGAACTACTGTCCCAGGGCCTGTGTGGGGCAGGGGTTCTCTGCATCATTAAGACCAAAATCTCACTCTGAGTATGATCTGCTCCAGAGGACTGGCCCAGAGCAGAGGACCAAAGAAAAAGCAGACCCCAGGCTCTAGGGGAGCAGGAGCTAATTCTGCCTGGTTGTGTCCGTCTCCCTTGTTAATTCCCCAGGTGTTCCTTACAGTTTCTCCCCTAAAAACGTGGATCCTGCAGCTCTCCCTGCTTTTTCATTTACACTTGCCTGTCCTGTTACTAAGTTTTATTTCATCTTCCCCCACACCCTACCCGTGCCTGGGCCGCCACCACCAGATCTTAGTTCCCCAACCAGGGTCTTGGCCCTCAGCAGTGAAAGCACAGAGTCCTAACCCCTGGACCACCAGGGAATTCCTGCTTCATCTTTTAATTGCCATGTGTTTATTTTCCTCTCCCCACTACTCCAAACACGTACATGAATGCGCACACACACAATCTAATAACAGTGACAGTGGTGATGGGCATCTTCTCTGGAGCTAGACTGTCCAGGTAAAATCCCAGCTCCACTCTTGCCGCCTGTGTGGTCTTGGGTGAGTCCCTGGACCTCTCTGCACCTCATTTTTTCACCAGTGAAATGACAAAGGAAGACACCCTCGAGGTGGATAGCTGTGGTGAGTATGGGCAGCACCCAGAGGGTACCTGGTGCAGAAAGACTGCTGGCAGCTTGTGAGGGGTGGTGGATGCAAACATCCTGGACTTAGGTTAGAAACTTCCATTCAGGTCCCGGTTCCATATGTCCTGGATATTCCAACACATCCCAAACCACCCCCATCAGCATCCGCATCCCACCCTGCGTCCCTCTCTTATCTCCTATATCTGTTCTATCAACAGGCTCTTGGCTCTGCTGGTTCACCTCCAATCCACCTTTTCTGTGTGCTTTGTTGACCTAATGATTTCCCTACTTAGAAACTCGGATGCCCCCTCAGCTCCCCAGATTCCTAGTGTCACAGGGCAGCCCTTGACATCTATGTTCACCTGCCTTTCCAGGCTGGGTATCCACTGAAGATACCAAACCCATATATGTCCCCAGACCCCTTCTGGGGTCCTTTTAGCCCTCCTTTTAGACCCAGCTGGTGAGACCCACACTCATTTCCAGTTCCCAGGCAGAATGAGTTCCCCCCATCCTCAGCAGCATCCCTGTTGCTGTCTGTAGATGTCCTGAATTCAGGGAGCATCTCTCGACTATGACTGCCTTCCCATGGGCTGAGCCCCAAACGGAACTGCTTAAGAGCAGGGGCTGACTTTCACTCATTTTTGCCTCCTTCCCTTTTGTGCCCTTCCCTCTGGAAACTCATGGGCTTCCCTGGTGGCTCAGATAGTAAAGAATCTGCCTGCAGTACAGGAGACCTGGGTTCAATTGCTGAGTCAGGAAGATCCCTTGGAGGAGAAAATGGCAACCTACTCCAGGATTTTTGCCTGGAAAATCCCACGGACAGAGGAGCCTGCAGGCTGCAAACTGTGGGGTCATAAAGAGTCGGACACAACTGAGTGAGCACGCACGCTTTGAAATCTCAAACTTAACTTCTCTGAACTTCAGTTGTGTTAGTGATCTCACAGTTGACTCTGACTTCTAAAATGTCAGATCATTTATGACATTTTATGATTATATGACATTTTATGATGTGTTATGATCACGTGGTGCACAATTAAGTTAAAATAAAAAAGAGTCCCATAAAGAAGTTTGGGAAGGAAGTTGGGTTTAATTAAGGCTTTTATAAATGAACCAATGGTCAGATTAAGTCTGATCCACAGTTTTCTAGTGATAGTGCCTGCCCCGAGGATCTTCTGGGCCAGTCTGTCCTATCCCTGTTTGGTTGAGGACTCTTCCAGAGAAAAGAGCTGCTGTTCAGCCTCTTGGAGGTTTCATGGCTTCACTGACCTAAGTCTGCCGCCGCTTACTGAATGCTGCCCACATGCTGCGTTCTGAACAAGCTGATCTGCACCCCGGGTAATCAGGCCCCAGGCTCTTCTCCCAGGTTCCTAGCAAATTGGCGGGGAGGTAAGGGGGGCAGCAGGAGGGTGTTGAGCCTGCTCCAGGGCAAAGAAGCCTGGGATGCCAGCTGACCCTGACGAAGATCTCTGTGTCCTCCAGGCGCCCTTCCTCTCAGGTGGTGAGCAGGGCCCTCCTGGGTACATGGGCCCTGAGTAAACTCATACCTGTCCTGCCTGCCACCCTTCTCTCCTCCCCCAGGCTCCAAAGAAAACCAGTGTGAATATTTAAACTTCTCCTGTGTGTCTAATAAAAAGTTCTGCACTATTTAACGCCCCAGCTATCCATTACTGTCGGGAGCTGCCCTCTCCCTCCCAGCCTTCCCCTCCCTCCCTCTTGCCCAAACCCCGCGCAGTGAAGCCATTTGTCAAAGCCCTCGCCGCAGGCTGCGCTTGGCTGTGTCTGAAAGGACAAGCGCCCTGCAGGGGGAGGCGGGGATGAATAAAGGGGCTATGCAAATTGCTGCTTAATCTGCAGAGAAACACCCAGGCTTTGGGGAGACGCTCATTACTTCTTTTAACTGTGATTAACGGGCAAATTAAACCCGAGCCCTTAACTCTCTCCTGGCAGAGGACTCGAACGCAGAGCCCTGGGCCGTGCAGGTGGAGGGAGGCGCTGGTGTGTAGCTGCAGCCCCCGGGGCGCTGGGATCGAGGAGAAGTCTGACCCTTAACCTGTGTGCCGTTGCCATTGTGGAGTAGGAGGGAGGGGAGCCCCGAATTGGGTAGGTGGGCAGATCCAGCGCAATTTAACACATAGGGAAGGGAGCACCCCATGCCCTAAGAATGAGGGAGTGGCCCTGGGTTGCTGCCTTCTGTTCCTCGACAACAAAAGTGTGAGGACTCTCTGGCCTCCCCTGCCAGGACCTACTGTTGGTGTGACCACAGCGCCTTTAGCCCCAAACCTGGGGCTGAAAATGTATGTCTGAGGAACCTCCAGAAGTTCAACTCCAAAACTGACCTTGGGCCCAGGGAGGTGGGAAGAGGCAAAGAAGCAGAAGGAGGTCAGGGACTGTTTCTATGGGAGTAGAGCATGCTAAGTCACTTCAGTCGTATCTGAGTCTTTGCAACTCCGTGGACCATGGACGGACGGTAGCCTTCCAGGCTCCTCTGTCCACGGGATTTCCCAGGCAAGAAGACCGGAGTGGGTTGCCATGTCCTTCTCCAGGTGATCTTCCCAACCCAGGGATCCAACCAGCATCTCCTGCACTGGCAGGCGGGTTCTTTACCACTAGGGCCACCGGGAAGCCCCATTTATGGGAGTAGAGACCCTAGGAATAGTCTTGCTACAGGTTATACAGGTTATAAGCTTACAGAGTCCAGCACCCAATTCAGAAGGGGTCAAAGGTCCAAGGCAGCCCTCTCTGTTTCTTAACCCATCCGAGTGTGTGTGTTAAGACATCTGACACAGTTCAGAACATATGATTTAACCCTTTTTGTGGGCACCATTCAGTGGTGTTAAGTTCATTCACATCGCTGTACAAACATCCCCACCACTCATTCTGTCTGATTTTTGAGCCATCCTGGGTCACCTATAGAGCCAAACACCAGCCACCTACAGTCACCTCTAATAGACAACAACAAGTGAGGCAGAACTGTAGGTGGAATAGTTTTGTTTGAAATGCAGAAACCTGGGTAAGGCCGCTGGTGCCTGGCACTCCAGGTGAGTGGAATGGAGGTCTCATGCTCCGGAGGTGGATTGGGTTGAAATCCTGTAGGGATTCCCCGTTAAAGAAGGTCCCCTAAGCCTGAGTGAATAGGAGGTGAAAGATGACGTACAACGGTGACAGACTGTCTGTCAAGCTGATGGGGCCGAGGAGAGACACGGGCCCGTATTTTATTTTGTCGTCGTCAAGTGGATCAGTAGGTCTGTCATAGAAACCAGGCCTGACAGCTCGCTCAGCGACTCAGCTCTCTTTTCTTGACTCCTGCAGCCCAGCTCCACCATCTATTAAAACATCCCGGGCTGTCAGGGATATTAAAAGGCTCTGTCACTCCTTCTTAAAACAGTCATAAATACAATCTGGACATGAGCATTTGGGCAGGAGCCCCAGTGCTGAATGGGAAGAGACAACAGCAGGGACGCCTACCTTCCTTGAGAGCCAAGGCTCAAACAGGGAGCCCGGGATTCCTCTCCTTTTTCTCTCGAATGCAAGAATAAGGGCCGTCTCCAACATCTGCTGGGGCCTGGCATCTTGAAAACAACTGTTGTCAAACGTAGAATGTGGCCTTTGTTAGCATGACCGCAGCCTCAGCTTATCTCTGGTGCCCGGCGCACCCAAACGGCACCTGTTCTACATGTCTGCCTGCGCACCTGCTTCCTAGGCCTCCCCATGTGGCGCAGTGTGGGGAGGAACCAAAAGGCAACGAGAGAGCCCCCCATTCTTCCTCCTGTCCCTCTTCTACTCTCCCTGCCCTGCGCGGCCTCATGACTGACCCATCCTGGAACAAGGGTCTTAGGCTGGAGGCTTCCCAGGCAGGCTCCCCAGAGTGCCAGATGGAGCTTGTAATCATGCCAGTTGGAAAACCCCAGTCAGCCCGGAATCCTGAGTCTCTTCAAACGATGGGATCACAAATCTTCCTGCCTGGAAACTTCCAGCTCTCAAAGAGGGCATTCCCTTCCTTTCTACATAAGCGTGCAGGGCCTTAGGCTTCTTGCTAGGAGCTGGCCCCTCTTTTCAAGAGCATCCTATTTGGGATGGAGGATGTTTCTCCAGCTTGCAGCTCTATGCCTCTATACCCAGGCAAATTCTGACTCTGGGCTCCATCTCTGTTGGGCTATGTTGTCACCAAGTGCCTAGTTTACTGAAACATATAAAGGCCCTGTGTTGACATCAGGGCAGCACCCCGGACACTGGCCTCTTGAAATGTCCTTTCTTCTGCCCACCCAGTGTTTGAAGGCTGGAATCACTTCCCATCCCAGTACTTCTAGATAACTTTGGATATTTTTTTAAACTATGGACTGATTTGTGTGTGTGTATGTGTGTGTGTTTATTTGTTTTCAAAGAAATTACGTTCTCAGCAGCTTTCCCCAAATATTTCATGTTAAGAAGTGTCAGACTTTTAGCCTTCCTTTCTATAATATTTATTACATGCCTACCTTATTTAGTCATCCAGCCCCAGAGGACAGGACTAGGTCTATGTGTGGAGGTAAGAGGGAGGCAGGTTCTGCCTAATATATGAAGCCTTTTATGACAACCAAAGGTGCTCCAGAGGACACAGGTGAGATAGTCATCATCACTGAGGACCTTAGACGGGTCAGCATCTGGTGGGGACACTGCAGAGGATGGGAGATTGGTGGGATGATTCTGAGAGTCAGTGACTGGGGCACTTGGTATATCTGGAAGCTGAACAAGGCCTAGCAGCTGTTCACCAGCTGCCTTCCATGTGGCCATCTTGCCATGTAATCCCAGATGGTCAGACCCCTCACCCTCTAAGGTCACAGGGCCAGCGGCAGGGTAGTGGGCAAGCCCTTCTTTGCTCTGGTAGCCCCAGGCAGTGTCTGTGATGGCCTGGAGAAGGCAGGATGTGAGAGGTAGTGATGAGAAAGAGATCCTACCAGCTTCCGGGGTAGAGAAAGGCTCAGAGCTCTCTGTTCCGGCCCACACCCCTCCTACTGGCTTCCACTCCTACTCCCCTCCAGCCATCATCTCCCTTTCCACCTGCCTTAGCTTCTCCCTCCCTCCTTTGCTCTCCTAACCCCCTTCCCTCCTCCACAGCCTCCTGCATCTCCATGGCGATAAAAGGGGAGGTGTGGTGGGCTGTGCCCTGTATTTTGAGTCGCTCCATAATAGCCCCTTTCTCTGGAGACACAGGGGCTGCCTGTGGAACTAATCTCTCCCTGCCCATCAGCTCACAAAGGCCAGGGAAGCCCCTCCCTCAGCCTAGCCGCCCCGGTGACCCCGAGCTCGTTTCCGGTGCGCTTCCAGCCCTCCGGGGCCTGCAGCTGGGCCTCTCTCATGGGATCCTGCACACAGGCAGGGTCACCCCGGCTGACCTCCCCCGAGGACAGGGGTCAAGCCCCCTCTGGGGTCTCCAATGCGATTGGAAGGGAGCTGAGGCGGGGGATGTCGGGGGTTGTAGGGGGAGGACGGGCATGGGGGAGGGAGCCTTCTCTTTTAATGTAAAATTAAAAGACTCCCTGTGTCTTCCTGTCTTTGCAGCTCAGGCTGGGTCGCCTGGCCTGGGACCCCACCCCTGGGAATCTGGACATCTTAGAAATGAGTTAAACTCTTGGCAATGGGGCTTGGTCAAACCTGATCTGGAATATCGGAATCATAAAAATCCTGGTGTGGGAAGTGGGAGAAACTGTCTGTACAGGGCAGCCAGGTGTGCAGAGTCAGCCTGGTTTTGACTCTGGTACTTGCTTGCTTAGACCCCTGTGGGCCTTGATGTGCTTATTTGCAGGATGGGAACACTAATAGCCCCAACCTCATGGGTAACATGCTAAGTGAGATCACACACATAACATGTTCCTTAGCTTAGTTGCCGGCTCAGAGGAGGTTCTCTGGGTAGCAGAGCTGTGACTGTATTAAGCAGGAAGGAGGCCTCAGGCTTCAGAAATGATCTACTTAGCTCAAGCCATCCTCATCCCTGGAGAAGAATATTCGAGGGAGTGGATCTGGTGGAAACACAGACTAGGAAGTCAGAATGACTGGGACTCAATCCCAGCTCTACCACCTACTGACTGTAAGACTTCACATGTAGAATGGGATAATACTGCCTACAGTTATGATGATCAAATGGTTTAACACATGCAAAGTACCCAGAGGGAAACTAGCTTGTTGTCCACGTTACATAAATGTTAGTTATGAGGGTTATTGATGCTATTATTATTGGGTCTTTGTAGACCTGCACTTCCTGAACAGTGCTTATTTCAAATATTCAAAGTCTGTGTCCCTATAAGTTCCCTCTCTTTTCTATGTTATACAGCACATTGTGATTTCTGGCAAGGAATAATATACGGTCACTCTCAATTGCTTGTTGATGAAAAAAAGGCATATTTTGCCTATATAGATAGCAGCTCTAACCAAGGGACACAGCTAAGCCAGAAGGGAGTCATTGGCCCCTTATAAAACAAGGCCAAGTAAAAGATAGGAGTTCAGAAAGGTTGAAGGAGGTCTGATGGGAGCTGCCAACAGCTCTCCTAACCCGCCCCTGGAATCATTTCAGGAGATAATTTAATGCTCTCTCTCGGTGGCCCTGTTTGCTCCTGCAGGGAAAAATAAATAAATAAACAAACCCAACCACCCCAACCAACTCAAGCTTTGTGAGAACATCACTTGCAAATTTTTAATGACATGGTTATTAATATAACTGTCCTGGCACCTCCCCTACATCTGATCACTGGTGAATTATGGGCCTTGAGTTCTGACTGCTGCTCCCATTACTGCAAACAGTTCCACTCTGTCGTTGCACACACACAGAGACCTCAGAGTCTGGAGCAGGGCCTGTTGCCCCAAAGTTGGGAGCAGGAGAACTTGGGGAGTCTGGCTAAGGGGTGGGGCTGGAGGGTGAGAAAGAACTAGCTGAGGCTGGGCGAGAAGGCACCCATTGGGTGTGGTGGTGGTGAGAACACTTGACTGAGAATCCAGAGGCCTCACTTTAACACCATCTTTAGTTCTATGATTCAGCCCAATCTTTCGGTTTCTGGGACCTCATTTCTTCACCTATTACATAAGGATTTTTAAAAATTATTTCTTCCTCTTTGCCATTTTTAAGCATGTATAATGTTCCAGGCATTGTGCTAAATGCCTTAGATTATTATTATTATTCAGCTGCACCACACGGCTTATGGGATCTTAGTTCCCCAACCCAGGGACTAAACTCTGGGCCTTTGGCAGTGAAAGCCAAATGCTTTCAAAAGTCTGAGTCCTAACCACTGGACCACCAGGGAATTCCCAGTATTGTCTTATTTAATGAATTCTCAGGAGTGTGTATGATAATACTCGTTTAATCCTCATTTAATAGATAAGGAAACTCAGGTTCTCAGAAATTCAAAAGCTTGTCTGAGGTCACACAGCTGGTAAGCAGGGATACTGGTCTGCAACCTTAATCTGCCTGACTCCGAGGCCAAAGCCCCTCACTGTCAGGCTGCGCTGCCTGCTGGGGACAGTAACACCTGTCCTCCCACCTGGGAGGGTGGGAGACTCAGAGGCACCCCTGGCGGTGGAAGGGCACTGCCAAGCACACAGCGGTCAGACGTGGTGACATAAAAGGCTTTCCCAAAGGAAGGCAAAAGAAGCTGGGGTGGGATGAACTGAGATTAGAGGCATGGGCTACCAGAAGAAGCTGGCAACATCCCCAGGGGACTGGATTTAGCAGTGAGCAGGCCGCATCCTGGCAATACTGCCTTTGGAAGAACACATGATAGTTGATTTCACTTGACAATGAAAGGGGAGACTCTTCTCATGTTCTGAGTCTTCCCGCTCTTGCAGCGCTGTTTTTGATTCTGGTCTCGCTGGGTCATCCTCAGAGGCTCTGAGCTGAGCAGAGCTGTGGTCCAGCTGAGGGGGCAGATGCTGCTGTTTCCTGCTATCCAGGAGGTGGTTCCACAAAGGACTGATGGGCCTGGAGAAGGTGAAGCCCCCAAGGAGAAGTCCCCCCTTAGGCCCTAGGAGTTCAGCCATAGTGGGTAATTGGTGGAGCTGGCTCAAGAGTAGAGAGGTGGCCAGGGGCTGTGGACAGTCGGGACAGACCCCGCTCCCCCTTTTCCCCCCATTCCCACTCCTTGCCTCTCCTGGCCTGGTCTAGGTTTGCTGGCCCGCAGGCTGGCTGCTTGGTATTCTGCTCAGATCCCTGCATCCGGCCTCCTGGCTCCCCTGCCAGAGGGGCCTCCTCCCCCAGCCCAGCCTGGGCCATGTATTATCCTCGCAAGATTGAGGGCCTAATGGAGGTAATCAGCACCGGGGGAGCCACTCCATCCAGGCTTAGGAGGGAGGGCAGAGACGTGCTGGTTGGTGCCTTTGCCCACCCTGAGATCTGGGTGTACTTGAGGGGGCCCCTGGAACTGAGGAGGGGCTTGCAGCAACCCCTCAGGGAGGACTCTGGACAATTTCAACCCAAGACATGGCGCTGAAATAACCCCTCTCTTCCTCTCTCTGCCATACCCTTGACATCCGGGGCCCCCGTGGGGAGAGCCCAGCCACCACCAGCTCTCCTGAAGGACTTTCCGCTTGCTGTGGGGAGGGCAAGCTCCCACACCCAGCCCACCCCTCGCCTGAATGCCAGCTGGCCAGCGCTGAGCCAGTGCTGCACGGCCTATTGTTCCTTGACTCTCCTCCCACGGTGGGAGGTAGGGGGGCTGAGCCTGGCCCCCCAGGTCAGGAGCACAGGGCAACCCCTCCCCTCCCCAGGCTTCAAAGGCCTGCAGGGACAACCCTTGCCCCTGCAGGGCCTCTCCTCTGGGAGCTGTGAGGGGGGCAGCTGCCCCCAAAGCAGCATTCAGGAGCTCCCTGGGAGTGAGCAGAGCAGGCCAGGAGGTGATCCTGGGCATGCAGGAGGTCACGCGAGGGGAGCTCCCGAGGCAGAAGGCCTGGGAAAAGCCTGGGGATGGAGGAGGCCGCAGAAGTGATATCAATACTGTAACAATACTCTTACTTACTACCAAGGGCAACTAAAATTTTTTTGAACACTCAGGGTGGACCAGGTTCTGTGTTTTCCATGCATCACGTTATTTCATCCTCACAGGAGCTGGGTACATTACACAGCAGGAGGAAATCAGGCTCGGAGAGGTTAAGTAACTTACCCGGCCTCCCAGAGGGAGGATCTAAACAGGGTTTGGACTCACTCTGTTTGACTCTAGAAGCCTGCTCCTAACCACAGCACTGGGCCATGGTACTAGGCGGCCGAGAGGGAAAGCAATATGGGTCACAGGCAGCCACTCCACTCACTCACCTGACTCCATTCACGTCGGCAAGATATGCCTTGGTTTCTCGCCAAGGAGCAACCTGGGATCCAGGAAGCAATTTTTTCACTGGGCCCACATAGATAGAGATTCTCTTTCCTCTCCTGCTGGCCCGTCTCCCCTTTCTATTAATAAGCTTCTTACTCCCCCTCTTCCCAGGCTAAGGGGCTCTCCTTCACCATCTGCTCCCAAGATGGCTGACACCGTCCACCTTGCTTCCCAGGGGATGGATGGTCCAGGACTCATCCCTCCCCGAGGTGCTGTAATTCGAGGGGCTGCCCAGCTGGAATGGACCCAGGGCCTCCCCAGATTGCCCTCCCACCCCTGTGAGCTGGCTGGCCTCTGCCCTCTGCCCTCTTCTGCCATTAACCCTGTCACCTGCCGGACATCAGCCCCGGGGCCCAGTCTGTCAACCGTGGCCAAAGATGGATGGGGGGGCGGCTGGGAAGCATAAGCGGCGACCCCTTAATGAGATCTGGGCGGGGAGGGCTGGGCTCGATCAGGCAGCGCAGGGCCAGGCTGGTAATAAAGGCCCTTGCTGGGTATGACCTGAGCTCCTTCTGTGGAGCAACCGCGGAGGGAGAAGCTGCAATCCAGGCCTGGAGGGCACAGGATTCAGTTGCCACTTCCCCCCGCTCCCCGCCACCCCGGCCCTCTCTCCCCTCCACTGGCAACCAGACTTGAGGCGGGAGAGATGAGGAGAGCCTGGGGGAAAAAACAGAGGATCCACCACCCCCTATTCTTTCTCCTTGGCGTGGTGACCCCGGCTCCCTGGGAAGAAACATAGACACAAAGAATCTCTAGGAAACAGGAGACCAGCTGCCTGGCTGCGGCAGCCCTAAGGCAGTCCCAGGAGACTCCAAGTCTCCTGTCCAAGTACAGAGAAACTGGAGAGTGGGAGCCTTTGTGGGGTGTTGCCTGTAGTAGGTTTGGGGGTTAGACTGACTTGGGGAAAGGGGTGAGGGTGCTTCGTGTGTCATTCTGGTAGGGAGTGGGGAGAAATTCACTCCCTGAGGACAGGAATGAGGTTGGTTGAAAATAGGGCTCTTTGAGTTTGAGGGGGGTCATTTATAACCCCATGAAGACTAAGGAGAAGCTTAGTCTTTACCGGATACCCAGCAAAGGTTGGCTGCAAGACCCTATATAGAGGGGGGAGCATCTTCAAAGATGTAAGGAAAGAGCCCTTTTGAAGCAGGGAAAAGAGTGGGATGATGGGTAGGGGTGAGGGAAAAGAAACATTGGAGGGGGTCTCCTATGCATTTTTCCTCTTAGTGATTCATGGAATTTTATAAGCAGGAGATCCTGGAAAGCATCAGCTCTAACCTTGCACTCCACAGCTGGGGAAACTGACCCCTAGAGAGGGGAAGAGACTCACCCAACGAGTAGCGGAGCCAGAGGTAAAATCCAGGGTTCAAGAAGGCCGAGGCCCTTAGCTTGGCATCGCACCACATTCCCTCCTTGCTTCATACCCAGGAAGAACATAAAACAGCTGCTTCAATAATCATTCCTGGACTTGTCTGAAAGCACTTGCTTTGCCCAGTTCCTCTTTCACCCTGCTCAACACACAACGTGTTGCCCAAAGGTTTTCAGTAGGTTTAGGGGTTAGACTGACTTGGGGAAAGGGGTGAGGGTGCTTCGTGTGTCATTCTGGTAGGGAGTGGGGAGAAATTCACTCCCTGAGGACAGGAATGAGGTTGGTTGAAAATAGGGCTCTTTGAGTTTGAGGGGGGTCCTTTATAACCCCATGAAGACTAAGGAGAAGCTTAGTCTTCACTGGATACCCAGCAAAAGTTGGCTGCAAGACTCTTTGGCCACTACTTTGACCTTGTCTGTCCCCAGAGTGACCACCTGCAGTGATTTCTGGCTTCCCTCCCAGCTATTTAGTTCAGGCTGAGCAGGTTTGTGATGCAGCCTCAGGAGGCTTGGACTCTGGTTCAGCTTAGCTGTATGAGTCTTGGCAACTCTTTTCTGGGCCTCAGTTGCTTTATCTTTAAAAGGTAGTGGTAGACAGTGGTCTTTATACTTCTTTCACTTATTAAATTTTATTTATTTATTTATGACTATGCTGGGTCTTCGCAGCTGCGTGGACTTTCTTCTTAGTTGCGGTGAGGGGGCTACACTCTAGCTGTGGTGTGCGGCTTTCTCATTGCAGTGGCTTCTCTTGCTGCGGGGAACGGGCTCTAGGGCGTGTGGGCTTCAGTAGTTGTCGGTCCTGAGCACGAGAGCACAGGCTCAGTAGTTGAGGGGCACAGGCTTAGTTGTTCCACGGTATGCGGGATCTTTCCAGATCAGGAATCAAATCCGTGTTTCCTGCATTGGTAGGCAGATTCTTTATCCCTGGACCACCAGGGAAGGCCTTCACATCTTTTAAATATTAATAGAAGGCCCAGAGCTAGTGCTGTGACTGGCTAATCTGCACTGGCTCTCAAGGGCTTCCCTGGTAGCTCAGTTGGTAGACAATCTGCCTGCAATGCAGGAGACTGGGGTTTGATCCCTGGGTTGGGAAAAATCACCTGGAGAAAGAAATGGCAACCCACTCCTGTATTCTTGCCTGGAGAGTCTCATGGACAGAGGAGCCTGACAGGCTACAGACCATGGGATCACAAGAGTCAGACACGACTTAGCGACTAAACCACCACTCGAGGGCTCTACGAGCCTGTTACGTGCAGTTCTAACTTTGCGCTGGGTGACTTCCAGTTATTAGCTTGAAATGGGCTTTGGTGGGAGTATTCACACCACGGAAACTGGAAAATGCTACGGATTGGAGCTTCTCTATCACCACCCCAGTAAGAACTGGCTGTTGAACTTTTACCAACACACTACGGAACAGCTCTTATGTGACAGGTATGAAAACAGAGAGGAGCAGAATCACTTTAGTTTAAGCAGGGCTGCCCTCTCCCCACCAAACCTTGCCCCAATCCAGGACTCGGAAACCGTCATATCAGAAGGATGAGATTCATTCCAGCCCTGAATGCTGTGAGTCTAAGTGACAGGCCACAGAGGCGACACAGGAAGGAGAAAGTGCTTGCACCTGACAAGCAAGCTTCATTCCTGTGTTCACCTAAGTTCCATGATGAATACAAAAGTCAATATTCCCAAAGCCGCCTCCTTTCCTGCCTATTAGAATCAGCTGATTCATTCTTGTCGGGGTGGAAAGGTGGGGACAAGCAAAAGAAAAACAACTGTTCGAAGCTGAAAGAACTCTGGTATTTAATCTAGAGGTTTCTAAATCATCAGAATTACCTGGGAAGATTTTTAAAATAACAATTTCTTGCCCCTGTGCCTAGACCTACTGATTTCAAAATCTCCAGTGGGGGAGAGGTTTTCTCTCTTGGCTGCTGCAGTAGAGATGGAGGGCTATAATCGGTGGTGAATCATCAATTAGACTTTGTCCTCTTTCTAAAAGAGATGTCCTCATTCTCCCTTAGCAAAGGAATATTTTTAAAGTGCTTTCCCACAGCTAAGTCTCTGCTGCATTTCTAGCCCTCTCATCTATATAATGAGCTTCCCAGGTGGCACTGAAGTGAAGCGAAAGTCGCTCAGTTGTGTCTGACTCTTTGTGACCCCATGGACTATATAGTTCATGGAATTCTCCAGGCCAGAATACTGGAGTAGGTAGCCTTTCCCTTCTCCAGGGGATCTTCCCAACCCAAGGATTGAACCCAGCTCTCCAGCATTGCAAACAGATTCTTTCAGCTGAGCCACAAGGGAAGCCCAAGAATACTGGAGTGGGTAGCCTATCCCTTCTCCAGCAGATCATCCTGACCCAGGAATCAAACTGGGGTCTCCTGCACTGCAGGTGGATTCTTTACCAACTGAACTATCAGGGAAGCCCCAGGTGGAACAAGTGGTAAAGAACCCACCTGCCAATGCAGGAGACATGAGAGACTCAGGTTTGATCCCTGGGTCAGGAAGATCCCCTGGAGAAGGGAATGGGTACCCACTCCAGTATTCTGGCCTGGAGAATTCCATGGGGTCACAAAGAGTTGGATACGACTAACACTTTCACTTTTTCTTTCATCTATATAATTATTTTACTGATGACTTTCAGAGCTTGCCTGCATGCTGAACGTTCTGGATTTATTTCTTCATTCCACAAAAATTAATTCAGCACCTACTAACTGCCAGGACCTATGTTTGGTGCTGGGGAGACAGTGATGAGTAAAATGGACTTGATCCTTGACCTTTGAGCTTACAGCCTTGTGAGGGAATCAGAACGAAACTACCAGTGTTGGGATGCGGCACAAGGGAGATGTCGGGGTTGAGAAGAGGGAGTGAAGGAGAGCGTCCTGAAGAAATGAGAGTAGGGTTGTGGCCTTAAGATAGTCTAGGAAGGAGGATGGAAGGGTAGGGAGCATTGTTTTCAGCATAGAACAGCATGTGTGGGGCTGAAGGTAAGACAGCAGCTGCTGCTGCTGCTGCTAAGTTGCTTCAGTCATGTCCGATTCTGTGCAGCCCCATAGACGGCCTCCTACCAGGCTCCTCTGTTCCTGGGATTCTCCAGGCAAGAACACTGGAGTGGGTTGCCATTTCCTTCTCCAATGCATGAAAGTGAAAAGTGAAAGTGAACTCCCTCAGTGGTGTCCGACTCTTAGCGACCTCATGAACTGCAGCCTACCAGGCTCCTCTGTCCATGGGATTTTCCAGGCAAGAGTACTGGAGTGGGGTGCCATTGCCTTCTCCAAGACAGCAGAGTGGGCCTCAACTGACCGAGTGAATGTCCACACAGCTAAAGCTTTCTGTCATTTCTATGGCCCTTCCCAGAAACCCCTCCAAGCGCCTCCATGACTGTCTGGGCTCCATGGAGTCCAGAGCAAGACAAAGAACTTTTGTCTGATCAGCTGAGCTATAATGAGAGAATGACCCCCAGCTTCTTTATTTATGCATCCGGCACGGAGCTTGCTTTTGTAAGAGCAGCACTGTATTGCTGTCTCACAGTCAGCCATGCATTTTACAATAATTCCACATTGTCTACCCTGGGTTTTATTTCTGCCTAACTTCCCTTTCAGCTTTCTTTTTAAAAGCCTTGCCTCTTTGCTCCCTTTTTACTTATCTCTTTCTTTGAAGTGGAACATGTAGAGAACATGTGGGTTTCAGGGAAATCTGCCATCCCAAGGGGCCTTCTCCAATGAAATGCAGGTCAGCCTGAGATTTGGAGTTGAAAGCTGATTAGTCTAAATGCTCACATCTTAGAAAGTCTAACCAATCTGCCCATCAAGGCTGCTGATCCCATCCTGTCTTATTCGCGGCTGGGGCAGAGTCAGCGCCAGACAGTGATGTGCCAGGCAGAAGAGCATCTTTGCACAGCGCCTCCTGGAAGGGAGGGCAGTGGGGAGGGGGCAGATGCTGAGAGGCTCATGGGAGCCATGCCAACAGATGGGTCTGCCTGGGTGCCTGACTAAACCAACGAACCCTTCCCAAGCCAATCCGCATGCGGGTCCAGAGCCCATTCTTTCTCCGTGAGATCCCCAGTGAAGCAACTGGGGCCACGGAGGAATTCATCGGTGGGTGGGAGCGGGGAGGTCAGCAGGGGCAGGCTGGGGGTGGGTCTGCTCGGATTAGCCCGTGGGAGCTGAGCCAGCCCCGGCGGGCGGGGCTGCTTTGGCACTCTCCTGCAGTTACCGGGCCTTCCTGCCTGCCTGGCTGCTGGTGTGCGGAGCTCAGCCCCCTCCTCAAAGAGCCCCTGAGAGGGGCCGGGAAGGGGGGAAGGCCACCCGTGGCCTTGTGAGGCTGAAGCACAGGCTCCTTCCTCAGCTGCCAGGGAAGAATTTAATTACCAATTAAAGCCCCCTCCATCTGTTTCAGGCCTGCCAGAGAGCTCTCTCTACCCTTTAATTACATCTCTGACAACAATTTAACTCAATTAGCTGGTAAACACAGCAGAATGCAGGCAACCCGGGGCACCCTCTCATCCCTGCCATCTGTCTGTCTGTCTGATGCTTTCCCCACCCGCTCTCAGTCTGTCTGTCCTGCCCCGACTTCCCCATCTCACTCTGATCACCCCCGTTTTCTCTTTTCCTTCTGTCACTCTTCTCCAGCACCTCTTGTCTGCCTCAAGCCAGCTGGGTTTTCCCCCTGATCTTTGTCATTATATCTTCCTTTCCCATCTGTCTGTCCACCCCTATCTGCTGTCTGTCCGTCCCTTTCCCGGGCTCTGTCTGGCTCTGTTCATTCCAACTTGCCGTCAGTCTCTGCAGGCCAGTCTCTTAAAGCCCTCCTTTTCCTTTCCTTCTCCTGTTTCTTTCTCCTTCTTTGCCATCCCTCCCATGTTTAAGCAGATCCATCCCTTTCAACATCTCTTCTTTGAGTTTCCTTCCTGGTTTGTTTCCCTAACCTTTACCATCTCCTTTTGTTTGGTCCACTTAACACAGACAAATGTCAGCCAGAGGATCTGGCCAGTGACTGGCTCAGAACTTTATGTATATTATTTGGTTGAATTGTTACTAAAATTCTGTGAAGTAGGTTTAAGTATCTCCATTTATAAGTGTAATAATTGATGCTCTGAGAAATTTTTACAACTTGCCAAGGTCACAGAGTTCGCAATGTATTGAATGAGGATTCAAATCCAGGTCTGTTTACGCTGATGCTGAATAAGAGAGCTGGCGCCTGTGAGGGGAGCAGCTTGGTGGATAGCAGAGAAGGCCCGGGTATGGGGGCACAGGGGGAAGGCTCTGTGCTTCTCAAATGAAGGGCAGAACCAGAGATTACCAGTTAACACTGGGTGAAAATTAGGGATGATTTCTGAGAAACTAACTTCACTATTTCTGCTGGAAAGAATCTTCCAGATTCTAAATTGCTACAGTGTTGAAGAAGTTTCTCAGTCCCCCAAGAAAGAAAATTTCTAAGACCCCGGAGCAGTTGGGGAGAAGGAGAGAAACCAGTAGGCTCTAATTATCCTAGCAACCCTCTCCTGGAATGAGGCGGGGGGAGGGCGGGAGAAGGGCAGCCTGATCCGTCTTGTGGACAGGCAGGGACATGATGGAGACCCCAGGTTGGCCAGGTAGTCACATGGCTTCGGTCAGGCAGACCCCAGCCAGATAAAACTCATCTGCTTTCTTCCCCTGTCCTTCCTTGGCCGACTAATCATTCTTCCTGTGATTAAAACAGGAAAGAATTGGGGGGAGACTACAGCAGTGAAGGGGAACCTATTTCTTATCTCTGTTTTCTACCTTCCTTTGGTTTTAAGGTTTGCAGTCCATCCAGCAGGGTTAGGTCCACTTGGGGTTGAGAACTCACTTCTACCCCGCTTTCTGCCCCCGAAGCAGGAGTGCTGGGACTCCCACTACGTTCCTCACACACAGGAATTGTCTCTGAAAGCAACTGGAAACTGGATTAGAGTCAGCCTAGGTAAGGGGACTGGTACTTCACCTAAAATTGTCATCATTACAAATCTCTCAGAGGAAATGCCATTCTGTAGGCAGTTATGAAAAGTCTGGGCAGAGGCAACCAACATGCAGATGAAGGGTTGGAAGAGAGGCAGGGACAGAAAAGCAGAACTCAGAATGTGGAGGCTTCTTGTCCAAGCTTCCCCAGCCTTATATAAGCAGTGGGTTTGTGGACAGTTTCTATAAACATACTGTAATAAACACCACAGAATAATGAGGTTGCTGGGTTGTTTTTTTCTAAACTTGATTACCTAGAATTTAAGATATCAAGGGACTAGAGAGGTCTATCTAACCCAGAGTCCTTCCTGCTGCAAGAATTCTTATTATAGTGGCCAGCATAGTATATTTCTTTGAATACTTCCAATGACAGGGAAGTCACTACCTCACAAGGTAACCCTTTTCCATTTTCAGACTATTTTAACATTTAGAAAATCCTTTCTTGTATTAAGTCTCCCTGTAATTTCCATCCTTTTGTCCTATTCTTACCTTGAGAAGCAATGGAGAATGTGTAAATTTTTCTTCCTCAGTTCAGATGCCAATCCAATGTCTAGAAGGCAACCAATAGGAACCCTTGAGAATTTAAACATCCCTAGTTCCTTCAGCTCTTCCTCAACTGCTCTTATTTCAAAATCTCACTATTCTTTTTCTATGTACCCCTTTTCATTAGCAATGCCTTTCTTTATAAATACTGCCCCAGACCGAAACTGGATTCTCTAAAGTCCAATGGGCACAGGACAGAGAAAGACTATTACCTCCCTTGTTCTGGATACTGTATTTTTATTAATGCAGCTCAGAATCTATAATGTTTTATGGCCACTACAGATCATAGTAATCTTTCTATCCTATCAGCATACCGAGGTGGCAGTCGAATAAATTGATTTGTTAGGGGATATGCCACCCTTAGACATGTCATCCTCACTTCTACTGAGTTAATGTTTTTAGTGAGGAACAGAAAACTTATCATTTAACCCTTTAAAATTTCATCTCACTCAATTCAATTTAACTAACACTGATAGAGCAATACTGTGTTTCGCTATGCTCGATTTTGGACCAATGTTCCCGTCCTACTGATCTTGAACCTGTCACCTAAAATATTAACTAGCTCTGTATCAGCCTCAGATCTGATGAGCTTGTCTTCCATGTCTTCATTCACCCTCCATGAAGTACTGTACCTCCTGAGAGGACTATTTTGAAAGAATCAATATCTAAATGAGTCTCTCCTTCAAATGGAGGATGTAGTTAGTTTTCTGGTAACTGTTAATTTTGATCAAATTCAAGTACAGAAGACTGTCAAAAAATAGTACAAAGAGCTCCCATTTGCCCTCTACCAGATTCACCCACTGTTTACATTCACCTCCATTTGTTTTATTTCTCTCTATCCACATGTTTATATATGCATACTTTCTCTGAGTTTTGGAGAGAAATTGGAGACCTCGTGTTCCTTTTTCTCTACTTGAGTATGTATTTCCCAAGAACAAAGGCATACTCTTATATAAACAACTTTACTATAGTTGCCAAAATTCAGAAATTTAACATTGCTGCAAGACTATTATGTAATCCATATTCAAATTACATCAACTTCCTCAGCAATGTGCTAGACAGCGATTTCCAGCCCCACCTCCCTTCACTCCCGGTCCAGGAGTCAGTCTGGGATCATTGAGTAGCCAAGCTCTTTATAGGAGGCTGTGGTTTCATTTCAACATTTTGCTAAAAGCAGTTTGGAAGCTTTTTTCTTTTTTTAAATGCCAACCTATGAAAAACAGTCAAAACATCCCACCTTCCAAGGATGAAGATCTGGTACCTCTGAGGAGAGCAAAACAAATGTTTTGCAGACTCTGAAAGTAATTCCCATGAAGCCACCACAAATGTTTCAAGCAATGGAAGCATTTGTAACAAGTGTAGGCACCCGGTGAGATGGCTTGGGAGGAAACTTCCTCAAAGGGAGGAATGACTCCTAGGATATTTGCTTATAAATTTGCCTCATGACTTGATAGACAAACTGCACACCATCTTAGTTAGAGTTTCACCTCCCAGAGAATAAGGCCTATACGATAGACACATTCTCCCTGGCCCATTTGTTAAAAGTCCTGGACTGCTGGAGCTGAGCCCCAGGTTTTGCTCCCCAAAAGAGTTATTTATACTTGCCATAGGATGAACCCTTAACCGCTAAGGTCAGGCATGAGGGAGGGAGGTGGACCAACAAAGATGTACAGGGTAATCAATTCCCAACAACTCAAAACGTGGTCACACTGATGGAGAATGGATAACATTGACTTCCCACCCACTTGCTCCATCATGGACACCCAATAAATATGAGCACATTAACAAGCCTGTGGCAGCATTCTGTACAGGATTTGCTAAACTAAGGCATCTTGGTCTCCACCCAGAATTCAGGTTAATGATGACCAAGCGATGCTTCTGTGGATTTCTTCCCTTGCACCCAGGTTCACAGCCTTAGAGCTTAGCCTCTCATTGCTCTTCTTCTCCTTGCCTGTCCTCCTAATTTCAGATCCATCATCAAACTACTTCACATTTCTCATGTTTACTCTTTTCTCTCTTTTTTTTTTTTCCTGGCTGTGCTGGATCTTCACTGTGGTGTGTGGACTTCTCTAGTTGCAGCGTGTGGGCTTAGCTCCCCTGTGGCATGTGAAAATCTTAGTTCCCTGACCAGGCATGGAACCAGGGTCCCTGCATTGGAAGGTGGATTCTAAACCACTGGCCCATGAGGAAAGTCCCTCTCACATTTATTTTTTCCTCTCCGTTCTGGTCCAGGTCCCACTTTACTGGTTCCCTGCTTTCCAGTCTCTTTCTTTTCTTTTTTTTTTTTTCAGTCTCTTTCTTATTGATTCATTCTATGTACTATCACTAGATTAATTTTCCCTGTAAATATATATATATACACACACACATACACACACTGACACACACAGTATATACATTGCCCCACAAGTCCGTGCTTAATACTTTCCTCAAGTTTCCATTTTAGATCCAGCCAAACTCACTCATCCACAAACAGCCTTCTTCTTGGCCGTTGCTCTTGTCATTCATTCCCTCTCCACATCACTCCATTCCATCACTCCATCGGTCACTTTTTTAGAGACCTGGGATCCATGGCTCAGGGGACCCCAAGCTCCAAATCCTATAACTCTTCTCTCTTCTCTCAGAGTTCAGTGTTGAAAGCATTTGGTATCTATACTACTTTTTTGGCACTTGGCACATGACTCCTTAGATGATTCGTAAATTTAACGTATATACTCTTTCTCCTAAGAAAGACTGTAAGCCCTTGAGGAGTAGACATCATGTTCACCTATCTTCTTATTTTTAAAGTGTGTGTGTGTGTGTGTTTGTGTGCTAAGTTACTTCAGTTGTGTCTCTTTGCAACCCCATGAACTGTAGCCTGCCACGCTCCTCTGTCCATGGAATTCTCTAGGCAAAAATAGTGGAGTGGGTTGCCATGCCCTTCTCCATGAGATCTTCCTGACCCAGGGATTGAACCTGGGTCTCTTGTTTGGCAGGCAGGTTTTTTACCACTAGGGCCACCTGGGAAGCCCTATATTTAAAGTAATGCCATTTATATAGTTGGGACACTGCATGTTCAGTACTGGTGATCATGGAGCTTGTTTGAAAGGGTCTATAACCAAATAATATAACAGTCAACATGCATTGAGCACACAATAATCATCAGACACAATGCTGTACACTTTATGTGGATTATCTAATTTATCCCTTCTACAACCCAGTGATCTAGGAACAATTATAATCCCCATTTTAATGATGAGAAACTGGGGCTTCGAGAAGCTTACTAATTTGCCCATGGTCATCCAGCCAGTGAGTAGAATAACCAGGATTCAACCCAGATGGTTTGATTCTAGGGCCTGGCTCTCAACCACCATGCTACATCCACAAAAAAGGTAACCCTCCCACCCCAAGGCTTTAAGTAATAATTTTGATGCTGATGATAATAAATAAACATTTTTTTCCAAGGAAAGTGGGGCTCTGATATGCTCAAACAGCTTTTTAATGTTTAATAACTTCACTCTTGCAAAACTCTTTGGGTGTACACATTCAATCCTTTCATGAAAAGAAGATAAAATAAGCTGCAAAGTCATATTTGAATTTCGCCTGGTCTTTCAAGGGCTACTTTCTTCTTTTTGTTTTTTGGCACAGGATAGTAGGGAGGAAGTCTCAAACCTCAGAACAGTCTATATTTACAGACCGGCTCCAGTGTTTCTGAATCCCAGGCCTGGCTAGATATCTACAGTTTTCAGCTTCCACCCAGCATTCCTAGAGGGTTGGGGCTGAGGGGGATTTGGTGGGGAGGACCTAGGAGTAGGGTTGTGTTTTCTCATAATTTAGGTCAACTTTGGGGTTCCAATGGGGCCTTCTGTTCCTTCTCCAGAAAAGAGGAGACAAAATAGGATGCATTGCGTGTGTTCAGACTGTGTTCACAGAAGACATCTCAGCAAGGCAGGCCCTATCACAGCCAGCTGATGTCACCAAGAGAGGAGGGGAAGATGGAGGAAAGAAACAATAGGAGGAGAGACAAAGAGAGAGGGAGGGAAGATGGTGCAAACAGGAAGATGGCAAATGCGGTGGAGGAGGTGGGAGCATAGAAAGCACAGCAGAGAAAAGAAAAGAAGGCTATGGAACCGTATTCCCTTCTCCCCTCCCTAACTGACGGGCGAAAGCTTCTCTGCCTTCCATGCAATCCAGAGGGGGCAGCACCCTCACCCTTACCCTCCCCCTCCAGTGCTGTCTCGGCCCGAGGTTGCCAACAGGGCAGACTTGTAAACAGTTGATGAAAATTTCCTCGGGTTTCTCCAGGAGTTGCCTGTTTCCTGGGGCCATTCCTTTCCTTACAGCCCTCCGGGAGACCCCTCCCGGCAGACCCCAACCAGGCTCCAGCAGCCCCCCTCTCTCCTCCATTCCCCCAGCTCTCCAGAGGGGCTCGCGTCTCCCTGATGCGCTCCGGTCTCTGTCTGAGCCATCCATCAAGGGTGGCAGGCTGAGGGAAACATGAAAAAGAGCCTATTTGGCTATTAACATCCCCTCCCGCTTTGTTGTCTCTCTCCTCCCCACTCCCCTTCCAGCCCCCCACCCCTCCCCTCCCTTTCCCCTTTTGCGGGAGACAAAACCAGACTGACAAGCTGAAGACTCAAACATTAATCAAACTGCGCTCCGGAACAACCTTTCCCTCGCATTAATAAATACATTTGCGGCCCCTCATTGGACAGTTGGCCTAATTTGTTTCTTTTCTGCGGGGTGGAGGGAGCAGCCGCGCCCGCGCCCCCCGGCTCCCAGCAGCCCAGTGCAAAGCAGATGTTCCGCAGCGGACGCGGAGCAGCGCCGAGCCGCGCGCCCCGGAGGCCGCGGTTGCCATGGCGACGGCCCGGCCGCCTGCTGTCGCTGAGCATGCTGTCTCGCCCGCTCAGTGATTACCTCCATCTCCGCAGCGTTCGCCATACGGCCCGGATTCTAATCAGATCCCCTCCCCCTCCTCCCTGCCTCCTGGCGGAGCCCACCCTCCTTTGGCCAGCCCACTACCCCTCCAGCTCCCACATCCTTGGGGCTCATTAAAAACTGGGGTATATCCTTGATAGTGCCAGGAAAGAGAAATGAGAGAGAGGAGGAGCTTTCCTGTGTTTGGGGACGATCGGATCCCCTTGGGAAGAGGTTCTGTGCACCTGAGGCCATCTTTGGTGGCCCTGGATTCCAGGGGTCCAGCTCTCAGTACTGTCCCCCGGAGACTCCTCCTCCCCTCCCTGCTTGGGTATGCGGAGGCAGGTCACCTGGGCTGAGAGAGGGTGGGGGAGAGATGAGGCAAGCAACCCTAGTCCACCTCCACCTGGGCAAGACTCTTCCGTTCTGATTCTGGAAGTGCTAGGAACAATTTCTGCTGCACAGATTAGAGGTGAGGAGGGTTTCTGGAACAATCAGAGCATCAGTCTAAGCTGTGCCCCTGTGTTAAACCCACTGGTTTCTCAGGCTAAGAGGAGGAGTAGAGAGGCATGTGTTTGCTACTCAAATGATGCAGGCCTGGCTTGAGTTAGTCCAATGTTACTTCCACCCCTCCCCATCAATACCCAGTACA
The DNA here is from genome assembly GCF_001704415.2 of Capra hircus. Classification (NCBI taxonomy): domain Eukaryota; kingdom Metazoa; phylum Chordata; class Mammalia; order Artiodactyla; family Bovidae; genus Capra; species Capra hircus. The sequence continues at coordinate 38,092,896 of NC_030826.1, read as the reverse complement.
CTCTGCACTCATCCAGACTGGTGGTGGGTAGGTCTATGGGTGCCTCAGCTACATGCCCAGCAGGCAGCCTTGCGCGAGTGGTACACATGAACTTTCTTCAGGCTTGGCAGTGGGTGAGGGGCGGTTGTGAGCCCTCAGGGCCTTGGGGTATTTGGAGAGCTCTCTGTTGGGCAAGGAGGGTCCTCTCCCTGAGACTTTGAGCCTTGTGACAAGATCCCAAACATCCCTGGCTTAAGGACAAACAGGGTAATAACAGCAGCCACAGGAAGAAGAGGACATCGGGGCTGGGGTGAGGCCTACATGGAAGCAGGGCTAAACATGTGGGACAGGGTGAGGGTGCCACCTTCCAGGCTGGCTCACCAGCCAGGAAATCCAACGGGCTTAGAGCAAAAAATAATTTTGCTTTAAGGGAAGGGGCCCCTTGGAGTGATAAGTGTTAAAGTCCTCATCTAGGCCTGGGAAAGCTCGCTCCAACACTGCTACAGCATCCAAAATGCCAGTCTCCCCCCACAACACCCCTCGCCCGGTGTGTTTGCTGTGAAGTCCTGAGCAGCGCCAATGAACGAGGAGAAATGCTGCTTTGGGCTCTCTCTGTGCTCTCCCTCCTGTCTACCAGGAATCCACATGTTCAAGTCAAAGATCGAGCCCAACCCTTCATTTTACAGGCGAGGAAACAGAGACCCGGACAGAGAGCATAACTGGCCGGAGATCCCACAGCTCACACAGTGGATGCGGCTTCGCTTTCTGCTGTGAGGCCGCTGTGGCCCCTCCCTTTCCCCTTGCAGAGGCCACTGCCTGGGAAACTGGTTTCCAAGAGGCACAGGCAGAATCCCAAAAATCTCAGGGCTTTCTAAGCCCGACGTCACCCTGTCTCCTGAAGGCCTGTCACCTGAAGGCGCTCCACTGAAGTGACAGTTCCCGCCGGCCTGCTAGCTCAGGGCCCCTCTGGGGGACGGGGGGTGGCCAGGGAGCTTTTGTGGGCCCTCCCTCAGCCAATTGTCTGCAGCTCTGTCATTGTCTGTCTGTCACTCAGAAGCGAACCGGTGGGGGGAAGAGGTCAGGCTGGTTGGTGGACAGGGAGAAAGAGGCCTGTCCCTCTCAGAGAAGGGTGGGGAAGATGGGGGGCAAGGCAGCTTATTCAACTGGCTCATCCCACCCCCTCTACCCGCCTTGGCTCCCCTAGGAAATTCCAGGCTTTGCTCATTTAGGACCAGGGCAGCAACTGTCCACAAAGACCCGTCTCTTCTCGCCATGTGAAATCTTGAATCCCCACTGGAGATCTGCTCCCTTGCCCTGCCCTGTCTAGAAGGGGCTGCAAAGGCATCTAATTCAAACCTACTTGGAAAGGGGTCTCCTCATGCCCCCCACTCCACACGACCACCTTCTTGACACTCCTGTGCTTGCCTGTGTCCCCGTCCCCATCTGCCTCATCAGATCCCCCAGGTTCCACCCACCCCCACCCCGCAGCTGTAATCCCACCCAGATCCCTCCCCTCCAGAGCCCCTGTTCTCAGACTGCCCTGGCTTCCACTGTACACTGCTGTCTCCCCAGATTGTACGGTTTCCAGTCTCCCCTTGCTCCCCCTGCACACAAATCTACCTCCCCAGATTCAACTGTTTTCAGGCTTCTCTCTCTCTCTGCCCTCTGTACACGAACTCTCTCTCCAGATCCTGCTGTTTCCAGGTTCCCCCATGTTTCTCCGGTACACAAATTGGCCTCCCTGGGTTCGGCAGTTTCCAGAACCCCCTTGCTCTCTCACTAGGCAGTCCCATTTCCCTAGATTCAGCTGTTTTCAGGCTCCCCTCATTTGCCCTGTACACAGATTCCTCTCCCAGGTTCTGCTGTTTCCAGGCTCCCCGACTTCCCTTGTACACGGATCAGTCCCTAGCTTATGTTGATCCCAGCTGCCTAAGAGATTGTGTAGGTTTACGGAGTGGAAGGAAAAAGAAAGCCAGAAAGAGAAGGAAGAGAAAGATTGTCATCAGGAAAACTCCTTATCTCTCTGGTCACCCAGAGCTCTAAGCAACTTGTACGCAGTAGACTCTGAGCCTGGGACTCCCTTGAGCTGATCTGCGCTGGGACACCCCAAATCCCCCTTCCCTGCTGCTGCCCAGGGTCTCAGCTTTAAGCTAAGCCTCCTCTGGAGGGCCCCTTCTTGGAGGGGGTGCTTGTGCACACAGGAGGCAGGGCCTACAAGAGCCTTACCAAGTCTTGGGCTGTCTCTCAGCCCCGGGCCCCTGTCTCTCCCCTGCTACTTCCTTCTTGCCTTCCTAGGCCCTCTTTGTCTCTTTCCCACCAGCTACACCTACGCTTCTCTCACCTTATTCAGCTAGGACTTAAAGGGAGCTCCAAATGCAGCCTGAGGATAAAAGGTGTTCAAAGCTAGAGACCCACACTTTTTTCCTTTCATTTTTTCAGGATGGAGTAGTATTAGTCTCAGGTCCTAGAAATTCACTGTGTGCCTGGACCAGCATCCTGGCATGCTTCTACAGCCTTCCTAAACACTTGTGTTTCATCCTTGTGACATACAAGATGCCCTACATCCTAATCCTCACTGGGGGGAGGGGAGGGGCTGATGGCTCTGTTCTGCAGGTCTTTCCAGGGCTCTTACCTTCTCTGATTCACTTCAATGGTGCCCCCAAAGCTTCTCCTGGAATCTGGGGAGGTGTGTCTGTTCTCCATCTCCTTCCCCCACCCACACACCCAGTAGCCCCATCCCGGCCATTTTGTCGGTCACGATGCCCCATCTTGCTGGCTCCACCAAACATTCTGGGTTCACTGGGGAGCAAACAGGAGGCAGGGCAGGTCCAGGGCAGTGCTCTCACAGAAGAGAGAACTTTATTGAAAGTGAAGCCCACAGGTTTCCGACCTCTCTGCTTCTGCTCCCAGGACCCCGCGAGCGGCTTCAGTTTCCCCGCCTGTCAAGCAGGGCTGACACACCTGCCTACCTCACAGAGGTTGGGATCGCAAAATAAATTACATATGTGAAGAAAACAGAATTCTTTTACAGAACCTGACAAGTGTGAGCTATTTACCTGAGTCCTATTTAAAGAAACCTGTACAAGGAGCTATTTTGTATTTTGTATATAAACTCTCCTTCCTTTCTTTGAAAGAAAACAAAGTTGATGACACTCATTTATTAATTTCATTATTAAAAAAAAACCCACTATTGGGGATTTCTCTGGTGGTCCAGTGATTAGGACTCCAAATTGCCAAGGCAGGGTGCGTGGGTTCGATTGCTGGTTGCTGCTAAGTCACTTCAGTCGTGTCCGACTCTGTGCGACCCCATAGATGGCAGCCCACCAGGCTTCCCCGACCCTGGGATTCTCCAGGCAAGAACACTGGAGTGGGTTGCCATTTCCTTCTCCGATGCATGAAAGTGAAAAGTGAAAGTGAAGTTGCTCAGTCGTATCCGACTTGTAGCAACGCCATGGACTGCAGCCTACCAGGCTCCTCCGTCCATGGGATTTTCCAGGCAAGAGTTCTGGAGTGGGGTGCCATTGCCTTCTCCAATTGCTGGTAAGGGAGCTAAAATCCTACATGCCCCACGGCACAGCCAAAAAATTTAAGAAGTAGAAATAAAACCACCACTATCGGGGATTCCCTGGAGTTGGAGTTATTGTACTTAGAAACTGTACAACCTACCTACAGACAGGTGTCAATACTCACTGAAATGTAGACTTAAAATTTGTGAATTTCAGTGTGTGTAAATTATATCTCAATAAATCTGGTTGAAAATGTGCAAAGAAAACCTGTATTGGGGTTTTGAATCCAGAAGCCCTGTTTTGTTTTATTTTGTTTTAATTGCCCAGGAAGGCACTCCTTGTTGTGGGAATTCTGTGTATAAATGTTAGATTTGGGGGCTCTGCAGAGAGCACAAGGATACGGGGAGGTAAGCAGGGTTTCAGGGAACCCTTACTGCTGACCCAGCTCTGTCACTTCTTAGCTCTGTGACATTGACTAAATCATCTTTCGAGTTTCACTTTCCTCAGCTGTTCTTCTCCCCAAGTCACCCAACTTCCTTTCCCTATCTCAAAGTTTAGGCTTTCTTCATTGTCCGAGCCCTTCAGCCCCCACCCCCAACTTCCAGCTGAATGGAGTCAAATCTGGGGTGTTGGACAAGAGGTCTGGTTTTGTGGACACTGTATTCATCAGGGGCCCTGTTTTCTCAGCATAACTGCCCCTAGTTCCTAGGGTCTCTCACCCTCTCGTCCCTTCAAGGTCCGCCCACCCCACCGACAGGGGCCACGTTCTGCTCTGTGGTGGAGGGCATCTCTAGGAATGGACTGCAGAGCTCAGCTAGATCTGGTTCCTGCCGGCCTTTCCAAAGGCCTCATCTTGATCCCCGCGGGCCAGGAAGGAAGGATGTGGAGCTGGTCTTACGGCGCCATCTTCTGGACAGACCTGTGAGAGTTCATTCTACTTGCAGTCATTCAGAGAACACACAGCAATTTTTTTGGTTTTCAACGTTTTAAAAAATCTCACCCGCTTCCCCATAACCAAGTTCTGATTTCTGCCCTTTCTGAGCCATTTCTCAGGAGATACTGTACCAGGAGCCCTCTAACCTTCTGAACATAGGGCTGGATCCTCTGGAGGGGTAGTGGGTTAGGTGTGCGATTCTGCGACCCATGAATTGTAGCCTACCAGGCTTCTCTGTCTATGGAGTTTTTCAGGCAAGAATACTGGAATGGGTTGCCATTCTTTTCTCCAGGGGATCTTCCCAACCCAGGGATCGAACTGGGTCTCCTGCATTGCAGGCAGATTCTTTACCAGCTGAGCCACCAGGGAAGCTGGAGGGATAGGGATGATCCCTAATCCATCGAGACTGAGCAGCTGAGGCCAGTCTCTTTCAATCATTCTGTCAGTGAACCCATGTCTCCACATATGTCCCCATATGTCCCCAACATACCCACCCCAGGAATCCCTGTCAATCACTAAGAAGCTGTTGCCCGCAGGCAGGGACATTGCCTTCGTGACTTTCAGAGTTTTCTTCTATCCTCAGTTTCCCTGATTGAGGGCTCACTGCAGCCAGGAGAATAAGATGTGTATTTTCAATGCCTTAAAACTCAGGTGTCTGGACAAAGAAGCAAAAGCATCATATGACATAATGTTATATGTGGAATCTAAAAAGACTTGATGCAAACGAACTTATTTACAAAACAGAAACAGTCTCACAGACTTAGAGGATGAACTTAAAAGGTTTCCAGAGAGAAGGATGAGGGGAAGGGATAGTTAGGGAGTCTGGGATGGACAGATACAGACTGACACTGCTACATTTAAAATGAATAACCATCAAGGACCTACTGTGTAGTACAGGGAACTCCGCTCAATGTTCTGTGGAAGCCTGGATGGGAGGGAGTTTGGGTAAGAATGGATACATGTATATGTATGGCTGAGTCCCTTTGCTGCTCATCTGAAACCGTCACATCATGGTTAATAATCGACTATGCTCCAATACAAAATAAAAAGTTTAATTAAAAAGTCAGATGTTGGGATAAAGAGAAATTGTGGGCCTGGTCAAAAGGAGTCACATCTCTCATGCCATTTCTTTTTCTTTCATTTGATGTATGTCTGTTTTTAGAGTGGATGTAGGTGATGGTGATAAGGGGACACCAAATACATAAGCTATAAAGTGGATTTATTACTTTAAAATTTTTTTATTGAGGTATAGTTGATGTGTAATGTTACAGAAGTTTCAGGTGTACAATATAGTGATTCACAACTTTGAAAGATTATACTCCATTTATACTTATGATAAAATATTGGCTGTATTCCCTGTGCTGTACAATATATCTTTGTGGCTTATTTATTTTATACACAGTAATTTGTACCTATTAATCATCTGCCCCTATTTTATTCCTCCCCCTTTTCCTCTTCCCACTGGTAATAACTGGTTTATTACTTTAAATTTTTTTATTATTTACTTATTTTGGCTGTGCTGGGTCTTGGTTGCTGTGTGGGCTTTCTCTAGTTGCAGAGAGCAGGGGCTGCTGTCTGGTTGTGGTGCCCAGGCTTCTCACTGCAGCAGCTTCTCTTATTGTGGAGCCCCGGCTCCAGAGCACATGCGCTCAGTTGTTGTGACACACGGGCTTAGTTGCCCTGCCTTATGGGGGAAATCTTTTCAGACCAGGGATCGAAACCGTGTCCTCTGTATTGGCAGGCAGATTTTTAACCACTGGATCACCAGGGAAGTCCAGTTTATTACTTTTTAATACGCCATTCAGAACATTAATGTTAAATCATTTTCCCTAACAAAACGGTCCTTTTGGAAGCCCTTTTGTGGAATGATTGCCTGCAATTATCTAAATTAATTCAAAAGCACTAACTCTTCAAACTGAGTGGACTTTTGCAGGCTGTTTGGTGACAAGATGTGTCATCAAGCTGGATGGCACTGTTTAGATAAAGAATGGAAAGGGACTGTAATGAAATGACTGCCTTCTGTGGGTATTATGCTGACTCTAAATTCTTATTTCCCTTTTCGATAAGCATTCCATATTGCTGGCAGAGTTCTTTGCTCAAAATACTGAGCTGGTATCACTTAACTGCTTCAAAGTCTTTAACGGATCCCCATCACCTTCAGAATACAAACCAGACTCTGTAGTCCAAGAGCAGTGGACAATGGAGTCAGACCAGCCTGGGTTTAAATCTCACCTGTGCCCTGAGGCAAACTATCCCAATTCCTGGGCTCTCAGTTGTAAAAATAAATCTAACAGCATCTACTTGGTAAGCCTGTTTTGAAGACAGTAGGATTTCTAAGGAGCACAGATTAGTCAACTCAGTAAATGGCAATAATTAGTTAGCATGCCATTCAACGCTGCCCTTGATCCCGTCACAACCTGTTTAGTGGGGAGTTTCAAGTCTTGACATATCCAGGCCTCCCCACAGAGACTCACAGCCTCCATTCCAGCTACATGTGCCTACCTGCAGTTCCCTAGACAGATTCTCTTCCGCTTTGCTTTGCTTACACTATTTCTCCCTTTACGGTGTCTCTTTCGCCAGCTTCTTTCTACCAAATACTACAGAACATAGTCTCTTGTGTCAACATTTCTAATTGTTTTCAAGATGAACTGGAACAGCCAATTAGTAAATGTCTATTGAAATGACTTATTTCAAAAGAAACATTATTTTACTTTTATTATTATTATTTGTGTCAATACTGCTTTTCTTACTGAAGAACCTGTTCTGAGGGATAGCCCACTGCTCTGTATGTACAATATAAGGTGCACACGTTTCACAATAACTCTCATTTCTGTGGATCCTCATCGAAGATGTTTTCCAGTTTTAGTTGATAGAGATGAGGAAGAGATTAGGAAGCAGATGAGGACCATACACATGTTGATGACAGAGTACAATCTGGCAGCCATTTGATTTATTTTTCTTTTGTCATGAAGTATGACGTACCTATAGGAAAGAACAAGTCTTAAGCACAAACTGAATTTTTAACACCATTCAGGTCAAAATAAAGAACACAATTTGATTGCAAAAGGTATTTCTACCTTGAAATATCTGTCATCCCTTTTCTCCTTTCAATCCTCCACCCACCCCACTGCCACCTCTGGGCCCAATCACCTGCTTATCAGTCTCCCTCCCCTTCTTTCCCTACTGCCTGGCTCCTGGCAAACACTCAAATATTTGAGTGAACGAAAGGAATGCGCGAATATCGTTAAATGAAGGAGGCCCAGTTTGGAGTGAAAGTGAGGTCCGTAGGGTTGTGCCCAAAATACTTTGGGTAAATGATTCAATTTTGCCTACACCAGGTTCCGGAATTAGAGAGTATCTACGAGAAATCAGGGGTAAGATTTTTTTTTTCCCCCTCTGCAGTTTAAAGGGAGATTAAGAGCACCGAAAGTTTGATCCTTAACCCGATCTCCAGCTCATCCACCAACCCACTCCCAGGCCTGTCTGGTCCCGCCTTTGCCATACTGAGCCACGAAGCAGACACCCTCCCTGCAGAGGTCCAGTCAGCGGGGAGCCATCCATCACTGTCTGGATACGGGCCAATCCGACCAGCTCAGCCTTTCTGCCAGCCAATGACCGGAAAGCAAAGGGCGAGCGGAGCCAGAGAGGGTACCGCCGGCTCAGTGTCGTTTAAAGCAGGGTCCAAGGGCCTGGAGGTGCTACCTCTGTGTTCCTAGCTCGGTCTAGGTGTGGATTACGTCCCCCCTACATCTGAGCCCCGGGCCAGTGTTTCAGTGTGCGCCCTCCGGCTGGGTTACTGACGTCCCCGGTGCCAATTCACAGGAGGAAAGGGGGCGCCCTGAAGCCCCTTACCCACAGATACTCGAGACCCGCGGGGTAGCCCACGAGGGCAGAAAGGAGCCCAGGAATTGAGAGCAGACGGCGCCCCCACCCTCGCGTGCTGCGCGCCCCAGGCCGTGCACACACGGGGGAGCGGGGGAGGCAGGGCCAGCGGGCAGAACTCAAGCCAGACAACCAAGCCCGCGGTTCTGGCGGCTCCGCGGGGCTGCGGGCGCCAAGAAGGGGCTGGGGTGCAGTAGGCCTGTCCGCCTCAGCCCCGGGAGAGCCAGGCCTGCAAACTTGGAGTCCTGGACCCCCACTCTGCCGGCGCTCCCCAGACCTCCCGGATCCCTGCCCCCGCCACCGAGGTTCCGCGCAACCTTCTGAGCTGCCCCCTCCCCGCCGCGGGCGTGGGTCGGCTGCTTCGCTGCAGCCCCTCTCCCCAGAGTCCTTTGGCCATAAAGGGCAAGGGCACCTCTCTGGTTGCCTCTCCGCATTACCAGGGCCCCTCTACTCATTCCTCTTAATCCAGTGTAGTCCCTGTGTGGGCTAGCGGGTCGGACGACCCTAGGATTGGGAGCGTGACAAAGCTGCCTCTTTCCAGCTGTCCTGGCTCTGCGGAAACTGTCGTAAATACTCTAACCTTTCAGAGCCTCGGTGTGCCTCTCCGTAAAATGGGCAAGCACCGCATAGTCCACAGTATTCGGTGAGTCAGTTTGAAGTGCCGGGCCTTCCCATTCCAGTCTCTGCACAATTGAAATTGCAGGACCCAGCTGGGCGCGAAGGGTTACTAGGAAGCGAATTTGCCCCTCCGGTTCCTGCGGTCATTTAGAGGCGGTGGATGGAGCGGACACCGGATGAAGCCGAACATTAGCCAAAGTATTTCTGGAAAATCTCTCATTTCCCGTCGCCACACTGGCCCCTGAACTCTACAGCACTTAACTGCAGTCTTTTTTTTTTTTTTTCAGGGTTGCATTATTTATTGGAATGGTTGTGTACAAAGTGTTTATAATCTGTTTATATAACTATTATTTTCTCTAATTACAAAAGTAGGCAGGCCCATTTATAAATATCCATTGTAGAGAGTTTTTTTATAATGTAGGACTTGCTGACACACAGGGACCGCTTCTACTAACACCCAGGGTCTGTCACTTTCAGCAGCGGCAGGCAGAAATTCATGAGCAGTGCCTGCAGCGGAGCTCGCAAGGCCGGTCCCGCCCGCTGGTTGCTAGGGCAACGCCCTGCCGCTAAATTTGGAGGCCAGCGATTAACTAGCGGGAGCAGGGGTCTGTCCCACCCTGGGGGCGGAGTTAGCAGGGGGCGCGGGACTCGGAGGGAGCGCGTTCCCCGCCTTTCCCTCCAGGTGGCGCTATAGGATCGTGGATAAAGTCGCTGGACCCGGCTCCCCGCGGCGGTGGGCGCCTAGGGGCGGAGCCAAGGCGGGGCGTGAACTTGCATCTGCAGTTGGCTCTGGATCTGGGGAAACCAGCGATCCCGGGCCGAAAGTTATCGACACTCTCAGGGACTTCAGTACGCCACGCAGAAAAGGGAAAAAGGGGAGGTTCTGGAACAGGGAGAGAGAAGAGGAGTCGTGACCCCCGAAAGTCACTCCATCTTTCCCATCTGCCTATAGGATCCCTCTCCTTACCTGCAGTTCTCACCCTCGGGCGCGCTAGGTGCTCTGGACACAAATGCAAGGTGGGAGCTGGGCCGGTGTCTTCTCACCCCTAGTATCTGGGCCTAGCCAGGCTTGCAGCGCTCTAGTACCCAGGATATATGCCAGCATTGGATTTCCGCGGCAACTTCCCGAGCAAGCCAAGAAAAACAGGCGTGCTGTTCCTCAGTTTGTCCAGAGGAAACCTTTACGCCCTTCCCTTCTGGAGACTGAGAATGGAAAAAGTGAGCTGAAGAATACCAGTGCGGCCACCACGTGTGTAGTATCTTTTGCTCTTTTCTTCCCAAATGCACTGTTTCTCCCATCGTGACTCTTTCACCCTGTCACAATCATATCTAGCCCTCCACAATCATACACTGCCTCACTTAAGTTAAATCGGCTCCTTTCCCTTTACCCACTTCCTCCCCAGTCACACAACCACAAAGATACACCTAGTACTGGGCATCCGGAAGATGCCTCAGTGTGCAGAAGCCCTTATCAGAACACACACACACTTCCCAGGCCAAAAGAGAAAGAGACCATTGGCAGGAGACAAAAGCAGGTTTATTTGGGCTCTGGGGCCAGGGATGCCTAAGGTGTGAGTTAAGACAACTCAGCTGGTTCTCAATGCCCAAAGGGCAGGCCAGGGCAGGGAGAAGGGGTGACTCAGTATTGAAGCCAAATCTCTGCATTTCAAGTCCCTGGCTGGAGACCTCGGGAGTCAGTTCTGGGAGGGCATGGGTTCTAATGTTCCCTGGGGTCTCTGTGCTTTTGCTAGGATTGGGGGAATGGTCTGGGGGCAGGAGCCTTGAATGCACAGCCTTCATTTCAGTAACGACCATTTAATTTGTTCCTTGGCAGACTGAAGAACCTGGGTAGGGTGGGGTGTGGAAGGTTGAGAGAATTACTGGGTGGAATTCAAGTGCATTAACAGTGCAGTGGCAGGTTGGGGGGATACATGTCCTGGAGATCCCAAGTCACTAGGTGGCAGCAGCTCATCTCTGCCTGCTTTAAGGGGGCTGGGCCATCAAGATGGAAAGAGCCGCTCAAACTGGCTGCAGCCAGCAACCAGCCCAGATGGGAGCTGGCCCAGCCTGCCCTCTGGTTCCAGCATCTGCAGCCCTGGGTGTGGCAGCAGCCTTGTCTCCCCCACACCCACACCATGCCATGCAAGCTTCCACCCGCAGTGCCACGTCCAGGCAGAGGCGGGCCCCGGCCTGACACTTCCTGTGCCCAGACACCTCACCAAACCCCTAGCTCTAGCTTTGGCTGGCAGTAAGTCCTCAACACCCCACCCCAAGCTGCTGCTGATGTGGCACAGCTGGCAAAGGACTCCTGGGCAGGCTCTGCTGAAGGCCACCTGCACTCAGATGTGTTCACTTTCATATCCTGCTGTGAAACCACCTCAGCCCCATATTTACACAGATCCATGCAACTGTGCACACACCATGCAAACACAGTGCGGACCCCACCTATGTCCCTCAGATTGTCCCTCCAGCCATCAAGCCTCACTCCCACCCGAAGAAGGCTGATCCCACACTGTATGTCCCTTCCTCCTGCCCACTCCCCCTCCTCTCTCAGGGACAGCCTGGACCTGGAGTCCTCCTGCAGTTCTCAGTGAAGATCTACCTTTCTCCTTATTTCATCTCCCATTCACTACCTGCACATCCCTTGGTGTTTACTCAAGAACTCCATTAAAAGTGCCCCATGGAAAACAGGATGTATGCCAAGAGCTTTCCGTGCTTTAGCTCATCTAATTTTCATAATAACTCTATAAGGAGTGTCCTGTGATTATTGTGGCTCAGACGGTAAAGCGTCTGTCTACAACGGGGGAGACCCGGGTTCAATCGGGAAGATCCCCTGGAGAAGGAAATGGCAATCTACTCCAGTACTATTGCCTGGAAAATCCCATGGACAGAGGAGCCTAGTAGGCTACAGTCCATGGGGTCGCAAAGAGTTGGACACGACTGAGCAACTTCACTTTCACTTTCACTTGTGATTATGCGAGGCCCAGAGAGGTAGACTATCTTGTGCTAGGCCACCCAGCTTGTAGGTAGTAAGGCAGAACGCCACATCCTTTGGACGACTCACACCAGTGCCCCTGTTCTTATCTGCTCTGCTCATTGTCCCTTAACCTCTTTAGCCCTGAAAATTGCCATGCGGCTGCATTCATCTCATCAGGGTAGGAGGAGGCAAGGAGAACGGGGAAGGGAGAGGCCGCGTGAGCATGAAGGGCAGGTACAGCAAAGGGCACCACACCTGGGGCCCCACATGAAATGGCATGGGCCCATCTCAGCGTTGGCCACTACAGCACGAGGAAGTTAGTGCCAGGACAGGAAGCTCCATAAAAGCAGGATTAGTCTGGGCAGAGAGACCTGCGGGTAGACAGAATGGAGGTCAAGCCTGACAAGTAGGAAGTTTGGGCAGCTGGGAAACCAGTCAGGCCGTAGATCTGGAAACCTCAGCCCTGTCCCACATGCACCCTCAGATAGGACCATGCAGGGGACTGGCGGGCACGGACTTTTCCACACTCAGGTCACTCAGGGACAAGGTGCAGCCCAAACTGGCTGTGCCAGCGGTGAAAATGAGATCCCATGGTGGATTTACGTGTCCCTTAACAACCTCAGTATGGACCCTAAAGAGCAGGGGTGAGGGGTTAGAAGAAAACTCCTATTTGGGATCCTTTCCAGAGGCCTGAGCCCCCACACTGCTTGGGGAACAAGTGATCCAGGCATCTCCAGTGTGGGCAGCTCCTCCTGGGCTTTGACCCAACTACACCCAGCTAGGAGATAAGGTGAACTGCTGGGAAGGCATCATCATTTATTAATACCCAAGCTCCACATTACCATGGGGACCCTGGCAGCCGCCAGTGGACTGTCTCCAAGAGGTGGCCTGACACAGTCATCCCTTCCTTCCTGCATCCCTGACTTCTCTGCCTGGAAAGCCCCACTGGGTCCCCCTGGGATGCTCTGTTCTCCTCCCTTTAGCCCATCTCTGGCCAAGGCAGATGGAGAGGGCCTACCTGGGCCACACTGTGTTCAGTCAAGCCGCTGTCATCCGCCTATGGGGGAAGCAGAATCAAGGTGGTCAGGCCAGGGAAAGGGTAGCGGGTGAAGAAAGGCAGGTGAGAGAAAGGGGCTTGTGGGTGGTGAGCAGATGCTGTGATCAGGGGATCCAGAACTGCATGTGTATGTATCACTCAGGGGAAGTTCTAGAGCCCTTGGAAGCCAGCATCCTCAGGGATGTCTCTGGGACACGGTGGGTGGAGAGTGAGGGGGATTAAAAATGACAGGAAAGGCTTCATCCAGACATGAGAAGCCAAACTGGGTGGGGAGATTCCATCTCTTCCCCTCCAAGGCCAAGTTCAAGGCAAGACAGCCACCAGGTGTCTCTGTGAGGATTTATTTCCTCAGTCTGTACTTCTCACCAGGGAGGATGGTGAGGTATTTGTAATCGGGCAAGGGAAGAGGACAGAGATCTCTTTTACTGGCTGACATCCCTCCAAACTGCTGCTCCCCTCCAGAAGTGCATCAACCCAGTGGCTGCTCCTGCTAGAGGAGCTTGGGTTCCCTTTGCCCAGACACAGGGAAGACCGGAGGTACAGAGGATGGGAAGGGGAGCCTGGAGGGGATGGGAGTAAGGGGGGATGCAGGATGACTCTTACCCTAAAATTCACTTTCTGGATCACTTGCTGAGGGTCACTCTCCAGAATCACGCTATAAAGTGAGAGAGAAATGAGGAAGAAAATCAGCCCCATGCTTTCCTTGGACTCTGCTCCCTGCTAAGCCCTTTGCTTCCCTGCCATATCCTGCAACATCTCCCTTCCAAGGTACTTGGCCTGCCCATACTCCTCAAGCCAGAACTCTCCCTCACCATGGAGCCCTGATTCTCACATACTTTGTCATTACTGGGCAAACACTTGAGAGATCAGGCCAGTGCAGTCCAGTCTAGATCGATCAGGTTGGCAAAAGCAGGGGCTCAAAAAGTGAGAGTTCTAGAAAGTTCACTTCACCTCTGGGATGAAGGGTTGGATTCAGATGCAGTGAAGGACGAGAAGCCCCCTGGGGTCCCTATCTGGTTTCACTATTATTTTCTGCCATGGGGTTGTGCTATACATGAAAGAAACGGAACTGCAAAATCAGAATCTACCTTCCCTTTTTTTTTTTAAACTTCCCTTTCGACAGACCCAATTATGGAGGCATTTCTTGGCTAGTTGGCACTGTTTGATGATGCTCTGGGGGGTGTGCAGGGGGGAAGAGTTGGTCACTGTGGGTGAGAAAGGGTCCACAGGAACTTAGTGACTGCTCCTCCTCACCCAGTGAGCCTCCTATAGGGCTGAAGGAAGTGAACAAACATTTCCTGAGACCTTCTCCCAGGCTCATCACAGGGGCACTTGTAGCCCCAAGTCCCTCACCAGAGGTCCTTTAGAGCGACCATTCCAGGCCAAGGTTCAGGACCAAATGTTGCTTCCACAAATGCTTCCCTGTTTTCATTGGAGGGAAAGGGGGGCAAAAACTGGGCCTTCTAGAGGTACAGATGGGAAGCTGATAAAACTTACAATCTCCCTTGTGAAGGCCCTGCACCTCCTTTTTTATTTGTAACTGTGTTTTCTTGAAGAAGTTCCACACCAAATTTTATATACAACTTTTATATTCCACAAAACCTGGTCTTATTTCCCTCACTGTTGGGTCCTAGCAATTAGCACAAGGCCTTGCAACAGCAGCAGCAGGCAGTCAACAGACATAGAGGAAAAGAGGGAGGGAAGGCAGGAAGAAGCCCACAGCCCCCCATCTCCCGGGGCCCCTGTCCCCCAGCAATGTGCGTCATTGCCACGAGAAGAGCACAATCTCTGGAAACATGCACAAGTTTAGATCTTGGCCCTGCCACCTCCTAGTCATGTCACCTTGGGCAAGTCACTTAAATCTCTGAGCCTCTGTTTCCTCATCTATTAAATGCATGTAATCACAGGCATGTGGATGTCTCACGGGTGATCCGTTTCCATTATTCTTTGCCCCAGAGCCAGAACTTCTTTTTCTCCCTGAATATTGCCCAATCCCCCCATGGAAATTCACTAACCAACCTCTCATAAGAGCTCCCAGCTTCCTAAGATTATAATCTTAAACCAATAAGAGGAGACAAGATTTACTGAAGAACTATGAACTCCACCTGCATCACCTCATTTAATCCCACATCCTTTGAGGCAGTTTCCTTATTGTCTCCATTTCAAAGCTGGGGAAAGTAAGGAAAATAAACAACTAGCCCAGGTCATGCATGCAGTCGATGTTGGAGTGAACCTCTAAGAGCGAGAGGTGTAGCTGCCGCAGGGCTCTGCCTGAATGAAGACTTCCCAGGAAGGGTGGGTGTCTGTGCTGCCTGCTTCTCCTGGGCATTGGAGAGCAAACCATTCTCCTAAAACCTTGCCTGGTCAACAGTCAGCCATAGTTTGACATCAGATTACTATCTTGCGTGCTTGACTTTGGCTAACGTTGAAGTCAACTTCCATCATCATGAGTGGGGTTGGGGGGTGGGATCACAGGGAATATGCTGGAAAAAGGGAGGGAGAAGCTGGCCAGAGAGCCAACAACATGCTGGGTGCAACCTAGAGCTGAGAACCCTCAAGGCCACCTCCCACTGTGAGGGTTCTTGACCAGTCCCTCTTCCTCTCCCACTCCTCACCCGCCATCCACAATCTCATCCACCACCAGGAAGGCTCCGTCCATGTTCTCCAGCAACCAGCGCTTCTCCACGTTCTTCCTGAAAGAAGACACAGCTCTGGAACCTGCCTGTGGCATGGCCGGGAGGAGCCGGGTCCTTGCCTTAGTGAGGTGGACCCGCTCTCTCCAAAGACTGCCTCATTCCCCACCCTCCAGCCCCTGTCCCCCCACAAGCACAGGGAAGGAGAATGTCAAGGGGAGTGAGGGTAGCACCTGGGCAAGGGATTCCTGAGCAGAGGACGGGTCTGCTTCCTTCAGCCCCTCATGCTCAACTCTACCCATGCCGCCCCTGCCACTTTTGGGCACTGATGCTATTTCCACCCTAAAGCACTTCAGGTACTACAGCGCTATTATAGTTACACATGTCGACTGTAAACACTTATTTTTGGTTATCCGAGTTTGATTTACCCAGGCCACTGGTATCACTGGAGTAGATACCAGATCACTGAATGGGAATGGAGGGAAAATTACCCTGAGCGTCAAGTCAAAAAACCTTGAGTTTGAATCTTGGTTCTGATAGAAACAACCTGTAACCTCAGGCAAATCACTTAGCTTCTCCAGACTTCATCTTCTGGCCATACTATTGTTTGATCAGGTAAAGGGCAGGAGCCTTGCAGGAAGTTGCTCTGGCTCCAGATTTCATCTTGTGGAGACTTAAGGAAAAAGCAGGGAACCATCCTGCCTGTGATCTACCAAGGTCTGGGGGATGGGAGCCTTGGAGGACAGAGGACCTCACTCACCTTAGCACGTGGTTCAGGGACTCAAACAGGCAGGTGAGAACAGACATGAGCATCAGCTGGTGAGGAGTGGATACAGGAGGAGGAAAACGAGAGAGACTGAGGTTGAGAAGGCCAGAGGAAACCTCAGAACCTAACTGTTGGACAGCTGCCCCTCTCTAGGGAGGACAAGGCTGGAGCCTGGCTGCAACTTGACCTGAGAAGGTCCCTCCCTGTGTTTGAACTGGGAAGCACTGGAATGCCTGCTGTAGGACACTGAATACATCCTTCTCCAGTGATGCATGATAGAGACAGACGCTCCCGGCAGAGGACTCCATTTCTGGTACCCAAGGAACGGAGGAGTATCATGGATATGCATTGTTTCAGAAAGAACCATTCTGGAGGCTTCCAGTTCCCTAGAGTCTAGAATTAGGGATACCAAGGGTGAGCCGCCCAGCTTCTTCCCCAGATTCCAAGCCACTCCCCCACAGAGAGACCCTCCTTGTCTCCCCAACCTCCTGAATTCACCTCGTTCTCGTAGGATGAGCCCACCACATACAGGAAGAGGTCAATGCTGCTCTTGTAGACGATGGTCATGCCCCCGAAAAATGCAATCTCACCTAGAAGAGAAATGGGGTCTCAGTTCTGGTCACCTTTGCCTGATCCCTCCTGCCCATCTCCAGCTCTGCACCTCTCCCCCTATTTCCTTCTTCTTCCCAAGAACACCTGCAAAGGAAATTCCAGTCCAGTCCAGTGGTTAGGACTCTGTGCTTTCATTGCCAAGGGCCCGAATTCAATCCCCAGTCTGGGAACTAAGATCTCACAAGCAGTGGCCAAACAAAAAAAGAATCCTTGCAAAGACTAGAACCCTTGGAAAGACCTGCACTAGGGACACTACCAGTGTCCCTCTACTTCATTCCTAGCACCCAACTGCCTCATTCTGAGAAGTCAACAAACCTGGTTTAAGGCTGACCTTTCACCCACCATGTGCAATGCCTCTGACCCTCAGGTTGGCGGTGGCCTCTTCCACTGAAAAGAGTCCAGGCATGCCAGAAGCAGGTAGGTGGGAGCAGGTGGCAGTAGCGGGGGTGTGTGTGTGCTGGTGAAGGGGAGGAGGGTGAAGGTTCACCAGAAGGGAAAAGGGAACAGCTGGGAAGGGGAGGAAAAAGCACCTCTGAAGAAAAGGGAATGGCCTGTGGGTAT
Source organism: Capra hircus (assembly GCF_001704415.2). Lineage (NCBI taxonomy): Eukaryota > Metazoa > Chordata > Mammalia > Artiodactyla > Bovidae > Capra > Capra hircus. The sequence goes on along the minus strand of NC_030826.1, from coordinate 38,075,371 downwards.
GTGAGGCCGACAGGGACAGCTCTGTCCAGGCGGAGATGACAGTGTGCATCTGAGAGTTCTGTGCAAGGAAGACGAGGACACTTACTGTCAGTTCGGCTGGTCTTGTTGAAGACATTTTTCTCGAAGGCCATCTGCTCTTTCATGGAGGGGAATGTGTCATCATAATACTAGGAGGAAGGGAAGGAGAAAAAGTGACAGCCGTTCCACAGGGTCTGGCTTCTCCCTGGATGGGTGGCAGGGTGCTGGCCAAGTGGGACCCTGCTGCCATGCCCCCTCTCCTCTTGACTGCCCTCTATGCCTGTCTGCTATTTCCTCCTAAACACAAATTCTGAGCAAAGAGAGTCATAAAAAGTAGAGGAATTTTGAGGCCTGCCTTTGGAGTCCTGTCCTGATTTCTTGGAGACCTTTGTGCTTTCAGCAGATGGCTGGGGCAGTCACTAGCCACACTGTTTCTACACTAATCTGAGTCTACAGGAGAGAAGGCAGAACCAGGGGCTCTTTACCACAATAATATCATAACAGCTATTTTATTATCCACATTATATGGATGGGGTAACTTCCCTGACACCTCACAGTTTAAGGGACAGAGCTGGGATGCAATGGCAGCAATAGTCTGACTTCAGACAGGATTATGGTGAAGATCCCCTGGAGAAGGAAATGGCAACCCACTCCAGTATTCTTGCTTCGGAAATCCCATGGACAGAGGAGCCTGGTGGCTACAGTCGAAAGAGTTAACACGACTTAGCAACTAAACAACAATGACAACTACGGTGAAGATGAACTATCTAAGGCAGAGTTCCTGGCACACACTGCCTAAGGAAATCAATGCTGTTTTGTTGGGTTTGATAAGACTGTCTCTCTGACTCAGTTCCTGCATTTGCACATGGATGTGATCTGCTGGGAGGAGGCCCTGGAACCTTTGGTTGCTGAGCTACCTCTGACCATCTGCTAGGGCAAGGGACGGTCAGCTCAGCTTCCATTTTCTGAATGTAGATTTTGCCACCTAGTGCCCCATCTGCAGGCAAATTAGTGGTCTCCCTGCCAGCCACTGTTGTGATGAACAGGCTCCCTGCAATGTCATGAAGACAAGAGTTTCAGCCTAAACAATCTAAGAAGTCTACATTGCATTTCATAGCTAGTTGAGGTGTCATAGCCCCACTATAGTTAATTGTGTTGATGGTAGATATTTATTTTTGGATTATTCTAGTTTGGTTTGTCCGGCCATGATCACTAGCATATATACCAGATAACTGAATAGTTGGTGCAGAGAAAATCATCCTCCTGAGCTTCAAGTCAAAATACCAGAGTTTGGATCCCTGCTCTGATATTAGTACCTGTGACTCCAGGCAACTCTAGCTTCTCTAGACTACCTTTTCCTCATTTATGAAAGAGTTGGATTAAAATCTGGTCTACAAAATCCTATGTTTTAAATCCTTAGTGTTTACCAAGCTGTAAAAGCAAAGCAGAGGGTACTTGTTCAGAATTGGGGGACCCAGGAATCCAGGGTCCCAGGCCAGTGTAAAGGACAGTGAGAAGACATTCTGGGGAACATGAGTAGAAACAGAAGAGACAGCCCCTCCCCCCTTTGGGGGCCAGCATTCTGACAAGGCAAGAGGATGGACAGAATGACCTTTGGAAGGGTCTCAGCTGAGCTGCTCTGTGTTGCAGAGCCCACAGTGGGGTCTCTCCTGCCAGGTGAGTCAGCTGGGTGGGGACTTCTAGACTTGGGCCTGTGGCACAGTGTCTTCGGGGGCCCTCCGGTGAGGGTGGGAGGTTACCTTGGCCAGCAGGCGGTGTCCGTCATTATCTAGGATGAAAACGGCCTTGATAGTGTAGAGGGAAGGTTCCTGCAACTGACACGGGGGAGAGCTTTGTTGGCCCCTAAGCCAGCGCAGACCCCTGTCATTGGCTCTACGTGATCTGCTGATCCCAGGAGTCCATCCTCAGGCCAGCGACCCCAGCCCCAAAAGTCCACAGCTGGTTCCGGCCCAACCCTATGCCACATGGACCACTCGGGTGCCCGCTCCCCTCCCAGGCAGATGCCCCACTGCAGGCCCTGGGTGGGCGCTGTGCCCATTGGGTGCAGAAGGTCCGTCCGGGCCCAAGTTCTGTCATGCACTGACTGCTCCAGAGCCCGAGTCGGAGTGTATCACAGAACCTGGGCCGGGGGGACAGCGGCGCCGAGCTCCTCCAGCGGCCCCCGGCGCCCTGGCCCGTCGGGCTCCAGAAGCACGCACGTCAGCCCGCCGCCGGGGCGGCCCCGCGCTCCCTAGCCCTCCGGGAGAAACGCGATCCAGCCCGGCCGAGCCGTCCCCGCCCGCTCCGACTGCTCCAGAACTTCGCCCACGCGGACGCCACACCGGCCTCCTCCCGAGTCAGCGCGGAGGAACTTTTCTGCCCGCGCGGGCGCCGCCCCTCCCAGGCCGGTCCTGGCGGCAGCAAGTTCCCCGGCGCCCGGCCCGTGAGCTGGCGCCCCCCGGCCCCCGGCGCCGCCCGCTCCGTACCCGCAGCCCCGCGGGCTCCCCAGCTCGGGCGGGCGGCGCCGGGCCCGCAGTCGGGGCGGCCGCGGCCCCCTCCCCCGGGTGCGGACGTGGCCAGGCCTCCGGCCGCTGCATTCCGCTCGCTGCCTCGCGCTGACAGCGCCGCCCCGCCCCGCCCCGCGCCCCCCGGGCCGCCGCCGCTCCTCCCCGGCGGCCGCCGGCCTCGCGCCCGCCCCTCTCAGCCCCTCCGCGCGTGTCCTTCCTTTCCCCGAGGCCCTTCCCTCCTCGCCCTCCCTCCTCTCCCTTCCCTCCCTCTCCGCCCTGCGCTCACACCCCAGCTCTCCTTCCCCTGGCTCTCCTTCCCCTCGCCCTCCTCGGCCCCTCAAAGCCCAGAGCTCCTTGTATCCTCAGTTTGTCTCAAGAACGGCCCCCTTTCCCCCTCCTGCCTTCTCTCTGGCTTGTGGGTTTGGTTTGCACCGACGTCCACAGGCTGCCCTGAAGCCATCAGAAAACACAGGCAAAGTCCAGTTTGTCTCTGGACTCCTGGTAGGTACTGTTGGCACAAACACATCAGGTCATCCTTTGGACTTCAGAGACAGGTCCTAGCAGCGGGAGCAGATGAGGACAGCTCTAGAGAGACTCCTCTGTGCAGCAGAGTTTCTCCCGTGCCTCTCCCGCGACTTGGGGAAGGCAGCCATGGCGCCTGGACACCTCTGCAGACACGGACACAATCTGAAATGAGACAGATACCCAGCAGTACAAATGTTCCGCCTGTGGATGGCATCAGGCTTTGCTATGCTTTGGTTCCTTTGGCCTAGGTATACTAGGTGGTTTAATCACTATGTCGTGTCCGACTCTTTCGAATCCAAAGACTGTAGACTCCCATGCTCCTCTGTCCATGAAGTTTTCCAGGCAAGAATACAGAAGTAGGTTGTCATTTCCTTCTCCAGGACCTTCCCAACCCAGGGAATGAACTCTTGTCTCCTGCATCGGAAGCAGATTCTTTACCCATGAGCCACTGCTGCTGCTAAGTCGCTTCAGTCGTGTCCAACTCTGTGTGACCCCATAGATGGCAGCCCACTAGGCTCCTCTATCCCTGGGATTCTCCAGGCAAGAATACTGGAGTGGGTTGCCATTTCTTTCTCCAATGCATGAAAGTGACAAGTGAAAGTGAAATTGCTCAGTCGTGCCCGACTCCTAGCGACTCCATGGACTGCAGCCTACCAGGCTTCTCTGCCCATGGGAATCTCCAGGCAAGAGTACTGGAGTGGGTCACCATTGCCTTCTCTGCCTGAGTCACTAGGGAAACCCATTAAGTATACTAGAGGGCTTTAGCTTCAGAATCTTCAAGGCTAGTGGGAAATTAACAGTACTTCAATGGCACCCCACTCCAGTACTCTTGCCTGGAAAATCCCATGGACGGAGGAGGCTGGAAGGCTGCAGTCCATGGGGTTGCTGAGGGTCAGACAGGACTGAGCGACTTCACTTTCACTTTTCACTTTCATGCATTGGAGAAGGAAATGGCAACCCACTCCAGCGTTCTTGCCTGGAGAATCCCAGGGTCGGGGGAGCCTGGTGGGCTGCCGTCTATGGGGTCACACAGAGTCGGACATGACTGAAGTGACTTAGTAGTAGCAGCAGCAGGCATTTACCCATCACTATAGTCAAAATTCTCCAAGCCAGGCTTCGACGGTATGTGAACTGTGAAATTCCAGATGTTCAAGCTGGATTTAGAAAAAGCAAAGGAACCAGAGATCAAATTGCCAACATCTGTTGGATCATCGAAAAAGCAAGAGAGTTCCAGAAAATATATACTTCTGCTTTATTGATTATGCCAAAGCCTTTGACTGTGTGGATCACAACGAACTGTGGAAAATTCTTAAAGAGATGGGAATACCAGACCACCTGACCTGCCTCTTGAGAAATCTGTATGCAGGTCAAGAAGCAACAGTTAGAACTGGACATGGAACAACAGACTGGTTCCAAATTGGGAAAGGAGTACATCAAGGCTGTATATTGTCACCCTGCTTATTTAACTTATATGCAGAGTACATCATGGGAAATGCTGGACTGGATGAAGCACAAGCTGGAATCAAGATTGCCAGGAGAAATATCAATAACCTCAGATATGCAGATAACACTACCGCTTATGGCAGAAAGCAAAGAAGAATTAAAGAGCCTCTTGATGAAAGTGAAAGAGAGGAAAAAGGTGGCTTAAAACTCAAAATTCAGAAAACTAAGATCATGGCATCCGGTCCCATCACTTCATGGCATATAGCTGGGGAAACAATGGAAACAGTGACAGACTATTTTCTTGAGCTCTAAAATCACTGCAGATGGTGACTGCAGCCATGAAATTAGAAGAAGCTTGTTCCTTGGAAGAAAAGCTTATGACCAACCTAGACAGCATATTAAAAAGCAGAGACATTACTTTGCCGACAAAGGTCCGTCTAGTCAAGGCTGTGGGTTTTCCAGTAGTCATGTATGGATGTGAGAGTTGGACACAGAAAGCTGAGCACTGAAGAACTGATGCGTTTCAACTGTGGTGTTGGAGAAAACTCTCGAGAGCCCCTTGGACAGCAAGGAGATCCAACCAGTCCATACTAAAGGAAATCAGTCCTGAATATTCATTGGAAGGACTGATGCTGAAGTTGAAACTCCAATATTTGGCCACCTGATGCGAAGAGCTGACTCATTTGTAAAGACCCCGATGCTGGGAAAGATTGAAGGTGGGAGGAGAAGGGTACGACAGAGGATGAGATGGTTGGATGGTATCACCGACTCAATGGACGTGTGTTCGAGTAAACTCCAGGAGTTGATGATGGACAGGGAGGCCTGTTGTGCTGCAGTCCATGGGGTCACAAAGAGTCGGACACGACTGAGCACCTGAACTGAACTGATAGGCATGCATTTTATAGTTAAACTCTTTAAGGTACATTATATAACTCACACCTATGAGGTGGGTGTTCTCACCCCCATTTTAAGGAAGGGATACTCAGAGTTTGTGTGATCTTTCAAGATCCTTTAGTTAATCAGTAGCTGAATGGAGGTGGAACCCATGTTTCAGACCAAGAATTTCTTCTCCACTCTTCTCTTCAGGTCATCTTATGTTGGGTACCCCACTCACTTATGAGGGTTTCCTCTGCTGAATAGTATCAAGCTGTTTCATTTATCTCAGCTTCAGTGTCATCACCAAGAGGCCCTTTCTAACAACCACCAACTCTAACTTGATAGGTCTTTGCTATCCCTTTGTGTCTCAGCACCCTACTTTTGTTGTACTTAATTTCTAAATACCATTTTTACTAATTTGTTTACAAACATGTGTGGTCCTTCTCTGCGCCAGGTGTTATATCCTACAGAAATAGAGATAATGTGCCTGCGGAATCCCTGGTGCCCCAAACAGGGCCTGGCACATGACAGGTTCAATGAAACCATATTTTATGTGCTGCACAAATATTTATTGTTTACCATGTACCAGTTGCTTTTTTAGTCACTGGGACGCAATAGCAGCCAAAGTAAACAAAATCTTTGCTCTCATGGAGCTTATTCAAGTATTTGTGTGTGTGTGCATGCATTTCTGTGCAATACCCACAGTACACAGATACATGAATAAAATAGTCATATTTGAATTGGTGATAAGTACTGTGTGAAGAAAGGGGCTTCCCAGGTAGCGATACCCACCTGCCCATACAGGAGATGTTTAAGAGATGCAGGTTCGATCCCTGGCAGGGAGATCCCCTGGAGAAGAACATGGCAACCCACTCCAATATTCTTGCCTGGAGAATTCTCATGGACAGAGGAACTTGGTGGGGTGCAGTCCATAGGGTCACAAAGAGTTGGACATGACTGAAGTTACTTAGCATGCGTGCATACTATGAAGAAAAATTGATCTGGAAAGGGTATCAGGAATGTTAGGGGTTGGGGAGAGGCAGGGGAAATTGCCATTTTCATTAGGGTCATTTGAGAAAGCCTTCAAGGTGACACTTGAGCAAAGAGCTGAAGGAAATGAGGGGAAAAGCCACACAGACATCTGTAGAAACTTCTACTGAATGTCTTTTTATGATGCTGTAGAAGGCACACCCAGATCTTCCCTGCAGGCTACCAGACTTATAATAATGAACATTAATCAATGCTATCTGGTATAATGCGGGAAAAGAGTATTTAGTTTGGATTCCAGATCATCAGACGTTATGTCAATGATCATGCCAGGTCAATGTTATTAAAAATCCTGATTTATTTCCATGCTTTAATATTCTGTGACCTAGTCCATTATTAGTTCACGTTTACAAAGACAGCACCAAAAAGCCTCTGGGGCATTTTCTAGCCTCTGTATAGCGGATGGTACCCACAGTGGGAGAGAGTCAGCTTACAGAAGAGAGGAGATCTAGGAAGACCTAGGAAGACTGGGGACTTAGCAGGTGTGGCTTCCCGTGAAGAGGGAGGAGTCAGTTACAGGAGACTAGCTGAGAGGACAGAGGGGCTGGGGATGAGAGAGGAGGCTGGGGAAAGAAGCTTAGGAACCACCACAAAGTCCTCAGCATCACCACCTTCATCACCTGGGCTGCTATTGTTAACATCATCAGGACTGCTTTACTGCTTAAGTGCCCTGGGAAGTAAGTAAATCCAGAGCGCTCAGATGGAACTTTTCAAGGAAGAGATTTCTGCCAGCGATGACTCTTCGGTGAACTCCCTCAACAGAGAACCTAGGACTCCTTTCCTTCCTCTGATCCCTTTCCCTCCTGAGGACCCCTCCATCCTGGGGCACCCCTTTAATGGGGGTTCTGTGTAAACATACAAGCTCAGTGTGAATGGTGTTGGGGCAATGGCCCCCACAGAATATCACCCCACAAGGAGTTTAGTGTAAGGCTGACAGCACTTGGGAAGCATGCGAACGCAACAGAGAAGTTGCTGGAGAGCCTTCTCGGAATGAAGAAGCCAGAGCTGGGCTCAAAAAGAAAGCCGCTTGCTGTTTCCCGGCTTTCTCCTTCCTTGGGGGTGGGGGGAGCAGGTTGTGCTAGGAGGAGGTGCTGCGCGCATCTCTAAGCTGCTGAGGTCAGGGGAGAAGCTGGACTCAGAATTGGTCCTGAAAACCCACACACATATGTCCCTGCCCTCTGGAGTCTCCAGGAGGCTAGTGATTCAGATAGGTTTCCCTCTGGGCCTTGGTTGTATCTTAGAGGTAAGACCATTCCATTTCCTCTGACTCACCCTCCTGCTGCCACATTTCAGTGCTGTCTGTCCTAGGATTTCAGCATCTGTTCTTGTGTGACAAGAAGAAACAGCTCCCGTGGGTAACAGCCTCTCTCTCTCCTTCCTGCTATAATGTCAAGAGGGGGAGGTGTGTGTGCAATGTGAGGTGTGGTTGTATGTGCTTGTGGCATCCCCCAGAGAAAAAATGAAACCTTCCATCCTTTTTCTGCAGGACGAATTTCCAGTTGACCATCTAAGGACAGCTCTCATATCTTCGACGTTTGGTTTCCTCTGGGATAACCAGGCTGTGAGGTGGGCTGGAGAGAGAGCTGGGCAAGAAAGGGACCTCACCCTTAGCTCTACCCATGCATGAGTGGCTTTATACACAGGATCGGATTTTCAAACTGGGTGAATATGTATATTATCTCCATTTTATCTCGGAGGGCCCAGCTAGTAAGTTTTTGAATGCAGCTGAGTCTAAAACACCCACCTTTCCCACATCACAGTAACACCTCGCTGACTGTGACATGCTACACTGAGAGCTACACAAAGAGAATTACCCAACACTGTTTGAGACAACATAGTGAGACATACAAGGACCACTGAACTCAGCTTCATAAAATGTTAGACCAAGATGTGAATGATCAGTGAAACATTTTCACTGGATAGGTCCAGGACAAGAACATGTCAGGATTGAGAAAACACATCCTAAAGTCAGGTGGTGATTCGAGTCTGTGCCCATGATTAGCACTGCTGTTCTTTTTCACTCAACATGGATTCTTGCTCCAAGCTAGTGATTCTCTCCTCTGGCTGCACATAAGAATCACCTAAGGAGCTCTTACAGAATCCTGATGCCCAGGGCTGCTCTGGGAGACTCTGATTTAATTGGTTGGGGGTGGGACCTGGGCACTGATAATTTTTACAAGCTCTCCAGGTGATTCTAATGTGCAGCCAGGGTTGAGAAGCAATATTCTAAGACAGCAGTGGGAGGGGTACACAGGGAAGACTGGCTTGTAGAACCTCTTTTGATGGTTTAATGGTAACAAGCTTGCTAATGATGTTTACCATGTAAGAAAGGGGGCCAGATGTCTGGATTAGCTGGAGAACTAATTGATTTCCTTGCAAAACAGGGTAACATTTAGTATTGACAGGGTGTGATCCTAGAATCTCTCAGAAGGACTGTAACAAAATCTCAGCATTCCCCTGAAGTTGGGGCGTGAAAAATATTTATATAGATTAACATCATTTAAAAACATTTTTAAAGAAAGGAAACCACAAGAGAGCAGAAAGATTTGAGTTTCCCCTTAGGGGAAAAGCAATTCCTGCTATTCCAGAAGAACCTCGAGAGGCAGCCAGTCTGCCCTCCCACGTGCCCTTCTCCCAGGGTTTCTTGGCAGAAGCCATCATGGGAGGATGACTGGAGGATGCCTGTGCAGTAGAACTTTCCCCAGGGAGGAAGGTGGGTCAACACAGATATCACTGGGGCAAGGAGGGATATCCAGGGATAGCTGGCTTTTTGTATGACCCCGAATTCCTGTGCATTAGAACTAGCTTCCTGGCTTCCCACTGCCTTCTCTCCTGAGCAGTCTGGATGGAGTCTCTTCAGCAAGGCCTGGTTCAACTGGTGGCTTTCAGCCTCTCTCTTCTCAGGGAGTGAGTGCATGCGCTCACTTTTTCCAGTGGGCTTCTTGGTCTGATTTAATGGATATACCAGGACTGATGACACATCAGCACGGGATCTTTCTTTTGCTTCTTGGGTAATTGTCCTGTTAACAGCTGTTCCAGGCAGAGAAAGGGCGGGGGGGGGGGGGCGATGTGGGGGAGAGGGAGGCTTCCTGGGTGAAGAAGGATACACCCTGGATTTTACAAGGTTAATGAGTGGGTTCTGGGAAGGAGGTTTGCACCTGCTCAGACTTGATCTGAAACTCTATAGCCAGAGTGAAAGACAAGACAGTCTTTCAATCTCCACTTCCTACATAGAGTACTATTAAATATCCTGGGCGCCCACACCCTGCCAGGCCTCACCACTGGCTGCTGACAGTGTCTCTACATCTCGATTCTCCTTAGCCCTTGCAATGGGCCAGCAATTCTTTGTCTTTCGTTTTTTTCTTTCCACCTTTTCAGTAACCGCTAAGCAGAAAACTTTTTCTGACTACCCCTAGTCATTCTTTAATCAGCAAAACAGTTCCCAATTCAGCTCTCTCCCACTTTACGCTCAAATAATTATTATACACATTTAAACATAGTACTTGAAGCTGGGAGGCAAAAAGAGAATGAACAGGATAGTGTGGGCAAAACAAAAGACCTCTCCACACTTCTCTCACCCCTTCTCTAAGGATGAACGAGGAGCCCCTCCTATCCTCAGTGCCGGCAACTCTCTCCAGACCCAAGACCCCAGAAAGGAGAGAAAGGAAAGGAGACAATGGGTAAGAGGGCAAAACCTGTGAGTGATTAAAAAGTGACCAAGTGAATTAAGGCTTCCACAGTGATGTGAGAATATCACATGTGATGTCCCTGGTGTAGCTTTCCCAATCACAGCTGCCATTTCAGTAAACATTTATCTAGATTTCATGTTACTCTTACATGTACTAATGACCTTATTTTTCATCCCAGACACCTGGTACCCTACTGTGCAGCTGAAAAGAAACTTGGAAAATACAGACTGTCCAACACATTCAATTCTGTTGGTGCTAAAGTTCCCTGACTCCCCATAGATAAAAGATTGCTCAGTTGTCTTCTCAGAACTGTGTCAAGGTTTAAATTTGTTCTCTATTTGCTATGTGAAACAGATGGCCACTCTTCATATGCAGTCCCTTCTATCTTCTCAAAATAGTCTTGTATTTAAGCCCAGTAACTTTAGTCTAGCCTTGGTATCTTCTAATACTTTGGTTTTAAAATATTTTCTTCTCAACCCCCTTGATATATTTTTAGAGTTACTGATTTCACCTTAATTTCTCCTTCATTTTTATCCAATATTGGTCTTATTCAGGGGCTGAATGGCCATCCACTTCCTTGATAATATGCCATATCCTCCAAAACCACACCTCCTCCAAGGATTAATTTGTTTTTAACAAGAACTTTTTAATCACAGGACTGCTTGAGTTCCCCTTCAATTATTCAGCAAGGTTTTTTTTTTTTCTTCAGATTTTATTTATTTATTTATAGCTACCTTGTGGGCTTGTGGGATCTGTTTCCAATCAGGCCACTGCAGTGAAAGCCCATGTCACTAACCACTAGACCCCTGAGGAACTCCTAGCAAGTATTTATTGTCTACTATTGCAGGTCCAGTTCTAGGCTTTGAAGATTCAACCGTTAATACACAAAATTCTAGTCCTCAATGGAGTTCATATTCTAGCATTTTCTGGAAGACAAATAGTAAAACGAGAAAATAAAACGTGCTCTCTGAATCCATCTTTGAAATGGGTAACTAGCTCAGTAGTTTTAAGAGAATTCAACGGTTATACTTCTGTATAGTGAAAATGATCTATAATCTGTGAACGATCCCAGATTTAGCTGCCTAACTCCAAACATGTGATGGACTCGACCTCATCAAGTGAGTTATCAGTTGGCCTTGTCCTTCGTTGTACAAGGACCAATGACTTGCCCACTAGATTAGCAGGATCTTCTAGGGAGTCAAGAATTTGAGTCGACGCCTCTTTGTCCTACAGCTAGGAACAACGTACTACGAACTCCAACTCAGTGCTTGTCTAAAAGGGGTCTTCGCACTATGGGTCGTTTACTAAATTAGCGAGGTTATCAAGCTGCCACAGCAGGATAAGTGAATTAGAAACTCTGGTGTGATGCCACAAAATGTGCAAGCTTAACAACTCCCCAAAGTGATGCTGGAGTAAACCAACGTTCGAAAATCAAAGATGTTGATTAGAAGAGACTGGAGAACACTAGAAACTGAGGAGTTTCTGAAAAGCAAAACTAACCTACGTGGGAAGTTAGGCGGGGGTGGAGCAGACAGAGGAGAAGGTGTATCGTGACGAAAACCACCAACTATGCCACATCGCTCATATCCCCAACGTCCCACCACTGTCATGGCAACCCGTCCACACGACTTGCACACGACACGGGGCGCAACGATCCCTGACTGGCAAAGGGCCCAGTGCCAGGCCCGCATGGAGCGGAAGCTGGGAGAGCGGTTTCCGCTACCAGCACCCAAAATGGCGGCACGAGCGTCCACAGCACGCGAAACACATGCTCTGTGCCCTACCTCGGCCTCTCAGGTCTCACTGGACTTTTGCAAGTCACCATGGGAACCCTCAATGGGGAGATTCCGCGCTCCGGCGGTGATACCACCTCCCATTCCCAGCCGTAAGCCCTTATACCCGTCAAAGAACGCACTGGAAGCGCTCAGCCTGTTTACTTCACTCCATGCCCAGGCTGTAATACCGCCTGCGGCCGAAGCACGGCCGAGGGGTCCCAAACGCCGGGCGCTGTGGCCTTCGCCCCACTTATTGGTGGGCCCACGCCGCGGGGCGGGCCTACATGCCTATTGGGCCATGGACCATGTCAGTCTTGAGAAACCGGTAAAGGGAGAAGGAGGCATACTCAGTCATTGGGCTCTCTTTACTATCAGTCAAAGCGACATCCGGCGACGGCCACCATCTCGGCTCTTTGATTGGAGAAACGTATTCTCGGGGAGGACGCGGAGGGCGGGCTTCCGAGTGAGGTGGAAGGAGGGGGCGGGGAGGGAAGCGGAGGCTGGCGAGCTCTAGGCCGGCCGGCGGTGGCGGCTGCAAGGCCTGGACTCGGGCTGAGGGCTTGCTGTGGTGGCAGCGGCGGACGCCGAGCTCAGCAGCGGGTATCAAGCACATTTCTTTCCCTAACGGGAGGGGCGCAGCCCCGCGGGACCGAGGCTTACGGAGCGAAGGGCGGCGGGGTGGAGCTGAGGGGCAGGAGGCGGGAGCGGGCGGCCGAGCGGGGTTTGCCTCGGGGCCGGGCCCTGGGCCTGGCAGGGAGGGGCCGAAAGGCCGTGGAGAATTCCAGCTCCGGGGTGGGTTGGACTGGGGAGGGCTGAGGGCCTGAGAAGGCGTGGTGTTAAGCCCGTGCTTGGGAGCGGGGTGGGGCCATAGGGGCGGAGGGCGGGGTGGGGTTTGGCCGTCCCGGTGGGTCAAGGCCAGGAAAGTAGCACTTGTTCTCTGCTGCCCAGAAGGCTAGAAGCCGAGGCGCCAGGAGCGGCATGGCGACTTGGTCCCAGCCGGACTCGGGTATCCGGGGCAGGGTGGGACCGGGCTCAGACCTGGCATTACTCGGTCTTTAAGGGACCTCGTCCGGTTTCTGGAACTTAATTGTTCCTGGGAGGTTTTTAGTAGTAAATTGCGTGAGAACTGGAGGGTAGTGTAAGCAGGAATTCTGGGTCGCAGTTATGTTTACTCTAACCAGATAAAGGGTGTGTGTGTCTGTCTGTCTGTCTGTGGGTATGTGTGTCTTTTTCCTTTTAGGATGAAGTTGGTAGGTGGGTCAGCCTTGGAGATCAGAGGGCTATGTCTTGGTTTATAAGGTTAACGGAAGCTCAAAAGTAGAGACTAGAACTGAAAGGCAGGTTTACTCCCTCCCCACTTGGCTGTCTGGGTTGAAGAGTTGGCCATATCCTTCTAATTTGGATCAGAAGGTCACATGAATGAAAATAAAACATGCGTATTCAGATTCTGGACAGAATAATCCTGTTACAGACCCCTTCCCATCCCACCAGTACCCCCACTTTTTTTTAAATGTGAAAGTAATAGGAAAGAGAAATCAGATTTTAAAGTTGGGGAAACAAAAGGTGTTATTCTTTTCTGTGGTGGTGTTCTTTCACACTCCCACGCATTAATAAATTCTCCTAAGAACTTGAAGGCACAAGAATTATAGGCAGTTTTATCCTGAGAGATGGGAAACAAACTTTATGTTAAGATAGGAAATGGACTTCTCATGCTAAAAATAGAAGCTGGGTAGTGTGTAATGGGGTGGGGGAGGGTTGGTAAATCAGATAACATGTAAAATATTTTGGATGCCCTGGGCATTATCTGCTTATCCAAAATGAGCTACCTTTTAGAGCATCACAAAATTAATATCCAGATATTGAGATCCCTTGTGAGCAGTACCTTCTTTTCATAGTTGTTCTGTCTGTACAGGATTTTGTGGATTTTCTGGGAGTATAATAACTGGATTTATTTTTTTAATAAAGACATAAAAGTGGCCTTTTAATATGTTTCCTACCTTTTGCCTTGATCCTGGTATGAAAATTATAGAACCTTATCCTGTTGCTTTTGTGATTCCTGTTTCAGGTTTCTCTGGAAACCCCCCTGGTAAGTGTGGAGGAGGCGGGACACTCTGACCCAAGACAAAAGGCTTGTAGCTCCAGCCAAAGAAAATAAACCTTAGGAAGGAGAAGGAGAAAAAAAAAAAATCATCAGCTGTTTCTGAGAACAGCCTGCAGTGGAATCTACAGAATCTACAGAGAGGACAACTAATGTGAGTGAGGAAGTGACTGTATGTGGACTGTGGAGACAGTAAGTCACGTGGGCCTTGAGGGCCTGGACTGGGTTAGCAACAGTTGTACTTTCAGAGGTGAGGTGTCAAGAAGGGAAAAGTGAATGTGGTCTGGAGTGTGGCCTTGGCTCCAAGGGGCGTGTTTTCCTCTGAGGCCATCAGGGAGCTCAGCCCCTGTTCTGCCAGGGTGGGGTACAGGGTTTGGCACTGAGGAGGGTGACTTGCTGGCTGGAGCAGCAGAGCAGTGGCCTTGATTTGTCTTTCAGAAGATTTAAAAACCAAAAAACATAAACATTCTGGTCCTTCAGCAATGCTTTCTCTGAAGAAATACTTAACGGAAGGACTCCTCCAGTTCACCATTCTGCTCAGTTTGATTGGGGTACGGGTGGACGTGGATACTTACCTGACCTCACAGCTCCCCCCGCTTCGGGAGATCATCCTGGGGCCCAGTTCTGCCTATACTCAGACCCAGTTCCACAACCTGAGGAATACCTTGGATGGCTATGGTATCCACCCCAAGAGCATAGACCTGGACAATTACTTCACTGCCCGGCGACTCCTCAATCAGGTGAGGGCCCTGGACAGGTTCCAGGTGCCAACTACTGAGGTTAACGCCTGGCTGGTCCACCGGGATCCAGAGGGATCTGTTTCTGGCAGCCAGCCCAGCTCAGGCCTCGCCCTCGAGAGTTCCAGTGGTCTCCAAGATGTGACAGGCCCAGACAACGGGGTGCGAGAAAGCGAAACGGAGCAGGGATTCAGTGAAGATTTGGAGGATTTGGGAGCTGTAGCCCCTCCAGTCAGTGGAGACTTAACCAAAGAGGTTAGTGGCAATGTGGAGGGGTGGTGGGAAGGGTCTGAGGTTGGGGGGGTGGGTTGGGCTGGTGCTGAAGGAGTATGGTTGTTGTACTAAGCCCTGTAAAGAACCAGAGCGGTTCCAAGGAGTCTCGGGCATTGTTCTTGGTTAGGAATGGGCTGGGTTGTCTGACTAGAATCGACGCACCTCTAAAGGTACCGTCAGGGCAGTGGGAGGTTCCTAGAACAGGCCTGCGTGTTTACTGCTTGGGTTTCAACAGGAGGCCTGGGGTGGGGGAGGGAGTCATGTTGTGATGGGCTTTGATGCGCTGTATATCTGTTGCTAAGACACAGATATTTTGTGGACTGTTGCCGTGTACCTCCCCCCACATCAAAACACACATACATGTCCTAAAGTTCTCCCCCTTTGTGGTCAGGCGTGTTGTTGTTGTAAGGTCCTGATAAGTCGGCTCTCCTGGGCCTGAGCCAGGGGGTAGATTTAGATAGTTATTCTTGGCCAGGAGAGGGCCAGGCTCCCATTCTTTGCTAAAGCCCTATTGCAGGGAGTAGGGACGGGAGGGCTGGAAGCTAGAAGAGAAACTGCATTCTGCTGCTGAAGTCAGCTTGCTTTGAACTGTCAGAGATCTGAATTCCTGACGAGTGGCTGACATTCTGTTCTGGAAAGAAGGTGATGCAGTTGCCTTTAAGAGTGTTAAATGGCTTCTGCTGCCCCTGCTCCACCAGTGTGATAAGGTGGCTTTGAACTCTGCTTTTGACCCTGTCTTGCCATGCAGTCTTAAGGAGCTTGGGAAAAGGTCTGCTTTGCTTGCCTGGCTGTTAGGGAAAGAGGGATTGTACTGGGCTGGGTTTTCCAGGGCTGAGTCTTGAAGCAAGGGTGCATGGGGGGAGTGTTTGGGAAGAAGAGGGTATGGAGATACGTTGAAACTTTTACAGAAGCTGTAGAACTTGGCTCTCTCTACCAATCAGACCAGGTTTTGCCTCCCACCCTCCCTTCAAGTCTGTTCCTGAGTTCAGTTTTCTGAATGTTAGTGATTGTCAAATCATGTAGTGACTGTCAAATCATGTGGCTTCCTCTGGGCCCGTGGTCCTCAACTGGGGATGATTTTGTGGTATCAGGGGACATGTGGCAGTGTCTAGAAACAGATTTGGTTGTCACAACTGGGAAAGGTGTAATTGGGATCTAGTTGGGAGAGGCATGGGATACTGCTGAATTTCCTAAAAAGCATAGGACAGCCCCTAAATAACAGATTGACCTGGCCCCAAACGTCCATGGTGGCAGGGTTGCTCTGTGCTTAGCTGGCTCATACTAGCTCTGCTTTGAGGGAGACGAGAGTTATCTGAGCCAGGGGGCCGTGAGCGCTGCTTGCCTTGCAGTGCCTCTCTGCTGAGATTCTTACAGTGCCACCTCTCTTCTGCTTCCTCTGTTCTTTTCCTTCAAATGGGCTCCAGTCTGGCACAGTGGTCTAAAGAAGTGTGCCTCCCAGCTTCCTCTTCCATCCCCCCACCCCATGGTAGCTCCTCAAGGGTTGAGTATAACTGGGCTTGGGAACTCTGCTCCTGGGAACCCTGCAGGCGTAGCTTCATTCCTCTTCCTACTGGAAGCTCTCCTGGGATTTCTTGGCCTTCATGAAGTTCATTCTTTGCCTGACCCCAGGCCTTCACTGTTCCCTTTGGAGGTTGAGGATGGGTCAGCATTAGGGGCCCAGGCTGGGTATGGGGGAAGGGAGGATTATTGTGTCTAGAACAACATTTCCTCAGCAACTCAGGGATAAAAATACCCAGGTCCAGAGCATGTGACAGGCACTGCTGGAGCTGGTATTATCCCCGGGGTGGCAGCACTCCCCTGCTGCCAGGCCTATTCGATGGACAGCTATAGCCCAGGCCCTTGTCAGGGATAGGATTCCCCTCGAGGTTGGCACTCTGCCCAGAGCGGGGGGTGGCCTGTGTACAGCTCTTAGCAGGCGAGGAGGAGCAGTCTGTGACCGTGGAGAACATACTGTCCCTGACCTGACCTTAGGTGCAAGGGGAGCAGCGGTGAGGATTGGAGCCAGAATTGTGACCCTGATTCTGCCAGGGTCTTATTTTCTGCTTTGGAGATGTGAGCTGGGGCTCAGGCAGAGAATGCTCTTGAAAACAGCTGGGGTTAAGGGTGGGGGGTGGGGGGGCAGGGGATGTTTTTGTGTCCAGGACTTTGCAGAGCACCCTTCATGCTGGCCTTCAGGCTCCTGTCTGCCTCTTGCCTAGGCCTGCCCAGCACCGTGACATCCCTGCCTGTGTGTGTGGATGGCTTCCCCCTTCCTCTCATCTGGCCTGCTCTGGGGTGACAAAACCCCTGGTTCCCAGTGGATCTGGACGCACTGGGTTCCTGCCCAGCCTAGCTTTGATCCTTGGGCTTGAGGACGACTGGCCACAGCCCTACAGAGGAATGGGAAAACTCCTTCCACTTCCAGGGAAGAACTTAGATTCCCAGGGAAGCTGCAGGAGGAGTGTCTGTCCAGTCCTGAGTGGGCTGGGTAAGCAGGATGCGACAGGAGGGAGAGTGGCACCCCTTCCCCCCAGGGCTCTCTCACTGCGCCACCCAGGCTGGCTGACTGGGCTGGGTGGGGCTGCCCGCCCCTGGGTGCGTCTCCTTGAGGAGACGGAGGCGGCCCAGGGATGGGCTGGTTCCTTGCGGCAGCTTCTCCAGCTGCCCTGGTGCAGAGATTGGCTCCCGGCTGCAGCTAGGTAACAGGCGGTGGGAGGGGATTGGCTCCTTCCGCATCTCCAGCGGAGACTTGGGGGAGGAGATTGGCTCTCGTCGCAGCCTAGGTAACGACAGTGGGAGGGGATTGGCTCTTTCCGCAGCCCAGCTGCTGACCTGGGGGAGGGGATTGGCTCTCTGCAGCCTCAGCAGTGACCTGCGGGGTGGGAGGGGGAGGGGATTGGCTCCTTGCTGCAGCCTAGGTAACAAGTTTGGGGGGCATGGGAAGGGGGAGAAAGGGAGGAGCGGGAGGATAGGCCCAGGAGGGAGCTTGCTTTCCTCTGCAGCTTGAGCACGGAGCATGGGGTGGGAGTCCCGTCTCACTGCAGCCTCTGCGGTGAGCTCAGGGTGGGGGCTGCCAGGCGCCTGAGTGGAACTGGGGTTGTGAGGTGGGAGGGGGCTGCTTCAGGATGGAGAAAGGGGGCTGGGCTGGGCCGCCCAGGCAGTGGCACGGGCGGGGCACCCTTCTTGGGCCCCTGGGAGCTAGCAAGGGGCCACCTTTCCAGCCTGGTTTGCTCCTTGAGAGCCAAGAGCTCCTTGGAGCCCCCTGTCCGGCTTCCCGGCACCAGCTGCCCTGGGGCTCATCTCGCAGACCATGACCCGCCTGGACCGCAGCTCTCACAGTGGTGGGGGCCATGCCAAAGGGAGCCGGCCCCTTAACTCTTTGGTGGCTGGTCACCGGGTGGCCCAGCCCCCCTCTGCTCCTGGGTCCAGGGCTTCTGTTCAGGTTGGTGTGTGTGGGGAGACTGGGGGTGGGGGAGACACCTGGGAGGTCTTAGAGTTAAGGTGGGAAAGAAATGTCTGGTCAGAGCTAGGGAGGTGGGTCTAAGCTCTAAACTAAGGATAATGTTTTATGGAAAGTATCTGCCTTTTAACATCTGAGTGGAAGGCAACAATTCAGGGTTTCTTTAGCCACATGCATGTATAGGAAATCCAAATGTCTCTTATTTATTGGGGTTGTGTGCTGGTATGCTGGGTGGCAATGGGGGTGGCAGTTGGAGCAGGAACTGATCGGGAGGTGCCAGGGTAGAGTGGGAGGGAGGCATTTTGGTGCCCAAGGCGGCAGTTGTGGCTGGGCGGTGATGGGGGCTATGTCCTTGAGTGGGTTGACTGATGGCAGTCAGTGAGTCCTGGGGTGTGGTAAGGGAGTGAGCACTGGTGTGAGGGGACACTGTGGGGCTGGCCTTGGCAGGGGTGGGGTGCCCAATGAGGATCATCTGACTGCCTGAGGCTCTCCGGGGATTGAGGCGGCTTGCTGGGATCAGCTGAGAGTGGGCATTCTAGCAGGGATGGATCTTGAGGTGAGCCTGGGCTAAGAGTTGTGGGTGTTCATCCGTACTCCTGCCTCAGCCGGGGAAAAGGGGAATGGCTGTAGGAATGGCTGGAGGTAGCCTGTGGTTGTCATTGGTTGCATCAGGTGGTTGCAAATGCAGGGATTTTCCTCTCCAGCCCACCCCACCCCTTTATGCAAATACAATGGCACCATAGGCTGATGCAAGCCTGGCCACTGCGAAGCGATTCTGCTTCACAGTTCACCCTTGGTTGCCATGGCCATCTTTCTACAAACCAAGTTTAAGGGATTCCCATTCCCAAAATGAGAGGTGTCTTCTGCTTCGCCTCATTCTTAAGTTGTGGTGAGATTGCCTTGCCTTTTGGCCTGGCTGTGTTTCTGGTCCAGATCCTAAGTGCACAGGCTAGTTTGGTGATAGTCATGCTAGAGGTTTTTGCTAGCTCTCTTTTTGTTTTGGAGGGTGGTGTCTGGAAATAGATGAATGAATCCTTGCTGGTACGGAGGGGACAGCAGAAGAAGCTGGCAGGTGTAGATTGGGAGCGATCCCACCCAGGAGTAGTTGGGGTGATGCTTGGAGGGACTTCTGAGGGGCAAGACAGGGAGGGGCCCCAGGACCCCAGAGCTAAAGTCATGGTGCTCTATCTTTCAGGACATAGATCTGATTGACATCCTTTGGCGACAGGATATTGACCTGGGGGCTGGGCGTGAGATTTTTGACTACAGTCATCGCCAGAAGGAGCAGGATGTGGATAAGGAACTGCAAGATGGAGCAGAGCAAGAGGACACATGGCCAGGCGAGGGTGCAGAAGCTCTGGCTCGAAACCTGCTAGTGGATGGAGAGACCGGGGAGAGCTTCCCTGCACAGGTACTCCCACCTCTGCCTACTTCTAGAAACTTCTCTCTAGAGAAGGCAGTGTGTGTCTGTGGGATGGGCCTGAATGTGTACCTTGGGTTGGGATCTCTAAGTCAGAGCGGTGGCTGAGGAAGTGGGAGTGGAAGAGCCGAAGCAGCAGTGGAGGGACCACACCTCACAAAGAAGAGCGCAGGGAGGCAGAGCACCTAGCGGCTGTCTGCTGGCATCAGAGCCCTCCCGCTCGCTCTCTCCTCCCCTGGAGTTTGGGACTTGTGGCCAGCCGACAGCCTGGGGACGTAGGGAGAGTGTAGCCCTGTGACCACACAAGGCCTCCTTCCAGCTTTCCCTTGGAAAGGCTGGGGAAGGGGCTTTGGCCCACAGGCAGCCAAGGCCTGGGTCAGTCAGACTTAACAGTTGCTGTTGCCACAGGTGCCTGGTGGGGAGGACCAGACAGCCCTGTCCTTGGAAGAGTGCCTTAGGCTGCTGGAGGCCACCTGCCCCTTTGGGGAGAATGCTGAGGTGAGCAGGACTCTAGGGAGAGCCCAGTGAGCCAGCAGGGTAGCCTGCACATGGTGTGTCTCTGCGGCTGCCTGAGGGGCCAGCTTTTGGTGTTGGCCCTATCCTGGCTGCTGGGGGTGAATGCAGAGGAAGGAAGATACAGAGCCTCAGGCGGTAGTCTCTGGGAGGAAGCAGAAGGTGGTCTTTCCTCCTCCCTTGTTAAACCTTCTGTGTTTTGCCCTAGTTTCCGGCAGACATTTCCAGCATAACAGAAGCAGTGCCTAGTGAGAGTGAGCCCCCAGGTCTTCAGAACAACCTTTTGTCTCCTCTGCTGACTGGGACAGAGTCGCCATTTGATTTGGAACAGCAGTGGCAAGATCTTATGTCCATCATGGAAATGCAGGTAGGATTATCAGAACCAGGCACAAACCTGTCGGACTTTGTGTGGAGTATCTTCGTTTTCAGTTGCTTTTCCTCTTCTGGGTAAAGAAAGAGTAACACCTTTCTGATTGATAAGAAAAGTGGGGATACTGAGGTATAACTGTCCAGGTGTCTCATTGGGGCAGTAGTGGGTGGAGTCAGGATTGGGGTTTGGGAAAAGCAGCCCCGGGACTGAGGCTTCTAAAGCAGGCCTGCCTCCTAGGTGCACCTTCTTCCTTTCCTTCAGGCAGGTAATCACTTGGCTAGGTGTTTCCTAGATTGAGCATTAAAGCAGGCTGACATTCCTGCAAGTCCTTTGCAGCCATTGTCAGGTCACTTGGCCCTCACATCATCTTGCTGGCCCTTTTATTATTTAAAGGTGAGGACACTGAACTCAAAGAGAGGCTGAGTGAAATGTTTCTGGTCTTCCAGCAAGTGGTGCAGCTAGGCTGTCTCACTGCAGGCCCAGGTGTTCTCTTCACTGTGCTGATTTTGCAGTGTTAGGAGCTTTTTTCCTCTCCCGTCATGATGGGGGAGTCTGACCAGAGGTGACCGGCAGCCCATCAGTCTTGCCTTGGGAGTTCACAGGGAGGAACCCATCTCTGCCAGGCATGGTAGATCAAGTGGGGCTGGGAGCTGGGGCTGGGAGCTGAGGCTGCTCCAAGCCCCACTTGATGGGCTCTGGTTTCCCATCTCTTTCATTTATACCCAGGCAGCCATGCCTGTGTTGGGTGCCTGCTAGTGTGAGCCCCCAGCCACACCAGGGGAGGGAATCTGCACACAGTGAATGGTGACGCTCGTCTCTCCTCCCAGGCCATGGAAGTGAACACATCAACAAGTGAAATCCTGTATAATGCCCCTCCAGGAGACCCACTGAGCACCAACTACAGCCTTGCCCCCAACACTCCCATCAATCAGAATGTCAGCCTGCATCAGGCATCCCTGGGGGGCTGCAGCCAGGACTTCTCACTCTTCAGCCCGGAGGTGGAGAGCCTGCCTGTGGCCAGCAGTTCCACGCTGCTCCCACTGGTCCCCAGCAATTCCACCAGCCTCAACTCCACCTTTGGTTCCACCAACCTGGCGGGGCTCTTCTTTCCGCCACAGCTCAATGGCACGGCCAACGACACAGCCGGCCCTGAGCTGCCTGATCCGCTGGGGGGTCTGTTAGATGAAGCCATGCTGGATGAAATCAGCTTGATGGACCTGGCCATAGAAGAAGGCTTTAACCCAGTGCAGGCCTCCCAGCTCGAAGAAGAATTCGATTCTGACTCAGGCCTCTCCTTGGACTCCAGCCATAGCCCTTCCTCCCTGAGCAGCTCTGAAGGTAGTTCCTCTTCCTCCTCCTCTTCGTCCTCCTCTTCCTCCTCGTCTGCTTCTTCCTCAGCCTCTTCCTCCTTTTCTGAGGAAGGTGCCGTGGGCTATAGCTCTGACTCTGAGACCTTGGATCTGGAAGAGGCTGAGGGCGCTGTGGGCTACCAGCCTGAGTATTCCAAGTTCTGCCGCATGAGCTACCAGGACCCGTCTCAGCTCTCCTGCCTGCCCTACTTGGAGCACGTTGGGCACAACCACACGTACAACATGGCGCCCAGTGCCCTCGACTCTGCTGACCTGCCGCCCCCCAGCACTCTCAAGAAGGGCAGCAAGGAGAAGCAGGCCGACTTCCTGGACAAGCAGATGAGCCGGGATGAGCATCGAGCCCGGGCCATGAAGATCCCGTTTACCAACGACAAGATCATCAACCTGCCTGTGGAGGAGTTCAACGAGCTGCTGTCCAAGTACCAGCTGAGCGAGGCCCAGCTGAGCCTCATCCGTGACATACGGCGCCGCGGCAAGAACAAGATGGCGGCGCAGAACTGCCGCAAGCGCAAGCTGGACACCATCTTGAACCTGGAGCGGGACGTGGAGGACCTGCAGCGGGATAAAGCTCGGCTGCTGCGGGAGAAGGTGGAGTTCCTCCGGTCCCTGCGGCAGATGAAGCAGAAGGTCCAGAGCCTGTACCAGGAGGTGTTTGGGCGGCTGCGGGATGAGAACGGGCGGCCCTACTCGCCCAGTCAGTACGCGCTCCAGTACGCCGGGGACGGCAGCGTCCTCCTCATCCCCCGCACCCTGGCCGACCAGCAGGCCCGGCGGCAGGAGAGGAAGCCGAAGGACCGGAGAAAGTGAGCCTGGGGAGGAAGGGGGTTGACGCTCACCGAGATGGGAACTGGAGAAGGGCTGGGCCTGGACCTGGACCTACAGCGGGGACTTTAATGCCTTCTTATCCAATAGATCTTCTCAGAGGGGATGACTGCGGGTCAGTGGACAGGAAGAGGCAGGCGCTGTCTGGTTCAGCTTCCCCCGCTGAGGGGGTGGAAGTGGCCAGACCGCCTGGGTGGACCGGGCCCTCACCCCTGCCCCTGTCCTTCAGGGGAAGGGTGGTGCTGGCATTGCTGGAGGCCGGCAGATGGGAAGGAAGGGACTTGTGAGAGGAGGGGGAGGTAGTAGAAAGTCAGTCTCATTTCCGGGAAGGAAGGAAGGAAGGGGAAGAAAAATCAAAGCGGGAAGAAAATCAAAGGGCAGGTTAAATTGGCTCTGGCCAGGATTCCAGGCATCAGGTTTTAGGGGAGACTAGATCATTTGGTGTGAGTAAACCCCACTTCACCCCAGGGGAGGGGTGGAACACGGAGTGGGTTCTGGGAGGGGCTTCTGAACTCTCCTGCCCCTGCACTTTGGCATCCCTGAAGGGGAGCTCTTGGATGATGTTTTCTGTGAGGTTTCGGTCATGGGGGGGAGCCACTGGGACCCGACACTGACTTGAAGAGTTAGGATGAAACAAACGGTAGACAGGCGAGGGTCAGGCCCTGTGTTGCAGCAGCCCCAGCCAAGCATGCCACTCAGCTGCCCTGCCATCCGCCTTCCTCTGTGCCCAGTCACCCCTGAGCCAAGGCTCCCACATCTCCACCAGAGCCTGCATGTGAATGCTGTTCTCTTCCTGCCCGCGTGCCCCTGCCCCTCAGCGGCTGCCTGGAGTTCTTCTGCAGCTGGGGTGCTGGGCCTGCAGCCTCCTGGGAGCTGCTCTGAGGCAGGGGGTGATGTGGAGAAGCCAGGCAGTATTCAGCACAACACTGGGGAGTGACGCTTCCCTCAGGCCTCCCCCACCAACTGGGCTTGTCACTGGAAAGACAAAAAATACGAAACCCAGCAACGACGACAAAAACTAGTCCTTTTAGAGTTTCTTGCGCTTTGATTTTTTTTTTAGGGTTTGAGCCCTGTTTCACTTATAGGGTCTAGAATGCTTGTGTTGAGTAAAAAGGAGATACCCCAATATTCAAAGCTGCTAAATGTTCTCTTTGCCATAAAGACTCCGTGTAATCGTGTGAACACTTGGGATTTTTCTCCTCTGTCCCGAGGTCTCTGTCTGCTTTCTTTTTGGGTTTCTTTGTAGGAGAGTGAGAAGTGCATGGAAGAGGGGCTGAGGGTACCCCTTCCCCAGGGCTGTTGGCCACAGGCAGCTTCTCCGTACCCCGGTTTAGCAAGGGCTTCTGGCGGACTGCCTGGGGGAGGCAGAGAGGGGAGCGCCAAGGTGACCAGGTGGTTCCTGGACCGTGTCTTTGCTGCCTGCTGCCGTCCCCACCTCCGCCTGGGTCTAGAGCATGGTCTGCCCCAGACTGACAGGAATGAGTTCAAGTGGGGGAAGCTCTGATTCTCTTCCCCACTTGGAGGGGGAGGCGTTCTAACTGAGCAGTAGGGATAGAAGGCATGAGCCTGGGAAATGCTTTTATAAATTATTTCCTTGTAGATTTATTTTTAATTTATCTCTGACCTGCCAGGGAGAGGAGAGAGAGAGAGAGAGAAAGATGCTGTGAGCACATGACAAAATAAAATAAAATGAATGATTCATTCTCAAGTGCAGTTTTTCCCTATTTTGAATTTAAACTGAGTGAGTGTAAAGGAAATAGGCCCCAAGAGGAGAGCACTGACCACTGTGGCTAAGGCAAAGCTCTTATGGGAAGGTGGGTGAAGAGTGGGGGAGGTTGACAACTCAGTCTTAAATACTGCATTAAATCTTCCAAAAATGAGTTTATTACCTTTTTGTAGGGCTTGCCAGCTGAATCCTTTTAGAGGAAGAATTCAGTGTCCTTTGGCCTTGTTCTCATAGGGCTGGGCGGGTTTCGTCACGCGGCCCAGCTCCTTACCTGTCCCCCTGCGGCAGCTCCAGTTCTAACACGGACCATGCTGTTACTTCTCGGGTGGTCCCACCTGCCAGCTGGAGCGCAGTCAGTGACGACAGTGAGGATGGAAACCTGAGGGATGGACGGACCGGCGCATGCCAGGCCCTTCATTGGAATAGCGGGGCCCCAGAACTAGAGAAACAGACAATTTGACCCCAGGGTTTAAGGCATTTGAAATCCTTTCCAGCTGAGGTGACCAGAATCTTCTCCCTCAAAAAACCAAAAGCGTGTGAAGTGGTGAATGCTGTAAGGTACCAGATGGTTGTTAGGACTGCCTCATGCCCATCTATGGTAGGTACTGTACAAATGCCCAAGTAATGAATGGGCCACTTGGCAGTCTCTGTGAGATTACCAGACAAGGTTTTGGGCTGGAGGCTGTGTTCTCTATTATGAAACCTGTGATCTGGAACTCCCCATGTACCACTGTGTGACCTGGTTCCCTGATGCTACAAGAGTTTATTCTGTGGGGTGGAATAGAATTCTGGGAATAAGGCTGAGCTCTTAATTTGTTTCAATTTACAATGGCTTCCCACCCCCTCCTCCCCCAACCCTAGTTGGAAGGGGTTGGTTGGTCCTATCAAGTAAGAGCTGTTTCCTAAGGCAAAAAGAGAAGGCAGCAGAGGATGAAATGGTTAGATAGCATCGCTGACTCAATGGACATGAATCATGAATTTGAGCAAACTGGGAGAGGATAGGGAAGCTTGGCATGCTATAGTCCATGGGGTTGCAAAGAGTTGGACACAATTTAGCGACTGAACAACAACAAAACTTGACTGTAAACCAAATAAAACAGATTTTAAAGGGAAAAAAGGCTAAAAATTAAGTTGGAAAAATTGCTGATAAAAATATATAGAAAACTGTGACAAGTAAAATTCAGAGTAATGTCTTTGTATTCCTTCTAGATACATGTATACATATTTTTGTTTAGTACACAATTAGGCTTTAACTTTAGTTTTGCAACTTTTTAAACTTTTTTTTTTTTTTTAGCTTTTAAGAGAAAAATGCCTTACCTCCCCTTTGCTAGTGTTGCTTCTGGTCTGAGAAAGTATGTTTTGGTCACCCCCTTCCCTCATGGCCCCTTATGGAGAGATGTACAGCTGTGTCTGGGAGCTTGCTGATTAGCTGGGGCTTTGAGCCAAGTTGGTCAGCACTACTGTGGGGCTGACCTCTTTTTGCTGTTGGCAGGTGGAGTGGGTGTTCCAGCTTCAAGGCTTTTTCTGGCAGGAAGAAGCAGGAAGAAGATATGAGAACTCAAGTAAGGCCTGTGAAAGCTGTTGCACCTGAGTCAGGAAGTGACACAAGGTCCTAGAGTTCACAGGGAGATGAGTAGGCCTCAGGACCAAACTTCCGGGTGTCTTTTTGGGTAGGGGTCAAAAGCTTGCTTTGTCTTGAGTTTAGTTCTAGGCGTCATTCAAACTGATTTTCCCACACATCTTTAATTATGTAAGGCAGTGGAAGTAGATCCTTTTTTTTTTTTTCAGGCTTTGTGGGGTCTTAGTTCCTCAATGGGTGATCCAACACTTACCCCCTGCATGGAGTCTTAATTGCTGGACCACCAGGAAAGTCCCAGATCCATTGTTTCAGTCTCTGCCCCACATAAGGTCTTACTACTGAAACCAAGGCTATTTCAGTATCAATAAAATAGCTCTTCAATAAAAATAGAAAAAAACAACCCACACAGAACCGAGGGGAAAAATAGAAATCTAGAGACATGCTCCAGTGTCAAGACCTGGCCTTCATAGCTGACTCCTTGCTTGTCCTCGGGAAAGCTGAACAATTAAAAACAGCCATTGAATGAGGAGGTACTTACCATGGAGTCCTCTTAGGCGGCCTTCATCCCTGCTTTTACCACCCACAGCTACAGCAGACCTGCTCTTCAGGTCTGTTTGGCAAGTAGCTGGAAAAACAAGTGCCTTGTAGAAAAGTGTCTCCACCACCCTATTTTAACTCATCCAGTAGGGACTGACCTAGAGCAACAGCTTCAGAAGCTCAGACTAAATACATTGTTCTAGGGCATTGATGCTATGCAGGTACTGAAAGGGGTACCAGGTTGGGGTCTGCCTTCCTGGAGGTCATTTTCACAACCCAGTGTAGACATGCTCTAGCAAAATCCGTGTTTGATTACTGATTATGACGAGTGGTTAAGCCTTTTTTTCCTATCCCTGATCTATCTGGGAAGTGAAAGGGACTCAGACCTTCAACTTGCCACTTTGTCAGTGTACCAAGCACCCTTCTTTCACTTCCATTTCTCACACAGAGGTGTCATTCTTTCCTCCAGTTCTGAACCTTTCAGTAGAGAATGAGCATGTGGGGACTGAGGATAATGTGAAACTTAATGCGTGGTTTGAGTTCCAGTCCTTATTAGATCTAGGACTTTGAAAGTTCATGTCTGCCTGAAGTAGTGGAGAACATAAATCTAGTGTACAAGTTGCCGCCAGTGGAGTGAGAATATGGGCCCTTGCTGAAGAGGTGTATTTTCACAATCAGTAGGATAGAAACCCTTGTCTTCCTTTCTGAGTGTGCAGACATACTGTCTTAAAGCTGGTTCTTTTCCAGTCCAACTGTATAATGGAGTAGGCTACATGGTATTTGTTACTAATTCCAGTTGCTGTTTCAACCAAGGAAATAAAATCTAGTTCATCTGGAGAGAGGGAGAAAAGACCCAAGTGTTGGGGCTCTGCCTTTTAAACAAATTTAATGAGGCTAATTCAGTTGTCTCAACAAGCCTTCCAATCTTCAGCTAGGGGCT
Organism: Capra hircus; assembly: GCF_001704415.2. NCBI lineage: Eukaryota > Metazoa > Chordata > Mammalia > Artiodactyla > Bovidae > Capra > Capra hircus. The sequence continues at coordinate 38,047,646 of NC_030826.1, read as the reverse complement.
GAAGCAGTAACTGAAACTATAGGCCCATGTCCCAGAGCCAGGTCCCAAAGTAGCCCAGCCTGATCTGTGGCTATGCAAAACAGTAAACAGGGCAGGACTGGTCAAAGTCAACTAGGATTTTAAAATCCTCATGGCATGAACAGTAGCTTTGGTACTATCACAAACTATGCAAACCAACAAGGTCAGAATGCAGACTCAGACCTGCTGGTGAATTAACACTAGCTATTTATTAAGAAAAACTAGTCAGAATATATTGTAAACTTGAATGTTTTAGCCTTGCCTCAGAGTTCTGCCACCTAACTGGCCTAAGCCAAAAAAAATAAAAAAAGAAAAGCCTTAGAAACATTCCTTGCTCTACTTTCTTCAAGCAGGGCCAACTATGCTTTTTATCCCAGAAGGATGTTTTTTTTTTCCAGATTTCATTTGCTTTCAATACCCATCAGTTTACTCAAAAGGAGGCCCTAGGCCAAGTCGATTAAAAGTCAAACAGATGAGAGAGAAAACAACTCTGAACTCTTTGGCTAGGGAATCACTAACTTTTAGAGAAAACCTTGCTGGACAGTCATACCAAGGTGATGTGCAGATCAGAGACTGATGGTTGTCTAAGGATCTTAAGCTCCTATATCAAACTTCTTACCACACACCAGAACATCAGGATGCTAAAAGAAAAGGTGAAGGAAGCCAAGACTTCCTTTTACTTAGTAAGCTGAACGCTGGCCTGGTAGTGTGGTATTTGTATTTCAATCAAATTCTAGTGGCGGGAAAACACTGAGCCCAGACTTAGTTCATTCCTATCAGTTCTGAGTTTTAAATGAGAACATCTTTATGAGAAGGCGGACTTGCATGCACATCAGATTAATGACTTGATCAGATACATTTGCTCTCCAACAGCCCAGCTCCATACATAGTTCAGGATTTGGAGCCATTGCAGAAATCTGGATTTCAGAGTTCCACCAAATTATTTTGATGTAGCAATTTCTTCTAGCATTCCCCCTTTCTCTAAGAGGAAAATATACCTTATAATACAGATTCCCAGTGTCACAGACCATAAACTGTAAATGTGTTGTGTACATATGGTCAATGCTAACTAGCCAAGGGTTAAAATCAGTTGAACTCCAGTCTGAATGAGTTCTGGAATATAAGATTACATCTGAAAATAAGTACTTAAAAACTCAAGCTATTAAAAATTATTTGTAATTGGTAGTCAAAACTTTCAAATGCCATTGGAAAGCAGAAAGTGTTTTTGTATTTATTAACTTGAAACTAAAGGCAGTAAAGGAGCAAGCTATTTTCTCTTGACTGGCTTTGCCAGTGTCAGACAATGATTCTGTCATCAAATTAGTTAGCTCTTGTTCTTCTGTAATGGTAACTAGGGCAACAACTTAATATTATCTCCTTGACTCTTGGGCTAGAGGTCTATGATGATATAGTTTTGTCAAAGGCGTCCGACATGTTTTTGCACATCTGAAGACATGCTCTACGAATACTTTCTGAAAGGAGACTTAAGATTTGTTGTGTCTATGTCTTATTTTTTCCCTAACACTTTTGCATGCATTTGTGGCTTCAACAATCACTTGAGAAGAATTTATCCTTCATTCTTGAGTCTAGAAATTTGTGGTAATTGGCTTTTAAAGATAACAAAATTGTGTTCCTTCACTTCAGTTTTCATTGCATGCATTATCAATTCCAGTGTCTTCCCTGGGAAAGAATATGGTTTCTTTTTTTAAATACTTATTTTTGTCTATGCCAAGTCTTGGTTGCTGTGCCCCGGCTTTCTCTAGTTGCTGTGCGTGGACTTCTCATTGTGATAGCTTCTCTTGTTGCAGAGAACAGGCTCCAGAGTGCACAGGCTCAGCAGTGTGGGGAATGCGCTTAAATGCCCCATGGCATGTAGGATGTTCTTGGACCAGGGATAGAACCTGTGTCCCCTTCATTTCAGGAGGATTCTTAACCACTGGACCACCAGCGAAGTCCTACAGTTTATTTGGAACAAATGCTTTTAACTGTTGAGTAGAGCTGAATTGATCTCAGTGGAAATCCTACTTCCCCTTTTGTAACTGACAAGAATCCAGTCCTGGGACTTGCCTGGTGGTGCAGTGGATGATCCAGAAGATTCCACATGCCACGGAGTAACTTAAGCCTGTGCACTACAAGTTCTGAGCCCATGTTCTAATAAAGCCCGCACACCCCAACTACTGAGTCTGCATGCTACAGCTACTGAAGCCTGTGCACCTAGAGCCTGTGCTCTCAACAAGAGCAGCCCCCAGCAACGAGAAGCCAGTGTGCTGCAAAGAGCAGTCCCTGCTTGCCCCAGCTAGAGAAAGCCCACATAGAGCAACAAAAGGCCCAGCGCAGCCAAAAAAAAGAATCTAGTTCTGTTTGGGCTCTAGAATTATAGGCAGCAAATGATGTTAAGAAAATGGATGACATTTTAATTCACTGATCAATCACAGGACCAATACCTGAAAAGTCCGGAGAAGTTGGCTTTAGCTAAGGTCATACAAATTTATGATAACATTAGTCAGGATCTAAAGCTAACCCCCAAATCTGTGTTTCCAAACGTATCACAGTTTGGAACTCCTACCAGGTCACAGACTGCTAAATATATTTTGAGCAGTATGAAGACAGAATGATGTGACAATCTCTATAAAAATTGTAAATGCTCAGTAAATACTAAATTAATATCGTGAGACCACTCAAAAGACTCACACCAGATACCAGATTTTCAAGCCTATAGTATTGAAAAACCATTCAAGTGTGCAGGTTGTTCCCAAAGAGGATCAATCTATAAAATAATAAAAGGCAAGGAGAGTTTCTAGCAAGACAAGACAAAAATCAAGGATTATAAATCTATATAGTTTTATTAAGACAAAAAACTGACAGTGTTGATATGAAGTTTACATTTAAACAAAAGTTTTCACAAAAACCTAACACACGCCTAAAAATTACAATGGAGTTCTAGATGCAGATCAAGACGATGTCAACAACTGATGGATCTCACGACTCAAGACAGCGTTTTGGATTTTAGTTAATTCTTAGGATTAAAAAAATTGTTTTGTTTTTAAAGTGAACCACTGCCCCAGTATGAAAATTTATCTTCTCCTGAGACCAGGGCTTTTGAAATCATTCAACTCTTGAACTTGTGCTGTCAGTGACTGAACCCTGCCACCAATGGTTTCAAAGTTCAAAAAACAGAGGCTCCAAGAGTTTTCCACCCTATGAGCACCGGCCCTTGTCTTTCCCTACTCACTTACCTCCTATACCACTCTCTGCCCTTCCCTAAATACTTCACCAGTGGCTTGGATGGAGAAGCTGATATTTGTAACTTCACAATAGGAAAAGAAAGGGTCTTCTTGTCAGTTTCACGAGTAGCACCTCTAAGACAGAATGATCTGCCTGTGTATACACTCCAATAAGACTTTTCCTCCTCAACCAGTTTCCATCTCCCAAATGGCAGCTTTGGTAGCTTCTTATTCCTTTGTTGGGAACAGCATTAAGCTCAGGCAGGGGAATACCTTGGCTTCTAAGTTTCAGGCATTCACAGCTTTTAAACAGTCTCTCACAGTCCTCATTTAGGTTGCCAATGACATTTTTTGAAAGGATACAATATTCTGGACACTGAACCCAATCATCATTAGTTGTTCTTTCCTTTGTTTCACCGTTTCCCCAAATTTTAACAAAAATGATCCTAACCCATCTCCCTTCTTTCCCACCCCACCCCACCCACCCCAAATAATACATCAGTAATAGCCAAAAACTACACACATGCTACGCTGTAAAAATGCAGAGTTAACACTATCGGGAAGAAGGCTGTGTGGGTTGTGGAGATGCTCTTTGAAGATCTACAGTATCTCTTGCTCTCCCACATCCCATTCTACGTTTTGTCCTTCATAGAAGGCCCTTTGCTTTTTTTTTCCAGCAAAGTTCAGAACGGGTTGCCTTGAAACACTGACCCTCCTTCCCCTCCACCGGGATGGGTGTGCAAACTGTACAGCGTGGAGCGGCTTTGAAGCCCTGGGCTGCTGTAGGGCACAGAAACTATACTGGCTCTTCAAAGGACATCTTCTCAAGCCACCTTCATGGTGTCAAGACAAGGAGAACTCCTTCTTTCCCCACTTGAAACCCACAGTCAGATGTGACAGGGGCTGGTATTCAAGAAAGTTAATTCTTATCATCTTTTTTGTCATCATCCTCTGAGGGGTAAGAATGCCACGTCAGCCTTTCCTCATAGAAGGATATGACAACCTGTGGGCACTTGACATTGGCTTCCTTGGCAGGGACCAGATCAGCCTCATCAGAGTTCTTCCTGTAGAACAAAGCACACGAGACTTTGAGACCAGGTGCTGGTGGTCTCCAAACATGGATCTCCCAAGAAATTGGGCTTTAAAAATATTAATTCCAGGGACTTCCCTGATGGTCCAGTGGCTAAGACTCTGAGCTCCCAGTGCAAGGGGCCCAGGTTTGATCCCTTGTTAGGGAGCTAGATCCCACGTGCTACAACTAAGACCCAGAGCACCCAAATAAATAAAAAAATAAAAATATTAACTCCAGAAGTCAGGCCAGGGAAGGATGATAACATGGGGTAAGCATCATTTACTAGCAGCTTTTGGTCAAATAATATCCTCGGATATCTTCTCCCACTGAAAATACCCTCTTTGTCAAAAGCTAACTCTAAACCCCTGGGAACCTCTGAACACCCCCACACATAAAAAACATGACACACTCAGATTCTCTGAAGGAGTAAGGGAGGCTGCCATATTCCCCCAAAGCCATATCCCAGCTACTAAAAGCCCATAGACCCTGGCCTGCTAACAGGATTTAATACCATGCTAGATAGTAAGATTTAATACCAATCTGGCTCTGGCCAGAGCCAATGCAGGTGGAGACTTTCTTGCTGACTCATAATCACACTGTTTAACACTACCAAATACCATGCGCACACAGATAGGCCACAACTCCCAGGTGCTTTGAAATGGTGCTTCAAAACTAGGAGGTAGAAAATAAAGGGACTGTTATGTAATTCTCTATATTTTTCTGAATTTTAAAATGTTCTAAAAAATTGAGAACCACATACATATTACAAGGGACTTCAGCATAAGCTCTCTCTTCAGGTAATTGGGAGCATCCTAGATGAAAGCAACAGCACAGGGCAGGCAGCAGACAGATACATGTATGAGGGGATCTCTGATGAGGCACCACACCAGACTTCTGGAACCTCAGCAACATGTATACCTAAGCCACACAGCCCCACTGAGCCAGGGAAGAGTAAGTCAGGAAAGTATGTTTTTAAACAACAGATAAGAGAATGGGAGGGCAAAGAAGTGTAACCGTATGGGAGCCTGAAGCAGCCTACCCCTTGCTGACAATTCAACAACAGCCTCTGAGGTAACAGTTCAGTCATTTCACTGCACAGAAAAACAGCTACTTAGGGAAGTGAACAAGTATCTCCATTCTCCAGGAGAAATAACTTTAAAATTAACTTGGTTTTATAATCAACATCCAATCTTAACTTGCAGTTACATTCAGCTATAATCTTTATACATACTAGTGAGTCAACCAAAGGGATGTAATGTCAAGCAATGAGGAAGTGCTACCATTACTCAGACTGGTCGCATACAGCCACACAAAAGTATATCATAATTGGATTGAGTAACTCCTGGTATTAATTCTTTTCCCCCATATGCAGCACTTTAAAATGAACTTTTCTCCTATAGGCCAGCAATAAATAAGCTAAAAGAAGGCCAGGTTCAATAAACACCTAGGGAATGGATGGTAAAAAAAGAAGAGGTTTAGTCACCCACTCCAGTGTTCTTGCCTGGAGAACCCTAGGGACGGGGGAGCCTGGTGGGCTGCCGTCTATGGGGTCGCACAGAGTCGGACACGACTGAAGTGACTTAGCAGCAGCAGCAGCCAGCTATGACACTGGATTTCAGTGTTCAAGTTAGGCCTCTCTTGCCACCTTCTAAAGGAGAGAAATTAGTATAGACACAAGTTTCCAAGAAGGTTCTAGACTGATAAAAGGATAAAGTCCCTAGAATAATGCTTCCTTGGCAAAGGCTTAGAATTATTCCCTCCTAATTTATACTTTAAAGGCAGTGACTGAGCTCTGTTTTGGGGAGAGGAGAACAAGCATTTCCAACAAGCAAGAAAAACAGAAGAAAGTCTTCCTTTTGGACAGAGTAGAGAATTTTGGGTTAATTATAGTTCTTAAGCGTCTCAGGACAACTGCTTTCATTAAGATGTTTCATGGAGTACTACTACCACTGGTTATAGTGAAAAAAAAAAGCAGGCTTCTCTGTGCTTAGTAAAGGGGCCTTGCTGACCCCTGCTGGCAGACTTCGCAATTGAAAATTTGCACCAACTGGAAAGGATCTAACCAGGACAAAGAAAGAGCTTCAGAAATTCTTTCCTAACCCTGAGAAGTTAACAATTTCTGATCCTGGGGCTAGCCTGATCTCTATTAAGAAGGTGGTGGAAAGGGAGGATGGTTCAATCACATTTCATTTCCCCCCACTTTATTACAGAAGTGAAATGTGATTCCTTCCTGTATACACCTCTCCACTCTAGATTTTCTCCCACCTCCTTAAAAAAAAAGGGGGGGTGTGTGCAAAAATCTGAGAATCCTAAGGGCCCTCCCTGTAACTCATGAGACCAGGTTGGCAGTCAGGCCGAGGGTAACTATTGAAGGACTATGCCATCTTAAAGATTTCACACCTGGGCAACTAGAATTTCCAAGGTCTACCTCTTTTCCTTTGGCATGGAACAGATGAGGAGAAGAAAAACAATAACAACACACAGAGCCACTGGCAGACTCACCATTTCATTAGGAACATGAGTTCTCCACTGGAGTCCGTAGCTCCAATAATCCGCTCTGGTTCCAAACCCCGGGCAAAGCCTCGTGGCTTTTCTGACTGTAAAAACCAGATGGAACAATTTTAACTGTATGGGACTGTTCTCCAGACTACAGCTACTCCTGTTTTGATGATAATGTAATCAAATCCTTCTGCCAACATTTCACCAATTCTTTGGCTCTAAGTCACAAGCCTTTTAGAACCAGAGTGATTATTCCATCAAGTTTTGATGTGCTTGAGGTTTCCCCATGTGTAAAAAGGGACATTCATCTCAAGCAAAATAAATGTTCACAATTGTTTCTTCACCCTCAAAAGGTACCTTACTTTATGGTATTGAATGGATTAAAACCTGAAATGATTAAAACATTGACAGCATCTCCTCACACAAATTAATACCCTTGCACTTACTTGTTCTTAAACCTCAGATGTGAGTAGATTATGTGCCTTCCTGAGAGAGCCCCCTGGTATTTTTAAAGCATTAGCCTATCTAAGACTGCAAAAGGACTGAGATCCAAGCAGCAGCAGAACAAAAGTGCTGAAACTATTTGGCTATCAGCTGCTTTGACAGCAGCATGAATTCTGGGCTAGTAGAAATTCTTATTTCAAGTCTTACCTCTTCTTTCTTCTTCTTTGGTTTGCTCTCCTCCCCCTTATCTTCCGAATCAGAATCAGCTTTGCGCTTGCCTCCCTCTGATTTATCTGTCTCGTGTGCTGTTTTCTGTGACTGCAGAAACTCAGCAATGAGATCAGGGCAATCCAGGTTCTCTTCTGGTTCCCATGTGTTATCCTCACTGAAACCAGAGGCACACGAGTCACAAAGTTAGTACACACTCCACCGAGAGGCACAGGAGGACGAGAGCTGCTGTCCTTGGAAAAGAACTAGATTCTGTCCGAGACCAAGAACTCGACAAAGCTCAAATTTCTTGGGAAGTGGTAGGGGGCTTTTTAGTATTAACACAAATCGAAAGCTGCCTCATTCAAAAGAAAGTTTACGTTCTCTTTGCAAATTTGCGTCAGTCTTAAGCCATACACAAAACTGCTCATCAGAAATCGGTCATGCATGATAGCATTTTGTACATGTAGATCATTTTCCTAATTAGAGTATAAGCCACGGAGGCCAAGCCAGAGTCACAGTGTACCCATTGGAGCACCCTGTGCCCTGTGTCATGCACATTATCAGTCTCCTGAGAAACAGCTGGTGATCGGATGAACACATCTTTCTGGGTGAATGAAACTTACTCTGAGAAGCCCTTCCACTTTAGGAGATACTCCACTTTGCCCTTTACCACTCGACGGTCTAGAACTTTTTCCACCACATATTCTTCTTCCTCTTCTTCTAGCACCTCCTCCACTTTCTTCTTGTTTTGTTTTTTCCCCATAGTGCCCGCCAGCTTTCTGGTATAAAGGATGACGCCGCTAAAATGATAAAGGAAATAAAAAGGACATTAGGATACTCTTCTTAGGGAAATATGTAGATAAGAAAACCAGGGATATAAAAAATGACTTTAATAGGGCCCAATGCTGTTATTAAATGTTATGCCTATTCATTTTCAATAGCCAAGAGTTTTCTGATTATGTTGAACTAGAAAGTTTTCTAAAGCAGCTCCAACTAATCTCACAGCAAAACTTCTTTATGCCTGCACATCCACTTAAAACTTTTATACTCATTCTAAGTTTAAAAATAACTCCCAATACTTCTTTACTTATGATATCTAAGTATTACATTAATTTGAAAGAAAAGCAATCTTCCCAAAAATAAGGTCTATACATCAAACCTAAAATATATATAACCCGCTGATCCATATTTTCTCCTATTCTCTGAATGTTTTTCAATTTCACCAAAGTATTCGACTTGGATTTTTACTATGGGAAATGGCTTATCCTATTTATTAGACATCTAGTTTAATTTTCCCTTCTGTATATGCATATATAATATATACAATTCTTCTGCATTGTTAAGCACCATCTCTTTTGAGTTCCCTTAAGATTTTTTATGTGGTTTTTCTTTTCTAAGAATGGCACCATTAATTGTCATTTAAGTTTTTATTCTTTCTATTTCTAAGTCTGAGAAAGATTCATAAAAATGCCAGAATGACCATGAGATTCTCTAATGAATTTGGAAGTATGGGAAAAAAAGATATCACAGATAACAAAACCTGTATTCTTTTGTATATCATCAAGCTAGGTAACCTGTAGGGCTTCCCAGGTGGTGCTAGTGGTAAAGAACCCACCTGCCAATGCAAGAGACATAAGAGACATGGGTTCGATCCCTGGGTTGAGAAGATCCCCTGGAGGAGGGCATGGGAACCTACTCCGGTATTCTTGCCTGGAGAATCCCGTGGATAGAGGAGCCTGGTGGGCTACAGTCCACAGGCTGCAAAGAGTCAGACACAACTGAAGCGACTTAGCACACACGCACAGTAACCTCTAAGGGTTTTTCCAGTCCCCTACAAATCTGTTCTCTTTGGTCCTTCCGACAACTCTTCTAACTGCTGGGTAGGCATAAAGCCTACAACTGTGTCAGTAGGTGGCGCCATTAGATACTAAGACAATAAAATTGATCTACAAAACTGGCTGAAATCTACAAACTGATAGATCAGTGACCAGCAGGAACTATAGAGTGAAAAGTATGGCTGATGATCCAAGACAAGAAAGTGGTTACTACCATGTTTCATGTTTGTATTTAAGGTAGTGCCAATTTGGGGGTTAAACTGCTTATTTCTAGCATCTTTGGGAAAGGAGTCTTACTGAGTTGAAGTATAAACACTTCTACTACATATTTTTAAACTGGCATGTGGACAGAATATATTTAGAAAGAGCTCATCTATAGACTATATGAAACAAACCTTTCATAAAAATCAGACTCACCATTGTGAATCAGTTACAGTATCTACAGATGTTGAGTTTACATCCTGAGATATTCTCATTTTGGTACATATGAGCAATTCGGACTAGTGAAACAACAAACATTTGGTTGGCTGCTGGAAAATTTTAGACGTTGCAAGAGACTGGAGATTCAAGAGAGTAAGTAACAGTCCCTGTTTTCCAGAAACCTCACGTCTGCCAATTAAAAATAAAGATACCTCTTCCACAAAAGGCATTCTGAACTTCTTCACACAAAAAAAGTTTTCTGAGGTGCTTTTAGTGTGGTCTGTGGCAACACCCAATGCCCGTTCACACAGCTCACACACACGTCTAAGCTGACTCTTCTTCATTTACATTTGCTCATTCCTCTTCTTTTACATACCAAAGATTTTGCTTTCCTCCCCTCCCCAAGCCCTCTATGTTTTAGTGCCACATGAGTTTTCCTTTTCTTCTGTTACTGAACAGACAAATCAATGCACTGAATGTCAGCTTTGGCTAATTATTGGCTATTGTGCCTCTGATTCAAAGGCTGTTTCTTCTTCCCAGAGGGAAGTATTTTCAGGTTTTCAGAATTCTGATTGCCATGATAAGTGTTATTTTATCAGGAAAGAAAACAAACCTAATTTTTCTTTAGGATAAGTGCTGCAGTAGTAGCTGCTCCCAAGAACAAGTGCTACTCTTTGCAAGATTTATCATCAGTCTTTGGTTAATGTGCAGAGAAAAATAAATTGACAGTTACCTTTCAATAACAAAGGGTACCACAACTCCCTACATTAGTTTGCACTCAGAAATTAGAAGCCACTCCCTTTCTAAACAGACAGAAAGAGAACAGTGGTTTACAGACAACTCCAAACCAGTAACTCACCCCTGATCAACCTTCTTCTAAGCAATTAAAGAAAGTAAAGAAAAAGCAGTCTTATCACTCTGGCTTCAGAATTAAGAGCTACTTATCTGTGTTGTTTACATTAATAGCTGTATATGTCTTACAAAAAGTCCTGCTACTACAAAATAACGACAGTTTCTACCTCATCGCTAGCTACTGGGAAATCTGGAGTGAGACTTTCTGATTTTCCTCTTACTTAAACTCATTGTCCTAAGAGCAACTGAAAAGAGAAGTGAAGAATGTAGAAATTAGACCTCCACTTCTGTCTTGAGTTTTCTTAACTAGCTCATCCCAGCACCCGTCTCCAGGTTAGAGTCTTTATATTGGAGATTCTCAGCCAGGCTTCCCAATTTGAGTTTTTTCCTTATTTATTGGTACATTTCTGGGGTCCTGAATAAGCCATTTGTCAAAGTCAGTAGAGAAGTGGATTAAATACACAACTCACTCTTCCCACAAAACCAAGCACTTTCAGACAAGCCAAAGTGAAAATGTTAGTCGCTCAGTCGTGTCCAACTCTTTGCAACCCCATGGACTGTAGCCCTCCACGGTTCTCCATCTGTGGGATTTTCCAGAATACTGGGATTTTCCAGAATACTGGAGTGAATTGCCATTTCCTTCTCTAGGGAATCTTCCTGACTCAAGGATCAAACTTGGGTCTTCCGCATTGTAGGCAGACTCTTTTCTGTCTAAGCCACCAGGGAAGTCAGACAAGCCAAGAGCTCCCTGAAAGATTATGACAGACCAGTCATTTGCATATACTTTCCAAACTGATAATGTCAAGAGAAATCCCCTCTCCTTGAATACGGCAGTCTCCAAATACCAGCAGTAATACCTGGAAGGAGGGCTCTCAGTTGTAATTGCTTGACAAGGAAATTTCAAAGTAACTCAGATCAGAGAAGTAGCACAATGGAAAAATGCCATCAGTCAATTCTATTTGCCACTCTCTCTAAATATCCTGGCAAACAAATTATAGCATAAAAAGTGCCAAAATCAACGAACAAAGGGTCAAGATATATACCATACATCACAATGTGTACACAGAGGTGAATAGTTCTAAATTAACTTAGAAATCTTAGTCCGTGGACAAGTCTTCTTAAAGCTCATCACAATGTTTCAGACAAAAATACCTACGATCAGTTAAGCTGCTATAATTTTTACCTAAATATTAAACTGGATCTGCCACATTAAAAAAAAATGAATTTTAACTTTTGTCTGTGCTGGGTCTTCACTGCTGCACGCAGGCTTTCTCTAGTTGCAGAGAGTGGGGGCTACTCTCTAGTTTTGGTGCACAGGTTTCTCGTTGCAGTGGCTTCTCTTGTTGCAAGAGCATGGGCTCTAGGGCCCCGGGGCTCCAGTAGCTGAGGATGGCTGGTCTCTAGAAGGCAGACATCAGTAGTTGTGGTGCACAGGCTTAGCTGCCCCAAGGCATGTGGGGTCTTCCCAAAGCAGGGGTAGAACCCATGTGCCCTGCTTTGGCAGGCGGATTCTGAACCGCTGGACCACAAGGGAAGTCTGATCTGCCACATTTAAAATGCCTAGAAAAATAATACTTCACATTTATACTGCACTTTACAGTTAATGTGCTACCACAACTCATTTGATCTTTGAAATCATCGTATAAAATAAGCCATTCAGATGTCATTGACACCTCAGAGATAACACAACAGACTTACAGGAAATAAACCTCCCAAGGTCACACAATTAATAAAATTATAGCACTTCAGTATGCACATTTCCTAGCAGGGCTGGGCTAATGACCCTGCCACCCACACAGATCTAGGAGCTAGACCAAAGGACAACATACTTAAAGGGAGACTTCCCTCCAGTCTATACAAGGAAAGGATCTGACTTGATCCTCTCTACAATTTGTCATCAGTAAATAAGGAAGTGACAGACAATGATTTCTTTCAGTTAATACCCTGGAGTATGTATAGGTGTTTAAAAACTACTTGGTCTTTTCCAGTGAGTCTGCTGATGTGAAGAGCACACTCACTTGAAAAGACCCGCATGCTGGGAAAGACTGAAGGCAAAAGAAGGGGGCGGCTGAGGAAGAGATGGTTAGATAGCATCACTGACTCAATGGACATGAATTTGAGCAGACTCTGGGAGGTGGCAGAGGACAGAGGGGCCTGGTGTGCTGCATCCATGGGGTCGCAACCTAGCGAACGAACAACAGCTGTTAAATCAACAGGTGTGACAAAGTTTTGGTTTTAAGGGCCCCAGGAGTCTTCTGAGTCTTTTAAATTGACAAGTGCTGTCTGCTGAGTTGTTTCAGTCATGTCCAGCTCTTTGCAACTCCATGGACAGCAGCCCGCCAGGCTCCTCTGTCCATGGGATTTTCCTGGCAAGAACACTGCTAGGAAAATGGGTTGCCATTTCCTCCTCCAGGGGTTCTTCCCGACCCAGGGATCAAACTTACAAACTTACGTCTCCTGCACTGCAGGTGGATTCTTTGTCACTGAGCCAATAGGGAAGCCCTGACAAGTACAGAATTTTGCGTTTTTGTTGCTTAGCAAGTAGACTACAGAGAATTACTGAGAAAATGCCAGTTTTAAGAACCCAAACTTGTTCTATGTTGTCCCAAAGAATCTAGGAATAGTGTAAATCTGAAGCAAAGTCATGAACTCATAGCTCTTTAAGAGAAAAAAACACAATTGAGATTCTCCTAGACACCCCTCCACTCTTACAGTTAAGAGCTAGAAAATGGAAAGGAGTAACAACGCTGCTTGCTGGCAGAAGACCGTGAAGCATCAGACACAGGATTAGGCATTCTGTTTTTGAACACAGGCATACCTCCAGACCTCTACAATGAATCTCTCAACTTTTCTCTTTTCCCAGTGCATATAAAAGTTGTTCACACTATACTGTAGCATGCAATAGCATTATGTCTAAATAACCAATACATGTACCTTAAACAAAAAATACTGCTAAAAATGCTAACCATCATTTGAACCTTTAGCAAGTCATAACCTTTTTGCTAGTGAAGAGTCTTGCCTTCATGTTGATGGATGCAGACTGATGAAGGTGGTGCATTATGAAAGATGGGGTGGTTATGACAGTTTCTTAAAACAATGAAGTTCTCCACATTGACTCTTCCTTTCATAAACTGCCTTCTTAGTAGTATTAATGCTGTTTGATAGCCTTTTACCCACAGAACTTCTTTCAGAATTGGAGTCAGTCCTGTCAAACCCTGCTGTTGCTTTATCAAATGAGTTTGTATAATATTCTGAATCCTTTGTTGTCATTTCAACAACCTTCACAGTATCTCCACCAGGAGTAGATTCTATCTCAAGAAATCACTTTTTTGGCTCAACCATAGGAAGCAACTCCTCCTCAGTTGAAGTTTTATTTTGAGATTGCAGTAATTCACTCTTCAGACTCCCCTTCTGATTCTCTTGCTATTTCCACTACATGTGCATTTCCTTCACTAAAGTCTTGAACTCCTCAAGGTCATCCATAAGGGCTGGGAATTAACTTCTTCCAAATTCCCATAAATGTTGTATTCTGACCTCTTCCAATGAACCACAAATGTTCTTAATGGTATCTAGAATGGTGAATCCTTTCCAGGTTTTCAATTTTATTTCCCCAGATCTATCAGAGGAGTCACTATCTATGGCTGTTATAGCCTTACAAAATGTATTTTTAAAATAACACTTGAAAGTCAAAATGATTCCTTGATCCATTGGCTGCAGAATGATGCTGTGTTTGCAGGCATGAAAACAACATTAATCTTTTACATCTCCATTAGAGCTCTTGGGTGACCAAGTGTATTATCAATGAGCAGTAATACTTTGAAAAGAATCTTTTTCCCTGAGCAGTAGGCCTTAACAGTGGGCTTAAAATACTGTAATTTTATTGTGTGCAGCAGATCTTTTCACACCAAGTATTAGTTTCTCCATGTGAAATAAATTAAGATTTAAAATGATAAAGTTATTGTAAAGGAGATGCACTAGGCAATAGAAAAAGCTTAAGAGTTTTCGTCTGAAACTGGAAAACAGAATAGTCTGGAAAAAGGGGATATAAGGAAAGTACCATACATTGCTAAGACCAAAAAAAAGCAGCTTTGGGGGCCATGTTGTAAACTGTGTTGTAAACAGATTAGATTTTTAAGGGCCCTAAGATTTTTGGAATGGTAAATGAGCACTGGCTTCAACTGAAAGTCACCAGCTATATTAGCCCCTATAGAGTCAGCCTATCCTTTGAAGCCAGGTATTGACTTCTCCTCTCTTGCTATGAAAAAGTCCTAGACGGCATCTTCTTCCAATAGAAGGTTGTTTCATCTACACTGAAAATATGTTGTTTACTGTAGCCAACTTCACTAATTATTTTAGCTAGATCTTCTAGATAACTTGCTGTACCTTCTACATCAGCACTTGCACCACTTGCATCACCTTGCACTTTTAAGTTATGAAGACATCTTCTTTCTTTAAATCTTACTAACCAACCTCTGCTGACTTTTCTGCAGCTACCTTACCTTGTGAGGCTTTCACAGAAATGAGGAGTTAGGGCCTTCTCTGGATTAGACTTTGCCTTAAGGAAATGCTCTAACTGGTTTAATCTTCTATCCAGACCATTAAAACTTTCTACATATGAGCAAAAGCCTGTTTTGTTTTTCTTATCATTCATGTGTTCACTGGAGTAGCACTTTTAATTTCCTTCAGAAACTTCCTTTGCATTCATAACTTGGCTAACCAGTGCCTATCTTTGACCTTCGGCTTTTAACATGCCTTCCTCATTAAACTTAATAGTTTTTAGCCTCTAAAGTGAGTGACACAACTTTTCCTTTCACTTGAATACTCAGAGGGCATTGTAGTGTTATTAAATGGCCTAATTTCAAGGAATAGGGAGGCCTGGGGAAAGGAAGAGACTGGAACAGCTGGCAGATTAAGTTCTGGTGTCTTAAATGGGCATGGTTTGTGGCACCCCAAAACAATCACAATAGCAATATCAAAGATCACTGGTCACAGATCACTATAACAAATTTAACAGTAATGAGAAGTTTGACGTATTGAGAGAATTGCCAAAATGTGACACAGAGACATAAAATGAGCAGATGCTGTTGGAAAAATGGCACTGATAAGACTTGACACAGGGTTGCCATAAACTTTTAACTTGTAAACCTTCAATTTGTAAAAAATTCAATTATCTTCAAAACACAATAAAGTGAAGTGCAATAAAGTGAAGTCCGAGTGAAAGGGTATGAGAAGGATCTGAGCATAGCTCCTGCTTGCCATCACATACATGAATTATAAAGGGCTACCCCAAAACTTCCAAGCTGATTTCTTGCCAGCTTTCAGAAAGGTCAAACTCCACATGTGAGGACAAGGTAACATCTACAGACCTCTGAAACCAGACCAGCAGGATGTTTTCAGTAAACGCTAAGGTAAAACACACTGGTCTGGTGAATCTATATTAAGAAAGCATTCACAGGAAAGCAGACCTTGAACAGAGAACTTCCATGTAAATGAGAAACACTCACCTATGGAATCTACAAATACAGAAGTCTACATCCCGGGAGTCAAAAAATAGAGTATGTGTATTATTTTTAAAAATATTTTGTTTTTCTAATTGCAATTAGCTTATGTATTCAAATGGCAACCCACTCCAGTGTTCTTGCCTGGAGAATCCCAGGGACGGGGGAGCCTGGTGGGCTGCCGTCTATGGGGTTGCACAGAGTCAGACACACTGAAATGACTTAGCTTAGCTTATTCATATTCAATTACAAAATTACTTAAAGCAGGAAATCAGTTTCCTTCCTGAAAATCTGTCTTTGTCCTTCTACATGTAAACTGACCCAGATGTACCATATGTGAAAATAGATATTACAGCTCTATAATTTGCCTTTTAATATAATGTATCTCTGACATTATTCCATAAAGATCTCCATTCTTAAGCTGCACAATATTCCAAATTGTATGGACATACCATACTCTAACCATTCACCTAGTGATGAAAATTTTTTGTTTCCTATTTTTTATTATTGCAAACAGTGTTGCTTTGATCACGGCATCTCATCTTTAAAAGCTCCTTAGGCGATCTGATGCACATCCTCGGAAAAAAGCCACTGCTACAAGAGGATTGACAGAAACTACATTCCTCAGTAAAATTACATAATTATTGCAAACATAAATCAATTCTTATACTTAGCGAAAAGGTAGGTGAACATTTAACTTCCTCCATAAAGCCCATTATTTCAGCCCATTTAGAATAAGGCTGGAACAGTAAGTGATAACTGATTCTTGAAAACAAAACCTCCAGATCATCTTCAACAGCATTCACTCTAGATCGTTTTTCTCCTAGCAATGAAACTGGAAGAGTACTGCTTGAAGACTCCTTATAATTCCTCTAGCTAGTATGAGCACCAGAAGCATATCTTTCCTGTCCTCGATCTCTCAAAACTATGCCTATAGGCATTATGTATATTTACTGCAAACTCAGTTTCCTCATCTGTAAAACAGGTGTAATAACTCCATGGAATTCCTCTGGGGTGAGCTTTTTATGACCTTCTGGCATTCATTATCTATTTACATATTTGCACTTATGTTCTACTTCATTAATTATTTACTGCTTTAAGCATAACTCTGAAATCCAGTGCAATGGGAACTTGGTGAGAAAATACCATTTTTTTCCCCTGTGTATATGGCTGAAATTCATGGCTAGGTTTTTCAAAACATCATAGCAGCTCCAGAACACTGAAGAAGGACCCAGATCTGACTGATAAGAATGACCAGTAATTACAAAACAGAAACCAAGATCTCATTTCTGGAATACTGAGAGAGAAGAGCTGCCAGAAACTGAGAAATCACATTTCATACACCTGAAGTGTAGAAATTCCTTATGTTCTTTATCTTATCCAGGCAGAAAAATAAAGACCTTGTAGTAAATGGCAAAAGGAATCTATCTTCATAGATAGGTGACAAAAAGGAAGTAAATTCTGGATACAAACTATGGAAAATTTCAACAGAATTATTTGCAAAAGGAATTTTAAGATTTCTGAAGAAACTACATAAATACCAAAAGTCCGTTTTAATGATTTCTATGGTAAAGTTCTATAATATTCAGAGATTATGATTTCAGGCTCTGATTTTACAGATATACTTTTTAAAAAGGTCAATTACTCAATTAAATGGTCTAAGAATTCATGTAGCTTTTACTGAGTTCAGAACAAAATTATGACATTGATTTCTCTCTATTTATACTCTGTATCTGTCTCTTGTTTTTTATCTTAAATATCTTTTAACTTACACATTTCTCTAGTCCCACTACTACCATCCTACTCCAGGTAACCACCATCTCCTGCCTGGGTAACTCCTAACCCAATTCATTCTCAACAGCAGCCACTGATGTAAAAATGAAGACCTCCATACCATTATCTGCAGGCATTTGAACTGAAGACCACTGCATTGAACCCTAACAATCATGATTACCTTGCCCTTTGCCCCATTCTCCACTCAACCACTTCCCTTAACTAAAATGCCCCCATAAGAAGCATCCTTGAAGCCCCAGACTAGTTAGATTAACTCTTCCTGTGAACATACTCCTACATCATCTACTGAGCGTCTATTATGTGTGAGACACTAGAAAAATGGAGAGAACACCACAAACAAAATTTCTGGTCTCTTAAGAGTTTATATTCTAACGAGGACAAATAAGTGAGCATGAGTGGGAGTGTATGTATGCATGTGTCTGCAGAGTAGGGCTCAGAGAAGAAGCAAGAAAACATTAATGGGACTTCCCTAGTGGTGCAGTGGTTAAGATCTCGCCTTCCAATGCAGAGGGTGTGGGTTATTGTCAGGGAGCTAAGATTCCACATGCTTTGCCACCAAAACATGAAACAGAAGCATTACTGTAATAAATTCAACAAAGATTTTAAGGAGACAACTTGGCAAAACTTAGGAAAATATACCAAATTTGGAGAACAGTGGGTTCAAAGTCCTAGGGTGAGAAGAGCCTGCTTTATCTGAGGAACAGAAGTGTGGCCAGGTAGAAAGAGCTAGACTGAGGGAGCAGCAGGCAAGAACCAGCTGATCATTACTGTGTATTTCACTCCCCACTTCACTCCTTCTTCATCTAGCTCCTTTTCCCATTCCGTGTTTTCCTTACCTGTCTTTTGCCTCTAGCTTAGGTTCAAGGCCTAGTCAGTTAACAGCATAAAAGTTAATGGTTACAGCTCTACTAGCTTTTAATACCATCTATTAAAAAAACAAATCAAAACAATAAGCATTTACTAACAGCCTGGGTGGAAAAAGGTAACCAATTCATTCCAGCTAAAGCACTGAAAGCTTCTGCAAGTTCCACATCACAGGAACCCCTTTGACCCCGGCAAATGGAACTGTTGGGCTAGGGTAGCAGGATCTGCAGACTCACAGTAGTAGAGGCTTTTGAAAATATAACTTTTAATATAACATATAACTTTTGCTGAATACTGAACACTTAATGCATAGAAAGGCACTTAATTCAACTCTGACAACAAACACTATTAAGTCCATTTCGGGAAACTAAGGCTTTCTGAAGCATAGGAAAATTCCCAAAGTCTCCGAAGAGTAAGACACAGAACCAGGAATGTAAGATTAAAAACATACAATAAAGTACAAAAGCAACTGAAGTTCAGTTTCATTTCAACAGCAGAAATAACAGGAGTATGTAATAATTAGCAAAATAAATATAAGCAAGAATAAGTAGCCACAAAAGTATTATAGGGGTTTAGAAAAATAAATAGCTAGGGTGACTAGAGGTTTTGAAAAGTCAGGATTTGAGGTAAGGCTCCAACAGCATTTGAAAAGCGGGACTGGAGGGAGGCAATTTAAGCCCAGGGAACTATTGTTAACAAATGCAATGAGGCACTTCTGAGGTAGGCAGGGTGTAAACCATCTTGGGTGGGAGTAGAATGAATAGGAAAGCAGCAGGTAACTGCTAAAAAATTTTCTGCAAAGTCTCCTCCACCTTCCTTAGAAAGGCCAAACTCCTCAGTAGAACATCTAACACCCTTTAGATTCACCTATTCCATACTCCCACTTCCCTCACAAATCTTACATTCCTGTCAAAACGGAAAACTATAACCTGAACGTACGCTGCACACTTCCTCTATGCATGGATTTGCTCTTTACTTAGAAGTGTGTGTGCACACGCTCAGTGTGTCCAACTGTTTGCGACCCCATGGACTGCGGCCTGCCAGGCTCTTCTGTTCATGGAATTTTCCAGACAAGAATACTGGAGCGGGTTGCTATTATCCTGTCCAAAACTAGTAGTCAAAACCCTACCCATCCTTCAAGAGATAGTGCAAATGCTACTTCTTCTATCACGTCTACCCAACTCAGCCAAGTATTATTTCTCTTTTTCTTGTAATTAACAAAGCATTTTGTTTTTATTTTTACTCAGACACTCAATTAAAGGTAGGTCTGGACCTGGCATACGGTGCTGAACCCCATATGGGCAATAAGAATGGATGTCTCAGAATCAGATAACCAAGGAACAGAGGTTGAAAGCTCTCAGCTTTTCAGGGAAAGCTCAGCAAACAAATTGGATTATGATCAGTAGCATTACCAGACATTGAAAGGCAGGTGAAGGCATGTATAGAACATTCAATTTGTAGTCCTTCTGACTCATGTTTCTAAATGCTTTTAGTTCGTCCGTTAGCTGTAGCTGTTTGTAAGGCAAATGCTTTCCAGATGGAAAACTTTACTGAGCAAAAAACAAGAATTTGTGCCACATACCCAGTGAGCAGGACTTTCATTTTTAAAGGAATCCCTGTCCTCGAATTTTGGGATCTAGGACTAGAATATCAGTGTGAAAATAAAATTAGAATTTTATCTGAGATGTGTCCAAAACTTTGGCTAACTTCTTTTCATTGTGCTGATGTAAATAAAACTATATCTATCTATCTATATATATAAAAGCCACAAGCATCTGTAAATATTAGCAGGACACAATGATACCAGAAGCAAATCTTTTAGTTTAAAATGAAATAAAAGTGATTAGAAAGCAAGACCACAATTATGACTAAGTTGGAATTAAAAGCAGAGACCAAAGCATTCATAGACAACACAACAAAATCAGAGTAATGACACTAACTTCTCAAATACCACAGTTGTTAAGCTTTCAATGTGTTAGCTACTATTAAAGAAAGGCACAATTTCACAGACAAATTAGGCCATCCTCTCTTGGTCAGCAAATCACCAAAGCTTAAAGGCAGTAACTCAAATACTCACACGATCAGAATTTTGTCCTTAATCAAATAACTTCTCCAGTTAACCTTGGAAAGGCTATTCAAGTTTTCAATAGACATTTCTACTGAGAAATACTTAGCTCCGTACAAAGGACACAAAATTTTCAAAATACTTACATAACAGAAAATATTCAAAGTACTATATAGCTTGCTGTTGAAACCCAGATCCTGAGTGCTCTCCTAGTCCTGGCTTAGGGTATTTAAAACTGCCACTTACACAATCTGCACACCTTTTCTGTATTTAATACCCAGGTTACTATATTAAAAACGGAGGCTAAGACAAGAACGCCAAGGGCAACAGTTTTACTCTGCCAAATGTCATAGAACAAAAACAGGCAAATTGATTATATAAATGCACAGTGAGTCATTCTGCTAACTCAGGGAATTCTCAGGAAGATCTCAAAGCCCTATCCATTCATTCAACAATATGAATGAACTATGTGTTAGTCTTGGATGAACAAGAGGCATGGCTCATCCTACATGAACCCATAAACTAGCCATTAGCCTCTTATTTAAAAAACTACCCAGAAAAATTAACTATGATGCAAAAATTCATCAAACACAATGGAAAATCTATTATACCATCAGAGACAGTATACGAAAAGGGAAGATTTCATTGGTAAACTACTAGAAAATGACAAAAACGCATCACTTCTCTTTAAGTGGTATGAATTCAAAAAGAAACATTTTCCTAGTCTCTAAAATGGGCACCAGAAGATAGAATGGTTGCTTCCTTTCCTTAGATGATGATAAAAATATTAGCATCCTGTAGTCAAACTGCAGGATAGGGTATTCTTTCTCGGTCTCCCTTAATCAAGAAGCTAGACGCACAAAGCTACATGATACTTACATTTTTAATGGAAAAAAAGAAAAAAACTTAGGCTACAGCAGCCAATGAAGAAAACAGCACCACAGAGAAAATTGTAAAGGACTGGAGAGTCTGAACTGCCCTAAAGCTTTATCAAGGAGTGGCCAATTCCAACAATGTGCTCTTCAAACATATCACTTTCCATATAAATATCTGTAAGCACTTTGGAACACAGACACTAATTTCCCAACTGTATTCCTGCACCCATTCCAAAATCTTGGACCTTTTAAAACTATTCAAAATGCTGACCGGAACCTTCACACAATTGAGAAGGGTATCTTAAACCCTCAGCTAGAGGTTCTGGTATAACTGATCTTGTAAATGCCACCTCAACAGAGTCGAACCAGTACATGTCTGAATGCAACGGCAATCCAAGAAAAACCTGCATCTGAAGTTTTGAAAAAGGGGTAAAGTAGTGCTCCCTTCGTGTTCAAATTTTCTAGCCAAGGACAAGCTGGCTAAAAAACTTAAGAGCTGAAGGAAAAAATCTGACAATCTCATGAACTTTTCCACGTTCTCTCTCAACTTCCGACACCATCTCACAATCTCTCACTAACTTCATTCCTTAAATATGAACTCATCTACACATTTCTACAACTTCACTGCCTTTTGTGACCAGCAACAGTCCCAGATAAAAACTTATGTAATCAATTACGAATTAAAGCAAGATTTGCACTGGGACTTTTTAACTCCTTAAAGGAAACACGGAATGAAGGAAGGCAGCAGAAAACCTGGAAAAGATAATAAAATGCGTTCCATCTTTTCTTCACACATTCTTACAGCCGATCAACCAGGAAGCAAGCGGTGGCCAGTTTTTCCCTTTTCTTGTGCAAGCCTCACAGAAAAGCTCTCGGGACCTCCGCCCACTTACTCTAACAGTTTCTCCCCGCCACCCCCAGTCCCCGAGCAAAACCAGGCAAATACCACCCCTCCTTCTAGACCCTTCCCCAATTTACTCAACAGACCTCCCCAAAGCACTACACTTGGGGCTGCCCTGCCCCCCACCCGCTTACAATTTCCTCGAAGTTACCGCTCCGCAACTCCGCAAGCGGAGTTCCTATGGCAGCCCTGGCGGGACCCAATATTCTCAGGTTACATTTCTAACCTCGGGTCTTGCAGTCGTCAACCCTCCCTACGCTGGTTCAAGCGCCCAGGCTACCCCGTCCGTCCTCTTCCCAATTGACTATGTTTCCTCTCCAGCCCAATCCCCCAGCCGCCCACCCAACCCACGTAGCATTGTCTTGGTCTACTCAGGCCGAAGGGCGACCCGCAAACGCTCGGCCCACCCCAAATCGCTTCAATCTCTGGCTCCGGACTCGCCGCCCCGCCCTCTCCATCTTCTCGCGCTCTTCGCCCTACCCACTGCGCCCGGCAGAAGACTGCGCGGGGAGGGAGAGGGAGTCGGGCGCGCTCCCCGCTCCTAACCTCCGCCGCGAGCTCGCGGCCCCTGATCCAGGGCTCCCGCCGCCGCCGCCGCCGCCGCCGCGCGCCATCCCCCCGCTTGCCCGCCTCTAGCGGGCTCTTCACCTCAGAGCAGCGCCCACAAGCCCGAGAGGAATCGGTGCCGCGCTACTGGCGGGTCTTGTCCGGCCGGCCGGGGGAGTGGCGACCAGAAAAGCAACAAGCCGGGTGACCACTGTCGAGCCCCCTCACTGAAGCGGCGTACCGCAGGCCCCTGCCAACGGCCCTCCCCTCAGACGAACAAAAGAGCCTCGCACTCTGCGCTGCCCGCCGCCCGCACCGCGCAGGCGCGACGACCCGCCGCACAGCAACATGGGACTCGGAGTCCGTCCCGGACTACAAGACCCGAAGTGCTGCGCGCCTTCCACGGCGCCACGCACAGTTTGCGAGGGTTTCGAGAAGTTTTAATTTTTCTACCGCTAGTGTCGGAGACGGAGAAGGCAATGGCACCCCACTCCAGTACTCTTGCCTGGAAAATCCCATGGACGGAGGAGCCTGGTAGGCTGCAGTCCATGGGGTTGCTGAGTCGGACGACTGAGCGACTTCACTTTCACTTTCATGCATTGGAGAAGGACATGGCAACCCACTCCAGTGTTCTTGCCTGGAGAATCCCAGGGACAGAGGAGCCTGGTAGGAGGCCGTCTATGGGGTCGCACAGAGTCGGACACCACTGAAGCGACTTAGCAGCAGCAGCAGTGTCGGAGAAGGCGATGGCATCCCACTCCAGTACTCTTGCCTGGAAAATCCCATGGGCGGAGGAGCGTGGTAGGCTGCAGTCCGTGGGGTCGCGAAGAGTCGGACACGACTGAGCGACTTCACTTTCACCTTTCACTTTCATGCATTGGAGAAGGAAATGGCAACCCACTCCAGTGTTCTTGCCTGGAGAATCCCAGGGACGGGGGAGCCTGGTTGGCTGCCGTCTATGGGGTCGCACAGAGTCGGACACGACTGAAGCGACTTAGCAGCAGCAGCAGCAGCAGTGCCGAAGCGACTGTAGTTGAGAACGCTGCAACCTAGCAAACGAAAGCGTGTGGTTTTACAAGCGAACCCCTTGATGTTTGGTGTAAAATATAAACCACTTTTGGACAGTAGTTCACATCCTTGAAAATTTTGAATCTCATTTCTCACCAGATCTCTATAGAGATCTCACCAGATTCTCACCAAATCTTTATAAGGCTTCTAGTTCTTATCGTTGAGATTAAAGTACTTCCCCTTCGAGGCCTTCCCTGACCTCCTAAGCTAGGCTAGGTCCCCCTGGTAGGTGTCATTCATGATACCCTGAACTTCCCCCTTACACTGGCTGCACGAATGGGCGGCTTTAGGGCCAAAACCCTCAATATCCATGAGTACCCTTCCCTCACCCAGCCTCCTCAAAGACACACCGAAACAGGCAAAAAACCTGTTTCTTATTCTTTGAGACAAGTGTTCTAGTTTTGATTTCAGCTAGACTGCTGTCCCCAAACCTGTTCATGTGGAAATTCGGTCTCATGATAATGTTCACCCTACTTTACTGTCATTAATTAGTGTCTGTCTTTGTTGGACTTAAAACTCTACTCCCGTTGGTGCAGAAACCTCTGCCCAGTACAGCACCTCGCATAAGACAGTCAAATCAACATTTGTTGAATAAATGATTAAATAGGTTAATATGTGGGCTTCCCTTGTGGCTCAGCTGATAAAGAATCTGCCTGCAATGCGGGATACCTAGGTTTGATCCCTGGGTTGGGAAGATCCCCTGGAGAAGGGAAGGGCTACCCACTTCAGTATTCTGGCCCGGAGAATTCCATGGACTGTATAATCCATGCAGTTGCAGAGTCTGACAGGACTGAGCCTCAGCGACTTTCACTTTCACTTCTCAGGTGGCTCAGTGGTAAAGAACCTCCCTGCCAATGCAGGAGAGGCGGATTGGATCCCTGGGTCAGGAAGAATACCTGGAGGAGGAAATACCAACCCACTCCAGTATTCTTGCTGGAAATTCCCACGGATGGGGGAGCCTGGCGTGCTGCATACCATGGGGTCTCAAAGAGTCAGACACCACTGGGGCAACCTAGCACACGCTCATAGGAGCAACTGAGCACGCACACAAATTAATGTTCTTTTCCTCCTTGAAAGAAAATAGAGGTGATCAAGCTTTCATCTTTTTTCTTCACATCACGTTCATGGGGTTTTTCCATCTCCCCCTTACTCTACATTTCCTTGTTCAATTAGAATCTAAACAGAATGTCTACCAAAAGGTGACCTTTCCCCCCTTACTTGGAATTCAAATATCCTTCTAATCAGAAGAAAAGGAGAAAGGAAACGAGTCTACTGCACTCCGCCCCAGAAAGCAGGAGTCTGCATTTATATAACAGTTTTGCTGAGTCCGGAGAAGGCAATGGCACCCCACTCCAGTACTCTTGCCTGGAAAATCCCATGGGTGGAGGAGCGTGGTAGGCTGCAGTCCATGGGGTCGCGAGAGTCGGACACGACTGAGCGACTTCACTTTCACTTTTCACTTTCATGCATTGAAGAAGGAAATGGCAACCCACTCCCGTGTTCTTGCCTGGAGAATCCCAGAGACGGGGAGCCTGGTGGGCTGCGTCTATGGGGTCGCACAGAGTCGGACACGACTGAAGCGACTTAGCAGCAGCAACAGCAGTTTGCTGAGTCAGGTACCATACAGAGTACGGTAGAGAACTGGGGGTCTACAGAAATATTCTAGAACCTGTAGTGGGTTCTAGAGAACTGCCATGTAAGAAGAACCCAGCCCAACAATATCATAAGAGTTTTGCTGAAAGACCCATGAGACGGGCGAAGGGGGCAGTTCTTCTCGAG
This sequence comes from Capra hircus, assembly GCF_001704415.2. Classification (NCBI taxonomy): domain Eukaryota; kingdom Metazoa; phylum Chordata; class Mammalia; order Artiodactyla; family Bovidae; genus Capra; species Capra hircus. The sequence goes on along the minus strand of NC_030826.1, from coordinate 38,021,682 downwards.
ACATTTTTTGGTTGGGTGTCCAAAAATTCATCTATTCACTCTCTCCTGAAGTACATTAGTTTGTTTTAGATAATTTCAGTGATAGAAATTTAGTTGTAATATTATTATTGAGTGCTTATTCCGCAGTTCTACAAATCTTAAGTCTTTGATTAATATTATTTAATCCTCTTTTTAAAAAGCATGCGTGGGGGGACTTTCCTGGTAGTCCAGTAGCTAAGTCTCCATGCTCCCAATGCAGGGGTCCTGGATTCTATCCCTGGTCAGGGAACTAGATCCTAAGTCCACATGTGGCAACTAAGACCCCCACATAGCCAAATAAATACATTTTTTCTTATTTAAAAATTGTCACATTGCTATCTTAAAAGCAAAGTTATTTAATCCTGATATCAACCTTGGGAGGTGGAATTGCTATTTCCATTTTGCAGAAAAGTCTCAGAAGCTGCAGATCGTGTCCAATGGCATTAAGCAAAAAAGTGTTGGAATCAAGATTTGATGTTATTTCTAACTCTAAAGCCATATTTCTGCCTGCATAAAATGCTGTTATCCCCAGTTCCTCATACTGAGCTGAATCTGCTTCCCCATGGAAATGCCACCTATTTCCTTCCTTCTGGCTTCTGTAGCAGCACAGTTCTCTTCTCTAACTTAATTCCTCTTTCATATTGTACTTCTAGTATTGAAATTCAGCCTTCATGTTCCTTAAGGTCTCTCCTTTCTAAGCTAAACGTCACAGTTTTCTTGTACTGTGTATCACAGGACAGCAGTTTCAGATCTAGCGCATCTAGTTTGTTAAATTCTGCCTCTTAGAAGCATATTTCAGAATAGAGGAGCCGTCACAGCCCTGGTGCTCTACGTCTCTCCTGAGTTAAAGGAGTCAAAGGTCACCTTCTCTTTTTAGGTACCAGAGCACAGGCTAGTTTATGCTAATCTGCAATCAATTAAGAGCTCTCTTGTTAATCATCTGTTCTGGAGTTCTGCCAGGGATGGATGTCAAACTCTCAAGCCTCCAAGCTTCTGCATTAACAAAATCTTTTTTTGAAAGTCTTTTGGGATTAAATGGATTTAATTCTTTTCTTTTCCCATAAGAATGATGACATTTCAAACTATTCAGACCTGCAGCGTTTCTTTTCTTTCTAAGAGTAATGGCAACTCAGTCATAATGCTCTTGCTTGAGACAACATTTGAAGTGACACTGCTCCAGCAGGAAGTATATCTGTCACACGAAATTCCCAAAATCACAAGGAATGTGAGGAAAGGAGGAAGTGTGATGTTACAAAAAAGAACAAGGACTTGGTATCAGGCTGAACTGGATTCAATTCTGTTTCTATTATTTGCCTGCTGTGTAACTTTGGACAAGCTGCTTAACTTCTCTGAGCATCAGCTTCCATAAAAATATAAAATACCAAAATATTATTTAAGACCTAACATGCAGCGTTTCTGTAGGATTAATAGTAATGTGTAAAGGGAATGGGGATTGGCACATAACTGGCCCTCAGTACACTGTAGTTATTTTAAGTACAATAGATAGCTGCTTTTGAGATATGACTTAAGGAGTGAAGGAAATATAGGACTTTAAAAATATTTTCTTCTGCACTATCTGAAATTATTTTTCTCCACAATTTTTAAAATATATAAAACTTTAAAAATATTAGATACATTCATATTGTTGTGTGACCATTGCCACCATTCATCTCCATAACTTTTTCATCTTCTGAAACTGAAACTATACCCATTAAACAATAACCCCTCATTCCTCCCTTCCTCCAGGCCCTGTAATCACTATTCTACTTTCTGTCTCTACGATTTTGATTACTCTAAGTACTCCTCATATAAATGCAACCGTACAGTATTTATCTTTTTGTGACTGGCTTATTTCATTAAAGTTCTGAAATTCTCCAAGCCAGGCTTCAGCAATATGTGAAATGTGAACTTCCAGATGTTCAAGCTGGTTTTAGAAAAGGCAGAGGAACCAGAGATCGAATTGTCAACATCTGCTGGATCATCTAAACAGCAAGAGAGTTCCAGAAAAATATCTATTTCTGCTTTATTGACTATGCCAAAGCCTTTGACTGTGTGGATCACAATAAACTGTGGAAAATTTTGAAAGAGATGGGAATACCGGACCACCTGACCTGCCTCTTGAGAAACCTATATGTAGGTCAGGAAGCAACAATTAGAACAGGACATGGAACAACAGACTGGTTTCAAATAGGAAAAGGAGTGAGTCAAGGCTGTATATTGTCACCCTGCTTATTTAGCTTCTATGCAGAGTACATCATGAGAAACGCTGGGCTGGAGGAAGCACAGGCTGGAATCAAGATTGCCATGACATATGCAGATAACACTACCACTTATGGCAGAAAGCAAACTAAAGAGCGTCTTGATGAAAGTGAAAGAGGAGAGGGAAAAGGTGGCTTAAAACTCAACATTCAGAAAACTAAGATCATGGCATCCCGTTCCATCACCTCATGGTAAATAGATGGGGAAACAGTGGAAACAGTGGCTGATTTTATTTTTGGGGGCTCCAAAATCATTGCAGATGGTGACTGCAGCCATGAAATTAAAAGACGCTTACTCCTTGGAAGGAAAGTTATAACCAACCTAGACAGCATATTCAAAAGTAGAGACATTACTTTGCCAACAAAGGTCCGTCTAGTCAAGGCTATGGTTTTTCCAGTGGTCATGTATGAATGTGAAAGTTGGACTATAAAGAAAGCTGAGTGCTGAAGAGTTGATGCTTTTACTGTGGTGCTGTAGAAGACTCTTGAGAATCCCTTGGACTGCAAAGAGATCCAACCAGTCCATCCTAAATGAGATCAGTCCTGGGTGTTCATTGGAAGAACTGATGTTGAGGCTGAAATTCCAATACTTTGGCCACCTGATGCAAAGAGCTGACTCATTTGAAAAGACCCTGATGCTGGGAAACATTGCAGGCAGGAGGAGAAGGGGACGACAGAGGATGAGATGGTTGGATGGCATCACCGACTCAACGGACATGGGTTTGGGTGGACTCTGGGAGTTGGCCTGGCGTGCTGAGGTTCATGGGGTCACAGAATCGGACACGACTGAGCGACTGAACTGGAATGTTCTCAAGGTTCATATGGACATATGTTGCACCATATCTCAAAACTGCCTTCTTTTTAAGACTGAATAATGTCCCATTGTTTGTATATATCAAATTTTGCTTATCCATTTTTCTGTTGTCAGACACTTGAGTTGCTTCCAGGTTTTATGGTATACAGCTATCTTTCTAGACCCTGTTTTCAATTATTTTGGTTACATAGCCAGAAGTGGAATTGCTGGATATTAGTAATTCCATTTTTAATTTTTTAGGAAGTCCACACTATTTTTCCAGCGGCTGCACCAATTTACATTCCCACCAACTGTGCCCAGGTGTTTGAATTTCTCCACACCTTCATGGTTTGTTGTCTTGGTTTTTGTTTTGCTTTAATAGCAGCCATCCTAATGGTGTGTGAGATTCTTTGTTTCATTTCAACTACTTCTTGAAATTCTATTGTTAAAGATTTTTATTCATTTGGGGTTAACCAGCATTCTCTTTTAAAAGGCAAATATACTTAACAGCTATCTCTCTTATCTCTTCTGGTCAGACTGATTCTCAGTGACTTGCTGGTAGTAAATGGACTTAATTACCTATACTTCTCAAATCACACACCCAGAGCCCTGATGTGACTGGTTTTTCTTAAGGGATCAATACTTAGACTGCTGTGACTTGCCTGCATTTCAAGTACAATAAGGATTCACCCCATTATCCAGTGTTAGAAATTAATGTTGAAAAAAAAATAAGACAGATGGAGCGCTGCCTGTTTGTGAAAATTATTTAATTAATTTATTTTAAAATATTTATTGAGTAATACATGGTGCAGTGATGTCAAGCTCTTATATTTTTTAGAATTTCAAGCTCCAGAAGGCCAAGGTGTTTTACTGTTTGGCTTACTGCCTTACTTTTAAAGCCTGAGACAGTGCCTAGACTATTTAAAGGGCTCAGTGTTTGTTACGAATGAGTGGATACATTCTACAGATATATTCTATGGTTCTCCAAATATAGTCCACACACCCTGGGAGTGCCTAAGATGGTTTCAGGGAGTCTGCATGGCCAAAACTACTTTCATAATAATATTAAGACAATATTTAGTCTTTTGCATTGTGTTTGTATTGTCACCGATTGTACAAAACCAGATGAAACTGCTGGCATCTTAGCATGAATCAAGGCAGTGTGGCACCAACTTGTACTATATTTATATTCTTCACTGCTACAATGCAATAAAACAATTTAAGAGTCCACTTTCACTTAAGAGTGTCCACGATGAAGCAGTACAAATGATTAATTTTATGAAATCTCTCCTATCTTTTTAATGTTCTATGTGATAAATGTGACATATACATAGAGCAGCTCTGCTAATTACTGAAGTCTATAGTTGTGCAATTGTCTGAGAGGTGTGAATTGAACTGGCTGCTTTTTTTCATTAAATACCTTTTTTTTTTTTTTTAAGAATAACAAAAACTATGGTCATTCAACTTGGATATTTGGGCAAAATGGACCTGTCCCTTCAAGGAAAATGACTGAAAGAACGTATTTCTGCCAGTGATAAAATCTGAGCTTTCAAGCATAAATCATACTTTTGGAAATTGTGCTGAAGTAGAGCAGAATATGCCACCCACAAATATGGTACATTGGCTTGTGGACTATTTTGAGCTGAAGGCAGGAACACTCAGCAGACTTAGGAAAAACTTTTGCCTGGTTGGATGGCATTACTGACTCAATAAACATGAGTTTGAGCAAACTCTGGGAGATAGTGAAGGACAGGAAAGCATGGTGTGCTGCACTTCATGGGGTTGCAAAGAGTTGGACACGACTTAGCGACTGAATATTAACAACAACTACCCAACAGACTTTAGATAGGAGGCCTGTATTAAAAAAGAGCTCCTACTAGAGACAACTTTTTTTTTTTTTAACCTGATAGACTTTTTCAGCAAGACTGGGTAAACTTCTAATTACCAAACATCTACTCTCCTTCTAGTACTGTGAATTGCCCTCCTTTTTTGAAGCTCCAAGCCCCTATTCTAGTCTTCATCTCAGGATGATAAAGAAGTCTCCATTGCCTAACTTGCCCTTGGGTCTCATTTTGATGGGTTTCCCGTAAGTACGAAGTTGGTTTTTCTCCCATTACTTTGTCTTCAGTTCAGTTCAGTTCAGTCGCTCAGTCGTGTCCGACTCTTTGCGACCCCATGAATTGCAGCAAGCCAGGCCTCCCTGTCCATCACCAACTCCCGGAGTTCACTCAAACTCATGTCCATCAAGTCGGTGATGCCATCCAGCCATCTCATCCCCTGTTGTCCCCTTCTCCTCCTGCCCCCAATCCCTCCCAGCATCAGAGTCTTTTCCAATGAGTCAACTCTTCGCATGAGGTGGCCAAAGTACTGGAGTTTCAGCTTTAGCATCATTCCTTCCAACGAACATCCAGGACTGATCTCCTCTAGAATGGACTGGTTGGATCTCCTTGCAGTCCCAAGGGACTCTCAAGAGTCTTCTCTAATACCACAGTTCAAAAGCATCAATTCTTCGCGCTTAGCTTTCTTCACAGTCCAACTCTCACATCCATACGTGACTACTGGAAAAACCATAGCCTTGACTAGATGGACCTTTGTTGGCAAAGTAATGTCTCTGCTTTTGAATATGCTGCTGCTGCTGCTAAGTCGCTTCAGTTGTGTCTGACTCTGTGCGACCCCATAGACGGCAGCCCATCAGGCTCCCCCGTCCCTGGGATTCTCCAGGCAAGAACACTGGAGTGGGTTGCCATTTCCTTCTCCACTGAATATGCTAGTTCAGTTTAATTAGTAGATCAGGAAAAGAACATAGTAACAAAGGGAAAACTTTTCTGCTCTACAGGAAAATGCTGTATCCACCAGTGAGCTTGATGGCTTCACAAGATTGATGAGATTACTGATGATTTGAATAAATGTGATTTTTAAAATGCTGAATAATGAAATGCATCAATATTTGGAAGATCTGGGGGACTTTCCTGGTGGTTCAGTGGTTACGACTTTGAGCTTCAAATGCAAGGGGTGTGGGTTCGATCCCTGGTTGGGGAACTAAAATCTCACATGCCTCCTGGCGTGGCCAAGAAAAATAAAACATATTTGGAAGATCTGCATAACTCAGGAATATTTTCCAAATGGTTTCAGATTTCCCATTGCAACTAACTTTTAAGGAACTACCATTTGTTGAGTTTTGCTAGTAACAAATAAGAGTATTCAGAAGCCCTGCTTGGGCCAGTACTGAGCTGCTATAAAGCTGGCCAGGCAGCTCTGGCTATCAACATGCACCCTGCCAGAGCATCTTGCTTTGTCTCTGCCCCATCAAGAATTAAGCTCTCCCCTGTGTTATGATGGAAGAAGCAAGGAAGACCCGCCTTCTAAATGCAGAGCCCTGTCAAGACTGAATGGAACTCCTGCTGTGTTCTTTTCACCTATTTCGAAGGGGACAATAGCAGCATACACTTTCTCAGAACACTTCTCCAGAGCTCTGGGCAATGTCAAGAGCCCCCAACCAGCCAGAGCAGAGAGATGATCCTGAGGAATGTTAAGAAAATCTACTTCCCCACTGATGGTGGACCTGCCAGTACCAGCTTTGAAGTTGGAAAAAGCCAGTCTCCAGAGAGAAGAAAAGATCTGTCCTTTTACTGAAAACTTCGGTGTGAAGTTCTTTTCCAAATCTGTTTGTGATTTTCTACAGTGAATCCACAGAGACTAGAGGCATCACTGTCCTTTTCTCTTTCTGCCACAAAAGAGGGTTGAGTCCAGAGCAAGTTTCTGTTCTCTCTGAAATTCTATATTTCTCTTCCTTGGCACCTATGCCCCATGCCAGGGTTTGTTTGTCTGTTTTTAACTTGTACAGTGAATCCCGAGCATATAAGATGGTTAAAAGAGCTGTTCAGGGACTTCCCCTGGTGGTCCAGTGGTTAGGATTTTGTGCTCCCAATGCAGAGGGCATGGGTTCGATCCCTGGTTGGGGAACTTAGATCCCACTTGCTCTGTGGCAGGGTCAAAAGAAAATAAAGAGCTGTTCAGGAATGGGGAGCATAGAGGCTCATATGCCTTCACCCACTGCCCTCCTTAGAAATCAGGCATCTTACTCTCCATCAGTGGTGTCTTCCACATCGAGACTGACCACATGGTACCATATGGGATTGTCCCACTACAATTCCAGCCTGATGCTTTCTAGCCTTAACCTGATCAACTTCCCTCTTGTCTCTACCAAAAGCAAAATAGAAGTAGGGTGGGGGGCAAGATCCATTAAGAGTGTCTGGAGGCTGGGCACTCCCTGCATCCTTCAAGTTTGGAAGGAAGCTGAAAAACGTCTCTAGCTGGCCCTGATAAATGAGATAACTTTCACTTGGAAAATTTGATCCCTCAATTTCAAAAAATGATCCCAAATGAAATGGTTGAGCAATCTGAGAAGTAACTTCTTGCAAGTTAGTAAGCAAACTGCCCCATCCCAAGCAGGGCCTACACGCAGTTCTGTATCCAAAACATTCCTCAGAAGAGCTCCATGACTTCCTGGCTGCCCTTCCTCTGAGGAGGAGGACCCTGGCATCCCAACCCCCACAGGTGCTCATTCTTACCAGACAGCCTTCTGCAGGTTGCCATCACCACCGGAACCTTTGCTGTAGCTCTTCCACCATTAGCAACATCTGGGAAATAGTAACTTTCTTTTCAGCACAGAACCATTGGGGCCACCTGTGCAGATACCACGGCATCTTACACAAATTGGAGGTAAGAGGCATGGCTGGGTCCAAGACTTGGCAGCAGGACTTCCCTTCAGATTGTTCCAGAAAAAGTTATGAATTTCTCCAAAGTCCTTCATCTCTCCAGTGTGGGAAGCAGCCTGGTGTCCAGTGTGAGCTCTGTATTTACCAACCCCGGAGACCCCCTGCTGTCAACAATCCCCATGCACACCCCACCTGCTCCCATGTAACAGCTCAGAGAGTGAGTAATAAGACATTTTTGGATTAAAATAAAAAAAGTATCCACAATTATCAGAGAAGGCTAAAGATAATTCTCCCTTTTCTAGCTGTGTTATCTGCATGAGACCAGATTTTCTGGGTTTCCTTGTCCAAAAAACAGTACAACGAACGAATGGGGAAGCACATGGGAATTTGCAAAACTGTAATATAATGCCACTCTGCTCAGAGGGTCTCCCTAGGTGTCACAGTGGTAAAGAATCCGCTTGCCAATGTAAAAGCCACAGGTGACACAGGTTCTGTCAAGGGCCAGAAAGTTCCCCTGGAGGAGGAAACGGCAACCCTTTCTACTAACCTTGCTGGGAGAATCCCATGCAAGGAGGAGCCTGGAGGGCTACAGTCCAAGGGGTTGCAAAGAATCAGACATGACTGAAGTGATTGAGCACCCATTCAATAATTTTTTTTACATGTAGTTATATTTCATGAAATATATTATGTCCGCATGTAATGGTTTATTATTAGCTCTGTGAAAGTTGCTCAGTCGTGTCCGACTCTTTTCCACCCCGTGGACTATATAGTCCATGGAAATCTCCAGGCCAGAATACTGGAGTGGGTAGCCTTTCCCTTCTCCAGGGGATCTTCCCAACACAGTGATTGAATCCAGGTCTCCTGCATTGCAGGCAGATTCTTTACCAGGGAAGCATCATTATTAGCTTTGTGTGCTGTGCTTATTCGCTCAGTCATGTCTGACTCTTTGTGACCCCATGGACTATAGCCCGCCAGGCTTCTCTATCCATGGGGATTCTCCAGGCCAGAATACTGGAGTGGGTTGCCATGCTCTCTTCCAAGGTATCTTCCCAACCCAGGGATCGAACCCAGGTCTCCCGCATTGCAGGCAGATTCTTCACCATCTGAGCCACCAGGGAAGTCCATTATTAGCTTTAGGTGAATTAATAAATGCTTTTAAATTTCTGTATTTAAATTTCCAATCCAGTGAACATCCCACATAAACAAAACCTCTTTGGGAGTCCACAATCATTTGTAAGAATGCAAAGGGATCCTGAGACAAAAACGTTTGACAAAAGTTGCTTTAAGTGCACCTTACGTTCTGACCTATCTCCACCTTATAGAAGAGGAAAGTAAGACAAAGATTTAAGGCCAGTTTAGGGCCACATGGTTACTGTAGTGCTTGCTGGGTATTGTGTCCAGATCTTCTAACTCCAGAGCTTGTATTTGTGACTGTAACTTTCCCCTTGAAATTAACCTTTACTAAGACATTTTAACAGTATTAAAAAAAACAATCTTCATCATAGTCAAAGGATTCTTCCTTCTTTACTGACTAGCTGCGCGATCCTTCCTTATGTTTGTCTCTCAAGTGAACGAACTTGCAGTGTTTGCAGGACTGTCCGCAGTTCGGCTTTTGGTAGGACAATCAAGTTTTCGAATCTGAGTGGGCGACCCCTTGATAATTCCGCCGGGGAACAGAAACTTACAGGGTTCAAACGGACACTCTCTCCAGACTGAGAGAGGCTCCCACGTTCCTGATTCTCCCACGCTCAGCACCGCTGACTAACCTTTCACACCTCCCGGCTCCTGGACCCACTTTGGGACATTCAGGGACGCTTCTTGGCTACTGATTGGCTGCGCTTAACAACAATGGGCGGGACGCGGCTCCGGATTGGACGTCAGAACCCCTTCTCCCCTCGCCCTCATCCCCCAAGCAGCGCCCCAAGAGAGAGGTGCGGGATCCAGATTCCAGCCGGGGCCTGGGCGGTGCGGAGCGCGCCGCCGCGAGAGGTGCCTGTCACTAAGAGCCAGGGCCTGAGGGGGCGGGGCGCCCTGGGCACCAGGGATTGGCGTGCCTGCAGCCTTCTCCCGTCGTGCACCGGGGCGCAGGCCGCTCACCCGGAAGGAGAAGCCGGGACTCTTACTATATGGTGGGGCGCTGGCGGTGTCGCTGTGGGGAGTGGGCGCTGCTCTCAGGTGAGGGGGCGTGGACAGGTTCGCGGGCGGTGGATGCTACTCTGTGGTAAGGGCCATGGATTTGAGCGTCAGCAGTGGTGCTTGAGGTGGGGACCTTGCTGGACATCCTAGGAAAGGAGCAGCCTCACCTCCCGGGATGAAGACGGGTGCTTGGTCCGGATCCAAGGAAGGAAACCTGGCTTTCCATTTAGTTTTATAAAATATATAAAGCATCTTTCCTTCCCACTCCCCAAGCTTAGTAGGCAAAGGGGAATAAGGACCACGTCGTCCTTTGGCTCCTCTTTCGTAAGGAATACAGGAGTTTGCTACGTTGACCCAAACGCTGGGACTAGGAGTAATGGCAAGTATTCTACGGGGACACAGGAGGCTCTTGCGCTGGATTGTGGTGCCTTTGTTACTTAGCTGCAAGTAGAAAGAGTGGCAAGTTACAGATGAACAGAAGGATAGAGCAGAGCTGCTTGGCTGAGAACGGGCAGATGCTGGTCAGACCTGGGGAGCTACTTCTGCTACTTGTGGGTGTTTCAGAAGGAGAGCTTTTTGAGTTGGTATCCGGCACCAAGGGCTGAAGAATGAGCAAGAAGGGATGGGAGTCTTGGCGGCTTATATACTTTGATCACCGGATTTTTTTTTTTCGGATTTGTTTTTTTAACATGCCTCTTGAAGTTTTAGAAAGTATTGAAGTATTAGTTTAAATGGGAGTGAAAATTGTGGAGCTAAAGCCTTGGAACAGTGTCTAACAATTCCTGCCTGGAATTGTTTAGACACTGGAAAGCCTTACAGGGTACTTTATAAATAGCAAACAACTGGATTTTCCCCGGAGATACTGGTGCTGGTACAGGTGGAGAAAATAAACTTCAGACGTGATTGAAAGGGCCCAGGAAATGTAGTTAGCGCTGCATAAGTAGCTGAGAGGGCCACTGACTCTATCCTTAGTTGGGTGACACACGGATCCATCTTCCAGATCATAGAGCTAAAATTAAGAACTTCCTCTTTTTCCTCCAAGGGCAGAAATGCTTCATTTCCTCCTGAGGAGTGGGGTCTACAGGGAGGAAGCTGATGGAGAATAGTAGTTGCTAGAAATTATTCCTTGAAGTCTAGGTTTTTGTGTTTGTCCAGTGTTTTTAAGGAAAGTTACATTGGAAGCTTTCTAAGTGCCCTTTAATCTTAGGGTTAGTGAAGTTGCTCAGTCGTGTCCAACTCTTTGCAACCCCATGGACTGTAGCCCATCAGGCTCCTCCATCCATGGAATTTTCTAGGCAAGAGTACTGGAGTGGGTTGCCATTTCCTTCTCCAAATCTTAGGGTTAAGTGTATAGCATCTTGGGGGTCCTAAGACTTTTTTCCCCCCTCGGATATTTTTAAAGTCAGTTTATAGCTGTTTGTTTCTAAGTGGTGTGAGTCCCAAAAGAAAGGAGAGACACTTGCTCTCAGAGCCCTTGGCTTACTCTTCTTGAGCCTAAGAGTGATGACCATTTAGTTACTGAAATATGGTCCTGAATTTGGCAAACTTTTCAAGGCCCTGGAGATTCGTGAGCTTCACTTAGTGTGTGGATTTCCTTATTGTCATCTTTCTTGCCCTTACTTTTGTGGAAAGACACTTCAGTGTATTTAATTTTGCTCCTGTGCTGGGAATATACCAAATGCCTGAAATGAGAAGAGAAAAAAATTTTTTGTTTAATCTGAGGAGATTAATTGTTCACAGTGAGTCGACCTGCTCTCTTCAGTTACAGCCGTTAGCCTGCTTCCATCCAGGATGTAATACATCAGTTGTTATGGAATTGGGATTTCCCACTTTTCAGTTCAGGGCCTTTGTGGTAGTGACTGCATCAGATGAAAAGTCAGAATGTCAGCAAGTATATTATTTAATATGGCATTGCAATCACAGCATTTCCAGTTTGCTGGACTGTATAGCCCAGATTTGTCCTATATCGTGCAGCTTCATCTCTGCATGCAGTGTCTGTGTGTGGAGAGACCTTCTGATATTCTGGAAAAGATTGGGAAAGCTGTGTGTCCTGCAGATTTTGTGGTGTAGACGAGTTCCTCTCCTCCAGAAATGTTAGCCTTGTGTTAGCACAACATAAAGGAGAAGGAAACTCATTACCTGCTTTTCTAATGGTAAAGCAGAGCTAATAAGAGAATGTGTTTAAAATTAATTGTGGGACTGTAAAAATGAGTGGGTGTGTAAATGTGCATGGGGGGAGGACAGGGGGAGCTTAGAGATAGTCTTATTTTCCCAGGAGCCAGGCTGGATCATTTGTTGGCAGTACATATTGGCTGAAGTCAGTTTTCATTTCAAGGTAAATTGGAAAGGGAAATTAAACCTTATTGTTCCGCCCTTAAGAGAGGAGAAGGGGGTGGAGGCAGCAGCCAGAGTGGATGCTGTTGAAGTGGTTCTAGGAGTAACAAGATTAGTGCTGTATTTTAACAGAAGGTGACATCATGGGCCCCTTTGGACTTGAGTAACCCTGTGCCTCAGCCTTCATGGTCCCCTTGTTGGAGTGGGCGATGTTGCTGCGCATGTAAACTGCCACATTGGGGGAAATCAGTGGCTTAGGCTTTAATGAATCTTTGCAAAGGAGCGGAAAACATCCTGAGTCGACCTGTGCGGCTCTGGGGTGCTTGGGCAGAGGTACAAACCGCATGTTGAGAGGAAATGATTAGAACCATTGTCTTGGGTTCTGGAAATGGAATTAGCTAAGAGAAGGTCACAACTGGGCAACCCGCTCAGGTGCCCCTGGAACTCTCCAACTCATATCTGCCTCTGGGGTCCTGGGTGTGCTTAAGCAAGACAAAGGGAGACGTCTCAGGAGCCTCCGCGTTTGTGGGGTTTTGGTTTTCTCTAGACAGCCAGGAGGGGGCGATGTTAGGCTCAGTTAGAGAGCTGTGCTGTGTGGGGCCAGCAGTTCTCAGGCGAAAAGGTTTTACAGCTCAGCCCGCCAGTTCTGGCTGCCTGAGGTGACATTGTTGACCTGAACTTGTTTTGGCTAGAAGTGGCCCCTGGTTCAGAGTCCCTGCCATGGTCTGAGAAGGGAGGTAAATCCCTCAGGGCTTTTAGCTTGGCCCCCAGCTCATGTGTGTGGGAGGGCTCCCCCAAAAGCTCAGCAGGTAAAGAATCCTCTTGCAACAGGAGACATGGGTTTGATCCCTGGGTTGGGAAGATTCCCTGAAGAGGGGAATGGCAACCTGCTCCAGTGTTCCTGCCTGGAAAACCCCAGGGACAGAGAAGCCTAATGGGTTACAGTCCAAAGGGTTGCAAAGAGTCCGACATGACTGAGCAACGGTGTGCGGTAGCTTGTGTGGGGGGTTTTTTTTGCTTCCTCTTAAATTTTACACAAGAGCAAAAAAAGTTGCCTGGATTTCCCCGGGGGGTCGATTAAAAATTTTCAGGGTTTTGCCCTGGCAAAGAGAGGTGAGAGTAGAGGCATGCTAACAGAGATTGATCCTGAATCTCCTGTCTCTCATCAGATGTTTTCTTCCAATGGGCTTTTGGTGTAGGATGTTGGAGAACCAAGAGCAGGAGGTAAGCATGTGATTTCCGGGAAACATCTGGGTGAAAGCTTGAGGGGCTCTGCAGGAGCCAGATACTGCTCGATGGTGGTGTTCTGACAGTAATGCCTTAGTGGTTCTGATGTGCTCAAAGTCAAGCGAGAAGAGGGAGATCAGTAGTGAAGGCATGACTGAGAAATGAGGTTCCATTTCCACTAACTTTCTATTCATCGGAAGGTACTAGAATGGAAGCTTCACGAGGACAAGGATTTTTGTGTTTTGTCCTTGTTCTGCCCCCAGTGCCTAAGCACGGTACCTGTCACATAGAGGGTGGTCAATAAATATTTGCTGAATTGAATGAATAATTGAACAAATGAGTGAAAGTTGGCATTGAGTGGAGTACTCTGGCTGCCCGTGTGTTGGAACCACCTCACTATGTGGCTGCGTTGAAGCTGAAGGAGCATTTCTTACCTCTAGGAGGTGATCACTGTACGTGTTCAGGACCCCCGCGTGCAGAATGAGGGCTCCTGGAATTCTTATGTGGATTATAAGATATTCCTTCATGTAAGTGTATCCGACATTGATATTGGGATCAATATACCTTTCAGGGCTGAGGGCCAGTCCTGAGCAGAACCTGTTTATGGAGGTATTGACAGAAGAAAAGAAAGGAGGAGAGGAAAGAGAGCCTGGGGTCTGCCTGAATTGTTTTCAGGCTGCTGGGTGGCACTGTGCTCTGCTTGGATCCCCTTGACTGGGACTGTGGCCTGGTGACTTGAGTCCTTGGTGAGAGGGATGACGGGGATTTTGTGTGAACTTGGGCTTTTCCACCAAACCCATTTCACATGCTTTCTCCTATAGACCAACAGCAAGGCCTTTACCGCCAAGACGTCCTGTGTGCGCCGCCGCTACCGGGAGTTTGTGTGGCTGAGAAAGCAGCTCCAGAGAAATGCGGGTTTAGTGTGAGTTCTCTTACTTCCTTCTTGGGTCCGAGACCGGCTTCTTGGGTTCTTCCTTGGCAACTGGGGTTTACAATCAAGAGAACTTGGCAGCATGACAGGTACTAAGGCCGCTGAGAAATGTGTTCTTAAATTATGTTTTCAAGTCAGTGAAAAAAAGTAATGACAGAGTTCTCATTTCTAATATTTTGACCTAACAAAGCCAAACAAATCTAAAGGACATTTTTCTTTTTTATATGCATAGGGCTAAACAAAGGTACTGCTGGCTGTGTAAATATGCTTCACTGGTTATCAGGAACTTTTTAGCACCTGGACTAATTTGACACATGGTGTTCCTGTCCGTTTGATATGTAAAAATTGTGATTTTTTTTTCCTTTCTTCTTTTTTGTGTAGAGACCTTTATCCAGAGTTACTACAGACTGAGAGCCTTAGGACAAGCACTGTTGTTCACTCCTCACCTACATGCTGCAGATAAGCCCTAAAACTGGAGGCAGTTTATGACAGTGATTCCAACACAGTGTGGTTACTGAGTGCTGTGGTGACTTTGTTGACAACTTAGCCAATTAGTTAACATGTGGGATTGATGAGGCCACTGTCATGAGTCAGTCAGGCCCTCATAAGCCAGTCGGAACTTCCTCTGAACAGATCCTATATCCTCTAGTCTGGCCTGCTGTTTTCAAGCATGTGCCATGCCTCACAGGAGAGGCTAGGGAGGCTGGAAGAGTTTGTGGATGAGTTGCTGCAACCTGACTACTTTTAGAAAATTCCAAACGTGATCTTTCGGGACTGGAGATGGTAGCCTTAATTTACACACAAGGACCCAGCATCCTCCATGTCTCCATGTCCAAGTTTCTTCCTTTTGAAATAGTAGTTGATGGTGGGAGTGGGTTCTGAAAACAAGAGAGTCTAGCAGCCTGGAGTTTGTAAGTCCTAGGCTTGGTTCAGATGCCAGCTCTGCTGCTTACTTACGAGCTGTGTGGCATAGGGAGATTTACTCAACTTCTCTATTTCCTTACCATTAAAATGGGTACGCTGACATCTTTCTCACAGGGTTTTGAGGAGGATAAATGAGATAAGGTTTGTAGACGTTTAGCACAGTGCCTGACACCAGGCGTGTCATCAGTCGGTGTTAACCCTCTGCCGTTGCCCTCTTATCAAATGCTATTTGTGTTGATTTGTGTCTCTTTTTAGGGGCTTTCCTTGATCAGGGACTGGAGTGACTGGGATATTACTTATCTTGGGTTTGTGTTACATTGTGTGATCTCACAGGCCTGTACCTGAACTTCCTGGCAAGTCAACCTTCTTTGGCAGCTCAGATGAGTTCATTGAGAAGCGACGACAAGGTCTACAGCACTTCCTTGAAAAGTGAGTGGACTTGGAGGGCTGGCACTTGCCTCTGGGGGTGGCAGGGGTGTGTGCGCTGTGCAGAATGGCCCCCAGGAACACACAGACATGTTTGTGTCAGATGCTTGTGCCCTCAGCACTCACTCATGCCAGAAGGCCTCAGAGGATGGGGCTGGGTCAGTTGCTGTGAGGCTAACGCTCTGCGCTCTTCTGCCTGTGTCTGCCCCAGGGTCCTGCAGAGTGTGGTCCTCCTGTCAGACAGCCAGTTACACCTCTTCCTGCAAAGCCAGCTCTCAGTGCCTGAGATAGAAGCCTGCGTGCAGGGACGGAGCTCCGTGTCCGTTTCTGACGCCATTCTGCGCTACGCTATGTCCAACTGTGGCTGGGCCCAGGAAGAGAGACGGGGTTCCTCTCACCTGGCTGAAGGAGACCAGCCCAAGAGGTAACTGAATGCTCTTTTCTGAGACACCAGTGGCTAGGATTACTATAACGTGGGCCAGTGAGGTGTCCATTGGTAGGGAAAGTAAGGTCATGGCATTGGTGGCCTTTCAGGAGGGCCCCTGTCATCCCATGCATGAGGGCCTTGGGTCTGTGCTGACTCATCCCTGGGAGATGGCTCTCCTATTGCAAGCTGGGGAGAAAGAAGAAAAGGCTCTCTTATTTGTTTTGTTCTTTATCCTCTCCCCCAACCCCCATTTTCCTTAGATGACAACTTTATTGAGATATATTCATATACATAAAACTCACCCTTTTATGTACAGCTCAGTAGTTTTTGTTTATTCATGAGGTCATGCAGCCGTCCATCATCACGGTCAGTTTTAGAACATTTTCATCACCCCTGAAGAAACCTTGTACCTATTAGCAGTGACTCCCCACACTCCCCAACCCCAGACCCTAGCCCTTGGTAACCACTGTCTACTTCCTGTGTGTGTGTGTGGCTTTGCCCATTCTGGACATTTCACACAGGTGGAGTCGTGCCTGTGGTCTTTTGTGACAGACCTCTCTCACTTGGCACCATTTCCCGGCGCATTCGTGTGGCAGGGCATATCAACACTTAATTCCTTCCTGTGGCCAAATACTATTTCCTTGTATGAACAGGCCTCCCTTGTTGTCCGTTCACTTGTATTTGTTGATTTTTGTTTACCTGTTCATGCCCTCCTTTTCCCTTTCCCACTTTTTTCCAGTTGTTGCTTTCTCCCAAGACCAGGCCGGAGGAGCTCTCCCTCACCGCCTCCCGGGGAAGAAAAGGACCAGTTCGAGGTGTGGGCTCCTGTGGTTGACACTGAGGCTCCTCCCTTGGAGAGCCCCACTCTCCCACCCACCTCCTCTCCATCATGCTGTGGTTTTGCAAGACCTGATGAGGGAATCTCTGCTTCTCAGCCTGTGAGGAGAGTCCTGGGAGGGGACCATGCTGTGCCTTTGGACCCTGGTCAGTTGGAAACAGTTTTGGAAAAGTGAGCTCTCCTTGGAGCTCTGGGTTTTGCTCAGAGGTGGATGAAGGCGATGCAGGCAGGGAGACTTGCTCAGGCGGGCTTAGGCACAGGCTGGTGGTGGGAGGCTGGTCCGCTTCCTGTTTTACCATGGCCTCTGCTCAAGTTGGTTCTGTGGAGATTGGTCATAACTCCTCAGGCTTCTTCGATAGGGATAAGACACTGTGCAGGTGTTTAAGTTAAGCACAAGACCCAGGAGTTGTTGGTTCTGAGCCAAACCCCGAATTTACTCTCCTGGAAGCTGAATTTCTTTAGATGTTTGTTAATGGGTCCAGGAGCACTGTCTCAGGTGACTGGTTGGGGACCTGAAGGTGGCAGATTTTAATCTACCTTATCAGAGGCTGCTCCTGCAGAAATGCTTGTGTTTCTGTTGTGTCATTGTGTTCCAGCTGGCTATGTTTTTGCTGAAGTCCTGGAGCACTGGTTTCTGGGAGGCTGGCCTCTTGCTACCTCCTTGCATGGACAGGGGGGTGAATATTTTTTCTCCCACCTCCTTGCTTTTCCTCCACTCATAACCACTGAATGGAATGGTGCTGTGACTCCTGACATTGGGGTTTCCTGCGCATCCCAGGACCTCGGCCTGGCTGTATGGGGCCTGAGACCTGTGAAATAGCTTGTGGCCATCCACAAAAGAGAAAGGTTTGGTCACAGCCAAAGGACAGGGAACGATTCAGGGGGCTTTGTTTTGGAAAAGATACCCTGGACTGTCCCTGCCTCTCTGGTTATAAAGCCGAGATGGACTGTCTTCTCTGCAGGGTTAGCTGAGCTCCTTTCTTGTTTGAATCCTTTTCTTCTCACTTAGTAACAGCTCCCTTTCCCCAGAGCTTCAGCCACCACGTGTCCCTCTGCTGTGTTGCGGGAGGCCGTCTGTTCAGTCCAGTGGGGTGCGGGGGCTTTGTTTCTGCCTGGAGAGAGGGCTCTGGGGATGGAGATGAGAAACAACACGCCTTCCTTCAGACAATGAGGCGACCTGCCCTCCTGCTGCAGTAATTCTCTCCTCTGAGAGCTGGAGCTGGAGGAGACGAGTGTCGCTGGCGTTCTGCTTATCTGCCCTGGCATCTGTGTGTGGTTCTTCTCCATCTCGCCTGCCCCTCCCTCCCCTGGCCCCCGCACCCGGTCCGTGGGCTCTTCTACTACTCGCCTATGCTGTGGGACTGTCATGGCATTTAGTTCAGAGGCTTTGGCCTGAAATAAAATTCAAGTATTTAAGACTGTTGCTGCAGTTGGTGTCTAACAAGCTGTAGCAGTGGAGGAGGCATTGAGGGCTGGCGGTAGTCACTTTCATAAATCATGAATTTATCAGCGTGGAAATAATGGTTCAGAACTGAGCTCGGCAGCTCTCCTGCGTTGTGTGTGCAGCTCAAGTTCACCACTGGAGGAAGGACTGCCTTCCAAAGAGGCAGGATCCAGCTCTTCTCACAGTGATGGGCATGAACCTTGTTAGGTATAATTTACCTGATGCTGCTTCCATCCTTGCAGCCTGTCTGAGGTGCCAGGTGCTGAAAGAGAAATAAAGTTTGTCAACAGGCAGATGCCGAGCCCTGGCTGGGACTCATCTCTCTTCTCTGCCTGCCTCCCCTGGGTCTCTCTTTTATATGGTGCAGCAGAGCAAGGCGAGGATAGAAAGCCTACAGAGGCAAATCCAAAGTGTCAAAAGAAGTTCATTTAAAAGGGGAAAAAAACTCCATACACAGCCCTCACAAAAACCCGACAGATGCTAAGCTAATGGCATCCGCTCTGCCGATTGGTGGGGATGACTCATGAATATTAATGAGTCCAATGCTCCAAATGGTGCAGCTGTGAACCCAGCTGTGCTTGAAGCTCTCTGATCTCGAAACTTCCAGACAGGAGCCGGAGGTGGTCTGTGTCAATTCCCTACTCAGCCAAAAAACAGCAAGCTGGGTCGGCTTCTTCTGTTCATGCCTTTTCTTCCTGGAGTTGGTGCTCAGCAGCCAGTTCTGCCAGCAGGGTTGGCTGCTGGGACAGCAGGAGCCGGTCAAAGACATGGATGCGATCTTTCTGACTCCTGGCTTTTTTAACGATCCATTATCAGCAGTGCATACAGCAGGACCTCAGTTAATCGAAGGCCAGGCGCCGTCCCGCCGCTGTCTAGTGCAGAGTTGAGTGTAGGCCATGGAAGGAGATGTCCTATAGGGGGAGAGCTTTTCTAGTAACGTGGGCCTAGAGTTACCAGAAAAACAGCAGGGATGGTTTCCTCCCCATCTCGGCAGCGCCGTCTGCTGCTCCCCCATCTTGCTGTGTCCCGGCGTGTGCGTGGTTGCTGCCGTGGCTGACAGCCTCTGTAGGGAGGATGGGGAGCTACTCGGGGCAGTGGCCTGCTGGGCTGTTTTGTAGAAGGGAAATATGTTTTTGTTAGAATTTGGGTTTGAGGTAGGTTCTGTGTCTGACCTACAGTCACCGTACTAATTTTATTTTTTGCCTATCTCGTTCAGCATGTGGGATCTTAGTTCCCTGACCAGGAATTGAACCCTTGCCCCCTAGAGTGAAAGCACAGAGTCCTAATCATTGGACTATCAGGGAAGCCCCTTGTCATCTTTCTTCTGACAGTTACTTATGTGGCCCAAGTCTATTCATGTCCTGTAACACAGGATAAGTCATCCCAAAGTCATGGGTTTCCTTTTGTTTCGTGGGAGGAAGTGTGTGTGTGTAGGAGGAGGTGGGTTTTCTTGTGTGAAAATGAGTTTCATACACATTGTTTATTTGCCCATGGTGCCCAGTGAGGAGGGGGCAGGGGAAGTATGACCCTTAGTTTCTAGCTGAGGACACTGAGCTGATCATGGTTTTTTAAAAGTATGTTTCAGGTAGAACTGTGGGAAGAGAACTCTGGGAAGAGATACTTCCCAACTTCTGTAAAACAAGATTTTTTTCCCCCTAAAAAAAATCTTGAAAAAAAAGCTGGGGACTTCCTTGGTGGTCCAGTGGCTGAGACTCCATGCTCCCAATGCAGGGGGCCCAGGTTCAATCCCTGGTCAGGGAACTAGAACGCACATACCGCAACTAAGAGTTGGCCTGCTGCAGCTAAAGATCCCACGTGCAGCAGTGCAGATGGGACATCCTGTGTGCGGTACGGCCAGAAACAGGGATAACTAAGTCCCCCACTGTTCAAGGAGAAACAACTCCCCCGCAGATCTTTTCAGAGTCGTTCTCAGAAATCCTCCACAGTCCAAGGTTTGCTCACCGCCAAGGCCGTAGAGCTGCACCGCCGAGCCCCAGGTGGCTCGTACCCACTCCCATAGCTTTGCTTAGGAGGTGACTGTGACTTTAACAGTCTGACTGGACAGTAAGTTTAGTTCCATGTTTGTGAATTTGTTTACATGCTCTTGCTGAATATTCTTAACACCCAGGAGTGGGGAGGGCAGTGGACCGGGAGGATGCAAGGTTGGAGGTAGGAATGGAAGCAGCCCAGCCCCCGGCCTGCCCCATGGGGACGTCTCACTGGGGCCGGAGTGGCGTCTGCAGATTTATGTATGAGCAGCCAACTGAGGCACAGCTGAAACCAAGCTGAGGAGCCCCGCAGGGCAAGCTCGGGACGCCTGGGCACTGATCCGCAGCCACCTCCCCAGGCGGCCTTCTGCCAGCAGGGACCAGCTGTGTAGGGGGAATGTCACCTGGCTCGAGGTAACCTTTCTTTGAGCTGGGGATGAGTGTCCCTCTTCCTGCTCTGTTTACAATTGTACCTTCTTTGCTGAGGGGTTTTTCAGTCTGCTGTGGACCACCCCCCCCGCCCCCACCATGTTCTCGCATCTTCATCCTGCCCCAGCTCTTCTCTCCAAGGAACAGTTGTCAGCTGCTGCCGTGACCAGGTGTCCATTGGGCTCACCAGCGGGGCAGCAGAAGTAACCCATGAGGACAACCACTTCCCCCTCAGTAATGGCTGGATTTGGAGTTGGAAGGCTGGAACCTCAAGCCTCAAGATAAATAAACTTGGACCGTTTATGCTCCAAAAGATGAAAAGTGCTGCGTTTGTAGGAGACAGCGCACCTGGCTCAGTGGGCAGAGTCAGTTTGCTCCCTTCTGCTCAGGGGAGCCCAGGTCCACTTCCCCCAGCAAAGGAGGAGACGGGCGCTGAAGGGGCAGTGAGGGAGGTGTGTCGTAAGTGGCGAGATGGTGAAGCGACTATGAGAGTAAAGGAGCGCCCGAACGCCTGCAAGGGCTCCGCCCCGGGGAAGGGCAGGAGCATGAGATGCTTCTGTGATCTGCGGATTAACAGTTCTTACCTGCGGCTGTCAAGTCCCTCCTTCCTATTTTCAGCCTGCTCGACTTTTTCTTTTAAACAGCCTTTTGAAGGGGCCAGCTAGTTAGAGCCTTTTTGTGTGTGTTGTAAGTGTTTCAGGCTTTTAAGTGCTCCAGCCCTGTGTGTGTCCCTTCCCCTGGTGGCCTGGTTGGAGTGGGAAACCAGGCCCACCAGCAGCCTGACCCGAATCCCTCCAGCATAAGGCCAAGAATAGTGAGAGCCTGCAGCGGTTTGTTGGAGGCAATGTAACCTGCTTGCAAGCTACAAGACTTAGATATATTCTACCAATTAGGGCACATCTGTTAGCAGCGTTGAAAGGCAGGCACTGTCTCTTTAAGAGCCATCCCACTCCTCTCCTTGAGTGATGAGGGCTGGGAACACAAGGGAGTCAGATGCTGATTAAACAGTCCTACTGCTGAGCTCTGTTAGAAAATTACTGTAATTATGATCTAGTCCCAGCAGAGGGATGAGTTCCAATCCTGCTAATAACCCTTCCAGGTGCCTCAGATTCGGGGCCCATGGGAGGCAGCGTGGACAGGGCTCTAGCTGGCCCTTCAGTCTGCCCTCTGCAGGCAGAGACAAAGGTCCTGGACCCCTCATCTCCTTTTGGCCTCCTGAGAAGGTGATGGGTTTTGGTTGTGTTTTTATTTTTTGATTCTTGACAGAGCTCCTGGGAGTCATTCTGTAAGAGAGGACTTTCCCCTAAACTAGCACAAAGGATCAGGAAAATCATAGCCTTAAGATGACTGTCCTGACCCCCAACTCGGCCCAGGATGAGCAGTCGGCACCGCACCAGCCCCAGACCAAGCACAGGGATCCACCGTGGGCCCTTGCACCGCCGCGGATTCTATGCCGGTTCTGGGAACCTGGGCTTCTTGCTCTGAAATAGTACACAGGGTTAAAATTCAGTCCTGATTGAGACTTTCAGGGCACCCCTTCTAGGTTTCTTCTACAGAAACAGGAAAAAGGATAATTACTACGGGACTCACTGTGGTGCAGCCCTCTGAATCGGAAAGCGCCAGTTTATTCTTTCGAAAACATCACTCTTGTGGTGCGGTTCCGCGGCAGTGCAGGTGAGCAGATCTCCGTGTTCCTGTTGAACATGGGGGCTGGCTTGCTGGTTCTTAAACCCTGAAGAATTCATGACAGTTATACTCTGTCCTTCCAACTTCCTAAGCCTCTCCCTGTCACTAATGTAGTGGCTAAAGTGCAGACTTTTAGAAGACAAGGCAGCTTCTCTTACTTGGACCTAAGCAAATCCATATGCCCTGAGACTGGTTCTCCACCGGGGTGGTTTTGTTCCCAGGGCACATCTGACAATGTCTAGAGACACTCCTGTCAGAAAGGGTGGAGGGAGCTGGGGGATCAGTACTGGCATCTAGTGGGTAGAGGCCAGATGCTGCTGAACATTTGACAGCCCCCTAAACATAGAATTATCTGGTCCCGATTTCAGTAGTGCCACGCTGAGAAGCCCCGTATCAACAATGAAGCAGTGAGCACTCAGTCCCCTCCCGCGCCTCCACTGCACTGCTTTGGAGACGTGGAAGAGGTGATCCCAAGTCTCCAGATGCCAGGTGCTTTCCTGGAGGTGGAGTATATTCACAATAGGCTGAGCAGGGTGCCCACTGTGGGCGGCATCCAGGAAATGTAGGGGGTGTGCGTGTGCCGTCTCGGTGATTCAGGGCAGAGCAAAGCCCGTGCCTGACTGGTTCAAAGGGAGGTGTTTGTAGCCTGTTTTCTGTTCCATGGTCGCATGTGGGGGATAGAAGGTGCCCAGCTGCTCACCATCAGGCTAAGAGGTTCTGCAGTGGAACCAGATGCCTTCCTTGAGGACCTGCACTAGAAGCCTCTTGGAACTCACTCCCATCATGGGAGGCAAGGGAGTGGCATACTATGCCCGGTGCCACAAAATGCTTCCCTCGGTGGCACTCTGCCAGGTGGTGGGGTGGCAGGCCGTGATGGGCCCCGTGAGGGAGTGAACACACACAGCTGCAGACGGCTGGCCACTGCCATGAGCAGCTTGATGCCAGAGACACCAGGCCTCTCAGAACAGCCTGGGCATCAGGAAATGAGAACCTGGTTGGCAGGGTTTGCCTAAGGGCCAGGCCTGCAGGGGAGAAGGAACGTCGCCAAGCATTGTACCAGGAGAACCATTTCATCTCTCTATCTGCTGCCAACTCCCCTGGTGACTAGATAACCTATTTTGGCATATTTTTAGGGTGACCACTCATCCCTGTTTACACCTACAATTCTGGCATCCTTATTAGTAATGCCACCTTTCATTTCCAGAAAATGTTACATAGTCTATTAATTGTACTTTAGTTTCCTCAAATACTGTAGTTTTTTAGGGGTGGGAGCATTATATTTAGAAAGGATTTTGGTACAAAATAGGCCGCATCTTAAAATACATCATTAATTGAATCCCAAGAGTAGCAAAAGGGTAGTCAGTTCATACTAACTTAAAAAAAAAAAAAAACCCAAACCAAAAACATGTTTTCTGAGCAGTTAATTTTTTGATAGGAAAACAGGATGAATTAATTCAAATCCCTTGAAGAAGAAAAGTCTCTTTTTAGTTTTAAGTTTCAAGCTTCCTGCCCAATCTCTGTAAATTCTAATGGGAAATGAAATAGCTGGGCAGAAGAGAGGGGAAGCAAGGGACTAGGGTAATCCACAAATGAGAAAATTAGTTTGAGTCACTGGGCTGTGTAACAGGGATAATCCTCTATGTAGAC
This sequence comes from Capra hircus, assembly GCF_001704415.2. Lineage (NCBI taxonomy): Eukaryota > Metazoa > Chordata > Mammalia > Artiodactyla > Bovidae > Capra > Capra hircus. Next base: position 37,997,458 of record NC_030826.1, on the reverse strand, counting down.
AGCTGCTTTTTCTCAAGTCAGCTCTACAGAGTCTGCTGGCGCTCTGGGAATTAGCAAGTCAGTGCCACTCAAGATTTATCTTCCCAGAGTCGCTCTTGGTGGGGAGACAGCAGGGACAGTTTTCCTTTCGGCCAGAGATTAAAGTGCCTCTGTCCCTGGTGTCCAGGAGTTTTGTTCTCAAGATGAGAAGGGGAAAAAGAAAGAGCATACGAACATACGTTCGTTTATTTTCTTTCTTTTCTTCCTTCTCTTCAACTCCCTCATTCTCAGACTGATGTGTAAAAGCAGGACTGTCCCACCTCCTCCCCCAGTGCAGGCAGAGGCTTTGTGACACCAGTACATTATTATGTGGTTGGTGTGGAATGTGGATTTTGGGAATGTGTCACCGAGGTGTCTTGCCACAGCAGCCGAACTGGAGTGATTCAATAAGCAGTGCAGCAGACCTCGATTTTCAAAAGTTCCTTATGTCATTTCCTCTTTAATAGCGGATTTTGTGTGATTTTCGTCTTTCACATCTTCAGTTTTGCCATTTGAAAAGACTAACTACATTTAAGGTGGTGCAAATGAGCAAGTAAAAAAAGTTAAATGAGCTTTTAAAAAAGTTAACACTTCAAATCTAGGCTATTCCTTACATAAAGTGAAAGTGGCTCAGTCGTGTCCACTCCTTGTGACAGTCCATGGAATTCTCCAGGCCAGAATACTGAAGTGGGTGGCCTTTCCCTTCTCCATGGGATCTTCCCGACTCAGGGGTCGAACCCAGGTCTCCCGCATTGCAGGTGATTCTTCACCAGCTGAGCCACCAGGGAAGCCAAAGAATACTGGAGTGGGTAGCCTATCCCTTCTCCAGGGGATCTTCCCCACCCAGGAGTCAAACCGGGGTCTTCTGCATTGCAGGCGGATTCTTTACCAGCTGAGCTACCAAGGTATCTGTTCCTGACAGGAGGGATGACATTGATTTGGTCCCACTTTAAATGGAATAAAAATGTCTGGGTTTAGGGAATGAGACTGAATAGGAGTTCTGTCTTCCATTTTTATTCACCAGAGGGAAAAGATGTAGTTGGTTTTGAATTAAATACAAATTTCTAAGAGACAGACCATCATGTCGAAAAATTTAATATTGAGGTAATTGTAAAACAGTGTCTACGCTGTTTTGCTATATGGATGACAGAAGAAGCACACTGAAAAATGTATTTTTAATGAAGTGTAGCTGCAAGATTGCTTTCAGAGCATTTAGTATGCTCAGATATCAACTTGGATGATACAGGCGGAACTGTACCAATCTCAGGTCAGATTATGCAGTGGATGTTGGTAAGTTCTGTGTTAATTATTATTTATCTGTAAAGATATTTATACAGATATTTATCTGTAATGGATATCTGTACATTTGCTTCTTAAATACAGGATTTTAGCTTTCTTATTTTCTTAACATAAAATCAAGGAAGGAAAAAGGTGTCCCACCTTGTGCCCTCTCCCCTCTCCGGTTTCATGTGCTAGTGCAGTTAGTGGCTGTTCAAAAGCCATCCTACATATAATGTGGTTAGTTAAGTGCTCTAATGCCCCAGTTATCTAGTTAGTCACAGGCAGTAAGGTGGGGATTTGGTTAGTGGAGTCAAACAGAGAAGCAGTAATCTGATTAACCAGTTGCTTTCTGAGACTGTTGGCTAAGATGGTGACTGTGGAATTGAGCAGATCTGCTAGGTGAGGTTTAGCTTCAGGCAGACTGTGGGAATCCACTGCTTTCTCCTTCACAGAGAATGCCCTTTGTAGATGGTCTTGAACTTGCTGTATCTTTTCCAGCATGTAACAAGGCCAGAAATGGCCAGCTGGCTATGGACCAGATTCCCAGTTAGTCCATTTGTTTCTTTTAGGGCCAGACTACTTTCTTTTTCCTCTTTTGCAGCGAGGAGGTGAGTGTGGGGAGGTAGATGGAGGTGCCAAAAGACCCTTGTAGTTTGGCAGATGATTTCCTCAGGTCTGCAGGTACCAAAAGGACTATTGCAGTAAGGGGGCTTTGTTTTAAAGGTCATGCCACTGAGTGTCCACCTGTGCAGACTGGAGAAGCACCTGACCTTGCTCCTCTTTATACCTCTTCTGACCCTGCCCCAGATACCTCCTCTTCCTCTTCCGGTTTCTCCTTTTCTGTCTTTCCTCATGGAACAGTGGTGGTACAATGGTATTCTCTTCTTTTAGCCACCCAGCCTTCCGGACTTGGGACTCTGAGGATTCTCCACAGATGAAGCAATTGGGTAGAGTGGTTTCTGTTTGCTCCTTCTGTTAACCACTTCAGAACGATGCCTATTGTCTTTACCTGTAGGTTGGGATTGGTGCAAATGTTCCTAAAACAGAAGGCAATTGGTTCCCTTTGGTTCATCTGCGCGTCTGCTGCCACCTAGCGGTTGCTTCTCCTTTGGCACCCTGTGTAAAGTTGAGGGGCTGTCATGGACAGTTCTGTAGCGCCTTTTCTCTCTGTCTCTATTTTTTCCCCTCCCAGGCCTAAATTGTCCTCTCTTTTTATGTCTTTATCCATCACATATACACAAAGCTTCCTTTTGTTTTACTCCTGGGTCAGAGAAATCTGGAAATGAATAACTGGCATAGGACCTTTTCAGAAACCTGGAATCCACTAACAACATCCCTGTTTGTTCCCAGTTTCTCTCTTCGGTGACATGAAGTAGTGTCTTACTGCAGGGCTATGAGATGGCGGGGACGAAGGATGCTGCCAATCCAGGACAGCTCTGAATAGGAGAAGCTTTGAAGATGAAATTTCCTTAGCTGCTCAGTTGCTCATCTCTCAATATTTCTTGTGTAGAGGGTCAGGCATTAATAATAACTAAAACTTATTGAGCAGTTACTATGTGCCAGATGGTGTTCCAGGTATGTTACACTTATTAACTCCTTTAATCTCTTCAATGACCCAGAGAGATGGAGTATACCCCTTCTAAGGTGAGGAATTTGTTTCCAGGCTGATCCCAGAGGTTTTTTTTTTTTTTTGGCCACACCACCTGGCTTGTGGGATCCTAGTTCCCAAGATTGGGAAACCAGGGATTGAACCTGGGCTGGCAGTGAAAGTGCCGAGTCCTATCCACTGGACTGCTAGGGAATTCCATCAAAATTATGTTCTTTTTTTTAAACAAAAATTTTTTAAAAAGAGTGCAGGCTCGGTAGTTGCAGTGTACAGGCTTAGTTGCTCTGAGGCAAGTGGAATCTTCTGGGACCAGGGATTGAACTGGTGTCCCCAGCACTAAGTGGATGCCCATTCACTAGACCATCTGGGAAGGCCTCAAAGTTATGTTCTTAGCCATTATGTTTTGCTGCCTCTTCAAGGCAGACACCCTGAGTGCTAGCCCCAGGAAACAGGGCTGTGTAGACACAAGCCTTCCCCACAGCACTTCCTCAGCCTGCAGGATGCTGGGGCTAGTAACTGAGGCCCCAAAAGGAACTCTCCAATGTGCTGACTCCAAGAACGTGCTTCCGGCCCTGTCTCATTTCAGACAGAGTGAGCACAAAAGATAAAAATAACCAAGTAGGTGGGCTTTCGTTTTCTCTCGGGCTGTCCCTTCCCATGTTGTTTGGAGGTGATAAGAATGCCCAGAGCCAGCATTTTGATACCAGTTTACAAAAGGAAACACAACTCTATCACACGGGGTAAAGAACCAAATCAGAAGTTTATTTGTGCTTTTGAAACCAGCCAAAGCAACCAGCAATTTCTTCCTCCAAAGGCTTCCTTCTCTCTCACCTTCTCTGAGACGAGCCTGTGGAAAAGGCAGAGGTGGGTGTGTGGACACGTTTAGCAATGGCTCAGCTATGCGGAGGCAGGTTTAGTAACAGGTCGGCTGAAGAGGCCTCTTCTCACTTGTCTTACGGTGGTTTACGTTCACTGTGCAGGGGTGTCAGTGGCTTGGGTCTCTTCTCTAAAGAGAAGAGTTGGTGGTGGTGGTGGTGGGCTGGCAGGGGTAGGGAGCGGGCTCTCCGTTTCTTCATAAAGGCAGGGTAGAGAGAAGGATGTGTGTCCTAAGGGGGAAACACACATAAATCTGCTTTTATGATTCGAAATATAGAAGATATAAAAGGGTGTAAAGTAAAAAGTGCCTCCCTCCTACCCTGTCTCACAGTCATGTAATTTCTGTCGTTGGAGGCAAACAGTGTTATCATCATCTTTCTCCTTCCAGTGATATCTCAATCTCATACATAGAGAAGCAATGAGACTCCCTTTTTTACACAGATGGAGCAAATTAGACCTATCTTTTACTACCTTTTTTTTAACTTACCTACGTATCTCAGAATGTATTCCATAGGTGTGGAGCACTTTTTCCCCCCTTACTGTTGCATAGCATTCAATTCTATGAATTGCCACAGTTCCTTGGGGAGGTCTCTATTGAATGTTTAAGTCATTTCCAGTGGTTTGCTATTACAGGTAACCTTGCGTGTATATTATTTTGCCTGAGTGCAAGTGTTCCTGTAGGATAAACCCCTGGATGTGGAATTGTTGGGTCAAAGAGAATGAGGAGAGAAACAAGTTTGTCATTAAGTAAATGACAGAGTGAAGTAGGGAGAATTTATTTAGATTTGAAGAGAATTTCCAACTCTTCTGCATTCCGGGCCTAGAAATGGAGTCCTCACTGGGAAAGTCATAAAGTCAGACCTTGAGTGAGAGGCGCGAGCTGGCGCCTCGTGGTTGTACCAGGGCATTAGAGAGTGAGAGCCCTCCTTATGCAGCGTCCTAAACGTGCAGCTAGGACACTGCTGCTGCCACTCGAGTGGCCCTGGTCTGGAAGGTCCCGAGGCCCGTCACTGTCACTGTCACACGGGCCACCCCCAACCCCCAGCAAGAAAGGCAGCTCCTGTTTCAGGTTAGAAAATGGAGCCTTGGTGTCCACCACCACCATCCTAATTCTAATCATGTCGTTATCCCACCCAAAGCACGCACTCACTCTGCTGCTTAATGTGGTATAATGTGGTTCTTGCTCATTAAATGCAACCCATAGTCTTTTTGTTGAGTTGCTAAGTCATGTCTGCCTCTTTGCAACCCCATGTTCTATAGGTCCTCCGTCCATGCAGTTTCCCAGGCATGAGCGCTGGAGTGAGTTGCAATTTCCTTCTCCAGGGGGTCCTTCCGACCCAGGGATTAAACCCATGTCTCCTGCATTGGCAGGTGGATTCTTTCCTGCAGAGCCATCTGGGAAGCCCGTATTCTTTATTACCTGAAAGTTACTTTGATTATGTTCCACAGGAATCCTTATACTGGATTCCTAATCTTTGCCAATCATATTGCAATACATGGGCATTTGGGGGAAATGTTGCCTGGGATTTGAGAGCTGTGGATAAAGAAACCCAGATCCATCCTTGTGGCAAACATTCCTAATTGCTCTCCAATATTTATTCTCTCATTTAAATTTACTAATACCTCCCCTCCTCCCGACCACTCCACTTTTAAGCTGGATACAGGTTCTACCTAGAAGAAACTTTCTTTGTAGCTTGGGGTGTCTGTATATCCGAGTTCTGACCAATGGGATATAAGCAGAAGTGGCGTGTGCAACATCTGTGAGGTGTCCTTAGGAGAGAGGTACGCGTCTCCTTTCTCTCCTGTTGGGTAGGAAACTGACATGATAGTTGGAACTGGAGCATCCATCTTGGGCCATGAGGTAACCATGGCAATGCTGACCACATGCAGTGTGGCCAAAAGAGAAGGTACCTGGGACCTGAGCACCTTGGATTACTTACCTCCAGATTCTTACAAAAGAGAAAAATAAATCTGTGTTAATTAAATCACTGTTAGTGTGAGTTTTCTGTCACACGTTATTGAATCTAATCCTGACTGACACAGTCCCCCAATTTAGGAAAAACAATTACAGGCTTAGCTTCTTTCAATGGTAAATTACCGTCATCACTTTTGGAAATGAAGAAAAGTTACTTCACTGGAAACTCTCATCCTTACAGAGAAATGAAGGCATGGCCAACAAATCTATCGGCATGGTTCTGATACCTGGGCTTCATCTTTCTTCCACTTCAAAGGCAGTGGTGAGATAGTCCTTTGGAACAATCCCAATGAGGCTGTTCAGTTCTCCGACCCACCAGCCATACATACTATATTCCTGAAAAATGAAAAGAGGGTGGTTTCGGGTGGAATTTAGTCATGCTTCTGTTAATCTTAGGTAATCTGTTAATGATCACATCGGAGAGTCTGTTGCCTGGTTTCTTTGTTGACACTATCAGTACAACTCATTAAGACTCCTGATGGGCTTGCTAAAAGTTATCTAGGGCTTGCCTGGTGGCTCAGTGGTAAAGACTCTGCCTGCCAAAGCAGGAGACACAGGTTTGATCCCTGATCTGGGAGGATCCCACATGCTTCGGGGCAGCTAAGCCCGAGTGCCACAGTTATCGGGCCTGTGCTCTAGAGCCTGGGAGCTGCAACTGCTGAGTCCACGTGCCACAGTTACTGACGCCCAGGTGCCCTAGAGCCTGTCTCATTGCACGCTGAGATCGCAGAGTAGCCCCGGCTCCTCGCAACTAGAGAAAACCTTCACAGCAGCGAAGACCCAGAACAGCCCAAAATAAATCAATAAGAAATTATTTGAAAAGTTATCCAGAAGAAAGCCAGCAAACTCTGCTTTCCTCTCACCACTTTCTGTCTGCGCTGTACATTTAGCGCATTTGGTGCCATGGCTGAACCTGAAGAGCATGTCTTTTATCAAGCAGAGTGGAACAGCTTCTTTGGGGAAAGCTGGGCACACCCCAAAATGCCAGAGCACTAACGTATGCAGGGAGTCAGGTCATAGTGCAAATCAATAATCTTTCCCAAGCTTCTTCCATGTGCAAAGTGCTGTTTGAGTTCCCATGAGATGGGTGAGAGTCAGAACACTGGCTGTTCCCCGGGAGTTCACAGCACAGAGTAATGGGCTTTGGAGTCAGACAGACTGGGATCTCATCCCTACTTGGTCATTTAGTAGCCATGTGACCGGAGGGTCTCCTGGCTTTAACTTCCTCTTCTGTAAGAGTTGGGATAACATCACCCCTCCCCTCTGTGGTGGGGGACATAAGTGATGCCACCGAAGTGAAAATAGTTAAGTGTCTGATACATAGTAGACACTAAACATTAGATGCCTCCCCTGGAATAGGTGGGAGGTTGACAAGCGCATCAATAATAACAGGCAGGACATGATAGGCAGGGAGGGGGCAAACAAGAAGGGGATTGAGAGGGTTTAAAAGAAGGGTTGCGAACAGAGCTCCTGGAGTGCAGAAGAGCTGCTCAAAAGCACAGCGGCTGAGGGGCGTTACAGAGCGACTCCTGCAAGCACTAGGGCATGCTTTCCTTCTTTTGAAGGAAGATATTTAGGAATTCATGGGAAGTACATGTGTTCCACTTCAACTGGATCTATCTTTTGCACAGCTGACTGCTGAGATCTAGCGGAAAAAGAAAGAAAACCAAGTTTTTGAAACAATAAAATTCTGGGTCAACTGATTATCTTTTTGTTTCTTTTAGTGGATCTCCCCTCTTCCAACTCTGCCTCTCCCCTAACTCTCAGCAGCTGACCTCTTTTCCACCTTCAAAGAGAAAAGAGAAGCTATCAGATCCATCAAACTTCAGCCACCAAAACAGGAACTTACCTGTATTGACAATCACTCTTCTGTTCAATTAAAGTGGAGGAAGCATCCCTCCCCTCGTTAATGCACTTGTAACTCTCTGCTTTGTTTCTTAGAGACCAGGTTCTGAGACGTCTGATGCCTGCCTCTAATGTAAATGGCTCCTTCCATCAGCACTGAAGTGTACTCAGGTTTCTTTCGTCTTTGAAAACAGTTATTAAATAGTTCCTACCACATGTCCGCAGACTTCCCTGGTGGCTCAGTGGTAAAGTATCCACCTGCCAATGCAGGAGATGTGAGTTTGATGCCTGGGTTGGGAAGATGCCTTGGAGAAGGAAATGGCAATCCACTCCAATATTCTTGCCTGGAAAATCCCATGGACAGAGGAGCTTGGCAGGCTATATTCCGCTGGGTTGTAAAAGAGTTGGATACAACTTAGTGACTCAAACACCACCACATGTCTACTTCCTATTTAGACTAGCCTATCTATGCAAACTGCCAATTCACAGTCAAATTTATTGAAAGAATTTATTTCATTTACTGCCCCAACTTCTTGCTTTCTATTCACTCTTTGAGCCACTGTAATGTAAATGCTTCTGCCTTCATCACTCCACTTACGCTTCCTGCTGCTGCTGCTAAGTCGCTTCAGTCGTGTCCGACTCTGTGTGACCCCACAGATGGCAGCCTACCAGGCTCCCCCGTCCCTGGGATTCTCCAGGCAAGAACACTGGAATGGGCTGCCATTTCCTTCTCCAATGCATGAAACTGAAAAGTTGAAAGAAGTCACTCAGTCATGTCTGACTCTTAGTGACCCCATGGACTGCAGCCTACCAGGCTCCACCATCCATGGGATTTTCCAGGCAAGAGTACTGGAGTGGGGTGCCGCTGCCTTCTCCGCTTATGCTTCCTACAGCCTCCTTATTGCTCAAATTCTGTGAGTGCTTTTCAATCCTTAACTCTAGCAGTCCTGGCACTATGGATGTTTCTTGAGGTATTTTCTTCTCTTAATTTCTATAATTATACTCTTCTGGTTTCCCTCCTACCTCTCTGGTTGCTTCTTTTCATTCTCATCTTCCTTTATTCCTCCTTTTCCTGTGATTTTCCAGGGTTTTGTCCTGGCCGCCTTCCAATTTGATGTGCTTTCCTTGAGCAATCTTACACACCTCCTGTGTAGATGACACAACAATAGCTCCAGCTCGGAACTAAGGATTGGATCCCAAAACCCAAGGGCATATTTCTCAAGCTTCTCAATCTCATTCTGTCCTAAATTTAACCATCACGTTGCCTCTTTCTCTGTTTCCATTTCCGAAGTATCTTTATCACCTGTGTTCTCTGTCTCAGTGAGTGGTACCGCTATGCAGTCAGTTACTCAAGCCAGAAACCCAAGAGTCATTCCCAATTTCACCCCCTACCAATCAGTCCTCAGTTCAGTTCAGTTCAGTTCAGTTGCTCAGTCGTGTCCGACTCTTTGCGACCCCATGAGTCACAGCATGCCAGGCCTCTCTGTCCATCACCAACTCCCGGAGTCCCCTCAGACTCACATCCGTCAAGTCGGTGATGTCATCCAGCCATCTCATCCTCTGTCATCCCCTTCTCCTCCTGCCCCCAATCCCTCCCAGCATCAGGGTCTTTTCCAATGAGTCAACTCTTTGCATGAGGTGGCCAAAGTATTGGAGTTTCAGCTTTAGCATCATTCCTTCCAACGAACATCCAGGACTGATCTCCTCTAGAATGGACTGGTTGGATCTCCTTGCAGTCCAAGGGACTCTCAAGTCTTCTCCAACACCACAGTTCAAAAGCATCAATTCTTCGGCGCTCAGCTTTCTTCACGGTCCAACTCTCACATCCATACATGACCACCGGAAAAACCATAGCCTTGACTAGACAGACCTTTGTTGGCCAAGTAATGTCTCTGCTTTTGAATATGCTATCTAGGATGGTCATAACTTTCCTTCCAAGGAGTAAGCATCTTTTAATTCCATGGCTGCAATCACCATCTGGAGTGATTTTGGAGCCCCCAAAAACAAAGTCTGACGTTGTTTCTACTGTTTCCCCATCTATTTCCCATCAGTCCTCAGGTTCTGACAGTTCTCTTTCCAAAATATCACTGGACTCCATCCACTTCTCTCTATTCGCACTGGCAACGGCTTAGGGTCATGTCACTGTCCCCTCTCCTGAAGACTACAGAAGCAATATCCAAATTGGTTTCTGTATCTCCATTCTTATTCTCCAATCTACTCTTTATTCTATAGCCAGAATCTTTCTAAAAGGCACATTGATAATATCACTGCTTTGCCTAAAACCTTTGAGTTCCTACTGCCTATTGTCAACTTCTTAAAAAGATGGATAAGACCTTGCATGAACTAGTCTCACTCATTGTCACGCATCCCCTAAACCTAGTGAGCTCTTAGTAAAACAGAGTCTGTCTCTGCTCCCCCCGGGCCTCCGGCTCTCACTGCAGAGCCTTTCCTGTGTCCGTTTAGCCTCCGCTTCCCCCCTCCCTTCAGGGGGCTCACCCCTAAGCAGCCCTCAGATCCCGACTCCTAACTCTCTCTGGCCTCTCCAGACACCCCTTGCTGCCACTCTCTGACTGAGCGGGGGCCCAAGCTCTGTGGTCCACAGCGCTGCGCTTCTCCAGGAAAGAATTCATCATGCTGCCTTGTATCTGCCGGCCTTTGTCTCAGTGCCAGTCACTAGGTGGAAAGTTCTGTGGGAGCAGAGACCTTGATGGTTTTGTCTGCTCTTGTTTTCCCACTCTCAGCATGGTCCCTGGCACAGAAAAGGACCCCAAAAAACCTTGTTGAATGAGGTTATGAAGGGACTTCCCTGGTGGTTAAGATTCCTTGCTCCCAAAGCAGAGGGCACAGATTTGATCCCTGATCGGGGAACTGAGATCCTATGTGCCTCGCAGCCAACAACAACGACGAAAAATGAGATTATGAAGAAATACACTCTGAATTGAGCAAATTTAGTTACAGCCAACTCCAAGATACTCCCTGGTGACTGAAGATACTCCCTGGTGACTGTGGCAGGAAGAGAGCAACTGCTTTTAGAGAGAGTTTCCCAAATGGCTCCCTAAATACCATGAAGACGCCATAGGAAGTGAGACTACTGAGCTGATGCTAAAAGGAACAGGGTATTAGCATTTAAAAATCAGTCTTAAATAAATGAATGTGTCCGCCTCCTTCCCTCACTGTCCCCGCTCCATCTTCTCGTTGCCCCCTTCCCCGGGAGGGAGGCCAGCTTCCCCCTACAGCCCGCACTGCTGTATGGGAAATTACCCAGAATTCCGCAGCCTATGCCTGTCAGGACATTCTATTTTTATAATTATTAGTTTTTGGCCACACCATAACGCTTGTAGGATCTTAGTTCACCAACCAGGAATCGAACCCAGGACACAGCAGTGAAAGCTGCAGTACTAACCACTGGACTCCCAGGGAACTCCTATGTTAGAACATTTTTAAGCTCCTCTTGGTACAGTTATGTTGCTATTTCCCAGCACTGAAGTTAGGGCAGTTTCTGCCTTAAGTTTCCCTATAGTGTTGCCTCCCACTAGCATGTTGCTGCACTGGCCATGTCGACCAGGGTCCTGTTGCGTGGAGGGAACGCATGCTCTGTCTTAGAAGTTCTAGCTTTAGCTTTTCTGCTGTCTCACTGGAGACAGTGGGCACCGTGTTGTCTGACAGTCATTTGAGCAGTCAGCTTGCTTACACAGGTGTGAGGTGTGGCTGCCAGATGCTGCCACCTTCATCACCTGAGGGGCTCAGCACGGGCATTCTCTCCCCAGGGACCATTCAAGACTTCTGGGTCTGACTCACGCTTGGCAGCATCCTGCTTTAGCTGTAATGCCAGGAGCAGAGACTGAGCCTGGGGAAGGTGCTGTCTGCCAACTTGAACAGGGTGCAAAGAGGAGGCAGACAAGGCCCAGCAGGAGGCTGCAAAGGCTGGGCTCCCAGGCAGTGCGCCCTTGCTCGAGGGGAGCGCTGACCCTGCCGACCACAGATGTGGCAGTCTCAGCACAGCGGTGAGAACTGGGATGAGTGGCATCAACTCTCTGCCCTTCAAAACAAAAAAGCAGGCAGAAGTATAAGGAGGATGGCGCAGTCTCGGAGACCATATGCCTCCTGCTGCAGGAGCCTAGGAGTTGAATCAAAGCACCTATAGGTCTTGGGATCTGACTGGCTTCTCCAGATTTCATCCCTTGGCTGGATACCCAAAAAAGGCTGCAGGGCTGAGATGTTTAAAGCATGAATGGAAAATTTCTAGCCTTCTCTTCTCCTATCACCACCCCCCACGCCCATGCATTGCTCCAGCCCAGTCTGAACACCACGAGGTATTTTAAAATAATTTCTACTTTGATGAATTGCTGGGGAGTCCACAATTGCTCATAATCAAAGGGAGAAAAATGCAAATGAGATCCGGCCGAGAACTATCACCACCAAACGTTTATTTCACTGCACAGTGCCAAAAAGAATTAAAACAACATTAAACTCACAGCAATCATGTTTAAGCCCTCGTTTCCAAGTGCCAAATTGCACCACTCTGGATCATACAGATGTTCGTTAATTATGCTAATTTTTATTAAACTATTAAAATGGAGAGAGTACTGGCTCAGTCAGGCAGACCCCAGCTCTGAATGAACTCTGCTCTTGTCTAGAGGTGCTAATTTACTGCATTTTTATTAAGTTGCTGATTCTTGGATTTTAGTTTTGGGATGGCAGAGATAACTGAATTCTTGGGATCAACATTTTCAATAAAGTTTGACTTCTTTTTGCCCAGATGTTTGGAAGAACTGACTGGAAAAATGCCTGAGTTGGTCCCGGGAGACCTGAAATCTTCAATGCAGAAATGTCTTTACCTTCAGTCAAGGGTTGGGGGGGTGATGCATACCTACCAGTGACAATTTAGGGAATCAGAATTATATAGGCTCCCTGCTCCGTAACTCTATACCCTGTGTGTGGTAGAGCTAAGACATTAATTATACAAAATGGTTAATTGAAGATGCTTTGTATAAGAATATGAAAAGCTATTTAAAAAACAAACCTTTTACATCAGTGCTTGCTTCTTGCCGCAAAATCTTTTAAGAAGTCACTCAATGTGGTTTGTTCTCATTATAAATATTTCTAGGCATGATTAAACATCTGTTTGCCTCAACATCAACCCTGCCCCATCTCCTTGAGCCTCTCAAATGAAGGAGTCTTAAAAACGAACTCAGTTATTTGGACTCCGTTAATCTGGTTGGAGTCGCTCTTGGCCTGGATGAGCAGATTATTGGGGGAACCTGAAATAGGCACAGCCTTCACCATCAGCAACAATCAAAAGTGTTTATGGAAGCTTGCACACCACAATAAAAGGATTTATGCTGCTAATCTCCATCAACAAGGAAAAAAAAAAAAGCCCTACCAAACCTGCCATAAAAAGAAGAGCAACTTCTATAAACAAAAAGCAGTATGGCCACCAACCACGGGCGCACTGCACAGCTTGGCTCTGCCTCCAGTGGTTTCCTATTGCTATTTACGGCTTCAAGACTATCATGGCCCTCCTCGGTGCTCCTCCTGTCACAGGGCCCTGAGTCCGTGTGGTGCTGCAAATACCCTGTCAGTAGGTGTCAGGGGATGTCAGGGGGAAAACCAGCAGGCGCCTATCATAAGCCTTAAAAGAGATTAAATGCCCCTACTCCATGATCGCTACATTTTAATTTCTCTCCTCCCTGCTGGTTCCTATTTGCGAATGCTCTTCCATGGCTCCCCTGGAGTAGCACAGACATGACCTGGAATGACCATCCTGTCTTGGGATGAGAATTCAATTTCTAGGCTCAGTGAATCCTAGGCTGTTTCAGCAAAAGGAACTCACCATCCTCTAGGGCAGATTCTTAAACTAGAGTCTGTGAACCCCTGGCATGTGGATGGACGTGAAGGGATCTTAGAATTCCTTGAAACTGGTATGAAATTTATGCATGTGTACATGTGTCTCGTCCCTTGGGTGAGGTCCCAGACCTTTCACCACATTCTCAAAGGGTTATGAACCCTCTACTGTTTTATCAGTCAGCACTTCAGGGGGAAAATACATGATCTTTTTGGCCTGGATCGGCACTTTGACCCAGTGTGGCCATCTTCCCGCTACTTCCCTCTTTTAAAACACAAAAGGAAAGGAAATCAAGAATCTTGCCATGCTGGGTTTCCAAGGCTTCAGCCTTCCAGTTGCCAAGTCTGTTCCTGCTTCAAAGGCTGACCAAGCTTGCTTATCCTTTCTAAGGCCCCATCTCTTTAATGTGACTTAAAAGTTGTGGTGTCTTCTCATAGCTTCCATTCAAATCCACATGATGGCTTTTGGAACAAGCTGCTTGACACCCTCTTTTTCCCTGAGAATGTTCCTAATGGAAACATTCTCTTTTCACATTGAATTGAGCTTCAATAAGCCTCTGTGGAACAAGATTCCCAGAAAATGTCTCATACTTTTGTTCTTTTAACCATCAAATTTCACTATATCAGTGCTTGTAAACAGGAGAATTCTTCTCCAAGAGAACAATCAATCAGCCCCTAACAGGAAAGATCAATAAATGCTTGATACATGTCTAAGAAAGACCAATCAATCACAGAGTTATTGGCTTATGATTGCTTATTTCTCTTATTAGTGCTTGTGCATCATACATTATCATTAGTAAAGATGGGGAATTTGAATTCCAAAGCAGAGTAGATAGTAATATTCCAAGGTCAGCCAAAAATATAATATTTTTACTCTGGGTTGGACTGCAATCTCTCTACTGAAGTTTAGCTTTGGAAATTTAATGCTTTCTGAGGCTATCAAAAATTATTAAATAAATTGAGGTCTCTAACTCAGCATCCTTCCAATTGCTGAGAAAAACAATTGTTCACCACAGACAAACAGGTGCCCGTATTTCAGGACAAACGGTTTTATGAAGAGGTTTTGTTGAAGGAGAAAGGAAGTGGTCAGTTGGGTCGACAGTGGATTAGTGCTGTTGGAACCTGTGAAAGGATCTGAGCCCAGTGCTTGGCTGAAACCTTGGGTAGCCTGGCGGCCTCTCCAGGCTGTTTGTTTCACACCGTGTTTAAAGTTCTTGGCAATCGTTTTCTCTTTTTTCTATTATTCAAAGTTTTGGTCTATAAATCATAATAAAAATGAATCATTAAATTTGCCTCAACTGAACTAGTTTTATTTATTGCCATATTTCAGGGAACCTGCTAACCTGGACATTGGTGAGCCTGGATCCTGGGCTGGGGATGGGGGCTTTGAGTATAAGAAAGGGGACATGGAAAGGTGGGTGGCCAGCAACTGCAGCTGGGAAGGGGGCAACTCCACAAAGCTCACTATGGCTAGAAGCTGAGAGTTCTGAGACGTGGAACGTGTCAGCTGCATGGAGGGTCTGAGAGCCCTGAGTCCAGGGGACTATTCAGCTTCAAGTCTGAACTGATGTCCCGAACTGAGTGAGTGGATACCACAAAGTCAAAGCCAGGCAAGGGTGCAGGACCTGTGCACAGAGCAGACACAGTGGACAGTCTTGGTCACGGGAGTGTGTACAAAACACAGAGTGTGCATGACCGGAAAACCGCCAGTGAAGAGGGCAGGAGGTGCAGGGCCGTGTGGAGAGAGGAATGAGAGAGAAACACACAACTCGAACTCTGCCTAAAGGAGAGAGGAAGCATAAAGGGAGGGTAAACACTTTGCAGACAGGAGGAAGCAAGGTGCCCAGTGCAGAATTCAGAAACAATAGAGACAGCACCATTGCGAACTGATAGGATTGTGATGCCATGTGAGACCGGCCTATTAATATGTATTCCATAAACTGCAGCTCGCAGCCCCGCACAGCTCTGTTTTGCTCTGACCGCAGTACCAGCCTCAGGCACCACAACACAATTTGGAAACAATGTGACGGAAATGTTTAATCTGCTCGGCCCATCTGTGCTGCGTATTTCTCCAGATCTCCCTGAGAGAGGCGCCTTGAATCTCCACATTGCCTTTAATATTCTCCTAAATCACCTCCCCACTGCACTTCAAGGGCCATTGCTACAATATCACAGGTTCATCTAAAGTGCAATGGGGGTGGAGTGGGGGGAGGCGCAGGCCAGGATATTTTTTATTTTAAAATAATTTTCAGAGATCGTCTTTTTTGCTTCCTTTAAAAAAAAGAAGAAAAGTTATTCTACTGTTGCCGTAAGGTTATTGAGGTTGTTTGGTGCAAAACAGGGTAGGATAGAGTGGAATCATTCTCCAAAGAATTATTTTTATTAATCTCGATTCTCTCAGTTGGACATGTGAAGGGGTGAGCAGATGCTCGTTTTCTCTTCTCTGTTTTTCTCTTATCACTGCACCTTGCCAGGATGATGTGTTCATTTGGGGCTGATGCTTCTCTGCCTTTCTCACTGCATCAGGTATTGCTTTGACCCTGCCCTGCTCCAAATAAAGTCATCTTGTTCAGGACAGGTATACATTTAGTCCCTGGTCACCATGCCCTCATCAGAAAGGGACACTGTCTATATTATTAATTTCAGCTTAAAAATCTTAGATTTTCTCTCTATAAGTACAGATGTTGAGCATCAAATATCCACTGCCTGTTCTCCACTTAATTTTGTCAGATTTCCTGATTTGGGTCTAGAATGTAAGAAGCTGGGGTAGGTTTTGGAGAAAGAGAGGATGACAAGTCACTATGTTCCAGACCTTAGACAAATGAAGAGTTGCACATCACCAAGAAAATTAGGATTCCTTTTGCTATGTGAACTAAAGAAATGAATAATTTAATCCACAAGATTGTTCCGGCGAGGGAAAGGCAACGTCCCAGTTGCGGAGCCTACAGCCTGTCGGTGTGTTACATCATCTGCACACATAGGCGTTTCCATGACAACCGCTTATAGCTTCATTTCCTGGATCCCTCTAGGGGGTGTCACAGCCAGATCCACCTGCTTTTCACCCTACCCTCGGTGGGGTCATGGTAAGGTCGCCAGAATAAATGAACGCGGGTACTAATGATCTGTTTACTGCTGTTTATGCTCTGTGTGTGTCAGGGGCACGCACATTTAGAGAGCTCATTATGGTTGCAATTAGAATGCACCATCGCTAGATATTTAACTCCTTTTTCTTTTAAATTAGCATTTTAATAACATTCTTTGAGCAGAGAAACAAAATGACCATTTTTCACGGACAAACTTCTAGCTGTAGGTGCAACTTTAATGGCAAAGTTGTGAAGGGGAAAGAAGGGAGAAAAAAAGGCCATTTTTACTACTTTCACCCTCCTCCTTACCAAAAGGATATTTTTATTTGCTTGCTAACACACTCAATTTCCTAAATTTGTTTTGAATCCAATTATTTTGGGTGGTTTAAAGTATCGCACTCTTGTTGGACGGAAATTAGCAGCTATTGAAATTAACTTTCTATGTGACCTGTGAAAGGGGCTAAAATAATTACAAGTGTGTATAAGAAAGCCTTCTCTAAAAGACCCTTGCTGCAGGATCAGGCTGTGATCTGATGCTACCATTATCAAATATCTTTATACAGTAATTGCAGGTGCTATTTTCTTTAAAAAAGTGATTGCAGTTATTGTTTTCATTTCATAATTCTTAGGATTATCTTATAGAGGATAAATGATGACAAAAACTTGTCATTATAAACAGGATAAATCAGAAGCTGAAAGAATGAAAATAATAACATGGCATCATTTGCCATTTAAAAAAGGTGAGATTTTAGATCATCCAAAAATAAGACAAAATGGGAAAAATACAATGTAGAGACCCACTGGATCAGAATGTTCCAATAGGCATTGATTCCTTTTTAGGAATCAGTGAACACCTTTGCTAGGTGTTTATAGATGCTCTGTTTGTAGAAAGTACAGTGAAAAATAACAATTTGAATGTTTCGATTATCTTTCCCAGTCGGTTCCATTTTCATTATTTATTTCCTATAAATCGGGACCTTGCTGAACATAATTCTGCAGACAAGGAGGTGGATGGGACAGCCAATGTGAACGAAGAGATAGATGGTGGGCGCGTGTAAGATAGATGCTATGCGTTTATGAAAAGGAGCAGTATGTCTGCATGTGAACATTCACAAAGTAGAGCAAGCAAGCGTGTGAACTATAACGGGTATTTATAGGGGGAAAAAAGGCGCAAGGAAGACTGTATGGGAACAAGCACACTGAACTGAAGAGGGTTTTCTCCTACCCTCCACGTCCAAGTTCCGCTAAGATGTCCCGAGCTCACTGTAGCTCCTATGAAACCTCACAAGCCTTTCCATGACAACAGATGGGGGATTTCACAGCCAGAAGAAGCAGGAGGTCAATAGTTGAAAAGCAAGAGTTACAAAGAGAGATCTTTATCGACATCAAAACAATCCCACTAAAAAACACCCCTGAAAGATAGAAGGAGGAAAAATTTAAAGATGTAGCAGGGAAGAAAAGAACCCTTTATAAAAATGCAGGTTTAAAATATTTATGCTTTTGTATTAGCCTGGTTGCACCTTAGACTCTGCCATTTCATAAATAAAATACGGATAGCATAGACTATAATTTGGTGATAGCTACCCCAGGACATATCTAGATGCACTTCTGTTATTTTAATTAAATACTGCATTATGGTTTGTGACAACTACATAGCTACAGCGTAAATGAATTCGGAATTAAAGTGTTACTTAGGCATCCAGTAATTTTTGTTTCATTCTTCAGTTTTACAAAGCAAATAGCTATAAAATCAAGATGTTTGTTCATTTACAGATGGAGCAGGATTGTTGTTGGTGTTTTTTTTTCCCTTAATCCTCATGCACAAAAAGAAGACACAGCTCAGAGTCTGGCTCCCAACACTATGAGCCACATCACAAAGGAAAACACATCCTCTTGACTAGAATGTAAAATACTGAATATTAATCGCTGGTATTTCGCTTATCTTTCTAGCCGGGTTCTGTCTTTTAACAATTACTCTGATGGGCTGCAATCTTGCACTGCCAGGAGATTTTTCACCTTTGTTTAAGAGTTAGAAATGCATTTTATTTTGTTAAAAAAATTTTTTTAAGTTCATAATCCTCCTTGGAAGTTTTTAGTATCTGGAACCCTTGCCAAATACAGAATATTAGTGGCAAGCAGCAGCAGCAGTGGCAAGAAGAAAATTGCCAAAGCTCTTTGCTGAAAAGATGAAGCTCATTTCTGCATCTAAAAGAAAAGATATTTTTCATTCTAGCGGTATTAATATATCCTTAATGAAACTGGAGAGGGCATTACAATTTGATATAATCAACTGGTCAGTTTAAATGTCACTTCACTAGCAAATAATGAGAAAGGTTCAGAATATTTGTCTAACAGGCACAGATTTTCACTCAAAATTTATATAGAAGAGTAAAAGGAGTTTTGTTCAAATGTGAGGATTTAACTGTATCTTGATTGTGTCATATGCCAAGATTAAAGTTTTTAAATAGTAAGGTTTCTGAAATCATTGTATTTCTAGTTTTAGAATCAATATAATCTTTTTTATTAGCCTTAAATACCACACGTCTGGCAACATCTGCTAATTCCAGCTTTTCTGTGTTCTAACCGGTTACCTCAAGCCCCCCATAACTAATCATATAATGCATAGAAGTTACTGCCCTGTGTATTTGCAAGAGGTTATAATTTGCTTCAATATTTTGCTACTTTGGTTGGAGAACTGGATCCATACACTACCAAGAAACACTGGTGGGCAGAGGTTTGGGGAGGCTGAATTCCTTTTGAGAAAATAATTACACAGAAACAAAGCTTTCGTGACTCCTTTTAAATAGAGCATCTCACTGAAATGTCATCCAACCTCTCTGGCAGATTAGTGAGGAGTTGATCACTAAATCTCTGTCTGATAAACGTGCAGCTGACTCTGGAGGAGCTGCTTGTTATACTACTGGCAGTTGGAAATGGAGGGAATGTCACAGTTAAAGACACAAATTTTCCCCATAATATATTCGAGTGGAAACCTCTGAATCCAATACTACATGGGCATATCTAATAAATTCACAATATTTCAGTCTCAACAGCCTTCACCGGTTAGTTTTAAAGATTTATGTGGTAAAAAATTACTCAGTGATGAATATGGTTTATTCTGTGCAGTATTGGAGGTATAAGGAATTAAACTACCGTCTTTAACAGTGAATTTATTATTACCTCTGTCAAAAGACGAAGCCTTTAACAGCATTTGTTATAAATTCACTGCAAAATAAATGGCTGGAATTTCTTTTTACACTGGAGTTTGTAAAGTATCAGGCGATTCTGAGCATTAACCTGACGCTGTATGGCTTATATGGCTCTAGGTAAACATTTCTGTCTGGGTCTCATGGCTAATTATCAGATCTGGGACTTTCCACCTGACTGAAAGGGGTGTGTGTGTGTCTGTGTATATAGAAAGTGAAGGGTCTTGTCCAGGACAAAAGTTCAGGACTAAGGAGATTAAAGTGGAAAATGCCAAGTTTTTTTTTTTTTTTTAAAAAGGGTTTATAATAAATGGCCGGGGTATAGAGAATAAGGTTGATAAGTAGTCGGGCCTCTTGCTTGTAAGTTTATATGCATGCATATGCACGCGCGCGCGCACACACACACACTCACAAACACCCTCTCCCTTTTGTCCTCTCTTGGAATGGGTGTCCCCTCATTTATAAAAATTACCTGGAAGGAATGAGGCTGCCAGGGTTTGTTCTAGACGATTGGTTCCTGTCTGGGGGAAAGGAATGGCCTCTACTGAATTTGACCGGTGTGTGACCGTTGCCTTCCAGCTGACCCCAAATCCCATTCCCATCCTCCTAACTCTATAGCCTCCCACAGGGGTTATTGATGAGAGAAAACACCACCATCATCATCATCTTCGTCATCACAGCACAGTGTCGACCTGCTTGTTAACATGAAATGGGGTGATGGGGACAGCTTCTGCTTCTCTTTTCATATCATCATAAATAAGAAAAGATATTTTCCAATGGTACCCCTCCTCACTGCCCCCTTTGTTTAGGTCAGAGGTGAATGATAGCTCTTTGGCAGGCATTGATCAGTTTCATCACTATGTCTGGGCAGTCTGTGCCCCAGGTCTGTATTTTCCTATTCTCCCCACTTCCTATCCCTGAATTACCTCCCAAATTACCCTGCCCATCCCCTGCTCAGCCAAGCAGAAGGTAATAGTGCCTGAGGAAGTCCTAAATGGACACTAGATGTCACCAAACACCTCCTTTCCCTCAGAGCCCTGAAATTAAAAAAAAAAGCCTTCATTTAAAGCAATTGAAGGAATTAACTTATCTGTTTTTATGAGGGTTGTTGTCACATTCAACTAAGCACACTTAAAAGAGGAAGTACTGCTGCATTCAGATAATTTTTACAACATACAAATCTCTTCTGGAGGAGATGGGGTCAAGGGAGGGGAAAGGTCTACATTCTTTAAGCAGTCCTTTGAGGGAGTAGGTGAAGAACATTGGGCTTTAAAAAGCCCATTACAACAGACATGGTGTCACGTTCACACAGTCCAGGTGGGGCAGGCCTGTTGCATTCAGATAACTAGGTGCTGGGTTGGGAGCCACGATCCACCCTGAATTTAAGTAGCTACGACCCAGTGCTGGGAGCTAAATGTAACCCAGGGTGATGAAATTGGTCTGTCCTCATCCACATAAGACCTATGGCCATCTGAGAACATTGTATGCTCAATATTAAACATGATCTTGCTTGTAAGGCTCCCTGTTCCCATATCAACTGTACCAGCAGAGAAGACAGCCACAGCATGGTGTGTGGGTGCTGAGAATATCTCTAACCCTGGCTCGGCCCTGTGTAAGTATCACCTCTCTTGGCACCCAGTTTGTCGCTCCAAGGCTGCCTTCCATGGGAATAAGCAGCAGGACAAACTCTGGAAGAGCCCAGGGCCAGCTCATGAGGTACACCAACATAAGCCCAAGAGATGCAGCCTATCAACTCTGTTTACCTTAAGTGGAAGACCTCTTTCAGGAACCTCTTCTTCCTCGTCAACTGAGAAAGAGTTCCTCTTCCTCTCTCTCATTTGCCCTTATCTGCTGGACAGGTCATGTTACTACTATAAATCACTTCTGGAACAGGAGGCTTAAATTTTAAATGGGTGTTTATTTAAGTTATCTCGAATAGTAGAACACCTTTATTATTTAGAAGAAGGTTCTCTAGTGAGAGCCTTTAAGCCAAGAAGATAGTCACTTCTCTGTAAGCTGCAAACTGTGGCTTGACTCAACCAGAGACTTCTTACTGCCCTTTCTCCCACTTACGATAAATGCCCACAGCAGTGCTGGTCCCCAGAAGGGCCTTAAGATCATCAGATAAAAGGAATCAAGCCAGGGCGTTGTGTTACTGCACAGAGGGTGATTCAGCACCTGCCCTGTCATGCCTGGTGCCCAAGCTGAATGGATTTTTGGAGTACACCTGTTGTTGAACCCTTGCCAAGTACTGATGGCCACTAACCCCCAAATCACTTTTCCCCGCTGTTGATGTTTGGAATGTCAGACAGGACTGAGCAGCAGCCGGTGTGTATTTCAAACACAGCAGATGGATTTTTATATTAGCTCCTATTTCATGTTCAGGCAGAGCGACCGCCACACTAAAACCGCAGCTTCAGTGCTGCCGCGTTTGCGTCTGTGAGATTAATTCTGTGAAATTAATTGGGACAAGATTGAAAAGGAAATTAAAATGCAGCTGAGTGAACAGGCCTTTCAAACACCTTTTTCCTGCTCTATTCAAACTTGAATTCTGCGGTGGTCGCAGGCATCGTGGGAAGTAATTTACGGGAGGCAGGCTCTCAGGAGCCATCGGTTACGTATGAGGAGGCCTGCACAAGCGCCACAATCTGGAGCCACTGAAGAGCATTGAACACCCCGCTGTGGCCTGAGCTGCGTCCCTGCGTGGGCGGAAGTGGAGTTCAGTACCCGCACCAAAAGAGCTGTTCAGAAATATCTGGGTCCAAAAGGGATGGATGCACAGCTCTCTGTTATTAAAGTCGCCTTTTAATATATTTGCAACCCAAATTGGAACTCAGTGCATTATGTGGGCAATGCAACTTTGGGTCTTAGGAATGTATAGATGTGTTAGGGGAGGCAAGAGGGATCCTGCTGACTGTGTCTTTGGTTACTGTTTCAGAGGTGGGATACACGGCTCTGGCCCCTCCTCAAGGAAGTTTGAGCTGTTGACCTATTTTGCCAGTGACGAATTCTCTCAGATCAGGAAAGGCACAGTGCATTTCCATGTAAAGTTTCTTCACTGGGTGACCTTCTGTTCCCAAGTGAGGACATTTTGAGCTTTCAAACATCTCTGTGAAGTGTTCTTGGCAGGACAGGATTTTTTTTTTTCTCTCTCAATTCACTAATTTATTGAACTCCTAATATGGACCCAACATTGACCTAAAAAATTTTACTTTGTTGTTAATGGAAAAGAGGGGAATATAATCATAGTTATCATCCTAGATGCTAGGCACTTCTTTACACAATTCTTTAATGTAAGTAGCACAACATCCTTAAAATAGAAATTATCCCAATTTTTACAGATGAGGAAATTAAGGATTAGCAAGATGAAGTGACTTTGTTCAGGGTCACATAAATAAACCACCTGTTGACAACTTGCTTCTCTAAGGACAGGCGATGGGCATTTGGATACCCAACCAATAAACTTCTCTGAAAAAAAGTTTTTAAAGGGTAAGTAGCTCTCTTTTTGGGATCATTCCTGCCCAAAAACCCTAGACCCTAACAGACTCTCTTGGCTGGAGGATTCTAGGATTCAGGGTTGGGTCATACTTGGGCAACTATTAAAAAATGGCAAGTGTGGTATATATATGTATACATACACACACAAAAAAATACACACTGGGATACTAATCAGCCATAAAAAAGAATGAAATAATGCCATTTGCAGCAACATGGATGGACCTAGAGATTCTCAGAGAACTAAAACAGATAAAGACAAATATGATATGAGTTTTCAGGTTAAAAAATAATATGTATGAATGTATATGTATAATATACATTATGCATACAATATGTATAAATGAAAAAATGATATGTATGAAAATGATATGTATGAAACAGAAATAGACTCTAGACACAGAAAGAAAACTTATGGTTACCAAAGGGGAAAGGGAGAGGGAAGGATAAATTAGAAGTTTGGGATTAGCAGATACATACTACTATATGTAAAACAGATAAACAATAAAGTCCTACTGTATAGCACAGAGAACTAAGTTCAGTATCTTATAATAAGTTATACTGGAAAAGAATCCGAAAAAGAATGTATATGTGTAAAACCGAATCACTTTGCTGTACACTAGAAACTAACACAACATTATAAATCAACTACACTTCAAAAACAAACAAACAAACCAAAAAAAAAAAAATAAATAAAAAGAGAGAGAGAGAGAGAAAGACGCAGAAGGAAGCAGCAGGAGCCCAAGAATAGTTATCACTCCCCAATGCCCACCGCACTTCCTATTCTTTACCTGCCACCCCCTGCCTCTCAGAATATTTCTCTCATCATACAAAGAGAGAGGGAAAAGCCAGATGCATTTATGAGGGTCCAAAACAAAAGAACATAGGAGTTTTTTGGTTTAATCTGAAAAAATAATTAAAGCTAAGACCCATCTTTGTGTGGAATTTCTTCAGCAGATTTGCAATGTCAGCCTCACCATGTTTGTTTAGACCGGGAATGTCTGAGGTGGAAGGAACCTCAGAGGTCTAACACAATGCCCTCATTTTACAGGCAAGGAAACCGCTCCAGGTAAGCTGAGCTGCATCTTGTCTTGTCTCCGGGAAATAGACTTCTCCAGGTTCCTAAGAAGCAGGCTTTTCTTGCTTGACAAAGGTTCTACTGGTCAGGGAGAAAAGTAAAATGCAGATTTCCAGATATCATTTTTCTGGACTAACCTCAACTTGAGTCAGTTCTGTTCCTACAGGTGTGAGAGGCAGGCTGCAGAGTATAACTGACTCCAATAAAGGAAGGCAACTAGGGCTGCATGCACGCATGCTAAGTCGCTTCAGTCACGTCCAACTCTTTCAGACCCTCTGAACTGTAGCCTGACAGCTCCTCTGTCCATGGGATTCTCCAGGCAAGAATACTGGAGTGAGTCGCCATGCCCTCCTCTAGGAGATCTTCCTAACCCAAGGATCGAATCAGCGTCTCTTACATCACCTGCATTGGTAGGCAGGATCTTTACCACAAGTGCAACTGGGGCTAAAGTGAAATAAATTTAGGATCCATATGAGAGAAAATTCCTGAGATTAGGAGTAACTGAACATCTGGATAGACAGACAGCTGATAATGGTAGTGGAATCTCCTTTTCTATCTGCCTGAATTGGTTCATTTGTGCTTCTTAGAGGCAAGGGAATGGATTGGGTGGCCTTTTAAGGTTGCTTCCTGTCCAAGGACTCTTATTGAGTTAAATAATATAATAAAGGTAAATCCAATCTGAAATGCTCCCCAAGCCAACGTTAACTGGAATGAAATTTTATGAGGGAATCTTCAGTTATGCTTCTAGCTTCTCATTTCTTTCCCTGACATGCAGAGGTTAGCAATGTGAAGAAGGGAGGCAACCGATGTAGCTTTTAGGGTAAGAAATGTGCTACTATCAAGGTAAAAGATGACAACAGACTCAGGACATTCCAAAAGACAGAGAAAGAAGCTTGATAGAATCGATGCAGCAACGTACTGCCCCTGAATTAAACTCTGATACGTTAGCTTTTAGTAATGGAGGAGGGGAAGAGGGATTGGTTAAAAAAAATCCAGATTTGGGAAGGTCTCCATGTTCTTTGGTATCTCAAAATTACAACAGCCCTGGCAACCACAGACAGCTCTGTACTACTGGGCAAGTCACCGCACAGCTCCTTCTAAATGGAGGAAAGGGACCCCCAGTGAGAAGCCATTAACAAAGGCCAAAGACATGCAAAACAAACAAAATAATCATGACCGAGAGAGGAGGCCAGCAGACAGTCTGGCTCTGTTCTCCCCTCTCCTGCTGCAGGCACCTCAGACAATGTAAACAGTTAATTTGTTCACCTGCAGGCTCTGGGCAAACAGAGGTCTGGTCACACCTGAGTGGATAACTCGATTACCCCTGTAATGCCAGCGTGGTAATGTACACAAATTCTATTACACGGCAAACCTTGCTTTCGGGCATTTGAAATACCAATCAGGCCAATGTCCACTCCCTTCTTTGCTTTCAATTTATTCTTGGTGTGTTGGAGCTGCACCAGAATGGCACTAAGGTGGGTGCTGAACTCGGAGTCTGGAAGAGATCACTAAAAGACTGTGATCTCAGCAGGGATTGCAGGCCTCCTGCTGTCTCAAAGAAGGTTGGATATGAATTTGGTCCCAGTTCAAAGAGGACTTGTTGTAACTGCTGGAAGCTACCTTTGATCAGTCCTGGTCTTTTTTCTAACAAGCTCTGGGATATTTCAGACTGAGACAAACATCTGGTCAAGGGAGTGACATTCACAGAATAAAGATGAATGGCAAATGATGGGTTAATAACACAATAGGTTTTCAATTTTTCTTTATGGAGTTCACCTGAGTATGTGTGCTAAGTTGCTTCAGTTGTGTCTGACTCTCTGCGACCCTATGGACTGTAGCGTGCCAGGCTCCTCTGTCCATGGGATTCTCTAGGCAAGAATACTGGAGTGGGTTGCCATGCCCTCCTCCAGATCTTCCCAATCCAGGGATCGAACCAGCGTCTCTTACATCTCCTTTACCACTAGCACCACCCTTGAAGCCCATGGAGTTCACATACTCAACAATTAAAGAGCAAACTGTGCCTCTTTCAAAAATGTACTTGTTGATATTGTCTCATGGAGGGAGAACTTTTTAAAAGTTTTTTTTCAGGGACAGAAATTTATTTCCTTAGTCCACCTGTACAGAATATGAGCAGTCTTTCTCTACAAAGATGATGCTACTGATCCCTCAAAGAGTAACCCATGAGTTCTAAATCTTCACACCAGTGATAGGTCTGAAATAATCTATTTTTTTTTTTTTGGCCCATTCTTTGGTATTCAACACCACCATTTGTGAGGTAGTTAGCTGTGGCTAGGGGCTACCTTTGTGACTGAGGAAGAGAATAAAGTTAGCCCTTGTGGATTGGATTCACTATCTTGGCCTTACAGCACTTATTCAAATCAACTGACCTAACTAGCTCTGACTCCCTCCTGCATATGTAATTATATTACAGTTTTGTTTATCTATAAATGAAATAAGGCAGCTGACCTAGCTAGAATATTTTCAAAAGTATTTTACTGTAATAAATTATGTATATGGTAATGATGTTTTAAGCATCACATAGACTCTTTAAAAAAGATCAAATTTTGATTGGCATAGTTTTGGTATTGTGCCTACTTTATTGTATTTTTTTAAATTTGGAAATTAGTTCCTGAATCTGAATTTTCAAAT
This sequence comes from Capra hircus, assembly GCF_001704415.2. Taxonomy (NCBI): domain Eukaryota; kingdom Metazoa; phylum Chordata; class Mammalia; order Artiodactyla; family Bovidae; genus Capra; species Capra hircus. Next base: position 37,970,502 of record NC_030826.1, on the reverse strand, counting down.
AAACTTTGACAATTTTAAAACAATGGAGATTTACTCTGTGTGTGAGGGGGCCATGTAATACGCACATGAAAAGTGCGCATTATATGACATGGGGTAATTCTGACTGGGTGACTACATCATCAGGAGGGAGAAAATCAACTTTTGATCCAAGCCCCACACTCTAACCCTTACCTTGCTCAGAATTCGGATGAGGTCACCTCGTTGGAAGGACAGTTCATCTGACTGGTCACCATGGCAATCCCACAGGCCCTGGTAATAACTGGCATAGTCCACTGATCAAAGAGAGGAGAAATCAAAGTTAAAAGGACCCTGTCTTTTTCTAAGGAGCCCACATTTTTGCTGCAAATGGAAACAAGGTTCTGATATTGCCCCTAGGAAACCTAAGATTCAAGGGATCTGGGATGAGATACAGCCAAACACTCAGCAAGAGCAAATGACTGTGGGAGAAGGAGGTTATTAACTAACATTAAATGTTTACAGATCATCCTTAGTCAGATGCTATTCAATAATATGATAAATATATTCATTTATTAATAAAAGAAAATCAGGCAGGTAATTTTTCACTTGGTTTATAAGTAAGCAGCACAAAGAGATTTTCTGTCAGACTTTCTTCATACGGGCTGTCTACACTATCCAGTGCTGCTTTTTATTATGCACTGAAGGAATGAGGTGTCTCCAACTTCTGCCTGTTTATAAGAAAGGCTGAGTCAGCCAGCACAGATCGGCACTGCAGCCTTAAAGGCTGGCCTCCTCTGTTACACGGGAACTTCATCCTGCACTTCCCACCCAGGTACTTACTATATGAGGTAATTACCAATAAATGTGGAAAAGAATAGCCCAGTTCTTAAGTGGAACCAAGGGGGTGTCTCATCCATTACAACTAAATTCTGGGTGGGCTGGCCCTTTTCCAGCATCTCATTTGTAGACCCTGAACATGTCTGCCAAGATTTATCTGTAAGCCCCCTGGGGAAAAGAAACCAAAGTGATCTGCATTAAAAATGAAAGCAACTGAAGACGACAAACCAAGCTTTAGAAGCAGCTGGAGAGATTTACTGGCCTCCTCAGCAAGACTAGATGGCAGTGATGCTACAGGACAGTCATTGATTCTTAACAATGAAGAATTTGTATTGATCTTCTTCTACCCGGAAAGGTTAAACACTAGAGTACAAAGTGGGAGAGGATCTGGGGATGTGAATGGCAGGAGTGCTAATGCCTCCTGGACCAGGGCTAATGTGGCAGTGCTTGCCATTCCTAGGGACACCGTGTATGAGAACTGTATGCAGAACACCCACAAAAGGTGACATTCCTGACGACAGGGGTCGGGAGTCCTGGTTCTGATCAAGCCTCAAGTGATTTGGGGGGCACCTTATTTTGCCAGTTTCCACCTTTCCCTTCATTTGTCTTGACCCTCTAGTGAGAGTGATGGTGCTAGTTGCTGACGATGGGATAGGTGGAGAGAAGTGGGCAGTGCGGGGACAGAAGCTCTGCCTATATTTGCTTTTCTCCTCCTTGTTCCTAACTTATGAGCAATTCAAAGAATAAAGGCACAGAAGAACAAGATCCTTATATGTCTCTGGGAAAGAACTTTAGTAGGAACGTTAAAGTGCACAAAACAGAGGAGAGAGAGCTATTTAGTTCAGATTCAGATATTGCAAACAGAAGTGAAAATGTTAACCATATAGAAATTCAGGGATATTTTGTTTTCACAGAAAGTGTTTATATATTCAGTAGACAACAGAGGGCAGCAAATGAGATGACTGCACTGGAAACATTCTGCCACAGAGTTATGAACATGTTTGGGAAAAAAAAAAACCATTGGGAAAAAATGCTAATTACTGAAAAGACAAGGCATATTTTGGCAGGGATATCAGTGTATGAAACAACAGAAAAATATCAGTTCCTGAAAAGTGAAAGTAGTTTTCCCAGAGGATATAATGCATTTTCAGTTGTAATGGAGTTGATTATTCATGCCAAGATTTTGGCTAAGTTTAGGAATGAAAAGTACATTGACGTCAATATGTTTCATGGATTTATATATGGTAAAGAAAATAATTTGATAAAAACAGACTTTTAAAAAACATCATTTGAGGTTTTCAAATAGGAAGACTTACAAAGTTATCTTGGCCTTTTCTGGCCTAGCAGATGGGCACTGTGGTGTATGCCCCCCACGTGCCTGGGTGTGGGCCAGCTCCCTGATATGACGGGTACCTTTTGAGTCTCTATGTACAAAGTGATTTGATATTGGATATATAAGACACCTGTGGAGAACACCAGGAAAAAGAGCTATTCTAAAAGCACAGCAGATCGTAGGGAATGGCAAAAAGCTAGGAGAAAAACAAAAACCTTCCAAGAAAAACTAAAGGTAGAAGACACTTTCAGTTCTTCATAAGCTAAAGGCCCAAAGAAGATAGAACTCAGATCCAGGAGATCGCTTAGCCTAGTCCAAGAACTGGAATCATCAGAACCATTACAATGCTGCTTTGGAAAAGAAGCAGAATGAAGGATAAAAATGGGAGGAGGCTGGACTGGCAGTCTAAACAGAGGTATCCTGGTATTAATGAAATCAGGGTGGAGGAATGCCTTAACTGGACAAGACTAGACTCTACTGAAGACTCCCAGTTTAAAACAGGTGACTGGCATTTCTGTGTATATGTGCACACAACTTCACTACATTCCCTCTTTAGCCTTCAGCAAACATGCAAGACACTGGGAATTCTGCATGGGCCATACACATGGTCCCTACCCTTAGGGCTGCCATCCAGCAGGGGCAGCACCATGAAACAAAGTCACACAACTATTCATTTATTTATGATTGTGATATATCTGCAAACGAGCATCTGAGGGTGCTGTGTATAACAGGGAATCTAACATAGTCTGAGGGATCAGGGAAGCCTTCCCTGAAGCTTTAAGTTGTAAAACAAAAACCTGATAAAATCTTGAAGAGGGGAAGAGGTAAGACCATGGAGGGCTTTATTTCTGTAGCTTGGTCCCAGGAAGAGCTACACGGCTGGGAGCCTGCTGGGCCAGGCCAGCTTCTCCCTAGGCTTGCCCAGCACTCCTATGAACAGAGGATGTGTGAGGAGACTAGGACGTCTTTAGACCAGTAAGGAATTGGGAGCCTGAGAGAAGATTGACTCTCTGGGAGGGTCTGAGGCTCCTTTAGGTTTACATTCCTTTGGCAGCAGTCTGAGATCAGAAATGGTGCAGCATTCTGACCATTTAATTAATTCAAAACATCCTCATTCTCATTTTGAGGACATTATTCCATCTAATTATTTTTTTCCAGTCTGTCCATTTGGAATGAAAAACAAAAGAATAAAGCTTAATGCCAGCATTTCTCAATGTCTTTCCAAAAAACGTAACTCTGCACTAAATAAAGCCTGGTAATTCAAAAGCAAAGCACTAATATATTCAGCATAAAACAGACAGAGGACCTAGAGCAATAATGACACCACTAATAACTAAAACAGTTATAACAATTAACAACAATTACAATGATAGAGAAGTTAATGGGTATGATCACAGCATTTAAATTGCTAGCAGAGCTGAGGAGGACTTTTACTAGAGGGAAAAAAAGGGGCAGCATCTTATTTTTTTTTTAATCCCACGTAAGAGAAGCTATGCCCCCAAGCAGGCAAAATGTCCTAGAAGAATAGAAGCAGAGCAAGTTAAAAATATATTGTTTTTCTCTCTTTTCTAGGTATTTATTGCAAAGCATTTGTCATTCCACACCAGGTCTTTACAACCAGTGATAGTGTCATTTCTCTAGTAACAGAGGCCAAGTTGGTGCTACTATTGACAGAGTCGATATTCGAAAATGAGTCACCATGGTGTGGAGAGTTCTAAGGTGAAAGGAGCAGACACGGTTCTGCCTGCCCCGCTCATTAGGGACAACAGAGCTTGACCATGCTCTTTCCAGAGTTCACATGTCACTTTGGGTTTCTGTTTGAGGGATATTGGGTAGCTCCAGAATTCAAGCTGTGACCAAGGAAAAGAGGTTAAAGGCAAGCCAGCATGTTGTTTACACTTTCTTGATAAGCAAAAGGACTGTGCCAATGTCGCCCTGGGTATAATTACTTAATAGATTATGGAAAACAGAGACAAAAGGAGAAGACAGATAAAGCCAGTTCTTGCTAAAGCATGAGAAAAGGATAAAGAAGGCCAAAGCAGTGGCCTGTTGGAAGGGACTTGAAATGTTCTCTAGACCAGCCCATAAAGGCCACTGTGTACATACAGTCCATTAAGCAGACTCAGTCTCATAACTTATTAGCTATTTCAGAAAGAAAGACATAGAAAAATTTGCCAAGCTCTACTGACTATGATACCAGAACAGGAAAAACCACTAAACAATACTATTTGCTTTTTTCATAGCTTTTTATTTATTTATTTATTTATTTATTTTTCATAGCTTTTTAGTCTTTGAGTTTTGAAATTATTGGGCTTCTCTGGTGGCTCAGATGGTACAAAATCTGCCTGCAATGCAGGAGACCCAGGTTTGATTCCTGGTTCAGGAAGATGCCCTGGAGAAGGGAATGGCAACCCATTCTAGTATTCTTGCCTGGAGAATTCCATGGACAGAGCTTGGAGAGCTACAGTTCACAGGGTCACAAAGAGTCAGGCACAACTGAGTGACTAAGGCTTTCAGTTTTGAAATTATTATGGTTCTTAATGTTATTAAGCATGATCTTGAAGCCAAGCACATTCACAGATTCTAATTTTCATCTTGTGCATTCCTTTTATTGGGCCAAAATTATAGTTGGGTAATTATCCACTCATGTTTGGTCTTGGAAAACAGGTTTCAAAAAGTATTAACAAGAGCTGCAAATACCTCTGTGGATTCCCTCTGTTTCTTTTATGTAATAATTTACTCCATTGGCGGCCACTAAAGTGGAAAAAATACCTCAGAAATGGAAAGCTCATCAGCAATCATATTTCTGCAGAAATGACTGAACATGGTCTCCTCCTTGGCTGAGTTTGGCCATAACTTCAGAGCAAAAATAACCTGTTTCAAGATCTTCTTTGGTCAGAGGTTTGACATTTATAAGGATGATTCATGCCTCCAGCCCTGCTTTTGATCTGACATGGCATAGCCAAGCAAATGGCCAGCTGTTTTCATACAAACAGCAGAGAATGAGTTTTACTTTTGGCTACCTGGACATGCCTTCTCATGACAGAGAATGGAGATAAGCTATCATCGCCAAAGATACTTAGTGTTAGACCGTTAGGCTGATGGGTTAGAATTTAGTGAAAATCTGAGGTGTTGAAGAGTCACTCATTAGAATAACCCTGTTACTAACAGTCAAGCTGTAAACTGAGCTCTTTATAGATTGAACAATCAATACTACAAGCCTGTGATAGATTTTCTAGGTAACAGAATAAAATAAAAGAAATTACATCTTACAGGGTCATTAACACCCAATCAGGATAAACTGAATTCTTCTTTTCTCTCTCTTCTGATAAGATCTTAGTTGGGCTTTAAAAATGTTAGCAATTCCATCAGGGAAAAAGCACAGCATTCCAGGGAAAGGATCCCTGAAATAGTGAAGAAAAGCAAGTAGATTTTAAAGGTAATCCTGGTAGCCATGGTATCATTTAGGAGAAAATACTTTTCCCCCTCAAAGGGCATGTGACACCTGACTTGCCCAAGTGAACCAAACTTGTGTAGCTTGCCTATTATAGAAGAATTTACACTGTCCTGGAGCTCTTGCCTTTTATATGTCTACCCTTCCCTCAAACCTCTATATTTTATTGTTTTAAAGCTAAGTAATGACACTTGGGATGTTACATATTTGTTGCCATTTCTATAGCTCCTTTGTAGGAAAGCCATCATATAAATTCGTAAATAAATAAGTAAATATAATAATAATAAAAATTCTTGCCTCAGATTCTGCAGAGAGAGGGAAAAGTTCTCTTTTTTGCTTTTTAATCCCTAAGTCACCAATCATAACTGGTGGGAAGTATAAACCATAGAAATGTATTTAGAGCTCACTGCCCTTTAACAACACCTATTTTGGAGGCAGAAAGCTTGAGGAACAAAAGTTGTTTTTTTTTTAAAGAAGTATTTGGATTATAGCTGTTGGAACAGTTAAGAGACAAATCTCTCCTCACTCTTCAGACTGAACCTTAAAAAGAGGAGTAGAGGGAGAAATGAGATGGGGGAGAAGTCTGAAACTGAATTTTAGGCTTTTGCCAGAAGGCTGCTGCTTCCTGAAGGGAGTTTAATATAAAGTTGACCGCAAGAAGCTTCTAGTTACTCCATCCAAGCTGTCCACACGAAGTGCTTCTTTCCTGCACCAGTGAGGGAAGTTGGTTGAGAAAAGGCATATGTGGGATATGGGTTGGTAAAGAAACAGACTTTTGTTGTTGTTGGAATTCTGTACAGCAAGCAGAACAGTAAAAAAAAAAAAAAATTTCACAGTGGACTTAATCACAAGCGCTAACAGTCATGAGGTCCTTGCTTGAAACTACACTAACATTCCTGTCATACTTGCTTCACTTCTCTTTGGCTTTGGCTCGTGACTTCTGGTCCTGCCTCTTTGCTGTTTTTTCTCTCATTTGGAGAAGCTGGGTCCTTCACCAAACCTGTTACATATTCACTTCCAATGGATAATTCACCCAGGAAGTGGGCTTTGCTGAATGGATTAGGAAGAGAAGAAAAGGCACGAGGAAACAGAGAAAGAGGAGAATGGGAAAAGGCGGAGAGACCAGAGAAACAGGAGGGGAAAAGGACAGAAAGAGGGAAAGAATCCCTAGGCTTAAGACTTCCTTGGGATCTCAAAGAAAAAGTCAGCCAGTATCTAAATCAGTCACTTCCAGGCTCTGCTGATGGCATGAACGTCCTTGAGGTGGCCTGTACATCATATATTCCTTTACAGACAATGATAGACTAGGACCTTGGTCGACTTGAGGGGGCTTTAGAGGGGCATCTGACCTTAGAAAGGATGGGCTGACTAACAGACTGAAGCATGGTTAACAGTCTGGGATGAATAAGATGCAATTTTGTATTCAACAAACCTGTTACATATTCATTTCCAAATGTGCCTGGAATCAAACCAGGCCATCAGAAGTCAGCATCACCAAGCAATTCTATCCTTCACCCCACGCTCACTTTTCAGATCTGACACATTTCCATTCCCCTCTGAACTTGCAATCTCCGGGCCTCTCAGACAGGAGACATTTCCATTCTTTCCATTCTCAATCCTCCGATCTTTCAGAGATGAGGCAATTCTATTTTCACTGTACTGATTTAAGAAATACTGATAGGGAAAAATAAATATCTGGGTCGGCTTCTCACCCTCTTTAGGATAAATCTTAGCCGTTCTGGGAACATTAATTAGAGTGAATGGGTGGCTACTTTTAAGGTTGAGCTATTTCCCTGTCTAGTCATCTTATTCGGGGCTGTTGAGGTCAACACACCAGTACCCTCTTAGTTAGCAAGTCCAGTAATGTCTGTAGTCAGAGAACGGTGCTTTCTCTGGTGGGAAGCCTGAATATCCTACCCAGCTCTGTACGTTTTTGAAGCTCTCATACCTCCTTTTTGTTGAGTGCCACTCTCATCCTCTTCTAGATCACGCTCTTCATCTGTGGGGATAAACACGATCAGCATTAGCAATTAGTGGTCAACAGTCTGTTATTTGCACTGATGGGTCTTCTTTCTCTGAGCTCAACACACCCTCTTCTTTAAGGCAATAATTACCGTATTCTTTTTTAAGTTTATTTATCTTTTATTTAAGGATAATTTCTTTACAGAATTTTGTCTCAAACCTCAACATGAAGCTGCCATAGGTATACATATAGCCCCTCCCTTTTGAACCTCCCTCCCATATCCCTCCCCTCTAGGTTGATACAGAGCTCCGCTGGAGTTTCCTGAGCCATACAGCAAATTCCCGTTGGCTCTCTATTTTACATGTGAGAATGTAAGTTTCCATGTTACTTTTCCCACCCTCTCCTCATGTCCATAACTCTATTCTCTATGTCTGTTTCTCCACTGTTGCCCTGTAAATAAATTCTTCAGTACCATTTTTCTAGATTCCATATATATGCGTTAGAATACGACGTCTTTCTCTTTCTGACTTACTTCACTTTGTATAATAGGTTCTAGGTTCATCCACCTCATTAGAACTGACTCAAATGCATTCCATTTTATGGCTGAGTGATAGTCCATTGTGTATATATACCACAGCTTCTTTATCCATTCATTTGCCAATGGACATCTAGGCTGCTTCCATGTTCTAGCTATTGTAAATAGTGCTGCAGTGAACAATGGGATACATGTGTCTTTTTCAATTTTGGTTTCCTCAGGATATATGCCTCCATATTCTTTTTAGAAAAATCATTTCTCACCTTCAAAGTGGCCTTCTCTCCTCTCTGTTCATTCATTCACAAACATTCTTAAGCGCTTACTATATGCAAGCCATTGCCCCAGGGGCTGGAGGTGTGGCGCCGGACAGGACTGGTCAGGCTCCTGCCCTTGTGAAGCTTCCAATCCCCTGAGTTATTTAGGTGCCTATCATTAGGATCCCAATCCTCTTTCTCAGACCCTGTTTCTCCTTCCCTTTGAGAATTCTCTTCAAAATGTGTTATCTCCATGTAAGCATTCAGAGCTTGTGTATGTGAAGCTAAGCACATGTTTAAACCCTCTGTGATTAATTAATCCTTAATGTATCAAACTGTCTTCAGTTGTTACAGAAGCTGGTCATATGCACAATTTCATGTTCTTGGTACTTGGAGCTTGTAGTTATCTTTTTACTGTTGTTATTCAGGCTGCCTCGTTCATGAGTGTGAGCTCCTGAGGGCGGTTGGAGTGAATGGCGGGTACACAGTGAATCCTAAGTCACTGCCATTGTCTCACTCCATCCAAGTGTTTATATAGCCAAAGTCACAACGTGATTTCTTACCTTCCTTAGCCTGTTTCCTCCCAGACTTTGTACTACCTGATAACATGAGAATTAGATCCTTACCAAGAAAGCCTGAGTACCAGAACCACATTAAGCTGTTTTATATGGGGGGTAAAATGCACAGAAATATACTTGCTAGTCTCCTTTTCATCACTACCACACACACACAGAAACACACACACACACACAAACATTCAGAGAATGAATGGGGCATAAAAAGCAACATTTTGAGGGTTGAACACTCAGTTTCTTCTGGCCACATATACTTTCCTTTCTCTTTGTGAATCTGAGGGCACTTACCTGTCTTGATCCCCATAGTTATACCTTTAAATGGAACTTTTGAGGTGACGGCCCAGGACAGCCTCCTCTTTAAATACAAGGTTTACAGGGCAACATGAGTTACAGTATGTCAGACTGGGAGAAGTAAACTCTAAGCTCATAACTATGAAGAACCAGCATAAGAGTATGTAACACACTACAGGACATTAAAGAATTACAATTAATTTCACATACAAAATGAAATAGTTCCCCTGCAAAAATTTAAATTAATATTGTTATTGGGATTGATACTTTGGGAAATAAGTCACATGTTACTAACATTTAACTAGGTATATAACATATATATATATAACATAAGCCTGCTCTCAAGGTCGTATGGGAGAAGGGCTCAACTCTCCTAATCTCTGTGTACGACACTGCGGCAGAGAATTTCCTACTCACTGCCTGTAGTGCTACCCCACCTCTCCATGAGGAATAAGGATGTGAGATAATGGAGGAGTGAGATCAAATATCGGAAATAGATCGCACTGAAATCAATCACATTTAACATCATTCTCTGCACATGGTCTTCTTGTTATTACCTGCATTTCCTTCCTTTCTCTGCCATGATGCTTTTTCTTTTTGATGTGGGACCAATTTCGCAGGACTGAAAACATTCAAAGAAGAGTTGGTATGTGCTCAGTTTTAGAGATACCCAATAGTTTGGACAGAGAACAGCTCTTTTGCTGATATCAGACAACTTAATCACAAAGACCAGTAATTCGCTGTGCTGAGGCACTTCTGCAGAGAGGGTTTATTCTACCTCTGCTGTCTGTGCGCAGATGTCTCTTCCTCCCAATTCTAATCAATGTAAATTGGGTCAGATCTCCGCTGTGAATTACAAATTGGATCCGAAGTTGGAGGGTCACTGTGCCTGCTACTCCACCCCCTTCCCACCACCATTAGATGGGAAGCTACACCAAAGATCTTTTCTAAATAAATCAGACTTTATTGTAAAACTCGGCCACTGACGAGACATAACCTCATTAGCATTGATTTTAAAATAAATTATTGAAAGTGGCTTGCCTGCTCTTTGCATTTGTAAAATAGGAGAATGTAAATGTATTTGCAATGATAAAAATGAAAACTAAAACTTGATTCCTTTATCCTTTCAGGCAACATCACTTAAACCAGTCATGATACAAAAATGGAAAAAAAAAACAACTCTGCTTTATGCAGTTCAATTATAGAACAGATACTCTGATTTCCATTGGGCCTGTAGAGTCACCTAGAAAGAAAGCAGAATGTTGGCCACAGGTCTTACATATCATTCATCAACGTTACTAAGCGCTATGGTGGTGCATGCGAACCAGGATGCTCCAATCCCTATGTCTATCTAAGTCTGTCCTTCCCAGGTGGCTAAAAGTAGGCCTCAGAGTAGGAGCCCAGCCACTGAAGTGAGAGGTTGGGCGCTGTGTCTCTGCGGATTTTGAGGGAGTAAGTATGGGGACCATCACCTGGTGAAGGCAAGTGCCCTCCCTCCACAGCTAGATGTGTCCTGTCAGCATTGTCCCAGAGTAAAAAGTGAAAGTAAAGTGTCAGTCGCTCAGTTGTGTCTGATTCTTTGAGACCCCATGGACTGTAGCCTGCCACCCTTGCCGGGATTGTCCAGGCAATAATACTGGAGTGGGTAGCCACTCCCTCCTCCACGGGATCTTCCTGACTTGGGTCTCCTGCATTGGCAGGTGGTTTCTTTACTGTCTGAACCACCAGGGAAGCCCCCAGCTTCAGAGGGCACCACACAAATAGCTGAAGGGTTAGTTGCGCAGTCGCGTCTGACTCTTTACAACCCCATGGACTATAGCCCACCAGGTTCCTCTGTTCAAGGGATTTTCCAGGCAAGAATACTGGAGTGGGTTGCCATTCCCTTCTCCAGGGGATCTTCCTGACGCAGGAATCGAATCCAAGTCTTCCGCATTGCAGGCAGAGTCTTTACTGTCTGAGCTACCAGGAAAGCTGAGGCGTACAATTTATCTCAGCTCCGTCCGTGAAGTCAAACTGATATCTTTCAAACTCCAAAGTCAAGAAGACTGATTATATGGCAACACGCAAAAAAAAAAAAACTGCTCACAAAAGGGGGTTAGACAGCCAAATTTCTTTCTTTTTTTTTTTTATCTGTAAGGTGAGGCTTTAATTTTAAAAAGATTATTTTGAAAAAAACTTTTTAGGCTAAAGAACTTGTTGAATTTCTGTATAAGAATATTATTAGGCTTTTTAGCATGACATCTACTAAAATACATCTTCATTTAAGGAGGAATTAAAATTTATGTGCTGCTCAACTTTAAACAGTAATAGATTATAATGGTTCTTGCTCCTAACAGCGCATATGGGAACCCAACCTTACACAGGCTTTAAACAAATTAACCTCTAAAGATTACTGTCCACTTATTACATTAAATGCTCTACTTGATTCCCAAATATTTCATTTCAATTGGGAAAACAGTTGAGGAAGATTCTGTTAACTGTGCGAATGTGTAAGAGAACCATGGGGTATCACAAATGAGCATCTCCAGTATCCAGAGAGTTGATTTCAATCAACACTTTTGGCACAATGTCAGGGACACTAATGAGAGGCTGAGAGGAACAGGACACTGACTCCACTGTGGGGACCCCAAGAGAAGCCAGCTTGCTATGACACCTAGCTCCTTTTTGAAGTGCTGCTCTGACATCAGTTGAACTGGGAATAAAATTTTTAAAATGACTAGATAAGAAAGAGGGAGGTCACTTCTCTCAAGTAAAGCAAAGTGATAGAAGCTTTAAAAATGCTGAATGTATCAATGTGTAACCAGATGTCAAGGTGCTCTGGTGACAGATGTAGCAGAAATGCAGATAACCTCGAAGTGCAAAGGGAACAGGCGAAAAATGGAAACAGAAACCACTCCACAGAATGCATAGATATGTTATAAATCCATGGATGCTACAGCACCTCTTCAAATAACATGGCAAATAGGAGCATGATGCTAATAGCACATTTAATTCTCTGTTGTATAGCTGGTAATCTCAACTGTTACCTCAAAATATTTGCATCCTATCTCCGTGGTAGGATCTTGAGTACTAGATATTAAACTCAATTTTTGCTAACTGCAACACTTGGAATACACTGAATTTAATTTCAAAAATCATAATTGAGCACCTACTAATTGGAGGAGCAAAACCTAAATACAAATCCCTGGGGTAAAGGCTGCAGCAGAGCTCAGTTCCAGCTGAGTCTCTGGGAGGCTGTCACTGAGGAGACTCAGTGGGTCCCCTTTCACAGACTGGGGGCAGGGATTCAAAGTAAAAGAAAATGCACGGTTCCAGTTTTGGTGCTGGTCAAAAGCAGGTTTGTCTGGAGCCAGGGGTGCACAAGGCCACGGGGAAGAAAAGGCCAAGAAGGGGCCCGACGGTAGCTTTGATTCTTTGATGCGCCCCTCATGGAGCCCTGCTTTTCCATGAAATTGGAACTTGTTTCTTCACAAACTTTGTACTTTTGGTGTCTGCTTTTCTTCTTTCCTTAGACTTCTTGCTACCATCATTCCCCCTTTATGTGGGTCTGGACAATTGTATGGGGGAAAAATAATTCCACAGAATGGTTTCCATTTGTCTCAAATGAAAAAAAAACAAAAAACCAGTTATCTGCTTTATCATAAAGTGATCTGGTTTCTGAGTCTATAATGACCCTCCAGGGCAGTGCAGGCAGCCTCAGAATGTGCACACATTCCCAGGGAAGGCGCTTTGTCTTTCCATGTGCTCTCCTGAAATCTCTCTAGACAACATGGCCAGATTCTGTTGCTACTGCAGCTGCTGCAAGGCCTCAGTTACAGCTCTTCAGTGGTCTCAGGTGCCTTGCTGGCTTCCAGGCTTGAGGCCCCAAAGAGAAACCTGATAAACAACTGTCCTTTTGTGGAATCTGGAATCATGAAACTGGGCCTGTGCTAGGCTGCAAAATAATTTGGGGGAGGGGTGAAAGAGGGTTCAGAAAAGCCTTCCATTTTTTACATATTGCTTTAGTATTTCTTTGTTGGTAGTTCCCTACAGTTTAATCTACTGCAAATGAGATCTTTAAAATCAAGGGCTCCCATATTCTTAACATGGATATTCAGAAATCCCAGTAGATAACAATCCTGAAACCATATTATCTAGGACTCACATTGTGGTCTTGGCTGAAAACCTCGAGTGCTCTGGTTTTCCCTCAAGGGAAGGAGAGTGCTAGCCATGTAGCAAATGCTAATTATCCCATGATTAATGTGATGTAGTGCATTTAATTTGATGATCCATACACTATTTTGATTAGGAAAAAACATTTTTGTATTGACTTGGTATACGTTACAGGCACTTTTCTTTCAAAACTAGGAAGTCCATTAAAATTATATTCTGGAAGGAGATCTCACTTACACAGCCTTCCCCATAGAGACAGTGAGGCTGGTGTAGGCCCCATCTCAAAGAAGAAGGAGAAGCAGAATTGACGGGCTAAATCTCCTCTACAAAGCACATTTAACTGTTACTGTGAGACATGTCTTAGAGGCCCAAGTCATTTGATTATTGATGAGTGTGCAATATTAGCACAATCCCACCTTACTGTCAACTGTCCCTCCACCCAGCACCTGTCTTCGCAGTAAAAATGGGCCTGAGCAGAAGGTGTGAGCCACTTTCCATCTGCTCAGGATTTTCAGTTTCACCTGCTTCACACGTATCACTGAAAATGTCCAACCGGACTGTTTTAGGTCTGGTTGGCAGAGATGGGGAATGAGCCAATTCCCAGGATTCTTCAAAGAGGCAACACTTTCTGTTTAAATGCCACCGAATGGAGAACAGCCAGCATTTACTGAACACTGCCTTTATGCCAGGGCTCTCAGTGCTTTATGCATTCTGTTCCAGGCTGCTCATGCATCCTTTGTGACAGCTACTACTGTTATTCCCATTTTACAGCTGGCAAAACCACCCCTGAGAAACAGGGCAGATAACTTGCTAAAGGTCTCACAGCTGGCAGATGGCAGAGCAGGTCCATCCTGACCCAGAGCCAGCACTGTTACTGTGACATCATGCTGTGTCTCACATGTCACTGCTCAGGGGGTGGTCTTCTGAGATGAGTGTCAGGCTCCCTCACATCTTCCCTCAGTTCCTCCAAGACAGGGAGGGTGGCACAGGCAAAACTAACCACAATTCCAGAAGCAACAAGCTGAGTAGCATGGACAGGAGGCTGGCTGATGGAGACTTGCGTCGGAAATAACTGCATCATAGTGAAATGCCAATAGATCCCAACTTCAATGCAGTCTCTAAAAACTGTGATGGATAGAAGCTTTGGGGAAAGAACCTGTTGGCTGGGAACAGCCCTGTCCTTTAGAAAATAAACCAGCAAGTTGGCTGCTTTTGCCCTAACCTGGAAAGAGACCCTGGTTTTCCTGTGATGTGGCCTTCCTCACTTCTGAGGGGCAGTTGTTGTAAGCACAGGGTAAGTGGCTTTCCTCAAGAAAGTAGACCAGTCTCCATGTCCTTGGAGTCCACTCCAATATCCAAACTGGCATGAGCTTTGGCACACTGGGCAGTGCCATAATGGCTGAGGGTAGGGTTTTAAGAGGCCTGGGAAGGATGGTTGCTAAGAAACCAGTCACACATTCAGTAACCCACCTGGGGTTAGGTTTTATTTTCTGAGGCATCGTTCCCTTTACTCTCCTTTTCTCTGTGTGTCTGAGCATCAGCTGCCTTCTCCCTGTTCCTTTGAGAAGTAAACACGGGCACTAGCAACCCTTCTTTGCTCCGCAGAAGGCTGAGTGGCTCTGTGAGGTTTTCCCAGAACACTCTTACACAGCTGTGACCTCAAGTGGAGTGTCACCTGGATATCTCCCCCAGCCTGGACAGCAGCAAGTAGAATGGGAGCTTATCAGGAACCTCTGGCCAAGTTGGGGAGTACATCTCCTTTTAGGGGTTGTTGTGATTTAGATCCATTTCCGCACCCTGCTGTTGCAATGGAGCAGACTGTGAAAGGGAAGATTCTCAGAGGAGCTGTGTTTTAATGTAGCAATTTGATTCAATTTTCCACTCTATAAAATTACCCATCACTGCTCGTTGCTTTCTAACAGACACCTTCACTCTTAATTTAACAATCCTATCGAATTCTGCCAGGGAAATTGGAAAAATTTATCACCTGTGAAATTTTATTTTCCTTTGGTTGTATCTGTTTTTGTAAAACTTCATTAACGACGATGACTTGCTGAGGAAATTATCATTTTTTTTTTTAACTTCAGACACAAGAAATGGCTCGACCTCAACCAAGATATCATTTGCATAATAAAACACAACAAAAAGGCTGGGGAAGTTGGCGACTGGCAGAGGCTGGAAGTGCTGGGAGAAGAAGCAGGCTCTTCTTGTCGTGGGTTGGTGACTGAGTGCGTGAGGTCCCAGTCAGGAGGAAATGTACAGCTACAGCCCTGCAACTCAGGAAGCAATGACGTAGCTTCTCCCCAAGGGAGAGATGAACGCGGTGTTGACAGGGTTGAACCCTTCTTAGGAAGGCTTGAAATGTCAGTTGCTTACTGACAATATTTTTAGCAACCAGCCCTGACTTCAGGGGCCTGAGTGTTAGGTTCACCTCAGCTCCTAGGTTCATCTGGGATTGAGGTTTAAATTGCTATAAATTTAGACTTAACTTGGATTTCTCAGCAGAGCACTGAACTCCTGGCAAATTTCCACAGGAGCGATCTTTCTGAATGGACTTGGAGATTCAGCGTTCTGTGGTCTAACTACCTCACCATTAAAAGGCTCAGGCTTCATTTTTTGCACAGTCTGACCCCCACTGGGCTCTGCACTGTTCAGCAGCTGCTATTACCCACACATGAAGTGGCTGGGCAGGAGCAGGGATGACTACACAGTTTTTGAGATGCTGGTTATCATGCCTTCGGAAAAAAAAGAAATACGTACAGTAGACCTGGGGTAATGGTGGGCAGAGGACGCATGTTAGGTCTATTAGCAAGAGATGGGATTTGATTCATGGTGTATCTGGACTAGGCAAAGGTGAACTGTGCTCTGTCAAGGCTTTACTGTGTTACTGAAAAGGCTTGTCAGCGTTTATATTTCTGCAGTCTTTTCATATCCTTCATCATTTGAGGTGACTTTCCATTATCTTCACAATTACACAGAAAAGAAGTTCAAACTAGAGAGTTTTGATGAAACTCGCGGTGAACCTATGAGAACGAGCATGAGTATTCTTGACTCTTGAATCTGTTGATGTTTGTAATAAATTACTTCATGTGCAGAGATAAAAGAAACTCCCCACCCCCATCAACTCATCTTGCTCCCAGGGCAGGGCTTCTGTGCTGGGAATCACGGAAGCTTCCCTATAGTGCCTCCTTCAGAGGTTTGGCTTCCTCTGGAGCTGTCCAAGTTGTATTCTTCCACCAGGTCTAGAGTTTCTAAACCAGAGGAAGGTAGTTAGAAGACGAAATGTCTCACCTGGTAAGATTTCATAAATATCTTCTTCTTTCTCCTCCATAGCCTCTTTGAGCCCCACGCTACCAGGCAAGATAACGGGTCTGCTTTGGGAACCAGAATTCGAGGAGTCAAAACCATCGATATCATCGTACATCTCTTCTTCTTCCTCTTTCTCCTCTTCTTCCTCCTCCTCTTCCTCCTCTTCATATGGAATGGTTAAGGAGCTCAGGTCTGTCGGGGCAGAGATGAGAATGAATCAAGATAGGGTGAAAAGGAAAAGGATAAGGCAGGGAAGGAAAGAGGGAGAAGGAGGAGGAGGGATGAGAATAAAACATGTCAAAAGAAAATGAAACACCAGGTTAAGTGCTGTTATTTCTAATGTGGGACTTGGTGGCAGGAAATCTACAGAAAAGGCCAGACTAGCACTGCATCAGGTTTAAACCATCAACATAAATCCTTCCTTGCAATAAAACTTGATCAGGATGAAGCAGCCCTGAAAAGTATGGGTGTGTGAGAGCACACGAGGTGAAGGGAAGAGAATAGGCCAGAAGAGGAAATGCTAGCGTGCTTCGCGCTGCTTGTCAAATGGAAAACTGGGAGGTTGAGTGATGGCCTAGGTTCTCCAGGGCACACGGAGCCTGGGAACTATGGTGGCTTCCATAGGATACCTGAGCTGTCAGGAGCTCATTCATCTCCCCCAGGGTCTCACTGCAGAATTTCAGCGAGGTTTGCTTGTAAAGAGAAAAGCGGACAAAAGTGGAGAGGAAGAGAAAGTGGGAGGTGGAAAAATATAACAGTAATATAGGACCAGATGGAATGGCTGAGTGATGTGGTTTCCATGTCCTTTTGCAACTGTACAGTCTGGCTGACCTTAAAATGGGTCACCACATAGAGGATGTTGAGCCATTACAGCACGGGGGAGCACAGGGCAGGAGAGGGAGATTGCTTTCTTATTTTAATGGGGAACTGGGAAGGTTCATTCTCTGAGGCGCAGTGTAGTGCTCTCTGAAACCCTGCTGAGGGGCCTCTGCAGGATGGGCGAGAGCAAGCAGGGTGCTCTGGGGAAGAAAGAATAGAGAGACATCCGATGCTCATTTCGAAATGCAGTAAAACTGCTTGGCTTGATTAGGCTTTTAATAAAGACTTTGCAACTATTTTCATCTGAATTCTGGTGCCACCTCATATGAGGAAGGGATCAAAGACACATCTGTGGCTTAAACCATATGTTATTATTTTGTTTGTTTTAAAATAAAATGGAATGAATAATTTCTTCAATGTGGGATTCTGAAAGTACCACAGGGTACAGCTCAATAAAGCTGCTTGGAGTTTTATTGAGGTTTACACACTTAGGGGTATATTACACGCATAAATCCAAGGCACCTAGATGAGAGCGTACCCTGTAGTCTCACCATCAATGTTCATGTTTGCCTAGTTCTAGTCTATTATACGTGATGCTCTTGGTAGTTGCAATAGTTTGTTCCTGTGATAGTAAAGGCATAAACTGAGTAAAAGAGGCAATTGTAATTAAAGCTCTGGTGCTTCCTTCTTTTTTATCCACAATAAAATCTTATAGCAGAATTAAAAAAAACTAGATGAAAAGGCTTGGTGTTTTTAGGTTGATGTTCTTCTCACTAGGTCTTGGGTCACGTATGAAGTTGGTGCTTCTGCCTTTCTGCAGAGGCAGGGTCCTGCCATGAGGTATGTGTACCATCAAGAGGGTTATCAGTGTCAGGCGATAGACTCAAGGCTGGCTGCTCCTACCTGCCGGGCCCCTCCCAGACAAGGCTGCCTGGGCCCTGTCACTGCTGTGCCTACAGGATGGCCAGCAGAGGGTACTCTAAGAGCAGTCATTTAACATCTTCAGGCAGGACTCTTCCCAGTCAAAGCAAAGAGCATTTGATTGTGGTTTGGGAAACAGCAATTTGTTTTTTGTGTCCAACGTTCTTAAAGGCCACCTAGATGAGTTTATATTTCTACTTGACTAAAACTGGAAGATTTTGAACCTAAACCACATCTAGATGACTTTGGTATCATGTATTTCCTTTCCAGAATATAAGGGGTTACCAGATACTGAATTGAGCTGAGCTGGTTTTTAGTATCTCTTTTCTGGTGATTATAAATATTACAGACCTGCCTGTAGGTAGGTGGAAAAGCTAGAATGATACTAGAGGTCACCTCCAGGTTGATGGTTTCTTTTCCTTCTGAATCACACATGGTACTATTTGTTGTTATGTGAAAGATATGATAGGGAGAATGGGCAGATAAAAATATATTGAAGTCCATGGATTATATTTATACAATACAACTTGAATTGAAAACAGACTGAAATACTGTTTCTGTAATAACGATACTTACCTTTTAACAAGAAACCTATTTGATCCACCCAGTCTCTGGCTTCAGCTGGACTAGAAGCTGTAAACTAGAGAAAAATTAGTGCATTAGTTTATCACTTTCACTAAAATTTCTGTGAATCCTTTAGGGAGGCTCAAGGGGAGGAATCTTGTGAGCTGAACTGCAGAGTCAAGTAGAAGGCTCAGAATTCTCATTAATTCTCAGATTCCTGAGAATTAAAATTTAGAAAAAAGATCAAAATCCCACTCAAAGTGGTTTTTCTCCTTCAGTAACTTTGCATACCCAAAGTTGACAGCTGGATTTGAATCCTGAATTCATGTTCATGTGCATTCATTCATTTGATTACCCATTCATTCATCAGGCATTTATTGAGAACAGTTTACAGAGAAAAAGGCAAACCCAAATTCCTGACTTCAGATCAACGTGTCAGTTTTGGAGACAGCACACACACTTGACAAGGGAACACTACAAAGTAAGTGCATCTGAAAACAGCTGGATGTTGAGAAAAGACAGGGAGCACTTATCATCACCTATGGTAAGCCAGGGAGGCTTGTTAAAGTAATACTCTTTGGGTTGAATTTTTAAAGAGAGTTGGTGGAAACTGGTGGAGGGAGCTGAACATTTCAGGTAGGGAGAACCAGCCGCCAAAGATTAGAAATGAGACCATCAAGTATAGGGAAGGTAGGCAGATCAGCTTGACTGGAGAACAGTTAACAGATGAAGCTGGAGAGCTGAGGGTCAAAGAATTGATGAAAAGGCTTTGAGTATTAGGAATTCAGATTTCAAGTGCACGCAATACAGATGAAGCCACTGTAAATTCTAGCAAAAGGAGGGGGAGATTCTTTCACTTGTTGTGAGTAGGACAGACTGAAATAGGGAGAAATTAGAGACAGATCAACTAGAAGGCTACTTAACTAGTCCTCTGAAGGAAGTGATAGGGACTTAACTATTGCGATGGCTGTAGAAATAAATCAGAAGGGAAAGATCCAAAGGATATTGTAGAGGAAGAAGCCACAGACTATGGTAATGACTTGGATTCAATGGGCCAAAGAAAAGAAGTAAACAAACTCTACATCCTGATTCACAAAACAGGTCATCAGGCTTTCGTAATTTCTTATTTTAAATGAATCAACTTGAAATGACTGTTCCTGAAAAACATTTTTATTATCTGGTCATTAGGGTAAGATAAAAACATGTGCTGTACAAGAAACTTAGATTCCTGCTTAAAACTTATTAATAAATACTGTCATTCTTGATTTCTTAAAAACACTTGTCTATACAAATGACTAGGGAAATTGTTTTAGACTTACATAAATTTTTATCTGGGCCTTGCAAATCAGAACTTAATAATAAAAATAGGTCTATAAAAAATTCCATAGAAAAGTTTGGTTTAAATTGAAAAATTTCTTCTGAAATTACATAATTAAAACCTAGGTCAGTTTTACAAAATAAGGGTGAGGATACTGTAGAAACAGGAAAGGATGAGTGCTGAGAAAGACTTGAAGGGTCAAAGGGTTACGTAAGCGGTTAATATTAACCTTAGCATGGCTTTTCTCTTTTTCTTAAGTTAGCTAAAGTTTTTCTAAATTGTTTTAGTACAACTGTGATAAAAGTAGCCAACAAGGAGGAAAGAATATGTGTATACACCCACAAATTATGTGAATTCAATGTAAAAGTATATTTTTGGTGAAAAATCACTATATTCCCATATTCAGACTTTTTTTGGCCTTTTAAATTTTATAATGCATTACCTATGATATCAAATATATAAAAATGAACACAGTGAAGACTGTCTCTCTCACCCCCACTCAAGTCCTCTAGTTCCTCAGTAGTCACTCTTATTACTCAGTACTCATTGCTTCTAGTATCTTAGAAATCTTAGAAATATGCAGTGCACCTATACACAGGAAGATTATTTTGGATAGTAAGATGAATATGCAAAAATGAATTATTTCTTCACTCTACAGTCAGATTTCTCTTTTTCTGGATTTCATAAAAGGAAGTGAAGATAATCAGTTGAAAAAGAAAGCGAATGGAAATTAAAGCCATGGAATTAGAGACTGAATAAAGAATTGGGTTGTGTGCTGCAATAGACAAGACTTTCACCTGCAGAATGAGACCGAGAAGGGAAGGGATAAAGAGACGGAAGCCTGGCAAAGGCAGCATCTAGGATGGATGGATGAATGTGGCAACAGCAGGGTGGGCACGACACAGCAAAGGTCGAGGACATGTCAAGAAAGAAAGTCTTGCTAAGAAACGACAGGTAACAAAGGATGGCATCCAGCATCACAACCACAGCTCACATGCAACATGGAACAAAACTGCGACACTAATGAGGATCTCCAGCTCTTCGGCTCATCCTACCTCATAGCTGCGCCTATCCTGGGAGATCAGCTCAAAGCAGGATTCTTTCTTGGAATCTTTTCGCAGGTAGGGGGCCATCCGTACACTGTAGCCCTTAATGAGGAAGATCCCTTTGGGCTGCTTGCCTGCAAGACAGGAAAGCTTCCTTTATCTCTAGAGAGATGCAACTGCCAAGGGAGGGTATCTTCTCTGGATGTAAAATAAAAGCACAGAAACAGCTGTTACCTCCCTGAGGAACCACAATAGTCGAGGAAGGGTTATTAGAGAAGCTTAAGAAGAGGCTACTGTGACAGCCAGGCAGAGATCACTGCCAAGCTAGGGAATGCAACATGAAAGATTATTTTGCCAAAAGAGGACAATGGAGACAGAGAATTTATTAGAATGTTAAGAGATCTATAACAAGAGAAAGAAGAAATTATTACGGGGGGGGAGGGAGAGTGTGGCTATAAACATGAGGCTCTTGAAGCCTATTACAGAGCTGAAACATTATTATCAGGGCCAGCAGAGCACATGTGAGGGGAGGGACAGCAGCCCAAAGGGCATTATAAGTCCGGGTTCTCCTCTGATGTCTTATGTAGCATTTGAGCTAGACTTCTCTTCCTCTCCTGTTGGTCAGGTGGAAGTTCATGCTAGAGGGAGAATAATTAAAACTCAGTATTTTATCCCCCTTGCAAGCAGTCAGACTGGGAAGCAGCAGAGTACTGTTGAGTATCGTTAGATGATGAGGGAGGGAGTGTTAAAGGAAAAGGACCCTAAGTGAGTGAAAGGAAAGACGACTATGCCTGTCACTCTTAAAAAAAAATTAGAAACAGAAATAGAGGGGGTGGTTCCCAATGATTTTGCATCCTCATCCTCGTGGTGTGGTTCAGAACTTGTAGAAGAACACAGCCACAGTGTCTGGGTGATGCTTTCTGTCCTGTAGAATAAATTTCTTTGTTTTGGCCGCACCTCACAGCATGTGGTTCCCTGACGAGGTTTTCAACCCAAGCCCCCTTGCATTGGAAGCATGGAGTCTTGACCACGGACCACCAGGGAAGTCCCTAGAATGAATTACTTTTTGATGATGATGATGAGAGGGGTGGCAGTGGGAAGAAAATAGTTATAGAAAAGTAAAAGAATCTGTCCTCACCTGGTTGAGCTAAAAGAACTACACAAACACTCTGTACTTACTAAGAAAATGTCTTGGGCACAATAAGAAGTAACTGGCAAGAAGGGAGCCATGCAACAGTGCTTTTTGACACCAGAATCTTTTTAGTTAAAGTATCTCTTCTTGCTCTAACTGGCCACTAAAATGCTTTGCTGTTCTTTGGTCACCAGATTTTATTTCACTCTGATGGCAAAATGGTCAATAAAAGTCTCCAAGCCTCTCGCTCTTGCTCTCCCTCCTCACCTTGCGTGGGAAGGATTCTGAATGAATGAACGTGATACCTGGTTTTATATCCAGATATACCAACCACGTACTTAAATGTAAGGGAAATGATAAACATTTTACCAAGGACATATACGTTACATTAGTTTGAAGGTTCAAAATAAGAAAAGAAAACCTGGCTAGCCTAGAATTCAGGGGAGAAATTTTAGTTGCTGGATTTGAGAGTGGGCTAGGGGTTGGAAGGATGCAGGAGGCTTATTATTCAGGTTTTGAGTTATGCTACTATCATTTCCAAGTACACCTCACACTTTACCCATATATGGGAAAGGCTCTGAGGAATCGTGATGGTGAACCCAAGATGAAGGTTAGTGATAACTGTTGCAGGCAGAGAGGCAGAGTGAGGTAACTGCCTTGAAGTCCAAGATCTAATCTGAAGGATTCCATGTCATTTAGCAAAGCTGTTCTTTCTGCTACTTTTGAGCCAAAGGTGCAGGAAGTCCAAAGGCAACTGAGTAAGTATCTGACTATTCCCTTGACTAGTTATCCAGGCTTTGGGAGAGGAATAAGTCCAGGAAAGAAGGAAGAAGAGAAACAGAAAATTACTGAAAGGACAACAGAGGATTTACTTTGGACCACTCGCCTCTGTAAGGTGGTAGAACCCAAAGACATCCCTGCAAGACTGCAACTTTACCTTCCTCTTGCGTTGCAGCATTACTCCTGCAGCAGTCTATCTGGCAGGAAGGAATTCCCTATTTCAAAGTTTGCATTCACCTACAGTGATAACTTTTAGCTTGTAGTTATTTGTAGCTCCTCCAGTTTGTGCTTATATCTTCTATTCCTTCTCATGAACTAAGCGAGGGTGATAAGCTGGGATGGGAGGTCTTTTAGGGATAGCTCATGAGTGTTGTGGCTGATTGAGTCAGTGGTGGCTCATAAGAAGCTGCTTCTGGCTTGGGTCAACACTTTGCTGCTGCTGCCATCTGGCTGAAGGGTGTCTCTCGGGCACAGCAACTACTGGGGTCTCAACACTCCATGGCTCTAGGGATGTCCATTGGATTACATCCCAGGAGCCAGTAGGATAAAGTTTGAAGCATGCTCTTAGAGAGTTCGTACTCAAAGGTTATATTTCTGGGCCGTTGGTAAGCTGCTAAAATCCTTCTCAGAATTATTATTTTTCAATATTTAACCTATGTTATTAATGCCTATAAAGTGTTTGAAGTTCTTTTTTAACAAATGCCAAGGCATTTGACCTCAATAATATGTTATTAGTCATAAGGTAGCCTTTTGATATGCTGACCACACTATCCTAGTGCTTAAAGGGGCTATAATTTCTAAATTGGTATGAGTTTTTGGTGATGAGCAAGGTATTATTTAGCCAAGCTTCTTTCCAGCATGTCTCTTTACGGGTGTTAGTTAAGGACTACTAAGTTTAGATCTAAGTGCTTTAGAATTTACGAAGTGCTTGTATCCAGGAGTGAGATGCTGCTGTGCAAATGAAGAACACTTACTTTTCTCATTGGCATAGTAGTAGAAGAGGCCTCTGCTGACAACACACCATCGCTTCTGCCACTCTGATCCAAAGAAACTATGATCTAAACAGAAGAGCAGTAAGGGACATAAATTCAGGTAACTACAATCACTGAAGAGTCTGTAAAATCCAACAACACACAGTCCAGTGTGTTATTGTTTTATTTTCCAGGTTAATGGACTGTAAAACCCTCCCTTTCACTCCCACAGGTTATCCCATATTGACTCAGAGTGCAGAGGACTCACTCAGTTAAAGGCCCAAGTTCTAAACAGGTTTTGCTTGCTCTGACCTCAGCGGTTTCTCCACATTTCCTTTATCTTTCAGGTTCTATTCTCATCCTATAGTTATAAAATTCTCCACATCTCCAGATCTTTATGTGTTGTTGCCTTTTCAGTTCAGTTGCTTAGTCGTGTCTGACTCTTTGCGACCCCATGAACCGCTGCATGCCAGGCCTCCCTGTCCATCACCAACTCCCGGAGTCCACTCAAACCCATGTCCATGACACTCTAGGCCATGGGCATGAGCAAGGCTTTCTTTGTACTAAGCCAATCTGCGTGAGTGTTAAACCTGGTACTCCAACCCTACTATCCTAATTACAGAGTGAGAGCTGAAGATTTGGACTTGTCTGAAACTTGAAAGTCAGCTGCTTCACATATGATATAAAAATTACACTTGAGGCAACACAGTTTCACTCTTTATGGGTGTACACTGAGAGATGAGAACAAGAATACAGTCATTCATTTATTCATTCAACAAGTAATTACTAAGCAGGTGTACCAGGTGAACAAGACAGAAATCAATCCCTCTCCTGATGAAGTGGAGATCTGGGGCCAGGTCTTTCCAGCCTATACACAGGTACCAGGCTTTTCTTTTTCCCTCTCCCCTTGCCTTATGCCTGCCTAGTATAGCACTGGGCACAGAGAATGCGTTCCCTAGGCTGGCCCTCTTTTTCCTCATTTCCATTCTCTTTTGGAATGTTCTGAGATCTGGGGTCTAATCAGTACCTTTGCTTTTCTTCTCTAAGTATCCTTGCTTGATGATATTATCAAGCTCTTGAGCTCCTCTTTCGATGTCTTCCATTCCTAAAAGGAATAAGAGCAAAATGTTTTGTTGAAATCTGACAGAATTTTCATTGATTTGGGCTACTTGAGATAATCTACATTAATGAAGAGATGCAGACGGGCTATTGCATAAATATGATACAGAATAAAACAATCTCCAGATGACTGGAGGAGAGTAAATTTTCTTTCTTTCTAATTATATCTAATGCTGAAATTGCTTAAAATGACTTATATATAATATTAGTCTGTACAAGGGAGGTTGTTTAAATGTGCACTGATTGGTAAGAAAAGGACTCCAGGCGAGGAGGAGGAGGATGCGGCGCGCGGAGGGGAAACGGCTGCCGAAAACAAGCCGGAAGATGATGGGAACAGCAATAGCAGTCATGTAAAAATCTTTTTACCGAAAAAGCCGCTTGAATGTCTGCCGAAATGTTCAAGTTTACCCAAAAAGAGGCACCGATGGAACACTAATGAGAGATCATGATGCAGCCGTCCTTTTGGATTTCTTTTTAATAATGTGTGACCCTTCACCTTTGATCCCCTGACCTGCATTACCTTGGCTCTTACCACACACTTGTTCATGGGCGCGGCGAGAAGAGGGAGCCACAGAGCCGGAGCCAGGAGGGCTGCCCCTGGAGTGAGAGCTGGCAGAACTCGTAGGGAGAGCACGGCCATCCTGCCAGCGCCATGTCTGGCTTCAAGACAATTCTATTAGCGAATTAACTGTACTCAAAACCCGACATTAATTTGATTCAAATGTTACTAAAAATGAAATAGATTAAAGCGACCCAGTCTTGCTTCATTCAGAGTTATGAAAGAGATCTCTGGCCTGACCTGGCTCTGTCCACGTGTCATCTGGTCACAGAGGCCTGTGTGACCACCTGTACACCCACATCCCACTGTCGGTCCCATCAGGGAGCTGCCCTTTATGTAAGAGCGATGATCTGTTTGTTGGCCCCTGTCTGACTCCCGGGAGAATGGAAGCTCCATGAGAGCAGGGCAAGGTCTCTGACATGTGCACCCAGTGTCCCCAGAGCCCAGGATAAAATCTACAGTGTAGAGTCTAAGCACATGCTGCCCAGTGGGGGAGTGGGCATCTCATCCTTCTTGAATGTTTTCCTTTAATATACCTCTTTTACATGACTTCTCAGAATGACAAAGCAGTTAAGTTTGGGGGGAGGAATAGAAAAACTTTGTTGTAATTGAAATGACTGTCGGACTGGTAGAGGGTACATATTAGGGCTCAGAGTTAAGATTACAATAAAACTTTCTACGTGTTACAAAAAAAAAGAAAAGGACTCCAAAAAACTAAGAATTTGCTTAACTAAACACACACTCACCTTTTTCTAACAGAAAGTCACCTTAGTAAACATATTTTTATTAAGTTCACACAAAGAAAGGCTATGCATAGCTGAACTTGGCAATAATTGCCAAATCCTGGTTTTGTCAATGTCAAGGGAAAAGTCTAAGAATGGTAGAAGCCTTTACACAGAGAAGATCTGGATCTGACATCAGCTTTTAATTGTATGCTGCTAACACTCTTGGCTTTCAATTAGCCTCATTAGGTACAAATTTATTGAGAAGTCAAGATCCTAATTTGTCTTCCACCACTAGGGTTTATACTTATTTTACAGAAGGGAGGGGTAAAGATCAGAGACAAAGAGGAAGGAATTTAGTTCTCAAAAAAATAAACAACAGCAAAAACAATTAAAAACTCTGTACTTCTTAATTAGGAGAAATGAAGGGAGTGGGCTAGCATAGTCCTAATATTCATTCTTTTTAGGTTCGGGGACTAAACCTTTTGCTTCTACGCCGTTTCCAGCTTAGTTTCAAAAATGTAGATCAGAAGAGCTCTTTTTTTTTTAGCTGAGTGCCTGATTCTTTTTCCTATTTGTTCTTATTTTCAACTTCTTGTTCATGCGCTGTTTCCATTTGTGTGTTTTGCAGTTAGCAAACTCTGTGGCTGCTATAAATCTCCTGGATGGGTCTCAGGGTGCACACATGAGATGAACAGCAGCAAAGGAAAGTTTATCTGTCTAGGCTTCTTTCATTTCTCCCACCCTTCTGAAAATTCTAATATCTCTTTGAAAATGTTCTCCAAGAAAACAGAGGCAGATCATACTGAGGGTGAGGACCTGGTGCAGCTAAGCAAGCCCTTGAAGGAGAACCTATCCTCTCTGCCTGCTGTCAAAAAATAAATTGCTCCTAGAGGCCTAAAAATTAAATGAAAGACACAAGGGATAAGAAAAACAGGGTCCTTTAAGCCTGGAGTTTCCATCCTTTCTTCCCACCATTTTTTCCCCCTTTTTTTCAGGTCTTGTTAAACTTAGAGACACAGTTTCTTAAGGATGCTGAGAGTCTGAATCATAAAAGACATGTTAAACATTCTATTAGAATTCAAACCTCCTTTTTTAATGCAAATCTAAATGCCACTTTATGGAACATCTATAATTATGAAAATGGGAAGACATTGCCTCGTGTGCAGGGAGAGTCTGTGAGTATGAATATTACATTAATGGGCCCACACCAGCTCACTGATCCTGCTGGCAGGAGCATAAAAAATGCTTGAGTGAAACTTTTATTTAGATGTTAAGACTCCAGGCCCCAGCGGGGTGACAGAGACAGTCCCTGTGAGTTGCCATCCGAGAGAGAGCTTGAATTGAATTACCCAGGGGGGAAGGAAGTAGTGATGAGCACTGCTTCGCTTATTTAATTTCATTTACTTTCAGTACATTATCAGCATGAGGCTTTTCTCTCCCTACCAACTGAAACCCAAGAATGCCACCACCAAGAAAACAAAGACATAATGCAGCAGAGATGTTTGAATTCAAAGTTACTAATTTTAGGAGACTAGGGACAGCACCATCACTACCTTGTTACCTTAAAAGTCACACTTGGTTTGCTAAAATTGGGCACTGAATGAGTTGCTGAATTTCCTCTCTTGGTCATCCATCAACAAGATTCTGAAGAGGAAGAGAGCTGGAAATACAGTATTTTATATGTTGTGTTTTTGTAAGATGTGGTATGTTGCTTTCTTATTAGAGGGAATCTGTATTGATGAGCTCTCTTGCCTGAATTCCCTTATGGGCAGTGGGAAAAAATGGGGGATTATAGGTGAAGTTTGGAATAGCTAGGGAAAAAAATTAGAACAAATCAATTGTTATTCTGTTGATTGTCTTCTATGTCTAAGGCACTCTGTGATGAGTGCAATAACAGAATTGTTCTCAATGTAAAGTTGACTCTGAGCCCAATCTTATTACCTCCACCATCTATTAGATAAACCCAGATGGGATCCAGATCAATCTTAATCCAAGGTGAGAAGCCATTGTGGCAATCAAGTTCTCTCCCCTTTCAGTGTCAGCTCAGAGTCTCACTGATCAAGAACTGGTGGTCCTGAGGATATACACATTAACTCCAGTCCTGTATGATGAGGCTGGAAGAGCCTTGTATGCCTGAATTCACAAGTGAACCGATATGCAGAGTTACCTAACATGTAATAGAAAGTATGTAGATGTTTTACAGGATGGTAATAAAAATATCATTTTTCCTATCATAAAAATGGAAGGAAGAAGCCACAAACAATTGCATGAGTTGCTATTTTAAGGCAAAAACATTTAAGTATATAAATTTTTTTTTAATCAAGGCCTTTTGTCTGTTACCTGAAAAAGATATCACCACCTTGATGGAAAAAAAGAGAAATGATTTAGATTTATTGGGAATAAATTGCCCTTTGGATAAACCTAGGGGTGTATCACATTATATCAGCACAAAACAGAATTGCATTAGTGTCATAATCTCTCTCTCCTACTGCACTTAACTAAACCTCTCAGAATAGCCCATATAAAGAAAAGATTCACTTAGCTGAAGGATGTGGGGCCATAAAGATAAGATCAACAGAGAAGAGTGTTACCCAGAAGAGATGGCCACCCAACTTTCATGACAGATGAAGATAAAAGAAATTCTCAGATATCTTTCTTTCCCCATCCAGATTCCTTTAAACCCTGTATCCCACCCACACCACCTCTGCAGAGTAGAAGTCCATCTCTCAGCACTACACATGACTCCTTAGTTAGCCACGCACAGCAACAACAATGGGGGCCCTTTGGAGTGTGATACATTTCCATAAAGTAGTCAATAAAAAAGACACAGGAGCTTATGTGAGTCACGGCCTATTTAATCAGCTGCATTCTAGCCCACTGAGAAAAGAGAATTGGAGAAATCAGTTGGCAATACCACAGCACAAGGCTAATAGCACAAGAGGCTGCACAATTTCTATTGCAAAAAGGTTGCAGCAAAAAACACAAACTTTCATTATAGGTACTGGCTTGGTCTCTTGCCCAATCAACCTGAAATGAAAATCAATGATTTAAAAAATTCCATCTTTTGTTCAACATTTTCCTCTCCCGAAACTGGACTTCTATCCTCTCCTTTCCTTTTAATCCAAGTTCTTTTCAATTGTTTGAAAAAGAGACCAAGCCAACTCCATCCTGGAGACGGATAGCTACCTGGGGTGAATTTCAGGCAGGATGAAGTTTACCAGTTTCTTTCATTAAAGTACCCATGATATAGGACCTGGGATTTTGGGGGATGAGGTTGGATAAAATCTAAAATTTGAAGGTTGGGAATGGTCAAGTTCCATTTGTGATTCCAATTCACTCACGGATCACTGGGGTGTGTGTGCATTTGCAAAATGACAGATATATTTCACAGTGTCTCAAATGGACAAAATCAAAGGGGATATGGCAGGTAGGGTGGGAGGTATAGTAGTCCCCTGTCTGGTGGTGGTTAATCTCCAGCATCACTTTGCAGACAAAGGTCTGTGTAGTTACACTTATGGTTTTTTCAGTAGTCACGTATGGATATGAGAGTTGGACCATAAAGAAGGCTGAGCACCAAAGAATCGAAGCTTTTAAACTGTGTTGTTGGAAAAGACTCTTGAGAGTCCCTTGGACAGCAGGGAGATCAAACCAGCAATCTTGAAGGAAATCAACCCTGAATATACATTGGAAAGACTGATGCTGAAGCTGAAATTCCAATACTTTGGCCACCTGAGGCGAAGAACCAACTCACTGGGAAAGACCCTGATACTGGGAACGATTGAGGGCCGGAGGAAAAGGGGGCAACAGAGGATGGGATGGTTATCGACTCAATGGACATGACTTTGAGCCAACTCTGGGACACAGTGAAAGACAGGGAAGCCTGGCATGCTGCAGTCCATGGGGTCGCAAAGAGCTGGACATGACTGAGCGACTGAATAATCTGTGGTTAAATCCTCTCATTTGTTTTTGGTTTCTGAGTCCTTCTTTAATAAGTTCATTACTATTTTTCTTAGCTTCTTGCATTTCTGGATTACTTTTTGCTTTTCTTCTCAATTTTCAGGAACCAGTCAATAAATGACAGTTTGAGGTGTCTGGCAGGAAGTGTTCATCTTCTACACATGAAACATGGACAATGATTTCAATGACTTCCTTCATTAATCCCTTGGGACAGGCTTACATACGTCTTGATCTGCTATGGTTGCATCCAATATCCACTTGAGTTTACATTTATTTCTCACACTTTTCAGTCTTTGTGTTTCACTTATTAAGGAATATGGACTAACACATGTAAGGGGAAAAATTCTAAGCCATTAATAATAATAGATTTAATTGGATAGGAGATGAAAGGAAGGGATTGAACACAAAGTACTTAACCAAGTTCTTCAACAAACCATGACATAAGAAACTAAGAAACAAAATAAGTGCAATTGGAGCTAGACTGAAGGATGTCAGAGAATGGTAGAAATCACACATATCGTTAAAACCAATGCAGGAGACAAATATTCATGAGATCTTGATGGACCCTTGTTTGCCCTCCAGTATTTTAAGGTCTTAAAAAAAAAAATCTGTTAATCCAGGTAACAGACCAAACTGTAAAAATCTATGAAAGAAATTTGTTACACTGAGGATAAAGAAAATTCCCAGTAGAGTCTAGGCCAGAAGTGCTAAGAAGAAAATAGACAATTGATGTATAAAATTATTTAAACTAATACATTTTAATAAAAATGTTTTTTAAAAACCTAACAGGTCTTAACCTGCATTTTATCAAGCATTTTCACATTTAATTTGAGCTCCATAGCATCCCTGTGAAGTATGTATTACTACCATTTCCACTTTATAGACTAGGAAATAGGCTTACTGAAATTACGGGATTTGCTGGAGGTTGCTCAGCTGGAAAAGCCCAAGCACTTTTCACTACCTTGAGTTTCAGCTGAAAAGACACATTCAGAAGTAGCTGAGGAAAGAAAGGGTCTTCCTACCTCACTTGCCCATAAGAGACCTCATTTAAACATGGAAAATGTGGGACTTCCCTTGTGGTCCAGTGGTTAAAACTCCAATGCAGAGGGCACAGGTTTGATCCCTGGTTGGGGAACTAAGATCTCAAATGCT
This sequence comes from Capra hircus, assembly GCF_001704415.2. Taxonomy (NCBI): domain Eukaryota; kingdom Metazoa; phylum Chordata; class Mammalia; order Artiodactyla; family Bovidae; genus Capra; species Capra hircus. Next base: position 37,938,778 of record NC_030826.1, on the reverse strand, counting down.
GTGGGGTGCAGCCAAAAAAAAAATTACAGAAAAAGAAATAGACATAATGTACAGTTATTCCAATATTTTAATATCAAAAAATTACTTTAAGGTCCTGTATTTCTCATTTACTTTGTAAGGTACTAGATGACTAATCTATAGAACTGCTTTTAGGGCAAGTCTGTGTGAAATTCAAGAGATCAACAGATATGTCGAACAAAAATGAAAGAAAAATTAAGCAATAAAAGGATACACAAGGAAAAGAAAATGCAAGGGAAAGAAACCTGGAGCTCTCAAACAGTGCTGCTTGAACACCAAGATTTGAAAGGCCTCTCTGACACAAAAGAAGAAAGAAAAGGAAGCCTGGTCCACTGTGGGGCTCATGCAGGAATCTTGGAGATGATTTATTTATTCTTTAAGGAAGAAATCTTGGTTTAAAAAGAAGGAAGATTTTTAAGTCAAATATCCAAATTGGTTTCTTTTCATAAACTGTCCATTAATAATGCCAAACTTGTTTGTTGTTTAGTCACTAAGTCATGTCTGACTTTTTTGTGACCCCATGGACTGTAGCCTGCCAGGTTCCTCTGTCCATGGTATTTCCCAGGCAAGAATACTGGAGCGGGTTGTCATTTCCTTTTTCAGGGGATCTTCCCAACCAGAGATCGAACCCGCATCTCCTGCATTGGCAGGCAGATTCATTATCACTGAGCCAGCAGGGAAGCCCCAGTGCCAAGCTATAAGGTAACATACAGAAACAATTAATGTTCATGGCATATGAAGAGACTTCTTGTTTCCACAAAAAGGCACTACACTAATTACCACAGATGCCTGTGCTTTTCAGGGATGTTCCTCTTCCATGTCTTTACTTTCAGTTGGATTTTACTTACAAGAAGTGAAAGTTTTGGAAAAAAGGCCTTCCAACTCTAAGTGTGATAACTTCAATGCACCAGTTCTAGCGTCTAAACAAATGGGAATAAACAACAGCATCCAGTAAGTAAATAGTTCATCTAATCCAATGTAATAATTTATTAATTCTTAATCCTGGTATTAGGACACCAGGGCATCTTTTGATCAGTTGAAGGTATTGATAGAAATGGCAGAGATTTTGAGTAATTCACTTTAAGAATAAGAATGGATTCAAAGCTTTTCCATAATAATACCATCATTTACATTCAATATGCTTTCTTAAGGGAAAAGTCAATTAAAAATAACTTATAGTGTATTTTATTTATGCCACAGTCGATGGTGATTAAACACATTTGATGTAGTATTATAATCATGGCAATCAATGACTCCAACAGAGCTTTATATCCTTGAAAAAAAAATTGTGTTTCTTCAAAATCATGGGTTCCTATGGAAGTGGGTTGGAGACATAAATGTTGGTGGTCATGTGCTATGGGAAAAAAGATGGAGAATTCATGTAATCACCACAGAAATGGTTTAAACCCAGGAAGCCTCTTGTGTCTTCTGATTTTATTAATGACATGTATCTATAACTTGGGGCTTCCCTGGTAGCTCAGATGGTAAAGAATCTGTCTGCAATGCAGATGACCTAGGTGTGATCCCTGAGTCAGGAAGATCCCCTGGAGAAGGGAACGGCTACCTACCCCAGTATTCATGCCTGGAGAATTCCATGGACAGAGAGGAGCCTGGAGGGTTACAGTCTATGGGGTCACAAAAAGTTGGACATGACTGAGTGACTAACACTTTAATTCAGTACCTTTAGCTTTATTTTTAATCCTAAGAATCCATCCTTAATACTGAGCCACAGAGATCCAAACGACCTGAATTCCTTTTAGCAGCCAAACCACAGTAAGTGGCAGCAGGATAAAGTGAGAATCCTGACCCAAATCCAGACAGTGATGCTTCAGATGGCTTTGAGAGCCTAAGGAGGAGAGGATTTCAAATACCAAACTGTTTTTTTTTTTTTTAAACAAATCTTGAAGAATCATTGTATTCTCATCTCATCTTGAGACAGGCCACTTTTATACATGTGTTACTTGAGAGTGTTTATCTTTAAAAATGAATGACAAAATATTATTTCCAAATATATTTACTTACTTCTCTACTGGATTATGATAAGAACAATGAGAAAAGGAAAGCAAAAGAGCCCTCCCTGGGTTTGGGGTCACTTTTCAACTGGTTTAACTTCTACCCCTTCACCATACTGTGGCCAGAAATCATCTTCCTGAAACATATATCTGTTCCTGTCACACTCCTGTTTACAGCCTTTAATGGTTCTCCCTAGCCTGTAGGAGGAAACTGAAACTCTCCATCTCTTCAAAAACTTTAAAACTTGGTCTCACCCTGTCTTCCAGCTTCATTTTGTCCCAACCCCTTATCCTTCCTAGTACTCCAAACAATAAGTGACAGGCTTTGCCTTCTGGAATATGGCATGTATTTTATACTGCCAGGCCTTGGCTCATGCTATTTTTCTTGGTTGGGAATTTCAATCTCTATCACCATTTTCTGAGGAGGGAGTGCTCCTTTAAAACTTAATTCAAATGTCACATCCCTTCTGAATCTTTCTGTATTTCTCCAAATAGAATTATATCCTCTCTTTTCTCTGCTCTAATACCATTTTCTATAGGGTATTATTATAGCACAGTCTTGGTTCCCAGAGACCCTAGATCTTTCCCCCAACACTCTCTCTCTATTCTCGTCTCTTTGCTTAGATGTACATAAGACCTTAGTTACTATACAAAACTGCTAGAAGCCTGAATGAAGAAATAGAAAAGGGACTTCCCAGGAAAAAGAATGTAGCGGGGGATCTGGGTAGAAGGCAATAGGGAGGATGGCCTAAAAAGGGAAGGAGGGTAAAAATAGATCTTGCATTCATAGGGAGACAGAGAGCACTTTGAAAAAAATTAAATGAACAAAATATCATAGTGCCTGGATTGAAATGAGGGAACAAAGAAGGATCCAATATGGTTGTGTCCCAAGGAGATGGGCCAGTGTTTGCACCCCAAGTGTCTAGGTAAGGAGAGTAAGAATTATTGATAGATTGAGGCAGAGCTGGAATGGCTGAGACCCATCACAGGGCAGGGCTGTACTGTAATTGTTGAACTGATGTGGGATAAAGAATAATCCTTCCCTAAAATACACTCAGTTAACTCCAAGGAGTTCGGTGCTAATTATTTAACTTCTTGAAGCCTAAAGAAAACCTGCGGTGGGAAGTCTGGTCCCTTTCATAGAGGGCAGTTCAATTCATTAGTCATATATCTGTTTCTCTCTGTATCCCCAAGGGCCTCACACACACAGCAGGTGCCCAATAAATGTTTGTTAAACTGAACTGAAACCACTTCCAGCTTTATGGGATTTGTGGTCTAAGAAGGCAATATGGGAGTGAATATTTGTTAAATAATTCCAGTTGAGCTATTTCAAATCTCGAAAGATGATGCTGTGAAAGTGCTGCACTCAATATACCAGCAAAATGGAAAACTCAGCAGTGGCCACAGGACTGGAAAAGGTCAGTTTTCATTTCAATCCCAAAGAAAGGCAATGCCAAAGAATGCTCAAACTACCGCACAGTTGCACTCATCTCACACATTAGTAAAGTAATGCTTAAAATTCTCCAAGCCAGGCTTCAGCAATACGTGAACTGTGAACTTCCAGATGTTCAAGCTGGTTTTAGAAAAGGCAGAGGAACCAGAGATCAAATTGCCAACATCCACTGGATCATGGAAAAAGCAAGAGAGTTCCAGAAAAACATCTATTTCTGCTTTATTGACTATGCCAAAACCTTTGACTGTGTGGATCACAATAAACTGGGGAAAATTCTGAAAGAGATGGGAATACCAGACCACCTAACCTGCCTCTTGAGAAATCTGTATGCAGGTCAGGAAGCAACAGTTATAACTGGACATGGAACAGCAGACTGGTTCCAAATAGGAAAAGGAGTACGTCAAGGCTGTATATTGTCACCCTGCTTATTTAACTTATATGCAGAGTCCATCATGAGAAATGCTGGGCTGGAAGAAACACAAGCTGGAATCAAGATTGCCGGAAGAAATATCAATAACCTCAGATATGCAGATGACACCACCCTTATGGCAGAAAGTGAAGAGGAACTCAAAAGCCTCTTGATGAAAGTCAAAGAGGAGAGTGAAAAAGTTGGCTTAAAGCTCAACATTCAGAAAACGAAGATCATGGCATCTGGTCCCATCACTTCATGGAAAATAGGTGGGGAAACAGTGGAAACAGTGACTGACTTTAATTTTTGGGCTCCAAAATCACTGCAGATGGTGATTGCAGCCATGAAATTCAAAGACACTTACTCCTTGGAAGGAAAGTTATGACCAACCTAGACAGCATATTGAAAGGCAGAGATATTACTTTGCCAACAAAGGTCTGTCTAGTCAAGGCTATGGTTTTTCCAGTGGTCATGTATGAATGGGAAAGTTGGACTATAAAGAAAGCTGAGTGCCGAAGAATTGATGCTTTTGAATTGTGGTGTTGGAGAAGACTCTTGAGAGTCTCTTGAACTGCAATGACACCCAACCAGTCCATTCTAAAGGAGATCAGTCCTGGGTGTTTATTGGAAGGACTGATGCTGAAGCTAAAACTCCGATACTTTGGCCACTTCATGAGAAGAGTTGAGTCACTGGAAAAGACCCTGATGCTGGGAGGGATTGGGGGCAGGAGGAGAAGGGGACGACAGAGGATGAGATGGCTGGATGGCATCACCAACTCGATGGACATGAGTTTGGGTGAACTCCGGGAGCTGGTGATGGACAGGGAGGCCTGGTGTGCTATGATTCATGGGGTCGCAAAGAGTCAGACATGACTGAGCGACTGAACTGAACTGAACCAAAATCACTTCCACCTAAGCCACAAACAGTAACTTTTGTTCTGCCGTAGAGTCACTATTCTAATCTTAGGGTTGGTACTGTGAAATAAGAAAGTAAAAAAGGGAAAGAAAGGAAGCTTTAGCTAAGAAAGCCAGGAGAAAGTAGCAGGTGAAGAAGCCAAGAGGAACCATAGTGCTAAGAATGACGGGAGGATGGACAAAGAGAATTTGGGGGGGAAAATCAGGAAAAAATAGCATGGACCTCAACTGGAGAGAACTAAATCTCCCAGCTGACTGCACAGACTCATGGAGCTATCAGTTCTTTCTACCTCAGAAGTTATTTACCTTCAGGAAAGCATTAAAGGATGTGTACAGGAAAAGTCATAACGGACAAAGAAGGAGCCAACCACAACAACTTACCAAGTGGATAACTGAATATACTTCAGAAAACAGCCATTGATGGCAATTTCTGAGCTGCAGGCCTTGAGTGGCTGAGAACTTGGCCCTTTCTTTCCCCAGTTTTGTTCTTTTATTTTCCTGAAAGTTTTATTTTCTCTTTGAACATCACAAGTGTGTTTGTTTGCATCCTGTACACAAACATTCTATGTGTGCCTGATCACTTGACACTGCTGATGGTGAAAGCTGCATGGGGATTAGTATACTAGAATCCTGGAAGCTTTATTTTAGCTATTCTCCAAACCCAAAGATTTCAGGAAGGAATCCAATAATAGTAATTTTGCCTTCTCCTGTCTTTCTAGTGAAAACATTCAGATATCATCAGAGCACTGCATTGAGAAAACTTTTAAAGCAAACAAAGCAGAAAATAAAAAAGAAGACTCAGGAACTAATTATTGTGATTCTCTGGGGGTATTTCAGGGTGGGTGATCTAATGAGAACTCTCATACCCCATCAGGAAGAACTAGATGGGAACGCAGTGATCTCAGCAGCGTGGCTTTGACCTGAGATGTATCAGCTGCTGGACAAAGGGCCACTCCCAAGCCAGACCTCGCTCCCAGCCAGCTCCCTGGGTGCCTCTGTGCAACCATATGGGATTGATGACAGAAAAATGATGGCTGCAATAAGGAACCTTGAGGGCAGAAATCACCACCTTTTCTTTTAAGTTATACACATGAGATTTAAGATCTTTTTTGGTTCTTCTGTTTCATCTGACAAAACTCAAGCAAGTTTGAAGTAAGTTGAACTTTGCAAGGAAAAAATTAGGGAGGGGAAAATGAGGGTGATGTTGCTAGACTCAAAAGTTTCCAACCAAATCACCAAGTCTGTAATTGCAAAATAAAAACACTAAATCTCAATATCTATTTGCACAGCTCATTAACTAAGGGCTCACACTCAGCAAATGGGAAAAAAATAAAGGAAAAAACCTTCAGTACCAAGTACATTTGGAAAGTTACTGTGGAGACCTGTCTTTCCCTAGGATCTAAATTAGGCTGTTGTCAGATGCATCCGTCTGTCTGTCTTTACTGTTTATGTGGGAAGCCGCAAGTTGGGATGAGGCAAAGCATCTTTTGTCAGACTGTGCTGGAGAGAAAAAGAGAACATTCCTTTCTCCACTGAGTATTCTGAACATTACAGAGGCATTCGACCTGCTTTGCTACTGGGACAACATGATTTACAATGTGAAAAGGGAAAACCTAAATCACTAAGTAATGAAAACATTAAAGTTAATGCATCACAAGTGAGGAATTTATTACCATTAACTCCAATAAACAGTTATAAAACACTTGTCCTTTCCTGTCCATGAACAGGGACACAGACACTGGACTTCATTAAGCTCAACTTTCTTTTCTTCTTCACTAGACCAGTCATGTGTGTTTGAACCAACCACCATTTATTGTTAAGTGGACTGGTTCATTTTCCAGGACTGTGGAAAGCTGAAGGCACATCCATTTTGCTTCACGGTGCTTGGTATAGACGGATGAAATAGCGAAGTTTAGAAGACATGCTGCTCGGTATGGCTATATGAGTTTATTTAAAACTCCCTAAAATGTATGTCTGATAAAAACAGAGTAACTTCCAAGCAGCCTTTCTCAGAGGCAGGTATATAAGTAATAATGCCTGGCGAGGAGGGTGGCATATTGGATGCCAATGCATGTCAGGTGCATTTAGCTGAATAATTTTTCCCTTGTTATTGTTTGGTATAGCACCTTAGAAACCCGAGATGGAAACCCATTTCCTTCCAACATCTTTCTCTGTCACAGGGGCATACCAGTTTATTACCTTCAGGTTGTTCATGAACAAAAGAGGCTGCACATATTGGATGGCTAAGGTAGATTGGTTCTGGAATCATTTATTTTAGAGGAAAAAAAGAACTATAGTGTCTTTTTGGAAAGCCAACTCTAATCATGGAATTGCCTGAGTGTTACAAAGCAGATGGGAGGCAGCATGAAATTCAGGCTTCCCTGACCAGTTATAATAGTAATGATGATAATACTAATACTTCACATTTGGATAGCCCTTTATTTAGTGTTTGTAAAGTGCTTTCCTTAATAACATCTCTTTGATTCTGATACAGATAGAATGGCCTCAATAGTCTAGCCTTTAGGAGTTGAAACTGAAGCTCAGAAAGGGTAGAAGACTCTCACGCAGCTGGAAGGAAAGAGAATCAATACACAAATTCAGTGTTTTTTTAAGCTCTGAATCTAGTACTTTTTTGGTTACATTATGCTATGACAAACATTTTACGTAATGAATAATGCTATAGTCATAACTATAATGTAGTCAAGAAAAAGAGTGTTTTAATTCTAGATTTCTCAGCCCAAATGGTTTTTAGGAACCCTCTCTGTTAAACATGGCTACATTATTGGTACTGCAGGATGGACTCTTGGAATTGTCCAGGATGTCCAGCTTTGAAATGAGGTCTGATTTTTGGCATTACCAGAAAAAGGCAGGTACTTGGATGATTCTCCTGTTGGGTCTCCCATGGGCCAAACTATGTAGAACATATGAAAGAAAGGACTAGAGAGGCTCTGATGCAGAATCTGAGCTGTGCATCCTGCATTGCCAGCACCAAGATTTCCATAAGTAAGACCAATTGCTAAACAGTAGTATAATTTAAGGAGGCAGCAATCACTATTTTAGCATTTCCATAAAGTAGAACTCTTAGATGAAGAGGTTACAGGTCTCATCAGAAGTGATGGAGCAAATGACCCTGCCAACTCATTTTGCACACAGGGAAATGAAAGCCCAGCCAGCTGTGATGCATTATATGACTCACTCAATGATGCCCTTATGTGACATCATCCAAGGTAATGTGACTAATTTGTTGTAGAGTTGAGAAGAGAAATGGAGTTTTCTGACTCCAATTCAGCATCATATCATTCTTTCACTCCCACAGTCAGGAAATGATCCTTCTCTAACCCTCGTTTGACACACAGTACAGCAGAAAGTGGTAAGCCATCCTGAAAACAGGTGAATTAAGTAATAGTCTCTGTCCTGAACACTGAGGCCCCTAGTCTTCTTTTACTGTTCAGTTCTAAAAACCCTGATAATTGTGTACAACGTTACCTCCAACAGATTCATGGATCCTTCCCTGGAAAAATGAATGACCTCAGAGAAAAGACCTGCAGACACTGACATTTGGGAGACCCCAAGCGAAATGGCTGGGTCTTCCTGTCACTCTTAAGTTTAGGCTTTCTAAAGTGAAGTCCATCAGTGAATATGTCCCACCTTGGCACACAGAAGTTTCAATCAGCCTTTTAGTGCCTCATATTTAAATATAAGCAAGGTCTAAAGATCCCTAGACATTTGCAGAAAAGCTTCCAACATGGAGGACAAAGACCAAAACATAAAAAGGAACTCAGAGGAAACAGTTAATTTAGGGAGCAGAAAGGAAAATTGAAAACCAAAACAAACGAGCCATCATTAATGTTCACAGAGGGACGAGAAGACGCTGAATTCATGAAATAGGATGCTTAAAAAGAAACGATCAGAGAACAAGAAAGGCTGGTCTTAAACATATGGTAGTCAAACTTAAAACCAAAATCAATAGATGGGTTGAAGATGTAATTGGGGAAATATTAAAAAAAAATAGGGCAAAAAGATTAAGAAAACAGAAAACAGAAGAGATAAAAACAAATCTCCTGACTGAAAGAGATCGCCATATACCCAGCACATGAAATTTCAAAGAGACCCACATCTTGGTGATGACTTGAAATTTCATAACACAAAGAATAACAAGAAGTTTGTAAAAGCTTCTGAGTTGGGGGAAAAATTGGTCACACACAAAGAATCAAGAATCAGACCAGCATCGAACTTCTTTACAGTGACACTAGAAGCTAAAATGAAGCAGAACTTTACAAATTCTAAGGGAAAATAATTTCCATCAGCGTTTTAACACCTACACTACCAATCAAGTGTAAAGGTAGACTGAAGAGGTTTTCAGACATGCACATTCTCAGGAAATTGATATCCGGGGCATCCTTTCTAGAATGCCACCAGAACACGTGCCCCACCAAAGTGAGAGGGTCCATCAGGAAAGAAGGTGATGGATCCTGGTGGGGCTCTGACCAAGGAAAGAGACAAAGGGAAGTTCCAAGGTAGGCAGCCCACAGTGCGGAGGAGGACAGAGGTCTCCAGAAGAGCTGCTCTAAGAACAAAATGGACCTGCTGAATCATCTGATGTGGGTGAACACTTCCAATTCTGCTACAAAGTTCGGGAAGAATTAGGAATGGTGACATAGAAAACTAATACAATGAAGAAAACCAAGGCATTTTCCTACTCTGGAAAAAACAAGAAATAAAATTTAATTATAGAAGTTTATAAGGGTTGGCAGTAAATAAAATGTACACAGTTAAAACATGTAAAGCCTAAAACTGAACAAACTAAAAATTATAGTATAATCATGTTGGGAAGATGAAGGGAGGAGAAGTGAAGACTGGGATTAGAGAAGAGTGTTAAATCCTCCTCTGCCAGAATATAAAATCAACAGTTAATATTGGAAATTGAAAAAAAAATGTATAATAATATTATTTAGAAATTTATTATTTAAAATTATTTAGAAATAATATTATTTAGAAAGAATTATTTCATGAATTTCTAAATGTACACAGCAGAATTGATGAAAGATTTGAAGGGGTTGCTTCTGGAGAGTGGTACTCAGGAATTAGAAAGGGATGAATGTAGTATTATTTGATTTTTAAAACCATATGTCTATTATTTTGGTGGAAATAAAAAATAATTAGAAAATAGAAAAAACAGCTTTACAACTATTTTACAACAAAGCCACAAGACTCCATATTTACATAATGATGATATCCATTCTGAATTTTGCTAAATATACAAATATTCTTAAACTTGGTATGAAGGGTTTATGACAAAGGAATTGAGAAAAGAAAGAAGAAATTGGTGTGGAATAAAGAGAAGCAATTTTTACTAAAAACCACTTACACAAAGCCATACGTACCATTGAATTAGGTACCATTTTAAGAATAGTTTAATATCTGTAATCTTTGTACAATTTAAGATTCATTTGAAATTCTAATGTTGTACTTTGTACTATAGGTTTAATTCTGCTTAAGCCCTTCCTACATTGCAAGGGGACCCACAAAAACAGGAGGTCCCTTTCCACAGGAGATCCGTTTTATTTCACAAGTAACAAAGGGTGTGTGATCCCTTAATGAAATCTGGGGGTCTGAATCCCTGAGTATAAACTTGCACTGCACTTTACAGAATAGTTTTATATCACTAGGCCTGATCAAAATTGTATAAAGTAGCTGCAGATAAAATTAAATCAGAAAAAATTTATTTGGAACCTACCATGTGGTAGGTATTGCACCTGAGAGCAAACAATTCCCAGGACGTCCTAGAAAGACAACTTCAGATCAGTGCAAAGGCACAGAGGGTACAGACATGATTTTAATTTATAGGATTAGAAAGGTACAAGGCCATAAAACAAGACACCTGTTGTCTGCATTTATGTTAAAGGTTTCATTTTTTTAGAAATAATCAGAAACCCATAATCATTATTCTTGACATAAATTACACATTAGATTGGGAGTGGAAATCATGTTTTAAGACTAGGAAGGGAAGGAAAAGTAAAACCAACTGCATGTAATTTTTCAAGTGGAAACAATGGCAATATGAAGATATATGGGCTTCAGACCCTCTGGTAGAGGAAAGAGGCTGTGCTCTCTTACCTCTTACAGTGTCACTCCTGTGACCTCTACCATTTGAAATGCTTTGATTCCACCTTGCCCAAGGGACCTGTGAGCAACGGAAAAAGGGATGAAGGATGCCTATGCCTGACCTCACCTTTACATTGTCCAATGACTGAAGGTATAAATCAGCTTTCCCCTTGAAGACTCGAGTGTCAGAAGCTCATGTGAAATGCTGGAAATATTAAATGATGTCCCTGAGGGTTTTACTGTTACTCAGTTTTCTGCTGTAACTGGGAGAGCTGTTCACATGAAGGATACTCTCCCCCAGGACCTCAATTTGTATACAAAATGAAGTATGAAACTCCAACAACTTCTTGCCACTTTGGAAAGAAAATAAACAATTAGTGGAGGTTGCCCTTAGCCTGCTGGTCCTGCTTATATTTCAATGATCTCTGTCTATTCCCAGAGAACAGTTCACACCAACAAAGGTGTGATACCCTCATTATAAATCCTTGTTTCCAGGGTAATAAATCAGTGACGGTTAAAAAAATCTCTGTAGACAATTCAATGCATTTTTGTAATGAGGAAAAATAAAAACTCTTTGCTTTGTTCTAGTTAGCAGAGGAAGTGTACTAATAATAATTAGAATAGAGGATCAACTGCCCCAGGGCCAAGTTTCCAGTGCTAGCTCATCACTGTGATCTTGGGCTGCATCTAAAACTTCCTTCCAATATTCTTTCTGCAAAAATTTTAAATCTATGGACTGTTAAATCTCCCAACACACTTTGATTCATTAATCCTCACTGCTGCTGCTGCTAAGTCGCTTCGGTCGTGTCCGACTCTGTGCGACCCCAGAGACAGCTGCCCACCAGGCTCCCCCGTCCCTGGGATTCTCCAGGAAAGAACGCTGGAGTGGGTTGCCATTTCCTTCTCCAATGCATGAAAGTGAAAAGTCAAAGTGAAGTCGCTCAGTCGTGTCTGACTCCTAGCGACCCCAGGGACTGCAGCCTACTAGGCTCCTCCGCCCATGGGATTTGCCAGGCAAGAATACTGGAGTGGGGTGCCATCGCCTTCTCCATTAATCCTCACTACTACCTCTATAATAGGCATGTGTGTTAGTCACTCAGTCGTGTCCAACTCTTTGTGACCCCATGTACTGTAGCCACCAGGCTTCTTTGTCCATGGAATTTTCCAAGCGAGAATACTGGAGTGGGTTGCCATTTCCTTCTCCAGGGGATCTTCCTGACCCAGGGATTGAATCCAGGTCTCCCGCATGGCGGGCAGACTCTTTACCATCTGAGCCACCAGGGAAGCCCATAATATAATAGGCATAATTATCTGTAATAAGAAAAATGATCATTTTTCTCTTGATAGAGAAATTCAAGTGATTCATTCAAGTCTCTCAGTTAGTAAGTGGACAAAGCAGGAACAGGAATAAAGAGTCCACATGACAATCCGTACCATTAATCTCTTGGCATCTCTTTTCTCCATCAAAGATTTGAAGTACTGACACACAAAGAATATATAGTCCCTATTATAGAAACATGACTATATATCTGTATAGAGCTTCAGAAATTTTAGAGCATGTTCAAATCTTTTATTTAGTTCAATTTTTATAACAGTCCTATGAGGTAGGTATTTATAGACTCTGTAATGAAGGAATAAAAGTAAAACAAAACAGCTTAAACAGCTGAGAAGAGCCAGGGAAAGATTAAGGATTACTTAAGACACTGTACAATCCATAATTACATCATGTTTGTAAGAGACAGCTAGATGTATGAATATATTTATTAGCCTGCCTGTTTCTGTGCTATAATAGCAGACTGATCTCTAAAAGAGCCTCTGCTCTGTGTTCTAAGACCATATTCCAGTCATGAAAGGATATTCAGAATGGTGTAATGTGCTCTTTTAACACAAGCCCTCTTGTCATCGAACCATGGCTGAATTAGGGATGAATGACACTGCTTCTCTACAGGGGAAAAAGAAAGTGTGAGGGCTGAGAGGGATCCCAAATAGCATACAAGGGAAAATGAAGAAAAAAGGCTCTTTTGCCTCCCAGAAGTCTGAAAGTGAAAGTTGCTCAGTTGTGTCCGACTCTTTGCAACTGCATGGACTATACAGTCTATGGAATTCTCCAGGCCACAATACTGGAGTGGGTAGCTTTCCCCTTCTCCAAGGGATCTTCCCAACCCAGGGATCAAACCCAGGTCTCCCACACTGCAGGTGGATTCTTTACCAGCTGAGGCACCAGGGAAAACCCTCAGAAGTCTAATCTTTTGAAATAGGCCCAGTGATTTTTTTTAAAAAAGTAGCACCAAATAGAATCAACGCTGCTTAACTAGTGTGTGTTTAAGGAAACTGGGAAAGGGTCCCTCTTCCAAAGTATCTTCTCAACTGACTCCCTTAATTCCTGAAATACCACCATTAGAAGTCCATTCCCTTAGATGAAAGCATTATTCTCTACTGAAATCCAAATGCCTCTGGGAGAGGCATTCCCATCCACAGTATGATAACAAACAAGTGCATCAAGGATATTGAGAGAGGGAGGACCAGAGAGCGGCTTTCCCAGGGACAAAGCACGGTCACTTGCAACCATGCCTCAGGCCACCAAGCAGAGATAACTGATAGAAGTATGTCCAGTGCTGACTCTTACGCATGAGCTGTGTGTGGCTGACGATGTTGCATTGAGCTATTATCAGTCATTAGTACCTCAGAGCAGTGGTTCTTAACTCAGCTGCACATCACAATCACAATCACCTGTCAATCTTTCAAAAATGGAGATACTCGGACAGTACCAGACATTTGTGGAATCAGGATCATGCGGGAGTATGGCTGAGGCATGTTTATTTCTACAAAGCTCTATGGATTTTCAGATGTTCTTCCAGAGTTGAAAACTGCAACCTTGGAGTGAATGTGTCATCCTGATGGCTTGCTGGTGGGCCTTGGTGAGGCGGGACCCCAGGCTGGGGGCCTGAACACTGAGTACCAGAACAAGTGGTGAGAGGCAAGGGAGGTTCCATAAACACAAAGTAACAAAAGATGACGCGGAAAAGAACCGAGGTGACTTATCTATATCACAATTTTGACAAACTACCTGGGAGTATTATTATTACCAAGACTTGATAAAACACTAGTCTATGAAAGTTAGGACTTCTGCATAACACCATTTAAGAAATACCCAGGCAGTGATTGTTTATGCTCATATAACTCAGGTTTATTTCATCCTTTCAAAAGGCTGAAGAAGCCTCTTGCAGTCTTTTCATTACGGTACTATCTCTTCCCATCCCATTCTTTATAGTCCTCTCTCTGAGTCTTGCCATACTCGTCTTATCCTCGATTAGCCTCCAAAGAGAGTACTTACCAGGTAAATCTGCTAGGACTAGTTCCATCAATGTGACAGAAGCCCCCCTAAAATAGAGGCCTAACAAGAAAGAAGATAATCTCTCAGGAATAAACTATGCAGGAGGGAGGTAGCCAAGCAATTGGAGGGTATTTCATGGGCTCGTCTCCTCTGTCTTATCTCCACCAACCTTTCGCAAATGATTTCTTCCACATGGTCTGAGGTGGCTCCAGCTCCAGCCAGCAGGAAGGGAAAAGGGGGCAAGGGCCACAGCATCACCCTCCCTCACCTGTGTGTATCCCTAAAATTAACCCATTCCTTTCAGATTCCGCTGGCCAGAACTTGAGCTGCATGGGTGAGTCTAGTTGTTAGGGAGTTAAGGAGGCAGGGAGCTGTTCAGGGCAGCTGTGAGCCCATCTAGAAAGACAGAGAAGGGGAGATGGCTAAGCCACACCAGGAACTGTGCACGCAGCAAAACAAGTACAGGCGGTCACCTTATGAACCTAGACTATCTCACCGGAAAGAGCAAATGAGTGTGGTAAGCAAAGACTGCTTAATGCCAGGTGTTGAGTAATTCGTGGTGATTAGAGGAAACTGTTTTCCACTAATGAAGAGTGAGATTATGTTGAAAGTAGTTATCTGTGGACCAGGCATCACAACAGACGCCTCAAATAAATGAAGTGCTTGGTTTGTCTTTTGAAAGCTTACAATTCCTCTTGGAATTATGTGATCCCCAAAATCCACCTCTTGCCTAATGAAAGATCTGAATTCAGTCCTTCCTCCCAAGTCCCTGGAGTCAACTTCTGTAATCTGTCAGGAGCAGAACGGCATACCTGGTCATGGATTTCCACACTAGCTATCAATAAGTAAGAGAAATACTTATTTCACATACAAATTCTGCTGAGATGAGCTTTAAAAGATTCTGATCAATGAAAAGATGTACTTTCTCCTGACTCTAGGGTTCCAGGTATGTCAGTACCTCCCAGTCTGTGACAAATCTGAGAATACAAAGCAGAACTATACTGGTCTAGAAGCATGCAGTCTAAAATACAAGAAATCTGTTTAACTCTGTAACTGTGTTTGGATTGCTTCTAGGATGGTTTAAAAGTAAAAACTGCTTTGTTTTCCCATCAGATCTCCCTATATCACCTGATCGACTTGTTCCCTTTCTCTGTGTTTCTCACTCGTCTGGCTGATTTAATTGTATAGCCAGTTAGCTCAGTTAGATAGGGCATGGTGCTAATGAGACCAAGGTCACAGGTTTTATCCCCAGATAGGCAGACAGGTATCCAGAGTAAAATTCTGTCCCACGTCTACTTGGTTGCTTCTCTCTCTCTGGTTAGCTGTTCTGAAAGGATGTGTACTTCTCAAAAGGGGGACAGAGTAAGAAAGAGTTGGTGTCTTAGCACAGATAAGCTGTGCTGTGGAAAACCCCCACAAAATGCTGGACTGGAAATATCTCTATACCAAGAGGAATACAAAGTAGTTTGGTTTACGAAAAGGTCCCTCCTACTTCCAGGACACTAGGACCCACAAGCATGGAGACTGAGCTGAGACACTAAGGATGGAAAAAGAAAGCTAGAGAGGCAAGAACAATTGTCATATTCCTAGGCTAGGGTCCAGAGCTCTTGTTTCCTGCTCCCTGCTGGATCCAGGACATTCAGATCACATGTGGTCTCCTATTTCCAACCCCACCTCAGTGTTCCCAAGTCAGTGGTGAGCTGTTGTGATGTTGTGGAGGGAAATCATGTCCAAAACAGGAATAAAATTCACAACTGCTTCTACTTGTTCTAGATAGAAATGTCATTTCTCACCACTGGAAGACTTCCCCCACCCTCTCCTTATCAAAAATCTGTCACTCTGTCCACACATCAGGGAGAACAAATGTGTTTTTGATCCCTCTGTGAACAAACGAGACTCAGCACCTGCACAGTGCTCAAGGGTGGCCGGCCCTCATCCTCACTCTGAGCCGGCTGCTGCTCTTGGGCAGAGAAAGTAAAAATGATTGATTCAACATCTTAATTAAGATAAACAAACAAAGAGGAACATCAAATAATGGACCTGACAGTTTGAAACAAACTGAAAGTACAGCTTAGTATTTCATAAAAGAAAAAGCGTTTGATGTGAGGATGGCAGTTTAATAATTTGTAAATATCACTGGCTTGGTATTATAGCTAATCCAAATATTTTCATTTCTCATCATAAGTTACCCTCTGCTGATGGCTTGTCCTCTTCAACTCACAGCTTTCACCGTGGAGCCTTTGACAGGGGTGGAGAGGAGAGGAAGAGAAAGGGTCACAGGTTCTTTGTGGAATGTGAATTACATTGTCAACTTCCTTTCTACACTCTGATTCAGATAGTCCCTGGAAAATATCACCAACAAGCCCCAAGCTTTTATTGCCTCTTTCTTCAGCTCCCCTAAAAAAGTATCAAAATTTAATCATTACAGCTTTCCATTAGCTTCTGACTGTTTTACTAATTAAGTCTGAGCTTTTTCCCATTCCTAATATGTAAAGAAATGGGAAATGAAACCTCCTCCACTAACTGTAATGTCCATACAATACTGTTTTTATACCATAATGAAGTAGTTAACTATATACTGAAAAGGTGTTTTATTGCCCCTGCTGCTGCTGTTGCTAAGTCGCTTCAGTCGTGTCCGACTCTGTGCGACCCCACAGATGGCAGCCCACCCGAGGCCTCTGTCCCTGGGATTCTCCAGGCAAGAATATTGGAGTGGGCTGCCATTCCCTTCTCCAACGCATGCACTCATGCTAAGTTGCTTCAGTCATGTCCGACTCTGTGCGACCCATTGCAGGTTGCCATTTCCTTCTCCCTTTATTGCCCCAACGCCTTACAAATAGGGTAGCTGGGGTAAGTTCATGCTTGTGTCTTCTGCCAAAACACCTTTGGGTGTGTGCTGAGGATAGGCAGCAAGTTGTGATGGCAATTGTAAAAAGGCGAATGTGGGAACCTCTGCGTTGGTCAGAGCACTGTGACTTAGTGCTTGTGAAAAAAAAATTTGGAGAAAGAGTAGACAATTTTACTAACTTATTTGGGCTATCCAAGGGAACAAATCAGATATAGGTCTGTGAAAGCAGAGCCAAAGGAAAACCATAGCGCAGCCGGAGGCTTTGGGCTTTTAAAGTATGTAAAAGGGAAAGGGTGAGTATGCAGGCCTGTCAGATCAACCTGTACGCGGATATACCTCTGGGTTCAGGCCATGACCCTTCTCTTGTGCTTTTCCATTTTACTCTTTTTGCTCAGGTTCTTAACAGCAGCATCTTTTGGTCTTTTTTTTTTTTTTTTTTTAATTGCTCTCAGATGATACCAAGCCCACGCAGAGACCACACTGGGCGGGTGTGACTGACTGGGTCCCTCAGAGGAAGCTGCAGTTCTGAGAGTTCTCCACAGGGAAGCAGTATGAGATCAGGGTTTAGATTAGGTGGCCCCAGCGCCTCTAGCTTTCCCTGATTCTGACGGAGACTGTCCTTCTGTGTGCGAGATGACCAACAGGGCAAGCTTAGGCCTCAGGAGACCCCACCCTCCTCCCCAGCTCTGAGCTTTACTACCATCTCCCCACGTAGCTCTCCATTCCCAGGTCTGTTTCTTTGCATTTGAGTCATCAGCTTGCAGAATACTGCTTTGTCCATTCCATCTCTGGTCTATGCTTTATCTGAGGGATCCCATTAAGGCTAAGGATGCCCTTCTGGCCAAAATGGCCATATTTTAGCTGCTGGGTTCACATCACTGCCACAGAGAGGAAACCTGCAGAGGGGTCTTTGGCAACGTGTCAGGCATGTGTTTTTTTGGGCAGTATGAATTCTGGTAACCTCTGAATGGTTGGATAACTCTTGACATTTCTCAGGAAAGAACTGGTTCCCATCTTTGGCACTCTGAAGAAAATGGTGCCAGCAACAACTTGATTTTGTTTGCGTTATAGAGAGTAATACACCGTTATGGTCAAAATTCCTAAATAGAGAGCTTATAACTTAGGTTCTATCTTGACAATGTCCCGTTGATATATTGTGTGATAAAAGCAAAGTCACTACTTATCTTCTTTGCTTATAAAATAGAAATTACACCTGACATATTTCTGATAAGCTGCAAGAACTATGTACTCTATGTGGACTTTATACAAAGTACCCAATACAGTGAATATTCTTAAGATAGAAAAACTTTGACCTTTCTTTTGACAAACATTCTCTAAAATATATTTATTTTAGTTGACACATTGACAAATATTACATTTGTGAAAGTTAAAACTTTCTGAGAATTTTAAATCTTGAAAGTTCTTTTAAAACAGTGAGCAGAAATCCCATTTCCAGCATTTCATGTGATGAGAGTGGTTTCTTAAAATATATGTCAGGTAACCTATCTCTTATCACACATTTTCTTTCTCTACCTGAAGTCTAGAATTTAAATAGTTCTGTCAAGTTTAAGAGAGGTATGTGGCACTGATTTTACACTGATTTCATCTTTTTCTTCACAGTCTATCCCAAACCATTTTCAGACCCACCCCCTAAATTGGTTACCTTCTTTTCTAGGTACAGCCAACAGAAAACAAGCAAGAAGCTTGGAAAAGAGAGTGAGACCTGCCTTTTCAGTGATCTTTCAGGTTACTTTGCCTCCCAGACAGGTTGATACAAAGATAAGCAAAAGAAGAGGTTGTGGACAGACCTCCAGGAAAACTCTCTCAGGAAAGGATCGGCTGCAGTAGTGCTAGATAAAAATTGCAATTGCCCAGCTTTATCTCTCTGGGGTATAAATTGGATCAGAAAGGTAGGGACTGAGACACATATAAACAAAATGGAGCACACAAATAAAATATTGATTTTCCCCCCTGTATTCCACCTCCAAAAGATAACTAAACCAACTCTCAGTGGGAAGAATGCTATCTTCATAATACCAGCCATTTAAATTTTTCACAAACTGCAATAGCTGCGGTTATTGGTATAGACTTCATGCTCTCTCTTTTGACCTAATATGACTAGTAATTTTTGGAAATTTTAGGTGATGCTATGCCCAAAGGAGTTTTAATGCTGAGGTTAGATGATATTGCTAAGGTCTGTGTCACCCATGATTTTGTGTGTCTGTCTAGAAAAGGTTAGGCAAAGGTAAGAGAGATACAGAGCTCACTGAAACATCTCCTATCAAAGAAAAACTTGTTAAAAAAAGATTTTAACAGCTCAAACTACCTTGGAGGCCAATAAAAGCACCAAACCTGATTATTAGACCATGATCTGAGGTTAGAAAAAGGACTCCAGTGCTGACTGATTGGAAAGCTATTGGAAATAAATAAAAAGGCTACATTATGTGAAGCGGAGGGTCACAGCAAGGGAGCATCTTGAGAAGTCATAGGTGCACTGATTACATTTGTCACATTTAATGACTGCTTTGTGTATGACTTGCTTTTTGTAGATCTTTTGTATGAGATATTTTTAGATAAACTGACTTCACAGAAGAGGAGAAAGGTAATAAGTGTCACCTTGTGTTAATATACAAACTCTCCACCTTTGGGATCAAATTTGGTGCAGGGCACAAGTGAAATGAGTTTGGTGGCCTCAAGTGAGGCCACCATCAATAGTTATCCTTAAACAAAATCACAAATCATTTGCTGGCAGCAGAGATCAGAGACCTGGAGCTGATAGCAAGAGTGTCACAGGTCAGGAGGAAGACTTGGGCGGAAAACCAGCCATTACCTCTGGGTCTCCAGCCTTACTTCAGCTCATGCAACCAAGCAACCCTTCTCATCCATAAACACTAACATTCACACTGATTTTATGACCTCTCTTTGCCTGCCAAACCCAACATCAATATTCCCAACAACATTTCATGAAACCCCCTGTTATCTACGTCCTCATCACTCAGTTCTAATAATAGCAATTTCATAGTCACTATGAAAGGGAGGCCTATTTTTAGAATACTACTTGTCATTAGTAAAATAATGGAACTTGTTTGTTCCAGTGAATTCTAAGTCTAAACATTGCTTGCTTTCTCTCTACTTAGTGAAGGGCTTCTGTGCTACTCTGATGAAAACATAGAGAATTAGAAAACAATGACTGTGTGAATGACATTTACAGAGATCTCATTCTGGAAAGGGCACATTTTATTGTGACTCTGTGTCAAAAGTGTAGTTTCATCAGAGGACAGGAGGCAAAAGAAACAGGCAATCAATACTTGGGCCTGTGATATCTGAACTGAGAAAGAAAATCATTATCCTGTTATTTTTATTGTGGCATGATGCTTGAAATACTGTACTTTGTTTCCATATTAATCCAGTATTTTGAGGGTTGCAGATTTAAAAAACCCTCACAGGGGTAGCCATGTGAAATTAGAACACAAAGAAAAACAAGTATGCACACATATTTTACGGTGGGAATTTGGAGAAAGACAGATTGAGAAAGAGAAAAGTTAACCTTTTGTAAAAGATATAATAATCCAATTTCCTGAATCTGTGTATCTTACAGCTATGTTTAATTTCTGAGTTTTCAGAACCATCAATAAAGGGTTATTTGTTTCTAATTTTGGGGCAAAACATATAGATTTCTAGTAGATAAGAGCTCCCTCAATATTAACAAGGTTATTTGGATAATATTTGTACTTCTGTACTTATTGAAAATTTTGTTCCATTGTTAAGAAACTAAACAAGTCCAAGGTAGAAAGCATGTGGAATTTGACATTTGATTTTAAAGTTTGGTGTTATTTACTTCTCACTGGCAAAACACCAGTCACTGAACTTGAATTTCTAGCTGAAAAAAGGAGAGGAATTATCATTCACAAACATTTTTTAAATTCTTGTGTCCAGCCTTAAGTACCTTACCAATTCTGCCTAACTGCTTCTAATATGACTGTTTACTGGTTATTATTTTCAAAACACTTCAAGATATTTAACCTTCCCTTCTCTGGATTTCAGCATCCAATATGAAATTCTATCTGAATGCATATTGTGGAGAGTGGGATCATACCCACTCTGCAAAACATGAATACAGCTATCCTCAACCTAACTTTCATACTTCTGTGGGTTAGTTATTTAAATTTAAATTCTATTTTTTCTCTTTGAATTATTATCGATGAGATTGGCATTATATAGTCTCGAAGTCATGACCTGCTTTTCTAGGCTGTCTGTTGCAGCCCCAGGGAGAGCTAAGTGGGTCCTTAATGAACAAGAAAAGGTTATCATGGCTGCACGTGGTGTCTCCCAGTCGCTCTGGCTAGAATCTCCAGCCGCCAGAGATAACAGTTCAAAGTCATGCAAATGAGGGCTACTGGCTACCACTTTGTTCCTGTGATCCTTTGGCAAATGCACAACAGCAGCAGGAAAAAAGGATGTTCTCAGAGACCTAATCCATCTGGGCAGCCGGTTTATTTCAAGTAAACAAACTACTACAAGCTACCCATAAGAACTGTTAAAATTAACAGAAAATGACAATACCAAGTGCCAGTGAGGATGGGAGCAACTAGAATTTTCACACACTGTTGGTGGGAGTATAAATTGGTACAAGCCATTAGAAAAACTGCTTGGCAGAATCTATGAAAATGGAATCCTCTAACCTCTCGTAGGTATAAACCCAACAGAAACACCAACATAGTGTGCACCAAAAGACAGTTATAAGAATGTTCACAGCAGCTTAAAACAAGACAACTATAGGCAATAATAATTAACCTTTTTATCATGTATAAGAAAATGATGTGTAATCCTACCACTTTGACAGAAATTAATATTTTGGAGTAATTCATATTGTGAAGAGAGTTTGTAACTTGCTTTTTAAAATTTAACACTATATTATGAATCTTTTCTTAGGCAATTAATTTTTAAAATATTTAGATTTAAAAGAAAAAAGATACATATAAATAAAATAAACAACCAAAACAAAAACACTGAAAAAAGAATATTCATAGCAGCATTATTCATAATATATCCAAAGTAGAAGCAACTCAAGTGTCTACTTACAATAGAATGAAATAAAATGAATAAACTACTTTACAGCAATAAGAACAAAGAACTACTGCTGTATGCAAAAAGAGTGATAGTTCTCACAAATCCAATGCTGAATAAAAGACTCTAGATACTCAAGAGTGTACTGTATAGCTATTCACATGAAGTTCAAATACAGACAAGATTAACCTAGTGATAGAGGTCATGAGAGTCGTTACCATGGGGGAGATGATATTAGGAAAGGGCACGGAGAAGATTCTGGGGTGCTGATAATGTTCTAAAACTTAACTGGGGTAGGGATTACATGAAAATATTCACTTTGTTTAAAAAAAAAATCATTGAGTTCCATGCTTACAATTTTGGGCATTTTTCTGTATACATAATATACAATAAAAGTTAACCAAAAAACTATCAGTGTAGTTTGTTATTAATTAATGCCTTTGTCAGCTTATGAAATACTAGGAAACAAGGGAAGAATGACCAAGGTAGTTTCTCCTTGAATGAAATTTTCTATAGAATTATATAAGAAATTATATGTTACATGGTTAAAAAAAATTGTGTTTCTTAGCCTGGAACTCATAAAGCTAAGTGGTGACTTGGCTTATACTGATACAGAACTTGAGTACTGAACAGTGTGTTATATCAGAGGTCTTATAAGGAGGGTGCTAACCAGCTATTCCATTTATGCAGCCATTTAAATAACTTAAAACAGGAAAAATTTCAGCTGAACATTAGGAGGAATTTCTGAGCCAGGAAGTTGAATGATTATGGAAACATAAGTGTTGGACATTTTTAAGAAAGAAAAACATGGGCTTCTCTGGTGGTCCATTGGCTAAGAATGTATCTGCCAATGCAGGGGATGCAGGTTTGATCCCTGGTCTGGGAAGATCCTACATGCCTCAGAGCAGCTAAGCCGGTACTCCACAATAGGAGAAGCTACCACAATGAGAAGCCTGTGCATTGAAATGAAGAGTCCCACTCTTGGCAACCAGAGAAAAGCCCACGCAGCAATGAAGACCCAGTACAGCCAAAAATAAATAAATTTAAAAGAAAGAAAAACAGCCGGCAGGTGGACAGGAGCCCCTGAGATGTCTTTTAGCAGCATTCTTCAGTTCATAGTGGAAAGGTGGAATGTTTAAAAATCTACTCTAGTATAATGCCTGGTGAGAGCAAGTGTTCAAAAATATTAGCTCCACTCTATCACTGCTAATAATACTTAGAAAACATTTCAAGTTTAGGTGGGGGTCTAGCCCTAAATTTACTCAGTGACAGGGAGACATCCCCAAATCAATCTCTGTTTATAATCTCTGTAGCCAACTCCTCCTGATGATAAAAGAGAGAGAAAGTCCAAATGGTTAGTATCTCTAAACTGTAGTGATTTCTGAGATGAAACATGGTATGTAAATATAAAGAATTATTAGTACAACAAACCTGGCCAACTGCAACATTGATGAAACCAGAAATGTCAGTCTAAATGAATCTTAACATTGGCTCAGGAATTAAGTAGCTACAGGTACCCATGGGCTTTGAGAAGCAAAGAGAGTCACCACTGGGCTCTGAGGAAGCTAAGCTGGGGTAAAAGGAGATAGGTCTAGAGGAAACTTCCTAGCAAATGTGATAAAATGGGTTTCTGAAGCTAATGTAAATCAATAATGGTTTAGCTATTATCGAGAGTTTTCTAGAAATTTTCTTTCCATTCACTACCTTCCTCTATACTCCTACACTTTCTACAGCTAAGAAAAATCATATTTCAGAGATATAATTAAACTGACTTTTTTTTGGTAACTGAAAAATATACTTAGCTAAAATGAAGATGTATATAGATCAATATTTTTTTAATTGAAGTAAGACGGATTTACAACATTGTGTTAGTTTCAGGTGTACAACCAAGTGATTCAGTTATTTCTTTCAGATTATATTCCATTATAGTTTATTATAAGATATTGAGTATTAATCTGTGTGCTATACAGTAAATCCTGTTGCTTATTTAAGTATAGTAATTTGTTTCCATTAATCCCATACTCCTAATTTGTCTCTTCCTCCTTCCCTCTTACCTTAGGTAACCAAAAGTTTGTTTTCCATGTCCATGAGTCATTTGTAGAATTTTTAGATTTCACTAAAGTGGAATATAAGTGATATCATACAGTATTTGTCTTTGTCTGACTTGCTTCACTAAGTATAATATGCTCTAGGACCATCTATGTTGCTCAAATGACACTATTTAGTTTTTTAATTGGTGAGTAATATTCCATTGTATATACATATATACCACACTAGAAAAATATTTTTAGTGCTTTTAAAATGTCCTCTTGAAAGGTATATGATTTGAAAACAAGCCCTTTAGTGTTAAAGTGCTTTTAACTCAGTTCCTGTGTAGCTGTGGAGATTAGTGGCATTCTGAAACCTGCTGGAGTTCCTGCCTGGTAAATAGAATTTGAGTTATAGCAACTATAGTCTGAAGAATCAGAAATAGATTTATGCTTCATAAAGACCTATGTAAGAGAAATAACTATGTGGAAATTTTAAGTCCTTTCAGTTTCTGATTTCCAGCAGCCCTAGAATGGCTTGCTGGCATAACCAAGGCACTTGTGCTTAATTATAAGCAACACGGCAATTCTCCAAATTATATAATCAAGTATATGACCTTATCTTCTGGACAGTTCCTGAGTTACTACTAAATTTCCACATTATATGCTGCAACTACATGCTGTGCAGTGTACTGTCCTTTTGGCATGCCCTATGAACTTCTGAAAACTGAAGTGTGGGGCCAGTATCCTATGTGCGTCTGTATCTATAAAAGCCAGGCCACAGAACCACTAAGTCTGTCCAAGAACAGATACTTCTACAAATTTCACAAATCAAGTCTAGGAGAACTATCACATACGTTTGAAAACAATTGGTTATTTAAAAATAAGCCAATGTAACCAGTTTTATTAGCTCAGAGTGACCCATGGTTGATGGTGTGCTTTGAGTTATTCTCATTCACTTGAAACTCTATTGGCATATTCTATGAGTACAAGTACTGTGCTAGGGATTGAGAAGGGCAGATGGCCTCTGGGAGCTGCCACAGAGAGCTAATCTGATTATCTGAAATTGTAACAATGCAAGAAAATACACGATTAGGTGTCAAGATAAAAGATAAACATTTGAAGTTCAGAGATGGAGGTGCTCATGGACTGTGGAGGAGGCTACCTGGAGCTGGACTCTGAGAGCTTCTGTTGGGTGAGCATGTTTGCCTGTGTTCTAGGAAATGCTCAGCATTTAATCTATGAGCTTGGAAAAATAATGAGACTTCAAAGATCATGCTAAAAAGTTCCAGTAATCTAGGTTTCCTTTAGTTATGCAGAGTCATTGAAAGTTTTCAGTCAGAAAGTAACGTTTTTCTAGCAGTGGAGATGATTCAAACATAGTTGTTCTACAACTATGCTGCTGACTGAGCTATTCCATTTTTCAAACAGAATAATAATTCTTAATAAATAAATTAGTTCTCAATTCTTGCCTTAGACTTTTTTTCTGGAATAATGTGGCATATCCAAAGGTAGTTAATGGATAAGAAATGCTATCAAATTAAAATTTTCTCCCATAATTTCCCCATGAATCTTGAGTTATTTTGCCACTTTTCTACAGGGAGCCAAAAAGAACTAGTAAACAAATATATAATGGGAATTTTTTGGAGACCACGCCCATCATGCTTAGTTCAGTGGCCCTTTTGAGAGGAGAGGGGAGTTGGCTATACTCCTAGTTGAAAGTTTATTTTGCATAATATAATATGGCATTATTTTATGTTAGTAAAATTGTTTATATATAGGAATCAAACATATTGAATGAGGTTTTGCCAGCTGTACTAGAACACATTTGAAAATCACTGTTATGTTTCTGAAAAGTCTTATTGTTTTACTTCTATTTATTCATTTGGCTGTGCTGGGTCTTCATGGCATAGGCCTCCTTAGTTGTGGTGCACATGCTTAGTTGCCCTGTGGCACATGGGATCTTAGTTCCCCAACCAGGGATTGAACCAGGGTCCCCTGCACTGGAAGGTAGGTTCTTAACCACTGGACAACCAGGGACGTCCCAATATAGCCATACTCAAATCTATTAAATTTCAATAGATTTAGAAAGCAGAAAGAACAGCAGAGACCTCACTTTGCTGACAAAGGTCTGCAGAGTCAAAGCTATGGTTTTCCCAGTAGTCACTTACGGATGTGGAAGGCTGAGCACTGAAGAGATGCTTTCAAACTGTGGTGCTGGAGAAGACTTTTGAGAGTCCCTTGGACTTCAAGGAGATCAAACCAGTCAGTTCTAAAGGAAATCAACTTGAATATTCACTGGAAGGACTAATGCTGAAACTGAAACTCCAATACTTTGGCCACCTGATTCAAAGAGCTGACTCACTGGAAAAGACCCTTATGCTGGGAAAGATTGAGGGCAAGAGGAGAAGGGGTCAACAGAGGATGAGATGGTTGGATGGCATCACCGTCTCAATGGACATGAGTTTAAGCAAACTCCAGGAGATAGTGAAGGATAGGGAAGCCTGGTATACTGCAGTTCATGGGGTCGCAAAACGTCAGACATGACCGAGTAACTGAACTGCACAAGAATTTATAATCTAATAGAGATGGGCAGATTACCATAGCCTCTGGCTGAGTCATGGTAAAGTCTAATAGTAGTTGTATCTCTAATACATGCATGTAGATTCTCTAAGTAAAATAGTATATTTTCATGTGCTTCTCCCTTCCTAATATTGACTTAGAGTTAGGTGGGATTGAATGAGTTAATGGTTGCACACAGAGGCTCTCTGTATTCTCAGTTTTTGACCACACACAGTAGGTGCTCAATAAACATTTTATAAATCAATGAGTTAAAGGTCTTAATATAGCAGGGAGTCAGAGATTTTAGGTCCTGTTATTGATTTTGTCATATATTTATTAATCAAACAGATATGGGACTACCTATCTGTGCTCATTTTTTTCTCTTGGTGAAATCATGATGATAAAACTTCTTTTACAGAAATACGGTGATGCCTGAGATACTGTGTGCAAAATGATTTGTACTCCTTGGAAGAGAGGGATCTTATAAATAGAAGGCATTGTTCAGGTTACCCACAGCATTCAAATTTAATTTGTAGCATTTGGAATACGTGGAAGGTCCATGACCTCAGTAATGAAAGCTGCTGAGCCCCTGATGCCCATGGAAAAAAGCTTTTTCTCCTTGTTTTTCTGCCTGCAAGAGAGTGGCTACTGTTTCCCCAGCCTGTCCGTTCTAACTATGATGCACTTATTTTCTTCAGCGTTATCCCAGTTTCTCATTATGAATACTGAAATGAGCAGATCCTATACTTTGGAGTGGGCAGAAGGTGCATAATCTGAAAGAGCAGTAATAAGGGCCCTCAACTTAAGAATGAAGAGTTGAGAGAGATGGGTAAAGAACACTGACTAGGACGTGCGAGAAAAGACAGATCAATCCCAACGATTCATCATGCCAGGAGCTGTCCAAATAATCAAAGGTATCAGCCTGGGTGATGTATAGCTGATGTCACTTGGCGAGACCCTTAACAAGGCAGCTAGTACAACAGCTGCTGCTGGTCAGTGAGTATCACAGCACATGCCAGGCCAGGGCAGGGGAACACAGACCATCCATCACTGACCCAACTTAATGGCTAGGCTTATTAGTAAACATTCTCTGTGGCTGACAGCCTGTAATGGTACAGGATGTTCCCCTACTGTCCCCCAAATAAACTGACCCACCTGACAGATGTGTGAAATCTGTGGTCCCTCTTCAGATTCTCAGAATAAGTATAATTTATTCTATTTTATCGATAGAGGCAATTGTGGATCTTTAGGAAAAATAAGAGAAGCCTCCATTTAGCAAATGCATTTGTAATCAATTCTTCTCTCAGGATGGTTTTTCTCTTCTTAATGGTAAATCAGAAAAGTGACAGTGTATGTTGACATACATACATTATTCCATAGGCACTACCGTAGGTGAATTTCATCTATATTTCTCCCTACTGTGGATCAGAAATTCCCAAAGTGGAAATAAAATCCACTCTCTGTACTAAAGATATCTAAATCTACTTTAACTACATTATGTTCTTGGAGAGGATATCTTAATGGACTAAGTATGAGGTTTGAAATATCTAGACTTCCTGGAACCACAGGTTCAGTTCCCAGCTGAATCGGCTCAGTCCTCCAGTCTTCACTGGCAGATAAATTAAGATACTAGGAAGCTTACCATGCACAGATCTCTTAGATGAACTGTAGTAAACCATAATCTCATCTATTTTTTTAAGTGCACATTAAACTTGGTTCTGGTGTTTTTGACCTCACTGAAAAATTCTGTATAATATGCATGGTTAATCTGATGCTTGTCACTCAATAAGGACATACCATTTAGGGGAGAATGCATCCTCCCTCAAATTTAGAATTTCTTAAGCATATGGAGTTTAAAAAAGGTCAGGTTATTGCAATCCCAATTACTCCTTCCTAACTCTTCACCTTTTGTTTGTCTGGACTTGAGTTTTCGTGCCTCACCCTTCAATGAATCTTCCTCTTAGCCTGACCTTGGCTAGTTTCTCTAGTTGTGGCCATTGACCTTGCTTTGAATTCTGGCACAGGCTAGTTCTCCACGTCTTACTTATGGCTTGGATCTGGATTTTTCCCTACTCTGACTTCCAAGATTGGAGTGCTCCTTCAAGTCTTACTTCAGTTTCTATAGATGGAGAAGGAACATGGTATAATGAAAAGAGCCTTAATTTTAAAGAAATTAAAGACAATTTCCAGCAGGTCTGTTCCTTCAATTGCTCCTATTCATTCTTGTCTTGTGTTCTAGTACCAGCTTTGCTATTAAATAGTTCTGTAATGATGGGCAAGTCTTTTGATCTATCTGCATTTTGATTTGTAGAACTCATGGGGGGTACCTCAAGAGTACATGGCTCCTGCTCAGGTCTAAGATTCTTGGATCCTCCTTTGAGATCCCTGTCATCCAGAGAAAGGGACTTAAAAATGTCTTAAATCTTAAGTTTTATGTATCATCAACACCACTAATAAATAGTGTTGAGAATTTTATAGAATACAGAAAGTATTGGCATTTTGGAAATTTATATCAAGAGAAAGTAGGCTCAACAACATGGCCTCAGAACATCTTTATTTTTTAATTCTGAGGAATGGAAGAAGTGAAGTTTACTAGTCAGTAAACTTATTTAACTTATATGCAGAGTACACCATGAGTAACAATGGGCTGGAGGAAGCACAAGCTGGAATCAAGATTGCCGGGAGAAATATCAATAACCTCAGATATGCAGATGATACCACCCTTATGGCAGAAAGTGAAGAACTAAAGGGCCTCTTGATGAAAGTGAAAGAGGAGAGTGAAAAAGTTGGCTTAAAGCTCAACATTCAGAAAACTAAGATCATGGCATCGGGTCCCATCACTTCACGGCAAACAGATGGGGAAACAGTGGAAACAGTGTCAGACTTTATTTTTGGGGGCTCCCAAATCACTGCAGATGGTGACTGCAGCCACGAAATTAAAAGACACTTACTCCTTGGAAGGAAAGTTATGACCAACCTAGACAACATATTAAAAAGCAGAGACATTACTTTGTCAACAAAGGTCCATCTAGCCAAGGCTATGGCTCTTCCAGTGGTCATGTATGGATGTGAGAGTTGGACTGCGAAGAAAGCTGAGCACCGAAGAATTGATGCTTTTGAACTGTGGTGTTGGAGAAGACTCTTGAGAGTCCCTTGGACTGCAAGGAGATCCAACCAGTCCATTCTAAAGGAGATCAGTCCTGGGTGTTCATTGAAAGGACTGATGTTGAAGCTGAAACTCCAATACTTTGGCCACCTGATGCGAAGAACTGACTCATTTGAAAAAACCCTGATGCCGGGAAAGACTGACGGCAGGAGGAGAAAGGGACAACAGAGGATGAGATGGTTGGATGGCATCACCAACTCAATGGACATGGGTTTGAGTGGACTCCGGGAGTTGATGATGGACAGGGAGGCCTGGCATGCTGTGGTTCATGGGGTCACAGGGAGTTGGACACGACTGAGCGACTGAACTGAACTGAACTGAACTGAAATGGTGGTGGTAAAGAACATGGACTCTGGAGCCAAACGGCCTGCTTTGAATCCAGGTTCTGCCATTTACTAGCTCTAAGACTTGGGCAAGTTGCTCTCTACACTTCAGTTTTCTCATCTGCAAGATGAGGGTAATGATAATATCTACCTTATATAGTTATGAGGATAAAATGAATTATTATTGGAAAGGTGCTTAGAACTGTGTCTGATATGCAACTACTATATAAATATTGGTTCAATAAAGATAAATACTGTAGCTATAAATTCCATCAGGCGTTTCAAAGTATGTTCCTATGTGTATCCTGAGCATTAATGAGTAGCAGAGATATGATCCATATTTAATATCTAGAATTTGGCTTATGTATACAGAAACACTGATGTGATTCAGTATCATTAAGATTGCTGGAATCACCATCATATAAATAGAGTGTGTATGTATGTGCGTTTGCATATGTGTATTTGTGTGTGTGTGTCAGAGAGGGCATGGGAGGGAGAGGGAGAATGAACAGAGAGAAATCTTTCTAACCCACCAAGGAAAAGTCTGCCTCTAAAACAGTTTTAGTGTATTGTGTCTAGCTCAAGGACAGGATATAGAACATTTGTGTTGTTAATAAACCTCCCATAGAGAGCACTGACACTTGAATAGCCCTAAATGTTTTTTGACATCTGGCCAAAGCTGGTAACAGATGTTTCTATAGGTTGGTTTCTGCTTTTAGAGCATCATTCAGATATTACTGTAGGACTGTGTTAGATTCCCCAATTATACTCAACTTAAAGATAAAGGTGGGAAAAATTTAAGCCTTGTACTCTTCTAGAGCTGGAGAAATAGCCTGGCTAACATTTATTAGATTCCACTTATGTGTCAGCTGTTATTTTAAGTGCTTTACAGGTATCAACTCTGCAGTTTTCATAACAACCATATGAAGTAGGAATCCTCCCTCTTTATAGGTGAAAAAACTGAGGCACAGAAAGGTTAAGTAATTTGTCTAAGTTACACAGCTAGGAAGTGTCAGAGCTCATTGTCATGCCTTTTAAAGCTTACCAGGTGGGGCTGAAGACCAGGTTTCAGGCATCATGGGAAACCAAAGGAAGAACTAGGCACCACAGATCTGACCTGAAGGAGAGGTGGGTGTAGTAGGATTCCTAACAGACTTTCTTAGTGCCTGGCACAGGGCCTCTTACATGCAGGGAGGGTAAGGAAAAGGTAGGAAAGGAAAGGGAAGGGAAGACACCGTGGTTTAGCATCTGATGCTCCTTGAAGAGGATGAGTGGTCACTTCTTAGCACTGCCTTCACACCTGGTGACCCACCAGTGTTGTGTTCTCATCCATGCATCCCCAAGGGCAAAGCCTAAGTCTCATGCCCTTTATCCTCAACCTAGCTCAGTGCCTGGTATGTTGTAGGCACCCAATAAACATGTGGAAAGTATGAATACTCTTTTCAGCTTAGGGAGTTTTGAAGCTTTAAGATGAAATTTTAGTTTTTGTTTCTATTACATAAACTTGGAAATAAAGCAAGAGAATAATGAGCATCAGTTGTCTGAAAATATCAACTCGGTTGGCAAAAGCTTTTCTTGTCATAAAACATTTCCAGATTTTCACACATAGGTTCAACTCGTCATCATTTTTTTTCCTGCCTTAATCTTGAGTATGTGTTTTGTCTGATGCTGAACACCAGTGTTACGCTCCCCAATTAAAACACCAGGAAGACATTTTAACCTAAACACTATTCTTCAGATTAATGAAATCCAATAGCAACTCTTTCACCTCTGGGCTATTCCAAACCAAGCGCTAATGACCACAGACCATTCCTCATCTTGTGCTTGGATAGGGAGCTTGGAGAAATGAGTCTCGGCACTGTCCATTTTTTAGTGGAGAGTACACATGTCACAAAATTTCATTTTAAAATTCACCTCCTTGCTGACAGACTCTGTGGGAAGGGCAGAACATGCAGGCTCAGATCTTGAACTGAAAAATCCTTCTCATTTTTCAACAATGCCCCTTTGGGTTGGGATGCAGGTCAGGCAAACTTGTCTAGCCATGGACACTACTGAACTGTCTGCTCTAGAGCTAAAAAAAGATGATGATTTCCTGGAATATCTGCCCTGTGATTTTTACAGGAACAAGGTTCATTAAATTAAAAATAATAAACCAAGCAATTTTCTTATTGAAACCTATTTCTTAGAACAATCTGCACGAGAGGGAGCCTTCCAGGATGTCTCCCCAGGTCCATGCCAGGCTGAGGCCTCAGCGAAGCTTTGTTTTGTGTTCAACTTGAAGGTCTTTTTTGGTAGATTCTTCCAGAACTACTGGATGGGGACAGGGACGATCATGCCCAGCAAAAGAATAACTTGCTGATTGACAACTCGAGACCAACCCATTTACACAAATGAAATAATTATTTCTTAAATTTATTCTCTGAATGAATAAGCAGGTATGACTACATGATCCTAAACTTTTATTAGACAAAATACATCAAAATGGCATAAAATAGAGGCATAAAAATATTCACTTGACTGAAGCTTGTTTAAAAATACATTTGCATAAAAAGACATTGTGATAATTATTGTCTTACATATATTATCTCATGTAATTCTGACGATGGAGGGGGTAGATGTGATATAGATAATGAAGAAAGAAGACTCTGGCGTTTAAGTTGCTTGCACAGGTCTCAAGCCAGCCAGGAGACTGCAGGCAGTGTCTCTGTCCCAGACTCTTTAAACCATTTAGTGTTCCTGAGTTAGTGTGCACGGCGGATCTCAGGCCACCTGCACTTGCATCACCTGGTACCTTGAAGATACACTTTCCAGAGCCTCACCCCTATTTCACTGGTTGAGGTCACTGGACATTTACATTTTAAAAACAACCTTCTCCAAAAGAGTTGATCATGCAACCATGTTTGAGAGGCACTTTGCACACTAGTTCTTTCAGACCAATACTGCTGCTGCTAAGTCACTTCAGTTGTGTCCGACTCTGTGAGACCCCATAGACGGCAGCCCACCAGGCTCTCCCGACCCTGGGATTCTCCAGGTAAGAATACTGGAGTGGGTTGCCATTTCTTTTTCCAATGCATGAAAGTGAAAAGTGAAAGTGAAGTCACTCAGTTGTGTCCGACTCCTAGTGACCCCATGGACTGCAGCCTTCCAGGCTCCTCCATCCATGGGATTTTCCAGGCAAGAGTACTGATACTTACACCTTAATTTCAGAAACATTTAGGGCTTATTGCAACGGCTGCTGCGAAAGCATGCCCTGCGAAAACACATGCTGAAGAAAGAGGACTGAGTGGAAAACACAAAAACTCAGGTGCAGAAAGTAAAGGCAAATTAAATCAACCACTGGCACAATCTGAGGAAGGGGACTACACAAATACTTCACGTTGGTGACAGGATTTCAGAAAATGAGTTAACCAATGAATAGTTCAGAAGGCAAGGAATTTTAGCCTGAGATCTGATAACTGTCTCCAAATATTTCAAGGGCTATCCCATAGAAATAGGAAATATTGGGAGAAGTAGAATCTGTGAGCAGAAGCTAATGAAGGCAGGATTAGACTCAGCATTAGAAAGATACTTCAGACTCTGGAGAGCTGTCCTAAACCCCAGCCAGCCCTGGGGAGCAATGGTGACTCTAAGATAAGAAGGCCCACTTCATTGCAGGAGAAACTGTCACTTCCTGTTCATAGAGTGTCCTACGCTGACTGGGGAGTTGGCTTTATCCTCTGTAATTCTTTATTCTCTCTATATACTCTATTCATTCTTCTCAAAATACCCATGTAGAATAAATGAAAGTAAATATTACTGATATGGATTTTACAGACAGAGAAACTGAGTCAAGAAACTAAGTTGCTTAAGTGAGGTGTTTGCTAGCAAAATCGAGGACAGGTTTGTCCTTCCTGCCCTTCTTCCCTCTTGCCCCTCCTGCTCCACCCTATAAACCACTTAGGAGTCTCTTAGGAAGACCCAGAGCACCTTGGAATACAGCTTGAAAACTGCCATTCAAGGTCAGTCACCTTGAAACGTAAAATGCAGATTCCTGAGCATCACTCATATTAGCTGAATCCCAATCTGTGGGAGCGGGACCTAGGAATCTGAGCACAGCTAGGCTGGGACACCACCATTTTAGACTTCCTTCTACCTGAAGTAGAGGACAGGAAATCTGATAACCTTGTGTTGTACTTACTATTCTTTGTAACTTCTGATAGCTTTCTGTAAGTTCAAAAACATCACCTTTCCATATAAACATCTCATTGTCCTCAGTTTATATTTATATAGGCACATATGTAAATACCTAACAATGATAAGTTTATGTATTAACAGAAGTAGCAGATGGCTGCAAATGTGATATGAATGTATTTGAGTCATCAGTAAGGGTTCCTTGTGTATTTACAGGCCTGGGTAAATGTCAGCTTTTACCCAAATTATAGCAGCTAGAATGTATGGATATAGGAGTAGAGCAGAGTTAGAAAAAAATTCCCTGCCCTTCCCATAAGCTCTGAGTAAGTATCCCATTGGATTAACTGGAGTCCACTTGATTGCTACAGTTTCAATAGCTTGTTCAGACATCGATCGCTGTCATGTCACTAGGAGAAAAGGATTAATAATAGGGTGCTCAGGTTGGCTCAATACTGCTGATAGTGCCTGACAAAAGACCGTTAGTAGGACTCCCATGGGGATGCTGCCTGCGTAGGAAAGCTACAAGCAACATCATTCAGGATTCGGCAGAATAATGATTAACTCCAGAACTTCAGCCTACAAAACCTGACCAAAAGTTTTTGTTATTTCCAAATAAATTTGCTCCCCGACCTTTCTTTTCTTAGGATCACAGATGATCCAGAGCCATGTTTCATAGTGGATATCCCCACCTGTGACTATATCCTTGTATAAGTCATTATGCTTTGATTATTTATAAGAAATGTATTTTTGCATCCTGATCTTGGGAAACAGTAAGAAATTAGAGACGCTTGGTTTGTTTCCAGGGTCAATCTTATAGAAGAAATGCTCCACCTCCACTAGGAACTCTGCTGCAGTTGTGGCTAGTAGATATCACAATCTGGGGAGGCCATGAGTTTCTGGGCAGCTCATTTAAAAGAAGCCCTATTTTAGCTACAGAAAATTAGATGGAGCTGCTTTGCAATGAGATTCAGCATTCAACTGGAATTAAGATGAAGGAGGATATTAAGAGGAAACAGGTGTGACTCTTCACATTAAAAGAAAAGTGGAAGAACTACCCTGTTGGAATGCATGGTTTTGCTGGACTGTATCTCCCCTGTCTGGCCAAGGTTTAGGGAGATGGACGAGAAAGAAGGGGAGGGACTTCTCTGGTGGTCCGGTGGTTAACAGTTCACTTGCCATCGCAGGGGACATGGGTTTGATCCCTGGGAAGATCCCACATGCCAGACAGCAACTAAGCCCAAGCACTGCAACTGCTGAGCCCAGGCACCGGGAGCCTGTGCTCTGCAACGAGAGAACCCACCGCAGTGAGAAGCCCACACACCACAATTATGAGTAGCCTCCGGCTTGTTAGAACTAGAGAAAGCCCTGTGCAGCAAGGAAGACCCAGTGTAGCCAAAAATAAATAAAAAAGTCAATAAAAGAGAGGCACGATTCTGACTTCTAGTAAAAATAAGAACAGTTTTGTTATTTAAACAGATCAAATATAATACTAAAAAATTTAAGTGCAACAGCTTTTCTCTCTGGCTCCCCTACCATATAGGACAAAATTTCCAAGTCATTTGGTGATTTGTTTTTAGTTGTGAAAGGTGTTAAGGGTATTTGTCTTCATAGCCAGCAGTTTAATCACTACATGATTCCTTATACAAGTGCATTTAGATAATTTTCTGGGTTTTCATAACAGCTTTATTTATTTATGCTTTAATGCCTTTCCTCTTAAGAGCTCAAGATGCTAGTTATTTAACACTATACATCCAGACACGAGGATTAAAAAGGCACTGGGTGCCATACTGCTGTCTCCAATGATAGCTCCACTAAAAATAACACAATTAACTTGATGTCAGCACTCAGCTTGTTCTTATATATAGGTTTCTTAAAAATATCCAGACTACTTTAATTAGAGCCACAGACTATTTTAATTATTCCTAAAAGACTGAATATACTCCACTGACTACAGTAAATATATGAGATAGAAGACAGTTCTCCAGGAACTTACGTACACTAATGACTGTGTTCTCCAGTTACTTTCCTGGGAAGATGAGCAATTGTTCAGGATGAAGTTAGCACAGACACGTGGCTACATATGGACAACTGAGAAGACAACATGTCACCTGGCATGAGGGAAATGGCATCCTGAGCCCCAGATATCATCAGAAATGCAAAATTTCAAGGTTCAAGGTAAATCTGTTGTGCAGTTCAACTCAATTGTAATGAGACCCAATCCAATCCAGTAAGCCCTTAATTCAATGTTATTATGTATTAGGTAATGTTCTGAGAGCCCTAAGGGTACTAAGATAAATAAGAAATAAATTTAACTTTCAATGAGTTATTTTTCTGGTAGGAAAGACAGTCAAATGAATAACATAATAAACATGGAGAATAAAAAGCAAAATTATAGACACATACATTAATACACAACAGATAAAAAGGATGAGGAATGGCATGATATGGTAGAACATGTATCAGTTTTGAAATCATGTGAACCTTGACTTAAACTCTAGATCTGTCAACTGCTTGACATAAAGCTTTAGGGAAAACATTTTAACTATTTTTATCCTGATTTTATGGCTTCCCTTATAGCTCAGTTGGTAAAGAACCTGCCTGCAATGCAGGAGACCCAGTTAAATTTCTGGGTTGGGATGATCCTCTGGAGAAGGGATAGGCTACCCACTCCAGTGTTCTTGGGCTTCCCTTGTGGCTCAGCTGGAAGGAATCTGCCTGCAATGTGGGAGACCTGGGTTCGATCCCTGGATTGGGAAGATCTCCTGGAGAAGGGAAAGGCTACCCTCTCTAGTATTCTGGACTGGAGACTATATAGTCCATGGGATCACAAAGAGTCGGACATGACTAAGCGATTTTCACTTTATGTTTTGAGAATGGAGATAGCACCTACTTTGAAATGCTTTGTGAGGTCTAAGCAAGTAAGATTTATAAAAGTATCAAATATAGTTCCTGATGAGTTTCCTAGCAGGCACTTAATAAATTTTAGTATTTTAGTTTTTTCTGTGTGTGTGTGTGTGTGTGTGCACGTGAAGATTTCACAGAGCAGACAAAGACTAACCTGGGTTTATAATGATGAATAGGATTTCTCTAGGAATAAAGGAAAAGTTTAGAGAAAAAAGATTTTAAAGTGGGGAATATCTGTTATTGTTGATATATAAAAATATAAAAGGCAGAACAAACAGCAAAGGTAGATGAAGTTAGAGAGGAAGCAGAGATTTACAAAGAAACTGAGAAATGAACAAAAATGTATATACTCAGGAGGCATCACAGAATGGGTGACCAAGGAGCATTAAGCAATCATGACAGCTGAACGTCTAAAAGTAGTGGACTGTCCTACCTTGCCAGGTAACTATGAAGTTTGGACAGTCTCAAAAGTTAGCTTTCTGAGTTCATCAGTGTCACTCATAGACTTCATTCAGTAGCCAACTGCAGAACAAGATCAACCAAACAAAACTCTGAAATGGAGAATGCAGTCTTTTTATCCTGTGTGGAGGTAACAACAGCAGAATACCCAAGATGCTGCTGTGCAGTCTGTTAAATTTGGGCCAGAGAGATGTTTAATTGCCTATGAAGCACAGCTTTTAGGAGTGAAGCAAAACTAAGGATGGCTAAGGATGTTGGTGTTCACCTTCCAGATCCAACTCATGGCACTGAGAACACACTCTTTGCAAGTATAAAGTGATATTCCATTCCCAACATTACATCACCCAGAGGCAAGACTCAAGTGTACTTGGACCAGAAGTGAAACACACCAGAACATACTAGAAGATCTGTTTTTCTCACAATAGCTCAAGGGAACATACTTCCTTCCTCTTCTTTTTTTTTTTTCCCCAGAAATAGCTTAGGATGATCCATTGATTTAGGAGGGAAACCACCCCAGGCTTGGATGGAGCTGTAGACACAGTTTGAAGGATAAAATTCATGTGGGCCCACCAGAAAAGATGTTCAGCCTTTTAAAAAAAATAGTTACATTGTCATGGGATGATGGTGTTCTTTCAAAGTCAGGGACAACACAATCAACCACAGAGTTAACAAAGTTCTTCAAGCTCTTTAATACTGAGGATGCTTCTTGATATTCCTTCATTTGTTCAATAAATATACCCCAAGCACTTTCAAAGTTCTAGGTACTGGAGAAACAAAAATAAGTAAGATAACTGCCCTTGAGGAACTCAGTCTAGAGAGGAAGGGGATAGAATGGGAACAAAGAGCTAAAATACAAATTATCATTTGTATTAATGCTTCTACCAGGTTCCATGAAATCATACAGAAGAGTAACTAAGTCTTCCCAAATCTTGAATGTTGCATTACTGTTATTGGAATATACCCTATGCAGAAGTTTATGCATCATAGAAGGTTCACAATTAAGTATTAATTGAATTAATGAATAAAAAGTGATAAAACCTCTAATATAAATGTATCCGTAGTGTTTAGTGATTGATATAATTAAATAATCACTAGTGCAATTATTTAATCACATTAATTGAGATTAAATAAAGAAATTTAACAAACACTTGGTATGAGCTTGGCAATCTGTAAAATGCTATGAGACTGTGGAAGATAGTTTGTCAGTGGAGGAGGAGGAGGGACAAGTAGGGATGCTGAGGCTATGAGGTTTAAGTTGAATCTTGAAGGAAGAGTAAGAATTCACCACATGTACAAGTGGAGGGAGCAGGATTTTGGGCAAGGGGGAAAGTATGTTCCAAGATACGCAGGTGTATTTTGGTCTAGGGGACCGCTTGTGTACACTTCAGTGTACCTGGAAATGTAGGGCGCTTTTAGGGGAGTGAGAGGAGATGAGGCCAGGAGGTCATCATAGTAGTATCTCATACTGTCAAAGTGCTTACTATGTGCCTGACAGTGGGTCAAAATATGCATTTTATTATGAAATAGTCAAAATAGCACTAATAAGTAGGTACTATTATTATCTCTGTTTTATAGATGGAGGAAATTAAATTCAGTGAGGATAAGCAACTTGCCCGTGATCATACAACTATGAAGTTGTGAACGTGGACTTCAAATTCAGCTCTTTCTGACTGCTGAGACCATCCACTTAACCAACATTAGCTCTATTTTATACATTAAAAAGATATTTGTTATGACTCAGCAACTCCAGATTCCCAAATACAATAAGAGAACATCATAAGTTTTCAGGACTATAGTAAAATGAGAAAAATAAGAACTATAAAGTGATTTTTTTTCCCCATAAAGTTACATAAAGTGTCATGTTCGACTCTTTGTGACCCCATGGGCTATACAGTCCATGGAATTCTCCAGGTCAGAATACTGGAGTGGGTAGCCTTTCCCTTCTCCAGGGGATCTTCCCAACTTAGGGACTGAACCCCAGTCTCCCACATTGCAGGCAGATTCTTTACCAGCTGAGCCACCCGGGAAGTCCTAAAGTTACATAACTATTCAATAAAAGAGAATATTTTTCTGGATTTGTGTTCTTCCTATTTTCTGACATCAATATATTCCTTTTGTGAAATTATGTTGAAAGAAGGTGATAACTTTTTAAAAATTCTTGTCAAAATTAAAAACCGGCAATACCATGATAACCTCTTCAAATCTAGGAAATCACATCTAAGCTGTGAAGCTATGCTGCCTTATGAACAATTGTGTAAGGATTTAAATGTGTCTTGTAAGCAATGGGCACTCATTTGAGTAGTTTTAGCGATAAAATGATAAAATTTGCATTTAGAGGGATTATTCTTTTATAAGCATTGAGGATGGATTAGAGAGGGAATGATGAGAGTGAAGACATGGAGACTGGCTAGAAGTTGATCACAATAGTCCAAAGAAATGATGAGAAAGCTGCAGGAAGACTTGGGCAAGAGAATTGAGAGAAGGGGATGGTTTCCAGAGACACTGGAGTGGTAGACTCAGCAGGCCTTGGTGACCAACGAGATATTGGGTGTGCAGGAGAGAGAGGATCTAGGGAGATTCTCAAGTTTCCAACCTACACCACTTTGAAGGATGGACCATCCTGTTTAAGATTTTTTTTTAATACAAAAAGAAGAGCAGGTCAGTGAGGGGAGACACACTAAGTTCAGTTCAGACATGTTTTGATTTCAAGAACAGTCAAATGAGTGTGATTTTAAAATACTGATTCTATCTTACCAAGCTTCTGGAAAAAAAAAGGAATATCTAATATATTCATGAGATTTGATATAGTTTTTAAACATTCAAGGCCCCCCCAAATTGCTACATGAAGTAAAAATTTTAGTAAGTGTACAAAATTAATCCCAGACATTGGGTGTGTCATATGACTACTCATACTGTAAGCACTGTCACACTTCATTGTTAAGATGAATCAGAGAAATATTAGTAAACTGTGAATTGTTCGAAAGGTTTTTGGGGACCTATTAGAAACACTAAAATAATGATCACAAAGTGCTTTGAGATCCTCAAAAGAAAGACGCTAAGAAGAAGACATTATTAATGTTGGCTATAAAGATATAGAAAGAAATATTTTCAGTTACCCAGAAAAGCCTGTAGATAAAAGACAATGACTCAGTGACTCAGAAACAAATGCCTGATATTTCTGAATTTCTATGAGAGTAAACAGTAACAAATCAAGTACACCCTTTAAAAATATGAACATTTGGGGTGACAACAGCTTCCTAAGGATGGATATTCTTTAACACAATATCCATCTCTGGACAATGAAATTCACATTCTCTCCTCACCCACCCCAATTAAAGGGAAAGAATCTCAACCTGACAATCTGCCCTTCAGTATCTGAGACCTGGGCTGAGGGCAGATCTAGTGACCTCCTCCTGAATAAAGAGGGGAAGGGGATTGGGCAGTAAATTCTGTCCTGGCGAACATCAGCTCGGCTGTAAATCGGAATCCTCTCCGTGCCCTCTTTATTATCACATTCACAGCATGAAGTTATGAGCTTCCTCACAGCTCCTGCTATAAAAATGTGATGGATGGTAGGGAAACCTCAGGGAGTTAATCTATTCTTCCATTAAATTTTACTTTAATTGGTCTGTGAGTCAATCAGAAACTCACTAGACAGTGAATTAAGAAAGAAAAGAATGAAATAGAAAAAGAGCTTTCTTTTGCAGTTACTATATTATAATGCAGGATTATTCTTCCATTGAAAGAAAAGGGAGACCACTGGTCCATACAAATAATCCCTGGCCCTGTAAAGAAAATGAGAGAAAAACAGGCAACCATGAATTCCATTCACTGGTGACATTAATACATATGACATTTACACACACTCACATGTATTCCACCAAGAAAAAGCACGCTTCTCAGAACCCCCTTCACCACCAGGACCAGTAATTAGAATGAGAGAGAGAGAGAGAGAGAGAGAGAGAAAGAAAGAGAAAGAATAAACCTTCACTGCTGCCTCTGAGAAAATGAATACAAAGAAAAATAAGCTGTTAGGAATTCTATCATCAGAAACATAACTCTGTAGGTACAAAAGAAAGTAGATGCTAAAGACCAAGGATGGATCAGCTGAAATTTTCATGGGTTCAGTTAGTAAAATGTTTGTGCAGCATTTAAGGCCATAATGGGCTCTGATAAAGATTCTCAGAATCTAATAATGGCCTCTCTGGACTTCTTGTCTAATTAACAGAATAAGAAGCGAGCCAGCTTGGAACTGAGCTTTGCTTGAGATGGGGAAGAGGGAAGAACAGGCAAAGCTGAAAGAAAAATAAACCAGAGGGAAGCAGAAGAAAAACAAGAGCAGCCAGGGCTTTAAAAAACTGTGCTCCTGAGCTGACAACTGAAGTTTACGTCTTGAAATATATGATAATAAGGTTTTATGGGAGTGAGCCCCAGGGACCCAAATGTCTCTCTGTAAACAACAGACTTGGGGGAAAAGCCAAGGTTTGAGTAATGTACTGTCTCTACTCACGATTTAAAAAAAGGCAAAAAAGCAGCGAAGATAGGAAATAACTTCCTTTATTCTAAGAGTAGAACCCTGAGTTGCAGCAAATGCCCTCTGAGGGCAAAGACAATTGACAACCAGTGCAGAAATACAGTTGTCCCATGTTAAGACAAGGAATTTAAGCCTCAGCTGCCTCAAAAACCTGAGGTTGTAGAAGAACCTAGTGAAGCGCTGCCTGTCCACTCCTGACACACAGGCAATATATGTCCAGAGACCGAATGGTTTATGGTACAGTGCAGTTCCAGTGGAGTTACTGGAGGAACACCAGCATGGCCAAATCCTTGGAGTGTGTCCTCTTTATCTCCAGTGCTGGAAAGGGTTAAGCCTGAACGTGCTGCCTGTTCCTGCAGGTCCACATTTCAGGCCAGGTTACCTAGAGGGATATTACCAGCTGAACTCCACGTGCAAAATGATGATTTCCTTTGGAGACCGGGGTCAGGTAAAGCTCACAGGCAGCCTTAAGCAACAGCTAAATGATCAAAGTCCCTAGTGTACTCTGAGACTAAATCAGGTTGTGTTTAAAATTCTTCATCCTCAAAGACAACAGCTCTCTCCTCTTTATATAAATGCAAGGCCATGAGACAGTGAAGTGCTATTTCTACAGGCATTAATTCCACCTTATATATAAAAAAGGTATTTGTGTGCCCTAAT
The DNA here is from genome assembly GCF_001704415.2 of Capra hircus. Taxonomy (NCBI): domain Eukaryota; kingdom Metazoa; phylum Chordata; class Mammalia; order Artiodactyla; family Bovidae; genus Capra; species Capra hircus. The sequence goes on along the minus strand of NC_030826.1, from coordinate 37,895,812 downwards.
CACTCCAGGTCTAGAATCATAAGGGACCTTGTTTCTTAGTGGGAGGCTATAGTGTGAAAGGTTACTTAGTCATCACTAGCCTCTAGCGATGCTGAACACCACACATGGGGCTCCTCAAACAGGAAGTCAAAGCCAGGCCTGACCCCTGGATGAACTCGGTGCATTTTCGGGCAAGAGGCCTGATGAATCTCCAGGGACAGTGCTGCTCTGTGCCTCTGTGTATGTATGTGTTTACTCCTTCCTGTACTGTGTGTGGAGGTGGGTGGTACTAAAGGGAAGGATGGTGTGAAGGTTCTGGATAATTATGAAAATTAGATCTTTTACAGCAGGCTTCAGGCTCAATTTGGGTTGACAGCTCATGAACAGATCATCTGAAGTCTTAATAGGCCAATGCTGGTTCAATAGTTGTATGGGTAAATCATGCACATTTGTGCCACAGCTGACACAGAAAGCAGACCCACATGCCTCAGAGGGATCATGTGCATGAGTCTATATTTAACACCCTTTCTCTCTGGGGAAGGCTGAACAAAGCAAAACAAAACACATCCAAAATCTTGTCTGCAACTTTTGCTAGTCAAGGAAATATTTTAACATTCTTTTCACTATAAAATATCTTAGTAGTAGAAATTATACATGATTAATAAAGCAATTCTAGATATGTTTAATATTGATGCCTTTCCAAAGTATTTCTTTTTTTTTTTTAATTTTAATTTTTTATTTTTTTTAAATTTTAAAATCTTTAATTCTTACATGCGTTCCCAAACATGAACCCCCCTCCCACCTCCCTCCCCACAACATCTCTCTGGGTCATCCCCATGCACCAGCCCCAAGCAAGCTGCACCCTATGTCAGACAAAGTATTTCTGAATCCAGCAGTAAGAGGTATTATTCTCTAAACTGCTTCTATTCAAAACCAACCCAGCTGGGTCAGGGTGAGAAATTTTTTTCTACTTTCCAGTTACCTGTCCCCTAAGCACGGACTCTCCTGCTTTTGGGACCCTGGTGGTAGCTTTGTGAAATGATGTCAAGATACCCAGGCCCCTGACACATCCTGAATTCCCCAAGAATGTGTTTCCTGAATATTCCTGATAATGGACTTAGTACTACAAGCGTCAATGAGGTTGGGTAAAGCAGCGTTTCCTGCTTAAAGGAGGAAAGAGCCCAACATTAGAAGCATTTTCTTCTTATTTTTCCCTGTGATTGCAGTAACAGCTACTCACAGCTTTGCATGGGGGAAGGGATAAAGCAAGATCGCTAACCAGCCTGGCATCTGGCTTCCAGCAGGGAGAGAGGCTCATCCACCTCACCCCTCAGGCTTCTTTAACTGAATTAGCCGTATTAAGTGCCCTGGTAGCCCAGGGAATGAATGTCGTCGATCAGTGCCTGGGAAGGCATGTTTGGAGGGTATAATTCTGCCGGAGGAGAATGGACTCCCCAGCACATGGACCTAAACTGCAGAGTAACAGAGCCCTAAATCTCCAGTTGCAGATTTACAGCCTCTATTCTCCTTCTTTACTGCAAATACAATCCGGCAGTAATGGTCTAACACAGCAACACCATCACCAACTGGCTGATGGCTCGCATAAAAGCAATGTCAACCAAAAACTATGAGTTTATAAAAGGGAACAAACCCTCAACAGTGACAAGAACATGAAACCCATTAACAATTTAAACACTTACCATTTTTTATTTCCTACCTTGAAGCTATTATTGCTGATAGAAAGCTTCTCAGTAGAGTTAACCACTGCAAGGGAAGCCTAGGAAGCTGGCTTAACTCCTAAGACAAGAGGTTATATGGTTTGAACCATCTGATGGTGTGGTTTGAACCTTTGTTAATACGAATGCCACCTGGTAACCTGTAGCGCAAAAGAAAATCACAGTTGTGATAGGATCTTCCCTAGTAAGCCTATCAAGTTATTCTCAGGGATCACACTGAATAAATATGGTTGGGACTGGATTTGCTAGTCGGTTGAACATGCCAGGACTTAGACCTGTACTGTAGAAGGAAGGATAGGATGTTTTGTGGAGGAACTTCGGTAAAAATCAAAGATCAAATCTTGGCTTTATGATATTTGATGTTTATATGAGGTTTTATTTTAGTTATAGCTCTAATCCCTTGAAGGGACATTGCCACCAGAATATTTCTACTCTGTGAATTGACTATACCTGAGCTATAATGGAAAATGTAACTTGTCACACACTATTACCTTTCAGTCTTTAGGTAATCAGGTACAAAGATTATAACTAATTTGCCCGACTTAACTACAGGACTCTCCCATTAGAAAAATATTGCTATGGAATTCTCTGGGGAAAAATGCTTGAGTAAGCATCTTCTCCCCTGCTCCTCCCAACCAGTGAAGATGAAGATAGGGCCTTAAGGAGACAGAGAAGCACATCATTGGGTGATTCACCCCAAAACAGAAGTTCTTTATTTGGTTCTTTAAATGACAAACCCAGTGGCAAGAACAAAGTCATTTCTTTTGTAATTTTGAGTTTTGTATGTGTGTAGTTTGGTAAACAATTCATCTTTTAGAAATAGGATTATAGCTTTAAAAAGGAAAGAAACCTTGTTTTTGCAAAGAAAAAAATGACTATGTTGAATACGGTCACATATATCCACACAAATAGTACCAATGAAGCTAAAGCTCTTGATTTACATATATTGTGCTGATTATTTGAGCAATTTAATATAAAATTTAATCTACACTAATGGGCCTGGGGGAAGTACAAATAAAACTGAAGAATAAATACTTATTTTGCAGTAAAATGAATACCATCAATATGTATAAAAACACCAGTGCACAGAATATTATACTCTAAGACTATTCCCTTATTTTTGGCACTTTAGAAATGCATTGCCTCACAAAGGAATATCAACCTATCTACAGGCTCTCTTAACCTCGGCTAGTTTTAAGCAAGGGATCATTTCATACTGCTTTTGCTTTATGGACAAAGATATTGAACTGAGCAACACTGCACCTGTTGGTCTTAAGTGTCTCCTCCTCCAAAGAAAGAAAAGAAAGGGGAAAACAAAGAAAAGAAAGAAAAGACACTGGGGAGAAGGAAAGTAAGAGAAATTAAATAAAGGACAAGAGACAAGAAACTTACACAGTAAGATATTCTCCCCCCCAGTGGGCAAGGAAATCAAGCTACAGTAATTCCCGTTATAACAGTGTTAGAAAATGGTTAGCCTTAATGCCTGATAATGACTAGAGCTAATATGGTTCTGCTTTCAGTGTGGGTAATGCTTAGAGTAGCAGGATGCATGGCCGCTTTCTGGACCTATACAATCAACCCCAATGAAGCCTTTTCTCTAGCTTGAGTCATAACCATAAATACCACTCCATCCCCACATTCCAGTCACAAAGTCCTTCCTTCCTCCCATGCTCCTAAACAAAGGGGACAACAGTGTGTGCGGTGGGAACATCTTGAAATAAGATATCGCTCCCCAAATGGAAGGAAGTCACAGGGGAGATTGACGCCATAAAGGCAGTTCCATCCTATTGAAACGCCAGCAGATGGGGTCATAAACATTTCCTTCTCCCCGTGCTAACAGCCACAGAGTCAGCTTCATCTTTATCTTTATCTTTATCTTCCTGTCAGGTCATAAATACCTCTCACTCAAGCCTCACACACAGCTGGGCCACGCCAGGCAAGTTTACTTCCTGTTAAGGGTTCTTTTCAGCAAACATTTAGAAGTAGGTGGGGTGGGTGGAAGAAAACTAAAAACTCTGCTGATGATACAGTGCAGTAAGGGAAACTTGGGAACCTCAGAGAAAGGTTTGATCAGACCAGGAGACAACCAAACTGCCTAGCAAAAAGCATGAGGATCCACTTAGATGAAGATACTTTCACAGGGAAAATGGCTCAAGTAATTAGCTGAAAATTATACTCATTACAAACAAACAGAAGAGCTGAACACTGTCAGTAGCTTTTGTTCTTGGTCCTAGAACCTCTAAAATGCTGCACGGGTTCTTTCCATGTGTTCATGCGTCTGGAACCCAGACCATAATCACACAGGATGGGAACAGGAGATCTCTGGGAGCAGTAATTCAATTAAAAGTCCTTGCTTAGCTAGAAGTTGGAAAAAGAATGTACCCCTTTTACTTACAAAAGTTGGGCACATGGGGAAGGACTGACCTTCTGACTTCCTTTCATTCAAGTAGTCTTATGCTTGGGAAACAATCTGTCTGAGGGATTCTTAGCAGTTCCAAAATTGTAGAATACAAAACGGTAGAAACCTGGAAGATAGTGGGTATCTTCTTCCTCCATTTGGCTGGAGCAATTGCCCCTCTTGAATTTCTGGGATATTTGTGCTTTTCAAAAGTCACTATCATCTTTATATAATGCAGCCTGCAATCCGATTCTTTAAAAAATTACTCTTTTTAAAAAATATATATTTTTGCTGTTATTTATTTATTTTTGGCTATGCTGGGTCTTTGTTGCTGTGCATGGCCTGTCTCTAGTTGCGGTAAGTGGGGGCTACTCTCTAGTTGTGGTGCGTGGGCTTCTCATTGTGGTGACCTCTCTTGTGGAGTACAGGCTTTAGAGAGCACAGGCTTCAGTAGTTGAGGTTCTCAAGCTCTAGAACATGGACCAGTAGTTGTGGTCCAGGGCACAATAAAAAAATACTTCTATATTAGCAGAAAAGTTAGTGGAAATTAGGTGTCATTATATCTTACACATAAGCACTAATTCACTTGCTTTACAAAAATTTCTGCTCTGCGGTATGTGGAATCTTCCTGGACCAGGAATTGAACCCATGTCCCCTGCATTGGCAGATGGATTCTTAACCACTAGACCACTAGGGAAGTTCCACAATCTGATTTTTTAAAAAAAAACATCATTTAAATGAACATTTTCTGGTAAAACAGTAAAGTCTCTTTAAATAATAATGATAATGCCAGCCTGTGGTTGATTATAATAAGATGTTTCTTGCTCAGACAGGAGTTGGGAAAAAGTATCTTCATTTATGCTTTGAGAGTGGCTGCTCTGTGTAATTTAGATACTATGTAACTTTGAAAGAGAGAAAAATGAAAATAGCACTAACAAGTTTTCTATAATGGTTATCACAAATGAGTTTGACTCCAGCCCCAACATTTCACTAGCTGTGTAACCTTGGGAAACTTACTTAACTTCTCTGTGACTCAGTTTTCTCATCTGCAAAATGGGTACAATAACAGTCCCCTCCCCCTTTTAAATTGTGCATTGAAATCTAGTTTATGTTCACTGAAATCTAGTTTAAAATCACATTTTAAGTTATCTCATTTCTTATACATAGAATATCATAACTTTCCTATGTTATTCCATTTCAGAGTCATTTTCTTTCATTGTACCTAAGTTATCTTCCTTCATATTCCCTTTCTCATTGGGATTTACAAAGATAAACTAAATTAACCTACGTAAATCACTTAGAACAGAACCTGGCACATTGTAGGGTCTATGTAAGTGTTACCTTGCATATGAAATAGAATGCTTAGGTAATTTAGTCATCTGGATGGCATCTAAAGCAAAAGATATTGATTACATTCTTAAAAAGCTTCAATTAGGCCTCAGACTGGCATTCAAAGTTTTCCATAAATTTGGCTGATTTGCTTTACAGTTCTCTCTTTTCACCTTCCCACAATTAAGTAACCCCAGTTAGACTGAACCACGTGGTGTTTCCTGAACTCAGCCGCATTTTCCCACCCCTACATCTTGGCAGATGTAGCTCCCTCACTCTGCAGTTTGCTACTCCTACTTTTGCCTTCCCCCATCTCTATCTACTGAAACCACAGCATCACAGAGTTTCTCTCATTCAAGCACTAAGACTATTCTATTTTCCTATCCATCTAAAGCCTGACTCAAATGCAGCTGCTTCCTGAATCAAGGAGTTTTAGAGCTGGAAGAGCTTAGAGACCAAATGATCTTTTTTTTAATTAGTGCCCAAAGAAGTTAAATGATTTGCCTAAAGACATCAAGTTACAGACTACAGCTGGGGCTTCCTAACTGTGCAGACATCTCTGAGAGCAAATCACAGAGCCTCCTGGTCCTCCTCATCACTCTGATCTTTTTTTTTGGCCACACCACGTGCATGTGGGATCTTAGATCCCCAACCAGGGATCAAACCCACCACACGCCCTGCACAGGACCACCAGGGAAGTCCCCTCAACACTCTGATCTTAACCTGCCTGGTATCCTTGGAGTTGTAACAGCACCTAAGCACTTAAAACATAACCTTTTGAACAGCAGTTATTTGGGTACATGTCATCTCCCACTATGTCTCATTCACCTTTGACACCTCCATTTCTAACCCCAGAGGGCTTAGAACAGAGCCTATAACAAGGAGGTACTTAGTAAGTATTTGAAGTAATATATGAAAGAATGTTCACAAGAAAGGAGATGAGCAGCCTTTTCATTCCATTGACTCAGATCTCTCACAGTGTCAAAGTTCTTGCTAATCCAACTATTTGAACTGAATCATCAATTCCAGGGCACAATAAAAAAATACTTCTATATTAGCAGAAAAGTTAGTGGAAATTAGGTGTCATTATACCTTACACGTAAGCACTAATTCACTTGCTTTACAAAAACTTCTGAGCATTCATGTGTATTTCATTATAAGTTATGCACAAGAGATCTTGGGCTGATAATTTATGGAATAAGTAGGAGACCAAATTCTGAATTCTGATTGGTTGCCATCCCTTGGGGAAAACTACATATGACACAACTAGAGATCTATTAACTGAGGACCTTGAAAGCACACACATGATAATTAAGGCAATGACACAACAAAGAAGTATAGAGAGGCTAGGGAGTAGTAGTCATCAGAGGAAGCTGTTGATATCATGTGCCATGTCTTATGTTGTCTACTTTATGATCCTCCAATTTGCAAACTAAGCCCAACACTTCTGATTTCTCATTGTCACTCATTTATTTTTTACTCAGTGATTTAAGAGTAACCTTCCTCTCCTTCCCTATGAAAGTTTTGGTTGCTGATCAAGGTTTGATACCATTACATGTATACTTTTCCAGCTGGGAACAATAGCAGTAACAATACGTGAACCATTTAAAAAATTTCAAAGTGCTTTTATACGTCTCTTTCCATCCTTTTTTCTCCCAGCAAACTCAGGAGGGTGTGTCAAGTGCAAACTATATGCCATTGATGTGTATATGATGTATAGCAGCTACATATCTATTTTGCAACATTATTCTACTTTAGTTCTGGAATTTCTTTTCATGAATTTTCCTAAAGGAAGAAAGGCATATCTCTATTATAATATCCTGCTTAATTTCTTAATCACAATACATAATTACTTTATTTATTGGTTTACTTCTTTATTACTAGTCTCTCCAATAGAAAGCAAAACCCCATAAGGACAGGAACCTCATCCATCCTGTTCTTTCACTGTAAGAACTTGACAAGAAATTGCTGAATAAATAAACAAATGAATGGCCAACAATATTCTTTCTATTAAGACAAATAGGTCATAATGATAAAAGAGGCTAATCAACAGACCTCCTAGTGAAGGACTGATTAGCTGTATTTTTACTCATTTATCTTCCATGAGGGATGATGACCTACAGAAAAACAAACAGTTCTCTTAGTTTTTAGGTTTGCCAATCCTCTACCAAATAATTATTGAATGTTTTCTCAGTATGCATGTGTGCGCATGCTCACTTGCTTGTCTGACTCTTTGTGACCCCATGGACTGTAGCCTGCCAGGCTCCTCTGTCCATGGGATTTCCCAGGCAAGAATACTGGAGTGGACTGCCATTTCCTCCTCCAGGGTATCCTCCCGACCTAGAGATTGAACCCATGGCAACCCACTCCTGTATTCTTGCCTGGAAAATCCCATGGACGGAGAAGCCTGGACTGAGCGACTTCACTTTCACTCCTGCTTGCAGGCAGATTCTTTACCACTGCGCCACCTGGGACGCTCTTTCTCAGTATAGGGTACTGCAGTAGAACTGTAGGCAGTAAGAAGTTTAAGATATAACCCTTGTCTCCAAGGATCCCATGTGATTACAGCAATATGACAGTAATATAAGATAATAAAAACAGTTTCAAAGTAAGTGGTGCAGTCAACATTTGCTCTCAGAGAAGAAGAAACTGACTTAGAGTGGTGTGGTCAGGAAGAGCTGCCTAGGGTGAGGAAGGATTTTGAGTTGAGTTTCCATCAATGCAAAGGACTCACTAGAAGGCCTTTAAAATAAAATCCTGTAACTTCAATATGCCTCAGTATACTTTAGAAATACTTTGAGATCCTCCAACAGACAGTAGCTTGTCAATGCAAAACTGTTGGGCTGGCCCCATAGCAGGTTTTCAATGGCTTTATGCATGTTTAATCACTCTTACTTGGTGTAGTTCCCTCAGCTTCAGTCCCATTAGAATTTAAAAGGTCAAGTTTCAGAAGCCTAAAAAAGTGATTTAGAACAGAAATGCCAACTTAACCTTAACCACAGCTAAACTAATGCTATAAAAGTATTGAAAATTGTACCTCATATAAAATCTGTAAGTGAAACAAGAATATTAAAACATTTTCATTCTTTCCTGAGGCTATATTATAAAAACAGAATTTTAGTAAAATTAAAAAAAAAACACAATTTGAATTTCACTAAAAATTATGGCTCACTGGTAAATGTTGACACATATTGCTTATCTGGGAGAGCACGGAGGCCCCATAAGTGAGAAAGGAGACTAGGTAGACCCAACGGCTCGGAAAGGGAGTGATCTTTTGAAAATGACATAGATTTGTTATTGCTCTGAAGGGTAAGACAGGACCTGAGGAGCATTTTCTACAGCTTGCCAGTTGGAGCTCTTACTTTTCACCAGAAGCCTCCCTATCCAGAGCCTTTTACCTGCACTCTGGCTTGCATTTAAATATCTCTTGCCTTTTCTCACCAAAGCATTCCTTTATTACAGTTTTGTAATATGTTGTATATTAAAACAACTCCAAACTGTTAAATCTACCATGGTTTGAAAGATGATGTCTTTTTTTTCCTGCCCCAGAAAGAAATGATTTTTTTAAACTGACCCCTTTCACTAACAGAAAAACCACAAATTAGCCAAAATAAGTGATTCTCTCCTGAAAAGGGAAAAAGATTTTGTGGTATCATTATTTAAAATCACAATTCTCTTTTTATAATCATCTCTGTGATATAACTTTATCTATCAGGAATTACAGTTCTATTTCTGATATTTCCACATCTGCAGATATATAGGAGATTAAAAAGTAGATGAAGAAATGTCATCATAAAGCAAGCAAAGTCCTGAGGGAGATGGCCTGGGCGACAAGTGACTTAGTATAAACGGAAGGTGCCAAATAGTAATAAAAACAAAATGGGAAATCATGAAAATAAAATAACTGTGTATTAAAAATATATTTGGACCAGCTCCTCTGTGCTGGCATTTTGTAATATTAACTGTTTAAACCTGCTTAAAATGAGAGCTTTGAGTTCTCAAAATCCTTTAATTCGGTTAAACATCCGCTACCCTGAAAGGGCTCCACAGAATCCCATAAAACATTATTTATCTGTGCGCGTTAACTGCACGATACTGTAATTTCCAGAATAAATGCTGGGTGTAAATTGTTGTTTATGTTGGATCCTGACTGTCTTTACGAGAAACAAAGTGAAAACGGAATCTTCACAGCTTTATTTCTTCCGTTAAAGTCTATTCTGCAGCAGGAAACATGCCTAGTGGAGTTTCTTAATGAACACTTATAAAGCCTGTTGGTTAAAACCAAGTGTACAGAATCACCTCCAAATGTATACCCTCTTTTATTCCACATTCTTTTCATTTAAATCAAATTAAGTTAAAGTGAAAGTAGTACCATTCACATAGTTAAGGGTCTCTCAGCATTTTTATGCAAAGCCTGTAGCCACAAGGGACAAGGAGAAAATTGGGGGAAACCCCCCCAAAACTTTAATATAGAGGAGCTTGGCCTGGAAATGAAGTTTTACTTATCTTTAATGACTTTTAAAGGTCCATCTTGGTCAAAAGATAAAGACATTTTAGCAATTTAAGACATTTGGTTGGAATTTTCTTGTTGTTGTCTTTTTTATTTTAAGCTTTCAAAGGCATTCCAGCTAATTGATTAAAACATTAAATCATCTATGTGCTTGAATTTTCTAAAGAATTTAAATATTAGAAATTCCATTGTACCATCTTCCCACTTTCTGCCACACACACAAAGCACAAATAGTGTTCCCCATTCCCTCACATTTTTTTTTGCAAATGCAAGAAAAGGGGAAGATAGGGTTTCAAAGTCAAATAGGGTAGGACTATGTAAAATTTCAAGATTCTGTTTTTAATTCTTTCCCTGAACACTTGGTAATTTTTTCTTCCAAAACACCATTGCTAAATTTTAAATAAGAACACACTTTCCTTCACTGCATTCATAAAGCATTCATTTACCATTTCCTCTGCAAAAAAAAAAAAAAAAAAACAAAAAACTGCACAGATTTTAAGCCCAAGAATTTACTGTGCCTGTGCAGCAGCTGCTCTTACCTGATAAAATTGTGATGATTCTTTCTGAGCGATTATGACTTATCAGGTCAGTGACCAACAAACTATAAAATAGATTCTAACAGCCCCCAAAGGGTTGGTACAGACTCTTGAGTAAATAATATATGTAAGAGAGGATGGAAGAAACAGAGGGAGAGAGAAAGAGGGAGAGAGAGAGAGAAACAAAGAGAACAACACACTTATGAGTGACCCAGTTGGTTTGTTTAGATGATATAGGACAGGAAGACAGGATCCTTGATTTTAATCCTGGTTTTCTCACTCAGCAGCATTTCTTGAGACCAAGAGTGAGATAAGAAGGCAGCACTGTTTTCAGCAAGAGCAAAGGCCCCATAGCAACTCTATAGGTATATGCTATCTTGCCCTGGGTTTGATATGAGCCATAAATTAGTTGTTACTTTGCATGTATTTATACTTGTGTCTTCCCTGGTGGCTCAGATGGTAAAGCGTCTGCCTGCAATGTGGGAGACCTGGGTTTGATCCCTGGGTTGGGAAGATCCCCTGGAGAAGCAAATGGCACCCACTCCAGGACTCTTGCCTGGAAAATTCCATGGACCGAGGAGCCTGGTAGGCTATACAGTCCATGGGGTCGCAAAGTGTTGGACACTACTGAGCGACTTCACTTTTACTTTCATACTTGTATCTGAAAAGATACCCACTGACTCCTTGGAAAATCTACCAATCCTTATAATGAACTCTAACAGACGGAATGGGTCTCCCCTGGTGGCTCAGTGGTAAAAAATCTGCCTGCAAGCAGGGGACACGGGTTTGATCTCTGGGTTGGAAAGATCTCCTGGAAAAGGAAATGGCAACCTACTCCAGTATTCTTGCCTGGGAAGTCCCATGGACAGAGGAGCCTGGTGGGCTACAGTCCATGGGATCTCAAAGAGTCAGACATGACTCAGTGACTAAAAAATAATAACAAGAGAAGGAATACAAGGGTGGACCATTACCATTTTTGTGTCTTGTTCTAGTTAATGCCTTAGTGAATAGAAGAACTTCTATCTAAATAAGTTTACACTGGATTTAAATGAAGTCAAGGAAACTTCAGCATAGAAATTAGAATATCACGATAAAAATGACCAAAGCACTAAGACAGTACATGTGTGCACAGGTACACATCTGCGTGTATATAGATTCAGCCACTTAAAACCACAGCCAACATGAGGGAGGAACTTTGATCTACATCCTGTACTCAAGTTTTCCTAATTGCATTGGCTTTCCTGGAGATCTCTGCTGTTTTATCGTTAGAGTAGATGCTAGAGGAATTCTCTCTGGTTTAATGGCATGGATCAATTCAGTTCAGCTCAGTTGCTCAGTTGTGTCCAACTCTTTGAGACCCTATGAACCACAGCACGCCAGGCCTCAAGAGTTCTATGTACCTTTCAGATCTCGAAAACTGGATACGAACTATTGTTTAGGCTTTAAGACCACAGATTGAATAGCATCATTCTGGTCCCCAGTGGGGACACATCACTGTGGTCATTCCTCACTTAACTGCAACTTGAAGTAAGCACAGTAAGTTTCAGGTTCTGAGTTGTCCTAACTATCATTAAAGGGAAGGTTCTGAATCTTCACCTCACTGGAGATTTACAAGGTCAGAGAAGAAAGAGAAAGGCTTGAGGCTGAGGCATGGATGAAATGGTTCCTGTAAGTCCAATGGGACTCTAATGAGTCTAAGCCTAGAAACTTTGAGGATTGTACTATTTTTTCTGGGACAGAACTTGGATCTTTAAGCTGTGGCAAGGCCAAGAATGAAAGAGTGTGGGGAGGGAGAGGGAGAATAGAAAGATAAATGTAAGAACTAAGATGGTTTTCCAGAGATGAGTGTGGGATGTTTGCCAAATAACCAACACTATTCTTGACTCAAGACAGAGCAATTTTATGAGCAATGGCTTCATTTCCCTCTAAAATTACACAAGTGGCATTTCTTGTGATTTTATAGAGATCATATTATAGTTGTTTTCTCTAAGGGGACCCAAATTAGGGATGGGTTCAGATGGCTTCAGGAGACTTCTCTTAGGCTTAGGTGCTGGACTCATCTCTCCCTACCTGACAGGGAGCCCCTGTGTTCTGTAATAAGTCCTCTTCTTCTAAATTACCGTGGAAGGGACCAGGGTCAATGTTGCCTCACCCCTTCCCCAGTTCTCTATGAGAGATCAAGAGATACGCTGGCTGCCACCAAAGGGAGGCAAAGGAGCCAAGTTCAGATAAACTTTTGATAAAGTGCCATAGCAAACCCCTCATCAGAAGGTAGGAAAGGTCACACAGTAAAAAAAAAATAATAAGAAAATATAACTGCTTTCTTATGAGGAAAATATTATGAGTTCTTCCCCTTTTTCAGCTTTTATGGAAGGAGATTCTGCCAGTTCCTTCAGAAAAAAATAAGAAAAAGTAGTTTTAAAATGAGATTATGCACCTTCAGGGTGCCATTAGGAAGTTTTACTGTACTGAGATGACATGAAAGCTCTGGAATTAATATCCCTGAGATGCTTCAAACCTGCAATAGCAATTATTGTACTACGTGTCCCTGGATAAATAATAGGGCCATTCAACTAATTAGCTTCAATGATTTCAGCTCCCTGTAAATTCTCTCTCACTCGGCTATAAAAATAACACTAGGAAAACTTTTGGTAAGAGAAACTTCTTTCAGGAAATGTTTTCTTTTCTTTTTTTTCTCCCTTCAGTTCATGACGCACATTGTGTAAAGTAACTTCCATCCCTAATCACAAAACTTGAATAGAATATACAAAATTTGTATAGTATTAATTGCCATTTGCTGCTACTGAAATACTGATTTAACTCTCTAATTTATGTGTCCCACGTAATATACAAACATTTTGAGAAATTTAAACCAGTTTCTTGATACACAGAATAAGCAGTCATGTAACCATGAACAGAGTTTAAACCCTAAGTGCACACATACATATATATATGACTAAAGATAAAAGCATGAAATATTTATATCCACATTTCATTGTATTATCACTTTTACTACAGAGAACTTGACAACATGTTAGCTTTGTGATAATGCTCATGGAACATTAATTCATTTTTTCATATTTACTGAGTGCCTACTAGATGTAAGACATGAAGTTTCTTGTGCACACCTCCTTGGAAGAAAAGCAGATTTCCCCTATACTCCTATCCACTAGAAATACCAGTAAATTCCATAAATTCAAAACAGTAAGGATGTGAACTTCAATAATGGAAGCAAATACAATTCTAACATTATCAGTAATAATCTGAAAAATCTATGATATCACCCCAAGAGGTCTGAATTTCTTAAAGCTTCAGGCTTGGTTTGCTTTTGCTTGTTCCTTTGGGTAAACAGTTAAGATCTCTTCTTTCCCTTTCATGGAAATTTCTACACACACTGAAATGAACCAGAAGCTCCTCCCTGGGATGGGCTAGTACCCCCCCTTCAAATGCTGTACGTCATCATAGCAGAGGGACCTAATAAGAGGCAGACGATTATAAGCTTTGTCTTCGGTGAAGAAATGAAGAGGAAAAAAGTCTGAAACTTATGTTTGGGCTTATCTTGTTTTTAATTAACAAAATATAATTAAAATTAAAGCCAGACAAAATGACTGGATCTTAAATCAGAATTATGTCTAACAGTAGAGACTGCGGTCGTCTGTTAGTACTCATTAGAGGTGACCTACACCACTTTCTGGGTCTCCCATTTTGCTCCACTATGTATAGGCAAGTTCTTTTTAGTTTCTTGGCTATATAAAAAAGGTTTTTTTCTTCTTTCTGTATCAATACTTACTAAATCATATATATATAAAGACAGATGTACTGAACATTAGGATGAAGAATACAGTAATAGATGAAAAAGTCACGACTATTTCTGAAGCACCATGTATTATTAAATTCAAAACAATTCCCCTAAAATGGATAATTATGTAATCTGGCAGAAACTAACCTTCCAGTCAAAAAGCTGAATACTAAAATTTTCCCAAATGTAACCAAAATGTGGTCAGAGATTATAGTTTTTATTTTGCAACTATTCCATGTTATTCAAACATTCCAGTCTCTGCTTCTCAAAATATACACCCTAAGAGCTACCTGGGAGGTTTGTGATATCAACCCCCATAATTTTTCCTTTGAAGAGATCTTCAGCCTCAGCTGAAGGCTGAGAAATGCAGTCAGTTCACTCTAGGAGAATATAAGTCATAACGTTTGTTTTGGAAACCTATTTTACCCTATATTTCTCAATGAAATAAATTGTATAAATGAAATAAAACTGACACCACAATATTTACTAAATTGCTACTGTCTGCTCTCAGTTTAACACCCTGACTACCACTAGTTTCCCTGTTCAGTTAAGTAGGCAAAAGAGCAAATGAAAAAAGTCTTCAGCAAAGAATGTATTTTAAAATCAACATAAATAAGATTATAAAATGGACTTAGCATAGTTTCCTCCTTACTTGTTACTCCTATACATTTGTCACTTTCTTCATATTCATGTATATTCTTCAGTTTACCAGACTTTGTGTGTATGTATGTGTGTGTTAGGAATTCACACATGGACCTAGGTCAATAAAGTCCAGAGAGTAGAGGAAGAGAGAAATATTCAAATAAATCAATCTCATTTAAACAATGGTTTGATATTACATGATGAAATTAAAATAAAACTATAAAAATTAACATTCAGAGTTGAAAATGACTATCAATGATAATTGAATATTTAAAGATGAAAACACAGCAAAAAAAATTTTTTTAAATATCATGTTTATACATAAAAGGAAATAAAGGTCCCATAACAGTGTATTTTTCTTTCAGTCTGTGGCATTACACAGTCATACATTTTTGCACTGGAGATGCAGGCAACTAGACCTCCATCTGCATACCAGGGCTCCTGCTTCTCAGGAGAGCTGTAAGGCAGTGCTCTCAAAACCCCATGAAGAGAAACTCCCCTGTACAATTTGGAGACACTTTGATTCATGGAAAAGCAGGACTGATCCACTTATCAGTGCTCAGAAAGTCTTCTAAAGGACAATGCCTATGATACAAGGAAAGGAGGGTAAAAATGGGGCAGGAGGCTCTGAGGGCTCCTTCAGCAATTGGAGGTGGGGAAGGAAGGAGCCAAGCTATAAATAAAAAATATTTCTAGAAATGGTATGTGGTTGATGCATTATTAATGATTGTGAAATATATCTCAATATGGAAAGGAGAGTGGCCACATCTCAAGATGGAATAGAGCCAATATCACAAGACACTTGGTCCAAACACTGCTGGGACTCTTGTGATTTTAGAAGGATTCAAAATACCCCTAAAGTCAAAGAGTTTTATTAAGTGTTCATAAGTCTACTTGATAAGCACAGGGATGATAGCAAATAATTGATATGCAATAAAGGGATGAAAAAACAGAATATTATTTTGACAGTCTCAATTTTTTAAAGCTACCAACAACTATATGAAAATCTAGCATATTGCAGCTTTTAAAATATTTTACTATATCTTAAAACCTCTGTCTTAAAACATTTTAAAATAAGTCTCATTGCCTTCTAAGTTTGGAAAGTATTGTAGCTTGTTGCAGGTCATGTAACTCAAAATTCCTGATTTAGCATTCCATTTTGACCACTAGCTATACTCTCTGTTAACACACCCTGGGGCTCAAAAATGTTTGCCTTTTCATATTTGCAGCATCTAGCCATTTGTTTTTACAAACACAAATCTTGTATGTAGAGTTATGTAATAGGTTACTATAATTCTAGCAATAATGCAGATATGGGTAAAGATGACCAAAACATAACAGATGGTCACAAACTTAAGATTTATAACTTCAAAAGGTGGTTTCATTTAGAGGGACATATTTGTGGCATATCCATGGACATTCATAAAATTTGTTGGTAAGTCATGAGGGAGGGAGAAGAACAGTAGGTTAATATACTCTTTTCTTTGCTTTTTCTTTTTTCTATCTAGATGGGAGATTTAGTCCTGCTGCCTGAATTTGAGGGTCTCTCACACTGCTCATCTGAACAATCAATTTTTACTGCTGTAGAAGATAATAATGGTAATAACACTATAGAAAAAAACTACCATGACCCATAACTATAACTTATTACAGTCTTTTTAAAAATAACTGTAGAGCATGGAGCTTCTTCATTTCTTGAAGCAGAAAAGGAGCTGACAGTTGGAGTCTCTGAGGCTGTCTATATATCTCCTGAATGCCTGCAAGAGGCTGATGTGCTCACAAAGGAAGGGCTACTTTGGGTGTGGGCCACATGGATGAGAAAAGTGACCCAACACTAGAAATTTGCTGAGGATAGTCACCTTCTGGCTAGCCTGTCCTCTTGCACCAAGTGCCAGCAAAAAACTCTGTCAGAGTAACATGCTAGTGCTTTATCATCCTACGTGAGGAAAGCTGGGATTCGTGGCCAGTTACAGTGATGCTCTAATGCAGTAAATCATCGGTATTCCCACCAGGACTATCTTCTATGGTGCTTTTGATATTGAAGTTTCAGAGATCTCTGTTCACCTGAGTGAAAACCATAAACAAAATCTCCTATAAAGCCCAATATCTTCTTCTGTTGCATTTATCAGAGAGGATACAAAATATGAAGCTTTATTTCATCCTAGTACACTGATATTCACATGCTCAAGAAGAACTCACCTGGTTTCTATATTATGTGAAAGAACTGCCCATGTAAGACAAATTATATTCCAGACACTTTCAAATGAAGTGGATTCACCAAGCACACCATTTATCTTCAGATCTGGAAGCCTTCCTTAAAGCATGACTTTGCAACAAAGGAGTTTTAATGCCACTCCACTCTGTAATGCACTGCATACTAACAAGATTTATATACATTACTGGTGCAGTTAAGAAAACTTGAATGACTTGCAGTTTCTCTAGATGAGATTAAAAAAAGTCTTAAAAAGAGTGTACAGCATACAAATGAAACCAGATTACATTAGAAGTTGTTTAAAAGTACAAGCATAATACTGCTTGTGTACTAGCCAGGGAACACACAGCAAAGATTTGTTTCACTTTTCTTAGACAACCATTCTACAGTCACTGAACATAAACAACCATAAAGTTACAGCTGCTTTTAAAATGTCACTTAGGGACAAACTGTATAGATGGGAAATTAGATAGTATTGAATGGTTTCAGAAAAGGACTAGCCTTATACTCTGAATTGCCAGCTCTGCATTCATGTGAAATATAAACTATTCCTCATCACTAACCATATGTTTTCACACAGAATACATACATCTACAATGTGATTCAAATGATTTCTCAGAGTAAGAATGATTAACGAACACTTTCTGAAATATTCTTAAAATTGAATCTAGTTATCTAGTATGAAAATTGAGAAAAATGAAGTAGGTGAAGTTTGGGAGATAATTAAAATTTTAGGCAGATGCTTGGATGTCCATAATTTTTTTAGATGGGAGATTTTACAGAGCATGCTACAAAAATGACTCAAAGCTAGGATTTCAGTTAAATACGCTAAGACAAAGCAATATACTTTTAGTAGGCTGAATAAAATGTAGAATAACCTGCATTAAAAGAGCACATAACAATGTCAAATCTTTAAGCTCCCATCCAGAGGATTTGCAATAAAATGAAATCATTAGGCAAAGAGTGGTCACTGCTATGATGAGAAGAAAAAAATAACTCAAAAGTCTAATATCTGTTATTATATTAGAATAGTCCACTTTCTTCTCTATATAATAACACTGGGCATTAAAGAGCCATTATGCATACCTTATTATTATTTATGAAATTACAAGTATACATGGCATCTGATAACTCATCTTTCTGTATTAAGCAGGAACATACATTGTTTTTTAAAATGTCTGTCTTTTACAATGTGCTAGGTAACAGTTTTCCGTAGCATAATCATGAATGCTTTATATAATGTCTTTTATAAGAAGTTATTAAGGATTATGACTATAGCAACATAAACCTAATATAAATATGAATAAAGTATTTAGGAATGGTATTTTCACTTAGACTGCTACCTATATAATTTGTAGCAATATAATTATCATAGGAGAAGACATACTACATTTACAGAAAAAAGTCATTTCCATGAATGTTAGTAAAAATCCTATAATGTAGGTTTTTTTTTTTTAGCAATTTCACAAAACCCATGCCTTTAAAAACATGAGAAGAATCCAGAATGCCACCTACAGCATTCCTGACAGCAAAAAACCCCCCACAAAAACAGAAAACCAGCCTTATTTGAAAAGCCAGGTGCATGTAAATTTCCAAACTACAAGTAGGTGGCAGTGGAGACTTGTCTGGATGATTTTTCTCAGTTGGAAACGTAAAAGGAGGGAAAAAAATCCTCTCTGAAAACAAGTTACAAACATACTAAAATAAATAATGTCTTGAAATGTAACCTCCCATAGCAGATCACTATTAAGAGCTAATAAAATATTTGTCTTTAGGGACCAAAATCCTACCAATCCCTTAATGAAGACATTCATAGCACAGAGAATGAGCAGCACAGAAGATGAAATTAGGAAAAAATGGAAAGAGAGAGGGTTGGAAAATTGTTTTTCCACATATCTCAGGGTAAGAATTAGGAATTTTATATGGACAAAAGACTCCGTTGGCAGCATGAACTATATAAACTTAAAACTAGTAAGTTAGCAACTTCAGAAGCCATTAAGAAATCTCCCGTTTGAATGTAAATTTAAAGGGAAGGTGAATGAGTTCATTAGGCTCTGGTCTTTAATGAAGAATATCAATTGAGTCCATCAAAAAACTGTTTACAACAAGAAGCTATTAAACAATGTAGACATATTTAAAGTGTGCTCAACTCTAAATAAACATAAGAAACATTAGAATAAAACCACCTGAATTGCCTCTCAAGGTTAATGAGTAGGCATTTAGATTCATTCTGTTCCCAGGTTTACCTGCAAAGATAAGCAGGGTCATTAAATTGTATTATCAATTCAATCTAATTGATTTGACTTGTGGAGATCATATTAGAAACTAGAGAAATGCCCAAGAATAAACTCTGGAGATGTGTGTGTGTGTGTGTGTGAATATAGATGGAAAGAAACAGGTAAATGGATTGTCTGAGGAAAACAGAAACTTGATGTTATTCATATTAGAATCACCATGTGAAAAGAAAGAAAAGTAAGCTTACAGATCAAAGCTTTTTCACACCATGGTTATTTCAAATCAGCTTTTCTCTTTGCCTTAATTGGTTAACCACGCAGTTAACAACAAAGGCAACCAAGAAGTCAACAGATGCAAGAAACCTGGTGAAAACAAATGTCACATTCTCAATACTACTGTTCCTTCTGCCTGGAACATTCTTCTTCTATTCATCTTTTAGGATTCAATTCAAAACCCACCTACTCCAAAATGCCTTTCAGAATCCCCCATGTGGAATTTATCTCTCCTACTCCTACAGTATCTCTTTAAACTTCTATTATAGCAATGATCACATTCCAGTATTAGAGCTAATTACATTTGTGTTTGGGTCTGGATGACCCCCAAGTTTGCAAGTCTCAGGAGGGCAGGGGTCATTCGTTGATAATTTCTGAGAAAGTTTTGGTGCCATGCTCTTCAAGGAGAGAATGCTTCATGTGTGTTTATCTGAAGTAATGGAAAGGATTACTTAAAACCATCTCGTAAAATATGACCTGTTTCATAGCTGCAAATAGTGAGAATTCTGTGTTCTGACCAAGAGAAGGGTGGCCTGCTCTGAATAGATTCTTAAAAAGCTGAAGAAGAAATATGGCGCCAAGCTGTACCCTCTCCTTATATACTAAGCAGTTCTAGGAAGTGCAGGCTTGAGAATCATTAGTGCACTGGCCTCATAGGAACAGTAGGGGTCGCTATACAGCCGAGGCTCCCAACGGAGGAGCCTCAGACTGTTGATGGGAAGAGCCTGCAGAAAACCTTGTCATTGTTTTGGTAACCTTTTAAATGAAAGCAGCAGGGGGCGTTAGTCAGTTCTTGCAGCAGAGATCAGAGGCCTGGAGTTGAGGGTAAGAGGGTGGGTGGGGAGATGTGAAGACTAAAAGGATGGCCAGTCTGAACCCAGAATTCTCAGATTAAGGGAGAAAGTTCTGAATTAATAGGGTTTGTTACTTAGATTTCCATCATCAAAAGAGGTTTGCTGTGGTCCTTCTCTACCCTCTTCTGTTCCTCCCTCCCTTCTGACGTTAGAGGTTGCTTTTGTTTTATGGTGGGTGGGTGGGGGCCTCGCACACAATGAAAGAATATTGGAAAAGTTCTGTAAAAACTCCCACGAGAGAACAAAATATCTGGAAGTCATTCTTCCTCTCAATACGGTGTTGGATCAATTTCATTCTTCTCCAGATAGTGAGTGTATAAAACTTGTGCCAAGCTATGTAAGTACAACCAAATTTCAGTAAGCCTTTATTGCTTTCTGCCAAAGATCTGCAACTTCTAATTTCCTGAAATGCTGAACATACTGAGACATTAATGTTGCAAATAAGTAAAAATATTAGGAGTGTGGCTGCAGATGCAGAAGGCAAGAGGACCTAGCTGGGGTGTCCAGAGCCTCTCACACTGGAAGGTCAGAAAGAACCTTTCACCTGCAGGACCAGCCCTCAATCACTAGGTTAGAAAATCATATTTAAGAAGAAGGAATCATTTGCTGAGCCTGGCTCCAAATCAATACATTTCAAGTAGACTTACTAGATACAAATATAAAATAACCCTGCTAGAGGCATATGTTAAAATTGGACCAGGATGCAGTTTTAAAAATGATAGAAAACTCTAGGAACACAGCTTCAGAATAAAAACAGCACACATTTTTTTTTTTTTTTGGTCTGGAAAGCTATGGTTTTGGATTACCTTAATCCATAAAATTATGTCATACAATGAATTGGGCAATAGTGACACTGGGTTTTACTTTATTATAAAGTATAAAAGTATATTTGTTTGATGAGTAAAGATTTGAACAATTAAAAGAAACAAGTATATTGTAATATCACTGCATGAGGATTTGATTTTCCTATTCTATTGTACATTTTAAATTTCTTACCCTGTTACTAAAAAGCCCATGAAACAGATTTTTTGAATATATATTTTATGAGTCAATGCCAAAATAAGAATGGAAAATTCCTCAATCATAGACATAATCTTTAAAAGATGACAGTCATTCAGCCTGTAGATTTGCAATATTTAGATATTTCATTGTGCACAAACACTTATTTTAGAAAATGGGCAGACAAAAGAAGTAGAAGCAATGAAACTCAAACTTGATGATTTGGACACTTCTAAGACTGCTTGAAATGTTGTGGGCAAGGAAAAAAGTTAACGTGAAAAGATAATCAAGAATTGGTATGGAATAAAAACAACTAAAGAACAGCTTTCCCTTCAAAACTATTCCATGTGCAATTTTTTCTAAAGCCTTTAAAAAAGTTTTGGCAAATGAATTGTGGCTGGGATGTTTCAAATTAGTGCAGTAAATAGATTTTCATTTCAAAAGCTTACCTACTTAAAAGCATTTAAATTTTATTTAATATTGACTTTTATTAGATTGATTCTTCAGGAAAATAAGGTCTTGTCATTTAACTACCAGCAGGTGGTGGTATTCACAAATAGGGTACAAGAAATACTGGAAGGGCTGTGAATAGAACCAATATGTGGTTCAGATTTATGGATTATGGATTTTAAAACATTTTTAATGGAGTTGTCAGCTCTCTGAAACTACTTCCATTCCCATCTGTTCCATATGAATGTAGAAACTTGGAAGTTACCTTAAAATATGTGCCCATAGGAGGTTTCACATTAAAAACAACAGATCTCTTCATAAAAGAGACAGTGTTTTCTATTTTTAAATATTTTAAATTTCTGTATAACAATGCACTTCAAATAAACACAGATAATTAGACTCTCTCAATATTTTGGGAACATCCAGGTTTAGAACCTCGTCTACTGTCTACTCCAGGCAGACGTGTATCAAGAAGGAGCACTAACTGTATACTTCAGCCAAACTAACCTGAGCCAACACTGAACGGCAGGCACTGTGTACACACAGTTGCTAGGGAGAAAATATGTACGTTCTTGTCTCCCAAAATAAAACTCCCAGGTTTCAGAGGATACAGAAGCAACAAGAGACGGTGAACTCCAGGCGTCGAGTCAACAGCTTCAGGGCCTTTAGGAAAAGGCTGAAATTATTTGGTTTTGACCGCCAGATGACCTCCATTGCTGCCCAGTCTGATGGACAGTTGGACCATTAGTTCTTTTAACACACATTCTTTTCCTGAAACACAGACAGCACTCTGCATTTGTACAGAGCAAGAGAGGAGAGCAAACGAGAGCGCCTGAAAGGGAAGAGACAGAGACGTACATCCACATAGAAACTTCTAAACTAGCTGCGACCCTTCCACTGACCAAAGCCTCAGGCTGGAGGAATTCATTCCAAGCAAAGAGACATCAGATCATTTTCCAGAAAAGTCCAACTTAAAAAACAGATTCTAGACTACAATTAAGCAAGACTACATCTGATACAAGTCTAAAACAAAAACATGGAAATGGTTAAAATGGATTTTTTTGGGTATTTTCTAAAGCAATTTTATTTCTAGCTTAAAAGTCAGCACTACTACTTTTTAAATACACAGATCAGACAAAAAAGTCTTACTGTGTCTCCCTTAATGTTAGTTCAGGCTTAATGCAATATTGTTTTCCACTGTATGTCACCTAGATCTTTGTAATCCATTTAATAAGTATAATTCCCAGGCCACATCATTTGTGGTATATGAAATTCAAAATACATTATTTTATTTGATTTTTGGGGGTGTGCATGTGTTTGGATATGTGTGAATAAGAAATAACTTTTGATCTTATTATTCGTTCAGAACAAATCAGGAGCTAAACTTTGGTCTCAAAGCAAAACTGTAAAGCACAAAGACTGTATTCCAAAGAGACCCATCAAAGAGACTGAACTTTGACAGGAAGTGGGGGAGAGAAAAGAGTGAAAAAAGGAAATTTAGATGGATCTTTCTATCTTTAAATAAAGCAAAGTTTAATCTCGATTTAATCAGATTTAGAAAACACACACACACAAATAAGCCCTCTATCTCCATTTTCTTGTGGCTTGGCTGACAGAATGGCGCTTGTCCCCAGCCTCTTCTGACTTTCCTCTTGGGGTAAGTGATGAGCTCTGCTGCAGTAAACGAGGAAACATCTGTTTGACTTTCTGAAGCTGGCATGGGGAGCTGAAGTCAATCACAAATGCCACTTTCACAAACAGGTCTCCCACAGGAACCCTACTAAAAACATGACTCTACTGGGTGAACCACAGTTCCGGTGAGTGATGGGGAAAGCTGCTCTCCTCTCCAGCTATTTGAAACAATACACACTCTTCATAGGATTTGTCTGCAGTGGGATTTAATGGATCCCAATCTGTTAAAGAGAAAAAGTACCTGGATCCAGTTTTAATTTTAAAAGTTAGTTCACATCGAAGCCCCAAAGATTCTGAAATGAAGAGTGAAGAAACCTATGAAACTGTGGAGTGCTACCTATTCAGAAAAGGCATACAAAACCTCAAATTACTTTTTAAGCATATTGACACGGTAGTTAAAAAAAACATCAGCACACTGTTTTCCCATTTTATTTAATTCTAGTGTTGTTGCTGTCAGCAGTGTGAATTACTTAGGAGCAGCACTGGCTAGAGGTGTGTCTAGCTCACTTGGACTGTAACCTCTATATTATTTTTCAAGCTAGGGAGTTGCATCTGCCCATAGGCAAACTCCTGCAGCAGGTGGAACATGCTGCTGACCATACTGCCAACTGCCCCTTCCATTAGTATCTTACCATCTGCACACCTTTTTAGATTGTGCAGGTTTCCAGTTAAACTTATTTTTAAAAAGAACCTCTTTTCTTTAATGATTTTCCTTTTTATGAAAAATGACTGCTTTCTGTTTGATTCCTCTCTTGGGATATTTACTCATCTCTCTCTTGAACAGATCTCCCATTTCCTTGTTAGCACTTGATTTGGCTGATATCATAGTGTGATTATTAATCTGAGAGTTAGCTGAAAGTATTTTAGGGAAAAACTTAAAAAAGCAAAACCAAAGATAAAACCAACCCAATCTAGTCAACCAAAGTGTTTACCAAAAATAATAGATTTTAGAAGATATAATCAGATAGGTCTTCATATAAATGTCAGACTGACACAAACATCATGCTGCATAATTCTATTTAGCTTTCAAAGGTAAAGAGTATTTGTGTCAGAAAGGAGTTTCTTTATTATTTAAAGACAGTTTCCACCCATCAGAACAGATGGATGGTTGTTGCATATGCCACGATCATCGAGAAACATAGTATTGAAACTGTTAGTGCAAGAAATCGTGTCTGTAGCTGGAAATCAAATTTTCAAGATTCTGTTTTCTTTTTCTTATTCCTTTTCTCTTTCTCTCTTTTTAAATTCAAGAATAGTATTTCTACCTTATAATTACTGGGAGAATTCTTAAGGGATGAAGTGGAAATATTCAAATACACATGAAACTGTCTTTCTACTGTGAATACGACTAACACTAAACATATGCATTCACTGCTTTGCCTTAAGGAAAGCCCTCACAGAATATAGCAGATGACAGAATTAGCATGTTGCATATTATTTTACCATGAAAATAATGTGATGAAGAGCAATCAAATAATTATTTTTCTCAAATTTGTTTTCTACCTCTCTCCCCATACTCAGGGCTCTGAATGTGCCTAAAACATCAAAGATTTTCTTTAGATAAGATTTCAACTTTTGAATTTTGAACACTGGAAAGAATACCCTAGGTTGAAATTCAAACATAAAGTAGATATATAAAATATTAAGCCTTTGTGAAAAAGACAAAAAACAAAATTAGATACTTCTCAACATACATAACTTAACCTAAATAATACCTCAGTTTTACTTAGGTTTTATAATCAAAAAATAACTCTGAACGTAAGAAAAAGTAGTTGGCGAATTCTTCCAAAATCAATTTTAATTAAACACACACACTTTAATGTTGAACATGCCCATTTAATCAATGATTTTGGCTTGAAGGTGACATGACTAGAGTTTTCATTTAGAATTACCACTTGGTACTAATAGGAGTTCTGTAAATGAGTTCTTAAGGTTGACACCCAAAATATTATCCTATATTAATCATTAATAACTTAGAAGGTGATTTTCTAAACTTTGCTTATTTTTCTAAAGGATGGGTATGGCTTAGCTTCATTTGCTATTATAAAATGATTTGTAATTAATTTAATATTAGATTGCTTACAAAATTATTTGCTCTATTTCTATCCTTTCCTCATTTGGTCTTAAGTACCAGCCATGGGAGACATTTAGGAACTTCCTTAGGGAGAGCGATTATGCAAACAAAGGCCAGGAGGACTGACAAAATAGATATTGACAAATAAATGGAGGGAAGGGAGAGATGGAAAGGCACACCATTTCCTGAGTGACCACACAGAGGCCATTTATATGTATACTTACAGTAATACCTCAGGTATATATTACTATGCCCACTGTATAGATGAGAAAGCTTAAGATTAGAGAATTTAAATGACTTCCCTGAGATCGTACAGGTAGTTAAAGTAATAATCATTCTAGGCTTTGGAATACTTTACAAAATGAATCTGTAAAGTCTCTGAAAGACAGACCTTACCTACTCTCTACAGTTACAAGAAAGTAAACTTGAAGAGGTCTTCAACCTACTATGATAAGCCAATTTATAAAAATGGGAAAAGAATGGAAAATAAATCAGTCCCGGATAACTTAACAATTAGTAGCTAAAGTTCAAGATGACACACTGAAATAATAAGATAAAAAAGGACTACTTAAAAAATAACAACAAAACTTGTATTACAAAGATGCTTAATAGTGGAAGGCCCTAAATGTCACAGTTTTTTAATATACTAACTTTACTTGAAAATAGGCAATCCTTGCCTTACAAACCTTTGCGTCACCACTGCAGTGTGTTAATATATCCACTGCCACCACTGTAACAGGGAACCTCTGAAAAATACTTAGGAGACGGAAAATAATTTGTTGGTACAAAGTGGAGAGATTCAAGTCAAGTTTTCAGTTTAATGCTGTATGAACTAAAACCAAATTAAGATTTTTAAGACAGTTGATAAAAATAATTCTAAAATTCATAGGAAAAATAAAAAGCAAAAATAGCATTTTGAAATTTTTAAGAAGGAAAGCAATGACTGACATGAACAATTATTAAAACATTACAGAACTACAGTAAGCCCTATGACTGGTGCAAAAATACTCAGATCAACACAACAGAAAAAGATCTTTTAGATATAATAAATTAATACATGGTAAGGCACACAAGCAAAAGACGGTGATTGAATAAATGATATTGAGAAAAGTAGCAATTTGGAATGAGATCAATCTAGATTCTTATCTCACACTCAGTTCAGTTCAGTCACTTAGTCGTGTCTGACTCTTTGCGACCCCATGGACTGCAGCACAACAGGCTTCCCTATCCATCACCAACTCCTGGGGCTTTCTCAAACTCATGTCCATTGAATCAGCGATGCCTCACACTAAATATAAAAATATTTTACACTAGATACCAAAATAAATTCCACCTGAATTAAATGTAAATATATAGAAGTCAAATTACAGAAAACTAAAAGACAGTAAATCAAATCCCTTATGATTATACAGTGGAAGTGAGAAATAGATTTAAGGGTCTAGATCTGATAGAGTGCCTGATGAACTATGGAATGAGGTTCATGACACTGTACAGGAGACAGGGATCAAGACCATCCCCAAGGAAAAGAAATGCAAAAAAGCAAAATGGCTGTCTGGGGAGGCCTTACAAATAGCTGTGACAAGAAGAGAAACAAAAAGCAAAGGAGAAAATGAAAGATATAAGCATCTGAATGCAGAGTTCCAAAGAATAGCAAGAAGAGATAAGAAAGCCTTCTTCAGCGATCAATGCAAAGAAACAGAGGAAAACAACAGAATGGGAAAGACTAGAGATCTCTTCAAGAAAATTAGAGATACCAAGGGAACATTTCATGCAAATATGGGTTTGATAAAGGACAGAAATGGTATGGCCCTAACAGAAGCAGAAGATATTAAGAAGAGGTGGGAAGAATACACAGAACTGTACAAAAAAGATCTTCACGACCCAGATAATCATGATGATGTGATCACTAATCTAGAGCCAGACATCTTGGAATGTGAAGTCAAGTGGGCCTTAGGAAGCATCACTACGAACAAAGCTAGTGGAGGTGATGGAATTCCAGTTGAGCTGCTTCAATTCCTGAAAGATGATGCTGTGAAAGTGCTGCACTCAATATGCCAGCAAGTTTGGAAAACTCAGCAGTGGCCACAGGACTGGAAAAGGTCAGTTTTCATTCCAATCCCAAAGAAAGGCAATGCCAAAGAATGCTCAAACTACCGCACAATTGCACTCATCTCACACGCTAGTAAAGTAATGCTCAAAATTCTCCAAGCCAGGCTTCAGCAATACGTGAACTGTGAACTCCCTGATGATCAAGCTGGTTCTAGAAAAGGCAGAGGAACCAGAGATCAAATTGCCAACATCTGCTGGATCATGGAAAAAGTAAGAGAGTTCCAGAAAAACATCTATTTCTGCTTTATTGACTATGCCAAAGCCTTTGACTGTGTGAATCACAATAAACTGTGGAAAATTCTGAAAGAGATGGGAATACCAGACCACCTAACCTGCCTCTTGAGAAATCTCTATGCAGGTTAGGAAGCAACAGTTAGAACTGGACGTGGAACAACAGACTGGTTCCAAATAGGAAAAGGAGTATGTCAAGGCTGTATATTGTCACCCTGCGTATTTAACTTATATGCAGAGTACATCATGAGAAATGCTGGACTGGAAGAAATACAAGCTGGAATCAAGATTGCTGGGAGAAATATCAATAACCTCAGATATGCAGATGACACCACCCTTATGGCAGAAAGTGAAGAGGAGCTAAAAAGCCTCTTGATGAAAGTGAAAGAGGGGAGTGAAAAAGTTGGCTTAAAGCTCAACATTCAGAAAACCAAGATCATGGCATCCGGTCCCATCACTTCATGGGAAATAGATGGGGAAACAGTGGAAACAGTGTCAGACTCTATTGTTTTGGGCTCCAAAATCACTGCAGATGGTGACTGCAGCCATGAAATTAAAAGATGCTTACTCCTTGGAAGAAAAGTTATGACCAACCTAGATAGTATATTCAAAAGCAGAGACATTACTTTGCCGACTAAGGCCTGTCTAGTCAAGGCTATGGTTTTTCCAGTGGTCATGTATGGATGTGAGAGTTGGACTGTGAAGAAGGCTGAGCGCCGAAGAATTGATGCTTTTGAACTGTGGTGTTGGAGAAGACTCTTGAGAGTCCCTTGGACTGCAAGGAGATCCAACCAGTCCATTCTGAAGGAGATCAACCCTGGGATTTCTTTGGAAGGAATGATGCTGAAGCTGAAGCTCCAGTACTTTGGCCACCTCATGCGAAGAGTTGACTCATTGGAAAAGACTCTGATGTTGGGAGGGATTGGGGGCAGGAGGAGAAGGGGACGACTGAGGATGAGATGGCTGGATGGCATCACGGACTTGATGGACGTGAGTCTTGAGTGAACTCTGGGAGATGGTGATGGACAGGGAGGCCTGGCGTGCTGAGATTCATGGGGTCATGAGTCGGACATGACTGAGCGACTGAACTGAATTGAACTGAAAAGACAGTAGAATATTTAACAAAGTAAAAGAGAATAGAATGGAAAAAAAGTATATTTTAAGTTGGAAGTGATAAAATAAGTAAATAAATAAGACAAGGTTAAAAAACAAAAACAAAACATAACTTGTGTGTATAACAAGTGTCAATCTATAACAGGACTAGAGAATGTGGCATAAATGGGAATATGACCCTGAGGGATATACATACCTTCCCTGGCAGGGTTAATCTGCTCTGGGGTCATATTCTTATTTTAAGATTTTCATTTATTTACTTAGTTCTGGCTGTGCTGGGTCTTCGTTGCTGTGTGGGCCTTTCTCTAGTTGTGGCGAGCAGGCACTCCTCTCTGGTTGTGGTGTGAGGGCCTGTCACTGCAGTGGCTTGTCTTGTTGCAAAGCACAGGCTCTAGGGAGCTCGGGCTTCGGTAGTTGCGGCACATGGGTGTAGTTGTTCCTCTGAATATGGGATTTTCCTGGACCAGTGGTCAAACCCGGGCCTCCTGCATTGGCAGGTGGATTCTTTACCACAGAGCCACCAGGGAAGCCCTGGGGTCATATTCTGGGGCTTATCCAAATTATCATGCTTCATTGTTCATCTACCTTTAATATCACTTTGAGATTCATTTATATTTTAAGAAACTATATATGTTTTGAAGGACAATGGAGATACTAATTATTCAGAAATTGGCATACATTAATTTAATCAGCTCAGTTCCTACCTCTAGGAGATAAACCACGCTAAGAAAAAAGAAAGTTTTGACTGGTGGGGAGGAAACATAAGTGATTTGGGTGTTTCTAATGCTTTGTATTACTGAAAAAACAACTTTATTGTATTTTCTGAGCCCTAAAATAATAGAAATATATAGTAAACATTTAAATCATATAGAAAATACAAATAAAAATCACCATTTGTGACTTTTTCTTTCAGATATCTCCTTTGCATATATGCATGTACTCACACATGTACACAAAATCTTGGCAAAATCAAATCATGTTTACATAATGTTTTATAACATGCTTCTTAACCTTCTCAAATGTCATACTTTTTCATACTGTTCAAGGGGTTCTCAAGGCAAGAAAGGCAATGTCAAAGAATGTTCAAACTACCACACAATTGCACTCATTTCACATGCCAGCAAGGTCATGCTCAAAATCCTCCAAGCTAGGCTTCAACAACAGATGAACAGAGAACTTCCAGATGAACTGAGAACTTCCAGATGTACAAGCTGGATTTGGAAAAGGCAGAGGAACCAGAGATCAAATGGCCAACATCCATTGCATCATAGAAAAAGCAAAGGAATACCAGAAAAACATCTACTTCTGTTTCATTGACTATGCTAAACCCTTCGACTGTGTGCATCACAATAAACTGTGGAAAATTCTTCAAGAGATGGGAATACCAGACCACCTTACCTGCCTCCTGAAAAACCTGTATGCAGGTCATGAACCAACAGTTAGAACTGGACATGGAACAATGGACTGGATCAAAACTGGGAAAGGAGAATGTCAAGGCTTATTGTCACCCTGCTTATTCAGCTTATATGCAGAGTACATCATGCAAAATGCTGGGCTGGATGATGCACAAGCTGGAATCAAGATTGCCGGGAGAAATATCAATAACCTCAGATATGCAGATGACAGCACCCTTGTGGCAGAAAGCAAAGAAGAACTAAAGAGACTCTTGATGAAGGTAAAAGAGGAGAGTGAAAGAGCTGACTTAAAACTAAACATTGAAAAAACTAAGATCACAGCATCCAGTCTATCACTTTATGGCATATAGATGGGGAAACAATGGAAACAGTGAGAGACTTTATTTCTTTGGGCTCTGAAATCACTGCAGATGGTGACTGTGACTGCAGCCATGAAATTAAAAGATCCTTGCTCCTTGGAAGAAAGCTATGAGAAACCTAGACAGCATAATAAAAAGCAGAGACATCACTTTGCCAACAAAGGTCCATATAGTCAAAGCTATGGTTTTTCCAGCAGTCATGTATGGATGTGAGAGTTGAACCATAAAGAAGGCTGAGTGCCAAAGAATTGATGCTTTTGAACTATGGTACTGGAGAAGACTCTTGAGAGGCCCTTGGTCAGCAAGGAGATCACACCAGTCAATCCTAAAGGAAATCAACCCTGACTATTCATTGGAAGGACAGATAGTGAAGCTGAAGCTCCAGTACTTTGGCCACCTGATGCAAAGAACTAGCTCACTGGAAAAGACCCTGATGCTGGGAAAGATTGAAGGCAGAAGGAGAAAGGGGCAATGGAGGATGAGATGGTTGGATGGCATCACCAACTCAATGGATGTGAGTTTGAGCAAACTCTGGGAGATAGTGAAGGACAGCGAAGCCTGCTGTGCTGTAGTCCATGGGGTCACAAAGGGTCAGACATGGCTGAGTGACTGAACAACAACAACAATTCGAATTATGGCTGGAATATAATCATTAACACAATGATAACCGTCTACTTATTTTCGAAAAAATAGTCATGACATTTGTTGTTGATGAGTCATTCATTCATGTCAAACTCTTTGCAACCCTGTGAACTGCAACACACCAGGCTTCCCAGTCCATCACTATCTCCCAGAGTGAGCTCAAATTCATGTCCATTGAGTTGGTGATGTTCTCTAACCATCTCATCCTCTGCTGCCCTCTTCTCCTTTTGCCTTCAATTTTTCCCCAGCATCAAGCTCTTTTCCAATGAGTTAGGTAGCCATTTCCTTCTCCAGCGGATCTTCCCGACCCAGGGATCAAACCTGGGTCTCCTGAATTACAGATGGATTCTTTAGCGTCTAAGCCACCAGCGAATTCTGTAGCGTCTGAGCCACCACAATTTGGATATATCATAATTTATTTAAGAAATCCCCACTAGTGGACACTTAGATTGTTTCCAGTTTTTCACTCTAATGATGAAGGCAGCAAGGAAAAAGTATAGCAAGTTTGTTCAGTTTTGATTGTTACCCAGCTGGTGCTAGTGGTAAAGAACCCACCTGCCAATGCAGAACACAGAAGAGATGTGGGTTCTCTCCCTGGGTGCGGAAGATCCCCTGGAGAAGGGCATGACAATCTATTCCAATATTCTTGCCTGGAGAATCCCATGGACAGAGGAGCCTGGTGGGCCATGGTCCATAGGGTCGCAAAGAGTTGGACCTGACTGAGTGCCTTCGCACGTACGCATGTAAGAGCAGCTCAGAATTTGGTGACACCAAATGCACTCCTTCAAGCCAGCCAAGCTGATTCGAATGGAGCTTCTGTTTGCTTCCACCTGCCTTTAGAACCTGGAGTAGGAAATGGCAGTACTGTGGGGTCGCAAAGAGTCGGGCCTGACTGAGTGCCTGAGCACACAGGCGTGCCTGCACTTTAGAGCCATTGCACTTTCTTGCCTACTCAGCCTGGGTCTCAGGGTCAACCACCTCAATCCTTTGTCTCCTTGAGATCTACCACACTCATTGTGCCATTCTCCATCTCTTTTCCCCAAATTTTCAACGTCTCCTTCTCCATGTGAAAAGTCTCAGTTCTCTAGAGAAAAAGCCTTCGGTTAACCCTAACCCCCTTGCTGCTGTTTCATCCCTTATCACACCAGTAAACTTTGAGTTAAAACAGTCTGTACTACTGCTTCCACTTGTCACCTATTAGTTTCTTCAGCTCAGTTCAGCTCAGTAGCTGAGGCATGTCCAACTCTTTGTGACCCCATGGACTGCAGCATGCCAGGCCTCCCTGTCCAGCACCAACGCTTGGATTTACTCAAACTCACGTCCACTGAGTCGGTGATGCCATCCAACCATCTCATCCTCTGTCGTCCCCTTCTCCTTCTGCTTGCAATGTTTCCCAGCATCAGGGTCTTTTCAAATGAGTCAGCTCTTTGCATCAGGTGGCCAAAGTATTGGAGTTTCAGCTTCAGCATCAGTACTTCCAATGAATATTCAGGACTGATTACCTTTAGGATGGACTGGTTGGATCTCCTTGCTATCAAAGGGACTTTCAAGAGTCTTCTCCAACACCACAGTTCAAAAGCATCGATTCTTCAGTGCTCAGCTTTCTTTATAGTCCAACTCTCACATCCATACATGACTACTGGAAAAACCATAGCTTTGTCTAGACGGACCTTTGTTGGCAAAGTAATGTCTCTGCTTTTTAATATGCTGTCTAGGTTGGTCATAACTTTTCTTCCAAGGAGCAAGAGTCTTTTAATTCATGACTACAGTCACCATCTGCAGTTATTAGTTCCTTAACAATAGGATTTTGACTCCTACCTGAAAAGTGACTCTGAACCTCTTCTTTCAAAGTACCCAATGGCCCACTAATTGCCCATCCCAATGACTTCTTCTCAGTACTTACTCTGTCTGATCTTTAAGCAATTTGCTATATTTCTGACCACCTCTGAAATTATTTCTTCCCTGAGTTCTCCTAACTCTCTGATATCCTTTTCCTTACTATCGCCTCTGTCTGCTTCTTCACATATTGGCATCTCCCAGAGTATTATTTCTGATCCTCTTGTTTTCTTCCTCTGTAGTTTCTCCCAGGGTGATCTATCTCTTGGGCTTTAAGTTTTAGCTTTAAAACAAGAGAAATACAGGTTTTAATAAAACCTATCTCTATCTCTGAAAAGTCTTTCATTTAAATTTCTGAACCTATAGTTCTAATATCCCAGTTGCATAACTCCTTGAATTTGAATGATTAATTTGCTTTTGGATATTGTTTGGACATAGCTCTTACTGGCAAGGCAGAAAATGACTCAAGGTTAGAATCAGAGGAGCTCCCAAGGGTCAAGGGACAGAAACCACAACAAAATCCCACAATGCACCAACTGTAGTTTCTGCTGCTGTTGTGTATATGACCGCCAGATGTCCTCGCATCTTTGTGTCACTTGATTAAAATTCAAAGTATTCAAAGAGGAGTGTTCATTTGGTCAACCTTAAATCAGGTGGTTGGACCCTGATAACACCAGATTTTGTTTAAGAAAAATTTGATAGTGGAAGAAACTACTCTTATTAATACCACATATAATAGGTGGTAACACAAAAAGGATAAGGGAGTTTATAGGAAGGGTGAAGAGCTGATTGCAGATGACCAAACAATAAAACATACCCATCATGAAATACTAAGGTTTTTTGGTTCCCTAATATCTCACAAACTAAAGTCTAAACTATTAACAGGAGGTGATGAGAGTGGATTAAGGGAAGAGGAATATTCATATTTTTCACAATTAACCTTAAGTTACCTCCATGTCATTCTCCCTGCATATTCTCCAATCTGCTAAGTATTTTTATACAATTTGCTTTTGTTTCTTGATATTTTCCCATTTCAAGGTATCCCTGATTTCCTTCTTCCTTAGGTTAAAGTCTACTCATCCTTTAAGATTCAACTAAATGTCACCTCCTCTGCGAAGTCTTCCCTGATTCCCTTAGGTAAAACTTATTTTGTTCTCCCTCTACTTAGCACCTTGCTGAAAACACTAATATATCTCAATAATTAGGGTTAGCTGTGCACATCTGTTTTCCACTGGATTACCAGTTCCTTGAAGGCAGGGACTGAGTCTTATTCATCTTTATATCTTCAGAGTCTGTATCAGAAAGCACATTTTAAGGAAGAATTAGGAAGCAGAAAAGGTGATGTTGCTATAATTATGAGGTCTCCTAACTTACAGTTTACATTTTTCAGTTTAACTTCTTTTGTTCCATATACTGTACTTTCCTAATCATTTCAAATGAAATAGTCTATAGAGTTTTAGGTCAACTTTACCCTTGGTCAGGCAACTTTTCTTATTTCTTACTCTTTAGCCAAAGGAAGCAGAGAGTAATGTTCCCATTGCTTTTTACTCCTGAGATGTCATCAGTACTTTCAGAAGTCTTACAAGCAATTCAATTTTGCTTAATTGACAAATGTTTCTTTCAGAAGCACAGGCTGAGTTAGTTGCATTCATTTCTCTGTATCTTAGACACTGAGCTTAAAACTAAGAACACTAAAATATCTTATGCAATAAGTGCATTGAGATCTTTATGTAACAGAGTTTAGACAAGATATTATCTGCAGCAAATAGTATCTGTGGTTATCAATCAGTTTCCTTATAGTAAAAACAATTCTGTGAAATGTCTGCAAAATAACATGGTCAATAAGCATCATAGGCATAAAAAGAAAATTAAGTTTCTTTTTAAAGAATATTTCTTTTACATTGTAGAAATTATCTTAGTAACATATTTTTCAGGAATTAATTATGAGAATACTTTTGATTATCTAAAAGTTTCAGAAAATAAAATACAACCAGAAACCAAATTTTAAAGGAAACAATTATTAAATTTATGAAACGGACTTTCAGTAGCAGTTAAGTATTAAAGTTGCATTTCTAGAAAAGTAGATACTTTACACATAACCTGGGATTTAGGCAGGCCACAAAACCTTAAAGTGACAGACTTTCTGTCATTTGTGGATGGTCTAATTCCTCTGTACTGGAATTAAATCTTAAAGAAGTTCTGATTTATAAGATGAGTATATGGTGCATTCCTTGAGAAGTCAGTTAAAAAGACTCAAAACCCAAGAATGTTGAATTTATTTTCTTTTAGGTTCATTCTGACCAAATTCCACAATCAACAGCTTTTTTTTTTTTTTCCAGTTCCTGGGATACATGTAAAGAAAATGAAAATTTGAGAATTTGCACTGACCACTCAAAACAAATGAAGAGATTTTAACAAAGATGATAGAAAACTACTCTTTATGAAAAAAAGGAAATGTTCTATCAGCTTTATTTGTTCTGAGAGAAA
The DNA here is from genome assembly GCF_001704415.2 of Capra hircus. Classification (NCBI taxonomy): domain Eukaryota; kingdom Metazoa; phylum Chordata; class Mammalia; order Artiodactyla; family Bovidae; genus Capra; species Capra hircus. Next base: position 37,859,903 of record NC_030826.1, on the reverse strand, counting down.
TGACCAATAGCTTGTGCTGGTTATATACCTCAATGATCTGGGAAACTATTAAGCATCCTCTACAACTACCGCACAATTGCGCTTATCTCTCATGCTAGCAAGGTAATGCTCAAAATCCTCCAAGCTAGGCTTCAACAATAGATGAACTGAGAACTTCCAGATGTACAAGCTGGATTTGGAAAAGGCAGAGGAACCAGAGATCAAATGGCCAACATCCATTGGATCATAGAAAAAGCAAAGGAATTCCAGAAAAACATCTACTTCTGCTTCATTGACCATGCTAAACCCTTTGACTATATGCATCACAGCAAACTGTGGAAAATTCTTCAAGAGATGGGAATACCAGACCACCTTACCTGCCTCCTGAAAAACCTGTATGCAGGTCATGAACCAACAGTTAGAACTGGACATGGAACAATGGACTGGATCAAAATTGGGAAAGGAGAATGTCAAGGCTGTTTACTGTCACCCTGCTTATTCAGCTTATATGCAGAGTACATCATGCAAAATGCTGGGCTGGATGAAGCACAAGCTGGAATCAAGATTGCCGGGAGAAATATCAATAACCTCAGATATGCAGATGACAGCACCCTTGTGGCAGAAAGCAAAGAGGAACTAAAGAGACTCTTGATGAAGGTGAAAGAGGAGAGTGAAAGAGCTGACTTAAAACTAAACATTGAAAAAACTAAGATCACAGCATCCAGTCTATCACTTCATGGCAAATAGATGGGGAAACAATGGAAACAGTGAGAGACTTTATTTCTTTGGGCTCTGAAATCACTGCAGATGGTGACTGCAGCCATGAAATTAAAAGACGCTTGCTCCTTGGAAGAAAGCTATGAGAAACCTAGACAGCATAATAAAAAGCAGAGACATCACTTTGCCAACAAAGGTCCACATAGTCAAAGCTATGGTTTTTCCAGCAGTCATGTATGGATGTGAGAGTTGAACCATAAAGAAGGCTGAGTGCCAAAGAATTGATGCTTTTGAACTATGGTACTGGAGAAGACTCTTGAGAGGCCCTTGGTCAGCAAGGAGATCACACCAGTCAATCCTAAAGGAAATCAACCCTGACTATTCATTGGAAGGACAGATAGTGAAGCTGAAGCTCCAGTACTTTGGCCACCTGATGCAAAGAACTAGCTCACTGGAAAAGACCCTGATGCTGGGAAAGATTGAAGGCAGAAGGAGAAGGGGGCAATGGAGGATGAGATGGTTGGATGGCATCACCAACTCAATGGATGTGAGTTTGAGCAAACTCTGGGAGATAGTGAAGGACAGCGAAGCCTGGGGTGCTGCAGTCCATGGGGTTGCAAAGAGTCAGACATGGCTGAGTGACTGAACAACAATAACAACAACATCTAAAGCACAATTATGCTTTGGGTTTGTATTATATTCCTTAAACACTTTCTGGCAGAAAGAATCTAACTTAACCTTACACACAGATACAGACACAGACACAGACACAGACACAGACACAGACACACATTCCTGTTTATCCTCCCAGGCATAATGTAGTCACTCTCATTGCAAAGCTTTCTCTGCTGTGCCAAACACAAAGCTAATTACTCCTTCTGCTCTATTACATTTTACCATTTTAAGTCTTCCAGTATCTCCATCCCCCATCAAGCACTGGGCTCATCCCAGTCAGGGATCCTTTTCCCTTTGTAGTCTCAGCACTTGCACTATGCCTGACACACTAGATGCTCAATAAATATTAGTTGAATGAATGAATAAGTGAAAATGTAAATTGGATGAATAAATCCTAGTACAATAGCCAAGAGCAGTGACATGAGGCAGAGAAAAGGATGAAATCATATAAAGTCTTTTTGGATGTGTTAGTGATGTTGAATCCAATTCTAAGGGAAACAGAAATCTTCGAATAATGGCAGCATGGTGATCTTATTAAAAGAAGCTAAGAGTGAATTTAGACCCTAATGCTGGGAAAGATTGAAGGCAGGAGGAGAAGGGGACGACAGAGGATGAGATGGTTGGAGGGCATCACCGACTCGATGGACATGAGTTTGAGCATGCTCTGGGAGTTGGTGATGGACTGGGAAGCCTGGCATGCTGCAGTCCATGGGGTCACAAAGAGTCAGACACGGCTGAGTGACTGAACTGAACTGAAGAGTGAATTTGGGGAATTCAGCTGGACGATTACTAAGATGATTCCAGATGAGAATGGTAATGGCTTGGGTTGGGCAGAGATGGTAGGGATGAAGAGTAATGGATGTATCAAAGATTCATTTAGGTGGCAGGTCGTAGCATTTGATGAATGCTGAATGTTGGGGTGGGGGGTGGGGTCAAAGAAGATTGTGTCATTTTTCAAGAGAAAGTAGCCGAGTTACAGGTGTGGGGGAACAAAGTGTCAGGCATGTTGAATCTGAGGTGCTGGTGAGACATCCACATGTTATTATGAGGGAGGAACCAGTCCTATCCTCCCTCTTTACATACAAGGCAACTGAGGCTGAGAGAGTTTATTTAACTTGCCAACTGGCCAGGATCTGTCTCCAGAGTGAATGCTGTTAATTCACATGCCACTCGACGTCATGGTTCTTTGGTTAAAGAAAGCATCAACACACAGGAAACAGAGTTAGTTGCACTGTTGACTTCCTACTTCCTGAGACCAAAGCGTGTCTCAGTGGAGGCAACCATGCTGAAGAGGCCACTGAACAGCTTTAAGGCAAGGTGGTGATATTCTGAAAGCCTTTCTTTCCACACATGTCTCTGCCTAAATAGATGGCAGTGAAGCCACAGGGCGCTAGAGAAAGACATGGAGCAGAGAAAAAAATGGAGGATCCTCAGGGCACCAACAGCAGTGCAAAGGTCTTATTCAGGTGAAAGGAAATGTGTAATAAAATTCACTGGTTCAGCTGAACAGGCAATTACAGAGTTAATAAAACAAGAATTCCTGACACAATAGATTCTAACACTGCCAGGAGTGTCATAGTCGCTAAGTGACTTTTTAGTTTGCTGATCATTGATCCACTAGACACTAACAGCTCCAATCAGATCAATGCAGAATAACATATGAGCAGGACTTTTGCATGTTAAAAATCTACTGGAAATTTTACATGAAAGAGTTCATTATCTGGGTAATGTAACCTATGTCCAAATGATACATGTGGACCATTTGTCATGTTTTTTTAATGGCAAAAATGAATTTTTTTTCTAAACGCTTAATTATGTGAGAAATTCCACTGCCGAGAAACTGAAACCACTTGGGTGTCATGAACGTGTAAACATGTTAATTTGAGCTGTGATACCTAGAGGTACTTTTCATCTCACTCTCTTAGCTTACCTTTCCCCACACCTCACCCTCACCTCCTCTCCTAGGACCGGTCAATACTCTGTTCTTGGTCTTCCTCTGTGGCCTGGGCCAGCTCCACTTTCCCTGAATCCTTCTCTCCTGTGCTTACAGTTCCTTCTAGGACTTTGTCTTCTAATGCCAGTATTTAACCCAGGGTCTCTCTTTCTATCTTTATCCCCTAGGGCCCTGTTGTATACAGTTTTACCAGAAGAGGGTGGATAGAAATATACATGTAGCAAAGAACTCATATATCCCTTGGTTCTGGAAAGACATGACCTAAGAATGTTATGTATAACTGAATCACTTCGCTGTACAGCAAAAAGTAACACGTACTCAACTGTAACACGTAATCAACTGTACTTCAGTAAAAAAATAAATAGAAAGACATAACCTATAGCAATAACAGTAGACATTTTTACAGAAGCCAGGCAAATCATAAAGGCTTCTGGAAAATGTAGTTTATATATTTGACTCTGAATATTTTATTGAGATATAATTTACATAAAATAGAATTCTTTTAAAATGCATAGTGTGATGAATTTTCAAAAAAATATATTGAAATACATATTATCAGTTCAGTCATGTCCGACTCTTTGCAACCCATGAATCACAGCATGCCAGGCCTCCCTCTCCATCACCAACTCCAAACTCATGTTCATCGAGTCGGTGATGCCATCCAGCCATCTCATTCTCTGTCGTCCCCTTCTCCTCCTGCCCCCAATCCCTCCCAGCATCAGAGTCTTTTTCAGCGAGTCAACTCTTCGCATCAGGTGGTGAAAGTATTGGAGTTTCAGCCTCAGCATCAGTCTTTCCAATGAACACCCAGGACTGGTCTCCTTTAGGATGGACTGGTTGGATCTCTTTGCAGTCCAAGGGACTCTCAAGAGTCTTCTCCAACACCACAGTTCAAAAGCATCAATTCTTCGGTGCTCAGCTTTCTGCACAGTCCAACTCTCACATCTATACATGACCACAGGAAAAACCATAGCCTTGACTAGACAGACCTTTGTTGGCAAAGTAATATCTCTGCTTTTTAATATGCTATCTAGGTTGGTCATAACCTTCCTTCCAAGGAGTAAGCGTCTTTTAATTTCGTGGCTGCAGTTACCATCTGCAGTGATTTGGGAGCCCCCAAAAATAAAGTCTGACACTGTTTCCACTGTTTCCCCATCTATTTCGCATGAAGTGATGGGACTGGATGCCATGATATTCGTTTTCTGAATGTTGAGCTTTAAGCCAACTTTTTCACTCTCCTCTTTCACTTTCATCAAGAGGCTTTTTAGTTCCTCTTTATTTATATAATCATTACCAAATCAAGATATATAATATTTTCATCATTCTAAAAAGTTCCCTTGTGCCCATCTGCAGTCAATATATTCCCTCTATCCCTGGTTTTGGCAACCACTGATCTACTTTTCTATGTATAGTTTTGACTTTTTAACAAGGTTCTATTGATTAAGGTCCATCTAGTCAAGGCTATGGTTTTTCCTGTGGTCATGTGTGGATGTGAGAGTTGGACTGTGAAGAAAGCTGAGCACCAAAGAATTGATGTTTTTGAACTGTGGTGTTGGAGAAGACTCTTGAGAGTCCCTTGGACTGCAAGGAGATCCAACCAGTCCATTCTGAAGGAGATCAACCCTGGGATTTCTTTGGAAGGAATGATGCTAAAGCTGCAACTCCAGTACTTTGGCCACCTCATGCGAAGAGTTGACTCATTGGAAAAGACTCTGATGCTGGGAGGAACTGGGGGCAGGAGGAGAAGGGGATGACAGAGGATGAGATGGCTGGATGGCATCATCGACTCGATGGACGTGAATCTGAGTGAACTCCGGGAGTTGGTTATGGACAGGGAGACCTGGCGTGCTGCGATTCATGGGGTCGCAAGGAGTCGGAAACGACTGAGTGACTGAACTGAACTGACTGATAGACTAAATCATATGTAGAGACAGGGATGGACCTAAAGAGTGTCATTCAGGGTGAAGTTAAGTCAGAAAGAGAAAAACAGGCATCATATAATATTGCTTATATGTGGAATCTAGAAAAATGGTATAGATGATCTTATTCACAAAGCAGAAATAGAGACATGGACGTAGAGAACAAATATGCGGAAACCAAGGGGGAAAAGGAGAGTGGGAGGAAATTGTGATTGACACATATATACTATTTTTAAATTAATCTATTTTAACTGAAGAATAATTACTTTACAATATTGTGATGGTTTTTGCCATATATCAACATGAATCGGCCACAAATATACATGTGTCCCCTCAATCCTGAACCCCCCACATATACACTATTGACACTATGTATAAAATAGATAACTAATGAGAACAGACTGTATAGCACGGGGAACTTGACCTAATGCACTGTGGTGACCTGAATGGGAAGGAATTCCAAAAGAGAGGGGACACATGTATATATATGGCTTATTCATTTTGCTGTTCAATAGCAACTAACAGAATATTGTAAAGCAACCATACTCCAATAAAAATTAATTGAAAAAAATCATATGCTAGCTAATTTTTTATGTTTGGCTTCCTTGAATTAGCATAAAACCTTGAAATCCATCCATGTGGTTATATGTATCAGTGTGTGCGTGTGAAGTCACTTCAGTGCGAGTCACTTCAGTCATGTCTGACTCTTTGCAACTCCACAGACTCTATAGGCTTCTGCCAGTTCTCCTCAGTCCATGGAATTCTCCAGGCAAGAATATTGGAGTGGGTTGCCATGACCTCCTCCAGGAGATCTTCCTGACCCAGGGATCAAACCTGCATCTCTTAAATATATCTCCTGTGTTGGCAAGTGGGTTCTTTACCACTAGTGCCACCTGGGAAGCCCTATATGTAAAAGTGATACACTGCTAACAAAAAAATATGTGTCAGTAGTTTAGTACTTTTTATTGCCAAATGGTATTCCATTATATGGATATACCAAAGTTCGTTTATTCGCCAGTTGATGGGTACTTGACTTGTTTTCAGTTTGGGGCTATTGTGAACAAAGCCTCTATAAATGCCAAGACAGACTCTGTGTTCAGATTAGGCAGTCTAGATTCACAGCCCAAGTTTTTACACACTCCATTCCCCAGGTGCCCAAACAGGAACTGTGAAGCTCTTTGCCAACATCGCCACACCTCTTTCTCACGTTCCCGACTGCTCCTGGTTCCTGTGATGCTCACCAAGTAGATGTTGCCTGCACCCACATCAAATACCACACATTTAGGCTGGTGGACAGAAGAAATGTGACTTCAGATTGTGCTTTAAAGAAAGGCTTCTGTCATTTCAAACTAATTAAGGGATTTATTTGTAAGGAAATCCTCTAACACAGACATCTTTAAAGAGAGGACTTAGAAAGTAACAAAATAACACTTTGGCCACCATTTAGTGGTCAGCTTAAATTTTAACATGGCTCTTGAAACCTCTCTTACTCATAATTATTGATCTAGTTGTTTATCTTTGTAATAGCATCTTAGTGTTAGTCACTCAGTCATGCCTGACTCTTTGCGACCTCATTTAGGCTCCTCTGTCCATAGAATTCTCCAGGAAAGAACACTGGAGTGGGTAACCATTCCCTTCGCCAGGGAATCTTCCTGACCCAGAGATCTAACTGGGGTCCCTCATGTTGCAGGTAGACTCTTTACCATCTGAGCCACCAGGGAAGCCTCTGTAATAGCATTTCTGCTTTATTGACTATGCCAAAGCCTTTGACTGTGTGGATCACAATAAACTGTGGAAAATTCTGAAAGAGATGGGAATACCAGACCACCTGACCTGCCTCTTGAGAAACCTGTATGAAGGCCAGGAAGCAACAGTTAGAACTGGATGTGGAACAACAGACTGGTTCCAAATAGGAAAAGGAGTATGTCAAGGCTGTATATTGTCACCCTGCTTATTTAACTTATATGCAGAGTACATCATGAGAAATGCTGGGCTGGAGGAAGGCCAAACTGGAATCAAGATTGCTGGGAGAAATATCAATCACCTCAGATATGCAGATGACACCACCCTTATGGCAGAAAGTGAAGAACTAAAGAGCCTCTTAATAAAAGTGAAAGAGGAGAGTGAAAAAGTTGGCTTGAAGCTCAACATTCAGAAAACTAAGATCATGGCGTCTGGTCCCATCACTTCATGGCAAATAGATGGGGAAACAGTGGAAACAGTGGCTGACTTTATTTTTCTGGGCTCCAGAATCACTGCAGATGGTGATTGCAGCCATGAAATTAAAAAACGCTTGCTTACTCCTTGGAAGGAAAGTTATGACTAATCTAGACAGCATATTAAAAAGCAGAGACATTGCCAACAAAGGTCCGTCTAGTCAGGGCTATGGTTTTTCCAGTGGTAATGTATGAATGTGAGAGTTGGACTATAAAAAAGGCTGAGCGCCTAAGCATTGATGCTTTTGAACTGTGGTGTTGGAGAAGACTCTTGAGAGTCCCTTGGACTGCAAAGAGATCCAACCAGTCCATCCTAAAGGAGATCAGTCCTGGGTGTTCATTGGAAGGACTGATGTTGAAGCTGAACTCCAATACTTTGGCCACCTGATGCGAAGAGTGGACACATTTGAAAAGACCCTGATGCTGGGAGAGATCAAGGGCAGGAGGAGAAGGGGAATACAGAGGATGAGATGGTTGGATGGCATCACCGACTCAATGGACATGGGTTTGGAGGGACTCTGGGAGTTGGTGATGGACAGAGAGGCCTGGTGTGCTGCGGTTCATGGGGTTGCAAAGAGTCGGACATGACTGAGCGACTGAACTGAACTGAACTATAAAAGCAATGGAAAAATATCTGACAGTGGTGTGGCTTTTTAATTTAGAAAAACAAAAACCAAAAATAAGCATAAGATTAATATTACTGTCCACTAGTCTATGGACAGGGAGGCCTGGCATGCTGTAGTTCATGGGGTTGCAAAGAGTCAGACACAACTAAGCAACTGAATTGAAGTCTATGGATAGGTAAGACAATTTTTACAAATTTCTAGTTCATCTCTAGTTCATCTCAGTTCATCTCTAGTTCATATTGTTAGCACTGTAGTAATAAAGAAAACCTGAGGAATAGTAGTTAAATATAACAAGGAATATATATTCTAGAATGTTTTAAAAATCACATTAGCATACACTTGATTCTTTGGGGAAAGGAAAAGAATGGCAAAACCCCCTGGTATCCAATGATAACAGTTTGTCAAGGCTAATAAAGTTATTTAGAAAATTCTTATGTTTGTCCAAAGTCAAACTGTGCATAATTTTTTCTTTTTATGTCTTTTATTAGACAAAAATTATTATGAAAATTTCAAACATGTACAAATATAGAGAAAATGAGATAATCAACCTCTGCACTTATCACCAATTACTGCAGCTTCAACAATTATCAGTTTATGGCCAATCCTATTTCCTCTGTTCCCCATTAACTTCTCACTTACACCCAAATTGATGAATTATGTTTTTAAAACCTTAATATAATTTTAGATTTTGAGAAAAATGACTAAGATGGTACAGAGTTCCTATATATCCTTCACTAGCACCCCCCAGTGCTCAGTTCAGTTCAGTTGCTCAGTCATGTCTGACTCTTTGCGACCCCATGAACTGCAGCACGCCAGGCCTCCCTGTCCATCACCAACTCCTGGAGTTCACACAAACTCATGTCCATCGAGTCGGTGATGCCATCCAGCCATCTCATCCTCTGTCGTCCCCTTCTCCTCTTGCCCTCAATCTCTCCCAGCATCAGAGTCTTTTCCAATGAGTCAACTCTTTGTATCAGGTGGCCAAAGTATTGGAGTTTCAGCTTTAGCATCAGTCTTTCCAATAAATACCCAGGACTGATCTCCTTTAGGATGGACTGGTTGGATCTCTTTGCAGTCCAAGGGACTCTCAAGAGTCTTCTCCAACACCACAGTTCAAAAGCATCAATGCTTTGGCGCTCAGCCTTTATAGTCCAACTCTCACATCCATACATGACCACTGGAGAAACCATAGCCCTGACTAGACGGAACTTTGCTGGCAAAGTAATGTCTCTGCTTTTTAATATGCTGTCTAGATTGGTCATAACTTTCCTTCCAAGGAGTAAGCAAGTGTCTTTTAATTTCATGGCTGCAGTTACCATCTGCAGTGATTTTGGAGCCCAGAAAAATAAAGTCAGCCACTGTTTCCACTGTTTCCCCATCTATTTGCCATGAGTGTTGGGACCGGATGCCATGATCTTAGTTTTCTGAATGTTGAGCTTTAAGCCAACTTTTTTATTTCCCCGCAGTGCTAACACATTACAAAACCAGTGTCACTGCCCATACCAAGAAACTGCTTTTATTTTTCTGTAAGAAAAACTGCATAATTTTTGTGCTTCTTGCTGCGTGCATATCTACTCATTTGAGGGAACAATAACTATAAAATACCATTCACCCTTAGCATTTTGCAATTCCTTGCAATTATTTTCTGAATTTGGCTAAAAAAGTACAAGTACTTTAAGGTCTCTGAAATAACCACAAACAAATGAAATTTTTAGTTAACAAGATATTTGGGAGAGTCAAGTTCCTAGTTCAGGGACAGAATATGATCTAATAATTATCTAAACATAGAAATACCAATAAAGTTTTGGCTCAGACACATCGGCTATTTCTAAAATATAATTACAATGTCAAGAGACTCCTGCTCCGAGTCTCCTGTAGGATGTTTAAGAGCAAATGAGTTTCCCCCTGCCATACCAAATTCCATTGTTCATCATGAAATATAATGAGTTATCTAAGCCATCAAATATTTGGGTTCCTCTGTTGATGGCCTTACAGTGTAAGTCTTCCTTGGCAGGGTGACTAAACCAGTACTTAGTAGATCCTTAAGAGCTAGTGGGCTGGCATGCTATCCCTGTTTGTAGCTCCAGTAAATAAGAGAATCATGGCAAAAAACACAGCTGGGGTCATTTTGGAGCACAATTTTGTCAAGACCATCAAAACAATCATACATCTTAAACAACTTAAGAAATCCAAGGCAGCATTAACAACAGTGAAAAATAAAGAGCTTAGAGTCTTTAGACAAAAATACATAACTGATGAGAGAATACAGAGAAAAGTTGTGATTAGGGTATGATTAGTTGTGATTACGATAGACAACTAAAGAAAGTTTCCTACGAGTACGAGAAGATATGTTTAAAATTGTATCTAAAATTTAACTGCATATGATTAAGATAGCATAACATAGTGGCTAAAGCCAGATTAATTCTGGAGTCAGACTGCTTGGCTTCAAATCTTAGTTCAACTCCCTCTAGATAGTCTGTGACCTGGCCAAGTTTTTTAACTTTTTCAAACTCAGCTTAACTTCTGGTGTTTATAATAACCCTTGCCATCCACAGATGCAGCAGATTTGGGCCAATAAGACCCACACAGAGGAGATCAAATGTTTGTTGACTTACCTGACCAGTGATTGCTGAAATCTGGGGGCAGGCAAAGATGCAGTCTCACTTGTCCCTGAACACTCATCCAGTTACAAGTGAGAGATGGTTACAAACTGCTGCTCCATTCCATTTTCCTCTGGGTGGGGAAGTAACTCAGTTGTCAGGAGGACAAAGTGCTCTCAGGCTGCCGAACTGGCTCTCTGTCTGGGTACCTAGCTAGTTCCCCTAGGACAGAGGAGGATACCCTTCTCTGAGACCAGACTCCACTCCTTCCCTGTCCCACATGGAACTCTCTGATGAATGCCCCAGACTCTCACCATCATCATTTGAACACCATTATTCAGTCTGTTTTTATGCTATTCCTTGCCTACTCCTTTTTTTCTTTTTTTTTTGCCTACTCCTTTTATGCTGAATGCCTTAGAAGTAATTTTGAAGTTGTTTTTCCAGCTTAAACACAGTTCACAGGAAAACCAGCCACTCCCTCCCTTTTACATTTCACATTCCTTTTCCTCATTCTCTGCTCCCTGCTCCTCCTTAGCTAAATCCAGTATGGTCCCTTCTTCTAGCGTGAGGTACCAACCTGTTAACTGGCCAATCCAACACCATTTATGGCAAGCATCTGTAGTTGTTCTGATTTTATTTAGGAAATCCTTTATAATCATTTTTTAAAAAGTAGGTCATGAATAGGATGCTAATTAAGATAAGAAATAATCTGTACAGGTCAGTATCTTTCAAGACATTCTACATCAAATAGAAATTTTATGGTGAGTTTGAAGTTTTGAAGCAGATCACTTATGGGTAGTTGTCAGAACATGCAGGAAAAACTGTTTGCCGTCTTAGTGTCGGTTATTTATGAAATGGCATTCCTTTCAGTGTACTCAGAGGCACGTGGGCCCACAGTGAGCTCTGCCAGTTCTGGGGGTGGTGATCTGTGAAGCAGGCTTGGATGTGGGTACATAGGTCACTTCAATGTTCAGATGTATCTATCACCATGTTCGGAAATAGTTTCTGAAAAGTACAACTGGCACATTATGGGAAAAAATATACTAATATTAGATACGTTCCTTTTCTATAAGTAACTCAGGGATTCAGACATTCTGTGATAATTTCACTCTCGTCTTAAACTAGAGGACATGATATCTATATCAACTAGTATATATTTTAGCAGTACTGAAAGCTCGGAAATCTTAAAGAAACCTGGACTTTAGCCAAGTCTGGGAGGACCTGGCTTTCATGGACCACCAAAGGATTTGGTACAGACATACATGATGAGACTAAAAGCATTTGGGCTTTGTTCACAATTCAACAAAAATCTCTCCCCGTAGTCATTAAACTTCGATTAAGTTACCAGATCAGTAGTTTTCAGCATCAAATGCCAGGCAGCACACACTGAAATTCTTAGTTGCTTGAGATTTATGAAAGTCATATTGAAAGACATGGAGGTATAGATTAGCCTACAAAGCAATTAAATGGAGAGTTCTCTCACAGTAAGCCTGAGGCCTCTTATGACTCAGAGAGAAGGTCATTTTTTTATGCTTTCGGTATACTCATTCTATAAACTCTCCAAATCTTCACAGCCATCTCTAAATATTCGTTTGGAGTATTTGCTCAATTTTAAAATGTTACTAGGGATGGGAAAATAAACATATAGCAAAATATCCAAGCCATTTGTGAGTGAGCAGTGAATAAGATGGGAAACGTGATTCTAGGAGAGGAACAAAAAGCTTATTTCCACCTACTGTCCTTTTTTTTCCCTTCCAGATTTAATGAGAAATAATAACATATAATATATAAGCTTACAGTATACAATGTATTGATTTGATACATGTATATATTGCAAAAAAAAGGCAAAGGAGAAAAGGAGAGACATACCCACTTGAATGCAGAGTTCCAAAGAATAGCAAGGAGAGATAAGAAAGCCTTCCTCAGTGATCAGTGCAAAGAAATAGAGGAAAACAATAGAATGGGAAAGACTAGAGATCTCTTCAAGAAAATTAGAGACATCAAAGGAACATTTCATGCGAAGATGAGCACAATAAAAGACAGAAATGGTATGGACCTAACAGAAGCAGAAGATATTAAAAAGAGGTGGCAAGAATACACAGAAGAACTATACAAAAAAGATCTTCATGACCCAGACAACCACGATGGTGTGATCACTCATCTAGAGCCAGACATCCAAGTCAAGTGGGGCTTAGGAAGCATCACTACGAACAAAGCTAGTGGAGGTGATGGAATTCCAGTTAAGCTATTTCAAATCCTAAAAGATGATGCTGTGAAAGTGCTGCATCCAATATGCCAGCAAATCTGGACAACTCAGCAGTGCCCATGGGACTGGAAAATGTCACGTTTTCATTCGAGTCCCAAAGGCAATGCTAAAGAATGTTCAAACTACCGCACAACTTTACTCATTTCACATGCTAGCAAGAAATGCTCAAAATTCTCAAGCCAGGGTTCAACAGTACATGAACTTTCAGATGTTCAAGTTGGATTTAGAAAAGGCAGAGGAACCAGAGGTCAAATTGCCAACATCTGCTGGATCATCGAAAAAGAGAGTTCCAGAAAAACATCTACTTCTGCTTTATTGACTATGCCAAAGCTTTTGACTGTGTGGATCATCACAAACTATGGAAAATTCTTCAAGAGATGGGAATACCAGACCACCTGACCTGCCTCCTGAGAAATCTGTATGCAGGTCCAGAAGCAACAGAACTGGACATGGAACAATAGACTAGTTGTAAATCAGGAAAGGAGTATGTCAAGGCTGTATCTTGTCACCTTGCTTATTTAACTTATATGCACAGTACATCATGTGAAAGCCAGGCTGGATGAAGCACAAGCTGGAATCAAGATTGCCGGGAGCAATATCAATAACCTCAGATATGTAGATGACACCACCCCTTATGGCTAAAAGCAAAGAAGAACTAAAGAGCCTCTTGATGAAAGTGAAAGAGGAGAGTGAAAAAGTTGGCTTAAAGCTCAACATTCAGAAAACTAAGATGATGGCATCCGGTCCCATCACTTCATGGCAAATAGATGGGGTAACAATGGAAATAGTGACAGACCTTATTATTTTGGGCTCCAAAATCACTGCAGATGTTGACTGCAGCCATGAAATTAAAAAACACTTGCTCCTTGGAAGAAAGCTATGACAAACCTAGACAGTATATTAAAAAGCAGAGATGTTACTTTACCAAAAAAGGTCCGTCTAGTCAAAGCTATGGTTTTTCCAGTAGTCATGTATGGATGTGAGAGTTGGACTATAAAGAAAGCTGAGGGCCAAAGCACTGATGCTTTTGAACTGTGGTGTTGGAGAAGACTCTTGAGAGCCCCTTGGACAGCAAGGAGACCCAACCAGTCCATCCTAAAGGAGATCAGTCCTGAATAGTCATTGAAAGGACTGATGCTGAAGCTGAAACTCCAATACCCTGGCCACCTGATGCAAAGAACTGACTCATTTGAAAAGACCCTGATGCTGGGAAAGATTGAAGGCACAATCTTCAGTCTGAAGGATGACAGAGGATGAGATGGTTGGATGGCATCACTGACTCAATGGACATGAGTTTGAGTAGGCTCTGGGAATTGGTGATGCCAGGGAAGCCTGGCGTGCTGTAGTCCATGGGGTCACAAAGAGTCGGACATGACTGACTGACTGAACTGAACTGAAGGTATGTAATGTATTGATTTGATAAATGTATATACTGCAAAGTGATTACCACTGTAGACAGCTTTTGCTAACATCTCTATCACATCACTACCATTTCTTTTTTTGTGTGAGAAAACTTAAGATTTACTCTCTTGGCAACTTTCAAGTACATAATACAGTATCATTAATTATAATTGCAATGCTGTGCATTAGATGCTCAGAATTTACTCATTTTCTAACTGGAATTTTGTATCCTGTGACCAACATCGCTCCATTCCACACTACCCCTTGGGCCCTGGTTCTATGAGTTCAACATCTTTGGATTCCACATGTTATTATATACTTTATATATAATAAGTCTTTCTCTGTCTGACTTATTTCATTTAGCATAATGCCCTTGTTTCGTATATTAATATATATCACACCTTTTATCCATTGTCCATTGGTAGACAGTTAAGTTATTTCCATATCTCGGCTGTTGTGGATAATGATGCAATCAGTAAGAGAATCAGATAACTCGTTGTTATGCTTTTTTCATTTCTTTTGAATATATGCCCAGAAGTGGGACTGCTGTATCATATTCTATTTTTAATTTTTTTGAAAAACCTCTATATAGTTTTCCATAGTGCCTGTACCAATTTACACTCCTAATCAATAGTGCACCAGGGGTCCCTTTTCTCTACATCCTTGCCAAAACTTGTTCTTTGTTGCCTTTTTAATAATAACCATTCTAATAGATGTGAAGTAATGTATCAGTGTGGTTTTGATTTGCATTTCCTTGATGATCAATGATGTTGAGCATCTTTTCTTGTATTTGTTGGCCATTTGTATGTCTTTATTGGAAAAATGTCTATTCAGCTCCTCTCCTTATCTTTAAAATTGAATTGGGTTTTGTTGTTGTTATTGAATTGTATGAGTTCTTCATATATTTTGGATGTTAACCTCTTATCAGATATATAACTAATTAACCCTAAAGAAATTAAAGATTTAAACAGAAGACCTAAAACCATAAAAATCCTAGAAGAAAACAAAGGGGAAAAGCTCCTTGACATTGGGCTTGGCAATAGGTTTTTTGGATACACCAAAAGTACAAGCAATGAAAACAAAAATCAGTCAGTGGGACTACATTAAACACCTACTCTCCTTTATACACTACCAACTCCTTTTGCTAGTCATGCTGGGTCTAAAAGAAAAACAGAGCCCATATATCAGTATTTCCCATAAGTCCTTTCAATCCTTTTGTTGTTTAGTCGCTAAGTCATGTATGACTCTTTTGTGACGCCATGGACTATATATAGGATGCAAGGCTCCTCTGTCCACGGGATTTCCCAGGCAAGAAGACTGAAGTGGGTTGCGATTTCCTTTGGCCTCTAAACAAAAGTTTCATTTTTTCATTCATCCTTTTCTCCATCAGAAATCATAAAAATCATCAAGTATAATTTTATAATGAGAATAGGATAGAGGGATTCTGAATGTTGTTCCTTACTCTGTGCATTTCCTCAGACATCTACTTTGGAAGTCAAATATAAATTAACATTCTTGCTTTGCCACAGCTGAGTAATATGGTCTTGGGAAAGTTACTTAACCTTTCTGAGTCTTAATTTCCTCATCTGTAAAATAGAGTTGGTAATATCTAGTTTACAGGATTACTGGAAGAGTTAAAGTGAGATATTACATAGAAATCAGCCAGTACAATACCTGGCATGTACAAAGTTTTCAACAAATGGTTGCAATTTTAATTTTGGTAATTAGTAGCTAATTAGCTTGGGTAAAAGTTTTCAAAAAGGTTGGGAAGGCTACCTCAAGTGCTTGGTGGAAGGAGAAAATATATAAACAAGTAATTAGTTAAAAACAAAAAGACAAAAGAGACGTCACTCACATTACCGTATAGACAGGTTTGGCTGTATAATGCTAAATTTTAGGTATTTTTGAGTGTGAGACTATTGTTAGACCATAGTAGGGAAGTTGTTTCAATTATATAGGGAAGTACAGTATATAAGAAATATGAAGCCTGGAGTACCTCACAGGACTTATTTTCACAACCTTCAATGAAAGGCATTATGCAAGTATAAATTATACACCTTCATGCTTATAATTATACCTAAACCACATATTCCCAGAAGATTTCATTATGTAATTTTTCACACTTAACTTCGTTTCCTTTATAAAGCAACGTGCCATAAAAAACCCTCCGTAAAAGAAATCACTACTAATCACATATTTACTATATAAAGAAAAAATGTTTTTCTAAACATTCATATTTATATTGCCACATTAGCTACTCTGAAATTGTTATTGGACAAAACTAATCATCTATTCATGGCAGGTAAAATATTTATAAACATGATTTAAATTACCTACATTCAGAGACTTCATAAAATCTTTTTCCAATAAACTTTCTCCTAAAAATTCAGAAATATATTAATAGCCATTAAATTGCTGTGTGAACATTGCAGGTCACTTGCTTCCAATTCTGGCTCAGAATTATGCAAACTAGTTTTATCCCCAAATTCTCTCCATGTCCTGCAAAATTTTTATAAGAAAATTCTCTGCACTATAGCCATTGCAATGGCATTAAAATGACTTTTCAAATGGCACATGCAGAATCTCTAAATATTTGAACTAGAAAAGCAAAGATAAAGTCTATGAGTTCAGCCCAAAGGCAAATAGCTAACTAGGAATTACCAAGTAGATCAAAGCTACATAAGCATTCAATAGGCATACAATATTTACAACCAACATCTACAATATTCCCGTAACATACGTACAGATACTCGACATCTTCCTCAAGAGCAACAGTTCTTTTTGGCTTGAAATCAGCTTAATATAGTAATTCCCTGTTCCCTTATAATTGCTCTTTGTATTGCTCCTCTTAACTAGCTAGATAATTTTAATTACTTCATCAAAGTCACTCAGTAAATTGTACTAGTACCACAACTAGAACAGTCTGTTACAAACCTGGTTCCACATTTCATTACCTGTAGTCAGCAACATCCCCCAAACCTAAAAATTTCACAATAACATAAAATGAAAAATATATCCAATAAGCAACTTACAGTTTAAGAGAATGGCAGGGTAATTACATTTATTGAGTAGAAACAAAAGTAAGACTATTACATAATATTTTGTTCCAAGACTCTAACTAAAATAGTGTACATAAGATATTAAAGGTGTGAAAGGAAATGATACATGATTGCTAATAACATGAAATAACGGTTAATCCAAAGCAGAGACATAGTTCCTACTAGCCAGGGAAATTTTTGGTAAGAGAAGAAAAAAGGGAGCAATTTCTGAAAAACAAAAATACCGATATATAACATACTCATATAGAAACTCCTCAGTACTCATTTTTATGTAATTTTGGACTATGAATTACTAAAGCAGGTTTAAATTGACTGGTCTATTTGTTATCAGATATCAGTTAGTTAAATGCTCCTCAGACTATAGGGATCATTAGCTTATCAATTAAATAACAGCCAGTTGCACATTGGGTCTCAGACAAGAGACCAGCTTGCTTGTCAACATATATACACAAACTCAAGTGAAAAAGAAAGTCCATTTTAAAATGCACATTCTGAATTGCCCACAATAAATATTTGACACAGCTAACCAAAATGTTTTAGCACACTCTTACACCTTAGATAGCAGCAGGATAAAGCAGGTAATAGAACAATTCACATTAGACAAAACTCAAAGCTATGATGTAAATTTATATGAAAAGAAGTAAAAAGTAAAAACAGACTTACTCAAGAGGAACTGGTATATCTTTAATTACTATTAATTACTGTGTATTTAGTAACTGGTATTTAATTTGACAAATATTCAATTTTCTTACAGATTATTTGCAAGCCAGTCTGATTTCTACGAATTCTTGGGAGAGCTTAAGTCAAGAGGTAACATTTAATGGAGACATGCTCTGATTTATTATCTCTAATTGATCTATCCAACATACGGTGAGTTATGAAAGTCATCAGTGATTTCCTCTTATTTTTAAATAGCAATAACTCTATGTAAAAAGTTATATTTTATAGGTTTATCAAAGTATAACTCTTATCAAAAACCTTGAAGCATTAGCTAAGATTGTATCAAAATTGTGACTGATTCCAGGTTGAAAATAAATTTAAATGTTAATACTTGAGGCAGATTGCTAACGTGTCTTAGCCAACTTTTTATCATAACTGTGTCTACCTAAAGGCAAGCAACAGGAATGCTGGGAAATAGCACAAACAATGATTTTAAGAAAATACAAAAATGATATATACGTACAAAATAAAAGTGTATAAACTTGTACAGCGTATAGCAATATAGCTACTTGTAATATAACGTGAATAGTGTGGCTTCAGGCAATCGAATAGAGAAGTGAAGCTGAACGCTGCTATACCAACCAAATGGCAAATGTGACACCTGATAATGTAAAACAGAGGCATCCCCAGGGCACCATGTAAAATTATTATAAAGCGGTGAAATAACAATATAAAGTTAATTTTATTAAAATTAACAATACTTCCCATCAGCACGAGACAATCTATATTCAAAATTAAAACAGTAGGAATGTTTATCTATTGAAGCACTCTGATAGGCTAAATATTGTTGACTGTTAAAAGAAATAAAGTTTCTAAGCCTCTTATTTTTTATTATACATTCATAAATACTCATCCTTATGAGTATCACCATATTCAAAGGCCTAAAATTAAAAACATGTTTTCTTATGAAATTTGGCATATCTGGCATATTGCTATAGAAATGTCTCAGCCTACTGTTTGTTTTTTTTTAACAGAACTTTGATGTCTTAGAGATTTTAAAAAAAAAGGATAAATTGGTCAAATTTTGCATGGTACTTTTCAAGTAGTACAATGAAATAGAAATAGATAAAATTAGTAACTTCATGATATTATCTAAATCTTGATGTTTGCTATTTTTACTACTTTCTGTTGTTTGCAGAACTGATCTGCAGACACTTACCAGTTATGAGATTTTATGTTAAGTAAATATATCAATTTTTAGGCATCTTTAGCTTTTAAAAGTGAGTTTTTTCTTGACTGTAAAAGGAATACAAGGTCACTGTAGAAAAGAATTAAAAGGATAACAGTGCAAAGAAAAGAATAAATATTATTCCTAATGTTATGTTGTAAACTCTAGCCATTTTTAACACTTCGGAACACAACCTTTCAGTACTTTTTCCTATGCAGTGATAAGCACATGTACTTTTTTAAACTTTTATTTTATTTTTAGTACATATGCTTTTTAATTCTTAGTAGTTAACCAAAAATAAACCTGACTGAAGACTATACCATTTCACAAAGTGAATTTTATCTTTTCACCTAAACTAAAGGAATATTTCACAGCATATACTATGTTTTATCTAGAGATAAGCTACAGTTATATGACAAACTGCTTCTGGTGAAGAACTGAACATTATAGTTTTAAATCTAGGAATTAGTTGGTCAATAGCACCATAGAGTGGGGTGGGGGATATATTCTATGGATTAAGATGAATTTTGTCATTATGGAACAGAAGAGTTAATTTATGAGATCCTGAAATTTCAAGGAACATCCTATATTTTAGACACTTGGAAAATCTGTTTTATATATTTGGAAATCTATAAATTTACTATAATAAAGATCCCTATAAAAGCTAGTTTTATGTCCTTTATCTTTGAAACTAAAAACCTGGATTATATAAGGTAAAGCAAGGGAGAAATTTAGGAATTATTTATAATTAAAGATGATATGCCTTTTAATGCTATTATCAAAGGAAAGATAATAGCAAACCATATTATGCTATTTGGTATGCTATTAACAAACCATAAAAAACTTATGTAACATTATTAAATTTAATTTAAGCCAAGAAAATCTAAGCTTATCCCGAACCCATTCCAAATTGTTTAACTCTGGCTACTGAGCTGAGGCTATTACAGTAGGTGTTTATCAGGCAACTCACTAGAAATTTCATAAGATCAATGAAGTTAGAAGATAAACAAGAATTTTCCCAGCCTCTTTTATTATTTCTAGATGGCCTCTTTAATGTTTTTAAAGGGAAGAAGGCAAATCTTACACTTCTACACTTTTTGAGCACATGATCTCCCTTCCCTATTTCATTTCTCCCATATTTTATATCATATCATACCATTTATTGCCCCCCCTCCCCTTGGAGGAATGTAAACTCTGTTGGAGAGTGGGGTTTTTACACTGATGAATCCTTAACACCTAGAACGGTACTAACACATAGTAAGTGCCCAATTAGTATCTGTTGGAAAAATTAATGAGTTTTCCCTAACTGGATACTTAGAATTAGCAGAAGTCAATTTAATCTTCAAAACAAAGCAAGATTCTTTTTAAAAACAAGAAATTTAAAGATATTTCTTCTCTAAAGTTGGATTTCTCTTACTTTGGAAATATATTTTAATAAGTTTTGGCTTCCTCAATAGGGTTATTTTGATACCAACAATTACTAGAGCCTACTTCACTGAAAATTTGTGAATTCATTTTAAAAAATTTCTGAAGACACCATTTTTTTTGCCACTGTTGCTGGAAAAATATGATTCCCTCTGTTCTCTTTCTTGTAAAAAATATACTAACCACACAAATCCAGGTAGCTGCCTTATCTACTCTGCCTCATCTATTCTTCTGCTAAGGAAATTCTATACCCTGCATTCTTATTGAATAAGAGGACCATTCTGAGAAATCTGTATACTGGCAATCAAACCATTCTGCAAACAGGAATGCAGGTTCCAGCGATGAGATGAGTGAGCAGGATGCAAGAACACCTTAAAGATCACCTGCCATACTTGTGTTTGAGGTGCTCAATGGCTGTTTACATCAAGTGCCATCTGGCTCTATAGAGATAATAACAATTATTCCATCGAGGTGTGTAGCTCCCTAAATCATATTAATATACAATGATTCCACTAGTCTTATAGGAGTTGATGTCTTTGTATGCTCCCATTTAACCTGGGTAATGTGCTAAAACAAGTCTGCTTCACCATTAAGAATTGATTTTTTATTTATGTGAATGTCACTGGCAATCCCATGATATTCCTTTGTAATTCAGTTGAACAGGACTGCATACTAGTGTTAATCTATTTTTATGGCATATCTTTAAAAATTTGCAACATCTTGCTACATTTGGATATTTATATAGAGATTTGTGTTCCCGCAGAAAGCTGTTGTTAGCTTTGGAGACCCAATTCATACAGCAATAGGGCAAGTATCTAATATACTTCATTAGCTATCTTATATCAGATAAGGGTTTATTTCCTTAAATTATTTAACCTTGGTAGAACTACTCAGATCACATAAATAACAAATACACTAATGAAAATCATTAGTTAGACTATTCAAAAACAAAATCAACAGGAGTAAAATTAAAACATTTCTAAAATCAGCCCTTTGGAAACATGTTATAAAAATAACTTTGTGCATTTACCATCATCACTCACTTCTTAATGCTGTTGTTGGTTACTTATTTAGACCCTGACATCAACAACTTTACTGATGTGCTAATATTTGTAAAAATGTTACACTGCTTTTTCTGGCTAATTCAAATCTGATTTTAAAAGTTATGGTTATGATTATTTATAAATGTGCCCTAATGACTTTTGCTAATTTAAAAAATATTACAATAAAACAATAAACAGTAATAATGAAAAAATAAATATTTTAAAAACACTGGGTAAAAACATTGCAAAAATTACACTTTAGATCTAGTTTTCCGGAGAGTACTTATAGGATCATTAAACAATTACCCCATGGGGAAGTTCTGTCAGAACACCTTTCATATTTAGGTGCATATTATAGACTTGAATCTATTTAGAAAGCAATAGTGAGCTTCTTTAAAAATCACAGAATTTGGAGTTGGAGGAGGTTATGTTATACATGAGGCTGTTGCCCATTTTATACTGTTGTTTTAAAGATAGAAATTGCTCTTATGCTACTGTTTATCACATACAATCAGTGATAGAGCAACTCATTAGGAAGGTGAACAAGTTTCAAGACATTCAAAGAAATGAGGCAATACTTCACATCTAAAGGACTTTGCATAAGAGTGTCACTGAAAACTATAAACTATTTTAAGATTCTTGGTCTAGAGAAGTCTCTCGTACATTTCATGGATTATTTAGACAATTAACAAAAAAGAATACCGAGGTAAGAATCATTATTATAACTTGAACATATATGTCCTAAAACTTAATTAAGGGCTCACACTTCAGAAAAAATTCATAAAAATCTATATTTTAGTTAAAACTATGAAACTAATGTAGCTTTCAATGTAATCCACTAGTACCTGTCCTTAAACTATAATTTTTACAAATATGTTTCCTGAGATCTGTGCAAATTATATATTGTACATGTCATAAATAACAAATAAGTAACTATGCATTTTTGTATTCAATACACAAATATATTTAGTGCTCAGATATTTTCACTATATAGAGGTCCACAAAGAAGCTTGGGGACATATCTCTGTGCGCTTCAGAACTAAGTGTGGTAAGCAATTATCAGGAGTAATATACGTGTCAGTTTTTGAGTACACTATTGCTTCTAAACATTATTAAAAAACCACTACACAAAGATGATAAAAGGTGGATTAGTCACCTAAATGCCTATAAATTGAGATGTAAGGTCAGAGATATTCCCTTTACTCACCCTGTTGTCTCACACAGGGTTGGTTGGTCACAATTCATATCCTGGTGAGCACGAGGCATACACTGTGGTTCAGAGTTAATATTGGGGACTTGGTTCACAGGCTCACAAGTCAGATTTTAAGCCATAATAACAGTGATGTCTCTGATACTATTTTAACGCTTTATTTCGTTAAAATGATTCTTTGTTTTAGGAATGAGTCAGGTAAAGAAGGAACATAGAGTCAGTTTGAAACCTACTTCAGAGTTCACCTCAATCGGTGAACAGTGAGTGCTCTGACAATGGCATTCACAACAGCATCGCTGCTGGGTATTCCTATGATTTGCTCTCTATGATCGTCCCTTTAAACAAAAAGCTCTGTACTCAGCATGCAGAGAAGTTAGAAGTGGGGAAAGGAGGGGGAGCCACACATATAAGAAGAGAGAGGGGAAAAAACTGCAGATCAATCATTTATAATTAACAAAGATCCGATTGGTGCTTTAAATAGAGATCAATGTGTTCCAGGCTGCCTGGATTGTGGGGATGTATTCACCTTCTCGTAACTCTCCAAGCAAGCTGTCACACCTACAGAATCACCATTTGTTTTCCTAACAAAGCTTCAGGGGGCGCCAGGCTCTCATTGAAATTTCATTAATCTAATGGAGTAAAGTCCTATAGAAAAAAATCAAATTCTCGTTGGACGAGATGCTACCTGGGAAAGATAACCTCTGTTTGAACTCTCAGACTCGGATCGCTCTGCTATTAGTCTAAGGAAACAGACAGCAACAACGCTGATTACAGCCACCGGCCTCAACAATTTTTTTTTCTAACTAGCAATTTCGAGAGCAAGTGCCACAGTGTCAGCTAAAGAAACACAACTGCGGGTTTTCTGCAGAGCGAAATGGTTCTGAAATGTCACTGAATAGCTCACAAAGGACGCCAGTCTACGACAACAGGGACATAAGCATGTAGGAGAAAGGGCCCACACAACCTCCTTTCAAAGGTATGTTGTTTACATGCATGTAATTTGTGAAACCCACAGCTCTTCAGTTCAGGGATTTCACAGAAGTCTAAACTAAAATCTGTTTGGAAAGCAGTAGAGAGATTCTTCCAAGAGTCACAGAAGGCTGGGTGTGAGGAGCTTATGATGTGGTATTCACATAAACAGGTACATACATAGTGGGTGAGAGTCTTCAAGTTTCCAAGACATCAGTTTTAACTGTTATTTGGTGATCATATTTTGGCAACACCTCCAAGTAATTTGACTCACAAGTGTGCAGATATGGCCCAAATATGTACACGTAACAACATTTGAAAGGCGATTCCTCATGTTAATTCCTCAAAATTCCTTCTAGGAATGTCCCCATGGCTCATCTGATACTCACATGGCAAGATTATAGGATGGTAGTCATGTACGTGGTAAAAGGGCCAATATGACTAAAGCTGCATCTATCCCAAACTAACATCTTTCTCCATGCTGCTTATTTTTTCCCCTATTTAAACAGCTATTTTTAAAGTTTAAATGACTAATAGCCCAGAGCCTTTAGGTGCCCTGTACGCAGTCCAAAGAAAAAATGAAACAACCTGTAGAAACCCCTCTGCTAGGCTCCTATGTGAACACTATGCTTTTAAAGAAGCGACTGGGCTAAAGGAAGAAGACTTTAGCCAGGCAAGATCACAGTCAAGTTCAGCACTGCTTTCTGATTCCATCAGCTCCGAGGTACGGAGGTGATTGTGCAAACCTTACTTGTGTTAAAAGAGAAAACTAATCTTACTTTAAAGTAAAAAGAAACAAGTAATTTGGATGAAAACTACAACTTATGTTTATTTAGAAAAAAACAAAGGATCTAAAAATTGTAGTACTTAATAAAGAGAAAAAAACCAATATTTTGAAAAAATAGACTTCTTAGGTAACAACTGAGATAACTGAAAAAATTCTGAGTCTATCTTTAAGATAATATTTTTATTTTACAAAAAGTTTATTGCTTTTCACCTAGGTCATATAAAGCCTACTGTAGGTCAGGAAATATCTTATTTCCAAAGTAGTTCACAGGAGTGAGTCACTTCCTATTATATATTTTCTCCATTACTCTGTTTATGGGTAAATATTTTTTACTTGGGATAGATTTAATATTTTTTCTTCTGGGTCTAAATTTATCCACAAAGACTTAGCTTGTGTTCATACATAATTTCTTTAATTTCCTATGTGAGATCCACCTGTAGAATTATACTTCCTGCTATCTACATCCCATTTAAAGATCCCACTGAATGTATATAAATTTTTAATTCTAAGCAACAGAAAAATGGGTAAATAACACATTGATGTGTCTATGTATATGTACTGTTTATATAAACATGTAATATATGCAAATCAATACTCACAAAAAGTTAGTTTACCTAAGTTAAGATTATTCAAATCGATCCTGGGAACAAAATAATACACCTTTTCTAGGCATTCATCCCTACTATAGAGACGGAGAAAGAAAGATTGTGAGAGGGAGACACACACATTCAGATGAGCCTTCAGGGAATTGTATGAACTTTTGAACCAGAGGCGGAGAGCCAGAGCCCAGCCTGTTCCCACTTTAATAAACATTTTTTTTCTTCAATTAATTAAGGTTTGGAAAGGAAAAAAACCACAGAAGAGAAGTAATTTAGCATGCAACGCATACTTTACAGATGGATCCTACCTTTGGATGCTTATTAAATCTATGCATGATTGCGCTGGAGAAAATTAATTGCATTGTTTCTCACTATTCAAAAGAGGGTTGCAAACAGCTCAAAAATAAAAAGGAAAATGAAGCAAGGTTGTTGTTGTTGTTGTTTAAAAAAAACAGCAACTGTATAAAAGGAATACTTTCAAAGTCCTAAAACAATACCCACAATTGGCCTAAGAGCACAAAAAATTCCTTTAACATTTTTTGCTGTTTCAAAATACTGTGTATGTTGCCAGAATATACATATCTGTTTTAAGTTTACACATATCCTGGCCTCACTAAAATTTCCTACTCAGTGGCATTTGAACTATTCAATTAAGTGGTGAGTTTTTATTCAAATCCTGCTGTGAAGAAAGATTTACATGAGCAGCTGGGAGCACACACTAGCACACATTCACTGTATCTTGCTTAGTGGGTATTTTCTCCATTCCAGTCTTTGGAAAAAGTGATAAATTCCTAATTTGGGGGGAGGGGAGAAAATATAAAATATTAAGAATATGGGTAATCATTTGCAATTAGCTTTAATTTTGGGGAAAAAAAAACTCAGATGCTTCAGAAACTCTGGTCATTTTTGCCTTTCTCAAGTACTGCTAGTGGAAGTTGAACTGTAACCTCTCTCTTAGACTGTCCTGAAAATGACCTTCATCAAACTTGAAAGGACTACTCTCTGTCTAAGGAGTTAGAAGAGCCATTAATTTTCCTAACTCATTCATTTCCAGATTAAAAAAAAATTCCTTGTGTTACTTCATTGCAGATGCTCCTTTTGATGTGACCCACCTTGTTGTTGACTTGACTAAAAACATTTCACTTAGAACTGCTAAACTTATTTGATTGCATGACCCAAATAGATGGTGGTTTCATTTTATTCTTCCCACTCCAAGTCTATAAATCAGTCTCTCTAATCCCTGGTTAATGTGTATAATTATTTTAAAGTATTTATCATGACACAAATTTGGCTAAGAGTAACAAACTAAGGACATATCATAAATAAATGAATCTGTCTTATGTATAACAGAGTTTGTAAGATATGGGAAAAATATAGATATATTAACATTGGGATTAGTTTATACAGTGCCTTTCACCAGAAGGTCTCAAACAACAATATAAATGACCTCATAAATAATTATAGCTTTTAAATCCCTAGTTAGGAACGGGACAAAACAAGATCCCATGGTGAGACAGGTAGAGCAAAACTTCTAAGACAAGTATTCAGCTTTTGTTCCCTTGCTTTACCTCTTAAAGTCAGATCTACCACCCTGTTAGATCATCAACCAACTGGAAGTAGGGTCTCATCATCATGCCAAAACATCTGGTTCAGTTCGGGCACTACTAAAAAGAGAAAAATCTATGCTGCTGTGAGAAACTCCACTCAAAAGGGAGCCAATGCCTTGTGTTGGTAGACTTTTTCTTGATGTAACACAACAGTGTGTAGTACCTATGTTATTGATTGGTAAAGAGAACAGACAGGAATATATCAGCTTGGAGCTCCAGAACATTATGATTACAAAAGACAGTTTAACTGAGGTAACAGGGCCAGAGTCAGAAAGGACAGGGAAGCCTGGTGTGCAGCATTTCATGGAGTTGCAAAGAGTTGGACATGATTTAGCAACTGAACAACAACAACTTAAGTGAAACCACGCTGATAGGTATGAAATGCCTGAATAATAGAGGTAGGAAAGAGCCTAAGAAGGGAGATTTCTTAGTTCAAGGCACCTGAAAGATCTCTTCTGTTTGTTGTACTCCAACTCTGAGCAACAGGCTGACTGCATCCTACACCTATACATTTGACCTATCTCTTTACTACAGATTCTCTCAGCTGCTTCAATATTTACCTTTTAAGTTTCCCCTGGAATTAACACAATCCTCCCCACCTCAAATAGCGAGCATTGCAAATGAAAGTGCTGTATATCATCCCTAGCTGCTGGTCATCTACAGTTCTGGGACTTCCTCTATTAAAGATTCCATCACATTAGGGTACTTTATCATCTTTCTGCAGAAGTTCCAGAATGAGCACCAAAAAGCAACTAGTCAGCAGCTGCTGGCAGAGCAGTTTTTGTAGTACAAGTGACTCTGGCCTTCCTTGGATCATTTTCCATTGAGTATGTGGAAGAGTTTATCAAATGCAAGATACCAAAAGCACAAAATAAGTCTAGGAAAGTAGATGATTAAACTCACTTTCAAGAATCCAAGAGTTCTGAATATTTTTCAGATTTTTAGATACCCACTGTAAAAATGAGAATAGTTAAAAGATAAAAATTTAAAACTCTTAATTGACTTAGTTTTTATTTTATATTTCGTACAAACGTTACAATGAGTACACTATTCTCCTGGAGCAAAGAGCTCACCGATGACTGCGGGATAAGATTCAAGACATTATACTTTTATTTAGCAAACTTCTGTATTCATTTATTATATGGGATCCTGTTTTCCTGAAAGAGTTAAACTCCCTCTATAAGGTAAAGAGCTTAATCACTCTGGGATGAGATATTTTTTTTCTATTTTCCAATGCAATTACTCTTTGTCTTAAATCTAATTGAATTCACTTTCCATGTTAGTGGGGGAAGGGAGGTAGGTAGGAGAGATGCTGCATATGTTAGAAGACAAATAGTGTAAATTGCAGACTTTTTGATATGAAGGATTTTTCAAAGACAAAATATTGTGTGCTGATAAAAATGTTTAAATATTCAGTGTTGTCGTGGGTGGAGATTTGGGCTATTAGGAACTGGATTTCTTATATAGAGAACATTAGGGACATTGCATGAAGAGCGTTAATATTTATAAATTATAAAATATCTTGGGATTCTCTGTATGAAGAGTACCATATAAATATGAGTATTTTCACCTCACATGGACTATCACAGATTGTTGACATCTCAGCAAAAATGTATTTCAGTAGTCAGCAGGATATATACTCTTCTGTGGATTTGACTTTTCTGCCATCTTCTCTTCCCTGAGCTGTAACATGGAAGGAACATGTTGACTGCCTCTCTTCCCTTTTCTAAAGTTCTTGACTCTCATTTGTCTTTGCAGTGTCAGTATATAGGATTTGCCTTTGTACTCATAGGCCATACTATTGAAGGAAGGGAACATTTATCTTGGATCTATCTGGGATAGTGTTTTCCATCCTCGGTATTTCTGGTGTCTAAGGAGAAAAACCTCCAGATATCATGGACGAGGGGGAGAGAAAGTGGTAGTCACTCTGTGGCACGTTAAGAAACACTGTAGAAACAGGAGACTACTATTACCTCGAGGTTCTTTGGAGGGTCTTGGGCTATGACAAACACACATATGTATGTATAGTCATATTTTTTCGGGTTCAATTTGACAAATTATTATTGAATATCTACCATGTGCTAAAATCTGTGAAAGATACAGGAGCAATTAACCTGTGAAAGATACAGGAATAATTAAGACACCACTCCTGCCCTGTGGGAGCTCACAACCTTTGGAAAAGCCAGCACATGGTAAGTAAAATAATGCAAGGCAAATGGTGGCAACAACTACAATAAAGGCATTGATCAAGTAAAACATAAGACAGGGAGAGGATGAGGCTGCTGCTGCTGCTGCTGCTGCTGCTAAGTCGCTTCAGTCATGTCCGACTCTTAGCGACCCCATGGACTGCAGCCTACCAGGCTCCTCCGCCCATGGGATTTTCCAGGCAAGAGTACTGCAGTGGGTTGCCATTGCCTTCTCCAAGGATGAGGCTACCTTGGAGCAATTAGGAAGCCATGTAGAGAAGATGAGCCAAGCCTTGTAGGATCAGTGCATTGTAGGTGGCTGGAGAAGATGAGAAAGGCATTCTAGGTGGAAGACACAGGGCTGGTTTTGGGGAATGATGAATAATGAGGTTGGAGAGTAGGGCATGAGATTCAAATGTAGGAGGTAAAATGAAAAGTACAGATAACTTGTATTTCAGATCATGCTTTCAAATCCTCTTCAAAATAAGCTGAGATTATGAAGCTGCAGTGTAACTAGACAACAGTTCTTAACAATGAGTGTTCTTGGCCCATTATCCCCTTGTATACTCAAGAGGTTCACTGGTTTGGTTCCCTCCTAGGCCTGCTCTCAACCATGGAGGGTTCTGCCATTCTCAGACAAGTGTGCTGGCCTTTTGTGATGCAGTGTTGGGAAGAATAAGAATGAGACAAGAGTTTGAAAGTATAAAAGCCACTTGGATAGATAGTAGAGGACAGATAGCCAAAAAGCACTCTCCACTCTGCACTGCTAAGAATGAAGAGGAACACAGCCGGACAGTAGGTCTGAAAGATTTCAAGGGCAAGAGAGCAGGAGGCTCCAGGGAGCTGTGGAGATTCTGAGAGGGGACAGTGGCCTTGTAAAATATACTGCATGTATATGTGAGGACTGAAATGTTTACTCTTATTGTGCTTCTGTGAATGTGATACCTCTTCAGGACTGGGTCTGGTGTCAACAGGGATGATGGTAAGCAAAGATTCAGGACAGCTCAGCATGAGAACATAGGTGATTTTCTGGAGACAGGAAGCTGTGCCTCACATTACACCAGAGAGAGCTATGATGGTTGGAAGTGGATCAGGAGCTCTTTACCATTTCATTCTTCCATGAATTCTCCATTTAATGTTTAATGTTTAATGCTTGTTGAATAGATTGAGATAGTTCTTACTGTATATTAATTAATTCTTTTCTTGACTCTGTCATGCTTTAGTGGCTGCCCTAAACTTCCACTCTCCATTTCCATAAGCCCAGGGCCAATCCCTACTCCATGCTCTTTACTCTCAGCAGATGGCCTTGCCCTCTCTGACCTCCAAGTAAAAATATCTCTGCATCATTATCCCCCCTCTATCTTTTAACTCCTTTCTCTAAGAAGTAAGTGCCTTACCTTTTAGCTTAAGACTGATTCTTGAATAGTATTATACAACCTACCTCCACCTTTCCCAGAACTTG
This sequence comes from Capra hircus, assembly GCF_001704415.2. Lineage (NCBI taxonomy): Eukaryota > Metazoa > Chordata > Mammalia > Artiodactyla > Bovidae > Capra > Capra hircus. Next base: position 37,829,315 of record NC_030826.1, on the reverse strand, counting down.
ATTCTATTTATTATCCTTTCTTTTTCAACTGTTCTTTCTTCTTTTCAGGAAAATTAGCTCAGATCTACCCTCTCCTAAAACAAAAATCAAAGAACCAAAGAAAAGTTCCTCTTCACCTCTTCCTTGCTACCACTTATCCCTTCCCTTATTTTCAGCAACCAACTTTTTCAAAGTGGTTTGTACCCACAGTCTCTGGTTTCTCAGTTCTCATTCGCTCCTGAATCCCTAAAATTAGCCTTCTACTTTTACTAATCTACTGAAACTGCTCCTCAAAGAATTAGCAAATAACTTCTTAGTTTTGTTTCCACCATTCTTGTCCCTCCCTAAAAATGCCCCACCCCATATCTAAAAATACATAAACATGGAGGGAGATTGTCAGTTACTCACCTTTATAGCCCCTCAACATGTAGCATTATGCCTTGTATATGGTAGAAATTCCATGAGTATTTAAATTGAACGTGGATTTCTTCAACCAGTCTCATTGTCCCCATGATTCCTGATATTCTCTGACCATGTCAGGAAACTAGGAATGGTTTCAGATGCTACAGCTAGTATCAGGGCATGCAGCTTTCTCTAACGGTTTAGAGAATTAGGAAACATCTCATTCTCAATTGTCAACAACAAAATTATTTTAAAATTCTCGTATGTCAGAAAGTATAATAAAAATTGTGTTATTTTGATTTTGTTGCTAAAATATACAAAACAAACATATACATGAAATGTATATCATGATGATCGATGGTAGTGATCAAGAACTCAAAAATGAAGAATTTGAAACACAGAGACTTGCCAGACTTATCAAGTGGCTTTCTGTTGATCCAAACATAAACCATGTTGTAAGATCTTGTAAGGTATTATGCAATAAGCCCTATTTTCCCAGAAAGCTCTACAATGGCTGAGACACAATACATACTAAAATATAATCAGAAATAAGCCAGTCACTACTAATATATTGATTGACACCTTCAGTAAATAGGCTTCTTTTGTGCAGAGGGTACAAAAACAAATATTCGAATCCAAACATCTAAGGTTAATCAATGGGATGTGGGAACACTTTTTACTTCTATATTTCCCTTGAGTGTCTTATATGGAATTTCACTAACAGGAAGTTCTCCCATCTCTCACGAACTCCTTCATACACTGAAAACCTTTAGGAACAGTGATAAACAGCTCAAGAGTCACACAGCTTCTTGGACACATGTATATACTGAGGTTACTGGCCACTTCCCTGTCCTGTGTTGCTGCCCAGCTAATTGCATGCAACATGAAATGCCTAAGAAAGCCAGCAGAATCGCCTTGTTACAGTTGTTTACTTGAAGCATTCCTTTAGAATAGGCCTCCCCACCAAGAATGTAAAGAATCCATGGGTCCTGCACAACGTTCTAATGCCTCAGTCAAAATCCATTTTCTTTGTCACTATTTGGTTCAACAGTTCAGGTAAACAAACATTCTGGGAGCACTTACCCTACAACAGGCACTGTGCTAGACCTTCAGGGAGCCAGAATCCAGAGCAGGATAGAAATTTGTAAACATAGAATTCCAGGACAATGATGGCAATGATTTGAAGATTTCAAATCACAGGGATACTCTTCTTAAAAGGTGAACTATATCTGGGACTATTTTAAGGTAAAAGTCAACATTTATCTTAAAATATGGAAATGCCCAAATTTAAAATCTGAAATTTAAGGTTTTAAGGATCATTTAAATGTTAATAGAATAAATTAATGAGAGCAAACTCACAGAAAAACATTGATGAGTCTACTCACTGAACAGATTCTTCTCAAAATCAAGTTCCTTAAAAGCAGTAAACATTTTTATACAACAGTAGTAGGGGCAAGGAAATATGAGACTCACTCCAACTAGCACCTGTAAATACATCTTTTGGCTACACCAAAAAGTTACCAGATAGGGGGACATCCAGTGCCGCTGTCCTGTGACACTATTTGTAGGGACGGGGATCTCCTTATTACAAAACTGTTTTCTGTTTTTAAGGCTCTCTTGCCCTAGATATTTTCCTAGATAACATTATATTTCATCTCAACCCTTTCAAATAACCTGTAAACAGTCTTTACATTAATGCCTGTGTAATCTGTCAAATAATACTCTGGAGTATTAGAAATATAAATAGATGAGAATTTTGCTCTCAAAGAGCACTTTATTCATCTGGTTTCACTACAGCTCTATGACAAAAGCTGTTGAGTGAGTATACCAAGACCTTACTGAACACTCAGACAAATGAGGCAGACTACTTTCGTTCATGTGCCTCCAATTTTGTGGCTCTAGAACTATTTAGAAAATCTCTATATGTGATAAAATCTTTGTGACAAAATGTCTATAAAAGAGAGAGGCTTGGGATTTCCCTAGTGGTCCAGTGGTTAAGAATCCCTTTTCCAACGCAGGGTACTTGGGTTCAGTCCCTGGTCGGGTAACTAAGACCGCACATGTCACGGAGCAACTAAGCCTGAGCACCGCAATAGAGGAGGCCATGCGCCACAACTAGAAAGCCCATGTGTTGCAACTAGTGAACCCACGTGCTCTAGAGCTTGTGCTCTACAACAAGAGGAGCCTGACAGCCACAACTAGAGAAAGCCTACGTGCCACACCAAAGACACAGTGCAGCCAAAATTCTGAAAAATAAAAATAAGTATACAATAGAAAAGACATAGGCTTGGGGAAAACCTTCAAAAATTTGACTCTAATGACCATTTCTAAGAATGAAATACAATTCTCTGAATTTGTCATACCTAGGACATGTTCAGAGTTATTAGACAATAAGGAGATATTTTCTTGCTATATATAAAATAAGTTGTCAGTGTTTGGGGAGCTGTACAGCTCAGTAGACTGTTCAGGAGTTTGAATGCTAAGGTTGTAATTGAGGATGTAGAAACATCGTTATACATGAGATTTTATATTTTGCTTTTATCACATTACTTAACCAACACTAAGGAAACAGAAGTAAACTTTGGAATGGTTCTGAGCTTTAAAGCTAAAAGAAAAAAATAAAAGAGTTTTAAATTCACAATCAGGTACATTACTTGACTTTAAAGGAAGAGATTATTTGCTTTATCTATCATAATACCAAAGTATCATACAACTAAAGAAGTTATGAGCTAAGCATATGGATTCCTGCGTGTGCTCAGTCACTCAGTAGTGTTCAACTCTTTTTGTCTCCATGGACTGGAGCTCACCAAGCTCCTCTGCCAGTGGAATCTTCCAGGCAAGAATATTGGAGTGGGGTGCCATTTCCTACTCTAGGAGATCTTCTCAACCCAGGGTATGAACCTGTGTCTACCTGTATCTCCTGCATTGGCAGGTGGATTCTTTAGCATTAGCACTACCTGGAAAGCCCTATGGATCCCTACAAAGCACTTATTTTAGATAATAATGACATTTGTAAAAATTTTGATATATGTGTCTTTTGGAAAAACAGACTCTTAAATATAGATAAGGAAAAGAGGTCTCTACCCTGTTCAGTTTTTGGAAAGGATTCCTTTGAACACTACAATTATAGCTAGGAGAATAGAAAACAATCTATGTAAGTAAAGAAACAAATGCCTGGGGAAAGGATGGGAGGTTCTTACCTTCAGCTGCAGCAAATGATACAGAAGTTGTAGGAAGTGGTGTAGAAGACAGAGACAAGTTCACTGTCATTTCTAACAAGTAGAGCAAGTGGGCTTCCACTGCATCATAAGGGACTCAGGCTGGACATTAGGACTACAGTCCTGATAGCAACAGCAATGAACATAAAATGACTTGTTAAAGAAGATAGTGAAATCTGTTTCTCAAAATAGCAATTAGACAAAGATATTTCTTTACCCTTCTGAGATACAGTCTTTTTCAAAGAAAAGGGATAGATAAGCTTATTTTCCAAGGTAGCTTTCAATTCTGTAATTACATAGTGGTGAATTCAAAATGGTCATCCTCCTTTTGAAGTTAGAAAGTTATGGAATTTAATGTAATTTAAGAGATCATCTAGCTCAATTCCTTTTCTATACATGGAGAGGCAGCACAGTGCAGTCCAGAGGTTGCCACACTAGGTAGGATCCAAGGGCCAAATCCCACCTACCCTGTTTTTGTAGGGCCTGATAGCTTAGAAATTTTTTTTTTAAGCATTTCTAAAGGGTAGGGGGAAGATCAAAATAATATTTCATGACATATGAAAGTTATAAGGAATTCAAATTTCAGTATCTATAAAACAGTTTTCGTATATAGCCACACTGTTTATTTGCATATTGTTATAGGTGCTTTTGCACTACAACTGACACAGTCATCACTCTAGAGACTGTATGGTCTGAAAATCCTAAGATACTAACTACCTGGCCCTTTACAGATGCCTGGTACCGTGGATGACGCACATAAGGTCTAAAGCTAGACTACTCAGGTGTGATACCAGAAAAGAGTGTGCCTCAGTTTTCTGAGCTGTAAACTGGGGACAACAATGGTATTTACCTAATAGAGTTGTTGTGAGAATTAAGTGAAAGTGCTTAGACATTAATGATTGGTATAAAGTAAGAATTCAGTAAATATTAGATATCTTTATTATTACATATAAAGAAACCCTGGACCACAGAGATAAAGTGACCCCAAGGTCACAGAATTTGCTAGAGGCAGACTGGAAGTATTTTCTGATTCCCCTTGCCTTTGATGATATTGTCTTTTAAATTTTCTATATTGCCAGACCAAGAAAAAAAATTTCTGTGATTTTTTTTTTAAAACTACCTCAAAGCCACTTTAAATGAGAACTTGTTTCATCAGACCAGTCACCTATCAATCCTGTTACCTAAAGTGACCTAAAGGCAACTTGTGGAACATCTGAGCTTTAGTTTTCTACCTCAGACATCTAGAAATTAAGATTTTTCTTTATGCTTTCTAAAAAGGACAATAGAAGTCCCTTACAGCTTAAAATTAGTACGTCTGTTCTTTTTAAAATATTTGCTGCAAAAACTTCAGAAGCAAATCACTGATCTGGACCTCAGAATTTGAAGGATAGCATATTAGTCCATGAGCATTTCCGGTATAACACAGTTCCTTTTCTCTTGTCACTTTTCCTCCTTATCAATACTTGTATATAACCAGCACCACTCCAGGTTTTCCTTTTTCTGTGAAACCTCTGAAACTTAGTAGAATGTTTGTTTACAGCCCTGGATAACCACCTTTTCCAAGGCTTTGTTCATAAGAGGCCTTTCTTCATTAAATCCACTTCCAAATGGTCACTCCATTATGCCATGCTTCCTTGTCAGTGGTATACAATTTTAAACAATTATACATTTGTCATTGCTGTCTAATTGTTCTCTAGTTTTTCTCTTTCTAAGTAGTACATCCTATCTTGCAAAACTGGAATTGTTTAAGACCATGCCACATTTTTTTTAATGTTACTCCACAGTACTTAGTTGAAGTTATTTACATAGTAGGTATTCAACCAGTACTTCTTGCATTAATAAATGAAAATCCATAAGTATATCCTATGAACAGAATTTAGTGATGAATAAATAACACCCTTAAACTACCACCAAGATTGTGGAAAGATCATTTGTTAGCACATAGATTTAAAGATAAATCAGCAAAATTAAAACAAATCAGAAGCATAAAAGTACCTAATTAAAGTACACACTACAACTCACAATAAAGAAATTAACTCTAGATCCTTAATGTTTACTTCTTTCAGATATATTAGCTCTATGACACCGGAAAATGTTATATCTGATGTAGATGCAGTGGGCATTAGTAAAAACTAATCTAAGTATTTTTTTAATATTGAGATTCTACAGAAGAATAATTTTCATCTGTGTGTATAACATACCTATAGCAACATTATTTAATATATGAGTATGTGAAGTATATTTTATTACAATAGTAGACAAGCAAACTGAATGTGTCCCAGGAAGGGGTCTTTTCCATTAACGTTTATAAAGGCTTTCATTTCAAACTTTCATTAACATCTGACAAGCAAGCTGAAAAAGCTTTGCTTAGAGCTTAGGTTAGGGGCAAAATGCATTTTGGTAAAACTACTCCAAGATTACACTGACTGGCTATGCGAGAATATACTAATTTGTTTTGTTTTGTTTTGTTTGGAGTGTGGAGAAAAGAGAGAGAAAGGGAGAGAAAAGTCATGGACCCTACTTTGTGGTTGCCATGGAGGCAAGGTCAGCCTTCCACACTTGGATCTACCAGCAGAGTTCAGACAGGTCAACGTGTGACCGGCTCAGGCCCTGGGGTTAAAAGTTCAAGCAGCGATGGAAAAACCAATATGTCCACGCAGAGTATGCTGTACAATTTATTTCAATTTACATCAAGCCATGCATATAAAATTTAGATAAATTCCATTCAAATCTGATGTTGCCTGACACACAATGTATGCAAACAGATGTCTGTGGGGCTTTTTCTGTGCTTTAGAAAACAACATTAAATTTAAAAATATGTCTCTGGGATTTCTTTATTGAATTACAAAATGAACATAATTTTAACTTAAATGTTTTCATTCTTTCTTCCAATTTTTTTTTGTGGAGGTCTTAATAATTTCTCAGTTCTCAATCTACTCGATGTCATATTAAAGAGGATAATGTATATTTACAACTACTGCTTCAGTATTATTATAGTTATAGATTCTATTTATATCCCTTACCACTTTCCACAAATATTTCGTGATTGATATTTCTGATTTATCTCTGGCTTCTACCCTCATCGCCTTTGCTTTCTACTCAGAACAGAGCAAGGATCCTGGAGGCTGCTGGGTCGTCTTCCAGCCACAAGGTGGCTCCCCCTCCCCCTTCTCACAAGCCAGAAGGGTGTACATCTTTGCTGAGTGCTGCAGGCCAACTAGGATTCAAAGGCTAATTATGACACATAAATACCATTATTTTTTATCATGAATTGAATGGATCACAACACAGACTCTGGAACAAGATGATAAAATGCAAAACTGTATCTTTAGATACAATTCAGAAAGAAAAGACAAGACCATTGTGTCCTGCCTAATTTCTCTTCACCCGTCCTTTCAAGGGTACAACTGACTAACCTTAGGGCAAAATAAGAAAAATAATAAAACACCCTCAAGGAATCTAATTTTGTTGCCAAAGAACAGACTCACAGACTAGACGGGGCCACTTTTAAGAATAGTATATAACTTATTCTCACTCAAACTGGACCCGCATTTGGAGTAGGAAAGGCATTTAGATTTTCTGGTTCCAATAACTTTCCCACAAGGAAGTTTTCATGGGGACTTTGAAGCACTTTCTTAGATGTCCCACACCATGTCACAGATGAAGAAGAGTGACCTCTAATACTGCAGAGCTTTAAAAGCTGTAGAAATAGTACATATTTACTTCTTGCTGCTTAGGAAGCAAGATCCATATTTTATAAATATGATTTTTACAGAATACATCATAATTTTCTACAGATGAAATAAGCAGAGAGACAAATAATTTGTTCTATTCCATGGAAGGTCTTTAAAAAAAAATCTGAGTCCTAATTTCTCAAATTTTTCATTTTCTTTTCTGGGGAAAAGCTATTTGAACAAGTTTTATTTTCCTCATCTGTAAAATGGAGATAAAAATGGGACCTATTCCTCAAGGAATTTTTGTCAGGATTAAATGAGTTAATATATGGAAAGCATTTAAAGAGAGTCCTTAGTACATAATAAGAGCCATATAAATGTTTGCTGTTATTATTATTGTTTATTTGAGCCCAGTACCTCCTTGTTTGCAACTATCTTGTGACACAAATATTTGTGAAAAATGAACTTTCATGGATTTTGTAAAGACACGAAGAGTATAATTTTCTAGATACTTGAATGCTCTCTGATCATGGATAACTTATGATGTCTGTTTTTTCTTCCTCAAGAACTTAAAAAAAAATAAGTTGTTTCTTTCCATTTCATGATATTGCTTTCAACATGACATAAAAAAATAAACACTGGTTTCTAACTCTCAAGCTTGTTTTAGATAAACTTTAGCAATTGCATCATTTTACTAAGGCAAACAACCATAAGTGATGGTTCTAATAACTTGGTTACAATATTCATATTGTACAAATTTTCATTTTCTTTTTTATCTATATTAAAAAAGCTTCAATATTCTACTCATGCTAGAATATAACTTTGTTAAGCTTCTTGTTAAACTTAGAACATATGAGTCCCCTGCTTCTAAAGTAAATAAACATTTTGAATTCCCTTGTAAGCACTGCCTTGACAACTCTTAAACAAATTTTCTAAGGGTACAAATGATATCCTTAAGGTGACCCACAGTAATTCAACCATGAGCAAAAGTTTATGTGGACATAAAATCCTGCATTCACATAAATCCTTGTTTGTATAAGGAAGGATCTGTATAGATAGATGTAAATAAATATGTATGTATCTGTATGTATGTATATACATAAATATATATGTATATATACATATAGGTCCACATGTATGCCATCCACATATATTCCAAATAGATGAAAATACATATTTAGAGACCAAGTGTGATAAGCAAATCAATTTTCAATAGCCAAGGGAACGAGTATGACATTTTTTAATACCTGCTATACTGTCAAGCAACCCTTTATTCTTTATTATCTCTGTCAGCTACTACTGGGTGCCTAGTAGACAAATGCTAGTCCTAGTCGTGGTCATTTATTTCTATTTGGAATTATTTCAAGCCTAACTCTTTAGAACTGCTTGAAAATGCTGTTCTGGTGTGTTGGCCTTGCACCCTCGAGTGAGAACTGGAATTAGTGGGGCTAGAGAGGAATCTGTTTCCAGAGACAATTTGGCACATTTTTTTGAGGGAAGCCTGCCTTGGCTTTGACCACATTTGCACAAATACAACTTTGAAAGACCCCTTTTCCATTCAGAGCAATATGCATGTGCTACCATAAGCAGTGTCTTTTGTTGCCAGAAGCAGTTTTTGCTGCATGCATCAACTTTCCCCATATTCTTAGCAACTCTTTCTTTTATGCCAGTTTCAGACATCAGTTAACAGAACCCCCTAAGGAACAGATGTACTGAAGAAATGCATCAATTTGTTATTTGTTACAGTTTGGGGGTATCTGTCCTATGGGTTTTCTAGCCAAGGGCTTATAGGTTTCCCAAGAGAAATTTACTTTCATGAGAGAAGAAAACTGAGGCAAATCACTGCTGTTAGACCCTGAAGTCAGAGACACTGGTTTGTTGTCCTTCTGTACATGTGAAGAAAAAGCCCACAGTTACAGAAACAGTCGTGTTTCAATCCATCTCTCATTCTTTCCCAGTGTGAAAAATTACAAATGAAACTAAATTTTTCTCTGTCAATAGAATGTGTATGATTACAGCTGTTCATATTTTCATTCTAATGAAGGGCTGCACATTTAATTGTAAGATTTATTAGGTACTGTACATTGCTGTGTATATGCAAAACAGTTAATCGACATCTAAAATGCTGGTTGTTTATTCTGACATTAATGATCATATTTCTTAATTTGAAACAAAAAGCATTTGGGTAAAATATATTTTTCCCCTCCAAATAAGAAATTAATAAATTCAATGTAAGAAATAAAAAGGGCTGGAGAAAAAATTTACTGATTTATGTATGTGAGGCTGGGGAAAAAAATAAAGATGCTAAAAAAAAGTCTATAATCCCCCATTCTGCTGGAAACAAGAGAGTTGATTGCCAGCTTTGTTTGATTTCACAGAGATCTCATACGAGGCTGGGTTCATAAACAGGTGAAATGATGGAGTTTATTGCAACGCACATCAACACTGAAACTAAATAACTGTGTTGCCATCTCAGTCCCGCTGAAAGACGGATGGTAAACTTGACCTGCCGCTGGTACTATCCGATTGCCATTTTTTATTCCCCCTTTGCCGCCCCCCCAGGCTGAGCCACGTTGAGTAAATGCATGTGCACGGTCAGGTCAGGCCCCGGGATCGGGTGAAACTCGGTTCACATTTGCATACAGGCGGAGCCTCACAATGAAAGCCCATCTGTTCCCGTCTCGGAGTACAAATCGAATGTCACCCAACTCACTGCAAACGACAGCGGCATGGCCATTAGATGGAGGAACACTCAGCTCAGGTTACGGATATGGAACTGCTGATTTGGGTTTAAATACCTGATAACTGAAGACTTTTCATTATATTTGAACAAAGAATGAACTTTGAACTGCTCAGGAGACACCCTCTCTCTACATTAGGCACCCCTCCCTAGTTGTACCCATTATTATTAATACTTAACTGCTATATTTTACACTCTATTTTTGTACAAAAATTAGCCAGGCTGAATGTCATAATGTCTTAAATAATTGCTTTTTTATTTTATTTTTGGAAGTGGGAAGGGTAAGGGGTGGAGCAGAAAAGGATGTTGTAACTAGAAAATGAACTCTGAACTCTATATGCCCTCAAAGGTCATTAGTATCACGGCAATGTAGTTCCTTGAACTTCTAAATTTTACTAGGGTGGAAATTTCAGTTGCTAGAGTTAAACCAACGAACTGCCCCAACCCTTTATTCCTCCCTCCCAAACCCATTCAGTCAAGTGAGGCACCTATCTCCTAGAATGTTCTCCATTCACAGGCCTGTTTATTCCAAAACAATTTATCCCCAAACAGTTTATCAATCATGATCTGTCAGATTATTTTTCTGTTAAAACTTGGCAAGTATCTTAGAGTTTACAGACCAAAATCACATACATTCGGACACAAAAAAGAAAGCTGTTCAAGAAGACACCAGGATAATAAGCCCATCCAACATGGAACATGATAAACACAAGGAAATTCATTAGCAAAAATATAGGTAAGGCTTTCATCAGATACCTTCTTGTCCTGTTTTATGGTAAGAGTCATGTACTATGAAAATCTAAGGAGGACACAAGCATCTGGGGTTTGGTTACTTGTGTTTATATTTGAAATATTTCTGTATTTTTTACATAAATCACATTTAACATTTCAGTCATTAGCCCAGTTTGTTGGAGCCCTGGTGCACGTGTGGTTGAGATAGCTCCAGTGCAGAGGAGAGAAAACAGATTGGCTAGTTCTTTATTCCAGTTATGCTTCTTGGTATCCAGTCAGTAATAGTGTCACTTTATAAACTTCAAATGTAATACCTGATTGGATGGAAAAAATATTTTAAAAGTATCTGCAAGAACTTTATTTGCCTTAAGCAATTATATACTTTTTTTCTTGCATATATGTCTCTTTATTAAAACACTAAAACAATCTTAAAGAATTTAATGTATTGGGATTATACATGGAATCCAGAATGTTTAAAGGGCACTGGATTTTAAAGGCCATGTCTCTTCAGCCAGGGTTTCTTTACCACTATGTGAAACTATGTTCTTATTGTTAGTCCTTTAAAAATAATACCAGGGTTAAGAAAAGATTTGAGAGCTTTTTCTTTTTTCATCCCATGCAAGAGCTTACGGTCAACCTTAATGGTAGTTCTACATTCATTAAAAGGGAGAATAGACTCTTTGTTTCAGAAGAATAACCAAGACAAGGGTGAATTTTGGTTCCACTTTGTCAAGTTTAAGGGGAAACTGAATTCAGGAAAAGAGAGAAGAGTCAGAGACAGAAGGAGGGCCCCAAACAACTTTCTCAACTGTCTCCTCATTGCCTCCAATCTTAAAATATTTTATTGTTTTCTTGCAAACAAGTCAGGAATTTGCATTAGGGAACATGTGGCCATATGATCTCTTGGAGATGGGCTGTTTATTTGCATTCCATGCAGCTGGATGTCTCGTGTATGATTACCAAAAAAACAGAAGAGACCAACAAGCAAGAAATATAATATTAGAGATATTCTTTCTGTCCACATCAGGAGAAAATGCCCTATTAACGAGGTGTAATGGCTTTAATTCTATATCCCCGAAGGGACATGATTGAGAATGCTTCTGCTTATTTCAAAATGACAAAATAACTTGTGTAGAGAAATATTAGTTGTTTGGTTTCTTGTTATGCACTATTGATAGGGATGTGTGAACAGGAACCGAACCTTGAACTTAATTTCCCCTTTGAACTCATGACCTTTGACAAGATTCCCCATGCGTTCCCCTTCAGACAATTTCATCACAATTACAGTCCCTTCCACTTGAGTTAAAGATATATAATCATTGATTTGACCTAATTACCTGATACATCCCTTTCTTTGCAAGGTGAAAACTAAATGTGTGAACAGAAGCTGACCCGTGAAGTTCTGATAACCAATTTTTATTCTAATTATCATAAAACACTTTCAGTCTTACTCTATTTTTCTCAAGTTTTCTTTTGGTCCCTTCCCTGAACCCACTATTCCTTCACATTCAATAATGCCCCGTAGGTTTCAAGCTGCTTGGCAACAGACCTTCTAATGCATTATGCACTACATGTTCAAAGTGTCATTTTTAAACAAAAAACTAAAGACTAACTCTGCATTAGAAGGTCGCCACTAATTCCTGTCTTTCATGAAAAAGTCTTCTGAGGAGATAAAAGAATGGAAACTAGAAAGTTCCCATAAGATTCTGAAATTATCTCACTTCTTAGCATCAATCTTAGAATCAGAATCAATGACTCTGATTCTCTGCTAATAATTTACAAACTTCAGGTTATAAAGTGGACACAGGAAATATCAACAGAGTTAGTATAATCAATTTAAACTATGGGGGATTATCTTTTTTTTTAAGGAAACTGTATGTGTATGTGGGGGGAAGTGTCCACTTAGTTTAGTACAATAAATCCCACACAAAGACTTTAATAAGAAAGTTTAAATCATAGAATATACTAAAATATTAAATATGTGATTTAAAAGCAAACTAGATTTAATAGAAACTACACAAATTGACTTTAAAATGAATTTGCATTTCTCTCTACTTCAACTTATATTTCTAAAAGGAGTAAACTGAAACCACAAAGTTTTCATTATCTTGTCTTAAAACAACTGAAAAATAAAGATGAACTGCAAAAAGTTAAAACAACTAAGAATAAACAAAGAAGAAACTGTTTTATCTCTTCATGTCATAGTTTATATTCAAGGCATCACGTTTTCTCAAAATGAAATGACAGTCAATTTTCCTTTATGTCATGTTTGCGTCATATCACTCCAAACGTTTGTTAATAGGCATTGCAGGTGAAAGAGGGCAAAAGATCTGCAAAGAATACACCTCTGAGGTTGAATCACCTGTTCTTTTTGCTGGAGCTTCTTGTGTCCTCTGTTCCAAAAGTTAAACAACTCTTAAATAAAAAGTAATCCTTCATCTCATCTGAGTTTTAGCCTCAGCAATTAGTTTTAATTATACTCTGAAACCAAAGGCCTAAGCAAGCAGGAAAGGAAAAAAAGTATGTAGGCAAACTTTCTAAGTAGAAAATTATCAAGGTGTGCAGTGAGGCAAATCTTTAAAATATTAACTTTTTATGATGTCAAGTGTAACTAGAATTGGACAGACATTACAAATTAGGCTGGAAGGTTCCCAAAATGCTGGACAATTAAGTAGAGTTTCTCGAGGGTATAGCTCAAATCTACTTCTCTATAAGAGTACAAAAATTATAAAGAACTTGAGGAATATTTTAAAAAATGCCTGATTTCCATATCTACTTCTGCCCAACAGCTTGAGGTTTAACCAAAAAAGTACCAAAGAGTACCACAGTTTCCTTAATTAAAAACTATATCTAGTCAGATGGCTGGGATTCATGTTAAAGTCACATCATTTATTTGTAAAAACTTTGCTTCTAATTTTTGTTTGCCTATCACCAGGTCCTTTATCAATATACAATAATATTGGCATATTAGGAACTCCAGGAAATAGAGAAATAGTGTACTGATGCTGTGACAGAAATAATGGATTTGGCTTTATTCTAAATCCCTAGATAGCATTATTTTGAACCCCATCATTGTCAAAATGGATGGATAGCAAAATATAACTAAAAGAAACTGTGCTCACTTGCAGGTCAGAAATCTAGGCTTGAGGGGTGAATTTAAAAGTTGCACATAGAGTAATTTGGGAAAGAAATACTGGAGTAGAATGTTCAGAAAAAAGGACAAATGTTATATCCTTGGGATGGGAGGCGGTGCTGTGAAATGACTCTACAGTTGAGATTCTTAATGTGGTATCTGGGAACATTCTGAAATGATATGCAAATACGCATGTGTGCTTGCCTGTGCGTGCTCATTTTTATGGCAAGAAGAACCACTGCTATATAGTGATAAGAAAAGGAATAAAAGCCCACAAAAAATGATTATTACATTTCCAAAGAAAAGATGTTGGAAGTCAACAACAGCCACCATCATCTCTCACTCAAAACAGTGATTCTTAAATTTTTGAAATTGATTGCCCCAACTGTATATTTTTTGTTAGACACAAAATATATTTATATTAATTTATAATTTATATAGATAATATCACTAATCTGTTAATATTAGAAAACCTTAGTTTTATATATCCACAAACACACAAAGTGACACACATATACACCCACCCATATATTCTAATTTTTTTTCCTGTCTTCTGTGGATCATCTAGTATACTTCATCTGGTCTCTCCTTTCTTCCACTCCTATGCCCCTTATAATTAATTCTACAAACAGTAACTAGAAAAATCTTTTAGAACTAACAATTATATCATGCCAGTCTCTGGTTGGAACTCATTAGTTCCTTACTATAGCTTAAAAGGCTCTCCAGAATGTAGTTCTTTCTGTGTCTTCAACCCCGTTCCTCAATTCTGCCTCACTTATTTAGCTCTAGCCATACAGGTTTCCAATCCCAAAGAATGTTCAAACTACTGCACAATTGCACTCATCTCACACGCTAGCAAAGTAATGCTCAAAGTTCTCCAAGCCAGGCTTCAACAGTAAGTGAACCATGAACTTTCAGGTATTTAAACTGGATTCAGAAAAGGCAGAGGAACCAGAGATCAAATTGTCAACACCTACTGGATCATTGCAAAAGCGAGAGAGTTCCAAAAAAACATCTACTTCTGCTTTATTGACTACGCCAAAGCTTTTGACTGTGTGGATCACAACAAACTGTGGAAAATTCTGAAAGAGATGGGAATACCAGACCACCTGACCTGCCTCCTGAGAAATCTGCAGGTCAAGAAGCAACAGTTGAACTGGACATGGAACAACAGATTGGTTCCAAATAGGAAAAGAAGTATGTCAAGGCTGTATAGTGTGACCCTGCTTATTTAACTTATATGCAGAGTACATCATGAGGAGCGCTCAGCTGGATGAACCACAAGTTGGAATCAAGATTTCCAGGAGAAATATCAATAACCTCAGATATGTAGATGACATCACCCTTATGGCAGAAAGCGAAGAACTAAAGAGCCTCTTGATAAAAGTGAAAGAGGAGAGTGAAAAAGTTGGCTTGAAGCTCAACATTCAGAAAACGAAGATCATGGCATCCGGTCCCATCATTTCACGGCAAATAGATGGGGAAACAGTGGAAACAGTGGCTGACTTTATTTTTGGGGGCTCCCAAATCACTGCAGATGGTGATTGCAGCCATGAAATTAAAAGACGCTTACTCCTTGGAAGGAAAGTTATGACCAACCTTGACAGCACATTGAAAAGCAGAAACATTACTTTGTCAACAAAGGTCCATCTAGTCAAGGTTATGGTTTTTTCAGTGGTCATGTATGGATGTGAGAGTTGGACTATAAAGAAAGCTGAGCACAGAAGAATTGATGCTTTTGAACTGTGGTGTTGGAGAAGACTCTTGAGAGTCCCTTGAACTGCAAGGAGATCCAACCAGTCCATCCTAAAGGAGATCAGTCCTGGGTGTTCACTGGAAGGACTGATGTTGAAGCTGAAACTCCAATACTTTGGCCACCTGATGTGAAGAGCTGACTCATTTGAAAAGAGCCTGGTGCTGGGAGAGATTGAGGGCAGGAGGAGAAGGGGACGACAGAGGATAAGATGGTTGGATGGCATCACCGACTCAATGGACATGGGTTTGGGTGGACTCTGGGAGTTGGTGATGGACAGGGAGGCCTGGCATGCTGTGGTTCATGGGGTCGTAAAGAGTCGGACACGACTGAGCGACTGAACTGAACTGATGCTGGGAAAGATTGAAGGTGGGAAGAGAAGGAAATGACAGAGGATGAGATGGTTGGATGCCATCGCCAACTTGATGGACACGAGTTTGGGTAAGCTCCTGGAGTTGGTGATGGACAGGGAAGCCTGGCGTGCTACAGTCCATGGGGTTGCAAAGAGTTGGACACAAATGAGCAACTGAACTGAACTGATACAGGTTTCTTAATTATTCTCTGAACACTTCAAGATCGTTCCTATCTCAAAGCTTTGCACTTGCTTCTCCTGCCTGGAATTCTCTTCCTTCAGGTCCTTGCCCGGTTTGATATCACTTCATTCAGGTCTCTCTTCAGTGGCCCCCTCTTAGCACTGTCTCAAAGAGTCCCACTGACACCCTTTTCTTGTCACTTTCTATCTCTGTGCCTTCTGGTCTTTTTTGGTTTTGTTTTGTTTCATGGCCTGTTCTGTGGCCTCACACTATACTATATATCTCCCCTAGTAAAATGTAAGCTCCATGTGGTGAGGGATTTTGACAGTTTCATCTATGTGTCCCCAAGAACCTCATGTAATTCTAACTCAAACCCGGTCCTCTATGATAAATGAAGAACACCAAAG
Organism: Capra hircus; assembly: GCF_001704415.2. NCBI lineage: Eukaryota > Metazoa > Chordata > Mammalia > Artiodactyla > Bovidae > Capra > Capra hircus. Next base: position 37,812,744 of record NC_030826.1, on the reverse strand, counting down.
CAACTGACAGACATTCCACATGCTGTTCATTTGAAAATTAACCTGAAAAGAATGTTCACATGACAGAGACCACCACACTAAGATGAACTATCAGCTAAAAATCAGCTCTCTCTTTTCTCAATTTTCCCAACACCAGATTCACATCTTCCTTATGATACCATTACTGTTTCTTATGTATGATCCCTATTTGCATATAGATCTTATCTCCATTAGTAGCTTTGGTGGGAAAAATCCCTGTCTGACCCTTTATTTTCCTCCTTATCACATCCAACATGGAGCAAGTGCCCAGCCCCTGGACTGTGGGTGGGGCTGATAGTTATTACATCCTAGCCATGACAAATTGAGGTTCAGCTGCTCATGCAAGAGTGAGAAATGTCAGCCCCTTGGAGCCACCTTCAAAGATGGTCCTTGACTCCACACTCAAATGGATGGTCATGGGCATTCATCTGTTGACAAGTCTGAATGAAGAAAAAAGACTCATACTGGAAATGAATCTATGAAAAATCACCAATTCCTTATATGATAATAGAGGAAAAAAACTAGCTCAATGTTGATAAAGGAATGATGAACACAAGTGGAGACTAAACTTATCAGAAAACCTTCTTTTTTAGAGGTCAGTTCCTAAACAGAAGTAGAAATATCACAAATGTGGCATTAAAATAATAATGCTTAGTACAAATAATGTACTGAATAAACTTAAGAAATCAAGTTACGCAATAGGAACAATTTTAAGGATGATAAAATGAAAGTGCTCAAGTTTCAGACTAAGCAAAGTATAATCCTATACTCAGACCAGTAGGCTGGTTATATTAAATGCCCATAAAAATCTCCTTCTGAAGGAAACTCAAATATACTTGGACATGAATAATTTTCATGTGCCAAAATTTACGTAAAACTTGAAAACAAATAATAGTAAGCAAGACACTTAAAATTTCCAGATCTTATTAACAGTATCATTACCCATAAATTAAAGGAACTGTAATAAATAACTTCTTCATATCTCTTCTTATTTGAATTACAAGAATTCAAGTAAGAACCTAACTGAGTTTTTCAGGGTGCTTATGTTAAATTCTCATGAGACAGTAACTTAGAAAGTATCATAGAATTCTGAAAAAACAGAGAGGCAATCAAAGACTAAAGTAGGAGGTAGAAACTGAAGTACTTCAAGAATAAGTGGAATTCAATCAAGAAAAAATTGAAATCAACAGGTCTGGGAGAAAAATAAATCAAAATGCCAGTATCCATAAAAAGGAAAAGTTTAGAAAGCACAATACTGTTAAAGATCTCATGACAACAGAGAAGAACAAGTGAGCTTGCAATAGGACACAATAGCAAAAATAATGATTTTTAGATTTTATATACAGCACCATAACTCATACTGGCCTAGGAAGGCATTCATGTTTCTATACTCTTATGTAGGAATTGCCATATTGAAACAGACCAGTGGTCCATCCCTTTTGCCACACTGCTCTGACAGTGAACAGATATTCAGAGGAAAGGTCTACTCTCACCAACCCAAATCCAATAATACACCTAATGGTGCAACTCTATACCAAGAACATCATTTCTTTTTGACCTCAGATGGCAATTATCTTCTCCCCAAAGCTGACTTACTTTGATTTCATGCTGGGTGGCCCACTTAAGAGAGAGGTCTCACTTAAAATTACATCAAGGCTGCTATTGTCATTCATTTGGTTTTTCTGATACACTAAACTACTTTCACAATTTGCTGACTCCACCATCAACTATTAGGCTCTCAGAGGTGTGGAATCATGCAGGTATAATATAAATAGTTGTGTTTGTACTAGCAACTGATGATTTAAGAATCTTTTCTCTCGTAAGATTTTCTATTATTAGCTTCAATATTTTCAAAGACTTGAGTATTCCCAATTTAATATAAGTGATCATCTTGAAGTGGAGACAAAAAAGAAACACAAATCTTTAATATTTGAAGGAAATCATAAATATGCAGAGTGGTAACAATAACGTTTTGATAGAAATTCTCTGGAACAAATGAGGTCTTGGGCTTTGTTTTGATGACTCTCTGACGGAGTGGAAAAAAGATAGAAGAAGTACACTGGAATGGCAAAAGGCAAGCAGGCAACAGAAGTATGAAACCAGAGGTGTATCTCAGTAGTTTCTGGTATTCTGCAGGTTCACATGTCCACTGCAGAATCACTTCAGTTATAAATCCCAAAAGTTCTCCCAGCTCCAGACAATCTCCTTTGGGGAAGACATTTGCCTGCCATATCCTTTCTATAGTCCTGGAGGAGACAATTTAAGAATTAGAGCTAGAACAATATTTAAGCTAATATGAAAGAATAAGTGCAACTGGGAAAATAACGACAAGCTTGGAGACACCAATCATTTCCTCCATCAGTGTATCTGTGACATATGAAACCACAGCAGGTAATGGTGCTATACAACTTGATCAAAACAGGCATATTAATGTTCTGAATATTGCTTTAGAGATGGTTCTTCTGTTTTAATAAAAATTTGAAGCTTTGATAAGAAAGCTTATGATTAAGTGTCTAAAATATTCCTTATATGAAAACCATCTAATAAATGGACAAATAACCCAAGGTTCTCTAGCAATTAACAAGCAAAAAAACTGAGAAGCATAATTATTAGGATATTTCATAAGAGATCCAAAGGTATACAAAATAAGCTGCGGACAAAAATCAAGTCAAAAAGAAAAGAAGAATAAGTTTCCTATTCCCTGGAGTTCTTATTTATTTTTAGCTGTATCATCAGGCTTGTCGGATCTTAGTTCCCCAACCAGGGACAGAACTTAGACCTGCTGTAGTAAGAGTGCAGAGTCCTAATCACTGGTCTGCCAGGATATCCTCATGAATTTCCTATCAATGACTATGCCAGGAAATAGTCTCTCATGAACCACAAAATAACCAAATAATAATTCAAGAACATGTCATCAGGAAAAACTTGGCCTAAGTATGAATTAAATGAGATCTCTACATACCTTGAAAACTCTAAATCAATTCTAGGATCTAAATAAATCAATATTACCTTAAAATTAAACTGGTATTTCTAGACAAGTATGTCCTTCAAAAGCAAAAATTTTCCTTACTATTCTAGAAATAAGGTTGCTATAAAAACCCATAACATGGTAGAAACTCTCAGTGCCCAGCAAACTTATAAATGTTAAATAAAAATGAATGATTGGAGATGAACTTTGTAACTTCTAAAAATTGTAATAGTTACTGTAGTATAAAAAGGAAAGTTAGCTTATCTTCAAAATCTTAAGGCAAAGGAAACACAGAAAGAAAATATAATGCATACTTCCTTATCAAAAAAGCATTTCTTCTTATCAGCAATTATAGTTAAAAGAGAAAAAATAAAATGCACTATTGTATACTTGACAGTTGCTGAGAGTAAATCTTAGGCATTCTCACAACAACAAAAAAGGGAAAAAGGGGAAAAAAAGAGAGACTGAGATTTAAGTGTGTGAGGTGATGGATGTGTTAATTACCTTAATCTTGGTAATCATTTCACAAAGCATATATGTACACTTTAAATACATACAATTATATTTGTTGATTATTCCCCAATAAAGCTGGGGGGACAGCAATAATACATAAAATTCATGGATATTTAAAAACTTATTCAACTGTTATCATGCTGGGCAAGGAGAGTAGAGGACAGTGATTACTGAACTCATTAAACATCTAATGTTGTCTATTTCTTTTGGAAATCATTGTATTCAGGCTTAGGCCATCCGAACCAATGGCAGGCATAGAGATAATAAGAATCTTGGCATGTAAGTTCTCAGAATATCTCCTTTTTTTTTTTGAGGATGTCAGACTAGTCAGTAATATAGTTAGCAGTCTATAACCGGATGGAGAGAAAAAGGCAAGAGATTTAGATAATAAATAAACCAACCCAATTGTAGGAGCTACATATTTATACATGGTTTCCATTTACCCAAAAGCAGAAAATGGTTCCTCAAGAAATCATTAGGGCCAATTCCTTATCTTCTTAGACATAAGTATGTAACTCATTCAAGATAGATGGTTAGTTGTTCAGTCACTCAGTAGTGTCCAACTCTTTGCGACGCCATGGACTGCAGCATAACAGGCTTCCCGATCCTTCACAATCTCCTGGAGTTTTCTCACTCATGTCCATTGAATCACTGATGCCATCCAACCATCTCAATCTCAATCTCTGTCTCCCCCTTCTCCTCCTGCCTTCAATCTTTCCCAGCATCAGGGTCTTTTCCAATGAGTCAGCTCTTTGCATCAGGTGGCCAAAGTATTGGAGCTTCAGCTTCAACATCAGTCCTTCCAATGAATATTCAGGGTTGATTTCCTTTAGGATTGACTGGTTTGATCTCCCTGATGTCCAAGGGACTCTTAAGAGTCTTCTCCAGCACCACGGTTCAAAAGCATTAATCCTTCAGTGCTCAGCCTTCTTTATGGTCCAACTCTCACATCCATACATGGCTACAGGATAAACCATAGCTTTGACTATACAGACCTTTATCGGCAAAGTGATGTCTCTGCTTTTTTAATAAGCTGTCTAGGTTTGTCATAGCTTTTCTTCCAAGGAGTAAGCATCTTTTAATTTTATGGCTGCAGTCACTGTCCACAGTGATTTTGGAGCCCAAGAAAATAAAATCTGTCACTGTTTCCATTTTTTTCCCCATGTATTTGCCATGAAGTGATGGGACCAGGCTATGGTTTTTCCTGTGGTCATGTATAGATGTGAGAGTTGGACTGTGAAGAAGGCTGAGCGCCAAAGAATTGATGCTTTTGAACTGTGGTGTTGGAGAAGACTCTTGAGAGTCCCTTGGACTGCAAGGAGATCCAACCAGTCCATTCTGAAGGAGATCAGCCCTGGGATTTCTTTGGAAGGAATGATGCTAAAGCTGAAACTCCAGTACTTTGGCCACCTCATGAGAAGAGTTGACTCATTGGAAAAGACTCTGATGCTGGGAGGGATTGGGGACGGGAGGAGAAGGGGACGACCGAGGATGAGATGGCTGGATGGCATCACTGACTCGATGGACATGAGTCTGAGTGAACTCCGGGAGATGGTGATGAACAGGGAGGCCTGGCATGCTGCAATTCATGGGGTCGCAAAGAGTCAGACACGACTGAGCAACTGAACTGAACTGAACTGATGGGACCAGATGCCATGATTTTACTTTTCTGAATGTTGTTAAGCCAGTTTTTTCACTCTCCTCTTTCACCTTCATCAAGTGGCTCTTTAGTTCCTCTTCACTTTCTGCCACTATAGAGTGGTGTTATCTGCATATCTGAGGTTATTGATATTTCTCCCAGCAATTTTTATTCCAGCTTGAGCTTCATGTAGCCTGGCATTTCACATTATGTAGTCTCATATAAATTAAATAAGGAGGGTGACAATATACAGCCTTGATGTACTCCTTCCCAATTTTGAACCAGTCTGTTGTTCCATGTTTGGTTCTAACTGTTGCTTCTTGACCTGCATACAGGTTATTGAGTCACCTCATTTTAAAAGATTTTCAAGGAAGAATATTCAACAATGATCTCTGCAGTCCAGTTCATCCTCCTCTTTCATCATTTTTAGAGGTAAAATGCTCTTTCCAGTCCATCCCTCTCCTTTATCACATGTAACATGGAAAGGTCTTCATCACTGTTCACCAACACCACAGCAAGAGCCTCTTAACCTTACCATGTAAATTCATAAAACCTTTTTCATAGCCATTTACAAAATAAAGTTTAAACATAGTCTTCACAATTCATACCCAAACTATTTTTACATCCTTGTCTCTGTTCTTACCCATGCAGCCTCTGTGCCAGCCCAGCTACCCAACTCAACCCAAGAAAGTCTTCTTTCATATCTTTGCTCATACTTTCTTATTTTTTGGTATTACATTTCCTTCATTCTTAACTGTTGACTGTACTTCAAGGCTCCTTGAAGTTTCTGGAGAATTTTCCACTCAAGGTGGTCTTACACTCCTTTGTTCTCTTACTACATTATAGAATTACTATAGTCTACCTACAGCACATTTTCAAATAAATCTATTTGTAAGCTGCTTGAAGGCAGGGATAGTCTTATTCCCCTCCCTCCTTTATGTCTTGGCTTAGAGTTTGCACAGAAAAGCACTGAAATTTTTGCTGGGTTGTGCGTATTTGTAGGCATATTTATCTAGACCTCTTTCTTTTGAAATGCAGTTAATTCCAGGGTAGAGGGAAAATTAGCACAAAATCTATAATAAAGGGAAGTTCACTAATAATTACACTCAAGGTATAACAGAAAGAGTGGCCTAGACATTTCTGTTCTTCCAGTCTTGCTACTTACTGACGATGGCCCGAGCAAGTCACAACGTCTCTGTGCAAATGGCTGCTATACTTCCAGGCAACAACTCTGTATCCCAGGCAGGAAGAAGATAAAGGGACAAGAGGAAAGGCAAAAGCAAGAGAAGCAAGGGGCTTCTTCAGCTTTTTTGAGAAGAGACATTTCTTCCAGTGACTTCCACCTTACACCTTCCTGGCAAGAACTCTGTATTATGGCTATCTAACTGCAGGCCTATCTATGAAGGCAAGTGTTTTCAGCTGGGCACATGGCTACTGTGGACAAAATCAAGGTTCTGTAAGTAAGAAATAAAGTGAAATGGATGCCGATACACAATAAGTAGAGCCTGTCACAACTTACAAGGAGGACAGTGACATTGCTACTGAAAACGCAGCATGAAAATGACAACAGTAAAACAAAGCTAGAGAAGAGGACATCAACTAACAAGAGAAAAGCCTCACAAGACTGCATCAATCACTGGGCAGAGAAGTGGCAGATGAACTCCAGTGGGAAGTATTAGCTAATGTTTTTCTTTAGTACTGGGAAAGTATACAAGACATTTTGCTCACAGAATTCAGATTATACCTAGTGTACTGTGGATATTCAACAATTAAAACAAAAGAAAAGTTTCTCACTTAGATCATTAGAAAGTGATCCTTAAAGACATTAGTCTAATGGATTACTCTGCCAAATAGGGCACAAAATGGAAGTGTTATGAGAGAAAGCATTGTGACCTTTCTTTTTAAATTAATTTATTTTAACATTTATTTAACAAGCAATTATTGAGCATTCCTATGTGAAAAGTACCATGCCAGATTCTAGAGCCTAGAAGAGGAAGAACAACACAAAGTTGGATTAGGCATTATCACTACCTGCAAAAGAGGTTATAATAACGACAGAGAACATATATGAAGGCCTGGACCAGAAGGAGGGATGAGAGAGGGATGATGCTGAGTGAGGGCAGATTCCAAATAGGACCATGGGTGCTGGGCATCTGTTCCTCTAACATTGCCCCAGGGACAGCACGAATAACCTTCCCAGGTCTGGTTGGTGTATTTTACAGGACATCTAGCCCTTTACAAACACATGCTGTGCCTGATGTTTGCTCCTTATATATACTTATGTCGCTGTGGACTCTTGTGTGTTCTCAGCGGTTAGTCAACACTTGTTTAATGTCACAAATAATAGCGTACTCATTTAAAAAAAAAACAAAAACCCAGTCAATGACCTTTAATTTTAAAAAGTAACATGCTCAAACCAGCAAATTTAGAAATACAGAAACATACAAAGGAGAAAAACCCCATAATATTATAACCCAGAGAAAGCCACTATTAACATTTTGGTATATGCTCTTCCTGTACTGTTTTGTACCCTGCTTTTTACCTTTCATATATCATGAATATTTTCCTGTGACAATAATGGCTCCTCTACTGACAACATGATTTTTAATGGTTGAACTGCAGTCCATCATATGGTGTACTGTAATTTATTAAACCAATTCCATGTAATTAGACATTTAGGTTGTTTCCAATTACTTGATGTTTTAGGAGCTGTACTGGCTTATTTCCTTAGAATAAACTTCTCAAAAGTGAAAGTTCTGGTCCTAGAACTCTGCATGCACATTTTCAAGATTTTTGAAAAATAACTGTCTGTTTTTAATTCTAAAAATAGTAAATGTTCACTATATAAAATTTAGAAATAAAATCAGGTCAAAAATATTTTGGTGAAGAACAATATAGTCTTTTTTCAATGCTCATATGAAATACATATATTTCAGAAAGTAAGAGCTTATTGTATGTACTGTCTTAAAGCCTTATATTTCCCTTTAAAGTATAAATATCTTCTGATAGCCATTGTTCTTTTATAAACATCACTTTTAATGGCTGCATATAATCCATTGTGTGGTAATAGCTTAGATGTTTAACCTGGTTCTCAATTTTGTGCTTTTATAAACAAGTCTGCAGTGAACACCCTTGAACATTTTTATGTATGTTTATTTTCTTAAAGTACATTTAAAGTTGAACTGCTAAATCAAAGGACATTTGCAATTACAGTTTTTGTTACCTTTTCTCCAAGCTTACCTCTAGAAAGATTGTACTAAGCAATATACCCACTTGCAGTGTGTGGCCACTTCCTACACTTTTGTCCAACACTGAGTATTTTCATTTGTTGCTGCCCAACCCTTTTCAGCCTGATAATTTCCAATTTATCTTTTAAGACGTAATTCAAATAGCACCTCCTTGAGAGACCTTCTTTGAATACCAGTTTCCTTTCCAAGTATAGTTACTGCTCCCCACACTGTGCTCTCACAACACCATTTATATTCCTCATTTTTAGTGCTTATAAGTAGTCAGATTATTTATTCAGATACTGTTTTTTCAATTAGACTGTGTGCTTCTTGGAGGAAAAGGTCATATCTAATTCACTGCCACAGTCCTAGTACCTAGCTGTGTCTAACACACACAAAGCAACAACAACTACCTGTTGGATGAATGTACAGATTACTGCCAGAACTTCCCATGTTTTCCTACAGAAAATACTTCAAGCTTGTTTTCAGATTTTAATGCTTGATGTAACGTGCTGTATAATAATCTATAGGTATTATAAAAATAGGAAGTGTTTGAGATTTTTGATGTGTAATCTAGTGGGAAGTACTCATTAATAATCTTTGCAGAAGGAAAAACAAGTAAAATATGGGGAAATTTAAATATAATTACATTATACTAATGTTATAACATAACACTGTAATCTTCTCAAGTCTGTAAAACATCAAGAATTCCACCTTTATTATAAAAAGCTTGAAACAGGAACATCTTTGTATGTACATCTTGCTCTTCCTTCCTAGAACTGTCCTGATAATGGAGAGGAATGCATTTGTTTACATTAGTATGGGTCAGACTAATTAGGATGCCTGTCAAAATCTTCCTGTCTCATATTATTCCTGAAACTTTGATAAGTCCATTTATTTCAAACCCAGGGCAACAGAGAAGATAAAAACAAAAGGAATTATCATAGCTTGTAGGAAAATCTACAGGTCAAATGACTCAGGCTCTTCAATCTCCTGGAGCTTTAGAATTATTGGCAACAGAATTTGTAAGGTTGTCTCTCATTGGAATTGTTTTCCTGCAAACTCAGCATCCCTGTGAGTGAAGAACTAACTTTGTTTTAAATGGTTTATCTAGACCAAATTTAAACACGTGGACATTACAGGTTACAGTATAAGCATTCCTTTTATGTTTGAAATCTTTTTTTTAATGTTTGTTTTCATTCTTGTATTGACTGTAGATTAGAACTCAGAGTAGGAAATTAACAGTATGTCCAATAGTTTCTCCTCACTGTTTTCCTAGATTGGGCACTATCAAAATTTACAGACAACTAGGAACTTATGATAAAGCTCTTTAATCCAAAATAGTTTCTTTCCAAAGAACCATTTTAAGTGATGACCATAATGTGAGTGATAAGAAAACTGAATGGGTAAAGGGTTTATAGCCATTTAGAATGGACCATTAGGGTCAATACAGAAAAGAGCAACTGCTTAATTGTTTTTCTTCTTTTTTAAAATTTAACTATGCATTTTCCAAAGTGACAGCTAAAAATGTAATGGAATGCTCTTTCAATATAAGTACAGAAAAGCATAAATTCAAGAGACTAAGTGGTAGACCAGAAAATAAATCACAGTTCTTAGATTGGGGTTCTAATGCATCTGCAAGTTGATTTTAAAAAATCTGGCTCATGTAGAAAATTTTGCCTTGTAAATCTCTTTTAATCTACATGTTCCCCTTCATCCCTTACTTTTCCTTATAATTTATCTGTTGAAAAATCTAGGCTTTTTGATTGTTAGAATTTCCTACTGTCAGCACTTTGCTAATTGCATACTCACAGGGAAGTTCAACAGGTTCTGTCCTTTTCCCCTTGCAAATTGGTAGTTGGACCCAAAGACTTGATGACTCATATTTGCCTTTTTTATGCCTCAGTTTCTTAATTTGAAACCATAATTTGAAACTACACATAAAAGTATTGCAGCTCACTGGGATGTCTGTACTTATTACTGCAGAAGAAGCAGGGGCTAAGAATAAGCATGGAGAGAGTGTGCTCAGACCCTGCAATTGCCCAGCTTCTGGTCAATTGCATGATCTCAGAACCTCAAGCTCAAGCTTTCTCACTTATAAGACAAACTTACCACTCACCTCATGAGATTGCTATGAGGGTTAAATGGAGCGACACATTCAAACAAGATTTTTAAACTGTAAAGTGCTATAAAATCATACTAGTCATCATTATTCATTACCAGGGGCTTAAATAGTTTTATAATTAAAAGTTTTAAATGTCTTAGAGAATTAATTTCTTAAGAAAGATTAGATATGGCATTGACACAAAACAAGGAGATGATTTATTGACTTAACGAATACTTGTGAAGGAATAAATGACAGCCTCCCAGCCCCGCCCAGAAACTTACAGCCATATGACTCAGGAGCTGAGTTCTGTAGGATGAGAGCTTGTAAGCTTCTAGCATACACAAACATCACAGTACCATTTAAACAACTCACTCCAAAGCCACTCATCAAAATGTCAAGTAATGATTTATAGCAGGTGAATACTGAAAAAAAATGCTGATTTTTATTTACCTTTCAATCTGTGCAAATCCATTAACTATGGATTCTAATGCTCTTCTTCAAAGCACTTTGCCAGGTCACTTCCCTTCTTCCACTCCACATCCTGTTTTCTCTGAGCTTCTCACATAAATTTACTTGAGGGTCCTTCTGCCTATTCACCTACCTCACACCTCTGACCTTCTCCTCAGCCACAGCCAATGTCTGAGCCTTCTTTTCTTCTTTCTCTTGCCCACCCAACTTATGTCCAATCCATCTTTCAAGAAGTTTCTGAAATACTATTTCCAGGTTGTCTTGACCATGTGGTTAAGAAGAAGCCATTCTGAGTTTCATTCTCCTTTATGGAATCCACTAGCTACATAAAGCCATTTACTTATTTTTAATTTTTTAAAATTAACTTTTTACTAGAGTACAAGTTGCTTTACAATGTTGTGTTAGTTTCTGCTGTACAGTAAAGTGAATCAGTTATATGTATACATAAATCCACTCTTTTTTTTAGGTTTCCTTCCCATTTAGGTCATCACAGATTACTAAATAGAGTCCCCAGTGATAAATAGTAGGTTCTCATTAGTTATCTCTTTTATATATAGTGGACCAATCTCCAATTCGTCCCACTCCTACTACATGAAACCACTTAGATTAACCAAAAATATATATATTTTTGGCCATGCTGCACAGCTTGCAGGATCTTAGTTCCACAACCAGGGAATGAACCCACACAACTCAGGAATGAAAGTGCAAAGTCCTAACCACTGAACTGCCAGGGAAATCCCTAATTTAGCCTCAGTCTTGCTAGTCACATTTTCAAGTACTCGGTAGTGACATATGGTAGTGGCTATACTATTGCAGAGTGTAAATATTATAGGACACTTCCATTATTGCAGGAAGTTTATTGGATAGCATTGTGCTGCAGCCCATTTCCTCTTCCTCTTCTATACAGTCTTGGAAGACAATGTGGAAGAAATATGTAAGCTTTGAAATTAGATGCCCTTTAGCTTTTGAATATTGGACTTAAAAGTGACTGTATGAAACTGTATAAGTGCTCTGCACAATGCCTGTCAGAGGGTAAGTGCTCAGTGAATGGTAGCCATTAATACAATACTGCTTTCCCAAGTAACTCCAGAATCTCTAATTTTCCTTTTAGCAGTGTATACAAGAATCTGCAGAAGCAACAGCAAATGTTACTTCCTTTTCTGCGAGGCTGTGTGGCATATTCGAATAGTTATGGACTTTGAATGTATAAAGACTTATTCAAACACTCCTCTGCCACTTTATTATCTTAGGACCTTGAGCAAATTAATCTCTGGTGCTCAGTTTCTTCATCTGTAATATGGGAACACTAATACCTACACTGCACAGTAGTAATGATGATTAGAGATAATGTATGTAAAATACGATGTCTCGCATATGGTAGGCATTCAAGAAATTTATTATAGAAAGCAGGTATTATTAATTCACCTTATAGAGTGCCATGTACTCAACATAGTTGCATATTAAGTGATTGTTGCTCTTGGTAATGAAGGTCAGGCTAGTAAATCTTTTGTAGGGTGACATTTTGCATTGTTTTAAGAGTTTTCCCTCAATAGGGCTTTCTCTAGTATTCCTACAGTGCAGCTAAACTAAAGTTTTTCTCTATGGTATTATTAATTCTGCTCATAATAGTTCTCTTAAATTTATGTAAGAAAAAAAATGAGTATTCACAATCATCAGACAGGCTTTAATTTACCATTATCCAGTAGTTTTTACTACTATGAAGACACTTACAGAGTGGCATGCTGGATTGGAATTGTAAAGATTGGCATGAAGAACTGTCACCATCACTGTCACCAATGAAGGCTGCAGCTTAAAATTATGCCCAGACAGCAAGTCTGAAATTTCTGCCTTCAGAGAAAAACTTAAAAAAAAAAATCACAGTATTTTTAAAAACAGAGATTAAATGCATATATGAAAAATTGGAGGGCAGAAGGAAGGAGAAGGAAGCATTTTGTATCCTTAGATCCTCTTACAAATTCATGCTGTCAGGAGAAGGGCAAACAAGCATTGAGTCTCTCGTTTCCAGTAGTTGGTACTCCCTAAGTGAGAGTACATTTCAAGCAGTTGTTCTACCGGCTTGCTATATCTTGTTCCTTCATCTGCTAGAATGCTTGTGGGTCTTTCTAAAATATCCTTGGAGGAGTAGGTGGAAAGTGGTGAATCAATTTAGTATCTAGTCACTCCCCAGGAAAAAAAGAGTGACCAAGTAATCAAATGAAGAGAGCTCTGAGTTCAAACACCAGGATCATCCCATGGCATGGATTTTGTTATCACTGAGCATAATTCCTTTATCTCTTAGAGACAATCAACCTTCAGCCAGGGGAGTGTAACCTTAAAACCTCATAACTCAGTTTAACATAGTGTTACAGTTTGGGGTGATAGTTGTCAGTGCTGGGGCTGATACAATCAGTCTGAGGGAACCTAGAACAAAGAGTGGTGGGTGAAGAGCATGTCACCTCTGTGCACATTTGTTTCCCTGATGAACAAGGAACTATTAGCTGCAGAGAAGGCATTATCTAGGTGAAGAATGATGCTGATTATTTTAGTTGCCTCTCCTGCAATTGTGGGGTAGAACAGAGGGTCTCAGTGAGGTAAGCAGCAGGTTTTTTACTGTGATGCTGAGGATTTTTTTTAAAATTAAGTTTAATTTGGAAAGGTATATAGACACATAGCTCTTCTTCAACAGAAACCAGAAATCAATTTGAGATACAGACCTCTTTTTAACCTCTGCTCTTACTTCATTAAATCAAAAAGTTTTACAGTACTGAATCATATAAGACTTTAAAAAGTCTAAAGGCTTAAACAATTAGTGTTGGGTTAAACAACAGATTTTATACAAAATTCAAGAAGAACTTATTAATAAAACATCTGAAGGGGGAAATAATATATTCATTGAGCATGAGCTTTCTGAAGGAACATGCACCATCTTCAAATTTTAATTCTCAATAAATTTAAACTTCAATTGTGAACTTCTATATAAAATATTATTCCTAAATTCACCTTCCCAATAAAGTTGTTTACCACTTAACAGAGTCTTGTCATGTTATGTTTTAAATTAATAATTGCTGTTATTGACTCTAAGTAGAAATGCAACCTGTAAAGTATTAAAAAAAAAACTACTCATAGTTTTAGTTTGCTCTTAAAACTACAAGTATTTTAAATTATATTTCTTATTTCAAAATATTTTTCCTTAATTTCACTATTAGGCAGAGTTCATGATATTATTACATCTTTAAATAATTTATAACTTTTATAAAAGAATAACAATGTTAACTCTTCTTTGAATGCAGATTTTCTGGTTTTAGATGTAAAATTTTATTTTTATTTTTGCTGAATATGTTTATTTTTATTATTTCTTTTCACATGTCTGGATCTGCTGGATTATAGACTTACAATTTAAGTTAGCATCTTAGAAACCCAGGAACTTTCATACAACAAACTCATTAAAATATATTTCAGAATCTGACTCAGATAACAACATAAAATATCCACTTTTATCATTTAAAAAATGACCAGCATATTTCATTTTAAAAGGATAGTAAAAGTTTCTTGATCAAAAACTTCTTAGAGGTTTTTTACCACATGGATTTACTGCAAACTTGCTGTATCTGCCAGGCCAGTAAACCTACCAGCCCCTTTAGTCAATATCTCACATTGAGATGCCATGTTTTAAGAATCTTCCTGATCAGGTAATATTATAGAATATATTCTTTTCTAACCCTATAGACATACCTTTCAAGGGCACATTTATAAGAGCTGGAAGGACTGAGGAAAAATAAAACCCATACTGTTTTTTAGAGTTTTAAAATATTCTTTATTGGAATTTCAATAATTCATTTAGCAGAGTATGCAAAAATTTTTATAGAAATCTTTTCTTAATTTTACACTTTTGCCATATGTTGAAAATCATATTTAATATGGTCTTATATCTTCTAGACTGAAAGACAGAATATGTTATACTTTGTCAGTGATAACTTGGGTAAGAGTTTAAAGAGCATTGTAACTAAATCAGAACTCAGTTTTCACCTATTCCATATAGGAGAAGTAAACAAAGTCCTGAAAGCTTTTCCTAATTCTGATTTCTATAGTGCTAGACCAGGATCCCTGCAACACTCTGAACAGTGAATCATACTGTAACAGTCATAATAGCAACACTAGTAACAATCATAAGTGAACTGTAAAATGTGCTGTACATACTAACTCAACTGTTAGAATTAACCTGTGCAATTCCAGAAATTTCACCTTAACTAACTTCTTAAAAAGAGTATAAGAAACAACAAAAATGCTAAGGAAGGCCACCACCAGAAACAAAATGCAAACATCCTAAAAGTTTATAAATTTATGTACTTTCACAAGTTAGTCTGCATTTATTTTTGCTAGACATGTTTAGTATAGTAACCTAGCCTTCTTAACTAAATTGAAATTAATATCAATTGTTCCAACAGTTGTGCTAAATTTCTTTGCACCCAGTATGCAAAGTCCTTATTCATACATGTACCTTTCTCTCTCATTTAGATAAAGCTGGGACTTAATACAGCTGAAAAATGTCTTTCCACTGGTAAGACAAGTTATATATATTGTCTCTTAACATGAAATGAAACATATTTTTTAAAAAGTTAATATATATTTAGAATTATATTATGATTTGATAATTTATCTGTGGAACAAATATAAAAGCGGTGAAAAGTTGTTTTTTTGGAAACCAGGATTTAAACAAGTGAAAAAGACAGTAAGAAGTTTCTCTGGCTCCTTTTTACGTCTTATCCTAAATGAAAAGGGTATTTTAAGGAATTCTAAATAAAGAGAGAAACACTTAAAAACAACATTATCAAATTTAAATAAATTTGTTATTCTTGAAGAAACAACATGCAAATGATTTCGCAGGACAAGCTCCTTGAATTGACCTGGTGTTCCTTAGAAAATTTCAGAAAAAATTCTTGCTTTACAACTGAAAGCTTTTGTAATATGGAGTGAAAAAGCAAGGAAGAAGTAAGTAACCTGCCTTATTTTCAGCTTTAAAGATATGACAAGGAAAATAAAAATTATTTATAATGACATTTAATAAGAACACAGATGAGGTTTTCTAGGAAAATCTCTTCTATCCTATACTTTGACAACGATCACAAAACTCCAACAAACCTTCTGACACCTCCTTATACCTACAAAGCCAAATATTTGCAAACAGTTTCTATATCACAATGTATCAACTGTAACCATCCAACAAATTGGCTGTTTTAATTTCCCTAATTTTAATGCTAAAAGAAAGAATACAAAATCTTAAACTGATTAATGAATTTGAGTTAATAAACAGTTTTTCTAAAATGAATCTTTTTCCAATAGCCAAGTAAACACTTATCTTGAAGTAAGAAAGCTACACTTGAAAGAGCTCTGTGAAAGAATATATGCTTAATTTAAAATCAATTGTTCAAAGAACATGTGCCTAAGAGCAGTTGTAATTTTTTGATGACCAAACTAATTGAAACAGAAACAGGTATAACTAAAGGCCATTATCTGCATCTCTACTGATAATTATAAGCATGTTCCAAAGTTTTAAAGAAACTCCACAATTTAGTCTGTCTCATGAAAAGTATGGCCTTAACATGAAAAAATCAGATCCAGCCTGAAAAACCTGACCACAGATTAGGAAACAGGGGTATATAAGATCCCTCAACCTGACCACAGATAAATCTCAAAAATGTTGTCAAATTATTGTTTTTCTAAAAGTGTAAAAACTCGACTTTTACTATGAAGATCCATAAATGCTTTGTTATTAAGAGATTCCATCTTTAGGTTTGTTAAATTTTGTCTTCAGATATTCAGAGGAATGTCAATACTAAAAATTAATAAATAGCTGAGATTAAAATTATATTCATACATCTTAAGGGAGAAGCACATAAAGTGAATTAATTTCCCTGTTTGATAAAAACAATTATCATCTCTTCAAATGAGGGAGAAAAAGAGAATCCGTCAAAACTGCCAGTTCTCTATTTAATATTTAAGTCATTATGCTATTCTTACCTATTTCACCTGTGAAACCCCTTCTCATCTTGTTCTGCTATGTCCACGCCACTCTTCTCTTGTACTTCCTCCGTGAATATAATATTAAATCCTCTCTTTTAAAATTAAAAATATTTAATATTAAAAATCATGGTCTCTAATTTATTTCTAGAGCTCTTAGAATTGCTAAACAGGACCCCATTTTTTTTCATTAGAATGTGACTTGAGCATAAAGGCAATCTACCTCAACCATTATTCAAGTTTTTCAAGTAGCTTAAAAAAAAACTACTGAGGGGCAGTGTTTAACTTTAATCTATCTTTTCACCTCCTGGATTGCCATGTAAGGCATATTAATAGCAACTCTTCATTGGTTCTTATCTCTAGACCAACTATTCCAAGGAAGAACAGAAATGTTACTTTTAATGGCCTCCTAGAAAAACAATTTTGTGCTACATGTAGGAGTTTTTTCCATAGGCAATACACTTGAATTCATCTGCATGCCAGTTCAATCTTCCCTTCATCTGTTTGCTACTTACTAGACATTTATGTAAACATAACTGAAATTCACAGAAGGAATGCTACAATAATATATTATAAAACTAATAACTTAATTTGTTATAGGAGATATAGGATATCTGTTTAAATCTGTTAGAAATGCTAACAATATCCATTTTTAATGGAAAAGAAAAAATTACCTGCAAATTTGGTTTAAAATTCATATTCAAGCCTCCCTCATTTATTTAAGAATATAAACCCTCAAGATTATGGTTTTACTTGTCCTCCTCCTGACTTGTGTAATAAGAATATACTGAAATGACAGTTGTTAAGAAATTAATATTTTTTAGGTTTTAGGGCATTAATAAAAGAATAGGAACTTCTCAGATCTGAGTGTGTGTTTGTGCTTGAATATATATTCTTGCCTGGAGAATCCCATGGACAGAGAAGCCTAGTGAGCCACAGTCCGTGGGGTTGCAAAGAGTCGGACACGACTCAGCGACTAACGAACAAACGATACAATATATATGTATTTATATGTGTGTGTGTGTAATTTTTATATGTCGTAGTCTATAATTTTTAAATTCTTGGATTCATTCCCTATATTCACATGTTGAGAACTTACGTATCTTATAGCCTTGGATCATTTTTAAAACAAAACAATCCAGAAAAGTTCAAAAGTAATATTTTCTTTTACCACAAGAGGGGGCTAGAGAATTCTAATCTCTTCTAAGGTCTATAAAACCCTTTTAACTGCTACTTTATAGACATTCAATTACAACAGGCCATAATACATTAAGGCATTAAAATACACATATATCCCAACATATGCCAAAGCAAGAACTACACTAGCGTGCCTACCAGATGATCACCAACACCAACATCAAATAAACACTTAGGCGTCTTCAAGAGGTTTATATGAGATTTTACACTTTAGTCAGCTCTTTTGGTTAGGTGAACCCTTTGGAATGGAAATATCAAGGAATGTGATAAAATGCCCAAGAAGTGGAGAATATGACAGGAGAAGAGTGAACTAAGGATTAAGAGAACTGAAATTTATGTAGTTTGGAAAAGTGAAGACTCTAGGGATGAATGTTCACAGTCTTTAAATACCTTCTAAAGGTAACAATATAAATGAATTAGGGGAATTATCCAGTCTCAGAAGATGGTATAGAAGAGAGCAATGGCCTGAAACTAAGGAAGGAAAAGTTTAGGTTAGACATGAAGAATAAATGAGTAATAATAGTTGGGCGGGAAATATGTCCTGCAGAGGAAGGATACAGAGCATAATGGCTATATTTGATAATTAATTAAATGAGATATTAGTAAGAATGATGTGAATTCATTAGAAGGGCTAGATTAGATAACTCAAGTGATTTTTTTTTTCCCCTAAGCTGTGACAATCTCTAGGCCCAACTACGTACTTGGATATTCATAAATGTCTTTCAATGATGATAATGGTCATTTGTAGAAAGGAGTGCTCATGATCCCAGTTAACCCTATGTTTTTTTGATTAAAACAAAATCTGGAGTATTATTATGAAATAACATAATTACAAAATTAACCATTAAAATGATGCTTATCTCATAGAGAATTCCATTAAAATAAACTATACCATATAAGCTATGGTATAAGCTATAGCTAATAAACTATACCATATAAGCTATACCCTAACAGCTCATAGAAATGGGTCCACAAATAATTGGCTAAAGGTTTCTATAAGTGAAAATTTTCCATGAAGGAACAACTCCCCTATAAATCCCAGTTTTACAAGCCAGAGAAACCACTTTGTATAATCTTTCCCTCTAGACTAATGTATCTGGGTTTAAGCTACTTAGGGCCTAACATAAAAAAACCTGTCACTCAAAGTCAGAAAGGCAGTGTAGAGCATAAGTGTAATTATAGTTTATGAATTCAACAATCTTCCCATAGTAGACAATAATATTCTAGATTAACATGTTTCAGCATTGTTTTAAACAGCATTACTAACATTTACTTTTTACTCGAAAAGCCAGAGTTCTATGACAAAGCAAAAGAATTTATGGCTAGAAGAACAAAGATCACCAAAGCATGAAGAAATCACTCTACATATACACTTACATATATATACAACAAAAATACATAAAGCATAATATATATTAAGTATAAATATAAATTTATGCCTATATAAATTAAGCATATGTATCTACATACTTGGCCTGAAAGTTTTATGCTTAAACAAAATTCTTTCACATTTAAGTGAATATTAAACTTTGAGATAAAAATGGTCAATGGCTTTGCAGCTTGAAGAAAAATGGTCTGCCTTTGACTCAGTTTTATATATTATATATATACATATATCAGATAACTATATTACATTAGCAACCAAAACACTGTATATCATTTTGCCACCACTGTAATGACCACACTAACAACTTCAATAATCACATACTAGGACTTTCATACTACCACTACACTCATTGACTCGTTTAGAATTTGGAGAGAAACAAAAAATATTTGAGGCAATATAAAAAAGCTTAATCTCATCAGCCAAATCACTCACTTAAAAATCAACTATTTACATTTAAAAATGGCCACTGTTACTTCAATACTAATTATAGTAGAAGCTCAATAAATGTTGTCCTTTCAAAGAATGGGCTTTTGCTCATATTGCTAGTGTGGAAAAAACTTCTAAAATCACGTTGGCTACAGCAAAGGCCAAATCTTATCCTGACTTTCTTTCAAACTACTCCAACCAACTGGTTTTTTTTTTTTTTTCCTGAAAACTCAGTCCTTCAAAATCAGCACTTGATTATGTACCATATACCTTATTGTGGGGGTGTTCAGTCTTCTCTCTTCAACTAGATTATTTACTTACTAACCAAAGGAATTGCACCTTATTTCTTTTTGTATCCTCCACTCATCCTCTAAATTCATAACTGAATAAGAGCATTCAATATAGGAATTCAATAACTAACTCTTCATTGGCAGTCTATTAAAATCTATAACATGGACAAAAAGGCCAAAAAAGATAATGAATTAGTTCTCTGTGAAGTCAATTCAGAAACTAATTGTATGCTATTCACAATTGTAATTGTCCGAATTTATGGAGCCCTTTGAAATTCTTTATAAAATATTGCTTCCAAATCATTCTGGGAAGATAACATACATAGGCCAGAGAGACACACATGTCTGAAGAACGTGACTAAAACTTCTGAAAAATAGCTTAATGCCCATGGCCAGGCAAAACTATCTGGGCCCGCACTGAAAAGCATGTTGAGATCAGGCAGGTGAGGAGAGTACACAGTATGGGTCAGGGGAGGCTGTGCCCAGGTCTTGATTTTCTTACTGATTCTGTCTTGTTGACCATAGGACCAGGCACTTGACCTTTTTTAAAATGTAGTTTCCATTTTGGTAAAACAGAGATTAGATTGGCTGATTACCAAGTCTCTTCCATGTCTAAACTGCCATGGTTTTAATGTTAAAATGTGGGTTAAGTTTGCAAGGAGTTTTTCCTAGTGAAAGAAGCATTATGGAAGCTATCCAACAATCAACACATGCGAGAGTGCTTTACTAAAGCACTGGACAGAAGGTTAGAGTTTAAATACGCACCAACAGCCCAAACATGCTTGGCTGAAGAATGAAAAATGAGTAGTTCATAGACAGATAATTGTTATTGTTTTTTTTATTCTTCACAAAACATGTATAATCCTTGGTAATCATTTGTTTAAGTTATATAAATTACTGTCAACTTTGAAGCCCAGTTTGTCATCTTCATCTGTGATTTATACCAGACTATATAAACGACATGATGTCTTAGATCTAATAAGACATTTATCTTCATGAAGGAGGCCACTGCAATCCTGAGTGACAGCTTACTTACCCTTATCACAGTTAACTCAACACTGAGTCCTTAATTTCTCCCAATGATCTGAAATCTGATGGACTCACCTGAAGCCAACAGAGACTTGTTCAGAAATCTACCATGCTCATGAAAGTAGGTGTTTTACAGTAGGAATTTATTCTTTGACTCTCAAAACACAGACATAGAAACCAGTTTTGTGCTCTTTCACAGTGTACACTCTAAATACACAGACATAACTTCTGTTAGGTTTGACAGGAGTCATATGCCTTATTAAAGAAAAATATACCCGCAAGCAATAAAGATAAAAGCAAATAACTGAAGAATAAAAATGAAATGAGATAAATGCTTGTTTGAATGTATGTATGTTTATTTATATAATCATATATGGAGAGGGACTATTTGAGTCACTTCTATTATCATCATATAATAGAACAAGAAGGTACTAACAACCCTAAATATGTTCATATAGTTTATGTAATTTAAGAAAAATACACACGAAGAATGTAATGTGCTTGACCCCATCAGTGAGAAGGAAGCAAATGGCTTGCTGTTTTTAGGCCATTAACTCTTTCAACCTACTAGGGTACCAATGACTGAACTTGCAATAGCTTTCTAACATTCCAAGTAAAGCAGCCATAAAACACACACATTTGAAAGCTGTCAGCAGTATTCAGCCTAAGGTTTACCTGATCAGAGGGGTCACTTACCACTAGTCACTGCACCATTAATTCACACAATCCATAAGTATGTGCAGTTTATTTATTATGTGAAACAATATAATTTATATAGTAAAATCAGGCCTTACACACAACTCATAGCAATGAGGTCTCAAACTGGCTTGTGAACAAACATTTTTTTATCTTCACTGAATATAAAATCTATCAGGGGTGCTATGAGTAGACTTGCTATGGTTTTTCCAGTAGTCATGTGTGGAATGTGAGAGGTGGACCATAAAGCAGGCTGAGCACTGAAGAACTGATGTTTTCAAATTATGGTACTGGTGAAGACTCTTGAGAGTCCCTTGGACAGCAAGGAGATCAAACTAGTCAATTCTAAAGGAAATCAACCCTGAATATTCATTGGAAGGACTGACACTGAAGCTAAGGCTCCAATACTTTGGCCACCTGATGCGAAAGACCCTGATGCTGGGAAAGATGGAGGGCAGGAGGAGAAGTGGGCAAGAGAGGATGAGATGGTTGGATGGCAACACCAATTCAATGGACATGAGTTTGAGCAAACCTGAGGAGATAGTGAAGGACAGGGAAGCCTGGCGTTTTGCAGTCCATGGTGTCTCAAAGCGTTGGACACGACTGACTGACTGAACAACAACAAATCCTCCAGTTATCATTACAAAACATTAAAAACTGTTTTTAAGAAGTGCTAAAAATGAAGCCATAAAAACTGATTCTCTTTATTTTAAAAATATTCTGTTTTTTAATATATCTTTCAGAAAAGGCATGGAGTTGAAAATGGCCACTGGTACATTAACAAGTCTACAATTTCTTTTAAATCAAGTAGCATATAAATTGGTCTGTAAAGGCTCTTCACTTAATCAGTTTTACTCTTCTCCAATGATGGTTACAGGTTTTTACTTTTCCAATTCTATTTTTCATTTTGCTGGAAAACAAGAATGCTTTATAACCTTTAACATCCAGATGTAAAAATAAGTTCGAAAAACATTCTTCCTCATTTCTTCCCAGATATATCTAACCAATACCATTTATTACCTTTTCCTTAATTAGAAGGTAATAATACATGATACATAATATTAATATATTATTATAGATTTCTGGTTTCTTCACTTAAAATCATTTTATTTAAAAAATTTTCTTCTAGAAGGAGTCACTGTAACCTTCTATAGAACTCTTTCCCTAACCCATCTTTAAAAAATTTATATATGTGTTGTTTAGTCGCTAAGTCATTTCTGGTTCTTGCAACCCCATGGACTGCAGCCTGCCAGGCTCCTCTGTCAATGAGATTTCCCAGGCAAGAATACTGGAGTGGGTTGCCATTTCCTTCTGCAAAAGATCTTCCCCACGCAAGGACTGAACCAGCATCTCCTGCCTTTGCAGGCAGATTCTTTACCCCTGAGCCACCTGGGAAGTCCCATATATACACGGGGGTTCTTCGTAATTATATATCCATTGTATATTTTGGACAATGAGAGCAATCAGATTTTGAGCTTCATAGTTGGCTGGCTTTTGTATAGTTACCGTATTGAATGCTTCATACTAAAAAATTTTTCCTTCAATATAGTAGAAACTATGTCTTCCTAAATCTATAAATCTAAGTTTTATTACTTGTTAGCAAGTTTTCATTCCTGATTATGGGGTTACGCTCTTGTTTGTAGGTACCTCTCCATAGGCTATAGCCTGACATTCTCAGACTGAGGGCAATTTACAAAGGAAGAGGAGAAGGAATTGTGATTAGGTAGCAACATGCTCTCATTTTTATGCATGGTTTAGCATGTAACCTTGGTTTTCATTTTATGCTGTGCACCTGGTCAGGTTTCTATATTCTTCTAGATCTCTTTGTAGTTTTCACAAAAGCATGACCCAAACACGACACGCACCATGGTTATTGCTTCTCATCACTGAAGTAATGGCCAAATGGGTCAGACTGTGTCCTTGCATAGTTGTACGTTTAGGATATTGATCTGGCTAGAGCTGGAAAGCAACCAAGCTAAAAAATTTTAGGACTGATCTTTCATTTTTCTAATAAAGATAAAAATTCCAAGTGTTTAAAATAATGTTACTATAAACAAAAAATTTTTTAAATCTTTTGTTGCTAATGGATCACTGTAGCTATCTCATCAGCAAATGAAGACACTGCCCATTTGTCAACATATTAATAGTCTGTTTTCCCAATGAGATAGTCAGCTCCATGAGGGCAAGGACCGTGTTTGACTTTTTACTGCCTTATAGCTTTGCACAGCATTGCCTTATAATCTCTAAATAAGTATTTGTTAAAATAATGAATAAATAACATATCAAATGTTACTGTTCTCTATAATGGTGTAGTCTAGTAAAATAGGATATAAAGCTTACTTAAAATTTTAACATCTTTATAAGCGTCTCTTTAATTTCACAAGAAATATACGTATCTTTATTTTTCAGGGGAAGGAAACAAACATTTATTGTGCCCATTATCCATCAGGCACTAGGCACTTTGCTAGATTCAATACTTTGTAGAAACATATCTTATCATCCTGCATATAAACAAGTCTGCTCTTACCTCTACTATTAACAGTGACACTTTGGGAATTCTTTCAACTTTAATGTGCTTTGGGATTTTCCAGGTAATAGGTTTACCTCTCTCAACACTAATCACTTTCTTTAATTTCAACTATTTTTAATGAAAACATTTTAAATATACTATTTCCACGTAGAGGTCTTTCTGGCTTACTTATTGTGTTCTCAGTTGTGTTTGGGAAAGCTGGAAATACTAAGTAAGTGACCTATGGATTAATGAGGTACTATTGTTCTAATTCTGTCAAGCATTAGATTGATCAAAAACAAACAAAACAAATTTTTTGTTTTGCACCGTTAATTTTGTATAATTATTAATCAGCTACCAATGTAATTATTAAGCTTTCAATCCAAATGATGTTTTTAGTATAAAAGCTTAGGTATTACTAATTGAGCTAGGATACAAAGCTCAAACAAAATAAACTGCTTTTGTGTGACTGAATCTATAGTTCTGTTTGGTGGTTATCAATTCAACAAAAATAAGAAAATACGAAATCACCAAAATGGCTAAATGAAATAAGAATTAATGACAAATTAAAAGGAGAAGGGAATGCAGGGATTATGAACACTTGGAAAATGCCAAAGTCAGAGAGAAATTTGGAAGAAAAATAAATACTAAGATCACAGACTAATAAAGAAAAATAAAGAATAATTTACCAACTTTACTCCCAATCCCTAAGTGAATAATAAGCTTCCAATTTAATATTCAGTTTAGTAGCATTTCGACATCCCCCCAGCACACACACACTGCAAAGGCACAAGAGAGACTTTGATAAGATAACCATGTGCATCAATGATGATCAAACCTTCTGTTCAAGTGGCCAAATGCCAGAAGAGGCACAGTGAACTCCCACCCCTGGGATATCTGAGCCTGAGCCAGAAACTGGCAGCCACCATGCCAAAATTTTTATATTCATGTATCTTAAAAATTCATATACATGCCACTATATTATATACCAATGTGTTTCTAATATAATGTTTATAAGGGTTGAATTATTTAACTCTTCCCATTCCCAAATCTTCAAATAAAATGGATGTTCCAGGAAGATCTGCATTATGGTTCTTGTGATTTTCCCTTCCCCTTAGACAACACCAATATGGTCAGAGGGATGTGAGTATGGGTAAAAATGATATCCTATTATAATATGATAAGCTCAAGAGTCTCAAATAATCCTCAATAAATCAATAATTCAGTGATCATTAAACAAAAGCTCTAATTCTCATGAACTTCACTGAAGCTAAAAAATATGAAAGAAGGTTAAACTGGGCCCTGCAATCTTAAAAACGTCTCTTAGCTTTTCAGCTACAGTTCTTATAGAAAGATCAATAATGATGTCTTCCTGCTCCAATATGGAATTAGTGTTTCCCTAAGTACATTAACTTGAGAACTATTGAATTATCTAGGAGGATAGCACCACAATGAAACAAATAGTTGTTCTTTGCAAACGAGTGATTACCAATACAGAGAACCTTCTGAAGGCTGCTGGATTGAAAATGACCAAAGGCAAAGACCCCAGGACAAAAAGTATAAAAGTATGGTCACCCTAAAGACAGAAAGATGACACTCACCCTCATCCTGATAATCTGGCAAAAAAGGTGCATCTGATGTAAAAGAAGGGCCATGAGTTCCACTGTGATTATCATCGGAGCTGTCTTGTCCAAGGTAATTTTCAGGTTGGTCTCCCCCTGAGGGACAAAAAAGAAAGGAAAAAAGGTCATACTTCTGACATCTTAATAAATGTCATTGTAGATTCCTTCCAAAGGCCAGTGTTAGTCACTCAGTCGTGTCTGACTCTTTGTGACTGACTCTCCATGGTCTGTCCATGAAATTCCCCAGGCAAGAATACTGGAGTGGGTTGCCATTCCCTTCTCCAGGGGATTTTCCCAACCCAGGGACTGAACCTGGGTCTCCTGCATTGCAGGTAGATTCTTTTCCATCTGAGCTACCAGGGAAGCCCAGATTCCTTCGGTGTTTACCAAATATATATACCCATTAACGTAAGAGAAACACATAAATAATTTATAGAACCAACCTACCTGGATGGGAAATTTTCCATTCAACTAACTAGAACTGAGAAACTGTTAAAGTGAGGAGACCTTTTGCCACCAGAAATTTCCCCATCACACTTAAAATGAAAACATAGTTATAAAAATATCCCATTAATTACAACTTTTACCCTGAATGCCTCTATTTCCAAATGAAATAGAATAAATTACACAAAGAGTTAAACTTCTATACATAATACAGTGTAGCAAGGTCAAGCGGAGAAGTGGGGGAGCCTGGTGGGCTGCCGTCTATGGGGTCGCACAGAGTTGGACATGACTGAAGGGACTTAGCAGCAGCAGCAAGGTCAAGATTCTTTCCTTTGCTAAAAAATAAGACAAGTAAAATTTGGAGAGAATCTGGACTATTCCAATTTAAATCACTACTTGTTTTACAATTTTAAGGAAGTTCTCTTTATAATTCTGGTTTACAGCCTATGCAACCAACCTCTTAGGAATTCTAAAAACCCTAAGAAGGTAATATTTGTTCTGCAAAATTGCTTTGATGAAAGGTAATGTATATACAATTCTGAATAAGGCAATTAAAATAATGCTAATCTCTTTTGGGCGTTTTTGACACACTAGTGGATTATATTTTGTAGAAGTGGCCCATGCTATTACAACACTTTAAAAGGTTTAGAAAGAAGATGTTAGCTCATTCAGAAACCAGAAGAAAAGGCTCTGCACTGCAAATGGCTTTCCTCAAAATCCCCCAAACAGAGGTACAGTCTGCTGATAAAAAGATACCAACAGCTGCTCAGTTCATTTCACAAACATGAAAAGAGGATTTTCAACTGAATTTAATATTATCTCAAATACTAATTTCCAAAGGAAATCACCAATGCTAATCTCAGCAAACACTGTAGAGTTTTGGCCCTGGATTTCAACTAGGGAGCAGTGAAACCGAACAACCTACATAGAATCTGTATTGCCTCACTTTAAAGGTTTATTTCCTACAATTAAACTAGAAGGATAGGGAGGATATAAAATGATTAAAAGTGGAAAGCTGTAGCCTTCTCTTTCCATAAATTAGATGATCATATCTAGATTCCTCTGCAGACGCTCAATGATAGGTAGATGTCCATAACTGAGTTGAACACCTGCAGATACAGGACTTTAAAAATAAACTGTGAAGTTTGTTGTGGAGAATAAAAGTAAAATTAAAACAAACAAACCCTTCACACAACAGTCACTGGCTAGAGTGGGAAGAAATGCTGTGTTTTACTAGGTTACTTGATCAAGATACAAAGCTTATAGTTCTGCTAAAGTACTACTGAGAAATTTCTATTATAAGCAGAAAAATTCTCAAATACTGAACTGAGGGCTAAAATTCTCAAATTTTACATCACTGCAAATCCACTGAAATGATATTATCAAGGCAATCTAAATGTACAGCCTGGCAGGCAACCTGAAAGTGAGCTGTGAGGTTAAAGGAATTTAAAAATTTTGAGTCAAACAAAGATCCAGTTAAAAAGTAGTCATATGGGTTGCCAAGCAAAATTTAACATTTGTAGGACATAATGGGCATTATTTATCAACTGTCACTCCAGACTCAAAGTTTTCTGCTTGCTCCAGAAATCTGACAAATCTACTCTTACATATTCTAGCAGTGTAGGCTTTTTTTAAAAAAGCAAATCAGGAGGGGCTTTGCTTTGCTTTGTTATTTTAAATGAGCTTTTAAGTTTTGGAATAGTTGTGGATTTATTCTAAGTATTGCAAAGATAGTACAAGGAGTTCCTACATACTGTTCAAGCAGTTTCCCCAATGTCAGGTTTTTACATAACTAGCGTATACTTGTCAAAATCAAGAAATTAGCACTGGTACACTGCTATTAACTAAACCACAGACCTTATTCAGATTACACCAGTTTTCCCACTAGTGTCCTTTTCCTGTCACGGGATCCAATTCAGTTATATTTAAAGCTTCCATTTTTAAAGTATTATCCAAAATACCTGCCTGGATTTGGCATGCCTGGAGAATCCCATGGACAGAGAAGCCCAGCTGGCTATAGTTCATGGGGTCGCAAAGAGCTGGACATGACTGAAGTGACTTAGCATGCATGCATGCATTATTAACTTCAGATGGAAAAGTCACTTCCATGTGATTCCTATGGTATCTAAACAGTTACTCACGGTGAGTTTTTAACAGCTACCTCTGTGCTAAATAAAAGACCATGACTCTGTAAAGTATACAACAACAAAGGTATACAACTCAATGCAGGAAAAATAGGGCCTAGGTCAGTACTAAAAATTACTGCAGTGGGGGAAACACTTAAAAATGTGTTTTACATCCAAGTGTAATTAGTTCCTGATGAGGGAAATGTAGCTGTAAGTATTTTCAGTGTCATATCAAGTGGCCCAGTTCCCCTGGACACACACAGAAAAAAAGCCAGTGACATATAAATAAACACTCCCATGTAATTAAAATGATTATAATTATTCAAGATGCATGGGTGAAAAATTTTACAGAAGAACTAACAATTACTGTGGTCATTTTGGATTTGTTGAAGTTTAGAACATAATTTTTTCTTAAAACATAATCGCAAGTAATCTCTGGACTTATCTACAGCTCTTCCAATTGCAGTTACAAGTGGCCACAACCACAGTCCAGTGGGATCAGACATAAATGATCACAAACTATAGTGACAGACATTTCCACTCAGGAGCTCTACAATTAGGGCTTAGAACTCCACCTGCTTTGAGTGGCTTTCTCACAAGCAAGATCCCTAGCCACTAGAGACACTCTTTCCCATTGCAACTCACTCA
The DNA here is from genome assembly GCF_001704415.2 of Capra hircus. NCBI lineage: Eukaryota > Metazoa > Chordata > Mammalia > Artiodactyla > Bovidae > Capra > Capra hircus. Next base: position 37,783,412 of record NC_030826.1, on the reverse strand, counting down.
GAATCAATATATTTCTATCCAGATATATATATTCTAACACACAATATCTCCATTAATCACATCCACTACCTTCAGTCCCTTCCTTTTGTATTTCTAAACAAGATCTGGGGGAACTATATTAAGGGTTCACCTGTTATTAGCTGGTAATTTGCTCCTCTAATCCTAAGTGTCATAAGAATTGGGCACCAGAAACGCCCCTTAGTATATTCAGTGGCAGGTTTCCACTGAGTATGGTGCTGAGGGGCCTGTAAGGAGGATGACTTCTCTATTGTTCTTTCCTTCGAGTCAAACTCAATTTCATTCATGCTCCATAGAGTGATAAGTTGGGAATTTCTGAGGGTTGGAGCAGGAAGATAAAGCAGCTTTGTGTCAGGTGTAAGGTAATTATTTGCTAGGGTTTCTGTGCTATTTGTTTTTATTCCCTGTGTTTTCATTAACAGCTAATGAGTTTTCTCCCTTAATTCTGAAACAATAGCTTGGCCACTTGAAGTTGGCTTTTTCTGCCATGAATTCAACCAGCTGTTGCTGCTCCATAAACTTTATGGAGAAGTGAATTAAACTGCTAAAAACTTTCATTTCCTAATTCAATTCCAAATAAAACAGGGGGGAAAATGAGCCATGATGATGCTCCCCTTGTAACTATTTTGACTCACAGCAAATCCATCTGATTCTGAACTTGCAGGTACTGTTTGCAGAAAAAACAAACCATAATGATGATTTTACCAAGAAATGAGAGAAAAATTTAAAAAGACAGAAAAAATTGAAAAGCATAAAACATAAGCATAAAAACGTAATAATAAATACAACATATAAATATGTTTGTTTATTCAATATGTAAAGGCTCAATGTGTTTTTTTTCATGTTACTATGAAGTCATTAACTTTTACTTTTCTCCTAATTAATTATGAGCTGTATTATAAAAACTTTATGCACATCTGCAACCAACTATATGGCACGGTTGAAAATTTTCTAGGGTTTGCTATTACTTCACCAAGTATCTTTGGATAATATAAGGAAAATGAAATTAATGTAAAGTTGTCTGCATTGTTTTTGCTTTCCTTGTTGACATTGAAAGGGAATATACAACTTCTGACTCTATTTAATACTTAAGAACCTGCGAGACACACAGCTCCTTCTTTAAATTAATAAATCTTGAATAAAATGTCATAAATAAAGGGGTCTCTGATCCAATCCAGTTAGTTTTCATGCTTGATAGCGTTAATATTGCCAGATTTTCATGGACCAATTTCCTAGTAATGCAATTCCCAAAGCTGAACTAAGGTAAGATTAGTAAAACTTTAGTTTATTATTCCTTATTTATAACCATTCGCCTAAATTATTAAATATAATACCAACTAAAGAAATATATTGAGTACATACGTGTCCATATATATGTGAAATGTTATTGACATGTAAACATATTCTGGAGAACATTTGTAACACCAAATCTAAAGTTCTGTCAACACTTCCATTATAAATTAGATACCATTTTGCACATACTCATGCGTTAGAAAATGTATGGTGTTTCCCACAGAGCATCTTAGAGGCTTCACCTATTTCTAAATATCCATTTCGATTTGCATGGTTAGTTCTTGTGATTAATCCATGTATAGTGAAGGTCTCAAATTCTTCTCTGTTCTATACAGCCTGACTTCCTGCCCATCTTTTTTTTTTCCTTTTGGCCTCCTGCATCTAGCCATAACTCAATGTATAAATATTCTTTTTTCTCCCAAGGCCCTGGAAGTGAGTATAATAGTACTGAATGTCATTAAGTCTACAGAACAAATGATGGCCCAGGTAAAGAAAGTTTTCATTTATCATTCTTTTAAAAAGTTGCTCCAACTAGATCTTGAATGTGCAAGAAATAAATTGAGCCTACGACTAAGTTTTTTAGCTTGGAATACTGTTTATACTAATTGTATAAATCATGCAAAGAATCACAGACTTCTTAAGAACCTTTAGGGATCTCATTTGTAAAGAGAGCATGGTTTAAATGATAAGAAATGGAATCAAATGGGTTGGATGCTTATAGCAGAATCACTCCAACAACCAAAAGGGCAGCATGGTTTAATAATACTTCCAGAATGAACTACATCTGTCAGGGGTGAGTTGGACAGGAAAATGCCCAGGGGAGCCAATGGAAAAGTTTCTTTTTTTCTCCTTCCTTTAAAAAAAAAAAAAAAACCTTCATGATGCAGTTTTTCATTTTGACCAGTAGGGTGAGCTGCAGTGTGTAGCATCATCCTAGTTCTTCAAAAAAGAAAAAAAAGGTAGCCACTGTGTGAACAGTCTGCTCTTTCCTTCCTTCCCTTGCCTCACACCGCAAATGCTGAGATTTTTAACCCTTCTTAGGTTTCACATAAAGATATAACTCCTGGACATTAACAAACTGGAAGACTGACAGCAAAATATGGACCAGATAATTGTATATGTGACAATGCACACTTCATAAAGCAAATTACAGCCTGTCAGCAATCATTCTGGCTTTACGCTAACACATTCCACCCACCACTGTTATTGCTCAACTGCTACTAAGGTGGGACCTGCTGAGTCTGAATGTTTTCAATAGGAATGAGATTTTGACAGAATTCAGAACATGTAAATCTAGGTATTTGGTAGTATGTAGTAAATATACTATAAAATGAATGCATTTATTATTTGGCAGCCAGGCAATCATAACTGAAATTATTGGTTCATTGTTCTATTTTTCACTGTATTCTCGGCATTTAAGTCTTACTATGAAGCTATTCAACTGAATTTTCAACATGTTTTGACTTATAGGAGAAAGCAGTTCTAGTAACAATAAAAATATAATAGCTAACTGAACTCTTACTGGTTACAGGCTCTGGGTCAAGACCCTTTAGGTACTATCTCATTTAATCTACAAAATAATCCTGTAACCCAAAGTTATAGATAAAGAAATTGAGATCCAGAGATTAAACAATTTACCCAAAGTCATACAGGTGACTCATAAGTGGCTCTGACTCTGCCTTGTCTGATTATAAGATCTTGTTCTATTTCACTGAGCTGTACAGTCTCCAAATATGCATGCTTTGTAAATTACAATTATTACTCAAAGGCAAAGCATACTGAATGACTTGAATTTATAGCATGTGCCATTAATCAGTATATTTTTTTACTTCAGTAAGGTAAATCTATAAAATCAAAAGTATAATTTATTATAAGTAGTGGGAATACTAGTAGCCATATTATGCATGAAACTAACAAAGTCAAATGCGGTCAATTATTTGGTCAAGAAGGAGGTGGTCCAATTCATAGGTTCAAAGGTACCTATTATAGTATTGTTGCAATGATTTTTTTTAGAAATACCACTTTTTAGCATGAAGCTCATGCTTACAAAAAAATACAACATTCTGGGTTTAGTCAGATCAATTATGTTGAATTTTTTTCTAGTGATGTCTGTGTGATTTTGTTTGATCCTGGATGTTTTGATGCTGCTTCAGAAAAAGTGAGGCAACATGTTCCATACCCAAATACAGCTTTGACCTGGCCTAGCTATAGAATACATTTCCTTTCTGACACCACCATACTTGAGTCTCATAGTAGGAAAACGCCTCAAAAATATGCCGTTGACTCTGAATGCAGCAATTTTATTACTATTTGATTTATCTTGCTCTCTTTCCCTCTTTTCCTTTCTCTCAAATAATAAACTGAGCGGACCTCAGCACCTAGTCCCTGTCCTGACGCATCCTAGGATCTTATCATGTCCCAGTCAGCTTATATTACTTCTTGAGGGAAACTATAAGCCCACTTGGATTTCAATATCTTCTGCTGAAGAAGAATGGGACTACATTGTCTACAGGCAGATATAAGAAAATCTCACAAAAGACAAAGAAGTAAAAATAGAATAACGTATAATAAAGAATGTACTATGGGTAAGATGAGCAGGCCTGAAAACGTGAAACGTCTTTTAACATACGGAAGAAAAAGTGAGTTTTCTTTGTGAGTAACATAGACCTCCAATACCACTAAAGCTGGAATGGCAAAAAGTGACAAAATTCAGCCTCCTTTTGCCCCTCTGCCTAATAGGAGCTCCTGCCCATACATGGAAACAACGCGTAGAACAGCAACATCAGCAACCAAAGCCTCCTACCGTCAACAATTCTGTTCAATGTTTGATCTTTTTTGGAACAGAAGTTTCACATGGAAAAGTATCTCCTTATATTTAAATTTTATTTTTCCATCGTTATTGGGGTACCACTAAAAAGGAAAGTGCCCTAATCTTAAGAAAAGTGGTATCACTTTTTAAGTTTAGGAAAATGCTTTTTAGAGATGAACTGTGATCAAGAACTTTCTAAACTGGCAAGTGTGTGTTAAGTGCATGTCAGCTGACAGGGATAGACAAGTTCAGAGATTGGTTTTTCCACTCTGCCTCTCAAGTATTAGTACTGACTGGAATCTTTATTTTATACATCATGTAACTCCCGTTGTACATAACTTAACAGTTCCATTTCTGTTTTAATAGGATTTAGCCTGGTAAACAATAACCATTAAATAAGTTTCCAAGAGAAGTATGTGTTGCTGAGAAGCACAGTGAAATGCTATATATAGAACTGGGCTTAACTATCACCTTATTCAGTCTCCAGATATCAAAAAAACTCACTGGCTTTCAAGTCCAAGGGCTTATTCACAGAGAATTTTAAGCAGAAACTCCAAAAATGTTGTATTCAAATTAACCAGGGATTTCTCTCAACACTTTGGGTCCAAACCATGAAAATTCATTAGAGACACAATTCATGAAGTAAATTAATATTTATACCAAAATTCTGTGTTCAGGAACTGTACTCTTTACCTGATTTTCTGTATTGATCCAAGGATAATTCTATCTAAGAAAAAATAGTTTATAAGTTTTTTTCCTCAACAAGTGTCCAGGCTAATCAAATAAAACTAAAGCAGTCATTAATTTATCACTTTATTTTCTTTGCCATCTACATAATGACAAGAATCAGAAGTTCTATGAGCCTTTAATTACCACACATGCAAAAAAGAAAGACTAAGATAGGGTAAAAAGGTATTCTTTATCAATTACCATGGGTAATTGATATGATCCTATTTTATTATTTATTTTAAAGTATACTTTTAAGTGGTAGGTTATAAGCCACACTTATGTAATACTGGTTTCCAAACGTGAAACAAAAGAGAATACTGCTATTTTATATCATCATCAGGATCTCACCTATAAATTCATATGTAAAAATAAACAAGGAAAAAACATGAATGGATATAAACTACCAAATCATGATTCTATTGAAAAAGAGCTACTGTATTAAATCCAGATTTTTGGTGTGCTTCTTTTTCTCCCAAGCTTTGTTGATATATCACTGACATACAATATTGTGTTAGTTTTAGATGTACATCATAGTGATTTAATATGTGTATACATTAAGAAATTTTGGGGGGATTTTCCATAAACTTTTAATGAATTGAAAATATATTAACAGGTAAGACTCCTCCGCCAAGACTGTAAGTTTAGTCAACATCCATCACCTCGCATAGCTACAATTTTGTTCTTATGATGAGAACTTTTGAAATCTACTCTCTTAGCAACCTTCAAATACACAATACAGTATTGTTAACTACAGTGAGCTTTATTAGATAAAAAAGTTAAGTATGCCCAGAGCAAAAATTTCAAACATTACAAGAAGGCGTGTAACGAAAGCTCATCTTTTTTCCCTTCTCATGGTTCTTCTCTCCAGAAGCAATATGTTTTGTGGGAATTCTATGAATTTTCTGTCTAAATATAACAAGTATCTGTGAGAGTAGTAAGTCTTTTTGTTTAAAAAAAACAACAAAGGTAGCATTTGTCTTATTTTGTATCCTGCTTTTCCTCCTAATCATTTATCTTGGAGGTTGCTTCATCTTAGCAGAAATAGACTTACTTCACTTTTAACTAATTTTTAGCCAAAAAATAATTAATGCACATGGTGAAAATTCAAATCGCACCAAAAGATATAAATAACAAAGATTCTCTCTGTACTCACACTGGTACCCGCCTCAGCAGGGGTACCATGGTTAATAGATTCATGTGTATCCTTCCAAAAATATACTATATACAAATAAAAGCAAGCAAACTTGCACGCATGTGTGTGCACATACACACAGAGTACACTGTCCAAACTGCCCTCTTCATTTAACAATATGCCTTGGAGAGCTCTCCATGATACACATATATATTCCTTTAATCTCTATGTAGCACTTCATTAAATGCATATAACATACTTTATTTAACTAGTCCCCTATTGCTGAGCATTTAGGCTGTTTGGAGTCCTTGCTATCCCAAACAATGCTATAAAAGAACATTTGTGTGTATAATATATTGTATAGGGAATACAGAAGGCAGCAGCATCTGATTCAAATGAGTTCTTTTGCCTGCATGAAAGTCCGTTCTTTTTCTTGTGTCTCAAGATCACATATGCCAAGATGGGACTTTAAAAGGACATCAAAGCCTTAGAAAATTTTAAGGTTAGAAAGGAAAAAAGTGAGTCTTTTGGTTAAAAAAAAAAAAAACTAACCTTTGATAGAAGCTGCAAAATAGTGCATTGATTTAAAAATGCATTATTGCATTATGCCACTCTAGAAAAACCCAACCAGTAGATGTATAGGAAGTAAAATATTTGAAAAGGTATCAAAGTCAGTAATTAAATTTAAAAACAATGTGTGTGTATATGTCCACTTTCTACAGATTAATTTGTATAACATGTAGCAAATAAGGAGAGGGGAGAAAGGTCCAAAGGAAGTCAAGTCACAAAAGCAGCTGTCAAGATTGTTGATGCTAAAAGTTTGGGCTAAAGCCAAAGGCAGGAGCATTCGTCCTGTGTACATTTCCCCCTATTAAATTCCCAAAAGACATGGAAAACATTCTGGAAGATTTCTTTTTAAAAAGTAGTATAGGCTAGGATATTCTAGGTTCATAACCAACACTTGTGTTTATAAAATATTAGCATTCCAGGAATAGTGATAGAAAGACACTTAACAATAAATTACAAATATTGTAAATTCAGACTTTTTCTTACATTTGCAAACACATCATAAATTTAGGCTATGTTTCTTTGTGTAAATCCTACTTATGACTGTGCTAAAACCTTCTGGCATGAATGCAAAGAGTATTTTCATAAATAAAACTTATAAAATCACTGTACACTCCATTAAGTCAAAAACACTTCTCTTCAACTTCAAAGGGAAACCTTTCTCTCCTTTTTTTAGTGCTAAGATGGTGTTTCTTTGCTGCTTTAATGACTTGCTTCTTGTAGTTGTCATAACTACATGCTCCAAGTATGTGATAGTAAGAGAAGAGAAGGAAAGTGACATCCACGCTTCGATTCAACATGTCTCAGACATTACAGAGCAATAAGCTCATAAATCTAACCTCTGAAGTGCCTACCAATAAAAAGTCTGCACACACAGCCTTTAAACACAAAATCTCACAAATATATGTGTGTGTATATATATATTTATATATATGTGTGTGTGTGTGTATATATATATATATATATATATATATATGGTGAGTTAAATGGCCTTATACCAGGGTTCACCTGGAATGGATGAATATTATAGAAAGATATGTGAATATATATTACCTAAGTTCCATACATGGATTTACTTGCATAGCCCTACTTTGAAACATAAACACAATACTTGCTACCACTTCAGTAAGCGCCTACCAAGAGGCAAGCACTCCTCATGAGTTCATCATCTTATTAAAATTCATTGCAACTCATAATAAGTGTGAAGAAGATATTATTAGGGCTTCCCAGGTGGCGCTAGTGGTAAAGAACGTGAAGGAGACTCAAGGGACGCAGGTTCGATCCCTGGGTCAGGAAGATCCCTTGGAAGAGGGCATGGCAACCCACTCCAGTATTCTTGCCTGGAGAATTCCATGGACAGAGGAGCCTGGTGGGCTACAGTCCACAGGGTTGTACAGCATCAGACACAACTGAAGTGACAGCACACGCACACACATAGATATTATTAGCAAGATTTTGTAAATGAGAAGGTGATGTCACTTGCTATAGCTCACAATGCTTGTTAGTAAAGGAACTGGGATTCGAGTTCAGATCAACTTCAAAGCTCATGCTCTTTCCTTAACAGAACATTAAACTTGAAACAAAATCTTAAAAAAAAGCCCTCATTATTTTATGTATTTTGTGTCCAAGATACATAAAGTATCTTACGCTTTAATGTACTAGAAACAAAATATCGTTACAATTTTATTAATTTCAAACTAGATTTTTTCTTTTATTCTTGCATTATGGTGAATTTAAAAAATGTACAAAAGTAGGAAAAAGTGTAATAACCCCCTTTGTACACATTGTCCAGCTTCAATGTAATTTATGATCCATTTTATTTCATCTATACCCCACCCCATTTATTTCTTCCTCTCCCATATTATTTTGAATAATACATCAGAATCTATTACTTTATCTTCAAATATCACAGCATACAAATATAAACATAATGTCACTGTCACACCTAAAAAATTAGCAGTAGATTCTCAACATAAAAAATCCAGTCAGTGTCCAAATTTCTAATTCTCTCATAGATTTTATAGTTTGATTCAGGATGCAAATAAGGTTCACACATTAGTTGATATGGCTTTTAAATCTCTTTTAATCTATAGTTAATGTGGTTTTATAATAACATTTTCTTTATTCATTTTGTATTATTTGCTTTTGCTAAACTGTATTTTTTGGCATCAATTCACTTTGACAAGGGATATAGGCCTGCCACTTCAAAATAAGATTTTTAAGATTCTCATAGTAGAAAGTTTTCATATTGAAATATACCAAGTAATTTTCTCATAAACCCTCCACATCACCTATGCAGATACTCAAAGAATCTTCAAGCTGGCAAGAAATTTCACTGGTCCATATTTACCATTATTGCAAGTATAATGTAAGTGACTACTGGACAGAAAAAAATACCATTTTGTTACATATATTTATGATATTCCCATGGTCTTTCTTAAATTTTTATTTAAATATTGTATTATTTGTTTTAGACTCTGGGTCCATGGTGGGCAATTTTTCTAATACTCATGAAGAAGTTTTGTAGCAATAAATTTAAATTATAAACACTATGCCTTGTAACTGAAACTTTTTCTAACTGTAACTGTCACTAGGATCAATACCATCAAGCACTATGGCTATCTAAAAAGGTAAAGCTAATATTGTTGCAGTAATTTGAGCAATATCACGTTTTAAATATCTGATTGCTGAAATGGTAAAAGTTCCATAGCAAAGATTCCAATGTACTTTCTGTGTAATTTTAAGTGAATTTAAGTAAAGAAAAAGTTTTCGAAGTAAACAGGGCTTGAATTATCAAAGGAATCTCAATCTTATTAAAAAAGAAAAAGTCTTTCCCATGTCTTACAATTTTGTTTAAGCCCATTAAAAGAGGTCTTTCATTTATGTTCCTTCTATATTAAAGTAATAAATTATTGGGGTTATTTTTCTTCCTATTTCATTATTTTTAAATGAACATCATTCAGGAAGTTAAACAGTGGACGAATATGAAAATTTAGGTGAAAATGGAAGGAAAGAATTACTATAACACCATGAACAGAAATTATACTATGTCCAGCCACCGTGCTAGGACTTACACATATTACTATTAGTCCTCATGACAACCTGCAATGAGGCAGTAAAATACAGCAATGAAGATACTGGGCTCTAGAATACTAATAAGCATGGAGTTTCTTATTAGGGTGATGAACACATTCTGAAGTTAGACAATGGTGATGGTTGTGCAACTCAGTGACTAAAGTAAAAAACCACTTATGCATACTTTTAAAGGGTTAATTTTTTGTTATGTGAATTATATCACAATATGGCTTTTATATTTTCTAAAAAGAGTACATGTTACAAACTCATACTGATTAAGGTAGACTTCTTGAGGAGATTGGCCTTGAGCAATTCTCTTAACCACTCTCTGCCTCAGTAGCCACATCTATCAGATGGGTATATTAACAGTACTTATTACATAGGGCTGTTCTGAGGGTTAGATAAGATAATGCATGTAAAAGACTTTGCACAGTGTCTGACACATCTTTGTTTTATAGATAAGGAAGCCAGGATTCAGAAAAATGAAGCAACTTGCTAAGTTCACATAACCTTTAGCTAAATGGTATAGTGAGACTTGAACCCAGGATTATTAGGCCTCAACGTCCATACTCTTTCTACCACATCCTGTTTCTTCTCCAGAACAGGGACAATACTCTCCTGATACTATTCCACGATCACTCTTCCATCGCATTAAACCTGGCATTGGATGGAATGATGGGTAAGAAATGCTTCGCTTGAAATCCTCTAGGTCTAGCAGTCTACTCTCCCAAGTATCTCTCTTTTAAAGGTTACCTTTTCAGCACGTTATGTCAACTCTTCTATAACTAAGGACTATTTTCCCTCTAGGTACCAAACTTTGGTACAAATATTCTGAAGAATATGCCTATGTGTTTAGGGAAACGCACGGAGTTAATAAAATTCATCCATTCACCTTCCTGCACAAAAACCCTGCCACAGACAAAAATGCCAGGAATGTTTGGGGTCACCATTTCTGTCCTTCTTCACTCCCTTTCCAATACTACCTACTCTTCCAGGGCTCTTAAAATACTTCTGCCATCTGTTCTACTTCTTACATATTCTTATTCTTTTCATAATCCCAAATCGCCCCATAGTATCTTAAACAGACCTGTTACTGCTCCCAGCCAACCTACATTCTAGAAGCAAACAATCTGCTAAGATCTGACCAAAAGGACAAGGCAAAAGATACCCTTTCTTTCCTCTTCTGCCCCTCAAAACTGTCTTAGTGGGAGGAACAAAGCTGGGTGCAAGCCACATGTACATGGGTTTTTCTATTTTATCTTTCCTTACATTACTTCCAAATGAGCAAAGAATATGCAACTTGCTACATATCTCCAATCACTGTCCAGAAATAAACAGTCTTCTGCTCTAAATAAACTCTTCTCAGTTGTCTCCTTGACTGCTCTACCTCCTCCTTCTTTCTAAAAGAGAAAGACTGTGTAGAAGTTACCTGTGCTGGAAGATGACTGTAATGCCACTATCACAAGAATCTGGTGAGATATGTGCTTTGTCCTTTGAGCCCCACACAGTCCCTTGTGTTAAGCTCTAAAATTATTTTCTCTTCTCAACACATTACTATACCACATCTCTGACACTAATTCTTTATTTCTCCTTTAGGTAATTAATTCTGTCTTCACAGTTCCATTCGTTTCTGCCAGTTTACATTCATATTCTGCCCCCTGTGGATTTTGGTTAGCATCTGTTAAACCCTGAACTATAGGGCCATTTCTTGAATAGCATATTTCACATTTTGCAAAACAAACTGCTACATTAGTACATATAATTCTCTATTCTCAACCTATGTTTTCAGCCATAAATGCTTTAGGACAGTGAGATATACAGTAACACCATATCACATTATTTAAAATGTTATAAATGCTATGGTTATAATTTATAAAATTTAAAAACTTTAAAAATATAATATTTTATTTTTAAAGTTTGTTTTTAAAGAAAACCTTTATAGACTTCAAAGTATGAGCTAAGAAAATTAAAATTTTAATAAAACTAGTATCATTACAGTTTGAATTTTTTAAGGTACTACTGCTCACTGAGATGGATACATTGATAATGTTAAGAAAAAAAATGGAAAAGCTTGCAATTGGTTAAAAAATTTTATACAGCAAAATAGTTCATGAAGATACTTTAGTTTAAAATGCTTTGTGATTTTTCTGAGAAAATAAAAATCTCCCATTTATAACAAGTTGGGATAGTTAATATTCAGAATGATGTTTCTGACATTCTCAACCAGGGTACTAAAAATAAAGAATGCATATACTTTTAAGGCACCCCCTCAAACTGAAATCAGAAAAATTTTCAATTTTGAACCTTTTAAAAATGTGTTTTAATCCTGTCTCTTTTTTTCAATTTTGCACACAGCTGTCTGTTGTACTTTTTAGAATCATGCCAGATGCTGGGTTCATCAAGCAAAAGCAGGAAAACAATGGTTTGAAAGCAATTAGAAGCACTGAGGCTGCAGCCAGGCTCATATTAAAATGTGATAACACCGTTCTAGTGGGAATTTCAACACTACTCCATTTCTGACATTTTTCTGCTGCCAGACAGGCAGGCTGTGTGGAAGAGCACTGTGATTGAGGAGGTAACATACTGGAATTTATTTCTGGAGCAATGAAGGATTAGTTGAGTTGGAGCCCTCCCAAGGCTTTTATTATGGACTCGGCCACCATTTTATTTGAATGCCGGTGGATCCTATTGGCATCTAACAAAGCTCAAGGAATAAAAGCATACTAAAGCTTTGGTCCTATAAAATAGTCTAGCACTAATTCATTCAAAAGGCAGAACCATCAGGGTTTCTTATTGCTAAAAAGCAGGGCAAGGGAGCCCAGCAGGGTGAAGGTTAATTAAACACTCCACTAACTTTCCTCAGAAAAGGCTAATGCCACCCTATGGAGAAGCTTACTTAGAAGATATAGAAGTAACAATACCATCTACACATTTTTAGTATGAACCATAAATGGTTGGAGAGGACTCACCTTGGGGCTGAAAATTCCAAAAGTATCTGAAATAAAAGGAAAAAGAATGGAGATAAGTCAAACTTGTATTTCTCAATCGTGGCATATGATAGCAATGGCACTCCTTCCAAAAAGCTTCCTAAATAGTCAATAACTAGCCAAAGCCACAATCCACTCTAAGAAAAACCGAAGGGTTGTCCTTGAAATTCGGAGAAGGCAATGGCACCCCACTCTAGCACTCTTGCCTGGAAAATCCCATGGACGGAGGAACCTGGTGGGCCGCAGTCCATGGGGTCACTAAGAGTTGGACTCGACTGAGCGACTTCACTTTCATGCACTGGAGAAGGAAATGGCAACCCACTCCAGTGTTCTTGCCTGGAGAATCCCAGGGACGGGGGAGCCTCATGGGCTGCTGTTTATGAGGTTGCAGAGTCGGACACGACTGAAGCAACTTAGCAGCAGCAGCAGTCCTTGAGATTTGAAAGATTCTTAAAGGCTTCAATGGGACATTTAACTCACTGTATCTCCTTAGATAAGTTTGACTTTAGAGCTAGAAAGGTCCTAAAATATTACCTAACCGTGGTCCAGGTTTCTCCTAAGGAGCTCTGCAGGCTTTGAGCAGGACAATTCCTTGTTTTGATAACCTATCTTGTGTATTACAGGACAATCAGCATCATTGGTTCTGGGCACCAAAAACCAGTGGCACCCCCAGTTGTTATGACAACTAAAAAACCCCCCTCAACACATCCCCAGATACCTTCTAGGCCTAAATTCTTAATTTTGCAGGTGATGCATGAACAACTGACTCAAGGTCATCTAATATTTTAGTGTCCAAGCCAAGACTGGGGCTCTTGCAATTCAGTCTATCATTCCATCTCCTCTTTTATTTTGGGAAATGACTGGCAAACCCCATAACCCTTGAAGTCTTACAAATAATGAAATGGCAATAGCAGAAGGGATCATTTGCAAGTTACTTATTTGAAATCTAAATTGCTTCCCCCGCCTCCCCACAGAAGCAATGTTATATATAGTGGCTACCCACAAAAGTCTATTGTACTTTGGACTCCATTTCCTCCTGCCTTCACAGGATACTTACATTATTCTACATCGATTTTCTCTTGTATAAATTCAACCTCTTCCTCTCAACATGGCCCTTTCCATCAGCATTTATGCTCATATAAAAGTAAAGCAAACCTTCCCTCACCCGCTTCATAGCCCTCCATCTGCTGCCCTCTTTCCTTTCACATCACAGTGAAATTTTCAAAAGTGTTGGCTATAGTCTCTCTTTGTTTCCTCACCTCCCATCCGCTCTTCAATATATCCCAATCTTGCTTACGGTCACCACATATTAATTCTTGCTATAAACACAGTAATCTCTGTCCCTCTAAGTGGAAAGAATATTTTTCAATCCTCATCTTGACTTCCCAGGGGCATATATGAGTATAACAGCATTTTTTTTCTAAAGGAGAGAGTTCACAGTTTTAATCCAATTCTTAAAAATATTCCAAAAAAGATGAGGAAAAGGGTAATACATTGATGATAATGGTGTGTCTTCTAGTACATGAAAGTGAAAGTCACTCAGTCATGTCTGACTCTTTGCAACCCCATGGACTATATAGTCCATGGAATTCTCTAGGCCAGACTACTGGAGTGGGTAGCCTTTGTCTTCTCCAGAGGAATCTTCCCAACCCAGGTCTCTGGCATTGCAGGCGGATTCTTTATCAATTGAGCCATAATGGAAGCCCAGGAAAACTGGAGTGAGTAGCTTATCTCTTCTCCAGCGGATCTTCTCAACCCAGGAATCAGACCCAAGTCTCCTGCATTGCAGGTGGATTCTTTACCAACTAAAATGAAGTGTGGCTACTTTGGGGAGGAACACCAGCCCAATGAGCATCTAGGTTATTTCTTTATAAAAATTCAGAAAATGGAGAGGAAGGAGATACATGCACGGAGTATACATCTCTGGAGTATAATCCAGAGATGAATTTGTGGGAAATAAACAGAGTTGAAAAGAGAACGTGAAGAAACCTTGCAACTGACTTTTCTTGTTCCTTTTCTTTCCCAGAACAGTTTCGGACTGGCAATCAGGTGAAGGAATGTTAAGATGCTTGGGTTAGAGGGCAAATAAAGTTCAGAACAGCTTTGACATCTTCAGTGGAAAGGGGGAGAGGGAATGAGAAGGGGGAGGGTGGGAAATATAAAGGTACAGCATCTGGGGAAAAGGGCATCCACATTGACATAAGGGCATATGCAAATGGAAACTAGCTGCAACTTAAATAATTTGTTTATATTAGTATAACGGGTCAATTTCCACCAAGCAGACACTCCATTTCCCAATGAACTTGGCCAATGTGTAAAGTTCTCCATAAATCTCCTGTCTGTAAAACACAGCTTACCAAGCAAATTATCAAGAGGGTGAACAATTTTCCATCTTCTAGTCCTATTTTTCCATCTTTTCTCAAGGTTTTGCCTTGCCCCCTCCCCATTCCAATCATTATCTGACCTCTATCTAGTTCAACATAAATAGAAATTAGGATATGAACATGTGCAAATTGTATGTGTGCACTCCTCTTTCCAAAATGTGAGTGACAGCAACAGCAAAAACTTGGCTGATAAATGTTTTCACTTACTGATCGAGTAAAAAACTTAGCCATGCCCCAGTGGCAGTTAAAGGGCCAATTCATGGTAAATTGTCAAAATAGATAAAACATTACTAATGACCTCAGTCTCTTACCTGTTCCCCCCACCCTTGCTCTCCACAATCTCCATTCCAACTCACACACATTTTCAGTTCCTTTCTCTACGTACTATAAAGTGTCCTGGTTTCGCTTGTTAGTTAAGGAGATGTTATATGTTCACATATACCAAGTATTGCTTCTCCCAATAGTAGACTGTTTATGGAGAAACAGACTTGTTTATGGAGAAAGAACTAAATTGAATTTAATCCAATAATCTGCTTTATACTGTAATTAAATATTTCAGTCAATAAAAATTATATATAGAACTTGATGTAGAAAAATGACATGAAGTGGAATATCAGTTCGCTTCTTTCTCAAGGGATATAAAACTACCCTGGTAAACTACCTCTTTTTCCTTTCTTCTTATTTTAACTATTTATTATGTAACAACCCTAAAGGAAGTCCATAAATACACACACACACACACACACACACACACACCTCTATCCCAGAGCTCAGAGAGGATACTTCTAAAAGGCAAGGCCAAAAGGTGAACAATCTCATTTCTCACTGGAGGGCACCATGGATTATTCTTTGCTGACTCACTTAAAAGTCTTAATCTTATTTTGTTAAATATATCCTATGGATGGTGTTCATTACATTCTCTGGAAAGATGATTCCGCACTAGAGAATGCCTCCTTAGGAGGCATTTAGTCAAATCCTGCCAACATCTTCTAATTCTTATCCTTCACTTTAAAAACAATTATCCTTTAGCCAGAGACTCCAACAAGTCTGAAACTAGAAATTTTAAACCAAAATACAAAGACCACAATGGAAATATACAGAAGAAAAAGCATGCAAACACACACACAGAGTTGTGTTTATCCTAAATGCCTCTGAGAATTTCATATCAGGGCTGAGCAGATAGATAGCAAACACTTCTTTAATCTTCTCTTTGAAGCTTCAGCTTCAATATGAAAGGGAAGCTATCACTCCTCTACAATATCCATACTTGACATCATCAGGTCCATGCAAATGATATTTGGAACTGGAAAAAAGATGAGTACAGAATGAGCAGAGAGAGAATGCTGCAACCATATTGATGATGATGATTTTCACATTCAGTCAAAATAAATCCATCTTTACTTGTGCCTCCAAAATTAAAATGGAAGAATAATATTTTACAACATTTAATCTATGCTACAGAATAAAGTCTTAAAAATTTTATTATTATAATTATTTATTTATCTATTATTTTTGGCTACACTGGGTCTCCACTCAGGCTTTCTCCAGTTGTGGGGGTGGGGCGGGGGGCTACTCTCTAGTTGCAATGCACGGGCTTCTCATTGCAGTGGCTTCTCTTGTTGCAGAGCACATGTTCTGGGGCACACAGACTTCAGTAATTTCAGCACATGGGCTCAGTAGTTGTGGCACCCACAGGCTTAGTTGCCCCAAGGCATGTGGACTCTTCCAAGACCAGGGTGGAACTCCTGTCCCCTGCATTGGCAGGCAGATTCTTAACCACTGGACCCCAGGGAAGTCCCTGAATAAAGTCTTGAAATTTTAAGGTTACTTTATATGCAAGACAAAATTTGCTATTTGTGTTTTTAAATTAGAGAAGTTTTAATTGAACTTTAAGGAAAGGTGGAGCAAATAAAATTAACTCACTATATGGAGGGAGTCTTGATGCGCAACTATAGCTATCATAGCACTAGTAATACTAATGATAATAACAATGCTAAGATTGATAATAACAATGCTAAGATTTTTAAAAATCAGTTGTTGGGCATTGTTTTAAGTACTTATATAAACTTACTTCCTCCACATTCTAACCCTATTATCATGCCTATTTTATAAATGAGGAAACTGAGGCATCGAGAAGTGAGAGAACTTGCCCATGGTTTCATAGCTACTAATCAAGGTTTATTAATCCTAGCTAATTCTAGCAACTAGATCCAGAACAGACACTCTAATAAGAAATTAAACAGGAAAGTTTTGGGACTCTGTTTCCACTGCAGGGGGAGGCCCATCTCAGATTACACTTCAGTATCTTTCAAATTGCAATCATACTGTTCTAGTTTGCCACTTAAGATTGATGGAATATGAGATTTCTCCTAAAAATGAGGCTATTAACTTTTAATCATTAGTTTGGGGTTTGAAGGTGGGTGTCAAATTCTTGACCATGGAGCTAACCAATAAACATGGTTAGTGAGGTTAAAATATTCAGAGCTTTAACCACTAAGCTAGCTAATTAGATAGATCCTGGTGAAGTAGGTAAGACAAATGTAACTATCCTCATTTTATTGGAACTATCTAAGAAGGAAAAATAATTCCATTTCCTAATTATAATAAAACTCTGTATTCAGCATTTAACACAAGCTAGGTGTTATGGCAGAAAGTGAAGAGGAACTAAAAAGCCTCTTGATGAAAGTCAAAGAGGAGAGTGAAAAAGTTGGCTTAAAGCTCAACATTCAGAAAACGAAGATCATGGCATCTGGTCCCATCACTTCATGGGAAATAGATGGGGAAACAGTGGAAACAGTGTGTCAGACTTTATTTTGGGGGGCTCCAAAATCACTCCAGATGGTGATTGCAGCCATGAAATTAAAAGCCACTTACTCCTTGGAAGGAAAGTTATGACCAACCTAGACAGCATATTCAAAAGCAGAGACATTACTTTGTCAACAAAGGTCCATCTAGTCAAGGCTATAGTTTTTCCAGTGGTCATGTATGGATGTGAGAGTTGGACTGTGAAGAAGGCTGAGCGCCGAAGAATTGATGCTTTTGAACTGTGGTGTTGGAGAAGACTCTTGAGAGTCCCTTGGACTGCAAGGAGATCCAACCAGTCCATCCTAAAGGAGATCAGTCCTGGGTATTCTTTGGAAGGAATGATGCTGAAGCTGAAACTCCAGTACTTTGGCCACCTCATGCGAAGAGTTGACTCATTGGAAAAGACTCTGATGCTAGGAGGGATTGGGGGCAGGAGGAGAAGGGGACGACAGAGGATGAGATGGCTGGATGGCATCACCGACTCGATGGACATGAGTTTGAGTGAACTCTGGGAGTTGGCAATGGACAGGGAGGCCTGGTGTGCTGCAATTCATGGGGTTGCAAAGAGTCAGACACAACTAAGCAACTGAACTGAACTGAACTGAGGTGTTGTGCTCAGTATACATTTTACATGTATTATTTTATCTTCATCATAATCCAATGAGATTATTACTGTTACAATGATACTATTACTATCCCCATTTTACAGATGAGGAAACTAAGACTCAGACTAGTCAAATAAATTGACCAGGATCATGCAGCCAGTAAGTGGCAGAGTCTGTATCTGTATCTAGGTCTGCTGGGTAACTGCATTTCTACTGGCTGTAATGCAGAAAACAAGTCTAGTAGTAAGAGAAGTTATAACTGTTTTGTCAGACAGCCTAGCATCAGGGAGCAGTCAGTTCAGAGTCTTTAATTTGGAGTCAACTATGGATTCAACTATTTGAGCTTTGGGAAATTCACAAACTCCCTGAAATTATAGGTGAAAAGTAATGTGTTTTCTTTTTCCTTGAAAAAGAGTCCATGAACTCCATTAGAATTCAAAAAATGTCACTAACTCGCCTCCTCCAAAATGGCAAGACCCACTTATCATTAGATGAGTAGGGTTAGATGAAAAGGATTATAATGGCATTATAAACCTAGCTATGCAGAAAGGCTAAAACCTGTAATCTAGAACATCTAGATGAAAATCTTTTACAACTAAAGCATTAAGAGTGTTGTTTTACTTGTGACTTACAAAAATTTAAGACCCATCATACATTCCCTGTCTTGGTTAAAAAAAAAAAATCAAATCTCTTCCTGATGACTTACAGATGTCCAGATTTTAACTTCAGTTTTTTGTACAAAAACAGTGGTGTCTTCTAAATGGGTAGGCTATCTGTAATACTCAATGTCCAGAGACTTCCATTTCCCTCTTGATCATCTCTGTTCCCTGGTAATGGCTGTCTCCAAACAAACTGCAAAGACTAACACTAAAGTGTTATCCTGGCACTAGAAACAGCATCTCAGAATTCAGATGGACACCTGGTTGAGCAGGGCTTCAGTAGTAAGTTAATAAGGCTAGGAAAACCCTTGCATTTGACCTTGAGTAGTGAGTCACATGGTAAATACTGATTATACCCCCAGGAAATGACTTTTCTGAACAATGCTAATAGTCTCTATACTGAATATTTCCTATAACCTCTTCTCTCATTTGGGAAGATTCAGTTGATTTTGAATTCTCTTTCCACTACCAGTATTCCAACAGAAAGAATGGGCAAGGAGCAGAGGTAATAGGGCATGACACCCAAGAACACAAATGGGAAAAGAGCACCATCTGGTGGAAGTCTCTGATGGAGCATCAGAGGACAGGGACCCAGGGGTGGGGGTGTCCGACTCTTTGTGACCCCATGGACTGTAGCCCGCCAGGCTCCTCTGTCCGTGGGATTCTCCAGGCAAGAATACTGGAGTGGGTTGTCATTCCCTTCTCCAGGAGATCTTCCCAACTCAGGGATCGAACCTGGGTCATTGCAGGCAGATTCTTTACTAGTTGGGCCACCAGGGGTGGGGGTACCAGCCTTAGAAACAGTTGAGCAAGAATGGGAAGGTCCCTGGGAGTGGTGCCCCCTATAGTCCTAGTTCCTTCAAGCCATCAAAAGTACAAGAACTAGTATCTGCCTACAGGAAGCTTACAATCTTTTCTAAAATATGAGATACACATGAAGAGAATACACATGAAGAGATAGTCAATTTAAGATAGTAAATTACAAACAAACACTATGGTAACAACAGCAAAAAAAGATATGCAGATGATAGCACTCTAATGGCAGAAAGTGAAGAGGAACTAAAGAACCTCTTGATGAGGGTGAATGCAAAGAGTGAAAAAGCTGACTTGAAAACACAACATTGAAAAAACTAAGATCATGGCATCTGGTCCCATCACTTCATGGCAAATAGAAGGGAAAAAGTAGAAGCAGTGACAGATTTTATTTGGGGGGGCTCCAAAATCACTATAGACAGTGACTGCAGCCATGAAATTAAAAGATGCTTGTTCCTTGAAAATTATGACAAATCCGGACATATTAAAAAGCAGAGACATCACTTTGCCAACAAAGGTCTGTATAGTCAAAGCTATGGTTTTTCCAAAAGTCATGTACGGATATGAGAGTTTGGCCATAAAGAAGGCTGAGTGCCAAAGAATTGATGCTTTCGAATTATGCTACTGAAGACTTGAGAGTCCTTCGGACTGCAAAGAGATCCAGCATTCATACTTTGGTTGCCTGATGCTAAGAACTGACTCTCTGGAAAAGATCTTGATGCTGGAAAAGACTGAAGGCAAAAGGAGAAAGGGTGGCAGAGGACGGGGCTTCTCTGGTAGCTCAGCTGGTAAAGAATCCACCTGCAATGCAGGAGACCCCAGTTCAATTCCTGGGTTGGGAAGTCCACTGGAGAAGGGATAGGCTACCCATTCCAGTATCCTTGAGCTTCCTTGGTGGCTCAGCTGATGAATCTGCCTGCAATGCAGGAGACACGGGTTCGATCCCTGGGTTGGGTAGATCCCCAGATGAGATGGTTAGACAGCATCACTGACTCAATGGACATGAATTTGAGCAAACTCCAGGAGACAGTAGAGGACACAGGAGCTTGGCATGCTGTAGCCCATGAGGTCACAAAGAGTAAGACACAACTTGGCAACTGAACAACCACAACAATGGTAACAACAGATGATAAGCACCTAACTCATGTAATAGAAGGAGGTGTCATAAGAAAGTCTTGGATTATTTGGGGGGAGGTAATATTTCTGTGATCTTGAGTCTATGTCCACAAATTTTAGAAACCCTAGAAGACAGCACCACAAAGTTCTCTTATAAAATACAGTGGTCACAATTAAACTTGTATTAAATAATAAACAAGTAACACTATCTGATTTTATTTGATAGTATCACCCATGACTAAAAAATTTTTTTAGAAGTCTATTTGCAGATAATAAAAAAGAAATAATATAAAATAAATTCATTAAATAAAATCCTATTCACCGCTAGAGTCTTCTGTAACACAATCACTACATGAAATCCCTGCTATGACATTAATAGTAAAATCTAGGAGCTCAATGATTATGCCCTTTCATTGAAACACTGGAAACCTACATTCTAATATTTCATCCCCTGTGTTCTAGCATTAACACTGCAAATTGTGGTTGCTATGCAATCCCCCTACTCCCTACATGTAACAGACAACCAAATATGACTCAGTGGACTATTAAAGAAAAACGCTAGCTAGCTGTGTTGTGGCAAAATGAAAGACACTAAATGTCAGGTCAGAGTTAAAATTTTTTTTCCTTTGTGTAGAAAAAAGGGAACAACTGAAGGGTTCATTGGTCGGTTGGTTTGCTTGTTTTTAAGGATAGGGAATAATGTCCATTGTGATCAGATCCAGCAGAAATGTGCAGCCTGGATGGGAGAGAGAGGAGCAAATCGGTTTAGGAAGCTGCTGGAGAGCAAGAGAAGGGGCAAAAGGTTTCAGAAGGAAAGTCAGAGATGTCTTTTGATTCCAAACCTGTGTTTTGAGAGAGAAAACAAGGCAGAACTCACACAGAACTCTAGCTGATTATCATATTTTAATCTGTACTATCTTTAGCTCTTGCCCTGCCACTTTTGTCGCCACTGATACTTAGAACCTAATTATTTTTTGCTTGCTTCAGGTTAATAGCTACTCTTAGACCACTGAGACTCCTAGTTATGTGACTGATGAATAACTGATAACTAGATGACTGTGACTGTGGACCATATACTCCCTGAATTTTACAGCTAGAAGGACATTGAAGGTCATTTAACTCAGCCTCTGACTTTACAGATGAGGAAAACAAAACCTGAGGAGGTTATCTAGAGCCACGACAGTTTATCTTGTGCAAAATCAGGTTCAAAATGTGATATTCATTTGAAAATTCCTTTGGTATTTTTCTTGTTGTGAACATGGCCACTTTATTCACCTGAGCTCAAATATTACATAAAATTTTTAAACTGGACTAGTTCCTGGGGCTCCTCCAGGCAGCGTGGACTTGTGAACATTAACATGTCAACAAACCCTTTATATCTCAAGTTATGGACACTGCATTCATTCTCTCAAACAGTAAAAAATCTCCACTATTTGCCAGACACTCCTTGAGGGTCTGAGAGCACAGAAAGCCTGAACTGTGGGCCAGTTTGGCTGGAATAATGCAAAATTGTGCAAAAGTGGTGTGAGTGACCTAAAACACATACAAGGTAGAAATTGGGGCCAGCAAAACTAGGTCTGGCTAATCCCAGAATCCGTCTTACTGCCTGCAGATGAGAGTTTCTGGGGGTGGACCTGGGGTCAGACTGAGGGAGGATGCCTGGAGGGGAGAGTCACAGAGAGGCCAGGCCCAGGATGCAGAGAGAAGCCAGGCAGAGGGGCCAGGTGTTCAGAGCAGGTGGCAGAGGCCCACAGCAGATGTTGGGGTGGGGGCGGGCACGCAGGCAGGGCAGGATTGTGAATGGGTTCCAACCTGAAAGTCTTTGTTTTATCTTGTGAAATAGACTATGATGTTGAGCAAGAGTGAGAGGTGATATGATAAGGTAAAGGCAGCTAAAGACATTAGAGGGAAGAATATTGAGGAAAATGAAAAAGGCTGTTGATACAAAGCATGTGAAATAACTGCCAGGCATCATTAAGGGGTCAGCTGAGGTTGGAGACTAAGATTTACTGTGGCGGCAATCCAATTGTGTCATTTTTCTCCAGCACTAATTAGCTGCCCAGGTGTAAGGTCAGAAAAGGTGGACAGCTGAACTGACCCAAGTTTAGAATTTTTCTAGGCTTGTGGGATAAAAAGACAAGAGACTAAGAGAAGACTGGAGGAGCATGCCATGGAGCTCAGGCTGGCCAGGGTAGAAACCAATGGCCAGAGATTTGACTATGCTGTCCGCACATATAAACTACTTTAAACAATCAAATATTAAAATAGTCAACATTTAATATTCAATTAAAAGATTCAAAAATAAGAGATACAGTTATCCTACTCTTCTCTCTCAGGACTGTTCTTTGTCCCTAAAGTCTCAAACCTCTCATCTCATGTTTCCTGCTTCAGCAGCCAACATCTCCATCCACCCAACTGAAGCTTAGGAGTCATCTTTTATCTCGTTCCCTATTCTATCTATATCCCATCAATCACCAAGACCTGGAGATTCTATCTTCTTCATTTATTTTTAATCTATCTCCTCTCCCTCACTATGGGCACTGAATTCACTCAAGTCCTCAAAATACCTCACCCAGATTAATATAACCATGTCCAAAGTGGTCTACCTGCCACTTTGCTCCTCTCTGAGCAATTCCATCAATGCTGATGGAGAAGGAAGTGCAGTGACTGTGAAGAGCAAAGGCTCTGCAGATAAGTCTAGGTTGGAGTTCTAGCACCTTCATCTTCTAGCTGTGAGACTGTAGCTGCAGTCTCAGTTTCTTCATCTTTAAAATAGAAATAATAATCATATCTGTCACATATCATTCTTGGGAAGATTAACTGAGATGATAAACATAAAGAACTGAGCATTAGGCCTGGCACCTGGCAGCCTTCAGTAAACCTCAATTGTTACGTCATCCAGTCAGTTCAGTCACTCAGCATTGTCCGACTCTTTGTGATCCCATGGACTGCAGCACGCCAAGTCTCCCAATCCATCACCAACTCCTGGAGTTTACTCAAACTTGTGTCCATTAAGCCGGTGATGACATCCAACCATCTCATCCTCTGTCGTCCCCTTCTCCTCCTGCCTTTAATCTTTCCCAGCATCAGGGTCTTTTCAAATGAGTCAGTTCTTTGCATCAGGTCGCCAAAGTTTTAGAATTTCAGCTTTAGCATCAGTCTTTCCAATGCATATTCAGGACTGATTTCCTTTAGGATGGACTGGTTGGATCTCCTTGCAGTCCAAGGGACTCTCAAGAGTCTTCTCCAACACTACAGTTCAAAAGCATCAATGCTTCAGCGCTCAGCTTTCTTTATAGTCCAACTCTCACATCCATACATGACCACAGGAAAAACCATAGCTTTGACTAGATGGACCTTTGTTGACAAAGTAATGTCTCTGTTTTTTAATATGCTATCTAGGTTGGTCATAATTCTTCTTCCAAGGAGTAAGCGTCTTTTAATTTCATGGCTGCAGTCACCATCTGCAGTGATTTTGGAGCCCAAAAATTAAAGTCTGACATTGTTTCCACTGTTTCTCCATCTGTTTGCCATGAAGTGATGGGACTGAACGCCATGATCTTTGTTTTCTGAATGTTGAGCTTTAAACCAACTTTTTCACTCTCCTCTTTCACTTTCATCAAGAGGCTCTTTAGTTCTTCACTTTCTGCCATAAGGGTGGTGTCATCTGCATATCTGAGGTTACTGATATTTCTCCCGGCAATCTTGATTCCAGCTTGTGCTTCATCCAGCCAAGTTTCTCATGATGTACTCTGCATAGAAGTTAAATAAGCAGGGTGACAATATATAGCCTTGACGTAGTCTTTTTCCTATTTGGAACCAGTCTGTTTTTCCAAGCCCAGTTCTAACTGTTGCTTCCCGACCTGCATACAGATTTCTCAAGAGGCAGGTCAGGTGGTCTGGTACTCCCATCTCTTTCAGAATTTTCCACAGTTTATTGTGATCCACACAGTCAAAGGCTTTGGCATAGTCAATAAAGCTGTGGTAGTGGTGGTGGTTTAGTTGTTAAGTCGTGTTTGACTCTTACAACCCCATGGACTGTAGCCTGCCAGGCTCCTCTGTCCACGGGATTTTCCAGGCAAGAATACTGGAGTGGATTGCCATTTCCTTCTCCAGGGGATATTCCCGACCCAGGAATCGAACCCCGGTCTTCTGCATTACAGGCAGATTCTTTACCAACTGAGCTATGATGGAAGCCCCAATAAAGCAGAAATAGATGTTTCTCTGGAATTCTTGCTTTTCTGATGATCCAGAGGATGTTGGCAATTTGATCTCTGGTTCCTCTGCCTTTTCTAAAACCAGCTTGAACATCTGGAAGTTCACAGTTCACGTACTGTTGAAGCCTGGCTTGAGAATTTTGAGTATTACTTTGCTAGCATGTGAGATGAGTGCACTTGTGTGGTAGTTTGAGCATTCTTTGGCATTGCCTTTCTTTGGGATTGGAATGAAAACTGACCTTTTCCAGTCCTGTGGCCACTGCTGAGTTTTCCAAATTTGCTGGCATACTGAGTGCAGTACTTTCACAGCATCATCCTTCAGGATTTGAAATAGCTCAACTGGAATTCTATCACCTCTACTAGCTTTGTTCGTACTGATGCTTCCTAAGGCCTACTCAACTTCATATTCCAGGATGTCTGACTAGGTGAGTGATCATACCGTCGTGATTATCTAGGTTGTGAAGATCTTTTGTTGTACAGTTCTGTGTATTCTTGCCACCCTCTTCTTAATATCTCCTGGTTCATTTAGGTCCATACCATTTCTGTCCTTTATTGAGCCATTTTCGCATGAAATGTTCTATTAGTGCCATCATTATTCTAACCACCTAACAACACACAAACCAAATCTTATCATCCCCCTGCTTGAAATCCTTCCGTGGCTTACCCCAGTCTGGCCCTCCCCTCCTCGGCTCACACTCTTGCTCTTACACATCACAGCTCTCTCTCTGCTGGTACACTTTTCTCTTCAGATCCCTCCCTCTACTAGCAAACGCCTGATGGCCCTTTGAGGCTCAGTCTAGTCTCTGCGTTAGGTGCTCCCTCTTGCACTCCCCTTAGCAGCACCTGTATACTGTACCACAAGCTTCTTATCTCTTTATGTTCCTGAGCCCTCAAGGGGCAGTAGCACAGACCTTGCTAAATAAGTGAATGGAGGTGAGAAGCAGAAGAGCTGTCTGTGTTAAGCATGAGTAGAGCACTGAGTATATTTCAGGGCGCGGTGGAGACAAGGCTGAAGAGGCAGGCAGAAGGCAAGGCTTTCTAAGCAATGCTACAGAGTGTGGATTTTATCCCAAATAAGATAGGGAGAAGTGCCCTCCTCTTCCTCTAAATTACTCACATAAAGGTAAGAGGGGGAAAAAGAGAAATCAAAGGAAGGAAAGAAAATGAAGAGAAAGATAAAAATAAGTAAGCTTTGTTAAACTAAAACATCCAAGTGAAGAAGGTTTTCACCCAAAGCCTGGCTTCAAAGACTAACTACAAAATGACCGGCAAAAATAGACTTCAAAAGACACAACAAAATATACATCACAGTGGCAAGAATCCAATACATAAATACAATCAATTTGTTTCCTCATTAAAAGCCTTCATGAAGAAAATGATTTAATACAAGTGCTAAAGCTACTGACACAGATTAATTGAAAGATAACAGAATTCTAATTAAAGACAATATTATTTCACTCATTCACTAAAACAAAATTTGGACAAATATATAAAGACAGAATCTAGAAAGCATCCTTCTATGGTAACCACTCTTAAGAGCTACAGTGAATTGCCGAAATTAAAAAAACAACAACTCCTATCCTTAAGTGTACATTTTCTTCCAATTAAGGACTGAGATGCATACAAAAATTCAGAAATCATCTTAAAATTGTTGCATAGTTTGGCCCTCAACTTGACTTTTTTCTAATTGTACAAGAGTCTGTACTAAAATATCATTCTTCCCCATTTATTTCTTGGTACAAGGCCTATAGCAGTCACAGTTAAACCCTTATATGAGATACTCAGTTATCCAAATCATGAAAGTAGGAAACTGGATTAGAGCTAAAGGCTAACGACTATGTGACCAGTTCTACTGCTGTATCAATACAGGTCAAGGGTCACCAGCAGTTCAGCCACAACAACCAGTCAATCTCAGGACTTACCTGACCCATCCTGGGGCCAGGACTTCTGGTTCTGTCCCACATCAAGGGATTCCCCAGCATCAAAAATGTCTCCAGATGTTTCCAGGCCATGCGGAAGCACTTAAGACAGCAGGCAAACATCAGGACAAGGAAAGAACCAAGACTATTTATTCTGACCATATCTCCATCCCTCATCCTAGAAGCTAATTAGGTTGAAATGTTGTCAGCTACTGGCTGGCCCTAAGCCGGGCTGGGAAGATCTTCCTGTCAATCAAACCCAGTCATACTGGGACTCTCCTAACCACTCAAACCAACAGCCTACTCATACTTCCCAGTCAAATCCTTCTGCCTTTGTTCCCTCTCACTGTTAAAATTCAGTTTAAAACCAAAATAGCTACTTATCTAAACAAAAATGGTATCTTCTAATAAAGATTTCTACACCTACTTGTCTGATTTTAAGAATCTCCTGGAACCCTAAATGAAACACAAATTCCCCAGGGTCCACACCAGACCTAGTAAATTAGCATGCCCAGGTTAGTGACCTAAAAGTCTGTGTTTTTAACAAGATCCCCAGGTAGTTCATATGATGGGGCAAGTTTGTAGAACACCATTAAGGACATGGGTATTTCATAAATGGTTGCCTGTTAAGGGAATTATAAACAGGCAGCCCCTAGTTCAAGTATAGACTGTATTCCAAAATTCACTTCCATTGTTTGGATCTGGAAATGCATTTTCCTAATGAAACAAAGTGATAGATAGTGTTAAATTTTCTGCATCTTCTTTAAAAAAAATTAAATCTTGTTTACAAATGTGAAATATAGTAAATACAATCTTTAATTTACCAACCAACCACATTTCAAAAGCTGAAGCACAATGTTGGCCATTTAGAGTGTATTTTCCCACTGACATAAAGGAAAAGTGGTTATATTATCTGGTTATCCATAAAAGCTTGTGAAGCTCATAATAAACCAAAGGCACCTATGGAATCAAGGATATAAATATGAGCTCAAAGCAAGAAATACTGGGAAGAAAGAAACATCTGTCTTCCTTTTCTGGGCATGCACAGAGAATAAACATAGGCACCCTTTGAGAGTCTTATTCCTCTTCTCTCCCTTTGCAAGCATCCTCTGCCTCCCAGAGGCCTCAGCCCAGGAACCAAAGACTCATATGATATCCATAATTCCCTACTAAAGCATTAGCTTACCCATCCCTGTCCCATGCTTTACTCTCTGCAGTCATGTACCTCTTCTCCACAAATCCAGTAAAAATTCCCATTTCCAGGATTTGATTCCATCTTATCTTTTCAGCTATGTATCTCATTACTTCCTTATACCTAATCAACAGAATTATCCTTTGGTTCCCAACCATGGCTAAACTTTTATCTCCTCTGTTTCTTTGTACATGCTATTTTTGTGTGCAATACATCTGACCAAAAATCCATCCCTTTCAAACCCAAGACCAAGCCATGATGACATTTCATCCATGAAGATTTCTTATTTCTGTATCTTTTTTATCTTTCTCATTAGGTTGTACATTTCTTGGGAATATCTATTGGGTATCTACAATGTAACATGCCTTGTATTAAGCACTTTTATATCCATAACAACAATCCTACAAGGTGGGTGTATTGTATAATTATTCAGTTTATCTGGTTCAAAAACAACAAGTTATAGGAGGACTGAAAACTGTCATATAATCACCACAAAAATGCTTTGCACATAGTAGATGCTCAATAAATATTTGGTGCATGAATGAAGTAGCATTATTCACTTATGAAGAAATCAAGCCTCAGTAAGAGTGCTGGCCAATCATCCCGCCTTGGTTCAAATCCCAGTTCCAAACCCTAACAGCTGTATAAACTTGAGCAAGTTCTCTGAACCTCAGTATTCTCATCTGCTAGCTGGGGATTATTAACAGTATTCACCTCACACCTGTTGTGAGGGATAAATGAGAAAATGTGTATAAAGTCCTCCAACACTGGGCCTGGCACATGGTAATTGTGTGATGAATGTTAGCTGTGACTGTAACTCTTCAGTGCAGAGGCAAGAGTTTCTAAAGCCCTCATTCTTTCTGAAGAAAAGGATCCTCTGTTAACTTTTTAACCTTCAGTGTACCTAGCACTGTGTGTTGCCTATAACATAGGTTCAACAAACTTATCGAATTTCCACAGCACAATCATCTTAACCAAAAGTCAGAAGAAAACCATTCAATAGGGCTAGTGCACATCAAAGTACTCTGGCATGTAGAGTTTGAATGATTTTTAATTTCTTTTTATCTATTTGTATTTTCTAAATCTCTACAGTGAACGTGTAAATCTTAAATCACTGATATCAGAGCCCTTATCCCTCCAAGGAAATTTATATTTGTGAAAGAGGACTATGCGCCTAAACGAATCTCTAAATGGTGAAAATCCAGGTATGCAACAAATTGAAACCAAACATTTCAGACTAACTAGAGAAGATACCCATGCATGGTGGGCTCTGTGCTAGCTCTGTTCATAAGTCTGGCCGCTTACTGGCCCAAGAACTTCTTGAAAAATAGGGATATATCTTCTCTGACACTTGATCACCTGGCATTGTGCCCAATAAAGAGTAAACAAATAGCCAATACATATTTGTTAAGTAAATTAACTGCTTCCGGCTTGTAATCCTCACCCTTGCTTTTAGTTAATTCCATTTCTCTCCATGACCAACATGAAAATCAATCACGGTGACTGATGTTTTGAGAAGGAGGAAGTGAATGGTTTACTCAAGCACCATCACTTTGGAAAGCTAGTCTCACAAATAAAAATGTTTCACTAAATAGCCACACAGAGTGTAGATAATCCTTTTCTAATGAGGGATTCATCCTGTGTCAGTTCAGTGCAGCTCAAAAAGATAAAATCTAAGAAACGGAAGTTGTTCCTTGTCAACAATTAGATACATCATCTAATGAAGACCTTGAGAATGAACTTCCTTTATTTAAAAAAAAAACTTATTTTAGAAAAGTCATCATAAATTACTAAAAGGAGTGCTGTATTTCATATGGCTCAAAAATAATCTTACTTTTGTGTGTGCACGCATGCATTACAGAGTTAAAAAAAAAACAACCCTCCAAATACATCTATTTATTTGAACAGAAGTGACCCAAGGCTACAATTAAAGCCCAGTTTCCTCTGTCCACATCTCTTTTCCCTGCAATGCCAACTCCTTTCCCACCTGGAAAGAAATACTCTTTGGTTTTTAAATTCCTGCTTCTTTTTGTTCCCTGCCTCTTTGTAAAACAGGAAAGGTTCTGATATCAGTGATTTAAGATTTACACATTCACTGTAGAGATTTAGAAAAGACAAATAGACAAAAAGGAGAAATTAAAAATCATTCAAATTCTACATGCCAGAAGTTACTATCATTAACATTTTGGTGTATTTTTTCAGACATGTCTCTGAAAAAAAAAAAACAATTAAACCATTTCTTCATGTATAGTATATCATATCATTCCATATCCATATATCTTCTTCTATAGCACAAATGATTAAATTATCTTCTTTTTTATATCTACCCTTTTAACAGAATGGAGGAGCAGAATAAACTGGAACAGGGAGAAGCCTGAAGCAGAGAATCAGAAAAGAGAATTGTGCAAAGCTCTGAGTAAGACTTCATGAGAGCTAAAATTTAGCCAGTGAGAAGATAGATTTAGAATGAAGAATCAATAGGCTTGTTGATGGTTTGGGGAATAAAGAAAGAGGAGTCAGGAGTGACTTCCAGGATTCTACCTAGCAGGTCAGGACCTAGTGAAAGCAGAAATAGACTTTAGGCATAAGCAGAATATCAAAATAATGAGTTCACTTCCGGACACTCAGTCAGATATGATTCTTCTGGCTACAAAATAACAGAAAATCTGACTGGCAGAGGCTTAAGCAAATACAAGTTTATTTTTCTTTCAAAACAAAGAGTCTGAAGACTGGTGACTCTATGCATGATGCAGGGTCCCAACAACAGCATGAAGGACCTAGGCTCTTCCGTTATTTCTGCTCTAACACCTTAGAGCAGAGTTATGTCTTACAGTGGCTACTGCATTTCAGTGCTTTATTTTGGCCTCCCAAGCATAAGATTTGGAGAAGGAAATGGCAACCCACTCCAGTATTCTTGCCTGGAGAATCCCATGGATGGAGGAGACTGGTAGGCTATAGTCCACGGGGTCGCAAAGACTCAGACACAACTGAACGACTTCACTTCCTTTTCTTAAGCATAAGGTCGTCATGTGAGAAGCTATCAGAAGTCTTCTCACGTTTCTTTGGCCAAAACTGTATCTTATGCAAACTCTAGACCAACCACTGGAAAAACAGAATGGCTTTCAGATCATGAGTCCTTCCGTGGGAAGGTGGGATGCTGTTGTCTAGGAAGAATGGAGGGTGGCTGCTGGGGAGGCATATAGCAGGGTCTGTCCCAGCTCGGCAAGTTTGAGGTATCTATAAGATAATCTATAAGATACCCAAAAGGAGCTGTCCAATATGCTGTATAGTGCCTTGGAGAGAGAACTGCAGTTGAGCTGCAGAACTAGGAGTCATCCATGTTCTAGGGAAGCTATAGAGTTAGGGGGCACGCATACAACTGCTTACAGAGAATGTGATGAGAAAGAGGCAAGCCCAAGAAATAGCAGTGAAGAGGGCAGGGTAGAAAAACAAGCCCAAGCCAAAGCCTAAACTAAGAGTATAAGTACAGGAAGAAGGAAAACCAGGAGAGACTATTATCATGGGGACCAACAGAGGGAGAGAGTTTTTATTTGCTTGTTTGTTTTTACTTTTTGAGGAAAAGGAAGCTATTAATATCGTTACATGCTGCAGATACACCAAATGAGACAAGGATTGAACAGTGTCACCCGGATGATGCAATCAGCAAGTTACTGGTACTTTGGCAAGAATAACTTGATAGGAGCAGAGATTAGATTGTAGGGGACTGAAATGGCTAGCCTAGGCTTCTATTTCAAGAAGGGTGTATATTAAAAAAAGAGAGAGATAGAGATACAGGACAGTAGCCAGAGAGGGATCACTGTGTAGGATGTAATGTTTTTCTTAATATTAGGAAGGATTTGAGCATATTTATATGATGAACAGAGAGATGTAGTCAGGAGGGAAAAGCTAAAGTTGAGAGAGAAGGTCTCTGGGAGGCAGTGGTTACAGCAGAGTGTAGATGACAACTGTGAGTCAAAGCCTCAGTCCTCAAATAGCATGAGGGGAGACTCTGAACTCAAACGATGACAGAGAATTGTAAAGCCATGTAGGCAAATCTCAAAAGGGAAGAGGTTTGGCAAAAGATTGAATAGTAAAAATCTAGAAATGACAAGCAAGGAGCATGAAGGATGCCAACAGCACTTCTGGAAAATGAGCAAGTTCTATTTAAGATAGCTGCAAGCAAAACAGTATCCTGAAGAAGAGTCATGTTTTACGTGGGCAGGGATGCAGAAAAGAGGTTGAGGATATCGTGGAGTTTGATTATACTAGAACATGGATTCTAGGAAACACAGGGGGAAGGATTAGAAAAGAAGTCCTCAAGAAATATGAAAGATGGTGGAAACAAGGAAGTGCAAAGCTTTATAGGAAAGATGATAACCAAAGGCAGAGGGCTTATGATGGATCATGTCTGGACTAACTGGCATCCACACTCCAACAGAACTCCAACACATGGGCAGCAGCCCTGTAACCTTATGCCACAGAATATTAGAGAAATGTCATCAGAGGAGATGTTTAAAGAGATGGATGCCATCTTTACAAACGGCTCTGTAACTCCTAATGCTCAATAAAAAGAATGTGTTCTATCTTTGGACAAGAATATATGGGGCTGGCTACTGAATAGTAAATTTCAAAATATAGAGGATCTCTTGTTCTAATGTTTAGCCAAGGACCAGATAACACATTTATAACAGTTTCTCCCTCATTCAACTCACATTATTGAGCTCATATCATATGCCAGTACTGTGATAGATTATTTTTCAAAAAATGAACATCCATGTGATTAAGGAGTTTATAATCTCCATAAGTATGTCTTCCGAGTTCTAAGAAACTGAATTTAAAATGGACTTAAAAGTATGTGGTAGAACAGTGATACTCAAACGTTTATGTGCATACAAATAACCTTGGGATCTTATTAACATGCAGGTTCTGATTCAGTGGGTCTGATTCAATGGAGCCTGAGATTCTGCATTTTTAACAACTTTCCAGGTGATGTTGATGTTGCTGGTCCATGAGTCACTCTTGAGCATCAAGAAGCTAGGACTCTATATTTCTTGCTTTGCCTTTTCTATTTACACGGACCTATAAGGTCCTAAATTTTTTCCCCTTTTCCTTTTTAACTCTCTTACCCATCTGTTCTTTCTAATAAAAAGAGAGGTTAGGGTAGAAAAACTTACAAAAAGCTTGCTCTTCTATTAGCTACAAAAGCAACTATTAGCTATACAGACCGCTGTCGTGAACTTGTCAACCATCTATCTCATGTGATTACATACTTTTGTGGAATCCCTACTATTTCAAACAGGGCACCTAGATATTCAGTAAAAGAATAAACAGACTGGGAGCAGCAATTAATTCTAGTTATGCCATATGGCAGTATAGAACACTGGCTGGAACCTGAAAACTCAATTTCACAAGAGTTTTACTTATTCTGAATTTTAATCATTATAGGATCAGCAAACATATGTCTACCAACTTGCTCCATTTACACAAAATTTTAAAGAATAATCACACTGCATACTCAAAAATGATTGGTTTTTCCCAAATGGACTTAAAATTTCTCTTCTACTGGATTCTCAAAATCAAGTAGCTGCTGACAGCTCCAGTTTAATTTCTCTTTCAAACAAAATCTTCAAACAGTACTTTTAACAAATAGTATTGTTTGCTTTCTTACCATCTTCATCATCAGTTCACAGTGTGATTTTGCACAAGTATAATTTTCTCTGGTTCTGGATTCCTCATCTTTGGGGCTGGCTCAGCTGCTGACCCTCCTTGTCCCTGTGAACTCCCCTCCATCATGCCTGTCACTGCTGAGACACCCATCCCACCACATTCTCTCCATTTCAACTCTCTCCAGAATGGAGACATTATCATTTCTAACACATACTCCATCGCCTGTCCTATTAGAGCTAAGATTCTTTCATCTCCTGTACATCTCATAATTTCAAGATAAGGACAGAAAAATCAGTTCTTTTTCTGTGAACTTTTGTCTCTGGTGCTTGAGAGACTATCCTGATATTCCCTGAACATGTTTTAGTGATAACATTTACTGCACCAGGGCCAAAATGATTTTCTGCCACTTTCAATTCTAGTTCAATAAAAGAATAAGAGCTTTGTTTCTAACCTCTGTCATTTTTAATACCATAAAATGATTTTAAAAATGTAAAATTGAGTTCCATTTCCTACTGGACTACCAATCTCATATTAGCTTTCCTTTTATCAAATTTATGAGGAAAGTCAGAAATTGCCTTTCCTTAAAAAAGATCAAAATCTCAGGATCTCCTGGGCAGAATGCTTGAATTGAATTTGAGCTCTCAATAATTGCTGGCCTGGAAGTCTTAAAGAAGTATAAAAGTTAGATACTTAAAGTTAGTTATGTCAGAAATAACAAACTGAAGGATTATCCCTTAGACTACTATCGTCTGAAATAATAAGGTTATTCTTAGAAAATTATAATCCTAAAAATACCACAGACATAGTTATTACATTTCCAACTTGAGGAAGTCTATGGTTTTCTGAAACCACAGTATGAATGAAATCTATGGTTTCTGAACTGCAAAGTGAAACAAATGTTTTTTGCAACATCATATTACGAAATGTTTCAGATATGCATAAAAGGTAAATGAATACCATATATGTGTATACTCATAATCTAGATGCTATGATTCACATTTTGTTACATCTGCTTTGTCACTTATCCATCCATCTAGCAGATGTTGCTAGACTCTAGATGCATATATAATTAACTAAACTTCAATATTTATTACAGTTCCTTTAAACCAATAAGCTTTTGAAAGATGCCAATTCTTTTTTAAAATAATGGCTTGCTTAAGTAAACTGTGCAACCAATTAGAAATCCTACATTCTAAATCCTAATCTTTTATTAATGCTCTTACTTTGAGTAATGTCACATATCTTAGTTTTATCATCAACAAAAAAACAAAGGTTCTTGGTAGATATGATAGGAGGTCTTGATTATCAAATCGTAAAATGAACATTGTGGTTACGGCAGAATCCAGAAAAGAGAGACACTCCCTTAATATAACTGAGAAATAGCTAATTGGAAATTATGTGGGCATAAAGTTTTCTATAAATTATAATAACTCAACAAGTCTCACAAACTCAAGAGGGAGCTTGAGGGTGAGCATTTAATCATAACGCATAAGCGTCACTGTATATCTATGATAAAACAAATTGATTATTGAAGACTGAGTCACTCCAAGTGGGAATTTCATAACAAGGCACTAGCACAAAACTGGAATTTTCTTGGCTTTGTGAAGCCGTAGCTGGTTTATAAACTCCTTATTAATTAAGTACAGTAAGCACTGCCACAGAGATAGCTGCCCCTTCCTTTATGAACTGTTTATTTCCCTACACTGATTTTTTTTTTTCTTTTAGAAGATTGGCCTGGAAGGGGGATTCTTTGAAGCCTGAAGAATCAAAGCTGCTGCAAAGCACTGCTGAGAGTTTCAAAAGAATTATGAAGAAACTACATTGGACCTGAGGCGATAGGCTGAGATCTCCCTAAACAGGTCAGCAGTTGGTCTGCAAAATATTCCCATTGCCAAGGAGGCGGTGACATCTTGTGTAAATCAAAAACTAAAACCCTGAGATATCTCATTTCCATTTTAAATGCATGGGGGTTAAATATGGATATCTAGCACTTGAGAAGTTCCTGTGGGATTGATTTTTTTTCCTGTCGTTTCCGAGCCCTTTGCTGGGTGAGATAAGAAGGACCGCATTTCATTATCAACCCTGCTAGTGCTGCACTTCAGGGAGACTAGATGAGGCTACACAGTGGAGAGAAGATCCGGCTTCCAAAGAAGAAATGATTCACATGTTGTGATTATAAAAACCCACTTTAGGCCCAACTCATTTTCAACAGAATCATGAAATAAAATGAGATCCCAAGGAAATGAAATTTCCTGCATCATTTTGCAAATTAAAAAAAAAGAAAAATCACAGTGATACCATAAAAAAAATCAAATTTTTGAGGTTTCAAGGTTTGGTTCGTAATGTTTGCATTCTTGTAACATTTGAAAAAACAATCCCAAATAACATTTTGGGGGAGGCAACTGAAAAAGAAAACACAAAATCATGGTTAGGCGAATCTTCTATTGAATCAGACAATGTTACAGAAAAAACATCAGAACAAAGACTTTGAATTCTGAGAGCTGACCCAGTGCTCTTGCATTTCTCTCCCCTTTGCTCTAATTTCAGTATAACACAGGAAGTGGATACAGGATGGATCTATATCAGAAATAAGAGAAAACTAGCAAATTAGAGATAACCACAACCAGGAGGGCCTCATGCCACAAGTTTCTGGAGATCCACAAATAGATGAATACAAAGAGGCTTTTTTCCCCCCACTGGCTTTCTATAAGCACAAAAAATAGCACACATTGGGACAAAAGATTAGATCCAGATCAAGTGAGATTTAAAATCATGGCCAAAGTAAACATTGGTAAAATGAAGACAGTAATTTCATATAAAGGATCTTTTCACACAATGTATGAATTAAGAGCCCCCATTTATAGACAAATAGAAAAGCTTCTAGTATTAAAAAATTGATACTGAGGATTTTCTGAGATCTTCCAAGACAAATCCATTTCAAGTAGAAAATAGGAATGTGCCCAAGTAAAAATGATGGCTATAATTCTATCAGAAGTAAAGCAAATTCAGAGACCTAACTATAGGACTAAATAGTAGTGCTCAGCTTATTCTAATGGGTCAGTCCAACCTGAAGGCAAGCTCAGTTATCTGCCTGCTTCCCAGGTTTCATTTCAAAAGTCCTTTCACTCTTGATAGAAAATGTTATTTTGTTTCATGAGCTCAGTACTGGGAATGTTTAATAAAAATGTTTGAAAAAAACAAGATTGAAAAAAACCCACTTACTAAAAAGTTACTGTACATCAAAATTACTCATATAAAATATTTATTTTATGGGATGACCAAAGGGAGAGGCTTCTATCTACTAACACCACCAAAATAGCCCAGTGTAAAAGAAAACAAAAATGAATCAATTTAATCTTATAGCTGGTACCAAATCCAAGACACCTACTCAAGTGAAAGAATAAACAAAATAATCATCATCATAAAATTAAAAAAGAGTCATACAGTTCCAGGTTGCTTTGAAAGTATAGGAAACTTTCTATGAAAGAACATATAATAAAATGATCTTCCTTTCCAGGTTAAGCCAAGAGACCAATAGCAAGTAATATTGTATCAGTTTCACCTGTAAACCATTTCAGACTAAAAGAGCAACAAAAATAACCCTTTACTACTCCCAGTAAGTATATCTCCAAAAATCTTTAACACAATTGTGAAATCTCAACATATACTCACTAAATAACAGAAAACTAGTACAGGGATTTAGCATATAATTGATAACTTGAGAGCCGTGAAGTTATAAGTTTTTGTTTGCTTTCTTGGTTAAGGGTGAGAAACAGAGATAGGACTGGAAAAGGAAGAAATGAATTTTTAAACTTCAAGATGTGGTCAAATTACTGCTATGAGTTTGAAGACTTTTCAGAGCTCTTTAAACTTAGATTGCACTAGTACCTACTACCTTTTTTATTTCTGCATTGACACTGAAACTTCAGTGAAAGTAGCAAAGTGAACAGAAAGAGAAGATATGAACAAATATCTAAACTTGTAACACAAATGTACCAACAACACATTTCACATTTCTTCTCTTGATAAGCACACTTCATCTGAATGTTTTTGGTTTGGGAATTTTAAGCTCCATAACCAGCATTTAGGAAAAGTAACATTCTCCATGTAATTAATGGTGATAATATTGACAGCATATCACTTTGAAAATCTTGCTCTCAAGAGTTACATTGGACTAACTTCTTGTCTTTCCTCCTATAATACAAAGACACAAGAACAATATATTCTTAAACTAAATTCTGTTTTAAAGCTAAATCCATGGTAAGATGACAAGAAAAACAAAGTTCCCAAAGAGAACTGGAATTATTTTTATGATATTTGTACTAACATATCATGTTTCATGCAGAGCTATATGCTAACCACCCACAATGAGACATGTTCAAGATATTCTTTCAGTCTGTACTTTAAAAGCACTGGTTTTGTGGGATTTGTGCCATAATCCTGTTATATAAAGTTATTTCTTTATTTCTTTCCATTTCAATATGCTATTAATCTACCTGTCTCTTTTTGGAACTCCTTTAAGTTTCACAAAAGAAAACAATACTCCAAGTTTGTTTCCACTGGCTCTAGACTTCACTTCCAACAGTGAGCATAAATGACTAGCTGTTCCAAAATGAGCCATGGAGAATTTATCCCTACCTCAGTAATAAAAATTTTCTATTTTCTTCACCCTTTTCCCCATTCTCAATGCATTCTTGCTGTCAGATGGCCTCCCCTGAATCAAACTTAAGAAATGCTCAACTGTTTCTGCAAATGCGTAAGAATGCCATCAAACGTCTGAGTATAGATCAAGCATGTTTCATTCCAGGTGTCTCACAGCTGGCGCTGGTCCTGCAGTGACCACCGCAATAAAACAGGAGGAGCCTCTGCCTGGCTTTCATCCTAATCATTCTCTAAAGAGCTTGCTGAAAACTTGGACTCAGAATGTGAAAGCTGTTAGTTTTAGGGAGAAGGTTTAAATGAGGAGGCAGTTTGAAGAAGAGCCATGAACATCACAGCTCAGGACATCAAATACCACAACAGGACTTCGTTTCCTTGGAATTATGCAAAGTGCCATCCGTTTTTTATTTTGTCTTATATGGAAAACATTATCCTTCATTGGTAACACTCTTAAGCCAAAAAGACCCTATAAAGACAGAAATACAGATATGATTTTCAGTCTGGGAAGACAGAAAAGCTACTTGTACTGAAAAACAGATGAGCACTTGGAGGACATCCATGACTCAACACAACTATCATTTTCTGGGGTCAGTCACTCTAGGCAATCGAAAGGTGGCAAACAGCACATAACAGCTGTGATGGAGTCAGATGCTTTAATTTACAGCGAGTCCACAGTCATGGCAAACAGCACTGAATTCTGAGCCACCATAAAAATTATGGCCAAGCCCCTAGAGTTTACCAGGAATCAGTATTTTCCCATCACTCCACTCTATTCTCAAGCAGCACAGTGTTGAGGAGATAATTAAAGGAATTAAAGCAAGGACACAACAAAGATAGAATGGAAAGTTTTGGTGGGGGGGAGTATATGTATATATGGCATTTATATTTATCTAGTGTCTTTCCCAGATTATCCTGCTAGAGATTTCTTACCCACCTTTGGCCCTAATGTGCCAAGTTAGTAGTTTTAGACAGATTCCTACCTCCCCCACAAATTTACCAACCCCCTAAAGTTGTATTGCTTTAATATGACTCAAGATAAAACTTTTAAAGTGGCTTTCATTAATTCTTTTGATGTTACTTGGCCATTTTCCATACACATGTAGCTCTCAAGTTTGATGATTCCCAAATTTCCTTTCATACTCAGCCTCTGGGAGAGATACAACTTCCACGCAAAAAAAAGTAAATGTGATTGGCATTGTACAAGCTTTCAGTGTTCTCAAAGCAACTGCTACCAATACATATAAGTACATAACATCAACCAGCCATACATGGGGCCATACACACAATGTGGCTGAAAAAGAAGATTCAGTGAGACAAGGGTTACATTATGGGATGATGATTGAATGGGTAAATTTCAGACAATTTCAAACAGCTTGCCAAAGGAAATCCTCATTTTTCCATTTTCTTGTATAGTATCTAATTTCTGGCTCCTCATTTCCTCCTGATCTGATAATTATGAAATTCTAAATAAAGTGTCATCTTTCCTACAACAAATCAATGAACAGAAAGCTCCCATCAACAATGCAGATGTTTCCTAAAACCTCTGCTGATTATTTCCTGAATATCTATCCCACAAACCACACAGCAAGTCCTTTGAGAACAAGGAACCCTCTCTACCTCATAATAAATACAACTTCTATGTCTGTGTGCATGGGTGTGTGTGTATGAGTGTGTGTATTCACTTAAAAAAGAGAACTAAGAAGTAATAAGTAAATGATAACAGTGAGATAACAGTGAGTCACCACAAAATCACCTTTTATTATCAATTTCAGATTGAAATTCAGTCCTTTCCAGTGCTACACTGCAAATAAGGGGAAAGGAGAATTTCTACTTATTGTATATTTGTCTCCATAGATGAAATAAAATTATTTTTACATTCCTTACCACAGATTTATACCATTAACACCACCACATACACAATTATATTTTGGGCATCTCTCTCCCTATGCTTGCTGGCTCAGATGGTCTGTCTGCAATGCAGGAGACCCAGGTTCAATCCCTGGGTTGGTAAGATCCCCTGGAGAAGGAAATGGCAGCCCATTCCAGTATTCTTGCCTAGAAAATCCCATGGACGGCAGAGCCTGGTAGGCTACCGTCCATGGGGTCGCAAAGAGTCAGACATGACTGAGCAACTTCACTTTCACTCCCTATAATACAGTTTAAAATAATTCCATCTTTGTTCCTCATGCCATCCTTATAATAATCTCATAATACAAAGATCAACTTTGTATTAAAAAATAAAAAATTCTTTAAGTTACTAACTGAGCCTTCAGATACACAACTAAGCCTAAACTTCTCCACTAATAAAGTATAGGGAAGTTTGTTTTAAACACTCTTCCAACCTACCAAAAATTACAGATATTCTCACTTTTGCAAAAAGCTCTCATCTTTTGCATTCTGTTTGTTTCAATTATTCAGGGCAACCCAGGCTGATAATTACACAGTCCCCAGTTGCTGAGTAAAAGTGATGCTTAATTAGCCAGCAGGAAAGATCGATTAAGATCCAGCAGGGCATCTTGTGAAGTTCTCTCACATTCCTGGAGGGAATATATTCTGGCCGTGCCCTTCGAAAGGATAAAACTCCTTGCTTCTAAAGAGTTTCAATGACGTTTCTAAATGATAAGATCTGTCTGCTACACAAATGAAATCCCAGGTATAACACTGCTGATGCTTTTCCTTTACTAAGAGTACACAGTTCAAACGTTTCAAATCGCATTGCCTCCAAGCCAAAAAAGACTTAAGATTGTACTCACTTATCCCCAACTCTCATTCAGTTACCACAGTTCAAACAAGCAGTGGTTGGGGAATACACTGTAATGGAAATTTTTAATTTCTCCCTCCATCAAGCAAGTGTATGCATCTGTCAGGTGCTCACATTCTGAAAGGCACAAACTGGGTGAGGGCCTTTAATTAAAAAAAGAAACTTAATGAGCATGATATTCCAATCAGCCTGAGATTAAGACATTTTAATAGGAAGAGAGAATCAACTGGATAAGTCTAGTTTAAGTTTTCTATTCGGGAAGGAGATGAGGATATAAAATCAGGACCAAAAGTCATAATGGAAATTATCTCATACTGCTTAACATCCTCTCTTTCAGTAATTTGGACAAGCATAAATATTTAGCTTTTCACCCATTTTGCAAAAGTGTCCAATAAAGACTAACATAACAATCCAAAGCTAAAAGCAGAATAACTTTTTTAACATACATAATTATCAAAATATTTCCATTGTGGTAAACTAACTACCCTAAATATGCCTGCCTACCCTCAATGCACCTCAGTAAACATTTAAAAGCCTCTACCAAGTATAAAGAACTATAATAAGTGTGTCTTGCTTTGATAATTTATATACAATTAAAGTAGATTTTGCTGATTATAAATTGCTTTAAACTTTATGAAGAAGAATAATGGAACCGGTTTATACAAACCTAGCTTTGATTTGCTGCAAGCCCCGTAGAATATGGTCTCTGTTGTCCTTTGCACCAGCACTGAGGTTCTCATTCCGCAAACCTTCACCCAGGAACTCTTCAGTATCTAAAGGAAAAGGAAAGCTGATCAACAGAAAAGAAAAAGTACCAAGAGAGAAGGAAGAAAATCTGGAGGATTAACAAATGGGTATAATTTTCTCTTTAAAAACTTTAAAGTTGCAGAGTAAGGTGATTGTAAGTAATGCCATAGAAGAGTATACTTATGTATATTTCACTCTAGTGCCTGTAATATGAAACTGTACTAGATATACTATCAAGATAATGTT
The DNA here is from genome assembly GCF_001704415.2 of Capra hircus. Taxonomy (NCBI): domain Eukaryota; kingdom Metazoa; phylum Chordata; class Mammalia; order Artiodactyla; family Bovidae; genus Capra; species Capra hircus. Next base: position 37,741,012 of record NC_030826.1, on the reverse strand, counting down.
ACAAATTTATACAGTTGGGTTACATAAGCATATTAAAATTTTGTTTTACATTCTCACCACTCAACAACACCAAACAAAAAATCCTACATAGCCACAACTAGGACTTTTGATGGGGTATAAAGTTCTGAAAATAAAAATTTCACTAAGGACCGCCATTAAATTCCAAGACATATGTCATATCTATTGCATATGTCATTTAATAGGTTCCTCCAAGTTCCTCTGAAGGCTAAAGGATGAAAAGTTGAATTCAAAGGTAAAAATAAATGCTATCCAAAATTAAATTAATGCTTTTGAACTGCGGTGTTGGAGAAGACTCTTGAGAGTCCCTTGGACTGCAAGGAGATCCAACCAGTCCATTCTGAAGAAGATCAGCCCTGGGTGTTCTTTGGAAGGAATGATGCTAAAGCTGAAACTCCAGTACTTTGGCCACCTCATGTGAAGAGTTGACTCATTGGAAAAGACTCTGATGCTGGGAGGGATTGGGGGCAGAAGGAAAAGGGGACGACCGAGGATGAGATGGCTGGATGGCATCACCGACTTGATGGACATGAGTTTGAGTGAACTCCGAGAGTTGGTGATGGACAGGGAGGCCTGGCGTGCTGCGATGCATGGGGTCACAAAGAGTCAGACACAACTGAGTGACTGGACTGAACTGAATATGCCATATTAATAGGATAAAGGACAAAGACCATGTGATTGTCTCAATAGATGCAGAAAAAGCATTCGACAAAATTCAACAGCACTTTATGATAAAACAAACAAACAAAAACACTCAACAAACTGGAAATAGAAGGAAACTTCCTTAGCCTCATAATGATCACCTACAAAAACCCACTAACATCATACTTAATGATAGGTGAAAATCAACATACAGACCCCTCCCTTTTAAAATAAAGTCAGGGTGCCAGAAAAGGGAGCTCTAAGGCCCTACCCACCGATGTCAATTGCAGACCCCACTGGAAGAGATATATCACTATATCTCCAACAGGAAGGAGGTTGCTACTTTACTACAACAGGAGGAAGGAAAAAATTTCTCCTTGTCCTGCAAGAGTCTGGTCAATGAAAGACTGTTAACAATAACTCAGTCAACAAGAAGCCATTACACTTGGAACTTCCAGTTTTCTCCAATGGTCTCCGTTTATAACAGCTCCTGCCAGTTCCTTCTTCTCCTCTACAAAAGAAAGTTCCTCTCTTTTGTTTTCTGGGCTTGCCTGTGGATAACCATGATTGCACGTCCTTAATTGCAAGTCATTGCTGTTCCCAAATAAACCATTTTGCAGGTAAAATAACTGTTTGTTTTACTATTTTAGGTCAACAAATGAAAGGCTGAATACTTTCCCCCTGTTCCTAAAGATCAGAAACAAGACAAGCTATCTGCTCTTACCACTTATATTCAACATTGCACTGGTGCTAGACAGGGAAAATATGCAAAAAATGAAATTAAAAGAGTCTAGGTTAAAAAGAAAGAAGTAAAACTATCTCTACATGCAGATGATATAATCTTGTACATAGAAAACCCTAAGGAATCCACTGACAACTATTAGAACTAAAAAATGAGTTCAATAAGTTTGCAGGATACAAGATTAATATTAAAAATCAGCTGTATTTCTATACAGTAGCAATGAACAAGCCAAAATTAAATTAGGAAAATTCCATTTAAAATAATATAAAACAGAATTAATATTGAAGAATAAATTTAACAAGAGAAGGATAACACTTAAACTCTGAAAACTACAAAATATTATTGAAAGAAATGAAAGACCTTAAATTAAAGGAAGAAAATAAATGGGAAGACATCCCATGTTTACATATGAGACTTATGGCTATTAATATGGGAATATTTCCATATTGATCTAAATAGTCAATGCAATCTCTATTAAAATCTCAGTTGGATTTTTTGCAGAAACTGACAAACTAATCCTATAATTCATTTGGAAATTTGAGGTACCCAGAATAGTTAAAACAATTTTGAAAAAGGAGGACAACTTTCCCATTTTCTGATTTCAAAACTTACTACAAAGCTACAGTAATCAAGACAATATAGTATTGGTATAAAATCAAACACACAGATCAAAGGAACAGAATTGGGAATTTAGAAGTAAACCCTCACATTTATATTCAATAAATTTTTGACAAGGATGATAAGATAATGCAATGGAAAAATTGTTTTTTAATAAATGGTGCTGGAACAATTAAATATCCACATGTAAAGAAATGAAATTGAACCCCTACCTCATACAATATACAAAAATTAACTCAAAATGGATCATAGACCCAAACACAAAAGCTAAAACTATAAAACTATTAGAAGAAAATAGGCACAAATCCTTGTAACCTTGGATTAGATAATAGTTTCTTAGATATGATGCCAAAAGAACAAGCAACCAAAGAAACAAATTGGACATCAAAATTAAAACTATTGTGGTTCAAAGGATGCTATCAAGAAAGTGAGAAAATTTTTGCAAATCATGTATCTAATAGGAGACTTATATACAGAATATATAAAAAGCTCTTACAATTCAATAATAAAAACACAAATAACCTGATTTTAAAACAAAGAACCTAAATAGACATTTATCCACAGAAGATATACAAATGACTAATAAACACATGAAAAGATGCTTAACATCAGTTGTTATCAGGAAAACAATCAATACCACACTGAGGTACCAATTTCACATGGCTACTGTCAAGAAGATGGACAAAAATGAGTGCTGTTGAAGATGGAGAGAAATTAGGATCCTTATACATTGCTAGTGGGAATGTAAAATGGTGTTGTTACTTTGTGAAAGTCTGGCAGTTCCCCGAAAAGCTAAAAAGAGAGTTGCCCACCAATTCCACTACTAGGTATATACACAAGAGAAATGAAAACAAGTGTTCAAATAAAAACTTGTACACAAATGTTCATAGCAGCATTATTCTTAACAGCCAATAAGTGGATAAATACTAACATCCATCAACTGATGAACAGATAAACAAAATGTGGCAGCAATAAAAAAGGAAATGCTGATACATGCCACAATACAAATAAATCTCTGAAATCATAATTTCATCCATTAAAGGAAACCAGAAGCAAGGGTCACATATAGTATAATTTCATTTACATGAAACATACAGAATGGGCAAAAATCTATAGGAATAGGAAGTAGATAAGCAAATGCCTAGGGCTGTGGAAGAGAGGGATGCAGATTGAAGAATGAAGGCTAAGAGGGTTCAAGTTTTCTTTGGAAGGTGAGGAAAAATGTTCTAAACAACTCTGTGAATACCATACTAGAAGCCATTGGACTGTACCCTTTAAATGGATAGGTTTTATGGTATAAGAACTACATCTCAATGAAGCTGTTAAAAAAGATAGAGTGCCTGATGAACTATGGAATGAGGTTGTACAGGAGACAGGGACCAAGAGCATCCCCATGGAACAGAAATGTGAAAAAGCAAAATGGCTGTCTGAGGAGGCCTTACAAATAGCTGTGAAAAGAAGAGAGGCGAAAAGCAAAGGAGAAAAGGAAAGATATAAGCATCTAGATGCAGAGTTCCAAAGAATAGCAAGAAGAGATAAGAAAGCCTTCTTCAGCCATCAGTGCAAAGAAATAGAGGAAAACAACAGAATGGGAAAGACTAGAGATCTCTTCAAGAAAATTAGAGATGCCAAGAGAACATTTCATGCAAAGATGGGCTCAATAAAGGACAGAAATGGTATGGACCTAACAGAAGCAGAAGATATTAAGAAGAGGTGGCAAGAATACACAGAAGAACTGTACAAAAAAGATCTTCATGACCCAGATAATCACAATGGTGTGATCACTCATCTAGAGCCAGACATCCTGGAATGTGAAGTTAAGTGGGCCTTAGAAAGCATCACTACGAACAAAGCTAGTGGAGGCGATGGAATTCCAGTTGAGCTGTTTCAAATCCTGAAAGATGATGCTGTGAAAGTGCTGCACTCAATATGCCAGCAAATTTGGACAACTCAGCAGTGGCCACAGGACTGGAAAAGGTCAGTCTTCATTCCAATCCCAAAGAAAGGAGATGCCAAAGAATGCTCAAACTACCGCACAATTGCACTCATCTCACATGCTAGTAAAGTAATGCTTAAAATTCTCCAAGCCATCAGCAATACGTGAACCGTGAACTTCCTGATGTTCAAGCTGGTTTTAGAAAAGGCAGAGGAACCAGAGATCAAATTGCCAACATCCACTGGATCATTGAAAAAGCAAGAGAGTTCCAGAAAAACATCTATTTCTGCTTTATTGACTATGCCAAAGCCTTTGACTGTGTGGATCACAATAAACTGTGGAAAATTCTGAAAGAGATGGGAATACCAGATCACCTGACGTGCCTCTTGAGAAATGCGTATGTAGGTCAGGAAGCAGGAGTTAGAACTGGACATGGAACAACAGACTGGTTTCAAATAAGAAAAGGAGTATGACAAGGCTGTATATTGTCACTCTGCTTATTTAACTTACATGCTGAGTACATCATGAGAAACGCTGGACTGGAAGAAACACAAGATGGAATCAAGATTGCCGGGAGAAATACCAGTAACCTCAGATATGCAGATGACACCACCTTTATGGCAGAAAGTGAAGAGGAACTAAAAAGCCTCTTGATGAAAGTGAAAGTGGAGAGTGAAAAAGTTGGCTTAAAGCTCAACATTCAGAAAACGAAGATCATGGCATCCGGTCCCATCACTTCATGGGAAATAGATGGGGAAACAGTGGAAACAGTGTCAGACTTCATTTTGGTGGGCTCCAAAATCACTGCAGATGGTGACTGCAGCCATGAAATTAAAAGACGCTTACTCCTTGGAAGAAAAGTTATGACCAACCTAGATAGCATATTCAAAAGCAGAGACATTACTTTGCCAACTAAGGTCCGTCTAGTCAAAGCTATGGTTTTTCCAGTGGCCATGTATGGATGTGAGAGTTGGACTGTGAAGAAAGCTGAGCGCCGAAGCATTGATGCTTTTTAACTGTGCTGTTGGAGAAGACTCTTGAGAGTCCCTTGGACTGCAAGGAGATCCAACCAGTCCATTCTGAAGGAGATCAGCCCTGAGATTCCTTTGGAGGGAATGATGCTGAAGCTGAAACTCCAGTACTTTGGCCACCTCATGTGAAGAGTTGACTCATTGTAAAAGACTCTGATGTTGGGAGGGATTGGGGGCAGGAGGAGAAGGGGACGACAGAGGATGAGATGCCTGGATGGCATCACTGACTGGATGGACGTGAGTCTGAGTGAACTCTGGGAGTTGGTGATGGACAGGGAGGCCTGGTGTGCTGCAATTCATGGGGTCGCAAAGAGTCGGACACAACTAAGTGACTGAATTGAACTGAACTGAACTGAATGTAATAAGTGTAATAATGTGTTTCTCTGGTTGCCCAGATGGTAAAGAAACCACCTACAATGTGAGAGACCTGGGTTCAATCCCTGTGTTGGGAAGATCCCCTGGAGGAGGGCATGGCAATCCACTCCAGTATTCTTGCCTGGAGAATCCCCATGGACAGAGGTGCTTTGGCAGGCTACAGTCATGGAGTCACAAAGAGTTGGGCACTACTGAGCAACTCAGCACAGCACAATGTGAACAAAAAATTTAAAGAGGAAAAAAAAATTTTTAATATTCAATGTAATAAAACAGAAAAATATAATGTAGCAAATAATAAACTCATAAAATGATATATAACTGATGACAATAATTGTGAAAAGTTAGAGTCCTCTATTAAAAACAAGCTATAAGGATATATTGCATACCATGGGGAATATAGCCTATGTTTTATAATAAGTATAAATTGAGAATAATCTATAAAATTTTTTAATCACTATGTTGTACACTTGAAACTAATATAATATTGTAAGTCAACTATACTTCAATTAAAAAAGAAAAAAGTTAACAGAAACAAGTGAAAAAGAAAAGTAAAGAAATTCTATGTAAAAAGATACAGTTAATTTGTTTACTGTTTAAAAGATATTCACCTGAAATAAAGTGAGACTGAAATTAAGATAGGTGTGCAAAATGTCCTAAACAAATTTTCTTAAAAAGCAAGAACAGCAATAATTCATATCAAAGTAGAACACAAACAAACCAACAGAGTCATTTTATTTTATATAAAGTACAATCCATAATAGAAATGACCTGTTAATGTGCTAAATAGAATAGCACAAAAATATATACAGTGAAAAATTCGAGATAAAAATATATAATTATAGAGGGCAGTTATGTCCAATAGAAATAAAATTTCACACTTAATTTAAAATTTTCTAGTAGCCTCATTTCAAAAGATAGCCCCAAAAGAGACAAAATTAATTTTAGCAATATTTATTTTATTTAACTCAATAGATACAAAATATTATGATTTGGGGCTTCCCTGGTGGCTCACTGGTAAAGAATTTAACTGCCAATGCTGGAGACATGAGTTGTATCCCTGATCCGGGAAGATTCCACATGCTATGGAGCAACTAAACCCGTGCACCACAACTATTGAGTCTGTGCTTTAGTCTGGGAACTGCAACTACTAAGCCCATCTGTCGCAACTACTGAAGCCCAAGCACCCTAGAGCTCGTGCTCCTCTATTGCTCCTCTTCTATTAGAAGCAACAACAGAAACAATGAGAAGCCTGCATATACCATAACTAGGGAGTAGCCTCTGCTTGCCACAACTAGAGAAAAGCCTATGCAGCAATGAAGATCCAGCACAGGCAAAAGTAAATAAATAAATTTATTTTTTTAAACCAAAATAGTATGATTTCAATATGTAATGAACAAAAAATAATTATTGAGCTATTTTACCTGTTTTTGTATTATATTTTCAAAACCTATGTTAATTTTACACTTAACAACACATATCAGTTCAGACTACTCACATTCAAATGCTCATATTTATGAAAATTAATTAAGCACTGGATTACCAAAAAATCAATAATTTCTTAAAAACTGAAAATTAGAAAGATCTATTTTATGATGAAAACAAAATAAAACAAGAACTTAACATTTAAAAGAGTAAAAAAATCTCTCCATACTTAAGACATTTGAAAACACATGCACACATACATTGTGGGTCATAGAGGAAACTCAAAACTATAATTACCATCTATTAAGAAAATAGCCTGTGTAAAATATTATGAAATATAACCAGCATTGTACAGTGCTCTCTTATTTATAGACCTTTATAGACCTCAATATTTCCAATATTAGATAAGAAAGGATGAAAAGAAATACATGAAGCAACAAATTCAAAAAATCAGAAAAGAGCAATAAACCAGCCTATGGAAAGCAGGAGAAAGAAAACAATAAAGATAAAAACTGAATGAAAAAGTTAGAACAGTGGTTGTCTAACAGTGCTCTCTGGAGTCATGAGCATCTGATAACAAAGAGGACACTAATAGATGGAGAAATATACCATGTTCATGGATCAGAAGAATCACTATAGTGAAAATGAATATACTACCCAAAGCAATCTATAGATTCAGTGCAATCCCTATCAAGCTACCAATGGTATTTTTCACAGAGCTAGAACAAATAATTTCACAATTTGTATGGAAATACAAAAAACCTCGAATAGCCAAAGCAATCTTGAGAAAGAAGAATGGAACTGGAGGAATCAACTTGCCTGACTTCAGGCTCTACTATAAAGCCACAGTCATCAAGATAGTATGGTACTGGCACAAAGACAGAAATATAGATCAATGGAACAAAATAGAAAGCCCAGAGATAAATCCATGCACCTATGGACACCTTATCTTTGACAAAGGAGGCAAGAATATATAATGGAGAAAAGACAATCTCTTTAACAAGTGGTGCTGGGAAAACTGGTCAACCACTTGTAAAAAAATGAAACTAGAACACTTTCTAACACCATACACAAAAATAAACTCAAAATGGATTAAAGATCTAAACATAAGACCAGAAACTATAAAACTCTTAGAGGAGAACACAGGCAAAACACTCTCCGACATAGATCACAGCAGGATCCTCTATGACCCACCTCCCAGAATATTGGAAATAAAAGCAAAAATAAACAAATGGGACCTAAATAAAATTAAAAGCTTCTGCACAGCAAAGGAAACTATAAGCAAGGTGAAAAGACAGCCTTCAGAATGGGAGAAAATAATAGCAAATGAAGCAACTGACAAAGAACTAATCTCAAAAATATACAAGCAACACCTGCAGCACAGTTCCAGAAAAATAAATGACCCAATCAAAAAATGGGCCAAAGAACTAAACAGACATTTCTCCAAAGAAGACATATGGATGGCTAACAAACACATGAAAAGATACTCAACATCACTCATTATCAGAGAAATGCAAATCAAAATCACAATGAGGTACCATCTCACGCCAGTCAGAATGGCTGCTATCCAAAAGTCTACAAGCAATAAATGCTGGAGAGGGTGTGGAGAAAAGGGAACGCTCTTACACTGTTGGTGGGAATGCAAACTAGTACAGCCACTATGGAGAACAGTGTGGAGATTCCTTAAAAAACTGGAAATAGAACTGCCTTATGACCCAGCAATCCCACTACTGGGCATACACACTGAGGAAACCAGAATTGAAAGAGACACGTGTACCCCAATGTTCATCGCAGCACTGTTTATAATAGCCAGGACATGGAAGCAACCGAGGTATCCATCAGCAGATGAATGGATAAGGAAGCTGTGGTACATACACACAATGGAGTATTACTCAGCCATTAAAAAGAATACATTTGAATCAGTTCTAATGAGGTGGATGAAACTGGAGCCTATTATACAGAGTGAAGTAGCCAGAAAGAAAAACACCAATACAGTATACTAACACATATATGTGGAATTTAGAAAGATGGTAACAATAACCCTGTAAGCGAGACAGCAAGAGACACAGATGTATAGAACAGTCTTTTGGACTCTGTGGGAGAGGGAGAGGGTGGGATGATTTGGGAGAATGGCATTGAAACATGTATAATATCATATAAGAAATGAATCACCAGTCCAGGTTTGATGCAGGATACAGGATGCTTGGGGCTGGTGCACTGGGATGACCCAGAGGGATGGTACGGGGAGGGAGGAGTGAGGGAGGGGTTCAGGATGGGGAACACATGTACACCCATGGATTCATGTTGATGTATGGCAAAACCAATACAATATTGTAAAGTAATTAGCCTCCAATTAAAATAAATAAATTTAAATTTTTTAAAAAAAGAGAAGGAGTTGGAGGGGTGTCAATTGAGTGAGACTCTGGGAAACTCCTTTCCTTCCCTCCCCTACAATTCCCCTTTACTTTAATCACAAGTGCTTGGCTTTTATCTATTTATACACTGGGATTTCATATAAGATTTTAACTTTGAAAAGGGTTCCATTGCACAACTTAGTGGCTAAAAAAACACTTAAAAACCATTACTTTCACTGAACTTAAAAATAGCGAGAAAAACATATATAAATGCTAAATAAGTATAAAGCTGGAATTTTTCACGGGTTAGGGGGAAATCCAATAAATTGATGTACTGTCAACAAATGTAATCAAGGAAAAAGGAAAGAAAGCACAAATATACAGAAATTAGACAGAATAAAAAGAAGCAATAAAAAACACAATTTTTAAGGATAATGAAATATTTGACAAAATTGGTGAGATTTCAAGTTATTTTAATTTTCTTCTTTGTGCTTTTATGTCTATGTAAATTTCATTTTTATCCCTTTAAAAGATTATTTTCAAAAATAAAGTGCCATGTAAACAAAATAAAATGTCATGCAAATAGACTCTCAGTGAAAGTTTCTGAGAAAAATAGAAATTTTTTAAACTGAATTGAAAAATAGAAAACCTGACTCCTGAACAGGCTAAAAACCAGGGGAAAAGAAGAAAAGGTTGCTAAAATGTTTCTCTAAATTCATATTAATATAATTTTTAAGATGTTTTTCAAGTCTTTAAGTAATGAATAATTCTGGTTCTATATAAATTATTCCAGAGCCTAGAAAAAGAAGCTTCTCGTATTATTTGGTATAACATAGCATAACCACAGTTCTAAAAGAGCACAAAAGGGAGTCAGTTTAAAGTTAATACAGAGGGAAGGGTGGGATGAAGCGATAGTTAAGGAGTTTGAGATTGACATGTACATACTGCTCTGTTTAAAATGGTTAGCCAGTGGGGACCTCCTGTGTAGCTCAGGGAACTTTGCTTGGTATTATGAAATGATCTAGATAGGAAGAGAATTTGAAGGGGAATGGATGCATGTGCATATATGACTGAGTCATTCTGCTGTGCACCTGAAACTAACACAGCTAGTTTCATGTATATTATACTCCAATATAAAAGTAAAGGTTTAAAAATTTTTTAATTAAAATTTTAAAAGTTAATATAGATACAAAAATCCTAAATAAAATACCAGTAGATCACACCTAACGGTATATTAAAAGAACAATACAGTTTATCCTGGTAATATAAAGATGTTTCAATATTATTGACATATTACATACTAATACATCTCTTACAAGTAGTATTAGTTGCTCAGTAATATCTAACTCTTTGCAATCCATGAACTGCAACTGACCAGGCTCATCTATGCTTTAAATTCTCCAGGCAAGAATACTGGAGTGGGTAGCCATTCTCTTCTCCAGGGGATGCTCCTGACCCAGGGATCGAACCTGGATCTCTGAAATTGAAGGCAATTTCTTTACCATCTGAGCCACTAGGGAAGCCCATTTATATAATAGGTTAAAAGAAAAGTTTATACAAACCTTTTTGTAAATGAAAAAACTTTCTCTGATGATATTTATTATCTGTTTGTGACAAAACTATATTGTGTGTGTGTGTGTGTGTGTGTGTGTGTGTGTGTGAGTTGCCCAGTTGTGTCCAACTCTGTGCAACCCCATGGGCTGTAGCCCGCAAGGCTCCTCTGTCCATGGAGTTCTCCAGGCAAGAATACTGGAAAATTCCACAGACAGAGGAGCCTGGTGAGCTACAGTCCATGGGGTCACATATGTAAGTAAAGAATACCTTCTCAACTAGATTCATATTTATGGCTTAAAAACTAAATCGTTATTACTAAGATTGTTTTTTCAGCTACTCCCACTGTCAAATAACATTGTTGTGGAGGTTTTACACAAAAATAAGTCTTAGAAGGAAAAAGAAGTCTTAGAAGGAAAAAGAAGTCATTATGTGCAGATATTATGACCAAATACATATAAGCTTAAAGTATGAACTTGGGAAACTTTTATAAATTTTAAGAATTCACTTGGGTAACCAGAAAATAAATGCTTTAAAAATTGATACCTTTCTGGGCAATAGAAGAATAGCTTGTGTTGCAATGATTTTCCCACAGATAAGAACTGTCAACACTAAACAAAAAAATTAAGAGCACCTATTTTAGGGCACTGAATAGTAGCCAAGGGCTTCTCTGGTGGCCCAGGGGTAAAGAATCTGCCTGCAATGTAGGAGACACAGGCAGGAGATAAGGGTTCAACCCCTGAGTGGGGAAGATCCCCTGGAAAAAGGAAATGGCAAACCACTCTAGTATTCTTGCCTAGAAAATCCCAATCCATGGGGTCACAAAAAGTTGGATACAACTAAACAAAAAACAATGAAAGCGGTAGCCAAAGCAGGCAGAAATTGGTGGGGATTTGATCCTTGAAAGAAAAGAACTACTGGGTGAGACTTTTATTTATATAGCTTTTCACCTTTAGGTACTCCCAGTTCATTTGGTGTGGAGAGGCTGGGGCGCACCCTTAGCCAAAAAGCTTAGTGGACTGTGGGAAAACACCAGTGCCACAACTTAAGGTATATTTGGAGTCTCAGAAGAAGATTAAAGCCAGAATAGGACAGAAAATGTACCAGAAGAAATAACAGAAAAAATAAGAGTCAAAATTTTCCCAAATTTGGTGAAAAAATAGCAATTTACAGATTCAAGAAGCTCAGTGGAAGCTCAGTTGGATAAATATAAAGAAAACTAAACACAGGTAAATTACAGGCAAACTGCTGAAAACCTAAAATAAAGAGAAGAATTTCAAAGAAGCCAGAGAAAACGATCTATTACACACGGAAGAATAATGATAGGAATGAGAGTTGACTTTTCATCAAAAATAATGGAGGCCAGAAGATGCTAAAATAACATTTAAAATTTTGAAAAGTTTTTCTTTTCTTGTCAACACAGAATTGTCAACACAGAATTCTATATCCAGTGACAATAACTGTCCAAATGTAAAGACAAAATAAAGACACTTTTCAGATGAACAAAAACTGAGAAAAATTTTTGCTAAGAAACCTGCTTTAAAAAGAAATCTAAATGAAATTCGTCAGGCTGAAGGGAACTGACGCTGAAGGGAAACTCAGATCAACAGCAGTACCAAAATGCTAAACATGTGGGAAAATATGAAACATTATCACTTTTTTCTCTTAATCTCTTTGAAAGATAACTGGCAATCTGAAGCAGAGATTATAAAACAGCACTGCACAGCTTATAATATATATATATAGCAATGAAACAGAAGATGTGGAAAGGAGAGTAAATGAAGCACCTCTTGTGGTATAAAATTAATTCTGAGTAGCCTATGATAAGTTAAGGAACACAATGTAATCAATGGAACAACCCTAACAGACAAAACAAACAGGAACAATTTTTTTTAAATAGAGAAATCAAAACGGAATATTAAAAAGCATTTGAATAACTTTCTACAAGGGCAAGTATAGCCAAAAATGTGACAGCTGGAAAAGAAATAGTTCAATGGTAGACCCTAAATCCATCCCTAGCAATAGTTGCAGTTATAATAGTTATAAATGAACTAAACACTTCAATTAAAAAGCAGAGACTGTCTGAATAAAAATGCAAGACCCAATTATATGCTGTCTGTCTACAGGAGACACTTTTTTTCCTTCCAGTTTTATTGAGATATAATTCACATATAGCATTGTTTAAGATGCACAGCATAATGATTTGACATACATATGCCATGAAATGATTACCATAGTAAAATTATACTTATCATCTCATACAGATAGAAAATTAAAGAAATAATTTTTTCCTTGTAATAAGAACTCTAAGCATTTACTCTCTTAACAACTTTTATATATACTGTTGTTGTTGTTTAGTTACTAAGTTGTGTTCTACTCTTTCACGACCCCATGGACTGTAGTCTGCCAGGCTCCTCTGTCCATGGGATTTCCTAGGCAAGAATACTGGAGTGACTTGCCATTTCCTTCTCCAGGCGATCTTTCCAATCCAGGGATCAAACATGTGTCTCCTGCATTGGCAGCCAGATTCTTTACCACTGAGCCACCAGGGAAGCCCTATATATACTGTACAGCACTGTTACTTATATTTACCATGCTGTACATTACATCCCTAGTACTGACTTATGACTGAAAGTTCATAACTTTTGACCATTCATCCAATTCCCTCTCCCTCAATGCCCAACTTCTGCTAATCACAAATCTGATCTCTTTTTCTATGAGCTTGATTGTTTTTGAAGTATAATTGACCTACAACAGTATGTCAGTTCCTGGTATACAACAAGCATGCACACTGTTGTTTCAGTCATGTCCTACTCTTTGTGATCCTATGGACTGTAGCCCACCAGGCTCCTCTGTCCATTGGATTCTCCAGGCAAGAATACTGGAGTGGGTTGCCATGCCCTCCTCCAGGGGATCTTCCCAACCTAGGGATTAAACCCAAGTCTCATTATGTCTCCTGCATTGGCAGGTAGGTTCTTTACCACTAGAGTCACTTGGGAAGCCCAGTATACAACACAGTGATTTACAATTTCTATACACTTAAAAATGATCACCACAATAAGTCCAGTTATCATCTGTCACCATCCAAAGATACTACATAGTTACTGGCTATACTCTCCACACTGTACATTTCATACCCATGGCTCATTTATTTTATAACTAGGAGTTTGTACCTCTTAGTATCCCTCACCTTTCTCCTTCCCCTCCCTGCTCTCCACTCTGGCAGCCATCTGCTTGTTCTCTGTAGCTATCACTCTGTTTCTGTTTTGTTATGATTGTTCATTTGTTGTTGTTTTTTTTTAAGGTTCACATATAAGTGAAATCACACAGTATTTGTCTTTCTCTGTACGATTTATTTTACTTAGCAGCATAACACCCTCAAGGGCATCCTTGTCTTGTTCCTGACCTTAGAGGAAATGCATCCAGCTTTTCATCATTCAGTATGATGTTAGCTGTAGGCCTGTCATATATGGCCTTTCTTATGTTGAGATATATTCCCTCTATACCCATTTTGTTGAGAGTTTTTATCATAAACGGATGCTGAATTTTGTCAAAGTCTTTTTTCATAACATATGATGATCATATGATTTTTATTCTTCAATTTGTTAATGTGGTATATTACATTGATTGATTTGTAGATACTGAATCGTCATCGCACCCCTGGGATTAATCCCACTTGATCATGGTATATGATCCTTTCAACGTATTTATTTGGTTTGTTAATATTTTGTTGAGGGTTTCTGCATTCATGTTCATCAGTAATATTGACCTGTAATTTTCTTTTTTTAAATTATTATATCTTTGTCTAGTTTTGGTATCAGGGTGATACTGCCTTCACAGAAGGAGTTCTCAGAAGCATTCCTTCCTCGGTAATATTTTTGGAATAGTTTGGGAAGGATAGGTGTTAATCGTTCTCTAATTGTTTGGTAGAATTCACCTATAAAGTCATTTGATCCTGGAATTTTGTTTTTGGGAGTTTTTAAAATACCGATTCAATTACTGGTAATTGGTCTATTCATGTTTTACATTTCTTCCTGATTCAGTCATGGGAGAATGTACATTTCTAGGAATTTGTCCATTTCTTCTAGGTTGTCCATTTTATTAGCTTATAATTATCATAGTAATCTACAAGAGACACATTTTAAATAAGAAGGCACAGAGAAAATAATCTTAAAAAATAGTGGAGATATATATATACACACATATGTATACATATGTATATTTATATGGATAACTGATTCACTTTGGTGTACATCTGAAACTAACACATTGTAAATCAACTATATTCAAATAAAGACACAGGCTGGAAAAAAGAATGGAAATTATACAGTATGCTAAGAGTAAGCATAAGGAAGATGGAATGGCTATATTAATGTCAAAGTAGACTTCAGGACATGGAATATTACCAGATATAAAAAGAGATATTTCATAATGATAAAAGGGCCAAGTCATCAGGAAGACAGAAAAATTATAAATGTGTATGCATATAACAGGAGAAGGAAATGCAACCCACTCCAGTATTCTTGCCTAGAGAATCACGTGGACAGAGGAGCCTGGTGGGCTACTGTCCATAGGGTCGCACAGAGTCGGACACGACTGAAGCAACTTAGCATGCATGCATGCATTGGAGAAGGAAATGGCAACCCACTCCAGTATTCTTGCCTGGAGAATCCCAGGGACAGATGAGCCTGATGGGCTGCCGTCTATGGGGTAGCACCAAGTCAGACACGACTGAAGTGAACTTAGCAGCAGCAGCAGCAGCATGCACGTAATAAAATAGCTTCAAAATTACTTGAAGCAAATTCCAACAGAACTAAAGCGAGAAAAAAACATATCTACAATCATAGTTGGAAATTTTACTATCCTCTTTAAGAAACTAGTAAAACTACTAGATAAATAATCAATAAAGAGATAAAGAATGTGAGCAACACTATTAACTTTGATTCATTTGGCATTCATACAATGCTACAT
This sequence comes from Capra hircus, assembly GCF_001704415.2. Classification (NCBI taxonomy): domain Eukaryota; kingdom Metazoa; phylum Chordata; class Mammalia; order Artiodactyla; family Bovidae; genus Capra; species Capra hircus. The sequence goes on along the minus strand of NC_030826.1, from coordinate 37,725,352 downwards.
CTAACAACTACAGAATATACTTTTTTTAAGTGGATGAAGTGTTCACCAAGATATACATTATTCTAGGCCATAAAATAAGTCTTATAAACACCAAAAATCTAAAGTCTTAGAGTATGTTCTCTAATCAAAAAGAATTAAGTTAGAAATCAATAACAATGAGATATCTAAAAAGCCTCAACAATTTGAAGAAACATAATTCAAAGAGGAAATAGTCTTCTTTTAATAAATTGAATGATTATAAAATAAAAATATTATAAAAATTTAAAAATTATAAAATCCATCCAAATTTGTAAGATGCCGTTAGAGCCACACTTAAGGGAAACACACAGCTTTAAATGTTTATGGTAGAAAAGAAGAAAGGTTTAAAATCAACGATCTAAGTTTTCATCTTAAGAAAGTAGAAAAAGAAGACCAAATTAAACTCCAAACAGAAAAAAGAAAATAATAAAAAATAAGAATGGAAGTCAATTAAATAGAAAGCAGAAAAAGCATTGCTTGGTTCTTTTAAAAGACCAATAAATTTGATAAGTCCATAAAGATTTTATTAAGATTCATAAAAGCATACAGAGAAATACCAGTATCAGATTGAGAGAAGAAAAGGAAGAAAAAGTATTTCTCAGACTTTAGAAAACAAACACAAACATATTTACTTTTCCCTAATAAAAAAGGCATTGCTACTCATTGTATTAATAGAAACACTGGAAAATAAATCAATTGATATAAGGAACACAATTACAATTATTTACAATCCCATCACTCGTTCAGTTTTTATTCTGTGCTAACATAACTTTATTTTCATTTACAAAAATGAGATATCGAAAGTTTTGAACTTTTTCCACTAAACACTGGTTATATCACAGATCATATAATGAAGTATTTTGTAACCAATTAAAAATAATATTCATGAGGAAATGGAACGAATTCAAATATTCTCACAGCATATTTTTAATACAATACTGAAGGAAAAGGAGAAGAGGAAGACGAAGAAAAAAGGAGAGTGGGAGGGGAGGAAGATTGAAGGACTGACATTACTCAACTTAAAGACTTACTACTATGATGCAGTGATCAAGATAGAGTAGTACCATTGGAAGAACAGACACAGATTAATGGAACAGAACAGAGAACACAGAAATAGACCTATACAAACACAGTCAGCTGATCTTTGAAAAAAGATATAAAGCAATTCAACCAAGAGAGGATAAGCCTTTTTAACAAATTGTGCTGGGACAACTAAACAATCAAATTAAAAAAAAAAAAAAAAGGCACAGCTCTCCCTTTATACAAAAATTAACTCAAGTAAATCGGAAAACAGACGGAAATGCACACAGGAGAAAATGTAAGTGGCCTTGGGTTTGGCAATGGGTTTTTAGTTATAAGACCAAAAGCACGATCCAATGATCCATGAAAGAAATAATTTAGACTTCATAAAAATGAAAAACTACTGTTCTACAAAAGCTAGTGTTAAGAGAATGAAAAGACAAGCCACAGACTGGTAGAAAATCTTTACAAAACACATACCTAATAAAGGATGTATATCCAAAATAGTTAAAAACTCTTAAAACTCAATAATAAGAAAACAAACAACCCAATTTTGAAATGGACATAAAATGTGAACAGAGACCTCACTGAAGAAGATACACTGATAACAAAAAAGCAAATCAGCATAATCGTATGTCATTAGGAAACTGCAAATCAAAACAATGATATATCACTATGTACATCCTAGAATGAATAAATTTTTTAAAATTGACAATACCAATGACTGACAAGGATGCAGAGCAACCAGAATCTTATTATTTGCTGATGGGAATGCCAAATGGTATATCCACTTTGGAAGATGGCTTGGTTTCTTACAAAGCTAAATGTAGTCTTACCATAAGATCCAGCGATCATACTCCTAAGTATTCACCCAACTGACTTGAAAACTTAAGTCCACAGAAAAATCTGCACATTTAGATTAGAGCAGCTTTATTTACATTTGCTAAATTTTTGGAAGCAATCAAAATGTCCTTCAGTAGGTGAGAGGATAATAAATTGTGATATATACAAACAGCGGAATACTATTCAGTGCAAACAAGAAATGAACTCTCAAGAAATGAAAAAACATTCAGTTCAGTTCAGTTCAGTCGCTTAGTCATGTCCGACTCTTTGCAATCCCATGAATCACAGCATGCCAGGCCTCCCTGTTCATCACCAACTCCCGAAGTTCACTCAAACTCATGTCCATTGAGTTGGTGATGCCATCAGCCATCTCATCCTCTGTCGTCCCCTTCTCCTCCTGCCCCCAATCCCTCCCAGCATCAGGGTCTTTTCCAATGAGTCAACTCTTCGCATGATGTGTCATTGGGGAACCTTAAATGTATTAAAGAAATGGAGTAGCCATCATAGTCAACAAAAGAGTCTGAAATGCACTACTTGGATACAATTTCAAAAATGACAGAATGATCTCTGTTTGTTTCCAAGGCAAACCATTCAATATCACAGTAATCCAAGTCTATGCCCCAACCAGTAATGCTGAAGAAGCTGAAGTTGAACAGTCTACAAGAACTTCTAGAACTAACACCCAAAAAAGATGTCCTTTTCATTATAGGGGACTGGAATGCAAAAGTAGGAAGTCAAGAAATACCTGGAGTAACAGGCAAATGGCCTTGCAGTACAGAATTAAGCAAGGTAAAAGCTAACAGAGTTAGCAAACACCTTCTTCCAACAACATAAGAGAAGACTACACATGGACATCACTAGATGGTCAATACCAAAATCATATTCTTTGCAGCCATGATGGAGAAGCTCTATACAGTCAGCAAAAACAAGACTGGGAGCTGACTATGGCTCAGATCATGAACTCCTTATTGCCAAATTCAGACTTAAACTGAAGAAAGTAGGGAAAACCACTAGACCATTCAGATATGACCTAAATCAAATCCCTTAAGATTACACAGTAGAAGTGAGAAATAGATTCAAGGGATTAGATCTGATAGACAGAGTACCTGGAGAACTATGGATGGAAGTTCGTGACATTGTACAAGAGGCAGGGATCAAGACCATCCCCAAGAAAAAGAAATGCAAAAAGGCAAAATGGTTGTCTGAGGAGGACTTACAAATAGCTGTGAAAGGAAGAGAAGCAAAAGGCAAAGGAGAAAAGGAAAGATACATCCATTTGAATGCAGAATTCCAAAGAATAGCAAGGAGAGAAAAGAAAGCCTTCCTCAGTGATCAATGCAAAGTAATAGAGGAAAACAATAGAATGCGAAAGACTAAAGATCTCTTCAAGAAAATTAGAGACCAAGGGAACATGCAAAGATGGGCACAAAATTGGTATGGACCTAACAGAAGCAGAAGATATTAAGAAGAGGTGGCAAGAATACACAGAAGAACTGTACAAAAAGGATCTTCATGACCAAGACAATCATGATGGTGTGATAACTCACCTAGAGCCAGACATCCTGGAATGTGAAGTCAAGTGGGCCTTAGGAAGCATCACTACGAACAAAGCTAGTGGAGGTGATGGAATTCCAGTTGAGCTGTTTCAAATCCTGAAAGATGATGCTGTGAAAGTGCTGCACTCAATATGCCAGCAAATTTGGATAACTCAGCAGTGCCCATGGGACTGGAAAAGGTCAGTTTTCACTCCAATCCCAAAGAAAGGCAATGCCAAAGAATGCTCAAACTACCGCACAATTGCACTCGCCTCACACACTAGTAAAGTAATGCTCAAAATTCTCCAAGCCAGGCTTCAACAGTATGTGAACCATGAACTTACAGATGTTCAAGCTCGTTTTAGAAAAGACAGAAGAACCAGAGATCAAATTGCCAACATCTATTGGATCATTGAAAAAGCAAGAGAGTTCCAGAAAAACATCTACTTCTGCTTTATTGACTATGCCAAAACCTTTGACTGTGTGGATCATCACAAACTGTGGAAAATTCTGCAAGAGATGGGAATACCAGATCACCTGGCCTGCCTCTTGAGAAATCTGTATGCAGGTCAGGAAGCAATAGTTAGAACTGGACATGGAACAACAGACTGGTTCCAAATTGGGAAAGGAGTACATCAAGTTTGTACATCAAGGAGCACATCAAGGCTGTATATTGTCACCCTGCTTATTTAACTTATATGCAGAGTACATCATGAGAAATGCTGGGTTAGATGAAGCACAAACTGGAATCAACACTTCTAGGAGAAATATCAATAACCTCAGATATGCAGATGACACCATCCTTACAGCAGAAAGCGAAGAACTAAAGAGCCTCTAGATGAAAGTGAAAGAGGAGAGTGAGAAAGTTGGGTTAAAACCCAACATTCAGAAAACTAAGATCATGGCATCTGGTCCCATCACTTCATGGCAAAAGGATGGGGAAACAGTGGAAACAGTGACAGACTTTATTTGGGGGGGAGGCTCCAAAATCACTGCAGATGGTGACTGCAGTCATGATATTAAAAGATGCTTGCTCCCTGGAAGAAAAGTTATGACCAACCTAGACAGCATATTAAAAAGCACAGACATTACTTTGCCAACAAAGGTCCATCTAGTCAAAGCTATGGTTTTTCCAGTAGTCATGTATGGATGTGAGAGTTGGACTGTGAAGAAAGCTGAGTGCCGAAGAATTGATGTTTTTGAACTGTGGTGTTGGAGAAGACTCTTGAGAGTCCCTTGGACTGCAAGGAGATCCAACCAGTTCATCCTAAAGGAAATCAGTCCTGGGTGTTCATTGGAAGGACTGATGCTGAAGCTGAAACTTCAACACTTTGGCCACCTCATGCAAAGAACTGACTCATTTGAAAAGACCCTGATGCTGGGAAAGATTGAAGGCAGGAGGAGAAGGGCACGACAGAGGGTGAGATGGTTGGATGGCATCACTGATTCAATGGACATGAGTCTGAGTAAACTCTGGGAGTTGGTGATGGACAGGGAGGCCTGGTGTGCTGCAGTCCATGGGGTCAATGAGCGACTGAACTCAACTGAACTGATGTGAAAGAAGCCTATGAGTGAAAAAAGCCAATCTGAAAAGGTTACACATTGTATGGTTCCTACTACATAACATTCTGGAAAAGGCAACAATATAAAAGAATTCAGTGGTTGGCAAGGGGTTCAAGAGGAGTCAGAGGGATGAATAGATAGAGCTCAGGAGACCTTTAGGGCAGTGAAACTATATTGCATGACACTTTAAAGGTTGACGCGTGGCATTTTGTAATTGTCAAAACCTATAGGACTTTACAACACAAAGAATGACCTTTAAAGTCTGTAGATTTCAAAGCAGGTTGGGGGATCTCAGGGAAAATTGCAGATAAACAACATAATCTAACTAATTACAAATACATGAATTAAACTCGTTGAATGGGGGAAAGGTGCTGACCTAAGTAACATTGGTCATGGGTAGTCTCTAAGACTAAAGGCAAAAGGAACTGCAGGTGAATACTGGACCCTAGGCAACAGTTTCCAGTGGGTGTATAGGTTATCACTTCTTATACTGCTATACATGTATAGTCTAATCAAACAATAAGTAGATGGTGAATGGTGGGAGTCAGGTTTCTCAGTTTGGGAATGGAAAGGAGAGGAGCAAGAAGCAAAAATATTGAGGAGAAGGGCTGAAAAGACATTTTTCCAAAGAAGAGATACAAATGGCCAACATGAAAAGATGTTCAAAATCATTATTAGGGAAATATAAATCAAAACCACAATGAGATAGATATCACCTCAATCCATTAGAATAGCTATTATCAAAAAGGCAAGAAGTAATAAGTGTTGGAGAAGATGTGGAGAAAAAGGACCCCTCATGCACTGTTGGTAAAAGTATAAATTGGTGCCACCACTATGGAAAACAATATGGAGATTTCTCAAAACATTAAGACTTAAACTATCATATGATTCAGCTATTCCATTTCTGGGTATTTATCTAAAGAATACAAACAATAATTCAAAAAGGTATAACCTCTATTTTCATCATAGCATGTTTTAACAAACTCAGTTCAGTTCAGTTCAGTTGAGTCTCTCAGTCGTGTCCGACTCTTTGCGATCCCATGAATCACAGCACGCCAGGCCTCCCTGTCCATCACCATCTCCCGGAGTTCACTCAGACTCATGTCCATCGAGTCAGTGATGCCATCCAGCCATCTCATCCTGGGTCGTCCCCTTCTCCTCCTGCCCCAATCCCTCCCAACATCAGAGTCTTTTCCAATGAGTCAACTCGTTGCATGAGGTGGCCAAAGTACTGGAGCTTCAGCTTTAGCATCATTCCTTCCAAAGAAATCCCAGGGCTGATCTCCTTCAAAATGGACTGGTTGGATCTCCTCACAGTCCAAGGGACCCTCAAGAGTCTTCTCCAACACCACAGTTGAAACGCATCAATTCTTCGGCGCTCAGCCTTCTTCACAGTCCAACTCTCACATCCATACATGACCACTGGAAAAACCATAGCCTTGACTAGATGGACCTTGGTTAGCAAAGTAATGTCTCTGCTTTTGAATATACTATCTAGGTTGGTCATAACTTTTCTTCCAAGGAGGAAGCGTCTTTTAATTTCATGGCTGCAGTCACCATCTGCAGTGATTTTGGAGCCCAAAAAAATAAAGTCTGACACTGTTTCTACTGTTTCCCCACCTATTTCCCATGAAATGATGGGACCAGATGCCATGATCTTCATTTTCTGAATGTTGAGCTTTAAGCCAACTTTTTCACTCTCCTCTTTCACTTTCATCAAGAGGCTTTTTAGTTCCTCTTCACTTTCTGCCATTAGGGTGGTGTCATCTGCATATCTGAGGTTATTGATATTTCTCCCGGCAATCTTGATTCCAGCTTGTGTTTCTTCCAGTCCAGCGTTTCTCATGATGTACTCTGCATATAAGTTAAATAAGCAGGGTGACAATATACAGCCTTGACGTACTCCTTTTCCTATTTGGAACCAGTCTGTTGTTCCATGTCCAGTTCTAACTGCTGCTTCCTGACCTGCATACAGATTTCTCAAGAGGCAGGTCAGGTGCTCTGGTATTCCCATCTCTTTCAGAATTGTCCACAGCTTATTGTGATCCACACAGTCAAAGGCTTTGGCATAGTCAATAAAGCAGAAATAGATGTTTTTCTGGAACTCTCTTGCTTTTTCCATGATCCAGCGGATGTTGGAAATTTGATCTCTGGTTCTTCTGCCTTTTCTAAAACCAGCTTGAACATCAGGAAGTTCACAGTTCACGTATTGCTGAAGCCTGGCTTGGAGAATTTTGAGCATTACTTTACTAGCGTGTGAGATGAGTGCAATTGTGCGGTAGTTTGAGCATTCTTTGGCATCTCCTTTCTTTGGAATTGGAATGAAAACTGACCTTTTCCAGTCCTGTGGCCACTGCTGAGTTATCCAAACTTGCTGGCATATTAAGTGCAGCACTTTCACAGCATCATCTTTCAGGATTTGAAACAGCTCAACTGGAATTCCATAACCTCCACTAGCTTTGTTCGTAGTAATGCCTTCTAAGGCCCATTTGACTTCACATTCCAAGATGTCTGGCTCTAGATTAGTGATCACATCATCACGATTATCTGGGTTGTGAAGATCTTTTTTGTACAGTTCTTCCATGTATTCTTGCCACCTCTTCGTAATATCTTCTGCTTCTGTTAGGTCCAGACCATTTCTGTCCTTTATCGAGCCCATCTTTGCATGAAATGTTCCCTTATTCATTTTCTAAATCATAAAATCACTATTCATCAAGATTTTGCCAAAAACTGACTATGCATCTACAAACTCTCAAATACGAGATATACAAATTGAATCCATTATCTTTCCCTATACCTTTGAATGACATCATCATCTACCTAACTGCCCAGGCCAAAAACTTGAGAATCATTCTAAATTCCTGTTTCTCTTTAACTGGGTCCTGTAGACCTTGTTGTTTAGTTGCGAAGTCATGTCTGACTTTTTTGTGACTCAATGGACTGTAGCCTGCCAGGCTGCTCTGTCCATCGGAATTTCCCAGCAAGAATACTGGAGTGGGTTGCCATTTCCATCTCCATTATCACAGCATTTTTTACAATAGCTAAGATATGGAAACAACCCCAGTGCCCATCAATAGGTGAATGGATAAAGAAGATATCCAACTCCTTGCAGCCTCATGGACTGTAGCCTATCAGGCTCCTCCATCCATGGGATTTTCCAAGCAAGAGTGCTGGAGTGGACTGCCATTTCCCTTCTCCAGGGGATCTTCCTGACCCAGGAATCGAACCCAGGTCTCCTGCATTGCAGACAGACACTTTACTGTCCGAACCACCAGGGAAGCCATATATATATATATATATATATATATAATGATGGGTTACCATTCAGCCATAAAAAATGATGAAATCTTGCCATTTGTGACAACAATGGATGGACCTTGAAGGTATTATGCCAAGTGAAACAAGTCAGAGGGAGAAAGACAAATATTGTAAAATTTCTCTCATGTGTGGAATATAAAAAGCAAATAAAATAAATAAACAAATAAATGAACAAAACAGACCAAACAGAAACAAACAAGTGGATACAGTGAACAGAATATTGGTTATCAGAAGGGAGGGGAAGAGGGTGAAATGGGTAAAAGAGTGTCAACTATATGTGACAGCAAGAAATTAAATTCTTGGTGGTAAGCACGCTGTAGTGTACACAGAAGTAGAAACAGAATGTTGTACACATGAAACGTATACAATGTTATACAACAATGTTGTCTCAATTTTAAAGAATAGTAAGGAGAGCAGTCTAAAATGAATTAGAGTTCAAGACATCAATATGAGCTCATGTTCAACTCCCTCACCCATCAAGGACCACACATTCATGGGGAACCTGTTGCTAGATGGTGCTACCATGGGGAACCACTGGTAGATGGTAGATGACCTGCTTCTGGGTCAGGGTTTTGTACATAGCAGAGCAGCTCCCTTGCTGCAAGCTATTGAAAGTCTAAAGAAGGGTTTGTAAAAAAAAAAAAATTTTTTTTAAAGAACTCATGTTTAAGTTTGTACAGATACAGATAGTTATGTATAGAAATTGCTAGTATGAAAGCCGCTCAGTCATGTCCAACTCTTTGTGGTCCTATGGACTGTACAGTCCATAGAATTCTCTAGGCCAGAATACTGGACTGGGTAGCCTTTCCCTTCTCCAGGGAATCTTCCCAACCCAGGTCTCCCACATTGCAGGCAGATTCTTTACCAACTGAGCCACAATGGAAACCCATAGAAATTGCTAATAGATAAACATATATGTTGTTAGTGGTAAAGAACCCGCCTGCCAGTGCAGGAAACATAAGAGATGCAGATTTCATCCCTGGGTTGGGAAAGTCCCCTGGAGGAGGGCATGGCAACCCACTTAAGTATTCTTGCCTAAAGAATCCCATGGACAGAAGAGCCTGGCAGGCTACAGTCCATAGGATCGCAAAGAATTGGACAGGACTGAAGAGACTTGGCACAGCATGCATATGTATATGTGGGATTATTATGCATACATATATATCTTTGTTTGTCAGTGAGAAGACCTAAAAGAAACAATGTCCCAGTGAAAAAGAGCATATCTACTACCAAGATCATGGTTTCTAAAACCAATCTTCAATAAAAGGAACCAAGGCTTTATTGAGAGATGGCTAATTCTAGGTCTAGGGCAGGAAACATACAAGATAAGCCTGGACCATTTTGTGTGGCCAGAAAGTAAGGAAGTGCCCAAAACATACACACACACACTTGATGTGGCATGTCAAAAGGAACCCAGAAGCCAAGTAAAAGAGCTTAGTGGCCAAAGTTAAAACATTTTGAGCAACAAAGTTAGGTAACACTGGATTATAACTCAAAGTATAAAATAAGTATTCATGAGTCCACAATGATATACATATTAATAAGGAAATGAATAAATTAATACATGGGGTAGAAAACACAAATCTCCAGTGCATAATTCCAAATAATGTAGACACACCACCCTAAGGAAGAAGGAGCATAACTCCCAACACTCAAGTGTAGACTGCACATAGAGACTTCCTTCCAAAGAATACAGTATTGAAAGGGGAAATAAAGAGTAACTTGACAGAAACTTTATCAGCCAGGCAATCAAAGAAAACATCAACAGTTATAAAGCATGTTGATTGTATGTACCCTTGACATGTGATGAGAATGACACTTTACTTCTGTGATCTTCTTTCCAAAAACCTAGTCTAATCATGAGAAAATGGTCAAATTCTAATATGTGGCATTCTACAATATATTTGACCAGTACTCCTCAAAACTCTCAAGATCATCAAAAACAAGGAAAGTTTGAGAAACATTTGCAGAGGAGTTCTAAAGAACTAAATTAAATGAGATATCCTGAATAGGATCCTGGAAAAGAAAAAGGACATTAGGTAAAAACTAAGGGAAATGGAATAAACTACAGACTTTCTGTCAATAACACATCAGTATAGGTTCATTAATTGTAACAAATGGTTCATTAATTGTAATAAATGGTTTATACTAATGCGAAAGTTAATTAATAATGGAGGAAATTGGGGGGGCAGGGAATAGGACAATTCTCTGTACTACCCACTCAATCTTTTCTGTAAATCTAAAATTATTCTAAAAACTAGTCTATTAATTCTTAAGAAGTGGTATATGATATAATCTTGACATTTTATCCAAAGAAAGGGGGAGGAGGGGCTTCCCCAGTAGCTCAGCTGGTGAAGAATCTGCCTGCAGTGCAGGAGACTCGAGTTCGATTCCTGGGTCGGGAAGATCCCCTGGAGAAGGGATAGGCTACTCACTCCAGTATTCTGGCCTGGAGAGTTCCATGGACTGTATGGTCCATGGGGTCACAAAGAGTCTGACAGGACGGAATAAACTGCAGACTTTAGTCAATAACACATCAGTATTGGTTCATTAACTGTAACAAATGTATCATACTAATGTGAAAGTTAGCTAATAATGGAGGAAATTAGGGGGAGGGGGAAGGGAATAGGAAAATTCTCGGTACTACCTGTTCAATCTTTCCTGTAAATCTAAAACTATTCTAAAAACTAGTCTATTAATTTTTAATATATGATATAATCTTGACATTTTACCTGAAAAAAGGGGGAGGTACTTGGCTTAATTCAATCATTAACCCAGTCTAAATTGAGTCCTTCCTACAGGTCAATCATGGAGAAGGAAACGGCAACCCACTCCAGTATTCTTGCCTAGAGAATCCCAGGGACGGGGGAGGCTGGTGGGTTGCCGTCTATGGGGTCACATAGAGTCCGACACGACTGAAGCGACTTAGCAGCAGCAGCAGCAACACAGGTCAGTCAGGTACTGTGATAAGACACCAAAATATTAACAATGGTCATCTCTAGGTAGTGGAATTACAAGCCATTTTATCATCTTCTTCATACTCTTCTACATTTCCTAAATGTTCTAAAATATGTTTTTCATATGTTTTACATATGAAAAAAGTAAAATTAAAATTACTATGCAAGCATAATATAATATTACTCTTAGCTTAGATTGACTTTAATTTTTCACCCTCCTCTTCATTTCACTCAGTAGTAGTAGATTGTACTGATTCATAGCTGGGAACAGTAAAAGAGGACACCCAGGCAGAATAAAGATCCTGTGGAATAATGATTCTGGGGAATAAAGATCCTATGGGAGATAGATGGTTATAATGGATATTTTGAGCCTATAGATGTTAAATATATATATGTGTGTGTATATTATTTTGAACCTCTACTTGCCTTACTAAATTCTTATAAGTAAAATATCCCATGTAACTATATTTGTATGTACTAAAATTGTTAAAAGGGAATCAACAGGATATAATTATCCCCCAACTCATTGGGGGATATTTGATACTTTGATATTTTATTATGAGTTTACTTGTTAAGTTTCACTTTAAAATTACTTTTTTGAAGGCTTCATTTCAAAACACTTTAGAGGGCCATGTGTTTATTTAAGTACTTATTCCTTCATCTGCAAGTGTCATCTACTCAGAGGAATAACATGGCACAAAGACAACCTCTTCCACCTGTCTCATCTCTTTTTTTAACCTGATCTAAAAATACTCCCAGAACTCACTAGACGAACAAATTTATAATCATGAAAACATAAATAAGTCAAAAGCAAGAGCTATAGGAGGGATTATGCACCTAGTATTTTACACACTTCCCAATTCATTTTATAAGCCAGAATAACTCTGATATCAAAATTTAAAGATATTAAGGAGAATATATTTAAAAATACTAAGGAAGGAAAACTGCAGACCAACATATAATACATTTGCCTCTCAATTTAGAAGATGATGTTACTTACAGTGATTATGACCTGAAGGTGCCTCAGTAAGGCTGCTCAGAAATGCACTGCTCACCACTGAATAAGAAAGAGATTTCCACCTCCTGTATTTTAGCCAAGTTCACCACTCTCCCTGGGTGGGTTTTCCATTAAGCAATCAGCCTTGGGCAAATAAAAACTCTTCTAATATAAATATCATGTCTTATCAAATCAGAATGCCTTAGGCATCTGTAACTACCAAGCCCAGAGTGAAAAACACCACTGAGTAACCACATTCCAGAGGTGCCTCTGACATCACATCACTCACTACATATAATACCTGATGGTACAAGGTCTATACCTTTGACTAATGAGTGAGCAATACCACACTGGTATAAATATCCTCACACCTAGGAGAAAAGACAAAATCAGAAATGTACCATAAATATTGTCACTTTTTTTTTCTAAATCCCTTTATTCTTCTACAAATATTTGAGCACTTATTATATGCTATATACTGAAAACGTGAACAAGACAGATCCAAACTAAAAGTTTACAGTCTACCAAAGAATAAAGACTTAAATAGACAATTAGAAAAAACTGTGATATGAGTTATAATAAGAAAAGTGAGGGAGGCACAGGCCCACAGTAGATGCACCTAGTCTAGAGGGAAGAAGTTAGGGAGATCTCCCAGAGACCTAACCTTTCATCTGAAACCCCCAGATCAGCAGGTCAAGTATGTATGTTGGGGTGGGGAGGAGCTGGTAGAATGAGGAAAAGAATGGCACAAGCATGGAAACATCATGCGCACAGGTCCTAAGGTGACAGATCTTAGTTCAGCTGGAGAAACTGAAAGAATTCTAACTTGGAAGCAAGAACACAAAGGTTAGGGGTAAGAGCAACAGTGATGAAAGATTATTCTGGAAGGCAAGTTTGTAGCAATATACAATATTTTGTACTAAAAGTAATCTACAATGATTTAAAGTCCCATATTGAAAAGGTAAACACAGCTCTGACAAACATGCGTCTTCCTATTATAATTCACAGCTTCCCTGAAACTTAGATTTCCTCAGCTTCAAGGCAGCTTATGAATATCTATTTCATCAAACCAGAGTAGGAAAGGAAAATAGGAAAGGAAAACTGAAGGGCAAGGGAAGGGAGGGTATGTGGAAACTTGTAGACATGACTAATCATCAGATCCCTGGGAGAAACCACTGCAGGGTCTAAGGCTAGCTGAAAAGATTCTGACTTGACAGGATGCACCCAAGATCTCTAGGTTCTGTAGACTGGTGAAAGTCTTTGACATTCTCCCAAGCCTCTCGCCTTGTCCATTTTATGAGGCTACCAGAGGATATTTTGTTTACTTGGAGGAGAATGACATCTTCAGGGTCACATTTTTCAAAGTACTAAAAAATAAAGGTTGCCTCCATCTATTTTCTAAATACTGCTCCTAACACACAGAAAGAACAAAATATTTAAGTTGGTGTTCTTTAATAGTTAGATAATTTTTGTTGATATATTGTTTCTAAAATTCAAAAGTTCACTTCAATCAGCCTTCTAATTTGAAGGCAGGATGAATGACCAAATGCTGCTGAAAACAACTCCACCAACCAAAAACCAATCAAAGTGTTCCTAGAGGGGATATTTTGCTAAAGTATTTGAACTAGTAAAGCAGAACTCACATTTCTGAAAAGAAGGATACCATAAATTTCTGTCTATACTTACATTACACCCAAGAAAATATTTGAGATTTTTGTTGGCACAGGGTGAAATGACTCCAAATTAATTATATTAAGTTTAATGCTAGGCAGTATTTCAGCCCTCTCATTAGTTAAAAACAAAACAAAAAACCCAAGTACTCGCAAATATTCTTTAAACGTGAACGGTTGTCCTGGCTGGCTGGGCACAATCACAGAAATATCTGTTTTCTCACTGCTGCTGCTTTGACAGTCATTTTACTTCAATAACCTTCTGCTGACTTCCATCATCTCTCCTCACCCCACCCCCAGCCTTCTGTCTTAACACAGCACCTCCAAGCCTGTTGGTAGCCACATTCTCAGTGGGAGCGGAGGTCAGAGGTAAAGAGACAGGAAAGAAAGGGTGAGAGATGAGAGGAAATTCTGTTCTCCTTTCTCTCTGGGTCCCTCCACTGGCTCTTACCTCCTTCCTAGGTGAGGCCCATTCCCATTCTCATTCTAGCTTATTAAATAGGCTCTTCCCTAATCCTGGGAACTCCAACCTAGCTCTCACCCAGCTCCTCATACCTTTCCCAGTCCTGACCACTGGAGTCACTCCCCAGTCACAATGCCACCATCAGAGCTTGGAGTTAGGGAACAGGGGATTAAAGGAGTGCTCCCACTAACAAAGAGGAAGCCAACAGAAGGGGGAATGGCCCAGGCTTCAGGACTGAAAGGGTTTCTGGAGTCTCAAATTGGACGATCATTCCCCATCAAAATATGCTTACAGAATTCTCCTCTAGGGAGCTTCCCTGGTGGCTCAGTGGTAAAGAATCCGCCTGCCTATGGAAGAGACACCGGTTCAATCCCCACATCTGGAAGACACCCCTGGAGAATGAAATGGCAATCCTACACCAGTATTTGCTTGGGAAATCCCATGGACAGAGGAGCCTGGTGGGTTACAGTCCATGGGGTCACAAATGGGCCAGACACGACTTAGCGATTAAACAACGATTCTCCTCTAGGTAAAATACAAAAGGGTTTTTTTTTTTTTCTAATGTATGACATACAATTAAGTTTAAAATTTGAATAAACAGTGCTAGCTTCGGCAGCATATATACTAAAATTGGAACGATACAGAGATTAGCATGGCCCCTGTGCAAGGATGACACACAAATTTGTGAAGCATTCCATATTTTTAAAAAGAATGCATTTGAATCAGTTCTAATGAGGTGGATGAAACTGGAGCCTATTATACAGAGTGAAGTAAGTCGGAAAGAAAAACTCCCATACAGTATACTAATGCATATATATAGAATTTAGAAAGACGGTAACAATGACCCTATATGCAAGACAGCAAAAGAGACACGGATGTAAAGAACAGTCTTTTGGACTCTGTGGGAGAAGGCGAGGGTGGGATGATTTCAGAGGGTAGCATTGAAACATGTATATTATCATATGTGAAGCGGATCGCCAGTCCAGGTTCGATGAATGAGACAGGGTGCTCAGGGCTGGTGCACTGGGATGACTCTGGGGGATGGGATGGGGAGGGAGGTGGGAGGGGGGTTCAGGATGGGGAACACATGTGCACCGTGGCTGATTCATGTTGATGTTTGGCAAAAACCACTACAGTATTGTAAAGTAATTAGCCTCCAATTAAAATAAATAAATTAATTTAAAATAAAATAAAATTTGAATAGACAACCTTTACTGGGTGAACATGTAAGTTCTTGAGATCAATTTCCAAAAATATATAATAAAAAATTATACATAGCTTCTAATCCTAATCTATGAGAACCATTGTCCTTTCTTGTCCAGACTTAGCACTAATGCCCTGAACAGTCTTATCAGAGAAATACATAATTTTATGATCCACAAAATAGTGTTTAAAAATGGGATGGCCTGGGAATCAACTTAAAGAACATGGTTCTTTTTCCCACGTGGGGAAAAAAGGTATTAATAAAGAAAATACCAAAGTAAATGTTAGAAAACAATCTACTCACTATTTAAAAAAAGAAAAACAAAATCTAGGGGCAGGATGCTACTTCAGACTCATCTTTCAATTTTCAAGGATACCTACATCTTTTCTAATTAAAATGTTTAATTTATCTTATAGATACATAACTCCGAACACTTTGAAGGAGTTAAAGCCTTAAAGATGAGATGTGACCCTTTGAGGATGAAGATGGGAACCTATTTGGAAAGGAGACATATAGGAAATGTTGTTGGGATTGTGGAGAAGAGAAAGGGGATCAAGGGAGAGGAGGGACTCCTCTCAGGGACCCATCCCAGGAGTCCTTTGTTTGAACTGATGTCCCAGAGGCAGGGAGTACAGATCTGCACCATCCTCAGGACCTCCCTGAGTTGCTAACAGTAAGACAGCCTTTCCAGTAACAGACTATGGCCATGCACTTGGCCATGCCTAACAAATCATGCCTGCCAAATCAAAACAATCTCCACCTTGGAAATAACAGAAGACCACATTTCATTCCAGATATTTGGGTATTCTATTTAATTAAGTGTCACAACTTTCCCTTTAGTGACATATTGCTATTTTACAGAAGCACCCTGGTTACTGATCCAACTTCTACAAAGTCTCATTGACAGCTTCTGATAGAAACAAACAAAAAATAATCATTTCTGATTCCTTGTCACAAATATACTGAAGGTATCAGACCATTAGTATTTCTGCAGTAACTTAAATATCTCAGTTAAATCAAACTTCTGAAACTTCAGTGTTTAATTTTCCTACTCTAATGATGGAAGGCTTCCCAAGTGGCTCAGCGCTAAAGAATCTGGCTATCAATGCATGAGCCACAGGAGACATGGGTTAGATCCCTGGGTAAGGAAGATCCCCTGGAGGAAATGGCAACCCACTCCAGTATTCTTGCCAGGATAATCCCATGAACAGAGGAGCCTGGGTGCCTACAATCCATGGGGTCACAGAGAGTCAGACACAACTGAGCATGTATGCACACACGATGGAAGCCTTCATAGAATCTTGTCTTGCTTATTTTCACACCAATTAAATAAAAGTATCATAGTGAGGGGGGAGGAAATGACTTTTACTGTGCTTCAGTTCAGTTCAGTTCAGTCGCTCAGTCGTGTCCGACTCATTGCTACCCCATGAATCGCAGCACGCCAGGCATCCCTGTCCATCACCAACTCTCGGAGTTCACTCAGACTCACATCCATCGAGTCAGTGACGCCATCCAGCCATCTCATCCTCTGTCATCCCCTTCTCCTCCTGCCCCCAATCCCTCCCAACATCAGAGTCTTTTCCAATGAGTCAACTCGTTGCATGAGGTGGCCAACGTACTGGAGTTTCAGCTTTAGCATCATTCCCTCCAAAGAAATCCCAGGGCTGATCTCCTTCAGAATGGACTGGTTGGATCTCCATGCAGTCTAAGGGACTCTCAAGAGTCTTCTCCAACACTACAGTTCAAAAGCATCAATTCTTCGGCACTCAGCCTTCTTCACAGTCCAACTCTCACATCCATACATGATCACAGGAAAAACCATAGCCTTGACTAGATGGACCTTGGTTGGAAAAGTAATGTCTCTTGCTTTTGAATATACTATCTAGGTTGGTCATAACTTTTCTTCCAAGGAGTAAGCATCTTTTAATTTCACGGCTGCAGTCACCATCTGCAGTGATTTTGGAGCCCCCCCAAAAAAAGTCTGACACTGTTTCCCCATCTATGTCCCATGAAGTGATGGGACCGGATGCCAACTTTTTCACTCTCCTCTTTCACTTTCATCAAGAGGCTTTTTAGTTCCTCTTCACTTTCTGCCATTAGGGTGGTGTCATCTGCATATCTGAGGTTATTGATATTTCTCCAGGCAATCTTGATTCCAGCTTGTGCTTCTTCCAGCCCAGCGTTTCTCATGATGTACTCTGCATGTAAGTTAAATAAGCAGGGTGACAATATACAGCCTTGACGTACTCCTTTTCCTATTTGGAATCAGTCTGTTGTTCTATGTCCAGTTCTAACTCCTGCTTCCTGACCTGCATACAGATTTCTCAAGAGGCAGGTCAGGTGCTCTGGTATTCCCATCTCTTTCAGAATTGTCCACAGTTTATTGTGATCCACACAGTCAAAGGCTTTGGCATAGTCAATAAAGCAGAAATAGATGTTTTTCTGGAACTCTCTTGCTTTTTCCATGATCCAGTGGATGTTGGCAATTTGATCTCTGGTTCCTCTGCCTTTTCTAAAACCAGCTTGAACATCAGGGAGTTCACAGTTCACGTATTGCTGAAGCCTGGCTTGGAGAATTTTGAGCATTACTTTACTAGCATGTGAGATGAGTGCAATTGTGCGGTAGTTTGAGCATTCTTTGGCACTGCCTTTCTTTACTGTGCTTAGAACTTGTTTTAAACCTTGCATTAAATTTTTCATCTGGCAATCAATTGTAATCCGTTAAGGCATATATTTTGCTTTTTCTTAAGAAGTAAAACTTGTTGGCAAGGCTAAAATCATACCCACCAGCTTTGTTTTGGCTTGCAGGAAGCTGTCAGCATACAATAGAGAAACTGTCAACATGTTCTGTGGTTTGCTTCACCTGCTGATTGTTTCTGCCCCATGACCCAAGAAATGTGTGGTGTTTATATTTTTAATTCCTCTACCTCCTGAAGGTGAAAAAAATGACAATAACTATACACATATAGCATAGAGAAAACAAAAACTGGAAACACAGATAGTACTATAGATTAAGTTTAAACTACTGACTGGTCTGCAAATCGGAATTAACACTTCTGCAATCTTCACTGAATCTATCCTACAGAAATATTTGCATATATAGACAAAGATGCAGATATGTTCTCTATAGCACTGCGGAAATATTTTAAAAAACTGTAAACAATCTAAACATCCTTTAATAGGGGAATAATTAAATTTGAAACACTGTACAATAGTTAAAATGAATATATATATATGAGTATATTCATAGATTTATATGGGAAAGCTTACAATGGTGTGATGTTAAA
Source organism: Capra hircus (assembly GCF_001704415.2). Lineage (NCBI taxonomy): Eukaryota > Metazoa > Chordata > Mammalia > Artiodactyla > Bovidae > Capra > Capra hircus. The sequence goes on along the minus strand of NC_030826.1, from coordinate 37,706,477 downwards.
AAACCAATTTCTTTTTTTCTTTTTTTCATTTTATACAGCAAAGTAATTCAGATACACATATATATTCTCTTTTACAGATTCTTTTCCAATATGGGCCCCTGCAAGATACTGAATATAGTTCCCTGAGCTACAGAGTAAATCTTTGTTGTTTACCTATTTTATATATAGTGGTGCATATCTGTTAACCCCATACTCCTAATTTATCCCTCCCTGTCGTCTCCTTTGGTAACCGTAAGTTTGTTTTCTATGTGAGTCTGTTTCTGTTTTGTAAGTAAGTCCATTTGTATTATTTTTTAGATTTCATGCATAAGTGTTATCATATAATAGTTGTCTTTCTCCGACTTACTTCACTTAGTACAATAATCTCTGAGTCCATTCATGTTGCTGCAAATGGCAATATTTTATTATTTTTTAAATATTTATTTATTTGGCCGCACCAGGTCTTAGTTGCAGCATGTGAGATCTTATTCCCTGACCAGGGATTGAATTTGGGTCCCCTGCCTTGGGAGCTCAGAGTCTTAGCCACTGGACCACCAGGGAAGTCCCTATTTCATAATTTTTATGGCTGAGTAATGTGATATATATACATATCACATCTTCTTTATCCATTCAACTGTCAGTGGACACTCTAGTTGCTTCTATCTCTTGGCTATTATAAATTGTGCTGCTATGAACACTGGGTTGCATATATCTTCTCAAATCAGAGCTTTCGTCTTTTCTAGATATATGCCTCAAAGTGGGATTGCTGGATCATATGGTAGTTCTATTTTTAGTTTCTAAAGGAGCCTCTATATTGTTTCCCACAGTGACCACACCAATTTATGTTCCCACCTACAATGTAGGAAGGTTTCCTTTTTTCCACACTCTCTCCTGTATTTATTGTAGACTTTTTAGTGACAGCCATTCTAACTGGTGTGAGGTGATAGCTCACTGTAGTTTCGATTTGTATTTCTCTAATAATTAACGGGCTTTCCTGGTGGCTCAGCAGTAAAGAATACACTTGCCAATGCAGGAGACACAGGTTTGGTTCCTGGATTGGGAAGATCCCCTGGAGAAGGAAATGGCAACCCACTCCAGTTTATTCTTGCCTGGGAAATCCCATGGACAGAGGACCCTGGTGGGCTATAGTCCATGGGGTCGCAAAGAGTTGGACACAACTTAGAGACTAAACAACAACAATTAGCAATATTGAGCATCATTTCATGTGCCTCTTGGCCATCTGGATGTCTTTGGAGAAATGCCTGTTAAGTTCTTCTGCCATTTTTCAATTGGATTGTTTGGTTTTTTTGACACTGAGTTGTATGAGCTGTTTGTATATTTTGGAAATTAAGTCCTTGTTGGTCACATAATTTGGAAATATTTTCTCCCAGTCTGTAGGCTGTCTTTTTGTTTTGTTTACAGTTTCCTTTGCTGTGCAAATGCTTATAAGTTTGATTAGGACCCATTTGTTTTTGCTCTTATTTCTATTGCTTTGGGAGACAGAACTAAGAAAATATTGCCACAATTCATGTCAGAATTGTAGCAGGCTTCAGTGGTTGTAGCACACAGGCTCAGCAGTTGCAGAAAATGTTTTACCTATATTCTCTCCTAGGAGTCCTATGATGTCATGTCTTATATTTAAGTCTTTAAGCCGTTTTGAGGTTTTGTGTGTGTGTGTATATGATGTGAGGGAGTATTCTAACTTTATTGATTTACATGAGGCTGCCCAGCTTTCCCAACACCACTTGCTGAAGAGATTGTCTTTTCTCCAATGTATATTCTTGCTTCATTAGTTAAAGATTAATTGACCATATTGATGAAAGTGAAAGTGGAGAGTGAAAAAGTTGGCTTAAAGCTCAACATCAGAAAACTAAGATCATGGCATCTGGTCCCATCACTCTATGGGAAATAGATGGGGAAACAGTGGAAACAGTGTCAGACTTTATTTTGGGAGGCTCCAAAATCACTGCAGATGGTGACTGCAGCCATGAAATTAAAAGACGCTTACTCCTTGGAAGAAACGTTATGATCAACCTAAATAGCATACTGAAAAGCAGAGACATTACTTTGCCAACAAAGGTCCGTCTAGTCAAGGCTATGGTTTTTCCAATGGTCATGCATGGATGTGAGAGTTGGATTGTGAAGAAAGCTGAGTGCCAAAGAATTGATGCTTTTGAACTGTGGTGTTGGAGAAGACTCTTGAGAGTCCCTTGGACTGCAAGGAGATCCAACCAGTCCATTCTGAAGGAGATCAGCCCTGGGATTCCTTTGGAGGGAATGATGCTAAAGCTGAAACTCCAGTACTTTGGCCACCTCGTGCAAAGAGTTGACTCATTGGAAAAGACTCTGATGTTGGGAGGGATTGGGGGCAGGAGAAGGGGACGACCGAGGATGAGATGGCTGGATTGCATCACTGACTCGATGGATGTGAGTTTGAGTGAACTCCGGGAGTTGGTGATGGACAGGGAGGCTTGGAGTGCTGCGATTCACAGGGTCGCAAAGAGTCGGACATGACTGAGCGACTGAGCTGAACTGAACTGAGTATGTGTTTATTTCTGGGCTCTCTATTCTGTTCTGTTGATCTATATGTCTGTTTTTGTGCCAATACCACACTGTTTTGATTACTGTAGCTTTGAGTATTGTCTAAGGTCTGGGAGGGTTTATGCCTCCAGCTTTGTTCTTTTCCCTCAGGATTGCTTTGGAAATTCTGGGTCTTTTATGATTCCATATACATTTGGATTATTTGTTCTAAATGTGTGAAAAATGTCATGGATAGTTTGATAGGGACTGCACTGAATCTGTATGTTGCTTTGGGTAGCATGGCCATTTTAACAATATTAATTCTAACAATCAAAGGTCATGAGATGTCCTTCCATTTCTTTGAATCATTTTCAATTTCTTTTACCCATGTTTTATAGTTCTTAGCACATAGGTCTTTCACCTCCTTGATTAGGTTTATTCTTAGCTCTTTTTTGTACACAATTTTTTTAATTCATTAAAAAACTCTTTTGGTTGCACTGGGTCTGCATTGCTCTGCATGGGCTTTCTCTAGTTGCTTCTCGTTGTGGTGGCCTCTCCTGTTGTAGAGCATAGGCTCCAGGTATGCGGGCTTCAGTGGCTGTAGCATGCAGGCTCAGCAGCTGCAGTGTGTGGCTCTAGGACACAGAGGCCTCAGTAGTTAGAGCACACAGGCTCAGTATATGCGGCTCATGGGCCCTGGAGTACATGGGCTTTAGCAGTTGTGGCTCACAGGCTCTAGGGTATGGGCTCAGAAGTTACAGTCCATGAGCTTAGGTGCTCACGTGGAATCTTCCTGAACCAGGGATTGAACTCGTGTCCTCTGCACTGGCAGGCAGATTCCTATCCACTGTACCACCAGGGAAGTCCCTGGACACAGTATTAAATGGGATTGTTCTTTCACTTTCTCATAGTTCATTGTTAGCATAAAGAAATGCAAAAGATTTCTGTATATTAATCTTGTAACCTGCAACCTTGCTGAATTCACTTATTAGTTCCAATAGTTTTAGTGTGGAGTCTTTAGGCTCGTCTATATATAATATCATCTCATTTGCATATAATGACAATTTTGCCTCTTCCCTTCCAATTTGAATACCTATTTTTCTTCTCTGATTGCTGGGGCTAGGTCAAGTAATCTATATTCTTCTATGTTGTACAAATATTCTACAGTAAAAATATATTCATAAATATATTCAAAAAATATATTCATATTTTTGTAAAAAATACATGGACCATAACACCTATCAGAATACCTAAAAATAAAGAATACAACATCAAGAGTTTGTGAGGAAATGGAGTAACTATAATTCTCATATACTGTTGTTGGGAGTGTAAAAGAGGTTACGATCACTGTGGGAAACTAGTTTCCAATAAAATTAAATGTTTCATACCATAAGACCCAATAATTCCACTCCTAGATCTTTATTCAGGAGAAATGAGTGTTTATGTTACAAAAAAGTTATACAAGAATTCTCATAGCAGCTATAATCATAGTAACCCAAAACTGAACAATTCAATTGTTCATCAGAAGAAAAATGAATAAGCAAACAATGGAGTCACACAATGGATTACTACTTAGCAAAAGGATAGATAAATGATACACAGTAAAACATGTATGAATCTCAAAAACATTATATTGAGGACAGACACAAAAGAGACCATACTGATTTATGAAATTCCAGAACTGGAAAGGAACTTTATTGGGAGATGGAAATGTTTATGTCTTGATGTGAGTTGTAGTCATACAGGTATATACATATATGAAAGTCACCCAGTTGTAACACTTAACACTAGTGCATTTTATATACATTAATCACACCTTAATAAAGTACTGGGAAGGAAGAAAGGAAGAGGGGAAGGATCAATGGATGAAGAGGCTCACACAAAGAGCTATCAAAAAGGAAAATTTATTTTAAAGGGAGGGTGATTTTAAGGAAATTTATTACAATACAGTAAAGAGATTGGCTATAACTTTCTAAGTACCCAGGACACTTCTCATATTTGATTTATAATATACAGTACCTTAATTAATTCCAACTTAACTATCACATTGGTGTAAGTATGTATAAATATGTGCCATTGGATACATTTTAGTAAAGCTCCTATTATGTGAATAGAAATTTTATTTCCCTCATAACATACTAATATTAGAATATCAACAATGTTAGAAGGAGATCCTAGATGGAATTTACGTAATTCATAAATAATTTTTTCAAAGCCATAAGCTTTCAGGAAAGCTTGCTCTCTGGATACTAAGACCACTCTGTTTCTGACCCTACATCTGTCCTATCTTCCATGTAAAAATTGGATAGTAAAATTAAACAGTGGAACTCAAAGACTCCAAACCTGAAAAGCCATCTGTTATAATCACCTAACTTATAATGCAACACTGGTAAACCAGAAAAGCAAGCAGTGAACTTGGAAACACAGGGGAAATAAATATGAATAAATGTAGCAGAAACTATAGGATTTCTGTACAGTGTAATGGTTCATAATGTGAAAAATTAGATCTATTATAGTTATGTCAATATGTTAAGATTCTCTGATGATGGCAGAATTTGAAATTTATCTTATTTTTTCTATACTTAAAGTGATTAAAAATTGTTTAAGTATTACACTTATATAATGAGGTAAAAACGTTATTCTCTTAATAGCATTAGAATTCCTCTTAGGAAGAGAATCACCATTGTTTGGCAAAGTAACCTGTTTCTCTCTCTGTGGGGGTGTTGGTGGGAGCCTAAACCAATAAACTACCTTTGGTGAAACTACCTTTCCATGTGGCAAGAGAAAAAAAACTTTTTTTTGTTTGTTTTGCTCCAGACAGGATACAGGGAGAAAGTGCCAGTGAGAAAGCATAAGGCTGAGAACTACATCAGGGGAAAGGCCAGAGGGCACTGTCTCATGACTGGATTGGCAAAAGGGAGTTTAGGAACAGGAATGGCTAATATTCAATATGAAATATTTTGCATAACTGCCGTGGAAACCCTTCCTCCCTCTCCCTCTACCCCCTGACTCACAGTGATGTTTTCGACACTCACAGGGACTTCATGCGGACAGGCCTTTGTGGAAATTGAAGACAAGGATATATGTCACGGCCATAGTTTCTCAACCCTGGCACTACTGACATTTGCTGCTGCTAAGTCACTTCAGTCGTGTCCGACTTGTGCAACCCCATAGACGGTAGCCCACCAGGCTCTCCTGTCCCTGGGATTCTCCAGGCAAGAACACTGGAGTGGGTTGCCATTTCCTTCTCCAATGCATGAAAGTGAAAAGTGAAAGTGAAGTCGCTCAGTCATGTCCGACTCTTAGTGACCCCATGGACTGCAGCTTACCAGGCTCCTCCGCCCATGGGATTTTCCAGGCAAGAGTACTGGAGTGGGGTGCCATTGCCTTCTCCGCTACTGACATTTGGGGCTCGATAATTCTTTGCTGTAGGGCTGTCCAATGCATTGTAGGAAGTTGAACAGCATCACTGGTCTCTACCCATTAGGTACCAATAGCACCTTCCCTAGTTGTGACAACAACAACAAAAATGTCTCCAAGTGTTGCCAAATGCCCCCTGAGGGACAAAACCACCCCATTTGAGAACCATGGAAGCAGGGGAACCTGGAAGGAAAGGTAACCTTGAGAATGCACAGCCTTTGAGAATTCTTCAGATTTTGAGGAGATATTTGGCCTTCCACCATGAGGAATAGATCTTGCCTAGAGTTCTGAACTCCCTCGTAGCTCAGTTGGTAGAGTCTTGACTTCTATGCAGGAGACCTGCGTTCAATCCCTGGGTCGGGAAGATCTCCTGGAGAAGGAAATGAAAACCCACTCCAGTATTCTTGTTTGGAGAATACCATGGACAGAGGAGCCTGGCAGGCCTCAGTCTATGGGGTTGCAAGAGTTGGACACGACTGAGCGACTAAACACACACAGCACAGAGTTCAAAAGGCCTGGGCAGTCCAGCTAACATCTAGGACATACCCATAATGAAGCTAAAATATTTCTACCAATTAAAAAAAAAATTCTGTTTATTAAAACAGAAAGGGAGAATGGAAAGACTGAAACTTTTTTTCAACTGAGAAATAATGCAAAAATACTATTTACAGAAACACACATGCATTAAAGCATTCTATATAACAAGGTAAGGAACACATGTCTTTCTTAAGTTAGCAAGGAAGCTAACCTCCTCTTTCCTTCCTCCAAAAAGTTCTGATCTAAGGAAGGAAATGAAGAACATCCTGAAAGAACCCCTACAAACCTCCTCTAATTTGGAGGAGCAAGGATGAACCACTGACCCAAGCAAAAGGCCTATAAGTTTTCCTGGGGTGAAGCAGTTGCAAGAAGAGAGATCAACAAGACTTCCTCAAAGAAAAAAACTTTTTTTAAATTTTACTTATCAAACATATGGTGTATAATACATTCTAGATACTATTCTAGCTTCTTTTCAAATACTTAGTCCTTTATTTCTCATAAATTCAATGAGATAGGAACTTCTCTGGTGGTCCAGTGGCTAAGACTGTGCTCCCAACGCAGGGGGCCTGGATTCAATCCCTAATCAGGGAACTAGATCCCACATGCTGCAACTAAGAGTTTGCATACAACTAAGAGCTGGCATGGGCTTCCCTGATGGTTCAGATGGTGAGCATTGAATAGATGCTTTCTGACAGTGGTGCTGGAGAAGACTCTTGAGAGTCCCTTGGTCAGCAAGGAGATCAAACCAGTCAATCGTAAAAGGAAACCAACCTTGAATATTTATTGGAAGGACTGATGCTGAAGCTGAAGCTCCAGTCCTTTGGCCACCTGACGAGAACAGCTGACTCACTGGAAAAGACCCTGATGCTAGGAAAGAGAGAAGGCAGGAGGACAAGGAGACGACAGAGGACAAGATGGTTGGATGGCATCACCAATTCAATGCGCATGAGTCTGAGCAAACTCCAGGAGATGGTGAAGGACAGGAAAGCCTGGCATGCTTCAGTCCATGGGGTCGCACAGAGTTGGACATGACTGAGAAACTGAACGAAACAACAAAATTTACCACAAAGAAAATATACAGGAGCTATGAGAAAATATTAACCTTCAAAAAGAAAAATATCTTGAAGAACTAGAGAAAATGTCTCCCTCTGAAGTACCCTTATTATTAAAGAACAGAAATGTTTAAAAATTTTCTTTCCTATTTCCAACAACATCCAAAATGTCATTATGTCTATAAGCCAGATTTACAGATGTAATGAAAACAAAACAATGAATGGTGTGGAAAGAACACGTGGAAATTTTTTTTTAATAAATAAATGCTGAATTTAAAACCACAATCAGTGACAGATGAGACAATAGAAGAGATGAAACACAGAGAATAAATCGGGGCTCAATATATTTACAATATAAACCTTAGTATAACAGAATAAAAGCAATGACAATAGAAAAAACTTTCTCATGTTAAAGACCTTAACACTATAGATCAAAAGAGTTCACTACATACCAGGCAAAAATAATCAAAAGTCTAACTTTGAAATTATCCAGTGACATTTTGAGAGCAAAGAAAAATATCCTATAAACATGCAGGCAGGCAGTGGGAGGGATGGGTTATAAAATAAATACACCAGGTTGGCATCAGACTTCTCCTCCACAAAATTGAAGACCAGGAGATACAGGTAAAACTTTGAGAGGTTAAGTTGAGAGGAAGGGAAAGGAATTGATCCTAGAACCTTATACCCACAGCTAAGTTTATATGAAACTAGACAGACACATACTCAAATTCAGAGGCACTCAGTAAGTGTGCTATCAGAGTCCCCTTCTTGAAAAATCCACTCAGCATCACAGTCTCAATCGTCATCTACTAGGGCTTTCTGCACTACCCGATACAGCAGCCACTGTGGCTACTGAGTAGCTGAAATGTAGCTAACATAACTGAGGAACAGATTTTCTTTGGTTTTATTTAATTTCAGATAATTTAAATAGCTACATATGGCCATGGTTACCCTTCTAGCAAAGTCTAAATATCTAAGAGACAAAGAGCTCAAGAATGAAAAAGCCATGGTACAAAAAGTGTACAATGAACAAGTTAAACAAAAATATCATTGTATTTCATTAAATGTAAACTATCCAAAAAATCATTATAGCTATGGTTTTAAATATTATGCAAATATCAAAATAATTCTTATAACCTAATATACACAATAAAAACATTAATAATCCTGAATCTAAAATCTCAGATTATATAAGCCATTTCACATTTCACATTGGAGGAAAGAGTAGAAGATACTGTTTCATTCTTAACATTGCTAATCAAAGGGACATGGTTTATTTTGGTTTTTTTTTTAGCTATAAGGGTCAAACTATCAGTGGAATAAAACCAGGATGTATAACTTTAAAATCACTCACAAGGAAAAAAAAAGAACATGAGTGATCTAAGAAGATACTCAGGTGACCATAGCAAGTGAAAAACAGTAAGTGGAAAAATCAGTATACAAAACTATACACACAATATGTCCCAACTTTTAAAGTCTGTACAAATAATAAAAACTGAAAAATATGCATGGAAATTTAATAGTTGTTGACTATGGGTGACTGTTTTCTAAATCTTCTACATGAGCAATACTATTTTTATAACCAAAAAATTTAGCATGAAAAAGAAATAAGGGACTTCTCTGGTGGTCCAGGGGTTAAGAATCTGCCTTCCAACACAGGGGATGTGGGTTCAATCCATGGCTGGGGAACTAGCATCCCATGTGCAGCAGGACAACCAAGCCTGCGCCCCACAGCTAAAGAGCCTGAGCATCACAAATGAAAGGCTCACACAGAAAAAAAAAAAAAAAAGTTAAAAAAAAAGAAAGAAATGGAAGTAGGGTCACATACACTTCAGAATTTAGCCAAACAATACCGCCATTTATCCAGAAGACAATCCAGTATTAAAAAATTAAGCAAAAAAGACTATGAGCAGCCAATGTATAAGTCGCAACATGCAGACCTAAAGTTTGGGTACCATGTTCATCAAGAGAGACCTTTATATTTTCTTTTACACATATCTTAATTCCAATGAACTTAATTATCTAATGTTTCTAGAGCATTGGGGATACCGATACACTGAGAACAGTACAAAGTGATAGGCCTGGTCTAACTGTAGGAAACAATGACAAAAAATTAAAATATAAAACAGACACATTCACAAAGCAGTCCAGTGGCAATTATGGCAAAAAAATCTCTAAATAACTTAATATATCTCTATATAGTATGATAATTGATATACACTGTAACAATTCAGACTTAAAGTGTTCAGAGGAGGTCGTCTTGAATGCAGACTGGTTGAGGAAGTGTGAGAAGTTTCTATAGAATCCGAGAAAAAATTTGATCACAACTGTTTATAATAAAAATAATGCTTAAAGAGAACATCTTCAGCTATCCAGCACAACTCACTCCCACGAGTTCCACAGAGTTGGAATTTTACCATATGGAAAAAGATTTTATGGTTGGCTACATCGACCAGTACAAAACTGGAGAACAACCTGGAATGAAATGATTAATGACTTCTTTCCAAGGAAGTTTAAAACAAGTAACTATAGGCATGTCAGAATCAGCATTAATGCAACAATTGCTACTAAATGCAGCTGAATTGTGGATGTTATTTTGGCTCTAATCCATGTTTGAGCAGGATTTAGGTACCTTGTAGATACTTATTACCTATTAAACTCAGTAAGCACCATTCCATCACACAGGACAAATTATGAACTAAAGAAATATTTATTCTATTTCCTTTACAGCTGCCTCTTGTGCTGCTAACTTCAAAAGTGATACTAGAAAGACAAGGAAGAAACTGATTATGTTTGTATCTGTGAAACAAAGACTATGCAAACTGTCAGCACGCCACTGTTTCTGTTTCCAGCGTGGTTATCACAGCACAAAAACAAAACGATAACTTCTACTTCTGAAGCCTGATTATTTGAAAATAGACCTGAATATTTCTTCCTCTTTCAATAAGGCAGTAAATGTCCTTCACTTTACTTATCTATAAGGCACTTAATTGCTGAAATGGACTAGTTACTATTTCTATATGAGAGCCTGACAGAATCTGAGGAAGTTGGTTCCTGAGTTACTCTAGAAATCTCTCACTGCTTTAATATTTGCCCAAAATCCAAGAAAGCACTAAAAAAAGGCGGGGGGGGGGGATCCCCACCTTCCACATATCTCTAGTACTAAAAACAAAAAAGCATAATCACAATACTGGTTAATGGTCCGTTGGAACTCTGACCTCTCCAAGCTTCTATTTGTCCTTTGTTCCTTTTCCTTTTAAATAGCCTTACTGGTTGTTTTATCCTGATTACAAAAGTAATACATGGTCATTGTCACGGTTCAAACAACATGAAGATGTATGAAGTAAAAGTAATAACCTCTCTCTCCCCAACCTTCTCTTTCCCCTCCCTAGAGAACCAATTTGGGAGCTTGGTGTATATTCTTTCTTACTCTTTCTTAGGCTTACACAAATATTATGGGGTATTTTTTTTGGTGGGGTTGTTTTCAAACAAAAATGGCATGTTATTTATACTGTTGTGCATCTTGCTTTTTAGTCTCAAAAATGTTATCAACATATCCTAAGACAATATATAAAGATCCACCTCACCCTTTTTAACGGTTACAAAATATTCCATAAGATGGATGATTCCACAAGATATCATCGCCTGACTTCTCCCAGCTCATGGCCACTTACTATGCATCCTGATACATATACTTCAGGCTTCCCAGGTGACTCAGAATCCACCTGCCAATGCAGGAGAAGCAGGTTTGATCCCTGAGTCAGGAAGATCCCCGGGAGAAGGAAATGGCAACCGACTCCAGTATTCTGGAGCCTGATGAGCTATACAGTCCATAGAGTTGAACACAACTTAGCGACTAAAACAAACAAACAAAAATACATACTTCATGTTCTTTACTTTCATTAACATAGATTCCTAGGAGTGGAGTTTCTTGGTCAAATGTTTAAAATTTTATCCTTAAACAAAATTAATTTTAGACCTTCAGCATTTCTGTTCCCTTCTTCATTATGCAAAATCTGGCATAAACCTTTCATAATGCTTTGCATATCTTATTTTTCAAAGCACACACATTATGTCAAAAAAAGCCCCTGTCATTTATGCTCTTGTAGTTATAAATAAATAAATGCTAAAGTTATGGCTGTGATGGCCAGCATTAAATCACTGTGCAAATGCTTATGCCTTGGTTTATGAAAGTAGTAATTCATTGTGGAAACTCCACCCCCACAGCCTGTGGCAGCATTGAAGTGGCAGCACTCTCACCCTATGACTCCCTCCACTGAGTGACAATATAGAGATCAGGACCCACATATTTTCTAATTGTCAGCAGTTAACCTTAAAAAGTATGTGTGGGGGTGGGTGGGGGAAGACAAATAGCAACAGATGAAAAATTGATAGCCATTATGGGCTTCTAATATTTACAAACTATTTGTAGTACAGTGAATAATTCTGTTGGTCTACAACAGAGAATGTGTTCCATAAAAAACAAAACCTACAACCAATATGTTGCTATGATTACACAAACCTTTCAAAAGTATATTCTTCAAACATTTTTCAATAGAATTTTTGGTTGAATTCCACTTTCACATTTTTTTCTCTACTTCAGATTCAGACTCTAATTATATACTTTAAAAAAAAGGGGAGCCTTAAAGTAATACATTAACCAACATAGCTCCTTAGAATTTAATCTTGGATTGTTCTATATATTCCAAAGACCCAAGCACCAACACAGATTGTTAAGACACAGCAAGTCTGATACAGAAGTATGTGACATGCAATTAATCTCCATTCATACTCTGCTCTACTTGTCAGCAAACAAAGGTTCTGCTTTAGGAGGAGATCTGAAGACTTCAATTAAAAACAGTCAGCTAACAAGAAAATAATCTAAACTAAAGGAAGGTGGCAGGTGCAGAAATGAGTTGTTTACCAAAGTGTCAGTTTTGAACAATAAAGAACTGCACATCAAAAATGCTGAAGGAGTGGATGTCATTGGAAGCCTCTGAAAATAAAAAGGAATTTTCTATCAAGGCTGTAAACAAAATCTAAGCATAGTTAAACTAGTTTGTAAAACAGGTTTCCTCTCAACAAATGACAGATATCAATAAAAAGAATCTGTTTATATCTTTAACTGCAAACAGAATGAAACTTTTTGCCACGGTTCCTTCTCTCCTGGAAACCAGACACAGTACAGACTCTCTTTATATTTGGAATTACTGAGCCAACAGCAGACGGAAAGGCTGGGTTCCTTCTAGACATCCAGATGATGCTCTTTTACCCCACAAATACTTCTCTATTCTGAAAATTTAGATTCACTCAGGTTGCAAGCAAAATAAATTTTGGAAACTTCATTTCATAAGAAACACATAGTTGACAGCTTTTATGGAAGCAACCCAGAATGGAAATAGCGCTACAAACAGACTGAAAAGACTTGCCAAATATTTGATTAGGAGGCATTTATACCAAGATAACATGGTAATGGAGATATAAAACCAATTAAATTGAGAGAAACTGAAGAGAAAAAAAAATACTGCTTGCCAAAACTATGACCTGCCGAAAACAGGCCATCTGTTAAGTATGTGTTAAAAATGTCACCTCAATACCAAAAGGCTTAATTCTGAGCAGTTTCCTCCTGGGACCCTTATGCAAACACAGATTCCAGGTCCCCATCCTTCCAGGAAGGTCGGTTACAGGAAAAGCAAATTATTAATACTTTTTCACCAGGAAAAGAGGGAGGCAAGCAGATCTTGCCCATTAGCAAAAAGTGTCTCTGGAGTGTGACAGCGGGATGTGTTGAGTGTTAGTGAGTATGGCCTTAACTCTTACAAGGACTGATGGGCTCTACGGTTTGAGGGTGAACACACCGCAATGGGGCACTTCGAGAAAGGGAAGAGATGTAACACTGGGATCCGACCCGGGGTAAGAGGGAGTCTGTGGGCGGGTGAAGGGGGCCTGAGGTCTGGGTGTCCAGGCCTTGGCCGACAGGAGCCCCTGAGCCCTAACAGCCCCGTGAGACCGTGGGGAGCTCTAAGCACGAAGGTCAGGGTTCCCTGTGAAGGGACAGAGTCAGGGCTGGAGAGGGGCCAGCGCGTAACCCACAGACGCAGGGAGAGAAAGGGACAGGCTGAAGGCCAGCCACGGCGGCCCGGGGACCTTGAACCCGGCCAGAACTTGCTGAGAAGCCGGGAGGCTAAGTGGGAGGTGGAGACGCCTTGAGGGAAAAGAAAATGTGTTACTAGGAGTGAAAGGGACCCCTGAGCGAGGGGTGAACAGCTGGCTCTGCAGAGTCAGGACTCCGGCAGTAGCCTCGAGGTTCTAGAAGGCGGGAGGGAGCCGACGGGGAAGGCCGGCCTTGGGAGCCGCTGGCGTCTCGGCTGCTGCCGGCTCGGCACGTGCGACTCCCGGCGGGCTCGGCGGCGCCCGGGCCAGCGGGGCGTTACCTTCCAGGAGCCAACGGATCTCCTCGGGGAGGGCGGCGGCGGCCTGCATGTGGCGGGCGGCGGGAGAGGGCCGGACGGGCGGACTGGCGGGCGGGCGGGCGGCTGCGGCGGCACCTGGCCCTCAGTCGCCGGCGCCGCGGGGCCGAGCCGCAGGGCGGGGCGCGCTCAGGAAGCGGCGCGCGGCGGGCGGGGCGCCTGGGCGGCGGCGACACCTGTGCGCGGGGCCCGCGACCCTACGCCCGCGCCCCAGGGAGGAGGTGCCCGCCGCGCGGCCCCCATTCCCTGTCAGAACAAAGACGCGACGCGACTCCAGGCACCTCGCCCCCGGGCGCTCCCCATTCTAAGCTCGGGACCGCGGGCCTCGCCGGCAGGTGGAGAAGCCACCGTGGGGCCGAGATGAGGCGCGAGGAGGTGGAATCCGAGGACAGGGTCAGTCCCCGCCAAGCCGGGCCGCAGTCATTCCCGACTCAGTTCGCGAGTCCAAGCCCGGAAAACCAGGGCAGAACCGTTGGTCAGGCAAACCAGGACTGTTCGAGGGAATGATCATAAGTCCCAATAAATACTCTCGAGTCACCAACTTCAGGGAGAATCAAAGCAGTCCCTCTGCAATGGAAACACGGAGGCAAAGTATCCCTTCCTTCCCTAAGGCTAAAAGGATGAGAGGAAAAAGAACAGGTAACCCAGAGAGAAAGCTAAAGGAGAGGAGCATCCAGCCCTTTCCCTGTAAGAGTTTAAAAGGGAGGAAAGTGAAGGCCAAGATAACAGAAGTGGGCTTCCTTCTCATTCAGAGTATGTAGGTGTTAGGTGTCCTAGCTGTGATATCCTGTGATATTGCACAATTTTACCTGGGGAAACAGGACCACTCTGGATTATTTATCACAACTTCTGTGAATCCACAGTTATCTTTTTTTTGTTGTTTGTTTGTTTTTTTAGTATAGGGCAAGTGTCATGAAAAAAGTATAAAGTGCCATGGGGTGATACAAGGAGGGAGATGAATATAAGAAAAGGAGGGAAAATGTGTGTGTGGTGTAATGGTGCCTGTGGCATTGGAGATGGCTCTGAAGACACCACACTTTGAAGGGGCAAGGGGGCAGGTGGAAGGACCAGAGTAAACAAAGATGGAAAAGCCTTCTCCTGCTTCAGGGCAGCTTCTGGCTGGTGTAGGGAAATAGTTGTCAAGAAAAAGTAAAGTTCTACTGTGAAGGAACTTGAAAGGGTGAGGATTCTGAACTCATTTGAGTGGACATTGGGAGCCACAGACAAATTTTGAGATGGGGAGTGAGCTAACCTGAGCCCCTGCACATCTCACTTCACCTCTATCAGTTTCCTTCTTTGTAAAAAAATAGTTTCTATTATCAGATTCTATGTACACTAGAATATGTGGAAAGGATTGGGAGTAGTAAGAGAAAGGAAACAGAGAAGATGGGTGAAGTGCCTTTTACAGTAACCTCAGGGGAAATAATGACAGAACCGTGGATGTGGGGATGGGGGCAAGGAGAAACTGTTCAGAGGACTCTTGGAAGCAGTTCCTGCCTCCAGGCATAGCTTCCCCTCCAGAGATGCAGTTTCAAGTTTGGGGGCTTGATCCTTTAAGGGGTCCAGTGTCTTTGAGCCATCTATACATCTAAGTACTGCAACCTGAAGAGGAACGATGCCTTGGTTTCAGGGTCACATGACTCACCTACCAGTTCCAGTAATTGGGGTGAAAGTGTAGGGGACAGAGGCTGGCTAGAGTCTCTGGGGAATCTGGCCCCTGTTATAAGGCATCCTTGCCCTGGGAAAGTTAACATGGGCAGGCTGCCTCCTTCAGGCTCCAGAGTAAGACCAGTTCCCCACTGGGGCATTTTTCCCACACTCACTGCTCCTTCTATAAAATTGTAGCTGCTCTGGAATCATTTTTGAGTACTTATGTGTTAAAAGGCAACGGAGCTCTGTGTACTACAGTTGCAATTTTTCTTAAATCTAAAAGATTAAAAAAACAGCACAGTCCCTCCTATATGTAACCCCAGCACTTTGCCTTGCTTTCTTCTCAACAGTGGGAGGAAATTTGACAACCTCCCTCCCTTCTTCAAGGGTATTTGTCAAATGCTGAAATAGGCTACAAGTTAAAGGGTTGTTTGATAAAAAGCAATAAACCCTAGTAATTGCACATCCTATCAGGACTCACTGCCTGTCATAGCTTACTTATACCAAGGGAAGCAGCAGAAACTCAAGGCAAAGATATTCTACATCCATTCTGGGTGCAGAGAGATGGAGTAGAGGGAGGTGCACAGTTGGGTAGCGTGCAGTGAGTGGCAGATTCCAATACACCATTGTCATGTTGCATCAAGGTTCCTCATTGCAGACAGAAACCCGCCTCCACACATGAACGCAGCCCCTCCTTAATCATCTGAGGACCCTGGTTCAACAGTCAGCCTCACTCCTAATGACATTCTGTTAAATGGACAAATTCCTTTGAAGCCTTGTCCTTCTTTGAAATCCAATTTTGCAGGAAGCCAAATCTGATTGGGGGTAGCCATGGAAACCACACTGAGGAGTCTTAGAGGAGGTGGAGAGAGGCAAGGCAAAATGTGATAGTCAAGAGTCTTTTACTGCTCTGTCGGAAATATCAAAGGGATCTGGAGAGGTTGGCAGCAGACGAGTCGCTGCCCGGGTCCTGTTTGTGTGGCTGGGTACCATGTGGCTGTCATGGAAGTAAGCAGCCAGCTGTCTCCACACACAGGCAGGGGGATGGAGCAGAATACACAAGTCCCAGGTCTGTCTGCCTCCCTCTTCTTCCCCTCCCCCAAACCCAATTCCAGCAAGATCCTAGCATCCCTTTCTTAGCTATCTCTCCTGTAATGGCTAACAACAAAAGAATGACAAGGTTAAAATACAAGGCCCTCACAGATAAGAGGTTCTTTGGAGCAAAGGCCATGAAATTCATCTGAAATTCCTTGTAATTAGATAAGATAAGGGTATCTGAAGAGATGCAGAGTAGCTGAAATGGACTCCATAGCACAACACGCAGAAAGTCTACCACCTGGTCCACAGGGGCCCCTCCCTCACTGTTAGCAGACAGAAGACACAGAAAACAGGGCCCATGCTGGCCTCTCGGCTGCTTGGAGATGCCATCTACATGTTCTCGTGCCAGGTGGGCACTCACTAAATATGCATCCATGGGGTGTTCGGAGGGTTCAGTCAGGAAGAAACAAAAGCATCTGGCACCTAGAATGGCATGGGGCGGAAAAAACTGCAAGCAAAGCAGGAGCTGGCCGGCACTGCTCAGCCCCAGGTGAAATGGGTAGGGAGAGGAGACTGCAGAGGGCAGCTCTTGGGCTTTATTCCGAGTTGGTTATTGATCCCTGGATGCTGGGTCACGACATGCGGCCGAGCTGACGTCTGCCCTGTGAATGTGCGGCCGCTGCATCTCAGCCCCTCGGTCCCAACCCCATCAACCGGGTTTATTGACTCTTTTATTGACGATGCTGGGGCCTAATGAGGACAAGAGCTGCACACTTCATTAAGGACCGTGGAAAGAGAGATGATGCATCCAGCTGGTGCCAAGAACCAGGCTCACGGCATGCTTGGCAAGACCCTGGAAACCAAGCCTCACGGCACCCTTGAGGCAGAGGAGCTGGACACAGATGCTTGCTTGGGCACTTCGCTTGGTGGCCTTAAGATACAGGGTTTTCACAGCTTGCCAGAAGCCTTATTTTTACCAATTAGCTAACCTTTTGATTTAGGAGCGTCCTGTTATGCACGTGATGCACTTCGATGGTCTCCCCGCTCACACTTCCAGATTCTTTGCACTAATACAACAAAATAAACAGGTTCTCATATCGTATCAGGGAACATTTCCAAAACAGGTTCTCAGTGAGGCCCAGGCTCAGAACAGAATGAGAGACTATTAAAACTCAAGAATTTTCAAGGTGATTCAAATTTAAGATGAGGAACTGACCTAGTGCTCTGCCCAGGGCCACCCCACTCACCAGAGGCTGTGCTGATACTAAAATCCTGGTTCTCTAGTGCTGGTCCAAAGCTCCTGTACAGCTGAACACCTGAGATGGATAATTATAGTCCAGGGATTACTGAGCAGCTCTGTGAAACCATCATAGTTGGTCCCCCTCCATCTGAATGGTAACATTTCTCTCTTTGTCCTTTATATTTCTATCTCTCCCTTTATTCTGTTTCTCTGTATTTCTCAATCAGTTTTTTTTTTTAATCTTCTTTGCCTATCCCTTAGACTACATTAGACATCCCCTATGGTTACTGCTGAGCTGAACAGAGGCCCTAAAGACCAGAGGTTGCTGACTCTGACATTCTCTTGCTTTGATTGGTTCTCTTGGGAATCTGAAGTGGCGGTGGGGTGGGGGGGCATACAAAAAGTGTCAGCTGTAGCAGATGAGGCTGCGCACTGTCTGAGTAGGATGTGCAGGCAGTCTGTGAGGTTAATCTGCATGAGAAGCAGGTGGGGCCAAAGCTAATTTAATAGGCTAGATATATGCCGTCATGATAACTTTGAAAAACTATGGAAGGAGTAACCCTTTCTTTTAGGAGTGATTAAGGAAATTAAAGATTAATAATAGAAGGAAAGCAACCTTACAAAGGTTGAACTGATCTTTTCATTTGTTATTTCAAAAAGCAAAAGTTTAAGCTTTGTAAGCCCCTTCCTTTATTTCTGCCCTTTCTTCTCCCTCAATTCACTACAGGTTTTAGAATTCAGGGTAGGGGCAGAAGGGATTCAAGGTGAGAGAAGAGGCTGTTATCTGGAATCTGAGAGAAATAACCTGCATGGCACAGGTTGACACGTGCACACTAAGAGGAACTGATGTAATCTAGCCAGACTCAACAATATTCACAAATACCAACAGACATACTACCTGGACACCAGCAATGGCTGATTATTTCATTGCAAGAATCTGGGTGAAAATACCCTTCCCTTAGTGGACATCTTGTGTGTAATGACCTTTGGGTCCCCCAAATAAATTCTTTCCTTTCCTTCAGAATTGTGTCAGTGTCCATTTTGATGTTTTCCTTTCTAGATGTGTATTCTTAAACACTCTTGTCCTAAATGTCCTAAACATCCTTGGACTTCTGACGCTTCCAACAGCATTTTCTACCAGTGTAAACCATGCTCTTTCATGTACAAGACGGTACTCGCAGTCCTTGTACTGATTTTTAGACTTTATTTTTTCTTATCTTCTAAAGGGTGGATTGTTCCTCCTCTTTTCACAGAATTCCTGATCCCCACTCTCCTACCACCTTCTAGATCTTCACTCTCACAGTCTTTTTCATCTTCAGCTTTTCCCTCTGTCTGCTAACATCCTTGGTCTCCTCTATCCTAAAAACAAACAAAACACACAAATAAAACCTTCCTTCAACCCTGAGGCCTTCTCCAATTTCATCTTTTCTTCTTCCTTTCCCTCATCAAATCTCATGTCTTTGCCTGTCTGTCTTTGCACAGTGAACCGACTCTCTCAAGGGCATCAGTGCCCTCTTTCCTTCTCACCTCTGCTCTGTCTTTACCAACTTATGTTTGCAGCCTTGGGTGGCATTGGCCTCTTACTCTTGCTTTGGGCATCCAGCTTCCTTGGCATTGCCCTATTCTGGTCTTCTTCCTATCTTTCCTATTGTTTCTCTGCCTCTTTCTTTGGCTCTCTTCATTTCACCTTCTAGTCACAGGTATTCACCAAAGTTTCACACTGGCCTTTTCCCATTTCCTCTCCTTGCTGTCTGAGTCCCCAGAGTTTCATTTTCCCACTGCTCCAACTTTCTCCTTTATGTAGATGACTCTTCTAATCAATATCTCTGTTCCCCATTTCCACCTGGATATCTGAACAGTTTGACCAATTTATTTCCTGTCCCCTTGGTCCTTGTAATGGCAACAAAGTTCAGTGAAAGTTGTATGAGCTTAAAAAAAAAGTGAGTCCCAATTCTGGCTCAGTCACCTACCAGCTCTAATCCTCTGGACAGAGCTCTATGAGTCTCAGTTTCTTCATCTGTAGATTGGGTATCATACTCCCCACCTTACAGGGTAATTACAAAGCTTAAATAAGATGGCATCTATAAGCAGTATATGTTATATGCTCAATAAACTGTAACCATTATAAAGACACTGCTGTTGTCCAGTAATCCAAACTCAAAATGTAGGACTCATCTTGGACCCTTCCTCACCGCCATTCCAAATATCCACCAATCTGGCCAATCTTACCTGCTCACAATGGCTTTTGAATCCTGAGTGTCACCACTGGTTTGGGTTCTCATTATCTCTGTTGAGAAGTGATATTGAAATGGCTTTTGATCCTCAGTATCCCTCAATATCCAATATCCCCATTATTATATGCTACTCGGCATCCATGTTGCAGAATATGTATCCCAAAGCTCAATCCTGACCCCACCTAAAAGGTGATAGAGCATAGTGGCCCTAAAGTCAGACTGTCCTTTGTTCATATCTGCTACTTGCCTACTATGACCTTAGGCAAACTACCTGTCCTCTCCATACCTCGATTTCCTCATCTGTACAGTGGTAACACTATTAGCACTTTCAAGGTTGCTATGAGGATTCAAAGAGCTCATATATATTGTGTTTATAACACCTGCAACATGGTAGGTGATTCACATATGCTAGCAATTATTATCATTTCTGCATTCATTCCCTGCGACAACTAGCCCTGGGAGGTGCTTGATGCCTGAATCATCGATAATCTCTCATTCAAACCTCCTTGCTCACTAAAGATATATTAGAGGAGAGACTGGCCAAGATATGGGTGCCATTGGTCTCCAAGGATGAGTTTTTCCTCTATGAAGCTAACTTACCTTTAAAGAGATGAAAAGAGTGGCCTTGGCTTCCTTGGCACCAGGCTGTAATGAAGTGGAATAATCAGCAGGCAGATTCTCCCTGCCCACCTCCAAAGATTTCTTCCCTGCCCTGTCTATTCTAGAATACTTGCAGTGCTTCCAAGTCACATGGAAAACATTCATCTGAAGGCATGAGATATTAACTCCTCTTTTCACTCGCTGTGGCAGAAGTCAAATTATCACTATAAATACAGATCCCAGAAAGAATCAATCAGAAGGCAGATGACATCCCAGGAGTTTGTAGCCTCTTTAGTCTGGAGGCTGCAGGATGGGGGGCGTGGTGATGACAGGAAGGGGTGATGGACTAGGGATGAAACAAGCGAAAAAGAAAACTGGAAAAGAAGAAAGCGAATGAGAAACTGGGTGAAAAAATAAATTGAGAAATAGAAAATATAGGAGAAAATAAAGAGATTCCCATAATCTAGAAGATTAGAAATTAAATCAAATAGATCTAGTCCATTTCCCTAGTGGTAATTTCAGGTTATACTATGTTCCACCGCCAAGGACATTGAGAAACTTCAGAAAGTGGCTGTAAATTCCCAAAGAAAAGCTCCTTTTGGAAAGTCAAGCCATTATTATCTGCTGCTGTACTTTTTAGCATATGCACTATCAACACAATGACACGTCTTATTGAGTACTATGTGATATTCCACATCGTGAGACTATTGATGCAGAATTTCCTTTCTCAGAGCTCAATATTCCAATCAAAGCCTGTTGCATCAAATCACTGAGGCCATCCACTTAATGACAACTTGTAAGATGCATATTGCAGAATATTCATGTTCATTTTATGCTCACAGCGCTTAAAATCTCCTCTAAACAGCCTCTGCTCCCAGTCTATTAAGGTGCCGGTGTTATCTACACTCCATTCAATGGTGTGGAAATAATTGTCTTGAGACTAAAGAAAAAATTGATGGTCACAAGCCGAGTCAGCACTTGTGTTCTTTTCTTACTCTGTTGAATCAGGTGTTATTTACCTCTTCCAACACCTGGGACTCCTGATAAGTCATTCCCCTGATAGCTTTTTCCAGGACAGTGCTGTGGGGTCTTTGGAAGAAGCAGGGATCCTTCATAAATGGTATTGTTATCAGCACAATTCACACAGCTACCAGATGTACAAAATCGAAACCACCAAGGGCACTCAGGCACAGGGGCCTCCCCCAGCTCCATCTGGCCGCTCTGAAATGTGCTCATGACTTGGAAGTTATTAGAGAGAGAAGGGCTTTACTCAGCACGGGGGTGGTGAGGAGATGCTTGCATTCTGACAAAGTCGGGTGCTTTTTGGTTCCTGCATGTCTGCTATACCAAAACCACCGTATCAGAGTCCCAGAGCCCCCCTCCCTGCAAACCTGGCTCTATTAAAGAGGCCTGCCTGGTACAGACAGGTTGACCCTTCTCTCCATCTCTTATCTGTGGGATGAAGCACCAGGACTCGGGCTGGTGAAGGAGAGCAACTGCCTCTGGCAGCTGATAGTTCGGCAATGGGGCCTGTGACTTTGCCTTTAAATATCAACGACACACACAGACAACACACTGGCAGCATGAGAGGTTTCCATGGTGACAGAATGCAGGCCATGACCTCTGTAAATGTAATCAGAGCACTGGGATTGCTGTGTGAGACAGGTTTAATTTCTCCTCCTGTGGAAGCTCTGTGGTCCGGGCCATACATAGGCTTCATACATTGACAGACAACCTGTTATCTTCACCAGGGCAGCTCTGCAGATGGCAACCCCCACTGCTCCAGAGCTGCTTCCTCCAGTCTGAGCAGGCTGCAGGATGTGAAAGGTCACTAGGGGCTGAAACAGCAGACACGTTAATACCTGGCATCCCTGTCCAGTGTCCTCAGGAGGTGCAACTGTCCCTTTTATGGGGAGCAGCTGTGGCATGGTCCAATGAGAGCCAGATTAAGGACTTGGAAGATTGGTGGAAGTTTTCACCTCTGCTCTGCCACCAACAGTGTGACCTTGGGCAAGTCATTTAACCTCCAACTTTCAACATCTTCCCCCAGGGAGAAAATGCCTGGGTAAAAGAGTTCTGAGTGTTTCCAAAGTCCCCAGGAGAAGATAGTACCTACTTACACTTAACAGGGGAGAATTCTACAGTCTCCAGTGGAATCCTGCCCCAAGAAGTAAGTTTTCCATCTTACTAGTGCTAGTTACTAAGACTTCAAACCCTGATTCTATAGTTGAAAACAGATAATGTGGGGATTACCACTGGAGAGCCTCAGCAGGACTTTCTCACCTCTATCCTGATTTGGAGACAAATACGTGCCATGCATGCTCAATCGTGTCCAACTGTTTGTGATCCCATGGACTGTAGACTGCCAGGCTCCTCTGTCCATGGAATTTTCCAGGAAAGAATACTGCAGTGAGTTGCCATTTCCTACTCCAGGGGATCTTCCCAACCCAGGAATTGAACCTGTGTTTCCTGCATTGGCAGGCAGATTTTTTACCAATATGCCACCTGGGACTCCCTTTGGAAACAAAACCAGGACACAATTCCTTCTGAACTGGCCTTAAGTTGGAGACCAGTTCATGCTAAACTGATAGAAAATGGCTCAGAGAGAAATGTAGCAGTATCAGGGACTTCCCTGGTGGTCCAGTGGTTAACTCTACTCTCCCAATGCAGAGGACATAGGTTTGATCCCTGATTGGGGAACTGGGGTCTCACATGACTCATGGTAGGGCCAAAAGAAAAAAAAAAGACATATAGCAGTATGAAAGGAGTCTCTTCCCTTGACCTCCACTCAGCCTTGGCAAAGAGCTGCTCTGGCCACTTTGATGCCAGCATCCTCTGAGTCCACTTGCCAATTCATATGAGACACTGGCAGACTTCAGTTACCCATCACCCTGCTTTTCTGATGTTTTACACTGTTTCAGTATAGTGCTCTGAAAATAAACAAAACCAAACCAAGATTTGGGCTAAGAAGAGATTCATAGGGCTGTATGACACATTCTTCTTTCCAAAAGTAACTGGTCCATTAGATTCTCCTTTCAGAATCCCGACAGAGAATCTCAGAATTTCAGAGCTGGGACTTTAGCAACCCCATAACATACAGTGAAAAGGCCCAGTCTGAGGCCTGAACTGGAGAAGTAATGTACCTGCGTTACAGCAGATTAACGAACAGCGGAACCACAAGGGTGTCAGGGCCCCACTCTGCTCAGCTAGGTACTAATTTAGTTCCTGGATGCTTTTGAACCTCAAACTGAAGCAGAGAGGAAGTGGGGGGAGGATTCAAAAGCGGTTGTTGAACATTAGAATCAGGAAATGGTGATTTGGCTGAATCTACAGATAATAGCATTACCACTTCCTATGTTAGCTGATGCCAAAGAGGGAAGATTCTAGACAAGAAAACAGTCAAGTGACAGGACTGTAAGCTTCCACACAACTGTCCCCACCCAATTCACACTGTTTCTCTCAGGCCACTGAGGGGAGCAGGAGTCTGATTATTCATAGGGTTTTTTGGTTAGTGTCCAACACAGAATCATGAAATCAAAGAACAGTGGAGTTTATAGGAACTCCAAGAGAATTATCTGGTTTGGCATCATGTTTTCTGATAACTAAATCATCTAGGATAGATAATTCGATTATCTTTTCTTTTTATTAAAGGATCTACTTTCTCAACTGTACATGAGGAAATAAGTTTCCTTCCAGCTCTAACATCCAGAATTCCATGATTTCTTTTTCAGACTCTTTTCCCTTAAAGGTTACTACAACACTTAAAATTCTTACTGTGAAGAAGAGCCGTAACTTTGAGTAAGGTATTATCTCCAGAAAAGAATCATGCTCCATCAATTTCATTTCAGCAAACATGAACTGAATACCTCGAATGTGCCAGTAACAGTGTCAGATAGTAAGAGTTCATAAATAAATCAGATATGAATTACCTGGCAAGGGTAACATGGTGTCCATTCTCACTCTTTGTCCCATTAGTACACATCAGTTTATCAGATTAGTAGCTGTCCTCAGAGGCTGATATAGGATATAGGCAGATAAATTTTGATATGATATGATATGGAAGCAAAAAGTATCTGGGACACTGAGCTTTATCCAAGAGAATTCAGTTTCTGAGTGAATATCAAAAATTAATTAAATATTAATATTAAAATCAACTTGAGGGATTGGGCACCAATGAAGGATGGAGAACAAAAAAGGGATCTGAAGGCAAGGAAAGCTTATTTCAGAATTTTTTTCCCTAGGAGCTTTGATCATTGCCCTCTGGAGTCTTCCATCTTTGGCCAAACTTACTAAATTCCTGGCTCAGATCTGGGCTTCCTCAGTGGCTTCTCTTTGTCCTCAATAAGATTTAGTGTGGGTTCCCAGGTAGTGTGGCTTCCCTCATAGCTCAGTTGGTAAAGACTCTGCCTGCAATGCAGGAGACCTGGGTTCGATCCCTGGGTTGGGATGATCCCCTGGAAAAGGAAATGGTAACCTACTCCAGTATTCTTGCCTGGAGAATCCCATGGACAGAGGAGCCTGGCAGGGCTACAGTTCATGGAGTTGCAAGAGTCGGACACAACTTGGCGACTAACCCACCATCTAGGTACTACCAGGTGAGATCACTTTAACAATTTGTCCCTAGGACCACTGGATCAATAGACCCTCATCTCTCAAACATGATCTCAGCCCTTCTTTCTCCTTTCTTGTGTCTTTCTGTTATTTCCAGGATTAGTTCACAAATTTGCATTACTTCTGCTTCTGCCAACACTTTGGTTCTTTTTTGTTCCCTTGGCTTATTTTGAGAAGTGCCTACTTTTGCTGTGCTGCCCATGAAGAGTGGTCTTTTTTACCCATCACTTGACAGACTTCAGTACCTCCTATGGCTGGGTCAGGAGGGCTCAAGAATAACCACATGCTGCCTTCCACGCAAACTCTGTCACTGAGTGTGGCCCATCTGTCGACTCCATCCTTACTTTTGTGGTTTTCTTTCAACAGTCTCCTTTTCTTTCCAACAACTCAGCTTCTTTAATGGTCTCCTATATTAAGACTCTTTTGTTTGGATGAGACAGAAATCCAAATCAAATAGCCTTAGGCAGATAGGGAAATTGTCATCAAGATTCCAAGGAAGGCTGAAATAATTGAACATGGAAGGCAGGCCTTAAATGTCTTTGGGCTCCTGGATACTATTGTTTCTTAGGCCGTAGAGTGGGCTCTCATTGGCCCAACAGAAGTAGTTGTAGCCAGGAGAACAGTGTCATGTAAGAACATAGCAGCTCCTACAGAAACCAAATGTGTGGAAATGGGGGAGAAAAAATCCCTAGACAACACAGATTGCTGTTTCTTAAGGGGCGTAGGGTTGTTGTACAAAAAAACAACAATCTATCCATCACAACTCCCTACAGATCTGTCTGTAATGCCTAAATCACAATACAAAAGGTACAAACTCTTATCGAACTTCTAGGCCCTTGAAAGTCAGGGGTGTGGTCAGACAGGGGTTTAGATCCTTACTCTTTTCACTCACTGGGCCTTAGTTTCAGCCTGACAGGGACTCTGCTTTACTAGGTGTTAAATTTTTGGTTGTGAAATGTTCAGGGTGGACCCAGATATCACAAAGATAACAACTTGTCTCTTCTTAGCCAACTCCCCCTCTCTTCCCATCTTCCCCAAGTCCGTAAATGGTACTGTGGATAATCTAACTGCCCAATCTAGAAACCTGGGCATCATTCATTCCTCTTCCTCCCTCTGTCATTCCACTTACTAAATATCTTTCAGACTTGTCATTTCTTTCCAGCCTGGCTGCCACCATCCTGTTGCAAACTACCATCACCTCTCACCTTGCAGCCCTCTAGTCTTCTACCCTCTCAACCTATTTTCCACCTTATTGACAGTGATCTCTTTTTAAAAAAATCTGCTTATGTCTCTCACTCTTTAAAACTTTAGCAGCCCCCCAATATTATCCTTCCAAACCCCTCAATATGGCTAATATGCCCCCACTCCTGACCACACTTGACCTCTTGCTTATCTTCTCTGCCAAATGGTCCCTTATTCTCTGTCCTCTTCAGTAGCAGATTTCTTTCAGTTTCTCAGTGAGACATACCCACTCCCACTTTCATTTTTCCACATGTGCTTTTCCCTCTCTCTGCAACAATCTTCCCCGCCCCCCCCACCCCCATTCAGTTGAGTCTTACGCTTCAAGTTTCAACTTAAACATCATTTCTTCTAGTAACCATCCTCGGCTCTTGAGGCTGGCTTGTTTCCTTCTCATATGTTCCTGTAGCACTAAGGCCTGCCATTCAAAGCTCAAGTTCCATCTGTAACTACCTATCTACCACCTGTCTTCCCTCTCAACTGTAAGCTCCCTCAGGGTCCAGACCCTTCCTCTCATGTTCATCCCAGTATGCCCAGCACTTACCGTGCCTGGTACATAGTAGGTTCTCAACATATGCTCATTGAGGATGTGCTGAAGGTAAGTCTGTTGGGTATTTTTTTTTTAAATATTTATTTATTTATTTTGGCCGTGCCAAGTCTTAGCTACAGCACGTGGATCTTCAATATTCGTTGCAGTATGTGGGATCTTTACTTGCAATATGTGGGATCTAGCTCCCTGATCCAGGATGGAATAAAGGCCTCCTGATAGGGAGCACAGAGTCTAAGCCACTGAACCACCAGGGAAGTCCCTATTGGGGTTTTTAAAATATATTTTATTTTTAATTAATTTCAAAGTTATAGAAAAGTTTAGGTACCACAGTACCTAGAATTCTTATATACCACTGTAAGCTTTTGTCATCCATAGATCCATCAATTATAAGCTTTTGTCACATTTGTTTTATTATTTTCTATTTCTGTAAATTTACATATTTTTTCCAAACCATCTGAGAGTAAGTTGCAGACATCATGCTTCTTTTCCCATTAATAATTCAGTAGTATTTCCTAAGAATGAGGATATTTCCTTAACACATTATCAAAATGAGGGAAGTTAACAAAGATACCTGAGCTCTTTTTTTTTAAGTGAAAAGTGAAAGTGAGCTCTCATTCTGTTTTTGTTTGTTTGTATGTTTGTTAAGGGAAGTAGGAAGTACTGGGGAAGGGCTTTCTAGGATTAAGGTCTCCCCTTCTCCTTCCTCTCTCTCGGCCCCAGTTCAAGAGCTTCTTCAAAAGCTGAGGTCGTGGTGGGGAAGGCAGTGCCTGGCTGAGGGCTGAGTGTGCCTGTTCTCCCTCCGTGCCCCGACTGGCAGCAGCAGCTTCTCTCACCCACGTCGTCTATGCCTCACGTTGCCCTGAGTCCTCTGTCGGAAAGCTGGAAGCCCTCTGAGCAGGATGGCTTTGTTCTACATCGTCCCCGGAGGGAGGAGGAAACCCCGTCCGCCGGAAGTGCAAGTTGGAAGGAAAGGTGAGGCCCAGGAAGTGGGAAGATGGCTCCTGGGACCCATAATCAAGCTTCGGCATTTCGGGCCTGCATGAAGAAGGCAAAAAGACGAGCCGCGGTGGTAGAGTCAGATTTGCACACCTCGGGTCCTGGGACCATCCTGCTCGGCTGAGTGGAATACCAAACGAGGGTGTCTTGGAGCTGCACTTCACCTCAGCCAGGCAATCGACAGGAGAAGCAGCGAGCGAGACCGACAGACTGTCACTGGCAAAATGAACTGTCACCTCCCATTTTTCAGAGGCGCGGCGGGATGAATTGCAGCCTTGAACCGTGCGGCCGGCTGCTGATTGAGTTCCGCTGTCTTAGAACCCCTTCGAACAAGGCGAGTTCATTTCAGACTGACGTCCCACCGCTTATCAATTTAGGAGCCAGTAAAATTAACCGCTTCGGAGCTGATTCGCTCCCTTCCCCTGCTTGGATTGCACATCCAGAAAGGTCACCAAATAAATCTCTCTCTGGGTCCTACTAGCATAATATGCAGCTTGGAGACAGGGTCTCAGAAGAGGGGACTTGAGCCAGACATAGCCCAAGCTTGAAAGGTTGCCAGGCCCCCTCATAGCCACCTGTCCATGGCAGTGTGTGACAAGACAGGCCTTTGCTAGCTCTGCTGCTGCTGCTAAGTCGCTTCAGTCGTGTCCGACTCTGCGACCCCATAGACGGCAGCCCACCAGGCTCCCCCATCCCTGGGATTCTCCAGGCAAGAACACTGGAGTGGGTTGCCATTTCCTTCTCCAGCGCATGAAAGTGAAAGGTGAAAGTGAAGTCGCTCAGTCATGTCTGACTCTTAGCAACCCCATGGACTGCAGCCTACCAGGCTCCTCTGTCCATGGGATTTTCCAGGCAAGAGTACTGGAGTGGGGTGCCACTGCCTTCTCCATTGCTAGCTCTGCTCCCACCGAATCAGCTTCTGCTCCCAACAGATATAGGGTTGGGTACAGTTGGGTGGCTGAGAGTGGAGGTGCTACAGAAGACCCCCTAGCCTTTCAGCAAAGACCTCTGCACTGCTTGGACTGAATATTTCCCATCTGCTATGGACTGAATATTTGTGACCCACCCCTATTCATATATTGAAACCCTAATCCCTAATATAATGGTATTTGAAAGTGGGCACTTGGGAAGTTGTTGTTGCTCAGTCACTAAGTCCTGTCCAGCTCTTGTGACCCCCATGAACAGCAGCACACCAGGCTCCCCTGTCCTCCACTATTCTCCTGGAGTTTGCTCAAACTCATGTCCATCAGGTTGGTGATGCCATCCAACCAACTCATCTTCTGTTGCCACCTTCTCCTGCCCTCAGTCTTTTCCAGCATCAGGGTCTTTTCCAGTGAGTCTGTTCTTTGCATCAGATGGCTAAAGTATTGGAGCTTCAGCATTAGTCCTTCAAATGAATTTTTAGGGTAAATTAAGTCATGAGAGTGGGGATCCCATGATGGAATTAATGCCCTTAAAGAAAGGAAGAGAAACTGAAACCTTTTTTCTTGGCCACGTGAGGAGAATACACCAAGGAGATGGCAGCCATCTGTAAACCAGGAAGAGGACTCACCGGAAACCTGACCATGCTGGCACCCTGATCTTGGAATTCCAGCCTCCAGAACCGTAAGAAACAAATGTTTATTGTTTATGCCACCCAGTCTGTGGTATTATGTTATATCAGCCCTAAGTCAACATCCTCTGGACCTTACAAATGGGAGATGCCTGTCAAATGTCTATTAAACCAAATAAGACTTAATTGCTTTAATATCAATATGTAGTTTGCATGGACAGGGAAAAGGGATGTTTGTACAAGGACAACTTTACTGTCATATTTATTCACCGAGCGCCAGCCCATGCTAGAAACCCACTAGCAAGTTGAAATGCAGCAGAGCAGAGGCCTCTGTCTCCAGAATAAAAAATGTCTTCAGCCATCCCTGCCCTACGTGCACGCATGTGCGTGCACACACACACACCACCCCTCTTCTGCTCACAGAGGTCTGTCCAGTAAGTCTAATTAGCAAGTCTTAGGGCTTCTCCTCTATATCTAGGGCACAAATGGTTTCATCAGTACTCTTTTGAACCTCTTCTCACCACAGGAGATTGCACAGTGTTGGTTTGTGGAGATACAACTGAATCACTTTTACTACGACTTTAAGATATAAAGGTGATTTTAAGGTGAAGGTGAGATGATGTCTGTGTCCCAAATTAGTGGTCTCTGCTGCCTGAAGAGAATGTGTTCATGTTCCTGTTCTCATCCTAATGGTTTATTTCTGTGTTTTCATTGGGGACTTTTGGCCCTACATCTGCAGTGAGAAGACCTAGTTTTCAGCTCTGGCTCTGCCTTCCCTAGCTAAATGACTTGAGCAAATTGCCTATGTAAACCTCATCTTCCCCATCTGTAAACCCAAACAAGTTGTTAAAAAGTTCAAGTAACGTCATGTTTGTGAAAACCTTAGTAAACTACAAAATTATGTACAAATGCTGGAGTTTATTCATTTTAGTCTCAGCAACAAAAGAAAAACCTGAGAATAAATGCCACTGCTGCTGCTGCTAAGTCGCTTCAGTCGTGTCCGACTCTGTGCGACCCCATAGACAGCAGCCCACCAGGCTCCCCCGTCCCTGGGATTCTCCAGGCAAGAACACTGGAGTGGGTTGCCATTTCCTTCTCCAATGCATGAAAGTGAAAAGTGAAAGTGAAGTCACTCAGTCGTGTCCAACTCTTAGCAACCCCATGGACTGCAGCCTACCAGGCTCCTCCGTCCATGGGATTTTCCAGGCAAGAGTACTGGAGTGGGTTTCCAGTGCCTTCTCCAAATAAATGCCACACAGTATCTCAAAATTTGATCCAGCAATTCTACTTTTGGAATTTGTCCCACAAAAATGCTCTGATCTGCAAAAGGATGTTTGTGTGAGGAATTTCACTACAGCTTTTTTAAAAATCGGAGAGAACCTAAATGTTGTCAGTAGAGAACTGGGTAAATAGTGATGCATATACACTATGTAATACTGTGCAATAGTAAATATAATGAGATAAAGTAAATAAAAAATTCTTATGGTTGTAATATTCATGCATCAATGCCAATGTAGATAAATTAACAGGTATGGTTATCACATCATTAGATACTTGAGTCACATATGATAGAAAAATATCTTCAGCTAAGTCTCAGAGAAATAACCTAAGCTTTAAACAAAACGGGATCATCCCACATATAATACATGGATTTCCATTTCCTATATCCTGGACATTTCCTTATGTCAGTCCACTTTTACTTTTATAATTTTTTAAATTTACATAATAAAACATTGGCCATCAAATATTAAGATAGTTCTCTGGGTTAACTATTGAAGAAAGAAAGGAGATTTGTAGGTAGCTTATATGTGTTTTCAGGAATACAAATCTATAATTTTCTAATAACATAAGCTGAGTTCTGGAGATCACTGCAGACAGTGACTGCAGCCATGAAATTAAAAGATGCTTGCTCCTTGGGAGAAGAGCTATGACAAACCTAGACAGCAAATTAAAAAGCAGAGACATTACTTTGCCAACAAAGGTCTGTATAGTCAAAGCTATGGCTTTTCCAGTAGTCATGTATGGATGTGAGGATTGGACCACAAAGAAAGCTGAACACCAAAGAAATTTATGCTTTTGAACTGTGAACTGTTGGAGAAGGCTCTTGAGAGTCCCTTGGACTCCAAGGAGATCAAACCAGTCAATCCTAAAAGAAATCAGTCCTGAATATTCATTGGAAGAACTGATGCTGAAGCTGAAACTCTAATACTTTGGCTACCTGATGCAAAGAGCCAGGGTCTAATTGGAAAAGACTCTGATACCAGGAAAGATTGAGGGCAGGAGAAGGGGATGACAGAGGGTAAGATGATTGAATGGCATCTCCAACCCAATGAACATGAGCAAACTCTGGGAGATAGTGAAGGTCAGGGAAGCCTGGTGTGCTGCAGTCCATTGGGTCACAAAGAGTTGGACACTACTGAGCAACTGAACAATAGTGTAAGAGCAGCCTCTTGTTATAAGTTGAAACAGCCCTAACCCAAGAATCAGGTGTCCAGCACTCTTATCCCAGCTCTGCTATTAACTTACAACATGATATCAACTGAATCACTTATCTGGGCCAAAGTTTCCACATCCAGATAATGAGAGTGTTAAAGTACACATTCTCTAAGGTCCCTTCAAGCTGAAACTTCAGTGGTTCTATGAAATCACTTTTCAAAGACTTAATAAATGGTGTTTATATATAATAATAGTTTCTGGTCATTTCTGGAACTAACAGGAAGACTTTAGCAAGACTTAAATACTCCACTTACATGCAGGGTAATACACTTAAGAATTTTTTAAAATCTAAACAAAAAGGCTCTTGTCCTCAAGAAACCTATAATTTAGAAAAGAAAATGGCAGTTGAATTAATAGGAATATAGGAGTATCAGGTTTTACAAAAGGAATGTACACAGCAAGATGGCTGTGTTAAATCAGTGGAACTTAAATTTACTGTGCTAGAAGCCCTAGGATTTCTCAGAAGGATTGTGAAGCTGCTCTCGGGATAGGGCAAGAGGGTAAGGAAGTGAATAGTGCCTCCTCCCCATACCTGGTTTAACCAAACTAGATCTACGTTCCCCTGCATCATGCATCTAGGAAATCTAAGAAAGATTTCTAAAGAAATAGGGCTGCTACAATAAAGTTGTGAAAACTGCTGGCCTAAATGATTTCTAAAGGCCAGTTCTGTCTTTAAGTTTTCACAATTTTATGATTCTAAGATGTATGTAAATTAAGTTTTTATATTCTGCACTCAATTTTGCATGTACACAGGAAATTAACTTTGTAAAGGTTAATTCTCTTGTAAAACAAATAATTATTTTGTAATATGAATAATGAACCCTAGGTGTATCTGTTAAACACACTCAGATTTACCTGTCCTGAATTTTTTGAACATGAGGCATGTTTGTATTTACAAAAGAATAAATGAGAAAATAATTGGATGAGGCAAGCAAAAGAGTTATAAAAAAGATTCACAAAATCCCTGGGGCACCATGGAGAAGCTGTTGGTTTCAGCATAAGACCAAAGATCCTGATCTGGAGCTAGAACTCCTGAGCTATGCCATTGAATTGAGTCATTTCTGTTTCACAGAACTCACCTCAGAATTAACACAATTGGTAATTGACATAATTGCTGAGTGCTTTCTATGTATTATTTCATTTAATCCTCCCAACTCTATGAGATGGGTATGATTTTTCTCTCCATTTCACAGAAAACTGGAACCAGGGGTGGTTAAGTACCTTGTTCAAGGTCACAGAGCCAGGATTCAAACCCAGGGACTGTGAGCGCAAAGCCCACACTCTCAGCCACCAAACACTTTTCTCCAAGTGAGGGTCACCCATATGGCAGACTCTTCCAGAAGAAAGGAGCCAGCCTTGTGCTTGATTGGCATGAGGCTAGCTGTCAAGGGGGCAGGAGTCATCTAATAAATCCCCTTTGCTCTACAGAGGAGGAACTGAGACCACCGGAGAGAGAGGTGAGCTGTCAGGGCCTTGAAGCTAGATTTGGAACTAAATATTTTCTTGAATTTATGAATGGGAAACTTGCTTTTTAACTTGTTTAACGCACCATGCTTGTGCTCATGGTCACTCGCTCAGTCGTGTCTGACTCTTTGTGACCCAGTGGACTGTAGCCTGCCAGGCTCCTCTGTTTATGAAATTGTCCAGGCAAGAATACTGGAGTGGGTAGCCATTTCCTCCTCCAGGGGATCTTCCCAACCCAGAGATCAAACCCTTCTCCTGCATTATCATTGAGTCACCTAGGAATCCCTAAAGCACCCCTACACATTAATTATTGTTAAGCCTATTATTTGCTACAATGTTTAGTAGTCTAAAGGCTCTAACCCAAAGCTTAAGGTTATGCACAGCAGCAGACACCATCATCCAGAAAGTACATTTAATTCATGAAACCTGACTCACATCTAGAATCCTAATTAGACAGTGTAACATTAGTTTCCCAGCCTCTGCAGTATGCACACTCACACACACACTCAAAACCAGCACACACACACACCAGAAACAGTGGGCATGGACCAAATGCTAGTATTATTATTTTAAGAACTTTCTTTAACCTTTGTCATGTTGAAAGAACTGGCATCTTTTTATCCTGATTTATACTTACCTGATTATCAGTAAAGAACTTCTAAAAATGCCTTTTGTATTACTTATTTTGTAAATTACTAGTTCTACACCCTGGAGAAGAAAACAGCAACCCACTCCAGTGTTCTTGCCTTGGAAATCCTGTGGACAGAGGAGCATGGTGGGCTACAGTCCATGGGGTCACAAAGAGTCAGACACAACTGAGTGACTAAATAACAACAAATTCTACTCCTTATCTATTTTTCTTTGTGAGTATTTGTCCTTTTATTTTCCTATAGACTTTTAAGAATTTTTTTATATAGTAAGATATTAACCCGTTAACCAAAGACCATTTCAAAATGTCAAATTTTGCTAGGAACCAGCCCTGATCTGATTAACCCAGGTGAGTTTCCCTTTGTTTAGCATCCCTCAGTACTTGCACATCACATTTATTCCACACGTATTCCACTTCATTCAGTGCATGTACATACCTCCCACCACCTTTTTTTTCACACTCTCAGCAGCAGAATTGTGTTTGTTAGGGAGATAAGTCTACTAGAGAGCTCTCAGATGTCAAGGGCAGACAAACACCAGTGGTCTGGGATCTGGAGATGAAGGCACAGATGCCAGGAAGTGGATGGTCTACCTTGTTCAAGAATATGAGAAAGGGCTAAACATCATGAAATCAGTTAGCAAGATGGGGTGGTGGAATCAGATCCTAGATGACAGGAGTCTGCTGCTCAGGAAGACATTTATAGTCACATCACAAGTAAACAAAACACATCTAAATGGCCTTGATCTTCTTTTATACTTCCTGCCTAGGTAGGAGGATGTGGTCTCAGGAGCTAGCACTGTAGACATGAATAAAAAGTGTTAGCTGCTTAAGGAAGTAATATATAAAGTAGCAGCTGCATTTAGGTCTCTAGCTGTTATTATAGATAATTGTGTTGTAGGTGTTACCAAATATATTTACTGCAATTGGTTGGGTAGATTCTCTAAATAGCTTACTCAATACTCACACTTCTTTATTTCTAGCAGAATTGCCTCTAGTGATAAAAGCTGAAAGTACAAGATTCTTGCTTTCCCAGGTTCACTTGAAGCTAAAGATGGCCACAAGAGCCAGTTCTGGCCAATGAGAGATGAGAGGAAGACCATACTGGAAATGGCTGGGGACACTTTTCTTCCAGTTAAAAGGATGGGCATCGTGCCTGTGAATATGGTTGTGTGAGGACATGATTTCTTCAACTATGGGAACCATAGTTCCACAACTATGGAACTATGGAACAACTCTTGGTCTAAAGACCAAGAGCCAATGATGAGGCTAAAGAAACAAAAGGATAAAAGAAGTCTGGTCAGCTGTAGTATTTTGCAGCTGATGAACCAAAGTAGGACCTTTACACTTCTTTTGTGAGACAGTGAAAGCTGCTATTGAGGCTTTTAAATATTCTTATACCTGCCAATGAAAGCATTTTGATATATTAAAAATGCAAAACTATCCAGAAGCTGGAGTTGTAAATATATAAAATATGTTAGTGTGTGGATAAGGACTGGATGGTATAATGACTCATACCAGGATATTCTATAGAGAGGTGGGAAAAGGAGGCACAGGGCTCAGTTCTGGACATTCTGGTTTAATTAGCCTGGGAGGACCCAAATATTGGTTTTGAGTTGTGTGTGTGTGTGTGTTTTTTTCATGCCCTCTGGATGATGCTAATACGTACAGGCAGATTTGAGAACCTGTGATCTAGTCCAGCTCACTCTTTGTGTTACATTTGAAGAAACTGAGAATCAAGCAATGTGATTGGTAGAAACCATATTATGCAAAGGTGGCTTCCCTGGTAGTTCAGCTGGGAAAGAATCTGCCTGCAATGCAGGAGACCTGGCTTAAATCCCTGGGTTGGGAAGATCCCCTGGAGGAGGGCATGGCAACCCACTCCAGTCTTCTTGCCTGGAGAATCCCCATGGACAGAAGAGCCTGGCAGGCTACAGTCCATGGAGTCACAAACAGTCGGACATGGCTGAGCGACTAAGCACAGCACAGCAAGCCAAGAGTGGATTGTGCAACAGTCTTCAGGGTCACTTCTTCCTCTCACCTCAGCCCCTCTGGATATGCAGTGTCTTCTAAGTCCTGTCTGCACTGAGCCCTCAAATATTGCACCCTCCAGGGCAAGGTTCTATGTCCTTTCCTAGGTACCTATCCTGGTCAAAACTCTCATTCCCTCAGGGATCTGCTGGGCAACCAGCAAACTAATTTTGAATGAATTCCAGCCAAGGTGTTAATGACAGATAATGGCTTAATGCATTACTCCTCCCAGATAACATTTCCAGTTTAATAGAAGTCTTTTAATGCCTAACCCAAAGGAAGCAGCCTGAAAAGTGCAGAAACTGCAAATACCTGGCACCTCTGCCCCTTCTCTGTTCCTAGAAGTCATCTCCAAACTGTGACCGAGGCTTTCTGAGAAGTCAGTCCACAGGGCTCTGGACAGCCCCCACCAACCAGTGATGGGAGTGATGTTGTAAGATGAAATCTATTGTCGAACAAATATTTACCGGGGAGTAAGGAGACTTGAATCCTACTCTGGGGCTTTGGCATTATCTGGATATATGGCCTTAAACAAACTATTAAACATTTCCAGGTCTCAGTTTCCTTATCCATAAAATGGCATTAGAATTGAGCTTCTCCACTGAGAAGCTCATGATCTTTCAGAGATTCTCAAAACCTGACCTGATA
Source organism: Capra hircus (assembly GCF_001704415.2). NCBI lineage: Eukaryota > Metazoa > Chordata > Mammalia > Artiodactyla > Bovidae > Capra > Capra hircus. Next base: position 37,669,504 of record NC_030826.1, on the reverse strand, counting down.
GCACAGCAAGCTGGTTGTTGCTACTAAGTACCTCTTCCCTTTACTCCTCACTAGGAGAGGAAATTCACCTGAAGCAGGGACATCACCTTTCTAGCTCTGTTATGTCCCTAAAAGGCCCTGGAGAAACAAAGTAAACCAGCATTTGGGGTGCCTGCTAAGAGGCCAAATCCCATGACACTGGGAGCCCAATGATGTGGTTCAAGGGGCCCAAGAGTGGCCCAGTGGAGAGTATTCTATCAGTCAGAGGGGCAGAGCCTCTATGCAAGATCTGTCAGGAATGGGTGTGACTGTTCCAGAAGACACATCAAGTGGGGAAAAAATCAGGTGTGCAGATAACGTTTTGTGAATGTCTTTCTAATTCTCAATGCTTCACGAAGGAATCTCAGAGATTAAATTAAGCTGTTAACCCTCTAGGCGCTCCTGTCGTTTATTGTTAAGGAATTAATAGGAATGTGGGAATGCAGATGGCCTGGCTGTCAGCTCGGAGAGGCGATTTTTCTGATCTCCACGGACGTTTCCAGCATCTTTCATTAAGCGCTCATGTACCAATTTGTCATTTTAACGGAGCAGGAAAGAAACTCCCACTGAACTCCCTGGCTCAGGTGCTGGGAGTTAAATCCTCCCACGACAAGGCCTACAGGGTCGCATCCGTGGGGGAGGCTCTGGCTTCCAGGGGTGGTGAGTGGCCTCTGATGGAGGTAGGGTGGAGAGGAGCCACTCCAGGAAGGAAATCGGGATCCCCAAACCTAGCTGTCCTGGGCACAGGTTTCAGGGGGCTGCAAAAAGCCGGCTCTAGAAATACTAAACAGAGCAGAGAGGTAAAGAAACTTATTTCCTCCAGCGCGCCAGAGCGCAGGTAGCCTGCTCAACGAGGGGAGGCGCCACCTACAGGAGAGAGAAAGACCTGCAACCTGGTCTGGAGAATTCAACCGCTCGATAGCAGGGATTGACCGGCCCCTCCTCTTTCTCAGCCCCTGACGTTTATCCAGTGCTTTTCTCGTGTCAGACACTGTCGTAAGCGCTTAACATATATTAACGCTTTTAAACTTGACAACCACCCAATAAGGTAGGTTTTATTGTCGTCCTTGTTCTATAGACTAGAAAGCTACAGCTCCAAGAGTAACATGCCCAAAGTCAGACAGTTGATAAGTGGGAGGCTGGAATCCCAACCCTGAGAGTCTGGCTCAGAGCCTGAATGCTCATCAAACATTACCCTAAGGAGGGTGTGGTGGAATAGAATTAGTCCTAACTCCCCCCATGATTCACAGTATAACTCAGGGCTAAGTATTTAACTTAGCCTTCAATTCTGCACCTTGGTGTTCCCATGTTTTTGAGACTCCCTTAGGTAGCTCAACATTCAGAAAACTAAGATCATGGCATCCGGTCCCATCACTTCATGGCAAATAGATGGGGAAACAGTGGAAACAGTGGCTGACTTTATTTTGGGGGGGTTCAAAAATCAATGCCGATGGTGATTGCAGCCATGAAATTAAAAGATGCTTACTCCCTGGAAGGAAGTTATGACCAACCTAGATAGCATATTAAAAAGCACAGACATTACTTTGCCAACAAAGGTCCATCTAGTCAAGGCTATGGTTTTTTAGTAGTCATGTATAGATGTGAGAGTTGGACTGCAAAGAAAGCTGAGTGCTGAAGAATTGATGCTTTTGAACTGAGGTGTTGGAGAAGACTCTTGAGAGTCCCTTGGACTGCAAGGAGATCCAACCAGTCCATCCTAAAGGAGATCAGTCCTGGGTGTTCACTGGAAGGACTGATATTGAAGCTGAAACTCCAATACTTTGGCCACCTGATGCAAAGAGCTGACTCATTTGAAAAGACCCTGATGCTGGGAAAGATTGAGGGCAGGAGGAGAAGGGGACGACAGAGGATGAGATGGTTGGATGATATCACTGACTCCATGGACATGAGTTTGGGTGGACTCCGGGAGTTGGTGATGGACAGGGAGGCCTGGTGTGCTGTAGTCCATGGGGTCACAAACTGAGCGACTGAACTGAACTGAACTAGGTATGTGGAGAGAAAACTGTTGTTAAGGTAATCTTGTGTAATAAGAAAAGAGGGGAGGGAGTAGGGGTGGTAGAGCTTGTGTGGCTCCCATCTTCTGTTTATAGAAGAGAATTAGAGAGAGAAGGACTCAACCATGATGACGTTCTCAGTGACAGGGCAAGAACTAGAAGCCAGGTCTTCTGACTCCATGTTTTCCACCCATACAGCACCTCCTCTTTAATCATCATAGCCAGGATGAGCTCTGTGTATGGAAGAAAGCTAATCACACACATTGTGGCTTCAGGGACTCCAATCACACACATTGTGGCTTCAGAGACTCCAGGTCCACCCTCTGAGCAAAAAAAAAAAAAAAAGTTTTTCGTTTGTTTTAACCTGGGTGGCTCTTATCTGAAATGCCACCATTAGTGACTCGTATCTCTCTCTAAGACTTTGATCCTATCCTCTCAGGACTACTAAGACTTTTACTGTTGGCTGTCATTTCACATGTATATGATTGACTTCCAAAGCAGTGCTCTTGAAGTGTGGTCCACAGACAACAGCATCTCTGTCATCTGCATATTGTTAGCACTGCAAGTCATGGCTTCTGCCCCCGACCTACTGAGTCAGACCTACCTTGGTTCGCAAAATTCAGTGGATGTGCTTAAGTTGAAAAGTTTATTTAAAACACAGCTTCCTGGAACAACTCCCCTCCACTCCATCCCCAGAGATTCTGATTCAGCAAGTCAGAGGGAAAGGCCCCAATAATTTGCATTTCTAACAAGTTCTCAGATAATGCAGTTTCCATGGTCTGGAGTCTATACCTTGAGTAGCACTGAAACGGTTCCTGGGAGCAAATACTGAGAGGGGAGAAGGAAGACAAGCACCTTGGGGTAAAAAGACAGAGACAGGTTATTGTTGAGGGTACAGATTGAAAACTTGAAGTGAAAAGCTGCTGAGGGTATGGGTTCACAATCATGCCTCTGTCTTTCCATTTGGATAAGTTCAAATATTAAAACCATTAAGGGATTTAATACAATATACAAATGTATGTAAACTGAATTTATCTAGCCATGATAAAGTCTATTCTTGCCTTGCCTTTTGCTGAACCCTGCCTCTCTGTTACAAATGGAAATCTTCCCGGTCCCCTCTGACCATCAGTTAGCTCTCCAATTTCATTCCAGATTTAACTGCCCTGCAGTGGCAGACAAAGCTGGCCTGATGGCAGGAATACTGTTCCCCGATGGTATCAGAACCTCTTCTGTATTTATGTTTGCTCTGCGACTGTCACTTGTATACAATCACATAGAGACTCTGATATTAAGACTTGGGCTACAAATCACCCCCATGGCACAGCTCTGGTGGAAAAGGAAAAGGGGCTTCAGTGGCAACCAGATAGCAAACACGAGTTACATTGCCCTTGTACCAAAATAGGCATCTTTAAGAAATCATGTCTTCTGGTCCTCCTATTTCAGATAATATGGTACCCAGAGGAACCCAGACAGATAACAATCTCTTCTATTTGTAAAGACCACTTGTGAAGGAAACTCCATAATCTCCTGGCGCTGGAGTGTATTATTGTTCAGCAAGTATTCACTGTCCTCTCTGCCTTTCCATGGGGGGAGAAAACTTACCACTCCACGGGTGATGGATTTAGTCTTGTGACTTGCTTTGGCCAATAAAACATAAGCAGAGATTTCAACTCTATTTGCTTGGCCTGGCTTGGCTTTTCCATTTCTATCCTTGGCTGTGAGAAGAGCACACTCCTGTCACTTTGGCCTGGGTCCCAGAATGAGAAGGTACACAGAGTGGACCTGAACAAGACCCATAACCTGCAACAGAAGTACTGTAGCCCATCTGCAAACCAGTAAGCAAGAAATAAGGGTTGTAACCTCTAGGATTTTAGGTTATTTGTTACACAGCATGCTAAGTCACTTTAGTCATGTTCGACTCTTTGTGACCCCATCAACTATAGCCCTCCAGGTTTGTCTGACCATGGGGTTCTCCAGGCAAGAATACTGGAGTGGGTTGCTATAGCCTCCTCCAGGGGATCTTCCTGACTCAGGAACAGAACCCACATTTCTTACTTCTCCTGCATTGGCAGACAGGTTCTTTACCACTAGCAATACCTGAGAAGACTTTGGAAACCCTGGGAAGCTACCTGGGAAGCCCTGGGAAGGTATACAGCACTATTTAGTAAAGTTGACTGATATACTCCCTCAGGCATCTGTTCCACTGAAATTTTGCCAGTAAATTTTTCCCTATGTCTAACCTGAATCCCTCATATATTAAGGTAAAGATCCATTTCCATCTGCAGGCCAAACAAGGAGTCACTAGGTTACATCCTTGATTCTAAATTCAAGAAACGTAGCTTGATTTGTTTGATATCTATTTGGGCTACAAAAATAGAGATGCACTAGGGGCATGAGGCTTCCCAGGTGGCGCTAGTGGTAAAGAACCTGCCTACCAACGCAGGAGAGGTGAGAGATGCTGGTTCCCTCCCTGAGTCAGGACGACCCCCTGGAGGAGGGCATGGCAATCACTCCAGTATTCTTGCCTGGAGAACCTCATGGACAGAGGAGCTTGGCAGGCTGCAGACCAGTGGTTTGCAAAGAGTCGGATGCGACTGATGCGACTTGGCACATAGGCACAGGGGAATGATTTATTTTACAAAGTATTATTTATGACTGTCTTTTTTGGAGCTATTAAGGGGTGGTTCCTCAAAAGTGACCATATCCTTCAGGAACCAGAGAGGTAGCAGTGGAAAGGTGAGAATTTAGAGACCTGAGTAAAATACGGTTAAAATGACTCCATCATGTCCAACTCTTTGCTACCACATGGACTGTATCCCACCAGGCTCCTCTGTCCATGGGATTCTCCAGACAAGAATACTGGAGTGGGTAGCCATTCCTTTCTCCAGGAGATCTTCCCAACCCAGGGATAAAACCCTGGTCTCCATTAGTGGGCAGATTCTTTATCACTAGTACCACCTAGACTTCCCTTATTCTCTATCAACTCTTACTTAGCACTTATCACAGTTTCCAAATATTTTCATTATTTGCCTGTTTTCTTTTTTTATTTGTCTCCCCTACTAGAAAGTGTTTTCATATGGCTAGGGCCAGTGTTCATCATGCCTATTTTCACTTTATCCTCCAGTTCTCAGCAGACCCTGACATGTAGCAGTAGCTCAAAAAATATTTGTTGAATAAATAAGTGAATTCTAATTAAGCATGTCACTAGCCAGGTAAGGGGAAAACAATGAAAAAACAATGAGATCTACAATATAAAAATATAACTCCAGCATTATGTAATTTTTGTTCAATGGGCACCTAATTATGAAGAACTTTGAATAACAATAATAATAAGTCAGTGGGGAGCCACAGAAGAATTTTCAGCTAGGGAAGGACATGATGTAGACAGCATCTTGGTACTGTACATAGAAAACCCTAAAGATAGTATCAGAAAATTGCTAGAACTAATCAGTGAATTTAGCAAATTTATAGGACACAAAATCAATACACAGAAATCACTTGCATTTCTGTATGCTAACAATGAAAAATCAGAAAGAGAAATTTAGGAATCATCCCATTCATCATTGCAACAAAAAGAATCAAATATCTAGGAATAAACTTACCTAAGGAGACAAAAGAACTGTACACAGAAAATTATAAGACACCAATGAGAGAAATCAAAGATGACGTAAACAGATGAGATATTCCACGTTTCTGGGTAGGAAGAATCAATACTGTGAAAATAACTATACTACCAAATGCAATCTACAGATTCAATACAATCCCTATTAAATTACCAATGATATTTTTCACATAACTAGAACAAAAACGTTCACAATGAATATGTAAACACAAAAGACCCCAAATAGCCAAAGCAGTCTTGAGAAAGAAGAATGGAGCTGGAGGAATCAACCTTCCTGACTTCAGATTATACTACAAAGTTACAATCATCAAGACAGTATGGTACTGGCACAAAAACATAAATATAGACCAATGAAACAAGATAGAAAGCCCAGAAATAAACCCATGGACCCATGGGTACCTTATTTTGACAATGGGGCAAAGACAGCCTCTTCAATAAATGGGGCTGGGAAAACGGGACAGCCACATGTAAAAGAATGAAATTAGAACACTTCCTAACACCATACACAAAGATAAACTCAAAATGGATTAAAAACCTAGATGTAAGACCAGAAACTATAAAACTCTTAGAAGAAAAAACATAGGCAGAGCACTTGATGACATAAATCAAAGCAAGATTCTCTATGACCCACCTCAGGAACCTATAAGCAAGGTGAAAAGACAACCCTCAGAATGGGACAAAAAATGAAACAACTGATGAAGGATTAACTTCCAAAATATACAAGCAGCTCATATAACTCAATACCAGAAAAACAAACAACCCAATCAAAAAGTGAGAAAAAGACCTAAACAGACATTTCTCCGAAGAGGACATACAGATGGCTAACAAACATATGAAAAGATGCTCAACATTGCTCATTATTAGAGAAATGCAAATCAAAACTACAGTGAGCTATCACCTCACACCAGTCAGAATGGCCATCATCAAAAAGTCTACAAACAATAAATGCTGGAGAGGATGAGGAGAAAAGGGAATGTGCTTGCACTGTTGGTGGAAATGTAAATTGATACAGCCACTATGGAAGATGGTATGGGGATTCTGTTAAAAACTAGGAATAAAACCACCATTTGACCCAGCAGTCCTGCTCTTAGGCATATACCCTGAGGAAACCAAAATTGAAAAAGACACATGTATCCCATTGTTCATTGCAGCACTATTTATAATAGTTAGAACATGGAAGCAACCTAGATGTCCATCAACAGATGAATGGATAAAGAAGTTGTGGTACATATACACAATGGAATATGACTCAGCCATTAAAAGGAATGCCTTTGAGTCAGTTCTAATGAGGTGGATGAACCTAGAACCTATTATACAGAGTGAAGTAAGTCAGAAAGAGAAAGATAAATATTATATTCTAATGCATATATATGGAATCTAGAAAAATAGTACTGAAGAATTTACTTCCAGGGCAGCAATGGAGAAACAGACATAGGGAATAGACTTGTGGACATGGGCAGAGGGGAGGAGAGGGTGAGATGTATGGAGACAGTAACAAGAAAAATTACTTTGCCATATGTAAAATAGATAGCCAACGAGAATTTGCTGTATGGCTAAGGAAACTCAAACAGGGGCTCTGTATCAACCTAGCGGGGTGGGAGGGAGATAGGAGGAAAGTTCAAAAGAGAGGGGATATATGTATACCTATGGCTGATTCATGTTGAAGTCTGACAGAAAACAACAAAATTCTATAAAGCAATTATCCTTCAACTAAAAAAAAAAAAAAAGCATCTTGGGATAATGTATCTAATTGCTGTGTTCCGGGGTGGTTTCACAGAAAGACCAGGTAGGAGGAAATTTCAAAGTGAGATGATAATAGCCTGAAGTGTGGGGTGGTGATGGCAGTTAAAAGGCATGAGATTGGGATAGAAGATTCAGTGAGCTTCTCGCCAGATAGGAAAGGGGGTCAGCAGATGGGAAGTGTCGGTATAGTTGAAAGCAGAAGCACACTTAGAAATATGGAAGTTTGGAGAAGAGGCCGACTGTGTTTGGGTGAGATGATAGGTTAATTTAGACACACGGAATTTTAGACAGTGGCTGGTTATCAAGTGAAAACACCCAGTTCCCAGTTAGGAATTCAGGACTGGATCTTGAGAGAGAGATCAGAGCTGGAAACCTGCACACAGACATTAGACTCATGGAAGTGCTGGGGTAGGAAGAGAAAAGTCGAAGACTAAAGCCAGCCTTGAAGACTGACTATTTACAAGTAGCAGGAGGGTGGGGAGTGGCTGATGAAAGGGCCAGAGCAAGCAGAATCAGCAAAGGGTCTCAGAGGCCAAAGTAAGGGGGTGGACAGTATTTGAGGTCCAGCCCTGCCTCTTGCCCTTTGGCTGTCAGACTTTGTGAGGCCTCTTTTAGCAACAGAGGGAAACATCCTTCAACCTGACTTCCTTGCCTTTAACTACCTGGGCGGCTGGGGGCCCCAGGGCTCCATGAGCCTTTGAAGAAGATTCTAGGGAAAGGGAAATGGAGAAATATGATCAATAACAAGTCTTGGTTTTTTCTTCCACTTCATAGGCAGGAAGAAATCCAGGGCTGTAGCTGGTGCTATGATGGGTGTATTCTGCGTGTTCAAAAGGTCATCTGGCATGGAGACAGGCTAAATTATTGCTGGAGTGTATGAATCTGAGGAGGTTCTCCATTAACATTTATTAGGAATTGTCATCGCTTCAACCCGAATGGGCCCCAGATGTGGAAACCCCAGCTGCCCCAGACTTCTCTTCCAGGCTGCAATCTCTCCTCTGATTTATTGTTATTAAACATGACCAGATTTTGTAGAGGGGAAAATTGAAGAAAGCAACACACATGGGGAGCTGTTGGGTGGAAGCTGCCAAGAGAAACAAGCCATTTTATTCTATCTGGTGACAGTGGGAGCACATGAAGACGCAAACCATTGTGCCTCTTTCCTAAATCAAAAACACACAGGCCTGAACCTCTGGGCATCTGTTCACAGGGCAAATGTCTTCACCCTGAGGGTGAGCAAGGGTCAGTGGAAGGTAATAAGAAAGGCTAAAAATAGTCTATGCTTAGAATTCTAGAAGCCACAGCAGGGACCCTCTTCTTCAAAATATATTACCTTCCAGGGCAGACTACTTCTTGGGAGTAAGTCACACCCTCTGGATATTAGGTCATTTTTCTTATCAGTAATATTTACTCTTCCACTGTGTGATCATTGTGAAAGATCCCAAGAAGTCAAAGTTAGAGCCCCACCTTCAGATCACTTATAATTTTTTCATTTATTCACTCATTCAACATAACTTTATTAAGCACATATGATGTATCAGGCACTGTCACATGTGTTGAGGAAATATTAGTAAAGCAGAGAGATAACGTCCAGGCTGTCAGGACACCGACATATATGTGAGGGAACAGTCAGAAGCTATGAAACAGTAGCTAATAGGCAAAGAAGTGTGTGAAAAGGAAGGCAGCAGAAAGAAAAGATACTGTATTAGGAATTAGGAAACCTGAATCCCAGTCCTGGCCCCACTCCCTAAGAGTCTTGTGCCCTTACATAGGTTACTTAACTTCTTGAAACCCCAGCTTCTTAATTATAAAATGGTGATAAACCTGTTTCGCCTTATCTCATAGATTTCTTGTAAAAATTAAATGATGTGTTTGAGCGCTTCCCTGGTGGCTTGGTGGTGAAGAATCCGCCTGCCAATGCCAAAGATGCAGGTTCAATCCCTGGGTTGGGAAGATCCCCTGGAGAAGGGAATGGCAACCCGCTCCAGTATTCTTGCCTGGGAAATCCCGTGGACAGAGGGGCCCGGCGGGCTACAGTCCATGGGGTCGCAAAAGAATCAGACATGGCTTCACAACTAAACAATAACAAAAGGATTTGAAGAGTCCCTTGTAAACTGCCAGTTGCACTATGGTGTCAGGAGCTTTTGTGAAAAGTGCCAAATAAATGAAAAGGCAAGTGTGATGGGACAGGGTGTTCCTGAGCCAGAAATCTGGGGACTCTTTTGCTTTCTCTTGGAAGAAGGAACAAGAAGGATTATCCCCAGGTACAGGACATGTGTCCCTGTGCTGTGCTTAGTCACTCAGTCGTGTCCAACTCTTTGCGACCCCATGGACGGTAGCCTTCCAGGTACCTCTGTCCATGGGGATTCTCTAGGCAAGAACACTGGAGTGGTTTGCCATGCCCTCCTCCAGGGAATCTTCCCAACCCAGGGATCAAACCCAGGTCTCCTGCATTTCAGGTGGATTCTTTATCATCTGAGCCACCAGGGAAGCCCAAGAATACTGGAGTAGGTAGCTTATCCCTTCTCCAAGGGAACTTTCCAACCCAGGAATCAAACTGGGGTCTCCTGCATTGCAGGTGGATTCTTTACCAGCTGAGCTACCTGGGAAGCCCCATGTGTGCCTAGGGGAGTCTTTTAATCATGGGATCTGGATATCTTTCTGATCTTACTAACAGACTGGGAAATTCTCACTTCACAGTGCCTTTTCCTAGAAATGATTCTATGCAGGAGTTGTGGCAAGTGAACACAGGTAATGAGGAAAGTCTCGAAGACACTGGATCCAATTACCTTTGTTGCTGCATTGTCCCTCTTTAAGATTATCTAGGTTCTGAGGAGAAGGAATTATGTTCATCCATTTCCTTTATCTACTTTCCAGCTTTACATCCCTTGGCCACCCCCAACGTACTTAGAGCATATGTATAAGCTAGCACACACACACTTGCATTGTATCTGGAATTAATGGTGATATCCCTATCCCCGACTTTCTTATACCAAGAACCAAAGCTGCAGCTGCTTCCTCCTGTTTTGGAATGTGGCTAACCTTGCGGTATCCTTCCTAAGCCTCACAAGCCCATACATCCTTGACATGTAAAGGATAAAGGCTTAACCTGCTCCCTAGCACTCATCACTCGCTGAGTGAGGGTTCCCTTTAATCCAAAAACAGGAGCATCTCTGGCTTGGGCATGTCCAGGAATGGGAGTACCGCCCGAGTCTTCTCCTGGTGGCCATACTTTCCACACACAAACACAAGCACATTTGTTTATTAAATATTTCGGGTTTATGAACAGTTTCTAGAGCTGTGCCTTCAAAACGGCTTGCATTATGTGCCAGGCATGGAGAGGGGCCTGAATCATAGCCAAGGTCCATCAGTAAGGACACTCTGGCAGCACCAAGGATACAGTAGCCCTTGGGTTGTTATTCTACTCGGGAAAATTCTAGTGAGGAGTTGGAGGCACTTTCCACTTATTCCATTGCAGAGTTTGGCTGAAAAGTTTATCCTTTTAGGAGGTTACTGGCTTTCTCAAGCCAGTTTGACTGTAGGGATGAGAACAAGGAGAGGAGGAAATAGAGGAAGTTGTAGGGAATTGGAAATATTCTCTGAGGGTTTCTTCCAGAGGAGAGGCCTGCCTTCAGGGAAGCCTCTGCAAATCCACCTCTTTTCAGCTTGGTGCTGGGAGGTGGGGCAAACAGAGATCAGAATACAGGGAGGCAACAGAGATTATTGAGTTGCATCAGAGAGTATCTGGAGAGAAGGAAAAGAAGAGGAGGTAAGAAGTGGGAAAGGAATGACTAAGGGGGATTTTTACAGCTCTGATTTTTCCTTAGACAAGCTCACTGGGGCTTAGATGGTGGGATGAATGTGGTCTAAGAGCCTGTTATCCAAAAGGTGGTTCACAAGCCTCAGCATCAGCCTCACCTGGGATCTTAGGCCACGACTAAAACCTATTGAATCAGAAATCACCTTGTAATCCCTAAACTGTTAGTTTGCCCACTGAAGTTTCAAAAGCCTGGGATCCTAGGGTGGGAATGACTACTTGCAATGACCCACCAAAGTCTGTGCTGGATGACCTTTCCTTCCTTTTCCTCCCCTGTTCTCAATGCTAGTGCTGGGAAGTGACCCCTAAGAATTGCTTCAGCAGGCTCCCTTGCCCTCTGATTTCTGCCTGGGTTCAGCCAGTGTTCAAGAAACAGTGCCTTTACCTGAAGTTTTTGAAGGGGAAAGTGAAAGTTGCTTAGTCATGTCCGACTCTTTGAGACCCCATGGACTGTATCGTCCATGGAATTCTCCAGGCCAGAATGCTGGATTGGGTAGGCGTTTCCCTTCTTCAGGGGATCTTCCCAACCCAGGGATAGAACCCAGGTCTCCTGTACCTTTCTCTGAACCTTGCCTATATCTTCAGAGATACACCTTTATTAAACTCTTGGTAAACAGGCCCTGTCCAAATGTGCCATACCTTTCCCAGGGGGATCCTGATCAATACAGGACCCTGGAGAACAGACTCAGGAGGAGTTCTTGCTCATGATTAGGGAAGGGGACTAGATGAGCACCTCCAATTTGAGAATCTTTGAGACTGAAGGAGCCATTTTCAATCCTACATACTATTTGTTGTGTGATTCTTAAAATAATTTTTCAAGTTTTTGTTGAATTTGTTACAATGTTGCTTCTGATTTCTACTTTGGTTTCTTGGCTGTGAGGTATGTGGCATCTTAGCTCCCCAATCAGGGACTGAACCCGCACCCCCTGCATTGGAAAGCAAAATCATAACCACTGGACAAGGGAAGTGGAAGTCCCTGTTGTGTGATTCTTGTTTCTGGAATAGAAAAATATATCACAGGAGCACTTGGCACTTTCTCCAACATGCCTTGGCTTCTGTGCGACAGTCTGTCTATTTTTGTGTTCTCGTGTGAGCCATAGAAGGGTAGACTGGAGCTGCTTTGTGAACACTGATTTTTTAATTTTCAAGAATTTTACAAAACTTTTAATTAAAAAAAAAAACTAAAATACAGCTGAATTAAATAAACTATATTTTTAAACAAAAACAGTAAAAACTCATCCCTTCATAATTATTTTGCTAAATTTGACTATAACCTAACCTTTTGGAGTCATTTGTGTCTATCATAGTTATATGGTAGAAATACTGTGTGATGACGTGCTACTACACATCTCTTCCCAGTTCTGTGCTCAATGATGTCATTATGATAGTTTGAAAGAAGGCATGGTGGGAATATTTACACTGAGGAAATTGGCAAGTGCTACAGATCGGGACAAGACTTTCTGTTTCTGGAAAGCTGTTTATTAAACATCTTCTAGCCCATCACAGGGGTTCATCCCTATCTTTGAAGGAGGCTGGAGAGATGAATGGGAAGAAGGGAATCCTTTGATATGGTCATGGTATTTGGTCTTGGGTATTTTTAGGAGGGGTCCATATGCTCTGTTTCTTCAGAGAGAAGGCGAAGTGGAACAGACTTGGCAATTGACAAGAAAGGATAAACAGAGAGGGAAATGTCCTCTTGGGCTCCTGGGGGCAGGCTGGATTAAGCAGGCTTTTTAGCGTGTGAGATGTGGTATTAATAATAGCTTACTTTCACAATGGGGTTGTTTGTTTAAAAGCTCTCAGAGTACTTTACATCTATTACCTCTTTCATCTTTCAAGTATTTGAGTGAGCAAGGGAGAAGCAATAGAGACATTTCTTCTTAAAGATGGAACTTAACCAGGGAGGTTAAGCAACATTTTTAACCTCAGAAAAGTGAGGCCCTGGGGCAACAAGGTCCAAAACCCAGAACTGGACACTGATCAAACTCCCTGCATTTTCTAAGCAGAGTTTCTCTCCTATGAGAAATTCTGTCAATGAAATGATTTACAGTATAATTACATTTTCTATTATACATTATATTCCATTATACATATAGAGCGATTTCCAGAAGTTTATCCCACCACTTTTTCTAAGAACCTCAGAACCCAACATCAAAACCCTTTTTCTATGAACCCTGTAGCAAGAATTACAATTATAATCACTTTACATTCAGAGAAACTGAGGCCTGGAGAGTTGCCCAGGGTCTCGACTTGTAAATAGCTGAGTCAGGATTTGAATCTGGCATTGTACACTGCACAACACCATGCTTGGTATGAGTTTTCCTTCCTCAGAGCAGACATGTTCTAGTCCACCTTCTAGTCAGTTCAGACAGTCATATCTGACTCTTTGTGACCCCACAGACTGCAGCACGCCAGGCTTCCCTGTCCACCAACTTCCAGAGCTTGCTCAAACTTGTGTCCATCAAGTAGATGATGCCATCCAACCATCTCATCCTCTGTCATTCCCTTCTCCTCCTGCCTTCAATTTTTCCCAGCATCAGGGTCTTTTCCAATGAGTCAGTTCTTCACATCAGGTGGCCAAAGTACTGGAGCTTCAGCTTCAGCATCAGTCCTTCCAGTGAATATTCAGGACTGATTTCCTTTACAAATTCTCTGCCTTTGAGAGGGAATTTCTAATTCTGATCTGCCATTCAGTTAAACTGTCTAGACTGAGAGCCTGTAGTGGGTAGACTCCTGAGCTAGATACCAAGTCCTGGATGAGAAGTTAGGAGATCTCGGTTGGAGCTCTGATTCCTTCCCTGACTTGCTATATAGCCTTGGGCAAGAAGAGTCAAGGTGTGTTGTGGATGATGCTATGTTCCAGGCAACTTTACATCATTCTTTCATGTAGTCTTCACTACCATTCTGTGAGAATCATATTTTAATTTTTAAAATGTGGAAACTGAGTCTCAGAGAGCTTAAGAAACTTGTTCAAGGTCATCTAGGTAGTAAGTGATAGAGAGAGCATTTGAACCTGTGTCTCCAACTCTAAGCACCACCTTCGCTTCCCATACCACCTTGCCCCTTTCAGTTCAGTTCAGTTCAGCCGCTCAGTCGTGTCTGACTCTTTGCGACCCCATGAATCACAGCACACCAGGCCTCCCTGTCCATCACCAACTCCCGGAGTTCACTCAGACTCGCGTCCATCGAATCAGTGATGCCATCCAGCCATCTCATCCTCTGTCGTCCCCTTCTTCTCCTGCCCCCAATCCCTCCCATCATCAAAGTCTTTTCCAATGAGTCAACTCTTCACATGAGGTGGCCAAAGTACTGGAGTTTCAGCCTTAGCATCATTCCTTCCAAAGAAATCCCAGGGTTGATCTCCTTCAGAATGGACTGGTTGGATCTCCTTGCAGTCCAAGGGACTCTCAAGAGTCTAACTCCAACACCACAGTTCATAGGTGTCTGTTTTCTGAGACAAATCCAGGCTCCTGACCTCTCTGGATCCCAGCTCACACCTCCATCAGCTGCTAGGTTATGTCCCTAATCTGGCAGGAGGCACAGGGCTGGGAAACTTTCTTGCCATCATCAATCTTCTCCCCAGTTCAAAGGTCAAAAGTTAGGGATTTTGATTACCCCAGCCCTCCACCTCTGGGATGACACCGCATTTTACTTGGGGTCAGCAGCCACACCTCTCCACTTCTGCAACATTCTTCAGAATGTGGGCTCCTCACCCACAACTCATACCTACCCTGGGGCCAGAGTGCTCATTAAGGGGCAGGCGGGGCAGAGGCGAATCTCACAGAAATCCATCAGGGTGCTGAGCTGACAGGTGCAGGCACTAGCCTCCAGCCAGAGGAGAACCTGCCTCATCCAAGAGGACTTTGTCTGGAAAAGGAAGGAAGGATGGAAAAAGAGAGAGAGAGATCAGATCACTCTAATTATCTGGTTCTAAATCACCGAGAACCATGGCTCAAACACCCAAGTGGTGGAGGATAGATTTTTCACCTTGACTCCTGATAATTTTCATTGATTTATGTGGCCTGAAAGCCTTTATTTGCTACTTAGAGGCAGCGTGCTTCTGCTTGGGAGGCCCGGGAATCCCCTTGATGCTCTCACCGTGGAGGTAGAGCTGGCTTTCCAGCCAAGGGCTGAGTTTCCTGCTTGGTTTCAGTTGCTGCCTGAGAGCCATGGGGCTTAATGGGAGCCGCTGGCCTGCCAAAGCCGCCTCCCTACTCCCATCCCCTGAGCCTGCCTGCTTCTGGTCACAGCTCCTTGAGTTTAACACTCCTGGCAGCTTAGCATTCTGGTTTTTATGTGCTAGGCCATAATATTTGGTGAGCTGTGAGATGAGGTGGGAGCATTTGCAACTGGCACTTCCTTTCCGGCCCTGACCTGTGATTTGGGCCAATGGTGTGACAAAGCGAGGCCAGCCCTCCCCACCACTGTGACTCCCACCGGTGGCTATTTGGCCCCAGGTCCTTCCTTCCTTCTCTCCTCTTCCCCATGATCCCATGGCGGCTAGACTCCCATAGCTCATGGCTCTTGAAAGACGGTATTCTGTCCACACATTCTAAATCATGAGCTCAGTGTAAATGTTTCAAAGAGCAATTCTGAGTCTGCCCAGGACCGCATTCTAAAAGGGGAGGGGCATGTGTCAGGAGGAAGGCTTTCTAAATGTCACAGGCTATGTAAAAATCTTGACTGATGATGACAAACCGATGAGGAGGCCAGTGAGTCAGCCAGCAAAGGTCAAGTTTTCTTGGGGATTCGAAGCATAAGAGAGCAGTAGGCAGACTTTGAAAATTCCACTTCCTCTATCAGAGGCCCTTGATGAGTCATTTGGGCACCTCTGGTCCATTTCTCTCAGTATATGGCCCCTGAGTTTTCCCTGCTCCTTAACCTGGCCCAGGTGAACCCACAGTTCAGATTCCTGTGGGTCCCTCAGGCATCTTCCATCTACAGTTCTCTTATTTTCTGCTTTGTGTTCCCCCTCCGTGGCCTTCTACTTGCAGCTACTTTTCAGGAATAGAGTAGGTTTTGTTATGACAGCATGGTACAAGAAAATGTACTTGTTATTGTTAGGGAGTATATAGAGCTGATTATTCTTAGGGGGTATATAGATCAGGAGTTCTTTAATAAAGTTATTACCAGAAGATGATGCCCACCTAGATGCAGACCCAGCCTTCAGAAACAACAGGAACAGTGGAACCTCCTAAAGTGTCTTCTTTGGCACTTTGACCTAGACAGAATAGGATGGATCAGGAAATTTCTGGATTCCTAGGGGAGAAGCAATGCAAATAAATAATTAGTATGAGATATTTAACTCATAATAAACATGTCTCATGATAGAAGTTTTAACAAGATTAACAAGATAGAAGTTTATTTTTCTCTCTCAGAATAGTCTAAGCTGTAGGTTGGCAAGAAGCTCTCCTTCATGCTGTCACTCAAGGACCCAGGTTCCTCATTCTTGCTTTTCCCCCATCCCCACCATCTTGCTTTTCCATTGTGGTCTTTGTCTGCTTGATCCAAACTGCTTTGAGGGTATATGTGTGTCCTGGGTCCCAGGGAGAACAAAAAGTATAAAAGAGGCATAAGCTAAGCTAAGCTAAGCTAAGACACTTCAGTCATGTCCGACTCTGTGCGACCCCATAGACGGCAGCCCACCAGGCTCCCCTGTCCCTGGGATTCTCCAGGCAAGAACACTGGAGTGGGTTACACATTTGTTAAGGTCCCAGCCTGTAAGTGGTCCACGTCACTTCTTCCTCCATTCCCTTACCGAGAACTTAGTCACTTATGTACGTATATGTGTGTGTGTGTGTATATATATATACACTCATCTATAATGACAACCTGGTGGCTCAGACGGTAAAGCGTCTGCCTGCAATGTGGGAGACCCAGGTTCGATCCCTGGGTTGGGAAGATCCCCTGGAGAAGGAAATGGCAACCCACTCCAGTATTCTTGCCTGGAGAATCCCATGGATGGAGCCTGGTAGGCTACAGTCCATGGGGTTGCAAAGAGTCAGACATGACTGAGCGACTTAACTTCACACTCATCTATATATACATACATACATATATATATATATATATATATATATATATATATATACAGCCATGTGTCCAACCATTCAATTATTCTGAAAAAAGAAAGAATGGATTTTTTAATAGTGTTACCACATCAACCTATATGTGACACAAACACCACCAAATAGAGAATCTTCATTTATTATAAGGATGGAGATTTTGTTAAAGCTGGAACCCAGAAAAGTGTGATTCATAGAAGACATAATGTCTCAGGGGTTTGAAAAGAAACTATTTGATTTGTTTTTCCAGACATGAGACCTGGAGGCAGTCAGCAGTAAGCAAGAATGACCAATACCTATAATATTGCTTATATTTGAACACTGCTTTATATTTGAATAATGATTTCTATCTTATGAGGACCTTTTCCACACATTATCTGATTGAATGTGAAAGCATTCCTGATTCAGGAAAGCAAGGTTCAGAAAGGTGAAGGGTCTTGCTTGAAGTCACCCAACTCATAAGCTGCAAAGGTGGAATCAGAACCCAGATCTTCCAAATTCAAGTCCTGGAACTTTTTACATAACAATATGCTGCCTATTCAGGTTATAGTCCAGGAAGGTGACTAGTTGGATGTCCTGTGGGGAATCAGGGTTTTACATTTTTTTACTGGACTACTTTTTCAGTCTCCATGTGATTTAGGTGCCATTATTAAGATATCAAAAGTCAGCTGAATAATAATAGTACTGGCTCTTACTTGTCGACCATAAATCTTATCTACTTGTCATGATGACCCAGGAAGGGAGACATAATTATCTTACAGAGAAGGAAACTGAAGAGGTTAGGTAACTTTTCCCAAACACACAGCTAATCAGCGATTGAGCCAGGACGCGAACCCAAGTTGATCTATGTCCTTTCTCTCTGTTCTGGCTTGAAATATGAAAGGTATTTGCTGCTTGGGCCTTAGGAAAGGACACACCAGCAAAGCTTGGTAATCACAAGCCTGAATTAGACCAAATTATTTAAGCTTTTCCCAAACTCCTGACCTCCCATTGGATATCTTAGAAATTGAACCTATAGTCAGGTCTTCACTTGCCATGACCTCCAGAGGCCCTTGTCCATTGGACTCACAGACGTTTTTGGTGTCCGAACTGGAAGGAAACAAAGTTCCTCTGATCCAACATGTCCTTTTTATAGATGGCAAAACTGAGACCCAGAAGGAAAAAAAAAATAGCTTGCCAGTGGTGTCAGGACTAATTCTTTGGCAAAACCAACACATTCATTTGATTCTTGAGGCTCCAGGCCCCTGATGACCTCCTGGACTAAGCACTGGCCTTGGCTACCACCTGTCAGAGCTTTCTTCAAGTGAGGAAACAGAGGCGCAAAACTCACCGGGCTCTGTGCAGCCGCCGCTAAAGCTGTCCCTTCTCCCTACTCCATCCCCACCCCGCTGGGCGGGCTTGCAGTTTTTCTGAGGCAGGGCCAGCCTGTCCTGAGCTGCAAGATGTATTAATCAATTTGATGAGGATGTTAAAGCTTTCTCTTTGCAACTAATTATGGCCTGATTTATAGGCCTGGCCTTGGTTTGATAGAGCTCTCCTCCTGACAGGGATGAATGTGGTACTGGCATAGACCCCTTCATCTCTTCCATTTCTCTCTCTTCCTCCCTCCCCCCTCCCTCCCACGTCTCCAGCCTCCTGACTCTGCTCTTGGTTCCCACAGGAACACCCTAATGACACGTTGACAAGCTGGGAAGCATAGCCCCCTCTCTGGTGCATCCCCCTCTGGCACCACCATTCCTAGTATATTCTCTGACATGGGCAGATAGAGGCCCTGGCAGGCCCCAGCCACCACTCAGGTGCTGAGCTTGAAGAAGCCCTACACCCATTCCTTCTGGAAACAGAGAATATTAAAACTATTTGGGGTTGACACAGCATCTTCTTTCCCAAACACTTGAAGAGCTTGTTATAATGAACTTCATGCCCAGTTGGATTGGGTTAAATGAAGGGTTTCAGATAAGTTTATTCTGGCTATTTTACAGATGGGAAAACTAAGGCAGGGAGGTGAACTTGCCTGTGATTGCATACACAGTAGAAGAGTTAAGGTGAGAATGAATTAGTGTCCCGGCTTCTAGCTCCAAGATCTTCACCCTGGTGTACTGTTCCTAGGAACCCCTGCCTCCAGGTTGGCTTCCTTGTATCCACAACAGTTTGACAGAAGAGGAACCCTTGTGCATACACTGGTTTCCTAATCTTAAGCATGAGGAGTTTTGTGACAGTGGTATGCAAATAAAATATGAGATAAGATCTAAATATTGACACAGCATACATACGCCTGTATACACTTACACATAGGCTGATTTCCAGTAATCTTTATGTCACACAAAAAAAATAAGGAACAACCCCAAATACTCCCCTTCCCTAAATTTGAAGGCCACACTTGAAGGTACTGCTAATCAGTCCCCTCTCCCCAGAAGAGAAATTATTAAAGGAGATGAAATTCAGACTTGGTTGACTAGCTAGCTATCTCAGAGGACACTGGTGAAGGAAGGTGGGTTTAAAATATGTTTTAAATAATGTATAATAAGATTGGTGGGAAATCTTAATAGTGATGCTATTTAGTGGCAAATATTCTTTTTTTCCAATATTCTTTTAAATTAAGAAAAGTTGGGTTTTTGGGCCATACCACACAGCTTGTAAGATCTCAGCTCCTGGACCAGGGACTGAACCCTGGCCATAGCAGTGAAAGGGCAGAATCCTAACCACTAGGCAACCAGGGAACTCCCAAGAAAATTTTAAACCTGCTGTCCTCCTTGATCTTTAAATTATGTTAATGGTTGATGAGATAGGCCATATTATCCTCACCTGAAAAGTAAGCACAGAGATGTTAAAGATTTTGCCCAAGACCACTCAGCACGGTAGCAGGAGAGCCTAGTCAGATGGCTTAATTCATCACCTAGTTTCTACTCTTTTATCCTGCTTGTGATCTCCACCACTGTTATCTTCCATTTCCTCCCGTTTAATGCAGATATCCAAGAATCCTCTACATTTCTCTTTAGAGAAAAACATCAGGAGTGTGCTCAGGGTTTGAGAAGCAGAAACAGAGCCAGTGGAGGGTGTGTAATTAGGAGCATTAATCCAAATGACCAAGTTAATCCAATGGACCAATGACAAACATTTCCAAAAGCTCCAACCTGGAGACTTCTCTTGTGGACCAGTGGTTTAGAATCCACCTTGCAATTCAGGGAATGCAGGTTCCATCCCTGGTTGGGGAACGAAGACCCCACATGCTGTGGAGGAACTATGTCCACGTGCTGTATCTCCTGAGCTCACGTGCTCCAGAGCTCGCATCACAACTAGAGTCCCTAGGATGCACCGAAGGACTCTGCAGGACTCAACTAAGATCCTGAGGGTCACGACTAAGATCCAAAGCAGCCTAAATGATAAATAAATAAAAGCTCCTACTTGAATTGGGGGAGGGGATAGGTGGAGAGAAGGTAACCAGGAAGACAGGAGCAGCTGAAAGCCCTGGAAGATGAGGCTTGGTGTTGGGTTGGAGAGCTGAAGAACCCGTGGTGCAAAATGAGAGGAACCAGTTCAGAGCCTCAGGAAGAGAGTCCTGATTTGCCTACATCTTTCTTTCTGGAAAGTCAATGCTCCCTTCTGGGGCACAAACTTTCCCAGGATGACTTTTTCATGTGGAACCTGGAGCCTTACGTCCACAATTCCATGAGCATTATTACAGAGGCTTGTGACAAAGCAGAGTTTGCTCACATGGGCATTAAATAAGAAAGCAGTGAACAGTGAAGGATGAGGGGAAACCCAGGCCAAAAAGATTGAGACTGAGGGGGAGCTAGCTGGGAGGAGCAGGGTTAGTGAGTCCTGGTGAGTTGTGCTGAGTCTGCACACCTAAAATGAAGGGCAAACCAGGCATCTAGAGGTCAAATGTAAAGGAAAGAGCCCTGGGCTCGGGCCAGAAGGCCTGTATTTGAATCTCATCTTTGATGCAGACTTTAGACAAGTCACTTCTCACTGTCTCTCCTTCTGGAAAGTAACAGAGTTGGACTAGAACTTAAAGTCACTTTTGACTTTGACCGTCTAGAATTCCTGACTTCCCAGTCGAAACCACCCTGTGCCATGGAACAACCTCAATGTCCATTAACAGATGAATGGATACAGAAAATGTGGCACACGTATACAACGGAATATTACTCAGCCACAAAAAGAATGAAATAATGCCCTTTGCAGCAACATGGATAGACCTAGAGGTTAGGATACTAAGTGAAGTAAATCAGAAACAGAAAAACAAAGACTATATGATATCACTTATAAGTGGAATTTAAAATATTACATGAACTTCTCTATGAAACAGATACATAGACATAGGGAACAGACTTGTGGTTGCCAAGGGAGAAAGCTGGTAGAGGAGGGATGGCTTGGGATTAGCAGGTGCAAACTATTATGTATAGAACGAATAACCAACAAGGTCCTACTAGATAGCATATGGAACTCTTCAATATCCTGTGATAAACCGTAGTAGGAAAGAACATAATAAGTATATGTATATGTATAACTGAATCACTTTGCTATACAGCAGAAATTAACACAACATTGTGAAATTAACTATGCGTCGATAAAAACAAACAAACAACAAAAAACCACCCTGCGCACATCTTTTTCTAATTCTGTCTTCCCTCTGCACTCCCTACTGAGCACTTATTGGATTTGTTTTTTGGTGGGTAGAAGTCCCTGGTTTCTCCCACTAGACACAAGCCTCTGAAAGACAAGGACCATCTGGATCTCCTAGCTCTCGGAGCCTCCAGTAGAGAGCTTTGCTTGCCAAAGAGGCTCCATGAGGTCCTCAGACACCAACGCCTCTCCTGTCACGCGCACCTCTGTGTTCCTGAAGCTGCCCCTGCCCTGGGCCCAAACCTCAGGGCTGCCTGGCCAGGAGTAGAGGATTCTGGGAGCCCTCCATGACTGCACATTAATCCCGCTGGCGCTGGAGGCCCCTCCACCCTGAGGAGCTGACGTTTCTTGATGAGGAGCCTGGCTGCCCTGAGTAGATGAAAAGCTGCCTTCACAGTGGAGTGAATTCCCTTAGACCCAAAGCAGCTGTTCCTCGATGTCTCCAAAAACAAAAATCCTCATGAATAAATATTAGGGGAGAAATGAGGTTTCCCAAGAACAAAAGCAGAGTTGAGGAAGTTATTGAAAGAAGATGGGATCTTTCATCTCATGAAATATGTCACTTGTATGTTGCCCCAGACTCCCCTTGCCAAACTCCCTCCCATTCTACTGACCCAGAGCCACATCCTGCTTCCCTCACATGGAAACAGGCAGCACCGAGGAGATCATCTGCTCAAATTTTCCTTCAGAGGAAAAGAGAAACCACAAACAGCTGCTCCACCAGCCCTCCTGCCAAATTCCAGCTCAAACTGGGGATCTCGATGACCTCATCAGCATCTGAGCTGGAACTCACTTCTCCAGAGACAGAGGGGCTGCCAGCATCGCTCCAGAGTCCCTGGAAGGAGAGGAGGATAGCTGGTGGGTTAGCACCTGGGCTACACACGCAGAGGTGTGCTGAGATCTGCACCCGAGGGCTGAGTCATAGACCAGGGCCTGCCTTGCCAGTTGGCATCTGGACTGCGTCCCTCCCCCACCTCCCCCTACCCCTTCAAAAGCCCTTTGCTCCTGCAATCAAAAGAAGTCCTAATTAGAGCCTCATTCCCTCTCATCTGGATCCCAGTGGAAATGCAAATACTCTTGGGAGAAAATATACCTCTGTGAGAATGAACGTATCAGAGCCTGTCCAGGCTAGTTTTGCTGAAACAGAAGGTCTAACAGAACAGGGGGACCCTGGGGAGGCAGTGGAGTGAAGGGATCAGGGCTTCAAAGCTCCTACAGGGTCAACAATGCAAGGGGAGCCTCAGACACCTTGTAGAACAAACCCCTCATGCGGCGGATGAGGAAACCAAGGCCTAGAGAAGGCAGCTGTCTCTCCAGGGTCACACAGCTAGTTAGTAGCAGGAGCTGCCACTCAAGTCTCCTAACTCTTAGCCCTGTGCCAGCTGCAGAAAAGGAAAGCCCAAGGCCTGAAGGAAAAACGTTGCCTGCTTCACAGTTTGCCTGGGGCTTCACACCTCCACCTTCATAGAAGCTGGCTCCACTAGGAGTGACCTCTGTTCTTAGATGGGAGCAGTTGCAAAGGAGCGTGAGTGGATAGAAGGGAGTGGATGAGACTGGGGACCGGGTGAAGATCTTCCTGAACAGAGATTTTGAGAGAAGTCTGAATCTTCAACTGCATCAGACTCTGCAAATGATGTTAAACCTTGACTGAGAGTGGAGCTACTGGCTAGTACTGCTTTCCGGCCCCAGCTACCCAGAGGAAAATAGTCATGCTATTGTATTTGGAGGCAAAGGATGACACACTAGCAAATTATTCCTTGTTTGGATTCTTCTAAGGACACATTGGGCTTCCCTGGTGGCTCAGATGATAAAGAATCTGCCTGCAATGCTGGAGACTTGGGTTTGATCCCTGGATTGGGAAGATCCTCTGGAGAATGGAACTGCAACCCACTCCAGTATTCTGGCCTGGAGAATTCCATGGACAGAGGAGCCTGGCGGGCTACAGTCCATGGGGTCACAAACAGTCAGACATGACTGAGCAATGAACACTTTCACTTTTTTCACAAGGACACATTCCTTTCTTCCTTATCTTTGTTTCTATAAGAGAAGAAAAATGAGACCTTAGAATCAGATCTGGGATAGGTGGCTTAAACTTTAAAAAAAAAACAAAACATTGTTTTATTATGGAGAAATATACATAACAAAATTTACCATCTTAAAAAAATTTTTTTGATGTATAGTTGATTTACAATATTGTTAGTTTCAGGTGTACAGCAAACTGATTTAGTTATACATACATATACATATATATATATATAGTCTTTTTCTATACTTTTCCATTAAAGTTCATTACAAAATATTGGATATAGATCCCTGTGCTATACAGTAAATCCTTGTTGTTAAAATTTGCCATCATGGGGAGTTCCCTGCTGGTCCAGTAGTCAGGACTCACTGCTTTCACTGCTATGGCCCAGGTTTAATCCCTGGTCAGGAAACTAAGATCCTGCAAGCCAATCAGTGCTGCCAAAGAAAAATTTACTATCTTATTCATTTTTAAGCATTCGGTTCACTAGTGTTTACATTCACATCGGTAAGCAACCAATCTTCGTATCTCCTTTCATCTTGAAAAGCTGGGTGCCCGTTAAACAAATATACCCCGTGCCCTGCTCCCCTATACCCTGGCAACTACCATTCCATTGTCTGTCTCTATGACTTTGTTCTGGGTACCTCATTTAAAAAGAATCATTCGGTATTTGTCTTTTTGTGACTGGCTGATTTCAGTTAGCATAATGTCCCTAAGTTTCATCCATGTTGCCGTGCAAGAAATGTAGAATTTCCTTCCTTTCTGAGACTGAATAATATTCCATTGTATGCATACACCGCGTTTTTGTTCATTCATCTGCTGGTGGACACTTGGGTTGTTTGCCTTTTGGTGATGATGAATAGGGATGCTATGGTCATGGGTTGGACCATACTGAGACGCTGCTTTCAATTCTTTTGAGTATATACCCAGAAGTGGAATTGCTGAATCAGATGGTCATCCTATTTTTAATTTTTTGAGGAAATGCCATACAATTGACTTAAACTTTGGAGGCTTTGGTTTCTTCACCTATAAAATAGGCTCAAAGTTGTTATGGATATTGTAGAAATAATGTACAGAAGGCTCCTGGCTTGAGACTTGGTACAAGGACTTGGTACCATTCCTTGGTACAAGGAATTTAAGAAATTATTTTTCCCCATGGACTCTTGAAGGAGGGGTTGTGTTTTATTTCTGCACCCCAAGCTTTTAGCACAATGCCAGAGTTGGTGTTGGATATATGACTGTTAGTGAATGAATAAATAATCAATAAATGGATCCTTATAATCCCTAGAGTACTTAGAATAATTCCTGTATACTATAAGTATTCAATAAATGTAAGTTGAATGAATATGTGTATTATTTCTTATAGATGCTTATTTATCC
This sequence comes from Capra hircus, assembly GCF_001704415.2. Taxonomy (NCBI): domain Eukaryota; kingdom Metazoa; phylum Chordata; class Mammalia; order Artiodactyla; family Bovidae; genus Capra; species Capra hircus. Next base: position 37,644,195 of record NC_030826.1, on the reverse strand, counting down.
TATATCCCACTACATGAGAAAAGGAATTTGTTCATGTCTATAAAGTTACTGGCAGGACAATTCAGAATCAAATATTTGGCCTTTTGCTACTTATGCCAGTGCTGACAAGGACTCCCACTTTCTAAGGTCCCTCCCTCTTCTTCCCCTTAAGCAAGTTAATCCCATTGCACAAGGAGGGTAAAGAAGGAAGATTTGCATGTGAAAGTAACCAGAGCTCTTCTAGGCTGCACTAGGCATGCTAGCGTTTCTTGCTTCCTGTTATATTCATAGAACACTCACCATGGGCTCCGAGGCATATTGCAAAGCCTTGTCTGTGTTGGATCCTTTTAGTCCATGCAACTCAGGGAATTTCAGACACCAGCCCCAAGTCCAACAGCAATTACCAAGTCTCACCTCTCAGAGCATCTCATTCTGTGACTGCCTGCTTGACCCAGGGACTTACCAGATCTTATGATGGAACTGAATTTTTTTCTTCCAGCAAGTTTGGCTTCTACTTCTCTAAGCACTGCCCACAGTACACCCAATGTTTTAACAACTCAGCTCCCTGGAACCTCTGTATACTGTCTTTTCTTTTTCTGAAACGTCCTTCCTATTCACAGGTATATTGGCCAAAACTGCCTACAGTGGTGACTGGAATGAAGATCAAGAGGAAGGAAAATTCCCTCCTGGGTGTACGGATTGGGAACTCAGGGTGGACGTCCTTACCACCTTACATAAGACCTGTCACACGGGAAGAGCTCAGTTAAGTGGAATAGGCAAATAAATGTTGGTGTCACGTACCACATTCCTATATGATTCTCATTAGGTTACCCGGTGCCCAGGCATGAGCTTCAGAAACATGTCTCTCCCCTCAGACAGGATGTCTCCTAACCCAGAGGCACTATCTACCTACTCTATGGAACCCTTCTGGGTCCAAATTCCTGCCACCTCCATATTCTATTAAACAATAACAACAACCATGTCCTATGAGCTCCAAAATTTCACCAAGAACCTTGCTTATGATGACAACTTAGACCAGGGCTTCTCGACCTCAGCGTTTTTGACATTCTGTTCAGATAACTCTTTGATGTGGGGGGCTGTGCAGTGAACCATAGGATGTTTAGCAACATGGCCCCCACTCTCTAGATGCCAGGAGCAACTCCCTCTCAGTTTCAACAACTGAAAACATCTCCAAACAATACCAGTTGTCTCTTGTGGTTTTAGTGGGTGGGGGAAGGAGGCAAAACCACTGGCTTAGACTGAAGCAGAAGCAATTTCTCTACTTTTTATCGCCTTATGGGAATGGAAAATATTTCTCACGTAGAGGAAAAGTTAAGAACTGATGACTAATGTAATTCCAACCCCGAGGGTTTCTCAGAATTGAAACTGGGAGCACTCCAGGTGAGATAATCCCTGACTGGGACAAAATTTCCATGTCAGGTCATTGGCGTGCAGAATGAAATGACAAAGAAAGGAAATGGAAAAGTGAGGGCATGCCCCAGCAGAAGTTACTGGAAATGACAGTGACTGTCCATTCCTCAGATGGGACCTGCCAGTATTCTAAATCTAGAGTCACGTACATAAAGGCCCACTCTGGTTGGACTGTACCTGCCTGCAGAAACTGGTGCCCAGAGAGACTAAATAACATTCCTGATGTTGCACAGCATATCAAAGACAAAATCAGGACTCGAACTCCCTTTGAAGTTGGACATCTGAAAAACATGAGCACCCTCAGCTGCCCAGGGCCTTTTCGTTTTTTTTTTTTCTTTTTAATTAATTAATTTATTTTAATTGGAGGCTAATTACTTTACAATATTGTAGTGGTTTTTGCCACACATTGACATGGATCAGCCATGGGTGTACATGTGTCCCCCATCCTGAACCCCCATCCCACCTCCCTCCCCATCCCATCCCTCAGGGTCATCCAAGTGCACTGGCCCTGAATGCCCTGTCTCATGCATCGAACCTAGACTGGCGATCTGTTTCACATATGGTATTGTACATGTTTCAATGCTATTCTCTCAAATCATCCCACCGTCGCCTTCTCCCACAGACTCCAAAAGTCTGTTCTTTACATCTGTGTCTCTTTTACTGTCTCACATATAGGGCATTGTTACCATCTTTCTAAATTCCATATATATGCATTAATATGCTGTGCTGGTGTTTTTCTTTCTGACTTACTTCATTCTGTACGATAGGCTCCAGTTTCATCCACCTCATTAGAACTGATTCAAATGCATTCTTTTTAATAGCTGAGTAATATTCATTGTGTATGTACCACAGCTTTTTTATCCATTCGTCTGCTGATGGGCATCTATGTTGCTTGCATGTTCTGGCTATTGTAAACAGTGCTGTGATAACATTGGGGTACACGTGTCTCTTTTGATTCTGGTTTCCTTGGTGTGTATGCCCAGAAGTGGGATTGCTGGGTCATATGGGTGTTCTATTTCCAGTTTTTTTAAGGAATCTCCACGCTGTTCTCCGTAGTGGCTGTACTAGTTTGCATTCCCACCAACAGTGTAAGAGGGTTCCCTTTTCTCCACACCCTCTCCAGCATTTATTGCTTGTAGACTTTTGGATCACAGCCATTCTGACCAGTGTGAGATGGTACCTCATTGTGGTTTTGATTTGCATTTCTCTGATAATGAGCGATGTTGGGCATCTTTTCATGTGTTTGTTAGCCATCTGTATGTCTTCTTTGGAGAAATGTCTGTTCAGTTCTTTGGCAGGGCCTTTTCTTTTGTCTGTCCAAACTGACTGTAGAAGCACAGACTAGACCAGAAAGACAGAAGTATTTGTGTGTGCTCTTGGCTTGGGGGTGGGGGTGTGGTTAGGGGGACAGGACTGTTCATAGCAGCCGGCCATTTCCCGAAATGCTTTGGGGTGGCTGACTTCTAAGCACACTATCTCACTTTCTTGTTGTTGCGTGGAGATAAGCTATCGACTCCTGCACAGGATCAACTGAGGAAGCTGGGAGGGAGGGGAGGCCTTGGCAGCCGGCAGGAAAGGGCTGGCAGCAGAAAAAGCAAAGCATCCTGGGGACAAAACTGCTGACTGGACTGTTATGCAGGAAAGAAGGAGGGAAGGAAAGGCAAGGTGAGGGGAGAAAATAGGGAGGGGAAAGGCAGAGGGACCCACAAAAACTAGCAAGACTCAACAAAACAGACACCAGGAGAGAATTTTTCTGCTCTTTCGATTAAATGTGTATTTTCTCACCAAGCTGTAGACATGCCACTTTAAAATGTGCTTTTCTTCTGTCTTGGCCTTCAAAGAGTTAATGCAAACCAAATATTCTTTTTTTGCATTTCTATTTTTTTAATTGAAATATAGTTGACTTACAATATTGTGTTAGTTTTGGATGTACAGCCAAATGATTCATTAATACATACATATATATTTTGATTCAGGTTCTTTTCCCTTATAGGTTATTTCAGAATACTGAGTAGAGTTCTCTGTGCTATACAATAGTTATCTTTTTATACATAGTAGCATGTATATATTAATCCCAAACTCCTAATTTATCCCTCTCCTTCAAACCCTGAAGCTGGGAAAGTTTGAGGGCAGGAGGAGAAGGGACGACAGAGGACGAGATAGTTGGATGGCATCACTGATTCAGTGGACATGAGTTTGGATGAACTCCAGGAGATGGTGAGGACAGAGAGGCCTGGCGTGCTGCAGTCCGTGGGGTCACAAAGAGTTGAACATGACTGAGCGACTGAACAACAACAACTCAAACCATATATTCTTAAAACTTATCCAGTAAAGAGTCAAGTCTTCAAGAGTAATTTACTGTGTGATTACAGAAAATTTATTCAACTGTTCTCAGGTTTATGCTCCCCTCTTTTAAAAAATGCAGAGGGCTTCCCTGGTGGCTCAGTGGTAAAGAATTCTGCCAGTGCAGTAGACAAAGGTTCGATCCCTGGTCCCAGAAGATCCCACATGCTGTGGACAATGAGGCCCATATACCGAAACTACTGAGCTTGCGCTCCAGAGCCTGGGAGCTAACTACTGAGTCCACATGTTGCAACTGCTGAAGCCTGCGCCCTAGAGCTTGTGCTCTGCCACAACAAGAGAAGCCATCACAATGAGGAGCCTGCTCACCGCCACTAGAGAGTAACCCCCGCTTTCCAGAACTAGAGAAAAGCTCACTCAGCAACAAAGATCCAGCACAAAAATAAATAAATAAAATTATATTTTAAAAATGCAGAGACTATCTCACCAGCTGTAAGGAGAGGCTTCACTGTCTAACTCACTAGAAGTGCTAAAGAGCTGTTCTTTCATCTGGAAATACCCAGGGAGAGATTTTCTTACCAAGAGCTTTTACATCCTCATTCATTTGAATTGTCGCTCTGGGAGCCAGGCAGGGAACAGGTATTTTTATTTTACTTTAATGGATAAGCAGTGGTATAACTAGTGACAAATGGATCTCTCCTCTGTTACACTCCTCTGTTACACTCCTCTGCGTACTATGAACAAGGCCCTGACTTTCTCCTTTGAGCTGGATTCCAGGACTTGGCTGAGTAGACCAGATTTGAGGGAGTGTGGGTTCCTGTGCTTTGGGGAGGGGAGGGACTCACAGACTAGCAGAGAGGCTGCTGGTGTCATCAAAAGTCTTGAATTCAAGAGCCTCTCTTCTGAACCCAGCTGCCAGAGCCCCTCACCGTTCTGTGGGTCCACAGTTTTGGCTGCTCTGGCTTGGCCTCACCTCTGGGACTAAGAAACAGCAGGGGACAGCATTCTATCCTCCTCTGACAGACCAAGTCAGGGTTAAGTTAGGAATCAAGAATCACAATAAAAAATACCCAGGTTTGTACCCTTAGTGAGCAAACAGAGTTACTACTTCTTCTTATTCTGTTGTATAAGGTCACTCCCAATTTCTCTCTCCTCAAGCTTTCCTCTCCATTCCCATCCAACGTGTAGGTGGCAGCTGTTTCTTTATTTATACCCTTTTCCAAAGCCCACATCCTCCAGGAGGTCTACTCAGGTTACACCTGCTTTGAGGAATCCTTCCTTTACTTTGTTATTAGATACCCAAATTCGTCTTCAAGAACAAGACCCTGCACACACAGAAAGACAACAGTAAATTAGGAGTGAGTTATATGGCTAGTGTAATGTATATGCTAGCGTGTAAGTTAATGCCACGTGGAGGAAATCCAGAACTGTCCCTGATGATACACTGCCTTGGGCTCGGAAATTCCCATTTTTAGGGAACTGGTTCCTGCAGAGTTGAAGGGATTATGATTCTATTAGTCATGGGGCCGATTCCCCTTGGTTGTTAGAATGAGTCAAACACAGCCCTGGCCCTGAGCCCCATCTCCCCAGAACCAAGTTGGAGAAGGTACCCCACTGGATGAGGGTTTCACCCCGAACCAGCCCCCCTTCGTTGGATATCACTGTCCTGCTCGCTGCTGAAGTATCTCCTCTCTGTTCAGACACCCAGGACAGAAGAGTCTCCAAAGGGAGGAGGGCTCCCACATGCCCATGAGGAAGGGGAGTTCTGAGTTCAAGTCCAGGAACAGACATAGAGAGAGGAAGGACCATCCAGCAGGACAGCCTTTCCCTCCTCCCTGCGAGGATACAAAAGCACCAAGCAGCACCAGTATCACTCTACCCTAAGTGATGTCCAAGACCATTCCCGGCCCCTCTGCCTCTTCTGAAATGGTCAGTCACAGAGAGAGCTCCCTTAACCTTGGAGCAGTCCCCTGGGCCAGGCTGGGTCAGGTGACAACTCAAGGAAGCTCCCAGGACAGGGAAAGAGTAGGCGCATCCAGGCCCAGGGTCCTCTCCAGCCCCTGCCGCGGCTGCACCGGGGCAGCAGGTGCAGTTTCCCAGCAGGATGGAGCGGGTGGCTCTGCTCTTGACAAATTGTTTTCCAGGGCGGTGCACTCTTGGGTGCATGAACTGAAGGTGCGAAAGAGAGAGACGGCAAGGAGGGAGGGAGATGAGGGGCGTCCGGAGAGCAGAGAAGCGAGGCGGGCGGGTGGCTGCGGTTCCCATCCTCCGGCGGGCGCACCGGCCGCCGCTAGGGTGCAGCTGTGGGCTGATGCGGGCGCCGGGCCGCGGGCGGAGCGCGCCGGAGACCCGCTGGCAGCGCTGGCGAGGAGGTTCGGGTGTTGTGTTTCCACTGTAACGATAATTAGGCGGATTCTGTGTTTATTTAGGCTGAGAGCTGTAAGATAAATGACAGCTTCGAAGATGCTTTTCAGCACTTCATAAATCACCCACCGGCCCGGGCAGTTTGCTTCTGCCACGTCTGGGTTCTTCCTCGCGTCCTCCCCGCCACCCCCGCCACCAACCCCCCCACCCCGCCCGCACTCACCGGGAAGAGGGCACCCCCGGGACGACCCGGGTGCTCTCGCCACACAGGGCAGAAGAGCAAAGGGGAAAGTGTGTCCGTCCTTCCCGAAGCTCGCCGGCCCCGGGCAGCGGCCGGGAAAGCTGTCAGGAGAGACGCTTCCCCCCAAAGGGGTCCCCGCGGGCCTGGGGGGCTCGCTTGACGGGCAGGCCTGCCCTCCTCCGGGAGAATACGGTCTCTAATGGGCTCTAATTCAAGCTCTCTTCCCCGTGCCTCGCCGACACAGCTGGAGATTTACAGGAGACACAGACAAGTATTTATAGTGTGGGGGACGTTGCTTCTTCCTCCAGTGACAGTCCTCGCCTCTCCCGGGGACTCCGCCGGGCAGAAGAGTCCTGTCCTTGCCCCCGGGAGAGCACATTCTTGCAGAAGGCTTTTGGCCAACAGGCCATCTTTCTATGGGAGCTTGGGACTCCTTGGCCACTAAGAAGGGCAAAGACTTGGAAGGTGAGGCACCCCCTAGTCAGGCCTGAGTCAGGTCAGTTCAGTCCTTGGGAAGAGGGACTGGGTGTGGTGAGTCAGATGCTGAGCCTGTGGAACTGTGACCAGAAGCTGCAAAGGACACAGTGGAGGTGATACCTTCCCACGTGGAGGTTTCAAGTCAGACACTGCGGGATTTCAGGTCAGACATCAGGGTGGCTGGTATGTCCCCTTCTCCCAGTTTGAAAACATGGATCTGGGGAAACTGGCCTTGGGTCAGACAGCCAGGTTAGCCTTCGGTAGGCAACAAGCCCCAATAATCTTCTTATGAGACCAGTGCTGCCAAACTCAGGTCATCCACAGCTTGGGGAAGTCCAACCAAGCCACCAAGGAGAGGGAGGGATTTCCCATACAGCCACTGCCCTCCTCCACCTGCACATGCTGTCACTTCAATCATGTCGGATTCTGCAACCCCTTGGACTGTAGCCCAGCAGGCTCCTCTGTCCATGGGCTCCTCTAGGCAAGAAGGCTGGAGTGAGTTGCCATGCCTTCCTCCAGGGGATCTTCCCGATGGATGGAACCAGCCTCTCTTGTGTCTCCTTCATTGGCAGGCGGGTTCTTTACCACTGGCACCACCTGGGAGGCCCTCCACCTGCATAGCCTTCGCCTAATAAAGGGTCTGCTGTTACACTGGAGAACAAAGGCAGCTTCCCATGTGGAACACTCTGCCTACTGGTAGTCCAGGAATCATAGCCCCTGGGTTTGTAGAGCCCATCCTCACTGGGAGGGCGCTATCTGGACCGCCAGAATGCACCCAGAAAAGAAGAAACTGGGCCAGACACTAAGCTTCAGAGATTGGAAGATTAGCTACTGACATTTCAGTTTTGTAAGGCATGAAAGAGGCTGCTCTTTCTCTGACAAGGAAACTAAGCAGAAAGGACAAATGTGGTGGGTCAGGTCCCCAGCTCAGGGGCTCTGAATTGTCATGCTAGTGCTGGGTAATCCCATGAGCTCCATCAGAGCTCTATTCAGCATTTATCAGGCACCATCTCTGTGCCAGACACTGCAGTATGTGCTGGAAATAAAAGAGGAGAGATACATCCCCTCTACTAGAAGACGATCTCTGAAGATACATGTCTTCTACTCTAAATTAAGAATGTGTGCATGCTCAATCGTACCCAGCTCTTTGTGACTCCGTGGACTGTAGCCCACCAGGCTCCTCTGTCCGTGGGTTTATTACAGCAGGAACTCTGGAGTGGGTTGCTATTTCCTTCTCCAGGGGATCTTCCCAACCCAGGGATCGAACCTGCATCTCTTGTGTCTCCTGCACTGGCAGGCGGGTTCTTTACCACTGAGCCGCCAGGGAAGCCCTCTAATGGAAGAGATGAACATAAAAACAAAGCATTGCAAACAGCTATAGTGGAGACGTGTACAAAATAGGATGAGGACTGGTACTTCATTGATGAGACGTATTTCCTTTCTCAGCAAGTGTTCAGTTCTCCATAGTGGAATATTGCTTAAGTCTGAGTAAAGCTATGGAAATACTGTAGTTAAGAACATGGACTCTACTGGGGGACACATCGAGCTGAAGTTCCAGCTCTGCCACTTACTAGTTATATGATCTTGGGCAAGTTTAACTTCTTGTGCCTCTTCTATAAAATGAGAAGAATGATTCCTGTGATTATTATTTTATTGGGGTTACCTATAGGGTTATAGTGAAGTTTAAGTGAGAGGATGCCAAAGTACCTGGAATATAATAAATGCTCAATAACTGTTAGCAATGGGGGTGGGGGATGGGGTTGTGGGGGAGAGAAAGTCAGAGAAATGCTCCAGTCCCCTGAATAAGAGAGCAGTAAAGCTCTTGCACAGTCACTGCCATCTTCTCCAGTTTCACAGCATTGTATCATGATTTAAAAGGCTTTGGTTCTAATCCCACCTCTTCCCTTAGCTGGTGACCTGTTCTTGCTCAGTTTCTGAGTTTCAATTCCTCTCTTGTCAAAAGAAGGGGTGAACTTCCTTCTACAGTCTTTTCACCTTAGACATTTTCTAGTTCTATTTAAGAATACACACAAAAAGTGAACATTAATATGTATATCGATAATTTTACAAGTCAATTAACAAAATTCATTGTCGCAACAGTCTCTAAGCGATGCTCAATCACTGATAAATGTCCTTTGTGGCACTCAAAATGATGATATTTTAAAAGCTGTCCCCAGTCCTGACAAATATCTCTGTGATGCTATCAATAGCACAGTAACGACACTGAAGCTGTAGCAAGGTCAAGATTGAAGAGATCGAATCTCTAATCCCAGAACCATTTCGGAAGCTGACTCCAGGCGCAGGTTACTTGGAAGAACTTAGATCTACTGTTTTTCTTCTGGAGACTTGGATCTCTCCGATTGACTCATCTTCATCCTTTCAACTCTCCTTGTTCATCCAATTTCATCAACTCTACTGTATATTTCCATGTGCCAGACATCTTGGCTAGATGCTTAGTATAAGGACAAATGTGACTCCTTTCCTGCAAATGTTCACTGTCTTTTAAGGAGAGATACATGAAAACATACCAAATAAATGTAATAAAATACTGCAAATGCTGTGATGGAAGTCTGAGGATGGGACACTGAGGGTGGCCAAGAAGAAGTGGTTGATTATCTCCCATGCCTCCGTAGCATTCTACACATCCATACTTGTTGTGTGAATGAACCAACCAGCAAAGAGCCTGGAGTAGAAGATTTTGGTGAGGAGAATAGCAGGAAGGGAAAGAAAGCTATCTGCCTCCCAACAATGCTGTGAAATAAACAAAGCAGTAAATTAAAGGCAGGAGGCATGGAGTTACACATCTCTGAGAACAACTCCTTGAAGCTAGAAATTTATATACCCTGAAGCTGGTATTGCCTTTCTCTCTGATCTAGCTTGTAGACAATCCTAAGGCTGCACATTGCCTAGCCAAAACAAGTTGAGCAGGGTAGGGACAAAGGCGGGCCAGGAGGACTTTCTGCCTCCACACACCAGAAGAGCTGAATCTCCTCCCCAGACTGTGATGTGGAAGCAAAATAGTCATAATGCCAGCTACTAAGGAAGTCGGACAAAGATGAGCCAAGCCTCTCTAATCCTCCTGTGATCAAAGGCCACACTGCATCTTGTTGCATCTGGGGCTCACTTGCTCTATAGCTAAGGATCTGGCATGCTCAAAGGAAGACAAAGTTATAGGTTTATCTGTCTTATGGCCCACAGATTTCACCAAACACCAAGAAGGCTGGGTGAGAACATGTGGGCAGGGCAGCACAACTAGCCGTGCCCAGGTAGAAGAGCCCCCACATACATGCCCTGTTCACAGTGGGGAGGGTTGACACCTTCCTTGGAAAAGATAGCACATTCCTTTCACTTATGCGTTGGTGTGAAGTGCTAAAGTACAAGAAGTGGAACAGCTGTCAAATTTACTACTGAGGTCCATCTTCATAGCTCAGATCTTCAGAAAATATTTTACGATATAATAATTCAACCCTCCTCAGAGCTTTGCTTCATTTCTGCTCCCTTGGAGAAGCAAGCAAAGAAAGCTAGGCATCTCTAACTCAACCCTGTGTTTGTTTAGATGCACTGAAATCCCCTGTGTGGTTAACTTTAGCTTTTTCCCATTGTCAACAATCTCAGAGAAAGCCTCAAACACTAGCCAATGTTTACAAGCAGATCTCAGTAACTGTGACCCAGTAATCTCTTTCTTCTGACCTCTGGCTTCAAACTTGGCTCTGCCAGTGCTCTTGACTTTTCCCACACTTTCCAAGCTTCCAGTCAAAGAACATGCAGCACAGCCTGTTCTCCAGTGTGAGCAGGTAAATTCTGCCCTCAACAACTCCAGGCCCTCCCAGCTCCTGGCTTGGACCCTATCCAGAGGACAGATAGGCACAGACAATGGAATATCTTTTTAAAATCTGCCCTTCAGGTTGAGAAGTTGGTGTCCCTAATTCCTGCCAGGAGGACCTGTAATTTGAATGTTACTCTAAGACTAGAGAGAGGAGTCACCAAAACCTGGAACACTGCTTCACCGGTATGCCTTGATAATCAACAGTTGAGAGCTTGGACTAATGCTGGGTAATTCTATTTGACTCAACAAACATTTGTTGAGTACATGCTAAATGCCAGGCACTGTGACAGGTGCTGGCAATTATTGCTAACAGCCTGTCCTTCTGAAGCAGTTGGCTCAGGTTAGAGATGCTGTTACATAGCTGGGGGAAAAGGGACTGAAGGAAGAACTGAGCTCAATACCACAGCTCTCCCTCTTTCAGAGAACATCTTACATGTGAGAAAAACAGGAGCACAAAGGGGCCAGGTCGCAGCACATTTCATTTGCACAGAGTCAGCTGCTTATCTCTCCTTCTTCCGAATTCTGGCCCAGTAGACAGAGCTTGGGATGTGGAATCAAAAAATGTTGGGTCCAGGGACTTCCCTGGTGGCCTAGTGGCCGCTCGCAATGCAGGGGGCCCTGGGTTTGATCCCTGGGTCAGGGACCTAGAGTCCACATGCTGCAACTAAAGATCCCACATGCCACAACTTAGACCTGGCTCAGCCAAATAAATAAATTTAAAAAATAAGAAGACTTGGATCCAAATTCCAAATCCTGCATTTAGTTGTATGAGCATGGGCAAGTTTCTTGACCTCTGAGTCTCAATTTCCATTGATATGTAGCGAAAATAAAAGTAGTTGTCCTGCCTACCTCATAGAGAATATCAGATGAGATCATGTAATATGGACCAGTGCTTCTCAAACTTTAATGGGCATGTGATTCACCTGGGGATCTTGTTAAATTACAGACTCAGGGTCAGTGGATCTGGGTAGGCCTGAGATTCTGCACTTTTAATAGGCTCCCAGATGATGCTATTGAGGCTGATCCAAATCACACTTTGGGTAAAACGCTATGGACTATTTACTGGTGGTGGTGGTTTAGTCACTAAGTCATGTGACTCTTGTGACCCCATGGATTATAGCCTGCCAGGCTCCTCTGTCTGTGGGATTCTCCAGGCAAGAATACTGGAGTGGGTTGACGTTTCCGTCTCCAGGGGATCTTCCCGACCCAGGGATCGAACCCAGGTTTCCTGCATTGCAGGCAGATTCTTTATTGAGTGAGCTACAAGGGAAGACTGGACTGTTTACTAATCAAATGAAAAGGATGGCTCTGAGGAACATCTGCACTAACTAAACATCCAAATCTCATCCAGAAATCCATAGACCCCTACTAAGTGAGTAGAACTGAGGTAGACAGTCACTGTGTGGGTAACAAGAAATTTACGACGTGTCTTTGCTTACTTAGGTGAAATTATTAGAGGATAAGAATCCATCCAAACTTAGCAGCTGGGTCCAAAAAAGAAATGGGATTCTTCTATCTCCTTCAGTTAAAAATATTTACCCTGGATGTAAAAACACTGGAATAAAAATCAGGAGGTCCTTCATCCTATTAAATCATATCCTACAGATTGCAACTATCTCCTGCCAAATTCTCATCAAATCTTTTGAAACTGTTGGAACAGATTTTCTTGAGGTTAGAGACCTCACAGCCTCCCCAGTTGTGGGCTTGGACCTTATCCTGGTGTTCAGAGACCCTTTAGAAGTCATCTCAGTGTGCTTATAGTCATTGACATTGTCCCAGATGAGAAGTATCTACCTCTTGTATCACCTCACACCAGTCAGAATGGCTAGCATCAAAAAGTGCAAATAATACATGCTGGAGTAGGGATAGCCAAAAGGGAATCCTCCTACACTGTTGGTGGGAATATAAATTGGTGCAGCCTCTATGGAAAACAGTATGGAGATTCCTTAAAAACCTAAAAATAGACTTACCATATAATTCAGCAATCCCACTCCTGGGTATATGTCTAGAAAAGACAGAAACTCTAACTTGTGAAGATACCTGGACCCCAATGTTTACTGCACTATTGCACTATTTACAATATCCAAGACATAGAAACAACCTGAATGTCCACTGACAGATGAATGGATAAAGAAGATGTGGTGTATATATATAAATATATATATATATATAATGGAATATTAATCAGCTATTTAGAAAGAATGAAGAAAGTGAAGAGGAACTAAAAAGCCTCTTGATGAAAGTCAAAGAGGAGAGTGAAAAAGTTGGCTTAAAGCTCAACATTCAGAAAACAAAGATCATGGCATCTGGTCCCATCACTTCATGGGAAATAGATGGGGAAACAGTGGAAACAGTGTCAGACTTTATTTTGGTGGGCTCCAAAATCACTGCAGATAGTGACTGCAGCCATGAAATTAAAAGACGCTTACTCCTTGGAAGAAAAGTTATGACCAACCTAGATAGCATATTCAAAAGCAGAGATATTACTTTGTCGACTAAAGTCCGTCTAGTCAAGGCTATGGTTTTTCCTGTGGTCGTGTATGGATGTGAGAGTTGGACTGTGAAGAAGGCTGAGCGCCGAAGAATTGATGCTTTTGAACTGTGGTGTTGGAGAAGACTCTTGAGGGTCTTCTCCTTGCAGGAGATCCAACCAGTCCATTCTGAAGGAGATCAGCCCTGGGATTTCTTTGGAAGAAATGATGCTAAAGCTGAAACTCCAGTACTGTGGCCACCTCATGCGAAGAGTTGACTCATTGGAAAAGACTCTGATGCTGGGAGGGATTGGGGACAGGAGGAGAAGGGGACGACAGAGGATGAGATGGCTGGATGGCATCACTGACTTGATGGACATGAGTCTGAGTGAACTCCGGGAGTTGGTGATGGACAGGGAGGCCTGGCGTGCTGCGATTCATGGGGTTGCAAAGAGTCGGACATGATTGAGCGAATGAACTGAACTGAACTGAATGCCATTTGCAGCAATATGGATGGTCCTAGAGATTATCATAGTAAGTCAGACAGAGGACAAATGGTATTACTTATACGTATAATCTAAAAAGTAATACAAATGAACTTATTCACAAAACAGAAACAGACTCACAGACATAGGAAAAAACTTACGGTTCACCAATGGAAAAAGCAGCGGAGGGAGTTTGGGATTAACAGATACCCACTACCATATATAAAATAGATAAACAACAAAGGCCTACTGTATAGCACAGGGACCTATATTCAATATCTTTTAATAACCTATAATGGAAAAGAATCTGAATCACTTTGCTGTATACCTGAAACTAATAGAATATTATAAATCAACTATACTCAATAAACAAACAAACAAAAAGAAACATCTACTTCCCTTTCAAATGCCTTCAGAAAATGCCTCTCCATTTCCCTAATAAAAATGATCATTTGCTCACACTCTTAGGGAGTTTAATATTTGGTTAACATTTGTATAACTCCTGTGAGTGCATGTGGTGTACGGTTAGGGCCACTCAAGATGGCTGTTTTCTTGCTGTTTGTGCATCCCCTGTTTGACCAGTCCCTTCTTCACTCATATGACTATCCACTCCTCTTAATTACAGGGCTTAATTAGCCCCTGGTAACTGATGAGCCCCCTGATGTTGATTCCCCTTATAGATGGTAGCCTCCTTCTACCCTAGGAGCCCACCATCTGCCACACATGATAAGGTGTCAGTCACTCCAGGACCCTTTGGGTAAGGTTCCCCTACCCAATTAAACCATTGATGTTTTTGTTGCTGTTCTTAGGTTCTTTCTTTGGTCTCAAGGCTGAGGAACTACAAAGGGTTATCCTAGCAGTATGCAGCAGAGAAGTGAGCTTGAGTATGCTTGTCCCAGTTACCTACAAAGAGATGATCCATTTCTCAGACCTGCATGGCCAGGCCTGCAAAGGCCAAAACAAAGCATACAATCGGACAATTATTGGAGGAAATATTATAATGAAATATTCCTGATGAGAAGCAAGACTTTCAGATTTTAGTCTTATCTTTGCTACCACCCAGGTTGTCTGGGATGGAGTTCTCAACGTTTCTAAACAGAATTTACCTGCTTATAATATACATACCTCTTCTATGGCTAGAAAGACTTTATGATTCAAAAGAGAAATGAAAAGTAAAAAACAAAAAAAACAAAAAACCAAGAAAGCAAAACACATTCTTTTTTGTTTGCTTAAACAACAGAAATTTCTGTTCTTAAATTCTGGAGAGTAGAAATCAAAGATCAAGGTGTTGGCAGGGTTACTTTCTTCTGTAGTCTCCTGTTGGCTGGTAAATGCTGCCATCTCCTTGTCTTCGCATGGTCTTCTCATGTTCTGATCGCCTCTTCATATGAGGACATTAGCCATATTGAATTGGGGCCCACTCTAATGGCCTCCAGAGAAGGCAATGGCACCCCACTCCAGTACTCTTGCACCTGGAAAATCCCACGGACGGAGGAGCCTGGTGGGCTATAGTCCATGGGGTCGCTAAGAGTCGGGCACGACTCAGCGACTTCACTTTCACTTTTCACTTTCATGCATTGGAGAGGGAAATGGCAACCCACTCCAGTGTTCTTGCCTGGAGAATCCCAAGGACGGGGGAGCCAGGTGGGCTGCCGTCTATGGGGTCGCACAGAGTCGGACATGACTGAAGCGACTTTGCAGCAGCAGCAGCAGCTAATGGCCTCATTTTACCTTAATTACCTCTTTAAAGAACTTGTCTGCAAACATATTCTTGAGGTCCTGGAGAACACATTTTAAAAATAACATTCCCCTGGTGGTTTTTACGTGTGTTTTCCCAACAGTTGCTAAATTCCAGCTCCTCTTTGGGCCTGGAGAGTCGGATTCAGCTGGAGCTAACAGAAATCAAATACATGTCTAACGAGAGTTCCTGAAAGTCTGGACTCCAGAACTTCTCTGGAGAGCAACAGGCACTGGGGCCCCTGCTCCTGCAAGCCTGCTGCTGATGCAAAGCAGGGAGTGTTTCCTGGAGAAGGGAGGCCTGGGAGGGGTAAGTGGTGACAGTTTATCTGAAGCTGGCGCTGGGTTCATTAAGAGGCCTGGTGCAGTTTATCTGCTTCTTGTCCACAAGGCTCAGCTTCTCTGCACGCTGAGTCCAGGTCTTGTCACCATCCCAGTCCTGGCGGCGTCAGGTTGGAAGAGTATGAAACAGAGCATCCCCCCGCTACCCCACCCCAATCTCCCCTTGTCTCCAACTGTCTGTCCTCAAGGGGTCAGATAGGAGCTGCAATTGTAGGAATCAAGCTTGAAGCCTTCAGTCAATACTTTCTGCCCCCAGACAGTAAGGTCCTGGGAGATGATTTGGCTGCTCCAATAAAGAAAAAAGCCCAGACCTCAGCCGAAGGAGGTAGAGGGACAACAGAGACATGGACTCACCTTTGTCAAAGCCACCTTGCCTTAAATGTAGCGGACACCTATTTTAAGTGGTCCCACTTGTCCTTGACACATTCTAATAACAGAGAATGGGACACATTTCTGTGTTTCAGAAGAGGAGGTCCAGGAATTGTGAGGCCTCTTTCTTAATGCCCCACAGCAACTCAGTGGTGGAATAAACAATGGAACATATCCTGAGTCCTGGTCCAGCCCTTCCTGGGACTGAAACCTTTACCTCAAGCTTTCAGTCCTCTTCTCCACTCAGCTGCCAATAGTACAACCATCTTTGAGAGTAAAGATGCTCCAAACCCTACAACAGGGTTCTTTGATAGCCAGGGATGATCATACTACACCATCCGCTCCCTCTTCCCTGGTTCTCCAAGATCATCAGGACAACAGGTGCATCTGCGGGGGCTGAAAGGCCCAGTCTGTGAACAGAAAGAAGATCCTCTGGCCAGACCCAGTTTCTCCAGTGCAGAGGAAGGTGCTGACCTGTCCAACAACTCCAAACACTGACCCAGCAGTAAGGGGACACCCTCCTAGAGGGCCAGTGCATTATTCAGCTATTTGGACTAGACTGAAAAACTGAGATTATTAACCTCTGGTTCTATCCAAAGAGTACTACCACTGTTTACTATTGGAATCCATGTCCAAAGGGTTACTGACTTTTACCAGGAGCGTGGGAGGCAGTAAATGGATTTCTCCAAGTCAAAAGGAAGCAGTTGTTTTTAAGGGGAAATCTGCCTCTTCAAAACCCCCACAGCTGTCAGGAGCTCCATTGTCCCCCTCTCCGAGCTCTGCTTCCTTGAGGGACCGATTCACACTCACTCTCTGCTGTCTGCCTTCTCTAGCCCACCAGTGGGTTACTTTTTCATCCCAGGTGCATGCAAGTACCAGGGTTGTCACCACGTATAACCAGGCAGCCACGTTCCCAAACACACGTCAGTGGCCACGTAACTCCATACTCACACTCAGCTGCCCGCAGAGTGTCTCTCAACTACAGCATGGCCACTGAGAGCTTGGGACCTTGGAACGAACTCTCCTATGTTTAAATCTCAGCTCTTTTTACTGGCTGTATACTTAATCTCTCTAAGCCTCTATTTCCTCATATGTTAAATGGATGTAATAAGAGTATTTACCTCTTGGGTTTTAAATGAGATCAAGTGCTTAGTGCAGGGATTGGGCACATAATAAGCACCCCATAAATGTTAATTATTATCGTGAATGCCTCTCTGTCTTGAGGGGCTTCTAGGGAGGAGGCGTCTGCACTCTTAACACTAAATTCCATCCTTCCTTCCTGAGTGTTGTCTGTCCCAGTGGGTCTTTCTCTACTTTGTCTGTCCCCAGCCTTCATATAACAGGGTCATCCCTGCTGTTCTTTGCCCAGCAGATGTCCTTGCTCTCTTATTCTCCTGGAAGTAAAAAAGGGCAGATGGATTATTTAGCTACCTCTTTCCAAAATCTGTAAATAAAGAGCAAAATGCCCTGCCACCAGATAGCTGGAATCAGGACCCACTTGACCTTCTATTTAAACCCTCAGAAGCCCCTGCCCCATCTAGCCCTGCTGCCCTTTGGACTAGGGTGGGGGTCTCGAGAGAGGTATGTATGTGAGGCCTGTGAGTGGCTCTCCCCAGCTCCTCAGAAGGTTGCTTATCAGGGAGTGAAACACCAGCCCTAGCTTGCCATGACAGCGGGAGCTGCCTGAGAAGAGAGGCTGAGATAAATGAAGGATCCTTCATCCCCGTCAGCGTGGGCCAGACAGAAACCAGGTGCAAGGCCGTGAGCCTTCAACTTTTATAAACAATCTTCCATCGCCCACTGCAGCAGCTTGAGCCTGAGATGGGGATTAGAAGAACAGCTTCTGCAGGCCTGGGGCCTCTCAGCTGGACAGCCAGTTAAAGGGCACGTAAGATAACTGGCTGCTGGGAAAGATGCTTGAGGAAACCCAGCCATTCGTCAACAGGGGGTTTGCTTGACCTGGCAGGAGAGAATCTGATATCTAAACAGTTCCCTGCGTCCCTGAAGCGCTCCGAAAGTTCTCCAGCTAAATATTTGATACCACACCAGATGATAGCCCAGGGCTCTTCTCACCAGTGGGAGAAGGCTGCCGCTACACAGGAGAGGAAGCCTAGTCAGTACTAGGTTCACTGAAGTCAGGCAGGACTGGAGGTGGTGGCATCCCAGCTATGCTGATTTTGAGGTCCTTTAACCTTCTCCAGTCCAACCAGGGGTAAAGACTTTGCCTACCAAGAGCTGCTTCTCTGGGAATCCATGAAAAGACATGGAACCTAAATATCTTTTGAAGGCAGCTGTCCCCCTTCCAGTCCTCCACCTGCCTCCTCACTTCTCCGATAGATGTTTTGTTTGCAGGAACTGAAAAAAATAGCCATGACCCCTACGCTCAGGTGGTCAACACCAGCTTCATCCACCTGAGATTACAAAACACAGGGAAGTGTTTGAATCCCCTCAGGGAGGTGGGGAGACTGGCCTGGCTGAGCACGAAAGAACTTTTGTGTTTACAAATCGCATTTATTCAGCAGTGGGGATGAGAAGGTCTACAATTCCATGTTCAGAGTTTCTCGTATAATGCTGAGAAGGAAAGCACATTTCAGACAGAACTGCCTCCAAGAGAAGGATGTTCCTCCTCTGGTTGAAAGGTAAGAAATAAGAGTCAAAAATAAGGCTCTCGGATCAGTCAGGCTCGAGCTCATGTCTCTGCTCTGGTATTTACTCCAGTGGTCATTGCGATCTTAGAAAGTTATGTGACCTCTCTAAGTTTCAGTTTCCTTGTCTGCATGGTGGGGATGGTAGTAACTAGTTGTAGGGTGGTTGTGAGGAGGACTAAACAGTGAGGCTTGTGAAGAAAGCACTTACCAGAGTGATACAACACTCAGTAAATGGCAGCTATTATCAGTAGTGAGGTCTCCACCTTTGGAAGAAAACATAGAGATAGAGAAAGGAAAATTATCTAAGAACAGTTTTTTTGGAAAGGGCAGAATTTCAACACAGAACACACATTCATTCTTTTAAAACCCCCTTGGTGTTATTAAAAAAAATTATAACATATACATAAATAAAAGGATATAATCGACTCCTATTTACCCAACAATACATAGCTTCACAACTATCAAGGCCAATCTTATATCATCCATACCCCTTACACAGGTATAGTCTGTTTTAAGTAAGCTATTTTGGCCATAAGTGTGGATTATTTTCTTATAGGAGAGGGAATATGGGATTTAGAGTCTAAAAACTTGTTCCATCCTTGATTAGCTGTTTGACTTTGGGGATGCCACTTAATTCATTTAATGCTCAGTTTCTTCATCTGCAAAATGAAGTTGTTAATAATTAGACCTGCCATACATACTTCAAAGAGCTCTTGCATAGAGGAAATTAGATGTCTGTGAAAGGGCCTTGTAAAAGGAAGTCTATGTCAATAGTACTGGTTGTTACAGCTCCACTTCTCACTGGGGGTGGCACTGAGTATGTGCTCAGCAAACATTTATTATGGTTGTGTTAAGTGCCAGGCCAGGTCAGGCCAAAGACCTGCCCTGCAGTCTTAGGTTGCATCCCTGAGCCTAGCTGGTCACATTGCAAATACTGTCACTAAGGCAATAGGGATCACTCAGTGTGTCCCAGCCCTACTGTCAGAGAAGTACATCCCTCAGTATACACATCCTGTTGGACCGAGAGTCACTTCTTATACCATATGTCCTTGTTCAATGTCAAAGCCTGGAAAATGTCAAATTATGTCCAGTCTCCAGTGCTGTATTTCCGTTAAGGATCAGAATGAGAATTACAGAGACAGTGGGTAAGACCTCAGAATTACATGTTGAAAAAAGAAGCTTTTTTTCATGTAAAGAACATAACCCAAATCACTCTTTCAAAAGCTATTTGGGGATAAGTCTTAGGTCCAGAATTTAAAGCTTCACTGGGAAACCAGAGAGGAATCCCTGATCCAAAGGGTGACCCTGCAGCTGTTTTGGCTACAGCTGGAGAGAAGCTATTTCTCTCTCATTTTTCTTTCCTTAGAAGAGAATTTCATCTTTGCCCCAACCTCTGCATCCTGGTAGCCCATGAAAACAATATTTTCCTGCTCAGCAGGGCAAAACCTCTTATTTCCTGCTGTCCTTTTCCCATCTCCTAGCTCCACACTGAAGTCCTTGCTGTAGACAGGTTTCTCCAGCAAGTTATTTTCTCACCACTGAGCCCCAGCTGTTTTGCATCCCTGAAGCATGTCAGGGCCAGAGCAGAAATGAAAGGACTGAGGCAGTGTCAGCTGCAACGGGACCCAGGTCACTAGCGATCAGATTTTTTTAATGAACCTGAGGGCCAGGGACTTGAAAGGAAGGTCAGGGTTCACAGAAGGGTGATGGCAATATGCGTCCAGATTATTAAATACTGAATGTGAAGACATCGATGTTGTTCTAATACTCAATCCCTCCAAGAGCTCAATGCTGCACTGAGCAGTTAGGGCTTCATGACCTGATTGTATGAGCAATCAGCAGTCTCCTGGAAACCTCTGACTTCACGCTGCCAGAGGAGCATGAAGGACATTTGACAACTGGATTATATCCTAAGACTTTGGTTCCTACTCCGACCCCCCAGGTTACTGACTTCTCCTTTCTCCCAGAAAGAATTCAAGGTCAAGTTTTCAAAGTGCTTCCAGGAGAAGAATGTGGTGTACAGAGGGGAATTCTTGCTGAATAGTTCCCTCTGACCTGTCCCTAATACAACTGTTTCTCTTATTCCCATCCGATTATACCTCTGAGTTTTGGAGATCTTGATTTCTTGGTTCCAACTGCAATGAGGGCTTTCTTAGCATTATGATCCTAAGCATCACTGAAAGGAACACATTTCTTGATGGGAATCAATCAATATTCATTTCAGTTCAGAACTGTTTTCTTTATTTGCTTCTGGGAGCAAGGTACAACTCAGCCTTCTACAAAGGGGTGATGTCCAACTTTACTGGTGGTTCTGGTTAAGCCAGCCATGCAAATGTTCCCAGGACATATGTTCACAAGAGATACAGGGAAAGACCCAAAGGGAATACTAAAGTCATTGAGAGATCTCAGGGTCATCTAGTCCAGGCTCCCATCCAAGAACTTTCCTTTCAGATGGCCATATGCTGATGCTTTAACACCCCAAGTTATAGGAAGTTGATTAGAAAGTCCAGTTCAAATTTGGACAGTTTTATTGTCAAAAAGTTCTTCCTATTACCTTCCTAATCTCACTCTTAAGAACTAAACAGAATAAATGGAAGCCCTTTCAAGAACTCCATGTGTTATTCTTTTAGATCTTTGAAAATGTCTGTAATATCTGCTCTAAGTCTTTTCTAGTCCAAGCTAAGCATTTTCAGTTACTTCCACAATGCCCTATACAGGAAAAGAACAATGAACTGGTAGTGAAAGGACCTGGCCCCACCAATTTTCGTCTATGTAGCCTTAAGAAAGTCAATGAACCTCTCAGAAGTTCACCTTCTTCCTCTGTAAAATGAAGACTAAATATGCATACTTTACCTACTGTTTTGAGGATCAAATAAGATAACATCATACCACAGAAATGCAAAGGATTATAAGAGGCTACTGTGAACAATTATATGCCAACAAATTGGAGAACCTTGAAGAAGTGGATAAATTCCTAGAAACATACAACCAACCAAGACTGAATATTGAAGAAAAAGAAAATCTAAACAGACCAGTACTGAGTCAGGAGATTGAATCAGTAATCAAGAATCCCTAATAAAGAAAAGCCGAGGACCAGTTGGCTTCACTGGTAAATCTACCAAACATTTAAAGACGAACTAACATCAATCCTTCTCAAAATTTTCTAAAAAATTACAGAGGAGAGAACACTTTCAAACTCATTTTACAAGGCCAGCATTACCCTGATACCAAGGCCTGACAAGAACACTATAAGAAAGTTATAGCCAATATCCTTCATGAACATAGATGCAAGAACCCTCAACAAAATACTAGCAGATGAATTCAACAGCACATTAAAAGGATCAAACACTATGATCAAGTAGGATTTATCCCTGCAAGCATGAGTCAACATATGCAAATTAATAAATGTGATGATCTGCATTAACATAATAAAGGATAAAAACCATATAATCACCTTACTAGATGCCGAAAAGGCATTTAACAAAATTCAAAATCCTCTCACGATTCAAAACTCTCCACAAATTAAGTATAGAAGAAAGTACCTCAACATAAGAAGGCCATCTATGACAAACCCACTAACATCACACTCAGTGATGAAAAGTTGACAACTTTTCCTTAAGGTCAAAAACATGACAAAGATACCCACTCTCATAACTGCTATTCAACATTACACTGGAAGACTTAGTTGGATCAGTTAGGCAAGAAAAATAAATACAAGGCATCCACATCAGAAAAGAAGTTAAATTCTCTCTAATTGTAGTTGACAGGAACTTATCTATAGAAATACCTAAAGACACCACTAAAACACTACTAGAACTAATGAAAGAATTCAGTATAGTTGCAGGATATAAAATTAACATGCAAAAATCAGTTTCATTTCTATATACTAACAATGAACTATCAAAAAGGAAATTAAGAAAACAGTCCAATTTATAATAGCACCAGAAAGAATAAAATACAAGGAGGTGAAATATTTGTACATTGAAAACTATCAGACACTGATGAGACAAATTGAAAAAGATGCCAATAAATGGAAAGATATCTCATATTCACGAATTAGAAGAATTAATATTGTTAACATGTTCATACTACCCAAAATGATCTACAGATTCAATGTAGTCCATCAAAATTTCAATGGAATTTTCACAGAAATATAAAAAAGAAATTCTAAAATACATATGGAACCACAAAAAACCCTGACTAGTCAAGGCAACCTTGAGAAAGAAGAACAAACCTGGAGACATAACACTTTCTGACTTCAAACTACACTGTAAGGCGATAGTAATCAGAACAGTATGATACTGGCATAAAAACAGACACACAGACCAATGGAACAGAATACAGAGCCCAGAAATAAATCCACACATATACAGCCAACTAATCTTTGACAAGAGCATCAAGAATATATAACGTATATTAGAAAAGGATAATCTCTTCAATAAATAGTGTTGGGAAAATTGGATATCCACATGCAACAGAATGCATTGGGCCCTATGTTACACATATGCAAAAAATAATTCAAAATGGATTAGATTTCAATGCAAAACCTGAGGGATTTCCCTGGAAGTCCAGTGGTTAAGACTCCACACTTCCTCTGCAGGAGGTATGGATTTGATCCCTGGCAGCAGCAGCAGGAAACTAAGATTTTGCATGCCATGCAGTGCAGCCAAAAATAAAATAAAAGTAAAACGTGAAACCATAAAACTCCTAGAAGAAAACACAGGGGGAAAACTCCTTGACATTGGTTTTGGCAATAATTTTTTGTGTGTAACACCAAAAGCACAGGCAACAAAAGCAAAAATAAATAAATGGGACTATGTCAAAGTAAAAACAAGCCAAGTAACATACAGCAAAGTGAGTGAACCATCAACAAAATGAAAAGGCAACCTATGGACTGAGAGTAGATATTTGCAAACCATATATCTGATAAGAAGTTAATATCCAAAATACACAAAGAACTCATAGCAAAAAAATAAAAATAACTGCATTAAAAGGACCTGAGATGACATTTTTTCGAAGAAGGCATACAAATGGCCAACAGGTATGTGAAAAGGTGCTGTTGCTGCTGCTAAGTCGTTTCAGTCGTGTCCAACTCTGTGCAACCCCATAGACGGCAGCCCACCAGGCTCCCCCATCCCTGGGATTCTCCAGGCAAGAACACTGGAGTGGGTTGCCATTTCCTTCTCCAATGCATTAAAGTGAAAAGTGAAAGTGAAGCCGCTCAGTCGTGCCCGACTCTTAGTGACCCCATGGACGGCAGCCCACCAGGCTCCTCCGTCCATGGGATTTTCCAGGCGCAAGAGTACTGGAGTGGGGTGCCATTGCCTTCTCCAGAAAAGGTGCTAAACATCACTAACCATCAGAGAAATGTAAATCAAAACCACAGTGAAATATCACCTCACATCAATTAAGGTGCCTAACCCGGCTGCTATTAAAAAGATAAGAGATAAATAGGGTTGGTGAAGATGTGGACAAGGGAACCCTTGTACACTGCTGATAGGAATGTCAATTTGGACCACCGTTATGGAAAAAAGTAATGAGGTTTTTCAAAAAAAATAGAACTGCTGTATGATCCAGCAATCCCACTTCTGGGTATACATCCAAAGGAAATGGAATCAGTATGTTGAAGAGATGTCTTCATCCTCATGTTTGTTGCAGTATTATTTACAATAGCCGAGATATGGAAACAGCCTAGGAATTCCCTAGTGGCCCAGTGGTTAGGACTCCATGCTTTCACTGCCGAGACCCGGATGCACCGACAGATGGACGGAGAAAGAAAATGTGACACACACAGGAATATTCTCCAGCTGTTAAAAAAGAGACTTGCCATGTGCAACAACATGGATGAATCTGAAGGACATCATGCTAAGTGGAATAAACCAGACACAGGAAGACAAATGCTATGTGATCTCCATATATGTGGAATCTAAAAAAGTTGAACTCATAGAAACAAACAGTAGAATGGTGGTTGCTAAGCACTGAGATACAGAGGCTATGGGGAGATATTGGTTGAAAGGCACAAAATTTTGGCCACAAGATGAATAAGTTCAGGGAAACGAGTATGTATCATCGTGGTCTTGTTGTTGTTCAGTCACTAAGTCATGTCCGACTCTTTGTGACCCCAGGGACTGCGGCACACCAGGCTCCCCTGTCCTTCACTATCTCCTGAAGTTTGTTCACATTCATGTCCATTAAGTCAGTGATGCTATCTAACCATCTCCTCTTCTGCTGCTCTTTCTCCTTTCACCTTCAATCTTTCCCAGCATCAGGGTCTTTTCCAATAAGTCAGTTCTTCACATCAGGTGGCCAAAGTATTGGAGCTTCAGCTTCAGCATCAGTCCTTCCAATATATATTCAGGATTGATTTCCTATAGGACATAGAATAGCTGAGTGGTTCGAAATTGGGAAAGGAGTATGCTAGGCTGTATATTGTCATTTTGCTTATTCAACTTATATGCAGAGTGTGCATGAGTGAATGTGTGCTTAATTGCTTCAGTCGTGTTCAACTCTGCAATTCTTTGTAGTCTGCCAGGCTCCTCTGTTGGAGAAGGCAATGGCACCCCACTCCAGTACTCTTACCTGGAAAATCCATGGACAGAGGAGCCTGGTAGGCTGCAGTCCATGGGGACACTAAGAGTCGGACACGATTGAGTGACTTCACTTTCACTTCTCACTTTCATGCATTGGAGAAGGAAATGGCAACCCACTCCAGTCTTCTTGCCTGGAGAATCACAGGGATAGGGAAGCCTTGTGGGCTGCCATCTATGGGGTCACACAGAGTCAGACACAACTGAAGCAACTTAGCAGCAGCAGCAGCAGCAGCAGCAGCAGCAGCAGGCTCCTCTGTCCATGGGATTCTCCAGGCAAGAATACTGGAGTGGGTTGCCATGCCCACCTTCAGGGAAACTTTCCAACTCAGGGATTGAGCTTGCATCTCCTGCACCTTCTGCATTGCAGGCGGATCCTTTGCCCACTGAGCCACCTGGGAAACCCCTATATGCAGAGTATATCGTGCAAAATGTCTGACTGGATGAATCACAAGCTGGAACTAAGATTGTCAGGGGAAATATCAATAACCTCAGATTTGCAGATAATACCACCCTAATGGCAGAAAGTGAAGAAGAACCAAAGAGTCTCTTGATGAGGGAAAGAAGAGAGTAAAAAAGCTGGCTTGAAACTCAACACTAAGAAAAAACTAAGATCATGGCATCCAGTCCCATCACTTCATGGCAAAGTGGAAGCAGTGACAGATTTTATTTCCTTGGGTTCCAGAATTACTGCAGATGGTGACTGCCCCCATGAAATTAAAAGACACTCCTTGGAAGGAAAGCTATGACAAACCTTGACTGCATATTAAAAAGCAGAGATATAAATTTGCCAACAAAGTTCCATCCGTTCAGTTCAGTTCAGTCACTCAGTCATGTCTGACTCTTTGTGACCCCATGAATTGCAGCACGCCAGGCCTCCCTGTCCATCACCAACTCCCGGAGTTCACTCAAACTCATGTCCATTGAGTCGGTGATGCCATCCAGCCATCTCATCCTCTGTCGTCCCCTTTTCCTTCTGCCCCCAATACCTCCCAGCATCAGAGTCTTTTCCAATGAGTCAACTCTTCGCATGAGATGGCCAAAGTACTGGAGTTTCAGCTTTAGCATCATTCCCTCCAAAGAAATCCCAGGGCTGATCTCCTTCAGAATGGACTGGTTGGATCTTCTTGCAGTCCAAGGGACTCTCAAGAGTCTTCTCCACAGTTCAAAAGCATCAATTCTTCAACGCTCAGCTTTCTTCACAGTCCAACTCTCGCATCCATACATGACCACAGGAAAAACCATAGCCTTGACTAAACGGACCTTTGCTGGCAAAGTAATGTCTCTGCTTTTCAATATGCCATCTAGGTTGGTCATAACTTTTCTTCCAAGGAGTAAGCGTCTTTTAATTTCATGGCTGCAGTCACCATCTGCAGTGATTTTGGAGCCCAAAAAGATAGTTTGACACTGTTTCCATTGCTTCCCCATCTATTTCCCATGAAGTGATGGGACCAGATGCCATGATCTTCGTTTTCTGAATGTTGAGCTTTAAGCCAACTTTTTCACTCTCCTCTTTCACTTTCATCAAGAGGCTTTTTAGTTCCTCTTCACTTTCTTATATATTTGGTATTTGCTGAATGAGTAGATACTAAGCGTTCTCACCACAAAACAAAAGCAAATAAAATTATGTGAGGTGATGGATGTATTAATTAACTTGATTGTGGTAATAATTTCATAATGTATATGTGTATTAAATCATTACATTGGCCTTTAAAAAAAATCACATTGTACAACCTAAATACATACAAGTTTTGTCAATCATACATCAATAAAGCTGGGTGGAATGAAATAATATATGTCTACATTATTTGATTATTGTAAAAATTACACACATGCTTTTTCATCATCATCACTTTTCTCCATTCTTGGTGATTTCCTCTGACCTCTCTAGTTCAGAGTGTTCAGCTAAATATAACACTTGCTAGTTCAAAAGGAGTTTATGAGCCACTGTTCTAGGCACTATGAAAATAAAGACAAACGAAGTGGTCTTTGCCTTCAAGGTAATCAGAGGGCTATAACGCTCTAGACTAAAAGCCATAATAGAGGCTCCTGCAGAGAATACTCTAGGAATACAGTTGTAAAATTTCCAATTCAGATGGAGTGGAAGAGGCGACAATGGGGCTGAGTATTAGAGGATGCATAAGCATTATCCAAACAGAAGAAGGTAGGAGGACATTCTAGGTAGAGATAAAACATGCAAAGACATGAAGTTGAGTCAGAACAAAGATATTTTGAATTCAAAAAGTCACTGTTTCATCAAAGGACATAAACAGAGTGAAAGGTAATCCACAGAATGGAAGAAAATATTTACAAATCTTATATCTGATAAGGGGTTAATATCCAGAATGTATAAAGAACTCTTACAATTCAACAACAAAAAATAAACAACTCTATTACAAATAGGCAGAGGACTTGAATAGACATTTCTCTAAAGAAGATATACAAAGAGCCAATAAGCACATGAAAGGATGTCCACCATCACTAATCATTAAGGAAAAGTAATTTAAACCACAATGAGAAACCACATCACATACATTAGAATAGCTACCATCAAAGAAAAAGAGAGAGAAAGAAAGAAAAGAAAAGAAGCATTGGTGAGGATGTAAAGAAATGAAAACCCTTGCGCATTGTTGGTAAGAAGTGAGCAGCTGCTGGGGAAAGCAGTATAAAGGTTCCCTTCAAAATTATATAAATTATCATACAACCCAGCAATTCCACTTCTGGGTATATACTCTAAAGAATTCAAATAAAGGCTTCAAAAGATGCTTATGCACTCATGTTCATAGCAGCACTATTCAAAATAGCATAAAAGTAGAAGCAACTCAAGTGTCCATCAACAGGTGAATAAATAAATATTATATAAACACACAATGGAATATAATTCAGCCTTAAAAAGGATGGAAAATCTACATTTCCCACACTACAACATGGATGAATTTTGAGGATATTATGCTAAGTGAAATAAGCCAGTCATAAAAATGACAAACATTGTATGATTTCACTTACATGAAGTATCCAGAGTAGTCAAATTCATAGAGGTAGACGATGGAACGGTGGTTATCATGGGCTGGAGAAAAAGAGAATGAGGAGTGATTATTTAATGGATACAGACTCAGTTTTTCAAGATGAAAAGAGTTCTAGAACTGTTTGCACCAAAGTGAATGCGCTTAACACTTGTGTTCTGTACACTTAAAAATTATTAAAATTGTAAATTTTATGGGATGTGTATTATACCACAATTTTTTGCAAAAGATATTTTGGGAAAGTTAAAGGAGTTTGTAAGGACTGGGTATTATTGCTAACTTTTTTAGGTGGGACAATTGTTTATATAGGACAATATTTTTTATTCTTAGGAAATGCATACTAAAAAATTTAAGGGAGAAGTGCAACCTATTTTGAAATTCATGGATGGAAAGATAGATGTATAAATAAAAAGTTATATAAAACCAACCTGATAAAATGATAACCCGTGGATTCAGGCAGATGTACAGTGTTCATTGTACTATTCTTTCAATATTTTCTCAATATTTGAAAATTTGTATAATAAAATTTGGGGGGAAAAAAACTTCTTAATTGATTTATGAAGGTGGAAATAATGACCAAGTCATCAAACATGCAGAAAACACTTAGATGTTTCAGTAGGAGTTAACTCTGGGTATGACTGCCCCAAAAAAGTCAACAAAACAAAAAATAATCACAAGCTCTATTAACAGAAATATAGTACTCATAGTGTGACTCTGGGCAAGTATTTATCCTCTACAAGTCTCAGTTTCATCATGTACAAAATAGGAAAAGAATTAAATGATACACTGAGTGTTAAGAGCTTGAAACATAAATGAATATTCAACAAGTCTCCATAAGTAGCTGTTAGGATTGCAAGAATAAGGAAAATGCGACAGTCCTAATGGACTTCTGTGCTGGTGGCGCTATGCTCTGCGCCCGGTGTGGTCAAAGCATATTCCTCTGGTTTCTTGGGTGATATTGTCATGTCATATAATGAGCTGCTGAAGGATAACAGGGTTTCACCTAGAGTGGGAAAGACTGAGGTAAGGAAAGCATTATGACTGTCTTCTGAGAGCTAAAGGATTAAGCCCTAGGAGCAAAGGGAGAAAGTTCATTAAAACAAAGCTCATGTTAAATAAGGTTTGAAGACAAAACTGACTGTGTCAGGAAGTTGTTAGCTCCCTGACTCTGATGATGGGTAAGTTGCAATCAGAGGCTGGACAACCACTTGATGAAAACATTGTCATGAAAACGAGATTGGGCCAAATAATCTTCATGGTCCGTTCCAATTCAGGGAGTCTAAGATGCTCTTAAAATATAGCACCTGCAACTGAATGATGCCTTAGAGGTGAGATAGTGAGACAAATACCCTCCTTACTAAAGTTATTGTTACTTAAATCTTGAAGATCTCTATGTTATGTGAAGAAGAGAGAAAACTCAAAATTAACTATATTTGTTGTATCTGTCTGTTGTTAATATTATGTCACCTATGCCAAATGTTCGATCTACTCATCTTCACTCTTGTATTCATTCACTCATCTTTTCAGTATTTCATATTTATTTACAAGATATGTCTCCCCCCTCCCCCAGGTATTAAGGATACAAAAATGAACAGACATAAGAACAAGAAATATATGCAATGTAAGGGCCCAAAGGTGGAATTAAGAGACATGGGCAGAGCAGATAAGGACACAGATTCACTCTGGCTATGGATGGTGGGAAGTCTTCCTTGAAATATTTGAGCTGCATCTTGGAAGACGAATGAGGTTTTCCAGATGTAAAATGAGTAGAAAATCATTCAGGCAAATGGCAGAGCTTATTAGAAGTCAAAATAGAAAAGAATACCATGTTTTGGAGGGAAACGTAACCAGGTAAGACCTGGTAAGGTCTCAAGGATATATAAAAGGCCAAGAACATTAGGAATATGTATCGCAATTCTAAAAAGAAAGAGACTTAAACACCCAGCTTTCTCTTTCTTCTCTTCTCATTTTTCGAGATCCCCTCATAAAACCCAGTATCTTTTCATTCTTTAAACTGGTGACCTCATATTTTCACAATGTAAGTTTTAAGAATTTTCTTGCCTCCCAGCTATCCTTATATTTTAAGAGAATTTGAAGCTGTAGAAATCTGGAATTAGTCTCTTCCTGGTAGTACATTTCAGATTATTAATTCCTCAGAATACACCTTACCTCCTCCTTACTTCTTTTGTTTGGATTGTCTTGGATTTCCCATCAGAACCCTCTCTGCAAGCTTGTCATGTGTGGAACACTCTTAGATTTCCTTAGTGTGGCCTCCAATTAATCGAAATTCCTTTTCCCTCCATTGCTTTAGCTAACAAGCAGTGCTGATGATGGGAAAGATGAAAGTGAAAGCTGAAGAGGCTCATGAAGCCTTAACTTGACCTATAAAAGAATTCCAGCATGATCCCTGAGAAAACCTGTATGCAGGTCAAGAAGCAACAGTTAGAACCAGACATGGAACAATGGACTGGTTCAAAATCAGGAAAGGACTATGTCAAGACTGCATATTGTCACCCTGCTTATTTAACTTACATGAAGAGTACATCAAGCAAAATGCCAGGCTGGATGAAGCACAAGCTGGAATCAAGATTGCCAGGCAAAATATCAATAACTTCAGATATGCAGATGACACCACCCTTAAGGCAGAAAGCGAATAGGAACTAAAGAGCCTCTTGATGAAGGTGAAAGAGGAGAATGAAAAAACTGGTTTAAAACTCAACATTCAGAAAACTAAGATCATGGCATGCAGTCCCATCACTTCATGGCAAATAGATGGGGAAACAGTGGAAACAGTGTCAGACTTTATTTTGGGGGGCTCCAAAATCACTGCACATGGTGACTGCAGCCATGAAATTAAAAGATGCTTCCTCCTTGGAAGAAAAGCTATGACCAATCTAGACAGCATGTTAAAAAACAGAGATATTACTTTGCTATTGATGCTTTTGAACTGTGGTGTTGGAGAAGACTCTTGAGAGTCCCTTGGACTGCAGGGAAATTCAACCAGTCCATCATAAAGGAGATCAGTCCTGAGTGTTCATTGGAGGGACTGATGTTGAAGCTGAAACTCCAATACTTTGGCCACCTGATGCGAACAGCTGACTCATGGAAAAGACCCTGATACTGGGAAAGATTGAAGGCAGGAGGAGAAGGGGACGACAGAGGATGAGATGGTTGGATGGCATGACCGACTTGATGGACATGCGTTTGGGTAAACTCCAGGAGTTGGTAATGGACAGGGAGGCCTGGCATGCTGTAGTCCATGGGACCCCAAAAAGTCAGACATGATTGAGCAACTGAGCAACAATCATGATCCCAATATGGGTTCAGTCAGTTCAGTCGCTCAGTCTGACTCTTTGTGACCCCATGGACTGCAGCACGCCAGGCTTCCCTGTCCTTCACCATCTCCCAGAGCTTGCTCAAACTCATGTCCATAGAGTCAGTGATGCCATCCAACCATTTCATCCTCTGTCATCCCCTTCTCCTCCTGCCTTCAATCTTTCCCAGCATCAGGGTCTTTTCCAATGAGTCAGCTCTTCGCATCAGGTGGCCAAAGTATTGGAGTTTCAGCTTCAACATCAGTCCCTCCAATGAACACTCAGGACTGATCTCCTTTAGGATGGACTGGCTGGATCTCCCTGCAGTCCAAGGGACTCTCAAGAGTCTTCTCCAACACCACAGTTCAAAAGCATCAGTTCTTCGGCACTCAGCTTTCTTTATAGTCCAATTTTCACATCCATACGTGACTACTGGAAAAACCATAGCTTTGACTATATGGACCTTTTGTTGGCAAAGTAATGTCTCTGCTTTTTAATATGCTGCCTAGGTTGGTTATAACTTTTCTTCCAAGGAGGAAGCATCTTTAATTTCATGGCTGCAATCACCATCTGCAGTGATTTTGGAGCCCCCAAAAATAAAGTCTGACACTGTTTCCACTGTTTCCCCATCTATTTCCCATGAAGTGATGGGACCAGATGCCATGATCTTAGTTTTCTGAATGTTGAGTTTTAAGCCAACTTTTCACTCTCCTCTTTCACTGTCATCAGGAGGGTCTCTAGTTCTTCTTTGCTTTCTGCCATAAGGGTGGTATCATCTGCATATCTGAGGTTATTGATATTTCTCCTGGAAGTGTTGATTCCAGCTTGTGCTTCCTTCAGCCAAGTGTTTCTCATGATGTAGTCTGCATATAAGTTAAATAAGCAGGGTTAAATAAGCATATGTTAAATATACAGCCTTGATGTACTCCTTTCCCTATTTGGAACCAGTCTGTTGTTCCATGTCCAGTTCTAACTGTTGCTTCCTGACATGCATACAGATTTCTCAAGAGGCACGTCAGGTGGTCTGGTATTTCCGTCTCTTTCAGAGTTGCCACAGTGTGTGGTGATCCACACAGTCAAAGGCTTTGGAATAGTCAATAAAGCAGAAGTAGATGTTTTTCTGGAATGCTCTTGCTTTCTCAATGATCCAACGGATGTTGGCAATTTGATCTCTGGTTCCTCTGCCTTTTCTAAATCCAGCTTGAACATCTGAAAGTTCATGGTTCACGTACTGTTGAAGCCTAACTTGGAGAATTTTGAGCATTACTTTAGTAGCGTGTGAGATAAGTGCAATTGTTTGGTAGTTTGAGCATTCTTTGGCATCGCCTTTCTTTGGGATTGGAATGAAAACTGACCTTTTCCATTCCTGTGGCCACTGCTAAGTTGTCCAAATTTGCTGGCATATTGGGTGCAGCACTTTCACAGCATCATCTTTTAGGATTTGAAATAGCTCAATTGGAATTCCATCACCTCCACTAGCTTTGCTCATAGTGATGTTTTCTAAGGCCGACTTGACTTTGTATTCCAGGATGTCTGGCTCTAGGTGAGTGATCACACCATCTTGATTATCTGGGTTGTGATGATCTTTTTTGTACAGTTCTTCTGTGTATTCTTGCCACATATTCTTCTTAATATCTTCTGCTTCTGTTAGGTCCATACCATTCCTGTCCTTTATTGAGCCCATCTCTGCATGAAGTGTTCCCTTGGTATCTTTAATTTTCTTGAAGAGATCTCTAGTCCTTCTCATTCTATTGTTTTCCTCTATTTCTTTGCACTGATCACTTAGGAAGGCTTTCTTCTCTCTCCTTGCTACTCTTTGGAACTCTGCATTCCAATGGGTTATTCAGTTTTAATCCTGTTTTCATCTCTGTGGTGTTGGAGAAGACTCTTGAGAGTCCCTTGGACTGCAAGGAGATCCAACCAGTCCATTCTGAAGGAGATCAGCCCTGGGATTTCTTTGGAAGGAATGATACTAAAGCTGAAACTCCAGTACTTTGGCCACCTCATGCCAAGAGTTGACTCATTGGAAAAGACTCTGATGCTGGGAGGGATTGGGGACAGGGGGCAGGAGGAGAAGGGGACGACACAGGATGAGATGGCTGGATGGCATCACTGACTCGATGGACGTGAGTCTGAGTGAACTCCGGGAGTTGGTGATGGACAGGGAGGCCTGGCGTGCTATGATTCATGGGGTCGCAAAGAGTCAGACACGACCGAGCGACTGAACTGAACTGAGTTTCAATAAAGAACTGCTGAGAGAAAGAACTGTAATTCCCCCATTACTACTATTTAATGATTTCAGCAAAAATTGATACTCCCTTTGGTCAAGGGGTTGAGAGTGACTGTCTGCAAAGAAACTATGGCGTGCCTGCTCGCTGTCTGCGCCCACACCTCCGCTGCTGCCGAGGGCCCGGCTTCGCTCCTCCTGCTGCTCCGCCTTCTTGCCTGTGAGCTGCCTGGCGGCCGCCCAGGCAAACGTGGCCGACAGGAAACTGTACATCCAGGGCGTCCCGCGTGGAGCCAGCGAGAACGAACTGAAGAAGGCATATAGAAAGTTAGACAAAGAATACCATCCTGGTAAGAGTCCAAATGCTGGTGACAAATTCAAAGAAATAAGTTTTTCATATGCTGCTGCTGCTAAGTCGCTTCAGTCGTGTCCGACTCTGTGCAACCCCATAGACGGCAGCCCACCAGGCTCCCCCGTCCCTGGGATTCTCCAGGCAAGAACACTGGAGTGGGTCGCCATTGCCTTCTCCAGTGCGTGAACATGAAGTGAAAGTGAAGTCGCTCAGTCATGTCCGACTCTTCGCGACCCCATGGATGGCAGCCCACCAGGCTCCTCCGTCCATGGGATTTTCCAGGCAAGAGTACTGGAGTGGGGTGCCATCGACTTCTCCGGTTTTTCATATGAAGTACTATCAAATCCTGAGAAGCGGGCACTATATGACGGATATGGAGAACAAGGTCTTCGGGAGGGTGGAAGTGGTGGCATGGGTATTTTCTCTCTCATTTTTGGTGGAGGCTTATTTGGCTTCATGGTCAATCAGAGCAGAAGTCGAAATGGCAGAAGAAGAGGAGGGGACATGATGCATCCGCTCAAAGTATTTTTAGAAGACCTGTGTAATGGCAAGACAACCGGACTACACCTCAGCAAGAACGCACTCTGCGGCGCGCAGTGGCCAAGGTGAGAGTGTGGAGCTAGCTATTCAGAAGGGTAGTGCTGGTCGGGGTCAAGGTGTACACATCATGATCAAACAGCTGGCTCCAGGAATGGTACAGCAGATGCAGTCTGTGTGTTTGGACTGTAATGGAGAAGGAGAGGTAATTAATGAAAAGGACCGTTGTAAAAAAATGTGAAGGGAAGAAGGTGATTAAAGAAGTCAAGATTCTTGAAGTCCACATAGACAAAGGCCTAAAACATGGACAGAGAATTTACATTTACTGGGGAAGCAGAGCAGACCCCAGGAGTGGACCCAGGAGATGTTGTTCTTTTGCTACAAAAGAAAGAACATGAGGTGTTCCAGAGAGATGGGAATGATTTCCACATGACATATAAGATAGGACTTGTTAAAGCTCTGTGTGGATTTCAGTTCACATTTAAGCACCTTGATGGACATCAGATTGTGGTAAAATAACCCCCTGGCAAAGTAATCAAACCAGGATGTGTTCTTATAGTTCAAGGTGAAGGAATGCCACAATATCATAATCCCTTTGAAAAAGGTGATCTTTACATAAAGTTTGATGTACAGTTTCCTGAAAACAACTGGATCGACCTAGACAAGCTTTCTGAATTAGAAGATCTTCTATCACCTAGACCAGAAGTTCTAAGTATTATTGGAGACGCAGAGAAGGTAGAGCTTCAAGAATTTGATAGCACTCAGGACTCAGGAGGTGGTCAGAGGCCTGACGCCTATAATGATAGCTCTGATGAAGAAAGCAGTAGCCATCACGGACCAGGAGTGCAATGTGCCCATCAATAAACTCTGCAAACAAATTGCACGGGTGGATTTTCTTTCCACATTGGCCTGGTTTGTTTTCTGCAATCCAGCTGGAGCATCTGGTCAACCCAGGTGAACTGATGGACATCTGTTGGTCTATGTGTAACTTTTTAAACTGGTATAGTATCTACAGAGTATATAATTTAAACTAACCACAAAGCTTTACATCTTCATCTCGACTGTTCTCTAGCAGAATAAAACACTTGAAACAAGACTCCCTTTCACACATGGGTTATAAATTTCAGTCCTGATATCTGTGCTTGATTTTTATCAGTTTTGTGTAGATTTTGTGTTTCATATTTTAAATTCAAATCCCACTTTGTAAAGTTTCTATATAGTTTGTCCTGAAGCTTTGTGTTTGGCTGCATCTACATAAGCTGCTACAAATAGAATAATTTCATAGGCTGTATCTATCATTTAGATGCATGGGAAAATGGACTTTGCACACAATGGGTTTGGAGCTGACTGGGAACAATGGAAAAAATATCATTAGCTGAGCTGTGGTTGTAAAGTTTTGGGTAGGGGTGTGTTTCTTTTTCTTTCTTATTTGTACCATCTTGTGAAAGGTTTCTGGAACTGAATAATAAAAAGCAGTTGGTGTTTATTAAAAAAAGAAAAAAATATGGCATGCTTGGAGTCCCTTAGCTTGTGAAATTACCAAGACTGATTATTTCAGCATGGTTGTCTCCAAGCCAGCTTCAACACAAGAAGAAAGGACTGGTAAGATGCCTTCCCCTGAACAGTTTAATTTGTTTGACACATCTTATTGGTAAAAGCTCAGGTGAAGGGATACTGAAGCCGAACGAGGGCTGGGATCTCTAAATATGTTGAAAATGTTATCTGTTCTTTCTCAAATATGTCTCTCCCCTTCAGGTATTTGCTCTGTGATAGCCTTTTCCCTTGGCAGCCGTTGAGTCTCTGTGCCTCATATTTCAAAACTGATAAGGAAAGGCGAGACCCTCCTGTGTTGCGGGGCACCTGGGGAAGAGAGGCCATATGTAACTTGGGCTGTGTAGCCTCACAGCCAGTGCTCGCCCACCTCCCCCTTGTTGTGCAGGCCTCACTTGGCTAGACAGCAGAAGGTAACAGAGAAGGAGAAAATAAATGGGCTTTCTCTGAAGGACTCACACATGCAGTCTCTACTGATCTCCTTATCTGCACACTTGGCAAATTCTTTACAACATCTGATCAAGGAAGGGCTTTTTTTGATGTTTCTACGTGTTCTAGATTTACTGCCCTGCTGCTGGGATATGGTGAGATGCCCTTATCAGGAGCCTCTTCAGAGCCTTTTCCAGATGGCTTGCAAGGTCTGTGTATTTTTAAATAAACATCAAACTAGTCCTGGAATGTGGCTTCTCTGGGGCTAAAGCAACATTTGCATGAAGCAGGAGAGGAGATGCCAGACCCTAATCCAACTGTGTCCCTTCTCTCTCCCCTTCCTGTCTCACCCTAGACTTCCCATCAAGTTAATTCTGCTGTCAGAACCACTCCGTTAGTCCCTAGGATCAGGACTGAGCTACAGGAGGGGAAGCTCCTCATGGCCTCCAGGCTTCTGCCTTTCTAGCTGCCTTGAGCCTGACTCTGTTGGCCAGTGCTGGGATGCTCACAGGTGGAAGGAGTTGGAGATTTCTGATCTGCTTATTACTCAAAGGCTTCAGAGCTCTGATCTATATGTCTACCATGATCAAGATCTCCAATAGAGTGGAGGAGGGGGCAGGAGAGGTGTAGGGGGAGGCAGATTCACGTGAAAGCAGACACTGGACAAAAAAGCTGAAAACCCCCACTTATCCATCCCTGTATCACAACTCCCAGTACCTAGGAAGTCACAGCATTCACATACCCATCATAATGGGTTCTCAATGAGAATCTCTTCCCAAATTCATGTTAATAGCCCCCTTCCCATTGTCCTCAGGCTTGCAGTAATATGCCAAACCTGAACCCTTCAACATCAAGGTCAATTACGTTCAAAGTGCCTACATATTTCCAAACTTGGAGAAGACACCCCCGCAAGTGGAAGATTCCTGAAGCAAAACCTCCCATAATGGACAAGCCCTCAGACCATAGGGGTTTTCATAGAATCCAGGAGTCAACCAATATGTGACTTGGACTCTATTTGCAGGAATTCTTGATCTTTAAGGGTTATACCCACACATATATATGCACACACACACACACTCCCTAGTTAAACCTGGTCATCTTGAATATTGGGGTAGTCTGCTTGATTTCTCTTCTTCTACAGGGAAAAAGCAGTGTTTCAGACTCTATAAACAACAACTGGTGGTCTGAGAGCTAAGGCAGGGTTAAGAGTGGGATGCGGTGGAAGACAGGCTGACATCCTAAATGCATTGCATCCAGATATGTGGACTTATATATAAATTCTAGAGGGTCAGAGGCAGAAAAAGGAAATGATATGTTGCTTTCCAGATATGTGATCTTGGGTACACTACTTATTTTCTCTGAGCCTTGGGCTCTTCATATGTGAGAACAATGATCATACTAACCTCCCAGAGACGAGATGAGACATAAAGGCTAATAGCCAAGTGTTATATAAATGTCAATAACAACAACAATGATAACAAAAATAATAACAGCTGCCACCAAGAAGGGAAGTAGGGAAAAGCATTGCGAAAGAAGTGGCGTTCCCTGGATAGCAGAGCTGGAGAAGCTGCCTTAGCCCAGGTAAATATGCACTTCCTTCTCTGGAGATAAGAGGGCTGCTCCTTCTCACCTTCCACGTTGTTTCTCTACTCTAATGCTCCTTTCTCTTCTCACAAATTACACAGACTCAGCTCAGCAAATGTTTGTTCCCCACAATGGCTACCAATCTGGCCACTTCCTCACCAAACTTGGGGATTTGTGTGGATCATAGTATCAGTGACTAATGCAGCCCTAGAGGTCAAGTAGATGGACACAGTTTGAAAGAGAGAAAGGATTCCTCCCATTTCTCACCAGCCTGCTCCATTGTCTTTCCCTGCTCAAGCTATCCTATCTGTACCAACAGAAATATAGTGCCTAGATTGAGGGATATAAATTTCTACTCTACTTAGACCTGGTCTAATCACACTTTATATTTTCTGTTCAATTCTAGACACTTTGTTTTGTAGAAAATATTAACTAAGGAAGAAAGAACAGGATGAGGAAAGATCTGGAAATCAGGTCTTAGGAGAAACAAATTAAGGAACTGGAAATGTATATTACTCGAGGGGTATACATGACAGCTCCCTTCCAATATTTGGAGACATGCCTGTGGAAAAGCAATTAAGAGCTGTGGGTTGCCTCCAGAAGGGAGCAAAGGAGTAAGCTCAATGCATGCAAGTCCTAAGGAGACAAACTCCTATTCCATATAAAGGAGTATTTTCTAGTATATAAAGCAGTTCAGAATCAGGGGAATCTCCCTTATAAATTGTGATCTTCCCATTGCAAGTGGTGCCAACTCCAGAATATGGCAGTGAAGATTGAATGAGGGTATAAAGGATAAAGTCTTTACATTCCTTCCATATCCAAGCTTTTTGTTGCCCTTTTGCCCACTTTTATTTGTCCCACTTTCATTCTCTTTCTCAGATGGGCATCAGTGAGTTTGAAATAAGCAAGGAATTCCCAGCAGTTCTCAGCTTCAGCAGTGATATATCTTGGAAAACTTACACACCTAAGGAGAAACAAAAGACTCTTGGATTATGTTCAAGAAGTGTGTGGGGAAAGAGAGAAGGGAACAGATTCCATCTCTCTCTATGAGCTAAGAAGCAGCTAGATGGCCATCAAAATATCCCAAGGCAATGTTGATTTGAAAGCTGGGTTAGTAGTTAAAGGTATCTCATTATTGGGAAGGTGTTTCTCTCTACATCTGCCAGTTCAGTTCAGTGGCTCAGTCATGTCTGACTCTGCAAC
Source organism: Capra hircus (assembly GCF_001704415.2). NCBI lineage: Eukaryota > Metazoa > Chordata > Mammalia > Artiodactyla > Bovidae > Capra > Capra hircus. The sequence goes on along the minus strand of NC_030826.1, from coordinate 37,604,717 downwards.
CCTATGGACGGCAGCACTCCAGGCCTCCCTGTACATCGCCAACTCCCGGAGCTTACTCAAACTCATGTCCATAGAGTCAGTGATGCCATCCAACCATCTCATCCTCTGTCGTCCCCTTCTTCTCCTGCCCTCAATCTTTCCCAGCATCAGGGTCTTTCCAAATGAGTCAGTTCTTCGCATCAGGTGGCCAAAGTATTGGAGTTTCAGCTTCAGCATCAGTCCTTTCAATGAATATTCAGGAGTGATTTCCTTTAGGATGGACTGGTTGGATCTCCCTGCAGACCCAGGGACTCTCAAGAGTCTTCTCCAACACTGCAGTTCAAAAGCATCAATTCTTCGGCTCTCAGCTTTCTTTAAAGTCCAACTCTCACATCCATACATGACTAGATGGATGACATGACATCCATACATCCATGGCTTTGACTAGATGGACCTTTGTTGGCAAAGTAGTGTCTCTGTTTTTAATATGCTGTCTAGGTGGGTTATAACTTTTCTTCCAAGGAGGAAGCATCTTTTAATTTCATGGCTGCAATCACCATCTGCAGAGATTTTGGAGCCCCAAAAAAATAAAGTCTGTCACTGTTTCCACATCTATTTGCCATGAAGTGATGGGACCAGATGCCATGATCTTCGTTTTCTGAATGTTGAGTTTTAAGCCAACTTTTTCACTCTCCTCTTTCACTTTTATCAAGAGGCTCTTTAGTTCTTCTTCACTTTCTGCCATGAGGGTGGTGTCATCTGCATATCTGAGGTTATTGATATTTCTCCCAGCAAACTTGATTCTAGCTTGTGCTTCCCCCACCCCAGTTTCTCATGATGTACTCTGCATAGAAGTTAAATAAGCAGGGTGACAATATTCAGCCTTGATGTACTCCTTTCCCTATTTGGAACCAGTCTGTTGTTCCATGTCCAGTTCTAACTGTTGCTTCCTGACATGCATACAGATTTCTCAAGAGGCACGTCAGGTGGTCTGGTATTCCCATCTCTTTCAGAATTGCCACAGTGTGTGGTGATCCACACAGTCAAAGGCTTTGGAATAGTCAATAAAGCAGAAGTAGATGTTTTTCTGGAATGCTCTTGCTTTTTCGATGATCCAATGGATGTTGGCAATTTGATCTCTGGTTCCTCTGCCTTTTCTAAATCCACCTTGAACATCTGGAAGTTCATGGTTCACAGACTGTTGAAGCCTAACTTGGAGAATTTTGAGCATTACTTTGCTAGTGTGTGAGATGAGTACAATTGTTTGGTAGTTTGAGCATTCTTTGGTATTGCCTTTCTTTGGTATTGGAATGAAAGCTGACCTTTTCCAGTCCTGTGGCCACTGCTGAGTTGTCCAAATTTGCTGGCATATTGAGTGCAGCACTTTCACAGCATCATCTTCTGGATTTGAAATAGCTCAGCTGGAACGCCATCACCTCCATTAGCTTTGTTCTTAGTGATGTTTCCTAAGGCCGACTTGACTTCGTATTCCAGGATGTCTGGGTGAGTGATCATTCCATCATGATTATCTGGGTCATGATGATCTTTTCTGTATAGTTCTTCTGTGTATTCTTGCCACCTTTTCTTAATGTCTTCTGCTTCTGTTAGGTACATACCATTTCTGTCCTTTATTGAGCCCGTCTTTGCATGAAATGTTCCCTTGGTATCTCTAATTTTCTTGAAGAGATCTCTAGTCTTTCCCATTCTGTTGTTTTCCTCTATTTCTTTGCACTGATCACTGAGGAAGGCTTTCTTATCTCTCCTTGCTATTCTTTGGAATTCTGCATTCAAATGGATATATCTTTCCTTTTCTCCTTTGCTTTTTACTTCTTTTCACAGCTATTTGTAAGGCCTCCTCAGACAGCCATTCTGCTTTTTTTCATTTCCTTTTCTTAGGGATGGTCTTGCTCCCTGTCCCCTGTACGATGCCACGAACCTCCATCCATAGTTCTTCAGGCACTCTGCCTATCAGATCTAATCCCTTGAATCTATTTCTCACTTCCACTGTATAATCGTAAGGGATTTGATTTAGATCATACTGGAATAGTCTAGTGGTTTTTCCTACTTTCTTCAATTTAAGTCTGAATTTGGCAACATCTGCCAGAGGTCTGAACAAAAACGCCTCTCCTCTTTGCCTTTACAATCCCTTAAACCTTAAAAACCCTTCATTAAGCTTGCAGAATTGTGTGTGTGTGTGTGTGTGTGTGTGTGTGTGTGTGTGTGTGTGTGTGTTGGGAGGAAAGGAAAGTCCTTTCTCTCCAGGTTCATCTACATAGAAAGATTACTATTCACACATATTAGGGACCCATTAGCTTTTCTCTCTCCTTTTCCAATCAAGAACTTTGGACCTCAAGAGAGAATGGACCTTATGATTCAGGAAACAGCTCTCACTTCCAGGCTGAAATGGAAACAGGCAGTAAGGGTGCTCAGTGAGACCCATTCTGACTCAAAGAAAACTATCTATGTCTGGAGCCCTGCCTCAGTTGAAAGGAGAGGATGGAAGAGGACTCCTGACCTCAGAGAAGAATCTGAGTTATGTCTCAGCAACTGAACAAACATTTACACTTGTCACCAAAAATAAAACTGAAAACTAAACTTGAGAGTTCTGGGGAGAGAGAAAAGAGAGAGAATCCTGTCCTTTCTTGTTTTCCAAGGGAGAAATCTGAGATTGGGAGCAGCTCAGCCCCTGGCCAATGCAGAAGATGTAAAAGCAATAAGTTTTTGTACTGATTAAATTAAATTCAAACCTAGGACCCTGTTTTTCAGAGAACTACATGTAAGAGGGCTGGAGGGAAAGAAAGAGTAAAGCAAAACATTTTTCCAGCTTCCACATCCCTTTGACTTGGAGACAGTATTCAAAGAGAGGAATTTTTAAAAACAAATTTTTTTCTCTAGTGAAACAGAGGGAGTTTTTCATAAAGGGAGGATTCTGGAAGACACTCTGATTATTTTTGGTAGATTTATTTAACACGGTTTTGATTTTTTTTTTTTAATAGGATGTTGAAGAACCCAAAGCAAGGACTGATATTGGGCACTAACTGGATGCTTTTTTTTCTTTTGTTTTGTGTCTGTCTCTCTGTTCTTCATCATTACATTCTAGGGATAAGCATAAGCTCTTTTCCTTTTTTCTACTCAAGGTAGGAAGACTCAGGTAAAGTCTACTGAACTCAGGTCCAAACACCCAAATGAAAACCAGGTGGGGAAAAGCAGCCTTCCAGATCTCTGGTACTCTGTGAAGGAGAAGTCCTGTTTGGGATTGTTTGCTTGTTTCACTTTCTCTTCATTTTTGCTTTCCCACTGAGTGCATAGCCACATGCCACCCAACGTGGAGAAATGACTCATAACTTGCCTCCTTTCTTTTCATTTCTATCCTGGGAATTCTGTAGAGATGGATTAGAGGGAAATGTTTTTAGCAAAAGGCCCTCTTCCTTTTCACCTCTATGCAGACAACTTTTCTTCAAAACTTCATTTTATACCACTTAACAGTCAAAACATAAATTCCAAAGAGTGAAGAGAAAGAGAACCTTCTCACGCAGGTCACATTACTTGTCTCTCCAGACTGCTTTCTCTGACTGTTGCAGCCAGAACTGTGTGCAGAACTGTGTACAAGGTCTGTTTGGTTGTAGTTTGGAGGCACAAGTAACAATGCTTGTTTATAGATAGGTCTGCGAATGTGTGAGAGAAGTTGGCATGTCTCTTTGGGAATGTGTCAAGGTGTGGATTTCAACAGGTTTTGAAATGTGTGGCAAGGTAAGCATGCAAACCCTTTCAAAGGTGTCTTTGCAATCCTCATCCAATGCACCCAAATCACTGAATTTGAATTGCTGAATACAGACCCCCTGCAGGATTAGGAACTTGCCTCACCCCACCCATCCTTCAGAGAAGGCGTGGCCTTCCTGCCTTCCTCTAACTCAGGGTAGTGTCCCTCCTGCCAGGCCCCAAAGATGGGGACTGAAAATTGAATTCCGAAAAACGGCGGAGTGAAGTGGAGAGACAGTGGAATAACTGGAAGTGGTGGAGGGTGGGAAGCTCGGGGCTGGAGAAGATCATGGGACAGCTCTTTCTGTCAACTGCCATCCTGTTTCTTCACACATGCCTCGGAGGCTTTTCTTCTGCACAGCTTGATGTCCAGCTTCTGCCTCTTCGGACTCCCCAGCCCCCAAAACATTAGCTTCCAGCAAAGGCTGTGTCTGAAACGGAGAATCAGAGAACTCTGGTTAAAATTGTCAGAACCATGCCTAGGACTCTTGAACCTTTGAGTTTTTTCAGGTTACTGCTGAGGAATTCCCTCCCCCAACTCCATTCTTCTTAGGGGGCCCTTGATCTAGAAATCTAACCCCAGAGAAGAACTCCAGGGGCTGGAGGTGATTTTTTATTTTCCATGACACTTTTGCTTCCTTTTTCTTGCTTTAAGTTAGGTGACCAGGATCCAAATGTGTAGGGCTACAGTGGGAGTAAGCAAGAAGATGTCATTAATTCCCAGCAATTTCCAACAACGGTAACTAACCACACCAGAATGGATAATCTTCCCAAGAGTTCTGAGAAACTTCCAGTAGATAACCATTATTGCCCTTGACTTCTGTTAAGCATCAAAAGTAATGCTCCCCTCAATATTCTCTTTCAGACCGAAACAAACCCAAGCACTCCCGTGTGTGATTTCACTTTATTGGGCCTAGAAGGGGAGGACATCCCAAACATTTTCAGAAGAGAAGACCTTGGTCAATTGGTATATAAAGGACACAGCACTCTGTGGAGTTGAGTGATGCAGAAGAGAAAGGAAGGCTTGTTCACAGCGGAAGCACCTGCCTAGATCTCCCTCCAGAAGGACAGTTTCTTTATTTTCTATCAACATTTCTACCAATCTAAACATCCAGCTGGGCCTTCAAACCCTTGACATTTCTAAAATTGAGTCTTTTCTTGAGTTTACACTTGCTACAGTAAAGGAAACTCAAACAAAACAAACAAACAAAAACTCTATGGGTGAGCCCTGGGAGCACGCTTGTTCTGAAGCTGCAAAGGGAACTCTGTCATTAGCCTGAGATAAATACCCCTAATGCATGAACGGAAGTCGAAGAAGAAAATGCCTCCTAAGTCCCTATCCATCTACCTTCCTACTTTCATTATTTTCGTATGAATCCATTGATCATGGTAACGCTCTTGGACTAATTTAAACGTCTGAAACGACATCATTTCAGAACACCATTCTGGGGAGTGATCGACTTCTAGACAAGAGGAATTTGCTTCAATATTCACTTGTCCAACAAATATTTGCTGAGCATCTACTAGGTTCCAGGCATTGTTGAAGGCACTAGAAATGCAGCAATGAGCAAAACAGAAATCTCAGCTTTCATGCATCTTACAGTCTAAAAAGTTAGGAAGTTAGAGGCTATTTTCATAAGTGGATGCTGATAACATACATGTCACTTCTTTATTGTCTTGGGGCTTTTAGTATCTCTGGAAAGAGAGTCCAAGCTATTACAAGTTTACCAAATTTTTCTACCATTAGATGTAGTTCAATAACACTAATAACATGGCCCTTTGCAGTTCTGGATCATGTCCCCAACCTGACAGTCCCATTTTAGCCAATCTCCATACACCCCTTCTCCAAAAAGACAATCATTTGCTGAGTCGTCTCTCCTCTGGGAGGCCCAGGCACTGGTCCAGCAAGAGTGGAGAGACCAGGGCATGACCCCACGACCGGGACCCTTCCCCCGCCCTCTGGCCTCCCTTGGACAGGCAGCTCCTCTGGGGCTGGGGGGTGGGGGGCTGCAAGCCATTCAGGGCTGAACTCTCCATGAACCAGGAAGGGAACAGGGTGGGGGCTGCCGAGTAGAGCCAGCAGGAGCTGGCTGGGGAGGCCAGGCTTCTGGGCAAACCTCTCTGGCTGAGTAAATACTGAGCTGCCTCATCTCCAAGGTGGGGGTTGAAATGGAGCTGTCAGGCCAGAGTAAACTGAAGGGAACTTTGGGGCCTCTGAGGAACAGAAGGCACATGTTTTGTGGGGCTCCCTCCCTCCTACGTTCTCCGTCCAGGCAGAAAGAGCTATAGGGCTCAGAATTGTCTAGACCCAGGCCAGTGATCTTGAGAGCTGGAGGAAACTGACTGGAGTGGGTGAGGGAGAAACAGTAATTTTAATTAGCTCTAACTAAGCCCGTAGGCTATATACAACATGATGCTCTCCCCACCCCTCCTTACCACCCCCTACCCTGACCAAGTTTAACATTCTTTCTCACTTCTGTCTTCTGTTATTAGAAGGAAAGACGAGTAAAGCTGTAGTGAGATAATGCAACTTATATTAAAGACTGGGAAAGCAGGCACAGAGAGGTTAAGTGACTGATTCAAGGACGCCCTTGGTAGAGGAAGCTCTGGTCTCCTGACTTCCTAAAAAAAGTCTTTCTTCTTTGTAGCACCTGATCTACTTATTTCCCAATGAAGAGAATGACAGTGGCTGAGAGGTCCTACTTTGAATGGAAGTCAACAGCTGCTTGAGCCATTCTGTTCTCCCAGGAATGGACATTAAATATTTTGCATCTCCAACTCCTGTTCTATAAAACCGCAAAAGATGAAGCATCTGGAATATTGCGGTTGAGTCACGTGAAGGAGGCCATGCAAGGAAGCTCACAGAGCTAGGGCCGAACCATCACAAAATATAAACTGGTACAATTGCAGGGGGTGCCAAAGGCGCGGACAACAGTGAGAATGTGCTCCCAGAATTATGCAGTGAGACTGTCTGGCCCAAAGTGTGTCTCATTCCGATGTTGCGCTTGCTATGAACTAGTATTCTGTGGGGCTACCCTGAACATCTTCATTCATAACTGTTTTACGTCCCAGCAGCAAATTCCATGGTTATGGTGCCACATGAGTCTGCAGGTACGGTGCTGGAGGCTGAAGGTTAGAGAATGTCTGCTTCTAGCATACCGAGGCCAAGCACACCTCAAAAAAAAATGTCTTCTATGAATACCTAAAACAGAAAACCTCTACTGTACACTGCCAGGCAGGGTTCTAAGCATGTCTCTTGTATCTCACTTATTCAACTTCCCTCATTTTACATCTGAAGAAACAGAAGTACAGGGAAACTATTAATGGGCATAAATTCACTCACCCAGTTGATAAGAGAACCACACTGAAACTAAGGGGAACCACACTGAAAACTAAGCTACACAGAGCCCTTGCCCTCCACTGCTCTAAATTAGGAACTCAACGTGTCCGCCTTCAGGACTTCTGACCCACCCTCCCAGCAGAGAAGGGAGAGACAGTGCTGGAGGCTCTGACAACTCTCCTCTTCTGCAGGTGAGTGGGCTGAGACCTGAAGGAAAGGGTCTTAGCCAGACCCACCTGAGTATTCTCAGCTGCTCAGAAGGGAATCCCCTCTACCTGTCCTTAGCTCCAGAACCTGTCTATAGTCTCATCCACCATTCAGGGATCAGACAAGACACAAGTGTGAGAAGTGAAAATGTGTGTGTACCCCGAAGGGTCAAGATGTACCCTGGAATTAATTAAGGACATGTTCCCCTTAATAATTATAGGTGTTATCATGCCTCACATTTATTTATTAGGGACTGCTCCCTAATATGTTATACATATAAACCTATTTATTAATATCAACCCTATGAAATAGATGCCCATCTTGGAGGAAATTAAACTGGGCAAACTGCCCAAGGCCACAAGGTTGTGAGAAGCTGGGCCCACCATGTAACCTCCACTCCACCCAACCCTCTGAAGGATTTGAACCCACGTATCTTGGCCTTCCTCTCAGGTTCATCTGGATCTCTGCGCTCTTAGTCATCAGGAGATGCCCCTAGCCTCCCCACCTCCTCCACGCCCCATCCCACCAACTCCCCTCCAGCAGCCCAGTGGTATTGGTGCAGGGAATATTCATAACAAAGACATCCACGTTAAAAGTGAGAACTTCAGGGCTTTTTAAATCTCTTTTTCTTGTCTCTCTCATCCAGATCAAAGGGCCTCACACTGGAAGAACAAACGCTGAAGAAAAAAAGCAAATGAAAGAGGAAAAGTTCACACTTAGGGCTGAGAAACAGATGGTGCAGAGGGTTGGGTGGAGTGGAGACTACATGGTGGGGGAGGGGCTGGGAGCTCCTCCTCAGAAACCTTGACAATCTTTCAACCTGAGAACTTCCCCCCAATGAAGAATGGGGGGAGGGGGGCATGTATCTTTATTACAAGAGTTTTATTTTCAAAACAGGAGACTTTTTGGAGATCTTGTAAATGGAGGTGTTGGAATGGAAGCCTTTAAATTGTGCAGAAAATGTGTTTTCAGGTTTCCTGGTAAATAGAATTCCCTTTGCCCCATCAATGGCTTTGAAAAATCCACCTATCTGAAAGGCATGGTGGAGACTATGAAGGAAGCAGCATGTCATCTATTCTGGAAAGTTTAACAATGTGTTTTTGCTTGTTTGATTGTTTGTTTGTACCAGCCACTCCTTTGTCATTTTAGATAGGGAAATATCTAAACCTTTTGTTTCTGCAATAAATAACTTCCGTGTAGACCAGTCTGAGGCCTCAGATAAGTAGGATTTGGGGAGAGTACAAAGCAGGAAAGGAGTTAGGATCAAAGAGGATGGGGGCGCTTGGATGTATTATGGATTCTTTTGAGCAAGCCTGTTAACAGAGAATTTTGCCCCTCATCCCTCCATGGGGGGGAAATCAAATGGTTCCTTCTGCTATGGCCAAAAACCCAATAGACCAACCTCCCCTAGGCTCTATGAACCCCAGTCTGAGGTCCAGGGTCATCATGCTTTGGGTCCTGCTCTAACAAAAGGTCCTTCCTCCTCCTTGATTTTCTACCCAGTGGCCCAAAGTTTGCAGGATCCAGAAATACCCCAACCAGAAGGCTCTATCAGCTGACATCGAATGGCTGCAAGCAAGGGGAGTTCTGTTTCCACATACACTGCTCTGTGCCCTGTCAAGGTGACCCCTTTGGGGAAACCGACCTTGGTGGCAATTTCAATTAAATGCAGAAAAACAAATAGATTTTTTTTTTTTAAGATAGAGGGCAAAGCATCAGCTTCTGGGAAATCTGGGCTTCCTCTTCCAAACCACTTGTTTTCTTCTCCAGCTGGACTGTGCAGTTATTGGTAACTTGGCCTCTCCTATAACAGCACTAGTTTCATTAGGAAGCAAATGCTCGGCGTTTCTTGCGCACACTGCTAATCTTTTTCGCTCCTTGTCTTCCTTTGAAAGGTCGAGAAATCAATAGATGGAGTGGATAAGACGCCCCCTTGGTCCTGCTGCTCGCTCCCAGCTGTCCTGGTCCAAGGCACTGGGGCTCCCGGGATCCCCGGAATCAATAAACCGGGCGGGAAAGCTGACGGTTTGCTACCGTCTTGGCGCTGCCCGACCCTGGCCCCCTTCCCTGCCCCCATCTCCGCCGACCAAAGGGGACCTGTGGTCAGTGGGACCCGCCGGGAGACAACTGCTCCCACCACGGGCGCGGTGTCGGCTTGTTTGGAAAGCCTGGGGGCGCTTCGAGGTAAAAAGGTCAGCGCGGGACTGGGGCTTACCTCCTCCGCCCACCCCAGGCCCTCCGGGCTCCAACCTGCCGCTGTCTCCCCCGCACCCCACCGACCCCTCGGCCCTTTCGCCGCGCCTCCCGCGCCGTCCAGCGCTGGAGACCCGGGCGGTCTCTCTCAGCCGGATGGACCGCACTTCCGAGGCAGCGGGTACGGCCGGAGTCTCCCAGCCGCGCCGGCTCCCGGGCGCCGATGTCCCGCTTGGGTGGAAAGGCGCCGGCCTGGGGGCGGGAGTGGAAGGGTTAACCTGTGTGCCAGTCTGAAGTTTGTCGGGCGACGCACCCTCTGACCTTCTCTAAGCAAGAATTGGCGGGAACGGGCCAGTACGCAGTCTTCCCAGCAAATATTTACTGAGGCCCACTCTATGCCAGGCCTCGCTCTGGATATGGGGGAAGGAAGTGGGGGAAGGGGTAGACGGCCCTTCCCTTCGCCTTTCCCCAACTTCCTCCTCTTTTCACACCCTTTTCTGTTCTCTCCAAACAGATCCACTATTCTCCTTTCCTGCCCTCCTCCTCTCAGGAAGGTCTCCGAACTGTTTCCTCCCTACCTCCTTTCCCCTCCAGGTCTTCCTGGAGGACTGACTCTGTCAGATTAAGAAACCTAGGACCCGGTTCTGCCTAGGCCCCACCCAGTAAGTCCTTCTCTTTACCCAACTGAGATCATAAAGCTCAGATGCTTCCAGCTCAACCAATTTGTATCTATTCTTTCCTCATCTCTCCCCCAGCCCTCTTGGAGAGAGCCCGCTTAACCCCTAGACAGGAGCAGAAGATGCTGGAGGAGGGGAAAACAGACTTTATTGAAATGAGGTAGCTGGAGGTACAGAGAGAACCCGGTTGCTTGGGGCTCAGGTTTCCAGAAAGAGTGGTGGCTCCACTGTCCCAAGGTTCAGAGGAATGCTTGATGCTGGTCGGAGCTCTCCCTGCACCTGGGCCTCCCTGGGCTGCACCAGGGGTGGGGGTGGAGATGAGGAAGAAGGTCCTGGCTTTTCCAGGAGGCAATAAATAGGGGAGGAACTAGTTGGGGCGAGCCTGCGCCTTCCTGGTAGAGGCTTGCTGGGGTCCAGCCTCAAACAACATTCCAGAAGTCTCTGAAGTACCAAGTTCCAAAACACTTTGGTAGCTTCGAGATAAAGTCGCCAGGGCTGGGGTGGGGGCAGGTCTCAGAAAACAACCTCTGGAGGCCGCTAGTGCAATACAAATGTGCCAGGAGGGGGTTAATAGGGTTTGATGGGGGTGGTGGGGGGAGTTTTTTGGTCTGTCACAAGGCAGCTGGTGCTATTGTAAGGTCTGTGGCAACTAGAGAGATTAAGCATTGGTCATACGCCAGCACCCAAATACCTCCCACACAGGAAACCTTCTCTCTGTCCTGGGCCTAGAAGGGGGAGTTAGGATAAGAGTGCATGAGAGGAGGGTCCTCGAAGCTCAAAGGCACTGGACTGAACAAATGGAAGTTGGAAGGGAAAAGAGAACCTGGGAGGTTGGGACTTGCTCCCATCCCACCCGAGGGCTGATCCCTAGATTAGAGGCAGAGGGAAGCCCTTCCCTCACATTAGACAGGTTGGGTCTCCCATGCCTCTGGTCTGGTAGGGTCCCCAGCCATCAGCACCCTGCCCAAACTGGAGGAAAGCAGTCCCCCATTCCTCCCAAAGGCAGCTCTGAACTGGCGCCCCAGCCTAAGTAGTCGAGCTGAGGCCGAGATTAGGGAGAACAGAGGAGAGGGCTGGACAGGACTCCTCGTTTCTCTGGTGCTGAGGAGTCCCGGGTGGGAGGTTTAGTTCAGGAGGTGACAGAGCTGGGCGAAGCTTCCGGGGAGGTGCACGTGGACTGGTCGGAGGTGTCTCCAGTCGCCTCCTTGGGACAGCCTGGAGGGGCTGGGGGCACCCGGCCTCCCTCCCGCTCCCGCTTCTTCTGCTTCATGCGCCGGTTCTGGAACCATATTTTGACCTGCGTCTCATTGAGCTCCAGGGTGGCAGCGATCTCCACCCTCCGGGCCCGGCTCAGGTACTTGTTGAAATGGAACTCCTTCTCCAGTTCGGTCAGCTGCCGAGTGGTGAAGTTGGTGCGAAGGCCACCTGGCGCACCCAGGCCCAGCTCGGACACCTTCGCTAGGGGCGGGGCGAGAGAAGGGCCACGTCAGTTCTCTCCTCTTTCTCCTTCCCCTCCCCGCCCCCCGCCCCGGCCAGCTCTGCACCCCCAGTCACCACTCGATCCAGCTTCGGCTCTCAAAGTTTCCGTGGATCACCAGGCACCCCTCTAGGCAACCTGGAGCAGCCCCCCACACCTCCACCCCCCGGCTCCCCCTCGTCGGAACACCAGGTCCTGGGCGTGCGCTGAGCACACACATCAGGAAGTGCGGCTGTGTGTGGAGACTTACCCTTAAGGGTAACTGCGCACTCACTCGGTGGGGAGACCCCACCTGACCTGAGAGTGAGCACAGCGCTCTTACCTGCCTCTACCCGGTGTGCAGGCAGGAGCCCAGCCCAGCACACCTCCGTGCAAAAGCAGCAGAGCTGCTCTGAGCCCCCAGAGAGGGGGTGGCCACGTCTGAGCCCTACCTGTCTTGGGTGGGTTCCTCTTAACCTTCATCCAGTCGAAGGTCTGGGCTGGAGGGGTGCTCGTTTCTGACGCGCAGGCCGATTCCTTGTCCTCGGAGAGGAGATCAGCACAGGCCGGTGCAAAGCTCCCTGTCTGCTCGTTCCCATAATGGGGCTGCGGTGGAGGGTAGGGCCCTGGGCCCACTCCAGCGGTTCCATAGCCATCGGAGGACAAGGCCCCTAGCTGGGCCCCATAACTTGAAGGATGAAAATAGCCTCCATCTCCTTCCAGCTGGCCCAGAGGGTAGTACTGAGAAGACCCGTAGCTGGCACTGCAGGCAGCTGGGGAGTACCCCGAGGTCGCAGAGCTGGGGAAGGGCACCCCTAATGCCGAGGGTGGCTGTTGGGCCAGATAGCCTGAGTTCTGCTGGAGTGCAGAGCTGGGCAGCCCCCCACCATAGCGGGTCTCGCCTGCATAGCTGTCAACAGCGGAAGCCGAGCTGGGGGGGAAGGAGGTATGGGCGCTGTGGGCGCTGTAGGCGCTGGGTCCCCGGTTACAGAGTGGGTACTCTAAGAAGGAGTTCATCCTATTATAGTCCATGCGTGGAGGCCGCAGGAGGGTCGGCCCGTTTAGGGAAGACACCCTCTTGCCCTACAACCTTTCGGCAGTATGTCACAGCGCAGAAGCTTACATCCATGGCCTAACCCAGCTTGCCTGGGCCAGCGCTCCCCCAGGAAGGGGGTAGGGAGTGGGGGTGGAAGGGTGCATGTGATCTCTCCCAGGCCAATGGGCGCAGCGGGCCACAGTTTGGCAGCCCCAGCGCCCATCCATCACCCCCCAAGCATTAGCATGACAAAGACACTTCAATCACCCGCAGCCCATCCATCTGAGGGCGACATGGAAGCGTCAAAAACATCTTTCTTCAAAGACTTTTGGAAAGAAGGGACCAGAGGGAGAGGGGGCAAAAGTTAGAGAAATATTCAAGACTTTCCTCCCCTCTCAGTCCCCAAGGCCTTCAATAGGCTCCTAGGTTATTAGATTTGGACAAATTCAACCCAGCTGCCCTTCATTCTTCCCACCACCACCCCCTTCACCTCACAAAGGAGCAACCCCCTCCCCAAGTCTGTAGACCAGGAGATGGGGAATCCAGCCTCCTTTGCCCAGAACTCCCACTCTGAGTTTCTTTCTCCTAATTTGGGGTGATGGGCTAGAACAGCCAAGTCAGGTATGTTGTCTTGGGCCAAATGGATGACTGTGAAGGGAAAGGATGCAAAACACCTAAGGGTGTGAGGCATGGCCTAGAATCTAGAGAAAGAATTCATTAAGTGAGGGGTGGGAAACTGGCATTTCAAGGAGCAAGACAAGATGACAGCACTGCGGAGAAGAGGATGAGAAATGCCCCATTCCCCTCTCCACCTCGCCACATAACCACTCTCTCCTCATTCACGCATCCATTTCTCTCCCTCAGCTTCTTTTTATATTCTCTCTGTCTCAATCCATCTCTCTGTTCCTCCATCTCTCTCCATATTTATATTCCTTCCCTACCTATCCATCAACTCATCTCTCCGGATGTATTTATCCTCTCTCTAGCCATCCATAGCTGTAGCTGGCTCGCTCACTCAGACTCAAATAACTCCCTGTGTCTCTCCAGAGAGCCACAATGAGCACAGAGCTAGGTGATGTTTACTTACAGGTGAAGACGAGGGAATTTTTATTCTTTTCCTGAAATGTTTTAAACTAGTGTAGTGCATTCTTCTGGTTCCTTCCTGCCCCACACCCCTCTCCCCCAAAATCCCAAGCCTCAAATCCATAAATTCAATAGCAGTTACATCTTAAAGATTACTCAAGTTTCCAATGAATTTTCTAGAATAGATCAAAGGACTTTGCTTAGAGAATGGGAGCTTCCGTGTGGCGGTCTTGAGGCTCAGGAGGGGAGTCTCACCCCTTTCTTCTGGGTGTGTCTGTTGGGTTATGGTTGGGGGCGGGGAGGAGAACAGGAAGTGCCTCCTTCACTCGGTTCAGACTGAGATGGAACTAGAGGGAAGCTCTTAGGTAGAGCCCATTGATTCCCCTCCTCCAGACTCTGGGGACAAGAGCTTGGCGCAATCTAACACCCACGCTCATTTGTAATCTGTCAGGGTGTCTGCCTGGCTGAGGCCTGGGGCCGGGGCTAGGGCAAGTCCAGGAGGGCAAGAGTTCAGAAGAGGATCTCTGTAAACAACTGAGCTAAGGGGAGGAAGGGAAAGCAGGTGGGACAGGCCCAGGGAGGACCCTCAAAACTTCTCAGGTTTCCCCACCCCAGAAAGGGCAGGGCGAGTCCTCCTCTCTGCAGGGAGGCCCAAAGTTGTCTCTCTCAGTCTCTGTGTCGCTGCTCCCTCTTTCTGTTTCCCAGTTCCCTTGCTTTGCCTGTTCTCTCCTCCTTTCTGTCTCTATCACCAGACTCGCACTGCCTTTCTCTTTTCTTAATAACTGTGAGCCTTATTTAGCCCCCAACTATGAAAAAGCTTAAAGCATTTCACAGGACCCCGGCTTCCCTCCCTCCTCATGTGTACTCTGCTTCAGAGGAGCAGGACAACTTGTGGGGAGGGACCAGCTGGCAACTCTTTGAAGAGAGATGCAGTGGGGGAGGGTGAGAGACTGTTCAGTGCCAAGTGATGAGGATGGACAAAGGAAAGGAGGGTTGAGGTGGGAGGTGGAAGTTGGGGGCAGGCGGTGGCTGCAGAAGGATTGAAGAGGAAAGGAGTATTGAGGTGAGAGCAAGCATACTTCTATTGCCCTTTTTGGGTTGGTAGATGCTCCCAACTGTTTCCTCTCACTTGAAGATGTCCTCCACAGAGGCCTTTGGAAAAGAGGGAAGTAGGGAACCAGGGTTTCCCTTCAAACCTCACATCTGACCTGGCTGCCCTTCTTCTGGGAGACTTGAGACTCCACTTTCCACATTTCCCTCCCAGGGAGAACCTCCTCACCTCATCCCTCGCTCTTCTAATCAAGGAAACAATCTGAGGTCTAAAAGAAGAAGTAAATTTCAAATCAGATTGACAAAAGAGTAGAAATCATCCTGGGAGTTGGGGAAATGAAGTTTCCCTAGTTAACAGCTGAAGTCACCAATAGTCTATTATAAATACAGAAGGAAAGGGGTGGAGCAAAAGTGCCTCAAGTTGTACTATCAAGTGCAGTAATTGTTTAAGCCTCAGCTTCCCAATTCATCCCTGAACCTTGCTACCTTCTCCTGTGTACCAGAAAGATGAAAACTTTCCAGATTTCCTGCTGGCTTCCCTGGTAGCTCAGCAGTAAAGAATCCTCTTGCAGTACAGAAGACATGGGTTCAATCCCTGAGTCTGGAAGATCCCACGGAGAAGGAAATGGCAGTATTCTTGTCTGGGAAATCTATGGACTGAGCCTGGTGGGCTACAATCTACGGGGTTGCAAAGGCAGACATGACTGAGCAACTAAGCAACAACTCCCAATCCCAGCAGAAAGGACTGAGAGAAAAGGCAACATGGGTTCTTAGGTTCCCAGTCTCTTCCTCCTTAAAAGAAACTTCACTGGCCTCTGGCTTGAGACTATGGAGCCTGGATTCCTTGTTAAACCCACAGCTGAGGGCAACCAAAACAAAGTAATCCCCATCTGAAGTAACCTGTGGCCTATAGGATTATCTGGTTGACCAGATTAAATTCACCAGAGATGGTCTGTGTAGACTCAACAGCAAAGTTAAAAATGGTTGATTTCCTCTTTTTATAATCTATTTAGACATATAGGTGAGCAGGGAGAACACAGGCATATTTAGAACTGATATGATCTTTGAGAGATGCTGGTCCTTATGCCACTAAGACAAGACCATTCCAATCAGAATAGGGATGTGTTAGTAGTTTATACCTAATTCTGGACTTTTCAATGGAGGAAGCTGCCTTAGCTGAGGGTTGGCAGAAGCAATCGGAACACATCTTTCATTAGGTCCTTAAGTGCCTCTCTGCCTGCTCTCTCAGGCCAGATCTTAAAGGCCAAAGCCCAACATCAAAGATTGGAACTTAAGAATTAAAAGGATATCAGGGTTATAATTTTTTTCTCTATAAGAAATGATTTCTTGTTGCTGTTTTTGGGAAGGATGCAATCTGAATTTAGTGGTGTGTTTTATTGCAAGCTCATTAAAATGCCACATGTCTGGTTGAGAACTGTGGATGGTGCACATTGTAATGGGAAGACTATTAGTTTGGGGCCTAGGAAACTTGGGTTCAAATCCTTGCTTAGCCATTTCTTAGCATTATAATCCTGAACAAGTTCCCTGGTTTCTCTGAATCTCAGCCTCAGAGAAGAAGCATGGGTTTAATACTACTTACCTCCCTACATTGTTAGTAGGATTAAAGCAAACAAGAAAACATAAACCATAGAGAACTCTGTAAGTGTATGATATTAACATATACATGCACATTCTGAAATACTATGAGTCAGTCTTTAATATAACTGACTGTTTTTAATATAACTGACATTAAAATATGGAAATATGTGATGGGAAAGTAGCAGATGTGCTATATTTTTATATACCATATCACCATATATTATGTAATCTGTACTTTATCATATGCACATTTCATTGAAAATTCAGAAGGCTGCCTCTATTCAGGCAAAGAATTTTCTTCTAAACTGGGGGTATTTTTTTTTTAAGTAAAGCCTAATATTATATAATCTATAACAAGCCCTCACCTTAGCTAATATAACTCTAATATTATATAATTTGTTAAAACTGCAGCAGAAAGATTTAAGATTGGACATTAACAAGAACTCCCTGACTTTCCCAATTTGGGAGAAAACTGTCCTTGTCAGGGTTGAGGGTTGAACCTGACTTCTGTGATGTCAGAACAGGATGTAAACCTTCATCTAGAAGGAAAAGTCAGTCAGAGAGTTGAGATCTTGCTAAAAGGAAAGATTAGAGTGACATGAAGAGTTGAAATAATTTTCTACTTAATTGGGCTTATCCAGGTGTAGTGGTTGTGGCCAAAATATCCACATTGGAAACTTTATTGAACACTGATTGAGCTGAATTTGTATCCAAATGACTATCCAGACTGTGATTTTTCTGTGGTGGTTAGGAATTAGAGACGGTTTTGTGTGTTAGCCACACAGTCATGTCCAACTCTTTGTAACCCCATGGACTGCAGCCCACTCGGCTCCTCTCTGTTCATGGGATTTTCCAGGCAAGAATACTAGAGTGGGTTGCCATTTCCTTCTCCAGGGGATCTTCCCAAACCAGGAATCAAACCCAGGTTTTCTGCATCATACGCGGATTCTTTACCATCTGAGCCACCAGGGAAGTCCACAGAAGGTTTTAGGAAGGCATTTTTACTGCTGACTCTCTCCTCAGAGGAGGAAGCAGTTTGTTCTATCTCCTTCAGGCACCAAATATCTGCTTCTGAGTAGGAAGAAGGATGGAGGAGGAGGGAGCAGGAGAGCAGAGCTGGGCTGGAAAGGTCAATGGAGGATTTGGGCCACATTAGCTGCAACAGGTGGAGAGACTGATGTAGGGCCCAAGAGTCTACTTTCTGCAAACTGAGGACATGTATTCGATAGAGCATATTTTAGGAGGATGTACAGTGGGGCCATTGAGTGTTTGTCAGAGACTTGAAGGAAAGATGGGGAGAAGGTTCAGCAGAGCTATTTAGGGAGACCCATAATTTGTACCTATGTTCTAATACCCTAGCAACCAGATAAACACTGACCAAAGGGGATTTTTAAAGTCTAGTACACTGGGAATTCCTGGCAGCCCACTGGTTAGGACTCAGTGCTTCCACTGCAGGGGCCACAGGTTCCATCCCTGGTCCAGGAACTCAGATCCCACATGCCTCAGTGTGACCAAAATGCATATGTGCTCAGTCATGGCTGACTCTTTGTGACCCCATGGACTGTAGCCTGCCAGGCTCCTCTGTCCATGAAATTTTCCAGCCAAGAATACTGGAGTGGGTTGCAATTTCCTGCTCCAGGGGATCTTCCTGACCCAGGGATTGAACCCGTGTCTTCTGTGTCTCCTGCACTGGCAGGCGGATCCTTTACCACTGCGCCACCAGGGAAGCCCTTAAATAAATAAATAAACATTTTTTAAAAAAATGAGGTCTAGTACATCATGGCAAAGAAGTTTGATGCCTCTTTTTTTTAGAAAATGTCCCACTTAATACTCATATTCATTGAATACCTGGCACCTGGCACACAGCACTACAGCTAATTACATACTTGTTGAAAAGATTTCTCTCCCTGCTCACTTAAATAATGCTTGGGGCATGATTGTTGGGCAAATTAAAATTCATTAAAATGGCTCTACCAGATACTTGTGAAGTGGGTTATCATCAGGCATCAAAAGTCACCACCTCCATTTAAAAGCACCTGACTATAGGTACTATAATAAATACTTGATACATTGTTTGTAAAGACTAATGAATATACTTTTGGCATATGTTGATGCAGAGAATATTAGAGTCATTTAGTTCTTCCATTTATTTTACAGTTGGAGAAACTGAGGTCCAGAAAGGGGAAGAGACTTACCCAGGCATAAGTTTTTTAAAAATGTAATGGCTCAGGATTAGAGTGATTGCAAATAATTTCTCAATCTAATGGTCTTTTGCTTTCACCATAATATTAATGGGCCATTCTTCTTAAAAAATGACTCACCAAGAGTAGGGCAGACTGACCAGCAGCTTTCAGGACAGCACTGAAGCCTTCCCACTCCAAGCACAGCCCATTTATAACCAGTCTGTCCTACAGACCACTTAAGAGGAGCCATACCACATCAGGATGGGATAACTGAGTGCAGCCACCTGGCACTGCCCTCTAACCTGCCACTGAGAGGGGGCAGTCTGCTGCCTTGTCTAAGAACTCCCTTCTCTTTGCCTTCCTTCTCCATAGCCAGCCTGGAAAACTCAGGTTAAAAAGGATGACCCTAGAGATGAAACAAACAGAAGGAGCTAACTCAGAACACAACTTAGGCACCCTGAGTCCTGGCCCCTTTTGAATTCTAAATTGCCATGCATTCCTTTGAATTTGAAGTCAGATGGAACAGAAAGGAGAAGTCATTTCTTTTTATAAATGCCTTGCCTCTTTGTTCTTCTCTGGTGGCCTCAAAGATAGTGAGTTTCATGAACAGGAGACAGGAGAAACAGGCTGTGTGTTGCCTGTAAAAACAGCTCTAACTCCTCTCTAATAAGCAAGGGAAATACTGGACCTTCTGATTTCCTGGATTGGTTGTTTCTCCCCCCCCAGGATGCAAAAAGTACTTAGATCTAAGCAGGTAGATTGAGCCTTTGGTTGGGCCTCCCAGCTCCCACTCAGTTGGGCAGGGAAGATTCAGGAATGATGCAGCCTCAGGCAGAAGCTAAAATTCAGGGCCCTTTGGGTCTCTGATTTGGGGTGGGGAGGATTGGAAGGAGGTGACCCGATAAAGTGGGTGAAAAATTGTTAAACATGGAGGAAGGCAGGAAGCAAGGCGGCACTGTGATCCAGCAGTACTTCTCAGACTTTAGTATGCCTGTAAATTACTTGGGGATCTGCTAAACTGAGGTTTTGATTCAGTAGATTTGGAGTGCGGCCTAAGAGTCTGCATTTCTAAGTAGCCCACAGGTAGTGCTGATGCTGCTGGTCCATGGAGAAGCAAGACTCTTAGAAAACTGGAGCCTCAGAGGCCCTTGAGTATTACAGACCAAACTGTGATTCCAGGAGGTGAATTCTCTCCAACGGAGCAGAGCCTGTATTTTTGGCATTGATGAAGTGTGCTCTCCTTTTGACCAAAGAAAGCTGAAAGGTGGGCAATTAGCAAGATCCTTCTGGTATTCTCCATCTTTGTAAACAATCTGCTATAGCTGAAAGAGCATTTTTAATTAGACCAAATTATCTAGTTTGGCTGTCCATAGAAATCAAAACCCCAGCTGAAATGTCTGTTTTATTTTGTTGGTGTAAAGATGGTTATGTGCTGTGATTTTAAAGGGGTTAAACATTGCCCATAGGCATATTTTATGGAGAAATAAACACACAACCCAATGAGATGTATAGTGTGGTTTTAATATATTATATATTCACTTATTTATGGGGAAAATAAACACACAAGCCAACAAGCTGTATTATTACTTTAATATATTGAAATTATTTCATATGTATATATTTTATGAGGGAAAATAAACTAATAAGATACATGATATTATTATAATACACATCTAATTGTTCTATATTAATTTATTTATGAAAGAAATAAGTGCAATTTAACATGGCATAAGATTATTTAATGCAGGAGATGAATTCTATATTAAGACAGTTTAAGGGATTAAATTCCAGCTGAAGAAGATGTGTGTACTGCCCACACTGAAAGACCAGATTTAAAAAAATATGCAGGGATCTGTTTAGTCCTGTATGTCACGACCTATGTGGGCTCCTGGCTTTTCCTGACAGTTGTTGCCTCTCAGTGGCTGGTACTCCAAGTCCCCATCCTGCTGGTTCAGGGGAAAGTCTGGGAGGTCCGGGAATAAACTGCTTTTCAAGAACAGCAGCATCTGCTGGGGAGGTAGCCCTGCGGTGTCTGTTTCTGAGCCCGAGAAATATTAAATAAACCTAAGGAGGATGGATGGCTTTCCAGGGCCCTTTAAATCTCCACGTTCCCCGGAACAAACCAGGAGGCAGGTGGAAAGATCGATCCTTGCCTCCCGCTTACTGGGTTTGCAAGAAACCTGCTAAGGTGCGGTGAGGGATAGGAAATAGTGCTGAGACGGCAAATGAAGTTGTTGGCAAAGACAGGTAGGTCTGCATTTGGAGAACGCTCTGGCCGAGCATCAAATCCCAGAGCGAAGGATCAAAAGTCAGGTTTGGCGAGGCAGACCCAGCCAGTAAGATCCGCCATTCACCCTCTCCCATTCCCACCCCCTCGCGGACTATCTGTCTGTCTCGCATCCTCAGCATCCGTTGGGCTGATATTTCAAACAATACAAAAACAAAAAAGGAGCCCGTGAGACAGGGCCCCCTGTCTTCACGGGCATCGGGATGGTCCAAAAAGGTGAAGGTGGGCGCGGGGACGGTCCCGGGGCTGGCCGCGCGCATCCTGAGGCGGCTGTCATGGCGGCCACAGTCTCTTCCCTCCCCTCCCTGCCTCCCGACCCCAGCGCCATTTTGAGCATCTTCCTGGCTTCCCTGTCTCTCTCCCGCTCTCCTCGCTCCTTCTTCGCTCCATACAAGCCAAGCGCCTCCCAACGCTGCCCGGGCCTCCCGGAGCTTGTCGCCCCGCAGCTCCTCGGACGCTCCTCCCGACCCCAGGGGCCTTAGGGTGACTGAGGGACCCGCTCCCGCTACATTTTCCACACGGCCTCCTTTCTTGTCCACTTGGAGGCCAGTGACCATCCCTGGGTACGGGACCCTGCTTCTCAAGAAAACCCCCGACTCTACTCCACTCCTTGGCCCTGCGCGTGACCCGCAGACGTCGGGTTCCCCAGACGTCCTGCGTCCTGGAAAAAAAACCCTCCATTCCGCTTAGGGCACTGAGGCGAGAAGCCTAGGAAGCCCTAGGGACCCTCCCAATCTAGCTGAACCTCTACGCCTCCCACCACGACTGTGAAGCCCGCGCCTGAGATCTCTTCTTGCTCTCACTTCAGCTGGCAGCACACCCTCTTCCTCCAAGGGGCCTCTTTTGTACCACCCGGACTTATCCGGCCCAGGGCAGAGCGAGAGACAGAGACAGACAGAGACACAGAGAGAGAGAGAAGGCGGCCTGGCCTAGTGAGTGCGGGGAGGAAAAGGACTGGGTCCCAACACAAACACTAACTCGTTTCCGTATTATAAAGACATTTATTTAATCTATGAAAATAATGTACAATAAATACTTTCCCCTTTTCCTATTAGTAAAGGATTTTAATAAATAATCTACGGCCTAAAACTTAAAAAAAAAAAGAAAGAGGAAAATAGGTTCCTCTAGTTCTTTTTAAGAAAGCACACCCCCCCCTCCCCAGAGTTTAATTATTCCTGAGATTTCGTTGGAAGGACTCTACCAAACGGATTTTTTAATGTGTAATTTTTAAAAGACGCCCGTGTGTCCAATATTTTAGAGAAGAAAGGAGGTGGATTAAACGCTAATTCAATAATACCTGAATTTTAGCAAAACACATAAAGAAGTCCATACGACTTGGCGCGGGGGGGGGGTGGTCCTTGGGTTTCCCCACAGGCTGCTGAAGGGGGGCCGGGGGTCGAGAGAAGGAAGCGGGTTATTAAGGGAACTGCAGGTCGATGGCACACAGCGTGCTGGTGAAGAAGTCCAGCTCTTCCTCGGAAAAGGGAACCGGGCTGTCCAGAGAGCCCTGGAGACTAGGGGAGAGGCCTCCGGACAGCTGGAGACAGGAGTCGGCAGCGAAGAAGCTGAGGTCGGGCAAGAAAGGCGAATCCTGCCGCTCCGGGAAGGCGTCTTCTGGCAACGGCTCGGGCTCCCGTCCGCCGTCCCCGCGCGGCGCGCCGCCCGGGCTCCGCGCGTCTGCGCCCTCCACGCGAGCGGCCAAAGGCTGTGGGCCCGAGGCGCCCGGAGGCCCTTGCGCGACCTCGGGCGGGTGACAACAGGCTGCTCGCGAGGCCCGCAATACGGAGGGGCGGCCCGGGCTAGCCACAGGCTCTTCGGCTGGCTCGCCGGTGTTCTGCGGCGCGCCGGGGCAGGCTGGCTCCCCGTCGGGCGGCTCTCGGTGCTGCGTCTGCCGTTTGTGCTTCATGCGCCGGTTCTGGAACCACACTTTCACCTGCCTTTCGGTGAGGTCCAGCAAGGCCGCGATCTCCACGCGTCGCGGCCGGCACAGGTACTTGTTAAAGTGGAATTCCTTCTCCAGCTCCAGCAGCTGCGTGTTGGTGTAAGCGGTGCGCAGCCTGCGCGCCCCGCCGCCGGCGGCCTCCGGTAGTCCCGGCCCATCTGCGGGGAAAGCGGGCTGGGCGTCAACGCGGGCCGTGTCCTTAGCCCAACCTCAACTCGGCTGAAATAAAAGACTGTCCCATCCTCCCAAAGCAATGTCTGCGGCACCCCCGACCTGCCCGCCTACCAAAGCGGCTCGCTCTCACGGCTCTTGCCTTCTTTCTCGTCCCTCTCTCTCCGCCAGACCCGGCCAGAGTCAGCGCACAGCATTCAGAGAGCCGCCCACGGACCATGCAGGGGTTAGGGAGCGGCTCCCTTTCGCCCCCAGAACCTCAGAGCCCCTCCCAGGTCCTCCAAGTGGATCCCTCATTTCAGCACTTTCCAACTCAGCCTGGGGAGAGGATTCATAAAGAAAGATTGTTCCTCACCTCTTCTCCCTAGCCCCCAGCTCTCAAATTCCCCCACTTCTCCTAGAGCTAGAGTAGATGGGATTGAATCTTTTCCTGCCTCCAGATTCGACCCCATCCAACAACACTCCTCCACACAGCTAAATGTGAAACCTCAATCGAATCCTTTTCTCCTAGCAGAAAAAGATGCTCTTCCCCAACCAGCTTCCAAAATCTGCTGTAGGGAAAGGGAAAAAAAATGCTGGCAGCGGCCAGGCCTGAACCACAACGATCTTTTCTGCTTTCTCGTCCCTGGAATCGACAGGGGCAAGAAACCCCAACAGGCTCGACACCTTTTTCTACCTCCCCCATCGCTCCTTCTCCCCCTTTTTTTCTAGCTGCCTCTCACCCAACCCCTATCACGCTTACCGACCTGCCGGCGATCCGACCCCGGAGGCCGGGACGGAGGAGGCGGCCGGGGGAGATGCGGCGGATTGGCTGGGTTTCTTGGCGGATTTCTTCTCTTTCATCCAGGGGAACTCGGGGGCCAGGGGGGCGGCGGGGAGCGGCGGCAGCGGCGGCAGAGCGGGCCCATCTTCGGCTCGCTTTTGGCTCCCGAGTCTCTGAAGGGTGGAGGCGCCGGGCTGGAGGCTGGGGAAGGTTTGCTCGAAAGGAGGAGGAGGAGGAATTAATGTCGACTCCTTGATTGATGAAGTTTGAAATGTCTCCAAGACAGCGGGGAAGGAAGTCAGACACTCGGCGAGCGATGGCTGGCTGTTTATAAACCCAATCTCCCTCTCAAATTCAAAATTCATGGCTTTCAATGGTGGGGGAGGGGGCCTGCTGGGGGGGCGTCAGGAGGGAGGATCGGAAGGGACCCCCCCTCCTGCCCCCCCCCAGGTTTGTGTGATGCAGCGATTTTGGGAGGGGAAGATTTTGTTCTCTCTTTTTTTTTTTTTTTAAATTTTGGGTCTTTATAATTGTATATTGCTGATAAATACAAGCGTATGGGGACTCTCTCTATTAAACCCAGGACTCCAGCGAAATTGCAGGGAATTCATGGTCACGGGACCCGCCTTGGCCAATCACTCGTCTGGGCCTGGTAGAAAACAGAGCATTATTTGCTTTAATTGATTCAAAAACTCTAGAGGACCATGACCTGGACACCATGAGCCCCCCAGTCCTACATGCCTGCTCCCCATGCCCCGCTTTCTACAGAAAAGCTAAAGGAACCTTTTCTTCATCCCCGTCAGAGGAGGGGAGGTTCTGGAACCCAGGAAACAAGAGAACCTAAGGGAGAAGTCTTCCTCTTTTTCAAATACTTTTAATACAGTAAAGCTTTCTTTATAAGGCCAGCAGCATTCCCTGCCCCCACCCCGGGGGAAAAAAAAAAGCTGAGTGAGGATCTCAATATGGGAGGAAGAGGTAGTAGAAAGAGGTTTTCCCCTTTGGGAAAGGTCTGTGTTACAGTGCAATAAGGAAGAGAAGAGATTTACAATCATCAGCATCACTATCCCCAACCCACCCCCCAAAAGCAACAAATAAATCTTAGAAAATCGACAAGCACTCCTAGGCTGACACAGAGGAGTGAGATAGACAGTGAGGGAGCCCTTTTGGGCCTCTGGCCTGTGGAGCTGTGAAGTCTCGGTTCCCTTCTCTGCCCAGCATTTGCAGCACTGCCCCTGCCCCTATGTCTACCTGCCTCCTCACCTGGAGGCATCGGGCTCCTCTGTGACACCCCAGCAGACAGGGTCGAAGATGCATATGCACCCTCTCAAGCCTCAAGCCTGTATCTGCATCTATATCCAGGAACAGGAACAAGAATCAAGAACCAAGGTAGCTCCCAATTTGACTTAAAGAACTCTCAAACTTCAGGCCAATGTATTGGAAGGGGGTACTCCCCCCTACAGGAATGCCCTTGCCATTTCGTCATTGTATGTATGTATAAATAAATACCCCCAACAAGATAGAATTCTCTGTGGAGGGGGTGCAAAAATAATGATCAAAGATGATATCTCATTTCTAGCCCCTGGGGAAATTGTTGTTTTTATTTCTTTTCAGAAGTTCAAGATAGTATGAACTTTAGGGAGTGCTGTAATTTACTGGAGGGAATGGGTACAAGACTCACAGCCCCAAGCAATCGGTGGGAAACTAGATCTCAAAGCAGAAAATGAAATGTCGATCTGGGGTAAGATTTTTAAATAAGTGGGTCAGAGGGACCGAGAGGAGATGAGGCGATCAATCTTAGCCCCCTGACAGCTCCCTCCGATGGCATCAAAGAATTTGGCTCTTTGGGAAAGCAGAGGGAACAGCCGAAATTCCCCATCCCTTTAAAAGGCCTGGAGGGGGGGGTGTTAGCGAAAGAGAAAGGTGATTCTCGGAGAGCAGGGAAACAGATGGGAAATGGGGACAGAGGAAAGGCGCTGGGTTGGGTGGAAAGTTTTTCTGGAGAACTCCCACGGCTCCGGCCTCCCCTCCCCCTCCTTGCTCGGCAGCGAGCAAGGAGGAGAAGGCTGGTTAGCAGAGAAATGGCAACTCGGCCGGGAGCTGGAACTAGAAACTTTGTGTCAGTGTAACAGCCGCGTGGGTGGTGGTAAGTATTCATCCGTGTGGGTTGGGGGTGAGTGTTTAAAAAGGATAGAGGAATCTGAGGAGAAGGGTAGGGGTGGAGGAGAGCCAGGAGGAAAAAGGGGGAGCTGGACGTGGGGGCTGCAAGTGTTTAAAAAGGATAGAGGAATCTGAGGAGAAGGGTAGGGGTGGAGGAGAGCCAGGAGGAAAAAGGGGGAGCTGGACGTGGGGGCTGCAGGGACGGGGGCGGCAGGCTCTGGAGGGCTCAGATCCAAGGGAGCTGCTCTGAAAAACTGGGCAAACTAGCCAGAGACGGTTGTGTCCAGCTCGGCTCCAAAGAAAGTAATTTTTGCCACTTGGAGGTGAGGATGGGGGTGGAAGTGGGGAGTAGGCACAGAAGAGTAGCTGTCTGCAGGTTGTGCAGGAGGCCTAAGAGGGGTCTCCCTCCGGCCACCCCCTTGAGAAGCCCTGGAAGTTTTTTCACAGCCTCTCCAGCTGGCTGAAGGGTTGAGCGATTCTCTCCGCAACAACTCCGGCTGTCCCTGCAGGAAATACGGCTCTCTCTAACCCTGCTGACAGATTTTACGGCCAGATTAGAGAACAGCAGAAAACTTGGGTGTTAAAAGGGGCCAAGAGAACCTTCCTTCCCAGAGTCGCCGCTTCCCTGCCCCCCTGTTGTGCTGTGAATCTTACTGTACAGATATTTCCCCCTCGACTTTGGCTGCTTAGCTAGGGGCTGAAATCTCTAAGAGAGAAGGGAGGAGGACACCAAGCCAAGGTAGCCCTTATTTTTCTTGATTGCAATTCCAATTTCAAGCCAAAGCTCTGTTTTTCAAACTCAAGTTAAACTTTCTGACTTGGCCTGCCCCTCTCCTACTAGATAAATAATCAGTCCACTCTACATCTAGAGCCAAACAAGGCGCTTCATCTAGTTACACCATTCAGAAAATGTTATTCAGGGAAGAGGAAGAGAGAGAGAAAGAAAGAAAAACCCTTGAGCGTTATTTGATCCCAAACAAACTTTGTACGCTCTTATGCCTTTAAATTATAGCTTGACCCAGTGCTAAATTGCTTGCTGCTTGGATGAGCCTAGTCCAGTTAAAATCCTACTTGGTGGTGGTGTGGGGGGTGGGGTGAAGAATTCAGGTTGCTTTTTTATTGTTATTTATTGTTGCATAAAGGCTATAATTACTAACCTTAGACTGCCAGGATACAACATAAAAATGAAAATCAGCCCTGGCTTTAAGGCTGAGGGCCTGGAACGATTCTCACCGACACGCCCCCCACCCCCACCATCTCTACCACCAAATATATGCTCCTAATTAAGCAATGCTAGAGCATCGCTTACAATTAGAATTATGCAACTCTTCAGCAAGCAGCCATCGCTTCTCTTTCAACGAATTAGCTCCATATTTCAGCTTCCCTGTCTCCTAGCTCTTATCGGCTCCAGCGATGCGGCGGTGACATTTCATCTTTGACAGACCCTCTCTATCCTCGCTCCAATGTGATAAAACTTTTATGGAACCACGACTAAGAAATGAAGTTTTCCCAAGGATCGTGGAAACAGAGCGGCACATTAGCCTGGGGACCATTTTATGTATGCTTGGATCCATAGCTTCTCCCACCCTCCTCCTCTCCCCTTACCCTGGCGGGGGAAATCAAACAGGCCTCCTCTCCCTCTGTCCTGAGTTTTATTTAGTGATTTAATTTCACTTTAGTTTTAAGGTTTGACCTGAGAAGTCTAGGCTTCAGAATTTTTTTTTAAGATTAATCATTTTCCTTTGTTTTCATTTTAGACCCAATGGTGGTTGGGCTTCGGGTCACGTGACGACTTCTTTGTAGCTCCGGAAGAGAACTGTGAAGTTTAGGTTGAAGAAGCAGTAATGGGCCAGATTTCTGTTGTTGTTGATGGGGTGGAGGGTGGGGGACAGTGGGGAGGCTGTGGCCAAAGAAGCGAAAAGACAAAAAAAAGGTCAATCAATGAGGAAAAACTGAGAGGCGAAGAAGCCAAACAGAAAAGACCTAGAGAGAGTCCCCTAGTCTCCCTTTGCCCCAAACTTGTTACTTAAATCTTAAGAAGTTGGCAGAATGTTCCAAGCTTGGGTGAGAAAAACCAAATAAACCTGAGACACAGATGGGGGAGGTAGGGCCCTGAGCAGGGGAGCATAAAAAGGCCAGGATAGGGTCTTCACCATTCTTCTTCCCTTGGGGAAATCTGGCAGTCAGCAGCCTGCTGCTCTGCTATCTAAATTGGACCACCAAGACAAGATAAAATTGATAACAGAAAGTTTATTCAAGAATTATATGACAGACAACCCTTTTAAGTAAGGAAAAAAAGTAACTACAGAAGAACAAAGAAAGTTCCAAGAGGGAATTAACTCTAATTCTACAAATTCAGGACTATACAGTGACAATTAGGAGCTGAGTTCATGCCTTTTAGAACTAATTACAATTGTTCATAAGTACAAGTTTAACATAAATCTATAGCTTTTTTCTAGAGTACAATAACTAAAATAGCTGGTTTTACATGACAGGGAACACAACGTCCTTTATAACAAGTAAATACTAAAAAAAAGTACAATTTTTTCCCTTTTCCCTCATATAAATACATAATGTAGGGGGATAAATAATAAAAAAAAAGAAAATATTTTAACAAGCTATAACCAATAAATATATATGAAAATGTTCACTAGAACACACGTTTTTTGAGCAATGCTGGACTCCTGCAGGCCCAGGCATCTCTCACAGTTGTTTTTAATATCCATTAAAATGTAAACTCTAAGTGCAACAAAAGTGTCCTGTCCAGGGTTGAGCAAAGCACACAGGCCCAGCTGCAGCCCCCACCTGGGACAGTTTGTCAAAATATACCCTGTTTCCACGTTAAGTCAAGAGAGCAACAGAAGAAAAGAGAAGTGTAGAAACTCGAGTCACAGACTGCTTTCTGTGGAGTGAGGGGGATGGACCTGGAGCTGCGATGGGAGACAGCAGAATGGGCAAACCTTTAGTCTTGACAACTTGCCTGCCCTCACCTCCCAGCTTTACCATAAAAGAAAAATATATATATATATTTATAATATAGACAGCTCTTTCAGGATCTCTCACCATCCCTGAGCCCTCTGAAGACTGTAATTGATAGGGGTGCGGTATAGATATTAACGTCCTAGAGCAGAAAAATATGGGACTAGAAATGGAGGGAGTGCCCAATCAACCTTCTCCTATCATGGGAACAAATCTGAGGATTCAGGAAAGTGGGAGGGGGACATGCTTTGTGCCCTTGGTTTTGAAATGTATTAAATTTTTTTTTTTAAGGAGAATTGCCAGGAAAGAAAAATCAAGATTTGGGGGAATTAACCACATAGAAGGAAGGTAAGTTGGTTGGTTGGCTGGTGATGGCCTAGCCATCTTGTCTGTTTTTTTAAATGTGCTTCTTTGCCTGTTTCCCTATCTCCTCTTCCTCTACCCGACTCCCTAAGGTGGAATTCCAACTGGATATTGCTGGAGGCCTAGGGTTGATGGGGTCATCTCCAATCTGCTGTAGATTCCTTTCCAATGGGTTGGCAGGCAGACTAAACAAGAGCTGCAGGACTTAAAAAGCAACCTCTCAGGCCAGGGGGAGGGGAAGGAGCTCCAGGCCCTTTCTTCCCGGGAAGCTTGGCTGCCACCTCCCTGCCTCCTCTTTCAGACCTCGCGAATGCACCCCACAACTCCACAGCCCCCGCCCCTCCTGGGTCTCCTCCACCCCAGGACCTGCCCCTCAGCCCTCCCTCTCCCATCACAGGTGTGTTAACTTGGGCGCTTCTTGGATTCTACCCTGAGGAGGAGGCGCATGGTGAGAGGAGAGGTCTGTGTAGGTAGGGTGGGGGTCGCAGGGTCCGTGGTGCTGGCTGGGGGCCATAGGGGGCGCCCCGTTGTAGTCCAGGTTCCCCGAGGGGTGGTGGGAAAGGTGGTTGAGGCCGTAGAGGGAGGGGCCGGCAGGGGGCGGCAACGGATCCGCGTAGCCGCCCCCGCCCACGTACACGGGGCTGCCCTGCATGGTGGGCGTCCCGTAGGCGCCCCCGTTGGTTTGAAGGACGTGAGGCTCGTAATCGGGCGCCGGGGTCTGGGGATACTTCTGCGGGGCGCCGCAGCCTTTGAGGGGGGGCTGGTAGTTGGAGGGCAGCGCATAGGCATTCTGGTGGGCTTTGCCGAAGGCGGGCGGGGACGGGCTCTCATAGCTGGGCGTCATGGAGTGCAAGGCGTTCATGAAGCCGGCCGTGGACTGCATGGGCTGCGAGGGGCTGCCGGCGGGGGAGGGGCCCCCCGAAGACGAGGCCAGGCCCTTGGCCTTTTGGTCCTTCTTGTATTTCATGCGCCGGTTCTGGAACCAGATCTTGATCTGCCGCTCGCTGAGGTTCAGCAAGTTGGCCATCTCCACGCGGCGCGGCCGGCACAGGTAGCGGTTGAAGTGGAACTCCTTCTCCAGCTCCACCAGCTGCGCGCTCGTGTACGCCGTCCGCGCCCGCTTGGAGGCCGCAGACCCCGGGGGGCTCTTGTCCCCTCCCCCGCCGCCACCCCCGCTGCCGCCACTGCCGCCGCCGCCTCCTCCGCCGCCGCCGCAGCCCTCCGCTGGACCCGAGGGGGAGGGGTGGGAAGGGGAGAAAATGAAATAAAAGATAATTACTGAACACGCCGAAATTGAATGCATCGTTTCTTAATAAATCCAGGCCTGGACTCGGAGGCCCCGCCGCCCTCCCCTTCGCGTCCCCACCTCCTCCTCTCCACTGCCCCCCGCCCCCACCCGCCGCATTAGCGGACACTCTATAATAGTGGCATTTATTAAGAGACCTGTTCTCCTCTCACTGCCCCAGCTTATGAAAATTTGATCATGTCACGCAGACAGAGCCGCATGGCCATTTATTTAGGGTTGGATTTTCTCGCACACGCTTTCTCCCCCCTTGTCCCTAGTTCCAGGTGTAGAAGACACTCCTCCGCCCTCCACCACGCCCGGTCCTGTGGCCCAGACAGGTGCTTGAGGAGAGCTCCTGGGCGAGTCTGGACATTCTGGGCAGGGCACGAAAATGGGGGGCGAAGAGGCTGCCATGCCTGGAGGCCGAGACCGCGGGCCGCCCGAGCGATTGTGATTAATATCCACAGTAGTAATACTTAATAATAATCAATCGTTGACGACTCTGCGTCTACTGGCAGCGTCTCGTGACTCTTCGGCCTTGCAAAGGGCTGAGGCCGAGCACCTGGCCTTCTGGACCTCTCAGAAGTTCAGGTGGAGGGGGGCAGGAGGGAGAGGGTGCTGGCGGGGTCAGGGGTCGCCAGGTGGGGGGGGGGTACGGGAAATGCGCCATAGCTGCTGCCGCCGCCTGGGCGCCTAAGGGCTGGGTGCTAGAATAACAGTGACATTCCTGGCCGGGACAAAAGCTGACGACGACGAAGCCAGAGAGCCGGTACCTGTGCCAGGGGAGCTGTTTTTCAGCTTGGACGTTTGCCTCGACTCTTTCATCCAGGGGAATATCTGTTTGGTGAGGGTGGAGTTGGAGCCGGCACCGCACTTGGGGGGGCCGCTTTTGCTGGGACCGCCCCCGTTACTGCTGTTGCTAGTGGTACTGGTAGGTGCGGCGCTGGGCGGGGGCGAGCCGGGCGGAGCCGGCAGGGGCTCTGAGGCCAGGGCCGGCCTCATGCAGCTGCCGTTGAGTTCCTTGCCCTTGGCGTGCGCGGTGGCGTTGCCCAGGGACTGCAGCGAGCACGCTGAGCGCTGGTAGTCACTTTCCAGGTGCGTGGTGGCCTGGAAGGGGGGCTGAGGGGGACCGTCGTAGCCGAAGCCATTGCTGCCAGGGTATGAGGGGTAGCCTCCAAAGAGTGCGGCGGCGGTGTTGTCGTAGTAGGTGGCTTTCTGCATCGCTGGGCGAGGCCCTGGTGGTAGGTGGCAACTTGCAAGAGCCAGATACCCTCACGACCGGACATTGGCACCCCTTGGGGTCACGTGGCACGCCGGACCCCCCCTTTCTGCCCCCCTCCTCCCGGGATCTGTTCGTAGCGGTTGACCTGCGGGGTGAGAGAAGAGACACGGGGAGAAGAGGACTGGGGCTCAAATCCATCTTAGGAACTGAAAAGGGAACTGACATCAATAGGGTTTTTCTTCTCCCCCACCCAACATCTTCACAGCAGATGCTGAGGCCACTTGCTTGGCCTGAAATGGATTTTTCTTATATCAGTGCTTTAATTTTAAAAGAAAAAGCCCACCAGTTTTCATCTTCACTTAAAAAAATAAGGACTCCACTCCTGTGGGAACTGCCTGGATATAGAATCTTACTATGGCAAGGGCCATGGCTTCTCTCCTGCCTGCCTACTAGCCCCTGACCTCTTTAATTCCCTCTCCCTGCACCTGCCCCCCCAACTCTGGGATAGGGTGGCTCAAGGGGGGGAACTCCAAAATAAAAGCATCATCAACACCCTCCTCTGAGCTGAGAGGCCTCCTGCCTTTGCCTTCATCTAGGTTCCTTTCATCCAAGCAGAGTCTAATCTGGAGAAAAAATTCTGAGGCTGAGGATCACCGGAAGAGGCAGCAGGAAGAAGCAAGTTGAGCAGGGAACCTTCTGATGTGAGGGAGCATGTCCTTACCCTCCCACCTCAAGAAGCAGCAGCCTGACCCAAAACTTCCTGAAGATTTTCAACCTCCAGAGCCAGTGGAACTGAGCGGCCTCCGTGGCCTTGGCTGCAGGTACCACCACCTCCAGTCTGAGTGTTTGCTAACCAAGTCTGGGATCCCGCAGCCAGCGGCCCCCATGGGGCCCCCAAATGGAACAGGATTGTTTCTTTGGTGGGACTGGTTGGTGCTGTGACCATTTGGCTAGGTCTTCCCCCACTCTTTTTTTTCATCAGGCATAATTTTTTTTACCCACCCTTTCCTTGACAGTCTGCTTCCTTTGATTTTTCCAAAAGAAGAAAAGAAGAAAGAAACTAGGTAACTGCTGGACTTTTCTAAAAAGAGATGGGAAAGTGCTTTCTAAAACACAAAATTTTTTCCCTAAGAAAAAAAGAAAGTAAACAAAACAATCTAAGCAATATTATCTGGGCTGGAAACTGGGTGCCCCTGTTTACTGAAGTTCTTTGAGGCAAAAAAAAAAAAAATCATTAGTTTAATGCAGGCTTTTTAAAGTGTGCTAGAAAAATAAAGGTTCAAGCTGTCACAGGATTTTGTGTATTTCTTCCGAAACTTCTGACTACATACCCCCAAGCTCACCAAATGTCTTCTCAACTCCTCACCATCACTCTTCATAGAATCTTTAGATTGACCCTATCTTCTGACATATGAGTTTGAACTAGTTAAATCTCATTCAGCCCAGCTAGTCAACTCTAAAGAAAACTAAAAATAGGAAAATAAAAAGGGAGTCCAGGTGAAGGAAATCCCTCTCACACATAAATCCCCTTCTTAATGGCACAGATTTATACTCAAAAGGCAGCCGGATAACTCTGAGTTCCGATTGGTTTCTGGGAAGAATTTGTTTCTGGGAAACACACAGGGGTCTGCAAAGCAGGAAGTCCTTCCAGGGAGGAGAACTGGAGTTCAATTGACCAGGCTGACCCAATCCCTTTATTATTATTACCATTAGCCTCTGATGATTTAACCAAAATTAGCTTCGGAGCAGCCCTGGTTGAAGGGGGAATTAATTAACAGGCATCAGTTGAGTTTGTTATTAATAGATAAGAGAATGAAATAAAAACGTTGGAGGGGGTTGGCTGGCTGGGCCCTGGCTTTATTTAGTCTAAATGATTGTTACAGCAGTAATGATGATGATGATGATGATAGTTATAATAAAACAATAATTTGACTAGACGCCTGGGGCCGAAATTCCTGTCGCTCCCCATGCAATGAACTCGCAAACCATTGCAGCAACGAGGCCAGGCGAGTGTGGGAAGCAAGAAGCTAGAAGCGTGATAGAAAAGAATAGAGGCTCCACCGGCAGCCAGAAAGGGCCGGGAAGGTTTGTGGATGGAGTTAGTCCCCGGCTGCCTCTGTCGCCGCCAGGCTGTCTCGGCTGCTGCTGCCATGGTGCCTGGCGACAAGCTATGTTGGCCCAAGGAGGCGAAGAGAAGCCTTCAGGACGCAGAAACGGTTAGCAGCGGCAAGTTCCAAGCACACCCGGCCGAGGACCAGCCCTAGGGCAGCAGCAAGTTTGGGCGCTGAAGGTAACTAAATTAAAAGGCGCCTTAGCAACTCCACACCGGGACTTTGCCAGGCCCGGCCGGCCGGAGGGCGCACACAGAGGCCGGCTGATGGGACAGTGAGAAGAGGGAGAGGTGCCGAGGGGATCCGAAACCTGGGGATCCAGGAAAAGGGGGTGGGGTGCAGTTCTACCAAGCCAAACACATCTATTTCCCTTGCCTCCATGTTGAAAAAATCCAGGCTCCATCTGGCTTCTCGGGAGAGAGGGAGGGAGGGAAGGAGACAGTGGCTCCCGGCTTCCCCCAGGGTCTCACTGGAGAAGGGCGGTGAGCCACCCCAAGAAATCCACTTTTCCAAGCAACCCCCCCAAAAAAGGCTTGGGAGAATAACAATAGCTGGGAAGACCAGGGAGAGGGGCTAGGCCACCTTCCAGGACTTAAAAAAAAAAATAGAAAAGAAATAGAACAAAAAAGGAAGAGAGAAAAAAGGTTAGGCTCTTCTTAACAGCCGGGCGAAAATTCAGTCCAGATCTGGCTGCTGAAAGAAAAGAGAAGAGAAAAGGAAAGAAGCAGGAAGAGAGAGGGAGAGGGAGAGAGGGAGGGAGGGAGAGAGAGAGAGAGGGAGAGAGAGAGAGAGTCGCTGCGTGGAAGGAAGCTTAAAGCTTGTGAACTCTTCTTGAACCGAGATTGGAGTCATATGGGCCATAAATCATTGAGACATACTCTCCGCCATTCACAAACTGATAGCCTATTTCAGTCCAGCTTACCTTAGCCACCGACGAGGGGAGAACAGGCAGACATAATATATATTCACATCGAGCCCCAGCGCGAGCGGCAGGCGAGAAATCTCCCCTCCTTGAAGGCAAAGGAAAAAAAGACCACTGTTTAAAGCGGCGTCGCCCCCCTCCCCAATAGCCACCCCGGCTGGGGAGCCCGAGGGGCAGACCGGCCGGAGGAGCCGCTCGGCGTCCGCTTCAATTCACTCGGCTTAGAAGCGGGGGTGCGCAGGAGGGAGGGGGTAGGGGAGCGGGAAAAAAATAGAAGACCGAAAGGTGCTCGGGCGGCTCAGCTCGCCGAGAATCCAGCTCCAGGCTCCGGCACGGCCAAGCCGCCACAGTGCGGTTGCCCTATAAGACTGGTACGCCCTACTCTCCGTAACAATGGCCTCTGCTTTTGCACAGGGAAAAAACCACACAGACACACACACTCACACACACACAAGCTCACACACACCCCCACCTCTCCCCCTTTAGCAAGCTTAGATGCCTGATAAGGAAGGAAGGTGATGGTGGTAATGGGGGAGGGGGGTATTTTGAACGCCCCCCCCCAGTAAAAAAAAAAAAAGAGTGAGAAAGGAAAGAAGGTAGAGCTTTTAAGTTTTGTTTTTGTTTTTTAAGGACAGGTAAATTTTTAAATTCAGATTTTGGTGGGGGAGGAAGAGGAGCTCAAAGACAAGGCAAAGCTGGTGGAGTTCACAGTTCCCCACTACCACCACCACCACCACCATTAGTAAACCCTTCTGTCTAAGCAGAGAGTAGCTTGGGAGGCCCTGGCCTTGCGGGGGTGAGGGGATGGTTCCTGGGTGCCCCTCTGCATTCATTTGCAGTGGGAACACTAGGACTTTTTTTTTTTTTTTAAGTAGTTTCACTCTTGCGGGACTGGTGGCTGAGTCTCAGCAGTCTTTCTCTCCCCCACACCCTCTATTCCTCCTCTCTCCCTGCAAATCTGGCCCGGTTTCCAACCTGGGGTGGGGGGAACCAGAGCTTTCTTTTCAAAAGCCCCCTCCCATTTTTGAGAACAGACAACAAGCGGTGAGTGATTATTTCAAAAATCCAGACCATCTTGTAGGGGAGGGGGGTTGAGGAGAGGGTGACAAAAGGAAGACCTTGTGTTTAGCTTGAGTTCCAGACACTGCTGGCAATAGAGAAGCTGTAAGAACTTCACGAAGAAGTTTCTGTTAAGATTCTCACCTCCGGATAGGCAGAAGGGGCTAAGAGGTGATAAGGACATTTGTACTTCTAAGAAGATTCGAAAAACCAGCAAAATGCCTTAATTTTAAATGCACTGGCAAAAGAGATGGAGGGTAGTTATTTTTATTATTATTATTGTTCAGAACAAATCTGTTTACTTCTCTTAGCTCTTGCAAGATTTAGGACTCTTGAAACAAGTGAGGAAAACTACAAAAGCTCAAGTTGTCTTCCAGTGCGTTTTAGAAGGGCAGGGAAAGGCTAGGAGGCCTGTAGGAGGAAGACAGGAGGCAAGAATGTAGGTGTCTGCAGATTTGGGGCGGGGGTGGGGAAGAGCCGTTCCTGGCGGAAGAAAAAGACAAAAAAAAGCACCAGGACTTTTCCAAAAGCAGGAGTGTTTGCAGCTTGGCAGAACTGCTGACTCCGGGCTTAGAGGATAAAATAGAAGTCTGGCAGTTTCTCTTTTCTACGAAGGCAGCTTGGAAAACTTGTTCTCTTAACTCTGCGTAGCCAGAGCCAGCTACTACCCTGTGATGTCCTGGTTAGAATCCTTGGCTTTTGCTTTTTCCCATCTGGATGGACCAGGAGAGAAGGGACTGGGAGAACAAAGGTGAGAGATGGTTTCCAGCTATTGTCTCCCTCCCAGGAGAGGGTGGTGGTGTCTAGCAAAGCTTCCCTGATACCCCATAGCTCCCCACTCACTGGCTTTGCTTTGGGCTGAGAAAGGGTCCTACTGTCTACTCTCATAATGTGTGGCCCCTGGCCTCCTCCAGTCCCCACTTCTTTCAGGCCCACTAAGTCAGGCTTACTTCATGGGCTGGAACAGCCAGTTTCTTGGGGCCCTGATGAATTGGAGTGGAGAGGGGGAGTCTGGCCTTCCTAACCTCCAGCAAGGAACCGGTGGAAGTCTCCTCCTACTGTGAGGTCTCTAGGATCCTAATGCCTGCCTAGAGAGTTGGTGGCTGAGGGTTGTGGGGAGGTGAAGATGGAAGGTGGAAGCCATTTTTCTATGTTTATTAGTATCAGGAACAGAAAACACCCAAGCTGGACCCACTGCTGGGGCTCAAGCCAGGACCCTTAGAGAAAGCAGTCAAGGCTACAAAGAGTCTGTCCTGAGATCTCCAGACCCTGGTTAGAGACCTGTTGGATTGGACCTTACGTAGTTCTAGGCCTGGTGGGTCAGTGACTCACTCACGAGGCTTCTAGAGGTTTAAGAGACCAGCACCTTTGGATCTTTTCCCCTCCCACATTAAAAAGTCAAGAATGTACCTCAGACCCTCCAACTCTTCTAGCTGTTACTGCCACTAGAGAGAGAGTCATTGTGAAGTTAAGAGGAGAGGAGGATCTGGTCACTTGTGGGACCTGCACGGCTTCGCCCCAATGAGTAAGAGAGAACCCAGGGACATCCAGTCAGCCTGCAAGAGGATCAGCCTGGAGCTAAGCCAAGGGCAGAGGAGTTTTTCCAGACACAACAGTGGACCCCTCCCCGCTCTGAGCCTGGATTCTTGTGGTCCCTTCTGGCTACACAAGGAGATGGAGTGCAGTAGAGTGGGAGCGAAAAAGAGGGCTGCGAGGAAGAAAGCTAACCTGGAGCAAATTTTCAGAGGACATGCGCCCCCAAATGCAGTAAGAAATAGAGTAAGGACTTCTTAAGTAATTCTGAGAGCAAAGCCCCTTCCAAATGCTTGAGACACAATTAGATCCCAGTTTGGTTTCCTTCTGGACTTTATTATTCCTTTCTGGAGATTTTTGGTTGGCAGAGAGCCCATTTTGGGGGCTGGGAGGATGGGGGATGAATGGTAGAATGGCAGCTCCAGGGTACCGTTTTCGTCTGAGGTACGTCTGCAGGCTAGAGACCTTCCAAATTGCAAGGGACAGACTGGGGCAGTGAGGAGCCTGGGCAGGAAACTTAGGGTAGGAAACACCAGCGGGGTTGGAGGGAAGACTTTGAGGTCTGGAAAAGGAGGATAGAGGGATTTATCATCCCTGATAGTGAAGTCATAATTTAGGGGGAGACTAGAGAGAGAAGAGGGAACAATCTCTTCCTGGATTCAAGTGGGGAAATTTGGGCAACTTACCGTGTGTGTGTCTGTGTGTGTCTGTGTATGTGTGTGTGAGACAGAGAGAAACAGAAATTTTTTTTTTTAAATTTTAAGAGAAAGAATAAGACACAGAAACCTTAGAAATTAATAATAAAGGCAAAAATCAGAGAAAATGCCCCCCTTCATAGACATTCTTTCCTATTTCCCCAGAGCTAGACCACTTACTCCCCCACTCATAATCCATGCCCAGTACCCGGACACCGGGCCCTTAAAATCCCCTTGAGCAATCACGGGTGGGGGGCACACTTGGAGGCCACCGGAGATGTCTGTTTCCTTCTGCGCCCAAAAAATCAGCAAAGAACAAACGAAAATTCTCCTCTCAATAAGGACAAACTGCCTGGTTCCTTTAAAATCGATTTCTGGTATCAGCCTTGGGATGACCAAGGGATTTTCCCCACCGCCGCCCCAGGCTAGCGCCTAGCTCAGCCAGCCCCAAATTTGACTTGCCCCCCCAGGCTCCCTGAGAAGCCGGGACCTGGCAGTGGGGCTGGGAGTGGTGAGGCGTTTAGCAATCTCTTTCTGGCCCTGTCTGGGTTCCGGGTCCCACACTCTTCCAGATTCACTGGCCAACTCTGTGGCCTCGGAGACTCGTGGAAAGTACACACGCACGCGCGCGCACACACACACACACACACACACACACACCCCTGAATCTCCATCTCTTTTAAATATTAATGAAATTTCAAAGATGGGGGCTAGAAAATGGGAAATGCTACTGCAAATCGCTCTTGGTATTTGGATCCCGAACTCCCACCTTTCTAAGATGCCTGAGCCGGTGGGAACAAAGGGGCAGAGGAAGGAAGATTTCGCGCCTGGGCGGAGGCCGGTGTACACCCAGCTCAGTAGAAGCCAAGATCCAAAGAAGAAAAAGGCCAAGACTGAAGTAAATTGAAGTAAATTCTGAGCTGAACTCTCCCCTAACCCCAAGAGTGGGGGCAAGAAACAGAGGAAGACAAAACAAGGCTTCCACAAGGGTTTGCAAAGTCTGCTCAGTGAGCAAGGAGGCCGAGCCAGTGCCCCTACGCCCGTGGACCAGGACGGTGAGCGGCAGCGCCCAGTTGCGTTTGAGCTCCACTGTATCGGGGGTCCCGCCTCACCTAGAAGCTCTGTCCCGGCCTGACAAACCCCACCCCTGTGGATGTCGAGACAAAAGGTGGGCAAGGCAAGAAGGAGAAGGGCAAATCTTGGACAGCTGGGCGCCTGGGGTCAGGGGTGGGTTGGGGGGTTGGGGGGGGATTGCTGGGGAAGGAAGAGAGAAGCTGCCAAGGGAGGTACAGGACCCAGGGAGTTGCTGCGAGGGACTGACTGCGCAGGTCTCTCCTGACAGATCAGATGCCTCTCTCCCACTGACCTCTGTTTAGCAGACAATAACTCACGGGATTAATGACCAATCAGTGGAAGGCCTCCAGAACTGCCTCCAAATATAAAACTCCAAAGTCAGAATGGGATAGGCCCAGAATCTGGGCCTGCTGGCCCTTTCGTTTTTTTCTTTCTCTCAAATAGGGTTTGGGGTGAGACTTTAAGAAGTCTCGGGCAAAAACAGACTATTTCCTCTCAGGATTATCTGGCCAGGAACTCTGATTTCCAGAATCCCCCCAAAATGAATTTGTTTCTCCTCTCTTCCCACTTCTTCCACCAGAATTCATATCCCTGACAATACTTCCTAAGGCAGTCTGGAAGCCGCCCCTCCTCTGCTAGCCTCCCCATATCCCTGATCCTACAAGAAATCTCCCTTCTCACATCCAGGCCACTTCTGAGAAGCCCCCACCTCTTTTGAATTTTATCTTTTTTTTTTCCCAGTTGGGAAAAGAAATGGAAAATAAGAGCAAGAAGACATGGGTCATCCACCTTGCAGGACTTCTTTCCTGGCTTCCCTGGGAGGAGACCTGGTGTAATACCATGGCCCCCTGCGTCCAAAGGCTCAGGGGGGCAAAGTGAGGCTGGGAGTGGTGATGGTGGTCTGCTGTCTCAGATCTAAATGCTGAAACCATAATTTGGTCCCTGCGCTGGTGTTGGAGGGACTTCAAAAGCTGTATTCCCAACAACTCCAGCCTCAGCTCCAAATCCTGGCAGAGAAAGTGCTTTGCTCTTTGAGGCTGAGCCCCTCCTTCCCTAGCTCCCCTTCAAATGCCAATCCCGGCCCAACCCAGCCAGCTAGCCCCTCCCACTGCCTTCTATCTCCAGTGCTCTAGGCTTGGGCTTCTCCTCTGCTGAGAAAAAGGACACCTTCAGGAGGAGGAATAGTCCAGATTCCAGTGGATTTCCTCGAGTCAGTCTGAATAACCATGCACTTCTCTGGACATATACAAACTTCATGCATACTGCAAATATGCATGCACATAGTGACTTCTATACTCAGGTGCCCACAGAACCCCAGGAGCAACAAAAAGGAGTCGCTCCCAAGCACTAGAGAGTTACTCAAGGTCAGAATTGGGAAGAACTCAGGGAGTGTCCTGTCCAATGCTGCCACTGCCAAAGATAGAGAAACTGAGGTCCAGAGCCAGGAAGTGGCTTGCCTAAAGTCGTACATAAAGGATAGGTTTGGGAGTCAGGAGGCTTGGATTCCAGGTGGTCCAGACTGGCTGTGTAATCTGAAGCAGACTTCACTGGGCCTCAGTTTTCCCATCCCTAAAGCAAGATCACATGTATGGAGGGGAGGGCTTGGGCTAAATGATCTTCCCTTTTGAGCTGACAATTTGTGGTTCTCTGTGTACTGATGTAAAAGTGAGTAACAATAAGCAGTCATAAACTGATTTCAGATAATAATGGGCACCATCTCATCCAAAATCAGATTATTTCTTTTGAAATTTAAATGCTTACACCCCCACAACTGAGTGCCAACCCCACTCCTGAACCCTCAGAGGCTAGTGCATTGGTTTTTACTGCCCTTCTGTGTCCAGGGTGGGTTATTCTCCACCTTCATCACCAAATCAAAAGTACTATTTTCAGACATAGCAACCTGAGCAGTAAATAATTAATTTGTGTAATTAGAGGAGGAAGGCTTCAACCTGGCAATTTTTAACCAGGAGTCAATGCACCCATTGTACCAGCCTGGCCTTCTCACCCGACCCCCAACTCTGCCCACACACCTACCAGCTTCCCCAACTGCCTCCCCCGACTGGGAGACCAACATTCCCAGGACTGCCAGCCAGGGTTCATGGAGTCAGACTGTTCCCTCCCCAACAATGTTCCATTCTCTGCCTTCTCCCCTACAGAAACCTGTCTGCCTGCAGCTGCCCCTCGAAGCTAGCTTTCCCGACCCCCTAAAGCTGTGCTGGGCTCCAGGTACCGGCTCTCTGCTCTTGGGACACATGTAATCCACCTCCCAGCTCAAAATGCCCCAACAATGCAGCGAGTTTGCATTTCAAGAAACTCCCATTAATATCAATTTACTTCACTGAAACCTCG
Source organism: Capra hircus (assembly GCF_001704415.2). Taxonomy (NCBI): domain Eukaryota; kingdom Metazoa; phylum Chordata; class Mammalia; order Artiodactyla; family Bovidae; genus Capra; species Capra hircus. The sequence continues at coordinate 37,563,243 of NC_030826.1, read as the reverse complement.
GGTTCTTCATCAAGTTGATGATTTATGATAAAATCAATTAAATTACAGCCACTTAGGGCCCAGCCGCTTCCTCTCAGATTTCATTGGTGCGGGGCCCAAGTGTCTGGTGGAAAAATGCAAGTTTAGCTGGAGGCGAGGAAAGATAATTCTGCGGCTGAGAAAATTTAATGCAAAACAATTTCCAGGCAAAGCCCAGTGTCTGGACAGAAATGCAAAAGCCACCAGTTGGCTGGCCTGCGGAAATAACTATCTGGGGGTCAAAATATTTTTCTCCCACCCCCATTATCCTGCTTGGCTCCTTTCCCCTGGTCCCCTTTGTACTCACCCGCTCCCTCCCAAACAGAGATTTTGGGAGAATTTGAGCAGTACTAGTGGAACCCCCACCAGCCTCAAACCACCAACAGCCCCTACCACTTCAGGCCTTTTTCTCCCACCCCTCTCCCCAACCCAGCTGTGCTCACTAATTCCTACGTCTCGCATGGCAAAGTTAAAGGTTCAAAGTGAAGATCAGGCAGCGTGGGCAGATGACACAGAGGGGCCAGGGACCAGGCCAAGTGGGCACTGCTGCGTGTGGCTGTGGGAGGAAAGAAAGCACAGACTGCAGGAGCACTCCCCCATGGCGAGGGTACGAGGCAACAGAGAACGTCCAGAGCAACCAGGTCCTGGGTACCCAGACCTAAGAACATCAGGTCCTCACGCAGCTGCCAGCGTGCTCACTTGTAAAGCGATGCTGTCCCTGACAAACCCCGACCCAAATGAATACATGTGTGCACTCACACAAAACACACCTACGTGTGTATGCTTGCACACTCTCCTTACATCTCACATCCTGCCCCTGCAAAGAGACAGCTCCCACCATTTCCCCACATCTGGAAAAATAAATCCCAGTGAATCAACCTGGCATCGCCTTCCACTCCAAAGAGAGAGGGTTCTCCCGCCTCTGCTCTGTTTGGTTTTTGGTTTCCAGAGGAGGCAGGGAGTAAACACAGCTTCTCTGAAGCCATAAATCACCCCGTCTCCTACCTTCTCAGTTTAACACCCGTCCTTAGCGCAGCCCCTTGTAGTTTCAGCTTCAAAAAACCCGCGAGGTGCTAGTAGGCTCTGACCATGGTGGCAGCTGGACTTTGGGAGCAGGACCCAGCCCCCCCCCCCTCCACTCCAGCAGCTGCCCCTCACATTTGCCGCACAACCCGGAGCTCCCAATTCCCCTGGAAACCCCCCCGCAGCTTCCACCGCCCTTCCTGAGCCCCAGCGCTCCGCAGGCCCTAGCCGGGTCCTGTCCACACCCCGCATTCCTGCACACCGACCCGCACCCTCCGCCCGCCCGCCCTCACTGCCTCTTCAACTCGCTCCCATCTCTGGCTCGCACCAATCCGACTGTCCTCCCAGACGGGCGCGGGGATCTCGGGCACTCAGCTCTCACTCCGAGCCCGGTCCGGAGCCCGCACCTACCTGTGCGGTTCTGCTAGGGCGCGGGCAGCGGCAGGCGGCTGGCCGGGTCCGGGTCGCCAGCGGGGGCTGAGCGGCCGGCAGCATCCCGGCCCCACCGGCCGAGGCGAGGAGAGGCCCGGAAGCACTCCCCCAGCCCGCCTGCCGCGGCCGCCGCTTTGTTCGGCCTTCGAGTCCGCGCGCGGCCGGGCGCGTGGAGCTGCGGGAGGCGCGCGGGCCCGGCGCGGAGCCCGGTCGAGGCTTCGAGGCGTGAGCGGGCCGAGCGGCCGGGCGAGAGGAGCGGCGACTGCCGGGGCGCGGGGAATCGGGGGCGCCATGGCGGAAGGCGGGCGCGCAGCGGCTCTTCAATGTCACCGGCGAAATGGGTTCCATATGTCCGGCCCGGCGGAGGAGGGAGGGGAAGGGAGAGCATTCTGAGCAGGACGGGACGGGAGCATGGGGGGCGCGACGGGGGGAGCCCAGTGGCGGCCAGGGGAGGGACTGGAGAGGCAAGCAAGGTTTGCGTTTTCCATTTTCCCTGGAGTTGTCTAAAGCTGCTTAGGCTGCTGGAAACTTTCCATTTTTCCTTTTCTTTCCAGAAAGATGGAGAAAGAAGGAGATTAGCGAGGGTAACATCCTTGTGTTCTGGCCAGGGCTTCAAGGGAGAAGATGTGGATTGGAGGTGAAAGGGAAAGTTCTCAGGCTGCTGGAAGATCAACTTCTCCCTGCCCCTGAAGAGGGAAAGAAGAGACCAAACGCAGGAGGGGGAAACAGGCCAAGGAAGGAGTCCCAGGGTCCCGGTGTGAGACACTGACACAACCAGCAGCCCACCCCAGGGTGGGATTCTCTTTGGGAAGATTCCAATCTTTAAATTACTGAAGATGGTGGTGGAAGAGAAGTTTGAAGTGCCCAAAACATCTTGGCCATTCCCAACACCAGTTCCTACCCCAGCTGCTTCACACCTGATTCAGCACCCCAGGGCCTACTCTAGAGACGCTGCTTCTGGGATGGCCTCGGCTTTGGGCAGCTGCCTATGAGAAGGCACAGAGCCTGGAGGAGCTTCCAGACCCTACAGTCCTTTCCTCAATGCCGCCCACCCCAAGGGGATGGGCTCTTTCTCTGCATGTCTATCTCTATTTGTTTTTCTCCTCTCTCCCCCCTCCCTCCCTCTCTCTCTCTCCCTGCCTTTTCTAACCATCTCTGTGGTCTCTGTCCCTTCCTCACAGTCTTTTTGTCTTCTCACACTCTGCTTCTCTCTTTGTCTTTAGTGAATTTGAATGGGGCTTTGCTAAGGACTTCAACTTCGGAGTATCTCCAGAAATCACTTCTGGACTCGATTAGGCTACCCCTCTGGGTAATGTGGAGCCAGCTCTTGGTCTCAGGGCCCTGTCCTCTTGGGAGTCGGGTTCTGCCATGGAGACATCTCCTACAGAGAAGGGGGCCAAAGTGAGTGGTTTCCTTTCCACTTCCCTTCTCACTTAACTCTCGTGTATGTACCTATCCAAGTTGGGGGGTGCCTTCTTCCAGGACAGCCTCCCTGCCCCTCTGAGTGGCCTTTGTCTCCATTCTCCCTGTCATCCTCTCCTTGGGCTCTGCCTTGACCTCCCTCCTCAGAAAGGGAAACTGCTGCTGCTTCTCTCTCTGGGACCCTCTCTTTTTTCCTTCTAACTTTCTTTCCTCATCTTTCTAACTCCTCTGCTCATTAAAGCATTGGCAGCCCAGCTTCTTAAAGGCACAGAGATAAACACTATAATTATATACACAAAAGTGGACTCTAGCAGAGTCTGGGGAGAAGATAAGAGTCAGCAGCTTTCCTAAAGCCCCTTCTATCAAATACATTTTGCCCCATCTCCCGAACAGCACAAAAGCCAATGGGGTGTGTGTGTGTGCATACAGAACTGTAAGAAGCAGGGCACTTCATGGCTACATGAACCAAATGTTTAAAAAACAACAAACCTGCTGATCTGGAGGGTAGGCCTGTATGCCTGGATGGAGGGCGTCAGGCCTCACAGAAGGAGATTTAGCAAGGGGGCAGAGACTGACTGAAAGATCATGGTAGAGAGGGATGCTCTCCCTGCTTTTGTCTCCCGGGGAAGAGAAGAGGAGGGGGTATCCCCAGGGCCAGAAGAGACAAAGACATGAAGGGGGCATAAAGAATGGAGAGGAAAAGCAGGGGGGGGGGGCGATGGCGGATATCAGGCCTCCACTGTGACAGGGGCAACAGCAGAAAGGGGAGTTGGAAGAACAGGGGCAAGGGCCTGTGAGGTTGGGTCCCAGCTCTCCTCGGGGGCTCTGGCCTGTCTCAGGGAGCAAACCCTTCAGCCTTCTTCTGCTATTCCCCACCCTCCAAAACAGGCTGAGCTCAGAAGCTAGCAACACCCAACTGTTCCCTTCCCTCTGACTCAGGGATTCTAAGACTTCAGCCTCAATCCCGAAGCACTGGATTGAGGGTGAACTCTCCCTTTCCACATTTGCCCCCTGCCCCCACCACTTCCCAGGTGAGGGAGAAGGAAATAGTCGCTTCCTACACTGAGGGGTTGGGGGGGGGCGGTGCTTCTCCAACACCAAGGATGGGGGGCCTGAAGGGTCTGAAGCCCCCTATCCCTCAGGCCTCTCTGCTGCTCCTCCAGTCCTTCCCACCTCCCCACGATCTCCAGCCCTGTCAAGGCTGCCCGTGAATCCAGTCTCTCCCCAGCTCCTTTTAGCAAGGCCAGGTAACTCGCCCCGACCCATCCCAGCCTAGGGTCTTGGCCTTCTCCTTCTCTTTCTCACTAAACCCTTTTCAATCCAGACTCGCAAACTAGGAGGCCTCACCTACCACCACCCCAAAAGCTGTCTGTTAACAAGGATAGGGCTCAGTGCCCACTTGGAGCAGAGCGTGGGAGTGAGCCCCTAGGTGGACCGGGCCCTAAGCAGCCACTCCAAGGCACAGCTGATGCCATGAATAATTAACACCTGGGCGCGGCATCACTCTAATTTTCCTGCTCAAAGGTTTACACTAGCAGGCAGAGTTAAGTATCACAGATAATAGTGGCTATAAAGTCAGTTGGCTGGGCTCCAGCCAGGGAAGGAGATGCTAGCAACCCCAACGGAACTTGGCCAAGGCTCTGTCCCTCTGCCTCTCCTCCATAACAACTTTGGGGAGGGGGGGCGCAGTGCATAACATCCCCAAAAGCCACCTCTGGCTTTGCTCTCAACCGGCAGACCCCTCCCCAGTGGGGAGGTACTGTGACCTCTCCCCCTCCCAATCTATACCCCATTTGCTCCCTCTTTGGATGGGGACTTATGGAGAGGAACACACCCTGTGTCCTGAAATGCTCTCCAACTTTCTGAGACCACCTGGAAACATTTCTCTTCTAGAAAAACTTAGAGAACTTTTCACTCCTTTAGCCCTCAACACACAGGCCCTCACCGCTGAGGAAACTTTCTTTGTTTCAGGAGGTCGAAGGAAGGCTACTAGGGTGTGAATTCACTTCCTTGTTTTGTTAGAAAGAAGGGTGGGGAGCCAAAGCTTTCAGCTTCCCTCCCTGCCCTTCAGCCTCTGCCTCCATTGTCTCCCCCAGCTTGGGTAGCTCCTATCCCACTAGCAACACTGTCATACAGGTCAGTCCTATAGGTTGAGCTTGAACACTATAACCGAATTCCTCCAGCCCCCCTCCAGTTGCAGAGGACTTCTTTTTGGTCCCCGTGGATTGCAAACATCTTTGCCTTCAACTTCAGTAATTTCTCCTCCTGCCTCCACGTCTCTTTCCCCCAGGCTCCTTCTGCCTTCAGAGTTGGGTTCTTTACCCTTGGCAGCATCGGAGCAGCCAAACTCCTGGAGGGGAACCGCTGAAAAATGAAGCTCTGTCTGCTGCTGCAGGAATGTTGGCTGTTATCAGGCTCACAAATATAATTTTTATATTAGGTCGTGGTCTTTGACTGGGTTTATATGCCAATGAGGCATTTCTAGTTTACCAAATTTATACAAATCTCGCCTTAATTGATAATCACAGATGCTGTAATTTAAGACCTCCAGCTATAGAGCTTTCATATTAACTGCTGATATATTACTGTAAATCGTCTGAAATAACCAACTCCTGGGAGCAGAGCAGAGAGAGAGGAAGTGCCTCCAAGAGTGACTCTTTCCCGGCCGCAGAAATAGCCCAGCTTCCACATCATTTTCTGTGAGAAATGATTTATCGAAGACATGGCCATAAACAACACAACTCGCTCACAAACACACGCAGACGCGCACGCACGCACACACACACACACACACACACACACACACAATGGCTGGCATGCCGGCCGAGAAGCTGACACCCATATTGCTATAAATCAAGAAAAAGGTTGGAGGAGAGGGAGAGGGAGAGAGAGAGAGAGAGAGAGAAGAGGAATATTCCTAAAATCTCTATGCAATGCCTCAATGGGTACAAACACACAGAGCACCATGTGAAGAGAAATGGCAGGAAATGAAGATGGCTATTTGTCACATTTTACGACAATAACATTAATAACAAACAATAAATTTACATGGACATATAAGACGCGGTAGGTAGTGAGAAATCCCTTCTACTTACAATACCCCAGCCCGCGGTGTGGCTCCGGCTGCGGGGCTGTTTTATTGCTGCCTCCCTCTCTTTTTCTCTCTCTCTCCCTCTCTCTCCCCCTCTCTTTTTTTTTCTCGGGGTACAGGCTTGTTTTTCAAAGGACAGTTGAATTGCACGTCAGAAACAGGGAGACCGAGCCTGTGATTTTCCTGACGAATACATATCTATTCTGCAACCTCGGCATTAATTATTTAATGAATCACGTGACCAGGAGGGGGAAGGGGGTCTTTCGATTTCAGGCTCAAAGGACCACTATGACCTTCCCCTTCAGGAGGAGAAATTTTCCTGCGAAATAGGTTCCCCCGAACCCACCAATGGAATAGTAGCCAGTTCTCTTTCCCACATTCATATCTGTATCTGCTGTTTCTACACTTCCTAACCAGCATCCCCCCCAGACACACACTTACCCACAGCCCACCTCTCCTCTCTCCCTTCTCCTCCTGCTTCTGCTTAGTTTGTGAAGGTGCAGAAATAGTCTGCAGGGGCGTCTGGGGGGGGTGGGGTGGGATGGGCACAGAGTCCTTCTCCAAGCCCCTGATTTCTCAGCATCCAGTTGCTCTCTCTACATCCTTTAACATTAACATTCTCCCCAACTCTATTTTACCCTCACTCCTAGGATATTTTAGTGGGGCATACTCCCCGTCTTCCTTAAATGACCAACAAAATTTCTAAAGGGACCAGCTTCAAAAGAAACATTTCATAGATCCAGATTATATGTGTATAAAGAAGGGGGTTTCTGCCTTTAATTCTCCTTTTAAAAAAATCTTTTGTGGTACCTTTTGAAAGGGCAGAAAAGGGACAGGGTGAAGAGATGACTTGGGAGCTTCCAGAGTTGAGAGTAACCACAAGGGGGACTTTTTTTTCCTTGTGTTGTTACTGTTACAGGGAACCAAATTCTATTGAGAATGCGCTCTAGAGACAAAGACCTGGAGTAAGAAGATTCCTACACAAAAGAAGTGGGAGCTCAATCTCTGGGTACTTATGTCACACCCTGCCTCAGTCCCTCCCCACCCACAACACACCACTGAAGATAGCTAGAGGTTTGAACTGGAGGGGAGGAGAGGGAAGAAAGAGGCTTTGAAGTTGGTCTGACAGCCCAGTTCCTATTTTCCAGGTACTAGTAACTGACCACCCCCCCACCAGCTTCCAATCAGCAGACAATGGAGACAGATCAATAGGAAAAAGATGAGGGGTTTCATATTGAAGGGTTAAACATCGGTGCTGATAGAAGAAATCCATCCCCTCTGCCTAGAGAGAGAAACATACACAGACTTCTTCATCTCAGATATAAACAAAACAAAACATCCCTCCAAACCTTCACATACAGCTTGGCGCCAGAAGGAGCAGACCAGATATGACCAGAGTCCCAGAATCGAATCGGAGTCTTTGGCCACGGTGTGGGATGGGGTTGCAAAGGGAAGCAGAGAGGACATTCCTGAAGGAGCCCCTCGCCCAGCCCACACTTCCAGCCTTATCTTCAGCAGCTCTGGGGCAGCCGCAGGGGCCGGCGGACAGGGAAGAATAGATGTGGTTTGGGGCGGGGGCAGGGGGTCGAGGAGCCGCCAGCGGTTTATCTGGAGGGGTCTCAACCAAAAGCGACTCGAGGGGGAGAAGGTTGAGTACCCAGGTGCCCTCACCACCCCTGAAGAGACCGCCAACCCAGGTGGTGTCTGGGTCCAGCGGGAGCAGCGGCGCGGGCCCCCGGCCCAGCACTGGGCCGGCCTGGTCCCCTAAGAATACCGCTCTCAACGCTCGGTGGGGCGCCGGCGGGCCCAGGCTCTGTAGGGGGGTGATGGGCTTTGATTGTGCAGATACAAAACCCAGACTGGTATTGAATTCAGCCGCGAGCCCGGCTCCAGCGAGGGCAACTCCCTGCAAGGTCCCGGCCAGAGAAATCCATTAAAACTGCCCTCCCCCCAAGAAAAGCAGGCCACTAAAGTCTAAAAGAAAAATACAGGGCGGGAGCGGGGGTAGCAGAGAAGAGAGGAGAGAATATGCGGGAGCATGGGAAGACACCAATCTCAAAACTGGTAAATTCATTTTAAAGACGAGCTAAAGAAAAGCCGGTGACACGGAGGCACGCCGGGCAGGTTCTGTTCAAATGCCCACACTCTTTTCGGATCCTGGGAATGTCCATATTCAAATAAACAAGCGCCGGGGCGCGAGCAGAGCCTTGCTGCCGATAAAGCGAACGTTTATATTGTGAGAAAGGCGAGATTGATTTACGAATCTGAACGCGCCGGTTTTATGGCCGATCACAAATCCGTCAGCGCTCAACTCACGCTGGGAAACTTCCCAACTCCGCTTTCCAACCAGACCCCCCTCCCGGGGCCGCCGCTTCCATGGGAGACCCACCACGGGCACTGGGGCGGCCCCAGCGCCGGCCGGCATAGGCTAGTCGGGCAACCCCACTTTGCCCAGGCGGGTGCAAAGAGGAGGGAGCGTGGGGAGGGCCGACGAACTGGATGAAGAGAGATCCAAAGGTCTGGAGGATAGAGGTGGCCGCTAGAATTGTAGAAGGTGAGCCCAAGGGGCTGGGGAGCCTGCCGGCAGCACTCAGCTCTACAGAGGTTGGGGGTCTGGCAGTGAGGGTGGGGGGAATGCTCAGTTCCCCTTTGAAGGAACCCCAGCCTTCCCTTTTCCTATGGTGGACCTGTAATCCTCACATGGCAGAAAGTAGGTTGTAAAGACCCAGGTGACTAGATCTTTGTCACCTGAGCCTATAGAGGGCTCACAACTGGTTATCTGCTCTGAGGAGTTATGGGTGCACATCTCCCCTGAGTCCCAAATATTTTCATTTCAGGAGTCCAGCTTGCCTTTCTGCTGGCTCCCTTTTCTTACCAAGGCCACCAGCCCCTGCACTTGTTAAGCCACCCAGGGACAAAGGAGAGGATACCAACCAATGCCAGGCCAGTTATTGCTTGTCTGAGACAGTCCCCAACACAGGAGACAATTTATAAAATGCTAACCAACATCCCATATATATCCCAGCAAGGTTCTGTTTCTCCTAGTCTTAACTCAAGGGAACATTTCCTCTTCCCAGCTGGAGTCTGTCTGTCTCTCTCTCTGTCTCTATCTCCTCCTAAGAGGATGGCTGCTGGTATAGATTTTTTAAGATACAGCAAGTAGAATTCAGATTTGGAAAGGCTCTCTGTTGAGTTCACATCTTAGCAAATCCTCCATGCATCTCTTAAAAGTTGTTGGAAACTTTGGTTAACGTGCGTGGCACAGCTGTCCCTGAAAATGATCAGACAGCCTACACTGACCCTTCTCCCATCACTCTTGCTCTGTTGGTGGGGAGGTACTCTGTGGGCACTGTGTGTAGCTGGAGTGGGATTGGAGAATGGAGAAGGGGGTGACCGTGATTATAGAAATAGCTTCCTAAACAAAGGGACTTCAGAAAATGGGTCAAGAATCTGTGGATTTGGAGAACAGACCTCAAGAGACAGTAACCACAACAGGGGCCCTCTCTCTCCTTAGGACCCAGGGGCTTGTTCCCCTAGCCCTCTGAAGCCCCTGGACCTCACATATCTGTCTCCCTTTGTCTTTCTTCCCTCAGCCCCCTCCAAAGGGACAGGAAAGGAGGAGGGGTGAACTGGATGTGGATGGGGGGGGCGTGAATCTGCCTGAGGAAAGGAGCTCTGCACAGAAAGAGAAACCAGCACCCTACTTCCCTCCCCTAGCTGAGCTACTTTTTTTTTTTTTGCGCATTTTCTCTTCAATGGACAGTAATAGAAAAATAATCCAGAAACTTCAAGATAGAAAAAAAAGGGGGGGGGGTTGAAGTCTAGTGGGGGGTGGAGAGGGGACATGCAACAGCCCAAGGACCCCTCGCTGCAGAGGTGTGACTTTCCCTTCTGGGCAGGAGGCAAGAGCCAACACAATGTCCAGTCTCAGAGAGGTCAAGGGGCTTCCGAGGTCATTTTGTGGTTCTAATACTGAGCTAATCGCCTAGAAAACGTGGCCTCTCCATGAACTCTCTCTCCTGCCGGCCTCCTACTTCCAAACCCTCAGTGAGTCCCAAGGAAAAAAGGCCAGCACATTCTGGTCTGAGGCAGAGCCTACTGGCTCCTTCACCCTCAGAAGCAGGGCCCCTGAGCGGGGAACAGAGCCCCCAAGCCAAGAGAGCAAAAGGAAAGCAAACTAAACTCTGAGCCTTCAGGAAAAAGGGAGGGGGCAGAGTCGAAGAGGAAGATTCTGGCGTCAACGAACCTTGCCTGCAAGCAGAACAGTTTCCTGCTCCAGAGAGTCACAAATATTTGTCTAGAACCCCAAGCTAGACACAAAAAGAAAAACTGAAGACATCCAACTATACCCACTCTGAGGTTGGGGTTTTTCATCCAAAAACTGCCTTCCATTTTTCCAGGAGGTAGCAGTGACAACAACTCACCGGTATACAGATCTGTAAAATACCAGCCCCCAGCGTAGACAAGCAGACTTATGGAGCCCACAGGCCACATGTGCACCTCAACTCAGTACACACACACACACATGCTGGGGCTCCCCAGGCCCTACTGCATTTTCTAAAACCAGAAAGCACTTCTCAACTGCCTCCCTATCTTTTCTGGGAGTTTTCTGGGGCCCTAACACCTCAGTCCCAATCAGTTCAAACACTCTCCAGGTGTCAGTCCCTGACCCAAGCATCTGTCATCATAAAAGGCATCAAAACCGGACCAAGCATTCACCATAAAAACCCTGTGAAGATAGTTGAAAAAGAAAAAGGAGGCGAGAGACTATTTCTTCTTTCCCTTGTAAAAAGAGCTCATAAAACGATTTAAAAAAAAGCCAACCCAGGCGGGGGCTTTGTTACCTTTGCGCCTCTCGCCTCCTCTGGCCTGAACTCCACGGATCCCATTCATGACGAACAGCTTCTTCCAAACTGAGAGAAAAAAGTTTTCAACTTTATGGTTCCAAATTTTTTCCCCCTTGCAGATCCGGGAGTGGCGGCTAACACTTTTTTCCCCCAACAGCCGGTCTGCGGAGATTTGCTGTTGAATAATAACAAAGGAGAGAGGATACGTATTTAAAGAAAAGAAGTGATTAATGGTTTTCTGTATAATTCTCACATTTTTCTTAGCTCTTGTCTACACAGAATGGCTGTGAACTTTAAGCTCCATAGAAATCTTTTTTTTATTCTATTCATACCTTCCTAAGGGCAGCTTTGATTTGGTTCTATAGAGACATTCCTGGGGGGGCGGGTGGAATATGCTTTTTAGGAACTATTTTCCCCCTCTAGAAGGGAAGGGCGGCTGCATCCCCGGGCAGCTAAACATCATACCAGCGATTCTACTGAAAACAAAGCTCGCTGCTCTCAACCTCCAGGTCCAGGCGATTTGCTAAGAGTCTCCCCGCAGCATTGAAACAGGCGGCTCAAACACCCCTTCCCGTGCGGTGGACCCCAGGCCAGTCTGTCCTGGGGCCCTACCCAGCCTCAAACACCTGGGAGCTGCACACCAGAGAAACGCAAAAGAAATAACAGTAAAATGTGCTGGTGGAATTGGCTAATTTTATTTTCTGAAGGCAGATGGGACTGTAGAACGACTTTGAATTGCATTTGCTCTCCAGAGCCCTGAAATTTTGGGGGGCGGGATGGCTGTACCTGGGGCCATCAGAGTCCGAGACCAGAGCCTTAGAACTTCTCTTGGGCTTGACCCCAAAGTGGCCCAAGCCTCCCCAGAGCTTCTGAGGGTCACTTGCACCCTCTTCCCCTTCCCCCATTCCATTCTAGGGGTGACTGGGACCTCAGAGACAGAAAGCTATTTGGTCCCCAGTCATACTTTCGATACTTTCTATGAGAAAGAAAATGAAAATTAATACAGGAGCAGGGCTTCACAAAAGAGGCCATTTGTCTTCTTGATTATCTATTTGCTTGTCAGAGTTTGAGCTATGGCACCGGCTAGCTCCTTTGTAATATAAAAATACTCTGAAAACCTGCAAACACCCAGAAACATCTGTGCAAAAAATTAGACTCATTAAAGCCTTAAACACCTCAGAGGAAAAGGATACCTTCTTACGGGGAGGAAAGAGGCCAGCCGCGCAGAATCCTCCCTCGAAACTTTAATAAGCAAAGAGCCGTCTGTCTAGAAAGAGACAGCTTTAACCGCATTTTATTTGGTTATGACAAATAAATCACCATATGAAAGCTTTTGCCATACTTAAGCCTCTTGTGTCCTACAATGAAACATTTTCTCCCCATTAGGGATTGGAGTCAGCCCTCCCAGTCCTTTCAATCCATTTTTGGACTAGAGGGAAAAAATAAAAAACCCCAAACAAAACACACCCACCCCAAAGGGAAAACACACCAGCTACCACAATTTGCAGTCCTCTGAGACAGAAATTCCCATTGGATCCTTTGAAAAAATTCCTCAACCACACAAATGTGAGGCCGAATGGACTGGGGTACTTAAAATATACACTGGGTGGCATCGGTCTGCATCTTAACGTTAAGATTTCAACAAAAACACGCCGTGCTGATCACAAGAAACCAAACATTTATTTCTATTGTCACTCTATACATGACACACATTTTCACACCAACGAAGGGTTCTAGACTCAAGCAGCCCCAGGACTAGGAAGGGGCCTGGTTTGGAATGTCAGAAAGAGAATAGGAGAGAGGACAGACGCACATGACATATAATAATAATAATAATAATTAATAATCATCATCATCATCAATGCAACAATGATAAACTATGGGAGAGGTCTCTGTAACCTTATCTCCCAGATGGGAAGGGCATTTTATTGCCTAGTTTCACATTCACTTTCAATCTAGGAGAAAAGGCCTCCACTGCACAACTCTTGATTGGGGAGAGGGTTGTGTCCAGCTCCCAGAAGGCAACTGGCCTCTCACCCAGCCAGTCATGGCTTGACCTTCCAAAGGAGGGCCATCCCAGTCTCTGGGTCCTCTTTTTCTCTCGGACTCAATTACCCTGCCCTGCTCCTGCTCAGCCAAGGCACCCTATGTCCACCTGTCCCCAGCCTGTCGTCCCTACCCCGGCCCCAAGGTGGAAGGGGGGTGAACGGGCATGGAGGGGGAAGGACGTTGTGTGCGCGTGTTTGTTACCGTGGCCAAAACACTGCTATCTGGCAGTCAGAGGATGCTTTCGCTGGGTTTCAGGAATGAGGGACAAAGAAAGAAAATCCAGACTGTCTTCCAAGAGCGGCAGCAGCAGAGGCGGCGGCGGCCGAGCCGGGCCTCATTTGTTAGCCGGGTGTCGAGGTAATGGTCGCCACCGAGGCCCGTCCTCTCCTCGGCAGAGTAAACAAGACAGATGGGCCTGGGCCTGGCGTGATTAAAGATGAAACGTGGATCCATCTTCGCCAAAGCTGAAAATGAGGAGTGCAGCCTCCTCCTATTTCTCTTTCTGTCTTTTTCTTTCTTCCTTCTTTTTTTTTTTAAGGAAGAAAGCAAGAGACTTGAACCTTGCTTCTGGGGGGCCTCGCCCGGCTCCCTATTGTCATTTCTATAAATAAAGCTTCCCCTCCCCCCTCCTCCGCATTTATTCGTGTAAATAGACAAAGTGGGGGAGGGCAGGTAGGCTTTTTCGGGCCCAGGCCCCAGGGTCCCCTCCCTCGTCTCCCCCAACCACCCCCGAGCTCGCCACCCACCCCCGCCCCGAGGTTCGCGGCTCCCGCAAGGGGGGCACTAGAGCGCGGGGGGGCCTCCGTTGGGCCGGCCAGGGGGCCCTCCGGCTGAGCCTGCGGTGCCGCCCGAGCGGATCTTGGTGTTGGGCAACTTGTGGTCTTTTTTCCACTTCATGCGCCGGTTCTGGAACCAAATCTTGATCTGGCGCTCAGAGAGGCAGAGCGCGTGGGCGATCTCCACCCTCCGGCGCCGTGTCAGGTAGCGGTTGTAGTGAAATTCCTTCTCCAGCTCCAAGACCTGCTGGCGAGTGTAGGCGGTCCGAGAGCGCTTGGGCTCCCCGCCGGCGTAATTGGGGTTGACTGGACACACACAGAGAGAGGGAAAAGAGAAAGTTTTATTGCCCCGAAAAGGAGGAGGGGGAGCCCTTTCCTCCAGCTAACGCAGTGTCTCCCCCCCCCTCCCGCCACCTCTTCTTCCTCCAGAGGGGGTGGGACGAAGGAGAAAGCGGGACCCCAGGAGGAGAAAGAGACCTCTTAAGTTTTGGACGACTGTGCGGTCACGACGTTGTTGTTTGGGGAGGGGGCGGGGAGGAGTGAGGAATCTTCACAAGGTTTTAATCGCTCCTCTCTCCCCCTACTTGGCCTGGGGCCCGGGATGGGAGAATGAAGGGTGAAAGAGGGAGGGGTCTTCCCTAAACTAAACCTTTCTGTTAGTTCCCACCCTCTATGTTCCGATTCCAAGCAGTGCCTGCCCCCAGTAAAAACTTTTGCCCACTAGCCAAGAAGCCAGACTAGAGGAAAGAAAGGAAAAAATAAATACTGGGAGTTGACTCAACTCTCCGCTTAAATACAGATTACCTCCTCCCCCTTCTCCTCCCCCACCTCACACCCCTCCCCAATTTCCAACTTCACTGAGACTGCATCTCCCTGGCGAAAAAGTCGCTGGTGAGAATGGCAGAGGATGGGGAACCTACTTCAAAGGCGCGGGGCCCACCAGGCCATAAAAATTTATGGGGGATGTAATTATGTGGCTCTGAAAACAGGCGACCGTAAATCTCTGGCAATGGCGAGTTTATAGCGGGGACAATTGGCTTCCCCTGGCTCCCCCCACCCCCACGCCTTGAGGTCCCTTTGGTGTAAAGCGCCGGGGGTGGGAGGGGGAAGGGGTGCCCACGCACTCACCCGTGCTCACGTGAACTTTGCGCATCCAGGGGTAGACGACGGGCTCTTTGCACGCGGAGTGGGACGGGCTGGGGTGCAGGGGGTTCTGGGCGCACGGAGGCGGCGGGGGGCTGCTGTTGACCGCCTCACAGCGCTGGCCGGGCTCCGGGAGGAGGGCCCCGGACGGCGGCTGTGCAGGAGCCCGAGGGGACAGCCCGGGCGGTGGCGGGGGCGGCGGGGGCGGCGGCGGAGGCGGCGGGGGCCCAGGGTCCCGGCAGGCCGCGTAACGCTGCACGGTGCACGCCGAGCGCCGCCCGAAGCCCGCCTCCGGCTGGAAGCTGCTGTCTCGCCTCTGGCCGCCGGCGTAGTACCCCGGCGAGTGGTCGCTGGGTAGGTAATCGTTCTGTGAATATTCCTCGCACGGAGGGAACTTGGGGTCGACATAGTTTGAGTTGATCAAAAAAGAACTCATAGCCATTAATTTCTGGGAATTGTCCACAAAATATACTAAAATTTATTCCGACCCCTGACTCGTTTTCCTGTTTCCGAAAGCCCTCCTACTTACTGTCAAGTGAACAAAGTTAGGGGCCCACGTGATCCTCGGAACCAATGGCCGCCCCGCCTGCGATTCCCGGATAAGGAAATCTGCTCACCCGGACCCTACTCCAGCCAAAGAGGTTTATTTCCCCTTCTTCTCCACCCCCCCCCCCCAACAGCAGGATTTACATAGGGCTCCTGCGGGGCCACCGCCTCCTCGCCTCGCCTCGCCTCTCCGGGATCGCGGAGAGGGAGGGAGAGAGAGTGAGCAGGTTGCCACCCGAGGGCCTGTTGGGGCGCTGGGCGGAGCGCAATCCCTGGATCCCCTCAGAAGTTGGGGTTCTGAATGTGGCCCCTCCCGTCCTGCCCCCCCCAGGCCTTCCTTAGGGTCTTAGCCTCTCTTATCGATGGGGGTATGGAGCATCTGCACCCAGCGTCTAAGCAGGGGAGTTAAGTGAGGGGCGGACTAGGGGCTCCGCCTGGAGAGGAGAACCCGCACAGGGGAACGAGGCATCGAGCGTGGGCCTTTTCTCTGCAGCCGCACGGGGAGGGGTAGGGAGTGAAAAAAGAGGCGTCGGAGCAACCAGGCGGGTGTACGGAGGGACTTGTCAGAGATGAATGGAACCGCGGGCGGATCGATAGGAAATTCATGCACTAATTCGGGGAGACCTCGCCTTCCAAATCGCATTTAACTGCGCTATTAGTTTGGCTGTGTCAGTCAGTCCGTCTGTTCCCCCTCTCCTCTCCACTCCTCCCCTTATCTCACGCGGCCCAAGCCGGGAGAAACGAGTTGGTTTCCCACATGGAACATGAACACTGGAGTAAAAAACCGCCAACTTCTGAGAGCACGTTGAATAGCAATTTGCTAATTCCAGAAACACCGGAGCAAGGCTAACCGTGGCGGCGAGATGTTCTAATTGCCGTTAATGCCGCGCCTCAGCAGCGAGCAGAAATCTCACATCCTTGTGATGCTAAGGATAGGAGCCCGGGTGATCCCCACACAATAACACCCTTTGGTAATCGCGTGTTTCCAGGGCATCTTGTTCTGCACCCAAACGGAAAGGCGACCTCTGCATCCGTTTGAAAAGTGAATTTCCTTTCCCTTTGCACACTGAAAACAATAGTCATTTTTACCAGATTTTCAGTGAAGCCTCCCTGAAACCCAAAATAGGGACTAGCTGGACCAAAGGGAGAGGACAAAATAAAAACATCAGCAACAACATTAACCTTTTAAGATAAGTGAAAAAGGACTAAGGCTCCCAAGGGCAGGCATGGGTAGATTTCAGGTAGATGATTCCTCCATCTCTAACCAGTTGAGGGAGAAAAAGAAAAGAAAAAGGAATCTTCGTGTCACCGGATGGTCCTCATTTAGGAAAAAAAAAATTTTGTCTTCAGAAAAAAAATGAGCGGAGTGTTTATGTCAACTACATATTCCCCTAGATACGAATTTGTGATCACAAAATTCCTTACACAAATTCGGATCTACAGGGTATATACAGAAGACAGACAGATCTTCTTGGCCCAGAAATTTTCCAGTCCTATTTTCCACGCATCCTTCGTTTGGGGTATGGTTTCAGTGCTTTGATTTTTTTTTTCCCCCTAGTTTTGAGCTCTGGGAGCAGGAAAAGACACTGTGTGCCGATTACTGGGATTACAAGGTTTTCAACCCTCTTCCTCTTCTATTAGAAACAGAAACAGCAGGTCCCGCAAAGGGACGCGAACCTTGGGGCTGCTGTGCATCTCCGCGGCAGTGCATGAATTATGAGATGTAAACATTAGCTAAGCACAAAAGGAGGAAGGGTCATCCTGAGGCTGCCGCATAGTCAGAATCAGGCCCTTCTGGGTGCCCTCCAGCCCCTCCCCTCCCCCAGGACTTTTTTTTTTTTAAGAAAAACAAAACCCCAATCGGTAACTCCGTGTTCTTCTGCAACCTTTTAGTTGTGATCAAACGAAAATCTAGATATTTTCCAAGGGGCCTCTCAGCAAAGGGAAGAGGGATAGACGGCTGGGTGTGAAGGGGGTGTCATAAAAGTCCTTTTGGAAAAATTCAATGGTAAAAAGAGAAACAGCTGTAAAGAAAAATGCTGGGAGACCAAGCAGATGGGGCCCCAGATATTTAATGACGGGCAATTCCGTTTACAACCTGAGAAAAAGATCAAAGGCGTTTCATTTCCGAATGGAGGGTGAGGAGGAACCGTAAAAGATGCAGCCAGATGATATTGTGGCCCCTCCCAACCTCCCATACCTCCTGGGGCCAGAAAAGGGGGATGATAGCTGAAGTGTGAGGAAGAGTCCCATTTCCCCCACCTCCCTAGCTCCTGGCAGGCTCTCTCCATCTAAACTTGCTTATTCAGCCACCTGCTAGGGTTGCTGGCAATGGGACCTAAATGGGGATCTGGAGTTTCGAAGGGACTTCCTGAGGCTGCCAGTAACCGCCGAATTTACTAAGCTGGGAGACTGGGGATGGAGCTGAGGGAATGGCATCCTAGACTGTGAAAGCTAAGGGCCTTCAGAGGGTGATGGGAAGGGTGCACAGAACCTCTTCTCCACCCAGACTCCTCACTCATTGCTCCAGGTCTGAGGAATACTTGCATCCTTAGTAATATAATAAAAATTTCTTTAATAAATACATCAACAAAACAAAAAACAATCCTCTAACCACCACACTCTAAAGGTCTGTGCCCATACCCCGCCCTGGGACCCTTGCACATGGGTAGGAGGAGAGTTTTCACCTACCAGCCACTGAGTCCAGAGACCCTCTGATTTTCTATCCCAAATCTAGCTTGCCAGGTTTGGCTTCTAAGCTTGATTTTCTAACACTAACACCTATATTTGAAAAATCACACACACACAGACAGTAATATTGCAGTTATCTTTGCCAAGAGAGAGTCCAGTAAGTAATCTCATGCTTCCATTTGGGCACTCAGGAAGACTGACACCTGGCCCTGGACCCACAGACAAAATGTGTGGATAGAACCACCACCAGCCCCTCAGCTTCAAGCAGGGACCTTTCCTGGTCTTGTGAAAGGCTACTTTAGTCAGGGGCACCATTCCAACTGGCCAGACCACTTCCCCTACTCCATACCTCCTGTCCTTTTCAACTCGCCACCCTAAAACCCATCCAACTCATAGGCTTTTCAGAATTGGGAGAGGGCCTCTGTGCTGCTCTACACTTTCTTAAGAGATGGAGTCCAGGTGCCCCCAAGCACCCGAAGAGAGAGGGTGGGAAGTAGAGCCCGTGGGGTTGATCCTGGGGACAGAGCGCAGAGATTTTTCTCCTCTGTGCGCTGGGAGCCGCCACCTGCCCATCCCACCGAGGGGTCGCAGTCCCCACCCCAGCCAGTCCCGCCGCGAGGGGTGGAGAACTGGGTTTATCAGCAACTTTCGAGACGAGGTTGGCCAGAGCAGGAGGCTGCCTCTCGCCTCCACCTGCGAAGAGCACTAACATCAATACGCATACTAAAAATAAGAAAGAAAAAACCACGGCTCCACGAGCTTTCAGAGCCACCTCCCCCGCGCTCCCGATGGCTCGCTGGCCAGCCGGCCGCCTTCTCCCGGCAGCCACAGGTTGCCGCAGTGACCTCTCGCTGCTCAGGCCCTCCGCCGTCCCGGGCGTGTCCAGCGCGCGCCACCACCGCTACCTTTTGTCGGCGGGGAGGGAGGGACAGAGCGAGGGAGGGAGTTCGCAGGCCTGGGAGGCGAGCCCCCGGGCGGCCCGCGTGGCAGCGGCCCGGAGGAGCGCAAGGCCCGGAGGGACGCGGGCGGGAGTACTCACCGGGCCGCTCCCCGCGCCCTTCCGGCCGCCGGCCCGCTCGCGGGCCCGCGCGGCCCCCGACAAGCTCGCTCTCGTCCACTATTGTGTGTTCGGAAAACCGAACCGCCGCGGCGGGCAGAGGAGCTCCGGGGCCCCCTTGGTGGCCGGAACAAGACTTTTTTTTTTTTTTTTTTGGTGTGTTGTTTTTGAAGTGCAAGTTTTCGTATTAATCTCATACTTTGGCAGTCTTTGTTAAACAGCTAGGCGCGTCACCAGGCTCTCGAACATTTTAATAATTTTTAGACGCCGTGACCTGCGGTTCACCCCCTCTCGGGCCTCCCCCACGAGCAGGCAGTTACTATAATAACGCTCGCGCAGTTCGCTGGGTCATATTGAATTTTGCGCAGGTCATTACTTGGGAGAAAAATGACAGAGCAAGGAATTTGATTCAGCTCATCCTCTCTAGCTCTACTTTTGGCCAGAATCTTCCCGTCCCTTCCCCCAACTCCTACCCCGCAAAGTCCCACTCGAATAAGGACTCAGCCGACCCGCCTCCGCCTTGATATTCCATCATTTCAATATTTTTTCTCAGCTTTCCTTCCGGGGGCACAGAGGGAGTGGGTAGAAAACTACAGGGGTTCACTTTGCAGCCCGTGATGGAGACCAGCACCTGGAGAAGTGGAAATGTGGGGATCTGGGTCCCAGAGAGCGGACTTGAGCCAGAACCCCTATAAATGGCCGCATTGACAGGGCCTGTATTCCCACTCAACTGCACACTCTGCTTTGTTCCGCCCCTCACTGCCAGAGAGATCCCCATTTCTGCCTGAACTGCAAGCTGTAGGGCCCCAGGAATGAGACCTCCACCTCCTGGTGCTGAGATCTGGTCCACAGGCCAGCATGTTTGGGGAAGATAGAATCCTGAGAGAAGGGCTGGACTGCACTGGTCAAACCTGGGGACTTGGCTTTCAGATGCTTTAATTCTCCTTTAAAAATCAAACAATATCCTCCCCACCTCCATTTTTATTTAAAATTACTTCCCATCTATACTATACCTCTTTGCCTACCCCCAGCACCACCACCAGGAGGTTCAGGAACAAATCAAAGAGGTGCTTAAAATACTCGAGATTTTCTTTGATTTATCCCTCCAGGACAGGACTAGAAATGGGTGGCATGCCAGTAACACATTTCAACCAGTATAAGTACATCAGGTGATTATCCCTCCACCCAGCTCAAGTCTCAGGGCAGTGTCTCCAAAAGGGTATCCCCCTAGTTTGGGGAGGTTGGGACTAAGCATCCCAAGGCACCCAGCTTGGCTTGGGATGGCAGAAGTCTTCCCTTCCCCATTGTGAGGCCCCACCAAGCCCAGGACCCAGTCTACTCCACAAAACTATTAACTTGCTAACACTCTGTCCTGCAGTGGAGGGGAAGAGACTGAGGAAGAACAGATAGAAATAGATTCTCCGGTTCAGGCTTTGACCTCTACTTCCTCTGGAACCCAGGAATTCCCTCCTGACCTGACTCCCCAGAAAAATCTGCCTGAAGGCCAAGTAGAAACGAGGACCCATACCCAATTGGTTTAGTTTAAAAAAAAAAACAACTGGGGTCAAATTGATTTATCTTTTCTGGCCATGTTTCAAAAGGCATTGATATGAAAACTCTCAAATTATCTTTTTTTCTGGCAGGACAAACACCCAGAGAGCATCTCCAATATTAAATGCTTAGAAGAGAACGATGACATCTCATAATGCAACAAACAGTCATTTAAAGATCCAAAATAAGCATATGTCCTGGTGTTATAATTACAGTGTCTCTAAGCATTGTACTTATGAGCTAAGCCTAATGCATAGATTGAAAGTTCATTTCAGGTCGCCAGTTAGAAAGATCTCTGTGAGGCCATTCAGTGTTTTTCCTTCTCATTTCCCCTCCCTCCTTGAAACAGGAAGAGAGGCATTCTGGAAGAACACACGAGTGTAGGTTTGGGAGAGAGTGAGAGAATTAAGGTAACCTTCTTTCAATATCCAACTGCTTAAACTCCAGCACTTTGGAAGGAGGGATAGGAGTTTTTAAACTCCCTCTAGTCGTGGCCCACGGTTACTGGACTCCAATTGCCTGGACCCCACCTGGGGGTTAGGAATCCCTGAAAAACTAGCCTCCCTGGAGGGAGAAGGAGCTAGGGGATCCAGCTATTTCGCCCCTTTAGAGGAAGCCTGATGGGGCTGGTGTGGGTGGGAGTCAGGTCTTCCCCTTGGAAGGCTTCCTTGGCCCCACCAAACGTCCTACAAGGACGTGTGGGTAATTGGATTTTTTAAATGTGTGCGGCTGGGTAGGTTTTAATTAAATTTTATATGGCGACTCAAAGGTTATCTTTAGCAAAGAAGATTGCGTAGAGGATTGGCCATGCCCAGAGCGCTTTCTTTTGTGCATCTCCCGAGGCCACCAGAGCCAGTTTGGGGAGGAGGACTTCTTCCCTCAGTTCTTCCACAGATATCTGCCTCTCCGCTCTCGGTGCCGCTACCCCACTCCCCGAGCCCACGAGTCTTCCTTACCTCGAGCATCCCCCGCTCGCTCTCTTCTGTCTTCGCACACACACACAGCCTCCTCCCCTCTCTCACCCCTCTCCCACCCCGCCCCCGCCGCGGCCGGCTCACGCACGCTGTAAACTTTTGACCCTCCAACTTCGCGACCCCTCCGGCAATAACACTGGCCTCACCGCCCAGGGTCTCATTCTGCCGCTCCGGGTGCAGAAACCCAAGCGCAAACCATTTTCCTTGCCTTCCCCCGTCTCCCCCTCCCCCCGGACCCCCTCGCCCCCCCCGCCCCGCCACTACCCCGACTAAGGGCCTTAGACCTGGGAAAGAGGAGTCAATCTTTTTCCATTATTAAATAACTGCTCCTCGGGAAAAGATGCCAACTGCACTTCCGACTTTTTTTCACCATTTCCCGCATTTTCACCGTCTCTCATGTTAGATGCCTGGAAGAGCTTCTGACGACCCACCCCTCTCCATTCTTGTGTCCCCCAGAGTGGGGGCGCCGTGGCCGTTGCCAGGCGAAAGGACATACGGCAGCCATAGAGTGGCCTGACGGAGAAGGGTGTTTCTGGGCCGAGGAGTGGAGAGAGCTTGGAGGAAGGATTCCTTGGGACCGGAGGGGGCCCAGGCCCCAGAAGGCTTGAGAGAGCTCAGGGTCCAGGCTCTGCAAGGCCCAGCGGGCCCCGGGCCACCTTGCCGGACCGCTCGCTGGCGCCTAGAAGGCTCCAGCCTGGCTGTGAACTTGGTCTAAGGCGGACTCTGCTGGCAGCTCGGGGACGTTACAGCCTCTGCCTCAGCTAGTGCAGCGGCCGCGCAGCGACCTGCCCTCTTTCGCTTTCCTTTGCTCCCAAATATCACCTCCCAAGCCCCCAACTCCCACAGAGAAGGATTTTGTTCTTCCTTCCCTAGGGACCCTTGGGAATCTGTAAACAGAAAAGAGAGAGTTAAGAGGCACATACAGAGAAAAAGAGACTAGGACGACAAGAAGCTCCGATATATCGGGTTTATGCTCCACCGTGTCCCCAAGGCCCCAAAAGGAGATGTTTCCACATGCAAGGACTTTCCCCCTTCTGCTCCCCTGAACGCTCCTTTTTCAGGCTGAATCCACACCCCTCCACCGGGCCTTCCTGGGTCATCTCTTGACTAGGCAAGCGGTGTTGGGGCATTGGAAGTACCTTCCTCTCTAGACACATTCGTCCCTACCCTGCTCGGCTCCGGCTCCAGGGGTCAGGGATGGTCAGCCGCTGCGTTCAGAGGCCGCAGCGGGGCCGCAGCTAGGGAGGCTCAGACCAGAGCGTGGCTCTGCAGCGGGGGCCGGGGGGTTGGGGGAAGCTAGAGGAGGCCAAGAGGAGATTTAGGGAGAGAAAAGATAGGACAGAGGACGCCTGAAACATCGAAGGAGAAAGAAGCGGGAGAGAAAGAGATTAAAACTTGGGAACGTGCTGATCTATTCGGAGTCCGACAGGTCCAGAATGGCCCTAAGGCCAATCCTCTCCAGTCTCCTGAATCCCCCACTTCCTCTTGAAGCCCGAAATTTAGGTCTCAGTAAATTCGCCAAAAGGAGGAAAAAATCGGCCTAAACCTGTAGGAGCGCTGACGGTGACGGCGGTGCGGCCGGCGGCGCTAATGTATGCGGCAGCGGCTCGGAGCCCCAAGTAGGCCGGCGCTCGGCCCGTCTGCTGACCTCTTCGTGATCCCGGACTCTATGAATTATTGATGAGATATGAGCGTTGATTTCCCCTTTCAGGATGCAAACTCCATTATATTGTTAAAATGGCGATTTAATCGTTGAGAATAGCTTTGGTGTGGGTTTTTTCCCCCAACTCATTTGCGCCTCCTTCCTTTTCATTTAACTCTCTTAATTAAATCCTTTAACAGATTTTAATCACTTTTTGGAGGGAGGGATAGGAGGAAGGAGAAGGCCATCACTACCACCACCAACAAACACTAAACACAAGCCGGAAAGCCATAAAAAGCTTCCACCTTGGGGAAGTTGAAAGGAAGGTGGGGAGGGGATGTTAACCCCTCTAAAAATGTCCTGCTGGAAACAACCACCATTGGGAGTGCTGGGGCAAGCTAACTCTGAAGTGTTTGGGCCTGGGAAATGTTTAATTTCACCCTGAAGAAGTGTGTAGTCCAACTGTGAAGAGTAAGTCAGGCTTACCCTTCTTGCTGAGAAGTCAAGGGACATGCAGCTTGGGGAAGACACGTGTTTCTTGTGGGGAAGCGATTCTCCAATCTGAGCCCCAGGGCAAGAATTACTGATAAATGTCCATTTTCCTTAAAAGCCCCCAATTTCTCCCCTCCCCCATCCCAAACAGCTTGGTTTCCAGGCGGTGTCTGGGTTAATTAATATGGATGTGTAACAGCGCTGCAGCAATCGATAAATCCCGCTGTGGGCAGATCCCAGCCTCGAAATCTGATTATTCCGAGAAACTCCAAAAAATGGAGACAGTGACCAGTAGGCTCTGCCCTAAAAGAGGGGAAGTGTTCTTGCTAGCCCTGTTCTCCTTGCTTGGGTGGGCTGATCCCAAGCTGTGAAACCCATACAGGCAATTGCCTTCTTTGCTCTGTCCCAAAAGGGACTGAGTTTGGGAGACTGTGCTGAGTGGTCCGCTTCTCCCTCATTTGGAATCCTTGGCGTCCACCTCAGCATTCAAACCCAAGGATAAAGGAACCATCCTAAGAGAGGAGCTTACTCTTGGATCCTACCCACCCCCCAGTCCGTCCCCACCAGACCCCAGTGAATACTTGTCACAGCCAGGGAAGAGTTAAGTGTCCCTGCAGCAGTTACAGAGAGGAAGCCGCCAATGAAATATGGGTGCTTGGAACTCCAGGCCCGGCTGGCTTTCCTGTTTACACTTCTTTATACTTCCTCCCACACCACAGCCTCAGAGAAACAAAACAAAAATAATAATAAAAAATGACCAAGTGAAACAAAAAATTAAATTGTCTATTGAGTGGTGGTCAAGCTGGCCTCAGAGGGAAAAGGGAAACTATAGCCTTACCCTCCGACTGCCAGTCTCCTCAACCCTGCCCCAGGTGGAAGGTACCCACAGATGGGCATGAGGATTTGGCTAGTAAGTTCCAGCCTGCGGCTCAAAAGGTTGGGGCCTGAATCCAGCCAGGGAGAGGAGAGAGAGAACAGCCTACTTGGAGAGTATCTTGGGGAAGGCTAGAGAGCAAGACTTGGACTGGGGCAGAGATAGCTCCTTTGCATGAGAAATCCCTGGGAAGCTTTCATCTTCTCCCCCAACAGATCCTTGCTGGGATTCATGGAAGACAGTTACCCACAGAACCTGAAGTGGGGAAGAGGAAAACCCAGCTAGGATGGGATCTTCCCCAGTTAGGATCTGCTCAGAGCAAGAGGAGATCCTCCAAGAGTTTTGGCTATTGTGGCAGAAGTGGGCACCCACACCAGAGCTGCCCTTTGCCATTTCAGAAAATCTCTCTAGATATGCCCAGCAGATGTCCCTGGGCTGCTGGCCCCATACATTCTTTATCAGAATTTGCAGAACTGATGTGGGAGGGGGCCAAAAAATCTTTAGCGGCAGACCCGGTGATCTGGGGTTTCTGAGAGGGTGGCTGGTGGCATCAGAGTGAGACCAAGGGCACCATAGGAATGGGGTTGCCCAGGAGTCCCCTCATCGGATTCTGTGCCCATTACCTTCTTCCTTTACATCTTATTTAACTCATTTGCCTTGTCCAGAATGGAAACTTGTGGAAGTCATGCCTCCAAATTTTACTAGTATTTTAAATGGTGCATGATGTCCTCTGGGAACTGAGCAGAATCTCCTTTCCATGGGATACAGATGCCTCAACATTCTGGGAGAGATGTGTCTTCACACCAAGGGGAGGACACCTATGCACTCAAAGCCTCTGTCCTCTGTCCTCTTTGCACTCATAGCCCATGAAGGGTGTCCAGTAAATTAGGCCTGGACAGGGATCTGAGAGCTCAGGGAATAGAGAGCAGCTGCAGGAGAAAGCGGAGATGGGGAGAGAGTGTAGATGTTCTTTAATGTGAAAAGGGGAGGATCTGTGACCCTCTCCTGGTCCCAAAGACCAGAAACCCCTTAAGTTGTCACAGACCCAATTCCAGGGACAACAGGAGTTGGTGAGCTATATCTAGAGATGGCAAAAGCAGGCATGAGGGGATGGTTGATCTGAATGTGTCTTTAAAAATGGAGAGGTCGATTTGGTGAGGAGGAGAACTCTGGCTTTCAGAAAGAGGGTGGCTTATCCTTAGAAAATAACGGGCCCCCTGGGGGTCAAATAATGCAATCCTTGTGGTTTGTGGTGCCACAAAACAAAGGGCCTCTAGGCTCTGGTAGGGAGAGAAGAAGAAAGGAGAGGAAAGAGAACACCTTTCCAATTTTCTCTCCCAGCTCCTGAGACCCTTTCACTCTCCCGACAGTTGGGAGTCTGTGTTCTTCAGCAACTTTTATTTTTGGAGGGATCGCTAGGGATTTGCTTAAACACATAGATCCTCTAGAAAGGATCTATAAAAAGAAGCTCTCCCATTCTCCCCACTCCTGGCCAGGAATTAGGTTTTGGATTTGAGGGAAATGCCCCCCTCTGTCTTCTCCCCACTGGGACCTCAGGACCCTACATAGAGTCAAGTCAGCAGATTGGCTTGGGACCAAAAGTCTGAAGCTGGGTGCAAAGGCAGGCACGCTGCTCCGCATTCCAGATAGCCCTGATGAAGGCATAGAGAACCCAGGTACCCCCTTTCATGGGTTCAAAGTTCTAAAAGCCAGAGAGTGCGCCAGTGCAAGGCAGCCCACAGCAGCTGCTCAGCCTTCCCCAGGCTTTTTCTCAGCTCAGATGTATCCAGATAAAAGTGCCTAGCGGCTCGCCCCCCATACCCCTGACAAATGAACGTCATAAAGTTTCTTTCCTGGGGGTGGGGAGGCATCTGTCTGAAGATGCCCAGTAGTGGAGTGCCCCCCCCCCAACATGGGGCCCTCCTGTCAGCAGTACACACCCCTCCTTTTTGCCCCCTAAATTTCCAAGAGGACTGAAGGAACCCACACAAGCCTTTTGCCCACAAAGAGTCAAGCACTCCTGCAAATAAAACCAGGCACCCAACGACTGCGGAGGCCTTATCACACTGAACTAGGTGCCCCACTTCAGACACCCAGCTGGTCAGAACTTGGTGCAAAACCAGGCTAAATTTCCCCCGCTTATTACCCTATAGCCATGCTGGAGGCACGGTTTCCTTCCCCTAGTTTCAAGCCCCACAGTTTCAAGGGGAAAAGCGAAAGCTGGAAGCAACTTACTGCGGGAGAGCTGGGCCTGGGCTGCCGCCACACCACCGCCTTCTGGGCCCGGAGAGCGCTCACCTACCTCTGCCCCCTTCCCCACCACAGCGAGCAGTTAAAGTGTCACTTAACATTCTGGAGAATGTGAAATATACCGCGCGGTGTCAACTCCCCAAAACCATAAAACTAACTTTATGGACCTCACGTGACTTTCTCGAGCCAGTGAGGGGTATCTGTCTGACTTCTCCGCGATTTTTACGATCTAACTTCAAGATAAAACCCCTATCCATTTGACATCTAAATGTCATAGCGACTTTTGGGATAGTTTGCTATGGACAAAGGGGGACAAAGTCAAGGGGGATGGGGGAAAGAGGGCCCAGTAGAGCCTCCAAGACCCTCGGCAGCCTCCTCACCAGCTCCCCCTCCCCCCCAGCCCTGTAAGAAGTTGGGCCAAGCTGGAAGGGACGGACTGGGTAAGTGTCCAGACTTGACTCTTGTACTCAGGGTGGAGGCTGACTTGGATGGAAGAGGACTGGGCCCGGGCCCTGGGCCAGTTCGGCTGAAGGGGAAACCAAGGGCCTTCTAGGAGGGACCCCAGCTCCTAATCAAGAGGGCAGGTCAGTTGGGCCCCTGGAGAGAAGAAGCCCTTGATAAATGTAGAGAAGACTGAGGGTAAGAGGAAACCTTTGAAATTGAGCTGATTTTTTTTGGAGGGGGGTTTGCCTACTGGGTGACAGGGTTGAATTGGGATTTGACTAGGGGACAAGGGGGCTGGGCAGGCCTGCTTAGGGCTTAGGCCCAAATTACTTTTCCTGAAGAGGTTTCCAGAGACTTTTCCGGCCAGC
This sequence comes from Capra hircus, assembly GCF_001704415.2. Lineage (NCBI taxonomy): Eukaryota > Metazoa > Chordata > Mammalia > Artiodactyla > Bovidae > Capra > Capra hircus. The sequence goes on along the minus strand of NC_030826.1, from coordinate 37,535,553 downwards.
TGGTGGAAGGCCAGGGTGGAGTCCAGCTCAGCCTTTCCCTGGCCCCTTGCTCCAGCTTCAGGTGGGATTTGTGGGCCTCTCAGTCCCCCAGGCATGAAAGCCTGTCCCCTGGCCCAAGTACCACTGACTAAGCAGAGACTTAGAAGGCTGAGAGGGGCTGCTGGGGAGCATCCTACTCTCTCTTCCCCACACCCCAGATCTACCAAGAATGGTCTAGGGTGTGTCTGGTGATGGGAGAGGCAGGCCCCCAGAGAAAAGACAAGTGGAAGGGCAGTGGAGGAGGGGAGACATTTATTTGACTTCAAGGAAAGCTACAAACAAATACCAAAAGCGAATCACTGAGACAGGCCCGGCAAAGACAGATTTCACACATAGCACAGCATCCACTCGCTCACTACAAATGGTCTTGGAATCGAAATGGGTAGGGAAGAGGGGATAGGTCTGACCCAGACTATCCCCATATTTACAAGCTTTGGGCCCTCTATGCCAGACCCATGGATTCACAGAGAAATACACAAGACGTTTTACACTGAGGATTATTTTTGTTTTCTGAGGCTCCCAGACCAGGCCTTGTGGGGCCTACCCAGGCGGCAGGAACTTAAATCTCACTATGTACCTTCCCTCTTTTCAACATTACCCCTTTGGTCCCCCTTAGCTCCCTCCCACCTCAGGACCAAGCCTTAGGAAACTTGGGCCTGGGAGTGGGGAGAGAGGAGGAAGAGGAAGGAGGAAAGAGACACAGTCATGGACTCCCGGTCTCCGAGGCCAGCTCAGCTGGGCCCCGCGCTGCGGCACTATCCCACCTCAACTGCTGCCCCTTTTAGAGAAGTTTCCAGCTGAAACTCAAAATACAGCGATCATCCTTTTATAAATAAGTTATAACACAGATGGGGAGGGGAAAGTTCACATTAAACATGCGAGTCTCTTTTTTTCCTGGGGGAAGGAGTGCAACCACAGACACAAACATTCAGAAACACTGGCGGATTGGGGGTGAGCGCAGGGGAGTGGGGAGCATGGAGGGAAAATAATAATTATCATTATTATTACAATAATAACAAGATTAACCAGTCCAGGAGAGAGGGAGCCACAGGAAGACCTAAGACCAAACGAAAAATCGTAACACAAGGCCCGGGCTGAGGCAGGCTCGTGGGAACCGGTTCCCAGCGGGCGGCGGCAGCGCGAGGAGGCTTGGAGGGGCCAGGGCTGGGGGCGGCATGAACTCTTGGGCCGCCCGGGCTCCTCCCGGCGGGCTCAGGGCTGGAAGGCGCTGCCGGCTGTAGCCAGGCTCATACTTTTCAGTTTGTTGTCTTTCTTCCACTTCATGCGCCGGTTCTGGAACCAGATCTTGATCTGGCGCTCGGACAGGCAGAGCGCGTGGGCGATCTCGATGCGCCGCCGCCGCGTCAGGTAGCGGTTGAAGTGGAACTCCTTTTCCAGCTCCAGGGTCTGGTAGCGGGTGTACGCGGTTCGGGCCCTTTTCCCGTCCGGCCCGGTCATGTCTGGAGCAGACAGAGCAGAGCGGCGAGGCCGCGTTATTCTGGTTAAGGGAGGGGGCACTGGGTGGGAGGGGGGCGTGGAGCAGGACCCAGGCGTCCCCGGCACCCAGCTCACCGCAGCTCCGATCCTCCCCACTCCAGATGCCCGCATCCGAGCTTGCTTTCTGATGCCCCCTTCTGCAGCCCCCACTTCTGCCCGCAGCGAAGGCGCCCGGCTTTGTCTCTGGCTCCCTCCCTGTGCCTCACCCTTCGCTGGGCTCAGGCGGCCGCTCACCCCGGGAGGGAGGAGAACGGTTGCACTTTTGCCCTGGAAAGCTCGTTTTACTGCTCGCCCCTCCTCTGCTAAAAGCAGTCTCAAAATTTCGGGGGCAAGCAGGACCCTTCCCCATGTTACATAAACCCCATCCTTCATCCTAAAGCTAGTACAGCTGGGCAAATAAAACCTAAGGCGAAATCTGGGAACAAATTATTAAAAACACTCTTCTTCAACCCCCCAGCTAAGCCCTCTTTTGGCTCTGTCCCCCCGAGCTGTGAGGACCCTCTTAAGAGTCTTCTCCCCCTCCGAAAAAAAGAAATCTATATTTGAGAAAAAGCCAAGCTCTCCCTCGCCGACTCCCCCCACCCCCAAACGCGGAGAAGGAAAAGCCGAGAAGACAAAAAGAGGAGCGAGAGCGAGAATTACCATGGCTGATGTGAAGCTTCCTCATCCAGGGGAATATCTGCGGAGTCTGCCCCTCGGGCGCGGCTGTGGAGGTGGCCATGGGCTCTGGCTGCGCCCGAGCTAGGCTTGGGCTGCTTAGCTGGCTCGCCGCTTCCTCAGGCTCCGAGGACGCGCTGGCCTCGTCTATTTCGGTGAAATTGGCGCTGGAGCTGGCCGGGGTCGCCTGGTCGGAGGGGGACGAAGCAGAGGGCTTGGCGCCGTGGCTGTCGCCGTTGGTGCAGGGCAAGGACTCGGGCGAGGACAGGGAGCAGCTCGACGCCGCTTGCCTGAAGCGGGGCTCCTGGGCGGGCGCAGGGAAGGCGCGCGAGCTCTCGCCCACCGCCCCAAAGTGGCTGGAGGAGGCCGAGGAGCGGTTGACGCTGAGGTCCATCCCATTGTAATTGTAGCCGTAAGAGCCGGTGTGCATGGCAGCGGGATCCCTGTAAGAGCCGCTCAGAGAGCTGCCACTGCCATAATTTAGCAACTGATAGTCCGGGCCATTTGGATAACGCCCCGAGAAGGAGTTTACAAAGTACGAGCTCATTTGGGTGATTTTGGAGGGCTTGATTTGTGGATCGTGGTCGTTATAACCCTGTGCTTCACGATTTATGATGTATTAATGAATTATAGCGATGCACTGTACTTCGTTTTGCTATGTATGCGGCCAAATATGGGGGGGGGGGGTTGGAAGGGGGATGGGGGGGCGTTAGGGAATCACGTGCTTTTGTTGACCAGTCGTAAATTCTCGCTGATGACCTCAAGAGGTAATTCATGCTCTATGGTTACAAATAATGACGATCCGAGAATCGTTAGGGCCGATTCAATGCGAGCCTCCGAGAGGGGGAAAAAGGAGAAGGGGGAGAAACAGGGAGAAGGTTGGCGGCGGCCTCTGAGCAGAGCGCGCCACCTCCCGGCGAACGGCGGGAGCGCGGGCTGCCGACCGCCATGGCGGCGACGACTGCCTCCCTGCTGGCTCCGTGCAACCGCCGGGCTAGAAAGAAACCCGGCCTAGGCTAACCCGAAGGGTTGAGTCTTTTAGAGGAGAAACCCGATTAAGCCTTTACCCACTTTCTCGTAAGTGGAGTTTATCGTTCGGTACTTCTCCCTGTCGTCGTCGTTATTATTATTTTAACTGAAGGTGACCAAAGCTTGATTTGCTCTTCCTTTACTCGGGCCTTGCAAGTCTTCGCGTTGGGGGGCAGAAATGGGGGAGAGGCTGGAAGATGTGTGTGAAAAACAATTATTGCAAAGGGTTTCCCCTGTGAGCTCGGCCTGGTCTGCTTCCTGACCCGGCTGCAGCGGTCCATCCACAACATCCAGGCCAAGCCCGTGGGGCAAAGCCAAGGGTTCGAAGGAGAAACTTTCGCTTCTCCGGGTCCCCTGAGAAGTTTGAAATACTCTTCCTCATCCTTAGCCCAGGACGGAAGGATGGCAGAACAGGATAGGGACCCCAAAAGAAGAGCCCAGCTGGGGCTAAGTGGCTTAGACGGGAGAAAAACGGTAGAGGCCACCGCATCAGGGACTCGGGTTTGGCTGTAAACGTGGTCCTGAGATTCTGGGATCAAGGAAGAATCCTTCCGCTTTCTCACCAACTGCCTGCTATTATTGCCTTGGGAATCCCTACTTGAGACCCCTTGCTGGCATCTGGGTAGTTTCAGAATTTGCCGGGCGGCTCATGCCTTCCCGGGAAGGGAAGGGAGTTCGGAGGACCAGCAGCGCCTTGCTGAGCGCGCTTGGCGGCCAGAGACCGCCACAGCTGGGCCCCCTCTGCCGGATGGCTATTTTCTTTAAAAATAAAAAAGGGAAAGAGAGGGAGGAGGAAGAAAGGAAAACAGTCTCCTCATCTTGTCGCCTGTGTGAGGGTGGGGGTGGGGGTGGGGGTGGGGGTGGGGACAGAATGGGTCCGTTAAAGTTGATGGGATGTGACCAAACTGCCCCATCACCTGGCTTCCTGCCCTCAGGTCTCCGAAGAGCAGGGGGAAAGTCTTGCCCTTCGCCCAGGCGCCTGCCGGCGGCTTCACATCCCCCTACTTGTCGCTGAGCCGCTACTTGAGGCAGGAAGGGACGCCTGGAGACTGCAGCTGTGGGCAGGGAGACAAGACACCCGGTGGCCCCAATTTAGGCCAGGAGCCGAGGGCCAAGGCCGGCGGAAATCAGGCCATGTGGGCAGGCCAAAGATCACCGGCCTCAGGGATCCTGCGGACATAACCCAGCGCTGAGGCACAGAGACCCGCCGGCTCAGTCTCTGCAGGAGCTCCCGGCTAGAGGGCCTCGGTGGCGTTCCCTCCTGCCACGGACAAACGAAGAAAAGCTAGAGAATAATAGGGGAACGACTCTTCTCCGTCCCCCAGTTCTGCACCAGAAAAGGCCGTTGTGAGCCTCAGCACCAGCGAGGCGCGGCGTTGGAGTCTGGGCCGGACCGCTGCAGCCTTTATCTCAACTGTAACTTCCGAGTCGCGTCTGGCCCTCTGGGGCCGACCAGAGCTCCGGCCTTCGCTGCAGAGTTTCCGGCACCGGGACGCAGGGGTGGCGGTGGGGGTGGGGGAATGGCAGGGGAGGAGCAGAGGTGACTGAGCAGCGAGGTTTTACGTCTTTATTATTATCATCATTATTAATAATATTAATATTATTACCGAAGTATTTCACGTCCAGAGCTAAGACACGACTACAAACACAACACATAGAAAATTAATAAAATAGAACTTTGTTTTCTTCTGAGGCTCCTCTTCTTACTTCTAGGTAGTATGTGCTCCTTCCAGTGGCTTTGGGGAGGGACTGGGAGAGAGGTCTGGGGTCAGGGAGTCTTCGAGGCCCCCGCTGAGGGGACTGCGAATCTACCATTGAACCGTGCACGGGCGACATGGACGAAATGAGACGCGACACGGACAAGAGCATATTGCTCTGCTTCCAGGAAACATCGAGTCCGGTCCTCAGTTCTCACGCGGGAGCCTGTTCGGGCTGAGGCGGCTGTGCGGGCATGGAGGCGGCGCTGGGGTGCCGGCTGGGCTCAGGCAGCACGGCCTCCCAGCGCCCAGCGAGCGCTCTGCGGGCGGGGGCGTCCAGGAGAGCGCGGGGCCCCGCCTGTCGCGCTCTGGAGACCAGGTCCCCAGGCTCCCCCGCCCGCAGAGCCTTCCCCGGAGCTCTTCGCTGCCCTCCGTTCCCCGCAGGCCTCTCCCTTCGCGTCCCCCCGCCCCCTGCCAGCGCCTTCATTCGGCCGGTTTTTCTTCTTCCTCCTCGGCACTGAGCTGAGACGCGCTGAGCAGTTTGCTCTCCTTTTTCCACTTCATGCGCCGGTTCTGGAACCAGATCTTGATCTGCCGTTCCGTCAGGCACAGGGCGTGCGCGATCTCAATGCGCCGCCGCCGCGTCAGGTAGCGATTGTAGTGAAACTCCTTCTCCAGCTCCAGCGTCTGGTAGCGCGTGTAGGTCTGGCGGCCGCGCCGGCCGCTGGGCCCAAAGGAGGAACCTGTTACGCAGAGAGGAGATGTTGAGGCCTGGGGTCACCAAGGCCAGAACCCCCCTCCCCCATTCGACCCTCAAACGGGGACTCTAGCCTGTCCCGGGATGCCCTCCACTCTCCCTGGTTCCCTGCCCCCCCCCCTTTCCTCACTCCTCCAGCGCCCCCTCCAGATTCCCTCCGGGTCTCCTCGGCTTTTGCCTTCTGTCTAGATTCTTGGTGGGGGGATGGGAGGAGCAGTTTTAAATCCCACCTGAGCCTAGGGGGAGGGGCTGGAGAAGCACTGGCCAGGTGTGTCTCTTCCTAGACGCATCTTTTCTTCCCATCTGGCCCCCCCACCACCCCGTGACAGATTCCGGCCCTTAATCTGTAATGACGTGGATCGATCCGTAGTCAGCATTAAGGGCTCCTCACTTTCGTGTCCCGTTAATGGACATCAATTTGGGATTTAAGACCGACAAATAATCCAACCTGAGACCCCGGCGCCTGCTTCTCCCTCTCTCCGACTCCGCCCGCTCCCTCTCTTTCTTCCCCTTATTCTCCCCCCCTCCTCTGACTACCACCCCTTTCCGGGTGCCTCCTCTTTCCCCAGCCCCCGACCCCCAGGGAAAACCAGTCCGGGACAGATTCAACTCTCCCTCGCCAGCGTCACGCCGCCCCCCTTCCCATGACGTACTCCGTTTTTAATGAACAGTCTTGGGGTGGGGGACCGGGCCAGAGCTGGGGGCGCCAGGGAGAGCCCAGCCAGTGGCTGCGCGGGCTCTGTCTGCCTCCCTGACCCGGATCTCGGCTGCTGCCTGGCCCTCGCAGAGAACCCACTCGCTCCCCCTGGCTCGGAGTGCATCTGGGACTTTGCAAACTTTGCAACTCCTGAGGGCGTGAGGGCAGCGCGGGAGATCGAGGCAGGCGCCCAATCTTCCCTAAGCTCCAACCCGAGAGGCTTTCTCCGTGGAAGAATTGGGTGGGGGGCTCTCTAGTTCTGACTCTAGGGGGGAGGGAGCCCATGGGGGTCGCGGCGGCCTCAGCAAGTCTCACTCACTGTTGCATGAATTCATCCGCTGCATCCAGGGGTAGACCGGAGTGGAGCACTTCTGCTCCTCGGCCTCGCCGAAGACGCTCTTGTCCTGCGCGCAGTCGGACTTCCGCGGCTCCGGGTGGAACGGGGGCGGCTCGTCGGCGCCCGAGAGCGCGCAGGCCGACTCCTTCTCGCGGTAGAAGGCCGGCGCCGGCCCGTAGTCGCAGGGCGCCGCCCGGCCGTAGCCGCCGCCGGCCGGCGGGTAATAGGAGGAAGCGGCAAAGCCCTTGTCTTGGCCGGGCCCGGGCCCGTAGGGCGCAGGGTAGTGCCTCAGAGGGTCCGCATAGCCCGACGAGTAGAGAGGGAGCTGGCCCAGGAAGGACTCCTGCCCGCTGGCCAGAGTGACGGGGAAGGTGGAGTTCACGAAATAGGAACTCATTGGGAGGGGAGGCGCGCGCGGCCGCTGCTGCTCCGCCGGGTTTATGATTTGTTGTGTTTTATAGTCCGAGCGCCGCGCCTATTAGTAGTATATCTGAGATTGGGTTTTAGCTGAGGGGGGATGGCGAGGTGCCAGTGAGGGCCAGAAGGAAATACAACCATCTGATCCAACACTGACCAATGGCAGAGGCAGGAATTGTCAAATAGCACCCAGGAGGAGCGCAGCCCGCGCGAGGGACCCGCGCACAAACCTATCAACCTTTTTTTCCTCCTTCTCCTTCTGCTTTCTCTCTCTCTCTCTCTCCCCAACAGCACAACGCGTCCCGTTCCACCTACGTAGGATCTGCGAAAGAGGCGTCTATGCCTTTGAGGGAGGAGGGAGCACTTGGATTGAGACCACCCCATCCTCCAGTGATTAAATAAATATATCCCTCCCCTCCCCACGCAGGAATAGGAAAAAGTTAATTGTGTTTTCAGAAAAGTTAACCCCTGACTTGCTTGAGCCCCATTCCCTCAAGGGAAGGTGGATAAATATCTCGGAATCTGGAATTTCAGTCTCCCTAGAAGAGAACTAAAGGAGAAGGCTGGTTTCTTGGGTTTTGTGTTGGTAGGAGGAGAGAAGAGTTCTCCGCCGATTAGCATCGCTTTCAGAAATCGAGAAGCAAAAGAAGAAGAAACCATCTCCTTCCCAGGTTTTGAAAACTGTTTTTCCTGTTTCTCAGACCTACTCCATCTCCTCCAAGCCTGGGCTTATTCCTGCCTCTCTACAGCTCTTGTAGTCTGAGAGGCAGGCCAGAGGACCCAGAAGACTGGGAATTGTGAGGAGGGTCTGAGCCTAAAAGCTTCTCCCTTTTGATGTGCGGCTAGATTAGGAGCTTCTTGGAAGGCTACCGCTGCAGCTGCCCAAGATATCTTGCCTGGTTCTAGTATGTATTGCTTGCTTTTGGCACAGGAAGGGGCACTGGGAAGAGGGGGATAGGGAGAGGAGGGGTGAGAGGTTTGTCTGATCCCTATCCTGCCTGCAACCTTCCCTCCACCCCACTTCCTACCCCAAAAGACATTAGAATATCCTGGGCTACAAATTCTTAGGTATCAACGGTGCCTCAGTAACTACAGCGAAGAAAATTGTTCCTCCTCCAGTTTCAGGTCCTCAAACCCTCCTGATTTTGGAGACAATCAGAAACCAGTGGGAAGAGAGGAGCCATCGCTCCTTTTCCAGGTCTCTCCAGAAGCTGACAGTTCTTTTTTAATTAATTCTTTCTCAAGACGGTTTTTGTTTCATTTTATAAAGGGGGAGGGTTGGGTTCTCCTGGGGCCGCAGCAGGCAGCTTACCACTATCATTCCGTATCCCCTCTCCAGATGCTCACTACCCTTCTGTCTCTCAGCATCTCTACAATCCCTCCCACCTCTCATATATGTATTACCAGCCTGCTGCCTACAAGCTTTGGTGCGAGAGAGTATGTATATCTCTCTTATTTTAGGAAAATGAGCATTGGAACCAGCCTGGAAGACTGAAGCACAGTGTATTTTCAACATTCTAATGCTCATAAAGAATGACAAGCTTTGGACCTGGGGCCAGGAATGGGCCAGAATGTGGGACAAAACCTGATGATGAAGGGACCAGGCTGACCCTTCTCTGACTTGTTCTTTGGACTCCTTTTTGTAGGCCAAATCTGCCCACTGAAGATAGCACAAGACACTAGGAAAAGTGGTAAAGGGTTGAGGTTAGTGACCAGGGATGGAACTTGGTTGTTGCAAAGTGGCCCAAAAGGCTCCCTAAACTTAGGACAACTTCTCCGCTCTGCCTTCATGGTTAAGTGGCTATTCCTGGTTGTCCCATCAACCACTTCCTAGCCCCTCTTGGGGGAGGGGGTGTCAAGATTTTAAAAAATAAACTCCAGCCTCCTAATGATGCAGTCATAAGTGCTCAAATCCAGCTGTGATCAGGCCCACTCCTGGAAAGGAAGGGAGAACATTTGGGCTGGAGGAGCAAGGTGGGGAGAATGCCTTGTGTTCCTCCTCCTTGCTACTGAGGCTGGGCCTTGGGCCTCAGCCCTCCCTCCTTTCTGGTCACAGTGTCCTCAAACTAGGACTGTTTGGTATGGGCTTTCCCATGAAGCCTGGATAACATAAGATTCAGTGAGAGATGAAGACTTCCCCTATGATAGAAGCACGAAAACAATCGCCTTATCCTTAGAGTCATAGCCCCAAATTAACCTCACCTCTGCAGGTTGCCTGCCGCGAGATGGAGCCGCAAAGGCAGGGCCTGGGCGCCTGGAGTCGGGCATGAAAGGAAATAGCGCCTCATCGCTCTTATCTAAGCCCAGAGGTATTTATGAGCGTTTATTCGTCTGATCCGTTTGTTTGGGAGAAAGAGCAGGCAAGCAGGGCTGGGCCAGAGGCTGCCTGACTTCTGGAGTCAGATCTCTATGAATCTGTCTGTGGTTGCATCCACCATCGTCGGTCTGTCTCCAAGAGGGAACATATAAATACACAGTGGGCACAGCCATCTACTGGTCTGGGGTGTCTCTCCCTGCTCAAGGAGGAGGTGTGTGTACGGAGAGGTGGATGTAAATGTGTCCTAAGTCTTGAGTACACAACAGAAGGATTGTATAGAAATCCCACTGGCAGGACTTGTAATTTCCTGAGCTGTGAATCTCTGGTCCTGCGGACGTACACACATTCCAGCTCCCCGGTAAATGTCGAAATTGTGTTCAGCTCCAGAGTAGAATTCTCCTGCATGGGTAATCTCAGGGAGAATATTTGCCAGTAGGTGTTTGGAGGGGAGGGGTATTGAGACATTGTCCAGGCTTCCCACTTCCTCTTAGCTGCAAAGCTCCCTCCCACTCCCGGCTCTTAAGGGTTGTGGGCAACTTGCCCCACCCCAATCTCAACTCTGATTGGGGTGGGGTGAATTAAAACATCTCAACCCAATTCTTCCTCTAGAGTCCATGATTCTCTGGGTTTGGGGAACATATATGTTCCCAGAGGAGCAGTGTGGCCTCTCCCAATTTTTGAGAGCAGTTTACAGGGAACACTGCCTTAAAACTGGCTCCTCCAAAGCAAGGTACAAAGATATTTCCATTATGCAAATAAATGGCATCTTCTCTGTTGGAGTGGGGAGCAGTGGCCCTCAGCTCCCTCTCCCCGGGCCCATGCGCACCCTAAGAGCCCTTAAAGGTTTCAACCCTCTGTACAGCCGCCTTCCCCTCTCCATCTGTCCTTCCGATTGTCAGCAAGAAAAACCTCCAAGGGGCCCAAGACTTTCAGGGAGCACTCCCTTGGGGGCCCCTGCACTGGGCCGGGCCTTCCAGCCGCCAGAAAGTCACTCTCTGCTGAAGAGCTGAAAGGGCTGCTCCTGCGAGGCAGATTCATAAGGCGCCAGAGGCTCGGGCCTCAGAGACCCCGCGTTTGCCCCTAGTACCGCTGGGCCCCTTGACTTCGGCAGCTCCTCCAGGTCCAGACCCCGTAACACCTAGGCCTGCCTGGCACCAGAGGCAATTTCCTGGAGCCCCCCGCCCAGGAACTGGGGCCACAGCACCTTGAAAGGAGCGGCCAGAGCTTCCTCCTGCGGCTTGAAAGCCCAAGCTAATCAGTAACCCGTGAGACGGGCCAATATTCAAACTCGGCGGCAGCGGCGCGTACCCTCGCCCTCGCCACCCCCTCCTGGGAAAGCAGTCGGCTTCAGCGGGTGTGAAGAGTCGGGCAGGAGCGGAAATTACAATGATTTGCTTCCTTAATGATTGATCCCCACTCCCCGCTTTTTCCCAAAGCATGTTTGTGTCGATTTCGCTTGAAATGATTGGAAATGGGGAAGGGGACACACACTCACTTGCAGACACCAACAATTTCCAGAAAGCTCGGTTCAGTTCTTTCACCATACACTCAACCGGCCAAGGAACTGGCAAGACCCACCAGTCAACCCGGAGAACACAGACTCGGTTTGTCTTTTGACAACCGAGTGGAACTGCCCGGGCCGGCGCCTCCCCTGCAGGACCCCTCCCTTGGCCGAAAAGAAAACCAAATAAACCTTGAACAGCCTTGGCCTCGGATGGATCTTCCTAGCGGCCCTCGTGATCCCCTCTTGAGTTTGGCGGGGACGGCGGGGAGAGGGTCGACTCTGATCCCCCAACCCTTTGATTCAGGGCCCCGTGCCCGCCAGATGCAGTATTAGTCCTTTTAAAATATGCCCTAGAAAAAAAGCCGCTTCCCCCAGCCAGCCGCCAGGTTTGGAGCTGGGATGGGCCTGACAAGAGAGAGGGATCCCCGTTCTCCAATTCACATGTGGGCAAGCTGGAACCAAGATCCAGCGAAAGGTGATAATCTGGGCCGAAAGTCCCCAGAATACCGCCAAAGCTGAGCGGCTGGGGGCTCCGGGCGTGGGGCCGGGTTCAAGCAGCGTCGCCGGGCTTGTGGCGCCGAAGCCGCATGTCTCCAAACGGACGGTAGATGGCAGCAAACCGCATAATTTGGGTCAGAGAGAACTGTCTAAGGGATGATTTATACCCCGCCAAGACTACAGGAGAAAAAGACCTTTATAGTCTGGGTAGGTTTGGGGAATTTTTCCTTTAAGAATAGGCTCGAGTGCCGCCGGTGCTGGCCGAGAACTTCTCTGGCTTCGCAGCCGAGGGGGTCCCTTCAGGCACCCATACTGGGCCTGCTTCGAGGGCATCTACCTGTGCCACCAGGGGCCCCCTCCCGCGCCACAAGTGGCTCTCTCCCTTTTCAGCTCAGTATTGAGAAGGCCAGTATTCCCCTATGCGCATCCAGACCCTGCAATCCCTGGGCCACCAGAGACCCGAGATTGAAATCTCTGCATCTGGTCCTTAAAAAGAGGAAAGCAATCACCTATTTCTGCAAACCAAACTAAATCACAGTGTCTCCTGCTCTCCGAGCCCTAAGTCCCTTATCTCTCAGCTGGCAGCTTCCCCAGAACCCCTCTCTATTTTTAAGTCTTCACCTAGCGACTCGCGCCTTCTTCAACCCCACCAGCTACTTTAGGAATCTAGGCTTCCCGCCCCACGGTTCTTCTCCCGGCTCCCCCCACCCCGCACCCCACCCCCCACCCCCCACCCCCTACCCCAGGCCTGGCTCGGGAATGGAATTAGGCGCCGGAGGGACAAGACTAGCTGTCTGAGCTCAGTGCCAGGCAGCTTTCTAGTCCAGACACCATCAAATCCCCTAATGGGAATTTCTTTTAATTTTCTTCTCTTTATTTTTTTTTTGTTTCCATACCTAAAACAACAACGTGGTAAACAGCTTCTTCACAATCACCACATTTGGATCCAGGAAAGTTTGAAACGTTTCCACATCAGACACACATGGCAATTTTCTCCTCCACAGAAATCCACACATCCCATACCAATAAAACACAAGGTACAGAACCAGTATTACACAGAAACCAACACGCTGTAAACTACCGCGTTAAAAACCACAAAATTGTCTCCCTGCAGAACGAGCCTCCCTCCTACGGGAGTGGCCAAAGATCTGGGCATTTTCAGGCAGGCTTCTTGGGAGGAGGGGGTGTCTCCCTCAATTTGGGTGCCTCCACCCACAGCCTTTTAATTTCAGAAATGTTTCCGAAGGGAGATAATGAGTATTTCTCCGTGAATTGTTCTTTCTGTATCTCTCTAGCCGCCTGCTCGCCCTCGCTGGCCTCAACGGAGATTCCAGGCCCTCCAGAGACCAGGACGTCTCTCAGCGCCACCGCCCCTCGTGCCAACGGTGCCGGAAAGCCACGGATACCCGTACCCGCACCGGGCAAGAGAACTGCGCCGGGGCAATTGGGGGAGGCCGGAACAAGGGAGAGATGGTGGGAGGGGGAGGGGGCGCAAACCCACAGAGGCCGTAGCAACCGGCTTTATGCCGGCACCCCAAGTCCAGACACCCCCCTATCCTTTCTTCCGCAGCCCTCTAACTTAAACCTCTTCTCCCAGCTTAAATAGGCCACTTAGAGCTCGCCTCCGTGGCCCCTTTCGGTTCCTCCGACCGTCTTCCCTGCCTTGCTTCTCCTCCAGGAAGCAACCACCCCTCTCTCAGCCACCGAATTTCCTAGGAAGCCTCTCCTTGCAGCGCCCGGAGGTGGGGTTCAGCCCTGTCTTGGAAGAGGGGGGAGAGAGACAAACCCAAGCCCCACCCCCTACAAAACCGATGCAAAAGAATAAGAAGAAAATTGTAGAATCTCCCTTACCTTTGCAGACCTTGGGGTTTCTTTCCTCCGATTGAAAGGGGTGGGAGAAAGGGGGGCGGGGAAGAGCGTTCGGTTTCTTCTTCATCTTCCAGATAATATTGTCCCAACCTGAGAGCCGTTGCTTCCCCTTCTCTGACTTGGGAGAGAGGGTGTTTCGCTTTTCTGATATTTGCATAGAAAATGGAGTAAGTTCTGGCTTTGAAAAATGGTATCAGGCTGCAGTCCTGGGCAGATTGTCCATTTACTCTCCATGATGACTAAAATCCCAGATCAGCAAGCAAATTAACTTAGAAATTAAAATTATGTTTGGTTCTCTCTTTTGTGTAATTCCCACCCCTCCTTCTCTCTCTCTCCCGCTCTCTCTTCTTTTCTCTCCCCCTTGGTTTTCCTCTCTCTCTTTTGCTTTATCGAGCTGATACTGAAGTATAAAAATATCAAGAGGCTGGAGCCCTGAAGGACGACAGTGCTCCGACCTAGGTGTGGTGTCCAAAAGAATGCTGCATTATAACCACCAGGGAAATGATAAAAAGTTCATGTTCACGATCGCCCGGCCACATGACCGGCGCTGGCCAATCGCTGGATTCAACCACTCATAAACTTCTATCACAAAGTTGTAAATTTTCATAAAACAACAAGGAATTTATTGCATTTCTTCATGGCTGCTCCACCAGCAACCCTTTTCTCAGTCGCCATCTTCTTTTCTTCTCCTTCTCGATTTTTGGGGAAACCCCAATCTGAGAAGGTGTGAGATTTGGGGTGTGGGGAATCAGATAGAGGAGGCACAAGCATCCATCTGGGAAGGGGGTTCTTTTTGGAACCTCCCTATTCTCACTGGAGCTCTGTCCTTCTTTTCTAGTAAAAATTCACCCCAAAACCTCCACACAGGGTCTTTTCTAAGGCAATTTGGGGGTGAGTTGGGAGCAACAGCCAATGTCCAGAGCTGCCACTAGCCTCAGGGCAAAATGAAAGCGTCAAAGCCCCCTTTCCCCCTCTGAATGCCCCTCTGACTGCCCCCCTCACTCCCAGCCCTATAGATGGCAGGACCCCACCTGTGAGGGCTTGTAGCACTGCGGGTGTGGGGGCCGCAGATTCCCCTAGGGCCTAGCTTTTGTCCCAAGTAAGGTGGCTCTAATGGAGGCTAAGGCAGACACTCTAACCACCGAATGACTGCCTCTGCACCCCAGGAATTGAAGGAGAGCAAAGCAGGACCCAGACACTTGGCTCTCTCGCCTGAATGTGCACTTGCTCAGGTTCCCAAGGACAACTCCCCATGCTCTCTGCAGGGGGAGAGGGTGGTCTGCGGTCCTTAATGTGGGTACCGCAGGTTTAGGAGCCTTTTACTTCCAAATTTAGAGTAAACAGATTCTCCTCATCCTTGCTTCCTTCCAATCCTCTTCCCCTTTCAGTGCCCGATGCCTGTTTTTTAAATTTAAATAAGCCAGGATTTATAATCTAATAAATACTGAAAATCAATTCCGAAGGTCTAGACGGCATCCTCTGGTATTTCTCAATCAAGGGGATGTTTTGGAGCCAAACAACCCAAATTCACCCCGGGTTTCCCAGGTCCCCTGATATACGCCGGTATTTTGAATTGAGCTACCAGCGCCCAAATTCAGGAAAGGAAGTAACCTCCCTCGCAAAATGTTCTTTTTCTCTTTCTCTGTACCCCGGAGAAGATTTCCAGATTGCCAGCAGCGCGGACAGTGGGCAGAAAAGCGCGGAGGCAGCCGGCTGAGCTCTGGAGGCCCGGCGGCCCGGCGGCCCGGCGGCCGGGCTCAGAGCGGCCGGGATGCGGCCACAGCAGCCGGCTAACTCGCACTGCTCAGCCTCTCGCTCCCGGTGCTCATTTTTTTCTCCCCCAATTTTAAGTTTTATTTGGGTCTGTGGATCAATTTAAAATGAGGTAAATTAAATGAAAGTAAAATAAATTGAAATAAAATAACTGAATAGCTCTTGCAGAAAATATTTGCGGGCTGAGCGGAAAGCCGGGAACATCTCGAGGTTGGAGGCCTGTCTGGGCGGCCGGGAGGTTTCTGCTCGTCCGCCCGGCCTGTGCCCAACGCCGCCTGCCCACCCACCCGCCGGCTGGAGAAGGAGCGGATTTGGGTGGTCACCTTCCCTTTCCTTCTGCTCTTCCTTAGCTTGGGGCCTAGCACTTTGGATTTCAGCTCTGTATATTGGTGCCCCGGGGCGGTACCGAGCCACAGCCTGGTGTGAAGGCTTGGATGAGGAAGGGTCTGTGGAACTCTGGGGTTTGGCTTGGCTTGGTTTTGTGAATGTGTGTGACTGAGCATGTGGACTCAAGGTCGTGTTTACTAGGGGGCAAATATGAGTCTGTGTGTTTATAAGCCAATGTGTGAGTGTTACTCGTATATATAAATGTGTCTGTGAGTGAGTGTGAATGTAGGTTTACTTGTGTGAGTGAATGTGAATACATGTGTTCTGGAAAGGGTTTGGGATGTGTAAATGCTTGTATATTTATTTGTGAACATAATGAATATGGGTGTTGGTGACTGTATGACAAGGTATATATTTATGTGCAATGTCAGCCTGTAACTAAGTGTGACTGTGTGTGTTTGTGTGTCAATGTGTGTAAAAAAAAGGCGGGGTGGGGGGGAACTACATATGTGTGGTATCTGGCCAGAGCAAGGAACACAAGGAAAAAAAGAGCAGATACCAGCACATTAAGAAATGAACCGCAGCAGAAGCTGGGCACCGGTATGAGTGAGTATCTCTCACCCACTCCCAGCCTTAGAGACACAGAAAATAGGACATGTTTATTTTTAATTTCTTTTATTTCTCCATCTTTCAGATATACATAGACTGGAAAGAGGATCACAGGGCTGGCAGGAGCAAGGAGCAGCGGGCAGACCAGGTGCACAGAGGGGACACTTGAGCTAGTTGGTGGGTCCTTGGGGCTCCCTAAGGCCCCTTCAGTGCCACTACTGGGAAGGCAGGGGGCTCAGGAAGGCAGGGAACCACACACAGTCCAGACCCACAGACCACAAAGACAGCATCAAAGAGGGACCTTACAAAACAACAAGATTTTACCAAAGACCTTACAATTAGCGACATAAAAAAGGGGGAGGCAAATTCCAGAAAGCTACAGAACAGGTAGATGATGTCCTTTCCATACAGTACAAAACAAACCTGACGGACTTTCCTATAGGTAGTATTTTTTTCAGTGTTAAGAAACCAAAATTTCACCTTCTCTCCTTAAAAAAATTTTAACTGCTTTCCATTTAAATAGTTTTTTGCTTTTTTTCCTATTTGACTTGAGTTTCCTGGTTCAGTTCCCAGAGCTGAGCTTCTCTCTCTGTCTTTCTCTCCCCTTCTCTTCTCTCTTCCTCTGCCCTTTCTCTGTCCCTCACTCTTCCTCATCCTCCTCCACCTCGGCCTTGTCCTGGCTGGCGGCCCCGGGGCCCGAGGTCTTGTTCTCTTTTTTCCACTTCATGCGGCGGTTCTGGAACCAGATCTTGATCTGTCTTTCTGTGAGGCAGAGCGCGTGCGCGATCTCGATGCGCCGCCGCCTCGTCAGGTAGCGATTGTAGTGAAACTCCTTCTCCAGCTCCAGGGTCTGATAGCGGGTGTAGGTCTGGCGTCCTCGCTTGCGGTCGGTCCCTGCGCAGAGTATTTACGGGAGAAAAGTCAGTGCGTGCAGAATAGGCCATGGCAAGGAAAACCATGCAAGTGACCCTGGAGTGCGACTCTAGGCCTGGCCGGAGGGCTTTTCGCAAAAAGAAAAGGAGACAAACCGCCTTACAGGTCGTCTACCCCTCCCCCATCCCGTTATGGAATGAGGAGGAGGTGAGAATTTGCAGATTTCCTTGGCGCAGTGGAGTTGGTCTGAGAGCTGTTGCCCTCTGCTATTTTCCAGTGAGTGGCTGAGAATCAGGCTGTCCTGCCTGCCCACCTGCCCAGACAACTCAGCCCTCCAAAGCAATCTTTGGGCCTCTGGGAAGGCACAGGAGGAGAGAAGAGACAGCAGCCTGGTTTGGGGTGGAACACTCAGTACCTGGCTGGTGGGGGCAGACGGGCAGGGGAGAGCTTCCCAGGTTAGGCCCAAACCCTGAGGAGGCTGGAAGGAGATTGTGCTGGGGGAGGTGCTGGTGCCAGCCCTCCTAGGAAGGAGACAGTGGGAGGAGGGGTTGGGGGCCTAATTTCAAGTCAGATAAAAGCCAAGCTGAAATGTTTATGAGCAGAAAAATTTGGGCTTTAATAAATCAGCTGGAAAGGCAGTTGAATTATGGAGCAGGTAATGGGAACTGTGACCACTAATACTGATGGAATAAGAGCTGGGCTTCTCTTGGCCCTCAACCCTGGCTGGACTGGGAGCCTCTGACCACATATCTTGGGTCTCCTGGATCTTGAGAGACGCCTCGGAGTCCAGGGCAACACAAAGAAAGCTGTCTGGGACAGGCTTGTCAGGAGACCCCCACAGAGCCTCTGGTCTCTTGGGGTTTCTGCAGTAGCTGCCTCAGTGGCCTGTACTCTCTAACTCTTGATTTGACTTTTTGGAGTCCTTGTTTCTCTCCCAAGAGGACATCCATCCTTCTGGAAGGACACTTGAAAACTTGTTGGCCAGTTCTCCAGGGGTGCTAGGAAGGGCACCTGAGGAAGTCAGCTTGCCTCCCCATGAGGCCTCTGCTCCATTCTCTAGTTCTCCTGCCTCCCCCTTCCCAAGTTCACCGGGGAGTCAGAAGCCTCTCTCTTTTGGTTTCAACCCCCCTCTCTCCACCTGCCTGTGTCCCTGACTGAATCCTCATCTCCTCTCACACCCCCTCCTCCTGCCAGGCCTCTAGAGCCCACCTCTAATTGTCCAGAAGGGAATAATGGGGGAGCGGGTTGGCTGGGAGGAAAGGGGGAGGGGAGAACTGCTCAGAGCTACAGCCCCCTCCCCCAGACCTCATCCAAGCTGGGGCTGAGGGGACACACCCAGAGATGAGATCCCCGGCGGGGGAAAGGAGAAGGGAGGGGGGGGAGACCCTAATGGCTATTCTCTGCAAACCCCAGCCTTCCTCCGCAAGACAAACGGCCTCGTCTCCAGCCCGTGCCGGCGCGGCTGATAAATATTTAAAGCTAAAAGGCCGGGAGGAAGGGTGGGGGGTGGGCTGGGGGCTCAGAGCGCCGCGGCGTCGGCGAAGAGGGATCCGCCAGGGATGCAGAGCGAGTCTGAGAGCACCAAGCAAAAATGGGAGGGGGGCGGCGCGCCGTGTCGCGGCTCAGGGGGGGCCGCGTCCCCAGGGCCGATCTCCTACCAGGAGCACTCTGGACGCGAAGAAGGGCGGTTGGCCGGGAAGGGGGCACCTTCCGGGATATGTGCCCGGGCCACTGCGGCTCGGGACAGCTCGGTGCGCGGCGTTACCTGAGCTTCGCATCCAGGGGTAGATCCGGAAGTTACTCTCGGCCGCCAAGTCCGAGTCCCTCTGCTCCTTGGCGCCCGCCGCCTTGGCAGAGTCGCCGGGACACACCCCGGAGAGGTTCTGCTCAAAGGGCGCGCAGTGCATGTTGAAGGAACTCGGCTCGAGCCCGTAGCCGGCCGCGTAGACGCCGGCTGCGCTCTGGCCTGCCATGCCCCCCCCGCCGGGGTACAAGCCCTGCATCGAGGCGGCGAAGGAAGCGCCCGAACCGGCTCCATAGCCCGGGCGCTGGGGGTTGGAAGCAAACGCACAAGAAGTTTGTTCGGGGAAGGCTCCGGTAGCGAAAACCGAACTTGCGGCAGGATATTTAGAAAATAAAGCATTCGCATAATACAATGAACTCATAATTTGGCCGGATGATTTGTAGGCAGGGACGTTTTAGTGTCGGTTTTACGAGATTCCTTGATATATTACAGAATTAGAGTCCAGATTTACACCAAAAAGGACCCCCTTTTTCCTCTCTGGACCACGTGACCCCACCCACGTGACGTCCCCTCAGCCAATGGCAGATCAGCCTCCCCACGGCTCCCGGTAATGTGGAAAAAATTGTGTGGCGTTGGATTTATAAAATATGATCAATAATGAATGGGAAAGCCAGGCCCTATGGATTGGGGCTGGGGGGCTCCAGGGCCGCTGTCGACTCCCGTGGGCTGGAGGCAGCTTGCAGGCGAGATTTGGGGGAGGAAGGGATTGAGTGGAAGGGAAAACAAATAACCTGAGAGGGATCCGAGTTGTCACCCACCCCCGCCCCATCCTCCCCAGCCCGTTACCCAGCCAGAAACAAACGCAGGGATTGCACACAACCGGTGGGTGGGGGCGGGCAGGCCAGGTCTTTATTAATCTGGAGCGATTCAGCATGGCTGGCCCTTTGGGGAAACTTGGTCCGGACTTGGTCCGTTTCTCCTGAGGTGAGGCGCGAGGTGAGCCTGGCCTCACGCTTTCTCTGTGTGCGGCCCAGACAGAACGGGCAGAGATGCAGCGAGGTTTCCTGGGTGCTCCCAGCGGTGCGGGATCCAGCCCCAGGGGCGTTGGATGCTGCAGTTTCTGATCGCTTAAAAAAAAAAAAACGGTTTGAAAATAAAAAAAGGAAGAAGGTGGGGTGGGTGGGAAGAGAAAGGAAGGGAGGAGGGTGGCCCGGTATGCTGCTCTGGTTATGGGAGGCGGATGCCTCAGTCGAGCGTGGCTGCTGGAGAAGCAGAGCGAGAAAAGGAAGGCGGCGAGTCACCACTCGGCGCTGGGCGAAGGTAGCCAAGTCCCAGAAAGGGAGAGGCAGGGAAGAGCATCTCCCTTCTCCTTCTCCCCCGACCAGAGTACGAGAAAAATCAAAATATAAGCCAGTTTAGCAGCTCGGTACTGAACCTCTACCCCTGCACACACACACACACACACACACACACACACACTCACACACAAGAAAGAACACGCAAAAACAAAGGGGGAGGTGCGAGGGGGGGTGGGACAAAGTCAACAGTCCAGGCGCATCTCTCCAGCGTGGCCTGGGCGCGAGGGTCTCCCGGGCCCTCAGCCTCGGAACGCGAAGGGAGGGGGTTTCTCTCGGCTCCCCTCCCTCGTTTCTCTTTCCTCCAATCGCGCGCAGCCGCCTCCCTCACCCCCTGCGCCCCTGGGCCAAGGGACTGCACCACCTGCCTCCAGCCTCCGCCCCCTCCTCTGCGCGGCCGGGCCTGGCGGGCGCTAAAGCCGGTAGATCGGCTCCCCCCGCAAATCTGCAAGGCGCTGGGAGCAAATGAGGAGCGCGGGTCGGGCCAGTCTCGGGTTCTCGCTTGTAAACTTTATTGTAACTCTTCCGCCCTTTTCAGGCGCAGACAACAGAACAAAGTATAGAGGAACAACAAAATATATAATTAGCCCTCCCTCCCCCCAATAAAGCAATTCACGGATACAGGATACATTCTCTTCACAGTAAACCTAAGAACACTTTTAACAATTGCCCACAGCGCGCATGCTAACTAAAGTAACCTCTTTTGAGAAACACTTAAGACGAAATTGTCAAACCAAAGCGGCGGGCGCGGGGGGGTGGGGGTTGGAGGAAAAGAGAGAAGCCAGAGAGAAAGCCAGCGAGCTAGGAAGGACAGCGGGGAGGGGGGGGTGAGAGGGGAAATGAGGACGAGGCGAGAGAGAGAGAGAGAGAGAGAAAGAGAGAAAAGAGAGGGAGGGAGACAGAAAGAATTACGGCGTGAATAGGCAGTTTCATGTTGTTGGGAGAACTTAGCAGAAATCGGTACCTCGGTCATTACAAAGAAGCACGTTCAAAGGAAAAAAAGACCATTGCACAAGGAGGCTTTTTACACGGGGCGGGGGCATGGGGGGGTGCTCAGCCAGGCCGCAGCCGCTTACCCTCGCAGGGCGAGGGAGTCCATGCTTAAAATCCTTTTCTTTCCCCCTGGCCCCCAAGAGAAGGGAAGGAGATCCACGGTAGCTCACACACAGAAGCTATTACGAGATACTACCACTAGCGGGGACTGGCGCGGCGGGGACGCTGCGGTGGGAGGCCAGGCTCCGGGCCCCGCTCGCGGGGCCAGAGCTCTCTCGGGCGGGGGCGGGCGACGGTGGCGCGGTCGGGGGACGGGCGGCCGCAGGGCGGCCGCGGCCCTGGCAGTCCCAGCTGGAGCCTACTTCTTATCGCCTTTCTGCGCGTCGCCCTCGTCCGCCGCCTCCGGGGCCCGCTCCAGCTTCTGTTTCTCCAGCTCCTCCTGCTCGCATTTGCTGCTGGGGAACTTGTCTTTGTTGTTCTCTTTTTTCCACTTCATCCTCCGGTTCTGGAACCAAATTTTGACCTGTCTCTCTGTCAGTCCCAGTGCATGCGATACCTCGATCCGCCGCTTGCGAGTCAGATAGGGATTAAATAGGAACTCCTTCTCCAGTTCCAGGGTCTGGTAGCGGCTGTAGGTCTGTCGGCCTCGCCTGCGTCCGGCGGCTGCTGGGAATAGGGGAAAGGGCGAGACAGAGGGGAGGGGAGGGTGGGGGAGGGGGCAGAGACGGAGAAGGTTGGAAGATTCGTGAACCAGCCTAGGAGACCAGTATAATAAGGGCAGGGGACCTTCTACCCCGCGCAGGGGCGGGGGCGCTGGGAGGCCGCGGTCAGTGGAGGGGGGGTGAGGGGGATCAGACACCACTGAATCTAAGGGAGCCAGAAAGGGGTCCCCCCTCCCCTGGTAAGCAGCTCCAGAGAGTTGGGCGGGGGTGGTTGAATCTATTAAAAGTGCCATAAACTTTAGAAGGAAGGATGTGAAGGAGGGGGAAAAATAAGAATAAAAAAAGCCGAGATGGGGACGAATGGACCCACCTTGAAAAGCCCCCAGAGCCTCTGCCCCAGAAGAAAAGTTTCTTCAGGGTAATTAAACTATAAAGCAATTGAGAAGTGCAAAAGTTGAGCGCCCCCACTCCCGCCACCCTTTCTCCACTACCCCCCATAAAACAGTAAAAGGGGAAAAAAGGAGGGGAAGAAGAAAAGTCAGGCAGGGTGAGGGGTTTATGGATTCAGGAAATGTCGCTTAGCGACCTCCTTCAAGGGAAACAAAAAGAAGAAAAGGAAGAAAAGGGAGGAAGGAAGGAAAGAAGGGGGAGGCTATCTGAAACGGAGCGAGCACGTCTTCCAGGAGCTGGGGACACGGCTGCCCGGCCTGCCCGGCCCCCTGCCCGTCCTGGGCCCCGGGTCTCCCTTCCTCCCCCGCCCCTCGCCGGCCCCCGACGCGAGCTCACCTTGCGGGCGCATCCAGGGGAAGAGCTGTGTGGGCGACGGGCTCTGCTCGGACCCCTCGGCCTCCTCTCCCAGGCCGCTGGCGGCGGCGAGCTTGCAGTCGGCGTACTGCACCAGGTCTGGATCCTGCGCACCAAACAGGCTCTGCCGCTGCAGCGGGTCGTAGCCGTAGAAGTTGCCCGGGTCCCCGTGGCACGCCACAGCGCACGGGTTCTGCTGGTAGGGAGCCGTGGACAGCGAAGACGGCCCGTGGTAGAACTCCTGGATTTGCGACGGGTGCTGGAAGCTACCGCCGCTGCTGGGACCGTACACCACGGTGGGTCGGCCGCCCAGGTCCTGGGCGAAGCCGCAGTCATAATAATTGGGGCGCAGGGACTCCCCGGTTTTGTATTTGGAGAACAGTGAGTTGACGAAATAAGAGCTCATTTTATTGAATTTTGAGGCGGCGGCGGCGGCGGCGGCTGTAGTTGGGGGCTGTTGGGGAGGGGGTGGGGAGGGGGAAAGGGAGGGAGAGAGAGAGAAAAAAACGCGGATTCGCCGGCTCCTAGTCACCCTCGCCAGGAAAGGAGACGGGAAGGGAGGAGGTGGGGGGAAAGAAAAGAAAGAAAAGGCGAAGAAGATCTCGAAGCCACCACACTTTTTGTGATTTCCAGGAATAGAAAAGGACAGCAAAGCCTCCAAAAGTCTAGGCTTGCATGGCAGCCGCGGCTCGCTCGCCCTCCCCCCACCCCCCACCCCCCACACAAAAATATACCGCCACTTAAAGAGGTCCTCGCTTTACATTTCGAAGAAGGGATGCCAGTTCATAAACAGTTTTCGGTGATTTACTTCCCTGCAAATGAGTTGTTTCATATTTTGCACTGTCTTTTCATGATCATTTGCATCCATTAGAGACCCCGCATCCTATTGGCTTCTCCGTACTCCTCCCGGACAGAACGCAGAGCGAGGGTGAGAGCGAGAGAGAGCGAGCGAGAGAGAGAGCGAGAGCAGAGAGCGCCAGGGAGTGAGGAGAGAGCGGAAAAAAAAAAAAGGAGGGGAAGAAAAAAAAAAAAAAACACCCAGGGAGAGAGAGGGGGAGAGGGGGAGAGAGGGGGGAAGGAGGGGGGGGGAGAGAGAATGAATACGGATTAAATCTGTTTAACTACCTACATTAATGAGATATCTCTTGCCTCACAACAAATCAAATACCTTCGCAGACCACCCCCAAAGACTGATGTGGGGGAGTCACGGAAAAAAACACGCACACACATACACAGCGCGCCAGGCGTAGGCACGCTGTTAATTTCGCGATTTTAACGAGGCAGTTGGAGTCTTTTTAAATGTCAGGGTCGCTTCGGAAAAATGTAAAAGAACACGGTTTAATTGCGCCGAGTTTTAAAAGGTCCTATAAATGTAATTGGTATTTTAATACAAGTTATCAAATCATACAGCTTCCTCTCCTAAACATATTTTCAAACAAACGAGGTAGTCATATTTAAAGCTTTAATGATCAATTTCCTTATTATTGATAAAGGTTTAACTATCGTGTGGAGGGAATTGGCTGGGTAACCGGCCCCCAAAAAACGGCTGTAAACTCTTTAACAAACTATAAAACGCAATAAAGCCGAGTCTGTTGTTGTTTATGCCGCAGCGCATAAAAGCTGTTAGCATTTTACGAGTTCTTTCCTCTACAGCTATAAAACTGCAGCTTCGATCGCCCCCGCCGCCCGACTGCAGCACGGTGGGGGTGACAAAGCCGAAATGAGAATGATTATGAGGGTTTTTTTTTTTCGGCGCAAACGGTGACTTTTCTGAGATTTTCCGCCTCCTTCAGCTGTGGGAGCACGTGCCCTCATTCCCTCTCTGGAGCCCCCAAAGTAGCCCCACCCAGGCCACTCACCAACTTTCCTTCATTAAACAAGGTTTTTCTTTGGAGAAGGGATCCAGGAGGTCCTGAGGAGGCATCCGGAGGAAGAGCTGAAACTTTCTAGTGTTAGTGGGCAGTGGAGAAATCCTGAACAAAGCTCACCCTGCAACTCATTCTGCAGTTGAACACAGCCTTGGTTGGCCTGGGAAGAGGGTGCTAGAATGAGGAGAGGGTCTCTTGAAGGCACTGGGGCCCAGTAAGCAAGCCTTTAGGAGACCAACTCTGTGTGATGGGAGAGGGGCCTGATGCAACCCGCAGGATAGTACCAGCTGGGCTGCCCTAGTCCTACCCCAGGCCTTGGGACCCAGTAACCAAGCCCAACTGGCTCCCACCCTTCAGTCAGGCCAGTTCACTATGCCTTCCACATCAGCACTAGGTGAGAGGGCACCACCAGGCCCATCAGCACATCAGAGGGAGGGGAGAGCAACTGAGGCTGCCGCCCTGGAGTCTGGCCTTGGTGCCCGAAGTCCTGTGCCTTCCTTCCTCTGCCCTGAGCAGTGACTGCAGAGGGTGTGTGGGGAGGGGCACCTTTTAGCCTTCACTGTCCTTTCAGCCACTGTCACTGCCTCACCTGACCTCGGGGTGGAGGGATTTGGATGCAGCAAGGCCAGAGTCCCCCATGTCCTCTCTTTTCCCCTTGGGCGCCTCTAGTTAAAGCTGGCTCTCCCTCGAGACCTAAGGACCTAGGGCCTGAAACACAGAGTGCAGAACCCAGCTGACTGGATGCCACCCTGTGTTGCCAGTTGCCTTTGCTGGCCTACTGGGCCTAGTGACAGTGGTGGCCAAGCTTTAGAAGGCCCCAAACTGAGGATCCGAACCAATGGCTTCCTGAAGAGGCTCCCTGTCCAAGGAAAGGAAAGAAGGAAGGAAGGGAGACAGAGAGAAAGACATTTTCTAGCAACAAAGGTGGAGGCTTTACAAATACATTGTCTATTGTTTATTCATGAGAGAGTGGCTTGCTTTTGGAGGGGTGTTTTGGGGGGTTCCACTCATCCTCCCCTTTGTAAAAATGAAACCCATTACCTCTTCTAAGGGGAAGGTACCAATGGGGCCACTTGATCCTTCAAAATCGAATCTGAAGACTGGAGAGGGGCTGATAGGGAAAGGGAGAAAGAGAAAAGGAGAGGAGCAAACCAGGGTCTTGAATGTTTAGCGCCAGGCTGATGGGGTGGTGAGGCAGCGGGAGGCAGAGTTAAGTTGTTGCCGAAGCGAACATTTTTATCAAGTGCAGGGGATTTTATGGTCATGATTTGAGGACTCACCGGTGAGATAGAAATTCAATGGCTTGTTCTAAATCATCCCTACACCGTGCCAGAAATTCCTGATGGAAGGAAAATGTTTCTATTATAAGAAAAAACAAGAAAGAGCGAGGAGATAATTTATAAACACCCAACGGAGCGCAGATTTATTAGAGAAACTCAAGTTGAGAAACTCCGCTTTCCGCTTCGCACCGGTCCAGGGGGAGGAGAGGTGAGGCTGCAGAGTGGCTAATTTTAAGGAGAAGGGGGGCACCTATTTCTCGCGCAGGTTTGTCCGAAATGGGGAGCAAGGATCGGGCCGGGCCGGGTGGGGAGGAAACGGGAGATTTGGAATCTAAGGGGCTATGGGCAGGGGCTGACAGCGCGCGGGTCACCGAACGAAAAACGCCTGGAGTGCAGGCCTCCAGGTGCTAACTTGAGAAGGGACCGGTGCTCTCCAGGTCTGTCTGGGGCCGGGGCCAGGGCGCACGAAGCCGGAGCTCTCACCTGGAAACCACCGGACCCGGGGAGAACCGAGCCCCTGCTTCCTGCACTGCGCCTATCCCCACAGCCATGCAGAAAACGCACTCTTTTCTGGCGGCCCAACTTGGCCCAGAACTACTCAGGAAATACCCGAGCCTTTTGCACCTCGCCGTCCTGGGGAGCCCCTGCCCCAGCCTGTATCGCCCGGCGCCGCCCCGCCCAGCCCCGGCCACATACAAAGGCTCTAGAGCCTCGGTCCTTGCTGAGCCGTACCGCCGGCTCTGGGCACCTCCGAATCCCCGCCAAAGCCACGGATCCGTTCCCTCTAGAGTGCCCCTACCCCCAACCCGGCCTGGCTCACCCGGTTCCCTCTCCTGCCGATCTTGCAGCAGCCTAGGGCGGCTTCCTCTCCATCCGACCCGCTTCTGCCCGCTCGCCCTCTCACCTGACCTGCTCACCCGCATCCGCAGGGATTCTTCTCGTCCCCATCCCGGAAAATCTCATTTTTCTGAACCAGTCCTCCTCTTTTATTTGGATTCACTGGTTCTATAATTACTATTATTCCCCATTTTCATGCATTTGTTGTCCCACGGAACATAGAAACTGGGTGAGAAGCCCTGAGCCCTCCTTATGGGGGAAATTTAAAAAAAAATGATCATTTGAGGAGAGGAGGTCAATCAACATCACTGTATCTGAAATCTATAAAATGGGGGAAACGGCCATAATGAACCCTATTTTTATTCTGGGCAAATAATTCATGACTTTTGGTAGCGCTCAATTCATAGATTTCAGGGCCGATCGAGGTGCGAGGTGCAGCCACCGGCGCCCGAAGCCGCCGCACCGGGGATTTTTCACGTGGAGCAAGGATGCCATCTAGCGGCCATTTTCAGGAAAGGCGCCGCCGCCACCGCTCCCTCCTGCCTCTCCGAGAGCCAGCCACTGCGCCAACAACCCCGAGAAACTTTCAATATTAGCCTACAAGGGGAGGAAAATGAGAGCGTGCGAAGGGGAAGGCGTCGGAAATCAGGAAATGGTTCATGAAATTGTGCAGTTAAGTTAGAGATTTTAAAAAGAGAGGAACAAAAAGAGAGAGAGGGTGGGAAGGGAAAAATAAGTCAGCTTTTCTCTCTCTCGCCCCCCACCTCAAGCCCTTAATTTCGCGCGGAGACGGCCGAGCAGTGCGCCTTGTATGGCCCCTAAAAGGGGGAGCCGAACACTTTTCAAACCCAACACGATTGTTTCAAATTCTGAGGGAAAACAATTGGGCTTTCTGTGGGGGGAGAGGAGGCCCGAGAGGGTAGGACAAGACTAAAAGGATCAAGAGGCTGCTCGCGCCCAGACGTCTGGCCCCGCCGGACCTGCGTGTGTGTGTGTGTGTGTGTGTGTGTGCCCGCGCGCGTGTGCAGGGGGCTTCTCTTTATGACGCCCGATTGGGGGGGGGCGCTTACGAAGAACAAAGACTAGAGTCTCAACTGCGTTCTGTGAAGCGTTTGTGACAACAAAGTGTTCTTCCCTCGCCCCTCCCTCCTCGCCCCTCTTTGCCCCCGGGGGCCCCCGAAACCTCGCGCCCCGCGCTCCGGGCGGGTGCGGGTGGGGGCGGCCGAGCCAGGCCCACCCATTCGCCCGCCAGGCCCGGAGCCCAGGCCCAGCTGTGGCTCTCTCAGCTCCGGAAAGTTTCCCCTCACTGTTTGCTTTGCTGCTGTTTAGTTTCTTAACCTTCAGAAATTTATACGCTATAAACTTTTATAGCGGTCATATTCTTTTATTGCTGCGCACACGGCATTGAATTCCTCTCCCGGCTTCTCTCTGGCTCGCACTCTCCCGGTCCCCCTCTCTGAATCTCTCTCTTTTATTACAGCAGATTTCCCCATCTCCGGCTTCCGAGCCTCTGCATCTTCGCCTTTGTTTGTCTTTAAAGAAGCCACCCGGGCCTGGGGACCCAGACGCCGCCGCCGGAGGCTTCCCGGGGCGCCCTCGCCCCCCTACCCGGCAGCACTCCGTTCAGTTCCTGCCTCACTTTTTGCGTTTCCTTTTGGCGGAATCTGGCCTTCTCAGCTCCGTCTCAGCTCAGGCTGGCTCCTGGGAGCCCAGGATGGGGAGGGAGCCTAGTCTACGCAAGCTCTAAAGGCAGATTCACTTGATATACCGACTGGAACCCTCGGATGAGGAGGCGGGTTGGGGCCCCGGCGAACCGGGAGATTCGCGTTCTCCTGCCTCCGGCTGTCTCCAATCTTGCGTTCGCTGGAGAGGGGTAGGCCTGACCTTTTCGCTTCCAGGCCGGTTTCACAAGGGCCAGGCTTTGTCCCCACCTCTATCCCAACCTCAGGGCCTCCGCGGACTGCAGCGCCGTTGGGTGGGCCCGGTGGGAGGCTCCGGCAGGAGTCCGGCGCCCAAGAGCCAGCCCGGCAGAAGCGGAATCCCAGCGCCTGGATGAGAACCGCCTGGCGGCTGACAACATAGCTCCTCATCTGAGGCTTTGGTGGTGGACGCCGCAGTCTGAGAGGGACAGAAAGGTGCCTTTTGAAACCGAATTTAGTTTTGGGGTCCGATTGGGGAAGGGATTCCGCCCCCCCCCGCCCCGGCCCGCCCCGGCCCGCCCCGCCTGCCTCAACCATTTCTGTTCGACACACAACCTTCTCTCCCAGCCTGCAGGAGCTGCCTCCCCAGGCCCCACTCCCAACAAACTCCACCCGCACCACACCAAGGCTGCTACCCCGAGGTTCAGGTTGGAGCCTCAGACTCCAGGTGGGGGTTGGAAACCTGGGGTTCACTCTTTTTGAGGGGTGGAAGAAAGGAGAGCCTGGCCTTGTGGAGGCCTCTATTTGCATCCTGTCCCTCCGCAGCAGGGAATAGCAGAAAGAAGTTACTGCTCTCTTCACTTGCATGACATTTTAAAGTGGCCAAACCAAGGTGCCTTTCTCAGCCAGCTGAGGACCTGCTTCCAGGCATGGCAGGGCAACCTTGCCTTTCCTCTGGTTCTGGAGGTGGTGAGGAAGTCTCCAGCATAACTTAAGAAGGTCTCATTGCTCCCTGCAGACCCAGATCCCATCTCTAATCTTTCTTTCCTTTTCTTCCCCTCCAGTCTCCCAGCCCTCCTGTTGGAAGGTTCTTCTCAGTTTAAGCAGAGGTGCTGGGTCCAGACCAGCTCTCAGCTCCTGCAGGAAACCCACCCTACAAAGTCTAAGGAGAAATCTCTTGGGCACAGCACTTTCTCTTTTTTCCAAGCCACCCTCTTGGAACTAGCACCTCTACTTCTGGTCAGGTGAGGAGAGCCAACACAGAATGACACACGAGAGGCTTGTTGTCTAGAGTGATATATATTTTTTGTTCTTTTTCTTGTTTCTTTTTCTTCCAAAACAATCAGAGCTCTAAGCCCTTCACCCTCCCCACTCCCACCCACAACCCTCCCTTGTAAGCGACAACTGAAAACAGGCGAGACAATCACCCCCAAAGAAATCACAAAACACAGCACAATTTCACGACTGCCACCGACGAAGCAAAAAAAGTTCTACTGGAATGTCCCCTTGCAGGGCCGGGAGAAGCAGGAGCCAGAGTCTATGAATTGAGGGGGGGTTGTAAAGGTGGGGAAGCAGGGGGAGGAAAGGAAGCAGAGAGTAAACCCTAGTCTAATGCTTAGGTGCGATTTCGGCCTCTTTCCTTAGCAAGCGGGACTGCTACCCAGCAGCGTGCGCGCGCAGGTCGCCATCCAGGCGGGTCTCAGCGCTTGTGCGCTGAAGCAGCAGCTGCCAAGCCCGAGGCTCCTCCGCAGGGGTCGGACTGGGCAGGACTGGAGGAATAAGTCAAGCTCCGCAAGCCCAGAGTTTTTGCTCCTCCCTGTCCTCCACGACTTGCTCTGGAGAGGAGCCCAGGAATCGATGCACAATAAATTCTCCATCGGGTTCTCCTGACCTGCTTTCCCGCCTAAGGAGGAGTACAGCTAGCAGAGGATGGGGGGGGGGGTGTTCTACAGGGGCGACTTGACTCGCTGGTGCAAGGTGGACTGGCCTGGCCGAACAGAGTTGATTTCAGAGCTGGGGAGGATGCAGAAGAATGCAGCAGGGCCGGTGTCAAGCAAGAGAGGCCACAGTCTCTGTCAAGCAGGGCACAGATGAACAGGAGGATGACATTGTCAAGGCTTATGACCCACGATCTGACCTCCTTTTGTTGGAAGGATAGGAAAACATGCAGAATTAAACATTTCCTGCAGCAAAACGTGTGTATGTGGACTACTTTCATAAAACCTAAGAGACTCTCATAAGACCACCACTGCCTTTCCTTGCCCTTTCTAGCCCACCAGCTGGGGAACTGAGTTTATCCCGTTTGGCCTTGAGTCCATGCCTGGGGACAGTTAAGGAGTCCATGGGGGTGATGCTGTGACGCTGGGCCCCTTGAACTGCAGCGCCTCATTCAGGAATGTGTCTCGAGACATCTTCTTGGTGTGTATTGCATTAGGGGTAGACCCTGGACTTTTCTGATCGTCTAGGGGCTATTCTGCCAGATGTGGGGTGTGATGGCACTTGGGGTGTCACTTTGAGTGTTGACTGTGGGCTTTCCCCATTGTTACTGTGGGCTCCAGGCTTTATGCAGGCGGGCGTCTGTTGGGCTGTGTGAAGTTGGAGTGTCCCCGGGTGACTCTGGGATAGGTGTGTGGGAAGGAACAGGCAGGCTGGAAGTGAGGAACTGGGGTTGCCCAGAAAAATTAGGAGGGTTACTAGGGACTCTACTAAGGGTTGTCTTTCCTTGTGGCCCATCACCTTCTTAGGAATCAACTACATCTACCTTCTAAATCAATAAAAACTCCTCCTGAGACCCAGGGAGAAGAGAAGGACAGGTGAGGGCAAAGGAGAGGAGAGAGCCTCTAGATACAGCAAAGGACTTTGAAGAGAAAGATCCCTTCCCCATTCACCTGAATACATCCCAGACAGCACTTGGCTCTGCAGCCATCACCATAAATAAGTGTGAGATGGAGAAGGGGTGGGGCGGGCTAGGGGAATCTTTACTCTTTGCCCTGTTCCTTATTCATTTTCTTCATTTTCATCCGCCGGTTCTGAAACCAGATTTTGACTTGTCTCTCACTCAGATTGAGGAGTCTGGCCACTTCGTGCCTACGGTCCCTGGTGAGGTACATATTGAACAGAAACTCCTTCTCTAGCTCCAGCGTCTGGTATTTGGTGTAGGGACAGCGCTTTTTCCGGGAAGAGCGAGCGTGCAGCCAGTTGGCGGAGGGGTTGGCTGAAAGAGAAGCAGCGATAGAATCAAAGAAAGGAAAGGGGGTGAAAGCCCCTGTGTTCATCTTCCAAGAGGGTGCCCCTTTGGTCTCTACTCCCCATTTTGCATTAGAGAAAGGGCCACCTGGGCCTTCAGCTCCCAGAAAGGGTCTCAGAGATGGGCCAGGAGTTGCTATAGATACCTCCAGGCGAGAGATTTGGGGACAGGATAGAGCCAAACCTGTGCCAGGCATCCCACAACTTCCAAAGCTTTGCCTGTCCCAGGCGCACTCTCAGTCTCTTTCTCGGCTTGGGTCAGAACTGGTTAGGATTTGGGTCAGAGCCCAGCCTGGCTGAAGCCCCCTCCCCCACCAGCTCTACAAGACTAGAGGTGGCTGGCTGACTGAGGAGTAATGGCTCTAAGTCTGAGAGGTAAGAGAAAGACTGAGCTAGGGGAGAGGAGAGTGGCTTCTGCCCAGCCAAACTGAGGGACCTCCTGGCCCTCCAGTCCAGTGCACCCTCCTGTCTTAATCACAAGCTTGGGTCTCTTGGCCACATGGCAGCAGGCATATGTATCTATGTGATAGCTCGCCACCCCCCCCTCAACACCACGCACCACAAATATGGTTTGCATTTAGAGACGCAAACATTCAGCACACTCCAATTCACATGCAACCCAATTACAACCATTTATCACCTCCAGCCTGTGGACAAGAGAGCGCTGGGGGCTCACAGATAACTTATGGTTGCAATAGTCTCTGTTTCCGCTCCTGCTCATCTCGCAGTTTGGTTAAAGCAAGTTCAGGGAAATTGGGACGCAAGATTGCTCCAGTCCCAAGGTGGGGAGCCATGGATCATGTGGGGGTAACAGAGGTCCATCACAGCACACCTAAATCCAACTGGCTTCACCCGGTGAGAGGGAACAGAGAAAGGGGAGATTGAGGGGAAGTGGGGGATAAACAGGAAACAAAATATATACAGGCTTCTCTTCTCCTTACCCCTGAACTCAGAAAAGTTGCTAAATAAAGCAGAGTTAATTAAAAATAGCAGCCACCCTCTGCTAGATTCCTTCATCTCAAATGAAAAGCACTGAATTTTTTTTTAAGTAATAATAATCTGGTTCATCCTACACTAAGTACCCTGTCTTACCAATTTGCAGTGCTATTTCCTTAATGTGATTGCCTGGGATGTGACCCGCAGTCACATTAAATATGAAAGAGGAAAAAAAAAACTGTTAATAATTGATCCTAGCCAAACTGCTGCCTTGCAATAATGGACTTTGCAGGCAGAGTTTGGGGGCCTGGGGTGGGGGGTCTGCTTGGGTGTGAGTAGGGAGGCTTTGGGAAGAGCCGTGTTACCCAAATGTCAGCTCTTGTGATCCCACCTGGCAGGTTGGAAGGGGTGACCTGAGGGAGTAGGGCAGCTCTCTTCTCTCCAGCAGGCAATAAACCCCCAAAGGACCCTTGGGCCACTCTGTTGGTGGGAAATCCGGTAGGGCAAGCAGAGACTAAAATTCTGACCCTTATTCTTTTGAAAAAGAGTAAGGGGTGAGGACTTGTCCCCACCAGCCTGCAGGTTATTGTTTGGGGCCTAAGAGCTCCGACCAACTTGCCCTTCTTAGCCTTAAAAAACGAAAAATCCGAGACACTTTCTGATCTCCTTAAGGAGCAGCATCTCCTGGAAATTAGTCCGACTGGGGTTCCTGGACGGGGTGCCTTTGGAGGGGTGGGAGACGGTGATAAACTACCTTCCGAGGATAAAGTTCTCCGCCTCTCCGCAAGCCTCTCTTGCCCCCACCCTTCCTCTCCCCAGGGTCCTTTCGGGATCTTTCTCCACGCCGCGGGTCGGCCCTGAAGTTCGGAAGCGATTCCTCGACTCCCCGCGAGGCGGATAGCTCCGGCTGGGGCTAGGGAGCCCTGCGGAGAACAGCGGGAACCGCAGGAAAGGAAGCGGCAACCCGGGCGAGGATGCCCAAGGAGGGGAGGGGGCGACCGGAGGGAAGGCTCCTGGGGAGGGGCCGGCGCATCCCGGGAGGGGGCTCAGTCTCCGGGTCCTGGGCTTCCCCCGCCCCTCCCGGCGCCGGCTGCGGACCCTGAGCGGCTACTGAGCGAGATCTGCTAGGAACAATCCTCCGCCAAGCTGTTGCATCGCAAATAAAATCCTAATGAGCCCCCTCCCACTTCCCCTTGGCCGGCTTTTACGGTGTGCGCGTGGCGCGGGGAGCCCTGCCAGCCGTGCAGGGCCCGGCTTCCCGGCGCGCTCCCGCCCTGGCCCGCGAGGGCTCTCGGCCTCGCCGGCTGCCTCCCCGTCCCCGCCAGCTTCTCTCCCAGCCGGCGGCTGTCGGCCTCTTCCCGGGCTTTCGGCCCGGGCCTCCGGGGGCGTGGGGGAAGGGAGACCGAGAGAGAGGCGAGCTGGTCCCTGAGCCCCGGGTTCCCGCTGGACTTGACGGAGTGGGGCGGCGCGCCTCCGGCGGCCTCAGTCTCCCTTTCTGGGGCACCCAGCTGCCTCCCTTCCTTCCTCCGTCTTCCCTCCGCCCTCGCCTGCTCTCTGGCCACCGCCGCGGTTTCCCTTCACATTGTCCGCAGTTTATTGCCTCTCCCCTCCCCTCCCCCTCGCCTGGCCTTCGGCCTGGGTATTTCCTCACTTTTTATAACTTACTTTGATCCGGCCTCTCTTTGTCCTCGCTTCCTTCGCAAATTTTATTGTCCCCGTAGCCGGGTCTTTGATTAGACAGGACAGCCTCCCTGCCCGCCGAAGTTTCCAAACTGTACTCGGGCGTGCCCTGCTTGAGCAGCTCCCCAGGCGCGCCCAGCAGCGGCTCCGCCTTCACAGCCGCCTGGCCCTGCCCCGGAGCAGCTTCGCCGCGCGGCGCCGGCTCCAGCCAGGTGCGGAGGTACCTGCTCTCGGCCGGCGGGACGCCCTGGGGCTGGATGTAGGGGTGGTAGACGGACGGCAGGCTTCCGGACGCGTGCGGGCTCAGCGGCGCCCAGGATGCGCCGAACACCGGCGCTTTGGGCTGGAAGCTGCACGAGGGGAACTCCAGGTGCTCCGCGTGGCCCGGCTGCCGGGGGCTCGCGTACTGGCCGGAAGGAAACTTGGCTGGAGGCGCGTCCTCACTCTCGTGACTTATGATCGAGTCGACATAATAGCTGCTAAGCGTCCCAGAAATGGACATTCTCAGACATTATCCGGGCGCTCGCAGGGGGAAGGGAAACGCTCGCGCGCGGCGCTCAAGCAGGGAGAGGTGGCACCCGGACCGGTGTGAGGGCTTTCGGACGCGACCCCCCCAGCCCCCCACCCTCCCACCCCCACCCCCTGCTCAACTTCTCAGCCAACAAAGTACAGTGGAGCAGCCCGGCTCAGCGCTCCTTGCAAAATGATTGGTCAAAGTTTTTCCGACTGCCTGATAAAGCGTCAGCTCCGACATAAATCAATCGGGCGAGGGGGCTGCGCTCTCGCTGTCATACGTCCGCACCGCATTCCATATCGAGGATGGATTGTTTTATGCTGATGCAATGTGCTATCACGTCAGGGCTCCGGCGGCCACGTAACCTCAGCCCAAGCTGCCGGCCGCCCGCCCCCCAGCCCCGCCCCCCGCTTTTGCAGGAAGGGGGGCAGTTCTCGACGTGGGGCGGCGGGGGCGGAGGAGAGGCGGAGGGAAAGCAGCGGGCTGCCTCGGGAGGGACGCTGGCTGTGGAGCCCTCTCCCTAGGCGGGTCCGAGAGGGAGCGCAGGACAGGAGAGAGCTGCAGCCAGGGGAGCGACCCGAGAGGCCCGGGGCATAATTAAAGAAAGAGGAGGTGGTCCCGGCCCCTTCACTAACACACCTCCACTCCACCCCGCCCGCCCTAGTTTCCTCTTCTCAGTCCCTTGACGCAATATGTTTATTAAACAATAGCGCGGCAGCAAGCCACTGGAGGTGAAGGAAAGGGGATGGGGGAGAGTTGGGGTTTTATAGGAGGGGACTCTGTAACTAGTTTGGGAGGTTTGTACGCCTGGGACTTTCTCCTGACCCCTCAGTAGCTGAGGGAGGAGAGAAGGGAATGAAAGTGCCTGAGTGTCCAAAGATCCTGCCCTAAAATCTAGCTGTCTTGAAATTAGAGCCCATATGAGGATAAAGGGATTCATCAGGCAGGCCCTGGAAAGTTGAGCCTCTGAAAGAGTCTAGTACAACTAGTCAAAGCTCCTTTAAATTTCTTGGGCCTCTCTGGCCTTGGTCAGAGGAAAGGGAGGTGCACAGCCATCTCTCCTTTCCTCCACTGAACAACAGACCCTTAACATTGCCCATGGGGGAGCCGAACGGGAGAAAGGGTTAAGGGAAGTTCCCTAAGGCGTCAGTAGGGCAGAGCTGTGAGAAGGGGTCCAGAGTTCTCTCTCCTTCCACCCAGTGGGTAAGGAGGTGAGTCCGGGAGTTTTCTCCTCTCCTGACCGCTCTTCTCCGTCATTGCCCGCTCCGAAGGATTTCCAAACACGCTGTATTGGGCACAAGCATAGACTCGGAACCTGCGGGGTCAGTCTCCCGCTCTCCCGCCGCTTTTCCTCCTGCAGACTCTTGCAAGGAGCTACCAAATAGCCCACTTGATTGGTATCTACTCAGCGGCCCTGCGCCGGGACTCCCCCGGGGCCACCGGCTGGCTTCCTGGCCCATCTCCAGCCCTCGCTCCTGCGGCTTCTGCCCTCGCGGCTGTTGCTTCTGGTGGTGTGGGCGCTCAGGGAGGGGCGGCCCCTGGACAGACCCGCTTCTCTTCGGTCAGGTTTCAGGCAGGCTGGGGCCGATTTTCTTAGCATTCTCCGACCCTGGGCCCTTGTAAGACAGGCTGTCCCAGTCCTGTCGTTTTAACAAAAGCGGGACCATTCTAATTTGCGGTTTTATCTTTTTGGCCATGCACCCTTGTGCCATGCAGAAGGCTGCGGATCACCTCCACACACGCACAGACACACTCCCGCCCGCTTTTCTTTCCAAATGAAGCCATCTCGTGTCATTATGTGTGAAATACGAGGGCAAAGCGCCATATTTCTTCACATTATGGCGATTTCAAAATGATTTTTTAAAGATCAATGCCGGCGCCCAGTCGGCCCCCTCCTTTTCCATCCCAGCTCTCTGAGGGCGACAACCCAGCAGATCCGGAACCAAACAGAATGAAGATCTGCTTTTTCCATGGGACCCAAGTGGGAAAACAGAAACTCAACGCAAATTCTTCCAAGTAGCGTTTGGACGCTTGGGAAAGTCGAGGGAGCTCCCCAGACTCGCTAGCGAAAAAGCTGGGCACCGGGCGAATGAATCACAGTTATGGAAAAGCACCTGTTCTCCATTTGCCAGACCTACGCCTATGCCGTCTGCTGTTGGCTTTACCTGTAATATAGATATTCTTCAGGAAAAAAAAGAAAAAACTCCTCTCCTACTATAAATAATGGTGTTATGAAGCATGGCGGGCTGAGTCTATGACTTTCTGTAATATATAAATTAGGGGCCCAAAGGACATGAGGGCTGTGGCCAGGGACTTTTTTATTTATGGCAAAGCTACAGCGCACTGGGCTTTTCTTAAGACCCAGGCTGTGCAGACGCTGGGCTCCTGCCCTTCTGGTTGCCATTCTGTCTCTAGCTTTGCGGTTGCCTCTCTTTGTGACAAGAGAGAAGTTGAGAGAGTCACTTAGTTTAGGGAAGAAGTTTGAGGAAGAAGAACATTCAGGCTCATGACCTGTGCCCTACAAGGGTGGGGTGTCCCAGCAGACAGGTTTGTGGACTGCTGTCTGCCTTGTGAGTTGCCCCTAACCCCTGGTGGCTCCAGGGTGCTGGGTGAGGAGGTGACTCGGACCTCTTTTCTGAGACCAAAACTTAGCTTTTGCTCACAAACAAGCTGGAGGGTGGGAATAATTCCAAAGTGACAGGTTTGGGAAGTCTTGTCATCTTCTCAGGAGAGGTGACTCTGGAGGGAAGAGAATGAACCAGCACTCAAGCCCTGGAGTCTGCACCCCAGCTCGTCTCCTCCAAGTGGGTATCCAGATACACCAAGCAGTAAGTCCCACTCAGCTAGGCTTTCTAGAAAGCACTGCTGCTCCAAATTGGAACTCAATTTCAGCTCAGGCTTCCTCTCAGTCCTTGTCTGGGTGCTCTGAGGGCCTGTGAACCGCCCCCCAAAACCTCGTTTTCTCTCCCAGACAATGATACCCACCATGAAGGAGAGAAGCAAATAGGATTGTGGCCCCTGGAGCCCAGCTTCTAGTGCTGCTTAATAGAGGGTTGCTTGAGTGGGGATCACTCTGCCCTGAGAGACCAAACTGCTCCCCACCTCCCCCCAACCCTAAAGAGAAAGAAGGAAAACCCTCTCGAAGCCTCTTGCCATTCCCTGCACCAGAGCTGTGCCTGAACACAGCTGAGGCCAGTAGCTGATAGTTCTGAGAAGGGCAGGCAGGGAAGAGCTGCAGCTTCTGCCCACAGTGGGGCCCAGAGCAGCCAAGAACCAAGAAGGAGGCCGAGGTGAGAAGATGAGAGGCCAACCCTGGCCAGGACCAGCCGGTGAGTGCCTGTGGTTTAAGGGCTGTTTCAGAGGGGCCCTTCACTCTGAGATACAGAGAAAATCTAGACAGAGGGAAGGAAATAAAAGCAAGGAGAAAAACAAAAAGGAAAAACAGTAAGTGGAAAAGGGGGAAAGTTTTTTAATCAATAAGCTAAGCTGAAATCTATGCATGCGTATTTGAATAGATGTGTTTCCTGTACCTATATTTCACATCAATATTTCCATATGGGGAAACTAGCGTGCAAATGTGCTGTGCTCTATGCTGTGTACAGAATATGCAATAAATAAATCTGCCCAACTCTAATACTATATGTGCTTGGGCATTTGTATATAAGATCTAATGGTGCATATGTAGATATGTATATGATACGGGTTTGCAACTCTGCTCACATAAAAAGATCTATAACCCCAAAGCTTGGGTGTACATTTTTATAACCATCACACACTTACAGACAGGGCAAAAGCTTGAGTATTTGTGTACTCGAATTGTGGCTTATAAAACATTAGCTGATTCAGAAGCTTCACTATATTCAAGCAAAATATCCACAAACACGTGTGACCTAAGTCTGGATTCTTTTACAACTCCATTCAAAACTATTTCTCTGAGAGGTGAAGGAAATGCCTCAAATTAGCCCAGGGCAGATTGTGAAATTTTGTGACTTTTCTGTCTGACCATGAAATCCTTTACTGCGTCTCTTAGCCAAAAACCACAGGGAGAGTGTACATCCTGTGACGCTTATTTCATGGTAGTGATGGACACGGGGATGAAGGCACAGTTCCTTGTGCGCAAGTGTGTCTCTGACCAGTGGTCAGAGATGAGTTGAATGTGAAAGCTCTCAGGTAACTGTAGAGGTCACACAAAAGCACTGCTGTGTACAATGAAATTAGGAAAGTCCCCATGGCACCTGGAGTTTATTTCTCTGACCCAGGAGCAGAGTCCAGCCCCACTGTTGGAAAGAATGAGGGGTAGGGACACTTGTTCCAGCGGGTGAAATCAAGATCCCCCAGAACCTTCACCCTTTACACACAACAGCCTCCAAAAGGAGCTGCATCCGATCTGCAAACATGGGTTCAACCCTTAGTGCTTCCACACCCTCCAAGTGGGGATTTTAATTGTAAAGTAACGAAATCTTCTCCCAAACCTCCCTCCAGGTTGTCAGAGGTGAAAAGAAGGACAGACAAAGAGGTCAGTTGCCCAATCACATCCCAGGAATTTCTAACCAGCTACCAGCCACCAGGAATATGGGAGGCCATGGGGTGGCTGACTCTTTGGGAGCGCGTATCCAGGAGGCCAAACGGGGTTGGTGGCAGGCGGGGCGGAAAGGAGTTGAGCAGGTAGAAGGTTATTACGGAATTGCTTCCATAAAACCTGTGGCTGTTGTAAAACTCTCTGCTTTCCAAAGACTTTATTTCCTCCTTTCTCTCTAACATCCCCCTTTTTTCTTTTTACAGCACTGTTCCTGGGAGGGGGTGGCCAAGAGACACCAAGGGATGGAAGACAGTCAGGCTCTGAGTGGCTGGGCAGGTTCCTGAGAGGCTGGGGAGAAGGAAGGTAAGGCACCAAGACACTCCAGACCTTCTTCACCCAAACCCAAGGACGGAGGAGGAAATGTCAGGACAGTGGGCTGCATTTCCTCCCAGGCTGAGGGTGGGTCTCCCAAGGACCTCCTTCACCCTAGCAGGGGCCCCTTATTCAGAGACACCCTTCCTCCAAGTCAGCCCCGGCGCCAGAGCCCCATCCGGTCGGGCCTCTTCCCGACCCCCTTCCGCCTTTCCTCTGCCTCAAGCAGGAGGAAAAAAGTTTGGGAACAAAAGTTAGCTTATGCTTTGGACGTCCCCCTCCTTCCACCAGCACTTGTAGTCACTCCTTTCCTGGGCAGAGAGCCAGCAGCCTGGAGAAGGCTGGGGTCAAAGAGGGTATCACAGCTTTGCCCCTGCCCCCTCCCCATCTCCTGTCATTCCATCAGTCTGGGCTGAACTGTCCAACAGTCTGGGGTCCCCACTAGTCTGCAAGACAGGCCCCTCTGGGTGGGGGTGGCCCTCCAGACATGGGATACCCACATCCCAGCCCAAGGGTCTACAGGGGAACCCTGGCCACTGAGTGCGAAGAGGCCAGCTCAGGGCTGAGGAAAGGAGGGCTGTTTTGGACCTACCTCTGTCTCACTAAGGGGAGGGTAGAAAGGACCCTGGGAGCCTGGAGGCTGAGACTGCAAGAGATCCTGATGTTTCCCTTTCAGAATAGGATAGGCTGAGCCCTATTCAAGGACACCTGAAGCCTCCTGTGGAAGTGGAGCCCTGTCCACCCAGTAAAAGGTTACAGAGACCTCAAGGTCATCCTGTGAATCTGTTGAAATCAAGTGCTTGCCAAGTTGGGGAGACTTTCTTTAGAAAGTCTGAATGTAGCCCAAGCAGTTAGCTTGAAGCCCTGACTCCGATCCTTCTGGCTCTGTAGAACAGCCCAGAAAGGTGCCTTTGGAGAGTGGAACAGTCTTCAGTGCCCCTTCCCCTCCCAACACATGTGTAAACGAATGCATAAGTGGGAAGACACCCTAGGGCAGCCCAGATCTCCTCTCTGGGGAACATTCTTGCTGCTCCTGGATTAGGGACATCACACCTCTTCACGTGTTGCAAGAGTGAGACTAGTTCTGAGTCTGCTTCCCCACCCACCCTCCACTCCTCCAGCTAAGCGAGGAGCAGTAACTGCCGTGAGTCGGGTGGTTTAATGTCGTTGTGTTCAGAAATCCAGGCCCAACAACATGAAACTACCTAATTCACTCAGCAGTTCCAGTTCACGCTCCAGGTCAAGGGCTCACTGGGGACAGGCCCCTGCAGCCATTTTTGTGGGCCCAAAGGGCTGGCCAGCTAACTTCCTTTTTCTCCACCTCTTCCCAAACAGAACACAGTTGCTAGAAAACAAGTTTAGAGAACTGGAGGCCAGGACTTCAGGCAAAACCTCTGGAGCTGGTTCTGGCAGCTCAGATTCCAGGAACTTTTGTTCCCTCTCAGGAGCTCTAGTCAGAGGGCACTCTGGGCCCCAGGGTTAGATATACCTGCTTGGTCACTGCCTCTCAGCCTCTGTCTCTGAAGCTGGAGGTCTCCACAGCCAAAAAAAATTTCACTCTCAACTTCAAGCTGCTCTCATAGTATGTGTGCGGTCACCATCTGTCTAGCGCCTATCCTCCAGGGTTACCCAGGGTAGCTCTAAGCCGAATCCTCAAGCCCTACCTCAGACCCCAACTTTGAAACGGGCACAGACAAGAGAGTGGAGAAAAACTGACAATCGGAGCGGGAGCGGAAAAGCAGACCGGGAGAAAGTCTCAGGAAGACTAGGGCGCAAACACAAGCCCAGAACTGGAAAGGCAAGAGGGCTGACCTGAGCAGCCTCCAGGAAGTTACCCTGCCCGTCTCCGCAGAGGGAGAGCTGTCCCAGGTGAAACAACCCATTCCGAATTCACAGATGAAACCGGGAAATTCGCTCCTTCCTTCTGGACCTTCAGCCTGGACCCTTCTCTCCCCGGCCCCCACCGATGTTCCGTGCTGCCACTTCCGTCCCTCCGGACCCCGCGCCCTCACAGGTGCCCGAGCGCGCACGCCGCACCCGGCGGCGGCCGCGCGGGCCCAGCGGCGGACTTACCTTGGCGGCGGCGGCGGCGGGAGCGGCCGTCGGAAGGGGCGGCAGGCGCGGAGCCAGCGGTCCTGTCCCGCCCGGCCCGGCTCCCTCCCGGCCTCGTCCGGGAGGCCGGGGTCCCAGCGGCCACGTGTCAGACGGGGAAGTCCGAGGGGGCTCAGGAGTCTGCGGAGCCGCCCGCTCCCCCTCCCGGGTATAAATCTTGGGGACCGGAAATACAATAAAACTTCACCGTGTTGATGAACTTCAAATGGTTTACATCCCCTCCTGTCCTGAAAAGAAAGACGGCCGGGGGCGGGTTAAAGGAAGGGGAAACAAATTTACGAGCCGCGGAAGCACCCGCTCGGCCCCTTTCTTTCGCCCGGCGGCCGATGTCCGCGTGGAGAGAAGCGGTCTGGCCTCGGACTTGGCCCGGGGTCCCCGCCGCCCCGCTCGGCGTTCACGGCGTCTGGAGGCCACCTCCCCCCGGAAAACGCACCGAGGCCTCTGCTCGCTTCCCCGCTCCTCGCGAGCAGAGCCGGGCCTCCTGGTTATGGCTCTGACTGCCAGCCACGGCCTGACCTCGGTTCTTTGCATCTTTCCGCCGAAAGCGGGTTTTTTTTTTTTTTTTTCTTTTTTCGCTCTAGCCGCCAGATCTTTGCCCTGCCCCTCCCTGTTTATTGCCAGGAACTTGCTGGAAAGGAGAAGAGAGTCAGAAGGTCTGATGGGCTGAGTCGGGCAAGGGCACCCACAGGAGAAACCCCGAGCGGCCAGTCTTCGCCGGAATGGCAGTGACGGCCAGCGGCTAACAGTGTCCCAAATCGTCTTCTCTCTGCTTTCCTAAAATACTCAAAATCAAACAAAAATGACCACTACCCAGCTCGCCACTAATCCTCTCCACAGTTCTTTTCTGCCCTGGGCCATTTTTCTGTTTTGTTTTTACAAACTTTGTGGAATCCGGATTTGGAATGGCAGTTCGGCTGTGTGAACCAAAACTGAGTGTGAACCAAAACTGAGAAAAATCCCTTTCACCTTGGGCTCCAGATAACTGGGAGTGAAGTTACTGATTTCTTGCTCACTTTGTCTGATGAAGGGGTCTGGTTAGGTGCGCTTCAGGGTGGGAGAGCAAAGGAATTCCAGCGTGCCTCACTAGTTATTCACAAAACAAAACAAGAGAAAACAACCAAGGATTCGGGTCTGACATGCTCTGGGGAGGTTTGTGTACAGGATTGAGGCCCGGCTGCAAACGGAGGTGGGGACTGGTGCACTGATGCTCACCTTCTCACGCAGACACGCAGGTATGACTGCATGACTCATGAACTCCACCACCTACCCCTCCAGGAAAAGGCCCCAAAGCATTACTGAGGATTTTTAAAAAATGGATTAAAAGTGGCATGGACAGGAAAAATACGAGGCCGTGGCTTACAGTTTCCAGATTTTCTGAAAGGCCAACTCTGCCTCAGGCAGTCCCACTCTGCCTTAGCTGGCAAGGGGTAGGGAATGCCCTCTGGCCCCTTCCCCTTCACCAAGAAGGAGGAAGCTGGGAGCTCATTAACAACTGGAAGACAGGAAGTAACTTGTTTCTATCCCAACATTCAGATTCCAGGATATGCATGGGGCGGCCCCTCCAGCATGTGCCCCACTTCCCTCTTTTCACTCTTGGTCTTGCTGTACATTTCTTTTTTTTTTTTTTTTTTTCACTAAACAGTCACTCTTTCTATCAGAGAGGATTTGCCTCTGAGAGTTATTAGTGACAGAAGAACAGCAGAGTGGAGAGGCGGCAGTTTCCACAGCATTCTAGAGTGCTGTTGCCCACCCCTGCCCTCCAAGGCGGTGGGGGTGAGGGCGGGTAGAGACAGGTCAGTGTGCTGGCTCCCTGCCCATTGCTGACCTCACTCTCG
The DNA here is from genome assembly GCF_001704415.2 of Capra hircus. Classification (NCBI taxonomy): domain Eukaryota; kingdom Metazoa; phylum Chordata; class Mammalia; order Artiodactyla; family Bovidae; genus Capra; species Capra hircus. Next base: position 37,492,259 of record NC_030826.1, on the reverse strand, counting down.
GTGGAATCTGGAAAAACGGAAGAGACTACAGCCTTAGAATGACATATCTGAGCACACACTAATTTTGCACACACCTTTCGAGGGGGGCTTTCTGGTTTCTCTTTACCCCATGCCAGGAACCCAGGCTGTGGATTTCAGTTTAAAAATTAAACTCTGCATGAGGCCTCCAGCACCTAAAACCATAGATGCTAGGCAGCCTTTTTCATCCCGAGGTCACTTGGCCCCAGAGTCAACTTTCAAATGCTCACCACAGATACCCAGCAACAGGGGAGCTGGTGCCAACAAGCAAACTCCTGAAAGTCTCTCATACACTAGTTGATGGGTCACTGAGTGAGTAAAAGCCACTTAGGCAATGTTTCTTTTCACCCTCAACAGTTTTTCCAAAAGCACGTCCATTTCCAAGTTAGTCTGAAAATTGAAAATGTAGATGATCAAGCTGTTAGATTTGGGGGAGGCTTCTTTCTACTGCAGTCCCTCCTGGAAGATAAAGCAGAGTTCTAGCATAATTGGTGGAGAGTGGACAATTTGGATGGCGAGATGAGACAGTGTAGACGAGATGCCCAACACCGGATCCTCAAAGGAACAGAAATTGCGACACCACCGCCCCCCCCCCATTTAGTGAGAATTACAAGAATAAATATTTGGGGGCCTTCCAGGTCTGCGTCCCTTCCTAGGGTTCATTAAGCGGGGGCTGTCTCAGACAAGTCAAAGGTGCCAGAGGCCGTGCTCCTGAAACCCGAGCTGAATTCGCTCCCTGCCCACCCCGATTTCTGGTTCAGCTGCAGAAGCAGCTCTGAGGTCGCTGGCGGATGGGGCTGTGGCCGCTGCCGACCTCTAGGCGGCGGCCTGGTGTTGACTCCGCGCTGAAGCAGATCCTCCTCCCGCAGCTTTGTGTCCCGCGCCGGGTGAAGGGGCCTGCAGACGCACTGGGCTTGGCCTGGAGCTGGACGCCGGCGTGTCGCCTTTGGCGCCCTCTGCCAAGCAAAAGAAACACGATTAAACGAATGAGGGCTGGGAAAGGAATCCACAGCTAATCATGACTCCATCCGCTCCCAACCCCCTATCCCATCCCCGACTCTAGGGAGCCTTCCACAGCCCAAATCTCCTTTGATCTCTCCGGAAGCCGGCTCAGGGGCAGTGCCAGAAGCTTTAACCCGCTCCCATAACTTGCAAAAGAAGTCACTGAGGCCCGAAGAAATTAAGTGGTTAACCCCAAATCAGAGCAGCTATTTAGAATGGTGAAGGAGGGTGGGAGGACATGTCCTCTACTCTGAATGTAATGTTTTTATTCCAAATTATGATGGCCCCAGCAAAAATGTCTTTCTTGTAAGCAAAGTTCATCTCCAGAATAAAGACTTTGGAAGTTGTCTATATTGGAAGTTTGGTATTTCCTGGATTTAAGATTTGGGGGGACACATTGGGAATTGAAGACAGACATAGTGACTCAGCTAGATCAGGAGCCAAGACAGGTCCTGCCTCTTTTCTTCTAGGACTGGTCAGCTCAAAGCTGCTGTCACCTCCCTAGCTGTGTCTGATCATGGGCAAGTGCTTTAGGCTTTTGAAGGCCTGGATGAAAATGACCTACTAGACAGGGATATTGTAAGGTTTGATCACGTTGTAAAAGAGACCCCATGACTAAGAGAAGATGCCTGATATAAGACTGTCCCATAAACCCCAAAGAGAGGGACTTTTAGAGTAGGCAGTTGAGCCACTCTCTTTGGCTTGAATGGGACCAGTTATAGGGGGTGAGGGAAAAGAGGGCCTTCCCTCATAGCTCAGTTTGTAAAGAATCTTCCTGCAATGCAGGAGACCCTGGTTCAATTCCTGGGCCAGGAAGATTTGCTGGAGAAGGGATAGGCTACCCACTTCAGTATTCTTGGGCTTCTCTTGTGGCTCTGCTGGTAAAGAAAGTGAAAGTGAAGTCGCTCGGTCATGTCCCCCTCTTTGGGACCCCGTGGACTGTAGCCCACCAGGCTCCTCCATCCATGGGATTCTCCAGGCAAGAATACTGGAGTGGGTTGCCATTCCCTTCTCCAGGGGATCTTCTCAACCCAGGGATCAAACCCAGGTCTCCTGCATTGCAGGCAGAAGCTTTAACCTCTGCGCCACCAGGGAAGCCCTTCTGTCTGCAATGCAGGAGACCTGGGTTTGATCCCTGGGTTGGGAAGATTCTTTGGAGAAGGGAAAGGCTATCCATTCCAGTACTCTGGCCCGGAGAATTCCATAGACTGTATAGACCATGGGGTCACAAAGAGTCGGACCCGACTGAGCGACTTTCACTTACGCTTAAGGGAAAAGAGGCCTGTTCAGGACCCAGTCCCTCTGAGCCTGAATTCAGAGACATCCAGAACCTGAGAAGAGGTTGGGAGGAACAGGGGTTGCTCTCTGCCAAAGCAGAGATACCATTTTATACTGCAGAACCCTCTAAGAGAAGATTCTCCAAAGTTAGTCTTTGGACAGAATTCCCAGAGACTCCCCTGTGGGAAAGGGAGGGAAGAAGAGAGGCAGGTGAGGGGGGCCACTGGGGCCACAGCAGCAAAGGGCACGTGCTACCATGGAGGAGACTTTGGGATGCAGTGCCTGCCCAGGGCTGGGCCCCAGGGGACACTGCTCTCCCAGACAGGCAGGGGTTCTCCCGGACGCCTAATTACTGAGCGCACATCTGGAGCAGCTGCGCCCCACTCGGCCTCGGGCACATTATTCTGCTCCAAATTCTATTTTCATTCCTGAGGCTGAGTCATAAAAGACTCCAGAGGCAGGATAAAGTCGGGTCTGTGTGTGTCAGCATTCCTCTGTGTGAGTGTGTGTCAGTCTGTGCGGGTAGCGTCTGCGAATCTCACTGATTGCCCAATCCATTTGCAAAAGTTGGGGGGGGGGGGAAAGGAGCAACATCAGGCGAATTCAACTGCGAACATACTGTGGGCCTCATTATCCGCCCATTTCAAGGGGAAGCATTTGGGGCTCGGAATTAGCCAGTTAATTGCAGCACTTCTTTGTTCATTTTAGGGCAGGAGGAACTGCGTTCAATGAAAATATTCCAAGTTTCAAAAACTTTTAAGATCTTTTCATTGTCATTGTTCTTTATTTCCATCCTCATTATGCCACTTGAACATTCAGATCTGCCAGTATCACATCAACATTATTTTACACACACACACACACACACACACACACACACACGCTTCATGCCTGGAAAAGTAACTCAGTTTCTTTGCATCAGCAAAATCTGGAAGTCTTAACTCTGGATTGTTGTAAGGTTTAATTAATGGACAACATGTCTAGGATTTAGCACAATGCCTAACGAACAAAGAGTAAAGAGGAACTGTTAATAACAGGAGGAGGAGAAAAGAGGTGGAGGAGAGGGGAACCGGGAAAAGAGGAGGAAGTCTGCTTTGTTCTCAGAGAACCAGTCTAGGTTGGAGGGTGTGCGTCTCAGCCTGTATATGTATAATGTATTCTTTTGACTTACAGCCATGTCCATAAAAGTGAGGCCCCTTGAGCCCCTCGGCATGTAACTACCTCTTCAATAAGGAACAGAGAATTGGGGCAATTATCTGGCTCATTTCAGGTTCAAACTCTCTTTAGCCTGAAGTATCTGGATCTGGTGGGGGAAAGGTCTGGGGAGTGGTGGTATAGTCTAATCTGACTTCTCAATGAGCCTTTTCCCGTTGCTGCAATGAGCAAGAGCCTGCCCTAGAGAACGGGTAGAAAAGAAACAGAGGCCCCAGAAAGCTGAAATTAAAACAGAACATCTGAGAAATGCTTGAGAAAAACCAGGTCTTGTTTCCTGGGCAGCTATGAGGTTTTGGAGCTCCCTGATGAACCAGCCTCAGAGGCTCCCCAGACAAGCCACAGACCTTTGCCTGGTGGGAACTTTCATTCCATGCTCAACAAACATTTCCTGAGTGCCCACTGTGTGCCCAGTTCTGGCTGAGCTCTGGGGCTCCAGTGGGAGCTGCCCCCCACCAGTTAGCCTTGCTGATTCGCAGTCATCCAGAAGTCTCTGCTCCCAGAAACTAGTCCAGAGGCCTGGGAAGGGGGACAACCCTGCTGGGCAAGAACTTCTGGCCAATGACAGCATTGCCTTTTTAGAGCCAAAGTCCCCATGCAGGGGAGGAGCCAGATGGTCTGGGCATCCCCCTCCCATTGTCTGTCAGAAAGAGGCCAACTCCACGGTGGGGATGGCCTTGTGGGGGGAAGGGTGGGGCAAAGGGGCGTGAAGAGGGGAGGAGAGATGACTACAGGCTCCTGACCCTCAGTTGGAAGTTTTTAAGAACACCAATTAGCTTTTTTAATTAGTAAAGGGGAGAACAAACAGGCATATATTTCTTCTGCTCTGATTAAAAGCATTTAGGTCAGGTGTTCACAGCCAGAATTATTCAGTTTAAGTTGTCCCAAGCAGAAAATGCTTTATTTTTTCTTTTATTTTTCAGGCAGGGGTCTGAATACTATTAGCCAACCATTGGCTTCTTGTTCCAGCCCAGAACTGCTTCGGCTGGTAGCTGGTGGTTGTGCTCAGAGAGGGGCAACCAGGAGTGGGTTGGGATCTTTCCTGCCCACGGTCACATTTGCTTGAAATGTGTAGGCAGTTGAGGGGTGGAATGTGTGTGTGGCGGGAGGGTGCAATAAAGTCAATAATTTCCAGTTGCGTTAATTTGTCTGAACATCATCCAAGAAGAAGGAAGTTTCTTTACCTCCCAGACCCCAAAGAAACCTGATTTTTCTTCTGGGAGGTATGGTTTGGTCAACTGAAAAGAGTGAAGAGAAGGCCAGGAAGCTTTTACTAATAGTAGACTGGAGAGAAAGAATAGTCTAAACACGTCTCAAACATCGAGTGAGTTTAGATGAAACTAGGAGGTCTCTGAGGCTTGTCAGGGGCCACCTGCTCCTTGGCTCCTACTAAGGACTACAAATATATTTGGGAGCAAATGTCTTCCCCTTTTAGCTAGTGTCTAGTATCCACCCACCCCCCTTCCCCGGGCTTCTAACCTTGGCTGTCTCTAGCCCCACAAAGAGTTGGGATATCCAACAAAACCGAACAGGTAGATCAGTAGGGGACACAAAAGAACATTTGCTGGGCTCACACACAGCATCATCTAGGGTTTTTTTTTTTTTTTGGTCAAACAGCCTTCCCTTCCCAGGAGTTCCAGCATGTTTCTTATTCCCTGGAAGGCTGTGCTCAAGCCTGGTATCCCTCCAGCAGTTGGTCTCACTCTTGGCGGGGTGTCCAAGATCTGTTTTGCCCCAGCACCCCACCAAAGTTTCTCCACACTTTCTCAAGTGTACAGATCCAGGGAGGGAAGAAAGACCAGACCCCAGACCCCAGGAGCGGTGGGGGGAGAAGCACTGCTGCACCGGCGTTCTTAAAGGTGAAGGCTGGCCTGGCAAACACGGGGACAGCAGCCACAGGGGGAAGCGAAGGTCTGAGCTAGCTGACCGTATTTGGTCTCAGTATTTTCCATACACTAGCTTCTTAAACTGATCTAAATAGGAGTTCATAACCTGGGGTCCAAAGGGTCTGAAACCCTCTGAAATTGTGGGGTTTGGTGAGTACTGTGTCAGTGCGTTTTTTTTTCCCCCATTGGGAGAAGGAAAGCAACAGCTTTTTTTTTTTTTTAAAGCATGGGCAAGTGATCCCCAAAATGCTAGGAACTTTTTATTCACTTGTGCTTGTGCTAAATCGCTCAGTCATGTCCAACTCTTCACAATCCATTGGACCTTAGCCCACCAGGCTCTCTCTGTCCATGGGATTTTTCGGGCAAGAGTACTGGAGTGGCTTGCCATTTCCTTCACTATTCACATACAAGTACTACAAATACGATGGTGAGGGAGGCAGTGAAATAGACTTGAGTATCTGACAAGATAAATTAAAGGAACAGACAAACAATTGTGTGTACCAAGGTCATGTGGATAGCTTTCCAAGAGGTACCTGCTCACAGGGGCTGAGAAACCCAGGACTGAGACAGGCAGCCCAGAACACCCAGTCCCCACCTCTTGTGTGCACCCTTGCCCACGTAGAAGGATGTGCAAGGTCTGTGTGTCTATAATAAAAATGAAATGGAGCTTTACTCCTCTGGAGCCTGGATTTTCAGGCATTTGCTGCCTTGTCCATACCGAAAGAGAGCCGAAAGTTTCAGGATCTGTTTTCCCTTCACAAACGCCCTCCTCTTGGAGGGATGGGGTCGGGGAGGGGAATATTGCCCGGGTCTCCAGCTCCCTCAGCTCCAGCCAGGCCTATAGTGTCCCGTCTGAGACCGGGGAGCCCACACCGCCAGCCGCTAGCCGGGGCCACTCGCCATGACCTTAAAGTTCTCTTGGTCCAGGCTGGGCGCGGAGAAGGGCGCGAGATTCAGCAGGACAGGTAGACAGAAGCAGACACAAAGAAAGGGGCCTCGTCTCCTGTATTGCAGGCGGATTCCTTACTGTCTGAGCCATCAGGGAAGGGCCAGAGAGAAGATGGAGAATCAGAAAGAGCGAAGTGAAGCAGCCGAGCAGGAAAGCGGGAGCTGGAGCCCGGCGCGCAGGTAGAGAGGCCGAAACCCGCGTGCTGAGAAGGACCCAGAGGGGCCTCGGAGGCGGCCGGGCGCGTCTTCCTCCCATCTTTACAGGGAGGTTAATGAGCGGCCTCTCGTTCTAAACCGCCTCTTTACAACTCCTAGATCTCCTTAAGGCTCTGATTAATTAATCAGCCGGCTCGAGAGGAGAGAGGTGCCCCTCCGCTGGGACCCGGCAGGTTTCGCCAGTTCGTTTATTAATTGTGGTGAGGAAGGGCAGGGGAGGGGAAATCCCGGGCCAGGAAATGGGGGCAAGTGGCGCGGGCGGCCAGGACGGAGCAAATGGACTGTTCCTGAGGGGCAGCTGAGCGCGGGGACCCAGAGACTAGGACCCACACCCCCTCGGAGCAGGAAAGCGAGAACACCACTCTCCCTCGGAAAGGGCGCCCCGCCCCAGCCTCCGTCCGTGCGGTCGCCAACAGTCCTCCTAGGGCCAGTCGCTCCCAGAGAGAGAGGCTGGACGGAGCCCTCATCCCACCGCGTCTCCTCCCCTTAGACCAGGGAGGTTGTGCACCTATAGGCCCTTGGCGTTGCGGGGTCCCGGGGAAGAGGGGGTCACCTTGTAATTGCGACCTCCCTTCGCTCCGAAAATGCCATTTCCGGACGCTTCTGCCGGGTTTGAAAGCCTCATTTCTAATCCTTCAGCCAGGCTCCCGCCTCCAGAGGGCCGAGGCTCGGTGCTAGACCTTCCCAGGATTCCAGATCCCACCCCAGCGGCGCCAACCTGCGGCTGGGCGGTCGGCGATGCGGCTGGAGGCGCGCGGAATCCCGAGGTGCCCCTGACCCTCCTCCGGACGCCAACTCTGCGGCTCCGGCTCGGCAGCCTCCCGGCCTGGCGACCTTCCTGCCCTCCTGCCCACAGCCAGGCCAGCGCCCGGGACTGAGAGCTCCACCCCCCCGCGCAGCCGGGAGGCGAAAGTGATGATCCCCAGCCGAGCATCGCGGGATGCACGCCGTCGGGGGCCGCCGCGTTGGCCCAGGGCCAGGGAGCCTTAGATAGGACTCGGTGTGTTCCGCGCAGGCCTAAATACAACCGGAGTCGGGATCGAGGTGCGTAACGAAGGCAAATCCTTCCGCCACGACTTCTCCAGCCACCCCAGTCCCCAGGAGACGTGGTCCCACTGCAGTGCGCACTCTCTCCCTGGAGCCGCAGCAACTTGTGGAGCCTCATTCCCCCTGGTTCGCATCAGAGCTCAGGATCCCGGCTCACCCGGGCCAAGGAGCTAACGGATTGACGAAGAGGTAAGAGGTTTAACGAGTAGAAATTTGGACCCTCTTCCTTTTTATTGTTTCAAAGGACAGGGTCCCTGGATATTGACTCCTCGCTCCAGAAGACTTTCGGGCATTCTGACCAGTCCTTTCGAGTCCAATGGGGCGGGGGCTTCCACCGTAGGTTCAGGAGTAACTTTCCAGGATGGTAGAGGCTCAGGAGTTCATGGTTGTTATTTTCATTATTATTACTCATTATTATCCAGTTAATTTGGGATTAAACCCTCACCTCCACTCCTGCCGAGACAGCCTTGCACAGTAGCCCGGAATGAAAAGGGGGTGACTCAGAGCTGCCCCAAGATGGGGTGGGGTGGGGGAGCTTTGGCCTTAATTACCCCTGCAAGGTAGAGGCTGTTTTCCTATAACTAGGGCTGAGGTGGGGACAGAAGGAGGAAGAATGGAAAGTGGGCTGAGGGCAGCCACTTTGGCATCTTCCTAAGAAAGCCCCACTGCTCTTGGACCTACTCCTTACAGACAGTGGTAAGAGAGGAGCACTAACCTGGGTACTTTCACAGGAGGTGGACTTGGTAAGCATCCAGTTATCAGCTAAACAGAAAAAAGTGAAGACCTAACTGATCATATTTGGTCTCAGAATTTTCCAGATACCAAGTTCTCTGATGAGTCCAAATAGGAGTTGTTAACCTGATGGTCAAGGACTCTGAAGTCCCCTGAAATTGTGGGATTTCATGGCTCTACAAGAAAGCCTTCATCATCTCCTGAGAAGCTCTGGGAGGAGAAGCAGCAAGGGTGGCATGGGGAAAGGAGGCGAGCCCCACCTGCAGTCTAGTGTCCTAGACACTGAGCTCTGGACACTCATCCACATACTGCCAAAATGGAGCATGCAGATTTGCCAGTCAGCCATGGGGGCAGATTTTCTTCACTGCTTTCAGGACAGGTCGGGGTGCCTAAGCAGATTACAAATCTGGATGTTTTCCTTTCAGTTATTCTTGATTTGGGAGCTCTGGGGCCCTTAGGGCAGTAAAGCAGGAGAAGAACCTGTCCCTTGATCTCACCTCCACCTGGTAAACAGTCCAGCATCCCCGGCCGCCTGGGTCAGGGGTCAAACCTGCCCCACCAAGTCTCAGTCTGTGCCAGGCTTGGCCCATCAACCCTGTCAGCTCTGAGGGCTCATTTCTCTGTGAGCCCAGGTCTGCTCCCTCCACACCTGGCCACCTGAATAACTATAGCAATTTTTCTTCTTTTTCCTATTTTTTGAAAACTGCAGAAGCCCCAAATCCTTAGCTCCTCTTAAGGAAGATGGTGCCTTTGGATCTTGGGATGAGGGGCATTGTGGGATCAAATTAACCTCTAAAGCATTGCAGGGCAGGGTCTCCTAGAGGACTTGGTGGTTCAGATCAGTTCTGGGTGCTGCCTGGATGGGTCAAATAGTCCCTGCTGTCCATAGGGCAGCACAGACTCGGACACCACTGAAGCGACTTAGCATGCATGCATGCATGGATTCTTCTGTCTTTCTATGTTTGAGAAGAAGAAAACAAAACCCAAGAGTAAGAGAGTGATGAGGGAGGAGAAAATGAGGGAGAGATTACAACAGATTCAAGTAATCAACTTCTCTTTCTTATCCAACAGCATCTGAAGCCTGATGCTTGTTTTAATCAGGCCAGGAAGAGAAGTTGGAGGCAGGGTAGGTAAGAGACTAAGTTCTCAGCTGACTGAGCCGTGGGGTCAGTGCCTCTGAGGCAGTGAGAAGGCAGAACCATCCTCTGGGGATGGTAGGGGTAGGGGTCTGGGTCTCCTCAACTGCAGTGTGGAAGAGTGTGGGGCTCTTAAGGGTCTCCAAGGTCTCCTGTGGTGCCTTGCCTAGGTCTAGTAAAGTCTTTCCTTGCATTTCCTCTGGGGCACACTGCTTGTTTGGGGGGTATGTGTGTATAGAGGTAGTGGCTCTAAACCCTGGCAGATGGCTAAGAGCAACTGCCTCCCTGGGAGCCCAGGGAGGTATGATTGAGAGTAGAAAAATGCTTCATTTTTCTAGGCTAGGGGAGTGAGGAGGCCTCTCTGGACTTGGAGCCAAGTGCTCCAGAGTCTAGGGAAATGGAGGGGCTGCAGCTCCAAAGGGGGATTTAAAGGAAAGGTCATATCAGGAAAAGCCCTGAATGCCCTATTGACTACAGTGTTATAAAGGAGTTTCCACCAAACTCCCTTCCTCCAAGAACCCGGACTTTCTCTAAGGGGACAACTCCTCACCATGGGTCTTTGTGCTTCTACTAATACTAGAAAGTACGATTCTGTGCCATATGTTTCCACATGTAACATGCATGGAATATGTGAAATATACTGTGTACCATTCTTTCTTTAAGGGGAGTGTATATAGGTGAAAAGATGAATTTCCTGTCCGCTACCTTTATTGCTGAGCACAGTTGGGAAAACATCATTTCCTGTCTCTTTTGCATGTTTTCATGAATCCTCTATTCTCAACCTTTACAGGACGGCTTAATACTCTGAGAGGCACAGCTGCCCTGACCCAGGATTGCTCTCTGACTCCTAAGAGTTACCAATTCCTAGAAGACCTTGAAATACCCACCATGCAGCCCCTTTATGCCTGCTTCTCTCTACATGCCTTTTCAGAGGCGAGTAATTTTGTATTGGCCCAGTCCATACAGATTGAGATCCCTTCTCTGACTTCTGCCCCCTCTCATAAACAAGCCCCTGGACAAAAATGCACACGCATCATTTTGTGAATGTGAATTTCTAGTAAGATGGCGGCGCCTGGCATCCCTTCAGATTCAGACACAGGCTCTCCCAGGCAGAAGGCCCTGGGAGGCTGCCGCACAGTCCGGAGGGCAACGAAATCTTGGTCCCCTCCCTACGTGGAAACAGAGTCTGAAGCGAGACTCCCCCCAAACATTCTCCCTCCATCCTTTCTAGGGGGCTGCTGGAGTGAGAGCTGAGTCTGCATCTTGGGGGCCTGGAGGCTCCCATCCGAAAGCAGCGTTTTAGGCCAATTTCTAATTTCTGTGGAGAAAGAATAACCACTGTCCCTTTCCAAGCGACCCCTACCCACAAGACCGGTCGGGGCCTCGGGTGCTTGACTCTCTCTCTCTCCTCTTGGTATCCGGGACTCTGAACCGGGAGACCCCGCGGGGAGGGCCCAAGGCTGCACTCGGCAGCGGGGAGCCAGCGGCGCGCGCGGGAAGGATGGGAGGCGATTCTCTGCCCCCTTACACACACCTTCGCCTCAAGAGCGAGTCGGGCGGGAGCCAGCGGGGGTTGGGGAGCAGGAGTTGCGGGTACGCCCCAGACCCCACCCGGGAGGCTGGATCGGTCCAGAGCTCAAGGTGAGCTGGTGCCCCGGGTAATCTACCCCCGCCGCGGCCTCTCGGCGCTCGAAGTGCGGCCGGGGGGGCGCTGCCCACCCCCAGAGGGCTCTTTGCGCCGCCGCTCCGAGCTGCGTGGTCCCGGGCCCCGGCGGCCGGCCGGTGGGAGGCGGGGAGCGTCTACCTACCTCTCCGGACCGCGCCGTCCTCCGCGCGTCTTCCAGGGCTGCAGGAACCCGGGACGTGGGCACGACCGAGCCTGGGGACGGAGGTGACGGCGCCGGGGCCTGGGGTGAGGCTGCTGCCGGTCGCCGCCCCCTCCCCCGTCCTGGGAGGCCTCCGGGAGCAGCGTCTAGGTCTGGGGCGGCGGCGCCGACGGCGCGGGGGCGCGAAGGGACCCGTGCGTCCTGGTTCCCCTGGCGCCAGCGAGCTTTGGGGGTGGGGGGCGAGGACGGGGCCGGGGCACAGAATCCGCGGGCACCTTCCTCCGCGTCCGCCCGGGCCCGGCTCCCGCCGGTCTCACCTGCCCCTCCCTGGGGCGCCGTCGGATCGCAGCGCGGCGGTTCCCAGAATGGGCCTTGCCTGCTTCTGGAAGGGCAGGGCCGCAGAGGAAAGGCGCCGAGATGGCCGGCAGAGAAAAGAGAGGGTGTGAGAGTGTGTGTGCGCGCGCGCGTGTGTGTGTGTGTGTGTGTGTGTGTGTGGAGAGAGATAGAGAGGGAGGCAAAGGCGAGGTGGGGGTGGGAGGTGGGAGCGTATTACAGACTGTAGGGAAGAGAATTCGAGGAAAGCTTCCCAGAGAAGCGGGCAGATGCAGAAATAGACAAAAGAAGTGGGAGAAAGCAGAGTCGGGGGGACAGAAAGAAGCCCCGGGCTTCTGAAGTGAGCGACAAGTTGTCTTCTGGAGTTGGGAATGTGAGCGGGAGGGGCGAGGCCGGAGGAGTCTGAGAAGAGGAGGGGGCGCCCTGACCTCGGCAGGAGGCGGCAGACACAGGCGGAGGACCCCTCCTCCGACCCCACCCCCACCTCACCCAGTCCCTCGCCAGGTTGCAGCCCTGCTCTCGCTGGTGCGGCACCCGGGGCGACTTCCCGCGCTCCCCTCCTGCGGCTTCGCCCGCCTGGGGCTCAGACCGCCTGGGGGTCGGCACCAGCCTGAGTGCTGCCCTTCTACCTGCCTTCTTTCTTCAGTTCCCGGGGCCTTAAATGGGACCTTCCCCCATTGAAAGAACAGCACAGGCGAGGCCGGAGGGAACGACCTTGGCCAAGGTCAAAGGAAGAGCTTGTAAGTTTCACTTTCCATCCCAGCCCTTAGGACTCCTTTGTGTTTAGTTCTTTCGGATTGCTGAAGCGCCTTCCTGAAACCACAGGCTCTTTTTATTTTTCTATCAGACCCCAATAGAGGTTTCAACTTAACCTATTATCTGTGAAAACTACCACAATTTGAGTTCTAACCTTCCTGACTCCCAATTGGTTGGTCTCTAGGAACTGCCCTGTTTGCCAAGCCTCAGACTAAGCCTTCCTCCACAGCCAGCATGGGGCTGGTTAGTTAGTGTTAGTGGCTCAGTCATGTCTGACTCTGCGACCTGATGGACTGTAGCCTGCCAGCCTTCTCTTGTCTGTGAAATTCTCCAGGCAAAAATACTGAAATGGGTTGCCATTCCCTTCTCCAGGGGATCTTCCCAATCCAGGGATTGAACCCTGGCCTCCTACATTACAAGCAGATTCTCTACCCTCTGAACCACCAGGGAAGCATGGGGCTGGGGAACCAGTCAGAATCCAGCCTGTTCTGCAAATGGTTGGTGGTGGGGGGCAGGTATGTTATGTCTCAGATCTGAGTTCTAGGTCTGGCCTTTGCCAATAACTGAAGCCCTGGCCACCTACCCGACTTTTTATTCAAGTTTGTTTCCCTGTAAAATGGGGGAGCAGGCAAGATGAATTGTTTTGCCTCTGCCTTTCCACTGGTTCACAGGTTCTGGTTAGCTTACACTGAAAAGGCATCCAAATGATTATTTTATTCTGAAGCCACTTAAATATGAGTATAGAAATGTGACAACATTTAAGTTTGCTTAGTGAATGAGTCTATTTTTCTGTACTTTTATGGATAATGCCGCAAAACTGCTAATGTTAAGTGTGTGGCTCCATGTATTTTTACGTTTGTATGCATGTACCTAAGTCAAGATATTTTCAACCTTCCCTTATAACCTTGTAGTCAATAACCCTCAGAAGGAACCATAATTCCGTCTTCTATCACCTTAGGTAAGTTTTGTCTGTCCTTGAACTTCATATATATGAAGTCATGATAGGTAATATTTCATGTTTGGCTTCATCTGCTCAATATTATGTGTGTGAGATTTATCCATGTCACTGTGTTACAGTAGCTCATTCTTTTTAATTACCTTATTTCAGTTAATGCCATATTCCACTGTTTGAATATATGCCAATATATTTATTTATTCTTTTCTTTGTGGACATTTGAGTTGTTTCCAGTACTATATAAAAAAGCTGCTATGAATATGAGCATTTGTGTCCATGTGTTTTTTGATGGACACCTACACTTAAGAGACTCAGGAGTGGAAATGCTGGGTCATAGGGAAGGGGTATGTTTATCTTTGATAGAAACTGACAGTTTTCCAAAGTGGTTGACTAATTTATACACCCACCAGCAATGTATGAGAGATCCATATCCCTTCCAATACCTGGCATTATCTATATTGTTTGTTTTAGTTATTATGGGGATATATAATGATGTTGTGATGTATGTATGTGTGTGCATGCATTTTTAAAAAGTGCTAAAATAAATAACTTTTATAAAATTTATAACATAAAATATCCACTGATCAACAGCTCCCCCTTCCACCATCTTACTTTCTGTTTCTATGAGTTTGACTTCTTTAGACAGCTCACGTACGTAGAGTCATACATACAGTGTTTGTCTTTTTATGACTGCCTCATTTAATATCTTCAGGGTTCTTCTGTGTTGCGACATGTGACAGGATTTCCTTAGTTTTTAAAGCTGAATAATATCCCATTGTATATATATATACCATGTTTTCTTTATTCATTCATCTGTTGATGGACATCTGGGTTTCTTTTACCTTTTCACTATTGCAGTTAATGCTGCCATGAACATGGGTGTGCAAATATCTCTTTGCTGCTGCTGCTGCTAAGTCGCTTCAGTCGTGTCCGACTCTGTGCGACCCCATAGACGAGAGCCCACCAGGCTCCGCCATCCCTGGGATTCTCCAGGCAAGAACCCTGGAGTGGGTTGCCATTTCCTTTTCCAAAATATCTCTTTAAGATCCTACTTTTCAATTCTGTTGTGTATATCCTCAGAAATGGGATTGCTGGATAGCTCTATTTATAATTTTTTGAGGAACTTCTATACTGTTTTCCATAGAGGCTGCACCATTTTTACATTCCCACCAACAGTGCATGGGACATTAATTTTTCCACATCCTCAACACTTGTTATTTCCTGGTTTTATTTTAAATAGCTTTCACTCTAATGGGTAAGAGGTGATTTTAATGTGCATTTCTTTGAAGATAGTGAGGTTGAGCACTTTTTCATATGTTTATTTGCAGTTTGGATATCTGTTTCTGTGCCTTTTCATTAAAGAATTCATTCATTTACACGGAGAGAATCAAGTCAAAGGGCCAAAAGCTCTGAACTCCTCACCATGTAAGGAAAGCCATTCTGGACACACCAACCATCACGGAGCTCCAGCCAGCACCATGGGAAGCATAGGGATTCCCTCAGCAACCCCACAGAACCATGAGAAAGAATCAGTTTCAGTCATTACATTTGCCATGGTTTGTTTTTCAGCAGCAGATAATTGAAATTAGGTTTGTTTATTTTTTGAAAAGATTAATTCAGAAAACATTAACTGCTAAGCACTGAGAAGTAGAGTGATGACTACGATTTAGGCAGATCCTGTAGTCAGGGAGCCGCACATTCCAGAGGGGAAATAGAGAGGAGGCCAGAAGCCATCATACAGAGTGTCAGAAAACAGGCCCCAGGACACTGCAGAGGGCCCTTACCTGAGTGAGGGGCAGGAGAGGGCAGTCTCCTGTTCATTTAAAATATATTTACTCTTGGACTTCCCCAGTGGTCCAGCGGTTAAGAATCCCCTTACAGGGGACATGGGTTCAATCCTTGGTCTGGGAAGATTCCACATGCTGTGGGACAGCTAAGCTCATTCATGCACCACAACTCTAGAGCCCATGAGCCACAACTGCTGAGCCTGTGCGTTGCAACTAGAGAAAGCCTGAGTGCAACAGCAAAGACCCAACACAGACAAAAATAGAAATAAATAATAAAACTTAAAAATATATATCTCCTCTTAACAGATACCTACTACTATATATAAAATAAACAATATAAAAATATATAAACATATAGATAAGGAAGGACCTGTATAGCACAGGGAACTATATTCAATATCTTGCAATAACCTATAATGGAGAAGAATATGAAAAAGTATATATATGTATGAATCACTGTGCTGTAACCTGAAACTAACACAACATTGTAAATTGACTATACCTCAATTAGAAAAATATATTTACTCTTCAACCCAGATTTATGAGTCAAACACTGTACTTTTTTCAAGTTTATGTGTGTGTTTTAAGATATCCTTCACTTGTTTTTCCCCAAATTATATAAATTAGGAGTTTATAATAAGACAAACTAACGTTGTATTTTTCCATACTTTTCTCTGTTGCTTTTACAAACATAAATACACACACAGAACTTTTCTTTATTTATTTGTCTGTTTTTAATGAGATAGGAAAACACACACACACACACACATATATATATATATAACTTTTCAGCCATCTTGCTTTTAGGAGATGGTCAAAGAGTATATGTATTTCAATAGCTGTTACCAGTCAACTTTCTTTAAAAGCTACATTAACTCTCATTTCCACCAAGAGTGTTTTTACCCTTTATCATATGTGCCGATGTGATAGAGAAAAGTTATCTCCTTTATTTCATTTGCTTTAACTGAATATTGGAGAGGCTGTCCATCTTTTCTCATATCTATTCGACCATTTGGATGTGCTCTTTGTCTATTTTCTTTTTTAAAACTTTAAAAAAATTGTCAGTTATCAGCATTGCAACTATTTCCCCAATGTATCGTCAATTTCATTTATGGTATTTTTTTCATATGTTTTAAAAATTAAGGTCAAAGATGCATATCTCTTAAAAATAGAAATTGAAGTATCTGGCTTTATTTAGAGAGTTCTCTGTACTCTACCAGGTGTTCATGTAGACACCTGTATTAGTTTTCTATTACTACAATCAAAAATTTCTCACTAAGTTGTCATCTTACAATTTGTAGTAGGTCAGAAGTCACACCCACAGAGGTTTCACAGAGCTGAAATCAAGGCATTGTGAGTGCTACATTCCTTTCTGGAGGCTCTAGGGAGAATCTGTTTCCTTGCTCATTTGAGTTGTTGGCAGAATTTACTTTCTTGCACTACAGGACCTCCATTTCCTTGTTGGTTGTCCCTGGAGGGATGTTCTCAGCTTCTAGAGGTCAACCACATTCCTTGCCTCTCTCCTTTCTTCATCTTCAAAGCCATCACTGGCCTGTCAGGTCCTTCTAATGTTCACATTTTTTCCCCCTTCTTCTCTGGTCTTCATCTGTCTAATTCAACCAAGAGAGATTCTTCAGTTTTCAAGATCTGTGTGATTGGTCCTACCTGGATAATATGGAATAATTTCCCTCAAGGACATCAAGGTCCTTAATCATATCTCTGAAATCCTTTTGCTGTGTGAGATAACATATTTATAGGTTTCAGGAATTAGGGTGTAGACATCTTTGAGGGGTCATTATTCTTTCTACCACAATATCTAAATGTTATTTTTCTTAATTTTTTAAATATACCTGAGATTTATTTGTACATATGATGTGAGAGTACAAGCTTGTTAATAGGTTTGATCATCTTTTCATGAAATTATTGGTTCTTCTGTAAATTGCCTATTTAAAACCTAAGCTCACCTTAAGCGGTAACATAATGTCATTTCATTGTCATTTAGTGAAAGCTCTTCGTTTCGGGTAAATATTAATCTTCAGCCTTTTATCTGTCTCTCGTGATAAAAATAGCCTTTTGTGAACAAAAATAGGCACAGTTTCTAACCTCATGAAACTTACATTCAGGGGGAACATAGATGTTAAATTTAGAAGTGAGCATTTAATTACAGAGTCACATGAAGTGCTTGAAAAAAGAACAAGCCAGGCTCTATGGTAGAGAATTTGGAAGAAATTCATGGAAGTTGTCTGTAAGGTTCACAGAAATTGTCTTATAACGCCATGATATTGCAACTAAGACCCGAAAGACAGGTAAAGAGTTATCAGGTAGAAGCACAGAAGACAAGGGTGTTCCTGGCAACTCTCTTCTCATCTCCACCATCCTGTGTGCAGCTGAATTTGCTCCTCGTCATGGCTTTTCACAAGACTTTCAGCGTCAAGTGATTCCTGGTCATGAAACAAAAGAATCATCAATCCATTCTTCAATGGATTCGAATGAAAAGTGTAATAAAATCAGGTCCAACTCCAAGAGAAGACACAGGAGAAGAACAAGGCTGGCTCTATAAGGAACCTCGCCTATGAAGTGGCACTCGGTGTCAAGGTTACTTGCCTTTTACCATATCACTCTGAGAACATCACTACTGTCTGAGCAGTTGGCTATGTTTCCCTGGACGATGATTTTTCTCCTTCTGTTGGTGTTTCTTCTTCGCTAGTATGTTGGTTTAGTAATAAATCTAGGGATTGGTGGGAAAAAAAATGTTCCTAGCAGAGACAGTAGTGCAAAGATCCTGAGGTAGTATATAGGGCTAATTAAAGACTAATTTTCTATAAATCTGAAGCTATTTTTATAACAGGCTATTTGTATAGATTAAAGAGATTCAGGTTCATAGAAAGTGAGACTTTTTTTCCTTCAGTATTTTTTGTTAGCTTTATGGAAGTATACTTTATATATAATAAAATTTACCAGTTTAAAGTTTATAATCCAATGATTTTTAATAAACGTTTATAGTCCTGTAACTATTTCTATCCCCACAAAAATTTCCTGATGTCCTTTTGTAGTCAGTCTGCTTCCCACCCATCCCAAAGCCACTGTTGAACTATAATCTTGTCACTGTTAACTTGATCTTTGTAGACTTTCATCTAAGTGTAATTATTCAGAAAGTAGTATTTTTCTCCAGCTTCTGTCATTTAGCATGCTAACTTTGAGATTTTTTTTTTCATATTGTATGTTTCAGTAATTGGTTTCCTTTTAAGGCTGAGTGTATTTATCCCTTTTTATAGGCATACAACATTTATTTATCAGTTTACTAAATGTTGGACATTGGGAATGTTTCCAGTTTGGCGCTGTTATAAACGAAGTTGCCATAAACATTAACTACAAATCTTCACGTGGATAGATGTCTTGTCTTAGTGAAATCCCTAGGAGTGGGATTACTGGGTTATATAGTTGGTGTATATTTCACTTGTATTCTGTGACCTTGTTAATATCTCTTATTTTCTATAGTGGGAGTCTTTAAAGCAGATTTCTTAGGATTTTCAACATAGATGATCTGTAAATAAAGACAGTTTTATTTGTTTCCAATCTATATGCTTCTTATTTCTCTTGCCTATTTCACTGCGTAGGACGAGCAATTCAGTGTTAGTGGTGAGAGCAGATAACCTTGTCTTGCCCTGATCTCATGGAGAAGCATTCATTCTTTCAGTATTAGGTATGCTAACAGGTATAAGTTTTATTAGTTGCTCCTTATCAAATTGAGGAATTTCCCTTTTGTTCCTAGCTTGCCGAGAGTTTTTGTCAAGAATGGATGGTAAATTTCATTAAGTAGTTTTTATGTCTCTATCTTTTTTAGTTTTTTGATATTGTGAATTGAATTACATTGGGGTGTGTGTGTGTGTGCGCACGCGCGTGCATGTGTGCGCCACACTATGCGGCTTGTGGGACTTAAGTTCCCAGACCAGGGATTGAACCTGGGCCCTCAGCAGTGAGAGTTTGGAGTCCTAACCACTGGACCACCAAGGAATTCCCTATATTTATTTTTCAAATGTTAAACTAACTTTGCATTTTCAGGATGAACCCCCCCTTGATTTTGGTATATCAGCCTTTTTATTTACTATTGCATTCAATTTGCTTAAATGTTAAGCCTTTTTATATCTAAGTTCATGAAGATTATTGATTTGAGGTTTTGTTTTTCTGTTTGATTTGGTTTTTAATTTTTTTTTTTTTGTCATTTGGGTATCAGGGTAATGCTGGCCTCATAAAATAAGTTGGAAGAATTGCCTCCTCTTGTATTTCCTAGAAATGTTTGTGTAGATTGTGTAAATACTCTTTCCAAAATGTTTGGAAGAATTCACCACTGAGGCCATCTAGACCTGTAGTTTTCTTTGTGGGATTTTTTTTTTTTTTTAAGTTCCATTACAAGTTATAAGTTCCATTTCTTTATGAACATAAGACTATTCGGGTTATATATTCCTTCTTGAGCAAGCTTTGAAAGTTTGTGTCTTTTAGGGAATTTTAAAGGAATTCTATGTTGTTGAGTTGGTTCTAATATTCTCAGAGGGTGAGATGGTTGGATGGCTTCACTCAATGGGCATGAGTTTGAGCAAACTCCAGGAGACAATGAAGAACAGGAAAGCCTGGCATGCTGCAGTTCATGGAGTTGCAAAGAGTCAGACATGACATAGCAACTGAACAACAATATTCCCTAATGTTCTTTGAATGTCTCTAGGATCTGTAGATGTTTCCTCATTCATTTCCAATCATGGTAATTTACGTCATCTCAGGTGTTTTTTTTTTCTCTTTTCCTAACCAGTCTGTCTACTGCCTAGAGTTTGATCAGTTACATTAATCTATTTTAAAAGTGTTTGGTTTCATTGATTTTTCTCTATTGTTTATGTATGTGTGTGTGCTCGGTCGTGTCTGACTGTGACCCCATGGACTGTAGCCTGCCAGGCTCCTCTGTCCATGGAATTTTTCAGGCAAGAATACTGCAGCAGGTTGCCATTTCCTACTCCAGGGAATCTTCCCAACCCAGAGATGGAATCAGAATCTCTTGCATCTCCTGCACTGACAAGTGGATTCTTTACCACTAGCAACACCTGGGAAGCCCTTCTATAGTTTATACATTTTCTTTCATTGATTTCCACTCTCTATTATTTCCTTACTTATTATTTCTTACTACAGGTTTAATTTGTTCTTCTATTTTTTTCTAATTTCTGAGGTACAAGTTTAGAGTATTGCTGTCAGACCTTTCTTCTTCCTTTTAAAAAATAATTTATAATTTATTTATATTTATTTTTGGCTGTGCTGGGTCTTCGTTACTGCGTGTAGGCTTTTCTCCAGTTGCAGCGAGCAGGGGTTACTCTTTCTTGATGGTTTCATTGTGATGGTTTCTCTTGTTGTGGAGCATAGACTCTAGTGCGTGAGCTTCAGTAATTGTAGCACGTGGGCTCAGGAGTTGTGGCACACAGGCTTAGTTACTCCCCAGAATGTAGGATCTTCCTAGACCAGGGATTGAACCTGTATCCCCTGAGTTGGCATGCAGATTCTTAACCACAGGACCACCAGGGAAGTCCAGGACTTTTCATTTTTTCCAAGGTAAGAATTTAATGCTATTATTTTCCTTTAAGTACTGCCTTAGCTACATTTACTGCATTATGATAAATTACACTATTAAATTTCATTCAGGTCAAGATATTTTCTAATTTCCTTTGTGATTTCTCATAAGATCTGTGAGTTATGCTTAATTTCCGGAAATTTTGATGAGTTGTCATCACTGTTGTTGCTGATTTTTGGTTTAATTCTGTTTTGGTCAGAGGACATACTTCGGAAGTTTGAATCCTTCTAAACATATTAAGAATTACTTTTTTGGTCAGATTATGAGCCAATAATCATATGACAAGAGGACCAAACCATTATCATACCTGGACCCTCTTAAAATTCACCCCCAATGTTTGACTCATAACTAAACTGTGTCATTTCATTTAATTAAATTTGAACTTGTTTAAGTCAGTCCTTATGGTGCTCTATGAGGCTTACAATCAGAAGCCAGTAATGGGGGTGAAAGTTCTATTGAATGCCTTGTCCAAGAGTTCAGTCCTGTGTATTTTTAGAAGTGAAATGAATGTCTTGGTCATTCTCACTGCCAGGAACTCTGAAGGGGATAAAGAGTATCTTGGTGAGGCCTTGTATTGTGGCTCTAGTATGTACAGTGACATGTCTGACTTTGACTTGTTTTGAGGCATCTGTGAAGCCAGAACATTCCCAGAGTTCTTTATCCCAAAAGAGGTGACCTTGAGTAAAGAGTTGTTGCCACCATTGGTTGGACCAAATGGCTAGACCACTGACTATGGCCTAAATGTCTGGAAAAATGTGCAGAAAGGACCAATTGGTGGCTGAGACATCCTTTATTGCTAAGAGAACTGCCAACATTTGGCAAATTGGGTGGACCCTCAGGTTCTATCCTTTATCAGAGATGTCTGGTAAGGAATGGAGGCAAAGAGAGAAAGCAGACTTCATCAGGGGTGATGGTGGCACTGTCATCCTTCAAGCATATGAACTGTTCACTCAACAGATCCTCAGGGGCTGCCCAAGTGACCAAGGATGTGGGGGAGGGATGACCTCCAACACTGTGGTGGCCACCCTCCTTCAGGAGGGATTTGCTACAGGACCAGGTTTGGCTCTGTCCTCTAGATACCATTTTCATTTTATCTAGGCGACATCAACAACCATGCCAAGTTTGTGGGTGATTTATTATGTACCAATAGATAGCTAGACTAGACTTGAAGCAGTTGATCAAATGTACAGCTCAATATATGATCAATGATTGTAATAGTGTAACTCTAGAAGACAGTGGCACCCCACTCCAGTACGCTTGCCTGGAAAATCCCATGGACGGAGGAGCCTGTTAGGCCACAGTCCATGGGGTCATGAAGAGTCGGACACGACTGAGCATCTTCATTTTCACTTTCATGCATTGGAGAAGGAAATGGCAACCCACTCCAGTGTTCTTGCCTGGAGAATCCCAGGAACGGGGGAGCCTGGTGGGCTGCCGTCTATGGGATCACATAGAGTCGGACATGACTGAAGCGACTTAGCAGCAACTTAGCAGCAATAGATAGCTAGAAGAAATAAGGGCCAATGTTTATTGAGTACTAAGCACTACACCATTTAGACTCTTATATGGCTGTGATTTTTTTTCTATTTTTAAATTCACTTTGCTTCTGTGATCCAGGAAAAGGTCAGGCATTCTCTGCTTAGAGTGGTGAAGGGCAAGGTCTTTGTAGACAGACAGACAGAACAAAGCTTGACTCTTGGCTCTGCCTACATTCACTGTCTTAACTTAGGCACCTTCATCTTTCCTTAACTTGGAAACTCAGCTGATAAGTCTTTGAGACAAGTACATGAGATAATATATGGAAGTAGTTTAACATAGTGGCTGTTATGTAGTGAGACTTCAGTTAAGTGTTAATGATAATTTTACTACCCAATTTGCATCTCAGCTATTCACTCGCTGTGGACCAACCTGAACCTCAGTTTCTTCCTCTGCTATGTGAGGATAATAATAAGCATCTCAGAGTTGTTTTGAGATCTAACCCAGTGTCTCACACTACAACACATTTACTCTCAGTGTAACAGAGCAGTACAAACGACGACCCACCTCCAAAGGCATTGTCATGGGACCGCCAACACTCTGGAACGCAAACATTTCTGTAATGTAGCAGCTCCTACAATCCAACTCAACACACATTCTTGTCTGTGCAGTTCATCTGCGTCCCAGACATCATGCTTGTAATCTCAGCCCTGCATGCTGGGTCGGGGGTGGTATTTCTTTTGCATAACATAGTGGTTGAAAGCTTGCTGTTCTGGAGTCAAATCCTAGGTCTTCCTCTTATTAGCTGTGTGAACTGAGATAAGTTATTTAACTTCTCCAAAAGTCAAATACAAATTAAGGCTAGTTAATGTCTGTCATTTCTCAATGTAACTCCAACCTCTGAGGTTTAGAGGAAAAAACAATATGGGATAAGCAAATTAGATTAAAAAAAAAAAAACTTACTGTTTTAATCACAGGTTCTGTCAGAAAAAGAAATCTCAATTCTTGGCTCCAAAAAAGGGAGAGGAATGGGTATAGCATGAAGAATTTAATTTAGACCTGAGATGACATTCTCGGCAGCATGGGTCACTCAAAGAAAAGTAATGACTAAGAGGAAGGAAAAGAGGCGGAAGCCACATTAGTAGGATCTCAAAACAAAAGGCAGCTTCACCGAGATGAAATGATTTGACTGTAGTCTTGGGCAGGCAGAAAAGATAGCTAGATCAGTGGTTTCCAAATGTTTTTGATCAGTCCTGTAGGTATATATTATATATGTATATATATGGTACATAACGTACAATTCTCTCAAGTAAACAGGAGAAATTTGACTAGAATTATCTTTGGATTGCCTGGAGTTATTGCTTCTCTTTGACAGTAAACCGAAAAATGAAGTATGGTTATGAAGTATATATATAGTGTGTGTGTGTTGATACATATTATGTGTGTAACACGGCGAGAGAGAAATAATATGTGCTGGGTCTTTGTGTCGTCTAATGTTTAACCGATCTATTGTGTTTCAGTTTTTAAAGTGCTGGTTACAATCCACTAAATGTTTTACCTCTCATCCATGAGCCATGACTCACAATTTGAAAATCCGAGACTAGGTGATTTCTTTCTATCCATTTTAATATGAGCCCAAGAGAGGCTTATTCTCACTCCATACTTGATGTTTCAACATAAATCTTTTGGATTTACATAAAGTACAATTCTCTTAAGTAAACAGGAGAAATTTGACTAGAATTATTTTCGGATTGCTTGGGGTTATCGCTTCTCTTTGACAGTAAACCAAAAAAATAAAGCATGGTTATGAAGTCTGATGGCTTGAGTTGAATTCTGGCTCTGCCTCTAGCTGGCTGTCTCACCTGCCTCAGTTTCTTCATCTGTATAACAGAAATAATAATAATTATGCTGCTGCTGCTGCTGCTCAATCACTCAGTCATGTCCGACTCTTTGTGACCCCATGGACTGTAGCCACCGTGCTCCTCTGTCCATGGGATTCTCGAGGCAAGAATACTGGAGTGGGTTGCTATTTCCTTCCCCAAAAGAAGTCCTAGACTCACTCAAACAAATATTAAAGACTTAAAATAGATTCCAATTAAGTGAACTACATGTCAGAAGAAAGCCTAATACTACTTTGCTGCTAAGTCACTTCAGTCGTGTCCCGACTCTGTGCGACCCCGTAGACTGCAGCCCACCAGGCTCCCCCATCCCTGGGATTCTCCAGGCAAGAACACTGGAGTGGGTTGCCATTTCCTTCTCCAATAATAATAAAAAATAATAGTAAAAGTAGTAGTAGTAGCGGTAGTGCCTGCCTCCTGAGTAACCAGGTAAGATAACACAGGCTTGGGACATAGTAAATGCCCCCATATATTGGCAACTGTATTATTTATTATTTTTGAATATTCAGTGCTATTGTCTTGCAGCGGAGACCTGAAGACAGCTTAGCCATAAGCAACACTAAACTAAGGAAAGAAACCGCAGGCATCTTTGGAAAGTTTCCCATTGGACCTGCCTTACCCTGGACAGACACTAGAGGGTGCGCCATGCTCAGAAAGCCGCCTATTTCCAGGCCCAGAGACCTCTGCCAGTGATGGCTTGCATGAAGCTCACTTTCCCTTTGAGTCTGGTGATTAACTGTGAAGGAGCTGCTGCATTGGTTCTAAAACAAAGAACTTTGGAGGAATTAGGAGGTACAGCAGTCAGTTGTATCAGGCAGAAATTTAGCTCCCTCAGAATTTCACTAATTGGCTTTTAGCTGGGCTGTGACTTTCTGGAAGACTGGGGCAGCATCTTACTCAACCACAAGCCCCAGAGTCTAACACACATAACATCTGAAATATTGTGATCACTTTGTAAATATCGGGGCTTCTCTCGTGGTTCAGATGGTAGAGAATCCCCCTGCAAAGCAGGAGCCCTGAGTTTGATCCCTGGGTCAGGAAGATCCCCTGGAGAAGGGAATGGCTACCCAATCCAGCATTCCTGCCTGGAAAATTCCTTGGACAGAGGAGCTGATGGGCTACAGTACATGGGGTTGCAAAGAGTCATACACAACTGACTGACTAACACTTTCACACTTTGTAAATATCTATGAAAAGGCCTGAAAGTGAAAGTGAAGTCGCTCAGAATAATTATAATTACAAATTGGCAAGTGCTGGTATGTATGACCACTGAGCATTATGAAAGCCTCCAGAAGGCTGTGATTGGGGCACGTTAGCTGGAATAGCTTCCTTAAATTCGGGAGTCCTGGTCCTCTCTAGAGTACAAAGAAATTCTCTTCCACATTTGGCTTTTGATATTTAAAAACAGATTTGTGCTCCATTTCCTTCACGTCTTTCATGTGGAGTGATTTCCAGGTTTCTTACCAAGTTGATCACTCCCTGCAGAATTGTAAGAAGCAAATAATAGTTTAGGGTCTACTGGGTTCAATAACCTCCTGCTATTTTATACATCATTTAATTATATCTGTATCTCATTTAATTTTCACAACAATCCTGTGAGACTAAGGTTATTATCCACACTCTACAGATTAGGATACAGCAGGATTTCATAACTAGCCCAGGTTCACACTATTAGTGAGTGGCAGGGCCAGTGTTTGAACCCTGATAATCTAGCTTCAAAAGATGCTCCTCAGGGAATTCCCTGGTGGTCTGCTGGTTAAGACTTGGCACTTTCACTGCTGTGGGCCTGGTTTTGATCCCTGGTCAAGGAACTAAGATCCCACAAGCAGCATGGTGTGGCTATATATATATATATATATATATATATATTCTTTACACTGTGAATTAGCTATATTACAATTAAAACTTTTAAAGATGCTTGTTTAAAATTTCACATAAAAGAATAACAACAATAGCTAACAGTATAGAGGGTGCCACGTACTCTTCCAAATGGTTTATATTCGCCAACTCATTTAAGCAATTTATTCATCACAGATATTCAGTTGTCACCCGTTTTGTTAGTACAAAAGCCTTAATACAGAAAAGTAAAGAGAATAATATGATAAACAGCATGCACTTATCACCTGGAATGAAAAAATAGTTAATGCTAATATTGTCTAGCCAAAGCAATCTTGAAAAATAACGAAGTTGGAGAGTTTACACTTCCCAATTTCAAAAGCTACAGTAATCAAGGCAGTGGGGGCCTGGCAAAAGGATAGATGTATAGATCAGTGGACTAGAATTGAGAGTCCAGAAATAACCCATATATCTATGGTCAAGGTGTCCAGACCATTCAGTGAAGAAAGATCCTTTCTTTCAACAATGGTGCTGGAACAAGTGGATATCCACTTGTTCAAAGTGCACAGGAATGAATTTGGATCCCTAAATTCCCCATTCATTCTATAAAAATTAGCTCAAAATGGGTCCAAAGCCTAAATCTAAGCGCTAAAGTATAAAATGCTTAGGAGACACAGGTGTAAATATTTTTGACTAGGCAGTGGTTTCTAGATATTACACCAAAATCACAAAAAGAAAAAAACAAACTGGGCTTAATCAAAATTTAAAACTTGTGTGGATTGAGACACTATCAAGAAAGTTAAAAGACAAGCCTCAGCATGGAAAAACATATTTGCTAATCATAGCTCTGATAAGGGTCTTGTATCCAGAATATATGACGAGCTCTTACAATGTAACAATGCAAAGACAAATAACACAATTTAAGATTGGGCAAATGATTAGAGTGGACATTTCTCCATAGAAGATATACAAATGGCCAATAAGCATATGACAAGACAATATCGTTAGTCATCAGGGAAAGGCAAATCACAACAACAGTGAGATACTACTTCAAACCCAGAAGCATGGCTCTAATCAGAAAGACAATAAACGGTTAGCAAGGATGCAGGGAAATTGGAACCCTCATGTATTGCTGGTGGGAACAGAAAATGGTCGCACTACTGTGGAAAACAGTTTAGCGTGTTCTCACATGGGTGCTATAAGACCCAGGGATTCCACTCCTAGGTGTATGCCTCAGAGGCTGAAAACATACGGTTTATATAAAGATTTGTATATGAATGTTCATAGCAGCATGATTCATAATAGCCAGAAAGTGGGGAACAACTCACATGTCTATTAACTGATGACTAGATAAACACAATACGGAATATCATGCGAAGGGATATATAATTCTACCATGAAAAGGAATAAAGTGCAGATACATAGTACCGCATGGATGAACCTTGAAAGAAGTAAAAGAATGCTGTCCCAGAAGCCAGATGCCATGTATTGTGTGATTTTGTTATATTAAATGACCAGATAGGCAAATCCATTGAGATGTGTGATTTCCAGGGGCGAAAGAGAGGCAGCAATGGGGAGTGACTGCTAATGGGCACAGGATTTCTTCAGGGGGATGATGAAAATGTTTTTAAATTAGGTAGTGGTGATGGTTGAACAACCTTGTGAATATACTGAAAATCACTGAATTTTACACTTTAAAAGTGGTGAATTTTATGGCATGTAAATTATATCTAAATATGCAAAAAAGAGAAAAGTTTATATTCTCATCTCTAGCTCAGTTGTATGCAAACATTCTGGTCACAAAACCCCTCTATATTCTTAACAACTATTGTGGGCCCCCGAGAGCTTTTGTTTATGGGTTTTGTTTTCAGTTTTGTTTATGTGTTTATGTTAAATACCCATTGACATTCACCATTAAAACTGAGAAAATTTTAAATATTTGTGAATTCATCTAAAGTAGCATTAATAAACCGTATACATGTTACCATGAGTAATGGTTTTTGAAAAATATATTTTCTGAACCAAAAAAATTAGCAAGAAGAGTGGCATTGTTTTTGCATTTTGGCAAATCTCTTTAATATCTAGCTTAATATAAACCAGGCAGATTCTCATATCTGTTTCTGCATTCAATCTGTTTCAATATGTTGTTTGGGTTGAAATACATGAAGAAAACCCTCCAATTTCACAGATATGTAGTTAGAAGGAGGAGTATTTTATAGCTTTTTAAACAATTGTAGTTATTTTTCTTAGATATCATACCCAAACTGGTCAAGCAGTAGTTTCTTGGAGATCAGTTGCAATGTGGAATCTGAAATCAGATCAACAAACTTTTCATTCTGTTACATTAAAATGCTGACACATTTCATGATTCAATACCAAAATTTCACATTCACTGATATCAACACCAAGCTCATTAGAAAAGTCTAGGTTTAAGGAAGCTATAAGCTCTGGGTGGTAGATCTAAGTTTTCCAAAATATCATTATTTGTTTTAAAACTTGAATCTCATAATTAACAATGAAAGCTGCCAGTCGTTTTCCTTAAAAGGGAAAGCTCACTTTCTTTAAAATAAAAATTAAAAAAAATCAAGGTTTTCCTGGTGGGTCATTGGTAAAGAATCTGCCTGCCAATTCAGGAGACACAGGTTTGAGCCCTGATCTGGGAAGATCCCCCATGCCGAAACTAAGCCTGTGCACCACAACTATTGAGGCTGTGCTCTAGAGCCCAGGAGCCACAACTCCCGAAGCCCACGTGCCCTAGAGCCCGTGCTCTGCAGCAAGAGAAGCCATTGCAAAGAGCGGCCCTCTCACTGCAGCTAGAGTGTAGCCCCCACTTCCGCAACTAGGGAAAAGTCCATGCAACAGTGAAGACCCAGCACAGCCAAAAATAAAATACAGGTAAATAAAATTATTTCAAATATCTATCAATACCCAGGTCTGAATTAGCATAGATTTCTTTTTCTGTCAGTCACTGTTTCAAGGAAAAATGGTGTTCCTGTTTTTAAAAGCAGCTAGGGTAGCTCACCAGAGAAGGCAATGGCACCCCACTCCAGTGCTCTTGCCTGGAAAATCCCATGGACGGAGGAGCCTGGTAGGTTGCAGTCCATGGGGTCGCTTAGGGTTGGACACGACTGAGCAACTTCACTTTCACTTTTCACATTTATGCATTGGAGAAGGAAATGGCAAGCCACTCCAGTGTTCTTGCCTGGAGAATCCCAGGCACAGGGGAGCCTGGCAGGCTGCCGTCTATGGGGTCGCATAGAGTCGGACACGACTGAAGTGACTTAGCAGGTTAGCTCAGACTGAAACAAGTGCTTTTCCTCAAGACAACCACTGTCCTTCTATGTGCAGAAGTACAACTACTTTTCATGTACTCGGGGGACTGAGTTTTAATAAACCTACTCATTTTTATTGCTTCATCAAGCTCATCCTTAAATGAAACTGGCTTTTGTCTTGTCTTGTTCTAACTGTGAGTTTGCGGTGGTAAAGAATGCATGACTTCCGTATAATTTGGTGCCATGGCAGCTTTACCGTCATTAAAAGTGATGTCGATGTCAGTGTGGGGAGAAGACAAATTATGACTCACTGTTTGACTTCGTGAGCCCCCCAGAAGTGTCTAGAGTCCCCCAGGAGTCTTCGGACTAGACTTTGAGAACCACTGCTCTTGTTCATTCTTTCATTTAAACATTTTAATGGAACACTTGGTATGTGCTAGGCCCTAGGGCCACAGAGGGACACAAGCCAAGGCCTTGCATTCTCACGGGGAGACCCATAAATAAACAAGAAATTTTCAGGTGATGGTAACACAGACATGAAAGAGTATCATGGAGGAAGGGGACAATACTAGACAAATGAAGGAAGACCTCTCTGGGGTGACATATGATAATTGGTTACAAGTGTCTGGGTGTCCTTGCCAGAATGCAGTGCTCCAGGGGCAGAAGACGTAGCGCTTGCATTGCTCTAATCCTACAGAGTAAAGCCATCGCCCCTCTGCGTCTGCACATCACACCTTACGAAGAAAGCATCCCATCCAAGACACTGGGTTGGAAAGGATCAAAAACCTGTGTTCTGATCCCATCTTTTTCTTTTGCCAGGGATCAAACCCATCCTCCTGCAGTGGAAGCTGGAAGCACGGAGTCAACCCCTGGACCGCCAGGGAAGCCTGCTGTTCCCATCTTCATCAAACTCTTCTCTTCACCTCTTTGAGCTTCAAATTCCAAGTCCTTACTTGAAAATAGCATGGTAGTAACTCCCCAGCCCACCTTATTACCACATGGTGGTAGTGGTTGTTTAGTTGCTAAATTGTGCCCAACTCTTTGTGATCCCATGGACTGTAGCCTGCCAGGCTCCTCTGTCTATGAAATTTCCCAGGAAAGAATACTGGCTGCTGCTGCTGCTAAGTCACTTCAGTCGTGTCCAACTCTTTGCAACCCCATGGACTGCAGCCTACCAGGCTCCTCTGTCCATGGGATTTTCCAGGCGAGAGTACTGGAGTGGGTTGCCAGTGCCATTTCCTCTCCAGGGGATCTTCCCAACATAGGGATCAAACCCAAGTCTCTTGGATTTCCTGCTTGGCAGGAAATCTTCCCAGGCTTTCCTGGGAAGCCACACCTTAGTAAGAGTGGAATTGAAATGAAGTTAAGAATGTACTGGACATTTTATCCAGTGTATTGAATAAATGTGTTACCTACTCAGTCAGACTCATTTACCTTCGCCTGCAAGGAGTGGGGCTGCAGGTTCTAACCCTGAGCACAGGTCAGCTCAGTCAGCCCCTCCCCCAGTGGCCTCTCCTTTTTCACAGGAATCTTAGTTGAGTCATATCTCTTCTATTCTAAATGGGGATTTTTAAAACAATATGTACCTTTATTTATTTGTTTGGCTGCACTGGGTCTTAGTTGTGGCATGAGAACTCATAGCTGTGGCATGGGGAATCTAATTCCCTGACCAGGGATTGAACCGGAGCGCCCTGCATTGGGAGCTAGGAGTCTTAACCACTAGACCACCAGGGAAGTCCCCAAATGGGGATTCTTTCTTTGGAGAGAATCTGATAAAAGACCTGACATCAATCCTAATTTTTGAAAACATCTCATTCCTTTCTGCAGGCTCTCCCATTCTTCTTCCTTTCCTAGCTTGTTGAAATCTTATAAAATTTTGCCTGCTAAGTCGGTAGATTTGTATTGTTAACAAGCCTGTCTTCTATGTTTTTATTCAAGTTATGGAATAAAATGCTAAGCCTTGCATAGGACACTTAAGAACCTCCCCAGCAACACACATGTACACACACACGCACACACACACACACACCCCCTTCATCCTCCAGATTGCTACTGAGCTGGTGTTCTGTTGTTTTACCAACTTCACATTATTATGTGGCCATATGTAGTATCTCTGGGCTTCCCCAGTGGAGCAGTGGTAAAGAGCGGTAAAGAGCTCCTGCAGGAGCCATAGGAGATGTGAGTTCGATCCCTATATCAGGAAGATCCCCTGGAGGAGGTCAGGGAGACCCACTCCAGTATTCCTGTCTGGAGAATCCCATGGACAGAGGACCCTGGTGGGCTATAGTCCATAGGATCACGAAGAGTTGGACACGCGACTGAAGTGACCTAGCACGCATGCACATATCTTATCTCCAGCTGGTTCTCTGGCTGTGTATGGTATTTGGCTGCCTTGCAAACAAGGTCTCCTGCAGATTGCTCTTCCAAGGGCTTCTCTTAGATTAAGAAATACGTGGACTATGAAGATACGCTGTTTACCTGGGTTCTTAGAGTGTTTAACTCACTTCATTTTGCACAGAGCGAATGGAGGTATGGAGCCACATAGGGACTAAAAGCTGAGAATACTAAAACTTTTTATTCATTGTGTTCGGGCCAAGGAAAGCGGAGAGCCGGGAGGCAGGGGGTGGGATGAAGTGGGGAGGGGCCGGAGACCCCACCTGGCGACCTGCAGGGCTGAGGAGCGGTCAGTACGCTCGCTCCACAGGGTTAACCTCTTCCGGCCCGCACCGGGGGCCGCGCGGGAGATGCCAGGAGGGGGACAAGAAGCGGCTGCCACCAGAGTGTCCCTCAGACGAAGAGCAAGTAGAGTTTGGCCCAGAGGCTCCGGTTCATCCCAGGGGCATCCTAGGCCCAGACGCCCGGCGTCTTAAGCGGGGCGCGGCGGGCTACTCCAAGACCCCAAACCGAATGGAGAGCTAGGCGGCAAAGTGAGGCTTCGAGGAGGCCCGCGGTGGCGGTTCTTTCCCAAGGCAGGGAAAATCCTTAGCTCTGACCCCTTTTGGTCAAAAGCTGAGAGAGCGAGGGGGGCGATGCGGCGTTACCTAGGGGACCCAGGCCGGCAGAGGTCCCGAGGTGCCGCCGCTTCTTTAGGCTGCTGCGTTGTTCCGAGAAAGGCGGCGTGGTCCCCGGGGCTTCTGCCTGTGCAGTGAGCGCCCTTCAGTTCAGTTCAGTCGCTCAGTCGTGTCCGACTTTTTGCGACCCCATGGACTGCGGTACGCCAGGCCTCCCTGTCCAGCGCCCTTCGGGTGGTGCCAACCGCAGGCTCCGGGAGCTGAGCCGCTGGCCTCCGTCCCTTGGGTGGCCGGCAGGGGGCGGTGTTGGGCCGCAGGTGAGCAGTATTGCCTGGCGAATCCCAGGGACGGAGGAGCCTAGTGGGCTGCCGTCTGTGGGGTCTCACGGAGTCAGACACGACTGAAGCGACTTAGCAGCAGCAGCAGAGCAGACCCAGCCGTACACTGAATGTGGTTCCGGTCCTCTGGTTGGGTCTTGCCACTACCGGTCTGTCTGGACTTGTTCACCAACCATTATCTGGGTTCTTGCCTACCCACACCCCACATCTCTCCTGGTTCTCTCAGGCTGCCCCCCTCCCCAAGTAATGATGCCTGCACACCTCCAGAAACGTTTTTTTTTTTTTTCCCCAGAAACGTATTAATGCAACACTCGCTCCACGGATAATTCTTCTTGGTCTACTGGAGTGGGGTGCCATTGCCTTCTCTGAGAAAGAGGAGGTGGCCTGGTTCAAGTTCCTGATCTGCCAATTGTCAGCTGTTATGACCTTGGACAAAGTCCTTTACCTCTCTGGGTCAAGTTTCTCATCCTCAAAAACAGTACTAATAACAACAGTAATATCTGTTGTGCATTCTGCCAATGACTTATATGCCATGTTGTTGTTCAGTCACTAAGTTGTGTCCAACTCTTTGTGACCCCATGTACTGCAGGATACCAGGCTTCCCTGCCCTTCACCATCTCCCAGAGCTTGCTCAAGCTCATGTCCATTGAGTTGGTAATGCCATCCAACCATCTTGTCCTTTGTCATCCCCTTCTGCCTTCAGTCTTTTCCAGAATCAGGGTCTTTTCTAATGAGTCAGCTCTTCACATCAGGTGGCCTAAGTATTGGAGCTTCTGCTTCAGCATCAGTCCTTGCAACGAATTCTAACAATTGATTTCCTTTAGGATTGACTAGTTTGATCTCCTTGCAGGCCAGGGGACTCTCAAGAGTCTTCTCCAGCATCACAATTCAAAAGCATCAGTTCTTCAGCTTACAGCCTTCTTTATGATCCACTTCTCACATCCATACATGACTACTGGAAAAACCATAGCTTGGACTGTACAGATCTTTGTTGACAAAGCAATGTCTCTGCTTTTTAATATGCTCTCTAGGTTTGTCATAGCTTTTCTTCCAAGGAGCAAACATCTTTAAATTTCATGGCTGCAGTCACCATCTGCAGTGATTTTGGAGCCCAAGAAAATATAAAGTCTGTCACTGCTTTCATTGTTTCCCTGTGTTCACCATGACGTGATGGGATCAGATGCCATGCTCTTAGTTTTTTGAATGTTGAGTTTTAACCCAGCTTTTTCACTCTCCTCTTTCACTTTCATCAGGAGGCATTAGTTCCTCTTCACTTTCTGCCATAAGGGTGGTGACATCTGCATGTCTGAGGTTATTGATATTTCTCCCAGCAGTCTTGATTCCAGCTTGTGCTTCATCCAGCCTGGCATTTCGCATGATGTACTCTGTGTATAAGTTAAATAAGCAGGGTAACAGTATACAGCCTTGATGTACTCCTTTTCCAACTTGGAACCAGTCCATTGTTTCATGTCTGGTTCTAACTGCTGCTTCTTGACCTGTATACTGGTTTCTCAGGAGACAAGTAAGGTAGTCTGGTATTCCTATCTCTCTACACAAGGCTTTGGCGTAGTCAATAAAGCAGAAGTAGCTGTTTTTCTGGAACTCTCTTGCTTTTTCTGTGATCCAATGGATGTTGGCAATTTGATCTCTGATTCCTCTGCCTTTTCTAAATCCAGCCTGAACATCTGGAAGTTCATGGTTCACATGCTGTTGAAGCCAGACTTGGAGAATTTTGAGCATTACTTTACTAGCATGTGAGATAAGTGCAATTGTTTGGTAGTTTGAGCATTCTTTGGCATTGCCTTTTTTGGGGATTAGAATGAAAACTGATCTTTTCCAGTCCTGTGGCCACCGCTGAGTTTTCCAAATTTGCTCGCATATCGAGTGCAGTACTTTCACAGCATCATCTTTTAGGATTTGAAATAGCTCAGCTGGAATCCCATCACCTCCACTAGCTTTGTCCCTAGTGATGCTTCCTAAGGCCCACTTGACTTCACACTGCAGAATGGCTGGCTCTAGGTGAGTGATCACACCATTGTGGTTATCTGGGTCATTAAGATCTTTTTTGTATAGTTCTTCTGTGTATTCTTGCCACTTCTTAACATCTTCTGCTTCTGTTAGGTCCATACCATTTCTGTCCTTTATTGTGCTCATCTTTGCATGAAATGTTTCCTCAGTAGCTCTAATTTTCTTGAAGAGATCTCTAGTCTTTCCCATTCTATTGTTTTCCTCTATTTATTTGCATTGTTCACTGAGGAAGGATTTCTTATCTCTCCTTGCTATTCTTTGGAACTCTGCATTCAGATGGGTAATATCTTTCCTTTTCTCCTTTGCCTTTTGCCTCTCTTCTTTTCTCAGCTATTTGTAAAGCCCCCTCAGACAACTATTTTGCCTTTTGGAATTTCTTTTTCTTGCCATATGCTATGTATATTATCAGCTCGGAGATTAAGATGAGAAACTGTGATTCTACGAGGAAGCTACAGGAGTAGCAGAGCCAACATCTGAGCCCAAATCTGGCCCTTTCTACCATGTTATCCTGCCTTGCACGGCTGCAATGAGAATTCAAATGTGAAAATGTTATTATTATTTTCAAATAATTCAATAAATTCAAATGTGAAAATGTTACTATTATTTTCTTCTGACAGTTTGGCCTGGATCCTGGTGGGTTTTCTCTTTTACTAAGAAGGGAAGTAGGGTAAGGCATTTTTCAAGTGTTAGACATGTCCTAGTTAGTGGGCTTGTGAAACCAAGCCCACTAGAATACGAGTTCCAAAAGGATGGGGCCCTCATCTGTCTTGCTCACTGCTCTGAGTCTGGTTTCAATATACTTCCTGATGCATAGTAAATGTACAATAAATGTGAAGGAATACAAAAAGTTGTATACCTCCCACATTCATTCCAAGACGGATCCTGACATGGAGCCATTTTTCACACCAACCATTCAATTACCAGGTAAGTGACACTAATTACTAGCTCTAATGGCCACCGTCTAATTTAATTAAAGAGGATTATTGGATCTCCTGAAACTCCTGTCATCCTCCCATTGTCTAAGTCATGGGGATTCAATAAGTCTTATTAGTGTGTTCACAAGAGAAATTAAGTGAATCAGCTTAGTGATTCACCCTAGTGACTTACGACACTGAGAACAGGTGTGGGGAAATGACACGTGATAAACTGAAGTCTCTGAGAAAATGTGGTGGGCTTGTGGCTCCCAGGGTCCCAGGAATACTCTCCCAGGTGGCTCCAGGCTTTGAGCCACCCTCCACCCTCAGCCTGGTCTCCATGCTCACCCTGCTTCAACAGTCTACTTGCCTGGCCCAAAGCATTTTTGAGGAACTTCATGCTCTTGGTGCTGATCAGGCTCTTAGGCCTCAGGTACCAAATCCTAGGACAGATCTGTGAATACTGACCAACAAGATGGCAACAGCAAGTGGGGAGAGCAGAGGTAGACTTCATTCCAAAATCAGGCAAAGAGGACTTCACTGATCTCAGTCCAGTGGTTACAAATCTGCCTTCCAATGTAAGGGATGCAGGTTCAATTCCTGGTTGGGGAACTAAGATCCCACGTGCCACAGGACAACAGAGCCCGTGCGCTGCAACTACTGAGCTCAGGCACCTCAAGTAGAGAGCCCATGTGCCAATCCTGCCTGCTGCAACCAAGTACCCCTCTCATGATGCAGCCAAAACTACATAAATAAATATTTTAAAAATATAAACAAATAACCACAGACTCTGAGAAGGAAATTGGAAAGTAAAACAAGTTGTCTACACTGACTCTGTTTAATTTCATTTAAAAAAAAAAGAAAAACAGGGACTTCCCTGGTGGTCCACAGATTAGGAATCACTTCCAATATGGGGGACATAAATTCAATCCCTGGTCAGGGAACTAAGATCCCACATGCTACGAGGCAACTGAGCCCATAAATGCCAGCAACTAAGACCTGATGCAGCCAAAAATTAATACAAAGAAATAAATTTTAAACAACAACATAGAATAATCAAAATCCATAGGACTTTCTGGCAGTGATATAGTAGAAAGAACAAAGACCTGGATTTGAGTCATGAATCAAATTAGCCTCTCACCTCCAGTTATCTCGGCTTTAAATGAAGGCATGTGATATATAATCAGAAATATATATTTGGTCTTCTGACACAAAGCTCCTAAAGCTTTTGGAATGTCCTGTAATAAGAGCAAGAAAGAGACTATTTGTTATGTTAATGAGGTGACTTTTGGTCCTCACTCCGGGATGGGTTGCCAACAGAGCCAACCATTGGATTAGAGGTTTGAACTTTTCAGTCCCATCCCCCGACCTCCAGGGAGGGGAGAGGGGTTTGAGATTGAATTCAATCAGCACTACTGAATCAGTCT
Organism: Capra hircus; assembly: GCF_001704415.2. NCBI lineage: Eukaryota > Metazoa > Chordata > Mammalia > Artiodactyla > Bovidae > Capra > Capra hircus. The sequence goes on along the minus strand of NC_030826.1, from coordinate 37,455,319 downwards.
TGCCTGTGTAATGAAGGCCTCCATAAAAACCCCAAAAAGACTGGGTTCAGAGAGCTTCCAGGTTGGTGACCATGTGGAGATGTGAGGAGAATGGCATGTTCAGAGCGCTGTGCCCTTTCCCCATGCTGTCCTCTGGCTGTTCCTGAATTATATCCTTTTGTAATAAACCTGTGATCTAGTAGGTAAAGTGCTTCTTTGAGTTCTGTGCTGCTGCTGCTAAGTCGCCTCAGTCGTGTCCGACTCTGTGCAACCCCAGAGATGGAAGCCCACCAGGCTCCCCTGTTCCTGGGATTCTCCAGGCAAGAACACTGGAGTGGGTTGCCATTTCCTTCTCCAATGCATGAAAGTGAAAAGTGAAAAGGAAGTCACTCAGTCGTGTCCAACTCTTAGCAACCCCATGGACTGCAGCCCACCAGGCTCCTCTATCCATGGCATTTTCCAGGCAAGAGTACTGGAGTGGGGTGCCATTGCCTTCTCCATTGAGTTCTGTGAGCCACTCTCAAAAGTTAATTGAACACAAAGGGAGAGTCATGTAAACCACTGATTAATAAATTGTGGGTAAGAGACACAGGTGACAACCTGGGTTTTCAACTCTTGTCTGAGTTGTGGACGATCCCGGTGTGAACCCCTAACTGGAATCTCTTGTTATCTCCAAGTTCAGTTCAGTCACTCAGTTGTGTCCGACTCTTTGCAACCTCATGGACTGCAGCACACCAGGCTTTGCTGTCCATCACCAACTCCCAGAGCCTGCTCAAACTCATGTCCATTGTGTCGGTGCTGCCATCCAACCATCTCATCCTCCGTTGTCCCCTTTTCCTCCTGCCCTCAATCTTTTCCAGCATCCTGGTCTTTTCCAGTGAGTCAGTTCTTCGCATCAGGCGGCCAAAGTATTGGAGTTTCAGCTTCAGCATCAGTCCTTCCAGTGAATATTCAGGACTGATTTCCTTTAGGATGGACTGGTTGGATCTCCTTGCAGTCCAAGGGACTCCAAGTACAGAGTGTCAGAATTCAGTTGAATGCTGGATCACCCAGCTGGTATCCTGAGAATTGCTTGGTTGTATGGGGGAAATTCCACACACACAATTGGAATTGGGTTCAGAATTCAAAATAGGGCAGTATTTTCTCCTTATTTTCTTCCTACTTCTCTGAACTTCCTTTTATTTCAGTCGTTAAGTCTTCTTTTGCTCTCTCCTTAACCTTTGGTAGATTCCATCCCCAGCCTTCTTTCTTCCCCTACACCCTCTCATTGCAAAATGTTGCTGTTGTTCAGCCTCAAGTCATGCCTCACTCTTTGTGACCCTATGGATTGCAGCAAGACAGGCTTCCCTGTCCTTCACTATCTCCCGGAGTTTTCCCAGACTCATATCCATTGAGTTGGCGTCCAACCATTTCACCGTCTGTCACTCCCTTCTCCTCCTGCCCTCAATCTTTCCCAGCTCAGAGTCTTTTCCAATGAATTGGCTCTTTACACCAGGTGGCCAAAGTATTGGAGCTTCAGCTTCAGCATCAGTCTTTCTAATGAATATTCAGAGTTGATTTCCTTTAGAATTTACTAGTTTGATCTCCTTGCCATCCAAGGGACTCTCAAGAGTCTTCTCCAGCACCACAGTTTGAAAGCATCAATTCTTTGGTACTCAGCCTTCTTTATGGTCCAACTCTCACATGCATACATGGCTACTGGAAAAACCATGTGTGTGTGAGTCGCTCAGTAGTGTCTGACTCTTTGCGACCCCATGGACTGTAGTCAGCCATGGGATCTCCCAGGCAAGAATACTGGAGTGGGTTGCCATTTCCTTCTCCAAGGGATCTTCTCCACCCAGGGATAGAACCTGGGTCTTCTACATTGTAGACAGATTCTTTACCATCTGAACTACCAGGAAAGCCCAGATAAACCATAGCTTTGACTATACAGACCTTTGAAGGCAAAGTGATGTCTCTACTTTTTAATATGCTGTCTAGGTTTGTCACAGCTTTCTTTCCAAAGAGCGAGCATCTTTTAATTTCTTTGCTGCAGTCATCATCCGCAGTCATTTTGGAACCCAAGAAAATAAAATCTGTCACTGTTTCCACTTTTTCCCTTTCTGTTTGCCATGAAGTGATGGGACTGAAACCATGATCTGTTTTTTGAATGTTGAGTTTTAACTCAGCTTTTTCACTCTCCTCTTTCACCCTCAAGAGGCTCTTTAGTTCCTCTTCATTTTCTGTCATTAGAGTGGTATCATCTACATACCTGTGTTCTCCCGGCAATCTTGATTCCAGCTTGTAATTAATTCATCCAGCCTGGCATTTCACATGATGTACTCTGCATATAAGTTAAATAAGCAAGGTGACAATATACAGCTTTGATGTACTCCTTTCCCAATTTGGGACCAGTCTGTGATTCCATGTCCAGTTCTAACTGTTGCTTCTTGACCTGCATACAGGTTTCTTAGGAGGAAGTCCCATTCATTCTTGGATCTAATCAATACCTATATGAGGTGATTCCAAGATTTATTACCAGTCCTGTCTTCAATATTAAAAAAAAACAAACAAACTTTAAAAAGAACTTTGGGGCATGCTTCCATCTTTGACCAATCAACTGTACTTGACTGGTGGTGTCTATGAACAGAACAACTGTTAGCATCACAGAGGTGGAGTAGGCAAAGGAGGCTTATTGGAGGAAGTCTAGAGTAGAGTGCTGGACAGACAACACCCACAGCTACCAGTTGAGGACCTTCTGATTCGAATACTCCCATTGGTATTTCCTCATCTTCCCCTTGAAACCTGAATATCCTCCTGTTCTTCTAACCTCGGTGAATGGAGCCACCATTCACCAAGTCACCCCAGATACAGCTCTGAGTGTCATTCTAGAATTCTCCTTCTCTATCGCCAACCCCAATACCTCTAATCACTCACCAAGTCTGATTCTACCTTCTGAATATTTCACTTCTCCATCCTACTGCCACTTTCTGAGCTCAGGCCCTCCTCCTCCATCTGACCTACTGCAATAATCTCTTAGTTGGTCACTGCTCCTAGTCTTGCCCCCTACTCTTTTAACTCTCCTTATTGATAGCCTTTGTTTTCCTGAATGAAATAGATTATTTTCTGATTATATTAAAAGTGTATGGGTACTTACCTGGTGGTTACTTACTTACTCCAGTGGTTAAGACTTTGTCTTCCAGTATAAGAGTTACGGGTTCGATTCCTGATTGGGGAGTTAAAATCTCACATGCCTCTCAGCCAAAAAACCAAAACATAAAAAAGAGGCAATATTGTAACAAATTCAATAAAAACTTTAGAAATGGTCCACATTAAAAAAAAAAAACAACTTAAAAAAATGTTTTTAAAGTATGACCATTTAAAGTACCAATCAGTACAGAATAATGTAAACACTGCCTGAAATTTGACTGCCATACGATAACTATGCTATTATGTTGGTAATCATTATTTTTTGCATTTCTTTATTTTGAAATCACTGCAGATGGTGACTGCAGCCATGAAATTAAAAGACGCTTACTCCTTGGAAGAAAAGTTATGACCAACCTAGATAGCATATTCAAAAGCAGAGACATTATTTTGCCAACAAAGGTCCATTTAGTCAAGGCTATGGTTTTTCCAGTGGTCATGTATGGATGTGAGAGCTAGACTGTGAAGAAGGCTGAGCACCGAAGAATTGATGCTTTTGAACTGTGGTGTTGGAGAATACTCTTGAGAGTCCCTTGGACTGCAAGGAGATCCAACCAGTCCATTCTAAGGAGATCAGTCCTGGGTGTTCTTTGCAAGGAATGATGCTAAAGCTGAAACTCCAGTACTTTGGCCACCTGATGCAAAGAGTTAATTCATTGGAAAAGACTCTGATGCTGGGAAGGATTGGGGGCAGAAGGAAAAGGGGACGACAGAGGATGAAATGGCTGGATGGCATCACCGACTCGATGGATGTAAGTTTGAGTGAACTCCGGGAGTTGGTGATGGACAGGGAGGCCTGCCATGCTGCGATTCATGGGGTCGCAGAGTCGGACACGACTGAGTGACTGAACTGATTCATTTAAATATATATTCAATACTTTTGATCTGTGAGATATATATGTATATCATTTGTGAAATATATATGTCACAGGCCACATCCTGCCTTGAGCACTATGCTTTATAAACGGGAATTGTTTATAGTCTCCTGGCACATACCATGTTGTTCTATCTCTCTGTCTTTGTGCCTTAAACCCTAAACCCTGTGCTAGTTTCCTAGGGCTAAAGTAACAAAGCACCACAAACTGGGTGCCTTGAAAGAATAGAAATTTATTCTCTTACAGTCCTGAAAGCTGGAAGTCTTAAATCAAGGTGTTGGCAGGGCCATCGTTCTTCCAAAACCTCTAAGAGAGAATCTTTCCTGGCCTCTTTCAGCTCCTGGGTGGCCCCAGGCGTTCCTCAGCCTGTACGGCATAATGCAGTCATTGTCTTTGCCTTCATCTGTCTGTCTTCCCCTGTGTCTGTGTCCATGTCCTCACGTGGTATTTACCCTGTGTGTCTTGTCAATGTGTCCATATTTCCCTCCTTTCAAGAGGCTCCCTTACTCTAGCATGACCTCATCTTAACTAAGTACAGCTACAATGACTGTTTCTAAATAAGATCATACTCTGAAGCACTAGGGGTTAGGACTCTAATATTTCTCTTAGGATGACACAATTCAGCCCATAACATACCTTTTCCCATTTTTTTTACCTGAACAACTTCTCTTCAACCTTCATACTTCAGCCGAGGCATTATCTCTCTGAGAAAGTTTTCCCCGAAGCCCCGAGGTGAGCCTGTGTGTTTCCACAGTGGCTTTATCAGCATGGCACATTTTATGAGAATTATCTGTAAATGAATGATTTTCCTTACTTAAAGGAAAGAAAAGAACCCCCTTGAGAGTAGGGACTATAGCTTCCATCTTTACTTTATATGCCCAAAATTTGTCTCATATTAATTAGTTCAAGACTAAGTGGTCTGGCAGAGAGGCGATAGCAGCCCACTCCAGTATGCTTGCCTGGAAAATCCTATGGAGGGAGGAGCTCATGGGGTCGCTAAGAGTCGGACACGACTGAGCAACTTCACTTTCACTTTTCACTTTCATGCTTTGGAGAAGGAAATGGCAACCCACTCCAGTGTTCTTGCCTGGAGAATCCCAGGGACGGGGGAGCCTGGTGGGCTGCGGTCTGTGGGGTCGCACAGAGTTGGACACAACTGAAGCGACTTTGCAGCAGCAGCTGCAAGTGGGCTGGAGGCTCAAAAAAGTTTATTCCTCTGTTCACCAAATGATGAATGTTTCCAAATAAGATCATACTCTGAAGCACTGGGGGTTAGGACTTTAATATCAAAATGTTCTCATTTTGATGGCTCATCTGCATTCCAGCTTGCAGGAGAGGAGGAAAGAAACTATGGAAAAACACAAGACCAGGGTCTTAAAGTTCAGACTCCAAGTGGCTCGCCTTACTTGTACTCACATTCTGTTAGAATTTACTCACACATGGCCACACTTACTTAAAAAAGGGTCTGGAAATATGTCTTCAGTGGAGCAGCTATAAATTACTTTTCAACTCTGTTATAGTTCCACGACCCTTTATCTGCAAGTTCTGGAATCTCAGCAAGTTCTGAAAAGTCAAAAGCTTTTACTGAAGTTTCATGCAAACTCATTTGGTGGCAAAATCTGACTTGAAATGACACGAGGCATCTATCAAGACAAGTTATAGGCTTTATTTAACTCATCTAGAATGAATATTAATGGGTTTTGTTGCAGAAGTGTCAGTATATTTGATTAACTCCAGCCCACTTGCAGTTTCCCCAGCCCCCAAATGAACTGGCCACAGGTATACATATGTCCCCCCCCATCCTGAATCCCCTCCCTCCTCCCTCTCCACCCTATCCCTCTGAGCTGTCCCAGAGCGTCGGCTTTAGGTGCCCTGCTTCATGCATTGAATAGATGGCCATGCAGGATCTTTAGTTGCGGCACTTGGAATCTAGTTCCCTGACCAGGGACCAAACCTAGGCCCCCTGTATCAGAAGCTCCGAGTCTTAGCCATTGGACCACTAGGGAAATCCCTGTTAGTTGGTTTTTATAGGTGTTCATTATCGAGTTGAGAATATTCCCTTCTACTCCTATTTTTCTGAGAAGTTTTTGCTTAATCATAAAATGGATGTTGAATTTTGTCAAATTTTTTTCAGCATCAATCGATAAGATCATGTGGTTTATATTCTTTATACTGTTAAGATGATGGATTACATTGTTTGATTTTTGAATACTGAATCAGCTTCTCATCCCTGAAATAAATTTCTCTTGTTCATGTTGTATATTTCTCTTTATATTTTGCTGAATACTATTTGCTAATATTTTGTTAAAGATTTATGTATTTATACTCCTTAGGGACTTTGATCTATAGCTCTGTGTGTGTGTTTGGGTACTGTCTTTATCTTAGTATTAGGATAATATTAACTTCACAAAATGAATTGGTAAGTAGTCTTCTTCTTCTGTTTTCTGGAAAAGACTATGGAGAATATAACTCTTCTTTAAATGTTTGGTAGAATTCTCCAGCGAAACTATCTAGGCCCAGAAATGGAAGAAGTAGGGGGTTTCGATTATAAATTCAGTTTTCTTAATAGTTATAGCATTATTAAAACAAACAACCTCTTTCATACCACATGAGTTGCAGTAGTTAGTGTTTTTTGAGGAATTGGTCCATTTCATTCAAAGTGCCAAATTGATGTGCGTAGAATTGTTCATACTGTATTTGTTTCCTATGACTGCTGTAACAAATTAATACAATGGCTTAAAACAATAAAAATGTATTATCTCACATTTCTGAAGTCCAGAAATTCAAAACAGTATTAATGAAGCAAAATCAAGGTGTCGGAAAGACTAGGCTTCGTCCAGGGAAGCACCCGTTCCCTGCCTTTTCCACCTTCCAGTGGCAGCCAGTATCCTTGCTTGTGGTCACATTGCTTCAGCTCCTCCTTCCGATGTCACGTTACCCTCTCTTCACTCGATGTCAGGTCTCCCTCTGCCCCTCTAAGGACACTTGTGATTGCACTTAGGGCCTACCATGGTGATCCCCTCACCTCAAAATCCTTACTTAATCATACTCACATATTTCCTAAATGAGCCAATATTTTCAGGTTCCTAATATCTTCGTAGGCCATCATTCAGCCTACTACCTACTATCCCTTGATTATTCTTTTCAGGTCTACCAGGGTCTGGAGTGATATCTCCTGTTTCATTCTTAATATATGTTTCTTCCCTCTTTTAAATTTGTTGATTGTGCTAGAGGTTTATTGATCTTTTTTAATAATCAGCTCGTCACATTGGTTTTCTTTTTCTTTTCAGTTTCCTGTTACTGTCTTCTTTTTCGCTTTCAATTTTATGAATTTATGCTCTTTATTATTTCCACTTGCTCTGGATTAATTTTACTCTTCCTTTTTTCCCCTAGGTTCTTGAGTTGAGAGCTTTGATAATTGATTTGAGACTTTTCCTCGAATTTTACACCAAAAAATATATTCATTTAGTATTATCAACTTCTTTCTCAATGGTGCTTTAGCCAAATTTTGATACTGTATTTTCATTTTCACTCAGTTCATTATACTTTTAAATTTCACTTGATAATTCCCTCTTTGACTCATATATTATTTAGAAGTATGTTGTTTAGTTTCCAAGTATTTGGAGATTTTGCTGTTACCTTTTTGTTTTTGATTTCTATTTTGGTTCCATTACGGTCAGAGAACATGTTCAGTATGATTTCAATTGTTTTAAATTGACTGAAATTTGTTTTATGGCCAATACTGTGATTTATCTTGGTATATATTCCATGGACACTCAAAAACAATGAGGATCTGCTGTTATTGCATGGAAGTTTCTGTTAGTAGGGCTTCCCAAGTGGTGCTAGCAGTAAAAAAAACTGCCTGCCAATGCAGGAGACATAAGAGATGTGGGTTCGATCCCTGAGTTGGGAAGATCCCCTGAAGATGAGCATGGCAACTCACTCCAGTATTCCAGTATTCTTGCCTTGCCTGGCGGGCTACAGTCCATTGGGTTGCAAAGAGTTAGCAACTTAGCAAGCACGCTTCTGTTGATATCTATTAGGTCCTATTGGTTGATGGTGGTATTGAATTCTTCCTTACTTTTGTTGATTTTCTGTCTAGCTGAAGCCTGTGGATAGGACTTTAAATGAGAGAAATATTTAAAATAGGGGGATAGCAATCAGGCACAGGAAAAGGAAGTGACTCACCCAGGTAGTGGGCCAAGGAATAGAACATCCTCACACAGCTGTTTTTACTTAGGAAAGATACTCTGGAAAAAAAGAATGCAGTTTTTCTCCCCTTTTTACGAGATGCTATTGAATTCCTTTCTTCTGTAGATGTCCTGCCAGTGGCGTGGAAGCAGTTCAGAGTGGGGAAGAGAGCATCATCATGTTGGAATTGGACACCTATAGAGTTCCCTGTGCTATTCAGGAGGTCCTTATCAGTTATCAGTTTTATATACTGGGTATATGTCAATCCCGATCTCCCAATTTATCCCTCCCCACTCACTATTTTTATTTTTTCATGTTCACACACACACACACGTGTCCCTTGTGGAAGGGCCACACCATCACACATCCGCTTGCAGCCCTGGGCTTGCCTCTGGTCTCTGGTTTCTGAAGAGCTTTTTCCCTCTTCCTAGTCCTCACCCCACGCCTCCCTGCTGGCAGCCGGAGTTCTGAGAGTGCTGGGTAGTACAGCAAATTCTCTGAGCTTCTGTGAAGGCCCTTGAACTTTGTTCTCAAATGGCAATTCACTCCAGTACTATTGCCTAGAAAATCCCATGGACAGAGGAACCTGGCAGGCTGCAGTCTATGGGGTTGCAAAGAGTTGGACATGACTGAGTGACTTCACTTCACTTCACCCTCATCTCTGGCTGGATTTGTGGGTTCACAGCTAAACTCAAGGTCAGAGTTCCTTCACCACTAGCTTTAACTCCTGCTCTAACCTCCTCCATCCCTTTCCAGAGCCCTCCCAGCTTAGGGAGGGGGAATCTGAATCAAGGCTGCACCAGCCACTCCTCCCCAAGTTGTTAAGGAGGAGACTGAAGCTGCATGCTGGACAGTCTCACAACTGCAACCAAGAGCAAAACGGACGGGTTCCTCTCAGACTATATTATCCCCAGAGGCTGCACAATTCAGGCCATCATCAAGGGTACCTACCCTTGGGAATTCAGCACCTGGAGGTAAATGGGTATTTGCCTTGGAAAGATCCAAGGAAGCCTGGAAAACCATTTCCTTCCATCCTTCATGCTGTGGAGGTGGTGTACACACTGAGACAGGAGGCCAGGACCAAACCTCTGATGAAATTCTCTGCTCCAGGAACATGGAGCCTCCTGATCTCACACTGTAGCAGGCCCCTGACAGCATGGCTTGGTCTCGCCTGGTGCACAAGCCCTTTGCTGGCCTGGTTTGGGAGTTCCTCTCCAAGCCGCTTCCAGGCACATACCCTCTCTGCCTCTCTCTGTCTCTTTCTTTCTCTTTCCGGCTTTCACTCTCTCTCCTTTTTTCTATCTTTTGAAATCTGCTTTCTTTCTCCTTTCTGGTATCCTCCACCCTTTTCCTGTCTTTCTTTCTTTAGCTCTCTCCCATCTTTTGCTCTGTTCTCTCTCTCTCCCCTCCTATTCCTTCATTTTCCTATGATCTCCAAAACACATAGCTTCTTCTCAGAGCTGATTCTCTTTGACAAATGAGGCATTGGTCCAGTGGAGTAACTGTTCAGGTGACCTTAAATTTGCATTGCTAGCACCCCACTCCAGTACTCTTGCCTGGAAAATCCCATGGACCATGGACGGAGGAGCCTGGTGGGCTGCTGTCCATGGGGTCACGAAGAGTCGGACACGACTGAGCGACTTCCCTTTCACTTTTCACTTTCATGCATTGGAGAAGGAAATGGCAACCCACTCCAGTGTTCTTGCCTGGAGAATCCCAGGGACGGGGGAGCCTGGTGGGCTGCCATCTATGGGGTCGCACAGAGTCGGACACGACTGAAGCGACTTAGCAGCAGCAGCAGCAGTGGTCAGTCAAATTCTTCCTGAAAAAGACTTCTATATATTCTTTCCAGATTTTCATTTAAAATTTTTGTACATAATGCAAACATGCCTTAAGTAAAACAGAGTTGCCATTTGCTGGTTGAAAAGAAAATCCCTTTTTCTATCCTTTTTAAAATTCTTCCCACCCTCCCACCCCTGGCCTTCCATATATCAAGTGGAGTTTTATAACCTTCTGCAGGGCAGCCCTGCCACTTGCCCTAGAGGTGATGGGCTGATGACAGCTTGTGGATGTTGTCACCTTGTCAGTGCAGGGACTAAATCAGGAATAGACCCCAGTGGCTAAATCACTTCAGCAACCTTTCTGATTTTTAAAGAGAAATACATTCAAATGGTTTTTAAAAAATTATAAGAATGTATAAAGTGAAAAATCTCCCTCCCACAGTGTCTCCATCTCCCCGTTCTCACCGTAGCCCTGTCACCTTAGAGGAAACTGCTGCGATTATCTCTTATGTGTCTTTCCAGATTGTGTTTATGAAAATGAAAATTACCATGGTAATATGCTGCTGCTACTGCTGCTAAGTCACTTCAGTCGTGTCCGACTCTGTGTGACCCCATAGACAGCAGCCCACCAGGCTCCCCCATCCCTGGGATTCTCCAGGCAAGTTGGAGAATACTGGAGTGAGTTGCCATTTCCTTCTCCAATGCATGAAAGTGAAAAGTGAAAGTGAAGTCCTGTCTGATTCCTAGCGACCCCATGGACTGCAGCCTACCAGGCTCCTCCGTCCATGAGATTTTCCAGGCAAGAGTACTGGAGTGGGTTGCCATTGCCTTCTCCACCATGGTAATATATAGTAATTACTTATCTACTTATTTACTCATGTAGCCACTTTTTTGACAATAACATAAAAATCATGATTTTACTAATAAGTGTTTATTGAGTAATTATCAGGGGCCAGACAACATGCTGGGCTTTTTGAGGACATAAAACAGGTGAGTAAGACCCACCCCTATATTCAAGGATCTTGCTGCTTTAGTGATGCACCTTGGCAGACTCATCTACAAACAACCACACTGTGCTTTAGATTAGGTTGCTGAAGTGTATTTTAAACAGCCAGTCTATCTTAAAGCTGAATGTTTAAAATCAGCAAAGTCAGAGGCAATGAGAGCACAAAGGAGTGAGGAGACTAAACATAACCTGACCACTCAGGGGAGAGGGAGAATCTGAGCTGAATTTTGAAAAGGGGGCAGAGTTGAGGGTGGGGCTGCAGGCGGTCAAAGATCGGACACTGAAAAGGAAGTAAAAAGTAGCAGCTTAGGGGGCTGGGAGAGTAGTGTATTCACGGGAAGCATACAGAATGTAGGCTCAACAACTTGGGTTCAAGTCCTGACTCTGCCACTGTGAGCTAATAGGTTCTTCATCTGTAAAGTGGGAATAAAAAGTATTATCTCCCAGCAAGATTAGGAGGATTAAATGAGGCAACATTAGTGAGAACGCTGTAAAAAATTAAGGACTATACAGTGTGAATTGCTATGGCTGCAAAGGAAAATAGGAATTTGATCTTAAATGGGCTGGGGAGGAGACAGGGCATAAGGCAGAATTTGGCTTTATTCCAAAGACCTTAAAAAGGGGAACACTGAAGAGCTTGGGATGAAGTGACTTCCAGCAGCGAGGAGAAAAAGAGCAACAGCGGCAGGACAGGCGTTCCATTAAGTGCTGCAAGGTGGGGTCAAAACCTTCTCTCTGTTACCAATGAAAGGCAACCACATATCAAATGAAGTTTTACTTAATTATAAAGATAGTTTGAGCAAACTCTGGGAGATGATGAAGCCCAGGGAAGCCTGGCATGCTGCAGTCCATGGAGTCGCAAACAGTTGGACACAACTGAGTGGCTGAATGACCTTACTTTTGAATGCTGAGTCGGTCGTATGATGTGTAACTGTGACAGTGTCCTTGAATATATTGATTTATTCATTCTTTGTGTATTTATTCATTCAATCAACATTTATCCAGCACCTACGAAGAGTCGGGACTTGTGACTCTGAAGTCAAGTTATCAAGCTAAGCTGTGAGAAGCGAGTGAAGAGGGTCTAAGTTCCACAATCTCTTAGTTCTGTCCTACTGTTTCTCTGGAACATCATGGAACGGAAAGCAAACCCAGAACCTGAAAGAAGCCATCCTCCTCCTTGAATCTCAAGGTCAACAGTGCTCAAATCTTTCTCTAATTTCTAGCTCCCTGCAGCCAGAAAGGATCAACCAAAGCAGGACTGAGGACCGCAGAAGTGTCAGGTTGAGAGGGTGAAGTGATGGTGCCATCAGCATCAGTTCAGTTCAGTCGCTCAGGCGTGTCCAACTCCTTGCAACCGCACAGACTGCAGCACGCCAGGCTTCCTTGTCCATCACCAACTCCCAGGGTTTGCTCAAACTCATTCCATCGAGTCGGTGATGCCATCCAACCATCTCATCCTCTGTCATCCCCTTCTCCTCCTGCCTTCAATCTTTCCCAGCATCAGGGTCTTTTCCAATGAGTCAGTTCTTTGCATTAGGTGGTCAAAGTATTGGAGTTTCAGCTTCAGCATCAGTACTTCCAGTGAATATTCAGGACTGATTTTAGATCGTAAGATTAGCCAAGAGAAGCCCAGGACAGAGAATTCTTTTCCCAGTAACTGGGATTTAGTGATGTATCAATACCTGGTTCTCCCCTTGAAGATTCAAGACTGGGGAAGAATGCCTCATTCCCACTTCCTTTCTCCCCAGATGCTCCGGCAGCTTTTCAGTTTCCTGCTTCTACAGGATATGGATTGAGGTGTGGTACAAAACGCAGGGCAAACCTCATCAGCCTCTTTAATGAGTCAGGGTGGCAGAGGTGGCCCCCTACAGCACCACCACTAGAAAACCCCTTGGCAACGTGGTGGCAGACTTCCCAGCCTGGAGTCACACTTTCACCCGAGAACTTTGCCAAAAATTTTGGGGCCACAGAAACATTCAGTAAAATAGTAAATGAGGCATATTGAAACACTTCCAAGGAAACCTTCTCAAGGACAAAATGTTTTTGTTGGGGAAGGGCTTATATTGATCATCTAAATCATCTCTAAAATGAAACAGCAATCAGGTTCTCCTGGTTACTGACAATTGGGTTAAAGGAGAAGCTCCCCCAGGGAAACACTTGTTTTGCACATGAATGGGGAATTGTTTTAAAGCCAAGGCTTAATGTCCAGGAATGCGCCATTAGGAAGGGAGACAGCTGATTCCTAGGTCCAAGGCTTAGGAAGTAGTTCTGTCTGTAAGGCCAAGAATGCCCCATCTTGGACCATGCTAACAAGGAGATGAAACTGGTTTGATTGTCACCTATACACACACTTCATAGGAGTCTGCGGTGGCAAGTTTTCAGGTCTCCTGTGCCTCAGACCACATGGCCGAGACATGGAATGAAAAATTCAATTAAACACAATGGCATCATTTTCTTTTGGGCCTTGAGATGTTAAAACAACAGAAAATTTAGATGTGTTCATTTTGAAGGAGTCTGAAGAAAATAAGGTTGTCCCAGGTGGAGTGTTAGAGTAAGGAGAGACAGGAAGATGGACACCGCGTGTGCCCCCAAATTCCCAGAAGAACACAACTCTGGGGCAGTTTTAGATAAGTGATGTAAATTGTGACACTGCATGAAATCAGCCATGAAGAGTTGTAAGACATCTATTTAATGGCAACTATGCAAAATTCATGTTAGTTGTTAAGATAGAAACCAAAACTCAGAAATTTTTTTATATTTTGCAGCTGAAAATGAACGTTCAACTTCATCTCTGGGGGAGATTCCTCCCATGTCTAAGTACCAGGTTCCCCAACCCCCATGCCCCCAACTCCAAACATTTAGATGAGATCTCTTCTGGCAGGCTGTCCTGTGCAAGTAACTGCACTTGGTTCAATTCATGGCTAATTCTTGACTCGACCATTTGGGCCATGTCCTTAAGTGTCCCTTTGACTTGGCCAGAGCATACCCAGGTCTGCATGGGACAAAGTTCATTGATAATTGGATAGCTCAGTCAGGAAGATCATCCAGGATATTGGATGGGGGTAAAGAAACTCTATGGGGGCATAAAAACTGGCTCAACCCTGAGAGATTGCTGTGAAATATCTCCCCTTCTGCCATTCAAATTTCTCAGAGTTGTTCTCAAAGCTGCACAGAAGAGGGACCTCCCTGGGGTCCAGTGGTAAGATTCTGTGCTTCCACGGCAGGGAAGCCTGAGTTTGATCCCTGGTTGGAGAACTAAGATCCCATATGTGTGGTCAGGGGAAAAAAAAAAAAAAGCTGCACAAGAGAGAGGTAGAGGAAAAAGCCAACGAGTAGAGACTCTTCTCACCTCCAAAAGCAACAAGTGCTGCCTCCAGGGTATTCATTTACTTCCTCTATAAAATGGGCAGATATTTTTCCCTCTCCTGTACATCACTGAACCACATGAGATAAAAGACGTGAATGCACACATGTACTTGGAAGAATTAAAAAGCACCTTATAAATGTAAGAGGCCTTGTTCCTCCACCACAGCTGGGACTTGAATCCAGCCCACCGACTGGAAATCCAGTGCTCACTCCACTCTACCACAGCCGCTGAGCATCAAGGTGAGCTCTGTCTCGGGGCCACGACAGGGCCATCCCAAGGCAGTAGGTGAGAGCCTATGAGCTGTGTTGACCTGCTGGGATGGGGGCATGTGACTCAGGAAATACAGGCAGATCTTCACGCTCTCAGATCCTGGGCTCAGGGTGTCGCTGCAGAAATAATGCTGGGTTTCCATTCTCTTTAATATTAATATGTATATAGTGTTTTCTCCATGCCCCAGATTAGGATGTGTAGCTGGAAATTAGCATTCCATTCCAACACACTGTGGCACATTCACTTTGGGGGTTGAAAGGATGGTTTTTAATAAGCTGGCTCTGGGCACCTGTCACCAGTAATGGAAGTTCTGCCTGGGAAGATAGATTGCTTCTTGTTAAAAGACCACAGGGCTGTAAATTTCCCAAGTCATAACTCAGCCAAATCAGGACTCAAGAGAATCACTTCCATCTTCTAGCACTAAGCCCTGGGCCCTGCTGATCCTGACCATTGACCTCAGTCATAGTTCTTCTTTGCCCTGACTCACTGCACTTGCATTTGGGGGGAGTTTGTTGACATCCACGTAGGCATAACTTGTAGATGTGACTGGATCAGTGGAGGGAGGCTAGAGGAAGAACCAGAGCCATGAGTTTTGATGTGCTGCTGTCAGCAAACTCAAATCTCTGCTGTCCCAAGGATCCAGGTCATCAAGACTCCAAAATAAGCTCTTTCTAGAAATTCAAGCAAAAGTAATCATATCCACTCCATTAATGTTAGATTTTCTTGCTCTTAAATCTGACCACTTGTACTTGTTTTTTAGTCACTAAGTCTTACTCTTTTACAACCCATAGTTCACCAGGACCCTCTGTCCATGGAATTTTCCGGGCAAGAATAATGGAGTGGGTCGCCATTTCCTTCTCCAGGGGATCTTCCTGACCCAGGGATCAAATCCGGGTCTCCTGCACTGGCAGCTGGATTCTTTACCACTGAGCCACCTGGGAAGCCCCACTACTTGTACTAGTTGTGGGGAATTGGGACTGGTCTATGGATGAAGTGACGAGAAATGAAAGTTGCTCAGTTGTGTCCGACTCTTTGCGACCCCGTGGACTATACAGTCCGTGGAATTCTCCAGGCCAGAATACTGGAGTGGGTAGCCTTTCCCTTCTTCACGGGATCGTCCCAATCCAGGGATGGAACCCAGGTCTCCTGCATTGCGGGCGGATTCTTTACCAGCTGAGCCACAAGGGAAGCCTGGTCCATGGATAATTTAATTTTAATTTTAATTTATTTATTTGGCTGCGCTGTGTGGCTTGCAGGATCTTAGTTCCCACACCTTCACCCTTGGCAATGAAAGCACAGAGTCCTAATTGCTGGACCACCAGGGAATTCCCAATAATTTGATTTTTAAAAATACCACATAGCTGGTAAATTTAAACATACACTTACTCTGTGATCCAGAAATTCTATAGGAAATGAATCAATTTATCCACCAAAAGATCTGTTCAAGAATATTCATAATAGCCCAAAATAGAAACAACTCAAATGTCCATCAACAGGTGAATGAAATGGAATAGCATAGAGCAATGTAAAAGAATAAACTGCTGATAAACACTACAACACAGATTAATTGCACAGACATTTTGTTGAGTGACATAAACCAGACACAAGAGAGGTCTGTACTCTGTACTGTATGCTTCTCTATGCGAAGTTCAAGAACAGGCAAAACTAATCCGTAGAACAAAAACCAGAATGGCAACTATCTCTGGAATATTATACTGGAAAGGGGCAGGAGGGAACCCACAGAAGTGCTAAAAATGTTCTAGATCTTGTTCTAAACAGTGGTTACTTGGGTAATTACTCCATGAGCAACACACTGAAGATTAATGCACTTTACTGAATTATGCTATACCTCAAAAAATCAGGGAAAGCCAAAACACCCACAGTATATTCCTCTAACATGAAAAAATATCTGTGATGTCTTTCTTCATCAGATATTAAAACCCCAACTTTATCCTAAGTGAAAAAACAATTTAAAGAATTAAAATCACTGCCCAACAGTGTGCAGTGATTGTAGCAGTCTTCTAGCTGAAGCACATCAGGAAGCAACTGTGGTGACAAATTGTTTGAAGGGGTTTTTTCTTCTCCTCCAGCATCCCAAGGATGATTGTAGCAGTCTTCTAGCTGAAGCACATCAGGAAGCAACTGTGGTGACAAATTGTTTGAAGGGGTTTTTTCTTCTCCTCCAGCATCCCAAGGATGAAGCATATGTTCTGGCCAGCACACAGCATCACACAAGATCGTGCCAATAAAAACAGACCAGATACCAGACACCACTCCACTCCCTCTCAGATCCTCCTTGGGGGAGCAGTTGTCCCTGCCGCCTCCAAGTTCAGCTTGTTATCTTTCTTTTAAAGTGAAAATGTGGGTTACAAAATGGATCCAAAATGAATCTTTCTGAAATTCAACTTTTATTTCATTATGTGTAAAGTACTCCACTTCTATCTCACGTGATCATGTTAGCCAAGTCGGCTATTTACGCATTAATTTTAACTGCCTTTATAAACATTTTCTAGCCTATTTTTATTAGTACCTTCTATTTGCAAGGAAAATTCAAAGCCACATGAGTTAAGTGTAACTGAAACGTCTTTACCTAACATGGGGTTGGGGGAAGGACCAAGTTCTTTTTTTGTTTGTTTTTTCCTCATCACTAGCTTTTCAATATTGACTTCATGTTTCTATGAAATAAAGAAAATATCCCAGCACAGGGTGAACAGCCCCAGTTTGGGTTGGTCCCCACTCCTTTCTCACTTCCTCCACCTACCTATTTTCTGCATTGTTCCTTTTCTATGTAAATAGATATAGGCTCTCAGGAGTAGGGGAAAATATTAAAATTAAAAAGTAAGTTGCACAAATCTTAAATGTTCAGCCAAACGATTTTTTCACATGAATACACACTGGTGGAACCACCATCTTAATCAAAACAATATTTCCAGCACTCTAGCAGGCCCAGTTTCATTCGCTCTCACCTGATACCTAGGAGAGGGAAATTTTAACCTAAAATTTTCGAAACACTCTATTTGAGGGAGATTCAACTCTTACCTTCCTACCAAACACACGTAGGGTCATAACAGTGTTTCTTTCTTATGAATTATTTTAAACAGTAAACATGGAAATGATCAAAAACTAGAGAAATGCTTATCTGGTGGTGCACTGGAAATAATGGTGCACTGGATACTATGCGATCATTAAAATGATATTTTTGAAAAATGATTAATGATGCTGGGAAATGTTCTAATATTAAGTAAAAAGGCAAAGTTCAAAAATGTTCACAAGGAATCTGAATTTTGAAATTACACATATTTGCAAGGAAAAAAAACAACTAAAGAAAATACAACAAAAGATTCACTTTGGTAAATTTTGGATGGTAGGATATGGGGTGGTATTATTTTATTTATACTATTTTTTAAATATTTAAAAAATTCTTGACAATGAAAATGTGTTACTTTTCTAACCAGGAAAAAAAAAAAAAGTTTTCTTTTTAAATGTAGGGACAACCTAAATGAGCAACACTAGGGAAATGCTAAATGATGACAACTCACTTCGTTTCATATTATACATTTTAAGTGGCGTTTAGAAGACTGGAATAGCTTGGGAAATTGCTTGTAATGTAGTAAACGTAGTGTGTTTTTAGACTCAAGATAGAATATATATATATATCTAAGTTGGGGAGTGGAAAGACAAAAGTAACAAATCACAGTGGTTGCAAATTATAAAACATGAGATCTGGAATGCAGAATGAGGAAAAATTCAGAGGGTTGTTTATTAAAAGTTTTTAGAGTTTGTGTGTATTTAAAGCCCTATGTTATATTTTCTGCTACCTGAATAAGGTTTTTTTATTTTCCACTTCGAGCTTTCTTTCTTTTTTTTTTTTTTTTAAGGGCTGGAATGTTCGGGGTAATTATTTCAATGTTTTTAATCTGAAGCTTTTGGGGCGCAGTGTAGATGTGGCTTCTTTTACTCTACATCAGATTCCAAATAAAATGTTGTACCAAATAAACGCTGTAAACCCTTAACTTTCATAAATGCCAGAACAGAACTAACGAAAAACTACCCAAGTGCCAAAGACTTAAGACCATTCTGAGAAGCACACGCCACGAGGCCTTCGCATTTATTTTTCCAAATAAACTGCTTCCTTTCAGATGGAGTTATTTTTCCTCTACAGAGCTGAGGGGATGGGCGGGCGGGCCTGTGAGAACCGAACAGCAGACTAAAGAACAAAAGGCTTTCTGGAGGCTTCGCACCCCCGCAACCCCACCCCCAATCCCGACTGTTAGGACCCTCCTGAAGCGGATGACAGCGGTGGCCCCACTTGCCCTGAGAGACGCCGGCCAGATCCGTGAACTTGACCAAGGCGCCCAGGCCTCTTTCCCCCAAAGATCAGACAAAGGGAGAGGGGTTGGCTGAGTTCCCTTCAAGGCCCCGTAGACCTGGGGATCGAAGGCTGGGGAGGAGAATGAGACAAAAACCCTCCTCGGTCCTAGTCCTCCGACAAAGTAGGGGCGGGGTAGGGGGAGCTGCGGTTGAACGCGGAGAGCAGTGTTCTGATAGCTCTCTCAGGCCCCTTTTCCGGTTTGCCGGTGAGGACCTGCCTCCGAGCACTTTATCTAGCCTCAGGTTCGGAGGCCGGGAGCTTGTCGCAGGCTCGCCCGGGTTTGGTGCCTTCTCTGAGGCTCGCCGAGCTGCCCGGGATCCTCGCGCGGAGGGAACCTCAGAGCTGCCCCGCCTCTCCTGCCCGCCCAGCGCGCCCAGTACCCCTTACAGTGGGTTTTTCTGAGCCAGGAAAAGACCCCGGGATCGTGTCTTTTATCCTCCCTCGCTTAGGGATCCTGGATTCTTTTGCAAAAGAGGAAACAAAAACACTAATACGGTCTCAGCAGGCCGCTCTGCGCAGCCTCCGGCGGCGCCAGGGAAGGACGCGCCAGGAGTCCTGGGTCCCTCGGAGCGCTCCCCAGGCCAAGGATGGGGGGCGCCCCATTTACCAAGCCCGCTTCCGGATCATGGGATACAGAGCCCAGCGGGGCTAGTCGGCCGCCGGCTGGAGTTGTGCTGCCCAAGGAGGGGCTCTTTTAAAATATAGAGGGGACAGCTTAGGGATGACCTACTTCAATCTTCTCTAATAATTCCTCTGCTGTAGCTATTCGTTTGCTCTTTACGCATTTGCCTTTCCAGGTCATTTTTTTTAAGTGTGGGAAATTTTACTGTCAAAAATAGAGCGTATGAATTATGCATGAATGAAAATGAAAATTAACATTACGTTGATGCTGACTAAAGTATTGGTCTAACTTGCCATAAGGCCTCAATAATCGGATTTTAAAAATGCAGATCTGGCGAAGTTTCCGCGGAACACAAAACGCCGAAACCCGTGGCTAAAGCAATGCAGGCTTGGGTGGGAGAAGGCCGGGTCTCTGGCGTTTCGGATCCTGCCACAATCCTCTTCAGCCACCTTTTCCTCCACCCCCTCCCCGTCTCGGTCCAGCTTCCGGAGGGGTGAAGGAATGTTTATGGTCTGGTTCAAGTTCAACGACAGAATTCTGCCTGGAGGGGGAAGGGCGACGAACTTAACCAGACAAAGACCGAGGTCAGGTCTCCGGCGGGGGAGACAGGCTGAACCCATTTAAGATGGGGCGCTGAGAGTCCACGCCGGGTACCCATTTCTCTCTTCAAGAGCTGGCTCGGCCTGGTGCCTGCGCTGTGCGGCCCGCAGCTCTTGGCACGCCAAGTGGTGCGCGCCTAGGTAAGAACCCGGGGCTCACACTCTGAATGGGCGCCGCACAGGCTTCGCCTAACGTCCAGGACCCAGTAAGGACGCCCTTTCTTTCTTCCCTCCCGGCCCTACCCTAACCAGAGCCGAGGTCTAGACCCCTCTCCCTCAGAGACCTGTCTCTTCTGCCCCCTCTCCCGAGTTTTGTTCACGTCTTCCCACCCAGATTTGGTATTCTAAGCATCTTCCAGGTCTTTCTCCAGCATAGGTTGTTCTGGAAAGCCTCTCCATACCCGGTGAGGGTGAATCGTTCTCAATCTCCGTTCTCCCTGAGTAGGCATTTGACCCACCTTAAAATGTCAGAGATCACAGGATACAGTCCCCTGGCTTCAGGTCACATATGAAGAAACTACAGACCCAAGATCTGCCAGCGACGGAGAGGCAGAGCGCCAGAGAGCGTCGGTAGAAAGGGAGACAGTGTATTTCCACTGTATTTCCTCCAGCCTTCCACTTCAAGGGATGGTTCTGCGTGCAGCAGGCACTCGATAAATGAGTGATGGATTGAAGTAAATTTCCGCTTGTGTTTAATCCCCTGTGGTTGCACTTATCCAAATTGGGGGGCTCGAGTGCAGCTCGGTGACTTCAGATGATGGCTCCAGATAGAAAGTTTGTGTCTAGAGAGACCTTGTGAGAAGAGGTATGTTGGGAGTGGGGGAGAGGCTTGGCTTCCTGTTCTCTTGCACTGATGACCACAGAGCTTAGCCCTTAGAACTCCTGCTTTGGGGGCTCTGCTTAGACTGTGTCGCTGATCAAGTAACTAAGGCTTAGCCTCAACGTCCTCATTTTATAAAGTGGGTTTTGTCTGTGTGGGGACACAGTCGCTCTGAGAGGGCATGGGCGGGAACCAGTCGGGGCAGGGTGGGTTGGGTGAGTTCGGAGTGTGTCTGTATATTACCTTCTTCCCTGCTCCCCCCCTCCTTCAAGACCAACTAGCTAGCAGTGTCAGTGGCTGAAGACACGGGCATGTGGCCCCCTGCTGCTTGTGTGCAAGTTTTGAGTCCCTGGGCACATATGCCAGCCATGGGCAACCCCTCTAGTTGCTCCTCAGATCCCAGAACTCAAAGAGCTCAACAGGGCACAGGTATGGCAGAAGGAAGGCAGCCGTGCGAGACTAAACTGCACTGATTTAGTTTTAGAGGGCCAGAGCCTCTCCCTTAAGGGTACATTAATAAATCATTATCATCAGGGTTTTCACCCAGTTTTCAAAGTAAATGTTTTGTAAAGTATCACAGTTTAAATAAGAACATTAACAATAATATTAATGTCGCCTGTACCAAGATTCCATCCAGTCGGAGACAAACACAAGGTCCTATGGGCGGGCCTTGCTCTCCCAAGCCAGACCCTCCCCCGCTGAGGCCGCGCTCCCGTCCCGCGTGCTGCGAAGCAGCTTTCTTGGTCCCTTGTTGCCCAGGCGGCTGCCAGCCTTTTTAGGAAACAACGAGGAGGAGTCCGGCTGAATGGCCTCTTCGAGAGCCTGACACCCACCCTTCCCTGCCCGCAGTGACCGTGGAGTCCCCCAGAGTCCGGGGACAAACCTCCCCTTCTCCGACGGCTCCCTCGGCGGGTCCCCAGGCCAAAAGAGCTTAAAGTCCTTGGCCCACGCACGAATCAGCGGGCTTACCTTTTTAGAGAGAAGAGCATTCTTGAAAGTACCAAAATGAGTGGGTCTTGCTCTGAGAAACGGGAGCATAACACTCTTGCTCTCTCTGCCAAGGCCAGGGCTGGAATTCGGTGGGCTCGAAGGCTCGGGGCTGGGCCGGCGCCGACCTCCGAGTGGCGCAGGGCTCTGCTCTCGAGCACCTTGGGCTAGAGGAGGAAGGATCGCAGCGCAGCACAAGGGGCCCCCTCCCAGCAGAGCCTGGGGCGGGGCTCAAGGAGAGGGCGCACAGCCCCCGGCTCCCCACCTCGTGGCTCGAGCGCCCGCTCTCCGCTACAGCCTCCTCGCCTCCCCAACCCGGCGTCTCGCGACAGTCTTCCGGTCGCTCTGGCTCTGCCAGCGCCGCTTGGCCTCCCCCCTCCTTCCCAAGGCCAGAAATGGGACCCCTTCCCTCACCTTCCTCCATCTTCCCATGAAGAGTTGAGGAGAGTGGGGGTAGGGGCGGCGGGAACCACTGGCCAGAAACTTCAAGTTCAACGGCCCTGTCCGCCGGCAGACGCGGCCTTTCCCTCCCCTTCGTCCCGAGGGTGATTGAACGCTGGCCTCTCCGTCATTTTGGAGGCATTTAGGGGAGGGAGACCCGTGGTGGAACTCCTTCTTCTCCGTTTGCTCCGACCACCCCCACCCGCTTTCTACACAAAAGTAACTGGTAGTCGAGAAAGGAAGAAAGGCTGGCATCAGGTCGGCATTGGATGTTTTCAAATCTCTCCCCGGGCCCAGGCCAGCGCCTGGGGGGAGGGCCGGGCCGGCCCCGCCGGGTGAGGGGCCGAGGGCGCCCCCTCTGCTTTCTTCCCCCTTTCCCCGAGAGGGAGTATTCAGGTGTGTGAGAATGTACTATAAATTTCTTTCAAAAACAACGGAACCACTCCCTAGCCCCCTCCGCAACAGTTGCCAGTTTATTGCCAGTTTACGGTAACAGGTTCGTGTAAACCACGTTTGAAGCTCTGGTGTAGACCGGAAGGGGGCACGGGCACAGAGGGTTCCCCCGGAAGGAAACCTAATTCAAGTGCAGCACTTAGGACCTTGAGTAAAACTTTCATAAAGGGGAGCAATGGTGGGCTGGAGGAACGGAGGGCCGTCAGCTCTGCGTTGGAGGAGGGGGCCGCGCCGTTCGGAGAACTGGGGGGGGTCTTGATTTCGGCCTCTCTTCTGCCGCAGGGCAGCTACTGGTCCTCGAACCACTCAGAGCAGGGGTGGCTAGCTGGGGACGGAGGGGGAACGGGGCGGGGGGCTGGGACAGGGGTCACGACGGTGCCAACAGTCGTCGGCTGCGGCCTCGCGAGTTCTAGGGTGGCGGCGAGCGTTTGCCCGCTGGCTAGTAAGGGACCCTGGAGCTGGGGCACCGGGTTCGCTGAGATTGGAAAAGAGCTTCCCGAGGTCCTGTCAACGCTCTTTTCCATTACCGCCTAATCCGTCCTCTCGAGGCCTAATAAAGTCCGCCTGATTTGGAATTGGAAGTGATTTCGGTCCTGGAGCAGCGTAGACGCCACCCTCCAACCCTGTTTCGACATTTGCTGGGACTGAGCTGGCGAAGTTCCGCTCAGAGAAAGGGAGAGGGCGCAGAGGGCGGCCCGGAGTAAAAGTGCTCCTCGTCGGTGCAAAGACACTCGGTGTGTTTCCCGGTGTGTGTCTGTGCGCCTCTGCGTTTATTTGTCATGAAAATGTCTGAATTTACCTATTTGAGAACGTTGTATTCACACATTTCAATCTAAATTTTAGCGAAACACTCTTTCTTGTCTTAATAGGTTAAAGTAGCCCTATTTAAAAAGCAAATAGCTGCAAGCAAGTAAATGTAGCTACATGGATTTTGTTTTAGTTTAGACACAAACTAGTGAAAGATTTTTAAATGGTCTCGGTGGAAGGGGATATAATTCGCCTCGGTAGTAACACGGGTGTTTGGAAAGAGCTTCCATAAAAGGGTTTAACACAAAGCGAAATTGAATATATATATATATATTTTTTTGCACAGATTCCATACAAGTAAATGACTCGGGGCGGGGGGAAGCGGGGGAGAGGGGTTCGCGGCGAATTGTTCTGGCGAGGAAGATAAATAGAATACTCCAGTGGAATGAAGACCTGGACCGAGGGCTGATGGCGCCGCAGCCTTGCTCCGGGTGCCTTGGCCACCCTGTTTTTTCTCTATTAGAGATCTCTT
This sequence comes from Capra hircus, assembly GCF_001704415.2. NCBI lineage: Eukaryota > Metazoa > Chordata > Mammalia > Artiodactyla > Bovidae > Capra > Capra hircus. Next base: position 37,431,091 of record NC_030826.1, on the reverse strand, counting down.
TTGCTGCCCTCCTAGCCTTCCTCCTGGGTCTCTCCGCCTCTGGGTTGATACATTTGCCAGTACCCTGGCCCAATTTCAGGCGACTCCGGGTCCGGGCGCTCTCACACGCGGCTACGAATGCCCCAACCCCGCAGGCCCGAGTCCCCAGGCTTTCGGAAGCCAGAGGCTCACTCAGTTGAGCGGTTGTTTAAAAGCCGAGCCTACCGACAAGTTTTTCTGAAATGGCGAGATTCTGCCGGAAGGGGGCGCCCTTGTCTTTTTAATAGGCCAAACTCACGTTGGTAGAGAAATAAATCTAAAATCCCACGTCTTTTGTTTGTTCTAAAACTGTTGCGAGAGCATAAAAGAGAAGCCCCGAAACTTTAAGTCCTTGATAACGGAATGGAGGCATTAGAGCCCCGGGAGTTCAGAGTCTCGAGGCCCCTGACTGCAGGCCTCCCGAAGTCGCCTCGGGAAGTCCGAGTGGTAACCTAAAGCCTTTCCCTTCCCTCTGTAGGGAGCAAGCACCACGCGGTCTCCCCCATTTGTCCCACACGCCACCTACCCATAGGCCTATCTGTCCTGAAGTCTCTCAATTTCTGAAGCGGCAAGGGAGGGGGGCTGCACCCACTAACCTTCGGAGTCTGCGGTATTAAAAATTACTAAAGATTGGGACTTCGCTTGAAGGAGAACGTGGAAAGCAGAAAGTTACTTTCTCTGGGCGAGGCGCGATACCAGGGAGCTTAAACTGGACCACGGGGCTTGGAAAGACTGTAAATCACGAAATTGACACCTTCCCCTTCCCCAAGCACACCCACTATCTAAGAAGACCCAGGGAGGGAGGGTCATGCCAGTCGGGGCCTTTTTTAACCCTCCCCCGCCCTCGCCCCAGCTTTAGAATCCTCTTTGGTTAAAAAAAAAAAAAGGATTTGGAAGACTTAGAAGAGTCTTCCTTCGGATAAGAGCGAGGACTGGGATGCCGCCCGACTCGAATTGCTCGGCGGCGGCGGCCAACTCAGGGTTTCCTGGAAAAGGAGGAGTCCGCTCTGAGATGGAGCTGCCGTCGAGACGTGGCCGGCATGCGTGACCTTTCCAGATGCTCGCCTCCCGACTGCCCGCTGCGGGGAGGCTCGGAACGTGGGTCTGGCGGCCCGTCCTCTCCACTTCATTTCTGTGCACTCGATCGCCAGAAGGCTGCCAGAACCCGCCAGCCCGGGCTGCGGGAAGATCCAGCTCAGCCTCGCTGATGTTCCGCGGACAAGGTCGCGTCTGATCCTGGTCGAGGTACACGACTTCAGGTTCCCCGGCTCTGCGAACAGCCGGTCTGCCCCAGGTTTCTGGAACTCCGCGCTATTGGCATATTGTCTATGCGGCAGTGGAAAACCGGGTTGGCGCCAAACTGTCCTCCACTCGCCCAGTGTATGTGGACTGAACCGGCACAAAGTGAAAGGAAACAAGTCTGCCCACTACTGTCCCGGCGGCCTGCGGTTCCCCATTCTGACACTGGCGTTTGGGGGCTTCTGCCACCGCTGGTTCTTTCACTCGGTAAAGAACCTGCCCGAGACTCCAAGGCCTGAGACTCCGAAGCGCCTTGGTGTCACCGGCAGGCAAGCAGAGGAGAAACGGGTAGTGAACGACCCATATTCATTTTTTCTCCTTTTAGGCTATACAAGTGTGTTTGGGATGTGCCTGCCACGGATAGGCTACTATTCCCCTCATTCTGCAATCTTTGTGCCTAAGAGGGGCTACAAGGCCACAAATGTCTATTTCATGCAGCTCCCAAATGCCCAATGAATCACAACCTACTTCCTTTGGTCAGAACCACCAGAATCATTGAGGGAAGGCTTGGAAAGTTTTGGAGAGGAAGTGGTGAATTAGCCAGGCATTTTCTCAAACCCCATTTCTCTGGAAGAAAGAACAGACCCTGGAAGGTAGTCCACTGGCTTCATTTTCACCCAGGGCTGAAACTGAGGAGTTAGGCCTGTGGACTTCTGAGACCAGTGGGTACCATCTAGGGGATGGCAGGGAGGGAGGGAGAGGCACCCTCCAGCTTTGGTCATCCTGCCTAGTTGTCATCTTAGAAAAAATGCTAAAGGGGCAACAGGAAACGTTAGAGAGGTAAATCTGCCATTTCTTGTCTCCTCTGCCTTCACTGCGATGGGGACAGGCTTTGGAAATGGAAGAGGATCCAGAGGAAGCTGTCCTGTCACGGGTCTCCTTCCAAGTTTATTCATGATCAGCTCAATCCATGAAAACAGTTTCTAAAAGTGCTCTACAGAGCTCTAGATAGAAAATATGATACTAATTATCATGGCAACTAGTACTGGTTATGCTGATTATTGCAACTGCCAGAATGAATGATTATGACTGGGACAAGGTCATTTGGGTAGTGTTACCTGGTGGACTGGGCTGTAACTCTGGGCCTTGCTGGCTCTCTGGGATCCACGGGGTATCCAGACTGTCCCTGAAGAACAACCCAGGAACATTGGCCTGGGAAAAGTGTCACTTCTGGGAGCCTCTCAAGCAGAGTCCGGGGCCCCAGCTTGGCTGAGGCAGGCTCCTGGTCTCACCAGGATACCCCAACTTCCCCTTTCCCCCTCCCAGCCAGAGCCAGGGAGCTCCCTCACGGAGTAGCGCTGGTTTTGACCTTGGCGAGGACCTTCTTCTCCTTGACCCGGCGATTCTGAAACCAGATGGTGATCTGGCGCTCTGAGAGGCTGGTGGCAGCCGAGATCTTGCGCCTCTTGTCCTTGGTGATGAACTTGTTAGCCGAATACTCACGCTCCAGTTCCCGCAACTGTCCCTTGCTGTAGGGAATGCGCTTCTTGCGGCCTCGACGGAAGGCACAGCCGTCAGGCGGATGCTGTGCGCTTGAGTCTATGCAGGAGAGGGAGGGAAAGAGAGACATGCTCAAACCACGGCCTGGCGCAAGCCCAGCATCTGACCCAGGCCCCACAACCTAGGTCATCCTACAGGAGTACTCAGGTTACCATACAGGCACTGCCATTTCCCCAAAGCACAAGAGGACACCTCCACTTCTGGCTGGTTGGTTTACTGATCTACCCAGCCTTGGAAAGAGGAGATTTCTGCAGGCCACCCTCACTCATCACTGCCTTCATGCCTGCAGTCTGCAAACACACCCAGCCCACTGTCTAATGTCCACCCTCATATGCATTTTCCAGCTCTTGGCCACTCTTACAGATACTACAAGCAAATTCTGTACAGGAGGGAACACATTTCTGCCCCTACTCCCAACACACACACACATACACACACACACACACACACACACTCCAATGCACAAACTTAAATTATGGCTGCAGGAAATCTACACTTCCCTTTGGAAACTGAAAAATTCATCTGAGAGAAAGTAAGGGGTTGTATTCTTTACAGAACAACCAATTTCTCTGTCCCCACCCAGCTGCACCCCCACACTCAATGAATTGAGAAGAATTAAACTGGGGTCCTGCTGGGCAGGAACACCCTAAGTCCCAAACAACAGCAAAGAGAGTCAAGCACTCCGACATATTGAAAGGCTGGTCCCAAGGCCTCCCAGGGAAATCAGAGACCTGGTGGGCCTCAGGCTTCAAATAGCACCCAGCTCAGGCCCCTCATACTGACCCTCTGGGGCCTTCACCCAGGCTCTCTAACTGCCTGGACCCTCCTTCAGAGCCCTAATAGCCAACCAAGGAGAACCAAGCTCCCCCTCACCAGCCCCAAGACTCATCCAGGCAGGGTCTACAACGATACACTCAGCACCAAGGGCATCCAGAGCAGCTTACCTGCAAATGCTGCCTTCCAGAAAGAACCTGGGGGGTTCTGTTCTCCCTGGCAACACATCTGGCTGTTCCAGCCACCGGTGAGGGCCCAGGGCTGGTAACTGTCCACAGGCAGCAGGGAGTCATGACGAGGCTCCCCAGGGGCGCCCAAGGTCTGTACCACCGACACATCCAGGTAACTGGCCATAGGCTGGTAGGGTCCCGGGTATCCCGGGTAGAAGGCAAACTCGGTGGGGCGGCTGGGGTACTCCTCCCCGGACGCGGGAGTCTCCGCAGGGTAGGCGGCCAGGGTGGCCGCCTGGGCACAGGGCTTCAGCGAGCTTCGAGACACTCGGCAGGAGTAGTACCCGCCTCCAAAGTAGCCGTAAGGCACTGGAGCTGGGGACGCCCCCTGGGGCATCCCTGGACATGGGTGGCACTGCTTTGGCGGTTCCGCAGAGCCTGGCAGATCCAGGGGGCCGTAGTTGACAGCAGGCAACAGCGTAGGCGCCGACGCTGGATGGCTGGTCAGTGGGGAGTGGGTGACCAGGTTCCGACTCCCTCCAGCTCCCAGTAAGCCTTCAATCTCCTTGGCGCCGTCCAAAGTGGTATAATTGCCGGGCTCCATGGGGCCGAGGATCGGCTCATGAGGCGCTGGGGGTGGGGGATACAGGGGGCACCCAGCTCTCTCTCCCCACCCAGGCCCGGGGAATCCAAAGCGTTTTAAATCGCTGGCAGCTCGCTGGGCGCCTGCATTCGCTCAGCCCGGCCGTCGTGACGCAGGAGCCGCAGGTGCCCGGGCTCGCGGGCCGATTGGCTGCGGCCTGGCGGAGAGAAGCTCATAAAATCTTCACTGCAGAAATTGCGAAAATACTTTACCCCCGCTTTCTCTCTCCGCACCCCCCCTCCGCACCCTCCCTCGCTGCCTTGCTCACTCCCTCCTCCTTCCTTCCTTCTCTCCCCGCCTTCCTCCTTTTCCCTCTCCTCCCTCCTCTCTTTCTCTCTCGGCTTTTTCTTTTTCTTAATTGCATTTGAAAACGAGAGAAAAGAGACAGGGTGTCTTCCCGCCGCTTTCCAGTTGGGAACAACCCAGCTACGTCGGGGGTGGGAAGACGGGAGAGGGGAAACGGGAGAGGAGAGACGGAGCCAGCCCCACCTCGGTCGCCTCCTCTCCCTCCCTGGCTCTCTGTCTCCTGTGCTTTGGCAGGTTTAACGAGAGAATAAAAAGCTCTCCCTATAAAGTGTCCATCTCGTGGAGGGAAGGGGAGTTGAGGGTGGGGCCTGGAGGCCGCTCTGAGCCTGAAAGGAAAAACCCGGGAATGCGCCTGAGCCAGAAGGGGCTAGAAAATGGGAGTTAAGGGATATTTCTGGAAGCTCCTTGCTTTGGTGTCCCAGTACTAGCATCCCAATTCATTCCAGGTGCCCCTCCCATTCTGGATGCGCAGTAATAAGCTACTCCTGGACCTCGGGAAGTGCCTAGGACGCCTCTTCCCCAGAGACCCTGGCTACCGCCCATAGCCTATAAAGCTCCGGATTCGAAGAGGGGTGGAAAGGAGAGGGAGCGAGACACGGATTCCGAAGAAGGAGACGTGAGAACTGGAGACGTTAAAGGTTCAGACCTGAGGCGGAAATGGAGCTTCTGGTCCTGGCCTGTAAAGGGGGGTCTGGATATCCGTTTTAGGATGGGGAAAGAAATATGGAAAGATGTCACATACGACCTGTATATTCAGAGAGAGGCAGAGAAAGAGCCAGGAAAATGAGATCCAGAGACACACAGAAAGGGAGAGAAGTTGAAGGACGGGTTTGAGTGAGAATGTTATAAAATCCTGAAGTACCAGTCAGAAAAGATAAACACTTTCCCCCCTTTTCTGGGATCTAAGATTATTTCCAGAAAACCAGGCCTGGCTAACTGGCAAAGAACTAGTTTCGAGGGAATCTGGACCCCAAGAATACAGAAGCCTGGCATTTATGAAGTACCCAGTCTCTCTGTCCTTTCCTACATTCCATGGGGCCCAGGAAATTCACCTTGATCTTGGCACACTACCACCCAAACCTAGGACCAGAAAACCCGGGACCTCTATCTGCTTCCTCCAGGCTTTCCTTTCCTAGGAAGGAAAAGGGCATGGGAGAGGGAATCTCAACCATTGGAGGATTTATCTGAGGCCCATCTGTTGGGAACTATTGTGCAGTGCAAGGCAGAAGCCCCAAACCATATTTTTTTTTTTTCACAGATCTGTCTTCAGAGATTTTCTGTTTCCATCACTATCCCTCCCAAATCAAATCTTCTGGGTTCACTTTTGCTAAAACTCACAGGTTTTTTTTTTTTTTTTTTTGAGAAGACAGGAACTTTTGCATTCTACACTAAGCTCATGGCAGTTTTATAGAACAGACTACCCTGCACTCTAGGTGGGCTTGGCCATACCCCCTCAACAACCTGAGTCTGAACTTGAGCTATCTTTCAGGAAAGGGCCCATGCAACCGGATTTGCTCCAAGTTGCAGGGCTGTAGGGAAGAGTATAGCTCACTTTCAGTGACCATTGCTGATAATTGAAGACACCGAACATGAAATCCTCACTGGATTTTGTTGCATTTGAAAACAACAGGAGAGAAAAGGGAGGCGATGTCTCTTTGATGCTTTCCAGTTTCTTGCTATAGCCTCTTGGTTATCTGATTATGAAAGGCAGAAATACCAGGATTTTTACCTAACGACTAAGAATTTTTTACTGCTTTTTGCTTGGTAGATGACAACACAGGCATGAACAGATCCCTAAATTGTATAAATAGGTAAATCAATTCCATTCCTAGGAATATACCCAACAGAAATGAATGTTTATATCCATCAATAGACAAGTACTAAAATATCTAAAGCAGCTTTATTTATTATAGCTCAAAAATAGAAACAACTCAGATGTTCATCAATAGTGCTACACAGCGATTTTAAAAAACACTGCTACACACAACATAGATAAATTGCACAGATAGGTGGGTAAAAGAAGCTACACAAAAAAGCAAATTTTTTATGATTTTATTTCTATGCAGTTCAATCAAGAATAGCCAAAATCAAATCTATGGTGATAGAGGTCAGAATAGATTGCCCTGGGAAGGGGAGCTTCTGATTAGGAGGTGACATAAGGCTGGAAATGTTCTGGATCTCAGATCTCTATCTACGTGCTAGTTACATGGGTATGTTCCCTGTAAAAATTCAAGATGTACATGGCGTATTTCTTGACATTACATCAGCTTATCTCTATTTTTTAGAAGGAACATAATTAAGTACAAAAATTTCAAGATTCATAGCAATGTTGCCTGCCATTGTGCTTTTTGGATATTAATGTTCTTATCTATGTCTTACGGAAACAAACAGCTGAATGCATGTAATTCTGCATCACTGTAGAATGCAGAGAAGACCAACTCAAACCTTGCCCTGGAGAAGCTCACCAACTGTGCTGGAGACCTCTATGTAAGCAGATACAATTCAATACAAATAAATACTGTGGCGGGGGAGGGGGGGTTCTGTTTTGCTCTACAATTTATTTAGCATCTAGTAGATTCTAGGGAACAGTTCCAAATATCATATTAACATATGTGCATGTGCTCCCATTTTCTGTATATGTTTATGTATTTGCAAACATGTATGACCTGTCATAGACCTCAGCTGGAGTCAAGTAAGGCAGAGTAAGTCTCCTTATCTGTAAAATTATGTATTCTCAAAGGCACAGTAATTTCTACCCCTCAGGAATGCTGTGAAGATTTTTTGCACATGAAAGCATTTCATAAACTGAATAAATGGGTTCTATTTGTGTTTCTGTATGTGTCTCTGTTTCCAATGAATTACAAGCCACCTGTTTTTATTTGAAAAGAAAAACAGTTTCCCTAACGAGCATTGGCCCCTTCTTACTTCCCTCTTTCAGCCTTGAGTAAACCTGCAGTTCCCACGTACAGAACCTGAGGCTCAGCACCTCAGTATCCTCCCTGAGCGCTAGAGTTGAGGGCGGAATTTAGTACAGCCAAGGCACCCTGACCTCCCCACCCGCCTGGGCTGAGCTAGCCCTTCCCCCAGCCCCACAGATTCCTTTTTGTCCTGCTGCGAGCCTCCGGACAGACCCTTAGGACCCCTGAGCCTCCCCGACCCCCAACCCCGTTTACTGACCCAGCCAAACTCGCAGAAATGCCTCAATTGCTCCTTTACATACCGGCCAGACACCTCCTGGAAGGTCAAGGCCAAGTTGAAAGTTAAGAGTTTGTTTACCTCCGGGAGCCCATTCAGAGCGGCCCCACAGACCGCCTATGACCTTTACAGCCAGGCCTTTGAGCTCGGCCGCGGGGGTTCCGGCCACTGGGACTTGGCACCTCCTTGACAGCGCCCGCGGAGCAGGGGCTTCGGGCAGCCGACTAGGGGGAGGGGGCGAGAGAAGCCCACCCGCCCCGCTTGGGGGCATTTGTTAAATTATGGTTTATTTTTTGTAAAACTACGTGAGCTCTCGGTGTCTTCGTTCTCCCACCTGGAGGAATGTACCCGGTCCCGAGGCTTTCAGGTCGGTCGTGATGAAAAATGAGAATTTGCAGCGTCTCTAGAAAGGTCGGGGCTCCGCTGGCCGGCTAGACTACGCGGGCCTGGCGGAACTGCTTGAGGAGGTTGATTTCACGGAAATGGGCTAACAGGGTGCATGCCTTTCCTCGGGCTTTTCTTCCATCCTTCCTTTCTGTCTCTACGTTCTTTCATCTGTCTTTAGCCTTTCAGTATCTTTCTTTCCTTTTTATATTTGTGCTCTTCTTTCTGCCTTTCCTTCAATTTTGGTTATATTGCTTTGGGGACATTCTTTTTCCTTTCTTTCCGTCTTTACTGCTTACGTTTTCCCCACCCCACCGCCGATTACCTTTGATTTTCCCTTGGTTCCTTTCTTGCTCTCCGACGTGCACACACCGCTTTCCTTTTGTTTGCTTCTTCATCCTCTCACTTTTCTTACTTTCATAGTCTCCTCTTTCCTCCCCTCCTCCTTTTCTGTCTTTCCCTCTCATCTATTTTGTTTTTTATATTTCTTTCCCTCTCATTTCCCTTTTCCCTTTTCTCTACCCCTTTCCCGGCCCTCTCAATTTTCCATTGTTCTCCGAGGTCGGCGTAGAGCCTGCCGGGGGCTCCCCACTGCCAGAGTCTGACCTTGGCGGGCACCTTGCAGAGCGGTCCTGGAGCCCAATCGCCAGCCAGCCTGAACAACAGGACCTGTTTGGGGATAACAGGCTACCTTCTCTGTGAAATCATGCAGGCTCCGGCCAGGCCTCACAGGAAAATGCTTTGGACAAAATGACGGCAGAGTCTGGGAGCTACAAGAACAGAGAGTGGAGGCCTGGCTGGTCAGGAGAGGCCACTCTCACCTCCATGTCCCTCTCACCCTGTCAGCCCTGCAACATCCTTGGGTTAGGACCCTCTCAGGACAAACGCAAGTGCTTCAGAGGCCGAGGCCGAGGATCCAGAAATTAGAGCCTGTTAGGCCTTCACCACCCAGCAAGTGGAACTGAGGAGCGATCAAAGACTGTCTGCTAAGGGGAGAAGCTAGTGCCAGCCACGTCGCTGCCGCTGTCCTGATGGCGCCCAGAAGCCCAGAAACCAGAAAAGCGTTGAGCCAGGAACCGTGAGTGGGGTCAAGAGCCAAGGGAGGGAGGCGGAGAGTGAGAAGGGATGGGAGTAAAGCTGCAGAGGAAGTACGCTTTGCGTTCGGAAAGAAAAAAGAATGTTCCCAAAGCAATATAACCAAAATTTGAGAGAAAGGCAGAAAGAAGAGCACAAATGTAAAAAGGAAAGAAAGATCCTGAAAGACTAAAGACTAAAGGTCACCTGCCCGCAACCCCAACCCAGAGAAGCCCAGTGGCATCTGGCCCCAACCATTGGGAATGGGGAGCAAGGGTCTAATCTAGCTCTGCGTGGTGGGCAATGTCATCTCCCCTCTCTGCGCCTCCATTTTCCTATCTGCCCTGTGTAAGGAGGGAAGGGCTGGATCAGCTTCCCTGTAAGTCTGAGTCATTGTTCACTTTGGACACAAGGGTGGTGCGCAGGCAGGAGCAGGGAAGGGATGATTACTGGAGGTTGAGGGCATTAGTGAGGAGGAAAGTCATGGAGGGAGTCAACAAGAGGCTTCTAGGCTCACCACTGATTATTCTGCATGGGTCTAGGTCAGGGCACAGTTATTAGGTCCTTGAGGGAGCCCCAGCCCTGTGACCTGGCCTCTGTGAGGCAACCGACATGTACTGACTCAGTTGGGACACTCAGCCCCAGGGTGTAAGCTCCTCAGTAGCCCATTAAATGGGACAAAACTGGTGCTGGAGATCACCTCCTCCACTCCTCACCCTGTAGTTCCCCGGAGCCCTCCAGCCTCCCCACCCTCTACACACACTCTCAAGGGTGGGTTCCTCAAATGGGAGCCCACAGCCAATGCCTTTGGGGTTTGTAGATGCTTCTAGGGCCCTCAGAGACTCAGCTTCCTCTGTTTCAGCCCTTGGGATCCTGGATGGGCTCAGGAATGGGAAATATATCAAGAAACCTACCTGCAAATTCAAGAAAGCAATCTGAGTCTCTTACAACTCCCCTATCCCCATCTCCACCTTGTTTTTTCCCCCTCAAGGAATGCTGGATGTAAGTGATAATTATTAGGATAAATTCTGACTACTCATGTATAGACTCTGCTAGAGACAAACACCAAGTTTTCACTCGTGAAATCAAGAGGAATGTCAACATGGAGACCCTGGCCCCTCCAGTCCCAAACCCACCTATTCGGCCTGCAGTGGAGCTGTAGGTTTGAGGTTTAGGGGAAAGTACCGTTTGATAGATTCGATTTCTTGCTCTGATTCCCCCATCCCCCTGGCTGAGAGATCTGAGACCCTTCCAGCGGCCCAGAACCAGACATCTTGTCATCCTCCTCCATCTACCACCACAGCAAGAGCTTTTCCCTTTTCCTCTGAATTATCTGTTCCAAGAAACAAACTTGGGAGAGGAGAAAGGCAAGCACTTCACACACACACTCACACACACGGACCAAAGAAAATGGCCGTTTCTCTAACAGCCCTCCTGTCCATGTTGTTCATGGGTTCCTGTCTTTGAAGAAGCACAACCAAGATGGGAGGGGAAAATGCCACAAAAGATTACCTTCTTATAATTCATTTAAGCTTGAAAATAACCCTCCTGCATCCCAGAGTGTCTGGCTACACACACACACACACACACACACACACACACACACACACACACACCCCACATCTGCTTTTCTGAATCCCAGTCTGAGATGAATATGGGGTAGTTCCTGGTTACCACCTAAGGACTCTCATCTCAGCCAGGCCCCCAAGGTTCTGATCTGGCCATTTACCTCAGACCCTGATACCTTATGAGGCTGGAGGAATCTGTCCAATTGTCTACAGTGTGACCCTAGATGTTCAGAGCTGGTATTTGGCCACACATGAGGAACTCCATCAAAGTGAGGTTAGGGATTGGAGCAGAGCTCTGGGTTCATAATCTGCTCATCTCTTGATCTACTTGGGCTTAAATTAGGACTTCTTCCCCTCTAGCCTCAGCCAGAGATTTTCTAAGAGTTCTGAGAGGCTATATGAAATGCCTTTCACTTTAAATGAGAAAATCACCCACTAGGAAAAAGTGATTTTTATTATTTGGTCTCCATTGAGTCCACAGATTTATCCATGATTTGAAAGAACTGTGGCTGTTATTGTCCCCAGATGCCAAAAATCTTTTCCTTAGAGACATGAAGATCTTTACTTTCCCTTCACACTGCTTATGTGGCCAGGGTAGGGCTTGGGAGGAGATTCCAATCTTAGAAGCTCTAAGATCGGAGCTAAGGATCTAGAAGGTTAGAATAGGAAGCCTCAAATTCCCTACTTACCCAAACTAGTGAGCTGGCATTTGGAATTGGGAGGATCCTTAGAAATCATTCAGTTCCAGTCAGCTATGTGTTTGAGTGGCTGAATGGCAGATGCTGAGGAAAAGAAGCTATCTTGCCCAAGTCAAAATGACTTGACCTCAGGAAATCCACAGCCAATTCTGGGACTCCAGGCAGTTCTGTGCTGCCATAGTGGGAGCAGGAGAGGGATGCCTGCCTTCAGTAGTCAGCTATGGTGTCTGGATGTAACACTGGAACTTCCATCTCCATGCCTCTCCCAGGGAGTCCCAAAGTCAGACAGGGACTTTTGAGTGACTATGTAGAAGCTTCACAAGTTCAGAGTGGTTTTCAAGCCTCAGCTCCTTATCTACCAGGTCCTATGGGGTCAAAGCTTGATCACAAGGGCACCCCCTCCCAGGCTGAAGCACTGCTTGTCTGGCTGTTCCAGCTACTCTAGACAAGACCAGGATTCCAGCTACTTATTCCTGAGATCAGCCTGGAAACTTTCATATGAATGGAACTTAGCCCCAGAGGCCCAGATGGGGGCCTGAGGAAGAGTCATGGGAAGCAGACCGAATATTTCCATCTCCTCCAGTCCCTCAATATCCTCCAGGATCTACTGCAGGCCCAACCCAGCTCTGTAGTTGGGTGTGTGTGTGGTGTGTATTTAGGGGTGATGCAGACAGATTGGGGGCGCTTTCTTTGGATTGGAATCCCTCACATTAGCCTACCTTTGAGTTCATTTACCCCCTGCTTGCCCCATCGACATGGTTTTTCTAGCCTCAGGAATCGTCTGACCCAGAGATGCAGGCCAAGCCTTGAACCAGGGGAGGTGCAAATGAACCGTGGACCTTGTCCTGAGGGGCCCTTCCTGGCCTGAGATCAGTGCATGTTAAGCGGGCTAGGAGGCTCCCAAGGAACCCAATAAAGACGAGGGGGGCCTAAGGACTTCCCCACTTTTGTCCAAGAGCCTTAATTCCCTTCCTTGCCCTCGTGTAAACACCTGGTAGGGCCGATTTTTCAGTAATGCAACGGAAGACATCGCACCCAGCGAGGTTTGTGCGCCCGCTGGTGAGTGGCAAAGCGGCCCGCCGGCGGGTGAGGTCTCTAACCTCAAAGGCACAGCTGGAGAGCATGGGAGCCCTATCTTTCTCCCACCCACCGGAGACCTCCTCTACATCGCTAGGTGCACCTTGCCCTCCAGGGATCCCGCATCCTCAGGCGGAGGTTGACCTCAGGGCGGAAATTCCCGCTGGACCAAAACCCGCTTAGAGCATCGGAGGAGGAGCGCTGGCGTCTGCCCTCTCGGATTTGCTTCGCAGCCTCCCGGACACCGCTTTGGCCAGCTTCTCACGCCCCTACGTCCCTGCGCGCTGCTCCTCCAGCTTCCTGGGGCGGCCCTTGAGAAATGTCGGCGTCGTCGTAACCCGTGTGTGGGTGTGCCAGGGACTGTAAGAGCCCCACATGTGCCTTTCATTTAATCCTCACAGCAAGTAAAGGGCAGTTGTTACTTCCGTTCTGTAGATAAGAAAACTGAGGTTTAGGAGATTAATTTGCTCAACTGCTAGAGACTGATGAATGATGAGGTCTGAACTCCAACACTGGTCTTTCTGGCACCAAATCCAGGCTCTGACCATTTCACTTTCTCTTCCTATTCAAACACCAAGTCGTTTCCAACTTTTAAAATGGAAATTAATCCCATTAAACAGTACTACCTGATACAAATAGACTTGAGATATTTGGGAAGTTACTAAAGGGAAAAGGAGGAAACAAAGGGATTTGGGAAAAATAAAATATTGACTCCAAAATAAAAGGAATCCTTTAACACATAGCATTAAAAAAATCGAGGCATATTTGATGTAAAACCAAAAAGGTATGGACTGAACTCAGCTCACTTATCTGTACCCCTGCCACCCTGTTTCATCTCGGAGCTTTGTCCATTAGAGCAAGGAGGGAGCTATGCCCGGAAATGTTCACCTGTAGCTGAATTCTCTGAGACTCAGACTCCTCACTGTCTCATGGCCCCATCTCACTGCAGAGAAAGAAAACAATGGGGTCAGTCTGGTGCTAAAATACTTTCCAATCCTGCTCTCCCCCTGGGGAAAAATGGGAGTTTGATGAGCCTAAACATTCTGAACTAGATTCCATGAGGGTCTCAAAGCCACACTCCTTGATAGTGTGTGTGTGGATTTGGGGGATGTGGTCCACAGCCTTATTGATTTGTTTTCTAGTAGCAAATTTCACATACGCAGAAAACAGTAAAAATGAAATTTCACACATATAGAAGAGTATGCTACTGCTGCTGCTGCTAAGTCGCTTTCCGACTCTGTGCGACCCCATGGACTGCAGCCTACCAGGCTCCTCCTATGGGATTTTCCAGGCGAGAGTACTGGAGTGGGTTGCCATTGCCTTCTACAGAGAAGAGTATAATAACTCCTTAAACTCATCACTCAGTGTCAACCCTTACCAACTCAAACCCAATCATATTTCAGGTTTATTTCTCTGGAGTATTTTAAAGCAAGTCACAGGCAGCATTTCATCCAAATATGCTTTGTTTGAATCCTTAACAGATAAGGACTTTTTTTCTTTTCTTTTTTTTTTTTAACAGTTCCTTCATGTGATTGTCACATGTAACAAAATTAACAATAATCTGTTAATACTATCCGTGTTTCAGTTTCCTCAGTTGTCTCAAAATTTTCTTTTTACAATTAGTTTGCTCAAATCATAATAGAAATAAAGTCACACATTACATTTAGTTGATATGTCTCAAGTTTCTTATAGCAGTTTCCTTGTCTCCTTTTTTTCATACTGTTTATTTAAAACCCTGGGTCAACCCAATTCCCAGAGATATTTTGTTGTTTAGTCACTAAGTCCTGTCAGACTCTGCGACCCCACGGATTATAGCCCACCAGTCACCTCTGCGCATGGAATTTCCCAGGCAAAAATACTGGAGTAAGGTGCCATTTCCTTCTCCAGGGGATCTTGTGCACTGGCAGGAGGATTCTTTACTTTTGAGCCACCAGGGAAGCCCCATATTGGTCATCTTCAAGAAAGATTACTGTTCTATGTTAGGCCAAAAGACTTATTTTTACAGGTTTCTGCTCCACTGTCCAGGGCAGCTGGCCATGGACAGGAAAACTGCACAATTTCCTATATCTTCTCCCAAAGAGAGTGGAGCTGGGACCCTCTGATGACTCTTTGAATTATCCGGGTTTCGAAGAGTGTCAAAGACTGATTACTCAGCTTCAGATCTAGAGGCAAGATTACTGCCACTGGGGCATGACTGTCCAGTCCCTTCCCTGGAGGTGCCCCCAGAGGCCACCACGCCTCCCAAGAGAACTAAAGTGTACCGTCTATTTCCAAGGTACAGTGGCCAGACTAGCTTTGCCATCTCTTATTCCTTCCTGCCCTTTGGGCATTATTGACATGGGGAGCTGGAATTTCTCTCCCTGCTCTGACACATGTTGCTAGCTGCATGTCCTTGAGCTGGCCGTCTCTCTCCAGCCCTCTGTCTCGCCGCCATCTGTAAAGTGGGAGTGATTGTCTCTGCCCAGCCTTCTGCACAGGGCTGCTTGGAGACAATAAAGATGAGGGAAGTGGAGTTGTGTGTAAAGATTGCAACATACGTATAACCAACCAGTTGTAGCTCTGAGTTGGCAGTGCCTAAGATCAATGTGGGATTTCTACTAGGGGAAGAGAAACCAACCTACAAGCTTATTCTTGTCCTATATCTATGGAAAAGCACCTCCACACATCGCTTCTTTGGCTGGGTACACAAAAAACACCTCCCCCCAAACTAAGAAGAGATCTGGACTTGGTGGTACCCAGCCAAAGAAGCTATGACCTCCTTGTCATGGAGAAGAGTACCACAATGCCCACTCATCTTTCCCAGGAATTGCCAAGCAGCCTGGCACAAGTCAGGATTTTGTCTTGTCCCTCTCCCCATTGCCCTTTTTGTATTGGCCACACCACTTTCCTCTTTCCAGGGATCCCTCAAGCACCCCCAAAGACCTAACTCATCTCCAAGAGGAAGTCCAGGAAACACTGGCCCAGGCCCCGGTTACAAAAACTGAGGTGAGTCCGACTCAGCTGCAATAACTGGGCTCTACCCTTCCCAACTGAGGTCCCACAGCCCCGACTCTGTTCCCTGGACCCAGAGAGACGGAGTCACCGTGAGCCAATGCAGAATGTAGCACAGACATACTGAAGTCCTCACATTTTTCATTTCCAAACTACACCTAGCTCATAAAAAGCCGGCAAATGTAATAAATTCTCCACTGCAGAACATGGTTTTAATTAATTATTGGGTTATTCAAGGTGACTCATGTGTGAAATACAGTTTGTCCTCGTAAAATGAATCTCACATAATCCATTCTGAGTAACAAGCAGCTTGTGATCCTCTCCAGAGATTTACACAAAACTCATATTTATCCTTTGAAGGTCTTGGGGTGAAATAAAGGTGTGACTTTGGCTTAAAGAGAGCTTCCTCAGCCAGCCAGCAGTACTAAGAGATTTAGTCTTGTTTTCCCAACTGCTTATTTGACAGGGTTTTTTCCCTTAGAAAATCTGATGTTTCGTGCACACATGCACATTTATGTATATTAATCACTTGTGCAATGTCTGCAAAGGATATGGGAAGCCATCTCATTGCAGACTAGAAATGCTGCTAAATTTTACTTCAGCCAACCTGGCAGCTGCAGGTCTTCCCACTGCTGGGGCCTCTGAAATTTGATGTTTATCTTCCAAGATTCATGTTTGTTGCACATCACAAGATCTCTGCTGTGCAAGCACAGAATCGCTCCTGTCTAGGATTTACTCTCTTTTCTGTTTAACTTAAAAGTCCTTAATGCCAAGTCACACACCTACAAAGCAGGCTTCTTCCAAGGAGGAGTGCGGGATCTCTGCAGAGCCATTAGCACTGCAGGGCGGGTCCATACCATTAGGGAGTCTACATTGTTTAGACCTTTTTGAGGGACTGGGTTGAATGTGTTCATTTGAAGAGAGTCTGGAGATACAGTGGGTCTGTAAGCAGTCTGGCTACTCTGAGCAGTGATACCCGATGGCTAGGCTCCTCCCCCTGGTGGCCCAGACAGTAAAGAATCTGCCTGCAAAGCAGGAGACCCGGGTTAGATCCCTAGGTCAGGAAGAGCCCTCAGAGGAGGGAACAGCGCCCCCACTCCAGTATACTTGCCTGGAAAATGCCATGGACAGAGGAGCCTGGAGGGCTACAGTCCATAGGGTCACAAAGAGTGGGCAGGCCTGAGAGACTAACACTTTAATACTTTCCCCAGATCAAGGCAGTACTAGTGGGAGGCGGGGAGAAGGGTAGAGGGCAGGAGTCCAGGGTGACTTTAAGCATCCCCACCCACAGAGAAGAGGTGGGAAATTCTGGCATTGTGTCTGGATTCCTGCCCTAGAGAAGGGTGGGAGACTTTTAAAAGAAGAGCAGGATGAAGTGTTTTCTCTTAGTCTTGGTCTGGCCCCTGAGTTGGGTGTGGAGGCTCTGCCAGGGGACCTGGACTGAGCCAGATCTGAGTCAAGAGAGGCCTCCTCTAGTTTTTTTCTTTCTGGTTTTCTTTTCCTTTTTGCCTCCTTTAATTTTCCTCCTTGATTTGGATGCCAGAATTTATATTTTTAGGAAAAGAAAGGCTGGGCTTCAAACACTGCTCAGTTCCCTCTGGACCCCAGAAAGCTGTCCTGGCTGACCCCTTCAGTGGGGTCCTTTCAAACAGTGAGGAAAATCTGTTTCAGCTGGAATCTTGGTCTGGAATTTTTTTCCACACATGATCAAGAGAAGGAGACTCCAAACTGAATCAAAATTGTCTTCCCTCTCTGCCTTAGTCAAATTGCCGGTTTCAGGAGGAAAAAAAAATTGATATCATGTTGAAATACATGGGATCATAATAAACATAGGTAGGTGAGTCACTCTCCCCATAAAGACAACGTGTCCAGTGCATGAAGGGTATCCTAGACAGTACCCACAAGCTCTGCCTGCGAAAAGCCAGAGCGACAGAACCACAGACAGCAGTTGTGCCATCACTCAATGCTCTGACCCAACATTTGAGCCAGTTAACCAGTGACCTGTTAATTTTTTCACCAGGCATGAATGACTGAATTAAGCAAAAGCCCCCTAGAGAAATGAATGTAGTCTGTGACAGAGAGACGGACAGAGGGCCAGATGGGAGCACACATAAAGCAAAGAATAAGCATAGAAATTGGAGCGAAATTAGGACATTTCAGTGCATCAGAGCAGAGGAGAGGTCCTAGAGAGTTGGATAGGAGAGCAGCGGGGGCTGGGACCTTTCAGGACCTGTACTGACACAGATACTGATCTCCCAGTTCAGCACCCGCTAGGCTGGCCTTCTAAAGACCAGCCAGCTCAGACAATTCCGGAAGAAATCAGGCAGAGCCATTGTTTGGCTTGTCTCCAACCAAACAATCGTTGATTGGCTGGATTTTTCACTTTCCCTGAGCTGTTAACTCCTGAAGGGAGGTGATCAGGCCCCTTCTGCTCTAATCTAAGAGCAGACTTCCCCCAACCCCAAGGGGGAAATCTGTCACCTCTCGTGGTTCAGTATTGGAAAAGACATGCTTTGGTTGTATATAAACAAAGCAATCTCCAGTGATCCTGAAGTTGTATCAGTTCCAATTGTATTTATTTCTTGATCAGGTTACAAGTCAGAAACAGGACCAAACAAGACCCAAGACCCACCAATGATTTTCAAGACCCCCAAAGCCAGTAAGTTTTTATTTTTAGTTTTAGTCTTATTCGTGGTCATCTCTTGCCTGGTGTGACAGAGTCACAGCCACATTTACACAAAGAAAGCTGGAGCATTTAGGCAAATATTCAGATTCCAAGCCCCCATTTAGCCAGGCCAGTCAAATGGGGGAGTATGTGACAGATGAACAAGATTCTAAGGGCCCTGCCTGGCAGACTCTGATCGTTCTTCACTTAGAAGTGCCTTCGGAGAGGACTGAAAATGGGTAGCAGAATCCCCAGGAAGAGAGAAAAAGGAGGAAATAGAGGAAAGTAATGTTTTGGGGCTAAAGCCAATCAATTTATAATTCCCATATTCGGACCATTTCAGCCTCTGCACAGCTGCTTTTTGAGGAGACATGGCTGGGGGTGGTGGTGGGGTGGAACTGGCTTGCTGTCACTTAAGTCAAAATCCCTATGGGGTCTCCAGGAGGGTGGGATCTCATCCACCCTCCATTCCCCCCAACACAATTCACTCTCTGGGTTTGCCAAGGATCCTGCTAAGAAGCCATCCCCGGTATCTCCTCCTTGACCCAGCTCCAGCAAATGTCTTTTAATCTTTCTTGGCCTCAGTGTCCATATATTTTAGCAAGGAAGGTCAGGAAGAGAGCTGAGGTGCTGGTCTAGGCAAGGGGGGATTTGGGCCCCAGACGCACGTTTCTCCTGCACGGATTGGAGTCCGTCGCTGGTCGCTTCAGGGACACGGACCCATAGGCGCCCCAGAAGCCGCCCGGCTCTCGCCCCAAGTCCCCCACCCCACTCCCGGCCCTCAGATCAGTGCAAGGAACGGGAGAACTTCAGGCCCGCTGGCTTATCCTCGGACAACCTGCCCGAAGGGCCAGGCTTCTTTTGAACGAGGCGCGGGAGCCAGTCCAATATAGGGAGATTGCCCGAAGCGGGCGGTCAACGTTGGTTGGGAAACCAGGCGCTCCTGGGTCCGGCCCCTCACGTCTGCCTGGGCCGGTGGGGGAGGCCGCGAGCGGCGCAGAGCAGGGCATTTCCCTCCCGAAGCATTTACTCGCATCAGAGGAGGGTGCCCCTGCCTCTGCCCGGTCTGCATCCCCAGATTCACCCGGGCAGCCCCAGCTCGCCTCGCCCGCAGACTCCCAGTCGAATGGCCGCCTAAACAACATCTCCTAGAGCGGCCGGCGGGTCCCAGGCGATAAGGTCCGAAGATCTAAAATAGACCCAAGCCGACCCGGAGAAGGCGGAAAGTCCCTCAACAGTGTATGTTTCAACTTCAAATTGAACAGCTAGAGTTTGGTTTGAGTTTTGCTCTGAATGGTGCAAATAATGTCTCCTTTTCACTCTTCTGTCGGAGATCTCGGAGGTATAGACCTGGTCAAAAAGTTAGTTCCTACTCCCCTCATCCCCAAATAAATCTTTTTACTCAGACTACAAGCTAAGTCCCTGCTTTAGTATCTGTTCTCTGCAAACTTGTAAACAAAACCAAAAAACCTCTGCTTATATTTTTTAAAACGAGTAAGTTAACGGTCTGGTTTTTACGAGTTCTCAGCGTCTGAGAAAAGTCTGCATTTTGGTTGTTACAAAGATTGCATTAATCAGATCTTGTAAGCAGAAATGTAATTCATTTTTAATTTTTCTGTTTTCAATTTTTTATAATAAATTTATCCTCTATAAAATTTATAATGTACACTATTAAAATAACAAATACCAGATTTATAATAATAATAAATACCAGAAAAGTAGTTCTTTGATCACTTCTGACCAGAAGCACTGTTTCCAGAGTACTTGGTATCTTTACAAGTACCTTTAACAAAAGTGGCAGCACATCATATATATATATATATATATCTTTGCATTTTGTCTTTTATTTTTTTTAAAAACTGTTAATGATGGTTTTGTGTCTTTACTAATGTCTTTTTAATGGTTCCATTTTATTGTATGAATGTGCCACAATTTATTTAACCAGGTGACTATTGATAAAATGTTTCCAATTTTCTCTTCCTTTTTTCCCTATTATACCAAGATACACTACTCTGTATATTTATGCAAGTATATGTGTATGATATGTTCTTAGAAATGGGTTGTATCAAAGGTTTTGTGCATTTTCGATATTCATGGAAGCTGAACCTAGTCTCACAATGTTAAAGCAATTTGTATGTCCTTTCTCAGAAAACTGTCTTTTCTTGTTCTCTTATTTTTCTATTTTTTGTTAATCTAATTTCTAACTAATTTTTTAGATTTTATTAAAATGTGGGGTCATGTTGGGTTTTTTTTGTCAATAGAATTATACTTGTGACTGAGGATTTGAAGTTTATGTGTATTAGAGTTTTCCCGACAATTTTTTCTTTTCTGCAAGAAATGGAGTGTAGATTTCAGACTATTAAGCACTTCGATTTTCTCTTGCAGAGCTGCGTCTTTATTGGATAGATTTGGCTTTTCTTAATCATTTCCTCTTCTTCGACTCTCCTTAAGATTAGAAGACAGAAAAGTTCCATGTCGGACTCTGATGGAAACCGCTACAGAGCTGCCGCCGCGGCAGAGCTGGAACCTCAGGCCGCATCACTCTGCTTCCCTCCCCCAAAGCCCCGGCCCCAGGCAAACTCCTCCGCAGGTCAGCAGACTCTCACTTAAGAACTTACAGAACACTAGAAAATTGAGGTCGAGTCTAAGATACGGCTGCTCCAAACAAACACCTGGCAGATGGGCCTTTGGAGATTCGGCCCTTCAGGGTTCTGGACCGGGGAGGACAGTCTGTGGACTTGGCCTCGGTTCTCCGGATACTGAAAGAAAGCCGCTCCCTCTCGGGACCTAGTGATCTCCACGCATTTATTTATTCCCAGAGGACACCTGGAACGGCAGGCTGGGGAGAGGCGGCGGGGCTGAAGCTGGGGGACAAGGGAGGCCAGCGAGGAGTAGGAGGTATTAGGGAACGGAGGAGCCGCACAGGCCGCGCGTACCGCTCTCTCCAGAGGCCCCCATCAGCGGCGGGATCCTCGCAATGAGCCAACCGCCCCGCATCCTGCCTCGCGGAACTCCAGGCGGGTTCCCCTGTCTCAGGTCGCAAACACAGCCTCTTTCTAAAGCACTGGATATTCCGCGGGCTCAAAAGCAGCCTTTGCAGCGCTTTTCTGGGAAGTAATCCTCATTCCACTCATTCCCACCACTTTCAGAAATTCTTTGGAAGGCAAAATGGTTTGCGCCTTGATCCTACCCGAGAGCTATAAAAAGAAATTGGGCTCCCAAAACATTAGGCCGATCGTTAGAGAAAAGATCGAGAGAGAATTCGGGCCCTGCAGAGTGCCAGCGTCAGGAGCCGGATATCCACAAGGAGGAGAGGATGTGCTTGTCAACGCTTACACTTGCTGTGTGCCCGAAACTGACTAGGAATTGGGGGGAATTTCAAGCCAGTCAAATCCCTCGGGGTAGCGTTTCAGATTTGAAAACAAGACATACTTTCCCCACGATTTGGTTATAAAGTTTCATCCCCTCAGAATTTTTGAAATTGAGGTATGGATTTGGTAAATCGAATTTTAAAGGCTTTTAAAAATTAGATTAAAACTATTTCTTAGTCAAAAGACCTCTTTCCCAGGAGAGGTCTGAGGGGCTTTCTTTCTTTTGGGGGAGGCTTTCTTATTTGATTTCTGATCAAAGGACTTTTAACTTCTTGATCCCATTATTGCATTATTTCAGGTGAGAAAAATTTTCCAATTTATCCAAACAATTGCTTGAATGAGTGTAGACCATATATTTGGGTTGAAGAGCTCAGCTCCTGTCCAGAAAGGGAGGGGGCTCCTCCAGGAAGAGGAGCTCTCCATCCCCACTCCAGAGACCCTCTGTCCTCCCCTGTGGATGCCTTCTCCACACCCCCAGCTCCCTCTTTGGCCAGAGCCTGTCTTCCTGGGGTGTTTTTTTCCAGAAGCCTTCTCTTTCTCTGGAGGAATGGAGGGACAAGGCTCTGAGGGCAGAGCCAGTATCTCTGGTAGCAGCAGGGGTGCTTGAAGCAAGTGACTGGGGTGAGAAGAACCAGCTTTCTAACAGTGGTTCCCTCTACCCTGGACAGATGGTCTGTGAACCTGGGGCTATGATCCCCATGGGCTTTGGGAAAAACCACCAGCATCCTGTTTCCCAGCAACTGGTTGTTTTTGATGTAGACAGTCTCCTATTTAGTGTGATCCCCTTTTAGTGTGTGTGTGAGCAGCACTTCAAAAAGCAAAGGGAACTAAGAAAGCAAGAACATTATATGGTGGTTACTAGACCCAGTGGACAATCCAGTCCTTTCCACGCCCCACCCCACATATTTAGGGTTGGGCTGAGAGGGATTTTAAGCTTCAGTTTCTGAAATTGTGGTTGACATTCTCTGTGTCAATTTCTCCTTTCACTCTCTTAATTTTTACTGTTTCCTGGAGCTCTTCTGAGACAAACTCTACGCAGGCTAGGTGAGTTGTGGCAGGACAGAGAGTGAGAGAACACTTTTAGACCAACCAGCTTTCACAGAAAGTTGACTCCCCATCCTGAAGCATGAGAATGGGGGAGGGGATGGGGACGGGCAAGCTTGTTCCTCCCACTGGAGTCCAGCCCCAGGGGGAAGTGCAGACTCACACCGGGAGACCCCTCAGATGGGGTCATGGAAAGGACAGGCAGAGAAGTCTAGAAACGCAAAGAAGTTAACGATGTTTGGCTGTCTGGGGGCTTATTGGTGTGTCGGGGTCAGGCGGGGGCCGAGGCAACAAGCTCCGGCAGACAGGGCCCGGGTCGGGGCTGCACAGGTGAGCAGGCTGACTCAACATGGGACCACGTGGCACCTGGACTAGGGACGGTCCACTTAGGAGCTTCTGGGAGGAAGGAAGGGGCTAGCTGGTGAAATATTAACACCCCACCCCACCCCGGGTTCTGAAGGGGGAACCACTCCTCAGAGGTCATGGACTAGAAGAGCTGGGAGGCTGCTACCTCTTCCTCTCTGCGCCTAAGATCCAAACCCTTTCAGTTCTCAACCTGTGGCCTCTGGGAAGGTGCAAGTTCTCAACTTTCCTCTACCTCCTTGCTCCTCTTCCCCAAAGGCAAAGAGTCTCTTGGCCTGGTGCAGGGGGTGGGAGCGGGGAGAGGGTGAGCAGAAATCTCTAGGCATTAGACAAAGACAAGCCAGGACGGTCTTAAAGTGAATTGGAGGTCAGGCAGGCGGGATATGAAAACCCTTTCCCACGTCCCTTAATTCTGACGGCACCTGGGGATGGAGAGGGCCCAGGGGCCCCTCACAATTTTCCCATGGTTGAGTGCGCTTCTGGGCCTGGCAGGTGGGCTCAGAAGGGATGCCTGGGAGGCTGGGGAGTCCCAAAGGCGATTACTGGCACAGCAGCGAGGGGTTTCCGAGGCTGGATCGCCTCTGCATTCGAGGCCGTTGGGCAGGGGCCGGGTTCGGGTGCCTCCCAGTGGTGAATCAGGCTTCTGACCTCTGCGCCATCCCGGCCTTGCTCCGGAGGGTAAACATCCTCTGCACTTTAAAAACTGGTGGGACAAGAAAGCGAGGGGGTGGCTGGGAGAGGGAGGGAGGAAAGGAGGCTGAGAGGAGAGGAGGTTCTGAAATCCTCTCTCTCTTTTTCCTGCCAGGAATCTTTGAGGGCAGCCTGCAGGATGAAGAAGGAGCATCCCACTGTCGATGTTTCTCTCCAGCTAGATAAAAAAATCAGTTTTCTGGAGCCTCAGAAATGAGACTTTGAAAATGACCCCAGCGTTGGGGGATGGGGAAAGGATTGTCAGGTCTCAGTTGGATTCCCATTCCCTCAGAATCAGCTAAAGGACATCCCTCTGGAGGGACACCGGGCATCTGTGAAGGGTTAGGGGTACAGGCAGGACAAGAGGAAATTCTCATTTCTTGGGGACGGACTTGGTTACTAACTCTTAAGAACAGTTACTATGGCTATCATTTTTAATGTTGAAGATGATGTAAAGGGAGCCTGCTTTGACTCTCAATTCAAAGTCGTTTTGGGGCCCTGGGTGGAGTACGAAGAAGCTGTGAGGTCAAACAGGCCCAGCATAGACCTGGACCCCTCTCCTCACCAGTTTCACCAGCTTCATCTCCCTGAGCATAGCCTCCTTGCCTGTAAAAGGGGGATAATACTAACAGTTACGGCATTGATGCTGGAATCATATCAACACACTATATAGCCCAGGACTTCGTGTCAGCAAAAATGTCCCACCAGCCTCAGCTTCCTCTCAGACCTTCTTAAGGCCCCAGTGACACCTGTCCCAGGAAAACCCTCAGGCACTTGCCTCCACCCAGTTACAGCCAAGTGATTAGAGCGACTGAGAAGTGAATTAAAGACAAAGTCACACCAAATTCCGCTCTTCTCCACAGACCCCAGAGAAGCAGGAAGGAAGGGAAAACATAGGCGGAAGAGAGGAAGGAAGGACAGGAGGGAGGGAGAGGAAGGGAGAGAGCTCAGTTCCCTTTCTTCAGGTGTCCAGGCTGTAGCCCACCACCACACCAAGTGAATCAATAGCGCTGGGAAGAGGCAGATGACAAAGCTCCCAAATGCAGAGACACCCCTAACAGCCGATTACGATGAAAATAATTCAAGAGAACAGCCAGGCTGAAAACTCTTCCTGGACATTAGAAGACCTTCCTGGAAACTGCTCTAAACTGTCTACGACTTGGACAGTCGTCGCTGAGTTCAGTTCTGTAAGACTGGAGTTGCTGCCATTCCCACCCTGTCTCCAGGGAAGTCCTTCCAGAAGCAGCCAAGGAACGGAGGTGACCACGCTGAAACGCACAGCCCCGCTCCCTGACTAGCCTTAGGCTCATCTAAACACTAGCAACTGACTCCAAGCATGAAGTGTGAGTTCAAGCAACCGGGGTCCAGGCGTCCCAGGTCTCCCCGGGGTTTGGAGACGTGGACTGTTCGGTCTTGAACTGACACCTATCGGTTTATTCCACTTCTCAGGCTCCGACTTCGTCTGTAAATGGATATAGTAGCCCCCTCATCAGGTGGTTTGGGGGATAATAAAGCTCCTTATGCGCTTTGCCTCAGTACCTGGAACATGATGATTGCTGAATAAACAGCAGCGATGCCTACGGATTCTCTAGTCCATACCCAAGGAAGCCAATTTCACACCCTGACGTTACCTCAGAGGCTTTGTGGAGCGAAGCCGAGAGTGGAGCGAGGGGGAAGCGCCGGGTAACCGGCGGTCTGGCCCTGGCCTGAGCATTCTTAGCGGAATCTCAGGCGCAGCCCGGCCATCCTTTGTCCTACTTCCACCCCGGACCCATCGTCCCCCGACCCCGCTGGGGCGAAAGCCTGGCCTCTCTACGGGGAGCCCTTTCGCCCGCGGCCGCGGCGCCGGTCGTGTTCTGGCGCCGGGGCCGGATGCGCTGGGCGGGACACCGCGTGGGAGGCGCGGCGTCCGGGAAGCAGGCAGCGAGAAACGGTCCACCAGGGGCTTTTCTCCCCTGGACTCAGCGCCCCGAGTCAGCCTACTCCTTGGGTCGCTTGGAACCGCACTTCGGGCCCGGGTGGTGGGGAGCGAGGTTTTTACCACTCTTTTCCTAATCTCCAACAACAGGCAAATTCCCCCCATGCGCTTTTGCCGGCGGCATCTTCTCCAACAGAAGTTCCAAACCAGCTCTGCACAGGCCTCGCTCTCTCCCGATGACCTGCAGCCCACCCTGCCTTCTAAGTCCTCTCTCCAGAGACAGGGACTGGAGGCCTTGCTCCAAGCGCGCCCTTCACCTCCTCTTTCCCAGGCTCCTTCTGACAATGGCTTTTCCTGCAAGGTCCCCAGAAGCAGAGCAAATGAAAATGTTAGAGGGAAAGTACTGGTTCTGTCCCTCCTTCTCCTCAAACAGTCATGTCGGAAAAATAATCAGAAAATTTCAAATAACCAGGAAATCTGCTGAGAAATGGGGACTCAGAAGGGAACAGCCCATCCAAGAACTGGCTTTTCTTTTCTCAGTAGGAGCCCAGTCCCTCCATTAGATATGAATATAGCTTCTGTGTGGCTGGCCGTGAAACATATATTTCCCAACCAGGCGGCAAGGGATATGAATTTTCGTTGGGCCCTAGGGACATCAAGAGACCTCAGGTCAGAAGAGGGTCTATTCAGATGGTGTCCAAACACAACGAAATTATAACATGAAAAGCAGAGCTCTTGATTCAGATCTTTCCTGTTTAAATAAGGGGTGAGGGTAAGAAGCAATGAAATATCCAAATAACTGAAAATATTTGTAAACAAATTCTTCTCACTGGACCTCTGTTTGTGTTGGTGGGTGTGGCACACAGAATCAGGGGTCCACTAGCTGTTTCCTAATAACCCCTCCCCCTCCTTTGAGCTTCCCAGGTGGCACTAGTGATAAAAAACCCACCTACTAAAGCTGAAGACATAAGAGACGTGGGTTCAACACCTGGGTTGGGAAGATTCCCTGGAGGAAGGCACTCTAATATTCTTGCCTAGAGAATCCCATGGACAGACAAGCCCCGCAGGCTATAGTCCATAGAGTCTCAAAGAGTCGGACACAACTGAAGTGACTTAGCATACACGCACACTCCTTTGAGTAGCCCCTCATTTTCTCAGAAACAGAAAACTCAAGTCCACTTTAGAGTGTGAGAGCTCTGCCAGTGGAAGGACTGTGGGAACTGACAGGGGAGAGCTTGGCGTGGAGAGTGGAAGGGCAGCGGTGATGAGAAGTGCAGCAGATGCTGAGCCAGAGGCCTTGAGACAAAGTCCTGGCTCTGTGTCTTTAATGTCTCCTTGCCTCAGTTTTCTCATCTGCAAGATGGGGATAATACTGATCTATAAGCCTGCTGTGAAGAATAAACAAAGCAATACATGGGAACATGCTTGATCATCATCATATGTTGCTTGCTGCTGCTGCTGCTAAGTCGCTTCAGTCGTGTCCGACTCTGAGCGACCCCATAGATGGCAGCCCACCAGGCTCCCCATCCCTGGGATTCTCCAGGCAAGAACACTGGAGTGGGTTGCCATTTCCTTCTCCAATGCATGAAAGTGAAAAGTGAAAGTGAAGTCGTGTCTGATTCCTAGTGACCCCGTGGACTGCAGCCTACCAGGCGCCTCCGTCCATGTGTTCCTTGGCCTGTGCCTAATTCAAAGGGGATCATGACAAGGATAGCAAGGGTCCAGGTTTTGCCCCAACCCATGGATGGATATGAGTGTCCCTGTGGCTATTCGATGCCCTGACCCCTGGGCTCAGCTGGCTCAGGTCTCACCCTCTACCAGATCCAAGGGAAAGTGAGAGTCCATCTCAGCAGGCTGCCCCAGCCCCTGTTTACTTTGGCCACGTTGTGATGGCCCTGCTGGGTTTGCCAACAGGATTTGGGTGTTTGCTCTCCCGCCTGGCATAACTGCAGAGGCAGCTGGCACTCTGCTCCTGATTGTCATGCTGACCAATGCTGCTCACAGCAGGGGGATGCTGTGACTCCCTACTGCTTCCGCCCCGTTCTCAGATGGGTGGAGTCTCTTTTTATTATCATTCCTAAGACTCCTAGGCTCAGGAAAGCAGGGTGGTAGAGAGATACCACAGTCTTTCCCTTTAAAATGGCTGCCCAAAGAGTACATACTCAAGAATTAAAAGGAACCAGAAAATAGCAAAAGAAATCAGACAGAGAGATGAAGACACCAAGCACAAAATCTAAATTAAAAAAAAATAAGTCCTAGGTTTTGCTTTTTTTCCTCATGCTTTTTTGGGACAGTAGATGTTCAGGAGTGAAAAGGAAGGGGGGCTTACTGAGGCCACCCCAGACCAGTCATGGCCCGTGGTTCAGGAAAGTCATGGTAGAAGCATGATTAGCAGGTGCATGGCGGGAAAAACACATGCTCAGAACGATCCTTTCCCACCTGAGGGCAGCTCCAGGAGCCTCTCACCACCTCCCCAGCACATAGTGTGCTCTCAGGAGACGTGAAATATCCTCCCCAGGACACACTGCCGATTGGCTTTCCTAGGCTGCCGGTTAATAACTTAGTCATGCCTGGAGAATGGGAAATAATTGAAAGCAATGCTTAGTAAATTGCAGTTTCAAGGTCTTCATTGCCTTTCTAACAATTTGCAAAACCCATTTTATTGCTTTTTTAGATTCCTTGAGTTGAAATGCCACTGTGTGCTGTAATTAAGCTAAGTGACATGCCAGCTGTAAAGACAAGGCTTGTGAATGATTACATTTGGCTCATGTAATCATCCAGTATGGGTGGGGGAGGATGCTTGGAACAGCTGCCAGTCTGCCTGCCTCACACCCCCTGCCAGGGTGGAGGGAAAACTGGACTGATTCAGAAATGGCGCTTTTAAGGCTAGGGAGAGCTAGCTTGCCTGTTTGAGGTGGCTACGGCTGTCCAGTGGGATGAGTCAGATGAGTGGCTCCCGAACTTCACTATGTACCAGGACCCTCTGCGGGAGATTTCTAAATCCAAGGTCAATACCGCCCTACCCCAGCCAGATTGACTAATTTCGTCTGAGGGAGTGGAGGCACCGAATAGTTTTTTTTAAGCTGCCCAGATAGTTTTGAGCCTAGAGAACCTTCCTGATCCAACATGGCTGCATTTAACAGCTTTGTCTTCAGAAAATCATTTTTGGACTTGGAAACGTGTCCTTCAGTGCTGCTCTTTCAAATCCATCTGGAGACAGGAAGTCATCCATCTGCTTTATGAAACAAATACCCTGATCTCCATCCCCCAAAGCTCCAAAGTTCCTATTTCCTTTCACGGGACTCAGTCCTTTTGAGGCCATCTTTCTTGTTCCCTTTTCTTTTCCCCCTCCATTCATTCAGCTGCTGTGTCCCAGCTCTACAATGTTTGTCTCCCCTGTCTCCCTTTTTTTCCCACAGTCAGCCATCCTGATAGGGGCTGCAAGGGCTTGAAACCTGGATCAATGTATGAGCCTCCTATCCTCTCTCCCAGCTTTGTTCTCTCCCCCTTGCTAGTCATCCATTCTACCATCTACTATGAAATTCACCTTTCTAACACTAAATAAAACCTATCCCATTCAAAAACCTTTAGTGGTTTCCTACTGCCCATTAAATTAGGTTAACATTTCCCAGGAAAACATTTTAGACTCTCCACTACATCAATTCATTTGGCAAGTATTTACTGAATCGCAGTTTGGTCCTAAGCACCAGGCTGAAAGCAGGGGATACAAAGGAGTAGAGACATGGTACAGTCCAGTGGAGAGACAGCCACAGACAAGTTCACCATCATGAAGTTTATGATAATGAAACAAAGAACACCTGGGTCTCCAGGGCCCTCTTTTAAACTATGTTTCTATTGTCATCTCCCAGTTATCCTTTCTGATCCAGCCAAATTGGACTAGACTTTACTTCTTGATCATGTCCCGGGTTGTTTATATTTTCTTCCAGAACTTTATTCCTCAGTCCCACACCTCAAACTCACTTTTTAAAACCCTGTTTATATGGAGAAGATATTTGTGAATGACATACCCAGTAAAGGGTTAACATCTAAAATATATAAAGAACTCACAAAACTCAATACCAATTTTTTTAAAAAGCCAAACAATCCAATTAAAAATGAGCAGAAGGCCTGAACAGACATTTTCCCAAAAAAAGACATATAGCTGGTCATCACGTGAAAAGATGCTCAACATAACTAATTATCAGGGAGTAACAGGCAACAAGTGTTGGTGAGGATGTGGCGAAAAGGGAATCCTCATGTACTGTTGGTGGGAATGCAAATTGGTGCAGCTACTATGGAAAACAGTATAGAGGTTCCTCAAAAAATTAAAAATAGAACCAACCATATGATCCAGAAATTCTACTTTCGGGTATTTATCCAAAGAAAAATCAAAACACTAACTAGAAAATATATATGCACCCCTATGTTCATTGCAACATCATTTACAATAACCCAGTTATGGAAGTAACCTAAGTGTCCTTTGATAGATAAATAGATGAAGATGAATAGATGAATAGATGTAGTACACATACACAATGGAATATTCCTTAGCCATAAAAAGAATGAAATCTTGCCATTTGCGACAACATGGATAGTTCTAGAGAGTGTCACGCTAAGTGAAATAAGTTAGACACAGAAATACAAATACCATATTATTTCACTTATAGTGAAGTCGCTCAGTCGTGTCCGACTTTTTGCGACCCCACGGACTGTAGCCTACCAGGCTTCTCCATCCATGGGATTTTCCAGGCAAGAATACTGGAGTGGGTTGCCATTTCCTTCTCGAGGAAATCTTCCCCACCCAGGGATTGAACCCAGGTCTCCCACACTAGAGGCAAATGCTTTACCGTCTGAGCCACCAGGGAAGTCCCAGGCAAAACAGAAACAGACTCATAGATACAAAGAACAAACTGGTAACCACCAGAGGGAAGGAAGGTTGGCTAAATAGGTGAAGGGGATTTAAGAGAAACAAACTTCCAGTTATAAAATAAATAAATCACAGGGATGTAATGTACAGCATAGGGTATGTAGTCAGTAATATCGTAATACTTTGTTTGGTAACAGATGGTTACTACATTTATGGTGGTGATCAATTCATAATGTGTGTAAACGTTGAACCACTATGTTGTATACCTGAAACTGATTATACAGGTATGTCAATTGTATGTCAATTGTATTACAATTAAAAAATTTTTTTTGAAGGAAAGGCATTTTGAACCTAAATTTTTATACAAAATTTCATACAAAGGCAAATAAGTCATCACTGCAATGTGAAACTTTTTACATTAAAATTTTTAATTAAAAAATCCATTTATCTTTTTCCGTCACCTCAAATATCACCTCTTCTAATGAAGAAGACTTAATCTTCGCAGCTGGGTGTGAGGGCATTTCCTTTTCATCCACCGATGCTCTTCTTTAGTTCTTTAGTGGACTAGTTACCCAGGGACCCTTCTTACCCCACCACACACTCCATGGGGGCAAGGACTGCCAGGAGCATTTTCTGTCCCCCATAAGCATTCAGCAGACAATTGCTCTGCATAGCTCCATGGCTGAACAAGCAGGAGGCAGGTGGGGCCAGGAAAGCATCCTACTATTAATAATATTTTGCCTTTGGACAACCCAGAGCCATTACCGCCTCTAGGCAGGATCAGCTACCTAATTTGGTGGGCCCAGTGCAAAAATAAAAATACAAGACTCCTTGTTCACAAATTATTCAGAATTTCAAGATGGTAATAGCATTAAACCAGATGCAAGGCCTTCCTAGTGTGGAGCCCTGTGTGACTGCATAGACTGCATGAGCATGAAGGTGACCCTGTCGTTAGGTTCAAAAGTGCTGGCACCAAATTGTCCCTTAGGAAGACAAATAATTCTGACTTCACCTTGAGAGACTTCCGTTTTATCAGCTCAGGAACCTTGACTGGCTGGGGTTGGTGACTAGGGAGAAAAAAGGAAAGATACAGAGCTTCTAGGAAGTCCCATTTCAGCAAGTCTTACAGCTTTTGTCTGGGCCAGACTATGACCTATGGCAGCCTAATAGTGACAGTGGCATCAGAAAAGGCAATGTGAGTTAGGATGGTAGGGAAGGCAGCCGAAGATACATGGGCACAGAGCTGCTGGTGTAGGAGGAGGTCTGGTTTTTACCTGATGAAGCTACAACTGTCCTGATTCCTTTACTCAGGGCTCAGAGTTCTCCATCAAGCCTAGCTCTTTGTCTTTTCTCTCTGGAGTTGAAGACCAGCTCACACTAACCTGTTGGTGCCCTGAGGGCTCTGGACTTCTGGAAATGTTGCAGGTCCTTCCTTGCAACACTCCTCCCTTCATGTTGCTTTATCCTTGGGAGTGTCCTGGATGGCAGTGCTGTGTGAGGGACCCATAAGAACACCACTGGTGGGGCAACTAGGACGTGTCCTGGGGCAGCACCCATAACTCCCAGAAGTCGTGGTTCTCCAGTACTGTAAGCTAACTGGGGGGCGGGACAAAAGGCAAGGCTGTTAGCTTCAGTGGTGCTAATGGGAGGTAGTCATAAGACCAGGCTCTCTAGATGAGGAAATAAAACTTTCAGTTGCTTCTGCAGGCATCGTAGACATTGTAGGAAGAGACAAATCATTTCCTGGGAGTAAGAGGAAGAAATGGCAGAAATCCAGTCTGACTCTGGAAAGAAAAAAAAAAAAAGATTTTTTTCTTAGATTTTTTCTTTAAAATGGCTTCTGGAATATTTAAGTCAATTAACCCATCATCACCATTCCTATCCCATGGTGATTCACATCCACAGTAACCAGAAACTTCTACACAACATTCATATTCCTGAATCCTTATCATAGCCCCAAACATTTGACAAGGACCACTTAAGAGCTGCCAACCTAGCTGGTCCAGAGACAACAAGTGGTACTCGTTAAGAGCACAAACTTAGCGCCTGTATCTGTGTGCCCTTGGGCAAGTTACTTAAGTTCTCTAAACCTTGGTTTCCTCATTTGAAAAAAGAATAACAGTGGTACTTACCACAAAGAGTTGCTTTGAGGATTGAGATACTGTAGGCAGAACTTTTAATACACCAAAAACAAGTGTCCAGTCTGTGTTGGGCTCAACACCATTAGCACAGTATCATTACCACCATCATCACTGTAGCTACATTTATCGAGGAGGCTGCCAAGCACCCTGCATTAGCAAGCTTTAAATCATCCTTAAGTCCTACAAAAGGGACTATTTATCCCCTAAAGCTCAACTGTTAGCAGATCTGAAGTCCTGACCTCAGTGGCCTCACTGTGAAAATGGATCCCAAGGAAGGATGATGAGGTTATGGAGATTTAAGCAGAAAAAATGGAGGACTTTGTCAGGGCTCCCTTCCTCACATGAGTCAGGATGGGATCTAAGTTCATGGCAGATTGGTAAAGAGGAAGAGACATCGGAACCCGCCACTGTGTGACATTGGGCAAATCAGTTAATGTTCCCAAACCTTGATTCTCTTCCTCTGCAAATTGAGGATAAGGGAATAATTCTGTCTTGCCAACCTCACAGCATTGACCTGAGGATTACATGAGAGACAGTAGGTAAATGTGATGTGTGGAAGGTATTGTTATTATACCTACAGAGAAAGTTCATGATCTGTAATCTGAACATCTGCTCTGTGCTCTCCTTCTCTAATTCAAGCATTATTGTGCAGAAGCCCTATTCTCATACCACATGCTGCTCCATTTGTAAACCAACATGTTGATAGGCATTCTGCTGCATACAATTAGACTTTTGCCAGTTTGCCTTGTATGTGTCAGTTCCTTGCAGTCTGATCAGCTGGGAATTTTGAGAAGCCATTACTTGACCTAAAAGCAGAGGATAAGCTCTGAGATCTGGTGACTCCACACAATACCCTGGAAAGCCCTGCTTGGCCGTGGCTACCACTGATTCCTGCAGAAATACCTTCACTAGAGAGCCATTTATCATTCCCTCAGCTCTAGCTGAAGACTAATGTTAAAAATACCACTTGAAAGAAAGAGTGGTTGTAAAAGCTGGAGGATTGGGAATCAGAAACATCTGACTCAAACCCTTCACCACTGAAAGCTGTGGAACCTCCTGAATGTTAAACATTATGCTCTTTGAGCCTCTGTTTTTTCTTTTCTAAACTTCACAATTATGATTGAAATTAAAGTATATTTATACAGAGAGAGAGAGAGTGCTAGTGACTATAGACTACATTACCAAAAAGAAAGAGTAAATTTTACCATCATTAATGTTCATCAGAAAACATGCCAGTACCTTCAGCCATCATCACTATGGTAGAAAAAGCCCATAATAGCAAGTGACCACATGACAAACTGCTCTTAGAAATCAGAGGCAGTGAAAAGAATCACCCCTAAAGAATCTCTCTCTCTTACTCTCTAGATGAGTAAATTTATCTTGACTCATTTAGGAGAAAATATCAACACCTTCTCTGCCTACGAAATCCCAGAGCTTCTCATGGAGTCCAAATCCAAGCTGGACTTTGCTAAAGAATGGCCTGAAGAAGCAGCATCCCATGTCAGAGCTGTTCACCAGGGCTCAACTGAGAGAGAAGCTGTCTGTTCCCAGACTAGTTACATGGATGCCAGGGTGTATGTGCCAAGAGGTTGCTGTTGTTCAGTCGCTCAGTCATGTCCCACTCTCTGTGACCCAGTGAACTGCAGCACGCCTGGCTTCCCTGTCCTCACCATCTCCCAGAGCCTGCTCAAACCCATGTCCACTGAGTCGATGATGCCATCCAACCATCTCATCCTCTGTCGTCCCCTTCTCCTCCTGCCTTCAGTCTTTCCCAGCATCAGGGTCTTTTCCAATGAGTCAGTTTTTCGCATCAGGTGGCCAAAGTATTAGAGCTTCAGCATCAATTCTTCCAATGAATATTTGGGACTGATTTCCTTTAGGATTAACTGGTTTGATTGCCTTGCAGTCCAGGGGACTTTCAAGAGTCTTCTCCAACACCACAGTTCAAAAGCATCAGTTCTTCAGCGCTTAGCCTTCTTTATGGTCCAACTCTCACATCCATACATGACTACTGGGAAAACCATAGCTTTGACTAGACCGACCTTTGTTGGCAAAGTAATGTCTCTGCTTTTTAATGCACTGGTCATAGCCTTTCTCCTAAGGAGTAAGCATCTTTTAATTTCATGGCTGCAATCACCATGTGCAGTCATTTTGGAGCCCAAGAAAATAACATCTGTCACTGTTTCCATTGTTTCCCGTCTATTTGCCATGAAGTGATGGGACCAGATGCCATGATCTTAGTTTTCTGAATGGTGAGTTTAAGCCAGCTTTTTCACTCTCCTCTTTTACCTTCATCAAGAGGCTCTTGAGTTCCATTTCACTTCCTGCCATGAGGGTGGTGTCATCTGCATATCTGAGGCTATTGATATTTCTCCTGGCAATCTTGATTTCAGCTTGTGCTTCAACCAGCCCAGAATTTCGCATAATGTACTCTGCATATAAGTTAATAAGCAGAGCGACAATATGCAGCCTTGACATACTCCTTTCCCAATTTTGAACCAGTCCACCGTTCCATGTCCGATTCTAACTGTTGCTTCTTGACCTGCATACAGGTTTCTCAGGAGGCAGGTAAGGTGGCCTGGCATTCCCATCTCTTCAAGAATTTTCCACAGTTTGTTGTGATCCACACAAAGACTAGCATAGTCAATGAAGCAGAAGTAGATGTAGGCTTAGGGGATGAAGAAACCAACAGAAACAGCCCTAATCTTAGGGAGTGCCCTGTCTGGGGTTGGGGTAGGAGGATGAAAACCCTGCCTTCAGGGAAACCCCAGTGTGATGGGGCAGTCATAGTCTATGTCCTTCGGGAGTCTCTGATTAGGGAGACAAAAAAGTCCAAAACAGGATGCAATGTTATTTTTTCTGCTAAGAGGTCCAGAGCCAAATTCAATTGTCATTTTAGGAAGCACTTAATCATACCCTTTCAATATAATTATTTTTCCTT
Organism: Capra hircus; assembly: GCF_001704415.2. NCBI lineage: Eukaryota > Metazoa > Chordata > Mammalia > Artiodactyla > Bovidae > Capra > Capra hircus. The sequence continues at coordinate 37,395,394 of NC_030826.1, read as the reverse complement.
TTCTTGGTGTGGCTTCTGATCATTATAACTTTATTTTAACACTCATATTGCATATAAGGTTTCATGCCCCAGGCTTCTTGGTGGTTCAGTTGGTAAAGAATCTGACTGCAATGCAAGGAGACCCAGGTTTGATCCCTGGGTCAGGAAGATCCCCTGGAGAAGTAAATGGCAACCCACTCTAGTATTCTTGCCTGGGAAATCCCATGGACAGAGGGGCCTTGCAGGCTACAGTCCATGGGGTCACAGTGAGTCAGACACAACTTAGCGACTAAACCCCCACCACCACTTCACTTTAAAAAGTATTTATTTATTTACTTGGCTGCATCAGGTCTTAGCTGTGGCACACAGGTGCAGTTGCTCCAAGGCATATGGGATCTTAGTCCCCCTATCAGGGGTTGAACCCATGTACCCTGCATCACAGGATGGATCCTTAACCACTGGACCACCAGGGATTACCAGGGAAGTCCCCTATCCTTCCCTTTAAAAGTAGGAGCATACATAACTTAAAATTCTAGAAAATTATGAACCAGAGACAGTGGGGGCGAGTTTGAGCCCCATCAGGACTGAGGAGTTTTGTTCCTATAACAGGTCCACAGGTCAGGGTGGCCATCACAGGTTCCTCTGCCCAGGCCTGGGTCTACATGTAGGAAAGTCTTCATTTCCACACTATAGAGATGTCTTCAAAAGGCAAATTCCCAGTGGCCTGTCCCAAATCTCATGTCAGAATTTTCAGAGGTGTGGCCTTGGAAACTACAGTCTTAACAAGGGCCCCCACACAATTCATATCATCAGGGAAGTTTGGGAAACACTAGGCCAATTTTTTCCTTTGAGGGTGGTGACAGGACCATTAGAACACATAGTGGAGCTTCTTAAAATGCAGATTCCTGAACCCCTCAGTAGGACCTACTGATTCAGAATTTCCAGGAGCAGACCTTGGAATATGCATTTTTATGAGCACCCAAAGTGATGCATATGGGCTGATATTTACTCGTCAGCCCTTCTGCAGTGTGAACTACAGGTCACAAGGGGGCCAGACTGTCCAGTCAGTCTGTTTTAGGTGGCAGAAGTGAATGAGATGATTAAAATTTATCTCCTATAGGCAATCAAGCAGTATAAATCCCTCCACCATCAGTTCAGTTCAGTCACTCAGTTGTGTCTGACTCTTTGTGACCCCATGGACTGCAGCACGCCAGGCCTCCCTGTCCATTGCCAACTCCCAGAGTCCACCCAAACCCATGTCCATTGAGTTGGTGATGCCATCCAACCATCTCATCCTCTGTTGTCCCCTTCTCCTCCTGCCTTCAATCCTTCCCAGCATCAGGGTCTTTTCCAATGAGTCAGTTCTTTACATCAGGTGGCCAAAGTATTGGAGTTTCAGCTTCAGCATCAGTCCTTCCAGTGAATATTCAGGACTGATTTCCTTTAGGATGGACTGGTTGGATCTCCTTGCAGTCCAAGGAACTCTCAAGAGTCTTCTCCAACACCAGAGTTCAAAAGCATCAATTCTTCAGCGCTCAGCTTTCTTTATAGTCCAACTCTCACATCCACACGTGACTACTGGAAAAAAAGCTTTGACTAGATATCTGGACCTTTGTTGGCAAATAATGTTTCTGCTTTTTAAAATGCTGTCTAGGGTGGTCATAACTTTTCTTCCAAGGAGCAAATGTCTTTTAATTTCATGGCTGCAGTCACCATCTGCAGTGATTTTGGAGCCCAAGAAAATAAAGTCTGACATTATTTCCACTGTTTCCCCATCTATTTGCCATGAAGTGATGAAACCAGATGCCATGATCTTAGTTTTCTGAATGTTGAGTTTTAAGGCAACCTTTTCACTCTCCTCTTTCACTTTCATCAGGAGACTCTTTAGTTGTTCTTCTCTTTCTGCCATGAGGGTGGTGTCATCCGCATATCTGAGGTTATTGATATTTCTCCTGGCAATCTTGATTCCAGCTTGTGCTTCATCCAGCCCAGCATTTCTTAAAATGTACTCTGTATATAAGTTAAATAAGCAGTGATGACAATATACAGCCTTGACATACTCCTTTCCCTATTTGGAACTGGTCTGTTGTTTCATGTCCAGTTCTAACCCTCCACCATAGGCAATGCTATCTTGTAGAGCTCTAAATTTTTACATATCACTTTCCTTCAGAAGCACTAATGCTCTGACAGAGGGCTCCCTTGCCATCTCTTTGGTGCTTTTACACAGTGGAATTAAAGCTTAAGGGTCTTTGAACTTTCCTGGTTGTCCAGTAGTTAAGCATCTGTCTGCCAATAGAGGGGACACAGGTTCAATCCCTGGTCCAGGACAAGGTCCCACGTGCACGTGCGCCGTACCACAACTACTTAGCCTGCACTCTAGAGTCCATGTGGGGCAACTACTGGAGTCTCTGCGCCTAGAGCTGGTGCTGCACAAGAGAAGCCACCACAATGAGAAGCCTTGGCACTGCGAAGAAAAGTAGCCCCAGCTCACTGCAACTAGAGAAAGCCTGTGCACAGTAATGAAAGCCCTGTATAGCCATAAACAAATAAATAAAAGCTTAAGGATCTTTGTTTCCAGATCTTCTCAGGCACCACTGTCCTGTTGTTCTGTCCCCTTAGGACACGCCTTACAGGGTCAGCTCTCAGGTCAAGTGCCCTGGACCTAAGTAGGCTAGGCTGGCAGAGGACAAAAGGTATGGAGATCAACCTTTTCATGGTTAACATGGTTCTACTTCCAGGGCCGGCATTCGTGACTGTCTCAATTTCAGCCAGAAGTGGAAAACAAGGCAAAGTGTAGTTAAAGCAGCGGGGCCAGATCAGTCAGAGTAGAAACATATCAATACATTGCAAGGGGGTCACATTTTGACTGTGGTGAGTCTTTTTATAAAACATTTTTATTTATTTTGGACTGGGCTAGGTTTTCGTTGCTGTGTGCAGGCTTTCTTTAGTTGTGGGGAGCAGTAGCTACGCTTCATTTCAGTGTGCAGGCTTCTCATCGTGGTGGGTTCTCTTCTTGCAGAACGCAGGCTGTAGGCGTGGGGCTTCAGTAGTCGTGGCTCCCAGGCTCCAGAGCACAGGCTCAGCAGCTGCGGTGGACGGGCTTAGTTGCCCCCCAGCATCTGGATCTTGCCGAACCAGGGACTGAACCCATGTCTCCTGCACTGGTAGGTGGATTCTTTACCACTGAGCCAGCAGGGAAGCCCTGAGGTGAGTCTTAACGGTCTACTTACCTGCATGTCTTTATGAATCTATCTGCCCACCTACCTACCCAACATTCCAGAAATATATATAAGAGTGCCTGCCAATGCTCTAGACACACGAGGGGAATATAAGTGGGCCTACCTAGTTCCTCTCACATCCTCTTTGGCCAGAGATCAGGTAGTGACTGTATGCTTCCTGATCCTGCATACACAGGTCTTTCAAAGCACCTGTATGGCTTCTGCCAGGCCTTGGGTCCAGTCGGGCTGGAGTGGCAACCACCAGCAGGTCTTTCAGGGAAACATCATGGCCGTGAGAATTCTCTAAGAAGAGGAAGGAGGGCACATCCAGCTGCCTCTTCTCACCAGAGCTTCGGCTACGAAAGTAGGACTCGCGGAGCAGGGAGGGGTTTTCTGGAAAGGCAAAGTCATTGGCATCATCAGTCTGTGCTGCTGGACTCGGCACAAATTCCTGGTGAAGGCCACCTCCCACTAGGGTCTCCTGCTTAAAACTGGCTGAGGCTCCTTAATTAGAATCAGCCACTGTGCCTTTCTTCCAAACAGTTTCTCTTCCCGTTTTTTTTTTTGTTTTTTTTTTTCAGACTTAACACCCCAAACTTGTACAGGCTCAGCTGAATGGGTTTCATCTGAATAAGAACCAGAAAAGATTGAAAAGTGTGCTTAGACATAGCATTCTATTTTTATCACTTTTTTTTTTTTTTTTGCTTTCCCATTAAGGCGAGAGACTCCCTAAGTACAAAGACTACGTCTCCACTATCAGACTGGGATCTCCCTGAAGGCAGGGGTTTCAGCCCCCCTCAGATGGGGCACTCCCCAAGATTAGGCTGGTTCTTTTGGTTTCTTCATTCCCTATGCTCTTGGCTCGTCTTCAAACACACTGACACTCACGTGACTGGTCACTCAGCACCAGCTTTGGGTTGTAGTGAGCTGGGAACAAAGACAGCTTCTGTCTCAGTTGAACCTTGGTGAACAGCTCTGACATGGGATGCTGCTTCTTCAGGCCATTCTTTAGCAAAGTCCAGCTTGGGTTTGGACTCCACGAGAAGCTCTGGCATTTTGTAGGCAGAAAACTGTTTGATACTTTTTCTGGGATGAGGTACCAAGGCACCTGCTGTGGCTTGCATTTAAAGGAGGCCACCCTGTCCATCTTTGGGCCGCTACACTCAGAGCTGGCTGTCATAGTCACATTCAGCAGACATTCAGGGGTATCTGAGACCTGGGTGGTGGATTCTGGGAAGGCTTCTACTGAAGTTAGAGGCTGGAAGAGAAAATGGTCCAAAATGAGATTATGAAAAGCAAAGGGCTACTTCCTATGCCCTTTTTAATGAAAACAAACAGATGAAGAGCTGCATTCATGAGCAATAAGAAAGATTTTGGTTAGAAAAGTTTCTAACCATGAATTGGTTAAACACTAAGGCAGAAGATGGTGCGGAATGTCCACAGAGCTTCCTCTGGAGGTCTTTAAATGGAGAGACTTTAAACACTGGAGACTGGTAATCAGAGAAATAGGTATTATTTCACAACTATTAAACTGGCAAAAAAAAATAGAAAGCTGGCTATCAGTGTTGGGGGAATGCAAGGGAGCTATAGGGACGCTCATGCACTGCTGATGAGAATGTAGGTTGGTCCAGACACTCTGGTGAACCATCTAGAAAGATAAGTGAGATAAGATTACAGCTCGTACACTGAGTAGCCCTTGCTCACCACTACAGAAAACCTGCGTGCAGCAACAAAGACCCGGTGCAATAAAAAATAAGTAAATAAGATTACAAATACCTTGTGACCAGCAATTCAGCTCCTAGCTATAGATGCTAAATACTTTATAAGATCGCTCCTTTTAAAAAAGTGTGTACACCAATGTTCCCAGCAACATTATTCACGATAGGCAAAAGGTGGATACAGCCCAAATGTCCACCAACAAATGAATGGATAAATAAAATGAGGTATAGGCACAGTGGAATATTATTACCATCCTCAAAAGGAAGGAAATTCTGATATATACTACAACATAAACGAACTCTGAACAGATTATGCTAAGTGAAATAAAGTTAAAGTGTTAGTTGCTCAGTCATATCTGACTCTTTGCGACCCCGTGGACAAAACCCCACCAGGCTCCTCTGTCCATGGGATTCTCCAGGCAAGAATACTGGAGTGGGTTGCCATTCCCTTCTCCAGGGGATCTTCCTGACCCAGGCTTTGAACCTGGATATTCTGCATTGCTGGCAGATTCTTTACTGTCTGAGCCACCAAAGAAACTCCAAAGTGAAATAAACCAGACACAAAGTACAATTATTGTATGATTCTCTTTATATGAGGTATAAATAAATATTTAGAAATAAGTCCATAATTGGGGTTGAGATTTTAAAATCCATCTCTAAGCAATTGATATAAAAACCAGAAATCAAATTAGTCTGGATATGGAAAATCTGAGTGACCCTATCAACCAGGGTGATTGAATTGAGATATATAACACTATAGTCAGCAACTGCAAAATACACATTCAAGTGCCCATGGAATATTCATCAAAGTATTGCTGGGCTGTAAAATAAGACGATAAATTTTAAGACACTGAAATTTTATCAAAGCATTGTACAAACACAAAGGAATCAAATTAGAAATTAACAGCAATAAGCCACAGGACTGGGAAAGGTTGGTTTTCATTCCAATCCCAAAGAAAGGCAATGCCAAAGAATGTTCAAACTACCACATAATTGCACACATCTCACATGCTAGAAACGTAATGTTCAAAATTCTCCAAGCCAGGCTTTAATAGTATGTGAACCGTGAACTTCCAGATGTTTAAGCTGCATTTAGAAAAGGTAGAAGAACCAGAAATCAAATTGCCAACATCCGTTGGATCATAGAAAAAGCAAGAGAATTCCAGAAAAACATCTACTTCTGCTTTATTGACTATGCCAAAGCCTTTGACTGTGTGGAAAGATGGGAATACCAGACCACCTGACCTGCCTCCTGAGAAATCTGTATGCAAGTCAAGAAGCAACAGTTAGAATCGGACATGGAACAATGGACTGGTTCCAAATTGGGAAAGGAGTACATGAAGGCTGTATATTGTCACCGTGCTTATTTAACTTACATGCAGAGTATATCATGAGAAATGCCAGACTGGATAAAGCATAAGCTGGAATCAAGATTGCCTGGAGAAATATCAATAACCTCAGAAATGCAGATGATACCACACTTATGGCAGAAAGAGAAGAACTAAAGAGCCTCCTGATGAAAGTGAAAGAGGAGAGTGAAAAAGTTGGCTTAAAACAACATTCATAAAGCAATTATCCTTCAATAAAAAATAAATTAAAAAAACTCAACATTCAAAAAACTAAGATCATGGCATCTGGTCCCATCACTTCATGGCAAATAGACGGGGAAACAATGGAAAGTGACAGACTTTATTTTCTTGGGCTCCAAAATCACTGCAGATGGTGACTGCACCCATGAAATTAAAAGATGCCTGCTCCTTGGAAGAAAAGCTATGACCAACCTAGACAGTGTATTAAAAAGCTGAGACCTTACTTTGCCGACAAAGGTCCATCTAGTTAAAGCTATGGTTTTTCCAGTAGTCATGCATGGATGTGAGATTTGGACTGTAAAGAAAGCTGAGCACTGAAGAATTGATGCTTTTGAACTGTAGTGTTGGAGAAGACTCTTGAGAGTTCCTTGGACTGCAAGGAGGTCAAATCAGTCAATCCTAAAGGAGATCAGTCTGAATATTCATTGGAAGGACTGATGCTGAAGCTGAAACTCCAATACTTTGGCCACCTGATGCAAAGAACTGATGCAAAGACCCTGATGCTGGGAAAGACTGAAGGCAGGAGTGGGAGAAGGGCACGACAGAGGATAAGATGGTAAGGATGGTATCACTGACTCAATGGACATGAGTTTGAGCAAACTCAGGGAGTAGGTGATGGACAGGGAAGCCTGGCATGCTGCAGTCCATGGGGTCACAAAGAGTCGGACATGACTAAGTGACTAAACTGACTGAATAGCAATAAGATATCTAGAACACTCTTAAATATTAGAAAATTAAACAATATACTTCTAGATCACCCACGGAACAAAAATGAAATCACAAGGAAATCAGAAAAATATTTCAAAGAATGATAAAAATGTAACAAATCAAAATTTATGATATGAAGATAATCTGGTATTTACAGGGAAATTTATAGTGCTAAACACTTATATTAGATAGGAAGAAAGGCTTACAGTAAATAATCTAACTTTCCACTTTAAGAAACTAGAAGATGGTGATTGAATTAAACTAAAAGCTAATAGAAAAAAGGGAAATAATAAAGATAGCATTGGGAAAAAAAGGAAATAATAAAGAAAACACTGGTCTTCCCAGGTGGCTCAGTGGTAAAGGATCCTCCTGTCAAGCAGGAGATGCAGGTTTAATCCCTGGGTCAGAAAGATCCCCAGGAGAAGGAAATGGCAACTCACTCCAATTTTTTGCGTGGGAAATCCCATGGACAGAGGAGCCTGGTGAGTTAGTCTACGGAGTCACAAAAGAGTCAGACACGACTTAGCAATGAAACAACAAACAACAACACTGGAAAAACAATAGTAATAGAAAATGAATAGAAAACAAACTGTAGAGAAAATTAACAAAGCCTAAAATTGGTTCTTTAATTAATAAAATGGATAAGCTCATACTAAGATCAAAATAAATAAAGAAGAAATATAAATGCTTTTATCATCCATGAAAAAGGAGATATCTTGATGTATCATGCAGACATCAAAGGAATAAGAAAATTTAAAACAACCAGAAGGGACAGTAGTTTGGTTCTGATTCTAGCTGAGATGAATTAAGCATATTGCATCTATCTCTCCCATAGGCTATTCCTATAAAACCTGCATAGAATGCATGCACAGAATAGTTGTCTGACAATTCTGAAAAGTAAACAGTAGCTAGCAGATCGAGGAAGATTTGAGGAAGGTGAGAATCCGAAGCAACAGCAAGTCAGCAGTGCTGTGCTTAGTCGCTCAGTCGTGTTCGACTCTTTGAGACCTCATGGACTGTAGCCCACCAGGCTCCTCTGTCCATGTGGATTCTCCAGGCAAGAATACTAGAGTGCGTGGCCATGCCCATGCCCTCTTTCATGGGATCTTCCCAATCCAGAGATCAAACCCAGGTCTCCCACATTGCAGGTGGATTCTTTACCATCTGAGCCACCAGAGAAGTTGACTGTTTTTCCCTTCAGTATGCCCTGACCTGAACTCAAGGCAATTCAAAATTCAAAAATGGGTACTGGGGAATATTCACTAGTTTGTTGTATCTTTTTAGATTCTACATATAAGTGATATCATACAGTATTTGTCTTTCTCTGTCTGACTAATTTCATTTAGCATAATGTCCTCCAAGTCCAACCATGTTGTTGCAAATGGCAAAATTTTGTCCTGTTTATGGCTAAGTAACATTCCTTAGCCAGCTAAGTAATTCCTTAGACAGAGAAAGCTCTAAGAGAAACTTTTAGTTGAGGCTCTTCTTTTCTCTACTCTCTTTGCCCCCATGTCCATGATGAAAATCCTGAGGTGGATTTCAGTAATGAACAGAATTCAGTGATTAATAGAACTAGTATACAGAAATTTAGTAAGAATATAGAAGAACTGAACACCATCAGCAACCAAATAAATCTAATTGACCCACTGCCCAACAGCAGCAAAAGAGATATTCTTTTAAAGTGCACATGAAACATTCCCCAAAAGAAACCATGTTCTGGGTCATAACACAAACTTTAACAAATTTTAAAGCACTGAAATCATATAAAGTGTGTTCTCTGATGATATGGAATTAAATTAGAAATCAATAACAGGAAAACCCCCAAACAACTGAAAGTTAACACATTTCTAAATTGCCAAGATATGAAAGCAACTTAAGTGTTTAGCAACAGAAAAATAGATAAAGATGTGGTATAACCACACACACACACACACACACACACAAAAGAATGTTACTTAGCCATAAAAAGGACCAAATTTTGCCATTTGCAGCAACATGGATGGACTTGGAGGACATTATGCTAAATGAAATAAGTCAGATAGAGAAAGACAAATACTGTATGATATCACTTATATGTAGAATCTAAAAAATACAACAAACTAGCAAATATAAGAATAAAGAAGCAGATTCACATATAGAGAATAAACCAGCGGTTACTAGTGGGGAGGGGTAATATAGGGATAGGGGAGTCAGAGGTACAAACTATTAGGTACAAAATAAACTACAAGGATTTATTGTACAACATGGGGAATTGAGACAATATTTTATAATAACAATAAATGGAGTGTAACCTTTAAAAATTATGAATCACTATATTGTATATCTATAATTTATATAATATTATACAGCAAATATCAGAGAAGGAAATGGCACCCCACTCTAGTACTCTTGCCTGGAAAATCCCATGGGCGGAGGAGCCTGGTAGGCTGCAGTCCATGGGGTCGCTAACAGTCGGACACGACTGAGCGACTTCACTTTCACTTTTCACTTTCATGCATTGGAGAAGGAAATGGCAACCCACTCCAGTGTTCTTGCCTGGAGAATCCCAGGGACGGGGGAGCCTGGTGGGCTGCCGTCTCTGGGGTTGCACAGAATCGGACACGACTGAAGTGACTTAGCAGCAGCAGCAGCATACAGCTAATATAGCTCAATTAAAAAAACAAAAATAATTAAAAATTTTTTAATTTAAAAAAATACACATTTCTAAATAACCCAAGGGTCATAAAGACAACCTCAAGTGAAATTAGAAAACATTTTGGACTAAACGAAAATGAAAATAGATCAAAATTCATGGTATCTAAGTTAAAGTTGTTTTTAGAAAGAAATTTATAGCATGAAATGTATAGATTAGGAAAGAAGGTCTTATTCAACATTCTAAACTTCCCCCTTAAGAAATTAGAAAAACAAAAATAATCCAAAGCAAACAGAACCTAAGTATTAGTGACAAAAATCAATGAAATTAAAAAATCAAACAATAATAGGAAATCAGAAATAATAATAGAAAATAATCAGAAAATAATAGAAAATAAAAAATCCATGGAAACAAAACTCAGCTCTTTGAAAAGAATAAATTGATAAACTCTTAGTCAGACTTACCAAGAAAAAGTGAAAGAATAAACAAATTATCACTATCAGGAATGAAAGAATATATCACTACAAACTCTGCAGACATTAAATGGATAATAGGGAACTACTATAAACAACTCTTCATATATAAATCCAACAACTTAGATAAAATGGACCAATATCTTAAAAGCCACAAACTACCAAAACTCACTCAAAATAAAATACATAACTATTAAAGAAATTTAATTATAGTTTAAAATATTCCAAAAAAGAAATCACCTGGTTGAGATCATTTCACTGGAGAACTCTAACTAAATATTTAAATAAGAAATAATGACAATTCTACACAATCTCTTCCAGAAAACAGAAGAGGAGAAAACACTTCCCAATTTATTTTATGGAGCTAACAGACAAAAAGTAACAAAACTATAGACCAACATCTCTGATGAACACAGACAATAAAAATCCTCAACAAAACATTAGCAAATTGAATGCAGCAATCTGTAAAAAAAACAACACAACATGGCAAAAGGCTCTTGGTATTATATTCCAGGAATATAAGATTGGCTCAAGATAAATTAATCAATGTAATATACCATATTAACAATGTAAGTAGAAAAACTTCTATCAATTGGTACCAAAAAAGCACTTGACAAAATTCAGTATCCATTCATGATTTAAAACAACTCTCAGCAAACTAGGAATAGAAGTGAACTTCTTCAAGCTAGTAAAGAACATTGTCAAAACCTACAAATAATGCCATACTTAATGATAAAAGATTTCCCTTTTAAGACTGGAAACAAGGGAAGGATGTCTACTCTCTCCTCTCCTATTCAACATTGTGCTAGAAATCCCAGACAGGCAATAAGGCGAGAAAAAGAAATAAAAGGTGTGAAGATTGAAAATTAAGAAGTAAAACTGTCTTTATTTGAAGATGACATAATTGTTTGATGAAACTCCTATGGCATCAACAACAACAACAACAAAATAAAACCTTAATAAAACTTATAAGGCACCTAAGCAATTCAATGAGAAGGGCAAGTCTTTCAGTAAATAGTCTTGTAACTAGATGTGCCTATGGGGATAAAACCCTACTACCCATCACCTAGCACACTCAAAAGTTAATTTGAGTTGGCTCATGGACCTATACACAAAGCTAAAACCATAAAGCTTTTAGAAAAAAACTAGGGAAATATCTCTGACATGGAAGTGCATGAAAACTTCTTAAACAGGACACAGAAAGCAATAACCATTAAAGAAAAATTCATAAGCGTCATTGAAATTGCTTTTTCACTAATTAAAAAACACTGGCAAGAAAGAGAATAGGTAGGTTTCCAGAATATATAAAGAGTTCCTACAACACAATAGCAAAACATAAAAAAAAAAATCCCATTTCTTTGGATATATGCTCAGAGAAAAACGGCCCGAAAAGATACATGCACCCCAGCGTTCACTGTAGCACTGCAGTGTTTACAATGGCCAAGACATGGAAACAGCCTAAATGTCCATCAACAGAGGAATGGATAAAGAAGATGTGGTATATATATATATTCATACAGTGGAATATTATCCAGCCATTAAAAAGGATGAAGTAAGGCCATTTGCAGCAACATGGATGGACCTAGAGAGTGTCATACTGAGTGAAGCAAGTCAGACAAGAAGGAGAGGAGAAATATCATATGATATCCCTTATATGTGGAATCAAAAAAGAAATGATACAAATGAACTTACAAAACAGAAAGAGACTCACAGACTTAGAAAAGGAACTCATGGTTGCTAGAGGGAAGGGATAGTTAAGGACTTTGGGAAGGTCATGTACAAACTTCTATGTTTAAAATGGATAACCAACAAAAACCTGTTGTATAGCACATGGAATTGTGCTCAATATTATGTGCCAGCCTGGATGGGAGGGGGTTTGGGGGGAGAATGGCTACCATGTATATGTATGGCTGAGTCCCTTCACTTGTTCACCTGAAACTATTACAACATTGTTAACTGGTTACACCCCAATATAAGATGTTTTTGGTGTTAAAAAAAAATTTTTTTTTTTAAATCTGGGACTTCCCTGGTGGTCCAGTGGTTAAGAATCCACTTTGTAATGCAGAGGACCTGAGTTCGATCCCTGGTCAGGGAACTAAGATCCCACATGCTGCAAATGAAGATCCCTCGTGCCACAACTAAGATCGAATGCAACAAATAAACAAATATATATTCTTTAAATCCCATTTCTTAAAAAGGAGAAAGGCAAAATCTTGAACAAACTGCTCATAAAGAAACATACATGAATAACCAATAAACACTTGATGAAATGCTTGACATGCTTAATCCTCAAATTAAAACTGAAATAAGAAATCACAACGTAGCCATTAGAGTGGGAAAAGTTTAAAAGACAGCACCAAATGGTAACAAACATGGAGCAATCGGTACCTTCATCCATTGCTGGCTGAAATGTACAAAAGCTATTATAATCACTTTAAATAAAGGCTTTGGTGTTCTTATAAAGTTATACAGAGATCTACCCTTTGACCTAACAATCCTTCTCGCAAGTAGTTATCCAAGAGAAAAGAAAACTATGTCCGCAAAAAGACTTATACAGGAATGTTCATAAGAGCTTTAATTACAATAGCAATAAAAGAATAAAAACTAGGAACAACCCACATGTCCATCAACAGGAGAATGATGTACACACTGCAGTGTATTTGTACAATGGAACACAATTCAGCAATAAAGAAGGACAAAATACTGATATCTCCAACAACGTGAATGAATCTCACAGATCTAAATACTGAATTAAAGGAGTCACACTCAAAATACTATATACTATATTATTCCACTTGCACAAAATTCTAAAATAGGCAAAACTACTCTAAGATGAAAAAGAGTCAGGATAGTGGCTGCCTTGGGGAGGGATGCAGGGAGCAAAGGTCAATTGCCTGGGAAAGGCCAGAGGGAACTTTTGGGAAATATCAGAAAGTTCTATATCATGATAGGGATATGGATCGCAAGTGTGTATTTATTTGTCAGACTTGTTCAGCTAAAACTTAGCATTTTAATGCATGTAAAATTAATCTTAAAAAAGAAAAGAAAAAGTAGAGCTCAATAAGAATAAAAATAGGACATAGAATGAGAAAAATAACCCAATCACATTTAAACAAATTTAAATGCTTGCATTTTTAAAAATCTCTTCTTTACAAGGAAACATGAACAAAAGATGGTGGCTAGGTGAATGGAGATGAGCATAGGGATAAAGTGACAAGTAAATAAACAAAGCAGGCAAAGGCTTTGAATGAACCAAGTATAGTACAACATCCTGAGCCAATGATTTTGCTCAAATAAACATGAAATCCAAAAAAAGGAAAAAAAATGCATTTTTGCTAGCTGCCTTATTTTGTAATTTCATCAGAGTTAAGTAGTACTGCTTTAAGTCTTAGGTTAAAGCACTGCTTTAATTCTTGGGTTTATGCAAAACACACACACACACACAAGGGGGTGGATCTTAAGAAGTAGCAATAACATTAAAATAATAGCTAATGCTTACTGACTCCTGGGTGTTGAATACCACTCGAAGCATTTTTGCGGATCCTTTCATTTAATCCTCATAGTAATCCACTGGTAGGTACTATGATGAAAATTCCATTTTTTAGGTGAGGAAACTAAGGCTTAGGGAGACTAGACTGACTAGATGGAAGTCATGTATATAATAAAATGAGACCCCAAGAATCCAACAGAGGCAGCCAGATTCCCAAAGTATACTCCTTACTCTTAATTTTTATAGTAAAAAAAAACCTCATATAACATAAAATTTACCATCATAACCATTTTTAAGTGTATAGTACAGTAGTGTTAACTATACGCACATTGTTGGGCAACAGATCTCTAGAATCTTTTTAATTTGCAAAAACTGAAATTCTGTACCCATTAAACATCCCTTTTTCGCCCCACCCACCAGCCACTGGCAACCACCACTCTACTCTTTGTTTCTAAGAGTTTGACTACTTTAGATACCTCATATAGGTGGAAGAATGCAGCATTTGGTGATTTGTTTTTTTTTTTTTTTTTGGTGGCTGGCTAATTTCACTTTGGAGAAATGTCTATTTAAACCTTTCCCTCCCCACCCCACTTTTTTTCTTTCCTTTGGCTGAATCACATGGCTGGCAGGATCTTAATTCCTGACCAGGGTCTGAACCTGTGCCCTCTACAGTGAAAGCAGAGAGTCCTAACCACTGGACTGGACCACCAGGGAAGTCCAGCCTTTGCCCATTTTTCAATCAGGTTGTTTGGTTTTGTTGTTGTTGTGTAAGAGTTCTTTATATATTCTGGATATTAATCTCTATCAGATGTATGATCTGAAAAGATTTTCTCCCATTCCACAGGCTGTCTTTTAATTTTGTCGATTATCTTAAGTCTGATGAAGGCCCACTTATCTATTGGTGCGTTTGCTTCTTGTGCTTTTGGTGTTATATCCAAGAAACCATCGTGAAATCCAAGGGGATAACGCTCTTAATGGTGTTTATCAAACGATGGGTTGCAAACCTACCACTAGGTCATGAAATTAATTTAGGGAGTTGTAACTGGTATTTTTAAAAAAGAAAAAACTGAGCCACTCACTATATGCAGCATGGCTAAGCACTGTTTTAAAAACTTTTCTCCAGTTGTATGCATGTATATTTAATGGACTATGAAGTAAAATGAAATTTTATTATGGGCTCTGGTTAGAAATTTGAAAAACACTGCACTACTCTATACTGCGCTTAGACCAAGTGAAGGCCCAACAATGCTGACGATTTTCCAGTAGAGCCATCTTGGTTGGCCTAAGTATAATGAATCCAAAAGGACCTGCGTTAGGACTGTCAGTACCACATTTATGTGGCAACTTGGTATCTACAAAAATAGAAAATCAACTGTCATGTGAAGTTAATATTTTGTGCCGATTTTATTGGTGCTTTTTGTTTTGTTTTTTAATTAATTGATTTTTGGCCAGACTGGGTCTTTGGTGCTGAGCACAAGCTTTCTCCAGTTCCAGGGAACGGATGCTCCTCTTCTTTGTGGTGTGTAGGCTTCTCTTGCTGCAAAGCATGGGTCCTAGAGTGCGCGGCTTCAGCAGCTGCAGCTCACAGGCTCTAGAGCATGAGCTCAACAGCTGTGCTGCACGGGCTTAGCTGCCCTGAAGCCTGTGGGATCTTCTTGGAGCACGGATTGAACCCATGTCCCCTGCTTTGGCAGGCAGAGCCTCAACCACTGGACCACCAGGAAGTGTTTTGTTTTTGTTTTGTAGCTGTGTAAGAGTTATAGGTTTCCCTGGTGGCTCAGTGGTAAAGAACCTGCCTGTCAATGCAGGAGACACAGGAGACGCTGGGTCTTCCCTGGGTCGGGAAGATGCCCTGGAGGAGGAAATGGCAACCCACTCCGGTACTCTTGCCTGGGAAATCCCATGGACAGAGGAGCCTGGTGGGCTACAATCCATGGGGTCACAAAGATTTGGACACGACTGCAACAACTGAGCATGGAGCAAGAGCTATAGGTGCGCTTCTCTGATGGCTCAGATGGTAAAGAATCTACCTGCAATTCGAGAGATGTGGGTTCAGTCCCTGGGTTGGGAAGATCCCCTGAAGAAGAAATGGCTACCCACTCCAGTATTCTGGCCTAGAGAATTCCATGGACTGAAATGTCCATGGGGTGGCAAAGAGTAGGACACGACTGAGCAACTTTCACTTCACTTCAAGAGTTATAGGTATAAAGGCTTTATATCTGATCTTATGCTTGTATATATTTTAAAAAAGTTGTTTACAGTTGGAATCTGAAAGAGGTTTCTTTCCATCAAAAGGAGTCCACACATCAATGGAGTTTGAAACTCCATTGTTTCAAATGGAAATGTTGTTGAGGTGGTATACTGGGTTCAATAGCTCCCTAAAATTTATGTACACCCACAACCTCAGAATGTGACCTTATTTGGAAACAGGATCTTTGCAGATCTCAAGTTAAAAATAAGCTCATTGTGGATAAGGGTAAGCCCTAAATGCAATGACTGGTATCCTTGTACCAGTCAACACAGAGGAGAAGCGCAAGGAAGAAGTCCATGTGATAACACAGGCAGAGACTGGACAGTGACCACTGGAATCTAGCAAGAAGCAAGGAAGGGTCCTCCCTAGAGAGGGGAGCATGACCCTGTCAACACCTTGTTGTCAGATCTTTAGCTTCTGATCTAAAGAATAGATTTGTGAGACCAGAGATGTGCGTTTCAAGCCACTAAGTTTACGGTAATTTGTTAGAGAAGCCCTACAGAAGCTAATACAACAGATGGTAACCTGCCCCAAAGAGGGCATGCATCCTTTCTAAAAGCCCTATACCATAGGTCTAGACTCTTAGCAGGAGTGTAATTCCACAACTTGGACTTCACAAGTGGGGAAATTGAGGCCTGAGAAGGGTAGGCAGCTTATTCAAAGGGCCATATAAGTCAGGGGCAGAGAATGGACCAGAAGGCAAGACTCCTGCCACTACTCCACCCCACCCCAGCTCAGTCCTCAGGAGAGGCAGACTGCGCTGCTTACCACAATGCCGGTGATCGCGTTCACTGCAGAGGTAGACTTGGCTTCCTTCATTTTGGAGATGGGTTTACTGAGCTCTGGCCTGGAGCAGCTGAGAAGGCTTGAATTCCTCAAGTCAGGTACAGAGCTGTAAGGCCTTGAAGATGAAGGCTTACAGAGTGCTGGATCAGCCTCCTCTTCGGGGGCCTCCTGCTCAAGGCTGCTATCTGCTTCATTTTTCTCTGTGTGTCTGACACTCGAGAGCAAGTCAGGTGCACCGGACACCAACATCAATGGCTGGAGATACTGGGAAGAAGGAAACCAAACACAGAGCCCATGGGAACTGAGCTCTGTCCACTTCCAGATCATCTGCACCCAACGGTAGGTGCAAAGGAGATCAGGAGGAGAGGAAAGCAATCTGAATCAGTCTCTCTAATCCAGGGCTCTTAACCTAGGGTTCAAGGACACCCCTAGAGGGCTCATGGATGGCTTCACGGGGCCTTTGAAACACTTAAAACTGCAGTTACTTATGGCAAGAGATTCCATAGCTTTTATCAGATTCTCAGAGGGTCTATTACCCTAACAAAATTATTCAAAAAAAACCCCTCTAATCCTGTCACTTCAGAAAAGTCAACTGAATCTTTTCACTGAGCAAGAAGAGAGAGCCAGGCCAAGAAGGGGGTTCCAGAGACTGAGATCATGGGACAACTGGACAGCTGGCTCCAGCCTGGAGGCTAGTCCATACTTGGAGCAGAGAGCAGCCTGGAAGGACCAGCTGTGTTCTGCCCCACATGTAGTGTTCTGAGGCCCTGCCCCCAGAAGGTCTTCCCTGTAGCCTCCTCTCTCAGTTGTGCCCCTGGCCTGTAGGAAGGGGGCATTCCAACCCAAACTGGAGTTGGGGACCATGAGTAAGGTAGTCCTAGAGCCCGCTCCCACATGGGGCTGGTCCTCGGCCTCCCAGCTGCTTTTACTCCTACTGGAGGGAGGAGGACAGAACAGCGCAAGTCCTCTCTGCCTGGATAGAGGGATCCTCTGAAGGCTGCATGGCTCCTTGTGACTTCAGGCCCCGCTCCTGGGGCCCAGCCCTCCATGCGGCCCCCATTCCATCAGTGTTTCTGAGCTCTCAGTAGGGGTCTTCTCAGCATCCCCCCTGGACTGGCCCCAGCTGGGGAAGTGTGCTGGGCATGCGCGTTCCCCTCCCATCCACGTTTACTTGTTTGGAGGTCTGGCTGGTGGTAGTCTTGTATTTCTGCTGTTGTTTCTCTCGCCTGCTCTGCCAGCTCTTGCCTCTCGCTTGCTCGCCTGCCGATTCCTCCTGCATGTCTACCCTCTTCTGTTTCATTTGGAAGGATTTTTTCTCTTGTTTCAGTCTCAGCTCCTGGATCAGCTGCCTGCCCAGTGAGGAACAATGAGTATCACACAGGTTAGGGATAGGCTATGAATATTATGGACATACTTCTTGAGGGGCAGACAAGACTGGGGCAAGGAGGGGCAGTGCTCCATCTTCCCTGCCCCAGTGTGTCCAAATGATTGAGAGTTCCAAAGCAAGAGATGGAGGAGAGAATCCTTCCTCCACCCACACCATTTCCCATCTGGGATTAGCCCAGGGAGAGATGTGGCGGGGGGCAGCACCCTACTCTACCACCCCATCTCTCTCCTCCCTTCCCAGTATGCCAGGATCACACAACCAACAAGTGCTAAGGAGAGGGTCTGGGTAGAAGGATAAAATCAGGAGCTCCCACATCAAACCCCTTTATATGCTGGGCCTCTCTGGCCAATCACGTGATAGAAATAACTCAGTCACAGGACTCAGGGGACAGGGCTTCTAGAGCTTCTTCTGTCCTTATCTGCTGGATGATCCTCTTTCTGCTCCATGAAATGGGTGGTGGGTAGGCACTGGACTGGATGGGATGAGTCCCTTCCAGTCCTTAGATCTGATACCTGAATGAATCTAGATGGTAGTTCTGAGGGGTTGGGCTTTCTGGGAGTGGGGTTGGGGTGGCTGTCTTAGGGGTGAGTTTGTAGAAACAGCTTCATATCTACTTACCAACATCCCACACCAAAGAACCTTATGATTCCTGGTCCTTGTGAGACTAAAGCAACCTCATGGCTGCCCCAAGGTCACACCATAGGTCAAGCACTATCTCCTCTTCCCCCAACACCCAACCGCCCTCACCCCAGGAGCCTTCCTACCGGGCATAGACCTCCCGAGCCCTGGAGGTAACTGTATTCTGGAAGAGGGAGTTGTTGTCCTGGAAAAACTTCTCATACTTCTCCGAATTCACAGTGGGATAAATCAGGCGGAACCCTCCACAGTTTTCCTTCTCATACTTCTCAGTTTTCTCTACTCGCACGGCCTGAAAGCCCTTGACTTCCTCTTTCCTGTTGGGAAGCGGAACACAGGGCTGCAGTTAGGTTTTCTTGGGACCAATCTTGGAAAGGACATGACCTTTCCAAGGACATGGATGTCCTCTAGGGTGAGACCAAGGCTTTGCACGCAAGAGCGTTCAACCAGCGTTTCCTAAGTAAATGAATACATGAACGTTTCCTGAAAGGAGATTCTAGCCCTCCTGGGACAGCCGGTGTCATAATGCACTAAAAACAGCTGGTTAGAACAGTCTTCCTAACAGCTCACCAAATTCTCTCCCATTACAAGTAAAGCCCATTTCCCTCTTGGCTTAGCTTCTGACAGGGGCAGACTGTCACCTTTCCAATCACAGTCCCTGCTATTCTCCTTTGGAGAACTGGCTAAACTTGAGGGCTTCATGGATAAGCCTGATGAGATTTTATGAGAGCTGATGATCTCATTCCCCTTCACAGCCCCCCAGGAGGTGGAGGTCAGGGCGGAGGATCAATAAGCCCCTTTTATAGTAGGGAAACCAGGAGCCCCTGAGCCATGCAGGGCCAAGTCATGACGAGGAGACTGATTCAGGGAATGCTCCTTAGACGATGCTGCCTCCTTCTCCAAGAGTTCAGTGGAAGGCATCCTGGAACGCCAGGCAGCTCACACCTATCGGGCTCTGTGTCCAGACCTGACACTTGCCAGCGAGGTGACCTATACAGGCAGCTCCCCTTCCAGAGTCTTGGTCTTCTTAGCTCCAAAAGCAGGACATACAATCCCCCATGCTACCACCCACCCGCCCCCTCCTTACAGGGAAGACAGTGGACATGAACGTGCTCTGAGAAACACAGTGCCATCCAAACAGAGATGGCCTGATGCCAT
Organism: Capra hircus; assembly: GCF_001704415.2. Lineage (NCBI taxonomy): Eukaryota > Metazoa > Chordata > Mammalia > Artiodactyla > Bovidae > Capra > Capra hircus. The sequence continues at coordinate 37,375,369 of NC_030826.1, read as the reverse complement.
GGCCTGGTTCCAGAAGTTCAGTTCCGAAGGACCAGGCTTGTGAGGAAGACAGGGGCCACTATGAGATCTGAAAAGCAGCAAAGCCAAGTCCTTGACAGGCTCTGAGACTTCCTTCTCGCTCTTGTAGGATGAAGGCAAATGCTATGCAGCAGGAATGAGGTGTTCCTCACAACACGGTGACAAGGGGAGAACAGAAGAATGTTCCCTTTCGTAAAGACAAATGGTTTTACTTTTTGTATCGGTAATCCCTGGATCTCTTCATTTGATATTAACAAACTTATATTCATCATATGTACTTATGTCTATAAATAAATCTATTTTTAGGAACAAAGGAAAAACTGTTTAACCTGCCACACCCTGCAAATAGAAACTAATGTTCCAAACAGGATTATCATTTGTTAGAACTGACCCATGACTGTACCTGGTCTCTCGAGAACGACACTGCTGTAGGAACTGCCCCCGCTGTCTCTCCTCCTCCAAGACCTTCTTTTTGTCACAGCTTCTCAGGTTGATCAGGACCAGAGTGTCGTACAGCAGACTATCCTTTACCTCTTTATCCAACCAGGAGTCAGTGGAGAAGCTCGGAGAGTGGTTTACCTGTGAGGATAAGACGGCAGCTGGGGAGGCTGGGCAGCATGCAAGCAGGAGGTAAAGCTAAGTGCCCCCTCAACGGAGCCACCCAAGCCCACCTAGGGGCCCTGGCTACCGCAATGAGTGGGAGAGAGAGGGAAAGAGAGTCTGGACTGGAGCCTCGGTGAAAAAAGGAGGGAGCAGAACCATTCCCTGCAGTGTAACTAGCTTTTATTTCAGTCCTGAATTCCTGAGGAGCATGGCAAGGGGTGGGGGTGAAGGAGCTGCCTTTGGTTTCCCCTCCATCTGGAGTGCATGTGCCCCTCCCGTGCACTGTGTACCCCAGAGAACAGAGGGAAGAGGGCAGTCCAGAGGGCCAGGCTGGGAGCTGAGGAGGGGAAGGGAGTGATGCATTCAGGATCCTGACAGGGGTTAAGGGTCAGGATGGTGGGAAGACTGAGAGGACTCATTCCTGCTCACAGAAGAGTCCATATTGTTCAGAGGCACTATGTGACAGTTGAAGACTTCTAGCAGTTTCTGAAGGCTTGCTCCTGGTAGCTTACTCTGCTCTTTGGTAAGAGCTGGTAAGAGCTCTGAACGGCCATATTCTCCTTCCTACCCACACTTGGGAACAAGGGCTAGGAATGGAGGAAAGGCAAGACCCCAGGAATTTGATACGTAATTCTGGGTCTTCCCCTCTGAGGGCTGCCTCTGTATCACTGGCGGCCGTCACCATCACCTCTGACTTGTACCACAACCCTGCCCTTGCCCCTGCTTTCGGTGTGTACACTGAACGGCCGCGGGAGAGGCCTGCTTGCACAGGTCCAGTCAGGAAGAGACGCAGACACCCAGAAGCTTCTCTTCCTCCTCTTCCCACCACCCCATGGGTCTGGAGGAGACAAGAAACTCACTGAGTGGCTCCCCGCCCTTTTCTGTGCCCACAGACACTAGGTTGTTCTCTGCTGGTGCTTGGAACTGGATCTAGGCCCCAGATAGCCAGGCCCAGTAGCTCCATCTGATCTCAAATATCCTCCACCCACCTTTGATGAAGAACAAAGTCTCCTTTCTGTGACGGAGACAACTGTTAGAAAAGGTAGAGCTGTCTTTGGAGTCACTCTGCACCTGAGATCAGAGCTTCTAAGTCTGGGTGGACCTCAAGAAAGCACAAGGAATTCTCTAATTCCCGGCCGTCTACCTCCCTCTGGTGGCCGCTTTTCAGCAAAGGGAGACGCCCCAGGCAGCAAGCACAAGGGAGGCCGTTGCTCGACAAGTGGATTACGACATCCTAGCTGAGCCAGGAGGGCAGAGGGATGGGACTGACCCCAGTAACAGGTGCCAGCTTCACCCCTCACCCCAATCTCCCTACCTCCAGCAGCCAGGGCTTGAGTTTGTGATCTAACAAAACGTCAAAGCCCAGGATTTCAAAACAGGCGCTGTTGAGTGTGTGGTGGGGAAAGCAGGTGTGGTAGTTATGCTTGATGATGGGGTAGGCCGAGATGATCGTCTTGATAATAACGTCCTCAATGTCTCTCCAGATCTGCGCCACGTTGTAACCATGGCTCTCCATGTACGTGTTGAAGGTGGAGAGCTTCCTGGAAGGGAATCATGGGCCGTGAGGCAGGGCAGCCCACCTCTGGTCATCTAAGGCCGTAGAATGCTAGCAACTAGAAACTTCTAGAGAGGATAAAGTCCCAAAGCCAGTGGGAGGGACACCCAGGAGCCAGGGTAATAGCTGTGTCAGCTCAGGAGGACCCACAGGAGAAAACATCTGTGGGCTGGGGCAGGGATTAGGTATCCCAGTGGAAAGCTTAATGGATGAATTTTTAAAATTGTAAAAACCAACACCCCACATCACAATGTTGCTTTGGTAGCAATGGTTTCTTAGCTTTTGGTGTTCATTAGAGGCACTTAAGGAGTCTCTTAAGACCACTGATATCTGGGTTCCACTTCCACTATCTGAGGGGATTCTGGGGACACTAAAGACATAGAAATATTGTTCATTTTATTCAATGTTAACCCTGTAAAGGGAAGCCCAGAGGGAAAAGGCAACCCCAAGGCATTTCCACAGATAGGGTTACCCACTGTCCCAGGCAAACCAGACAGTCTAGACTTTACAGCTGAAAGTCCCATATCCCAGGAAATCCCTCAGTCACAGGCAAACCAAGATGGCTGGTCCCCCTGTCACAGATATCAGAGAATGTCTATCCCTTGCAGAGAGGTTTGTGAAGAAATACTCCAGTCAGCTCTGAGCTGGGCAGTACAGAGACAGGACAAATCTGACAGGTTCAAAAGACAATGATGGGGACAGATACCCGCCCCCTCACATACACACAGGTGTGCACAGAGAGCCGAAGTAGGAAGTGAAAACATTGGAGGAGGAAATATGGGTGATGCAGGAGAATGAAGAGCAAAGAGAAGAATGGGAAGATGGGGAATACAGCTCAACCAGCAGTCCACAGATCTGGACCCCGTCAGCAGAGGCAGCACACACTTACTAAGGGCCTGCGGGTGGCACCAGTGGTAAAGAACCCGCCTGCCACTGCAGGAGACATGAGACATGGGTTTGATCCCTGGGTCGGGAAGATCCCCTGGAGGAGGGCCTGGCAACCCACTCCAGTATTCTTGCCTGGAGAATCCCATGGGCAGAGGAGCCTGGTGGGCAATAGTCCATGGGGTCACCAAGAGCTGGACACAACTGAGTGACAAACACACTGTTGTGTGTGCAAAATTCATGCGATGAGGGGATCCTGAGAAACCAGCACCTCTCCTGTGGGAAGCCTAAGGACCATTGAGGAGCCAGAACACACATGAAACAGCCAAAGATGCGTTTATAGGACGACAGATAAACAGAGACACTCAGTGCAGAGGCACGCCTTTTCTACCTGCCATTGTCCAGGATGAAGTGCTGCTCATAAATGAATTTTCCAGACCACTTGAAGCCAATCCTCTCAAGTGCAAAAAAAAAAAAAAAAAAAGTGTTTAATTTGCCTAACTGGGAAATAAATATTCCCAAAATAGATCAGACACTCCTCTACCATCTTATAATAGACATTATGAATCATAACATAACCTCTTCTTGATGACTCAGGCACATCACAATGAATACATATTACTGTGCAATTTCATAACGCCCAGTGGTTAGTCCATTCGATTTAACACACCAACTATGTGCCAGGCTCCCTGAAGATGAAGAAGGCCTGGTCTCTGCCCTGGAGGCCTGCCAAGTTTCCAGTTTTTCTTCTTCACTGCTCCTACTGAGTTTGCAGTCTGGTGGGGATTTACTGCAGGTATGGCTGGTGTCAAGCTAGGAAGTGGGGAGTGTAGGGCAGGTGAGGCAGTCAGTAGGAGAAGCAGATGGTTTTAAAAGGTGAGGGAGAGGAGAATGAAGAGAGGCGAAAGCAAATTAGAGGGAGAGAAGGAAAACACTCTGCCCTAAAACATGGGAAACACTAGATTCTAAAGCCAGGGCGCCATACTAACCCTCAAGGAACTTAAATACAGCTGGGGACACAAGACAAACATGTACTCCAAGCAAAGAGTAGTTACAGGCTACAGCTGATGCTGACCAGGAGGATGGTGGGAGTCCAGAGATGGAGAGGCTTCTGGGGTGATTAGACTCAGATTCCACAGGCTTGTCCTTAGAGATGGAAGACAACCCTCCCATCTGACAAGTGAGGAAACAGAGGCCCATGGAGAAGATGGGTTTCCCCCACACTGCAGTGGTTATGTGGCTGGACCAGCATCGAGGACCAGGTCAGAGAAGGCAACACAGAGCTTAGTTAGACAGACAGGGCCTTCAAGGATGTTTCCCTATGTTTCCAGTTGGAGCTGAGCAAAGGCAGAGAAGTGGGAATGAGCAAGGCTTGTGTATCAAAAAGTAAGCCAAAGAACATCCTGGGAGAACACCACAGAGTGGATGGTGCAGGCAGTGTTACTAGTAGTTAAGGGCAAGGACCAGACTCAGGAGTTAATTACAGCTCTGCCACTTTCTAGCTGTGTAACCTTGGCCAAGTTTCTTAACCTTATTACACCTGTTCCCTAATATGCAAACTTGGGAGATCATGCCAACTTAATAGTGTCATTGTGAGGATTAAATGTATTGAGGTGTGTAAATTTCTCAGAGCAGTGCCTGGCAGACAACAAGTGCCCAACAAATAAAATGGTAACTATTATTATAGTAATAATAATAGTGGGAAATGGGGTCTGGTCAAAGCATAGAGTGACCAGAGGAGTTTGAACTGGTACTCTAGGCACCTGGGAACCATACTGGTTATCTGAGTGCAGAAGTAATGAGTATATGGAGTGTATAATAATAACAGGAGCCACCTGCATGGGGGTTATGGTTTTTGAGGCCTATTCATACACATCATCTCAATAAGTTCTTATGGTAAATCTGTTTGAGGCTGGCTGGCCCGGATTCATTTTTATTACATCATTTTATTTATCTATTTGTATTTATTTTGTGAGCTGCACTGCATGGCTTGTGGGATCTGATCAGTGAACTGATTAGGGATCGAGCCCATGTGCCCCCTGAGGTGGAAATGCGGAATCCCAACCACGGGACCACCATGGAATTCCCTATCACGTCATTTTATTTATTTGTTTGGCTATGCCGAGCCTTTGATGTGGCATTCTGGATCTTTTAGTTTAAGCATCTAGGATCTATTTCCCTGACCAGGGATTGAACCCAGGCCCCCTGCATGGGAGTGCGGAGTTTTAGACACTGGACCACCAGAGATGTCCCAATCTCATCGTTTCAGAGATGAGAAATTGGAGGTACAGAAAGGTTAAGCGGAGGTGCCTGGAGCTAAGGAGAAGAGTGATGAGGTCATGCGATAGTCAAGGAAGAGGCTGAACCAAGGTCGGGGCCTGGTGGACAGGAAAGAACTGAGGGACGTTTGAAGGAAGGAACTTCAGAATTCAATGATTTGCTGAAAAAGGAAACATCTGAGATGATACCAAACTCTCCAATCCTGTGAGTCAGAAGGCAGAGGGGGAAGCTTGGACTGCGGGGGTGGACATGAGGAGACAGGATGCAAGATATTGGGAAATGCTGAGCAGAAAGCCACACAGACATCCAGGTGCAGCTGAGGAGAGATGGGCCTAGAGAAAGGGTGGGTGAGGGACTGCAGAGGGGGTAGGAGAGGGGGCTCCAGCAGGGAGGGGGATGGAGAAGAGCAGAGTGCTGATGCCAGGCCTGGGTGAGAGAGGCGAAGAGAAAGAGGAAGGAAGGAAGAAAAATAAAGGCAGCAGAATACTCTACACCCCCACCTTGGTCCGGGCACCACATACACCGCCCATCACAGTCTGAGGGCCCAAAGTCTATCAGTGGGGTGTTTGTTCTCATAAGAGGAGGAAGAAGATGGTCCTTTAACTACATGCCTTTAGACTAAGGAGAAATCACAGTAATGAAGAGCACCGTCTGGGCGCTCTTACAGGTCACATGAGGCTTGGAGTGACCCTACGAGGTGGGCAGAGCAGGGCATCTCACTGCTCTCATCCTACAGACCAAGAAACGGAGGCTCACAGAGGTGAAGGGACTTGCTCCAGACGACTCAGCCAGCGAGAGTCAGAGCAGGGACTGGAAGCTGGGCCTCACCAAGCCCCAATGTTCAACATGGAGCAGTGCAGAATGCCAGTGGGTCCCCAAGGACCAGGTGGGCAAAGAGGAATTCAGGGAGCTGTGGGCAAGATGGGTGGCTGGCACTCTCGGACAAGAGGGAGATTGCCTCCTATCCATCCGACATGTCCCCTTCCAGCAGGGTTAACCTACTGATTTTCCTTTTGCTTTATGGAACTCTGCTACCGAGGGAGTTGTGAGATTTCCTGTGCGTCTCTGATGCTCTGAAGCCAAACAGACTCTATTTATCAGTCCTTTAAGCCTGATACAAGAGAAAGATCATGCACCTTGGAATCTGACAGACTGACATTTGTGTCCAGCTCTAGCATTTATAGCCTGTAATTTTCGGCAGCTTATTTAACCTCTCAGAGGCCCAGTCTCCTCAACTATAAAATGGAGGTGATGCCTAACTCATAGCTGTCCACCTACAAAGGGGAGGTGATGGCACCTCTGTCATGGTGTTGTGAAAATTCAATTGAGAAAACATGCACTCAAAGCCCCATCATGGGCCCCGACACACAGGCCTTCCTTGCCCTCTCCCTTTAGCCTAGTCATCTTAAAACTCAATGAGACAGGATTAGATGATAATAGAAGTGTAAAGGCCACTGGGGAAAAGACTCATGCATTCCTCCCATTTTCCCCCATTCTTCTGGGGAAACTTCCAGCCAGCTAGCCACAGGTCATGTCACACCAGGACATCATGCCACATCATTTGAGAATCTCTGTTGAAGCAACACCCCAGGGAACCCCAGGCCTGGCGGGTCCTTCTCCAGTGGCAGACCAACAATCAATAAATAGCTGTTGGTCTGGAAATGTCAGAAGGGCCAACTGTAATATGAGTATGTTTTGGTGTGTGTGTGTATCCTGCTGGGGAAACAGTTCATGTTTATCTCTCCTCCTCCCAACCCCCTAGGGTTTATGATGTGACTTTCTTTTAATGATTAACAGCCAGAAGGCAGAGGCTAAGGTGTCTGTTCTGGGTTTAGAGGAAAAGAAATATTTTGTGAGACCACATGATCTGAAATGGAAACACTGATGGGGACTGACGGGGTCTGAGTAGAATCACAGAGGGCAGCTCTGAGCCCAGCAGGGAAAGAAGAGAAGGGGAACTGCTTCCTTACCTCTTGCTGCCAGAGTGAGCATCTTGAAGGAAATTGGCACTGTGCTTATTAATGGAATAATTAGTCAGGTGCATGCAGATATCATTCTGGGGAAAGAGACACAAGTCTGTGGGGTCAGAAGGAAGCACAGCCTCCCACTTCCTCTATGCACCCTCCCGTGGGCCCTGGGGTTTAAAGAGAAGGAAGAGGATATCTTAGGGCTTACATATACTGGCAAAAAGGAGGAAGAAAGAAGGGGTACCCTATAGCCTGAAGCATAACACTCCCACTCCTCCAGAGGCTGAGTGGCACTCGGCTGAGGAAGACCTAAGGAACCCTGGGGCCAGGGATGTGGGGGGAGGACTAAGGGCTTGCCCGTGTCCTTTTTTTGAGCACCATGGAACTGTGGATTTGCAGTCAGGCCACGAGTCCCATCCTCGCCTCTTCCTAGTTCTGTGAACTTGGGCCTTGGCCCAAGGTCCTGGACTTTCCTAGTTCTGCTGTCCTTATAACTGGATTTTAGTTTCCTCATCTGTAAATTGGAGATGATAATCCCTATTCTGAGGGCTCTTGGGAAGGCTAAATCCAAGAACAGATACACCCTGTTACCCAGTAAATGAGAGTCCAGCAAGTGACAGCCACATTCACCATGCCTTGAGAATGCAGATGTAATGAGGGGTCTTTTTACCAGCTTAAAGAGGAAGTGGAGGCAGTGTGTCGCCGAGCTCACCAGGTTGTCTGTGCAGGGATGGGAGTAAGAGGTGGTGGCGAAGCGTGCCAGTCCTTCATTGTACACAAAAATCCTGAGGGGGTCACAGGATGTCATGAGCACATAAATCCGTAAGTCGAACTTGAACCCATCAATGATGAAGGGCTGGGAGGAGAGAACAGAAGCCAAACAGCATCAGAGGAGAAACCCAGACTTGAAGCTCAGTAGGGCCCTGTCTTGTGTTTGGCGTCAGCTCCAATGTTGCCTGTGTTTAAAAAAGGGTGGCCTGGGCCGGGACTAGAGAGGGAGATGTGGGGCCTGGGCCCTGTGACCCATCATGTGACCTTGTGGAAGTCACTAAACCACACCTGGCCTTTGTTTCCTGATCTGTCGAATGGCACAGGTAACTACCTTGAAGAGCTCTCCTGGCAATGAAACAAAATAACATGAAGAAGTCCTGTGATGAAGGACATGTTGTCACCCTCCAAGACTGTATATACTACAGTTGTCCTGCCAGAATTCTCATGCAGTTGCAATGCTGATGGCAATGCCAGCCAGGCTTCCCTTCCATGTACCTTCTAGAAGGCTCCCTCTCTGTACTGGGCTTTATCTCCAGTCATGGAGTACAGCTGGTTGCCCTGGTCTCTCCAGAGCTATTTCTCTCTCCCAAAGGAGGTGGGATCTCCAGAGAGATCCTGCCAGGGGCCAGCCTGGCAGGGCCAGACCAACCTCCAAGGGTGCAAGGGCACTCTGGCCTAGGCACATGTCACCTCTCCAGTCAGAAGGCTTGGTCTGATCAAGTACAAGGCAGAAGACGGGATTTAGCATCACTCCTCCCCGTCCTCCCTTCCCTAGCTTCACAGTGAAGCTACAGCGTGAGGGTGTGTGGATGATAGATAAATAGTTATGATGAGGAAGTACCTTTGAGATATAGAGCTGACAGATCATATCCTCCCCTGGTTTGATTTCTTTCACTGTTCGCGTGATGAATATACCTTTCCCTTGGCAGCCCGAGTCCGGCTTACAGATGTAAGTCTTATTTTTTCTTGACCTGCTGTAGTTCTGCAAATCTCCCCAGCTACCAGAGCAGGGAGGGAATGAGACACCTTTAGCTGGGGATCAGCAAAAATGAAAGCTAGCTCTCTATTCTTTTTTAAAAAGTGACAGAAACCCTGGGATTGACAGACAGATGCCCAGAGATCTGGAGAGACAGCAGAGCACATACAGTGGCGAGTGGATGGGCTCTGGAGGGAGATCAGAGCTGGATTTCAGCCCAGGCAACATCACTCACCAGCAGTGTGGCCCTTTGCAAGGACTTGGCCTCACTAACCCTCAATTCCATCATCTACACAATGAGGACAGTGACAGTTGTCTCATACATGACACAGTGCAGGCAAGGTGTTGGTACATGCCTCACATCCCATAAAAGTAACTGTGATCCACACAGTTTGGCTTTGAGTTTACAGATAAGAGATGTGGAGTTCTGAATCTGACTCAAGCCCTGACAAATGATGTGACTTTGGATCTCCTTCTGGACTCCAGCTTTTCTTCTGTAACACCTCCACTCTAGCTACAGTGACAGGGAAAATGCTACCTTTTTGTTTTAATTTTTGGCCTCACCCTGTGGCATTTGGGATCTTAGTTCCCCAACCAGGATTGAACCTGCACCCCCTGCATTGGAAGGCGGAGTCTTATACTGGACCACCGGGGTAGTCTGGCAGATGCTATCTTTGGATGTACTTTGAAGAAAGTATACTCAGAAGCAAGCAACCAACTTAAAGGATTCTAAATCTTAGCCTTGCGATACTTCTTGTTTTTCATTTAACTCAAGGAGCTTTGTGGCCACTGGAGGTCATGTAACTACAATGTCTCTCAGTGGCCATGAAATCTGGAGGAGCCTGCTGACATGATGACAAACATATTTCCTTCTAAGTTGCAGCTAAGCTCTGCCAACTGTTCTAGACAAGTCTGAAAAAGCTGGGCACCCTGGCCCTCTTGGTTCGGGAAAGCACTCAGTGGAGCAGGGACAGTGGGGCTCCTGTGGGGCCCCTGCCCTGTGAACATCATTCTGATGGCAATGCTTCTGTACCCCCACCTCATCCAGACACTGGACTGTATCCAGGTCATGCTCATGTCACCTCACATTTCTCCTGCTTCTCAGCGGTGTGGTCCAGAATACTTTATGTACCAGGGATGGATGTCCAGATGGATATAGTGAGACAGAGATGGGAAAAGGCTGACTGCCATGTCCTGCCATGGGTCAGAGGTCAGGCATCCCTCCCTGCTCCTAATGGTTAGAGGGCTCTAACCATCACCTTACTCCCTCCAGAAGTGCTCGAAGGCCTCAAAAATTCAGAAACTGCACAGTGAAAGGACTGGAACAAGTTCAAAATCAACAGCTTTCAAGGTGAGAACAAACTCTCACCCCAACTGCAGGCACAGGCTCCAAGGCACCCAGCCCCTATAAGTCATCTAATTTTACAGGCAGAGCCTTGTGTTTTCTCAACCTTGGACACACCCTTTATCCCTTCTCTTCCTGAAGAGAGAGAAATGGAAGATCCTACGGGAAGGGAAAGTAGTAACCAGGGTTAGGGGCAAGAGGAAAATGTAAACTGGGGGTGGGGAGTGGAGAAAGGGGCACTCACTCAGCAGGAAGACACCAGGTCCTCGGGAAAAAGTGGAAATCTTTCGGGAACATCTTCAACATGCGGCTCATATTCCTGGCCAGCAAGTCCTTGCGGCAGATTTCACTCATCCCTGGGAAGTGATTGATTTTCTGCAAAGGAAGCCGGAAGTGGTGAACAATGGGGCCCACAGGAGCACCCAGGAGCTCCCCTTTGGGGTCAGTCATAAGAGTGGGGCCCCACAGGGTCGATGCCACGCTTACGCCGAGGACCAGCTCTGACCCAGATACCTGGTAACTTTTCATTTCCATCACCCGTTCCAGTGACACTGAGAAGTCAGTCCAGTAGAGAGTCCAGTCGTCATTTTCTCCTCCCTCTCGAAGGCCATACTGTTGGGCGGCCCTACGCACTGCCAGGAGGGAGAGGAAGAAAGACCCACGGGGGGAAGTGGGGAAGGAGCACGAGACGGGGAGGTTATGTTCCTAGGTGCTCCCAGACTGTACACGGAAGCCAGACTAGTGGGCTCCCTGGGACCGGAAGCCATCTTGCCCCATCTGGACACGCCGTTGCCGAGAAAGGAACACAGAGAGTCGAAAGCTATTGGAGAGCACGGCCTGTGCCCAGTGATCACCACAGAAGGTTTTCTGAGGTCAGTGTTTCACCCACCCTTGCCAGGAAGCAGGCCTTTGGCTTTCCTCCAAACACTAGCACTGAGTGTTCAGGGAATATAAACTAATCCTTAACGTCAGCCAAAACCAAGCTTAATTAGTAAGGTAAATTGACAGAAGAAAACTACACAGTGTATTTCAAAACCACACACATCCTTCTTTCCTGGTCCCTATTAATAACTGGGAGCTGACTCCAACACAAATTCAAATACTTTCAAGGACCTGGAAAGGAAGAAATGCCTGTAGTCACCAGAAGTCAGGATCAGCCTAAAGTACCCAAATTCAAAGTGAAAATAATAACACTCTGCTCTGCAGTCAAAGTAGGTCTGCAGGTCATCTTCAGCCCATGGACTGTCAGTTTGTGACTTGTGCTCCAAAAAAGAGCTATTGATTGCAGCCATCGCTGCCAGCTGTTCAACAGATCCCCCAATAATCATACACAGAAACTATAGACAGTGGAAGCACACACCACTGAGATCAAAACGCATATTTTCTTGGAATGAGATTCCCAACTTTCTCAAATAGTTAATTGGACTGGGAGATACAAAGAACACAATTAGAAGACACCCCTTTCCCATCCTCAGGAATATATGAGTGACCCTTCCCAACTCTTCGGGGGAATCTGGTGGGGTCCCCATGGTGGATGCGTTGAGGGCAGATGCTCACCACTCTCATATCGGCAGCTGGATAGATTGATCACCAATCATCTGGAAAAGAGAAAGGGGAAAGCACCAAGACAGAGACAGACACACTTGCCAGAACAAGTGACTGCATGCAGAAACATCCAGTCCCACGGGAGCTGAGTGAAATCTCGGTGGCTACACTGAGCCTGCTTTGACCATCCCTGTTACTGGGGACACACACCCTTGTAGCTGCAGAGAGACAGAAAACATGGGTGCAGAGTACTGTTGCTCTGCCTATGAGCTAGAAATACTGTATTGTGATTATGGTTGATTTTCCTTGAAGCTTCACATTAACATCATCACTCCTCAATCCTCTAATTCCAGTGGCCCATCAGGAACAGGAAGTGAACATCTTTTTGGCCAAAATATTTAATGGTCTCCCTCCTACTGCTCCCCATTAAGGGAAGCTATGAGTTAGAAAGCAGATAAGATGTCAGATATCAATCAGTCTGAGGAGTGATTCATCCCCCTGCCCCGACCAAGAATGGAGTAGGGTATGGCAAAATATTAAATAAGAACTGGAATACAGAAGCCACAGTCAGATCCTAAGAAATCAACGTGGTTGTTACATTTAAAGTATCCTAAACCCCCAAGACAATAAGCACTTTCTTAAAATGAGGAAATAGTCTCTCCCCACACAATTTTTCAAAAGGCATTCTAACAACAGAAGGAAGATGAGGACACGTGTGGTCTTAGATTACACACACCATTATTTGATTCTATAAAACAGAATCAAAAGTAGGTTCTTTTTCATATGAACCAAAAATGGTGTGACTGACTCCACACAGCTTCTCCTTTACCTACTCCTTAGCAGCTGAGGCCCCCTCCCCTCCAGGTCCCTCCTGCTTTTCCCACCATGGATCCCCATTCCCCATCTTGCAATCCTAACCTCTTTTTCTTCCTCTTCTTCTTGCCTTGCTGATGGGCACTCTGAAGCCCCCTTTGAGCCCCAGGGTTCTCTCTCACAAAAGCCATGGTGATGCTTTCTTTCGAATCTTCTATAGAACCGTCCTCTTTCTCTTCTGAGTCTGTCCCTTCCTCTTCTTCCATAGGCAGGCACTGGAGCATCTCCCCTGCCTGTGAGGAGGCTCGGGGGAAATACTGCCCCCCCCCACCCTGGAGAGAGGGCAAACAGAATGGCAGTTACTCAGATCCACCTGCAGGGGGACCCCCTCCCTTGCTCATGTGGGCGGTGGGCCAACACTCAGAACCAGACAACAGGTTGCAGTGTATGAAATGCTACCTCACCTCCACGGTTCGTGCAAGCTCCAGCAAGGAGCTGATTCCACCTTTTGCCATGACTATGACCTTGGGGACTCACTCAGCCAACTCTGGCCTTGGTGTTTCCCTCCTGGGGTTTGCAGCATCATAGCAAGCTGAGATGCTATGCCTGGCACCAGGTAAACAGTCTTATTATTAAACTGAGTGAGTATCTGGAGACAGCCTCAGAACTGAGCCCTAAGCCTCCCTAGCTGAAGGAGTTGGTCCCCGTGGTTGTAGATGGGGTGCTTTGAGGAGGTCTGTTAACTATTCAGGCGCTGCACCAAACATCCCGCATGCAACTGGCATTCACAAGCGCAGGACTGACTTGTAGTTGACTTAGCAAGACTCCAGCCCAGGGTCAGAGGCAACCCTTCAGAGACTTCAACCACAGAAGAGGCTACAATGTCTCCCTCACCATCCAATTCAAAATAAAAGCAAGACAAAATAATAAAATACCTACAAGGAATCCAGCAAAGTTCTCATCCCCTAACCCCACCTCCATGATGACTTCCTTGATGCTTGCTTGAAATTTCAAATATCAAGTTTTTCAACATGATTTTTCATGCCCTTGCTACACTAATCCTTAGGAATGTGCTTAGTCTGCCTTTGGGTACCCAGAACTGCCCAATGAACTGATTCATATTCCCTTCACATCTGAGGCTTCTATGACCATAAAACCAGATTTCTGGTACTTTCTCCTCCTCTCCTCACCTCCCCAAACCCCACTGACCTCTTCATTATTTTAATCCCTCTGATTTGATGCCAATAGTTCTCTTGCTAATTACCCTATTCGTTCCTCAAAACTCCTTGGCTTTTAACAAATGGTTAATATCTTTACTACAATTTATTCTAATTTATTATTATCATTGAAATACTGTTAATGTTATACCATTAAAGGAAGCTCAGAAAAGGGCAAGGCGGGAAGCCACCTGTAACTAACAGAGCAACTTTGGCCTTTTTGTGCATTCTCTTTAAGACTTTTTTTTAATGTGGACAATTTAAAAAGTCTTTATCGAGTTTGTTACAAAACTGCTTCTGTTTTATGTTTTGGTTTTTGGCCACAAGGCATGTGAAATCTTAGTTCCTGGCCCAGGGATCGAACCTGTGTCTCCTGCATTGGAAGGCAAAGTCTTAGCAACTGGACCAGACGGAAGTCCCTTGTATATTCCTTTTTATTCTAAAATTCTAACTATCCTTAGTCTTATATAATTATATAAGTCTTATATAATTATAATTATATAACAAAAAACATTTGATCTGCTTTTTGTCCCTTACTATCATATCATAACCATTCTTTTGGTTGTGGTAAAGTTTACATAGTTGTAGCTTTTCATCATTGTGTAATAATATCCCACTGAAAGAATGTGTCTGAATTTAACCAGCCATGGCAATTAAATGCAGTTATTGGCAATGAAAGTTGCTTTCAATTCTGCTATTATATAAATAGCTCTAAAATGCACACTTTCATGTACAGAAGAGCCTTTATTTCTTTAGGATTATAGTCTTCAGATATTTATCCAGAACCAGGATTACTAAGTTAATGAATATGGAAATTATGTAGCCTCTGATATTTTATTTATTTATTTATATCACCATGTTATTTCCCAGAGGGATTCCAACAATTTCAACTACCACCAGCAACATGCAATTACAGCAGGCTCACCAGAGTCACACAACCTCTTGGGAATCACCTCCCCTCTATACTCAACCTTGCTAATTCCCGACAACTTCGATACCTTACAGCCATGTTTTATTTAACATTATGATACCCTGCCACCACTCTCCATTTCTTTTTCAAACCAAAATGGGGGAGGGTGCTCTAATTCAGGGGCTACCTATGAATAATTTAATAATAAAACCCTACATGGACATAAATCCTTAGGTTTTCCAAAGAATTTTCACATACACCATCTCACTGAACGCTCGTAGCCACCACTGAGAGGAACAGCAGAGCTATTAAGTGGCCAAGAACTGCCCCCTGTTTCTCTCTCTCGCTGAAGAGGGCTGTTCCTCACAGCCAAGCCATCTGTGGTGACGCCTGCCCTGAGCAGGGGGAGAAAGGTTGCACTCAGTGCAATTAACGGATGAAACCTGGGCGTTGTGCGTCAGTTTTTCTCTGTGAACAGGCATATTCTTGGAAAAGTTCAAGAGGACTCCAGTACATGAAGTCTTGACCTTGGACTGCTCGCTTCCTGCCAGGTAAACGGCCGGCTCCCCTCCCCTGGCCTCCACAATGGCTGCTGTTTACCAAGCCCTCTGGGAGGTGTGGCTCCGTTTACCTAAAGGTTAATGTTAACTTGAGGAGGGAAAACTGACCCTGAATCTGGCCTCTGGAGTCGCAGGTTGTCTTTGCCCTTTTTCAAATCCTTGCCCAAGTGGTAAAAACAAGTCATGGTTGCTTGTATTTGTCTGCCTCAAAGAGAACAACAACCCTCCCCGACCAAAAACTAAAAAGCCAGTCAAATTCTGTTTACTCTTGCACAAGAGAGCCTCGGGCACAGAAAGCAAGGAAGGGACGGAGCTTGTGTAGTTCTGTGGGTTCGTCATGGCAGACCTGCCCACCCTCCTCTGTAAACTAGGCTACATGAGACACACTTGGAAGGCACCCGAGATATGCAAGACAGCAGACAACAGTCATTGCCACGTCTGACTGTTTTCGCTTTGTCTTTGGGAGCTTTCTCTTCCCCCAGCCCTCCTCTTCCTGTTTCATACCCAAGGCTAAATCCTGTTGGCTTCTCTCCAGCCCCTAAAAGAGAACAGCTCGCTCAACATTTGTCACCAGGGTTCGCCTACTGAATCTTGCCTACAGAAATGTTTACTTGCCCCACGGTGGTGGTCATCACTGTTAGAGACGTAAGAGAGGAGTAGCTGCCAATAACTGGGAAATGTAGACCTGTCCTGAAAATCTAGATGTCCAATTGCTTCAGGCCAGCAATCAACCAGAACTGAGCAATGGCTCCCTCTCTAGACACTTTCCAGTCTGCCTCCGTCCCTATCATTCCCTATTGTCTCCCTGATTCAGGAGCCAAGTGACAGTTACCCTCATGTTATTGTTCTCCATTTAGCAGCATTAAGAGAGAGAGGAAACACCAGATCACTTCTCTTTCATTTAGGCTCCACATCTGACCCCACAGACATCTGAATTTACTCAGACTCTGTTAGCAGATCTCAACTTTTCTTTCCCAGTCTCAGTAACTACTCCCTGTTAACCTGGGGGTTCCTACCTACTCTCTTAAAATGTGGTCAAAAGCAATCTTGCAGCCTCGAGAAATCAAAAGAGGTGAGGCCACAGATTTAAAGAACAAGGTTAAGGAGAATACAAACAAAGGAGGGGGGCTGCTACTAGCATCCTGAAATACAGTACTTATATCCCAGTGGAAGGGCCTGTGCCTGATGCTGAAGCTCCAATGCTTCGGCCACATGAGAAGAACTGACTCTTTAGAAAAGACCCTGATGCTGGGAAAGATTGAAGGCAGGAGGAAAAGGGGATGACAGAGGATGAGATGGTTGGATGGCATCACCAACTCAGTGGACATGAGTTTGAGCAAGGTCCGGGAGATGGAGAAAGACAGGGAAGCCTGGCATGCTGCAGTCCATGGGGTCACACTGAGTAACTGAAAACAACAACAAAGGGCCTGTGCAGTCAGGGATGTGGCTTTAAACCACTTACTAAGAGGCAGCTGTAAGGAAGTGGAAGAACTCAAGATTCTGGAGTCTATCTGCCTAGACTTAAGTCCATCTTTGCCACTTCCTAGGTGAATGACCTCAGGCAATTTACTTATCATAATAGCTTAGCTTCCTCAGCTGTAACATGATGTACCCCAGCCATGAGAATTAAATGCAGTAATTCGTTTGAGTTAATACAGTATGGTTAGGAGAGTGCCTGGCACATAGCAGGTGCTCACTATTTGCTATCATTCTCAGCTGTGTGGCCCTGGACTGTGACTTCTCTGATGGAAGAGGCTATTGTGAATTCTCAACGCTTGCCACAGTGTCTGGCACATAACAGAGATCCCTATGCTTCTTGAATGAATGGACTGGAAGGATGAATAAATGCAGAAACTAGTTTCACCTTTCTAAGGTTCCTTTTCCTCATCTATAGAATAGAAATGTTGTGTGAGCATAAAAAGTAACTTTTGTAAAGCACTGACTTTGCATCCTTTCATATATCAGGCATTTAAAACAGTTTCATTCACTATAATAGTAAATACTATTTACAACCTACTTACCAAGAATGCAAGCGTGTGTGCTAAGTCGCTTCAGTCCTGTGTGACTCTGTGTGACCCTATGGACTGTATAGCCCACCAGGCTCCTCTGTTCATGGGATTCTCCAGGCAAGAATACTGGAGTGGGTTGCCATGCCCTCCTCCAGGGGGTCTTCCCAACCCAGAGATCAAACCCATGTCTCTTACGTCTCCTGCATTGGCAGGCAGATTCTTTTCCACTAGCGCCACCTGGGAAGCCCACTTACCAAGTATAACAGGTATTAATTATACTTACCAAGTATAACAGGTATTAATTATACTAAAGCACTTTACATACATACTGTCTCATCTCATCCTCATAATATCATACCATAGATACTCTCTTACTTCTATTACAGATGAGAAGGCTGAAACACAGAGAGGGTAAGAGGCAGACCTGGGATTAGAAGCTATATTCATATTCATCTGACCCCACAGCCTATCTCTCCTCTACACTCCATCCACTGCCTTTTTCCTCTCTTCCAACCACCCGTAAACGACCGTAACCATCATAAAGTGAAGCGACTGATCTCCTAGCTCCCAGAAGCAGTCTTGGTGATGTTAGCCTCTTAAGAATCAGCTGGTCCCACACCATTTTCCTTTAAACCAAATATTTCCAAATTCCCACTTCCAACAAGGGGCCTGGATCTCCCCAGACCTGACATAATCTGAGACCAGCCCTATTGTTCCTACTGTATATGTATTACTCTGTTTCTTTCCCTTCTTTTGGCCAGTGTCCACACTGTACCAGGGCTCTTATTTGAGTGTAATTAGAGCATGTTCCAGTGGAACTCCTGAATATTACAGCTGGGAGGAACCTTGGAAATTGTCCAGTTCAGTCTGTTTGCTTCTTAGAGGTTTTGAAATCCCCTTCCCAGCTAGCGGAGAGGGACAGCTTGTAGAAAGCCAGAGAGAAGTCAGCAGAGCCAGGATCAAAGCCCCAGC
The DNA here is from genome assembly GCF_001704415.2 of Capra hircus. NCBI lineage: Eukaryota > Metazoa > Chordata > Mammalia > Artiodactyla > Bovidae > Capra > Capra hircus. Next base: position 37,356,943 of record NC_030826.1, on the reverse strand, counting down.
TTCCTGCCCTTCGACATAGCTTTCCATTATGCCAGTCAGTGGGCAGGCAATATAGACCAAGGGACTTGGGGAGTTAAAGCAAAAACAACATACATACTATGCTGCACAAATATATGTAGCAAACATAGCAAATATCATCTTGTTTTTCTTGATGACACAAGACACAGTCAATTCCCCTTCCCAAGTAAAATAGTTAAGACCATGAAAAAAAACCTGTTTGAATTTTGGTATCGGATTTGATCTTAGGATCTTCAAAGTAGAGGTTGCCAACCAAAGCCTAGTGACAGCATGAAAATGACTTCCATTGGCCACCAGGGGGAGGGGATGAGCACTGGGAGAGCTCTACGCAAGCAAACACAATGCAGGGTACTTGGAGGGACTCATTTCCACTTCTCAAAGACGACACGTTGACTACTCTTCTGGGCCCGAGAGGTGCTACAGAAGGGTGGGAAATGTTTAGTGCTTTCCTTTGCTAGGCAGAATTAATATGTTTAGTTGCTCAGTTATGTCTGACTCTGTGACCGATGGACTGCAACCTGCAAGGCTCCTCTGTCCATGGGGATTCTCCAGGCAAGAATACTACACTGGGTTGCCATGCCCTCCTCCAGGGGATCTTCCCAACCCAGGGACTGAACTCAGGTTTCCCCCATTGCAGGCAGATTCTTTACCATCTGAGTCACCAGGGAAGCCCGAGAATACAGGAATGGAGAGCCTATGCCTTCTGCAGGGAATCTTCCCAACCTAGGAATCGAACTGGGGTCTCCTGCATTTCAGGCAGATTCTTTACCAGCTGAGCTACCAGGGATTAATATGGGGGTCTGTAAAAGGGAGGAAAGAATCATTTGGTTGTTAAGTGTTTCAAATGTTAGCCTAGGTTTTCTAACCCTGACCTTCACAACCCAGGCTTTTCTTTTGGTCTGTAGGAATTCATTCAGCACTAAGAGTTTTCCTACTGTGTCTGCCTGTGACTTCCTTCTCTTCCTCCAAATAACAGGTTTTCCTGCACTCCACTCACCTTTTCATCTTTTGGTCCTCATTCCCCTACCAGAAGCATAGAACGCCTCTGCTAGCTCTTAGAAAAGACAGGAGATAGGGCAAAAAAAGATACGGAGTAAGATCTCTGGATCTTGCTTTTAGCTTTGCCTCTTTGACATAGGATATCATATTTAGAAGCCAGTGCTTATATTCGCCCTCATTTCCTATCTTTTCCATCATTACAGACTCACCAAGAAGATAAAAGCTTAATATCCAGGAAAGTGCTTTGAACTTTGAAGCGGGCAAGATGAAACAAAATGCCTACTATGGTCCTCCACTCCTTCCCCTACTCTAGCAAGGTTTTTTTTTTTTTTTTTTTTTCCTGCCCCTTGTTACCAGAGTCAATTTGAGCACTATTTGGTCTATATTTTAGCATAAAACTATGACTTCAGAAAGGAAGGGCTTCCCTGGTGGCTCAACTGGTAAAGACTCTGCCTGCAATGTAGGAGACCTGGGTTCAATCCCTAGGTTGGGAAGATCCCCTAGAGAAAGGAACGGCTATCCACTCCAGTATTCTGGCCTGGAGAATTCCAGGACTATACAGTCCATGGAGTCACAAAGAGCTGGACGCAACTGAGAGACTTTCACTTTCACTTTCACTATGGTCTTTTGGCTTTTCATTCTATCCACCCTTTGAATTTCAGCACAGGGCCTGAAGAAACACAGACTAACAAGGGAGGCACTCAACTATTCAAGGGTTTTGCCAGTAAGTGCTGAGAATAACTGGCCACATTCCCTGCGAACAAGAAACTTGCTGACTCAGATGCCATCTTTTATTCTGCTAGAAATCAAGGCATTCTGTAAGACTGGAAGATGCAATTTTCAGGCAGGCTCATACCCAATCATTTTCTCCACAATACGCAGAGCGTAACTAGCAAAGACAGATTGGTTCTGGATCCAAACCCCACCTCTACCGCTTACTGTAACAGAAGGGTGACTGTGGGTGAGTGAGTCTCTCTGTACCTCACTTCCCTCGTAAGTAAAATGATATTCACCTCATGGGGTTGCTTTAAAGATTAAGTGAGTTAATATTTCTAAAGCTCTTAAAGTAATGTTTGGTTCAAAATAAGGGCTACTGTAAAATGAAAATATAATTGTGGCACTGGTGTACACAATAAATAACTTAAGTGCCTAGCACATACTAGGGTTTAGTAAACTGTAGCTCCCTTCCCAAGTTCATTCCTATTAATAAATATGTTACATTTTCCCCTAGGGTTCAAATCCCAAAGAACTTTCCTCAAGCCTAGAAGGGTTTTCCTTCAGGAAGGTGAGAAATAACGCCTAGAAGTGAAAGAAAAAGGAGATAGGTTATTTGGAGAGGGCTGGAAAGGAGGTAGGTTATTTGCAGGGGGCTGCGCTGCCACGAGAAACAGAAATGTCTTTCTGTAAGGATTCTCCAGACAAAGGAAGAAAGGTGATCAGGAGAAGGATCCGAGGATGAGGAAGGAGGAAAGGGACAGAGTTGTGCGATTCCCAGGGATCTCTGGTATCTCAGGGACAGCTCCCTGGGGGCAAAGGTTTGGGGAAATCCAGGGAGGGCAGGAAGTGAGGGTGCGCACAGAGGGCGACCCAGGTTTGGGAGGAAAGGTAGGTTAGGAAAGACTGAGGAGCTGGGAAAAGAATGGTTGGTGTGTGAGAAAGGTCTGGCACGGGGTCCTGAGGACGAGAAAAGGGAGTGAGAATATCTTAGCAGTGAACTGAGTATGGGGCGTGGAAGAGGGCGAGCGATACCTAGACCTGCAGAGAAGAGGCGGGCTACAGCAGAACCGAGAGAAAGCAGGGGCGTGCGGGAGGCTTTTGCCACAGAATGCCCCCCAGGGAAGGGGAGAGGGGTAGCCATGGGAAACTGGGCACCGTGGGGGACCAGGGGGGGCATGTAGAAGCCGGTTTTCACTGGGGAGGCACTAGGAGGCCGCGGCCTGGGGGCAGCAGCGGGCTTTGGGGCGCTCTTACCCGCAATTCCTATTCCCCCGTCTCGCCCCCGCTCTGCCGCCCGTATAGCTCTCAAGCACACTCGTGGGTCCCCTCCTCGAAGGAGACACGCTCCCTCTGGCTGCCAGACAACCCCTAACCCCAACCCGAGCCGCTCCTAATTTGGGGTCCGCCCGGCCCCCCTATTTGCATATAGGGCTTTCCAGGCCTTCGATTGGCCCCTTCGGTAGTTGGCATGCCCCCCGCCTCCCGAATCCAGTTAACCGCTCGGAGAGAGAAGCGCCCGAGGTCGTCCCGAGAGACGCCGAGGACGCTGGGACGCGGGGCCGCGCTCCCCGCGCGCGAGGCGCAACTACCGCTTGCCCTCCGCGGGTCCCCGCCTTACCAGATCCGCCCAGCCCTCCCCGGTCCGCCCCGCCCCCGGCTCCTAGGCGGACCCGGCCCGCGCCGTCCGGCCGTCGTGCGCAGGCGCGGCTTGAACGTCGGGGGCCCGAGCGAATCAGAACGTCTGACTCTGGAGCTCCAGGGCCGTTAGCCGGTCCCAGCGAGGGGCGCCTTGGGCCTTAGGCACTGGGTAGAGGGTAAACATCCACTACCCGGAGCAGGAAACACCGAGCGGAGAGGGCTAGATTGAAACCCAAGTCGAGATCTCAGGTTGCCTGTGTAACCTCGGACAGCCGACGTGACCTGAGACTTAGCTTCTTTAGCGGTAAAATGGGTATCACAAGCCTGTGACGAACCGCTCAGGCTTATTGAATCATGATACGTCAGAGGGTGGGGGCGGGGGGGGTCCTGACCCCGCTACTGAACTGGCCAATAAGAAGGAGCCGCCCAGGGCTCGGGGGATTTGACTTCTCAAAATAAGACCTTGACTGTTCTCAGGTGGAGAATCAGAGTAGTGACTGGATTCAAATAATTGTGGTTTCCTAAAGTTTCCAGCTGTCTGAGCTTAGAGTCCTGCCTGGAAAGGATCGGCAGCCAGTAAAGAATCGCACGATGAGAGACTAAGCACAGCACAGAGCTGTTTTTGCCTGGGTTAATTCAGATTGGTGAAAGATTGAGCAGAGGATTGCTTTTAAGTCTTGAACCATAGCGATTCTGAGAAACTCCCTTACGGATTGAACCGAGGGGGGATATACATCCCTCTTCGTTCTTGAAATTTTTCCAGATGCTTGACTTGATGCCACTGAAATGTAACTGCTCTTGTGAAAAAAGATCGTTCAGTCCTAAGGAATAAGATTTATGTAAGACTTGGATCATTACTTTCTTTTCCAGCAATTGAGGGGAGACATGTAAGAAGGAGAAGGCCTTCTAAGAAAACCTGTAGTCAAAACAACTAAGGGAAAAGACAAAATCCACATCTGTGATGTGAAGCATGCTGAAGTTAGTCCAGGAGCTAAGTTTTAGCAGGTTCACTGGGAACTTTGTGCCCAGGACTTCGTGCCATGCTGACAGAATACTGGAGAAACAGCAGGTGAATGGACTTAAAAAAAAAAAAAAAACCTTCAGGAGAGTTTTTACTTTAAGTTGGAAGTATTTGGGCTACAGCCGATGCAGAAAGAAATCCAATTTGAACTTCCCTGATATAAATAAACCAGAGTTTTCCAAACACCAGTGGTCACAACCTGGCAACCCCCTCCACCCATCCAGGAAGATCTCCAGTCAGGCAGGCACCACCCAGCCATTTGGAATGTCCATTTTCTTGGACATTCCAAAAAATTGTGTAAACAAGTCTCATTAGAGACTTCCATCTTTTGAATCCCTAACCACCCCCACTCTTATTAAACTGATGTCCAAACCTTAATCCCTAGCTATTTGGGGTAGTTACTCCTGAATGCTCTGGTGTACATAAAAACTTTGTTACCTTTCAGACCTAAATTGGTAGAGGAAAAGTTTTCCTGCCAACACAGGACACCACCCCTTTACCTGCTGATCTGCTCAAGCAGGAGGCTAGAGGCAAAGGCATAGCTTAACTGAAGCAGACACTAAAATCCTGCTACTTGGTGCTTAAATTCACACTGGAGGGCCCGAGGTGCACCCTTCCAGAAGCCTCTCTGCCATCCTGTTCTCTTCCTTCTTCCCACCAGGTGGGAAGAAGGGCCATCTTGCCCTTCCCCCTCTCCAGGGTCTTGGGGATCAGGTGACCATCATCAACTGGCCACCCAACAGATGCTTCCCTAAGGCCAACTGTCCCAGCTCTGTTCCCCTCCCCCATCCCGCCTCTTTCTTTCCCCAGTGTCCTACCAATCTGCTCTGGCAAGCTCAGGCTTGCTTTGGTCTCCGGTCCCTCTGGAGTAATATTGTGATGGAAATGAGAGAGAGGATGCAGGAGGGAGCCACAAAGATTTACAGCTTCCAGAGGGCTTCCATTAAAATCCCTGACAACGGGTTATTTATGAGAGGGTTGGCCGCAGTGGGAGCTAATAGGCCAGAGCCTGGCACTGCTGTCCTTTCAGGGGTAATGACAGGAACAAACACAGGGTGAACAGTAGAGCTGCCCCCACTGGAGAGCAAAGCAGGGTTCAACCCCCTCAGGCATCCCCTCCAGGGCCAGAGAGTGACAGCCAGGAAATCTGAGAGCATCAGCGATTTGTAGCAGACAAACCAGAAACAGGAAAACCCACATGACAAACACTGGAGTTTTCTGAGCCTAGGTGTGAAGGATAAAGCAGTGTGTTAGAGGGTCCTTGCAGTCCTCAAAAAATGTAAGCTATGTCCCCTCCTCTGAGCTCCAACTAAGAAGCAAGAGTATGTGAAAAAATACAGGTCTGAAGCTGTTGTTTGCACTGTCGTTTTGTTCCTAAGGCACCCACCTGACTAAATAAATCAAAGACAATAACAGAACCCTCAGAAGTTTATTTACAGTTGACACACACTCTGTTTCCCAGTTTGAGACACTTCCTTTAAGTAATTAATGTAAAAAGATAGAGTATCCTGCTTTTGGTCCCCTGATCCAAGATCCAGCCTAAAAGCCCCTTCTTCTTGTGCCAATCAAAAGAAAGTACTGGTATATGTACCAGGGATGACGTAGGAAATAGAAATGATGTAATGTATTAGGAAATATTATAGAGGTATGTCCAATCACAGAAGTCTTGTGAAATCGGAAGAGATCTTAAAGACTCCCCTGGTATATCTCTTGTTTGCAGAAGAGGAAAAGAGAGGCCTGGAAGAATATGATGCCTTGGCCAAGGCCTTGCAGGGTTTCATAGAGAACTGCTCTTTCCTTCACATACTTCTTAGTACTGTTATTGGTGAAAGAGAAACATAAATTGCTGTCCAGCACCTCTTCTGATGTCTCCCATTTTGGTATGTATCTGATAGGGCTCAGAGAGGCCCAGGGAATAGGGCTGCTTGCCCAGGAGCAATGGAGCTTCCAGCTTCTGTTTTTATTTTGTCCTTTTTCATCTTCCCTCTGCCTTCTGGGGGAAACAGCTTTCCCTGAAAGGAGCTATTATTCATGATTGTTTGCACGGCACCCCCTTTTTTTGGTGCAGATGCGTTTAGAAACAAATTCCATAGAAAGTGGCCCTGACTGCAGAGGAAATAACAGGTACATTACTTGAACACTTTATGTGTGCAGGGCAGCTTCCTAGATGCCTTGGAGACACCAGACGCACGTATTTGTAAGTACACTAAAGTAAACTGAAGTCGCTCAGTCGTGTCCAACTCTATGGACTGTAGCTGGCCAGGCTCCTCTGTCCATGGAATTTTCCAGGCAAGGATACTGGAATCGGTTGCCATTTCCTTCAGGGGATGTTCCTGACCCAGGGATCAAACCCGGGTCTCCCACATTGAAGGCACTACTACATGTAGCAAAAGGATCCTGTATAGTCAGAGTTACCTTTTTATTTTCCTTCAAATTGTTTGGAATACTCATTTCCCACTAATACCTCTTTTATAGACTCCAGACTATGTACCCATGTATGCGGGTGAAATGAGTATATAGTATGGAGCCCTCTCACCTACACATTGGTATCATTTTATATGACTTCCCTGGTGGTCCAGTGGTTAAGAATCCACCTTGCAATGCAGGGGACACAAGTTCCATCCCTGGTCAAGGAAGTAAGAGCCTACATACCACAGAGCAACTAAGCCTCTGTGCCTCAACTGGAGAACCCACATGCTGCAACTACTGAAGCTTACATGCTCTGGAGCCCTAGTAACACAGTTACTGAGTCTGCTCACCACAACTGGAGTCCACACACCGCAACGAAAGAGTCCACACGAGGCTACGAAGATCCGGCATGCAGCAACTAAGATCTGACAAAGCCAAATAAACAAATAAATACTTATTTATTTATTTTAAAAAATAGTAATGATAGTCAAATTCAAGAATTTCAGAAGGAGTTAAGCAAATGCAGACTCTTTGCTTTTTAAAAGTTGTTTGGGGAGTTCCCCGGTAGTCCAGTGGTTAGGACGCCATGCTTCCGCTGCAGGGGTGCTGGGTTCAGTCCTTGGTTGAGGAACTAAGATCCTGTATGCTGCACAGCATGGTCAAATAATAACAATAATAAGTAAAGGTTGAATAACTTAAATATTCAATGGTTAGAGAATAGGGAAGAAAGCTGTAGTAGAATCACTTATGCAACAACAGCCAAAAACCTCCCAATCATTATGAAGCTTTACAGCAGTATACAAAAGTTTTTTAACTGATAATAGTAACTGAAAAAAAATTTATAAAGACTATGACTACAATTATGTCAAATATGTATTTGCATGCATTAAAAGTTTAAAATAGTAAGAAAATGTTCACCAGAAAAGGTAAAACCATGATTCACACAGGTATAAAAGTGAATTTGAACTCATGTTAAAGATTTTAGCTCATTCAGTGAAGACAGATGGCTCAGCTAGTTCAAAAAAAGCAGCACAATTTGTCTGATTAAAAAGAATTGCCAGTGTAAATAATTAATAACCAAACTATGACAGGAATAAAAAAGAGTTATATTTGAGCCAACCAAGAGACAGATAACTCTGAGAAAATTCTCAGATAACTCTGATGAACTTGTCCGGGGAAACAGTGTTATATCTTTTCAGATCAAAAAAACATCAAACAAATCAGGGATACATTCCTTCAAGGTTTAAAAAAAACAAACAAATATCAGGATGCACGCAGCAAATCAGCATGACCTTGGCACCTGGGAAGGGAATTTTCTCATCAAAGGAGTACCAGCATTGTTCCAGGGACTTTACTTTTAACATGTGCTGTGCTTAGTTGCTCAGTCATATCCGACTCTTTGCGACCTAGTGGACTGTAGCCCACCAGGCTCCTCTAGGAAAAGAATAATAATACATACTATGACAATAAATCAGATAGTTGTCTATGAAGCAAAGTGGAAAAACTGACTATTCCTGGGGGGAGCCAACTAGACAGATCATTTAAAAAGTCAGTCTTTCTTGCATCTTATAACCATTTTGCCTTTGTGGGAAAGACTGCTGAGAACCTAGGAGTTTCTAAATTCTGCAGGGATCAGGTAAACAGAAAAGGGCTTTAATTCTGCTTCAGTTCAGTTCAGTTCAGTTCAGTCGCTCAGTCGTGTCCAACTCTCTGTGACCCTGTGGACTGCAGCACACCAGGCTTCCCTTGTCCATCACCAACTCCCCGAGCTTGCTCAAACTCATGTCCGTCAAGTCGGTGATGCCATCCAACCATCTCATCCTCTGTTGTCCCCTTCTCCTCCTGCCTTCAACCTTTCCCAGAATCAGGGTCTTTACCAATGAGTCAGTTCTTTGCATCAGGTGGTCAAAGTATTGGAGCTTCAGCTTCAGCATCAGTCCTTTAAATGAATATTCAGGACTGATTTCCTTTAGGATTGACTGGTTTGATCTTGCAATCCAAGGGACTCTCAAGAGTCTTCTCCAACATCCAGTTAAAAAGCACTGATTCTTCAGTGCTAAGCCTTCTTTATGGTTCAACTCTCACATGAATTCTGCTTATAAAGGTATAATTTACCAAATTGCAATAAGCCATAATTAGTTTAAGGAGAAAAGTTCCCTTATATCTGGAAGACAAAGATTAGAAGTCAGCAGTATTTCAGACAAAAGTCACAAAAATCATAATCACATTTACCAATTAGTCAAATCCTATGTAGCTGATTTTTGTCCTTCTTGAGTTAAGTTTTTCCTTTAGTTTTGTTGAAATTGTCTGGTGATTGAGGATGTTAGTGACAGTAATAATTTTAAGAAGTTCGTGAGGTTTTTTTTTTTTAAGACTCTTATGTTGGAAATTCTCTGGCAGTCCAGTGGTTAGGGCTCTCTGCTTCCACTACAAGGGGCATGGATTAGATCCCTGGTCAGGGAACTGAGATCTCGCAAGCTGTGCAACACAGTCAAAAATAAACAGAATAAAAGAGAAGACAACTATGATTTTCCCAGTGAAGCAGGTGCCTTGATCACTGGCAAAAGCATACTCCACATGGAAAATACATTTTCTAACAGTTTCTTTGTCACTATGAGGATGTCAGCCTGGCAGCAAGGGAAGAGTTTAACCCATCAAGCAAAAATGGGGCTTGCCAGGGAACCAGGAAGAGCCGAGCCGCTGTACTGGGTTTCCCATAGCCTCAATTGCTTAATTTATAGCTATTGTTTACCCATCTTAATGTCTCTGATTTGGGAGCAGACTGTTGCCATGTTCCAAGGACATCAGGATGGCAAAAGTTCAACAATGAAGGGTTCATTTTTATGAAGGTAGAATGGACTTTATCTATAGTGCCATAACCTTTACAGATTCTGTTGTCTTTGCCTTTGTGTGAAAGTCATTTCCCTAATACTTGGGTTCAGTCCCTTTAGTGCAAGCCTTAGTTTTGATGACAAATGGCATTTGAAAAAACTTTTAACTGTTAAATCTGAATGAGCTCCTTGCTAAATAGAATATTCTTGGTTGTAGTTTCTTCCCTTTCATCACTTTAAATGCCATTCCCTCCTGGTTTGTAGAGTTTCTGCTGAGGAATCAGCTGATAAACTCATGGGAGTCCCTTATATGTTGTCATTTTTCCCTTGTTGCTTTCAATATTTTATCTTTGTCTTTGATTTTTGTCAGCTTGATTACTATGTGTCTCAGTGTGGTCTTCCTTGAGTTTATCCTGCATGGGACTCTCTGTACTTCCTGAACTTGCTTGACTACTTCCTTTCCTAGAAGTCTTCTTCAGCTATTATCTCTTCAAATATTTTCTCAGGTCTTATCTCTCTCTCTTCTTCTAGGATCCCTCTCATGCAAATGTTGGCGTGTCCCAGAGGTCTCTTAGGTTGTCTTCATTTTTTTTTTTTAATTCTTTTTTCTATAGTCTGTCTGGCAGCAGTGATTTCCACCATTCTCTCTTCCAGGTTACCTTTCCAATCTTTTGCCTTATTCTGCCATTGATTCCTTCTAGTGTATCGTTCATCCTCATATGCCTGTTTTTTAGTTCTTCTAGGTCTTTGGCAAACATTTCTTACATCTTCTCCATTCTTTTTCTGAGATCCTAGATCATCTTTACCATCATTATTCTGAATTCTTTTTCTGGAAGGTTGCCCGTTTCCACTTCATTTAGATGTTTTTCAGATTTTATCTTGTCCCTTCATCTGGGACCTAACCTTCTGCTTTTTCATTCTGATTAACTTTCTGTGTTGTGGTTTTTGTTCTAGTTGCTGCGGGATTGTGGTTCTTCTTGCTTCTTTTGTCTGCCCTCTGATGGAGGAGGCTAAGAGGCTTGTGTAAGCTTCCTGGGGAGGGACTGGCAGAGGGAAAAACTGGGTCTTGTTCTTATCTGCTGATGGGTGGGGTTGTGCTCCCTCACTGTTAATTGTTTTGCCTTAGGTGACCCAGCCCTGGGCTCTAACAGGCTCTGTAGCAGAGTTAATGGAGACCTCCAAGAGGACTTAGACCAAGGGGCACCTTCCAGGACTACTGTTCCAAGTGCCCCCATCCCCATGGAGAGTCACTGCCAACCCACACCTCCACAGAAGATCCTCCAACACCAGCAAGTATGTCTGGTTCAGTCTCCTGTGGGGTCACTGCGCATTTCCCCTGGGTCTTGGTGAGCTCAAGATTTTGTCTGTGCCTTCCAAAAGTGAAGTCTGTTTCCCTTAGTCCCGTGGAAGTCCTGTAATTAAATTCTGCTGTCCTTCAAAGTCAGATTCCCTGGGGATTCCCAGTCCCTTTGCTGGATCCCCAGGCTGGAAAGCCTGATGTGGGGGTCAGAATCTTCACAATAGGGGGAGAACTTCTTTGGTATTATTGTTCTCCAGTTTGTGGGTCACCCACCTGGCAGGTATATGGGATTTGATTTTATCATGATTGTGCCCCTCCTACCATCCTGTTGAGGCTTCTGCTTTGTCTTTGGATTGGGGGTATATTTTTTAGTAGGTCCCAGCATCCTCCTGACAATGGTTGTTCAACAGCTAATTGTGGTTTTGGTGCTCTGGCACCAAAGTAGAAGGCACATATCCTTCTACCCTGTCACCTTGGAGGTTAGTTTTCTGTTACATTTAGAAATATTTGATTTGTAGGTGCTTATGCTGAAGTCAAGTAAATACAGCTCTTTTATAAATTAGATAATGTCATCTGGAGATAGAAACATATCATATTTATAAGACACACAGATATACACATACATCCAGATAGACACACGGAAAGATCTCGTAGAGTTCTTGCTTGAGTTTAAAAGGCTTCTTCCTTCTCCCACCTTCTTTTTTCAATTTTAGGTTCTACTAATTGAGCCAAGGGGGCTCTCCTGGTGGCTCAGATGTTAAAGAATCTGCCTTCAATACAGGAGACCCAGGTTTGATCTCTGGGTTGGGAAGATGTCCTGGAGAAGGGAATGTCTGCCCACTCCAGTATTCTTGCCTGGAGAATTCTGTGGACAGAGGAGCTTGACAGGTTACAGTCTATAACAGCCCATGGGGTCGCAGAGTCGGACACGACTGAACGACTCACACACATACTTAAGTACTTGCAAGTGCTGGCTCCACATCAATAGTACATGAAGCCAACAGTTCAGTGGGTGGCTGTCTGTCCATGAGTTGATAAGCTTTAGAAGCACAGTTTTTCGTTTTTTAAAAAAGTTTAATTTTACTATAACATATACATCTTTCCAACTTTAAGCCACACTTTTTTTTAAAAAAAGGTCAGCCAACCCAGTTCATTCCAAAGTTTCTTCTAGGTCTTTCCTGCCTAAAAATTACCCCTTGGTCCCTGCCTAGGAATTTCCGCTATGACTTCTGTCTAGGAATTCTCCCTAGTTTCCTTTCACGTAGGAAATGAGCTGTTACCCCTTAAGACTACAGATCTTAAGATAACAGCTCAAATAAAAGTCATGGACTATCATTTAATAAAAGGATATCCAGATATCAGGGAAAACTCGCCAAAGCATCTGAAGAGTGCTGTGAGGCAGAGGTGGGGTGGGGATGGGGGTCCTTAAGGGGCTTGGTACCAAGCACCAGCCCTAAGTAGGATATAGGTGACCTCAGGCCAGCTTTTCTGATATCCTGCCAACTACCTCAAGCATTGTCAATGTAAATAATTAGTAACCAAACTGCTATAGGTATAGAAAAGAGTTATAGTTTAGCCAAATTGAGGACTGTAACCCAGGACACAGCCACTCAGATAACTCTGAAGAACTGCTCTGGAGAAGCATGGTTTTCCATACAGTTTTATATCTTGTCAGAACAAAGAATATCAAACAAATCATCAGGGATACATTCCTTCAACTTAAAAAAAAAAGCAGATCAGCACTTACACAGCAAGTTGGTATGGTCTTGACACCTGGGAAGGGAGTCTTATCATCAAAGGAGTTCAAGCATTGGTGTCCTAGGAAGGGAGGCACTTAATTTTTATGGACATTTTAAACTTTTGGTCACTATACCATTTTCTTTTATGGCAAAACAGATATAGAATATACGTTTAATAGGCCACAAACAGCATAAAGTTCAAGTTAAATCATCTTGAAGCCAGAATGATCGCCCCATACCTCAATATGTGAAAATAACTTCCATTAGAATATTGAAAGGAGTTGCAAGCAGAGGCAAAACTGATTTTTTTTTTCCCCACAAGAAAAGGAGGGAAAACAATCAAACCTCTATCAGACAAGTCAAAATTACCTGTCCACAAATTACTTACAATTTACAGAATTGTGAAATAATTCCTATTGAGTCGATTTGAATCAGCTAATTAAAGGAAGAGTGTGCAACAGGCACATTTTTCTCTACAGATGGCAGTCTTGAAAACATGAGTGGAATTACAGAAATTTTTTTTTTGTTTACGTAATGTACTTTATAAACACAAATATATGCCTCCCAAAATTTTAACAGGACATTCCAAAGCACCCTTAAATATTAGCATCCCCTGATGTTCTAAGTAGGTGATTGGTTTGCCAGCACATTTTAGAAACACCTGATTAATGTGGGGCATGCCTGGTTCTGGTTTCTCTTGAAGTTTATGAAACACCTTACTTGACATAATTTTTAGTTGCCTTCTTGCCATTGATTACTCCTTCTCTTTCTCAAACCTGGGCACACAAGCTATCTCTACATTGTAAGTCAAGTCATCAAACTGTAGAGTCTCTAGATGGTTACAGAGATAGCAAGCTTCAGGGATAAAATTCCTCTCACCTTCCTTTTCCGTGGAGCTGACAGTCCAAAGGCCAGAGGAGTCACTGGTTTCTGGATAGGACTGGGCAGGACTAGAGCTGAGGGTGAAGGTGAGAGCAGCAGGAGCTAGTGGGGCACCTTGAGGTTGCCCCTGCTTCTACTTTCCAAAGTCCACAGCCCTGTCACCCAGCTCCAGCAGATCTGCACTAGCTGGGACAGTGGTCACATAAACCTAGTTAAATTTACATTAAATAAAAATCCGGTTCCCAGTTGTAATAGCCATATTTCAAGTGTTCTATGTGGTGTACACGTGGTGAGTGGCTTCTGGACCCAGTAGTGCAGATAGAGGACATTTCCATCATTACAGAGAATTCTGGTAACAACGGCACCACTGCCGTTGGCCAATGGCCACTCCCTCCCTCCATCTCAAATTCCCCTTCCATCCCTTTTTCTGCCTGCCACATTTGTTATTCACATAAATCAAGCATCTGACAAACACTCTCTCTTTGACCAAACTCTGCTTAGGCTCCTCTGAGCCCTTTTCTCAACTCGGCCTCATACTTGGGCTTCTGTGTCTATCCTTGCCAAGTCCAGTTTCAGCAAAAACCCTAAGTTGATTCAGAAAGAATCCTCCACCCTGATATCTAATCAGTTCCTAGCCCGACCTCGGCAAAAATCCTGTTAAGTCAGTTGAGCAAGAAGCCTCATTACTCTTGGTGTCAAATCCTTTTAGCAGTTTTGCATCTACTCACCCCTTTACTCTGCTTAATGGCTATGAATTCCTATGTGTCCTTATTGTATTTGGAGTTGAGCGCAATCTCTTTCCCCTGTTGTAATGTTTCTATTGTAATAGCTCTGAATAAAGTCTTGTTATCATTTTAACAGACTTCAGAATAACTTTCTCTTTAACACTTCTTTGAAAGCTTCCTTCTTGGCCCTAGGAAAAACCAATTTTGTTTCAGCACCATAACAATTCTCCTAAAGCCAGTATCATGGTATTAAACTCATTTATGTGTTTGTCTGTCTTCCCTTACAGATTACTGAACTTTCATGAAAAATACAGTGAGTATAGTGATTGAGTACACTGGAGTCAGAATGCTGGGTTCAAAGCCTTCTAATGGCACTAACTAGCTGTGTGACCTTGGGGCAAGTAACTATTTCTCTAAGGTTCAATTTTATCAACTATAAAATGGGGATAGTAAAAGTGCTTCTCTTATAAGGATTAAATGAGATAACCCACTGTGTCAGGCACAGAGTAACCTAATCTCCAGTCTTAGTTAGCCCCCATATCTAGCAGTTGAAAACAGAAGTGGAAGATTTTCTTTGTAGGTCTAAATATAAATTCTCATTTCTTTAATATTCAGTTATAAAGGAATAAGATATAACTTATCTTATAACTTATAAGATATAACTGAGTTTATTCTTACCGCAGTAAGGAAGACTACCACCTCAACAGTAAGCTGTGTGTGTGTAGGAGGTGTCAACTCTTAGTGCATTTCAAAAGACTAGTAAGTAACATTAATGGAAATATATCCAGGATTCTGAGATCACTCACCACAGCAGACAGAGTTTTAGATAGAAGAGTATTCTTTTGGTAACTCAGAGGTAATTAGAACTTGCAACAGAAACCCCACTCTTGGGTTTACTCATCATTTCCCACCATCCTTTCATCTCAGTTGAGTGCCAGGAATCTTGTGAGAAGGCAGAATTAGAAACACTCATTCTCCTGCCTGAAACCTCAAGTGGCTTCGGGGGCATAAGTTCCCTCGTTAAATGACACAGAAAAGTTACCTTTCAGATTTAGACAGATGCTGCACCTTGGAGAAGGGGCACTTCTGAATTTAATCTTCTATAGTCAGCATGTTCCATGTTAAATAATTATCCCGACATGATAGAAGAGGGACTTTATCCAGGACTATTGCAATGTGTACATTACACTAAAGGATAGAGATTGCTGCTGCTAAGTCACTTCAGTCGTGTCCGACTCTGTGCAGCCCCGTAGACGGCAGCCCACCAGGATCCGCAGTCCCTGGGATTCTCCAGGCAAGAACACTGGAGGGGGTTGCCATTTCCTTCTCCAGTGCATGAAAGTGAAAAGTGAAAGTGAAGTCGCTCAGTCCTGTCCGACTCTTCGTGAGAGAGATTGCACTAGACTCCAAATACAATAAGGACAAGTGGATGGAAAATTACTAAGAAAAGACATCAAGGTGGGGGGATTGTTGCCAAACCTACTTACAGGATTCTTGCTGAAGACAGGCCAGGGTTTCATCAGATATCAAAAAGTGGGGGAATTTTCTCTAAACTGACTTAGCAGGAACTCTTGCTGAGTTTATTCTTAACCCAATTAGGAAGAGCACTACTTTGACAGAGTTAACATTAAAGAATAATTTCTTCCTAGAGGGGAAATGATGAACCACAAACTAGGGCACCCAGGGAGATTGCTGGGTCTCCCCGGGCAGGTGGGAGGCATGATTAAATGCCAAAGGCATTCTCATCTGTAAGACTCTCAATGAAGTATTTTGTGGAGGCAGGAGAAAAATAAAGATGATCTTTCAATGGCCCTTCAAATCTATGGAGCTTTCTCATTCAAAACGGAATTTTTTTTTTTTTTTAAGTAAATGTCTCGTCCTAGGGGAAGAAATAAGCTCCTTCGGATGTGATTGCTGCTCCGGAACAGACAAGGTGACGGAAAACTCTGGAACCCATGCACCTGAGCACTACAAGTCCCGTAAAGCACCGCGGTGAGGGCGGGACTTGCTGACCGTTATGACGCGATGGGCGGGGTCAGACAGGACAGCTCGTCCCTGGGTTTTTAGCCCCGCCTCTGTTCCCCTCTGTGCCCTGTTGCTGTAGTGCTGCCGCTGGCTGCAGCCCCTGGTGAGTCTCTGGCGCGAAGGTGGGCAATTAGGGACAGTTGGGCCCTCAGATTCTCCGACTTCACACTTTCAGTCCTGAGAAAGGGCCATGGGCTGGCGGATGTGCGGTTGGTTTCGGTTTTCACCTCCTTTCATCCTTCTAGGGTGACCGTAAGTGGGTGTGACGTCATGGGCCCCCTGGAGCCTCTCCGCGGCCTTTGGAGGGTTGCGGGCAGTTTTCTGCCGAGGAGGGCAGGGCTTCAGTGCCCGGGGCCGCGTGGGCGGTCCCTGGGACAGAAGGAATCCTGTGACCCAGTGAGGGTCTTGAAGTCACGGCGTCATGCCCCGCTCGCCGGCCGAGGTCGTGCTGGCTCCTTAATTCCCGTGCTTGACGTCATCGTCATCGCGGTCGGCTTGGTGGCAGAAGCAGGACCCTGCCCAGTGACCCTAGGCAAGTTACTTTCTCTTTGGGTCTCAGTTTCCCCTTCCTGATCACTGAAGCCCCCTTCGTTCAGTTGCCGTTTGTAATTGGAGATGTTCTGGACAGTTGAGAAGAGAGAGCAGCTGGAATGCGGTGACCTGCTTCTTTACCATCGATCTCCTGTAGTCCTTCACCCCCAATACTCCCCCCAGTTGAGTTCGGGGGCTAATGTTTCCACTTTTATTTATTGAGTTCAACCCTCCTGGACATTTAACCTTTTTTCTATCCCTTGGATTCTTTGCTTCTGATGTAAGCCAACAAGTAGCTATGGTTGGAGCGGAGTAGAATACTATAAAAGCTATATAACAACTACACTACTGCAAAAACCTTTAAAAGCAAAAGACTTTAATACAGTAGGCCTTTGTAGATTATGTAGATGATTAAGGAATATCTTTAATGATTAATGAATATCCAGGTGACTCACTTTCACAGATGCTTTCAGAAGGCCTCTATCTGAAAGTCTACCCTTTTGCAGAAATGACATCTATGGAGTGGAAAGGACTCTGAGAAGGGTAGTAAGAGTTACACAGCATTAACACATCCTGCAGACTTTGGAGTCAGAGGACAAATAGGGCTCTTCAAAATTTTTGACTGTGCTTATTAACATAATACCATGCTTCCTCATTTTCTTATATGAAGACTGGTAAACTGTATCTTCACTTCCTTCTTCCTTCACCTGGGATCATCTTTATAGCCGGAAAGTTTCTTAAGAGATGTTCTTGCCCGATCCATGCATTTTTACAGATGAGGAAACAGGTTTAAAAAGTAGTGACTTGGCCAAGATCTCAGAGCTAGTTAGTGGCAGAACTAATGGACCCAGGTCCCTTGGCTCCTAGCTTTGTTCCCTTTCTGCTACACATCAAACACTGTCACTACCCTTGTCACTTCAAGGGTTAGCATAATCACTCTCTTCACAGAAAAAGTATAAAATCTCAGTAAAGTAAAATGAAAGAAAATGGAGATTGAGTACACATTGAGCTTTTTGCAGTTTCTTCTGGTTGCTCAGAACTGTTTCTCTGTTTTTCCTTAGTACTTTTGGCACAGTGATGTGGTATAAGGGATGAAGGCTGCTTAGAATAAGCTGGGTAACAAATCCAAAGAATTATTAGTGAATTAGGTATTAAAAGTCTCCTGGGGGTATGAAATTTACTTAAGTCACTCAAAAATTTTAGGTAAGGAACTAGAATAAACTTGGAAAATTTGGATTAGAGCAAGTGGCTGTAATAATCTGAGGACCGGTGACTATGTATCTTTGCTTTTGCTCCCCATCTAAGGGCCATCTACACATCCGTAATAGCTATTGTCAGTGTTCTCTAAAGGGTAGTTTTGTGGAATCATCTCTTCCAGGGCCAGGGGGAATGAGATTCAAATCAGTTCATCCATTTTGCTAATTGCTAATAGTTTAGAAAGTTAAGTAAGCAGAAGGATGAAGGAATTGGATTGAATGTGTGTTTTGTTTTTAACTATTCCCAAATGAAGAATTGATTAGCATTTCTCTCTGGGCTTCGGATGCATTTGCTTTCTGTGAACTAATCCAGGGAAACTTATCTATAGTCTTCATTTCTCATGAAACGTGCCCACTGGTATAAAAAGCTAACATAAAAATGTTGGACATTTGTGTGGTAGAATTTTAGTTTGGTTTTGTTTTTTAAATAAGGTTATTCTTCCTGATTTAGCATAATGAGGAAAATTCTTTGGGAACATTGGTAAGATGATTTGGTTGAATATTTGCATTGTTAGAACCTAATCAGAAAGTTTAAAACATTTTTTAATTTTTTGCTAAAAAGTGTTAGCAGTGTAGTTTACAGATTCATTCAGAAAGAGCAGGAGTAGAACTGGCTTTTTTGTTCCTTTTCTTCAGGGAAATATAAGAGAATCTGTGCCCTCATGGAACAGTCCTAGGAGACATGTATTAATCTTGAGATGCTCATTAGATGAAAATGTGTCAGGTTTTCTTAGAAGCCAGGAGCCAGTTCAGGAGATTCATTTTAGAATACATTGCCTTCTTCCTCTGAGAACCTTAATCATTTTGGAAACTGAGATGAAAAAAAACAAGTAACTATGTCAGAGTTCCATCTATTGGCCTTGAAATCAAAAGGCTTGCTCCTAAAAAAAAAAAACAAAAGGCTTGCTCCTTGGAATAAAAGCTATAGCAAACCTAGACAACATATTAAAAAGCAGAGACATCACTTTGTTGACAGAGGTTCGTATAATCAAAGCTATGATTTTTCCAGTAGTCATGTATGGATGTGAGAGTTAGACCATAAAGAAGGCTTAGCGCCAGATAATTGATACTTTTAAATTGTGGTGCTGGAGAAGACCCTTGAGAGTTGAGTCCCTTGGACTTCAAGGAGATCAAACCAGTCAATCCTAAAGGAAATCAAATGCTGACTATTCATTGGAAAGACTGAGACTGAAGCTGAAGCTCCGGTATTTTGGCCACCTGATGCAAAGAGCCGACTCACTGGAAAAGATGACTCTGGGAAGGATTGAGGGCAGGAAGAGAAGGGGACGACAGAGGCTGAGATGGTTGGATGGCATCACTGACTCAGTGGACATGAGTTTGAGCAAACTCTGGGAGATAGTGAAGGACAGGGAAGCCTGGTGTGCTGCAGCCCATGGGGTCACAAAGAATCAGACACGACTTAGTGATTGAACAACAAAGATTCCATTGGCTCAAGCCTCAGAGCTTGAGCTCTGTCATGTCATTTTGTGTACGTATGCTGTCATTTCTTCAGTGTTCTGTTCTGAGCTAACTTATAGATTGATTGTTTTCTAGTAAAGAAAGAGAGGCGGTACCAAACTCCCATACCCTGGGCTGGTCCTGCCTTTCAGAGCAGCATACATTTGCAAAACAGCATGCCAGAGTTTGAGTGTGTGGAAGGCAGGTAATGGAGTGTGAATTTTATGGGTCCTTAAGGAAATCAGACCTGCGCCTTTTATTTTTTTGGCACCATGCCACTCGAACCAGCTCTGCCCGCTGAACCAGCTATACCGAGAACTGACATAACACTTGGAGATTTTCATCTCTTTACCCTACTTTATTTTTTATTTTTTTGGCCACAGCATGTGGCTTGTAGGATCTCAGTTCCCCAACCAGAGACTGAATCCCGGCCATAGCAGTGAAAGCCCAGAATCCTAACCACTTAGCCACCAGCAACTTGCTCCTCACTCTATTTTAGAAAAGAGAAAACTGAGAAACAGCAGCTTCTCCAAAGATGCCAAACAAATTAGGAGCAAGGCTAAAGACAAGAATAAGCGCCACCATCATACACACCATTGTTTACCTACAAAGTTCCTTCCTTTCACTTTTTGATGAATTACATGCATATTACATTCATTTATTCTGTGAGTTCTTAGTGGTTACTATGGGCTAGCATTAGTGTTGTATATACAGTTAAGATAGTGTTATGAAGGAAAAGAACAGAGAGTATGATGGTACTTAGGTTAATTGAGAGACGGGGACTGAAGTCACTCTTACTGGAGGTATTGATCATTATCCACGGTAAAGCACAGATCAAGTTACATGCTCGGATAAGCGGTGCTCCAAGCTTAGGACCCAGTGGCTATGTTGGCCTCAGTGGACTGAAGTCCACTAGGAATGACAGGGGTCAGCAAGCTGAAAAATCTCCCTGCCCATTCTCCTGCAGCGTTGATCAGATCAGCAGGCCACAGCTTATCAGGAGGAACAAGTGCTGGCCTAGATTGGAATGTGAGCTGTCCTTTCCTTGAAAAAACTGATCTGAGTTTTGACATTGAGGATGTGGCCAAACTGTGTCACAAACCAGAAAGCCAATACATTTCTTAGCTCCTCAGTTCAGTCCCAAGAACAGACAGTTGAGTACCTCAAAGTCCTCTTGCCTTCTCTGTGAAAAAACTTATTTCTGGGGGAGCTGGAAGAGAAGGCCTGTTTGCTTAGAGTTCAAAATAAAACCAGGAAATAAGTGGGTGGGGCAGAGCCAGAAGAGCAACTGTGTTTTTTGGTTATTGTACTTGCTGTTCTTTTAAGTTGTGTTTGCATGTGTGTGTATACAATCTTCCAACATGTTCTAGCAGCTGAATCTGTAAGGTATTATGTCGTTTTTGCATATGTACAGCTCTTTCTTCATCTGCTGTGTAGAGCTGCAGTATTGTTCTCATTTCCCAGTACAGCTGAGGGTTGAGTAACATGGATTCACTAAATGTTAGACCAAGGAGGCATTTAGAACACAGGACATGTGACTTTTGAAGGGCAGGAAGTATCAGGTCCTGACAGTTCTAAAGACTTTGTTTCTTTTATGTATTGTTTCTTTGTCTTCAATAGTTCCCCACCCTTGATCACATTTTATGTGTACTATGACCTCCAAAGGTGAAATAGCTTACTGACTCCATTTTGTAGAGCTCCAAACTTGCTTGCTGTCCTCCAAACATGGACTGCATTTTTCTGTTTCTTTGCTTTTATGCATGCTGTTACATTCATCTGAAGTTTCCTTACCCCCAACACACTTGTCAAAACCCTAATCTTCTTTGAGGATTTACTCAGGATTCCACTCACTGCTCAAAGCTTTTCTTTATTTTCCTAACCAGTTTCATCTCTCTCCCTCTTTTGAACCCAGGAGCATTTTGCATGTGTTTATCCATTTGGCAGTCACTTAAATTGTCATCTACCCTCCATATCGGATTGCGACCCTTTTGAGGGCAAAGATTGTATGCCAGAAAAGAGAAAAAAAAAACACACACACACACACAAAAGTAATAATCACATCTGTTAAGCCCTCTCTTTATACAGACTTTGTCCAAGTACTTTATTCTGTCACTCAACATGACTTTAGCAGCTTCCCAGTTGCCTCAGTGATAAAGAATCTGCCTGCCAAGCAGGAGACACAGGTTCAATTCCCTGGAGAGGGAAGTGGCAACCTACTCCAGTATGCTTGCCTGGGAAATCCCACGGACAGAGGAGCTTGACAGGCTACAGTTCATGGCATCGCAAAGAGTTAGACATAACTTAGCAATTAAACATGCCTTTACTTTGTGTGAATTGCCTACTCTATGACAGGCACTAATTTAAGGACTAGTCACTGTCTATTATAGGCATACCTAGTTTTATTGTGTTTCACAGATACTTTTGACATTTTTTTTTACCAAATTGAAAGTTTGTGGCAACCATATCTTAAGGAAGTCTGTTGGTGCCATTTTTCTATCTGCATTTGCTTACTCATGTCTCATTTTGATAATTCTTCCAATATTTCAGACTTTTTCATTATTTTTATATTTATCATGGTGATCTGTGATCAGTCATCTTTGATGTTGCTTTTGACACTTTTTAACAATAAAATATTTTTAATTAAGGTATGTACATTATTTTTTTAGACATAATGTTACTGAGCACTTAATAGATTATAATGTAAACAGAATTTCTATATGTACCGGGAAACCAAAGAAAATTGTGTGACTCACTTTTATTCAGTATGTGCTTTATTGAGATGGTCTGGAACTGAACCTGCAGTATCTTCAAGGTATACCTATATGTCAGTTAATGCTCACACATACACACAAAGAATGAGGTAGATGTTATCAGCCCCATTTTACAGATGAGGAACCATGCGCAGAGTCCAGTTAAATAAATTACCCAAGGGCATGCATTTTATAGGTGGTGAAGCTGGAATTTGAACTCCAGCATTTTGATTTCTGAAACTGTCCTGGTCACCACTGCATGTCAGATAATCTCCTCTTATGCCTATCTTTCTGCACTCATTCCCAGCCCCTAGCAGAGGGCTTTAATATTAAGAAGGATCTGATAATTATAGGATGAATGGAATTGAATAGAGAAGCTGAAATCTAGAGAAATTGACATTCCAAAAGTCACAGGGCTTATTGGGATAAAAAATCTAGAATCTAAGTCTTACAGTTCCCAGCTCAGGGCATTTACCTCTAGGCTGCCTTACTTAAGGCATTTAGAAGAAAGGGAGAAAATTAGCTATGAGCAGAGGATAAGGGTATAATGAGGATGGTGGTGCCTGTGGTGAAGAGGTCAAAGATAGTCTCAGATAATTCTTAGAGCATAGGAAGTGGTGAATACAAAGTGGCTCATAGTGAAACAGAAAGCAAGTTGTGTGATCTCAGTGCTTGTCAGGCTTTTGCTTTTCCTGACTTGCCCTGAACGGAATGTTCCCTGGCTGAGAGCCCAGAAGTTTCCAGCATTTCAGACAACCCTTTTGAGCCCTATTGTGTCCCATGTCTCTTAACAGGACCCCTACCATGGAAGAGACAGTAGAGGATCCCCCTACATCAGCCGTCTTGCTGGACCACTGTCATTTCTCTCAGGTCATCTTTAACAGTGTGGAGAAGTTCTACATCCCCGGAGGGGACATCACGTGCTATTACACCCTCACCCAGCATTTCATTCCCCGTCGAAAGGACTGGATTGGCATCTTTAGAGTAAGTGTTAATTTAGTACCAAATGGTTAGGAACCAGAGGTGAATCTTAGTTACCTGAGTGTGTGTCTGTCTCTATATTATAAGCATTTTGCATATATGTGTGACCAGTGTTAACATCCTGACCTCAGCTCCCTAGCACTTCCCCCTTCACACATCAACAATGCTATAGGACTCAAATTTTAATTTCAGTCTTAAGCTAAAATAAGATAGCAAATCATACAGTCCCCAAGTTTTATTACACTTTCAAAGGCCAAATGTAAATATGTTTTAAATTAATATTCATCTATGACCTGACTGGGGTAGATGGCCTCTTCCATAATTTCTGTGAATTAATGTCACTTGCTTACTTAGTACAGTGTTTAATTTTTTTTAATATGAGTATTACCAATCTGGAAAGGATGTTGAAAAGTTAATACCCTGCCTCCAAGAAGTTTGTTCCTGAATAAGTGTGTCTTGCTTCTTTGTGAAGATTTCCAAGAACAGAAAGTTTATGAGCTCCTTTGGTTTCCTCTTCCAGTGTCTAATCACCATGTCAGTTCCAGTACAGAAATGGTACTTTTTTATTATAGTCAATTTATTCTCTAAACTTCCCCTTCTTTCCCACCATGTCTCTCTCTATCTCCGACATTCCCCCTGCCACAGACACATACACTCACTCATTTACTCACATACCATAATGACAAATTGTCCTATTTCCAGAGACGGGAGATAAAGGTCAAACATACATTATTTACACTGCAGAGTTCCAGCATCAGTGACCTTTGTTTTGACACCTCAGTATGTCATGTGCTTCTTTGCCAACACTGTTCGTCCTGAAATCAGACATCATTCTTGACTGCAGTATGTAGGAGCTGGTGCTAATTCACATCCCTCATCAAATTCCTTCTCTTAATTGTTTGGAATTTCAAGCTACGTGAAAGAGTGATGGAAGCTGGAGGTAACAAGGCTGGTATTTAGAGGTGGGGATAGTGGACAAGCAGAGGGACTCTGGCGAATATCATGACAGCTCCTGAGACTGCAGGACACTGACTCATTAGACTAAAGGTGTCCTAACAGAAACCTGACACAGCAGGATGTTTTCTGTCTTGGAAAGAAGATGGCAACTGTTTTTTTTCTTCCCCATATGTATCTAAGCTGTCCAGTAGAACTTTCTATGATTAACACTGACAAGTAGAATTTCTAGAAAGAAGCTATACTGGCTGCTTTGGTGTCCAGCATAGTAAGCTCTAGCCACATGTGGCTAATGGCACTTAAAGTGTAGCTAGTGTGACTGAGTAACTAAATTTTAAGTTTTATTTAATTTTAATTTAAGTAGCTTCAATATGCTAGCTAGTGGCTAGCATATTGAACAGTACAGGTATATATAATTGAAAAAAAGAATGGTTAAAAGTTACTTACAGCTTCTCAGAGGTAATCTAACTTTTTATTTCCATTTTGCTCAGGCTGATTGTTTATAATTCCCAAGCCTTAACAACTTCCAGCGAGGATGTCACTCTAAACCAAATGAAAGGATTATACTTTTTAAAAACAAATGTTTAAAAGCATTGTTTGTATTTTTTTTAGATCACATTTTTTTGGCTGTGCCCCTCAGTTTGCAGGGATCTTAGTTCCCTGACCAGGGACTGAACCCAGGCCCTGACAATGAAAGTGCTGAGTCCTAACCACCAGACCACCCAGGAATTCCCTAAAAGCTATTGATTTGCCACCTACCCTAAAGCCTGAAGGGCTTCCTTCATAGCTCAGTTGGTAAATCATCTACCTGCAATGCAGGAGACCTGGGTTCAATTCCTGGGTCGGGAAGATCCCCTGGGGGAAGGAAATGGCAACCCACTCCAGTATTCTTGCCTGGAGAATCCCATGGACAGAGGAGCCTGACAGGCTACAGTCTACAGGATCACAAGAGTCAGACACGACTTAGCGTCTAAATAACCAATCACCACTACTAAAGCCTGAAAGAAAATTTTAAGAGTAATAAAGAGAGAACACAAACTTTTTGAGAACATATGATGTGCTAGGTCTTTGATGGGGTTTTCTTTCCTTCCTTCTTTTTTTTTTTTTTTAGTATGTGTATGTGGGTGTGTGTTTTCTAATTTAATCCTCACAGCACAGCAGCCCCCTGAGGTAAGCAGTTTTATTACTTGTGCACCGATGAATAAAATGAATATACTCAAGATGGTGATTTTCCCAAGGTCTCCCCGTTTGGAGACCTTTGTTTGACTCTGCTTTGCTTCCTCTATTCCGCTGAATTCCTTTGAACAACAGATAGTAAATTAGAGAATTAAGGGCTGAATGTGAAGTTTTGTCCTTCCTTTGTTGTTGTTCACTCATCCAGTTGTGTGTGACTCTGCAACCCCATGGACTGCAGCACACCAGGGCTCCCTATCCCTCATCATCTCCCAGAGTTTGCCCAAGTTCATGTTCATTGCATCAGTGATGCCATCCAACCATCTCATCCTCTGATGCCCTCTTCTCCTTCTGCCCTTATTCTTTCCCAGCATCAGGGACTTTTCCAATGAGTCCTATGTTCCCATCAGATGACCAAAGTACTGGAGCTTCAGCTTCAGCATCAGTCCTGCCAGTGAATAATCAGGGTTGATCTCCCTTAACATTGACTGATTTGATCTCCTTGCTGTCCAAGGGACTTTCAGGAATCTTCTCAGGCACCACAGTTCGAAGGCATCAATTCTTTGGCATTCTGCCTTCTTTATGATCCAGCTCTCACAACTGTATGTGACCACTGGGAAGACCATAGCCTTGACTATAAGAACCTTTGTCAGCAGAGTAATATCTCTGCTTTTCAGTGCCTGTCCTTCCTAGCTCACTTCTAGAATGTTCCTGGTGTTCTTTCAGTATAGTCTTAATCCTGCTCCTCCACTCCTCATCTGCCCTAACACCACTGGTCCCTGGCACCCGCGGGGCCTTCATAGAATGTTTCTGCATGTGCAGCGTGCTCCATCTTCTCCATAGAGTGAAGGCTACCACCAATGATGAAAGCTAAAGTGGTTGGGAGTCAGGTTTTCTTCCTTCAACATAGAGCCCTGTGCTCCATGCTCTCCTTTACGGGCTCTTATGCCGTGTTCCATGGTCATACCACAAGAGGCAGGCTGGGACGAGGACTCCTGAGATGGAGGAGCCAAGGACAGAAAGCTCAGGTGACTGGAAGTTGCTTCCTTGTTCCAAGGCAGTAGTAATTCTCTGGCCCTCCCAGATGATATTTTAGTCACAGTGCATTAAGCTCCAGGATGTGAATGAAGACTCCATAAAATTCCTGCTTCCTGTTCCTCCGCAGGCTGCAGTGGCTCAGAGGTGCTCACAGCAATGGGGTGTGTATTAATGAGACACTAAAACATGCCTCAGTATGTTCTGATGAGCTTATAGCCTTTTCAACCATGCTCTGATTCCTTACTATATAAAAATAGGATTTATTTTTAGTTTCTTTTCTTCCTCCTGGGCTCAGGCAGAGTCAAAATATGGCAATAAATGTCATTTTGCTTCTTATTTGCTGAGTGTTCACCCCTTGAAGACACAGTGACTCCCTCTCTGTTCTCTGGTATGCACTTACCTTCCAGATATGATTTGAGCATCTTTTACCCCTTTTCACACTTAGTGAGAATATTTCCTACTTGGCCAGCTTTCTGCTCTGAGGCAAATTTTACAGTATCCTTAAATCTTATGACTTACTACATTTCATACCTAGAAGAGGCCTTTATGACTACCAGATTATATTTTTTATCTTTATCACCAAAAAGTCTTCAATAAACATATATTAAGAAAAAACACCAGAGCAAGAAAATCATACAAACTGGACTTAGTTATCTGGTGCCTCCTAATCTAAGAACTCTCTTACCCATCCAGCCCCAACACACACATTATTTTAAAAAGCCATTTTTAAAGGCAGTGATGTAACCAGGTTGGTATAGGTGACAAGACTGAATTGGACACAGGAGAGGACAAACCAATAGAGAGGGCAGATCAGAAGTGCTTCTTGATTAAGAAGTTCCAAGTATACCATTGTAAGAAGATAGCAGAATCAAAGCTCACAATCCCACAACTTTTTTCCCCAGTCATTCTCAGTACTGTATCTGACTTGGAGATACAATATTTGGCACTCTTATCCTGGGTATTGAGTGGCCAGTTTTTGTTTCCTTCTAAGATGAGTAATTTATGAGTAACTGGTATATGTGCATACATACCAATTTTTAATTGTATATGTAGTTATCATAAGTCACAAAGATTTGATCCATTGTGGGAGATCTTTTGATAAAGAACTTATTCTACTATAATTTTAAAATAGCGAAAGGTGCATATTCAGAAGACAGAGCCTAAATCTGAGCACTTTCAGATGCTGAACAAGAGCCTCTTATCATTGCAGGTTGGATGGAAGACAACCCGCGAGTACTACACCTTCATGTGGGTTACTTTGCCCGTTGACCTAAACAGTGAATCATCCAAACAGCAGGAAGTCCAGTTCAAAGGTGAGAAAAATACTAGATCAAAGGTATTAAAAACAGCAACCAAGACTCATTAATTCTCTTGAGCTAGAGCCTTCTGGGGTAGATAAAAGACTTCTAGATTTTTAGTTTTCTGAATAGACCTTGAGTGAGTGAAAGTCGCTCAGTCGTGTCCGACTCTTTGCAACCCCATAGACTATATAGTCCATGGAATTCTCCAGGCCAGAATACTGGAGTGGGTAGCCTTTCCCTTCTCCAGAGGATCTTCCCAACCCAGGGATCGAACCCAGGTCTCCCGCATTGCAGGCAGACACTTTAACCTTAGAGCCACCAGGGAAGCAATATTTTGCCTTTAAAATCATGTTGTATTTCCAGCTTATTACCTGCCCAAGGATGATGAGTATTACCAGTTCTGCTATGTGGATCAGGATGGGGTGGTCCGGGGAGCAAGTATCCCTTTCCAGTTCCGTCCAGAAAATGAAGAGGACATCCTGGTTGTTACCACTCAGGTCTGTAAGCATCTCATCTCAGTCCCTTCCTGCCATTAAGAGTAGCAATTCCAGGGTAGGGTAGAGTTTTAGTCAGTAAGCATTTATTGAATGTCTAACAGATACTGTTGTGAAATTTTTACACAGTCCCATTCAAACCCATCAGAAGGGAATGACTTCAGAATGTTGATAAGAATCATAATAAGTGATTTCTCCTTTCTCTAAAACGTCTGTAACTCACTTGGCCTTCAGTTATTCCCTTAACTTGCCCAGTTACTCAATTTTTGTCATGTATACATCTTACCACTACAGTAAATTGTATAAGCTCCTTTGAGGAGAGACACAGCAGATATTCTTGTTTGTATCTTTCAGTTAGATTCATTTACTTACTCAGTTATTTAACAGGACATCTAGTTCCCTTCAGCACTCTGGTGGACACTAGGGATGTAATGAAGAATCTGTTAAAACCCTATTCTGGTCTCACATAACTAAGTCTGATAGGAGAAATAAAGTATTTGCACGAAAAAAAATTACAGTCTTCTGTCATTTCCCCTTTTAACTTTTTGTGGCTTAATTTTCTTTTGTCTTTTCTTTCTTAGTAATGGCAGGCTCAGTGCTTATGGTAGACACATTTCTCTTCCCCCTTCCCTACCTACTGAGAGGTTGCTTCCACTTGGGGTACACAGATGTCACTACAGTGAGTGGGGATCAGCTAGACCCTCACCATCCCAGCGTATGAGACTTTCATGTCAGCAGGACTTGAATATCCATTGAGCTATAAGAAGCCAAATACGTGTTTATGGAACGTTCTTTTGTAGGGTGAGGTGGAGGAAATTGAGCAGCACAACAAAGAGCTTTGCAAGGAAAACCGGGAGCTGAAGGACAGCTGTGTCAGCCTCCAGAAGCAAAACTCAGACATGGAGGCCACGCTCCAAAAGAAGCAGGTATGTGTGCTTGTTAAATGTGAATGGGGGTGATGGCTCCTGTCCAGCACCCACTTTTTCGTGTGATCTGACTCTGTTATACTAGTATCTGGCACAGATTTTAGTATATTAGATGTTTCTTTTTTATTGTTTATGTATTTAAATGATATTTTAGATACACTGGATTAAATACATATACTATTAGTAAAATAATTTCATGTCTCTTTTTGCTTTTTTAATGTGACTGCTAAATTTTTAAAATTATATATATAATGACTTTCCTGAATTTCTTGGACAGCACTTTTCTAGGAAAAAAGAAATTTTATTTTGTCCACTGCTGTGTCTACAGTGCCAGAACAGGGTCTGGTATGTATAGGCACTCGTTAAATATTTATGTAATGAGTTAATGGACAAATTATAAGCTCCACAAGAAGAGAAATTAAGGTAGATGTATTTTTTCCTTTCTTTTTTTTAATTTGAAATATAGTTGATTTACAATGTTGTATAAGTTTCAAATGTATAGCAAAGTAATTTAATTATGCATATATATATCTGTTTTTAAGATTCTTTTCCCTTATAGTTTATTATAAATGTTGAATATAGTTCCCTGTGCTATATATCGGAGAAGGCAATGGCACCCCACTCCAGTACTCTTGCCTGGAAAATCCCATGGACGGAGGAGCCTGGTAGGCTGCAGTCCATGGGGTTGTTAAGAGTCAAGAACGACTGAGCGACTTCACTTTCACTTTTCACTTTCATGCATTGGAGAAGGAAATGGCAACCCGCTCCAGTATTCTTGCCTGGAGAATCCCAGGGACAGAGGAGCCTAGTGGGCTGCCATCTATGGGGTAGCAGAGTCGGACACGACTGAAGCGACTTAGCAGCAGCAGCAGTACTATATACATAGGCCCTTATTGGTTATCTATTTTATATATAGTAGTCTATATATGTTAATCCAAAACTCTTAAGATAAATGTATTTTTAATATGGAAAGAACATATTAAGAACATTTTAATATGAAAATCCTTTTACTTGGATATTTCATTCACTGCTGTGCGTATATGCTTGACATATTATAAGTGCTGCTCAAATACTTGTTGGCTGCCTGAGACACTAAACACTGCCTTAGAAATGGTCAGTCCCTTTGGCATTTCAATCTACAGGAGGAGCTGGAAACCCTGAAGAGCATCAATAAGAAGCTGGAACAGACAATGAAAGAACAGAAGGACTGTTGGGAGTTAGAGCTGCTTCAGTGAGTCTCATTCTTGAATGGGAGGAGCTGCTGTATTGTAAACACCCTTAGGCAAGGTCAGATTAGATTTCTAGAATTTGTCAGTGCAGTCTTCCTATTAGGACAATGATAGGTATGATTCTCCTTCTTTGACTCATGAGCTCTTTGAGTCTGGGTTAGAGAATTAGAATCAAAATGGTAAAGACAAATGACCTGAATTCAGGTATTAGTTTTAAGTAGTGAACACTTGGAGTTTGAGGTCAGGAAGCCAGAACGGGACTGAAGAAGAGACTAGTGGATTTTAAAATAACTGCAGGGTTAGGGCCAAGGCAGCCTTAAATCATTTATGGTCTGGGGTAGCTCAACTAGAATCAGCGTATTTTTCATTTAGTCGTCTCTTACCTCCACAGACTGAAAGAACAAAACCAGAAGATGTCCTCAGAAAATGAGAAGATGGGAGTCACAGTGGATCAGCTTCAGGTAGGTTATGCCAAACCTTTGCCAAAGTAGATTTTCTTAGCCTCACCACCACTCCACTCTGGTGATCCAGGAAGATGCAGCGCGTTATAGTGGGTGCCTAATGGTGGACTTCTCCGAGCATCAGATTGAAATTTCAGAGTGTGTGTTTTCCATTCTTGACCACCACCCCGCCCCCAATATCCTTTCTAATTTTTTTCTTTTAGCTACAAAATCTTTTCCAGCAAAATCTTACTAAAAAGATTGGATAAGCGGGTAGAAGCAGAACTGCTCTCATTTTTAGGAGGCTGTGCCTTAGAGAGGGGCTTTAAAGGGTAGTTTGTCAAGTTTTACTCAATTTGAGTCTTAGATTCTTAGGTGTAAGGTGCTGTGCTTAGTTGCTCAGTTGTATCTGATTCTGCAGCCCGATGGACTGAAGTCTACCAAGCTCCTCTGTCCATGGGGATTCTCCAGGCAAGAATACTGGAGTGGGTAGCCTTTCCCTTCTCTAGCAGGTGTAAGGTAGAGCTGAAGAACACGGAAGTTGATAGGAAGTTGGAATTGCTGGGGAAAGCACATCTTTTTATGTTACTGTACGTTTCAAAGCATTGTTCCTGTTTAGGTTTCCTTCTTTTATATCTTGATTGTATTCACTTCTTTTGCTTTAGGCTCAGCTGTCAAATCAAGGGAAAGAAATGGAGAAGCTTGTTCAGGGAGTTCAAGACAAGACAGAGCAGCTGGAGCACCTGAAAGAGGAAAATGGCCAGCTCTTTCTCAGTTTAACTGAACAGGTAGAGTCATGAAAGAAAATAATATTTTTTGACCTTTGTGAAAAAATATATGCATTGTTCTTTCTTTCTTGTATATGTGGGTATCACAGACTCTGGGAAAGGTTTCAGGGGAAGCCATCTAAAATGAGGCATCTCACGGCTTTTCTCAGAAGCTAATAAGAGAAGATTTGCTTTTCCCTCTCTTGCTCATTAGCTTAGCAGGCCCTTCCCCAGTGCATGCATACTTGTGCTTATGCATGTGTGTGTGTGTGTTTTCCCAGCAGTGGTACTCAGAATCTGTTTTTCTGCAGAGGGAGCACCGGAAGAAGCTCGAGCAGACAGTGGAGGAGATGAAGCAGAAAGAAACTACTGCAGCGAGGAAACAACAGGAGTTAACGGCATGTCTGTCTTTGAATGGCTATGTGGGAGGGCGCCTAAGGAAAGGAAAGGATAGGACCTATTTTCAGGTGATAGGGTAAATGACAGATTAGAATAGCATTTACCTCTGGACTTCTTTCTCTGTACCCAAAAGGACAGAGAATCTGACTTTTACAAACTATTTAGGAGAGCTGGGCATTTCTAATGTGTGATGAGTGACAGAGGAATATTCTAAGTTAAACTTCATGGCAGGTTGTAGTAAATAGAGCCTTGGGTAAGGAATCACACAGAATTACCCCTGCCCCCTTTTCAAAGAGTTACTGTGGGGGCAGACATATTAATGATTATAAAATGAGCTCTAAATTAGAAAATATTACAGTAGTCAAATTTTGTTATAATTAATATTAATATAATGTTAGCAATTGTCATACATTATTCTAAGCTATGCAACACAGTGATGAAAGCCTAATTGACTAATAATTTCCTGTAATATATTGTTATAGAAGAGGCCTTGTGATGATAACAAGTGCTAGAAATCCCATTTTCTGAGCTGTTGTGAAGACCTGAGAAATCCCAATGTGTGGAAAATATCCGCTTATTGGGAATGTAACTCATATCATTCATGCATCATTCATTCAGTCAGTCATTATCCAATCAATGACTGAGTACCTACTATGTATGTTACGGTGTATTTTGGCTTGATGTACTCAAGAACAGATTTAACAAAATTTGAAAATCAGCAACTCACAGATTAAGTATATTCCACATAAATGTTTTATTTGTTCTAAATAGTGTCTTTTTAAAAATTGATTTGCGTATCAACACTTAAAAATGGGAATATTTCCCATTTTTTTAAAAATGGTATTTCCAGCTTCTTGAAAGATCCGAGGCTCTGGCAACATTTGGGCCGACATACCTGTCCAGCAGTGGTGTCTGGAGCTGAGTAACTGCTGACCCTCTTGATGGGTCCTGTATGCCCCCCTTTTGATGGGTCCTGTATGCCCCACGTGGCTGCAGGAGCTGAGTAACTGCTGACCCTCTTGATGGGTCCTGTATGCCCCATGTGGCTGCAGTCTCGCTGTTTCATGACATCATCCCACTCCTTCATTCAATTATATTACTTGCCAGGCTCCTGTTGGCACTTTTGAGTTTGTGACCTCTGATATGGCAAAGAAATTACTGTTGTTTGTAAATAATCTATAGCCATTCAAAGGTTTGGACCTCCTTGTGGCAGATATGGGTTTCCTTGGTTTTCATGGAATGCTTTTCAAGACCCAGGGGGCACCCTAGCTGTCTGATAGCATTCTTTATTCCTCATGCATTCAAAAGGCCCCTAACTCTGAGGACTATATATCTTATGCTTCAGGAGCCTAGGAACAAGAAAACAGCAGTGGAGGAGCAGTTAGTACAAGAGGTGGAACGCCTAAAGGCAAAAGTAGAGGCCGGGAAAGCCTGTTTCTTAGAGAAGTACAAAGAGTGTCAACGTCTCCACAAACAGATCAGGCAACTCAGGGCTGCCACACGGGTAGGTGACAGAGATGTGGGGCCCAGGAAGCAAGGGGTATGAAGGTTTGTGGTTCTGGGACTAGGATTTTACACCCTTGTTACAGAGAGAGATTTATCCTTCTGCTAAAAACAGGAGGGATGGAATATGCGGCCAGAAACCAGTCTGGGGATCCCTGGAAGTAGAAGCCTCAGCTTAGTCATGGGTCTCAGGGAAGGTTTTTGTAACCATTGAGTGGGTTGCTGTGCGGACTCAGATAGTCCTTTCTTATTTCTGCCTTTTGAGGAAGTGAAGCAGGACCAGAAGAGCCAGCAGGAGCCAATGGGGATGGGGAGCCAGGAGCCTCCAGTCAGCACTGTCATCGGGTAGCCCCCTCTGGCATTACTTCCTCAGGGTCGGCTAGAAGCGCACAGCATTTTGGGCACCAGCATTCAAATAAAAAATCTTGAAAAAAAAAAACCACCCACAACTAGTAAGATTAGCTTAAGTGTTTCTGTGAGGTATGCGCACGTGTACGTATGTAGGTAGGAGACGGGAGGCACTGAAGCATGCTTGTGACTTTCGGGTCCATGAAACTAGTCAGGTGAACCCATCGTGCGGGAAAGCCCAAGACCCCAGTCTGGGCTCCTTGTAGCCTTCGATAAATGCCGTCCAGGGTTCCTTCTTCCTCGTAACTGGAATCCACACGCCTGTCCTCACACTGGGAGTCACACCAGCCTAACTCAGTGCTACACTGTGCATTCAGTGGGGTGTTCATTCAAGACAGAGACGATTGTGTCCATGGTTGGGTGGGGTTTCCTTCCCTCATTCTGATAAGTCAATCTTGAGGTTTCCCCCAGGCTAACTCTCTTTGGTCACTTACTCCCAGCTAAACCAAAAGAAGCGGGCATCTTGATGCCAGCCCAGGCCTTCAGGCATTTTGTTAAGTCACTTTTCTGTAAGTCTGCATCCCCTCCATGACACTGCTCGTCCCCCTCCCTGGTCCCTTCCCCCCACCTCAGTCCCACCACTTCGGAAACCAGATCCTCTTCTATCTCCTTGTTGTACCCCACCTCAGATCCAGACTACGATATGTGATCCTAATCCTAACTTTTTTTTTATTTGATAGGACCAGAACATGGACCTGTCAAAAAGACTGAGTGAGAACAAGATAATATGTAATGTTCTACAGAGAGAGAAAGAGAAAATAGAAAAAGAAAATGATGTAAGTGTGTAAAAGAGTTTTAAAGGGAAGGAGAAGGATGACCCAGAGATGTGGTGATAACATAAAAAGTTAAAAGAGCTCTTTCTGTGACATTGGATGAAACAGTTTCCCTAAACAAAGAGTACATTTCATCTGGTTCCCTAATTACCGCAAAACCTACTCTTGGTTCTGTAACTGAAACGTGCTTGGCATGGCAGTAGTCAACTTGAAAGGAACAGCCTTGATGAAGATCTGAGTTACTATTTTTGCTTTTAACTCCACAGCTATCAAAAGTATTGTATTTAGGGAATAATAATCCTACGTCGTTTTTATGCTGTTTAGCCAAGGGACCCCTTTCTTTCCGCACAACATTTTTCTTTTTCTCTGCTGCCAAACTAGGAACAGAAGTGGTGATCTGTACCAGTGCTGGACCCATGGTAGGCCCCCCGAAATTCTGTGCATTCACTCATTCATCTGTTCATTCGTTCATCCAGCCGGTATTTTCTGCTCTGTGCTAAACACATTAATTGATTGACGATGATGGCAACAAATAAAAAGATTGAACTTGAAGCCATTCTCACATACTGGCTAGCATCAAAGAGCAGGTGTCCGTGCATTCTGGCTCCTCCTCTGATCTACACCTCCAGCCATTCTTCATCTCGCATCCCCTCCCTCTCCATAACGCTTCTGGGCTGTGCCTTCAGTCATCCTCCTACCTTGGATTGCATCATTTATGCCAATGGGCTTCAGTTTTGCAGAAGGACTTTGGGGTCTGTTTCTGGTCCTGTCATTCTCATCTTAATTTACTTAAGAACCTTGACTTTGAAATAGTCGATAACATGGGTGGGCCTTTGGGGAGGGCTGTGCAGGAGATGGGAAAGGAAGAATTCACACCACTTACAACAAGAAAAACATCTGAAACTTGGAAGCTTTGTTAAGAACTATAGTAAAGCCCCCTGAAGATGTTAAGAAGGTTACTAATTTTCTTTCTTCTGAGAACTTTAAATGTCACCTGTCTGCCTTGCAGCTTGATTTCTTACATTCTTCCTTGCATTCCCTCCCTCTCTTCCTTCCTCCCTCTCACTCTGTTAGCATATGCATTTGATGGGATAAAACATGAAGAGGGGAAAATTATATCAGAAGAACATTCACAGTGTGTAAGAAAATTGTTCTAGGAAGGGGACTAAAAGAAGCATTTTGCTCTCAATAATGTACAACAGTTTTAGTCTTAATATAGCTCCTGCCGCCCTCACATATCCACACAGCTTCTATACCTGCTTCAGTTGGTATGTGTTTAAAGATTGTAAATTCCTTTTTGTATTGATCTAAATAAAATCCTGTATATATTTAAATTTAGATATGAATACTTAGATTTGGGGACTTCCCTGGTGGTCCAGTGGTTAAGACCTTGCTTTCCAGTGCAAGGTTCAATCCCTGGTTGGGAAGCTAAGATCCTACATGGCTTGTGGCCAAAAAAACAAAACAGAAGCAGTGTTGATAACAAATTCAAGAAAGACTTTGAAAAAATTGTCCACATCAAAAAATCTTAAAAAAAAAAAAAAAAGACCTCATATCTTTGGCATATTGAGGATGCTGCTTCCCCTTTTGAAGAATAACGGTTTATCACTTCTTGGACTTCGCTGGTGCCACATTGTTAATTGACAGCTACCTGTAATGAGCATCCGTGGCCAGTTCCTTGTGGCCATTCTTTGTTGTTGTCTTTCAACATATCTCTGTGAATACTCTATCCTTAGTTTTTGAAGAGAGAGAACAGCAGTCTGCTGAGTTACCTGAACTGTGACTCTTTGTCACATCAAATGCCCACTTCGAGTCAAGGAGGTACAAGACAAGACCCAGGACTTGTCTTTGGAAACCCATATTCTGGTAAGAACTTTGCCATTCAAGCTGGGAAGCCCCTGCCTGCATCCCATTCCCCCACTAAATTTTTTTTTATCTGAGATGCTAATTAAGACCAGCCTCATTGTTAAGACTTGCTGGGCAGAAGCTGAGTACCCAACAGAAAGATTGCTAGGCAAGAAGTGTTAATTGAGAAATAAATCTGAATCTAGAAGTCGCAAATCAGATCATTCGCCTGGAGGCAGCAGACACAAATTGAGTCCCGTGGCTATATTCCAAATATATAAATCAGAGAAATGTCTCTGTGCAGAAGATATACACAGAGCCAAGGAAGCTAATTAAGATTTGGAAATGGAAGCACGAGAGGCGGGCTCTGCTGCCCAGGATGGGCGGTGAGGCAGCCCCCCCCATGGCCTGACCAGGGGTAGCAGGGGTGTGCTCCACAGAGACCTCTGGGTGGTTTGGAGGACAGGAAATGCAGGGGGTGGGGAGGTGGGTGGTGACAGCCAGTCTTGTCATTTATGGACCTGGGGTCAGATGTCCTTGCCACACAGGGAACTTTCCTGCTTTTTTGTCTCCAAAAGCAACATGAGACCTCATTTGCTTTTTAGGGACAGTTTAAAGCAGTCATATTTTTTAACAGTTACAATCACATCTTTGCAGTAGACAGTGGTACGAGTTTATTTTTCCTTAAAACTATTTTTAAGCATTTCATTAAAAAAAATGACTTCATGTGCATTTGGTCTTAAATCTATTCTCAGACTATTTTCTTGTTAAATTGTTACTGTTTTCATTAAAATCTCATTTTCTCCGTACTAAAAACAGGTTTATTGTTTTTTTCTGATTATATAATGGCCACTGAAAATGCCGCTTCATTATTTTTTCCTCTTTTCCCTCATTGACTTAGATCCCCTCCATCAAAGTAGATGATATATGTGAGAGCTAAAGAATCAGAAGAGGAATGATGAGGGTTAAAGAAAATAGCTGCTAGAACACAGCTGGAGAATGCATTCTAGTGCATAGGTACTTTTTCATTGAATGAAATCTTTTTTATTACCCTCAGGTATCCAAGAAAGTTCTGCCCCAAGCCTGGTAAGTATTTGATTCATGAGATTGCCCACATCAAAGCTTTGAGAAAATTTCCCTTCTTGCTCCATCCAGTTTAGGGGAGAACTATAGGGAGACCATTTCATTGTGATAACTCCTAAGTCAGCAAGATAAATTTGGTCAGTGCCAAGAGCTAAGAGAGCCTGTTCAGGTGGAGAGAGAAAAGCGCAGTTTATCCATCATTGTTCTGTTCAAGATCTCTACCTGCAAGTAGAGTCTGGTAGCAGGACTGGGGAGGAAAGATGAACCAGGCAGGTAGCCAAACGAGGTATACCCAGTGCTTCCTTTCAGTCCTGGGGTTAGGGAAAGCCCTAGTGAGTATCTCCAAATGTGAATTTACTCATTCATCTTCTGTTTCTTGATCACCTACCATCTGCCGAGCAGTATGCTAGGTGCTGAGGATACAGTAGAAAGTCAGACACAGTCTCTGCCATGTATACGTGGCATTCAGACTGACCTCTTTGTTCTTCCTCCCAGCTCTCCATCAAGAAATGCCCCGTCTGCAAATCAGACTTTATTGATGATGGCTTTGATCACGACTTGGCCTTGGAGCAGCACCTGCAGACCCTTAGTTTGAATTGTCCAATATGTGACAAGACCTTCCCAGCAAAAGAGAAGCAGATCTTTGAAGACCATGTGTTCTGCCACACTCTCTAAGTGTCCAAGCCTCTTGAATCTATACTGTACCTGGATTTTATACAGTAGAACCTTCGCTTCTTCTATGAGTTATGACCTAAGATCCTGCCTAACCTCAGTTATTAGGAAGTTACTTAGTCCTGCTGCCCTATAGGTGGAGTCATGTCGATTATCTGAAGCATAGTGTTAAGGGCTGTTACTTCCATCCTTGTGGGTTACAACCTTTTAAGTCACATAACTCCAGCTATGTCAGCCTCTCACTTAAAATGCCTATTCTTGTGAGGGTCTCTAGCATAAAGGCCCTGCCTGCGATAGGGCTGACCTGGCTTTTCACAGCCAGCCTGACTCAAGTGAGTAGTTTCCCAGGTTGTCCCGCTGCCGTTCAAGGTCAGACCTTGAGTATGTTTGTACTTAGTCCTCACTCCTGACCCTGGGACTGGCGACTGATCTGGAATTGAGAATTTCTTCCTCCTCCTCAGGCCTAGCCCAAAATGGCATGGCAGAGAACCCAAACATGCAATTTGAATACCAAAGTTTTCTCACCTTGATTTCACAGCTCCCAACAGAAGCATTCCTGAATCATGGACATGAAATATTATTTAAATCCCAGAAAGTCTTATTTCTCTTTGTATTATACCTCTGACTGGCATTTTTCTACTCTGGTTTTCCATGTGCACATAACTTTTATTGTTATAAGTCCTTTCTTAATGGTTAGTGGGACTTGTTAGAAACTGTATGGGTTTGCAACTTTCTGAGCAAGTGAGTTTGAAAAAGGATAAGTCAGAATAATGAGAACTATTGTTCATCACTTTAATACTAAAAATAAACTAGTCCTCTACTTCAGGGACTTTGGTAATTTAAAATAAACCTTGAGTTCATGTTTTTTTATTTTTAAGCTTATGGGGAAAGTGTAATCAAAAGGATTGTGGGAATTATAGACCCCACCAAAGATTTCTCTTCACCTGTCTTAACTAGTTAACAAGAGTATCCTGGCCGTTACCTTGAGGTGGAGACGTTGTTGAGGAAGCATGAGCTTTAGAAACTGGAACCTTGACTCATTACTCTAACTTTATGTGTATTTTTTAAAGAGTGTGGATTCTGGCACCTTTTGTGAACTAAGTTCAATTCCTTCCATCCAGACCTGCCTACTTGAACCAAAAGAAAGCAATTCCATTTTCTCTACCTGAGAGACTGAACAAATGGAAATAACCCCCAGGCAATCAACCAGCTGGTCACTAGAAAGGCTTTTACAGGAACTTTTGAATGATATGAAATAATGTTGTGAATCAGATTGAGCCAACTATAGCTGTGCAGTCCTTCTGAGGTTTTCCCTGGCATGACTGGAGTTGCGCCTTAGACTAGCTATATTATGTTGGTCACAGCTCCTGGCCTTCATTTCTCCTTTGATAACAAGAAGATGAAACTATACTCCCCCCTCCTTCTCCTGTATCACCATTTCAATAGGATGTCTCTTGGACTCATAAGTCTTTGCCCCTTCAGAATCAGATGTGACATTAACACAAAGTCTAGAAGAGAAATATAATAGAGAGTAATGCGGTTTTTCTGGCATATACCCCTCCTCCCTGCAAAATTCCTGTTACTCCCCAGATAGTTCCAATGAAGAATTGCAGTCTCATTTATTTTGTACTAGTCAGCTCTTAATTAAGCACATGAATGGAGAGGAGCAGTGGTGCACATAATCCAAATCAGTGAATACCATTTTCTGGTGAATTACCCACCCCTTTGCCCCTGCTACCCTGAGGGTTACCGTGATTATCAACAGCAGCAGGAGCCTTCCACAGGCTTGGTAAAAAAACAGTTGAGGTGTTAATGATCCTTTTTTCTGGATGTAAAACAAAGCATCTTTTAACCACTGATCATTATCCCCAGCTGCTCTTACCAAGGCTTTGAAGGGGAAATTATGCTCCAGGCAGTTACTAGTGGTAAAGGAAACAGTCATTCTTATATAATCCAGTCATCACCCCTTTAATAAAATGAAGATGAAAACTAGAAGATCACCCCAGCCTTTCCTCTCTGTAGTTCTTGCACCCACAGACTTTAAAGCTGTAAAATGCCTCTGAAAAATAGCAGGTGGTAGGAGTAAAATGGTGGCTACATCTAAATTGGGTTTTGGAATCTTTGTATTTATTATGGCAACAAGTTATCCTTCTTAGTTCATTTTCTCTTTTTTAATATTAAAATGTTTTTACATTACCTTAGCACATGTACTTGCTAAGCAGTGGGGAAAAACAAAAGTCACCCTGGCATACATGAGTGTGAGTAGTAAAGGAAAGCGAACCTAAAATGAGAGAAGGGGGAGTTGGCAAGATATTTGGTAAAGCAAGGTCCCTAGGAACACCTGTAGCTTCAGCCCTTTTCCCTTGACTTGCTAAAAATTGGGATGAAATGGAACTGCCTTGATGTTTAAATGTCCTATGATTCTGGTGATTTTCTACATTGGCTTGTGGATTGCACTGAGCTAAGCATTCTCTAACCTGGTCTCCTAGCAACAAATGCTAATGAGATGATAGGCTGCGGCTAAAAGATACAGTCCATTACCTAGGAAAAAAGGCAAAATGGACTCAATGTAACGCAGAGATCAAACCCGAAGAGA
Source organism: Capra hircus (assembly GCF_001704415.2). Lineage (NCBI taxonomy): Eukaryota > Metazoa > Chordata > Mammalia > Artiodactyla > Bovidae > Capra > Capra hircus. The sequence goes on along the minus strand of NC_030826.1, from coordinate 37,316,062 downwards.
TAGCACCTAAATCCCCTGAGTTAACCAACAATAGGCCACAAGCTCAGGGAAATTACACTGGCCCCTACACTCCTTAATTGATCTCATATAAATATTAAAATGATGTCTTTACATGTATGAAGTGCTTTATAGTTTAGAATGTATTTCATATTTTCCATGTGTACTTTCAGTAATCCTTTGAAACAGACAGCTGCTAATTCCCATTTTTATAGATTAGTAAGATGAAACGTGGAGAAATAACCTGCTAAGAGTGAAAACAACCCAAATGTCCATCAATTTATGAATGGGTAAATATGGCACAGCCATAAAACAGGATATTATTTGGCATAAATAAGAATGAAATACTGATATGTCACAATATCTTGAAACCTTGAAAACTTGGTAATTGAAAGAAGCTAGTCACAAAAGACCACATATTGCAAGATTCCATTTATATGAAATATCCAAAGTAGGAAAATATTCTATGGAAACAAAATAGATTAGCCCTTTTTCTGGAGCTTCCCTGGTGGCTCCGTGGTAAAGAATCCCCCTGCCAATGCAGGAGACACAGGTTCGATCCCTGGGTCAGGAAGATCCCCTGGAGAAGGAAATGGCAACCCACTCTAGTATTCTTGCCTGGAGAATTCCAAGGACAGAGAGAGCCTGGCAGGCTACAGTCCACGAGATCACGAAACACAACTCAGCAACTAAAACAAAAACAACAGCCCTTTTCATAGGGTTGGGTGTTGGGGGGAAATGGAGAATGGCTGCTAATAGGTAGGGAGTTTCTCTTCAGAGTAAAGAAAATGTTCTAAAATTTATTATGGAGGTGGTTGCCCAATTCTGTGACTATACTAAAACCACTGAATTACACACTCAAAATAGGTGATATATATTCCATATTGTTATATCTCAAGTTGGTATGTTTTTAAAAGGTTAAAAAATGGTAAGGTCACATATGGCATATAAGGCTCATAGTAGGATGTCTTTTTTTTTTTTTTTTTTTGCCACACCATGTGGCATGAAGGATCTTAGTTCCCTCAGCAGAGCTAGAACCCATGCCTCCTGCATTGGGAGCACAGAGTCTTAATCACTAGACTGCCAGGGAAGTCTCTAGGATGTCTTAAATACAGATACACAACAAGTTCAACACAGTTGACCTTGGTTAAAGCACACTTGTCAGTACAACCCCTGCTTCAGCAGTGTTGGATTCTCTTGGGCTGGAGGCAGTGCCTCATATGTGATGAGCAGTGCGTATGTGCATGCGTGCTGAGTTGTTTCAGTCGTGTCTGACTCTTTGCAATCCCTATGGACTGTAGCTCACCAGGCTTCTCTATCCATGGGGATTCTCCAGGCAAGAATACTGGAGTGGGTTACCATGCCCTCTTCCAGGGGATCTTCCCGACGCAGGGATTGAACCCGAGTCTCCTGTGGCTCCTGCGTTGCAGCCAGGTTCTTTACTGCCAAGCCCCAGGGGAAGCCTGTGATGAGCAGGGTTAGGCCAGTTAATGGTAGCCCATTGTTTGGCCAGTAGCATTAGCGGTCTCCGGGAATACCTATTCTGTGGAGATGAATGTACCCAATAAAGTTGGGGGAAAGAGTCACCAGCCCACAAATTCCAGGTAATCATATTAAGGGATCCAGCCTGCTCTGCTGAATGTTATTACTTTCTCCCTGTGGAAAGAAAGAATATGACACTCCAGGGGACTAAGTCTATCATTTACCCAGTCAGTCGACATTTATTGAGCACCCACAGTGTGCAGAGCTAATATAGGGCCGGGATTTCCTTTTGAAAAACAGAAGATAAATTCTTCCCTCGGGGATCTTCAAGATTAATGAAGACATTCCTTCTTCTGCCCTGCTGCAGGGAGAGAGCCTTTCGTTGCAGGGGTCTCCTAATCTGTTGGGGAAACAGGATAAACACCCCCAAAAGCAATGTAAGGACATGAATATAAGGGGCATCATCTTCCAAACTGAAGACAGAAGGGCTGTGGGACCTGAGTGTCAAGATGTGAGCCAAGCCCAAGTTAATGATGTCTTATAGGAGTGTGCTTTGGAAGAAGTGAGGGACAAAAATGGCAGACCAAAACAGGGAGGGTATCCTGAGGGTCTCTAGAAAGGGGCAGAGAGAAGCAGCCCCAGGATGCAAAGAACTTTAAAGCAGAAGTACTAGCATATAAAGAGAAACAAGTTTCTGTCCTGAAAGACACTACAATCTAGTTGAATTCCGTCTAACAAGCTTATTTGAGCTCAGAAGGGACAAGAGAGGCGGGGGTGTAAGGGTATAAGAGTGTCTCAGAGACTCAGACTGCAAGACTCCCAGCCCTTGGGACTGGAGCTGTCATTGACACAGGAACATCATCCCTGCTGTCTCCTCTCTTGTTTCTCTGCCTCTAAGTCAAAGCTTCTCTTTCACTCCAGTCTGACTCTCAGCCTCCCAGATTACATGATATAAAATGGTTGCTGCCTGTCGGAGTTTTTAAGCTACTCTGGTCTTAAAAAAAAAAAAAAAAAAAAAAGATTTGAAAGGAAAGGATGGGAATCTCATTGCATTTCTAGATTCCCTAAGGGAAGACTTGTTACTCTGCTAGGGTGACCCAGTGCTCCCTGTGGCTTAGAGGGTGCAGTCACCCTGCACCAACCTGTCTGCTCTAAGTCACTGGGAGGATGAGGAGGGCTGAACATAGGGAGAGGAAGATACCAGAGATGATGTGAACTGAGCGTACAACAAGTACCTGTGATAATATTTAACAAGTCCTACAGGTGGAAGGATGGGATTTGAATCTGACATTAAAAGATGAGTGACCCTTAAGTGGAGAAAACTGTGGAGGATGCTGTGAAAAGGCACAAAATGGAATGCTGCCCACCAGGTTTGTGCCAGGACAGACCTGGCACACGCAATAATTTTACAGAAATCACCAGGGAATTATGCTAAACTTGAAAGCATTTTAATTACATACTATATATTCTGTTCATTTAACCCTCTTGAGGGACTTCCCTGGTGGTCTGGTGGTTAAGAGTCTGCCTTCCAATGCAGAGGACATAGGTTTGATCCCTCGTGGGGGGACTAAGATCCCAACTAAACCCATAGGCTGCAACTAGAGAAAGTTCATGCGCCACAACAAAGACCTTGCACAGCCAAAAAAAAAAAAAGGTTTAAAAATTATAGACATGAAGACTAAACTAGTGATGCTAAGGGTTAGGTAGAGGTAAGAGGAGGAAGGTAGGGAAATGTATGAGGGCTGTACAAGGAAGGGGTCCTTGACTATGGTGGTGGATCCACTACCCTACATGTGATAAAAATGCACTGAACCAACTACATAATGAGAACCAAAAAACCAGAAAATTGAACAAGGCTGGCAAACTTCATGAGTGTTGATATCCTGGTTGTGTTATTTTACTAAAGTTTTGCAGGACGTTACCCCTGAGGGAAGTGACATTAAAAGATGCATTGTAGTTGTCATCCAGTCACTAAGTCATGTCCAGCTCTTTGCGACCCCATGGACTGTAGCACACCAGGCCCCCTGTCCTTGACTATCTCCTGAAGTTTGCTCAAATTCATATCCATTGAGTCAGTGATGCTATCGAACCGTCTCATCCTCTGCCACTCCCTTCTTTTGCCCTCAATCTTTCCCAGCATCAGGATCTTCTCCAATGAAAAGATCAGGTGGCCAAAGTGTTGAAGCTTCAGCTTCAGCATCAGTCCTTCTGATGAATATTCAGGGTTGATTTCCTTTAGGATAGACTGGTTTGTTGGAGAAGGAAATGGCAACCCACTCCAGTGTTCTTGCCTGGAGAATCCCAGGGACGGGGGTGCCTGGCGGGCTGCCGTCTATGGGGTTGCACAGAGTCGGACACGACTGAAGCGACTTAGCAGCAGCAGCAGACTGGTTTGACTTCACAGTGCAAGGGTCTCTCAAGAGTCTTCTGCATCTCCGCAATTCGAAAAGCATCATTTCTTTGTTGTTCAGCCTTCTTTATGGTCCAACTTTCACAGCCGTATATGACTACTGGAAAAACCATAGCTTTGACTATATGGGCCTTTATCAGCAAACTGATGTATCTACTTTTTAATATGCTCGCTAGATTTATCATAGCTTTCCTTCCAGGGAGCAAGCATCTTTTAATTTCACAGCTGCAGTCACCATCCACAGTGATTTTGGAGCCCAAGAAAGTAAAATCTGTTACTGCTTCCACCTTATCTCTTTCTATTTGCCCTGAAGGGATGTGACTGAATGCCATAATATCAGGGTCTTTTTAATGTTTAGTTTTAAACCAACTTTTTCACTCTCCTCTTTTACCCTCATCAAGATGCTCTTTAGCTCCTCTTTGCTTTCTGCCATTAGAGTGGTATCATCTGTATACCTGAGGTTGTTGATATTTCTCCCAGCAATCTTGATTCTAGATTGTGTTTCATCCAGCCTGGGATTTCACACAGTGTACTCTGCATATGAGTTAAATAAGCAGGGTGACAATATACAGCCTTGATGTACCGCTTTCCCAATTTTGAACCAGTCAGGTGTTTCATGTCGGATTCTAACTGTTGCTTCTTGACCTGCATACAGGTTTCTCAGGAGACAGGTAACGTGGTCTGGTATTCCCATCTATTTAAGAATTCCACAGTTTCTTGTGATCCACACAGTCAAAGGCTTTAGCATAGTCAAGGAAGAAGAAGGCATTGTTTTTCTGGAATTCCCTTGCTTTCTCTATGATCAGACAAATATTGGCAATTTGATCTCTGATTCCTCTGGTTTAACCCAGCTTATATATCTGGAAGTTCACATACTGCTGAAGCCCAGCTTGAAGGATTTTGAGCATAACTTTACTAGCACATGAAATGAGCACAACTGTATGGTAGATTGAACATTCTTTGGCATTGCACTTCTTTGGGATTGAAGTGAAAACTGCATGGGATCTCCATTATTTCTTACAAACTGTACATGAATCTACAATTACCACAAAATTAAAGATTTATTATCTAAAAAAACAGGAGCTTCAAAGAATAGGTCATGAAAAAGGACTTGCAATGATCCATGTGATGAGAGCACAGTGTTCCCAGTAGGGCAGAGTGAGAAAGGAGGCTGAAAAGAAGGTTACATCCCATCTGGGAAGGGCCTTGCAAACCATCCTGAGGAATAATCTGAGCTTGGTCCTATTAAAGGCAATAGAGAGCTTTTGAGATCTTTTAATAGGGGAGTGATTTAGTCAAACTTATATTCTAGAATGCTCCCTGTGGTTCTAGGCAGTGGAACCACTGTGGAAAATGGATTGGGTGTAAGGATAGTAATCAGGGGAAGCCTAGAGAGAGGGAAAACAGTTAGGAGACCATCATAGTGGTTCAAGAGAGCACAAAGGGACCTGGACCAGAAAGTGGAGCTACACAAGGGAGAGAAAGAAGAACTGCTCAGGAGTGGGAATCAACAGGACTTTTTTGATCAATTAGATGCCAAAGAGTGAGGTTACATTAATTTCCATAACAACTTAACACTAACTGGCTGCCTTAAAACAACAGAAAGTTATTGCTTCACAGTGGTAGATTCTGGAAGCTCTTAGAAGTTCAAAACCAAGGTGTTGGCAGGATCACACTCCCTCCCAAGGCTGTAGGGAACGGTCTGTTCTTTGAGTCAGTATCCCTTGCTTGTAGCAGCGTGCCGTCCTCTGCCTCCTCGGTCACAATGCCTCCTCTTCTCAGGTGTCTTCTCTCCCATGTGCCTCTTAAGGACACTCCTCATTGGGTTTAGGACCCACCTAGATAATCCAAGATAAGCTCCTCTCAAGATCCTTAATCACACCTTTCATTTTATAAGGCAATATTCTTTATCCATATAGGGTAATGATTATAAGCCATGGTCATCTTTTTTCAACCGGCTACAGAGAGGTAGGGAAGAATGGACAATGATTAGGGTTCTGACCCAGGCCATTAATATAGATGACACAAAAGGAAGAGTTGCCCTCAGGGAGGGAATGTAAGTTTTAAGCACGTTGAATCTGAGAGACCTGTGGGGACAGGCAGTAGGCATTTGGAGAAATGTTTCTGCAAGGAGATGGGTTGGAGCTGCAAGTTGTTATTGACACAAGGTGGTGTGGCTACAGCCATGGGAGGGAGTGCTCCAACCTGGAGGGTCAGTCGAGGACAGACCCTGAATAATATCAATTTTAGGAGTTAGGCAGCCATCCAAGAAGGAAAGGAAAGCTGCTGCTAGAAAGCCAAGCAGGAAAACAGCTTCAGAAAATGAGTTTAAGAGAGTCAAATACTAGCAGGTAAATTAGGTCCAAAAGAATCATTAACAAAGGAAAAGAAAAACATACGGAAAGATGTTCAAGTGAAGTATATGGTGAAGGATGCCTAACGTAGTCAGTTTTAGCTACATCAGCAGGGCTAGAAACAAACCTTTGACTTCAGGAACTAAACACTGACAGGCAGATGTGCTTTTTTGTCTCTTTAAAAACTAGTATTTTCTCATTAAAGAGCATTTGAAACATATGAAATAGAAAGAAAATTATAGTTCCATCAAACAAACAATCACTGTTAACATTTCCATCTAGTTCTTTCTATGCATCAATTCAGTTCAGTTCAATCGCTCAGTCGTGTCCGTCTCTTTGTGACCCCATGAATCGCAGCACACCAGGCCTCCCTGTCCATCACCAACTCCTGGAGTTCACTCAGACTCACGTCCATCGAGTTGGTAATGCCATCCAGCCATCTCATCCTCTGTTGTCCCCTTCTCCTCCTGCCCCCAATCCCTCCCAGCATCAGAGTCTTTTCCAGTGAGTCAACTCTTCACATGAGGTGGCCAAAATACTGGAGTTTCAGCTTCAGCATCATTCCCTCCAAAGAAATCCCAGGGCTGACCTCCTTCAGAATGGACTGGTTGGATCTCCTTGTAGTCCAAGGGACTCTCAAGAGTCTTCTCCCACATCACAGTTCAAAAGCATCAATTCTTTGGTGCTCAGCTTTCTTCACAGTCCAACTCTCACATCCATACATGACTACTGGAAAAACCATAGCCTTGACTAGACGGACCTTTGTTGGCAAAGTAATATCTCTGCTTTTGAATATGCTATCTAGGTTGGTCATAACTTTCCTTCCAGGGAGTAAGCGTCTTTTAATTTCATGGCTGCAGTCACCATCTGCAGTGATTTTGGAGCCCCCCAAAATAAAGTCTGACACTGTTTCCACTATTTCCCCATCTATTTCCCATGAAGTGATGGGACCAGATGCCATGATCTTAGTTTTCTGAATGTTAAGCTTTAAGCCAACTTTTTCACTCTCCTCTTTCACTTTCATCAAGAGGCTCTTTAGTTCCTCTTCACTTTCTGCCATAAGAGTGGTGTCATCTGCATATCTGAGGTTATTGATATTTCTCCTGGCAATCTTGATTCCAGCTTGTGCTTCATCCAGCCCAGCATTTCTCATGATGTACTCTGCATATAAGTTAAATAAGCAGGGTGACAATATATAGCCTTGATGTACTCCTTTTCCTATTTGGAACCAGTCTGTTGTTCCATGTCCAGTTCTAACTGTTGCTTCCTGACCTGCATATAGGTTTCTCAAGAGGCAGGTCAGGTGGTCTGGTATTTCCATCTCTTTCAGAATTTTCCACAGATTATGCATAGGTAAGCTTAAAAAAAAAAGACCATTTAATTGTTTATCTGTGTGCACATGCGTGTGCGCAGCTGCCTGCCTTGATTTCAAACATAAGTATCCTTCTCTAAATCCTTCTGGAGGATCTGTCCCCAAGCAGGGAGCCTGAGTTCTAGACCTTGGTGAGGTTCCCCCAGGGTGAGCTACAGAATGTGGGACTCCCGACCTGGGGCATCTTCCTGTACCTCCTCCCATGGAAACTGCTGCACTGGTTTGGCCTGGACAAACACCAGGCACTTTCCCCTGGGTCAATATTTCACATCCGTTGTCAGAGGCTAGTCCCTCCTCAACATCCGCTCCCTGGGATGTTGTTCCCTGCCCGCCCGCAATACATACACACACACCTCTGACCCTCTTCTGGTCTCTCTATGAGCCCCAACAGCAGAGGTGCTTTCTCCACCTCACTGCTTCTTGCTGTTTATCTTTTTCACCTTTTTTAATCCACTAGACTTTCCCCGAGCCGATAATCTCCCACAAATGACAGGAAGAAGCCCCCTCAATCTGATAACCTTCCCCAATTATTGAACACACAGATGCCTGGTAGACGCTTGTTACCTTGGGTTGAATTCAGGGTTCCCTGCCTAGCCTGCAGGCAGCATAGTCTAGCCCCGGCCAATGGCCTCTGTGCTTTTGTGGTGGAACGGTCGATGCCCCAAGTCAATTCCCCAGAATCTGCCAGGGGGCCCAGAACACATTCTGATCAAATGTCCAACTTGCCGCTTGTGCTTCCTGCTGCCAGTCTGTGGGCGCCCTGGGGACGCACTTTTATTTGAATAGACAGGGAAGAGAAAACCAATGCAACAATGTGACACAATTTATTGCAAAGAGCAACTAGAAATTCTCTCCGATATTTGTGTTTTGCTCCCCACCACAGGCTGGAAAAGGTATTTTCCAATTGCATTTCTTTTGATTTATCTCTGGCTTGTTCCTCTAATCAGCTGCCAAGAAATGGGACAGACTCTCTTCTCTGTCCCTTCCCCTCAGTGCAAATCTCTGACCCCGGGAGTCGTCACTTGTTATATTATGTATATCCAGCATACAAGGTTTACTGTCAGTAAGTGCTATTGCCATCCTCTTTTACAGAGGAGGGAGCCCAGGTTTAGCAAGGGTGAGGACTTGATAAGGCAGGCACAGACACAGGAGGTCAAGCCGGACCAGGGTTCAGATATGTAGTACTGAATCCTGCTGTGGGGGTGGTGAATAGGGGGAGACTAAGGCCAACTTCCTTTCACCGGCCATTCTATCCTGTCTGCAATAATGTCCATAGTTCAGGAAATTCCCTACAAGTGACAATGACTCTGAAACTTCCCCAGAGATAAGAACTATTGGACCAGGCCCCACCACCACCACTTGCCACCCCTTAACTGACCTTCAATAACTCATTCTTTGCCAGTAGCCAGGAGGCTTTCCGGCTGTCTCCAAATCAGGACAAATCTTAAAGAGGTCCTAGTGATATCCAGGGGCTTCCTTGGTGGCTCAGACAGTGAAGAATCTGCCTGCAATACAGGAGACCTGGGTTTGATTCCTGGGTTGAGTAGATCTCCTAGAGGAGGGCATGGCAACCCACTCCACTATTCTTGCCTGGAGAATCTCCATGGACTGAGGAGCCTGGTGGGCTACAGTCCAAGGGGTCACAAAGAGTCGGACACGACTGAGCAACTAAGCACAGCACAGTGATATCCAGACCTGGATCCAAGCCCATCCCCCATTATGGGGGGCCCATCCCTGCCACCCCACCCAACCCACTTATCTCCCCCTTCCTTCCTTCCATGCTTCCTTTGTTCCAGGAGTTTTGCAGCTCAGTTCTCACTCAGCCAAAGAGAAGCAAATACTAATGCTAAGCAGTAAGGAGACTTAGGTAGGGATCCAGAAAGTACTTTTAAAGCAGAAATTTACTCAGGTCCAGGAAAGTTAAAAATGCACACCTTGGCAATGCAGGTGCTCCATCTCCTGGTTGTAAACTTCAGGCAATGCCATAGAGAATATCTGTCTATCAACTGTCAGAGATTCAGGAAGCCACGCATACCTGCCCACCACCAGGGCATCCCCAGGCCCTGCCTCCAGAAATGACCACCCCTGAGTTGAAATCCACTCTTGGAAAGAAACTGTGGAGGAGCTTTCACAATTTGCTCAAGCTTCACACTCTTGGTTGTGAGGAATTCTTTCTATAGCTAACTTGAACAATAGAACTGTTTTTGTTGTCTCCCCATTTAATTTGAACGAGATGATAGGCATTGATTGTTTGTATTAATATGTTAAGCACTGTGTTAAGCACTTTGTACACGGTCAGTTTAATTCCCACAACAGGCCATTAATCATTACTATATGAACAGTTAATGAGTGAGGTTATCATTAAAATAGTAAACTCCAAGAGTTTGTGATGGACAGGGAGGCCTGGCTTGCTGCAGTCCATAGGGTGGCAAGGAGTCGGACACAACTGAGCAACTGAACCGAACTGACCATTAAAATACCCATTTTAAAGATGAGACAATAAGACTTAGGTTGAGTAAATTACCCAACATCATACAGTAACAGAGTAGGGCTTTGAATTCAGATAGTCCAGCTTCAGGGCCCATATGCTTAAATATTAATACTCTTTCTCCCTACAGTTTCCCTTGATCCAAATGTGATCCTTCCATCTACATAAACCTGTGCTTATTATTTCCCTTGAGTCACATAACCTAGAACTGGTCCCAGAGACCCTGAATAGAGTCATATTAGAGACCAGAGCCATGGACGTTTCCCTTTCCAACACCTCATTCAATCTCTGACCTCATCCACACCAGGCTTTCCCCCATACAGACCCGTCTTGCTAATATCCTCAGTAAAGTGGCTGCTGACCTTAACTGTGTGAGCCATTCAGGAAAGCTTCAGCAGACCAATGGCCCTGATCACAGGGAAAAAAGGAACCCCTATTTGCAAAGCAGCGGTATTGCTAATTAAAAACCACTTCAACAAATTGCCTTAAGGGAAAGATACCTGGGGAGGCATTATGTTCTCTGAGGTTTTGATAGGAACTCAGCATTGAATTCCTATTGATGAAACAGCAGAGAAAAACACTGCGACCAGCTCCTGTGGCTGGGTTCTCCCTCACACACCTTGCAGACCACTGCACCCCACCCTCATGTTCTCCACCCCACTGGGCCTATCGCTGCCCCGGCCCCATAACTTGTGGCCTTATAAAATAGGCAAGCTTGTGGTAAAGAGCCCAGACTCTGGAACCAGACAGCTTGGAAGCAACTGTAGGGAAGTTAAGCAAGTGAATTAGCCTCTCTTGGCCTTGGTTTTCCCCATTTGTGAATGATCATTGCCTCCTTTACTTCAGCTAAATGAGTTAAAATGTGCAAACCCTTTAGAACATGTCTGACACACCGATTGTAAGCACTCAATAAATGTTCCACTCTGCCACTTAATTCATAACCCTGTGAAACTGGGCAGGCCGCTTTGAAAAAGGGCATGATGTAATGATTAAAAGCATGAGGTTTGAAGTCAGACAGACTTGCCCTTGAATCCTGACTTTCAATAACATATAACATCTCTGAACCTCAGTTTCCCTATCTGTAAAATGAACCTAATAACATCTACTTCTCATTAGGGTTGTTGAGAGGATTAAATGAGATGATATATGTAAGGGACTTAGCACAGGGTCTGGCTGGAAGTAAGCACTCAATAAATAACCCTTTTTTTACTATTATAATTAACTCCTTGAACTTCGGCCCCCTTCATGTGTGAATTGGAGACATCACTGCCCCAGGAAATCTGTGAAGCCTGAAGAATGTGCCATTTAATTTCTCCTCGGATCTCTCCTAATCTTTTAGGATGTTCCACCTACTGCCTGTGTGACACTCACTCACCTGTCAAAACCAACTCAAAATGCTGCCTCTTCCCAGAAGCCTTCCTGGGTCCCCACCCAGTGCTTTAGAGCCCTTGACTGGCTTTGACTTGAATTCAGAGTAACTCGGTCACATTCTCATCTCCTGCCCATTCTGTTGCTGATCCAGAAGTTCCAAGGGAAACAGCCTCTTCCTAGTCAACATTTTTCCAGTGGAAGAGCTCAAACCAACCCTTTGTTATCTTAACTTGAGATCAAGAAAGAAGGTGGCGGAGGTCAACCTTTGTTACTGACCAGACCTTGGTGGGCGTGGCCCCAGAGCCCTCAGCAGAAAAGGGAAAGGCAGGTGGGTAGGCAGACCTCCAGCCTCAGACTCAGTGGGAAGCTGAGCTAAACAGCAGGGCCCTGTGCCCTCTGGTGGGGAGTCTGGGCTTCCAATAACACTCCATTCTGCTTACTCTTTCCCAGGGCCCTTTCAAGAGCATCAGGAGCCCTTGATGCTTTGTGACTGCCCACACCCTGACAAAAACAGGAAGATGCACTCACATCTCACATGAAATATAATTTATACATAGATTATGTACAAGTGGAGCTACAGTTAACTGGTGATATTTTTATCTTGTGACCATTTATTTAATATTTGTGAATTTTCCTTTTTGCAATTTTTTTTGCTCATTTTAAAACCGATAACTTTTTTCCATCTTTCAACCATAGTTCGTCAGCCCTAAAACGGTGTCTAAATGATAAGGCAACAGTGATTCCAGTACCTAAATCTGCCTGGTTAGAGTCTAAGATCCCAGGGCTTGTCAACTCCAGAGCTCATCCAGAGCCACCATATCTATCCACCCATCTGTCTTAGGCAGCTTCTCTGGCCTCTGCCCAGTTGCTTTTATTACCTTAGGCAGCTTTTATGATGATGAGCATACCTATGTATCTACCTATGTATCTACCCATCACCGCGCAAGCTGCCTAAGGTAATAAAAGCAACTGGGCAGAGGCTAGAGAAGCTGCATGTGGTATGCGACTGCCCTCTAGAGGTTGCTCCAGGAAGGTGCAGGTGGGGAGCCCCTCTTCTATCAGGCTGCAATCAACCCCACCGTTCACTCACTGACATTTATTGAGCGCCCACCTATACCAGGCCTCCTGTAGATGCTCTGAGAACAAAGGGTAATAGAGAGGAATCAGTCTATCCCTGCCATATGAGAGGTCACCATTTTTGTAGTGGCAACTACAAACACAAACACACAATTAGAGTTCAGTGCAATGACTGCTGTAATGCATGTGTGTGCCAAGTTCCATGGGAGCACAGGGGAAATGTGACTAAGTCTGGAAAGTAGGGAAAGTGTCACCACAGGGGAGGTGACATTTAACTTGGACTCTGAAGGATGAGTAAGGGTTTTCCTGGCAATGCTAGAGAAGAAAGACATAACTGCATGAGCAAAAGCAATGCACTGTAGAAGTGCGGGCTTGTTGCGGGCAGTAAGACTGCCGTGCAGCTGGAGCATGCAGAGCTTGGAACACTGCAGGATCCACCTGGAAAGGCAGTGCGGCCTGGTGGTGAAGCTCCCATTCGAAGCTGCCCTGCAGGGCAACATGCTACATGTTGCCCTGGCCAGGACCCTGTGCCCAACAAGAGGCAAGAAGAACGTGTCTCCATTCCACCCAGTTTGCTTAAGGTCTTGCACTGGCCTCCTTGTTTCTTCCCCAGTCCCCATAGTTCAGTTCATTCTCTCAGTCATGTCCGACTCTGTGACCCCATGAATCGCAGCACGCCAGGCCTCCCTGTCCATCACCATCTCCTGGAGTTCACTCAGACTCGTATCCATTGAGTCAATGATGCCATCCAGCCACCTCATCCTCTGTCGTCCCCTTCTCCTCCTCCCCCAATCCTTCCCAGCATCAGAGTCTTTTCCAATGAGTCAACTCTTCGCATGAGGTGGCCAAAGTACTGGAGTTTCAGCTTCAGCATCATTCCCTCCAAAGAAATCCCAGGGCTGACCTCCTTCAGGATGGACTGGTTGGATCTCCTTGTAGTCCAAGGGACTCTCAACACCACAGTAGTAGTGTAGTCCAGTCTTCTCCAACACCACAGTTCAAAAGCATCAATTCTTCGGCGCTCAGCTTTCTTCACAGTCCAACTCTCACATCCACACATGACCACTGGAAAACCCATAGCCTTGACTGGATGGACCTTTGTTGGCAAAGTAATATCTCTGCTTTTCAACATGCTATCTAGGTTGGTCATAACTTTCCTTCCAAGGAGTAAGCGTCTTTTAATTTCATGGCTGCAGTCAACATCTGCAGTGATTTTGGAGCCCCCCAAAATAAAGTCTGACACTGTTTCCACTATTTCCCCATCTATTTCCCATGAAGCGATGGGACCAGATGCCATGATCTTAGTTTTCTGAATGTTGAGCTTTGGATGCTTCTAATCACAGGGCTGCTCCTGAATTCCACCTGCTTAAACCTCTGCACTGGTACATTAACATGCACAAAGCAAAGGCCAGGCTCCAGGCCTCACATATAAGGGGGTGAACTGTGGGCTATTTCAAGCAGCAAAGACCCTGGTCACGCAAAAGATCTTTATATAGTGGGGATTTATCATGAGTCCAGACAGGGAAAGCAGGAGGACAGGAGTCTCAGCCACCAAACAGCCAGGCCGTGCAGTGACTGGAAGGTGACTGAGTGACCTGAAGGCAGCAGTGCAGGGGGAGCTGCAGGGGCAGCAGTCTTTTACTGGCAAACAGGACAGGACATTCCTACAGAAGTGTCCAAGAGTGACATACCTGAAAGTCGAACAATAGAGGTGTGTGTTAGAGGAAAGAAAGTTCTGATCCCAGAGAGCAAAAAAATTGCTCAGAAAAACCCTAAATAAGGCCCAGAAGCAGAATAAAACAGTGATGAAGAGTATTGGTCCTGGGACCAGGCCGTCCTGGCTGCATCAGTGATTGCCTGTGAGATTCTGGGCAGATTAATGACTGCTCTAGTTTCCTTCCTATACTAGGGTGCATTCCATCCATTCTTGTACAGGTTACAGGTTTCACACACCTCCCGTGTCTGAAACAGAGTGTACACATAGAAACCACTCAATAAACGCTCTGATTCATGCAGGCCTTGGGACAGAGAGTACTAACTACCCCTTGAAGTACTCTGCACTGCCTATCCTCCCTTTCTTCTGGTTAGTAATGGAAGCCCCACCCTCAAGGATAAGTGGTAGTCCAGCCAGAGACTACAGTTCATCACCCTCCTTGCAGCTGTGTGGCCACATGACCGAGTTCTCGCCAATAGGAGGCAAGCAGTAAGGAGGTGCCCAACTTCTGGATCCCAGGCTTAGAAGGAAAAAAGGTGCTTGCCCTTCACATTTCTCCCCTTCCTGCTGATGACAGTTGGTCTAGACAGAGAAGGAAGCACATGTTGAGGATAGCAGAGGCACTCCAAAAGCCCCAGGCTGCTCACCTCTTACTGCTACATGAGAAAGCATTGACCATCTATCTTACTCAAGCCACTGCATTGCAGGCCCTCTTTGTTACAGCAGTTTAGTGTGCACCTTTAGTGAATGCTGTATCTTTCTCTAAAATAATACTTCCCTGCTAGAAAAGTGGACAAGAGGAAATAGTTTACTTACATACACACACGAAGATCTAAAAATGGCCGTTAAGTATATGAAAATATGCATAACTTTACTCATGAAGAAGAGAAGTGTAAATTAAAAGTACACCATAACCCTACTTCTCATTTATCAGATTGGCAGAAATTCAAAAGCTTGGCCACATACTCTGCTGGCGAGGCTGTGTGGGAAACACATAGCCTTTCATACTTTGCTGCAATGACATAAGAAATGTATATTTGGAACTTCCCTGGGTCCAGTGGTTAAGAATCCACTTGCCAATGGAGGGGACATAAGTTCGATCCCTGGTCCAGGAAGATTCCACATGCTTCAGGATAACTAACCCTTCACACCACAACTACTGAGCCCACGGCCTGAGCTTCACAAGAGAGGCTACCGTAACGGGAAGCCCAAGCACCAAAACTGCAGAGTAGCCCCCTCTCGCCACTAGAGACAGCCCAATAATCAATCAATTAATTTAAAAAAAACAGAAATGTATATTTGGTCTCTGCCACTAGTTCCCGACACTGAGCCTCTATAACCTGAATGTAGGAGTGGTAAGCTCCTTTCAGCCTTCCCTGAATTTATGCTAAAGAGGTGTCTCTTGGAGGACATGGGCTGGTTGCCAGAGGAATTAACCACAAGATCAGAGGGTCAGAACTTTCAGTTCCACCCCAGCCCCACCTCTGGGGAGGGGAGAAGGTCTGGGGATCAAATTAATTACGAATGGCCTACGTAATGGAACCTTCACTAAACTCCCAGATGAATGGATTGAGAGAGTGTCCCACGGAGGTGTTGCGTATGTAGTATACCTGGAGACGGCGGGGGGTCTCTGCACATACTTCCCCACATACTTTGCCTTGTGGATCTCTTCCTTCCAGATGTTCCTGAGTTACATCCTTTACAATAAGCCAGTAAGGATATGTAAAGTGTTTCCCTTAGTTCTGCAAGCCATTCTAGGAAATTATGGAACCTGTGGGCTGGGCTGTGGGAAGCCCTTTTACAGCTTGTTGGTCAGAAGTCTGTGATGCCTGGACCTACGACTGGTGTCTGAGGTGTGCCTGAGCCCTAACCTGTGAAATGTGCTCTGACTCTGGGTAATTAATGTCTGAATTGAGCTGAACTGTAGGACACCCTGTTGGTGTCTTCAGGGAATTGGAGAACTGATATCAGAAATGTTGTTGGTGTGAGTAGAAGAAACAGATTTCCTTTAGCTTTCCTTTAGGAAGTGTAAAATGGTGTAAGCCCTATGGAGGAGGATGTGGCAATATCTAACAAAATGGGCTTTGACCCTTTGACCTGGCAATTCCACTTCTAGAATTTACCCTAGATATAATCCTAAATATATTATGCTGCTGCTGCTAAGTCGCTTCAGTTGTGTCTGACTCTGTGTGACCCCATAGACGGCAGGATACCAGGCTCCGCCGTCCCTGGGATTCTCCAGGCAAGAACACTGGAGTGGGTTGCCATTTCCTTCTCCAGTGCATGAAAGTGAAAAGTGAAAAGTGAAGTTGCTCAGTTGTGTCTGACTCTTAGTGACCCTGTGGACTGCAGCTCACTAGGCTCCTCCATCCATGGGATTTTCCAGGCAAGAGTACTGGAGTGGGGTGCCATTGCCTTCTCCAAAATATATTATATTATTACATAATTAGTATATATTTACATACTATTATGTTTACCCTAAATGTATTTTAAATATATAAATAAACATATTTAAAACACATCCACGCAAGGTTTTTCAGCATTATTTGTAATAGCAAAGTATGAGAAGCAAATGCCCAAACATAGGCGATTGGCTAAAGAAATCCTGGTATATCCATGAACTGGAGTACTATGCAGCTACAAAAAAGGAGCAAGAACGTTTGTTTTGAACTGATACAGAGTCAGGATGTACCATTAAGTGAAAAAAGCAAGATGCCAAATAGTGCGCAGATACCCCCTACTTCTCAAAAGTTCACTTTATGCCCCTTTGCTTTTACAGAAGACCTACAGTAACACCTGTTTTTGCTAACTGGAAGATCTGAAGAGAATTTTTGCTTTAAGAAAAATGGTGGGACTTCCTGGTGGCCCAGTGAATAAGAATCTACCTGCCATCGCAGGAGACATGGGTTTAATCCCTGATCCACAAAGAAACTAAGCCTGTATGCTACAACGATTGAGCCTGTGCTCTAGAGCCCGGGAACTGCAACTGCTAAGCCCGCGTGCCACAACTAGCGAAGCCCTCATTCCCGAGCCCATGCTCTTCAACAAGAGAATGCCCCGCAATGAGAAGCCCACGCACCCCAACGAGAGAGTAGCCCCATTTGCCAGCTAGAGATAAGCCCACACAGCAATGAAGACCCAGCACAACCAAAAGCGAAATTTAAAAAAAAGGTGAAAGGGAATTGTCTGGAGGCCCAGCGGTTAGCATGCTCACTGCCAAGGGTCCAGGTTTAATCCCTGGTTGGGGAAAATACCGCAAGCCACCAAGCACAGCATCATAATAATAGTAATGATAGCGCTCAGAGTTTGCAGCTAGCTATTTCTGAGACAGCATGCATCCCAGTAAGAGTGGCGCCACCAGGCTCCTTGCCTGGAAACTACACACAGCATCTCATCAAGCTACTGTAGCTTTGAACTGTGTCTGTGAGCATCTGTGCTTTATCTCAATTTATTTTGTTCATTCCATCAGCCAGATGTGTCCAGAGGTAACTCTTTCTTCCTTTTACACCATTTCATTTTATGAAAAATCTCATAGGAACTCTCTACTTTCAGACAGCAAGAGAAACTTGTATATACATAGAAGGCTGTTGTTTAGTCACAGTCATGTCAGACTCTTTCGCAACCTCATGGACTGTAGCCCACCAGGATCCCCTGTCCATGGAATTTCCTAGGCAAGAACACTGGAGTGGACTGCCATTTCCTTCTGCAGGGTATCTTCCTGACCCAGGGATCAGTGAGTCTCCTGCACTGTAGGCAGAATCTTTATTTCTGAGCCACTAGGAAAACCCATATAGAAGGCTACCTTTTGTATAAAGGAAATATTCTCAACCACAAATGGGATTAACAAATGAGGAGGGAAGAATTTGTAGTAGCAGCTACAAAGAAAACTAAACATGAAAGAACGAGACAATTAATCCCAGGCAAACCAAAACATTGTGTACGAAAGGAAATGTAATTATAATATACCGTACGGTTTAGCAGGAGTCATAGCTATTCAGTCATAACCAAAAATTATATGTGGAGTGTGGAGGCGTGCCAAAGGAGGAATCAGGAGCTAAAGGGGGCTCAACGTTCATCTACCATAATAAGAAATAAAACGGATCATGTCTAATGTTAAGAAATTAGGAGTCAACAGTATAAACATTACTTAAAAATATGGTGGTAATAGTAGAGGAAACAGCTTGAGATATTAGATGAGAAGAGTGGCCTCTGAGGAGTAGGACTGGGAAGTAAGAAGGGGAGTCAGGTCTTTTAGTCTCATTTGCCTTTAAATAGTATATACCAATTATGTTGACTTATAAAAAATGCTTTTTACTTTGATAAAAAAAAATGAAAAGTTAAAAACAGGAGACTCCATACTAGCAGTAAAAGCTAGTAGAGTGTGAAAAGAAATAGGGGAACCCACTTCCATCCTCACTTTGTCAAACCACATTCTATCCCCCTAATTTCAGCAAAGACTGCACAGAGGGGAATGTTATTTGCAATTATTGGATCAAATCCTGAGATATTTGGGTTTTCAAAACAGAACAGGGACTTCTCTGGTGGTTCAGTGGCTAAGACTCCCCACTCCCAGTGCAAGGAACCCTGGGTTTGATCTCTGGTCAGGGAACTAGATCCCACATGCTACAGCTAAAAGAAAGACTATATCTTGCTTGTGGCAACCAAGACCCCACACAGCCAAATAAATAAATAAATATATTAAAAATAAAATAAAAATAAATAAATCAGAACAAAGGACTTCAGTTGGGTTTGCCTGGAAGCAGACCGCAAGCAGTTTTTGAGGACAAACAGTATTATTGGGTAACAATCCCAGGAAGCATGGGCAGACGGGGGTGGGGGGGTGAAGGGAGGAAGCCAACAAGGGTGAATTATGAGCTGATGCGGCTGCTGCAGGCAGTTGGGCTCAGGCCTGAACAGAACCCGTCTCAGAGTTCTCCTAACCACGAATGAGACAGCTGAGGTATTTATCCACTAACTCCCACCCACCATCAACTGAGGGCCACCCCCAGAGCTGTTCATTCCCAACCGCTGCCCGTTTTTGGCCCACCCCAAGGAGGCCAGCACGCTTCCACAGCAGAGCGGGTCTCAGTGGGAGGGTGCAGGTGTGTGAGGTAAAGACCTGTCGGTGTGGAAGGGAAGGTCCATGAGGGCAGAGTGGATGTGCAGGGGACACAGGGGAGTGCTGACGCTCTCTGCCTCAGGACTGAAAGGAGCAGAGCCTGCCTTTCCTTTGTCCAGGGCTGGTTTCTCAAGAAGGGGCTGGGATGCCCTGTACTGTGTGTCCTCCAAGAGGGAAAAGGGGAGAGAACTGAGGGGGCAGAGGAAGCTGAGTGAGAGGCACCGTCCACGTTAAACACCCTCCCGTCTAAGGCCCAGGTCGGGAACACCCTTCCCTTGTATGGTCTGAGGGAACACACAAGACAGGATTACTGCCTGCTTTTTCCCACTCTGCTGCTCTTTTGAGCTCCTTTCTTCATTGTGGCCTGGTGTGTGTTTCGTGAAGGGAAGACAGGACCACCATTTAAAAGGGGACTTCTGTTGAGCTAACCACATTTCTAGGTGGAATATCTGCTAGTCGCCCTCTGCTGGTGTTAGCTTTGCCTGAAGACTCTCTTCTGTCACGGCCGCCGGACAAGTACAGCAGTTCCAGGCATAAGTCCAGATGACGACGTCCAGAGTAAGAAAAAGGATTCTTTATCCTTTCAATCCCAGGGTGGGAAAGATCCCCTGGAGGAGGAAATGACAACCCGCTCCAGGCCTGGAGAACCTCATGGACAGAGGAGCCTGGTGGGCTACAGTCTGTGGGGTCTTTGGGGTCACAAAAAGTCGGACACAGCTGAGTGACTGAGCATGCACACGCACGTCCTTCTTGTGTCTCTTTCTTGGAAATCCACCGGAAGACTTCCCTTCATATATCATGGCCAAATGGGTTTGATATAGAGGGGCCAACCTTCCTGGTTTGCCTGGGACTGAGGTTTTTCTGGGATATGGGAGATTTATGCTAAAACCAAGACAGTGCCCTTAACATACACACACAAATAGTCCAATTTAAAAATGGGCACACCCCACTGAAACTAGAGAAAACTCAAGCACAACAGCAAAGACCTAGTGCAGCCAAAAATTAATTCATTAATTTATTGAAATATATTAAAAAATTTTAATGGACAGAGACTTTTTAAGGAAAAGATAATATAGATTACTGACAGATACATGAAAAGATACAGCATCGCTAACCGTCAAGGAAACGAAAATTAAAACCACAATGAGAGATCACCTCACCCCTGCTATCATTAAAAACCATCAAATAACAAGTGTTGGAGAGGATGCGGAGAAAAGGGAACCCTCATGTGCTATTAATGAGAATGTAAATTGGTGCAAACATTATGGAAAAAAGTATGACGGTTCCTCAAGAAATTAAAAATAGAACCACTATATGACCTAGAAATTTCACTTGCAGGCATTTACCTGAAGAAAACAAAACCTCTAATTTAAAAAGATACATGCACAACCTAAGTGCATATATGTTCAACCTAAGTGTCTGTTGATAAATGAATGGGTAAAAAAGATATATATACATATATATAATGGAATATTACTCAGCCACAAAAATGAAATATTGCCATTCGTGACAACACGGATGGATCTAGAGGCTATTATGCTAAGTAAAATAAATCAGACAAAGATAAATAATGTTTGATCTGTCTTATATGTGGAAACTAAAAATAAAACAAAATGAGAACTGACTCATAGATACAAAGAACTAATGGGTAGGACTTCCCTGGTAGCACAGTGGATAGGAATCCACCTGCCATTGCGGGGGACGTGGTTGGTTCCCTGGTCTGGGAGGAGTCCACATGCCGCAGAGTAACTAAACCCAAGCACCATGACTATAGAAGCCTGCACACGCTAGGGCCCAAGAGTCACAACTGATGAGCCCTTGTGCTGAAACTCCTGCAGCCCAAGTGCCTAGAGCCTGTCTTCCACAACAAGAGAAACCACCACAATGCCCGTGCACTGCGAGCAGAGAGTAGTAGCCCCCGCTCTCCAGAACTAGAGAAAGCCCATATGCAGCAACAAACACCCAACCCACAGCCAAAAATAAATAAATAATGTTTAAAATTAATTTTTATGTACATAGAAAAGAACAAATGGGTAGTTGCTGGAGGGGAGAGGTGAGGTGGACCGAAATTAGTACAGGGGATTAAGAGGTATAAAACCCCAGTTATGAAATAAATAAGCCCCAAGAATGTAATGTTCAGTATAAGGAATGTAGTCAACAATATTCTAATAACTTTGCATGGGAACAAATGGTTACTAGACTAACCATGGTGATCATTTCATAACATATGCAAATATCAAATAACTATGTAATACACCTGAAACTAGCATAATATTGTGTCAGCTATGTTTTTTTTAAAGGAAAAACAAATAGATAAAACCAAGTCAGTCTCATGCAAACGGACAGTAGTCACCCTAATTCCATGCTATAGTACATGGTTTTGGTGCCCCGGGTACAAATACCCTCTACTGAGCCAACCCCTGAGGGTTGACTACTGATGACCCACAGCTTGTCTCCAGCTCGAACCAGAATCATCTCGCTATCACCATCAGCACCACAGCCTCTCCTCAGGGGAACCTGTAGCCAGTGATTAACAGAGAAGCTGGTACAAAAGGTTAGCCCCTGGTTCCAAGATGGAAGGAAATGTGTGGTGCAATTTACACTCCAGAGCTCCGCATGGACTCACATTGAAGCTAATCTCCAAATGAGACCACGTCCTTGCTTCCCTTTCCCTGCTTCCCTCATTTCCCTTCTCCTGAGGAAGTCCATTCATTAATTACGTGTGCGAGCATCCCTGTCTTAGACTGTACTCTAGCAAACCCAACCGAAGACCCATGACTAGTGCCAAACCAGTCAACGACAAAGCAATGAAACTGGCCTGATTCACTTCAGGTTCTGCCACTCAAGTTGGGGTGGAGTCCCCTTTCTGCGGTCATATATACCACTGTGGAGAGAAAACACCAGCCCAAACTGCCCTGAAGAAGGAAGAAAAGGAAGACAAGGTTATTAGTTAGGCAATTAATCCAACAGAGGCACTCTAGCAAGGAAAACTCTTGAGGGAAGAGAGGAAGTAACCCCAGTACACCTGGGCTACACACTGTATTACTATAAGAGCAAGTTTGGAGCTTTATGAAATGTAAGCCCCAGATTTTACTTCCTGTGAAACCCCTTTGTATCTCTGTAATAAGCCCTCCTATTTTAAAAATTTTGATCGTTGAGGAAGGCTTTCTTATCTCTCCTTGCTGCTCTTTGGAACTCTGCATTCAAATGGGTTTGTCTTTCTTTTCCTCCTTTGCCTTTCATATCTCTTCTATTCACAGCTATTTGTAAGGCCTCCTCAGACAACCATTTTGCCTTTCTTTTTCTTGGGGATGATCTTGATCCCTGCCTCCTGAAGAATGTCATGAACCTCCATCCGTAGTTCTTCAGGCACTCTATCAGATCTATCCCTTGAATCTATTTGTCACGTCCACTGTATAATTGTAAGGGATTTGATTTTGGTCATACCTGAATGGTCTAGCAGTTTTCCCTACTTTCTTCAATTTAAGTCTGAATTTAGCAATAAGGAGTTCATGATCTGAGCCACAATCAGCTCCCAGCCTTGTTTTTGCTGACTGTATAGAGCTTCTCCATCTTTGGTTGCAAAGAATATAATCAATCTGATTTGGGTATTGACCATCTGGCGATGTCCATGTGTAGAGTCTTCTCTTGTGTTGTTGGAAGAGGGTGTTTGCTATGACCAGTGAGTTCTCTTTGCAAAATTCTATCAGCCTTTGCCCTGCTTCATTCTGTACTCCAAGGCCAAATTTGCCTGTTACTCTAGGTATTTCTTGACTCCCTACTTTTGCATTCCAGATGCAAAATCAGAGATACCAAGGGAACATTTCATCCAAAGATGGGCACAATAAAGGACAGAAATGGTATGGACCTAACAGAAGCAGAAGATATTAAGAGATGGCAAGAATACACTGAAGAACTATACAAAAAAGATCTTTACAACCCAGATAATCACAATGGTGTGGTCACCAACCTAGAGCCAGACATTCTGGAGTTTGAAGTCAAGTGGGCCTTAGGAAGCATCACTACAAACAAAGCTAGTGGAGGTGATGGAATTCCAGTGGAGCTATTTCAAATCCTAAAAGATGATGCTGTGGAAGTGCTGCACTCAATATGCCAGCAAATTTGGAAAACTCAGCAGTGGCCACAGGACCGGAAAAGGTTAGTTTTCATTCCAGTCCCAAAGGCAATGCCAAAGAATGCTCAAACTACTGCACAATTGCACTCATCTCACACGCTAGTGAAGTAATGCTCAAAATTCTCCAAGCCAGCTTCAACAGTATGTGAACCGTGAACTTCCAGATGTTCAAGCTGGATTAGGAAGGGCAGAGGAACCAGAGACCAAATTGCCAACATCTGTTGGGTCATGGAAAAAGCAAGAGAGTTCCAGAAAAACATCTATTTCTGCTTTATTGACTTTGCCAAAGCCTTTGATTGTGTAGACCACAACAAACTGTGGAAAATTCTGAAAGAGATGGGAATACCAGAACACCTGACCTGTTTCTTGAGAAATCTGTATGCAGGTCAGGAAATAACAGTTAGAACTGGACATGGAACAACAGACTGGTTCCAAATAGGAAAAGGAGTACGTCAAGGCTATATATTGTCACCTTGCTTATTTAACTTTCATGAAGAGTACATCATGAGAAACACTGGGCTGGATGAAGCACAAGTTGGGGAATCAAGATTGCTGGGAGAAACATCGATAACCTCAGATATACAGATGATACCACCCTTATGGCAGAAAGTGAAGAAGGACTAAACAGTCTCCTGATGAAAGTGAAAGAGGAGAGTGAAAAGGTTGCCTTAAAACTCAACATTCAGAAAACTAAAATCATGGCATCTGGTCCCATCACTTCATGGCAAATAGATGGGGAAACAGTGGAATCAGTGACAGACTTCATTTACCTGGGCTCCAAAATCAGTGCAGATGGTGACTGAAGCCATGAAATTAAAAGACAATTGCTCCTTGGGAAAAAGCTATGACCAACCTAGATAGCATATTAAAAAGCAGAGATATTACTTTGCCAACAAAGGCCCATCTAGTCAAAGATATGGTTTTTCCAGTGGTCATGTATGGATATGAGAGTTGGGCCATAAAGAAAGCTGAGCGTCAAAGAATTGATGCTTTTGAACTGTGGTGTTGAAGAAGACTCTTGAGAGTCCTTTGGACTGCAAGAAGATCCAACCAGTCCATTCTGAAGGAGATGAACCCTGGGATTTCTTTGGAAGGAATGATGCTAAAGCTGAAACTCTAATACTTTGGGCACCTGATGCGAAGAACTGACTCATTGGAAAAGACCCTGATGCTGGGAAAGATTGAAGGTGGGAGGAGAAGGGGACGATCGAGGATGAGATGGTTGGATGGCATCACTGACTCAATGGACATGATTTGAGTAAACTCCGGGAGTTGGTGATGGACAGGGAGGCCTGGCATGCTGCAGTCCATGGTGTCACAAAGAGTCGGACACGACTGAGTGACTGAACTGAGCTGATTTTAAAAATTAACTTGATGTGTATTCTGTTATTTGCAATCAGAGTCCTAGATGACACAGAAAGGAACATCCAGAGTAGGGTTCAGATCTCAGACCTTGAGAGATACTCTAAACTTGGCTGATCTGGGCAGAGGGGTGCAAGAAGAATATGTGACCACAGAAAGGGAAGCTGACGGTCTTTGCACTGTAGTAATGAGATGATTAGTTAAACTCTTCCCTGGTGTCTCTCTCTTTTTTTTTTTTTTTTTTTTAGTTTCTTTTTTTAATTCAAGCATAGTTGATTTACAATGTTGTTTTAGTTTCAAGTATATAGCTAAGTGACTCATAATTCTTTTTCAGATTCTTTTCCGTTATAACTTCTCACAAGATATTGAGTATAGTTCTGTGTTATCCAGTAGGCTTTTGTTGTTTACCTATTTTATATATGTTAATCCCAAACTCCTAATTTATCTCCCCCATCTTCCCCAGTATCTTTTGGTGCTCAATCCACATGTTAACTGAGACCAAAGCTTCAGATAACCTTATAGCAAAACAGAGTATAGTGGCCATTGTTTGTGGACTTTAGTAAGGGGCAGGGCATCCCAGGTGGCGCTAGTAGTAAAGAACCAGCCTGCTAATGCCAGAGACTTAAGAGACTAGGGTTCAGTCCCTGGGTTGGGAAGACCCCCTGGAGAAGGGCATGGCAACCCACTCCAGTATTCCTGCCTGGAGAAATCCCTGGACAGAGGAGCCAGTACATAGCATCGCAAAGAGTCGACATGACTGAAGTGACTTAGCACGCAGGCAAGGTGCAGCCAGAGACAAGCTGTTATCCAGCAATGGTCCAATTGACAAAAAATGGTAAAATCCAGGGGGACCCGAGGTTGCTGTGGTCATGATCAAGAATTAGCCTTGGGGGGATTCTCTGGGGCCCAGTGGTTAGTACTCTGCTCTTTCACTGAGAAGGCCCTGGTTTGATCCTTGGTCAGGGAACTAAGCGGAGAAGGCAATGGCACCCACTCCAGTACTCTCGCCTGGAAAATCCCATGGACAGAACAGCCTGGTAGGCTGCAGTCCGTGGGGTCGCTTTGAGTCAGACATGACTGAGCGGCTTCGCTTTCGCTTTTCACTTTCATGCATTGGAGAAGGAAATGGCAACCCACTCCAGTGTTCTTGCCTGGAGAATCCCAGGGACGGCGGAGCCTGGTGACCTGCTGTCTATGGGGTCGCACAGAGTCAGACACGACTGAAGCGACTTAGCAGCAGCAGCAGCAGCAGCAACAGCAAGGAACTAAGATCCCATAAGCCAAGTGGCTCATGATAAAATATGTTAGCCTTGGAATGGGAGTTTGGGACTAGCAGAAGCAAACTATTATACATTGACATACAGGATGAAAATACAAAGTCATATTATACAGTGCTGGGAAATATATTTAATATAGTATGACAAACCATACTGGTAAAGAATATGAAAAAGAATATACATATATGCACAACTGAGTCATTTTTCTGTACATAAGAAATTAACACAATATTGTAAATCAACCATACTTCAATTTAAAAAAAAATTTTTTTTAAGAATCTCAAATCCTCCTGAACTGTTGTGTCAGATTTTCTGATTCTCTATACCTCCCCAACACCCAGAAACGAAGTTAGAGCATTGATTAGAAAAACTGTAAAATCTTAGCTGTTGGAATGGAAGTATTGATTCATTCATTCAATATATACGTTTTGAGCACCTACTCTGGCCAGATACTGTTCTAAGCATAGTGAATTAACATCCCTGCCCACAAAGAGCTCATGCAGGAAAGAGAAAGATTTGTTGTTGTTGCTGCTGCTGCTAAGCTGTGTCCGACTATTTGCGACCCCATGAAATGCAGCGCACCAGGCTTCCCCGCCCTTCACTATCTCCCAGAGTTTGCTCAAACCTTTTCATGTCCATTGAGTTGATGATGCCATCCAGCCATCTCATCCTCTCTCGCCCTTTTCTCATCCTGCCCTCAATTTTGCCCAGCATCAGGGTCTTTTTCAGTGAATCTGCTCTTCTCATCAGGTAACCAAAGTATTGAGTTTCAGTATCAGTCTTTCTAATGAATATTCAGGGTTGATTTCCCTTAGGATTGACTGGTTCGATCTCCTTGATGTCCAAGGAATGTTCAAGAGTCTTCCAGCACCACAATTTGAAAGCACTTCTTTAGCATTCAGCCTTCTTCATGTTCCAGCTCTTACATCCATACATGCCTAGTGGAAAAACCATAGCTTTGACTGTACGAATGTGGTTGGCAAGTGATGTCTCTGCTTCTTAGTATGCTGCCTAGGTTTGTCATAGCTTTTCTGCCAAGGAGAGAGCATCTTTTAATTTCATGGCTGCAGTCACTGTCCACAGTGATTTTGGAGCCCAAGAAAATAAAACATGTCACTGTTTCCACTTTTCCCCCTCTAGTTGCCATAAAGTGATGGGACCAGATCTTAGTTCTTTGAATGTTGAGTTTTAAGCCAGCTGTTTCACTCTCCTCTTTCACCCTCATCAAGATGCTGTTTAGTTCCTCTTCGCTTTCTGCCGTTAGAGTGATATCATCTGCATATCTGAGGTTATTGATATTTGTCCTGGTAATCTTAATTCCAGCTTGTGCTTCATCTAGCCCAGCATTTCACGATATACTCTGCATATAAATTAAATAAGCAGCCTTGACGTACCCCTTTCTCAATTCAGAACCAGTCTGTTATTTCATGCATGGTTCTGTCTGTTGCTTCTTGGACTGCATACAAGTTTCTCAGGAGACAGGTAAGGTGGTCTGGTATTCCCATCTCTTGAAGAATTCCAGTTTGTTGTGATCCACACTGTCAAAGGCTTTAGTGTAGTCAGTGAAGCATAAGTAGATGTTTTTTTGGAATTCCCTTGCTTTTTCTATGATCCAGCGGATATTAGCAATTTGATGTCTGGTTCCTTTTTTAAATCCAGCTTGAACATCTGGAAGTTCTGGTTCACAGACTGCCTAGCTTGAAGGATTTGAGCATAACCTTGCTAGCATGTGAAATAAGAGCAACTGGGTAGTTTGAACTTTCTTTGGCATTGTCTTTCTTTGGGATTAGAATGGAAACTGAATTTTTCCAGTCCTGTGGCCACTGCTGAGTTTTCCAAATTTGCTGGCAAATGAAGTGCAACATTTTAACAACATCATCCTTTAGGATTTGAAATAGCTCAGCTGGAATTCCATCACCTCCACTAGCTTTGTTCGTAGTAATGCTTCCTAAGGCCCACTTGACTTCACACTCCAGGATGTCTGGCTCTAGGTGTGACCACACCATCTTGGCTATCTGGGTCATTAGGACGTTTTTTGTGTAGTTCTTCTGTGTATTCTTGCCACCTCTTCTTAATCTCTTCTGCTTCTATTAGGTCCATACCATTTCTGTCCTTTACTGTGCCCATCTTTGCATGAAATGTCCCCTTGGAATCTCCAATTTTCTTGAAGAGATTTCTAGTCTTTCCCATTCTGTTGTTTTCCTCTATTTCTCTCCATTGTTCACTTAAGAAGGCTTTCTTATCTCTGCTTGCTGTTCCCTGGAACTCTATTCAGTTGGGTATATCTTTCCCTTTCTCCTTTGCTTTTCACTTCTCTTCTTTTCTCAGCTTTTTGTAAGGCCTTCTCAGACAACCACTTTGCCTTCTCGCATTCCTTTTTCTTGGGGATGGTTTTGGTCACCACTTCCTATACAGTCTTAAGAACCTCCATCCATAGTTCTTTAGGCACTCTGTCTACCAGATCTAAGATCTATTCTGATCTTAGATTCAGAATATTAGATTAGATTTAGAATATTCTTGATTCTAAATTCAAGTATAGATTCTCTTGGATCTATTTGTCACCTCTACTGTATAATCATAAGGGATTTGATTTAGGTCATACTTGAATGATCAAGTGGTTTTCCCTACCGTCTTCAATTTAAGCCTGAACTTTGCAATAAGGAGCTTATGATCTGAGCCACAGTCAGCTCCTAGTCTTGTTTTTGCTGACTGTATAGAGCTTCTCCACATAGCTGACTGTATATAGCTTCTCTTCTTCTCAGCTGCAAAGAATATAATCAATCTGATTTCAGTGTTGACCACCTGGTGATGTCCATGTGTAGAATCATCTCTTGTGTTGTAGGAAGAGGACAAAGATGGTAAATAGTAAACAAAGCAATTATATTTGTTTATAACTTTCAGTATACAACAGTATGAGAGAAGGTGTTGGGAATTTCCTTGGTGGGCCAGTGGTTAAAAATCCACCTTCCAACAAGGGACCTGGGTTCGATTGCTGGTTAGGGAACTAAGATCCCACTTGCCACAGGGCAGCTAAGCCTGGACATCACTACTAGAGAGTCTGTGCACTGCAACAAAAGATCCTACATGATGCAACTAAGACCTAATGCAGCCAAATAATTTTTTTAACGTGCTGAGTACTGTGGAGGAAATAATGGAGCAGAGTAAGAAATTTGGATAGAGTAGGAAAGCATTGGCTGCGATTTTAAATAGAGTGGTCGGGGAAGACTCATTGGAAAGGCAAGAATTGAGTGAAGACATGGAAGAAATGAGGGAGTGAGTTGTTTTTGCTTGTGCTCAATCACTCAGTCATGTCTGACTCTTTGCAATCCATGGACTGTAGCCCACCAGGCTCCTCTGTCCATGGGATTCTCCAGGCAAGAGTACTGGAGTGGGTTGCCATGCCCTCCTCCAGGGGATCTTCCCAACCCAGGGATCAAACTCGCATCTCTTGCATCTCCTGCCATTGGCAGGCAGATTCTTTAGCACTGCACCACCTTGCAAGCCAAGTGAGTTACATGAACATAAAAGGGAAAGAGCAAGAATGTGCCTGGGTGTTCATGCAATAACCAAAAGGCTAATGGGGCTGGAGCAGGGCATGGGTGGAGAGAGTTGCTGGACAGGTCAGACAGGTAATGGGGGACTAAGCGGGATGGAGTCTAAGTAAGGACTTTGGCTTTGACTCTGGGAGAATTGAGAAGCCATTGCAAGATTTTGAGCAGAGAAGTAATACAGTATACTTATATCTTAAACTAATCTCTCTGGCTGCTGGGTCAGATGAGAATAGATGACAAGGAAGCAAGTAAAAGCAGGACAAGTGTTAGGAGACCTCCGCAGTAACCCAGGTGAGAGAATGAAGGAGACTCAGGCTAGAGCGGTAGCACTGGAGATGTGATTAAGCGGTCAGATCCTGCATGAATTTTGAAAGCAGAACCAGCATGGCTTCCTGGTATTGAATGAAGTGTCTAAGAGAAAACAGCTTTTTTTTTTTAAAGAAAAAACCTGATTTCTCCAAACCGTCTCCTATTGAGCTCCCTCTGCTGGGCAAATGTGAAATTGCCTCCTACTTTAAAAGACCAACCTGCTGCTCTGGGACAACCCAGAGGGATGGGGAGGGGAGGGAATTGGCAGGAGGGTTCAGGATGGGGAGACACGTGTGCACCTGTGGGTGATTCATGCCGATGTATGGCAAAAACCCGACCACAATATTGTAAAGAAGTTATCCTCCAATTAAAATAAATAATTAATTTTTAAGAAAAGACCTTCAAGGTTGCAGGGATGACCTTCCAAGGCAGATTAGAGGAGGAATTTAGACACCACCCCTGATATTCACCATACATACCCTGAAGCTAAAGCATTAACTGGAGAACTTGTATAACTGAGTAGACCCCCTAGGCAGGTCTAGCTTTGCATCTTAACCAGGCCTGGATAGTACCAAGATTCCTAGTTTGGACTTTTTAGCAGAGACTTTCCAAACGAAATGCCCAGGTCACCAAAATTTTATGGGAATTGTAGCACCAGAAAAAAAAAGTGGTGCTGGCAAACAGAGACCTGAGATTTTCATAAACCAATGTTACAGGAAGACTCAGTCCCTAATCACGGGAAAAAGATAAGATACCAAAAATAGGAAGTAAATGACTCCCTAAAGAAGATCCTATCCACTAGTCTTCTTTGGTGCAGACCTGAAGGATGCTGGTTATATACGGGAAGTCTTCCAAGCAAGTAGATCACAGGAACCCAGAACTCACTCCACTGCTCAGGAAGTGTGTTATACGACGATGCCCCCAAGATTTGCTGTTCCATCACTTACCTATGCAGACCTGTCCAGCAAGATACAGCACAGGTCCTGAACCACCAAACCCGTTTCTTAAGAGTAATTAATGTGATTGTCCTTTTTTTTTTCTTTCCCACTATTGCATATGAGTAGTGGTTATTGGCAGATACTACTAATCAGAACTAAGATTGGGATTATATTATGGTCGATAATATGTAAGGAAATGTACCTTATAATTGATGCTAACATAAGATGATTGGATAGCATCACCGACTCAATGGACATGAGTTTGAGCAAACTCTGGGACCTGGTGAAGGACAGGGAAGCCCGGCATGCTGCAGTCCACGGGGTCACAAAGAGTCGGACACGACTGAGCGACTGAACAAAGACAAAATGAGTGCAGATGTTTAGGGATAGTTTGTGTTAGAAAAAAAATTCAATAAAGTTAGATGAGTATGTCTTGGTCAGCAAAATGCTGGGAAATTCAAAACTGATTTTAAAAACAGATTGTATCATTTGACTTTTTTTTTTTAATCATGAGAGAGGGAAGCATTGGGCTGAAAATTGGAAGAACTTTGTGCAAAGATAGTGATTGAGAGCCTTAGACTGAAGGTCTGCCTTATGGACAAAATGGACTGTAATCAACCTAGTGCTCAAAAAAGGTCTTGGCCCTGCACCTGCATAAATGAACCAAGTGTTCTTGAATCTGTTCTTATCCTTGCACCACCTGAGAACTTTGATGCATGTGAAGGAAGCACAAGTGAGATAGGTGGGCTCTATCTATTGTTTAGTGCATCAGTTCAGTTCAGTTGCTCAGTCGTGTTCGATTCTTTGCGACCCCACGGACTGCAGCACACCAGGCTTCCTTGTCCGTCACCAACTCCTGGAGCTTGCTCAGACTCATGTCCATGGCATCAGTGATGCCATCCAACCATGTCATCCTCTGCCATCCCCCTGTCCCCTTCTCTTCCTGCCTTCAATCTTTCCCAACATCAGAGTCTCTTCCAATGAGTCGGTTCTTCACGTCAGGTGGCCAAAGTATTGGAATTTCAGCTTCAGCATCAGTCCTTCCAGTGAATATTCAGGACTGATTTCCTTTAGGATTGACTGGATTTCCTTGCAGTCCAAGGGACTCTCAAGAGTCTTCTCCAACACCACAGTTTAAAAGTTTAGTCCAGAAGTAACAGGATGATGTAGAACCACACCAGGGTAAGATAAAATTCTGAACTAGAAGATTAGATAGACATCTCTGGGAGATGATATATGTGGGGAACAGCTGCTTCATGATGCTGCCTCTGGCTACAAGCTGGACATGGATGATTTTAACTTTGGGAAGAAAGTGAGTAGCAGTTGCCCCTGAAGTGGTTAGGTCATGCTTAGTGGGCTCATCTTAGGCTGTACAGGGAGAAAGGTAGGGAGGCTGGTAATTAGGATATAACTATGGCTGATTCATGTTGATGTAAGGCAGAAACTAACAAATATTGTAAAGCAATTATCCTCCAATTAAAAAAAAAAAGAATGTAGTGGAGACCTTTCAAGGTATCTACCTGGTTAATGGGGGTCTTTACTTCCTCTTCTCTAGATGCTGCCCCTCAGTTTTTGATAGGGACTCCAACAGTCACATTTGAAAGGTTTATTTTAATGTCTAAAAGCATGTTTCATAATGTTTTGATTTCTCATTTAATTCTACTGTGGTCAGAGAATGTGGTCTGTGTGATATTGATTCTTTGGTATTTATTGAAGCTTGCTTTGTTACTTAGTAAGTGATCAATAAGTGTTCCACGTGTGCTTGAAAAGAATGCGTACTCTCTAATTGCTGAGAGCAGCGTTCTATATAAGTTCACTAAATGAAGTTAATTGCGTCATTCAAATCTTCCATATCCTGGTTCATTACTGCTCTGTAGATCTGTCAGTTACTGACAGAGCTGTATTATCGCCCACCGTGATGGTGAATTTCTGAATCTCCCCTTACACTTCTGTCAATATTCATTTTATATGCATGTCATTAGAAGCACACACTTCAGAATTACTATATTCTCTTCATGAATTGAACCCTTTGTTAGTGTGCATGTGGTCCTTTCTTCTGTAGTAGTGTTTTTTGCTCTAAAGGACATTGTGCCTGACATCAATACATAGTTATCTAAGGCCAGCTCCTTTTGGCTACTCAAGAGCATTATTTCAGAAGTCCTCACTTTTCTTTCATCATCAGTTTTTTTCCATCTTTGTTGGTTTGTTCCAATCACCATAAAATCATGTTGTTATTTTTTCTATTTAAAAAAATTTCATTTGACCCCGCTTCCTCATCTAGCTACAGCCTAATTTCTCCGTTTCCTAAATTCTCAGTAGAATTTTTAGCAACATTTTTTGAAAGAATGATATTTAGCCCTCTCCTCCCATTCTCTTATTTTTCTCATGTTCAGTTTTTTCTGTTATGTTTTAAAATAATATATTATTTTAGATGAAATACACAACATTGTAGAAAATGTAGATAAACAAAATAAGTGAAAATTATTTGTTCTTATTATATGGAGAATATTAATCTTAGTAACTTAGCACTCCAATAATAACTAGATCTTTTACATACATATTTTTTAACATATGGGGTTTGTTTAAAACAAACTTTTAAAACAAACATACTTTTATTGAGGTAACATTGGTTTATAACATTACATAAGTTTCCTGTGTACAACATTATATTTGCACTTTTGTTTAGACTACAGCATGCTCACCACCAACAATTTAATTTCCACCCATCACCAATATAGTTGATCCTCTTTGCTCATTGCACTCACCCCCCTTCCCTTCTTCCCTGGTAACCAGCACCCTGTTCTCTCTATCTGTGTGTTTGTTTTCATTTGGTTTGGTTTGTTCATTTATTTTATTTGCTTGTTTTCTTTATTCCGCATAAAGTAAAATTATGCAGCATTTGTCTTTCTTCATCTAATTTATTTCATTTAGCAAAATACCTTCAAGGTCCATCCCTGTTGCCACAAATGGCAAGATTTCATCTCTTTTTGGTGGCTGGTAGTCTGTTTTATACATGTATATATATATATGTATAAAAAAAGAACATCTTTTTTTTTTTTGAGAAGAAAAATGTTTTAATTTTGCCCATAGGTGTAAATCATTAAATTGTTTTAAATCATCAGTAACTTGAGAAGAAGAGCTTTTTTATATCCCAGTTTTTCCAAGATACAATTCAAAGGGGTAGTTCTAGGACTGCTAGCTCCCGTCAAATGAAGCCCATTGCACTTCCAATCTGACCAGATCCTGGAATTCCCAATCTGTGTCCTCAGAAATCTCACATTTGCCAGCAGTGCCTCCATCCATATAGACCAGCTGCACAGCTTGTCTTGAAGATCCTGGACGAGCACCCAAGATGATAGCTTCGCGGTAAACAGTGAACAGTGCCGCTGGATTTGTGGTCTCTGAAGGAGATTTAACTTTTATTGTTGACTGAATTTTATCATGCTTGAAGTGACGTGAAGTTGCTCAGTCATGTCTGACTCTTTGCAATCCCATGGACTGTAGCCTACCAGGCTTCTCTGTCCATGGAATTATCCAGGCAAGAGTACTGGAGTGGGTTGCCATTTCCTTCTCCAAGAACATCTTTATCCATTCATCTATTGATGGGCACCTAGATTGTTTCCACATCTTGGTTACTGTAAATAATGCTGTGAGAAACATAAGGGTGCCTATATCTTTTTGAAATAGCATTTTCATATTCTTTGGGTAAGTAACCAGAAGCAGATCATATCCCTTGCTGGATCATAAGGTAGTTCTGTTCTTAATTTTTTGAGGAATCTCCATACTGTTCTCCACAGTGGTTGCAACAGTTTACATTCCCACCAACAGTGTGCGGGTTCAATGTATGGATTTGTAAAATATTTATTATTTATTTGGCTGAGCCAGGTCTTAGTTGCAGCACATGGGATCTTTGATCTTTGTTTCAGCATGCAGGTTCTTTAGTTGCAGCATATAGGATCTTTTAGCTGCAGCTTTTGAACTCTTAGTTGTGGCACGTAGGGTCTAACTCCCTGACCAAAGATTGAACGTGGGCCCCCTGCATTGGGAACATGGAGTTTTAGCCACTGGACCCCTGGGAAGTCCCCGCATGGGTTTTTTTAAATCAACATGAGATCACATCATACATAGCACCGGGTAATTTCTCTCTATCAGTTAATCATCTCTGCCTTTCCAAAATGGAAATTTTTCATCTCATCTAACACCTAAACCATAATCAAATTTTCCCAATTGTCCCAAAAATGTCCTCTATAACTGATATGTCCATATCCTACTCAACCTATGGCCATACATTATGACACTAACTTATTGAAGGCACTAGCCCATATGTCCTTCCTTCTGGATTTGTCTGGTTGCTTCTTCATGATATTATTCAGTTTGTTTCTCTATCATCTGAATTTCTTATAAACTGAAAGTTAGATCTAAAGACTTAATGGTTTTAAGGTAAATGACTTTGAATAAGTATACAATAAATGATGTATATTTCATTTTGCATCTCATTGTAAAGCACAATATCTAGTGACACCGATTGTGACAGCAGTATTAGACACTGGCCCAGGGTGAAGACAGCCATATCCTTTATCTTAAATTAGATTTCCCCGATGTAACTAGAAAGTAAGCTCTGTGTTGTGACTTTGGCACTACACAATGTCCACTTCCCATCTGCTCCTGCTCCTGATGGTTTTAAACCAATTCATAATCTTTAACAGAATCAGTAATTTCATAGAGTTTGCAAAATGATGATGCTGAAATTCTAGATTATTCAGGAAGGTTTTTCTTTATCAACTGAATCTATTTGATTATCCTAAAATACTGTTCCTACTGGAAAGGCAAGACCAGTGCTCATTTATTTTCCTTTAATTACTAATTTTCAAAGTACATTTTAGTTAAATGGTCATTTAAAATGATGACAAATAACTATGTTCTTAAACCCACTCTAAATCATCTTTCACTCCCACCAATCCACAAAACATTCCTTAAGTTCACAGATGACCTCCAGGTTGCTCCATCCAGAGTTCAAGTCCAGGTCTCCTCTGATTGGCCCATCAGCACCTGTTGAGACAGTGGACCACTCCCACCTTGAAACATTTTCGCATTTGACGTTCAAGCCATGACTCTGCCTAATTATCCTCCTACTGCCCTAGCCATTCCTTCTCAGACTCCTTTGCTAGCTCCCCTCATTTCCTTGACCTCTTAAGATTGATCTCCTCTATCTACACTCATTCTTTTTCAACTTTGAACCAAAAGGTATGTTTTCATTGCTAATTGATGTATTTGATTTTTCAAAGTAAATGTATGTATGTTCATTATATACAATTTAAAGTTTTTAAAAAAAAGATTAATTAAGGCCTGTGTTGCTTATAACCTAAAAATCCAGAGGCAATCATTGTTAACAGATGTATTTTTCAGATTATTTGGTTCTCTGTCTAGAAGTTGTGACAGGCCATTAAAAAGTATTTATAGAAATTCCCTGGCAAGTCCAGTGGTTAGGGGGCTTCCCAGGTGGCTCAGTGATAAAGAATCCACCTGCCAAGCAGAAGACTAGTTCGATCTCTGGGTTGGGAAGAGCCCCTGGAGAAAGCAATGGCAATCCCCTCCAGTATTCTTGCCTGGGAAATCCCATGGACAGAGGAGCCTGGCGGGCTACACTCCATGGGGTCACAAAAGAGCTGGACATGACTTGGCGACTAAACAACAACCAGTGGTTAGGACTCTGTGCTTTCACTGCTAAGGGTGATGGTTTGGGTTCAGTCTCTGGTTGGGGAACTAAGATCCTGAAAGCCACAAGGCTTGGCCAAAAATACATGTCGATAAATAAAATATATCTTAGTCAATCAATCGTGTCCCACTCTTAGGGACTCCATGAACTGTAGCTCACCAGGCTCCTGTGTCCATGGAATTCTCCAGACAAAAATACTGGAGTGGGTAGCTGTTAAAAACAATTTATAACTATTTACATATCACTTGGATATATTTTCCTCCATCTTGTAGTGTGTGTGTTGTGTGATACACAATTTTTAGAAAAACAAAATTTTGCACATATGTATTTTTAATTGCAGTAAAATATACCATATTGGAGTTTCAGCTTCAGCATCAGTTCTTCCAGTGAATATTCAGGACTGATTTCTTTTAAGGTTGACTGGTTGGATTGTAAGAGGTTTATAATACTTTTCACACAAATAATACATTAAAAACAAACACAAAAAATAAAGAAGATGCTTTTAATCTTATAGTACAGTACCTTGAAAAGTACAGTGGTTCAGTACAATAGCTGGCATACAGGGGCTGGCACTGAGTGAGCAGACAAGAAGAGTTACCTACTGGAGGAAGGAGAGGGTGGGGGAGATCCTAGAGCTGAAAGATTATCAGCAATAGGATTCAGAGGACAAGCTGCAATTTCACTCACAGCTGATGATGATGGAACACATATTCAAATACTTGAAAGTTCCCAACTTGAAGGGTAGTATGTAGGGGACTTACTGTATTATAAACCTCATTAACACAACTTTATAATTGCTGCTCTATGCAATGGTCTCAGATCGGGTAGAAGAGGAAAAGAGGGGTGCACCACGAAGCATGTAGAACTTCCCCAACCAAGGACTGAACCCATGCACCTACATTGGCAGTATAGAGTTCTAACCACTGGGCCACCAGGGAAATCCATCCTTATATTGTCTTTTATATTTACTTATGCATTCACATTTGCTAATGCTATGTATTTCTTCCTGTGTATTTGAATTACTCTCTAATGTCCTATCATTTCCACCTCAAGGGCTCTCTTTAGCATTTCTTTTTTTTAAAATTAATTTATTTATTTATTTTCGGCTGCTCTAAGTCTTCATTGCAGCGAGCTGGGGCTACTCTCTAGTCGTGGTACCCAGGCTTCTCACTGCTGTGTCTTCTCTTGTTGCAGAGCACAGGTCTAGGGTACACTGGTTTCAGTAGTTACTCCATGTGGCTCAATAGTTGCAGCTCCCAGGCTCTAGAGCACAGGTTCAATAGCTGTGGCACACAGGCTTAACCATTCCACATCATGTAGGATCTTCCCGGGCCAGGGATCAAACCCATGTCTCCTAAATTGGCAGGCAGATTCTTTACCACTGAGCCTCCAGGGAAGCCATCTTTAGAATTTCTCGTAGGGTGATTCTGCTAGTGCTGAATTTTCTTAGTCTTTGTTTATCTGGGAATGTCTTAATTTCTCTGATAATTTCGAAGGATATATCTGCCATAAATATATCCTAGCTGACAGTTTTCTTTCATCACTTTCAATTTGTCCTCCCACTGCCTTCTGGCCTCCACAGTTTACAGTAAGAAATCAGCTGTCAATTTTATTGAGGATTCCCTTGTCCATCGTCAGTCACTTTCCTTTTCC
Source organism: Capra hircus (assembly GCF_001704415.2). Lineage (NCBI taxonomy): Eukaryota > Metazoa > Chordata > Mammalia > Artiodactyla > Bovidae > Capra > Capra hircus. The sequence continues at coordinate 37,277,737 of NC_030826.1, read as the reverse complement.
TCTTTTGAACTTTCTCTTTGGCTTTTGACAATTTGGCTCTGATGTGTCTAGATACTCTTTCTTTGATCATCTCATCCAGTCTCGGGATGTTAAATGCCAACTATTTACTGATAACTCCCAAATAAATATTTCAAGCCCAGACTTTCTTCTAGACCCCAGACTCATATATTCAAATGCTGACTGTTGCTCTCACTTCAGTGTGTAACAGTCACCTCAAATTAATATGTTAAATTGAAATCCTAATTCCACCTTCAGAAAAAGAAATCTGCTCTAAATATGGCCAAACCTTATCTCAGTTAATGGCAACTTCATTATTCCAGCTATTCAAGGCAGAAACCTTGGAGTCATCTTTAATTCCTCTCATTCTCTCATCCTCATCCATTAATGCTGTCGTCTCTACTTTTAAAATAAAACCGGAACCCTATCATTTCTTACCACCTTCACTGCTACCATCTTGGTTCAAGCTACATCATTTTTCATCTAGATTATAACAGTAACCTCCAACTGGGGTCCCTGCCTGTCTTTGTCAGTTTTATTTTCTCTGAATTACCCTTTCAAAACATATGTCAGACTATGTCACTCCTCTACTCAAAACCCTCTAATGAGTCACCATTTCACTCGGAGTAAAAGTCAAAATTGTTATAAAGCTAATATTTACAGAGGTTCCTCTTCTACCCCCACTCCCGCCATCATCATCTTTCTAACTTCATCTCCAATGACACTCCCTCTTGATCCCTCCTCTCTGTTCAGACTGGTCTATTTTTATTCCTGGGATGTATTAATAATGGCCTTTCCACCTTTTGTTCTTTCTGCATGGAATATGTCCTCCCCATATATCCTCATACCTTACTCTTTCAAGATTTTGTTCAAATGTTACCTTCTCAGAAACTTTCTATTGTAGATAAATTATTCTTTCTTTGTGGTAAATTTTAATATCTTCTCTGTGTAGAGTGGTCTATTGTTTGACTAAGATGGGAATCGTGGATTTTTCTCATTTTATAAAATCCTACTTGGGTTTTGTTGAGCTTACTAAACCAGAAGATTTATGTTTTTCATCAGTGTGTAAACTTCTCAGCTATTATCTTTTCAAATAGTGATTCTTTCCCATTCTCTCTATTCTCTCCTTCTAATATTCTAATTATGTGGATGTCAGCTCTCATTTTGCCCTCCATGTCCCTTAACCTCTTTTCATATTTTTGATCTTTTACTTCTTTGTACTTCAATCTGGATAATTTTCTCAGACCTATCTTCCAGTTTGTTAACTTTTCCTTCAAGCTGTCATCAATCTTTTGTTTAACCTATCCATCAGGTTATTTTCTTAATTTCAATTACTATATTTTTCACTTTTTATTTCATTTATTTCTTTTTCTTTAATTGTTCATTTCTTATTTATTTTTCTTTTTTATTGGAGTGTAGTTGATTTACAACGTTGTGTTAATTTCTGGTGAACCACACAGTGATTCAATTGTTGTTGTTGTTTAGTCTCTAAATCATGTCCTATGCTTTTGTGATTCCATGGACTGTAGCTCACCAGGCTCCTCTTTTCATGGGATTTCCCAGGTAAGAATACTGGAGGGGTTGCCATTCCTTCTCCAGGGGATCTTCCCAATGCTGGGATCGAACCCAAGTCTCCTGCATTGGCAGGCGGATTCTTTTTACCACAGAGCCACCAGGGAAGCCCACCCAAACTCCTAATTTACGCACTACCACCATTTATTTATTTTTCAAATCTGCAAGTTCTTTTTTATACCATCTTGATTTTTTTCCCGTGTCTTTTATCATTGTAAACATACTTAGTTTTAAATAATAACAAACATATTTGTGACACTATGTGCCAAGTGCTGTTCTAGGTACTTTATAAATATTAATTCATTTGATCCTCATAACAATCCCATATAAGGAAACGGAGGCATAGAGAATTTAATCAACTTACCCAAGAAAACCTGGATAGTAAGTAGAATGGCCGGTAGTCTGGCTTTAAATTTTATTCTCTTAATCACTGCACTTTACTGCCTCATCCATAGTTGAGCTGTCATCTGAATATTACGTTATCTGAAATTCTTGCTGTTTTTTAATGTTTGCTGATCCTTGCTCATTGTGGATTGTTTCTTTATGGAGATTACTTTTCAGTCATCGTGAGAATCTTGCACAGGTTCAAAGGAGTTTTATGTTGTTTCATACCAAGGACACCCCCAGCCTAGAATAACTTTTGATGTCAATTCCTTAGCTTGAGCATTCCTGGACCCAGGGTATATATCTGAATCCAAAACCAACATAAAGTATAATCTTGTAGTTATAAATTCTCAGGAAAGTTTTAGTTTTTTTAAAAAATATTATTTATTTATTCTTCAATGCCAGGTCTTAGTTGCAGCATGTGGGATCTAATTCCCTGACCAGGGGTCAAACCCTGCACTGGGAGAACAGAGCCTTAGCCACTGGACCACCAGGGAAGTCCCTAGTTTTAGTTGTTTGTTTTTCCTCACTGAGAGCCAGGAATAGGCAGACAAGCTTCTTTGTCACCTCCCTGTGGATGGTAGTCCACATTTAAGTCCACCCTTCAAAGGGTGTAGCCTTTTGAGGATCTTAGGTTTATTCGGAAATTTCAATTCTAACTCCTCTTATACAGATTCCAAATCTTTTTCTCCCATGGGGAATTAAAACTCCAGCCAGTTAATTTCTATTACTGATACCCCTTTCTCTGTTCCACCATATTTCCAGACATGGCAGCTTCAGTTTAGTATACATGTTTATGGCTCTAATTTGTCTTCTCTTTCTTTAGGGTCTTTAGGCGTGCTCCTTAATTTCTTGTGAGCTCAGCTATGCATTTAAAAGCTAGCATTTATCACCATGAATCATCTCTCCCCTAACTACTCCCCTCCCCCCCAAAAAACTCCTTTTATATTCGTTACTATTGTTGTCACAGAATATATCATCACCAGCTGGGTCATTTGACAAAGGAGGTGTTTTTTTCAGGCTGTGGGAAATTAGCAATTTGGATATAATATAGAATATATTTTCTTTTAACTGTCAAAAACAAGGTTATGGGACTGCCCTGGTGGTCCAGTGGTTAAGAATCTGTCTGCCAATGCAGGGGACACAGGTTCGATCCCTGGTCCAGGAAGATTCCACATGCCTCACAGTAACTAAGCCTGTGTGCCACAACTACTAAGCCCTCATTCTAGAGCCCGTGCTCTGCAACAAGCAAATGGCTATGTAACCACAATGAAAAGCCCAAGCACCGAAACTAGAGAGTACCCCCGCTCGCTGCAACTAGAGAAAGCCCAGGTGCAGCAATGAAGACCTGCAACAGCCAAAAATAATAAAGATTTTTAAAAAGCAAGTCTATGCAATATATGTGTTATATTTTATGTAGTGTTTTTAGACGTCATAGCAAGGGAATTTTCAGAATACTTAATCTGGCCATATTACCAGAATTGGAGTGCGGTAGTCATATTTCTGCTGTCCCAAGACCATGACTGATTAGTCTAAGTTTGGCTACACCAACTCTCCTGGGTTTCTACACATGTTGTTCACTCTGGCTGGAGTATCTTCATCCATTCTCACTTTCTCCCTTGACATATCTAGGTAACCAATTTTATCCTCAAAGCTAGCCCAAGGCTTCCCTGGTGGCTGTGTGGTAAAGAATCCACCTGTCAATGCAGGAGACACAGGTTCAATCCCTGATCTGGGAAGATCCCACATGCCATGGAGCACGTGGGAAAGCCGGAGCACATGGGAAAGCCTGTGCACGGAAATTAGAGTCACCCCCACTTTCCACAACTAGAGAAAAGTCCATTCAGCAACAAAGACCCAGCACAACCAGAACTAACGAACTAAATAAAATTATATATACGTTTAAAGAAAAGCTCAGCCAGAATTTTTATTTTATTTTTTTCAGAAAGGTCTTCCTTGGTTCTCTCTTAATGAAGTTAGTCCCTCCCTTCATTGTATTTTGTAAATAGTTTTCTTGTGACGCTCATTAAGATACTAGTAAGGCAATGGCACCCCACTCCAGTACTCTTGCCTGGAAAATCCCATGGATGGAGGAGCCTGATGGGCTGCAGTCCATGGAGTCGCTAAAAGTCAGACATGACTGAGCGACTTCACTTTCACTTTTCACTTTCACACATTGGAGAAGGAAATGGCAACCCACTCCAGTGTTCTTGCCTGGAGAATCCCAGGGAAGGGGGACCCCGTCTATGGGGTTGCATAGAGTCAGACACGACTGAAGCGACTTAGCAGCAGCATTTAGTATTTATTTGCCTATTTATTTTCTTGCTAATTCTGAGATTTCTACTAAGCATTGGAAGGACTGATGCTGAAACTGAAGCTCCAATACATTTTGGCTGCCTGATGCGAAGCTCCGATTCATTGGAAAAGAACTTGATGCTGGGAAAGACTGAAGGGAAAAGGAGACGGAACAGCAGAGGACTAGATGGTTAGACAGCATCACGGACTCAATGGACATGAATTTGAGCAAACCCTGTGAGATAGTGGAGGACAGAAGAGCCTAGATTGCTACAGTCCATGGGGTCGCAAAGAGTCGGACACGACTTAATGTGGAAACTGGTTCTATTCATCTGTGTATTCCGGCACAGTGCACCACTTAAAGCTGTTAAGTGCTTTAAAATGTTTGTTGCGCTGAATTCCTAAAGGAAAAGTGAAACTGGATTAGAAGGAAAAGAAAGCTGATCTGAGATAAGATTCTGGGTGGAAGAGGTAGGTTTTGAAAAGTCAAAAATGTCTCTAGAAAGAGGGACCTGAAAAAAAGAAAAAGAGGAACTGCTCGTATTGTTATGCATAAGTTTGCCCTTTGTCACTGTCATCAAAAGCTTTTTTTGCCATACAAATGAACTTATTTACAAAATAGAGATCCACAGACATAGAAAACAAACATAGCTACCAAAGGGGAAAGGTGGAGTCGGGAGGAGGGATAAATTAGGAGTTGAGGATTAACATATACACACCAAAAGAGATAACCAACAAGGACTTACCAGATAGCACAGTAGGTTCTATACAATACAAAATCTTGTATAGCCAATATTTTGTAAAAAGGGAAAGAATCTGTAAAAGAAATATATATATGTATTTATAAAACTGAATCATTGCGCTGTACACCTGAAATTAACACAGCATTGTAAATCAACTATATTTCAATTAAAAATTTTTTCTAATAAATCACTTTGTAGCCATTGAAAAGAAGCTTTTTTGCCTACTATGAAATCCTCTTACCTCTCAGAGTCCCCAAAGAAGTTAGTGGGCTTCCTCTAAGTCAGCTGGTACAATCCTGAGATGTCAGGTCTGAATTTGAGGTTTCCTAACTACCTTCCACTTCCTATAGTTTCTCCTAGCTTACCAGTACTTTTTACTTCAATAATTAAATGAGTACCTCTACATGCACTACCTCATTTACTCATAACAGTTCTTTTATAGATGATGACAGAGCCTTAGTTAAGTTAAGAGCCTTGCCCTAAACCACAAGGCAGTAAGTGGCAGTGCTAGGACTACAAGCTTATTTAACTCCAAAACTCATGTCTAAGCATAGTAATGAAATATCTGATTTCCAGCAGGCCACAGGATAAACTTGACAGTGCTGAAGTCGAGCTATGAGTCAGTCAGTCAGTTCAGTTCAGTCGCTCAGTCGTGTCCGACTCTTTGCAACCCCATGAATCGCAGCACGCCAGGCCTCCCTGTCCATCACCAACTCCAGGAGTTCACTCAGACTCACGTCCATCGAGTCCGTGATGCCATCCAGCCATCTCATCCTTGGTCGTCCCCTTCTCCTCCTGCCCCCAATCCCTCCCAGCATCAGAGTCTTTTCCAGTGAGTCAACCCTTCGCATGAGGTGGCCAAAGTACTGGAGCTTCAGCTTTAGCATCATTCCCTCCAAAGAAATCCCAGGGTTGATCTCCTTCAGAATGGACTGGTTGGATCTCCTTGCAATCCAAGGGACTCTCAAGAGTCTTCTCCGACACCACAGTTCAAAAGCATCAATTCTTCAGCGCTCAGCTTTCTTCACAGTCCAACTCTCACATCCATACATGACCACTGGAAAAACCATAGCCTTGAATAGACGGACCTTAGTCAGCAAAGTAATGTCTTTGCTTTTCAATATACTATCTAGGTTGGTCATAACTTTTCTTCCAAGGAGTAAGTGTCTTTTAATTTCATGGCTGCAGTCACCATCTGCAGTGATTTTGGAGCCCAAAGAAATAAAGTCTGACACTGTTTCCACTGTTTCCCCATCTATTTCCCATGAAGTGATGGGACTGGATGCCATGATCTTCGTTTTCTGAATGTTGAGCTTTAAGCCAACTTTTTCACTCTCCTCTTTCACTTTCATCAAGAGGCTTTTTAGCTCCTCTTCACTTTCTGCCATAAGGGTGGTGTCATCTGCATATCTGAGGTTATTGATATCTCTCCTGGCAATCTTGATTCCAGCTTGTGTTTCTTCCAGTCCAGCGTTTCTCATGATGTATTCTGCATATAAGTTAAATAAGCTCTATGCGTAGAGCTATGTAACAAATCTGGATGTGAAAAAAAAACAAAACATGCAAAGTTAGGGATTTCCTCATGAAATTATAACTTGTCCTAGAGTAGTAACAGAAAGGGAATATTCACCAAATACCAACCTATGCCTGGGGTTTGTTTTATCTCACATTTCTAAAAGGTGAATAGTATTAACACTGTTTTATAGGTTCTCCAGTTTCAGGGAGGTTCAAGAACTAATAATTAAACACTTTGGACCCACACCTACCTGGACCCACATACTGACTTTATCTCTTACCAAATATGCCAAACTGGAAAAAATGATGCTCTGTAACATGGGGGTAATCTGTAAAATGGGGATAATAATATCCACTTAAAGGGATGTTGTAAATATTAAATCATATAATGGGTGAATGCACCTAACCCAATGCTTGCTATATGGTGAGGCCTCAGTAAACAGTAGCTTATTACAGTAAAGCCAAAAGAGATTTGGTAATCTGCTTAGAGAGAGACATATCTAATTATATAATATAGCCCTGATGGGAACTCAAGTCTGTGTGATTTCAAAACCCCATATTCTTTCCATTGTACCATTCTGGCAAGATATCTTAAATCTCAAATCTCAATCTTAAAATATTTTTTCTAAGAGTCCAAAGTTCTGACTATCTGGACTGGCATAATTGTTAATACATACAATCAAATTGCCAACACCTACTGGATCATCAAAAAGTAAGAGAGTTCTAGAAAAACATCTATTTCTGCTTTATTGACTATGCCAAAGCCTTTGACTGTGTGGATCACAATAAACTGTGGACAATTCTGAAAGAGATGGGAATACCAGACCACCTGACCTGCCTCTTGAGAAATCTGTATGCAGGTCAGGAAACAACAGCTGGAACTGAACATGGGACAACAGACTAGTTCCAAATAGAAAAAGGAGTACGTCAAGGCTGTATATTGTCACCCTGCTTATTTAACTTATATGCAGAGTACATCATGAGAAATGTTGGGCTGGATGAAGCACAAGCTGGAATCGAGATTGCTGGGAGAAATATCAATAATTTCAGATATGCAGATGACACTAACCTTATGGCAGAAAGTGAAGAAGGACTAAAGAACGTCTTGATGAAAGTGAAAGAGGAGAGTGAAAAAGTTGGCTTAAAACTCAACATTCAGAAAACTAAGATCATGACATCTGGTCCCATCACTTCATAGCAAATAGATGGGGAAACAGTGGAATCAGTGACAGACTTTATTTACCTGGGCTCCAAAATCAGTGCAGATAGTGACTGCAGCCATGAAATTAAAAGACACTTGCTCTTTGGAAGGAAAGTTATGACCAACCTAGACAGCATATTCAAAAGCAGAGACATTACTTTGCCAACAAAGGTCCATCTAGTCAAGGCTATGGTTTTTCCAGTAGTCATGTATGGATGTGAGAGGTGGACTATAAAGAAAGCTGAGCGCCGAAGCACTGATGCTTTTGAACTGTGGTGTTGGAGAATTTTGAGAGCCCTTTGGACTGCAAGGAGATCCAACCTATCCTAAAGGAGATCAGTCCTGAGTGTTCATTGGAAGGACTGATGCTAAAGCTGAAACTCCAATACTTTGGCCACCTGATGTGAAGAACTGATTCATTTGAAAAGACCTTGATGCTGGGAAAGACTGAAGGTGAGAGAAGGGGATGACAGGATGAAATAGTTGAATGGCATCACTGACTCAATGGACATGAGTCTGGGTAATCTCAGGGAGCTGGTGATGGACAGGGAGGCCTGGCATGCTGCAGTCCATGAGGTCCCAGAGAGTGAGACACAACTGAATGACTGAACTGAACTCGTAAAAATATAAATCAACTTTATTACACCATCCAGAAACAACTATTAATATTGTTTTCTTTTCTTTTTAATCTTTTTCTTGTTTTTCTTCACAATGCTATACAACTCTGCATGTACATCCTTAAAATTTGTCTTACATCATATAGATTTTCTCAATATAAAATGTAAAACCAGAAACATGATTTTACTGGACTTGCCTCAATTTCTTTTATTTTTTTATTTTTTTGCCTCGATTTCTGATGCTGCCTCCTTCTTCCTGGCAGCTGCCCACAGGGAGGGTTCACAGAGGACCCAAAGTAGAGCTGGGGAGGAGCTATCTTAATGCAACCCTGGATCTGAGAGCCCAGAGGAAGGCTGGGAAAGTAGAGTGTTGCAGTGGAAAGAAAAAGAGAGGAATGAATTTCTTTCTTTCCCTTTCCTGAGAACAAAAAAAAAATAAAGAGAACAGAGAGCAGGCCTGAACATTCCTAGTTTTGGCAACCCACTCCAGTACTCTTGCCTGGAAAATCCCATGGATGGAGGAGCCTGGTAGGCTGCAGTCCCTGGGGTCGCTAAGAGTCAGACACGACTGAGCGACTTCACTTTCACTTTTCACTTTAATTTATTGGAGAAGGAAATGGCAACCTACTCCAGTGTTCTTGCCTGGAGAATCCCAGGGACGGGGGAGCCGGGTGGGCTGCCGTCTATGGGGTCGTACAGAGTCAGACACGACTGAAGCGACTTAGCAGCAGCAGCAGCAGCAGCAGCAGCAGCAGCAGCAGCAGCAGCTCTTAACTCTGAATGCATGTAACTGTTTTTCTGCCCTCACACTATCATACTTAACTCACTGCTGACAACCTTGTGCTGAACTTACACCATGGAAATTTCACCCAGGGAAGTGACATCAAAGGTAAGAAATGAGGCTGGTTACCCAGAACTTGGCCCCCAGAGAAGTGGATCTGTTTTGCCTCTGATTTTTGAGGAGACAGTTTGGGGTCCAGCACACCCCCCTCCTTCCCCCTAGCAACATTTGACGGCTCCCCTAGCATCTGTCCTCCCAGTCCTTCTTGGATGAATGAGGGCTGACTCATTTTCAGGGAAACAACTTTTCCTCCTTACGTGGGCCAGGGATGTTGGGACTGTGTGATTTCTCCGTGATTTCCTAGTGCTCGCTCCTCTTGAGGATGGGTGCCCACAACCACTATCCTAGGATTTTTTGTTTGTTTGTTTGTTTGGCTGTGCCAGGTCTCAGTTGTGGCACACAGGATCTTTGATCTTTTTACAGGATGCAGGATCTGGATCCTGGACCAGGGATGGAACCTGGGCCCCCCCACATTGGGAGCGAAGAATTTTAGTCACTAGACTGCCAGGGAAGTCCCCCATCCCAGGAATTCAAAATAAATTTTTATTAAACTGAAAGGAAAAGAAAGAAACATAATTTTAAATATCTGCTTATTTCATCAAGTGAAAATATAGCAATTTATTTAACCATTTACTTGTTTCCAATTTCAATAAATTTTTCAACATCCTTTGAAGAGAATCTTTGCATTTCTGATTTTGTCCTTCAAGATAGATTTCTATGATTAATACTCCTGGGTAAAGGGATGGAGAGTTTAAAGGCTCTCAATTCCTCGAGAATTTCTAGGTCAAAGATGGACCATTCAAAGTCTGTCAACAAATATAGCCAAACAGCTTTCAAGAAATGTTCTAATTCATATTCTCACCAGCAAGTACACAAGTACCTGGCTCACATTAGTAAAAAGAACTCTGCACTTTTGATTAGTGAGAAAAGTTGCATTTAAACTTCTATTTCTTTGTATAGTTTAATTGAAGATACTTTTCCTTCAATTTATATTTCTTTCTGCCTGTTCCCATCGTTTTCCCGTCAGGATGTTAAGTGTTTTATCCTTGTAATGTTGTTTTTACAATACGAAAGTACTTTAAACAACTAGTTGCTAGTCCATGACTGCTCAACGCTGGCAGTGGTCCACAAAGCTGCGCCAGCCCACTAGCGAGTAGGCAGCCGGCATTTATGCTTCATTGCGGAAGCAAGCCGCCCACAAATCTTGAGGGCGGGAATTGCTGCAAAGGCGTTGGCTCGCCCAGCCTGGGAGTCTCGCGGGATCTCAACCACCTTTGGGGGCCTCTGAAGCGACTACAAATCCCAAAAGACAACGCGCCTCAGGGCCCGAGTGCTCGAATGAAGGCTAAGGTCCAAGGTCATGTGTCTGTCTGCGTAAGCCGTCCGGTCTCTCTCCCATGCCTTTTTCTTCAGCTTTCCACCTTGGCCGCCATTTTGTGGGGAAGGTTATGGAACCTCTTAGTCCAGCAGACTCTATGGTCGAGCACTTCAGAAATCGGCCAATCGGAAGCCAGATCTCAAAGGAAAACCCCGCCTTTGCCCACATGGAGGCGGGAACTGCCACGAAGCTCCTGTGGAGAGAGAGAAAGAAGTTCCGCAAGACCAATAAGAAAGGAGAACTAGAGGATGTTAACCAATGGAGGCTCGGGGGGATTGCGGCCAATGAGAGTTGGGGAACCCCAGGACACGTGGGTCCGGGAGCAGTGTGCCGAGTCCTAGAGCTAAAGCCGGGACGTGAGTCAGTCACCTTGAGCTGGGCGAGCGCTGTGGTCTGAGCAGGGGCAGCCGGGGCAGTGGGAGTACAGGTGACTTGAAGCCGAAAGCCAGCAATCGGCAAGGATGTGGCTGGGTTGTATGGAGGGGCATTTGTCCGTAGGGCCGGGGAAAGCGATGGGTATCTGTAACCTTAAACAATTAATCTTAATTACCAACGGTAATGAGCGATAACTGTCCCAGCTGAGGCGGGCGGTGGACTGCTGTTTGAAATGGGCAGGACCCTGAACAGCATCTGTCTAGCTCCTGCCTCCCCAGTCTCTCCCGGAGATCATCCTCTTTGAGCATCATTTCCCTGCTGGGCTCGGGCCTTCTTTTACTTCCAATCTCCATGACCTTTCTTTACAGACCTGTCGCGCTGAAAGTGGTGGAACGGGAGTTTGCCCTGTCCCTCTGACCTCTAATGTTCTTCTCGGCTGGGGCATGGTTCGAGGAAGAGCGTGGTCCAGGGAGGACGGGCGGGGTGAAGGGGACGACCGAAGGTCGCAACTGTAAGCAAACAACTGGGCTGTCAATGGATTTTTTTTTTTTTTTTTTTCCCCTCTGCAGACTGAAAAAAAATGCAGACCACCGGGGCACTACTCATTTCTCCTGCTCTGGTAAGCTGCGGCTCCTGGGTGCTCTGTAGCACCAGGTGTGCGAGCCATCGTGTTTAATGAATGAACCGAGAGGAGCTTGCATCCTGATGATGTTGCTCCTTTAGCGAGGCAGTAAGATGGATGCAGTTAACCCCTGATTATTTGTGCATGTAAACCAAGCTATCTTGGCTTTGGAATGTGGTCAGAATCTGGATCTGACGTGTACCCCCAGTCTAGCTTGGCCACAGCAAGATTGCCCTCTGAAACAAGTGATTCTCAACCTTGGCTGCACGTTGGAATCGTATGGGGAGCTTTAAAAAATCTTGATGCCCAGGCTGCACCCTATGGGGATGAAATCCATGCATCTGTATTTTTTTTTAGAACTGAGGTGATTATAATGTTCAACCAAGTTTGAGAACTGCCACATTATATTTCTTAAAATAGCTCAAGAAAGCTTTGTTACAGGAGTCTCTGCTTAGGTGACTGTTTCAGGAGCCTTACCAGGCTTACTGGCCCACTCCATTCAGGGTGTGTAACAGTGACTACATTTTTTAGCAAAATAAGATTTTTCCCCTTCTGATTCCTTTGGTGGTCTGGATGCAAACCCTTCCTGTGCTTGATCTGATGTTAGTGTTTTGTTTTGTTTTGTTTGCATTCTGGGATACTGATTAAGGACTGTGCCCATAGAAGTGAACTTTGTTACCCAGTTTTAAATGGAAAGATTGCCACTGCTGACTGCACCAGGGTCTCTGGTACAGCCATGTCTGATAGAAACAGTAATGCATTGATTGACCTTGAAATACCTTGGACTTGTTTTATTTACAATATTTGTAATCTTTTTTGACAGCTCAGCGGTTAGAGGGGTTTTTTCTTTTGTCTTCTTGCCTGATTTGGAGAAATGTGTGTTTCTGATTTTATAGATCCGTTCTTGTACCAGGGGTCTGATTAGGCCTGTGTCTGCCTCCTTCCTGAGTAGGCCAGAGATCCCATCTGTACAGGTAAAGGAGAATGGGCCCTCTTAAGAATGTCCCCAGACTAGGTTCTTTTAAGTTTGTGCAGTTGCCTCTAAGGCAAAGTGGGAAGACAGTCAGAGAATCTGGGGGGCTTTAATAGTTTTAAGTACCCACAAAGTGAGTATTGTACGTGAGACTTGGAAAACTGAAATTATGTTTTCATGAAATTTCCCTAGCCCTGTCTGGAAATGGACCCTAAGACTAATTCTAATCACACCCTGCAGTCTGAGCATTCTGTACTTGCTAAGCAGCCTTCCAACAATTTCTGAGCTCAGGTGGGTGGAGTAAGGGGCGGGGTCAGCCACCTGTCCTTGAGCCTCACTATCTCCTCTCTCTTTCCCTACTTTCCCTCTCTCTCCCCCTCCTTCTAGCCGTCCTACAGCAGTGGCCCACTGCAGGTGGCTCGGCGGGAATTCCAGACCAGTGTTGTCTCCCGGGACATTGACACAGCGGCCAAGTTTATTGGCGCTGGGGCTGCCACAGTTGGTGTGGCGGGTTCAGGGGCTGGTATTGGAACAGTGTTTGGCAGCTTGATCATTGGCTATGCCAGGTAAGGTCCAGGGTGGTCTAGAGCATCTCCTACTGTAAATTCCACCTTCAGCAAAAGATCCTTCTAGCTTTGTGTTGACTTCATCTACATCCTATTTTCGCAGAATTTAAATGTTTCCAACTTGGCTCCCTTAAAACTTACCATGTTGATACTCTGCTTGCCTGTCCAGTCCCCAGGATATATGCAAGCTGGGCCCTCTCCCATTTAGCACCCCCCATTCACCTAAACTACTTGAGTCTTCCACCACCACCCATGACCCATGCCCTCACCCTTTTCTTTCCCTGTCTCTGTGCCTGACAGGAACCCGTCTCTGAAGCAGCAGCTCTTCTCCTATGCCATTCTGGGCTTTGCCCTGTCTGAGGCTATGGGGCTCTTCTGTTTGATGGTCGCCTTCCTCATCCTCTTCGCCATGTGAGGCTCCGTGGAAGTCACCTACCCACCCCTGCTGCTTCGACTCCAGGCCATGCCCGGTGCTGGAGTATGCTAACCTTTACCATTAAACACAATGTTTCTCTAAACTCATATGCCAATGCCTCAGTCCTTTGCCCTTGGGGAGGGCCTTCATATATTAATAGAAAGGTGAGACAAGGAAGTAGGATTAGGGCAGCCACTGGAGATTAAAACTCCTCAGGGCTGAGAAGTAGCACTGCCATGACTGTAATAACATCCCCAGAGGAGAGAACATGGATTTGTCTAATGATGATTGGTGCTTTTTTCAAATTTAGTGTAATAACATATAACATTTTTGAGGGGCTTAATTTGCACCAAGCTCTTTACAGAGTGTTTTGCATTTCTTACCTCAGCAACCCTATGAATTATAAGTGCAGTGATTATACCTGTTTTGCAAATGAGGGAACTGAGGCTTAAGGAAACAAAATAACTTGTTCCTCATCTCAGAGCTGGTAAGTGGCAGAATTAGGGATTCCCCCCTCAGGCCAGCCTAAGCCTTTATCTGCTGTGTTGCCCATCTGTTTTCATTTTGCCACACAATTAAGGTGGCACAGACAGGGAAACTGTCCTAAAGACGTTGAATAGCACATTAGAGGTGGGCCTCCATCTGCCAGCATTTGGCTCCACTGTAAGTTTCATTGCCATTCTCAATTAGAACACTTAGAGTGCCTAAATGTTCTTGAATAAAGCTGATAAGGGACATGGTCTGTGTTCCTGGAGAATTTAAAATCTTAGCTCTGCTAGAGATGAAAAGGAGCCAGTGCGGGGTGAGCAGACTCCGGGAGTTGGTGAGGGACAGGGAAGCCTGGCTTGTTGTACTCCATGGGGTCGCAGAGTCGGACATGACTGAGCGACTGAACTGAGTGCGTGGGTGAGCAAACTGCTTTCAGAGCTCCTCACAGTATCTTCCTGTGGTCTCAGTCTCCGCTCAGCCAGTGTCCCACACTTGGCCAAAGTGGACTTATGACCCAGGTAAAAGAAAGCTAAGCTGATATATCCACAGAATGAACTCAAGGGTGCTGGTAGACATGACCTGCCTCAAAAAGAGACTCACTTTTTGAAAGCGGTACTTAAATATACTGTAAAACTGTGAACTAGGAACAATAATTAACACCTTCCAGCTGAAGGGCAGCTAGCAAAGGTTAAAACACAGAAAAAAATGTGAGTCAATAAGAATGAATTCAGTTTACATGCAATTTAAATACAGTCATGCAGGTATTTAGGTGTTAAGCATTCTCCTAGGAGTTTTGGGGAATGCTGAAAATCAACAGAGTGGAAACAATACTGAACAATGCCAGAAATTATCAGCTCTGTGGGTAGACAAGCCATGTGCTGAAGAAGAGGGAAAGCAAGGAGGCAAGTGTTGGTTGTAACAAAACCAGCGAACATTTGGGCACTTGCATGACAGGCATATGTGTGTGTGTGTTGCTCAGTCATGTCCAACTTTATGACTCCATGGACTGTATTCCCACCAGGTTCCTCTGTCCATGGAATTCTCCAGGCAAGAATACTAGAGTGAGTTGCCATTTCCTTCTCCAGGGGATCTTCCCCACCCAGGGATCAAATTTGGGTCTCTTGCATTGCAGGCAGATTCTTTACCATCTGAGCCATCAGAGAAGCTTCATGACAGGCATCAGTTCAGTCGCTCACTTGTGTCTTGACCCTGCAACCGCATCGACTGAAGCACGCCAGGCTTCCCTGTCCACCAACTCCCAGAGCTTGCTCAAACTCATCCATCAAGTTGGTGATGTCATCCAACCATTTCATCCACTGTCGTCCCCTTCTGTCTTCAGTCCTTCCCAGCAGCAGGGTCTTTTCCAAGGAGTCAGTTCTTCACATCAGGTGGCCAAAGTACTGGAGCATCATCTTCAGCATCAGTCCTTCCATTGAGTATTCAGGACTGATTTCCTTTAAGATTGACTGGTTTGATCTCCTTGCAGTCCAGGGGACTCTTAAGAGTCTTTTCCAACACCACAGTTCAAAAGCATCAATTCGTTGGCACTCAGCTTTCTTTATAGTCCACCTCTCACATCCATACATGACTACTGGAAAAACCATAGCTTTGACTAGACGGACCTTTGTTGGCAAAGTAATGTCTGCTTTTTAATATGCAGTCTAGGTTGGACATAGCATGACAGGCATGATGATAAGTATTTTCAATTAATAACCTTAACATCCCTAGGAAATAAGTTGCTCTATTGGTAAGGAAAATGAGGGAGGCACAGAGGTAGGGAATCCTATGAAGGTCATTCAGCTGGTCATTCAAACTCCAGAACCTGTATTCTAATCACTGTGCTGAGTCATCTAAGGTCAGTGACATGCTCAAGGTCATATAGCAGGCCAACGGTTTCAATCCTAGACCACCTCACATTCAATAATCATGGTCTTCTCCCAGAGGTTTGCTCACCTGGCACATTGGAGGTCAGATAATTCATTGTATGAAGATGTTTAGCAACATGCTTAGTCTCTACCCACTAGATGCCAGTGACAACCATCCCTTCCCCGATTGTGACAGCCAACTGCGAAATGTCAGATATTGACAAATGTCTTCTAGTTAGGGGACAAAATCACTCTCAGTTGAGAACTATTGGTCTACCATAATCTGCTGCTTGTCCTCTTAGCCTCTTCCCCTTATGTAACTCAAGATTGTCCACAGCAACCCAGTGATAGAACCTAAAGCAGAGCCCAGGAATTTCAGGGCCAAAGAGAAAGAACCAGACTGAGGTTGAAGTGGTAGCTCAGGTATCATCAAGAGAGCAACTGATCAACTGGTAATGCTATTGTGCAAATGGAATACGGTAACCTTTTGGGATGTCAGGCTGGTACCCTCGGGCAGTAATCAAGGAGCAGCCCTTAGGGAAGATGGTTGCCTTTTCCTTCCTGTGAAGTTCCAGGAACCTTTATTTTCCCAAGTGGCATCATGGGTTCCAATCAGCTTTGAAACTGCTGGGGTTTCAGATCCAAAACAGCAGGATTGGGAATGTGGTTCGTGAGCCCATGGAACCTTAGAGTCAAGAGAGAATGTGTTCCTAGCCTGAGTCAGGCAAATAGTCCATGACCATTGAGGTTCTTTATCTAAGGTCTATGGCTCATGGGTGGGATCATTTTGCTTACTGCAAAATATTTGAGTGGAGACAAGGGTACATTGTTCTTGGGAGAGGGTCCTTTGTTTTCATTATACTCTCAGAGGAATAACGACATTGAGTAACCACAGCCTTAAGCATGGTGGCAAAGAGCATGGACTTGTGAGTTACAAGGGAGTGCAAATCTCAGCCCTGCCATTTCCTATGAAGTTAATTTTCTCTCCTGAGCCTTGATTTCCTCAGCTCTAAAATGGGGATGAGAACAATTCACGGTGGTTGTGACAACGAAGTAAGATAATACAGGGAAATATTGGGTTCCCTGGTAGCTCAGATGGCAAAGAATCTGCCTGCAATGCAGGAGACCCGGGTTCAATCCCAGGGTTGGGAAGATTCCCTGGAGCAGGGAATGGCAACCCAGGCAATCCCACTTGCCTGGGGAATTCCATGGACAGACCATGGGGTCGAAAAGAGTCGAGCAGGACTGAGTGACTAACACTGGCCTCTAGAAGGAATCTACAAAGACCTTTATTAAGATGTCAAAAATACGACCTTTTGCAGAAGGAAATAGTAACCCTGGCAGGCTATAGTCCATGGGGTCACAAAGAGTTGGACATGACCGAGCAACTATCACTCACTCACATATGCAAATGATAATACATGTAATATATACATGTACAGATTTTTAATATACATGTATAGCATTAATATATGTAATATAAAGATGTATTGATATATGTAATAACAATACATATATTCTTAAATTTTTTTAATTTAGCTATTATTACTTATAATCAGAAGTCTCAAGATACCCAGTCCAAGTTCTGATTTTTCTGTTTATCCCCAATTTACAACCTGGGTGGGAGTTCTTCATCTGTTCCTGGCACCCCAAGACAAAAGGCTAGGCACTGGGGAGGAGAGGCACTCCCGACAGCAGTGGGACACAGGACCTTGGGGAAGGACCACCTTCACGATGTATCGATATAGAGAGGGTCGAGGCACAGCAGTGACCTGAACTCCAGGGTACTTGCTGGCCTCTGTCCTGGGGAAGTGTGCTTGCCAGGTTGCCATGAGTAAGGTGCTACCAAACTGCTGCACTAAGAGATGGCTCAGTGCAGTCTAGTGTGCTGGGGAGGAAAGAGGCTTGGATCCAAGTTCCCATCTCCCAGTTCTCCCAGGGAGACTGCTTGGTTGTGTCATCTATCCCCAGAGGCCATGGGATTGGCTCCAAAAACCACTCTTGCCCTCTGGTCAAGCTGCCAGGGAAAAGCGCCAGGTATTGCCTTGAAAAAAGTAGCACATGACCAAGAAATGCCAGTTCACAAAGTCCTGCTAGCCTCTCCCTGGTCCTTCTTCTTCCCAGTTTATAGGCCATCTGGAGTTCCCTTGGGAGTTAGTGAGCTGGTCCTTTAAGCAGTTGCAGCCCTTCAGGCCTCGAGTTGATTCTTTGTACAAGGCTGGCCAGCCCTTTGGAAAGAAAACAGGCATTTCTGAGGAAAAGGAAGTGAAATCTTAAAGATCCATGGTAAGGGGAAGGGCAACTGGCTACCATGTCTTAATTTCCATCTGTTCACCATTTCTTCAATAATCACAGACTGTCAAGTCCTGGAGATGAAGGTTACTCCATGCTTATATCCCAGAGAATGTATGGACAGATGAGTAACGAAACCACTAAAATAAAAAGCAGGATGTGCTATAACAAAAGAGAAGGCAATGGCACCCCACTCCAGTACTCTCGCCTGGAAAATCCCATGGATGGAGGAGCCTTGTAGGCTGCAGTCCATGGGGTCGCTAAGAGTTGGACACGGCTGAGCGACTTCACTTTCACTTTTCACTTTCATGCACTGGAGAAGGAAATGGCAACCCACTCCAGTGTTCTTGCCTGGAGAATCCCAGGGATGGGGGAGCCTGGTGGGCTGCCGTCTATGGGGTCACACAGAGTCCGACATGACTGAAGCGACTTAGCAGCAGCAGCAGCTATAACAAAAATCTGAGTTACTTCAGAGGATGAAGTCATTTTAAATGGCTAATTAGTAATAATATTAATAATATGCCTGGAGGTGTTAACGCTTGGCAGAGTAAGTAATATTACAGCCAGCCTTGACAATGAGGAAGAATATTAAGAATTAATAATTACTGAACACTTACTCTGGCCAGGTATTGTGTACATTCGTTATCACATTATCTCTTCTTTATAACTGCTATTACTTTATCAATATTACTGATGAGGAATAGAAGCATAGAGAGTTTAAATAACTAGGATTTTCCCTAATGAAGGGAAAGAGTATTCCAGGTAAAGAAAATTATGAGCACAGGCTCAGAAAAGGTACATGGGCAAGTGAAGTGCCAACTATTTAGACAAGGCTTGAAGGTGAAGTCGCTCAGTCGTGTCCGACTCTTTGCGACCCCATGGACTGTAGCCTACCAGGCTCCTCCGTCCATGGGATTCTCCAGGCAAGAGTACTGGAGTGGGTTGCCATTTCCTTCTCCAGGGCATCTTCCCGACCCAGGGATCAAACCCAGGTCTCCCTCATTGGAGGCAGACGCTTTACAATGCTTACCACTTTGCAAAACACACCTAAAAGTGCCACACTTAATCTTCAGAAAAACCCTGAAAGGTAATAATTTATCACCATTCTATGGATGCAGAAATTGGCTCAGAGAGGATATTTGCAGAGTGCTACAGATCAAAGGTTGAACCTCATTCTCTAAGGCTGTGTTTTCTGTCATAGTCCCAGTGCTGATGGACCTTATACTTGAAAACAATGTCCCAGTAATAAGGAAGAGACTCACTGAGGGACTCCCTGAGGGTGAGAGGGAAGAGACTCTCACCCACGGGTCTCTGCAGTCTGTAGCCCTGGAGAAGCTATGTAGTGCTTTTCTTTGTGTGAGGTTTTACCCTGTGAGTTGACTTTTGATCATCTTACTAAGTAACTAATAACCAAGAAAAATTCTGGAATCCTTGAAAAACAAATGAAATGTATAGTTTGAATAGGCAATAGATGCACAGCACATATAAAAGGTACAAGTGTGTGAATATGTGTGTGTACCTATGTATGTATGTTGCAACCAAACCATCAAGAGGCAACCACTGTTACCAGTTTCTTGAGAATCCTTTCACAGATATTTGGGCATTTTTATTATAGAGAGGTAAAACACTATACCAACAAAACATGAAATCTGTATAGCATATCAATTCATTTTGCTTCATGTTAAGTACCTAAGTTTATAACAAGGCCCCTGCTAGATTCATAGATAATACATGATCTAAAGTCCCAAGAAACAGGGGTGGAAAGTAGGAAGCAATAGGTATCAAATTAGTTGTACTTTTATGTACCATAATTAGTACAAGGTACAATATGATAGTGTGAGAGAGTTCCAAGCTGTAACAATATGCCACCTATCAGAAGGGACTAATAACAATACTCACTTCACAAGTTTGTTGAAAGGAATAAACAAGACAAAATATATAGAGCCCTTGGCACATATTCAGTTCAGTTCAGTTGAGTTGCTCAGTCGTGTCCGACTCTTTGCGACCCCATGAATTGCAGCACGCCAGGCCTCCCTGTCCATCACCATCTCCCGGAGTTCACTCACACTCACGTCCATCGAGTCGGTGATGCCATCCAGCCATCTCATCCTCTGTCGTCCCCTTCTCCTCCTGCCCCCAACCCCTCCCAGCATCAGAGTCTTTTCCAATGAGTCAACTCTTCGCATGAGGTGGCCAAAGTACTGGAGTTTCAGCTTCAGCATCAGTCCTTCCAATGCACACCCAGAGCCGATCTCCTTTAGAATGGACTGGTTGGATCTCCTTGCAGTCCAAGGGACTCTCAAGTCTCCTCCAACACCACAGTTCAAAAGCATCAATTCTTCGGCGCTCAGCTTTCTTCACAGTCCAACTCTCACATCCATACATGACCACAGGAAAAACCATAGCCTTGACTAGACGGACCTTTGTCGGCAAAGTAATATCTCTGCTTTTGAATATGCTATCTAGGTTGGTCATAACTTTTCTTCCACGGAGTAAGCGTCTTTTAATTTCATGGCTGCAATCACCATCTGCAGTGATTTTGGAGCCCCCCAAAAATAAACCCCGACACTGTTTCCACTATTAGGCACTCAATAAATGTTTTTTTTTCTTTTTTTCTTTACTCAATAAATGTTAACACAATATTTTAATTCCCAATAAATGCTGGCTATTATCATTCAGCTCCACAGTCCCTTGTTGGAAAATTCACAAAACAGTGAAGACAGGACTTCCTTTTCACGAATAAATTTGGCAGCAAGAATATAAAGTAAAGCTATTTGTTTTAGTATGAATATTCATAAATTACCCAACTAGTATGAATATTCATGTGCTTTCCTGCAGAAATATCAGTATGGTTACTCAGTGCTGCCCCAGGTCCCGCTGGGAGTGCTAGATTACGATCCTGTACTCTTGCTAGGAAGAAAAGGGAAGACTTTTTTTTCTTGATAGCTTGTGTTCCTTAGCCCGTAGTGTTTTTTCAGCTTACATATCTCAATAAAGTCCTGAGAAATCCTTCCAGGATTTAAACTCACATCCCCTTGAGTCCTGCATATTCAAAGATTTGTGGGAAGAAATGCTGAGCGTGGAGTCAGGAGGCTTGATTTTTTTTTTTTTAATCAAGCTTCTCTAGGTCTGTTTCAATATCCCTATGGCAACGCCTAGCAAAAGTGCCTGGCATTTAGCAGGCCCTTCATAAATATACATCGAATAAAATCTAAAACGAGGTAGCTTTTCCACTAGCAATTTCTGATTCCTTCCTTCCTTCCTCTTGCTTGTGTTGCAGGCAGGGGGCAATGGCAGCCTGCCCTCCGTGAGTGAGGGTGCAGGAAAAATAAATCACAGTTTCGGACAGGAAGGGCCCTAAGCGAGTCAACTCCTCTATTCAGGGCCTCCCCACAAAGAAGCTGGAGCCTCAGTCCTCCCCCTTGCTCAGGTCTGAGGGTCGCGTTCCTAAATGTGGTCAATGGTCCTCCTCTCTTTCCCTTTCAACGCCTGAAAACAAAATATTCCTTGGAGTTGGGCACCCAACCACACCTAGGAGTTCCAACAAGCCTCAGGACCCACTCTCCCAAAGCGCGGGATCCGCGCAGGCCCAGTACACACTTTTGCCCGGCGAGCTCCGACCCCCACCCTCTCTGGAGGACTGTGGGTGGACGCTCTTGCAGAGCGCTTCTCGCTGCTCTGCGAGGGGGCGGGCGGAGCCAGCGCCGCCCGGCCCGGGGAAGCGGAGGGTGGGGACACTCTGGCCCGGCTCTCGGTGGTGCAGGCACGGGAGGGAGCAGCGGCCGCTCTGGTCGGCGGACGTGCTGCCTAGCAGTCCCGGAAGCGAAGGAGCGATGGCGGAGAGTCCGACTGAAGAGGCGGCGACGGCGACAGCAGGCGCCGGGGCGGCGGGCCCTGGGGCAAGCGGCGTTACCGGTGTTGTCGGTGTTAGCGGCAGCGGCGGCGGGTTCGGGCCGCCTTTCCTGCCGGATGTGTGGGCGGCGGCGGCGGCAGCGGGCGGGGCCGGGGGGCCGGGGAGCGGCCTGGCTCCGCTGCCCGGGCTCCCGCCCTCGGCCGCTGCCCACGGGGCCGCGCTCCTTAGCCACTGGGACCCCACACTCAGCTCCGACTGGGACGGCGAGCGAACCGCGCCGCAGTGTCTACTCCGGATCAAGCGGTGAGCCGGGGTTTTTCCTCCCCCAGCCCCGAGCTCCGGGACTCGACCTTCCCCGCCCCCCCTACCTTTTCCCACTACCACCCCCCCAAACCCCGCTGCCTCCGCGCTGCCCTCGCGATGGCCCAACTCCAAGGCCCACGTCTTGCTTACCTGGAGCTTCGGGATCCAAGTCTTCTTTCCCCCCGCCCCACAAGCACCAAGCCCCTCCTAGGCTGTCCAGGTCCGACCCCGCCCCTCAGTAACCTCTCTTGAGCCCTTGGTCTCCAGTCCGGACACCCTCCCCCACACCACCCGACCTCCCGCCCGAAACCCGACCCTTTCGCGCTTCAGTAACACCCCCTCCCGCCCTCTGCACCGCCTCAGTCCCCTCTTCCCCACCCCAGCCTTGCTAGATGCTGCCGGGAGGCCCCACCCAGCGGTCCCCTGCGTCGTCTCCTCCCGAGCCCCGTTTGTAATACACAGCTTGCTTTGCCCGGGCTGAGACTCCAGACCAGTCTGGCTTTTTATTCCCGGCCTCCTCAAACCCCCTCCTCAGAGACCCTTCCCCAAGTCTAGGTCTCTTCCCCCATATGCCAGCAGCCTTCCCTTGAACCACTTTTCTAGAATCGCAAAACTGTCTGCTCTCACACCTGTTCCAGGAACTCAAGCTTCCTTCACACTCAGCCCCCACCCCTAGTCTCACTTTTGCTTGTAATATCCCACTCAAGACTTTGTTTTCTGTAGTCTTTCCCCTGAGTCATCTGATTTACTTTCTGAAGCCAATATACCCAGTTCAAATATAGGAACAAAGGTTCAGGTCCCTTCTGTGCTTATTTCTTGGGTGACTGGTCTTAGATCATATCATTTAATAGATAATGTTTTTGCGAAATGGCTTAGCGTATAGTACCTATCACAGAGGAAAAGGGAATGCTTTTAGGCTACCGTCAGTCCTGAAACCTGTTTGCTGACAACCAGATTCTCTCCCCATGCCCCCATCACAGTCATCCTCATCTGGGTAATCACATTCCCCACATTCCAAGTTCCTTCAGATGTTTCTACCTACTGATTGTTCTGAAAATTAAACAGCATACTGTGTGTAAAGTACCTGGCTCAGTGCCTGACACAGTTTGCCAACTCCATCGAGGTTGCCACCACTAAGTTAAATTCAGCACTCCTCAACTCTTGTACTCCTTTGGCCATTTTCAGCCTTCCAGTCCTAACATACCTCTCAGTTCTGCCAATACTTCTTTTCCTTTACTCTGTTGCTTATTTGCACTTTTTAATGTCCCTATGTATCCTCAGTTCAGTTCAGTCCAGCCACTCACTCGTGTCCTAACTCTTTGCAACCCCATGAACTGCAGCACACCAGGCTTCCCTGTCCATCACCAACTCCAGGAGCTTGCTCAAACTCATTTCAAGAGCAAGTCCCTAAACTTTCCAACTAGAACATTCTTCTGTAGACCCTTGCTCACAACTGATCCGTTCTAGTTCATGAGCTATGACCTAGAAGTTTTCTCATCTTATATAGTAATGGTTACATGACCTCTTCCACATGTGCAATTCTCAGCAATTTCAGAGGATCCCTTCCCCAGCCTGAGGACATTTGTACCCTATTAGTCTCCTGGTCAAGAAGGCTGTTATTGCTCCCTGTTAGCTCACTTGCTTCATATAATCCACATGCCAACAACGATCTACTATGTGGTTTATAGAATTGGATTTTTAATGGAATTGATTAAGCCTTCATAGTAACTGAAAAATCTTCATTTAGCATTCAGGAGTAGTACCTGGGAATCTCGGAGGTGGGGAGTGAATGAAGTGCCATGTGGGAGGAAGTGAGAGTAAATGGGATGTGGCTTTTCCAGGGTGACATCTGATGCCATTGGGATCTCTGATTTCCCCCCCCCTCACTACCCTCCCCCTGAGGAAACAATGCCCCTTTGATAATAATTTGCTCTCTGCTTGCCTGACAAGTACTCCCTCAGCTGAGATTTCTCAGCCCACAAGACAGTGCAAACATTTGTGATACCAAGCACCACCTTTTCAAACCCTGGCCTCACTGAGGTGACAACTATCCTGCTCAAGGGATTCCCTTTTTTCTCCTCTCCCTCACTCCCTTCCACTTCCTCTTGGTGTTATACAGGGATATCATGTCCATTTATAAGGAGCCTCCTCCAGGAATGTTCGTTGTACCTGATACTGTTGACATGACAAAGGTATGTACCTTGGTGGGGTTTGGGGAAAGTGGGGCCATAAAGTTGGAAGAGCCTAAAAGAGATTATCCAGTTCACATCTTTGATTATATAAGTGAATAAATCAAAACTGCAAGAGAGTAAGTGGTTTGCCTAAGGTGACACAGTGAGGTGGAGCAGAGCCTTGAACAGGTTATTTGTTTTTGGGGTGCCAAAGGTTCTAGTTGGCTTGGAAAATCCCAGTTTATGCCTGTTGTCCAAGCCTAACTATTAATAGGGCTCTCTTTCCCTCAAAAATGCTCCAGTTTGCATAATAAATTATATGGACATCCTGTTGTACTACCCAACTCTTCCCCTATCCTGCCATTCTTGACCTTTAAGTGTGGTGCTCTAAATCAGATGAAAAGATGGTTGGGGATGGGGAAGCTTGAGTGAGCAGTGTTTGTAGTTGCAGGGCCTTGTTTAGGCTCCTGTCCTTACTGATCTTTGAATATCCCTTCCACCCCAAAGACCATTCCTGTCTTGTCCACACACAAACACAGAGAAAGCTTAAATTCCTCTGGCATAGATACCTAGACTTCCTGTCACTGATTACTCTACCTTAGAGATGAATTTTCACTTAAACTGATATTAGGAAGAAATTGGATTACCTGAATCTTGTGTTGTTTAAATGAAAATTCCTCATATCATATTTCTTACAGTAAAAATTCAGATTTAGTATTTTTTGTGTGTCTCTTTTGTTTTAAATAGGTTTCCCTTTAAATTGAGATTTTCCTTTTTATGTGGTTGGAAATTTTTTTCCTGGGACATCTTGTCCTTAGTTACGTATCAGTGTTATACACTAGTCCCTGGCATCCCAGAGTTGATGTCATGTTGATACCATTTGAGCTTGCTATTCCAAAGAACTGAAGGCTAAAAGATAACAAAGGATGCCACCAGGACAAGGTGGGGACTATAAATGGAGGCATTGGATTGCAGGTTCTTTTTCCTCTTGCTGTTTAAATTCTGAGCAGACTTAAGTGCCTAGGAGCCTTTGCAGATGAAGAAATATAACTGAGTCAGTTAAGGTTTTCCTCCCTTGGAGAAGAGAAATCTTGTTTGATAATCACAGCTGGAGGAAGAGAATTTAGTTCTAAGTGCTGATTTTTATTATTTAACCTACGGTGTTGGGGAAAGTTCTGGGGATAGTCTGTGGCTCCGAGTGGACCCTGAGTTTCCCCATTTTTCTTTGTATCTTTCACACAGCTGGATGCTGCCTGAGCCACATCCTCTACAGTAGGTTTGATCCTTTGCAGAGGAAACAAATACCAGAGGCCCCCATCACAAACCTCAGCTCTGCCCTGTGATTGGCACTGTTGTTGTGGCCTCCGACCCCTTTCCTCTTTTCTGTTCATCTGCCTCCCCTTTGTGCTACATAACTGGAGGGTGGAGTTGCATCGTACACATGTTTAACCTAGGCAAATCCAAATATTCGTACTCAGTTAAAAAAAAAAGTATTGATTTCTTAAACATTGCTAGGATAATATTTTACAGGTGTGTGTTATATTTTGTGCGTTGGTGTTCTATTCATTTGTTACATAAAATGCTGATCAGCAAAGTCCAAACGGAAAACATACTTTAAGGGACACTCAAGGGTGATTTTTGGCTAGATCGAATGTTCACCCTGGGCTCTAACTTTAGAATGTAACCCCTGAGTAAGATGCCACTCCACTGTAGTGGGGGTTCTTAAAATTCCAAAAATATTAGTGTGAGTGAGCACAGGCCATTGATTCTGCATGGTGAGGAAATGGAATATGGATTCAGATGAAGGTCCTGCTTCTGGTGTGGTAGCAAGTGGAAGTCAGGAGGGTTTGGGATGGGACATCACCTCACAATTTTGAGATGGGGTTTTATTTTGCAGATTCATGCATTGATCACAGGCCCATTTGACACTCCTTATGAAGGGGGTTTCTTCCTGTTCGTGTTTCGGTGTCCGCCCGACTATCCCATCCACCCACCTCGGGTCAAACTGATGACAACGGGCAATAACACAGTGAGGTTTAACCCCAACTTCTACCGCAATGGGAAAGTCTGCTTGAGTATTCTAGGGTAAGAGGAGACTCCTAAGTGGCCAAGTTGGTTGTCAGCAAATACTACTCAAGGCCAGCCTTTATCAACCAGGGTTTCTCATCTGAATCACAGAACATGGAAAATAATTGGAATGACTGTTTCCTCAATTCTACCCTGGATGGTACTTGATTAGTATCATTCTAGATGCAAAAAACAGAATTTATGATGTACAATGGATGCCTTAGTGAAGTGGTTCACCCGGAGCAGCAGTAACACCTGGGAATTTATAGCCATACAGAATCTGGGCCCCACCCTAGACTTACTATATCAAAAGCTCTGAGGGTAGGGCCAGCAATGTGTCTTACAGGCTCTCCAGGTGATTCTGGTGCAGACTGTTGGAGAACCACTACCTTAGGGCATCAGGGCTTAATTCTTTGCTGAGCAGGTTGAGAAAGGCTGCAGATCCTGTGCCATTCAAGGGTGTGAATGTCTTATTTCTGAGTTTATCGTGAGTGGCTTTGGAGGAAGTGGTGGTGGTGATGATTAAATATTTTAACAACTGAATGAAAAATGTTAGATTGGAAATCATATCAGATATGAAACAAATTTCAAGTTCATTTTTGTTTCTAGGTGATGCCAAGGTTTTGCTTCATGTAGTTCTCATCCATTCCCTTTTAACCACCTTTGGGGGTTAATTCAGAAAGAAGATATCTTCTAGCATATTCTGGATTGGTCTTTTTAGTGTGATCTGAATTTCCCTGAGTCGGAGAACAAGTTAAGAAAGTTAACAACTTTCAGTTAACAACTGAAGTTAAGAAAGTTGCCCAGACTGGTGGTACTGTTCTCTTTCTTCCTGTCCAGTCCAATACTTTTTAGGTTTGTGTAGGGAAACGGCAGCTGAAACAAACTTCTCCTCATCCCCATTTCTCTCAAATGTAGGAATATGTTGCATGATTGTGGCAGTGAGAAAGTCCTTTAAAGGAGATTGTCTTTAAAGAAGTCCTCTTATTTCATTAGGGTAGAGAATTGTCTGTGCTGGAAAGATGGTGATATGTGTGTCCCATAGTGGTAAGGAGATTTAGTTGTTGCTTCTGTATGGAAGCCGTTCTTGAACGTGTTTTTGTATTAAGTTTTCCTTCATTAGGCCAGTATAAAACTATTTTGAGCAAACATCAGCTCACGGTAGAAACAGGGGAAGTAAGATGGTGTGGAGTACAAGTGACATAAGTACTGGGTGGAAAGGAAAAGAAGCTACTCTGAAATGGGAAATTGCCATCGAGAGTCAGAGGAGAATATTCCCATGCATACTTAGTTGTCCATTCACTTTATCACCGTCATCCCTTTCCTCCTTAACTATAAAAAATATTGGGCTGACTTACAAAAGACATTGAAAGTTTACCCTGTTGACTTTAATTCCCATATACTAGAAGCTTCTAAGAGTGTGATGTCTAGGGTTCCTGGGGGAGCAGAGCTGAGAAGAGAAGTTGAGAGGCACTGAAGAGTGAGCTCTGAGGAAGTTGTTATTCCTCATCACTTACTGGCCTTTTCTCAAGACGAGCAGGGAGAAGGAAGTGGCCAGTTAACTTGAACAAGCCAATACTGTTTTAGGTTGTGTTCAGCTTCCAGCTCAGGTGCCATCTCTTCTGTTAATTGAGCTAAAACATAAATGTCTTTATGTCCAAGCTTCCCTGCTTCTCCCAGCATTCCATCAGGTTTATGAAAGAGCAGTAATTTTGGTGTTTCTCTGTTGTTGAAGATGTTATTTACTTTCAAATCCTCCACGCTCTCGGAATGCCCTTTGTTTCCTTTCTGTCCTTTGTCAGAGTTATGTAGTCTTCAGAGAATTTGGTCGTCTTTGGGGGCTTGATAGAGACTGGATCCCCAATCATCAGTCCCACCACATGGCCTCTATCTAACCAGATGGCTTCACTCCCTTCTCTGCCTCTGTGCTCAACTTCTCTCCTCTCTGACTCCATCACCACCCATAAATAAATAAGCAAGCCCTTTGAGATCCATAGAGGTTAACATTTAGACTGTCGTTGGAGTTGTTTTCTTACCTTATTTCTTTCATTTTGATGAAGGGAACCTCCCCTGTCTGCTGTTTCTCTCCTAGCCCTAAGAAAATCCCTTCAAAGTTACCATGCTTGCTTTACCCTCTTTTGTGCCACTTGATAAGAGGATTAGTCAGTTGACTGATTTCTGGTGAATGAGAGGAGATGGAGGCTGGGAAATTCCAGAGTATTCATAGTGAAAGAGAAAGTGAGTCACTTACGATGGTGCTGCCAGGCCCCAGGGTACTTGTACACTGGTCTTTCTGTGTGGCCTTTCCCCGTCTCTCTCTGCCTCACGTGCTTCCCTCCCCTCTGCTGTGTTTTGCAGTACGTGGACCGGCCCTGCCTGGAGCCCAGCCCAGAGCATCTCTTCTGTGCTCATCTCCATCCAGTCCCTGATGACCGAGAACCCCTATCACAACGAACCTGGCTTTGAGCAGGTAAGGCCACGTGGGCCCAGCTCTGCAGTGTAAAATATTGAATATCGAGTTTTAAGAGATCTGAAAGATCCGCTTGAGGGTTTTTGTTTCATTTTTGACCTGGCTCAGTCCAGTGTATTACACTTGTCCCTGTTGGAACTGGCATGTGTGTGTCTTAATGAATTTTTTTTCTTACTAAATTACAATAACATCATCAAGTTATTTCCATTGACTTGGATTAATCTACCATGTGGAAGTCAGTGGAGTCATTTGGAAATTGATTTCCACGTCTTATTTGGAAGGTTGCAGCCAGTGTGTTCTTCTGTATGCCTCCATTCTCCAGTATCCCTTTAAGGTGCTCCCAAGTGACTGCTGCTGAGCCAGACTTTCTTCTGGAGTCCTGAAGTACTGTTACCTACAGAGCCAAAGGAGCAGTTGTTGGCTAGAGCAAGAGTATTTTAGTCAGTGCTGCCAAAGGAAAGTGGAGGAAACTCATGTTTTCCAAGGGGATACCGTATGCCGCTGCCAAACATTTATATGCAACTTCTCATTTAATCTTCATACTGTCTCCGCAAAATAAATGTTATCCCCATTTTCAGCTGAGGTAATTGTGACTCAGAGAAGTTAGTTAACTTTCACAAGGACGCACAGATCAGGATGTAGTCCCAGGAGCCCAAAGTTTTACATTGTTCCAGAGACCCTTCCAGGGTTACTCGTGAGCACAGGAAAAGAATTCCACTGATATCTCAAAGGATAATAATTCAGTTTAGGTGATTAAAACAGCTTAGTTCATTTTGAAACTATTTGAGATAATGTTAACGTTGGTGATTGCTTGCAGGCCTAAACAAAGGGAAATACCCATTAAGAATGAACAGAAATTATTCCCTAAGCCATCCTTTCAAACATATAGTGAATGCAATTTCAGGAGTAGTGGAAATGGAAATAGACCTCATTGGCTAACCAGGGAGCTTATTTTTACATATTGTCTTGTGTGCTAAGTCGCTTCAGTTGTGTCCAACTCTTTGCAACTCTATGGACTGTAGCCTGTCAGGCTCCTCTGTTCATGGGATTCTCCAGGCAAGACTGGAGTGGGTTGCTGTGCCCTCCTCCAGGGGATCTTCCCAACCCAGGGATCAAACCTGCATCTCTTATTTCTGCTGCATTGGCAGGCAGGTTCTTTACCACTAGCGCCATTAGGAAGCCCATGTCACTTTCAAGACATGTGACTTTTATTCTTAAGTCTACCAAACATTCTTGGTTCACCGAACCCTCTTGTCTTGGTGGTTTTTCAGTTTCCCAGGCAGAAACGCCAGACTCTTCCATTTGTTAAGTAGTTAGGTCCAAATCACTTACTTCCTTCTCAGGTGACTACAGTGACTTAATAATAGGATGTGTGCACCTGTTGAGTGCCACACAACTTTTAAACTCATGGAAACAGATCAGAGCCACCAGCCTCATTTCTGTTCTTTCCTGTCTTCTTATGGTACTTGATATTTATCAAATTAGAGACTGAAAATCCACCTTCACAAAACAGTATGTCATCAACAGGAATGTAATACAGGTCAGTATTAAAACTGAACTGCTACCTCATGGTAACAGCATGGAGTTTGCACAAGTGTTGAATACTCTTGTTTCCCTCAAAAAGATCACAGTATCCCATATTGCCCTTGTGATTTTGCTCTGATGCACATTGGGAACTGAGATGGTAGGCTGCAAGCACGTTTTATCTTCCCTGTTCCTTTTATGTTTTGATCAGGGCCAAGGCTCTCGTTGATTGGTGGTGGTAGGAGGGGGCAGCAAGGGAAGAGTTAAAGGTAAAGGTTGGGACACCACGCTCTCGCATTTTCTGTCAGCTCTCTCAACCAAGTTTGGAGTTTTTCTTTTGAAAATTTTGAGTTCTACGTCTGATAGATAACAGTTGATTCAGTGATGGTGGCACCAACAGGCATGTAAAGGAGTTAACCAGGAAGCATCCTGCTGTCTATAGGTTTTTCAGGTTGAGACTCCTAGCATCATTTATAACTTTTTGTCCCACCATTATTCTTACATATGGTTATTTCCCACTTAATCCTTTCTGCAAAGCTGTTCGTTTCAAGCGTAGGGAAGTTTGATGCATCTGGTTTGCTGCTTATAGTCAAATGATCCATAGCAGAGGATGGGTGTTGGTATGCATGGGGAGAGGTGAGTGGTCTCAAGTACTTAGTTGCTCTTCATGTCTGCCATATAGTGGGAAAGGTATCCTCATAGTTAATTTGCTTGGTTCATATACCGTATACTAATCTAAAGTCTCTTCCCATTGGGTTTTCTTTTTACCTGATTTTTATACTTGGATACTGTGCTATCTGTCACATTATAGGAGAGACATCCAGGAGACAGCAAAAATTACAATGAATGTATTCGGCATGAGACCATCAGAGTGGCAGTCTGTGATATGATGGAAGGAAAGTGTCCCTGCCCTGAACCCTTAAGGTATGTGTAAAGAGAGCCCACTTGATACTTGATATTCCTTTTGGAGATTTAGCTTGTTCATATCTTTGGGGCAAAGTCCAGTGTTGGGCACCAGAGGGAGATAAAAAGGAAAGATGTGGTTCATGCCTTTAAAGAGCAAGTGACCAAAGGGTTATCTAAGAGGAAGTTCAAAGAGCCTCTCAGTTTTGGGAGAGTGCCAGGCCTGACTGGAAAGATGTAGTCCATGCCCTCAGGGAGCCCTTGTTTGATAAGGACCTGGATGTATTAAAGACATGTGACTGTCACACAGCCAAATGAGGTGTAGAGCACTCCCATAACAAACCCATTTCTTATGTCGACTTCTAGGTGTTAAAACTAGATGAATAAAGAGTTAATGAAACAAACTTTTCTAAGATTTGAAGGGGCTACTTTTCTTTTTTTAAAGTTGATATAGGGTTCATGTACAATGTTTCAGGTGTATCTAGCAAAATTTTGAATAAGGTTTGGGATTAGGGATGGCCTCTGGAAAACGATTGGGCAAGTCATGAGTTGAAGTTGGGGTTCAGGTGATCAGTATTGAAAGTCACTCCCATTTTAAAATCCTTAAAATCTAAGGAAAATAAACCATGGGCGGTCAGTGGAAAATAAAGTAATCTCTCTTTTCCATTCAAAGATTTTCATAGGAAACCAAATCTGGTCATGGGAACTCTAGCTGCTTAATTTGGCATTAAAGTTAGATGGTGAAGTGGTGGTGCCTTCCCCTCTTGTGCCTAACTTAAACTTCTCTGCTTTCCAGAGGGGTGATGGAGAAGTCCTTCCTGGAGTATTATGACTTCTATGAGGTGGCCTGCAAAGATCGCCTGCACCTTCAAGGCCAGACTATGCAGGTAACAACAGAGCCCCTGCTGCTAGCTCCAGAGACCTTACAACAGACCATTTAAACCCCCCTACAAGGGTGACGTCCGCATCTGTCATAGCATTCAGAACCAAAAGGAACCTGATGCATTTGAGTCACTGAGACCCAAAGAGAGTGAAGCCATCTGGAGTTAGTTCTAGGTTCCTGGCCTAAAGTAGGTGCTCATGAGTCATTCTACTTTCTATCCTGTAACCCCTTCCAATCTTGGTCAGCAGTCTTTTCAAACTAAGAATATCAGCCTTCTCCGAATTTAGGGATTATAGAGTCAGTTATTGGGATTTCATCCCTAGTTCAGAGGGGTGCCAAGAGAAAGAATGCTTAGGGAAACATTGAGTGGGCAGTTGTTACTGTTGAAAGATTCCTGTTACAAGGATGGTAACCAGTTGTTCATTCTCTGCCAGAAATATGCTTCTGCTTCCAGTAAGAACGCAGAATCCAGGCTTGTTTAAATGAAGAGGTTCTTATTAAACTAAGTTGTAAATAGACTCAAATATAAGCAACAGGTTGAGAACCCTCGTGTCCTGAAGGACCAGTCCTGTGTTTTCGGATCCTTTACTTGCTCTAGAAAAGTGGTGACTTGGCTAAACGACTAAGGCGTCATCAGGTTTTTTCCAGTTCTTTTTGGTCTGTGTTGCCACACACCCACCACCACCAGCCATGGGAGTAAATGTCCTATTTCCTCAGGTGCTCCTCAGAGATGGTATTTTCCCTATACTTCCTTCAAGGACTTCCTCCCTACCTGCCCCATGTAAACTCAGAAGACAGGGCAAGTTCAAGGTTGACTTGTTCCTGAAACTTCTCTAAGAGTACATTGAGGATGCTGCGTTCTGTAGCTTGTTTCCCATCAGGAATTCTCTTTGCTGGTATCTAGCAGTATTTCTAATACTCAGTCTGTGAAGGAAAAACAATTTCTGATGAGGGAAGGGCAGGAAAAACATCTGGGGAAGAGGAGAGTGGGTGGAAATGGAGCCAGTGATGGAGGAAGATTTGAGAAATTGACAGCTCCAGAGTAAGTGTGAAGTTCAGCCTCTGGGGACCATAACCCTCACATGTGAAAAGTGCAAGCTGTAGTCTCGAGACTGTGCTTCCCATCCACTGGCCCCGATCGTGAGGGTAATGTGTGTGCAGAAGTGTGACCGGAGTTTATGTGGGAGAGGCAGGAGCATGCACTTTTTTGTAATTGCCAAGGAAAGAGGTCTCCACTTGTGTAAACCTTGGCCCAGCTACATTGCTGCCATAATCCCTATTTAGCATTTTTAATTCCTTTTTTATATTCTCCACCCCACCCATAGTTATCTTTGAGACTTTAAGGACAGTTATCCCCTTTCCACATGATGTTTGGTGGTCTTTGATCTCGAATGACAAGGACTGGCTGCTGCTGCTGCTGCTAAGTTGCTTTAGTCGTGTCCAACTCTGTGCGACCTCATAGACAGCAGCCCACCAGGCTCCGCTGTCCCTGGGATTCTCCAGGCAAGAACACTGAAGTGGGTTGCCGTTTCCTTCTCCAATACGTGAAAGTGAAAGTGAAGTCGCTCAGTCGTGTCCGACTCTTAGCGACCCCATGGACTGCAGCCTACCAGGCTCCTCCGTCCATGGGATTTTCCAGGCAAGAGTACTGGAGTGGGGTGCCATTGCCTTCTCTGGACAAGGACTGGAGTGATGCCCAAAAATCTGGACAGGAATGTGGTGACTAATCCTTGGGGAGGAGGGCAGGTGCTTATCCAGAAGTCAGAATTCCTGAGTTCTCTACCTGCCTGTGATCTTAGAAAAGTAAATTTTCCTTTTGAGTATAGGGAATGAAGGACAGTTTTTCCCTTGTATAGTTTGAATGAAAGTGAGGTGTTAGTCGCTCAGTCATGTCTGACTCTGTGACCCCCATGGACTGTAGCACACCAGGCTTTTCTGTCCATGGGATTTCCCAAACAGTAATACTGGAGTGGGTTGCAATTTCCTTCTCCAGGGGATCATCCGACCCAGAGATCAAACCCAGGTCTTCTGCATTACAGGTGGACTTTACCATCTAAGCCACAGAGAACCTCTCATAGTTTGTATGAGGTTAATTGAAAACATCGCCATACTTAATGATTACAGTCCTCGTCTTGAATTTCTCTTCTCTCTCCTCCTGTTAGCGTGTCCCCTTTTTGCATGCTGGCTTGCTTTTGGGGAATGCAAACACATTTCAGTGTTAGCCCAAGCCAGACCTGTCTGGTTGTTGAACACGCCACAGTATTCTTAAACAAGGATGATGTCTGCTGTTGGGAATCTCTGTGCTATGCCTTCCTCTGTCCCCATGCTCAGAAGTTGAGCGTGTACTTCATGCGGGCCTAAAGCTGTCTCTCTAGGGTGAGCCACCCAGACTTGAATCTTCCTTCCCGATTGTCTCCTTTCCCCCCCACAGGACCCTTTTGGAGAGAAACGGGGCCACTTTGACTACCAGTCCCTCTTGATGCGCCTGGGACTGATTCGTCAGAAAGTGCTGGAGAGGCTCCATAATGAGAACGCCGAAATGGACTCTGATAGCAGCTCATCTGGGACAGAGACAGACCTGCACGGGAGCCTGAGGGTTTAGACCCTGCTCCCCTCTCCCCTCCCCCAACTCGAGAGTCCCAGCAAAGTCCCTTTCCCCCACCCCAGGGATGGAGAGGCACTGTGTATCTCCCTCCAAATGTGACGTCATCCTGCAAGATGGCAAGAACCAAGCAAGCTCGGATCCCAGGGTGTGGGAGAGGGGAGGCTGTTTCTGATCTGACCTCCTTGGCTCTCGAGCATCTGGGACTGTGTTCATCCTAAATCAGGGGCCAAGGTACCTATGCAGAAGCACCTAGGGCGAGGGCCTCTGGCAAAAAAAAAAAAAAAAACCAATACACCTCTCCACAGGGCCAGCTCCTTAGGGACAGGTGGGAGACGGAAATTGCAATTCCTAGAGGGAGTGTTCCCAAAAGATTTATGGGGATATCTGGAAGGGAGCTTGGGGTGGGGGGCTGTCTGTGACACTTCAGCAGTCTGGGTGGTTGTCTGTCTGTCTGTCTGCAGTCTTGAAGCAGGGCTCCCCAGTGCCCTTTTCCTCCCTGCCTCTACCCCCATTATTTCCCATGGGCCAGCGTAAAAGTTTTTCCTAATTTATAGTCACTGTTCTAGACAGACCAAAGAGAAGGAACAGTGGTGGAGTCTAGGCTGCTGATGAGTAAGCTTTACCTAGCACCTGAGCACCTTTCTCCTCTGTCCCCCATTCCCTCACCCATTTTAGATTTAAGACAGAAGGTAAATGTGACTGGGACTGAACCAAGGTCGTGGTAAAGCCTGCACAGGCACCATAAGAAGCTGAAAATGCCATTTGTTCCCACAATCACTGATTAGAAAAGTCCCCCACACAAGCAGCTGCTGTGTGGATGGGATTAGAGCCACTACATAAAATAGTCTAACAGATTTTTCATAAATACTAGTCACGATGAGGGTCTTTCTCCTGGGGGTGGGATACAGAGAGGAGGCTGATGCTAGTCCTATTGTATTTTGTTTGGCTGTCCTTGTGTATTTTCACTTCAGCCTGTAGTCCCACCTCCTCCCTTCAAAGCCCAGGGAGTTGTGGGGAACAAGGGTAGCCAATGGCAGAGGGGATGGGGGCTGGGACTCTGAAGACTCCTCCCCTTCTCCACCCCCCCTCACCTCCAGCTGCTCTGTCACTGACTGACGGGTGTTTCCCTGGCTGTGTTGCTTCTCTTATCTGTATTTAGCTGCGGTGATCCTTTAGCTGGTTGGCTCAGAAAAATGTGCTTTAGGTGCCCTGTGATACTGGGCATCAAGGGAACCCATCCTTCCCTGCTTTGATGTGTTCTGTACTTTCCAGATTCTTACTGTTAGGGCTCCCAGTGGGCTAATAGTGAGCCGCATGACACAGGGCCTCAGTCAGTATCCAGCCACATGTAAAGGGGAGGATACTGGTAATTTGTACCTGCTTCGCCCGCTGCAAGGGAGGCCTCTGCCTTGTGGATCATGGGACCTCCCAGGGGTGGCAGGGTGGGCACAAAGGAGAATGTCCTACTTGGGAGGGCAGGAAGAAAAACTGGACAGTAAGTGGGCTTGGCGGATGGAGGTTTAGCTTTGTTCCTAAAGGCTGGGTCTTTTCACAAGGAGACTCAGAAAGGGACCCTGCTTCCAATTTTCCCTCTTCCGTTCCCAGAGCTAGTACAGGGCTGAGAAGAATGCCCTTGGTCTGTTGGTCCAGTGTCGTCTGTCATCCATTTTAAGTGTTCCCACTTTCAAGTGACAATCCTCCTTGGCCCTGCCATGGGCAGAGCATGTCTGGCATACCAGCCTGACTTTTACGCCCTAAATCTTGAGTTGAGGAAATATATGCACAGGAGTCAAAGAGATGTCTTTATATCTGTACATAAATGAATTTTTTTTTCCTTTTTGGTGCAATAAAGTTTGTTTTGGCAGAAGGAGGAAGCGCCTGTGGGTGTGGGAGGGTTTGTGTAAAAGGAAGAATGATCGTTTTGACAACCAAACTTTTCACCTAGGCCTGAAACTGTCGGATAAAGATAGTGCTCATTGGAAGCCAGAAACTTGGGTTAAAAGATGTGTGGAAACAGGACTGCTAGTGACAAGAAGTTTCCATCCATCAGAAATATGGTCTTTTTTGAGGCTGTAACTTTGGCAGTCAAGGAAAGGAATGCCACCTTGGTCTTAGTTGCTTCCAAAGAAATACCTATTCAGGAAGTGAACATGTCCTAAAGGACAGGCAGAGCTAGACAGGCTCCGACTATAGATCCCCTTGGTAGGGGAAAGGTGTGTCAATATGGATATCCCAAACCATTGGGTTTTCAGTTTTCTGATAGCAGACCAACCCTGGGGAATTTAGAATTAAAGACCATGAAGACAGAGCTTAACTCTGGCCACCCAGCTCATCACCTCTATTTGCTATAGAAGGCTCTTGCTTTCTGGTACAGAGGCTTCTCTTGGTTGACCATCTGTATGGGAAGAAATTAAATACAAAATCTATTAACCTGTGCCATGCAAAGCTAGATAAAGGCAAGTGTGGGCTCTGGGGTTAGTTGGCCTAGGCTCTAACTTGAGCTCTGCTTAAGGTGGTGGGTGAAAGTGAAGTCGCTCAGTCGTGTCCAACTCCTCACGACCCCATGGGCTGTAGCCTATTAGGCTCCTCCGTCCATGGGATTTTCCAGGCAAGAGTGATGGAGTGGATTGCCATTTCCTTCTCCAAAGGTGGTGGGTGGGCCCTGTTAATTAAGATTCCTCACCTGAAAGGTTAGGGCACCCATTTGACATTTACCATTGTGAGGACTATATAAAAGGTATAGAAAACTGGGTGTCTCACGGGTGTTCAATAAATGATTCCCACCCATAAGGCTAGAGGGACCTGGTGATCACTATAGGAGGGAAAGTCAGTAAGGAATTTGAGAAATACTGCATCCACTACTGGTTGATTCCCCTCAAATTCCATTTTCTTTCCTCTAACCACCATTGACCTGTATTTCCTTCACACTCACAGCTGAGTCTGCGGCCATAAGCTGGAACCTCTACAGAGGAAGCTGGAAGAGACTGAATATTTATTGGCCTATTAGGGTCTGCTCATTTGAGATAAGGAACATCTTATGAGGAAGGGGCTGGAATTAACAGAGACTAGAATTTATGTCTCAGGGCTACAGGGACTAGACTGTCCTAGCCAGGGGACAAGGCAGCCTTCATTCTAGGCCCGGCTCGACCATGACCTTGTGGTAGATGACCTGTGCAAGTCGTTTTATATGAGCTCGCGGTTTTCTGTTACTCAGGTTATCCTTAGTGGATAAACAAGGTTTTCTCCAATAAAAATGCAATGTGAAGGCACTTTAAAAAATAATAATAAAGCAATGAATGAAGAATATTGGGGGAAGAAAAAAACTTGGAATTTTTTGGGGGGGTTTTTGGTTCTTTTTTAAAACAAAGTTGTCCAGGTTTTATTCACCACCAGCTCCTCCCTTTTCTCCCTGCCTGTTGCGGTGCCCACTTCATTCCCAGTCAAGGGAGCGCTTCTCTGGCCTCCTCCGCTGTAATCTCCTGGGAGTAGAGGTCAGTGAAAAGAGCTGGCAGCCAGTAGTGGGCCTCCCCTGGGGCCTGCAGATCCAGCCAAGCCAGCCCTTCCTTCAGCAGGTGTTCCTGGTGGAAAAAGGAAAAAGTCAGTTGAGAAAGGGGAGTTTCCACAAAGTAGGGTATATAATCTTCAAACCTATCTTGGCTTCAGTAGGGTTTTCAAGCTAAATCTACAAGAGTGCCTTCACACATCCACACAGCCAAACTGGAATGATGTGTTTAACCTAGACCTTTGCCCGCTGTGTGAGAAATACTACCATGTTGCTTAATCTGTGCTGCTGGGAAAGAGGATCATGACAAGGGGGAATGTTGTGGAAGGAAGGTAGGGCCACAGAAACATTTGCTACATGGCCTTCAGTAAATCACTAACTCCATTCCCTAAAACAAATGGAGATCACTGACTTTCAGTTAACTTACTGGGTAACAGACAGCTACAAGACAGGGAAACCCTTTTGGAGAAGTTAATGGAAAGTCTGTATTAGAATGGACCCATAGTTCCTGTAACTGGAAGTATGCTCCAGATGGGTTGGTTTAACCCAATATTATTAAACAAATGTTTATGTCATCCCCACTTCACAGATGAAGTTAAGTCTTTAGTTTAACTGCCCGCGTAAGGATACTGAAAGCCAGGGCTCCTACATGTTCATGCTACTCTCTCTTCACACTAGTCTTGCATTAGTACCAAGAAACTTGTATATATAACTATATATAAATGCACTAATTATAGAAATGTAATATCATTAGTTAACAATTCCCTTCACTATGTATCAACTGTTAATTTCAGTCAAACCACATTAACCATCTGACGAGGCTCTACAGGTCATGAGAGAAGGTATTGGGGACTCCCCAGTGGCAGAGGCAGGCTGGTTGCACCTGTGTGCCAGGGTTCGAAGCCCCTTCCTTTGTGAGTTCTACCTCTCTGTGCCATCTGCAGAGAAACACTGGGATTACTTCTGTGTGGTAGCAACAGCCTTCAAGGCAAGAAGTTAGCAGAAAGAAGCTGCAGCCCTTGCCTGAGTGGTACCTGTCTACCCACCTCCTCCCATCTGGGGCCCATCTTTTCTCAGCCATTCCAAAAGTCACGTACCAACACTTGCCGCGCTCGCTCCGTCTCCCATTTAAGATTGGCCTTGATATCACTGACAGTCACATAGCCATTTTTCTAAAGGAAGGAATGGGGAGTGAGTTAAGTGTGTGCTTTCCCTTAGAATCCAGCATCTGCCCAGGGACAAGTAATTTATCCAGACAGGAGGGGGACCTGCCCTTGGGTGGAGCCTAAGGGGGCACAGAAAAGAATGTTTAGAGGTCCCGGCAGAGAGTAAGAAGTGATTTTCAGGATGACAGAGGTAGGCAGACTGAGGTGCTCAGTCTTAAGTAGAATCCCTGGTACTAAATATTAATGTAGACTTTTATCAGAAAACTCGAGAGTATGGCAAAGATTCAGAATGATTAACTGATAGGAAGGAATGATGATCATCAAAACTGATCATAATCTAAAATAATTAAGAATTCAGCCCTTGTCCAGCCTCACCCGAACCATTAAAGCCCTCCCTTGTTCACTTCTCGTCTACATTACAGCACTGAAAACTGAACGGGTCTTCCCTAAACACATGATAAGGATCTGAAGGAAGATGGTATAGCTTGAGGCACTATTAAGGAATAGGAGGATGGTAAACAAGATGAAAAATTTTTTTCAAAGAATCCATAAAGTAGTTTTACAAAGACATCAAAAAAATCTGTTCACTGAGGATATTCAGTTAGTTGTGTGCATGTCTACTACTCCACTAGAATGTAAGCTCTTTGAGAGCAGGAAATATGTGGTGCCCATCTTTATTTGCCCCTACAGCCTGGCCCAGTGCTTTGCACTGTAGCTGCTCAATAAACATCTGCTAAATAAGCACAGGCCTGAGTAGTGCATCCGTTAGACTGTTTCAACAAAAGCATGAGTGATGGTGGGGAGATGAGAAAATACCTTCCTAGACTCTCACGCATGCACACGCACATGCACGCACACACACACTCCCTCAGAAGGCACACCGGTACCTCTGCCAGCTGCAGCACCACCGTGTGATCCATATTGAGCTCAGCAGGAACAGACTGGATGAGGTAAGTGCCACCCACAGGGATGATGCCGAAGCCAGTGCCGAGTGCCTTTAGTTTCTTGATGGCCCTGATCAGGTCGTCTCTGAGGTGAGGAAGAGCTGCATAAAGATCCCTGGCAGACCAGACCTAGCAACAATGCAGTTTCATCTCTGCCTTAGGCAGGATACCCTGATGGAAGACTCACAGGTCTGCACATTTAACTACATTGGTAAAAAGGCAGGGTTAAAGTGCACCAAGTGGTGCCTGGACGTTCAAGGGAGATGGTAGAGGAGTCAGGCTTTCCATTCAGCAAGCCGTTCCAACACCAGGGGTAAAAAACATGCTTCCAGGAGCCCATCAGGAAATGTGAATAAGCGAGCTGAACTTAATAGGGAGTAGTCTGAACCATAGCAAAATACAGAATGCTTATCCATTTGAAAGGGGGCAACCCAGCTGATTACTGCCATTTGGAAATTCAGACCCAGCAGTGTTAGATTTTCTGATTCCTTAGCTGACAATTGACTGAAATTAGAGCAGAAAACCCACATCTGAAAATGTGCAGACGACATATGCAGTCTACACGCCGATGAGCTTTTTTCACCTTTTCTCAGATTGGAGTCGTGCATAAAGGCTAGTGAACCAGGACCATTTAGACCTCATCTTCTGAGCTCAACTCTTTTTCCCAGCCTTTCTCAGTGCCTGCTCTAATCTCCTTGACCACAAATAACGTCAAGAGTATACAACACCTCAAGTATATTTTAAAAAACATGTATGTGTATACACACACATTCACATATTTATGCATGCTTAGAAGGGAATCTGTCAAATGTTTAATAGTTATAATCTCTCAGCTGAGAAACAATGGGTGGTTTGGGTTTTTTATATCTTTTTTCAGTTTTCTAAAATGAAAATGTTTCTTCTGATCATAAAGAGGAATAAAAAAGATTTCTAAACTAGCCTAGATCTACAAACAGTAAGGAGAAAAGATTTCCACCTGATTTTTAAAGACCTTTCTATACTCCAAGAGGTTGGAAGACAAAACCTACTGGCTGACATCCTGGGCGAATTTGCCCCTTCCTTTTAACACCTGTTGATGCAGTTCCTCCAAAGTTATCAGACCTATTGGAGAGGGGGAACAGAAAGCAGTTGAAGGATTACCTTTATGACTTAAAAAAGTCAGCATCATATCTGAAAAACTATAAATGTTCTCTTGACACCAGGGCTGTGTCTACACAGCCTATGATTTCTAACTGGTTTTAAGCTTTAAGACCATTCAATATGCTTATTAAGATGACACCACTGGATGACCATTTTGAAGGTCACATTTTAGGGAGCTCAGAGACTCAGTTGGCATCACACCTTGGAGAAGCAGAGCAGGCCTACCGTTACTAATGAGAAAATCATAACCCAAACATATCATCTATCAGGGGAAAAGGCCTATTTTCCACCTCCCTATATGTTCTGTAACAACTAGGAGCTAAGCTTTCCTGACCAAAGACCTTTGGAGAATAGAATCACTCATGTTTACCGCTGGCCATGGAGACCAGCCATGAATTCAGCTGCATGAAGCACTAACGTGCTTCTCAGGACCACACAGCTTCTCAAGACCTTACTGGCCTGCAGACTGCCAGACTGGAAAGATCATTTTTCAAGACTTTTCTTTCTCAGAGAAGCCCAAAGCCCAGTCCACAGGACTCCATTCAGCCACCCTCACCTCCATTCCGGTGCTTCAGGGCCAGGCACACTTCAATAATCTGGACACCCAGCTCGTAATAGAAGTCCCCCACGCCTAGCATCTCAGACCAAAATCCTTTTCCAGCTAAAAGACAGAAAAACAAAAGCTAGGTTATTCATTAGTTAACAACTTTTTCTTTCAAAGCTAGATTAAAACATCTACTCTATGGGCAGTCTTCTCTGCCCAGTGTTAACCCCTTTGGACTCAGGATGCTCAACACAATCTGACTCTTGGTTATTCCTACTAAACAACAGGTCCAAAAAGTTTTAAAGGTGGGCAATCTAAAAAGCAGTGCTATTTGGCTGCTATCTCTGGCTCAGAGTGAAATATAATGGGACATATGGTCTAGACAAAGCTAAGAATATAAGCAGACCTGGCATTCAAAAGTCCACTGGAGATATTTTATTGAGTAAAAAATGCAGGTTATAAAGCAGTAATTACAGCATAATCCCATAGATCTTTAAAAAAAATAGTTTATAAATATGATGAAGTGAATATGATTCACTTTCTATGTCTAGAAAGTAAATATACCTTAACCATACTTTATCTCTGCAATAACAGGCAAGGCCAAAAGACTTCTACTTTCTCATTTTCTTTTTTTTGTTGACTGACTGAAACACATACCACTTTTATAAAAACTAAATATTTTTTTAAATAAAGGGAAAAAACAGTCATAAAAAAATTTTAGAGCACGTCATTCCAGGGAAGATCATGCACACTGTCCACTCAGCCTGCACTCCAACCTCTCCATCGTTCCCATCAAACTGGACATTCAGCTACCCTGCTGGGCACTCCCTACGGATAACATCCTCTGGATCTCCCTGTAAGCCTTTACAGATGTTCCAGCAATAATGACGACAACTAGGTGAGCTCTGTCCCTTAGCAACCAAACACTACCCCTACGGATTCCTTACAGGCCAGAGGATCCACTCCAATAGTGGCACACATGTCTTGAAACTGCACCCGGAACTCAGGATTCTTCCGGATCTCCTGCTTGTGTTTGCTGG
The DNA here is from genome assembly GCF_001704415.2 of Capra hircus. Classification (NCBI taxonomy): domain Eukaryota; kingdom Metazoa; phylum Chordata; class Mammalia; order Artiodactyla; family Bovidae; genus Capra; species Capra hircus. The sequence continues at coordinate 37,234,482 of NC_030826.1, read as the reverse complement.
CAAATTCTTCCAGGTTGGTCTTGAACATGTCCAACTGCTTTGACATCTGCAGGATGAACAAAGGGAAGGTTGGGGGCAAGCCAACCAAGTGATAACTAAATGCCAAGAGTAGGTCCCTGGGCCAGTGGCAGAGCAAAGGCTGAAATGCCCTACTGTCTTCAGGACTACCATAATACTGTTAACTGTTCCCTCCCTTTTCTTTCCTGCCTCTCCTTCACAGTTCTGCTATAACAGAAACAAGATGCTGTAATGTTGCTTCAATTCTAACATACACATTTCCCCCTACGTGTTTCTGTTCTGAAGTCAGTATTCATCTAACAATTCTTTCTTTCCCATTCTTTCTTGTTTAAAAATCTTCATATTTACTCATTCATTCACTTTCTTCCAGATTTATTGAGATAAAACTGACTTACAGCACTGTATATACAGCATTATATGGCATAATTATCTGACTCACATACATCATGAAATGATCACAGTTTAGTGAACATCTATCATCTCATACAAATACAAAATTAAAGAAATAGAAAAAAAATGTTTTTCCTTGTGATGAGAACTCAAGATTTACCCTCTTAACAACTCATTATATAACATGTTGTAAGTGCTTTTCTTTTTCCCAGGGTTGGGGGTGGTGGGGTGGGGAATGTTATTAAACTGAAGGACCTACAAACAAGGACCTACTGTATAGCATAAGGAACTCCACTCAATATTCTGTAATGACTTATATGGGAAAAGAATCTGAAAAAGAATAGATATTGTGTAACTGACTCAACATGCTATGCATTTGAAACTAACAGAACATTGTAAATCAACTATATGCCAATATAAAATAAAAGTATTTTTAAAAAGCTAATGAAATTAATTGAAGATGCACCTAATAATCAATTTTGCAGCATTCACACAGTGGGAAATCTTCAGCAACTGACAGAAAAGCTAGATAGGAGAGTAAGCAAGCCTGGCATGAGTCAGGTGTGTTGTTGAATCTTTGGGTCAAGGACCTCCTTGAGGATAACCCTGGATAAAGAATCTCTGAGGAAGGGTTTTGAGTCTACAGTCTACCACATTACATTCTAAACCTACATTCTTTTTAGCTTCAGGGGCTATTCTGATTTCCTATTTGCATTACTCCTTCTCTTTCCCTAATTAACAAAGCCTATCTTCAACCCACCAAGAATAACCACTCCTGGCCCAGCATGTCCTCATTTTCTCCTATTAAAAATTTGTATGTTATTATAGTCACCATTTCCAGTTGATTCCTGCATGTTATCTCCCTCTATGACAGGGACCTTTTGAAGAGCACAGCCTGTGTCTACCTTCTTTCCTCAGTCCCAGGGCCCCAATTCCCTGCCTCACTGCCTCCTTTTCTTCACCAGGAAAAATAAATGAGTACACTAGAGGGCATGTACAGAAAAGGAAATACTAGACAAGGAAACTGCAGGAACCACACCCTCGTCACTGTCACACACTTCTGGTATGCACCTAGATGTGATGGTGGTGGGTGCCAGAGGTTAGGCAATATTTCCATGTTATTCTTTGGCATTTAAAGTAAAAACTCAAAAGACCCAAATCAAAGACGTGCCTAATAATAAAATTTGAAGCATTCACACAGTAGGAAATCTTCAACCACCGACATGGCTTAAGTTTTCTACCACTTACTATCTATGTAACCTTGGATAAAGCACTTAACACCTCAGCGCCCTCAATTCTAAACTGCAAAGAACAGAGTTCTTTCTTGACAGAACTGTCAAGAGGAATGAACAAGACAGCGTACCTAAAGAGAATGTGCATATGCCTGGGATGCTGAAAGTAGGTAATCATTCAAAGATGTCAGCTATCGTTGTTATTAGCAAGTCACCTAAATGATCTGAGCAGCACAGAAATCAGGATTTGCCAAATACCCTACTTTTGGTTGATCCAAACAATTTGGTTTATATCAAAGGGGTCCTGCCCAGCCTCGTGGGATCTCTTTTGCTACCTGGAGCCCTCCAACCTACTCACCTGGGCCAGCTGGTCCTCAGCCAAGACAGTCCCTCGCTCCTTGTACTTGGCCTGTCAGGCAAAGAGACAAGGATGAGTTGAGCGAATGGATGCTGGGGGCTCCCACTTGTATCGCCTCCTCAGAAGTATGAAAAGAGGAAGATCTCGCAAATGGTTTTTCTTAGGGAGAGGAGGGAACACACGACTCCCTTGTAATCAAATTGAGGGGCGTGGGGGAAAGGACTGATGGGTCAGGGGATGGTGACATTCCAATCCACCGGAAGCTGGAGAAACTCAGCTCCCCGGGATCCGAGAAGCCCGCGTCAAATTCTTTCGGGAGGCTATTTGAGGGTATAGAGCTCTGCTCGGAGAGATTGTCTCTCGCGAGTCAGGGGTGGCTGTGGGCCCGCCTTCTTCCCCTCACCTCGGCAAGCTTCTTCTTGGCGATGGCGCCAGCTCCCACCCCACGACGGTGCATCCCCGCCGTGGCCCGCGGGCCGCCCCGCTGCCGGGACCCCGGGTCTCCACGTCCCGGGATCCACCACCGGCCCCCCGACGCGGAAGCGCGTGTCGTACGTCATCTTCGCGCGACGGAAGTTACGTCCAGACTTCCGGCTGCGGAGCTGGAATGGCCCACCGCCAGGGGCCCGGCGGCCCCGCCTCTAGCGCCGAGAAGGAGCTGCAAAGCTGCGCCCGGGTGTTCCCACCCACGTGTACTCTCGGATCCTCTTAACTTCCTGTGGCCGTCCTCAACTGCCACCCCAGCTTCCAAGTGGAGGTCCGCCACTGCTCCTTGGCTGTCTGCCGAGTGCCGTACGCTGAGTTGGACACCAAGGATTCCGTATTAGGCATACAGCAATCCATTCTATGCTAATAGGGTTTACCTTTTGGAATCACTCAGAGCTTCTGACTTGGGAAGGCCTTATAGTTAAGAACTTGGACTCTGAAATTAGTTTACCTAGCTCGTAGCTTCCACTACATATGATCCAGTTGTTTAGTCTCTTAAGTGAAGTCGCTCAGTCGTGTCCGACTCTGCGACCCCACGGACTGTAGCCTACCAGGCTCCTCAGTCTATGGAATTTTCCAGGCAAGAATACTGGAGTGGGTTGCCATTTCCTTCTCCAGGGAGTCTTCCCAACCCAGGGATTGAACCCGCGTCTCCCGTACCGCAGGCGGACACTTTACCGTCTGAGCCACAAGTCGTGTGCTACTCTTAAGACCCCCATGGAAAAAAAAAAAAAAAAGACCGCATGGACCATAGCCAGCCAGCCTCCTCTGTCCAAGAGATTTCCTGGAGTGAGTTGCCATTTTCTTCTCCAGGAGAATCTTCCCCACCCAGAGATGGAACTCGTGTCTCTTGCATTGGCACGCGGATTCCTTATCGCTGAGCCACCAGGGAACTTCAGGCAAATACCTTAAATCACTTGTGTTCCATCCACAGTTGTGAAAGAGTAATACCTACTCATGAAGTTATGAGAAATAAGCCAGAAAATATATAACAAAGCATTCAGTACAATGTCTGCCACATGAATATCAGCTGTGTTTGTTATTCATCAGGTCTGTGATAGAATCAGTTTTCTGTGTGTTTAGAAAGCTCCATATGTGATTTCCAAGGGCTCTCCTTGTGGCTCAGATGGTAAAGAATCTGTCTGCAGTTTAAGAGACCTGCGTTTGATCCCTGGGTCAGGAAGATCCTCTGGAGAAGGGAATTGCTACCCACTCCAGTGTGCTTGCCTGGAAAATCTGGAAAATCTCATAGACAGAAGAGCCTCGTGGGCTACAGTTCTTGAGGTTGCAGAGGGAGACAGGACTAAGCAACTAACACTTTCACTTTTCCTTTTTTTTTTTAAAGTAGGTGATTTCCATAACATTATTGAGGCTTCCAAAGGAGGAGCCAGTAGAGGTTTGGAGGAGCCAATGGAGGTTTCTTAAGTCAGAGAGTAGTAATAAATTTTTGTTACAGGAAAATTAGTGGCAACCTAGACTTAATTTTTGAGTCAGTTGTAGCAGTCCAAAGAAGAAATGGTAAGGGAGCAATTAAGATGGTGGCAATAAGGATAGAGAGAATGGGACAAATTCAGGGCGTATTAAGGTGGGATGATAAAACTGATGAGACGGGGGCAGTGAGTGAAAGTCGCTCAGTCGTGCCTGATTCTTTGTGACCCCCACGAACTATACAGTCTGTGGAATTCTCCAGGCCAGAATACTAGAATGGGTAGCTAGCTGTTCCCTTCTCCAGGATATCTTCCCAAACCAGGGATAGAATCCAGGCCTCCTGCATTGCAGGCAGATTCTTTACGAGCTGAGCCACGAGGGAAGCCCAGGAATACTAGAGTGGGTAGCCTATCCCTTCTCCAGCAGATCTTCGCAACCCAGGAATCAAACCGGGGTCCCCCACATTGCAGGCAAATTCTTTACCAGCTGAGCTACCAAGGAAGCCTGAGATGGGGGCAGAGTGGGTGGGAAAACTTAGCAGGATGTTCAACTTCCTGGCTTAGGCAACAGGGTGGTACCATTCAGAGAGGTAGAACAGACTACAAGATGAAGTTGAGGAAATAACTGAGTGGTTTTGAAAATGCTGAAATTGAGGTTTGTGTGACATCACAGGAGAGATGGCCAGTCGTCCTTCAGATGTACTGGTTTGAAGTTCTGCGGAAAGATATGGGCTGGGCTACAGGTCAAGGCAAAACCGTGAATGTGACTAATGTTACCAGAGTGTTTTCAAGTAAAAGGATAAAAAGAAGACGTGAGGGACTTCCTTGGTGGTCCAGTGGTTAGGAATCCACCTTGCAAAGAGGAGGCTGCAGGTCCATCCCTGGTCAGGAACTAAGACCCTAGATGCTGCAGAGCCACTAAGCCTCTGCACTGCAACAGAAGAAGCGCATGGTGCCACAATGAAGACCCAGAGCAGCGAAAAAAAAAAAGAGGATGGGAGCGGGGACTTCCCTGGCAGTCCAGTGGTTAAGACCCTGTGCTCCCTATTCAGGGGGCACAGATCGGGGAACTAAGATTGTGCATGCCACATGGCACAGCTTCAGCAAATAAAAGCAGATGGGAGCAGAGATAGGTGGCAGGATATTTAGTTGGCATTTGGGGCCTTGAGGGATGGTGGAGCCATGAACCCAAAGAGCCTAGGTCCCTGAGGATTTCATAGGACAAGCTGTCACACCAGCCCTAGGCTACCTGCCTCTAAGTAGAGAAATAATGCTCTATTTGCTAAAAATATTCAGTACTGTTATTTTATGTTTTACTCTCTTTTGAAGCAGAAGGTAATGTTATAGATTCATGGACTAAGGCTGAAACAGTTATTCTGGCTATCATAGTCCTACCTTTAGGCTCATTCTGATGCGTACCCTCAGATACTGAACATAGATAACATAAGCCCCCTAAAACACAAACTTACTTTCACAAACACAGATTTGTCCCCTCCAACACATATATTTGACACCCTTCCATACACATTCAATCCTCCATTATACCTACCCACCCCTGACTATGAAAAACACACTAACCTCATACAGACGAGCTGAGCTCCATTGATTTTGAGCTCATATTTTCATATTCTTACTATACCACTACTTAACACAAAAATTCAGTCCTTTAGATCCTCACTGATGCCATCTAGACACACCGACCTGATTTTCACTCTGTGACTCCTTAACACGTACAAACTGACCCCCTCACTCATACTCATTACTTCAGAGAACTGTGGTGTTGGAGAAGACTCTTGAGAGTCCCTTGGACTGCAAGGAGATCCAACCAGTCCATCCTAAAGATCAGTCCTGAATGTTCATTGGAAGGACTGATGCTGAAGCTGAAACTCCAATACTTTGGCCACCTGATGCGAAGAGCTGACTCATTGGAAAAGACTCTGATGCTGGGAAAGATTGAGGGCAGGAGGAGAAGGGGACGACAGAGGATGAGATGGTTGGATGGCATCATCTACTCAATGGACATGGGTTTGGGTGAACTCTGGGAGTTGGTGATAGGGAGGCGTGGCATGCTGCGGTTCATGAGGTCGCGGAGAGTCGGACACAACTGAGTGACTGAACTGAAGTGAACCCTGGGTTGGGAAGATACCCTGAGGAGGGCATGGCAACGCATTCCAGTATTCTTGCCTGGAGAATCCCCATGGGCAGATGAGCCTGACGGGCTACAGTTCATAGGGTCACAAAGAGTCATACACAACTGAAGAGACTTAGCACGCCCGCACCTTCAAATGCACACATACATCTTAAAGTACACACATTGGCCCTTGATAAACTTCATTGGCACCCATGAGCAGACATGCTTATTTCCTTCTTCAGACACATTTATTCTCCTCTATAAGAGAAAGTTTATTGACCAATAATGTGCTGGTAAATAATCACCTCTCTAGGTTGGAAGAGAGGTGCTCTGATTTATAGCATTTGCCAGTTTCCATAGTGTAAATACTCTGAGTATGCCCTTTGCTATTGTTTCAAGTTATCAGTGCTTTTGCAACCTGCTCACAAAATTACTGCCAATTTCACAATGCTCTTAGAAGCACTTTGGTCCAGTGCACCACTGAATGCTGACCAACCCAGATGCCCTCACTTGCTTTAAGTGACTATCGAGTCATGGGTCTTACTGCAAAGTGGCATAGAGCATGGGCTTATAATTCTCTGCCTCATGGAGGCAGTATAGTGCGTGGTGAACAGCTATTACATTATCATTATCTTGAAGGATTGTGATGAGGCTTTAAATTAAATGAGATTACCATGATTTTTAAAAACTGGTATTTACAAGTATGAACAAAAACAAGAGTAAAAAAAACCCACCAAAAGTTGAAAAAAAAATGATGTTTAGAAAGCACTGAGCACAAATGCCTGGCCCATAGTAAGACAGTTGTACAAAACTTTTAAAAATAACCCTTTCAGATTCATTGACTCACAGAGACACCCAAGATTGCAGAAATAAAGATCCAAACTCCTCCTCAATGCAGTCAGCTCTATCATGGAGAATCACTAAAATACATCCTCTGAGTAAAGGCATGCTCTAAATTGTGTGATGCATACTTTAAGAACTCAAGGAGTTTAAGGGAAAGGAAACCCAAAATGTTACAGCTGAAAGAGATTGTAAACTGGCAGGCCTCAGGCAAATTCAGTTCTCCAAGGAGTTTTATTTGGTCATCAGAATGCCTTTAGGGTCACATTTCTTTCCCATTTTCACAGTCCCAATCTTTCCCCTTGCTTTACATGCTCCTCACTCAGCTTATTTGGTTTACCAGCCCAGCCATTCAGCCAATCCAGTTTGCCAGCCCCTGAAATTAAGCTAATACTTTGGTTTTGTTTTTTTTTTTTTGCCCCTACATGCAGCATGAAGAACTTTGCTGTGTAGGGATAAAACCATTTACCTCTTCAGTGGAAGCGCAGTACTTTTTGTTTTGTTTTTTTAATTATGAAAATATGATAACACATACAGGAGGCTTGGAAAATACAGAACAAGGTTACATACAGATCCACTACATATTGAAATTAATTTTTAAGTAGATAAATTAAGATTTTTAGTTGGCATTTTAATAGGAAACTCTCAAGAATTAATAAAATGAATATACAGAGAAGTAGAAGGATATAGTAGACCTGAAAAGCATTATGAACCAGTTCAATATAATCAAGATTTATACAGCTTTCACATAAGAGTAGGATACAAATTCTATTCAAGTTCCCATAGACGATAAACTAAGAAACACTGGAAAATATCCAGGGACATAAGACCAAGTGCAAAAACTTGATGGTCAAAATTCCCATTTTCTTTTTTTTTCTTTTTTTTGCAACATAGTATTTCTTTATATTCTCAGCATTGGATTCAAAGTTTCAAGCCTCATTCAAAATTTTTTTTAAATCAGTAAGATAATAAACTTTCTAGACTTTAATCGGTAATAATACTAGATACCAAAATACATGAAACTATATCAAAGTTTCTAGTGAATATAAATTAGAAATCTAGCATTCTATTCATATTAAGTCCAACAAGTAGAATCAAAATGTCATAAATTGTTTAGCTAGTCAAACAGTGTAAGTTTTCCAAAATGTATATTATATATTATTTATGTGTACATATGAATACACCGAAGAACTATATAAAAAAGATGACCCAGATAACCATGATGGTGTGATCACTCACCTAGAGCCAGACATTCTGGAATGTGAAGTCAAGTGGGCCTTAGGAAGCCCACTTGAATCACTAAGAACAAAGCTAGTGGAGGTGATGGAATTCCAGTTAAGCTATTTCAAATCCTAAAAGATGATGCTGTGAAAGTGTTGCACTCAATATGCAAGCAAATCTGGAAAACTCAAAGGTGGCCACAGGACTGGAAAATGTCAGTTTTCATCTCAATCCCAAAGAAAGGGAATGCAAAAGAATGTTCAAACTAGCACACAATTGCACACATCTCACATGCTAGCAAAGTAATGCTCAAAATTCTCCGAGCCAGGCTTCAACAGTACATGAACCTTGAACTTCCAGATGTTCAAGTTGGATTTAGAAAAGGCAGAGGAACCAAAGATCAAATTGCCAACATCCACTGGATCATCAAAGAAGCAAAAGAATTCCAGAAAAATATCTACTTCTGTTTTACTAACTACACCAAAGCCTTTGACTGTGGATCACAACAAACTGCGGAAAATTCTTCACTATATGCAGGTCAAGAAGCAACAGTTAGAACTATACATGAAACAACAGACTGGTTCAAAATCAGGACAGGAGTACGTCAAGGTAGTATATTGTCACCCTGCTTATTTAACTTACACGCAGAATACATCATGCAAAACGCTGGGCTGGATGAAGCACAAGCTGGAGTCAAGATGGCCGGGAGAAATATCAATCACCTCAGATATGCAGATGGCACCACCCTTATGGCAGAAAGTGAAGAGGAACTCAAAAGCCTCTTGATGAAAGTGAAAGAGGAGAGTGAAAAAGTTGGCTTAAAACTCAACATTCAGAAAACTAAGATCATGGCATCCGGTCCCATCACTTCATGGCAAATAGATGGGGAAACAATGGAAACAGTGACAGATGTTTTTTTGGTGGGGGAAGGGCCTCCAAAATCACTACAGATGGTGACTGCAGCCATGAAATTAAAAGACACTTGTTCCTTGGAAGAAAAGCTCTGACCAACCAACATAACATATTAAAAAGCAGAGACATTACTTTACCAAAAAAGATCCACCTAGTCAAAGCTATGCTTTTTCAAGTAGTCATGTATGAATGTGAGCGTTGGACTATAAAGAAAGCTGAGCACCAAAGAATTTATGCTTTTGAACTGTGGTATTGGAGAAGACTTTTGAGAGTCCCTTGGACCGATGAAGAAGCTCTATACAGTCAGCAGAAACAAGACCGGGAGCTGACTGTGGCTCAGATCATGAACTCCTTATTGCCAAATTCAGACTTATATTGAAGAAAGTGGGGGAAACCATTAGATCATTCAGGTATGACCTAAATCAAATCCCTTATGATTATACAGTGGAAGTGAGAAATAGATTTAAGGGACTAGATCTGATAGACAGAGTGCCTGATGAACTATGGATGGAGGTTCGTGACATTGTACAGGAGACAGGGATCAAGACCATCCCCATGGAAAAGAAATGCAAAAAAGCAAAATGGCTGTCTGAGGAGGCCTACAAATAGCTGTGAAAAGAAGGGAAGTGAAAAGCAAAGGAGAAAAGGAAAGAAATAAGCATCTGAATGCAGAGTTCCAAAGAATAGCAAGGAGAGATAAGAAAGACTTCCTCAGCGATCAATGCAAAGAAATAGAGGAAAACAACAGAATGGGAAAGACTAGAGATCTCTTCAAGAAAATTAGAGATACCAAGGGAACATATCATGCAAAGATGGGCTCGATAAAGGACAGAAATGGTCTAGACCTAACAGAAGTAGAAGATATTAAGAAGAGGTGGCAAGAATACACAGAAGCACTGTACAAAAAAGAGCTTCACGACCCAGATAATCACGATGGTGTGATCACTCACCTAGAGCCAGACATCCTGAAATGTGAAGTCAAGTGGGCCTTAGAAAGCATAGCTACAAACAAAGCTAGTGGAGGTGATGGAATTCCAGTTGAGCTATTTCAAATCCTGAAAGATGATGCTGTGAAAGTGCTGCACTCAATATGCCAGCAAATTTGGAAAACTCAGCAGTGGCCACAGGACTAGAAAAGGTCAGTTTTCATTCCAATGTCAAAGAAAGGCAATGCCAAAGAATGCTCAAACTACCGCACAATTGCACTCATCTGCTGCTAAGTCGCTTCAGTCGTGTCTGACTCTGTGCGACCCCATAGACGGCCTCCCGCCAGGCTCCCCCGACCCTGGAATTCTCCAGGCAAGAACACTGGAGTGGGTTGCCATTTCTTTCTCACTCACTCATCTCACATGCTAGTAAAGTGATGCTTAAAATTCTCCAAGCCAGGCTTCAGCAATACGTCAACTGTGAACTTCCAGATAGTCAAGCTGGTTTTAGAAAAGGCAGAGGAACCAGAAATCAAATTGCCAACATCTGCTAGATCATGGAAAAAGCAAGAGAGTTCCAGAAAAACATATATTTCTGCTTTATTGACTATGCCAAAGCCTTTGACTGTGTGGATCACAATCAACTGTGGAAAATTCTGAAAGAGATGGGAATACCAGACCACCTAACCTGCCTCTTGAGAAACCTGTATGCAGGTCAGAAAGTGACAGTTAGAACTGGACATGGAACAACAGACTGGTTCCAAATAGGAAAAGCAGTACATCAAGGCTGTCTATTGTCACCCTGCTTATTTAACTTCTATGCAGAGTACATCATGAGAAACGCTGGGCTGGATGAAGCACAAGCTGGAGTCAAGATGGCCGGGAGAAATATCAATCACCTCAGATATGCAGATGACACCCCCCTTATGGCAGAAAGTGAAGAGGAGCTAAAAAGCCTCTTGATGAAAGTGAAAGATGAGTGAAAAAGTTGGCTTAAAACTCAACATTCAGCAAATTAAGATCATGGCATCTGGTCCCATCACTTCATGACAAATAGACGGGGAAACAGTGGAAAGAGCGTCAGACTTAGTGTTTTTGGGCTCCAAAATCACTGCAGATGGCGATTGCAGCCATGAAATTAAAAGACGCTTACTCCTTGGAAGGAAAGTTATGACCAACCTAGATAATATATTCAAAAGCAGAGATATTACTTTGCCAACAAAGGTCCGTCTAGTCAAGGCTATGGTTTTTCCAGTGGTCATGTATGGATGTGAGAGTTGGACTGTGAAGAAAGCTGAGTGCCAAAGAATTGATGCTTTTGAACTGTGGTGTTGGAGAAGACTCTTGAGAGTCCCTTGAACTGCAAGGAGATCCAACCAGTCCATCCTTAAGGAGATCAGCCCTGGGTGTTCATTGGAAGGACTGATGCTGAAGCTGAAATTCCAATACTTTGGCCACCTCATGTGAAGAGTTGACTCATTGTTTGAAAAGACTCTGATGCTGGGAGGGATTGAAGGCAGGAGGAGACAGGGACGACGAAGGATGAGATGGTTGGATGGCATCACCGATGTGATAGACAGGGGTTTGAATAAACTCTGGGAGTTGGTGTTGGACAGGAAAACCTGGTGTGCTGGAGTACTTGGGGTTGCGAAGAGTAGGACACGACTGAGTGACTGAATTGAACTGACTGATGAATACAAAAACTTTTCTAATATGCTTGATAAAGGCTTGAGAAAGAACATTAAAAAATGATGGAGAAATTGGAAAACACAAGCTAAATTAAATGGGAACACTGAAGATGAAATAGAAAAAGTGAAACTAGATAAAAGTAAAAATCTTCATATAGTCTAATTGTTTTTAAACACAGCTGCTCATTAGAAACACATCTGGATCTTCGGAGGAAAAAAAGCAATACCTGGGCATTTGTATTTGTCAAAAAATTCTGAGTTAATTCTGATATGCATCTGAATTTTAAAAAGTAATTGCAGGTTTTTCTATTAAATAGTAGTTTTAGTGATTTAGAATTCTATCATTTTCTGTTGGCCAGTCATGATACAATGCTATTAAGTGAATAATAGTTACATAATTACAATAGTAAAAGATGCTTATCAATTTTCACAATCAATAGTCAGGCAAAAAATAAAAGATAATTATAGTTGCAAGCCATAATGGAAACATGATTAACCTAACAATATAAAATAGATACAATTGGTTAAGTAATGGTGTATGAAGTGCATACGTGTACATATTTCATCAACAGTCCTACTGGTAGAACCATTTACTTAATCATAGTATGAGATGGTGACTGCCTGGACACTAAGGTTATGCCCGATACTAGTCAAGGCTATGGTTTTCCAGTGGTCATGTATGGATGTGAGAGTTGGACTGTGAAGAAGGCTGAGGGCCGAAGAATTGATGCTTTTGAACTGTGGTGTTGGAGAAGACTCTAGAGAGTCCCTTGGACTGCCAGGAGATCCAACCAGTCCATTCTGAAGGAGATCAGCCCTGGGATTTCTTTGGAAGGAATGATGCTGAAGCTGAAACTCCAGTACTTTGGCCACCTCATGTGAAGAGTTGACTCATTGGAAAAGACTCTGATGCTGGGAGGGATTGGGGGCAGGAGGAGAAGGGGACGACAGAGGATGAGATGGTTGGATGGCATCACTGACTCGATGGACGCGAGTCTGAGTGAACTCCGGGAGTTGGTGATGGACAGGGAGGCCTGGCGTGCTGCGATTCATGGGGTCGCAAAGAGTCGGACATGACTGAGCAACTGAACTGAACTGAACTGATTGATGGTCCTCTGGGTGGAGAAGGAAATGGCAACCTACGCCAGTATTCTTGCCTGGAGAATCCCAGGGATGGGGGTGCCTGGTGGACTGCCATCTGTGGAGTCGCACGAGTCAGACACAATGGAAGCGGCTTAGCAGCAGCAGCAACATGGTTCTCTGGGTGGCACTAGGGGTAAAGAACCCGCCTACCAATGCAGGAGATGTAAGAGATGTGTGTTTGATCCCTGGGTTGGGAAGATCCCCTGGAGGAGGACATGGCAACCCACTCCAGTATTCTTGCTTGAAGAATCCCATGGACAGAGGAGGCTGGTGGGTTGCTGAAGTGACTTAGCATGCACATTATCGTTTTGTTAATTGTTCGGGTTTGTTTTGTGTTGGTCTTTTCCTTCTCTTGTGTTTCCCGCCTTGAGAAGTTCCTTTATCATTTGTTGTAAAGCTGGTTTGGTGATGCAGAATTCTCTTAACTTTTGCTTGTCTGGAAAGTTTTCCTTGCTGAGTAGAGTATTCTTGGTTGTAGGTTCTTCCCTTTCAACACTTTAAATAATCTTGCTATTCCCTCTGGCTTGTAGTGTTTCTGTTGAGAAATCAGCTGATAACTTACAGGAGTTTCTTTTTATTTGTTGTTTTTCCCTTGTTGCTTTTAGTGTTTTATCTTTGTCTTTAATTTTTGTCAGTTTGATTACTATGCGTCTCAGTGTGTTCCTCCTTGGGTTTATCCTGCCTGGGACTCTGTGCTGCCTGGACTTGGTTGACTATTTCCTTTCCCATGTTAGGAAAGCTTTCAGCTATTACCTCTTCAAATATTTTCTCAGGTCCTTTCTCTCTCTCTTTTCCTTTTGGAACCCCTCTAGGGGTTTGCATTATAATGCAAATGTCGGTGCCTTTAATGTTGTCCCAGAGGTCTCTTAGGCTGTCTTCATTTTTTTTTTCATTCTTTTTTCTATATTCTGTTGTGCAGTAATGATTCCCACCATCCTTTTCTTCAGATCACTTAACTGTTCTTCTGCTTCATTTATTCTGCTATTGATTCCTTCTAATATATTGTTCATCTCTGTTTGTTTTTTAGTTCTTCTGAGTGTTAGTCATTCAGTCATGTCCTACCCTTTGTGACCCCACCCCATGGACTACAGTCCATGAGACCCCATGGACTGTAGCCCATCAGGCTCCTCTGTGAAATTCTCCAGGCAAGAATACTGGAGTGGGTTGCCATTCCGTTCTCCAGAGGATCTTCCCAACCTAGCGGATTACATTTGAGTCTCTTGCATTGCAGGCAGATTCTTTACTGTCTGAACCACCAGGGAACCGTTCTTCTAGGTCTTTGATAAAAATTTCTTGTATCTTCTCCATTCTGTTTCCAAGATCCTGGATCATCCTCACTATCATTCTGAATTCTTTTTCTGGAAGGTTGCCTGTCTCCACTTATTTAGTTGTTTTTCTGGGGTCTTATCTTGTCCCTTCATCTGGGACATAACTCTGCTTTTTCATCCTGATTAACTTTCTGTGGTGTGACTTTCATTCTAACTGCTGTGAGATTGTGGTTCTTCTCACTTCTTCTGTCTGCCCTTTGGTGAATGAGGCTTGTGTAAGTTTCCTGATGAGAGGGACTATGTGGGGAAAACTGTGTCTTGTTCTGGTGGGTAGGGCCTTGCTCAGTAAAGCTTTAATCCAATTATCTCTTGATGGGTGAAGTTGATCCCTCCCTGTAAGTTGTTTGGCTTGAGGCCACCTGGCCCTGGAGTCTCTGGGCTCTATGGCAGGGTTAATGGTGAACTCCAAGAGGACTTAAGCCATGGGCCTCAGGACTGCTGCTGCCAGGACCCCATCCCTGGGGTGAATCACTGCCAACCCATGCCTCCACAGGAGGCCCTCCAACACTAGCAAATAAGTCAGGTTCAGTCTCCTGTGGGGTCACTGTTCCTTTCCCTTGGGTCTTGGTGCACACAGATATTGTTTGTGCCCTCCAAGAGTTGAGTCTCTGTTTCCCCTAGTCCTGTAGAAGTCCTGTAATCAAATGTGGCTGTCCTTCAAAGTCAGATTCCCTGGGAATTCCCAGTCGCTTTGCTGGATCCGTAAGCTGAGAAGCCTTACGTGGGGCTCAGAACCTGCACAACAGTGGGAGAATTTCTCTGATATTATTGTTCTCCAGTTTGTGGGTCACCCACTTGGCGTGTATGGGATTTGATTTTATCGTGATTGTGACCCTGCTACCATCTTGTTGTGGCTTCTTCTTTGTCTTTGGACGTGGGGTATCTTTTTTGGTGGGTCCAGAGTCCTCCTGTCCATGGTTGTTCAACAACTAGTTTCAATTTTGTTGCTTTTTTGATAGGGATGAGTGCGCGTCCTTCTACTCGACTATCTTGAACCAGGAGCCAGAAGCGCAGTCTTAATCCCTGGACCACCAGAGAAGTCCTAATACCCCCATGTTTGTAAATTGATGCTTCATGTGTGAATAATAATAACAAAAGTTACTTTGTGCCAAGCATTATCTTAAAATTCTTCAACTCTATGAAGTGAGTACTTTTTAATCTTTTTACAGACAAGAAACTGAGCATCAGAGAGAGGGAGGAACTAACTTGCCAAGTCACAGACCTAGAGTGATTTGAATCTAGGTGTGTTTGACTCTAGTCTGCTAAGACGTGACTAGATCAAGGGGATAGGGGGACATTAGTAAAGACAACCTAAACTAAGTGGGAAGGAGAGACAGCCTTGCCTTCTGTGGATGCAGGGCAGTGAGAGAAGGCAGCACACCAAGGTGGAAAAGTCTTGAAACACAGAAAGAAAGAGGTATTGACTTTTGGACAAACTGAGTTCTCCCACTTAACTTCACCTTCCCTGCCATCTCCCTAGTGTGAAACCTGGAATCCTGCAAGAGAGATTTCTTGTTCATTCCTCTTCATCTCAATATAATTCTTACCATCATCAGTATGATTGGAGATGTAAATAGATCTTGTCTGACTGCCCCCTGCTCAAACTCCTTCAAGGACCTGCCCTTACACTAAGGATAACATCCCAAAGCTTTACTGTGGCCTTTGAGGCCCTGCTTCTGCCTACCTTCCCAGTCTCCACTTGTGCTCTTCTCTCCACCCCATTGCCCATTTTGCCATAGAACAATACTACCGGCTAATAGTTATTGTCTCTCTTCACCATTTGGCCATTTAATCCTTCAGATCTCACTCAGCTTAGGGTTTCCCTGGTGGTTCAGTGGTAAAGAATCCACCTGTCAATGCATGAAACATGGGTTCCATCCCTAGTCTGGGAAGATCCCACATGCTGCGAAGCAGCTGAGCATTTGTGCAACAACTGTTGAGCCTGAGCTCTAGAGCCCACGTGGCACAGCTACTGAAGCCCGAGCACCCTAGAGGCTGTGCTCCGCAACCAAAGACGTCCTCACGGTGAGAAGCCAGTAAGTCACAGAGTAGCCCCCCGTCACAGCAACTAGAGGAAAGCCCACACAGCAAGGAAGACCCAGCACAGCCAAAGAGAAAGAAATGTTTAAAAATTCTCATTCAGCTTAAGCATCATTTTCTCAGAGAGGCCCTCCTGATTGCCTACTCCGTCTATGAGGCTTCTCTGTTGCATGCAGAATCTTCAGTTGTGGGATCTAGTTCCCTGACTAGGGATCAAACCTGGGTCCCCTGCTTTGGGAGTGCAGAGTCTTAGCCACTGGACCACCAGGGAAGTCCCTGTTTGTATAAAGATTAAGGTATGTCTTCATCACTAGACTGTAAACCCCTTGGGGACAATGATTGTGTCTGTTTCCATCACTGCTGTATACTCAGTGTTAAGCATAATCCCTGCCTGTGTTAGGTTTCCAATAAGTGTTCATGAAACAATCGATGAATTAACAGATAGGTAAGAGCCATACCTCCTTTTCACTGAGTAGTGCACACACAGACAAACGTCCAGTTAGTCATCAGTAGACACGTAAGTTTTGACAATGAGCACAAACATTTATTTCAGCTTAAACTTAGTTTGGTTCCTTTGGAGTATCTTGGAGTGGAGCTGAAGCAGGAGCTGAGTAAATGAAGGGCAGAGTCCAGTTCTGAGCTTGGGTTTGGTCAGAGTCACTGAAACCTGTGCAGAGTGGAGAGAGGAGGGGAATATCTCAGCTTGGAGTCAGCAAAGTAAGTGTATTCTGGCACCCAGCCATAGTTCAACTCCTCCTACCTCCAAATTACCTTTCTAAAGGTAATTATTCCAAAAAGTGCATAGACTGTCACCCACTTTACCAAGGAGATTTTCTCATACTCTTTTCTCCATTGTTCTGGCCACATAGGGTCCTTCTAACCCTCTTACAGGAAGCCATTCCAGATTTGTTCCCTCAGTCCCTCAACTTCCCATCACTGAAGCCTGAATTTGTTTTGGTTTCTGCACCTCGGTGTCTGCATCTTCAATGAATGTCCTGTCTCACTGTTCGAGTGGCTGGATCTCTCCATGGTTTTGAGCCATCCCTTGCTTCTAAGACATGATATTAATAAACTGAAAGACTTCCTAGCTGAGGAGGAGGATTCAAGGATTACTGGGACCAGCTGGGGCTACAGAGAAGGGCAACGTTCCTCCAACTCTAGGGGTTTCACCACTGAGAAGCTGCCGTGGCACACGGGTACTGAGGGAAAGCTGAGGATGCTATGGTCTTGGGTGGGTAGGGCAGGTGAGAGCAGCATCTCACCTGGAGGAAACTGAGGAAGAAGTGAAAGTGGTACCACGATCTGTCAACATTACCAAACTCTTAACACTCTGCACATGTTCTTGTCACCCTTTTCCTAGCATTATCTTATTCAAACCCCACCAAATCCTATGAAGTGGTTTAAATAACCCTGACTTTCACAAAAATGCCTCTTTGTGACTCCATGGACCGTAGCTTCCAGGCTCCTCTGTCCATGGGATTTTCCAGGCAAGAGTACTGGAGCGGGTTGCCATTTCCTTCTCCAGGGGATCTTCCCAGCCCAGGGATCGAACCTGGGTCTCCTGCATTGCAAGCAAACCCTTTACCATCTGAGCCCCCTGGGAAGTCTCAAGTTTCAGAGAGTGTAAGTAAGTTGTCAGCCTGTGTTGGGGTGAAGATCTGAACCCACGTCTGACTCCTGAGTGAGAGCTCGCAACCAATATGCAAGATGCCCAAAGCTGCCAGACTCCCACCTGAGCCTGCAGAGCTCCATCTGATCCACCATCCAGGCCAGCAGCTCTCGAATCAGTAAACGCTTTAGCAAATCTTCATCACTGGGGTTCTTGGGTAGGGAACTACAAAGGAGAAAGCCTCTGGCAGGCCCCTTAAGCCCGGGCCCCACCCAGAGAGAGTAAACACAGGGGCTGGGACTCCGGCGTGGTGGGACAAGGTGGGGCGGGGGTGGGGGGTACAAGTCAACACAGCTGCCTCTCAGTTGTCTCAGCTTTCAAAGCTCCGCCCAGATCTGTCCGCCAGGGAATGAATATAGGCTCTTCCATACAGGCAAAGACAACAATTCTGGTGGGAGACATCCCTCCCACCCACCTCTACAAGTTTCCCAGAGTGTATTCCAACCCCGCCAGAGATTACTTTGGGAATGTTCACTCTTTAGAATGATGTGTGTCAATTCCTCAGCTTCCTACAGAGACAGGGTAACTGATTTCAGGGGACTGGCCTTGGAAGGTTCCTTGTTCCATAAAAGCCTTCCTGAAGTTTAGCAGACAAAAGGGGAGAAGCCAGTTTCTGAAGTCCCTCCAGGAGCCTCTCCTGGACTTGGTGACTCTGCACATTAAGTCATCAATCTTAGAAATTCTAACCCCAAATCCCCTCCCAGGACCTCCACCCCCATTCCTCCTAGGCTATTCCCTTAGGCTTGGGCTGATCTCCAGGAGCTCTGTGAAGACCCCTCTTTGAATTCTGGGTAGAAGAGGATGCTTGTCTGGGGTCTAGCCCTGCTCTGGAGTCTGGGAAAGGGAACAATGAGCGGGGAGTGAGTCGGAGGCCCCACCCCCACCCCTTCCCCTGCGGGCCGACTCACCCCTGCTCCTCCTTTGCCTCCTCCTTCCTGTTAGACTGATGGGCCAGCTCTAAGGCCCCAGCCTCCCTCTGGGTGATGTTGTGTATCCAGCTGGTAAAATAAAGATTAGGGAATAGGTGGGGCCAGGGGCGATTCCAGATATTCTCCAGTCCAAAGAAGCTCCAACCATTTGGTACCTCAGCCCAAGGAGCAGAGGGTACCTCTTTCTTCAGTCAACCTCCCAACTGCTTGTCTTCAGCTCCCAGTGAAAAGCTTTTCAAAAGCTACCATGCAGGTCAAACAGCAAAGTCAGGGAAAGAGACTTTGCAAAGAGAAGACGGAGATCAACTCGTCTTATTTCCAAAGTCTGAAGCTGCCACCACTGAAGAGTCATTGGCAGCAGTTCAGCTCCTCTGCCTTCATCCCCAGCCCCCTAGGGATCCTCTCTGAGCCCAATACACCTTCCCTGACCCTTCCCCTTAGAAGCAAAGGATTGGAAAATTGCCCACATCCTGCCCTCAGACTGGACTGCTGCCTGAGCCAGGAGCCCAGGCAGGACTGCCATGCAATTCAGCTCCCGATCAGCACCTAAGAGAAGGCTACACTGGGCTTGTGCATCACACGGGGCACAGGGAGCAGGGGGTGGGGGTGCACGTGACTCACTCGCTCTTCTTCCCCTTCTGCGCCAGTAGCCAGTTCACAAAGTCTTGTTGGCGGATCTTGTCCATGGCGATACTGTAGTCACTGATGAAGGTGCCCTCAGCATACCTGGCTGCTCGAGGCTGGGAGCCACTGGCCTTAGAGTGGAACCTGAGGAGCAGGGAGGAAAGAGAGAGGGAAACCGAGGTGCCACAGAAGGAGCAGAGAGAGCAATGATAAATGATGGTCACCACCATTTGAAAAGGAAGCAGCCCATTTCTTGGGAGTCAGTTTTTATGGAGTCACCCTTTTGTCCATGCATCACACACCTGGGACTTTATCCTCAACTCAAGAGCCCACTTCCTGCATCCTCAATACGTGAGGCTCTGGCTTCTGGGCAAAGATCAGAGGTTCCCCTTGTCCCCAAGGACTGAATCAAAGGTCCCTCCTTCGCTCCTTTTGTCCTGGTGCCACCCAATTCAGTTATTTGGTTCTCAGTTTCCTAATAATGGGTTTTCCTGGTGGCTCAGATGGTAAAGCGTCTGCCTGCAATGCAGGAGACCTGAGTTCTGTTCCTGGGTCAGGAAGATTCCCTGGGGAAGGAAATGGCAACCCACTTCAGTACTCTTGCCTGGAGAATTCCATGGACAGAGGAGCCTGGTAGGCTACAGTCCATGGGGTTACAAAAAGTCAGACATGACTGGGTGACTTCACTTTCACTTTTCCTAATAAGAGTGAGCTCTTATAAAACAGGACTTAATATGAGTCAGGTCCTATACAAGTCCTTTAATACATAAATTCATTGTGTAGGAGGTACATGTCTTTGGTGAGTGAGGCAACCACGATGCAGAGAGATGAATTTAGCACACAGCGCAAGCATGACCAGGGCTGACCCTCAGCTAGTCTGGGTCCAGGTCTACGGTCTTTAACTTCTACACGATGTTGTCTCTCCTTGCACTTGTCTGTGCCTCAAACTTACGTGGCCAAGTTGATAGGGCCATACGGTTTGTCCTTGCATCTGAGAAGGCCTAACTCTACTCAGACATGTCTCTCTTGGTCTCCCCAACACACAAACAGATTCCCCTTCTGTGGCTGTGTGTGTGTTCAGTGGCTAAGTCGTGTCTGACTGTTTGCAACCCCACGGACTGCAGCACACCAGGCTTCCCTGCCCTTCACTTTATTTCCCCCTATTATATTCACTCATAACCTTCTCTGCCTCTCCTCACAGCACTCATGACAGTTTGAAGTTTGCTTAGATGGGTCTTTGGCTTCCCCGTGGATCTATACACTCCATGAGGACAGGTGGCATTTGTGGGCCACTCTTCCTGTGTATCCCTGGTGCCGAGCACACAGGAAGCTTCCTATAAAATCTGATCAAATGCACAAATAAATGAGCAGTTAAGGCTTTCATCAGGGAGATACTACCACCTACTTCAGCCACTTCACTGCTGAGAAGTCCTTCTAGAGATTTAACTACAATCTCTTCAGCTGCAACAGTAGCTGGTAAAAAATACTCCCTGGTTCTAGCCTCGTTCTTTCTTCTCGGCCTGGGATTCCTCCCTTTCTTACTTGTCTCTTGAAAATCAGAACCCAATCATCCCCCCAGCCACCTGACCCCTCCTTCTCACCCTAGCTTGGAGTGATCCTCTTCTTTCTCCCCCAGCACCACTGCCAGGAGCAGGGACACCACCAGCAGGGAGAAGGTCTTCATGGCCAACATCTTCCAAGGGTTCTTTCCTGAGATAAGAGAGAAAAGGACAAGGGTGAGAGGGAAGCCCTGTGCTGAGGGGGCAGCCAGTATGGTGGTGCACTTAGGAGCCCTGGAGCCTGTGGGGAATCTGGAAGCTGGGGGCCAGGCCTTGGGAGTTAGAGCTTTTCTAAGATGCTGGAGAAACACCTTGGGGATGGTGAGGGGTGCTGGCATAAGAGCTAGAATGGACATTAGAAGGCACGTGGAACCTGGCCAAGAGTGAACCTGTTTTGGGGGTTTTAGGAGGAGTCTAAGCAGGCAGGAAGGAGGGCAGCAGGGGGCAATCGTGGCAGGAGAAAGCAGTGAAGGCTTGTATGTCTGGATGGCTCCCTTCCTGGCCCCCATGGCTAGACATCATGGGCATGTGAACTGGCAAGATTCTCACCTCCAGAGTCTCCAGCCAGCCTTCCAGATCTCAAGTTGGCTGTCACCTAAATCATTGCAGCCCTCTTGTCCAAAGTGAAAATTGCAAATAGAAGCCCCCTCCACTTCTCAGACTTCACTGTCCCTACTCAGGGGTGTCTGATGCTTCTGGTAAGGGTGAGCCCCATTTCCGCAGGGCATCTTCAGCAGAACTTTCCTTAGATGCTTTGGTGCTTTGAACACCAAACAAGAACAAGCTCTGAGCACCAAAGCTAGCTCTAGAGATGTGTAGGCTGCAAGACCCTGCCTTCCTGCCTTCTCACCTGGGTGTTAAAGGAACCCTTAGAGCCACCTTCTTATTACTTGTATAGAAGAGAAGTGCTAGGGTGCCAAGCACTTCAGGGGTGCCGAGACCCACCCCCCTCCAGCATCTCGTCCATGGCCACCCCTTCCCAGCTGCTCTCTTACCAGGCTTCCTTTCCAGCTTGCCCAGAAGGACAGGGCAGGGGTCTTCTCCTCCTCCCTCCTGGCCCTTCAGAGCCTGTCTCAGGAAAGTTTGCCCTGGCTCCTTTATATCCAGACATCACTGATCTGCTGATTAGCCTAAAAGCATCTTATCTCAAGAAATTAAGCCCACAGCACCCGCCACATTAAGTCCATTTTACATGTAATAAAGTTGTCCTTTCCACGTGGACTGTGCTAATTGGTGATTAACATTTGGGGATCTCCAGCTGTTGTCTGGGCTTGACCTGTGGGCAGGGTAACTTAAGTGCCCCTTTTCTTCTCCCTTTCCCCTTCTGGGCCCCAGAAGGGCCCTCTTCCTTTATAGGTGCCCTCGCTTAGAAAGGATGCCCCTGGTGAGGGCAGGTGCAGGTAGGGTGGCACTAACTGGAGTGGGGTCACTCTCACCGGTAACAGGCTACTCCTGGGTTGGAGGGCATGGGGCCACAGTGGCCTAAGGCTTAGTCAGTGTGGCAATGTCTCCATCTAGATGTCTAGGAGAGGGTCCAGCTGGCTGGGGAAAGGGCAGAGACTGATGGGTAGAAGGTTAAGGGAACATGAAGGATGGGGGTTTCCTGGTGAGAGCTGTGAACTGAGAACTTCCACTCGAGCTACCTTCCTGCTGAGGGGCAGGCAGAGTTGGCAAAAGAGGATCATGGACACCAGGGGGACGCAGAGCAGGGCGGGCCAGCTACAACTCAATTCTAACTGGAGAGTTTTATGAGCTCCAAGTCTCTCCTCAAACGCTCTGCTCTCCTGTAAGAGAGAAGTATATGCCCCTGTCTTTGCTATGGGAGTGGGGCCCCTGAGGCCCTGCTCTCCTCCATCAGACCCTGGGCTCTAAGCTCAGCACTGGGAGCCAGGCTGTGTGCCCCATGGCATGGAGGCTTCCTCAGGCTCAGGATGGTGTCTGATCCTTGGACTAGAGACTTGTTGAGAGGCGCCCTTTTCTCTCTGCAAGCGCAGTGCATGGCTCTGTCCACGCGGGCTCTTGGTCCAGAAGGGACAGGGCACAGCCTGCACGTTTGGCCGACCCCCAAGGCCTCCTGCCCAGGCTGTCCCTTCTCCACTCGCTGTGGGTACTTTGAACCCTAAACAGCCCTGCTAGCTGCAGGGCCGAGTAAAGGCCACTTTCCTTTCCAGGTCAACTCCCCAGCCTGGGAACAGGTCCAGCATGAAATTAAGTGCTTGTGTGGGATGAGAGGTAACTGACTAGGACAGCCACTCACCTCTGCTTCCTAGAAACCTCGCCTACCCACTACCCATTTTCTACCGTCTTAGAAAATTTCTCTCTGGGCAAGCTCTGCAAATTCCATCTCCTAGCTATCAATGGGAAGAGATTAGACATCAGTTCAGATTTGGCCTCCAAAGAGGGTGTGGGGGCTGCTTGTGATCCTGCTTCCTGGTGACTAACACAGTAAATAGGCTCAGAAGGGTTGATGTCCAAACCTGGGCCTCTGCTGGAGGCACAGCTTATCCAAACAGGGTGGACGTCATTCCCTGGGACCCTTACGTCTCATGCCCCACTGAAGTCAAGGAAGGTTCTGGAATGGGTCCCAGCAGTCCTGAGCCCCTGCCGGGTACCCTGGGGACTCGTTTGGAGTGGAGGTGCAAGATTGCTTGGAAGACCAGCTGTGCTTTTGGTTCCGACCTTACCCCCTCTTAGCACTGACCTTTATGAAGCCCTCCTCCCTTTTCCCCTTTGATTTGGGGCTCTCATGCCCATCAGTGGACAGATTAGGGAGAAATGTAGCCTGAGTCCTGGGGAAGAAGATCAGAGAAGATGCCAGACTCCAAGGGGAGCACACAGGCCCCTCTCCCTGCCTGGTATAGTGGGAGCCCAGAGAATGGGAAAGACGACTTTGGGAAGTTTCTGGGGATCAGAAGGGCCTGCTGCACTTAATCGAAATAGTTCAATAGGGACTTCCCTCCAGTGGCTAAGACTCCACACTCCCAATGCAGGAAGCTCAAGTTCAATCCCTGTTGGGGAACTGGATCCCACATGCCACAACTAAGAGTGTGCATAGATCCCCCATGCTGAAACAGAGATCCAGTGCAGTCAAATAAATAAAACAAACATTGAAACAACAGTTTGGTAAACCCAACTGGCAACCCATTCAGCCTGTCAATGCCATGATGGGCAGTGCCCTGGTGTGCAGAATCCAGAGCAGTGGAGTACAGGAGTGGGGGTGGGGTGGAGAGGCTCAGGAGGGAGCGGAGAATTCTACTGTGGAGAATTTCTAGGATGTGAGGGATCAGAGAGGACACACAGAATGGAGAGGCAGGAAGACACGCCCCACTGGTGGGGAGCCCAGACACAAAGGATGATGGCCCAGACAGGTGGAGAAGGTCTGTAGATCTAGGGGTATCTGAGGAATCAGGGAGTCAAGGAATCAGAGTGGGGAGGGGAGGGGGATGGCAGTTCTGTTGCAAGAGAACCCAGCATCCTGCTTCCCCGATCCTCCTGGCATCTTGATTGAGGCGCTGGGGGCTGGAGCAGCAAAAAAGCTTTGGGGGCTTCCTGGCTCTTCCAGCTCATGGAGGTGACTCACCCCTGCCCCCCGTGAGGCCCGCAGGGACACCACAGATGTTCCAGGCCTGGCTCCGAAGCCAAGCCAAGGTGACTCAGAGGGCTGGCTGCAGCCTCCCTGCCGTGGATTATGTTCTAGAAATTCACTAGGTCTTTAAGCTTACCGGCTGACTCAGGAAGCAGCCATCCCTCTTGGAGCTTCCTTACACCAGGTGGCAGATTTTATTTTCCTCCTGAAGAGGAGACAAGAGGTGACTGGGAACCCTGACAAACTCTGCTGAGTCATCTGGTCTATCGTGATTGCTGGAAGGATTACCTAGAGCTTTCCCCTTGAGTCACATCAGAAACACAGGCATAGTCCCAGACATTCTTTCCCATTTAGCCTCCACTGCCATTCAGATCAAGATACTTTTCAGAAAGATCTTAAAGAAAATATGTACTACCTATAGCCTGTCTTGACCATCTGCTCTAGGGGATTGGTTTGGAAGTCCCCTCTGGTGGCTCAGATAGTAAAGAATCTGTCTGCAATGCAGGAGGCTCAGGTTTGATCCCTGGGTTGGGAAGATCCCCTGGAGAAGGGAATGGCAACGCACTCCAGTATTCTTGCCTGGAGAATTCCATGGACAGAGGAGCGTGGTGAGCTATAGTCCAGGGGGTTGCAAAGAGTCAGACACGACTGAGTGACTAACACTCTCACTTTCTTCACTCTAATTCCAGTCCTTCTTGCTGTTTTGAAAGGTTTGGGATTTTTTGTTTGTTTTTTTGGGGGGGGTTCTTGTTTTGTTTTTGTCTGCTTTGGTTTGTTGAGGAAAGGGCTCAGTCCTTAGTAGTTACAGAAGAAGAGCAGTGAGGAATTAGAATTGGGAGGGGGGTGGCCACAGGTTCTCAGTTCCAGGGACTGAAAGAAATGGGATTTAGGTAATAAAAGGCCAAAGAGCTGGCCCTCCCAGAGAGAACAGCCTTCCTGAGCCTCTCACTCTCCTGGGTAGGAGCACATCCCAGTGAAAGAAAAAGAGGGGGTAGGAAGTGAGGGCTTTCCCCTTCCTTTTCCTTGCATGGGGATCATGAAGGATGAAGTGATTTTCAGGGTCCCTAGTGAGTGCCCCCCATTGGATTAGGGAGTAGCCTGGTAAGATGGAGAGAGAGGAGGAGAAGGATTCAAGCTCCAGCTCCACCCTCTCACCACTCCAGGGGATGTTTGGCTTTGTTTCCGCGAAGGCTTTACCCACACACAGCCTTAGCTTCATTGTTTCTAAACTGGGGACCAGAAAACAAAATCTGCTCTGCCTAGCTTATGGGAAGTGTGAAATGCGTGTTTTGTTCATTTTGAGGGCTTCCTGCCAGTGTTGGCTGGTGGTTTTCTCTGGAATGACTTTATTTATCTCACTCTATCATGAAACTTAAATAAGATGAAATAATAAGTCCAGGTTGGTTCAGTCCAGCACCCAAAACATAGAAGATGCTGAAATTGCCAAGGAGGGCTAAGGGCTTTGGAGAGAGGTCCACCTATAAGGGTGATTTGGAGTAATGTGTCCTCCTTGTGCTTTGGTTTACCTTCCGGCAAAATGAGGAGTGTAATAGTTCCTGCTTCACAGCATTGGTTTGGAAAGTATTATACTTAGAAAATGCATTATGTTACACTATATCTTGATACATTAGGTATCTTATGCGGTTTATCAAATTACTCCAGATTTTAGCAGTTTAAAGCAACGAACATTTACTTCTCACAATTTCTGAGGATCACTGATATGGGAGAGGCTTAGCTGGGTAGTTCTGGCTCAGGGTCTCTTCATGTCAGCTGAGCTGTAGTCTCAGAAGACTCATCTGGGGCCGAAGGTCACCTTCCAAGTTCACTCCATGACTGCAGGCTGAAGGCTTTAGTTCCTCACCATGTGGATGTCTTCACAAGGCTGCTCACTGCGTGGCTTTGTTCCCCCAGAGGCAAAGATGAAAGCCCAAGTAAGTGTCTTAAAACCTAAACCCGGAAGCGACATACCACATACCATCAGGTCATCTGCATGCTATCGTCACAGGGACCAGCCTTAGCACAATGTGGGAGGGACTCCACGTCTGTGGCTACCATTGGAGGCCGCCTTAGAGACTGGCTGTCTTATCCATACTGAAGCAGGCCTTCTTGTCTCTCCTTGCTAGTCTCTGGAACTCAGCATTTAGTTGGGTGTACCTTTCCCTTTCTCCCTTGCTTTTCACTTCTCTTCTTTCCACAGCTATTTGTAAAGCCTCTTCAGACAGCCATATGGCCTTCTTGCATTTTTTTTCTTTGGGATGGTTTTGTTCGTTGCCTCCTATACGATATTACGGACCTCTGTCCACAGTTCTTCAGGTGCTGTTTACTCGATCAAATCCCTTGAATCTATTGGTCACCTCCAATGCATATTCATAGGGGATATTATTTAAGTTGTACCTGATTGGCCTAGTGGTCTCCCCACTTTCTTTAGTTTAAGCCTGAATTTTGCTATGAGGAGCTGATGATCTGAGCCACAGTCAGCTATAGGTCTTGTTTTTGCTGACTGTGTACAGCTTCTCCATTTTCAGCTACAAAGAATGCAATCAATTTGATTTGGGTATTGACCATTTGGTGATGTCCATGTGTAAAGTCATCTCTTATATTTTGAAAAAGGGTGTTTGCTATCACCAGTGTGTTCTCTTGGCAGCAGAATTCTGTTAGCCTTTGCCCTGCTTCATTTTGTACTCCAAGGCCAAACTTGCCTGTTACTCCAGGTATTTCTTGACTTCCTACTTTTGCATTCCAGTCCCCTATGATGAATTTGCTATTCAGTCACTTAGTCATGTCCAACTCTTTGTGACCCCATGGACTGCAACACTCCAGGCCTCCTTGTCCTCACCATCTCCTGGAGTTTACTCAAACTCATCTCTATTGAGTTGGTAATGCCATCTAACCATCTCATCCTGTGTCATCCCCTTCTCCTCCTGCCTTCAATCTTTCCCAGCATCAGAGTCTTTTCCAATAAATCGTCTCTTCACATCAGGTGGCCAAAGTATTGGAGCTTCAGCATCAGTCCTACCAATTAATATTCAGGGTTGATTTCCTTTAGGATTGACTGGTTTGATCTCCTTGGTATCCAAGGGACTCTCCAGAGTCTTCTCCAGCACCACAGTTCAAAGGCATTAATTCGTCGGTGATCAGCCTTTTTTATTGTCCAACTCTCACATCCGTACATGACTTCTGGAAAAACCATAGCTTTGACTATACAGATCGTTGTAGGCAAAGTAATGTCTCTGCTTTTTAATATGCTGTCTAGTTTTGTCATTGTTTTTTTTTTTTTCCCCAAGGAGCAAGTGTCTTTTAATTTCATTGCTGCAGCCACCATCCGCCGTGATTGTGGGGACCAAGAATAGGACATCTTTCTTGGTGTTAGTTTTTGGAGCTCTTCTAGTTCTTCATAGAACTGATCAGCTTCTTTGGCACTGGTGGTTGGGGCATAGACTTGAATTACTGTGATATTGAATGTTTTGTCTTGGAAATGAACCAGGATCATTCTGTTGTTTTTAAGGTTGCAGCCAAGTACTGCATTTTGTACTCTTTTATTAATTATGAGGGCCACTCCACTTCTTTTATGTGATTCCTGCCCACAGTAGTAATTATAGTGGTCATCTGAACTAAATTCACCCATTCCCGTCCATTTTAGTTCGCTGATTCCTAAGATGTTGATGTTTACACTTGCCATCTCCTGCTTGTAACTGAGGATGGTGACTGCATCCGTGAAATCAGAAAATGATTGCTTCTTGGCAGGAAAGCTGTGACAAACCTAGACAGTGTGTTAAAAATCAAAGACATCACTTTGCTGACAAAGGTCTATATAGTCAAGGCTATGGTCTTTCCAGTAGTCATGTACGGATGTGAGAACTGGACTATAAAGAAGACAGAGCATTGAAGAATTGATGCTTTCAAACTGTGGTGCTGGAGAAGACTGTTGAGAGTCCCTTGGAAAGCGAGAGGATCAAACCAGTCAAACTTAAAGGACTCAACCCTGAATACTCTTTGGAAGGACTGATGCTGAAGCTGAAGCTCCAATACTTTGGCCATCTGATTCGAAGAGCTGACACATTGGAAAAGACCCTGATGCTGCGAAAGATTGAGGGCAAGAGGGCGACAGAGGATGAAATGGTTGGATGGCATCACCGATTCAATGGACATGAACTTGGGCAAACTCTGGGAGATGGTGAGGACACGGAAGCCTGACGTGCTGCAGTCCATGAAGAAGTTGGATATAACTTAGTGACTGAACAACAACAATATCGTATGCATAATCAGTACTAAAAAAATGTTAACCACCATTTCCACTGTTATAGAAAATGCTAGATTCATTGTTTCTTTTCATCATCACAAATTCTGGTCATTTAATATCTCCCTATCCCTATCTCTCCACTTAATATCTCCCAGTCTTGATCTCTCTGCAAGGGTGGAAACAGAGATGGTTTTTGATATCGAAGACCAGCAGAGGACAGATAGCAGAATGAATTGCATTCCAAGAGGGTAATTGCTTGGGTAGGCAGCAAATTCTGCATGGGATGTATTTGTAATAAAAAGTGTTTTAACATGGTTGTTTATCTGAAATTCAGATTCAACTGAGCGTCCTGTGCTGTTACTTGCCAAATATGGCAACCTGAACTTTCCCAAGATTTAAAAAATCCTAGTGCCTCAGTGTCATTCCCAGAGACTCTGTGTGTCATTTGTCTGGAGGTTTTTAAAACCTTCTGTTTTGAAATATGTTAAAACTTACAGGGAAGTTGTAAAAATAATATGGAGAACTCCAATATATGCACAGATTCACCAGCGTTCAACATTTTGCCACTTTTCTTCCATCACTCTATTATCTATCTTTTAAATTCATATTTACCAGTTCATATTTTCAAGCATATTTCCTACAAACAAGGATATTCACTTATCTAACCACAATAAGCACAATTATGAAATGTGAGACATTTAACGTTGATGTAAACACAGAGTCTGTATTAGAATTTTTTTCAATTATCCTGCTGACGTCCTTTCAGGCATTTCTCCTCCGTTCATAGATCCAGTCCAGGATTGTGTTCTGCATTTCATTGTTATGTCTCTTTATTCTCCTTTACTCAGTTTCTCAGTCTTTCTTTCTCTAATGATACTGACATTTTTAAGAGTATAAGCCAGTTATGTTATAGAGTGTTTCCCCATTTGGTTTTGTCTGATGTTTCTTCTAGATTAGATTTGGGTTATACATCCTGACCAGAACACGGGAAAATGAAAATGTGTCTTTTTTTCAAGGTATTGCACCTGGAGGAACAAGGTGTCTGCCTTCCCATGACTGATGATAATTTTGGTTACCCGAAGTTGGATTTTTCCACTGTACAGTTCTCCTTATAACTAATAAGCAATGTACATGGAAACACTTTAGGACAATGCACATGACCGCTTCTTCATCAGAATTCCCCCACCCTCAGACTTAACAACTTTTGATGATTCTTGTATGAACTTATCTCTACTATGATAATGAAAAATGGTTATTTTTCCAATTCACCACTCCTTCCTCAGTATTGGGATTTTTGAAAATGGCATTGTTGAGGTATAACTGACACATACTTAACTGCACATATTTAAAGTGTACAATGCAATGTTTTGACATGTGTCTCCTCCCATGAAATCATCACTCCACTTAAGGCAGAGAACATAACTGAACATAACTGCTGTCTCCAAAAGTTTCCTTGAGCCCCTCTTATGACTTACCCCTCCCATCACCAATCTGCTTTCTGTCACTGTAGATTTGTTGGTATTTTCTTGAATTTTATATGCATGGAATCACACACTATGTATTCTTTTTGTCTGGCTTCTTTCATTTAGCATACTTGAGATTCAATCACATTGTGACACAATGTCCATTCTTTTTTATTGCTATGTAATATTCTTCCATCGTATGGATATATTAGTTTGTTTATCCATTCATCTGTTGGTGGACATTTAGATTATTTCCAGCTTTTGGCTATTACAAATAAAACTATTGTGAATACTTGTGGACAAGTCTTTGTAGGGACATATACTTTTATTTGTATGGACATATAAAAGAACAATACCTAGGACTGGGGTATATTTGGCTTTTTAAGAAACTGCCAAGATGTTTTTGAAGTGATTGTAACATTTTACATTTCTACAAGCTGTATGAAAGTTCTTCCACCATTTTGCCAAAACTGAATTTGGTCACTTTTAAATTTTAGTCATTTTAATAGATATATTATGGTATCTCATTGTGATTTTAATTTGCATTTCTCTAATGGATAATAATGTTAAGTAGCTTTTTTATGGGTTTATTTGCTATCTGTATATCTACTTTGGTGAAATGTCTTCTCAAATCTTTTGACTATTTGGGAGGAGGGGTGGTTGTTTGTTTTCTTGTTACTGAATTTTAAGAGTACTTTGGATGCAAGTCCTTTGTCAGTTATATGATTTACAAAACTTTTCTCCCAGTCTATGATGTGTCTCTTTTCATTTTGCATATTTATTTTTTATTTTTCTCTTCCAGTTTAGAGGTATCATTGACATACAGCACTATACATCCAATCAGCATGATGACTGGACTTATACCTACATTGTGAAATAATTACCAGGGTGTTTAGCAGACAACTATGAAAATTTTAAAAGAAGAAAAAAAATTTTATTATGATGAGACTCTTAGGATTTACTCTCCTAGCAACTTTCATATATCACACACAGCATTGTTGAGTATAGTATTCATGTTGTACATCATATTCCTAATGCATATTTATCTTATAACTAGAAGTTTGTAACTTTTGACTGCCTTCACCCTCCCCTCCAATTCACCCTCCCCTCACCCATCATCTCTAGTACTACAAATCTGACCTTTTTCTGTTTGTTCGTTCAAAGTATAATTGACCTACAACACTATATTAGTTCCAGGTATACAACATAGTGTTTCTATAGGATAATCACCATTGTGACTTGTCTTTTCATTCTCTTAACAATATCTTTTGAGAAGCAGTTTTTTAAAATTTTGATGTGTCCACTTTATCAATTAGGCTTTCTTGTGAATTTTGCTTTTAGTGTCATATCAAAGCTTTGTCTAACCCAAGGTCACAAAAATTTTTCTCTTAAAAGTCTTATAGTTTTTGGTTTTTCAGTTAATTATATGACTCAAATGATTAGATT
This sequence comes from Capra hircus, assembly GCF_001704415.2. NCBI lineage: Eukaryota > Metazoa > Chordata > Mammalia > Artiodactyla > Bovidae > Capra > Capra hircus. The sequence continues at coordinate 37,202,826 of NC_030826.1, read as the reverse complement.
TAGGTATATGATTGAGTTAACTTTTGTATATAGGATGGGGTATGAAAAGATATTTATTTTTTGCATATGGATATTTAATTGTTCCAGTACCATTTGTTGAAAAAATTATCCTTTCCCCATTGAGTTGTCTTTACACATTTGTGTGAAATGAATTGTGATGTATATGTGGGCTACATTGGGATTTTTAAATGCTCCACTGATATAATAGCAAGCGCAAGGACTTATGTCTAAGCATACTTGGGTTAGACTCCTGGTCTATCTGTGGCATAGCTGACCTATAGAATAGAAACAATGATACAACCACCTCAGGGTTTTTACCACATTGTCCATTGTTCTTTCTGCATCTCTTCTTTCCTCTTCTGCTCTCCTTCCAAGCAAAGCACTGGAATTAAGAAAGCTGGTCCTGACTAATGTTTCTCAGACTCTAGAGTCCTCAGATCCAGGACTCTAAGAAGGAAGGAAGGTGGAATGGGTACAGTGTTGTCTATGAGCTATTTTCAGCATGATTCAGTGGGTAAAGAATCTGCCTGCAATGCAGGAGACCCAGGAGACATGGGTTCAAACCCTGGGTCGGGAAAAATCCCAAGGACAGAGGAGCCTTGCAGGCTACAGTTCAAAAGGTTGAAAAGACATGACTGAGCAACTAAGCATGCATGCACACCAGACATCACACGCAAATTATTCTAGGCGCAGCTGTGTGGGTAAATTTCAATGCCAAGTCCCTCTGCTTTTGGTGGAAATAGTGTAACCTCTTGCCACTTGTGTAGAAGCTCTGCTTTGTTTAGTCGCTCAGTTGTGTATAGCTCTTTACAACCTTGCGGACTGCAGCATGCCAGGCTTCCCTGTCCTTCACTATCTTCTGGAGTTTGCTACAGCTTGTCCACTGAGTTGATGATGCCATCCAACCATCTCATCCTCTGTTGCCCCCTTCTCTTCATGCCCTCAATCTTTCCCAGCATCAAGGCTTAGCCACTCATTTGTTATCACTTGATCGATGGAATTTTTTGATAAGGCAACATTTTGAAAAATGTTGGGCTTATATATGTAAGCATGTTCAGTCGTGTCTGACTCTTTGCGACCCCATGGACTATAGCCCCGCCAGACTTCTCTGTCCATGGACTTTTCCAGGAAAGAAAATGAGTGGGTTGCCATTTCCTTCTCCTGGGGATCTTTCCAACCCAGGGATTGAACCCATGTCTCTTGTGCCTCCTGCATTGCAGGCAGATTCTTTGCTGCTAAACTACAGGGAATTTCTCACTTGATCAATGGAATTTTTTGATAGGCAATGGTTTTCAGAATATTGGGCTTATAGGGAAATAATAAAGGAGATCTTAGGTGGTAAAAATAATGAAGCCACTCAGAGAAAGGAAACAACATGGATCCTGCCACGAGGTTTCCAATGTACTGAAGGACATGATCCCTCAGCAAGACACTCCCAAACTAATGAGAAAGAAATAAGCTTCACCCTATGGGTTTCCAGTGATGCAAATGAAATGCATCTACAAGATCTAGGATAGACTGGGCAGGTGTGAATCTGGGTGCTTGCTTCCTATTATTCACCAGCTGGTCCTAAGTTTCAGCACAGACCATCTCAGTTTATTATGAATACATGTATAATTAATCAGACCTTTAGCTAAAGTCAAGCCACATCCATTATTTGGCTTGTAAAGATATTTTGGGATGATTAATTTCAATATCCACTTTACCTTTTTAAAAGAGTTTGTTACAAAAAGGTAATAGACAGTTGGGAAACCCAGAAAAATATAGGAGAGTAAAAAGAGAGAAATGGACAGTAGGGGAGAGAGAGAGAGAAACAGGGAGGGGAAACAGAAAGAAATTCACTAACAGTCTTAAAACCAAAGTTATTGTTAGTGGTGATAATACTGAAATGCATAGAAATATCAAATCACTGTGTTCTGCATCAGGAGCTAACATAGAGTTGTAGGTCATTACTTCAAACAAACAGAAACAGAGATGAGATTTGTGGTTACTAGAGATGGGGGCGGTGAGGGGAGGGAGAACTGGAAGAAGGTGATCAAAAGTTACCAACTCCAAGTTATCAGATAAATAAGTAGTAGGAATATAAAGAACAAAATCATTAATATAACACTTCTGTATGTTATACACGACAGTTAATGTACACAAATGTATACAATGCTGTATATCAACTATAGCTTATTAAAACTGAAAGAAAAACTATTGTTAACAATAGTTTTCCAAGCTTTATCATTTCCATTAATTTTTATTATGAAATAATTATACTTAACAAAAATAACGCAAACTATACACATAGAGTTTCGACAATCATAAAACAAATACTTATGAAGCCACGACTCAGATTAAGAACTAGGACATCCATTCCCAATCTTTGAAGTATCCTATGAGTCTCCCTACATACTGTTTAGTTTTGCATATCTTTTGAACTTACATCAATGGAATATTACTCAATTCCATTGGGTATATTACTCAATCTCTGGTTTTTCTTTTTAAAATCAAATTATGAAATTCATCCATGATGACACATTACTGAAATTCATTCATTGTCATTGCTCACTAGTATTCCGTTGCATAACTATACCTGGTTTTACCCACCCATTCTATCAATGAACATTTGTAGGGTTTCTAGGTTTTGTTATTATAAACAATGCTAATGTAACTATTCTTGTACATGTCTCTGGGTCTCCATGTACAAGAGTTTCTATAAGGTAATTTCTAGTCCTTTATGCACATGTAATTTTTATTTTCAATCATATAGACTACATAAGCACAAATACTGTTTTGCGACATACATTTTTTGGTAAACTTCCCCTAAGTTTTTGTAAACTCTAAACATAACTTTTTGTTGTTTTAACACAAATGCAATTTTATTTTAATAAGATTTATGTTAGTAACTGAGTTAAGAATTTGTATACTCAGATAAGATAAAGGAGAAAATTCAAAATTGTAGGACTTATGTATTCAAGGAGTTTTATACAAAATACTGACTCCAAACAATCTTCCCAAATTTAACTCTATGACAAATGCTAAAGTATCTGTTTTGGCAGTAAAACTAATATTACTGAGGTTACACTTTGAAATGATATTACCTCTTCTGTACTTAATTAAGGAAACAACATACTCCTGTGGCCAGTTTCTTGAGCTGTCTAAGCAGAAAGTACCGTGAAGTAGGTTTATGCCTCTCTAATCACAGTCATCAGGGATGATCTATGGAATCTCATTTTCGTATCACTTAATGAAAAACTGATCAAATTTAATAATTTCACAAATTCTTATTTAAAAATATAGTCTATTTATAACTTTAATTTTAAACTCAAAATTCTCCCTCTATCACAGTTCTCCCTCTACATTGTATGTTCAGGCTTGATCTGGAACTCTTGACAGTTTATTGTGAAAGATGGTAGGAAAGATAAGATATAGGTCAAGTATACAATTTGATAAGCTTTGACACATGTATAGACGCAGGAAATCACCACCCCAATCAAGAACGTGGTTCAGAGTATGTGAGACTTCGCACACATTCCTTTAAGAGCAGAGTTGCTGTTTCCAGCACCCTTCCAGTTCTTCCAAACACAAGTCCCACTGGCCTGTGTGAACATAATTTTTAATGACTACATAATATTTTACTAATAAAGTTACTTGAGGAGTTCGGTGTTTTAAAGCATTTATAATATATTGCCAACTGTTTTTTCTTGACAGATACATACATAACACATCTTTGTTCATTAGGGTTTTTTTTTCTTTTTGAAATTTTCATTAAGTTTTTTGCCTTAAAAAAAACTTTTTGGGGGGAAGTGGCGCACTGCACAGCATGTGAGATCTTAGTTTCCCAACCAGAGATTGAACCCATGCACCCTGCAGTGATAGCAGTGTCCTAACTGGACTGGACCACCAGTCCACTGGACCACTGGGGAATCTACCTTTTTTGCCTTTTTTAATCACGGTAAAATATATATAACATAAAATTTATCATTTTAACCATTTTAAGTGTAAGATTCAGTGGTATTAAGTGCATTTCAGTGTTGTGCAGTTATTGCACTGTTTCAAGAACGTTCCTGTCCTCTTAAGTTGAAATTCTGCACCCTCAAAACAGTAACTACCCACCCCACCTCTTTCTCCCAAATCTTGGTACTTTCTGCCTCTGAATTCATTCTAGGTATCTCAGGTAAGTGGAGTCATATATTTGTCCTATTGTATCTGGCTTATTTTACTTGGTGTGATGTTTTTAAGGTTCATCTATATTGTAGCAGTTATAAGAAATTCATTTCTTTTTAAGGCTGAATAAAACGCTTTATATACCGGACTTTTGGTAGAGATGTTACTCAAAGTGCAATTTCTTAGTCAAATGGTATGAATTTTTAAAAGTGTTTGTTGCTTTAAACTTCTCCTCCACAGTTACATGGAATGTTCTATTTCCTTATATTCTTGCTAGTAATGAGTAGTATAAATTAAAAACCAAATAAAGCATTTTGCTATTTTCATAACTGGCTTTATTTTTTTAATCTAACCTGCTATTAAAATTTGTTTGCCTTCTCCTTGAGTGTTTATAGCTGTATTGATACCTGTGTATCCGTGCTCAGTCCTGTCTGACTCTTTGCTACCCCATGGACTGTAGTCTGCCAGGCTCCTCTGTCCATGGAATTTTTCAGGCAGGAATACTAGAGTGGGTTGAAATTTCCTACTCTAGGAGATCTTTCCTGAACCAGGGATCGAACCTGCATCTCTTGGGTTCTCCCACATTGGCAGGCAGATTCTTTACAAGTGTACCACCTGGGAAGCCTGTACTGATAGCTAGAATATTTAATAAACATCTGCTATCGTTGGGTGACTATACCAGACATTCTGAGAATTATCAAGATGGAGGGCTATCCTGGAATGACATTTTTGCTTTGGATGATGGTTAATGGGGAGCTGCCTACATTCCAGAGGAAAGACCCAAAGAGGGATCTTGGCAGGAGGTGTATGTAGATTGGGATTGTCATGCTGGCTGTGTGGCATCGAGGGAGATCAAGATAGCAAAGAGATTGGCCAGCTCTGTTGGTTGCCAATGACTGCCTGAAACTATGAGTTGAGAATAATTTCAAGACTATTCTTTTGACCAGATGTGGAAGGAGGATGCTCCACATTGGGCATTGGGCACTGTCATGGCACAAGACTAGGGAGTGAAAAGCCCAGAGATGCCATTTGGTTGCTATTCTTGATGCAGGCCAATCAGTTTTTTGGATGGCTGCATTTACTTGTATTTCAACTGATGATGGTTGAGTATTGTATTTAAAAAAGAAAAGAGGAGGGGAAGGTAGGGGAAATGAAAAAAAGGAAAAAAGGGAGGAAGGAGGGAAATAGGGAGGAAGGAAGGAAAGAAAATGCACTTATAAACTGAATACAGCATTTTATCTGATTACATTGAGTTCATCTTCTCAGGTAGCATCAAAAGACACTTATTTTATATATACATATCTCTCTGTGTGTGTGTGTGTATATATATATATATATATATGTCAGACACCTGTTAGCACTGTGTCCCACTCCCTGGGTAACAGTCTTTGCTCTCAAGGATTTGATGCATAAAATGCTAATAACCAAATTAGTTATAAGCAACACAAGACACAGGAAAATGATACAAATAAGGAAAAGTGTCTAGGGAATGTCCAGACAAAATACACTGGGAGTACAGGGGTGAAGGAGCTCTGGGGTCTGAAAAACCCTGGAGTTCTCAAAAATTTAACAAGTTTCCCATTTTGGTGTATAAAATAATTCAAGCATCTCTGTGTCCTTCCACTTCACCGGAAATAACAGTTTAAATGACACGTCAATGATAGTGGCAGAGGAAGCGGGAAGGAATGAAGAAAAGCAAAGAAAGTTTGAATAGGTGTACTGATTAAAAAGAGGAAAGGAATGGGTTGAGGGGCAAAAGACCCAGAGAATAATAAAAGGGGGAAGAGAAGTAACAAAGAAAAAAGAAAAACTGAAAAGAGGGTAAAGGTAAAGGGGGAGGAGGAAAGGAATTGGCAGTGTCGGGAGTAGGAGGAAAAATGGAGGAACAAAAGGCGAGGAGGGGGAAGAAAAAGAGGAGGGGTGGGGGGAGGGGCGGGGAGGAAGAGGAAGATAGAGATCCTGAACCTCATTTCAAAGCAATTTAGAAACAACTCTAGTATTTGTTTCCTACACACTTTGTAAGCACATTTTAGAAATGAAAAGAAATTCATAAAAGGTATTCAATCATTTATCACACACATGCTCATCAAATACTTTCAGGTTATGTTTAAAACTGGAAGTTGTGCTAATAATAATTCTTAAAAATTTTTTAGTATTTATGGGAGAAGTGGATGGACCAAAACTCTAGACTGTTAACCCATGAAAACTGAAATAACTTTTAGAATTGTGTCTCAGTTTAGTTAAACAACCATTAAAAAACAAACAAACAAACAATGTACTGTTAGGCTGGGTCCTTTTTCTTTTAGAAAGAAAAAGTTTGTTTTATAAAGACAGATTGAAGTGTTTTTAATGAGTATTTTGCTGATTAACTATCAGTGAAATAGTATATGTATTAATTTTTTCATCTTAAATATATTTTTTAAAGTATTCCTTTTAAGCACTCAGAAACATTTAAACATTCAAGACACCTTCTGAAAAAAAGGGTCCAACTAGAAACAGGAGTAAGGTAAATTAATTTTATTATCAGAAGTAAACTTTTAATGAAGGAAACAAAAATAGTTTGAGTTCCAGATAGAAAAATTCTTTTAGTCTTGAAAAGCATAGAGGTTATCCAGATAAAATCAAATTAACTCCATGCAATTTAATGTTGTAACTTAAAATCATTTACTTAGAAGACATGTAGCTTTCAAGTAAAAAATTGTCTTATTACTATTCCCACTTAATAATATCCATGTATGCATTCCCTCACTTTTGTTGCTTGTTATAATTTATTTGGGAAAGTAACATTTACTTCAAGAAATAACATTTATTTCCTTGTCTTTTATTCAGTTGTACAATTTTGCCCCAAACATACCAACTATCTATTTTACATTTTGTGCAAAATAAGGACTAAATAAACTTATTATCTTTTAACCAAATGATTTTGCTGTAAAAAAACTTGTGTAATCTGAGGAATGTTATCACCATTTCTTTTACGTGTGTGAATAGGGGTTACTGTGGTGAAGTTTAATTGACTAACAAATTGAATTTGGAAGCATTTATTTTTTAAAAGTTAATTAAATAAATTATTCTCTCCCTTATCTAAAAGTTTCTACATCGTAAACCTGAGCCAAAACCAAAAGTTAAGCAGTTTTTGTCATACACATTGTGTGACTCATAGAAAAACAAATGACTGTTCTTAAAGTTTTTTCCCTCCATGAATCTCTTCTATCTCTGGAATAAACACATTTCTTTTAAAGGCTTTGAATACTGAACACTTAAATAATAATTTGAAGGAGGGAATTTCCTTTTCTGCTTATAATTCTCTTACATTTTATGAGTTATCTTAATCATATAATTATCCTTATTGACAGGAGAAAATGCTGAATGTGCTTTAATATTGGGATAAATTTACACTTTTTCAAAGTTTGTAGGCATTTAAAAGAACCACACTAAAACTTCAAGTTGCAGGAAGAAATAAAATATCTCAAGACAATAACAATAAAAAACAAGCAAACAACAAAATAAACAAAAACCAAGCAAACAAAAGACAAATTCTTTCAAAAACTTTGAAGTCAAAGTGGCCATATGTCAGGAAATGTGTAGTCTCCTTTTTCTGTATTTCATAGAAACCATAAGTTTATTTCAATATTGATCATGATTCATTAGAAAACAAAAATTGTAAAAATTCTATTTTAATGTATTTTCCTTTTAAGTGCTTTCCAATTTGTGTCTTCTTTTTTGTAAAGCATGTGAAGTTTTTGAAATAGGAAGCCATTGATAACTTTTAGATTTAAAATGCAATATACATTCTGGGGATTTATCCAAAGGAGCTAATTTAAAAGAGGAAAAAGTTATATGCCCTCAAATACCTAGTCAGCACTACTAACAAAAGTAAAAGATTTGATGTAACTTATACACCTAAGAATAATGATTCATGATTAACACATCTATTGGGCTGAATATAACATTTTGGCTAAAAAAGGTCATTATCAAAGCTTGGAAGCAGTATGGGAAAATACTTATGGTACAGGAGTGAGTAAAAAATCAAGATATACAAATAAGATGACAAAATAAAAAATATAAAACTATTTATAAAAAAACTGAAAAGAAATATTAAAATTAATTTATGGAAATGATTTTTTTCACTTTATATTTAAAATTTTTAAGCTGTATTATCCTCTTAAATTTTTTTTTCTGTCTGCGAGTATTTGTATGTTTGCACTAAAGAAAAATGGATCAGAACCCCCATCTTTAAAATGGAGTCAAGTTTCAGTGTTTCTGAATTCAGAAAACTGAATTATGTAACTAGACCAAACACTTCTTCAGCAAAAATAAAGGAGGAAGAGGAGGAGGAGAACAAAAATTATGGTAATACTTTTAAAAATCATTATTCTCAAGACAATTTACCCTGCAGCTGTACTTTTAAACTCTCACAAAGTAAATTTAACTCTGCAGTGAAGATTAAATTTTCCCACAGAAGTGATGTAGGAAAAAAAAATGTAACAAATACAATGTTTACTAGCTGTCTTTAATTTTTAAAAAAGCCAAGGAAAAGAATGATGACAAATTATGGCATCCCAAGTCTTCCCACCCCTATTCCTAACCTGGGAGTGAGTCTTGACAAGAAATAACCCCTCTCTCAGGTTAATTTTAGAGCTAGACTCACTCAGAGGAAAATATGAAGCACCAATCAACATCATTCAGTCCCCCCAACCTCAGCCTAAAATAGCCAGGTCACTGAGGCAAAACTGATTTGGGGGGCTAAAAAGGTCTGCATCTCACCCAGCTGTCTCCTTTCCCTTGTGTTCTTGCAGCCTCTGACTACACACAGAAGCTCTTGGTGGTGGGGGGTGGGGGAGGGTTAGAATTCAGTAAAACAGCTGATTTTTAAAAAGCACTAATCAGTTTATCAGCATTTGGTAAATTTTTTGTTTAATACGTTTATACTTTTTCCTTTGTCATTTTAAAACATATGAAAAACTGAGTAATTGCAGCTAACCTTTACACTTCTATTATACTTTTAAATAGAAAAAATCAAGCTAAAAGCAAACTGAATAATATTCAATCATTAACTTTAATTTGTTTCCCTTTGAATTTAGGATAGGAAAATGTGGGCTGCGTTTTACAGGCGTTTAGGGAGCTGAATGGAGATTTTTGTGGGGTGTAACTTGCCTTTGTTTTAGGAATAAAGAGATAGAGTAGTGGATATGTTCCCCAGGGAGAAAACCTGAGAGGTGCTTCTATTAATTCCTGAAGATTTAAATTAAATGAGGGAAACAGCACTTAAGGTTGCTGGGACCTGGAATGCCCCACCGAGTACCCTCTTCCTTGTTCCCCAATGTAACAGAAAAGGTTTCAGGAAGCTGGGTTCCTATTTAGGGAAAGGCCAAGGAACACAACAGCCTTTCTGAGACCATCTTTTAGCCCTTTCAAAAGTAAACACACAGCACCAAGAAGAGTCCCCGGGCAACAGACCCACACATTCTGGCCAAGATAATTTTTCCCCCCTAGCCTCCTAATTTTCCTCTTAATTTTCTTCGCTCTACAGCTTGCATTAGCTTGCTTTTCACTTAAGAGAAATTATTTATTGAATACCTACTATGTGGCAGGCAGTGGAAACTCGTTGGCTTGTTTAAAATTGTTTATGTCAAGAGCCAAGTATTAAGAGTCTGAAACAGATAGGGTCGGAGGAATTGGGGGGTGGAATACAGATATCGCCCACCTTCTTGGATAGAAAACACTTTTTGTCTACTCAGCAACTGATGGCTTATAGTATTCAGATTTCTGTAGATCCATGGAAAGAAAAAAAAATCACAAGTAAAAATTCGAGAAACACGTGGCTGGCAAGAACAAAACGCGGATTTGGAGGGTGGGTTTGGAAGGTGGTGGAGATGGAGAAACCGAGTTGGAAGCCCTCCCCCACCCCCATTTCTTTCCAGTGCGCGGGGAAAACGGGGTGGGGGACAAAGGTGCAGCGTGCGGTCCTTTAACTCCCGACTTCTGAACGGTGGGAAATCGTCTGCCAGAAGGGCGGTGCGCCGAAGTCGGAGCCGGCTCACTGACTCTGCAAACACCAAATAATAACAAGAAAAAAAAAAATCCAAGGCATTCATATCGGTGCAGCTAACACGTGTTGCGGAGTCGGCCCGGGCCGCCGGCGACTGAGACAATGGGGTCGGGGACCGGGAAAGGGAGAGTGACCCCCTTCCTCACCTGCCCTCGCAGCACGCGTGCCCCCGACAAAATTATTTCTCCCTCTCGCAGAACCAGGAGCAAACCCCCAGCTTCCGCCCAGTTCGGGGAGACTCCGGCATTACTGGGGGTCCACCCCCCTCTTGCCCTGGTTTGCTGGGGAAAGGGGCTCCGGGGTCCCAGGGCCGCGCTCTCCACCACCCGCTGGCGCCGTCCCAGCCCCCGCCGCTGGAAACTCGTTGGCCTCGCTCGCCCATCGGCCTGGGATCACGGCTGCGCGTGGACCGCACGCCCGGCTCTGCGCCGCGCACCCGGGACTCCGAGACGCGCGGCCAACCGCCCCCTCCCCCACCGCCGAGACGGGGTGCGACCGCCCACGTGTCGCCCCTCGCCCAGTCGGGTCCTTCCCTCGGGCTCCCGGGGCCAGAGGATCCGGAACGAGTTGGTCAAAGGCGAGGAAAGGGACCAGGGCGGATCCGCTTCCCCCTCCCCAGGCGGGCGGGGGAGGCGCCGCCGCCCCCTCCTCCAAGCTGAGCTCCCGCCCCTCGCTTCCCCGAGCGCGGAGCGGAAATTACCCCCTCCCCCCGCGGGCCTGACCTGGGGACGTGGGCGGGGCTTAGCGCTCGGCCCCCCCCCCAGCCCTCGGCCCTTCTCCCGCCTTCCAGCCAGGATCCAAATCCCGCACCCCAAAAAAGTTCCGAGACCCGAACCCGGAGCTGGGAAAGCTGCCGTCGCTGTCGCGAGAGGGACGGGCGGAGGGGACTCCACCTGTCTGCCCCCGCGTCTGGGAGCGAGAAGGAGATCCTTCGGATCTCCACCCTGTCACTCCCTCCCTGAGACCTCCCCCTTCGGTTAGCCCGGGTCCGCTCGTGCGACCACTCCTCTTCCTTCTCTCCACCCCTCCCTCTCTCGGGGTCATCTTGGGCCGGAGCCGCGCTTTCCCCCAGGACCCCGAGACGTTAAGAGTTCAACAGCCGAACCCCGGGTGTGAGCCATCCTTTCTCCCGAGAGAATCCCGAAACACGATTTTCTGCGGATCCCTGGTTTCCAGCCGCGATCCCCCGTGTTTTCCAGCTTCCCAGTCCCGCGCTTTCGGGGCCCCTCAGTCCCAGACTCCCCGAGGCAAGACAGTCTCCTAGAGCTGGGGTAGGGGAGGCCGAGACCCCCACCCCCCCACACACACCCTTAAAGATCTAGGGGAAAAGCGCCTTTCTTTTGAAATCACCGGCTCGCGCGACCCCCTCCTGAAGACCCCAGAGTCCTCATTCTCTTTGTCTCTCTCGGCCGTCCCCCGCCTGTCAGTCGCTAGCAGTTAGCTGGGGTAGGGTGGGCAAACTCCCCCCCAGCCCCGACCACTTGAATAAAAAATAACCGCACATTTTACCCAACCTCGTAAGAGGAGGGAGATTTGGGGCTGGACCACCCTCCCCCAGCTAGGGCCCGGGTAGGGGGATGGGTGTGGGGGGGGCGGGGCGCCTCCCTAGGGGCCAGATTCTTGCGAGGGGGAGGGGGCAAGTAGAGCTACACGAAAGCAGCCCCCTCCTACCCAGCTTACCCGGGGGGTGAGTTGAGAGCCCACCCCCCACCCCCCCAGGGTGGGAGTTTGCTAGGCTGGGTTGGATTGGAGGGCCCAAGGGCCCTGAGGCGTCGGGGGTCTTCCCCTGCAGGGTGGGTGGGGGCTTTCACCACGTGGCTTTGCCTTTTTTTTTTTTCCGCTCCATTTTTTTTCAAGTCGATTTTATTTAGAGGCGGCGCCAGGGCGGCCGCGGAGAAACGTGACACACCAGCCCGCTCGGAGGGGTTTCGGACAGAAGGGAAGGAGCCGCGCCGCGTCGTCCGCCTCCCAGCGCGCCGCGGGCACTTCTCCCGGGCCTCCCCGAACTCTCCCGCGACCTCTGCGCGCCCTCCGGCCGCTCTCCCCGCCCCGGCTCCGGACAACTTGAGGGGTGGGGTGCAAAGAAAGTTTGTGTCTGCTGCCGCCGCCTCCCGCCTCGGCCTAGGAGGCTCACCGCCCGCGCCCGTCTGCTCGGCCTTGCCCGGGACCGCGTCCTGCCCGAGACCGCCACCATGAACAAGCTGTACATCGGCAATCTCAACGAGAGCGTGACCCCCGCGGACTTGGAGAAAGTGTTTGCGGAGCACAAGATCTCCTACAGCGGCCAGTTCTTGGTCAAATCCGGCTATGCCTTCGTGGACTGCCCCGACGAGCACTGGGCGATGAAGGCCATCGAAACTTTCTCGGGTAAGAGTCCACCGCCTCCCCGGAGAAAGCACCGCCTGAACAACGGGGACCTGCTCCTCCTCTTCCCCTGCCCGCCAACTCCTCTCTGCTCCCGGCCTGCGGGGCTTGGCCTGGGTACCGACTTCCACCCACCTCCTCCGACGCCCTCTCGGTTCCCCCTTTGACCCCTCGCCGGTCCCTCCCAGCCCTAGATGAAGAGCTGGAGGTTTTAGTGAGGTGATCCCCGTACCCCCCCAACGACGGGACGGGAGCCCCCGCTGGCAGGAGGGGGGGAACTCGCCACCAAGACGACCACCGCGTGGGCGTCGTTCTAAGTCAGGCCCTCGATGTCCAAGGCTGGACACCCCCCCCCCCCCCGCCCAGCACTCCCTCCCTTTTCTCCGCCCTAGGCCTTTCCGGGCGGGGAAGGGTCCTCGCTCGGTTCCCGATCTCCAGGGTTTCCGTGGGGACTGCAGCTTTCGGGCTCGACCTGAGAGCAGCGGGGTTCCGCCTCCCGCCCAGGGCCCGGGGCTTGAGCCATTTTGATTTGAAAGTGGGGCGTGAGCGGGGTGGCGCGGCGGCGGCGGCGGGTCGCCATGCTGCTTCCCGAGACCCAGGCTGGGCCGAAAGGCGCGCGCCGCGGCCGCCGGGGACCCTCCCGCGGGGCCCCCGCTCCGCTTCCCCGGGCCTCGCCTCCGGGCCGGTCCCGACAGGTGACCACCCCGCCACCCGAAGCCCTTCTCCCTGGCTAGGCAGGAAGATAAAGTTTCATTCTGCACCCCACCCCCCCACCCCCCGCCACACACTTTAGGAGAAACGGGGAGCCCTTTCTCGGCCCCCTCTCCCCACATCTGGGAGCTGGAAAGGTAGCCGGCCCACACGGACGCCCTCGCATCTCCCAAATCCGGCTCCCAGAGCCGTCCACTACTCAGCTAGCTTCCGTGAGAGAACAAAACACAAATTCAGAAAACACGATAATGAATTTATAGAGTCCACCATTCCTCCAGCGACCTTCTCACATCCGGCTGCGGAACCCACTACCTGGATTCCTAGGAAGATCTCAAATCCCAGTAACCCGTGAATCACCCTAGTGTCTTTCTCCTTCCTTTTCCCGCCCCCCTACCCCCTGTCCAAGCCCTCATATTGTCTTTTTCAATTTAATCTGTAGGGAAAGTGGAGCTGCAAGGAAAACGCCTAGAGATTGAACACTCCGTTCCCAAAAAACAAAGGTAGGAATGAGCTTTTCTCTGGGGAGGGGTCAGCCTGGGGATGCTGAGAGGCTGTGTTTAGGGGTCCATCGTGTTTCCAGGGGAAGAAATCCTTTACTGGCCTTCCTACCCCCAACTCCGGATGTTGGGGGCAGGGAGGGAAGATTGGCTAAGATCTTGTAATGGGTGGTTTACAGCTTGTAAAAAAAAAAAGGCTGGGGCTGGGGTGGACTAGGAGATGTTACTTGGAGAAGTAAAGGGAGAAAAGATCAATAGGGGAGAAACCTTTTGGAGTTTGTTCAGGTGTATGGGGCTATTTTTGTAGGGAAGCTAAAAATCTTTTCAAGAGTTTAGACTCATGGACATTCAGCAACTTTTTAGCAGGCCTGTTTTTTCCACCCTTCTCTCACCATAATTCTTAAGTGAATTGGGAGAGGGGTCCCCTTTGACTTCCTAGGGGAAGTGGAATGAGTTCCTGCCCCCTAAAGAATTCTATGCTTGCGCTTTATTTATATTTCTGGAACAGGCAAAGGCATAATTTTTTTTCACAGACCCCTACCTCTAGTCCCTCCCCTCAGACCTAGTCCACCCCTTCCAACTGGATTTTGCAAATACGCTTTGGCTGTACTATCCTTTCCGAGCCCCCCACCCCCACTCCTTCAGTCCATTGTTACAAGGGGACCATCTGGGGTGAGAGCTTTGTGTTCAGGCTGTGAGCTGGGGCTCTTTGGAGGGTCTAGAACTCCCTGGATGAATGGGTGTGTGTGTGTGTGTATGTGTGTAAGAAAGAGACTGTTCAATACCTTCCTGTTCTCTCTTTAGCAAAGGGAGTACCTCTATCATGTTATCCCCAAAACTGATTCATGGTTCATATCTTTCATTGAACTCTGGCTGGGAAGTATAAGGGCAGTCTTTCTGCAAACCTCACTTTAAACGTGTTGACAGTGCAGAATTTTCTCTCGTGTTGCAGTCCCCAGAAAATCTATGATCTCCCCCCCCCCCCCCATTTCAACTGGAAACTTGCTGCATTTCAGGATAGTCCCTGGCTTTTTCTGGGTGGGAGGGTGGAAGTGTGGGTGACTGTGCTTTTTTGAAGGCAGTTAAGAGGATCTACAAAGTTTAATGTGAGAAAAATCTGTTCAGTGCTTTAGGTTGAGATATTTAAGTAACATGGAACTGTTGTATCTATAGATGATCAATATGACTTGTAACTATGTTTATAGAGCTTGTGATTTAACCTCCAGTGCTTGAAATACTCTGTTATTGGAAAGGCAATTATGGTTAAGGAATAAAGAGGCAATAAAAGCAGAAGAAAGAAAAAAAAGTATTATTATTTGGAAGCATTTCCTGGAGATGGGAATAAGAGAAGTATGTACACTGACATCAGTAGATTTACTGAGAAGATAGTGGATTTTTGAACTGAAAGCTGAGTGTTTGAAACTTGTTGATGGGAAATAACCAGAATAACTGGAATTCTGAATAATGTGGAATTTTTCCTTTTGCTTTAAAGGATGGTTTAAATTTTAAAGGGAATGAAGTGAAAAGCAAGAAAAACAGCAAAATGTGATGAAATGGAACCCAAAACATTTATATTTTAATTTTCATGGTGCTCTGTATTTTATGGATCTTTTCTCCTAAGCCATCTGCTTGCTTTAAAGCCATTTTTAGGCTGCTTCTTGTTCCCTCCAAAATGTATTACTGAGAGCTTCTTTGAGTTGGGAAAGGGTGGGGTTTGTGAGGACTGGGTACAAAATCTTCCTTTCCACACCCATATTCAAACTTTTGTGTGTTCTCCCCCCTTCCTGAAACAATTTTTGAGCACAAACATTGAGTCAGTTGTGTTTTGTTCCTCTGAGTGGTGGTAAGGCACTTCATTTTTCTAGAATGAATCAATTTTTGAAGTTTTAGGATTTAAAAAAATGTTTGTTTTCCTGAAGTCGGTTTGCTCTATCATTTTGTGTTCTTTGAGGAAGCATGTTGTGGTATGTGTTTTCAGTCTGTCTGAAAAGTATTTCTTCAGTTGGTTTGTTCCTGGCTTTTTTAGTTTTGTGGATGTATAGGACAGGAACTAGTTAATTAACTATGACTAATGTATTTTAAGCAAAATGAACAATGGTGCATATATATATATATGTGGGGCGTGTGTGTGTGTGTGTGTGTGTTGTTTTCACTGTTTAAAAATGGAGGAGAACTCTTCTTGATGTACTCAGTTCCAAATGAACTATGGCTTTAAAGATTTCCAAGAAATTCATAGAAACCTTCCAACCTAGTTCCTAGGGGTTTTTTGTTTTGTTTTGTTTTTGTTTTTAGAGGATGGGGGTTAGCAAGCAAAAGATACAATATTTTTTAGCAGTTCCCTCTGAGTAACTGATTTTGAAGTATTAATATATTTTGTTTTAACCTTGTATCTATTTGATAAATAGTTTGTTCCTTTTTAAGAACTCAAGAGAATGAACAATATACATTAACACTGAAAACATTAAATTGAATTTTTTAGATGAATGGCATTACATTTCTCTTGAGATCACCTTTCCAAATACGCTCTTAGTCAGTGTTGGAATTTCAGTCAAGAGTTTCAGCTTATTGTTGAGAATCTATATAAATTTACTGCCAAGTGTTAAGACAAAGGAGGGAAAGCAAAAACGTTTTAGAAACAATTGTGGAAAGCATTTGTATTTATTTATTTTTAAATTTGAGACACTTGAGTAGTGAAGGTAAAAGGGTATCATCCTAATGAGACTTGGGTATTTTGGAAGAAAATTCCTTAAAAGGGAATTAAATTTTTGTTTAATTGACCACTGTGTGTGACTTTTTCTAGAGGAATGTGGCCTAAAGATAGCATACCTCCTGTCAACTGGTGTCATCAAAATAAAAGGTGTTGTTAAGGGAAAAAAAAGATGTACTCCATTTCTCTAGGTGAAATGTGTTCAAGATGAAGACTTTGATTTTCTTAGGCAGGTTAGTGTTGTTTTTTTCTGATTTAAAATGAGGTGGGCTAATTGAACACTTTCCCTTGTATTTCTGACTATCAAAAAACACACAAAAAGTGGTCTTCCAGCCAAATGAAGTGTGAGAACTCAGAAGAGTATGTATTCAAACTTTATTCTCATTGTACGGTTTAGTTTTTAAAAGTTGGTTGCTTTAAAAATCTCTGTAAAGGGATGGCTTGTGAATGGCAACAAATATTTTTAAGTGATTTATGGAGACGCTGAAGAAATAATTGGATCACTGAGTATATTCAAAACAGACAAAAATTTTGCCTTCAGGAATGGGTTTGCCTTTAAGGAAAATTGTTCTTATGGGCTGAAATGAATTATAAGAGAAGCAAGGGAATGTCTTAAAAAAAAAAAAAAAACCTTCAAAGGAGGAAAAGTACTAGAGTGGGAGTATTTGCAGGCACTTTTGCCATAGTGGTTATAGCTGAAAGGTACATTTGACCAGGTCTTCAACAAGTAAGTTGAAAGTAGAAATAGTTTTACACTTTTAGTAAAAAGGTTTTCTTAACTAATAGCAGTTTTTTTGAGTTTTAAATAAGTTGAAAAAAATCAGTTGATTCTTAATTTTTCTGCACTGTTTGGAGAAAAGGTGGAAATCAATTCACTCTTTCCATTTTAATTGTCACCTAGAAAGTAAATGTTTGCAAATTTATTTTTTTCACTGCTAGAGAAATCTTTAACTTAGCATTTAGTGCTTAGTATTTGAAGATGACTTTGCTAAAGACAGTGGTATAAGACTGTCCTTTGGAAGAGCTGTAGGTTTCCAGAACCCTTGGCTTTCTAACCCAAAGTAGATGAAATTTTACTCCAATGATTTCCCAGATGGAGAACTTTTGAGTAAAGAGGTGGAAGAATTGTAATTCCCATCACTAATTTATTCAAAGTATAGTTAACTGGTCAAAATGTAAAATTGTAATGGCATAGACTTTGCTGGAACAAGAGCAAAACGTTCTTTCTTGTAATTATGTTTTAGAGGTGAAATACGTGATGTTAATCATTGGAAAAATCTTGATTCAAAGCTTCAGAGCATCTAATCTTTTAAAATTACCTTAATATATGTCATTTGAATCTTACTTTATGTGTTTGAGTACTTTTAAGCCTCATTTTTTTAGCTTATTTATTCTATAATGTGTAACAACAGTTGACAAAGGCACCATTGAGATAGGCTTGTGAGTATAAAATTTTTAAACACTAAATTTTTTTTTTCAGATCTGGTTTAAAGTGAAAAGAAGGAGACCTAAGTGCTATTTGTAGACGTTTAAGGGTTTTTGTGATGAAGAGATATAGATTATTTATACGTGTGTTGATTTATACGTGTGTTGATTTGTGTGTGTGGGTGTGGGGGGCTGGTGTTGGTGTTGGTCATGTTGTCATTAGAATAAATGTATGAACCAAAGGCGTTTGAAGAACAGACATTTCGCCAACTGTTAGAATTTAAATTCTGTCTTGTTCGCTCCCCATCCTCTTAAAAGATTCTTAAAATGTGGCTAATGCCTTCCAGAAAGTGCCGCTTAGATTTTGGGATGGGAGTGTTTGGGAGAGAAAAGGGGAGGAAAAAAGCAGCAGGGGAGACTGGAAAAATCAGACGAGTTAGTCCTGGGTTGGAAATTCCAGACGGGGAAAAAAAAGAAAGAGAGATGGGGGTTGGGGTGGATTGCCCGCTTCTCTTTTAAAGAGGAGCGGCCGGAGGCGCACAGCGACCGACGGGAGAGGGGCTCTTAGACACCAGGTTTGGAAGACGGTGTTAGATTCAGCCCAGGGCAAGGCGATTTTTGCTTTCGGAGTTGCCTGCCTTCTCTTCGCTTTTTCAAAAAGCAGAGAAAGTCGAGGCGGCGCTGGAGGCGCTTCCTGGAGAGCCCGCGCCGGCCCCGCTGCCCTAACCCTTCCCCGCCCGCCGCAGCCCCAGCCCAGCCCCGGCCTCGCAATCTCTGCCCGCTCCGCGCAGGGGCCCCCGCCTGCCTCTGAGCCAGCCCCTGCCCGGGAACAGCCGCAGGCCTGGGTCTCCGAGGAGGGCTTCCTTTCCCAGGGTCCCCGAGACCCCTGGCTGCGACGCATCGGCCCACAGCCTCGTCTTGGTCCTGGGAGCCCCCAGATCCCAAACCTCGCCGCGGCTTACCCGGCCTTCCGCACGCGGAGAGGTCCCAGGCCCCATGGTGCAGACCTTCTAGCACCCGCGCTGTCTCAAGACCTTTCCATTCTAAGGCAAAAGCTAAAGGCTGGTGGGTGAATGTGGAGTGAAGAGGCAGAGGAGACAGGAAAAGAGCGGTCCAGGGGAAAGAGGATGAGAGAGGTGGAGAGAAAATGGAAGTGCCTCTAGTTGCTGCCCTGTCCCATAGACCTGAGGTCCTTAGCCATGGGGCATAGAACCTTGAAGAGTTAACAGAGTGGGATAATATTTAATCTTTAGTAGATGGACTGTGTGTCCCCACCTCCCAAAGGCTGACTGAAACAATAACAAAGGGAGTAATAGTAACCAGAGGATCTACCATGGGTTTTATTTAGTTGTGAATGATTGACAGTAGGTCTTTCAGTTGGCCACTGGTGAGGCTGCGGAGATCCACCATGTGTTTGACTCCACCTTAACGTCAGATTTGCATACTATTTCCACCTGTGTCTAGTCCATACCTTTTAAAATGTCTGTCAAAGGAAATAAGAAAAGGTCTGTCCTTGAAAAAACGTGGAATCAAAATGTATGCTTTTTTGGAAATTGATTTGATTTGGCTGGAAGACAATCGTCCAGGAGAGCGCCTGTGATGGCAGCACAAACAGGGAGATGTCCAGTCCTTGGTTTGTTAACTGCGTTCCAGTAGAACCACCTGGAGTTTGTTCACAGGGGGCTCTGTACTTTTTAGCAGGTCCAATGGGTCATCCTAGTATTGAACAAGCAGAGTCAGCTTTGTAAGACCTGCTTCTCCTTTGCAGTCAGTAGGTTTGCAATAAAGTGGCATGGAGTGAAGGAAGAAGAGGCTTGAACAACCTTTCACCCTAAATGCAGACCGCTGAAATAAGATGTGTGTTGATTATGGGTAAATCACAGGAGAAGAGTAGGTCTGGACCTCATCATTTTAATATAGTTGGAGAAAACTTGATTGCGAAACGCTGAAATGTAACTGTATACAGAACAAACACCACCAGAAACGCAGTGCTAGTGCAGAAGTCCAGGCTTCCAGGATCTGATGTTCTGGTCGTGTGGCAGAGAGCAGAGAGCATGGCGAGCCATCAGTAAACTGCTTTTGTATGAAATACAGAGCAAATAACTGGAAGAGTAAAAAAAGAATTTTTTTACTAGACTGTCCAGATATTTTCAAAACCCCTAAGGACAAGTCTGATTTATTAGACAAGTGGCATTTTGGGGGCTAAAGGCATATATAAGTGATCGGTCAGGATGGGTGGGAACTTTGTTCATAGTTTAGTGGGGGAGGTTGTGGAGAAGATCCCTGTTAGAGAGGAGACAGAAGAAGTGAAGGATCTCTCTTCATTTTCTCTTTGCCTCTACAGCATATCTGTTTTGTGGATGTTAGTCAATCCTTTGAACATTTCCTAGGAAAAGTGGGTTAAGGAAGGCTTCATTTTTACTCATTTTGAGTTAGTTCAGTTAAAAAATTAGTTTTTCATCCAGATGTTTTGGCCACTTGGAATGGAAAATGTTAAGTCTGAGTGAAGTTTGATTGGATGGTTTAATTTAGTTAATTGGATATAGTTAGAATCTTTAAGAGGAGAAATGAGAGAATTTAGAAATTTTTAAAAGATTGTTTTGTGTAAAGGTTGTTTATGGAGTCTGAGTTCTTTGGCAACAGGAGCAGGGAGGACAGGAATCATTTTCAGAATTCTTGAGGCTCAAGGAGAGAGGAAGCACTGTTATTAGGTCAGAGTCTCACGTCCTTCCCTAGGTCCCTTACTCAGTCCTACAGAAGTGTGGACACCTTTCCAGGTGTCGCCAGAGATCTCCGGAGAGTTTTGGAGTCCGGCAATGAGTGGGAAACTGGAAAGTTAGTTAATCTCCTTGAGCAGCCACCATTACCTTAACTGTAAACTGGTGCTACCACACATTAGCTATTCCTATCCTTTGTTTTCGATATGGACTTGTGCCTCCTGTCTTTGGACTGGGTGTAACCATTGGGCTATTTTCCGAAGGCAGTAGGTAGGGTATTCAAGTCCACTTCTGTGAATATGGTGTGCATTTTATGTGCAACAATGATGGATAGGCATATTTAAGGGGATTTGTGTGTAGGATGCTTTTGATAACCTGTGTGCTAAAAGGAAAGGCCACCTTTTGGGAGATAGAGATGAAGCTCATCAGGGCAACTGCCAGGAATCCCTAGATATGGGCCCTACCATTGTCTCTTAACCATCCTTTTAGGAGAATAGAGCATATTTTCCATTGTTGATGCCCTCAGCCTGGACCAGGTTTCTCACTGAAATTTTACTCTGGTGCTACTGTCAAAGGTGCTTGTAGGGTAGGGAAACTGATGAGAAGAGAACTCCCCTAATTCTGCAGATGAGGTAGGTGCTGTGAGAATTCCGGGTGAAGGGGACTCTTAAGTCCTCTATAAGGGCTGAGGAAGGAAGAAATAAGCAGCTTCCCCTACCTGGTAGGAGATGGGCATGTTTGTCTTGAAGTTCTGCTCTTACTTAGGCTAACAAAGTAGGCATTCAGGAGTCGGGGGTCCCTTGGATTCAGAGGTAGTGACTGCATCCCTGGCTCCCCTCCCTGTGCCCTCTTAGATGGCAAGGCTGTGGTGGTCTCAGTCTGTTTCCCTGGTCTGGAAATACTCTCCAGAGGTGTACTCTGGACCCACCTTCATGTCCACTTCCTTTCTTCAGCCCTTTCTGCTCAAAAGGTACAAGCATACCTACCCACAGACTTAGAGTCCCTCTCCACATCTCAGTCCAGAGAGTGAGGATTGAATCTTCTCTTAGTGGGGTGGGGAGGGGTAGGGCTTTCAATCCGGATGTGGTTTTTGACCATTTAACAGGCTTGTGACTTTAATCAGTTACTATAAAGGATTTTACAATTAGTTTATGTGGAATGATGTGTGTTGCCTCTTTTCTGGAGTGGCATTTGGGATTGCTTGGGGCTTGTCAACTTTCCATTAGGTACTCTTGAGGAGGAGAAAATGAGGGGAGACAGGAACTCAAGTGGGGGCTGTTGGGTGGAGTAAACTTGTTGGGGCTATCTATTCAGAATTAGACATTTATGCCACTTCCTCCTCCAGGTCTCTAAGTTGCTTGGGAGGAGAAGTCCAACTGTAATAGAGAGCAGTTGCCTTGGCAGGATTTGGAGACGGAACCCTAAATTAAAGGGCAAAGACGATCCTTCACAGACGTGGCTGTTGGTGGCTGCAGCCAGTTTGTTCTGAGCGAGGACTGGATGTAAATAAGATGTTGGCTGGGGAGACAGCAGGGTTCAGAAGAATAATCTTTTCATGTCCACTCCAGCAACTTTTTATTTAATGTGGAAGAAGGGAAAATCTAGCTGGCTGAAGTTTCATTTTATATAGAGGGGTTTCCTCCCAATGTTTATTACCATTTGGTTCAAAGCTGCTTCTGCTGACTTTTTAGAATAGGTTGGAATGATATAAGTCCAGAATAATAAGCTGTGGGAGGCAGGAGGGGGAATAAAATGATTTCACAAACCTCACAACCTCGCAGATCTCTCAGATCTTCTTTATTTCACTTTCCCACCCTTGCCCTGACCATCTTGGGTAGCTTCCTTTAAACTTCTTTTTTTTGGCTGTGCCCCATGGTGTGTGGGATCTTAGTTCCTTAACCAGGGATGGAACACCTGCCCTGTACATTGAAAGTGTAGAGTCTTAGCCACTGGACCCCTAGGGAATTCCCTGAAATTCTAACTAGAAGAATAGTGCCTGTCTAGGCCCAAGTTCCTCTCTTCTCCTCTAAAGCACCACACAGTCAGCCACTTCAGTCTGAGTGTGTGGGGGTCTTGCCATTCAGTCATCAGCCATTTTAGGGGATGAAGTGGGGTATAATTTTTAAAATACATATTTACAACTAAATCATGTAAGAAAATATTTAACTAGACATCTGATAGTTTGCATATTGCTCCAAAGCTTGGTACCTCTATTCATGCATGTATGCATGCATGCACTTATTTTTATCTGTTCAGAGTCTGCTATTGACATCCCCTCTGCCAGGTACCAGAAATACAAAGGACAAGATATAATACAAAGACAGACCTTAGTCTTTAGTGTGGAGATGCAAGGAAGTACACTTTATCAGATCATTTTTCTCCTGGAGATTTTAGGTTTCCTCCTCTATCCTTTTTTTTTTTTTTTTTTTGTATAAGCTGTGGCATAGTAAAAAAAATTAATTTTAAATTAAATTTTATATTAAAATTAGTAAGCAATAATTAAAACAATTTTATGAAGTAAAATATATAGAGCATAAAATTGACCATTTTTAAGTATACAATTCAGGTGTACTAAGAATATTCACATTGGCGTGCAGCCATCCTCTCCACTTATCTCTAGAAATCCTTTCATCTCGCAAGATTGAAACTGTACCCCATAAACAGTAACAGCCCATTCCTACCTCCCTCCAGCCGTATTTGCATCATCGGTTTTGACTTTCTTACATGGTGGTTGTCTCCCCATTTTATATAAAATGGGAGTCTTTGCCTGACCCTTCTCCTGAATTAAATATTTGATTATTCATTGGTTTTTTTATCTAGCATTATTTGGTCTTTTTCAGGGCAGGGAATGGAGACATAGGGAGAAGGAGCTGCACAAAAAAGGTGCAAGATAACATTCCTGCTCCCCCAGCATTTTCACTTTAGATCCAAGAAAAGCTGTGGGACCACAGAAACCAAGAGGCTGCAATGCGAGGCACACAACCTCAGGAACTAGCAGGAGGTAGGCTTTGAGTGAGTGTGAGCTGTGTTTCGAAGGATGGGCAGAAAAAATAGGAGTGGATTCGGGAGAAAACTGTGGGCAGGCAGCGAGATGTTTGTGGGGTGATAACTCTTCTGGAAGAGAGCGGTGGTATCCTAGTGGGGAGAGCAGAGCCCCCCTCCAGGTAGACACTGAATAGTCACTGTTATTTCCCCTATTGAGCATCTTCTTTGTGCTGTAGGTCAAAAGATGAGTGCCTTTTGCAATGATAAGCATTTATTGAGTACCTACTCAGATGTAGGCACTGTTCCTGTTTTGACTTCTAAGAACCCTGCAGGCATTAGTCTTCATTCCACAGAAGAAGCTGAACCTCTAAGTGGTTATGGTAGCTTAGCCAAGGTTGTACCTTGAATAAGGAGTGCTGAGATTCAAACTCAGACCTTTGTACGTTCAAGGCTGAGCTCTCTTAGAAGGTGGGAGCAGGTGATCCTTTAAGAGAAGTTGAATGTTTTTTGGGGGGAGAGCATAAGGTTAGCAAATAAGAACATGCTTGGCATTAATTTTTCCTGTGTTCTGAGTCTCCTGACTAGATGTTTTATACCTGGCTTGCATTGTATTTTCTTCTCATCACTGGGATTTTCAGGCAATCTTGACTGAAGAAAACTAGGTGTTCTCCCTGTGTCTGGGCAGCTGTGATAGGAAATGGGAATTCTTCTCTTAATGAAAAACCTACGGAAAGGGAGTTGAATGAATTGGAGAAGGACTTGAGTGGTTTAGGATTCAGATGTCCATCTCAGCTTGCCCTTTGGCCAGATGTGGGTACACTTTGGGATCTGGGGTCAGTATCTTCTTGGGCCTCCTGCCATCTGAAACCTCCCCATCTCCTAAACCCGGAAAATAAACTGGGTATGTATGTATTTTGAGTTCTAAGAGCTTCCATCCTTTGGCATTCTTGGAGGTGCCAGGGCTGGAGCTTTAGGTTGATTTTTTTTTTCTTTCCCTTTTCCTTTTGTTTAGGTTCAAACCTGGGGAAAATGGGAGGCTGGGGGGAAGGGCAGGGCCCAAGTGGCTTCCCCTCCCACCCTGCCTCCTCCTAGCAGGAAAGGACAAAGAGTTAACCTTTGTTACAAGCCTACAGAATCATAATTCATAGCTCATACATGTTTTTGAGGAGCGAGAACCCAGTTACCTTTTCCTGGTGAGCAGGAGCAGGCTTCATGGTGTGGTGACACTTGGTGGGCTAGTGTCAACTTGGGACTAGGCACTTAACCCCTGAGCCTGTTTTTGAGCTGCAGAATGAAAGTAAAAATATTCTCAATATTCTGTGGTTTAGAGGCTCAAATCAACCTCTTGTGTTCTAGGCTCATAGGAGAGTGTGGGTTGTAAACCCAAAGAGTCTGTTGTGTCCGCCTCTTTGCTGAAGTACTGTGTAAACGTGAGTTTATTAATAAGACTATCTTTAACTGATGACACCCCAAGAGGGCGGACAAAAGAATGTCATTTGCACCCCCAGACAAATGCCCTACTCTGCGTGGAGGTGTGACTCTTTGATTATAAATTTTCTATAGAGGCTCCCAGAACGCCCAGGGAGGAGGGTCTTTTTTCTCGAGGCCCGGAAGGCCTCTTGGTTCCGCGCCCCCAGCCCACCCCACTCCCAGGCCTCAGTTCCTGCCTTCTCAGTGGGAGGCCTCCCGGCCCGGGTCCTGCCTCCTCCCACAGCCCAGCCGAGGTCTCTAAGGAATGCCGCCTCCCGGGCCATTTTCTCCCCTCCTGCTTCTGCGGCCCCACTTCCAGCCCCCTACCCCCAACCGGTTCCCACTTAAATGCTTGCAGGCCTGTTTGCAGGCGGGAAGCCCCCTCCCCCACAGGACCACCTCAGTCACAGCCCTGACCACAGGGAGGTCGGGTCTGGATTTACTAAAGGACCCCAGAGGGGGAGCCTGCCCCTCGCTGGCTGCCTGGCTCGCTGATGGGGTCGGGTTTCGGCCGGTGGCTCTGGAGAGAGAGACAAAGGGCAAAGTCCTGGTCCCCACCCCCACCCGGCAGCCCCCGGCGGCTGTCCCCTCCCCCTCCGGGCCCTGCGCGGGTAGCCCGGGGCCCCCTGGGCCGGGTGGGACCGGCTGTGGCGAGTCGGGAAGCCGAGGGGGTTCTGGCGGCAGAACGTTCTAGACCGCCGGGCCCCCGCGGGCCCGGGCACACCCTCGGTCCCCCTCCTTGTGCTCTGCCAACTCGGCCCACCCAGCAGCCGGGTTGGGGGGCCGAGCGCTCGGCTTCTGCCGGCTGAGGTGAGAGGGGCTGGGGGAAGGGGCCGGCCCACGTGGGGCACAGGCCCGGCGACGCCAGCCCGGCCGCTCAGCTGCTCGGCCCTTCTCAATTGCCCGTTCATGAGGACTCCCCTCCTCCCCCCCAGCTGCTGCCAGCCCTCCCCCACCCTCAGCTGCTGCCGCCCTTCCCAGGCACCTCTTTCTCCTTTGCCTTGCCGCGCCTGCTCCCCGTTGTCCTCGCCGCCCTGGGTCCCTTGGGCTCTTCGAGCCCTTGCTCCTGCTCCTGGCCCAGGATGGTGAGAACCATCTCGCATGACGCTGATGGGACGTCCTGGCAGAGTCTGGGGCTGGGGAGAAAGGCCTTTAACAGAGAGGGCATGTCGCTCCCGCCCAAGCCGGGGCAGAACTCAGGGCTGCGCGTCCGTGGCAGGGGAGAATTGTTTTGATGCACTACCCACTAGAAAGAAACAGCAGTTCCTGAAGTTTTCCACCACCAACAGGTCTGCGTTGGTAGCTGGAGGAGAGAATTCCTTGAGTTGTTAACCTCCTGTTGGAGGAACACAACCAGAGCGCCTTCCCACCAACAGGGTGAATTGTATTTTTCAACGTCTACTGGCATACGTCCCCATCCTTTCACAGGAAAACTAGCAATTCCAAGAAGCGCCCAAGTGACACCAAGGTCTTTCTCAGTGCAAATTTTGAGTTGCAGAAGAAGAGAAGAAGGTTTCTGTTAAGACTGATCTAGTTTTCATTTCTTTGCTTCTCTGCCTCAAAATCTTAGCCTGGAGCTGTGCTTCAGAGCTTGCTGGTCCCTCATGAGGGGAGGGACCCCCCCACCCTGCCGCCCCCTTGCTTCATTTCTGAGGCACACCTTGGTAGTGCGTTCCCCTGAGTGTCAGCTCCATCCTCAGCCAGGTCTCTGGCCCCTGAGGCCAGACCTTTTGGCTCTAAAGCTTCAAGAGATGCTGATATCTCCACTGAGGGGATGAAAGCTAAATCAGTCTCTCCGTGAGGTCTTTCTAGCCCCCTCTACCTTTCCCTCTGTCAGAGTGTATTAGCCTCCCCCACTCTGAGGGAAGATCCTGGGAACGCTTCCCATTACCGGCCAGAGAATGAAGGTGAGCAGTGTCCCCAATGGTTCATTTCTTAGCCACAGCGTTGCTCCCTCTACCAGCAGGGTTGTGCTACTCACAGTGGGCACCTCTCCTGTTTGTCTCCATGCATCCAGTTTAGCGCATGGCTCCTTCACCTCGCACTTCATCTGTTGAGCTCAGGAGGCCATCTCGGGCTCTAGGCAGCCCTCAGGTGAAAGCGCATGGATTCTAGGCAGAGAGAGCACTGTGGAGGCAGGGAGTGGCAATTGGCCCAGGCTGACTTGGAATTTGTCTCGAAAGAGCTACGCTGCTTTAGCTTCTGTTTTGGCTTCCTCTGGCGCTGCCCAGATGGGCAAGGAAAAAAAAAAGTGGGCTCTCTAGTCAAACCATGTATTTCCGAGATGAGTAAATTGAGCAAAAGATTTATTCCTCCTTTGCTTGCTCTCCAACACCAGGTAGCGCCTTCCCAACTGCCTGTCACCTCTGCACTCCTGCCTATCCCAAACCAAGATGAAATTTTGCAAGACAATATTTGGTGACTATACTTTTTCCCTGCTAACAAATCTCTCTGACAATCATCCAGCCGTATTATAGTGTAGTTAGCTCTTCTGCAAGTTAAATCCTGTGCCCAAATTGGAGCCGCATGCAGTAAAAGCCAGTTGGCACGCACTTAGCCATACAGAATATGGGCATTTTTCCTGCTGCTGACATTGGGGCTATACAAGCTTCTGCTGTGTTAACACTTCTTGTCAGAGAGAAAGAACCGAAGTTTGGTGAGATGAGCAGAAACCAGCCTGGGAGGAGAGCTGAGTTCTAGTCCTACCTCAGTTTCCAAGTCTCTTTCCTTTTCCTGTGCCTCAGTTTCTCCTTCTATAAAATGAGACGGACTATTTAGGACTCTGTTAGACCTCAGTGTCTACATCTGATTTCCTCGGTGTTGGAATCTGATTTTCTTCAACTGGAACTTGCTATTGCTGGGTTAATGATGTGTGTGTGTCCTTGGTCATCTGAGAAGCCTAATGAATCCCCGTCTTCTTCCCTGATTCCAGGCGGGCCAGGAGCACTTTAAACACAGTACAAGAGCCTTCCAAAGAGGGGCTATGATTTGTCCCAGAGTTTCTCCCCGGAATTTGCTTCCTGTCCTCAGCATTAGTTCAGGAGCACACGGACGGTGTGTGTGTGCTGCATACCTTTAAAAGACCATGTTTGAGGGACCAGAGATACATTCCAGCGGTGTCCCTGCTGTCCTGTTTCCCCAATACTTTGACCCCTTGGTGGTGGCATCTGCTCTGCCTGGTCCTGCATCTTCCAGCAGGTCTGTGTTTTCCTTTCCAGCCCCTACCCTGCCCGTCAACCCACCCGGCTGCCTGCCTGTCTGGCTGCCCTACCTCTGGATCAGCCTGGCACAGAGCCCTGGGCTTTGCGCCAGCTTCTCCTCCCCTCCCCAGCCCCGCCCCCTTTCTCAGCTACTGCCATGCTTGGAGCGTGCCAGGTCCGCCCCCTTCAGAAGCTTTCCTCCACAATTATTTTTTTCTCCACCTCTCCACTCTACAGGGATAAGGAGGCAGGGTGGGGAGGAAGGACTAGGTCAATGGTGATCTTATGGGAAGGGCAGAGGTTGGCACATTAGGACATCTTTTATGTGTGATTTTTCAGTTGGGCAAAGCAACTGGGATGGGAGCCAGCTTTGGGAGAGGGGGTCGGTGCCTCTTCTCTGGTGTCAGCTGCATGGGACTCTCTTGTTGAGGAGTTGACAGTATCACTTCTGAAGGGTTACTGTGCCCAGCCCACCTCCTCAACGCAGTTAACCTTGTCTGTTCCCTTCTTCCATCCCTAACCAAGCTAGGGTGTCCTGCTGGACTGTAAACTGAAAGCAGGAGGCTTGCCTAGCTTCCTCATCACTCCATGCTCTGTACTGCAGCACAGTGCCTCGCACAGTCCAATAGAAATGTGAGGCAAGGCACACATCTAAGTGTAAATTTTCTAATAGCCACATTGAGGAAAAAGTGGAAAAAAATTAAATTTATTTTTGGCTGTGCTGGGTCTTCGTTGCTTTTCGAGGGCTTTCTCATTTCTGTTTCTTCTCTTGTGCATAACATGGCCTCACTAGTTGTGGTTCCCGGGCTTAGTTGCTCTGAGGCATGAGGAATCTTCCTGGACAGGGATCGAACTCATGTCCCCTGCATTGGCAGGTGGATTCTTAACCACCGGACCACCAGGGAAGTTCAAAAAAAGTGAAAGTAATGTAGAAGGTTAACTCAACAAATTATTTTTTTAATTTATTCAGAGATTATTGTCAGCATGCAATCTGTATAAACTTACTTTTACTACTTTATTATTATTAATTTTGGGGGATACTACCTTCCCTGGTGGCTTGGCAGTAAAGAATCCTCCTATAATGCAGCAGACTCAGGTTTGGTCCCTGGGTCAGGAAGATCCCCTGGAGAAGGAAGTGGCAACCCACTCCAGTATTCTTTGCCTGGGAAATCCCATGGACGGAGCAGCCTGCTGGGTTGCAGGTTCAGAAAGAGTCGGACATAACTGAATAACTGATCATGATGAGCATGAAGTCTTAGGAACCCAATGTGTATTTTATTTTACTGTTAGAGCCTGTTCCAATTCATATGATAAATTTTCATTGGACGCATTTTATCTGTATTTAGAGTTCATAAAATTTAGAGACGAAAAAGTTAAATTATATGAAACCTTTAGTTTAAAGAAAAAATTCAGTCGCTGATTTGAAGTGCTCAGTAGCCACACGTGACTAGACTAATGGCTACTGCAGTGTGGATAACACAGGTTCAGTGCCTAGCAGGTGCCAAGAAAGTCTGGAATGAATGACTCCAGCAGCTGGACACCAGAGACCTTAAGAAAGTGGTAATGACCTTGACTGCTGATTAGAATGAAAAGAACATGGTATCATTGCAAGTTTGAAAAATCTTAATTAGTTGCTCACTCTTTTAAAATGGCCAAGTAATAACCCCAACCCCATCACCAGGCAAGCTTAGTTTTCTAATTGCCTTGGGCTGTTTCTTCCCACATTTTCGAGGAGATGCCTGGAGGCTGGAGTGAATTTGGGTATCACTGGGGATGAAGTTAGTGTGGATGTGTGAGTGAGTGTCTTAACTTTGGGCTATGGATGGATTCCAAAGCTTTCATTAACCCATGAAATCTTTAAATTGTGTGCAGAATGTTTGCATCTTTCTGGTGAAGAGTGTTCTTACCTTTTATCATATTTCCTAATGAGAATCTCCAGAGGAAAAATTGGTTCACAACCACTTCTGTAGACCATTAAGACACAGAAAATCACTCTAATTAAAAAGGTGTAGGAACTTTTAAAATTAGTGGTCCAGTGGTTAGAACTGCATGCTCCCAATGCAGAGTGGCCTGGGTTTGATCCCTGATCAGGGAACTAAGATCCCGCATTCCACAGCAAAGATGCCACAGTGAAGATCCTGCATGCCACAACTAAATAAATATTTGTAAAAAAAAAAGGAAAGTGTATCACTATAGGTGGACAGGGTTGATCTCTATCTGGGAATACAAGATCCAGTAAAATGGGCTAATCCTAATCCTTTGTTTCTGTGATGTGAGAAACTGAAGTCTGTAGAGTTGGAGGCCTGATTTGCTCAAGAGCATGCAGCCTGCTAGTCAGAACCGTGACCTGGGGGAGAGGTGGAGATGAGGGTCTAATCTGGAGAATCTGACTTAATCCTAGTTCTCTGGAGAGATGAAAGCCTTAATTTGATTCTGATAGGGGGCTCTGGGGGTTGGGGCCCCAAGCCTGAACAGTTTTCCAAAACCTGCTGTTGCCTCTCTCCACAACTGGCTTGCTCCACCTTGATGTAAAGGGAGTCTTCCCACTAGAGCAAGATGAGGTCGCTAGCATAATTGAAGGTCGCATCCTACCCTCTGGACATGGGGGTGGAAGGAGGGAGGAGGTGGTTTGTCTGCAGGGGTTAGAAAAAGAACACTTCTAGGGCAGGCAGTTTTTAGCGGTCCTCCCGAAGACCTAAAGACCTCCCAGGGTGTGTTCTGTCCAGGTGTGTGTTCTGTCGTCTGGGGAGGCCCCCTTCTGAAAGGGGGCCTGTGCGTCTGCTTGTCTCTCCACTGGACCTCAGACCCATCCTCCCTGCCCCCATGAGGCTCCTCACCAGGGCCTGGATTCTTGCTAACGAAAATAATAAAAATAAAATAAGAAAAAACTTCATTGGCTTAGACTCATTAATTTTGAATCTGTGATGACATTAAAATTGGGTGAGCTAGAATTATCTTTTTAAAAAAAGTTTTTGTTATGGAAAAAAAATTTTTGAAAAGTAGAAAGGATAATTAAATAATTCCCCCATGTACCCATCACCAAAAATTACCAAATCATATTTGATCTGTATTAATTTTACCCCTGGTTACTTTAAACCTAGACATGACATTTTATCTGTAACTGTTTCAGTATGTATTTCTAAAAATCAGCATTTGATCTTTTTGGCCATGCCTTGAGGCTTGTGGGATCTTAGCTCCCCTGCCAGGGATTGAGCTCTTCACCTCTGATGGTGAGAGCTGCTCAGAGTCCTAACTGCTGCTGTGAGTGCCTCTGCGCTCAGTCTCTCAGGGGTGTCTGACTCTTTGCCACCCCATAGGCTGTAGCGCCAGGCTCCCCTGTCCATGGGATTTTCCAGGCAAGAATACTGGAGTGGGTTGCTATTTCCTACTCCAGGGGATCTTCCCAACCCAGGGATCGAACCCGTGTCTCTTGCATCTCCTGCATTGGCAGATGGAATCTTTACCACTTTGCCACCTGGAAACCCTCTAACCACTGGAGGGTTAGAATCTTGATTTTTTAAAAAATGGTACAAATGAACCTATATACAAAACAAATAGACTCACAGATATCAAAAACAAACATACGGTTACCAAAGCCTGTTCTAATATTATCAAATACCTAGTCAATGTTCAAAACCCATGAATCCCTTTTCAACTAACTATGGAAATATATGTCTTGAGAAGTTATAGGTGAGGTGTTTTGACTTCCTGGAGAGCAGTACCCACTCAGTACGTCTGCTCTTCACTCTGATGGTTGAACTCTATGAGTGTTTTAAATTTGTCCTCAAGCCAAACCTTTCCTGTATTTTGGCAAAGACTTTTGTTTCCTTTCTGTCATCAAAAAGGCAGCACAAGGGGACAAGCCTGGAAGAGCCTGGAACCAGACAGCCTCTGTGTTTCAGACTCTGACTCTGGGTATCTGACTTGGCAGATACCCAAGCCCTCAGTCTCAGGGCCTCAGTCTGTAAAGTGGAGTTGCAGTTACCATGGGCATGGATAGTGGGAGGCTTCTTGGAGGTGTAGAATCTGCACCTGGCGTCTGGTAAGCACTCCTGACATGTTAGTGTCTTCCTTAATGAACTGTTTTCCTTCCCATTCAAGGTCAATGACATGTCTCTCAAAAAGTAAAAAGGACCAGAGGTCCCTGCCCCGGGGAGCTTCCAGTCATACTTTCAGGTGTCCAGCTCCTGTTCTTCCTGAATCTCTTGTTTTCCTATTTATCTCCTTAGCTGTTGCTCAGATGCTCTCTCGCTCTGGTCTCTCCTGGAATCTCCCCTGGGCTCAAAGGAGGTCACTTGGTCCCTGTGGCCCTCGTGTCCCCTGCTTGCCCCCAACCACATCAGAAGGGAGCGTCCCCTATGATTGCTCTGTGTCTGGGGAGCTGCCCCAGGGCCTGCTGGTTAGGGCAGGCAGAGGGGGTCAGAAGCCTCAGGGTGTTGGCATCCAGGGAAATAATTTGACTTGTGCAACCATTGCCTTCATTGCCAGGGGCTGGAGGCTTTACTCTTTCCCTTGACGAGTTTATCAGCTCCAGGATGGGTGGTGGCTCCTGAACCTCTGGGAGTTCTCTTGCTTTTCCGAACAGTAGGTATTGGCATGTAGGGTCCTGCTCAGTGTGCAGTGCCCTGTGTGCCTGTAGTGCAGAGGCTCCACTCTAATCTAGTGGAGACCTGTCCATCAGTCGAGTGCTGGATTGGGACCCTTTGGTTGTCACAGGAGGTGGAGGTGTGGGCTGTGGTATTTCCCGCTATTTCCCCATCAGTGCAGAAGCCTAACCATTTTACAGTCACAGGTAGCCACTCCTTGTCAGACGTGTAGCCTCTTCCCATGCCAGTGTCCTGGGGACTGACCGGAATTGGGACTGGGACCATGACTTAGCAGGCCTCCTGCCTGTTCTAAGTCCTCACAAAAGCCCTATCAGTTTTCCACAGGAGGAAACTAAAGTACCGAGTAAAGAAGTCAGGGATTCTTAACTTCCATCCTGACCCTCTAAGCCCTCAGCACCCTGCCCTGGCCCAGCTTGTACTGGGCAACCGGAAATGCCTGTAGGGTGAATGAGTTAGCCATGGGTTCCTGGAAGGGACTTGAGTACTGGGTCCAGTTCTCAACATGGCCCCATGTGCCTTGGGCCTGAAAGAAATTAGGTAGCACCATACTTAATACATGAAGGCAATGGCACCCTACTCCAGTACTCTTGCCTGGAAAATCCCATGGATGGAGGAGCCTGGAAGGCTTCAGTCCATGGGGTCACTAAGTCGGACATGACTGAGCGAGTTCACTTTCACTTTTCACTTTCATGCATTGGAGAAGGAAATGGCAGCCCACTCCAGTGTTATTGCCTGGAGAATCCCAGGGACGGGGGAGCCTGGTTGGCTGCCGTCTATGGGGTCACACAGAGTCGGACACGACTGAAGCGACTTAACAATAGCAATACTTAATACAAACCAGGCCAAGGGCTTAAAAGACAAAAGCTCGTGGTCTCTGTGTTTTTGTCAGGGTTTGCCTTGCTGGCCAGGTTTGGAGGCCTGAAGTGGCCTTGTGTGGGTTCCCAGGATTGGGTGTGTTTGCCCTGGAGAGGTGGGTGAGCCATGCCTTTTGGGGGTGGGGGAGGGCTGCAGGATGTCTTTTCTTTCATTGGTTGGGTGTCCCTGCCCTCCTACCCCCTCCTTCTCCTGGAACATTCCAGACATTCCAGACTGCCATTGCTTTCAGGATATGGATTAACATCCCAAACTGAGATTTGATTTCACCTCCCCATCCCCTCCCAACTCTTCCCTACCCTAAAAGAAAGCCCCTAAAAGAGGGAGTTTGAAATAAGAAGAGGATATATATATTTTTTGAAGAGGGTATTTTTGACCCTTGACCTGAAATTATAGTAAGGGACCATCCTGAAAGAGTGCTCTTCAAACTAAACTTCCGCAGGGGGTTGCTTTAAGCCCTTACTGGTTTGAACTCCAGGCTGTCAGCTGCCCATCCCCTTGTGGTCCTTCCAGAAGCATTTGCTTGAGAGAGGTCCTCACTCACCTTGGTGACCCCTGTCACTAGCATTAAGGTAGATCAGTGTTCTCAGTCTTCTATTGGTGTAAATCAATCGCCAAGTTTGACTTTCCTCCCGCGAGAGCTCCTGTGTTTTCTTTGCCCATTTCATCACAAAATGAGTTGTTTATGGGAAATCCCATATAGCATGTGATGCAGATACCGTGAAGCTCACTCTTGGCCATGAATTGGATCCCGAGAAGCTGGCGAGGTGTGGGACCCGAGGCCCTGGAATGGGGCTTGTTTCTGATGCTTGTTCTTTTGTCCTGCTATGATCTATCCTCCTTAGATCAGGTTCACGAACCAAACCAAAGTAAAGAACCATTATGCCACATTTCCCTTAAGTTGTTTCAACCCCAGAAGAGATTTCGTTAGTGTATTTCATTGATAAAGACTCTTCTACCCCCAAAACTGCAGAGCTAGAAGGGGTCTTAAAGACCCTTCTGTTTCCGTTCTACATCTAAAGAAAGACTTGGTCACGGGTGAAATGAGTGAGCTGGCCGAGGGCAGAGAGCCAAGATCAAAACATTTACAGTTAAGAGTTTAGCATCCCTTCCCTTGCCCTCATGTGTGTGTAGGGTTTTGTTTTTTATATTTTCTTGTCCACGCCACGTGGCATGTGGGATCTTAGTTCCCCTACCAGGGATGGAACCCATGCCCCTTGCATTGGAAGCGTGGAGTCTGGACCACCAAGGAAGTCTCACTCTCATGTGTTTTGAGCCTGATTTCCCCCTAACTTGGCAAGAACTGACTTGGCCCTGTTGCATGTCAGCCAGGAACACGGGGCCTAAAGCTTGAGTGGCTTAGTCAGGACAGCCAGTCGGGGGCAGTTGAAGGGCTGGAACTGGACTTTCTTGCTTCCTGCTCTCATTTTTCCCTCGTGCCACTGGAATTTCGTTGGACCATGTCCCGAAACTGTAATCAAGGATACACAAAGACAAGTGACAGTTGACCAATGCAGATCAAGTCAATTGAAATGTTTTAAGCCCAGGGATTAGGGCATTGATTTGGGTGGTGAGCAATTAATTGCCCTGGGAATCAACCTCGAACCTGAAAGCCTTCCTCAGGGAAAATTACATTTTTAAGAGGGGTTTGAAAGATGGGAAGGAGGAACTATAATAAACTGGGAGGAGGGAAGGGGGTGGTCACGATGCTGGATTGTGTGTGTTAATCACTCCACCTTAGTATCCACACGTGTGTCTATTATTACATTTTAAGTACGATGCTTACTCGAAACCCTTTGCTAAGCTCTTGATAATATTATCTAACATCACTTTATACCTCCCTGTGTATAGGTATTATCCCTGTTTTACAAAGGAGAAAACTGAGCCTCGAGTTAAATAACCTTTTAAAGATCAGTGCTAAGTGAAGCGCAAGTTTAAATCTGTATCAAAGAAAGAGCTTAGCTACTGCCAACTATCCTGCTGCAATTTGTTTGCATATATGTTTCCCCTAATAAACTGTGAGCAGCTTGAGGCCAGGCACTTTGTTTTGTTTATCAGTTGTGTCCTCAGCATGTAGAACAAAGTCATCCAGCATGGAGTAGACCCCGATTTAAAAAGGTATCAGGTGAATGATTCATACAATAATTCACATAGCTAGCTCTGTATTCCTAGAGGCTGAAACCCGGTGGATGGTAACGGATGGTTACTGAGTAAGATATAACTAGTGAGGAACCTAAGAGAGATGAACAAAGCAGGTATGACTGGGGGGAATTAGTTATCCTAGCGCTTAGGGCACCTGGTTTTGGCTTTCCTAGCTGTGGGCGCACTGTATTTCGCTCTCTAAAGAGGCCAGATTTCCATTCCCAAAGGTTATCATCCTTAGACTCTTAAGGCTTTGGTGTTGAGTAGAAGGTAGGAAGAGAGACTGGAACGAGGAGTAAAACCTACAAGGTCACAGGCCCCTAAAGTATCCAGAGCTGTCACTGATGTTTTCTCTCTAATTTCAGGAGTCGAAAAATACAGATCCGAAATATTCCACCCCAGCTTCGATGGGAAGTAAGTGATTAGGGGAAACTGTTAGTGGGCTCATGGAGACTGGGAGGGAAGTCTTGGTTAGCCTGAGGTGGCAGAGATGACTGGGAGGTGTCCTGGGGGCTTGGTTCTAGGCCAGAGATTCTGAGGGAGGGGGTGGCGGGGTGGACAGTTGGATTGCATCCTCAGCCTAAGACTTCCAGCATGAGTTCTTGGGCATTCCCTCTGGTGAGAGGCATCAGGGAGGTGGGAGGGGTATTCCTGAACCCCAAGCTTAGAGATGACAGAGGACCGGCTGGAGACCCAGGTGCTACAGGTCTGCTTCCCAAAAGGACCTTAAGTTCCTTTTTGAGCTCAAGTACATTCTGTGAAGAAATTCTGATGGATTACCACCAGCATTAGTACCTGAGAAAGGGCAAACCAAGCAGGTAACATGTTCAGTCCCCACCAAAGGCTTTCCCAGTGCTTTGGGGTGAGGGGTGTGCCCAGTGGTGACTTGGTGAGTTCCTGGGGTACTCAGGTTAGCCGTACTCCCTTCCCCTGCTCTCAGGTACTGGACAGCTTGCTGGCTCAGTATGGTACAGTGGAGAACTGCGAGCAAGGTAAGAGTGGATAGAGGCGGCGGTAGTGGGGTAGGGGTAGATGGCTGTTGGAGGAGTTGTGGGGGGCGGAAGGGCGGAAATCTGCTCTGCTTCCTTTTCTGGTGCCACATCTCTCTGGAACACCAAACAAAGACAGCCAGAGGGTACCGTGGAGGGAGGTAGAGTGGAGTGTCCCAGCGCTGGCTCTGCTACTTCTCTGGAACTGGTTTCTCCTCTGGTTAATAAGAGAATCAGCAAAATCACTCATTCCCAGCATGGAGTCTGCGTGAGCCAGCCAAGGTAGAAACAGGTTCCCCAGATTTTAGAAATAGGTTAAGAATGGAAGCTGTGCACTAAGTAGATCTGTAGCCCTTTCATTTTAAAAGCTTCATGACTCTTGGTTTTTGTCTGAAATAATCAACAGGTTGTCTTTTTTGGGTGGGGGTGGGCGGAAAGGATAGAAACTGATTGTCAGCTACATGTCTTTGGTTAATTAAAAAAAAAAAAAAGGCAGAAAACTTTTGCACATACTGATGGGCAGGCAAAATGTTTCTCAAGTCTGGGCCCACGGGAACTTCCCTGCTGGTCCAGTGGCTAAGACTCCGTCTCCCAATGCAGGGGGCTTGGGTTTGATCCCTAGTCAGGGAACTAGATCCCACATACCACAGCTAAGACCTGGTGCAGCCAGAAAAAAACCAGTAGGCCCCCAGTTCAGTTCAGTCACTCAGTCATGTCCGACTCTTTGCGACCCCATGAACTGCAGCACGCCAGGCTTCCCTGTCTATCACCAACTCCTGGAGTTTATCCAGACTCATGTCCATTGAGTTCGTGATGCCATCCAACCATCTCATCCTCTGTCATCCCCTTCTCTTCCTGCCTTCAATCTTTCCCAACATCAAGGTCTTTTCAAATGAGTCAGCTCTTTGCAGCAGGTGGCCAAAATATTGGAGTTTCAGCTTCAATATCAGTCCTTCCAATGAACACCCAGGACTGATTACCTTTAGGATAGACTGGTTGGATCTCCTTGCAGAAGGAGAAATAATAAAAGGGAATTCTAGATCATAAAACATTTGCTATGATTTTTGAAGTTTCTCCAAAAACTTCTTAAGTTCTTCTCAAATTGCTTAGGATTATAAATTATTTTCAGAGGATATGAGCTAAAGTAAAATTTGGAGGACTTCCCTGGTGGTCCAGTGGTTAGGAGTCCACCTGCCAATGCAGGGAATGTGGGTTTCATCTGGTCTGGGAAGAGGGAAGATTCCACATGCCATGGGGCATGGTGCAACAAAGCCCCGGGTGCCACAACTCCTGAAGCTGGCTGTCTAGAGCCCTTGAGCTGCAGCTGCTGAAGCCCTTGCGCCTCTGGCCCACGCTCTGCAGCAAGAGGAGCCAGAGCAATGAGAAGCCCGCCTACTGTAATGGAGAGTAGTCCCTGCTTGATGCAACTAGAAAAAAGCCCATGTGCAGCAGTGAAGACCCAGCTCAGCCAAAAGCAAATGAGTTAATGAATGAAAATTTGAAGTGATCTGGGCTGGACATAAAGTAGAGCTTGGTCGTTAGGCAGACAAAATGGTTTGAGTTTGCAGATCTTTAAGAAACCTAGACAAGACAAAATATTCATCTCCAAATTCTTAAGGGCCAAGCTGTAAATCAAACACTCGCCTGCACAAAGATCTGAGGTGCTGAATCAGTGGAACAGGTTTTCTTCTGCTCTGACCCTGGAGCTTGCTTTTACTGTAAGCACCAGGGCATAACTGGAAGCACTGATAGCCATTGCTCAGTCCTTGATATCCATTGTCCAGGCCTGCTTACATCTTAGACTGATGACTCAGTTACTCCTGGACAGACAGCAGTGGCTTGGGAGCACGTTGGAGAGCTTCACGAGGGGTGCCCGGCAGGGGTCACTGCTAGTTCAAAGGCTCACCAGAGAACCATAACACACCTAATCTGGGGGCGATGCCTGCTCCCTGGAAAAAACAGAATGGGAAGTGTTTGCTTTTGTAACAATAAACTCTTCATCTGCTCAAATGCAGCTTACTAAGCAATGCCCTTTCTGTCCACCCTACGTGAAATTATACCCCTAACCACCACTTCTTTTCCCTGGTTTATATTTCTCCATAGCACTCAACCCCTTCTACTTTTTTTCAGGGAGAACATGAATTTTTTTTTTTTTTCTTGAAGTATTGTTGATTATAATATATTAGTTTCAATTACATACCATAGTGATTCAGCATTTTTTAAGATTATACTCAATTGAATGTCATTACAAGATAATGTCTATAACTCCCTGTGCTGTGCAATATATTTTTGTCCTTTGACTGTTTCGTTTACTTATTTATTTATTGGCTTGTGGGATCTTAGTTCCCTGACCAGAGATCCAACCTTGGCAGTGAAAGCGCTGGGTCCCAACCTCAGGATTGCCAGAGAGTTCCTATCATTTTACTTCATACATAGTAGTTTGTATCTGTCAGTCCATACCCCCATACCCTTGATGCCCCCCTCCTTTTTAGTAATCACTAGTTTCTCTTCTGTATCTGTGTTTCTGTTTTGCACGTATATTCATCTGTATTTTTTAGATTTCTCATGGGTGATATCACACAGTATTTGTCTTTCTTTGACATTTCACTAAGCGTAATATGCTCTTGGTCCATCCACATCTCTGAAAATGGCAAGATTTAATACTTTTTTTATGGTTGAGTAATAGTTCATTATCATACCATCTTTTCACCATCTTTGCTTATTATGTTTTTTGCTTTCTCTTCTTACTAGTATGTTTAAGCTCCATGAGAGCAGAGGTTTTGTTTGTTTGATTCACTCCTGTACTTCCACTTAACTGGTAGAAGATTCTTGCACAATCTTCCTCTCCATTGAGATGGGAGAGCTCTACTGACAGGCCAGAGGGGCTGAGAGTGGTCTGCACTGCAGTTTTGTGGTGATAAGTGGCTTTGGTATTGTAGGGGAAGGGGTGGGTTTTGTTGTTGTTGTTGTTCTTCAAGTCCCCCACTCCAGGGCTGGGCAGTCTCAGTTCAGTTCAGTTGCTCAGTTGAGTCCGACTCTTTGCGACCCTGTAGCCTGAAGCATGCCAGGCTTCCCTGTCCATCACCAACTCCCAGAGCTTGCTCAAACTCATGTCCATTGAGTCAGTAATGCCATCCAACCATCTCATCCTCTATCGTCCCCTTCTCCTCCTGCCTTCAGTCTTTCCCAGCATCAGGGTCTTTTCCAGTGAGTCAGTTCTGTATATCAGGTGGGCCAAGTATTGGAGCTTCAGCTTCAGCATCAGTCCTTCCAATGACTATTTAGAACTGATTTCCTTTAGGATGGACTGGTTGGATCTCCTTGCAGTCCAAGGGATTCTCAAGAGTCTTCTCCAACACCACAGTTCAAAAGCATCAGTTCTTCGGTGCTTAGCTTTCTTTATGGTCCACCTCTCACATCCATACATGACTCCTGGAAAAACCATAGCTCTGACTAGATGGACCTTTATTAGCAAAGTAAGGTCTCTGCTTTTTAATATGCTACCTAGGTTGGTCATAGCTTTTTTCCCAAGGAGCAAGCATCTTTGAATTTCATGGCTGCAGTCACCATCTGCAGTGATTTTTGAGCCTAAGAAAGAGCCCTGCTTTCTTGAGCAGGTCTAGGGGACCCGAAATCACAAGACAGTGATACATAAAGCAGAGGTTAATTTTATTAATTCAAAATGGGGGAAGAGTATGTGGCCAGATCACATGGAACTCTTAACATCCAACCCAAGTCCATTCCCAAATCCTGCCCCCTGGACTCCATGGCAGCCACTCTTGTCAACTTATTCAGCTAGGTGATGATACACTTACATCTGATCAATGAATACTTGAGGGTACTCTAAAATGGATTTAGGTGTTTTCTCAAATCTCTTCAGGGATGTCCTTACAGACCTTTTCTTTGTCTGATTTCAGTGTGTGATTTTTAACTAGTATAAATTTCTTTCTAAGAATAAATTTATTTCCAGATCGGGGTATATGTGTATGTGTGTGCGCTCTGCCGCATAACTGCTGATATGTTGACTGCACATCGTGTGTATGCCTGCTCTCTTGAGGCCTGGCAGGGAAATCTAAGGAAGGCATATTAAAGTTAAAGGAAAATGATAAGCTAATTTGAATTTTCCAGGAGTCGTGATGAAAGGGGCTTGTAGGGGAAATGCTCTGCTTTGTCACTGAAGTATTTCCTTCTTGAGTGCATGGCCCTCAAAGATGAGCCTTTTAAGAATGTCTTTGGTGCCATCTCCAGGACTCACTGCTCTAACCCTGATCTCTGTTTTTGCTCCCCCAGTGAACACGGAGAGTGAGACGGCAGTAGTCAATGTCACCTATTCCAACCGGGAACAGACCAGGCAGTGAGTGGACCCTAAAGTGGGATAGGGAGGGTCTTTGTGGTTGTTGGGAGCCAGGTGCCCCTGCTTTGACAAGGATAGGGTGTGTGTGGGCACCAGTCCCCTCCTAACCTCTCATTTTGTTGCAACCAGTGCCAGACTCTTGTCTTTTGGTGTAGGAATCTCAAAGGTTCAGAAACCTCCCTGGGATTGATAGGATAAACTTTGAACGGA
This sequence comes from Capra hircus, assembly GCF_001704415.2. Lineage (NCBI taxonomy): Eukaryota > Metazoa > Chordata > Mammalia > Artiodactyla > Bovidae > Capra > Capra hircus. The sequence goes on along the minus strand of NC_030826.1, from coordinate 37,161,374 downwards.
GAGACCCAAAGACTTCCCCAGAGAAAGTGGGAAATCCTTTTTAGAAGATGCTGGCTTTTGATAGATCTCTGGTTGCAGAACCATAGGGTCCTTTGCTGTGTTGATGGTGCCATCTAGTGGTGATGAGGAGGAACTGAGACCTAAAAGATTTGTGATGTGGCAGAAGCAGACATTTTATTAATATCATCTCCGGAATCACCTTGAGTCCCATCACATCCACAATTTCTGGCTCTCTAGCCATTTGGTTTTGTCACCCTGCCCCACCCCATTGGTACTGATAGACTTCATTTATAGGCCTTTTGCCACATTTTGCTATTGATGGCTTTCTCGTTCCTTCAACGTGTTGCCTCTATCCCATTTGTTTCCTCCAACCTAGTTTAAAACTGTACCACTTTCTCAGACCTTCAGTTTTCTTTCAGGTGTCCGCTGGGCTGAGAATTTTCTGGAGGTCCCTGTGGCCAATCTATGGGCCTTAACTTGGCTTTAAGTCCACACTTGCTTGCGTCTTACTGCATATTGTTGCTTTGTTAACATTTCTAACCAGCGTCAGCCCAGGGAATGGATGGCGCATGGCCTCTCCCTTCAGTGTTCACTAGTCTTGGTTTGTGGACATTCCAGATAGATTCAAACTTCTGCAAGCCACTCTGTTTCCACTTCTTCTGTTTCCATGGAGTTTACTTGGAAACTTGAAATTAACAAGCCGATCCCCAAATTCAATGGAAATAGCTTATTTTGCTATGCTACCTTATTTGATGTCCTATTTAGACTGGAGGTGTCTCTAAGGTGGAGGTGGGAGTGTGGGCAGGTGGTCATCTCCCTTTCTTCTGGAATATTCCATGTTGTAACCCAGCTGAGTGCTTTATTACCTGGAGAGCATTTGGTGTGATTGGCATGGATTGGAGTGACCAGTAGATTTTCTGTCTGTCCTCAGAGCCATCTTGAAGCTGAACGGCCACCAGCTAGAGAACCATGCCTTGAAGGTCTCTTACATTCCTGATGAGCAGATCACACAGGGTCCTGAGAATGGGCGCCGAGGAGGCTTTGGCTCTCGGGGTCAGCCCCGCCAGGGCTCCCCTGTGGCAGCTGGGGCCCCAGCCAAACAGCAGCAAGTGGACATCCCCCTGCGGCTCCTGGTGCCCACACAGTATGTGGGCGCCATCATTGGCAAGGAGGGCGCCACCATCCGCAATATCACAAAACAGACCCAGTCCAAGTGAGTCTTGGCTGCAGGGGATGTAGAGGTGGGGCCAGGAGGCGAGGCCCCTCCTGGAAACGCATGGAGGGGTTTCAACTCGACTTTACCTCTTAGGAAATGTTGGGAGATAGAATAAGCCTGGGATGTGCCATTTGGTGGCAGTGGCTGGGCCACACACTGTAGTTGTAAGAAGGGTTTCTTGGTAGAACTTCTCATGGAGCAAAACTAATCTTGGGAAGAAAGCCCCTCCTTAGTGCTCTGTGACCTCAACACTGATTATCAGTGGCAGCAGGACAGGCCAGTCAGGGACCTCAGTGAGAGGGCGTGGTTCTGACCTGTCTCCCATTGCACATAGCCACCGCTCTTCTCTAAGCTTTATAGCCGATCTGTGGAACAGAACAGGTCATTTTGTGTTCTGATTCATAATGCACCCTTTTATTATTTGCTTTTGATTTGACACAGTGTACCTTCCCTTTATAGTTGTTTCAAGGGGAAAACGCAGCTTCAGAGCTGAGGGCTGTTGATCCCCAGCCCTGGATTCCCATGAAAGATGCCATCGTTCTCGGCTGCCGCCTCCTGACTGAGACAGAATCCATAGCAACAGGCTGCCCTTTCCTTGCCTGTCTCAGTTCCACACTTGGCCTTGTTCCAGGAAGAGCAGGCCTGTAGTTTGTTTTGAGGAGCTTCACCAGGGACAGCTAACCATCCATGTGCTTGTTAGGATCGACGTACACAGGAAGGAGAATGCAGGTGCTGCCGAGAAGGCCATCAGTGTCCACTCGACCCCTGAGGGCTGCTCTTCTGCTTGTAAGATGATCCTGGAGATTATGCACAAGGAGGCCAAGGACACCAAAACGTAAGGCGTTAGCGTCTCTGGGCACTGCCACCTCCTCAACTCGTAACACAGACAAACAGGGGACACAGAAATTGTACAGCAGGGTAAAAGCTGAAGAACGAATCCTCCTCCTTGTAAATAAGGGCCTGTGTATCCTAGCAGTGCTGTGCCCTCGTAGGCATGCGCACATGTATGTATATGTGTGTGCATGTTTAGCACAAATAGGATCATCGTGAACAGACTGTTGTACAGTCTGTTTTTTCCATTGCTGTGCATCAGTACGTAGGCTCACCTTGTTCTTTATTAGCTGCATAGAACTCTGTGAAAGAAAGTTGCACAGTTGTGTCCGACTCTTGGCAGTCCCATGGACTGTAGCCCGCCAGGCTCCTCTGTTCTTGGGATTCTCCAGGCAAGAATACTGGAGTGGGTTGCCATTCCTTTCTCTAAGGACTCTTCCCGACCCTGGGATTGAAGCCAGATCCTCCTGCATCGCAGGTGGATTCTTTACCAACTGAGCCACTAACCCAAAGGTACATAGAATTCTGTGAAAGTGAAAGTTGCTCAGTCATGCCCAACTGTCTGTGACCCCGTGGACTGTACAGTCCGTGGAATTCTCTAGGCCAGAATACTGGAGTGGGTAGCCTTTCCCTTCTCCAGTGGATCTTCCTGACCTAGGAATCGAACTGGGGTCTCCTGCATTGCAGGTGGATTCTTTACCAGCTGAGCTAAATTGTATAGTATGCCCATTTGAGAGTATACACTTGGATGAGTTTTTAATACTAGTATATTTACAAAAACCATCACCACAGTTAAGACGAGGAACATACCCATCACCCATAGTGACCGTGTGCCTTTGCCATCTGTTCCTACTTCCCATTTCTCTTCCACTGATCGTCATGGTTCTGTTTGAAAACACGATTTGGTTCTGATGTTTGTCTCGGAAACCCTCATCTGCAGCGGCCTACCATCTAAGGAGCTTTTGTCCCTCACCTCTTCCCAAGGGCTGACGAGGTTCCCCTGAAGATCCTGGCCCATAATAACTTTGTGGGGCGACTCATTGGCAAGGAAGGGCGCAACCTGAAGAAGGTGGAGCAGGACACGGAGACAAAAATCACCATTTCCTCGTAAGGCACTTTCCTCTCCCTCTGCGAGTGGGATGCCTGGGCCCCCACGGTGGCATATTTCATTATCCATCCTTAACACCTGCCCCCTAAGTCGGATACAGTTTCTGCTTATCGAAGAATAGTTAAAGCAGCAATGAAGAGCATTTTTCTGTAAGGGCCGGAGTCCTTCCATCACCGCTGTGGTTAGGGTGCTGCCTCTTCAGTCCTCGGCTGCCGCATGCTGCCTCTTTTGCTCTGCATCTGGGGGAGAGAGCCTGCAGCCAGGGGCCAGGACGGGGGGTCTCCCGGCACACCGCCAGGCCACAGGGAGAGGACGGACCCAGATCCTTTCCTGAGGCTTGAGCAGGTGCTCCGTGTGGTGGCCTGCTTCTCAGGAGGAATCCGTTAGCCCCTCTGTGGACACTGTGTCTCTTGACTGTGTCAAGAGACTTACCTGTGGGCAGATTACCTGCTCTGCTTCAGAAGGGCTCAGAAAATGGATTGTTGGCGCCACTGGGGAATTTCCAGCCAGGAGCCCCCTCCTTGCTTAGTCTGTGCCCAGTGTCCTCACCTCCCTGTAGGGAAACCTTGCTCAAAGCCAGAGACAGTTATTCATATTTGCCCCAAACTAAACAGCCTGTGGAAATGGCGTGGGGGAGCTGTCCTCAGCCAGGCTCTTTTCCTGGTCCGGGCTTGTCAGTTGGAAGCTTGACGCTGCTCTGCTCCCTGCCTCAGGCTGCAGGATCTCACCCTCTATAACCCTGAGAGGACCATCACTGTGAAGGGCGCCATCGAGAACTGCTGCAGGGCCGAGCAGGAGATCATGAAGAAAGTGCGGGAAGCCTATGAGAATGACGTGGCTGCCATGAGCGTGAGTGTCGGAGGCCTCTGAGCCGGAGCCACAGCAGAAGTGGGTCTCCAAATGGGTGGGCGTTCACATGCTGCGGTCCTGGGAACGTTGACTTTGCTTTTGGACCTCAAGATTGATCAGTCCTTTTAATAGGGGTTCTTCATTTGATTCCTGGGTGCAAGTGGGGATCCAGTCTTGGGCTTGGAGGTCTGTGGTTCCCCTGTAAGCTTCGTGTTTATGTGCACTTTAGTGGGGGAGAGGGTTCCTAGTTTTCATCTGGTTTTTAAGGGTGAGTGAGGATGTGGGTCACATGACCAAAAATGTGAGTCCTAGAAGTCAGAGTGGAGAAGAAAGTGGCAGCCCACTCCAGTGTTCTTGCCTGGAGAATCCCAGGGATGGGGGAGCCTGGTGGGCTGCTATCTCGGGGGTCGCACAGAGTCGGACACGACTGAGGCGACTTAGCAGCAGCAGCAGCAGAAGTCAGAGACCCGTCTCCCCCACCTGGTCGCGGGCTGTGAGTCCGAGGTCTGCCTCCATCAGAGGGGAGGGACTGCTGGAGCAGAAGGACGTCTGAGGGTCTAAAACAGTGTCCCTTCACCTCTGAGGTGGGAACGCTCGTGTACACGTGAGTGTTGTGAATACCAGAGGGGCAGGCAGGTTTGGGGCAAAAGCATGCCGTTCTCCTGTTTTGGCCCATTCACCCTCCTGTTCAGCCAGCACCATGTACAAGAGCTACCAGGCCCCATCCGAATGAGCCAACTCTTTCTCTTCGCCTTCTTTTCCCCAGCTGCAGTCACATCTCATCCCTGGACTGAACTTGGCAGCTGTGGGTCTTTTTCCAGCCTCCTCCAGTGCAGTCCCACCACCTCCCAGCAGCGTCACTGGAGCTGCACCTTACAGCTCCTTTATGGTAGGTGCAGGGGACCCTGGGCTGTCCGTGAGCTCACTTAGGGCCCAACTCCTTGTGGGAGCCTGATACTTGGTAATTTACAGGGAGCGGGAAGGGCTCCCAGCCACTAGCGCTAGCTGTCCGGAGCATCAGCCCTGTGGACAGCAGCCTCGGATGCTGGGAGCACTCTTCGTCTTCATCTGGTCCAGCTGCTTTTGTTTGTCCCTGTGGGGCCTTGGGAGAGCTGCAGAGCAGGTCGCCCAGGCTGGTGTCTGGATGCTGCACCCCTTTTCTTCCTTGACAGTGCAGGGCAGGGCCATGGAGGGGCTTCCGGGCTGTGCGCCTTGATTCGAGCTGCATTAATGACATGTCCTGTCTTGGCAGCAGGCTCCAGAGCAGGAGATGGTCCAGGTGTTCATTCCCGCCCAGGCGGTGGGCGCCATCATCGGCAAGAAGGGGCAGCACATTAAACAGCTCTCCCGCTTCGCCAGCGCCTCCATCAAGGTGACCAGCTCTGTTCTCTTCTGGTTCCCGGGGTGGCGGGGGGGGGGGCGGCGCTCTGCTCCCATCCCCCTCTCCTTTGGTTCTCAGACACCCCATCTGCCTAGCGTTAGGGCTCTTTCCTGTGGGCTCCCAGTTCCTTTTGCTTTCGACTTCACTTTCAGACTAAGGGAGGAAGTGGTATCGTAGCACAGGAGAGCTTCAGTTCAGGCAAGACTGACTGGGTTCAATCCCAGTTTTTGAGCTATAGTACCTGAGCCTTCATTTCCCCGTCAGTATAGTAGTGATGAGAATAATCTGAGATGATGCAGCCAAAGCCCCCAGCTCAGTGCTTGGTGCACAGTGGTTGCTTGGTAAATTTTAGCTGTTTCCACCTTCCCTGGTCAGGGAGAACCTGTCACAGTGAACAAATACTTTGTTAAATTTCACAAGTCTAAAGCCATTGGTTTTAGTGGTCTGCAAGGTTTTGGTCAGATGGAGTGTATGTTCTCTGGTGAATAAGGGCTCCCAGAGATTGTCTAGGAGATCAGTCCGTTCCCCTCTACTGCCCCCATCACCAGTGGTCCCTCTTGGCAGGACTCAACTGAACCCCTCTGGGCAGTGAGCAGGGAGGTCCTACTTAGAAAACGTCAAGAAACAAATGCGCTTGTGCCCTCGTAAGAGTTTTGACACAGGCGCAATAGCCGTGGGTCCGGGGTGTTTGTTCTTCACTCTCTAGGCCATCAGAAGTGGGAAGTCGAAGCAGGGTGTTGGTAGGGTTCTGGAGGAAGAGGCGATAGAGCGCTTATCTGTGACCACTGTTTGCTTTGTAGATTGCTCCTCCTGAAACTCCAGACTCCAAAGTTCGTATGGTCATCATCACTGGACCCCCAGAAGCCCAATTCAAGGTTCTGATCTTTATTGTTTTTTCGAGTAGGACCCACCCAGGGGAATCAAGTTTGCGTGGGAGTGCAAATCTGCATCAGATTTTAAGCTTCCCTGTAAATTCGGGGCTGCACAGCTGCTTTCAGACTGACATCCAACTTGCATTCTTTTGCCTTCCCTCTCTGCTTCCTGAGAGTGGATAGGCACACAGAAAAAAAGGCCCTCTCCTTGCCCTCTGCTGTAATGATTAAGGAAGGCTCTTCTCTCCTTTATGTCCTTGCTGCGTTCCTAGGTTCTCGGACTTCTGACAGACAGCCAAAGAGCTAAGAAAGTCACTTGCTCTGATCTAGGGAGGGATGGAGAATGGGGACAGCCCTAGGCTGTGTACAGTGACCAGCAGCCTGCCACTGAGTGACTCCTCCACTTGCCACTCAGGGCTTGACTTGCCATTCACTGCTTGTCCGAGTCCAAGCAAGCCTCCCAGACCCCTTAGGTCTGGTTTGTGGTTTAGGTACTGTATTCGTCTGGGGAGTTACATATTCATATTCAGTTACTTTGCCCAGGCCTCCCAGTGTTACAAGTGAGCAGAAGGAGTGTTGACAGGTCAGTGCTGTGGACCTTTCACGCCACCTGTCCTAGGCGGTGATCTGCCCCTCGCGAGGGAGTGGGGCGTGGGGAGCTTCGTTCTGTCATGTATACGTGTATTGCCAACATAACAGTGACCTCCTTTTCTCAGGCTCAGGGAAGAATTTATGGAAAACTCAAGGAGGAGAACTTCTTTGGTCCCAAGGAAGAAGTAAAGCTGGAGACCCATATCCGGGTACCAGCGTCAGCAGCCGGCCGGGTCATTGGCAAAGGTGGCAAGACGGTGAGCCATGAGGGTCAGGTTGGAAGCTCTGGATGTTAGTCCCTGAGCCTGACAGCTCTGCCCTGGCCCCCACTTCCCCACGCTGAGTGACCTCTGAGTGTGAGTCACTTCTTTGTGTCTGACTCTTTGCAACATGGACTGTAGCCTGTCGGGCTCCTCTGTCCATGAGATTCTCCAGGCAAGCATGCTGGCGTGGGCGGCCATCCCCTTCTCCAGGGGCTCTTCCAGGTCTGCTCAGCCTTAGTTCTTGCACTTTGCCCCTTTACTTGATTCTGCTCTCCAAGCTCAGCTCCTGAATCCTCCAGTTTCTACCAGCTAGTGACTAAACTTCTTGCCCCTTCCTCCACTGCCATCCACGTTTGACACTGTCAGCACTCAAGCGCCTCTCTGACCTGTCCTCCTGCCCCCACCCCTGCCCCCAGGTGAACGAGCTGCAAAATTTGACAGCAGCTGAAGTGGTGGTGCCAAGAGACCAGACCCCTGATGAGAACGACCAGGTCATCGTCAAGATCATTGGGCATTTCTATGCCAGCCAGGTACATGTGGCACTCCCCCCATCACAGGAGGGTGGCAGGAACTTGGGGATCAGAGGAGCGGGACTCTGCCTGCCTCTGGCCTGGGTCACTCTTCTCTTCCAGGTGTAGGGTGTGATGTGTAGATGTCTTATTCCCTCTTAAGACTGTAGGAACAGTGATTTGACTATTTTCGTAGGTATGTTATGTACAGTAACTATTAATGTTACATGTCGTATGTTATATGTTGATAGTCTTTGCTGTCGTCTAACCACGTGGTCCTTCTCTTTTGCACTGGAGAAGAGAAATGGGTCTTAGCGCTGCCCAGTCTGGTTTGTGGGGTGACACCATGGGTTGCCCTTTTCCAGGGCATTTCCTTCACCTTTCCCAGAACCACTGCTCCATCCTTGCTTCCAGTTCTTCCAGCTTCCTGGTCTCGTCCTGGCACTCACCATCCATTTCTGTGCTGCTTCCAGTGAGCCCGTCAGCAGTGCCCAGCATTGTGACTGACCCCAGAGTCTAGAAAGGAGGCAGATATCAGATTCACATTACAGGATGACTGAAACTAGTGGGGTTTTCCTAAAACCCCCGATTGTTGGAGCTAGAAGGCTGTGAAGGCTGTTGGATGCCACCCCTTTCATTCCCAGAGGATAAGCTTGTTAACAGCAGGTTTGTGGCCCACCTGAGGCTGCTCATGAAATCAAGGGCCAAACAGGAACCCAGACCCCAGTGTGGTGTGGTAACTTTCTCTGACAGTCCTGTGGGAGCCATTAATAGAAACCTATATTCAGGTCAGGAAGCAACAGTTAGAACTGGACGTGTCACAACAGACTGGTTGCAAATAGGAAAAGGAGTACGTCAAGGCTGTCTGTTGTCACCCTGCTTATTTAACTTATATGCAGAGTACATCATGAGAAACACTGGGCTGGAAGAAGCACAAGCTGAAATCAAGATTGCTGGGAGAAATATCAATAACCTCAGATATGCAGATGACACCACCCTTGTTGCAGAAAGTGAAGAGGAACTAAAAAGCCTCTTGATGAAAGTGAGAGAGGAAAGTGAAAAAGTTGGCTTAAAGCTCAACATTCAGAAAACAAAGATTATGGCATCTGGTCCCATCACTTCATGGGAAGTAGATGAGGAAACAGTGGAAACAGTGTCAGACTTTTTTTGGGGGGGGGGCTCCAAAATCACTGCAGATGGTGATTGCAGCCATGAAATTAAAAGACGCTTGCTCCTTGGAAGGAAAGTTATGACCAACCTAGATAGTATATTGAAAAGCAGAGATACTACTTTGCCAACAAAGGTCCGTCTAGTCAAGGCTGTGGTTTTTCCAGTGGTCCTGTATGGATGTGAGAGTTGGACTGTGAAGAAAGCTGAGCGCCAAAGAATTGATGCTTTTGAACTGTAGTATTGGAGAAGACTCTGGAGAGTCCCTTGGACTGCAAGGAGATCCAACCAGTCCATCCTAAAAGAGATCAGTCCTGGGTGTTCATTGGAAGGACTGATGCTAAAGCTGAAACTCCAGTACTTTGGCCACCTGATGCGAAGAGCTGACTCATTGGAAAGACCCTGATGCTGGGAGGGATTGAGGGCAGGAGGAGAAGGGGATGACCAAGGATGAGATGGCTGGATGGCATCACTGACTCGATGGAAATGAGTCTTAGTGAACTCCGGGAGTTGGTGATGGACAGGGAGGCCTGGTGTGCTGCGACTCATGGGGTCGCAAAGATTCGGACATGACTGAGCGACTGGACTGAACTGAATAGCCACTGAAACTGTCTTAAGATTTGTGGGTGCTCCTGCTACCCCAAGCACCATTCTATGTGGTCTTTGTTAACTCATGTCATCCTCATAACAACCTCATGGTACAAGTGAAGAACATGAGGTTAAGAGAGGAAATGATGTATTCAGGGATGCAGAGGAGCCAGGATGTATTAAATACTGAAGGCGGGTAGTTTTTGTTGGTTAGAATGAGAACTAAATGAAAAAGTTTATAAAACCATTATGCACAGTGCTGCCAGGAGGCATTAACATATAAAAATATCGACTTCACGTTTGTTCTCCAACGTAGACCAACTTTTCTCTCTTACCAAGAAAATCAGTCACTCAGCTTATGGAAAGCGGACATTCTGATATTTTTCTGTCAAGTGAATCACAGTTGGCAGTTGGTTTCGCTCACCAAACTTTTGTTCATAGGGGAGATATTTTTAAGAAGGAAAGAGTTAAAGATACTGGTCCTTTGTCTTCTCCACTTTCACGGTGGAGCTTACTTCACTACCTTTTGGTTATTCCATTTCATCCCCTTTCCCGGGATATTTATGTGCATAGTGGAGTTGTGATTGGTGACAAGGCCTCCTGATTTTTGACCTTCTGACAACACATACCCCTGGAAACTTAGGGAGTTCCCCCTTGAGTTCAGAAATGTGGGTCAGCTTGGTCATGTTTTAAATTCTGATGAATGACTTTATACTGCTTTTCTCCTCCATTCCCCTGTATGAATCCAGTGGGTGCTCAGGGTCTACTCAGAGGCAAAGAAACTTTCTGTCACTCCAACCCTCAGCCTTCTCTTACCTTTCTTCTAAGTCCCATGTGATCTATTTGTTGCCGGGATCCAGACCCTGGTGGCCTCCTCTCCCCAGTAGGGCTGTCTCTCCCCACCTTTGAAGATCCTCACTCTCACGTGTTCTCTCTGCAGATGGCTCAGCGGAAGATACGAGACATCTTGGCCCAAGTCAAACAGCTGCACCAAAAGGGACAGAGTAACCAGGCCCAGGCCCGGAGGAAGTGACCAGCGCCTTCACGTCGACCCCCATCGTGTCGGCTGAAGGACAACAGGCCGAAATCGAGAGCATGATCTCCCCCGCAGGCCTGAGAATGAGCGGGAATCAGGGACACTTGGGCCGGGGTGTAGATCAGGTTTGCCCACGTGCTTGAGAAAGTTGTTCCAGTGAGGAACCCTGATCTCTCAGCCCCAAACACCCAACCAATTGGCCCAACACTGCCCACCCCTGAGGGTGTCACCTTGGAAATTCTAGCTCAGGGTGCTTTTAAACGTGGATTGTTTTAAGTTCTCCAGGTCCCATCGAGAGGGTTGGTCAGACCCCAGTGGGAAGAGAAATAAAATTTCCTTCAGGTTTTTAAAACATGCAGAGGGGTGTTTTAATCAATCTCAAAGGATGATTTACTTCTTGACCCTAAAGCCCTTCCAGCCTTCTCCTCCTTGGTTTATTGATTAAAATACCTCTATTCTCGTGCCCTGACATAACCTCTTCCTGTATTCACACTGGTTAGCTCATCTTTCTGCTACTGGCAAAAGTGGGAACCAATGCATTGCTTTGTGTATATCATTGACTCGAAGGGAGAAGACACATCGGCATCTGTAGATTAATTCCAATCCCTTCCTAACCAACCTATAGGAACAGCGAGTAATAAAAAATGGGAGAGACAGATGATTAAAATATATAGTAATCCACGTTTAAAAGGAGTGCCCTTGTGGCTGATGGATTCCAGATCACCACCTTGAGAAACTGGTGCAGTTCAAATTGCCCGCACGGTCGGGGCTTCCCCACCAAGATTCCCGCCCTGTTCATGTCCCTCTAACCATGAAAGTCCCACGTCATGTCCAGGAGCGCATGGCTGGTACTGACTGCTCAGCGGGACAGGGGCTGACCACTGTACTGTCCCTGATTCCTGCCATTCTCAGGCAGATTTTATATTTTTTTAAAGTCTATTTTAATGATTGGATACGAGCACTGGGAAGGGGACCCTCACTCCCCTTGATAAAGTCTCAGTTCCATGGAGGACTTGAGTGGCCCCAAAGGCTGCCACTGTGCCCTCACCCCGGCCTGTGTGCTCTCATAAGGGCTGGTTCCCAGAAGCGGGGGTTGTGGGGCACTCCCCCACCACGGCACTGTTCCCTTGGTGGTGGTGGGATGTGCAACCCGACCCTGAGCTCCTGAAAAAGCTGAAGTCCATCATTTGGCATCTGTTATGAATATTCAGTAAATCGGAGAGTATTTGCTTCTGTGTTTATCCTAGAGGCATATTTAACTGATGGTTTCTGCCTCCACGAGTCATTGGCGTAATGTTATGTGTGCCTAAAAGAAACAAAATTCAAAATACCAGCAGCATTATGCACAAAAGGGTAAACAAGCTTAATTTATTAATTTTTTCCAGGCTCAGTAAGGTCCCATTTTAAGTTCAGCCCTCGTGGAAGACAGCAGGCATCAGTTAAATGAGGTTTGGCCTCCCCTCCTCATGTGCTGATCGTCAGTGCATATTAGCCAGGTGGTGCACTTTAGCTGCCTTGGACAATGCTATCCAGTGTGCTGGGAAGGGAGGAAGGCCTCTGCGTGTGGAAGAGCCCATGCTCGGGACTCCCCTCCTTGCAACATTGCAACAACAGTAACAACCAGACAACCGTGACATGTGGGCGGAGTCAGTCAGGTAATGCTGTGCGCAAAGTAAACTACCTCAAGGTATGAAGTTACCTCAGCAATTACTTTCCTTTTTGTTCCCCCCACCTCTTTTTTTTTTTAATCTTTTTTTTCTTTGCGGCTTGCTGATATTTTATATAAAAAAGAAAAGCAAAGCAAAAGAGAAGCTGATAGTCTTGAATATTTTATTTTTTTAATGAAAAGAAAAAAATGAGAAAGTTATGTTTCATAATTTCTTACAACATGAGCCAGTGTAACTCTTTAGGAAGTCTCTATGGAGAACAGGCCCTGTGGGAAAGGCAGCCGGCGCTGCCCCTTGGAGGGAGGCCGGGCCCAGAGGGAAGGCCCGAATGTGAGAGAGCCCAGGGCCAGGCTCTGATCGCTAAGCCACCCACCTCTCCCAGGAAAATCTTGCCTGATGAGATTGACAGGCCCAGCAGAGCTGTGGCCCCAAGGGCGAAGCAACAGCCTCCAACAGCTGGCCTGTGGTCTCCCCTCCCCCCTTTGGTTAAAGGGCACCCCGGTTGTTTTTTCCCACCAGTGGTGCTGTTGAGATATTTTAAAGTATTGCCTCCGTTTTATCGAGGAGAGAAATAATAACTAAAAAACATACCCTTAAAAAAATGTATACTTCTCTAAAAATATGGGAGCCAAGATTCCATTGGTGGACGAGACAAAGCCACCCTCTCAGCCTCAGAGAGGTCCATCTGGTTTGTCGTTGCAGTGCTTTTCATTTATTGTGACTGTTTTTTCATTTCAGTCCCATCTTGCCATTTTTGGTCTTTATCAGTAGACCAAGGGACAAACTGGCCCTTCTTTCGATTGATATGATTGATTCTAACAGTGGACCCACACTTAACAAATCCTTGATTTAGGGTGGTGGGTGGCAAGGAGGGGCAAGGGATTTGGGAATGTAACTGGGGACGGGTTCCTGCCTCGTTGGTGTCTTGTCACTTTCTTCCCATGACGTTCCTTTGTAGACCCCCAGAACTGTCTGCCCCAAAGAGGAGGAAGCAGGAAAGCCTTTAGAGATGATACGAGGCCAGTTTATTTAAGCTTCCCACCTGTCCAAACCACAGAAAAGGGTCTCCCAACTTGTGTTTCTGGCTCTATATGCTTTATTCCAAAATGAAGCAGATAACTTCAGACATCGGCCATTTAGTGATTTAAGGTGAATTTCCAGCAGCAAGCATGCTTTGATATCTGGTTCAAACTGCCATCAGAATAAAACCCCCCACAGTACCTGAAATGTGATTGTTGCAGTGTTCAGTTTCCTTGGGATCCTGCTCCCATCACACCTGCAGCCCACATCCTTTCCCTCTGGCTGGTTCAGCTCCCAGAAGAGACCAGGAGTGTGGCAAGGGACTGTCAAACCTGGATTCGGCATGGCTGATATTTGCCCAGCAGCAAAATTGTGCAAGTTACACTACCGGAAAGCAAAGGAATATGGTTTGGTGGTTAAAGTTTAGCAGGATAAAGGGCTTGTCTTGGTGGTTCCACCTTTGACCTCTGGGCAAGGTCTTGGGGCAACTCCGCCCCCTGCACATCACCTCCATTTCCCCATCCTTGGTGAGATAACAAGTTAATGTGAAATGCACTTGAGAGATTTGGATGATCTGAAAACAGTGACTTTTAAAAAAACAACTTCTGTGCTCTGATATGTGTGTGAGCTACATATATATTTTTAAGAAAAGACCATCACTTTTAGGATGTATTTTTTAATTCTGTGGAACATGTGAAAAAACCAAAATGGTTTGATTCCCTGACTTTGAAGCTGCGTCTGACAGTGACACCCAATGGCCCTTGAGGGCCTGGTTGCCTTTTTCAGTTTGGGTCGTGGACTTGGCTCCTCGGAGGGGCCTGGGGAGGAGAAAGCCGTTGTTAGGGACAGGGAGTTTCATCACCTTCTACTCTTTCCTGCGCTCCTCTCGGTCCTTTCTCAGTCTTCTTTTCCTTTACCCTGAGCTCTCCACTCCTGGGACGGGTGGGGGCTGTTCTGTTAAGTTATGCCTCACGATTGGCAGAGGAGACCCCGTGTGAAATCCAGAGAACACTGGAGGGGGAGCCTCCAGCTGGTTCTGTGTGACCATTTTCCCCTGTGCCAAAGACAGGCTGTGAGAGACGCCATCTCTGAATCGAAGCAATAACCATCCTTTGAACCCGTACCTGGGCTGTCTGAGAGGGGGAGCGGTCCCGGGAACTGTAAGGGCTAAGAGACCCGGCCCTTCCCTTCTGAGGCTCCCGGGGGGTGTGGGGGCGGTACGTGCCAGGGCACGGGGAGCTGAGAAGGGGTCCAGTGGCTCCGGTTGCACTTTGGGGAAGGAGGGGGTTTGGGGCTGCTCCCTGTGAGGCTGCGCTCCATCCCCCGCCCCCACTGCAGAGACAGCACTGCAGTTCCCTTCAGGCCCGGCAGACTGGCAGCGAGGAGGGGCCTCAGTTAACTCTCCAGGGTGCCTTCCCCTCCTCCCACCCCAGACATACTCTCTGCCACACTGGGAACAGCGGTGCTGTGTAACTACCTCACAGAGCCCCCGAGGGACCGCCCGAGCTTCTGCCTCTAGTCCCCCTTCCCTCCTTCCTCTCACTCAAGGGTGGGGGTCCCCCTTCCCCCTGAAGTGTTGATGCGGAGGTCCTAGAGGCTTTGATGTTCAAAACATGCCAACTTTTCGCCTATTTGTTGAAAACCGGTAGGAGGAAAACAGCACAGCCTGCCCCCGTAACTGCAGGAAGATGGAAGAGGGATCCTCGGTGCCAGGGGACATAAAGCCATTTCCCTTCCAAACTCTCGGTGATTTAGAGGCAGGGCTTTTCTCTTGTATTCAGACTTAGGGCAACACCAGCTGAAAACTGCAGTTTCTTTCTTTTGGATACATAAGGCTTCTCTATTGGGGTACAGGACAGGGAGGAGGCCTCATGACTGAAGGTGGATTCGGAGGGTGAGGGCCAGAGCCCCAGCCCTGACCCTCAGCCCTGTGCACCTCCTTGGGGGCACAGTCTGATGGCACCATTACTGGTGCCTTGTCTGGTTGAATCTGGATGGACGAGACAAAAGAATTTTTTTCTTAAATGAAATAGCAGGAAGCTCCTCGGGGCATGTGTTTTGAGTAACCACAGATGATGGATGCTACGAGTATAAATGGATTAACTACCTCAATCCTCACAGTGAGATTAGAACCGAGGGCTGGGACTGGAGAATGAGGGGGTGGATCCCAGCCAGGAGGAGTGAGCTGAGGCTTGTGCCACAGAAGGTTTGTTCTTGAGGAATAGGCATGCCTGCTAGATACTCATTGGTTGGGTTGAGAGGACTGGTCATGAGGCCCCCCCTTTCTGCCTTCCTCGGCCTGGGGACCCTTGCTTCACCTCTTCCCTGCAGCCTGCCCTGCCCTCACCTGCCATATCTTGTTGGACCAGAGGGGGAGAGGACGGGCCTCCTGTCTTCTACCAGAGGGGGGCAGCCTCCTGTCTTCTACCAGAGGAGGCTGCCAGGAAGTGAGATGTGGGGCCTGGCCTGGAACCCGCCACTCGGCCCCACAGCCAGGAAGCCTGGGGAAGCCGAAGTTAAGACGTCTTCAACAGGGTTTCTCTGAGATTCTCCACCTCTCTACCCCTTCCCAGTGTTCACAGGGACGGTGGGCTCTGGAGGTGGAGCAGGATCCCTTATCCTGAGAGGCCGAGGGCCTGTCCTCTGGTCGTCAGGAGCCTTTTTAGTCGGGGAGTTCCACTGGGCGATCCCAGCCCCTCCCCACCCTCTAATGGACCTCCTCATAGAAGCCCCATTTCACTTTTGTTTTATCTACCTCTTAGCAAGACAATAGAGAGAAATTAGGTAGTGGCAACTCCACTTGCTTAGATTAGGGGGGGGAAAAAGATTTCTTTTTCCAAAGGAAAAAAAAATATTACCTTAAAAATACTTTCCAAAAAATTAAAAAAAAAAAAAAAGCCAAAAAAAAGTTCTTAAGAGGGAGACATTTTCCAGTGACCGCTGGATTGTTTTAATTCCCTAAACTTTTCTCTTTTTTTTCCCCCACAAATAAGTTTCACTCTTTGGCAATTTTCTGCACCTGGTCTAAGATAATGTGCTATTCTAACAGGTACAGCTTTCGCAGTCTGCCCCCCTGGCTTTTCCCACCCCGCACCTCATTCCTGTCAGTGAGTTCCTGTCTGTACTCTCCCTGTTGCTTCTCAGCCAGCTGACTTCACTCAGCCCCACAGAACAAAGGCTTCGTGTGTGTTGCTGCCGTGCTGAAGTCTGGACTCACCATTTCAACCTGTGGAGGGCGGGGGCGGGGGCGGGGGCCACTTGTAACCCTTTTGTGTCAAGTTTCTGTAACCTACTGCAGTGTAAAGGTGTTCAGAATGAATTTCAGCAGATAATGAGTTAGGAGGAATAAGCATTCTCTACCACCACTTGAATCCTCCCCTTCCTCCAACATGTTGATTCTAATCCCAGGAACCAGAATAAGAGAGTCCCTTCTCCTGAGGCAAAGTGAATCATGTTCAGTCCTGAGACATCACTTAGGAAAGTGGAAAATTATCTTTATGAATGCAAAACCTGGTGGGGACTGGAGGGGGGGCTTGTGCCTGTGATTGTGTGACCCTGTTCTGTAACTGCGGCCACTTTGAAAATTGTACTTTGCTGGGGATCGGCCAGCCGTCACCACCAAATTTTGATTGTACCCTTTCTCCCACCCTTTAATCTGCCCTGTGTTTGGTCTGGGAAGATGGGGCGGCTGGCTCAGACTTTTTGGAGTTTGTTCTTTTGCTGGATGAGCACTCCAGTTTTCTTTCCCATGAAAGTTGTTTCTGCTACAAATCACTTGATTCCGCTGTTTCAATTTCAAAATAAAAGGAAACATATTGAAAGCTGTGAGAGTCTATGTCTCAGGGAGGGTTTGGGGGATCTGGTTGCTGAGATGGTCAGACCTCTGGGGGTGGAGTCTTGCTTTCCAGGGACCAGAGCCACTCAGGTTCGAAGTAGGCATTTTTTCTTAAATTTACAGAATAGTAAAACAAGAGTGGCTTTTAAATGGTGCCTTGCTCTTAATTCCCTTGGCATATTGGTATAAGGCCTTCACTATTAAAAATGTTGGGTAATGTCTGCAGAGGAGTTGCAGCTATTCTTCCTGATACCTACCGTAAGAAGAACGATGCCAATGGCCTTGCGCGGGGAGGGTTGGTGGAAGGGAGCTCGATCACCATCTACTGTGACCTTGCCCTCTCTTTTTTTCCTTTCTGAAGACTAGATGGGTGGAGGGACATCCTTGTGTGAAACAACCTGGACCCTGACTTGGCTCTCCTGATTCTTGGTCCAGCCTTTTCCTTAAAAGAGAAACAACTCCCCATTTAAAGTGTCATGTCATTCCAGGTTATCTTGGGCTTCCCTGGTGGCACAGAAGGTAAAGAATCTGCCTGCGGTGCAGGAGACGGGTTCCATCCCAGGGTTGGAAAGATCCCTTGGAGAAGGGAATGGCTACTCATTCCAGTATTCCTGCCTGGAAAATACCATAGATGGAGGAGCTCGGTGCGCAACAGTCCACGGGGTTGCAGAGTTGGACATTACTGAGCCACTAAGCGCACATGCAGGTTATGTTTTGAGTGGACAGATGTGGCTACCCTTAGAAGTCTGGGGTAGAATGAACACACTAAGAACTGTCCCTCCCACTTTTTTAAGCAGCCCCAGATACTGAGCAGATCAGTGAAACCTTGACTTCCACAGGGGAAGGTGGGGAATAATTACTAAGTATACTGACGCCACACCTGCTCTCGTCCTCTGCGCAGTGACTCTGGATGGGATGGGATGAAGTCATTGGATTAGTTTTAGTGTTGCTGTTACGATGCCTTCCCAAATAATTGGGTAGATGTTGGGGCATGATTCTCAAGCCTTAGGGGAAGCCTTATATAGCAGTGAAAGTGACTGAAAGTCACTCAGTTGTGTCCAACTCTTTCTGACCCCATGGAGTGTATAGTCCTTGGAATTTTCTAGGCCAGAATACTGGAGTGGGTAGCCTATCCTTTCTCCAGGGGATCTTCCTGAACCAGGATTCGAACCAGGGTCTCCTGCATTGCAGGTGGATTCTTTACCAACTGAGCTATGAGGGAAGCCCAAGGAGAGTAGTATTTATTTGTTCCCTGACTTGTTTCAGGAATAATTAAGGTAGGAAAGGAAAAAAGAAAAGGCTTTAGGGAATTCCTTGGCAGTCGAGTGGTTAGAATGCGGTGCTTTCACTGCCCAGACCCAGGTTCAATCCTTGGTTGTGGAACGAAGATTCTACAAGCCACTAGTAGCACAGCCCACCCACCCCCATCCCCTCCCCCCAAAAGGAATAATTAGGGTGGTTTAACATGAGAATGGAACCCTGTGGATATTTCCTAATGGGGGCTAATATTTGTTGTGATAAATATTGTGTTTGTTAAGGCATTAAAGTCTATATGAGGTATTATTTATTTAACCCTGACGACAGCCCCAAAGTGAATGTTATTCCTTATCTTATAAATGAAGTAATTGAAGTTTAGAGAGGTTATGTTACTAGAGTCACATAGACATTTAATTCTAGAAACTATCTTTCATAAGGCTGACTGGCACCTCTGCAAGAGAAGTCTTCATTGGTGAATATAAGACAAGATGAAAGTTTTACTGGAAAACCTTTTTCTTCTTTTCACCATCCATGTAAGTAGTAAACTATAAATTTCTTTCCATCTTTGCTGGTCAAATCAGACCTTGGCCTTGACCCTGCTTTGTCATGGGTACATGAGTGTGACAAATTTGGTGCCCAGCATGGGGCTCATAAAGTGCCCTTGAAAGAAGACTGGAGTGGGGTTGGAGGGAGGTTCAAGAGGGAGGGGCAATATGTATACTTAGGGCTGACTGACATTGTATGGCAGAAACCAACATAACATTGTAAAGCAGTTATCTTCCAATTAAAAAAAAGACTGGAGTATGTGTGGACAGGATAGAGAATAATATATGTGTCCCAAGATCTGGTAATTCAGTGGTGGGCAAGAGGGTAGAGGTCCTTCTATTCAGGGGCTGCATGCTTCATGGGACAGGGCTTCCAGGGGTCTGATAGCTATTGCCACTTGATAAATGTTGGAGGTCAAGCAGCTAGAGGTAAGATTGGTGCTTTCAGGTGTTAAAAGTAAGTTTGAGGCTGAATTAATGGCCACTTAAAACCCAAAGTAAGTGCAGAGCTGCTTATTGGAGCAAGTTGCTCACTCAGCTTTCAGCTACTGCTTCACCTTTGTTTCCTTGAGAAAAACACCTACTAGAGTTTGGGCAAAAAAGTGAAGAGAGGGGAAAAAAAAAAAGTAACTTTGCAGGTGAAGGGTTCAACCCATTCATTGTATAAATGTGTAGCTGGTATGGAAATGTGTCACCTGTTTGAATTGTGACTGCATGAAGTATTAGAAAATTCCTCTGGTGTCCAAAATTTTCACTCAATACTGATGTCTTGTTTGGCAAGTTAAATGTCTCCTCCTGAGTGGCCTTGGAGGCCTGCCAGTGGTGGCAACCACAACCTGTGAGCCTCATTGAGACGCAGACATGCTTACCAAGTCATGTGTCTTGAAACAATGATTTTCTCTGATAGTCAAGAAAAAACTTTTTTTTTTTTTTTACGAAACAAGAAAACTCTGTGTTCCTAATTCTAAACGTAACTCTTGTTAAAAGTCGGTCAGAGTTGGCCTGTTCACAGGGGTGGGGGCAGTTGCTCTGGGTCTTCATTGCTGCATTCAGGGTTTTCTCTAGTCACAGTGTATAAGCTTCTTATTATGAAGCTCTAATGGTGTGATCACTCACCTAGAGCCAGACCTCCTGGAGTGTGAAGTCAAGTGGGCCTGAGGAAGCATCACTACGAACAAAGCTAGTGGAGATGATGGAATCCCAGCTGAGGTATTTCAAACCCTTTGCTGTTAAAGTACTGCACTCAATATGTCAGCAAATTTGGAGCACTCAGCAATGGGCAAAGGACTGGAAAAGGTCAGTTTTCATTCAAATCCCAAAGAAAGGCATTGCCAAAGAATGTTCAAACTAGCGCACAATTGCACTCATCTCACACGAAAATGTTGGCTTAAAGCTCAACATTCAGAAAATGAAGATCATGGCATCTGGTCCCATCACTTCATGGGAAATAGATGGGGAAACAGTGGAAACAGTGTCAGACTTTATTTTTTGGGGCTCCAAAATCGCTGCAGATGGTGACTGCAGCCATGAAATTAAAAGACGCTTACTCCTTGGAAGAAAAGTTATGACCAACCTAGATAGCATATTCAAAAGCAGAGACATCATTTTGCCAACAAAAGTCCTCTAGTCAAAACTATAGTTTTTCCAGTAGTCATGTATGGATGTGAGAGGTGGACCATAAAGAAAGCTGAGCATCGAAGAATTGATGCTTTTGAACTGTGGTGTTGGAGAAGGCTCTTGAGAGTGCCTGGGACTGCAAGGAGATCCAACCAGTCCATCCTAAAGGAAATCAGTCCTGAATATTCATTGGAAGGACTGATGCTGAAGCTGAAGCTCCAATACTTTGGCCACCTGATATAAAGAACGGATTCATTGTAAAAGACCCTGATGCTGGGAAAGATTGAAGGCAGGAGGAGAAGGGGACGACAGAGGATGAGATGGTTGGATGGCATCACCGACTTGATGGACCTGAGTTTGAGCAAGCTCTGGGAGTTGGTGATGGACAGGGAGGCCTGGCGTGCTGTAGTCCATGGGGTCGCAGAGTCAGACATGACTGAGGGAACTGACTGAGGGCGTGCGGGCTTCAGCAGTTGCGGCTCCTGGTTTCTAGAGCGTGGTCTCGGTAGTTGTGGTGCACGGGCTTAGTTTCCCTACAGCCTGTGGGATCCTCCTGGACCAGGGATCCAACTTGTGTCCTGTGCTTTTGCAGGTGAATTCTTAACCACTGGTACACCAGAGAAGTCCTGGCCTATTCATCTTGCTGTAAATGAGGCCATATTAGTTTCCTGTAACAAGTTACCCCAGAACTGATGCCTTAGAATAAGAAGTCAGATCAGGCTGTCACCAGGTCTATTTCTTCCAGAGGCCCTTAGGAACATGTATCTCATGTCTCTCTTCTAGCTTCTGGTGGTTAGTAGCAATCATTGGCCCTCCTTGGCTTGAAGACAGATCCCTCCAGTCTCTGCCAACATGGTCTTCTCTGTGTCTCTGTCCTTGTGTCTAATAAAGATAATCCTCCCTGGGTTTAGGGACCCCCTCATCTAGGATGATCTTGTGATCCTCTTCAAAGATCCTTATTTCAGTTAAGATCACATTCTAAGGTTTGGGGTGGGCATATCTTTTGTGGGGACACGATGCAACTCACTATAGAAGCCATACCACATGGGGCTTGGGCCCATCTTGTCATTGTAGCCAGTGACAGGCTGGCTGCCTGGAATTTTTTAATCCTTCTTCCCCTGGAGGTTGATAAGACCACAGTGCCCTTTTGGAAAAAGGCAGCTGTGGATCAGGATTCTCAGATGGTGGCACCCTGGTTACTGAAGCATTTGGTGACAGGAAAAAAGTGGCACTTGACTGTTGCCCATGGTTAGAGGATCCTATAACACTAAGAAAACTATAGTATAGTTGCTGTTCACCCATCTGCTGCCTGGGAAAGCAAAACTGCTTCCTCCCACCTACAGGGGTACCCTGATATAAAATACTCCCTGGTGGCCAGGTGCAGTCAGTTTTGCAGAACAGTCCTGTGGTTTGCTCTTACAAAGAGTGAAAGAGGAGGAACATGAGGTTTGGACAAAAGCCCAGTATCTTAGCTGGGGCTACTATAACAGTTCAGTACCATAGATTGCATGCCTTGTAAACCACAGAAATTTTCTGTGGCTGGGAAGTCCAAGATCAAGTTGCCTAGAGATTTTGTGTCTGGTGAGGACCTGCTTTCTGGTTCATAGATGGATGTCTTCCACTGTGTCCTCCCATCAGATGAAAGGGTTTCTTTTATAATGATACTAATCACATTCATGAGGACTTCACTCCATGACCTAATCACTGCCTAAAGATTCCTCCTCCAAATACATCACTTGGGAATTAGGTTTCAATATATGGATTTGGGGGACACAAACATTCAATCTCTAGCCCCCAGTGAAACTAGAGGGATTGGCGCTTTAGCTGTAGTGAAGGAAGAAGCTATACCAGTTGTGTTGGAGTGAGAAAAAGTAGAAAACATGTGGTTGCCTAATGACTGATGTGGAAGCCTGCCTGGCTGATGACGTGGACACGGAGGAAGACCTTGGACGAACATGCAATGGTTTAGTGCACTCAGTGGGTCTTTACCTCCACAGTACAACAGTGGCCTACCTCACCCGAGCTTACCTTGTCTGATGAGCATCCGTGGTAACAGAAGGGGAACCTAAACATTTCCTTAAGGTAACTGTAATTATATGGAAACCATGAGAACCCAGGTGATGAGATAGTCACTCAGGGTCTGACTGGATTGTTCAGTTGGCACCAATTATCAGAGACAATTAAGTCCAGAAAACTCTTAACAACTGGGCAACCAACTCCCCAGAATAGAGGCCTGACACAGGGCAAAGTAAATGCCCTTCAGACTAAAGAGGAGACAAAGGGGTTGAAGATTCACACTGTAGGACAGTGTGGGCATAGCATTCACACCAGGGAGTTCCCAGACAGGAGATTGAGGACTTGCCCGTGAGGGAAATCCCCACTCTCAGGCCAGTAGAAGGCCACAAATGTAAAGATCTGGGCTGTGGCAGGTGAAGATGCCAGGCCAGCTGTGCTGTTCATTGTAGACAAACAGGAGGGCCAGGAGGGCTGAGAGACCCTGCTGAGGCCTGCGCTGTGCACACCGGTGCTGGTCTGACGCCTTCACATCACCTGTCTGACCAGACATCACCCCTTCAAGAACAAATAAGACTAGGGCAGAAGCCGAGTTCCTCTCTTTCCCTAAGGAGGGCTGATGGTGCTGGTCAAGGTATGCTGGGGACTTGATGGCAACCAAGGTCACCAGATCTTTTCAATCCTTTTGGGCACAGAAGTACAAGTCTATGATGCCAGGAAATACCCAGGGATATGGCTGGAAAACTACTGCCATTGAATTTGGGACAGACTCTCAGCTTGGACAGTGGACTACTGTAACTCGATGAATGGGTCCTTTGGGGCACTCAAGTGGCTGTCACTGATACTGCTGCTGACCACAAAGGAGGTTCCCAATGGGGAAGTGCCACGGCAGGAAAAGTGATAGTGGAACACGTCCACAGTCTTGTTTCCAGCAGGCTTCCCAGCCTACTCTTAGGACTGAACCAACACAGGATGCTGGGGGCGGGGGGGTGGGGGGCAGGGAAGGACAGGATGTCACTAGACCAAGAAGCTAATGGAGGCAGAGATGTTTAAAAAGTGTTATCACCTTATAATAACCCTGTGTGGCTAGTGAAAAAGTCATTAGTAGCTGATATCTTCCTGTGGATCCCTACAAACTGAATGTGGCCCAGTGCCCTGTTGTGCAGACTGGAGCAGCTTCATACACTGGAGACCTCACTAACCCTGGCTCCAGCATCTCTCTGCATCCAGGTGATCAGAGACGATTTGCCTTCATGTGACTTAGATTAGAATGTGTCACTGGGCTGCTGCAAGGCAACCTAATCTCTCCCATAACTTGTCTCTGGTAGGCAGACCAAGACCTGAAGAGGCTGACCTCTCTCCAGCAGGGTCCAGTACCATTACCTGGAGACGTTATTCTGACAGGGAGGGAATATTAACCTCAGCGTGAATTGGGACCAGTAACCTAACCAACGTTCTTGGAAGCTGTTATGGTCTGAACTGTGTCCCCTTAAAATTCATATATCAAAACCCTAACCCCCAGAATTCCCTGGCAGTTCAGTGGTTAGGATTCTGTGCTTTCATTGCTGAGGGCCAGGTTCAATCCCTGGTCAGAGCACTAAGATCCTGCAAACCATCCAGTGCAGCCAAAACAAAACAGAAACCCCTAAGCCCCAGTACCTCAGAATTAGATTGTGTTTGGAGAGAGGGGCTTTAAAGACGTGGTTAAGTTAAAATGAGGCTGTTAGAGTAGGTCCTAATCCAGTCTGCCTAGTATCCTTATAAGAAGAGAAATTTGTAGATAACCAACAAGGACCTACTGTATAACACGAGGAACTCTGCTCCATTGTCTGTAATAACTTAAATGAGAAAAAGTATATATATATATATATATATAACAAGTTATATATACATATATATAACTTAATCACTTTGTTCTACATAAGAAACTACCACACCATTGTAAATCAACTATAGTTCAATATAAAATAAAAACTTCAAAAATAAAAAATAAAAAAATAGAAGAGGAAATTTGGACACATAGGAATACCAGGAAAGTGCAACACGGGCCATATGAGGACACAATGAGAAGGTGGCCATCTGCACGCCAAGGACAGAGGCCTCAGAAGAAACCAAACTCACTGACACTTGATCTTGGACTTTAGCCTCTAGAACTGTGGGAAAATAAATTTCTGTTGTTTAAGCCACCCAGTGTATGGTGTTTTGTTGTCCATCCCTAGAAGATGGTTTCAGACTGCATGGGCAGAAGAGCTGTGCTCAGTGGTTAGAGTGCAGGCTGTGGTGCTTGTCCTGAAAACACTCCCCCAAATGGACCTTGAGGTCTGTTTATTAATGCATGGGACGATGGTGTGGTCTAGTGCCTGGCCGGAGGCGACCGGATCATCAAGTCTCAGGCTCTGGGGGGATTAACACTATGGCAGCAAATTGTACAAGACCCACACCCCCTGTTCACAACCCATGTAGAAAGAGACCCTCCAAAGATAAACATCAGTGGAATCAACAAGCTGATCTACACTGCCCAAGTGAAGACTACAACTCCATGGATACAGTGTCACACAGGGCGTGGTCATCCGTATGCAGTTCAGAAAGTGAAAGTGAAGTCGCTCAGTTGTGTCTGACTCTTTGTGACCCCGTGGACTGTAGCCCACCAGGCTCCTCCGTCCATGGGATTCTCCAGGCAAGAATACTGGAGTGGGTTGCCATTTCCTTCTCCAACAGTTCAGAGTTGAGTTGAGTTCAGTCGCTCAGTCGTGTCCGTCTCTTTGCAACCCCATGAATTGCAGCGTGCCAGTCCTCCCTGTCCATCACCAACTCCCGGAGTTCACTCAGACTCACGTGGCCATCCAGCCATCCCATCCTCTGTCGTCCCCTTCTCCTCCTGCCCCCAATCCCTCCCAGCATCAGAGTCTTTTCCAATGAGTCAACTCTTCGCATGAGATGGCCAAAGTACTGGAGTTTCAGCTTTAGCATCATTCCTTCCAAAAAAATCCCAGGGCTGATCTTCAGAACTGGGCCCTAAAACTAGGCTTAATGATTCCAGCCTAGGAGGCTAAGGAAGCCTGGAAAATGTGCCCAGACTGCCAGCTTCATAGTGAAGTAGCAAAGGGAACTTTAGAGTGTACAGTTAGGGCTACCAGACCAGCCTGGCCCTAGCAAGTAGACTGTGTTGGCCCCTACTCTCTCTTGAGGGTGCTGCAGGGCACTGGCCACAGGAGACAAGTGTTCTTTCTCTATTGCTGCTGTAATAAATTGCCACATGTTTAGAGGCTTAAGTCAACAGACAGTTACTATCTTAGATTTGTAGTTTGGAAATTCAAAGTAGGTCTTGCTGGGCTGACATCAAGTTATTGGCAGGACTGTGTTCCTTCCTGGAGGCTCTGAAGGAGAACCCTTTTCTCTGCCTTCTCTAGTTTCTAGAGGCTGCTCCCACTCTTGACTCCTAGCCTCTTCCATCTTCAAAGCCAGCAGTGGCCGATCCAGTCTTTCTCACACACATGGTTCTGATGCTGATGCTCCAGGCTCCCTCTTTCACTTCCAGGAATCTTTGCAATTACATTAGGGCCACCTGGAAAGTCCAGGATAATCTCCTCATTTCAAACCGTGTCCATGTGTGCTCAATTGTATCTGACTCTTTGCAACCCCATGGACTGTAGCCTGCCAGTCTTCTGTGTCCATGGAATTTCCAGGCAAGAGTACTGGAATGGGTTGCCATTTGTTTCTGTAGGGTATCTTCCCGAACCAAGGATCAAACCCACATCATCTCAAACTAAGCAACCTTAATTCCACCTGCAACTCTTAATTCCTCTTCCCAGGTATCATATGTTCACAGTTTCCACATACAGTTAGAGTGTGGTTACCTTTGGGGGTCCATGAATATGTTCTTGGGAGTAGCACAGGAGATGAGTGCTATCATACTATCCAAGAACTCTCAGATGGACTGGGTCATGTCTTTGGATTCCCTGAGCACATGCAATCAGAGAGTGCCATTGCCTTTGCAGCAAAAAGTACCCAGCAGTGGGGAACACTTGGAACATTTGCTGGATCTTTCATGCCCTGTATCATCCCCAGGCAGCCGGAAAAACTGGAAAAGACAACTAACCAGACAACTGATGTTCAGCTTCCACCAAAGCACACTTAAGAATGGCAATTAGGTCTCTGAATATGGTAATTTTCTAGAAAGTGAAATAAAGTGGAAGTGAAGTCGCTCAGTCGTGTCCGACTCTTTGCAACCCCGTGGACTGTAGCCTACCCGGCTCCTCCATCCATGGGCTTCTCCAGGCAAGAATATTGGAATGGGTTGCCATTTCCTTCTCCAAATTTTCTAGAAGATGCCTCCCATTTAAATAAATTGCTTAATTACAAGGTTAGGGATGAGGTGAAGAGATCTAGAATGGCTGTAAGAGACCCAAACCACATGATGAAGCCTTCTCACTTCACCTTCTCCCTTTCCCCATCTATGCCTAGGAGACTGGCCCACTGGAATTTGAGAGTGCTAAGGAAGATCCGGGGAGGGAGTTTCACAACACCAACCCAGTGATTCTTTTGCCCCCTGCCCTCACCCCTACCCATGCTTGCTGGATTTGGGCAGTTATGGACACTGAATGAAGATAATGGTTAAGAATACAAGTGACAACTCTGTGATCTATGCAGCTGGTCCTGGCATATATCACAGTGGCATGACGCACACACAGTAGGCAGGAGATGGTCTAGGATGGGACAAAGTGTATAAGAAAGAAACTGCTGAGCCACCTAGGGATGAAGTTGAGTGTGTGATGCAGGCTAGACAGGACAAAGGGTGGAATGATCCCTGCAGAGGCTCGTCATACAATCACATGGATGTGGAAGGAGAGGAAGAACCTGGGTCGGTAAGAGAAACAACCTTAGACCTGAAGAGGCCAGCAGATGAGGTTCAATCAGGCAGTACGACAAGGCAGAGACGTAAGCCCTGGGACAGCAACTCGTGAGGCTGGGTAGGCCTCCCAATTATTTATAATTGGGTCTTGCTGCTCTCTCGGCAAGGAGAGAGAAGGTCCCTAAGTGCAGATTCTACCTCCCATCTTCCCATCTGGTAGCCTAACTGATGCAGGCGTGTGATTCCAGGAGCTGCAGTATTCATCCCAAGTTGAACTTTGTCTTTCCTCTCTTGACCAACGTGGACAGCCCTACCTCTGTCCCACTCTGAAGGGAGAAGGCAGGGTGAGGAGAGCCTGGGAATAATGTCCCAAGAATTCAGCAAGGACGGGGTGGTTGAGGCAGGAAGCTGTGAGCAGATGTTCCTGCAGGAGACTGGGAAGAACAAGGAAGTGGTAATGTTTGCAGTGGCAATGGTTTCCAGGGCAGAGACGAATCTACCAAGTCACTGAGGGCAAAGTCAACCTCAGTTTAGTCAGTTCAGTCACTCAGTCATGGGCAACTCTTTGCAACCCCATGGGCAACCGCATGTCAGGCGTCCCTGTCCATCGCCAACTCCTGGAGCTTGCTCAAACTCATGTCCATCAAGTCGGTGATGCCATCCAGGAAGGGAAAATAAGGTGATATTTTCCTTCTTTGGAGGCAGTTGAGATGCGGGGAAAAGACAGGCTAGAAAACTGGTCAAGGCTGGAAACCTAATCCAGAGAAGGGACCCAGAATGAGTTCAATAGTATTTTCACTCTCCAGGAATAAGGGTTTTGCTCAGAGGGTCCTTGGTTTCTGGACATCATCTGGAGATGAAATCATACTAAGATACAAACACCTATCTCACATCTCTTCCTTGCTGAAATGGCTTTTGTGGCTGGTTTGTGAATTGTTTGAAGTCAAAAATTTCACCGTCTCAAGGCATGGCTTGGAAGGAGGGTCCAGAAACTGTCCAAACAGCTGTCTACTAGGCCCCTCTCTCCTGCAAGAGTGTCTGCAAATTCCCCTGGGCCAAAGCCAACTGTGCTGAGAGGGAAGAGCCCCTGCACCCGGGCACTTTGTTTCTTTCACTTCACAAAGTCTTACAGTTCAGACTGAAGAGTAGAAACTTCCCAGGGTGAGCCAGAGCTGGTGCAACCCCCACACCAACCCTGGGGGAAGAAGTAAGATATCCTGGCACTGAGGGTCAAGGGTGGAGCCCATAGTGTTTACTCAGAGTTAGCACTGGGCATGGACCTGAGGAGATTACTGGGTGTAGAGTAATTATTTCTGTCACTAGCCCCATTTTTTTTTTCATGTCCAAAAGCCAGGAACTACCTTCTTTTTCTTTCTTTAAAAAAAGATATTTACTTATTTTTGCTGTGTGGGCTCTTTCTAGTTGCAGCAACCCTGGGCTACTCTCTACTAGCCATGCGTGGTCTTCTCATGGCAGAGTCTTCTTTTGTTGTGGAGCTTGGCCTCTGGAGTGGGCTCAGAAGTTGAGGCATGTGAGCTTAGTTGCCATGCCATATGTGGGAATCTTAGTTCCCAGACTAGGGATCCAACCTGCAGCCTTAGCATGGGCAGGCAGATTCTTAACCAGTGAATCACTGGGGAAGTCCCCAGGAACGTACCTTCTTGATTAGACTAGAAGAAATCAGCACCTGTGTAATTGTCCTCCACCTGGACTCCCAGAGTCAAAATCAGCTCTACTTTCCCTGTAGGCTCAGCCTTGACCTTGGCTCCTTCAGACCACAGTTCTTTCCTGCTGTGCACTAACCCTGGGTTTGCGATCGCTCTCCTCAGGCAGAGTGCCGGAACCATATAGACTTAACCTCAAACTCAGGAAAAGAGCTGTTTACTCATCTGCAAGATAGGGTTATTAATATTTAAGTTTCAGGGTTGCTTTGATAATGAAGAAAGCAAACTGCTTGGCTCAAGAGGGAAGGATCATATATATAATTATGGCTGACTTCTTGTTGTATGGCAGAAACCAGCACAACATTGTAAAGCAATTATCCTTCAATTAAAAAATAGAAAGCAAACTACCATATTTAATCAGTGCCAAGACAACATCAATTGTATTGATAAGATGTAGGATTAACCATCCTGAAAGGAAAGTGCCCTCATTGCTTCTCTTTAACAATATAGTCCCATGTGCTGAGTCACTAAGTCATGTCCAACTATTTGCAACCCGATGGACTGTAGCCTGTCACACTCCTCTGTCTATGGGATTTTCCGGGCAAGAATACTGGAGGGGATCTTCGTGATCCAGGGATCAAACTCACGTCTCCTGCATTGGCAGGTAGATTCGTAACCACTGAGCCACCTGGGAAGCATCAGTTCAGTTCAGTCGCTCAGTCGTGTCTGACTCTTTGCAACCCCATGAATCGCAGCACGCCAGGCCTCCCTGTCCATCACCAACTCACTCAGACTCACGTCCATCGAGTCAGGGATGCCATCCAGCCATCTCATCCTCTGTCATCCCCTTCTCCTCCTGCCCTCAATCCCTCCCAGCATCAGAGTCTTTTCCAGTGAGTCAACTCTTCGCATGAGGTGGCCAAAGTAATGGAGTTTCAGCTTTAGCATCATTCCTTCCCAAGAAATCCCAGGGCTGATCTCCTTCAGAATGGACTGGTTGGATCTCCTTGCAGTCCAAGGGACCCTCAAGAGTCTTCTCCAACACCACAGTTCAAAAGCATCAATTCTTCGGCACTCAGCCTTCTTCACAGTCCAGCTCTCACATCCATACATGACTACTGGAAAAACCATAGCCTTGACTAGACGGACCTTAGCCGGCAAAGTAATGTCTCTGCTTTTCAATATGCTGTCTAGGTTGGTCATAACTTTTCTTCCAAAGAGTAAGCGTCTTTTAATTTCATGGCTGCAGTCACCATCTGCAGTGATTTTGGAGCCCAAAGAAATAAAGTCTGACACTGTTTCCACTGTTTCCCCATCTATTTCCCATGAAGTGATGGGACTGGATGCCATGATCTTCGTTTTCTGAATGTTGAGCTTTAAGCCAACTTTTTCACTCTCCTCTTTCACTTTCATCAAGAGGCTTTTTAGTTCCTCTTCACTTTCTGCCATAAGGGTGATGTCATCTGCATATCTGAGGTTATTGATATTTCTCCTGGGAAGCATATATCCATATAATTCCATATCATAAAATTCACCCATTTAAGTATACAATTCCGTGGTCTTTGTACATTCATACAGTTGAGCATCTATTACCACAATCTAATTTTAGAACATTTTCCTCCCTCCCTCTAAAGAAACCGCATTAGAAGTCACATCCTCCAGTCCCTAGCCATAGTTTACTTCCTATCTCCATAGATTTGCCTATTTTGGACATTTCATAAAAATGGAATCATATAATATGTGGTCTTTATGACTGGTTTCTTTCACTTAACAAAATATTTTCAAGGTTCCTTCATGTTGCAGGTTATTGCACTGTATGGACATGCCACATTTTGTTTATTCATAAGCTGATGGATGTTTGGGTTGTGTCTACTTCTTGGTTATTATGAATAAGGCTGCTATAAATCTTTCTGTGCAAGTGTTTGTACAATACTTTCTTTGAGTATATACCTATGAATAGAATTTCTGGGTTATGGTAACTTTTTATGTTTAACTTTTTGAGGAAGTGCCAAACTGTTTTCTAAAGTAGCTGTATTGTTTTATTCTCCCACTAGTAATGTATGAGGCTTCCAGTTTTTTCCACACCCTCACCAATACCTGTTATTCTTGTCTGTCTTTTTGGTTATAGTCACCCTTGTTGTCGTTCAGTCTCTGTCATGTTTGATTCTGCGATCCCATGAACTGCAGCGTGCCAGGCCTCCCTGCCTTTCAGTATCGCCTAGAGTTTGCTCTGATTCATGCCCAATGAGTCGGTGATGCTATCCAACTATCTCATCCTCTGTCACCCCCTTCTGCTCGTGCCTTCAATCTTTCACAGCATCAGTGTCTTTTCCAATGAGTCGGCTCTTTGCATCAGGTGCTAAAGCCTCAGCTTCAGCATCAGTCCTTCCAGTAAATATTCAGGCTTGATTTCCTTTAAGATAGACTGGTTTGATCTACTTGTTGTCCAAAGGACTCTCAAGAGTCCTCTCCCACACCACTATTTAAAAGGATTTATTTTTCGGCACTCAGGCTTCTTTATGTTCAACTCTCACATCCGTACATGACTACTGGAAAAACCGTAGGCATCCTAGTGGATGTGAAGTGGTATCTCAGTGTGGTTTTGGTTTGTATTTCTGTGATGGCTGATGTTGAACGTTTTGCCATTGCTTCTTTTCACTTAGAAATTTTGTTTTGGGACTTCTCTGGTGGTCCAGGGACTAAGACTCCTCTCTCCTAAGGTGAGGGACCAGGTTCCATCCCTGGTTGGGGAACTAGATCCTCCATGCTGAAACTAAGAGTCTGCATGCTGCCACTAAAGTACTCACGTACCACAAAGAAGATCAAAAGATTTGAGTGCTGCACCTAAGGTCGGGCACAGCCAAATAAAAACAAAAGCAAATTCCCCCCAGAACCCTTCAGTGTTCTCTTTTTTTAAAGGGAATTTTATTTTATTAGAAGAATCTTTTGACTTATTTAGACATTAAAAAAAATCATATTACTCTTATGCACACATAAGAGTGAAAATATGCAGCTTTTCACTTAGCGTTTTTAGCAGCTGCTTACAATCACTGCCTAGTTTCTTTATTTTATTAGCTATTTTCTAATTCTAAAATTCCTTCTTTGTTAACTGGAATGTTTATATCATAAAAGCTTTTCCCTCATCAATCATTTGGTTGCTCTTAGGAACACTTCATACAGGAAAGTCAAGATAAATGTGTGAAAGTTCCACCTTTATTTACCTGTTTTCTGAATAACAGCTTGGTTTCTAAGCATTCTCCAAAGCCAAAGTTTTTTTTTTTTTTTTTCTAAGAATTACGAATTCATGAATTTTACCATAATTGATGTGTTTCAGCTCATTGCTGCTGTTATTCTTTTTGCTGCTGGGTCAGTGAGGAGACAGGAACCGTATCCACTGTTTGAAAAGATATAATTTGATATAATTGCTATTAAGGATTGTTTCCATGCACTCTTACATTCATTGCATCATTATGTATAATAGCCAAGACACGGAAACAACCTGAGTGCCAATCAGTGGATGAAAGGATAGAGAAAATGTGGGGCGTGCGCGCGCGCGCGCGCACACACACACACACACACACACACACACACAATGTAATATTATTCAGCCATCAAAAAGAAGGAAATCTTGCCATTTGCGACAACAAGGATGGACATTGAGAGCATTATGCTAAGTGAAGTAAGACACAGAAAGGCAAATACAAATGATCTCACTTATATATAGAATCTTCAAAAAGCCAAAAAACCAAGAACCGAAAAACAAATTCATAGATTCAGATTGGCGGTCGCCAGAGGTGGGGGGTGGGCGGTGGTCAAAATAGGTGAAAGGAGTCAAAAGGTACAAACTTCCAGTTATAAAATGAATTAAGTCATGGGGATGTAATGTACAGCATAGTGACTATGGTTAATAATATTGTATCACATTCTTGAAAGTTTCTAAGAGAGTAAATTTTAAAAGTTCTCATAAAAAATGTGATTGTGTATGGTAACAAATATTAACTAGACTTATTGTGATCATTTGCAATATATGTAAACACTGAATTGTGTTGCACATCTGAAACTAATATATCAACTGTTATGTCAACACCTCGTCTTGCTATATGTCAATTATACCTCAAATATGGAAAGAAAACAATTGTAAACTAGGTTAGCTCGGGGTACAGTGGTTAAGGAGGTAAAGTGTAAGAAGAGAAGTCTAGGGTATCATGGAGTGAGAAATTGTGTGAAGTAGCTACAAATAAAATGAAGACGTTGCTTCAGTTGACTGTTTTAGCTGCAGGTTTTTTTTTTTAATTTTAATATTGATGCACTTGGCTGCATTGGGTCTTAGTTGCAGCACTTGAGATCTTTGGTTATGGCTTGCAGGATCTTTTAGTTGCAGTGTGCGAATTCTTAGTTGTGGCATGTGGGATCTAGTTCCCTGACTAGGGATCAAACCCAAGCCCCCTGCATTGGGAGTGCAGAGTCTTAGTCACTGGACCATGGAGTCCCTAGCTGCAGGTTATTTACTTATTTCCTTCTCATGTCCAGTAATTTTTTATTATGTAGTATAACATGGTTTTGGCAAGCAGTTAAATTACCAATAGGTAACCTTAATAAGGCTTCTCTGGTAGCTCAACTGGAAAAGAATCTGCCTGCAATGTAGGAGACCCGGTTTGATTCCTGGGTTGGGAAGATCCCCTGGAGAAGAGAACAGCTACCCACTCCAGAATTCTGGCCTGGAGAATCCCATGGACAGAGGAGCCTGGTAGGCTACAGTCCATGGGGTCTCAAAAGGGTCTGACATGACTGAGCAACTTTCACTTTTACCCCTGTCTGGTTGATGTTTGGTTTTAGGCTTTATTAGAGTGAGTTTGGGCTTGCCGGGTGGCGCTAGTGGTAAAGAACCCACTTGCAAATGCAGGAGATACAAAAGACATGGGTTCGATCCCTTGGTGGGATGATCCCCTGGAGGAGGGCAAGGCAACCCAATCCAGTATTATTGCCTAGAGAATCCCATGGACAAGAATAGGACAAAGGGGCCTGGTGGTCTACCATCTATAATGTTTCAAAGAGTCAGACACAACTGAAGCGACTTAGCATGCATGCAGAGTGAGTTTATTTTTTTACTTTATCCCTAGAATGTGTGTAGGTTTACTTCTAGGACATGGTTTGTCTCAAATTGTTCTCAGAACAGCTAAGATTGTTTGGCAAGCTTTTTTCATTCTGGATGGGGAAATTTTGGCTGACCACAAGAAACCATATCTAAGAAGCAAAAGGTTAAAATTAGATTTTATGGGAAATTTTACTGCCTTCAACTGGCCCTTCTAGAGAGAAATTTTATTTTCCAATTATATATTTCACTTATCATTTCTCAGGATTGGGTTTTCTTCCTCAAACTTTGGGCAAGAATAGAAACAGCAGACAGAGCAGGCAGAGTTTGGGAGTTGAGTGTGTTAAAATTTCTGGAAGAAAGTGGGCCAGAATGTAGTCTTCAGTAGAAGTTTTGAACTGTTTATATTTGAAAAAGCAGATGTTAGGAGAATGGAGGGAGAAATGAAACAAGTAGAATTTGATAAGACAACAAAAGCTGTTTTCCCCTTTACTTCCTTTTTAATAAAAAAATTGTATTAGTTGGTAAATTGTTCTAGGTATAAAGCATGTGCATCAGGTGTCCTGAGATCTATTCTCACTGCCTGGCTCTCGTTAGGGACATTTATTTCAGCCAAGTCTCTTAAGTATTTATGTTATTAGGGAAGGCCTATACATAATAAGAGTTTTAAACCTTCATCCTAAGCAATATCTTTATCTGCTTCCTCTTTCTTTTAAATTTTTTATCAGAAACACTTGCATGTAAGGAATACTGTGATTTGCAAAATCATGATTTGGAAGTCTCATTCATCCTCCTCCTGTCTTGTGATGGAGATGCTGTGAGAAAGCAGTGGACTAGTTAATCCATGAGCAGAGAGCCTCACACTCTTGAATCCCTGAGAACCAGCTGCGTGCCTCACTCTCAGGGAGTTCCATCTAGTCTCTCTGGGGGCTTTAAACAGGCCATCAAAGGGCCTTGGCAGAGCACTTGTCAGTGCTGGGGGTCCTGGAAGCCACTGTTCTCCCCGCTGGGGAGGTGGTCAGCTGAGCAGACACCTTCTGGGGCCCATGGCTGCTTCCTACCTGAGGGCAGTGATGAACAGGAGCACTTGGGCAGCTGAGGATTCTGGGCTGTGAACTCAGTTTGGACACAGATGAGGTGGAAGGGTGTTCTGGCCTTGCCTTGTCTCTAGCTGCTAGAGCCATCCCTGGCCTCTTCCTCCAGTCGCCATGGGGGCTCTGCAGCAGCACTGTGGAAGTAATTACAATGCCTCATCTCACTCTCACTCTCTCCATTTAGAGGCATCTGACCTTTGGGAAGTTCACAGAAGCGGTGGAAGCCAAATAGGGGGCTCAGAAGGAAGAAGATGCAGCAATTACACACAATCAGATGATTAAAAGGCTCGTGAGACTTAGCAAAATATACTTGAAACAACAAAGGGTACAATACTGTAGAAGAAAGAGAACCCAAGCAAACATCAAAGAGGTCAAAGACACAGCTCTTTTTGCAGTCACCTAGGACAGGCTTTCGGAGAAGGCAATGGCACCCCACTCCAGCACTCTTGCCTGGAAAATCCCATGGATGGAGGAGCCTGGTGGGCTGCAGTCCATGGGGTTGCTAAAGAGTCAGACACAACTGAGCGACTTCACTTTTACTTTTCACTTTCATGCATTGGAGAAGGAAATGGCAACCCACTCCAGTGTTCTTGCCTGGAGAATCCCAGGGACAGGGGAGCCTGGTGGGCTGCCATCTATGGGGTCCACAGAGTCGGACACGACTGAAGTGACTTAGCAGCAGCAGCAGGACAAGCTTTAGGGGGGATTCACAAACAAAAAAATAAGATAACAGAAAAACTGCAGTGCTATGAACTGCTTCAATATCCTTGCCTCGAGAACCCCATGATCAGTATGAAAAGGCAAAATGGCATGACACAGGAAGATGAGCCCCCCAGGTTGGCAGGTATCCAATATGCTACTGGGGAAGAGCAGAAAAATAGCTCCAGAGAGAATGAAGTGGCTGGGCCAAAGAAGAAACGACACTCAGTTGTGCATGTGGCTTGTGGTGAAAGTAAAGTTCTGAATATTCATTGGAAGGACTACTGCTGAAGATGAAGCTCCAGGGTTTTTTGTCACCTGATGTGAAGAGCTGACTCATTGGAAAGGACCCTGATGCTGGGAAAGATTGAAGGCAGGAGGAGAAGTGAGCGACACAGGATGAGATGGTTAGATGGCATCACTGACTCAGTGGACATGACTTGGAGCAAACTCTGGGAGATAGTGAATGACAGGGAAGCCTGAGTCAAAGAAACTTAGTGGCTGAACAACAAGAACAATGGAAGAATTGTGTCCTCTCAAAATTCATGCACTGAACCCATAGTGTAATCGTATTAGAGATGAGTCCTTTGGGAGGTAATTAGCTTTAGATGAGTTCATGAGGATGGGGACCCTAAAGAATGAATTAGTGCTCTTACAAGAAGATACACAAGACTCTCCTGGCAGTCTAGGGAAATGGTTAAGAATCGGAGCTTCCACTGCAGAAGGGATGGGTTCTATCCCTGGTTGGGAAACTAAGATCACACATCACATGCCATGGGATGAGTCCAAAAAAAAAAAAAAAAAAAGATACATAAGAGAACTTCTAGTCTCTCTCTCCTCCATATGAGCACATAGCAAGGACGTGGCAGTCTGCAGGCCAGGCAGAGAGCTCTCACCAGAGCCTGACCATGCTGGTACCCTGATCCCAGATTTCCAGCCTCTGAAACTATGAGAAAAGAACTTCCTTTTGGTTAAGCCACCCATTTTATGGTATTTTGTCACAGTGGCCCCAGCTGGCTAACATATACAATCAAGTTGTTCCAGAACCAGGAAATGCAGGGCAAACTAGCTCAGCCTTCAGCTGAGTAAGAATAGCTCATCTAATTTCATTCCAAAACCTTCCACTATGTATTTCTCCATGTGGCTGGTCCTGATTTATATCCTTTATAATAAAACTGTATAGTAAGTATAAAGTTTCCTGAGTTCTATGAGTCATTCCAGCAAATTATTGAATGTGAGAGGGATGACACCCCTAAACTTGGCATGTGAAGTAAGGGCAGTTGGGGGAGATTGTGCCCTTAAACCTGTAATGTCTGTGCTAACTCTGAGTAGTTAGTGTCAGAACTGGATTGCAGTATTGCAGCGAGTCTGGATTTAAGAAAATGATAGATATAGAGATTTAATGGTCATTGGCATGGGGTTGGTATCTAATGTCAGGGTCTGAGTGAAATTTCCTAGGGATATTGTATAGTTGGAGAAAGGACTCTCAGAAATGACCTTGGATTACTCCAACATTTTGAGTTTGAGCAGAGAGAGAGCCAGTACAAGAGACTGGAAAGCAGCTGTCAGGATGTAGGAGGGAAACCTGAAAGATGTAGTAGGGTGGAAGCGAAAAAAAGAATGGGTACCCAGAAAGAGGGAGTGGCCAACTGTGCTCACAGTTCCCAAGAAGACAAATAGTGTGAGTGTAGAGATGGAACCATCATGGCACCATGACATTCTCAGCAGGCTGTTTACCACCTTAGCAACCTTCTGGTTAAGATCTACCTCAGTATCCACAAGATCCTTCCTTTCTGATTCTCCTCCTTGGTCACTTTGGAAGCAGGCATTAAAAATATGCCCTCTGTGTTGGTGGAGAAGATTTGTTAGCCTTCTTCTTGTCCTCAGTGTCAACTAAAATAATAATAATAATAATGCAGGGGCTGCAAATGAGCAAAGAATTTATTTATATATTTGGGATCCTAAGAATTGCAACCGGAGAGGCGCAGATTTGAGTAACTCCAAAAGAAAGTTCCAAGCCCCTGGGTTGTTAAAAGTTACCTGGCAAGAATTGTGATGGACTCTGATGCAAATATTTGATGAAACTATTTGTCCTCAAGGAATCAGAAGTTATTTTAGGGTAAGGGTCTGATAATTATCTTGAGCTTCTGGCACATGTTCAGCATGTCTTCATCAGGTCAAAAGGCTAGATTCCATCCAGGCTGAGATGTGCACGTCACACTTCCCTAGTGGCTTCCTGGCTCAGTTGTGGAGAGTGCTCTCAGCAGTACAGAGTCCATTTTGATTTTCCTTTCACAGTAGAAACATGGGGGCATCAGAATCCTTTTACATCTCCTGTCTCTTTCAGTCCAAGTTGGGGGCACCTTGCCAACAATTCTACCACAAATGAATGTTTCCTATGTATTTTATTTCCAACAACTTTATGGGCTAAAAGCCATGAAAACATTTCTTTTATGCTCTGTCTTAATATCAAATATTTAAGAACAGACATATCAGGCTTCTGTTGGTTTGTAGTTAATCATTCCAGGAACACTTTTGTCTAGCTGAATGAATTTGTAGGCACTGCCTTTATCCTCTCAAAGTTCTTTTAATAAGGGTGTGATAGCCACACCCTTGATTTTTCTTTGTCCTAAAGCCCTGTGGTAGATTGCAATTATGGCCACATATTGCCATATTCACACCCCTTTCATTGTGACTGCCAATCTTTCCATGAAAAAACAGATCCTGTGTTTCACCCTTTAATCTAGGTTGGGCCAGGTGGTTTGCTTTGTGCAATGGTACATTAGCAAAAGTGACGAAACCAGAGGCTTGGGAAGGGTCTGCCCTCTCACTGAACATCCAGATGATAAAGAATAGCTTGGGTGGATGGTCTGGGAGGAGAAAAATTGAAAGACTAGAGAGAGGAGGTCTAGAGATATGTGTGAACGGACATGGGAGTGGGCATCCGTGTGCGTATATTTATGTTTTCCATCAGTAACCTTAAAAGGGCATCCATCTCAGAGGTGCTCAACAGCCAGCTGGATATGCTAACTCATTCAATGGATGTCAGCCAGCCTCTCCTTCCCCACCCTCCAGCCCTGCCCAGTGCATGCCAATATGCCCATGAGCAGTATAGCTATAATGGCAGAGGTGCAGCTAAGCATGGCCCTGTGCGTGGGCTCCCAACTTTAAGGCTCATCTACCTTCTGCTGCTGTCTTTGAGTGTCTGACTGGTCAGCAGCA
Source organism: Capra hircus (assembly GCF_001704415.2). NCBI lineage: Eukaryota > Metazoa > Chordata > Mammalia > Artiodactyla > Bovidae > Capra > Capra hircus. The sequence goes on along the minus strand of NC_030826.1, from coordinate 37,122,386 downwards.
GAAACAATGGCTAAGCTGTCTCCCATTTCTAGGAGACCAACTTGCCACTCAGAGGCAGGTTGATTACAGCAGACCCTTTCTGCTCTGGAAGGTCCTAACTAGGATCAATGTAAATAGCCAGCATGAGGTTGTTTTCCCTGCCTAGCCACCTTAGTGCTTGCTCAGTGGGCCCAGGTACAAAGCAGCCATAATGGAGACATATTCCTCCCTTCCCAAGGGTGAATTGGCTTCTGCCACTGCTGAGTGCCCAACCTGCCAAAGTAGACTATACTAACCTCCCCAAATTCCCTGGGAATCAGATGGCTACCTAGAGGCAAGGTGGATGGACTTCACTCAACCCTTCCCCATAATGGAGGACAGTGCTTTGTCCACATGGGGGTAAGATACATTTGGGTACAAATTTGCCTGCCTGCCTGCCCTCAGCACTCCTGCCAGAACCCCCTGCATAGAATGCATCATCCATTACCATGATGCCTCTCATAAAATGTGGAATGGCAATCAGGGGACACTTTTTGTGGTGAAGTAAGTATGACTATATATATATATATATATATTTTTTTTTTTTTGGTGGGATCCACATTCTCCGGTTGATGGTTATTCAGCAGTGAGTTGCAATGTTGGAGTTTTTGCAGGAGAAGATGAGCGCACGGCCTTCTACTCCGTCATCTTGTATGTTGGGAAATTGGGAAAGGAGTACGTCAAAGCTGTATATTATCACCCTGCTTATTTCACTTATATGCAGAGTAAATCAAGAGAAATGCCAGGCTGGATGAAGCACAACCTGGAATCAAGAGTGCTGGGAGAAATAGCAATAAACTCAGATATACAGATAACACCACCCTTATAGCAGAAAGTGAAGAGAACTAAAGAGCCTCTTGATGAAAGTGAGAGAGGAGAGTGAAAAAGTTGGCTTAAAACTCAACATTCAGAAAACTAAGATCATAGCATCCAGTCCCATCACTTCATGGTGGATAGATGGGGAAACAATGGAAACAATGACAGACTTTATTTTTCTGGGCTCCAAAATCACTGCAGATGGTGATTGCAGCCATGAAATTAAAAGATGCTTGCTCCTTGGAAGAAAAGCTATGACCAAACTAGACAGCATATTAAAAAGCAAAGACATTATTTTGCCAACAAAGGTCCGTCTAGTCAAAGCTATGGTTTTTCCATAGTCATGTATGGATATGAGAGTTGGACTATAAAGAAAGCTGAATGCCGAAGGATTGATGCTTTTGAACTGTGGTGTTGGAGAAGACTCTTCAGAGTCCCTTGGAGTGCAAGGAGATCCTACCAGTCCATCCTAAAGGAGATCAGTCCTGGATTTTCATTGATAGGACTGATATTGAAGCTGCAACTCTAATACTTTGGCCACCTGATGCGAAGAACTGACTCACTGGAAAAGATCCTGGTGCTGGGAAAGACTGAAGGCAGGAGGAGAAAGGGACAACAGAGGATGAGATGGTTGGATGGCATCACTGACTCAATGCGCATGAGTTTGAGTAAGCTCTGGGAGTTGGTGATGGACAGGGAAGCCTGATGTGCTGCAGTCCATGGGGTCACAAAGAGTTGGACATGACTGAGCGACTGAATTGACTGACTAGGTATGACAATGAGCTCATGCTCACAGAATTCCTGGTCATAACAAGTGGCCCTGTCACAGAAGCAATGGCTTAACAGAACAGTAGGAAGGTTTGCTGAAGACACAGTCACACACTAGCTGTGAGACAACACCTGTGCCTTTGGGGTTCTGTCTTGCACACAGTACATGGGCCCAACTGTGAGGCTGAGGCAAGAATATAAGTAGAGGCAGACGTATTTTAAGTTACAAATGAGGTTAATAGTCAAATATAATATGTTCTGCCTCCCTACCTTAACAAACACACCTTCATAATGAATTAGAAACTCAATTTTTTAGCGCATTGATTCTCTTTTCTCTATTTAGTACTATTTTTATTGAAATATGGTTAACATATAGCATTATATTAGCTTAAGTTGTATAACATGGCAACTTAATATAAAGTTATTGCAAAGTATTGACTATATTGCTTGTGCTGTACATTACAACACTAATATACTGTTGGTGGGAATGTAAACTGGTACAGCTACTATGGGAAAACAGTATAGAAGTTCCTCAAAAAGGTTAAAAATAAGACAATCATGATACAACAGTTTCACATCTGGGAAGTGGAAGAAGAAAGTGAAAGCATCTCCACTCAAAGCAGAAACATTAATTCAAAAAGATATATGCATCCATATGTTAATTGCAGCATTATTTACAGCAGCCTAAAGATGAAAGCAACCTAAGTACCTATCAACAGATGAATAGATAAAGAAGATGTGTTATATACATACAGTGGAATTGTTGTTCAGTTGCTAAGTCGTGTCTGACTCTTTGGATCCCCATGGACTGTAGCTCCTCTGTCCTCCACTGTCTCATGGAGTTTGTTCAGATCATGTCCTTTGAGTCCATGATGCTATCCAACCATCTCATCCTCTGCTGCTCCCTTCTCCTCCTCCTTTGCCTTCATCTTTCCCAGCATCACAGTGTTTTCCAGTGAGTTGGCTCTTCACATCAGGTGGTCAAAGTATTGGAGCTTCAGCTGCAGCAACAGTCCTTCCAAGGAATATTCAGGACTGATTTCCCTTAGGGTGACTGGTTGGATCTCCTTGCAGTCCAAGGACTCTCAAGGGTCTTCTCCAGCACCACAACTCAAAAGCATCAGTTCTTCAGCACTCAGCCTTCTTTATGGTCCAACTCTCACATCCATACATGACTACTGGAAAAACCATAGCTCTGACTATACAGTCCTTTGTCAACAAAGTGATGTCTCTGCTTTTAATATGCTGTCTAGGTTTGTCATAGCTTTCCTTCCAAGGAACAAGCATCTTTTAATTTCATGGCTGCAGTCACCATCTGCAGTGATTCTGGAGCCCAGGAAAATAAAATCTGTCACTGCTTCCACTTTTCCCCTTCTATTTGCCATAGAGTGATGGGACCAGATGCCATGATCTTAGTTTTCTGAATGTTGAGTTTTAAGCCAGCTTTTCACCCTCCTTTTTCACCCTCATCAAGAGGCTCTTTAGGTCCTCTTCACTTTCTGCCATTAGGGTGTTATCATCTGCATATCTGAGGTTGTTGATATTTCTCCTGGCAGTCTTGATTCCAGCTTCTGATTCATCCAGTCTATCATTTCACATGATGTACTCTGCATACAAGTTAAATAAGCAGGGTGACAATATACAGCCTTGTTGTACTCTTTTCCCAATTTGAACCAGTCAGTTGTTCCATGTATGCTTATGTATATGGACATATATGCACATACACATATACTTATATAACCAAAAGGTAGAGAATACACGTTCTTTTTTTTTTTAATGTCACACACACACACACACACACGCACGCACACACACACACTTACAAAATGGATGCTTTACTCTGCCTTCAAAAATCTCCAAAAAGTCGGTATCTTATAGACCACATTCTCTAACCACAGTTAGAATTACACACACATACACAGGCCAGAAAACCTTATTAATTTGGAAACTGACACATACTTCTAAATAGTGTGTGCCTTAAAGAGGAAATCTCAATGGAAATCTCTAAATATTTAGACATGAACTATGGTGCGGTTCTGGTTTTTACCAATAAGCTGAACTAAATGTGGAGGGAAAATACCATAAAACGGAAAGATTGTGAAAGAATCTAGGGGTTGGGGAGTGGGTGGAAGGTATAAGATAGTAGTTTAGCTCAAGGCTCGCTACTGTGGGAGTATAAACTCACACCTATGGTGACTCAGACCTTGTCCAGATTTCCTCAGGATAAAATCAGGGCAGCACAGGCAAGTGAAAGGCTAAGGAAAACAGGTCAACCAACCCGGATAGTCGCTTCTCTCCCTAAGCCTCCAGGAGACTGGTTCAGCTTGTAAGTCAGTGAAGTCATGACGGTGCATTTCAGTGTCAGCATTCCTCCTTGTTCACTAGGACCTTCACATACCCAAACCCAAGGTCATGGGGGATGGGAAAAAGATCATTCAAGCAAATTATTATGTGTAATAGTAAGAGGGCTGCTTCATCCATGAAGCATGCTTCTCCAATCCACGCTTCCAGGCTGAGGGGAAGAAAGGTTGGCCACAGGTTTAAAGCATATGCTCATTTAGTTCAGTTCAGTTCAGTCGCTCAGTCGTGTCAAACTCTTTGCGACCCCATGAATTGCAGCATGCTAGGCCTCGCTGTCCATCACCAACTCCCGGAGTTCACTCAGACTCACGTCCATTGAGTTGGTGATGCCATCCAGCCATCTCATCCTCTGTCATCCCCTTCTCGTTAGATAGAGGCAAAAAGGGGCCCTGACTTGAGCCAAGCACTGCAGAAGCCCCGCTCTGTGTCTGCTGTGAGGGGTGTGGGGTCCTCATGATAGGAGGAGTCTGGGCCAAGGGGATGTATCAACCCAGAGCCCATATATACCCAAGCCACTCTCTAGGTGCCCAGGACCCTGGAATTCCATGCCCACTTCCTGAATCTGCACAGGCCTCTCCTCCAGCCCTGTGTCACCACCGTCAGCATATACATCCCTAGGCTTACGAAGTGGCCAACGGTTAGCTCTTTGCAGAATGAGCAGATAGCACGTGAGATATGAAGGCTTGGTTCATGCAAATTTATGAAAATCTATGGAAAGATGAAGGAAGTGGTTGGAAGGGGAAAGGGCTAGACCCTGGGATGCAAGACCATGCTAGACCATGGGAGTTGGCTTGCCTTGCAATACAGAGATCGCAAAACTCTTTTAAGTTCAAAGTTGAGTTTCCTCTGCTAGCTTGTACCTCTTAATCCTCTTTACCTATTTTCCCCCTCCCTCACCCCTCCCCCTGTAGTAACCACTAATTTGTCTCAGTATCTGTGTCTGTTTTTCTTATATTAATATTTGTTTGTTTTGCTTTTTAGATTCAACATATAAGTGAACACATACAGTATTTCTCTTGCTCTGTCTGACTTAGTTCATAATACCCACCAGGTCCATCCATGTTGTTGCAAATGGCAAGATTTCATTCATTTTTATCATTAGTATTTCAGTGTATTAACCATACAACTGGACTCATTTCACATGCTAGTAAGGTTATACTCAAAATTCTTCAAGCTAGGCTTTAGCAATATGTGAACTGAGAACTTCCAGACGTACAACCTGGGTTTAGAAAAGGCATAGGAACCAGAGATCAAATTGTCAACATTTGTTAGATCATGGAGAAAGCAAGGGAATTCCAGAAAAATATCTACTTCTGCTTCATTGATTATGCTAAATCCATTGACTGCATGGATCACAACAAACTGTGGAAAATTCATAAAGAGATGGGAATACCAGTCACCTTACCTGTCTCCTGAGAAACCTGTATGTAGGTCAAGAAGCAACAGTTAGAACCAGACATGGAACAACTGACTGGTTCAAATTGGGAAAGGAGTACAACAAGGCTGTATATTGTCACCCTGCTTATTTAACTTGTATGCAGAGTACATCATGTGAAATGATAGACTGGGTGAATCAGAAGCTGGAATCAAGACTGCCAGGAGAAATATCAACAACCTCAGATATGCAGATGATAACACCCTAATGGCAGAAAGTGAAGAGGACCTAAAGAGCCTCTTGATGAGGGTGAAAAAGGAGGGTGAAAAGCTGGCTTAAAACTCAACATTCAGAAAACTAAGATCATGGCATCTGGTCCCATCACTCTATGGCAAATAGAAGGGGAAAAGTGGAAGCAGTGACAGATTTTATTTTCCTGGGATCCAAAATCACTGCAGATGGTGACTGCAGCCATGAAATTAAAAGATGCTTGTTCCTTGGCAGGAAAGCTATGACAAACCTAGACAGCATATTAAAAGCAGAGACATCACTTTGTTGACAAAGGACTGTATAGTCAGAGCTATGGTTTTTCCAGTAGTCATGTATGGATGTGAGAGTTGGACCATAAAGAAGGCTGAGTGCTGAAGAATTGATGCTTTTGAGTTGTGGTGCTGGAGAAGACCCTTGAGAGTCCTTGGACTGCAAGGAGATCCAACCAGTCACCCTAAGGGAAATCAGTCCTGAATATTCCTTGGAAGGACTGTTGCTGCAGCTGAAGCTCCAATACTTTGACCACCTGATGTGAAGAGCCAACTCACTGGAAAACACTGTGATGCTGGGAAAGATGAAAGCAAAGGAGGAGGAGAAGGGAGCAGCAGAGGATGAGATGGTTGGATAGCATCATGGACTCAAAGGACATGATCTGAACAAACTCCATGAGACAGTGGAGGACAGAGGAGCCTTGTGTGCTACAGTCCATGGGGACCCAAAGAGTCAGACACAACTTAGCAACTGAACAACATAACTGATCTACTTTGATGTTCAGCAGAAACTAACACAACATTGTAAATCAACTATACTCCAGTAAAAATAGAGAAACAAACACTTGTTCTGAATCAGGTTTACATTAATTTGTCACCTGGGAGTTTCCACAGGTAAGCAGTACAAACAGTCAGTGACAGCTATTAATCAAAGAAATTTACTTAGTTGTCTTTATAGAAAAAGGAGGAGGTTCAATAAATGGCTCAAATTCAAGACCTGCCTTGAACTAAAAATAGACATCTTCCATTAGGGGAATTAGGGTAGGTTCCTCTTGGGTGTTGCATGCATATCCAAGTTCAAATGGCAGCGTTCTCTGGGTGTGATAGGAACTGCGGGGTGCTTTCCAATATCCATTCCACGCCTTTTTTCTTCATAGTAGAACCTCAGTTGTATTCAGGATGTCAATAAGTTTGGCTGAAAAAAAACTCCACATTTTCCAGCCTATCTTAAAGTTAGGGGTGGTCATGTGACACAATTTTGGCCAATAAGATGTCAGTGGAAGACTCTGGCTTATTAAGGGGGGCAAACTCCACTGGTAGTTTCCTCTTTGTATACTTGGTCCTTCCTTCCCCAATCCCAGGAATGTGGAATTGATGGCTCCAACCTTAGCAGCCATTATGTGAGCAGAAGGATGAAAACTCACCCTAGGAATAGCAGACTGGGCACCAGAGGAATCTGGGTTCCTGGTGATGTAAAGCCATCATTCCAGTTCTGGATTACCTTTCTCTGGATTTCTTATTCAGTTCAGTTCATTTCAGTCTCTCAGGTCTGTCTGACTCTTTGTAACCCCATGAATTGCAGCACGCCAGGCCTCCCTGTCCATCACCAACTCCTGGAGTTCACTCAGACTCACATTCATCAAGTCAGTGATGCCTTCCAGCCATCTCATCCTCTGTCGTCCCCTTCTCCTCCTGCCCCCAATCCCTCCCAGCATCAGAGTCTTTTCCAATGAGTCAACTCTTCGCATGAGGTGGCCAAAGTACTGGAGTTTCAGCTTTAGCATCATTCCTTCCCGAGAAATCCCAGGGCTGATCTCCTTCAGAATGGATTGGTTGGATCTCCTTGCAGTCCAAGGGACTCTCAAAAGTCCTCTCCAACACCACAGTTCAAAAGCATCAATTCTTCGGCCCTCAGCCTTCTTCACAGTCCAACTCTCACATCCATACATGACCACTGGAAAAACCATAGCCTTGACTAGACAGACCTTAGTCAGCAAAGTAATGTCTCTGCTTTTCAATATGCTGTCTAGGTTGGTCATAACTTTTCTTCCAAGGAATAAGTGTCTTTTAATTTCATGGCTGTAATCACCATCTGCGGTGATTTTGGAGCCCCTCAAAATTAAAGTCTGACACTGTTTCCATTGTTTCCCCATCTATTTCCCATGAAGTGATGGGACTGGATGCCATGATCTTTGTTTTCTGAATGTTGAGCTTTAAGCCAACTTTTTCACTCTCCTCTTTCACTTTCATCAAGAGGCTTTTTAGTTCCTCTTCACTTTCTGCCATAAGGGTAGTGTCATCTACATATCTGAGGTTATTGCTATTTCTCCCAGCAATCTTGATTCCAGCTTGTGTTCCTTCCAGTCCAGCGTTTCTCATGATGTACTCTGCATATAAGTTAAATAAGCAGGGTGACAATATACAGCCTTGACGTACTCCTTTTCCTATTTGGAACCAGTCTGTTGTTCCATGTCCCGTTCTAACTGTTGCTTCCTGACCTGAATACAGATTTCTCAAGAGGCAGGTCAGATGCTCTGGTATTCCCATCTCTTTCAGAATTTTCCACAGTTTCTTGTGATCCACACAGTCAAAGGCTTTGGCATAGTCAATAAAGCAGAAATAGATGTTTTTCTGGAACTGTCTTGCTTTTTCGATGATCCAGCAGATGTTGGCAATTTGATCTCTGGTTCCTCTGCCTTTTCTAAAACCAGCTTGAACATCTGGAAGTTCACGGTTCACATAATGCTGAAGCCTGGCTTGGAGAATTTTGAGCGTTACTTTACTAGCGTGTGAGATGAGTGCAATTGTGCAGTAGTTTGAGCATTCTTTGGCATTGCCTTTCTTTGGGATTGGAATGAAAACGGACCTTTTCCAGTCCTGTGGCCACTGCTGAGTTTTCCAAATTTGCTGGCATATGGTGTGCAGCACTTTCACAGCATCATCTTTCAGGATTTGAAATAGCTCAACTGGAATTCCATCACCTCCACTAGGTTTGTTTGTAGTGATGCTTTCTAAGGCCCACTTGACTTCACATTGCAGGATATCTGGCTCTAGATGAATGATCACACCATCGTGATTATCCGGGTCATGAAGATCCTTTTTGTACAGTTCTTCTGTGTATTCTTGCCATCTCTTCTTAGTATCTTCTGCTTCTGTTAGGTCCATACCATGTCTGTCCTTTATCGAGCCCATCTTTGCATGAAATGTTCCCTTGATGTCTGTAGTTTTCTTGAAGAGATCTCTAGTCTTTCCCATTCTGTTCTTTTCCTCTATTTCTTTGCAGTGATCACTGAGGAAGGCTTTCTTATCTCTTCTTGCTATTCTTTGGAACTCTGCATTCAGATGCTTATATATTTCCTTTTCTCCTTGGCTTGTTGCTTCTCTTCTTTTCACAGCTATTTGTAAGGCCTCCCCAGACAGCCATTTTGCTTTTTTGCATTTCTTTTCCATGGGGATGGTCTTGATCCCTGTCTCCTGTACAATGTCACGAACCTCATTCCATAGATCATCAGGCACTCTATTTATCAGATCTAGGCCCTTAAATCTATTTCTCACTTCCACTGTATAATCATAAGGGATTTGATTTAGCTCATACCTGAATGGTCTAGCGGTTTTCCCTACTTTCTTCAATTTAAGTCTGAATTTGGCAATAAGGAATTCATGATCTGAGCCACAGTCAGCTCCTGGTCTTGTTTTTGTTGACTGTATAGAGCTTCTCCATCTTTGGCTGCAGAGAACATGATCAATCTGATTTCAGTGTTTACCATCTGGTGATGTCCATGTGTAGAGTCTTCTGTTGTATTGTTGGAAGAGGGTGTTTGCTATGACCAGTGCATTTTCTTGGCAAAACTCTATTAGTCTTTGCCCTGCTTCATTCCATATTCCAAGGCCAAATTTGCCTGTTACTCCAGGTGTTTCTTGACTTCATACTTTTGCATTCCAGTCCCAGCCTTGTCTAACTCAATGAAACTAAGCCATGCCTGCGGGGCAACCCAAGACGTGTGGGTCTTGGTCTGACAGAATGTGGTCCACTGGAGAAGGGAATGGCAAACCACTTTAGTATTCTTGCCTTGAGAACCCCATGAACAGTATGAAAAGGCAAAATGATAGGATACTGAAAGAGGAACTCCCCAGGTCAGTAGGTGCCCAACACGCTATTGGAGATCAGTGGAGAAATAACTCCAGAAAGAATGAAGGGATGGAGCCAAAGCAAAAACATTACCCAGCTGTGGATGTAACTGCTGATAGATGCAAGGTCTGATGCTGTAGAGAGCAATATTGCATAGGAACCTGGAATGTCAGGTCCATGAATCAAGGCAAATAGGAAGTGGTCAAACAGATGGCAAGAGTGAACGTCAACATTCTAGGAATCAGTGAACTAAAACGGACTGGAATGGGTGAATTTAACTCAGATGACCATTATATCTACTACTGTGGGCAGGAATCCCTCAAAAGAAATGGAGTAGCCATCATGGTCAACAAAAGAGTCTGAAATGCAGTACTTGGATGCAATCTCAAAAATGACAGAATGATCTCTGTTCGTTTCCAAGGCCAACCATTCAATATCACAGTAATCCAAGTCTATGCCCCAACCAGTAATGCTGAAGAAGCTGAAGTTGAACGGTTCTATGAAGACCTATAAGACCTTTTAGAATTAACCCAAAAAAGATGTCCTTTTCATTATAGGGGACTGGAATGCAAAAGTAGGAAGTCAAGAAACACCTGGAGTAACAGGCAAATTCAGCCTTGGAATGCGGAATGAAGCAGAGCAAAGACTAATAGAGTTTTGCCAAGAAAATGCACTGGTCATAGCAAACACCCTCTTCCAACAACACAAGAGAAGACTCTACACATGGACATCACCAGATGGTCAACACCGAAATTAGATTGATTATATTCTCTGCAGCCAAAGATGGAGAAGCTCTGTACAGTCAACAAAAACAAGACCAGGAGCTGACCGTGGCTCAGATCATGAACTCCTTATTGCCAAATTCAGACTTAAATTGAAGAAAGTAAGGAAAACCACTAGACCATTCAGGTATGACCTAAATCAAATCCCTTACGATTATACAGTGGAAGTGAGAAACAGATTTAAGGGCCTAGATCTGACAGATAGAGTGCCTGATGAACTATGGAATGAGGTTCGTGACATTGTATAGGAGACAGGGATCAAGACCATCCCATGGAAAAGAAATGCTAAAAAGCAAAATAGCTGTCTGGGGAGGCCTTACAAATAGCTGTGAAAAGAAGAGAGGCGAAAAACAAAGGAGAAAAGGATTTCTTATTATATAAGGTAAATAAAACTTTTATTTTGTTCAAGCCACACTTTTGAGAGTCTTTATTTCTTGCAGAAGATTTCAGTTCCCAACAGATTCAATGTATTTCCTGCCTGCTGCCTGGTATATGGACAGCTTGACTGGGGCTCCAGCAGTTTTCTTGTAAGTGACTGAATGCCAGAAGGGGCTTAAGATCTGGAGGATATGTGTGTAAGCTAAGAGAAAGTATATAAAACACTGAATAATTGGATAGCTGAGCCCTGGTTTGGTAATCACTTACAGATAAAGGGGTATGGTCAGAAGTGCCCAGAACTCTTCCTATGCTTAGATTGGAAGACTAAGGCAAATCTCCCCTCTGGCTTACTACCCCTGTTTGGTATTTCCACTGCTCCCTTAAAGAATCTGCCTGCAATGCGGGAGACCTGGGTTCAGTCCCTGGGTTAGGAAGATCCCCTGGAGAAGGGCTTGGCAACCCACTCCAGTGTTCTTGCCTGGAGAATCCCATGAACAGAGGTGCCTGGCAGGCTACAGTCCATGGGGTTACAAAGAGTTGGACATGACTGAGCAACTAAGCACACACACACACACACACACACACACACACACACTGCTTCCAGGCCTGGGACTGCCACAAGGTACCCAACTAAACTCTATGGTAACCTGAGGCTTACACGATGCCATCTGGTTGAGTGAGGCACCTTTGTAAAGTGCTCATAAAAAACTGCAAACAATCTCCACCCACTCCTCACCTGGCCATTTGGGTCTCCAAGGGCCTTCTGAGTTGACTGCAGGATGATGCAAATAAGCAGCTCTCCCAAGGATTACAGGTGGAAAATGTCATCAGTTGTTTTTTGGAGTGGAAAATCATCCTGCTCACACAAGTCTGGACAAGTTGAGAGCCTGTGGGGATACGCAGAGCAATGAGTGCATGGTTCCAACCACAAACAAGAGCCTCCTATGAAGCTTCAGTGGTAACTGTGACTGGTTCACCTCGTGCCATGTTCTCTGTATTTGCTCTAGAAAGAGAATGCTGGTTCCAGGTGATACAAAACAGTATGCCTAAAACATCTCTGCCCTTGCTTTCTGTCCGAGCTTGTGCACAGGGCAGAACAGAGAACCTAAGTGAATCTCAGCTCTAAGAAACCAAGATATTTCCTTAACGTGTGTGGGTGATACAAGCAGAACCTGGAGTCATTGATATGTGGAGAGTTAAGGATTTATGAATAATGTGGGTATTTAATGGACTTTCCAAATCTGGGCAATGGTCTGGAATTTGTGGGCATGATGGCATAAAGACTCTGTGGTCCCATAATACACCTGGAGGTGGGAGGGAGCTGTGGGCACTTGCTGAAGCATCAGTTACAGTGGGTAATTGAGCCAAACAGAAGAGTTCACGGGGGTAACCCCATCATAAAATGTGTGTAGCTTCCTACTACAGCTGGGACATTATTATTGAGTTGTGTGTCAGGAAGAAGAGGAAAACGCTGATACTGATGTGCACTCATGATCTCTGACACAAGGATTATAACCCAAGTTGGTTTTTTAATTCATCCAGCCCCATTCAGAGCTGGACACTTCAAGTTCATGCCTAGAAAGGGTACCTATTAATATTTATGGAGCCAATTCAATTCTCCTTCACAGTTTTTCATGGATGTGCCACAGAGATTAGAGAAAGATCATTAAGAAACTATGCTAGCTTGGCATTACAAATATAGAATAATATAGAAATAACAAATTATAGATGACTTAGCTATGAAATATGACTAAAACTACTGCTGCTGATGTACCTTTAGGGACAGTGTCAAAGAGATACATAACTCAGAAAATAATAGAAATTGTTGGAAGGCATTTTAGAATTTAATAAAGAGCATTTTACTGTTTTTGGAGGTATAGGAAACTCTGTTAATATTTATGGCCATAAGCATTGAACATTAGGAATCTAAGATCATAAATAGAAACCAAAAAAATAAATGGATACCCATTCATACAATGGCACCCCACTCCAGTACTCTTGCCTGGAAAATCCCATGGATAGAGGAGCCTGGAAGGCTGCAGCCCATGGGGTCGCTGAGGGTCGGACACAACTAAGCGACTTCACTTTCACTTTTCCCTTTCATGCATTGGAGAGGGAAATGGCAACCCACTCCAGTGTTCTTGCCTGGAGAATCCCAGGGATGGGGGAGCCTGGTGGGCTGCTGTCTATGGGGTCACACAGAGTCGGACACGACTGAAGTGACTTAGCAGCAGCATTCATACAAAATTGAAACAAAATTTTGTTATTTTAAGTTCCACATAGCAGTTCCTAGACCAAATTCCTTTGATAATATTTGAAGAGCTCCCACAAGGTCCAAACTAACAGATCCCATTCCAAATTCTGACATGGAAATATGAGATCCTCATAAAAATTCCAAGAGCTGACATGTCTTCTTCCTAGAACCTTTCATTCTTCTTTCACTTCAAAGAAAGAAGAGAAATGGAAGAAGAGCCTTAAGACAGACTCTGGTGAACAGCTTTGATGTCTAGATTGACCAATTTTGAGGCCCATGACTTTTTTGTGGGGAAGGCACAGCATTATCAAGCTGTAACTGCTACAGCAGTGCTGTGTAACAAACAGTCCCAAACCCAGTGGCATGCAGTTCAGTTCAGTCACTCAGTCATGTCCGACTCTTTGCGACCCCATGAATCACAGCACGCCAGGCCTCCCTGTCCATCACCAACTCCTGGAGTTCACTCAGACTCATGTCCATCGAGTCAGTGATGCCATCCAGCCATCTCATCCTCCGTCATCCCCTTCTCCTCCTGCCCCCAATCCCTCCCAGCATCAGAGTCTTTGCCAATGAGTCAACTCTTCGCATGAGGTGGCCAAAGTACTGGAGTTTCAGCTTTAGCATCATTCCTTCCAAAGAAATCCCAGGGCTGATCTCCTTCAGAATGGACCTCCTTGCAGTCCAAGGGACTCTCAAGAGTCTTCTCCAACACCACAGTTCAAAAGCACCAATTCTTTGGCGCTCAGCTTTCTTCACAGTCCAACTCTCACATCCATACATGACCATTGGAAAAACCATAGCCTTGACTAGATGGACCTTTGTTGGCAAAGTAATGTCTCTGCTTTTCAATATACTATCTAGGTTGGTCATGACTTTTCTTCCAAGGAGTAAGCGTCTTTTAATTTCATGGCTGTAATCACCATCTGCAGTGATTTTGGAGCCCCCCAAAATTAAAGTCTGACACTGTTTCCACTGTTTCTCCATCTATTTCCCATGAAGTGATGGGACTGGATGCCATGATCTTTGTTTTCTGAATGTTGAGCTTTAAGCTAACTTTTTCACTCTCCTCTTTCACTTTCATCAAGAGGCTTTTTAGTTCCTCTTCACTTTCTGCCATAAGGGTGGTGTCAGCTGCATATCTGAGGTTATTGATATTTCTCCCAGAAAGCTTGATTCCAGCTTGTGCTTCTTCCAGCCCAGTGTTTCTCATGATATATTATGCATATAAGTTAAATAAGCAGGATGACAATATACAGCCTTGACGTACTCCTTTTCCTATTTGGAACCAGTCTGTTGTTCCATGTCCAGTTCTAACTGTTGCTTCCTGACCTGCATACAGATTTCTCAAGAGGCAGGTCAGGTGGTCTGGTATTCCCATCTCTTTCAGAATTTTCCACAGTTTCTTGTGATCCACACAGTCAAAGGCTTTGGCATAGTCAATAAAGCAGAAATAGGTGTTTTTCTGGAACTCTCTTGCTTTTTCGATGATCCAGTGGATGTTGGCAATTTGATCTCTGGTTCCTCTGCCTTTTCTAAAACCAGCTTGATCATCTGGAAGTTCACGGTTCACATAATGCTGAAGCTTGGCTTGGAGAATTTTGAGCATTACTTTACTAGCATGTGAGATGAGTGCAATTGTGCAGTAGTTTGAGCATTCTTTGGCATTGCCTTTCTTTGGGATTGGAATGAAAACGGACCTTTTCCAGTCCTGTGGTCACTGCTGAGTTGTCCAAATTTGCTGGCATATTGAGTGCAGCACTTTCACAGCATCATCTTTCAGGATTTGAAATAGCTCAACTGGAATTCCATCACCTCCACTAGGTTTGTTCATAGTGATGCTTCCTAAGGCCCACTTGACGTCACATTCCAGGTTGTCTGGCTCTAAGTGATTGATCACACCATCGTGATTATCTGGGTCGTGAAGCTCTTTTTTGTATAGTTCTTCTGTGTATTCTTGCCACCTCTTCTTAATATCTTCTGCTTCTGTTAGGTCCATACCATGTCTGTCCTTTATCAAGCTCATCTTTGCATGAAATGTTCCCTTGATGTCTCTAATTTTCTTAAGGAGATCTCTAGTTTTTCCCATTCTGTTCGTTTCCTCTATTTCTTTGCATTGATCACTGAGGAAGGCTTTCTTATCTCTTCTTGCTATTCTTTGGAACTCTGCATTCAGATGCTTGTATATTTCCTTTTCTCTTTGGCTTTTCGCTTCTCTTCTTTTCACAGCTATTTGTAAGGCCTCCCCAGACAGCCATTTTGCTTTTTGGCATTTCTTTTCCATGGGGATGGTCTTGATCCCTGTCTCCTGTACAATGTCACGAACCTCATTCCATAGTTCATCAGGCACTCTATCAGATCTAGTCCCTTAAATCTATTTCTCACTTCCACTGTATAATTGTAAGGGATTTGATTTAGGTCATACCTGAATGGTCTAGTGGTTTTCCCTACTTTCTTCAATTTAAGTCTGAATTTGGCAATAAGGAATTCATGATCTGAGCCACAGTCAGCTCCTGGTCTTGGTTTTGTTGACTGTATAGAGCTTCTCCATCTTTGGCTGCAAAGAATATAATCAATCTGATTTCAGTGTTGACCATCTGGTGATGTCCATGTGTAGAGCCTTCTCTTATGTTGTTGGAAGAGGGTGTTTACTATGACCAATGCATTTTCTTGGCAAAACTCTATTAGTCTTTGCTCTGCTTCATTCCGTATTCCAAGGCTGAATTTGCCTGCTACTCCAGGTGTTTCTTGACTTCCTACCATTGCATTCCAGTCCCCTATAATGAAAAGGACATCTTTTTTGGGTGATAATTCTAAAAGGTCTTGTAGGTCTTCACAGAATCATTCAACTTCAGCTTCTTCAGTGTTACTGGTCGGGGCATAGACTTGGATTACCATGATATTGAATGGTTTGCCTTGGAAACGAACAGAGATCATTCTGTCGTTTTTGAGATTGCATCCAGTGGCACGCAGCAGTGCATATTAGCCATCACACTCATGTTTATGGGTCGGTGGGTCATCTGGAAATGCTCTTCTCATGTATGTTTCATTTTTCTGGAACCAGGGCATTTTTTCTCCCATAGTGATTGCAGCGGCACAGAGCAAATGCAAAGTCACACTACAAAAGGCATAAAGAAGGGTGAATAATTGAGAACAACAATGCAATCTACTATATATGGTATGTTCATCAGCAGTTGAAAAAAGGAGGTGTAAATAACCCAATTCTCTAGACTTAGAATTGTGAGGACACTGCTGGGAGATCAAGAAAGATGAAAGCTGAAAAGCATACATTAGGCTTAGCAACATGAAGGCCACTGGTGATATTAACTAAAGCTAATTTTGTGATATTGTGGAGTAGAATGCACAACGGGGAGATTGAGGCATGTGTGGCAGGTGGAAGAATGGTGGTAATGAGTATACACAACATTTCAGAGATCTAGCTGAGAAGGGAGGAAGGAGACTAGTAGCTGAAGACCAGTCTGAGGAGGATTATTCTTTTTTAATGAAAGAGGCACAAATTGTTAAATGTTGCCTATAAGGGTCCAGTAGAGAGGGAGAAGTTGGAGATATAAGAGGTAGAGGAGGTGACCGATAGGGCAAGGCCTGGAAAAGGGGGCATGGAGGGACCCAGGAAACAGGGGAGACTTGCATTATAGGGAGGAGGAGGGACACCACCAGGTCCCACTCTTGACTCATAATAAACTTAGAGAAGAAACTGACTCCCCCATCTTTTCCACAGCAGGTGTAGTATGCTCCTCTGAGTTCCTTTTCCTGCCATGGAGCATCAGTATTTTGGATCTGTGTGCCCCTTGGATATTTAGTCCCACACATTTCACCAGAATCAACTCAGTCGTCACTAGATTCCCTCAACATTGTTGCTGTGAAAGTAAGTACCACCAATTCTAGTCTTGGATCAGAAGGTCTGGAATTGTTTAGAGACTGTACTGGTTGACTTTTTTGCATCAGCATGACTAAGCCATGGGTTGCCCAGATATTTGGTTAAAGTATTATTCTGCATGTGTCTGTGGAGGTGTTTCTGTACAAGATTAACATCTGAATCCGTAGGTAAAAAAAACAGATTGCCCTCCCCAATGTGGGTGGGCCCCATCTGATCTGTTCAAATCCAGAATAGAACAAAAAGGCTGAGTGAGAGAGAATTCTCTCTCTGACTGTCTTCACACTTGGGAAATCCTTTTTCTTGGTCTTTCAGACTCAGTCACTGACCTGAACTATTCCATCAGCCCTCTTGAATCTCCAGCTGTCTGATTACAGATCTTGGGACATCTTAGTCTCCATAATCACATGAGCCAATCCCTCATAATAAATCTGTCTATTTCGATAAAGATATGTAGATACCCTAGGGGTCTTTTTGTTTTGTTTCTCTGGAGAACTCTGACTAATACAAAATCCTTGGAACATCCCCTCTTAGGATAAAGGCTTGGCCTGGGGCTGGGAAGAAGCTTACGGGGAGGATGCTGGGGCCTCTGGTGTGAGAGTAATGTAAGTGGGGGGCACCTGCTCCACTCTCCCCATTTGAGGAGCTGCTGCTTTAGTCTTTCCACCATGAAGACAGTACTTGTAGGAACAGTGGAGGAGCATGCGTTTGGGACTTCTGTGACATTGGTGAGTCACTGAAAATTCTGAGAAGCAGGCTCTCCTGGCTTCTGGCAAAGAGATGACCAATGGCCTTGCTTCTTAAGCCCTTTTAGCCAGGTGTTACCTGAGGCTGAAAAAAAGTCACAATCTTAATCTTGATAGGACCCTGGAGTTTGTCCAGCTATTAGATTCACACCCATAGGTGACACACTGGATGTGGAATGAAGGACAAAGAGGCACTTTTAAGACTCCACAGTGATCACTGGGGCTATCAGCATCAACAGGGTGGAGGTGACAGAAACCTAATCCAAGATGCAAGAGATCCAGTTCTGACTAAAGCTCCAGCCGTGCCCTTCTCTGTGTGTCCTTGAGAAGGTCAGGTCGCCTTTCTGGGTCTTAATTTCTTTTGCCCCATCTTGTCCCTGTGATATGTAGAGACTCTTAAATTCTCCACCTTCTTCTACCAATAGCCAGAATCAGGCTAAGGGAAGAATATTATTTCACAGGTGATTCAAAGAAAAGTGTGTTCAGTCACTCAGTTGTGTCAGACTCTTTGCTGCCTCATGGACTGTAGCCCGCCAGGCTCCTCTGTCTAGGGGGATTCTCCAGGGAAGAATACTGAAGTGGGTTGCCATGCCCTCCTCCAGGGGATCTTCCCAACCCAGGGGTTGAACGCAGGTCTCCCACACTGCAAGTGGATTCGTTACCATCTGAGCCACCAGGGAAGCCCTCAGAGATGACAGTGTAGCTCATATGTTGGTGGTGGTGGTGGTGTAGCTGGTCTACCAGATGACAGGCCCAGTTCACTGCTTCATTTGGTGTGTATGCTGCTCCCATGCCTGGGTTTGCTATCAGGTACCCAATAAACCCTGTGATATTACAGGTAACCAGAGGCTTATGCAGTTTCACCTGGTTGAGTGAAGCACCTTTGTAAAGTGCTCATAAAAAAACTGCAAACAAGCTCTACCCACTCTGGCCTGGCCATTTGGGTCTCCATGGGGGCCTCTGAGTTAGCTACAGGACCGATACAAATAAGCAGTTTTTCCAGGGGAGTCCGATTACAGGTGGACAATGCCATCAGATATCCTTTGGAGTGGGAGGTACTTCAGATATCCCTCTTCCCACCTCGTGCCCCTCAGCCTAAGATGGTAACAACTTCTCGCTGCTGCTAACTGCCCAAGGGTTTTACCATCTCATTTTGATTTCTTAACACTACCCACATCTCTGTAAATAATTCTCCAGTCAAACCCTTTGGACTGAGTCAACAGTGAAGCTGACATGGATCGATGCATATGATTGTTTAAGGAAGTTTAAATAATTTTTATTTATTTATTTTTGACTGAGGAGCAGATTCCCCTGGCTTCTGGCAAAGAGATGACCAGTGGCCTTACTTCTTCTGGTCTTATTGCTGCATGGGTGGGGTGGGGTGGCTTTCTCTAATTGTGGCAAGCAAGGGCTACTCTCTAGTGGCACTGCGTGCACTTCTCGTTGTGGTGGCTTTTCTTGTTGCAGAGTGCAGGATCTAGAGCATGCAAGCTTCAGTAGTTGAGGCACCTGGGCTCTAGAGCGTGGGCTCTGTGGTTGCTGCCCACGGGCTTAGTTGTCCCTCAGCATAAGGAGTTTAAATATTAATCAGAGTTTCTCTTCAAGCTTAGGATTCAAATATACTGGATTTATTAATAAAAAATATGTCTTAGTTGACTTTTGTTGTAATACTGCTGTGTCAAAGCCATCCCAGCAATGCTTACAAGCATTTATTCTCATGCTTGTGGGTCCAAAGATAAACTAGATTTCAGCAGACCTAGACTGGGCTCAGCAAGCTTTAGACTGCTTGTCAGCCATGGGTTCAGTTTGAATCCCCTTCCTGGAGTTTCTTCTGGAGTCAAGGCTGAAAGGCCATCCGCTACCTGGGGCATGTTCTTCTAAGGAGAGTTTGCTGGAACTAGGGAGAAAAAGGCAATCCATGCATATTTCAGCTTCTGTTTATATCCCCCAGGGTAAAGTGAATGTTTTGGCTGAACCCAAGTTTCAGCTTGGCTCACCCTGTGGCCATGGCAAGCATGTGATGTAAAACTCTAGTACAGGGGAGTAAAGTATTGGAACTCATAATTCATTCCACCCCCCAAAAATAAGATTTGTTCCTTGAATATGGAGCTTGTACTTGTGAGTCCACTAAATTCAATATTAACTTGGTCAGAAAGAGAAAGGCAAATACCATATGATATCACTTACCTGTGGAAGCTAAAATATGACACAAATGAATTTATCTATGAAACAGAAATAGAATCAGAGAATAGACAGGTAGTTGCCAAGGGGGAAGGGGGTGGGAGAGGGTTGGATTGGGAGTCTGAGATTAGCACATGCAAACTGGTATATATGGATATGTCAAGTTGCCTTCCCCCATGACTCAAAAACAATTGTGAGCTTTCCTGGGGCTAACTGGGTTTGTAGAATCTGGGTACCCAACTACGGCCTAATCACCCAGCCATTATACGAAAGCTTAAAGAGATGGGATGATTCAATCCCACTGATGTGGGGATCTCCTCAAAAGGAGACAGAGACTACACTAAAACAATCCTTAACCCAAGCACTTGCCTTAAGGTTGCCAGACCCAGAAAACGCATTCCAACTATATGTCCATGAAAAGGAAGGAAGAGTCTTGGGAGTGTTAACTCAAAGGTTGAGACCTGTGCCGCAGTCAGTAGGTTACTTACCCAAGAAGCTTGATCCAACCGCCCAAGGCTAGCCTCCCTGCCTTCGAAGAGTTGCAGCTATTGCAGTCCTAATAGAAGATGCTTTACGACTTTCTCTTGAGGACAGACTATTTTTACCAGTCACCAAGTGAAACAACTTCTGAATGGGAGAGGCCATTTATGGATGTCTGATCAAAGAATCCTCAGATATCAAGTCTGATCAAAGAATCCTCAAAAAATCCAGGCTTGACTGTATCCTCTTGTGAGCTTCTTAACCCAGCTACCCTCCTGCCTACCCCAGAGGGCTCTCTCTTCTTCACTCTGCTTAGAAACTTTGGACCATTGGACAAAACCCCAAGAGGGATTGTCAGAAGATCCTCTGACCAATCCTGAGGAAATCTGGTACACTGATGGGAGCAGCTTTGTCTTAGATGGAAAAAGGAGAGCAGGATATGCAGTAGTCTCTAATTTCAAGACCATAGAGGCTAAACCTTTACCACCAGGTACTTCAGCCCAATTGGCTGAGCTCATAACCCTGACTTGAGCTTTAGAGCTGGGAAAAGGAAAAAGAGTAGCCATTTACCCGGACTCCAAGTATGCCTTTCTGGTGCTACATGCACATGCTGCTATTTGGAAAGAAAGAGGCCACTTGACCACCTGAGAGTTCCCAATTAAGTATGGTGATCAAATCCTTAGGCTCTTGGAGGCAGTCCATTTGCCTGCTGAGGTTTCAGTCTCCCACTGTAAAGGACAGCAAGAAGGGAACACAGAAGTGGCATGAGGGAACCAGACAACCGATCAGGCAACTAAGAGGGCAACATTACAGAACAATGACCTAATAGGGGTTACCACCCTAGTTCTGCAGACTAATTTCCCAGAAACTCCGTCATGTACTGAAGGTGAGACTCTTAAAGCTAAGAGTGAGGGCTTCAAGAAGATCATACGGGGAGGTTCCAAAAGGAGGGACTCCTTTTTCTGCCTGGGAACCTCCAATGGAAGTTGGTTACCTCCTTATATGCCACCACTCATTTGGGTGACAAGGACCTCCGAAGATTACTAGAAAGCTCCTTCAGAGGAACAGGCCTCCCAACGACTATAAGGCAAGTGGTCTCCTCTTCTCTCACTTGCCAATTAAACAACCCCAAGGAGCTTGGAGACCCCAGCTGGCCCAGCCCATCCAATCGAATGGGACCTACCCAGGAGAGGACTGGCAGATGGACTTCACCCAGATGCCAGTTTCTCAAGGGTATGAATACCTACCAGTCATGATAGATACCTTCACAGGATGGACTGAAGGCTTTCCCACCAGGACTGAGAAGGTCAAGGAGGTGGTAGAAACACTGCTCCATGAAATCATGCCAAGATTCAGCCTGCCCAGGTCACTACAAAGTGATAATGAGACATAATTTACTTCTAAAGTCACCCACAGGGTCTCTAAAGCCTTGGGCATTACTTTTTAGCTCCATTGTGCCTGGAGGCCTCAGTCTTCAGAAAAAGTAGAAAGAACCAACCAAATCTTAAAATCAGAGATAAAAAAGATAACCAAGAGATCTCCCTCTGGTGCAAGGAGGCTTCAACAATAGCTCTCCTCCACACCCGTAGTGCCCCTAAGGAACAGGTCAGTCTTAGCCATTATGAGATGCTATATGGGAGACCTTTTGTTTATATCAATGACCTCTTCCTAGATCCAGAGGCTCACAACCTCCAATCTTACACCATGGCCATTGGGCAATTCCAAGAAGAAATCTGCTTATGGGGTGTCAACAACGATCCAAAAGAGTCTAAAGAGCCACCACTATATGCTCCAGGGACTCAAGTCCTAATTAAGGTCTGGAAAGATGGGTCCCCAAAGGCTCAACTCCAGCCCACATGGAAGCGCCTCTACCCTGTAATACTTTCTACCCCCACAGCAGTCAAGGTACCAGGGCCTGACTCCTGGATTCACTACTAATGAGTCAAGTTGTGAAAGAAAGCAGATGAGGACACTCAACATACCTGTGAGCCCCTGGGAGATCTCAGGACTACAGATAACTACACACAGCATATGATCTCACTAATATCTAGAATCTAAAAAATAAAACAAACAGGCAAGGAAAACAAAAACAGTCCTAGATACAGAGAACAAATGGGTGATTGCCAGAGGGGAGGGTTTCAGGGGTGTGTGTGAAATAGGTGAACAGAGAATCTCCAGTTATAAATAAATAAGCCAGGGAATGTAATATACAGTAAAAGGAATGTGGACAATAACACTGTAATATCCTTGTGTGCGGGACAGATAATTTCTACACTTACTGCGGTGAGCATTTCATAATGTATGCAGATGTCAAATCACTCTGAAGTGGTGCATCTGAAACTAACATAATACTATACATCAACTATATTTCAACTGGGAAAAAGAAATCATTTGACTTCTCCCCTGAGCACCCCTCCTCTTGGCTGACTCACTGGACCAGGATGCAGAGTTGGTTTAATCAACCTTCCAAGAACACTTTTCAGGAGGCTTAGATATGGCACCAGGATCTTCTGGATGCATCTCAGACCCAAATAGATAAGAGCTCGATTGTCAAAGAGAAAGAGTTTGTGTATATAACTGTGCCAATTTTCTGTACAACAGTGATTATCACAAGATTATAAATCACCTACATTTCACTAAAAAAAGAAAAAAAAAAAGTTTGGCCTTTGGCCCAGTGTCACCAGTGATGGTGGTGCATAGATTGGGCACTGAAGTGGCTGGAATAACCAAGCACAGAGGAGGGCCAAATGACTTAAGAACTTGCTAATTTATCAAGGTGACTGCCAGAAATGGGCCTACAGATATGGAGAAGTGGAGGTCTTGTCATGGTGGTAAAATAGCAACCCCCGCCACCATGAGAAAGCCTCATGTCATCTTGGGAGAGGCTACCCTCAGGCTAGCCCAGACAGCGTGGAGTAAAATGTGCTCAGACCTGGTCACCTGTCAGGGCTCCAGGTAGACTGGAGGAGCTCTTTCTTCACCTCTCAGGGAAGCAGGAAACACTGCTTGGCTCTGGGTCTAGACACCCAAGGGACCACAGCCAGACTTTGCCATGGGGAACTGGTGTTTAAGCCTCTGGCTAAATTAAGCTGAAAAAAAGCAAACATCCTTACTTAGGTAACTTTCCCTTCCTGCCAACCACAGAGAATGTACACTGGAACCAAAATCACAGGTCGCAATGTTACTGAACAAAAGTTCTTGTGTTCAATGCACAATGAGGCCAAACTGAGACTTTGGAGTTTGGAGAAAAGAAACGTTTATTTCAGGGCCAAGCAAGGAGAAAGAGCAGCTCGTGCTCAAAAACCCTGAACTTCCCAAAGGCGTTCAGGGAAAAATTTTTTTAGGCAAAATTTGGAGTGAAGGCTGCAGAGTTTGTGACTTACTTCTGATTGGCTGGTGGTGAAGTAACAGGTTGGTGTTATAGGACTTGAGAGGCTGGGACTTGGGACCTGGGACCCTTTGCTGCAGGGCTTACACCTGGGCAAATGTCTCAAGCAACAAAATACAAAGAAACTAAATTATAAGAGAATAAAACTAACAGCATGCATGCTTGGGAGAGGTTATGGACAACAAGACATAAAAAGACAAAAAGAAAAAAAGCAAACCAAAACCCCCAACTGCCACTTCTGAAGAACTGGAAGCAAAAGTAGGGTAATGTGCATGCCTTGCACTCAACACTGCCAAAGAAGTGGGCAAACCACCGACGCCATCCCTCAGGCTTGCGCCTAGACACACCCCTACCCTCACCCCAAATAAGGAACCAGGTCGTTCCTTATGTGGAGGGAACAAGGTAATTTGTTATTCGTTTTCGATTCTCCCCTACTGCAGCAGGGACCCCAATAAAGCCTTGCCTGAATTTCTTGTCTGATCTTTTATCAATTTCTATTGATAGGAGAAGGTCAAGAACCCTGGAGGACATCAGAATCTTGGGTTCACTCTGAAGTTACCACCTTCACTAATCAGTTCAGTTCAGTTCAGTTGCTCAGTCGTGTCCGACTCTTTGCGACCCCATGGACTGCAGCACGCCAGGCTTCCCTGTCCATCACCAACTCACAGAGTTTACTCAAACTCATGTCCATTGAGTCAGTGATGCCATCCAACCATCTCATCCTCTGTCATCCCCTTCTCCTCCTGCCTTCAATCTTTCCCAGCATCAGGGTCTTTTCCAATGAGTCAGTTCTTTGCATCAGGTGGCCAAAGTACTGGAGTTTCAGCTTCAGCATCAGTCCTTCCAATGAACATTCAGAACTAATCTCCTTTAGGAAGGACTGGTTGGATTTCCTTGCAGTTCAAGGGACTCTCAAGAGTCTTCTCCAACACCACAGTTCAGAAGCATCGACTCTTCGGTGCTCAGCTTTCTTTACAGTCCAACTCTCACATCCATACATAACCACAGGAAAAATCATAGCCTTGACTAGATGGACTTTTGTTGGCAAAGTAATGTCTCTGCTTTTTCCCTCTAGGTTGGTCAGAACTTCTCTTCCAAGGAGTAAGCGTCTTTTTATTTCACGGCTGCAGTCACCATTTGCACCTTCACTTGGGTGGGGCCTTAGTTCCGGAAGAACTGAAAGGTGATTGTTGAGTATATTCCCTGAGGAGGAACCAGGACCTTGCTCATCAGCACTATAGTTTCCTGATTGTTCCTCCTTTGTTTTTGCATTCGCTATTTCCTTGTTGAATCTCTCCTTTGGTACTGAGGGAAGATCAAGAGGCTGAAGACTTTATCCTGCAAATCAGAAAAAAGGGACCTGATGAACTATACTCCAATAAAATAAAATAATTACAAATTAAAAAGAAAAGACAGAAATGGGGGACCCAAAAAGGCTTTTGTGCCCAGGAGGATTCCACAGGGTCCTGCTCAGTTTGCATAATATTTCTGTGAGGCAAGAGTCATGGCTAAATAAACCTGGTCCCATCTCCAAGTCAGGCTTCCCTGGTGGCTTAGGTGGTAAAGAATCTGCCTGCAATGCAGGAGACCTGGATTCGATCCCTAGGTTGGGAAGATCCCCTGGAGAAGGAAATGGCAACCTACTCTAGTATTCTTGCCTGGATAATATTATGGACAGAGGAGCCCGGCAGACTACAGTCCATGGGCTCGCAAAAAGTCGAACATGACTGAGCAACTAACACTTTCACTTTCATGTCTAAGTCAGAAGAGCTCCCCTCTTAGACACAACCAGGGGGCAGGTGCAGTAAGGTGCACTGACCTTAGAGATACAACGCCAGGGTGCAAGTCTTCACTCAGATGCTGGCAACGAAAGTTTGAACAAGTCGTGAAATCTCTCCCAGGCTGGGTCTTCACAACCGCAAAGTGGTACATTATGAGAGTTGAGTAGAATTAAGGAGTACAATGTATATGAAAGCCCTTGGTAAACAATGGGGTGTTTTTACTTCATGTACCTGCAAGTGCTACGATGTCTTGCTGATTACTCTTGTCTCTGGTTTACAGCTATTCTAACTGAAGCAAACTGACTGAAACCGCCCACCAAGGCCGGGCACCATAGTAACAATATGCATGAGGTATTTTAAGATAGGAGGTTCTAGAAAGGAAGGAGGAACTAATAAGCCACCACCAACCAGAAGAGTTCCACAAAGGTAAAAGGAGACACTATGTGCCCTACCACCTCCCAGAAGCCTTCTTTCTGGCACCCATCTTGGCTGAGCAATGCCTGAGCCAATAGGAAGGATTCTGAGTCAGAATGATTGGCCAAAGACAACCCGGAAACTAACGCCCTTACCAAAAGCCAAGACTGCAAGCTGAGCCACTGCGAGTTGAGCTGCCAGGCAGAGCAGTTCTTCTGTGTTCCCTTACCCTACTGCTCTCCGCCTGGGCGCCCCTTCCCAATAAAGTCGCTTGCTTTGTCAGTATGTACTGTCTCCTCTGACAATTCACTTCCAAGTGTTAGACAAGAGCCCATTTTCGGGCCCTGGAAGGAGCCCCCTTCCTGCAACGTTGGTGGGAAAGTTATCTGCAAGAGCCATTCCAGAACTCCCTCCAGAACTCCCTCCAGCAGGGTTTCTCTTTTTTGCTGGCTGCTGAGAAGCTTTGAGCTGACTTTGGGACTCAGCTACACCAAGGCTGTAGACCTCTCTGGTTGTAGATCTCTTCCCAGACTTTTTGGGTTTCACTGATTGTCTGGGTGTGTTTGATTTTATGTCTGTCTTAAATTCCTTTTGGGAACTTACATGGACAGAAAATCGATCATTTTGCAATGGCATTATTAATGCCATTGTTTTGTCTAGTTTAAAACAAGGTTACGTTCGTGATTTAAATACTGGATCATACTAAAAGACAATCACACTTGAGGTGAACTACAAGGAGCCGCCCAGCACCGCACCTGTCTGAAAAGGGATGGGCAAATGTTAATTTCACCTGAAATCCACCAGACTCTTCCAGACACAGGCATTACGTGGCTGTACAAGAGTGTTAAAGGGACTTGACCAACTGCAGTTTTCCTCCCG
Organism: Capra hircus; assembly: GCF_001704415.2. Classification (NCBI taxonomy): domain Eukaryota; kingdom Metazoa; phylum Chordata; class Mammalia; order Artiodactyla; family Bovidae; genus Capra; species Capra hircus. Next base: position 37,095,484 of record NC_030826.1, on the reverse strand, counting down.
CGACCTTTCGCCAGAACAGTTCAGGTGGAGCGGGGGTGTGGAGTGCGGAGCGCGGTGGAGGTGGGGCAAGACGGATCTCCGCGAACTCAAATGTGAGCTGCGCGGGAGGTTGTGAGGCTCGCGGACGGGTGGATGGATACCGTTTCAACAAGGCGGAAAGTGAGAGGCCGCGGTCGTAGGAGGCTAGAGGTGGGCGCGGGGATTTTATTCTTTCTGGTGGAGACGGAGCTCCGTTTACCCAACGAGAAGTGTCACAGAGATCGGGAGTGAGAGATTGGGAGGGACGCGGTGCAAGGACGGGCTCCGACAGCCCGGGGCAGGTGACCTTGGCAGGAGAAGGGAAGTGCGGGTGCCACGGGCAAAAATCATTGAGTCCACGCGGCTCTCCATGGAGAGCCCCCCCCCCCTTTTTTTTATCAACTCGGGCCAACAAGATGAAGTCTGGCCGGCTTGGGGGCTCCGCGTCCAAGGGACAGAAACTGCACCACTCGTCAGGGGCTTCCGAGTCACCCAGACTCCGTTCAAATCCCAGCTCTTCCATTCAACTGACCGCCCTACTTCGCCCCAGCTTCCCCGTCCTAAAAGTGGGGCTAATAACTGCACTGGTCTCTTAGGGCTGTTGTGACGAATAAATGGTACCACGTAAATAAAGCGTTTGTGCCTAATATCTATCATAGGCAGGGACTATGTCATTACTGTCACCTCGGAAATTCCTTGGTGGTCCAGTGGTTAGGCGGAGAAGGCAATGGCATCCACTCCAGTACTCTTTTGCCTGGAAAATCGCAGGGACAGAGCAGCCTGGTAGGCTTCAGTCCATGGGGTCGCTAAGAGTTGGACACGACTGAGCGACTTCACTTTCACTTCTCACTTTCGTGCATTGGAGAAGGAAATGGCAGCCCACTCCAGTGTTCTTGCCTGGAGAATCCCCAGGGATGGGGGAGCCTGGGGGGCAGCAGTCTAGGGGGTCGCACAGAGTCGGACACGACTGAAGCGACTTAGCAGCAGCAGCACAGCAGCCAGTGTTTGGGACTTTGGAGCTTCCGTTGGAAGGGACATTGAGTTCCATCCCTGATCGGGGATCTAAGATCCTAAAAGGTTCAGTTGTCCCCCAAAGACCACAAAGATGCTGGCGCCAAGCTGTGCTCAGGACAAGACCCAGGAGATGGGCGGGGGTTGGTGGTGAAGTGGGCGGGTTCGACCCAAGCTCTAGCGGCTTTCTCTACCCCGGGTTGGTGCCTAGGGCTGGACAATCGGCTGGGAGGCTGCCCGGCTCCACCAGCCCAGGGCGTCCGAGGCGGCGGGATTCGTGATGACTTCGTTCGGGTGAGTGTCTCCGGCGCAGAGGGCAGTCTTGGCCAGCCAGACGCGCCTTCGGAGAGCGGCCAAGTGCCGGATCCGCGGATGCCAGGGTCAAGGGAGGGGGCAGCCGGTCTCTAAATTAAGTCCATTCCGCCCCCTACCTAGGCGGGGCGACTAGGAGACAGTGCCTGGGGACGCTGATGAGAACCCTTGCTTGTTCTCGACCGCTGCGCTCTGGGGAACACTGGTTTTAGAGGTGGAAATGGAAAATTTGACGTGGAGGTTGCTTCTCGAGCCTGGAGTGCGTAGCGCGGTGTTGGCCAGCATGCGGGAGCGGCCTGGAACCCGAAGGCTCTGATCAGGGCTTGAAGGTGTGGGTCCCCGGCGCGGAAAGCGCCAGCTCTGTGCTGTCGGAAACTGCGGCTGCGTCCCTTACGCAGCTTCAGAAAACAGCCTGGGGTTTAGGAGTCAGAGATTTTGAAAAGCCGATTCTCAGATCCAGGCGACAGTCTCGAGGCAGAGTGTTTGTTTTGTGGCTCCGGGTGCTAAATCCTCTAAGGAATAGCCTAATAATTAACAGGGGAAAAAATAGACTTGGAGGGCTCCTTTAGTTTTTATAAACCAGGAAGAAGGATCAGAAATACAATTTGTGCCTTTTTATCCCCAAAGTTTACTTTCTTTGTATATTTCAAAACTAAAACGATCATTTAATGCTAACAAGGAAGGCGTCTCCCGGCAATGCAAAAACGTGTTGGTGGGATGATGGTCTACGGGCATTAACATGAAGCACAGTTTGTAAGGGTTTCCCTGGTGGCTCAGATGGTAAAGTATCCGCTTTCAATGCTGGAGACCCAGGTTCGATCTCTGGGTGGGGAAAACCCCCTGGAGAAAGGAATAGCTACCCACTCCGATATTCTTGCCTGGGGAATCCCACGGACAGAGGAGCCTCGTCCATGGGGGTCGCAAGAAATCGGACACAACTGAATGACTAACAATTTTACGTTCACTTTTGTGGCTGATGGAGGGGAGGAGGTAGCCCTTTCATCGCAGAAAGACCTCTCCCCTTTCTTAGCCAGAGGATTCCCTCATCCCACATTCCTTGATGAAGGAGCCCTGGCACCAGGCTCCCAAGTGGTGCCAAGGAATTTAAAGCTGGCAAGTCCTCAACAAACTTGACTTTCCCTTCACATATGGACCGCTGGAATTGTGAACAAAAGGTCTGGGTTTTGCCTGATATTTTTGCTATGTTTATATCTCTGTAATCGTAAGGCTGCTGACTCGTGTGGCCTTGGGGAACTAAGTTTCTTCCTCAGAAGAAACTGTCTTTTAACCTTTTCTTTGCCTTTTTTTCTTTTTTACTTAAAAAAGACCTGATTCTGAAATAGATATTTCTGATTTTTGTCCCTCTGTGATAGGATAGTTCACTCCAACACACCCTACCTACCCAAGAAACAGTTGCTATAGCAGCATGCGGTAAAACTCAGGAAATGTGGGTCGGTAAATTCCCTTCATCCACTGTGGAGCACTTATTTGTTATCAATAGGCGCTGTTCTAGATGGTACCACTAGCGTTCACCTCAGCTCTCTTTGAAGTGTCATGTCCAAACTACAGTTGTGGAAATGGAGACTAAAGGTTGTCCAAGGGCTACATTGAAAGGAGCAGGTTGGACTCTAACTCTGAGGATAGTCAGTACTTTTTTGATTTACTCATAGCATTTCATTCCACGAAAGTTTGATAATCTTACCATGTGAGAGGCATTATACCAGGTACGGGGAACACAACTGTCCTGACCTCTTGGAGAAGTTATGACTCTAGCATATTTGACATCATCAGTTGATCATTTTTTAATACCCTTCTCTACAGAATTATCTTCAGTAATAATATATAATACCAATGATAATTACTATTGTCATGCTTTCTTTTCATTTGCAGACAATTAAAAATAAACAATTTTTTAAGATATTCAAATTGGGTAAAATAATTTATATATGAATTAATTCAGTTCAGTTCAGTCGCTCAGTCCTGTCTGACTCTGTGACCCCATGAATTGCAGCACACCAGGCCTCCCTGTCCATCACCAACTCCCGGAGTTCACCCAAACTCATGTCCATTGAGTCGGTGATGCCATCCAGCCATCTCATCCTGGGTCATCCCCTTCTCCTCCTGCCCCCAATCCCTCCCAGCATCAGAGTCTTTTCCAATGAGTCAACTCTTTGCAGGAGGTGGCCAAAGTACTGGAGTTTCAGCTTTAGCACCCAAAGAACACCCAGGGCTGATCTCCTTTAGAATGGACTGGTTGGATCTCCTTGCAGTCCAAGGGACTCTCAAGAGTCTTCTCCAACACCACAGTTCAAAAGCATCAATTCTTCGGCACTCAGCTTTCTTCACAGTCCAACTCTCACATCCATATATGACCACAGGAAAAACCGTAGCCTTGACTAGATGGACCTTTGTTGGCAAAGTAATGTCTCTGCTTTTTAATATGCTACTTAGGTTGGTCATAACTTTCCTTCCAAGGAGTAAGCGTCTTTTAATTTCATGGCTGCAATCACCATCTGCAGTGATTTTGGAGCCCCCAAAATAAAATCTGACACTGTTTCCACTGTTTCCCCATCTATTTCCTATGAAGTGATGGGACCAGATGCCATGATCTTAGTTTTGGTAAATTCATACCAAACAAGATATACTTGGCAGTTTGCACTGTTTTTGCTATTTCAAATTTTAAACAGAAATGAAAAACTCAAGTGGTCACCACTAAAGATAGAAGTAACCAGACACTTGGTTGTGTCTTTAAAATCATTGTGCTATTAGTGTCTATTTTACGTCTGTTGCTTACATGAAGAAATGGGCTTGAGCAATTCTGAATACTTATTCTGATTGCACGTTTACTCCTGTGAATCTATGTAGCTGAGCCAGGTATGTGTTGGAAACCAGCTGTGCCTGTGCCTGTGCCTGTGAGTTCTTCAGATTAACTTGCACATAGAACATAACTTTTATTAAAGGATAAGTAATGTGCTAATTAAAAGGTCATCTGTATTATTATTGTCTTACTAAAATTTTTATTGAGGTATAGTTGATGTACAGTAAGTTTCAAGTGTGCAACATTTTGTTGTTCAGTTCCTCAGTGGTGTCTGACTCTTTCGTACCCCAGGGACTGAAGCATGCCAGGCTTTCCTGTCCTTCACTACCTCCCAGAGCTTGCTGGACTCATGTCCATTGAGTTGGTGATGCCACCCAACCATCTTGTCCTTTGTCATCCGCTTCTCCAATCTTTCCCAGCATCAGGGGTCTTTTCTACAGTGACTGACGAATTTTAAAGATTATATTCCATTTATATTTATTATAAAATATTGGCTATATTCCCTGTATTGTACTATAAGTCCTTGTAAAAGCTCATCTATATTATCAAGAACCATAGTAATTGCTTAGAACTTAGATCAGCAGTTCTTGATCTTTTTGGTCTCAGGACCCTTTCAATGCTTAGAAATTATTGAGGACCCCAGAGAACTTTTGTTTAGGTGGGTTGTATCTATTCCTATCACCATATTAAAAATTAAAGCTGTGAAAAATCTAAAAATACATAAAGCCACTAAAAATAATAATCATAAACCTATCCAATGGAAACATAACAGATTTTGATGAAATAACTGTGATGAGTTGAAGACTCTACTGGGGCTGATGGCTGGATCTACTTCCTAGCTCACTCAAGTGCCTGTTGGCTGGGGACTTTAGTTCCTCTCCACGTGGTTCTGCATGGGCAACTCACAGCATAGCAGTGGGCTTTTCCAGAGCAGATCCTCTGAGAATGTGTCACCAAGGTGATAGTCAAATTAGCAGTCTCAGAAGTGACATATGTTGTTTTCATATTGGCCACCCAGACTCGTGTGAGAAGGGGCTTCTTCCACTCTGTGCTGTTTTGCCCAGGGTGGAAAGGGTTACGCAAAGGTGTGACTGCTTGGAAGCTGAGACCACCCAAAGGCCACCCAGGAGACTGGCTACCACGGGACTTTGGTGTTTATTTTCATGAATGAGACTGCCTGTGATTTTTTTCTTTAAAAAATTTTTAAAAATATTTGCTTTTATTTATTTGGCTGCTCTGGGCCTTAGTTGTGACATTAGAGCTGTTAGTTGTGGCATGTGGAATCTCATTCCCCCAGCAGGGATCAAACTTGGGTCTCCTGCATTGGGAGCTTAAAGTCTTAGCCACAGGACCACCAGGAAAGTCCCTCTTTCTTTCTTATACCTTTGTAAGGTTTTGGTGAAATGTTTATGCTGTTTCCTAAGTTGTAGTTTTTTCCCTAGTCTTTGGAAGAATAGGAAGTCAACTGCAAATGAAAATTTGGCTGATAGAATTATTCAGAATTTTCTATTTTTCCCTGTGTCAGTTTGTAAAAGCTGTATTCTTCTCTAAGAACTTGCTTATTTTCTCTAAATTTTCAAGTTTAGTGTCATAAAATTACTCATTTATATTCTCTTATTACTTCCTTAGTAGTCTTAAGTTTCAAGCGATGCTCCTGACATTCCTGACTTTGGTGATTTGCGCCTGCTTGTGTTTTGATCTCAATTCCTTCCAATGAGCTTATTCCTTTTATAAAGGCTTCCCTGGTGGCTAGATGGTAAAGAATCCATCTGCGGTGCAGGAGACCCAGGTTCGATCCAGGGGAGATCCCCTGGAGAAGGGAATGGCAACCCACTCCAGTATTCTTGCCTGGAGAATCCCATGGACAGAGGAGTCTGGTGGGCTACAGTCCATGGGGATCACAAAGAGTCGAACTAACACTTAAACTTTTAAAGTAAAACAGCTTTTGGCTTCGCTGATACTTTAAAGTATATGTTCCCTATTACATTATTTTCTGCTCTCATATTTATTATTTTCTTCTTCCTACTTTATTTAGAGCCTAATTTACTGATATTTTTCTAATTTTGAGCCTAATTTAACTGATCTTTTTCTAATTTCTGAGGTAGATGCTTGACTTTCTGACTCTCAGATTTTCTTCTTTTCTAATAGAGATATTCAAAGGCGTAAATTTCTTTGTGAGTATTACTTTTTAGCTGCTTTCCAGTGGTGTTGATTTGTGGTATTTTCACTGTCATGTAATTCAAATGAAAGTTAATTTCCATCGTGATGTTTTCTTTGACCCATGGTTATTTAGAAGGGCATTTCTGAATTTTTAAAAGCAAGGATTTTCTAGTTATCTTTTTATTGTTCACTGCCAACTTAATTGCATCAGGGTTAGAAAATATACTCTATATTACTGAAATTCTTTGAAATTTTGGACACTTGTTTTATAACCCAGCATATGTTCAGTTTTTGTAAATGTTCTGTGTATGTTTGGAAGAAATTCATATTCTGCAGTCATTATATGTAGGGTTTTATATAGTCCATTTATATCAAGTTTGCTGATTGTCTGCTTCAAATCATCTAAATGCTTATTAATTTTTTGATTGCTTTGTTGATCAGGTTAAAATCTCTCTCACCATGATTGTGAATACGTCTGTTTCTCCTTGTAATTCTTTCAGTATTTTGCCTTAAATGTTTTAACGGTATGTTATTACGATAAAGAATTGTTATCTCTTTCTGTGAGCTGAGTATTTTATAACTTGAGGTATTCCTCTATCTGTGGTTTTGCTTTATATCTCTATATTAATGTCACATGAAGTAGGCGTCCCTTGATATTAATTAAGTCAACTTCCTTTAATATTAATATAGAGAGCAACTTTATCTTGGTTACACTTAGTGTATTTAACTTCCTTTTTACTCTCAACATTTCTATATCGTTTCGATGTATCTCTTGCAAATCACATATATTTGGATTTCTTTTTTCCATCTAGTCTGATTACCTTAGGTTTTAATTGGAGCATTTAATCAATTTATGTAATTATTGGATGAGATGGTTGGATAGCATCACTGACTCATTGAACATGAATTTGAGCAAACTTGGGGAGTAGTGGAGGACAGAGAAACCTGGCGTGCTGCAGTCCATGGGGGTCACAAAGAGTTGGACATGACTTAGTGACTGAATAGCAACAATTATTGATATAGTTGGTTTAAATCTAACATCTCAGTGAGTGCTTTCTATTTGTTCTGCCTGGTCTATATTCTTTTCTCTCTTCTTGCACTTTTGGAATTTTTTTTTTTATTATCCCATTTTCCTGTCTATTAGCTTTATTATTTGTATTTTATTTCTGCAATAGTTACACTATAGATTATAAGATTCTTGACCTATCAAAGTCTAAAATGTTGTTTTTAAAAATTATTTAATTCTTATTTTATTTATTTTCATTTTTCGGCTGTGGTGTGTGGCATGTGGGATATTAATTCCCCAACCAGTGATCAAACTTATGCTGCCTACATTTTAAGAGCAGAGTCTTAACCGCTGGACCACCAGGGAAGTCCTCACTTGGTTTTTTAAATCTTCTTCCCAGGGAATGTAAAGACCTTGGAACACTTTTAGTCTGCTTACTCCTTTCCTGACTTACGTGTCATTACTTTACCCTTTTTTGGTTCTGTTGTGTTTTATTATTTTCTTATTGTTTTGTGCTAAACAAAACAGTATTATTTTATATAGTCAGTAGCATCTAGACTTACCCACTTTTCAGTTTTATTTCTCTTCCTTATTTCTTTATGATCTTCCTTCTGGAGAAATCTACCTTTAGTAGTTATTTTAGTACAAGTATGCTGGTGATCAGTTCCCTCAAATGTTGCTTGTCTAGAAACACCTTTATGGGCACCTTCATTTTTGAATAGTCCTGGTGATATCAAAGATATTTCAGCATCTCTGGCTTCCCATATATTCTGTTGGAAAATTAACTAGCAACTTCTTTTAAAGGTAATCTTTTATGGCTGCTTTTAAGATTATCTTCTTGTATTTTATTTGTTTTTTGAAAAGCACTTGTTTAACTTTATGCCTCTCCCACCATATGGCTTCAAGCTACCAGGACAAAAGCCCCACCCACATCTTAAATCTCCTCGGCTCTTCTGCTGAAGAATTTGGCCGTCATGACAGGCTGCTTTGGGAACTTCCCCTTCCCCAGAAGGGGGAAGTAGCCCAGTTGCACCGCATCCATGCTAGGACTCACCCCAGTCTTGTTCTTGGCAGCGTTTACCTGTGTCTGCTCACTGACTGAGATCCACGTTTTATCAAGGTTGACAGTTGGGCAGAAGCTCTGGTTCCTCTTTAAGTAGTAATGCCTCACCAATTTTGCGTGACTGGGGAGAGAAGGCAACCATTGTCATTACTTCACTACGATTAAAAAGCTGTGTTTATCATCTTCACAGCCCATCTCCCCCATTACAGTGCAAGCTGTTCACTCATGCAAAAGAGTGACATAGCAATTACTCCACTTTTCAAATAAAACAGATCTCTAAAAAGCCACCGAAGCTATCAAGTGGAAAAGACTAGTTTTTTCATGGAACCAGAGTAAGTCACTGAGAAGATCAGAGGCAGTGCCAAGGCTAGAATTCAGGTCCCTTGATAGCTTCTACAGCTGTTACTCCTGTAACAGTGGTCTCCTAAACCTCCCCCTAATTTGCAGACATGCATGGATCTAACAGTTGTGTAGGTCAGTCTGATGCACGTCACTAACCTGGTGACTGTGTCATGAGGGCCACAGCCAGTGACTAAGGTCAGCAGTTACTTTTGGAGGACTCCACTGCACTCAGGCAGTAACTGACACCCAAGCGTGACTCTAGCCCTGATTCTCCTTGTGTTTTAATTTTTACTATAATGCATTTTGATGTGTATTTATGTTTAATTTTCTTCCTTGTGGCTTAAATAGAACTTCACAAAAGCTCCTTCATTAATTCTGAAAATTTTCAGTCATCTTTCTTCAAGTATTCCTCTGTCCCGGTCTCTCTTCTCCAGTACTCGAATACTTACTGTTTCCTCTGTGTCTTTGATTCTTTTAGTAATTTGAGATCTTTTGTTCCTATATTATCCATTTTGGTAGTTATTTTATTTTATTTTTTATTGAAGTATAGTTGATTTACAATGTTTCAGGTATACAGCAAAATGGACATTACTTTGCCAACTAAGGTCCATCTAGTCAAGGCTATGGTTTTTCCTGTGGTCATGTATGGATGTGAGAATTGGACTGTAAAGAAGGCCGAGTGCTGGAGAATTGATGCGTTTGAACTGTGGTGTTGGAGAAGACTCTTGAGAGTCCCTTGGACTGCAAGGAGATCCAACCAGTCCATTCTGAAGGAGATCAGCCCTGGGATTTCTTTGGAAGAAATGATGCTAAAGCTGAAACTCCAGTACTTTGGCCACCTCCTGCGAAGAGTTGACTCATTGGAAAAGACTCTGATGCTGGGAGGGATTGGGGGCAGGAGGAGAAGTGTACGACCCAGGATGAGATGGCTGGATGGCATCACTGACTCGATGGACATGAGTCTGAGTGAACTCCGGGAGTTGGTGATGGACAGGGAGGCCTGGCATGCTGCGATTCATGGGGTCGCAAAGATTCAGACACGACTGTGCGACTGAACTGAACTGAATACATATACATACATAAAAAAGTAGAGCTGGAAAACCAATAAGGTAGATAAGTGGATTGAAGTGAAAGTCACTCAGTCATGACCGACTCTTGCAACCCCATGGACTATACAGTTCATGGAATTCTCCAGGTCAGAATACTGGAGTTGGGTAGCCTTTCCTTTCTCTAGGGGATCTTTCCAACCCAGAGATTGAACCCAGGTCTCCTGTATTGCAGGCAGATTCTTTACAGACTGAGCCACAAGGGAAGCCCAAGAATACTGGAGTGGGTAGCCTATCCCTTTTCCAGCGGATCTTCCTGACCCAGAAATCAAACTGGGATCTCCTGCACTGCAGGCAGATTCTTTACCAACTGAGCTATCAGAGAAATCCCAAGGTAGATAAACTGGTATCCTAAGAATGTCATAGCAAGCTCTGTGAGAATGTTTGGAGGTAGTAGATGCAGATTAGCTTAGAAAATGGTAGCTTGGATATTAGGTTATGAAGGGCCTGTAATGGGCCTCCCAGTTGGCCCTAGTGGTAAAGAACCCAGCTGCTAATGCAGAAGACACAGGAGATGCGGTTCAATCCCTGGGTTGGGAAGATCCCCTGGAGTAAGAAATGGCAATCACTCCAGTATTCTTGCCTGGAGAATCCCATGGACAGAGGAGCCTGGCGGGCTATAGTCCATGGGGCTGCAAAGAGTCAGACACGACTGAAGCAGCTTAGCGCTAGCACTAGCATACATATGTATCTATTCTTTTGCAGATTCTTTTCCACTATAGGCTATTACAAGATACTGAATATAGTTCCTTGTGCTATACAGTAAATCCTTGCTGTTTACCTATTTTATATATAACAGTGTTTATCTATTAATCCCAGTTCCTAATTTATCTGTCCCCTTCCTTGGTAGTTATAGTCTGACCTATCTTCCAGTCTTGTCAAATTCTCTGTTAAATTCATCTACTTAAGTTTTCAGTACTGTTATTTTTTTATTTCTAAAATTTCTGTCTCTTTTTATATTCTCCAATTTTTTGTTTGGGAAGCAAAAGGCAAAGGAGAAAGGGAAGGATATACCCAAGTGAATGCAGAGTTCCAGAGAATAGCAAAGAGATAAGAAAACCTTCTTAAGTGAACAGTGCAAAGAAATAGAGAAAAACAATAGAATGGAAAAGACTGGAGATCTCTTTGAGAAAACTGGGAGATAACAAGGGAACATTTCATGCAAAGATGGGCACAATAAAGGACAGAAACCAGAAGGACCTAACAGAAGCAGAAGCGATTAAGAGGCGGAGGTAAGGATACACAGAAGAACTATACAAAAAGGTCTTAATGACCTGGATAATCATGATGGTCTGGTCACTCTCTAGAGCCAGACGTCCTGGAGTGTGAAGTCAAGTGGGCCTTAGAGAGCATTACTATAAACAAAGCTAGTGGAGGTGATGGAATTCCAGCTGAGCTATTTCAAATCCTAAAAGATGATGCTGTGAAAGTGCTGTACTCAATATGTCAGAAAATTTGGAAAACTCAGCAGTAGCCACAGGACTAGAAAAGGTCAGTTTTAATTCCAATCCCAAAGAAAGGCAATACCAAAGAATGTTCAGACTACCACACAGTTGCACTCATTTTACATGCTAGCAAGGTAACGCTCAAAATCCTTCAGGCTAGGCTTTAGCAGTACGTGAACTGAGAACTTCCAGATGTACAAGCTGGGGTTAGAAAAGGCAAAGGAGGGACTTCCCTGGTGGTCCAGCGGCTAAGACTCTGTGCTCCCAATGCAGGAGGTCAGGGTTCAATCCCATGTCAGGGAACTTGATCCCACATGCTGCAGCTAAGGCTGGGAACAGCCAAATAAATAAAATAAATAAATATTGAAAAAAAAGAAAAGGCAAAGGAACCAGAGACCAAATTGAGAACATCTGTTGGATCATAGAGAAAAAGGGAATTCCACACAAAAAACTACTTCTGCTTTATTGACTACCCTAAATCCTTTGACTGTGTGAATCACAACAAACTGTGAAAAGTTCTTAAAGAGATGGGAATACCAGGCCACATTGCCTGCCTCCTGAGAAACCTGTATGCTGGTCAAGAAGTAACAGTTAGAACCGTCCATGGAACAGCAGACTGGTTCAAAATTAGGAAAGCTCTCAGTAACTTTGGGGATCTTAGGGCATGAGCCACTCATCTCCTATGAATCTGTAATAAACCTTTCTGTATTCCAAACTCTAATGTTGGATATTGATGGGCCTCAAGACTGTATATTGTCACTCTGCTTATTTAACTTATATGTAGAGCACATCATGCAAAATGCTGGGCTGGGTGAAGCACAAGCTGGAATCAAGATTGCTGGGGGAAATATCAAAACGTCACATATGCAAATGATACCACTCTAATGGCAGAAAGTGAAGAGGAACTAAAGAGCCCCCTATGAGGGTGAAAGAGAAAAGTGAAAAAGTTGACTTAAAATTCAACATTCAGAAAACTAATATCATGGCATCTGGTCCCATCACTTCATGCAAATAGATGGGGGGAAAAGTGGGGAAGCAGTGACAGATTTTATTTTCTTGGGCTCCAGAATCACTTCGGACTGTGACTGCAGTCATGAATCTAAAAGACACTTACTCATTGGAAGAAAAGCTGTTTCCAACCTAGATAGCGTTTTAAAAAGAGACATCACTTTACCGACCAAGGTCCATATAGTCAAAGCTATTGTTACTGAAATTGCAAGTCCATATGCCTGATGCGCAGTGAGGCCCATCAATATCCAACATTAGAGTCTGGAATAGAGAAAGGTTTATTACAGATTCGTAGGAGATGAGTGGCTCATGCCCTAAGATCCCCAAAGTTACTGAAAGCTTTCAGCAAGTCCCTTTAAAAGCAAAAGGTGAGGGATGGGTGTGGTTAGTTGTTACAGACTTCTCCTTGTCAGATCCTTTGTTCTTGAGGCCCAGTCATGGTCAGGTAACTATGTTCCTGTAAATCTTTACCAGATAAATGTTATTGTCTGTCCTGACAAGAAAGGACTAAGTCCCAAGGCACAACTTTCACTCCAAAGCCCCAGTCCTTGCTAAGAGGAGGCAGATCTCAGTTGGCAGCTCTTTCAGGGCCAAGTTCCCACATCCTGCCCAGCTGTCACCCCTGAGGGAGCCAGGCATCCAACCCAATTGGCCCTCAGTTTGCTCAGGCCACCCAAATGGGGAGACCAGGTCTCTCAGACTGCAGCTCACACAGATGGCCACTGCTATTAGGTTGCAGAGACAGAGATGGGGGAGAGGTTCACTGCTGCCTCAAGGGCTGAGCCAAGGCTAGTGGAAGGGGCCTTAGTGAGAGCTCTGGAGCCCTACAGGACATAGTCTCCAGTCTGTTCCCTGGGCTGTCCAACTCACCTTCTGGCCCAAGTCTGGGTAAGCTGGAGGGCCTCCAGGAGAAGGCCTGAATCTGCCTCTTCTGTCACTCTCCACCAGACGACCACCACACCATCGCTGTTGACCCAGTCACCTCCACAATGATTGACAGGTACCAGTGGGCGGGGCACACTGCAGCCCTGACCAATAGCTGAGCAAGATAACTAACGGTCACTCACTGATGGTTGGTTGCTGTGGGCAGGGCCCACTGAGGCACAGAGCAATGGCTGAGCAAGACCTGATGCCTAGTAACGGGGGGGAGGGGGTTGGTGGGGGGAGCAGAGTAATAAGGCACAGCAATGGCTACCTGCTAAGGGCTGTGCTCTTCCTGCTCTGTTACAGGAACATCAAGAGCTCCTAAAATCAGGGAGAGAACCCTTGTAGAAGAAAAGGCTAGAGCAGGGCTTCTTCAATTGTGGGCCAGAGACTCTTGAGGGCCCCAATGACCTCCTCAGGGAGTCTGTAAGGTCAGAACTGTTTCATGATAGTATTAAGATGCTAGTTGCCTTTTTCACTATGCTGACTTGGACACTGATGATGCAGGGGCAATGATGGAAAACTGCTGCTCGTACCTTCGCTTGAACTGGTGGGAGTTGCATTCTTCCCACCACACCCAGGGGAAACTTCAGAATATCCTTGATGAAATGGTTAAATCAATTGATTTTTTAAAAAAATACCAATTTGGACTTACCTGGCAGTCCAGTGGTTAAGGCTTTGTAGTTCCATTGCAGGGGGTGAGGGTTCAATCCCTGGTGGGGGAATGAAGATCCTGCATGTGGCATGAAGAAAAAACAAACAATTTAAGATATATTTTTTGATGAACAGTAAAACATTCCTACTACAGACTGAAGTGCAGTTGTTGCCTCAAGAAAAAGTGCTTGTGTAATTTGAGCAGGGAGCTGAACTAACTGCCTTTTTTTTAATAACCACTTTTTAAGTTTTTATTTTTTAACTGAAGGATAATTGCTTTACAGAATTTTGTTGTTTTCTGCCACATATCAATATGAATCAGCCACAGGTATATGTATGTCCCCTCTCTGTTGAGCCTCCCTCCCCACCCCACCCTCTAAGTTGTTACAGAGCCCCTGTTTGAGTTCTGAGTCATACAGCAAATTCCCATTGCTTATCCATTTTGCATATGGTAATGTAAGTTTCCATGTTACACTCTATATGTATATCTCACCCACTCCCTCCTCCCCATCCCCGCCATGTCCATAAGTCTGTTCTCTCTGTCTGTTCCTCTATTGCTGCCCTTCGAATAAATTCATCAGTACTATTTTTCTAGATTCCACATATATGTGTTAGTATACAATATTTATCTTTCTCTTTCTGATGTACTTCACTCTGTATAAATAGGCTCTAGGTTCATCCACCTCATTAGAACTGACTAATGCATTCCTTTTTATGGCTGAGGAATATTCCATTGCATATATGTACCACAGCTTCTTTATCTATTCATTTGTTGATGGACATCTAGGTTGTTTCCATGTTCTAGCTATTGTAAATAACGTTGCAATGAACACTGGGGTACATTGTCTTTTTCAGTTTTGGTGTCCTCAGGGTATATGCCTAGTGGTGGGATTGCTGGGTCAAATGGTGGTTTTATTTCTAGATTTTTAAAGTAATCTCCATACCGTCTTCCATAATGGCTGTATCAGTTTATACAGTGCAAGAGAATTCCCTTTTCTCCACACCCTCTCCCTCATTTATTGTTTGTAGACTTTTTGATTTTAACAGTTCTGACTGGTGTGAGGTGCTATCTCATTGTAGTTTTTATTTGCATTTTTCTAATAATGAGCAGCGTTGAACATCTTTTCATGTGTTTGTTAGCCATCTGTATGTCTTTGGAGAAATGTCTGTTTGATCTTTTTCACACTTTTTGATTGAGTTGTTTGTTTTTCTGGTATTGACTTGTATGGGCTGCTTGTGTATTTTGGAAATTAATCCTTTGTCAGTTGTTTCATTTGCTGTTATTTTCTCCTATTCTGAGAGTTGTCTTCACCTTGTTTATAGTTTCCTTTGCTGTTCAAAAGCTTTTAAGTTTAATTAGGTTCCACTTGTTTATTTTTGTTTTTACTTCCATTACTCTAGGAGGTGGATCATAGAGGATCTTGCTTTGATTTATGCCATCAAGTTGAACTAGCTGCTTTTTAATTGAAATATTTTTTGTTTAAAGAATGAATGAAAATGAAGAATAAGCTGGTTATTCAGACTTCTGTTTTTGGTAGATATCTTTTTAAAAAAATCAACCAAGTGATCTTGTCCATTTGAAGAAAACAACTGGTAGTATTTGTTACCAATCATAAAATTCAAGCTTTCCAAAAAATTAGAACTTTGTAAAACTTATTTCTACTGCAATGAGTTTGAAAGTCATATTATTTAGAGACCTTTCTGATGAGACTGGTGTTGATATTAATGAATGAATTCTCTGTATTGCATTAAAAATGCATTTGGGGGCTCAGCATAGCTCAATGAACCGATATTTTCCATATGAATGATGCATGGTGTTATAAAATCAAGTGTAGGTAAAAGACCCATTCAAAGTCCAGATCATACCAATGAAAAAAGTTCATTGATAAGGTTTCAGATTCCACATTGCTGTTAACCTTTAAACTGCTACTATTTGTTTTTTTGCATGGTATCAAAGATGAATATCCACAATTATCTTTTTTCCACTTGTATATCTGTGTGGGGTTGTATTTTCCTCACATGTTTCAACCAAACAGCGTAACAGATTGAATGCAGAAACAATATAAGAATTCATTTTATCTATTAAGCTAAATATTACAGAGATAGGCGAAAATGTAAAATGAAGCCATTTTTCTCACTACTTTTTGTTTGGAAAAATGTAATTATTTTTCATAAAAACATGTTATTTGTGTTAGCTTTTAATGGGCTTATCATGTTTCAAAACTTTTAAAACTTATTATACTTTTAAAAACGTCTCAAATTTAATTTCCAAAATGGTAAACATTGACAGATATAACCCACAAAAACAAAAGCTCTTTGGGAGTCCTCAGTAATTTTTAAGATTATGAAGAGGTCCAGGGACTTCCCTGACGGTCCAGTGGTTAAGATTTCGCCTTTCAGTGCAGGGCGTGTGATCCCTGGTGGAGGCTTTAAGATCCCACATGCTTCATGGCTTTAAAAACCCAAAACATAAAGCAGAAGAAATATTGTAACAAATTAAATAAAAACTTTAAAAATGGTCTACATCAAAAACAATTTTTTTTAAAGAATACAGATCCTGAGCCCCAGAATACTCAGAACCAATGATCTGGGCAGTCATCAAATGCCTACTAATATTCCGCAAAAGAAATGCTGTGCCTAGCCTCTCTGATGGAGGGGCACACACCATCACCTATGAAGGGATTTTCTCAGAAATCAAACCTGGATCTGATCAAGCCTCTTGATATAACTACAGATTTATAGATATTTCAGGGAACAAAGGAACATGGCTCGGGGGAGGGGAGGGAAGTGGGGGGAGGGGGCTGAAATCAGCACAGTCCAGATGTGGAAAATCCAAATTATGTAGGATAAACAACGTGGTTCCTTAAACAAGTATGTTGCTAAGAAGAGATACAGAGGAATGTTTGTATTAAAAGGAACTGATGAAACATATCAACCATTGTGTGGCTCTTATTTAGATTCTGCTTTGATTCTATTTTTAATTGGAGTATAATTGATTTACAATGTAGTGTCAGTTTCTGTGTACAGCCACGTGAATCAGCTCTATGTATACATATATCCCTTCCTTCTTCAGCCTGCCTCCCACCCCACCACACCCACTCCACCCCTCTAGGTTGTCACAGAGCACCAGGCTGAACTCTGTGCTATACAGCAGCTTCCCACTAGCTATTTATTTTATGCATGGTTCTCTATATATGCCAAATGCTACTCTCTCAGTTTGTCCCATCCTCTTCTTCCACTCTGTGTCCACAAGTCTGTTTTCTATGTCTGAGTCTCTTCCTCTCCAGCAAATAAGTTCATCAGCATCATTTTTCTAGGTTCCATATATATGCCTTAATATACGGTATTTGTTTTTCTCCTTCCGACCTATTTCAGTCTGTACAAAAATAAAAAATAAAAAAAGACAGAAGGGAACTCTGTGCACATGTGATGGTAATAAAGACTGATTGTTAGATTTTTAGCTGATAATGGTATTGGGTGTCTCTGTGTGTGTAAGAACCTTTATCTGAATCCCCCAAGCTTTAAGCAAAGAAGCAGAACTTCAATGAGGATTGCACAATAAGAAATTTATTATAGGAATTAACACAATTTTGGGATGAATTAAAAAAAAAAATTAGAGAAAAGTCACCAGTCAGGTGACTCATCACAGGTGAATGAGCTGGAACTGGGAAGAATTCAGAAACATCTGTTTTCTGGAGTACAGCCACAAAGAGAGTTGCTGGGGGAAGTCTATGAAAGGTTGTTTGTTCCTCATGGTTACCACTACTGTGAGTTCTCAGAGAAAGTTCTTATAGTGAACCTGAGGTAGTTGGTCAGCAGGGCCAGTTGTTGGGAAGGAGGGCTGGACACAGAATTTAGGGAAAGAGGACCAGGTGGCTAGAACTTGCCAGCGTCTGCACTGCCTCTGAATCTCATGCAAATTTCTCTGTGGCCATCCCTAACGTGGCATTACACAGGGAAGGGAATTCCAGCTTGGTTCATCTGAGTACAAAACTGCCACATTACCCTTCAAAGATAGAATATTTACTGATGAAAGGATAAGATGTCAAGATTTTCTTCAAAATGATTTGAGAAGTGAGGGAATAGGTGAAGAAACAGATAAATCCATTTTGTCCAGGAGTAGAAGGTAGGTAATGGGTATAATAAAATTCATTTTATTGTTCTTTTTATTTTTTGTATGTACTTCGGATTTTTCTCTATAATTAAAAAGTTTTTTTTTAAGTACCCTGATCACCCCTTGCATTTTTCCCTTGGAGTATCATTAACTTTATGGGTTTTATTTTATTTAATATGTTATAGTTAATTATAGTCATTGTTCTTGTTGATGTATCAACTATCTCAAATATGACTGGTAGAAGACCCTTTAAACTGGCTCCTCTTTCATGGATATAACTGTGGTCTTCTTAGATCGCCCCCTTCCCTTCTGGCATCACAGGATATTCTAGACTTGCTTTGAATTTTCCTAACCCAAAGCCAGAATCAGCCATTTCTGTAAGGGGCTCTGATTTTCTTTAGAGGGGAATGCTGTATGTAAACCAAGATCCAGATGTTAGATGTGGCTCATAATTATTAGTGTGGTATCATTTCTTCCAGGTTCTTCCCTTTTAAAAAAAATTTGTTGGAGCATGGTTGATTTACTGTGTGTCAGTTTCTGCTGTGCAGCAACGTGATTCAGTTATACATATTTATATATATATACTTTTTCCTATTTTTTCCATTATGGTTTGCCACAAGATATGGAATATAGTTCCCAGTGCTATAGGGTAGGACCTTGTTGTTTATCCATTCTAATGGTGTATGTCTGCTAATCCCAAACTCCCAGTTCTTCCCTCTCTCACCCTCCCTCCCTTGGCAACCACGTTTATTCTCTGTGCCTTTTTCTGTTTTGCAGATATGTTCATTTGTTGTATTTTAGATTATGCATATAAGTGATATAATATGGTATTTGTCTTTCTCTTTTTGACTTTGCTTAGTATGATAATTTCTGCTGCTGCTGCTGCTGCTAAGTCGCTTCAGTTGTGTCCGACTCTGTGCGACCCCCATAGACAGCAGCCCACCAGGCTCCCCTATCCCTGGGATTCTCCAGGCAGGAACACTGGAATGGGTTGCCATTTCCTTCTCCAATGCATGAAAGTGAAAAGTGAAAGTGAAGTCGCTCAGTTGTGTCTGACTCTTAGCAACCCCATGGACTGCAGCCCACCAGGCTCCTCCGTCCATGGGATTTTCCAGGCAAGAGTACTGGAGTGGGTTGCCATTGCCTTCTCCAATGATAATTTCTAGGTCCATCCAATTTGCTGCAAAAGGCATTATTTTCTTTTCATGGCTGAGTAATATTCCACTGTATAAAGGTGTACCAGACCTTTATCCATTCATGGACAGTTAGGTTGCTTCCGTGTCTTGGGTATTGTAAATAATGCTACTGTGAACATGGTGCATATATATTTTTGAATTATAGTTTTGTGTGAATAAATGCCCAGGAGTGGGACTGCTGGATCGTATGGTAGCTATATTTTTAGTTTCTTTTTCTTTTTTTTCTTTTGACTGTGCTGGGCCTTTGTTGCAGCGTGTGGGCTTTTTCTAGTTGTGTCGTGCAGGCTCAGTAGTTGTGGTGCATGGGCTTAGTTGCCCAGCACTATGTGGGAGCTTAATTCCCCGACCAGGGATCAAACTGAGTCTCCTGCACTGGCTGATTCATGTTGATGTTTGGCAGAAACCAACAAAATTCTGATCATTTATCAATTATCCTTCAATTAAAAAGTAAATAAAATTTTAAAAAAGAATGGATAATTTTATTAAGTGATTTAAAAATCATCTGTCAATATAATCATATTGGGTGTTCTCCTGACCTGAATTTCCACATGGTGAAATTTATTAATAAATTGTATAATTATTGGAAGGCAGAGATATGGAATAATATCTTCCTAACTGAGAAGGAACTTTGAGACCCAAAAACAAAACAGGCAACTGCATGAAGAACAATTCTGAAGTTTATTGTGGGTGACTTGCACATGGGCAGGAGCTGGGAGACGATCCAGAGGCATTCAAAGCTGCAGAAAAGGGTACAGAAGATTTAAAAGACCAAAGCTGAAAATAAAATCTGACTACTAGGGAGAATCACGTCCATATCAATGGGAAATGGGTGTTTTTCACTCCCTTTGTGTATGTTAGGGGGAGGTTCTCATGACCATTAACCATTCACATCAGCGAAAGGCATTCTTGCAGTTTTCATGTCAGATGAAGGCCAGGGGAAAACTTAATAGGAAACTCCCCTGGCTTAGGCACATTTCTTGTGAGTAGGCTAAAGCTCTGTCTTGCAGAAAGGGGAGCAGGTAACAGTTTAAGGAGAAAAAAATTATATGGAATACAAGGAAAGTCATTTACCCAGAGAATTTTTTTCTCCTCATTTTGTTTTGTTTTCACTCAATGACACACAGTTTCATTTCCTGCTGTTGCTGCTAAGTCGCTTCAGTCGTGTCCGACTCTGTGTGACCCCATAGATGGCAGCCCACCAGGTTCCCCTATCCCTGGGATTCTCCACGCAAGAACACTGGAGTGGGTTGCCATTTCCTTCTCCAGTGCATGCAAGTGAAAAGTGAAAGTGAAGTCGCTCAGTCGTGTCCAACTCCTAGCCACCCCATGGACTGCAGCCTACCAGGCTCCTCCGTCCATGGGATTTTCCAGGCAGTGGGTTGCCATTGCCTTCTCCAGCTAGCAGAAGGAAAAGAACCAAACCCTCAAAGAGACCAAGACCACATCCCTCTGTTGTTCTTGATTTGTTTCTTTCTGTTAGGTTGAAAATTGTGTAATGAACTTGATGACACTGTTATTCTTAAAAAAAAAAAAAAGAAAAGAGGTAGGATTGTGGGCCTAGGATAAAGTCAGAGTGGTTCAGCCACACCATAGGACTGAGTCATCCTTGCTCTCCTAGAAGAACTTCATTTGTTAGTGATGAATCTTTCACTTAGCATGCCATTACACTCTATTTGCTAATATTTGTTCAGCATACTTACAGCATTATTCTTCAGTACTTATACTTGCATCACTGTAAAACTGGTTTCTGTAAATTGGCATGGAATTGTTTACTTATGAAATAGGGATTTCGGATTTTGTGAGGCCTTTGACAACTTCCTTGTTTTTTTTTCACTCTAGTGGATCTGTGTATATCATCTCTTTCATCTAGGTATTCAAGATCTAGGCTTCTCCTTGTGTCTCTTACCTTATTCTATCTTCTCTTCCTTCTTTCCTTTCCTCTATTCTCAGTTCAAGGGGCCAGATTTAGCTGATCTCTGCTTACCAATTCCAGGGAAAGAAATTCTGGCTGATTGGCCCACCTCAGAGGTGTTCGCCTTTGGTCCAATCAGCCAATGATCAGGGGAGAATCATGTGATACAACCAGCTCATAGGTGTGACCTCTGTGGGTCAGGGAGGAGAAGAGTCTTAAAGCAGGGAGGTTATTAAGTAGGCAGATATCTCAAAAGTTGTCTCCTCCGTGCTTGGGTTTAATAATTATTCCATTTCAGATGTTTTCTAATTTGCCACTTTCCATTTGCGTTGTTATTAGGTTCTTGTTTCTACTTTTCTTAGATTCATTTTGCTATCCATTTTCAAACTTATTTGATTGTTTAATCTATTAATTTTATGTCTTGTGATCTGAAATTTGTAAATTTCCACTCAGCATAATTTTAGTGTTGCCCATAGTTTTGTATGTAGTATCTTCATTATCTTTATAATTTTGTTCTGATGTTGTCCTTGACTCAAACCGTTGCTTTGGAAAGCTTAAAATCGTTTTTTCCAAGTTGTGGAAGAGGGGGCTTACTATTCTTATAGGTTATATTTAAATTATTTATGTATTTATATTTGGCTGTGCTGAGTCTTCTTCGCTTCGCTTTTCTCTAGCTGCAGTGAGCAGGGGCCACCGTTCCTTGCAGAGCGCGGGCTTCTCATTGTGGCGGCTTCTCTTGTTGCAGAGCAAAGGCTCTAGGGCACGCAGGCTTCACTAGTTGTGGCTCTTGGATTCTAGAGCGCAGACTCACTAGTTGTGGTGAACAGGCTTAATTGCTCCACAGCATGTGGAATCTTCCCTGACCAGGGATCGAACCCGTGTCTCCTACATTAGCAGGCAGATTCTTTACCACTGAACCACCAGGGAAGCCCCTGTCGGTTACATTTTGATTGCACTTGTCAGTGTGTGGAGTGTATAATCTGTATGACTTCTACTTTATTATGATTTTCTTTGTGTTCAAATAAGTGGCCAACTTTTGTAAATGTCCTAAAAGCTCTTTAACAGAATATGAGATCTAAAATTTGGCTGCAGACTCCCCTGGTGGTACAGTGGATAGGAATCTGCCTGCCAATGCAGGGAATGTGGTTTCAACCCCTGGTCCGGGAAGATTCCACATGCCACGGAGCGGCTAAGCCCGTGCACCACAACTGTTGAGACTGTGCTTTAGAGTCCAGGACCCGCAACTACTGAG
Source organism: Capra hircus (assembly GCF_001704415.2). Classification (NCBI taxonomy): domain Eukaryota; kingdom Metazoa; phylum Chordata; class Mammalia; order Artiodactyla; family Bovidae; genus Capra; species Capra hircus. The sequence continues at coordinate 37,073,143 of NC_030826.1, read as the reverse complement.
CCGAAGCTCTAGAGCCCACGCCCTGAAACAAGAGAAGCCCCCGCAATGAGAAACTCACACACTGCGATGAAGAGTAGCCCTTACTCGCCGCAACTAGAGAAAGCCTTCCTGCAGCAATGAAGGCCTAGTGCAACCCAAAATAAATAAAATACATTGATTTTAAAAAAATTAGTTGCTTTCTTGCTTTATATATTTCTGAGACTTGATTTGTTAGGGAATGAGATGTTAGAATCCATGACCACCTTTGGATTTGTAATCTTTCTCCTCCCATATTCTGCCATTCTTTGCTTAAATAATGCTGTTTTCTAGTGGATACCGTTCATGACCACTACATGATCTACATCTGTTTTGTAGATCACTCATGACATCACAGTAAGTGATCCTTTTAGCCCCATTTAATTTTTTTGTTTTTGGCCTCAAATTCAACTATGTCGACATTAATACTGCAAGCCTTACTCTTCCACTCTCCCTCCTTGGGCTTTAGCACATTCTTTTATTTGTGATTTTTCTGAGTGTCTGTTGCAACTTAATTCTTTTCTCTTTTGTTTATCAGAAATCAGTCTTGGCAAGTAGTAGAAGATGTAGGTTTAATTGACCTTTTCCCTGCAGTTACTGTTCCCATCTATATTATACAATCAGGTCCTATGTAATCAAGGAAAAAAGATTTACACAGCATTTGCTCTTTTGTGTCCTAACAGCTCTAGATATCTGTGGATCCTCAAGATGTCCGTCTTATTCTTGGCCCTGGGCATTGTATTATTTATGTTCAGAAGTGTGTCCCTGTATTCAGAATTCAGCATCTACAAAGCACCACTCCTTCAGCCTAGTGTGGCTGCCGGAATGCTGAAGCTTCTCCCTGAGAAACACATCAAGAGCCTCTTTACCCACGATGGAATCTGGTGAGACAGCCAGTTATTCCCCCTTGGTCTGACCTCTCCCCCTCCCTCCTCCTGTGGCTGAGTGTTCTATTGTGCCCACCTTACAGCCAGTTCCGTACCTTCCTGCACCTGTGCTGATTGTGAATGTGATTCCAAACTACAGGACCAGAAAAGCTCTCGGTCTGCAGGGCAGAGACTCTGTTCCCTACAACACCCAGCAAAGTCCCTGGCGATTTTGGAGGGCCCGTTTAACCCAAACTACAGGAAAGACGTTGCCTTTCTGTCCCTTTGGCCTCCTCTTCAAGGGGGTGGGACTGAGATGCCATTGTGACTCTCAAGTTTAAAGAAGTTTGGAGAGGGCTTCCCTGGTGGCTCAGCGGTAAAGAATCTGCTTGCCAATGCAGGAGACAAGGGTTTGATCCCGCATTCTAGGAAGATCCCACATGCCGCTGAGCAACTAAGCCTGTGCCACAATTACTGAGCCAGTGCTCTAGAGCCTGTGAGCCGCAACTAGTGAGCGCATGCGCCTAGAGCGTGTGCCCTGCAACAAGAGAAGCCACCGCAATGAGAAGCCCCAGCTCCGCAACTACAGTTACTTCCTGCTCGTGGCAACTAGAGAAAGCCTGCACAGCGATGAAGACCCAGCAACAACCAAAAATAAATAAATGAAAATTATTAAACACACACACACACACATAAAGAAGTTTAGGGAATTCCCTGGCAGCCCAGTGGTTAGGACTTGGAGCTTTCACTGCTGAGCCTGGGTTCAATCCCTGATCAGAGAACTAAGATCGCACAAGCCACATGGCTTGTGGGATCTTAAGTAGAAGTTTGGTGCAGGAGATGATTTAAGAGAGGGGTGGGTTTTTTTTTTAATTACAAAATTTATTTTTTATTATTTAAAACAATTTATTGGAGTATAATGACCTTCAATGATGGGTTAGTTTCAGGTGTACAGCAAAGCGATTCAGTTATACATGTACCTATATTCATTCTTTTTCAGATTCTTTGCCCATGTGGGTTATTACATATTATTGTGTAGATTTCCCTATGCCATACAGTAGGTCTTTGTTGGTTATCTGTTTTATATACAGTAGTGTGTGTATGTTAATCCCAAGTTCCTATCCCTCCTCCTGCCACATGTCTGCTTTGATCACTATAAGTTGGTTTTGAGAGGGGGCCTTCTTATCCCTTCCCCTCACTGTGTCTTTGGGAATGGCTACTGCTGGGATTCTAGAGTCTCAACCCAACCTGGATGGTGGCTGTGAGAAAGGAGAGTCTGGGGGGAACAGCACAGTGGGTTAGACTTCAAGTGCCTGCCTCACCTACCAGCCCACCCAGTCTGTGATCTTAATCCTCATTTTGTTTTAGGCTCTTCCCGAAAAACCAGTGCAAATGTGAAGCCTGGAAACTTCAGCAAAGCTACTACTTTGAAAATGCTTATGGCCAAACTGAACTCCCTGCGGTGAAAATGAGGAGACAAGCTGAATTTGAACACTTTCAGAGAAGGTAATGCAGATCACGGGGGCTCTTGGGCCCTGAGGTGGTGTGGAAGCTCTCCCTGCTCTCTCCTGAGGGTGTAGGGCCAGGGAGAGAAGAAAGGCACTCCCACTCTTGCAGGGTCCCTGGAAGGAACTCCTAAGAATAAGCCAAGTAAAGAGAACTGGGGAAATAGTCCTTCAGTGAATATTTATAAAACTTGGAAATTCCCTGGCAGTCTAGTGGGGGACTTTCATTGCTGGGGCCTGGGTTTGATCCCTGGCTGGGGAGCGAAGAGGCTACAAGCCACATTGTGAGGCCAATAACAAGCACACAAACCAAAGAAACCCCAAGACACTTGACATGTCTCAAGCATTTCATAATAAAGAAAGAGCAAAGGAAGGAAAAGCCTGAAACATCAGTGCGATGTTGGTGGCACAGCCTCCATGCACCCAGGCCATCAGAGCCTTTAGTCTCGCCACGTTGCACTCTGATTCATTCATATGTTGAGAATGTACTGTTCCTCTGCTGTGTGCAAAGCCCAGAGTTAAACTTTGGGGATGTGTTGACCAGGATTGTTGGTTGAAAACAGGAGAAATGGATTCTGGCTGGGTTATGTTAAGAGGGAATCTGTAGAAAAGATGTTGGTACTTTCCCATATCCATAGGTGGTAGGATGACCAGGTTGGGAAATCAAGACCCAGGGGAGCACAGAATGGCTGGGCAGGTTTTCTCTTTCTTCCCCTAGGAATCATTTGTGAGTTACAGTGGCAAGCGTACTGTAATAAATAATACCATTTAAGGACTTGAACTGTGGAACAGGCTGGATGGCAAGTTGCTTAATGTCACAGACTTCCGTATCTTCATATGAAAAACTGTAACAGTTTATTGCAGTAATAAGAGTTTATTACAGTAATAACAGTTTATTACTGTAATAGATTATTCGTCAGAAAAACTGTTCACATGCAGCTAGCAACTCATACAGGGCCTGACGTATAGAAGCTCTGCAAAAATATTACCTGTTTTGCTTGGTTTATTATTGACATTATTATTCTTACAGTTCTTCATGGGCAGTACAGGATACAGTAAGAGGGACTTCCTTGATGCTCCAGTGATTAAAACTCCACGCTTCCACTTTAGGGGGCACATGTGTGACCCCTGGTTTGGGAACTAAGACCACATCCTACATGTTGTGCAGTATAGCCAAAAAGAAACAAAACACATAAATAACCTAAATAGTAGATTGTTATCAATGCTATGGGAGATAAATTAAAATATCATGGTCGATGGCATAAAGTTTAATGGGACAATGAAAGAAGGTTACTTTGAACTCCGATTTGTGTTATCTTTTATTGTCTATCACGATCCCCCATAAAAGAGCATTCCAGAAGGAAGAATTAACAATGTCCAAAGCCAGAGTGAGTTACATGACAGGAAAACAGTCCTTTCCTGATGGCTGCATGACAGGAAAGCAGGCCAGGACCGTTATGGCCTAGCGTGTCAAGGGGAGGCTTGAGGTTTGAGCCCAGAGAGGCCATTGGTGGCAGCCATGGTAAGCCAGCAGGTGGAGTGTGCATTTTGCTTTCTGGGTAATGCAAAGAATTGAACAGTTTTTCTTTATTTGCTTATAATTTATTTGGGTTGCACTGGGTCTTCCTTGCTGCGTGTAGGCACTCTCTATTTCCGGTGAGCAGGTGCTATTCGTTGCTCTGACTTCTCCTTGTGGTGCCTTCTCATTGTGGAGCGCAGGCTCCAGAGCGCATGGGCTCCAGTAGCTGCAGCTCACAGGCTCAACAGTTGTGCACAGGGTTAGTTGCACTGCTGCGTGTGGAATCTTCCCGGACCAGACATCCAACCCGTGTCCCCTGCACTGGCAGGTGGGTTCCTAACCACTGTACCACCAGGGAAATCCTTGAACAGTTTTTAAAACTGGCAACTTATTCTATGAGACAGGTGCATGCTAAGTTGCTTCAGTTGTGTCTGACTCTTTGCGACCCCATGGACTGTAGCCTGCCAGGCCTCACTGTCCATGGGATTCTCCAGGCAAGAATACTGGAGTGGGTTGCCATGCCCTCCTCCAGGGGATCTTCCAGACTCAGGGACTGAACCTGTGTCTCTTACATCTCCTGTGTTGGTAGGTTCTTTACCACCACCAGCCCATTCTATGAGATACTTTCATATGTAAATACCACTGTGGCTTTTCTGTGGAGGATAAGCTGGAGGGAAGGTAAAGGGAGGGCAGGGACATCAGTTGAGGTGCTGGGAAGAAGCTAAACATTTTCTACTGCTGCGACAATTATATGTGCCGCTTTAATGACCAGTCCCCAGGCTTTACTGCTCAGTTCACTGAGCCTAAGTCTTGAATTAAGGAAGGGAAAAGGGGACTCTCGCCCTTGCAGGTTTGATTTCTAGAATGAGTCGCTACCCCAGACTCCATACAAACGGAAGACTCCCCAGAAGACGGAAGAGCAGCAGAAGGGAGTGTTGGAGGTCAGGAAGCCAGTGCAGTGTGCAGGTGATCCTGGCTGGGGTTTGAGCCCTGGGCCCCCACGGCTATGCGAGGAGCGTGGGGCTCAGTGGTTAACAGTGCTGCCAAGGGAGGCAGACCAGCTGCGTCCTCCATGTCTCAGATCGGTGACCATGGGCAAGCAGTTTAACTTCCTCTGTGTGGGGGCCAGAGGTACGGGGTGGAATGGTGATAGCGCCTCAGGTTGACGTTTAGTAAGGTGATCCATGAAAGGCCTGAACAACCTCAGTGAAATTATAGGGTAGTAAGGGAGTGTCACTGTCTGTGAGGTCCCTGTGCTCAGGGACTGTTAGCTCCTGGCACAGAGCAAGGCTATCAGGCATCTGTAGAATTAGTGAATGGTGGGAGGGGAAACACGTAAGACGGCTCCATCTCTGTCTGGGACGGCACAGGACTGCAGAGAGAGAAAGAGAGAGAAGTCACAGAGCCCTCAGGAGAGGGCTCCAGGTGCGCACAGTGCATAGTGGGGGAAGGGAGAGCAGGAAGGGAACTTTGAAGAGATCAGAGCCGGTAAGATGGGGATAGGAAGGGATAAGAGGAGGTACTAGTTGGGAGTGTGGGCTCGTCTGGAGGAATCAGTGCCGAAGGAATCACAGAAGGAACAGATTCCAAACAGGAAAGGCCAAGGACTGGCTGTGTTCTCACCTTCCCCTCCTTTGCCTGTTTGAAATGCCCAGCTCTCTTGGGATTATACCTGGCAATCCAGGTATGAACAAAAGTGGTCCGATAATGATAATTGACGTGAACTGGGTCTCAGGCCAGGAAGGAAGTAGCTGGGTGGGGAGATTCAGCGCAGGGCAAGGCACTGAGTCATGTACAAAGATCTGTTCAGTTCAGTTCAGGTCAGTCACTCAGTCGTGTCCGACTCTTTGCAACCCCATGAATCGCAGCACGCCAGGCCTCCCTGTCCATTACCAACTCCCGGAGTTCACTCAGACTCACGTTCATCGAGTCAGTGATGCCATCCAGCCATCTCATCCTCTGTCGTCCCCTTCTCCTCCTGCCCCCAATCCCTCCCAGCATCAAAGTCTTTTCCAATGAGTCAACTCTTTGCATGAGGTGGCCAAAGTACTGGAGTTCCAGCTTCAGCATCATTCCTTCCAAAGAAATCCCAGGGCTGATCTTCAGAATGGACTGGTTGGATCTCCTTGCAGTCCAAGGGACTCTCACCACAGTTCAAAAGCATCAGTTCTTCAGTGCTCAGCCTTCTTCACAGTCCAACTCTCACATCCATACATGACTACTGGAAAAACCATAGCCTTGACTAGACGGACCTTAGTCGGCAAAGTAATGTCTCTGCTTTAACATCTCACACTGAACTTATAGGATTATAGAGGATTATAGAGGATTATAGAGTGTGTCCTCCCCTGGGGTCAAGTGGCTACTCTCTGAGTTACAGCCTCCCTGCACCACCATTATCTGGGTGCGAAGAACACAGCATTGAGTGCACATGGGCAGTCTGTGGCCTGGGGAGTGTTTTCAGCAAATTGCATGGAACTCAAGAGTTCCATCCCCAGCTCAATGATAATAGCAGTCAAAGGGAGGGATGTGGTAGGGTTTAGGAGGGAGGTCTGAGAATTAAAAAAAGAACATTCAGGAAGAAGGTGACATTCAAGCTGGCCTGCCCTCTTTTACTGAACCGATAACATTGTGTTCTAGTTATTGGACTTTGGCTCTGGGTTCTCACCCTTCGCAGAAAGGGACTTTACTGATATCTTTGTCCTGGGTTTAGCACAAGGCTGGGCAAGTCAAGGAAGAAATGAATAAGAGGCAAGGGGTGATGTGTGACTCTAGACCGAGCTTTGGGTGTGGCTCACTCCTTGAGGGAAGAAAAGCAATTTGGAGGATGAAGCTTCAGGCATTAAATGAGAAAGGGGAAAGAGCTCCCTTCATTTATTTAGTCAAAAAAGCAAGATGCAGACGGTTTGTTCAGTGTGTTACATTTGTGCTTAAAGGAGGAGGGAGTGTTTCTGTGATTGTATGTGTGCGGAGACATGTTTATATATGTTGAAGGGAGAAGGGTGGACAGTGATGGTGTGTAACAGTGGGCTTTTGATAGTAGCTTGCAGCGTTTGCTAATTTCTGTGGTTCAACAGCCACACTGTGGCTGATTTCAAGCTATGGACAAGATATCACTGGATTCCGGTTATAAAATATCTCCACCATTTAGATACGATAGATGAAAATAACCTGCAGAGCAGAGATAATAGGAAGATGTAGTAAAATAATTAGGAAGTGGTGAGTTTTGACTGCTTTTCAGCTGTGTTCCCATAATTTAATTTTTGTTAATGACTGCATTTAAAAGCTGGCTTGCAAAAATTCTGAAAATTCAACAGTTGACTGCCCTGTGTGGGTACAGGCCGGCTCTCCCACACCACTGTTACACATGAATATCAATGGCTCGGTGTCCCTTTGTGGTAGGCAGGCGATTTTGCCTCACAAGCCCTTTTCACACACAGTTTCCAAGCTTCCTGATGGACAGTGGACTGGGCCAAGTCACTGAGGCACTCGTATTCAGTGGCCGGTATGCTGGCTACCAATTTAGGGGTATCCAAGAGCCCCAACTCTGGGAAGAGTTTTCTGCTATTCAATCCCCTCAGAAAGAAAGATCCTGCCTGAGGCTAGCAGTGTCCTTCTCCTCGCCCAAGTCCTTCTAGGGCTCGGTTCCCCCTCCAGTCTGAGGGATTCCCACCCCCCCGGCCTCAGCTGTAATTACACTCTGGATAAACTACTGGCAGAGGCACTTGCTGTCTCACTGTTCCTTTCCACACTGCTGACAGTCCAGTGGCTTCTTGCTGGAATGAGGCCGGTCTGGAGCTTGCGGGATGGATAGGACTCAGCCCCGGGTTTTTAATGTATCAATACGGGCGTAAGCCAAGCTATCAGAACTTGGGTGCTGCATTCCAGTAGATAGCAGCTGAGTGGGACCAGCCGACTCTCAGGCCGGAGCCTGGACAAAGACACTCTAAGGGCCTACCCAGACCCTCCTAGCCCTGTTCGTAGCAAAACACATCAGTTAGCACACATTGCTTTCACATTCTCTGTTTCACACACTCTCTTCCTCTGAGTTTCATTTGTCATCTTCAAGGCTAGAAACCTGCCTCTCTCAATGCAGCAAATACAAACTTGTCTGCCCAAGGTCAGGTTCCCCAAAGACTTTCTGTCCCAGCACACCGACGGAAATAGGGGACTCTACAGCTCTTTGGTAACAGCACGTAGAGATTTTTCTGGGGGTGCTGTGGGGGAGCTGGGTAATAAAAAAGATGTTATTCCATATAATTTTTATATCGTTACACAGATAAGCACACATAATCACATATTTATGTGTGTGTATACATATATAAATATATACTACTGGGGTTTTGTGACTTCCCTGGTGGCTCAGACCAACTCTGTCTGTCTACAATGCAGGAGACCCGGGTTCGATCCCTGGGTCGGGAAGATCCCCTGGAGAAGGAAATGGCAATCCACTCCAGTACTCTTGCCTGGAAAATCCCATGGACAGAGGAGCCTGGTAGGCTACAGGTTTTGTATATATATATATATTTATTTATTTATTTTTAGTTGCACTGGATCTTTGTTGCTTTGTGCAGGCTTTCTCTAGTTGCAGTTCAGTTCGTTTCAGTTCAGTTGCACAGTCCTGTCTGACTCTGCAACCACATGGACTGCAGCATGCCAGGCTTCCCTGTCCATCACCAGCTCCCAGAGCTTACTCAAACTCAGGTCCATTGAATTGGTGATGCCATCCAACTATCTCATCCTCTGTCATCCCCTTCTCCTCCTGCCTTCAACCTTTCCCAGCATTAAGGTCTTTTCCAGTGAGTCAGTTCTTCGCATTAGGTAGCCAAAGTATTGGAGTTTCAGCTTCAGCATCAGTCCTTCCAATGAATATTCAGGACTGATTTCCTTTAGGATGGATTGGTTGGATCTCCTTGCAATTCAAGGGACTCTCAAGAGTCTTCTCCAACACCACAGTTCAAAAGCATCAATTTTTCAGTGCTCAGCTTTCTTTATGGTCCAACTCTTAACGTGCATACATGACTGCTGGAAAAACCATAGCTTTGACTAGATGGACCTTTGTCGGCAAAGTAATGTTTCTGCTTTTTAACATGCTGTCTAGCTAGGAGTCAGACACGACTGAGTGACTTCACTTTCACTTTTCACTTGCATGCATTGGAGAAGGAAATGGCAACCCACTCCAGTGTTCTTGCCTGGAGAATCCCAAGGACAGGGGAGCCTTGGTGGGCTGCCATCTATGGCGTCGCACAGAGTCGGGCTAGACTGAAGCGACTTAGCAGCAGCAGGTTAGTCATAACTTTTCTTCCAAGAAGCAAGCATCTTTTAATTTAATGGCTGGAGTCACTATCTGCAGTGATTTTGGAGCCCAAGAAAAGAAAGTCTGTCACTGTTTCCATAGTTTCCCCATCTATTTGCCATGAAATGATGGGACCACATGCCATAATCTTCGTCTCTTGAATGTAGAATTGTAAGCCAACTTTTTCACTCTCCTCTTTTACTTTCATCAAAAGGCTCTTTAGTTCTTCACTTTCTGCCATAAGGGTGGTATCATCTGTGTATCTGAGGTTATTGATATTTCTCCCAGCAATCTTGGTTCCGGCTTGTGCTTCCAGCCCAGTGTTTCTCATGATGTACTCTGCATAGAAGTTAAATAAGCAGGGTGACAATATACATCCTTGACGTATTCCTTTTCCAATTTGGAACCAGTCCATTCCATGTCTGGTTCTAGCTATTGCTGCTTCACCTGCATACAGATTTCTCAGGAGGCAGGTAAGGTGGTCTAATATTCCCATCTCTTGAAGAATTTTCCAGTTTGTTGTGATCCACACAGTCAAAGGCTTTGGCGTAGTCAATAAAGCAGAAGTAGATGTTTTTCTGGAACTCCCTTGCTTTTTCTATGATCCAACGGATGTTGGCAATTTAATCTCTGGTTCCTCTGCCTTTTCTAAATCCAGCTTGAACATCTGGTAGTTCTCCGTTCCTGTACTGTTGAAGCCTGGCTTGGAGAATTTTGAGCATTACTCTGCTCACGTGTGAGATGAGTGCAACTGTGTTGTAGTTTGAACTGTCTTTGGCATTGCCTTTGGGATTGGAATGAAGACTGACCTTTGCCAGCCCTGTGGCCACTGCTGAGTCTTCCAGGTTTGCTAGCAGCAGTGAGTGGGGGCTACTCCTGGCTGCGGCGGGCAGGCTTCTCACTGCAGTGGCTTCTCTGTTGCAGAGCACAGGCTCTAGGTGCCCAGACTTCATCAGTTGCAGCTCTAGGACTCAGTTGTATATTTTTAATGTAATTAGTACCATAAGAACAAATCACTCTGAAATTTGCTTTTTCCTTCAATGATTTTTTTTCCCATTTTAAACAGGAAGTTTATTTAAATGATAAGATTTCTGGACTTCCCTGATGGTCCAGTGGTTATAAAGCTGTCTGCCAATGCAGGAGGCATGCATTCGATCCCTGGTCTAGGTAGATTCCACATACCACGGGGCAACTAAGCCCAGGCGCCATAATGCAGCAAAGACCCAGCACAACCATAAATAAATAAAAAGAAACAACAAGATGTTTGACTTGGTGGAAAACTATCCAAGATTCATTTCTTTTCTAGTGATTCATCCTTCCTTAAATACAGATTGCTCTACCTGTAACAGCTATGTATAAAAGAATCATAAAATTATCCTTGATTTTACGATGATAAATGAAAACATTAAAATTCTCCGATAGAGGGACTTCCCTGGTAGTCCAGCAGTTAAGAATCCACCTTGCAATGCAGGGGACATGAGTTTAATCCCTGGTCAGGGAACTAAGATCCTACATGCTGCAGAGAAGCTAAGCTCGCTTGCTGCAATTACTGAGCCTGTGCACCACAACGAGCGAGTCCGTGTCCATGTGCCACAACAAAGATCCTGCATGACACCACTAAGACCCGAAGCAGCCAAATCAATGAAAATTAAAAAATAAAATTCTCCAATAGGTCAAAGTATGCAACGACTTCTGTCTTGTGTTAAACTTCGAAAGCAAAATAACTTACTGAATATAAAGACAAGAGCTGAGTGAGCCTGCTGCTAATGGAGAAAGGGATATTTTCTCATAACCAGTATTTCCCCATCCCATCTCCATTTGATGTTGATCAAAACATGGTATTGGCTATTTAATTTTAAAAAATTCAACACGGGGGAATTCCTTGGGTGGTCCAGTAGTTAAGGCTTCATACTTCCACTAAAGTGGCCTAGGTGCCATCTCTGGTAAGGGAACTAAGATCCCACAATCCCCTCATTTCAACAATAAACAAACAAGCAAACAAATAAGTAAGCGTGCATGTGCACACACACCAGGAATGGAGAAGGGGAAAATGAAAGAATAAAGAAAACAGTACTGTAGTGATCAGGAGGTGGTAGAACCAAATTGCAGTTTCTCTGATTTCTGCAATGGCTCCTTGGTCTGGAGGAACAAAGCAGCAGGTTTCCTTTCTAGTGGACAGCCCCTGTCTGCTACTGGGATGCTTCAGTGGTATCTCCAGCCTCTGTATCCAGCTGTGTGCGTTTTTCTCATTGATTGGCTGCCCATCAAATCAGAGTCTGATCTGCCTTGTGGACAAACCCTGCCAGTCACATAAACTTCCACTGGTTTGCTGAGTGGTGTGTGCCTCTTCGTCTCAAACGGCCCGCCTCCTTCAAACCACATGATTGCCAGTTCTCAGCTTTGGCTCCTTCCTTGGGATTTTTGTGGGTCAGCTCTGAGTCTCCTGTTGCTGCTTTTCAAAAGAGGAAGTAAGAAGCACCAGGAGAGTCTGATATATTTTTAATTGTTATCTATACATCTAGTTTGTTCTTTTTAATTGCTATATAGCTATGAGTATGAATGCATTGAATTTTATTAAGCCATTGCCCTATTGAAAGAGACTCCGATTTTTATAAAATTTTCATGAATGCAATTTCATAATTTATGATCTTACATTGTACTTACATTCTTTCCTTCATTTATTAAGATGTGTATAAGGATGTTCATTTCAGACAGTGCTGAAACAAACCTCCTTTTATGCATGTCCTGCTGTTGACAACTGCAGGTTTCTCCCGCTACCTATAGCATCTGAATTGTTCAACCACAGGATATGCTTATTTCTGCTTTTAGTAAATATGCCAGATTGCCCTCAAGAGGACCTATATTAATTGACACTTTAATGAAGAGTTGATAAATGTAGTGCCTTGTTTATATACATGCTTGCGGGCTAAATCACTTCAGTCATGTCTGACTCTTTGCGACCCTATGGACTGTAGCCCGCTAGGCACCTCTGTCCATGGGATTCTCTAGGCAAGAATACTGGAGTGGGTTGCCATGCCCTCCTTAAGGGGATCTTCCCAGCTCAGGGATGGAACCCACGTCTCTTAAGTCTCATGCATTGGCAGGCGGGTTCTTTACCACTAGCGCCACCTGTGAAGCCCTATTTATATATATGCTGCTGCTGCTGCTGCTAAGTTGCTTCAGTCGTGTCCGACTCTGTGCGACCCCATATACGGCAGCCCACCAGGCTCCCCGTCCCTGGGATTCTCAAGGCAAGAACACTGGAGTGGGTTGCCATTTCCTTCTCCAGTGCATGAAAGTGAAGTCGCTCAGTCGTGTTCGACCCTCAGCGACCCCATGGACTGCAGCCTTCCAGGCTCCTCCTTCCATGGGATTTTCCAGGCAAGAGTACTGGAGTAGGGTGCCATTGCCTTCTCCGGTTTATATATATACCTTCTGCCTAATCAACTCTCATTATTATCAAATTATAAAACTTCAAGGAAAAGGTACTGGTTTTTATTTATTCATTTGACTCACCATCTCCATAATGTGCCTGCTCGGTAGTTGCTGCTTTCGAGTTTAGTTACCCCATGGCATGGGTTCTTAGTTCCCTGACTAGGGATTGAACCCATATCCCCTGCAGATTCTTAACCACTGGACCATCAGGGAAGTCCTCTTTTTTACAAATTATTTATTTATTTAGGGCTGTGCCGGGACTTTGTTGCTTTGTGTGGGGCTTTCTCTAGTTACGGCTAGTGCGGGCTACTCTTTGTTGCAGTGCATGGGTGTTATTGTGTTGTTGTGACGTACAGGTTCAGACAGGTTCAGCAGTTGCAGCTCACAGGTTCAGTTGCCCCGCAGCATGTGAAATCTTCCCCGACCGGGGATGGACCTTCTGTTCCCTGTGGCAGAATTCTTATCTACTGCGCCACCAGGGGAGCCTGCCTTGTTGTTTTCTTAAAGTTTCATTTCCGTGACTAATATTAAAGTTGAATGTGTTCCATATATTTACTGGCCATTTGTATTTCTTCTTCTGTTAATTACCTATTTCTGTCTCTTTCACCTTTTAAATTCTGGCTTCTGCATGTTCTCGTAAATACTTAAGTAGTCTAATCTCTCTTCCAGATAATCTCGATGATTTCCATGTTTAAGCGGATCCCTGAAGCCTCCATTTCAACTGGATTACTTTAGTCCCTCAAATAGTCAGTATCATTGGGCTGTCCTATATCCTTGACTGAAGGTTGTGTTATGTCCTTGACAACAAAACCATCTGAAAATTGTCACTGTGTTTGCTCTGAACATATTTAGACATTATCAACTCTGAGATAAAGTTTGTGACATATTTTATTTTTTAGTTCAGTGCCAGGAAGTTTGACCCCATTCAGTTGGTCTGCTTTGTCCTTTTGATAATAAATCCAGCACATTGATTGTCAATTACTTTGTACCCTGGCTACCAGGAAATTCTATGTGACTTTGGTATTTCCAAAAAAAGCTGGCTTGACTGATATGACCTAATCGTTTTTTTCTTCTTCATTGGTTGTGATTTTTTTTAATTAAAAAAATTTTATTTATTTTGGCTGTGCTGGGTCTTTGTGGCTGCATGTGGGCTTTCTCTGGTTGTGGAGGGCGGGGCATATGCTCTCTAGTTGCAATGCACAGGCTTCTCATTGTGGTGGTTTCTCTTGTGAAGTGCATGCTCTAGGCACGTGGCCTCAGTAGTTGCGGCACAGGGGCTTAGTTGCTCCAAGGCATGTGGGAAATTCCCAGATCAGGGATGGAAAATGTGTCCCCCTGTATTGGCAGCTGGTTTTTCTGGGGACTCTGTGGACTGTAGCCAACCAGGCTCCTCTGTTCATGAAGTTCTCCAGGCCTGGAGCAGGTTGCCATTTCCTCCTCCAAGGGATCTTCCCCACTTTGGATCGAAAGGATAAATAAACATTCTTACACTGGGTGTTGTTGTTGGAATTTATGCCTGGAACTGCTGTACTTGCCTCGTGGCCGTGACAGAAGAAAGTCTTCAGGCAAAGCTGACACCATCAAGGGGTAACTAGCAGGTATTCAACCTAGAAATTTGGCTATCTCACCAGAAGACTAACCAAACAGAAAACTAACCAAACTGATCACACGGATCACAGCCTTGTCTGACTCAGTGAAACTGTGAGCCACGCCGTGCAGGGTCACCCAAAATGGATGGGTCATGGTGGAGAGTTCTGACAAAATGTGGTCCACTGGAGAAGGGAAAGGTAAGCCATTTTAGCATTTGTGCCTTGAGAACCCCATGAACAGTATGAAAAGGCAAAAAGATACGACACTGGAAGATGAACCCCCCAGGTTGGTAGGTGTCCAATATGCTACTGGAAAAGAGCAGAGAAATAGCTCCAGAAGGAATGAAGAGGCTGAGCCAAAGCAGAAACAGTCCCAGTTGTGGATGTAACTACTGGCGAAAGTAAAGTCCAATGCTATAAAGAACAATATTGCATAGGAACCTGGAATATTATGTCCATGAATCAAGGTAAACTGGATGTGGTCAAACAGGAGATAGCAAGAGTGAACATCGACATTTTAGCAATCAGTGAACTAAAATGGACAGGAATGGGCGAATTTAATTCAGATGACCATTATATCTACTACCATGGGGAAGAATCCCTTAGAAGAAATGGAGTGGCCCTCATAGTCAACAAAAGAGAAATGTAGTACTTGGTTGCCATCTCAAAAATGACAGAATGATCTCTGTTTGTTTCCAAGGCGAACCATTCCATATCACAGCAATCCAAGTCTATGCCCCAACCATTAATGCTGAAGAAGCTGAAGTTAAACAGTTCTGTGAAAACCTACAAGACCTTCTAGAGTTAACACCCCCCAAAAATGTCCTTTTCATCCTAGGGGACTGGAATTTGAAAGTAGGATACCTGGATAACAGGCAAAGTCAACAGATATCTAGAGTAACAGGCAGGTTTGGCTTTGGAGTACAAAATGAACCAGGGCAAAGGCTAACAGAGTTAAAGATGTAGCTCAGATCATGAAATTCTTATTGCAAAATTCAGACTTCAATAGAAGAAAGTAGGGAAAACCACTAGACCGTTCAGATATGATCTAAATCAAATCCCTTACAATTATGCAGTGGAAGTGACAGATTCAAGGGATTAGATCTGACAGGGTGCCTGAAGAACTATGGATGAAGTTTCACAACACTGTACAGGAGGCAGTGATCAAAACCATCTCCAAGAAAAAAGAAATGCAAAAAGGCAAAGTGGTTGTCTGAGGAGGCCTTACAAATAGCAAAGAAAAGATGAAAAGTGAAAGGCAAAGGAGAAAAGAAAAGATATACCCATCTGAATGCACAGTTCTAAAGAACAGCAAGGAGAGATAAGAAAGCCTTCTTAAGTGAACAATGCAAAGAAATAGAGGAAAACAATAGAACGGGAAAAGACTACTAGAGATCTCTTCAAGAAAATTAGAGATACCAAGGGAACATTTCATGCAAAGATGGGCTCAATAAAAGACAGAAATGGGTATGGACCTAACAGAAGCAGAAGATATTAAGAAGAGGTGGCAAGAACACACAAAGAACTATACAAAAAAGATCTTAATGACCCAGATAACCACAATGGTGTGATTGCTCACCTAGAGCCAGACATCTTGGGAGTGTAAAGTCAAGTGGGCCTTAGGAAGCATCACTACAAACAAACCTAGTGGAGGTGATGGAATTCCAGTTGATCTATTTCAAATCCTGAAAGATGATGCTGTGAAAGTGCTGCACTCAGTATGCCAGCAACTTTGGAAAACTCAGCAGTGGCCACAGGACTAGAAAAGGTCAGTTTTCATTCCAGTCGCAAGGAAGGGCAATGTCAAAGAATGTTTAAATTAACACACAACTGTACTCATTTCACATGCTAGCAAAGTAATGCTCAAAATTCTTCAAGCTAGGCTTCAACAGTATGTGAACAAACTGAATTTAGAAAAAGCAGGAGAACCAGACATCAAATTGCCAACATCTGTTGGGTCATAGAAAAAGCAAGAGAATTCCAGAAAAACATCTACTTCTGCTTCATTGAGTATACTAAAGCCTTTGACTGTGTGGATCACAATAAACTGTGGAAAATTCTGAAAGAGATGGGAATACCAGACCACCTTGCCTGCCTCCCAGGAAACTTGTATGCAGGCCAAGAAGCAACAATTAGAACCGGACATGGAACAACAGACTGGTTCCAAATTGGGAAAGGAGTGTATCAAGGCTGTATATTATCACCCTGCTCATTTAACTTATAGGCAGAGTACATCATGCAAAATGAAGCACAAGCTGGAATCAAGATTGCTGAGAGAAATACCAATAACCTCAGATAGGCATATGACACCACCCTAATGGCAGAAAGCCAGGAGGAATTAAAGAGCCTCTTGATGAAGGTGAAAGAGAAGAGAGAAAAAGTTGCTTTAAAACTTAACATTCAAAAAGCTAAGATCATGGCATCTGGTCCCATCACTTAATGGCAAATAGATGGGGAAACAATGGAAACAGTGACAGACTTTCTTTTCTTGGACTCCAAAATCACTGCAGGTAGTGACTGCAGCCATTAAATTAAAGGATGCTTGCTCCTTGGAAGAAAAGTTATGACCAACCTAGACAGCATATTAAAAAGCAGAGACATCACTTTGCCAACAAAGGTCTGTTTAGTCAAAGCTATGGTTTTTCTAGCAGTCATGTACGGATGTGAGAGTCGGACTGTAAAGAATGCTGAATGCTGAAGAATTGATGCTTTTGAACCGTGGTGTTGGAGAAGACTCTTGAGGGTCCCTTGGACTGCAAGGAGATCCAACCAGTCCATCCTAAAGGAAATCAGTCCTGAATATTCATTGGAAGGACTGATGCTGAAGCTGAAGCTCCAATACTTTGGCCACCTGATGAGAAGAGCTGACTAATTGGAAAAGACCTTGATGCTGGGAGAGATTGAAGGCAGGAGGAGAAGGGCATGACAGAGGGTGGGATGGTTGGATGGCATCACCGACTCGGGGGACATGAGTTTGAGCAAGTTCCGGGAAATGATGGAGCACAGGGAAGCCTGGCCTGCTGCAGTCCATGGGGCTGCAAAGAGTCAGACACAACTGAGTGACTGAAAACAAGAGCAACAGAAGACCCCTGTCTGCTGATGGTCCTATCTTCCCTTCACGAAACACACACCAGGCCACAATGAAGAAAGGAACTCGAAAGAGCAGCAGAGTGGGAAAAAGCAGGCAGTAATCCTGTCTTGTGTGTTCCCTCAGACCATACAAGGGAAGGATGTTCCCGTCCTGGGCCTTAGACGGGAGGGTGTTTAACGTGGACGGTGCCTCTCACTCAGCTTCCTCTGCCCCCTCAGTTCTCTCCCCTTTTCCCTCTTGGAGGACACACAGTACAGGGCATCCCAGCCCCTTCTTGAGAAACCAGCCCTGGACAAAGGAAAGGCAGGCTCTGCTCCTTTCAGTCCTGAGGCAGAGAGCGTCAGCACTCCCCTGTGTCCCCTGCACATCCACTCTGCCCTCATGGACCTTCCCTTCCACACCGACAGGTCTTTACCTCACACACCTGCACCCTCCCACTGAGACCCGCTCTGCTGTGGAAGCATGCTGGCCTCCTTGGGGTGGGCTAAAAACGGGCAGCGGTTGGGAATGAACAGCTCTGGGGGTGGCCCTCAGTTGATGGTGGGTGGGAGTTAGTGGATAAATACCCCAGCTGCCTCATTCGTGGTTAGGAGAACTCTGAGACGGGTTCTGTTCAGGACTGAATCCAACTGCCCACAGCAGCCCCATCAGCTCATAACTCACCTTTGTTGGCTTCCTCCCCTCACCCTGCCTCTGCCCATGCTTCTTAGAATTGTCACCCAATAACACTATGTCCTCAAAAGCTGCTTGGCGTCTGCTTCCTGGAGAACCCAACTTAAGTTCTTGTTCTGCTTTATTTTTATTTTATTTTAAATATATTTATTTATTTGGCTGCGTGGAGTCTTAGTTGCCACATGTGGGATTCTTTTTTTTTTTTTTTAGTTGCAGCATTCCCTGACCAGGGATCAAACTCAGACCCCTCGCCTGCATTGGGAATGAGGAGTCTTAGCCACTGGACCACCAGCTAAGACCTTGTTCTGTTTTTTTAAAAAACCAAGACATTTCAGGATGTGGTCAAATAATTGCCAGTAATATTCCCCTCTGTGCAGTCTTTGATGAAATTAGGGTCATAGAATGTGGTTTGACAAAGTGAGAACAGAAGGGGGTTCCCCAATTTTCTTCACACTCTGCTAGCTTTTGCTGCTAGTATGGAGTCTCCTATTCTTTTCTTTTCCTTTTTTTTTTAATTAAAAAGCATTTTTTAAAAGTCAAATAATATGTGTATAGTGTTTCAAGGCAAATGATGCTAAAAGGCCCAACCCCACTCCCTACTTCCCAGCCCTACTCCTCAGAGGCCACTATTCTCATCTAGCATTTCGAGCTGTTTCCTCTGGAATTACCACCATATTTCTAAGTAAAAAGCTTATACCGTTGACTCCAAATTTCTCAACATTAGACATAATCCATTTTACTTGTTATAGCAGATGAACATAGAGCCCCCTTCAGTTCTTGATTTCTCCTCTTGTACACTCTCACACTCCACATAATTTTTGGTTAATTCAACATTTAATATTTCCATTTTATGACTGAATGACCAGGACTCCCAGTTAAGCCACATGTTGTTGCTGTTTGCTATTCAGTCCTAAGTCATGTCAGACTTTGTGACCCCATGGAATGCTCTCCTAGCCTTCACTGTCTCCTAGAGTTTGCTTAGATTTGTGTCCATCGAGTCAGTGATGCTGTCTAACCATCTCATCCTCTGCCGTCCCCTTCTCCTTCTGCCTTCAATCTTTCCAACCATCAAGGTCTTTTCCAGTGAGTCAGCTCCTCACGTCAGATGACCAAAGTATTGGAGCTTCAGCATCAGTCCTTGCAGTGAATATTCAGGGTTGATTTCCTTTAGGATGGACTGGTCTGATTTCATCCTTGAAGTTTAAGAGATTCTCAACAGTCTTCTCTGGCACCACAGTTTGAAAGAATAAATTCTTCAGCTGTCAGCCTTCTTTATGGTCAAACTCTCACATGTGTATATGACTACAGGAAAAAGTGTGTGTGTGTGTGTGCATGCACGCATGCTTAGTCACTCAGTCATGTCTGACTCTTTGTGACCCCATGGACTGTAGCCCACCCAGCTCCTCTGTCCATGGGGATTCTCTAGGCAAGAATACTGGAGCGAGTTGCCATGCCCTCCTTCAAGGGATTGAATGTTAAGCTTTAAGCCAGCTTTTTCACTCTTCTGATCTTTCACCTTCATCAGGAGACTATGCAGTTTCTCTTCACTTTCTGCCATTAGAGTGGTATCATCTGCTTATCTGAGGTTGTTGTACTATAATTGCATTTCCTTTCTTACATTTCCTTTTGTATGTAATGTTTCGGTTTGCCTGGAATTAACTGTCTCATTCTTTCATTTGTTTAGTTTTCTTTCTATCTACTCCTAATTCTCCCCTCCTTTCTTAATCTTATCTGTGGTTGAGAATATTTCTTTTATACCAAAGGTACCATTCTCTATGGGCTGCCCTGGCTTCTCAGGAGTGTTCCCTGGTGGCTCAGACGGTAAAGAATCAGCCTGCAGGGGACTTCCCTGGTGGTCCAGTGGCTAAGACTCTGCATCCATAATGCAGAGGGCCCCTGTTCAAGCCCTGGTCAGGGAACTAGATCCCACATGCTGCAACTAAAGACTGAAGATCTCACATGCTGCAATTAAGACCTGGTGTAGCCAAATAAATAAATATTAAAAAAAAAAAAAAGAATCAGCCTGCAATATAGGAGATCTGGGTTGGATCCTTGGGTTGGGAAGATCCCCTGGAGAAGGAAATGGCAGCCCACTCCAGTATTCTTGCCTGGAGAATCCCATGGAGAGAGGAGCCTGGTGGGCTACAGTCCATGAAGTCACAAAAGAGTCAGACATGACTTAAGGGCTAAACAACAATATCCTTCTATACATATACAAGTTTCCCTTGCTATCTGAATGTAGACAGTTTCTATGAAATTTTTCATAAAATGAAATGGTGTAAAGCGAAGAAACAACTACCTCTGGACGCATCTTGCTAATGGAATGCACGAAATAAGTTGAGATAAACCACAGATGCCAAAGCTGCAGCAGCTTGATGCAGAGATGCTGTGTGTAGTTCCTGGGAAAGGAGCCTGGTGGTGCCACTGATACTGCCTGGGATGCCTGCTGCCTCAGGAATTTTTGTTGTTCGGTCACATAGTCGTGTCCAACTCTTTGCAACCCCATAGACTGCAGCACACCAGGCCTCCCTGTCCCTCACTATCTCCTGAAGTTTGCCCAAGTTCGTGTTCATTGCATTGGTGATGATACCTCAGTAATAGCTGCAAATGCTGAGTGCCCATATTATTCTTATGCCATTCTTGGTGGCGTGTGGAATTTATTTCCCCACCTAGGGATTGAACCTGGACCATCGGCAGTTTGAGAGTGCTAACCAGTGGACCACCAAGGAATTCCCTTTCACCTTTTTTTGTTTTGTTTTGCTTTGGCTGTGTTGGTTCTTCATTTCTACATGGGGTTTTCTCTAGTTGTGGTGCGCGGGGCTACTCTCTACATGCGGTGTGTGGGGTTCTTATTGTGGTGGCATGGGCTCTAGGGAGTGTGAAATCAGTAGTTGGGGCACATGGACTTCGTTGCCCTGTGGCACGTAGACCAGGTGTTAAATCCGAGTCCCCTGCACCGACAGGCAGATTCTTTACCCCCAGGAAAGTCCTGCTAGTTGTGGTTTTGATTTTGAAGGTGCTTTGTTTTAATCTGCTTCAATTCTTTGTGGAGTTACAGGTTGGAGAGAGGAGCAGAAATAAAGGAGGCGAGAGAATGGAGGGCAGATTGGGAGCATCTATGAATGATTCCTCCCCATTGGCAGCACAAAGCTCTGGGTACAGACATCACTTTAAGAACTAACCAGGGACAGATGTCAAGGCAGCTGCTAATGGTTTTATTTCCCTACAGAGAAGGGCTGCCTCGCCCACCGCCCCTGCTGGCTCAGGCCAACCTCCCCTTTGGGTACCCCATCCACGGGGTGGAAGTGATGCCCCTGAACACAATTCCCATCCCAGGTAGGTGCCTCTCCATTCAGAAGACTGAAACAACTTTCTTCTTCTTCCTTCTCAAGCAAAAGGTGGGAGCAGAAGGCAACAGTCATCCATGCCGTGTATCCAGCACAATGCACCAAGCTTGACATGATTTCATTTAATGTTGGTCTCACTCTTTCCATCACTGGAAATCACCCTTAGTAGCTGTGACCTCCATGGGCATCTGAGATAACATAGAAGAGGACGGAAACCTAGGTGCCTTGAGGAACCTTAGGGAGTAATGGACTGCTTGGTGTCCTCCAGCATCAAAGCATGAGTCCGTCTCCATGGAGTGCATAGGAAAAGGATGTCTATGCCAGTTAAAACTCCCCTCCACGAGTGGTTTTTACACACTCTTCTAGTTAGCTCAGCATCACTTCTCTGTGAGGCAAATATTATTTTGCCAACTTCACAGATGAGTTTAGTAAGTTATCTAAGAGCGCATAGGGAGGATATGTTTGAATTAGAACTTGAATTAGTCCTATTATAAGAATAGAGGTAGATGCTAAAGTGAAAACCATTTGGGATAAATTGCTAGTGTGTCTGAATAGTCACTTTAAAGGGATTTGCCATTTCGTATAGTTCTTTTTCTTTTATTGTGGGTAAATACACATAACATAAAATTCACCATTTTACCCATTTTTAAGTGTCCAGTTCTGCGGCATTAAGTATATTTACATTGTTCTCCAACCAGCATCAATCTCTAGAACGTTTCACCTTCCCAACAGAAACTCTGTATCCATTTAACATTAACTCCCTTTTCCCCCTCAGCCCCTGGCAACCACCATTCTATTTTCTGTCTCTCTGAATTTGACTATTTAGGGAAACTCATATATGGATGATTCATTATTCATCTATCGCTTTCTTCCCTTCAGTATCAGAGATATCTGGAAGGGACTGGATTAATTCACAGCACCCATCCAAAACTGATGGTGGGCAGCAGAGGCTTTAGCACCACCAGAGTTTGAGGAGGACCATGGGAAACCATCTAATGGAGCCCAGGGAAGGAGGGGTGGCCAGCAAACACTCTGGGTAGGTGACACTTGAGATGACTCTGGAGGGACATGTAGGAGTCGGACAGGAAGGTGAGGGCATCCTCTCAAATGGTGTTGATTGTCCTTTTCATTGTGTCCTCCAGGTGTCCAGTTTGAAGGACCAGACGCTCCCATCTATAAGGCAAGAGTCCCCTTCCCAGCTTCCTTTAGCTCTTGGCATCCTGTCCTCGTCTCACTACCTATGCTTTCTTCCTCCAGTGGTGGCTGAACTCAGATTTTGACAGAACCTCTATCCTGATTAAGTATAAGACATGAGCCCGTGGTGGGGAGTGGGGGAAGGGTGCCTATAGAAGTCATGAGTTTTCCAGCCATGGGGTGGTTGAAGTTCCAGGGAGGACTTCCAAAGAAGCGACCACCAAGGCTCCTTCTGGCTTCAGCTCAAGGGGAAGCTGCTGCCACAGCTGGGCTGTGTTGCCTCTGTTTGGGTCAGCACCAGCAAGGTGGATGCTCTGTGGCCTGTCCTTCTTTCGCTGCTTAACATAGCTCCAAATTAAGGTATCTGCAAGCATGTCTGAGGGGTGGGATGCAAATTGCATCCAGAATCCTAACTGAAAAGGAGTCTGGGAAGTGTAGTTTCAGTTTTCCCAGGCAGAGGCCGGAATGGGTGGTGATGGAGCTGCTCTGTTCTCCAGAGGACATCTCTGCCCACCTCGCTCCCAAGTACCCTCACCCCCCTCCTCCCTCCCCCGCCTTCGTCACTTTCTACTGTGTCACTTTCTCCATGGCTCTTATCATACCTGGAGTACTTTATATGTGTCATGATGTGTTTATGGCCACTCTTCCCCACTAGAACGTGAGCTTTTTGTAGGCAGGAAGTCAGTCTGCTCTTTTCCCAGCACCTGTAGTTTGGATCTCAGAGTATCTGTTGATTGACTAAAGCATTTTCAGCAGGAATGACATTATCCAGGTTGCTGTGGAGCAGTGGCTCAGTCATGTCCCACTCTTTGTGACCCCGTGGACCACAGCACACCAGGCTTCCCTGTTCTTCAGTATCTCCCAGAGTTTGCTCGAATTCATGTCTATTGAGTCGATGATGCAATCCAACCATCTCTTCCTCTGTCGTCCCCTTCTCCTCCTGCCTTCAATCTTTCCCAACATCAGGGTCTTTTCCAATGACTTGGCTCTTCGCATCAGGTGGCCAAAGTATTGGAGCGTCATCTTCAGCATCAGTCCTTCCAATGAATATTCAGGACTGATTTCCTTTAGGATGGACTGGTTGGATCTCCTTGCAGTCCAAGGGACTCTCAAGAGTCTTCTCCAACACCACGGTTCAAAAGCATCAATTCTTCAGCATTCAGCATTCTTTACAGTCCAACTCTCACATCCGTACATGACTATGGAAAAACGATAGCTTTGAAAATACAGACCTTTGTAGGTAAAGTGATGTCTCTGCCTTTTCATATGCTGTCTAGGTCTGTCATAACTTTTCTTCCAAGGAGCAAGCGTCTTTTAATTTAGTGGCTGCAGTCACCATCTGCAGTGATTTTGGAGCACAAGAAAATAAAATCTGTCACTGTTTCCAGTATTTCCCCTTTTATTTGCCATGAAGGGATGGGATGGGATGCCATGAAGGGATGGGATGGGATGCCATGATCTTCATCTTTTGAATGTTGAGTTTTAAGCCAGATTTTTCACTCTCCTCTTTCACTTTCATCAAGACGCTCTTTAATTCCTCTTCACTTTCTGCCATTAGGGTGGTGTCATCTGCATATCAGAGGCTGTTGATATTTCTCCTGGCAATCTTGATACCAGCTTGAGCTTCATCCAGCTTGGCATTTCACATAATGTACTCTGCATATAAGTTATCTAGGTTACTTTTCCTAAAGATAACTGGCTGTTGCAGAAAACAAGGAGGCAAAGGAAGAGAATAGCAGTGGGGATGAAGAGAAGCAAATGGATTTTAGCTACATGTTGAAAGTGGACCCAACAGGACTCACTCATAGATTTCAGGTGTCAGGGAAACTGCAGGTGTCAGGGAAACAGCAGGACAGGAGTGACTTCTGTTGGGGACTTGAACAGCTGAGTGGGTACAGGTGCTATTCACAAGGTAGGGAAAACCATGGATGGGGTGGAAAACAGGTTTATTGAAAACAATCTTTAGTTCAAGTTTTGAAGATCATGAAACTTCCTAGCAGAGCAATCAGCCAGGCAGCTGGATCTCAGAGAGATAGGAGCTAAAGGTGTGCATCTTCAAAGCATCAGCATATGAATGGTATTAAAGCCAATGCCTCTAGTGAGAAAGGTTCAGTTCAGTTCAGTTCAGTCGCTCAGTCATGTCCAACTCTCTGCGACCCCATGGACTGCAGCACCCAGGCCTCCCTGTCCATCACCAACTCCCAGAGTTTACTCAAACTCATGTCCACTGAGTTAGTGATGCCATCCAACCATCTCATCCTCTGTCGTCCCCTTTTCCTCTTGCCCTCAATCTTTTCTGGTATCAGGGTCTTTTCAAATGTCAGTTCTTCACATCAGGTGCCCAAAGTATTGGAGTTTCAGCTTCAACATCAGTCCTTCCAATGAACATCCAGGACTGATCTCCTTTAGGATGGACTCGTTGGATCTCCTTGCAGTCCAAGGGACTCTCAAGAGTCTTCTCCAACACCTCAGTTCAAAAGCATCAATTCTTTGGCACTCAGCTTTCTTTGTAGTCCAACTCTTACATCCATACATGACTACTGGAAAAACCATAGCCTTGACTAGATGGACCTTTGTTGGCAAAGTGATGTCTCTGCTTTTTAATATGCTGTCTAGGTTGGTCATAACTTTTCTTCCAAGGAGTAAGCGTCTTTTAATTTCATGGCTGTGGTCACCATCTGCAGTGATTTTGGAGCCCCCACCAAAAAAGTAAGCCATTGTTTTCACTGTTTCCCCATCTATTTGCGATGAAGTGATGAGACCAGGTGTCATGATCTTTGTTTTCTGAATGTTGAGCCTTAAGCCAACTTTTTCACTCTTCTCTTTCACTTCCATCAAGAGGCTCTTTAGTTCCTCTTCACTTTCTGCCATAAGGGGGGTGTCAGCTGCATATCTGAGGTTATTGATATTTCTCTCGGCAATCTTGATTGAAGCTTGTGCTTCTTCCAGTCCAGCGTTTCTCATGATGTACTCTGCATATAAGTTAAATAAGCAGGGTGACAATATACAGCCTTGACGTACTCCTTTTCCTATTTGGAACCAGTCTGTTGTTCCATGTCTAATTCTAACTGTTGTTTCCTGAGTTGCAAACAGGTTTCTCAAGAGGCAGGTCAGATGGTCTGATAGTCCCATCTCTTTCAGAATTTTCCACAGTTTATTGTGATCCACACAGTCAAAGGCTTTGACATTGTCAATAAAGCAGAAATAGATGTTTTTCTGGAACTGTCTTGCTTTTTCAATGATCCAGTGGATGTTGGCAATTTGATTTCTGGTTCCTCTGCCTTTTCTAAAACCAGCTTGAACATCTGGAAGTTCACAGTTCACATACTATTGAAGCCTGGCTTGGAGAATTTTGAGCACTACTTTATTAGTGTGTGAGATTAGTGCAACTGTGCAGTAGTTTGAGCATTCTTTGGCATTACCTTTCTTTGGAATTGGAATGAAAACTGGCCTTTTCCAGTCCTGTGGCCACTGCTGAGTTTTCCAAATTTGCTGGCATATTGAGTGCAGCACTTTCACAGCATCATCTTTTAGAATTTGGAATAGCCCAACTGAAATGGGAAAAGTTAAGAAGGGAAAAGATAAAGAAGGGAAAAGGACTCGAACCAAGCCCTGAAAAACTCTCTTTGGAGGTCTGATGGATGAGGAGGAATTAGCAAGCGGAATTCAAGGAGCTGCCAGCAGGGGTAGGAAGAAATCTTTAAGGATGGTATCCTGAGACTTCCCTAGTGGCCCAGTGGTTAAGAATCTGCCTTGCAATACAGGGGACACTGGTTTGATCCTGGTCTGGGAAGATCACACATGCCTCGGGGCAGCTAAGCCCTGTGTGCCACTGAGCCCATGCTCCACAAGAGAAGCCACTGCAGTGAGAAGCCCACCCACAGCGTCGAAGAGTAGCCCCCACTTGCTGTACCTGGAGAAAGCCCACGCCCAGCAACAAAGACCCTGCGCAGGCAAAAATACTTAATTACAATAAAAATAAACTAGTTTAAAAAAAAACATGGTATCCTGCACGGCAAGAGTTAAGAATGTTTCAGAAGTGTCCCTTGAACACACCAAGTCTTAGGTCTAGATTCTTCCTTACTGAAGCTGAGGCAGTAACTCCTGCAGAGACAGACCCTAAATTTCAGGGGCATTATCTATCCTCTCATCCTTATGTGCTCTGCCCCCTGCTGGCCATCCTGGGTATGTGCTATTCTTTGCATTTAGTCTTGGTGTCTCATCCACCCTAGGTCACCCTGAAAGCTTCTCTGGGGACACTGAACACCCTCGCTGACACCCCAGACACTGTGGTGCAGGGCAGAGGCCAGAAGGAGCTGACCATTTTGACCAGTAGCCGGACGGTTTTGAATTTCATCCTCCAGCACGTGACATACACCAGCACAGAGTACCAGCACCCCAGGGTGGATGTGGGTGAGAGCCTCTCCTTGGATGACAAAATGCTTAGGGACCCAGAAAAACACCACCAGCCCTCAAAGTCTTCCTCCTCCCAGAAGCCTGCCTCCCTGGCTTCTATTTCTAACTCTAAATACTGAACTTTCCAATTACTGTATCCAGTAATATCCACCCATTGCCATTGACCCCACAGGACAGGCAAACGCCCGCTTGTTTCTCCATGAAGGCAGATCATTCTTGCTATGTGCCCAGCTCTGTTCCTCATTCTCAGCAGCAAGCAGAGCTGAAGATTTCAGCTGCAGTAGAGAGGGTGCAGTCTGTGCCCCAGCGTCTTGTCCTGGGCACTAACCGGAAAGTGGGGTGTGAGGAAACCTGCAGTGAGGAGGGCAGAAGCTTTGTCTTCCTCCTCCCATCCCAGCCCCAGAATTCCTGGGAGAATAATTGCTGAGACTAAGTGCAGCCCCAATTTCTTTCGGGATGAATTAAAGGCACTGTTTCCCATTTTGAGCAGCTCCACAGGATGCATTCTCAGGACACCCACACACACACAAAATGAACTGTGGGACAGATTTCCCAGGAACACAGACTAGGGAGAGAGTTCCCTCCATCTTCAGGTGTTCAAATGTTTCTTATCACAGAATGACCCTGAGAGGTCAAATGAGGCAGGTAGAGTTTTCCTGGTTTTGTAGATGGTGAAGGAGATGAATGATTTACGCAAGGTATTTCAGATAATAAATAACAAAGTCAAACTTAACCCACCCCTCTGATTCCAAGCCCACTTCACCCTACAGAGCCGCACGGGGAAGAAATGTGAGTTTCAGAGGCAGTCAGTGGGTTGCCCCAGGGACACACAGTGATTTCAGAAGCTCAAATGCCATAGCCTCTACGCTGTCCTCAATCTCCTCCCACCAATCTCTCATTCCCCCATCTCGCTGGCTTCCTGGGCAGCATAGGGAGTGACCCACACGCAGTACACAACTCTGACCTTATTTCTCCCTCCAGTGAGTCTGGAGTCCAACTCCTCAGTGGCCAAGTTTCCAGTGACCATCCGCTTTCCTGTTATGCCTAAGTTATATGACCCTGGACCAGGTAAGGCCCTTGTTCCTGGGGCTCCGTAGTGGGTCCTATAGACTACTGATGAAATTCCGAAGGGATCCTCTCTGAGACAGAGTGGGAGAATAATTATAAAAACAGAGTGGTACTGGAGGAGGAATAGATATATCAAAGCATCAAATTAGAAATCTAGAAATAGACAAGTTGAAATTTTACCATATGATAAAGGTAATTTTTCAAATTAAAGGGGGGGAAAGATGGATTATTCAAGAAATCATGTGGGATAACTGTGTAGCTATATGGAGAATGACAAGTTGAATATATCTCACAGCTCACATCAAGATAAATTCCCAATAGAGAAAATCCTAATTTTTTTTTATAAGTATTCAAAAAAAAGGGCTCCCCTGGTGGCTCAGAATCACCTGCCAAGCGGGAGACCCTGGTTTGATCTCTGGGTTGTGCAGATCCCCTGGAGAAGGAAATGGCAACCCACTCCAGTATTCTTGTCTGGGAAATCCCATGGACAGAGGAGCCTTGCAGGCTATAGTTCATGGGGTCCCAAAGAGTTAGCAACTAAACAATAGCTAGAAAGAAAAAAAAGGAATTTAAAAATAACTTTGGATTATAAGATTTTTCTAAATGTTACACAAAACCCAAAGGCCATAACAGACTGGAAATATACATAACAATTTTTAATTGTTTTTCTTTTTTGTGGCCTCTGACACGGCTTGTGGGATTTCAGTTCTCTGATCAGGGATCAAATCTGGTCCCTCAGCAGTGACAGCATGGAGTCCTAACCACTGGACTGCCAGGGTATTCCCAATTTTTAATACCTTTTTTTTGGACAGAAATCTACCATATGCAAAGTCAAAGGACAAACTGGGGGAAAAATACCTTCAACACAAAGTCAAAGATCTAATTTTACTTAAGAGCACTTGTGAGGACTTTCCTTGCTGTCCTGCAGTTAAGCCTCCATGCTCACAGTGCAGGGGGTACTGGTTTGACCGCTGATCAGGGAACTAAGATCCCACACGCTGCACAGTGTGGCCAAATACATGAAGAAATTCTCACTGTAGTCCTATCAAGTAGGTTGTTTTTTAGTCGCTGTGTCATGTCTGACTGTTTGTGACCCCGTAGACTGGGCATGCCAGGCTTTTCTGTTCTTCACTATCTCCCGGAGTTTGCTCACTCGTGTTCACTGAATCGGTGATGCTGTGAATCAATAAGAAAAGAACAAATAAGAGAAGAATAAGCCAGTTCACAAAAAGTTAAATTCAAGAATACTTTCAGTCATTAAAATATATGTTCAGTCTCACACTAAGTGCAAATGAAAACTACATCCATATCAAAAAGTATTGGAGGAGGAGTGAGGAAACATTCTTTTAAAGTGCCAGTAGGAATATAAATTGGCACAACCCTTCTGGAGCAACTTAGCAACGTCTGTCAACATTTTAAATGTATACGCACGTTGGGTCAGCGATTCCACTTGTATGAGTTATCCTATAGATGCTTGCATCTGTGTGAAAAGACATTTGTTTGTTTATTGCAGCATTATTTGCAATGACAAAAACCTTAAAAAATGGTTGTGTGTGTTAGTCGCTCAGACATGTCTGACCCTTTGCGACCTCGTGGGATTCTCCAGGCAAGAGTGCTGGAGTGAGTTGCCATTCCCTTCTCCAGGGGATCTTCTCGACCCAGGGATCGAAACTGAGTCTCCCTTATTGCAAGCAGATTCTTTACCATCTGAGTCACCAGGGCTTAAACCAAGTGTGGTCCATGGGTATAATGAAATGCCACGCAATGACATTCAGAAGGACAGAGGAGGAAAACATGAGCCGCAAGTGTTTTTTATATTGATACAAAATGCTTTCCAAGATGTAAGCAAGGTACAGAAAAGAGTGAAAAGTAAGCTACTATTTCTGTGAAAAGAAAGGGGTAAAGAAGACATAACTGCTTGATTACAGAAAAATAAACAAGAAGTTAGTAATACCTGGTAATCTCCTGGGGAGGAACCAAAATGTTGGGGACAGAGATGGGAAGAAGTATTTTCATGGTATAACTTTCAGTATATTTGGAATTTTGAGCTCATTGGCATTTTTTATGATATTTCCTATATATTCAAAATGTAACGTATTCAGATAGATTCTATTAAAAATATAACTTATTTAAAAGCAATAGGATTAAATATCTACGGAGAGGAATTTACAGTAGGTGCTTCATATCATCATAACTATCTCAAAAATAAATCAGCACAAGAAGTTCACAAAAAAAGCTGTTTTGGCTTCAGATTTGTCTTAAAGGTGAAGTATTACCCATGAAATGGAAATCTCCATAGTCCTAGTTCCCTGTCTCCTTCCAACAGTCATGGTCTTTCTTTTCCTGGTTTCTGTACATTTTAATATGTAGATTTCTATTCCTACACACATGTGCACACATAGAGGTACCATGCATTTTTGAACTTTTCATAAAATTTATCACATTGTATGGCATAAAATTCTAGTTTCTGGCCTTTCCTCAGTCCATGGCTTGTCTCTTGGTTTTGCTTCTGGGGTCTTTTGTGTTATAAAACTTTATCCTTTAATAAAATGGATTCATTGTTTTTTTCTAGCTTTTGCTCTTTTGCCTTAATTCAAGAAATTCTTCCCTACACTGAAGCCGTAAAGATATTCTCCTGTATGTTTTTTCAAAAGTTACATATGCTTTTTTCTCACATTTAGATACTTAATCCACCTAGAAGTTATGTTTATGCATGGCATGTGATAGGGACCTAATATTTTACACATGGAGTGCCTACTGTCCCGCCACCATGGACCAAGTGGTCCAGCCTTGTCCCCGCTTGAACAGCCAGCCCCTCACACACACAGCTTCTTGCATGTAGGAGTTTGAACCAGCCTTTGTTAAGGCACTTTGATCTGTATCCTGGGGCTCATTTTACATTTCTATATGCTTTATAACAGGTTTTCTATCTAGTGCAGATAAATTCTGTGTTGCAGGATGACCGTACTTCATTTAGTGAAATTTTCTTAGCTCTTCTTGGTCATTTACTTTTTCATTAGAGTTTTAGCATCAGCTCATCAAGATCCTCCAAAATGCCTTGAGATTTTGATTAGAATTTTCTAAAATTTGTTGATTAATTAGAGATGAACTGACAGTTTTATGAGGTTGAATATTCACAACCATGAATCTGCTGTATCTCTCCATGTCATAGTCTCTTCACAGGTTCTTCAGTAATTTATTTTGTAGTCCTATTTGTAAAGGAATTGTACATTTTATTGGATTTGGTCTTAGGTAGTTTATATTTTATTTTACTTTTATAAATTGGATTTTGTTCTACGTATTAACTGATGTTAGTATATAAGACATTAGTGATTTTTGAATGTTGGACTTAATAGGCATCCTTCTTGCACACATATTAGTGATTTTTTTTTAACACATAGAGTCTGTTAAACAAATAATGATTTTTTTATCTCTTCCTTTACAATTCTCATCATTTGTTTCTTTTTTTTGTCTTAATGCGTTTTGGTAAAATCTTCAGTACAGTGTTGAATAGTAGCAGTGGTAGCACACGCTTTCGCTTGTTCCTGACTCTAAGACCATTCCAATGTTATGCCACTATTCTCGTTTGCTGGGCAGGAGTGTGGTGTCAGGGTAAGAAAGTTTCCTTCTTTCCTTCTGTTCTAAGAATTTTTCTATTTCTACTTTCTATTTCCTTGCTGAGAGTTTTCATATTTATATAAATAAGTATTGAATTTTATCAAAGAAATTGTCTGTACCCACTGAAATAATTTTTCTCCTTTAACTCGGTTCACGGAGTGACTTACATTGATTTTCTTTTTATTTATTTATTTATTTTTTAATTTTAATTTTTACTTTATTTCACTTTACAATACTGTATTGGTTTTGCCCTACATTGACATGAATCCACCACATTGATTTTCTGCTGTTGAAATTGCTCTTGCATTTTGGGGATTAACCCATCTTGATTGCAGTGGGTTATTTGATTAAATGCTGAATTAAATTTGTTGCTCTTTTTATAGATGATTCTTATATCTGTATTCAAAACTGAGACTGTCTTTTTCTGTAATGTCTTTGCTCAGTTTTGTTATCAATATTATACAAGTCTCATAAGACAAGTTAGATACCTTTCTTTTGTTCACTGTTGGTTGAAATGAATTGAATTGTAATAAAATAGGAATGTCTCTTTGGAGAAGGCAATGGCACCCCACTCCAGTACTCTTGCCTGGAAAATCCCATGGATGGAGGAGCCTGGTAGGCTGCAGTCCATGGGGTCGCTAAGAGTCGGGCACGACTGAACGAATTCATTTTCACTTTTCACTTTCATGCATTGGAGAAGGAAATGGCAACCCACTCCAGTGTTCTTGCCTGGAGAATCCCAGGGACTCGGGAGCCTGGTGGGCTGCCGTCTGTGGGGTCACACAGAGTCAGACACGACTGAAGTGACTTAGCAGCAGCAGCAGCAATGTCTCTTGGGGTTTTATTAAAACTTGTCTGTCCTTTTGTCTTTTTTTTTTTTTTTGGTCCAAGTTTTGGGGAAGGTGGTTGGGGCAGGAATGTGAATGGGAAAGAGTAAGAGAAAGGGAAGAAATTTAAAACTAACAGTTCTACCACTTCAATGGTTATTGATCTATATGTACATTGAGTCAATTTTTTAAATGTTTCTATAAAGTTGTCTTAAAGTTAACGTAAATTGTCTTTTTTTTTCGTCATAAAGTTGTTCATAGAATTCTCTTATGCTTGTTAAAAATTTTTTAAATATCTTAAGTCATGTCTCCCTTTTGATTTTTTGTATATATCTTAAATAATTTTAAGTTGGTTTCATATCTAAATATTCTCATTTCTTTTATGCCTGTTTTGTTTCATATTTTCTTTTTCATATATGTGATTCTGTGATTTATCACCTTAAAGATTTTAAATTCTCACTTTAAATCCCTTTCAGATTCGTCTGTTGTTTATCTGTCTAGAGTGGATACTTCTAGCACAGGGTGGATTTGCCCGCTGTTCTTTCAAACTAGTTTTCTCTGAATGTCTTGGGATTTTTGCTGGTGGCTCATCTTGAATACGAGGCTTTACAAGCTTGTTTTGTTTTCTCCTCTCTCCCTCTTTCTCTCTCCTGATTCCTTCCCATCTCACAGCTTTACAGTTACCACAGATTCTCAGCCCATCATTATATACAACAGTCTTGGGGTCCCTGTCCCCTAGTGATATGGGCATCACCAAAGAGCCAGTTGCTGGGCCTGAGGGTGGCTTGGCACAGGACATGGCTGTGTGAGATGGTGTCATCTCTGAACCCAGAGATGTGTTTGGGGATGATGGCTCTTTGAGGTTCCTTGCCCAGTGGGTTATATGTCATGAGAGCTGGAGGGAGTGCAGCCTGGCTCCAGTCCATGGTTTCTAGCAAAAAGCCTGGTTGTGGACCCACATACTTCGTGAGACACTTTTATTCCATTAACAATCAAACTCTGCCTCCCAGCCTCTGCTGTTCTGACCCCAGATAGCAGCAGACCCAGCTCCAGCTCTGCTCACTGCTTTTGATTCCTGTTCCTTGGAAGAAATGTCATTTGTTTTTGAACATGGCTCTGTCTTTGCATATTTCTTCATCATTGCTCTGTGTTTGGAACAATAAACAATATCAAAGTAGAATGCTATACCACCCACCTGGCCAGGAGTCTCCCATCTTGACTACCTCCTATGGTAACTCAGGCTCCTGATTCTGTCTTTACTGTAATGAAAGAACCAAACTTGTCACGTGGCCTGAGAAGAGAAAAGATAGAGCTTTCATTCGACACGCTCTTGAACCTGATTTACATGACCCTTTCTGTTACTGAGCCCTTTCCAGATTCTCAGACCATACCATACCACCCCACAGAAATGAAAATCACTTCCACAACTCTTCAGCATGCAAAGCCTTTTATTCACAGAGATAGTTTGTGCATAAGAGAGAAGGCAGGGAAAATGCCAGCTCCCTGGGTAAAATGGGTGAGTTGCTTTTATAGCAAAAGGGATGGTTTGTCTCATGATCACTGATAATTTCCAGAAATCATCAAATTTCTTGGATCAGCAGCAGGTGGCTGCATGATGGCTGTCAGGAATAGAGAGTGTTTCTGTGCAGGGGAAGAAATGCATGAGAATTTTCTACAAGAAAGCCCAGGAACAGATATGGTTAAAATTTACAGTTGAGCTTCTTGTCTTGTGGCAACTAGGTGTACTCAGTAGTGGACCAAAAGTAACGTTAATCTTTTATTCCTGTGATCCTGGTTTCTCCCCCCCGGGACTTGGACCCCAAGGGCCCAAGGCCAGTCTTTTTCTGAAGTGACTGTACTATTGTCTTCCTGTCTTACTTCCACTCACTCCCAAAGACTCAGGAGGAGCTGGGTAATGGTGCGACAGAATGACCTCTGACTTTTGTCATTCTGAGAAGGTGGCTCTGCAGTGGGGTTCTGTTGCACTCATGCACAAACAGTTGGTGGGGTGTGACCGTCAGCATGTGTTTACTCCAGCTGATCCCACCCCACCAGACGACCCACCTACCTATCAGCTGGCATGGCTCCATTCTGTGGCTAGATCTCCTAAACACACCAGCAGCTACTGTTGTTTGACCCAAGGGTCACTTCCATAGAAAGGCTGTCCTTTCTCTAACTGTTTCTATAAATCATACAACCTGGTCTAACCCTCTTCCGATCTCCAAGTGGACCTGTTTCCTCTTACATCTTCCAGAGGATAAAGATCAGGCAAGTTTCTCCGTAAGAGTGCAGCTGATGACAGAGCAGGTCTCAAGTCCTTTAGAGCTTTTCTCCTCTTCCTGGGACCTGTGACTCTACATAGCGAATCCCTTGATGGGCAAGGCTCTATGCATCTCAGCTCCTAGTATGAAAGCAGGATACAAGCCCAGTACAGACAGGCAAGCATAAAATGAAATGTCCAGGTAGATAGTAGGAAACACCAGAACGGAACCAACAGAACCAGGGAAGAGACTTTAGAATAGAACACAGACAAAATTTAAACAAATCGTTATCATTGTTTTTCAGTTGCTAAGTTATGTTTGACATTTTGCAACCCCATGAACTGCAACATGCCAGGCTTTCCTGTCCTTTACCATCTCCTGGAGCTTGCTCAAACTCATGTCCATCGAGTTGGTGATGCCATCCAACCATCTCATCCTCTGTCATTCCCTTCTCCTCCTGCCCTCAATCTTTCCCAGCATCAGGGTCTTTTCCAATGACTTGGCTCTTAGCATCATGTTGCCAAAGTATTGGAGCTTCAGCATCAGTCCTTCCAATGAATATTCAGAGTTGATTTCTTTTAGGATTGACTGGTTTGATCTCCTTACAGTTGAAGGGAGGACTCTCAAGAGTCTTCTCCAACACCACAATTTGAAAGCATCAGTTCTTTGGTGCTCAACCTTCTTTATGGTCCAACTCTCACATCTGTACATGACTACTGGAAAAACCACAGCTGTGACTATACAGATCTTTGTTAGCAAAGTGAAGTCTCTGCTTTTTAATACACTGTCTAGGTTTGTCATAGCTTTTCTTCCAAGGAGCAAGTGTCTTTTACTTTCATGCAGTCACTATCTGCAGTGATTTTGGAGCCCAAGACTGCTTGCACTTTTCCCCCATCTATTTGCCCCCCTCTATTTGAGATGATGGAACCAGATGCCATGAAAAACAAATAGGGTATATTTAAATATATTTTTCTAAACCAACTAACCAACTCTTATTAAGCACTTGAGAAGTCATGATATAGAGAAACCCTCAGAACGACACAAGTCAAGACAGTGAGGCTTCCCAAAGACAGAACTCTGATGTCTACCCTTTCTTGCTCAGAGAGGAAGCTCAGAAACCTGGTGTCCATTGCCACCAAAACTTTCCTCCGTCCCCACAAGCTCAAGACCATGCTCCGGAGCATTCGTGAGTATTACCCAGACTTGACTGTGATCGTGGCTGATGACAGCAAGGAGCCCCTGGAAATTAATGACAGCCATGTGGAGTATTACACCATGCCCTACGGCAAGGTATGTCCCTCCTGGGTGGGGAGACACCTGAATCCTGGGACAAGAGGGCCTCAGTCAGAGTCAGGTCCTTACCCTGGAGGGGCCAGCTTCAGTAGACTTCGCAAGGCAGCAAGATCTTGGCATGGGAGGGTGTGGGATTCTCCTCTGAATCCTTTTGCTGACTTCAAATTCACAAAGAAATCAGGTCACTTTCCCTTTTCTGCATTAACAGGGTAGTTAATCCACCTTTTCTCATGCGTGGTTTAGAAATTGATGGGATCCTTCTAAGTGACTTGCAGTGTCTGACAGTCTAGTTTCCTGGCTTGCAGGTCCAAGAGCAGAGAAACCGCTCATCCCTATCATTTCACCCTCTCTGACACATCTCCTCCATTCACCTTCCTTCAAACAAAGGAGGAGGTGGACGTGACACTCACCAGAGTGCCTCTTCCCCCGCAATAGCTTCCAGGCTCCATGAGGGGAAAGGGCTTGAGAGCCCCAGAGAGAGACTCTGCCAGGTGAAAAGAGACTTCCATCAGTCCATATTGGCCACAGGGCCAAGGAGGGACTCTCTCACCTTTCTTGGTCTCAGTCTGACCCAGAGAGCCCCTGGCCTTCTCCCAGTGTCTCTGAGGCATGGACTCCCTTTAACCTAGAGGTTCCTGAGCACTGTTTGGGGTGCAGTGCAGCGGCTCTTGGCAACTGAGAAAGCTGCCAAGCAACGCTGGTAGGTAGCAGGGGAGGCCACCACCATCTAACCTCACTCTACTCACAGGGTTGGTTTGCCGGTAGGAACCTGGCCATATCTCAGGTCACCACCAAATACGTTCTCTGGGTGGACGATGACTTTCTCTTCAATGAGAAGACCAAGATTGAGGTGCTGGTGGATGTCCTAGAGAAGACCGAACTGGATGTGGTAAGGGGGAGCTGCTGGTTCTATCTCCTCTGTGTGACAAGCCAGGGGGGAAGGGAAGGAGAAGGGCAGAGAGGCAAGTGTTCAGGGGAGGTGGGGGTGGGGGGCAGTGCAGGAGGAGATGAGGAGCCGCTGGGGCTGAGACCTTCACATGGGAGTCAGATGTGGAAGTTCTGCTTCTGCCGCCATTCTTACTTTTCTTTGAGCAAATTACACCAACCCCCATCCCCAAACGCACCATTGTTCCGTCTTTGAAATGTCGTGTTTATGCATCCCTTCTGACTTCCTCCCTGCAGTGATGGGAGAAGGCAAGCGTGGCT
Source organism: Capra hircus (assembly GCF_001704415.2). NCBI lineage: Eukaryota > Metazoa > Chordata > Mammalia > Artiodactyla > Bovidae > Capra > Capra hircus. Next base: position 37,035,928 of record NC_030826.1, on the reverse strand, counting down.
CTGGCTGTCACACACCCTTACAAACATGCAAATGGGACAAAGCTGTGAAAGCACGTGTAGCCTTAATGAGAGTTAGAAAAAATAACAAAAACATCAAAAATCCATTCACATATAGGGAAGAGAGGAAAAATGTGACAGGAAATAATACTGCGTTGTATCTTGAAATTTGCAGAGATAACCATACTGTGTAGAGATGATGGATCTGTTCATTAGCTTGAGTGCGGTGATCTTTTCGCAATGTATACATCCATCAAAACATCAAGATGTATAACCTCAAAATATACAATTTTAATATGTCAAAGAAAAAGCTGTTAAAAAGAAAGAAAATGGATAAGAAGTAGCACAGTGACCATGGTTATCTCTTACTCCAAGTGGACAGTCCCCAAAGCATCTGGCTTGACTAAGATATCTCTAGAGACCCAATCACAGTAGCGTAAATGACATAGAGGGTGCAGTTCCTGCCCCTGTAATGAGAGCTGGTGCTGGACTCTCCTTCCAGAGACATCCTGGACCAGCTCCATTCCCCGTTGTTCATCCATTTTTGTTGTCCTCGGCTGTATGGTCAGAAGAAATGGGGAAAGAGGGGAATTGAAAGACAAGCAGTTTTCTTTTAAGAGTGTGACATTTATAAAAGTAGCAAGCATCTGTTCTAAATCACATCCTTTCAGCCAGGACTTAGACACATGGTCAAAACTTGCAAGGGAAGTGGGAAATTTTCAACTTTGGTGGGATAGTAGCTAGATCTTAATTTAGTCCATCAAAACTCAGTCCATTTACTAAGAGGAGGAGAGAAAGAACAGGGGACAGCAGACTGCTGTGTCCCTCTGGGTGATTATGATGTTTCAGGAACAGATATACTTGCTTGTCCTGTTTCGCCTAGGCTCCAACATAGAGATGCACTCATCTCCCATGAGTGCAGGGACAGGCAGCGCAGAGAGGTGAGCCAAGAACAGAGAATGGGAGGAAGGAGCTTGAGACAGACGGCTGGCTGCAGGAAGTCCATATAGGGACGCTTGCATATGCAGGCTGCCTCTCACCTGCACCCAAACACTGCTTCTCATACCAGAAGGGAGTGAGCCACGTGGAAAGAGTGAGCTTGCAGGAGGGTAAGCACAGCAGAGTTGTCTGCCCTTTTGACTTGGGGTAGGCCTAGTATGAAGGGTAGATAGAGAAAGGGTGTTATTCTTGTCATGAAGAAGTGAAGTGAAGTCACTCAGTCGTGTCCAACTCTTTGCGACCCCATGGGCTGTAGCCTTCCAGGCTCCTCCGTCCATGGGATTTTCCAGGCAATGGTACTGGAGTGGATTGCCATTTCCTTCTCCAGGAGATCTTCCCAACCCAGGGATTGAACCCAGGTCTCCCGCATTGTAGACAGATGCTTTACCATCTGAGCCACCAGGGAAGTCATTCTTGTCATAACAGGTTCAATTCAGTAAGGCTTCCTGGCAGGGGCTACATGGATATCGTCTGTTCTCTAATGCAGGTTTCTCCGTCCATTGGCTAGGTAGGTGGCAGTGTGCTTGGAAATACGTTCCAGTTTAAGCTGTTCCTGGAGCACACTAAGAATGGGGACTGTCTCCATCGGCGGACAGGATCTTTCGGGCCCCTGGATGGCTTCCCCAACTGCGTGGTGACCAGCGGTGTCGTTAACTTCTTCCTGGCCCACACAGAGCGGCTCCAAAGAGTTGGCTTTGACCCCCGCCTGCAGCGAGTGGCTCACTCAGGTGGGGAGGCTGGGAGAGTGAAGAGGGAGCTGGGCTGTGGACTGACCTCAGAAGTCTGCTCTCCCCCAAGGGGGTTGGGAGGAAGGGCCGTGTGCCACGGATCAGGCAGCTTGCCCATTCTCCCCAAATTGGGGAGCCCCCAGTTTCCCCTGCCTCCTTCCACTCTCTCTGCCTTCTTGCCTCCATCAGGCTGTTTCTACTTTTCTGAGATACCCTTCCCCTTCCTCTCCCCACAGCTCTGGCCCCTACCTGCTGCTGCACCTGCATTTCCAGACTTCCTTTCCTCTGTAACTGCAGCTGGTGAACTTCCTGTCTTAAATTGCCCTCAGTCCTGGAGTCCACAGTTCCGTTTAGTTGGAAGCTAATCTGTGTCTGTCTGTCCTTCCAACTCATTAGCCTGGGCAGGTGGCTTCACATGGGTGGAATCACCCCAAGGATGTAAACCGTGTCCCTTCCCCCTGACTCTCCTTCCGGACCTGCAATAGGACCCTAGGTCTGTGGCTTGAAGGTCACATTTCCTTCTCATGCTTCCCCTCTCTTGGCAGAGTTCTTTATTGATGGGCTCGGGAGTCTGCTCGTGGGGTCCTGCTCAGATGTGATTATAGGTCACCAGCCCCATTCTTCAGTGGCGGACCCAGAGCTGGCAGCCCTGGAGAAGACCTACGGCAGATACCGGGCCAACACCAATGATAAGGTCCAGTTCAAGCTAGCTCTCCACTACTTCAAGAACCATCTCCAATGTACCACATAAAGATGCTTGGACTTTGGCAGAGTGCTAGGTCTGGCTCAGTTACTGTAGGTCATTAGAAATGGACCAATCACTGATCAGGGCAATGGCGATTGTATTAATAATAATTATTGTTTGGTGTCTTACCATTTGTGAATCACTGTACACACCTGATGTGAAGAGCTGACCCATTGGAAAAGACCCTAACGCTGGGAAAGATGGAAGGCAGGAGGAGAAGGGGACGACAGAGGATGAGATGGTTAGATGGCATCACCGACTTGATGGACATGAGTTTGGGTAAACTCCGGGAGTTTGCTGCAGTTCATGGGGTCACAAAGAGCTGGACATGACAGTGACTGAACTGTACAATGAACTGTACATATAATGGTGGTGGTGGTGGTTTAGGCAATAAGTCGTGTCCAACTTTCGTCTCACATCGTCTCATGCAAAAGAGCACATGATGGACTGGTATCCTTGATCAAAAGGATCAAAAGGATCGGTATTCTCTGGGTCCTTGAGGGTTATGTGGTGGGTGTTACATCACAGATCATCTCTAGCATGAATTATCATCCACAAATTTTGATTTGGTCCTACTTTGTGGACTCAAATAATGTGAATAACCCAGAGTCCTTTCCTTGAGGAAGTGGCAGTCTGGTTCAGTTCATTCCACTAGTAGCACTGGGCAGCCAGGCTTAGAGGATCAGAGCGTGGGGAGAACTCACAAGCGCCCATGCAGATGAGGAGGGCTCTGTGGAGTCAGCTCACCTGGAGTCCAGCACATGGATGGGATGCAGGAAGGTGGAGGGCAGAGATCACTGGGGTAGTCCACTCAGTGCTGGGATAAAGCTTTCCCCGGCATCAGATACCTACCATAAAGACACATTCCAGAATGCCTGGGATTGAACTTGGACCTTGTACCTTGTAAGCGCAGTGGCCAAGCCACTAAATTCCAGGGCCTTAAGATCAGTTGCTTACTACTCAAGACGGCCGTCATCTGCAGAATGGAGCGGTCATGATGACGGGGGTTTTCTCTGTCACCTTGGGAGCCAGTGGATTCTCCCACTGCTGCGCTGCCTTTTTGTTTCTACTCTTTCCTACTAAAGACAGCCATGGTAGGTCAAAATCTCTGAAAAATGTGTGAGATGTTAATTCATGAAACATGTTTTGGTAGTCAAATAAATTTAAAAAGTACTGCGTGCTCTATCTCCCTCTTTGACAGTCACAATTCCTATTAGTATATTCAAGGCTCTGAGAAGTCCTGCTGTGAAGAAATTGACTTAACGTCTATTCAGCATTTCTCAGATACAGATACAGACTGGCCATCATTTTTTTGTTCTCCCAAACACGAATATAAAGCACATACCTCATTCCATTGTATATATCATAATGCCTCTGTTGCAAAAGTTTTATAACTTTAATTAATGTGCATAACCATTTAGTACAATAGTATATTTATTTTGTGTATAACATCATAGCTATAAAGGGAGGCAATGTTGGCTTGGTCTATTCAGTACTGTCCTTAGACCCAGGCAAGATGAGCTCCTGCCTGTGCTTTAGAGAACTCTGCATATCACAGACACATGTATTTATTTTAAAAACCAAACAAACTCACAGAAGAGATCAGATTTGTAGTTACCAGAGGCAGGTGGTGGAAGGGAAAACTGGATGAAGGTAGTCAGCAGGTATAGATTTCCAGTTATAAAATAAATAAGTATGAGGGCTGTAGTATACAGCATGATAAATATAAGTAACGCTGCTGCTGCTGCTAAGTCGCTTCAGTCGTGTCCGATTCTGTGCGACCCCATAGACAGCAGCCCACCAGGCTCCCCCGTCCCTGGGATTCTCCAGGCAAGAACCCTGGAGTGGGTTTCCATTTCCTTCTACTGTGTATTATATATGAAAATAGTTAAGAGAGTAAATCCTAAGAGTTCTCATCATAAGAAAAAATATTATTTTTCTATTTCTTTAATTTTGTATCTATATGAGATGATAGATATTCACTAAACTTATGGTGATAATCATTTCATGATATATGGGAGTCCAGTCATTATGTTCTATGTTTTAAACTTAAACAGTTGTAGCTGATGTTTTTGTTCAGTCACTCAGTTGTGTCCAACTCCTTGCCACCCCATAAATTGCAGCACACCAGGCTTCCCAGCCCTTTACCATCTCCCAGAGTTTGCACAAATTCATGTCCATTGAGTTGGTGATGCCATCCAATCATCTAGCCCTCTGTTGTCCCCTTCTCCTCCTGCCTACAGTCTTTCCCAGAATCAGGGTCTTTTCCAATGACTTGGCTCTTCGCATTAGGTGGCCAAAGTATTGGAGCTTCAGCTTCAGCATCAGTCCTTCAATGAATTTTCAAGGTCGATTTCCTTTAGGATTGATTGTTTTGGTCTCCTTGCAGTCCGAGGGACTCTCAAGAGTCTTCTCCAGCACTACAATTCAAAAGCATTAATTCTTCGGCACTCAGCTTTCTTTATGGTCCAACTCTCACATCCATACATGACTAGAAGAAAAACCATAGCTTTGACTATGTGGATCTTTGTCAGCAAAGTAATGTCTCTGCTTTTTAATATGCCTATCTATGTTTGTCATAGCTTTACTTCCAAGGAGCAAGTGTCTAATTTCATGACTGCAGTCACCGTCTGCAGTGATTTTGGAGCCCAAGAAAATAAAGTCTGTCATTGTTTCCATTGTTTCCCCTTCTGTTTGCCATGAAGTGATGGGACCAGATGCCATGATCTTAGTTTTTTGAATGTTGAGTTTTAAGTCAGCTTTTTCACTCTCCTCTCACTTTCATCAGGAGACTCTTTAGCTCCTCTTTACTTTCTGCCGTAAGGGTGGTGTCATCTGCCTATCTGAGGTTATTGATATTTCTCTTGGCAATCTGGATTTCAGCTTGTGCTTCATCCAGGCTGGCATTTTGCATGATGTACTCTGCATGTAAGTTTAGTATGCAAGGTGACAACATACAGCCTTCACATACTCCTTTCCCAATTTGGAACCAGTATGTTGTTCCGTGTCCAGTTCTAACTGTTGCTTCTTGTCCTGCATACAGGTTTCTCAGGAGGCAGGTAAGTTGGTCTGGTATTCCTATCTCTATAAGAATCTTCCACAGTTTGCTGTGATCCACACAGTCAAAGGCTTTAGTGTAGTCAATGAAACAGAAGTAGATATTTTTCTGGATTTCTCTTGCTTTTTCTGTGATTCAACGGATTGTGGTAATTTGATCTCTGGTTCCTTTGCCTTTTCTAAAACCAGCTTGTACATCTGGAAATTCTGGGTTCACAGACTACTGAAGCCTAGCTTGAAGAATTTTGAGCAATACCTTATTAACATGTGAAATGAATGCAATTGTGCAGTAGTTTGAACATTCTTTGACCTTGTCCTTCTTTGAGATTAGAATGAATTTTCCAAATTTGCTGGCATGTTGAGCGCAGCACTTTAACAGCATCATCTTTTAGGATTTGAGATAGCTCAGGTAGAATTCCATCACCTCCACTAGCTTTGATCATAGCGATGCTTCCTAAGGCCCACTTGACCTCACACTCCAACATGTCTGGTTCTAGGTGCGTGATCATTCTATCGTAGTTATCCGGGTCATTAAGAGATCTTAATGAACTTGTATAGTTCCTCTGTGTATTCTTGCCACCTCTTTTTATTATCTTCTGGTTCTGTTAGGTCCATATCGTTTCTGTCCTTTATTGTGCTCATCTGTGCATGAAATTTTCTCTTGGTATCTCTAATTTTCTTGAAGAGATCTCTAGTCTTTCCCATTCTATTGTTTCCCTCTATTTCTTTACCTTGTTCACCGAGGAAGGCTTTCTTATCTCTCTTTGCTATTCCTTGGAACTCTGCATTCAGATGGATATCTTTTTCTCCTTTGTCTTTTATTTCTCTTCTTTTCTCAGCTATTTGTAAGGCCTCCTCAGACAACCATTCTGCCCTTTTGTGTTTCTTTTTCTTGGGGATGGTTTTGATCACCACCTCTGCGTGATGTTATGAACCTCCGCCATAGTTCTTCATGCACTCTGTCTATCAGGTCTAATTCCTTGAATCTATTTGTCACTTCCACTGTATAATTGTACAGGATTTGGTTTAGGTCATACCTGAATGGCCTAGTGGTTTTCCCTACTTCCTCAACTGTTACAGTGCTGTTGGTCAGTTATATCTCAATAAAGCTGAAGGAAAAGAACAAACACATGCGTTTACTCCTGATGAGCATCTCTGTCACTCGGGATCTAGTGCTCAGCACCAGGACAGCATAACCTGTTTCCCTAAATATCTCCTCTGAGACTAGACGCTGTCCAGGCCCCAGAGAAATGCTTCTCTATTCCTCTTGCCCTGTGTTCTCAAAACAAAAGACAGTTGCATCCAAATGCGCTGAAAATCTGTGGACAATACTTTGAAACGTAGGTACGATTTGAGCGGCAAAGTGCTTAGGTAAAAGAAAAAGACACATTTTAAAATTTGTCAAATTCTTCCTCTCAAAATAAATAACAATAAAGTCTTGCTCACCACCTAGTGTGTATTTTCTTGCCTTTCAATGCATGGTTACAAAAGTACTAGAAAATTAGTGTGCTGTTCACAACTGCATGTGTGGCTTAAGAACATTTAAAGTGAAGTGAAGTGAAGTTGCTCAGTCGTGTCCGACTCTTTGTGACCCCATGGACTGTAGCCTACCAGGCTCCTCCCTCCATGGGATTCTCCAGGCAAGAGTACTGGAGTGGGTTGCCATTTCCTTCTCCAGGGGATCTTCCCGACCAAGGGATCGAACCCAGGTCTCCTGCATTCCAGGCAGAACGCTTTAACCTCTGAGCCACCAGGGAAGCCCAGAACATTTGAAAATAGTAAGCAATTTTTATTACTCTTCAATTTTTATACATGTGGTTCTAGCTGTATCATGGTTAAGTTTTCAAAACTTAAATCTAAATATAAAAACCACAGCTTTACAATATTTTGGATTTTGCCTTTTAAAGATAAATTTGTCAAAGTAAGAGGATAGTGAAAGTCACTCAGTCATGTCTGACTCTTTGCAACGCCATGGACTATACAGTCCATGAAATTCTCCAGGCCAGAATACTGGAGTTATGCTTTGCCCTTCTCAAGGAGATCTTCCCAACCCAGGGCTCAGACTCAAGTCTCCCACATTGCAGGCAGATTCTCTACCAGCTGAGCCACAAGGGAAGACAAGAATACTGGAGTGGGTAGCCTATCCCTTCTCCAGCAGATCTTCTGGACCCAGGAATCGAGCCAGGGTCTCCTGCACTGCAGGCAGATTCTTTACCAGCTGAGCTATCTGGGAAACATTTACTTTAACAGTTTGCTAGCTTTAGTTATTATAGCTTTTACATATAGAAAAATAATTAAAATATACTTAATATTTAAATACTGGGACATATTTAATTTGTCCCAGGCCTGGTTCCCCACCCTCCTGCAAAAAGTCTGTCTTTCTCATGAATTGCTTGCAGCATGGCATGTGGAGTCTTAGTTCCCTGATCAGGGATCAAAACTTTGTCCCCTGCAGTGGAAGCATGGAGTCTTAACCAGCGGACCACCAGGTAGGTCTCTTGCATTCTTGATACAGGGAGATAGAGGTCATGGCAACTGTAGCATCTTTCAGCATCCTCCAGCAGGGACTGTTGTGATGTGCTGCAGTTACCATCAGTAGGTTCCAGGAAAATCTTCCCTGTTCCCAAGATCTGGAACCATCTACTCCAACCAAGACTCCAAGAGGAGTTCTTAAAATGGAGGATGTTTGCTTAAACCATGAGCCAGTTCTCCAAGAAAATTTCTCTAGGAATAGATCAACTTCCCAGAGAGTATGTGACTCCACATCATGGTCTTACTATACTGGACCAAGAGAAGCTGAACCGCTACCCAAGGCAATTGTCTCTCTTGGAATGTGAATCAGACCTGAAACCATCAAGTGGGTGACTGGACAGCAGAGTGCTCCCATATGCTATATGGACTGGGGAGCAGAAAAGGCTAGTCTGCAGTGAGAAAAGGAATTCAACATAAGCACAAAGAGAAGCTGAAATGAGAGACTTCTGGCAGCCTTCTGGTTCTTTCCTGAGGTCTGGCTATGGTCCTGCCCTGGGGTTTTGTGAAACACTATATCCTTATAATTTTCCTTTTTTCTTAACTTGAGTTGGTTCCTGTGACTTACAAGCAAAGTGTCCTAAATAATACAACTATCCTGTGTATCTGTGTGTTTTCAAAACAGGCATAAATAAAATGTTTTCTCTTTGGGTAGTTTGGAAGCAAAAATCAGGTCATAGGGAATAACCCCTGCATGGGCCTCCCTCCAGTCTTAAATTTCAGACACAATTTGATCCAAGAGCAGCCTGGATCAAACCAATAACAAAGGTATCCTTTCAGGACAGTGAAGAGCCTCTGCTACTTCCTGCTAAATTACAAATTCCTGGACTCATGGACATGCTCGCGTGCTAACTTGCTCCAGTCGTATCTGATGCTTTGTGACCCTGTGGACTGTAGCTCCTCTGTCCATGGGATTCTCCAGTCAAGAATACTAGAGTGTACATTTGAATCAGTTCTACTGAAGTGGATGAAACTGGAGCCTATTATACAGAGTGAAGTAAGCCAGAAAGAAAAACACCAATACAGTATACTAACGCACATATATGGAATTTAGAAAGATGGTAACAATAACCCTGTATGCGAGACAGCAAAAGAGACACAGATGCATAGAACAGTCTTTTGGACTCTGTGGGAGAGGGCGAGGGTGGGATGATGTGGGAGAATGGCATTGAAACATGTATAATATCATATATGAAACGAATCGCCAGTCCAGGTTCAATGCATGATACTGGATGCTTGGGGCTGGTGAACTGAGACGACCCAGAGGGATGGTACGGGGAGGGAGGAGGGAGGGGGGTTCAGGATGGGGAACACGTGTATACCTGTGGCAGATTCATGTTGATATACGGCAAAACCAATACAATATTGTAAAGTAATTAACCTCCAATTAAAATAAATAAATTTATATTAAAAGAAAAAAGAGTGGGTTGCCATAACCTCCTCCAGGGGATCTTCCTGACCCAGGGATTGAACCTGTGTCTGTTAGGTCTCATTCATTGGCAGGTGGGTTCTTTACCACTAGCCCACCTGCAAAGCCCGGGGACAAATTGGTGCAAATAATTGTGTGGGCCTCCAGGGGGAGCTCAGGTCCAGTCCATTTCCCAGCTCTGGAAAGGAAAATTTCCATGAGTTTCAGAAAGAGGAATCCTGTTGGCTACTGGGTTAGTGGCCTTTTTCTTGCATACATGTGTCCATTTCATGGGACTGGGGTTTGCCTCCTTTTGGATACTCTCCCTGACTCAAGAAGGTATCTCCCCAACTGTTTTTTGATTATCGATTGACCAACAATATATACAAGCCACTATGCTGCTGCTGCTAAGTCGCTTCAGTCCTGTCCGACTCTGTGAGACCCCATAGACGGCAGCCCACCAGGCTCTACTGTCCCTGGGATTCTCCAGGCAAGAACACTGGAGTGGGTTGCCATTTCCTTCTCCAATGCATGAAAGTGAAAAGTGAAAGTGAAGTCGCTCAGTTGTGTCCGACTCTTCACGACCCCATGGATGGCAGCCCACCAGCCTCCTCCGTCCATGGGATTTTCCAGGCAAGAGTACTGGAGTGGGGGGGCCATTGCCTTCTCCGACTTCCACCTTAATGTGCTCTTAAAAAACCTAGAAGTGTTATTCGCCTCTTGTCACAAATGCTAAAGAATAATTCACCTTGAAAACATAACAGAGACAAATAACTAAGAGGAAACACAACTGAATTTAAAATCTTATGCTGCACTAAACTGTACATTTAAAACTGATTAAAAATGGTAAGTTTTATGTTATGTATATCACACCACAATTAAACTCTGCTCTCAATCCTGTTGGTTTTTGTTGGGGAAAAAATAAATCTATCAGATTACATTAAAGGACAAGAAGCCATTGAATTGAATGTTTTTAAATTATGTATGGTTGAAAACTTCTAGTGATTTGTACTAATAGAACAAGCCACTATAAAGGGTATCTATGGGAATGCATTTGTCTGCATGTACCAGAAACTTGACCCAAACTGTCTTAAACTGTCTCATACACAGTTTGAAGCCCGGAGGTGGAGCAGACCACAGGTTTCCTGTCACTGATAGGAACAGGCGCTAGGGATTCCCAGCCCTGGCAGTGGAGGGGGCGCCTTGCTTAGCCCATCTAGCACCACCCAGGACAATCCATGTTCTTCTAAGAGGAGCCACCGTGTCCATTACCTTCCTGTTCCCCATCTGATTGAGCATTGGGCAGGGTGACCTTTCTGAGGCCTCCACAACCATAACTGCCTACTTCCTGCTAGTGCTGTTCACAAGCCCAGGATTGGCCACAGGAGTTAAAACACACTAGCTGTTATCCATCAGATTTTAAAGGAAACTTGATTGCCAATGAGATCTCATTGGCAATTCCTTTCTTTTATTTCAGTCCAGACATCTTGTCTAAACATAGTCTTGGAGACTAGGAAATCCATTCTGGTAACCACAGGTCTCCACACCTGGCCTTTGCCGTGATGCTGTCATCTAAGTTACAGTCATCTAATTGACTATGCCAAAGCCTTTGACTGTGTGGATCACAAGAAACTGTGGAAAATTCTGAAAGAGATGGGAATACCAGACCACCTGACCTGCCTCTTGAGAAATCTGTATGCAGGTCAGGAAGCAACAGTTAGAACTGGACATGGGACAACAGACTGGTTCCAAAAAGGAAAAGGAGTACGGCAAGGCTGTATATTGTCACCCTGCTTATTTAACTTCTATGCAGAGTACATCATGAGAAACGCTGGACTGGAAGAAGCACAAGCTGGAATCAAGATTGCTGGGAGAAATATCAATAACCTCAGATATGCAGATGACACCCCCCTTATGGCAGAAAGTGAAGAGGAACTAAAAAGCCTCTTGATGAAACTGAAAGAGGAGAGTGAAAAAGTTGGCTTAAAGCTCAACATTCAGAAAACGAAGATCATGGCATCTGGTCCTATCACTTCATGGAAAATAGATGGGGAAACAGTGGAAACAGTGTCAGACTTTAATTTGGGGGGCTCCAAAATCACTGCAGATGGTGATTGCAGCCATGAAATTAAAAGATCCTTACTCCGTGAAATGAAAGTTATGACCAACCTAGATAGCATATTCAAAAGCAAAGACATTACTTTGCCAACAAAGGTCCGTCTAGTCAAGGCTATGGTTTTTCCAGTGGTCCTGTATGGATGTGAGAGTTGGACTGTGAAGAAAGCTGAGCGCCAAAGAATTGATGCTTTTGAACTGTGGTGTTGGAGAAGACTCTTGAGAGTCCCTTGGACTGCAAGGAGATCCAAGCAGTCCATTCTAAAGGAGATCAGTCCTGGGTGTTCTTTGGAAGGAATGATGCTAAAGCTGAAACTCCAGTACTTTGGCCACCTCATGCGAAGAGTTGACTCATTGGAAAAGACTCTGATGCTGGGAGGAATTGGGGGCATGAGGAGAAGGGGATGACAGAGGATGAGATGGCTGGATGGCATCACTGACTCGATGGACATGAGTTTGAGTGAACTCCGGGAGTTGTGAACTCCGGGAGGCCTGGCGTGCTGCAATTCATGGGGTCACAAAAAGTCAGGCAGAACTGAGAGACTGAACTGAACTGAACTGAAAGGTACAAGACAGACCGTCTATAATCTCTTTGCCCCCAGGTCTTTCCTCTTCATGGGTAGAAAATGTTTAAAGGATTGCAATGTGTTAGGCTAGGCTTTTGCTCCAGTTGGTCTGCTGCTAAGTCTTCTGTCTCTGCTGTGCTTTCTCTTGGGTGGGAGATTTCAGTTTTTCTAGTCCTGAAGGCTCCACATTATAGGACATCCAGTAAACTTGGATTTCAAGCGACTCTTAGCAAAGCCATAGTACACCTGCTTTAAGACAGGCTGCCTCAGCCTAAAACTCCTCTGTCTCCATAGGACCATCATGAAGACGGCATGAAAATCACAAACACATGCCAACATCCTGTTTTTTTCATACCATTTGCCATTATTGATATCCTACAGTCTTGCTAGGCCCATAGTCTGTGTTCCAGACCCCAGCAACAATTTCAGGATCAGCTTCCAAGGAAGTCACTGCTGTCTACCCCAGTTTTTCTGCTCAAACCTACACCTAATGACCTTCACAGTGTTCTTGTCTATATACAGCTCTTTTTCTTAATCCTTTGCTTGGATGCTTCAGCCACCTTTCTGTCCTTCAGCCTCCCTGTTCCAGCTTCAGACAAGTCTGCTATATAAAACCTATATCCCTCAAACCTCTTTAAATTTTACCAAGATATTATCAAAGTTTTCATTATGTGATTGAGTAGTCTGTATAACTGCACAAGCCCCTCTATCCCATGTGCTTGGAAATATCCCTGATCTCTGTATGCAAGAACACAGGTACTAATAAAAAGAATAATTTTGACTTGATTGAAATTAAAACCTTCTGCTAAACAAAAGGCACTATTTTTCCTTGGTTGTGTGGCTTGTGGGATCTTAGTTCCTCGATCAGGGATCAAACCCATGCATTCAGCAGTGAAAAGGTAGAGTCGTAACCACTGGACCACCAGGGAATTCCCAAAAAGACACTATTAAGAATGTAGAAAAATAAGCCATAGACTGGAAGAAAATATCTTCAGTATAAATATTTGACAAAGGATCCAGATACATTAGGTTCAAACTGGTAACAACCCAACTGTCCGTCAACTGAAAAACGAATGAACAAACTGTGGTCCACTCATAGAATGGAACACTCAGCACTGAAAAACATACTGCTGGTATATAAAATGACATGCATGAATCTTGAAAAAATCTTTAACAACAGTGAAGTGAAGTGGTAATTGCACAGTCGTCTCTGACTCTTTGTGACCCCATGGACTGCAGCCTGCCAGGCTCCTCTGTCCATAGGATTCTCCAGGCAAGAATACTGGAGTGGGTTGCCATTTCCTCCTCCAGGGTCTTCCCAACCCAGGGATTGAACCCTGGTCTCCTGCGTTGCAGGCAGATTCTTTACTATCTGAGCCACCAGGGAAGCCAGACACAAAAGATACTGCAAAACAGTATATGTATGCTATAATAATAGGCACAGCTAATTTCTGGCAATAGAAACCAGAGTAGTGATTTCAGTAAAGACTGGAAAAAAGGATCAGAGAACTTTCTGGAGTGGTGGAAATGCCCTATATCTTGATCTAGTCGGCGATCATGCAAATGTATACGTTTGTAAGCAATAATTGATTTCTTCAGTTAAGGTATGTGCATTTTTCTTAACATAAATAATATCTCAATAAAATGATTTTTTAAAAGTGAGATGGAGCGCTTCCCTGGTGGCTCAGTGGTGAAGAATCCACCTGCCAAAGCAGGATACACGTATTCGATCCCTGATCTGGGAAGATCCCACACGCCACAGAGTGACTAAACCCACATACCACAACTATTGCGCTTGTACTCTGGAGCCAGGGAACCACAACTACTGAAGCCCGCGTGCCCTAAAGCAACAAAAGCCACCACAAAAAGAAGTCCGCACACCACAACTAGAGCAGCCCCCACTTGCTGCAACTAGAGAAAGCCAACATGCAGCAGTGAAGACCCAGGGCAGCCAAAACGAATGAAATAGCTCAGATTTCCTCATCAGAGCCTGGGGAATGCCAGGCTCAGAGCAGGAGGCTGGACAGTACGGGTTGGGATGTGGCTAGTGGAGACTCAGGGCATGTCACCCTGCACAAGTCGACACTGGTGGCTTCCCCGGCATAATCAGGGTTCGCAAGGCAAGACAGTGACTTGTGGCAGATCTCACCTATCCTGGGTGGCCAGAGAAAAGAGCCAGGCTCATTCTATCCCAGTTAACTGTGAGCATCCTAACATGGTCAGGAAACGGACTGAACACAGCCTTGAGTGAATATGAATACTTTCCACCTTGACTACTCAAAGCATTATCGTCCCTACTCCATGGTCTGTTCATTTACAGGCTCATAAGAAGTGGGAGAACATCTTTAAAGTTCCTAATCCTGGACTTCACCCCTGTTTTCTTAAACCCTGGCCTCATTGTACTTTCTGGGGTACAGTCTGCCCTCAGTCACAGGTGCCACAGCTGAAGCTACGCTAACCCCACCTCCGACAGAGCCCTGAACTCCCCTAGCTCAGGAGCCACCTGAGAGTCCATCCTCAAAGATGACATGAATTATACTGGGGCAGGGAGATTACATGTTGTCTCTGTTATCATACATATATATTTTTTAAGTGTATAATAGATATATTAAATATATCTATATATAGTGTGTATATATGTGTGATGCTAAAGGGTCTCTGAACACAAAACTCGATTGTCATTTCTTCCTCCTAAGTTCCCCTGTGCCCTCTAATGGGGTTCAGGGAACATGCCTGTTAAGGCACTAGCCACACTCAAAGATAAGCAAGTCCCAAGGAATTCATAGCCCGACCAAGGAGGAGAGGGAGGGAAGATAGGAGAGACCAAGACACAGAACAAAATTTCTTATGATTCCAATGAGTCGTGACAAAAGTTGTAAGCGAGGTGATTCTTTTACATCTCCTGGGGAATGAGAAAGTAAGCTTTTGTTCAAGCTGAGAAAGAAGGCGGGGGGAACTGCAAAGGAAGAACTAGGGAGTAGAGCAGGGAGAAGTGGGAATAGGAAGGCAGTCAATCCTCCTTCACACTGGAGAGGGAACTATGCGTATATTTTCCAAGGATATAATCATCACCCTTTAGTAGTTTCTGCAGTAGCTTTTGAAAAATTACTTGCAATACACTTTAGCCTGTATGAACCCTTTCAAGAAGAAACTAGAAAGGGAAGGCTGAGGTCCAGAGCTGCCCAAGTCATTTGCTGTTAAGTCAAGTTGATATTTTTATGTCATTCCAGCCTCAAGAGAGGGATATCCTTATCTCACCATAGAAACTCAAAGGGAATTTGGTTATTTCTTCAAAAAGGAAAATCGTTAATGTTTCTTCTAACAATATACAAGAGTTATATACCAAAACAAAGAAAAGAAAAGGCCTTCATAAATTTATTCCCAGGAGATAACTGTCATCAACAGACCTTTTTGGATTTGGACTAAGCAGGTTCTTCACTATATGTAACAGAAAAGGACGCTAGGTACCTTACATAGAAAAGGGGCTTATTAGGAGGATCTTACATAGTTCATAACAGCAGAGGGAAAGCAAACTCAGAAAGATGGGCAAGAATGAAGGGAAACTAGGCAACCAGGAACCTGCCAAGGTCAGGATCCTGCACAATCTACTAAGGATGCCGCCTCTGCTGCCAGTGGACATGGCATGGCTGCCATCACTGCCTCTGGGACTCGGCGTCACAGCCACCACCAGCAGCCAGCTAAGTTCTAAAATGTTCCTGCTTCTGGATTCTAAGTCCAAGTGACTAGGGTAAGGACACATACTTTCACTCTGGCAGCCAAGAGCCTGGAGAGAGAGTATGTCGCACAGCTCTGCAGTCACCCAGTCCCATCCAGCGTTGAATCCCTCAAGAAATCGTAGGGCCCAGGGAAAATACTCATTGCATTGTATGCATTCAGCTCTTCTGTTTGTGTGGAAGTGAGATTTTATTATACACACTAATTGGTAAGTAGATTTTTGTTTTGGTTTGTTTAGGACAGTGTATCTTTCCATGCCAATACAATAATTTTTCCCCTAAATTCTTGTACAGTATGTATTGTATAGATATTGTCAATATTTATTTAATCAATTTTCACACGATGGACATTTATTTTTATTCTTTACTATTATAAACCACACAGCTGAGAACATTCTTGACCAACTGGCACTCATCCTAGTAGTCCCTAAGGATAAAGTTCCAAAAGTGAAACTGCTAAGCAAATGGCCTATAAAATTATCTGTCCCCAGATCGACCTTAAGAGACATTATCCATTTACACCTTAACTAAAACTTATGAGAAAGTCCAAAATCGACAGTCTTTCACTGATCTGCTTCTAATTTTGTTAGAAGGAACCAGCCACCAAGTAGCAGGAGAGGGAAATGGAAGTGAGACGTTCTGGGCTAATTTCTTGGCGCTCTAGCCACGTGGAACGCCAAGGAATCAGGTGGGGCGCACTTCCTGGCCGCGATTCGCGCTCGGGGCACCAGGGCCTTGAACCGCATTCGCCCCACGCGCCAGTCGGCTTCCCTCCCGGCTCCGCCAAGATAACCTCTCTAGAGCACCCTTTGTGTAAATAAATAAACAATAAGAAGCCCAGGGTGGGAGCGCCGAGCCTCCTGCTCGTGAGCTGGAGGTCAGGGCCGGCCCTCTCTGGTCCAGCATTGCTAAGACCGATCCCGCCAGCCTGCCGCACTCCGTGCTTCCCCAAACCCGGTGAGGACCCCTGGGGGACAGCAGAGAGAGAGGCGACAAGAAATGACACCCCGGGACCGGGAATGTATGGGACGCCGGGGATGCAGAAGCCCTCGCCGCTCCGCTTCGGCCCGCTCCTGCGGCTCGGGGCCGAGAGCCCACAGTTCAGCGCCGGCGGACACTAGGCATCTACTGCTGCTTTCTAAAGGCAGCCTCACGCGCCCGCTATGTGGCTTGAGAAGACTCCCGGCCGCCTAAAGCAGCCAGCAGGTCCCATGGTGTAATGGTTAGCACTCTGGACTTTGAATCCAGCGATCCGAGTTCAAATCTCGGTGGGACCTCTCTAAGCCTTTTGGTTCTTTAATTCCTATTTTGGAGGCCTCCGGCGGTAGTGCCTATCTCGTGCTGTGGCTTCTCCCCAGTGACCTGTCGGACCGTGGTTTAGGCTCCCTCGGTCTTTCTCAAGATGCTTCCATTTCAGGGTCGGCCAGAAGGTTGCCGCACGCATGCGCAAGAGCCCGGGCGGAAAAGTAAGCGCGTCTGTGGGACTCGGAGCGGGACTTTAGCTCACAGGGACTGCCAACGGCGCCCGGAGGGTCTCCAGCATCCTGCTTCCGGCGGGGAACCGCAGCAGGCTTCGGGGCTGGGAGACGCCCCCTGCCCGCGCAAGCTGCCTGGAATCCTTCTTCCCATTGGCTAACGTGCCAAACATTCTGCTCGGTAGCTGGGAACTAAGTGGCCCGAGCGAGCCGAGGGCGAGGGAATAACTGGCGTTTGGGGATCGCTCCGCCCGGAAGCCGGTCCGATACTGAAATCTGTCTGTCTGGATTGTCCGCCACACGGGGAGCAGACTTCGAGGTTGTTTGTGTCTTTCAGTCGAAAAAAAAAAAAAAAAATCCCTGTCAAGGAATTCGTTCTTCAGTCCGTTTCGGCCGGTCAGGCTATCTGCTAGCGCTTTCTCGTCGTATCGACGGGCTGTTTCTCCCAAGCAGACGCTAGGGATCACCGTGGGATTCACCCACAAGGCTGAGCGAATCTTTTTCGGCGAATTTTCCCAGGGTCGGTATTTGGGTGCCGAGCACGCGCACGTGATTTGCAGGAAAGGTTGTACCTCTGAGATAGCCGCGAAGAGAAGGGAATGGAGTGTTGTCTTCTGGCTTGGTATCTGGGTTTTAAGAGCTGTCTGTCTCTCGGGAATAAGTGACGAGGGAGCCCGCTGACGCATTTGTGATCTCCCTACGGGGTGGCTGGCACTGTGATTATGTGGTCGCGCGCCTTGGGAGAATGCCATGGAAACAGAATACTCGCTCTGCTCTTCCTTTCTCTCATCCTGAGCACCCTTCCTCCCCAACCCGCCGCACACACTGCTTAAACATTGGAATGGATTTGTGTGTATGGGCGATCCCAGCTTCAAAAATACCTAGGCATGAGATGTGGGAGGACCTGCACTATCAAATATTAAAGTTTATTATCAACTCTTAAGCTGTAGGAATTAAGACAGTGTGGTACTAGGGCAGAGAAAGCATACGAGTCGAACAGAATAGAGAGGCCGGATTCAGGCGCACACATACTTGGACAGTGATTTATGATAAATATAGTACAACAGAGCAGTGGGAAAGGGGCCTTTTTTTCATTAAATTATTCTGGGATCATTGAGTGTCCATATGGAAAAATATGAAATCAAATTCCTCCCAGTTTACAATAACACAGCGATACATTCTAGATGAATTATAGACTTTAATGTGAAAAAGCGATAAAGTTTTGGAATACAACGCAGGAGAATGCCTTCATGACCTCAGGGCAGAGAAAGTCTTCTTAAGACACAAAAGATTCTAAAAGCTTGATATGTATCACCATAGTAATATGATATTCTATGTTCTTATCCAAAGACCCCAATATGGAAGTGAAAAATTAAGCCATAGAAAAGGAAAATATATTTGTAATGCATAACTGACAATTTGTATCTAGAGTATATTAAAAACTCCTAAAACTCAATAAGAAAAAAAAAAAAAACCCTAATGGAAAATTACAAAAGACTTGAACTGGCACTTCATTAAAAAAAAAAAAGGAAATCCAAAATAACCAATACATGAGAAGATGCAACACATCAATCATCAAGAAAATGCAAATTAAAAGCCCAGTGAGATACTATTACACACTTACCAGATTGGCAATGCTGAATGTTGGGTTTCCCTGGTGGCTCAGATGGCAAAGAATCCACTGCCTGCAATGGGGGAGACCAGAGTTCAATCACTGGATTGGGAAGATGCCCTGGAGGAGGGCTATGGCAACCCACTCCAGTATTCTTGCCTGAAGTTGGACTTGACTGAGCGACTAAACATACAGCACGTGCTGAATGCTACCGAGATTATGGAATACTGTGAATTCTCAGAGGAGTGTAAGTTGGTGAGAAGTTGAAGGTATCCTACCCTATAATCTTACAGTTTTACTTGTGTGTGTGTTAAGTAGCTTCAGTCGTGTCTGATTGTTTGTGACCCTATGGACTGTAGCCACCTCAGGGGACTCCTCAGTCCGTGGGATTCTTCCGGTAAGGATGCTGGTGTGTGTTACTCCAGGGGATCTTCCCAACCCAGGAATCAAACCTGAGTCTCTTACATCTCCTGCATTGGCAGGCAAGTTCTTTAGCATTAGTGCCACCTGGGAAGCCCAATTCTACTCCTGAAAAAAGTGAAGGTCTCTCAGTCGTGTCCAACTCTTTGTGACCCCATGGACTCTAACCTTGCAGGGTCTCCTGTTCATGGAATTCTCCAGGCAAGAACACAGAATGGGGAGCCGTTCCCTTCTCCAGGGGATCTTTCCAACCCAGGCATTGAGCCCAGGTCTCCCAAATTGCAGGTGGATTCTTTACCATCTCTGCCACCAGGGAAGCCCTAGACAGTGTATTCACTCCAAGACAGCATTTTAAAATGCAGACATCACTTTGCTTCCAAAGATCTGTATAGTCAAAGCTATGGTTTTTCCTGTAGTCATGTATGGATGTGAGAGTTGGACTGTAAAGAAGGCTGAACATGGAAGAATTGATGCTTTCAAATCGTGGTGCTGGAGAAGACTCTTGAGAGTCCCTTGGATAGCAGAGAAATCAAACCAGTCAATACTAAAGGAAATCAACCCTTCAGGGGTTCATTGGAAGGACTGATGCTGGAGCTGAAGCTCCAATACTTTGGCCACCTGATGCGAAGAGCCAAATCATTGGAAAAGACCCTGATGCCAGGAAAGATTGAGGACAGGAGGAGAAGGGGTTGGGACAACAGAGGATGAGATGGTTGGATGGTATCATCAACTCAGTGGACATGAGTTTGAGCAAACTCCAGGAGATAGTGAAGGACATGGAAGTCTAGCTGCAGTCCATGGGGTAACAAAGAGTCATACACCACTTAGTGACTGAACAACAGCAACATATAGCCACAGAAATGTTTGCTTCTGTGCACTAAGAGACGTGTAAAAGTGTTTTTGTCAACATAATAGCCAAAATTGGAACTCAAATGTCCACCTACAGTAGAATGGATGAATAATTTGCAGTAAGGCCACACGATGGGATATCACACAGCAACAAAACAAATGGCCAACTCCATGCAACAAAATGGATGCATAATTTTTTCAAAATATGTTGAACAAAAGGAGATAGGTAGGAAAATCAAATTATTCCATTTGTTTACAATTTCTAAACAGGAAAAACTTTTTTATTGTCTAGAGCTGCAAACTTAAATAGTAAAATTATCCAGCAAAGCGAAGAAGTAATTCACATGTAAGTGAGGGTATGGAATATTTTGGGGAAGAGAGAGGGCTGTGGTTGGAAGGGGGCCACCAGCAGTCTTCCAGGGGTACTAATACTGTTGTATTTTTTGTCCTTGGGTGGAAGTTACATAAATTGTTCACTTACAGATTTTTGTTAAAATGGACATTATGTTGTATGCACTATTCTGAACTTGTGGTATATTTCTCAATTTAGAAAGCCAAAAAGTGAGATAAGCAGCAAGGTCCTACTGTATAGCAAGGGACCTAGATTCATATCCTGTGGTAGGGGCTTCCCTGGTGGCTCAGTGGTAAAGAATCCTCCTGCCAGTGCAGGAGATACGGGTTTGATCCCTGGTCTGGGAAGATCCCACATGCCGTGGAGCAACTAAGCCCGTGTGGCACAGCCGCTGAGCCTTTAACCCTAGAGCTCCCAGAACAGCAACTGTTGAGACCACAGGCCACCTCAACAAGAGAAGCCGCCACAATGAGAAGCCCACACAGTGCAACTAGAGAGTAGCCCCCACTTGCAGCAGCTAGAGAAAAGCCTGGGCAGCAATGAAGCCCAGGCACAGCCAAAGATCAACAAAAGCATTTAAAAAATGTATCCTGTGATAAACCATAGTGGAAAAGAATATGGAAAAAAATGTATTCATATATATGTGGGTAACTAAATCACTTTGCTATACAGCAGAAATTAACATTGTAAATCAACTATGCTTCAACGAAATAAATCAAAAAACAAGACAATAAACAAAAAAGTCAAAAAGTCCCTGCCTAGAGACGTGTTTCTGCCCTGGTCATAGATAAGGAATCTGAGATCAAAGTTTGTCCACAGAGAGGGAGTCAGGAGAAAGCTACTGTCTCTGTTCTGAGCCATCTGAACCATATTCAGAGGATCGGTTTCGATTCTAGGGATCACACAAAAGCACTGATAAATTTCATCCTGCTGCTACCTGGGTGACTGCATTTGGGTAAGAAGTTGAAATGCTCTGAAGTTGTAACTATGTGAGGTGATAAATGTGTTAACTAAAATTATTGTGATAATCATCTGGCAGTATATAATAGATAAAATCATGACTGTTGTACACCTAGAACTTACACATTGTTATATTTCAATTATATCTCAATAAAGCTGGAAACAATATTCTGTGCCTCATCCGTAAAAGGATAGTAACAGTGGCTTTTACCTAGCAGTGCTGTGAGAGTTAGTAAAACTGTAAGCAAAAAGTCCTTTTCTCTGTGTCCCATCCATGATAGATTTAGTAACGATAACTGCTAGAAAGATAACCAGAATAATAAAAACTCAGACTCTTGAGAAAAGAATAAATACTCTTATGGGAAGGAAAATAAAATTTAGAGGACACTTGTTGGTTGCCAGTTCATTTGCCTAGTTATTCCTAGTCTTGGTTGTAACAGAGGCAGAGAGAAAGAGAAGGAGAGAAAGGGGCAAATGGGAAGAACTTTCTAACAATCTGAGCTGTCCATCAATGGAACAGGCTTGAGAAATTTTGAGCTTTTGGTGCCTGGAAACTCAGGGGTGTAGGAGGACGCTGCACTGAAGTAGAGGTGCCCTGCCTTCCACCCTAAGGTCTGATTCTGCTGTGAATCCTTGCACCCACTCAGGACTTACTCACCAGGACCTATCTCATCATTTCTCTGGTGACTTTCACCATGTTTTTGTTTCTACCAAGATCCTCAGTAAGGTGTTTTATATTGCCAACCAGTTCACCCATACACGAAGCGGAAATAGAAGTTTGAGAAACAATATTTACCTTTATTTCATGTAAAAGTACACTCTGATATTTTCTATGGTTTTTATTTTTTAAAGCTTATCACAATCTACTAAGTTGATGTCACAACTACTCACTAATGGTTCTGAACCCACCACCATCCCCTCTTCCCCTGCTAGCTCAGCTTTGCTGAGACAACCCCACCCCCTGCCCCACATTTCCTTCCCTTTCCAGTCCCAATATCTGAGAGAACTCTCTCCGCCTCTCCAACAGTCTAAGGAGCCCTTCCCCTTGGTTTTATTCCAGTGAAGGGCCCCTAAGGATAGCACTGTCTGGAACATATTGCCTATAGGATGTCCTTGCCTGGAGTGACCAGCAGAGGGACCAGCAGAGCTTCAGGACCTCCAGGGAAGGCAGGTCTGTGCCTAGGCCGGCCTACTCCTTCTGTTAGATGCCCAGGGCTGTCCATTCATTATCTGGTTTATTCATTTGTACATGACATAGTGTGTAGTCAACACACAATGCCTGGCCCATAATAAGCCTATAAAGTAGAGCCACACAGTTATTCCACGCCCATTCGTTGAGCACCTACTATGTTCTAGGTGCTGGAAAACAAAAAAGTGAAAGACTTGATACCTGCCCTCAAGGAGCTTAAAACTTGACTAATAAATGGAAGATTAAAAGCATAAAATGAGGGACTTCACTGTTGGTCCAGTGGCTAAGACTCCCTGCTCCCAATGCATGGGGCCTGGGTTCGATCCCTGGTCAGGGAACTAGATCCCACATGCCACAACTAAAGATCAAAGATCCTGCATGCCACAGCTGAGACCTAGCACAGCCAAATAAATAAATATGTAAAATACATGAGAGTAAAATGAAAGATTATAGGCTCGGGGGTACATGTGGACACAAAGGTAGATGAAATCCATCCAGGTAAGGTTAAAAACAGGGAAATCCAGACCAAAGCTGAGAACAGTATATAAATGCTACCATTTGTGTGAAAAAGGGGAGAATGTTTATATGTGTTGGCTTGCATATGCATAAAAGATCTCGAAGGGCACACCTGATACGTGGGTAACATTGGTTTCTCCAGGAAGGAGTCTAGGAGAAAAGGAGGGAGGGATTGTTCATAGCATGCCTTTTACACCTCTCAAATCCTACACTACCTAATTCTCTTGTCTTCTTTGGTTGTGCCGCATGGCACGTGGGATCTTAGTTCCCCTACCAGGGAGGGAACTCATGCCCCTGCAATGGGAGCACAAAGTCCTAACTGAAACCATTTATCTCAGGTTGGGGCTTCAACCCATGTGCCAGCACTTGAGCCCAGCCAAAACCTAATCTGACACTCGAACGGAGGAGGCCAGGACTCAAATCCAGCCGAAACCCTGCCTGGGACTTGAACCTGTGATTTTTTTCATTAGGATCACTCACTTGGTGTCTGGACTTACTGAGGTCCAGGTTCTTTGTATCTCATAGCAGAAAGAATTCAATGAGAGACCAAGTGATAGGTAAGAAGTGGATTTTATGCAGAGAGAAACACACTTCACAGAGTGTGGGCCATTGCAGAGGGTGAGTGCGGTAGCCCTGAAATGTGGTGTGGTTAGCTTTTATGAGCTGGGTAATTTCATAGGGTAATGAGTGGAAGAATTGTTCCAGTTACTTGGGGAAGGGGCGGGGATTTCCAGGGGTCCGGCCACTGCCCGCTTTTTGGTCTTTGATGGTCGACCTTGGAACTGTCATGGTGCCTCTGGGTGTGTCTTTTAGCTTCCTGCTGTGTTAAAATGAGTGTACACTGAGGATCAAGATCTAGTCAGGTTGACTTGTCTGCCATCTTGGACCCATTTGGTTCTAATTAATTTATGTTGTGCCCCTAGGCTATGTCATTCTTTCAAAGGTTGAACCCTGACCCCTCCCCTCCTGTTTCATAACAGCTGGAGGGGATTCCATGAACTACCTAATTTTGAATGACTTATTCATTAAGCCATAAAGGAGAGATTATGGGAAAGCAGTGTGACTCTACCTGAATTAGCTGGATACAGACAGTATCTCAAGCACAGCATGAGCTGGTGGAGAAATTAAGAAAAGCTCCACTGATGGAGCCCTGGGGACAGGTGGGGGGAGCAGTGGGGAGAGCTGAGGCCCAAGGGCAAGCAGGGCCCTCCTCCCCAACCCTATGGTGTGGGACGACGGGCCTTGGTGCTAAAACCACAAGTCTTGGCTTGGTTTTACAGGAGGTAAGCAAGACAGCCACAGAGAAACACAGCAGCCAAGGGGTGGGGGTGGAGGGGACAGGGTGAGGGGAGCTCTGTGCGAGGCTGTTGGAGCCAAGGGATAAACAGAGCAATGTGTGAAGGAGGTAGAAGGTAGACTCTTTAAGAATTTGCATCTGATTACACAGCACGGGGGAGTGGGCACAGTCTGCAGCTCTTCTAGGCCTTTCTGTCCTCTCTTGGCCTCTCTGGTTTGTTTCCTCAGCTCTGATGCTGCAGGTGATGTCATCCACTTCACCCATTTCCGTGGTCTGATAGAGAAAATTCAGAGGGGCCAAGGGGACGCTGAGACACTACTGCAGAGTCGCCTCCACTACCGGCCCACCCCTGGCTTCTAACCCTCTGAACTGGTCGAGGAGGGCCAGGAGTAGCAGCATTTTGACACTATTTTAAACCCCACTTTAAACCTTGCTCCTGGATAAGCGTCCTGCCTTCTCCACTAGGCGGAGGCCTCTGTCTCCCCACACAGAGCCGGACGCGTAATCTGTGGCTCCAAGACCTGCAATGAAAGTGTAGGACCTGCAGTCAAAAATTAAGAATTTCGAGATGGAGGCAACAGAGTGTTAAACCAAGCAAGGGCCTTCCTAAGCAGGAGGCCCTGTGTGACGGCTCAGGTAGAATAATACACCCACAAAGCTGGTCTAGTCTCCAGGTCTTAGGTTCAGGTGGGGAACTGGTAGGAGGCAGCAGGGGCTTTGACTAACTTTCCCAGAGGCCCTGAGGTCCAGATTGGGTAATTGCTCTCTGCCTGAGGCCCCAACATGCCAAGCAGATAGACCCCACCCCCACTCCACTCCCTAGGGGTGCAGGAGTGACATCCAGAAGAGAGCATTTGGGGGGGACGGGGAGTGGGGGGAGGGGAGTGCGGGGGGGTGGGGGGTGGGGGGAGGGGGGTGCGAGGTGAAGCTGCCTGATCCACTAGGCAGGATTTCAAGCTGCAGGCAGTCCTAGAAGCTGAGTCCGGAATGAACTAGTCATCTGTCCCCACTTCCCCTCTCCTCCTTCTGATGCCTGGGAATCCCATTCTGGGAGCCCCTGGTGAATGTGCAGTGTGGAAGAAGGGTGATAGAGAATTTGAAACTTGGGAATCACTCAGCTTGATGTTAGCTGACCTGGAAACCAGGAGTTCAAGGGCATCCCTCCTGCCCCTTTTCCTGGCATCATTTTACTCCTCAGGGTCATCAGAATTTCAGCGATTCCATCTCTGCTTGGAGTCCTTATACCTCTGACCCACCCTGCTTGGCTTTTTCACTGCCCTGTTCCTCCATTTCAGTGAAGCAAAGGTCCCTAGGGTTTTGCTGGTCTCATCATGTGTCCATCATCGGGACACTTGGTGGGCCCACAGAGTAAGGGGTGGTGAAGAGGGCTCCTGGGTGTGCTCTGACCTGAACTGGTAACAACATCCATCAGGGGCTTCCTTTCAGCCAAAAGGCTCAGGAATCTGTGGGATGGAACTGGAGAGGGGTGGCTCAGATTACTTCAATGACCCACCCTCTCAGAACACCAAACTCTCCTCTGCTGAACTTCCTAATATGAAGGAAGGAATGCTGCCACCAGGGCACAAAATACTGATTCCTTCCAAGTGAAAGCTGGGATTGCCCTCAGCCACTGAATGCTCCTCTGGCTCTAGGAAAACACAAGGGGGTCAGGGTGTTGGGCCTATCACTGACCTTGATGTCCTATGATTGTCATCATATCTTAGGGGGTCAGAAGGGCATAGGTGGAATCAAGAGAACCCCTGGGGCACTGAGCCCTGAGTAAGGTATAAGATAGGTAGGGAGTCTCCAGAGAAAGAGAACCAGGGATGGCTGTCTTGACATAAGAGAAGCCGTTTTTGGCCTGAGCTATTTTGTGATCTAAACCTGGTCACAATGCTTGCCTTTGGACAGGTCTCCTGAATTAAATATCTCAAGGGAACAGAAGAATGCAACAACAAATGACTATTATCAGGCTAGAGAAGTTACCATAGTAAAGATAATATATCAGTTGTAAAGATTTCCAGGTCTGTTTCACTGTTAAAGTTAGCCTTAAGCGCTCAAACCACCAGATCAACTGGAACCTAAGAGGTGATGATGTTGACATTTTCTGACCCTTGTGACTTCAGTTAACTCAGGCTTGGATTTTTGTGGATACTTCATAAATGTGCATGTATCCTTAGTTTAAAAATTCTCCAATTTCTGTTTTGGGAAAGATCCCTGGTGTTCTCTTTTACTGTGCTGTAAGTAATAAATCCTTCTCCTGCTCTTTGGCTTAGTTACATCTTTTAGCTTGACCAAGAGGTGGACTGGGTTTTTTGGGTAACACAGGCTAGCAGAAGAAACCACTGCTCTACCTGGATCCTCAATAAGGGTTCAGAGCCCTGAGGAATGAAGGTTGGAGTCAGCCCCCTGAACCAAGAACTCCAACCAAGAAGGAGGCTATAATCAATGATCTACACCCATGTGACTGTAGCCCCCATCTGTTTTTCCCTTCTTACTGGAATATTAACACTTCTTCATTTTAAAAAATTAGAAGATGTATTTAAATATTTTCTCTTTCTCACCTCTCTTCTTTTCCTGCTCTTGGGGAGTGTATTGGAGTGGCTGCATTTATTATTGAGATTGCAGAATGGTGAAGCAGGGTTACTGTGGAATTGGGAAAGAAGTGGACAGTCCCTGGGAGACCTTGAATTCTGACCAGTGGCCCATGAACTTACCAGTAGCAGAACAGCCCCAGGGCTATGGCCCACTGGGGAGGGGCTGAGGGAGTTTGCAGCTCTGAATCAGATGAATGTATTATGTTAGGTTTGTTTGCAAATACTTGTTTTCAATCCTTCTCTCTCACCCCGGAAGTGGTATCCTTGACCACTTCCTGTCCCTCGCCCAGCACTTAATGAGATGTCAAGATCTGAAAACTTCATTTCCCAAAGAACCCTTCATCCCACCTTCCCCTCTAGACTTACAGCCTCTGCCCTAGCCCACTTCTCCCAATCATCTCCTTAATTCTCTGATTCTACTCTTTGCCCTTTCAATCTTGTCAAAAGCCTTGTCAAAACCCTTCTAAATGCAAACATTACCAATTCACTCCCAGCAGATATGGTGGTTTAGTATCACAAACAAGATCCTCTGATCACCTGCAACTCCACCTCTCTAGCAGCAGATCCTAAATATCTAGGCCTTTCCCTTGACATTCCAACAACTCTGACCTGAAGAGTGTTTGCGTTCAAACCTTTGTTCTTTTCATCTTTTCTTCTGTTAATACTGTCCCTTCAGCCAGATTTATATCACCCATTTACAACTTAATCCTGTAGGACTCAGCTGCAAATATCACCTCCTTTTTGAGGTCTTTCCTGTCCTCTCGATCTCAGGTGGCCTTGGCCTACAGCAGCCTGAAGCAGGGTTTCAGCTCCCAGCCAGAGACAGGTCAGGCAGTGGCAGTGAGCGCTAAATCCTGGCCACTAGACCACCAGAAACCAGCAGCCAGTGACAAGGCCCTGGCCCATCAGCTGTGTAAAAATGAATTTCCACATAGAGATGGAAAGTAGTGAAACAGTTAGTGTTTATTAGGAGGGAGTCCAGTACATGTGGATAGACACATGGTGGGCTCAGAGAGAGAGTCACACCTCCGTGGGAGCTTCAATCACTTATGAGGCATTTCTTTCGGGTTTCCTTTGGTCGTCATATTGCTTTGCCGGGTTCTGAGTCTGTATTTGGGATATCTCAGCGTCTTCCCGTGTGTGTATAGACATCTTTTAGCCAAGGTAGATTTTAGTGAAGAGGCCTATGGGTAGTTGCATCACTTACTATGAGGTGATGTCCCTTCTCTTTCGACCTCCAAGGAGCCTTTCTATGCATGTGCAGGCTGGGAGGTCTCCTTAATTTGAAGAATGAGGAATATGTGGTTTTTTATCTCCTATCTGGGCAGGGCCCAGCCTCCTCTATCATCCTGCATTTATGGATTTTCTGGTATTACGGAATTTCTGTCCACAGGGGAGAAACTGTTCAGCCTGGGGCCCATCTATCTTACTCTCTCCCAGGATGCAATGCAGCCACTCAGCTGGATTCTGTAGTCTTCCTATGTCCCCTTCATACTCCACACAGACTTCTCTGACATTGCACTGAACACATTGTATCATGAATGTCTGTCTGTGGCTTCTTTAGACAGTAATCTTCTTGCTAACAAGGCCTAGGAATTAGTCTTTCAGCTCTAAGCAGGATCCAACCTCCCTTATGCTAATCAAAGCCTGGCCTTCTGCTGCTTAAATACCTTCATCAGCTCTCTGTTGCAATGAGAATGAAAAAGAAAGTTCTTACCTGAGCTCACAGCAAAGTCCTTTAGACTGGACTTCATCTTCCTCTCCAGCCCCATGTTTTACCCCTGCTGGCTTTGTCCTCACCATCCCCTCCCAACTGTCTGCAACAGTTCACTTTGACCTTGTTCATTGCCCTGAATGTCCCTCTGCTGTGTGTTCCTACACCAGCCTCGACTCCCTCTTTGCCACTGTAGCACTTACTGATTTAATTGTAACTCTGTTTCGTGTCTTCTCTGCTAGATTCCATGACAATAAGAGCCACTTGAATTTTCCTTGCTCTTCTATTCTAGCCCAACATGGAACAGACATTCAGTAATATTCAATAAATCATGACATCATGACTTTACAAGCTCTTTTTGTCACCAGGCCAATCTCGGGTTATCTAAATGACTGAGAGGAGTTCCATAGGACCAGACATGAGGTGGGGGCAAAAGACCCCCCCCACCGGCCCCCGCCAACTCCAATCCTTAACCCAGAAGCTCTTGATGGAAACGCTGGTTCCCAGGCAGGCAGTGGACGGGGAAATAGGAGTTTTAAAGAGGAGTAACTGTTTCCCAAGGACTGTCCAGGCTCTCAGGGAATTGCGTCCTGAGCCAGGGAGGCTCTCCTGGGAGCAGTTCCAGGTGGGGTCAGCAGTGAGCCAGCAGGTGATGGAGGTAATGGGAGAGAAAGAGTTCACAGTGGAACTGGGGAATGGATTCACAATGGGTACAGCCAGGCCTCTTTACTCATCCTGTGACTAAGAGAGAGTGAACATCCAGTGCTTCCCTGCACATCCCAGGGTACTTGGTTCTGGTAGGGAGAGGGCTGAGGAGGGGCAGGCGTTCAAGGTGAGGGGCTCCAGCACCATCAGCTTATCATACAACCGCCTTTTTCCTTGAAGGGATTCTTGTCCTCAGGAATGCCTTTAAGAAGAGGGTCATTTCCTGCTTCAGCCTCCACATAATCCTTGATTTCCTTTCCTGTTTTGGAAATCTGGGAGAAAGCAGAGTGTGGTTCTAGCCCTTTTCTCTTGCTCAGGATTCATGATTTGCTCAGACCCCCAAAACAGGCTTCTGGGCAGGGTGGGGATAGAGGCCAGAGAGGAGAAAGACAAGAGGCACAGGCAGCTGTGAGAGGGGTATGAGTTCCTTGGCCAGAACCAGAAAGCCTGACTCTCACCTGTGAGGGATTTTTGGCCAGGATATTCAGTCCAGGGACCGAATTGGACACACCAAGCCCTCCAGGCTCTGAGGTTATCTCTTGTGCACTTTTGTGGGATCAAACCCTGCCTCCTCCCACCTCCCAGCCCATTCCAGGGGCACCTCTTACTCTTTCTACTGCCCTGGAAAGGTCCCACCACCCTGCTGTTCATCACACCTTCCTTTGCATCCCGTCTCCATGAGGACCAGAAAGGGATAGAGAAGAGGCAGCAGGGAGTGAACGAGGAGGCTCACCGGAGCTCTTGGGTTCTTCACTTCCTTCTTCAGCTGCTCTACCTCCATCTTTAAGAGCTCCTTCTCGCTGAGCTCCTGGGCCATCCTGTCCTGGAGAGACCAGGCCCTGGAAAGCATCCACAGCCAGGACTTTAAATCCCTTGTTCACCCCCAGCTCCTCCTCTGTACTTGCCATACCTCAACTTCTAACTTCGTCCCTGCTCACCGTAGATTCTCATCACTCACCACGGATTCACTGCAGCTCCTGGCCCTACCCCACTGTGAGCTAGACTCAGGTGGAGAGGATGGGGCAGGCACACACAGTCTTTGCCCTTAGATAAGATCTGTCTATGGAGAAAATGGGGATCAGAGTGTTAGGTAGGTAGAATAGGGAAAAGGAGCCCAAAGTGGCGGTGGCTAAAAGACAAAGAAGGGAAAAGCCTGCGAAAATAGAACAAAGAAAGGTCCGAGGACCAGAGTGAAGACCTCAGGTAAAACAAACAACACTCCTGGCTGGCCCAATTTACATAGGACAGGCCCAGGGAGAGAAAAACATAAAAAGAGGAGCCAAAGCTAGCTCGCTCTCTCCCGCACGCTGGGGAGCTCTTCTCTTCGCATCTGTGGATCGACGTGCCCTCATGCCTTGAAGATAGATTTTCTTGCTATCTTCTAAATAAAATAGAGCTGTAACTCTGAGCTGTAGCACTGATTTGTCTAAGAGCTCTAACACGGTCCTTTCGCGACCTGAGAGCTATAACGCGGTTTATCCAAGACTCCAAATCATTGTTGTGACGAGACACAGAACCAAGCAACATACACTCAACACGGGAAGAGCATGGAGAAGGGAGAGGAGAGCAGTTTCTTTCAGTGAGACAGATTCGGGAAGCAAAGTTATTGTTGCACAAACACAGGTAGTTCATGAGGCAGTTTTCAGGAAAATTCAGGTCCTGCCAGAAGAAAGACTACCCTAGTGATTAAGAGAAAGGCTCTGGAGTCTGCCAGACTCCAGTTCGACGGTGACTCGGCAGCTTCCAAGCTGGTGCTCATCCTCCTTCAACCTTCGTCTCCCCATCTGCAAAATGGTATAATAATGGTACCTACCTTATATGATTATTGTGAGGATTAAGAAAATAATGTCTGTGAAATATTTTAACACACTGCCTGGCATGTAATAAACACAATGTGTTTATCATCATTATCACTGCCACAGGGTTATCAGGAAGGCCTGCCTGGTTCCTAACCTCAATAATTCTAAGACTAGATCCCAGTCCAGTGCAACCTCAGCCCCTCTCACCTGCTAAGCAAGAGCGTGCACTTCAAGACCCAGACGAAGGCGTTTGAGCCTCCTAGCTCCTCATCAGCTGAAAGTCTTTAGACAAAGCAGATGGTCTGGAAGCCCAAATCTCTGATGCCTAAGCTGATCATAGGCTCAAGGTTCTAAGCCCATCCAGCAGCTTGAGCCTTCCAGACTACCACCACTGCAGGCAACCTGCCCCGCCCCCCCGCAATCAGCCCCTCTCCTATAGTGACCCCTCTGGCTTAGAGCTCATTTCCCCGTTCTTACCCTCCAGGCCTGCCTGCTCCCCTTCCCCAGTCTTCTCCCTCAAGCCCTCTCCTCCCGTACATCTGAGCCTGCTCTGAGGCTATTTCCAATGAGGCAAGTCCTACACCACCTCCTACCTTCCCTCATCCGAGAAGCCTTTGTGTCCCTCACTCAAGCCCCACCATTTCACCTTACAAGGTTCTCCGAGCTCAAATTTCATCACCCGTTCCATGAAAATGTACTCAGGATGCTATGCCCATCAGCTAGGGGCCACGGCCACTGCCAACA
Source organism: Capra hircus (assembly GCF_001704415.2). Lineage (NCBI taxonomy): Eukaryota > Metazoa > Chordata > Mammalia > Artiodactyla > Bovidae > Capra > Capra hircus. The sequence goes on along the minus strand of NC_030826.1, from coordinate 37,003,821 downwards.
CCCATGTCCATGCTTCTTTGTCTCCATGCCTCCCTCTGAGCCCGGCACACGTGTCTCCCTCAGCAGTCCCTGAGCACAGGGCTCACATCCTGATCTCTCTCTTGGTCTCCTCCCAGGAGCACCCAAGGGCTATGTCATTTAACAGTCACTGAGCTTCTGCTCAGCCTGACGCCTGTCCAGTGGCAAGAGACCCTCTCAAGGAGCAGATATTAAGGGACCAATGTGGTCAGTGAGGGATTCTTTTTTTTTCTTGACTTCAGAATGACAGACTCCCCAGTAAGAGGGGCAGGGAGGAGGCCCAGAGTCCCTCCTAACTTCCCTTACTCCAGGAATCAAGTCCCATTGACAGCTCTGAGCTCTAAGAGTTTGAGATCAGGACAGGACCCCGGACATCATCCAGTCTGAGTCTCTTGTGAATTCAGGAAATGGAGCACATACCTCCTGAAGTAGGCTCGGTGCTCTGGCCACTGCCGCTTCCTATGACTGTTAATCTGGAATCTAAAGCTGGCGCTCCTCAAAGCCAAGTCCTTCCTGTTGTCTAGTCTGAGTCCCTTACGCTCCACTTGGTCAATTTCATCTTGTCCTGCCTCCACCAGGCCCAGATCATATACATACACCAGATCTTCATTGCAGGTAACCCTTCGGAGACTTGATAACACTTCTCAGGGGACCTCTGGTTGTATCTTCTCAGTGTCCTGCCTGGTTCCTCTGGCTGCTGCACAGGCTGTTTTCCACTGTTGTGGCACCACCGCCCTATGGGCCCCCAGCATGACCCGTCTCCATATCCTCTCCACCCTCCAGTCCCCTGTCTCTTGGTGACTCATCCCGAGCTTCCCAAGGAAGCCCCCACCCTCTGCCCTTTCCTCCCCTTCCATGAGTGGAAAATCCATCTCCACCTCCCAGAGCAGGCCAGCCCCCTTCCTCCTGTCTCCCACCCCAGCCCCCGCCACAGCTTCCTCTCCAGGCCCAGGCAGCAATCACAGCCGCCCCAACCTTGGCTTCCTCTGCTAGGAGGGATTGGGGGGCTGGGCCCCCCCATTTTCTCCCTTCCTCTGGGCAGGGGACAGAGTGGCACAGGCTCAGGGAGTGGGGACTAACTTCCTCTTGTCCCCGTATGAGCATGCCTGCCCCTTGCTAGCAGGTTTGGGTCTCTCACGAAGAGGAAACCAAAAGCAGTGAGAGGGAGGGAAGGCAGAGCAACCAATCAAGGGCAGAGTGAGGTGCAAAACCGGCAGGCTCCCCGGGGAGCCGGGCAGAGGCCAGGGGCCATGGCGGAGCTACAGCAACTGCAGGAGTTTGAGATCCCCACGGGCCGGGAGGCCCTGAGGGGCAACCACAGCGCCCTGCTTCGAGTCGCGGACTACTGTGAGAACAACTACGTGCAGGTAAGTGGAGCGGGTGCAGGCCTGGCACCACAGCCCCCCAGGGGCCCAGAGCCCATCCTGACAGGTGCTGGGCCTGGGCATTGGCTGAGCTATCCTCCCACTCCAGGTCGGCTTCATCCCAGGCCCTTAAATTCTCATGCTGACGCGTGTTCCCAGGGCCTCCTGTACTCCTCTTTCCCAGAGCCTCAGAGATGCCCAGGGAAGGCAGTGCTACCCCATCCTGCTATAGGCTTCACCCCAGGCTCCTCTCCTTCCGAACCTCCCGCTCAGATCCAGAGGCCTAAAGACTTGTCCTCACACACCTGTTGGTGCCATCATTCCGTGTTCATGCTGGCTCTAGGTGAGACTGCAGAAGAACTTCCCAAACATTGTCCTGAACTTGAGATGGACGAGAGAAAACTGTCCCTGATATCTGAGGGAGAGCTGAGAGATGTCCCACTATGTTGGGTTAAAGAGATGGAGTTTGACTCAGAGGCAGGGGGATGGACAATATGACGGCATGCAGCAGACTACCAGCAAAATGCAAGGAGAGTGGCATTTTAGAACAGTTTTCTAAATTGTGGGGTTGTCCCAGGACGGAGAGTAGGTGCTTGGATGAACACAAGAGGACAGCCTTTATAACAGCCTTGTGAGACAGTATCATTATTCCTGTTTCATAGATGAAGAGACAGCAGTTCAGGGAGGCAAGGTGACTTGTCCAAGGTCACATTGCTTGGCAATGGCAGAGCTGGGCATCAGCCTAGCCTTCCTGACTTCTGAAGCTGAACCCTCTCCTCTCTGCCTTTCCCTCTGACATGCTGTATGATTTTAAGACAGTTTATTTGCACTGGGACCTCCCAGCTCCGTAGGAGTGAGTGTTGAAAATAAATAAATAAATAAAAGGAGAAAATGCTTATGAGAAAATGGCAGCTTAAAGAGAGATAATGGTAACAGCAGTTAAAGTGCTTTGCACCTGAACTGGCTTCATTGCTCCCTTCAGTCCTCACCCAAGTCTGTGAGGTGAGGACCACTCCCACTTCACAGTCAGGAGGCTGAGCTTCAGAAAGATTAACTTACTTTCCCAGGGTCTCCAAGCTAATGGTAGAACCCGGATTTGAACAAGCAACTTTGACTCCAGAGCATTCCCCCCCCCAAACTTCTAGCTGAAAATGCTACTCCCGCTGTGGATATTGAGTGACTGTGGGTACTGAAACTGAGCTGGAATGTGGCTTGTGAATTAGTTGCATTTCCCCAGCACTGGAAGGCAAGCTCCTCCTATGGACTAGGATGGAGGCCCTCCTTCCCATTCCTTCAATAACTTGTGCACATCTGAAAGCACTTCTGGGTGTGTTCTCATTTGCACACATGGTGTGCACACAGAATTTGAGGTCAGAAAGACCTGAGTCCAATTTCCAGCTCCTAGACATGGGGCAAGTTTCCCTTGTGATTCTTATACCTTTTATCACAGTGTTCACATGGGTTAAACGTAATAATGTATTAGCACATTTAGCCCAGTGTTTCTCCCTTAAGAAGGGCAGGATAAATGGCAGCTGTTAGTATCATCAGCATCTTTCATCAGATGGATGAAAGACAAATATAGATATTCAAAGTTAATTCTAGTGAGGTGAAGCAGCCCTTGCAAAAACCCTCAGAGCATCAGAAGCCCTGACCCAGGTCAGAATCCTTGGATTTCAGCTTCCTTCATGAAGAACACTAACTACTAGACTACAGAGCCAGTTACCTCCCCTGACTTCTCCGAGGATTTTCTGAGGAGCAAATGCCTAGGAAGGATTTAGATGACTTCTCAAAATTGGTCTTAAATAAGACCTGGTTCCCACAATCTCCCCCTCTTCCTCACACCGCCCCCTCCATCTCAAGCAGGTGTCAGGAAACCCTTAGGGAATGGGGGGGGGCAGGCTGGGGTCAACTGCAGAGTTCTCTGTCAGGGTCCATTGAGTTTGTAGACAGGGTAATTTGCATGATGAATAAATAGTCAGCCATGAAGATGGATCCCAGACCTTTGTTTCTCTAGACCTGACTTTGGGTTAAGACCAAAGCCAGGGGTCGGTAGGTATCCAGGCTCTGACAGAGCTGGGCCCAAGCAGACATGTTTCCTGTTTGGACCGACAGGAAAAATCCAGTGATGAATTCCACATGCCAGTCCAGGGAGGGGTGAGTACAAGAGAGGCCAGCTAATACAGAGTAGTCACTGCTCCGTTCTGGGCCTTCATTTCCTCATCTACTAAAGGACAGTCTTGAACTAGAATTAGACCTGTTATTCTTTCTGGGTTGATTTCTTTGCCTTTTCAAGGCACTCAGTTATGTATGTTGATGAGATGTAAATTGGATGCAAATAAGCAGTTCTTAGCCTCTCTGGAACAGAAAGGCATGGAGAAGCACCTGAGGGTCTGGTTCTGGGCCCACCCTTTGGTTCAAGTTTCACTGGGCTACACTGGATGCTTCCAGGTCTCTTTGAGCACCCTACTTAGATAGATTCTAGGTCTGTTCTCCACTACAGGCCCTGAGGAGCAACTGAAGGCCCTTAACAAGGAGACCTCAGGGTGCAGCCTTACTGATCAGTCTGCTGGCCTCTCCCCAGACTTGCCCTGGATTGGCCCCTACCCTCGTGTCCCAACCTGAGATGAGGAAGCTGCCTGGGGAACCAAATGACTAGAGAAACAAACTCTCTTCAGTCTTCAGACACTCCCTGTCCACCCCACCACCACTGCCTGGAAGTGTGACCCTAGCCAGCACCGGGCACAGTGCCTGGCAGGCAGTAGGAAGATGGCCAGCAAGTGTTTGGGTTTGCATTCAACCCACTGATTAATTCACAAATGCATATTCATCAAGTTTCATCTGTATGTTGGGCACTAACTATTCCAGGATAGGATACAGAATAAAACAGATGAGCTCCCTTTGCTCTTAGGGCTTACATTCTAGTGTGTGTGGATGTGTGTGTGTGTGTGTGTGTGTGTGTGTATGCGGGGATAGATAATAACGTTCATAGATAAAAAATTTCAGATGGTACTAAGTGCTATGAAGAAAACAGTGAATCTAATACAAAGTCAATACAGAAGGGGGCTAGGGGAGATCTTAGGGTGATGAGGGCAAGTGTCTCTGAAGACCTGAGTATAACAAGTGCAAAGGCCCTGAGGTACAAGCAATCTCAGCTTGATCAGGAACTGAGACCCAACAGCCAATGTGGCTGGAGGACCATGAGTGAGAGGGAGAGAGGACGGGGATGAGGGTGAGGAGACAAACAGGAGCCAGCCTTGTGGGACCCTATATAGGCTCTGGTTATACAGGCTACACTTCCCTGGTGGCTCAGACAGTAAAGAATCTGCCTGCAATGCAAGAGACCTGGGTTTGATCCCTGGGTCAGGAAGATTCCCTGGAGAAGGGAATGGCAACCCACTCCAGTATTCTTGCCTGGAAAATTCCACAGACAGAGAAGCCTGGTGGGCTACAGGCCATGGGGTCACAAAGAGTCGGACACAACTGAGCAACTAACACTTTCACTATATAAGCTACAGTTAGAAGTTGCTTTATCCTACCCCTCTGGGCTTCAGTTTCTTATCTATAAAATGGACCAAATTACTGGTTCCCAAACACCACCTTGCAGACCAGAGCTAAGCCAGGAGCTCAGGAGTCACCTAAGGAGCTTTCCAAGGTACAGACTCACTGGCTGCATGCCCAGGGGATTCTGGTTAGAAGGTCTGGGATGAGGGCCTGAGGTTGGTTGTTTGGTTTTCAAGTCCAATAATATCTTTTCCAGCCAGTGTTGACTTCCTCTTTCCTTTCTACTGTTCACCATTTATGATCCTCCTAAACAAAATATCTTCAGGAGGGTGGTAGGGCTAATCCTCAGTGTGACTATCTGAGAAGGGTATCTTTACCTCCCCTTGGACCCAGTTCCCAGGGCTGCAGGTTCACTTTCCTAACACCCCTTGAGTCCTTCTTACTGCGTCGTTCTTACAGAAACCTCCTCAAACATCTGACGGTAATCGCCTTCTCCCAACTCAGCCCCCAACTTCTTCATACCCTATCCCATCCCAGCCCACAGCCAAGGACCCAGTGGAACATGCGAGGGCTGTGTGTATTTCAGGCCACCGACAAGCGAAAAGCACTGGAGGAGACCATGGCTTTCACCACCCAGGCCCTGGCCAGCGTGGCCTACCAGGTGGGCAACCTGGCTGGACACACCCTGCGTATGCTGGATCTTCAGGCGGCTGCCCTGCGGCAGGTGGAAGCCCGCGTGAGCACACTGGGCCAGGTAAGAGCTGGGGAAAGGCTGCTCGCCTCAGCCCCTAACTCTTCAGCCCCACCAGGACATCTGTAGCAAAAGTTCTTTCCTGCCTTCCTCTACATCCAAACACCCACCTCTATCCCAGAAAGTTGGCACTTGCCAAGCTTTTTGAGCTTCCTTGTGTCTCAGGGGTGGGCCTTGCTGCCCCTTCGGACCAGGAACTCCCTGATGGCAGAACTCTTTCTGAATTCCTTCCTACATGATAGAAAGTACGCTCTCCCTATCACAGTGGCTACATAGCACAGAAAAGAGGCAAATGGACCCTGTTTTCATCTAAACACAGGCGGTGACTTTATAAATATCCCAAAGTCAGACTGCTTGCTTGGCAAGGTCATTCTCAGCCCTGGAAGCACTGCCATGACCACACAGCGCCCCACCCCATCTCGCATATACACCCTCCTCCTTCCTTCCTGAATCCTTGGCCGAGGAATTACCCCATAAACCACATGCACGAAGCTACACGTCAGCCTGTGCATCACTCACATGTTCAGTGTGAGTGTGTCTTTTTCTCTCACCCCACCAGATTGAAGTTCCCACCCTCTCAGAGATGTAGGTTTCTCCAAAGAACATTACAAGAGGAAGTTGATTCGCTTGCATTGTCCCCCAAGGCAACCCATTCCAGCATTCTTGCCTGGAGAATCTCAGGGACAGAAGCCTGGTGGGATGCCATCTATGGGGTCGCACAGAGTCGGATGCGACTGACGTGACTTAGCAGCAAGAGGGAGAGCTGGTTCAGCCACGATTCTCCATGTTATCTCCCTCTGCTCCCAAACTGGCCCAGTCTCTTCCCAGCACCCCTTAAGGATGCTGTGTTTTCTCTTTTCCTCTAGTTCCTGCTCAGCTAATAATAGCTCTTGTTCTCTTCCACTGGAAGTGGCTCCAAAGTGGCTCCATCCTCTCCTGGCAACTGTTATCCCAAATGCTATGCGACCTTAGGGACAAAACTCACTCTTTCTCCGCACCTCACTGCCTCCCATGGCCTCTCCCCGTCCCCAAAGTCTTAAGGGAAAGAGCGCTGTCACCTCCAACTCTGTCACACAGATGGTGAACATGCATATGGAGAAAGTGGCCCGAAGGGAGATTGGCACCTTAGCCACTATCCAGCGGCTGCCTCCTGGCCAGAAAATCATCGCCCCTGAGAACCTGCCTCACCTCACGCCCTACTACCGGAGACCCCTCAACTTCAGTTGCCTGGATGACATTGGCCATGGGATCAAGGTAGAGAGAGGGGCCCTCCTCTTTCTCCACAGCACAGCCTCTGTTTTTTTAAGGCCACACCTCATGGGGATTTTGTTCCTCCAGTCCATGCCCCATGCAGGGAAGTCCCCCACCCTCTTCTGCCTCATGACTCCCTTCTCTCTAGAGCCTCAGTTCTCTTCCAGGACCGAGTTCTCGTCCCACCCTGCAGCCCCTTTCCTTCCTCATTCCCTGAAGCCATCGCCCTAAGAGGCTCTGCTGCTCCCCATGGGGCCCCCTTATAGGAGAGGGGGCCCATCTTCTTCCTTTAAAATTCATCACAACCTTTCTTTTAATAACTGACCTTTCCCCTTATCACATGACCTGCTGACAATGCCACCTGGGCTCACACATACACACTTGTGGGTACAGGATGGGGGTGTGTGTGTGAAGGGGAAGAGCGGACAGGGAAATGTCAGGGTGCATGAGAATGGTTCCCCAGCCACAGCAACTTCCTCTGTCTGGAGGTTTGAGGTCACTGTGCTGAACAGTCACCCAGAGTTGCTGTGGGGTGGGGAGGGCGGGGGATGCAGGCACTCAAATGAGGACATGCTGAAGACTGGCATTTTCTTCACAGCCCACCTTCTTCTGCGAGGTGGGAGAGGACACACCCTTAATCCCATTTTATCCATTCCTTGTCCCCACACTTCAACATTCCAGATTAGACTGGCTGCTCTCCTGTAGCTAAACGGCCCCTTGATTTCCTTAACACATCTCCCTCCAAAACAGAAAGCACACTCCCTCCTTCAGTCGCCAGACCCTCTTACCAGTAAGCTCTTCCTTTTATCCAACCTAAATTCTTTATGCCTGAGTTCAGGTCCCTTTTGTCTTGTCCCTAGGGGAGGATAGCAGAGGACATCATTCCTCATGTACCTATTCTTAGGGAAACTCCATCACCAACTGAAGTGCTCTCTTGCACATGAGTTCACAGCTTGTCACTTGTACACTGTAGTTTCTGCTCCTCTCTGCCCTGAACTCCCCACGGCCAGTTCCTCAGGCCCACGAAATTGACAGGTGGGAGGTTTCTACCTCAACCTCTACCCCCTCAGCCGTGGGCTGGAGCTGGGGTTTCTCAGAGTTAAGGCCCACAAAGCCGAGCGCTCAGCATCTTTGGGTGAGAGTGGGGCTCAGCTGCTGAGGCCCTGCAAGAGGAAGTGGCCTTCAGATCCTGTCTGCCTGAGCCTATGGCAGATTTAAGGCCCGGTCTGCCAAGAGCAAGACTGAGAGGGGTGGGGTGGGAGAGCCGGCTGGGCAGTGGAAGTCGGCACTTGCTCTCCCTCCTCCCCACTCTCCCAGTTCGCGTCTGCCCCTCCCCCATTTCCTCTCTGGGATGCAGGGGCGCCGTTGCAGGCCCCTGTGGGTGTCAGCGCCCGCCCCCTGCTCCCCCCGCAGGATCTGAGCACGCAGCTGTCGCGGACCGGGACCTTGTCTCGTAAGAGCATCAAGGCACCTGCTACTCCCGCCTCCGCCACCCTAGGGTGAGGTCTCCCCACAGTCGTAACCTGCCCCGCCTCCTCTCCCTCCCCTCAACCAGAAACTACTCCCCACCACCCGCCCCTTCAAGCCGGGCGCCAAACTTCCTCCTGCGACAGCCCGCCTGCCCGAACCCCTGCTCGCCTGATGCCTTCTCCCTCGACGTCACTTCACCCCTCCTATCTCCCCACCCCAGGAGAGCGCCCCGGATCCCCGAACCCGTGCAGCCCCCCGTGGTGCCCGACGGCAGACTCTCCGCCGCCTCCTCTGCCTCCTCACTGGCCTCGGCCTGGTGAGCCCCACAGGCTTTAGGTTGGGGCGGTCATGAAGGTGGATTAAGACTGCGGGCCACAAGGGCGGAGCTTGTGATTGAAGGGGCGGGGTCAGCTTGGGTACTGAGTAGGAAGTTGTCCCCCAGCCTAGCAAAGCCCCTCTCTCTCTGGTCTTCAGCAGCGCCGAAGGTGTTGGTGGGGTCTCCATGGCCAAGGGGCAGCCCGCCCCCCCACCTCCACCCCCTGTTGCCCCTGACTTCTTCCTGCTACCCCCTTCGTTGGAGAAACTGTCTTTGCCCCCACCGGGTAAGGAGCCCCGCCTTCTCCTATCTCAACGTTTGGGGTTGTTTTCTCACCTCTCGAGACTTCCCACCCCACCTCACCCTAGTTGGATCCAGCTGGGCCTATGTCAGTGAATACTTTGTCCAAGGTAGGACAGGAAGAAAGCAGAGGAAGCAAGCTAACATAATTGAGCCCCTGCTTTTTACCAAGTCAAAGCTTCTCATCCATTTTCTTGCGTAAATTTGACCGCTTAGGATCTTCACACTCCCATTCAACAGATGAAGAAACTGAGCCTGTGAAGTTAAATTAAGTGACTTGCTCAAGGCTTGCCCAGCCAAGTGGCAGAGTCTGATCACCCTACACTGTTCAACACTGCTGTGTTTACTGAACACCTACCACCCGCTAGAGGCACTGTGGGAGGAGCAGGATGAACAAGGGCTGCAGGCAGAGTGCATTGAATGGGTAGATCCCGGGGCCCTGCTCTCCAACAGTGAAGTTTCTTGGAGTGGATGGGGTTGCCTGTGTCACGCTTGCAGCCTTTCTGCTTCTCTCCCAGCCCCAGAGCTGCCCATGCCCCTCGACCTGCCCCCTCCTCCACCCCTGGATGTAGATGATCTGGAGCTGCCACCTCCACCCCCACCAGGCTTTGGGTCCGAAGAGCCCAGCTGGGTCCCTGATGCATACTTGGAGAAAGGTACTTGAGTCCTGGGACTGAAGGGCAACAGATCGTGGGGTCAGGTTTCCCCCCACTCTTCTAGCCCAGAGCCATTCTCCCTTCCATTTGCAAAGGTGTGACCCTGTTATTCCTCACACACACCCACACAGAAAAGCAGCTGGCCTGATACTGAGTATTAGCTCAGCTGGGGAGAAGCCCAGGGCTTGGTAGAAGGCATCTCCTGCCCCAGTCCCCATGGTGCTCTCTAGAGTTCAGGGTGTAGGCCCCAGCATCCCAGGGTGCAGCAGGAGGCACATCCCACAGCACCCTCTCCTCTCTCCCTCCAGTGGTGACACTGTACCCATACACCCGCCAGAAGGACAACGAGCTCTCCTTCTCTGAGGGCACAGTTATCTGCATCACCCGCCGCTACTCTGATGGATGGTGTGAGGGTGTCTGCTCCGAGGGGTCTGGATTCTTCCCTGGGAACTATGTGGAGCCCATCAGCTGACAGCCTGGTCTCTGCGATGCTGATTCAAAGCACTGCCTTGAGTGAGCCTGAGTCCCACACCAAAGCCAGCTTCACTCAAGACTGGACCAGGCTTGCACACCTCTGGGCTGTTAACTGTTGTCTATCCCTTCCCCCCACTGCAGTGGGAGGGGGTCCTGGGAGAGGTACCCAGAAGCCTGCTAGAGACAGGAAAGAACTGGAAGCCAAGGTGTTTGGTGATCTTATCCACAGGAGACCCTTGGACCATGCAAGACAGGGTCTCCAGCTGCAAGTGCCAACTTGGAATAAAACTGGTGACCTCTTGATGATTGCCCTGCAGGGTGGGGTGCGGGGTGTGCCAAAAGATTGAAAGGTAACCCGGTTTTTAGGCTCCCGGGGACTGAGTCCCTTTGCCTGCCCTAAGCAGGAATATCTCCCGTCTCCTCCCTGCTTGAGCCCTCTCCATGAGACCCTTGTGCCACTCTGTGAAGACAGGCTGCACCCTGCTCTTTTGCCTGTTCCTTGCTTTATGAATTCAGTCTTGGTTCCCCAAACTGGACACTCCTCCAAGAGTGGAGCCCAGCTCCCTCACTTAAGTGGGGCTTTCTGAGAGATCATCTCACCCTCATCCCTCAGACTGCGGCGCGAGAGATCTCAGTCACCTCTGCCCCTTTTCCTCCTTTATAGCTCTGAAACACCAAAAGGGGCGGGGGTCGGGTTTCAGTGGCTGTGCTTTAAAACATCATGGCTTTCTGTTCCATATGGGAGGGGAGGGGTTCAGAGGGTCCAGCTGGCGGGGCGACTTTGGTTAAGTCCCTGGTTTCTTGCTGCATAGAAGAGGCTGGGGTGCGAGGAGGAGACGTCGTCGCGTTCTCTGAGGTCCCTGGCTGGCCGGACCCGAGCCCTGGACAGTGTACTACCTCATTCCACCACCAGGAGGCGACTGTTCCCTCTGGCATTTCTTCCTGTGGGAACTCCGACAGCGTGCGTTGGGGGAGGCAGGAGTGTAGTGTAGGGTCACAGAAGGTAAAGCAAGACCTAGGCCTGAGACTGGCGTCCGTGGAGAGCACCATCTCTCCGCGGGGAGTGCGAGGCTGAAGGGACGGGGAGAGGAATTTCAGGACCTGGGTCCCCCTGACAGAAGTCTAGGGGAAGGAAGTCATGCGGCCCAAGGCAACAGTTAATGAAACACAGTGGGAGATGTTCCTTCTCTACCCTGCAAGGCAACCCTTTCCTCCCAGTTGGGAGGGGACAAGGTTTTTGGAAAACACTGCTGCCTGCTTGGGTCTGCGCACCACCCTAGCGGGGCCAAACCAGAATTCGCTGGCAGTGGAATTGGGGGAGACAGCCAAGCTGGGTTAACTGCATAGATGGGGACAGCTCCGAACTCTCTCCTCCAGCCCCCAAACGGACGAGCTCCGGATTCCGGAAATTCCCGGAGGGACCCACCAAAACGAAAGGGGAAGGGGATAATAAAACTAGGTTTGTCTTTCCCTGTCCCCAGCCCCCTTCCCGCCGGGCGCCCCCTGCAGGCCGCGTCCTCAGCACGTCTTCAGCACCTGCTGCAGATGGAGGCGCACTTCGGTGGCATTTTCCCAGGGTACCACGCTGGCGCGGAAGGAGCTGGGGTCAGCCTTCTGTGCCTCCTGGATAAGGCGGTGCATGGGGTAGCCGCGGCGAGGGAAGGCCACATCGCCACCGGCCAGCAGCCCCATGGGACAGAAGTCGTTGGCTCCGTCGCCCACGTAGAAAAGGCGCTCGAAGTGCACGCCGTCGTGGGCCCGCTCGCGCAGGTAGTCGCTGAGCACCTTGTGCTTGCACATGTTGGCGGGGCAGCGCGCGCAGCTGTGTGAGTGGAAGGGCCGCAGCGCCAGCAGCCCCCGAGCGTCGGGCCCGGAAGGGTTGCTGAAGATGCGGCGGAACAGGCCTTGGTGGCCGGCGGCGCGCAGCGCGCTCTCCACGCCAAAGGTGTTGGCGTCTGAGATGAGAATAACCTCAAAGCAGGAACCCTGCTTGGCCACAAACTGCAGCAGTTCGCCCATGCCGGGAGATAGCGGGATGGACTCGTAGACGGCGCGCAGGTCTCGCGGCCGCACGCCCTGGTCGCCCAGGTACTGGAAGACGCGCTGCATGTACTCGTTGTAGAAGCCCTCGCGGTAGGTGGCACGCAGGCTCTCCGGGAGCCGCTGGCCCGGCGCCACGCGCACGATCGAGTCGTCGCTGTTTTCGTCCACGATAGTCTCATCAAAGTCGAAGGTCAGGAGGAAGCGCGGCGAGCCCTGCGCAGCCATCCCGCCGTCCTGGGAGCAGGGGAGAGAGGAGCAGGAGGAGGAGGGAGCAAGCGAGAGGGGGCGCGGCAGGAGCCGGCCCGGGAGAGGCAGGTTAGCGGGCCACGGCCAGAGATGCTGGCACATCGAAGACCTGAGGAGGACCCAAGGCTGGTTAGGCTGGTTAAGCTGGTTAAGCAACGCCGGCGTCCCCACCCCTGCCTTCCCTGTCCACCCTCTTGCACTTCTGTGTTAACTGCTCTGGGGTTTATCCTCAGGGGACCATCCTCCTGAACCCTGAAGGGCTTCTTTGGCACCTTCCTTCTACTCTCATCTGGAGCCATGGGGGCTTAACCAAGGTTCAGGAGAGTGGAAGAGCAGCTTCCAAGGAGTCACTCCGTTGGGAAGGTTTCTGGACTAGACCATTCTAGAGACTTCCAGTGACCCCTTGTTGGTGGTGGACACAGGGAAGGTGGGAGGGACTCTCCACTCCTCTTCCCTATTCATTCATTCATTCAACTGGAGTAGATCTGTCATTCCACTTTTCAGCCATGTAGAGCCGATGGCTTGTAGGACTGTGATGGACGGTAGAAACCAGGGAAGACTTGTTGGCACTACCCAAGGCATGTGGGCAATCAGTGCCAGACCTGGAGAGTGACGTGCCTGGGCTTCCGCATTGACCAGAGAACTGGATTTTAGCTCTTGGAGGAACCAGTTAGGTGGATTGACCACCCAAAATCCAGGCAGGGTCTGTGAGCTGCTTCCAGCCAGGTGGCCCTGGGCAGGGGTCCAAGGATGGGACACAACTTCTCTGGGGAGTTTCAGGGCCCTGTCTGACAGCTCATCACTAATCACTTGCCAGTTCCCTGGGAGGAACTTGTCAGCGGATGGGGTTTCTGCCAGAGTCCGAAGCAAGCAGGCAGCAGGAGAAGCAGTGGGACTTGGGGAAGTAGGAGCCTCCCGCACCAGGCCACGACACACCTGGGAGATGGGTAAGGAAGAGGAAAGAGAGCGGCAGTGGCTGAGAAGGCAGAAGGAGAGGGAGTAGGGGCATGGCTGGGGTGGAGGGGATGAGGAAGGGCTGGGGAAGACGAGGGACAGGAGGACGTCATGCTAGGGGAGCACAGGGCAGAAGGGACAGGAAGAGTGGGGGTGGGGAGCTCCAGGAAGTCAAGACCTTGGGATGGTCATGTTAATGGGGGATAAGGGAGAGGATGCGGGGCAACATGGCAAGGGTGAGGGCACGAAGGCAAGCATGTGGAGAGCAGAAACCCTCTGCAGCTTGCCCCCCCCCCCCACCAGAGGGACAGCAAGCAGACTGCACAGCTTCCGAGTATCACTGTGTTGTCTTCTCCCTCTCAGCATTCCACCCCAATTAGTTGAGACAAAACCACTCCTCTTTCTAGTTTCTTCCTAACTCCCTTTCCAATATTCCTGTGATGTTTACAGCCTGGCACATCCTGTAAAATGAAAGTCCAAGGCTCCTAACTTCTGAGTTGGGATTTGAACCTGGCTATCTGCCTCCCTAACAGAACTGTCCCTTCAATTTCATGCAGTCACTCTCTGGTCTCACCAACATCTATCTGAGTTTCAGTGGCCCAGGATTCCTGGAGTTGAGGATAGAGAGCATCAGGGACCCATGCTTGAGATGGAAGCTTTCAGGCATTAGTGGAGGCTCAATAGAGGTGAGAGCAGGCTTAAAAGAGGCTGGATAGGGCTCCTCCCACCCTATGATGGGAACATGGAGCTGAGGCCTCATCCTAAGAGACCCCTGGAGGGACCCACTTACCCTAGACAGGCATCGGAGGCCAGCAACTGGAAAACACCCGCTCATTGTCAGTACATCACCCTGAGCACCACCTGTAGGGATTGTTGGCCTCCAGCCGTCGGTCCAGAGCTCCTGACAACCATACAAGGTCCGTGTGAGGGTGCCCGGTCAGGTGGTGTTGTTTCTACCACCAACATCCACCTGATCCTATCCCCTCTCCTGAGCCTCAGGAACCACTCAGTAAAAATAGCCCATCAAATAAGCTAAGGACCACAAGGCCCTTGCTAGGCATCCTCTTAACAATCCCTCATGATGCTGGAAAGGTTACAGATATTATTGAAGACCTAGAAAGGGTAACCAACTTGTACAAACATCACCCACTATATATGGCAGAGACAGATCTCAAAACCAGATCTCAGAGTCTGAGACCAGTGTTTTTTTTCTCTATATGTTCATTGCCCCTTTCTTGCGTATGGTTCATCATGGTTTACAAATCAGCTTCACTTATATTCTGTCCTTGCTCATCACAATTCCATGGATTCAGCAGATGAAAAGGACTCAGAGATTAAATAACTTGCCCAAGGCTACGATGTTTCCTTGGGGCAAAGCCTGGTTTGTGAACTCCTGGCCACAGCCTTGCCTGCCCTCTGTCCTCAAAAAAGGAAGAGGCAGATGCCCAGGGATGGGCATCCACTGCAGCTGGAGGGCTAGGACCCCTGGGTACCACAGGTGATCTAGGACTGTCTCACTCCCTGGTGCTTCCAGAGACTGGCAGTCCGCTAGGAGTCAGGTTGAAATTTCTGCCAGATTTTGCTATGTGACTTTGGGGACAGGATTCGGCTTCATGGGGGCTTCCCCAATGCTGCTTCAAACCTACAAGTCCCTGTTGCTGCCCTCCACCCTGGGTTTAAATGAGAGACTAGATGCAGCTGGGACACAGCTGGACGGCGACTGTGAGCCAGGAGACTAGACAGGGGAAGGAGCAAAGGTCTGGCTGGCTGCTGCCCTCTGGTGGTGAAAGTGGGTGACACTGGGTACCCCTCTGACTTTGTCAAGGTGACTCTCCCCAGACCATCCCAGGACAGCAAGGAGAAGCAACAGCTTCTCAAGAAAGAGACGGGAACTTCGCAGGAGCAGGGCACCAGTTAGAGGAAGGGCTTCCTCCATCTTGAGATACCCCATCTGTCCCCACTCCCTGGCTACACATGCAATGTGGATTTCAGACTTTTCCCTAAGAATTTGTAGTCTAGGAATCTAGTTGTGGACAAAGCTGAATGGGACAGTGGGCAAAAAGAGGGAAGGGATTGGGAGAGGAGACACAGGTCAAAAATATGGGAGAGAAGGGGAGGGAGGCATGTGAGGTAAAAGAAGGGCATGTTTGGGGGGTTAGAGGTGGAAGGGCTGTCCCAGGTCCCATCTAGATGGACTTTCAGCCTTCCAGAATCCTGGCTGATATTGTATGTCCCCCAGGGGACAGGTGAGTCCAAAGAGGAAAGGTCAAAGGATGCCACACCCCTTGTAAAAGCAAACATGGACAGACACATGCCAGAATGATATGAAGATAAAAGGATCTCCAGGAATCACCCAGAGACCAGCTTTCATTTCTTTGCCCTTGATTCTTTTTTTTTTTTTAATTTGGTGGAATAGTCTACTTGTTTTTAATCATGTTTAAAACTTCTCAGCAAAAGTTAGGTTCTTTTCATCTAATACTAGTATTCAGGGAAACCAGATTGTTGGTGAGTTGCCCTTGTTTTAGTCCCTAGAGGTCTTCCCGTCGAAATTGAGAAGGCCATGCTGCAACACCCACCCCTAGCCCACAATAGTCAGAGGCACCCCAGGCCCCGCTGAAATCTGGCTCTTGGGACATTCAGAGAGGTCACTCACCTCTGGAAGCTTTCTCCTGAGTGATTGAATCCTCTTGTGGTCACCGAATAGGAAAAGGGGGACAGGACCTCTGAGCTTTTCCAGCAGGCTAGAGCAAACGACAGAAGGGTTTCATTGGGCTGGCAGGGAGTCCATATTCTAGTTCTACCTAAAACCAGTGTTTCCCCCACCCCCACACTGGCCCCTCGCACCCCTGCACCTTTTTACACAAGTGCTGTCACATTATATCCATGGGAATAGGATGGGAGGACACCTTTGGGATGGGGAAACAGAGTTTGAAAATTCCCATTAATGGATGGTTGGAGGCCACAGGGCAGTGTTCCACAAGAAACTGCAGGATAAGGATGTGGCAAGGGCAAGGATCCCAGAAATACTACAGTAACAAGTCCTCTGCTTAAGACTAGGTCTCCTAGCATCAATCACTAGAAATCACTTTCCACCACTAAGGTGGAATTCTCCCCCTCCCCCAGACAGCACTCCCAACTTCACCATGGTTTCTTCCTTGGTCTCTTCCTTCACCACTAGCAGTGAATAAGAAAAACAAAAGCCCAGAGAGGTCAAGCTAACATCCTGGGTCACACAGCATCAGAATCAGGATTAGAACTAGAACTCAAGGGTCTCTGCTGCCTCTTGGGAAAACTGCAGCCAGAACTTCCTCTATTGCCTTGGAGATTCCCCTGGGTTGTGAGCTTGTTGTCCTGACAGCTGGGTTGACGTCCTGGAGCTCTGGTGCCAGTGAGAAAGATAGGACCAGGAGTTGAAGTCCTGGAGCTCTGGTGCCAGTGAGAAAGATAGGAGCAGGAGTCACCTCTGTGTTTCCCTGCCTGGGTAGACAAGCTAGGAGGGGATCTTCAGTGGGCAAGGAGGTGGCAGCTGCCGGTGGAGTCTGGGGAGAGATATTTTTAGAGGTGGCTGGAAAGCAGGCACTCTGGCACACCCCCAGCTGGCCGGTGCTTCGCTCCAGTGCGGGGCGGCGGGGGGTGGTGGAGGGGGGACAGTTCGGGAGCCCAGGGGACTCGTGGGTGGCAGGGAGCAAGGAAGCACGGATTCCTTCGCCTTGTCTGTGTCGGGAATGGAGCGATAGCCAGACACCTAGTCCCTTGGGTAGGAGAGGAACTCATGCCTCTGCTCCAGCGACTCCCCTACGGACACGCGCGTGAAGGAGCGCTCTCAGACCCAGCGCAGCCCCCACCCCACGCTGAGACCCCAGCCTTCCCCTACCTCGGCGAGTCCAGGACTCACGTGGGGAGCGGCGGCGGCAGAGGTCTGTCCCGGCTGAGTTTGGAGTGTGAAGAGTAGGGGGACACGGGCTAGCTGAGGTATTTGGGCTCAGGATGGAGCAAGGGGTGCTTACAGGAATTGGAGGGGATGCGGTGTCTTATCCACCCCCGGATTTCTGGGCTTCGGCTCTCACGAGTCCCTCCAGTCCGGAGGGGCCGTGGATGATATGCGTCTGGGCCGTCCCCTCCACTTGCCCCCCATCCCCCCGGGCCGCCACCGCGTCCCCTTTAAATACCGGGGAGCCGGAGCCGGAGCCGCGGCTGGCGCTGCGGCTGCCGCAGCACCGGAGCCCACCGCAGTCTCCGCACGTCACAAGCGGTTGTCCAATCACAGCGGCGTCGGAGCACATCAAAGGGGCGGGCCGCCGGTAGGCCACGCCTCCCGGCTGCTCCACAGGCTCCCGGAGCGCGAGCGAAGGTGGGATTGGGCGCCGCCGGGAAGGGTAGGAGGGTGAAGATGTAGTGCATCCCTTCAGAGGAGCGTGGGTGGGGGGCACCCTCATTAGAGCGGCTCCTGGGCTCTAGGTAAGTCCCGCCCACACACCTGGAGGTGCCAGGGCAATGGACTTTCTCCACCCCCGCCTCTAGAGCTCAGATCCCCCGGACTTGCAAAAATGCACTCCCACCTCCAGCCCTCATTCTGTTCTGCGCTCCTAAGCCCGAGGGCAGGCTTCGGCTGACCCCGCCCAGGGAAAAGCAGTTCCTCTCCCCTGTGCGCAAAGCTGGGCTGGCTGGGTGCCCTCTGCCCTCCAGGCGCAGTCGCTTCGCCCCGCTACTTGGGACCCTTGCCCCGGTTACAGGTTACAGAGGCCTGCGGACTTTCCCGCTCTCCTATCCTGTATGCACTGAGTTGGGGACCAGACTCTGCCCCTTTGCAAGTAGCGTTGTAAATAAAAACCCCGACTTTCTCCTCGCTTCTTGAGTCCTTTCCCGGCCACACCCGCTCCACCCTTATGCCCTCCCACCCTGGTGAGGAGTAGAGATCATGTTTAGAGAGGAAATAAATTTACTGAAAACACACTATGAACCCGGTGTAGTACTAGGTCACAGCACTTAACGGTTGAATGTTGACAGCAGGAGAAATTGAGTTCAAACCCCCGCACAGCTAACTCAAACGGGGTCACAACAGGACTGTGTTAGCTAGGAAGAAGGTGGGCACCCCGTGCCTGGGTCTAACTTCAGTCCTCCCTAGTCTCCCTGGCTCCACTCTTGGAAGAAGAGAAGGAGCAAATGCAAAGGGCCTGAGTCATCTGGGAGCTGGTAAGCCTGGAAACCAGAGGTAGCAGGGTCAGTCAGGGAGTACCCTAATCTCTGTGCCAGGGGCCAGGGGTTCACCAATGAACAGGACAAATGCGTGCCATGCTTCCATATATACAAAAGGAAACGAACGCTTTAAAGCTCCAAACCTGACCCTTGACACTCTTACCAGTAGCTCCCAGTGTCCCAGCTCCTTCAACTGATTGGCTGCTTCACTGCATCTCACATCCCTGTCTTCACACCTCACCTTTTTCTCTTGCTCTCCTGTTGGGGCCCTCTCCTCAGGACCACGTCCACCCCACTTGCTGAAGGAGCTCAGCCTGGACATCATCTCTTGCCCTGTTATGCATCCTGCAGCCCCTTTCATTATACTGACCACATGTGTACTAACAGACCACGTAGTAGATGCCACAAGTGTAAGCACATAGGGTAGGGGGGCCCCAGAGAAGGAGATCAGGCATGGCCTTCTTGACGTGAGAGGCCACTTTTTTTTTTTTTTTTGAGAGGCCATTTTTTCCTAAGCCATTTTGTGATCTTAGCCTGGCCACAATGATTATCACTGATAGGTCTCAGTAATTAACGAGCTTAAGGAAAGAACACAGGAAAAGCAGTCAAGAAAAAATAGTTCAGTGATAAAACAGAGTCCAAGTTCCTCCTCAAGGGATACATAGCAATCTGATACATATCTTTGAGTTCTGCAGGAACTATGGCCCCAACCCAGGTGGAGGATGGAATGATGGTGTTGACCCTTCTGACTTCAATCAAGTACAGCTTGAACTCTGTTGACCTTTGCCCCAACTCTATGCTGAATCTCCTCTGCTCAAGCCCCTTCATGAATACTCATATACCAGACAAACCCCTTCAAGAACACATGTACCCTTAGCTTAAAACTTCTCCAGTTTTGCTGATCGGAGAGACACTGCTTTGGGAAAGATCTCCTTGCTTGCTGTAAGTAATAAATCTTTCCTTCTTCCTCTCTTTGGCTTGATTGTGTCTAGTGGTTCCACACCCACCAAGAGTTTTCAGGTAACATATTTTTCCATGTGTCAATTAATGGAATCCTTACCACTTTATGAAGTGGGCGCATGGCTTACTTTACTGTTGGGAAGTCAAGGCACAGAGTGCATCAAGAGCCAGGGCCACCCAGCTGGTGAATGGTGGCACTGGGCCTCCAACCTAATTGCCCTAATCATCACCCCACACTATCCCTTCTCATTTAGTGTCTGCCACCCTGCTTCTCCTACAGGAGACATAAGGAGACCAAGTTCATCTTATTTCTTAATGTCTCCTAGTCCCTAGAATATCGGAGAAGGCAATGGCACCCCACTCCAGTACTCTTGCCTGGAAAATCCCATGGATGGAGGAGCCTGGTAGGCTGCAGTCCATGGGGTCACTAAGAGTCGGACACGACTGAGTGACTTCACTTTCACTTTTCACATTCATGCATTGGAGAGGGAAATGACAACCCACTCCAGTGTTCTTGCCTGGAGAATCCCAGGGACGGGGGAGCCTGGTGGGCTGCTATCTATGGGGTTGCACAGAGTTGGACACAACTGAAGCGACTTAGCAGTCCCTAGAATATAGACCCTGGCACCGTAGGCCTTGGATATTTGTTATTGGATGAAACAAATCCCCTGCTGTGTTCTTGTCTCAATGTTAGTGGTCCATTTATGTTCCCTCCTTAACTCTTCACACCAGGGTCCCTTCAGATTTATTCCCTATTTACAACAGGAAATTGAGATCAGATGACTTGTCCAGGGTCACATGCTCCCAGGAGGCTCTTGATGCAATTAGCCCTTTTAATCTTGTTTCCAGATTCACCCCTGGGGCTGAGGGAGGGATGGACAGAGAACTTACTCTGTCAAGAAAGTAGAGAGAACTAGCTGGGAATACCAAAGCTCATGGCGGCTTCCTGCAAAGTGCCTTTGTGGAATAAATGTGGAAATTCCTAGTTCTCCCTACACTAACAATTTCAGGACACAAATCTATTTCTCTTTAAACTTTCTCCTCTCATCGTGCCAATGAGTCAGCAAGTTGGATGATCAGTCATGTGTCTAAAGATGGGGACAGAAGGAATGGGAAGTCCTACCTGCTGCCCCACCCTATCCCTGCCCCCAGCAGGTTGAGGCCTCTGCCCAGCGTTCGGGCTGCTGAACTTCCTCCCCCACTATGGGGTTCACCTTAGAACTCAGGCTAGTCCATCTGGCAGAGAATTTGTGGGGACAGGAGTCATCTGAGGTGACAGGGACAGGAGTCCCTGATGAACTCTGACTCAGGCAGCCAGGGAGGGAGCTTTCCAGCTGGTGCTCACAAAGAGGGTGTGATTCTTGCCGGAGGCTTCCGTGGTAGAGCTGGGGCGGTCAGAAGGCCAGGAATGTGGCCTCTGATTCTCCAGTCAGCTTGGTGGGCAGGAGGGCCACAGACCAGAGAGAGGAGCAGATCACCACTGGGAGAGTTGTGTTTCAGACACCAGGCACCAACTGGTGCCGGGCACATAATCCCCACATCAATCCTGGCAGATGGGTTTTAGCATTTCTATCTTACAAACAAGAAACCAGAAGCACGTTAAGAAAGAACTTGCCCAAGGACACTGTGTAGCAACCCCAATCGTGGTCAGCCCCAGTGTTCAGGTCAGCATTTCTCTGTCTGCAGAAGGCACAGGGCCCTTGGGGATCTGACAACTGATGCTAGTGGGCTCAGTGGAAGAAACTACTGGGAGTGACCCCATTCAGGCATTGTAGGTGCTCAGTGTCTAAGGCATTGTGCTGGGGCTTAGGGATCAGAGCTGGACAGATTTCTTTCCAGGTGTCTCATTTCCTTCCTAGACAACAATTACTGACATTGATGGAGTGCACTGTGTGCCAAGCAGTGTTCCAAAAGCCTCAGCTTTCTTCATTCTCACATCAAGCCTGTGATCTATTAGTTCTTCCTTTTTACAGATGAGAAAAGTGAGGCACAGAGTGGTATGTAATTTGTCCTATGTCAATAGAGCTAGGAAGAGGCAGAAACAGGACTTGAACCCAGGCAGTCAGCTGCCGGTCTCTATTCTTAATCAGAACGTTACATGACTTGCATTAAAAGTCTCTTGAGTTTTGAATTGCTCTTTTATAGATTCTTCCCCCATCCTTGGAGGAATCTGGTGATAACATAGATCAAGGCTCAGATCTTCAGTAAGGTCACATCAGCAGCTGCCGGCTGACTCCTGCTCTCCAAATCACCACTACAATACAGTATTCCTGTGTTTGTGCTTTCATTCATTCAACAAATATCTGCATCCAGTACGGGGAGATATGACATTGAACAAGACAGAGACCCTGCCATCCAGGAGTTATAAGTTACAGAGAAGACCCAGACGAGCAAATAGTTCTTTCCAAAAGGGTGTCAGAGGGAATTCCTTGGCAGTCCAGTGGTTAGGACTCCGTGCTTCCACTGCAGGGGGCATGGGTTTCATTCCTGGTCAGGGAACCAAGATTCCACGTGCCATGTGTATTATGTGGCCTGGCCAAAAAAAAGGAGTGTCAGAGTGTCAGAGGACAACCGGCAGATCTGTCCTATTTGTGACTGTCAAGCCATTCTGTCTTGTCCTTCAGCAGGTAAGGCGACTGGAACCTGAGGTCCCTTCAGGAAAAAGAAGAGACTCATAATCCAGGGCTAGGATCCCCCAGAGATGCTCCATCCTGACCACTCTCCTTCCCTGGCCCACCCCAGTTCCTGCTGGCTGTCCCCTTCCCTCTCTTTTCTGCCTTCCCTGAACAGCCTGGAGATACCCTAGAACACTTCTCTACCCTTGCATTTTTCTGTAAGCAGATAGGTAGGGGTTCCTTGGAGAAAGAGAATCAGACCTGGCTTTCTTGACATCAGAGAGGTCATTTTTGGCCTTAGACCATTTTGTGATCTAAGCCTGGTCACAATGAATGCTAGTAAACAGGTCTTAGTCATTGAGATTAAGGGCAGAAACAAAGGAACAGAAATAATAGCTCAGAGATAAAAGAGATCTAATTCCTCCTTAAGGAATATACATAACAATCTGGTCCATGTCTTTGAGTTCTGCAGTAACTAAGGCCCCCACCCAGGTGAAGAATGATAACTACATGCTGAGTTCAAGAGGAGTGATGGTGCTGATCTTTTCTGACTTCAGTCAACTAAAGCTTGAACTCTGTCCACCTTTGCTGAATTCTATGCTGAATCTCTGCTCAAGCCTCTTCCAGAATGTGCATATACTGCCCAAGCCCCTTCAAGAATAGGCATTTACCATTAGCTTAAAAATTCACTGCTTTGGGAAAGATCCCTAGTGTTCTCCTTACTAGTTGCAAGTAATTAACCCTTCTTTCTCATGCTCTTTGGTTTGGTTACGTCTGGCTTCTCACCAGCCAAGAGGCGAAATCAGATAGATTTTCAGGTAAAATTTACCCCACTTCCTTCCCCAGCCCCAGCTCCTTCTCCATACAACAGGCTCACCCTGACTGAGCTGTCCTCTTTCACTTAGCAGGAAGGATGGGGAGTAAGGGGGCAGGGTCCACAGGGCAGAGAAGAAAATAAGCAAGCACTCTTTCTCCTCTGTGGCAGATCCCCTGTAGTGGGGACAAAATAATCCCGCAGGGCCTCCTCTGGGCCAGAAGTCCGCGCTGTCTGATTCAGATCCCACTTGTTGGGTATTTCCTCTCAATTCGCTTCTCAGACCCTCCTGTAAAGCAGCTTCAGAAACTTGAAATGTGCCACTCCTGTCTCTTCGTTTTTGCAAGATGTCACATTAAAGAGAACAAAGTGATTTAGTCTCTGTCTGCCTTGTGTCCGTGGTTGGGTCTTGTATCCCTCTCCTCACACTGGGCTTCCCTGGTGATTGAAATGGTAAAGACTCTGCCTGCAATGCAGGAGTCACAGGGTCAATCCCCGGGTTGGGAAGATCCCCTGGACAAGGAAATGGCAACTCACTCCAGTATTCATGCCTGGAGAATTCCATGGACAGAGGAGCCTGGTGAACTACACAGTCCATAGGGTCGTAAAGAGTCAGACACAACTGAGCAACTAACACACACACACCTCACACTGAGCCTTAGTTCGGATTTTCAAATGTGCTACAACAGGCCCTTGGCCCATGTTGTAGCCTCTTTCCACCCCAGCCATGGTCTTTCAGTGAGTTCAGAGCTCAGCTCATATGTCACTTCTAAAAGAAAATTTGTTATGCCCACCGTCCCTTGATGTCAGAATCTCCCATTCTACATCTCTACAGCACCCTGAGCTTGTCCTGGGTGATTAACACCTGCTTCCCACCAGACTGTCAGCTCCACAAGGTGTGTTTGCTTCCACAGTATCCCCAGAACCTAGTATAGGCCTAGATCTACAGCAGCTGGACAATAAATACTTGTTGCCTGAAGGGCTGCTGGAGTCTCCCTCTAATCTGCTGGTGTGACCTGAGGCCTGGAATAGACCAAAGCAAGCTGCCTCAGTTGTGTTGCAACCCGGCCAGCTGACTGTGAATTTGCTAATAAAGGACAGGGTTGGCAGCTCAGCCTGTTTTTACACCTTCCTCTGAGCAAACTGCCCCACCCTGAAATCTCCCAGTCCCTAAGGCAAGCCTGTGCTGATGGGAGTTGGAGGCCTTGAGGGCAGGTTGATAGGAACTTTTATTTTGTCCCTTTTGCCTAAATCCAACCAAGAGATCCAACCAGTCCATCCTAAAGGAAATCAGTCCAGAATATTCACTTGAGGACTGATGCTGAAGCTGAAACTCCAGTACTTTGGCCACCTGATGGGAAGAACTGATTCATTTGAAAAGACCCTGATGCTTGGAAAGATTGAAGGCAGGAGGAGAAGGGGACGACAGAGGATGAGATGGTTGGATGGCATCACTGACTTAATGGGCATGAGCCTGAGTAAGCTCCGGGAGTTGTTGATGGACAGGGAAGCCTGGCGTGCTGCAAGTCCATAGGGTGGCAAAGAGTCGGAGATGACTGAGCGACTGAACTGAACTGAACTGCCTAAATCCAGGTGCACCCAAAATAAGAATTCCTCATATTTTCAGTGGCCTTTGGAGCTTTGAAACACTCTCTGGGAAATTTCTTGGTGGTCCAGTGATTATGACTTGCGATTCCACTGCAGGGGGCATGGGTTTGATCCCTGGTTGGGGAACTAAGATCGCACGGAGTGTGACCAAAATATAAATAAATTTTTTTTTAATTTAAAAGAAAAACGACTCTCTGTAATTCACATTATTTTCCTGATGAGGAAAATGAGGCTGAGAGAGGTTAGGTGACAAGTCCAAGGTCATACAGTCAGTGGGGTGGATAAGGCAAAACTTGAACCCAGATCTTTTGAAGCCAACCAGTTGTCCTGAGGCGATTATACCAAGGGGGATGATGTGCTGCTGCTGCTGCTGCTGCTGCTGCTGCTAAGTCGCTTCAGTCGTGTCCGACTCTGTGCGACCCCACAGACGGCAGCCCACCAGGCTCGGCCGTCCCTGGGATTCTCCAGGCAAGAACACTGGAGTGGGTTGCCATTCCTTCTCCTGCTAACCAGCAAAGATTCCAAGATTCCCACCTTCGGGGCAGTTCACACTTTTTTGTTGTTGTTGCTCATTCATGCATCCATTCCTTTGATCAGGAGACACAAGGTTCGCCTTG
This sequence comes from Capra hircus, assembly GCF_001704415.2. Classification (NCBI taxonomy): domain Eukaryota; kingdom Metazoa; phylum Chordata; class Mammalia; order Artiodactyla; family Bovidae; genus Capra; species Capra hircus. The sequence continues at coordinate 36,978,667 of NC_030826.1, read as the reverse complement.
CCTTCAAGAAGACCACAGTCCAGTGCTACCGTTTTGAATCTGTGGTCCATCGGTGATTGGCCTGAGTTTATTACATACACTTTCTGTGTGTTTATGTACCACGGTGCATTTTTAATGTAAATTTCCCAAAAGTTTCCTGACACCATCTGCTCTGCTCTCCCCTTCCTACAAAAGAGGTTAACACCTCCTGCAAAGAGGTACGTAGTGTAAGGGCTTCCCTCATGGCTCAGGTGTTAAAGAATCCCTTGGCAATTCGCGAGACTTGGGTTCAATCCCTGGGTTGGGAAGATCCCTGGGGGAAAGGAACAGCTACCCCCTCCAGTATTCTGGCCTGGAGAATTCCAAGGACTGTATAGTCTGTGGGGTCGCCAAGAGTCAGACACTACTGAGCAACTTTCACTTTGTATAAATGGACAGCAGCCCATGTACGCAGCAGTCTGTCCTGCTTGTTTGGGTGACTAAGGTCCCATCACGTGACTATCTCTGGCCCAAGTGATAAACCTGGTATCTGGACCACATGACATCCTCGGCTCTGAGACCCTGGACAGCTCCGTTCAGCCACTTCTCCTGGAAGAGTAAACATATAGAAACACACATACACACCCAGTTCTTAAACCGCTCCTGACGTTAGGGAGATACTTTGGTTCCCCGCCCCCCGACCACTGCTGGTATTAGTAACACACAGCGCTGCCCATGATGGCTACATTTCTTGAGGACTGTGTGAGTCGGACACTGCTATGCTTAAACACCTCTCTTTTCATCTCCACAACAGGCCCGTGAGTTTAGGAGCCTGCCCAGGGTCACGTGGCTGGGAAGAGGTGGAATTGAATTGTAAGAGGGCACCATGGGGACAGAGTGGGGGGCTGAGGGAAGCTGAATGTGGTCCAGATCCTTCAGCGATGGGGCGGTAGTCACAGCTCTTAGTTCCTCATGAGAACGGATTTCTGCTGAAATCATACCTACCTTCATTCTTTCACTCTACAACTGCTTCTTGAGCATCTTCTCTGTGTTGAGGATGTGTTGGAGATTGGTAGCCAGCTTCCAAGATGGCCTCAGTGATGCTGGCTTCCTGGTGGCCACACCCAGGGATGGCTTGAGTGACCTGCGGCATTGGGCAGAACCAAAGGGACGTCTCTTCCAATACAGACTATAAGACTGCGGCTTCCCTCCTGGGAGCTCTCTCACTGTCTTGCTCTTCCTCTTTTTGTATTTACAACTATTGGCTCTTGCATGTAGGGCAGGCCAAAGGTGCCCAAGTCACTGCTCCGGCAGCAGGTGCCACCAGTCCTATCACAGTCCAAGTCACAGGGCAAGGAACTGAAGCCTCTGGCCAGCAGCCAGTGTGCACCTGAGGCCTGTCAGCAATCACACAAGTCAGTCTGAATGCAAACCCTCCGCCTTGGTCAGGCCTTGTGCTAAGTCGCTTCAGTCGTGTTCAACTCTTTGCAACTCTATGAACTGTGGCCCGCCAGGCTCCTCTGTCCATAGGATTTTCCAGGCAAGAATACTGGAGTGAGTTGCCATTTCCTTCTCCAGGGGATCTTTCCAACCCAGGGATAGAACCTGTGTCTCTTAGGCCTCCTGCATTGGTATGGGCAGGCAGGTTCTTTACCACTAGTGCCATCTGGGAAGCCTTGAAGTGACTGCAATTTTGTGAGGATTCCTGGTTCCCAGATACTGTGGGAGATAATAAACACTAGTTTTAAGCTGCTAAAAATTTAGGGTCATCTGTTACACAGCCATAGAGAACCAAACCAGAGCTATATCTGTACATGTGTTTCTTAACATTCTGTAGAAAGGAGACAGACAGTGGAAGGAAGAAAAGGATGGAGGGAGGGAGGGAGAAAAAAGGGAAGGAGGGAGAAAAGGAAGCTGTATGTTAGATAAGCAGCAGGGCTATGGAGTGGAGAAGGAAATGGCAGCCCACTCCAGTATCCTTGCCTGGAAAATCCCATGGACAGAGGATCCTGGCGGGCTACAGTCCATGGGGTTGCAGAGTCGGACACAACTGAGTGACTAAGTGCAGCACAGTGCTATGGAGAAAAATAAAGCAGAAAAATGGGGTGGGAGTGAGGGAGGTTCGTTTTTAAAATTTTTTTAATTTTATTTTTTTTGCCCCCTTGTGTGGCATGTGAAAATTCCCCAACCAAAGGTACCAGGGCCTGTAGCGGAAGAGTGGAATCCTAACCATTGAACTGCCAGGAAAGTCCAGGACTTTCCATTTAGTTTATTTATTTATTACTTAATTATTTTTTAAAAATTTATTTTTGGCTGCATGTGGGCTTTCTCTTGTATGGTGAGTAGGCTCTAGAACTCAAGCTCAGTAGTTGTGGCACATGGGATTAGTTGGAACCTTGGAACTAAATTGCATATGGAATCTTCCTGGACCAGGGATTGAACTGGTGTCCCCTGCCTTGGCAGGTAGATTCTCAACCACTGCACCACCAGGGAAATCCAAGGATGTTCCTTTCAAATAGGGTGACCAGAGAAGGTCTAAGTGCGAGTTCAGTTCAGTTCAGTTCAGTTCAGTCGCTCAGTCGTCTCTGACTCTTTGCGACCCTATGAATCACAGCACACCAGGCCTCCCTGTCCATCACCAACTCCCAGAGTTCACTCAGACTCACGTCCATCGAGTCAGTGATGCCATCCAGCCATCTCATCCTCTGTCATCCTCTTCTCCTCCTGCCCCCAATCCCTCCCAGCATCAGAGTCTTTTCCAATGAGTCAACTCTTTGCATGAGGTGGCCAAAGTACTGGAGTTTCAGCTTTAGCATCATTCCTTCCAAAGAAATCCCAGGGCTGATCTCCTTCAGAATGGACTGGTTGGATCTCCTTGCAGTCCAAGGGACTCTCAAGAGTCTTCTCCAATGCCACAGTTCAAAAGCATCAATTCTTCAGTGCTCAGCTTTCTTCACAGTCCAACTCTCACATCCATACATGACCACTGGAAAAACCATAGCCTTGACTAGACGGACCTTTGTTGGCAAAGTAATGTCTCTGCTTTTGAATATGCTATCTAGGTTGGTCATAACTTTCCTTCCAAGGAGTAAGTGTCTTTTAATTTCATGGCTGCAGTTACCATCTGCAGTGATTTTGGAGCCACCCAAAATAAAGTGGGTGGAGGTCTTCCTGGGCTGTGAATGCCAGCCCGGCACACTCTTTTCTAGAGCTCAGACTTCCTGATGTAGTCCCGTCTAAGACTCCCTTAGAGTCAGACGGTGCGCAGAGCACGGCCGAGAGGCGCTACCCCACGTCCGAGGTCAGGGGCGGCGGTCGAGAGTGCTAGGCTGCGACAGTGCAGGAGCAGCCTAGAGGAGCTACCCCCGCCTGAGACCAGGGGCGGCGGCCAGGAGGAGCGACCCCACATCCAAGGAGCAGTGGCTGCGCGAGCGCCGGAGGGCCTTAGAGGAGCTATTCCACGTTCAAGGTCGAGAGGGGCGGCGGTGAGGAGATAACCCCTCATCCAAGGTAAGGAGCAGCGGCTGGGCTTTGCTGGAGCAGCCGTGAAGAGATACCCCACGTCCAAGGTAAGAGAAACCAAAGTAAGACGGTGGGTGTTGCAAGAGGGCAGACAACACTGAAACCATAATCACAGAAAACTTGTCAATCTAATCTAAGTGCGAAGGGGCAGTTAAACAAAGACCCACGGGAGTGAGACCTAGGAAAACGTGAGGGGCAGAGCATCAGGCAGAGGCAACGGCAAGGGTAAAGGCCCTGAGGTGGGCTCATGTCCGGATGTGGACCTACCAGAGTTCAGGCTCTGTTTGTCTCCACTAGCTTGATTGTCCTCACCAGGCCTGGCTTTGGCCACTCATCATGCAGCCTCCAGGAGCAGGGAGGCGGTGTGCATAGCTGCCACCGTTGTCTCTCTAAAAGGCCTGGGCCCTAGACCTTGGCTTTGTGGCTGTACACCTGGAAATGGGTCTCAGGCTCTCAGGACGTAGAAGCAGCTGAAAGGCCCATATTTTCCCAGCCTCCTAGGCTGGTGGTCTGGGACAAGCTCGAGTGAAACTTCAGGGTGAGAGAAATGATGGAAGAGATACAATTTGGATGCAGAAAGACTCCAATTTCAAAGGTCCTCCAATAATTAATGGGGGTTAACATGTAGAATAATCTTACTCCAGCCTCACTGCTGTAGTTGTAGGCTATTCTTTGCAGTGTCTGTCTTTGGAGCAAGCAAAGTGCAAAGTGTGCGATTGGAAGAGTGAAAGTGAAAGTCGCTCAGTGTCTGACTCTGCGATTCCATGGAATTCCAGTCCATGGAATTCTCTAGGTCAGAATATTGGAGTGGGTAGCTGTTCACTTCTCCAGAGGATCTTCTCAACCCAGGGATCCAACCCAGGTCTCCTGCATTGCAGGCAGATTCTTTACCAGCTGAGCCACCAGGGAAGCCCGTGATTGGAGGAATCACAGCACAAAGTGCCAAAATAAGAACCCACACTCCCCATTTGGCCAGCACAGCCTCCCTGCCTCTTAGTGACAGAAATGTTGCTTGTAAGTGACCCATGGCCTGTGGACTCCTTCCTTTTGTCCCTTCCTCCCTCTCACCTGAGGATGTCTGCCTTATCCCACAGTGCATCCTCATGGTCCCTCGGGGCTCCCCTCTGGCAGGCCCAAGGCCATAGCAACTGCATTTTCCAGATCACAGCGGACAGGCAGTGCAGCAAGCCTGAAGGTATACTTAGAGGACAAAGGGACAGACCACTGAAGAAGGGACTTTCTGGGAAAATAAAGGGCCCAAAGTAGCAAATACTCCTGCCCCCGAGAGACCCACTCATCTTGGAGGGCAGATGTGCCATCCCTTTACTCATCAGTGAGTTCTTTCAACAAACTTTTCTTGAACCCCTACTATACAGCAGGACTGGCCTGGGTGCTAGAAACAATCTGAGCAAGACAGACTTCCTGCCTGGGAGCGTTACTGCCAGCAAGGGAGAGGAACAGACCAGGGAGGGACTCTCATCTGAGTCCAAGGGGAGGACCTAGGAGGAGCGCGTACGTGTGGTGATATCAGGGGAAAGTGCCATGGGAAGTGACCTCTAAGCCGAGATCTGCAGTATGAGTAGGAACTAGAGGAAGAGAAGAACTAGGCAGGGAAAGAGCTAGTGCCAAACTCCTGAGGTGGGAGAGATGGTAGAAAGGGCAGAGAGTGTTGAGTTTCATCCCTAAGGCCCAAGGGGCATTTTGTTTTTTTGATTGTTTACATTTGCATTTTAGAAACATCTCTTTTGCTACTGTTATTGACTGCTCCCCACCCACCACCTGCCCCCTCCTGGCCCTGTGGCTGGGCATGAGCTGAGGCAGGAGCCTCTGGGGAGACCTCAGCCCAGGCTGACCCAGTCCCCATGGTGTTGGGGGTGTAATGACAGGCTCTCCTCTTCTCTGCACCCCACCCACCCAGCAGACCAAGGGGTCAGTTCTGAGGGCCGCTATATTGGGCTCTGGTGGGTGAGGGTTCCGTCCCTCTTCCGCCCGCATAGGCCGGGCTCCCCCCCGGGATTGAGGGGTCATTTATATCTCCAGGGTGGCAGGGCCTCCTCCCCAGAGCCAAGGGCGCCCGAGATAACAGGGAAGCCTAGGCGCTGTTTATGAAAAGGCAGTCTAGTGGCAGTGGGCAGGGCCTGAGGGAATGGTGACTGCTGCCACAGATAGCAATTGGGGCGGGGAAGGTTGTCTAAATTACAGCTCCCAGAATAGAGGGACCCGGAGGGAGTGGTGGGGCATCCTACCAAGAAAGCACTGGCTGCCTGCCAGGCACGTCCGGGCTCCGGGCCCTGCTGCAGGCAGAGACGGGGTGACCACACGCCAGCCAGGCCCTGGGGGATGCCATTCATCCCTGGCCAAGGCAGCGGGCAGCTCTGAGGTGGGCTGGGCAGTGGCAGGGAGGCTTCTGGGGCTTGGGAGAGAATCAGCCCGGTGTGACCTTCTGCAAGGGGTGAGAGCGTGAGAGGAGGGAAGACCCAGGAATGGGGTGGGGGTACTGACATCTTGCTCGCCCCTGGAGGAGACTCCGTCACATGTCTCTCTGGATATTTCACATAAGAAGTGTGAGATACTGTAAACATAACAAGAATGACAGGCATAAAAATAGCAGCTACGTGTCAGGCATGGCTCTAAGCAATGCCATACATCACTTTAATTCACCCTCATAGTTTAAGTGATGTGGGTATTATCACCCCCATTTTACAGCTGAGGAAGCTGAGGCCCACAGAGGTCGAGTAGGTGCTAAGTGAAGCCAGTGAGTGGGAAACCTTATTTGACTCCAAAGCCTGGGCTCAGTCAGGAATCTGGTTGGAACCTTTACCCACTGGGTTTGGGTTTTTTCTTCTTTTGTGTGGATCACAGCTTCCTGCTTTGTCTCAGCCTCCCAGAACTGTTGTAGGAATCACGTGCGGACAGCATGCCGGGCTGGAAAGATCTTCAAGTCTGAAACCCTGGCCACACTGCATGGCTCACCCACTCTAGGCCTCTCTGTTCTCATCTGTAAAATGGGGATTTCCTAGGGCCTCTGATAATCAGATGAGAATATATATGTGGAAAAGTATTCAGAGCTTTGAAGGCAGGTTATAAAGAGAAGGCCACATTTCAAATGATTATTATTGGGAAGTTGAATTGTCATAAAGGCAACAATTCCAGTTCACTAGGGGAGCTCACCCACGCACACCATCGCCAAGGAGCATCCTTCTTTTTTTCTTTAAAAAATTATTTACTAATGGCTGCACACAGGCTTTCTCTAGTTGCAACTAGCAGGGGCTATTCTCTAGCTGTGGTATGTGGGCTTATCATTACGCTCGCTTCCCTTATTATAGCATGGGCTCCAGAGCACTGGGCTTCAGTAGCTGCTGCTCGAGGGTGGATTCTTAACCACTGGACCACCAGGGAAGTCCAAGAGTCCCTCTTTAAAATATGGACTTGCCCCTTGGTTTATCCTCGGTAGCGATTTAGTTTCCCTGGAAGTGGTGGCTCAAAGCAAGGCACACTCACATTCATTTTCCATGAGGATTTGCTGCTCTGAAACTGCATTTCTTCAACTGCTCCTCCTCCAGTGCTGATTTTCAGCTGAGATTGGGGGTCCCTTCCCACCCCCAAGTTCTTAGCACCAGCTGTGTTTGGGGCTGGGATCTCCATACGGAGACCCAGGCTTAGCCCTGGGTGACCCTTGTACCCGGGCTGCTGTTGGCTTTCTGAGCCTTCTACTCTGCCCTCCCAGGTGTGTTACTTAATGTCGTGCAAGATCCTCCAGTCCAGCCCCAGAGGGAAGTGGGGCAACAAGCCCCAGAGGCTGGAACTTGCTGATTCATCCGGGAGTCAAGGGCAGGTAAAGGAGGAATAAGAGGGGACACCTGGCCACCAGCCTCACCGAGCTCGCTGCACACATGACTGCCTGCTCTCCCTTGGTCTCTGGCTCAGGGTCTTTGGTGACCTAGCTTTCCCCCTGCTTCTCCCAAGCCCAGTGGTGGTCTTTCCCAAGACCAGGTCTTCCTCCTCCCCCCAGGATCCTCGTCATTCACTGGGAGGATCTGGTTCAACTGGGCACCTGCATCTTCTGCTGAGATTTACGACATACTCTCAATGACTGCTCCTGGTGAAACTGCCCCAGGACCTATTAATGTGAGCAGCCCTCTCCATCCTAGGGAGGATTCTATGGAGAATCCTTAAGAGGAAACCATTCACCATCATTCACCCACTCATCCATTCAACGAATGCTTCTTGCCTACCTACTGTGTCTATGGTGCTATTCTGGTCACCAGGGACACAAAATATTTTGCCCTCATGGAGCTCACCTCTAATGGGAGAGGCAACTGATATGTAAATATACAGAATGCTGGCCAGCTAGATATGCCATGGAGAACATAAAGCAGGGAAGGGTATTGAGAGTGGGGGGAAGGGTGATATTTATACAAAGATAGCTGGAAGAAACCCAGCTGGTAAGGTGTGGGGCAGGATGAGGGATCCAGCTGTGCAGATGTTTGGGGATAGCCTTCAGGTGGAGGGAACAAGCAGCAGGAGGCCAGGGCTTGTGAGAGAGTCCAGTGAGCCAGTGCGGGGGTGGCGGGGAGGGCACTGTAAGAATAGAGTTGTTATTTAAGGAGAAGCAGGTTTGAAAGATGGACATTTTGGCCGTAAAGCCCTAAACTCCAACCCAAGTCCCTCAAGCCAATTAGTTTAAATCAGCTGGGGTTAAGGGTTCACGTCCTGATTTGCCGCTTCCTCTACTCTGACCCTGTCTGCTGGGAAAGTGATCCAGCTCCCCTGTCTGGCAGAGTATCCTGCTGTCTCTCCCACCTCTCCACCCCATGCCTCCTCCAGCTCCCTCGAATCCAGAGGAGATGACTTACCTGCCTGCTCACCTCCCTTAACCCCTGACCTGGCACATACCCGCTTAATGTCATCACTTCTATTTATGTCTTTTCTCTCCAGCTACATTGAAAACAATGGGAGGGCAGGAACTAGTTTTAAACGGCTTGGAATTTATTGCGCTGGACTTAACAGAGACGTCTCTATAAAAACACCTGAATTGATCAAGATGTAGATGCTCAAAGGAGGCTATCTCTCATCTTGGGGACAATGGGGCTCCAAGCAGCCTTCTCTCTAAACTGCCTTCATGGGTCTGAGGGATGTGAGGAAGCCTGGTGGGGTTTACCAGACACCAGGGGTTTCCAGGGTTCTCCCAGCTTGGATCTGAACATCTGAACACCAAGTTCTTGTCACCTCTAGGATGTCACCTAAGATGAGACTGTAGTCTCTCAATCCTTGGGTTCCAAGAAGGTGCTGTAGGGGTTGCAATAAGGCAGAGGAAGCTTGCTAAACACCCCCTACCCACCCCATTTCACCAGGAGGAGAAGCTCTGCTTTTCTTTACGTATATGCTTCCAGGTATGATTTCCTTTTGAAAAAAGATTTGCTACTAATCACACACACACACTCAGAGTCTGTAAAACACTGGTGTAGCTGAAAGTGTTGGAAACTCTGGTTCTAGATCTTATATGAAGCTGACCAGATTTGGCCACAGTCTCCTTATTTAGAAATGCTAACATATGGAAATACCTTTCCAACCACAGGATGATAAATGCCAAATTCTTCAAATCAATGTTCTCCACCTCTAATGATTGTGACCCAAGGAACAGACACTCTGAGATTCTGACTCAGGTGATCTATAGAGCATGTCTTGACAAATATGGCTTTAAAAAATTCCTAAATGGGTAGGAGACATAATTAGGATTAACATATACATACTACTATATATAAAATGGGGCTTCCCTGTTGGCTCAGTGGTGAAGAATCTGCCTGCAATGCAGGAGACACGGGTTCGATCCCTGATCTAGGAAGATCTCACATGCCACAGAGCAACTAAGCTTGTAGGCCAAGATTATTGAACCTGTGCTCTAGAGCCCAGGACCCACAAACTGCTGCAGCCCTCGAGTCCTAGAGCTTGTGCTCTGCAACAAAAGTCACCACAGTGAGAAGCCTGTGCACAACTGGAGAGTAGGTCCCATTCCCCGAAACTAGAAAAAAGCTTTTGCTGCAATGAAGACCCAGCACAACCAAAATAAATACAAAGTCTAAAGACATACCTTTATACTTAAAAAAAAAAAAAGTATTTAGTTTTGTGTGCAGGGTCTTCATTTCCGTGTGGGCTCTTCTCTAGTTGTGGTGAGGGGGGCTATTCTCTAGTTGCGGTGCGTGGGCTTCTGATTGTGGTGGCTTCTCCTGTTGTGAAGTACGGGCTTTAGGGTGTGTGGGCTTCAATAGTTGCGGCACATGGGCTCAGGAGTTAGATCCCAGGTTCTAGAGCCTGGTGTATGGCCTTAGTTGCTCCAGGGCCCTTGGGACCTCCATCAGGGATCAAACCCCCGTCTCCTGCATTGACAGGCGGATTCTTCTGAGCCCCCAAGGAAGCCTCCCTTTATACTTATTTATAGGCTTTTATCGAGTGCTACTATGTGTACTGGTTCTAGGGAGATAAGTATAATTATGATGAGGAAAAAAGGAAGAAAATTAACTCTTTACATCAGAGAAAGTATGTGAATTAGAATCATGAAATATTAGTGCTGGAAAATTTCTTAGGGGTTTATTTAATCCTTCTTATACAGGTGGGAAAACTGAGGTTCGTGATGAAGAAGGAGCTTACCCAAAGTACCACGAGTTAGAACGCTTAAGTGGTCTTTAATCAGATTTATTAATGAGAAAATAGGAATGGTCCTTAGCCTCCCACCCTGATAGAATGAAACCAGGAAAGGTGGAGACAAGAGGGGGAAAGTGGAGTCATCCTGTAAAAGGAAGCCAGGGAACATAAAGCAAGGTCCAGGACCTAGGTCCTCCTTCCCTCTCAGCTTAGATCCTTGAAGTCTGCCATCCCCTCACCAGCGGATGCAGGCAGGAAAAGAGGGAGATTGGCCTCTTTGATTCTGAGCCCTGCTAAGGAGGGTTTTCCAGAACTTCACTGCCGAGACTAACAATGGAGGGATAGGAATTCTCTCTTTTCTGTTAGTTGTATCTCGCAATGCGTTTTTGGCCAAGTGGCTTCGCTCCTCAGTTTTGCCATCTGTTAAAGGGAGTTATGGTCCCCGCCAAGTCGCAGACGCAGATGGCAAGAAAATCAAAAGAGACCAGAGGCAAGGTTATTTGTACCCGGCTTTTCCTGAAAACAGATTCCGCCCCCTCCCCCAGGACCTGTCCCAAAGAGGCGTCTGGAAATTCAACAGAGCCAGCCAGTCTGGGAGTTAAACAATCGGCAGCCGACGCGGGGATCTGCAGAGACAGAACAGCTATTCAGACGGCGGGGGCGGTGAGCGGGGGGCCGTGCAGTGACACGTGGAGGGAGCAGCGTTGCGCACGCGTCCCCTCCCGGCCCCCACCCGTTGCCATGGCCGCCCCCACCCCACCTCGCCGGGCGTCCCCGTCTTTTCCCGTTTCGCGGTCGCTGGAGAGCAGAGTGTGTCACGTCCAGGAAGGACGAGTTGGCCCGCGGCGGGGCGGCATCAGGCTCTGGCTGGCAGCGGCCCTTTGGCTCCGGCCACGCCTCCGGCGGCGCCACATTCTGGGTCGGGTGCGGCCGCCAGAAGAGTCTCTTCTCGGGCCGGGGTGCCCGCACGCCTCCCAGGCACACGTGGCGCTCCTAGGGCGCCGGGCGGCAGCTCGCGGTTGCAGGGCGCACGTCCGTCACTGGCCCCTTTTGTTAGCGCCGGACACTTGCTCAACTTGAGTTGGCATCTTGGAGGCCGAAACCAACGGGGAAGGGGCTCAAAGGATTTCCGCTGGGCCCCCGCTTCTGCTGCCCCGGGTGAGGTTCCCGAGCAGAAGCAGTTCCTTTGCGCCTGCCCCAGGGATAACACTTTGCCTGCTCAGATGAACCAATCGTACAACTGATTGCAGGATAGCATTGCCTGGTGGAGCATGGTGGAGAGAGCCTAAGGTCACACCTGTGTGTTTTACTGCTGGGGAAACAGAGGCCCAGAGAAGGGGGATGATTTGTTCAAGGTCAAGGTCCCAAGGTAAGTTACTACCCAGCCAGAATTGGGACCTCTGTTTTCTACGCCCAGCCCAGGGCTCGTTCTCCAACACTCTCCTACCTATATAAAATTAAATCACACCCACCCTGGGGCTAAGGACAGTCAGACTTTTTGCCAAGAGTGGTTTGGCTAAATTAGTGAAATGCCAGAAAAATGGAAGGTTTCTAATAAAAGCTGTTTCCAGGGGCCCAGAGTGTTAGAAGGTCTCACCCACTGACTCCACAAATCACCTGCACAACCTTGCTGGATGTTTGCCGCCTGGCAACAGCAGACGGTCCAGCACCTCCCCCACAAACCCCTCCCCTGCTCCGGACTCACAGACACAATAGCATTTTCTTCTCTGGCGCTTGGAAGCAGTGGAGATGTCCAGAGACCTGATGTGACCTCTTACTGCCTGTTTTTCCTCTAACTTTAAAAAATCCTAGAACTGGGAAAGTGGGAGTGGGGGGTGGGTTTGATTTTTCTCCTATCTTGTACCTCTTGATGGGGTTCTTACATTCTACCCACAGGCAGTTCTCAAACTGTGTCCTAGAGTTATATTTAGACGTCCCTTCATTCCCAGTCTTTATGAAGGGCTAATTTAGCTATTATCCAAGCACACCATGGCAGCGTTTCAAACCGCATCAAGGAGGACCTTTTGTATGTGAGTCCCACATCAAAAGTATTGAGTAGCTCTTCCTAGGTCCCTGCCCTGCCCCCAAAGAGTTCAGAGAGGAAGCGGCCAGCTGTGTCTGCTGCAGCAGATTGATACCTTAACCTGGTCGAGATTTTCTTTGGTCAGGAAAACCCAGAGTAGAAACTGAGAATGTCAGCTGAGAATCTGGATCACCCCTCAACATGTGTGTGGCTCAACACATCACTCAACTCCTCTAGATTCTTCTCCTTCCATCCCCTTGGGGAAATGCTCCATCTTCTCACCTGTTAAAGAAACACCATCTCATCTCACACTGTGATCACAGACCTCAAAATGCTTTCAGATGACTCATCTATGCCCACAGCAGGGGGTGGGGGGGGTAGGGGTGGTGGTGGCAGGGGGAAGAGGCGTGTCTAATCTCCAGATCTCTGTCACGCCTGTGTACCTGATGTATACATGTATTTTCCCAGAATGCTGCATCAGTGTCCTAGAGGTGACTTCTGGGGTTACCTCTCAGAGAGGTAACTTGTCAGAGACCAGCTGGGTTGGAACACTTGGATTGAGCATGCTTGGTCTGAGGGTTTAAGGATCCTAGGTCTTTCACCTCTCTGTGCCTCTCAGGCACTGGGGCCCAACCCCTGAAGTGGGGTTGGGGTCATCATAGACTCTTACAATAAGGAAGCTATCTTCAAGATTACCGTCTCATTTTGGAGCAATTCCATAATTATTTGTATATTGAGTACCTAGAAAGATGAGATGATCAAGACAATTCTCTTCCTTCAAAAGCTCACAGTAGGCCCATACACAGAGGAAGTGGTGCTTGAGCTGGGTTTTGAAGGATGGACAGTTGGCCCAGAAAGGCAGGTTGTGACAGAGGCTGGAGTTAGGACCTGTTTTCCAGGCTGGTGCTCTTTACATATATGGTCACTGCTTCTGTCATCATTTAAAAAAAATTATTTAAAAATATTTTAATTTATTTATTTCATTCCTTATTTGGCTGCACTGAGTCTTAGCTGAGGCATGCAGGATTTTCCGTCTTCGTTGCAGCATATGGGATCTTCCTTTATTCTTAATTTTTAGTTATTTAGTTAGTTATTAGTTTTGGCGGCACTGGGTCTTTGTTGCTGCACACGGGCTTTCTCTAGTTGCAGCGAGGGGGGCTGCTCTTCATTGCGATGCCTGGGCTTCTCGTTGCCCTGGCTTCTCTTGTTGTGGCTCTCGGCCTACAGGCTTCAGTAGTTGCAGTGTGTGGGCTCACTAGCTGCTCTCGTGGGCTCTAGTTGTGGTGCATGGGCTTAACTCTCCCATGGCTGTGGAATCTTCCCAGACCAGGGACTAAACCAGTGTGCCCTGCATTGGCAGGTAGAATCTTAACCACTGGACCACCGTGAAGGCTCTTCTTTTTTTTAGTTGCAGCATGTGGAATCTTTAGTTGCACTATGCGAACTCTTAGTTGTGGCATGTGGGATCCAGTTCCCAGAAGGCCTCCTGCAATGGGAGTGTGGAATCTTAGCTACTGGGCCATCAGGGAAGTCTTTGCTTCTATTATCTTGAGATGACTTGCTAGGGAAGCTGGAGACCTGAATTCCTAGCAGCCTGAAAAGGGGCACCGACGCAGCAGTCTGGGAAAGGCCATTCTTATATTCAGCCTCGATCCAGTCTCCTTCAGAAGACCAGAGGTGTCTGGGCAATGGAAAGAGAAAATAAGAGACAGCCTCACAGATTGACTGTGCTAGGCAGCAGCAGTGGAGATTTGAAGCCTTCAAAACCTTGGCATCTCCTGGAGGGAAACCAAGGTCAAGTTGTTCCATTTTTCCTAGGCAAAGAAAGGAGAGGTAGTTTCCATTTCTCTTTCCACTCGTAGGCACCACAAGGATAACCTGCTGAATCTGAGCATTTGATTCTTGATTATCTGACTGTGGCTTATCCACTAGTAAAGAAGCTATTTCCTAGACCCCTTGGTCCCTGCCTCCTGGCATGGGTGTTCAAAGGATGCAAATATCTTAGCATAAGACAAACCCAACTCAGAATGGCAACATGCCACATTAAACACATGCTTATAGAATGAATATCTAGTAAAAATGAAGTTGGAACCTGTTGCTGTTTTGGATTAGTCTCTATATTCTTTCCTCTCCTTTAAAATATGAATGAATTAGAATTTTTATCTTATTTTGAAAGACAGAAATGAGAGAAATACCAAGGTAACAGAGCACAGTGAGTGCAGGCCATTCACAGCCATCGCTGAGCATCATCGTGGTGGCACCCTGTTACTAGGCAACTGGTCCTGCTCAGTCATTGGTCAGTGCCTCAAATGGGCCCCACCCACTGGCAATCAACAGTCAAGAGATGACAATGAGGAGATTCAGATAACAGTAGAGTGGTGGTTGTGAGGTGGAGAGTAAAGTAAGAGGCGGATCCCAGCCTTCTCCCAAGGCCCTCCTGCTCACCTGGACCAGTGGGTGAGCTGGGGAGCCCAGAGAACAAGCTTGGGACTGTGTCCAGAGCCCTCACCAAGGCCACCCACTAGCCTTGGCCCAGGCCTTGAGGCAGCAGTGAACCTCTGTCCCATCCTTGTCTCTGCAACCTAATAGCAGTGGCAGTCTGCCTGGGTTGCAGTCTGTGGGATCTTGTCTCCCCACCTTTGGGTGGCCTGAGGAGCCTGAGGGCCAGTTGGGTTGGGTGCCTGCCTCCTTCAGCAATGACAGCTGGGCAGGGTCTGGGGACCTAGCCCTGAGGAAGGTGTCAGCTGAGAGCTGCCTCCTCTTAACCAGAATGGGGACCTTGGAGGGTAAAAGTTGTGCCTTGGGACCTGGCCCTTTCTTGTCAAGACAGAGAATAATATTCATTTGGTAGAGATTTACAGGTACTTGATTTGGTAGAGATTTATATCGTTACTTGACCGTGACCTGACTTCAGGAACAAAGGATCTGATACCAAGAAATCTGCAACAATTAATCACACACCTCCCTCACTTTTTGCTTGTAAAAGGGCTATGATGAAAGCTTTCAATAACTGTGGGGTTGTTAAGGCATGAGCCACCCATCTCCGTGCATGGCCCTATAATAAACCATTCTGTGACCCAAACTCCAACATTTTAGCATGATTTGGCCTTACTGTGCGTTGGGCACACGCACCTGCATTGTTTGGTAACATCAACATGCAAGTGGAAGGATGAGAAAGTGCTCCAGGGAGGTTCTGGAACTGACCTTCCAAGGGTCAGCTCTGCCATGAACTTGCAATGTGGCCTTGACTGGTCACTTCTCTCCAGGAGTCAGTTTCCTCACCTATAGAATGAGGGCAGAGACCCCAGGGAATGTGAAACATGGAGTTTAGTCCTAGAAAGCTCAGACTCCTGAAACTGAAACCTACCTGTCTAACTTTATCCCCCATCACGTGGAAATGTCTTCTGGTGACTGTCCTGCACATCAGTCTAGAACACAAGAGCAAAAGTGGAGGATGAGAGACTGCGTCTGGGGCCCAAGCCTAGGTGAGCACACAGAGGGTGAACTCAGGGCCAGGCAGAGGGGCCGTGAGATCGTAAGAGGGCTGGTCTGAAGGGAGGTAGAGGTGGAGGCAGAGGGGTTGGAGACGGTTCTGCCTGTTGCTTGTTAGGTGGCCTTGATGGATCCTATTCTCCTGTCATCCTCACAACATGTGGTTCAACCGATGGGGCAGCTGTCAGGATTCTCTAGAATGGGTCCCTGAATATGGTGGAGTTTTCAGTTGCTCCACCGTTGGTCTCCTGAGCTGACGTCTCCAGCTCTCTCCTTGACCCTTCTGTAGGGTCTGGTAACTTGGATCATAAAAAGATGGAAAAAACCAAATCCTTTGACAAGGGCTCTGTTCTTTCACTGAAGACAGCTGGTATGGTCTTCATAGCCCCAACCCAAACATGTCACATCACCCCCAAGGACATCATTCTATTCATTCTGCTTGCGGTGCAGACCTGGACAGAAAGATGTGGCTCCCTGAGGGCGAAGAAGGTAAATAAAATGGTCTTAATTTGGTAACTAGCTAATGTCTGAAGTTCTAACTTTATAGCTTTCCAGGGTGAGCACTAGTTTGTGGTCTGAGATTGTCTGGAATATTATTTGCTAACCCAAGCCACCGTCATTTGCCTAAGCCTGCATGCGTTCCTGTTCTTTAAAAGTTCTGCTGCTCCATGCCCGCATTGGGCTGGCCTTTTCCCAGTGAGCTCCCTGATTTTAACCTTCCACTGGGTTGGCCTATGGTAATGAATGTCCTTTCATGGACCCAGCAGGAGACGAAGACAAACCCAGTTGTGAAATCAGAGCATCAGTCAAGGGAGATCAGTAGCTTCCTAAACTGATTTTTACAAAGTCACAACCGGAAAGCAAGAAAAGTAATTTTCAAACGCTGAATGCTGACTGTTCTCATTTTTTGGTTCAATATTCCTGACTCCAGAGGAGCATCTCTCATAACTCTGACTGGTCAACTTCTCACTCCTCTGCTTCTGACCCCTTTCAGGGCTTGATCAGGTCACTTCACACATGAGGGGCTGTGGGGGGTCATGCTGCATTTCATCCTGCAGGGTCACCTGGCTTCACCCCAACTTCAGCACATGCCCATATTCTCAAGGGGGAGACTTTTCAATGAAAGTCTTCTTTGGATGAATGTGCGTGCACCCCCTCAGATTGGCCACAGTCTCTGGTTACCATTTCTATCATCCATTGATAACATTGCCAAATGCAATTTGCTACCATCTGTGATTATCAGCCTGGAGAGTTATGATCCCGAATAGTTTTCTTCTTCATTGGTCTTGTCTTTAACATCAAATCTGTATTAATGGATACCACAGCAGGTGCTTGGGACAGGTGAGCTGTGGACTTATGAGTTCCCTGGAAACTGGTGATTTGGGAGCCAGAGGCTTTCTGTCCACTATCATGCTTTTTTTTCTTATTTTTAAAGTACGCCCTCAGATAGTGATGCTGGCACAGGCCTTAAATCAGCCAGGGCTCTACCAGAGACACAGAACCCGTAGGAGATGTATCTGTGTCTACCTATAGCTTTAGAAACTTATTGCAAGGAACTGGCTTATACAATTGTGGGGGCTAGCTAGACAGGTCCACACTTTATTAGACAGATCAGCAGTCTAGAACTCTTAGGCAGGGGCTGATGCTGCAGTCCACAGTGGAATATCTTCTTCCTCAGGGAAACCTCACTGTTGCTCTTAAGGCCTTTCAACTGATTAGATGGTAGTGGTTTAGTTGCTAAGTTGTGTCTGACTCTTGCGACCCCATGGACTGTAGCCCTCTGTTCATGGGATTCCCAGGCAAGAATACTGGAGTGGGTTGCCATTCCTTTCTCCAGGGGATCTTTCTGCACCAGGGATCGAACCTGGGTCTCCTGTAGTGCAGGCAGATTCTTTACTGACTAACCAAGGAAGCCTTGATTAGTGAGGCCCATTCAAATTATTGAGAAGACGCTCCTTAAAGTCAATAGATGTTAAATCATAACAGCAAAACCTAGATTGAGTTGGTGTTTGATTGAATAAGGCTGCTATAGCCTAGTCAAGTTGATGCAGTCCCTGTTAACTTCCCTGTGGCAGGAAAGGCAAACACATAACCAGAATACATGTTGATTCCAGTCAAGATTAATTGCTGCTGCATCCAGAGTAGAAGGGATCCAGTGTGGTCAACCCGTTATCAAACGACTATTTGATTTCTTTGAGGAATGGCAATGCTGTATCTGTACCACGGCATTGGCCTGTTAGAGGTAGGTTGGTTGGCAGTAACCAGATGGATCTTGGTGAGTGGGAGTCCATACTAGTTGGACCAGTTATAACTTCTGTTCCCTGCTCTCGTGGATCTCCATTCATGTACCTACTGGGTGAGCACTGGATTGATCGGTGTTAATGGTTAATGTCAACTGGCCCAACAATTCGTTCTACTTGGCATGTAGAGTGTCGACACGGTGGATGTCTGGGATAGTCCTTGATGTGTATTGTGAGGATCTTCACACTTCACGCCCATTCCTTAGGTCCATCTGCGTATCTCTTTACCATGCTCCTTTGTTCCCTGATCATCCAAACTTTATTTCTCAAGCCCCTGGACAACTAGTCAGACCATTTGTGCCTATGCGTGTCTCTGGCATATTCTTACCTCAGGCTGCTCCTTTTTCCACATGCAATGGATGTTGGCATGCGTGGCCAAAGCTCTGCCCATGGAGGATTCTTCCTCATTGCTCTTCTTCCGGATGACCCAGAGAGGGTGGCAATGTAACAGTAATCTATCCCAGAGTGTATCCAGCAAGCCAAACCCTCTGAACCAAGCTCTTCCTCCAAACGATCTTAGAGGGCCCCTCACCCCCGACTCCGTGTATCCACCACACATGGATAACTGGAGGAGAAGCGCCCATGCGGTGGGAGGTACGGGGGTTTGGGCCGCGCTTGGGTAGCTTATTTGTATGTTTTTCTTAAGCCCTCTGTCTTTGCTCGAGTTCAACCTTGAATATATCCCTTAAATCTTAGAGTGCTGCTCAGCCCACTGACCTTATGAGCTGGGGAACCTGACAGACTTGAGCTCATGATGGGAAGTTCTGGCTGCATGAACACTGATAGCTGAGGTCAGGTGTTCTGTTTATACCAGGGTTCAGTGGCATTCCAGGCAGCTGTTTTGCAAAAAAATTGATAATGATCTTATGCAAATAGGTCTGCTCCAGATCCCATAAGCAAAGTGTTGGTCATTCAGTTGTGTCCAACTCTTTGCGACCTCATGGACTGTAGCCCACCAGGCTCTTCTGTCCATGGGATTTTTCCAGGCAAGAAGACCCCATGTCTAGTAATTCAATTTGGGCTTGCTATAAACGCCACATAATTTCACAGATACCTCTAATGCCACAGTTTTATGGCCCTAATGTGTGAAGTGGTAGGCCTGCTTGCACCATGGCCTGGCCCTGCTGAAGAAGTTTTTTAAACTCTGGACCCCACTAAAGTTGGCATCCTTTTGTGCCACCATTTACATGAGTTGAAGCCAAGTATGGAAAGATGCCTCCAGAACCCACTGAGGCCTACCAGGCATTATACTTCTTAAAGTTGGAAGGTGCAGGATGAAAGGATTTGTCCTGTATTATGGATGCCCTAGGGGGCTTCCCATGTGGTGCTAGTGATAAAGAACCCACCTGCCAATGCAGGAGACTAAGAGACACAGGTTTGATTCTTGGGTCAGGGAAGATCCCCTGGAGGGGGGCATGGCAACCCACTCCAGTATCTGCCTGGAGAATCCCATGGACAGAGAAGCCTGATGGGCTATAGTCCATGGGGTCACAAAAAGTCAGATGCAACTGAAACTACTTAGCATGCATGCATGGATGACCTAGATCACTGGACCCATAAACATTTCACTGATGTGGCAGGCCCTGGAATTTTAAGAATAATTTTCCACTCTCTAGAGCACGCGTGTCTTAGCAAAGCCTACAAAATACTTGCCACTTCTTGGCCCTGTAGTCTGATTAATAATGTCATCAATGTAGTGTATCAGTGTGATGCTTTTCAGGATGTCCAGTCATGTCCCTTTGGACTATATTATATCAGAGGCAGGAGAGAGGACACAGATGGAGGGTAGGGGGAATAAGGCTATAAAATATACTTTTATCCATCTAGAGTGAATGTAAATTTTTTTCTGCTTCTCTTTGACTGGCATAGCCACTCACTAGGTCAATGGCCATAAACCATGTATTAACCACTTGAGGCTGTATTAATTATCTTTAGCAAAGATACCAAGTCTGGCACAGCAGTTTCAATGGAGCTACCATTTGTTGAGTTTGCAGTGAAGCCGGTTTTAATCCCTGAAGCCCAGTCTGTTTTTTGCAAAGGCCAGACTGGTGAATTTAGCGAGGATGTAATGGAGATTGTCATTCCTGCCACGTTCTATTAATCATCTCTGTAGCTCTTTGCAGATCAGCTACCCTGCCCCCCAGATTTGACACGGCCACTCATTATAATTGAATCCACCTTGCCTCTGATGTTTAAGTGCTACCATCTGCCTCCATTATGTAAGGATCCTAGCCTCCCCATTGCTATTGGGAAGCCTAGTTCTGTACCATCAGCTCTGGTCAGCAGAGGACAGACACATGGAGCTTCTCAGCCATGGTCTCCCTCTCACCAGAGATTTCTAATTCCTCTGGTAAAAGGCATGAGCTCCAGGTCCTCCTGTGGAATACAGTTATCTGTTGAATTTTCTAGCTCTTCATTGTATGTTCCACTCAAGCATGCCTACTTCTTTGAGCCTCCCATAGCAATTTCAGCTTATCTGCTTCTCTCGGTGTAGGCCATTTTCTCTCCGCATTTCCAACAGCCATCCTAGCAGCGGTATATTAGCACCATCTCCTGCGGAAGCTTTGCTGGGGTGCATTTTCAGAATGCTCCCATTTCAAGAAACTGTCATCTAGTCAACCTTACACCACTCTCTAGCTCTTGATCTTGATCATAATACTGTCCTGGCTCCTGTCAGTACACGCTGGCTAGGTCCTACAACTTCAGAATATAGAGTCTGAATCAGTCAGAGTCCAATCAGGAGTCAGAAACCACACTGTAATTTGGACATGGAAACTTTGACATGTAGAATAGTGAAGTACAATAGGGAATTGGAATGATAAATGATTGGCTAGTAAAAAAACAAAGAGACCTGAGAAGAGTATAAAGCAGCAAACATAAGGAACAGCCACTTCCCTTAATGTTGGGATGGAGCAGTCAGGAAGAGGCCAGCCTGGGGCTGAGATCCAGATCTTGTTTAGAGGATATAGTCATGACTCTCAGGATGGCAGAGAAGTCTCTGTGGTGCTGAGCAGGTGGAGCAGGAAATTGGCCCTGCAGACTCACCAAATGCGTCCTCTGGGCTGCCTGGCTCAGCCCACTATGAAACTTTCTGATGGGAGTGCTGGGAAAGGCTGCTGGCCGCTGGGTGCTGCTGACTGTCCTGCACCAGAACTGGACATGGAAGCTGCCCATGCTGCAGAAGCTGGGAGCTGGAGAAGCTGCAGGAACCGGCCAGGAGTGGCACACGAGAACTAGGAAGGAAAGCCCCTTGCTCCTGCAAAGGGTCTCCATGGCCCTCTACTGCTGAAGCTTAGCATCATGCCAGCTGGCAAAGAAGAAACATTTAAAGGGCTCAGATCCATTCCTACAGAGCAGGCAGTGAAGGGTTTTTCTGGAACTAAGAGGCAAAAATTGACAACGGGCACAAGTCTTTTCTTCCTTTGGCAAGGCCAGCATTTCCCTGGCTAGGTTATGTTGTGACTTGATCCTAGTTATTGGTCTGGTAGCCAGGAGGAGAGACGGGGTAGACCCAGAGAGATGTGCATTACAGCAAGGCAGAGGTCTCTACATCCTTTTGAAGCAAGAGGGGGATATTAGTTTCTTCCAGAAAGGGGTGAACTGTTTCTGCAGTGCTCGAGGTTCAGGGAGACCTGGGATTCCTTGGCCCAGATGTCCCCATTACATCTCTTCCCAACCAGACCCCTGGACTTGTTATAGTAGGCAATGGATGAGAATGCAATGGATGAGAATTCAACTTTATCTGGAATTCTGCTACTCTTACATTTAAAAACTGGACCTCATCTTCAGCTTTTCTGCTTTCTGACTGCAGAAGATGAGGATTTGTCCTTATATGTTGCCAAGGCAGTTAGTTTTCTATTGCTGTGTAACAAAAGACCACAAAGAGTTACTTTAAAAAAACATCCACTTAGTATCAGGCAGTTATGTGGTTTAGGAGTCTGGGCAGACTGGACTAGGTTCTGTTCAGGGTGTCATGTCAGCTGTGCCATAGTACATAACATAAATACGGGGGTAGAATCTCATCATATTAATAGGTTCCAAGGATTAGGGCATAGAATCTTGAGAGGCCATTTTTAGAATTCTGCCTCCTATAGTCTATCTTGTGGTCCCCAAAGATTCACATTCCTCCTAAATGCCAAATATACTCAACCCCTTCCAAAGCTCCCAAGGGTCTCATCCTATTACAGCATCAATTCAAAGTCCAAAATCTAATCTAAATATCATCATCTCAAAAGTACAAAGTTTTATCATCTAAATCAAGCGCAGATGAATCTACTGAGTGTAACCCACTAAGTATAGCTCCTGGGCACAATTCTCCATCTACTGACCCGTGAAACTAAAGAAATAACAGGTTCTGGTTCAAAAAGCAGGAAATGTCATCAGTCCAAAGCAGTCATTAAATCTAATCAAGCAAGCTCTTAGATTTCAAGGCTTGGGACAACTGGCTCTTGACTGTGCCCTTGGGGCTCTTGGATCCCCTATTCTTCATTTTTTATCTGCATGAAAGATAGCACATGTTTTCAGCTGAGATGTTTTATCAACCTGCTTCTTGCCAGTGAAATTTGGGGGACCCAAAAACCTTCTTTCATTTTCCACTCTCTTTCCCTGTGGGTATAAAATTCTCAAGAACCTTGTGGGCTTTGCATTGACTGCACAGGGATTAACCAAACATCTAATGAGACAAAAGTCTCTCCTACACATCTTTCCGGAATAATCCCTTCTCTACATTTGGCTTCTGCTGAGATGGCTAAGGAACAATAACCCCTAAGCTTCCTCAGGACCCCTGGTTTGCTTGAGATTGATGACAGTGACAGAGACTGAACTGTGTCCTCCCAAAATTCATCCTTGAAATGCTACCTCCCATTAGAATGTGATTTTATCTGGAAATAGGGTTACTGCTGAGGTAATTCGTTAAGATGAGGTCGATCTGGAATAGGTGGACCCTTAATCCAATATGACTGGTATCCTTATAAAAAGGGGAAATACACACACACACACACACACACACACACACAAATGCAATGAGAAGATGGAAGCAGATATCAGGATGATACTTCTACAAGCCATGGAACTCCAGATTGCCAGCAACCTCCAAGAAGCTAGAGAGAGGCATGGAACACACGGTCAGTCTTCAGAAGGAGCCAACCCTGCTGACACCTCAATCTCAGGAATTGTGAGACAATACATAATTGTTCTTTAAGCTACCAAGTTTGTGGTACTTCACTGTGGCACCCCAGCAAACTAGTACAACCCCTGATCTCTGGTTGACTGGCTCATGGATCTTTCTGAAGTTTCAGCAAAAGGTTTTACAGCCACATACCAGGGCTTTTCTTTAGGCCAGTTTTTGGCAGCCATTTGGCTTCCCTGGTGGCTCAGATGGTAAAGAATCTGCCTGCAATGTGGGAGACCTGGGTTCCATCCCTGGGTTGGGAAGATGCCCTGGAGAAGGGAAAGTTTACCCACTCCAGTATTCTGGCCTGGAGAATTCCATGGACTGTACAGTCCATGGGGTCCCAAAGAGTCGGACACGACTGAGCAGCTTTCACTTTCACTTTCTGAATTTTACTATCTTTCACAATCTAGATAGGCCGAGAATTTCCCAAATCATTGTCTACGTTCCCTTTCAACAATTCTTCCCTTAATTTCTTTCTCTCCTCTTGTATTTTACTAGCATTAGCAAAAAGAAACCAGGCTTTGCCTAGAGAATTTCGGCTATGTATCTACATTCCTTGCTTGTAAGTTCTGTTTTCCACATAACTGCCAGACACAATTCTGCTAAGTTTTTTGCCACTACATAACAAGAATTATCCTTTCTCCAGTTCCAATAACATATTCCTCACTTCTGTCTGTGTCCTGTCAGCGTCTTGTTTCTATTAATGATTTGTTCATGCAGATTGAGGCTTTCTCTAAGGCAGTTTAGGACTTCTAAATTTTCCTCATGTTCTTTTGACCTGCAGCATCTTGAATGTACATATTTCTACTAAGAGTCAGTTCAAGGCAATCTAGGTCTTTTCTGTCATGTCCCTCAAGATTCTCCTGGCCTCCACCCACTGCCCAGTTCCAAAGCCATTTCTACCTTTTTAGGTATTTGTTTTGGTACCCTGCTTCCAGGTGCCACGTTTTAACCTTCTATTGCTGAATATCACAAATTGGGGGGGAGGGGTGCTTAAAACAACACAAGGCCCTTGGGTTTCACACTTGTCTTCAGGTGGTCATTAAGCACCCTCAGCCATTCATTATCTTACTCCAGTGTGTCAATGGCAGTCACCAGTAGCCATCAGATTCCACTGTCTTTAGAGTTAGTATTATTCCGCCTCTCAACAGCCTGTGCCGTCAACACCACACCCCTCAACCCTCATGCCCAGTGCTTCCCTTCTGCAGGGTCACCGCTGGTGACAGTTTGAACAGTTATCCCACCCATCACTAGTGATCGTGTCTTCATTACCAGCTGCCCAGCAAGGGTCTAAAATCCCAGTTTTGACTCTGCTTCTCTGAGCCAATCCTAGTACCAACTGTATTAGGTCAGGTCCCGATAAAACTTGGAAAGTCTTCAAGGAAGGAGGACTGGACAGAGGTCAAGTTGGGCAGAGTTGAACTGCGATGCATTCACTGCAAAGCCCTCAGCTGATCTCACAGGAGGTCAGGAGAGGGCAGCTCTTTAAAACTGGGCCCCCTGAGGCAGTAAGTCTGGGTCTTCATACCTCTGCACTAACCAGTCACTGGGAGTGGGCTGCCCTTGGGGAAGGGAGGAGGTGTGGCTTTGGGGGAGGTGGCTGTCTCCAGCTGAGAGCAGTCCTGGAGAGGCTCAGAAGCTGAGGCGCAAAGGCTGCGGAGTGGCTGGGAGAACGAGTGCCTGGACCCGGAAGCGGCGGCAGCGGGGTCGGGGAGGGGCAGGGGCTGCTTGGGGGGTGCAATTTGGAAAAGCACACCACAGTATCTACTGCAGTTATTGTTTCCTGTATCTGCTTTTATGTAACATTTATACTTTGTATTAATTCTTTATTGTTGCACAAATTACCCCCAAACTTAAAACAACAAACCTTATCGTTTCATCGTTTGTTGGTCATGAATCTGAGCTCAGCCTAGACAGGTGTCTCTGACTCAGGATCACCAAGTTACTGGCCTGGGCTAAGTCAATTCCAGACTGTACTGTGCTGGACAGCCCGCCTCCAAGCTCACTGATGTGGCTGTTGGCAGGCCTCAGAAGATCACTTCCAAGTTCATTCACGTGGTTGCTGGCATGCTTCCGTTCCTGGGCAAGTCATCCATAGGCTGCCTTAAATGTTTTCATGACAGAGCAGCTGGTGATTAAAGAGGGAGAGACCACGACCAGGAGTCTTTTTTCTTTGCTCCCAAGTCTTCTTGTAACTAATCTTGGAAGTGAAGCTGCACCACTTCTGTCATATTCAATTCCTTAGAAGCAAGTTTCTGAATCCAGCCCAACTGAAGGGGAGAGGATTGCATGGGGTGCAAATATCAGGAGGTGGGGGTCATTGGGGCCACCTGTCACAAATGCTACCTGGCAAACACTGAGCTGAGCATTTTACCTGCCTGGTTTTGTTTAATCCTCACAGTGAACTCAAGGGAGCTGCTATTAGTATCTTCCTTTGCAGATGTGGAAATAGGCAGAGTGGTTAGATAACTTGCTCAAAGCCATACAAGTGACTGTTAGAGGAGAGAAAAAAAGAGTCCAGTTTTGCAGACACACACAAGTCTATGTGTTTCTATTTCTTATACTGTCTCCATTAATAACATCTCAGGAAAGTCAAAATTGTTGCAAAGATCAAAGCTAGAATGGGGGCAACCAGCTTTAGGTGCAGGGGCTGGGAGTGAGAGGTACCAATCAGAGGGGTCTAAACCCAGGCAATTCCTAACTCAGGAAGCTCAGGAAAAAGGCTGGGGACACAGAAGGCAGGCCAGAAGTCTGGGTAGAGGGGAATTTTGAACTGGTTATGTTCTTGATGAAATCAGCTGTGGACATGAGGAAAGCCCTCCTTCCTTTGCAAGTGTGCAGTTGCTGAGTAGGGACTAAAAATAGAAGTAGCAGGGTTACAAGCGAGCTACAACTATCACTTAGTCATGCCCCTCAAAGTTCTTGCATAATGGACTGTGCAAAGTTATAAGCTTTTAATTGTTAGACTTAAGTTTTAACTGTTAGACTTAAACCTTAGGGCTTTTCCAAGTTATCTTATTGCTGTGTAACCAACCACCCCGAATCTTAGTGGTTTCTAACAAAAATAATTTCTAGTGATTCTCTGAGTTGACTGGGCAGTTATTCTGCTGGCATCACCTGGGCTCTTAAGCAGGCGTTTAGTTGGAGTGTTGGCTGATCTGAAGGGTCTGTGATGCCCTCACCCACAGGCCGGGAATCTTGACAGGGACACCTGGGATGTGTGTTTCCAGCAGTTCTTGTCAGTCAGTGGTTTCACGTGAGTTACCTCAGTCATGTCCCAAGAGAACAAAGGCGGCTGTTGCACTAGGCTCCAGAACCACATCACTTCCTCACGTTCTATTGCTCAAAGAAGTCATGAGACCAGCCCAGGTTCAAGGTAGTTGAGAATGGCCACTAAGTTCCCAGTGGGAGCTTAATGGAGAGAGGGGTAAGGCCAAGACTACAAAAGGGTATGGACACAGGAGGCATGGCTCATGAAGGATCACCATTTACCATGGAGACCTTGACACTGCAATAAAGTAGTTCTAGCTGCCTTGGTACAGGCAGCAGGTTACAGGCCCCACAAGATAGGACTGCAGTGTGCCCAAGATTGACCTGTCTTCACTGCAGGGCACTGGAATAAACGATGGCTAATCTGTGCCAGGAGCTTCAGAGTCTGCACCCGATCAGAAATAGAAACATGTAAGACTTAAGATGTTGGAAGACCCAGTTAAAATAACCAGATTCTACATGAAATTGAATTCAGGCTGCTGTTGGGATAAAATAATACCCATACACATATACCCTGCTTTAGAAAGATTCTTCAAACTGCAGGCAGAACTTAGTGGGACTTAACATTAATTTTGTAGTTCAAGGTCAGCATTTAAAAAATAAAAAATTTCAAAATGGATATTTTTCTTGAATTTTTAATTCACTTATACAAACAAACTCATCAATATATATATTGGATAGCCAACTAATGAGAAAATACACTTCTTACTATGGGCCACAGCCAAAGTGTGAAAGCCACTGATTTAGTATATGCTGGGGTCAGAGGCTATCTACTTTATATTCATGAAAAAAGTGTGTTAACATCAGTATTTAGTCAGAGTTACAAAATGATAGAAAATTAGAATGTCAGTTCTATGATTTGGGGAGTTATGTTCCATTCTAAAAGGTTTTAAACAAAAGGAACCTTGAACAAAGTTTCTCCTTTCTATGTGCTTAACTCCCTCAGTGGAATTCTTAATCTGAATGAAACAGGGTGCATCCTGAGCTGAAAGGCTCCTGGCAGAAAATGGTTGCTCCTCCAGTGGCTACAGTAACAGCTCATGTGTTGGAGAATTATTTACTTGCTTGTTGTCGGGTTTCCTCCACTGGAACACAGGCGCCATGAGAGCAGAGACTATCTTGTTTATGGTGGAACCCCCAGTGGGCAGATCAGTGCCCAGTATGTGTTGAGCACTCCATAAACATTTGCGGAGCAGACAGATGAGTGCATGAATGAATGGGGAAGGGAGCCTCATCCAAGTACCACATTTTATAATCATTGCTTTTCACTGAATGTGCTTTGTAAGCGCTTTCCATCTGGCTTCTTTTTCTTCAGACTGATTCAGAACCCAATCATGATCCTTTCTTCAAACACTGTTTTCTAGGATAGGTTCAGAGTAGTGTTACTGAAACCAATCAGCCCTGAGCCAGGCAGCAGAGAAAAGAGAGAACTAATCATTCTAACTTTGGCCAGCAGCTGTGAAAACATGCTACCTTTCATACAGAGGTCAGCAGGATTTGTGGGCTGGACAGCGTGTTATGAAGACTGTCAACTGAGGATAAGGAAGAAATGAAGTGAAGAAAGACACGCAATGGATATGGCTACTTTTTTTTTTTTTTTTTTTACTGTGAACATTAGCATTAAATTGGTTACCGTACACATCCAAAGGCCCAGCATCTTGGAAATATCATGAAATGGCACATCTTGTACCAGAGTCTCACAAGAATAAAATAGACAATGCTACATCAAGTGGTTAAAAATACACAAAAAAGTAGTTTTAACAGTCTATAAATTTTTATACTTAAAATCATGATTGAGTTGAAATAAAAAAAGTGCATTTCAATTGCTAAAAAAATAATATTGGTATAGTTAACACAAGGGGGGGAATCAGTACATTGAGGGATCTGACAGGATGCTGGAATACAGAGGACTCCGGGAAGCTGGGCACATTTGGAGATGCGGGAGGGAAGTGTGGTTCCCCCTCACCATGGTTCCCTGGGGCCGAGCAGCTCTCCCTCCCCAGTGTCTTTCCCATCTTACGAGATCCTGTCCCATTACCTGTCACCTCCCCAACTGAAGACTCCTCTAAACTTCTTTGCATCATGAGAGGTACCTGCCCTACATGAGTCCAACTTGACCTTCAACTGTACCCTCACAGAGGTAGGAGAGGGACACTGCCCTCTTCTGGACTTGACACAAGTACCCCAGCCACATGGCCTTAATCCTTATGACCTAGCAGGCAGAACAGGGACCAAGCAGCTTCTGTTTCGTCAAACTCCTTTGGACAAATGTTCAACATTCAACAACAAGCTCTGTAAACCTAACGCTGAACAATTCCTGGCAAGCAAACTGGATTTTTTCTTTAAGAAATGAGGGAAAGTGCAAGTGATTTCAGTACTGTCAGGGAAAACAAAAATAAAGACAAACAAGTTACACCTGGCCCCGTTATCTGAAGCGATCACAGCTTCAGTTTTTTTTTTTTTTCTTTTCATCAAATGTAGTTACAAGCAGACGCCTCTGTCTACCTATATCGCTCAGGATCAGATTTGGCTGGGGAAGAAGGGCCAGGCAGACACCTGTTTGGAAGGCCATTTCAGGTGCAAATGCCTCCCAGTTCTACAGGCTAAATAGGGTCTGGGGTTTCCTCTTGGTTGATAACTGACCTGCATCTTGTGAGGAAGACGCCACTATAAGCACAAACCAACCTTGTGATCAGAGAGCTGATGAGGATTAGGAACCCGAAGACAAATAACTGACACACGGGGAACGTGAGCTGAACTCTAACTGGGCGGAGTGGATGCCATAGCAGACCTCCCACAGGTCAGGATGAAGAGCTGACCCCAATGACTTGCTCTCTGCTGTAATGGACATGTGCTTGGAGCAGAGAAGGTAAGAAGCATTTCCTCATTCATACTCCAGTTATCCCTGCCGCTCTTCTTCTTCTCAGAGACATGATGGCCCTGCACCGGTGGTGGGATTTGGGAGGAAGAAGTAAGGAGGGTGGCCTTCCTGCTTTGCATTTAGCACATGACAGATCCCTCAAGGGAAGGTTCTGGCTTTCAGTTCAGATGCCTGACCCACAAGGACACCTGACCCACACATCAACCTTTGTTTCCATAAGGCTGAGCACTTGTAATATGGGGAAATGTCTTAAAAACCAAGATCTGAAAACAAATGTTGAGCCAAGAAAGAGTATTCTGTAAGAGACTTAAAAGTGGGATGTTTCTTTAGAAGGTGAGAATAAAGAAGCTGAAGTATTTTGTTGCTCCCTTGTGGACAAAGCCAGTACTGCTGGTGGAGCAGAATCACACTGCCCATGTCAAGAAAAGAGGAAAAGGCGTACTCAAAACTTGCAGAAGATTGAGAATTCCTCTGAGGCTGCATATGTATGGCTGGGGATACAACTCTAGCAGGAAACACCAAAATTATGCCACATTCTTTCCTTTTCACTTTTGGAAAAAGTCTCAGGAGCTGAATGATCAAGCATAGAAAAGGTATTTCCAGGTCAGGTTAGAGATTCTAAGAGAAAAAAGCATTTCCCCATGAGCTTTCAAATGCAGTTAAACATAGCCTCAAGTCTTATGCAGAATGTGAGTTGGAGTCTCTGGCCTTGCAATCACACAGTCCCTTTCCACCCATGACAGGCAGGTAAGAAGGAAGCTGTGTTTGTCAAGGGAGCTGGATATTTAGAAACACCTGGACTCTCTGGCACATCCACTAGAGACAGGCTCTTTGGTTGACCAAACCCAACAACACAAGTACCAGACTTCCTTCTACCTTTGGAAGGAAAACTCAGCTCCTACTCCTTCTTGCCCTGTCCCCCAAATCATTTTCAAGTAATGTGTAACATCCCTGGTCTCACCAGGGAAGCTCAGATAGTGTGAAATTAGAAAGTGGAAGCGACACTTCTCCGGGGCAAAGACCCTCTGATACCTGTGCCAAGTGTCTCATACAGACGTGGACATGAAACAAGCCAACAGCCTGTCTCAGGGATGTGGCTCCTCAGTGTGAGCCCCTCATCACTCCCACTGCCGTACTGCCTGAGAGTCCCAGGAGAAAAGCCAGATATACAAAGCGGTTGCTTTCGGTAGAGTTACTACATAAAAGATGCAAACTTTTAGGTCAATAATGGGGACTACCAAGGCATATTAAAGTAAAAAGATTTAAAACAACAAGAAACTTTTGTTACTTATTTCTGTAGAATCAACTTTTTGCATTTTGTAAACTAGTATTCCCATTCCAAATAGCCACTGAAATCTTCAAATGTCTAGAACATATTCATTATCAAACATAAGCATTCTCACAATTTTGCACTATCCCATCAATAACATACTGTCACCAGATAAAAAGCAGTAAGAATTTATTAACAGCTGCCTTCTTAGACTCCCACTTCATGTGGTTATTAGTTAGTCTTGAAAACCTGAGTATTAGAATTATTAACTTTAAGGAAAGAAACATGACATTTCAAGTCAGAAAGGAAAGATTTTGACTAAGGCCAACATACTCAACAGCCTTCTTTTACTTAAAAAAAAAAAAAAGCGCAATCTAATTTCCTCATTTGAAAGAATTGACTTTGTTTTCAGTTTTGGAGGAGAACTGAAAGGGAGCAAGAGGCCTGTACACAGCACAAACTACAGTGTTGACCGTGAATGGTGAGCCAATGACTAAAATGTTTTTATCAGTAAGGTGCTCATCTCACATGGAGAATACAAGGAAACCTCTTTTTTATTACATCCTTCATATATTACGTATCAACAATATTTTAAAAATTAATTAGATGAGAACAAGCAGAAGAGAAAGTAACTGGAAGTTTTTGAGGGATAGGATAAAAGAGGCAGATCAAAACTCAGTAAGGGACTTCTGATAAACCCAGAGACCAATCTGAAATCAGACTAAAATAAAATGAGTACAACCTTGCAAAATGTTTCTAGGAGAGAGAGAGAGAGCAGGTAGAAAGAGGGCATAGCAAAAGCAGCATTCACGACCCCTTACTCAGAAAGGGGAGGCATTCAGGAAGACTAAGATGAGAAAAAGATGTTCGGAAGAGATACTTAGTGACCTTTACTTTGAAAGGACCATCTAGTTTCTGGTGAAAGAAAAAACACATGAGGAGTAAGATAAGGATAAAATATTTCATCATTTGAGATGTAATACATGAAGAAACAAGATATAAATAAAAATTTAAAGTGTAATCTAAATGGAACAAAACAGAAATGCATAAAAAATTCACATCCAAGGTTTCAGCAAGCTGGTAGAGACAAATCAACTGGAGTATAGGCGAGTTCCAATGATCATGGAGGATGAAATAATCAGAGGTAGGATTCAGATCAGGAAAAGAATGTTCCAGGATGCTGGCTTTTTGAAGGCACTCAAGAACAGAGTGAGAGAGACTGAAGCTGCAGCGAGAGAGATTAGAGAGATGTACACTCACTAACCTGTCATATGAAAATTAAAAACAACTCCAGGAACATTGTGACAATACATATATTATCAAGTTATACACAGGGTCTAACAAGGTAGAAATCCACTTTGTAAGTAGTTTCTGACAACAGTATAGCTTCCACTTAGGGGATAAGGAGGAGAAGTTTGTTTTCTGGATATGCAATTCTGCAAATGATAAATGGTATACTATCTAATTTTTTAAACAAAAGTACTGAGTTACAGCTTCAAAGCTGGGACAATCAAGGAGTGTGATTTTCCTTTGAATATTGCAAAACCTATCCTCTAAGACAAAAAGATCTGATCACAAAGTCTACAAAAAGTCCAGAGAGTATAAAAGTACAGAACTATGAAAGTAGATATCTTGATGGCAACTTTTATGGCTTCTATAGAAAGTCTAGAGAGGATCTCTGGTTCACTTTATCGAGGTAGTGTCCAGGGTTGGAAGGTCATTGTTATTTGTCACAAATTACAGATGACAGAAGCAGGTTAGCTAGGGTGTTGCTAGTACATGGCTAATGACCTTTCATTCCTGAAAAAAAAAAAAAAAAAAAAAAAAGATCTTTTGGGAAATTTCCTATCTTGGTTCAGGCAGAGGAAAATTAAAACCCAATATTTACTTGCTCAATTTTAATAGTCTGAAGAAATCCAAGTGAGTTGATTTTTATAATGGGACATAGTTCATAAAACCCCTAAATGTAATTTATCCCTTTTTCATCAAATACTTCTCATACAGTCTGGAACAGCATCGAAATGTTCATCATGTTGGTCAGCAACATAATAATAAAAGTTATCTCTTCTATACAGTAGCTCAAACAGAAGGATTTCTCTAACTTTAGTTTTTCTTTCTCTCTTTTTCCAAACATTAAAATCCCACCCACCATTCTGTATTTCACTAACTGAAATCTTTAAGATGTGGTAAATACACACACACACACACACACACACGTATCTGCAATGAATTTCTATTTCTGCTTGATTTTCTTAAAATTTAAAATTTCCAGTGAAATAAAAATTAAGCTAAACAAGCATATCCATTCAACAAACATAAAAACTGAAAAAAAAGTCAAGAAATAGAAAATCAAAAGCTTACAAGCATCTCTTCAGAGTATTTTGCCTTTAGAATACAAGGGACAATCAACCATATATAGAGAGTGTATATAGGGGACATTTTAACCACCATGAAAATTTTCTTTCAATCAATGTTGGTTTAAGAAAGATGGTATGATTATGGCAATGTCCATGCTCAGTCATTCATTTAGAACAGAAAATGTAAATGGTAGACTGTAAAAGTATATGTAACTGATTTGTAAAGGCTACTGTGAGCTATGTAGTCAAGTTTTACGTGGAGACTTCCCTGCCTGCTAAAAACAGGAATCAAATCACAAATATACATGGAAAGGAAGCCACATGCTTTAAACTGTTCATCTTATTTTCTTCATTCAAATGTAAAAAGTCTAACTCTGTATAAACCTGCCCCTCTCAATTTGAGAAAGCAACAAGCAGCCTTTCATTTAGGCTAAGGAAGAGTTTATATTTGAATGACAAATCTACACGAGAGAATAGAAAAATGTAAAAAGAAAATTAAAAAGCAATATCAACTCAAGCTGGGAATTGCTAAGTCAGTCTTAATTCTAGCAATGGTACAAGCCTTTGAAGACAGTAAAATTTAAGTCATGAAAAACAGCCTTAATTTGATATCTATATAATGCTGAAATGTGGCCTTTGTTGTCTTTGAAATTTAAGTATAGATAAGGGCTGAGAACTCAAACTCCTCCAGAGTTCTTTTTTTCATAAACAGATAACAAATAGGTAATAATTTCTGAAGAAGTCACAGGGTGCTGTACCTTAGGTGGGAGGGAACACGCCACACAACTTTTATCTTAGTAAAGGATCCCATCAAATTTTTAACCCTGAGTTTGAGTCTTAAGCATGTTAAACCTGATGCACATATGTGTTTAAGGCTTCATCTTGCAGTCCTTCTATTCAGAAACATTGTTATGAATATTCTTAATGCATTTCATTAGGCATATGTAATCTGACACTGGTGAGCAGCCAATATATTCTGAGCAGTTTTCCTGAAGACCACAAACCCCAAATCAGGGAAGGTATACTTAACTAGGGGAAAAATTTGAGCTTCCAGATTGTTCCATAATATATTTCACTAAGAACTGTATTGTGTGACAATGCTGATTTTTAAAAAAAGATAATCCTTATTTTTTGCTTCTATTAAGGGTGGTAGTGATTTTCTGCTTAGTATTGGTTTTCCTACGTAGCAGATATTTTATGGCTATATTCACTTGAATGAAAAAAGAAATAGGACTACCTGGATTTTCCAGTGTGTAATTTATAGTACACCTCATAAAATGGTTGATTCTGTAAGTCTCCAGTTAGAATTCAGAACTGCAGCCCAATACTGTAAATTTATTTAGAATAAAATAAGGTATAACCAATTAATTAAGCTCAATTTACATCTTAAAAATCATTTTAATATTATAAGCTTGGACATGAAAAAATGGTATGTCCACACAAAGGTGTATACCCACAAACTTGTCATGGAATGCCAAGGAAATTGTGGAAGTAAGGGGAGGCAGCCACTAAAGACAGAACAGTCATAAATAAATTAACTTTTCATATTGGTTTGGGTACTCGAGTGTTCAAAGAATGTATACAGACATTTAAAACAGCATTCTTTAGAAGTTACATCCAAAAATAGGGAGAAAAGTATGATACTGAAGATACTTTTCTGCCTCACTCCCAAATTTTCCTATGCTCGCTATAGAAGACAAAGGCAATAATCAGAAAGAAAAAAATCTGGAAGTATTAAACCAGAAAGCTAGCAGAGAATGCAGCATTTTAAAAATAGGGACTTAACCTCAATGGAGAGTTCCAGTTTTTCCTACCACAGAGCTAATAAGCCAGAAAAGTGCTGCAAATATTTCTGCACACTTAATATTAAAAATAAAAATAAATAAAAGTCAGGGTTCTGAGTCACGCAAAGATTTAAAAGCCCGAGGAAAGAAAAATGAAGAAATTTCAAGATTAAAAAAACCGAGGAAGGGAGAGAGAGAGAGAGAAAGTAGACTTCGTGCTGGAACTCAGTTCACTGACATGAAAAATTACAAAACTTTTAGCTATACTGAGTCTGGATGAATGTGATCAGTTAAAAATAATCTGTTAGCCCTTCTGCTCAGCCTTTCCTATAATGAACCCCCAACTGACCATGCTCTTTAGAAGTTGCCCAAACTCTTCCAAATCTGCCCCAAATTAGAGATTGGCTCTTCTTATCGCCAAGAAGACTGCTACCAGGTAATTACTTGCAGAGGACACGGCAGTAAA
The DNA here is from genome assembly GCF_001704415.2 of Capra hircus. Lineage (NCBI taxonomy): Eukaryota > Metazoa > Chordata > Mammalia > Artiodactyla > Bovidae > Capra > Capra hircus. The sequence continues at coordinate 36,943,529 of NC_030826.1, read as the reverse complement.
ATGTCACTTTCTTCCCCTCACTGCAATTTTCACTGTGTTGAACAGTCTGATGTTGTGACTATATCCACTGATACAAGAGACATTTTAAAAGTCATAGCCCATTTGTGTTCTTATCCAAATTTCTCAGCCACTATCAGCAACATCATGTTTTGATTTTAATGTACTATTTTATCTTTCCACAATTCTAGAAAAACAAAGCAACCTCAAAATAAGCAGTGTAGCAGGAGACTTCAATCTGTCATCCCACAAAGGTTGAACCTGAACACAGTTCTGAGGGAAGTGAGACGTGACTGAGATGAAACAGCCTCCCCAGCTTCCTCCTCTTGATGGTGAACAGCTTGACTCAGATTTTCAAAACAGGCCAGCTTCAGGTGACTTCCCTGGAAAAGGCTCAACCCCCTGCAAATCATTCCATTTAACACACTAACTGAACCAAACGGAACATGGAGGACAGAGCATGTCCATAAGCCTAACAGACCCCCCAAGTGTTAAGCAGAGATTTTAAAAAACTACCGAGGACTTAGGTCAAGTTCTGAAAGCAAAACCTCATTTTTTGCAGTAACTTGGTCTGGAGACCCTCTGAGATACATCTACTTTCTGAAGCACCTTTGAGTTGTACGGATGTAAGAATAACTTTGAACTATAGAAGTTATATGCATCTTTAAGAATCACATTTTGATGATTATAAAAATTTTTTCTATTTTACAACATAGGTCCAGCTACACTGAAAAAATTACACCGCTTATTGAAATACATTTCATTTTAGAAACAGACTACTAAAGAAGTCTATACAAAAACTCTAAAATAATTTCTGTAGTAAAATAAAGAGTGCATTAGGAGAGCTACACAAAGAAGAAAATTTCTTTCTCTATAATGCTTGATATACTGTGAAACACAGCTAGCTCAACTCTGAAGCCAGCACCAAAAGCTGAAAATAATTTGTTACGATACACAGTGATACAATTAATGCTCTGGATTAATCTCACAGCCTTCCCGATTAGTACAAAGGAAACCAGGCCTGTCCCCTCTTTGAGGAGAAGTCCAGGATATAAAAGCAAGCATACCTCATCAGCTGATATGAAATTATAAAATTCCACAAGTCTGAGTATTTGAAATTTATAAAAGTCACCAGAAAATGCAAGCAAATTGGGCTTTACTTCGGTGGTTCCCTGGTTTAGATGACCGTTCCCTCCGTGAGCTCAAGGTCTTCTTGTTCACTCCCTCGGATGTGCTGATTCACCAAGACAATGACAAAGCTCTCGGTGGAGGCTGAGAGTCTGACAGCTACAGAAAGGCTCACCAACCCCCTCTCTGCAAGCTCACACAGGGGCACGTGACTCGTGGAGAACACCCTTAAGGAGATGGATGTTAGTGATGCTGTGCTGCACTGCTCTTCTCTGCCAGGTGCCGCAGAAACGTGTCCTCACCCTGGCCTCTGTTATTTAAAGGCTCACTCTTAAAGAGAGCTGGAGGTGGGGGGAGGTGAGGGACGGGGGGGATGGGAAGGTGGTGTGGGTGGTGAGGGTGAGCGTGGATGTGAAGGTGCGAGAAGGGGTGGGGGATGGGCCGAGGGGGCAGAGTGCCCACAGGGTTCATACTGACGGGCGGGGCGGGGGTCGTGGGGCTGTTCACCGCAGAAGGAACTGGGGTGGCTGGGGAGGTTGTGAGTGGGACCTGGACAGCAGGCGGCACGTTCACGGGGCTGGTCACCCGGAAGCACTTCTCCTTGTGGGCCTTAAGCATGTTGGAGAAGCGGAACCGCTGGCCGCACACGTCACACGGGTAGGGCTTCTCGCCTGTGTGAGTCCTACGGTGCCTCTTCATGTTGGGGCGGCTGGTGAAGCTTTTGCCACAGATTTCACAGATAAAGGGTTTCTCTCCTGAGATGAACACAGACACAAAGACATGATTAACACACTAGGCGGTAAGTATGTGCTCCAGCTACCCTTCATATTAGATAAGGAGGTTATCACTTCTCTCCCTTACTGCATATTATATTCTGATAGTCATAAAAAAGTCCCCCAAAGTTGGGACTTCACAAAAAACAGCAGACACAACTAAAACTTATATACAACCTACCATCGGGGTTTGGGTAAAAGAAGATTAAAAAAAAAAAAGGCATCTACAAAAGTGATCTTCCACATCCTACCGGAAGAAGTGGTCAGATGGCTTTCCTGTGCTCAAGGGGACCAAGCCCACAGATGAATCTCTGCCTTTAAGCTAGGCCAGCTGATCCGTAAGCAATTTCTGACATTCCAACACAACGTAGGACTTTGCTGAAAATGTCCCGTGGAGTAAATAAGTCTCTGTATGTCTACTCGTTCCTAATCCTTAGCATGTGGCTTACTTTTTGGTATTTGGGGAAATACTGGACTAACTCACCCTACAATATGGATTTCACAATGCAGTGTTTCTCTGCAGGCAGTTTTCCATCACATGGGACTGTCTGCACATCTGAAGAGCACTCAGTGGTCCTGGATCCAGTTTACTAAATGTCCCCAATAAATTCTGACCATCAAAAATGTCCCCATACCATTTCCAAATGCCCATGGGTGTGGGGAGGATTGAAAGGCAGGCTACTGTTCTTGGTGGAGAACCTTTGGGACAGGGAGCCAAAAAGGAAACAAAACCCCATAATTCTAAGTGCACCTAGGGAGGAACTTGGGTTTGGGTTCTAAGGGATTAATTTTTAAGCTTTCCTTTGGACTTACTGCTTATTCTATGCTGTTTGCCTGCTCCTCTCCCCGGGTCATAGGGGAGAAACAAAATGATGTTTGAACATGTGTCTGTGATCACTTCATCCAGAATGCTGTGGTATGGTGTGCAGTACCATGTGCTTCAGTGACCATGTGCTTGCACTTATCAATTCCTTCACCAATGCTCAGTGTATGTAGCTTCTATCTTTACTGTAGCTCCTGCTACAAGAGTTTGCTCTCACTTCAATCATTGCTCCCTTTCTTTCTAATAGATGTCCTTATTCTGTTCAATATAAATAAAAGATACTGCATATTGTTCTCATATGCAGTATTACTTACTATGTTTTAATCACTTAACATCTCATTAACCTTTGGTGATCCCGACAGCCTTATGAGGGAGGTATGTTGTTATCCCTATTTTACTGATGAGGAAATTAAGAAACTTGCTAAAGGCTCTATGGCTAGCGGAGAGGCAGGATTTGAAATTCTGCAGAATGGCTCCAGACACAAAAACCACAGCACTTTATACCTCAATGCTTTGTGCAGTCCTGCACACACAAAGGCATATTATTTTCTTACTGTTTTCCTTCACTTTGAGACTTCTAACCCTTTGGCAAACACCTCTTTATCCATATTGCAGTCTTTACTTCTCTCTGCCTTTGAAAATGGAAATTTCCTGGTGCCCTCCCCTTCAATGGAAGCCAGAATTGCCCTCACTTCCTGAAGACTGAACTGAACCATCAGGACAGACCAGTTTTCTCTGTTACCAGTACTATCTGCTGACTAGAATATTTCTTTTATCTTCCTACCTTGTATTATTCAATCACTGCCACTCTTCACTGTGATTCACATTCATCTTTCTAGATAAATTCTGTACCCATTTGCTTTCCTTCTTTTTAATCCATTTCCTCCAATTAAAAACTTAAAATTCTATATTAAATGGAATTGATCAATTGTGATATACTTATCTAATGGAGAGTGTCATTAAAAACAATATTTTAAAAAGTATAGAAATGTAATTGTTAACATGAAAATCTATATTATCTGTAGTCTATTAAGTAAAACAAGCAAGTTATGAAAATGTATGCATGTGTTATCCACTTTTAATGAAAAATGCATATAGGAAAATATGGAAAAAAAATACAACAAATGTTACAAGTGATTATCTTTAGATAATGGGTTTATGAGTGATGTTTTATTCTCTTTTTTATGCCTATATGTACTTCCTGTTTTCTAAGATAAACATGATTCATTTGTATAATAAAATGTTTTAAAAGCACACCTATTTGATAACATATTAATCCCCTTGACCCTTTCCTCCTTGACTCTCCAGAGTTAATATTCTTCATTCCTAACAGCGATATGGAACCAGAGCCAAAGGACCTAATGTGATTATTAATCTAATACAGGCAAACACTCTCCATTTCACTAATCACTTTGTTGGTTCACTATATGTTTTATTGACTGAAAGTTTATTAAATATATGGACATGTAACTTTCTGTTATGTGTGCAAACCTGGGTCCAATACTGGATTGTTCTAATCATCTCTCATTTGTAGTCTTCCAGGCTATAATGATTTGCCACAGATAGATCAAAAACTATTAGAATTGGTCTACCACAAATCCATGTATTCAAATTTAAATGAGTTCTTTTTACTACTTACTAATCTTTTATCCATTTCTTGAGGTCCTACCAAATTTTCCACATTTGCTGTTCAAGACATAAACCCACACTCTCACCTAACTCTCTCATTATTTATTAGGCCCAATCTTTAACTGTGCTAATGACTGATGATAAAGTTTCCCTGAAACCTCAAGGCAAGATTACAATGAGGGTGAAACAAGGAAAAATAAAAATATAATACTTGAAATCAACCACCTGTACAATGTCCCATTTTAAGGAAATGCTAGTAAATGGGTGGCTGGAGGAGATACTAATATCTAAGTCCATCAAGGTAACTAGAAACACATATATCAATACATCTTATGATGTGACCTGTTACATACAGATAAAGCTAACCTAATTGTAAGAAATAGTATTACAGTGAATCTGAAGATCACACAATATAAATGAAGAGAGAATCTGCAGGGAAGATAAAAAAGAGCAAGAATTTGGCTAGTTAGCTGTCTTCTGCACTGTTCAAAGGAAAAAGTGATCTGGCCAATAAACATAACCACTCTAGTCTGCTTATGAATATCTGTGAGCAGCATCAGAAATCTGTATATCTATATATCTGGCCTACCATAAGATTACAATCCTTCACCTGGATTACTGCAACAGCCATCTGACTGGTTTCAGCTTATGTATTCTTGCTCCCCACCCTCCAATCAATCCACTCTTTACACTGTGTAGCCAGAGTGAACTTTCAGACAGTTGTGTCACACTCTGCTTAAAACCATTTAAGGACTTCCAACTGTCCTTAGAAAAAAGCTCAAACTTTTCTACATGGCTTATCCTGTGATCCAATACTTGCTTATTGCTCTCAGGTATCATGTCTTATCATATTCCCTGCCTCCTCTCCCCCCCTAATTCATCAAATTCTAGCCAATTTCATTTAGTTGTACTTACTATGCTCTCACTACCAAACCACTGTTAGGCCGTGATTGTCTATCACCCTAAGCTGACAATAAGGTCTGTGAACCTAGGGACTATTTTAGCCTTGTTCATTACAGTAACCCCACTGAGTAGATTCTTAACATCAATAAATATTAGTTAATTCTAAGACATGCATCCCCCCCCCCAATATTGACATCTGTGAAACTGATCTATACCATAACAATCGATGGCATTTCATTCTTTAATTTGCAGCATTTTCTTAGTGATATATAAACTTAGCTTTGTCATGGAACTGATGACTTCTTGAATTCAATGAAGGTTGGGACTCACCATTAAGATCATTCGATTACCTTCCTCGCCTATAATTTCCTGTCCCTGACAATCTTGTGATTATAATTTAGCAACGAATATAAATTTTATTTTAGGCAAAGAATATTCTGACCAAAGAACGTAAGAGTTCTGAACCACCCATCATTCAGCCTTTTCACTGTAAATTAGCAATTTTATTAAGATATCATCAAGTCTATTTAGCACACACACACACACAGACTACTTAGCACAGATCAATCCCTCTGATCCTGACTGGGTACGCTGACAAATTCTGGAATTTGAGAACCAGCCTCTGGGATGGTGCTTTTTGCCCTCATCATGTCCTGTGTATCCTTCCATTTTATTACTTGCTTCATTAAATTTGTATCAGAATGACTTAAGTATGTGTTTCTGGAGTCAGATTGCCTTGGACAAGTTCTTTACTCTCTAAGCCTCATCTGAAAAATGAAGATAATAATAGGTTACTGTGATAACTTAAAAATTCGAGTATTTGATCAAATTTGACAGTATTTGATACACAGTAAACATTCAGTGCATTTTACTGCCACTACTACTATTGTTATTACCATTACTATCACTGGACTATAAGCTTTTTAAGGGCAAAACCAGGCCTTAATCCATTCTGTATCTCTAGGTACTTAGCACTATGCCTGGTACAAGGAGAATCAGCAATTATTCTATGTTGAACTCACCCCGTGTCCACACCATCCCAGGAAACCCTGCCTGAGGGCTGGTCGCTTCCCTAGATAAGATCTGCCTCACTTCTGTTTAACTGCAAAGAAATAGCCCAATCAATGTCAGTTCCTGCAATGGCCTAATCCCCACCAAAACACACTCTACAAGTGGTTCCAACAAGCCGTAAAAGAGCTGTCTTTTTTCTTCTGTAAAAGCTAACCCTTCTTGGGTCCTCTCCAAGGTACTACTGTCATCCTTATTTAATACTGATACCAGTGGAACCAGAGGCCTACAGGAGTTGCATAATTCAGGTAAGGTCACACTGCTAGTGAGTGGCAGTGCTTTCCCAGTGTGAGCATCATAAACAATATTAAAAGGCAGAGGACAAACCAGGGGGAAGTATTTTAATATTGCTGTTAAACAAGGTCCAGGGGACATAAATATACACAAAGAGCTATTATATAAAGAGCTACCACAAACAATAAGAAAAAGCCAAACACTGCAATGACAGGATGAATACAAATAAGGTATAAGCAATTCAGAAAAGAAAATACACTGATACCAAACAAGTGTACTGAAAGAAATGTTCCATCTTATTTAGCAACTAAGTACAAATTAACACAAAAAGAAACCATTTTTCACCTATTAATTCAACAATTATTTTATTTACATTGGACAGGGTTGGGAAAATGAGTGTTTTCACGCACCACTGCTAAGAGTGTATATGGACAGCTATTTGGCAATACATACCACCAATTCTTAAAAATACACACATCCCTTTGCCCTAATAATCCCATTTCCAGGAATTTATCTAAGAAAATAATCATGGATGTGTTAGCCAGAAAGTTGTTTGTCACAGTACTATTAATACTTATAACAGTAGAAAAATTGGAAAAATCTAAATGTCCAATGGGGAACTGGTAAAGTAAAATGGAGATAATATCCTTAACAGGACTGTGGTAAAGGTTATATTCATTAAATGAGATAATGTATGCAAAGTACTTAAGATAATACTTGGCATATATGTGCATAATAAATGATGGCTATTATTACAACAAATTTATAAGGAGTATTACACAACCATTGAAATGATATTACTGTTAATGACATAATACAGTAAAATAAAAGTAGGTTATAATAGAGCATAAAGACCCAACTTTTGTTTTATTTACTATACATATATGAATATATAAACAGTTTTTGACAATATCTGTATATATATTAAATCACAGCATTTAAAAAATATATATGCTAAAATGTTAACAGTAGTGATCTCTCACTGATAAGATTATAAGCACTGCAATTTTCATATTTTCTAATATACTTTCCTAAGTATGTACTACTACTTTTAATGAGAAGAATAAACATTTAAGTGAATATAGGTGGCTATATTCCTTTAGAAGAAATAGGAAATGTTCAGGTTGCCTATTTGGTCAAAGAAGAATATGTTAAATTTATAAAACTTTGTTTTTATTCAACAAATACATTAATCATGAAATGTACACTTCGGTTTCATACTCTGGACATTTAAGGGCCTGAAAAAAGAAAGAAGGAGAAAGAAGAAAGAGGAAGAAACACAGAAGGAGAAGGGGAGGAGAAAGTCCAGGGAGGAAGAAGCACAGGGAGACAGGCAGGGAAGAGGTGAACACAGAGGCACAGGCTCACAAGGTGGACCTTCCTTCCAGGCTTGCAACAAGCATTAACTGCGAGTCTACTATGTGCCAAGCACTGTTTGTGAGTGTGAAGCAGCTTCTGCCATCAAAAAGACTTATTTTCTGCTGAATAGTTTCCTGCTGAATTAACAAAAAACTGTGCCCTAAAACTGACACAGAACTGAGAATCTATCCAAGAACCACCAGACTTTAAGGGGAGAATCTATTAAATACTCTGATATATACTGCTCTCTGCTTAGGCTTCAAAGTTAGCATTACCTTTTGAAATGCAGTTTACTTAAACTTCTCTCATGACTCTTCCTCTAGCTTATTCCTTAAAATCGGAGGTGCTCTGCTCTGAAGGGGAAAGAAGGCCATCAGGCAGGCATTCTTCCTTGGACTTTAAATATAGAAATGGGAACTACAGAGACCCAGACATGGGCAGAATTTCCTCACCACTCGTAAGCAGGCTAAGCAAGATAATCTCTTGTGGTTCCTTCTAGCTCTGCTACTTTGCAGACTAATAAAACCTAGAATTCTGTGATTAGATTTTATTTAAAAGCTTGAAAAATGTTTCATACTGTTCAGTTGGTGCACAGACATCTAATTCCAGAGCATCAAGATGAGATGGAGATACAATGCCCCAGTGTTTACACTGGGCTATTATTCTAACCAGCTCTCTGAAGGCTGGGTGATCAAATGCCTACAAGACAATTCTATGCTATGAAGCATATACCCCTGAAAACATAAAGCAGTTAAAACATTACTTAACCTCAGTTGATGGTTATGTTCATGAAAAGTAGTGAATTTTGGTAAATCAATTCCAATCAAACTGTAAGAATACTGAGAGGGTATTCTGCTAAAAGCAGTCAATATCCTCCATTTTTTAAAGACCTAGAATCCTTTCCTCAGAAAAATAACATATACACATACACAAAATAAGTTTCATACAATTTCAGGAGATCCTGTGCCCCAAATAAAGAGTCCATCACCTTGAAGGAACTCACAGTTAAAAGGCACTAACAATACTTTTTGAAATAAATAAATTGATATAAAAGCTTAATTTTTCTATATTATAAGTTTGTATTGTTCAATATCAGATTTATGTAAAGTGGCATTTGCACTTAGGATGCAGGCTTGTGGTTTAGAATTTTAAGCAAACGGACTCACAGGTGATCATCAGTAAGCGCCCGAGACACATCTGTACCCTTCTCAAGAATTCCTTACCAGTGTGTGTTTTCATGTGCTCGTCGAAGTACTGCTTCATGTTGAAGTCCTTGCCGCACCACTGGCACATGAACTGTTTGTGCCCGATGTGGATGCTCATGTGGGAACGGAGCTGGTACTTGTACTGAAACCTTTCGTCACAGTTCTGCATTGGACACAGTGGAGACTTTTGAATGCCCGGCATAGCAGCTTTACCTGCGCCCACCCTATATAGTCTGAGATTAGGTTTATTTTTCACACTCAAAACAGAACCTGCTTGTGTCAACTGTTTGGCTCTGCTGTATTTCCCAGCTGAGTTATTAATAAAAGGGAACATTTCTTAAATAATTATCATTGAAGTATATCCAACTTCTCTGAATGAGTGAGAAAAGTAAAATAATTTACCACGTGTTAGTCCCACCTTTAACCTAATCTAAGAAAGTCAACACTGTGTTAAAAATGACTGCTCTTTACCCAGCAGTGAGCTAACAACACACAGCGCTCAGCACGTGGGTCTGATGGTTCTGTGGAAATGCAGCCTGTGCCTTGCACAAGGCACGCCTCTCTTCCACTGCTCACCACGCATACACACACAAGCCAGCCCCCACAGCTGGGCCTGGGGGCCAGCCCAGGCTCACCTCACATCTGAAGGGCTTCTCTCCAGAGTGCTGCAAGGAGTGCACCTTGAGTGACATACTGCGTTTGAATGACTTCCCACAGGTTTCACAGGTAAACGGCATATCTTTTGTGTGTGCTGCAACAGAGAATGGGCTTATACTCAAAATCAGGTCACCAAAAGGGTCAAACTGGAAAAGAGACATGTTCTACTGTACGGACATCTTAATTTACTACCCTCTAATCTGTGAGGCTGTAACAGCAAAGTTGAAAGAATAACAATGGTGAAAAGAAACCTGGGTGTGGAAGACTCTACCATCCAATCTGGTGATGCTTACTGAAGACATGTTGCATTTGGTTTCAACAAGTCAAAACTGATTCAAATAAGGCAGTGTCTCATATGCTGCCCAATTCGAAGCATAAAACACACCAAAGAACAAGGGAAAATTATAGGTGTTAGAGAAAAGCAACTTACCAACCATATGTTTCCGTACATGAGCCATGGTATAGAATTTCTTCTCACAAATTTCACAGGAAAATTTCTTTTCTGCATATCCATGGACAATCTTGATATGTTCATGAAGGGACCAGAGTTTCTTGAACGATTTATTACAGGAAACACACTGAGCAGGATAAACAGAAATAATCTTTACTTATAGGGGTTTCCAGAAAGCCTCACCTGTGGACCAGCAGCTGAAATTGGCCAAGCTGAATGGGTTGCAGTATCTTAGTTCCCTCAACCAAGGACTGAACCCAGGACACAGCGTAAAAGTGCAGAGTCCTAAGCATCGGACTGCCAGGGAAGTCTCAAGAAGTGGGTGTTTTAGATTTGTGGCACAGACCAGAACCCAAACAAATGCTATTCTTTCATGAAGTCCAGATTTCAAAACCAACATCTTTATGTCCCATTTCCTAAGATGAATTTTTTGAGACACTTTGGGAGTATGAAAACAATGGCAAAAAGTAAGACAAAAAGAAATACAAAGTTCCACTAATATCAAAGAATTGACTGCTTTTATCAAATTAGTATTGTACCTTTGAAAAGAACCTTCAAGTTTTGTAGTTTTTTTTTTAAATATGGATTACTGTAAGCAGCTGTTTCCTACACATGGGTTACTATGTAGTTAATATGTGTTTACCAGAGGATACAAACTCATTTTAAACTAACATAAAAGCAAGATAAAACAAAGCATACGTGAATGGTTATAGATCTATGGAAGAATAACAGTATTTTTGTAGCTTAGCGAACATATTCAGTCTTCATTAATACAAACTACTGAGATTTTACTATATTTTCCTAATTTTCTCTATTAAACATTTCCCTCTGGCAGAATTTAACATAACCCCTCAGCTGCTGGTATCCTCCCTTTTCCTGAGGAGCTCAGATCCAGATCTCGCACAGGCATTTGTAGGAGACACAGGCAATCCACCTACTGCCCTGTATTATGCATCATTACTAGTCTAGGATATCATAATGTATCAAAATAAAATACTTCTGTTTAAAAACAGTATTAGGAAGTTCTAGGTAACCATCAGCCTCTGTAATACATAAGGGAAAAAGTTGTTACTTGCTGCAAAATTTAATAAAGATCTCTGAACACACTGTCACTTCAGGAAATGAGGACCAAGAAGAGTCACAGAGATAAGCCTCTGGCTGGATACTGCTGGAGGAAAGGACAGACAAACCCTATAAGCCATTCATTCTGTAGAGCACAGCTTTAATTTTTACTTATTAGGTCATCAGGATTAGAAATGCAAAAAGAGTTCATTCAGCAGAATCTACAAAACTTAAATGATAAGTTTAAATGAAATTACAGTAAGGAACAGTGAATACAGTCACACAAAAAAAGGATTTATTAAATGTTTTCTTTTCTGCATTTCTCCTTGTTGTTTAGTCGCTAAGCTGTATCTGACTCTTTGGGACCCCATGGACTGCAGCCTGCCAGGCTCCTCTGTCCACGGGATTTCCCAGTCAAGACTGGCGTGGGCTGCCATTTCCTCCTCTAAAGGATCTTCCTGACCCAGGGACTGAACCCGCATCTCCTGCATGGGCATGCCAATTTTTAACCAGGAGAGCTACCAAGAAAGCCCCTTCTGTACGTAGTGAAGCAAAGTTAAAAGAAAAAAAAACCCAAAAAACAAGTATACAAAGACACAAAGATCAAGAGACACCTTTTCAGCAATGGATCATTACAGAACTAAGTCTGACCCCTAGGGTGCAGCACAGCATCGCACTTCTCTGGCCTGAACTGCTGCAACCAACTGAGAACCAAGTCCTGGCACCAGTAGTTACTGAGTGACAGGCGCCACGATTCAGTCTTCTTTTATTTACCAAGTATGCCAGAGGTCAAGTCACAGCTGATGAATCAAAATGCAGTGAATTTTTAGCAAATATAATTTATATATGTATTTATTTATAACTCTATTTATTTATTTTTGGCAGTGCTGGGTCTTTGTTGCTGCGGGGGCTTTTCTCTAGCTGTGGAGAGCGGGGGCTACTTTCTAGTTGCGGTCAGTGTTCAGGCTTCTCACTGTGGTGGGTTCTCTTGGTGCAAAGCATGGGCACAAGGGTCTCAGTAGTTGCAGCACATGGGCTTAATAACTGTGACTCTGGGGCTCCAGAGCACAGGCTCACTAGCTGTGGCACACGGGATTAGCTCTGGCATGTGGGATCTTCCTGGGTCAGGGAGCAAACCCATGTCTCCTGCATTGGCAGGCAGATTCTCTACTACCGAGCCAGTGGGGAAGCCCCTAATTCATATTTTTAAAAAACCTCTTTAAAGTAATGATTTCAGTTGTTGATTAAAAACAAGGAAGAAAAATGACAAATAAGGAACATTCCAAACTAGGAGTACTCCAAGAAACACACTGAAACCAAACGATTTCATCTTCTACAAGAAGTTCAGCTTAAGCATGGTACAAGACATGTCTATTTTACATATCTTTTGGAGACATCAATAGACTTACCTTTTATGAATGAATATTCATATTCATAAATATGCACTTACATGTGCAAACCAACATAGCTCAACATAACATAGTTCACACAACATAATTAGCACACCTCTTAACCTATCACAACATAGTCCTTTCAAGACACCAACCTGGTTCGAATACCGTGTTTTGTTACTTTAATACTACACCGTAGCATTCTATAAGCCTACCGCCAGGTAGGCAATATTTTCAATCAGCTCAGCCTCCTTTAAAGTTTGCATATTCCCATGAGCTTAGCCTCTTGACAAATTTAGTGCTGTCATCTCTCCACTGGTTTAGAAGCAAACTCACTCCTGGAGATCTTCCATTTCCACCAGTCTGAGTCATTATGGTTTTTGTCCCCAACAGCTGTACTAGAACCTGGCATCCTTTCAAACCTTAGAAAAGGACCTCTCTCTACTCCTGACTTTTACTTGATATCTCCCACCTTGACAGCGAAGACACCAGAATGAACTATATTACATGTCTTACAAGAGTAAATCTCAGTGCCAAGTCAGTGTTGACTTCATCTCCTTGTCAATCACCTATTAACAGATTCCCCTTTCCAATGGACCTGGGTTCCCACTAGTCCAGCGTCAGTTAAAATTTATGCTTTTGAAAGAAAATGTTAAGCCTGGTTTTGAAAATACCAAAGCAGGGGCTTAAAAAAACAGATAAATTGGTGAAAACTGTCCCTTCAGCCTCTACTGTATTTATTCTCTTGGGCAGATACCAGGTGAGTCTGAAACAGCCAGGTTCTATCCTGGAAAGTTTGCCCTCTTGGTGATAAGACCTACCTGAATATTTTTTTCACAGTCTGTTTGCTGGTGAAGGGACAGCTCACTTTCCAGGACAAACTTCTTGCCACACTTATCACAAATCTGCATGCGCCTATGAGTAACGTTCATGTGCTTCTCCAGGTACCAGCGAGTATTAAACACCCTGGGGCACTTCTCACAGGTCAGAGTCTCTTTCTCTTCACACTTAGCTTTCTGGACTGGTGCTTTGGGCTCCTTTGTGGCCCGCTTCTTACGCTTAGGTGGCTCTACACTCTTCCTACGACCTCTTGTAGCTCTGGGAGTAGGGGAAGTGGCAGCTGCGGCGACAGAGGCAGCTCTCCTCGTTCTCCTCTGTGTAATGCTGACCTTCTCCACCGTCTTCTCCTTTTTCTTCTGCCTTTCATTCTCTCCGTAGTCATTGCTGTCATCTGTGGCCTCTTCCTCACTCTCTTCCTCTTCCTCCTCACTGCTTGTCTTAAGAACAGGAGTCTCTTTGGACTGAGAAGAGACACCCTTCTCCCCTTTAGACACATTTAACGTTTGATTATTAAGGTTTACCTCCACTATGATCTGCTCCCTTTTGTAGGAGACCTCCTCCTCCTCCTCCTCCTCCTCCTCTGTGTCATCAGAACTCTCCCGGTCTGCTTTAACACCGTGCACGTCAGACACTGCTCTTGTCTCCCTGAAATACGGCTGCTCCTCTGTTTCATGGAGATGTGGCTTGCTCACCTTGGTGTCCACTAACACAGAATAAGGACTTCCTGATTCCCTTTTGTACACTTTGGTGGACAGGTCGAGTTCTTGGTTGGCACCATGATAAAAGGAAGATGGCACTTGACCACGGCGGCTATCTTCTTGTGCCATTCCTGCTCCGTGCACAGCACGGTTTTCAACCAGCTCCTGACAAGAGCTGGCTGTGTGGCTCATTAGTAAGTGGCCTAATGTATTAAGCAGTTCAGACTACAGAGAATAGGTTTAAAACAGGATAATCATTAAGACTCAAATCTTTTTCCATCCATGAAGAATCACTCAAACGGGGTGGGGCGGGGGAAGGTATTCCTAGAACCTCTGTGCAATTCTTCCAGTGTGTTGCAGCACCAATGCATAAGTCAAAAGGTTTGGTATTATGGCAAGAGCAGAGCACTAGTGATTTTCCTTTTGCAGAGAGCTGCAAGTGACTTGGAGCATCTTATCTGCAAAGAAAAGTAAAGAGAAAAAAGATCAGATATCTCTCACTTCCTTCTCATAGCATACACTGACATCATACAACAAACATACCTTAAATGATTAAACTCTTTATATATACAATTCTTTATCCTGCTCAAATGGTTCAGAGCGGGCCATCATTTTACTGCATTACATGAATTCAATAAACTTTTTGTTAGAATGTAAATTCTAAGACAGCAGGAGTCATTATCTGTCCCATTCACTGAGATATCCTTAGAGCTTAGTACAGTGACTACCAGCACTTAGCTGGTATTCATTACATACTTAATGATGCTTAGTGAACATGTTTTTGCATAGTAGTCGTTATCCTGGACATACTGACATGGTAGAATATATGGTCCATGTCCACAAGTTTACAATCTAGATACACAGTATGTGAGGTCCATGAAATACACAAGAACCTCATGCTGGCTGGCTTTCTTTTCAACATTAGACACCACCATCCACCACAGTGAGAGCTTAAAGAACAAAGGTAGTAGTGGTCTAGGCACTGTGGACCCGAAAAATAAAGCAGCTAACTGACGTAACAATAGAAGAGAGAAGAGATATCCCTGGCCTTAAATAATTTATAATTTAGTTATAGATATTATTGTTTTCAAGTTTATTAGAATAATTTCAAAGCTGCTAGGTATTTTAAAATTTGGTCTATGCATAGCTCTCTAGATTCACTCAATAACCAGATGATTTTCATGTGTCAGCTGCACAGAAGTCTAAGTTCTAAGAAACAGTAGCCATAAAGCTGATATGGTTCCAGGAAAAATAAAATCATCCATTAAAAAAAAAAAGATGAGACGGGTGCATAATTTGTTTTGTGACGTACCTCACATTGCTGCTTAGCCAACCATTTAACTTCTGAGTCACATAACTATTACTACAGGCATATACCCTGTCTAATTAACAAAATGAAGGAAACTAGTACTTACTGAATAGCTGCTGTGTGCACAAACGCTGTAAAGGTGCTCATTATTTGTTATTTCTATTTAATATCCACTACGAAACTTTGGGGTTGAGTTTTAAACTTATTTTAAAGCTTTCATCAAAGTAATCACTAATAAAAAAAGCATCCGCAGTTTCACAAATCAAATATACTGCAAGGTTTATAACAAAAGCAGCCATCCTCTGCCTACTCCATCCCATCTGAGTCCTTTACCTGAGACAAAGTGTTTCTTTCAGCTGTTCCTCTTCCCTTTCTCCTTGTATTTACTTTTATATTTCTAAACAATGTGGTTATATTTCTTTTTCTTTTTCTACATGGCCTATAGAGTCTCAGATCTCCCATCAGAGGTTGAGACGGGGCCCTTGACAGTAGCAGCGTAGAGTCTTAACTATCAGACCGCCAGGGAAATCCCTGTGATAATATTTCTATTTCTTGACTTTTTTGTAAAGTATTTATTGCTTACATTATTATGACTATAATAAGTAATTCACAACTATTTCTATCATTCCTCTGCTACTGTCTCTCTTCCATTTTCTAAAAAGGTATTTTAGGGAATTCCCTGGTGGTCCAGTGGTTAGGATGCTGTGCTTTCACTGTCAAGGGCCCGGGTTCAATCCCTGGTTGGGGAACTAACATTCCATAAGCTGTGTGGCATGGCCAAATAAATTAATTTACTTAAAAAATGTATTTTACTTTCATTTTAGTAAATTTTCAGAAAGCAGCAGTGATAAATGCCACCGTGCTTTACTTGACATCTTTATATTTATAAAAGAGGAAATTATGCCTATGAGAAGTTAAATAATTTGTCTAAGATCACGTATCTGTTAAATGACAGAAGCAATATTTGACCCCAGGCCTGACTCCAAAGCTTTATTTCTACTATGACAAATGACATTCCAAAATAATTTAAACTCAACTCTTCCTGTAACCATATAGCTTTTTAATCAGTGTTATACCTTGCATTTTAAGTAGGAAAATCACAGTAGCTTTATTTTGTATTGCCCAAACTTCTGAAATAATGTAAACTACTATAAGCACCAGTAAATAAAACTGACCCACATTAATTATCCAAATTAAGCAAGGGAAGATGGACAGTAAAATTCAATTAACCAGCAAAAACAGGAATAGAACAAAATCATGAAGGAAAATAAATGAAAGGATATCCTCTATGGTAGTCATCCATGTGTTCTTCCCAAATATCCTGGCCCTCAGCCTTCTGGACACGTGACAGGCCTGCACTTTCTGACTCTGCCTGTCCCCAGTAGTTGGGTGGGGCCACAGGACTACTTGCGGCCAGCACAGTTGAGTAGAAGCGACATGAAGAGCAACATGAGACCCTCCAGGCCTCTCCTCCCACCGTGACAGCGACCAGCAAGCCTCAAAGTGATGACTGCTATGGCTGCTATCAAGCTAGGACCCTGAGTAACACAACGGCCCACAGGATATGCACCGTGCAGCAATCATTAAAATTCTTTTGTATTTTATTTAACTTGAGGGAGAACATGATTTCAAAGCCACTGAAATCTTGTGTTGTGTATTACTGCAGCATAATTTGGGTCTCTCCTAGCTGATACAGGTGGAATCCAGAAGTGTGGTACTGTCTCATCAAAAAACCTAAAGTATATGGTGAAGGCTAAGGAGCTAGAGAGAAGGAGGTTAAGGAAAAACTTATCAAAGGCTAAAAGGATAGCAGCTCATAGTGTGCAGTGGTGAAGAGAGCTAATATGCCTTGAGAATTTATAGCTCTAGTGGGAAAATGGACCATTAAGAGACTGTGTTGGTTACTGCTGGCTGTATTTAACAAATTATTGGATGAATTCAGAAAAGAATTCATCAGTTTCCAGCGATTTGTGGGGTCAGAAGAATCAAGTGCTTAACCCAAAACTGAGAAGGTCTCTGAGCTACAAATGTTGATCAGAGTTCAGTCTTGAGGCAAGAATCAAATCAAAGATTCGGCCTTTACAACCACTGATAAAACCTCCCAATTGATTAAGGTACTGCTGAATAAAACAGCTTTTCTAAAAAAAGACTAAAGAGGGGTTCTCTCATCAAAACAGCCTCTTAGTCTGTTTTGCTACTAAGCATGTTGCTTTGACGTGAATTAGTTCAAATGCTATTAGTAAATAAGGAAATGATGTCAATATAACACAGAAGTTAAGCTGGTTTATATGCATTGTTGGAAGTAACCAGGAAAAAGCTTTCCCAAATTTAAAAGAAAGCCTTAGCAATATATGAAAACACTAAGAAAAAAGCTAAACATCCCGCTTATGTACCTTCCTTTAATGCAAGTCGTGGCTGATTCAGTTGCTTCATGAACCACTGCATTTTCCACTTTATATCTGGTGAAGCTGAGGATATATGTTTCTCCTCCTGTGTTTAAAGAAGACAGTTTTTGACTGCTGAATCATACACCACACCACAGATCAAATTTTTACCGTAATAAAATTAGTTTCTATTGTAAGTGAATGTCTTGAAGACTCCAAAGTCTCAGAGGAAGAAACAAGCATTCTGGAGACTGAGTCTGTAAAGCTTCAGCCAACTGATGCTGACTGCATATGCCAGTGGAGATTTAATACGCTATCGTTTTTATTTTAATTACTTTATTAGTGCGCTGGTTACAGTGGTCCACAGATTTTGAGTCTGCAAAATCCTATTTTTTCCTATAAACCCTGTTTATTTTAGTGTGCAATTTTGCAGAATTCAGGAAAGCATATATGGCATTATAGCAGAAATACCTGTACTCAAAATTAAGTCAAGAAAGAAGTATGAGACCAATAAGGCAGAGCCACACAACAAATCTATGAAGTATGGTTAGAAAGAATTATGGATGTGGCTGCCGTCTATGGGGTCGCACAGAGTCGGACACGACTGAAGCGACTTAGCAGAAGCAGCAGCACCACAGCACGTGGAGCTGACTGGAAATAAGTAAGTAAAAAGCCAACTAAGTTTTTGAGGGTTATACTGCTAAAAGAACCACCAGCCTACACTTGAGAAGCTTTGACTATTCAAGACTTTTTCTTTTTGGCCATACCATGTGGCATGTAGAATTTCCCTGACCAGGGGATCAAACCCATGCCCCTCCTCAGTGGAAGCGGAATCTTAACCAGTGGACCACCAGGGAAGTACTCAAGACTTCTAAAAATGATCTTTGGGTTCCCAAGCATCCATGGCAGGAAGTGGATTTAAAAAGCTGTTCATCCCCTTAAGGGGGAATACTCCTCATTGTCCGTTTGGAATACAGCCAAGGAACAGAACAGGAAAACAGGAGGAGGATCAAGAAGATTAAGCCAGGGAGCAGACAACTGAGTTAAGGAGCAAACTCGGGATCTTGTCAAGAACATTCATCATCCCTGGAGGGGTCCCTTCAATGACTGCTCAGAGGGACTGCAGTGTTTGCTGTATGTCTCTTGTGCTTCCCTTTTCCAAACGGGAGTTGTTTTTTTTTTTAAATCATCCTGCCACTAGTCACCACGGTACATTGTTTGTGAGGGCAGCCAATCATTTGTCAATTTTTCTCTTAAGTCTATGGATCAAAAAGAGCAACATTTGGGCCCTATGTAGAGATGACCAAGCATCATCTCACGAACAGACCACCAGGATCACATCCTTGCATATCTGCTCAGAGATCCTGGACTTCAAGGTTAATGTCATGATTGGACAGGAACTTAGGGTTTCCTACCTGGGGAGGAAGTGAGTATATTTTTCCTGTGTGAGAGAGCAGATCAACTAACTGGTGGCCAAAAGAATGGTGCTATTAATCAAATATTTTCAGCTGTCTGCCTGGCATAGGCATGATATGTTTCCTGGCCCTGCCTAGTTACATGGGACCATCACGTTGTGAAATAAGCAATGTGAGTCACTTCTGAGCTGATGAGAGACCCTCTGGGCTTCATTTCCTCTTCGCATGATGACCAGCAGAGTACAAAAAGGTGGCTGGTGGTTCCATCAGCCTGGGTCACTGAGTGGCACAAGCAGAGCTCCCCTGCTGATCCATCATGGCCGCGAAGTGAGAAGGAAAATTCCTTCATTGTTTTAGTGAACACAACAGCTAATGCAGTTCTTTACGAATATATATACATACATCAACGGTTTCAGTCTTCAGCTAGACAGAATTGCTAGGTGAAAGTTAAAAAATCAGAAAGAAAATGAGATCAATTCTCTACTTAATAAGTTAGAAAATAAGACTTTTCTTTTTTTTTTTTTTTTAAATTAGACTTAAAGGGCTTTATCCTATTTTTTTGTGGGGGTGGTACTGCATGGCTTGTGGAATCGTAGCTTTCTGAGCAGGGATTGAACCTAGGCCCTGGAAGTGAAAGCAACGAATCTTAACCACTGGACACCAGGGAATACCCCTCCCCTCCTTTTCTGGCTTTATTCTATTTTTAACGAGGTACATATATATGGGAGCTTCCCTGGTGGCTGCAGTACAAGAGATACAGGTTCAATCCCTGGGTCAGGAAGATGCCCTGGAGAAGGAAATGGCAACCCCCTCCAATATTCTTGTCTGGGAAATCCTGTGGACAGAGGAGCCTGGCAGGCTACAGTCCATGGGGTTGCAAAAGAGTCAGACACAACTTACCTACTAAAATTAGCAACACATATATGGATTCCCATAAGAAACTGAAAGTGACATCTCACTACTAATAAAATCAGGAAAGTTCATAGAAACATCAATAAATGACATTGTTACAATATAAGAGGCAGTCTAATGGTTCACTCCGAAATACGTATGGGCTTTCTGCTCACATTTTACTTTCTTCATTTGATTTTGGCACCTTTTCCCTTGTCTGAGTTTTGATGATAATCTTCTTGTATTTTCTTTTCAGAAAACTTAAAAATATCTCATAAGGGCACAACTGAGTAATTTTTAAAAAACCAAAACCACATTAGGGAAATTAAAACCTTCCATGTTCCATTATCCAACTCCTCATGTGTAACTGAGGATAGAGGTCTATCCTTACTTACAGAGAAGAGTTCTAACTTACCTATTACAAATCATCTTAGCTTAGTTTTTAAGAAGACTAAGTGAATATATTGAGCTCTAAGAAACTAAAGATAGAAGAGGCAAATGAGAAATAACTTTCACTGAAATTTAAAGCTGTTCTATAGTATTAAGACAACATAAGGCCATCAGTTCTTAAAGATAATTTTCTAAAGTGTCATAAAATAAATTCCAAAATAAAGTGGGTCATTCTTTAGTGTTTTGTTATAATTAATGTATATAACTTGGGGGGAAATGTAGTTTGTATGTCAGGGGTACACAAGCTGAGAAGCAGTCAGTCCTGGTACTCTATTAAGTTGGACCAGCTATCGGGAAGAAAATACAATTTTTTTAAAAAGTTGGAAAATACGTCAGCATATATATAGATAGTAAAGTACAGCTTTCAGAATGTGCTTTTTTCAATGCCATTTCCCCCCGAGTGGACTACAGAATAAGTTTATGCAGTCCTCAAGGAATTTAGTTTTAAAAGGAAAATAATTAATTTTGTTTCCTGAAAATTTTAAGTTAATTTCAACAAATTTAACTTTTTTTTCTACTAAAATATGTACCTGTGCATTCTCCTTGTATGTTAAAAAGATTCTATTTGGGATGAGTCTTTTCAAGTTGAAAAGGCAGTCTTGTAAGGTATATCAATCTGATACCTCTGCTTACTCCAATTCTTCAGAGCCATGGCCCCTGACCTGTTTCCAAAGCTCAAACCACCCATGTGCTGCCAGACCCTGGTCCTGCCAAACAGAGAGGTTTCTAAAGCATACAACTACCTACAAGGCTCGGGCCAAAAGTAAAACCATCAAGAAATGGAAAGGAAAAAGGAGGGAGAGATAAATATGTATCAGCAAAGTTCTTTTGAAAAATAATCCATTAGGAAGAATGGATGAGATGGGTTTATGATAGCAAGGGTCTGATGTTTTTAGTCAAAGCTTTCTTGGTTTTGCTTAAGGCTATTCATTTCTTTCTTACTGGGAAAGTATGTTAGGGACACATTTATCAAATAACAATCTCAAAGTCTTTGGATGGTCAAATAATTATTTAACAACTACTAACTATATGTTTAATATAAATTAAAAAAGTAGAAATCTGAAAGTTTGGAAGATAAATTGCATTCGGGGGTAAAATCAGGAAAGTTCTGTAAAGGATAGTACATTTCAGAAAAACCTGAAAGGCAGGCAGGTTTCAGACTGGCAGAAATGAAGGCAGAAGAAGTCCTTTCTAGCATAGGGAAATAAGAATGGGCTAACAGTGAAGTACACTCCTGAACAAGAGACAGTATAAGTTGTTTAGTTTTACTAGAATATAGGGCTTGAGCAACAAGAGATGGCAAGATAGGTGAGTTACTGTCATATAGTGACAAGCCTTAAACCCTGGGCTGAAGAGTTTGTAGTTAATATGGATGACAAAATAGAGCAAAGGTTTTCCAAGAAGGAACTAATATAATTAGAGTCATGTTTTAGGGGTCAAATTATATCATAACAAACAACTGTAGACCTATATTTAAGTATGTCTTTGAAATATATATATATGTGCTGTGCTTAGTTGCTCGGTTGTGTCTGACTCTGAGACCCCATGGACTATAGCCTGCCAGGTTCCTCTGTCCATGGGCATTCTCCAGGCAAAAATACTGAAGTAGGTTGCCATGGCCTCCTGCAGAGGATCTTTCCAATCCAGAGATCTAACCCAGGTCTTCCACATTACAGGTGGATTCTTTATCATCTGAGCCACCAGGGAAGCCCAAGAATACTGGAGTGGGTAGCCCTATCCCTTCTCCAGGGAAACTTCCCAACTCAGGAACCAAACCAGAGCCTCCTACATTGTAGGAGGATTCTTTACCAGTTGAGCTAACTGGGAAGCCCAACATATACATGGTAAAACAAATATACAATTAAGAAAACCAGAATAAATTTAAAATATGTAAATAAATTGAAGTAGAAAAAAACTAAAGTAGGAAAATAAGATAATACTAGGAATTAGGATAAAAACAAAATGAAAACACAATTTTATTCTAAATCCTATATTAGTACAGACTAAAATTTAAAATATCCAAATGACAACTTTAAAGAGTTCTTTAAAGAATGCATTCTTTATGAAATAATTAATTCCCTACTTAGTGATTAAACTGAGTTTAAGACTCATGTTCACACTAAAATCTTTATATATATATAATATAAATATAAATATATATAATATAAATATAAATATATAAATATAATACTGCAGGTTCTACTTTCAGTAGGCCTAAAATAAGTGATATCTTACCATGTCCTGTTTTTTCCTTAAAAATAATCTGTGAAAGCAGCCACTATGAAAACCAGTATGGTGATTCTAGCAATTCTACTCCTGGGTAATTATCTGAAGAAAATGCTTATGTTCATTGTAGTATTATTTACAATAGCCAAGAAAAGGAAGCAACCCAAGAGCCCATCGATATATGAATGGATAAAGAAGATACAGTGTATGTGCACATATGTGTATGTGCGTGTGCACACACATGCACACAGACACACACACAGAGGAATATTACTCAGCCACAAAAAAGAATGGGCTTCCCTGGTGGCTCAGTGGTAAAGAATCTACCTGCTAATGCAGGAGAAATGAGTTCAATTCTGGGGTGGGGAAGGTGCTCTGGAGGAGGAAATGGCAACCCACTTCAGTATTCTTGCCTGGGGAATCCCATGGACAGAGAGGAGCCTCGCAGGTTACAGTTTATGGGGTCACAAAAGAGTTGGACATGACTTAGCAATTAAACAACAAGAACAATGAAAAAGAATGAGATCTCGCCATTTGCAACAGTATGGATGGATCTAGAGGGTACTATGTTAAGTAAAGTAAGTCAGACAGATACTGTATGACTTCACTTATATGTGGACTCTAAAACACAAAACAAGTGAACAAACGTAACAAAACACAGACAGAGTCTCAGATACAGAAAACAAACAGGTGGTTGCCAGAGGGGTGGAGGATGGGGGGAGAAGAAACAGGGGAGGAAGGTTAAGACGCACAAACTATCATTTACAAAATAAATGAATCAGGAGTGTAAAATGCACAGTGTAGGAAATATAGTCAATAATTATGTAATATCTTTGTTTGGTGACATATTTGTAACTAGGCTTATCGTGGTGAAATTCATAGAAATACTGAATCACTATGTTGCGTACCAGGAACTAACATAATGTTTTAGATCAATTATAGGTCAAAACCAAACAAACACACTCACAGAAAATAGGATCAGATTTGTGGTTACCAGAGGCAGGGCATGGGAGGAGGGGGAACTGGATAAGGTGGTCAAAAGGCATAAACTTCTAGTTATAAAATAGTTAAGTAACATACAATATGATTAATATAATTAACACTCCCATACATTATACATGAAAGTTGCTGAGAGTAAATCCTAAGAGTTCTCATCACAAGGAAAATTTTTTCTATTTCTTTCATTTTGTGCTTATGTGAGATGATGGATATTCACTAAACTTATGGTAATCATTTCATGATGTATATACGTCAAATCATTATGCTGCACACCTTAAACTTATACAGTGCTGTGTGTCAATTACATGTCTATAAAACTGGGGGGAAAATCTTAAGAAACCTTCTGGTATACAGTTGGCGCCCCCTATCCAGGGGTTCCACATCCACAGATTCAACCAACCTCACATTAAAAATATATATATTTGAAGGCGAGGGTGGTATGCTTTGAGAAATAGTGCTGAAACATGTATATTACCATATGTGAAATAGATCACCAGTCCAGGTTCCATGAATGAGACAGGGCACTCAGGGCCTGTGCACTGGGATGACCCTGAGGGATGGGATGGGGAGGGAGGTGGGAAGGGGGTTCAGGATGGGGGAACACATGTATACCCATGGCTGATCCATGTCAGTGTATGGCAAAAACCACTACAATATTGTAATCAGCCTCTAATTAAAATAAATTAATTTTATAAAAGAAAAAAAATTTTTAATTGCGGAAAGTTCCAAAAAGCAAAACTTGAACTTGCAGCACCCAAGCAACTATTACACAGCATTTACACTGTGTATACCTAGTACAAGTAATATAAGTACTTAGAGATACCTACAGGAGGATGTGCACAGGTTATATAAATACTATATACCATTATATACAAGGAAGCATCCTTGGATTTTGGTATCATGGGAGTTCTGGGATCAGTCCCTCACGGATACTGAAGGATGACTTTACCTTGTGGTATACACCAGAGGTCTGAACTACTTAAGATGATAAACTGCTACATAATTTTAATTAGTAAGAATCATTTAGACCCCTCTGTCCTTGTTCTTTTATATAAAACAAAGCCATATTATTATGACAAAGAATGCATGATCAACAGCCTTAATGATGGGATTGATAACCAGGGTTCATTTTTAACCTAAATTTTGGTATTGTCAACCCTAAATTTTAGTAATCAATGTTTCAATCTGCTAATCTGGAAGATGGGAGTTAAGAAAACAAACTGCAAAACTTGGTAAATTCTACTCTCTGATCTATGAAACATATATGGTAGTGGAGATAATTATACACATTTACATACTTTACATATTATATAAAGCACATTTAGCATACATTTGTTAAACATTAACTAAGTGCCTACTTTCTAAAAGTGCTCACAAAATTGATCTGGGTTACACAAGAAAAGCTACAAATACCAACACATAAAAGGCAACTTTACAACGAACAAAACCTCAAATGTATATATCACTGAACCATACTTTAGATGAACGTCATAAAGTGTTCTCAGATGCCTGTATTTTATATAGTTGAAAAATGTAACTAATTTTAATGCTGTCTTATCTAACAAAAGTTAATATGTCAAGTAATTATTTTTTAAGCAGTCCATTTAATCCATTAACTGTTAAACATGAAATTGAGAAATACCTGTCACCTCCAACTTTAAACAAACCTTCTGTAAAAATAAAATTTCACTGTGGTTTCTTACATATGCATTTAAATGAGACTGTCACTGTGTTTCTTGGTAACATGCGAGTGAAGCCAGCGGAAGAGGACAGGGAGAGGCATTCTTCCTAGGTACTACCTGATTACCTTCAAGCATCAACAGTCTCCACATTTCCATATAAGACAATAAAAACTAAAGTGCATTACTCATCACACTGTCGGCTTAAGCAACCTCCAGTTCAGTTCAGTTCAGTGGCTCAGTCGTGTCCGACTCTTTGCGACCCCATGAATTGCAGCACGCCAGGCCTCCCTGTCCATCACCAACTCCCAGAGTTCACTCAAACTCACGTCCATCGAGTCGGTGATGCCATCCAGCGGTCTCATCCTCTATCATCCCTTTTTCCTCCTGCCCCCAATCCCCCACAGCATCAGAGTCTTTTTGAATGAGTCAACTCTTCACATGAGGTGGCCTAAGTACTGGAGTTTCAGCTTTAGCATCATTCCTTCCAAACAACACCCAAAGCTGATCTCCTTTAGAATGGACTGGTTGTCAAGAGTCTTCTCCAACACCACAGTTCAAAAGCATCAATTCTTCGGTGCTCAGCTTTCTTCACAGTCCAACTCTCACATCCATACATGACCTTAACTTTCACCAATAACCCTCTGCTGCTACTACTAAGTCGCTTCAGTCGTGTCCAACGGCAGCGCACCAGGCTCCCTGGTCCCTGGGATTCTCCAGGCAAGAACACTGGAGTGGGTTGCCATTTCCTTCTCCAATGCATGAAAGTAAAAAGTGAAAGGGAAGTCGCTCAGTTGTGTCCGACTCTTAGCAACCCCATGGACTGCAGCCTACCAGGCTCCTCCGTCCATGGATTCTCCAGGCAAGAACACTGGAGTGGGTTGCCATTTCCTTCTCCAATGCATGAAAGTGAAAAGTGAAAGTTAAGTTGCTCAGTTGTGTCCGGCTCTTAGCGATGCCATGGACTGAAGCCTACCAGGCTCCTCCATCCATGGGATTTTCCAAGGCAAGAGTACTGGAGTGGGGTGCCATTGCCTCGTCTGAATTCTGTCTAGCTTTGACCAAAGATTGTTTTATGGAACAGTTATTGCATTTAATGTGCTCGTCCATTTTCAAAATTGCTATCAATGTGAGTATCTTGGTCATTATTAGTTGATATCCTGCCTATGAGAAGGAGAAAAATTAGACGTGAAAGGCCTTGTGCATCTTATATTTCTTAAACTCCTAAAGATAATACGTTAAGTTAGAACTGAGACCTATTTAGCAGGTACAGATGTTCATACATGGCTACGTATATGGAAGCCATCATGAGAGGCCTATGTGTATGCTGACTAGATCACTGTGAACTTGAATTAAAAGCTCATTTAGAAAATGAAAATCAAGAAATTCTCTCATTACATTCATCCATGATACTTTACAAAAATAAAAATTGCAATATTCAGATGCATGACCAACACCAGGAAATTATAGAATTTATATATTTGACCTGCATACATGCCTGTTCAGTCATTCAGTCACACCCTACTTTTTGTGACCCCACAGACTATAGCCCACCAAGCTTCTCTGTCCATGGGATTTTCTCAGGAAGAATACTGGAGTGGTTACCATTTCCTCCTCCAGGGCATCTTCCTGACCTAGGGATCAAACCTGAGTCTTCTCCACTGGTAGGTGGATTCTTTACCACTGAGCCACCTTGGGCTGGGATATTTGACCTACCAAAAGACAAAGGATTGTTTGTGTTTTCTCATTGTTGTTGCTGTTGTGGTTGTTCAGCTGCTTAGCATATTGGATTCTTGGCGACCCCATGGACTGCAGCACACCAGGCTTCCCTATCCTTCACTATCTCCTGCTCAAATTCGTGTTCATTGAGTCACTGATGCCAGTCAACCATCTCACTCTTCGCCCCCTTCTCCTGCCCTCAATCTTTCCCAGCATCAGAGTCTTTTCCAATGAGTCAGCTCTTCGCATCAGATGGCCAAAGTTTTGGTGCTTCAGCATCAGTCCTTTCAATAAATATTCAGGGTTGATTTCCTTTAGGATTGACTGGTTCGATCTTCTTGCAGTCCAAGGGACTCTCAAGAGTCTTCTCCAGCACCACAGTTTGAAGGCATCAATTTTTCGGCGCTCAGCCATCTTTATGGTCCAACTTTCACATCCATACATGACTACTGAGAAAAAACACAGCTTAGACTATATGGACCTTTGTCAGTAAAGTGATATCTCTGCTTTTTAATATGCTGCTAGGTTGGTCATAGCTTTTCTTCCAAGGAGCAAGTGGTTTTTAATTTCATGGCTGCAGTCACCATTCCCCAGTGACTTTGGAGCCCAAGAAAATAATGTCGGTCACTGTTTCCATTGTTTCCCCATCTATTCGCCATGAAATGATGGGACTGGATGCCATGATCTTCATTTTTTGAATGCTGAGTTTTGAGCCAGCTTTTTCACTCTTCTCTTTCAAGAGGCCCTTTAGTTCTTCTTCACTTTCTGCCATAAGGGTGGTGTCATCTGCATATCTGCGGTTACTGATATTTCTCCTGGCAATAGTGATTCTAGCTTGTGATTCATCCAGCCCGGCATTTTGCATGATGTACTCTTTGTATAAGTTAAATAAGCAGGGTGACAATATACAGCCTTGATGTACTCCCTTCCCAATTTTGAACTAGTCTGTTGTTCCATGTCCAGTTCTAACTGCTGCTTCTTGATCTGCATATAGGTTTCCTAGGAGGCAGGTAAGGTGGTCTGGTATTCCCATCTCTTTAAGAATTTTGCACAGTTTACTGTGATCCACACAATCATAGGCTTTAGTGTAGTCAATAAAGCAGAAGTAGATGCTTTTCTGGAATTCTCTTGCTTTCTCTATGATCTAACAGATGTTGGCAATTTGGTACCTGGTTCCTCTTGCCTTTTCTAAATTCAGCTTGTACCTCTGGAAGTTCTCAGTTCACATACTGCTGAAGCCTAGCTTGAAAGATTTTGAGCATTACCTTGCTAGCATGTGAAATGAGTGCAATTGTATGGAAGTTTGAACACTTTTTGGCATTGCCCTTTGGGACTGGACTGAAAACAAATAAATGAAATGAAATGGGCTGTTTGGACACTAATACTTCAAAGAGGGTCCAAAAGAAAAGATGAGATTAGGTACTCTATATAAAAATGACATTATTGATTTACTGGACAGGTCATAAGTGATGAACTGGACTCTTAACAGGAGTGATGCAATGAGACTGAGTGGAAAATTTAAAACCACCCACAGTACTAAGGTCACAGGATTTAAACTGGCACTGTTTTGGGCTCTTCCATACCACTGGGCAGGTTACTTCGCCTTTCAAACCCTCAGATTTCTCATCTACATACTTAAGGGCATCCCTTCCACCAGCGCCACTTACTGTTTGCACTACTGTTTCTTTCCATTCTCTTGCCTATTTCATCTGGTCACCTAATGCTGCACAGTAACCCCATGTTTTCAACATGAAGGGCTATCATTTACACTCCCCTTGCCACTCTCATGATGCCCCTTCCATGTCTGCATGCAGCATTGTTTTTAAAAGCTGTGTTATGAATTTGCATTTAGGTCATACTTTAAAAAATTTTTGTACTAACCAAATATAAACACATAGCCTACCTTAATTTTTCAGTTAGGCTCTCCAGCTTTTACCATAATTTCCATTTGACTTTCTGAACACTAAAATTAGTTTATTAATCTCAGGATGGGGATGCCTGGGTTAAGGGTATATATTACCTACAGTCTTGAAGGAAGCATGACACTAAATGGGACTGGCTCATAGCCTGAACCACAGTATAGGTAACTTATTCCAAAACCAACACTGGGTCCACCACACTTTCTCAGAGTAGAGAGAGATATGACCATGTTTAACACCATCCCTTGGATGATTCAATTCTCAGCCTTGATCAGAAGGCATTTATGACAACATGCCAAATAGGATGTAGAAGAAATCTATGAAGCCTCAGATACCTGCCATATCCATTGCTACCTTACTTTTAATGGTCCTTAAAAAAAATAAGTTGTCGGCTGAGTCAAACAAAACCAGGCAGCAATGCCACAACTGTGTCAAAAAGGTAGAGACACGCGGTAACAAACCGACCCCATGGCTCTTCCCTCCCTTTTGGGAAGTACAGCTGAATACAGAGAATAGGTTGATACTGGGATGTGGGTTGTAACCCAAACCACACTGAGCTATGGTTAAAGAATTGTCACGAGACACCCAGTGAGTCACAGCCTTGGAAGTGACAGGACTCTACCAAAACTGCTGCTACTCAAACATAGGGTTTATTTGTGAATGCCCAGATATCCTTCCTTCCTCTAAGGAGAGAAATGTTTAACTTTTTTTTTTCTGATTATTAAAGGCAAAGTTTGCAGGTCAAATGGGTTTATACACTAAGTGTTTTCTGTCCAGTTATAGAACTCTACTCTTCATTCACATTTGTCATCTACACACAAAGTACCAAGAGTCTAATAAAAGGAGAAGATATGTATTTATTCCTTCAAATAATTATTGTATTGACCCCAGCCTTCATATGCTTAAATCTGTTTGGAGAGCAAGAACAAAAAACAAGTCACAATTGCCCAATAAAATAAATGGTATTTTTTAAAGGCACCACATAACTATTTAAAAGGGCAAGAAAGATGGAGAATGTGCAGCTATGAGAGACCCCATGAAGAGCATGAGATCTGAGCGAGGTCCTGGAGGACGGAGGGATCTCAAGAAGCAGAGAGGAAATGAAAACACAGGCTGAGGAGAGTAAGGCTGTCATCATGAAGAAGCACAGTATACTCAGGCCCAGCCAAAGAGATCTTACCAGGGGTTATAACCTTATAAACGCGATTAGCGCAGGGACAAAAAATGGAAGGGTCTGACTACAGGGCTGAGAGACACGGGCATTACTAAAAGTGGCAGAGAGCCAAAAAAAAAGGGAAAGTCAACAGGATTTTCTCATCATATGTGAAGGATAAACACAGAAAAGTGATGGACTTCCCTAGTGGTACAGTGGATAAGAGTTCGCTGCCAGCGCAGGGGACGCAGGTTCAATCCCTGGTCTGGAAAGATTCCACAGGCTGCAGAGCAGCTAAGCCCGTGTGCCACAAGTACTGAGCAGGCACCCTAGAGCCCACATCACAACTACTGAAACCCGTGCACCTAGAGCCTGTGGTCCACAGCAAGAGAATTCACTGCCATTAGCAGCTCGTGCCCCAAAGTGAAGAGTAGCTGCCACTCACGGCAACTAAAGAAAGCCCACGTGCAGCAACGTAGACCCAGTGCCGCCAAAAAGGAAAGAAAGAAAAGTATCAAAGATGACTTAAGACAATTTGAATTTCCGTATCTAAGGCATCCTAATTTATACGATCATGCCTGAGATGCAAATTAGCCATGCAAGCAAAGATATCAAGTAATCAATTGGATAGAAGATTGGGGTGAAGTCAGGACTGGAGTTACGTATTTTGGAGACAGCAGCATACAGAAAGAATTTAAACTGGAGGACTGGGAAGACAGGATAGATAGAGCAAAGAAAGCTTTAGGGCACTCTAAGAGCAGAGGAGAAAGAGCCAACAAGGAAGAGTGAAAAAATTAATACTGAGGTCAAATGAAAATGCTAACCTGCAACACACAGAAGCCAAGTGATTAAAAAGAATTTTTTTTTTTTTCCCAACAAGGAAGAACTGGTCAGCTGTATCAAATACTGCTAAAAACACTGAGTAAGATGGAGACCTGATGTGAAGAACAGGCCCATTGGGAAAGACCCTGATGCTGGGAAAGAGTGACGGCAGAAGGAGAAGGGGACGACAGAGGATGAGATGGCTGGATGCCATCACCAACTCAATGGATATAAGTTTGAGTAAGCTCTGGGGGTCGGCGATGGACAGGGAAGCCTGGCATGCTGCAGTCCATGGGGTCGCAGAGAGTCGGACACGACTGCGTGACTGCACTGAACTGAAGACATAGAAAAGTGACCACTGAATTTAGTGGCTGCATAATTCCTTAACGAGAAGGCCCCCTTGTCCTTCCACAGCCGCCTTCTCCCTGGAAAAACAGGCGTCTTGGGTTAATTAGTACAATACGTCCCCTACATACGAATGAGTTCCATTTTGAGAACACATTTGGAAATCCAATATGCTTTTAAGTCCAACAAAGTTAGCATAGGTACCCAACTAACACAATCAGCTATGTAGTACTATGCTGTTATAGGTTTATAATACTTTTCACACAAATAATACATAAAAAACAAACATAAAAAAATAAAGAAAAAAGTTTACATCTTACAGTACAGTACAGTAGTACCAGCTACATCGCTGCTGCTTTTGCGTTTGATTCAGGACATCCTGGGCTTGGGATGTAGTACGGTACATACTACAAGCCTGCATACAGTACTGTAAGTAAAGCAGAGAGGATGCACGCATATGACAACGTATGGCCACACGTATACCAGACATGCGAACTAACTTACGTGACCAGACGTGCGAAACGTCTCCGCCTCGGAAAGCCTGCAACCTGAAGGTTCGTATGCACAGGACTTACTGTGTAATGCTTGAGGGCTCAGCCTTGGGCTGAGTTCTAGAGCTTCCACTCCTAGCTGTGGGGCCTACTCAACTAAAGAGCCCATCCTGAGAGGAGGAGGGGACGGCAGCTAAGCAGTGGAAACTGAAACAGGACTCCAAAAAGACACAAAGTTGAATTCGGTTTTCAAGGATGGGAGAGATTTGGGTGTGTTTAAATGCTGATGGGAAGGGACACCTTTTACCACAAAGAACCCACTAAAAGAAAAGATTTTAGAATTTCATTATAGTAGGTTAGTTTATAAAGCTTTAAAAAATTATATACAGAAGAAAAACTATGATAAAGTCACAAACTTAATCTCCACCTCATTTCAGAATATACCAACCAAAAAAAAAAAAACACACAAAATCTATCTACCACAATAAGGAGTAACAGTATATAAATGAAAAGTAGAAAAGTACCTAATCTTCTCTTGGTTATACTAAAACAGTAATTCCAGTATTAAAACACTAGGTACTAAATCATAAAAGTTCAGATATTTTAAAAGCTAAGGAAATCTATAACACAGCTACCTAAAACCATTTGGAATACACTCCTAAAACACTTTCAGTCTTTAATAAACATTCTCAAATCTTAAGCATTTTTTCCCTTTGGTCTTATTGAAGAAATATGCTGTCTAGAGATAAGCTTTCTATAAACTTGTGTACAACAACCACATAAAATATACTAAAACATTTTAATGTTCACTTCAGAAACGTCTAAAATTTAAAACCACTCCGAATTAAAATATGACCACTTCAAAGAAAAAGGGATAATTTCAGAGTTAAGACCAAAACAGCTTTTGATGCAAACCACTGCGTGTTGCAGCAGCAGTAACCTAGTTTCACTTTGAGTGTGGAGTTTGTTGCCCTCAAGGGATCTGCAACTTTCACAAAAAAAAATTTTTTTCACTAAATGCCATATAACAGGTAAAGCAGTGGAGAAAAAAAAAAAGGTTAAACACATCTCAATAGTTCAGTTTAAGGAAAGAAAAGCATACTCCTTACAAACACATACATGTACAAACATGCATATGTATACATGTATCATACTGACAAACTTATGCTAGGTACTGGTGACTAAACACTAAAATTTTAACTCAAGTCCAACCCATAAAACATGTGGCAATTTAACAATGTGTTTGTGAGGAGCAAAAATCCCTCAGCATCACACAACATTATTCTTCACTATTTGCTCTGTGGTTCAATAACTGGTCAGGGGTAACCTGAGCAGAGAAAGCTGGTGAAAGCTGGTGGAAGATGTCCAAATATACAAAGGTTTTTCCACACCGAAGTTTTAATTACTTTTCCCCAAACACAGTTCTCTATATTGAGCTGTGAATGACTGTGCATATTTCAGTAAGACAAAAAGTCCAAATATCCATATTTCTGAGCGAACAACCTGTTCCAAGGCACTATCTCCCTATAGGCCCCAGAGAGGTTACTTTCAGGGTATAAAATAAATTAACTAGTAACTTTAAACATTTTATATTTTATACAAACACTTTAAAAATGTATGTTTTAAACGCACTGGAACGTCTAGAAAATGAGCTTATGAACAGCAGAGGCACTGAGCCCAAGCGGAAATGAACAGACTCCTGGCTTGCAGACAAATGAGTGGGCAGAGGAAGCATTTATGTGGAGATGATTTTTACATGATGCTTTTCTTAATCTAAAGAAAACCACAGCTCTTCACAATATATGTGCTATAAATAGATGTAATCAGTCAAAAACCTGAGTATCTATTTGCCTACTTTTTTCCTGTTAAGTAACTTTTGTCCTAACCCAAATCCAATGAGTGCTCAAGATAAGCAAGCCAATATAACCAAGCGGGTTGCCCCGTCGAAGCCTTATGGGCATGGGACCAAGACAAATCCTCCTGCACCTAAACGCTGAAGGAAATATTTTACACAGTAAAGTGGATTTTTACTGTAATATCTTTCAATATACTCCCCTCACCAAAATCAAAGTGGTTTCACGCTGGTTCACATCAATGCAAAATTTCTATCAACTATTTTTGGCAATACTTGAGAGTTTTAATCACATAACTATTGTTCAAGTAACTGCTTTCTCCTTCCCCAGCTCCCCGCTCCCCCGACCAAAACCCCACATCAATCTAAGAATTACAAAGTTCCTGTCAAATGGGTATAAGTCTCCTTTATAAACAGAGGAAATTAAGGTCCGCTGGCTAAATGGTGAGTGAGAGGGACTCAGAGTTAAGAACTAGTTGAGTATATGACTGCTATGCTCTTCTCTCCCTTCAACCAAAATCTAATCAAAGGATGTTGTTATTCTTTAGTTGCTAAAACATGTCTGACTCTTTTGTGACCTGCCAGGCTCCTCTGTCCATGGGATTTCCCAGACAAGAATACTAGAGTGGGTTGCCATTTCCTTCTCCAGGGGATCTTCCCTACCCAGGGATTGAACCGGCAGCATCTCTTGCTGAGTCTCCTGAACTGTAGGCAGATTCTCTACCGTTGAGCCACTGGAGAAGTCCATGATCAAAGGATAGATGACTTTTTTTTGAGGGGGGGGGGAGTGGAGGTGAGAGTTGCTGGTAAAGAGGTAATGTACATATTCTAATATTTTTACAATGAACATGTACTATTTCTATAATAAACAGAACAACAGATCCTAAACTTAAAAATTAAATGAACTCATCAAATCTTTTCAGGTTCAACACATAAGATCCCTTAGACGGAAGTGTTGATAAAACCTGGAAGAAAGTGCAAACATAATTTAACAAAGCGTAAAAAGCACTTAAATCTACACCAAGCCTCAAAATACCAGCAGATTTTCAGTAACACTCAACAAGTATTTACGGAGCACCTACCACATGTGAGTTACCACAGATATAACTACTAACATGCTAATATGATCCCTGGTCTCTGAAAGCTTACAATATTGCCCATTAGTTTATAAACAGGGTGGCTGTATAGTCCTGATTTATACCTGTTTCTCCCAGTGTAATTATTAATAATGCCCCTCTCACACTTCTCCCAGTCTAGACAATAAATTATATGGTTACACATTTATGCAAAAAACAAACATACTATTGTTCCTGCATGGCAACAGGTTTGTAAAATGTGTATCATTTCCAGGTTTTATCTTTTTAAAGTCATTCTATTAATTTTTATTACACGTTAAATTTTAAAAAATTATTTTAGACCTTCTTCTCATTCTGATATATACCTATCATACAATAAAATCAAAGATTTGCTTCAGTCAAGTAAGAGAAAATCGAAATCTGATTTTACCACATCAAAATGTATGCAAAGCAAATAAACCAAATGAATAAAAAAATAAAAACTTTAAAGACTATAAGCCCCTTGAGATCGGGTAGTTCTTTTTGAAATACCACTTCAGCATTCTAGCCTGTGTCTAGCTCAGCACTGAGAACATACTGAGGTTCAGATACTTCCCACTAAAAGGAGACAGGACAGGAAACATCGAAGTCTGAAACATCTTGTCATAATGGAAAGCAAAGAAGCTATCAAAGACTACCAAGGTTGTGTCAAAAGACTCAGAAGCCAGCCTGATAAGCTCCTAATGGGTAAAAACAGGACAACTGAGTACCAACAACGATGAGGAACAGAGTGCATCGAAACACATCACATATGCTTAAACCCACTGGTCACCTTCAGGGGATGACAACAGAACAAGCTCATTCTTCTGAAAACTGGTTAGTGAAGGACAAGAATCAAGCATTCAACCTGCCATTCCCATCAGATCTGTACTTCAAGGAAATTAAATATTTGTTCAGGGGAAATTTCTTTCTATAGAAGTATTCTAATTGAAGAAGAAATTATTTTTGTATCATTTTGCAACCCATAATGAATTAATAAATATAGACAAAGATCATCAGTGGCTGGTAACAGCACCAAAGAAGAAACAACCGACACCGCACATCTCCTGGTAGCATTCTACACCACCACCTAGTAGTCCTGCCCCACATCCACATGAGAACTGAATCTTAATCTGATCAAGTCTGTAGATCTAAAAACCAATTTACAGGAAATAAAAAGGGACCAAGGAACATGTTAAATGGTGTCACATGGATACAATCACCACAATCCAGACTATGGAAGATCATCCAATAAATGACATGCATTCCTCAACAAAAATTCCAAGGAAAAGGAAAAAGAAAGGAAGGAGAACCTATACATTTAAAGAGGTTTAATAGACATATTAACAAAGATAGTAGAGGTGACGGAATTCCAGTTGAGCTATTTCAAATCCTGAAAGATGATGCTGTGAAAGTGCTGCACTCAGCATGCCAGCAAATTTGGAAAACTCAGCAGTGGCCACAGGACCAGAAAAGGTCAGTTTTCATTCCAATCCCAAAGAAAGGCAATGCCAAAGAATGCTCAAACCACCACACAATTGCACTCATCTCACACACTAGTAAAGTAATGCTCAAAATTCTCCAAGCCAGGCTTCAGCAATACGTGAACCATGAACTTCTAGATGTTCAAGCTGGTTTTAGAAAAGACAGAGGAACCAGAGATCAAATTAAAAACATCCGCAGGATCATGGAAAAAGGAAGAGAGTTCCAGAAAAACATCTATTTCTGCTTTATTGACTATGCCAAAGCCTTTGACTGTGTGGATCACAATAAACTGTGGACAATTCTGAAAGAGATGGGAATACCAGACCACCTGACCTGCCTCTTAAGAAACCTATATGCAGGTCAGGAAGCAACAATTAGAACTGGACATGGAACAACAGACTGGTTCCAAATAGGAAAAGGAGTACATCAAGGCTGTATATTGTCACCCTGCTTATTTAACTTACATGCAGAGTACATCATGAGAAACACTGGGCTGGAAGAAACACAAGCTGGGAGAAATATCAATAACCTCAGATATGCAGATGACACCACCCTTATGGCAGAAAGTGAAGAGGAACTAAAAGCCTCTTGACGAAAGTGAAAGAGGAGAGTGAAAAAGTTGGCTTAAAGCTCAACATTCAGAAAACGAAGATCATGGCATCTGGTCTCATCACTTCATGGGAAACAGATGGGGAAACAGTGGAAACAGTGTCAGACTTTATTTTTGGGGGCTTCAAAATCACTGCAGATGGTGATTGCAGCCATGAAATTAAAAGGCGCTTACTCCTTGGAAGGAAAGTTATGACCAACCTAGATAGCATATTCAAAAGCAGAGACATTACTTTGCCAACAAAGGTCTGTCTCGTCAAGGCTATGGTTTTTCCAGTGGTCACGTATGGATGTGAGAGTTGGACTGTGAAGAAAGCTGAGTGCTTAAGAATTGATGGTTTTGAACTGTGGTGTTGGAGAAGATTCTTGAGAGTCCCTTGGACTATAAGGAGATCCAACCAGTCCATTCTAAAGGAAATTAGTCCTGGGTGTTCTTTGGAAGGAATGATGCTAAAGCTTCTGAAACTCCAATACTTTGGCCACCTCATGCAAAGAGTTGACTCATTGGAAAAGACTCTGATGCTGGGAGGGATTGGGGGCAGGAGAAGGGGACGACAGAGGATTAGATGGCTGGATGGCATCACCGACTCAATGGACATGAGTTTGAGTGAACTCCGGGAGTTGGTGATGGACAGGGAGGCCTGGCGTGCTGTGATTCATGGGGTTGCAAAGAGTCGGACATGACTGAGCAACTGAACTGAACAGACATATTAGCCAGTCACTCATTCTTTGGACCTTAATTCAACATTCTAGCCTGTATCTAAATGTTGAAAAAACAAACTGAAAAAACAATTATGAGTCAACCGGGAAGTACAGATACTGATTACTTAATGATGGTCTGCAAGTTTTTTTAGTATAATGGTATTTGCCTTTTTTAAAAAAGAATTTTCACATATAAAAATAATATGATATGACATCTAAACCGCTTCCAAGTAACTGGAGAGAGGGAATTACAGTGAGGGTGGATATATATGAAACAAAATTGTGTGTGTGCTTGGCTGCATCCAACTCTTTGTGACCCCATGGACTGCAGCCCACCGAGCTCATCCGTCCATGGAGTTTTCCAGGCAGGAATACTGGAGTGGGCTGCCATTTTCTACTCTGGGGGAACCTTTCTAAACCAGGGATAAAACCTGCGTCTCTTGCATCTCCTGCACTGGCAGGTGGATTCTTTACCACTGTATCACCTGGGAAGCCCTAGGAAACAAGATTAGCCATATACTAATAATTGTTGGGCTTCCCTGGTGGCTCAGTGGAGAAAAAAATATTTTATAACTACAATTACCTCTAAATTAACTTTTTGATATGACTAAACTAAGGAATTACAGAGGTAAAATATAGTTTGAAAATCCCCCCATATTATGACATTTTCTTTTCCATAACTTAAATTTCATATCTCTAAAAACTATAATATAAAATGTACCAAATATGGTATATGTTTGATATAATAAAACTTTAATCCCAAATATGCTAACAGAGAATAATAAAAAAAAGTTAAATATGTTTGAATAAAACAATTTGCCTAGTAAGATCATCACTCAGTCAAGACTGGTTAGACAGTAGACAGTACTGTATCCTATACATTAAGTCAACTTTTGTCCATGAAAAGACAATAAAACTGAACTACAAACTTCCGTCTTCATGTGGAACTTCCTATGTAGCTCTGGCTACAGGTAAGGTTTTAGGTCGGTATTGTTTACATGCATAGCCAATGTTTTAGTAAGAACTGGCATTAAAGCTGCTTTATCTGTGTTCTCTAGCTGATGGACTACACAGTACATTCTGTCACCTTCGTATACACAGGTCCAACTAAGAAACCATCAGCCAAACAAAGTATGCGTACGTTTATAGAGAGAGGCCCACAGGTGAGCAGCAGACCGTTTTAGACGACTTCCTAAATCTGCTGTACTATGAGGTCACAGGATTCTCATCTTCGGTCAGGGCTGTGCTGTTGCTATCACCATAAGCAGAGTATGTGCTCAGTCATGTCCAACTCTTGTGAGTCCATGAACTGTAGCCTACTAGCCCCCTCTGTCCATGGAATTTTCCAGTTAAGAATACTGGAGTGGGTTCCCATTTCCTTCTCCAGGGGATCTTCCTGACCCAGGGATCAAACTTACATCTCTTGAGTCTCCTTTGGATTCTTTACCACAGTGCCACCTAGGAAGCCCAAGCAAGAATACTGAAGTGGGTTGCTATTCCCTTCTGCAAGAGGTCTTTCTGACCCAGGTACTGAAACCAGGTTTCCTGCATTGCAGGTGGATTCTTTACTGTTTGAGCCACCAGGAAAGCCTGTAAGTAAAATGGCCTACACCATTGCACCGTATAAAAATCAGATGCAAGTACAAGCCATAGCAATGGTTCTCCAGTGTTAAATGAAAAACTACCTTCTTCCTTCCCTGGTTTGCCTCCTCTATCCTGACTCAGTTCTAAGCTGCATTTTATGGTTTCCAGAACAAGGAGACTACATAATTTTCCTCAGTTCTAGGGTGTTATTGATTTTAAGTTCTTATTTTATGGTCAATTTTGTGGAAGACCCAAATGAAGCAGCTGTAGTTTCTGACTGAGGATCCAAACCTCGGGTTCATTCTGGGGTTCCCTCTACCTTACCCCAATACCTAATGAACCAACAAGTCCTGTTTTTAAAAGCTGACATGTCCTCCCTATTCCAATTGCTAACACAACCTCTGAGTTCAGGCCCAAATCATCTCATACACACATTACAATAGTCTTTCTGCTTCCGTCTTTTAAACCACCTTACACAGAGATTTTCTAAACTACATTTTCCTAAAGAATTTGGATCATGTCATTCCCTAGCTACAAAACTAGGTATTATTGGCTTCTAGAGCCTTGGAATAAAGTTCAATACCTTAGCAAATCATTCCAAAGCCCTCCTCCATCTGACCCAACTGACTTTTTCAGACTTGGATGCCCAAAATCCTTCTCTCCCACCTAATGTCATCATGCTATTTCTAAAGTGCACCCTGACTTTTTCCACTTCTAAACCTTTGGTTATGTCATTCTTTGCTTCTACCTAGAACGCCACCACTCCACCCTCACGGCCTATATGACTATAAAATTCCAGGCACCATTGCAGACCTAGCTCAAAAGTATCTATCTCTTTCATGAAGCTTGTGTTGACTACCACTTTTGTTTCTAAGAATGCTTAGGAAGATTTTTATTTACTTTTAAAAGGACATGTAAGCTAAAGGAACACCTAACAGTTTTGTTTAAGCTGGGAGGAAAGTGATTTTTAAAAATCCATACCCATGTGATGTTGCCAATTTCTTCTGCCTCTTCCATAATGTAAACTGTTTCAATAAATCATTTAAATATAGTGAGTTTGGATGCCAGTTTGCCTCAGGAGAGATTCTCTGCATTAGCAAGTGAAGAGTGAAAGATAGCCAAGTAAGTACCCCCTCTATAATGGTTCAATTCAGTGCAGTCACTCAGTCATGTCTGACTCTTTGCGACCCCATGGACTGCAGCATGCCAGGCTTCCCTGTCCTTCACCAACTCCCAGAGCTCGCTCAAACTCATGTGCATAGAGTTAGTGATGCCATCCAACCATCTCATCCTCTGTTGTCCCCTTCTCCTCCTGCCTTCAATCTTTCCCAGCATCAGGGTCCTTTCCAATGAGTTAGTTCTTTGCATCAGGTGGCCAAAGTATTGGAGCTTCAGCATCAGTCCTTCCAATGAATATTCAGGGCTGATTTCCTTTAGGATTGACTGGTTTGATTTCCTTGCAGTCCAAGGGACTCTCAAGAGTCTTCTCCAACCACAGCTCAAAAGCATCAATTCTTCAGTGCTTAGCTTTCTTTATGGTCCAACTCTCACATCTATATATGACTAACTACTGGAAAAACCACAGCTTTGACTATATGGACCTTTGTCAGCAAAGTAATGTCTCTGCTTTTTAATATGCTGTCTAGGTTGGTCATAGCTTTTCTTCCAAGAAGCAAGCGGCTTAATTTGATGACTGCAGTCACCGTTCCCTAGTGACTTTGGAGCCCAAGAAAATAATGTCTGTCACTGTTTCCATTGTTTCCCCATCTATTTGCCATGAAGTGATGGGACAAGATGCCATGATCTTCGTTTTTTGAGTGTTGAGTTTTAAGCCAGCTTTTTCACTCTCCTCTCATTTTCAAGAGGCTCTTTAGTTGTTCTTCTCTTTCTGCCATAAGGGTGGTATCATCTGCTTATCTGAGCTTATCGATATTTCTCCCGGCAATCCTGATTGCAGCTTGTGCTTCATCCAGCCCAGTGTTTCACATGATGTACTCTCCATATAAGTTAAATAAGCAGGGTGACACTATATAGACTTAATGTACTCGTTTCCCAATTTTGAACTAGTCCATTGTTCTATGTCCGGTTCTAACTGTTGTTTCTTGACCTGCATACAGATTTCTCAGGAGGCAGGTAAGGTGTTCTGGTAGTCCCATCTCTTTAAGAATTTTCCAGTTGGTTGTGATTTACATAGTTAAAGGCTTTAGAGTAGTCAATGAAGCAGATGTTTTTCTGGAATTCTCTTGCTTTTTCTATGATCCAACAGATGTTGGCAATTTGATCTCTGATTCCTCTGCCTTTTCTAAATCCAGCTTGAACATCTGAAGTTCACGTACTGTTGAAGCCTAGCTTGGAGAATTTTGAGCATTACTTTTCTAGCATGTGAAATGACTGCAATTGTGTGGTAGTCTGAACATTCTTTGGCGTTGCCTTTTTTTGGGATTGGAATGAAAACTGACCTATAATGGTATTCTGCTGCAAAACCAGCACCAGTTTCTCTTTCAAGAACTGCTTAATATTTATATTCTCTCAGAGCCAGACAGTGCAACCATCCAGCACAAGTTAATTTCTTAGTAAAACAAAAGGTAGCTATGTGATCCTGGAGATAGAGACTTATAACTGGACTGAAAAGGCTATCACTGTGCAAGAACTATTCTTACTCATATTATAAATTATGCTTCTGCATGGACACAAGAAGGGTGGGGGAAAAAGACCTCCAAACCTACCCTAATATGGCCTTGGGCAGACATCTGTGAACATCAAAAGATAACTTTCAAAGATAATAACATCAAAGATACTTTAAACTTATCTAGACAAATATAGAGATCTGGATACATTATACATGGTACAAATGTACAATGTATGACTAAAATTAATCTATGGACAGGTATTCAAGCTTATTTAAGCACAGAGTTTAAAAGCTTGATTTAGGATGTTTCCAAATAGAAAAAGAATATTAGTTGAAAAACTAGTGAAATCTGAACTAAATCTGAAGTTAAGCTGATAGTAATGTACCAGCGCTGGTTTCTTAGTGTATGTAAGACTTTAACAGTAACAGAACTAGATGAAGAGAACCATATTCAATATTTTGTAATACTGTGTAAGGGAAAATAATCTGGAAAAAAGATAAAGATAAATATCTGAATCACTCTGCTGTATATTTGAAACTAACACAACACTGTAAATCAATTCTACTTCAATAAAAGTAAAGTTAAATTGAAATTTTTTTAAAAAAGAATATATGAGAAAAGTATCTCAAAATCCTACTTGTTGCTGTTGTTCAGTTACTAAGTTTTCTGACTCTTTGCAACCCCATGGACTGCAGCACACCAGGTTCCCCTGCTGTCCTTCACTATCTCCTGGAGAAAGCTCAAATTCATGTCCAAAACCCTATACAAATGTTATAATTATCACTATGCTTTGTGTTTATATGATTTTCAACTTTATTCATGAGATATAATCATCTGGAATATTTTCATATTCTACATTTATTATAACTTAACGTGAACAAAATGTCAACACAATGAAGTAATTTTCAAATGCTAATTTTCATAGTTTGCCAAATATACAATAAAAATATACCAACTTTAATGTTACCATTTTATTTTACCTGTTCTAACAACTATAAGAGAACAATGAATTTAGCTAAAAATAATTACAGATTCATTTCTCTAATATAAAGTACTCAACTTCTAAAATCTATGTAGAGCAAGTAATAAGCTCAGAAATACCGATATGTAATTGCTTTTTAAGTAATAATTTGTTTTCAATTTGGTTCAGAGTAATGTGAAAGACTAAATTATATTATTTTAATGGCTGTTAGGTAAAACTCTCAGTATCAGAATTAGGTTAGGAAACGGAAACACAGTCATAGAAAAAACAAAAATAAACCTTTAAAAGTACTGGACCTTAAACTCTACAATTATTCCATAAACCACAAGAAGACTATAAAGTTACTGAAGATTATCAATACCATTTATAATATTTATATAGACAGTTGTACTGTGTTACTGCAACATTTTTAAGTATATATTTTACTCTAAGGCTTTCTTTTTATAACCAAGAAATAAATGCATATACATCCATCTTAAGAAAAAAGAGAACTAGATGAGGTGAT
Source organism: Capra hircus (assembly GCF_001704415.2). NCBI lineage: Eukaryota > Metazoa > Chordata > Mammalia > Artiodactyla > Bovidae > Capra > Capra hircus. The sequence goes on along the minus strand of NC_030826.1, from coordinate 36,900,066 downwards.
ATACAAGTACTTGTTTTAGTCTACCAACAATAAATGCTGGAAAGGGTGCAGAGAAAAAGGAACCCTCTTATACTGTTGGTGGGAATGCAAACTAGTACAGCCACTATGGAGAACAGTGTGAAGATTCCTTAAAAAATTGGAAATAGAGCTGCCATATGACCCAGCAATCCCACTGCTGGGCATACACACCGAGGAAACCAGAATTGAAAGAGACACGCGTACCCCAGTGTTCACTGCAGCACTGTTTACAATAGCCAGGACAAGGAAGCAACCTAGATGCCCATCAGCAGATGAATGGATAAGAAAGCTGTGGTACATATACACATGGAGTATTACTCAGCTATTAAAAAGAATACGTATGAATCAGTTCTAATGAGGTGGATGAAACTGGAGCCTATTATACAGAGTGAAATAAGTCAGAAAGAAAAACACCAGTATATTAACGCATATATATGGAATTTAGAAAGACGGTAAAGAAGACTCTATATGTGAGAGAGCAAAAGAGACACAGATGTAAAGATCAGACTTTTGGACTCTGGGAGAAGGCAAGGGTGGGATGATTTGAGAGAAAAGCATTGAAATATGTATATTATCATATGTGAAATAGATGCATGAGACAGGGTGCTCAGGGCTGATGCACTGGGATGACCCTGAGGGATGGGATGGGGAGGGAGGTTGGAGGGAGGGTCAGGATGGGGAACACATGTACACCCATGGCTGACTCATGTGAATGCATGGCAAAAACCACCACAATATTGTAAAGTAATTAGCCTCCAATTAAAATAAATTAGAAAAAGAAGTACCCATTTTGCATCTTTTCTGTGAATCTAAAATTATTCCAAAATTTAATTTTTTTTAATTTTAAAAAAGAGAACTTACAGGGGTAGTACAAATTGAGGTATAACCACATTAATGAAAAGATTTTCTTTGAATTAAAAAAACAAACAGCTTTATTAGTTTTTCTCAAAAGTGAGCGCTTTTTAAACTTTTTTTCCCATGCCACGTGGCTTGCAGGACTTCAGCGCCCCCACCAGGGACTGAACTGCGGCCTTCAGCAGTAGAAGTACAGAGTCCTAACCACTGGATCACTAGGGAATTCCTTAAAAAACTGCTTTTTTTAACTTTGATGTTTTTCAACATTTTCAGGTTTACTTGGTAAAGACTATCAGTTACCAAATGGAACGAGTTTTTTCAGCAGGATCCACCTACAAACATGTATAGATATGATTTATGGCTTAAAACCCAAACTGGCTAATGCCAAGATAACCTGACTTCTGACATCAGCTGGTCTGGCCAATATAGACCCGAATGCTATGTGACTATGGAATAACTAACCTTCATTAGAGCAACTCAGCACTATTTTCCTAAGTGTAAAGTGTGTGTATTTTTGGACCTAGCTATCAAGAATTCCTCATTAGTAGATAATAACACAAGTATAAAAAGATATGTATACAAGGGTATTCATTTTATAGCACTACTTAATATAACAAAAACTTGAAACATAAATAATGATACACACAGATCCTGGCATACTACACAGTCATTCAAATGATGATGTAGGTTTATATTAATTGACACAGAAATATATCCACGTGAGAAAAAATAAGCGTAAGTACATGTGGGAGTGAAATCACATAATCCCACTACGTAAGACTATGCACATAAGCTATGCATATGTATGCTCACACTGAGAGATACCTAGGATAGGAGCAAAGATGAAGGCGGAGATACTCTGTTTCTTCATATCTTTCTGTCATCCTTAAATAATTCTGGATAAGCTTGTATAATTCTTTAGAAAAATAATAAACTATTCTTCTTAACACTATAGAAGCAATTTGCTTCACACTCAAGTAAGACACTAAGTACCCAAATACGTAATTTTAAAAAAATGACCTCCTGTTCATGACTGAAAATGGTAAAATATTTGTTACTGAACTTACTGTAAACAATTGCCCTAGAAAGCTGAGAAATAGTTCTATTATGAAAACATCCAACATTAGCCAAGGACTCTAGACTGTCAATGTTAACTGCAACATTAGCTATATAATTTTAGCTTATAGACATTACAGACACATCTCAGTATTATTATGCTTAGCTAGAGCTAAATTACAGTTATAAATATCAAGTTATTTCACACAGATTCTACTTACAAATAGACATGTATTGTTTATAGTGTTTATACCTTAGCTTAGATCCGTCAATAGATTTTTTTTACACAAGCAACAAAATCTGTCCTGTTGCCAAGGATTTATGCTTCCATACCAATGAACTGGAGAGCTGCAAGAGAACTTACAACATAGTCAATATTCTCTATTATATGAGAAATGAAGAAAAATGAGGCTTTAAAATGTTAAATGGTTCCTGTAAGGTCAACAGCTAGTTGATGGCATAGCTTGGTCTATTACCCAGATTCTGGTCCTAAGGGTCAAAATGAATTATTTCTACATACTCATTAGGACTCAGGCTTCCCTGGTAGCTCAGATAGTAAAAAATCTGCCTGAAATGCAGAACCGGGTTCAATCACTGGGTTGGAAAGATCCCCCGGAGAAGGGAATGGATGGACCCACTCCAGTATTCTTGCTTGGAGAATTCCCTGGACAGAGGAGCCTGGTGGGCTGTAGTCCATGGTTTGCAAAGAGTTGGACATGACTGAGCAACTAACATTTTCACACACACACCCATTAGGACAGTGAAGATAAAAAATACAATTTCAAGTGTGAGCAAAGACGTAGACCAAACAAGACTTTCGTATGTTACTGGTGGAGGTACAGAAGGGCATACTCTCTCTGGAAAACAGTTTGGCAGTTTGCTACAAAGTTAAACACACACACCTATCATCAAGCAATCCCACTCCTAGGTATTTACTCTAGAGAAATGAGAATTTATATTCACCCAAAACTAGAAAACAATCCAAATGCCCTTTAAGAATGAATGAACAATCTGTGGTGTACCCACACAATGGGATATTGAAGGTGACGGTGAAGTCGCTCAGTTGTGTCCGACTCTTTGCGACCCCGTGGACTGTAACCTACTAGGCTTCTCCGTCCATGGGATTCCCCAGGCAAGAATACTGGAGTGGATTGCCATTTCCTTCTCCAGGGGATCTTCCCAACCCAGGGATCGAACCCAGGTCTCCCTCATTGGAGGCAGACGCTTTAACCTCTGAGCCGCCTATTACTTGGTGATAAAAGGAACAAACTGTTGATAACCAGAAAACCTGGATGAATCTCATAGGCGTCATGCTAAGTGGAGGAAGACAGTCTCAAAAGGCTACATACTGACTGATCCTACTTACACAGCACTTTCCAAAAGAGAACACTATAGAGATGGTCAACAGATCAACGGTTGCCAGAGTGGCGGGTGGAGGAGAGTACCAATGCAAAGGGATTACAGGGAAGAGTCTGGAGTGACGGACTTGTTCTGTACCCTGACGTGGTGGTGGTAACATGAATACAAAGAACTGACACAAAGGTACTGATACGAAGAACTGTACACATGCCAAAATATCAATTTACTGTATGTTATTTAAAAAATAAAACAGGGACGCCCCTGGTGGTCCGGTGGTTAGGTCTTCAGGCTTCCACTGTAGGGGGCACAGATTTGATCCCTGATCGGGGAACTAGGATCCTGCACACTACACGGCATGGCCAAAATATCTTTTTTAAAATAACAATTGAACAAAATTACTTACATAGTCTCTGGCTTCTAAAAGCCAGAAATATTTATGGATTTTTAATTTTAAAACTAATTTTTCAATTACCAAAATAAAATCATTTGATGGGTCTTTTCCTACAAAATCTCAACACCAAGAAAAGAATACATTCACTTTGGCAAGTTACATAACCCCTCTCTGTCTTAATTTCCTTGTTGAAAAATGAGGATAATAATACCTACCTCAAAGGGTTACATGAGGATTAAATGGTACATAAAGAAAGAAAAATACAGACATATTCACAGTATACATAACTTTGGGTATGGAAATGAAAGACAACTCCAATCAAGTAACTTTAAAGTTTTGTCCTTCCATTGAACCAGGTTCTGATGATTGCTTTTCTGACAGAGCTATCTCTGAAATATAGTCCAAGCCCACAGTCTGATTTTCACACAGAGGTAAAAATTCACTATTGAGTCCTTGATGTATTTTTATTCTACAACCATTTTACACAAGTACATTGATATTTAAACCACACTTTGTGCTAAAGGTTATGCTGTATATATTTATTACATTTGTATAAGTTTATATGTATTTGTATATATTTCTTAGTCCACTCAATTCTAGCTAACAATGAATAAACAGGTAGCCAGTGCTTGACTGTACGTGTGTGTGTACTAAGCAAGAGTAGGTGTCCCATCTTTTAGAAGAACATAGTTTAAATGCTAGGCAAAATGAGAATCCAATTTTAACCTTTCCAGAGTTTCATCTTTAAGAATTAACTCTCTTTATGCAATAACTGGGCTTCCCTGGTGAGGTTGAATGGTAAAGAATCCTCCTGCCAATGCAGGAGATGCAGGTTCAATTACTGAGTCAGGAAGATCCCCTGGGGAAGGAACTGGCAACCCACTCCAGTATTCTTGCTGGGGAAATCTCACAGAGGAACCTGTCTGTGGGTTACAGTCCATGAGGTTTCAAAAGAGTCAGACACAACTTAACGACTAAACAACAATAATGCAATAACTAAGGTCATAAATATGATGATTTCCTTCATGCCACGTTTCTTAACACTTCAAACTCACACCATTAAGCACAGCTTTTCAATTCATCACTCCCCCCATCCCCATTTACTCCAGTAAGCATTTGTTTAGCATCAACTTCAAGAAAATACTTTTTGTTAAGTTCTATTTAGGGCAGTGATTTTCAAACTGTCTGTCCCAACCCAATTTTTACAAGTGAAACAGTGTAAAATAACAGACTGTCTCACAGATGGTAAGGCTAGCACTGTTTCTGGAGCTTTGTTTCAGTTGTAGGTGGTGGAACACATATGAGGGAATACACGTGGGCATGCATATACTGCTTTTCTTTGTGGATCATGATCCAAAAGTTTGAGAAACAGTGTTACAGAGAATTAAATAAACACCAGTTCTAGCTTTAGAAGAGTCCAACCCTGCAACAGCTGGCTCCTGTGGAATGTCTTTAGGACTCTCTGTACCACCTGACCTTAGAGACACAAGACATCTTTAAAGAAAAAAAAATCTAACTTTCCATTTGAGGTGATGAAAAGTTTGAGGAGTTTCTGAAAGGCAGAAAAAACTACCTTTTGGATGCAGTTTTAATTCCTGACAAGTTGGAATGGATGCTGCTAAGTGTATATGCTGCTTACCACAATCTGACAGGAGGCAACTAGCCATTTGAAATTATATAATTTTTAATTAGAAAAATTATTTAGTATACACATGCAAGGATCAAAAAATTTAAGTACAGAAGAGAATATAGTGAATACAGCAGCATTACTCATGACAGCTACACCAGAAACAATTCAAATGTCCATTAATGGTAGAAAGTGAAAGTGAAGTGAAGTCACTCAGTCGTGTCTGACTCTTTGCAACCCCATGGACTGTAGCCTACCAGGCTCCTCCATCCATGGGATTTTCCAGGCAAGAATACTGGAGTGGGTTGCCATTCCTTCTCCAATTAATAGAAGAATGGAGAAATAAATTACAACGTATGTATACAATGAAATATTATTTGAGAATAAATGAAGCATTGTTACACACAATATGAGTGAATCTTATAAGCCATACTCAAATGAGTACATACTGTATTACACTTAAATATGGCTTAGAGATTTTTCACAATAATATATAGCTTCTTCATTCTTTTTTGTAGCCATATAAGATTTACTCAATTACATGAATATACATTAACTTATTTATCCAATTCTTACTGTAAGGATTTAAGATTTTCCTAAACACTTACTGAGTTAATTTAAATGCCTTTGTATGCCTAGTGCGTATACCTGGTATGCTGAAGAAAACTGAAGAGCTCAGGATGCTTCAGGCAAGGTTAAGTTCAAACTCTTGTTCAAACTCATTCATGTCTGACTCTTTGAGACCCGATGGACTGCAGCACACCAGGCTTCCCAGTCATTCACCATCTCCTGGAGTTTCCCCAAACTCATGTCCATTGAGTTGGTGATGCCAATCAATCATCTCATCTTCTGTTGTCCCCTTCTCTGCCTGCCTTCAATCTTTCCCATCATTAGGGTCTTTTCCAATGAGTTGGCTCTTTGAGTCAGATAGCCACAAGTATTGGAGCATCAGCTTCAGCAACAGTCCTTCCAATGAATATTCAGGGTTGATTTCCTTTAGGATTGACTAGTTTGGTCTCCTTGCTGTCCAAGGGACTCTCAAAAGTCTTCTCTAGCACCACAGTTTGAAGGCATCAATTCTTTGGCACTCAGCCTTCCTTATGGTCCAGCTCTCACATTCATACATGACTACTGGAAAAACCATAGCTTTGACTATACAGATCTTTAGGCACAGTAATATCTCTGCTTTTTTTAAGATGCTGTCTACGTTTGTTATTGTTTTTCTTCCAAGGAGCAAGTGGCTTTTAATTTTATGGCTACAGTCACTATCTGCAGTGATTTTGGAGCCCAAAAAATAAAGTCTGTCACTGTTTCCATTGCTTCCGCATCTGTTTGCCATGAAGTTGTGGGACCAGATGCCATGATCTTAATTTTTTGAATGTTGTTTTAAGCTAGCCTTTTCCCTCTCTTCTTTCACCTTCATCAAGAGGCTCTTCAATCTCTTTAATTCCTCTTTGCTTTCTGCCATAAGGGTGCTGTCATCTGCATATCTGAGGTTATTGATATTTCTCCCCTCATTCTTGATTCCAGCTTATGATTCATTCAGCCAGGCATTTCGCATGGTACATGAGCCGTGAACTTCCAGATGTTCAAGCTGGTTTTAGAAAAGGCAGAGGAACCAGAGATCAAAAGGCCAACATTCGCTGGATCATGGAAGAAGCAAGAGAGTTCCAGAAAAACATCTATTTCTGCTTTATTGACTATGCCAAAGCCTTTGACTGTGTGGATCACAATAAACTGTGGAAAATTCTGAAAGAGATGGGAATACCAGACTACCTGACCTGCCTCTTGAGAAACCTATATGCAGGTCAGGAAGCAGCAGTTAGAACTGGACATGGAACAACAGACTGGTTCCAAATAGGGAAATGAGTACATCAAGACTGTATATTGTCACCCTGCTTATTTAACTTCTATGCAGAGTACATCATGAGAAATGCTGGGCTGGAAGAAGCACAAGCTGGAATCAAGATTGCCAGGAGAAATATCAATAACCTCAGATATGCAGATGACACCACCCTTATGGCAGAGAGTGAAGAGGAACTAAAAGCCTCTTGATGAAAGTGAAAGAGGAGAGTGAAAAAGTTGGCTTAAAGCTTAACATTCAGAAAACGAAGATCATGGCAACTGGTCCCATCACTTCATGGGAAATAGATGGGGAAACAGTGGAAACAGTGTCAAGACTTTATTTTGGGGGGCTCCAAAGTCACTGCAGATGGTGACTGCAGCCATGAAATTAAAAGACGCTTACTCCTTGGAAGGAAAGTTATGACCAACCTAGATAGCATATTCAAAAGCAGAGATATTACTTTGCCAACAAAGGTCCATCTAGTCAAGGCTATGGTTTTTCCCGTGGTCCTGTATGGATGTGAGAGTTGGACTGTGAAGAAAGCTGAGCACTGAAGAACTGGGTAATGCTTTTGAACTGTGGTGTTGGAGAAGACTCTTGAGAGTCCCTTGGACTGCAAGGAGATCCAACCAGTCCATCCTCAAGGAGACCAGTTCTGGGTGTTCTTTGGCAGGACTGATGCTAAAGCTGAAACTCCAGTACTTTGGCCACCTCATGCAAAGAGTTGACTCATTGGAAAAGACCCTGATCCTGGGAGGGATTGGGGGTAGGAGGAGAAGGGGACAGAGGATGATACGGCTGGATGGCATCACCGGCTGGATGGCATCACCGACTCGATGCACATGAGTTTGGGTGAACTCCGGGAGTTGGTGTAGGACAGGGAAGTCTGGCGTGCTGCGATTCATGGGGTCGCAAAGAGTCAGACACGACTGAGCGACTGAACTGACTGACTGAACTGACTCTGCATGTAAGTTAAATAAGCAAGTTGGTAATATACAGCCTTGACATACTCCTTTCCCAGTTTTGAATCAACCTATTTTTCCATGTCTAGTTCTAACTGTTGCTTCTTGACCTGCATATAGGTTTCTCAAGAGGTAAGGTGGTCTTATATTCCCATTTCTTTAAGAATTTTCCAGTTTGTTGTGATCTACACAGTCAAATGCTTTAGTGTAGTCAATGAAGCAGAAGTAAGATGTTTTTCTGGAATTCTCTTGCTTTTTCTATGATCCAGTGGATGTTGGCAATTTGATCTCTGATTCTTCTGCCTTTTCTAAATCCAGCTTGTACATCTGGAATTTCTTGGTTCACAAACTGCTGAAGCCTAGCTTAAAGGATTTTGAGCATTATTTTTCTTGCATGTGAAATGAGTGCAATTCTGTGGCAGTTTGAACATTCTTTGGCCTTGCCCTTCTTTGAGACTAGAATGAAAAATGACCTTTTGCAGTCCTGTGGCCACAGCTGAGTTTTCCAAATTTGCTGGCATACTGAGTGCAGCACTTTAAGACCATCATCTTTGAGGATTTTAAATAATTCAGCTGGAGTTTCATCACCTCCACTATCTTTGTAGTGATGCTTCCAAAGGCCCACATGACTTCACACTCCAGGATGTCTAGCTCTAGGTGAGTGATCACACCATTGTGGTTATCCATGTCATTAAGATCTTTTTTGTTCAAACTGCAGCTCTTAGTATATTAATATAGGAAAAGTCCATGGGCAGCTGAGACATAGTTTTAAGAGGAACCGGGGGAAAAAAACAGATTTATCTACAAAACTGAAGTCACAAATGCTCTCCTTGCCACCCCCTCAAGAAACAAAACAGTATTTTACTGTATTATTTTTTGCATTTCAATATTTATAGGCCACTGATATTATTCTAGATATATTAAAATGATATATTCAAAAGGGTAAAAACAATTTATAAGGGCCTAGTTATAAATCTCATTTTATAGCTCATATAGTATAATTAAGAAGTTATATGCTGGGACTTTCCTGGTGGTCCAGTGGTTAAGAATTCGCCTGCCAATGCAGGGGACACAAGTTTAATCCCTGGTCCAGGAAGATCCCACATGCTGTGGAGCAACTAAGCCTGTGACCCACAATTACTGAAACCCCTGTGCCTACAGCCTTTGCTCCCCGAAAGAAATCACCACAGTGTGAATCCCATGCACCGCAACTCTAGAGCAGTCCCTGCTCAACGCAACTAGAGAAAGCCCATGAGCAGCAACTAAGACCCAGCAGAGCAAAAAATAAACAAAAAATGTTTAAAAGATTATTTAGAAAAAGAAGTTATATTCCACTGAATCCCCCAAACTGAATCTAAATCACAAAGCTGAAAAGTATAAATGTGTTGAAGATTATATTCTACATTAGCACTGAAGTCAAAAGGAATCACCCACACTGCCTATTTTGGTGAAGTCCAAGTAGAGTCACAAGTCTCTAATACCATGGTCTTTACATCCAAGGTAAAGACCAAAAATCATGCTCAGGAGCCATTCTTTGCATGATTTCCATTCTTATCCTCTTCCAGCAATCCCTTCTCACCACACACTGACTGGCCTATCAAGAAACTGACAAAAGCAACAAGCCATCTACTGAGCCATCTGACTCCAGTAAACTAGACAGAAAAAAAAAAAAAAAGCACCACTTTCAAAAAAAAAGTTTACTTGGCAAAATGTACCACAGTTGAGAAAAAATTATGTTAACTCAATCATCTAAACCTTATTTAGTCGGTGGGTTCACATAGCATAAATGCTGCAGTTATACATTCTGGCCAAGACTAAGTTTTTTTCAAGTGTTCTGCAAAGTCTAACTTTGCCAACTCCTCTTTATCAGCAATCCAATGCTAGTAACTGATTCCACTGATGGGCAAGCCCCTAGGTGGCTCAACAATAAAAGAAAATAAGGCTTAGCAGATTCCCTTGAGCTATTTCCTAATGCATTACTGATGTGCCTACCTTATCTGAAAAGTCTCTAGGTTATGGACTTATCACAGTGATATTCTGCAAAAATGACAGAATAATTCTACAGAACTCAAGAAACTCTATTTTAAAAGTTCTGTGTATTGAATAAAACTGTATACGTGTCCTGAATCTACTTTTCAAAGTAACCAGACTCTTATGTTTATGTATGTGAAATCACTCAGTCATGTCTGACTCTTTGAGACCCCATGGACTGTAGCCTACCAGGCTCCTCCATCCGTCCATGGGATTTTCCAGGCAAGAGTCTGGAGCGGGTTGCCATTAAAAAAAAATAATGTACCATAAACTTGCCTTTTTGACTAAAAACAATGCTGGGAACTATATACACAACCTAAAGGTATAGGTCTAAAGTGGAGAGCTGATCAAATTTGACAGGTAAGGGATCTTACTTTTCTTTCCTTCACCCATCAAAGCAAAAATGCCTTAGGCACTCAAACTTATAGCCCCAATAATAGTTTATGATCAAAACCTCAGAAGAGCAATGAGAATTTTTTAAGAAAAACATGTTCATAAGTGTTTTCAAATATCAAAGATAACTGCTAAATAAACAAAGAGATTAACTAAAATAAGCACTGGATGTCTTCACTGATTCCATCAAGCACTTTATGACTTGCATTACCATGAAAATTTACACAAGGCTTTGCACGTGATTCAACTCTGGACACAGAACTCATTGAGCTACATTAGTGTCCTAAAACACCCCTTTCACCACGTAAGCTCTGAAAAGGCTTAAAACAAGCACAGCCTGTGGGTAACACTGTTGAATTTGGAGCTAAGTTTTATTGTCTCCACCAAGTTCAGCCAGCCATAGAGCAACAAATCAAAGTTCCAACAAGCACAGTGCACCTGCAAGACTTAGGTACGCACCAAGTTAAATATTTGCAATTTTTTCATCTCAAATCAGCACAAATTAAAGTATGCAGATCACAGCACCAGACTTCTAAATCCTGTAAGCCAAAATGATCTGCAGTTTCACTCCCACATCACTTCTGTCCTACCATTGAGTCCTCAATGTGTATATGTGCCTGTCTTCCAGAAGTTCATATATATTATCTCTAATATCATAACAAACCCCACTCTTCTGGCGAGGAAACTGAGGCTATAGAGAGGTCAAGGTGACTAGTCCAATGCTGTAAAGACAGTGGAGCTTTATTCAAATCTAGTTCTGCCTGGCTCCAAAGAACCATCTCCCTGATCCTCCCTCAGCTAAAGTCACTAACTCCAACACCAACTCACTTTTATTAAAATCAATTCTGCTTATCAAAATCATTTTATCAAAATGCTGTCTGAAATGATGACAATAGATGAGAAACACATCATACCTAAAACGGTAGCATAAGACTCAGGAATTCCTGGCGAGGAAATGCAGTCACCTCCTTTAGTTCCAAAGGCTATGATTCAAAATACGAGAGAATCCAGTTCAGTTCTTTTTTGCTTTTGGTTGTCTCTCAACTGACTTTTTAGAACAAGGGAAATGAAACTCAAGAGTATATTCACATTTTGGTGAAATCTTCTGAAACTCTTGAGAAAAGGGTGATTTGTTTTTAAACAGTTCACTTTTACAAGTTTGCTTCTTCAAAAGGCTTCAGACATTCAAAAACAAAATCACATCAGCAGCATTACTAATCAACTTTTTTCTACAGACTTGAATAAGTATTTTCTTACCACACTACAAGATTACTTCCCATACTGAGAGCAGAAATGGAAACAGCTCTGGGTGTCACGCATCAGATCTTGAGGCCACAGTTGCAGAAAGTAGGTGCTGTTTCCCTTGAGTAGAAGCTGCTGATCTGAAACCTCCTAAGGGAAGGGTGTCTGAAGAAGAGCGTTGAAAAAACTACAGCAAGCTGTTTGTGTTAATGAGAGTGAGCAGCCAGCACCACGACTCCATGTTTCACTGCTATGCAATTGTTTTCCAGCTTCCAAGCTCTGAATTTGGCAGAGAGAATGCTGTCCTCACAGCCATATGAGTTATATGATCAGCTGCTTTGTGGTGTGTGGGTGTTTACCTAGGTAAGCGACTGGTTAGAAGAGGTTCTGTGATGTTAAATCAAGGAAGCACAGTGTCCCCTGAGATTTTAATGATTTGTCACATACTACACTGAAAAAGAAAAGTAACATATTTGCAATTTTGAAATTCCCTGGGCTTAGGATATGCAAATAATTTCTGACAGTAAAACTTTAGGCACGACATGAAAAAAAAACAACATAACCTGCAATATAAGCCACCTCAATCCTGTTTATTAGATAATAAAAATGCAATATTTGCAATCTCAGCATACTTTCAAATTTCATAGGATATACTGCCTAATTATTAGAATAAATGCTATTCTTCAGGTGAATGAAACAGGTTTTATGCAAGATTCCAAGGCTCCCTTGCCATCCAAAATGCTGTTAATACCATAAATTCCTTAGCCTCTCAGAAACTCCAAAATATCAAAAATATGAAAGTCCTAAAGGATTTTGTAAGCAAAAAATATTATCAGAATTACAAGCTCCTGGAGAGCTGGGGACCTGTTTCTTTTATCTCACTGCCCATCATAACACTATCACACACTGTCTCCTGACTGAGATATGGTCAAAAGGCAAAGGCTGAGGGCAGGGTGATTTAAACAAGAATAGTTGATATTTATCCCCTGCTTATTGTAGAATGGTGCAACATTCATACCTAGTTCTAGATTTTAAACATGGAGACTGAATTTCCTTATTATAATTAAAATCCTTCCATTAAAACAAAATTTAAAAATGGATGATTCTGATGGTAACATCACTCTGAAAAAAAGACATGAAATCACATTTAATAAAGTTGAAAAATCTTCACAGAGCAGGTACTCTACCATGGGAAAGATAAGGCCTTCTTTTAAGAGATCAGATCAACCTCAAACAACACAAAATGATTCCAGATAGGCATTAGAAAACAGACCACTGATTCTCCTGTTGAAATCTTCTACACTTAGAAGATAATGCCAGGCACATTTAGACACATTTAAACAAGTTATTCTGACTCCAGTTTTAACTTTTTCTGAAATTCTCACATACATTTCTTTACTGTAAGACAGGGGAAATGATACCTTACAAATACCTAACTCACTGTAATCAAAGAACAAAACACGAGGATACATATTTCATCTAGTTTGTTGGTTACTGCTCAGGACCAAAGTAATGACAATCCTCAAGAAAGAAAGCAAAACACAAAACTCAAAGTCCTTTCAATACAGATTTTAACCTCAGGGCCCAGGACCAGGCTCAAGATGACTGTATTTGCATACAAAATTATGAGTGTCTATTTCCCCTGGAAGAGGGTCCTAAAGGCTTCCATGAATCCAAAGAGAGGTTAGGAACCACTAAAACAGACATGTTCAGAATTCCGAAAACACATCAGTGTACATTTTCAACAAAAACCCACTCCAGTGTTCTTGCCTGGAGAATCCCAGGGACGGGGGAGGCTGGTGGGCTGCCGTCTATGGGGTCGCAAAGAGTCGGACAGGACTGAAGCGACTTAGCAGCAGCAGCATACTAAAGGCAATATCTATCTGAATATATGTGCACAGTCCTGATACAAACATCCCAGATGCCTGCCAGCCCTATCACAGTACAGCTCACCACTCTCAAATCAGCCCTATATGGGAACACAACCAGCATTCAGTGCACACACTCTCACACGCCAACCACAGCAGCTCTTCATTCCCTAAGCACACACATGTTGTCAACAAAGCATGTGCTATTTGCCATTCCCAGAACAATACGGACCATGCCGTCTCTGGAAAAGAAAAGAAAAAAATCGTCCCAAAATATTATCCTATATATTTACTATGCCTTGACTACAGATGTTAAACACTTCAACCAAATAAACGAAATTTTTTTAAAAAATGAAATTCCCACACACCATACGTAATTAACTGGTGGGGGGCAACCCATCACTCAGGTACTACTGGGGATCCACGGGAGATGTAATGTATATAGGGGAAACACTGGAAAGATGATACCTGAACACAGAGGCAACCTGAGGACAATCAAAGACAGACTCACACAGCAATATCCTGAGAACGTGGTTGTGGAAAGCACCCTTCTCCAAAGGCAAAAGCACATTCCTTTGATTGGCACAAGCCATTCCTGACAATGGATCCGCGATGACAGGGACTGTTCAGCAATCAGGAAGTGTGTGTGTGTGTGTGTGTGTGTGTGTGCGCGCGCGCGCGTTGTGGGGGAGGGATGTGCTAGATGTGATCAAAGACTGGCCCTCTTCAAGAAGAGCAGACGGGATCTTAAATCGTAGACAGTGTTCCAGGGTGAAGCAGGGGTATTTTTCATTTCTGGCGGAGGCATTCCTCGACAATGAACATGTTCTGTGCAGCTGTAACGGGGGTGTCACTACCTTTGGTGGCTCCCATCTAAGAATCTTAAGCAGAGCCTGATTGGAGGGGAGGCTGTGGTGGGGGTGGAGAAAGGTCTGCATTACCCTCTGGGTGAGTATTGGGCGGGTGTACACTTAGATGCATTTTTATCTCAGGCGGCACAATACTCCCGGGGGTTGGTGGTTTGGGAGCAGCCGCAGGACAGGGGAGGCAGTGGGTGCAAGCCACCAGCTGCTGGGCAGGAGAATGCTCGAAGGAGGACCGGTGCAAACCTCCCCTCGGCCCGCTACCCCGTGCAACCCCAGCTTCCCCTCGGGCCTCCGGGCGAGCGCACTCTGCAAAACTGGAGCCCAGCCCGGGTCCGAGAAAGAGGGGGCGAAGGGACAGAAGCCGGCGCCTCCAGCCAGGGTCCGGGCCAGAAAAGCTCAACGCCCGGGGCCTCCCCTCCGGATGGGGGCTGCTCCGGCCTAGTGCACGCAGCTGCCTCGGCGAAGGGTTAACCCGGCGCCCAGAGCCCCTGTCGGCTCGGAGGGCGGCGGAGAGGAAGGGCTGCTGCCAGGGGCGCAGCCGCAACTGTGGCGTGTACGTGGGGGGCAGGGGCCCCTACTCACCCGGGCCGGCCGCCTCCGCCTCCGCCGCCCCGACCACCGCCTCGGCGGTCCATCCCTGCGGCGGGGGGCCTGTAGCCGCGGCGCTCGAGTAACAACCGCCGGCTGGGCCGGCCCCTCCCCCCTGCCCAACGTCTGTCCTCAGGGCCGCTCCGCAGACCCGGCCTCGGCCGCCGCCGCCGCCGCCGCCGCCGCAGCGCTACGTGGCCGCCGCTCCGACGTCTCGCGACTCCCTTCCGAGCGCGCGAGGGCGAGCGGGGCTGGCGGGGCGGGCGGTGCGCGGGGAGGGAGGCAGGGGAGGGGGGGTGTGCGTGTGTGGTTGTGTGTGCCGAGAGGGGGGCAGGGAGAGAGGGAGGGCGAGCGGCGGCGAGAGCGCGCGCGCGCCCGCGGCCCCTTCCCTTGCCGGCCCCCCCCCCGCCCGCCCAACAGGGAGCCCGACACCTCCCTCCGCCCGCCCCCCTGGCATCCCGGCCGCTGGGCGCGGCGGCGCGCATGCGCAGCCCTCGGGGCCGGCCCTGGCGCACCTTTTCTCCCTCCTGCCACATTGTGAGCGCTTCGCCTCCCACACAACCGCCGACTCCCGCTCCACCCCCGCCTCCCCTACTCCGCCCACTGCCGAGGGCCCAGGTAAAGGCGTGGGGTGCGCGTGCGCGCCGCTCTCCTTGGGTCTGGGGGCGTGGTTGCTGAAAGGAAGCCAAAATGTAGAGTAGGAGGGAGCTTTGGGCTGGAGAGTGGGGGCGTTCCACGAAGTAGAGAGCGGGTTAAGATTAGGGAAAGTGAAGTTCAGAAAGGGGGCCAAAGTAGAAAAGTAGGTCCAAGCGAGGTGTAGTAGAAATCAGGAGGTTTTTTGGTTTATAAGGTAAACAAACAAAAAACAACTTGACTCTGGCCCCCTTATTACTGAAGGGCGGTGTGGGTAACAGAATACAGAAATAAAAAAGACAGAATGTAAGCAGTAGTGGGTTATTTGTTTGATGAATGAGACAGCTAATAAAAACGAGAAATTTAGAGATCGCCCAGACTTGTCAGAAAAACAAATTTAGAACCCTGCTTGTTCTGCGGCCAGAAATAGGGAAGGGGATTGTGGGTGTGTGGGTGTGTGTGTGTGTGTGTGTGCAGGCGCGTGTACACGATTGTGCTTGAGATATGGAGCTGCCGAAAGAAAGGAAGCCTCCATTTAAGCATTACAGCATCATGACTAATTAGCTATTAATCATTAATATAATTAATGGTACTATTAGCTAACAAGGTAGCATTTATCCAAGTTCATCGCCAAGAGAAGCTGTCCATAATTGAAAGCGCTTGGAGTACAGGGAGGGGAAATGAACCAGGCAAAGTAAAGGCCTCCAGTGAAGTAGAACCAAGTCATGACCTTTCCCACCATAAACCAAAGTTCCCTGATGTTTTCCAAATTTTATCTTAATTGGAATTCCTTATTATTCTTACACTATGCTTAATAAATGTTCTTGCACTAAATCTGAGCTCTCAACATTTTTAATACATATGCAGCTACTTCTCCAAAAATTGCACCCCCAAAAATTCCTGTGGGGAATAAAATGACCTGAGTCTGGGAAAAGGGAAGAGATTGAAGCTTTATAAATAAAAGGGTTCCAGGGCTAACTCTATCCTTGGCTACTTCTCAAAACAGATGCTTCATTTTTATTACACTTGGACTCCAGGGATCATAATTTAGCAACTTTGGGTCACGTTCTTCAATAGTGAGTGTCTTCAGTGGATAAACACTAAAAATAATGTCATATTGAAGCAGGTGAGAGAGAATCTTCAAGAAAAACAGGAGGAAACAATCATAAGTAGTAAAAGGAAAAACTTCGATTCAATGTGAGAAAAACCTTGGCATCCATGGAGGCTAGTGAGCCTAGAACATCTCACTGAGATGTCTAACTTTGCCTTCTTGGACATTTGTCCCATCCCTTCTCCCACTCGGCCTCTTGGAAGAGGGGTATGCAGAGTGAGGGCTGAGGAACCAAGTCTCTAGGAGTTTCTACCCATGGGCCACACCTCTGAAGGGCTCCTAGTCATTGGAATAGTAATATTATCACCTTCTGCTTGAAGAGTGCTTTAAAGTTTTTGCAGACAGGTTATATCCATTATCAGATTTTCCAACAACCCCATAATGCAGATAGAACGGGTATTATTCCAAATGAAGGCAATTCAAGCCAAGGTGTGTCTCCTGGCTCAGCCTAAGTCACCCAGCCCAGTCAACAATGGAGGCAGGGCAGGATTCAGTCTTCTGATTCCCAACATGCTGTCCTCTCAAAGGGCTTCCTGGAAAAATGGCTGCATTTTCCTGTGCAGTGAAAACAAGTAGCTGCACCACGTGAGGGATAATAGTTCTAATATTCAGTTTTACATATCTCCTTTATTTATGTTTTTTTCCTCTTCGCTCTCTCCAGGCACTTGGGACTTGACCAGTGTATTTGAAGTGCTGGTGACAGGTACTTTGGAAGGCCTTGGGCCTGGCATGGTGACCCTAGTTCCTCTGCTCCCCCTTAACTCTTCCCCCTTGAGAACCTACCAGAAGAAGTGCTGTCATCATTTTGCTGGTTTCAGTGCCTCTCTTCTTCTGCTTGGCAGTCATTACAGGCAATATTTAGCAACCACATCTGGTCTTATTGGAAAATGAGACTTCTGTCATCCTGGTTTCCTGGCCCTGGATAATTCTTCACCATCTCATTAAGGCCATCAGCCAAAACTAGCAAAACCCCCTTATCCCCACCCTTTTATTGGCCATGCCATGTAGCTCGTGGAATCTTGGTTCCCCAGGGATTGAACCTGGGCCATGGCAGTGAGAGCCCAGAACCCTAACAATTTGGCCACCAGGGAACTCCCACCATTTCTTTTTTTTTTTTAATTTAAAAATTTTAGTAAAAAGTTCTGTATATTTTGACAGCTCTGAAAGTCTTACACATTAAATTTAAACAGCAGCAGAGCTATCTGGTTCCTATAAGGTGAGCTGGACAGCCTGGTACAAGCCCCCAATTCACTGCATTTCTTTGCTCCCCAAGTTTCCAGGGATGTAGCCCTAGTCAATACTAGTTCTTTCCACGTGGAGGGGCAGTGGCTATGGCTCCCTGCCTACCCACTGACTAATGTTACCCCACGTATTGCACCAGAGTTGGGGCCAGAGTTCTGTTCGGGGTTTCCTAGGCCCTCATACTTGTAGGGCTGTGACCTTTGTTCAATCACTCCACCTTTGAGGTTTTGTAAGAAGAGGGGATTATATGGCTCTTAGAGCCTTTCAGATGTAATACCTAGGATTCTCCTTTAGAAAGTTTGACTGTGTTCCTTAATACCTTGTAATTCCATTCCTTTCCTAAGAGTTACTATCCAATTTCTCATCTCGAAGCCCTTACTATAGGAAACTGCCCCTTGTACAGAATGGGTAAAGTTGTCCTGGACTTCCCTCTGGTAGCCACTTTTTTCTCAAGTGATAATGTTTAGAGACACCCAGAAAGCTGGACTCTTGGCTTGTCTGCCAGGGGGCTTGTGTGTGTGCACTTGTGTATATGTGTGTGTAAGGTCCATGGGCGCTTTCATTCTGCGCCGTCTCAGTTGGCACCATCCCCACTAAAATTCCAAGGAAAAGTTAAAACAAATGCCAGAATGCACTAAAAGGTCAGGTATGTGAGTGGAGCTCTTTTGCTTTGGGGACAAAGATGAGGGAGGCTCTTGAGGCTATTGGCCACTTTGATCTCAGCTGATTTAGCTGCAGCATGGCCTGGGACCATCATCTGGTTCAGAGCTCCATACAGCTGTGGTCTCTACACATCAGCTTCTCCAACTGAAACATCTCAGAGTTTGGGTCATAGTTGCTGTGGTGTCCTTATCATCAAAATGCATTTTATAATTTTTTTTTTAGTTCTACCAGTTTATTGCTATCAACCCATCTCCCTCCAGCCTCATGCACACATGCTCAGTCATGTAACTCCATGGATTGCAGCCTGTCAGACTTTTCCAGGCAAGAATACTGGAGTGGGTGGCCATTTCTTTCTCCATATAATTTTTTTTTTTTAATGCACTTATGTGACAACTTCTACAAATCTTTCTTTTACAATATTTCACTTAATTCTTCCCTCAACACTGGAGGGTAGGAAGGGCAGAAAATATTTGTTTCTGCTAATTTTTTTTAAAACAATATATTAAAAACAAGGTCCAGATTTTAAGGGTAACGTGGGCAGAATGAAATCCTGGGTCTCCAGGGTCCAAGTCCAGGACTTGTCTGTGATACTGTACTGCACCTCTTTGCTGGACACCATACAAAGCAAATGGAACACATGTGGTCTCTGCTCTCTGGAAGTTTGGACTCAAATGGCCAGCCACGATTCTGGCAAACATAACAGACTCACAGGCGACTCACATATGCCAATAAAGAAAGAGATGTTATGGGGAGGGAGGTAGGAGGGGGGTTCATGTTTGGGAACGCATGTAAGAATTAAAGATTTTAAAATTTAAAAAAAAAATAAAAATAAAACATTTTAAATCTTAAAAAAAAAAAAGAAAAGAAAAGAAATGAGTTAAATAGATAAGGAAAGCCTCGTTTACCTGGCCTACTAATGTGTGTGTTTGTTTTTTTAATTCCAGTTGGGTAGAAAGGACAATGTTAATGAGGCTAAGGTGTTAGACCAGTCCTGTATGCCTACTTGCTTTGCACATGGAAGGGTGTTTGTTGATGTACTGCATGCTCTTACCCCTTTCTGTCTGCAGCATTCTATGAACCTTCCTGAAATATCTACCAAGTGTCTGTCAAGCCAGGTGGGACTCAAGGACCATTAAGAAATTATCTCTACCCTCAAGCAACATCTGTGACCGTTTTCCTAATTCAAACCGCTGTGAAAGCATTAGTTAAGCCTGTGTGCACCATCTCTATGGATGGAAGGACAGATTAACTTAGTCCCCATCCTGTTGTGTGAGGGCCTCAGATTCATCTTTATCCACGCAAGGTGGCCAATTAGGACGGTAGAGAGGCGGGCTTTGGAATTTGAGAGACCTTGTTACTACCCTAGAGAAACCACCCGAGCTTCCTGACTATTTAAGCAAAGGCCAAGAGGAACCCTGGAGTTAGGGAGCGTGGGTGGCCCAGGGCAGGCACCCACAACAAGAGAACATCTTCCATTCCTAAGTGGACTGCTGCAGCTCGATTCCTCCCCTGGGGGTTCGGCCTCAAGGTCCATGTACAGCTGAGTGATCTAAGGCAGTTAGGCTCGAACTGTGTTTGAGTTGTTTAAGAGGCTCACAGCTTCTTTAAGCAGCAGACTTAATTGTTGTGTGTAATTGATGTGACATGTGCCCCAGAGGCATGCACTGAGGTCCAAATGAAGAGATGATTTTTCAAAAATTAGAAGTAATTAATTAAAGAAGGCAGCTGCACGGGGCTGTGATTTAGTGCCAAACTCTGTAACCCTAAACCAAACCCACCCAACCGGCCTCGCCACCTGAGGAACAATCCTGAAGGCCTCAAGAAGGTGGGATGCGATACCTGGGATGCAGTGGAGGACGAAGGAACGCAAGGGTGAAGGACAGGGATCAGGGAACCCCCTCTTAGCTTTCGTGATCCTCAAAAGCCTTGGCTCTGAAGAGCAGTTTGGGAGTCAAAAGAAATGTGTTGGGAGCGCTAGAAAACTGCAGAAAAGTGGAGACAAGGTCAAGAGAAGTGTGTGAGATTACATGGGGGAGAGGTGGCAAAGGGGATGCGGGTGTCTGGAGCTGGGAGCAGTGCGAGCTGGAGTGTTTGCGGGACTGAAGAATGATGGAGTCCCTCAGATAGGGCCTGGGAAGATCTGCCAGGTTGCAAGGACCCTGAAGGTGGAGTTCCTAGGAGGTGGAGCCTGGATGTGGGGGCGGGAACATAGTGCCTGGGGCCTCTGGCATTCAGAAGAGGTATTCATTAAACCCCTGACCTGAGGTCACTAACAGAGCTGTGGCAGCTTTTCACAGGAGTTGGGTTAAGAACAACAATAACAAAAATAATAACAACAATTAACGATAATGAGACCTTATCTGCAGCAAGTTGTTCCTAGAGCTTTGTAGGCATTAAGTCATTAATTCCCCTGGCCCCTCAGGGTCACTTTTTCAAGAAGTAATGGAGGTGCTAGAGAACACAGTTAATCCTGTGTGGTTAGGCCTCCTGCCTTCAGCTGGGTGGGTCAGTTCACATCCAGAGGGGGTAAAATTCCTTCCTGATTCATAAACTGTTATAATCTTTTGCATTTACTTAGAGTTTCTGAAATGATGCTGAAATGAGGGTGAGTACAGAAATGCAGGAACCAGCCATCACAACATGTCTAAACAACTTGGATGTGAAAACTCAAGTCCCACCAACAGCACCAGGCTGAACAATATGCTGCAGTGGAGAGTGGCTGCAGATGACCAGGAAGTGACCTGGAAGTGATCATCTGCTCGAAGCCCTAACTGGCGGCAGGGCTGAGCCTCGGCCTGCAAACAAGGTAAATTGGAAGATTTCAAGTGTTTACCCCCCACTCCCCGCCACAGACCAAAGTTTAGAGGGCTCACGGTGAATAAAAAAAGGAGGATCATTCTAGATTGGAGGAGTTACATGGGATGGAGCCTGAGAGCCAAACCTTGAGCAAAACTAGTGCCAACCATGACTAGCCTTGCAGATTTCAGCTGTTCTTTCATTTATGTGTTTCATATAACAGTGACTGCGAATTATACACACCCAATCCAGAGACAGACTTTCACTTACATCCCATAGATGGTGAGAATCATCATCATTATCCTAGCCCAGATCAAAGACAGCAATATAGACAAAATAATCTCAATATACTTAAGCAGAGTGGGTATCCTGGTCATCCTTGGGTCCTGGAGCAGCAGCGATGATCCTCCCCATTAATGTAGAGGGCAGATGCGATACGGAGCTGGAACTGAGTTTCTCTGAATCTCAGAGTTGGGCAGAAGAAGAAACTGTATCACAGCTATCACCATTCATATCAGAGAAATAGAGGGACCAGTCCTCACTATTTGGACCCTTGCCATCCCTCTGGAAACAGTCTCCCCTCCTTTCCCTGTGTTAGTACAGAGAATGTCTACCCACAGAAGGTATAAGAACTTTCAGGGCTTGACTACCAATCTGGCTTGTAGATTGCATCAAAGAACATAAAGTATTATATGATGAATTTAGGGAACAGAGTACTCTGGCTAATCAAATAATCTGGTTTTTAAAGTATTTCTAAACATATAGTAACATTCGAGACATACTAAAATCGTTCGTTGTTTATCTGAAAAATTCAGGTTTAACTGGGTGTCCTGTATTTTATCCATTTGCAGGTAAACTTCTAAGCAATCCAAAACTGCTCCTTTAGAGTTCTGTAGAGAAAAAAACCGGAGAAGGCAATGGCACCCAACTCCAGTACTCTTGCCTGGAAAATCCCATGGACGGAGGAGCCTGGTGGGCTGCAGTCCACGAGGTCACTAAGAGTCAGACACGACTGAGCGACTTTACTTTCACTTTTCACTTTCATGCATTGGAGAAGGAAATGGCAACACACTCCAATGTTCTTGCCTGGAGAATCCCAGGGATGGCGGAGCCTGGTGGGAGGCCGTCTATGGGGTCGCACAGAGTCGGACACGACTGAAGCGACTTAGAAGCAGCAGCAGCAGCAGAGTAAAAAAACAACAGAAAGGAGAGATTTTCTTTGATAGCTTCAGGTTCATTGGTACCAGAAAATGGAGACAGAGAAGATAGGGAAGAAGAGGCCCCAAACCAGTTGTCCGTCAACTCAGAAGCACACTCACGGTCACACTGGGTATGTGGCTGAGATGTTGCCAGGTCTTTCACTGGCCCCGTGTCAAATCCAACACTTGTTCCAGGGATCTCAGGGAAGAGCTTAAGACAAAGAAAGCATCACCTACACTCTAATATTATCCAACACAGACGGAACCCCACCTAAGGATAGGAACAGATTGGTGCAAATTCTTTCCCTCATTTCATTTTGCCAGCAGAGAGGAAGCAGGTGAGAGCTCCGCTGAGCAACGTGGTGCCGTTCGGAGGGCCTACATGATTCCTCTGTGCCATAGAATCCCCTGCCGCTTGGAGGCCTCCTTCCTACTGTATTGATGGTCCTGTGGAAATGGGTCCCCTAGATGCTACATTCTGCTCTGCACGGCGTTGACCGCAGTCTTTTTCCTGGCCAGATTGCTGTTCTTAGCATGTACTGAGCACCAGGATGTCCCCAGCTTATTGAGTGCTTTCTGCTCTCCTAAGTGTTGCACCTCTGTTAGTCTGCAGAATCCTTCCGACTGTCTTTTGAGGTAGGTATTCTCATTTCACAGATGAGGAAACAGAGAGAAATGAAGTAGGAGGTGATATAAGGTCACATAAGTCTTACATGATGGAGTCAGAATTGAATCCAGGAAGTCAGACTCCTACAGCTGCTCTTTGAACCATGATGCTGTACTACCCAACACTCCAATTACCCCCACACTCCTGCTCAGAATTCTGGCATGGCTCCTGTGATAAGCAGAATAATAGCCTTCTAAATATGTCCACATCCTAAACCTGGAAGCTGTGAATATATTACCTTATGTTGGTGAAAGGGATTTTGCAGATGGGATTAAGTTAGGGATCTTGAAATGCAGACCTTAACCTGGATTATCCAGTGAAAGAAAAAAAGAAAGTGAAGTCACCCAGTTGTGTCCGACTTTTTGCGACCCCATGGACCCCATGGGATTTCCCAGGCAAGAATACTCAAGTGGGTTGCCATTTCCTTCTCCAGGGGATCTTCTCGACCCAGGGATTGAACCTGGGCTCCCGCATTGCAGGTAGACTCATTACCGTCTGCCAGGGAAGCCCCATCATCCAGTGGGTCCAATCTAATCACAAAGATCCTTAGAAGAGAACATTAGGGTCAGAGGAGAAGTGACCAGGAAGCGGAGGTCAGAATGGTGTGATTGCTGGCTTTGAAGATGGGAGAGGGACAAGCGCCAAGGAATGTCAGCAGCTTCTAGAAACTGGAATAAGCAAAGAGCTGACTCTCTCCTGGAGCCCCCAGAAGAAACACGGTCTGCTGACACCTTGACTTTGGCCTAGTGAAGCTCTTGACCTCCAGAACTGTTAGATAATAAGTCTGTGTGGTTTTATGCTACCAAGTTTGTGGCAATTTGTTATAGCAGCAGTAAGAAACTAATGCAGCTTCCATTGCTTAAAGGGAAATCTGAACTGCTTTGCAGGACATTCAGGGGACTCATGTTATCTTCCCCTCGTCTAACTGCCTGGCTAGCTTATGCCCACCCCACCCCGGTGCCACCCTCGCCGTTCTTTACAGATTGAATTGCTTCACGATCCTCAACAGCCATACCCTTTCTTATGTCAGTGCCTTTGCCTGGAACACCCTCTCCTCACTTGTTTGTCTGGTAAACTCCTCATCCTTTCTGTCTCAGCTATTATAAAACAATACCTCCTCTGTGAGGCTTATCCTACTTCCCCCAAAGGAACGTGGGACTCCTTTCCTGTATCTCATGCCTCTGCTGTTTTTCACATTCACTCCCGTTAAAGCAGATTGTAAGAACCCGTCTGTCCCCTTCCTGGGTTATGAGCTGTTTGAGGGCAAGGACCTCTCTTTTCAGCTTTGATCTCCTTTAGCACCTAGCATGGACCCCAGCACATCAAAGAAAGGTCCCCAGAGAACAGAACTCTTATCCTGACCTGTGATGCAGCCCCTCCAACCCCATTTCACCATCAGTAACAAGCGTTTCAGGACATCATCCCTTCCCTTCCCTGGTGAGAAATAATGACAAAGAAAATCAGACATGAAAGTGTTTCAAGTTTTTGTTTTAAAAAAAAAATAGCACGAGTCAAAGTTTTGTGATATTCTAGCTGTACCTACGGTAGAAAATGCTTCCTGTCCAAGTCTCAATTTTTTCAGCTGAGAAATGGATCAGAGATGAGCTGTACAGAGACAGGAGCTGTGGCCTCTTTGCATCCTATTGTACCCCCTGCATCTACCCTGCTCTTGACTTGGGTGAATCCTCTGATGTTGGTTGGTAAAGGTCTCGAGGGAGGTTTTTCCACATTCTTTGGATTCATCACTTCTCTCTAATGTGCACGCCAGTGTTGGGTCTCTTGAGCGAAGGTTTCCCCACGTCACGTTCTATGTAACTGAGTTCCAGAACACTGAGTCAGATGAGCCTTCCAAGCCTCCAGACTTACCCGAGGGCTCTCCCACAGACACATCAGATACGGGGCTTCTCTCCAGTAGGAATTCTCTGATGTATAAAATGGTTGATGACTCCACCCACATGAAGGCTTATTCACTTTCATTATTTTTATTTTCCTGTGTGAATTCTCTGATGTTTAATGAGAAGTAAAGGGCAAGTGGAGGTCTCAATAAAGGCCTGTTAGATACCCAGCTCTGGGCTAAGGGACTCTCAAATGTAAGGAATGGCCCCTGCCCTCTAAACGTTTTCAACGTGGTTGGGGAGCACCAGACACTGTGTAGTCATACCAAGCGATTCAGAGAAAGGAGTGGACAGCTGGAGGTTGATTAGATGGGAAAGGTGTGTGAAAGAGGTTAGCCTTTAGCTTGACCTGGAAAGATGGTAGAATTGAGGCTGGAAGAGAGGAAGAAGGTGTTTCCATTGAAAGAGAAACAAAAGGAAGGATGGAAATAAAGAAGCAGGGGGAGGCAGGAAAGACGGAGGGAAAGAAACTTTCTAGTGTAGGGATTTGCCTGTTGGTTTAGGAAACCCCCCCAGACTTAGGGCAGCGGCCTTTGAAAGTTTTCTTCTGATACTTTTCTTGTTTAAGTGCTCACGCCACTTTCACTTCTGCCAGGCGCATCTAAAAAGGAACACTCTACTGCTGCCTTGCACAGGCCAGCCCCACCCCACCCACCACCTCCACAACATTCTTAGGGCCCACTCCAGTTCCACAACCAGATGATAGAGGCACCAAATGGGGAGAGACCCCCACCCACCAGAAGGCGCCGGGGAAGCACCCAGTAGGCTTATATTCAAGAATATGGGAGCTCTCTGCCCCCACCCTCTTACCCCACCATCACGTCCTCTAAAAAAGTTTCTGCACCCTTACAGGGAATGAGGGTCATCAGCTCTGAAACCCTGTTACTTTTGTCAGTTTTATAGATGTTTTCTGAAAAGAATGAACTCCGGGAGATGGTGATGAACAGGGAGGCCTGGCGTGCTGCGATTCATGGGGTCGAAAAGAGTCGGACACGACTGAGCGACTGAACTGAACCGAACTGATACTTCATACCTTTTCTATTTTCCCCATTCCACAGAGAGCAGTGGACAAGCAAGCCGAGTGGAATATGTAGTGTCTCGTCTTGGTTAAATTGTTGGAGGACTTTTCTGCAAATTATAGTGGTTAAGCACTGACTCAACATCCAACAACTGCATAAGAGCTTAGAGCCTTCATTCATGGACAAGTTTCAAAATGAAACAGCGTCACCACCTCTCATGGGCGATGTAGTCAGAGAACAGAAGAGAGTGAATTTCACCCTTAACAATGTGGCTGCTTTCTGGAGAAGTGGCAGGATCTGGTATTTCCCAGCACGGTGAAATTGGGAAGTGCCTTTTGCAGTCCTTCTCACTTTCATGGTTTGTTTGGACTTGGAATTCTTAAGCTCTTAATTCCGTCCCCGCTTCCTGTGTCACTTCCCTAGGAGACTGGATTCAAGGAGGGCGGGACCTCCTCCCCAGGGGAAGGGGGAGGAACAGAATGGGGACTGATGCCTTTGGGCTCTTACCGTGTAGACATCCTGTTGGCACATTCTCCACTCCTCCCCAGCAAAGCGCACTCTGCTCTGTGAAGAATCCAGGCCGGAAGTAAAAGAGATCTGTGCAGCCACAGTGGAAATGCCCAGACTCTCAGGAACCCCAGATGGCCATCCAGTCTAATCACACGTCACATTCTGTTTTCATTATTAGTGTCTGTCCTGTCTGTTCATGGGCTCCCCCAGGACAGAAGGCATGTCTACCCTAGTCACCATCAGAGCCATCTTGGTACGTCACAGTGCCTGGTACAGACTGGCTGTTAGTAAATATTTGTTGAATAAATCAACTATAAACGTGGAAGTGGTTCTCTTAAAGAGCTCTTTGCTCTTTCTCAGCTACTGAGTTACAAAACGAGTGTGCTGGTAGTGAGAAGAGACACTGTTGGGTTATAATAAAAGGAGCTAGAAATGTGTGGGAGGGCTCCTAAAGGTTCCAGTTGTATCTATTAAGCAACAGGGAACCTCTGCGAGTTCTTTAGGTCACCAACAGGAGATGGCGAGCGGTGGGGGCTGTGTTATTGTTGTTGTTCAGTCGCCCAGTCGCGCCTGACTCTTTGCAACCCCATGGACTGTAGCACGCCAAGCTTCCCTGTCCCTTACCATCTCCTGAAGTTTACCCAAGTTCATGTCCATTGCATCAGTGATGCCATCCAGCCATCTCATCCTCTGACACCCTTTTCTTCTTCTGCCCTCAGTCTTTCCCACCTGTGGGTGACCCCTGGGAGTGGGGACTTTGCAGGCTGTATTTGAAGTACATCTTCAAGTACATCTTCTTGAAGAAGTCTAATCACAGTTGCAAACTTCAGAGATGACTTTTGTGCCTGAAGGGTGACTATTTTAGCTAGGTAAGTGTCAAGAAAGTGGTAGGAATTCTAGTGAGCCTTGCTCCTGAGTGAACTCAGAGCTGGCGGTGGGAACAGAAGAAGCAAGCAAGTGCAGTCATGGTCAAAAATGGCCAAAGAGGAAGATGCCTTGGGACTCAGCCCAGGATTCTGGTATTGCACTACGTGGAGTGAGGGGTGAAACCAAGTAGGAAGATTTGTCTTTATTCTGAAGGCAGAGGCCATGTCTTAAGGATCAAACCCACGGCTCAGAGCAGAGCACGTGACATATCATAGCTGCTTAATACATGCTTGATAGTGAATGAATTGGGCTTCCTAGGTGGCTCAGTGGTAAAGAATCTGCCTGCCAACCCACAGGAGACGCGGGTTCAATCCCCAGGTCGGGAAGGTCCCCTGGAGAAGGGCATGGCAACCCACACCAGTATCCTTGCTTGGAGAATCCCTTGGACAGAGAAGCCTGGAAGGCTGTAGTTCATGGGACCACAAAGAGTCAGACGGGCCTGAGCACACAACGAGTGCTTGGGTAGTTGGCTGGCTCTGGGACTCACTGAGAAAGCAAGAGCTTGTGGCGGCCTCCGCAGCTGTGTTTACTATCTCTCTCTTCATCCTTCTCAGTCTGCCCTCTGTGGTCCCACCTCTGCATTAAGCCAGAAGACGTTCCCAAAGCTCACTGCTCTCTCAGTGGACAGCACCAGCTGGGTCTCAGCCTCAACTGATCAGGCCATTCCGTCCCTTCTGGGGGTTCCCACTGCCAATAAGATCCCTCTCAGCCCCCCACCCAGTCATCAGATTGGTGTTCACATCTTTTGCTCTTCGATTTCCTCTGGGCAGGCAAGGACATGCCACTGCTAGAAGCCTGGCCTTAGCGAACGCGTGTGTGTATGCACACACGCCCCTCTGCCTGTCTCAGAGCCTCATCTGGCCCTCCGCCCCCCTGGCCTGGCCCGTCTTTATGAAACTCGGGCTCTTCCTCTCCAGGTGCTGGATGTAGTGTCTGATTCGAGAGAACCAGGCATTTTGCAGGTCTGCATCTGTGGCCTTGGCCTCCCTCAGGGGCTTGGGTTGATCCACCCATAAGGAGGGACCTTCCAGAGAGACGCCAAACCCGGAGTCTGACCTCATGACGCCCGCAGCACCTGGCAAGGAGGGTACCAGCTCTGCTGTCCTGGCCCAGACCCAGTTCTCTCTTCTAGCATCCACACCTTCACCTTCTCTGGCTCCCCTCCAGGCCGACAGGACCTGCCCCGTCTGGGGAAGGATAAGCCTGGTCTGGTGAGTAGGGCCAGGATAGTAAGGGCCCCCAGGATCTTGGTCAAATCATTCCCTGGCTCCATGCCTTAGTTTCCCCCCTGAGAAAGTCTGCCTCTGGTTCCAGGGTTAGGAAGTTAGTTCCCTGGTCTCACTGGGCAGAAACCCGAACTAGTGTTGTGTTTCTTGCAGCCAAGACCTGCCCGCCCCGCCCTGCCCCAGGAGGCCTTGCTAGTTGGTGACGCCTTGCTAGTTGGTGACTCCTGGCCAGCAAGGCAGGGTCCTGCAGGATGAAAGCTCAGAGAAGCCAGAGCAGGAATAATAATGATAATCATCAGCTGTGGCGTCTCAACCATCCGGGAATGCGAGGCCCACGCCCTGTGCTCCCCACACCCCGAGACACTCTGAGGGCTCCTCTCCCTTCATTTTATTGCAGTGATCCCACACTCAGCCATTCCCAGCCCAACCTATTTGGGTTCCCAAGGACTGCAGTCCAGCTACCTGCTCACTCAAGCCCCATGGGAAGAGTGAGCTCGACAAGACCCACTTGTCGAAGGTAGGACGCCTGGCTCCTTGGAGACTCAGGCTCCTGGGTTTCCCAGAGAAGCATCTGGCCGTCCCTGGCCTGAAGCACTTTCCCACAGACCCATTTCTATCGGGTTAGCGTCAGGTCTAGAAGCTTTGCCTGTGTCAATATAAATCTGCATTCAAGTCCTGGCTGGGCCACAGATTAACTCACCATAGGACCCTGGGTGGGTTTTGTTTTGATTTCAACATTTTGTGTCCACTACCTCACCTGCCCCTTGCTCACTGCAGATAAACTCTGAATCTTGTAGTCCAGCCTGTGGCTGTTGAAAATCTGGTTTTAAATCACTTTTCCAACCCCACTGTTCATTCTCTAGATGCCAGCCAAAAGTGACTCCTCACTGCTCGTCATGCATATCCCATGCCTTCCCATTCCAGAACTTCTGTCCTTTGCGAATGTCATTTGCTCTGTTTCTACCATGTCAGACCTTCCTAGCCTTTGAGGTCCAAGCCAGGTCATCACCTCCATGACTGTGCCTGACTCCCCACCCACCTCAGAACACTTGCTCCTCTTTGTCTGAGCCTCAAGCCCCTGGGTCTGCCCTGTACATGCTATGTGCAGATCTCAGTTTGCTCACTGAATCATCAGTGTGCTGGAGTCTCCATCTCTGGGTCCTCCTGGTGCCTTGTGTAGCACCCTGCATACACAACACATGCTCAGTAAGTGTGTTGGGCATAAATTGTGGGAAATAATCATCCCCACCCTATTAATTTCCCCATGCAAACGTGCTTTGAAAAAGTGAAATAGTTATTTTAACATAAAATTGTGTGCATGTGTGTTCTGCCCAGTTTCCTCGGGGGCAGTGGGTTGCAGGTACTCAAGCGGCAGGGGAAGGCATTCGCTCCCTGGCGTTGGGCCAATAGGTGGAAGGCTTTCCTCAACCAGTCTGGTCCAGTCCGGTCTCGGATTCTGGCTCAAAGGAGATGAGCACTTCCCTCCTCAGAGAATAGCAATCCCATCCCTTTGGGGCTTCTAAACCCTAGCAGCCTCCATGCCCCATGGGACTCACACCAGCAGGACCCCTAGATTCAAGTGTTGTAAAGAGATGAGTGGTTGGATGTGTTTAGAACCCTCTCAGCTGGATCCTTATGAGAACACCTTGGAGCAGCGTTCATTGCTGCTACCTGTTCAGTGTTGCGAATGATATTAATAGTAACGTAACTTAGGCAACGCCTTGTATTTACTTAATGCTTTTCTCCAGGGAGCTCAACTAATCTTTCCCTCATCTCCAGAAGGAAGAGAAGGACCAAGGCGATGAAAAAATGAACCATTGGGGCCATGCTTTGAGTACAAGCATCCTTTGTTCTAAGAGGTAAATGTAATCCGTAGCATTTCAGATGTGTGGAACTGATAAAAGTAGGAAACCTGTTCATGTTCTGGGACCTGGAACCTATGACTTAAGAATTTCCCCCCAAATCAAAGCCTGTGTGAGATGACAGCTCTCATACTGAGAAGTTACATCTCATCAGTAATGAAGTTTGAGAATGCACCCTTAGCATAAGTTCAATCACTTACAAATCATACACACGACCCACTATCATTATATTTCAAGACACAAAGTACACTTGGGTGAGGTCTGTTTTTAACAATGGTAGGAAGTGTAATTCACATTTCAAACAGTGACCTTGATAATGAAAAATTATAAAGCAAGTTTTCTGGCTGTCATTGTGTTAGACCTGATCAGATTGTCCCTATGTTACCCTCCCGATGGGGCTGACCAAGAGCTCCCGTGAGAAGCACCAGTGGTGCCACTTTTTTGAGTGCTAGCACTTGCTGAGTTACAGAGATCTTTAACCTGCAGCTCCTTTGCAGGAATTATTTTAATTCCCATGTCCATTTTGTGAAGTTAATTTAGTTCAAGTTGGATAATATAATCCATAACATCATTTAACCAGGCAATGGAAATTGTGATATTAATACTTCGTGGTTTTCTAGTCTCTTGATGAAAGTGAAAGAGGAGAGTGAAAAAGTTGGCTTAAAGCTCAAGATTCAGAAAACGAAGATCATGGCATCTGGTCCCATCACTTCATGGGAAATAGATGCGGAAACAGTGGAAACAGTGTCAGACTTTATTTTGGGGGGAGCTCCAAAATCACTGCAGATGGTGATTGCAGCCATGAAATTAAAAGGTGCTTACTCCTTGGAAGAAAAGTTATGACCAACCTAGATAGCATATTGAAAAGCAGAGACATTACTTTGCCAACAAAGGTCCATCTAGTCAATGGTTTTTCCAGTGGTCATGTATGGATGTGAGAGTTGGACTGTGAAGAAAGCTGAGTGCCAAAGAATTGATGGTTTTGAACTGTGGTGTTGGAGAAGACTCTTGAGAGTCCCTTGGACTGCAAGGAGATCCAACCAGTCCATTCTAAAGGAGATTAGTCCTGGGTGTTCATTGGAGGGACTGATGCTAAAGCTGAAGCTCCAGTACTTTGGCCACCTCATGCAAAGAGTTGACTCACTGGAAAAGACTCATGCTGTGAGGGATTGGGGGCAGGAGGAGAAGGGGACGACAGAGGATGAGATGGCCGGATGGCCTCACTGACTCGATGAACGTGAGCCTGAGTGAACTCCGGGAGTTGGTGATGGACAGGGAGGCCTGACGTGCTGCAATTCATGGGGTTGCAATGAGTCGGACACAACTGAGCAGCTGAACTGAACTGAACTGAGCTATGAGCTAAGGATTCGGGGAGCCCTGTCAGGCCCTCTGGTGTCACCCCCTCTGGTATTAGCTCCTCTGGTGTCAGCTCCTCTGGTGTCAAACCCTGTAGTATCAGCCCCTCTGGTGTCAGTCCCTCCGGTATCAGCCCCTTTGATATCAGCCCTCTGGTATAAACCCCTCTGGTGTCAGCCCTCTGGTGTCAACCCCTCTGGTACCATTCCCTCTGGTGTAAACCCCTCTGGTGTCAACCCCTGTGGTATCAGCCCTTCTGATATCAGCCCCTCCGGTGTCAGCCCTCTGGTGTCAGTCCCTCCGGTATCAGTCCCTCTGGTATTAGCTCCTCTGGTATTACCCCTCTGGTGTAAACCCCTCTGGTATCAGCCCCTCTGGTGTAGACCCCTCCGGTGTCAGCCCCTTTGGTATCAGCTCTTCTGGTATCAGCCCTCTGGTGTAGATCCCTCTGGTATCAGCCCCTCTGTGTCAACCCCTCTGGTGTCAGCCCTCTGGTGTCAGTCCCTCTGACATGCCTCCACGCCTCTCCCAGCAGCCCCCTGGTGTCTACCGTGGCCTCTGGCTTCCTGTCCCAGCTTGCTTGATTCAGGCTGAAGGGAGTCTTCTGCAACCGCACCTCATTTCCATCACTGAACTACCATTTCTTCCATCTCCAAGCCCCTCCTGGCTATCTAAGCCACCTCAAGCTCACCCTTTTCTTTTCCTTTTTTAGAAAATTTTAGTTATTTATTTTTGGCTGCCCTCGGTCTTTATTGCTTCAGGTGGACATTTTCTAGCCATAGCTCGTGGGCTCAGTAGGTGCGGCACACGGGCTTAGTTGCTCCACAGTTTGGGGCATCTTCACAGACTAGGAATCGAACCTGTGTCCTCTGCACTGGCAGGAAGAGTCTTAATCACTGGACCACCAGGGAAGGCTCTCTCTTTCTTTCTCTCTTTTTTTTTTTTGACTGTCCCATGGGGCTTTCAGGATCTTAGTTCCCAGACCAGGGATTGAACCTGGGCCCTCTGCAGTGAAAGCGCTGAGTCCTAACCCCTGGACTGCCAGGGAATTCCCTGAAGCTCACCCTTTCTAAACCTCCTCTGTCAAGCCTACTTTGTTCCCTTTCTTCCCCATCTCTGATAAGGACACCACTAAACAGACTGGAAACTACAGGGACATTTCTTCTCTTTCCTCCTTGCCATCCTTCCAGACTAGTCCACTTTCTTTCGTTTTCTTGAGCAGTATTTTTATTTTATTATTATAATTGTATAGTTGTTGTACAATACTATATTGGGTTGGCCCAAAAGTTTGTTCAGGTCTTTCTGCAACATATTACCTAGTATGTTGTTGTTCACTCACTTAGTCATATCTGACTCTTTGCAGCCCCATGGAGTGTAGCACGCCAGGATTCCCTGTCCTTTACCATCTCCCAGAGCTTGCTCGAGCTTACATCCGCTGAGTTGATGATGCCATCCAACCGTCTCATCCTCTGTCGTCCCCTTCTCCTTCTGCCTTCAATCTTTCCCAGCATCAGGATCTTTTCTAATGAGACAGCTCTACATCAGATGGCCAAAGTATTGGAGCTTTAGCTTCAACATCAGTCCTTCCGATGAATATTTAGGATTGATTTCCTTTAGGATTGACTGGTTTGATCTCCTTGTATGTTATAGGTGTGCAATATAGTGAGTCACAGTTTCTAAAGGCTATTCTCCACTTATAGTTATTACACAATATTGCTGTATTCCCCATGCTGTACTATATTATTTATTTTCTACTTTTTCACATTTATTTTTTATTTTATATTGGAATAGAGTTGATTTACAATGTGTTAGTTTCGGGTGTACAGCAACGTGATTCAGGTATATATATACCTACATCCATTCTTTTCCATATTCTTTTCCCATATAGGTTATTACAGAGTATTGAGTAGAGTTCCCTGTGTCTACAGTAGGTCCTTGTTTTTTCTCTATTTTGTATATAGCTATGTGTATGTGTTAATCCCAAACTCCTAATTTATCCCTCCCCACATTAGCCCACTTTGCAAGGGTCCTCCTTTTGGTGTCTCTGGCCCTTACCGTTGCTGGGCCAATAAACCAATTGGCCTCCCTGCCACTGATCTGGTCCTTCTCATTTCCCCTCCACTTTTCTGCCAGAGACTTCCTTCAAATACATGAGTCTGATTTGGATCTCTCCCTTCCTAGCCTCTCCACATGCCTCAGACTTAAAGGATGAAGTTCTACCTCTCAGCAGAGGATTGTATGGCTGGGCCCTACTGACCCTTCTAAGCTGGTCACTCCCAGCTACTTTCTCTGCTCCCGACCCCCAGGCATTCACCCAGGAGCCACACCTTGAATACCATGCTCCCTTCTCAGCCTGCTAACTTACTCTACTTGACCTCTAAGACCAGTATACCCAGCACCTTCCAAACACTGAAAGCAGGGAAGTCACTCCATCTTTGTGCACTCTAGCGCTTGGTACGAAATGCTTTTGTTTTATGCTGAAATGTGATTGGCTGTCTGTATCCTCTGTTGGTTCCTGAACGCTTAGGTTACATCTGTCTTAGTTCTATCCCCTGCTTCCTCCCCTTCCTGCCTAGCCTGGGGTGGTGCGGGCTCTCTGCGAAGCGCTGTCTGCTGGACAGGAGGCATTGGGAACTCCTTCCCACCCGTCAGCTGCACCATCTCCTACTTTAGTCCCCAGTGGCTAATGCTGGAAAAGCAATACTCGCTACCAGGTACTGTTCTAGAAACCGTGGGCAAACTAGCTCACTTAATCCTCCCCACAACAGCATGATGTTGTCCCTTTTGGCATCTCCATTTACCGATGAGGAAGTTGAAGCACAGAAAAGTTATTTGTCAGTCCCAGGTGGTGGGGCTAGTAAGCAGTTGAGTTAGGAGTCAGACTCACATCCTGGATACAAGGGCTGATGGTCACCTCTGGCCAGTGGCGTGCCACCTCACTCAGCCCTCTCGCTGTTCTCCCTCCCCTGCACAAGAGTGGGTGCTGTTCCCAAGGCCAGCTGAACCCCCTTACACCCTGTCCAGGGGTAGACTGAGGGTTTGTTGGCTCAGCTGGCTCTCTCCCCCCAGCAGGAAGGACCGACATGACAGTCTCCCGCTGGTCACCCCTGCCCCACTGTCCCTGGGGGCACTGCTTTCCTGGGCCAAGGCTCTTTGCAGGGGATTTGAGCCCTGGTCTCAGTGGATCCAAATCATTTCTCTGGGAATGTCTGCCTGAACCCTGCCCACAAGCCTCTCGGGCACCTGGGGAGCTTTCCCCACCTGTTTTACCTGATCAACTTCTGGCCATTACAAACATCTCATTCTTCTTCTCTGGGGCTTTTTTTCTATTCTGCCTTGCTTCCCCACACTTCCTTCCTGTTCTTCTTTCTCTTTACAAGAAGACCGTGTATTTTTAACCTGAGGTTTCCACTTACCTCTTGCTGTCCGGTTGGGACTAGGTGGGGCTGCTGGCATGGTTTGCCAACCATGGGGGTTACAGTCTGTGGCCTCCCTGCTGAGCCCAGCTTCAGCCCTCACCCTTAGCCGTCTCCCTAAGCTCTCCCTTCTCCACTTACAGAGGAAACACCCTAAACGGGCTGTTCATCAAAGCTTTGGAAATTGTGCAGGTCAGGTAGGGAGCTGACTCCCCCCACCTCCTGCAATGCTGGGAGGCTGCTGTGGAACCAGGCAAGGATCACTCACACTGGAGCCTCACCAGGCCTCCAGGGTCAGCTCTCAGTCCACCCGTGTGGCCCTCACTAGGAAGCATCGGGGGGCTGCTGGCCCCTGCTCTGTTGTCTGCGCATTTTCGGAGAGGCAGCTCTGACTCCCTCTCTGCCCTCCTGTGCTGTCTGACATCTCTGCCTCCTGGCAATGCTTCCTGCTTCACCTTCTGCCTCAGCCCCAGCCTGGTCCCCCATCGCTCTGTCCTCACCAGCCTCCAGCCAACCCCCCGCCCAGGCTTCCCTGCCCTGCCCGTGCTTAAAAGAGAAACTTTTATTTGAAGACCAAACAACCGCAAAGGGAAGATAACTGGGCTTTTAGAGTTTCCCAGTTATTGTTGTTTATTTTCAAGTTTGGTTTCTGCTTTCTTAAGTAAGAGAATAGTGGCAACTAAATGAGTTGATAGCTGAGATTCTTTTGTAAGCAACTGACAGTGACTCACTGCAGGCTGCTGGGCCCACGGCTAATGTTCTCTAAATAATTGATAGGCGTAAGGACCGCCCCGGGCAGCGCAGTATCCCACTGCGCCCTCTGAGTCACCACGAAGGATTAAAAGTATATTCAGCATTGTTTTTATGTTGTGCATGTGTGTGTGCTGAGTCGCTATTAGT
This sequence comes from Capra hircus, assembly GCF_001704415.2. NCBI lineage: Eukaryota > Metazoa > Chordata > Mammalia > Artiodactyla > Bovidae > Capra > Capra hircus. Next base: position 36,863,542 of record NC_030826.1, on the reverse strand, counting down.
CGTCTCCAACTCTTTGCAACACTATAGACTGTAGCCCGGCAGGTTCTTCTGTCCATGGCATTTTCCAGGCCAGAATACTCGAGTGGGTTGCCATGCCCTTCTCCAGGGGCTCTACCTGACCCAGGGATCAAATCTGCCTCTTTTTTTTTTTTTTTTTTTTTTAACCACTACCACCACCTGGGAAGCCTGTTTTTATGTTGACTGTGCTTTAAAAATTTGAATTCCTTAAAAAACAGGCACTCTAGTCCCCCAACCCCTGCCCCGCCACATATAACCTATATAGTAACTAGCTGATTACTGATTGGAAATGGGCTTTCGGGCCTTGTAGACCTGACAGAGTGCAGCCCTCATCCCTGGCCTCGGCCCCAACCGCTTCTCTGCTTCGCACTCTCTTAACTGACCCACCACTCCCCCTGGTCAGCTGCCCCAAGGTCCACTCCGAAGCAGTGATGCCTTCAGGCTCCACCATGATCTATCTGGGACTGCAACCCTGTCCTGCGTCCCCTGTTCCCTGGCATCCCTTTCGGAGTTGGTCATTCAGTCTACAGACGCTTATTGGGCATCCCCCATGAGCAGAGTGCCATGCTGGGTAGGTGCTGGGAAGAGACAGAAGAGGTTGGTGCCACCTTCAAGGGGAAAGCGCTCCCACCACAAACACCCAGAGAGCTGCTTACTGCAAGTTCACAAGAACTCTGTCTCACAATCAAAGAAGAAGGGGAAGTCAAACGGGTGGGCTTTATCAGAAAAGGCTTCTTGAAAGGGAGAAGCTGGAGTCTAACTTTGATTCTCAGTAGGGCTGTCCCAGCTAGGCGAGTAGATGCACAGGGCTGCAAAGCTCATCTGGGAGTGGGACCAGAATTCCCCACCACCTCTGCCCAGCAGCTAGCTGCCTTGTGAATCCTGGGCTGCCCCTTCCCCCTGGGCCAACTGGGTGATAAGGACGGGGGACCAGCCCCAGCAAGGAGGAAGTGGCCTGGCTTCCTGTTTGTTTGTAAATCTCAGAGCAGCACCATGGAGCCATGAACCTCAGCTAAGCAGAGCAACCCCAGCCTGAGCCAAGAGCTCTGGGGAGCTCGCCAACCAATCCAGCAAGCCCTCAGCCAGCTGGGACTCCAGAGCAGGGACCCATCCAGGGCAGCCACGCTTGGATGGCCAGCCTGGTAGCAGCCATGCCAGTTTGGCAGGGACAGGAGGTGGAGTAATGACTTCTCCAAAGAAGTTAGAGTCACACACTCACAAAATGAAGCCTCTGGGCAACTCCAAGGGCTCAAGTAATACCATCCCCCAACCTCAAAGATTATTTCCTAGGACCCTGGGCACATCTCGTTTGCCCGAGAGGGAAATTTTGCGCAGAGATCATTGGACCCTTTGAGAAATGGAGATGCGTGCATTGTGGTTTTGTTCGCAACAGCAAAATACATGGAAAACCACCACCAAGTCATACAAAAGCCAACTGGTGACAAAATATGATAGATTCAGGGGAAACGCTGCAGCCATTCAAAAGAATGGGGTGGATTTGTTTGTGCTACTGTGGTGAGATGTCCAAGATAAGTTCAGTAAATGAAAGCAGTCAGATACGGAAGAGCATGATCCCTTTTCTGTAAATAATCACAGAGGACATGTTCATATAGGCATAGAGATGGATGTGCTCCTGAATGCTTGACTTTTTGTTTTCTGAAAGGAAATTTAAGTGACCTAACAGTGATTATTTTGGGAAAAGCAACTGTGGGAGAAAAGTGGTGGAAAGGTATTCAGTGTTCACTATTTATTTTCCTGTGCTATTTTCATTTTTAAGTGATATATATACGATATTAAATATAATATTTAAAAAACACTACCTGTGGGCACTGGGGTTGTGATTTACTCTGTTTAATTCTTTATACTTCTCTGTATCATTTAAAATAAAAAATATTAGGCTTCCCTGGCAGTCCAGTGGTCCATGACAGGACCCCTGATGGGGGAAGATCCCACATTCCATGTAGCCAAAAAAATAAACAAAAGAAATTAAAATATCAAAGCAATAAGTATTATTTTTAAGCCAATTTAAGGAGTCAGGAAGTGTGTATTTGCAAGATTAAACAGAGTAGAACTAGGATCACACATTCTCCAGAAAAATTGACCAGAGGAGATGGGGAGAATGCTTTGCTTTAAGATCTGTACACATCGGTAAGAGTGGAGCCAATTCAATGCTCCACTTTATGGATTCCTGCTTTGACTGTGTGGATCACAGTAAACTGTGGAAAATTCTGAAAGAGATGGGAATACCAGACCACCTGACCTGCCTCTTGAGAAACCTATATGCAGGTCAGGAAGCAACAGTTAGAACTGGACATGGAACAACAGACTGGTTCCAAATAGGAAATGGAGTACGTCAAGGCTGTATATTGTCACCCTGCTTATTTAACTTCTATGCAGAGTACATCATGAGAAATGCTGGGCTGGAAGAAACACAAGCTGGAATCAAGATTGCCAGGAGAAATATCAATAACCTCAGATATGCAGCTGACACCACCCTTATGGCAGAAAGTGAAGAGGAACTAAAAAGCCTCTTGATGAAAGTGAAAGAGGAGAGCGAAGAAGTTGGCTTAAAGCTCAACATTCAGAAAACGAAGATCGTGGCATCTGGTCCCACAACTTCATGGGAAATAGATGGGGAAACAGTGGAAACAGTATCAGACTTTATTTTCGGGGGCTCCAAAATCACTGCAGATGGTGATTGCAGCCATGAAATTAAAAGACGCTTACTCCTTGGAAGGAAAGTTATGACCAACCTAGATAGCATGTTCAAAAGCAGAGACATTACTTTGCCAACAAAGGTCCATCTAGTCAAGGCTATGGTTTTTCCAGTGGTCATGTATGGATGTGAGAGTTGGACTGTGAAGAAAGCTGAGCACCGAAGAATTGATGGTTTTGAACTGTGGTGTTGGAGAAGACTCTTGAGAGTCCCTTGGACTGCAAGGAGATCCAACCAGTCCATTCTAAAGGAGATCAGCCCTGGGATTTCTTTGGAAGGAATGATGCTAAAGCTGAAACTCCAGTACTGTGGCCACCTCATGCGAAGAGTTGACTCATTAGAAAAGACTCTGATGCTGGGAGGGATTGGGGGCAGGAGGAGAAGAGGACGACAGAGGATGAGATGGCTGGATGGCATTACTGACTCGATGGACGTGAGTCTGAGTGAACTCTGGGAGTTGGTGATGGACAGGGAGGCCTGGTGTGCTGCAGTTCATGGGGTCACAAAGAGTCGGACACCACTGAGCAACTGAACTGAACTGAACTGATGGCAAATGTTTGAACTGTCTCTGTTTTTCTTTTAACCATTCCATTTCCCTGTTTCTCCTCCCATTTCATGGCCTCATCATTTAACTTTTTACCTGAAACAAACAATAAGAAACAGAAATCTGAAGGGAGAAGAAGATACACAATATGACTTCAATACACACGACCCGATCACTTGTCATTTGACTTAGTTGTATTCACTTCTTTATAAAAGATCTGTGTTTGACTCATCTTCTGGTCCCCTGAAGCATCTAGCCCAGGACTGTACCCAGCAGGCACTCAGTAATCATTGTTGGATGAGTAGATGGACCAGCTTGTGTATATGACACTTGTCCTTTTCAGGTCTACTCATTCACAGAGCATCCACGCAGTGGAAGTCCAAACTACCCCCAAGACTATCAGATTTTATTTTGCTTTTCCTCATGAGTGTTTGGGGAGTTGGAGGGAAACTCTTGGGGTCTCAGAAGGAGAATGTACTGTCCCCTCTGTGTCTCACTAATTCATTAAAAACTGGTTAATTCCCCCAAACTGACCTCAGGCTGCCAAAGCCTGAGTATCCAACACAGTAAGAGCCTGTCTGGTTTTAGAAAGAGATAAAGCTGAATTAATGGCGATCTCCCACCTGGTGAAGAGGGGTAGCACCAGTTTGGCTGGTGGTTGGGGCAGAACATTTGGTATATTTACAGTCACAGATGCCCAGGGGGTTCTATATCAGGAAGTTGACTGCAGAGGGTCACCTCTATCTATTTACTTACCCTCTGGTTAAGGCTGTTAGCTGGTGCTAACATCCTCCTGGTCCTTTCCCTGGGATCTTTTTCTGAACATCTTGTACTTGTCAACACAGCCTGGCACCTGCAGCAGCAGGCAGGTTGCTGCCACCTGGTGGAGAAGAGAGGCCACAGCCTTGCCGGGCTGGGCCTGAAACAGACTTGAGAGATGGAAGTGAGTGAAGTCGCTCAGTCGTGTACAACTCTTTGCGACCCCATGGACACCAGGCTTCTCCATCCATGGGATTTTCTAGGCAATAGTACTGGAGTGGGCTGCCATTTCAAACAGCTTCCACAGGACAGTGGATTTTAAACTTTCGTAGCCATGGATCTCTTCCTTTAAGACCACTAAGTGACTGAGGCCTTCCTGTAAGACTGCTAAACTCAACACTGCTGTGGCTGTAGCAGGAGAAGGAGGGACTCAGAGCCCCAGGGGACATGTTCCACACTCCCCCTGAGCTCAGCTGGCAAACAGCTGTTTACTCCCTCATTGCAAGGATGGGGAAATGGAAACTTGGCGATATAACGAGATTTGTGCAAATCCTTTGTATGAAACACATTTTGGAATATGTGCAGCCAACTTGTACCCCCAATCTCAAATAAGGAAGGTCTGAACGCAGCTTTCTGAGTGCTAGATCAAGCCTCCTACCTCAAGACATCTGGGCTCTGGGGAGGAGGAGCCTGGAACTCAACTCCTCCAACATCTTCTTGTTTGAATCAATCCAGGGGCAGACCCATGATGGTCCCTATGCCCCCTCTTCAATAACTGGCCTTGAATCAGGGGCCTGTAGATGCCCAAATAAGTTTTTTGATATCTGATGTTAGGGAGAGGCAGGCAGCACCTTCAAACACAAATAGGGATAGGAACGAGGAGATTTGGGGCATCTCCTGTGTGCTGAGCCCTGTGCTGAGCATTTTCACATCTGTCATCTCACTTATTCCTCAACAGCCCTGCAATGTGGATATTTGTGTCCTTAGTTTTAATGAGACAAAAAGGATGGTTAAAGTTGTTGAGTAATTTACCCAAGGTCTCCCAAACTAGTAAGTGGCAGAGTCAGAATCCCAACACGAATCTTTCTGATTCTAGAACTCATATTCTTTTACAAACGTAGTTGTCTTCTGGGGTGAGAAACCTGAGACTTACAGGCCAGCTCAGAGTTTCACTGTCAGCAAGGCTGAACGTGGTGCCCTGGCATGAGGGCCTTAGAAGGCATAAGTGCTGTCTCTGCCTCCTAAGTGCTGTGGTCTAGCTGGGGATGGAAGTGCGCCCACAAAGGGAATGAGGACCCCACACGCACTTGCACACCTACAAGTGCCAAGGATTTACAGGACAGGGGCTCCTGGGTATAGAATCCTGGAAGCTGAGAGATGGGATGGAAACAGTACTAGATGGAGGGTGGACGCCGGATTCCACCCTTGGCCCTACCACCTGCATCCTGTGGGATGTTGGGCAAGTCTCCTCCCCTCCTCCCCCAAATGAAGGGGCTGTTCCTGAGGCCCTGAAAACCTTCTGCTCAATTCTGTGCTTGTTGTGACTGCAGTGGAAATTTTCGAAGGAAGTGAGTGAGCTGGAGGGTTGTGGACGTGGGAGAGGGAAATAGCATTTCCCACTGAGAGGCCGGCGGAACCAAGTAAGATAAAGAAGCCATCGTTAGCCAGAGACGGCAAGCTCCTCTGCTCTTGAATGTGTGGTGGAGAACAGGGTTGGCACAATCTACAGTGAGGAACATCTGTGGGTTCTTTTGGGGTCTCTGATTGTCCAGGATAGACACTGTCTTAACCAAGAGACTCTCCCACCCACTGGCTAAGTGTCCCAGAGGCCCCATCTCTGAAGTCATTGCTGCACCAGGCTCCCTTCCTTGGCTGTGGCCTCGCCTGGCTTGGAAAGGACAGTCCAGCAGCAAACCCTCCTGGAGGGCAGACAAATGGAAAAGAAGTGGTTTTACCCCAGGCCTGGAGATCCTCAGACCCCTCAGTGGCTATGGGGTCACCTAATTCCCATCTGTCTCCTACCCCATTCCCACTCTGCGTATTCCAGAACCATGTGCAGCCACGGAGACAGCTGGGGTTATAAGTCTGTGTGCCAGGGCCTCAATGTTGCTTTTCTTCCCAGTTCACTGTAGCCTCGGACACAGTCAGGGACTTGGGTGACAATTACATTGTATCTGACATAAAGCCCTCAGGCCTGAGACTTCCAAATTTCAGGGTTCACCCCATATTTAAGGCTATCTAATCTCCTTAAGTCAGAGGTCAGCAAACATTTCCTATGAAAGGGCAGAGAGTAAATACTTTAGGCTTTGCAGGCCATGTAATCTCAGCTCTAAGTATGCAAGTCTGCTACTCCAGTGGCAAACATGCATAGTTATTTTCCAACAAAACTCTTACTTATGAACACTGAAGGCTGATTTTCATATCTTTTTCATGTGTCACAAAATAGTATTCTTTTGATTTTTTCCAACCATTGAAAACCAGTGAAAACCACTGTTAGCTCATGTGATGCACAAAAACAAGCCGTGGGCTGCCTGTGGCCTGCATGCCAGACTTTGCCAGCCCCTGACCCAAATGTTTACAGCTCATTCAGGCAAATTTAGATGGTCCAAGCCTGTCATCAATAAAAGGCTTTTCTGGCTAATCCAAGTGGTTTGTCTGATCTTCCCTGGATGACAACAGCTTCCAGTTCCTTCAAAGTAGCCTTGCCCTGTTAGTTGTAGTCTCTCTTCCAAAGTAGCTTGATTGGAGGATGCTGGAAATACACTCTCCTCCTTCTTCACACAGCGTCCTGGGCAGTCGTCCTCTTTCAAATCTAAACTAGCTTCCCCAGGCCAGTACATTTCCATTCTGTCTTCCAGCCGTGTGCATCTGGGCCTTGCCAAAGCATCCCAGCCTCTACCAGCTGGGACAGGCCTCACTGCTTTTTTGTTCAATCCTCAACCCCTCTGTTGCCAGAGTTCCAGAGCTAAAGTCTTTTGAATAAAAGGAGACCTTATGTGTAAAGAAAGGTGGGAAGAGGTCAGCCACAGGCAAATCCCTGGAGAAGAAGGATTTTAAGTTGGGCTTGAGACAAAAAGGGACTGGGATTGAAAGAGGGAGGTGAGAGAGGAGAGGTGCTCCAGAGAGAAGCAAGGGAGGGCAGAGGAGAGCGAGAGGAGAGTCCGCACATGCAGGCCGCAGGAAGTGAGAGGGTGGTGGGACCTTTGTGGGTGGATCGGTCTGCAGGACTGTGAGCCCTGCTTTAGAGCAGCCTGAGGCGACCTAGGGAAAAACGCTCACCTCGCCTCTAACCTCAGTCCTGTACGTCTATTCTTCATCTCGTCTGACAAACATTCAGTAACTCCCACTGAGAGCCAGGCATGTTTGACTTGGGGGGAAAAGGTCACGGGGGTTGGGGGAAAGAAGAGGAAGGGGAAATGTTGACTCACATAAACGTAGGGCTGGAGGGAGGACACACACACCTGCAGCCCAAATGAGCACAGAGTGCCTCCCGGGACTGTGGATCGGGGAAGTTTTGTGTGCGTTAGAGAAAGAAGCTGAGCTAGCACTCAGAGGACGTGAAGGAGGAAACAGAACAGGCTGCATCTTGAAAGCAGGACTCCATCTTGGGCCGGACTCTGGACTTTGAGTATATGCCCAGTATCTATGGAAATGACATACCAACTGGAAAACCAGACCCCCTGGATGGAAGAGCCCCAGGGCTCGTACCTAGACTCTCTGTTGCCTGAAAGAATATCCTAATTATCTGTGTAACTGAATAGAATCATACATTCTCTTGTGCTTATTGGGGTATGACCATAGGCCTATTAATAATTGTCCACTGTTAACTACCTAGGCTTAAGGAATATGAATCACGGGTTAACTTTGATTGTACCTTTCTTTTCCTTTGTTCAGGCTAGTTTCAGGGAATTTGGGGAGGTGGGTTTGGGCATATACACTTAGGGTATATAAAGTTTTCACAAGAACTGGTCAGGGTCCTTGGCTAAGAGGAGACTCTGCCTTGAGCCCGCCGGTGTAATAAACTGCACTCCACTATCTGCTTTGTCCTTCTGAGTGAGTTTGTTTCCCAAACACATGGCTACAACAGATGGGGGGCATCTGGACTTGTGAAATGTGGGGGAAGGGCTGACTGGAGGAAGTGACTCTGTGAGCAGAGGGGTGCAGCCAAAGTGGGGGGTATGCGGACAGGAACAAGGAACTCACTTTGGTGTGTGTTTTCAAAGGGGGGTTTCACTGGCATTACATTTGGAACAGCTTTTGTCGTGTGAGTCTGTCCCATACGAGGTAGGCCTCCTAGTGTCCCCACCACCTCCACTCGCCATCACCTAAAGCTAGTAGCAGCTGCCCCTCTCCACTTGCATTTTCAAACAGCACTCCCCATCCCATGGGAGCCACTAGGTAGGTATGCGACAGTAAGCAGTCAAGTATGTTGGACTAGAAAGGCAGCGAGGGCCTTGAATGCCAGAACAAGGTATTTGTACTTTATTAACCAAGGGAGGCCTCCCTGGTAGCTCTGCTGGTAAAAGAACCTGCCTGCACTACAGGAGAGCCCGGTTCGATTCCTGGGTTGGGAAGATCCCCTGGAGAAGGGATAGGCTACCCACTCCAGTATTCTTGGGCTTCCCTCGTGGCTTAGCTGGTAAAGAATCCGCCTGCGATGTGGGAGACCTAGGATCGATCCCTGGGTTGGGAAGATCCCCTGGAGAAGGGAAAGGCTACCCATTTCAGTATTCTGGCTTGGAGAATTCCATGGACTGTGTAGTCTGTGGGTCGCAAAGAGTCGGACACAACTGAGCGACTTTCACTTCACTTCAATCAAGGGAGGAGTAGCTGCTGAAGGTTTTTCAGGAGAAAGGGGAAGAGATCTACTTAGAAAAATGAAGTTTGTTGACATATACTCAATAGAAAACTGATGAGAACCTGCAGTATACAACAGGGAACTCTATTCAATGCTCTGTGGTAACCTAAACAGGAAGGAAATCCAAAAAAAGAGGGGATATATACACACGTATGCATGCTAAGTCACTTCAGTCGTGTTCGACTGTTTGTGACCTTATGGACTGTAGCCCACCAGGTCCCTCTGTCCATAGGATTCTCCGAGCAAGAATACTGGAGTGGGTTGCCAGGCCCTCCTCCAGGGATCTTCCCAACTCAGGGATTGAAGCCATGTCTCATTATGTCTCCTGCATTGCAGGAGGTTTCTTTACCACTAGCGCCACCTGGGATGTGTATACATATAGCTGATTCCTTTTGCTATATAGCAGAAACTAATACAACATTGTAAAGCAACTATACTCCAATAAAAATAATGAAAAATGAAGCTTGGAACAGTGTGCAGGATGAACAGGAGGCCAAGGAAAGGCAGGGACATCATTTACAGCTTCCTGTGACTGTCTCACCCAGGTTATTTTCAGTCAGGATGGGCTGCTTTGCCCACAGTATTGGCAGATGGGAAAGGTCCAGGGATGGCCTAAACACTCTTCCCTGCTGATGGCTGGACCACTGGCTCATTAGAAGAGCATCTGCTACACCAGGCTTGGACAATATTCCATTCTCTCTCTCTCTCTTTCAATTTGACCCACCTGGAACGGCACAGCTCCTCCCACTTCGGTCCACACCAGCAGAACGCGTATAAAATGCAGCAACCTTTGAGGGTCTTCTTTCCCGGCTCCCCCAGTTCAGGGCCCAAACAAGGGAACTATTCAGCCTGACCAAAGGAGGCAGGGATGGAGACACTCCTGCTTGGCCCCTCCCTGGGCAGGACAGGACACGGCTTCTGATCCAAGGCCAAGAGAATCCCGAGCTGATAAAAGCCCATTGTGGCAGTGTCTGGAGAAACCCGGAGGCCTTCAGGGGACGCTGGGGCTAAGCAGTCAGTTAACAGCCCTTGAACATTTGTGAAAAGAATTACTTGGCGGAAGTCAAGGCAGAATGAGGCCCCGGGTTACCACTGGCACCATTCATGGCAGGGAGGCTACAGACAAAATCAGCAGGAACTGGCCTGCCTGCTGCTGAAGGGCTGACCTGGAGGCAGAAAGAACCCAGAGGCTGGGGAGGGCTCCCCTCACACACCTGGGTGGGAAATCCAATCTCCTGCCAAATGCAAGAAACAAGCTGCTCTTTTAAAAAGGGCCTGGGGAAGAGAGGCGCCTCCTGCACCGCAGCCCCCCCGCACCCCCCACACCCGCCAGGGTGTCCGGAGCAATAAACAGCAGGAAAGGAGGAAGGCCGCTGAGTGGAAGCAGGTCTGGAACCTATTTAGCAGTCAAGCTCTTTCTGCTCCAGTCTTCCATGCATTTTGAGTTCAGGCACCTCCCCACTTGCAGGCCTCGCTATTCTTACAGCAAAAAACACAAGTAGTAAGAGTTATTCTGAGATAACTGATGCCAGGGAGGTGGTGAGGTGACGGGCTGAACGAGGCTCGCTCAGCATCAGAATGAAGCTTTGGTGGGAAGTTCAGCTGAGGGTCACGAGCCCATCACACTCCTGTCGGCACGCTCACAGTGGTGGGAAGGGACGTGATCCCCGCGGAGGGGCCCTGGAAGGGGAGCAGGGTGTAGTGCCGGCAGAAGTCAGGCCCCAGCCCACCCCAAATCAGTGCATCTGTCCCCTTTCCCAGCTGACAGCTGGCCCTATCACTCTGGGAGAGGAAATGCAGAATCCAGGTCACAGACCAGCCTGCCGAGTCCTCTTAAGAGGCTGCTCTCCTTGGCCAGGTGGTGAGCCTGGGATTAAACCAAGAGCAGAGGTTAAAGCACAGTCAACGTGGGTGCTGACTGCACTGTTGTTCCCGTTCTGTTCCTTAAAGGATCCGAGGTGGGTGACCGGCACAGCTCATTTCTCAATCCTGTCCCCTCTCCCCCCGCCCTTCAAAGACCAAGGCCTTTCCACAGCAGAGTAAAGCGGAATAAGCAATACAACCCCATGACAGGCAAGGCACCGAAGCCGTCTACTGTCTGTCAGTCTAACCAGAGCGCACTGCGGGCTTGGCAGTGTGTTTCACGTCAATCCCTCTCTCAGTAAATGCGCCTACAACTCCCAACTCAAAGACAACAAAGGAAGTTAACAAGCCTCCATCCAACCTTACCTCCTAAGTACCCATGGCATGATAAACCTCACTTGACACCACTGATTAATTTCAGGCTGGGGATGGATCTGGACGGCAACCCAGTGTTTTCTGAAACCAAAGCATTTCCTGCCCTGCTGGAGAGTCTGTCCTCTCTGGTGATACAATTGTGCACAGAGACTATTGGCATGTTCTGTCCTGAGCCCATGGCTCCCACAAACAAACGAAACAAACCCACAAGACTGAGCTGGAAGGTCTGGGTGTCATTTATTGATAGTTTACACACATTTGTCTTCTTCTCATGGTCATTTCCTTCAAGGCACAGGCACAGAGCCCTCTAGAAGGGCAGTCTCTGAACCAGGGAGCCAGGAACACGGGATGCACACGTCTTTGGCAGGCCTGTACAGCTCTGGCCGGATGCAATCCTTCAAGCTGGAAATCCGCCGGGTATTTGAGACACGAAGGTGGGAGGTGGAGAGGAAGGCCACAGGACTCTCATCTCAGTCCAGGCCTGCTCTCTCTATTCAAATCCATTCCAGAACTCTGAGGCGGGGGGAGAGCAAACCAAATCAGGCCCACCCACCTTCACGGAGGCAGATTCTTCAATCCGTGCCGTTTGTACACACGTGCTTCCGCTGGTCCCGCAGTTAAAGAGCATCAGCTTTATGGTAAGAGATGGATCACTTCCTCTCTGACCCTCCCCAGCACCTCTCTTCAGCTGGGTCTGTGCAGGAGCCACTGGAGAAATCCGAGGCCTGTGTTCACCATTCATCTGCGTGTGCCATCTTCCTCAAATCCTGAATGAAGGGTTGGTTGGAGGCTACAAGTTTACTCAGGCCTCCCACTGACTCCCAGCTCATTACACACAAGGCCCTGCCTTTCTTCTGCCAATTCTCAGTGCCTGGGCAGGAGTGCCAGCCGGCCCCAAAGACCGGAACCAAGCTGTCTGTGTAGGCACTTAGCAATTTGGGGTAGGAAGGTAAATTAAAAAAAAGGGGATGGAAATGAGAAGAATCAAAGAGCTCCATCTGATTGAGTAATTAAGAGATCTGAAGTGATTTTACTTTTATTTCCTTCACTTTAAGCCAATCATGAAGTTTCACAGTGATTTCTGGGGCAGGAGAAGGAAGGTGGTGCTGAGCAACTTCGGGGCTGTGGTCCAGCTGGCCCAGGAGGTGTAGGCCTCACTGGGGCAGCTGGAGGAGCACCGACTGCCCGGCAGGCAGGTAGGTGATGTTCCGCGAGCGCGACAGCTGGTACGCGATGTCTTCTGCGGCCTCCAGCTTGCGCAGCTCGATCAGGCCATCGCCTGCAGTGGCGAGCGAGTTGGCGATTAACTCGGCCGCCTTGGAGTCGCCCTCGGCGGAGATGATGGCTGCCTTCTTCTGCTGCTCAGCCTGCGAGGGTGGAGGCAGAGACCAAGATGACACCCTGGGGCGTGATGGCGGGTTACAGCCTCAAAAGCTCTGTGTTAGGCACCCTCTCTGGATCCTGAATGAGCTCTGGGATTTTACCCCTCTCTCCCTTCAGAAGGGCTCAACAAACACTATTCACTCAATTCTCCTTGCCCTCATCATGCCCACTGCTCACTACTAAAGGGACACATTTCTGTTGGCTGTATAGAGAGCTGTCTTATTTCAAAGTCCTCAATAACATTAACAGCAACTGAGGCCAGCCACCTACTCTGAGCCTGGAGGATCCCAGGCCAAGGAAAAGAAGAGAGAAAGAAAGGTAGACTCAACCTTCATCTTTCCCTCCAGGCCCAAGTCAAAGCGACTTTCATCAAAACCAGTGCAGCCAAGTAGGAGCAGCAGGCACAGGATGCTCCTTAGACTGTGGGCTAAAGGGGTTCCCGACCAGGAACTTGGGCACCCAGTATAAGACCTCCTGGCTTTCCCAGCTTGTATCAACAGGAAGACGTCTACCTACAATGTATGACCTTCAGAACGGTGGGAGGAGAGCGCGGTGCAAGGCCTCCCTGAGATTAACACACAGTTACTCAACTGAGGCTCTGGGGCTGTTCACTCAACAAATGTTTACGGATACCTAGTATCTATCTGAGGCATGGTTTTGGCTATGTTCTAGATGCTGGAGAGAGGAAGAAAAAAGAAAAAAAAATCTCCACCCACATGGAGTCTATATTCTCTAAAGTTAAATGTCTACCCATATATCTTTCTTTGGTTGATTCTAAGGATGAAGGAATCTTGGATTAGGAATAAAAATCCAAGTGTATTAGTGGTGGGGAGAAGGAGATACATGAAATAAATACACCTTTGCAAAGACTGAAAGACCAGGCCCTGTGCAAATCCACTGCATCCCAGCACACTCTGACACATCTGGATGGATTTAGTGCTTGAAAAAAAATCCAGTGACAATAGTGTATCTGGTGCAACGTTTGATCCTTTAGGCTTTCAGCTTTCACTGTATAACTAAGGTTAAAAACAACTTCTCAGTGAAGCTGAAAATATTCCAGAAGAAACATTTTTATTTGTGGGAGAGTGTTTTTGATCTTAGGGACGTGGAAAAGAAATTACTCTTCAATGATTTAGGAACATAACCTCACATATCCCTGACTAGACCCTAAAGACTCTGGAACCAATTGCAGGAGTACAGTCTTTTCAATCCCCTTCCGATGACCCCGGAAGAAGAGATGACAGATGATGAATTTCCAGGCCACCCAGCAAACGGGGCGGCTGAGCACAGGAGAAAGGGGAGAGAGGCTCCTGCCATCTGGTTGAGCACTCACCTTTTCCACCACAAATCTGGCCCTCTCTGCTTCCTGCTGAGCCACCTGTTTGGCTTCCACCGCTTCTGTGAACTCCTTCCCAAAGGTCAGATGCGTCTAAGGGGAGAGAGTGAGAGCAAGATGAGGCACTGTAATTGCTTCGACAGGGCTGCTGCAGAGCCCCTATGGCGGCTGGAGGAAGAGGCCAGGAATGGCTCTAGCAGCTGGAGATAACATGAGGCCAGAACACCCTTCCACCTCCACATCTGTGTCCAAACTGAGTTCGCAGCCCAGAATTCTCAGCTGCCCAACGTGCTCCTGTTCATCACTGTCCTCAGGTAGGAAACAGCCATGGGGACCAGAAGGTGTCTACTCAACTGACCACCTCCCCAGGGGAGAACGGTGGGTTCCAGGACCCCCAGCACCAACAAGTGCTCTTCCAAGGCCCTTTGATGGCCTGTTCAAAGCCCCCAGAGAGACCAGATGGAAAACTGAGCCCCTGAGAGTGAGGCACGCAGCTGGTTCTCAGGGATTCAAGAGTGTGAGGCTCTCTGCTCATGGATTAACCAGTCCACTGCTTTCTCACAGCATCTCCATCACAAAACAGGGAAGAGGATGAGTGAGACTTCCAAATCATGATTTTGCAAATCACAGTATTCCTATGAGCAAGTCCTTCTGGTAAAGGGTTTAAAAAAAAGAGAAAGCAGGTAAAGATTATTGCTCAGGGTGAACGTTTAAAATTCTGATTATGCACAGGCCTTCCCTAGTAACATAAGTGATCAAGTGCAAACAATGGGAACAGAGCTCAGCATTCCTAAAGCCTAATTTATTTATCTAACTTTTTATTAAATGGGAAGAATAAAGGGGAGAATAGTATGGGTTTTGCTATCAAATTCTACTTGTTTCATTCTACCCCCACACTCCCAATCTCTGCTTTAAGAAAAACTAGCAGCTCAAAACCTCTTCTGGAGAGTAAACGGCAGTCCATTGTCTTTTCAGAATTTTTAACACTCCTAACTCTTATACTGCAGCTGTTCTACCTTGCTTGCTCCATTTCTGGACTTCTGTTCAAAGTTTGGGGAAGAAAATACGACCCTCAGAAATGAAAATGAAATGTGCAATTAAGGAATAAAATTTCTTTCCAGAAGGGCCAGCTGAAGGCAGCAAACTCCCCATGAAACCTAATTTTCTCCTCACACCTCTTAGACACTGTTTCTTGTGGTCAACCCGCATTTCCCCAGAATGGACTATGTGGTTAAAATTTAGCAAAATGCCAAGGTTCTCCTTAGGTTTTTACTTACTATGTTCTCATGACCAAGGTGTTTAGATTAACACTAAGTGGGAGGGCCTGAAAACTGCTCTGGTCGCAAGGGCCAAGTGGCTGCAGCCTGGCGTCTTGCCAGTAGAGGGAACCCAAAAGCCTTCCACGGAGGCAGTGCCCTGGGGTGAGCAATGGGCGTGCACAGGGTGACTGTTTAAACAGCTGCACAGATGCTGAGTTGGAAACGGTGCCTTTCCCCAGTGACGCGCAGGAGAACGGAACAGGAAACACCCTACCTCACTACCCGAACAAATCATTCCAAATGATTTTTCCTAGAGAATCAGAAACACGACCCCTTTCCCTCACCCTCCCTGATCTGAAATGCTATCCTGCCTGTATTGCTTTCTGTCTGCACTGCGGCATTCAATGTCATATAAATACACAGACCACACAGTCTCAAGAGGGTAACTCATGCCTCAGAGATGCCCCCATACCAGGCTTTGGGGGACAGAACCATTCATTTACACTCTATCACCTTTCACGGGGAGTTCTCAGCGTTCACGTCACTGCACTTCAAACCCTAGGTGTTAGGAAATCCCCAGGGGTCAGGCTGGGAGGTCTGTGCACGGGAGAAAAGACTATGCAAGCTGCCCCCTAGTCTCTATCAGGCAGTTTCTGCGTCAAACGAGGTAAACGTGACGCTTCCTGGGGAGCCGTGAGCAACACTCAGTCTGGGGAGGGAAAAAACCTAGTGGCTAGGGACCACCTGGGTAGGACCAAAAATCAAAACAGAAATGTCTACGGCACAGGGGCAGTAAAAGAACCCTCATCTGAAAATAAACCCAAGGAGACTGTCTCATACCACTAAGAAGGTTCCATGTTTTCCAGTATTCATCAAGGAAAGTAGGACCTGGAAGGTAGGACCTCACAGTATCTACCCAGAAATGGAGCCAGGCACCCCCGTACCCCCACCCCTCCAGCTCCCCAAGACCCTTACCAAGGATACGTCATCCAGGATGAGCCCAAAGGTCGCTGCTCGCTCTGTGAGGTCATCGCTCACCTGTCTGGAGACCAGCTCTCTCTGGGTGATCAGTTCTCCAGCATCAAAGCGAGCCTGGTTCCAAGGGAAGGCAGAGGAGCGAGTCATGATTGCAAAGAAGCAGAATCCCAATCAGTCATCACCAAGCTCTTCCTGCCATCGAGTGCGTTCTTGGGGGCTGGGCTCGAGGACGAGGCCCTGCTCACTCACCACCACGGACTTGAGGATCTCTGTAGTGATGGACGGCAGCACGCGCTCATCGTAGTCCTCTCCAATGCTGGTGAAGATGCGAGGAAGCTGACTGGCAACCGGCCGGAAGAGGATGCGCAGGGTGATGTTGACATTCTGCAAATCTGAGGGCAGGGCACAAATGCTGGAGTTAAAAACACAAATCACATGGCCTCCTGTGACCTCCCCTAGGCCAAATCTGCTACAATTTATAAGTAAAGTTGCTGATTAACAAACCCTTCAAGGTGAGGTGCACAGGTTCATGGTTTCTTTGGTAGAGAACCCAGCAGAGCACCAGCGCTAATAACTTCTCAAAGGATTCTGGTGATGACAGCTTTTCCATGTCCTGAATGCCCTCTGACATGAGCAAATTCAGATTATAGGTCTAGTAGGTGCCGTGGAATCTCTGGAATAATGAATATGTTAAGCAAAGAGATAAGCCAATGCCAAGAATACTAGGGTAAGGCCTCTCCAAGGCCAGGTAAACGTGGCTCAAGGCAGGAGTGTGCCTCAGAGAGATGACTGAGTCCAGTGGACTGACAGTCCAGGGCCTGGCTGTGACTTAACTCTAATGTTTACTTATTACACAGCCTCACTAAACCTTAGCCTCTCTCAGCTTATTTCCTCATCTGTAAGAACAGGGATGATATCATCTGCCTTCCAGGCACGTTGGGGGAAACTGAAGCAGACAATATAAAAGCACTCTGTCAAATATGCAACAGAGGTGAGGGGTTATCAGACTCCCTGAGAGGCCGCTTCTCATTACCAGTCAAAGGACCAGGGAATTACGACTTCCCCTGACAATCCAGCTGTGCTTGGAGCCGAGGCACTGCTTGCAGTCATCAGCAATATGGACCAAGTGCCCATGAGATGAGTTCCGAACCAGGCACTAGAGCGGGAAATGGTTATACACGTACTCATTAAGGCCTTTAAGATAAATTATTTAACTTATATGCAGAGCACATCACGAGAAACGCTGGGCTGGATGAAGCACAAGCTGGAATCAAGATTGCCGGGAGAAATATCAATAACCTCAGATATGCAGATGACACCACCCTTATGGCAGAAAGTGAAGAGGAACTAAAAAGCCTCTTGATGAAAGTGAAAGAGGAGAGTGAAAAAGTTGGCTTAAAGCTCAACATTCAGAAAACGAAGATCATGGCATCTGGTCCCATCACTTCATGGGAAATAGATGGGGAAACAGTGGAAACAGTGTCAGACTTTATTTTGGGGGGCTCCAAAATCATTGCAGATGGTGACTACACCCATGAAATTAAAAGATGCTTATTCCTTGGAAGAAAAGTTATGACCAACCTAGATAGCATATTCAAAAGCAGAGACATTACTTTGCCAGCAAAGGTCCGTCTAGTCAAGGCTATAGTTTTTCCAGTGGTCCTGTATGGATATGAGAGTTGGACTGTGAAGAAAGCTGAGTGCCGAAGAACTGATGGTTTTGAACTGTGGTGTTGGAGAAGACTCTTGAGAGTCCCTTGGACTGCAAGGAGATCCAACCAGTCCATTCTAAAAGAGATCAGCCCTGGGTGTTCACTGGAAGGACTGATGCTAAAGCTGAAACTCCAGTACTGTGGCCACCTCATGCAAAGAGTTGACTCATTGGAAAAGACTCTGATGCTGGGAGGAACTGGGGGCAGGAGGAGAAAGGGATGACAGAGGATGAGATGGCTGGATGGCATCACTGATTCGATGGACGTGAGTTTGAGTGAACTCCAAGAGACGGTGATGGACAGGGAGGCCTGGTGTGCTGCGATTCATGGGGTCACAAAGAGTTGGACACAACTGAGCAACTGAACTGAAGATGTTTCTTAATGAACCCCACCCCACTGTTGATTTCCTCTGATATAGTAGGCAGGCCAGACCCTTTACAGGAGGCTCGTCCTCTCCCTCGTTGGGAGAAACAGGACAGATTAGACAATACCCTGTCCCCTACCCTGTCCAACACACTTCTCACTCTCAAGCACCAGCACAGACGCCCGTTCCTCACAGCTCCTCTCTGCTCCCCTCCATGCTGCATACCACACCCCACTCCTAACGCCTGTCCACGCCTGTCCCCCTTGCTAGATCGAACTCCTAAAGGCTCCCGCTTTACTCATTGCTGAAGTACCCCACCCTCCGACCCAGCACAAAGCCTGACACTACTATAGAAAGCAAACATCTGCCAAGGACCAGCAACATCCACGCGATCCCTCTTCCTGCACAGAAAGGTCACAGCCGAGCCAGCACCTGCCACTCCATTTACTGCCGTGCACCTCTGCGTGCACGATGGGGAGGGGAGAACCGTGACAATAATTCATTTCGGGCTCCAACCAGGGAGTCGGTGGCATGTCAGACACCAAGTTGCTCAGGGTGTGGGTCCCGGCCCAGGAGGTAACAGTGTGGGGCCAGCACTGCTGGAAACACAGGTCTGGAAGCCAGGCCAAGGGCAAGCCAGCTGAGAAGGCAACACAACGGCTGGATCAGCGTACAGTCACCCCGGGGGCAAGAGCTGATGGGAAGGGCCAACCGCGAGAGCAGAGGCACACTCAGATTTCTTTAAAGCTGGACTGCGATGTGACTACTGAAATACATCCGTCCATTTCTCTAAATTCATACAGTTGTGTGTGTATCTTGAATATACAGGCACATCTCATGTATTTGTGCTTCGCATCCACTGTATTTCCTACAAATTGAAGGTCTGGGGCAACACTTTATCAAGCAAGTTTATTACCATCATTTTTCTAACAGCACCTGCTCACTTCATGTCTGTATCACATTTTTAAAGATACTTACTTGGCTGCTTTGGGTCTTAGTTGTGGCACATGAGATATTTTGCTGCAATATGGGGACTCTCTAGCCTTAGTTGCATGGGCTCTAGTTCACTGACTGGGGATTGAACCGGTATCCCCTGCATTGCAAGGCAGATTCTTAACTACCAAGAAAGTCTCTCTGAGTCACATTTTGGCAACTCTTAACAATATTCCAAACTTTCCAATATTATTACATTCACTATGGTGATCTGTGATGTTACTATTATAATTCACTGAAGGCTCAGATGATGGTTAGCATCTTTTAGCCATAAGGTATTTTTTAATCATGGTATGTACACTGTTTCTTTAGAGATAGAGCTGTTGCACCTGTAACTGGATATAGTATGGGATAAACATAACTTCTATTCTATATGTACTGGGAAACTAAAATATTTGTGTGACTCACTTTATTACAACATTTGCTTTGTTGCAGGGGTCTGGAACTGAATTCATAATGTCTCTTCAGGCATCCTTGTATACTTCTTTTTCTGTAGCCACATAAAACTCTTCAGGAAAAATATTTAGGGAAGTTCAACGCATTCTGGATCCCACGGCACCTGTTCCACACACTCCACTTTACCTGACCCACAGATGAGACTTACCTTTGCTACCAGTGATTACTGGCACGTTACGTGGTCGAGAGCGGCAGTCAAAGATAATTGGTTTCTGTACCCATGGGATGAGGAAGTGAGTCCCTTCTCCTACGACAACGTCCTGCACTCCCCGGAACCGGTCAAAGATGACAGCTCTGTGCCCAGCATCCACTGGGAATGAAGGATAACAATGGGTCAGAAAAATCCCCTCACCCTTAACCAAAAGGATCGTGTCTGAAAGGCCCCTGGTGTTTTCTGTTTATATAGTAAGTCTCTTGCTCTGTCTTCCCACACTTCAGGACTCCAGAGGCTTCTTAACAGCTACGAAACAAAGCAATCACTTTCTGTCCCGTGTCCTCCTAAGGACTTTGGTAACAGGATCTATTCTCAGCATTCTTCCTCCTTGAAACAACTGGCTGCTGATTTTCTGATTAACCACTCCACCCGTGAACTCCCACCAACACATTCCTAGGAACCAGCTCCCAAAACTTCCTTCTAAAACTCACAGTCCATCCTGGTTCCAATTTAACCCAGTATTCCCAGAAGCAGCACCCTTCCTATGGCAATCCTAAAATTTGGAAGTCCTCATTTTTTTCTTTCCAACAGCTTGGTTTCTCTAAAATCTGAAGGGGTTATAGAGCTGTCTTGCTAATTTCAGAGAGAAATTAATGATGGTGATTACAGTCTAGCCATGCAGGGTATAAGATCAGAGTATAAAGCTGGGCCACAGAAGCAGAGCAGGCTTTTCTGATCAGCCACTTTCTGTCTCTGCCTTTTTGGGCTTTATAGTTGGTCCAGTATCTTCACTCTGAAAGTAATCCTCCTGCTGTCAGAGTCTCGCGTGAGATGGGTCAATCTATTGCTGCTTTCCAACAGTGAAAAGTTAAGAGAATATCAAAGCAGGAAGTGTCTTAGACATAAACTAGTTCAATCCTGCTGCTTGACCAAGAGAAACCTGCGTCCTATGGAGGGGAAGGTGACTTGCCTAAGGTCACATAGGAAAGTGGAAGAAAACCTAACTGTTTTTATTTTTTAAATTTTTGGCCACACCGCTCCACCTGCAGGATCTTAATTCGCCAACCAGAGACCAAATCTGCACTCCCTGCAATGGAAGGACAGAGTCTTAACCACTGGACTGCCAGGGACGTCCTCAAAAGACAGCTTAAAGCCTGGTTACACTGTTAAAAGCTGGGCAATGCATCTCAAAGATATTTTCTTGGGAACAACTCAACTAGAGCAGAGCAACAGTTTTTGCTCAGATCAAGGTCACCAAAGGTCTAAAGCCCTTGCTGAGTTACTCCCCACATAGGCAGAAGAGAACAGACTCTCCATTTCAATTGGCCAGCAAAATCCTGACATACTGATACTTTAACAAGAGAAAGTGGAAACACCCAACTAGGTTGGGAGGCTCTTTGTAAAGAAAGGCTCTGAGAGAACCTAAGGCTCCAAGGACAGAGGTTCTGATGACAAGGCCATCATATGGTGCAGGATGGCAGCAGGTGAGCCTTCTTGGTCAAATATATTCACAGCAAGTGGTTGCCAAAGGAGTGTCACATGGCCTAGGCAGACCAATGAAAATCCTCTGGCAAAGGTCAGTGACCCACCACCCCTCAGTGCCTCACCATTATACAAGGCAGAGTTCACCACGCCTCCTGCAACGGCTAAGGCAAGCCCAAACTTGCCAATGGACTCAAACACTTTGGCAGCCATGTCTCCTTTGGCTGGACCCACTCACACCTAAGGGGGTAAAAACAAAACAAACAAAACAACTCAATCCCCAATCCTCAGAGGAAGCCCTCTCTGAGGCATCACATGCATTTCTCAAGCTAGCTATTTATTTCCCCACTCCTGAGAGCTCTAAATCTTCAACTGAAAGACATTTCATAAATAACACTCTGCAGCTTATAAAAATGTATAATCAATTCCTCTGATCTTCTTTCTCCGCTGCTTTCTTCTTTTTCTACTACTTAAGAAATGGCGTCTGGGGTATTGGTACAAAATGGGAAGGAGGCATGGGCTGGATTACCCATAGAAAACTTAGCACCATAGCAAAACAGCCTCTCATCTCCTGGACCTGCAGGCCGCAGAAGAGAGGCTGCGGGGTTGGTTCTGTGTGATTTTGATTCAGAAAAGAACGTGGTTCCAACAACAAAACAACAGTAGCAGCTAACCTTTACAATAGGCAGTCTTCTAACAGCAATTGGTGTATTTAATCTTCACATCAACCCCTATGAAGTAGAGGACTACACAGATGAGGAAACTGAAGCACAAAGAGAGGTTAAGTTACAAGAAAAGCCTAAGATCACGCAGCTATGAAGGAGGCAAAGAGGATTAGAACCTGGAAGTCTAATTCTAGAAGACACAGCTTAACTCCTCACCACGGTTTCTCAACATCAGGTATGAAGAATGAATAACCTGTTATTATGGAAGCAGGCTCTGGATGACGTTCTGGGGCCAACAAATCACGAGAAACAACAGGGCCAAAAATGTATTAAACAGCTGCACCGCGAGCAACAGCCCTGGAACAGGTGGGGGTCGGGGCAGAAGCGGGGTGGACGGGAGCGCGGCTGACCTCTCTACAATCTGCTCTTGCACTTAAACTTTGTCTCTCCCCGCCCCATCGTCGTCGGCCACTTCAGCCTCTACCCCTCCTTCTCAGGCCTCAACTTCTGAGTATCTTCATCTCTATCCGTGCACTTAACTATTCCATTCCCGTGATCAGGACGCCTAGTCCTGACCCCTCGGCCTTTCCATTCCTAATATCTTCTGGATTATTCCTCACCCTGCCCCCATACACACCTACCTACCTCTACGTAACTCCTGGCTCCTCCCAGGCTCACCCCCTTCCCCTCCGACACGAGGCGGACCCAGGCACACACTCCGCCCGCCCAAACTTGAAGAGAATGGGAACGCAGAGGTGGGACTGCAGAGACGCCAGAACGCGGACCACAGCCGCTCCCCAGCTTTCTCACCTGCTTCCACTCTGACCTCCACATGAATTCCCCAGCCACAGACAGCGCGTGCGCCGGACAGCTCCTCCATGTCCCCGCCCTACTTCCAAGATCCGCGCTTCGGATTGGTGAGGACGAGCGCTATGCATTCTGGGAAGGGTGGCTTGCTGCCTTACTGTTGTTCCCAGACTCTTCGCAGATGAACTACAATTCCCAAAAAGCCATGCGGGGGTTGACCCGCGCTGAAAAACCTTTTGTCTTTGGTAGTACTGAAGGTCCAGTGGTTGCCGCAAAGCATTTGGGGGGCTGTAGTTTCTTGGGGGATAAATGCACGTGCCTGTTGTGAACTGAAGCTGGAGGCTACCAGAAGATGAGCCCTAAGGCTCTCAGAAAGAGTAGCTGGGCCTGCTGGCTGGTGGACGAGATGGGCAAGGGCAAGTTTATGGCTGATGAAAGAGGGCGGGTGTGCATGGGGGATAAAGTTGTGAAGTAACTGGTGGACTGGGAAACAGAGGAGATATCTTCTTTCCAAAGCCCTGTCTAGAAGCGACCTGAGTTGTGGGACACTGATTGCCAGAGTCAGAGAGAACCTTAGAAACCATCTGGACTAGAAAATGAGGTCCAGAGAGAGGAAGGGAGTCATTCAGGGTCATGCAACAATTTAAAAAAGGGATTGGGCTTAAAGTCTGGGTTCGGGGGACACATTTGTAAGTCTTATTTGGAGAATTTGCAAAGATAGTGCAAAGAAGCTGTGTAATCTTTACTCAAATTCACCTACTGCTAACAATTTGCTCCATTTACTTTTTTGATCTAAAGCAATAAAATAGCCAGTTATTTTATCAGCAAATTGGGTTTACTTGAGAACAGCAAAGAATTGCAATTCTGGCTGAGCAATCTATGGCAACCCACAGGCAAGTCTGCAGAACAAGGCAGAGGACTTTTCTTTTTTAGTGGAGAAGGGTGACTTGGAAGGGACTGTCATAAACAAAGAGTTAGAGGGAACTGGGAATTAAAAAGTGTGGCTTTTCGTTGTCTCAACTGTGACAGTCTCTTTCTTATTGGCTGGGCTGTTTCTGAGCAAGGAGAAAATTTTCCTTCCTTCTGCTGGAAACTAAAGTAGTAACCTTTCTATTGGAGATGCAAAGCTGTCTCTTCCTGTTGAGTCTCTACCTGTTGGTAGGTTGTGAGAGTTCCCTTTTCTGTTCTCCTGACTCAATTTAAAATGAGGTTTCTGCTTATTAATTTTCACATTTTATCATTTGTTCCCTCCTCTCACTCTGCCTCCTTTTTTCTCTCTCTTTGTATTTTCAAAGAATAAGGATATCCTATTACATAACTTGAATAAATTTAATATACCTTCTGCATCCCATTTTTTCGATTGACCCAGTAATGAACTTTATAGCAGTCTTCTCCTCTCAGCCTCCAATATAGAAGGCAGTCAAGATTCGGTACTATATTTATTTTTCTTGTCTCTTTAGTCTTCTTAATTTGTCCTCAGGCTTCCTTGCCTTTTGTTATATTAAAAAGGAAAAAAAGAATGTTCTGGTATTGGGTTTCTCTAATGTTTCCTCATAATTAGATTTGTTGTTTTGCATTCTTAACTGAGGTAGCTAAGTGGTGTATGGACACTTAATTTTAACGAAACCAGGCCCGTTTCTGGATTCTAGTATGATTGGATTCTTTCAACTTCTTTTTCCTGCATTCCTCTCCTCTCTGTCTCTCTTTTTTGTCCCCGCTTGGCACCAGTGGGGTAACAAAGGGCCAGAGATATGCATGGGCAGCACTCTGCAGGTGGTAGGTATTTACCCTCAGGGCCCACAGGCTTCTCCTCTGCCTACCAGAATGCAAGCTCTATGAGAGCTGAATATTTAGTCTACTGTCTTCGTTGTTCTGTTCCCAGAATGTACAACAGTGCTTGGCACACAGTTGGCACTCAATAAGTATTTATTGAATGAATGAATAATGAAGAGCATTGACGTGGCTGGCTAGGCAGACTGTGGCCAGGAAATGCAAAGCAGGATGCTCCAGAATCCTGCAAGAATAGCCTTAGTATTGTCTGCTTGTGTTCTCATCTCACTAGCAGGAATGCTGAAAATATGAAACAACAACAACAACAACAATTTTTGTATGTTTTATAACTTTTTTTTATTTTTATTTTTAAAAATTTTTATTTTTACTTTATTTTACTTTACAATACTGTATTGGTTTTGCCATACATTGACATGAAGTTTTATAACTTTCAAGTCTGTGTATCTACAACATCCCACATGAGCATCATTACAACCCCTTATGTTCTGCAGATATAGTCAAAGTTCAGAGGTTAAATCACTTGTTTGGGGTCACTCATCTAGTCAGAGCCAGACTGAACCGGATCACACGCCTTCCAGGTCTCAGCCCTGTTTCCACTTCCCCTCTATGTCCTGGGAAGCAAAGGGAAAGCTTTTCCTGTGTCACAGGAAAGCTCATGTGACATGAGGGCACTGTGTGGGACTGGCCTAGTTGTAGGTGGAGAGATGGGAAGGATAAAGGATAATCATACTGAGGCGGTTATCTGGGAAGAATTTAATTGGGCTGAGGCAAAAGTTAACGAAGAGCAGCACTGGGGCAGTGTGGAGATTCCTTAAAAAGCTGGAAATAGAATTGCCATACGACCCAGCAATCCCACTGCTGGGCATACACACCAAGGAAACCAGAACTGAAAGAGGCACATGTACATCAATTTTCATCGCAGCACTCTTTACGATAGCTAGGACATGGAAGCAACCTAGATGTCCATCAGCAGACGAATGGATAACAAAGCTGTGGTACATATGCACAGTGGAATATTACTCAGCTATTAAAAAGAATGCATTTGAATCAGTTCTAATGAGGTGGATGAAACTGGAGCCTATTATACAGAGCGAAGTAAGTCAGAAAGAAAAACACCAATATAGTATATTAATGCATATATATATATGGAATTTAGGAAGATGGTAAGGATGACCCTATATGCGAGACAGCAAAAGAGACACATATATAAAGAACAGACTTTTGGACTCTGTGGGAGAGGACGAGGGTGGGATGATTTGAGAGAATAGCATTGAAACATATATATTACCGTATGTGAAATAGGTGACCAGTCCAAGTTCGATGCATGAAACGGCACTCAAAGCTGGTGCACTGGGACAATCCTGAGGGATGGGATGGGAAGGGAGGGGGGAGGAAGGCTTAGGATGGGGGACACATGTACATCCACGGCTGATTCATGTCAATGATGGCAAAAAAAAAAAAAAAAAAACACTACAATGTTGTAAAGTAATTAGCCTCTAATTAAAATTAATTAATATTTTAAAAATTTAGGGAAGAGCAGATTTGGGGCACCAGCTTCAGGTGGATCCAATTTATTGCTAAACAAGGCATTTATCCTTCAGCTCTTCTTCCAGCCAGGTGTGCACGTTGGTGTTAAGAAATAATCTTGAACACTGACTGCGAACCACTTGCTTCATAAATACACAGTCTTATTTCAATTCAGTTCAGTTCAGTTGCTCAGTGGTGTCCAAGTCTTTGCCACCCCATGGACTGTAGCACACCAGGCCTCCCTGCCCATCACCAACTCCTGGAGTTTACTCAGACTAATGTCCATTGAATGGGTGATGCCATCCAACCATCTCATCCTTTGTTGTCCCCTTCTCCTCGCACCTTCAATCTTCCCCAGCATCAGGATCTTTGCAAATGAATTGGTTCTTTGCATCAGGTGGCCAAAGTATTGGAGTTTCCGTGTCAGCATCAGTCCTTCCAATGAATATTCATGCCTGATTTCCTTTAGGATGGACTAGTTGGATCTCCTTGCTGTCCAAGGGATCCTCAAGAGTCTTCTGCAACACCACAGTTCAAAAGCATCAATTCTTTGGCACTCAGCTTTCTTTATAGTCCAACTCTCATATCCATACATGACTACTGGAAAAACCATAGTTTTGACTACATGAATGTTTGTTGGCAAAGTAATATCTATGCCTTTTAGTATGCCGTCTAGGTTGGTCATAACTTTTCTTCCAAGGAACAAGCTTCTTTCAACTTCATGGCTTCAGTCATCATCTGCAGTGATTTTGGAGCCCAAATAATAAAATCTGTCACTGTTTCCACTGTTTCCCCACCTATTTGCCATAAAGTGATGAGACCAGATGCCATGATCTTAGTTTTCTGAATGTTGACTTTTAAGCCAAGATTTTCACTCTCCTCTTTCACTTTCATCAAGAGGCTCTTTAGTTCTTCTTCAGTTTCTGCCATAAGGGTGGTGTCATCTGCATATCTGAGGTTATTGATATTTCTCCCAGCAATCTTGATTCCAGCTTGTTATTCTTCCTGTCCAGCGTTTCTCATGATGTACCCTGCATATAAGTTAAATAAGCAGGATGACAATATACAGCCTTGACGTAGTCCCTTCCCTATTTGGAACCAGTCTGTTGTTTCACATCCAGTTCTAACTGTTCCTTCCTGACCTGCATACAGCTTTCTCAAGAGGAGGTCAGGTGGTCTGGTATTCCCATTCAGAATTTTCCACAGTTTGTTGTGATCCACAGTCAAAGGCTTTGGCATAATCAATGAAGCAGAAGTAGATGTTTTCTGGAACTCTCTTGATCCAGTGGATGTTGGCAATTTGATCTGTGATTCCTCTGCCTTTTCTAAATCCAGCCAGAACATCTGGCAGTTCACGGTTCACATACTGTTGAAGCCTGGCTTGTAGAATTTTGAGCATTACTTTGCTAGTGTGTGAGATGAGTGCAATTGTGATAGTTTGAGCATTCTTTGGCATTACCTTTCTTTGGGATTGGAATGAAAACTGACCTTTTCCAGTCCTGTGGCCACTGCTGGGTTTTCCAAATTTGCTGGCATATTGAGTGCAGCACTTTTACAGCATCATCTTTCAGGATTTGAAATAGCTCAACTGGAGTTTCATCACCTCCACTAGCTTTGTTTGTAGTGATGCTTCCTAAGGCCTACTTGACTTCCTATTTCAGGATGTCTGGCTCTAGGTGAGTGATCACACCATCGTGATTATCTGGGTCACGAAGATCAAAAGATCTTCATTTTTTTGTATAGTTCTGTGTATTCTTGCCACCTTTTTAAAATATCTTCTGCTTCTGTTAAGTCCATACCATTTCTGTCCTTCATTGTGCCCATCTTTGCATGAAATATTCCCTCGGTATCTCTAATTTTCTTGAAGAGGTCTCTAGTCTTTCCTATTCTATTGTTTTCCTCTGTTTCTTTGCATTGATCACTGAGGAAGGCTTTCTTATTTCTCCTTGCTATTCTTTGGAACTCTGCATTCAAATGGGTATATCTTTCCTTTTATCCTTTGCCTTTCGCTTCTCTTCTTTTCACAGCTATTTGTAAGGCCTCCTCAGACAACCATTTTGCCTTTTTGCATGTCTTTTTCTTGGGGATGGTCTTGATCACTGCCTCCTGTACAATGTCATGAACCTCCATCCATAGTTCTTCAGGCACTCTGTCTATCAGATCTAACCCCTTGAATCTATTTCTCACTTTCACTGTATAATCATAAGGGATTTGATTTAGGTCATACCTGAATGGTCTAGTGGTTTTCCCCACTTCTTCAATTCAAGTCTGAATTTGGCAATAAGGAGTTCATGATCTGAGCCACAGTCAGCTCTTGGTCTTGTTTTTGCTGACTGTATAGAGCTTCTCCATCTTTGGCTGCAGAGAATATAATCAATCTGATTTCAGTGTTGACCATCTGGTGATGTCCATGTGTAGAGTCTTCTCTTGTGTTGTTGGAAGAGGGTGTTAGCTATGACCAATGTGTTCTCTTGGCAAAACTCTATTAGCCTTTGCCTTGCCTCATTCTGTACTCCAAGCCAAGTTTGCCTGCTACTCCAGGTATTTCTTGACTTTCTACTTTTGCATTCCATACCCTATAATGAAAAGGACATCTCTTTTGGGTGTTAGTTCTAGAAGGTCTTGTAGGTCTTCATAGAACTGTTCGACTTCAGCTTCTTCAGCATTACTGGTTGGGGCATAGACTTGGATTACTGTGATATTGAATGGTTTGCCTTGGAAATGAACAGAGATCATTCTGTTTTTTTTTTGAGATTGCTGAAAGAGATGGGAATATCAGACCACCTGACCTGCCTCTTGAGAAACCTATATGCAGGTCAGGAAGCAACAGTTAGAACTGAACATGGAACAACAGACTGGTTCCAAATAGGAAAAGGCTGCGTATTGTCACCCTGCTTATTTAACTTCTATGCAGAGTATATCATGAGAAACGCTGGGCTGGAAGAAGCACAAGCTGGAATCAAGAT
Organism: Capra hircus; assembly: GCF_001704415.2. Classification (NCBI taxonomy): domain Eukaryota; kingdom Metazoa; phylum Chordata; class Mammalia; order Artiodactyla; family Bovidae; genus Capra; species Capra hircus. Next base: position 36,834,536 of record NC_030826.1, on the reverse strand, counting down.
TGCCGGGAGAAACATCAATAACCTCAGATATGCAGATGACACCACCCTTATGGCAGAAAGTGAAGAGGAACTAAAAGGCCTCTTGATGAAAGTGAAAGAGGAGGATGAAAAAGTTGGCTTAAAGCTCAACATTCAGAAAACTAAGATCATGGCAGCTGGTCCCACCACTTCATGGGAAATAGATGGGGAAACAGTGGAAACAGTGTCAGAGCTTATTTTAGGGGGCTCCAAAATCACTGCAGATGGTGATTGCAGCCATGAATTAAAAGATGCTTACTCCTTGGAAGGAAAGTTATGACCAACCTAGATAGTATATTGAAAAGCAGAGATATTACTTTGCCAACATAGGTCCGTCTAGTCAAGGCTATCGTTTTTCCAGTGGTCCTGTATGGATGTGAGAGTTGGACTGTGAAAAAAGCTGAGCACCGAAGAATTTATGGTTTTGAACTGTGGTGTTGGAGAAGACTCTTGAGAGTCCCTTGGACAGCAAGGAGATCCAACCAGTCCATTCTAAAGGAGTTCAGCCCTGGGTGTTCATTGGAAGGACTGATGCTAAAGCTGAAACTCCAATACTTTGGCCACCTCATGCGAAGAGTTGACTTATTGGAAAAGACCCTGATGCTGGGAGGGATTTGGGGCAGGAGGAGAAGGGGACGACAGAGGATGAGATGGCTGGATGGCATCACCGACTCGATGGACATGAGTTTGAGTGAACTCCGGGAGTTGGTGATGGACAGGGAGGCCTGGCGTGCTGTGATTCATGCGGTCACAAAGAGTCAGACATGACTGAGCGACTGAACTGAACTGAACTGAACTGCATTTCAGACTCTTTTATTGACCATGATGGCTACTCCATTTCTTCTAAGGGATTCTTGCCCACAGTAGTAGATATAATGGTCATCTGAATGAAATTCACCCATTCCAGACCATTTTAGTTCGCTGATTCCTAAGATGTTGATGTTCACTCTTGCCATCTCCTGTTTACCACTTCCAATTTGCGTTGATTCAAGGACATAACATTCCAGGTTCCTATGCAATATTGCTCCTTACAGCACAGACTTTATTTCCATCACCAGTCACATCCACAACTGGGTGTTTTTGCTTTGGCTCCATCTCTTCATTCTTTCTGGAGTTATTTCTCCACTGATCTTGAGTAGCATATAGGGCACCTACTGACCTGGGAAGTTCATCTTTCAGTGTCCTATCTTTTTGCCTTTTCATACTGTTCATGGTGTCCTCAAGGCAAGAATACTGAAGTGATTTGCCATTCCCTTCTCCAGTGGACCACATTTTGTCAGAACTCTCCACCATCACCCGTCCATTTTGAGTGGCCCTACACGGCATGGCTCATAGTTTCACTGAGTTAGACAAGGCTGAAGAAATGGAGATTCAGAGAAGCCAGGTTACAGTCACATGGCTGGCAAGTGGCAGATATGTCTTAAACCATAGCCTGTGCTATTCCAAGCTGTGGGACTGTGCAATCTGTAATTAATATCCATCCAGAGGTTGATTCTACTTCCAGGATCAGTGCCATAATGGGAAGGATGGTAACTAAAGCAAGTAATCATAGAAAAACAACTCTTTCTTTATTCATCTGACACATGTTTATTGGAGGCCTCTTGTATCATACTGGACACTGGAGATAAGTGATGAAGAAGACGAAGAAGGCCCCTGCCGTCATAGAATTTACATTATGGAATGAAGGGAGAGTGTTGTATTCAGGCAAAAGATAAGTACACAAAGGAATAAATGATGGAATTTTGACTAGCTTCCTGAAGGAAATAAACAAACAATAAGACAATGATGAATCAGTAAGGAAGTACTGCAAGTAACAGAAGAGTGGGCTCAGTTGACTTAAACAGTAAAGAAATATATCAACTAGCAAGTCCCAGGGGAGAGCTGGTCTGGTGCTGGTTACTTTAGTGGCTCACCAGACCCTCAGTGACTCAGAATGTTTCCATCTTTCAGCTTTGCCATCTTCAGGTGTTGACTTTCATCCTCCTGCTTGTCCCCACAAGGACAAGAGATGACTGTAGAAGGTTCAAGTTTAATGTTCTCACACAACACTAACCAAAGGCCAGAAGGCAGGAAAAGGGTATGTCATGTTTTTGGTCCCTTTAGATGAGTGAGGTAAAGTTTCTCAGGAGCACCCAGACAGACTTCCACCCACGTGCTATTGGGCAGAATTGTGTCATCTGTCCCTTTACAGAACAGTCACTGGCAAAGGAACAGCATTACAGTGTTGGAATTTGATAAGCCAAAAGTCAGCCTCTGGGACTGGGGAGGGCTGGCCTCTCTTCAACCACATGACAGCCTAATATGCTAAGAAATCAAAACAAGGCTGCTTGTTAGCAAGGAACAGGATGCAAGGGAGAATGGATGTTGGAACTGCGACCAACTGCGTCTGATACAGTGTGTCTGTTTTGAGTGAGCTGGTCAAGGAGGGCTCCATGAGGAAATAACATTTACAGCAAGAAGTAAAGAAGTTAGATATGAAAGGTTGGGTGGAATGGGAAGAGAGAATAACATTGCCATGTCCAGCCCAAGGAAAGGCACGGCAGAGAGATCTGGCTGGTAGAGAGACAAGGAGCCCTGTTTAGATTCAGACAGTTTATTACTTATAGGACACCAAAAGGAAGAGTAGGCAAAGAGGCTAACTCCTGGATGACCTTTGAGTAGTACATCACAGAAACAAACGGGGCCAGAGGTTAGGATGCCCTGTTGCTGAGGAGCCCATGGCCTAACAGGGTGGTGGGGTGGGTGAGACAGAAAACCTCAGACCTCACTAGAACCCAAAGGCTAGGAGAAACTATCTCCTGACAGCTTTAGATAAGGAAATGAGTTAAAAATGGCCTTGTAGCAGCTCCTCACCAGCCTCTCTTTTGTCATAGGAGGATCACATGGCATTCTTCAAGAGAAATTTTGCTGAAGTTCCAGCATTGCTGATATAGACTCTGTTGAGACGTGTAAGGTTGCCAGGGTGCCACGACGGAGCCATTTCCCTACACTGCAGAGACCTCCAGGCAGGCTGGACCTTGGTGCCCTGAAGGAACCCAGTGTGGTCGAACTATAGCGAGTGAATGGGACTGGGAGAGTTCCCCACCATGACAGTGATGAAATAAGCAATCCCCAGATGCAGGCTTTCTAAAAATGTTCCAAGTGCAGTGAGAGGTCTCTGAAAGTTTCTAAGCAGGAGAAAACCCCACGGATCCTGACAGTTGGAAATCCCCACTCAGAGAACCCTGGCAGGTCACCCTTGTGCAATGGTTCTTAAACTTTTTGATCTTAGGAACTTCTGTGTTCTTCAAAGTTATTAAGTATTCCAATGAGCTTTTAAAAATGGATTATGGATGGGGCAGAAATTAGGAGTTTTGGGATTAACATATGCATATTACTATATATAAAATAGGTAACCAACAAGCACCTACTGTGTAGCACAGAGAACTATAGTCAATATTTTGTAATAACCTACAAGGGAAAAGCATCTGGAAAATATATATATTACTTATTTATATACATATACTTTTTCAGATATATGTTAATCCCTGGGCTATACACCTGAAACTAACACAACATTGTAAAGCAACTATACTTCAATTTAATAAAAGATGGATTATATATATATATTCAAGATTGAAATGAAAAAATTAAAGAATATTTACTTACTCATTTAAAAATAACAATAAACTGTGTTAATGTATTTTTATGAAGAATAACCACAGTTTTCAAGTAAAAATATTTAGTGAGAAGAGTGGCATTGTTTTACATTTTTGCAAATCTGAGGTTCTTCATTCATTCTGTTAGGCTATCACAGGTCATGTAGCTTCTGGAAAACTCTGCTGACACTCAGGAGAGAATGAGAGTGAAAAAGGTAAATAATAGTTAAGTATTGTCATGAAAATAATTTTGACTTCAAGTACCCTCTGAAAAGGCCTCAAGAACCCCCAGGTTATCTGGACCACACCTGGAGAGCCACTGCCTTGGAGTGAAACTCACCCTTGGATGTTCACACCAGTGAAGCTTCCAGTCAGCTTTTCAATGCTTGTATTAGCTGAAATATCAGAGCAGAGTTTGATTTGCTATACCAAGGAGACCCGCGTGCTGCGATTCATGGGGTCGCAAAGAGTCAGACACGACTGAGCGACTGAACTGAACTGAAAGAAGACAGAATTTAGTTTCTCTTTGTTCCACAAGTCATTCACAGACCCAGTTTCCTTTCATTGGTTTGTCATCCCTTAAGAGATTGTCTTCATTTAATCACGGGCCATCTGTGTTCCAGCTTGCAGGAAGGGAAACAGGAAAATCAGGGCAGCAATCTTGTAAGCATATGAGGCAGAAGCAGCACATAGAAATTCCACTTCAGTTTATTGGTGAAACTTGGCTGCATGACCTCATCTAATCACAGAAGAGGCTAGAGAATGTATCCTTTAGCTGGGCAGCCAAGTATCCGGGAAGAAAGGATTTGGGGACTAACCAGCAGTGTGCAGTACCTCACTTTCAAATATGAATAGACAGTGATGTAAGTCCATTTGAGAAAGCCATAAAATGAAAAAGACAAGCAAAACAAACAAAAACAACCAAGCAAAACAAAAACAAAAGACTTGGCAGAATCAAAAACAAGGCAAAAAGCATTGAAAATCTAAACCAATAACCAACCAACACTATAACTGATATCCTCAAGTAAAGGCAAAGAACCTTGAAAGATGCATGAAATGAGAACAGATGCTGTTAAGAAAAATAGGTAGAGATGAAAGGTGTTTTCCCTTAAAATCAAAATCAAGGTAAACAGGCCCACTTCCATCACTTCTATTCAATATTAGGAGGTCTTTGCCAGTACAAAGGTATAACAGGCACAGAAAAATAAATAGGAGGCATGCAGATAGGAAAAGATACAGTATAACTGCTTTTATTTATTGTATATGAAGAAAATCCTAAATGTTTTGGAAGGAAACAATTAGAACCAATAGGTGAGTGTAGCAAGGATGCAAGATGTAAGGCTGATAAACAAACTGAAAGATGGAAATTGAAAATTAAAAATACCCTTTACAATAGCATCAAAAAAATGAAATACTTAGGGATAAATTCAATACCACATGTCTGATAAAAACTGCAAACATTGCTAAGAAAATATTTAAAAGACCCCTAAAGAAATGGAGAGATCCACCATATTCATTGAATAAAAATTCAATGTTATTAAAATATCAATTCTCCTCACATTACTCTATAGATTCAAAGCAATCCCAAACAAAATTCCAGCAAGCTTCTTTTGGATAAAAACTGACAAGTTAATTTTAAAATTTAAATAGAATTGCAAAGGACCTAGAATTAGCAAAACTATTTTGAAAAAGAAAACGAAGATTTAGTGTATATGGAGGATATCGTGTCCATTCATCCATAAAGCTACAGTAATCTAGAATATGTATTGATTCTCAACAGAACAGAGGATCCAGAAATAAACCCACACATCTGTAATCAGTTGTTTTTTGTTTTTTGTTTTTTACAAAGATGACAATGTAATTCAATGATCAATGGATTGTCTTTTCAAAAAATGACACAGGAGTAAGTGAATATCCATATGGAAAAATGAAAGTACTTTACCTTAATCCTCCACACACAAAAGTTAACCTGAAGTGAATCATGGACTCAAACATAAAAGCTAAATTCATAGAACTTCTAGAAGAAAAGCAGGACAAAATCTTGAAGACTATGGTAAGAATTTCTTACATAGGACACGAAAGACACAAATCATAGAAGAAAAAAATGGATAAATTAGACTCCATTAAAATTTAAACTTTTATTTTTTGAAACAGACTGTTAAGAAAAAAATTTAAGCTGCAAACTGGGAGAAAATATCTGCAATGCATTTATGTGACAAAGGACTGTATCGAATACATGTAAAAACTCTTAACTCAAGAGCAAGAATATAAACTCAGTTAAAAAAAATTTTTTTAAAGATTTGAATGGATCCTTCATCAAAGTTTCTTAGCACCAAAAAGCTAACAAACACATGAGAAGATTAGTCACCAAGGAAATGCAAATTAAAATGCAACAAGTTACTACTATACATCCTTTAAAATGATTGAAATGAAAAAGCCCAAAAATATCAACTCCTGGAAAGAATGTAGAATAATTGGAACTCTGTTGGTGGAACTCTAAAATAGTACAACCACTTTAGAAGACTGTTTGGCATTTTCTTATAAACTTCAACATGTAACTTTGCAATTCAGCAATTTCATTCCTAGATATTTATTCCAAAGAAACAAAAACCTATGTCCGTACGAAGACTTGTGTACAAATGTTTATTTCAACTTTCTTCCTAATCTCAAACTGGGAGCAACCCCACTGTTGGTCGCAAGGTGAATGGATAGAAATCTGAGAGGTGCAGTGCAATGCTATCCAGCAGTGAGACAAAATGACTGATACAGCAGCTATATAAAAGCCTGGAACCATTTCCTGAGAGAAGCCAGGTGCCAAAGAGTGAACATTTAAAATTCCTTTTATATGAAACTTAAGAATAAGTCAGCCTAATCTGTATTGTCATAAAGCAGATTGGTGGATGCTTGAGACCAGGATAAAGGGATGACCAAGTGCAAAGGGACTCAAGGGAACTTTCTAGTGTGGTGAGAATTTTCTATATCCTGATTGTGGTGGTGGTTACACATGGGTGTATTAACTTGACAAATTTTACCAAATTTTATCACACTTAAATAGGTTCCTTTTACTTCATGTAAACTACACCTCAATAGGGTTGCTGTTGTTTTTTCAAAGAAGTAGAGTATAAATAGACCCAAAGGAACAGCGGTTTTTGTCTTTCTTCACTGTTAGATCCCTGTCACCTAGAAGAGTGCTCGATTCTCCAGAAATATTTGTTGAATGAGTTATTGAAAACATTAAAAAGCTCTTGGAGATTAACATTTTGAGATCAAATTTAACATAAAAAATTCAACAGAGGAACTGGGAGATAAATTACTCCCAGAAAACAGAACAAAAGATAGAGATGGGTAGTAGGAAAGAAGAGATTGGAGAACCAATTCAGGTCTGACATCTACTAATAAGATTTGCAGAAAATAAGAACAGAGGAAAAAAGGAAGATATGATAAAATAGACAACATAGTGAACTGAAGGATATGCTTTTCAGACTAAAAGATCACAGCAAATGAAAAAGAGTGCTTGACACCAGCACTCATCACGAACTTTCAGAACAATGAGGACAAAAGGGGGATTCTCAGTGCTCCCAGAGAGAAAAGAACCGGAATGGATGGCATGAAGATTTTACCAGTCCCACTGGAACTTAGGATATAACAGAGCAATGCTTTCAAATTCTAAGGGAAACTGATTTGCCACCTAGTATTCTATATGCAGCCTTCGAAACACGTGAGAAATCAAGACGTTTTCAGAATACAAAATCTTAAAATTTTTACCTTCCATGCACCATTTCTCAGGAAGCTACTTAGGGATGAGCTGCACTGCAGGAAAAGAAGGAGAAAAAATTTTCAAAGGACTTAGGAAATAGGAGATCTAACCACAAGAGAGGCAAACGGGGTCTCTAGAATGATGGTTAAAGGAGCAGAAGGAAGCAGGACTCCAGGAAGAATATTGTGAGGAAAAATGTTTTGTCTGGGGCTTCCCCGGTGGCTCAGATGATAAAGAATCCGCCTGCAATACAGGAGGCCCAAGTTTGATTCCTGGGACGGGAAGATCCCCTGGAGAAAGGAATGGCTCCCCACTCCAGTATTCTTGCCTGGAGAATTCCATGGACCAAGGAGCCTGGCGGGCTGTAGAATGGAATGGCTCCCCACTTCAGTATTCTTGCCTGGAGAATTCCATGGACCAAGGAGCCTGGAGGACTACAGTCCATGGGGTCGCAAAGAGTCGGACATGATCGAACAACTAACACTTCCAATTTCCCTCAGTGGTAAAGCATCTGCCTGCAGAGGACACAGGTTGGATCCCTGGGCCGGATCAAATGTGCCATGGGGCAAGTAAGTCCATTGCTACGACAACTAAGCCAGGGCTCCAGAGCCCAGGAGCCACAGCTGCTGAAGCCTGTGTTGCTTAGAGCCCATGCTCTGCAAGAAGAGAAGCCACCACAATGAGAAGCCCTTGCCCCGCAACTAGAGAGGAGTCCACACAGCAGCTGAGATCCCACACAGCCAAAAATAAACAAACAACACTGTAAAAGTCTGTTGGAAAATGCTGAGAGAGTTTAATTTCTGTCAAAGAGTGTGGGGATCAGCAATAAGCACATAGAAAATAAGCAACATTTCTAAAAAGACAAGTTTAATTCCAGAGAAAATGAAGTTTTTCAAGGGAGGAAATAGTATCATAGTACCCTAACTGGCTCAATGTGAATAACATTCTCATAGTCATAATAATACAAGCACTTAATGAGCTCATAAAAGGTGAGACAGCAGCTCTATTGGGAAAATGAGGAATGAAGATGATGTCTACGTGTATGAGCTAAATCTCCAATAAGTAATACAACTAAACTTTCAGCAAATAGTTCTACAAGCGTGGGGTTTAGAAATGTGAAGGAAATACCAAAAGAAAAGATACAGGACTTCTGTTTGTAAGGCTTCTGAAACTCTTTGAATTATTTAACTATGTACATATATATCTTTGATTAAAATGAAAACTAAAAGGATAAGAAAGAAAGATGGTAAAAAGGAGAAAGCATACACAAGAATATAGGACAAAAGTTGTCTCCCTAAACTTCTAACAAATAATTACAGAAGCTAAAAACCGGTGACGATTTGGCAGTACAAGAAGATATATATTCTACTTAGGGAGAGACACAACAGACTTTTAGTTAAAGAGAGGCTTCTATTCTCTCACATATATTTTACTTTTTTGGATTATAAAAAGGTAAGATGTGTTCACTGTAGAAAATAGGAAAAAAGAAAAGCATCCCAAGCAAGCAAAAATCACCTCTAATCCCAACATTCACAAATGACCACCGTTAGAATTTTGCTCTTTCCTTCATTTTTAATGTATAAATAATTGGAATCAGACAGAATATGCAGCTTTATATCTGGCCTATATTCACTTTACATTCTCTTATGAGAATTTTCCTGTCATTAACTATTCTTTGTAAGCATGGGGGAAGAAAAACAGAACAGGAGGTAGGGAAGTGGAAACTGAGCGTGTCAACAGTTCTTTGGGGAAGCAGAGAAGAGAAATGAGGTAGAAGCGGGAGAATGACGTGGGAGAAAGGGGGGATCCCCCACCCCTAGGAGTTACTCAGTCCTGTTTGTAGACTGACAGGAATTATCAGGTGGTGAGAAATGATGTTCAGTTCAGTCACTCAGTCGTGTCCGACTCTTCCAGGCCTCCCTGTCCATCACCAACTCCCGGAGTTCACTCAGACTCATGTCCATCAAGTCGGTGATGCCATCCAGCCATCTCATCCTCTGTCGTCCCCTTCTCCTTCTGCCCCCAATCCCTCCCAGCATCAGAGTCTTTTCCAATGAGTCAACTCTTCACATGAGGTGGCCAAAGTATTGGAATTTCAGCTTTAGCATCAGTCCTTCCAAAGAAATCCCAGGACTGATCTCCTTCAGGATGGACTGGTTGGATCTCCTTGCAGTCCAAGGGACTCTCAAGAGTCTTCTCCAACACCACAGTTCAAAAGCATCAATTCTTTGGCGCTCAGCTTTCTTCACAGTCCAACTCTCACATCCATACAGGACCACTGGAAAAACCATAGCCTTGACTAGATGGACCTTTGTTGGCAAAGTAATATCTCTGCTTTTCAATATACTATCTAGGTTGGTCATAACTTTCCTTCCAAGGAGTAAGCATCTTTTAATTTCATGGCTGCAGTTACCATCTGCAGTGATTTTGGAGCCCCCTAAAATAAGCTCTGACACTGTTTCCACTGTTTCCCCATCTATTTGCCATGAAGGGATGGGACCAGATGCCATGATCTTCGTTTTCTGAATGTTGAGCTTTAAGCCAACTTTTTCACTCTCCTCTTTCACTTTCATCAAGAGGCTTTTTAGTTCCTCTTCACTTTCTGCCATAAGGGCGGTGTCATCTGCATATCTGAGGTTATTGATATTTCTCCCGTCAATCTTGATTCCAGCTTGAGCTTCTTCCAGCCCAGCATTTCTCATGATGTCCTCTGCATAGAAGGTAAATAACCAGGGTGACAATATACAGCCTTGATGTACTCCTTTTCCTATTTGGAACCAGTCTGTTGTTCCATGTCCAGTTCTAACTGTTGCTTTCTGACCTGCATATAGGTTTCTCAAGAGGCAGGTCAGGTGGTCTGGTATTCCCATCTCTTTCAGAATTTTCCACAGTTTATTGTGATCCACACAGTCAAAGGCTTTGGCATAGTTAATAAAGCAGAAATAGATGTTTTTCTGGAACTCTCTTCCTTTTTCCATGATCCAGCGGATGTTGGCAATTTGATCTCTGGTTCCTCTGCCTTTTCTAAAACTAGCTTGAACATCTGGAAGTTCACAGTTCACGTATTGCTGAAGCCTGGCTTGGAGAATTTTGAGCATTGCTTTACTAGTGTGTGAGACAAGTGCAATTGTGCGGTAGTTTGAGCGTTCTTTGGCATTGCCTTTCTTTGGGATTGGAATGAAAACTGATCTTTTACAGTCCTGTGGCCACTGCTGAGAAATGATGATCCCAGAGGCTAGTTCACTGAAGCAGCAATCTTCGGAAAGGCAAGGAGTATAAATGGAGGCATCGCAATCTCAAGCTGAGAGGAGGAGGAAGGATGGTGTGATGCAGGATGCAGGAAGTTTAGGGTCTGGTGGTGGGAAATGGCAGTCAGGTCAGATGGTTTCTCAGTTAAGTAATCACAACCATGTAGGGTCATTGGTTGAGAGGCGGGAGGAGGAGGAGGAAGCAATGAGATGTCTTGGGGAGTGAAAGCAAAGCTACCAGAGAAACACAGCAGGACGGCTGGGCAGAGTCAAGCCCACTGAGGTCTGTGAGCATTAGTACCCAGTGACTTGCTCAGCGTCGAGATTCTCTGCAGCCTCGGCCAGCTACTCGTGCCAGGCTTGAGGAATGTGGATGGCTGACTGATTCCAGTGTTGGGATTTTGCCTCATGGGTTATGACAACAGAAAGAAGAGAAGGGTGGGTAGAGGGACTGACTGCCAGGGGTGGACATCAGAATCCAGGCTGGGCTAAAACGAGGGGGGCAAGTCAGGAAGGGCTTAACGGCTGGTGAGAAAGTGGTACCTGACAAGGAGGTCTCAATGAGCTTGAAGTGTGGGCACAGCAGGACCTGAGAAGCAAGTTGGAAGGACAGAAGGTGGCGTTTGGAGTTAGAGATTTCAGAGGAGGCGAAGTTTCTGGTGAGGATGAGATTCAGGGAGGTGGATTAAGGAACAGATAGCGACAAGCTGGGGAGAAGGTAGATGGATCGCAGGAACTTCAATAAAGAAGGAAAAAAGAGTTGGAAGCAAGGACTCTTGTCTCCCCTCCAAGCTGCAAGGTGTTCAGGGTGTGAGAAAAGAAAAGCCTTCAACTGAACAGGCTTCAGGAGGGGCATCCACGTGGGACCAGTTGCTCCCGACAGAGGGGAAGATAGAAAGGAGTCTGCCCACCACAGGCTGGGAGCCCCAGGGGGCCCTATAGGAGGGCCGGGAGGACTGGGGCCAGGGTGGGATTTGAGTCCATTGGAGGGATGCAGAGGGATGAAAGTCAGAGTGACCTGGGGTGACTTTTGGTGGAGATGGAGGTGAAAGAGGAGTGAGGCTGGGGACTGGTCTGGGGGTTTGGGGGTGGGAGCGGGTCGGGCTCTCTTCCTGTCCCGATGTTCCCTTCCCTCCGTGGCTGGCCTTCCTCGGCAACAGCTCTCAGATCCTGCTGCTGGAAGTGCCCAGTCGTGGTCCCCTGCTCCTCTTCCTCTCATGGGTCTTCTGTGCTGCAGCAGGACCTGGAGGTGCCGTCTTCCCTGCAGAAGGGAGCCGCCTCAGCCCTGGATCGTCCATGTATTGGCTTGTTGGTGTCCCTCGCCCTGAAATCTCTGGAGGCCACGCTGATTTCCCTTTGAGCGTGCTGTGCTTAGACCTCGCAGTGCTCCCCAGGCTCCTGCTTGATTAAACTGAACTCATTCAGGAGGGGAGGGGGGAGGGAGGCATGCTTAATGAGCGCCTTCTGCATCTAGGCGTTTGTTAGACCATTTTAAATCATGTTTGTGGTTTCTCTATCGGAGCACTGGCACTCAGCAAATGTTAAGGGTTATTATTTAATCTTCCTAACACCTCACTGGATAGATATTAACTATTCTATTCTATGTAGTCACGTGTTTCTTGAGTGCCTGCTGTATATCAGGCACTACACTAGACTCCAGTAATACTAAGTGTATACGAGTGTGCTGGTCCATCTTAGTTTAATCCCAGATCCATTCTGCCCTGCCTGTAGGTAGGGAGGCCAGTCATTTCATGTGCATCCACCCAGCTTGCCCACTACTTCCTGGTGAGTTAGGCCTGTGGGAGGCTCTGGTAGCAGACGGGGCGAGATAGAAATTGAAGTGGTTCCTCCTCGCTCCTCCCTTGCTTTGGGCTGGGTTTCTGGCAGTAGCACAACTACCACACAGGGCCACCCCTCCCTGCAGTTCTAGCTCTTAAGGGACTTTGGTAACAATATTCCCCTCCCTTCCTCTGTCTCTGAAAGGTCACAGAGAGTGTAAAGGGGGCAACTCTGTTGGAGAAAAAAGACAGTGAATTTGAGAATCAGGAGACATAGGTCCCAGCTTTGTCCCTCTTGCCAGTTCTATGACCTTGAGCAACATATTTGCCTCAGTTTCCTCCTCTGCTAAATGGACATGGGAGAACATACCTTTCATGTTCAAAAGTCTTGCACGGAATCCCCTCAGGATTTGTGCAGATGTTAGCTGCTGTTATAATCACATCCAACCTTGTCCCCAGGGCAGGACGCCCCCATCACACAGGACCTTTTCTTCTCGCTTCCTCAGAAACGCAGGCACAGCCAGGAATGATGAAAACGATGCCACACACAACTGACTCTTTACATAAAAAAGGAGGAAAAAATCATGAAAATCACACCAGCTCCCCTCCCCCAGAATTTATTTTTTAATTTTTATGCTTTTTCCTTTTTTTTTTTTTTCAGGATTGTTGAATAAGCAAAAATCTTCAATTTTTAAACAACCATGTGGAAAAAAAGAGAAGGATGGGGTCTGGGAAGTGCTGACAAAGCCTTGATAAGGTCTCTGATTCACCTTCACTCTCTGAGGTGGAGTCAGGGAGGGGGGCAGAGAAGGCTGGAGCCTGGAGGGCTGGGGGCTTGGTACAGATCCGTTCAGACAGCTGAATGCAGTTCTGGGAGGTGCTTCTCCATTTCCCCTGGAGCCTGGAGGGACCTGGCACCAGCCAAGCAGAGTAATCTGGGTTTTTTAAAAGGGGGAGCTTCGTGATGAGCTGAAATTGAGAGGAAGATGCTGGTCCTGGGAGTGTGTGCAAAGAGGAGGCGATCTGAGCCCACTGGGCGTTCACTGAGCACACAGTATGTGTGAGTCCCTGGGTCAGAATCTGAAGAAATAGAGGTGAAGTAAGCAGGATGCTTGCCCCGAGGAGCTTTCCGACTGGCGAAAGTATCTAGGTACAACAGGGTGGGATGTGGATTATAAACCATGGAAACACATCAGTTATGGCCCAGGAGTCTGTCCTGGAATAGAGAGGGTCTTGCTGGGGTCACACCTCAGCTCTGGTGAGAGCGAACCTCCTACAGTTGCAGTCCTCTGTTGGGGAATGAGGAACAGGGAGTGGGCCCTTTCTGGAGATTGGTCAGAGGGAACTGGGGTCCTATGCTCCAGGGACTTGGAACTCGACGCAGACCTGGGACCAAGAGCAGTGTTCCTTGTGACCACTAGGAGGAGCCAGTGTCCTCGAGTGGACTGCAGGGTGGTGCTCTCTAGGGAGAGGGAGCATTCAGCAGGAGGGAAGGGAGAGCCCCAGAGGCCTGAGAGAAACACCTCCCCTTTGACCTGGGCTCTTGCTGCCTCCTCTGTCACACTCGGGGTGGTGGGGGCAGTGGGGTACCAGGTTCTGCAGAAATGGGCAGACTGAGGGTAAATCAGAAGCAAATCTAATCACCCCCCCAACCCAGAGGAGGAGCAACTTGGGGGGGGGGCAGTTTTAGCCAGGCCATTCTACCCACCTGAGCCTCAGTTTCTCCATCTGTAAGATGCGGGGATTCGATCAGCTGGATGATTTTTGAGGCCCTCTGCTACGGTTGAAGAAAGGGTTCCATAACCATGGGGCTCCTACCACCCGTGGTTCCCAGCAGCGCCCCTTCCCTGGACCCCTGGCCTTCCCTCATTCCTGCAGGTGCACAGTGCAGAGCGTCCTGCCCCTACGTCCCCCTCCGTAGCCCCCAATTCAGGGGCAGTTCCCTGCGGCAGGGACTGCTGTGAGAGGCAGCATCCCTGGGAGACTGGGGAACCTACGCTGAGATCCTCGCTACTCGGTCAGTATCTCATTTGCAAGCACAGCCTGCTTCCCAGCTGACAGCCAGACCCCCCTGCCTGCATCTGAGTGCACCCAGGCTGAACCCTCCACACCGATTCTAAGCTGCTCTTGTTCTGTGCCGTTCCTCCCAGGGGCGGTCGTGCCACTCTGCCAATCACCCTGACCTGAGGCGTGGGTATCAGCATCAACCTGTCTCTTCTCATGCTTCACTTTCTCATATTCACCCAAAGTCCAGACAGTCTTACCTGGAATGTGCCCTCTTCTCACTCCCTGCCACCCCTGCCCTGGCTCAGCCTATGTTGTTTCTTTCCGGAACTGGTCTGTCTCTCTGACTCCAGTCTGTCCTCTCTCTAATCTATCATCCATCTGTGTTGCTGCCAGAGAGCTCTTTCTAAAACACAAATCTGATTATGCACGTCTCTGCTTTAAAATCTTGGCTGTAGCCTTGTGGCCTAAAGATAAATCCAAAGTCCTAACGAGCTTCCAAGTCCATTCATGGTCTGACCCTTGCTTCTGCAGCCAAGTGCACTTCCCAGCATGCTCCTTGATCCATCCACACCACACTTTGCCCCACCAAGCAGCCCATGTTCTTTCAGGGTTATTGCCTTGGCAGACATCACCCCCTCAACCAGAAATTCTGACCCTGATTTTTGCTTGGTGAACTTGGGCTCCTCCTTGAAGTCTGATCTCAAAGCTGTGAAGCCTTTCCCAGTTTCCCAGGCATATCTCTACTATCTGTCTGCCTCCCCCACTAGACTGTAAGCCCCTGTTTAGCTCTGTATCTCCATATCTAATCAATGCTTGATGTGTGGCAGCGATTCAATACCGGAGTCTGAATGAATGAATAAATATATGAATGGCCTGGGAAATCGCACGCTGGGTTGAAATCTTCTTTTTTCTCGGCTAGAGCCCATTGAAAAAAGGAAAGGCGAGAGCGGTAAGAAACGAGGTGGGGAAAGTTGGGGAGGCCATTCCATCAAAATAAAAGAGTTTGGATTTCTTTTTTCCTTACTGGATCTCAGGTCCACAAATTTAATCATTCAACTCACACTCTTAGAGTGATCTAGTAGCATCATCCTCAGCCTTCTAATTTGACTGTTTTCCTGATGTCTTCCCTCCACTCAGTGAGAACCCACCAACATTTATCTCATGTGAATCTTCCATTCTCCCTGCTCCTGTTGGATTGACAAAAAAGCTCGTTTGGGTTTTTCCGTAACAGCTTATGGAAAAATCCCAAAGACCTTTTTGGCCAACCCAATAAAGAGGAATTTGAGTTTCATTCTCAAAGCAATAAGTTTTCAGAGATTTTTAAGCAAGGGTGTGACATGATCTAATTTTCACCTCATAAAGATTGCTCTGACTCCTCTGTGGAAAATGCATCACAGGGGACACAGTGGAGCTGGAACACCAGATAGAGGCCACCAAAGTGGCCCAGATGCCCAGTGGTGTTAGCTGGAGAGTGATAGTGGAGGCAGACAAAGTGGGCAGGTCAGTGTAGGTTTGGGAGGGAGAGCAGATCACATGGGTGGGTTGGTGCGGGAGTTGTGAGGATTAAGAAAGAAAAAGAGGAGGGGGCGTAAATTAGGAGTTTTGAATTAACATATACACACTACTATATGTAAAAAAGATAATCAACAAGGACATACTGTATAGTACTGGGAACCCTATACTCAGTATTCCATAATAACCTATATAGGAAAAGAATCTGAGAAAATAATATAACTGAATCATTTTGCTGTACACCTGAAACTGACACAACATTGTAAATCATCTATATTCCAATAAACAAAAAGACTTCAGTAGTGAAGGTTCCAGAACTTCAATACAGAAGGGTTTTGGGAGCAGTCATGTTTTGGGAAGGGGAGCCAGGGACCATCTAGCAATTGTGTGCATAGCAAGCACTGTTCTTATTTAGACTGTGTTTATCTGGGGCAGGTGAAGAAGGATGCTTAGGGGTGTCATGGAGAGGGCAGTTTTGGCCCTCCAAATTACTTCTGAATACCATCACAGGCCACAGGGCCTTTGCACCCCTCCCCCAGCTCAGCCAGCTGCTGGGGAGGGAATCTGGGGAGGAAGGCAGCCTGCTCACTCTAGCCTCACTGGAGAGAGGACCTCTGCACGCCTCTCCCACCATCACTCTGTCATGTCCTTTTACTTTCTTTGTAGCATTTATCAGCATGTTGGCGTCGTTCTTGGGTATAGCCCCTTTCTGGAGCTTTTGGTGCATTTTCAAGGCTCCTCTCTGTCAACTACAAACTGGCACTTGCCATGGGCACTTACCTCTACAAGGATTAATCACACGCTGCTGTAGTTGCTGTCAACCCCTGAAAGGCGCTCAGGGTAGAGAGCAGAAAGGAGGCACTCTGTGCTGGGAGTTAGGTATTTTCAGGAGCCGATTTCAAGAGCCCAATTCTTGTATCTCTCATATCTAGAAAAGTACTAAAATCCTTCATGGTGACGACGGCTCCTCATGACTACCAGAAACTTTCTGGAAAAATATGTGCTTGATTGCAGGTATTCCCGCTTCACCAAAATGACAAATATACTGACCTTTCATCCCCAGCCTCTTTGGAACAGTTTCTCAGAGCTATCTGAGCTGCTGTCTCCTGAGCTGCAGTCCTCATTTTGCCCCAAATGAAACTTAACTCGAGGCTCTCACGTTGTGCATTTTGGTAAGTTGACATTCTCCCTGCTGGGGGACCCGGGCAGGTTGGACGGCAGCTGAGAACTGAGCAAAACTGGGCTTTGTGAGGAACTGGTGCCAGGGCCGCATCCAGGCACATCCCAGGCGGGAGGACAGTCCCGGCTTGGCAGTCAGGCTGGAGTAAGTCTAACCCCAGAAGGTGGTAACTGTCCCCTACCTCTACTGGCACCCCTCCCCCAGCTCAGCCAGCTGCTGGGGAGGGAATCTGGGGAGGAAGGAGGCCTGGTGATTAAGAGCTCCGGTTTTCAGGGCTGGGGCCAGGGGGCACGCCCCCTGGGTGACATTTTCTCGCATTGTGTCCTCAGAACAAAAACGAGTCTTATTTGAAGAGTTGGAGCGGGGCGGGGGCAAGGGGCCGAGTGGAATCGTGGCTCCAGGGAACGGCGATTACTCATCAAAGGCCAGGGCAGCCCGCGTCTTTGTGTGCCCTCCGCAGCCCGCCCGTGCCTGGCCACAGGCCCTCAGCCATCGACTCCCCCGCGTCCGACCTCCCAAGAGCCCGGCTGGGGATCGTGTGTGGGCAAAGAGCCGCTGCAGACACGGTGGGGGGAGGGGGTGTCCAGGCAGACTTCCTGGAGGAGGGGAGACGGCTAAAGAGAGAAAAATGGAGTGGGTCTCCCGAGATCAGAGGGTGAGTGCAGGGGGAGGGCGGGGCAGAACCTCTAAGGTGTCAATTCAGCCCCCGGATGGAGAGTCCTGGAGGGGTCAGGGGAGGGGGCTGCTTCCTGCTACGAGGGCTATTTTGGGGCCTGAAACAAATCAAATCCGCCGCAGCCCCCAGAGCCCCCAGCAGCTGCGCACAACAGCTGTCCCGCGGAGGGCGCTGAGGGGTGGAAGCTCGCTTCCTGCCCCCAACTGATCTCTCCGACGCCCGGGGGTGTGGGCTTCGGGGAAGGGGGAAGAGGATGTGAAAGGGTTGTAGCCTCGAGTCAGAAACCTGGGCGAAACGTGGGCCTTTCCTCCTCCTGTGCTGGGCTGCCCCGGGGCTGAGACTGGCTATTCCATCCGTCTTTGAGACGCTCCTGATCATGGGAGGAGAGTCACCCCAGAAGCTCTTCCCTGCACCCCCCACCCTTCTTTGAGCCCCAACTGGGTGTCTGCCCAGGTCCAGACATTCCCTGCCCACAGTCCCTGCCCAGAAGCTCACCTACCTCTGGGAGAGGTAGGTGGGATGGGCCGGGTCCTTATCTAGCCCCTCCCGCCTCAAAAGCCAGTCCCGACGCTCATCTCCCTGGGTCTCGGTGTCTGAACCGTGATGTGTGGGTGCGAACTGCCCCAGCAGACTGATCCTGCCTCCAGTGAGGGCTGGGGGCTCTGAGAGCAGGACGGGTCTTAGCAAGGAGAGGGCAGGAACCAAGTCCTTTGTTGGAGTAGAGGCTCCCTGGAGGCTGGGGACACATCTCCTTTCCACAGGGCGGTGCCCAGCTGGGTGGTGTCTCTCCACCGAACTAGCTTCGATTCCTTCCTCTTTACCCACAGGGACTGGCATGTGGGAGCTCTGGGACATTGTCAGCCTCAGGGCAGGTGCTATTCAGGCTCCCCATTGCACTGAGCCGGGAGCCCCATGCATCCATCCCACCAGGCCCACCCATCAGAACCCCAGATGAGGGCCTGTCAAGGAGCTGGAGGGGAGTATTGACCCCTCCTCCAGGGAGCCTTCTGGGACAGGCAGGAAGGAGAACCTCTCTTTCTCTTTGGTCCACCCTGGCTCAAGGCCAGTCAGTGTCCACAAGTGTGACCAAGGCTGGGATATGCCCTGGGGCAGCCCTGTCCCTCAGGTCACAAGTCCATGCCAGAGTCCCTCGTGCCCATCTTGTGCAGAAAGAGCCCCGTTGTCCTGGGGGCATAGCTGAGGGGTGAGTTCAGAGCCCAGAGATGTGGACCACTTGACTGGTCACAGGCTTTCTGACCGCAGTAGGAGGGAGTCAGGGAGAATCGCTGGACTGCTTGTTGGGGAAAGGGGCTGGTACACACAGCAGGGCACACGGAGGGGCTGGTGCACATGACATGCACACGAGCTGTAGCCCACATACTGCCATCTTCACTCACACGGGCCCACTTGCTCACTAGGCTCCCCAACACACACACACACACACACACACACACATACACAGAGTCTCCCTTCAGGACAGCCTCTCCTCGCCTCTTTCCACATTCCTGCCAGCAGATGCTCTATTCTTTCCTTCCGGGAGCTATTGAAGCAGAATCTCCCCACCTTCCGGGGGTGGGGGGTGGGCTCCGGACGTGGCAACAACCAGGGGATTGTGGCACCTGTCCCTGGGGGCAGGGTCGTCCCCTGGAGCCCCACCCACACTGGGCCGAGAACCCAGGTGCTTTGATGTCCTGTCTGGGTGCGCTTGTGATGGGCGCTGCCAGGGTTAACAGATACACTCTTTCGGCCAGTTCTGCGTTCCTAAGCTTGAGTCCACATCTAAGCCCGCATCTTCCTCCAGAGCCCTCTCCCCTGATGAAATCCTCTCCCTCTCACTGAGCACCTCACCGTATGGAAACCCCTGTCCCCTCACTGAATTCTCTTAACTTACTGAATTCCTCTCCTTTCCCACCCACATCTGCATCCCCTTTTCCGAGACAGCAGCATCCTTCTAATGTCTGTGGCCCCCAGAGGGCCTGGTCTACAGCACAGTCTCCATAGATGGTGCTGAGACAGTTGCACTGGTCTGCCCAGGCCCTGTCCCCCAGCCTACCCCACCCAGTACGCCCATCACCACCACACAGGCCAGGCTTGGGCCTGGACGGTGTGCAGCTTTGGTACCAGCCATTTCAGCAGGTTGGGCCTCCTGGCCCAGCAGGGCCCACCAGGCTTCAAGCAGACCAGGGCTGAAGAGAAGTAAATGGCCGAGGGATAGGTTGAACTTGATTCAGCTCTGAATCCTGGCCTCCTTGAAGGAACATTCCCAGAAATCACTATTCCCCCTCCTGCCCCCGCACCCTGCTGCCCTGCCAAGCTTCCAAAAGCGAGGAGGATCCCCCATTCCCACCCTCTCTCATCCCAGACAGCTCAGCCAACTGCCTTGGTCTTGGTGGCCAAGAAGTCACCGTATCTGCCTGGTCCCAATCCTTCCTGCAGTGGTGGAGCCCCCACCCCCAAGAGAAGCAGGGCCTGTGGGATGTGGGGCTCAGGGAGGAGAGAGGGCGAGACCCAGGGAGCCAGAGGCAAGGACAGAGTCAGCGAGCCAGAGAGGAAGCGATGAAGACACGGGGGGCAAGAGGGAGGAGAAAAGAAAGGAAAAGAGAAAATGAGCAGACAAGCAGGGAGGGGGCAGAGGAGATTGAGAGAGTAGCCAAGTGCTGAGCCAAGAGATAGGAGGAAGGAAGCTATCGGCCTCCCTCCCTCGCACTCTGCTCCTTCCTCCAGCCTGGCCATGCCAGGCAAGCTCCAGACCCAAATGCAGCCTGCTGGGCACAGGCTCCAAACTGCTGCAAGGTCCTCCTGGGTTAACGTGGCCAAGGGTGTCAAATCACGCATCACCCATCACCCCACACCCCCTAGAAACACAGGCCGTGACTTCCACTGGGAAGATGATTCTGGGAATGAAAAAGAAGGCAAATCAGTTCAAGCCCCCCGAAAAAGCTCAGCCCCTGCATGGCTGGAAATCCTCTCCTCCCCTATAACAGGGCTGCACTGACCACCAGGCGGCCAGGCCTGCTTGCAAGAACAGACACCACCCCCAACCTTCTGCTGTGCCTTGCCAGTGACTATTTGCTGACTGTCTCTTTCATGTCGCTAATCGCCCGGCCCCATCTAATTGGTAATTAGCCTTGAGAGCCCAGCCTGTGCTTGGCTAATTGCTGTTTGTCTCACCCTCATCTCCGGCAGCGGAGCCGTGCCAAGGCTGCTGCCTGGGCTCTATCTGGGCTGCTGGCATCCATGCCAAGGCTCCGTGGAGGTTTCTGCAGCCCCACCCTGCTGTATTCCAAGGGGGCTGCAGGGTGGAGCATCTCTCAGCAGTGGTCTCTGCCCCAAGAGGAGTGGTCGCCAACAGGTCTTCTGGGTCACTGCAAAGAGTGACCCCAGCCTTCAACCATGTTCCACACCCAGTTGCAGGAGACGGCCCTGAGTGAGCCATCCTGCTGGGGAATAGAGTCTGGGAGGGCTCCAGGGAGGGTGAGCTCTCTGAGATAGTTCCTTGAAACTTGTCTAGGATTTAGCCATCAGAGAAGGGAGAAAGGACATTCCAGGCAGAGGGTAAGGCAAGGGCTGCTTGTAAAGAGGGTTCCACAGCAGGGCTGTACAAAGGCTGTCCAGTACCTGGAGGTAGTTGGCCCAGTGTGACTGGAGGGTCTGGCATGTGGGTGGTAGGAGAGGAGGCTGGAAAGGCAGGCAGGGGCTGGATTGTGGAGGAGGGGCTTTAGGTGCCAGGCTAAGGAGTTGGGTTTCATTTTTCCCGGAAGTGGGAGCCATTGATGTTTTTTCAGCAAGCGGGAGGCCAGATCTGCTCTGCTCTGGAGGCCATGAGGAGGAGGAGGCTTGGTGAGGAGAGACCACTTAGACCAGGCTGCTGCTTTGGGGTTGGAAGCAAAGAAGAAGGAAGAGTGGAAAAATCATTTTAGAGGAATCCATGGGATTTGTTGACTGGTTAGAAGCAGGAGTCATCCATGGGGGCCATGTGCTAAGGGTAGAACCCACCAAGAGTCATCTCTTCCCTTGATAGCCCTGTTGAGGGGCAGGGCAAGGGGCACCTCACATGTTTTCTGTGGTTCAGAGTAGCTTGGGGATCCGTTTCTGAGAACTAACCCTTCTGGTCTCTTTAGGAGCCTCTTAAGAAGTTGTTGCCATTGTCACAAGAACTGAACTGGCTGGGCCCTTACCGTGGGCCAGTCACTGAGTGCCCACTTGTTTTGTGTTCAAAGAATCCTAGCTGGAAGCCCCTATTATTAACTTAATTTTTCAAATGACAAAACCAAAGCTGGAAGAGATTAAGTCACTTGCCCAAGAACACACAGCTAGTAAATGACTGAGGCTGGATGTAAACTCAGGTCTAAGTCCTCAGCCAGAACTGTAAATGTGCCTTCCACTCTTCTGTAACAATTGTGCTAGGCTAGGGTTTATTTTCGGAGAAGGCAATGGCACCCCACTCGAGTACTCTTGCCTGGAAAATCCCATGGACGGAGGAGCCTGGTAGGCTGCAGTCCATGGGCTCGCTAGGAGTTGGAGACGACTGAGCGACTTCACTTTCGCTTTTCGCTTTTCACTTTCATGCCTTGGGGAAAGAAATGGCAACCCACTCCAGTGTTCTTGCCTGGAGAATCCCAGGGGCGGGGAAGCCTGGTAGGGCTGCCGTCTCTGGGGTCGCACAGAGTCAGACACGACTGAAGCAACTTAAGCAGCAGCAGCAGGGTTTATTTTATCTACTGATTTAGTTTAGCCAAAATGGCGCCAACCAGCTTGTCCCCTCTACCTGAAATCCCCTTCCTATTTAACTCTGTGTCGTGCTTAGTCGATCAGTCATGTCTGACTCTTTGCGACCCCATGACTGTAGCCTGGCAAGCGCCTCTGTCCATGGGGATTCTCCAGGCAAGAACACTGGAGTGGCTTGCCACGCCCTCCTCCAGGGGATCTTTCTAACCCAGGATCGAACCCAAGTGTCCTGCATTGCAGGTGGATTCTTCACTGTCTGAGCCACCAGGGAAACCTAAGAATACTGGAATGAGTAGCCTATCCCTTCACCAGGGAATCTTCCCAACCCAGGAATCGCACCAGGGTCTTCTGCATTGCAGGCGGATTCTTTACCAGCTAAGCTACCAGGGAAGACCTCTATCCAAATCCTATTTAACTCTATCAAAATCCTATTGATCCACTGAAGCTCAGGACAAAGCCTGCCCCTCCAGGAAGTGGTCCTGGATTCTGTAAACCCTTCTCCACATGCTGGAGATAATCTCTCAGGTGTGCTTGATTTTGAACCTCATGGCAGCACTCTCCCCACCTCTCCCCTTGTCCCGGAGCAGCCCCGCGCCCGTGCATGGAAGGCCTGCCCTGCAGGAGGCCCGGCATGTGTTGTCCACGTTGCCCTGGGCTGCTAGGGGTCTTCTTCCCGCACCGGACAGCGGGTGTTCTGGACCTCTTGGTCTTCTTTGCTCCCCCACCCCCACCCCAGCCTGGCACCGCGCCCCTGGTCTGTCCCTGCTCACCAGCTGTGTGCTGGCTGAGAGATGCTTGCCTGCCCGGATAGCAGCAGCACAGCTCACACCGTGCCCCCCCACCACCTCAAGTTGAGCCCTCACAACTGAAATCTTTGACTTTGTCCTAAAGAGGCAGAAGCCTGAGCCCCAAACCTGGGGTGGGGGAGGGGTTCCTAGAAAGAGGGCTTTGAAAGGGACCACACGTGCTCTGATGAGTGACTCCTGTTGCTTTTATCAAAACCATCAGTGACATCTTGTGCTTTCCTTTCAGGGCCCCTGTTTCCTCCAGCAGTGCTGGCCTCAAGCCCCTGGAAAACATGCACTCGTACTTTCCACCCAGCCTGGAGGGCCTTCGGTAAAAGCTGGTGGAGCTGCAGTAAAGGTGGGCCGGTGGGCAGATGAGCCCATTGTCTTTTGCCCTTAAGTGGGTCCCAGACTAAAGCAATCTAAGACTCATCTAAGAGCCATGGGTTGGAGACCCCACTGAGGACAGGATCCTGGGGGAAGATTTAGAATAGTGTTTTCAGTTGTGATCAAGAAACCTGCAGGAGCCTTTGAGGTGCCTCAGGGACTGCCTTGGGGTATGAAAGGGCATCATCTGGCCCTGGTTCCCATAGCCATTGAAGATGTGGGCTCTGCGACCAAGCTGCCTGGGTTCCACCTGCTATTCCTGCCCTGCCTGTGTAACCTCGGACAGTCGCCTGACATCTCCAGGTGGCATTCCTCATCTGCAATGCAAGGACACTGATGATCACATCCACTTCAAGGTGGGCTGTGATGGTTGTAAAACCCTGGTCCTCAGTAGGACTTTATAAAGTCAGCTTGTGTTTAGCCATCTGCTTGTTTTGTTTTTCTAATCCCCTCTAGCCTGTCTGCCAGACTAGGGAACAGCCTGGCACAAGGCTGACAAAGACCAAGGAGGCTCCCACCACTGTCTTACTTCTGGGCACCCTTCTTCCTGGCCAGCCAGGGCTCGGAGCCGAGGCAAGAAGAGCCAGGTGTCCCACAGCCTGGTCCTTCCGGGAGGCCCCTCGGTCTTCCCACCTCTGAGAACATTAGGCCTTTGAGACATGGCCCCAGCCTGCCCCCAACCCCCCCGGCCTGACAATGGGGGCTTCAGAGGGGATGGGTGGCAGGACACAGCCCCCTCTGTGAACTGGAGCCTCCCGCCAAGCTGGTGCGCCTCTGAGGACACATTCCTCATGGGGCAGGGAAGGACGAGGGGAGGGGGCTGGGCATCGGCCCCTCGGCCTGGCTCTGACCCGAAGAGCTGTCATCTCTGGGGGACTGGACAAAGTCCCCTCTTCCTGCTCTCTGCCTCTTGGTGCCCACCTGGGAAATGGTGCCAATCGGGCCAAGAAGGAAGGCATGAGGCTGGGATAGGGTAGGGGTCACCTCCAGGTTTGAATATAGCAACCACAGCACTGTGGGGGAAAGGGGGGCGGGCCGGGCAGGCAGCCAGAGGAGAGAGTCTGCTGGAGTGTGTGGTGGGCCTGAGGGCATCCTTGCAGCCTTCTCTGCATCCCCATCCCCAGCCCCAGCCCTCTGAACCACCTCTTGGGCAACATCTCCATCATTCTCAAAATTCCCCTCTTCCTCTCGGGTCTTCTTGGATTAATGGGGGAGTGGGGATGGCTTCACTCAACCCCACTCAGTGTGAGGAAAGGAATTTCAACACCACGTGACAGCCCTCTTCATCAAGATCGGTGTCCAGACAGCCACGTCCCTTACCCCTGGCAGGAGGAAGGTGTCTGAACCAGGAAGCCCACCTTCCCCCAGCACCCCCATCTCCCCTCAGGACTTACCTCAACCACTAAAGTGAACCGAGCCATCCCCACAGGCCAGACCTCTACAGCATCACCTCACTTAGTCCTCTCACAGCCGAGGACCATCACTGTTCCCAAGACATGACCCAAGGTCATGTAGGTAGGAAATAGAAAAGCCAGGATTTGGACCCAAGCTGTGTGACCCCTGAGAGTCATTCACTTGAAGCAGAAGCTCAGGAATGATACCCTAATCCCTGTGCCAGGCCAGTGGTTCCAGAACCAACGACTGCTTGACTCCTACAGAGGATTCTTGCTGGTGAAGGTGACAAGGAGGCTAGAAAGATGAGATCGGTACTAATGAAGAATGTGTTGATGAAGAGTTGGATTCCTAGAAATTCCTACATGGGAGTCATTAAGTTGTTCATTCATACACTCCATCATCCCTCTGAAGAGCTCTGTAGAGCGCAGTGGTGAAGAACGCGAGCCCTGGAGTCAGACAGTCCAAACCCCGGCTCTGCCGTGATTCACTGTGTGACGTTGGCAAGTTGCTTTGCCTCTCTGAGCCTCAGATTCCACATCAATAAAATGCAGATGATAAAAGTACTTGTTTTGTAAGGTTGTTGTGAATAATAACATGATATAATATATAGGAAGTGGTTTGTATGGTACCTAGTACAGAATGAACACTCAATAAATGTTAGCTATTACTTCTATTCCTTGCCAGGCACTGGGCTAAGATGCCAGAGTTACAAAGAAGAATGAGACTGCTTCTTCCCTGGAAGAGACTAGTGGAAGAGATAGAGGTGGACTTGAAGGATAAATAGGAACCTGTCAGGGAGACAGGCAAGGAAAAGATAAAAGCCAGTCCAGCAAGGGAACAGCAAATGCAAAATGCTCTTGTACAAAAGGAGCATCATCAAGGGAGCAGGAGCAGTGTGTGCTTGGCAGGCAGGAGGCGCTGGGTCTGGCTCTAGTATTGGGTGTAGGGTAGGTCAGCAGCAGGAGGTAAGTCTCTTACATGACTAGGACCATGATGCTTCTCCCAGACTTAGCTTCCTCAGTGGCTCAGTGGTAAAGACTCACCAGCAATGCAGGAGCTGCAGGAGAACCAGGTTCAAGCCTTGGGTTGGAAAGATCTCCTGGAGAAGGAAATGGAAACCCACTCCAGTATTTTTGCATGGGAAATCCCACGGACAAAGGAGTCTGGCAGGCTGCAGTCCATGGGGTTGCAGAGTTGAACACCACTTAGCAACAGACTTTCTTACAGACAGGGATAACCAGTGAAGGGTTTTAGGTAAGGCAAGACATAAGGCAATCTTAGTAAAGCTGATCCTGAGAAGATAGGCTGGACATGAGACAGACTTTCTGGTGATTGGGGACCCTTGGGATTTCTTACACAGGAAATATGGAGCCCTTTGCTGATGCTGAAGGAGAAGGTGGACAGCTCTTTTGTGGAAATGAGAGTCAAGACACATTTCTGGGGCTCTCCAAGCATGCACTGTGGCGATCTTGCCTGCCTTAGGGGTGTAGAGTGAGACCTGGAATGTATGTGTGTGCACATGTATGAGTGTGAGTGTGCACATGGGAGAGTGAAGGAAAGACCTAGAAACCATCCTGAATCATGGTTTGGACCTAGGAGAGGTGGACCCTCCCAAGAAGTCAGAATCCTCTCCTAAGAATAAAGCAGAGACAGGAAGAGTGAGCATCGTAACCTCTTGCTGCTCAGCCTAACTGAAACCGTTCTCTATCTAAACAACTTAGAAGCACAGACCTGGAGTCTTGCCCACTTACAGTGGAAGGTTCTAGAACACTGACTCTCAAACTTCAGCCTGCTTTAGAATCCCCTGGGAATCTTGTTAAAATACTGATTCTGATTCAGCAGGCTGGGGTGAGGACCAATAAAGTGCATTTCTAATAAGCCTCCCCTCCCCCTTGGTGCTGATGTTGCCAATCCAGGAACCACACTTGAAGTGGCCAGGATGGTTTTTCTTTTGGTTGCACATTTACAGTCCCAGGGTCCCAGGTGGTGCTAGTGGTAAAGAACCCACCGACCAATGCAGGAGACATAAAAAGATGTGGGTTCGATCCCTGGGTCGGGAAGATTCCCTGCAGGAGGGCATGGCAACCCACTCCAGTGTTCTTGCCTGGAGAATCCCTTGGACAGTTACAATCCATAGAGTCACAAAGAGTCAGACACGACTGGAGTGATTTAGTACACACAGGGAGGTTTTTAAAAGAAAAAAAATAAAAGGATGCCAGGGACTCATCCCAGACCATTTATATCAGAATTTTTAGGAGCAGGGTGTGGGTATCCATCCACTCCTGAAATGATTCTGATGCACTGTGAGGACATGAAAGGAAAATTGCTCCAGAACGTGCCCATTCAGACTGGAGCAAGGGGTTCAGAACTCCCTTTCCAGGGCGGAAACTAGAAATAGAAGGCAAGTCACACAAAGTCCCAGACCCTGATTCTGTGAACAGCATTCCTGGTAACTCCAGAAGGGCAACGGAGGGGTATCCATATCAGGAAGGGGAAGGGGCAGGAAGGGCAGCCCCCTCTCAACTCTGTCCCCACCAGCTCCTCGGAAAGTGGCTTTGTCCAGTGTTTGAGGCACGAGTCTAAATATAGCCTAGGCTGGGGGCTGAATTCAGTCTATTGAGGGGACAGGCCTGTTGCTGCCCTGCCCCAGGCCCAGGCCACAGAGAGCTGGTGCAGAAGAGGCTGGGAAAGAAGGGAGTAGGGGTGGGATCGGGAGTGTGGGCCTCCCAGAAGGTGGGGCGGGTGGGAGAGTTGGAAGAGGAGATCCAAGCTAGATCATCCCCCTAAACGGGGACACAGTGTGGGAGAAAAAGGAAGAGAGACGCCTCACCCTGTGCTGTGGACTGATTCGTGTCTCGCCTGGAAATTCGTATGTTGAAGCCCTAACCCTAAAGTCATCATATTTGGAGAATACATATATATGGCCTGAATGAGATAACTGAGGTTAAATAGGGTTTCAGGGTGGGCCCCTGATTTGATAGGATTAGTGTCCTTATAAAAAGAGAAACACCAGAGAATTTGTCACTTCCCTGGCCACCTGCATGCATGCACCAAAGAAAAGCCATCTGCAAGCCAGAAGAGAGGTCTCAGCAGAAACCAAAACGGCTAGAATCTTGGTCTTGGACTTCAAGCCCTCAGCACTGTGAGAAAATAAATTTCTGTTGTTTAAGCGCCCCAGTCTGTGGCATTTTGTTATGGTGGCTGGAGCTGGGACAAGAGTCAACTTCCCTTCCAGAAATTTTTTTTTTCCCCTTCCAGAAATTTAAGGATGGTTACTCTAGTCTCCCATTCAACACACATGAGGAAGTTCCTCTTGCAATCTAGCCAAAATCTTTACAGCTGCAACTAGACATGTAGGAGAGAAGAATGATGCTCAAATTCTAACCTGCAAAAACCCACATTTCTTCGTTGAAGTGCCTACCAGAGGCTTATGGGAGGCACAGAGGTGTGGCTGCGAGTACAGCAGAGAAAGAGTCAAACCCACTCCTGGCCTCTGGCATACCCACTACTCTCATACAAAACCGCTGTAGCAGACAGGCACCTCCGTAACACACACAGCATCCTTGAATCTCAGCTTGCGGCAGTACCAAGCCCCACCCTGAGGCGTGTGAGCTCTGTGGCTCGTCCCCATCAGCCTGGAGTGTTTAAGTGGTGAATTTGCACAGCAGTGAGGCCAGAGGCACATTAAGGATTAACTTCCTGGCTGCAGCCAGCCTGGCTCAGTCTTCCTGTTAGAGGATTCTGTGGGCAGCCTCTGCCCAGAGACACAATTCTGCAAAACCACAGCCCCCTCCCTGGCCTGGGCCCCCACACATCCACCACAGCCCCCTCTGGCGCCCAGGCAGGAGCTGTTCCTGTGCCTCTTGCCAAGGCCTTCCAGATGTCTTTCAGCAGCCAGCCAGAGACTTGAGGGGTCTCAGGTTGGGGGGAGGTGTGCAGAGTTGTCTTGGCTTTGCTGTTTCAGCGCTTAGCAATCATGCTTAACAAAGTCCAAAGGTCTAATTGGCCTGACTACCTTATGGAGGGCACACTCCACTATCTGCAGTCTTTCAGGGTTTGGGGAGTCAGCTCCAGGCTTCCAGAGCACCTTCCCATAGAGAAGAATGTCTCTGCTGCTTAGGGGGTCCCAGACCAAGGGGAGAGACAGTCTGTGTGCTTAGGGCTCCTAATCTGACAACGGAGTATGGACACATCTGGAGATGGGTGAAATGAAGTTGGGAGGATCAGAATGGGGGAGGCTGGGAGGGGCATGCTGGGCTAGGCTGGGACAGTTATGGCAGGGGTGGTGGTGATGGCAGATGTCAGGGAGCAGAGGATGTGGTGACAGGGTATAAGTTGGTCTCACTGCATACCTCTTTTAACAGTCACCAGGAGAGCCCCATCTCAGGAGAGCTGCGCCAGTCACCCCATTGAGGGCAGAGCCCTCAGCCTTCTACATGGTGTCCTGTGTGCTGGATGGGGTCATTCCTCCTTTGCTCCCCAAATGACAAGAGGCTCCCGGGGTGTCTTGGGGCCCAGACTTGCTCAGACTGGTCCAGCCTGTCTCCAGGTAGCAATACCTCTGACTGGGCTCTGGGTGCTGCCTCCATCACCTCGCTCTTCTCCTTGAGCGCCGGCTGCCTCACAGTCCCAAGCAAGCAAGGAACTGCTTGGGGTGGGGGTGGGGTGGGTAGTCAGTGTGTGGAGGGGAGGGGGAGCCATTAGGGAGGCGAGTTGCTGCAGGACTAGAGGATTCTAATCGATGAGCTCATGTTATATTTATCAGCCACAGTACTTAGGCGCTGCCCTGAGCAGGACTAATGGCCTCCCCATTGGAGACGCCATTACAGGAAGTGTAGGGGGAGGGCCGGGGTGCTGAGAGGAGATGAACGCCTGGCAAGGTCTACTTCCCCTGGCAACTACCCTCCACCTCACCCCCCACCCCTACCTCAGGGGCAACTGATCTGCAGGCTGCTGTCAGAGTGTACTCCAGACTTCCTCTCTTCCCCACTGACAGGGGAGGAATCACCCAGAATCCTCTGTCAGAGGTCACTCCAGCCATCCCTCTGCCTCCCTTTCACCTTTCCTTGACTGAAGCCACACCCCCTCTACCCTTGCCTGAATGACAGCCATGTGGGCCAATCAAGTGGTTCACACTTTTCTGGGGTGGAGCCAGCAGTGGTTGCCATGGTGATCTTTTAGGGTGGTGGCTGGAGGGGCCTGGATTCTTCCTGTAACAGCCTTAATTGCTCATTTATTTAGGGCAATTAGTCCCTGGTGACCCTCCCTTCCTTGACCCTAGCAGTGACTATTCTCAGCTCACACAGCATTCCACCAAGATGGGGTGGGGCCTGGACAGGAATGCCTGGAGTGAAGAGGGGCCAGGAGGCAGGGTGCTCCCAAAGTCTGAGAATCCTTCCCTTGTCCTGTCACTGGCCCCTGCACCCAGCGTGCTTTTAGCCCTCTCTAGGCTGTCCTTTCAGCCCCACGGGTGGATCCACCCCTCCACACTGCCAACGGCGGTGGTCTTTGGATAGCCACATTCTCCACTGATGGCACAAGGGTCTTCCCTGGCAGCATTCGCTGTGGTTGGCTCCTGCAGAGCTTTGCCCCTCCATCCCTGTGACAGCCTCTCCCATGGCTAAGGCTCTGGAGGGCACCTCCCTGCTCTGCCATGTTGCACCATGTCTCATCCGATGACCACAAGGAGCCCCTTTGCCTGCACCCCAGATCTGTACCTCCACACCCTGCTTCCTAGGACATCTTAGTTGGGACTGCTAGAACTTTGGTTCGGGTAGGGTCCCGTTGCACAGATGGGGAAAACTGACCCAGAGGAGTGAGGCAGCCTGGAGCTCTTGGGTGAGTTAGAGGCAGAGCCAGGACTAGAACCCAACATCTTTGATTCCCATCCTGGTGTCCAGTGACACCATGAGGATGCGTCCTCCAAATTCTTCATAGAAGCCCTCTTGTCCCTCTCATCCTCCTTACCCCCTCCTGACAGTAGAGCCCCAGGAAGGCCTCCCATCTCAGCTTCTCCCATCTCAGTGCTTCAGACTCTGGCTCTGTTGCCCTTCCAGGCTGTGGACAAGCTCTCCTACCTTCCGCAGCCCCAGCTTTTCCTGTACTCTGGGCCCCAGACACCCTCTGCTTCACTCAAAGCCTCCTCTGACTGTGCCTGTGCGACTCCCTGACCACTCCCTCCCCAAAGGCCTCCTGGTAGAAAGTTGAGGCAAGCTACTGGGGCCTTTCGGATCAGACCTCCTAGGTTTTCCTTTCGAGTTTGGAACTGTCTTTATAGATCAAGCCACTCTAGAGTCTGGAGATCCTTGTAAGGAAGTGTCACCCTGTAAGTTTGGGACTGTCCCTCAGCCCAAGGCCCTGAGTGTACCCGTGTCGAACCTTCTGCACCTCTGCCAGTGCCCCCTGCCTCCCTGCTTGTTAGCGCTCCTTCCTGTGTCCCTGGGAAAGCCTTTCTTGGGGTGGAGGGTTTTCCAGGGTTTTGAGGACAGAGGAAGGATGCCTGGATTTAGCCTTGGTGTCTCCTTGGCTCTAGGACAAAGAGAGCCATGTTGGGGGTGACCTCACCCTTTGGGCATCCTCCTGTTGGACAAAGGGCTCAGTTGTTCCCTGGTTTGGAAGCAGGAGGCGGGAGGATGACACTCCAATCCTCGGACCCTTTTTAAAGACCCTGCACTCTTAGCTGATGCGACTTCAGCAGTGCAGTGAGGCAGGTCCTGTGGAAGGAGGTTGACCCAATTTGGAGTCCAGAGCAAAGCATGGAATAACTGTGAAGTCCTTCCTAGGGTCTAACTGCAATCTTGGGACACTGTAGTCACTACTTTGAAGTGAGAAGCAGACACTCTCAGCATTAATTCCATCAGTGATCTCTGTCTGGACTTGGGGCGAGAGTAGGAATCTTATCTTCTATTCCCTGGGAAAGCAGTGGTTTTCAATATTTCTTTTCCAATAGTGTTGGGAGCCTTCAAATGAAATCTTCCTAGAAGTCTAATTAAAATGACAGTGGAAGCTATTTTGATTGAAGTGGTAGGATTGGTGGGGTGGGAAGCAGAGACTTCCTCAAGCCCCTTTTCCCATCCCCCATGGCAGCATCTTTGGGGTAGGGGAGTCTACAAAGCACAGTTCGAAAACAACTGCTTTAGACTTCTTTGCTCCATGCTGTTCCCTGTGTATCCAGGAGCCACGTCTCTGTAGATGCTTAAAACCTAGTGGTTAAGTAAAGAAATAGATGTCTCCATCCCCTTGCTTACAGGCTATAAAATTTTGTCCTCGGTTCTCTTAAGGGCCTGGCTTGGGGCCTCTCCCACTTCCCCCTGCTCTAGGCATAATTGGGATCCTGTCATGTCCATCCCCAGTTAGGGGCTCCCTCTTGATTGTGCAGAACTATCCAATGTCCAGGCACTGACAGCCACAGCAAGGGATGCCAGGGGTGTCTGCTGAAGTAGCAAGCAGAGTGGGGGTGAGCATGCGGGCCCGCTGGACACTGGTTATCGCACAGAATCTGCCAACAGCTCAGACACAGATTGAGTCCCCAAGACAGAGCCTGAAGTGGGACAGAAAGTGAGGACCACCCTAACCTCATCCTCCTACGTGAGCCAGAGGCCCCCAATTCTAGCCCCACTTCTACCACGTACTGCCACACACCCATGGGCAGGTCACCTCCCTTCTCTGGGCCTCTGTTTCCTCCCCTATGAAACTGATGGAGTAGGACTAATCAGACACTCTAGGCTCCCGGTTCTGAGCTGTGCTCCTTCTCCCGTGGCTCAGTGGTAAAGAATCCACCTGCAGTGCAGGAGACGCTGGAGATGTGAGTTCAGTCCCTGGGTTGGGAAGACCCCTTGGAGAAAGGAATGGCAATCCTCTCCAGTATTCTTGCCTGAAAAAAATCCCATGGATAGAGGAGACTAGCAGGCTACAGTCCATGGGATTGCAAAGGAGTCAGACATAACTTAGTGACTACAATAACAAACCCAGGGTTGAGCAGGAGCGGGGACAAAGCCTGGGGTTAGTTGCCACGGGAGGCTACAGAAAAGGGGAGAGACATAATTCCTGCCGAGGGAAAGGTTCATCTGGAAGTTATAGAAGAGAAGGACGGTGAGCAGAGCCTGGCCCCTTTCATGCCCTTGGCTGCACAGTTATGTCCTTGGTTTGGATTTCCTCCTGGAGCTGGGCCAAATTTCTTTGCCCTCTGCACCATTGTTCTTTGCCTCTTTGCCCATTGATGTTCCTTATTCCCACCTCTCCCTGAATATAAGCCCCTCCTCCTACACATTCTTTCTCACCCATGTCTCTTTGTATTTTTATAGTCCCCCTCCTTCAGGAAGCTCTCTCTGGTCTCCATGTCCCTGTGCCCTGGCTTGAGTTCATAGCCCCTGAGCTGACTTCTGTCGAGGCCCTCCTCGTGTGTTGTCATCATCTTTTGGCTTAGAAGTTCTTGAGGATAGGGACGCTACCTTCCTTTTTTTTGACCATGCTGCGTGGCACGTGGGATCTTAGTTTCTGGACTAGGACTGAACCTCTGCCTGCTCCAGTGGAATCTTAATCACGGGACTGCGAGGGAAGGCCCCAGGATATTCCATCTTTTCATCCCAGAATGCCCATCGCCTGGTTCACAGCAGGGGCTTGTGGAAGGCAAGACAGGAGTGACCCAGAGGGAAGCACTCGTGGGGATTTACGAGGCTGGGCTTGTGAGCAAGGCAAACACTCCAGACCATCAAACACACCCCCATGTATACACAAATCCAGTCAGGCACAGACATACACACCCATGTATATGTCTGCGCCTGGTGTGAGCACCTCACTCACACTGTGGCCCCATGTGGGGTGGGATGTGCTGTGGAGGAGGACGTGAAGGCGACCGCCCTCCAGATGTTGCTGGAAATCCAACACATTCCCTCCACCCCTCCCTCTCCCGCTTCCCATTCCATTTCCTCTAAATATTTACTGATTTTTATTTATATTCTTTGCCCGAGGTGCCCAGCCCCTGTCAGGTCCCATTTGCTTGCTCTGTTCCCTCCTGCCAGTTCCCCTCCTCCTCCCTTGAATCTGGAGCCAGGAGTTGTGTGTGGTTGGCAGAAACCTCCTCCAGGCGCATGGGATGTTGGGGGCAGTGAAGCCGGTGGACCAGCAGCTCTGGGCAGGGCTGGGGCAGACAGGGGTGGCTTGCCTCCACACTGTGGCCTGTCCCCAATCTGGGATCGCTTTAGCAAAACCCTTTGTTTCCAGAGGCTCCTGGAAGGGACTGATGGATGCCAGATGCCAGGAGCACAATCACCCAGAGAAGACCCTGAAGGGCGGGAGGAGGGAGAGTGGGACAGATGTGACCGTGAGGGGGACAGGTCTGTTCTTGGCATGCTGGGTGACTACTCCAGCCACTCTGGGTCTCCTCAGCCCTGGCTGACTGAGGAGCCTGGAAAATTGAGTTTCCACCCCATTTTCAGTCTCTCAGCGGCACTTATACCCTCTCCATAAGTTATTTAATCAGTGGGTATCGAGTACCTACTATGTGCCAGGCGCTGTCCCAGGTGCTGATAACATATCAGCAAACCAACAGATAATTTTTTCCTGCTCCATGGAGCTTGCTTTCTCTTGAGAGAGAATAAGTAAATTGTGGAGCAGTTAAAAGGTTGTAAGTGCATGGGGGAGGAAGAGAGAGCAAGGCAAAGGGGTGGGGCTGGGGAAGGAGTGCAAATTTCAATAACACTAGCAGAGGAGGGTCCACTGAGAAGTTGACACTTGAGCAGAGTCTTGCAGGTGAGGAAGTGAGCCGTGGGGCTGAGGCAATAGTTTAGGGAGGAGACAACTGCCTAAGGAGGCTGGCCATGTGTTTGAGGAGCCTTCATGGAGGCTGCAGTCTAGTGGGAAGTAGACATACAAATAGCCACACAAAGGCAGTCAGAATAACAAACATGGCCAGTGCAAAGAAAAGGCAGAACCTGATGCCCTGAGAATATATATGGAGTGTTTGATCAGCCAGGAAAACTAAGGGGCTTCTTCAAAGAGGTGATGCTCAAGCTGAGGGAGTGGAAAAATAGTCCAGGGACATGCAAAGACCCTGTGGTGGAAGGGAGTATAAAGGGGCTTCGAGAAGGTGGTTGTGTCTGGATTTCAAAGAGCAAAGGGTACAGACAGAGGGAGAAGTGGGCCAAAACTGACCATGCAAGTCAGTTTCAAACCTGGGTCATATTTCAAACCTTGGTTCGAGAGCAGTAGCAGCTCTCCAACCAAGTGTTGGAGAGTGTTTTGGAGTTGTGTTGGTTAGGTAATCAGCATCACAGGTTGGCTGCAGATTGGGGGTAATGAGGATGGAGGTGAGGAGACTTAGAATGTGTTGGCAGTAGTTCAGATAAGAACTGATGCCAGCTTGAACTAGGAGTTGGCAGGGAATTAGTAAGGCGAGGAGGGTGGTGACAAGGAAGTCTCCTGGATTTCTGTCTGCAGGGTTTTCCACCTGTGAAGAAGAGAGAAGCAGCTCTGCTTGGTGTTAAGTGAACTAACAGAGACCAAAATTCTCCTTCTCAGGAAGGCATGAGAGTAAACTCTGAGAATACCATGGCTTCCTCCCCACAAATGGATAGTTGTACCTTGGATCTGCCTCCAACCCTTCAAGCTATCCATACCCCTACAGAACCTGGAAGGTAAGAAGAGGTGCGCTTTACACCACAGTGAGCATAGATTAGACTGCTCGCTGCCAGCAGGGCTAGAGCAAAGTTAGTAAGAAGCAGGGGCAGGGGATGAAGAGGAGACAGGATTCAGGTGGAGGGCCACATGCCAGGAGCACAGGACAGAGGCTGTAAACACCTGCAGAAGAGTTAGGATCTGGCAGAGAGGAGGGGTGATCTCTGAACCTGGCACTGGCCTGGAACACAGCTTCAAAGGGGATCCCGTACTGTACACCAGCAGAAGAGATGTTCTCCAGAAATCTCCACAGCCTCACAGGCCACAGACATTGGCCCACCACCTGGAGGCTGTGTTTAATAGAGACAGAGCACCCCGAGGAAATAGAGAGATGAAGGGTGTAGGCACAGGAGCTGGGCAGACATGCAGGGAACACTCTGGTGGGGCAGAGAGGATTTGAGAAGCCTTCCTGTAGGAGGTAGAGGAGGAGGGACACTCAGAAGGGGCTTTGGGACAGCTGGGTTTGTCAGCTCTCTCTAGTGCAGCTGGGATTTACTCATTTAAGTTGACAGCAAGTTGGGTGTTAGGTGATCCCTGCCCCCCACTGCATGCAGTACTTCCCTCCAGGATCCCATCTTCCTGTCAGTTTCCAAACTCCCAGTAAAAGGATGGTGAGCTCATTCCTCTGGGCCCCCTCCTCCACTAATCTTTCCTCTTCTCTCACTCTGATCGCTAGCTTTGGAAGATCTGTACGCTTGGCTCCCTGCTTCCACCCTGCTCCTCCCAGGACCCTGGGTAGGTGGTGCTCCCAGAGTGAGCACCGCTTGGCTGATGGTGTAGGGTGTGCTGTGCCTTCAGCTCACACCCTGGCATTTGGGAAGGAATGAAGATCCTGATCTTCCCTGAGCATTGCTCCACTCCAGTGAGGCCCCCAGGAGGAACCAGCCTTAACCTGTAGGATATGGAAGTTCAAGTGCAGGAAGGATTTCCTAGGCTGCAGTTTGAGGAACCAGCTCAAGTGCACTCTGCTGTGTGGAAAGTCCACAGCTGAGGGCTTGGCTGGGGGAGGGTCAGAATCTTGAGAGGATCAGGAACTACAATGCCACATAGGCAAACAGAGGCAGCCAGACTGGACATCAGAACCACCCTGTGACACAGAGCAGGCCTTCCGTGAAGGCCTATGGAGAGAAGAGGTTTTGGTTCCCAGCTGAGGTTTCCAATAGGTCTTCCTGAATCTCTAGCTTTTTATCTGCAAAATGGGTCATGACCCATGTACTTTCTTTCTCATTAAGCTGAAGTTCATGAGGAACATACAAAAGGATGATGGTGAAGGTCTTCTGTAAACACAGTCAACACAGCACAGTGCTTGACACATGGTGATGGATAAATGTGTGAAAGATTGGGTCCCCAGCAGACTGAGCTCCATGAAGGCAGAGACCTGGCTTGTTCTTCCTGGTGGTGTTTCTCATGTGCCAGCCACATAGGAAGAACCTGATAAATATTTGGATTGAATGAATGATGGATGAATGAATGATGAAACTTAATCCTACCCTTGAAAATGTCTAAAACCTTGGAGGTGATGACCCTTAAACCACAGGGCAATGAACCGAACAGGCTTTGGAGACATCACAATCTCCATTTGAATCATGACTCCCTTAAAACAGCTATTTCCCATTTTACAGGTGAAGAAAAAGGCTCAGAGAAATTGGGTGATTTATGCATGGCCTCACTGCTCCTAGTACATGATGGGATCAGGATGGGAAGCCAGGATTCTGCCTCCAAAGCTTGTGCTTTTCTTTTCATAGAAGGTTCCTGCTATAGCTGGTCCATTGGCATATGGTCTCCATTAGGATCTACTTGCCAAGCCGGTATATTCTTTTGGGTGGAGATCTCATAATTACATACCATCTCAGTGACTTCCTGGTCAGGGGCTTCTGGGTCTAATGAGAGGCCATGATTCTTTGCGGATGTGCCAGGACACCCACTTGCTCTTAAATCTGTGTTCAGATGAGGAAACAGCCTAGAAAAGAGAACTGTTCATGGATTCTCCTGACCCATGGTCTTGGTCACACCCATGTCATCCTAGGCCAGCTCCCCTTGTCATCCTAGGCCAGCACTGTCCCCTCACTGGGACTTGCCATCTCACAGCTGCCCTTTCCCTCCCCAAATGGATTTACCATTCAGTTCACTGCTTCCC
The DNA here is from genome assembly GCF_001704415.2 of Capra hircus. Lineage (NCBI taxonomy): Eukaryota > Metazoa > Chordata > Mammalia > Artiodactyla > Bovidae > Capra > Capra hircus. The sequence goes on along the minus strand of NC_030826.1, from coordinate 36,796,616 downwards.
AAAGTATGGGACAGTTTCTTAGGCTGTGTGTGATAAAGTTTGGGAAAACTGTGTAAAACATGCTGACCTTGCAGGACTTCTCAGAGCCTTAATTATGGTCATGTGGACTGTGAGTCTCGAACTGGGTAAGAAGCTCCAGTGAAGAACATTTTCCAAATCTATTTGATCCCCAGCCACTTCTTCAGGAGTATCACTTGGGACTGACATGCCCCATCAATTTTGGAATTATTGCTGTAGTTGTGGAGAGTCCCTGCAGGCATTTAAGCAGAGTCAGAGAATCTGACAGGAGAAGGCAATGGCAACCCACTCTAGTACTCTTGCTTGGAAAATCCCATGGACGGAGGAGCCTGGTAGGCTGCAGTCCATGGGGTTGCTGGGAGTCAGACACGACTAAGCGACTTCACTTTCACTTTTCACTTTCATGCATTGGAGAAGGAAATGGCAACCCACTCCAGTGTTCTTGCCTGGAGAATCCCAGGGACGGGGGAGCCTGGTGGGCTGCCATCTACGGGGTCGCACAGAGTCGGACACAACTGAAGCGACTTAGCAGCAGCAGCAGCAGAAAATCTGACTCTTGTCGTGAGAACCTCATGAACAGTATGAAAAAGCAAAAAGATATGACACCAAAACTAGAGCCCCCCAGGTCAGAAGCAAGTATTGGACAATATGCTACTTTGAAAGAGTGGAAGGCAATTACTAATAGCTCCAGAAAGAATGAAGAGTGGAAACAATGCTCAGTTGTGGATGTGTCTGGTGGTGAAAGTAAATTCTGATGCTGTAAAGAACAACACTGCATAGGAACCTGGTATGTTAGGTCCATGAATCAGGATAAATTGGACATGGTCAAGCAGGAGATGGCAAGAGTGAACATTGACATCTCAGGAATCAGTGACTTAAAATGGACTGGAATGTATGAATTTCATTCAGATGACCATTATATCTACTACTGTGAGCAAGAATCCTTTAGAAGAAATGGAGTAGCCATCATAGTCAACAAGGGCCCAAAATATAGTACTTGGGTACAGTCTCAAAAATGATAGAATGATGTCAGTTCATTTCCAAGGCAAACCATTCAGCATCACAGCAATCCAAGTCTATGCCCCAACCACTGGGGCAAAGAAGCTGAACAGTTCTATGAAGACCTATAAGACCTTCTAGAACTAATACCAAAAAAGATGTCCTTTTCACCATAGGGGATTGGAATGCAAAAGTAGGAAGTCAAGAGATACCTGGAGTAACAGGCAAGTTTGGTCTTGGAGTACAAAATGTAGCAAGGCCAAGGCTAGCAGAGTTTTGTCAAGAGAATACATTGGTCATAGCAAATACACTCTTGCAACAACAAGAGACGATTCTACACATGGACATCACCAGATGGTCAATAACAAAAAATAACACTGATTACATTCTTTGCAGCTGAAGATGGAGAAACTCTATAGTCAGAAAAAACAAAACTTGGAGCTGACTGTGGCTCAGATCATGAGCTCCTTATTGCAAAATTCAGGCTTAAATTGAAGAAAGTAGGAAAAGCCACTTGGCTGTTCAGGTATGACCTAAATCAAATCCCTTATGATTTTACTGTAGAGGTGACTAATAGATTTGAGGGATTAGATCTGGTAGACAGAGTACCTTAAGAACTATGGACCAAAGTTTATAACGTTGTACAGGAGACAATGACCAAAACCATCCCAAAGAGAAAGAAATGCAAGAAGGCAAAGTGGTCATCTGAGGAGGCTTTAAAACGCTGAGAAAAGAAGAGAAGTGAAAGGCAAGGGAGAAAGAGAAAGATATACCCAACTGAATGCAGAGTTCCAGAGAATAGCAAAGAGGGATAAGAAAGCCTTCCTAAATGAACAACACAAATAGAGGAAAATAATAGAATGAGGAAGACTAGATATCTCTTTAAGAAAATTGGAGCTAGCAAGGGAATATTTCATGCAAGGATGGACATGATAAATGACAGAAATGGTAAGGACCTAATAGAAGTACAAGAGATTATGAAGAGGTAACAAGAATACACAGAAGAACTATATCAAAAAGTCTTAATGACCCAGACGACCACCATGGTGTGATCACTCACCTAGAGCCAGACATGCTGGAGTGTGAAGTCAAGTGGGCCTTAGAAAGCATTACTATGAACAAAGCTAGTGGAGGTGATGAAATTCCAGCTGAGTTACTTAAAATCCTAGAAGATGTGATGCTGTTATAGTGCTGCACTCACTATGCCAGCAAATTTGGGAAACTCAGCAATGACCACAGGCCTGGAAAATGTCAGTTTTCATTCCAATCCCAAAGAAGGGCAATGTCAAAGAATGTTCAAATTACTGCATAATTGCACTCATTTCACATGCTAGCAAAGTAATGCTCAAAATCCTTCAAGTTAGGCTTCAGTAGTATGTGAACCAAGAACTTCCAGATGTACAGGCTGGGTTTAGAAAAGGCAAAGAAACCAGAAACAAACTGCCAACATCCATTGGATCATGGAGAAAGCAAAGAAAGTCCAGAAAAACATCTAATTCTGCTTCATTGACTAAGCTAATGCCTTTGACTGTGTGGATCACAACAAATCGTGGAAAATTCTTAAGGAAATAGGAATACCAGACCACCTTACCTATCTCCTGAGAAACTTGTGTGCAGGTCAAGAAGCAACAGTTAGAACCAGACATGGAACAATGGACAGGTTCAAAATTGGGAAAGGAGTATAACAAGGCTGAATATTGTCACCCTGCTTATTTAACTTACATGCCAAGTACATCATGCAAAATGCTGGACTGGACAAAGCACAAGCTGGAATCAAGATTGCTGTGAGAAGTATCACCAACCTCAGATATGCAGATGATAACACTCTAATGGCAGAAATTGAAGAGAAACTAAAGAGCCTCTTGATGAGGGTAAAAGAGGAGAGTGAAAAAGCTGGCTTGAAACTCAGCATTCAAAAAAGTATATATATCATGGCATCTGGTACCATCACTGCATGGCAAATAGATGGGGGAAAAGTGGAAGCAGTGACAGAGTTTATTTTCTTAGGCTCCAAAATCACTGAGGACAGTGACTGCAGCCATGAAATTACAAGACACTTGCTCCCTGGAAGAAAAGCCATGACAAACCTAGACAGTGTATTAAAAAGCAGAGACTTCACTTTGCTGACAAAGGTCCATTTAGTCAAAGCTAAGGTTTTTCCAGTAATCATGTATGGATGTGAGCTTTGGACCACAAAGAAGGCTGAGTTCTGAAGAACTGATGCTTTTGAACTGCGGTGCTGGAGAAGACTCTTGAGAGTTCCTTGAACCACAAGGAGACCAAACCAGTTAATCTTAAAGGAAATCAGTCCTGAATATTCATTGGAAGGACTGATGCTGAAGCTCCAATACTTTGGCCACCTGATGCAAAGAGCTGACTCATTGGAAAAGACCCTGATGCTGGGAAAGATTGAGGGCAGGAGGAGAAGCAGGCAGCAGTGGATGAGATGGTTAGATAGCATCATCGACTCAATGGACATGAGTTTGAGCAAACTCCAGGAGATGATGAAGGACAGGGGAGCCTGGGGTGCTGCAGTCCATGGGGTCGAAAAGAGCTAGACACAACTTAGTGACTGAACAACAGAGAATCCGAGCTGTGTTTAGGGAAGACTGTTGGGTGGACTGAAGGGACCAAAACAGAAGCGGAGAAAGCGCTTAGGAGGCTGAATCAACAGTGTGCAGAAGAGGAGCAGAGCTCTCTCATCAGCCAGGCACCACGCCAAACCACAGTCTCTGTCCTCAGTGAGCTTGCAGTCAAGTGTGGGAAGCTGAGGGCCCATCAGGAACTCTCCTCTAGGGCAGAAGATGCTAAGTGCACAAATGGAACCACATGTCCAATATCAGAAGGGTCCTGATGACTTATTCAAATAGCAGCCAGTGGCTTTGGCTGGCTTCCTCTCCTTCCTCTTTTCAAGAATCAATAAATTATTTGAGATTAAGTCAGGTGGTCTTTTGTTGCTTTTCCACCTTCATTGATGAGTGAAAAATGGTCTCAGCATTCATCCCTAGAAGTAATTTGGAGTCAGCTTACCACATCACTGGGGCATTGAAACTCAAGTCAGGAGACTTGGTTCCAAAGTTTAAGCTGCAATGCCTAGTTTATTTTTAGTCTATCATGTTGTCAAAAGGCCAACCCATTGGCACTGAGGACAGCTTAGATTCAGTTAGGCTAGGGTGCAGATACAGTAATACTGCCATCTTCCCCTCTCCCTGGCTCTGCCCTGTCCCTCACCAATCTGCAGCTCCAGTTACAGGGAAATGGGCTAATACAACACTCCCTCCCCAGGCAGGTCAGGCAGCAACCAGGTCCCCAGAAAAACTGGATAAGAGCAAAGACTCCCTTCACCATCCCTCTGCAGAGTCTACGTGGGGGACTGCCAGTTCTACCTAAGTCTCTGCATCCAGCTTGTATGTTCATCTAGCTGTCATGGTTGTTAGGGTAGGTTGGACCTCAAGGACAATGGACATTCGGGTCTTACCCTCTGACTTGCTAAGATCCTGAAGCCCCCTCCTCTTTGGTTTCTTCTCTGGGTTCACAGCTGGAGGCAATGGAAACTCCTTCTCCTCCCTGTGGTGGTGGTTTAGTCTCTAGGTCATGTCCAACTCTTGCAGCCCTGTGGACTATAACCCACCAGGCTCTTCTGTCCATGGGATTCTCCAGGCAAGAATACTGGAGTGGGTGGCCATCTTCTCCATCTCCTCCCTATGCCCACAGGCTGAATTTGAATGGATTCCCTCTCCCAGTCCCTTTTCTTTCTTTGGAACCAACTCAGAAGACAGGTTTGTTTTCCAACATAAGATCTGATTGGTTCACTCCCGTCTTCAGCAACCTTCAGCGACTCTCTATTGGCTTCAGGATAAAATCATCCTTAGAAACTGCACAAAGAGCCCTCAGTCATTCAGTTCCTGCTTGCTCTCCAAGCATCTCTCCTGCTTCTCAGCCACATTAGACTCCAGCCTCCTGAATTTCATTGCAATTGCCCCTGAAATTTCCATGTCCCCTGCCCCACTGTGGTTTTCCTGCTCAGAAGAACATCTTCCTCCAGCTGGTTTATCCAACCAATTCCTACTTGGTTTTCAATTCTGGGCTCAAATTTGAGCTCCTCTGTAAAACCTTCCCTTTTCTGAGCACTTACTATGTATGTGCCAGGCTCTATGCCAAGCACTATCTGTCCACCATTGTTTAATTTTCACAATCCCAGGAGGTAAGTATTATAATTTGTCCTACTTTCCAGATAAGAAAGCTGAGGCCTAGACAGGACAAGCAACTAGCCCAGGCGACAAAGCTGGACACAGGATTGGAGCTCACCTGCTCACTTCTTTCTTGCAGCTCCTGTCCCCAAGCAGGTTGCATCTTTTGTCCCCCCATTTCATTCCCTAAAAGCCACTCTTTTAAAATCTTAATTGAAGTATAGTTGAGTCACAGTGTTGTGTTATTTTCAGGTATACAGCATAGTGACTGTTGTTGACTGTTTTTTTTCCTTTTTTTTTTTTACAGATTTTTTTTTCGTTGTTCAGTTCAATTCAGTTCAGTTGCTCAGTTGTGTCTGACTTTTTGCAGCCCCATGGACTGCAGCACACCAGGCCTCCCTGTCCATCACCAACTCCCGGAGCTCGTTCAAACTCATGTCCATTGAGTTGGTGATGCCATCCAACCATCTCATCCTCTGTCGTCCCCTTCTCCTCCTGCCTTCAGTCTTTCCCAGCATCAGGGTCTTTTCCAATGAGTCAGTTCTTCACATTAGGTGGCCAAAATATTGGGGTTTCAGCTTCAGCATCAGTCTTTCCAGTGAATATTCAGGACAGATTTCCTTTAGGATGGACTGGTTTGATCTCCTTGTGGTCCAAGGGACTTTAAGAGTCTTCTCCAAATATTCCATTGTAAGTTATTACAAAATATTGGGTGTAATTCCCCAGGTGCTGTGCTGTGCTTAGTTGTTCAGTTGTGTTCAACTCTTGTGACCCTGTGGACTATAACCAAGCAGGCTCCTCTGTCCATGAGGATTCCCCAGGCAAGAAGACTGGAGTGGGTTGCCCTGCCCTCCTCCAGGCAATCTTCCCCACCCAGGGATCGAATCCAGGTGTCCTGCATTGCAGGCGGATTTTTCACTGTTTGAGCCACCAGGGAAGCCCAAGAATACTGGAATGGCTAGCCTATTCCTTCTCCAGGGAAACTTCCCGATCCAGGAATCAAACTGGCGTCTCCTGCATTGCAGGCAGATTCTTTACCAGCTGAGTTAGCAGGGAAGCCTGTAATTCCTCATACTATACAGTAAATCCTTGTTGCTTATCTGTTTTATGTATAGCACTGTGTATCTGTTAATACCATACTCTTAATTTGTCCTTCCCCTCTGCCCTCCTCTTAGGTAGCCATAAATTCCCATTCTTTCCCCAGTGGTTCTCATGTGCTTGCCTGTCTGTAGTCCTATTAAGCTGGAATCTGCTCGAAGGCAAGGGCTGGGATGGTCACTTTGTTATGCGCCTGATGCAAAAGAGGTGTGCAGTTATTGCTGGGGGAGGAAGGATGAAAGAACCCAAGGAGGGAATCATCAGAATCCTCACTTGAGCCAACAAATACCTGCGTATAATTCATTAGTATTTGGTTATCTAGTGCTGCTGCAACTAATCACCACACAGTAGTTTTAAAAATGTAAGTTCAGGTCAGAGGTTAGAAATCAAAAATGGTCAGCCAGGCTGCACCCTTCAAAATGGGAGAATCTGTCTCCTGGCCATTTCTAGCTTCTAGAAGCTGCTCACATTCCTTGGCTCATAGGCCCTTCCTCACATCCCTCTGACCTCTGCTTCTATTGTCACATGTCTGTGACCCTCCTGCCTCCCTCTTTCCCTTGTATGGACCCTTGTGATTATATTGAGCTCATATAGATAACGGAGAAGGCAATGGCAACCCGCTCCAGTACTCTTGCCTGGAAAATCCCATGGACGGAGGAGCCTGGTAGGCTGCAGTCCATGGAGTCGCGAAGAGTCGGACACGACTAAGTGACTTCACTTTGACTTTTCACTTTCATGCATTGGAGAAGGAAATGGCAACCCACTCCTGTGTTCTTGCCTGGAGAATCCCAGGGACGGTGGAGCCTGGTAGGGCTGCCGTCTATGGGGTCGCACAGAGTTGGACACAACTGAAGCGACTTAGCAGCAGCAGCAGCATACAGATAATCCTAAATAATCCCAGTCAAAAAATCTTTAACTTAATTACACTTGCCAAGTCCTTTTTGCCATGGAAAGTAACATATTCACAGTTCCAAGGATCAGACTGAAGGTGGACATCTTTGGGGCAGGGCAGTATCCTGCCAACCACACCCTGACAACAGAATGGATCAATTTGGGAAGAAATACGGCTTTTGGAGTCTCAAATGAGACTCCTGTGTGGTTCCATTTGTAGTCAGGATCCCTGAAGTCCTCTTTGGGGACGTTTTAGGAGCCCAAAGTTCTGCCCCTGAAGCAGGAGGGAGTGAGATGAACCCCAGGAAGACCAGCTCCTTCTCCTGCCACAGGTGACGTCTGCCCACCCCAGTATGAACTCTGACTCTCCCCAGAGCCTCTATCAGGCTAGAATCCTGCTGCTCCTGGCACCCTCCCACCCCAGAGTCTGTGCCATCTTTCCCTGGGGCAGGACAGGGGGCTTTGTCTGGGCATCTTGTGTCCCCATGGAGCCCTACAACGTGAAGCAAATCAGGGCACAGGGCCTGGTCAAGTGCCTCAAGTGGGCAAAGCCAAGGGGTGGAACACAAATTCCTTCTCAGTCAAAGATTTTTCAAGGAAAAGTTTGGTAATTTAGCGGGAAATAAAAATAATTTCATTTGGAACAACACGGATATGTTACAGAGTAGGATACAAAATAGGCTAGAATTTTGCAAACAAAACTGAGGACTCATTGTGTGGCAGCCACTGAAGGGAAAGCTGGAGGAAGCAAAGCAGAGGCGCGGCTCGGGGCCTGAGGGGCCACAGGAGCAGCTGAGAGAGAAAACAGGTGTGTGTCGGGGCAGCGTCGGAGGGAACTGGAGATTAAGGACAAATCTGTGTTGAATGAGGCCTCGGGGAGGTGGGGGGGCGGTGGAGGAAGATGAACCTCCGCTCTTTCCCGTGGCTGGTTCCCCCCACCCCCGCCCCCACTGGCCCTTCCTTCAGAGCCTTACCTCAGATGTTTCCAGAGGAGGCCAGATGCTGAGAAACCAGGAGGCTTGGCCCCTTCAGGGGATGAAGGAAGGACAGGAAGTGCGGGAGGAGGGGTGTGATCTCAAGCCAGGGCCTTACAGACAGGGTCTCGGCTAATCCTCACTACTGGGGAGGCAGGTGTGGGGCCCACTTTTACAGATAAGTCAACTGAGACTCAGCAGCGCCACCTCATCTTCAAAGATTGCCCACCTTCCTGCCCAGCCGCCTACCACCCCTCTCACACGCCAGATGAAGAAACCTGTACCTCCCCGGTAGGCTCCTCTTTCCTCTCCCGGGCTCACCTCTGACCCTTCCTCTTTCCCTTGGCCTTGCTCTTCTGTGCTCTCCTTGCCCCCTCCTCCAGGAAGTCCACCCGAGGCCCTCATCCAGCGCTCTCCTGCTGGACTGTCTGTCTCTTCTGTCTGTCAGCAGAGGCGGGAAGAGGAGGATGTCTCTTGCACTTGTCACCTGCCCCCATCAGACTGGGCGTGCACTCCTCCCACTGGGTCACCTAACTACTCCAGGCTTAAGGGCTGCTCACTTGTAGGCCCCATGGAGGGGAGCGAGGTCGATCCTCCATGGCCTGCGCTGGGCATTGGGAGAAGTACAAAGGCTCCAGATGAAGTGAGAGTCTTGGCTACATCCCCACACCCATAAAGAAGGATGTTAACAGCCTCTGAGGGAGTGCATGAGGGTCGATCAACGTGGTGGATCAAGGGTTTCCTGCTGGGGGAATGGCTCCTTCCAGGCTCTGGGTCAACACTGGCACCTCCTTTCTGCCCCATCAAATGGAGTATGTCATCCTGAGGCTGCTGATGGTAGGAGAGTGGTTTGTTTCAGCTTTCCATTCTCCCTCCTGTCCACTGCCACCAGGGCCCATCTCTCCCTGCTCCCCCAGGATACCCAGTGCTGTCCTCCCCGCCAGTGGAGGGCGAGGGGACCAGGCTGCTATCCGTAGGGACATACGGAGGGGACAGGCAGGAGGTCAGACTGGCATATAACAATCTGCACTCCTACCAGCCTGACTGTGGAAATAAAAATCAGTTGGCTGTGCCAGCTGACTGATTAAAAAACCAGGATCATGAAAAGGCTAGAAGGTATGCTTGGAAGGGGGAAGTAGGGAAGCAGAGAGGGGTACAGGAGCTGCTTTGGGAAGGAGCCTGGAAAAGCCAGCCAGGCATGGAAAGAACCCAGACATGGCACTAGACACCCGAGTCAAGGGATCAAAGATAGTAAGCATATGGGGCTGGGGCTGAGGCTGTCAGGACCCTTGGTGGGACCCTGTGGTTATTGGGCCTCGCCCATGGCCCTCAGAGATGGTCAAGAACACCCCAGTATTACTATTTTTAAAGTTTTTTTATTGAAGCATAGTTACTTTACAATGTTATGTTAATTTCTGCTATAAGCAAAGTGATTCAGTTATACGTATATATTCAGTTCAGTTCAGTTCATTTCAGTCGCTCAGTCGTGTCTGACTCTTTTTGACCCCATGAATTGCAGCACGCCAGGCCTCCCTGTCCATCACCAACTCCTGGAGTTCACCCAAACTCATGTCCATCGAGTCAGTGATGCCATCCAGACATCTCATCCTCGGTCGTCCCCTTCTCCTCCTGCCCCCAATCCCTCCCAGCATCAGAGTCTTTTCCAATGAGTCAACTCTTGGCATGAGGTGGCCAAAGTACTGGAGTTTCAGCTTTAGAATCATTCCTTCCAAAGAAATCCCAGGGTTGATCTCCTTTAGAATGGACTGGTTGGATCTCCTTGCAGTCCAAGGGACTCTCGAGACTCTTCTCCAACAACACAGTTCAAAAGCTTCAATTCTTCGGCGCTCAGCTTTCTTCACAGTCCAACTCTCACATCCATACATGACCACTGGAAAAACCATAGCTTTGACTAGACGGATCTTTGTTGGCAAAGTAATGTCTCTGCTTTTGAATATGATATCTAGGTTGGTCATAACTTTCCTTCCAAGGAGTAAGCGTCTTTTAATTTCACGGTTGCAGTCACCATCTGCAGTGATTTTGGAGCCCAAAAAATAAAGTCTGACACAGTTTCCCCATCTATTTCCCATGAAGTGATGGAACCAGATGCCATGATCTTAGTTTTCTGAATGTTGAGCCTTAAGCCCACTTTTTCACTCTCTTCTTTCACTTTCATCAAGAGGCTTTTTAGTTCCTCTTCACTTTCTGCCATAAAGGTGGTGTCATCTGCATATCTGAGGTTATTGATATTTCTCCTGGCAATCTTGATTCCAGCTTGTGTTTCTTCCAGCCCAGCGTTTCTTCCAGCCCAGCGTTTCTCATGATGTATTCTGCATAGAAGTTAAATAAGCAGGGTGACAATATACAGCCTTGACGTAGTCCTTTTCCTATTTGGAACCAGTCTGTTGTTCCATGTCCAGTTCTAACTGTTGCTTCCTGACCTGCATATAGGTTTCTCAAGAGGCAGGTCAGGTGGTCTGTTATTCCCATCTCTTTCAGAATTTTCCACAGTTTATTGTGATCCACACAGATCAAAAAGTTAGATTGGGTTTTTTTCTGTAGGATGTTATGGAAAAACCCAAACGAGCTTTTTGATTAACCTAATATATTCTTTTTCATATTCTTTTCCATTATGGTTTATCATAATGAATGTAGTTACCTGGGTAACTGGACACTGAATACAGTTACCTGGGTTACATGATAGGACTTTGTTGTTTATTTGTTCTGCATATAATAGCTCGTGTGTGCTCAGTTGTCTCTCTGTCTAACTCTCTGTGACCCTTTAGACTGTAGGCTCTTCAGTCCATGGGGTTCTTCAGGCAAGAATACTGGAGTGGGTAGCTATTTCCTCCTGCAGGGGACCTTCCTGACTGAGGGATCGAACCTGTGTCTCCTGCATTGTGGAGGTGAATTCTTTATCACTGAGCCGTCAGGGAAGCCCGTATAATAGTTTGCATCAGTTAATTCCAAATTCCCAATCTATCCCGCCCCTGCACCCCTCCCGTTGGCAACCACAAGTCTGTTCACTTTCTGAGTCTGAGATCTGTTTCGTAGAGCAGTTCATTTGAAGAATATCCCGTTATTTCACAGATGACGAAATGGAGACTCAAAGGCTAATAGGAACTTGCTCAAGTCCCACAACCACAGTCCAGTGGCAGAGCCAGGACTAAATCCCAGCTCTGGTTTGGGGGTTGACTGCTGTGGAGGCCTTGTCTCCCGCATCATAAGCCCATTTAAATGTGTGGCCATGAGGTTCTCTCTGTTTTTATTGCATCCCAATTCTCCCCATCTTCCCCTCCACCAGTCGTAATAGCAGGTTTTCCCCCTTGCATTGCTCCTTCCCTGAACTCCAGCCCTCCCAGCCCTGTTCTGTCTGTAGTAACCTCGGTTCAGCCCTGAGAGAGGCTGCAGAAAGGATGCCACCCCCCATCCATTCATTCCCTGAGAGTCTCCAACCCCCAGGCTTTTCCCTGGCTCCCGCCTCAGGCCAGACCATTGATTTCCTCAGTTAACTGAATCAGAAGAGCTACAGCCATCCTCTCAGTGAGTGTCTGCCCTGACCTTCTCTCCAATTGATCCCTCTTGCTCTTAGGCACCACCTCCCTGAATAATCCACCCTCAAGATACAGCTCTTGTTTCTCATTCACATATCATGCCAAGTGATTCAGAGACCTCCACAGGGCATGAACTCATAAAGCAATAAATTCATGTGACATCAAAACTGGAAGGGTCTTTAGAAATGTCATCACCCTCTACTCATTCCCTCACTTAACATAAAATCCCTGAGGCAAGAAATAACAAGTATTGACAAGGATGTGGAGAAAAGGTAACCCTCCGACACTGTTGGTGGGAGTATAAATTGATGCAGCCACTATGGAAAACAGTATGGAGTTTCTCCAAAAAGCTAACAATAGAAATATCATAGGATCCAGCTATCTCACTTCTGGGTATTTATCCAAAGAATACAAAAACACAAATCCAAAGAGATATCTGCACACCTGTGTTCATCATGGGATTATTTACAATAGCCGAGACATGGAAACAATGTAAACGTCCATCAGCAGATGCATGAACAGACTTATGGTTACCAGGTGGGAGAGGGTGGGGAGGAGAGATAGTTAGGGAGTTTGGGATTGATATGTACACATTGCTGCATTTAAAATGGATAGCCAGGGACTTCCCTGGTGGTCCAGTGGTTAAGATTCCACGCTTCTGCTGCAGGGGCCATGGGTTCCATCCTGGTCAGGGAACTAAGATCCCACATGCTGCACAGTGTGGCCAAGAAACCTGTTTTAAAATGGATAACCAACAAGGACCTACTGTATAGTACCGGGAACGCTGCTCAATATTATGTAACAACCTAAATGGGAAAAGAATTTGAAAAAGATTAGATACATGTATATGTATAAATGAATCACTTTGTTGTGCACCTGAAACTCATATGTCATTGTTAATCAACTATATTCCAATGTAAAATAAAAAGATTTTTAAAAAAGAAAGAAAAATGATGTGCGGGCAAGGAAGAGGTGGTAATATAAAAATAGAATACTACTCAGTCATAAAAAAGAACATAATTTTTTTCATTTGCAACAACATGGATGGACTTGACAGTTATGTTAAGTGAAATAAGTCAAGCAGAGAAAGGCAAATACTGAGTGTTTTCGCTTATATGTAGAATCTAAAAATTAAAGCAACGAATGAATATAATGAAACGGAAATAGATTCAAGGATATAGAGAACAAACTAATGGTTACCAGTGGGGAGAGAGATGGAGGCAGGAGCAAAATAGGGGTAGGGGATTAAGAGGCACAAAATAATAGGTATGAAATAAATGAGATACAAGGATGTAATGCTCAACACAGAGAATATAATCAGTGTTTTATAATTACTATAAATGGAGTATAAGCTATAAAAATACTGAATCATTGTTATAAACCTGAAACTAACATTGCAAGTTGATGATAATTCAATTAAAAAAAAACTGGTACGTACATGCACACACACACACATACACACACACTACTCAGCCATAAAAAGACAAAATCTTGTCCTTTGTAACAACATGGATGGACTTTGAGGGTATTACATTAAGTGAAATAAGTCAAATGGAGAAAGACAAATATGGTATGATTTTACTAATACGTGAAATATAAAAAAAACTAATAAATGAAAATAAAATAAACAAGCCAAATCAAACAAAGACAAACATAGATACAGAGACCAGTGGTGGTTACCGGAGTGGAAGGGGGAAGGGGAGAGTGAAATGGGCAAAGGGGATGAACTGTTTGCTGAGAGATGGAAACTAAATTTTTGGTGGTAAGCACATTGTAGGGTATACAGAAGTAGAAATATAATGCTGTAATCATGAAGCTCATATAATGTTATTATAATGTTATAAATCAAGTTACCCCAATTAAAATTAAAAGAAACAAAAAGAACACTGAGACCCAGAAGAGAAATGACGTGTTCAAGTTTTGTAGTTTGATTCAAAATCCAGATCCCCTGACTGCAATTTGTTTTCTGGTCCAGATCAGGTACTTGAGTTCCAGGGGTCATGAAGACCATGGCCAACTGTCAGGAGTGCCTTCCAGCAAGACTCCTTGAATTGGATGGTTTCAGCTTGGGAGCAAGGCCAGAAGAACAGCAAGTTAGAGACAAGAGAAAAAAGTGAGAGTGAGCCCTCCAGCATCTCTCAAGCCTTTATGGAACATCTCTAATGCCCCAGACCCCATCAAGGGAGCAAAGTTGAGCAAGCCACAGCCCCTCCTCTCAGGAATGGACGAGCAGATACCTGCTAAGGGATCTGCTGGTGTGGAAGTGCTGGGCTAGCAGTTTGAGCAAAGTGCTGTGGGAGCGCAGAGGAGGGAGCAATTCATCCTGCTGAGCAGGGCAGGGAAAGCTGCTTTGAGATGACATCTGTCTGATCTTAGAAGGAATAGTACAAGTTTGCCAAGTGGAGGCGGGGAAAGGGGTATTCTGGGCAGAGGTACAGTGGGGGCCAAAGCAAAGGGGAGGGAAAACCTTGGCACATCTGGGCAAGGGGAACGATCCCATGTGGTCAGCAGCTCGTTAGATGTGAGAGGGAGGTGGTCAGAGGTGGGCTTAGAAAGGTTTGCTGGGGACTTCCCTGGTAGTCCAGTGGTGAAGACTCCACGTCTTCAATACAGGTTGAATCCCACTTGCTGCAACTAGAGATCCCACATACCGCAAGTAAAAGATTCTGTATGCCACAGCAACTAAGACCCAGCGCAACCAAATATATATATATTAAAAGACAAGTATGCTGAACCCACTTCTTATTTATCTACTTTGGTTGTGCTGGGTCTTCATCGCTGTACGCAGGCTTTATTTAGTTGTGGCAAGTGAGGGTACCCTTCATTGAGGTGTATGAGCTTCTCGTTGTGGTGGCTTCTCTTATTGAAGAGTACTGAGTTTTAGGCTCAGCAGTTGCAGCAGGGTTCAGTAGTTGTGGCACTTAGGCTTAGTTGCTCTGCAGCATGTGGAATTGTCCCCCTCCAGGGATCAAACCTGTGTCCCTTGCATTGGCAGGCAGATTCTTAACCACTGAGCCACCAGGGAAGTCCTGGACCCACTTGCTTTATTTTGAAAGTTATGGGAGCCAACATTTCTAAAGCAGGAAATGAAAGATTAGATTGTTATTTGGAGATGTGCATTCAGTGAGCAACATGGAGGAAGGAATTGAGTGGGGGGTGGGCTGGAAGCCCATTGAGAGGGTCCTGGAATTGTACAAGTGTGAGGGGCTCTGGGGCTGAGCCACCCCACTGCCTCACAGCTGGGAAGCAGGGGCCCAAAAGTGACAGGCCCATTTCATAGAATGGACCAATGCCTAGTCCATTGGTTCAGGTCATGACGTGGAGGAAGAAAGGGAAGAGGAAGCAATAGCCCCATGGTGCCAGCTTGGGCAGCCAATGCTGGCTTGGGCAGCTGTAGCTGAAGGTCCCTTTTGCAGGAGGGAGGAGTGGGCTGGGGAGTGAGGGATAATGAGCTCAGACTGCAACATGTTGAGTTTGAGGCCCCTGCCAGACAGCTGGTTGATGATGTCAACTAGGCAGTGAGATAAAGGAGACCAAGTTCAGGACAGAATCAGAGTCTCAGATGTGGTTCAGAGGACATTTGCTCAAGTACCAAAGTCAGCCTGGCTGGGGTTCAAATCCAGGTTCCCACATTCTTGCTCGGGGACCTTGGACAAGTCCCTTAACTTCTCCATGCCTTAGTAATCTCATCTGTAAATTCACTAGGCAGCCAAAGCTCTGGTAGTTTCTCTCTCCACCTTCTCTGACTCGCCCGTTGCCACTATTAATTCTCCAACTAATCCTACCCAAGAGTGTCCAGAGGATCCTTCACTCCCTACCCCTTTTGCCGCTGCCCAACATGGACTTGAGGCCAACCACTGACCAGGCCTGAGAGTCCAGCTTTGAGGCTTCAGCATGCCGTGACTGACATCAACACGGAGACTCCCGTGGGCTCAGGAGAGAGAGCAAGGCACTAGCTGGGCTGACTGGGTGTGGTTGTCTGCTGCCTGACCTGGGGCTCTGACAGCACCTTCTGCGCCCTTCACCTTCGGCCTCTGTCAGAGGAGGGGTGGGTTTGGATCTTGGGAGCTGACTTGGGTCTGAAGCCATCCAGGACTCATCTTTCCTATAACCTGACAACTCAGGTCTAGCTCTCTGTCCTTGGAGGATGGAGAAAAGGGGGAAAGGCCAGGCTAAGGGCTCACCTATCAGGTCTTTTCTCAGGTTGAACCAGGCTAGTTGGTGGTGGGGGGTGGGGGTGTCCCATCTGGAAGCATCCAGTGCCCTCTGCCTTGCCAATGACATGCTTCTGGGATATGAGAGTCAAGGGTCTTCTCCAGTTCTGAGAGGGAGGTGCTCTGGGGAAGAGAGGACCATCCAAGGGAGGAAGGACCCCTCCTCCCCATTTGGCGGGGGGAGGGGCAAGCCGGCCTAAGTAATGGGCTCATGATTCATCGCCGGGCTCTTGTCTACGCTAATTGGCTCTGCCGGCCGCCTGATTCATGGCAGGGAGCCGGGCTCTGGGGGACCCCCGTGTCCCTCCCCCGCCTCCCGCCCAGGATGGCTGCGTGAGGCTTTTAGATCCAGGATCCGTTCCAAGGGACTGCTGCCCAGCATCCATCACTGCTGACAGACTGGGGCTCCAAGCTGGGGGAGGGGACACCAGCACGGAGCTGCCATCCACAGCTTCGGGACCCCACCCCAGCTGCAGAAGGGCATGAGAGGGCAGTGGGGGCACCGGGGTCTTAGGGAGCAGCACATGGGGTATCCAGGCAGGTGTGAGTGGTGAGGAATGGTTTTCTAGAAGAGAGAAATGCGATGCAGTTAGAAAAAGGAAAGAACACTGGGGACAGGAGGAGAGGCTTGGGCATGGGCTTAGAAGCAAGTGAGGATCGGGCTAGAAGGGAACGGAGAATTGTGAGCTGAGCTTGGTGACTCAGAGCAGAACTGTGTAGCCTAAAACTTTGGGGCTTTATCTCAAGATGCCCAGAGCAAGACAAATGAGACCTGAGGCTCTGCTTGAGAAACTGCTGTGACCTTTGGTAAGTCACTTAACCAGTCTGAGCCTCCACCGCGCAGGACCTTCAGAAGACAACTATGACCCTCAGGCATAGACACTCTTGGGGGTCTTCTGGCAGTGTCTCGGTCCAGGGACCCAAGACCCCTGAGTAGTATTTGTCATTCATCACCCTCCACAATGACAAGTGTCTATCAGGACCTGCCTTCCTGGGTACAGGGATTGGTGGGGACTCCATCCCCTGGACAGGAACGCTCCCTCTGTTCCCCCCATCCTCCTTCAGAGTGTCTCACTACTCAGAGACTTTCAAGCTCTCCAAGGCCCCTCATGTCCACCCCACATCTGGGCAGCAGTGTACGAGGCCACACCCTGCAGGCTGGAGGGAAGGGTAGCTGTCTACCCTGATTGCAGAAGCTGGGCAGGGTCTGCAGAGGGCAGGGCTGGGGACTGGGAGGGGTCTGACTTGAGCTCAAGATATACCTCTTGTGGGAATCCGTGAATGAACCTGTGCTGCAGCCTCTGCCAGGCAGGCCCAGGATGGCAGCAGCAGGAGATGAATGGAGAATGCAGTCCACACAAGACACAGCGAGGCTCCACCAGCCTCTCAGCTCCTCCCGCCAAAAGCCCAAGTGTCATCTCCTCTCTTCCTGTTGACCCTCAGCCACAACCAGTTGTCAGCAGGGCTTGCTGGCTCGAATTCTAAACCAAACCCAGAATCTGGCTCTTCCCTCTGTCTCCACTGCCGCCAGCGGCTGTCAGCCCGACATTGCAGCAGCCCAGGTCTGACCTTCCCTCCCAGCCTCCACGCTGGCACCTATAATCCATTCTCCACACAGCAACCGGATCTTTTAAACACATAAATTGGATCTCATCACTCCCCTACTCAAAAAACCCTCTGGTGGTTTTCTCTCGCATTTAGCAGAGAATTCAACCTCCGTGCCTTACCTCACAAGGCCCTCCATGATCTGGCCACTTCTCTCACCCCACCTCTGGCCAGTTTTGCTCCACGAACTTGGGCCTTCTTGCTCTGGCTCAGAATCCACCAAGCTTTGCACTAGCTGTGACTTCTGCCCAGAAAGCTTTCCCTCTGGTTCTGCACAAGGCTGGCTCCTTCTTGGCTTTTGGGTGTCAGCTCAAATTTCACATCTTTAGAGATACCCCCCCATGACCACTCCATTTATTGCAGCCCCCAAGAACTCTCTATCATACCAATTTATTGTATTTTTTTAAATGCTTAATACTCCCTGACATTCTTATTTGTTTAAAAATCTGCCCTCCATCACAGAGTTCTGTCTCCTAAGCTTTCACTCCACTAGCTGCTGTTTTCCAAGGTTTCTGGGTCTCTCCCAGCATCTGAGGGTTGAATAAAGGACTCAAAAGGCAGGCCTTGCCACCGGCTTTTCCTAGTGGAATGTTTTTCTCCTTCTTCTTTTTCTTTGTGGAAATGTTTGTCTTCTCCAAGCCTTTCCCCCACAATTGGACAGCTGCGCCCAACTGCCATTCTATCCTTTTCACAGACACTTCCTTTCTCCCCACCTCATCTTACCCCACTGCCTCCACCAAGCAGGAAGCCTAGGGCCAGAGCTGTGATGGAAGGGTAGGCACCAGAGGATGGTCCCTCCTGCAGAGGTTCTATGTAGCTTTGTGATGGGACAGGTGGTTTGTGGGTTCGTGAAGCTGGTGGGAAGGAGCATCCCAGCAGTGTCCAGGAGTCTAGCCCCCGCCATGCCACACACCCTTTCCCTGCCCCCAGGAAGGAGGCGGTCTTGGGAGAGAGGATCCCCCTTCCCACTGGGGATGTGGCCACTCTCTGCAGGGCCACTGCCTGCTAGGCTAGGAAGTCCTTCTAATTTAGTATCCATCCATTCTCCTGCAGTCCAACCTCGCAAGTGACCTGAGTGACTCTCACCCTCTCTCAGGATTTATTTCCTGTTCCCTGACCCCACTACAGAGGAAACTGGGAGTCAGAGGTCAGGAGAGAGAAGGCCAAGTTCATGTCCTCAGTGCTTAGAGGCCAGAGTCAGCACGGGAAGGCTCTTATCTGCAGTTAGCAGCAGGGCCAGGCTGGAGAAACAAATCTCTTTTCTAGCTGGAAAAACTGAGGCCTGGAGGCTTGCTTCCCCCGGTCTAAAGTGGAGAACCAGGTTCCTCCTGCTGCTCCCGCCTGCCTCATCCCCTAGGGGCTCCAACTGCAAGCTTCCAGCACAAACCCATGCCCCCACTGCCCGCCCCCCTACTCAAGAATTGTGATGGGAGTAAAGAAATGGCTATGGAGTTCTTTGGAGAAGGCAATGGCAACCCACTCCACTACTCTTACCTGGAAAATCCCATGGACGGAGGAGCCTGGAAGGCTGCAGTCCATGGGGTTGCTAAGAGCTGGGCATGACTGAGCGACTTCTCTTTCACTTTTTGCTTTCATGCATTGGAGAAAGAAATGGCAACCCACTCCAGTATTCTTGCCTGGAGAATCCCAGGGACAGAGGAGCCTAGTGGGCTGCCATCTATGGGGTTGCACAGAGTTGGACGCAACTAAAGCGACTTAGCAGTAGCATGGAATTCTTGAGTCAAGAGTTGGGACTCAAGAAGGTCCCTGGTATTTCTGATGCGCCCTGTGGTCCTTTCCCGTCAGGAGGGTTAGCCTGACGGAAGGAGTGCACTGACCTTTGATCCTGATGGTGGCCACTGGGCAGAGCCACACCAGGAGGCTGTGGCTCCTGGAGGCAAGTTTTTTCCTTCTCTGAATGCGTTTCTCCATTTTCTATGAGCCCAAGTGGTGGTGGTTTTGTTGTTAAGTCGTGTCCAACTCTTGCAACCCCATGGACTGCCAGGCTCCTCTGTCCATGGGATTCTCCAGGCAGGAATACTGGAGTGGGCTGCCATTTCCTTCTCCAGGGGATCTTCCTGACCCAGGGATCGAAGCTGGGTCTCCTGCATTGCAGGCAGATTCTTTACCGACTGAGCTATGAAGGAAGCCCATGAGCCCAAGGGTCTCCCCCAACTCTGCAGCATTGTCTTCTGTGAAATCCATCTAGCTAGACATCTAGGAGAGATGTCAATGCATAGAAAAGAGGATGGGGTGTGCCCACAAAAGAGAGCTGTCTGGAGACTGCAGTGTCATTCTGAGACCTGTCACGTCAGCCACTCTCTGGTCTTACTCATTGTGTTCTTTCCTGACCCTATTTTTCCCCAAGCCCACTCCTGCTAACTAACTGGGAGAAGGAAAACTGGGGAGAGGGCTATGGAAGAAAGCAGCAGAAAAGACATTTCCTCCCCAAAGTCTACTGACATCAACATGAAGACTGATGTTGCTCCAACCCCAGAAGAGACTTGGCTGCTGCGCTAGTTCCTGGGGGTTCAGAGAGGGTGAGGCAGGGGTCTGAGACCACCCTGTGAGTGAACCACTAAGGCTGTGGGGCTGGAATAAGCCTACCCTTGGGGACGCTGAGAAAGGGGCAAGAAACCCAACAGGTTGAATTTCTGAAAAATACACCAGGATTAGGCATATTTTCCCAGCCATCTCGAATGTGGTTTTAAATGGAAAACACAGCCCATCAGGGCAAAAACATGTTTAGATGAAGAGAACCCCCTCCTCCCTCACTGCCTGGAAGCTCTCTTTCTGCTGAGACAAACATGTGATTATATTTATTTTGCAGGCCTGGGAGGCCTGATTGTCACCCCTCCCCTCTGCACAGCTGGGGGCATACAGATCTAGGCTTCACCACCAGCGGTTTCTTCTCCTAAGGGGCTGGGGATAGTGGGAGGTTGCTGGGCTCACAGAGTAGAAAAAAATCAGTGTTCAAGCCTCTGCTTTGGGTGACTAGAATAACTCTGGTGAGCCTCAGTTTTCTCCATCTGTGAAATGGAAGTGATCAGATCACCTGTGGTAGCCAGCTTCCAGCATGGGCCCCATGAATCCTACCTCCTGGTTTTCATATTCGGAGTCCCTGGACCCCCACTAAATAGGGTCAAGTGGCATGAAAGACAAGTGACTTTCTCCTTATTCTTGCTCCTAGATCACTTGCTTGGGAGGAAACCAGCTGCCATGGTCGAGAACACTCAAGCAGCCCTATGAGGCCCATAAACTGAAGAGTTGAGGTCCCCAGCCAACAGCCATCATCAGGCGAGTGACCCATCTTGGAAGTGGTCCCTCCAGTGGGCAAGTCTTAAGAGGACAGCACTGACATCTGACTATGACTTCTCAAGAGACAGCCAGCCAGAACTACTCAGCTAAGCTCCTCTGACACTCGTAACCCACAAAAACTGTATGAGATAATAGATAGATGAAATTGTTTCAGGTTTCTAAGTTTTCAGGTAAATTTGTTGGCAGCCGTAGATAATCAGTATACTCCTGTAGTCCCTTGTCCTTTTGGCTTGGAGCCCCCCAGCAGCTGTCCTCCTCATCCATAAGCCTTGGGTCCCTCTATCACACTCCTGCTGCCCCCTCAATGCTAGAACCAGTCTTCTTTTGATTTGCTCACCTGTGTTTCCCCAACTTGTCTGACTTAACAACCTCCCAGGACCCTTATTAAAAACACTTAGTCATGGGCTTCCCTGGTGGTCTATTGGTTAAGAATCTGCCTGCCATTGAAGGGGGACATGGGTTCTATCTCTAGTCCTGGAAGATCCCACGTGCCACGGAGCAACTAAGCCCATGTGCCAAAACTACTGAGCCCAAGCACCTAGAGCCCATGCTCTGCAACAAGAGAAACCATGGCAACAAGAAGCCCAAGCACCACAATGAAGTGTAGCCCCTGCTTGCTGTAACTAGAGAAAGTCCATGTGCAGCAGTGAAGACTCAGCACAGCCAAAAATAAATAAGTACATCTTAAAAAAAAAAAAATCCCCTACCCTTATGGCAGAAAGTGAAGAGAAACTAAAAAGCCTCTTGATGAAAGTGAAAGAGGAGAGTGAAGAAGTTGGCTTAAAGCTCAACATTCAGAGAACGAAGACCATGGCATCTGGTCCCATCACTTCATGGGAAACAGATGGGGAAACAGTGTCAGACTTTATTTTTTGGGGCTCCAAAATCACTGCAGACGGTGATTGCAGCCATGAAATTAATAGACGCCTACTCCTTTAAAGGAAAGTTATGACCAACCTAGATGGCATATTCCAAAGCAGAGATATTACTTTGCCAACAAAGGTCTGTTTGGTCAAGGCTATGGTTTTTCCAGTGGTCAAGTATGGATATGAGAACTGGACTGTGAAGAAAGCTGAGCACCAAAGAATTGATGTTTTTGAACTGTGGTGCTGGAGAAGACTCTTGAGAGTCCCTTGGACTGCAAGGAGATCCAACCAGTCCATTCTAAAGGAGATCAGCCCTGGGTGTTCATTGGAAGGACTGATGCTAAAGCTGAAACTCCAATATTTTGGCCATCTCATACAAAGAGCTGACTCATTGGAAAAGACCCTGATGCTGGGAGGAGTTGGGGGCAGGAGGAAGAGGGGACGACCGAGGATGAGATGGCTGAATGGCATCACTGACTCGATGGACATGAGTTTGGGTGAACTCTGGGAGTTGGTGATGGACAGGGAGGCCTAGTGTGCTGCAATTTATGGGGTCGCAAAGAGTCGGACATGACTGAGCGACTGAACTGAACTGAACTGAAAGGATCTAAATCGCCCCATTGAGTCTTATGACCCAGCAACTCTGGAAAACTCTAACTAGTGTAGAAGTTTCTTACATAGCTCCTAGCACACAGGAGTTATTAAGTAAATGTTAATTTTTCTCCCAGAAGTTCTGATTCTACCGTTATCTCCCTGAGACTTCCTATAAAGAACCTACATGCCATCAAGTACCAGGGACTACGCTAAGTGTTAGCCTGCTTAATTCTCACTCCTCTGAGATGGTGGGTACTAGAAAATTGTGAAAGCAGGATATGGCTTTTTCCTCTCCAGATCCCACTCCCAGCCACTTCCCCACGTGGGGCCCCCACTGCCTCCTCTGTTTGGTGTCCCTCAGGACTGCCTTCAGCCCCTTCCTTCACTGTCATCCCACTTCAGCTCAGTTTGATCCAGTTCACAATTTCTGGTATCTCCCTTGTGCCCGTTCAATTCTCCTTTTCTCCCAAACACCACCTTCATTAAGTTTCACACGAGCTATTTCCCGCCTCTACCTCCCTCCATCCCTCCCTTGGCCAGGAAGCCTGTCCAAACTGCCCACTCTCTTCTCCTCCCTGCTTCAATGTTCCCAGTTCTAGGATGGCCCCGGGTACTCCGTCTGGACACCCCCCCACACACACACCATCTCCCTCAGTCGGAAAGCCCCGTGAGGACCAGCGACTCTTCACAGGGCTTGCTCAGCTCTGATGCAGCTGTAGCAGCCGCTGTGTGACTGCGGGTCAGTCACTTGATTTCTCTGAGCCTTAGGCTCCTCATTCCCGCACTGAGCATCTAAAGCCTGCGTCCCGTGGATTGTGGGGAAGGTTAGACAAGATTATAACTTTGAGAAGAACCTAGCAAGATGTCAAGTGCCGTATAAATGTGAAGGGTTATTAGATGGGAGCTTTTTCTAAAACTGTCTCCACCCACCCCACCCCACAGACTCATGCTTTGTTGCATCTCAGGGGTTATGTCAGTTCCCCTTCAACGGCCTAGGAGTCTCCTCTCTCATTTCTGCCTTGTTTGCTCCTATTCACTCTTTTCAGCCTTGTTCAAGTGTCACTGCCTCCAAATATTGTGGTGGCTTAACTGTCCTTGTCAACCTACTTATATCCACTTACTTATCTGCCTCCCCTGTGGACCATTTTAGTTACCTCTGTAGCTATGCATGTAGTAGGTGCTCAGTAAATGCACATTAACTTTGTATTCCTTGCTATACATTCCAGTCCTACTTAATAGCAGTTTGCTGTCTTCCTGTGAAAGTTGCTCATCCGTGTCTGACTCTGATGCCACGGACTATACAGTCCATGGAATTCTCAAAGCCAGGATACTGGAGTGGGTAGCCGTTCCCTTCTCCAGGGGGGTCTTCCCAGCCCAGGGATTGAACCCAGGTCTCCCACATTACAGGTGGATTCTTTACCAGCTGAGCCACCAGGGAAGCCCTAGGTATCCACAAGCACTTCCTCTTCCAAATAAGTCTTCAGGAATCACTACCGCTTCCCTATAAAAATCTCCATCAGTTACCTGCCCTCTGCAAAAAAGAACCAAAATGAGGCGTGACTGTGGTCTGGCACTCAGCCTCTCTTCTAGGGCCTGAGATAGAAAGAAAAGCTTGGGGAGGGGTGCGAGCGGGTAGGAGCTCCAGCTCCCCACCCCCACCCATGGGGAATTGGCTTTGACTCCACTGTTGTGAGGTTGGGGGTAGGGGGGTCAGTGTTTGGTTTTCTGGCATTTCATTTATGCCTTGGAAGTTGGCTTAGGCTGTCAGGGGATCTAGGGAGGGGAGCCAGGCTGGTGGCAGGGGGTGGCTCCATAAGCAGTCTCTGACATTTCATTGGCTTCCTCCCTGTGCTGAGGGCAAGATCAAACATCAAACACGGTCTGGCTGGTGCCTGGGCTAATGGAGCTGGGCAAGCGTCTTCCAGATGTGTGCAGCTGTTTTCTCCCACTTCTAACCCAGAGTCTTGGGTTAGAGAATCATGTCAACTACTCTGGGGTCCCAGGCCCTCAGGTTTGGGCCCGAGGAGGCCAGCCTCCCTTTCTCCCACCTGTGACCTCAGTGCTTCACGGATGGAGACTCCTTGACTTTCTCCCTTCCTCTCCTTCTATCTAAGGATTCTTTTAAGGTACTACCATGGGGCTTTCCTAGTGGCTCAGGCAGTAATGAGACCTCCTACTATGCAGGAGACCCGGGTTCAATCCCTGGGTCAGGAAGATCCCGCGGAGGAGGAAATTGCAACCCATTCCAGTATTCTTTCCTGGAGAATCCCATGGACAGAGGAGCCTGGCAGGCTACAGTTCATGGGGCTGCAAAGAGTCAGACACGACTGAGTGATTAAACCACCAACTGGAAGTCCTTCTTGCTATACAGTCTGCATCCTTCTGCTGTAGGAGATTATCTCCTGGGACTGGAGGAAGGTAAAGGAGGAGAAACTCTCTCAGGCAGAGAGGAAGGAAAGAGAGAGACTCAGGATGATTCGACAGGGGGAAATGTGCAGAGATAATGAAATATGTTAAGCACAAGTTAATTTGCAAATGGGAGCACTTCACTTCCAGGCACTCAGCCGTCAGAGAGGATATCAGCCTCTTAGCTGCCCGAGCCCCTCTTTCCAAATGCTATAAACTTCTAATAAGGATGTAATACAATTGAATTTATTACAAACTTAATTGTTTACAGAAATGTACCCAGCTGCAGACATGGACTAGAAGGATTGACCTAGTGGAAAGATGGGAGAGCTGGAGAAGTACATTAGGAAAAGGACAAAGAATGGAGGATGAAGCGGGGATAGGAAGAGAAAAAGGAGGCTAGGGACGCAAGAGGACAAAGGAGGCAAAGGGTCTGAAGTAGTAATGAGTCAGTCTGTGTCAGTCTAAGGATTTCTGCCTCTCCAGGGGCTCAAGGAGGCCCCATCCCCACACTGGCTAAAGAGTGTTGGAGGGAGGATGGGCCCAAGAGGAGGGCTTCAGTGACACCTCACACTGGTCTAGGTCGTGGCCAGGTGGGACACTATGGGTGAGGCTTAGAGAGGGCAGAATTTCTAGGATCGGTTCAGAGGCAGGAGTGCCTATGGAATGCTTTGGCAGGAAAGCTTATTGGATGGATCAAAGAAGTGGGCTGGCTTTTCTGGCAGAGCCCTAGCTGGATCTAGAACCCTCCAGGCACTTCTGCGCTATGTCGTTTTGTCCTTATCTTTGACTGACCCTGCCTCCCCCCAGTACATAGAAACACCCCGGGAGGTACATTCAACCACGCAACCAACAGGAACAAGCGCAGGTGTCAGGGGCTGAGGATTCACCAACTTGGCACCCATCATCAAAGGGCTTACAGTCTACCAGGCCGACGCAGGGACAGATGTAGACACGGTCTACAACAGTAGGATGGTAGGAGGAACCACAGAGCCTGGTGTGCAGCAGGTGACCGGTGACTACTGAAAGGATAATGTGAACCTGCTACCAGGGAGCAGAGGGGACAGGGGGCCTCATTGTGGAAGCTGGCCAGACAGCACAGAGGGGAAGCCTTTGGACAAAGCTGAGGAAACTCTGAGCTCCTGGGAGGCAGGGGCTGGGCTTCCACATCCTCGGATTCCACCCCTCAGCTCAGCGTGACACAGAGGAGGAGCACAGTAGGTGTTTAATAAATGAAATGATGCCTGTCAGGAACAGAAAGTCATCTGAAACTGGCTAAAGTGAAAAGAGAGGGAGAATGTGGCTCAACGGAACTAAACTTCCTGGAGTAGGGTAGGGGGTTAACATCAATATCCAGGCAAAGCTGAGTGCAAATACTCATTGTCGCCATTGAGCAGCTCTTGGCTCTTCTCTTGCGTTGGTTTTACACTCAGTCAGGCTCTGCCCAAGGGATGGTAAGAAGGCTTACTATACTCTAGCTCAGTATCCCAGCACAAAGAAAGTACTTCTTCCCTTGCAGCCCCAAAGAAATCCCAGGGCTGACTCTAATTGGATGGGTTTAGTGATATACTCATTCTTAAAGTGATCACATGTTACCAGGCTTTAGTCACAGGACCACTCCTGGAGTGGGAAGAAGGGTGAAAGTAAAGTGAAAGTAAGCTTCTCTTCACAAAAGAGTTGGGAAGAGAAGGCTTCCCATCAGCTAAAAAGTGGTGCTGAGCAACAGATGTCCATGACAAATGGATACCTGAATGACTGGATAAATGGATTGGGCTTTGAAGGATGAATAGGAGTTCACCAGGTGGAGAGAAGAGAGAGGGTCATCTTATATGTATGTGTACACACACAGAGTCTGATTTTTCATCCCTGGCTGCCCATTTATGTCTGTCCCCGTCTGTGTGTCTGGCATCCTGGAAGCCCCAGAGGGCAGGGACAGTGTCTGCTACACTCTATTTGGGCACTGCCCAGGCCTGTCCATTTAGACACTTAATCAAGGCTACTTAGGCTCTGCAGTTGCCCTCCCTTGCAAGCAGGATACTCTCTCCTTCCTCCAGCAGATCTGGGTTCAGCCAGGCCACAGTCCAGTCCTGGAGGAGGAGGTGGGAACTGTGTGGAGCCAGAGACCTGACAAGCGGACAGTGGGGAACCCTCTCCACAATCTCTCCTGTTCATCTGGGGATTCCTCCCTGCTCCCAACAACCTCAGAATGTCCTTAAAAAGGCACTCACGAATTGTAAACATAATAATCCAATATTAAAGGAGAGTTTTTAAAATGGAAAAACACACAATCGCTCCCTTCTGGTTGTGAGCACACGGCACACTGAATTTAGGTAGAGGTGCAGCTCCACGTTTATCTGCATATTCCTCTCCCCATGCTGACACTTGGTTTCTAATTAGAGTTTTCAAGGCTACAGAAAGTTCACGGAGGGCACGCCTTCTGGACTTTTCCTGTCCTCCCCCAGTGCTGTTTACGCTGCTGTTGGTTCATCTTCCTCCATTCATTCCTTACCCACGCGTTCATTCACCCACACTTATCTAGTATTTGCTACACAGGCCTGTGCTAAGCGAGGAGGAATACCAGATGGATAAGACACACTCACTTTCCTCCCCAAAAGGCTCAGCATCCAGCCAGATAGTGAAGGCGATCACTGACCATGCTGCGGCGTGCTGGTGAGCGGGGGGGGGTGGGGCGCGGGGAGCAAGGTGCCTGAGGTCCCACGTGGGTCACACAGGCTGGAACAAGATGGAGGGCTTCCCCGAAAAGGCAGTTCCTAGGTCAAGCTGTGAATGAGTAGGAGGGAGTAAGGCAGTTTTAAAGGGGGGCAGGGTGGGGTGATGAGGCTGGAGAAATAAACAGGGGCGATAAGCATCTTTGGCTTTGAGATTTTCCTTGGCTGAGTTCTGCCCCTGGCCCCTGCTGCCATTCTTCATTCATTTGTTTGCTTGACCATTCGTGCAGTTCATTCACTCTTGCCTCCCTTCCTTAGGGTGGAACCCGACACAGACCTTCTGCGGAGGCCCAGTGGAGCAGTCAGTAACCCTTTCTCTCAGATTCTGGGGTGTACGCTGCAGGTGGGGGAGGGTAAAGTCAGGGACCCCAGGGGAAGTAAGCAGGGAGAGGGGAGTTATCTTTTATTTGGGAGGAAAGGCAGCATTCTGGGTGCCCCCAGAGTTGGGCTGAGATTGAAGGTCATATCATGGGCACCCCCATAAAGCTCAGACTCATGTGTACCCCATTGCTGATCCACTGGAGGAGGGGCCTCCAAGGAGGACTGGGACAGGAGAGGGACCTCAAAAGGCAGAGGAAAGAGAGAAAAGCCGCCAGGGAAATTACACGTTTCCGAAGCCGCCTGGGCTTCAGTAATGAGAACCAGAGAAAGGCCTAATGGAGATCAGATTGCCCAGGGGCTGGCTCCCAGCAGACCCCTCCTCAGGCTGGCTCCCAGCAGACCCCTTCCCATCTTGCTGAAGGAGAGGCCAAGGACAGGATGTATCAGGGAAGAGCCACTCTGCCAACCCGGTCCATCCCTTCCTTCATCTCAGCCAGAGTTGAGGGGATGGAAGCTGAAGGAGGAGGAGGGCCAGGTGGACTGTTTCTAATGGGAGGCAGCAGGGTCGGGAGAGAGAGCAAAGGTCAGCTGGAGTCAGCCCCCTCAGCTGTGGCTTCCACAGGCCACTCAGTCAGTTGGTCAATAATCCACCCCAAGTCCCAGGCCCTCTGGCCATAAAGGGCCAGAGTGGGCACTCAGGGTCATAAGGGAAGCTGGGCTGCACCTCCTCTCCCGGGGGATTCCCAGCCCACCCCAAAAGAGTTCAGGAAGCCCCCACTCTGGGACGAGGGACACAGCCCTGCCCTCGGGAGCCCCAGTCTAAGTCTGGTGGGTGGGGAGGCTGGCGCCACAGCCCACCTGCTGCAGGATAGGATGGTGTGTCATCTGGAGGCGCTCACTGCCAGAGGGTGAGAGGAGGAAAAACCAGCCCTGCTGTTAATACTAGTACTTCTACTACTAGCATTGATTGTAATAACAACAGCCATCTTGAACTGAGTGTTCATTTCAGGACAGTTTTTGTATACTCAGTCACATCTGACTCTTTGTGACCCTATGGATTGTAGCCTGCCAGGCTCCTCTGTCCTTAAAATTTTCCAGGCAAGAATACTGGAGTAGGTTGCAATTTCCTATTTCAGGGGATCTTCCTGATCCAGGGGTCAAATCCATGGCTCCTGAGTTGGCAGGCAGATCCTGGTTAAAAGTTTGGTAGGTATTTAACTTCATTTAATCTTCACGACCATGCCAGGAGGAGGAAAGGTGGATGTGACCACTATTTTGCAGATGTGTAAAGAGGAGGCACTCATTTGCCCGAGGTCACAGCACTTGAAGGAGCTCACCCAGCCCTGGCATCCAGGGACTCAGCTCCAGCAGGCCCTGTGGTTAGGACCCCAGGGCACCAAGGCCCCCTGAGCCAAAGCCATTTTCCTCCTCTCTCCTCCTCTGTCTCTATGCCTGCCTCTCAGTCTCTGCTTTTCTCTCCTTCCTGTCATCCAGTCTTGAACTTGGTCCTTCTTTCTTCTTCTCCATGCTTCAGCTTCTGTCTCCTTTGTCCTTTTCTACCTCTTCCTCCTTGCTTCTCTTCTGACTCCATCTCCGCCCTGTAGTGCCCTCCACCAGGCAACCGTCCAGCAGGGCACTTGGTTCAGGAAGGCAATGAGCGGACCCTAAGGGGTCTTCTTCCAAGTAGGGATCCAGAGCCAGGGCCTGCCTGCAGGGTAGGGCACATAGGCCACCCAACTGCTCAACAGATGCCCACAGCCCAGGAGAGGAGACACAAGAGGATGCTGGCATGAGGCAGCTGGACACAAGGGAGGGTAGCCCTGGAGAAGCTCGCCAGGTCTCTGGCAAAGTCATAGCATAAGGTGGGGACAGAAATGACCCTTCCACCCCCTCCTGCCTGTCACCCTTCCCTTCTGCCCTCCTCCTTAAGGTTCTTTCCCTTTCTC
This sequence comes from Capra hircus, assembly GCF_001704415.2. Classification (NCBI taxonomy): domain Eukaryota; kingdom Metazoa; phylum Chordata; class Mammalia; order Artiodactyla; family Bovidae; genus Capra; species Capra hircus. The sequence continues at coordinate 36,766,893 of NC_030826.1, read as the reverse complement.
ATTCCTTTATCCTCTCCCCTTGTCTTTCTCCCCTTCCCTGAACTCATTCTGGGGCTTGCATTTTCTCTATCTTTTTCCTCTCTCTCTCTTTCTCTCTCCCCTTACCCCATCCCTCCTCCTCTTCTATCGATCAGTCTCCCCAGCTCTAGCCAACACGGAGGCCTTGGATGGCGCTCACAGTCTTGCTTTAAATTTATTGCCCAGTAAAGGAGGCGGCAGATGGAAGTCTCCGCACCCCACCCCCACCCTCCATGTCTCCTCATCCCAACAAAAGCCAATCTAGACGCGAATGTCGTCCATCAAATGCACCAATATGGGGTTATTTATAGGCCACCCCCTTCCAAGAAAGCAGTGTGTTTTTCCTTCCTCTCTTTTTTCTCTTTGAGCTTTCTCATCTCAGGAGCCAGGGATTCGATATTTGAAAAGCTGCACAATGAGGTCCCTATCCCTCAGATTCTAGGGTAGGGGGGCGCAGAAGTGTCTTGATTGGAAATGAATTAATTAGAAGTGAGGCTCTTCAAGTCTCCGAGTTGGGTTATTTATAGTGTTTGGTTAATTTTGATAATTAACACTGGGGATGAAAAGCGAGTTCCGGGCAAGGCTGTGCCCGCCAACAGAGACACACTTCCTACCCCTTCGACTGCCCCTCCCCACACTGCTCTATTTGGACTCTGTCAAAATAGGCTACTCCCTGCCATGGAGCCCCTGGTTTTTCTAAAAACAGAATGAAGGAGGTAAGGGCAAAGGCAAAGGGGCTGCTTGGGCGAAGTGGGGGATGGTCTGGGCTCAGCTTCCCCATTCACCTAGTGTCAAGCCAGTACCCCTCCCCTCTCCTGCCAAATTTCTTTCCTGGAGCAGCAGGTGCCAGGCTGCTGGTCTGGGCTGCATACTGCATGGTAGCCTATAGAATCAGGGGGAAGTCAGGGAGACTGTGGCTGAGGTTTGGGCATAGACACTCATTCTCCCAAAACTGCTGGGGAGAGGCCTTCAGACAAAGGGTGATGGGAACCAGAGACAGCAAGAGACAGCAGGGAGAGGGTGGATGGGCAGAGATTCTCAGAGAAGCAGGAAGTTTTGGCTTGGATCCTGCTGCCTGCCCCCTGGGCAGGCTGGGCATTTCAAGGAGAGGGAGTGATCTGTCACCCAAAGAAAAGGGGCCTTCAGAGTGCTCCCAGCGTGCATGGCCAGCTCCATGCACTTGAACTCAACTCAATCCACTTTCTCCCCCGTCCCCTGTGCTGCCCCACATTGATGGCTCAGCAGTTCCACATGGACAGCCTCCTTCCACACTCGGATAGCCTCGGACAGCCCTGGTGCTCAGAACGGCCTCCCCTCCTGGCTCCAGTGAGATCAAGGCCCAGCACACCTGTGACCTCCCCTGGGAGCCTCGCTTAGCTGGTGGTTCCCCTGCCTCGTGCTCTCCTAACTTTGGTGGAATTCACAGTGGAAGGTGGCTGTAAATATAGAACTGGAAAGACCTGGGGATGGACCCTAAAAGGCCCTGTGAGCCCTTCCCTGAAGGTGCGGGGAACTTCTTTGCCTGGGAGCTGCACAGTGGGCTCTGGGCTGCCCCACACACCAGGGTAGTTTACCAGGAAGGGATCACTTTTCTTCCTGGGATAAAGACCAACTGGACACCCTCGCATCCCAGTGGAGGCAGGTGGGACCACCCAGCCCAGGTATAGGAAGTGGTGGGAGGCCTTTCTCCCTCCTGCAGTGTCCTCTCCCCGTGAAGTGCGGAGGCGATCTGGAACTTCAAATGCAACCCTGCCCTCTTACACTCTCCCAGTGACCAAGGGCCGTAGGCTCCTGTTGTTCCTGAAGCCTGTGCCAGCTCCCCCGCCCTCCCCTCCTCCCCACTACGGATGTTCTCAGGTGTCTTGACCAAATCCCTTCCCCTGCCATTCCTTCCCTTCTCTCCTGGCTCCCGATCCCTGATAGGAGGAGGAGAGATGGCTTTTCCCTGCTCTCCTCATCTCTCCATCTTCATAGTAAAATGCAATAAAACCCTCTGTGTCTCGTCTCGCTCCCCTTTGCACAGTCTTCCCACTGCTGCCCTACACAGCCCCGTTTCACTGAGATCTGAAATCGCCTTCGAGAAGCCTGCTGCAGCTGCCCTAGTTCTTTTAGTCTCCAGTCATGGGTACACTGGGCCACCCCCCGGGTTTACTTCCGTGTTGTTCTGGGAGGTACCTATCGGTTTGTTATTTTCTATCCTAAATGTTTTGTGCAGGCCCCAGCCCTTTTGGAGGATGGCAACCTGTTCCTGCCCCATCCTGGAGCACCCCTTGTAGTGAGGGTCTTGGAAATGGAACTCCTGCTCCCCACTCCACCCCCACCCCAGGGTGCAGACATGCTGCCCATGCCCCCTCCCCCTCCCCCCACCAGCCTGCCTCTGCTTTTGTCTGTCTCCAGTGCCCAAGGCCTCAGGGCTCCTGCTGCCCTCTGTGGGCAGGGCCCTGGGCATGTGGCAATTCCAGGCCAGGCCCCTGACCCTAGGCCACCACAATCCAACCCTCAGACATCCCTGAGCATTCCCCGTCCCCCCCCCAACTTTTCAGCACAAGGCCCTTTGGGGAGCTGCTATTTCATCTCCAGCTTCCCCTGAATGGAGAGCCCATTTTTAATTAAAGTGGAAAAAGAGCTGAAAATCTGTTCGCATTTAATCATCTTGACGACCTTTTTGCTTAAGAGTTTCCAGCTGAGGGGGGGATGCTGAGAGGGGAGTTTTAAAGGGGGGGGGCATTTCTTGAGAGTGGGCCTGGGTTGGGAAGGAGGAGGGAAATCTCTTGCCAGGATGAATAATGGAACAGGAGCTCTGAGTGCCGACTCAGCACTTTCCTCCAGGAGGTGCCCCCACCCGCACCTGCCGCCCCTCCCTGGAGCTCCCTGTGGGCTGGGCCACACAAGAGCCTGGCCTCAGGCTCCACAGGGAGCGGAAACAGGGGCAGCCTGGGAAGGACAGGTGAGCACAGGCCTGGAAAGGCAGAGTGCGCCGTCCCAGGTCACACACCTCTTAGGCTAGGCGGTCCCCAAGGCCCTGGGCCATGTCCCCTCTCCCCAGCCCCTGAGAATACAGGAGGGGACGGCAGCATTGCATCCATGTTTCAGACATGCTCCCACAGGACAAGGGCAGTCTAGGTATCGCATCTCCTCCTCAGAGTGGCAGGACCCAGGGCCAGGATGCTCTCTCCCCCACTGGAACCCCCTCAGCCAGCAGCCAGAGTGGGTGGGACTGAGAGAGCCAGGCCTATCTTAGGGCTCCCCCAGCCCAGCGGATCTGGCCTTGGAACGGTGGGGTTCGCGAGGGATCCTTCCCCGGCAATTCCTCCCCCTTCCTTCCTGGGGATCTTCTCTTGACTGGGACACTTAACAGACTGTGTATCTGGGCCCTTTACCCTCTTCTGCTAGAAAACCAACCCAGACAATCGCACTTGACCCCGCTTCCCAGACGCGCCAGAGTGAAGATAAGCCCGGGCCTTGGCTGTCTCCTCCCCCAGCGGTTCCCGTGGGAATTGTGCGGGAGCCTGAGGCCTGTCACAGCTCCGGCTCTTATTGGCAGCAGGAAGGCCCCCAAGCTTCCTCTCCAGTGGTGAAATGTCACCTCACCTCTCATCTGGTCTCCAGCCTGCAGGCCAGAAGCCACCATCAGCAGGAGCAAACAGAATAAGAGTAATTGATATCTGCCCAGTTCCCACGACACACACTCAAGACCTCTTTGATTCCTCACAGTAACTCTGAGACTGATTATCTTATGCCCATTTTATAGATTAAAGAAACTGAGGCTCAGAGCAGGGGAAAGAACTGGTCCAAGGGCACAGAGGATATAAATGTTAGGCCTGGGCCTTCCCATGCCTCACCCTCTCACCTTCATGTTCCTCCAGCAGTGGGTAGCCCTACTCAGGTTTTCTTTAAAATGTCTTGAACTGTCCTGAGCTTTCCAGGTGGCTCAGTGGTGAAAAATCAGCCTGCCAATGCAGGAGATGCAGGTTCAATCCCTGGGTTGGAAATCCCTAGAGAAGGAAATGGCAACCCACTCCAGTATTCTTGCCTGGGAAATCCTGTGGACAGAGGAGCCTGGCAGGCTACAGTCCATGGGATAGCAAAAACAGCTGGATACCACTTAGGGACTAAACAATAGCAACTATAACGTCTTTGGATGCAGGATAAAAAGCGGGAGAGGTGACTCTGTCCTTGAGACCTACATGGCAACTCTGCCTGGGAAGGATCTAACTGGGGTGTCCTGAGGAATTTCCTAGAGAAAGGGTACTTCAGGGGAAATGTGCTATTGAGAGGAAGGAAAGACAAAGAGAAGGGAGGCCCCCAGAGTCAGCAGCAAAGGTACCCTGAATCTCTCCCCTGTGCCCTTACCACAAGGCCTGGAACTCTCTCCATCCAAGCACTTGTGTATAGCATTGCCCTCTCTGGGAACCTCTTCTTCAAGACACAGAGTCCGGTAAAATTAAGTCCTTACTGCTTATGTATAAGCGAACCAATCAGTTGTGATGCCTTGATGAGAGGTATGAGTGCAAAACAGGACACGTGTGAGGAAGGGTGGCCTTTGAAGGGAGACTACAGATGGGCATTATGGAAGGCTTCCACCAAGCCCACAGTTATGTTGAAGGAAGAGAAGAAACAACTCTCATGGGGGCAAGAGAAGGGCTCAGAGTTGGGAGAAACTGAGTAATGTGGGTTAGACTGGGTGGAGGCAGGAAAGGAGGGCCAGTCTCTGAGGTTGGTGCAGACGGTGGGGAAGGGCACCGCGGAACTGGCCCACTTTGATGCTCCAGTTAATCTAACTGGTCTCCAAAATTAGTGAATTCCTCTCCCCTCTCACTACTGATGCAGTTCCAGAATCCAACTGGGCTGACCCAAACTAGTCCCCAGCCCACCCTGCCCCCGCATTGGTCAGAACCCCTTTGCAGCCCAGAAGGAGGCAGCTCAGAGGTAATCACTGCATCACGCTTCAAATCCAAGGAGCTAGCTCCTAATAGGGGGCAGAGAGTTTCACTTATCTGGCCTGGAGGCCTGCCAGAGGCAGATGGGATGCAGCTAGGGGAGGCCCAGCACCTCCTCGTCTCCCTCCCCTCAGAAATTGTCCTTTCCTTGCCCATTGCCCTCATCCCTTCTCTGCTTGGACACTGGAACTGGGGAAGAGAGGGGGTGATTTTCCCAAAGCAGGAAAAGTGAGTGCTCACTAGAAGAGCTGGAAATCATGTCTTCAATCAAAAGACAGAGATCATCCCCTGGCTTGCCTCTCAGCCCTGGCCAAAACCCAGATTCTGCAAATGCATGTCAGGAGTGGATAACTGAGCTTTAGTATTGAAGGGCCACGTGCAGCCCCTCTGAGTCGCAGGTTCTATCTCCCCAGCTCACTGGAGGGAAGGCTGGAGGGGCTGCATTGGAAGAAAGGAGTGGTTGGAACATGGGTGTTAACATTGAGACATTTGGTTGTACAGTGGCCACTTATGGCATACTGCTTCCTTCTGGGATCCTTGAGCTGGTGGCTTAACCTCCTTAAGCTTCAGTCTCTTCATCTGTGTATAGTGAAGCTCGCACCTCCTTATGAGATTATGTGCTGTGCTGTGATTAGTCACTTAGCCGTGTCTGACTCTTTGCAACCCCATGGACTTCAGCCTCTGTCCATGGGGATTCTCCAGGCAAGAATACTGGAGTGGGTTGCCATGCCCTCCTCCAGTTATGAGGTTACAGTGAGGATTAAAGGAGATACTTGGGTGGATCTCCTGGCTCACAGGACATCTCAGTAAATGTGAGTTCTCATTGTCTGCATCCCCATTTCTGCTTAGAAGTGAGTTGGAGCTGCAGGCTGGTTCCCCAGGGACTGCTGTACACAGGCACAGAGAGCTGTGAGCAAAGTTCTACAGGGGCCCAAGGCGAGGGGTCCCAGTGGAAAGGAAGGACAGGGAGTATGAGTTAGGAGCTTGCCTTCCTGGAGGAGCAGGGTGATGGAGGGATGGTGAGATAAAGAGGGGAGGGGCAAACCCTTCCCACTTCAGTTCCTGAAGATGCAGTCTGACCCACCACTACCACTTTCAGCTCCATGTAGATCTGCACTGGGCTCCTCCACCTTTTCATCTTGGTCACTATTTGGCCCAGGAGGCCTTGGTGTATATGTGGTGGGAGAAGGGGGCCTGTATACCTGTAGTTCTGTTACAGGAGATGGTTTGAGGGGACCTTTCAATTAAAACTGCTGCCCCCTTGGTGCTGCCTTGCTGGTCAGCTCCTAAGAGCCCTCTCTCCATCCCCCCTCCCATGGCTGTGACTGCAAGTGCTGAGGTTTAGGGGAAAGGGAGCTGAGTCAGACAGACATTTCTGAAGCATGCTCATGTTTGTGGCCAGGAATCATGACAATTAGGGAGTTAGGCTGGGGCAGGCAGTGGCACCATAGAACCTCCAATATTGTTCCAAGGAAAAGGGGTGGACCTATGTAATCAGCACTCATTAGAACAGGAGTCCCTGCTGCTTGTGGTGCAGACATCAAAAGGCACGTGGTGGCGGTAGCCATGGCCTGGCATTTGTGGTGATGATGGTGATGGTGGTAATGATGATGTGGTAATCATGACAGTGCTGGGGACAGTTGTGGGATGCAGCGATAGCTGCGGTGCTTCTGGTAGTGATGCTCGTGTCACGGTGACGGTGGGCAGGACGGTGACAGTGATGGAGACTGTGATGGCAGTGGTCCCAGCAAAGGAGCACTCTAATCACTGTCTATCTAACGGTCAAGCCAAGGTGTCACATTATAATCCTTCATATCCAATCCTAACACACCGGAACCTCAGCTACATGAAGGTGGCTGCTGCTGTTCACTGCTGTATCCTCAGTACCTAGAGCAGGCCATGTACGGCCCATAGCACGTGCTCAATAAATGCGTGGGTTGAACGAATAAAAGGAGATTGAGTCTCTTTTTTAATGAACTTTATTTTGCCGTTCAAGATAGGATCTTTTCTTAAAAAAATCCCATTTTATAGATGAGGAGACTGAAGCTGAGAGATGACATAACCACAGACCAGGCAGAAGTAACTGATGTGAGGATGAAGTGGGAGGTGTAGGCATATGTGGCCAGGCCTGTCTGACTCTCAGCTCAGTGCTCTTTTCTCTGCGCAATTCACAGCGTCTCCCCACGAGCACTCAGCATTACATCGTGGTCTTGTGCTTAGGCTTAATCATAGAAATACTGCTAATAATAGTAACAATTGCTGTTTGTAATTGTTCGAGTAAGGCTTAAATTGATCAAGACCATGGAAATTATTAATAACCCAGGCCCAGCCATGGTGATGTGGGTCATATTAAATTGTGTTGAGATGGATAACCTTGGCAATAATAGTAACCAGGATCATAAATTAATAACAGAAGTATTTAAGTTAGTGCCATACTGCTGACACCCTTGGTAGTAAGCTGCTCAACGCAGCTCTTAGTACTAATGTTGCTCCTTCCTGCCTTCCATGAATTCAGCTGAGAGGAAAGGCAGGCCTCTAAAAGCCGCAGGAGGAGACAGCTTAGAGGCAATCCCTGTCTGAGAGGAGGGATCCTCAGGGATTTCTGAAGAGGGGATGGCTGCCTGGTGTCTTCTGCCCAGCCGTGAGAGGTAGCTTATTCACATTCATGGCCAAGGCCACAGTGATTGACGTCTACCTGTCCTTTCTGGGGATAGCCACTGGATTTTATTGGTTACACAGGAAAGAAACTCACAGGGCAGAATTTTTACTCCCACAAATTAATGATTTAACTGGGAAATCACCTACCAGTAAGTAGTAAGCTTGCCCTAAGCACAAGTGTCTGAATCTCTCCCTTCTTCCTGTAAGGCTATTTTTTTAAAGTTGAAACTGAGGTCCACACCTGGCCAAGTTCAGGGTGAGGAGATGAGCTTTATAGACTTGCCCCCTACAACTCTATGCTCCAGGGCTGTCTGGGAACCAGGAAAGGGTGGGAACAGGCAAGGTGGGGTTGAGCATCAAGGTGGAGGTGGGAGTGCTTCCTGCCAAAAGACTGGTGGCAAACTCCTGGGGTTGCCAGGGCCTATAATTTGAAACTTCCAAGTTTTCTAGAGCATGATGAGTGTGGTCCTGGAGATGTACATGGATGTGAGTCCATTCAACTCTTTTATTCTTTCTGCAGACCTTCATTGAACACCTACTGTGTACTAGGCATTCAGATAAGAAACCATAGTCCCTGCCTCCAGGGAGCTCATCAGCTTATGGAAACATGGTCTAATGAAGACAAATGGTTGAGGATACATCTATGTGTGCATATCTGTGTGTGTGTGTGTGTGCACTGTGTGAGAGATTATACATATGAGGGGTTTCATGGAGATGACTGCACATGAACACATGTATGTGTGAGTGTGTATGTGAGGACGTGTGTTTGAATGTTATGAGCACACGGGCGATGAGTGTGCATGTGTGGAGGCGCACAGGCCTGGGCAGAAGGCACCGGTCCACAGGACTGCGAGAGGATGGCGGGGGCATAGGAGACTGCATAAGCACATATGTATGTAACCTCGGGAGTGTGTGTATTCCTTTTTGTGTGTGTGCACACCTGCGATCGCTTCAGACCCGTCTTTTGAAAATTCAAATGAGGTCGGGATGGTCTCCTCCTTGAACGTCCCAGCTGTCTGTGGTCCGTGTCAGAACCACTTGCCACCTCTCTCCCTCCTTCCCCTAGGCCTTTGCAGAGAGAACCCCGCACTGGGAAGGGGCAGAGAAGGACTTGGGTATAGACCGGGAAATGAAAGGAGGGGCGGGCAGTGAGCATTACTGCTGATAACGGCTGGGTAGGGAGCAGGGCACTGGGGAAGAAGCTGAAGCCAGAGGCAAGGAAAGATGCGCAAGAGAGGGAATCCGAGCCCACAGCATCCGGGACGGACGCGTAGCAGCGCGGGTCAGGCGCCGGGTACCAGGTCAGGGATAAGCTTTGAGGGCGGGGTGCGGAGAAGCTGCAGCGGGGCTCGCGGGGCTCACGGGCGCGGCTCCCTGCACGGTCCCTTTCCGTCTCTCCCCTCCGGGAGACCGCGGGGAGGGCGCGCGCGGTTCCGGGGGTGGGCGGGCTGGGCGGGGCGAGGGCGGGGCCGCCGCACTGGCTTCTCCTAGCCCTCCCGCCGGCAGCCAGAGGGAGCCGAGCCTCCGCCAGCTCTGAGGGGCTGGCGCTGGAGCGCTGCGCAGCGCAGCCTTATCGGTCCGCGGAGCGGGCTGAACTGAAAGCCGAGCGCTGCCGCGGGAGGCGGGCGATGGGGTCAGGTGCCGCCGGCCGCGCCATGGACGGGCCGCGCCTGCTGCTGCTGCTGCTCCTGGGGGTGAGTGCTAACTGAAGGGGAGCTCGCTCTCTTTCCCGGGACCGAAACCTCGATGAGTCCAAGTTTCCCTGAGGAAAAACAGAAAAGAGCGTTGGGGTCCCAGATGCTGGCGGCGGCGGGGGCGGGGGGGGGGCGGTGGATGACGAGAGAGGAGCTCCGATGATGCCAGTATCCACGGGGGAGCGTCTCAGGTTCTCAGAGCGAAGAGGCGACTCTGAGATTTAAGGTAAAGATGCGGAGAAGAGGGGCGCACGGAAGCAGGTCCTCGTGTGCCATAGGAGGTGTGTGTGGAGGAGCTGGGAGGGGTCTCTCAGCAGAGAGTCGTGGGGCTCTCGGATGCCTGGGTTCTTCGGAAGAAGGCGCTTGAATGCGGGATCTCGAGGCGACTTTCCCTCTGAGCATCTTGATCTCTGGAGAGTCGTGGGACGGAACCCAGGCTAGAGAAGGACGAGGAGTGGGACGGGAACTAGAAAAGTGAGGGGCGAGCGTGGTTGGGGTGGGGAACCGGAGACGAGGAGATAAGGATGGTGTGGGAGGAGGACGGAGGGACTGGAGGCAAGGGGACCGGGCATCGGACAATGAAGACCAGCCAGACAATGGGGTGGGGGGAGGGGCGTGGGAGGGAGCGGTTCGGGGAGCCTCTGCTGAAGGGAGAGAAGTGGGTTAGGCAGGGCAGAAAAGGGACGCTGATGAGGCAGGTGGAGAGAGGGAAGCAAAAGGAGAGAGGACGGAGTAGGGAGAGCAGGGCTGAGTGGTCTGGGCCCCGCCTGTCCGCCGAGAGACAGTGGGACGAGAAGAGAGAGCAGAGACAGACTCTCCCCGCATGTGTCGCGCGCGCTGTCTCGCGCGGTCGGGGAATTGTGGTTTGGGGTCCGAGGCCGGGAAAGGAGTGCCCACCTCGCCAGGGCAAACCCGCCTCCCCGGTTCCCCAGCGACCGGCGGGCTCCCGCTACACACTTATTGTCGCGGTTAGAAGCAGAGCTGCGGACTGGATGGGACGAAGCAGGCGTCGTCTGACGGGCTCTGGCCGCTGCCAGTTCTCGGGGTGCAGCGAGGCGGGACTCGCAGAGCCGGGAAGGTCCAGGCAGTGCGCCGCCGAGGGGGCGCGCCGGCGAGGGCGGCCGGCAGGGGGCGCTGCGGCGCGAAGGCCGCGCGATCGCCGCTACTGGCGCGACCCGGACTGCGCGCTTCACCCGCCACCCGGACCCCTGTGAAGTCAACCTGCCGCAGCGCCGCCGCGACCGTTCGCTACGTTTCCGCTAACCGGGGGGGAGGGGTCGGGGTTCTGCCCGCGCCCCGCCCAGCTTTCGGTGAAAGACTCCGGCTCGGGACAAGAGAGAGGCTCTCAGACATCTCGGCAAAGGACTGCGGGTCTTAGAAAGCGTCGAGGTCCGCCCGGTAGATCTGACAGGACATTCAGGACCCGATGTGTGGCCGTGAAGGGAGTGCCCTGGAAGGTTCTGCAATGGAGACGTCCTCACTCTCCCTGCCGTCTTCATCTCCTCTGAGCACTGAGCCCCCAACCCCCCATTTTATAGACAGGCGACTGAGGCTCTGAGAGTTTTAACCAGTTGGTCAAGGAAGGTCCCACAAGCGAGTTGAGCCAGAATCCTAGGGAGACTGCCCCTCACCTGACTGCCAGCTCGGTACCTCCCGTACGTCTTACGGGGCAACCCGGCGTCCCAGCTCCAGAGAAGAGCTGCGCGTCTCGGCGGCGAGCGGGCGGGAATAGGGGGGCTGGGATGGGCAGAGACCCATCCCCGAAGCTCAGCACAGCCCCCCGGGCGGTCAGTACCTGTGGCTGCGTCCGGGGATTTGGGAGTGACCGCGGGCACGTCTGCGCACTAACACAGCGGGTTAGAGAAGCTTCTCAGAGGCCGGGGCCGGGGCCGGGGCCGGGGCCGGGGCCGCGGCCGGGGCGGAGGGCGGGGTCGGGGGTAGGGGTGCCCCGGAGCGGGGATTGGGGATTGGGGCAGCCAGTAGTGCGGATTCCGGAGGGGCGAGGGCGTGGGCTCGGGATTTGGGCTGGAGAGTGTCCCCCGAATAGAGAGAAGGAAGGGAGCAGGGGGTGGAGGGCCCGGGAGCTCGGGAAGGTGGACCCGCATAGAATCTGCCGCCCGCACCCCTGCGGCTCTCGCGCCTGCCTCGCCGCGGGGCTGCTGTCTACGAGCTGGCCCTGCGCACCGCAGCGGTCCGAGTTTCTTCCTGGGCCGCGGCGAGAGAGTGCTGAAACCGGAGCGCATCCCGGCGGGTCGACTGACGGGCCGCGCCGGTAATGGAGGCACTTTGTCATTCAGACGTCTGTAACCGGAGCCGCCGGCTGGCTAATGCGCCTAATAGGGATGCAACTAGGACAGCAAATGCGAGGACAGGAGCGGGTGGGGGAGGAGACCCCGGGAGGGGAGGGGTCCCCGCCCCTCTGTACCAGCCGGGTCGCGTTCACGCGCCTAGATTCTTCCCTGGGGTGGGAGGCGCAGAGGTGGGAATAATAAAATTGGTTGAGTGCCTACCGTGTGCCACGCACTGCCCTGGGTAATTTCTCTTGTCCCAGCAGAACAAATCTAGTTATTCCCATTTTACAGTTGAGGAAGCTGAACCTCTCAGGCCTTCAGAGAGGAAACCAAGTTCCCCCAGTTAGTATGTGGTGGCGCCCTTGTTGGAACCCAGGATTCCTGGCTTGGAGTTTACTCTTTCCTCCTTATGCCAGGCACACTCCCCTGCCCAGCCTTCCAAATCACGGACGGACAACGTGGTCTTGAACCACCACTAGACCTGGAGATTAGACTCTGTCTTATGCCCTTGGCACCGCAGATTTGTAACTGAGCCCGTTCACTCCCCCCACTCAGAGCCCTGCTCCCTTCCAAAGTCTTCCTGCAGTAATTAGATCTTGTTTTCCCCTCAAACTCCACCCCTGTTTCAAGGGATGGGAGGGGGGCATGTACCAGTGCCTCCTCAGGGTTTGCATTGGTCTCAAAAGACCCTTCCCATATTTGAAAACTCTCCAGCCTCTTTACCCAGCCAATGGCTCCATTCACCTAAGGAACCCTTTGCTGAAGCTATTGTGAATAGTTAGGACTCATCACCCTGAAGCCTTCCTATAGTTTCAAATTCTTTCAGCTATTTTGGTGTGTTTTCTGTTTTGTTCAGTTTTTTAAAATTAATTATTAAAAGTCAGTTCACCTTAGCCTATTTCCACCTTAGTTTCTTGAAAGCCTTGACGTGGGAAAAAAAGATTTGCAAACATTCTTGAAAATGGAATAAGTATAATAAATGTAAATTTCAAGCAAATGTGTCTATCGTTTTGGTAAATTGCTCATTTTGGAACAATTAGCCTGAGTCCTAGTGACCTCCCACCCCACTTCCCAGGATTGCCGGGCCTTGGACCAATAGATGGTGTAGTCAGGTTAGTGCTACTTGGCCACTTAGCAGCATGACCTCTGAGGGCCTCAGTTTCCACGTCTGTCCCTCAAGCCTTCCTCCTCAGCTTCTGGAACAGCTGTTTGAGGTGATATTTCCTCTTCCTCATGGCACTGTGACTCCCTGTCTCATTGGAAACTCTTAGTTTGGACTTTCCTGGTGGCTCAGACGGTAAAGCATCTGTCTACAATGCGGGAAACCTGGGTTCGATCCCTGGGTTGGGAAGATCCCTTGGTTAGTTAACTTTAAACAGAGCCGTTCTCCAGCCTCCTTTGGCCTGCATACCCTCTTCAGACTCCTCTTGGTGGGTAAATCTCTCTCCATTTCTATCCTGCCCCCTACTCTGAGATGGTTTCCCCTGTTTGGGGATAGCTCAATTCTCCTCTCCCACTACCTACCCTTCAGGCTCAGCAGCTCACTCTCTATAAGACAAAACACTTCTTTGGTAACCAACATTTATTGAACTCCTATTATGCACTCTCCTATTAGGCAGAGTTACATACCTTATTTCATTTAATCTTCAAAGCAAGCTTAGACAGTAGATATCACCAATCCAGCGTTTTTGGGGGGAAAATTGAGGCTTAGAGAAATTGAGAATTGACCCAAAGTAGGCAATGGCACCCCACTCCAGTACTCTTGCCTGGAAAATCCCATGGAAAGCGGAGCCTGGAAGGCTGCAGTCCATGGGGTCGCTGAGGGGTCGGACACGACTGAGCGATTTCACTTTTACTTTTCACTTTCATGCATTGGAGAAGGAAATGGCAACCCACTCCAGTGTTCTTGCCTGGAGAATCCCAGGGACGGGGGAGCCTGGTGGGCTGCCGTCTATGGGGTCGCACAAAATCGGACACGACTGAAGCGACTTAGCAGCAGCAGCAGCAGCAGACTAGTAAGTAGCAGATATGGAATGTTTTGAAATAGAAAACAAAACAAGCTTAGGAAACACATGGTTACTAATTATGTGGCCTGGATTCCAAACGGAAGACTTTGGAGAAGGGAGGGGACAACAGGCTGCCGCAGGGAGAGGAGGCTTCCAGAAGAGGGGCTTGCATGAGGCTGCCCTTCTGCTCACGACTACCACAGACAGACCCCCTCAGCTATCTGGAGCCCAGGTCTCTCTACCAGCCTCAACTAACTGGAACACAGCCAAAAGCCACAAAAGACGTTGGGAAAGAGAAAAGAAAGGTCCCAAAGTGAATAAACACCATACTCATTTATTTACTGCCTCCAGCAACCCTGAGAGGCAGAAACTGTCATGGTTACCTAGTGACAAAGAAACTACGGCACGGAGAAATTCAAAACCTGTCCCAGGTCACCCAGCTTGTAAGCCATGAGCCAGTAATCAGAGCAGTGAAGGCACCAGAGGAGGAAGGTAGACTTTTTACTCTATTGCCCTCTTCTAGTTCAGATCCTGCTTACACTCTATTTATATACCTTCTTCCCAGGGCTAGTTACATATTTTCTAAAGATTCAATTTGTTGTTGTTTAGTCACTGAGTCATGTCCAGCTCTTTTGCTATCCCATGAACTGTAGCCGTCTTCCCTGAAGCCGGCCAGGCTCCTCTGTCCATAGGATTTCCCAGGCAAGAATACTGGAGTGGGTTAACATTTCCTTCTCCAAGAGATCTTCCTGACCCAAGAATCGAACCCACGTCTCCTGCACTGCTGGCAGGGGGATTCTTTACCACTGAGCCACCAGAAATTAGAATGGGGGAGGGGCTGCTCAGGTCCCACTAGTAGCGGCAAGGATTGACAACTGATATCCTGACAGGAAGGGAGTAGGCAGAACTGTAAGAAACGCTGACAGGGGAACTCAAAGAGACAAAAGTGTGTTACTTTGGGATAAAGAGCACAGGGCTTCACTGCATTGCATCCTGGAATACTTGTTGATGTAAATATTGAGTCCCTGAGTCATGGGGAAACCGTGAAGGCATGTTCCAGAGAAGGAGGAAGGTGCAGCCTCCATGGGTAAAGTGAGAAACGTTAGGTGAGAATAGCAAAGCCATGACTTTCCGGAAACTCAGCTATCCAGAAAGTCAGTCCCTGGAGTGCTAGTTAATTGAGGCCGTATAATATGTTGAAGGCAATGGCACCCCACTCCAGTACTCTTGCCTTGAAAATCCCATGGACGGAGGAGCCTGGTGGGCTGCAGTCCAGGGGATCGCAAAGGGTCGGACATGACTGAGCAACTTCACTTTCAATTTTCACTTTCATGCCTTGGAGAAGGAAATGGCAACCCACTCCAGTGTTCTTGCCTGGAGAATCCCAGGGACGGGGGAGCCTGGTGGGCTGCAGTCTATGGGGTCGCACAGAGTCAGACATGACTGAAGCGACTTAGCAGCAGCAGCAGCAGCAGCAAATATTCCATAAGTATACATGTTGGGTCCCTAATATGTGCCAGGTACCATCACAGGCACTGAGGCAACCAGAGTCCCTGGCCTCAGGGATCTGACAGTCCACTGGGGGACTCCGTAGAATATCAGAGCAGACAGGAGTGAACAGGGAGGACATGTGACAGGGCAGCTCTGCCTGATGAAGCAGAGCCTGGGGCCACAGGACCAGTTCCCCGATGAAGTGCCATTTAAGCAGACCACTGAAGGATGAAAAGAAATCCAGACAGACCCTTCTGGAATCTTGCACACCTCCTGGGGGAAAGCCTGCATCTGGGACTACACTCTCCCCGGGCCAAGGCTTCTGGTCTGCAGATGGTCCCAGCACTGTGTTCCTGCCACCTGGGAATGGACGGTGGCAACACCCAAGGTTCCCCTCCTGTGCTGCCTGTACCCCCCCCACCAGTCTCTTGAGGACTGCAGGCTGCCTCCTAGACTGATCCAACCTGTCTATCCCCCTGCCTCCCCTGAACCCTAGTGAGACCTCAGGACAGTTGAAAGGACTGAAGGGAAAGGAGTATTGGGAGCCGTTCTGGCCAATGTGGAAGCAAGGAATGCCCAAATGATCCTTACGGCTCCTCTCTAGTCCCATGACCCAAGAGCCCATACTTCCTCTGAGCATCAAATGGGAACTGCGTGGTCTGGAGCCAGGGAAACAGGCTGTGGAGTTTTATTAGACGTTAAGATTTTTTTCAAGGAACAGAAATATAAAGCAATCTGCCAGCAGCCCCTCCCTCTAGGGAATCTGGTGCTAAATCATTCCATCCATGAGCAAAGATGCCTCGGCAGCAAGAATCTGACTCCCCTTTCCGCTGTTTGCAGTGGTGTTCCCACTGACTGTATGGGGGCAGGGAGGAAAGGGCTGGTGGCTGGAAATCAAACCCTGGGGGAGCAGGGCTGCTGGGTGGTGAGAGCAGCCACTTTCTCATTGGTAACAGGCGCCCTTCCCCCACCCCACCCCAACACCCCACCCCACCCCCCGCCCATCTTGGCACCAGAGTCCTGATGATTGGCTGTTCATTTGCTTTGGCCCTGAGCTGTCTCCGTCTCTTATCTGTCCAGAGAGATGAAAACTCAGAGGGAAATGAGGTCAGAATTCCGAGAGTGGAGTCAGGATTTGAACCCAAGGTCCCATCCCTCTGCCTTTTGTTCTTGGGTACAGACACCTCCCATTTGATACTTAATATATGGAATGGTAGGATTAAGGACTGAGAGTAGAGCTCTGCTAGGCTTTCTTAGAAAAAGATTCCCCTCAGGGTAGACGCAGGTGTGCAGCTTAGCAAGTGGCATTTGGGCTAGATTTCAGCTTCAAGTTGCCCCCTTGGCTGGGAGCCCTGAGCAAGCTGCAACTTGGCTGCTGGTTCCTGACCGCCGCCCAAAGGCCCTCTGCTGGTCCTCAGGTTACCTTCCCCACATGGTGTATCCTTGGGATTCCAGGAGTTACTGTAACCCCAAGGTGAACTTTGCAGAAGGTCAGCATCCGAGGCTCTGATCTCACAACCCAGCAGCTTGCAGGGGTGTGCTGTCCCCCTGCCCTTCTTCCCTGTCAGCTTTCAAATGCCAAAGCCTCCCTGGTGAGCTCATCCCAGGCCAGGTGGTTCCAATAGAAGGCTTTAGGAAGAGGTGTTTGCTCCCTCAGAATACATCCTGTCCCCTTTCTCTTGCCAGTCTGACCTTCTGATCTTCCCCCATCCAGGTGTCCCTTGGAGGTGCCAAGGAGGCGTGCCCCACGGGCCTGTACACCCACAGCGGAGAGTGCTGCAAAGCCTGCAACCTGGGTGAGGGTGTGGCCCAGCCTTGTGGAGCCAACCAGACCGTGTGTGAACCCTGCCTGGACAGTAAGTAGAAAGTGTCCGGTGGGGGAAGGAGAGCAGAATGGAAGGGAGGGCAAGGGGACTGGCGGGCATGCCCAGTATAGGCCTTTCAGGCGCTCTGGGTTCTGGCAGGAACTCCTGCCCACCGTCGCATGGGTGCCATAAGTGAGTCTATGGATGAGGGAAGTATGCAGAGGGAGAAGGGGGCCTGATGGGGGATGCCCAGGGGGTGCCCGTTCCCAGCCCCCAAGTAGAGAGGCCTAGTAGAAGAGTGTGGCTAGGTGGGAGGAGTAGCTGATGCTAAGATCAGCTAAAAATATCATCTGCTGTGCAAAATCAATGGCTGCCACTTACCCTCGGTGCATTTGCGGGGAGGGGAAGAGGATCAAATCCTAGCTACCCTGGAGACTGACCTTGGGGGATCCTGGGAGGGTGTGGCTACCAACACCCATCAGCCCCCAGCACCTCCCACTACCCAACCACCACCACCCCGCCCCACCACTGCTCTCCAGGGCAACTGTACTCCAGTCCTGACAGAGGAAACAGTTTTCCCCAGGCTACAGGGATGGGGGTTGGAGCATTACAAGGATGTCCTTACTGGGGAGTGATGCTGGGTGCATCAGCGGGGAGGGGCACTGTGGCCATTCCTACCTGGGATTTCCTTGAGGAGGGGAGAGAACCCCATCTTCCAGAGGTGCTGGATGAGGTGGTGGGTCTGTGATCTGAAATTCTGTGCCCTTGTCTCATCTCTGATGGATGCCTCCCCCACCAGTTGCTTTCAGGCCATGAACCCTTTTCCTGACTCTGTCTGGAAACCTTTCCTGTCGACAGTTAGGTCCTGCCTTCTACCTGACACTCCGTGCCCCCCCCCGGGGGGCCAGTGGGAACTCTACTCAGATTGTTCTTCAATCATGTTGGGACCAGGGTATAGGAACTGGGAACTCTGGATCCGCTTGTCTTACCTTGAATGTCTTGCCACCACTGCCACCACCACCACCTCCAGGCACCACACTGCACACAGCATCCCTCCTTCAGGCAACCCCAACTCCTTGGTGTCCCAAACACAGCTTTCCTATTTCTGTGCTTGTGGATCCTGTAACTCCATCCCCCAGCAGAGGGATGCCAGGTAGGGAAGGCTAGACATCCCTTTGCTACCTTGCCATCTGGGTACCTCCCCTGGCCCTAGCCTAACAGGGTTTCTATCCCAGGGCAGGACTAGCCAATCACACTTGCCCTGGAATCTCCCATGTTTTCCTCTCATTTCCTAGACTCTTACCCAGGACCTCTTCTCTTTGGACTGTAAGTCTCCCAGGATGGGACCCTAATCCTTCTGTCAAAGCAAGGGCTGGGATACAGGAGGCTGAGAGAGGGCATCTCCAGGGAAGGGGAGGGGAGACAGGAGTAGAGAGGGAGCTCAGAAATCCCACTTGCTCCCTCCACTCCCCTCCCTTCCTCTTCTTCTCTCACATTTCCCGCCCTCCCCCAGCTGTGTTAACAGGCTGCCTTTAAAAGTCTACTTTATGGGATGGAGACCCCAGTGGACTTTCCCTCTATCCTCAAAACATTTCCACAAGGAAACCCATTAAGCTCCTGCCTTCATTCTCTGCCAAAAAAGACCACATTTTTCCCACCCCCTAAAACTCTCTCCTAGGAGTTCGCTGCTAATTTTCTATATTTTCCCATAAGCAGGGCCCTCTCCTTCCCTTCCCATGTGGCTAGACCCACCCCACTGCCACATGCCAACGAGATAGGAGCTTCTTGTATAAATTGGACATCTTGCCTTTGCTGTTTATGTTTGGAAGTCCTTTCTGTTTGACTGTGCCTGCTACTGAATTTGTCATTGCCCACCCCAGGGGCCCAACTGTTACAGGATCCCTGCTGTGTGTCAAGTGCTTTATGGTGGAATTTCACTTATTCCTCACCACAACCCTGTGAACGGAGACATTATTCCCAGTTTTACAGAGAAAGAAAAAAGCTCAGAGAGGTTAAGTAAGACACCCAGAGTCACACAGCTAATAAAGTGATGGAAGCAGGTTTTGAATCCAGATCTGCTCGATGCCTAGGAAGAGAAACACAGGAGTTGCTCTGCCAGAAGTGAGTTGAAACTGAAGGCTCCCTCCAGGCCCATCTCTATCTTTTCTTCTCTCCATCCACCCCGCCCCCCTCTCCCAACTGCTGCCCCTTTCACTTCTCTCTGCTTTTTTCCTTCTTTGCTTCTCCAGCCCTAATCCCAACCTCTAAGATAATGACCCTGTGCTCCATCTTGTGTCTGGATGCCGTTAGAGAAGGTTAAGATAGGACCCCCACAGCAAGCCCCAGTTTCCCTCCACTGGGATCCTAATCTGCTACCTCTGCTTCCGCATTCTGAGCTACCGTCTTTCCCCAGTTCTCAGATCCTAACTGTGTGCTCTTCCTGCCCTTGGAGCAAGGATACATTCTCTTGGATTCAGTTTGGCATGGAGTTCTCCACCCTGGGCTAGAAGGGGTAAAGAAGATCTGGCTCTGTGCCTACCCACTCTTTGCACGAGGCAGAGAGGACCCTGGCATCTGTCCCCTTACTCCAGCATGTGCGTCAAGAGTGAGCTTAGAAATTTTTCCTTCATGCCCTTTGACTCATGCTCCATAAGGGGAGGGATGCCAGAGTCCTCTCTGCCTCATGCAAAGAGGGACCACACACACAAGTCCTTTTTTCCTTCTAGCTTCAACCCCTCCTGCTGTGCCTTTCTTACTAGGAGTCCCATCCCTGCCCTCTAGAGCCAAGCCCTTCAGCAGCGTGGGGTAGCGCCATGGGTGGGAGATTTTGTCATCTAACCCTAGTCACTCCCATTCAGGCCACACCTGAGCCTCTGCCTGTGCCGATAGAAATGGAAGGGCAGCTGAGGCTCTCTGGGAAGGCTGGCCATGCCTGGGCTGGGTTCACAGCTCAGCTCTGGCCTGGGGGAAGGGCTGGGTGGGAACCACGCTCAGATTATTCCTTAATCATGCTGGGAACTCTCGGAGAGAATCTGCCAAGAAATTTACCGGCACCAGCTGTGTTACCCCCTGAGACTTCAGGGCCAGAGTTTCCGGGGCTGGAGTATGGGGCTCCTGGCTCCCTTTCTCCTTCCCAGCTTTCCCACACCCGGAATCAGAGACGGGCAGGAGAAGAGGGTGTCAATGAAGGGGGGCGAGGTGGGCCGAGGGGCTCCGGGGATGGGGCGGGAGGGCCTCCAGCGTCCCAAGTGCCCCAAGGACGGGCGACTAAATTCGAGGTGCGGCTCCCCCACCCCCATCCAGCACACCTCTCTGTCCTCAGGCGTGACCTTCTCAGACGTGGTGAGCGCCACGGAGCCGTGTAAGCCGTGCACGGAGTGCGTGGGACTGCAGAGCATGTCGGCGCCCTGCGTGGAGGCCGACGACGCCGTGTGCCGCTGCGCCTATGGCTACTACCAGGACGAGACGACCGGCCGCTGCGAGGCGTGCCGCGTGTGCGAGGCGGGCTCGGGGCTCGTGTTCTCCTGCCAGGACAAGCAGAACACCGTGTGTGAGGAGTGCCCCGACGGCACGTACTCTGACGAGGCCAACCACGTGGACCCCTGCCTGCCCTGCACGGTGTGCGAGGACACGGAGCGCCAGCTGCGCGCGTGCACGCGCTGGGCTGACGCCGAGTGCGAGGGTGAGAGCTGGGGCTGCGCGGTGCAGAGGGCGCCCACCCTGGCGGGCAGGGTCTGCAAGGGTCCGGCCACGGCCTGCAGGGGCAGCCCCCATGGCCTCGAACCAGCAGACGCCCTCCTGATCTTTCCCACCAAAGGACCCCATCCACTGTTAGCCCCTCTGGGCCAAGTGTTTGGAAAGCCATCCTTATCCTCCCAGGCCGCACTGGGTTCCACGCTTTGGTAATCGGTGGCTGCGGGCTCGGGCCTGGGTGGGTGGCAGATGAGTGGCAGAGAGGTGGCCTCCGTGGCCAGGGCACAAACAGTGCATGTTTGAGCCTGGGGTAGACTCTCTGAACTGGAGAAGGGGTCCGAGGACCCTTTGGCTCTGACCCCCCTTGTGGCTCTGGGACTTCGGATGGAGTCCACCACCCTGTCACTTACTGAGTGACATCAATTAGGTCACTTTGGTTTCTGGACCTAGGGTTCCTACTGGTCACAGGGTTTCCGGGTTAGGGAAGGGGGCTGGTTCACTTCAACTTGCTGGGGAGGGGTCAGAAGTCACTGTTACAGTTTAGCCAAGGATGAAGTGAGACCCAGGGAACACTAAGGAGATGGTGGGAACAGGGGCTTTGGGACAGAGAAGGAAGGGGAAGCAGCAGGCCTGGGGTTTGGGAGCCTGAGGATGAGGCAGGTGCGTGTGGAGGGCCTTTGGCTCCCCAGGGGGATGGGAGCTGGGTGTACCCACCTTAGTCGGATGGGCAGTTCCTGGCATGGAAGTTCCTGGAGGAAGCCCTGTGGTAGTCAGGGCAGAACTGTTTTGGTCCTCTGGTTGGTGACATCCATCTTGGGGGAGAGGTTGACAGTGCCTTTTCTTTCTGTCGCTCTATGACTGGGCACCCGTTTAGCTATTTCCCTTTGGGACCTAACCCTCAGGGTGCTCTCTCACTTTGAGCAGGCAACAAGTGCCTCCTTCTGGGAGCCCTGAGTTGGACAGGAGAGAGCTGGCCTTTGCCCCAGTCTGCTGAGGGAGACGTGGTCCCAGCACTTAGTTCCCAGGAGATCCCCCTTTGTGGTGGGGGCAGCATAGTCTCTGCCTTCAGTCTGCCCGCAGTCGGATGGGGGAGGCAGATCCGCTGCTGTGGAGAGCCTCTGCTCTGACACACCCGTACCAGCCTTCCAAATCCTGTGATCCTCTGGTGCCAGGACCTCAGGGTGGAGAGGGCTGTTAAGCTGGGCTGAGGCCAAGCATGTGTGTGAAGCTTCCTGCACTGGGATGCGGGGTTGGGGTGGAGGAGTGGGATGTGGTAGTTCCGGTGGCAGTTGCCCTGGGCCAGGAGACAAGCAAGTAACATCAGGCGCAGGGCAGAGCAGGGGGAGTTTCAGCAGCCTGCAGCGGGCAGCGGGTGGCACGCTTCTGTGGGCAAGTTGGGACCAGCTGGTGGAGGGTGGGAGTTAGGGGTGCGGTTAGAGCAAAGAAAGGTGCCAGCTGGGAGAGGGGTGGACTCTGCCTTTACGGGCATTCACAGATTCCTTTCAGATACTGCTCTGCTTTTCCAGCCACGCTGAAGGGGTGTGTTTGTCCCTGCCCCTCTTCTCCTTCTCCCTCCGAAGGGTTACATGTCAGCTCCAGGGCAGGGGGGAGCATTTCAGGAAGTGGAATTTGATTTGTGGTAGTTTGGCTCTCCCCCTCCCCTCCAGTGCAGGGTATATTCCTTGCATATACATTTCAGGGGTCCACATGGTGACTCACCCACCTTGGGGGCAGAACCTGACCCCCTAGCCCTCAACTAAAGAAATTTGGGTTTAGGAGGAGTAACCCTGTCCTTCTTTCCACCCACCCCCAAGTCTGAGAGCTCCTATGCCGGAAACGGCTGTCAGGACCTGCCAGGGGCTTAGTGGATTGGAATGCCAGAGGACGTGGTCACATCTGGATCTCATCCTCGCCCTCTGTTAGGGGGGCATTCGGGAGACTAGGGGGAAGCGCCCTGGAAGCGCTGTCTTCAGCCTGGTCTGGCTACCACCCTCCCTCAGCCCTTCCCCTCTGCTCCTAAATCTCTGTGATGCCTGATTCATTGACCTTCCACCTAACCGTGCCTTCAGCCTCTGGGTTCAGGTCACTTGAGCAGAGCTGTACCCTCAGTCTCAGGGCTCAGGTTGCCCCTCCAGCTGGCCCTAGCCAGGCAAGAGAAGACCCTCCCCAAACCAGTGCCTTGTCAGAAGGTAGGGCTATGTCTCCTCCACTCCCTGCCCCACCTCTTCCACCCTGTCCTCCCCAGGACTGAGATGAGGGAGGGGAGGGTTAGGGCAACAGATGGCAGCCCCTTGCCAGTGCCAGCCAGATGGATTCCAGAGTCACATCTGAGGACCATATTCCTTAGAAGGTGCTGAAAATGGGGGCCGTTGAAGCATCTTTGCCTTGAGGCAAGGAGGTCTAGGAAACCAGTGGGCAGCTTCAACTCCAATTTGGGTGGGCAAACTTGAGGGCTGAGTGGGGCAGATCTGGGGAGCATAGTGCCCGCCCTTCACCCTGGTGGCATGTCCTGTCTGCTTTCCCTCCCTGCTTCAGGCGTGGGAAGCGAGGATAGATGGAGTAGGCAACTTTGCCCAGACAGGTACCCCCCAGGTCATCCAGAACCCACAACCCCGGGTACTGCCTTCAGCCGGGTGATAGAATGGAAAATACCACCCACTGCTGCCAGGGAGTGCTCAGTCCCCTACTAGGGGGGCTGGCAATGCCCAGCTGGTATGAAAGAACCTAAATAGGTGGCAGAGCAGTCTCCTTCCTCTGAGACAGGGCAGTGCCTGGTCTGTGGGCTTGCTCTCCGCCAGCAGTCCTCATTCTTTCCCACTTGGGTTTGGGCTGTCAGACATGTCTTCTCTGGATGGCAAGATCAGATGGTATGGGGGCTACACAAGGCAGGAAATAGAGGCTAGCCACTATCCATGGACCGGCTGGAGGGAAGCGAGCCAGCTGTGCACCTCCACACCCTGCCTGAGCTTAGAGCTAGGACACGAGAGACTGGAAAGAAGGCTGGATGCCAGCTCTCAGAGGGTGGTGCATTGGACAGTACCTCTTTGCCACACCTGATTACTCTTATCCTTCTTTAGGACAGGGGTGACTGGGACCACTAGGACAACCTGGGGCCAGAGAAATTACATTTCGCTAGCCTGATTTCAGCTGGAGGCATCCCAGTGCTTATCTTCTTTGTGTGTTTATCTCCAGGCGAGGCTTCTGGGTACCCAGAGTAGGCAGAGTTGAATTCTAGGGTCACAGCTTTCCCTGAGATGGAAAGGAGCTTAAAGACTATCTCTTTTAATATCCCCATTCTATAGATATGGAAATTGAGGTCCTGAGAGTTGAAGGAACTGGTCCAGAGTCACACAGGAAGTCAGTAACAGAGCTGAAGGGGGCCGAGGGCTGTTGATTCTTAGATCCTTGGTTTTCTCCTCCATCGTGATGTCATATATCCAATCCAAGCCCACCCCTGTATGTGTAGCCGCTGGGCATACGAGCAGCTGGGGCCAGGCCGGGGCTGGGGTAAAGCTCTGGGGGTCAGAACCTAGTGGGGGGACTCGAGGGAAAGTGGGTCCTCACTCCTGTGGCCTTTTCTTCCAGAGATCCCTGGACGTTGGATTACACGGGCCACGCCCCCAGAGGGCTCCGACAGCACAGACCCCAGCACCCAGGAGCCCGAGGTACCTCCAGAGCAAGATCTGGTGACCAGCACTGTGTCAGATGTGGTGACCACGGTGATGGGCAGCTCCCAGCCTGTGGTGACCCGAGGTACCGCCGACAACCTCATCCCTGTCTACTGCTCCATCCTGGCTGCGGTGGTTG
The DNA here is from genome assembly GCF_001704415.2 of Capra hircus. Taxonomy (NCBI): domain Eukaryota; kingdom Metazoa; phylum Chordata; class Mammalia; order Artiodactyla; family Bovidae; genus Capra; species Capra hircus. Next base: position 36,742,490 of record NC_030826.1, on the reverse strand, counting down.
TGGGCCTTGTGGCCTACATTGCCTTCAAGAGGTGAGATGGGGGACCTGAAACAGGGAGCCAGATCTTTGGCCTCAGGGAGAGCTTCGCTGTGACCATGACCTGAAAATGCACACACTCTTTTAACTCAACCCCAAACCAAGCTCATCCGCACTTGCCATCAACCTCACCCTGAAGTTTTTACTTCAAGGTGTGGCAGGTCAGCAGGAGGCAAGGAAGGGGATGGTTCCTGTCCCGCCCTGGTGCCAGCATCTCCCCACTGTGCTCCCCTACCTGACTCCTCAGCCTCCAGCTGCACACAGAGCTGCTTTTACCAGCTGCTTGCATCCTCATTCCCTGGACCCCATTTATTCACACAGTTACCTGTGTGTGTGTGCATGTGTGTGTGTGTATCTTTCTTTCCCATGTCACACATGGATGTTATGGCACTCATGTCCAGAAATCCAGGATGTGGAGAAGACCTCGAAAGCATTCTAGATGTTTAAATGCATTTTCCATTCTTTAGAAAAAAATCGTCAAAGAAATAACATGGTTTTTGGGATAATGCAGAGAAGACCAATGTCTTGTAAAGCAAAAAGTAGTAAAACCTCCTTTTATCTCCCCAAATCCTACCTACCCCTCTCGTCTTTGGAATCTGTTTGGAATGGATCCCTTCCAGCCATTTTTTATGCATTTATAAACACGTGTATAAAACCTTTTATAGTTATATGTACACGCAGGTTGGCTTTTTTTTTTTAACATCAATGTGATCACACTCTACATATTCTACAACTTACTTTTTTACTAATCTCCCTTGGGAGAGCTTTCCTCAGAACATATAGAATTATCTGATTATTTATAACTGCTCATTCAATAATATGGGTGGATATAATTTATTTAACCAGTCTCCTATCGATGGACATTTGGTATGCTTCTAGTTTTTCCTTATTGCTTATAATAGCACGGGAAATCCTTACACGTACGCCAGCACACATGTGGGAGTACTTTAGAAGGAAAGATTGGGAAAAGTGAAATCCTGGGAAGTCATTTATTTGTGCACCATTCGTCCCATGGACATTTACTGAACACTGGCCACATACACCAAGCCCTGGGCGCCGCTGTGCCCTCACGGTGCTTCCGGTGTGGGCCGGGGAAAGGTAGGTAGAGGACAGGTATGTAGAGAGCCTCCCGTGCTGGGCAGGGGTTAGGGACCAGCCCCCACCAGGCCTCTGGTGCCCACGCGCCAGAGCACAGACACTTTAGCCACGTGGCCGTGTGGGCTCTGAGACTGGGCCTATGCTCTGGCTCCAGGTGGAACAGCTGCAAGCAGAACAAGCAAGGAGCCAACAGCCGACCCGTGAACCAGACGCCCCCACCAGAGGGAGAAAAGCTGCACAGTGACAGCGGCATCTCTGTGGACAGCCAGAGCCTGCATGACCAGCAGCCCCACACGCAGACTGCTGCAGGCCAGGGTGAGTAGCAGGGCTGGCCGGGGGCGGCGGGGGGCAGTGCGGGGAGCTGAGGCAGGGAGAACAGGAGTAATTAAGGTTAGACTGTAGGAGGGACTGCAGAGGGGCTGCCTGCAGGCCTCTGGGTGGAAGGAGGGAAGAGGTGGGGTGAGAGAGTGGGTAGGAGAGGCCCTTGCCAGTAGAATGACTTGGGAAACAGAAGCTTTGACAAACTGGAGCATCTAGACTCATCAAGCTAATTGTCCCCCAGAGCTAATTACTCCTCAGAGTGGCTGCAATTAGCCTCCTGCCCAGGACTTCTGGGGAACAAGTAGTTAATTATGTCCCCTAATTGGTAGCCCATAGCCCAGCTCCAGACACTTGGCTGCAGTTGAGTCTAGGACCAGAAGTCCTGTCTCCTCTGCCTTGATTAATTGCTGGGGGGCGGGGGCAGGCAAGTTAGGGGCTGGGGATGGCTCTGGAGCTAAGGATGAGGAGGAGACATGAGTCAGCAACCCCCAGGTGCCTCTGCTGCCCTGCCCACATCCAGGACTGCATCTTGGGCATCCCTCTGCTTCTAGGCTCTTGGGTCCTCCCCAGACTGAGAGGAGAAATGCCTCAGCCCCTCTTGGGTCTTATTTCAGGCCCCCACACCTACTGTGGGAGAAAGGGGGTCTAGTGGGTAGTGTCTGACTCCCCCTGGGTTCTTGGCAGCCCTCAAGGGTGATGGAGGCCTCTACAGCAGCCTGCCGCTGGCCAAGAGGGAGGAGGTAGAGAAGCTGCTCAACGGCTCTGCGGGGGACACCTGGCGGCATCTGGCAGGCGAGTTGGGTTACCAGCCTGAGCACATAGACTCCTTCACCCACGAGGCCTGCCCAGCCCGTGCCCTGCTGGCCAGCTGGGCCGCCCAGGACAGTGCCACGCTCGACACCCTCCTGGCGGCCCTGCGGCGCATCCAGCGGGCCGACATCGTGGAGAGCCTGTGCAGCGAGTCCACGGCCACGTCCCCAGTGTGAGCCGGCCGGGAGCCCCTGCCCTGCCCCCGCATTCCGACGACCGATGCTCCAGCCAACCCCGCGGGCCAGAGCTGTCTGCCTCCGGGCAGGGCCTCAGCCCCGTCGCTGCCCCCGTGCAGCCCCGCCACCTCCAATCATTGCTTCTCCCTCCCATGCTGCAGGTGCCCCTGCATCCTCTCCCACCCTCTCTGCCCCGTCGCCATCTCAGGCCTCCTGCCCGCTTCTCGCCCTGCTTCTCGGGGTGTCAGCCCCTCCCGCCTGAGCAGGTTGTCATATCTGGGGGGCTGACACCAGGGATGGTGTTGGGGGCATGACCAGGCTCCAGAGACTCAGACGGAGAGACTGAGGAAGCAGAGCCATGGACACGACACTGTGAACTTGGGCCACGAGGGAGCACCTTTGTGGCCTAAACCTCCCTCAGCCCCCTGCCCTCCTCCCCTGTGGCCTAAGATGAAGAGCCTCAGAGGTTTATCAGAGCTGGTAATGGGGTTGAAATCTAGTCTATCCCCCTCGTCGTACAGGACCGTGAGGCCCAGAGAGAGGTCATTTGCCCAAAGCATCCAGCAATGGAGAAGCCAAAGATGAGCTGCCTGTCCCCTCACCCTGAATGAGGGGTGCAGGCCTCAGGCTTGCTGGAGGGGACCAGACGATCCTCTGGCAAGTGTCTCACAGCCAAAACCAGTCTGCTCTTCACCCTGTCCAGCCCCTGTGCAGGGCACATGCTTCCCCCAAGGCCTGACCCCCTGGTCTGTCCTGACCCCAGTCAGGGTCGGGGTTTGTGGCGAGGGGTGCAGCTTCCCTCTGCCTGTCCCCTCAGGCACGTCAATGTGACATCTGTGGTGTGGCCAGTCTGTAAGTATTTGCCATCCCAGCACAGACCTGGAGCTAACACAGGCAGCATCTTCCCCTGGAGTCAGCCTTGGGGGCTGGGGACTAAGGACCTCCCCCCTCAGCCAACCTGCAGCACACAGATTCACAGACACACACACAGGATGAGAAATCTTGCTTCTCTCCAAGAGTTCTTTCTCTTGGGCCGAGGCCGGATCCTACTGGGGCAGCTGCCAGAGAAGCATCGAAGGGAATTGAACTCTGCTCGCCGTCTTCCCTCACCCCCGGGTTTGGCGGGCCAAGGATGACTGAGGCTTGAGCTGGCGCCTGCCTTCCAAGGGCCTGCACGTGGAGGAATGCTCCCCCCTCCACCCTTTCCCTGCAAGCATGGGTTTGGCTGGGCCCCGGAGGCTGCAGTGAAGAAAAGTGGACCAGTGTGGGAACGCAGCAGGAAGAAACGGAGTTAGAGTGTGGCCCATCGAGGGTCTCTTGTGAGTTGAGACAACCCTTCAAAGGACTGTTTCTTCCCTAGCTTGGTACCAGAAAGGGGCTGTGAGGTCCCTCCTGGCCCATTTTGCTTGATGTTGGAATGAGTGTGGCCCCCCTCTATTTAGCATGAACGAGCCCCGAGCAGGGTGCACACTGCCAGCCACCCCCTCCCCAGCCAAGGGGTCTCTCACCTCTGTATAAGGGACTGGGGACATTGTACATAGACCGCACTTCTTTGACCTGAATCAGTAACAGGAGGAGGAAACTCATCTGACCCCTCACCTGTGAATTTGGGGAGTGGGACAGAGTCTGAGGTATTTATTTTCCTCCCCAGCAGCGAAGGAGGGGGCTGGAGGTTGCAAGTATGTTTTAGCATGTGTTTGGTTCTGGGGCCCCTCCTGCCGCCCTTCGGGCTGAGATGGAGCCCTTTTGCCCAGTCCCTCCCGCAGCTGGGAGCTGTAAGCTCCAGACTCCTTGTCACCCTCCCTGTCACCTGCCCCTTGCATCCTGTGTAATCATTTCTTGGGTCCTCCTGAAACCTACACATAAAACATAAATGATGAGCATTAAATAGCAAACAAAGAAAAATCGTACAGAGATTTTCTGGAAACATACATGGTTTGAGTTGGTAGGGCGTTGTGTGTGTGTGGTAGGGACCTGTGTATAATTTCCAACTCAGTGAGTTTCTGTCCTATTTCCCGCCCCCTCCCCCCCCAACATAATGGGGAAGTTTTAACAGAAATCCAGCAAATTCCCATGTGTCACCATGGAGTTAAGTGGGATGAAGACGGAGTGGGGGCCTTAGCCGCCAGACCTTGGAGAGGGAAAGTGAAAATGGCCATGCAGGAAGCTGGCCAGCTGTGAACTTAACCAGATGTCAGAAGTGAAACTGACCACAGGGGAGCCAGAGGCTTGCTAGGAGGGCCGGGTCACAACCCCACAGCTCCCAGCCACCCACATGACCTGGGAGGCACTCCTCAGGCCAACACACAAGCACACACAGACAGTCCTGCTCCAGATGGCCTGGCAGGAGCCTGGCTGGCCCAGCCCGAATTGGGCAGGCCTCTCCCCTGTGGCTCTCCCAGGCAGGTCCCAGCCCCAGCTCCCACCAGCCTGGCTTTGTGCCCTGCCTGGTCCAGGAGCTGCAGACTTCCAGGCCCTGGGCCTGTGCCCCTCTCCCAGGCTGGCCAGACAGCTGGTTTGAGCTGTTCAGCTTGTGGTTGCTAGGGAATGCCACGGGAGGCTTGCTTTCCCACAAAGAACAGCAAACAAGCTTTCCTGATCTGGGGATCCTGGGAAGGGCCAACCAGACCCCAGCCAAGAGTTATGTGTGAGGTGGAGGGAGGCGTCTTCCGTCTCCCACCCCCAGTCTGTGAGGGTTGTGAGGAAGGTGGTGGGGAGGGGCAGTGAATTAGAGTCGAAATTCGAAATGATCCTGGGTCTTGGTAACCCCACTGTGATGGCGGAGACAGACTCTTGAGGGGCCTCCCCTTCAAAGAGGGGAGACACAGCCCCAGACTTGAGGATACCTCTAATCTGATGAGGGAGACACAATTCCTGTCCTAGAAGAGCCCCCATTCTGATGGAGAAATGCCTCTAACTTGGTGGAGGAGAGCCAGATGCTGCGTGTGGAAATAGGAGGTGGTACAGAAGGAGGTGCAGACCCTTCCACAGTCTTAAGTTCTTGACGGGGAGGCAGCAGACAGCCCCTGATGGTGTGGAGTGCCATGCTAAGGATGAGTGGGAGTCCCAGCCCAGACGCCCCTCCCAGGGGTTAGGGAAGGGTAGCCAGGAAAGAGACACTGAGACTAAGCCCTACTGAAGTGGAGTCAACAAGCTGGGGGAGGAGAAATTTCCTGGCAGAGGAATCAGCGCAGCAAAGGTCCTGAAGAGAGAGAACAGAGCACATGGGCCCTGGGGAGACTCCTGTGCCTGGAGCCCAGAGAGCAAGTCAGTGGGGCCAGATAAGGAAGGGCTTACAAAGAGACACACTAAAGCCACCTGAACTAATCTTAGAACACTGGGGAGCCACTGAGGGGGATTAAGCAGGGGGATGCCATAAACAGGTTTCCATCTCAGAAAGCACAGCTCTGGTTGCCATGAGGGTCATTAGGGTGGGACAGAATAAGTGGGCCAGGAGGTGGAAGTGAGAGGTAAAGGAGGAGCCACAGGGCTGGCAAGAAGAGGGCATCGTGAAAGCTCCTCATAGCACACGGGATGGGATAGAAGGTGTGGAGGTAACTGATACTGGTCTGGGGCTCCTGGGGACAGTGGGGCAGAGAACCTGAAAGACAGTGCCAGAGATTCACACCAACCCACCACCACATTGTGGAGAAACTCTCTTTGTCCTCCTTCAGCCTAACTTTCATCCCTTCTCTCATTCCCCTGCAAGAGCAAAACTGCTTCTTTAATGTTGCCTCAAAGGCTGTGTGAGACTCCTGCCAACCCCTCAGAGGCTGTGTGAGGCTCTTGCCAACCCCTCCAGACTCACTGCCTTGCTCCATCTGTCCTCATCCTCACTCTATGCTTCCCCACACCAGCACTCTCACAGTTCTTCAAGCTTCAAGCCACAGGACCTTTGCACATGCTATCCCTTCTGACTTCTGTCCTTCATTGGAAGGACTGATGCTGAACTTGAAGCTTCAATACTTTGACCACCTGATGCAAAGATCTGACTCATTGGAAAATGAGTTCCCACCTGATGCTGGGAAAGATTGAAGTCAGGAGGAGAAGCAGACGACAGAGGATGAGATGGTTGGATGGCATCACCAACTCGATGGACATGAGTTTGAGCAAGCTCCGGGAGTTGGTGACAGACAGGGAAGTCTGGTGTGCTGCAGTCCGTGGGGTTGCAAAGAGTCAGACACGACTGAGCGACTGAACTGAGCTGACTGATCCTTTCTGTACCATTCTTCCTTTCTCAAGTTACCTCCCAGTTCAGTGCTTCCTTGGGGAAAAGCTCTCACCATATTCTGGATACAAATCAGGTTTTCTGAATCCAGGTTCAGAAAGCACCAGGTTCCATTCCTTCCCCGCCCCCCACTGGTTGTGTCATGTTACATGTGATATCTTAGTTTCCCTGACCAAGGATCAAACCTATGCCCTCTGCTTTGTAAGCACAGAGTTTTAACCACTGGACCACCAGGGAAGTCCCCACAACTCCTTTTCTTTAAACTATTTATCTCTCTTTGCATTTAGGCACCCGTCTGAGTGATTATTTGATTACTGTAATCTCCAGGAAACCAGCGACAAGATCTGGTTTTGCTCACCTTCTAATCCTCCACACTTTGCCTGGCATACAGCTAGCACCCAGTAAAATTTTGTTGAATAAATGGAAGAATGTGCTCTGAAGCAGCACTGTCTGATAGAAATATAATGCAAGTGACATGATTTTCAATTTTTTAATAGCCACATTGTTGTTCAGTTGCTCCGTCATGTCTGTGACCCATGGGCTGCAGTACACCAGGCTTTTTTGCAGTACACCAAAAGTAAAAAGAAACAGGTGAGATGAGCATAATAATATATTTTATTTAGCCCAATATATCCAGTGTTTCAACATATAATCAATATTTTAAAATTATTAATGATATGGTTTACTTTTTTCTACTAAGTTTAAAAAATCCAGTGTGAATTTATTCTTACAGCACATCTCAGTTTGGATTAACCCCTTTGCAAGTGCTCAGTAGCTGCGTTTGGCTGGTGGCTGCCACACTAAACAGCTAGCTCTAGTGTCAGACCTCATTCTGAGCTCCCAGTGGGCTCAGAGGGCAGATAGATGCTCCCTGGCTTCCTCCTGTGTCATCAGTCTGTTTGGGCCGAGGCCTATTGTTCTCTCCTTCCCATCCCTAAGGCCCGTCTCCTCTCCACTGTCTCTTTCATTCACTAGGTTACAGGATGAGACCCTTCATCTTTGTCTGCTCATCACGGCCCCTTCTCTTCTCCTAGAGCCTCCCTCTCCTCTTTCATCCGGTGCAATGAAGCTGAGATGAGTCTTGGAACAATAGGAGAGGCCTCTTTACCCAGTGGGGAGGGGTGTAATGGGGGCCACCAAGCCTGTACTCCACAGGAAGATGGGGCTCAGCCAGAGCTGGGGTCAGAAGAAGACCTCTCCCATGATGCTCGGGGCTGTGGGGTCTGCTGACCATATGCCTGGAGGAGGCAGCTCCTCTGATAATGCAAAGCAGATTCCTCCCAGCTCTGTGGCAGCTGATGGGCAGCAGGCCAGGCGACAAGACTGAGGCCCCAGGAATCTGGGTTCAGAAGAGTCAAGAAGTACTCCTTCAACCTCCAGCTCCCTGACTCGCCCCAATACCCCTGCCCTCATACTGACCTCTCCCAACCACACCAGGCTCCAGATCACCCTCCAGGTCCATCAAAGACCCCCAGTTCTCAGCACACAGCTCTGATGCAACCTCCTCATTCAGAAGGGCCCCCAGCATTCTTCTTCTCAAGGCAGACCCTGAGCGCAGCTCTTCATTTTGGGCCTGGAGTCATTCCTTCCAGGCCCCGCTGAAACTTAAGGCTTTTCACATGAGTCCCAATGTCTATACCCGATTCCACCTATTCCAATCCTCCAAACATCTCAGAGGTGAGGCCTAGATCATTTCTCTAAGGCTGTGTCATGCAAGAACATTAAGGAACATTCCAACTCTCACCCCCTGTTCCTCCAAGGGCACTCAGTCCTGCCCTCTTCCCACAGCATCCGGGCACTTCCCAGTTCCTATACTCCCCTCCCAGCAATTCCTGTTCCAGCTGCTTCCAGCAACATTCCCAAAGGGCTCCTGGGAGAGGTGTTATTGGGTCTCCTCCCTGGGCAGGAACTGCTCCCTTTGGAAAAGTCTGGGAATGCACCCATCCCTTTCCTATCTTCCAGTGATTCATAGATGCTAGGGCTCCTTCTGCATCATCCAGGAGGCTGTCACCCTCCTGAGAAGCCCTCGACACTCTCTGGCCTGGGCCTGGGCTCAGTGTCCACATTCCAGGGGCCCAGCTCAAGGCCTAAGTCTTCACTCAGCAGTCCAGATGGTTCTCATTCTACGCCTACGCACCTTGGGATGCCAGCAATCCACATCAGATATGCAGGCCAGGGGCACGGGGCAGCCAGGCCTCCATTTGTCAACCTTGGACCCAAAGGAGATCACATGGTGACCTCCTGTAAGATGATGCCGAGGGCTCAGAAGCCAGCCACCTGGGAGCTCCCTTCTCTTCACTCTGTGTAGCAGTTTGGATTTTTCATGTCAAAGGGGAGAAAACCCAACTCAGGGTGATTTGCAGAAATTTACTGGCCTCAGAAGTGAAAGGTCCAATGGTAGGGCTGGCTCTTGGCACAGTGTGATTCAGAGATTCAGACACTACCCTACCACCCAGTGTCTCCTTCTCCGTCTTGTGCCTCCTTTCCTTGAATAGACTCTTTCTTTGTGATGATAAAACATCCTTTGAAAGTCTCCAGGCATCCCTGGTTCTGAGTGACCCAGCCAAGGAATGCCAATCACTGATTGGGTAAGGTGGAGGCCATATGATCCATCCACAGGACAGGGATTTGCCCTACCTAAGGCATTAGGACTGAGAGTGGGGGAAACAGGTACAGTCACCAAAAGTGAAAGTGTTTAAGTGTTAATCACTCAGTGGTATCCGACTCTTCGCAGCCCCATGAACTGTAGCCCATCAGGCTCCTCTGTCCGTGGGATTCTCCAGACAAGAACACAGGAGTGGGTAGCCATTCCCTTCTCCGGGGATCTTCGTGACCCAGGGATCACACCCACATGTCCTGCATTGCAGATGGATTCTTTACCATCTGAGGCATCAGGGAAGCCCATACAGTCACCAAAAGGGGACCCCCAAAATGTAAGGCTTCAGCCTAGATCAACACTTGGGCTCCTCCCTCTTCACCAGGCAACCTGAGCAAGCATATCTTTCTGGTGAGAAGTACTTGAACGGCAGGCTGAGGAATTTGGACTGAACAGGGAGCTACTGAGGTTGTCTGTTCTGAAAGGAGAGGCAGGAAGACCAGCTGGGAGGCTGGTGCTTCAGACACAGGGACTAGCAGTGTGGAAGAAAGGAAGGAAGCAATTTGGGAAATATTAAGAAGGGAGAAGACACTTGGCAGAGGATCAGATGACTCCCAGTCTCCAGTTTTAGCAGCTGAGGTGCTGTTCGCAGAGCGTGGTCCCTAGAGGAGGAACAAGCTTTCATGGAAGATCAAGATTTCCATGTTGAAACAAAACAAAGTCATAGATACAGAGAACAAACAAGTGGTTGCCAGGAGGAGGGAGGTGAAAGGAGGAGAGAAATAGATGAGAGAGACTGAGATACAAACTTCTAGTTATAAAACAAGTCACCAGATCTGAAATATATGGGCTTCCCAGGTGGTGCAAGTGGTAAAGAAACCACCTGCCATTGCAGGAGATGCAAGAGATGGGGGTTTGATTCCTGGGTCAGGAAAATCCCCTGGAGTAGGAAATGGCAACCTGCTCCAGTATTCTTGCCTGGAAAATTCCATGGACAGAGGAGCCTGGTGGGCTACAGTCCATGGGATCCCAGAGTCCGACACCACTGAGCAACTGAGCATGCATACATGAAATATACAATGTGGGGAATATAGTCAATAATTATGTAATATCTTTGTAGGGTGACAGTAACTAGACTTATCATGGTGATCGCTTTGAAATGTATAGAAATATCCAATTGTTATGCTGTGCACCAGGAGATAAATAGTGTTGTAGGTCAATTATACTGCAAATGAACAAACTCATAGAAAAAGTGACATACAACTTGATAAATATAATTAACACTGCCATGCATTATATATGAAAGTTGTTAAGACAGTAAATGCTAAGAATTCTTAACAGAAGGAAAATTTTTCTTCTATTTTTTAAAAATTTTATAATTATATGGATATATGGATATTAGCTAAACTTACTGTAATCATTTCATGGTGTATGTAAATTAAATCATTACAATGTACATCTTGAACTTATAAAGTGCTGCACGTCAATTATATCTCAATAGAATTGGAAGAAGAAAATTTCTGTGTTGAGTTTGAGAAGCCTCTGAGACATTCAGAAAAGAAAGGCAAGCAGTATTTCTTTAAGTCAGGAGCAGGGAAAGAAATTCGAGGGCTACAGTGTCTCAGTGGTAAAGAATCCACCTGCAAATCCAGGAGACCCAGAAGATGCGGGTTGGATCCCTGGGTCATGAAGATCCCCTGGAGAAGGAAATGGCAACCCACTCCAGCATTCTTGCCTGGGGCATCCCATGGACAGAGGAGCCTGGCAGGCTCCATGGGGTCAAAGGAGTCAGATACAACTTAGCAACTAAACCACCAGCAGCAGCAGCACAGTGGAATATTTAAAAGTCTGTCAGCCACTGGGTGAGGTCCCTGGGAGAGAGAGCCCTTGAGGTAGTCCTGCTCAGGTGGCCAAGGAGAATGAGGAGGCAGAGATGACGGTGTTAGTCGGAACATTGGGGAGTCAGTGAGTTGAAAGGCCTAGATCTTGCAACATCCAGGAAGTCCAAGAAAGGAGAAAGTTTCTGGGAGAAACAGCAGATGATTCCCAATGCAGGTGCTGCAGAGAGGCCTGGGAGAGAGAGGCTGGGGGAACCACTGCATTGGACCCTAAGACTGCAGGAGACAGATGACAGTGATTGGAGGAGAGGTTGGCAGGTGAGACAGTGGAGATGCCCCTGGATAAATCTCCTAGAAGCTTGGCTGTAAGAAGGAGGTAGAGCTTGCCCTGGGATAAGGAGGGGCTTCCTTGGGGAGATGGGGAGGGAAGACGTGACCTCCACAGTCAGGGAGTTTTAAGGTTTAAAGCCAGGCTACCTGGAGCTGCCACTCTGGTCTTGGACTCTACAGCCTAGTTCCACCAGCCCAGCCCTTCTGTGTGGTCTCAAGGGTCCAGGCCAGCTGAAAGGGGGTCAACTTTGGTCCTCAGGTCCCAACCCTCTTGTTGTCCCAACCATCTTGCCCTCTACCCCACCCATTCTTCAGTCCCCTGTCTCATCGCCACTAATACAGGATTAATTAGCAAAAAACAGTGCCTGGTTCACAAGGAGCTCAAAATTCAGTTAAAACAAAAAGGGAAGTTGTCTAAAAATTCTAAAATGGGACTGGATTCTGCCAGGGGAACCACAACCTAAATCACCTGTCAAAATGCCACCTCTTCGAGACTTTAATAAGCAGCCATTAGGCCCTGCAAGTTAGAGCCTCATTCTGCCCCTTCCAGGACTGAAGAAGCTGCCAGAATCACATTAGGTTCCTGCAAAAGCCACCTTGGCAGTTCTAGGCACCAAGCCCCACCCACCCCTCCCCGGGGTAACACATGGGCTGGGCACGTGCCCAGAGAGTGCCACATGTCTGTCAGGTTGCAGCCTGCCTCATGCCTCTCCAGAGAGGCTGCCAGAAACCCTGGTCCAGGGCAGACCCAGAGCGGTGACTCAGGTGAGGGGCAGGGGCTGCAGTCTAGGCCAGATAGTGGTGCCTGGCCAGTCAAGGGAAGGGGAGGGAGCCCAGGTGCCAGGGGCAGGGCCTTGGCCGCCCCCCCCCCCCCCAATCTGGGAGCAAGGTGATGCCTCCCTGGGCAAGAGGGAAGTCTTCTGGCGTTGAGGCAGTCTCAGGCTGACCAAACGGAGACGATGCTCTGAGACCGGGCAGTCCTCCATCCATGAAGAGTTTCCACACAGGACAAAGGGCCGCCATGGTGCAGCCTGCAGGACCTGGCCCTAAGGCCTGCTGCGAGGATAAGAGTGGAGGTGAGGGTGAGTGAGGGGCGTCAGGGGGCCACAGCCCGACTCTCTGGACTCTGTGCCCCGAGTCTGGCCTCACGGTAGGGGAGAGGCCTCTCAACCAGAGCCTCTGAGGGGGCTGAACTGCACAGCACAGCTGCCTGTTAGCCAGGGCCTCTGGAGACACTACTTAATGACAGCAAATGCCATTCTTCCAGCATTTCAAAGTTGACAAAGCACTTTCACAGCTGTGATTTCATGTGATGGTCTCATGAGCCCTGACCGAGAGGTATCATTGAACCCACTTTACAGATGTGGACGACTGAAACCCAGAGATTTGCCCAAGGTCACCCGACAGGAAGTAGCAGAGCCAACCTGGGAGCCACGTCTCTCCCGAACACCCTGGTCGCCTTGCCCTCTGCCCTCGCCGCCCCCTAACCCCGCCAGGCTGCCAGTGGGATGCGGAAGGAGGTGGCTGTGTTGGGGGTAAGGTGACATGAAGGGTGGGGGTGAGGGGCTGGCCTGGGGAGGCAGGGAGCCTAGAGCGGGGACTGGATTTCAGATAGGGGATAGAAATGGAAAATAAAGTGACCCCAATCAGGTATTTCCCAAGACTTACTCCTCTTCCCAAATCCCTTGCCCCCTCCTGCAAAGAGTGACAGGGACAGCTGGAGCCCACCAGGAGAAGAAAGGGGATCCCCGTTTAGAGCCCAGTGTCTTAACACTGATGCACAACCGGCCCCCTCCCTCCGCCCCCAGCCCCCTACCCAGGCTGCAAGAGGCTGGCGCCACACAGGGGAGCCTGGCACAGAGCCACACTAGCGGGGCTTGGTGGAGGGGGACGAAGACCACTGCAATCTGAGTCCCACCCGGGGGGACCCCTCCCTGGACCCCTCTGCCCATCCCCAGCTGCTCACCTCTCTGACCGGCCACTGAGAGTCCTCAGGGCCTGAGCTTCAGTCTGGGATTCAGAGAAGTGTGCCCTGTGGAAACACCCCTCTCCTTCCCGCCCACAGGGACCCTTCCTGGTTCCTGAAATGAAGTTCCAAGGTCAGAACGCTCTTCCCACCTTCGCTGCTGGTTATTTGGGCTCTATCACTCAAGGGACATAAGTGTGACCTTTAGAATCACACAGTCCTGAGTTCAAATCCCTGCTTTGCCACTTACTAGCTCTGGGATCTTGGACAAGGCACATTCTCACAGAGCCTGTTCCTCAGCTGTAAAGGGAAAATAAATAGCAGGTCTTTGGAGATTTGTTATAGAACTTAAAGTTAATATGTGTGAGATTAGACCTAGGACAACCCTGGGTCACAGCAGATATTTGAATCATTGTCATTCACCCGCGCCCCACACCACCACCACACTATCATTACTGGCTCCCACAGGAACCCACCTGCCTTCCAACCTACCCCCAACCCTGCAGCTAGACAAGGTGACTTTGTGTTCCCTGAGTTAAGCCTATGCTTCCCATTTGGGGCTTTTACTGCTGTGCCGGCTGCCTGAGGAGCCTCTGCCCTGCTCTAGCCATAGCCACATCCCTTTCCCAGCTCCTCCTGGAAGTCCTCCCAGATCCCCCTCTCCCACTGCCTCCAGGATATCTCCTTTGCAGAGAAAAGACTGTCCGTTTGGGTCCTTGCTTTATCTTACAGTAAATTATAAGCTGACTCATCTCTGTAACCCTTTCCATCTCCATGGGGGGCTTCCCTACCCTCCAGCGCCTGTAAAAGAGCATGGAGTGCTGACTGCGTTCCCCTTCAGCGGAGCAAGTTCAGCCCATGTCCCTCCAGCCTGCTTGGCTCCACTTCTACACGGAGCCTTTACATCATCCAGCCAGGACAGAGCATTACCATTCAAAGAGAGCTTGAAACCAGACTACTTGGAACCCGTATACTCAGATACGATAAAAAGAGCGGGAAAGTGGAGAACGCAGCGTAGTAATGGGAGCCAGCCCCGTGACTTAATCCAACTTGACATGGTTGGGCAAAAGCCATCCACCGTTGTCCCTTTGGCTCCAACCAGGCCAGCAACTCACACCTTCCCCCATTCCTGGCTGTCTGCTATTGCAGACGTGGAGCTAGAGTAGCCACCCACAGACACCAATCTGCAGAACAGAGCCTGGGCCTCCATGCAGGGGATGGGGGGAGGCTGCGGGGTTGGGGCAAGCACACGGGGATAATCGCTAAGTTTAGCTGCAGCTGACACAGGGCTGGAGACAACACATCAGGCACCCATTTGCCTTCTGAGCTGCTCTCCACCTCCAATCACCACTCCCCACCCCGGCAACATCTTCCATATTTTGAGTAAAGTCCCTTCTTCATTTCGCCTGAACTGTGAGCTCCTTGAGAACAAGGGACTGGTGCTCACCCAGTGCTGTAGCTCATGAACAATTATTAGTACAATCACCCCATTGTACAGATGAGGAAATTGAGGCTCAGAGATGTATAGTGACTCATAAGGTGCACAGGTGCACATGGATTCACAGCAGAGATGGGAACCTATTTGAGACCTCAGGCCTTCAACATTCTGGACTCCTCTCACAGTACCCTTTTGAGGGGGAGGTCAGTTTCTCAAGGCAAGATATTCTCCTCAAACTTCCAAAGCCAACAAGTTCTGGAGGATTCAGGAGCAGAAAGCAGGCTCCTTCCTCTCCACCCACACTCTCCCAGGGCCCTCCAAGTCACCTCCTAGCTTTGGAGGCTCTGAGCAAGGTCACTGGCCACTGGCCGGAGGGGTTTCTTTCCTGGTTTTTCAACAAACCCTTAGTCTCCTCCTTCCCTGCCTGCCTCCACTCTGCGGAGGAGGACTTGAGGCCCTTGAGGGGCAGTGGGCCAGCCAGTGAAGCCTCTGGAAGGGGACGCCAGGGTCTGGCTCCCAGGTGCCAGTCTTTCTGGAACCCCAGGCCATTCCTGTATAAATAGCAAAGCTCTGCACTCTCCCTTCTGCCAGCCTTAACTCCAACCTCAGTGTCCTATGCTATTTGGAGCAAACAAAAATTGCTGGCAGCAACTGTTAAGCCCCCAGAGTGATGGGAAAGGCACGGTCCACTCCTCAACTGATGGTGGAAACAGGTCGCACTTGGAGGACGCAGAGAGAGGAAGAGCAGTGGGCGTTGGTGCCCGGCAGGAGGGTCGGCAGGGGAAAGGCGACTTGTGGGAGCAGGGCACTGGGAAGAAGGGCTGGCCTGGGAGGTTTTGGCCGGAGGAAAGGCCTGGGGGACCGGCGGCGGCGGCCTGCGTGGGTTGGGGCAGAGGCGCCGGCCAGGGCTGGCCCAGGGAGCGGGTGGCTGAGAGGCTGGGGGAGGGCAGGACCTCGGCGCTGGAGGTCCCGTCCTGGACCGGCTCCGGAGGCCCCAGCCAGGAAACCTAAGCCTGTGGGCCCTCCCCCTCCCCAATCATCGGGTGCTAAATAGCCCACGACATTTACGACTTCAGGAGGGTAAAGAGCCTGAGAAAGAATCGCAGACCATATGGATTTGTTTCCTGGGTTAAAAAAAAAAAAATTAAAACTTCTAATTAGGCCGGGGAAAGCCATCGGCCTCAGTCTCGAGGCCCCTGGATTCAATCACTCCCCGGGCTCCTCCACGCGCGGCGGCAGGGCCCTCCCCGCCCCCTCGGCTCGAGAGGTCAGGGGGCGTGGAACGGGGGTGTCTCAACAATGTTTTTATTCACTTGGGATGGATTCCATGTTAGATCCCCTCGCGGCTGTTCCGAGTCTTCAGCGCCCAGCCCTCCCCTCGCCCCGCCCCTCGGCTACTGTCTCCCAGAAGAGAGGTCTTAGGATAGGACCTCCTTGAAATCCCCTCTTCTCTGCTAGAAAAGCTTCTTGACATCAGACTAAAACTGAATCACTGAGCAAGTTGGAAGGTAGAATTGGGGGTATTTTCACCAAAAAACGTTTTTAGGAGTTGATGTAAGACTTTTTCTAGGATATACGGAAACAAACCGGAAAAAGTGCTCTGGGTCCTCCCGGAGCCGGTCCCCTCAGTCTATACACACCTTCCCTGAGCCCTGTCACTTTCTCAAGTCTGTTCTTGCACCCTCTCCATCCAACTCCAGATTCTGGGAGAAAGAAGTCACCCCCTCCTGCCTCTCACCCTACCAACCCTGCTGACCTCCACCTCCCCACGCCCTTCCCGCCCCTAGCTGGCCTCCCTCTTTGTGGGACCCCCTGAATGCTCCAGGCCTCACCCTCCCAGACTCCCTGCCCCTGCCCCTGTGCTGAGGGCCTGGTCACCCCTGCAGCAGGGTCCTCCCTAAGCTGCCAGGACACAGCTACCTCTCCGCTGACTCCTCCCCCCACCGCCCCAGGGTCAAAGCTTCTGGGTTCCCTTCTGGGCCTTTCACTCTCTCTAGGCTGTGCTGTCTTGCTGCCTCACATCCCCACACTAAATGGGTTCTGAGTCTATTACCTTAGCACTTTCTCCCTCCTGATTTCCTCAGTTTTCTGGTTGCCAAAAGTACTGCCTTTTGCATGTTCTACTAACATCTCCAGCTCAATGTGCTGGTAATGCAACAAGCATTCATTCTTGGGACTTCCCTGGTGGTCCAAGACTTGATGGTCCCAATGCAGGGGGCCCAGGTTTCATCCTTGGTCAGGGAACTAGGTCCCACATGCTGCAACTAAAGATCTCACATGCCTCAATCGAGATTGAAGATCCTGTGTGCCACACCTAAGACCTGGCAGCCAAGTAAGTAAATCCATTAAAAAAAAAGAAGAAGAATTTATTCTTTATCTGCATCATCCTTCTGAAACCAAAGCAACAACAAGAGTTCCTCCTTCAGTGCTCTGTATTGTTTTTTTAATATATATATTTCAAAAAGCAACTTTAGGTTCACAGCAAAGATGAGTGAAAAGTACCAGAAGAGTATTGATAATTCCCATGTACCCTCTATCACCCCAACACATAGCTTCCTCCACTGTCTACATCCCAAGCCACGGTGGTGCGTTAGTTACACTGGTGAACCTACACTGACTCTTCATCATCCCCAAAGTCCATGTTTACATTAGAGTTCACTTTAGTGCCATACATCTTATGGGGCTGGACAAATGTATCATGACATGTATCCACCCTTATAATATGGTACAGAATCGTTCCACTGCCCTAAAAATTCTCTCTTTGCCCCTCCTATTGACCCCTCTCTCTCCTAGTCCCTGGCAACCACTTATTCTTTTATTGTCTCCATAATTTTGCCTTTTCCAGATTGTTATATGTATGACATACAGTATGTAGCCTTTTCAGAATGCCTTCTTTCACTTAGCAATATGCATTTAAGTTTCCTCCGTGTCTTTTCACGGCTTGATAACTCATTTCTTTTTAGTGTTGAATAATATTCCATTTGACTTCACATTCCAGGATGTCTGGCTCTAGGTGAGTGATCACACCATCATGATTATCTTGGTCGTGAAGATCTTTATGCACAGTGGGCCTTAGAAAACATCACTATGAACAAAGCTAGTGGAGGTGATGGAATTCCAGTTGAGCTATTTCAAATCCTGGAAGATGATGCTGTGAAAGTGCTGCACTCAAGTTCAGTTCAGTCGCTCAGTCGTATCCGACTCTTTGCGACCCCATGAATCCCAGCACGCCAGGCCTCCCTGTTTATCACCATCTCCCGGAGTTCACTCAGACTCTCGTCCATCGAGTCCATGATGCCATCCAGCCATCTCATCCGCAGCCATCCCCTTCTCCTCCTGCCCCCAATCCCTCCCAGCATCAGAGTTTTTTCCAATGAGTCAACTCTTCTCATGAGGTGGCCAAAGTACTGGAGTTTCAGCTTTAGAATCATTCCTTCCAAAGAAATCCCAGGGTTGATCTCCTTCAGAATGGACTGGTTGGATCTCCTTGCAGTCCAAGGGACTCTCAAGAGTCTTCTCCAACACCACAGTTCAAAAGCATCAATTCTTCAGCACTCAGCCTTCTTCACAGTCCAACTCTCACATCCATACATGACCACTGGAAAAACCATAGCCTTGACTAGACTGACCTTAGTCGACAAAGTAAATGTCTCTGCTTTTGAATATGCTGTCTAGGTTGGTCATAACTTTTCTTCCAAGGAGTAAGTGTCTTTTAATTTCATGGCTGCAGTCACCATCTGCAGTGATTCTGGAGCCCAAAAAAATAAAGTCTGACACTGTTTCCACTGTTTCCCCATCTATTTCCCATGAAGTGATGGGACTAGATGCCATGATCTTCGTTTTCTGAATGTTGAGCTTTAAGCCAACTTTTTCACTCTCCTCTTTCACTTTCATCAAGAGGCTTTTTAGTACCCCTTCACTTTCTGCCATAAGGGTGGTGTCATCTGCATATCTGAGGTTATTGATATTTCTCCTGGCAATCTTGATTCCAGCTTGTGTTTCTTCCAGTCCAGCATTTCTCATGATGTACTCTGCATAGAAGTTAAATAAGCAGGGTGACAATATACAGCCTTGATGCACTCCTTTTCCTATTTGAAACCAGTCTGTTGTTCCATGTCCAGGTCTAACTGTTGCTTCCTGACCTGCATATAGGTTTCTCAAGAGGCAGGTCAGGTGGTCTGGTATTCCCATCTCTTTCAGAATTTTTCACAGTTTCTTGTGATCCACACAGTCAAAGGCTTTGGCATAGTCAATAAAGCAGAAATAGATGTTTTTCTGGAACTCTCTTGCTTTTTCCATGATCCAGCAGATGTTGGCAATTTGATCTCTGGTTCCTCTGCCTTTTCTAAATCCAGCTTGAATTTGGAAAACTCAGCAGTGGCCACAGGACTGGAAAAGGTCAGTTTTCATTCCAATCCCAAAGAAAGGCAATGCCAAAGAATGCTCAAACTACTGCACAATTGCACTCATCTCACACACTGGTAAAGTAATGCTCAAAATTCTCCAAGCCAGGCTTCAGCAATACGTGAACCGTGAACTTCCAGATGTTCAAGCTGGTTTTAGAAAAGGCAGAGGAACCAGAGATCAAATTGCCAACATCCGCTGGATCATGGAAAAAGCAAGAGAGTTCCAGAAAAACATCTATTCCTGCTTTATTGACTATGCCAAAGCCTTTGATTCTATGGATCACAATAAACTGTGAAAAATTCTGAAAGAGATGGGAATACCAGACCACCTGACCTGCCTCTTGAGAAACCTATATGCAGGTCAGGAAGCAACAGTTAGACCTGGACATGGAACAACAGTCTGGTTCCAAATAAGAAAAGGAGTAGGTTAAGGCTGTATATTGTCACCCTGCTTATTTAACTTCTATGCAGAGTACATCGTGAGAAACACTGGGCTGGAAGAAGCACAAGCTGGAATCAAGATTGCCCGGAGAAACATCAATAACCTCAGATATGCAGATGACACCGCCCTTATGGCAGAAAGTGAAGAGGAACTAAAAAGCCTCTTGATGAAAGTGAAAGAAGAGAGTGAACAAGTGGGCTTAAAGCTCAACATTCAGAAAACAAAGATCATGGCATCTGGTCCCATCACTTCATGGGAAATAGATGGGGAAACAGTGGAAACAGTATCAGACTTCAATTTTTTGGGCTCCAAAACCACTGCAGATGGTGATTGCAACCATGAAATTAAAAGACGCTTACTCCTTAGAAGAAAAGTTACGACCAACCTAGATAGCATGTTCAAAAGCAGAGACATTACTTTGCCAACCAAGGTCCGTCTAGTCAAGGCTATGGTTTTTCCAGTGGTCATGTATGGATGTGAGATTTGGACTGTGGAGAAAGCTGAGTGCCAAAGAACTGATGCTTTTGAACTGTGGTGTTGGAGAAGACTCTTGAGAGTCCCTTGGACTGCAAGGAGATCCAACCAGTCCATTCTAAAGGAGATCAGTCCTGGGTGTTCTTTGGAAGGACTGATGCTAAAGCTGCAACTCCAATATTTTGGCCACCTCATGCGAAGAGTTGACTCATTGGAAAAGACTCTGATGCTGGGAGGGATTGGGGGCAGGAGAAGGGGACGACCGAGGATGAGATGGCTAGATGGCATCACCTACTCGGTGGACATGAGTCTGAGTGAACTCCAGGAGTTGGTGATGGACAGGGACCTGGCATGCTGCAGTTCATGGGGTTACAAAGAGTCCGACATGACTGAGCAACTATACTGAACTGACCTGAATATCCCATTGTCGGGGTATAATATCTATTCACCTACTAAAGGACATCTTGGTTGCTTCCAAGTTTTTGGCAATTATGAATAAAGCTGCTATAAACATCTGTGTGCAGATTTTTGTGTGGATTTAAGTTTTCAGTTACTTTGGGTAAATACCAAGGAGTGTAATCGCTGGTAAGAGTATGTTTAATTTTATAAGAAACTGGTAAACTGTCTTCCAAGGTGACTATGGTGACTATACCGCTTTGCATTCCCACCAGCAATGAATGAAAGTCCCTGCTGCTCCACAGCCTCTCCAGCACTTATTGTATCAGTGTTTTGGATGTTGGCCATTCCAATAGGTGTTTTGTGGTATCTCATTTTTGTTTTAATTTGCAGTTCCCTAATGACATATGATGACATCTTTTCCTATGCTTACTTGTCATCTCTTGTTTGGCGAGTTGTCTGTTCAGGACTTTGTCCATTTTGTAATCAGGCTGTTTGCTTTCTAATGGTTGAGTCTTTGGCGTTCTTTATATATGTTGGGTAACAGTCCTTTATTAGATATGCCTTTCGCCAATATTTTCTCCCAGGCAGTGGCTTGTTTTCTGATTCTGCTGACATTATCTTTCACAGAGCAGAAGTCTTTTACTCTAAAGAAGTCCAGCTCATCAATGATTTCTTTCAAAGATTGTGCCTTTGGTATTTGTGTCCAAAAAGTCATCACAGTACACCAGGTAAACTAGGTTTTCTCCTGTATTATCCTCTATAAGTTTTCTAGTTTGGGGGGTTTTACATACACGTCTGTGATCCATTTTCAATCAGTTTTCTTGAAGAGTGTGGAATCTGTGTAGATTCTTTCTTTCTTCTTTCTTGCTTTTTGTGCCTGTGGATTTCCAGGTGTTCTAGCACTCTTGTGGAAAAGACGATCTTTTCTCCATTGTATTGCCTTGGCTCCTTTGTTAAAGATCAATTGACTATATTTCTGGGCTCTCTATTCTATTTCTTGATCTATTTATCTATCCTTTGCCAATGCCTCAGTGTGTTTTGATTACTGTAGAACAACGAACTGGTTCCAAATCAGGAAAGGAGTATATTGGCTGTATATTGCCACCCTGCTTATTTAACTTATATGCAGAGTACATCATGAGAAATGCTGGGTTGGATGAAGCACAAACTGGAATCCAGATTGCTGGGAGAAATATCAGTAACCTCAGATGATACCACCCTTGTGGCAGAAAGCAAAGAGGAACTAAAGAGCCTCTTGATGAAAGTGAAAGAGGAGAGTGAAAAAGCTGGTTTAGAACTCAATATTCAAAAAACAAAGATCATGGCATCTGGTCCCATCACTGCATGGTAAATAGATGGGGAAACAATGGAAACAGTGTCAGACTTTATTTTCTTGGGCTCCAGAATCACTGCAGATGGTGACTGCAGCCATGAAATTAAAAGATGCTTGCTCCTTGGAAGAAAAACTATGACCAACCTAGACAGTGTATTACAAAGCAGAGATGTTACTTTGCCAACAAAGGTCCGTCTAGTCAAAGCTATGGTTTATCCAGTAGTCATGTGAGAGTTGGACGATGAAGAAAGCTGAGCGCCGAAGAACTGATGCTTTTGAACTGTGGTGTTGGAGAAGACTCTCAAGAGTCCCTTGGACTGCAAGGAGATCAAGCCAGTTAATCCTAAAGGAAGTCCAATTCTGAATATTCATTGGAAGGACTAATGCTGAAGTTGAAGCACCAATACCTTGCCACCTGAAGCAAAGGACTGACTCATTTGAAAAGACTCTGATGCTGGGAAAGATTGAGGGCAGGGGAAGGGGACGGCAGAGAATGAGATCGTTGGATGGCATCACTGACTCGATGGACATGAATTTGAGCAGACTTCAGGAGTTGGTGATGGACGGGGAAGCCTGGTGTGCTGCAGTCCATGGGGTTGCATAGAGTAGGATACGACTGAGCAACTGAACTGAACTAAGTCTTAAAGTCAGATCTTCCAATTTTGTTCTTCTCCTTCAGAATTAAATTGGCTATTCTAGGGTTTTTTGCCCCTCCATTCAGATTTTAGAATCAGTTTGTTGATATCCACAAAAAAACTAACTGGTATTTTGATTAGGATTGCACTGAATCTGTCGGTCACACTGGGGATAATTGAGAGCTTGACAAAATTGAGTCTTATTATCTATAAACATGGAATATCTCTCTATTTAGTTCTTTAATATCTTTCATCAGAGTTTTGTAGTTTTTGTCATATAGACCTTATATGTATTGATTTATACATAAATATTTCATTCTAGGGGATGCTAGGTAAGTGATAGTGTGTTTTTAACTTCAAATTCCTCTTGTTCATTGGCTGAATGTAGGAAAGTGATTGCTTTATGTATATTAACCCTATATCTTGCAACCTTGTGATGATCATTTATCAGTTCCAGGAGTGTTTTTGTCAGTTATTTCAGATTTTCTATATAGATGATCATATAATCTAAGAAGAAACACAGATTGATTTCTCCCTTCTTAATACTTTTTTTTCCCCTTCTTTTGTTTCGCTGCATTACCGAGGACTCCCAGGACAATACGGAAAATCAGAGAGAAAGGGGCATCCTGGCCTTGTTTCTTGTTCCTTAACAGGAACAAGCGTTTAGTTTCTCATCATTTAGTATGAGGTTAGCTACAGAATTTTTGTAGATGTTCTTTATCAAGTTGAGGAAGTCTCTTTCTATTCCTAGTTTACTAGTAGTTTTTATCATGAATGGATGTTGACTTTTGTCAAATGCTTGTTTCTATGCCTATTGATGTGGTCACATGATTTTTCTTCTTTAGCCTGTAGATGTGATGGGTTACATTAATTGATTTTCAAATATTGAACCGGCTTTGCATATTTAAGATAAATGCCATTTGGTCATGGTATATAATTCTTTTTGTACATTGTTGGACTGGATTTGCTAATATTTTGTGGAGGATTTTTGCATCTATGTTCATGAGAGATATTGGTGTATAGTTTTCTTTTCTTGCACTATTTTTGTCTGGCTTTGGTATTCAGGTAATGGTACTCTCATAGAACGAATTGGAAAGTATTTCCTCGGCTTTTATCTTCTGGAAGAGATTGTGTTAGTAGAAAACTGGTACAATTTCTTCCTTAAGAAAAGTAAAGTAAAAAAATTCACCATTTGGGTGAACCCAACTGGGACTGGCGCTTTCTGTTTTGAAAAGTTATTAATTATTGATTAAATTTTGGTAATAGATATAGGTCTATTCAGATTGTCTGTTAGTGTTCTCAGTGCTTTTGAACTGTGGTGCCAGAGAAGACTCTTGAGAGTCCCTTGGACAGGAAGGAGATCAAAGTAGTCAATCCTAAAGGAAATGAATCCTGAATATTCATTGGAAGGGCTGATCCTGAAGCTGAAGTTGCAATACTTTGGCCACCTGATGCGAAGAGCCAACTCTTTGGAAAAGACCCTGATGCTGGGAATGATTGAGGGCAGGAGGAGAAGGGGACGACAGAGGATGAGATGGTTGGATGGCATCACTGACTCAACGGGTATGAGTTTGAGTAAGCTCTAGGAGTTGGTGATGGACAGGGAAGCCTGGGGTGCTGCAGTCCATGGGGTTGCAGAGTTGGACATGACTGAGTGACTGAACTGAGCTGAATATTCCATTGTCCTACAGTTTGTTTATCCATTCAGTTGTTTCTAAAATTAATTTTTATTGGAGTATAGTTGATTTACAACATTGTGTTAGTTCCTGCTGTACAGCAAAGTGAGTCAGTTATACAAATACGCACATCCACTCTTTTTTAGATTCTGTTCCCATATACGTCATCACAGAGCACTGAACACTCAATCGTTGAATGAAACATTTGCGCTGCCTCCAGATTTGACTGTTACAAGTAAGACTTCTATGAACTTTCATGTGTGTCTGTCTTGCTACACTTGCTTTTCCCTTTGGTCGACACTGCAGAGTGGAATGATTGGATGATGCGGTAGGTATATATTTAACTTTTAAGAAACTGTCAAACTCTTTTCCAAAGTGGTTGTGCCATTTTACATTCCCTCAACAGTGTATGAGAGTCCTAGTTTTTCCATATCCTTGCCAAGACTTCGTATGATCAGTGTCTTTTCTTTTTAATTAACTAATTTATTTTAATTTTAGGGTAATTACTTAATAATTTGAGCTTCTTTTTTAAAATTAATTAACCTATTATGTTGTGGTATCTCACTGTAGTTTTAATTGGGCATTTCCATAATGACTAATATTGTTGAGCATCTTTTCATGGGCTTATTTGCCCCCCATATATTTTCCTTAAAAAATATCTCTTCAAATCTTTTGCCCACTTTTTATTGGGTTGTTTGTTTTCCTACTGTTTTGAGAGTTCTTTATATATCTGTAGATACAAGTCCTTTATGAGATAATATGCTTTATAAATATTTTCTTGTGTTTTTAAAAATAAGGTTTTAATTTTAGAATAGTGTTAAATTTACAGAAAAATAACGCAGAGAATTCCCACATATCCCACACGCAGTTTTCCCTGGTGTGTTAATGTGATACATTTGTTACAAGTAATAAACCAATTGTTATTGTTCAGTGGCTAAGTCCTGTTCAACCCTGTGTGACCCCCATGGACTGTAGTCTGCCAAGCTCCTCACCATGGGATTTCTCAGGCAAGAATACTGGAGTGGGTTGCCATTTCCTTCTCCAGGGGATCTTCCCACATCAGGGATTGAACCTGTGTCTTTTGCGTTGCAAGCGGATTCTTTACTGCTGAGCCACCACAGAAGGCCAATAAACCAACACTGCTATATTAATAATAATTATTATTGTTTTGGCCACACCACACGGCATGCAGGACTTTAGTTCCCAGACCAGGGATTGAACCTGAGATCCCTGCCGTGGAAGGGCAGACTTAATCTCTGGACTTCTAGGAAATTCCCAGATTTCCTTACTTTTTATTTAATGTCCCTTTTCTGCTTCAGTATCCCATCTTGGACACTATACTTAGTCTCCTTAGACTTCTTAGGCTGTAACAATTTCTCAGACTTTCCTTGTATTAATAACCTTGACAGTCTGAGGATTTTGTAGATTATCCCTGGTCAAATATTTTGTGGTGTGTCCCTCCACTGGGGTTTGTTTAATGTTTTTCTCGTGATTAGACTGGGGTTATGGATTTGGGGTATCATTTTTATCATACTATATCAAGGGTATGTTAACGTTTATCACCTAGCCAAGGTTGTCAGGTGTTTCTACTGTAAAAATACTCATTTCCCTCCTCTTTCCATATTGCATTTTCTGGAAGGAGCTCACACTTAAAGGATGGGAAGCTATGCTATACCTCACAAGTAGGATATGTATTATTTAGACTTCTCTGCATGAGATTTGTTTCTTCTCCTCTATTTACTTACTCAGTAAATTTATTTATATCAGTATGGACTCATGGATATTTATTTTCTACTTTGAGCTATAATCCAACACTACTTCACTTATTCTGTTGTGCAGTTTTTCCCAGCTTTGGCCACTGGGATCTCTTTCAGTTTGGTCTGGGTTCCTTTGACATATCTTCATGACTGTGTGTGGGGAGAGGCTGCCTTTTTGTGTGTTTTGTTTTGTTTGAGTAGTTTCTTGCTTTTGGCACTGCAAGATTCTCCAGGCTCATCTCGTATATTTCCTGTCCAAGTCCTGCGTGCGTGTGTGCTCATTTCAGTTGTGTCTGCCTCTTTGCGACCCCATGGACTGTACCTTGCCAGGCTCCTCCATCCATGGGATTATCCAGGCAAGAATACTGGAGTGGGTTGCCAGGGGATCTTTTTGACCTAGGGATCAAACCAGCATCCTGCATTTCTTGCATTGCAGGCAAATTCTTTACTGCTGAGCCAGGAGAGAAGCCCATTCATGGCCTAAAATCAATTTTCTAAAAATCCCTTGTTCCTTTCATTGGAGAATGGTATTAGAAACCAAGATCTGGGCACTAAAGTGCTCATTTCTAATAGTGTGTGATTGCTTCTAGGCTGTCTCAGTTGTTACAGCAAGGAAATATATGTATACAAATCCATGTATATAGATATGCCTATACATATTTCTATATATAACCATCTGTATCTATATTAAGTTGAACATGAGTTTATACTAATGTCTCTAACTGTAACCCACAAATCATTCTGTCATTCTAGCCTCCTCTCCTTGCCTTCGTTTATCACTGCATAGTGAGAAATCCAGCTTCTACAATCCACTATCCATTTATGTAGCTGTTCAGTCCCAGTATATACACTTACCAGAATAGAACTGTGAACCTGTGCCCCTGCAGGAAATAACTTTACCAGCCAGAATCCTGTACTAAAGTACCATTTCTTCTGACTTTAATCCTATTGATGGGACTCATTCATAATCTCCTCTAGAGAGGTTGTTTCGTACATTCATTAACAGATTATTTTGTCACAATCTGCATTCTTTTATAGCTGAGCTTGGGCCTTCCCAGGACAGAAGTCCCCATCATGTCCCTAGACTGCCCCCCTCTTGTTTGTAGAAAAACTTTAGCCTCCTAGGCCTCTCCAAGTTCCAAAGAATAAATTTAATCAGAAATGTGAGAAAAACTCAAAAGAAAAGAAAACAGTCAAACAAGGCAAAATAATAATAATTTTGGCATTAAACAAGCTCAAAGACCTTTAGTTCCTCCTCATGGGCTATAGACAGTATTCTGGGTCATATGCTTTGAGCAGTTTTGCAGATACTGAAACTCTCACCAGGTGGATAAAATTTGCTGATCACAAGCCATAGACCCTGATCTAGAAGGTTGGAACTAGAAGGTTGATGATGCTGACTCCTGATTACCTCACCATCAACCAATCAGAAAAATGTTCTTGAGTTGATCACACACTTCCCAACCCCTTCCCTCATCCTGTCTTTAAAAACCTTTCCTTGAGAGCCATCAGGTCTTTTAAGCACAAGCTACCTGGACTCCTTGCTTAGTGCCCTGCAATAAACACTACAGTTTCCTTCACTACAACCCAGTGTAAACTGACTTTACTGCACATAGGTGAGCAGACCTGATTTGGTTCTGTAACACTTTCCTGAGATTGCTCAGTTCCCCAGATGAATTTCTAAATTTGCATGCATTATGGTTTACTCTTTGCACTGTAAAGTAATATGCATTTAAAATTAACCCATGACTTTTCTTTCATCACTGAATAATACTCCCCTGGATAGATGTGCATGGTTTCTCTATCCATTAACCCATGGAAACATCTTGATCACTTCCAATTTGGGGCAATTATCAATAAAGCTGATAAAAACATTTGTATGTAGGTCTTCGTGTGGACATAAAGTTTCAAATCAATTGGGTAAACACATAGAAGTGTTATCATTAGATCAAATATTTAGCTTTGTATGAAACTGCCAAACTGTCTTCCAAGGTGGCTGTACCACTTTGCATTCCCACTGGCAATTGTTTCTTATCCTTGCCAGCAATTGACATTATCAATGTTTAAAATTTTAACCATTCTAATAGGTATGTCATTTTTGTTTTTTTTTCTTTTTTTTTAATTTTTGTTTTAATTTTCAATTAAACTTAAATTTTCTTAATGACAAATGATGTTGAGTGTGTTTTCATATCCTTATTTACCATCTGTGTGTTTTCTTTGGGGAGGTATCTGTCCATATCATTTGCCCATTTTTTAATTGGTTGGTTTTATTTATGTCAAGTTTTAAGAGTTCTTTGTGTATTCTGGATACAAGTCCCTTTTTTTATACAAGTCTTTTTATTTTGTTTTTTATACAAGTCCTTTTTCAGAAATATGTTTTGCAAATACTTTTTCCTAGTCTGAGGCTTGTCTTCTCATTGTCTTAATGGTGTCTTCTGAAAAGATTTTTATTTTGATGAAATTCAGTTTATTAACTTACTCTTTTATGTATCCTGGTTTTGATGTCATATATAAGAAATCTTTGCCTAACCCAAGATTATAAAATCAACGATCTCTTATTAATGTTAATAATTAACATTTAATTAATAAAATTAAAACATTTTCTCATGTTTTCTTCTAGAAGTTTTATAATTTTAAGTTTTATGTTCAGGTCTATAACAAATTTTGAGTTTATTTTATATACGGCATATTATGTGAATCAAGATTTTTGTTTTTTGGCTGTGGGGAGTTTTGGACACACAAATATCTGATCATTTTAGCACGATTTGTTTTAAAAACTACACTTTCTCTATTAAGTTGCCTTTGTAACTTTATCGAGAATCAGTCGCCCATATATGTTGGTTATTTTTGGACTCTATTCTATTCCATTGATCGATTTGTCTATCTTTGTGCAAATACTATATTGTCTTGATTAGTCCGTCTAGTCAAAGCTACTGGTTTTTCCAGTAGTTATGTATGGATGTGAGAGTTGGACTATAAAGAAAGCTGAGCACCAATTGATGCTTTTGAACTGTGATGTTGGAGAACACTCTTGAGAGCCCCTTGGACAGCAAGGAGATCCAACTAGTCCATCCTAAAGGAAATCAATCCTGAATGTTCTTTGGAAGGATTGATGCTGAAGCTGAAACTCCAATACTTTGGCCACCTGATGTGAAGAACTGACTCATTTGAAAAGACCCTGATGCTGGGAATGATTGAAGGCGGGAGGAGAAGGGAGCGACAGAGGATGAGATGGTTGGATGGCATCACTGACTCAATGGATGTGAGTTTGAGTAAGCGCCAGGAGTTGGTGCTGGACAGGGAAGCCTGGAGTGCTGCAGTCCATGGGGTCACAAAGAGTCAGACACAATTAAGTGACTGAGCTGAACTGAACTATAGATTTATAAGTTCTGAAATCAGGTAATGTTAGTTCTCCAACTTTGTTCTTTTACAAAGACAGATTCAGAGTGATGCTCGGGCTAATCATTCCTATCACTGAAGTAAGACCTTCCTGCATAGTCTGCCCAATACTGCATGAATTATGAGTTTTTCCAGCCAGGCTGGTGGAAACAGGTGCTATTCCCAGATGGACACTGCTCTCTAATCCTTTCGGATTGTCTTTCCCGGCTGTTGGTAGTTTTCTTAACCGCATATGCTGATTGGTTCTAAGAGATCCCCTCTGTAGATCTAGCGGTAGCCTCTGAGCAGGTCTCTCCTCTCAGGTACCCTTTCCTGTGGACTCTAGACTCCTTGGCCTGCTTGGACTCTCGTGTCCACTCCTCCTCTCCAAGAGCCCCTCAGGCTCTGCCTCAGTCTCTCCTTGTGCATGGCCTGAAAACCCTCTCTAGGCCCAGCATGTGGTTTCCCATTTTGTCCAGTGCCTTGATGACCTTCCTTCACATCTGTCTGGTTGTTTGGGGTCGTTTTGAGGACAGGCAAACACAATCTGTATTACTCTATCCTGGGAAGAAGCGAAAGGATTTTAAAGTCTCTGGCTCTGTCTGACCCAGGAGCTCAAACTCAACTGCTTGCAACTCTGTCTGCTTTGAGAGACCAACAAAAAAGATAAAGAGAGGGCTTGCATGTGGCCCAAGCCAAGGGACCCTGCCAGACGCTCCTAGCTCCCAGGAAGAGCAGAAAAAGTGGGCAGAACTGGGCTTTGCTGGGTTGAGAAGGGCCTCTTCCCTCCAGAAGACTGAAGGGAGACCCTGTTATGTGAGAGGCTTGCCTCTGGAGGGCTCCCAGGAGCTCAGAGCTCCCTCCAGTGCCCGTGTGGTGCCAAGGACTGGGTGGGCAGGGGCGGTGTCTCAGGGTGGACACCTTGTGTGCTGAAGGTTCTGGGCAGGTGGGACAGGTGCAGCCCTGAAGTGTCAACCTGGCAACTTGCTGAATGTGCAGGAGCCCAGGCCCCTGCCACCCGCCAGGATGGAGACTAGGATTCAGTGGGGCTGGGCCTCTGAGTCCCCAGTGAGTTTGTGGCAGCAGGTGGTTTGGGATTCCATTCTGAGAGGCCACGGGCATCTTTCATCAAGAGTAGATGAGGCTTGGGGTGCACAGGAAAGTGTGGAAGGAAGGAGGCCAGGTAGACAGGCAGAGGTGCGCTAGGAAGGGGGCAGCTGTCGGCACCCCTTTAAAGCCTGTTGAGCCCTGGGCTCCCTCTCATCCCAGATCTTATCTCAGTGCTGGCCCTGGATGGTGCTTTCTCCAGGGTACCTCGGGATCCCTGGGGCAGGAGGAAGGGCAGATCAAAGGGCAGGCGCCCCAACAAGGGAACCTGAGATGGCTTCTTTGTCTGCACCCCAGCAAGGCCCGCCCTGAGACAGGATGGATGGGAGCCCTGGGCCAGGGGGTTGGGAGGGAGTGTGAGCAGAGAAACCAAATCCTGATGCATTCACTGTGGACAAAGGGAAGGGCTTGCAGAGGGGCTCAGCCTCCTCTCACAGCTGCTCTGGCTGAAGGCTTCCGGAACAGTCTGGGGACATCTGGGTCAGTTCTCTTCAGAGGCAAGAAGGACCCAAAGGGGGTAGTGGTTTGCACGCCTGTCGGTTGGGGACTGCGGCCCACTCACTAAACCCTGCTTTTAGCTGATTCGAAGTTATCCAAGTCCAGAGGGGCCCTAGGAGCAGAGCTGGGGTTAGGAGGAGTAGGAAGCAGCGCCAGCCCCCCATCCCAGACTCTCAAATCCCAGACACCCCCGACATCACCATCCTCCTGGGAAAGCAGCCTAGCCACTTGGGTGTAACTCTAACCCCAGGCTTGGGGCTCCCCCACATCTGGAGCCCCAGCTGCCGACCCACCATGGAGGCTGTGAACTCTTCCCCCCAGGTCTGCCTGGTCCCACCAACAGAAGAAAAGCCGAGGGAGCAGCAGCTGTCTCCCTGGGGCGTCGGGGCCACAGGCGGGCGCCGGTGCTCGCTCTGTAGGGGGGTGAAGGGGGAGGATCTGGGTTTCACTTACTTCTGTGGTAATTTGGGGCCTTGCAGTTGGTGTTAGGTTGGGGGTGTATTGGGGATACAGTTAACCTTATTGTAACTTTGGTCTGAATTCAAGGAGACCCAGAGAGACTAGGACCCTCAAACCATATACCCCTGCCCCTCTGCAAGACCCCTGCTGGTACCAGTTGTATTCCACATAAACTTACTGGTCCAAGCACCCAATTCAGCCAGGCCAGGTCTGGAGGAGGAGATGGGTGGAGACTGGGCAGGGAAAACCCAGCGGCAGGGGGGGTGTGAAGGCCTGAATTCAGTCCTCTCTCCTCCAGTTTTCTCACTCCCCTTGACCCTCCCCCTAGCATTCTGCCTGAGGCTGGTTGTTCTCAAGCCCACCCAGGCTAATTACTGAGTAACAAATTATCACAAATTCAGCAACCAACAACAGTGCATTTATTATCTCATGGTTCCCACGAGTCAGAATCTGGGTCCAGCTTAACTGGATGCTCTGTTTGGGTCTCAGAGGCTGTAGTCAAGGTGTCCGTCAGGCTGCTTCCTCCGTGAGTTCGGCCTCTTCTGAGCTCACGTGATTGTTGGCAGAATTCAGTTCCTGAGGCTACAGGACTGAAGTCCTGATTTTCTCCCTGGTTGCCAGCTGAAGGCTACTGTCAGCTCCCAGAAGCTGCCCACACTTCATTGCCATGTGGCCCTCTCCCAGCCCTCTCACTGCAGGACACTTTCCTTCTTCAAGATCAATAGAAGGATCTCTCTGACCTCAGTCTCCCTTTGAGGAGCTTTTATCTGATTAAGCCAGGCCCACCCAGAATCAGCTCCCTTTTGATGACTCATCATCCACTGATTTGGAACCTAACTATAGCTGCAAAACTCCATTACCTTTTTCAAATTCTACCAACTAGAAGCAAGTCACAGATTCTGATCATGAGCAAGGGAGGGGATTATATGAAGGTTTGACTCACTGAGTATCCCTCTTAGCCCTGCCTCTGCCACATCAGCCACTGAGGGTCTTTGTAAGGTGACTACCCTTCCTCCTTCTGTAGAGCTCTGCCATCTCTGGACTGTGGCAGCAAGAGAACCAATTACCTGGTCAGGGACCTGTGTGGACTCTTCTTTTCTTGATTACCTGTCAGCAAAGGGCTGAGATGTGTACAAGGCAAGGCATGGGGAGGGGCAGGGGGAGGTGGCAAGGCTGAGACCCATCGCTGGAACTCACATCCTCAGGGATGAGGCCAACCCCATAAAGAAGTCACTT
Source organism: Capra hircus (assembly GCF_001704415.2). NCBI lineage: Eukaryota > Metazoa > Chordata > Mammalia > Artiodactyla > Bovidae > Capra > Capra hircus. The sequence goes on along the minus strand of NC_030826.1, from coordinate 36,709,853 downwards.
TAGGAAGCTTCCAAGAGGAGGGATGGTCTGAGCTGACTCCGGTGGGATTTTGAAGGCAACCAAGGTTGGGAGTGGAGGAGAAAGGGCTGCTCTGGCTGAGGGACAGGCTGAGGGAGGTGAATTTGGGGAACGGTGTGCCTGTTGACAACAGGGCCTTTATTTGTTTATTTGACCACACTGAGGCAGTGTGGGATCTCAGTTCCCTGACCAGGGATCAAACCTGTTGCCCCCTGCATTGGAAGCAGAAAATCTTAACCACTGGACCACCAGGGAGGTCTCTACCACAGGGCTTTGGCTGGAGAGATCAGACTAGAAAGCAGATGCAGGAGGGCTGAGGACGGCAGGCTGAGGCGGCAGTGAAGAGCCACGAACCTGAACTTCCATGAACCGGGGGCGACATGATAGCCTGCTGTGACCACATCCTGGGAGGCCCGCGCCCCTTTCTAATTTGAGCCCCCACTCCGAGCCAGACACTCACAGTTTGGTGCTGCGAACACAATATTGAATCAGCAGAGAGGGGATTTCAGGGATCTGAGAGACACAGACACTAACCAAATCACCAATTCCATCTGGAATATGAACTCAGAGGAGAGAAAAGGGTGTTGTATGAGCAAAGACCTGGTCCCTGACCAAGTCTGGTGAGTCCGAGGAGGCCACGGAGGGTGAAGGTGGCTGGGTCATCACACCCCAGCAGAGAAAAGAGAAAACCAGAGATTGGGCCCGGATTCAGACTGAAAGCAGCTGCCCTGTCCCCAGTTCTTGACCTCTCTAATAGCGAAGGCCACCAGCACGTGCCCCTCCGGTGTGCCCAGCTCAGGGCCCTCCCTCTACCTTCACACGCGGGGAAGGAAAAGCCCTCCTCCCCGGGCACAGAGCCCTCCTCCCCGGGCGCAGAGCCCACAGCGGGGTGTCCCCAGGAAGTGAGAGCCACTCTGTGTGACCCACGGCAGGCCCAGGGCCCTTCCCCACCGCCTCGATGCTCTGCACCCCCAGCCCCAGCTGTTCTCACGCCCCATCGCCCCAGACACAGCCCTGAGAGCTGCACAGCTGGTGGCCTGTGGGGCCGAGGGCCTGCCAATAGCCCTGGGAAGGAGGGCAAAGAAGGGACACCTCAGACAAACAGAGCTGGCTCCCTGAGCCAAAGCATACACCGCTCGCTCGGAGGCCTGAGTGAGCAGGCTGGCCAGGGGCTGGGCTTAACCCTTTCCCACCCAGCAGGGCTCCATGGAGCCCCGGGTACTCTCATCTCTGCCGTCCCCCTGCCTCCAGCCAGATGTCTCCGCCCCTCCACCATCGCAGCAGACTCCTCTGGCTGGACAAAGGGAGTCCTTCCCTGCTCCCCGTGGGGCAGATTGACTCATTTTTACAGAAGCAAGACACGGGTCTTGTCCCCAAGGGGCCAGGGTCTGCAAGTTGTTTCTGCTGTTTGACCTTGCTCCCTGTCTCTGACTTGGTCACTGGCATCCATCTGCTCCGGCAGCTGCTGACTCCCCTCCCCCACTGGCCCCGATCTCCAGGCAAAGGAACAGGAGACATGTCCGGGAAGAGCAGGGGCACAAGGGTCGGAGGCAGGGTCTGGAGGCGGCTCCAGACCCTTGGTGTCCTGAGGGTGTTGCCTTGTTCTGAACGAGGTGCAGGGCGGCAGGTGAAGCCTGCACCCCCATCTCAACCCCCCACCCACTGACAGTGTGTCCCTAGACAAGGTGCCGAGGTCTCTGCTGACTTGTGTGTCAGATGGGCCAGACTGTTGGAGCTGCCTCCCCAGGGCTCCCAGGAAAAAAGAGGCAGTTCATGCAAAGTACCCGCTTAGCCAGGGCTGCTGGCTGCTGCTCAGACAGCAGGGCCAGAAAGCTCCAGGCAGAGATGGAGTCTGAGCCACCTCCAGCTCACTCGCCAGGGGCCGGGGCCGGCAGTCCTCAAAGGAGATCAACCCCAGCTGTGACAGGTGATATAGGAAGGTACTCAGCAGGGTGAGCAAGCGTCTGGATGGATGGGTAGGAAGCAGAGTGGGGAAGGCTGGGTGTCAGACAGCGGCTGTTTGTCCATCTCTCTGTCTGCGCCCTGGGGAGCAGATGGAGACTTAAAGGTGAGTAGGTGCCAGGCCCTGCACCCAAGACAAATACTCAGAGAGACACAAGGCTACAGGAGCAGAGAGCAGACATCCTTCATCCTCGGGTGGGCAGAGGGAGAAGAGGCTCGGGGCTATTGGAGGGAACGTGTGACTGGGACGAGATAAAGAAGCCCTGTGAGACCAGGAGTGAAAGGCTGTGAACGCCAGACAAGGAGCTGGAATTGCGGAGCCATGGAAGGTTTAGGCCCAGAAGTGATTGCTCAGATGTGGGTCTTGGAAGGACCACTCTGACTGCCGTGAGGAGAAGAGATGGGAAAGGCTGGCCTGGGCGTGGCAGGGAGTCCAGATGGGCCAAGCCTGTGATTTTTGGAGAAAAACCAGTAGCTCCTGGCAACTGACTGGACCTGCAGAGGGGAGAAGACCTGGGTTTCCCTGAGCTGGACTGTGACTGTCCCTGCCCTGTTCAGTCCAACACTTCTCAACACGTCTACTGGGGGCCAGAGACAGCCGTGAACAAGCCAGACGTGGGCCTGATGAGGGCCTTGAGGAGATCCTAGCCAGTGGGGGAATCAGCTGTTATGCAAACTGCGCTGGGAATGCTGGCTTCTGAATTACCGCAGGGACGGGGATGGGCTGTCTGCTTTAAACTTGAGCTCCCTGAGGGCAGGGGCTGTGTCTCCCCTTCACCCTGGAGCTGCCTCAGGTCGGGGGAATGTTTTCTCCATGAAGCTGGAGGCTCGCTGAGAGAGGCTCTGCTTCCTGTTGGCACTGGGGCTGTGGTCTGGCAGCCAGGAGCCTGGCCGCTCCCCACACCTCCCGGGAGGCCTGGAGCAGAGGGAGCGGGTCATGTCCTCCTCCAATGCTCTCCAGCCACCCACCGCTTGCCAGGGAGCCCACAGCTCCCGAGGTGGCAGGGCCACTCCTCTATCTGAGAAGGGCCCCGCAGAGTGTGACCAGGCCAGGGGAGGGTCAGCTCCCCACAGGGGGTCTCCGCAGGGGCTCGCCGCCCTCCCCGAGCTCCACCCTTACCTGCCTATTCTCCCCCAACTGTAAGCTCACTCAGCAGCCCATGGCAAGGGAGACTGCTAAACGGGGCCAGGTGGGAGTTGGGCTGAAGCCAAAGGCCTACACGCATCCTCAGGAGGGGCTTGAGGGCAGGACCAGGGTGGAAGAAGACGCGTGAGAGGCTGCCAGAGCGGGGAGGGTCTAGAGCCAGGAGACAGAGCCTCTGCCCTCAATTCCCAGGGGCCTTGGGCAGTCCCTTCCGTCCTATCAGCCTGTTGACCCACGAGGTGACGGGCCTGGGTTAGTCGCTGCAACCCCTCTGGGCTTCAGTTTTTTTTTTAACTTTAAAAAATTCCAACAGGGACAATACGTCTTGGAAAACTAAGATTAGGAGAGCTCCTGTGAGAGCCCCAGGAAGCCCAATGAGAGGAAATGCTGTGCAGCGTGGGGGAGGTTTGAGGCTGACGCTGAGGAAGCCTTCCTGGGAAGAAGGAGCTTGAGTCCCTGGACAAGCCCGGGGTCACTGCTGTCCGGGGCTCCAGCTGCCTGGGCAGCGGGAGGGACCTGTGAGCAAAGCAGTGTTGGGAGATACCTCTGCCCTTGTCGCTGGGATAGCAGGACTCTGTCCTGGTCAGGCTGGATGTCCCATCCTGGCCCTCATGAGATCTGACTTTCGACCTTTGGCTTAATCATAGAGCGAGGTTGTTTGTCCAGTCACCCACACCATTAAGATCGTGCGGAGCCCAGTGCTGGCTCTGAGCAGGGCGGGAAGTCTGTCTGAGGAGGAGGCACAGCCTCTGCCCTCAGGAGCCCAGTGGAGGGGCAGTTAGCTCTCCCCCAGGGAAGAGACCTGTCACAGGGACAAACGACCTGGGAGGCAGGCGAGCCCCTCACCCCTCCTCTAGGGGCAGCTGGAGCCTGAACTGCGTGTGAATCTGAAACTAGATCAGGGAAGAGCTGGCAGCATGCCTGGCAGTGGCAGCAGTGTTTTGGGGAGCTGGTGAGGGTGAGGAAACACCTGTGAGTCCCCCTGTCCCTGGCCGTCTGCAGACGAGCCCTTGGATGTAAGGGACGAAGGCTGGCTGGGAGAATGCACACTGTGGGCAGATGTTCAGGCCTGGGAGAGGGTCGTGCTGGGCTCTCGGTCCTCCATGCTGGTGAGTGTGCTGCATGCAGAAGATGCATGAGGCATCGGTGACGATGTGAGGTGCAGGTGTGTGTACTGCTGGGGCAACACGTGTGGGTGAGCCAGAATGCAGCCCACAAGGGGAGCAGGGACTGGGCCGGTGTCTGCCCTGTGAGGTGGTGCTGGGAAATCTGCCCCTGCTCCCTGGACCTCAAGGCCCCTGCACACAGGGAGGGGTCGGCAGACGGCTGTGTAGGCCTCCCCAGCTCCATCAGTCTGTGCTCTGAGCATCTGCTCCAGGGGAGCCCCAGGGGCCCTGCCCGCCCACTGCCAGGCTTTCTGTCTCCCCTTGATCCCTGGCCTTAGCGCCCCAACAACTGTGCCTGACCAGCAAATGCAGACTGAGCCAGCTGTTGCTGTGACATCCATTCTCCTTGGTGGGCTTGGGCGCTCCCACCCAGCTCCCCTAGCTCCTCTCGCCCACCTCCCCCCTGGCTACACCCACATCTGGGAATTAGGCAGGGTGACACCTAAAAGCCTCCAGTGGCCGTGGAATCCCATGGGGTTCTGAGCCTTAATCCACGAGCTGGGAGAGACCAAGGTAACAAGAAGTTCTGCTCCCAGCACCCTCAGAGCCCCACTTTCTCTGCCCCAGGGCTCTGGGAGGATTCCCGGGCACCAGCCCAGAACAGGGAAAAGGCGCCTTATTTGCCTAGCACTTTCATCTGATTTGCACGTGCCTCCTGGTTTGGCCATTTCTAAGCAACCCTAGAATTTGGATCTCACAGGATGCTGAGCCGTTTCTAGGAGCTAGCTTCTCTCCATCTCCCACGACCCAGGTGCCTCCTAAAGGATAGTCACATGAGCGTCCCTGCAAATAATCCACCTGCCAATGCAGGAGACGCAGGTTTGATCCCTAGGTCAGGAAGATCTCCTGGAGAAGGAAGTGGCAACCCACTCCAGTATTCTTGCCATGGACAGAAGAGCCTAGTGGGCTATAGTCCATGGGGCCGCAAAGAGTCAGACACAACTTAGTGACGTCAAAGGACAGTCACATGCACAGAACTCTCCCTCCACTTAGCTGCACTTGCACATAGGCACAAGAGGATAGCAGCCTCCGCCTACAGGCAGAAATGCAGAGTCCTGGGCCCCAGCCCTGTGCACCCTCACCATTGGCCCACGGAATACACACTGAATATACACTCACAAGTGCAGCTGCATACTTCTGTCTTCACACACACTCAAAACTCACACACATTTGTCTACACATAGCCTCAGGGCACAAGCAAACACAACTCGGCTTCACATAGGAGTTGGGTGGGTTACACACAGTCTCTGTGCCAGGGTGGGCTGCCAGTGAGGTGCCCTAAGCAACAGATCCCACCCAGCCCCTGAGATGGGCAGGACTGGCAAGGGCACTGCTGTGTGACTGGCTGGGAGGAGACAGCGCAGCTCAGATGGCTATTTTTAGTGGCTTTACCACCAGCAGGTCCCTTGGATACACAGTCAATGTAGCAATCCTTTAGTCAGAGTTTTGTCTTCCCTGAAATATGGTTTCATCCTGCATTTTCTATACCATTTCTGGTCCCCCAACCCCAGGCCTCCTGCCCTTATTGGTCCCCAAATAGCTTCCTTGGGTGGGCCTGGCTTCTGACTTTATTCACCCTACTCCCTACCAAGCACACCTCCCTGCCTTCTCCAACATGGACACTCAACACCTTCATTCGCGCCCTCTTCCTAGGTGGGCTTCCTTCCCTGTTCTCTCAGCACACTTCTATACATCCTTCAAGTCCCACCTTGACCGTCACATCTCGGGTGAATCCTTCTCCAGTCTTACCAGGCAGAAGTAATCTCGTTCCTCACTCTGTAAATCCAGAGGCAGAGCAGGGGGTAGAAAGACACAGTTGGCCCTGGATATCTGTGTAGAGGATGTTTAGGGGTTCAGAGGCTTTATTTGAAAGGAAGGGCAGGGGGCTTTTCAGAAAAACATAATTACATGGTGAGTGTCTGGGTGTAAATTATATTTTGTGTTTATTTTCGGGGAAGAGCAGAGACACCAGAATCAGACAATGCTGCTTCGACCATTTCTGCTGTGCACCTTTGGGTGAGTGTTACAGCCTCTCAGGCCTCAGTTTCCTCATCTGTAAAATAGGCTCATGGGGGGATTATGAGGACCCCATTAGAGCTTAAATATTTATGGCTTAAATTCTCATTTCATTGAACAGTACAGACTAATTTGGCTCAAAGGATTTTTGCTCACTTCTCTGTCTCCCCACTGGACTAGAATTTCCTTTACAGCAAGGGTTTGTCTCCATCTACAAAATGGGGATAATAACAGGACAGACCTCATCTGCTTATTGTTCTTGTTCAGTCACTAAGTCATATCCGACTCTTTGCAACCCCATGCACTGTAGCACTCCAGGCTTCTCTGTCTTTCCCTGTCTCCCTGAGTTTGCTCAGGGACTCATGTCCATTGAGTCAGTGATGCCATCCAACCATCTCATTCTCTGTCACTCGCTTCTCTTCTTGCCCTCAATCTTTCTAGCATCAGGGTCTTTTCCAAAGAGTTGGCTCTTTGCATCAGGTGGCCAAAGTACTGGAGCTTCAGCTTCAGCAACAGTCCTTCCAATAAATATTCAGGGTTGATTTCCCTTAGGATTGACTACTTTGATCTCCTTGCTGTCCAAGGGACTCTCGAGAGTCTTCTCCAGCACCACAGTTTGAAAGCATTAATTCTTCTGCACTCGGCCTTCTTCATGGTCCAACTCTCACATCCGTACATGACTACTGGAAAAACCATAGCTTTGACTAGATAGGCCTTTGTCAGCAAAGTGATGTCTCTGCTTTTTAATACATTGTCCAGGTTTTTCATAGCTTTTCATCTGCTTATAGTGAGGATTAAACAAATCAATTCATGCAATACACTTAGAAGAGTTTCCTGGCACTACTCAGTATTTACTGTTATAGTTATGACTACATACCTGATTTAACTCCTACAACAATCTTGTGTTGGAGATACTGGCTTTCCACTTTGTAAGTGGAAAGTGGACTCAGAACATTTAGGGGCTTCCCACGTGGCACTATTAGGGGCTTCCTCGCCAAGGTCACACAACGAGCAAGTATCAGAATCTAGATTTTAATCTGGATTTGGCAGAGTCTTAATCATGGGTCAGGATGTGACAGTTCTGGGCAGACAGATCAAATGTCCAGCCTAAGACTTCCTGACATAGCTTATTTGCCTAAGTCCCCGCCCCTTACTGTGTGGCCCATAGGCCTGTGTTTCATCTGGACTCAGCAACTGATCATAGCGTGGGGTCCAGGCTCAGAGAACCAGATACTCGAGTTCTGTGGACACTAGTGTGACCAGGGCTGTAGAGAGGAAGATCTGGTTGATAGGGTCGCAGTGATGCGGGGGGCACACCCAAAACCTCAGCTTCAGCAAACCGCTCAGGGTAAGGCGATGCGGCAGCGCCCTCTGTTGGCCAGAGGATGTGGCCATCTTGAGCGCTCCGATGATGAGGGGGGAAAGAGATTGCAGACGCTTGTTGTCCAGTCGCTAAACCTTGCGCGACTCTTCGCAACCCCGTGGAGTGCTGCACAGCGGGCTTCCCCGTCCTTCACTACCTCCCTGAGACAGTGAGTCAGTGTCACTATCTCACCATCACTGAGTCATAATAACTTACCATCTAATCATCTCGTCCTGTCACTCCCTTCTCCTGCCCTCAATCTTTCCCAGCATCAGGGTCTTTTCCAGTGAGTCAGTGGCCAGCGTATTGGTGCTTCAGCTTCAGCATCAGTCCTTCCAGTGAATATTCAGGGTTGATTTCCTTTAAGACTGACCTAAAGGAGTTTGATCTCCTTGCTGTCCAAGGGACTCTCAAGGAATGCAAGCTTCCTAGGGCCCTAGGAGTCAGTGCCCACTGAAGTGGTCATCTGAGCTGGGAAAACTTTAGTGACTCCTACATCAATCCCTATTTTGTTGCTGGGAAAACTGAAGCCAAGAGAGGGGAGATGGTTGACCCCCCAAAATGGCTGGGGCCAGGGACTGGATTATGAGGCTGGCTAAATCCCAGTGGTGGTGTCACGGAATGACCTAGGCACCCTCACCGGTCAGGCTCCCCACCAACCACCCCAGCACAACCTACAGACCACTCCAGATCTCCTAGCTCGGCCCCTTCCTCCTGCCCCTTCTACCCAGTCCCCTCTTATAAGAATTCTAGAACCTCCGTGTCTTGTCTCTCTGCCACCATATTCTCCAGTCCTCTTCAGAAGCCCGTCTCAGGAGACTGCCTGTGCTCTCTTACAACCAACTTCTCATGTAAAACCTTCTGTTTTTTTCTTATTTTCACCCCCAGGAAATGAAAACTTTAATTTCTTTCTTTTATTTTTTAAATTAACTTTATTAGGTTTTCTTTTTAATTACAAACCACCATACTACATGTTCTTTGTAACAGCTAAACAAACCACAGTTATCTAAAGAAAAACTTGATAAATTTCTCCCTCCCTTTCCAGCCCCACACCCCTGAGATCACTAACGTGGCTGAAGGAGGGCTGTCTTGCCTTATTGTTCTAAGGCTGTTCACTAAGCAGGTAGGAAGAATTGAAACCCACTATGTGCTGAGCCCTGTGCTAAGCCTGGGCTACGGGAAAACAAGACAACCACGATGCCCACTGCCCTCATGGGGCTTCCATTCTAGTGACGGGGAGACAATAGAGAGTGAACATTTCAGATAGTAATGCAACCTCTGGGTGGGGTTGGGGCGAATGGTGGGGTGATGGGCTGGGAGTGTTGGGTTCTGGGGCAGGGACCAGGCTGGTTTGGGTGGAACAGCCAGGGAAGGGCTCTTCAAGGAGGGACGTTTGAGTTGATGCCCAATAGAGGGCGCTGTAGACCACTGTTTAAATGTTACTCTAAGGGCACCAAAAAGCCTCTGAGCATAGAAAGGGGTTGCACAGAGACCCCTTGGAAGAATGGAATGAGGCTGAGCCAGTATGGCTGTCAGGAGACAGAGGGAGAGAGGGAGATTTCTTTTTTCAGATGTTCCTTCTTTTTATGTAAAATGGGCTTAGACTATATACATTTGCTCGTCTCTTTTTCCTTCCAGTGCTTCAGTCAGAAAATGCAATTCTAGTTCCAAAGGGACAGCAGTTCACACTCTGAGCAGCCAGCACCCCACAGATGCTACAGCCCCAGTTGTTAATCAGTCTTTTAATTTTTTCAATCCAAAGGGTAAAAAAATACATCATAGGGATTTGAACAACAAAATTAATAAAGTAGTATTGGATTACAACCCAAAGCATAAAATAAATATACATGAGTCCATAGTGGTTTTAATAAATGATTGAATAAGTTAATAAAAGGGGAAAGAAAGATTCCAGGAAAATTATGCAGTCAGTTCATCCTAGAAGAGGGGCGTTTCATCCCTCCCTCCTTAACTGTGGGCTGCACATAACCGCATCCTTTTAAAGAGTAGAGCATGGAAGAGGCAGGCTAGGGAGTGAGGGATAACTACAGAGAAAGAGCCTGACAAACGCTGCTGCAGCCAGGTAATCCAGGTCAACATCAACTGTCATAAGGCACGTTGACATTATTTGTTTCTGAGTCCAAACTGGCTCAGTCTGTTCACTGCACAGTTCAGTTCAGTTCAGTTGCTCAGTCATGTCCGACTCCTTGCGACCCCATGAATCGCAGCACGCCAGGCCTCCCTGTCTATCACCAACTCCCAGAGTTCACTCAGACTCATGTCCATCGAGTCAGTGATGCCATCCAGCCATCTCATCCTCTGTCGTCCCCTCTTCCTCCTGCCCCCAATCCCTCCCAGCATCAGAGTCTTTTCCAATGAGCCAACTCTTCGCATGAGGTGGCCAAAGTATTGGAGTTTCAGCTTTAGCATCATTCCTTCCAAAGAAATCCCAGGGCTGATCTCCTTCAGAATGGACTGGTTGGATCTCCTTGCAGTCCAAGGGACTCTCAAGAGTCTTCTCCAACACCACAGTTCAAAAGCATCAATTCTTCGGCGCTCAGCTTTCTTCACAGTCCAACTCTCACATCCATACATGACCACTGGAAAAACCATAGCCTTGACTAGACAGACCTTGGTTGGCAAAGTAATGTCTCTGCTTTTGAACATGCTATCTAGGCTGGTCATAACTTTTCTTCCAAGGAGTAAGCATCTTTTAATTTCATGGCTGCAGTCACCATCTGCAGTGATTTTGGAGCCCCCCAAAAAATAAAGTCTGACACTGTTTCCACTGTTTCCCCATCTATTTCTCATGAAGTGATGGGACCGGATGCCATGATCTTCGTTTTCTGAATGTTGAGCTTTAAGCCAACTTCTTCGCTCTCCTCTTTCACTTTCATCAAGAGGCTTTTTAGTTCCTCTTCACTTTCTGCCATAAAGGTGGTGTCATCTGCATATCTGAGGTTATTGATATCTCTCCCAGCAATCTTGATTCCAGCTTGTGCTTCTTCCAGCCCAGCGTTTCTCATGATGTACTCTGCATAGAAGTTAAATAAGCAGGGTGACAATATACAGCCTTGACGTACCCCTTTCCCTATTTGGAACCAGTCTGTTGTTCCATGTCACTGCACAACAGGCCAATAAATCAATGAGTTGTTGGGGCAAGTAACAGCCACTTAGCCAGCAGACCAAGATGGCGGACTAGTGTCCCAAAGAACCGTCTGGCCCAGGTATGGATGCTAGTTCCTTTTCTAGAAGAGAAGGGACGGTGAGGAGGTAAAAGCAGGAATAAGTTGCTCCAAATAACTCCTGGTTCTAGCCAGACCCTGGAGAGGATGTGTTCATTTCTTCTTTCTTTCAGCCATTCACAGATAGACCTGGTCAGGATACTACCTGATTACTAAACAAGGTATTTTAGCTTCATGCTCAGGCCAGGGAGGCAGGGTTCCCAGAGATGAGACATTATGTATGTTTTAAGTTATAGGCAACATCCTTTCAGGGATTAACTTGTAGAAAAAAAAAACAATAGAATACAGAGGTACAAAATAAAAGAAAGAGATCCAATGTGGAGTCAGATTTGTTCTTCCCTATTATATATGTGGGCTTACCTAGTGGCTGAGGGGTAAAGAATCTACCTGTCAATACAGGAGACGTGGGTTCAATCCCTGGATTGGGAAGATTCCCTGGAGAAGGAAATGGCAATCCACTCCAGTATTCTTGCCTGGGAAATCCCATGGACAAGGGAGCCTGGCAGGTGACAGTCCATAGGGTCTCAAAAGAGTTGGACACAACTTGGCGACTAAACAATTACCTACGTATCCTTGACATGATGTGATGAGAATGGCACTTCACTTCTGTGGTCAACCTCCCCAAAATGCATAGGCCCAGTCTATGAGAAAGAGAGCAGACAAATTCCAGCAGAGGGTATTCTACAAAAAAAAAAAAAAAAAATAGCCTGACCATACTCCTCAAACTGTCAAGTTATCAAAAATAAGAACAGTCTGAGACTAAATGTAATGAGGTATCCCGAATGGGATCCTGGGACAAAACATGGTAAAAATTAGGAAAATCTGAATACAAGTATGGACTTTGGTTAACAATAATATATCACTATAGGTGACTCTGACAGTAAACAGTCCACCTGTAAAAAGGAGATCTGGGTTCAGTCCTTGGGTCGGGAAGATTCCCTGGAGAAGGGAATGGCTTCCCACTCCAGTATTCTTGTCTGGAGAATTCCATGGACAGAGGAGCCTGGTGGACTAACGTCCACGGGGACACAAAGAGTCGGACATGACTGAGTGAATAACATTTGTGTGTAACAATAGTATTTCACTGCTGGTATCTTTAGTTGCAGCATGTGGGATCTAGTTCCCTGACCAGGGATCAAACCTGGGCCTCCTGCATTGGCACCAGAGAATCTCAGCCACTAGACCACCAGGGAAATCTTATTATTGTTTCATTAATTGTAACAGATGTACCATGCTAATATAAGTTGTTAATATTAGGGGAAACTGTATGGGGTGGGGCAAGGGATATCGATGGGAACTCTCTGTACCATCTGCTTAATTTTTTCTGTAAATCTAAAACTGTTCTCATGCAACTGACAAGGGCTTACTTTCCAAACATACAAACAGTTCGTGCAACTCGCAACAACAAAAAACATGAGCAACCCAATCAAAAAATAGGCAGAAGACCCAAAGAGATATTTCTCCAAAGAAGACATACAGATGGCCAACAGTCACATGAGAAGATACTAAATCTTGCTAATTATTAGAGAAATGAAAATCAAAACTATAATGAGGTGCCACCTCACACTGGTCAAAATGGTCATCATTTAAAAATCTAGAAATAACAAGTGCTGGGGAGGATTTGGAATAGAGAGAACCCTCCTACATTGTTGGTGTGAATGTAAACTGGTGCAGCACTATGGAAAACTCTATGGATGCTCCTCAAAAAACTATAAATAGAACTACCGTATGATCCAGCAATCCCATACCTGGGCATATATCCTGACTAAACTATACGCAAAGAGAAACATACATCCCTATGTTCGTAGTGGCACTGTTCACAATAGGCAAGACATGGAAACAACCTAAATGACTGGATAAAGGAGATGGAATACTATCAGACATAAAAAGGAATGAAATAATGCCATTTGTAGCAACATGGATGGACCTGGAGATTATCACACTAAGTCACAAAGACAAATACCATGTATTATCACTTATGTGTAAAATCTATAATGAAAGCTGAGTGCCAAAGAATTGATGCTTTTGAACTGTGGTGTTGGAGAAGACTCTTGAGAGTCCCTTGGACTGCAGGGAGATCCAACCAGTCCATCCTAAAGGAAATCAGTCCTGAATGTTCATTGGAAAGACTGATGCTGAAGTTGAAACTCCAATACTTTGGCCACCTGATGCGAAGAAGTGACTCATTGGGAAAGACCCTGATGCTGGGAAAGATTGAAGGCAGGAGGAGAAGGGGACAATAGAGGATGAGATGGTTGGATGGCATCACTGACTCGATGGACATGAGTTTGAGCAAGCTCTGGGAGTTGGTGATGGACTGGGAAGCCTGGCATGCTGCAGTCCATGGGGTCGCAAAGAATCAGACACGACTGAGCGACTGAACTGAACTGGTATGTAGAATCTAAAGTATGACACAAATAAACTGATCTGCTTAACAGAAACAAACTCACAGACATAGAGGACAGATTTGTGGTTGCCAAGAGGGTGGGGGAGATGAATTGGGGGTCTGAGATTTGCAGATACAAACTATTAAGTACAGAATGGATAGCAAACAAAGTCCTTAGTGTATAGCCCAGAGAACTATGGCCAATATCCTGTGATAAACCATAATGAAAACGAATATGAAAAGGCCTATATATATATTATTGGAGAAGGCGATGGCACCCCACTCCAGTACTCTTGCCTGGAAAATCCCGTGGACGGAGGAGCCTGGTAGGCTGCAGTCCATGGGGTCGCGAAGAGTTGGACACGACTGAGCGACTTCACTTTCACTTTTCACTTTCCCGAATTGGAGAAGGAAATGGCAACCCACTCCAGTGTGCTTGCCTGGAGAATCCCAGGGACGGGGGAGCCTGGGGGGCTACCATCTATGGGGTTGCACAGAGTTGGACACGACTGAAGTGACTTAGCATATATATATTATATATACAAGTATAGCTGAATCACTTTGCTGTACAGCAGAAATTAACATAACATTGTAAACCAACTATATTTTAATAAAATAAAATTTAAAAATATCTATCTCATTGTTTTAAATTGTATTTCCCCGATGCCTTCTGAGGCTAAATCTCTTTTCACATATGTTTTCTGTCAACTGCTTGTTTCTACTTCTGCCCACTCTTTTATTTTTTGCTTTTTTTTAATTGGCTTATAAATTTTTTTCATAGTAAGGATATTAACCCTTTGTTACACATGTGTGGCAACAGTATTTTTGGGGGGGCTGTGCTAACAGTATTTTCTTAAGTCTGCTGTTGGCCTTTCTGTTTGTGGAAACATATGTCACCCAGAAAAATGTTCTGTAAAAAAAAAATCTTTCTCTTTTGTAAGACTTCTGAGTCTTCTGTCACGGCAAGGTTAAAAAATTATTCTTCTAATTTTTCTCCTAATATTTTTAGCTTTTATTTTTCACCCATCAGGGATCTATTTTGCAGGTGGTGTCAGGTGAGAGGGGAGGATGTGGCTTTATTTCGTTCCAGATGGACCATCGATATGGCAGCAACATTTATTAAATATACAGACTTTCCCACTAACTTGCCATTCCTCTTTAACAGAATATAAGTTGCCATGTAGAGCCTTAGATCTGGGTCTGGGAGACTGTTCTCCAAGCTGTCATCAATATCCACCTCAAGAACCCACACCCATCTTCTCCTTAAAAGCTGTAACCCCCTGCCCCACTCCTCCCAGCTGGAATCACCCTTATCCCCACTTGACCTCCCTTACCCCCAACTTGACCTCCTACGGAAGTCATTCATTCAAACCATACACTCATATATCGCGCTCCTCCTGAGTGTTAGGCACTGGCCCAAAGAAGACTGCACCTGTCTTCTAGGAATTCACAATCTGGGAAGAGAAAGGAGAACAAAGTGAGGCCAAGTAACTCTGAGGGAATATTGATGGGGAGAGGTGTCAATTCCATTTCGGAAATCTTCAAGAAGGGCATGACACTGAGGTGGGTGAAGGGTCCAGTGGTGAGCAGGCGTTCACCAGGCAGTCAAGAAGGAAAGAGCTGCTGGGAGGCATGAATAGTGTGTGCAAAGGCACCAAGGCAAGGCAAAGCTTGGTATGTTTGGGGAGATGCAAATGGTTCAGAGGCCCCAGAAGGCGGGTGCTGGTAGAGAAGAGAAAGTAAGGGGCAGGCTGGCATGCTAAGTCTGAGACAGACTGGGACCTAGGACCTGGGACCCTTTGCTGCAATGGTTGCACCTGGACAAAATACAGGGACAATATAAGGGACAAAAAATAACTGCGTGCATGCAGAGTTGGAACAAGTTATGGACAAGATATAAAAAGGCCAAAAAAACCCAATTGCCACTTTTGAAGAGCCCAGAGCAAGGAAAAAAGCAGGGTACTCTGCATGCCACTTGCACACACCACCAAAGGGGTAAGCAAGTCACCTAAGCCACCCCTCAGGTCTGATCCCTGGACACACTCCTACCCTCACCGCATGTAAGGAGCCAGCTTACCCTTCCTAGGTGAGCAAGCAAGCAGGGGGACCTGTTACTTGTTCTCGTTCCCCCTTGCTGCAGCAGGGCCCCAGTAAAGCCTAGCCTGAATTTCTCGTCTGGCCTCTGGTCAATTTCTATTGATTAAGGAGGTCAAGAACCCACATCGGTAACAAGCAGGGCCAGAGTGCTCACAAGTGTGCTGCAGTGTGTCTGCCTTCTGCGAAGCACAGTGTGGCAGCAAGTGCACCAACTCTCATATCCCATCTCCACTTTCTACCTGGTCTGTCATATACTTACTACTTCGCTTTCAGGTGGGCTTCCCTTGTACCTTAGCTGGTAAAGAATCTGCCTGCAATGCAGGAGACCCCAGTTTGATTCCTGGGTCGGGAAGATCCCTTGGAGAACCGATGGGCTACCCACTCCAGTATTCTTGGGCTTCCCTGGTGGCTCAGACAGTAGGGAATCTGCCTGCAGTGCAGGACACCTGGGTTCGATCCCTGGGTTGGGAAGATCCTTTGGAGAAGGGAATGGCTACCCACCTCAGTATTCTGGCCTGGAGAATTCCATGGACTGTATATCCATGGGGTCAAAAAGAGCCTTCTGAGTGACTTTCACTTTTGCTTTCAGTTAGCTAATCTTTTTCCCTAAAATAAAATCATTTTAAAAAGTCACTTTGTATCACCTCCATAAATGGGAAACCAGTATCCCTTGCTATAAATAAAATAAAATAGAAGAAAAAGCCTTAAATGGAAACGTATTTCTACAAAAACTAAAATTGTTCATCTGTACTATTTTAAAAAAAAAAGGAATATCCCAGCCAACACAACAAATACTTCACATTAGGACACACTGGTGTGCTGAGTGAAAGAATGGGCTGCCTGGGTCCAAATCCCAGCTCTGAAGAGTATTAGCTATGGATCTCTGGGGAAGCCACCTTATCTCCTGAAGTCTCTGTTTACCCATCTGTAAAATGTGGCGATAATAGAACCTCCCCCACTAGGGACTGGCCACAGCCTGAAAGGGACCTCAGTTGGGCAGCTCCCAGGAAGGGTCAGTGCAGCTGTGAAGAGGCAGCAGGAAGGAAGCCAAGGAGGTGTTGTGTGATTAAATGAGAGAATTTGGGTACCATTTCATGAGTGTTCTCAATATGCCTTGGCTAGTTTGAGGCTGTAGGAAGTCCTCCAAGGATATGAAACAGAAGACCATCTCGTTTGCATCTTTCCTTTGACTCTGGTGTAAGTAAGGAATGACTGAGAGAGATCCGTCCAGGCTGCTGTGGTCCTAATGAGCAGGGATGGAGTCCTGAATCCTCCAGTGGGTTGGAGGAGATGCAACTGGACATCAGGAAGAGAGACTGGGGGTAAGGCTGGCACCAAGATCCTAGTGAGGTAGATGATGGGGCCCTTCAAGGAAGGAGGAACACAGGAGGCAAGACCATGGTCCAGCGTGTGAGGAGTATGATTCTGTATACGTGGAGTTGGCAGTCTGTGAAATCCCACATCCAGAGTTGGCTGATTCAGGGCCTGACATTCAAGGGTGAGTAGGTTATGCCTTTGGGCCGAGGTCAGTCCCCGCCCTTCAAGCCTGAAAGGTGGCAGAGTCTCCCTAGTCAGGTGTGGGCGCTCAGGAAACACCTCCATGGCGTCCTTCCTGCGGCCTTTTCACAGCTGCACTGATCCTTCCTGGGAGTTGCCTGACTAAGGTCCCTTTCAGGCTGTGGCCAGTCCCAGACTCATCTCCTAGTGTACCTCCCTACATTGAAATCTGGGAAGGGCTGGGGCACTGGAGGGGAGCAGTGATGACCCCAAATGGGGTGGAAAGAGAATACTATGGGAGTCTTCCTCCTGAATTCTCTGGGGTCTCATTTGGCTCCCACTCCAACCCTGCCCCTTCCTGAGGGCCCCTGGACTACCCCTGCCCCATCTTTAATCAGCTTAGGAATTGGAAGGTTTTGATCCCATCTCCCCAACAGAAACCCAGGTCAGCGCTGCTCTGGGAGCCCGTCACCTCTGGGATCACCCTGACAGTGTCTGCTCCACATCTCAATGCCCCCTAACACTGCCCGCCACTCCCCCGCACCCCCACCTAGGGGTGCCCAAGAGTTTAGATAGGAGTTCCTTAAATGGAGGGGAGGTCCCGGTAGTCCTTCCTTCCACCGCTAGGCGTCACCATCGGCCTGGAAATGGAAGGCGCAGCCAGGCCCTCTGGACGCCTGGTGGGCAGCGGGCCCCGGCTAGCTCTATGCGGGGTGCCAGGGACCCTGCAGGAAGGACGCCTCGACCTCCGGAGGGCTGCCATTGGGTGCTCTGGACCCAGTGTCCGTCGGGGGTCCAGAGGGGCACGTGTCCCGGAATTCTGGCCGCTGTGACCTGGAGTGGAGACGAACTGGAGGGCCAGCGTGCATGTGAGCGTTGGAACCTGAGGGCGCCACGCCTCTCCGCCCACCCTGCGCCCCTTCCGTGAAAAGAAAGTGGAAATTGTTCAGTTACGGATGTTATGCTGACCCTTTCACAAATAAAGAACTCGAGGCTCCCTTTCTGTGCCCAGGTGGACGACCCCTCTCCCTGACTCAGTCGCGACCATAACTACCCCAGAGCCGCCTCCCTGCCAAGCTCCTGATCCGACAGCGACGTGAACACCTGAGGTTGAATGAGTAGCCGAATGCAAATATAACGACAGGTGGCACTCACTGAGCACTTTCTATGTGCCAGACGCTGCTCCCAACAAGCTTATACGTGCATACTGTTAACCATCCCCATGAACAGGCTGGGCACAGAGAGGTGAAGGCATTTACCCGTCACAGTGACAAGTGAAGGATTGGGACCCAGGCAATCTGGCCCGAGAGCTCGATTGCTCAACAACGCCTCCGAGCCGGACAGGCCCTCCCTTGGCTTCAGCAGTTTCCACCAAGCGCTTGGGCGCCAGGCTCTGGCGCTAGAGAGAGACAGAGAGAGGAGCGCAGCGGGCGGGTGCGGCGTCATCTTCCTGGCGCGGCAAAGCGCCCCCAGGCGGCGCCCCGAGTGACCACCAGGCGGCGCGCTGACCCCACTCGCGTCCCACTCGACACGCCCGCGCGGTCTCCGCGGCCTCCCGGTGGGAGCTGGCGCTGACCACGGCGACCTGGGGCCAGCCGACAGGTGGAGAACAGCTGACCTGGTGTCAGGTGTGGGGTCCCTGCCAGGTGCCCCGCGGTCTAGCGCGGCCCAGGGCCTGTTTTCTTCCCCTTGCTTCTCACCTCCGAACATTCTGGTTGTACCGTGAAAGGAGCACAGGCAGACTCCTTATGTTCAAGGGCTTCACTGTTTACAAAGCTCTTTCCACCAGCTCAGTGCAGACAAAAGACCGAGGTACTCTGTGCCCACTGGGAACCAGATGTTCTCACCCTCGCAGTCCTCACCCGGAGAGAGGGGCAGTGCCAGCTCCCTAGACAGGCAGTGCCAGCCCCCCTAGAAGACAAGATGTTCTCCCAAGATCACCCACACAGCCAGTCTCAGGGCCAGGCCCTAATCCAGGGATCCTGGACCCCACGTTCTTACCCTTTCCTCTCAAGAAAGCACACGTGGGTGTACAGCCACGTGTACAGCCCTCCTGGGTGGAAAGTCCCGTGAGAGGCAGGGGCACAGACAAAATGACCCCTCAAAGAGGCAAGCACAGTGTGGGATGTTAGTGGGAGCTTCCCTCAGGCCTCTGGGGCCGGAGGATTCCCGCCTGCTTCCTGGCCCCCCTGTTCCCGCTGCTGTCACTCCTCCCTGCATGACTGGCCCTGGCAGCCCACTGTACCCTCACTGTCCGTCTTCTGGGAGTCCCTCACACGCTCACCTCTGATAACTCTCGAGGTCTGCACACCTCCCAGCCTGAACCTTCCAGTGGGACCTCCACCCTGCACCTAGCTCTTCACTGCACCTGAGCACCTGAAGCAGTTAACACCGCCTGTCCAGGGCAGGGCACTGCAATCTCCTGCAAACCTGCCCTTCATCCTGTGTCCCCGGGCTAGAAAGCTGGGGGCATCTCTGACTCCTCAACCACTGTCCTAGAGCCTAACTCCTCTTCGTCCCACTACTTCCATGTCTTCCAGGACCATCCCCTCCTCTCCATCCCCAGGGGATCTGCCCTAACTCAGGACACCAGCACCTCCAGGCTCCTAGTGTCATCCACTCTCTTAAATCTGCTGCCAGCAGAGTGATCTTTCTAAAGTGCAAGTCTGCTCCCTGTTTAAAACTTGTAAATTAGAAGTTTGTAATACAAAACATCTTAATCATAGGACAAAACCCAAACCTTTCACCAGCCCTGTAAAGCCCTGGGCCATCCAGGCCCTGCCCATCTCTTTGCCCCCTTCTCACTCCCCATTCTTTCACTGCCTTCAGCTCCTCCAAAGCACCAAACTCTTCCTAGGCTCTGAGCCTTAGCATGCACTGTTCCCTCTGCCTGGAAGGCCCCTCCCTAGCTTGATAGCTGGCAAGGCCTCCTCACCCTTCTGATCCCAGCTGCAACTTCACATCTCACAGACCTTCCCCCTGACCAATTCCAGGGAAAGTGGGACCCCTCCTTAGTTCCTCTCTCTCTCAGAACTGGCTGGTCTTCTTCCTTCACACCACTTGCCAACATCTCAGAGCTTGTATTTTCATATGCTTAGCTATTTAATCTCTGTCTCTCCCAGAGCCCAAATTCTCCACTTGAAGGACTGCCATCTCTGAATCACAGCTGTACCCCCACACCCAGCCCAGGACCCAACATAAAAGTAGACATCCGATAACTATTTGTGGAACAAATGAATCTTTCATCTTGTTCTCATCAGAACCCCATTCCCAGCCTTTCTTTCATCTCTGGCCTTTGCATGAGTTGCTTCCTCTACCTGAAAGGTTCTTTCCTTCTCCCACCTCAGCTGATCCACATATCATAAGACTAGTTTCTCTAGGATTTGTCCTTGGCCTCCTCATTAGAATTAGGGTTTCCCTCTGGGCTCCCCTGTTTTCCTCTAATAGCATTCTATCATAACACTCAAAAATTGCAAATTTCCAGGTAAACAGGAGAGATTGTTAGCAACAATGATCTACTCCCGCCTCTCCCGCGACCTCTCCGCTCCAGCTGGCTCAAGGGCATCCATTCTCTGCCTTTCAAACCATCAGGAGCCCCATTTCCTATTCATTCAATAAGCACTGATCAGGCACCCCTGTGTTTTTTTTTACTGCAGCACTGGAGTGGCAGAGAGGAGGGGAGGGACACAGACAGGATTCTTCCAAAGGTGAGACTGAAGCAAGCGAAAGCATCAGAAGTGCTAAGCAAATGCCCAGCCAACCCACATCCAGGGTGCAGGTAGGCACCAAGGAGGCTGGGGGCCAAGGGCAGGACTAGCACATTGAGTTCCACCCTCTTCACTGAGCACCTGCTGTATGCCGGGTGTGATGGGTGAGAGGGTTAGGGATATGGAGAGGTGACCCTGAATGGCAGACACATCTGGGGTCAGTCACCTCCAGCACAGCTGTGCAAAGGTCACTGAATTTGTGGTCTGTCTTCCCATCCTGGGAGCAGCTGGAAGAAACAGTGTTGGGGCCACTTCCCAGAGGACCCTCTGCCAAACCCTACAGTCTCTTTTATGCCAGGCTGCTCTGCTCCTGTGAGCCGCTGCTCATTCCCTCTTTCTTGACATTCCCCACACACCAGTTTATCAAAGTCCAGAGGCCATTACCTGGGAAAGGGGCAAAAATGCATGGTCCTGAGCTCCCATCTGCTGACCCTGGAGTGGGACCTGGCATCCGCATGTGTACAGTTGCCTCAGCCTGGCACACTCATGTGAGAGCCCCGCTGCTTCTGTTGCTTCTGGGATCAGCCCACAAACCCTCCTTGCCCCTGGCTGCCAGCTTCTGTCCTCTGCCCACCCCTTAAATCCATCCAAGCCCCTTGTTCTACTTGCACATCCACACTCTAGTACCCCAGGCTAGACTCTGTTCTGCCTTTGGTTGGCTAACAGCACCCAGACTTGACTTGACCGAAGCCAACCCCCCTGGAACCAACCTGCCTCCCCACCACTGGTAATGCCCACTTCAAAGAGCATCCTGCCTACTGTCCAAGCCAGAGACTTGGTTATCAGACTTGACTCCCTGTCTCCCTTCCTCCCTTATTTCAGCAACAACTCAATCCTGATCTGCCTCCCCAGCATGTTTCCAGTCTCCCTGTCTCTCTCACCCCAGATTGCATTTATCCCCTAACTGGTTCCCTCCAGAGCGCTAGTCTTTCCTCTTTCTTGTGAATTCTCCAAAACGTTCTAAAATGCAAATCTGACTATAATTACCAGCCCCCCTTAAAACCCTTCAAAATGTTTTCAAGGTCCTAACCCCCTTGACCCACAGGAAAGACCTTGGGTCAGCTGTTCCCAGCTTCCTGCTCCAACTTCTTCCCCTCCCCTATTAGATCCAGTAACAGCAAACTGCTTCTGGTGCTAGCCTCCAGATCTTAGACCATTCATTCGTCCTTTGGCACTACCTCCTCCAGGAAGCCATCCCTCTCCACCCACACCCACACGGTCCTTGGAGTATACGTACTGACTGCTGGAAGGATCTTTCTACTCACCACACCGAGTTATAATCATTGATTTTCATGTCTCAGTTCCACACTAGCCAGTGAGATCCTTGAGGGCAGGGATGGAGTTCCATTCATCTGTGTATCCCAACCCCTGGCCTGGTGCCTGGCACCAAGGACAGGCTTGGCCAGTGGTTGATGGATGAATGCGGAGTGGAAACTTGAAGGAAGAGCGAGTCAGTCAGGAAGGACTGAGAGGGCAATGAGGGCAAGCCTGGCAGGAGGCTCAGCCAGAGCAAATGTGTGGGCAGCAGAAAAGAGCTTCCCTTTATCGCACGCCATGACTGCCCGCCAGCCACTGTGCCTGTACTCTGCTGCACATTCTGTCTCATTTAGTTCTTGCAACAACAGATCAGGAAACTGGCTTCAGAGAACCAAAGCAACCTGCCCAAGGTCACACAGCCAGGCCCGGAATGGAATCCAGGACTGTCTGGCCTGAAAATCTGTGCTCTTTCTGCTGGGTCACACTGCTCTCCTGGGGATAGGACCTTCTGGAGATGGACAAGGAGTGGGCCCGGCTACGCCTCTGCCTAGCTGAGCGCCGGAACCAGCTGCCCACACTCAGGCCGACAGCTTCTTCCTCCCAGCCGGACCAGAGGCTCAGAGGCCAGACAAAGATTTATCTGTTCCTTCCTCCCCTGGCTTTGCTGGGGTGGGGGGTGGTCTTTGATTAGACATGCACACCCCCCACCACCCCCAGAGAAGGGCTGCTGTCTCCTGTACTGCCCAGGGTGCCTGGGGAATGCAGGGGGCCCTGTGACGCTGTCTGGGTTCTGCAGAATCTGTCTCCCTCATCGCACTTGGCCCAGGCTGATATTAAGATTCATCTGCATTCCCCATGCACCCGCCTGGCAGATGGTGGGGGAGGAGGCTGGGTGCGTGCTGGGGGCTGCAGCCAGAGACCAAGCTGGGCCTCGAGGGCCACAGCAGAGTGCCCACCCACCCTGCCCCACCGGCCAAGCCCAGGCTGGGGCCGTTCCAAATGCTGGGGTACCTCCTCAGCCTCACAGCCTCTGAAAAGTGCTGGGTGCTGGGACTTGACCTTTGATTTTTCTAAGGACTAAAGGGGCCCTGCAATTCCAAGAAGACAACGTGGAGCTGTGGGGTGATGGGGGATGGGCCCCACTTTGCAATCTCGAATGAGGGTCTTTTTCTTCCTTCTTGCCCTGGAGGGTTGCAGAAACCTGAGACAGAAACCCTGCTGGCATAGGAACCCCACATCCCTCACAGGAAGGGCAGAGTGAAGAATGGAGGTACAGCCTCCAGGGGCCTTGCTCACCTCACTTCTCAGCTTCTCAGGAGGCTTACCCTTGACCACAGCCCCAGATATCCAGCCTGGCCCCTAGCTGCCTTTTCATCCCAAGACTCCAGTCAAGTTTCCTGTCACAGCGACTGGACTGAGAGGTACTGGGGGGAGGTGGGGAGAGTTATCCCAGCCCCTCTGAGTAAAGCAGAAGAGGATAGGAATTGAGATTATAACCAAAGGAGTTCAGGCTAGACACCCAGAAGAACTTCCCCCAGCACAAAAGCAAGTCTTGCAGACAGAGGTGGACTTTGGGCTGTGGAGACGGAAGGAAGACCTTCTTTTCTGGCTGTCTTGTAACGGGGTTTGGGAAAAATAATCTTTCCAAATTCCAGGTCTCTTGGGGTTCAGGGCAGGGCAGCAGATTCTCAGTTCTCCTTACCAGGAACAGAGGCCCTGCTCAGGGTTGGAATTAGTAGGGTTCCTATCCCCGAGGTCACCACCCTCTCCCTGCCTCGCGGAGTAAACTCCGCCCCCAAATCCTGCCCCCTGCGTCCTAAATCCCCGGGTTGCGGGCCGGCAGGGGAGGAGTTAACTCCGGAGGTACCGGCTGGGCTCACAGTACCTGCCGCCGCCGCCGCCGCCGGTGGTGGGAGGGACGAGGAAGCGGGAGCCGCCTGGGCGCCAGGAGCGCTCCAGTCTGGCGGGAGGCAGCGCGGGTAGCGGCGGCGGGGCTTGGCGCGGCCAGGGGCGTCCGCCAGGGGGCGCGCCGCGACGGGGCGGGAGGGGCCATCTGGCCTGGGGAATTAGCTCTGGGGCGAGCGCGCGCGCGGGTCCCCAACACATCTGGGCGAGAGCGACGCCGCTGGAACCGAGGGGGCATATCTGGGGCCGCGGAGCCACCGCGCAGCTGGGGCCCTTCGAGGCGGTCGGGGCGCACATCTGGGGCCGCGAGAGGGGGCCGCGCCGCGCGCAGCTGGACCGGGGAGGGGGCGGCGGCTGCACAGCTGGACCGAAGGGGGCGGGGTCGGTCCTGGGCGGCTGGCCGCGCGGAGGGCCGCCAGGGGCCGGGGGACTGGAGCATGGGACGGCGCGCCTGAAAGAGCGAGCAGGGGTGAGGAAGGGCCTGGGACCCTGAAGGGAACAGACGCGAGGAAGGGGCACGAGAGCAAAGGAGGAAGATGCAACTGACTCGCTGCTGCTTCGTGTTCCTAGTGCAGGGCAGCCTCTATCTGGTGAGTGATCCGCGGGGAGCGGCGCGGAGGGGCGGGGGCTGGGAGGACTGGGGGAGAGCGCGGGAAGCTTCCGAGCCCGAAAACTTTCTCCCTTCCCCCCAGCATCCCGGGGATGGAGGAGAAGCCTCGAGGCTGGGGGAGAGGGCGGGTCCGAGGCCGGAGACTGTACAGGAAGGGTTAATAGGGGCGGGGAGAGGGTGCTGGGCTGGCCCACCTACTCGGCCGCTGGTGGCGGGAGGTGCGACGGGCGAGAGGGAAAATGCCCGCAGACGTCGCCAAGGGTCACTCGACCTCTTCCCGGGCCCCGGGCCGTGCGGAAGGGTAGTGGAGGGTGGCTGTGGAGCTGATGATCTGCCAGGGTAGGCGGTATGGGCTCTTCCGTGACCTCGGGGACGCGGAGGGCCCCGGAGGGCCCCGCGCTCTGGGGCCCCCAGCGCACGAGCTGGCCCAGGCGGGGGGTGGCCCCCGCGTCCCTCGCTCCCGCCTTCCCTCCCGCTCCCTCCCTCCTTGCCTGTTGTTTTCCTCTCCTCTCCCGGCTGCGCGCAGCCCGAGCCCCACAGGACCTGGGCAGGCGGCTCCCGCCCCGGGCGCTCGCGGCAGCTGAGCGGAGCGCCCGAAGCCCGCTCCCCGAGCGCTCGCTCGCGTCTTCCTGGCGGCCCAGGACGCGGGGAATCCACACCAGACCCCAGCTCAGGGCGCGAATCCCCTCCGACCGACCGCCAGCTACCAATCCTGTCGTGGAGAAGCCTCAGAGCCACATCTGGGTCTTCTCAAAACAATAATCCCCTTTGCCATTGTGTGGAAGAACCCTTCCCTTGTCACATCTCCCCCAGGGCCCTTCTCTTCATCCTCCAGACATTCAGCTGTGACCCCCGCCCCCTCAGGGTTAAGTACACGCACACGTCTTTTGCCTTGACCCCAGCCCCGCGGCCCTCCCCTCCTGCTGTCCCTCTGCCCCACCCTTGGGTCCTGGCAGGCAGGGACACCGCGCACAACCGCAGACATGGCCAGGGCCAGAACAGGGGACGTGAAGACCCCGAACCCCTTTGTAGCCGTGCGTATGACAGCCTCAGGCATTCCACATCCTTATCCCGGGTCCCAGCAAGTCCAGATGCTGCCCAGCTGTGAGCTGGTGCACCTGGCGCTGGCTATGAGACACAGAGGGCCTTTCTTGAAAAGCTGAGCATACCCACGCTGGGCAGCTGTCCTCAGGGAACCTGGTCCATTCCCCGGTGCCCTCCTGAGCTGTCCTGTGTTTGAGCTTGTCAGGCTGTCCTGCTGGCCCTCCCCACAGCTCCTTCAAGAAGCCTCCCCAGATGTTGCCTGTCAGTAGAGTGGATGCTGCAGAGGCCATCTGAGCCTCCGCAGAGCTTTCCAGAGATCCCAGATGAGGGTAGGGTTTGGATAAAACTCCCATAGAAGGACCCATCTGGTCTGAGAGCCTGGGGGTATGGTGGATTAGGAGGACTGACCCTGAGGGACTGTCTTGTGGTGATGTACACTGTGAGGCTGGTGTCCCCATCTGTGAAATGGGAATAAGAACTCCCTCCTAGTATGTCGTGTCCTGGCATGTTATCATCAGTGGAGTTTGGTTATCCTGGTTATGGAACTCACCCAGGTCTCCCTCAAATCCTCCCATTAAAGCCTAAACCGCATTTGTGCTTGAGAACTTCACTGGGTTCTGTTTTCTTCTCTATCCTCTGTTGGTTCTCTTTGCCTCTGAGGGTAGAAACTCCCCCAGTGCAGGAATGGCGTCTCATTCAACAGACTAGAAAGTTCCCGAAGGCAAGGGCTGTACCTCCCCTGTCAAAAGAGGGGCTCTCTCAGCAGAGAGATGGAGCACCCTGACCTGGCTTGGGGCTCTTTGAAGGCAGACAGTGTACCGCCCCCATTAGCCTGGGAATATCACAGAGGTGGAGACTGTATCTCTCCTAGACAACAACTGCTCTGTCAACGGAGGGGTGTACTGCGGTCTGATGAAGGCTCTCCCGAGATCAGGAGCTGGGCCTCCCCCATCAGACTTGGAGCTCTCTTAAGAGGAGAAGCTGGGTACCTCTGCAACCTTGGTCCCGGGAGAGAATTCCCCACCATCCTTCCAGACTTTGAATAGTGGCCAGAGGCAGCACAGTGGCGAGAGGAGCTAGGCGTGGCCTGAGTGTCAGAACGTGAGATGGAACCATGACACAGGCCAGACTGCACACCCAACCCCCAGTGTAAGTGAGCAACGTGCCGGGGCCCCTCGGCCCCAAGTCAGAGTGGAAGGGAGGGGCAGAGAGACGGTGCTGGTGGTAAGGAGTGGTGGGCCGGAATTCCTGAGTCCTCAGAAGGAGGACCCAGGTGCTCACTCTCCTCCCAACTCCCTCCACAGGTCATCTGCGGCCAGGATGACGGCCCGCCAGGCTCAGAGGACCCTGAGCATGATGACTCTGAGAGCCAGGCCCGGCCCCGGATGCCTCGAAAGCGGGGCCACATGTCCCCTAAGTCCCGCCACATGGCCAACTCTACTCTCCTAGGACTGCTGGCTCCACCTGGGGAGGCATGGGGGGTCCTTGGGCAGCCCCCCAGTCGCCCAAACCACAGCCCCCCGCCGTCAGCCAAAGTAAAGAAAATCTTTGGCTGGGGTGATTTCTACTCCAACATCAAGACGGTAGCCCTGAACCTGCTGGTCACGGGGAAGATCGTGGACCACGGCAACGGGACCTTCAGTGTCCACTTCCGACACAATGCCACAGGCCAGGGCAATATCTCCATCAGCCTCGTGCCCCCGAGTAAGGCTGTAGAGTTCCACCAGGAGCAGCAGATCTTCATCGAAGCCAAGGCTTCCAAAATCTTCAACTGCCGGATGGAGTGGGAGAAGGTGGAACGGGGCCGCCGCGTTTCGCTCTGCACCCACGACCCAGCCAAGACCTGCTCCCGAGACCACGCTCAGAGCTCAGCCGCCTGGAGCTGCTCCCAGCCCTTCAAAGTCGTCTGCGTCTACATCGCCTTCTACAGCACGGACTACAGGCTAGTCCAGAAGGTGTGCCCGGATTACAACTACCACAGCGACACTCCCTACTACCCCTCTGGGTGACCCCGGGCAGGCCGCACAGGGCAGGCCAGGGCTGGAAGGACAGGCCCGCCCGCACAGGAAGCCATCTGTCTGGATACTGGGCAGGGAAGGGAAGGGGCCTCAGGCAGGGAGCTCCGGGGTGGAGAGGAGGAGAGGCCAAGGGTGGCCAGAACCGGGTCTCAGGTGGTGGGGAAGGGGTTGCAGGTGCTGGCCCCAACCTGAGGCTGTGGAGCGAGCAGGACACAGGAGCGCTGGCCAAGGAGTGGGTTCTCTGGGTGGCCTCACAGGGCTTCCCCACTGAGCGACAGAAAGATGCCGGGTCCAGGAAGGCCCTGGGGCAGGCAGACCAATAGTTATTGAGAGGAGCCTAAAATCTTGGCTCCCTCCTTGCCATCCTGAGAAAGAACAGCAATGAGGAGATTATTTCGTCAGTGCGGTCCAAGTGAGCACCGCAGGATGGTCGAGCTGGAGCGTCCTGGCAGCCAGCAGCAGGAACTCTCCAGCCCCACCCAGGGGGCAGCGCTGAGCCCCCATCCTGGACTGTGGTCTGAGCTCGGCTTGAGGCGGAAGTGGTGACCCTTGGAGTCTTTGATGTTTTGGCGGAGAGGGAACCTGCTCCTAGCCAGGCCTCTCCTTTCCAAAATCGCTTCTCTTGCCATTCCTCCCCACCCCACCCTCGAGCTGAAGTACCCCTCTGTCCGTAAGACAGGACAATGGCGATTCTCCCAGCACCAAGGCCACAGGTGGAAGCCTCCCATGAGCTGCGTGTTCCTCCCCCGTCCTGCCCCTGCTGGCTCCTCTGGGAGTGACCTTATCCAGCAAGTGAGCCTTCCACAGCCAGCCTTGCCCATCAGCCCAGGGCTCGCCTGGATAAAGATGCTGCCTCCCTCGTGGCCTGCTCGGGGTGGGCGAGGCCACACTGTGGTGGGTGTGCTGGACCTGTCCCGTAGTGTCTGTCTGTGGGGGTGGGGGTGGGGGGTGGGGTTTGTGAAATCACTTGATGGTCGACTTGTGTGTGCAGACTCTTGTTCACCGAGCAGGGAATAAAGCTTTCCTGGATATCGGACTCCGAGTTGTTGGGGACAGAGGGGTCGGGGGAGGGCCCCAAGTGCCCGGTGGGCTCTCAGATGTCAGCAGGACATTTCCTGAGGCCGAGCTGCAGAGCTCCAACAGCTGCTGGAGCTGATGCTCCAGGGCTTCCCTCCCTGCCCCCGCCTAGCCCCAGAAGCTGGGCTGATGCTGGGTGGGCCTGGCATTTGCCAAGCACCTGGGGAGGAAGAACTAGCAGGTGGGTGGGCCACACAGGGTGGGTGATCCTGGTCACCTTTCTGGGTTGCCATTTGGGTGGGCCCACTGGGGTACCAATGCTCTGTCAATATTTGCTCTGTGGCTTTGGGCAAGTCCATTGTCCTCTCTGGTTCTGTTTTCATTCTTCTCTATAAAATGAGGAGCTTGCCCAGCCCAGAGGTTCTCAAATGTGAGTGGGCTTCTGAACCAAGAGGGCTGTTAAAGCACAGACTTCCGAGTTCTACCCCAGTTTCTAATTCAGCAGGTCTGGAGCGCAGCCTCAGGAGTTGCCTTTCTAAGGAGTAGCGAGTGCCCAGGTAGACACTGATGCTCCTGGCCCAGGGAGCACACTTTGAGGGCCGCACACATGTCCTCGGAGTCCCTTTGTGGCTCCCTCTGTGGAAGTCTCCTGGGAAGGGTCCCATCAGAGAATCGGGTATTTGGTTTCCAGTCTAACATGCTCGGGGAGGAACAGGCCGGGGCGTAGGGGGAGGACAGTAGGGGCTTGGAAGCGGCCATCTCTGTGCTCTGGCCCACAGGAGGGCACCTCATCTGTGAGTCAGCTGGGCCCTTTGGGGGTCCATGAGGGGGAGGCAGGAGCCAAGGTCGTGGTGCTCTCTCTGGAGGCCACTCGAGGTCTGCTCTCCTGGGAGGGCAGCACGCAGGCCCCCTGCCTCCTTTGTGGCCAGGTAGTCGGAGTGAGGAGAGTCCTAAGGTGCTCTGGCCACCCCAGCCTATCTCCCTTGCCCAGCAGCACTCAGCACAGATTATGCCCTCACAGCACGGAACAGAGCTTGTGGGGCCATAGAAACCGTCTTGCTGTCACCCCAGGTTGTAGGAAGTGACCCAGGAAGGGCAAGTGACTGGAGCCCATGCTCCCATCCCAGCCTCTTCCCCACCCACCCACCACACTGTGCTTCCCAGGGCACCTCTCCTCAGCAGAGATTTGAGAGCTCTTCCATGCCTCCCACTTCCTTCCCAGCGTGGGGACAGGGGCCTGGCCTTGCCCTTGGGGGTCTGGGCTTGCTGGATTCTGCTGCATTGTCCCACCTGTGGACACACACTGGGCACCAACCCTGAGCAGCTCCCTCAGCCCTGTGGCTGTACTGGGCTCCTCCCCCGTCCAGCCTGGCTGAACTGTCAGCAGGGCTGGGGGCACTCTGACCCAACCTCTCCGGCTCCTGTCCTCCTGCGGAGAGCCAGATGCTGCCGACAGCTGGAGGGCTGGCCTGCCTGGCACACATTCTGCCTGCACAGGGGTGGGTTCATTTTAATAACTTCATTTCACCCGTGCGCACACTCTGCTGCCGCATCCCTCCCTTTCCACCTTCCCAGTAACCGGCGGCTCCTCTCAGTTAAGATCTTGCTAACAAATTTCCTCCCGAATCATAATTCTTTTGAAATAGTCCTTGCGCCCTGCTGATCCTGCAATCACCAGACACTTCTGCTCCCACCCCCGATCCCCACAAAGGGTAGGACACTAAGCATCTGGCTATGAAGGTGCCAACCTTTGCCCCCTTGATGAGCAATGCCTAGGGCATCTGCCAAGGAGATGAGATGGACCCCCAGTTCCCAGCAAGTGCTTGGACCACTCATGCCATTCAAAACTCACAGGAGAGCAAATTCTTCAGGAGCACACCTGTCTCCTGTCCCAGAGAGAAGCTCTAGGTGCCTATCTTTGCCTACACCCTGCTGCCGCTGCCTGCTGTTCTTGCGGCCCTGCTCTCCAATCTGTTCAACTTGGCTTGGGAGCCAGCCAAAGGCACGGGCCTTATCTCCTCCATTTGAGTGGAGCCTCTGGGACAAGCCCTCCAGACTGGGGGCTCTTTGGGAACATGACTTGTAAATCCCCACCAGCCTGGGGAGCCCCTGGGGCCAGGGTCTGTACCTCCCAGGTCAGACTGAAGAGCTTCTGATGCCAGGATCTGTGCCTCCCTCATCAGACTGGAGTCTCTCTGAGAGCAAGAAATGCATTATCGATGCAGCAGGGAAAGCTTGTTCTTTTTTAAGTATTGGAACAGCTGGAGGTGGCCTCTGCCCTCATCCTGGTGCACATCGAGGCAAGCATCCCCTCCTGAGCCTCAGCATCCCCATCTCCAATGGGGTGAATCTTCCCAGTGGTCTGTGAAGCTAACAAGAGGGAATACATGTCAACTGGCAACAATGGTGAGTCTTCCTTTTGGTGAAGCTTAAGGCAAAAGCAAATGGGTGCCTGGGCCCCTCCTCCCTCTTCTCTCCACCCTCCCTCCTTACCCTCTTCCCAGGGATGAGCAAGCAGGAACTGAGTCACCCTCTTCCCATCCTTGGCAGGAATGCTGGTGACCTTGCATATGGCAGGCTTCTGTGGTGAGGCCCATTGCTCACAGATGACTGAGGTGGTAGGTGGGGAATCTGGGGAAAGGTGTGTTTGGGGGTGGAGTGGCCAAGGTTCTGGATTATCAAGTGGGTATGTGTAGGGGGTTGTGGGAGACACAATGAACCAGTTGCTCTGTGCTGGGAAGTGATCCAATGTCAAGGTTGGGAATAGGAGAGAGAAATGTTACTTCCAAAGGCTCTGAGTCCTTTGGTACCGCCAGGAAAACCGGGGGCTGGGTGATGGGTCGAGGAGAGGGACCACCAGCCCTGCTAGATGGAGCCAAGATCAGCTGTGGGCAGCACTTGCCCTTTATACTGAAGTCCTGGAGAGGCAGCTGCTACCATTTCCAAGGCGCAATGCCACAGGAGACTGGCACTCAGCTGGGCACTTGGTTCTGGTTCCACAGGAGCCTGGTTTCCTGTTGGTCTGCCAAACTCAAAGGCTGACCTGATAACAATCCAAGCCAAGGTGTCTCGTTCAAAGCCTCCCAGTTCATCTCAGAGCCACTTGGCTAGGTCCCAGGGAAACAAACTAGCACCTCCTGAACCACAGAGGCTACCAAGGAACTGCCAGCATGACAGTTGCAGAAAAATGTGTCTGGACCCCACTTCTGAGTCTGTAATTTACGAGCTGGGTGCCCTGGACAAATGACACAATCTCCCAGAGCCTCCTTAGGTGAATATCTAGGGGTCTACCTTCCTTGGAACATTGTTGGGAAGGCTAAATGAGTTGCTCAACAAATGTTACTTTCTCCTGCTTGTTTCTGATATGGGTTTGTGTTCACTTCAGCCTTGCTCCTAGTGTGAAGTGGAAAGGTCCCAGGCTGGAGGTAGGAGACTTGGGTACCCATAATGCATGTGGCAGAGACCTCTAATATCTGTTTCCCCTTTCTACATATTAATAGTAATAGAATTCCCCATTTCACCTGGGCAGTTGGAGGTCTGAAAAAAAATTTTAATTTCAATACCTCTCTTGCACCTTGATGTGGCCATGTGACTTAGATCTGGCACGTGACATGTGAGCCAGTT
Source organism: Capra hircus (assembly GCF_001704415.2). Lineage (NCBI taxonomy): Eukaryota > Metazoa > Chordata > Mammalia > Artiodactyla > Bovidae > Capra > Capra hircus. The sequence goes on along the minus strand of NC_030826.1, from coordinate 36,677,720 downwards.
ACTTGGCAACTTCCAGAAATCTTAAGACTTTGCCCCTTCTTCTTTATTTCATCCTGCTGCCTGGACTATATTGCTGAAACTCTGTCATCTTAGACCAAGAGGGATAAGAGCCATACCCTAGAAGTGGCAGACCAATGAGCTGGAAGAAGACGCTGATTCCTGAAAATGTTGTGGAATAGAAATATCATATCAGGGGCTTCTCTGATGGCTCAGAGCTAGAGACTCTGCCCATCAATGCAGGAGACACAGGTTCGATCCCTGATCCAGGAAGATGCCACATGCCACAGAGCAGAGCAGCTAAGCCCATGGGCCACAACTACTGAGCCTGTGCCCCAGAGCCCACGTGCTGCGGCTGCTGCAGCCTGCGTGCCCGAGAGCCTGTGCTCCACGCCAAGCCACTGCAACCAGAAGCCCACTCACTGCAGCTAGAGAGGAGCCCCCGCTCACCACAACTAGAGGAAAGCCTACACAGCAAGGAGGATCCCGCGCAGCCACATAAATAAATAATTTTTAAAAAGAAATATCACACCCCTAGGCTCCTACCTTCAGACTTTTAGGTAAGAGAAAAATCACAATTTTATCTCACTGGGTCTCCATTTCCAGCAGCTAGGTCTAGCCCCACTTGATTCACGGGATGTGGTTGAGTGCTTCACTTCTAAGGCTCTCATCTGTAGAAAGGAGAAAATGCTCACCTATCTTCCCACCCTTCCAAGAGGTTCTATCAACTCACAGGCAAGAAGGAACTTGGGAAAGCCCTGGTATTCTGCCCCCTCTCTGGCATTGAGGGGCACAGCCACCATTTGGCGGGTATAACAAGTTGCTGCCGCATTGCAGGAGGCCCCTGAGAAACCCAGAAGGATCCTGTATCCCTCTCTGAAAGGCCCCTCATCCCCAAATTTAGTCCCCATGCGTCTGAGTCCCTGTCCACATTCAGAGGTTGGTGACATACAATCGTCGTTAAGGGCCTGACTGGTCCCAGCCAGATGGGATCCTAATTTAATTAAAACCCTCTAATTACCTGCAACAACACAGCTCTGGAAGTCCAATGCAAAAGGGGGCATGTAATGAGAGGAGGACTGTTGACAGAGTAGGGGCTGCCCTTTCATCGCTCTGGGGACCTGGGCTTGAACAGCGTTTCTCCCACAAGGGTGGGCACAAACTGGATGGCACAGCCTGTGCGGCCTATGCTTCTGGCGTGGTGAGTTGGCTGCCAGTTGGGGAGCGAGGCAAACCAGGCCCTTGGGGACAGAGTACCAGGCTCCTGATCCTGAAGCTGTCAGTGTTGGTTTTGTGTTTATACTGAGACCAGCACAGGCTGTATAAGCTCCGGTTTGAGCTCCCCAAACCAGTCTGGGTAGGAGCAGGCATGGTTCTAATTTCTCCTGAATTGGCCTGGCTTAAGAAACAGGGGCACTTCTGCTTCCACCCAGGAAAAGCAATGCCCCTGTGAACTCAAGAGGTGTTATCCACCTGGGGAGGGAGATGAAAGGGGGTGACTCAGGCTGCAGAGGGACCATGTGGTTTCTTGGGGTCTAGCAAGGAGCCCCCTTCCCCCAACTTGGTGCTGGCCCTCAACTGGCTTCTCCCTGTGAAGGCAGAAGGCACTGGCCCAGGCCAGGCTGGAGCCTGCCAAGCCTTGGCGGGGCAGACTCAGAAACCTAGACTCCGTGAGTTGGGCTATTTTTAAGCCTTGTGGATATAATACATTAATACCCTTCTGTTCTCCCTTAGTATTTATTCATTCAACAAATATTGTTTAATAAAGCCTCTGAAAGTTCCAGCTGGTCTCCATGGGGCCAGATCATCAGGGGAAGAGGTTTCAGTTCACACTTGAACCAGAGCCTTAAAGGACATATTCTGCTGTGGTCAGCGTGATGTCAATGGCTAGGATTGAAGCAAGAAACCTCAAGAAGAGGAAAAAACTCAAGGAAAAAAGTAGGAGCCATGAGTCCCCATCACTCCATGCCCAAATGTTCTCCTTTTGAAGCTGAAGCCAAGAGCACTGTCGTTGAAAATGTTCCCCAGTACCCAGGCTCTGGCCTTCCCATCTTCCTCCTCCCGTCCAGCATCCAGCCTCAACTCTCCATTCCACCTTGCTTCTTCTCTTATCCCCCGGCATCCACGGTCCTCTCAAAAGAGCCTGCTTCTACCTTTGACTCAGGTTGAGTCTGGAGTGCTATGTAACTGCCAACTTGGGGACTGTCCCAGCAGGAAAGTAGGTGTCGCCCCAGATTAACTGGAAACTGGACACAGGAGCTGTCGTTCCCCATCAGATTGGAGACTCGTGAGGGCAGGTGCTGTGCCCCTGTCCACCTGGCCTGGAGGCTCCCCAGAGGCAGGAAGGCCTTCCTTTGAGGCATATCTGCTCAAAAGTGTCCTGCACACATCCTCCCCCTGGGAGGTCATCCCTGATGGGCCTCATTGGACGGTGCGCTGAGGCGTGATCACAGCCTTTGCTCTGCCAGCTTGGGAGAGGAAGTGACAATGGGGGGACAAGCTGCCGCACTGTTCTCACTCCAGCAGCCTGGGCCCTCCTGGCTGGGGGAGAGGGTATGCACGGCAGGTGAGGCAGCACGTCAGTGCTGGCACGCCCCTCCTCCCACCTGTCCCGTTAGCGGGTGCTGTCTTCTCTAGAACGGTCTTCAGAGACCTAGGTTATCTCCGGGGACTCGGTGAGGGGCATTGTGCATCACAGGAAAAGCCAGGGTCTTTCAGCTCTTAACCCAGCACCAGGCTACCTCACCCCTGATCCTCTTCGTGACTTGAGGAGTGGTCCCACCTGGGGAAGGATGGTCTGTTCAGCCCCAGGGAGACTGGGCTCCTCCACCTTGGGGTCAGAGCAAGGCTATTCCCCAGTCAGGATGTGACTGGCTTGGTTGCCATGTGACCTTGTTCTGGTCCCCTCAGCCCTCTGGGCCTGGATGGCAGTTCTTTTCCCCACCTGCTCACAAGGTTCCCTCAAGGAACAGCTCTGGTGCAATCGATCTGGTCCATGTAGGACTGTTGCTATCTGGCTGGGCTCACAGGCATGGGGGAAAAGGGCTGATTTTTCGTCTGTCCAGGGAAGGCAGTGGAGGGCAGCACTTGAGCGCACCAATGCTGGGGTCAAGTTGCCTGGATTCAAGTCCTTGCTCTGCCACTTCCTAACTGTAGAATTTTGGCAAGTTATTGGACATCTTTGTGCCTCCTTTCACCTTCTGTAAAATGGGGGTGATCTTTACCTGTCAGAGGGCTGCTGTGAGCTGGAAGATGTAAAGCAGTTGAACTGCCCTGAGCACAGTCCAAGCCTGTAGCCCTCTCTGAGCCTGGCCAAGCCTGGGTATGAGGGAGGGAGAAGGATGGCCATGGGCGGGAATGTGCAGGAAGAAAGACCCACAGGGAAGGTCAGAAGTCTGTCCTGTCGACAGAAGATGACACCTATGAAGGATCCACTGATTCTGGTTGAGAAGCAGAGATCTTGGTTGCGTTCCTACTACTCCTTGGGCCCCAAATCCCCCTTCCACACTCCAGAAGCCCCGGGATATTTCCCCTGGGACTTTGATTGGTAGGTACAAAGCTTGGGGAATGCAGGTGGCCAAAGGGTCTTTATTTAGAAGCAGAGTTAAACTCCCAGAGCAGTCAGCCAAGCGTGCTCCCAGGGCTGATGCAGCCTCCTTGGGCCTCTCCTACCTTACTTTGCCCCACCCCCATCTCATCTGTCTTGATCACCTCCACCCAGTGGATCAATTTCTCATCAGCTTGGATGGTCTGTGGTCCCTTGCTGGTACTCCCGGGAACTGGGTGTGTGAAACGTGCCCATTTCAGACTGTACCCTGAGGGTGAGTCCCTGAGGACTGGGCCTCTGTGACCCATTTCTTCCACACTTTGAGAAGGTCCAAGGGCATGGGGTAGACATGGGGCCTGGCCGTAAATCTTGTGCCTCACAGATAGCTCTGAACTCTATCATGGGAGTCTTTCACAGGAACAGAGAGAAGGAGAAGGGAAGACACAGGTCAAGAGGCAGCTGAAACCCTGCCCTGTGGCATCTGCAATAAATGAGGAGGATGCTGTTTGGGGAAATCAGGGGTAGGTGGAGGATACTAGAGTGTGGAAAGGTATATAAATGCCCCATTTACCAGCCTTGGCAGCTCCCAGGCCAGGGGTAGGAGGGAGCCTGCTCTGCTCAGTCAAGCTCTGCCATCTGCTGCATCTCAGTGGAGAGCAGCACTGGAGGGCTCGTTGTAGGCAGAGTTTCTTTTTTTTTTTTTAATGCGACAGGATCAGGCTCAAGATGTCACTCTAGTGAGTGGTACTGGAGACAGGAGAGAGAACTGTCTGGAAAACAGGGGAGAAATAATAGAAGCTTCCATGCTCCAGGAGGAGGGAAGGTCAGAGAGCAGAAAAGGAAGGGAAAAAGAAAAGAAGCCAAAATGGAAAATCGTGTTAAACGGAAAAGCGGGATTGGATTAGCAGGTATGCATCACCCGTCACTCCCTGGGCCCTCACGAGGCAGCGGCCATCCAAGACCAGGGCTCCAGGGCCCCCAGGTTACTGACATCCTCTCCCCAAGCCCTGTTTCACACCCCCAAGCTGAAGTGCTTCTGTCCTGCCTCTTACCTTCCTCTCTGGAATGCCCAATATCAAGCACTCCTAGCTTTTGGCAATTATAACAATGACAGTGGTGACTGTAAACGAAGAATGGAAGAGCTGATCCAGGTGACTGAAAGGCTGGTGCTGGCACTCTTCCTGAGACTCCCCCCGTTACAGCAGGTGAGGGCCTCAGAGCTTGCAGGATATGGGGCTGGCCAGTCCATGCAGGATGCTCTTCCCACAGGTAATTCTCCCTCAGAAGATCCCCACACTCTCAAAGGGGCCCACTTCAGGGTCCCACTGCAGACTGACATTCCATTTCAAGAAATCCTAAACAGCAATGGACTCAAAGGGATACATATGGCTTAGGGTAGGACCAACAACAGTACCCAGCAATAACAACGACATCAGCAGCAGTTTACTTTCCTGGAGCCCATGAATGGCAGTCCCCATGTTAAGGACTTGATATATATTTAACTCATTAATTTCCCATGGGAACTCTATGAAATATATCCATTTCACAGATTAAAAACAACAACAACAACAACTAAGGCTTATACTTGCAGGCGCTTTGGCCAAGATCATGAGTGGTGGCTAGAGATCAGAGCTAGGCTCCTGAACACCAACCCTGGCTGGACCCCCAGTGCTGCCTGGACTCTCACCAACTCCTCCCCAGCAACTAGTTCCAATCACACCCCACCCCTTCCCAGGAATTCTCTGCCACTAACCTTATCTCCTACTTAACACATGACAACATGTAAGTCACCAGATACAACCTTGCTCAACTTCCCACTGAGACAAAGCCCCTTTCTGCAGGACTCTCCTCCCACCCAGAAAGGGTGTCCCTAGTCTTTCTACTCGTGCCCATCAGCCTGCTTCTCCTCCCAGCTCTCTTGGACTTCCTGCCCAGATGATCCTTTCTCTGCTGGACCACAAAGCTTTAACTGCTTCCTCTCTACTGGACCCCTCCTGGCGACTTGAAACATGCTTCTCTCTCTCTTCCACACAATAGGAAAAATGGAACTCCTTCCTCTACTAATTTTCCTCTTTCAGTTTTGCCCCAACTTCTTTTTTCCATCACAGCCATACCTTGAAGACTTGCTGTACTCTCAGCTCCCCATGACCCACCACTCCTCACCTCGCCCCACTCAGGTCCCTTCACTGAAATGGACCTGGCTGAAGTCACTAATGACTTCCATGTTGCTAGCTCCAACGGGCAATTTTATTCTTATTCTATAGCATTTGACACTTTTAACAGTTTTGTATTTGTCCCCTGACATGTATTTCAATTTCTAGCCAATTCTTCTCCTTTGTGGTATTTTTTTTTTTAATTTAACCAGCCCTAAAATATAAGCGCTTCTTAGGGTTTACTCCTGGACCTCCTTCTCTCTTTACTCTGTACTCCTTGATGATCCAACACACCAAGGGCTTCACAACTACACCTCTAAACCAGTATATTCCAGAACCTTCTCTCCTCTGAATCCTAGGCTTGTAAATTCAATTGCCGGCAAGATACCTCCATTTGGATTTCTCAAGGCATCTCATGTGAAACTCAGGCTTCCCTGATAGCTCAGTTGGTAAAAAATCTGCCTGCAAACCACGAGACCCCAGTTTGATTCCTGGGTTGGGAAGATCTGCTGGAGAAGGTATAGGCTACCCGCTCCAGGAGTCTGGAGCTTCCCTTGCGGCTCAGCTGGTAAAGAATTCGCCTGTAATGTGGGAGACCTCGGTTCCCAGAAACTTCTCTCCTTGGAATCCTAGGCTCACAAATTCAATAGCCTGCATGACACCTCCATTTGAATTTCTCAAGGCATCTCATAATCAACAAGTAAAATGAACTTGATCATCCAGTTTCCCTGCTTATTTTTCCACTGGTCTCTATTTGGGTAACCTAATCACCTTTGTCCTTTCTCTATCCAGTCATCAAGTTCTGACAGATCTGTCCCCTAACCTTTCTCTACAGTATCTCTCCTCCAGCTCTGCCATCTCTGTGGCTCAAGTTCTATTTCTTGCCTTCCTCCATCCCCACTCACATTGTTAACTTTTCTACACTCAAGCCAAAGTTCTATTAAAATGAAAAGCTTATCATTCCCTCCTCCTTAATAAAGTGCTTCCAAGATTTCCCCACTGTTCTTAGCATAAACACCCAGACTCTGAATGTGACCTTTGAAGGTCCTGCCAAGGTCTGGCTTCTAACTTGCTGTCACACTTCTCCATATTCCAGCCCCTCAGTCTTCCCTGGGTGTCCAGAATGCAAGCACCATGCTCCCTCCTGACTCTGGGCTTCATGCAGGTGACTTCTTGTGTGTGGAATGTGACTCTCCAACTTTACCACGTTGACAGCTCTTCATCCTGCAGCTCTCACTTCCAAAAGTCGTCGTAGGGAAGCCTTTCTGGATCCTCCAGAAGAGATTAACTGCCTACTCCAGGCTCTCACGGTGCCTATACATTTCTTTCAGAGCCCTCCCCATGGCTTGGTGTTGTGGATTTGTGAGATTATTAAGGGCCTTCTCTCTCCATTAGACTGTCAGGTCCAATGAGGACAGGGAGCAGTTAGTTTCCTACTGTTTATCCCTAGAAATTAGCATAGCTTCTGGCACATCACATATCAAGTTTTTAGCAAAGAAAACAAAAAGGGCTCTAAAAATTAATTTTTAAAAGGCCAAACCCATGCAAGGTTCTTAAATTTTGGTAATGGAGACATGAAGGATACCGCGTGGAGACCATATCCCTGGAATGACTTAAGATTACACTGGAAAATTTACTGAGGGGTGTGTGTGTGCCTATTTTCCATTAGTGTGTTGATAAACACTTTCAGTACCTCTGAGAGATAGAAATAAAAGTATTTATTTACCCAGAGAGATCAAAATGTGTAATATGACTATTGGTTCATGTATCTTCATGTATCAATGTCAATCTATCTATAAATTTCCAAAGAGGCAGTACTTCATTTTACCATTAAACTAGTAAGTGCATTCTAGAGTGCTGCAGGATAACAGGAAATAAAGCACAAAGAAGTTGCAGGACAAGCTTGAAATCACACCAGTGATATGCTGGGATCTGGTTCACACTGGCTCCATAGAGCCAACTGGGAGCTGGTTCACACTGGTCCATAGAGCCAATTGTTGAGGGCTGGTTGTTAAACGGTCAATTAAAAATCAAACTGTATTAATGTACAACTAACAGCAAAAGTAGTGAATACTCAAAATTCATCTTATTTATCTTACACTTTACCATCGCCTATGGATTGAGGAGGAAGCACAAGCTGGAATCAAGATTGCCGGGAGAAATATCAATAACCTCAGATATGCAGATGACACCACCTTTATGGCAGAAAGTGAAGAACTGAAGAGTCTCTTGATGAAAAGTGAAAGAGGAGAGTGAAAAAGTTGGCTTAAAGCTCAACAGTCAGAAAACGAAGATCATGGCATCTGGTCCCATCACTTCATGGCAATTAGATGGGGAAACAATGGAAACAGTGGCAGAGTTTGTTTTTCTGGGCTCCAAAATCACTGCAGATGGTGACTGCAGCCATGAAATTAAAAGACGCTTACTCCTTGGAAGGAAAGTTATGACCAACCTAGACAGCACATTAAAAAGCAGAGACCTTGCCAACCAAGGTCCGTCTAGTCAAGGCTATGGTTTTTCTAGTAGTCATGTATGGATGTGAGAGTTGGACTATAAAGAAAGCTGAGTGCCAAAGAATTGATGCTTTTGAACTGTGGTGCTGGAGAAGACTCTTGAGAGTCCTTTGGACAGCAAGGAGACCAAAACAATCAATCCTAAAGGAAATCAGTCCTGAATATTCATTGGAAGGACTGATCCTGAAGCTGAAGCTCCAATACTTTGACCACCTGATGTGAAGGACTCACTGGAAAAGACCGATGCTGGGAAAGACTGAAAGCAGCAGGAGAAGGGGACGACAGAGGTAGATGGTTGGATGGCATCACTAACTCAGTGGACACGGATTTGGGTAGACTCTGGAAGTTGGTGATGGATAGGGAGGCCTGGTGTGCTGCAGTTCATGGGGTCGCAAAGTGTCAGACTCGACTGAGCGACTGAACTGAACTAATGGGCTGAGGTTATATACATCTGCTGTTATCTGTATGGTGGCAGTAATTGACAACAGGGAGCTGAGCTTCCCCTTCCAAGTCTGCATCCAGCAGTATCACTTTGAAGCTTGAAATGGCCACAGTGGGAGTATTTACACTGGAAACTGGCAAGTACTACCAACCAGGGCTTGTATTTTGGGTAAGTGAATATTATACTTTTAGTAGCACACCACTGAACCAAACCACTACCCACAGAAACATTTTAAGGGTCTATAATAAATGTGAAGCCAACTTTTACTTGGAGGATGGACAGGATAAAGCATAGAAACATGTCTGTCTTCAGGAAATCATTCTCAAATCTGTGGGCTTCCCTGATAGCTCAGTTGGTAAAGAAACCACCTGCAGTGCAGGAGACCTTGGTTCAATTCCTGGATTGGAAGGATCTTCCCAATCCCCTGAAGGGATAGGCTACCCACTCCAGTATTCCTGGACTTCCCCCTGGTGGCTCAGCTGGTAAAGAATCCACCTCCGATGCAGGAGACCCGGGTTCGATCCCTGGGTTGGGAAGATCCCTGGAGAAGGGACCGGCCACCCACACCAGTATTCTGGTCTGGAGAATTCCATGGACTATATAGTCCACAGGGTCACAGAGTCAGACACAACTGAGTAACTTTCACTTTTCTCAAAACTGTGTAAGGGTTGAAGGTAATTGTTTTCTCAGTTTGAGGCTGTAATTATTCTACAGACATGATTTTTGTTATAAGCCATCAGCCACTGAAGTGTCTGTAATTTTATGGAACCTGTACACCATTACTTCTAGACAAAAGTGTTGACTAAATTGAGACATAAGTTCTTAAGAGTGAGTGGGAGAGATTCCCTTCCTCTCCCCCTGTGAAACTTCTAGAAAGAGTAGCTTATAGTCAAGCCATGTTTGCTTACCTTCTCATCAGTCTTGGCTTCTGCTTCCACCACTTGACAGAAACTGCTCTAAGGGAACCACTGACCTTACTGCTAAATTCAATAGTTTTTCAGTCCTCAGTGCTTTGACTTTCCGGCTTTGTTTCTGTGGGCCACTCCCCTCTCTTCTCTGTTAGACTGGATTACTGTAGTGAAAATCCTACTCGCCCACAAGCTTAGCCTAGCACAGTGTTTGGCACTTTCTAGATGCTTAGGCATCATTTGTTCATTCAGTGGCCTCAGTATCTCACTTCTCTGGATGTTTATCTCACACATGAAAAGATGATGAATTATGTGGGGACCCCCTTTTATCCCAGCAGTTTGTCAATAGCTCATCTTTTAGGGTCTTGAGTTGGCTAAAGCTCACCCCATTTCAACTGAGCATTATGAGCTGGTGTGTCCACTGAGGCAAATTCTTAGATTTTTCACTTTTCTTTGGTCTGCAGGCCTATGCCCCAAAACTATTCCTTTGCCTTCTGTTGCTTCTTGGCCAAAAGCCAGGGTGAATGACCTTGAGGATGTTACATTATCACCTTGGGATGAATGGGAGCTGCACAATCCCAAGAGAACTCTGCTATTCCCATACTTGTAATGCTAGTAATGCTTATTTCATCTTAAAATGTTTTTCCCCTAGAGTTGATCCCCTTCAACTCCTTAGTCATTTCTGTTGCTTGTACTGAATTCCCTCAAGTCTAAGATTCTCTTTTCCTAGAGCTGCAGGAATCAGAACCAAACAATATTTCAGATGCCACTTTCCACTCCAGCATTACAGGATTTACAGAGGGGGAGTGATTATCTTGCTAATGGCTTAGTGGCATAAAGATCCCATCAGTGAACAACATTCAAGTTTCTGCTCTCATCTGGAGGTGAAAGCTCCTCATTCTCCCAGCTCATTTTCCCAAATATTGATCATCCTACATTTGCTTCCGTGCTCACTGTCTCCAGGAGGTGTCCACCTATTGGGTCAAAGGGCCCAGTGTGGCACAGTCACTTCTGAAATCAAGAGGGGAAACACATCCACTTTGTGCATAAACATTCATAAAGAGCAATCTAACAACACTCACCTGAATGTTGGATTAGTCAGCTAGCCATTAGAAATGAATCTGAATGATCTAGGGCAGAGTTCAGGGAAAAGTCATGAGATAAAGGAAACACACAGGCCCAAGCTGATTAAAAAGATAATTAGTTGTGGAAAATAAGGTTGGGTTCCAGCCAAGAATTTTTCTTTGACAACGATAACCCAAAGGATCCAACACAGTCATGTTGGGGGGATTTAGCTGCTGCTCTTTTATAGGAGTTGAACACCCAGAACAAAGCAACAGTCAGTTTCAAAGTGCAGCTCAACTCTCCACACCCCCACCCCCTGCCAGTTTGTTGTTTTGCTCATAAACATACAAGCTGTTTCCTTTCATCTGCACAGGCTCATACAATATGGAGAACCCACAATAGGTTTAAGCCAGAATTATAAATGACTGTGCAGAGTGCTGGTCAAACCAAAGATCTTTTGGCCTAAGAAAGAATCTTGAGGTCCCTGGCTGGAATCTAAAAAAGAGATAGAGAGGAACCTTTTAAAGACCTAAATAGGCCAGCAGACAAGTAAGTGGTAAGGAAAAGCAAAACACCTCTTACCTAAATTATTAAATGCCATAAAGGTGCCTGAGATGCCTAATAATCAATACAGGTTTAACCTTCGCTTAAGGAACAAGAAAAATGTTTCGTGAATGGCCAGTTAGAGGGAGCTGACAAGGAAGGAGGGGAGTTGGGGAATGATGCCAGATAGTATTTGGACCTGAAACTGCAACTCCAAAGGTTCTGTGAAACTATGTGCTTGAAATATTATTTTGATAAATAAGCCATATCCTAGTGGAATTTAAATCTCCAACTGTTCCACTGGCACGGACATCTCTGCAGTGACAGCACATGCCCCAGATTGTGGAGTTAACTTGAATTAAATTTCAGATGTGGGGGAGCTAAAGGAGAGGGTGTTGGCAGTGGGAGGTTTACAAACAGTATGCTGGGGCTCTGATGTTGTCATAACCAGATGGCTTCAACTGTATCATTTAAACAAAAACAAACATGTCCAGAAAGGATGACGACAGCAGAAGCATCGAACCGCTTCACCTGTACCCAAAGTCCTAACCGCTCTGTTTCCACAGTAAAGCCCATAGTGGAAATCCCATAAATACTGGGAAATCTCAGAAGAGACCTTTATCTTGCCAGGAGCCTGGTGACCAAATTGCTACCCTCCTGAAGACACAGTCCCTAAACCCAGCAACCCCCCAATCCACAGCTTTCTGTGAATGAAGAAAAGCAAATCTGAAGCCCGCTTTGTCTTCCTGGATCCTGAGTAACAGGCCAGCTGAGGCACCTTTATAGAGTTTTTGCTCTTGCTATTCCCACACGAAGAAGCTTTACCTCAGATTTCAGATGTGGAACTTCCCCCAGTTACTTACACCATCTTTTCAGGGTATCATTAGAACTCTTATTCAAGTTGTGTGACTGTAGGCATGTCCCTCAGGGCTTCAATTTCTCTCTCCTACAAAATGGGAAGATGTTCTCTCTTACTTGTCCTACCAAACCCTTCAAGTTGTTGGGAAGTTCAAATGAGATACGTTACAGGAAGGTTTGCTGAAGCCTAAGCGGTGTTGAGCCAGTGCAGTTACTCGAGAGACGACGTGGGCAGAGGAGATCCTGGGTCCACCTCAGCCCCCAGCTCCGTGTGCTCATCTGGAAAACGAGAGCTCAGGAGGCACAGGGAGGCAGCCAGGACACGGAGAACTGGGCACTTGCTCACACAGGTGACACTCAGGGGGAAACCAAGGCGCGCAGAGGAATGGCTTCTAATGAACAAGTCCTGCCTTTGACTAGACTGATAATGTGAAGTGAGGTCGCGCTGCTCAGTCGTGTCCGACTCTTTGCGACCCTGTGGACTATAGCCTACCAGGCTCCTCCGTCCATGGGATTTTCCAAGCAAGAGTACTGGAGTGAGTTGCCATTTCCTTCTCCAGGGGATATTCCTGACCCAGGGATCGAACCCAGGTCTCCCATATTGTAGGCAGACGCTTTACCGTCTGAGCCACTAGGGAAAGATATACTGATAACAGTCGTATCTATTTCATTTCAGGAGGGACAAGATAAAGTGAAAACTGGAAAGTTTGCGAAGGCTAAAGTCACTGGAGAACAATGGAAGGTGAAATGCTTTGAGTCTCCATCTAAGGTCAAATAATACACACCTTGGCCCAATGGCTGATGATTCTCCAGTGTACCCCTCTGTCCTGTCCAACACTACCATATGAAAGCAGAGTGGGAGCTCCAGAGCACTCTTGTGAGCTCAGTGGGAATTCAGATACTAAGTTTTCTGCAAACACATCCAGTCAGTGACAGAACCAGTCAGAGATAAGAATTTCCCTTTATTAAATCTCCACATTCATGTCCCCTTGATACTTTATAGTTAGTTAAGGAGATTGGGAGTCAGGTCTTATAACACACAGGGTGCAGAAAAGTCCACTTCTATTACTTGCCTTGGCAGTAGGAGCCTGATCCCTCATCAGGATGTGGACTGTGAGATACTCAGGAAAGACAAGGGACAGGCAGATGCTGGAAGCTCACAAAGGAAACTTGAGATTAGGGACACACAATGAATCCCTATTGGTTAGACATTTTGAGCAAGTTAAAGGATCAAACTAGGCCTTCAAAATCCCTTAAGGAATTCGGACCCCAAAGACAAGCCAGGTGAGTCAAACAAAAGACCAGAGATACCACACAGTACAAAATAGTAATTATTTATATTTTCAAAAAGAAAAAAAATTTAACATTTGGAAGTTCTCCCCTGCAGGAAGAGGGGTGAATTGGAAGGAACAGGACTGGCTCCTATGCAGGCGGCAAGTCAGGTACAAACAGCTGAGCAATCTTGGGCTGGGAGGTTTTTCACATAGCATTAATAATAAAATTTCCTTTTCTTTTCTCTTCTTTTTGCTCTGTTATTGTTATGTGTATTTGTGTTTTTTTTTTTTTTTAGAAAAAGGAGTGGGGGAGATGAAATAAAATCAGAGAAAAATGCCAAAAAACATTTTCCACAATATCTAAAAACAGAGAACCATAGTTCTTGTCAAGACAGTATGAATTCTGGATAAACTATTTTTTCCAGTTTCAACACCAATAAAGATTTTTTTCCAAAAGCTACCACATCAGAACACTCATCTTCTAGGTCAAATACTCTCCTTCCCCTTTCACCTCTGCTGGCCATTTTTCATCAAAGGGCAACAGGACACATTCTGTTCTTGCAAACAATAAGTGCTAACCACAAGAGAGCTCTTCTGATAACTTGCATGTGAGGAGTTTTCACAAATATCCAAGTTTTAGCACAGCTGGATGGACTAAAATTTCTCTCAACATAAATACTACTGGAATCCACAAACTGATTTTTTGAGAAATTCTGCAAAAATCCTTTCTTCTTTCCTTTTCCCTTCTCTTAAAACTACATGTCCTTTTTAAGTTTTCTTTTTGCTCCAGGCACCTGACGATTTGTTCTGCTCAGTCAGATGCAGACAGGTTTCTCCAAAGTACCACCGCGGGGATGTCCTCAGGGCCAGCGCCTAAACTGAATCCCCACAGTATCAACCTTGGCCAGGCCAAAGGGGACACAGTGGCGCAGCAACAGGGTTTTCATTAGGTAGAACAGCCCCAGGTCTTGGGCCCTTCCCTCCCCCCACCCCACTTCCCCCAAGTTTATTTAGTGCTGTATTAAAAGTCTGGGGCCACAATGCAGTCTTTTCCCCCCACAACAGAGTAAAAGCTCCACAGATTGCGCTGTCTACCTGGTGGTCAGTGGCAGCCATGATGGCTGCTGCTTCTGGAAAATAAACGGAGTCTTACAACAGGCAGGCTCTTAGGACTGCTTCAGGCGTTTGCGTGGGGGTCCCAGAAACGGGCACTGTGCTGAAGCCAGAGAGCGGTACGCCTCAGCCACCAAATGGGGATGTGACACCACCATCGACTTCCACCCGGAGGTCTCCAAGACATCCGAAGCATGGCTAGGAGAAACGTGAGAGATGGGTTACCAAAGGAGTATGTGAAAGATGAGCGAACAGCCATCTAGAGAGCCCAGTTTCCCAGGGTTTGCTGTCTGGGTGTCAATGCAAGACACACTCAGACAGAACCCTTAACATGCAAGAAAATTTGCTTGTTAGACAATAGGTAGACAGGTGACCAGGTTATGGCTCTTGTAAGTCTGAAAACCAGGACTTTGAGCCACTATATTCTCAATTACAAAAGATAAAATGTTCTTCAGGCTATTCTCTAAATCATCAAGGCTCTTTATATTCCTGATAAAGAGCAGGAGTTCTCTGGGTCAGACAGCTCTGAGTTTCCATCTGGCTTTGCCATTTACTAGTCCCATAACCACAAAGAAGATCACAGCCTGGGGCTTATTTGATTATTGAAAAAGAGAGGCCAATTCCAGCACTTCATTGAATGGTTAACATCTAAAAAGCACCAAGCAAGTGTCCAGTACAGAGTGAGCACTCAGGATAAGGAACATTTTGCCTCCATTTGGTAACTCCTTCAAAATAGTCCTTCAGCCTTACAGAACATCTTTCCTTGTTTCAGGGCATTTTCTGTGTTAAATAATGTTTACTCATCTACCCTGCAACCTCTTAGACCTGTCTTACTCCAGTACGGCTATTGTGGGGGCTTCCCTTCTTGAGGTTTTTTCCCAAACTTTTGCCCCCCATTAGGCAAAGCAGAACATATCCCACTGAGAATTACTTCCCACTGAGAAAGTAATATGGCCAGGTCACTTGTCATTTAGGAAGAAGGAACAGATGTACTGGAATGGATACTTCTTTCTCAAAACAGTATTCCAAGACTTCATCTCCTAATTATGTTTTCTCTTTTCCCCATTCTGCGGTCGACCACTGGACACCCTTGCTAACTCATAAAATCCACTTCTGTTTTCCCAGAGATCTGCAAGTCTTTTTGTAATAAGCTGGTGAGTGTGAAGTAAAGATGCTATTGCTTTGGGGGACAAAGGTTTTTCAGACCAGCGAGTTGTCATTTTCATCAGTTCTCATCCTGCAAGGTAGTAAAACACTTCACTCACCAATCAGATTAGACTGATGAAAGCAAAACCATTTTTCACACTGTCAAGCTGAAGGAAAAGACAGACACCCTCTACTTACTCCTGAAAGCTTAATGTTACTCATCTGTTTCACTCACCAATTCAAAGTCTTTCTTTTTCACTCGCTAGCTAACCCAACTATCCTGAAAGAACTTTGAAGATGGCAACTCACTAGTTGATGAAATCCACTGCCTGAGTTTTCAACTGATCTGCGCTGTGGAGGTCAGCCAGGATGAGAATTTCCGCGGCGTTCTCCACGGAGAGATTACTGCAGAGAGCATCCTCACACATGACCTTTAAACGCTCCAAGGCGTACTGTAAAACACAAGCGTGCCGCTGTCAGAACAGGAAAGGCTCTGAGCTGATTGCTACTGAAGTAGTTTTCTTCAACCATACCATCACGTAACTGGATACCGGAATAAAACTCCACAGACCATGAAAAGGCAATTATAAAACATAACCATACGCTGAAGGCTGAAATGAAGATGGCTAAAATAACTTGCAGAGCTGCCACTCAAGTTCTAAAGTCTATTAGAAAAACAGCAATATGGGACTATACAATAGACCTACATCTTCAAGTTCTCCCTTACCCTGACTACGATTAAAGTCTCTCTTAAACAATCACCACCTACCCTTACAATGAGGCATTTCTCTGCTTCAAGTCAATAGGGACACTACATTTTAAATTTCTGCCATCCTTTTATTTAGAGCCAGACTAGGGTGCAGCACTGCCCTTTTTACTTAAGTACTGTCACCAGCCCAGCAGGGTATCGGGCTGTGGAAAGGAGCCCTGTGGTGACTTTTACCAGCATCTCTGCCAGTAGTTGCTCCTGTCAACCAAAGGCCTCCTGTTCGATAGAAAAGGACAAATGGAGCCCTGTTTTATTGGGGTTGAGGTTAAGATTCTGAGGGTAGAAGAACAAAGCAACAGAGAACCTGGATTTAGTTTCAGTCTTAAAAAACTCCCTGTTTTTCAAGTAAAGGGTATAAGTAAATGTTCTAGAAATGAAGGTCTAGGTTAATATTGGGCACATCTAATCTACTTGATATGTTTTGATGCAACAGTACTACCTGCTCTGAAATATATCATGAACTTACTAAGAAATTTCAGGGCAAAGAGGGAAGATGGGGAAAAAAGGAGGCACAAAATAAAACTGTCACTAATTAGTTCACAGGAGAATGATTTGGTCTGAGGGAATCCACAGTCTCTGTACAGGTCCCATTTTAACGGCCTCAGAACTCAATGACACAATACTCCTCTGGGCTGAATCATGACAATCAAACCAGGACAATTTTATTTTTATGAGTTCTGGGTGAGGAGGCATATCTGCCGGCACTGTGATCTCCTGCAGCAAAAAGAGTTTTATTGGTTTTGGTGCAGCTTTAATTTCTTACATTTGAGTAACTGGAAAACAGTTTCCATGGAAAACAGGAATGACACTAGACAAGAAAGAAATTAGGTTGCCATTTTTGTTTTAGAAGACTGGAAAAAGTTGAGTAAATATTCAGTCTTCACTCAGTGCTGTGAAGAACATTCATCTTATCCTTTTTCTCAATGTATTCTTTTAAAAGGACTTTTGCTGTGAATAGCTCTGATCCCTGCTTCATAATTAGACAAAAGTAGCCATTTTTGTCCCTTGGGGACAGCTTTTTTTTCTTAATTATGCTTCTGAAAAACCTGCCTAATGGCAGTACTTACCCAAGAGGTTGAAATTTTGTCTCCTAGGCCTGGGCAACGTGTTTTGTTTTGTTTTTGGTCTAATTACACATGTCCCCAGGAGACTGGAAAAGCTCAGAAGAAGCTGTTTTAGTCTCTTGGGTAAATTCTAGATGTTTAGATCCTTCCGTGAAAATTTATTATTCTGTTTTCCTGAAGCTCACAAGGAGGTATAAAGGTAAAAATGTTTTAAAATAAACTTAAGAGCAAAGATTATCTTATCTAATGCAAAATTCTGAAAGGAACTTGAAAAATGAACTCTTCAGTTACTTCTCATTCATAAACTTGAAGCACTGCTGTGATTCAACTGCTTTTCGTACACACTGCACTGAAAATACCACCTTGGAATGTCAGTTCTGGCTGATCCCATGCTTTCTATACTTACAGTAGGTTTCCAGTAGGCTCTCTGGCTGAGGAGCAGGAATGAAAGCCCAGGGACACAGCTGTCTAAACCTGGCTCTGAGAATGTACAACTCTTAGTACTTCTGTCTAAAAACTGGACCTTGTGATACTATTCATCTTTACAGGAGCTGTATAATGAGAGGGGTAAACGCCTGGTATGTATAAGCACAAGTGACGGCTTCACTGAAAATCAGAGGGCAGGGAATTCCTTGGTGGTCCAGTGGCTAGGACTCCAAGCTCTCAGGATGTGTCCAGTATTAACCAGAAGTTCAAACATTTATTTATACCCTCACCCAGAACTCTTCCTGAGGTCCTGCGTTCACAATCTGATTGGGGAACTAAAATCCCACAAACGGAGTGGTTGGCCAAAAAACTGCTGCTGTTAAGTCGCTTCAGTCGTGTCCGATTCTGTGCGACCCCACAGACTGCAGCCCACCAGGCTCCCCGTCCCTGGGATTCTCCAGGCAAGAACACTGGAGTGGGTTGCCATTTCCTTCTCCAATGCATGAAAGTGAAGTCGCTCAGTTGTGCCTCTTAGCGACCCCATGGACTGCAGCCTACCAGGCTCCTCCGTCCATAGGATTTTCCAGGCAAGAGTACTGGAGTGGGGTGCCATTAGAGGGCAAATGAGGCATAATCACTATAAACTCAGTTTATGAAAACCAGCCATTTGAGCCATGTGTTCTACTTTCCCAGACCTCACAGCGAATGTCTCCTTTCTGTTTCCACTGAAAGCCAAGTTTTCTCTGGTTAGAACTGAGCTAGCCTGGAAGGGTACAGGATGTTTGCAAATGCCTAATTATACTTAGAAAGTTTTGCAAGTTGATAAAACAATACGGTTATTATTCAATCCTCTCCACTGGAGGCACTGATTGGGTTTATATGCCTCATCCTCTATAAACACGGCAAAAAGATCATCAGTAAAGATAAAACCACCACTGTAAACACATTTTCCTCAGGGGTGTAAAGGGAGGAGGAAGGAGATGACTCCCCTGAGTGAATCCTGCGAAGCCTCTAGTGCCTTCAGGTCAGAGACAGCTGGGACCCTCAGGCAGCCACTGCAGCAGCAGGGCAGGAAAAGGAGGCACTTGCAGCAGAGAGCACCTCTCAGAGTCGACTCCTGGCTGGGCTTATGCCCTTTAACACTCTTGCCTCAACTGCTCCCCAACAGAAGAAAAGTTTCCACAGGATAAACAGCAACTGTTTCCCCCACCCAATCCCCCCATTTCCTCACACCACAGGGCCTTGGAGGAACAGGTCACTGCTCTCGCTGGTGTATCTACACAATGAAAGTCAGTTTCCCAAACTGTGTTTTGGGGAACACTAACCCCTGGAAGTGATCCTTGAGAAAAGTGATTCTGGGTTAATGAAATTGGAGATATCTGTTTACCATATTCTTTTTTAGAAAACGCACAGTGCGCACTAACATACTAAAGGTCCTGAGAAATCTGCCTGTGAAAGAGCAACATAAAAACCCCAGTTTGACTTAGAGTTTCATTAACCTTTTCCCCACTCAATCCTGGGAATCACCTGCCTGTTGTTTTAGTAATTACTACAATTCATTAAGGCTAAGATCTATATTATTATTTTTACAGTTTAACATTTCTCAAATCAAAAATGTGTCTCACATACACACAAAAATGTGTCTCACAACCAAAGTGTATATTTATGGTAGAAGTATCTCTCTTACAATTTTGAATATGATATATTTCAATAACTTCTTAGGGAAAAGCTGCACATGACCAGAACACTATGTAAAAGTTATTCTCTTATTGACAAAACTTAAGTAAAAGTTAATGAACTCAAGAACATTTTTGTAAACTACAAAGCCAAATCATAAATCCAAATGTTAGGAATCTTTCAAATCACTGAGTTAAATTTGAGATGGGCAAGAAAGAGAGGTAAACCTCACTTCTTTTCCATGGTGAGGGTGACCATATGATTTACCATTAAAAGGAGGACACTTCTGAAAATAAAAAGGGTGCTATCGATAACTGCTGGAACACGAGTATGAACCAGTATTGTTCTGACCATACTAAGATATACGCTCATCCTGCCCACAAAGCAACATAAAAGCGCAGTCACGAAGCTCAAGAGGCCACCAAAACTCTTAGTCTTGTTATTATTTTCCTATTCCTATCTCACCTTGTCAGCAGCTGCCAGCAAATCATCAGCCATTTTGTCGAGGTTCGGCGCCTTCCCCGTGTAAATGAAGCACATCATTTCCTTAAAAACTTCAGGCTCCACATCATTGATTTCAACCCGATTCTATGCCAAAAAAATTAAAAATGAGAAACATGCCAACAGAACAAAATTCCTAAACAATCGTCATGATTTTAAGTTCTGAGGAAGAGAGTTCACATCATTTAAAATCTAACATCAATAGAAATTCCTCTTTGCTCTATTTGATTGTTAATAGCCTTTTCTGCCATCTTATGTACTACCTCTGCTTTCTCAAATACACAGCAAGACAACTATATCTTTGATTTTTTACATTTCTTTACAAAACACATGCCTAATACCCCAACTCAAGACTATTTGAACGATCTGCTTGGAACAGTGTGTCTGCTTTACCCAGAATGCTTCCAGACCACCTCTCGCTGCTTTTAGAAATTGTCTGTTCATGGTACTGTACTCCATTTTAATCACATACTAAGAAAAAAAAACAACAACCAGGAAAATAAATCTGCTTCCAAATTGGGAAATAATCTGATTCTAGCCACCTAGCTAAAAAGACATATTTCTATCCTGTTACATACCTTTTTGCTTTCCTCCATTTCATGTTCAAACATGGCACTAAAAACTGGAGAACGAGCTACAAAGTGAAAGGAAAACAGACACAGATATGGTTATCACACCAAAAGCTCTTGGTTCATCTGTTATAAAGGAGAGATTGTTTTTTGGCCATGCAAAGTGGCTTGCGGGATCTTAGTTCCCCAACCAGGGACTGAACCCAGGCCCACAGCAGTGAAAGCATCAAGTCTAACCACTGGACAGCCACAGAACTCCAGGAGAAAAGACCATTTTCTTTCCTATCCCACCACCGGAAATGGTCTTTTATATTCATTATGCCAGAACTATAAAATTCCTTTCTTTTTATATCAATGAGTGAATAATTATACATAGGGGAAAAAAAGATCACTCCCTTCAAAGTAATTTATTAGCTCCACTGCAACTATGATATTTCAAAGAGATTACTCAAATTACCTATGTTAGATGACAATGATATCCTCTGGGTAGATCTGGGGGTTCAAATGGAAGGTCCTTCAGGGTCTAAGCAGGGTGTCCTGATGTCTACATTTTTGTTTGGAACAGTGATACCTACTTTCTCCACTTCCAGAGTCCACATAGCAAGGAGGTCAAGAACAGGACTAAAAGGCATTCATTAACTACATGAAGTACAGACTTATTTATGACTGCTCCTTAAAGCCGTGCATTATCAACAGAGATTATCACCCAAAAAGGTGAAAACCATCTCAGGTATCACAGTCATTTATGGCCCTTCAGATTTTAACCCAATAGGACAAAATCTTATTCCTTAATGTCTCTTAAATGTTTTCCTCAGGGGTGGGAATCACAAAGAAAGGTTCAGAAACAGTGTTCTAAACAGTGTGTTCTGATCCCTCTAGACATCCCTCTTTGGATACTTCCTTTTTATTAAAAGCACCAGCCCTTTAGTCTTCAGCTTCTGTATGTATTTATATAGTGCCTCACAGTACTATGTATATATACACACACACACACACACACACACACACATATATATATATTACCATGTCCATTCTAGTCTAATGAACACTATGAAAAGTAAACGCAATTGCAACTATGAGAGTAATGAAATGGCTGGGAACTCAAATTTTATCATGTTGTCCAATAAATCAAGGATTTTGGTTAAAGTTGAGACTTTTCATCTCTACCTAAGAGAGAAGGAACAGATGAAATATAGGAGTTTCAGCTAACGGGTACCCAGAACTTTGACCTAATTTATGACAGAAAAGATTAATTTTAAATTTGCCATTTTCTAACCATATAATCTTAACCCTCTGAACCTCAGTATTTTAATCTAATTCCAAAAGAATATCAATCCTCACTGTTCTTATCTCTGAAAGGTTATAGACTATACGGTACTATATAAATACATCACAGAAGCTGAAGACTAAGGATTGGTGCTTTCTGGAAGGATCCAAAGCCAAGAGATGCCTATAGGGGTCAGTGGATAGACAGAAGCTGATGTTAAATCACCTAGGGAGATTAAGTAGAGAGAAAAGAGAACTAAGGCAGTCTCTTAGGGAATAACAATATTTAAAGGGTGGGTGAAGAGGAACTGAACTGAACTGAAGAGGAAGGTCACACATTAGAAGCAGCCAGAGAGCCAGCAAGAGAAACCAGGAGTCAAATAATACATAAACTGAAAAGTTCCTCATATTTAGGAACTAGCAAGTCAATATAACTTTGGAAAACTGCTTTTGTGGCATGCAGGTGAACTGAGGGTAAGTGTGAAGAAAGAGTCGAGAGAGGTAATATGCTAACTCAAGAAACTTAGCTCTGGAAAATAGAGAGAGAATAACTAGAGGGAGAAACCTGAGCATGATTTAGCCTGAGGGCGAACAGGCAACAGGAGAAAGAGATGATGAAGATATCATATAACAAGGGTGTAACTGGCAGAGTAAGGCTTCTGGAAAGGCAGTGTGTGAAACAGAACAGCCGTAGAAAGTCCCGTTTGCTTTGGACACTCCTCCTCCACTGAGAATGCAGAGAAAATGCAGGTAAGGGGAGAGCCAAGAGCCAAGAGACACAGGCCTCAGTTTTCTCCTGGAAGCAGCAGCAAGGTCATTTTCCAGGAGGTGGAGATTAAAGGAGAGTGGTAAAGGTCTGAAGTGTCTATTGTTGAGAAAAAGAAAGGGAGCTGACTAATATCTGTATAAAGAGGTCTTGGCAGTAATGCGGGTCTGGCTGAGTCTGGAGACACTACCATAAGCGTTAATGACTTCCTTTAGCCATTCTCAGGACCATTCAGTTGAGAGGGGGCACAGTAGGATGGTTAGATTGAGCCAGACTGAGGTTTTGCCAGGTGTGCATTTTAGAATGACAAGGCCGGGGGTCTTGGTAAGAAATCTGTTGCCTGAAGGTTCATGTGATTTCCTCTCACTTATTATGGCCTGAATATAAGTTTGAAAGCTATGCTTCCCTGTGAGGTAAAGGCCATCAGTCTGCTTTATCAGTTCCCTCCTGGGAGTCAGTCTTTCTGGTCTTAAAGACCAAGGGCCTATTATTAGAACACGACCTGATCTTCCATGTCACTGGGAACATTCTCATTCTTCTATTGTTTGTATGGAAGAGACGGCTAAAACCTCCAGGGCTGGGGACTTGGCTATGCGGTGGTTTAGTCCTGAGTCCAGAATCTTCTCCATTACATCCTAAGTCCTTGTCTAGGGGCTAATACTTGCTCTTAACCAGTGTCTGGACATCTAACCTCGAGGCGCAAAGGCATCTAATACACATCATCAACCGTTCCTTGAAAATGGTGGTCTAAGTCCACTACAGAGAGAAAAGCAAGGTAACACTTTTATGGAAAGTCTTTTTGGTTTTGACAACTAATGTCACCACAATATAAAAACATGTTTAGCTGAAGTTTTTCGTTACTAGTTCAAAAAGTTTAAGTTATTCAAAAGGTGATTATGCTGTCTACTGGTTTTCCCTGTTTAACCAAAACGAAACTCCCCATGAATAAATACCAACCTGCTAAGATAGCTTTGTGAGCCTGGAATTCCTGGCCAGCAACACACAAACAACAGTCTGTGAACCGGGAGTTCTCCCACAGTCCTCCTAACTCGTCTGCCAACCGGCACTCAGGAACCTTCACCATATTCATGGTATTCTGGCCAGAAATGTTGACGGAATCTTGCACCACACTCACCTGTGAAAGACAAGAGAAGACAGTCCAAAGCTTTTGTTACTGGGAATTTCCGTCCCAGCAGGAGGAGAGATGACTTTCACCTTGCTGTTGCAGTACATTTAGAAACTAAATAAAAATTTAGTCATATTCTCTTGGTTTTTAATCACGGATTTATCCTCGATGAAGTAGTTCTTAACTGTCATAATCATACTATCCTACAACATCTCAGGACAATGAGGAGAGAGCCCCACAAACTCCTCTCTCTTCCAAATGTCTCATAAGCTCTGCCTTCCCTGCCCTGAATGTGTGCTGGCCGCTCAGTCGTGTCCTACTCTTTGCAACTCCATGGACTGTAGCCTGCCAGGCTTTTCTGTTCATGGGATTCTCCAGGCGACAATACTGGAGTGGCTTGCCATTCCCTTCTCCAGGGGATCTTCCCAAACCAAGGATTGACCCCGGGTCTCCCGCATTGCAGGCGGATTCTTTACCATCTGAGCCAACAGGGAAGTACCTGGTCAAATCACCACAGGGAAAAAACAGACAGAAACAAATGTTGAGCCTTAAATATTTACCTTATTTTCCCTAAGCAAAAGGTTAAATACAAAGAACTCCTATAGAAACTCCCATTTAAACTCTCTTATAAGCCTAAAAGCACTTCACTGATTTCCACTGGGTCTAGAACATAAACATAAAGTACAGCTTCTGTTTTTGTTGCTGTTCAGTCGCTAAGTCGTGTCTGAGTCTTTGCGACCCCATGGACTGCAGAAAACCAGGCTCCTCTGTCCTCCACCATCTCCTCAAGTTTGCTCAAATTCATGTCCGCTGAGTCAATGGTGCGATCTAACCATCTCATCCTCTGCTGCCCCCTTCTTCTTTTGCCTTCTATCTTTCCCAGTATCAGAGTCCTTTCCAGTGAGTGGGCTCTTTGCATCAGGTGGCCAAAGTATTGGTGCTTCAGCATCAGTCCTTCCAATGAATATTCAGGGTTGATTTCCTTTAGGATTGACTAGTTTGAGCTCCATGAAGTCCACAGGATTCTCAAGAGTCTTCTGCACTACCACAAATCAAAAGCATCAATTCTTTGGTGCTCAGCCTTCTTATGGTCCAACTCTTACACAGGGCATAGTAAATAACTGGTATTTCCTCACCAACGCTAACGAACAGGACTGAGCCTGGAAGATCTTGGGTAGTGATAACTGGGGAGGTATTCCACATCATTCACATGCTTATTCAGTCACTTGTGACAATGACACATAAGATGACTGGCTCCAGCTAGGCATCCTCTTATAGCTTTGGAACAGAATGATGACGAGTTTACAGAGAAATCCAACTGGCCACTTGGCTTCAGCAGCAGCCCTGTTTTAACTGTTTGGTCCAAAGAATCTAAAACCCTGGTACTTCTAGATAGGTCAATGAAATTCAGATAAATGTGTTAGAATACAAAATACAAGGACTGAGGCTTCCCTGATGGTCCAGTGGTTAAGAATCTGCCTTGCAATGCAGGGAAAGTAGGTTCAATCCCTGGTCAAGGAACTAAGATCAAATACACCACAGAGCAACCAGGCCTGCATGCCACAACCATAGAGACCATGTACCGCGATGAAAGATCCTGTATGTCACAGCTAAGACTCCACAAAGTCAGATTAATTAATTTAAAAAGCCACAGGAATTTATAAATGATATAACACATTATAAGATAAGTGTAAATTACCCAGCTGAAGATGAGACCCAACAGACCTCAGTCTTCTGCCTGACAACCCTAGCTATGCTTCCTCTTCTACATCATATTAGGTTAGAAATGTTAGAAAGAAAGAATTCACAAACCTTGAGAATCAGCTCCCCACTCTTGCTATTCCTATGAGTTAGATGAGAAAGACAGCTAAGGAACATCCTAAATGACTCAAATTTCTTTTAACTTTCAAGATGCAAGTCATCCTTTAAATGCAATCATAAACCCAGACATGGTTAACGCCCCATCCAAATGGACTGGTGGCCCCTTCTGTGTAAGAGTGAGATGTTTACTCTCAGGTCAAGAAGTTTATTCGATTGTCTCAAACTAGCTGTTATGGTCCTGAACAATGAAGAGCTGAGCTAATCAATCATGAATGTGCTCAGCATTAGTAGCACATTTATTAGAGCCAGAATATAGTATTATTTTAACAGCCCAGGACCCAACACAAACCACCCCAGAGACTGTCCCGTGTCAGATCTCCAATCTGGTTCAGCAACTTTCTCTTATTAACATCCTTGTTTGATATAATATTAACACCAAAAGTAGAAGCAGCCTATTTCCATTTTAGCTTCAAAATACTGCTGATTTAAAAATGAACAAACAAAACACCAAGGACTGCCCAATTAAATCCAACTTCCTCAGGAAAGGCAGGAATCTTACGGGATGGCCAATGAAAGGAACGGAGAATACATCTGGCACTGGGCTCCTAAGCTTGAATTAAACCAGTCTGACAGGAGCCCAATGTCATCAACACTTGATGGCAATTGACTAGACTGGGTAAAATGAACTGGCAAGAGCTAAGCTGATTTTCAAACTATGGTTACCAGTGGGCTCTGTGCTGGTTACATGTGTACTTGGTAATGACTGGGGCCCAAAGACAGTGACTCCTCTCACTGGGGTAATTCCTCTTTCTAGACACAGACAGGAACACAGCAGGAAGGAGAATGTACCTTTACTGTCTGAGCCAGACTTGTTCTGCAGATATATGGATGCCTGGAGTCTCTAGAGCTCTGAATGTCTGGCACCTCTTACCAACATTAAATACGCTTAATTTTAAATGGCATTCACAAATGAGTCTTCAGAGCCCAAACTTTTAACTTAGAAAGGGATTGTTTTCCTCTGCAAATGATGATACTAAAATGATACCATTTTGAGAAAAACTAAAGACTTTTTTTTTTAATGTTTATAAAGTTGACTATGGAGACTCATTCAGGATTGCAGCTGTGAAGATGACGTGACTATGACATTTATGTCGTCTTAGACATGATGCATGAAAATGTCTCAGGAAGGCTCTATAACCCTCTAAATTTCAAGTTGTAAAAGGATCTCACTTTTAAAGTCAATTCTTTTCCTTAAAAAAAGAAAATTTCATGAAAGATATAAAATTTCATGAAAGATTATGTCATTTCTTGTATATTTTGTCCAAACATAGAAAGTCAAAGTAAAAAATAATGGAAATACATTTTTAACTTCCATATAATTGAAACAATCTAGAAAAACAGACTGTATATAGACTGTTTATAGCAGCAGCTAACACTTTGCCAACAAAGGTCCATATAATCAATGTTATGGTTTTTCCAATAGTCACGTATGGATGTAAGAGTTGGACCATAAAGAAGGCTAAGCACCAAAGAACTGATGCTTTCAAACTGTGGTGCTGGAGAAGACTCTTGAGAGTCCATTGGACAGCAAGGAGACCAAACCATTCAATCCTTAAGGAAATCAACTCTGAATATTCATTGGAAGGACTGATACAATAACTGAAGCTTCAACACTTTGGCAACCTAATGCAAAGAGCCAACTCATTGGAAAAGACCCTGATGCTGGGCAAGATTGAGGGCAGGAGGAGAAAGGGGTGACAGAGGATGAGATGGCTGGATGGCATCACCAACTAAATAGACACGAGTCTGAAAAAAATCCAGGAGATAGTAAAGGACAGGAAAGCCTGGTGTGCTGCAGTCCATGGGGTCACAAAGAGTTGGACACGACTTAGTGACTGAACAACATAGCAGCAGCACTACTTCTAATCAAAAGACTAGCAACTCTCTAAACATCTATCAGTAAGAAAAAGTAAATCAACCAATCAGATGGGGTGTGGATATACAACAGAATACCGCACAGCATCAAAATCAATGAACTATAGTTACATTCACAATGTAAATAAATCTCAGTAACATAATGTGAAAACAGCAGGTCCTAGATGACTATATACATCCTGAGACCATCTTCATAAAGCTCAAAACAAGCAAGCCTAAGCAATATATTGTTCAGGCATACAAATAATAAACAATGGAATGAATAATAAATAGCTCAAAAGAGCTATTTATTATCATTGTCTGAGTAGGGAGACAACAGGTTTAAGGGATAGGGAAGAAGCATATATAGGTCGGTTCTAAGTTACTGGGGGTAATGCTGGGTTGGGTAGGAGATTTACTACGTTATCATGTTTTACAACCTATAATGATGATAGTACACATTAAATCACCCTTTTTGTAGGTCAAGAACAATCAATTATTATTAGCATTTTCTTTCAACTAATATATACAAATAATCCATTAATAAATAGTAAAAGAAAAAATAGACCAACATATTTTAAATTTGGCAAAAATATATATTCCCAGGCTTTACAGAGATATTGTTTGTTAAGGAAAGAGACATTTTAATAATTAACTAGTATCTAGATATTTCATATGGTATTTAATATTTAAACTTTAATTACAACATCACAGACAGGAACTGGAATCTTCTACCTGTCAGAGGCATATACAATGAAGATGGAATGCATGGATCTTTACTGCTAACAGCTACCTGCTTTCAGTATAAATAAAGAGGATCAACAAAAGTGAAGCATTGCAAGTAGATTTTCTGTGGTCCAAATTATTAAAGAGAAAATTAAAAGTGTAAAGCTTTCATGATTCTTTCATTACCAAAGAAAACTCGGTAGAGCCCATGTTTCCTGGGGTGAATGGTGCTCAGCTCCACTTTAGCGTAGCACGGCAGACTAGAGATGGAAAGTGGAGAGCTGCTACCAATTTGCTGCACAATGTCAGGAAGAATTACCTGACCTCCCTAGGCACTGCTTCTCCCCCAGTAACATAAAATGAATCGAAAAGAACTAACCCAGCTCAAAGGACTGTGATAAAAGACAATTGAGGGAATGTGTTAACTAAGCAGTATCAACTTGGAAAACTCACCACATTTCCTAACAGTCAGAAAGAAAGATCAATAAGAACCGAAAGTGAACCCAGTGTGGCACATTACAAACGAGACTACCCACTCGGCATTTTTCAGCTTCATTAACGGTTATACAGTTATACTGAAATACAGCTGAAACACACAAAGGTGTGATTCTCAGTCCTTCACCTTAGGATTCCCTCTTGTGGCCTCTGGGAACAGACCAAAAATATTCACGAAACAGCTGTACTTATTACATCAGGACAGGACAGAAGTACCTGAGCCAAACCTGGGTAAGGAATAGAACAGTGCAGTACTCATAATTTAAATTTGTATGTGGACATCAACTTCATAAAGACCTCTAAATTTTAAGAAAATATAATTAAACCAATAATAAATATAAATATGAACAAAACAGACTTTTTAATAAATATTCCATTGATAGAAGGGAGCAAAGGTCAAAGGGACAGAATTTTCACCAAAGGATGATCTAGCTCTGAAATGCACTAAGAACTTAGATGAGCTGCAGACATTTTTAAAACCCACACATCCAACACACACCCCTACGCAACTGTCTTGCAACGCTGAACGCTACTAAGTCCACAGAGAGTCTTGGAACAGAAACGAGTCTCACTAGGCACAAGCCCAAGAACGAGAAGCAACACTCAGCACCTGTGGCCAACAGAGAAGTGTGAGAGGAGCAGATGGCACACCTGGCCCGATGGTAAGAAACCGATGGCATCAGCAGAACCCAGCCAGACGCTTCCCTGCTCCACATCTCCTCATTTCCAGAGTGTCATCTCACTTCCCTTCTAAGTCAGTAAGGCATTTCTAAACTTAACCACAGAATTTCTCCTAAGAGAATTTCATATGGGGAAGCAAAGAGAGAGTGCCTCAGACTCAACCACAGGATGAGAAATTGCCAAGTGAGGGCAGGTCAACTGGTTTCCAAATCGAGAATGTCAATACAAGGGCTGAAGCAGATGGAATGGATCTGGGTGGGGTGAGGTGCGGGGGAGAGCATATAAGAAAACGCTGGACGCACTGTAGACTTGAAAATGTGGCAATAAAGGTTCTGGTATTGCCTAAGACACCAGATGCATTATTTAGAGGTGATTTCCTTCAGAGAATAGTTCAAAGATTGGCTTTCATTTCCAACAGAAATTAGAATACACTATTTTAAATTTTTTCTGAAATACAGGATCTCTAAGGTGGGTGAATATTCAATTGATAGTCTGTTTATATAACATTCAATCTCACACAAAACCACCCAATTGTTCTTGCTTTCATTTCTCCACTTGGGCAATTGAGTATGATCTCTAACTACTTGGATTTATGTAGAATTGAAATTCCAAGATAAAAAATGACTGCAACATTTTATAAAACTTAACTGCAACATTTTATATATTTTTACAGACACCTTCACTCTAGTATTTTATTTCTTTTCACTTAGCAATTAAAAAGGAGAAAAGGTAGCTCTTATGCAAACTACATTTTATGTATTCAGTGTAGTATTTTAATAAAATATACCTCACAGCTTTACTAATCATCAGCAACTCTATGAAAATATTCAATGAGCTGTGACTTGGAAAACAAGCCAGCTACTGCTGGCCAGCCCTCTTCTACAACAGGGCAAGACTCCTAAGGGACACCTTCCCCACTGCGCAGGTGGCGACATGCTATGCCTTTGGAGCTATTGTTAATGTTAACTTGCACTGTGGGCCTATTATTTGACAGAGTACACTATTAGTTGGGAAACTTGCCTGCATCCTCTCCATGAAAGCACAGGAGACATTCTCTTGGTGATATTGACCAGGAATACAAGGAACACCAATATCCCAGCTGACTAGAGGTTTTACTCGTTTCTTACACTGTAAGCTTATTAGTATTTATAAATGCATTAATAACAGCATGAAACGACTAATTAGTATACACTCATTAAAGAAACCATTTTCCAACTCACTCTCAAGGAATTTTATCTCTAGGCTTCTCCTATAAACCTGAAAAGGCTCTTTAGGTCATTAGGGATCTTATAAGGCTTCTCCTAAATGACTACAGATAACCCTCTTCACTAACAATGACCTAGCTTTACATAACCTCCACTCTAAAAATAAATGGTTCTTACCTTCCTATTTCACAATTTCTTCAGCAAGACAAACCAAAGACACTCAACAATTGATAAAAGTCATCTAGTTCAAAGAGGAAAAAGAAAGTGCTCTATCAAACACATGTGGACCTCATATTCAAGGAGGAGCCAGAAAGCTCAAGGAACAAATACACTCATCCAGTTGCTGGTCATTCTCCTCAGTGTAAAGTAATAGTCCTTCCAAATGCTTTCTGAAAAATTTTGCAATGAAAAGCCAGAATCATGACCCAAGATAGTACATACACAATCTTTGTTTTTCAGAACAGTAACAAGTGGAAAACTGAGCTGCCCAACAACCTTGAAAACACGGCACAGCTTTCAGTCAGTTGTGTCAATAATATTCGTGCAGCACCACTCCACTTGGGGATTTTCTCACTCTCCATCCTTGATAACAAGACATCTACCGATACCCATCAGGTCTGGGAACTGCTACTCTCACAGCAGGGTAAAAGGACTCACCTCACAGAAGAGGGTAAGCTTGTCATCAGGAAGAAGCCCATTGGCCTCATCCAAGAGAAAATCTCTACGGATGAATTTTTTGAATCCCCAGTCTTTCCCCTGCACAAACCTATATGCCCGTTGACTCTCTGGAGTGAAAAAAAAAAAAAGTTATATTTAGGGTTACTCAAAAAAAGATCAAATCAAATCCACAACTTGTCAATGTATAAAGTTGCTGGATGTGAAAACAGAGTCAAACAAAGATAACATTTACCCATAGCTTTGGTTTCTTCTCCCTTGGCATTCAGGATGGAGAATTTGAATTTTGCTCGAACTTCACTCTTTGGACAGCTGACGAGTAACAGGTAAAGTGACAGGTAATCTTTGCTTTCTTCATCTAGTCCTTTTGGGTTTACCCGCAAACACCTGCCCAAAACAGAAGGAAAAAAAGTCAAAAGCATCCACATTTGTAGGCTCATGAAGTGACAGGAGGCAACTAGAACATAAGAATCAACAGGAGATGTTAAAAAACAAACCCAGGCCCCACAGCAGGATGTTCTGACTCAGTTAAAGGACTACTTAGAAATCACTTTTCTAGAGCAACCTGAGGCACCTTTTAAAAAGTAAACAATAAATAGGCATCTTAGAATCCGACAACACATCCCTTGCATCTCCACCTCTTTCCTCATAATCTCCCAAATCACTTTTCCCCCCTAAAATATTTTGAAATTCAGTCAAGTCTCAATCTATTTTAATCCTCAATCTCAGGAAAACCAGCCCCTTATTTTTTTGGGACTGCAATGAAACCAGGAGGAAAAAAGTCAGTGAGCCTTTCAACACCAATTTGGGAGAGAAAAAGAACTCTAGAGAAGTAAGTAATCTTTTATAGATATTTTATCAATCTGGCGATAATACTCTAAGATTAAAATAAAAGAGGCAATATGGAGGAAGCACAGACAAAGGTAAACTCCCATTATGCAGGGCAGAGTTCCAAGTCAGACTTCTAAGTAGAGTTAGCGATGCCAATCTGTTACCAATGGATCAGAACAAAATTCAGACAGAATTTAACAGGTTGAACTCAGTTAACTTATAAATGTCATTAGCTGAACTGCATGTGGTTCAGACACTGTTTTACCACGTATAATACATAGGCCATATGCATCCTTAGGCCTTGCCAGTATTATGACACCTCTCTCAAACAGGTGGTCCAATTCACTGCTTCTCTGGAAAGTGCATACGCCACAGACATCACAACACATTGTGCTGAAGATGTGAATTTAAATACAATGCCTAAGAATGCTTAAATACAATGCCTAAGAATTCTCTCAGCACCTAGTAATTCACTACTTAATGTACATGGCCTACAAATACTAAATGAATGGAAAGTCATTGAACTTTTCAGTGGGTTATCAGAGGTCAAAATGGTGGTTCACAGACATGTATCCTGGTCTTTGTAGGGTACATGGTTTTATACATAACAGCCTGCTCCTCAAGAGAAGACAACTGGAAGGAACTGGCCCACCCTCCCAGATCCTATTTCCCTTGCCACAGGGATCAACTGAGGGAACCTAGATCTAAACCGATCAGTGCACGTCTGACACATTCTTGGCCACACAGTTCACAGCAAGTTTTAAAGACTGTTGGATGGTAGTGGAAGATGCCCATTGCTACTGTCGGTCAACTTTTAACTACAAGGGAAGCTAATCTTGAGATGCCAAACTGTGGAGAGCAGGGCAGAGCAGAGAGTGCTGGGGTCCTTAATCTAACCATTGGGCTGGCTCTTGGATCAAATTACCTTAAAAGATATCCTATACCCTGGACATTCCAGTTACAAGTAAATAAACCTCCTTTGTTTAAAAACAGGCAATCTAAAAATCAAGAGATATTACATTATAAAATCTAGATTTTCTGTTCTTCTTGAAAAATCAGAGAATCTGGCAATGGTGAGACCTTATTCACATGTGGCTATCGTCAGGGGGAGCTGAAGCCACCACTTCTTTTAGGACACTTAACTAGTTTGCAAAGTGGTCAACATTCACATCAGGTACGGATATTATTTACAGTACTAGCCGTCTTAACTCACTGACTTTACTCTACAGCCATTTGAGCTTGCTGACCTCGATATACTCACTGAACTAATTCAACAAACATACAGTGAGTATCTGTTATGTATCAGACACTGGGGAATAAATAAAGAACAAAACAAAGTCCCTGCCATCAAGGATCTTACGTTCCAGTCAGTCTTCCATGAAGCCAAGCACAACAGGTAACTTTTAGAAACATTTTTACAGCTAAATGTATTCTTCCTCACCATTTCAGTTTATCATTGGCTCCTGATGAAAAGGTTGAACTTTTAATGACTTCACCCATTTCCTCCCGGCAAAAGCTAAAGTTATTGATGGTCCACATGTAGGAGAACTTCACTACCTTGATCTGTTGATAGAAAACCAGGAAGTAATTACATAGGAAGTGAGCAACCTGAAAAACAGGCTGGAGATCAGATAATTTCCCCCTCCCTCCCTTTGCATAATCCCATAGGAAGACAGCACTGTTCGGCCAGCAGAGAGGCTCAGCCTTTTCCATCCCTCATCTACATTTTAAGAAATCTCACAGTGATCAACTGCTTCCACTGCTTTTCTTTTCAGTTTCTGAGAAATACTGGATGGAAAGTGAGAAAAGCACAGACAATGTTGGGAAAACATGTGATTAAGCCACTCCTAAAATGAACCTCTGCTCAGAGCAGTGTTTAATGATTTAGATATTGATACCACTGCCTGGGGTTGCAAATCTCAAACCTAGTTTCCCCTTGAGTTGCCCAACAAAGTCACTCATTACCATCAAGGAAGATGTAGAGAGTAGATCTAGTTTCAAAGATTCCCCTCCTTCAACCTCCTGTGAAAAACAGTGGCCTAGGCCATTCAGATTCCTCGTAGAAAACCAAGGAACGGAAAGCTGACATGTACTTTATCTATTTGACATGTATGACTCAGAGAAAGCAGGAAAGCCAACATAGAAAACAAACCTGATTCCTTTCGTCCACCGAAATCCTCCCAAGAAGCACCTACCTGTGTGTAGCACCAGCTCTCAGCCACAGGGCCACTCGACATTTCTGCCGGAGGTGGAGGACTTGGAACCCTTGACATCGCCAGTTTGAAGGTTAAACAAGATTTCCGAAGTCAGGGGACAAAAACTTCTATTGTTTCTTCACCCTGGTTGATGCAAGAAGCAAGAGAATTTTATTAGCATACTATCCTACTATTTCCATTTGACCTTCCAAAGACTGGAACCTTTGTCTCCTGCCTGGAATGCTTTACCGTTAGCATTCAAATGACTCCTTAGCATTCAATGTTAACCTCAGAGAACATCACCTAACCTAAGGCAATCTCCTCATCGCAAAGATACAATCCTGTTTTAATTTTCTGCACAAAACTAATTTAATTATTTATATAACTTATATATAATTTATATAATTATAAGATAATTAATATTATCTTACCAAATGAATTTACTTAATGGGTACTTAAAGTAGGGTCTTCCTTGATGGCTCAACAGGTAAATATGCCTGCGATGCAGGAGTCACAGAAGACATGGAGGAGAATGGCACCCCACTCCAGTACTCTTGCCTAGAAAATCCCATGGACAGAGGAGCCTGGTGGGCTACAGACCATGGAGTCACAGAGTCAGACACGACTGAGCGACTTCCTGAAGAGGAAACAGCATGGTGGACCCCACACAGCTTTACTACTGGCTCCTCCCCTTGGGGGTACAAATACAAATGCTCCTAAAGGAAAACAACCTTGTTACCTTTCCAACTACTGTCTATCTTCTACACGTCAGTGGAAACTTATTAATAAGAATAGTCCTTGGGAGGAAGGTTCACAATGAGGGGACCTATGTATACCTATGGTTAATTTATGCTGATATATGGCAGAAACCAACACAGGATTGTCAAACAATTATTGTCCAATTAAAAATAAATTTAAAAAGAAAAGAATAGTCTTCTGTTTCTTAACCTATTGTTAGCTGCTCTCTCAAAGGGTAACATTTACCCATCTTAGATGTGTTCCCTTCTATGTAGCATTAACGACCTCTCGTTACACTTCACCAGTATCTGATTTTCCAGATTCTTCTCCTTGCCTTCTCTGTTTTCTGATCATTCCTCAATATCTTTTTTTGGATTCTCTTACTTCATTGTTGTTCCCATGGTTTAATATTGAATCATTTTCTCAAACTACATTCTCTTTTGTGGTAATTTTATCCACAACAGTGTCAAATTTCTGTCTTTATATAAGTGCTTTCCACATCTCCAACTCTGACCTCTCTCATAAGCCTCAGACCATTCCTAAGTAATTGCTACACATCTCAACAAGGTGTCCCAGTAGCAAACCAAATCCAACTCAAAACTCTCCCCTTCAGGGTCTTTCTAAACATAAAAGACATTAAAAACAGTGGTGAATACAATTTTTAAGTACTATGAACAAAGCCAAAAACAAACAAAGCTTACAATACATGGCAAAGAGTTAGCTGTATTAACATAAGAAGTAATATATAAATTGTTTTTACAAAATAAATAAGAAAAAGACCAACTATCCTATGAAAATACCAGCCACAAAAAGTAAATAAAATAGCTCTTTGTTTAAACACTGTATATCTTTCAGGTTTGGAATGGGTTCAAGAATTTCTATTTGTAACAAGTCTGGACATGGAACAACAGACTGGTTCCAAATAAGGGAAGGAGTATGTCAAGACTGTACATTGTCAGCCTGCTTATTTAACTTATACACAGAGTACATCATGAGAAACGCTGGGCTGGATGAAACACAGGGTGGAATCAAGACTGCTGAGAGAAATATCAATAACCTCAGATATACAGATGACACCACCCTTATGGCAGAAATTGAAGAAGAACTAAAGAGCTTCTTGATGAAAGTGAAAGAGGAGAGTGAAAAAGTTGGCTTAAAGCTCAACATTCAGAAAACTAAGATCATGGCATCTGGTCCCATCACTTCATAGCAAATAGATGGAGAACAGTGGAAACAGTGGCAGACTTTATTTTCTTGGGCTCCAAAATCACTGCACATGGTGACTGCAGCCATGAAATTAAAAGACACTTGTTCCTTGGAAGGAAAGTTATGACCAACCTAGACAGCATATTAAAAAGCAGAGACATTGCCAACAAAGGTCCATCTAGTCAAAGCTGTGGTTTTTCCAGTAGTCATGTATGGATGTGAGAGTTGGACTATAAAGAAATCTGAGTGTCAAAGAAATGATGCTTTTGAACTGTGGTGTTGGAGAAGAGAGTCCCTTGGACTGCAAGGAGATCCAACCAGTCCATCCTAAAGGAGATCAGTTCTGAGTGTTCACTGGAAGGACTGATGTTGAAGCTGAAACTCCAATAGTTTGGCCACCTGATGCGAAGGACTGACTCATTGGAAAAGACCTTGATGCTGGGAAATATTGAAGGCAGGAGAAGGGGACGGCAGAGGATGAGATGGTTGGATGGCATCACCGACTCAATGGACATGAGTTTGGGTAAATTCCAGGAGTTGGTGATGGACAGGGAGGCCTGGCGTGCTGTGGTCCATGGAGACACAAAGAGTCGGACATGACTGAGTGACTGAACTGAACAAGTTCCCAAGTGACCTTGATGTGCTGGTCCTGGAATGTTTTGAGAGCCACTGCCCTAGAAGATCCCAGGGATGGGGGAGCCTGGTGGGCTGCCATCTGTGGGGTCGCACAGAGTTGGACATGACTGAAGTGATTTAGCAGCAGCAGCAGCAGCCCTAGAAAAACTGCCCACAGGCACAAGAAGACATGGACAAGGTCGTTCAATGTGGCAGTTATAAACAAACTGAAATCCAGTAAGATGGAAACAGGTAACTAAATGGGGTTATTTCCATACAATGGAAAACTATTTCAGGATTTAAAAGCAATGAACTGCACCAAGGAGATGAGATCAAACACAATACTAACGAAAAGAGAGTTTTGGAATGTCTTGTTCAGTACATTATTTACACAAATTTAAGATTTATATATTATTTACAGATATCTGCATACAGTTCAGTTCAGTTGCCCAGCCATGTCTTGACTCTTTGCGACCCCATGGACTGCAGCACGCCAGGCTTCCCTGTCCGTCACCAATTCCTGGAGCTTGCTCAAACTCATGTGCATCGAGTCGGTGATGCCATCCAACCATCTCATCCTCTGTCGTCCCCTTCTCCTCCTGCCTTCAATCTTTCCCAGCATCATGGTATTTTCAAATGCATCAGTTATTCGCATCAGGTAGCCAAAGGATTGGGGTTTCAGCTTGAGCATCAATCGTTCCAATGAATTTTTTTTTTTAGCATCTTTTAATTTCATGGCTGCAGTCACCATCTGCAGTGATTTTGGAGCCCCAAAAAATAAAGTCTGACACTGTTTCTACTGTTTCCCCATCTATTTCCTATGAAGTGATGGGACTGGATGCCTTGATCTTCGTTTTCTGAATGTTGAGCTTTAAGCCAACTTTTTCACTCTCCTCTTTCACTTTCACTTTCATCAAGAGGCTTTTTAGTTCCTCTTCACTTTCTGCCATAAGGGTGGTGTCATCTGTATATCTGAGGTTATTGATATTTCTCCCGGCAATCTTGATTCCAGCTTGTGCTTCTTCCAGTCCAGCGTTTCTCATGATGGACTCTGCATATAAGTTAAATAAGCAGGGTGACAATATACAGCCTTGACGTACCCCTTTTCCTATTTGGAACCAGTCTGTTGTTCCATGTCCAGTTCTAACTGTTGCTTCCTGACCTGCATACAGATTTCTCAAGAGGCAGGTTAGGTGGTCTGGTATTCCCATCTCTTTCAGAATTTTCCACAGTTTATTGTGATCCACACAGTCAAAGGCTTTGGCATAGTCAATAAAGCAGAAATAGATGTTTTTCTGGAACTCTCTTGCTTTTTCCATGATCCAGCGGATGTTGGCAATTTGATCTCTGGTTCCTCTGCCTTTTCTAAAACCAGCTTGAACATCAGGGAGTTCACAGTTCATGTATTGCTGAAGCCTGGCTTGGAGAATTTTGAGCATTACTTTACTAGCGTGTGAGATGAGTTCAATTGTGTGGTAGTTTGAGCATTCTTTTGCATTGCCTTTCTTTGGAATTGGAATGAAAACTGACCTTTTCCAGCCCTGTGGCCAGTGCTGAGTTTTCCAAATTTGCTGGCATATTGAAGTGCAGCACTTTCACAGCATCATCTTTCAGGATTTGAAACAGCTCAACTGGGAATTCCATCACCTCCACTAGCTTTGTTCGTAGAGATGCTTTCTAAGGCCCACTTGACTTCACCTTCCAAGATGTCTGGCTCTAGATTAGTGATCACATCATCATGATTATCTGGGTCGTGAAGATCTTTTTTGTGCAGTTCTTCCATGTATTCTTGCCACCTCTTCTTAATATCTTCTGCTTCTGTTAGGTCCATACCATTTCTGTCCTTTATTGAGCCCATCTTTGCATGAAATGTTCCCTTGGTATCTCTAATTTTCTTGAAGAGATCTCTAGTCTTTCTAGAGATCTGTTGTTTTCCTCTATTTCTTTGCATTGATCGCTGAAGAAGGCTTTCTTATCTCTTCTTGCTATTCTTTGGAACTCTGCATTCAGATGCTTATATCTTTCCTTTTCTCCTTTGCTTTTCGCATCTCTTCTTTTCACAGCTATTTGTAAGGACTCCCCAGACAGCCATTTTGCTTTTTTGCATTTCTTTTCCATGGGGATGGTCTTGATCCCTGTCTCCTGTACAATGTCACAAACCTCATTCCATAGGTCATCAGGCACTCTATCTATCAGATCTAGGCCCTTAAATGTATTTCTCACTTCCACAGTATAATCATAAGGGATTTGATTTAGGTCATACCTGAATGGCCTAGCGGTTTCCCCTACTTTCTTCAATTTGAGTCTGAATTATTACTGTACTATAGCTTTATTATTTTCTTAACACTGTAACTAATTTTGCTGTAAGTCCTTAAACTGTTTACTCTTGATATGTTAAGTATTTCTGGAAACTGCCTCAAATCCTTCATAGAAAGAGGTATAAATGAATAAATTTCCCCTGCCCCTAAATCACTCAACTCATACACATTCAGTAGCTACTTAAGTAATAAGCATGGAAGAGTATTAATAAGATATAGGGCACCCTCACGGAGTAATACCACTAGTATTATGAGTCCCTACTGGTTTTAACACTATCCTACATGTGTTTATAATTAAAATATCCTATGTAATGACAGATGAAGTTAAGACTTATACACACGATGTGCTATTTTACTTAAGCCAGCAAACTAAGCACTGCAATGGCCTTTGGGTCTCCCTGGTTTATGCAATTCAAGATTTCATGATAATATCAAGAAAAGAGACCTGTGATCAAGATAGGCTTGCACTTGATGGAAAACACATTCTCACCCCGTGGGCTGCAGCCTGCCAGGCTCCTATGTCCAGGAATTCTCTAGGCAAGAATACTGGAATGGGTAGCCATTCCCTTCTTCAAAGGATCCTCCTGGATCCAGGGATGGACCCGGGGTATTTCCTGCATTGCAGGTAGATTCTTTACCATCCGAGTCACCAGAGAAGCCCATTTATTTGTCTAGTAGTAAACGCATCTTAGGCAGTTTTATAAATCCAGTTACCATTACTGCTAGTAGGAACCAGAATAGAATTTCAAAATTCCCAATTAAAACTATCTTTTGGGCAGGCTGGCAATGAAGATGTGAATTTTACACGTTAGTTAAGAGCATAAAACTTGGCTCTGTGGGTGTGCAGGCTCAGCTCTATATTGATGGATTATAAAATACTAATTTTAGTTTATTGTTAAAGATTAAAAAATACTTCAAACTTATCTAACAATTAATAATTTAGGAATTCTCTAGGCCTAAGAAAAAAACAAGCTTAAAAGCCAGCTTATTTTAATGGATTAACTGTTGCTACAGAGCTATGGTCCATTATCACAACCAGAAAATAAAATACAACTTGTCTTGGCCATTGTTTCCTATCTTTTTTGTTTCTCATTTATTCTGTACACAAGTCTTTGTGTTTTGTTGGTTTTTTTTAAATAGTATCACCCACCCATCTTCCAATTGTTTAAAAATGTCCACCCAGCAGTCAGCAGAACTAGAGAATCAGTTTTAGACTCTAAGGAGCTCTAACCACACTACCTGCCAGAAGGGAAATTGACTAGGATAGCACAGCCCTAATTAATTTCACTCAGAGTAGGCACCATGTGCAAACATGTTCATCAGCAAAGTAGCCTGGTGGTACATGAACTCTTCAGCACTTCATGCCAATTGCCACAGATGCCCAGCAGAAAAACAGTTTTAGAAAAGAGGAGGTCTATTTGAGAGTCATGATTTGAGAATCTTTAGGAGACAACAAGCATCAACATAGACTGTTCCTGGCTTCAAACAAGTTAAAACAAGACTTCCCAAGTTCTCTAACAAGAAATTTATTTTCCAAAGCTTAGCAAACTTCCCAGTATGCTGACAACTCGGAGGCTGAATGTATCTGTTACATGTGTGCTGAGCTGTTTCAGTTGTGTACGACTCTTTGCGATCCTATGGACTGTACCCTACCAGGCTCCTCTGTCCGTGGATTTTCCAGGCAAGAATGCTGGAGTGGGTTGCCATTTCCTTATCCCAGGGGATTTTCCCAACCCAGGGATCCAACCCACGTCTCTTATGTCTCCTGCACTGGCAGCCGCGTTCTTTACCACTAGCGCCACCTGGGAAGCCCTATCTGTAATACACTACCATTTATTTTCCCGTTCACTCTATTAAATCCTGACCTGTCAGTCTACTCTTCTGAGTGTATCTTCATTCTGTAAGATGAAAAAGATTGGTTATTTTTCCCTTCATTGTGAAAACATAAATCAGTAATTCGAACTGAACTCTTATGTAATCAGGATACTTCCAGGATAGAAGATGAATTCCCTGTACAATAGAAACATCCCAATAGTGTAACCTGTGGTATATGCTAGAGCTAGGCTAGACATTCTCTGCAAAATGTTATATAGACAACTTGTGTAGTTTTCTTTTTTTCTTTCTTTTTAGTGGAAAAGGGATTCAACCCTTAAGGATTTAAAAAAAAAACTTTTTATTTTGTATTGGTGTTTAGCTGATTAACAAACAATGCTAATAATTGAGAATTCCAGGTGAAATTATCAATGCTAATAAATGATAATTTCAGGTGAAGAGCAAAGGGAATCACCCATACATATATACATATCCATTCTCCTGACAGCTTGTGCAGTTTTTAAATCTTTTGTTCCTTATAAGCATTCTTCCATCTTTAATCTAATCCAATCATCCAGAGAATTAAAAAAAAACAACAAACAATTAATACAGGCATATCGCATATATGGTATCTTTATATCCATCAGTCTTAAAATTACAGGATAAAATTATGGAGATACTAGACTGAATCATTGTTTTTGTAGGCCAAAGACAGTCAAAAATTGGCAATTTCACATGGTTTAATACATAAACATGCACAAGCTAGAAGGCTGGGAATATGGCTTCTTGCCAAAGCATAGTTTTTTAGGGACTTTTTAAAAACCTGTAACTTTTTTTTTTCATGGTTTAAAGCCTGGTACAGTTTCCAAGTAAGGAAAAATACCAATGTCGTTAACTATTTTAAACTTGAGAGACGTCTGCATTTTCCAAAACAGAAGATGCCAAAAGACTGTTCACACACACACAGAGAACTATAGAAAGACTTGGGTATATTCATTTTTAAGAAACTGTTGGGACCTCAAAGGAGTGTCTGTATTTCTTCTGTTACATAGCCTCAATCATATACAGCCCAGGAGGTAGTATCTTCTTTCTCATTACCCTATAAATTACAGGTCATACTGATTTCCTCTGCTGCAGGGTTTGAATGACTTTTGAATATCTGTTATGAGTAAACTTATTGCAGTTCAGTCTAGTTGGTGCCCTGCTTAGTCATTCAGTCACGTCTGACTCTTTGCGACCCTATGAACTGTAGCCAGTCAGGCTCCTCTGTCCACCGGGATTCTCCAGGCAAGAATACTGGAGTGGGTTGCCATGCCCTCCTAGAGTGAATCTTCCCATCTCAGGGATCGAGCCCAGGTCTCTCGTACTGCAGGTGGATTCTTTATCATCTGAGCCACCAGGGAAGCCCTCAATGTAGTCTAACAAAATACTAAATGCACTTAAAAACAAAAAATTTAGAGACACTTCTTAAAATGAAACTAGGGGCAATCAAGAGAGATTTCAATCAGCAAAGGAAGACTGGGGTTTCTCATGTCTCATATTAGGTACACGCCTTCTAAAATTTACAAGTTAAAGATGACTGCTTTTTTAAAAAAACTGAGATATAACTGACATGTAACACTGTATTTTTTTTTAATCCTATAACACAGGGATTTAGAATTGAGTGACTCTAAAGAGCAAGAAGAAAAAAATCAATAGCGTAACAGAAAAATAGGCAAAGAACAGCCAATGGTTTACAGATAAGTAAATATCAATGGCTCTTAAATATGTGAAACAAGTTCAACTCTCATTTATAATGATAAATGCAGAGTAAACCACACATTAATTCACCCAGTGACTCTGGAAAGATTAAAATATTTGATAACACTTGCGGCTCAGGGGGTAAAGCGTCTGCCTACAATGAGGGAGACCTGGGTTCAATCCTGGGTCGGGAAGATCTCCTGGAGAAGGAAATGGCACCCCACTCCAATATTCTTGCCTGGAAAATCCCATGGATGGAGGAGCCTGGTAGGCTACAGTTCATGGGGTCACAAAGAGTCGGACACGACTGAGCGACTTCACTCACTCACTCACTCAGGATAAGGAGAGCATTTCTGATTGGAGTATAAACTGTTATAAACTCCACAAAGAGAAATATATATCAAAATGAATAAGAAATGCATATACCCTTTGATCTAACAGTCCCATATAGAAATTTATCAAACTAATATATTTAATATGATAAATATAAAAGGTTTTTCAATGTGGCACTATTTGCAATTACAATAACTTAAAAAAAGGAAATAACCTGAAAGTCCATCAACAGGGGATTGATTACATAAATTATGGTATAGACAATGCAATAATAATATTTATTTTAAAAAGGAATGGGGAAGCTCCTTCTATCTAAACACGCCAAAATATTTAGTGTGTGTGTATAAAATATCTCTGTAAAGCTACACAAGACTCTAGGGACACTAGCTACTTTCAAGGAAGGAAACTCCTTCCTTCCATTGGGTGGGAAGGAGAATTTCCATT
The DNA here is from genome assembly GCF_001704415.2 of Capra hircus. NCBI lineage: Eukaryota > Metazoa > Chordata > Mammalia > Artiodactyla > Bovidae > Capra > Capra hircus. The sequence continues at coordinate 36,634,248 of NC_030826.1, read as the reverse complement.
ATGTTCCCTTTTGTACTTACTGAATTTTGAGCCATGTGACTATATTACCTTTTCAAATAGTGAGTAAAAATATCTTAAGAGAATTAGCAGACTTTACAATTAATTCCTCTAAGGTATGAGATGGCTTATAAATCAGACCCTTATGAGAAACAAGACAGGAATTCTTCAGTGGCTTCCACTGTTATCCAAATAAAATCTGCCTTTTGTCATGACGGCCAAAGCTTCAGTATATCTCTTGACCTCACCTAATACTTACTCTTCTCAGTCATCAGGCTTTAGTTACTCAGGCCTTTAGTGAACACATCAGGCTCTTTCCTCACCCTGGAAATCTCTTTCTTCCCTCATATTTTTTCACAGCTGGCTTCTTCTCGTCATTTAGGTGTCCTGTCAAATGCAGTATCCACAGACAGGTCATCCCTGACCACGGGTTTAGAAGTAGTCCTCATTTACAGCCTCTTTCATCACATTACTCTGTTTATACTTCTTTTTTATTTTTTTAACTTTAAAGTTTTTATTTTGTATTGGGAATATGGTCAACTAACAATGTTGTGGTAGTTTCAGGAGAACAGTGAAAGGACTCAACCATACATATACATGTATCCATTCTCCCCCAGAGCCCCTTCCCATCCAGGCTGGCATATAACACTGAGCAGAGTTGCATGTGTTATACAATAGGTTTTGTCGGTTATCCATTTTAAATACTGCAGTGTGTAGATGACCCTCCCAAAGTCCCTAACTATCCCTTCCCCTGGCAACCATGAGTTTTACCAGACAGAGGAGAAATATCCTATGACACCCCTTACATGTGGAATCTAAAAAGAAATGATACAAATGAACTTACTTTACAAAACAAGGAAGACTCACAAATTCAGTAAATGAACTTATATTTTTTTAGTACCACTATCTGAAATCGCCTGTTTTTATATTTTCATTTGTCTACTGTCTCTCCCACTAAGAAGTTAAAGCACAATGAGAGAACAGCATTCCCCTATGCCTAAAATGGTATCATAATAGGTATTCAATAAATATTTATTCAATGAAATTGCTACCGACTAACTAGACTACTGTCTTTTGGGAACGTATTTTTCTTTAATGAGCTCTAGTTAATAGGAGTTGCTGAATGAGTAACAGCTATAGGAATCCAAGCATACTTTTAAAACAAAATATTTTAGGGACTTCCCTGGTGGTCCAGTGATTAAGAACCTGCCTTCCAATGCAGGGGATAAGGGCTCACTCCCTGATGGGCAACTAAGATTCCACATGTCGCAGTGCCACTAAGCCTGGGCATATACTCTGAAAAAACCATAATAAAAAGTGACACATGTAAAAAATACATATATGTACACATACTCCACCAAATGACACACGCACCCCAATGTTCACTGCAGCACTATTTACAACAGCCAGGACATGGTGACTCAGATGGGCAAGAATCCGCCTGCAATGTGGGAGACCCAGGTTCAATCTCTGGGTCGGGAAGATCCCCTAGAGAAGGAACGGCAACCCACTGCATACCCTTGCCTGGAGAATCCCATGGACAGAGAAGCCTGATGGACTACGGTCCATGGGGTCGCAGAGAGTCAGCCGCGACTAACACTTTCACTTTCAGGACAAGGAAACAATCTAAATGTCCATCTACAGATGAACGGATAAAGAAGATAAGGCACATGTATACAAGGTAATATTACTCAGCTATAAAAAGGAACAAAACTGGGTGGCTGGTGGAAATGTGGATGGACCCAGAGTCTGTCATACAAAGTGAAGTTAAGTCAGAAACAGAAAAATGTCATATATTAATGCATATATGTGGAACCCAGAAAAATGGTACCAATGAACCTATTTCCAGGGCAAGACTAGAGGCACAGACACAGAGAATGGACACGTGGACACAGGGAGGTAAAAGGAGGGCGAGACGAGTCGGGAGATTAGGACCGACACGTACGCTACCACGCGTAAACAGCTAGTGGGGAGCTGCTGCGCAGCACAGGGAATTCAGCTCAGTGACGATCTACAGGGGTGAGGCGGAGGGTGTGGGGGGAGGTCCAGACGGAGGGGATATATGCACGCACACAGCTGATTCATTTCACTGTGCTACAGAAACTAACACAGCAGTGTAAAACAATTATACTATAAAAAAAAAAAACTAACGGTTCATCTTCAGTTTTAAAGAACTAACTGAACACATTCCAAAACTACATTCTTCTTTGATTAAAAAAAAAAATCCAAGAAAAGTTGAGAAAAAAGAGAAATGTGCAGGGCTAAATGGGAAGTTCCTGAACCCACAACAGTTAAGATAAACATCTTCCAGTATAAGTCAATCCTGAAAGTATCATCATAGCAGCTGTCGCAAACTCATGCTAGACCTCTCAGTTATTCCAAGTTAAATTCTATATGGTAAAATTCCCATATATGGATAAAAATGAGGTAGATTATTAGCATTTACTTAGAACTGATCTATATTTTCATGTCTGACACAGGGCTTGATTCCCTTAAAACTGACATGTAGAGAAATGATAATTAATATTAAATATATGCATGTGCAAACGTGTATAGAAACAAATATACAGAGAGAGACACGGAGATAGACACATCCACCTTTAAAACACGTCCAGACACATTACTAAGTTTTTTCTATACCAGGCTATGATGCAGAACATATTTTCTACCATAGTCAAATATTTATCTAAGAGTTCAACTGTTTTTATATTTGTTGCATATAAGGAAAACTTAGAAGAAACTTCTGTATATAAGGAAAACTCAGAAACAAGTATAGTATTACATATGCAGTACCATTAAGGTTTTCCTAGTTTACAGATCTCTTCGGAGAAGGCAATGGCAACCTACTCCAGTACTCTTGCCTGGAAACTCCCATGGACGGAGGAGCCTGGAGGGCTGCAGTCCATGGGGTCGCTGAGGGTCGGACTCAGGGTCAGACTCGACTCAGCGAATTTACTTTCACTTTTCACTTTCCTGCTTTGGAGAAGGAAATGGCAACCCACTCCAGTGTTCTTGCCTGGAGAATCCCAGGGATGGGGGAGCCTGGTGGGCTGCTGTCTATGGGGTCGCACAGAGTTGGACACGACTGAAGTGACTTAGCAGCAGTAGCAGTAGGCAAGCATGGACTCTAAAATGACTGTGAGGATTAGGTATGCTTTTAAACATAAAAAGACTATTTTTTCCTTCTTCTCAATGTGTTATGAGATAAGAGTTTTATAGAAATAGCCTGGCTAGTAAGGCTCATCCAAAGTCAAAATGAAGATGAACAAGAAGATACATGAAAGAATTTCAAGTCATTGAAAGCAAAGGAATAAACAATAGACTGCTCCCACTGACTCCCAACCTCAGCGTGTGCTGGCTGTTTACAGTCTTACTGCCCTTCTCTATAGGTTATAAATAACTACAAAGTGTCCTTGTCCCCAAGGAGACCTCAGCAGCCAGCTCAAAGGTTAAAATATGGAATAATTCTCAATCTGGATGCAACTTTTCCAGTTAGAAAAAAAAAATCAAAGAGCAGAAAAATTTATTGCCAATTCAAGTTAAGGGCTAGGGAATCATTCCCTCTCCCTCCAAACTATCCATTATGTAAGAGAAGTTAATATAGACCTATTAGTATAATCCCCTACCCGAAAAATATGTCCAGGGAGAGCATGTGCGTGGGTGCATGCTAAGTTGCTTCAGTCATATCGGACTCTTTTCAACCCTATGGACCCATCAGGTTCTTCTGTCCACAGAACTCTCCAGGTAAGAATACTGGAATGGGTTGCCATGCCCTCTAGGAGATCTTCCCCACCCAGGGACCGAACTCACATCTCTAATGTCTCCTGAATTGGTAGGTGGGTTCTTTACCATTAGTGTCACCTGGGAAGCCAGCCCCCCAGGGAGGGCATGCTCTGCTCCAAATGCAGAGGTCTGCCCTGGAAAGAGGTAGGTGCCACTCACCAGTCTTGTAGGACTGCATCTCCTTAGAACTTAAAAAGACTTCTTGGGTTTTTGTTTTGCTTTTTAATTCAGGCCCAAATAACTTGCATCTACATAACAATGTAAAAGAAAAAAAAATTCCTGTCTCCACTTGAATGGAGGATCCTGCAGAATAAACCATAAGTACAACAAGCACAGGTTCCACAAAGTCTGGGTTCTTTCATCAGGTGATATGCTGGTGGTGTTAATTACTAAACCTCTGCTAGGATAAAACACAAAACAAACAAACAAAAAGCCGACTTCCTCCAACTGCTTTAAAAAAAAAAAAGGCAGATAGTGTTCATCAGACTAAGCTTCTCCACACATCACTTTCAAAATCCATTATTTGGGAGATGGCTAAAATAGAAAGACATGAATTCAAAATCAGCAAACAAATCTGACTATAAAGGGGCTATTTCACTTCAAAGCGGATCTCAGCTCCAAAGGAAAACACCTTTAGAAATGAAGTTAGATAGGCAGAACCAAACAGCCAGCAACTTCTCTCTCTTCACAAATAATAATAATAATGTGTATTCCACTGATGGCTTGGGCACAAATCTCTAGGGCCACAAAGAGCAAACTTAGGAAAAATGAAGATTTTAACACATCCCACATGTTATCAAAGACTTCTCCTCTAGGTTGAGAAAATTTATTCTAAAACAAGAGCTGGAACAGAATTTTAAAAAAAGAAGAAGGAAGAGGAAGAAGAAGAGGGACAAAACCTTATGGTTGAGAGACTATTATATAATTATATAAAGCTTTTTTGAGATTTGAGAAGTTACATTTTTTCACCTTCTCCCCTCAACCTCAACTATGAAGAACCTTATAAAATCAAACAGTAAACAGATGAGTGGCTTGGTCTTAATACAATTTAAGCATGTCCAATCTGTAATGAATTCAAAAACTAAAGAGTCATTTTATGCAACAAACAGGCAGAGGCTGCATAGCCTCACAGGGTCTTCTGGCCTTTGGAGAAGCCAAATTCAACAAGCAGTTTTCTTTGCTCACCAATGTTTTAGTCAAACCATTTAAAAATATTTCTTGCTAACGCAATCTGGCTAGAGAAGGGGCCCAAGAATGCATACCAAAGGAGAAATTCTAAGCTGGCCTTGGGGTATACAATCTGGGGTAACTTCATTAACTCAGAAGCTGAAGAGACCCACCTGCTCCAGAGGATTTGGTCTACTCAAGGGCAACCAATCCTCTTCAGCATTTATGACTGCATACTATGTAGCACTGCAGATGGTGACCGCAGCCACGAAATTAAAGGATCCTTGCTCTTTGGGAGGAAAGCTATGACAAACCTAGATAATGTATTAAAAAAGAAACATCACTTTGCCAACAAACGTCCACATAGCAAAGCTACTTAGTCATGTACAGATGTGAGAGTTGGACCATAAAGAAGGCTGAACACCACAGAATTGATGCTTTGGAACTGTGGTGCCAGAGAAGACTCTTGAGAGTCCTTTGGACTGCAAGGACATCAAACCAGCCAATCCTAAAGGAAATCAACTTTGAATATTCATTGGATGGACTGATGCTGACACTCTAATACTTTGGCCACCTGATGCAAAGAGCCAACTCATTGGAAAATATTCTGATGTTGAGAAAGATTTAAAGAAAAAGGAGAAGGGGATGGCAGAGGATATGATGGTTAAATAGCCACCACCAACTCAATGAACATGGATTTGAACAAACTCTGGGAGATAATGAAGGACAAGGAAGTCTGGTGTGCTACAGTCCATGAGTTTGCAAAGAGTTGGACGCGACTTAGCGACTGAACAACAACTACTATCCAGTAGTATAGAATTCAGTATTCTCTGGAAACTTTTGATGAGAGACATCTAGACCTCTCTGTAACCACAAAAGAGACAACTGAGGTATACGTGTGCTTTTATTTCCCTCAAGTGTGGTCTGAAGTAGAGAAATCTGATGACTGTTTACATTGGATCCATGTTCCTACCTAAACCCACCTGCAAAAAATAAATTCTCCTTTCTAAAGTTCTTAAAAATAAGCCAATTTCTAGGTTCTAACTAAACTAAATGGGACAAAGGATGAGCAGGAAGTTCTCGGTTTTAACTGTTCATTCCAAAATTCATGATGCAAGGAAAAAGTAAAACCACACAGGCAGACAAAACAGGTCAAAGTTAAAATGTCTGTCTTAACACAATTTCCTGGCTCCTGATGACTTGGCAGAATGTAAAAGATAAAAATGCAATAACATCTTTTTACCCAATAAAACTGTGTAAAAACATACATAAGCATTTAAGGTAAGAACCTCATGCCACAAGCAAAACTTTCAAGATGGTAGGTAGCGAGAATGGTAGAAATATCTAAGTTACACATAGAGAAAGGAGTTCTAAGGTACATACACACAGATAATTTGCTCAAAATCAAACTCCTTTTATATAGAGTAAAATGAAGCCCATGAATTGCTTTAAGTTATCTCCTTTTATAAGATAGAATACAAATTTCTCTGAAGATCTTTTCTAGGGAGAAAAATAATCTTATTCTAAAAATGTCCAGATCATGTATTATCAACCATTAATTAAAAATTAAAACATCTTTTCTCATCTCCATCATTAGTGTAAAGCCTTATCCTATATATAGCAGTCACCAGAGAAGACCTGAATAAATAACTCTGGTTTACTCCAGGAAAGAATATTTAGAATTAAACCTCTTTTCATAAACCAGTTATGAAAAATGTTTAACACTGATTGTAATGCTCATTATTAAAAAAAAAAAACTTAACATTCTCACCTTATATGACTTCTAACTTTACATACTATTTGCACTGAAATGAGACAGAAGATTGCACTCAAGATGTGTATTTTTTAAAGTCATGATAAACACTTCTATGCATTTCATTCCACTTCTGTCCTCATGATCTTAAACTATGTTTAAAATAAAACTATGTAAAAACTCACCAAGTCAGTAGGAAGACTCTAATTTGTCTTGTCTAACAGGAAATCTCTGTGGGAAATAGAGATGATGAATCAGACTTAAGATTCTCAATCTCATACAAGTCTCCACTTACTTAGGCTATTCTGAAAAGAGAAAATTTCACAAAAGCAAGTGATACATTAGGTGGGATTTACTAGTCAAAACTGCCATTCTTGTATCTCAACACCAGTTCTGAGTGCTCTAGTTACTAGTCATCTCTCAAAAAGGTTATACTTAGAAATTAAAGTCAGAAAAATTCAAGTTAATTCTTCTAATGAACTGGCCTATGAATACAGCAATAATGAAATAAGTGACTTGCCCCATGTCAACATTTATAAGAGGAGAGCAATCATTTTTGCCAGGAACTGCACAAAATGCTTTAAAAACTACTATCAAGTTTTTATGTAAAATACCCCTTATAAAAAGTGCTCTGTGGGTCAATTACACTGAAGCAAGATGCATTTAAACAAAGCTATGTATCCTATGGTTTTAATAAACAGCTGCCACACTGAGGTTGCTGTTGAAGACCAGTGAGATATCTTAGCTAACCACCACCACCACCACCATCCTAAATAATTTACCATATCCTACAAAGTCACTCAAAACAAAAACAGGGATAAAAATGGTTGCTAGGCTTCTAGGAACATAAGCTAGGCAGAAAATTCTGGTGCTATCTTCCTTTTTATGAGAAAAGGAAATACTGCCTACATTGTGGGTAATCCCTAAAAAACAGAATATTTTCCTGAAAACGTAAATGTTATCTTTAACTGATACCCTGGTACAAATAAGCTCCTCTTACTTTGGTTAACCAAGTCTAATTACTATCAGCAGTGGATTTGAGCCCTCACCAAAAACCATACTAAACTACTGAATCTAAACGTGGACAAGGCATGATTAGAAGATTTAAAGTAGCAAGAGTCAGGTCAAATTTATCTAGCAGATATTTACCGAACACCAACTGTGTTTAATGTTTTGGTTTCTCAGTTAATTAGAATGCACACTTTTAGGCCTAGTGGATAGGCAAAATTTAGTGATAAGGACTAGAAGGAACAGGAACACTTTCACCCTGTTCTGTGGGTAGAAAGACAAATCAGTACAACTATTTTGGAAATCAGTTTATTCTTACGCCACCTGGGAAACCCCTAACTAAACTAAAGATCCAACAATTCCACCCCCAAATATGGCCCAGAGAAAGTTCTGCACATGTCCATCAGCACATATAAATGAGAACATTCACAGCAGCAATGGTACTAACAACTAAAAATATCAACAGAACAGATACACAAATTGTGATACACTCATGATAGGAATATATATACATGGCAATTAAATTACAGTTCTACGTAACAACACAGATGAACTTTACAAAACACATAGTTAGGTTCTGAAAGAAGACATAAAAGAACACATGTAATGTTATCCCATTTAATTACATAAAGTTCAAAAACAGACAAAACTAAGTTATACTGGTCTGCAATGAATCCTACGTGGTGAGATCACAAAGAAGAATCTACTACCACAAATGTCAGGTCAGTGACACCTCTGAGCAGTGGTAGGGGCTATGATCTAAAAGGGGGTATGATCTAGAACACAACAAGCTTCTTCTAGGTGCTAGCAATGGTATTTATAGGTATAAACGGTGGTTATACAAGGCATTAACATAAAATAGAGTATATATGGTATGTATATATCTCCTCCAATGTCTAAGGGTGAATACAGTGTCTTCCACAGAATACATCCTTGACTTTTTTTGCAAGGCAATTCAGGATAAGAACTTAGCAATAAAGCAGGGCCACTCAGGAATGAGTATCTATAGACAGGCTTTCCTATTATACTTCCTTTCTCTGAATTTAAATGTAATACTTAAGATCTGTATTTCTGGGAAATTTTCAGTACTGACACAAATGTTTAAATCTTTGTATGACTGCTCACCAGGAGCCATTAGTTAATACCCAAATTATAAGAAACAAAAACTTTTGAGCGTAAGTATTTTTTGCCATTACCTTTTTAGTTTAATCATGGATGAAACCTCCAATGATTTCCATCTCACTCTGAGTAAAAGCCAAAGTCTTTAAAATAACTGAAAAGGCCCTGCACAATCTGGACCTCATTACCTCTCTCGCCTCATCTCCAATTATGTTCTCTGGAGCTCTCTGTGTTCCAGCCACATTGCTCTTCTCTGCTGCTGTTTCTCAGACAGAATAACGCTCGTTCCTGCCTTAGGGCTTTGTACTTGCCCTTTATACTACCTGGATAACTCTTTCCCCAGATATTCTCTTGGCACACAACCTCACCATTGTGGGGCTTTCCCTAATAATCACCAGCTCTGTGAGGCCTTCCCTGACACCTTTAAACATGTCATCCTCAACCCCCACAGCCACAGTCTTATTTTTCCTTCATTTTTTTCTACAGCACGTAAGGTCATCTACCATACTTTACCTGAGATGTAGGACGGCAGATGTCTGTTTTGTTGCTATACCCAGACAGTGTTTGGCACATGGAAAATCAGAAATAAATACTTATTTAATAAATGATTGAATTAATCTGCTCTTTAGATTTCTATCCTTGAAAGATTAGACAGTAACGTCATACATTTGAAAAAAAGGTTTCCCCTCTCTAGAAATCAAATTTATTAACAAAGTTTTACTAAAAAGATTTAGATTTCTACTCTTATCACTACTGACTTATAGGTAAATAAAAAGTCGATATGAACTAAATTGTATCTTCCCCTAAAACAAATGTGCATCGTATGTTTTAATGATGACAATGCTGGGAAACCCCACAGCTCTCCTGTACTGCTGGTGCAGAACTAAGTCGCCGTAATCACTAAGGGAGCTACTAACACTGAGGGACTGTTCCCTTTAGTTATACTTTCTATTATTTTAAAGTTTGTTGTTGTTTTTTTTTAGTGAGCATATTTTCATAAAATCAAGAAAAAGATGTTTTAAGTAAGAATTATGCAAACAAAATATAATTCAAGAAGAAGATTCTTTATATTCTGATGCCTACAGAAACAGTAAAGTCTTTTATTATGGATCCAGATGAAATATCCCAATACGGTAACTATGGTTCCAAGAACAAATTATTTTTGACTTTAGGAACTAAAACTTTTTATAGCAGAGTTTCTAGAGTGGAAGGAAAAACAAAACTTCATGGTGCTGGTGTTCCACATAAGAACATATTTTTATTCTAAAGAAAGATTTAAAATAGAAGCATTTCTCTGCAGCATAAAACATAGGACTAATGTGATAAAGAGCAGGTAAGGAACTCCATTCAAACTTGGTGATTACAAGATAAGGAAGGTATAATTCACTGAACAAAACTGCCTACTGGGTGATCAGACAGATACTTCTGAACATACAGATAGAGGTTATACTTTCAGTGGAACACTTCACCTACAATAAAGTCAGAACAAGCCTAGATCCAAAGGTTACTTTCCAACCACAATAACTTGTGACTTGAACTATTTCTTAAGGATATAAACAATATCTGGAAGAAAATACACAGCCATCTGATATTCTAGTTATATTTATTACTAACATTTCCATTTTAAGGTCTTATCAACTGCTTTTAAACATACTTAGCACATAAATTCTTAAAGATATATATTGTGTCTTAAAAACATAAAGTTGATATATTCAAGAAAGGAAGTCCTACTAAAACACTTCAGCAGGTGGTAGGGGTTGCGGTGGCGGGGGTGGGGGGCAGTATATTATTAGAGAAGAGAACCGGTTTTCCTTTATAACACTTTAGCATTCCAAGTGCTCAAAGCTCTGAATGGGAATCCAGCTTTTAAAAGGGGGTAAGAAACATGCAACATAAAAATTACAAATACGCCCAACCTCACAATAATGACTAAAGTACAGTGGATTAATGGAGAAGGAACTGGCAACCCACTCCAGTACTCTTGCCTGGGAAATTCCACGGACAGAGGAGTCCTGCGGGCTACAGGCCATGTGGGCACCACTGTGGGAGCACGCAACCACACAGCAGATTAAAGATTCCAGAAAAAGATGCAAGTGAAACACTAGTCACTGAATCATATGATCCCTGAACAAAATTTACCTGTGACAGTTCTAAGGTAAAGGCTTACACTTTTAAAATGTTTACTTTGGCTAAGAATGCTACAAGAAACTCTTTTGTAAGTATCAGCTACATTTGGATCATGCTGAATTTATAAGACAATATAAGAACTGCATGAACTGGACTGGAGATCATTAACTACCAGTCCTACATTTAATGGGTGAGACGTATTCTACCAGTCCTACATTTAATGGGTGAGACATATTTTAGGAGTTAAAAAGTAATAAAACATATAATGTTTGAGAAAGGGAAAAGATGAGCAGTCACTGATGTATATGAAAATCAGCTACTGGATATGAAACAATAAAAATACAGAACATTAAATGCAAAGGTTGCCATATTTATCCAAGTCCAGAGAGAATCCACAGGAAAAGAACATTTCAGAGCCTCTGGTCTTAGTAAAAGAAAACTGGCAAAATGAGAGAATTAAAATAAGATATTTTGGATAAAAATCAAACCAAAAAAGCAATAACAAGGAACGAGGAGGAAAAAACTATATGAGGCGGTTGTTCAATGAAGTTTTGTCTGTAATGGCAAAAAGAAAAATGGAAACGATTTAAATATCCATCATGGAGGTTTGGGGATTTGGTAAACTGAAATATTCATACAGAAGGGTAAAAAGCTAAAACAAGGTACCTAGATCTCTGTGGATCCACGTGGATCTTGAAAAAATAGAATAAATAAAAAAAGTGACTGTGATAGAATTTATATGTTCACACAAACACCCTGTACTGGATGGATACGAAATTCATGGTCAGAGATTAGAGACTGTCTCTTGGGAGTGATGTGGGAAAAAGAAACTGAGAAAGTCAATCAGGAGGACTTCAACTGAAGGTGTCACAATCTCTCTACTTCTTGTTAGGCTTCCCCACCGCCCCCCACCACCCCCCAAAACAATAAATTCAGAGGGAGCTGTAGGTTAGAAAAGCTTTAAAAAAAAAATCAACATCACAGCAATATGTTAAATACACAATAACATAGTCTGAACCAAACCAAAAAAGCCAATGAATTCAGTCCAGTTCTTCTCAATAATAAAAAACTTAGCTCTTGGTTAAATACTGCCCCCCCTTAATGGGAACAGAGCACTAGGGTTACTTAAGCAGAGGGAGTAAAGGGACTGACTTTATACTTCAATAAGAATAACACACAGTAACCCAGGACATGCTCAGTCAGTTCTCACGTTTCCACAGAGCACCTTCTCCTTCCTCCTCCTCATCTACCTCTAACCTCCTGAAAACCTGTCCTCCATCTTTCCCTTTCACTCACTCTCCTCTAAGACCAACCCCTCCTTCAGTCACCTCAAAGAATAGTACCTGAATTCGAAGACAGATTTTTAAAAAGAAAACTTGAGCCTTCTGGAAAATGATTTAAATGCTTTTTCTTGAGCATGCCTTCAAATCTGTTTTTCCTCCTTCTTGCTTCACATTTTCCATTCCCCAACCTGTTTTCCCCCCCAGCTTTTCTCTTGCTGACCAACAGCTGCTTTCAACTGCCAGCAAGCCTCTGGCATATTTACACTTCTCCTTTCTTAAGAAAAAGATACTCCAAGTAAACCAAACAAAAGCCCACTCCATAGCCCAAAGAGCAAATAAAGGGGGAAAATTTTAAGTAAAAAATACTAACCACATTCTGCTGCCTTTCATTTTCATTATGGCAAGGAATAAAATTCTAACTACCAAATAAGAAAGCAAAACCAAACTTTCATTATATCATCCTCATCGCATTAATCTGGGGTTCTCTGTTTCACAAGTCATTTTGGTTAAGAATTACAAGGCCACATAGAATAGGTATATAGAGTTGAGTACTACTACAGTTTAATGGAAATCATAACCTCAAGATTCACAGTCAAGATATAGCCTGAACACTCCCACCACTACCTTCCTTGTCTTTTTTGTGGAGGAGGGGTATGCTAATCCTCTCTGTATCGCTGTATTGTTCAAATTTTAGTATTTGTGCTGCTAAAGCAAGAACTTCTTTGTCGTCTTTAAAAGGACTTCTAAGGTCCTTTTGTGGTTAAGTGCTTTAAGCTATATAACCATTTCCTTACAAGCAGTAGTCAGTGCTTCACTGTCTTCAAAGTACTCTCACATTCATGATTTTCTTTGGGATTTTTTTTAACAGAACTGTGAGGCATACAGGGCAAGTATTTTATAAATAAGGAAACAAACAAACAAAGACAGACAATACAAATAAGGAAACAGAAGTTAAGGGGTTTACAATCTATCATGGTTCAGTTCAGTTCAGTAGCTCAGTCGTGTCCGACTCTTTGCGACCCCATGGACTGCAGGATGCCAGGCCTTCCTGTCCATCACCAACTCCCGGAGTTCACCCAAACCCATGTCCATCAAGTGGATGATGCCATCCAACCATCTCATCCTCTGTCGTCCCCTTCTCCTCCTGCCTTCAATCTTTCCCAGCATCAGGGTCTTTTCAAATGAGTCAGCTCTTCGTATCAGGTGGCCAAAGTATTGGAGTTTCAGCTTCAACATCAGTCCTTCCAATGAACATTCAGGACTGATCTCCTTTAGGATGGACTGGTTGGATTTCCTTGCAGTTCAAGGGACTCTCAAGAGTCTTCTCCAACACCACAGTTCAAAAGCATCAATTCTTCTGTACTCAGCTTTCTTTACAGTCCAACTCTCACATCCATACATGACTACTGGAAAAACCATAGCCTTGACTAGACGGACCTTTGTTGGCAAAGTAACGTTTCTGCTTTTCAATATGCTGTCTAGGTTGGTCATAACTTTCCTTCCAAGGAGTAAGCGCCTTTTAATTTCATGGCTGCAGTCACCATCTGCAGTGATTTTGGCCAGGAAAATAAAGTCTGATACTGTTTCCACTGTTTGCCCATCTATCTGCCATGAAGTGATGGAACTGGATGCCATGATCTTCGTTTTCTGAATGTTGAGCTTTAAGCCAACTTTTTCACTCTCCTCTTTCACTTTCATCAAGAGGCTCTTTAGTTCTTCTTCACTTTCTGCCATAAGGGTGGTGTCATCTGCATATCTGAGATTATTTTTATTTCTCCCAGCAATCTTGTTTCCAGCTTGTGCTTCCTCCAGCCTAGCGTTTCTCGTGATGTACTCTGCATATAAGTTAAATAAGCAGGGTGACAATATACAGTCTTGATGTACTCCTTTTCCTATTTGGAACCAGTCTGTTGTTCTATGTCCAGTTCCTGACCTGCACACAGGTTTCTCAAGAGGCAGGTCAGGTGGTCTGGTATGCCAATCTCTTTCAGAATTTTCCACAATTTATTGTGATCACACAGTCAAAGACTTTGGCATAGTGAATAAAGCAGAAATAGATATTTTTCTGGAACTCTCTTGCTTTTTCGATGATCCAGCGGATGTTGGCAACTGGATCTCTGGTTCCTCTGACTTTTCTAAAACCAGCTTGAACATCTTGAAGTTCATGGTTCATGTATTGTTGAAGCCTTGCTTGGAGTATTTTGAGCATTACTTTACTAGCGTGTGAGATGAGTGCAACTGTGTGGTAGTTTGAGCATTCTTTTGCATTGCCTTTCTTTGGGACTGGAATGAAAACTGACCTTTTCCAGTTCTGTGGCCACTGCTGAGTTTTCCCAATTTGCTGGCATATCGAGTACAGCACTTTCCACAGCATCATCTTTCAGGATTTGAAATAGCTATCATGGTTACATGACTATTAAGAAAGCGGACTGAGTTCAGAACTCCAAGTCTTTCAGCTTCTAATCCAATACTTCAATTCCTATGACCAGATGATTCTTAGATCAAGGATTATTCAACATGGAGGAATTGGATAAACACCCTGATAGAAGATACCTAACTATATATCCTAACTTTCAATTCTGATTTCATTTTCAAGCGGTAACTCTGTTGAAAATCATGCTCTTTTGTTCTAACAAATTCTGAGCACCATTATTAATGACACCTGGGCAAACTGTTGATAGGCTCAGGCCTACTTTCAAGACTAGAACCTGGGAAAAAAAATCCCATGTCCTAATACTTTTTAATAACTTTCTATATTTTAGCACCTAATCATTAATTTTTTAAAATGAAATCTCTAGTGTTCTAATATGTCCGAGTTTTCTGAGTTTACCAAAAACAAACAAACACTGTCTTTTCCAGAGGAGATCTCTCTCCTTTGCCAGAAGCTTACAGAATTAAAAAGCACAATTTCTAACATTCCTTAATTATATTCATTTGAGAAGTCTAACATGACTAAAATACTAAATGGCACCATCTTCTATCCGGTTGCTCAAGCCAAAACCCGTATCTTTCCATATCCCATCTATCAACAAGTCTTATCAGCTGTACTGCTTCCCTAATGTAATCTACATTAATCCATTTCAAAGTTCATCCATTTTTCCGCAGTTTTCTCTCAGCGGCACCAGTGTTACCTGGTTTCTAATTGATCTTCCAATCTATTCACCACAGAGCAGCCACAGTGAACTTAAAACAGTAAACCAGTGTCAACAATTCACCTTGTAATGCAGAGGACACTGGTTCGACCCCTGGTTGGGGAACTAAGATCTCACATGCCGTGGAGCAGTCCAGAGCATGTGCTACAACTAGAGAGTCCTTCCAGGGCAACGAAGATCCTGAATGATGCAGCGAGGATCCCACATGCTGGGACCGACACAGCCAAAGAAATAAATACACATATTTTTTAAAGTAAATCAAATCATGTCACACTTCCACTTATCCACACTTAAAATAAAATTCTGTCTCATTTACCTGACCCTCAGTTCAGTTCAGTTCACTCAGTCGTGTTTGACTCTTTGCGACCCCATGGACCGCAGCATGCCAGGCCTCCCTGTCCATCACCAATTCCTGGAGTTTACTCAAACTCATGTCCAGTGAGTCAGTGATGCCATTCAACCATCTCATCCTCCATCATCCCCTTTTTCCTTCTGCCTTCAATCTTTCCCAGCAACAGGGTCTTCTCCAATGAGTTAGCTCTTTGCATCAGGTGGCCAAAGCATTGGCGTTTCAGCTTGAGCATCAGTCCTTCCAATGAATATTCAGGACTGATTTCCTTCAGGATGGACTGGTTGGATTTCCTTGCAGTCCAAGGGACTCTCAACAGTCTTCTCCAACATCACAGTTCAAAAGCATCAATCCTTAGATGCTCAGCTTTCCTTATAGTCCAACTCTCACATCTATACATGACTGCTAGAAAAACCACAGCTTTGACTAGATGGACCTTTGTTGACAAAGTAACATCTCTGCTTTTTAATATGCTGTCTAAGTTGGTCATAGCTTTTCTTCCAAGGAGCAAGCATCTTTTAATTTCATGGCTGCAGTCACCATCTGCAGTGATTTTGGAGCCCTATAGGGTCCTAATGGAGAAGGCAATGGCACCCCACTCCAGTATTCTTGCCTGGGAAATCCCATGGACGGAGGAGCCTGGTTGGCTGCAGTCCATGGGGTCGCTAAGAGTCAGACATGACTGAGCGACTTCACTTTCACTTTTCACTTTCATGCATTGGAGAAGGAAATGGCAACCCACTCCAGTGTTCTTGCCTGGAGAATCCCAGGGACAGGGGAGCCTGGTGGGCTGCTGTCTATGGGGTCGCATAGAGTTGGACACGACTGAAACGACTTAGTAGTAGTAGTAGTAGTATAGGGTCCTAATAGAAACTGGCCCATTATGCCAAAGTCATCACCTACCCCTTACTCCAAATACACTGGCCTTTCTATAAATAAGCCAAGCCCGTTTTCCATCTCAGGACCTTAGCACTATCTTCCCTCAGCTTGGAAGACACTTCTAGATATTCATATTGCTTGCTTCTTGTTATTTACTTTTAGCTCAACAGTCATCTCTTTTTAAAAAGGCGTTCAGTGACCACAATAAAAGTAACAGCCCCATCCTCATTCGCCCATGGATTTGTTTTCTGTGAATTAATTCTCTACACTGTCTACAGTTTATATAGCCTGATCATCTTCTGAATGCACTTATAATACTGACATTCTGGTCCTGCAAATCTGAAACCAGAACCTAAACAGTGGGAGCTCTGGAAAGATAACACCCAGTTCAAAGTCAGAAGCAGTCCCCTTGTCTTTCTCCTGTTCATGTCCAAAAGACAATTAAACCTTCTTTTTCTTTTGGGTGTAAAAATGTTTAACAAAACCACCCTTGATCTTTGAAAATCATCTTATTGCGTCCACTTAGGCTTCTCTTTTTAAAAATGATAATATCAAGCCTGGATTCTATCTTGCCTAAAATAAATTATTAGTTTTTCTGACCACTAAGAAGGCTTCAAGTACACAGTTTATTTTCTACCAGTTAAGGAAAACAGCTGATCATAACTGACTGGGAGCTGAGATCTGTTTTTCCTGAAATGAGAAATTGGTTTACAAGTAGTAAAAGAAAAGGTACACATAAAAGCATTTTTGGAGATGTAGAAATAAATAATAACAAAAACTGTAACAAATCCCTTTTGAGTGATACTAAAAAACCAAGAAAAGTTGTAATACTACTTGATTCAAGGGAGCCTGAATACTCTTTGAGGGCAAGGGACATGCGCCCAGAGAATCCTGTATTGTGCCTGACACATAGAAGGTGCTTCATAGACATCTGCTGAATAGAGGAATTAG
Organism: Capra hircus; assembly: GCF_001704415.2. Classification (NCBI taxonomy): domain Eukaryota; kingdom Metazoa; phylum Chordata; class Mammalia; order Artiodactyla; family Bovidae; genus Capra; species Capra hircus. Next base: position 36,616,680 of record NC_030826.1, on the reverse strand, counting down.
GAAAATATTCTAGAGATAGAAAAGGATATAATGAATATCCAGTAAAATGACTGTTTTCCAGTCATACCTAATTCAACTGCTTAACTGTCAGGCTACCCAATTCCACAGGTCAGTTTGCGTTTACAACACAATTAAAGTGGCTACAGAAACTGGATTCCTCACCAAGGATGTGAGGTTACAAAGATAAATTTGCAACTCTTTGTCCCTGGCCCTCTATAACCTTTTTTTCCTTTCAATTCAACCAAACCTTAACTGATTAAAACTGCAGAGATATTTGACTCTGATCCTCAAGATCTAAAAAGACTCCTTGATTTCTTGAAAGCCCTTTCCTTTCAACCACCAAGTCATCTTAGCGGCCAAATCAAATTATTATCAAATAGAGATCCCATCTGGGAGAGATCTATGGATTATTTAACTTTTGGAAGACTGTTTTTCCCACCTATACAACTTGTCACATCAAAAGCAGATTTTACTTGACATCCAGCAACTACCCTTAGCATTAATAAATGTGTTTCCTGGAGAAGGAAACGGCAACCCACTTCACCATTCTTGCCTGGGGAATCCCATGGAAAGAAGAGACTGGTGGGACATGACTTAGTGACAAAACATTGTTTGAACTTAGTGACGAAACAAAAAACCATTGCTTGAACCCTAAAGTCAATCAACCATAAAAAATATTCATTGACTGCAGTTTGGATGTCCAGTCTCAAGCTAAACCACCAGTCTCAGCAGTATCAATTTCTTTGCTTGGTTTGAATTAAGAGAAAATGTTTCTGGCCCTGAAGAGCCCAGAAAAGACTCAACTTACAGTTAAAAGAAGAACTCATATTTTAAAGAACTGAGAATTCATCTTCAATGTATAAAATTCCTCCATTAAACAATTTCCCTATCATCTTTTTCAGTACACTTGATCTTTAAATAGCAAGCCACTTAGAAGACACAAAAAGTATTTCTCCATCTATTCACTCCTGAAAATTAGGTGGAGCAAAACCTCATAAAATCATTTTAAAAATCTAGATAGTCAGCTAGTACTCAAATAAAAAAGAGAAGGTTTGAACTCATTTCAAATATTAAAAACTTACAGAACTCATAAATAAACTCTCTTTTAAGGATAAGTTACAAATGTAGGTAAGAGTTAACACTACCACTTTACCTTTATTGCCAGAGGTAGTTACATTAAGATCTGTCTTACAAAGGTCAACATTTTGCTGTGTCTTTCAAAATCAATTCTTCACAATGAGAAATGGACATCAGTTAAATAAACTGTCAGAATAAGAACAGAACATATCAATATATTCATAAGCTCTTGAAGTCCTTTAGATCCGAATTCTAGCGTAGGTGTTGCTGATACTTTCCTAAATCTAAGTTTTCTTATACTTAAATTGAGGGCAACTATCCAAGGTTCTCTAAGGTCCCTGCCAGAGTTAGAGTTCTATGACCCTTTGGAAAAACTTAAAATTACATTTGCCTCTCTTCATGTATGCTTTTTAAAAACTAAAAGCAACATATATTCGGTATAAATAATTTCAAAGTCACAGGAAGCTAAAATTGAACAGTAAAAGTTACCTTCCAGACACCCAAATCCTCTTCCTTTGCCAGATCCCCAGGTTGGGAAATCTGTTTTGTGATCAAGACCATCCGCAAGAAAAAGAAATGCAAAAAGGCAAAATGGTCATTTGAGGAGGCCTTAACAAACAGCTGAGAAGAGAAGCTAAAGGCAAAGGAGAAAAGGAAAGATATAGCCATTTGAATGCAGAGTTCCAGAGAATAGCAAGGAGAGAGAAGAAAGCCCTCCTCAGTGATCACTGCAAAGAAATAGAAGAAAATAATAGAATATGAAAGACTAGATATCTCTTCAAGAAAATTAGAGATACCAAGGGAATATTTCATGCAAAGATGAGCACAGTAAAGGACAGAAATGATATGGACCTAACAGAAGCAGAAGATATTAAGAAGAGGTGGCAAGAATACACAGAAGAACTGTATAAAAAAAATCTTCATGACCCAGATAACCACGATGGTTTGATCACTCATCTAGAGCCAGATATCCTGGAGACCAAAGTCAAGTGGGCCTTAGGAAGCATCACTACGAACAAAGCTAGTGGAAGTGATGGAATTCCAGCTGAGCTATTTCAAATCCTAAAGGATGATGCTGTGAAAGTGCTGCACTCAATATGCCAGCAAATTTGGAAAACTCAGCAGTGACCACAGGACTAGAAAAGGTCAGTTTCATTCCAATCCCAAAGAAAGGCAATGCCAAAGAATGTTCAAACTACTGCACAATTGCACTCATCTCACATGCTAGCAAAGTAATGCTCAAAATTCTCCAAGCCAGGCTTCAGCAATATGTGAACTGTGAACTTCAAAATGTTCAAGCTAGTTTTAGAAAAGGCAGAGGAACCAGGCATCAAATTGCCAGCATCCGCTGGATCATGGAAAAAGCAAGAGTTTCAGAAAAAACATCTACTTCTGCTTTACTGACTACACCAAAGCCTTTGACCATGTTGGTCACAACAAACTGTGGAACATTCCTTCAAGAGATGGGAATACCAGACCACCTTACCTGCCTCCTGAGAAATCTGTATGCAGGGCAAGAAGGAACAGTTAGAACCAGCCACAGAACAACAGACTGGTTTCAAATAGGGAAAGGACTATGTCAAGGCTGTATACTGTCACCTGCTTATTTAACTTATAGAGCACATCATGCGAAATGCCAGGCTGGATGAAGAACAAACTGGGATCAAGATTGCCTAGAGAAATATCAATAACCTCAGATTCATAGATAATACCACCCTTATGGCAGAAAGTGAAGAACTAAAGAAACTCTTGATGAAAGTGAGAGGAGAGTGAAAAAGTTGGCTTAAAGCTCAACATTCAAAAAACTAAGATCAAGGCATCCGGTCCCATCACTTCCTGGCATATAGATGGGGAAACAATGGAAACAACAGACTTTATTTTCTTGGGCTCCAAAATCACTGCAGATGGTGACTGCAGCCATGAAATTAAAAAGCAGAGACATTACTTTGCCAACAAAAGTCTGTCTAGTCAAGGCTATGGTTTTTCCAGCAGTCATGTATGGATGTGAGAGTTGGACTATAGAAAAGGCTGGGTGCGGAAGAATTGATCCTTTTGAACTGTGGTACTGGAGAAGACTCTTGAGGGTCCCTTGGACTGGAAGGAGATCAAACCAGTCAGTCCTAAAGGAAATCATTCCTAAATGTTCATTGGAACGAATGATGCTGAAGCTCCAATACTTTGGCCACCTGATGAGAAGAACTGACTCATTGGAAAAGACCCTGATGCTAAGGAAGACTGAAGGCAGGAAAAGGGGGTGACACAGGATGAGATGGTTGGATGGTACCGCCAACTCAATGGACATGAGTTTGAGCAAGTTCTGGGAGTTGGTAATGGACAGGGAAGCCTGGCGTGCTGCAGTCCATGGGGTTGCAAAGAGTCCGATACAACTGAGGAACTGAACGGAACTGATGTAAACATCAGGGAACTCCAGAGGGAACACATAAGTTTCTAAAAACTGATATATATAAAAGTTTACTTTTCTATAATGTGCTATTTTAAATACTTATTACATCTGCAGTTGTAGTATGCTATCCCATAGGGGGAGAAACAACTTGGGTCTTTCACTGAAATGCAGAAAAAAAATTTTTTTTTAATTTTCAAACCAGGAAAATGAGGTATATCTAATGCAGTATGTCTGTTTTCAACAGAAGCTCCCTCTAATTTTATAAGAAAAGTGGGGAAACAATTTAGGAACACCCACTATGAAATTACTCCTGACATATTTTTTCCTTTCCTCACCCAAGTAAATCAACCACACCCAATATTAAATCTCTTAAGAAAACTGCCACCAGTTTCTTCTTTTATCAGGGGATCTCTAAAATATAAAAAAGCATCACAGTTTTAAGCATCAACAGGAAGCACTCAAATCAAAGCCAACCTTACATACACCTACACGTAAAACTCACCAAACATAGCAAGTCCCACACTAGGGCCAGAAGGATCTTTCAAAACGAGAGAAGTCTTCTTAGTGCTTGTACTGACTACACCACAAATTATCAGTGGGGTCCAACTCCAGACTCTGGGTTCAGAGCAGATAACCTAGGTATCCAACAAGGCATCAACTGGGAAAGGAAGGAGCAGTTGAACTAAATGGGACATGAAATCAAATATAAGGGTTACTTGGCAAGGATCCTGCCTGTGATAGTATCAAAAAAATCACGTGGGAAGTCACAAAATGCCATCACTAACAACAATCGAAAAAAGAAAAAACCCTTACCTGTAGGCCCTTTAAGACTGGCTGCAACTGAAAAAAAATCAGTCTTCCAGGTACTAGCAAAGTCTACCTATTGGAGTTCAATGTTCCATTTAAGAGAATGAACTCCACGAATTAGTAGATACAAATTTTAGGTTTAACAGTTTTCAAATAAAAACGATAAACCACAGGGAAAAAAAATTACAATCACATAATCAAAGAGGCAGGTCTCAGGTGGAGATGAAATTACACCTTTCAATACAGTCTACTGTTTCCAAGACACTTAAGAATCTGTTTCTTGGACTTGAGATTGGTATTAAGTGGTAATGGATCAAGAAGAGAAAAATGACTACTTGAAACTAAACCAAAAATCAAACCCAAAGACACTCAGTTTAACACTGAGCTTGCACATACTGTCAAGAATAAACTAAAGCGATTATTAGTTGAGTTGCTATGTTAAATGGCAAACGACTATGATGTAAAAGAAAATAATGGTTCAAAATGGGCTGCAGACAATCTGACAACCAAAGTGCGTATTTATTGGTTACTGTCCATACTGGCCAGAAAAGTTTATCCAGTCAGATAATGTAACGCAGATTACTTCCAAAAGTAAGTAGTAATGTGTTTCTTTCCATTTTAAAAGTTTTTAACGACCACATACTCCCTACAAGGCAACACTGTCAAGGCACTGTCGAACAGAGAAAAGGGAGGTGTCTGAGTTTTCCATTGCTGCACAACAAGTTATTAAAAATGGAAACTACAAGTTCAATGTCTTTAGGTCTTCCACATAATTTATAATCAACCCAATTACTCCTATAAATATCTCATATCTATAAACTTTGACTTTCCCAACTGACGTTACTTTAGCTAATTCAAACTATTTTTATGAGAGGGGCCTGGCAAAGAGTCGGACACAACTTAGTGACTAAACAACAACAACAAATCCTCATTCTTTATTCTAGAATGAAATTATAACCGTATTTCAATTCCTACCACACATACCTGAAAGGAGAGAAAAATATTCAAAAAGAAATAAAGTATCCACAGAACTCTGGAATAAACTCTGGATGAATTTACTTATTTAGCAATTTTTAATACAATAAAATTTACCTTTCCGTGTACAAAATGTTTGACAAAATTGACATGTAACCACCACCACAATCAAAACACAACAGTTTTTGTGTGCATTTTAACATAAGCACAAATAAGAATTACTAAAGCACTTACTTAAGCAGACAATAAAGGACCTAAAAATTTAACAAGGATTTACTGAAAACAGAATAATAATGGTCCCTCCTTTTTTTTTGCCCCTGCCTTCTAGACAATCAAAATCACTATAATCACCCCCATTTCAGTAATTTCTATGGCTTTATAGTTACCACAGACGCTCCTGCCTAGCTCTTCTGCAACGCAAACCAACTTCCTGCCATGAGATGTCACATGGCTATCTGATTGACATCTCAAACTAAGTAAGTCCAAAATAGAGGTCCATCCTTCCTCAAAAAACCTGCTGTCTTCCAGTGATCCCACCATTCATCTAAGTACTCAAGCTATAAACATTAGCTTCAACTTCCTACTCTCCCTCACTTCCCCACCTCCCCCTCAACTTAATCATCATGTCTTATCAATTTTACCTCAGAAATACATCCCAAGCTTGTCTGTTTCTCTTGATCTCCAGGAACAACAACCAGTTTAATTAATTCAGAACATTCGTATACTGCAATACTACCTTAATTGTAAGATTTTCTTATTTCATTCCTGCTGAGTAAGCTGTTTTGACCATACCATCTCTGCATTAAGGTTTCCTCTACCTAGACCGCCTTTCTTTCTTCTTTGGAGAGGTAAACAGCTACTCTAATCTTTCCAAGTAGAATGAAACGCTTCCTTCCTATTTACTCTCAAAGTGTAGCTCTCTTGCTATTATAATTATATGTCTTTCCCACTAGACTGAGTGACCCAGGAGGGCACTTAACCTTAGTAAGCCAAGTATTTAGGCAGTGCCCAGCTAATAGTAGGTGCTCAGTAAATACTGAAAAAGGAATGAGTGAATAGATCATGATCCAGATAGAATAGCTTCAAGGATTTTTACTTCTCTTTGCTAAGTTTCATGCTTACCAAGTGATTTTTTGCTTAGAACAACACAGTAGTTACTAGTTATATGATCTCAGGCAAGTTACTAAAAAAAAAGCCTCTCTATACCTCAGGGGCAGCGGCCGAGAGGAGCTAACCCACATCCAAGGTATGGGGCAGCGGCTGCACTTTGCTGGAGCAGCAGTGAAGAGAGACCCCCACATCCAAGGTAAGTGAAACCCAAGTAAGACAGAAGGCACTGAGAGAGGGGATCAGAGGGCAGACAGACTGAAACTACAATCACAGACAACTAGCCAATCTGATCACATGGACCACAGCCCTGTCTAACTCAGTGAAACTAAGCCATGCCGTATGGGGCCACCTAAGACAGACGGGTCATGGTGGAGAGGTCTGACAGATTGTGGTCCACTGGAGAAGGGAATGGCAAACCGCTTCAGTATTCTTGCCTTGAGAACCCCATAAACAGTATGAAAAGGCAAAAAGACAGGATACTGAAAAAGGAACTCCGCAGATCTGTAGGTGCCCAATATGCTTCTGGAGATCAGTGGAGAATTTACTCCAGAAAGATTAAAGGGATGGAGCCAAAGCAAAAATACCACCCAGTTGTTAATGGGACTGGTCATAGAAGCAAGGTTCGATGCTATAAAGAGCAATATTGCATAGGAACCTGGAATGTTAGGTCCATGAATCAAGGCAAATTGGAAGTGGTCAACAGGAGATGGCAAGAGTGAAGATCAACATTCTAGGAATCAGTGAACTACGATGGACTGGAATGGGTGAATTTAACTCAGATGACCATTATATCTACTATTGTGGGTAGGAATCCCTTAGAAGAAATGGAGTAGCCATCATAGTCAATAAGAGAGTCCAAATGCAGTACTTGGATGCAATCGCAAAAACGACAGAATGATCTCTGTTCGTTTCCAAGGCAAACCATTCAATATCACGGTAATCCAAGTCTATGCCCCAACCAGTAATGCTGAAGAAGCTGAAGTTGAACAGTTCTATGAAGACCTACAAGACCTTCTAGAACTAACACCCAAAAGAGATGTCCTTTTCATTATAGGGGATTGGAATGCAAAAGTAGGAAGTCAAGAAACACCTGAAGTAACAGGCAAATTTGGCCTTGGAGTACAGAATGAAGCAGGGCAAAGGCTAATAGAGTTCTGCCAAGAGAAGGCACTGGTCATGGCAAACACCCTCTTCCAACAACACAAGAGAAGACTCTACACATGGACATCAACAGATGGTTGACACCAAAATCACACTGATTATATTCTTTGCAGCCAAAGATGAAGAAGCTCTATACAGTCAGCAAAAATAAGACTGGGAGCTGACTGTGGCTTGGATCATGAACTCCTTATTGCCAAATTCAGACTGAAATGGAAGAAAGTGGAGAAAACCACTAGACCATTCTGGTATGACCTAAATCAAACCCCTTACGACTATACAGTGGAAGTTAGAAATAGATTTAAGGGACTAGATCTGATAGACAGAGTGCCTGATGAACTATGGATGGAGGTTCGTGACATTGTGCAGGAGACAGGAATCAAGACCATCCCCAAGAAAAAGAAATGCAAAAAAGCAAAATGGCTGTCAGAGGAGGTCTTACAAATAGCTGTGAAAAGAAGGGAAGCGAAAAGCAAAGGAGAAAAGGAAAGATATACCCATGTGAATGCAGAGTTCCAAAGAATAGCAAGGAGAGATAAGAAAGCCTTCCTCAGTGATCGATGCAAAGAAATAGAGGAAAACAACAGAATGAGAAAGACTAGAGATCTCTTCAAGAAAACTACAGATACCAAAGGAACTCCTTTCCCTATTTGGAACCAGTCTGTTTTTCTATGTCCAGTTCCTGACCTGCACACAGGTTTCTCAAGAGGCAGGTCAGGTGGTCTGGTATGCCAATCTGGTATGCAAAGATGGGCTCAATAAAGGACAGAAATGGTATGGACCTAACAGAAGCAGAAGATATTAAGAAGAGGTGGCAAGAATACACAGAACTGTACAAAAAAGATCTTCACAACCCAGAAAATCACGATGGTGTGATCACTCACCTAGAGTCAGACATCCTGGAATGTGAAGTGTTCATCACTATGAACAAAGCTAGTGGAGGTGATGGAATTCCAGTTGAGCTATTTTAAATCCTGAAAGATGATGCTGTGAAAGTGCTGCGCTCAATATGCCAGCAAATTTGGAAAACTCAGCACTGGCCACAGGACTGGAAAAGGTCAGTTCCAATCCCACAGAAAGGCAATGCCAAAGAATGTTCAAACTACCACACAATTGCACTCATCTCACACGCTAGTAAAGTAATGCTCAAAATTCTCCAAGCAAGGCTTCAACAATACATGAACCATGAACTTCAAGATGTTCAAGCTGGTTTTAGAAAAGGCAGAGGAACCAGAGATCCAATTGCCAACATCCGCTGGATCTTCGAAAAAGCAAGAGAGTTCCAGAAAAATATCTATTTCTGCTTTATTCACTATGCCAAAGTCTTTGACTGTGTGGATCACAATAAACTGTGGAAAATTCTGAAAGAGATGGGAATACCAGACCACTTGACCTGCCTCTTGAGAAACCTGTGTGCAGGTCAGGAACTGGACATGGAACCACAGACTGGTTCCAAATAGGAAAAGGAGTACATCAAGGCTGTATACTGTCACCCTGCTTATTTAACTTATATGCAGAGTACATCACGAGAAACGCTAGGCTGGAGGAAGCACAAGCTGGAAACAAGATTGCTGGGAGAAATAAAAATAATCTCAGATATGCAGATAACACCACCCTTATGGCAGAAAGTGAAGAAGAACTAAAAAGGTTCTTGATGAAAGTGAAAGACGAGAGTGAAAAAGTTGGCTTAAAGCTCAACAATCAGAAAACGAAGATCACGGCATCCGGTTCCATCACTTTATGGCAGATAGACGAGAAACAGTGAAAACAGTGGCAGACTTCATTTTTTTGGGCTCCAAAATCACTGCAGATGGTGACTGTAGCCATGAAATTGAAAGATGCTCACTCCTTGGAAGGAAAGTTATGACCAACCTAGATAGCATATTAAAAAGCAGAAACATTACTTTGCCAACAAAGGTCCGTCTAGTCAAGGCTATGGTTTTCCCAGTGGTCATGTATGGATGTGAGAGTTGGACTATAAAGAAAACTGAGCGCCGAAGAATTGATGCTTTTGAACTGTGGTGTTGGAGAAGACTCTTGAGAGTCCCTTGGACTGCAACCAGTCCATCCTAAAGGAGATCAGTCCTGGGTGTTCATTGGAAGGATTGATGTTGAAGCTGAAACTCCAATACTTTGGCCACCTGATGCAAAGAGCTGACTCACTGAAAAGACCCTGATCCTGGGAAAGACTGAGGGCAGGAGGAGAAGGGGATGACGGAGGATGAGATGTTTGGATGGCATTACCGACTCAATGGACATGGGTTTGGATGGACTCGGGAGTTGGTGATGGACAGGGAGACCTGGCATGCTGCAGTTCATGGGGTCGCAAAGAGTCAGACATGACTGAGCGACTGAACTGAACTGAATACCTCAGACTCCTCACCTGTAAAATACAGATTAATACCTCCCTCATAAGGTTACTGTGAAAATTAAATGAGCTAAATATAAGTAAAATGGGCTTCCTCAGTGGTTCAACAGTAAAGAATCCACCTGTAAAGCAGACGACTTGGTTTTGATCCCTGGTTTGGGAAGATCCCCTGGATAAAGAAATGGCAACCCTCTCCAGTATTCTTGTCTGGGAAATTCCATGGACAGAGGAACCCAGCGGGCTACATACAGTTCATGTGGTCGCAAAAGAATCGGACATGACTTAGCAACTAAACAACAAGTAAAATGCTTAAAACAGAAGCTGACATATATTAAGTGCTCAGTAAACATCAGCTATTATTATTATTTTTTAAAATACTGTGACACTAGGAGGGGAAAGGACTGAGCAGACACACGTTTTCTAGATTATGGAAAGGACTTCGCCTCAATGTACCCAAATAAAACCTTCACCATGTACCTTAATAACATGGCATTCTGGGGCCTTCCCAGGTGGTCCAGCAGTTAAGAATCTGCTGCAACTGCAGGAGACATAGGTTCAATCCCTGATTTGGGAAGATTCCACATGCTGCAGGGAAATAAGACCATGTACCCCAACTACTGAAGCCTAGTGCCTAGAGCCCGTGATCTGCAACAAAGCAGCCACTCCAGTGAGAAACCTGCACACCACAACTAGAAAGTAACCATGGAAAGTAACCACAACTAGAGAAAGCCTCTGCATAACAATGAAGACACAGAGCAGCCATGAATAAATAAATACGTCAGTTCAGTTCAGTTCAGTCGCTCAGTCGTGTCCAACTCTTTGTGACCCCATGGACTGCAGCACACCAGGCCTCCCTGTCCATCACCAACTCCTGGAGTTTAATCAAATTCATGTCCATTGAGTCAGTGATGGCATCGAGCCATCTCATCCTCTGTCGTCCGTTTCTCCCGCCTTCAGTCTTTCCCAGCATCAGGGTCTTTTCAAATAAGTCGGCTCTTCGCATCAAGTGGCCAAAAGATTGGAGTTTCAGCTTCAACATCAGTCCTTCCAATAAACACTCAGGACACATCTCCTTTAGGATGGACTAACTGGATCTCCCTGCAGTCCAAGAGACTCTCAAACGTCTTCTCTAACACCACAGTTCAAAAGCATCAATTCTTTGGCGCTCAGCTTTCTTTATAGTCCAACTCTCACATCCATACATGACTACTGGAAAAACCATAGCCTTGACTAGATGGACCTTTGTTGGCAAAGTAATGTCTCTGCTTTTTAATATGCTGTCTAGGTTGGTCATGGCTTTTCTTCCAAGGAGCAAGTGTCTTTTAATTTCATGGCTGTAGTCACCATCTGCAGTGATTTTGGAGGCCAGGAAAATAAAATCTGACACTGTTTCCCCATCTATTTGCCATAAAGTGATGGGACAGGATGCCTTGATCTTCGTTTTCTGAATGTTGAGCTTTAAGCCAACGTTTTCACTCTCCTCTTTCACTTTCATCAAGAGGCTCTCTAGTTCTTCTTTACTTTCTGCCATAAGGGTGGTGTTATCTGCATATCTGAGGTTACTGATATTTCTCCAGGCAATCTTGATTCCAGCTTGTGCTTCATCCAGCCCAGCGTTTCTCGTGATGTACTCTGCATATAAGTTAAATAAGCAGGGTGACAATATACAGCCTTGATGTACTCCTTTTCCTATTTGGAACCAGTCTGTTGTTTCATGGCCGGTTCTAACTGTTGCTTCCTGACCTGCACACAGCTTTCTCAAGAGGCAGGTCAAGTGGTCTGGTATGCCAACCTCTTGAAGAATTTTCCACAGTTTGTTTTGATTCACACAGTCAAGGGCTTTGGCATAGTGAATAAAGCAGAAATAGATATTTTTCTGGAACCCTCTTGCTTTTTCAGTGATCCAACGGATGTTGGCAATTTGATCTCTGGTTCCTCTGCCTTTTCTAAATCCAGCTTGAACATTTGGAAGTTCATGGTTCATGTATTGTTGAAGACTGGCTTGGAGAATTTTGAGCATTACTTTACTAGCATGTGAGATGAGTTTGAACATTCTTTGGCATTGCCTTTCTTTGGGATTGGGATGAAACTGACCTTTTCCAGTCCTGTGGCCGGTGCTGAGTTTTCCAAATTTGCTGGCATATTGACTGCAGCACTTTCACAGCATCGTCTTTTAGGATTTGAAATAGCTCAGCTGGAATTCTGTCACTTCCACTAGCTTTGTTCATAGTGATGCTTCCTAAGGCCCACTTGACTTTGCATTCCAGGATGTCTGGCTCTAGGTGAGTGATCACACCACTGTGATTATCTGGGTTGTGAAGATCTTTTTGTACAGTTCTTCTGCGTATTCCTGCCACCTCTTCTTAGTATCTTCTGCTTCCGTTAGAGCGTACCATTTCTGTCCTTTATTGAGCCCATCTTTGCATGAAAGGTTCCCTTGGTATCTCTAATTTTCTTGAAGAGATCTCTAGTCTTTCCCATTGCACTGATCACTGAGGAAGGCTTTCTTATTTCTCCTTGATATTCTTTGGAACTCTAAATAAATAATTTTTAAAAAAAAAAGGGCATTCTGGTTTATCCCTCAGCCCAATGTGAGCTTGGCTAGCCACTTTTCTCTGAGACCAACTTTGGTGCACCAAAAAAAAACAAGTGCGCTTGAAAAACTAAGAAATGGATCCTAAATCCTGAAAACCCCACCAAGTTAACAGCATCCTGATAAGGCTTGTCAAAAGAGCTAGACAGTCAAACTTACAACCTTGGTTCCATCTAAAAGGCAACACTGGTCGAAAATGACTCAGTGAAAAGAATGTGATGCTATGCAGGAGATACTTAAAGTATACCACAAATTAGTTTTAACATGATTGTATACTTTAAAGAGAAAATCTTAGCTTTAAGAAGCACTAGTCAGGGGCTTTCCTGGTGGTCTAATGGTTAAGAATCCACCCTGCAACCTTGGGACATCAGTTTGATCCCTGGTCCGGGAAGATCCCACATGCTGTGGGGCAACTAGGCGCCTCTGCCACAATGACTGAGCCTGTGCTCTGGGGCCCATGTGCAGCGACACATGCAGCAACCACTGAAGCCCTGAGCACCCTAGAGCCTGTACTCTGCAACAAAGAAGCCACCACAATGAGAAGCCCATACAAAGAGTAGCCCGGCTCTCTGAAACGACAGGAAGTCTGCGCACAGCAACAAATATCCAGTGTAGCCAAAAAATTAAATAACAAATGTTTATAACTACAAGTTTTCAATTATCTATACTAAAGGAGGTGCAATGTTGTATAAATAAGTCAAAACAGACAGTAAATGAAGAAATCCTAAACATTTCACTTTGGTATGTATTATGTAATTTTTCCTATAGATGTATAACCAAAATTGCATATGGGCTGAATAATAAAATGTATTTACACAGCTTGGCCATATATTAAAGGCATCATGGAAGTGAATTCAGAATAAAAGAAGAAAGCCAGTGTGAGATAAATTCCTATAGATAATTTACATGAGGATCATTTAAAACTATTATTATGTAATAGTTCCTCTCAACCTCACAGCATCCTCTTGAGGCTCAATCTTAGGCCACAGATTCTTTCAAATGAAAATCTGTAATTGTCATTTAGAAATACAAGGTGAGAACAAGTGAGTTTCCAAAAGTGAATGAATCTAGACCTGGGGAGCCATGGGACAATCATGCAACTGGTGGGTTTTGCTCCCACAGATATGTAGGTGCATTATTGTACCTACAGAGGTTGCCATTTCCTTCTCCAGGGGATCTTCCTGACCCAGGGATTGAACCCGGGTCTCCCGCCCTTGCAGGCAAAAGCTTTAACCTCTGAGCCACCAGGGAAGCCCAAGTATCAACCTAACTGCAGGTCAATTTATTTCAAAAAATCAAGCTATTCTTGAAAGTTTATGTAACAATTTCAAGTGCCAGAAAGGACTTCAGCAATCACCCTGTTTAAACCCTTTGATTTTACAGAAGAAACTGAGATACACAAAAGCTGGAACATGTCTGTCAAGCTATATAATAAAGTGAATATTTAAGTATCACTTCTTTATTGAGATATAACATGTAACACTGTGTTTTAGCTACACAACATAATGATTTGATATACACATATATAGTGAAATTATCACCACGATAAGTTTAGTTAATATCCATCATTACAATGTCACAAAAAAAACTGTGTGTGATAATAACTTTCAATATCTACAGGAAGTTCATTATCTAAATAATTCACTTATATAAATAAATAACCTATATTTCTTGTAAAAAGAGACTTTATTTTGCTTAAATTGGACCACATTATCTGCTTTATCTTAAAGTTCCCTACTGTACAACTTCAGATGTACCAAAAATAAAAGCAGTCCTCTGGAATAGAACGTTACTCCCATAAAGCCTCTCCACTATAGCACAGCAGGAACCCTCCTTTCCGATTAGTCTAACCACCTACTCTAGCCTATTTGTCAGCTCATACACCCATTCCTCAAATTTGTTATTCCATTCTGAAGGCTAGCAAATTTCTCCTACCTCGTATGTGAATACCACTCTTCTGGATCCAGGTCACACTTCACCTTGCCTCGAAGTGTTTCCTAATCACCTCCGTTCCCTCTGAATTCCCATCATGTTTACTGTCACTTTCTTGGCAGTTAGCAAATGTTACTTAGAATCCCTTACCTGATCATTAATATAGGATGCCCAGAGCTATAATTACATGTGTTTTTCCCTACCCTCAATTATCTTTTGGTAGGTGTAGTGAGAACTTGAAACAGGCACATAAAAACCAAAACAAAAACAGTTGGTGAAAAGATAAAATCGATTTTTTCCCCTTTACTAAAACGTCCTTTAATGCTGTTTATCTTTTCAATCATAAAGATACTAAAAGAATAATTATGGAAAATGGAATATTATATAACACATCTTCAATACAGCAATTCCACTTCCACCTTAAGAGTTCATCCTAAGGAATCGATCTGATCAGTGTATAAAGATTCATCACAGCATAATTTATAAGCAAAAATTGGAGAAAAAAGTTCATTAGTAGGGAATTCACCACATAAAATATGATGCCCCCATATAACTCTATTTTTATGTAGTTATTTTAAAAGCTTATTTTTAATGACATGAAAATTTTTAAGTTTTTTCTATTTTTCTCTCCACGTTTTAATAATCAGAAAAAAGCAAATCTTCTCACTCTGAAAAAAATAGAGGGTAGATTTGAAGTAACATACAACTTTATCGCTTAAGAAGTAAGACATTCGCTTAGGAAGAGAAATAGTCCCTAACAATGTATCAAAGTCAACATATAATTATTTTCATAACTAACATGTTGCTTCTTCACGCCAGAAATTTCTGAAATAATTACCCACAACTTTCTCCAAAGGAAGTGTTCACCTATTCAGAGGACATCTCTGTAAGTGGTGACAAGACAGCAATGAGTCATCAAGTCAAGTCAACAGCGACCACCACTATCATCCCATCATCAGACCAAGGAGGCAGAGGGGAAATCCACTTATTTAGCACCTATGATCAACAGATTTGAATACTGAAGTACACGAAGACCACGACGGTACTCAGCTGCCTTTTGCTGACTGGACTTCAACTTCAGTGGCTCCCACAGCCATTCCATCTCAGGCCCTCGTTCACTCTCATACACTAGCAAGGATCTCTTGGAACTGTTTCTAATTTCCAGATGCTAACTTCTGAATTTTTCTCTCTGAACTTCTATTCTGTTTACCAAGAGGAAGGGAAGACTCACGATGAGAAAACAAGTAGGACCTAGCTGGGCATACTGGAGGAACAGAAGGAAAGCCTGTGTAGCTTGAACATGGTGCACAAAGGAAAACGTCACAAAGAATAGACAGGGACCCTATCACAGAGGGCCTGACAGGTCATGATAAAGTCTCTGGATGTTGTATTTTCAAAATTTTTTACACTCCCATGGTGAGCTAATTTCATGTAAATAAAACACAGGTCTATGTTGTAAAGCTCACCTGCTCTTCCAACAGATTAAACTGCCTGCCTGCTAAGCAGCCTCTCTTAAATGTCAATACATGCAAAGCCAAATGCTTTATTTATATCTGCTAACAGACTGGGCTTCCCAGGTGGCTCAGTGGTAAAGAATCTGTCTGCCAAGCGAGAGCCATGGGATCGATCCCTGGGTCAGGAAGATCCCCTGGAGAAGGAAACAGCAACCCACTCCAGTATTCTTGCCTAGAAAATCCCATGAGAGAGGACCCTGGTGGGCTACACAACTTAGTGACTAGGCAACAACAGACCATTACCCAGGCTTGACATCTCAAAGCTGTCTTTCATTCCTTGTCTGCTGTCCACCCCCACCACCTAGGGGCTTCAGAGGCTTCCAAGTCTCCAACCTACTCCTTCTTTTCTAGTCCCAAAGCCACCATCCTAGTTCACACCAGCACCATTTCTTGGTCAGATTGCTGGAACAGTAGCCACTTTCCAGACTTTCCGTTCCTTCCACATCAAATGTATCCTGTGTGATGTCGTTTAGTTTGAAGACCATCAGCAAGCAGGTTATATACAAATTTATTA
This sequence comes from Capra hircus, assembly GCF_001704415.2. NCBI lineage: Eukaryota > Metazoa > Chordata > Mammalia > Artiodactyla > Bovidae > Capra > Capra hircus. The sequence goes on along the minus strand of NC_030826.1, from coordinate 36,600,228 downwards.
ACTGAAATCCTGACTTTACTTCAAGCTCCACTCACATTTCTGCCTACTTAATATATTTATACTCAGCCTCATTCACATCTCAAATTTTAACAGGTCTAAAACTGAAGATCCTGACTTCTGATCTTCCCTCCAAACCCTCACCTGCTCCTCCCATTCCTATCTCCTGCTTCCATCTCAGTAAGTGATACCTCTACCCACCCATATACTTGAGACAGAAACCTGGAAATCATCCTTGACACTTTCTTCTCCCAAACCCCCACATTCACTCTAAAATTGATAGATTCTCTGACATACTTCTCAAATACTTCTCTCCATCACCTCTGCCACTGAGTTCCACCTGCAAAGATTCTTATTTAGGTGTTATAAGGTGCAGCCCAGGCTTTAGGAGCTTCAAAAGCTCCCCAGGTGATTCTAACATGCAGCTAAGGACTCATCCACTGCTCTACAGGTCCCAGACTCCTACTAACCTCTCCAAGGTTATTTCTACCACTTTCTCCCTTGTTCACCTAACTCCAGCCACCCTGGCCTCCCTGCTTGTTTCTTGCACATGTTGGGCACATATATTCCTCCTGGCTTTTGCCCTTGCTACTCCCTCTGCCTGGAGCGTACTCCTCCACTTTCTACTTCTACAGATATTACTCAAATATTACCTTTGTAGTGATTTAATGAGACATTCCCTGGCCATTCTATCTAAACTTGCAATACCCAACTCCACCCAAACACTCAGTATCTCTTTCTCCAGCTTTATTTTTCTCCTTGGGATTTACCACCTTCTAACATAACCATATATTTTATTTATCTTGTTTACTGCCTGAATATGCACTTCATGAGAACAGAGATTTTATCTGTTTTGTTCCTTCACTATATCCCCAGCACCTAGAACATCATCTTGCACAAGGCAAGTACTCGATTAAAAATTTAACTCCTCAGCAAGGCCTTCCCAGATTCCTCAATTAAACTTAATTTCCCCATTTACCCCTCCCATAGTAATTTATTCCCTTCCTTCATAACATTTACAGTAATTTGTAATTATATTTTATTTATTGAAGTTCCTTTCCTAGAGTGGAAATTCTCAAATATGGATTTTCTGTTTGGTTCACCATTATATACACCATTTTTCATGCATAAGTGGCACAGAGCAACTATTTAAAATTTTTTTGATGAACGAACTAATAAATGATTGAGGTCAAATAAATTTTCTGAAAGCACATTCTGATATTATTTTTTCAAAACATTTCAAAGTCTCTCCATCACTTACCACATTAAACCCTAACTGCCTGGTCTTGGTAGAAAGTGAAAGTCACTCAGTTGTATCCGATTCTTTGCGACCCCATGGACTGCAGCCTGCCAGGCTTCTTCATCCATGGGATTTTCCAGGCAAGAATACCGGAGTGCGTTGCCATTTCCTTCTCCAGGAGATCTTACCGCCCCAGGGATTGAACCCAGGTCTCCCATATTGTAGGCAGACGCTTTACCTTCTGAGCCACCAGGGAAGACAGCCCATATTCTGAGCCAATTTACTTTCCTTTTTTATCTCCTATTTTCCCATGTGTCTTCTCCTTCAGCTACACTATACTGCTCATTATTTCCAGTACACACCCTATACTAACAATGCATTTCCTCACCTCCACATTTTTGCTCTCGACATTCCTTCTGCCTGAACTAACTTTTTATTTCCGCCTATCAAAATTCCAGCCTTTAAAATACCTACCCTTCAAAGTCCAGTTCAAATGCAACCTTTACAAAGACAGTCTTTCCACCCTAACTTTCCCAACTGAATGGTGTCTTCCTTTTGTTTTTTTTGGCTGCACCACACAGCATGGGGAACCGTAATTTCCTGGCCATGGGTCAAACCAGTGCCCCCTGTAGTGGAAACACCAAGTCTTAACCACTGGACAGCCAGGGAAGTCCCTCTTTCCCTTCTAAACACCAAAATACTGGGTTGGCCTAAAAGGTCAATCGGGTTTTTCCACAACATCTTACAGAAAAACTTGACGACTTTATACAGCACTTTATATAATACCACAACAGAACATATAATATTGGTTTAATTCCCCACTTATTTCAGAACATATCCTTTACCAAACCTTTTGTTTACAGTCACTCAATAGGTATCTGTTGAAGTCAGTTAACACCACCAGTCCAGTCTCTGTCATAAAACATATTTAAATTTGGGGGGAAGGGTGTTTTCTTTCACAAGACTCTTAAATGACCAAAAGATTTAAAGCTGCAGTAACAGATTCTTAGCCTTAACCTTCCCTTCTATGCCTTTTCTGGAAAGGTAAGATCTTCCCAAAAGCAATTTTTGCAGCTCAGATTTTCTAATTTTTATTTAAATTTATTTATTTTTAATTGAAGGATAATTGCTTTTCAATATTGTGTTGGTTTCTGTCATGTATCAACACGAATCAGTGACAGGGTATACCGGATGTCCCCTCCCTCTTAAACTTCCCTCTCACCCCACCCTACCAATCTAGGTTATCACAGAGCACCAGATTTGGCAGCTCCAATTTTTTTTAATATGTTCAACTGCTTGAAAAAAAAGTGTTAAGCTACATGTGCTACTATGTGACTAAACTCCCACAGTGAGAAACTGAAAGTGAAAGTCACTCAGTTGTGTCTTACTCTCTGCGACCCCACGCACTATAGTCCATGGAATTCCCCAGGCCAGAATACTGGGGTGGGTAGCCTTTCCCTTCTCCAGGGGATCCTCTCAACCCAGGGATAGAACCCAGGTCTCCCGAATTGCAGGTGGATTCCTCACGAAGCTCAGCCACAAGGGAAACTCCATAAGCCATGTCAAAATTGGTTACCCTATGATTATGACATGTTTGAAGGACTAGCTGAAAATCTGAATGCCTTAAATTCTGCTGTTTGAAAACAATAATTACTAGAAAACTATTTTTGTTCAAAAAAATCTGAAACTTTTTAGAATCTTTCAAGATCCCATTACTTTGCCAACAAAGGTCCATCTAGTCAAGGCTATGGTTTTTCCAGTAGTCATGTGTGGATGAGAGGGTTGGACTATAAAGAAAGCTGAGCACCGAAGAATTGATCCTTTTGAACTGTAGTGCTGGAGAAGACTCTTGAGAGTCCCTTGGACTGCAAGGAGATAAAACCAGTCCATCCTAAAGGAAATCAGTTCTGAATATTCACTGGAAGGACAGATGCTGAAGCTGAAACTTCAATGCTTTGGCCACCTGATGTGAAGAACTGACTCATCTGAAAAGACCCTGATGCTGGGAAAGACTGAATGTAGGAGGAGAAGGGGACGACAGAGGATGAGATGGCTGGATGGCATCACCAACTCAATGGACATGAGTTTGAGCAAACTCCAGGAGTTGGTGATGGACAGGGAGGCCTGGCGTGTTACAATCTATGGGGTTGCAGAGTCGGACACAACTGAGCGACTGAACTGAAGTATCCCTTCATTTCTCCATCACATTAAATATTGTTAAGTAACAGTACTAGCAATCCAGTAAAATTCTACCATGAAACACTTGTTGTACCTCAAATAATATATACCTTTGTTACCCTACCCACTGCGGTTCCCAAAGTGTAGTTCATAAATCCCTGAAAGTCCATTTCAGTGAGTTTGCTGAAACTACTTTCACAGTATTAAGAAATTTTTGCCTTTTTCATTGTCTCGGCATTTGCACTGGTATACAACAAAATCGAAGCCTTAGTATAAAGAAAGGTAATGGCATCAAACTGTACTAAAGTCATGCGTGTCTTTTACCATCATGGACTATTCTTTTGAAAAAGTCAATTTCACTTGAAAATATTCCTGAGGAAGCAGTATTAATTTTATTAAATCTGAGCCCTTGTATGGGTCTTTTAAATATTCTGCATGATGAAATGGGAAGTACGCAGATAGCACTTCTATAGGATACTCAAGTACATTGGCAGTCTCCAGGAAAACCTCTTGTGACTCTTGATTTGTGAGCTAAACTAACTGCTTTTTTCATGGAATACTACTTTTACTTGGAACAAAGGGCAAACTGTGGTTATTCAGACATGAATATTTAGCAGACATTTTCTTGAAAATGAAGTGATTCTGTCACTTCAAGGAAGACAACTGACAGTATTTGTAACTAATGGCAAAATCAAACTTTTTAATCAAAAATTAAAATCTTGGAAATATTGTAGCTGCATACATTCCCAATACTTAAAAATCTTTCTGATAAGGAGAATGATATTAGCTAATGTGGTTTTTTTGGTATCATATTATGAAATGTGTCATTTGGAAGATGTGTAACTCAATGAACCAACATTTCCAAACAACCAATGCATGGTATCATAAAATCAAGTATCAGTTAAAGATCTATTTAAAGTACAAGAAAAACCAATGAATTTTAATATACAACATGATTTCAGATTCCACACTGCAAAGTAACTCATGAAGAAACTACTGATTATCAAGTTTTGGTGTAGTATCAGAGAATATGCACAGCTGTCTGAAAATGCTCCTCCCTTTTCCAACTACAAGTACTTTGAGGACATATTTTCTTCATATATTTCAATCAAAACAATCTATCACATCAGGTTGAATATAGAAGCAGACATGATAGTTTAGCTGTCTTCTATTAAGCTGGATATTTAAGAGATTTGCAAAAATCTAAAAATGCCACTTCTAACTTTTTAGTTACTTTTCATAAAAATATATTATTTAATATATTTAAAGTAATTGATATTTTAAAATGCTTTACGTTTTAATTTCTAATTTAGTAACTATGAATAGATACAAATTACACAAAGAAAAACTCAAAACTCAATTTTTAAGAGTGTAAAGAGTCTGAAACCAAAAAGTTTTGAGAACCACTGCTTAAGAGAACTTGCTTCTGATTCCAGCCACCCTCAAAACTGCTTTGTGTATCCTCAACCAGAGTTGAACCTGAGGCAGATATCTGGTCCGGGGGAAGCCAAACCTTAGACTGACGAAATCAAATATTGCTCAGGAATCTGAATTAAGCTTCATGGATCCTAAAGGTCTGTATGTGGTGGAACACTAGAATCTATTAAGTCTAACTGCTAAAATACCTGAACTATTTCAGTGCCAGCCCTTTCTGAAGCCCTGGTCAGCTTTTCCTCGGATTCTATAACAGCTATTTCCTTTTGATAAATCTTTTATATGAGCTATTTTAAATAGGCTTATTTTCCTTATGATCAAGAGAGTCTTAATACCATAGAACCTCAATGTCATTACAAAAACCGTTTAATTTGGGTCCTTATATGAGACAACAAACTATAACAAGGCTCCCCTCCATTTGAAGATAATATTCCTATATAAAAGTAAGTATCACTCCAACAAAATTAAAAACTGAATGGAAATTATTGGTTCACTCAGAATAAGAGACAAACTTAATACCCAGCTGTTACATAAGAGAGGCTTGATAATTTTCTTTCTCTTGGAGAAGGCCCTTATATATATTATGTCAATATAATTTAGACAGCCTATGGTGTCATTAAACCACACCAATCTGACAGGGTTTTTCACAGAGGCTGATGAACCAAAAAAGAACAAGGTAGTGAGACCTGCCCTACCAGACAAAACAACTATTATAAAGCTATGACAATTAAGACAGTGTAGTATCAGCACAAAATATGCAAACAGACCAATGGTACAGAATACAGAGAACACAAACACAAACCCTCATACATTCGGAAGCATGTTAAGTGGCATCATGTCATCCAGTCCCATCATTTCATGGCATCACTGAGACCATGGCATCAAATCCCATCACTTCATGGTAAATAGTTGGGAAACAATGGAAACAGTGACAGACTATTTTCTTGGGCTCCAAAATCACTGCAGACAGTGACTGCAGCCATGAAATTAAAAGACACTTGCTCCCTGGAAGAAAATCTATGACCAACCTAGACAGCATATTAAAAAGCAGACATTACTCTGCCGACAAAGGTAAGTGTAGTCAAAGCTATGGTTTTCTCAGCAGTTATGTATGGATGTGAGAGTTGGACTAGAAACAAAGCTGAGCGCCGAAGAATTGATGCTTTTGAACTGTGGTGTGTTGGAGAAGACTCTTGAGAGTCCCTTGGACTGCAAGGAGATCCAACCAGTCTATCCTACAGGAAATCAGTCCTGAATATTCATTGGAAGGACTGATGCTGAAGCTCCAATACTATGGCCACCTGATGCGAAGAACTGACTCATTGGAAAAGACCCGGATGCTGGGAAAGACTGAAGGCAGGAGGAGAAGGGGACGACAGAGGATGAGATGGTTGGATGCCACCACGGACTCAATGGACATGAGTCTGAGCAAACTCCAGGAGTGATTGGTGATGGACAAGAAAGCCTGGTATGCTGCAGTCCACGGAGTCGCAAAGAGTCAGACATGACTGAACTAAACTGAACTGAAATGTTATCATAAAGTTACAGTGGGCAAACATCACTATTCAACACATGATGGTGGCTTACCAAGTGATCTTTATGGAAAGAAATTTAACCCTATTTTGGGTTATCCTAATAAAAAAAAATTAGATCTCTATGTAACACTATACATCAAAATAAATTCTAGATGGATTAAAAACCTAAATGTGAAAAGTGTAACTTTAAAACTTGTAGAAGAAAACACAGGATGTAACTATTACCTCACAAAAAACATACACCATAAAAGAAAAAAAAATCTTTAAAGTTTAGTTTCAAAAAAAGATAAGGCTAAAAAACACATTAAAATATACGCATTAGGATGGCTACTATTTTTTTTTTAAAAAAAGCACAGGATAACAAGTACTGCCAAAGACAGAAAAACTGGAACCCTAGAATGTAATACAGTGCAGCCACTACATTAAACTGTGTGGAGTTTCCTCAAAAAATGTAAAAATAGAATTAACATATGATTCAGCAATTCCACTTCTGGGTATAAACCCAAAAGAACTGAAACCAGAGTCTCAAAGAGATATTTGTCCACCTATGTTCAGAGCAGCATTATTCACAAGAGCAAAAGGTGGCGGCAACCCAAGTATCCATTGGTGGATGAATGGATAAACAAAATGTAATTATATACAAACAAGGGAATATTATGCAGTCTCCGAAAGGAAGGAAATTCTGACGGCATGGATGAACCTCATGGATATCATGCTAAGTAAAATAAGCCAGATATCAAAGGACAGGTACTACATGATTCCACTCATATGAAGTATCTAAAGTAGTCAAAATCATAGAAACAGAAAGTAGTACCTGTTTTAAATACCAAGAAAAGGACTGCGTAAATCTCCAATCAAGGTAAATGATTACACATACATCTCTTCTTCCTTACAAATAAACAGACTGCTAGGAGGAATTAGAGGCCTTCAGAGAACTACTGCAAGCTCTTCGTTGATACAGCTGGTGCCTCAGCCCGAAGATTTATGCCAACAGCTTCTTAGAAAGCAGCACTAAAGAATAAAGGTCTTTGGGAACAGCCTTGGTGGTCCAGTGGTTAAGACTTCATGATTCCATCATAACGGGTGCACGTCTGATCCCCAGTTGGGGAACTAAGATCCCATATGCTGCACGGCACAGTAAAAAAAAATTTTTTTTAATTTTTTGAATTGTTAAAAAAAAAAAGAATAAAGGTTTTCACAGTCAAGTAAGGGTTACTGCCCAACAGTATAATTCCCATTTTGAGGTCTGCATCCAGCATTCCCAAAGCTGCATGACCAACTTTGCCACACACAGCAACTGTACAACTCCTGCCAATTCTATTAAAGCATGACCATAGTCTCAAGAATGAAGGGCCAAGTGTTTCCTAAAGAGGCTAAGCTTCAAAATCTTTTTTTACTAGAACAGGAGCTTGTCAAAAACAAAAGTAAAGGAAGCTACTGGAATGATTCACCATAACTGAAAACAAACACAAGAAACAGGTGTGCTTCCCTGAATACACAAGCAAAATTTAATAAGGAGCCAGTACTGTTATGAAACCAGGTTGAGAATAAGCTTATAAAATCTGAAAGTAAACATGACAAGACGGCAAAAAGAAAAATGAATTTCAGATAAATATCAGAATACTGTTATTGTCAGGCTGTGAGTAACCTGAAATCAGTAAGTTACTCAAAATATCACTAAATGGTGAAGAGTCTTATAAATCATTTTCTGCTAAGGCAGGTACATTTCATGCAAAGATGGGAACAATAAAGGACAGAAATGGTATGGACCTAACAGAAGCAGAAGATGTTAAGAAGAGGTGGCAAGAATACACAGAAGAACTATACAAAGATCTTCATGACCCAGATAATCGTGATGGTATGATCACCAACCTAGAGCCAGACATTCTGGAATGCAAAGTCAAGTGGGTCTTAGGAAGCATCACTACGAACAAAGCTAGTGGAGGTGATGGAATTCCAGTTGAGCTATTTTAAATCCTGAAAGACGATGCTGTGAAACTGCTGCACTCATTATGCCAGCAAATTTTGAAAACTCAGCAGTGGCCACAGGACTAGAAAAGGTCAGTTTCATTCCAATCCCAAAGAAAGACAATGCCAAAGAATGCTCAAACTACCACACAATTGCACTCATCTCACATGCTAGTAAAGTAATGCTCAAAATTCTCCAAGTCAGGCTTCAACAATACATGAACCATGAATTTCCAGATGTTCAAGCTGGATTTAGAAAAGGCAGAGGAACCAGAGATCAAATTGCCAACATCCGTTGGATCACTGAAAAAGCAAGAGGGTTCCAGAAAAATATCTACTTCTGCTTTACTGACTATGCCAAAGTCTTTGACTCTGTGGATCAAAACAAACTGGAAAATTCTTCAAGAGACGGGCATACCAGACCACCTGACCTGCCTCTTGAGAAATCTGTATGCAGGTCAGGAAGCAACAGTTAGAACCGGCCACAGAACAACAGACTGGTTTCAAACAGGGAAAGGACTATGTCAAGGATATATACTGTCACCTGCTTATTTAACTTATATGCAGAGTACATGATGAGAAATTCTGGGCTGGATGAAGCACAAGCTGGAATCAAGATTGCCTGGAGAAATACCAATAACCTCAGATATGCAGATGAAACCACCCTTATGGCAGAAAGCAAAGAAGAACTAAAGAGCCTCTTGATGAAAGTGAAAGAAGAGAGTGAAAAAGTTGGCTTAAAACTCAACATTCAGAAAACCAAGATCATGGCATCCGGTCCCATCACTTCATGGCAAATAGATGGGGAAATAGAGCAAACAGTGAGAGACTTTATTTTGGGGGGCTCTAAAATCACCACAGATGGTGACTGCAGCCATGAAATTAAAAGATGCTTGCTCCCTGGAAGAAAAGCTATGACCAACCTAGACTGCATATTAAAGAGCAGAGACGTTACTTTGCCAACAAAGGTCCGTCTAGTGAAAGCTACGGTTTTTCCAATAGTCACGTATGGATGTGAGAGTTGGACTATGAAGAAAGCTGAGTGCCGAAAAATTGATGCTTTTGAAATGTGGTGTTGGAGAAGACTCTTGAGAGTCCCTTGGACTGCAAGGAGATCCAACCAGTCCATCATAAAGGAAATCAGTCCTGAATATTCACTGGAAGGACTGATGCTGAAGCTGAAACTCCAATACTTTGGCCACCTGATGTGAAGAACTGACTCACTGGAAAAGACCCTGATGCTGGGAAAGATTGAAGGCGGGAGGAGAAGGGGACGACAGAGGACGAGATGGGTGGATGGCACCACCAACTCAATGGACATGAGTTTGAGTAAACTCCGCAAGTTGGTGATGGACAGGGAGGCCTGGCATGCTGCAGTCCATGGGGTTGCAAAGAGTTGGACACGACTGAGTGACTGAACTGACTGACTGAGGAATTAGTTTAGACCCTAAAACAAGTTTAGAATATAGCTCCACTGTATCTTTCCCTTGTATTAACTTTTATTAGTGTGATGGGTTTTCAGGAAACACTGAGGATGTATCAACATTTCTGAGTCCACAGCACACAACAGAAATCCACATTTAGTGCTGTTCCAGACCATGTGTTAAGACAGCTAGATATTAGAGCTCATGGCCTATGTGAAAATTTTCCTTAATTATGAATAATTTGTCACTTTTTCATGATGAAATCTAGTGATAATGAAAAATATATGTTATTACAGCATAATCTTACATAACACTCCAACTGTGTTGGAGAAACGCATGTAAATAAGGAAAAGGGGGGAAAGACAAACACACACTTATACACGTACGCACAAAGGTATATAATGCTCAAAACCCCACATCTCGAAAATATTATATACAAATTTTGTTTATAAATTTCATCTTGTATACCTTTCATCTCAGAAAAAAAGCAAGTTTGTTCATGAGAAAAGAAATTCCCCAGTCTCTTCTATGCTGTGCTGTGCTTAGTCATGTCTGACTCTCTGCCACCCTATGGACTGTAGCCCGCCAGGCACCTCTGTCCATAAGAATTCTCCAGGCAAGAATACTGGAGTGGGGATTCATGTCAATGTATGGCAAAACCAGTACAGTATTGTAAAGTGAAATAAAGTAAAAATAAAAATAAACATAAAAAAGAATACTGGAGTGGGTAACCATGCCCTCCTCCAGGGGATCTTCCTAACCCAGGGATCGAACCCAGGTCTCCTGCATTGCAGGTGGATTCTTTTACTGTCTGAGCCACCAGGGAAGTCCAGTCTCTTCTATAGCTAACGCTATATTAATGATGTGGGGTTGGGAAGCAATGCTCTCTTGAGAGATACTAGCTGTTTTTTACAAAGATAAGAAATCTGTGAGGTCTAAGATTCAGAATCCAACAATGCCAGTGACACAGAAATGAATCAAACACTAGGTGCACTGCGTTAAAAGGACACCTTTAATTGTTAGAACTGGGGGCCAGACGCTCCATACGGAGATGAACACAGTTTATTAAAATGGAAGGAAGTGTACTATAGATATATAAGCATACAGAGGTGAGGTGAGGGGACATCTGAGACAAGAAAAAAACAAAGTGATTCAGCGACTTCCTCTCCTAGAAGCTCATACACCAAGTGTAAAGGGCTCCCAAAGGTGAAACATGGGACATTTCGAGCATCCCCCAAAAAAGTCTGTAATTATTGGTAAAATTACAGAGTAATTGGTAAATTACACAGTAAATTAAAATCCATGAGTTTATAAAGATACCAAAACAGAGCAAAAAAAAAAAATCATTTCCTATCATTAGAGGTATACGAACTTCTTACTCAGAAAATTGCTAAAGGATTCTGAGTAAATTAAGAATTTATCTGAACTTTTGGAAAGAAATTATAATCTATTCCTAACTGATGAGCGATATCTTCACAGATGATGGAAGGCTAATCAATGTAAAAGGAATGCTAGAATTAGAAAATTACCATTTTGTAATAACCAAAGAAATAGCTGATTCAGGCAAAGATTGTTATCAGTAGGTGATAAAGGCTACTGAAGAAGCATAAGAGTACTGTGTCAAAGTGTCACTACTCTACAGATTACCTGCTAATTACAAAGTCTTTACAATGGAGAGATCTGGTATTTATCATCTTGAACAAACAAATCCATCACCATTCACAGTCAGACATTATGACATGATGTTTCTCTTACTGTGATGTGACATGAGGTACAGAGCATCACCTATGAAGTATTATTACCAAAAATGTTTAACTGAATCTAACCAAGACTTCACTGCCAGTTTGTAAGGAAATATGGGGATAAAGGAATAAATTAAATGAAACTAAGAGGAAATCCCAGTTTCTCAGAAAACTCTGGAAGTGATATATTATACAAGACAAATGGCCTGTCTTCAAAAGGAAAGACTGCATCGCTCCTAAATAAAGTGTTCTAGATTTAAAACGAGACTAAGGAAACATTTTTGGAGAAAAAATGCCAATAGCTAACAAGTGTTGTGTTGGAGACAACTGGGAAAACCTGAACATGAACTAGATATTAGATGGTACTGGAAAAGTATTGTTAATTGCCTCCGCTGTAACAATGTATTGTAAGATCAATGAACTAAACAATGTCTATTTTTAAAAGATACACTAAAGTATTTAAAGTATTAAAGTATAAACATGTCATGACATCTACAATGTAAAGATTATATATTATATATAAACACATATGCACATATAAAGTGGCTTCCCAGGTGGCTCAGCAGTAAAGAATCTGCCTGCAATGCAGGAGACCGGGGTTCGATCCCTGAGTTGGGAAGATCTCCTGAAGGAGGGCATAGCAACCCACTCCATTATATTTGCTGAAGAATCCCACGGACAGAGAAGTCTGGTGGGCTACAGTCCATCGGGCCACAAAGAGTTGGACACAACCAAAGTGACTGAGTACGCATGCATGCACATATATAGATAAAACAAATACAGTAAAACATGAAAACCTGTTGGAATCTAGGGAGTAATTGGTATAAAGATGACAACTGTACTATTCTTTCAATTTTTCTGTATGTTTACAATTTTTTACCTAGACGGCTCAAAATGCACTTCCTTTCCTCCAGGAAGGCCTCCCAAATGAACTCTCTACTCTCACAATTCATAGTGACGCGCACATCCTGCAACTATCATTAAGAGTACCAGTAGCAATATTCTGTGCAGGCACTCAGAAAAGCATCTTAAATAACTGGGTTAGTCTTTTAATTTCTCAACAGAGTAGCAGTTCACTTGTATACACAATCTTGAGTCACAGCTCTCAAAGGGAGATCATCAAACATCACTTATGGGCTTACAGAATTTCCCATGGAGAAACAATCAGCAAGAGTGATAGGGAGAAATTAGAATACAGGTTCTACATGTCTTCCTAGCATTGCTTTTAAAAAGCCATGCTATCCAGGCATATGACTTTATTCTCATGAGATTATTCTTCAGTCCAACACTATCTTTCACCACCACCCCTGGTCTGCAAAACAGTGACAGTATTTATCCACAACTCCAGGGGATAATGAAGCTTAACAAGCTACATAATGAACTTTAAAATCTTACACAAAAGAGTGCACAAAGTTTTATTGTTTTTGTTGTTGTTTTGTTTTTTTTTGGCTGAATTGTGAAGCATGCAGGATCTTAGTTCCCTGACCAGGGATCAAACCCATGCCCACTGTACTGGAAGCATGGATTTTCCACATTGGACTGCCAGGGAAGTCTCCTGCAGGAAGTTTAAAAAATCAGATAGTACAGTGCTGGTGAAGAAAGAGCAAGTGCTGTCACACTCCTGGCAGGAATATAAATTAATACAACTTTTATGAAAAGCAATTTAGCAATATTTAACAACATTAAAAATCCATATAGCTTTCCACCTGGAATTAATCCAACAGACACCGATATACATAAAAAGGACATGTGAGGAATTAATTGTAGCACTGGAAACAACCTAACTATCCAATAAAAGCTGGCTGGATAATCGCACATCTATACATTGGAATATCTGCCAGCTTTCAAAACGGAAGAGAAAAAAAAAAAAAAAGGGAAGAGCTACTCTATGTACTGTATGAAATGACAGCCAAGATATACTAAGTGAAAAAAGGAAAGTGCAGAATAGTAGGTATAGAATCTTACCATTTGTATAAACAACAATTAAAAACAAAAAACACCAAAGAATATACACTTGTATATGCATGTAAAAGCCTTATCTATGACAAGGTACACAAGATACAGGTAACAATTTCCTTCGAGGGAGGTATCTAGAAGGATGAAAGGAGGACAGAAGAGGAAAGGAGGACATACTCTATGTAGTTTCTGATTTTTGTATCGTATGTGTGTACATGTGTTATCCATTTTAAAGAGTTATTTTTTTAAACAAGGCTCTACACCAATTTAGGGCTTCCCAGGTGGCGCTAGTGGTAAAGAATTCATCTGCCAACGCAGAAGACATAACAGATGTTGGTTCAATCCCTGGGTCAAGAAGATCCCCTGGAGTAGGAAACTGCAACATGCTCCAGTGTTCTTACCTGGAAAATTCCATGGACAGGGGAGCTACCGTTTACGGGGCAGCAAAGAGTTAGACAGAACTGAGCGACTGAACACACTGCACCAATCTGAATTATTTAATTAATACTTATCTTAACCTAAAAGCATTTCATGTCTTCACACCATACAACTTTTTTATGAGACTTCAGTAAATTCAACCAAATAAAAACAAAGCACCCTATATGACAGAAGTCTACCGAGAAGAAAAATGGACATTTATTGCCTCCATTTTACTTCAAAATTTTACCAGACTAGGGGACTTCCCTGGTTGCCCAGTGGTTAAGGCTGTGCTTCCACTGCAGGTGGCCAGGGTTCAATCCCTGCTCTGGGAACTAAGATCCCGCATGCTGCATGCATGGCCAAAACTTTTAAAAATTAAAGAAATAAAAAAGATTTTACCAAACTACCTGACAGAAGTCTGGACATAGGCAACATTAAACATCTCCAAGCACTAAACTAACCACTATGAAGAGCTCTAAAAGGGTAAGTCCCAAAGTATCAAACGGACATCAACCACCCCCAGCCTAAGCACGAGGTGGTCACAATAACTTATACTTCTCAGTCTTCACACAAGAAAAAAGATGAATGTCCAGCTCTTTCAAAGGATACAAGAAGATATATGCCCCCCAAATTCTTGCGCTTCCCGTGTCATTGCTTGGCTCCAGCTGTAACCATGACAACAGAAAACAGCAGGAAAGACAGCTGAACCATGCAAAGGCCAGAGTAAAATGAGGAAGTAAAAATATATATTTTAAAGCCCAAGAACTTAAGGCCCTAGAGTTAAGAATGACAGCCCCTTCTCCCCAAAAAAGCCTTGAGAGAGGAGTATCAAAGAAAGAACACAAAGGAAAGAAAAGAGAAAATAAGGCTTCCCAATAATATGTCTGACTCAATGGACATGAGTTTGAGTGAACTCCGGGAGTTGGTGATGGACAGGGAGGCCTGGCCTGCTGCAATTCATGGGGTTGCAGAGTCGGACACGACTGAGTGACTAAACTGAACTGAACAACATGTCCCATTCCTAAGTTATCCAGACAGGAAGCAAGGTTGGCAAAGACAACTAAAAGAACACCGAAAATGTGCCCCACCACCACCCCCCAACAATTTAACTATTCACTTCAATGCTACTCAGCAAACCTTTTGCTTGTAAGAGTGTATCATCTCTTCACCCTGTTCTGATGGCAGCAACTATTCAAGAGTGGCAACACAGGAGCAAATAAGGGACCATGTATAATCTGCCAACTGAAAACACAGGTTCTAGATCACTGAGATATTACTGCATCTTAAAGTTCATTTTAAAAACTGCTCTTTGTTATTTGCAAATGTGAAAGAAACACCACTGTTGTTACTTAAAACTTCCACTGGCTAAGTTATTGTTCACCAGTAGTTTCAGATTGCTTTTTTCATGTGCTATGCAAAACATCAATGATGCACAGCTAAAAACGGAAACACTAAAGAAGATCTTTTACCAAAAGAGAGGCAAATAGGTCACACCGAGGAGGACTAGAGATCAGAGAACACAGATGTCTTGATTTACAGTTACTACTCTAAGCATTATACTCTTTGCTCTTTATCTGGTTCTGTGAGAATAATAAATAATTTTACTAAAAGGAATCCCCCCTTACTTTCTTTTTTATGGCCCTAGTCCTCCTTAGAAAGGCTACCAAAATCCCTTGCCAAAACAATTGCCACCTACTCCTAAATTTAGAGGAGGTTTGCATTAGCGATACAACATGACGATGGAAGAATCCGAGGAAAGAAAACGAATACCAGAACTATAAAGTTCCAATGACAGTTTCCAAAGAAGGGTCAGCGTGGGGAATGCTGGCTCTCGGAGGCGTTTGGAGCCTGGGAGTCCCTATAACAACACAAGACGTGAAAGGTGCTTTGTCATAAATTCCCTCAAATAATTTAAACCCTCCCTTTTGGAGAGAAGCAACAGGCCCACTAGCTGGCACCAAGTCTAACCCACTGCCTAGGAAGAAGGCGGGCGCGCGGTCAAGTGGCTCTTTATCCCGCAGGTCCCTGCAACACGGCGATGCGCATGCGCCCCGAGGGCAGCGACCAAGCACCCCTAGCTCGTTCACACTCGAGCATGCGCAGTCACCCATCTCGCCGCAGGCGACAGCTCACTATTTAGCAAGGGGGATGGGACTGGGAAAATTATGGGGGGGGGGCCGAAGGCAGGGGGCGCGTTTGTGTCTCCTGAATGCTTGGAATTAGGAGAAGGCACGACTGCTGGCATTCGCGGGCCATGTAATCCGGGATGTGGGAAATGGGGCAGAAAAGAGTCTATGTGCGGCGCGGGGTGGTGGGGGGGAGAGTGGGGGGTCAGTCACCTCTTAAGGGAGACACCCCCCCCCCACTCAGACAGGACAACCCTTTCCCTCGACTTTCCTCCCCCCACTCACCTGAGAGCGGCGGCGACAGCTGCTGGTCCCCGTCCCCCTGCGCTCGCCTCATACTGTCCGCAACATCCGGGACCTGCGAGACCGCCGATACACAAATACACACACACACACAAGGAGCGCGCACACTCACACACACACACACACACCGAAACACACCGGCCGGGGCGTCATGGCGTCAGCACGTCGACGCAGCAAGCGCGTACCCGCCGGGGCCCCACCCCGCGCGGCCTCCGCCTCCTCTACTCCGCTCCCCTCCCCTTTTTAGATTCTCCAGGTCCTCCTCCCTCTGCCTCAAGACTCCGCCTACCTTCCCTAGTGCGCATGCGTCCCGTGTGTCGCCAGGGCCCGAAGATTTGAAGGGAAGGAGGGGCTTGGGAAAAAAGAGGCGGGAACTCGCGGAGGGTCGCGTGTAGGGCGAGGCAGGCTGCGCAGAGGTGCGAGGACGAAACAGCGACTGACCAAGATTGGGAGTTGGGATGAGCGTAACAATAAAGGCATTTAACAACAGCATCTTATATTCGCTCGCAGCTTGTGGATTACCATTTGCTAGCAGCTTGTGGATTACTAAGGACGTTTACATATATTATCTCATTTTTCTAACCAGTTCTGTGTCAGTAAAATATTTTGAACTTTTTGAAGATGTTAGACACCTTTAAGTAACTTAAAAACTTGAGCTTTTGGAAACAAAAACAAAAAGGCCCATTCTTTTGTGGTAGGGTGGGCATGTAGGTGGCTTAACTGATAGCAGTCTTACTCAGGGACAATTTATTTTCTTGGACACCTGGGTCCCCAGTTGGTCTCACATCCTGTCTCCTAAGGACTATCATTGATTGCTGAGTTGAGTAAAAGAAATATATCTCAGGGATTTCCCTGGCAGTCCAGCAGTTAAGAAAGACTCTGTGTTTCCACTGCAGGGGGCACTCGTTTGATCCCTGGTCAGGGAACTAAGATTCTGCTTGCATGCTGCATAGTGCAGTTAAACAAACTTAAAAAAAAAAAAGAGGTCTCAGAGCATCTGGGAGAAAGAAGTTACCTTCACCAGTGATGGAATATTTCATCTGTTATTGCTACAATTCTTGCCTAAGCTTAAACTTTAAAAATTTTATTCTTACTGAATCGAGCCAAATAATCTGGAGCAGGCACTGTCTCTTTTCCATACTGAGGTTGTATCATTATGTAGACACACAAACACAAACATGTGAGGAAGCATCTTATCCAAAAAACCGACCAGATAAACCTGTGGGTCATGGGGGTGACAAAGTATGAACCCTGCCTTGGGGATAGCTACTGGAAGCTCTGCTTCTGTGGGACTGTCTCCAGGACACAGTGCTCACTGTGTCCTGCCACATGTGTCCTGGGGCCCCTTGGCTGGTGAGTCTGTTCAGCAGGGACAGCTGGAAGTACATGAGCCAAACCACATGGGAGGCTGTGACAGTGCCAGGCTGTTGTCCACTTTCAAATACACAAGCAGACTCTACAAACTACCCTTGGAATGACAGACAAAACACTCCTAAAGCTTCTTCAACCCATATTTTAGCCGAAATGATCAAGAAATGGAGATCCTAGACTTCCTGGTGGTGTATGGATAGGAATCCGCCTGCCAGTGCAGGAGATGCGGGTTCAATCCCTGGTCCAGGAAGACTCTACGTGCCTGGGATCAACTAAGGCTGTGCGCCACAACTACTGAAGCCTGTGCTCCTAAAGCCTTGTGCGCCACAAGAGAAAGCCACCACAATGAGAAGCCTGCACACCACAATGAAGAGTAGCCCCTGCTCACTGCAGCTAGAGAAAGCCCACACAAAGCAACAAAGACCCAGCACAGCCAAAAAAAATTTTATTTTAAATGGAGATCCTAAATTCAACAATGGTGTGGTTACTATCCCTGCACCACTTAAAACAAGTACTTTTGTCACCTATTAGGCTGCTTGAAACTTTCCAACTAGATTTCACTCACTCATCATAATCATCAACAAACATTTCATTCCATTATTTGAAGGCATCAAGGGTTTTGGTCCTTGAATAAATGTAGAGTGCCCCACAGGCAACCCAGTAACCAGCTACAAAGAATCGATTCCTAGTGTCACTGAAGCTGTTAATTTCCTGTTCTCTTGACTTCAGATTTCACAGGATGGCAGGGAAGAAAGAAAAAGTGTACCACTCCTTGGATGGAGAAGTATGGAATTGGGGGAGGGGTGCTCAAAGGGTAACAAATCTGCCTGCAATGCCAGAGACCTGGCTTCAATCCCCGGGTCGGGAAGATCCCCTAGAGAAGGAAATGGCAACCCACTCCAGTATTCTGGCCTGGAGAATCCCATGGACAGAAGAGCCTGGTGAGCTACAGTCCATGGGATTGCAGAGTCCGACACAACTGAGTGACTAACACTTTCACTTCTTTTCATTCTCACTTCTTGGAGGGGGAAGCATGCAGGTGGGGAAGGGGTGCAGAAGGAGAGTACTGGAGGCATGGTCAACATACTTTAGCTACCTCACAACTGGGGCTAATCATTACAGTTTAGTGAGGTTCTGCCTGGGACCTGGGAAGTGACACCTCAGAGCTGGTGAGTCTGCACTAGCAGCTTGTCCCAGCTGGCCCTGAATCTCTAGAGATCTGGAAGGACGTAAAAGTCCTATGCCCATCTGTGGCCTGGTGTGATGAGGCTCCCATTCTTCTGTGTGGACCATACCGCCCACCTGAGACGTGATCCCACCAGCCTCTGTACAAAGGGCTTTGATTTGGTGTGGATCTGATTAAATGACTGTAGATGTCCTTGGAAGCACTACGTGGAAGAATTTTAAACAGCTTCTCCTTTTTAATATGCACTTCCTCTTCGGTTTTAATTATTTTGTTCCTACATTTTCCCTTTCAATTTACTAAAATCTAGAAATGTAATTAGAGCAGAGGCTGGGCTCAGAGAAAGCTGCCAGGATTTCTACAGCATGATTAAATATATTAGGCATCCCTTTAGTGTGGGACTGAAAAATAGGATTCTCATTATTATCTTTCCTTATCCAGGAAAGAATCAGCACCACGTACAGATATGGACTTATTGAAAATGCAGCACTAATTAAAAACTCACCCAGTCTCTTGATGAGGATTGGTTGGGGCGGGGGGAGTGCAGTTATTTCAGTATTTCCTCCATTGACTGTTTTGTTGTTGTAACCACAAGCAAGAAACACCCCCCCCCCATTCTTCTATCCTCAAAATAAAATTCTCTTCCTCATGAGGGACTTAATGAGGCTTTTATCTATGCCACAACAATCAAGCTTACAGTGGCACCAATTCAATCCACTGCTCTTTGTGATGGTAGGAAACACGCAGAACTCGTTTTCTTGATCCAAAACACAAATGACACAGTGTTCTTTGGCCATCATGAGCCAGGTCTGGGCAAGGAATCTGTCCCAAAGACCCCTAAGATGTCTGGTATTTATTCTGCCTACGAGGATCTTCAGCTCCATTTTACAGTCCAATAAGCAAAGGCATGGTTTTCGAAGGGGTAGGGGAGGTGGAGGCAGGCAAGAACGCACAGAGCATGAGTAGAGGCGTAGGAGAGGGAAATGCAGGAAGGAAGATCCTTAGGAGCGGCATGTGTGTGCTCTCAGTCTCTCAGTTGTGTCTGATTCTTTGTGACCCCATGAACCAGGCTTGTCTGTCCATGGAATTTTCCAAGCAAGAAGACTGGAGTGGGTTGCCAGCAAAGTCCTGTCTAAAGAGGCAGATGACACCCCCTGAGATGCGGGTGTAAGGCTACACTCAAGGAAGCATACCAACAAGAACACACTGATTAGATGATGCTAAGGCTGCGATGGGGTTAATAGAAAATTGACAGCGACAAAATATTTATTGATTAAATTTCATAGTGGAACAGCTGTGGCTTAATGAATGAGCTCCAGGCGCTTCGCCTGGAGACTCAAGTTCAAACCCAGCACTAACGCTTACTAAATATAAACTTGGACAAACCTCATTGAGCTTCAGTTTTTCCATATGAGCAATGGAGAAAATAATGTCCACCATATCATGTTGTTGTGAGAATTAACTGAAATCATATTTGAACATATCACAATCACTATACACAGACTAGGATAGACCCCACTTATTTTTAGATGTGTGACTGAATATGGATTTGGGGTAAGTGTTCACATGCCTGCTGGTCTTCAAGCCTCACTCTAATTGGTGTGCCATCCTTGCTCGTTTCCGCTATGCCCTTCTTTAGATTTGTTCAGGAAGCATGGAACCAAGGAAGCAGCATGGGCTTCTCGGCCAGAACACTGACACTTGCTAGGCGGGGACCCTGACAAGCTCCTTGGAGTCTGTTTCCTCAGAGATAGTCAGGTTCCTTGTTGCAAGAACTCCCTGAATACTGGCTGCATCAGCCCCAGCTGGAATTTACTGAAGACATATCTCTGGCTCCCAGAATGGTCAGGAGTGGAAGAATTGGAAATTCAGCAGAAACTAAGGACTAATAGAGGAAGAACAAAATCTTCTTTAGCAGGACCTTATGGCCAGGAGGTCCAACCACTGAGCACTGCCAGAGTGCCACCACCAGACACAGTTGCCCTTGCTGCTGCTGTTGCAAAGGACATCTAACCTTCTTCCCATCTGTGTGCCTCAGGCTGCAAACCCAAAGCCCCCTGTTGACTAATCCTAGACCACATCCCAGGCCCTGACCACCTTGGTGGTGGTAGTGTTGGGGGTGGGGGGTGGGAAATGAAAAAGGCGTCGCTGCCATAGTGTCCATGGCATCACCTTCAGCACTTCTCTTCAGGATGCTGTCCACAGCAGGGTACTCATCCCAAGCAGGAAGAGAGACAGATGCTGGACCACCAACCCTGCCACCTCATCTGTGAAATGGGCGTTCATCATAGGGCAATAAGCAGCAGTGAATGACATGCTTGTTCAGAAATGCTTGGCATATAAAAGACATTCTCTTACTTTACTTCCCTCTTTTATAAAACAAAAGACTTGAAATGGTATACTTATCCGAGGATTTGATCAATGAGCTATGGATACTGAAGTTCTGAGTTTTTGACCTGGGGAAATGGATAGGAAAGATGATGTCTGAACAGTGGAGGACAAGCAGAGCAGATGCAATGGGAAAGAGAGGAGAGGAAATGGCAAGTTTCAGTCCAGCCTGTCTTTGATTTTTATCCTGGACTGGCCACACAGTTCCATCTCCATCTTGTTCAGCTTTATTTATTATTGGCCATGTGGCATGTAAGGATCTTATCCCTGACCAGGGCTCTAATCCATGGCCCCTTCATTAGGAGCATGGAGTCTTAATCACTGGACCACCGTGAAAGGCCCTCCTTCATCTTTAAAATAGTCCTAAGAATTACCTAGTCATTGTTTCAAAATAAGTTTTGAAGCGTCAATATTTGTTTTCAACAAAGAATATATATTAATAAAATATAGGTTATATTCCGTGTTATGAATTATTTTCAGTGGTTTCTTGGTTATATTCTGAACGGGCTTGATCCATTACCTGATGTTATTTGCCCTAAAATAACATTTACTTAAATCTAGATAAATTTGTTTAGCAAAAACAATTTTTTCTCTGTCTCCACTCAAATAGAAGTTACTTCTGATTTTGTAATTTTAGGTTATCCTTGCCATGGCTCTACTTTATCAAGGTGAATTGATTTCAATTGAAAGTTTATTCTATGTTAGAATCCTATTTTAAAAGGGGAATTTAATCTAAAATTCAATTATGGAAGGTCTGTGCCCAAATGAACAGTCAACTAGCACTTACTGAATGCTCCCCGGGTACGGAGCTCTACCGAGGTAACTACAGGAGAAGTCAAAAGAATAGAAATATTGTCCCTAGTCACAGAGAGTTTTCAGTTTAGAATTTTAAAATTTCGAAACTAGAAGGGACCATACTGAGAGTCTCCAGCCCAGTGGTTTCTAAACAGGGCTTGCTTCTCAAGCTCTGAGCTTCTGAAGATTTGCCTCAGGGTTTCCAAGGAAGAGGGGAGCAGCAAAGGGAGCTGGGGCAGTCCAAGCCAAGCCAATCTGGCTCTCTTTTCACGCATTCAGGCCAAAAGTTGAGCATCATCCTTGAGTCCTCTTCTAATACCTCATGTGTAAACCATCAGGGATTCCCTTTAAATCTAGTTTCAAAGTATCCCTTGGATCTGTCCACCTCTCTCCATCTCCTCAGTCCCATTCAAGTTCTAGCCAACATCCTCTTTTGCCTTAACCCCAGTGATAGGGTCCTAATTGGACTTCTTAATTCTTTGCTTGTCCTTCAATCTAGTCTTCACTCTGCATCTAGGGCAATCTAATTAAAACTTGTCAGATCATGCAGCCCCTCTGCTTAAAAACCTTGAATAACTTCCCATTGTACCCAGACTTTGTACCACTGCCTTTAAGAGTCTCATGTTCAACTATGTGCCCTGTTTGCTTTTCTCCCCCGTCTTCATTTTAGCCACACTGGCCATCTATCAGTTCCTGGAAACCATCAAGCTCTTTCCCCCCATGAGCGTTTGTGGTTACTGTTCCCCCCGCCTTGAACACTTTCCCCCTAACTCTTTGCGTTAGCTGGTTCTGCCTCTTATTTCAGGTCTCAGTTTAATTTTCACATCCTCAGAGAACCTTTTCTGATCACCAGCCTCAGTGGTCAGGACCTTCTTGGTATCTTGGTACTAAGCTTACTTCCTTTACAGCACTAACAATAACCTGTTGCTGTGTGTTTCCTTTTTTACCATCAGTCGCCTCTAATCAGTTGTTGGCTCCAGCCCATTTTTTTGCTCTCTGTAATGTCCCAGAATTCAACACAGTACTGACACATAAGACAGAAGGTGCTTAATACGTACTGAATGAGTGAACGTACAACAGAAATCCCTAGGCGTGTATGGAATGTCAAAGAAGGTTGGAAGTACGTAAGGAAGCTTAGTAGGCAAAGAGTGTGCAGAAGGGGAATGAGGAAGGAAAGCAGACCAAACCAGATAAAGATCCTAAGACCAGAAAAAGCATGGAGTTTTTCAGGAACTCAAGGAAAATTTGTGTGGCTGGAGTACAGATAGCAAGTGGGAGGGCTGTGGGGAGGGGGTCAGGTGGGTGCGGAAGAGCCAGCCAGCATGTCTCCCCCATGATCCAAACCATGGAACTGAGAACAGGGTAGGAGTGAATTCCCCAAAGGAAATCCAGGGCTCTCTTGGTAGAAGGAGGAAATGAATGCTGGAGGCCAACGACAGAAGACCGTTTCTCCTGGTTTTCCTTCTTTCTTGCTGGCTACTTCTTCTCAGCCTCTTTACAGGCTCCCCTTTGGGCCATCCCTTGAACATCAGCTTTCCTTGGATTATGTTCAGTTCCTCTCCTCTTCACACTGTCCTCACTTGCCTTGAGATGGCTCCTTTTTTTCCCCTCACAGCTCCACTGCCATCCATCTGCTAAAGAATATTCCAAATCTATCTGAGCCAGGCCTTTCTTGAGCTCCAGACTTACATATCCCACTGTCAGCCTGATATCTTCAGTTGAATGGACCATAGGCGCATAATATCCAGCAGATGTAAAACCTGTTTCTCCTTCAGTGTTTTCTCATCTCACCAAATAGCTCAAGCCTAGGAGCTGGAAAGTATCCTTGACATCTCAAGTCCATTTCTAATTCAGCACGAAGTTCTGAGAGTTTTATACTTTAGTTATCTCCCAGTTCTGCCTACTTCTTTCTATCTTCTCTGACACTTCCCTCATCCTTCCCAGGATCACAGCAGGTTCCTCCCTGGGCTCCCAACCTTTGGTCTTCACCCTTCCAGTTATTCTCTGCTCTGCAGCCAGACTGAGAGTTTTAAAAAACCAATCTGATCAAGTAATTTATTTGCATTCCACCCTTCATTGCCCTCAATATAAAAACCTTAACAGAGGTGAGAGGCTCTTTAGCAGTGACCTATGCCTCAGTCTCCAGGCTGTGTCTTATGCTTCCCACTGTACCCAGCAACTAAGTTTCCTGTCATACAAAGAACTGCTTTCATCTCTGAAAACACCACGTTCTCTCATTTTGCACATACTATTACTTCTTCCCGGAACAGTCTTCACACCTTTCCCTGATCTAACCTCATCTTCTCCTGGTTAATTCCCTGCTGATTCTCCAGCTTCAATTCATCTATCTATTCCTCCAGAAAGCTCTGCATGTTACCTAGCCCTGAGCTAGGCCTTCCCATATTTCTCTTCTCACTGCAACCCCTGTGTTGCTGTTGCCTGGTTCCTTCTCTGTTCCTCACTAGATGATAAGCACCTTGGGGGCAAGAATTTCCATTTTTTTTCTCTATTGTGTTTCCAGTACAGGGAAGCATTCCTAGCACATAGTTGAGTATTCAGATAAGTGCTTGTGTGATGAATAAACAAACTAACAAGAAGAACAAACATTCCTTCCAGGAACTTGGATCCTATGGTTTCAGGCACAGAAGCCTCCATCGGCTTCCTCTTCCTGCATCCACTGTTTGGCCACAGGCTGGTCAGAAGCCTGTAAAAACTCTGAACATACGCAAGAGCAGTTCCTTGACTCACACCATCCACTGGGAGCCCAGTCTTCCCTTAAAAGGCCACCTTATCAGAAAGTGCCTGGGATGGCATTTATGAGCTCTATTTTTATCTATGTTGGAAAAGTCTCAAAGTTAATTCCCAAGCCAATGACATTAAACTCAGGAACGTGGATGAGCAAGAAAGCATCTACGTGATGCCTTTGAGTCACAGCTTTGTCTTCCGTGACAAGGCTTGCAGTTGTCCCAGTCACTGGGCCCTTGTTTTTCAGGACAGCTGACTCTAAAAAGCTTTTGATCTCCCATTCATTAAAACTAGATCCTGGAGTCCTTAATGGTCGAGGGAAAGGTGTTCTCTTCCTTAAAGTTCTCTTAACTCTGCTGGGGCCCTCAACGAAGAACAAAGAATAGATTGCCAAACACATCCCAAGTTATTCAAACCAACTTTCTACCCCCATTCCCAAATGGAAATGAATCACAGGTGATAGCATTGCTAGCAGCAGGAAGGAAGGAGGCAGCATGGCCAGGGAGAGGGCTCCCGATGAGCTTGGCCAGAGAGCTAATTGGACAGAAGCTACAGAAATGAGACGAGTAACCCAGCAGGGCTGGCAAGCATGCCGAGGGTCTGTGCCAGGGAAAAGATTTGCTGTCAGAACTGGAGGAGAGTGAGAAAGAGAGAGAAGGAAGGAGATGGGAAGAGGAAAATGACATGAAGGACTGAAGGGGGAGGTGGCGGGAGGGTGGCAGGCAGTGGCAGAGATGGGAGGAATCTTGGGCAGTTTGCAGAGAAAGTGAAGAGAACCGAGGGAGCACACGTTTCCCTTTAATCCAAATGGGGTCCTTTGGGGAAAGGGGATGTTGGAGAGTCAGATGGAGGCCCCAGAGAGATGGTCAGTCACCCCCGACCCCAGGCAGATTACAAATGAGACAAGGAATGGTCTTACTTCCAGATTAAAGATATTAAATTTGCCATCATCCCTACCCCTGGGAATTGAGGAAAGATAGTTTTTGTCAAAGGATGCTGGAACCCAGAGGACTCAAGCCACTATTTGAGTCTCCCTCCCCTTATCCTTAGCAAAAGCTTAAGCAATTTAGGGTTCAAAGTTAGGGTTCAATTTGGGTGCAATTTAGTCTTGCATCCCCATCCGCCCTTCTAGGCAGCATCACACAACCCAGGATCATAGCCCCCTGTGCGCCTCTGCCCCTTCTGGCTACTCTGGGCCAGGGACCAGCCTGAGAGCTTGGAGTCTGGGCTGAGTCAGCACTGCCTGTGGGAGAAATTGCTTCCTGGAAGGTCTTGCTTCAAAGCTTCTGGCTGGCCAAGCTCTGGTAGGGTGCAAAAGGCACACTGGAGGCTGGATAGATCTTTGGCTTTCAAGATACTTCCCACCAGAGAGAGAAACGTGCGGCAAAAATTTCCATAATCCAGTTTAAAGAGTGACTCCAATGTACTTCAGGCTGCTCCTCCACCCTCCATGATTCAGAAAATTACAGTTTTTTAGATCCCAGGAGAGATTTCGGGGCCAAGATGGAAGTTCTGATTCCTGATAGATCTAGTTACTTCTCCTGTAAATCAGACAAAATATACTTTCTGAACCTCAGATTTCTGTTTTCTGGAGATATGTCCTTATTCACTGGGGCAGCAAGAATGCTCCCTTGCGTGGGCACAAGGCAGCATCCTCTCTTGATAAAAAGGACAGCATACCATTAGCAGAATCAGCAGACTGCTCCAGGGGTCAAGCTTCCTCTCTGTCTCTGGAGGCTGCGATGGGGAGTCAAAGCCATCCTCACCCTTCTCTTTAAGTTGGGAGTTTTGATCCCCCAGTGTAGGATGAGAGGTCATTTTGATGATCTCACTTTGGACAAGTGAGAAGAGAAAGTGCTTTACTTTGACCCCCACAACTGCTTGCTATGCAGTGGGCACTCTAGCGGGCAGGCAGTGGGTGGCAGCAGCTGCCAGACACCTTCCCCCGAGGATGTATCAGTTTGTGCCAAAAACCTCTATAAGCTCTTTCTGATCTCTGTGCCAGTGACTACAGGTCCTGGAAGGAAGCCAGGAGTCTACCCTGAGCCCTGCATTCTTCTCCTCCCCCTCATCTGCCAAGAATGGGGGAAGATGGCTTGGGAGCTCACTGAGAAAGGAACTGATGGTTCTTAGACATATTTTCCAGCTATCACACCTGCTAACATGGGAACTCACACTCATGAGCACGCACACACTCAGCAATAAATTGTTTCAGGTTTTCTTGTTCCATCTGTCCCATGCCTAAAGCAGTGGGACTAAGAATTTCCATCAACAAACTTATTCCTAGTTTATTTCCTTCTTCCTCCCTTCTTTCTCCCAAAATTTCCAATAGACATTTATTGATGTTTGACTGGCACCTACCCTGTGTCAGTTACTATGTGTTAGGGGATAAAGACACAAGGACACAGTCTTCGGGGAGAAAATTCATATAAATACTAACCAGATGTAAGACAGTGATATAGTGTTGCAATAAGGGAGGTGGCAAACTGGTGGCCACACGCCAAATCTGACTTGTAGTCACGTTTAGTTTAGTAGGCAAAGAATTTTAAAAACTGTCAGAGTTCACATAAAAATCAATATTGCCGTCTTTTTTTTTTTTTTAATAACCAGTCTGGCTACAATCCAGAGGAGGTGAAAAGCCACTGTCCCCTGTAGGTGGGATGTACTCTCAGTGCTCTCATAGGCCACGTATAAACCCACCATATCCGCCCACATCATCCGCTTCCTTGTCGAGTTAAACTTGTTCTTTTCATTCATCCATGTTCATCCACACGATTGGGCAGAATTTGGGACCCTTAAAATGAAAGCCATCAGAGGACCCAAAGCAGTTATCCCTCGAGCTAAGCCTGAGTACGTTGTTGATTTGGTTGCTTGTGTGTTGTTTTTCCCTTGCCCGGATCATGAGATGTATAAGGGAAAGGCACCAGTCAGCTGCCTCCTCCAAGTGTCTCCAGCCCACAGCAGAGTGCCTTGTACAGGACTGGTCTCAATGCACACTTGTAGAATGTGTTGAATGAATGGAGTTGCTAGAAGCATCAAGTGGAAAACGGAATTCCAAGCAGAGGGGGCTGTGAGTACAAAGGCATGACAGCGAATACCGTAGTGGGTAGCTGCAAACAGCTCATGATGAATGGAGGTGGGGTGGCAGAAGTGTGAGGAGTGTGGGATCAGGTAGGGCGGAAGCAGCAGGAGATGAAGCAGGGAAAAGACTCCAGTGGGATCCCCAAGGGCTTTTTTCAGTGTATTAGGAAGGTAATCATGGAATCTTGGAAGTGATTTAAGGAGTGAAGTGACAGGATCAGGTTCTTGTTTCACAAAGATAACTCTGGCAGGGTGGTGATGTGGGGAGAAGTGGGAGGCTCCAGAGGGAAGACAGAAGCCACAGGAACTTCAAGTCCCTTTTCTGAGTCCCTAGAAATGTCACTGGGGATCTTTTAAGAAAATGGTGCCCCCTGCTGACCAAGTCTGGGATTGCATCTCACCCTGGCCAAAAGGAAAATTACAAAATGTTTGGCTCTGAGCAAAAGTACCTGGAAGCCCTGTGCACAGAATTGCAAGTGGTGATGCATCTGAGTGTCTTCTTTTCTAGGAAAAGAGGGGCCCATGAGAACAAGTGACAGTGACTAATGCCACAGGCTGTGTTTCCAGATAGTCACAGAACACCAGCTAAATCTCAATTTAAGACAAATCAGACAAAATTGTTTGGTATAAATATGTCTCAAATATTGCATGCGACATACTTATACTAAGAAGGCACGTGCTGTTTGTCTGAAATTCAAATTTAGCTGAGCATCTTATATTTTTATTTGCTAAACCTCACAATTCTAGATAGAGTATATTGGAGGGGCCTAGAGAAAGCTAGATAAACTGGATATGTTACTCTTCTTGCGTTTCTCTGCAAACTTGATCCCACCCCTCCATCTAAACAGAGCTGGAGATGATACTTTCTCATATTCTGCAGTGGTGCCCAGTTATACAGTAACTCTAGTTGGGAAATCAGTTTTCATTAAATGAGAACATGATTACAGTAGACCCCCTACAAGAATATGAGAGATGGGCCCTTTTTACAGCAAAATTAACCTACTCGCTTGACATATGTGTGACCACTTGTCTTACATCCACATATTTACATTAAAATTTCAGAGAGTTCTCAGCCTTCCTGAAAGAGTGACACATTCTCTCTAGGGCTACAGTATGAACGCGGCAATTTCAGGGTCCCAAGTAGGAGGAAATGGTGTCTAGTCAGTCCTTAAGCTGAAACGTGACACTTTTACTACCTCTGGCCACCCATATACCATGACAAAACATGCAAGTAGACAGAAAGTAATATTCTGTCCCTCCTCTTGGAGAATGTCTTAAACCTCTTTCTCTCTTCCACTTCTCTCCAGAAATAGCAGGTAGTCAGCTATACCTGGACAGAAAACCACCAGCCCTCATGAACTTGCTGCTCAGGTGGAAGGCACTGGATGAAACCACTCCTCATTCCAAGACTCTCTTTGTTCTTCTTTCTAGCTTTCTTGCTGTGGCAGGCACAGCCCTGTGGTTCCCAGTCTGAGGACTGCGCCTGTTGGAGTTCAGCTCTCCCCAGTAGGGGGAAATTCTCCAAGAATCAATTCTAAGCTTCCTGAGCTGGGTGATGGAAGCCATTGCCGAAACATCCTGGGAGCAGCAGAACTGGGAGCCGAGGTGCCAAGTCAGCCTCCCTTCCACAGCCCTTGTGAAAAGCCTTCTGGCCCCCACGGCCTGCTCTCTTCCTGGCCCTGCACAGGGGAGGCAGAAGTGGCTCAGGTCGGGAGGATGTTGTTTTTAGACTCTCTCAGAATGTTCTAGATGATGTAAAACCTCATTGCAGGTTGCTTCCATCTTTGTCAGCATGCTTCTGTGACATTCAGTTCCAGTAGGCTGCATTATGGAATATAAGCCCCAGACAGACCACGGTGTCTCAAGCCAACAGTCAGAATGATGCACCTACAATGCATCGCCATAGGATGTTTTATGTTGAACATTTTCTGAAATTAATCAATTTTTATTACCTATATAGTGGTATGATTTCCAACTATCATTTCTGAAAGAAGCATTCTTTATTCTGAGGTGGATAGCTTTTCCTAAAATTTTGTAAACCATATGACATTAAATTTTAAGTCCTTACTTGAAAATATAAAAAACCAGTATACCTATTATCAATACCCCCCGCCCAAAATTATTTGAAAATCCTATTGGATCAGGAAATCCAAAAGCTGGGAACCACTGATTTAGCTCATTGACCTCTGACATGTGCTAAGTGGAAGCTCACTTGGGCCTTGTCCTCCCATGGAGTCATGTGACCTTCAGCTGATGCACTTCAGTGGATGTGGGGCTCTCTAGTCTGGATATGGGGAGACTTGTTTCTGGCTTAAGCTCTCCCCAGGAGTGTTGTAAGGATAAAATGTCATGAACTAAAGAGCTTTGGGAAAGGAGGAGTTCAATAAATATGAGACTGCTGTTCCTAAAGACAGCTGGTGTGTTTTCAGTGGGAAGGGCTGAACGATGCCGCAGAGACCCAGGACAATTTCTCTGCCAGGACATCTGGGGAGAGTGACCAGCACCACTTATAAAATGTGCCAACTGCTTCACCGCCAAGCGGGACCAGACAGCAGAGGCAATGGGTCTCCTGAGGAGGTTGCCTTCTGCCCTTCTGAGGGCATGGGTCCAAGATACAACTATAACTGGGCGAAACTTAAGTTCTCATTAATCTCCCTGGGACACACCCAGGGACCCACTGCAAGCTGCCCCCTTCCCTAACTTCTTTTTCCATTTCCAAAAGGTGCAAATGCCTGCTTAGTCCTCTTCACAAGGGTTTACAGGGCTGAGGAAACACATCACGTAATGCTAAAGAACCCACTTTAGAGATTATCCACAGTGCCCCTTTAAGTCATTTGAAAAACAGCTTACGATTTTTCCCCCTTATGATGATTAATTCCAGAATAGTTTTCTCTATGGTTTTTACCCCCAAATCACATTTGCATCACTCCCCTTGCCCTAGCCTAAGAGGTGTACAGGAAATGGAAAAACCACTCTACCACGAGCCTGAGTACAAACAGCTAAAGAGGCAAGCCTGATAGGCGGACCAAAATAGCAGCACAGTACACCCGAAATGAAAAAGAGTGCTTGGGAAAATGTGTGTGCCGGCTCCCTCCCTTCTACACAGAGCTGAGAATTAACTGCAGATGAAAGTCCTTTGATGTTTAGAAACCTGAAGCATCAGGCCGCCCAGGGTTAGTGATCAACAATACTTTTGTTTGAACTTGCCTGGTATTTCACGTTTATCAGTACCATAATAACCTAGCAGAGTGTTACTGAAGAGAGTCTGGCTTGGCACTCTCAGTTCCTGTGATCCTGTAGGTGAGTACAGCACCCCGAACAAGCTGGCAGCTTACACAACCTTTTAAAAAATCTTCCAGTTGAGCTGAAATGATGCCTCACTGCAGAGCCACTCACCTGCTCCTGTGCTCTCACTTGAACTGACTAGAAGCAGGAGCATGGGGGAAAAAGACAGTTAGGGAGTTTGATATGGTCATATACACAGCACTGTATTTAAAATGGATCAACAATGACCTATTGTATAGAACATGGAACTCTACTAATGTTATCGTATAGCTCATGGAATTATGCTAACAGCCCGGATGGGAGGGGGCTTTGGGGGAAACTGGATACATGTGTGGCTGAGTGGCTATAGCCCAATATAAAATTAAAAGTTTTTAAGACAAAAAGAAGCAGGAGCATGGGGAGAAGCCAGGCAGTTTAAAACCCTATTTCCCACTTGGCAGTAGAGCCAAACCTCCCTTTTCACTTCCTTTCATCTTCCCACACTCTCTCCAGCTCAAGCCTCACCTTGCCCAGACACCTTTCTTCGTTGCTAGCTCTGCATTTCTGAGATGCAATGATTTACCTACCCGACTCCCTGTTAGACCCTAGAGGGTAAGTACTGATCCTAGTCAACTTTGAACTCCCAGCATGTCCACAGGATGTGGCATACAGAAGGATTAGAAGAACAGGCAAAGAACTGAATGAATATACCAGAACTGGGCTCCTGGCTCATCGAGGATAGGCCAGCCTTGCTCTAGTATCAGGTGAGAGCCATGCTGAGCTGTTGGAAATCCTTCTTGCTCTTGGTAACTAGTATGAGGTGTGCCTGAGACCCCTGGTTGGGTAAAGCAGGGGGTAGAGGTGGAGGGGACTGGCCTGATAACTGGGAAAATGTCTCGTTAAAACACCAGGCCCAGAGACTTCCCTGGTGGTTCAATGGCTAAGACTCCATGTTCCCAACGCAGAGGGCCTGGGTTTGATTCCTGGTCAGGGAATTAGATCCCACATGCTGCAACTAAGAGTCTGCAATGCTGCAACTAAAGATCCTGCATGCCACTGCTAAGATCCAGCACAGCCAAATAAACAATTATTTTTTAAAAACCCAAAATAAAAAAACACCAGGCCCAGGTAAGGACTGCTAAATAGGCCCCTTGCCCTGGTAACATGCTTTCACTGCCTAACTAATCCACAGAAGAGAGTTTAGAAGAACTGTCAGTCCAGTAGGTAAGGAGATAATTGATGCAACTTTCAGGATGAGAAACACAGAGAAAAGAAAGGGGTGGAGAAAAGAAGGAAGTTCAGCCAGATGCATTTAAAACCTCTCTTCTCAAGGAGGAGTTCAAAATGAGAGGGGGCCTTTCAGGGCAAAGCTGCAGTGACACCCAGGGCCCCAAGAGAGTGAGACGAGTGCAAGCGAGCCAGGCTTGAAAGGCTGGGTGCAGGGGGTGGGAAGGCAGCAGCGCAGGAAGGAGGCTGAGTGCCCATCTGGAGAGCCAAGGGGCTGGGGCTGCTGAACAGATGGAGTGAAAGTTGCAGCTGGTGGAAATGCACTTTCATGTGTAAAGTTTGGTCCACGGAGGATAGCGATTTCCAACTCCGAAGGCAGCAGTGGCAGGTGGCTCTGCTCCATGCTCCGCCTTCTCCCTCCACTGCCACCCAGAAAACTCAACAGCGGCTCTATGCCAGGACTCAGCCACTGTGCCTTCCGCCAGCATCCCTTTCAACAGGCAGAAGCTGGCATGGGAATACCAGGGCACCGCCAGGATGGCAGAGGCCTGCAAGGCTTAGCAGCTGAAGAGGACAAGGGAGGATTAATCCAGCCTCCCCAGGAGGGGACCGAGAGGACGGAGAACAGACATGGAGGCAGAGGGAGGGAAGCAGACCTTCCAAAGCTGCTCACGACATGCACACTGGGTCTCCGCTCTCGTTTTGGTTGAGATTTGGTTGAAGGGGAGGAAATGGGGAAATGTCAAAACGCAGCAGACTCTGAGGCTCTGGGCTCATTTTATCTCAACCTCAAAAGAACTTTCTTGAGGAGAGAATATATCTGCAGTTTTTTAAGAAATATTTGCCCACCAGAGCTTTAAGAGATAAAGTGCTTTTTACATTCTCTAGTTCTCATAGACAGCTACCTGTTCTAGCATATTTAGACCTTTGCCTGTGGGAATAGAGGCCATAAGCGCAACAGTTCTTGGGGGAACCAGCCACCCAGCCAGGTTAACCACACCCACGTGGGAGCAGCCTGGGTCATGAACACCAAGCTCTGCCTCTTCTCTTTCTCTCTTTCTTTGTGCGAGGCTGTGCTCCTGGTCAAGAACAGAAATAGCCAACTCTTTCTTGTTAAAATCCAAATGCTTTTTTTAGAATATGTGATTTTGCTTCTTTAAAAAACAACAACAACAACAAAAAAAAAAACAAAAAATACCCAGACTGAAACCTAGTCCTTTATCTCTATTGTGTCCATTTTCCCAAGAGATGTCACTGTTGGAGAAAATAACTTAAATATTCTTGGAGTGGAGGTAGTCTCTCTCTTCCTAGTGGGATGTCTTCTTGGCTCCCTTCCCAAACTTGGCATCAAGACCAAGACCTATGGAAAGAGAGAACATGGGGAGAAATGAAGTCTACAAATTATCTGGGGATGGGAAGTGGGGTGTGCCTTGGTCTCCAAAATTGGTGCTTTAAATAAAACTATAATTTTCAAACATTAGTTTTATAAAACCTCCTCAGAGAAAAGAGACTAGTATCAAATGAAAAAAATCACCAAGATACTGATAAATTACATGTGTATATAAAATACAGCAGGGATTTTCTGGGCAGTCCAGTGGTTAAGACTCCTTGGTTCCACTACAGGGAGCACTGGTTCGATCCCTGGTTGGGGAACTAAGATCCTGTGTGCTCCATGGTACAGCCAAAAAAAATAAATAAATAACAGCAAGACTGAATGAAGTTTAAGAGTCAAACTTCTAGTTTGACTCAGCTCATCCACAGCAGTGCCAATTAGTAGGGAATAAGTGTAATAATTTTACCCTGCTCAGTGTCTGGGGAAAAAAGAATCATTGGAAAGAAATCATTTAAATGAAATGTTCCTTAGGAAGGCTGGATTACAGGTAATGCTTCCTCTTCTTTTTTAAAAAAGTCTGCTCTAAAATAACACATTTCAAAAATATACAAGTAAGTATTAAGGGAAAAAAAGTAAAGTCCCTTCGTATGGCCCAGAGCTGCATGCTCTGGATGTAACTTACCCAAGAACACCAGCACGGTGCCCACCCACTGCATGGGGCTGATGGGGTTGGCGAAGAGGATCACAGAGGCCAAAATGGTGAAGAACTTTCGAGTTGTGGTGATGATGGAGCAGGTCAGGGGACCAAAATACACAACTGTCATGAAGATGAAGCTCTAGAGAAAGACACAAAGACAATTAGGCTGGTTCCTGGGTATCTACCAAGGAAAGTCTGTAACAGGACATCACAGCTGATCTTGCCACCCTCTTCTCCCAGCCAGGCCAGTTTCTCTTGGAGAAGCCAAGCCATCACCGATCAAGGCACTCACCTGGCCCAGGGCACTAGTCAGGCCAAAGAGGAGGATGTTATAGATGATGGTAGGGTACCTTTCGGCAAAGCTCAAAAACTCCCAGAGCTCCCCGGTGAACAGGATTCCTAGAAAAACACATCCAAAGATGAATGGTGCCTCCTGCGTGCCCAGACTCATGCATAAACCTGCAGAGGCCTGCAAAAGCACTCTGACGGAGGGTAGGGCAAGGGAAGATGTATGGTGTGAGTTTGTATTGTCCCATCAAGCATCTCCTATTTTTCTGAATAGAGAAACTAACTAAAGACTCTTCTGGGAAATACTTAGAAGTTAATGAGTTACTTCTGTCAAAGTGATGGGAAGAAGCAAACCTCAGATGCTGTGAAGATACTGATCCACACATCCCTAGCTCAAGGCAGCCCCAAGTACTAGCCAATTCCAGCCATCAGCAGCCTCCTCTGTTAACCCTAGCATACTGTATGAAAAATACTCCGTGTGTGTGGCCAGATTTGGGAAAAAAGTTAGAAAGCACTGATTTAAAAGCAAACACATCCATGTTTGAATACATCTTCAGTATTCACCACAGACTGTCTCATCTACCTCAGAGAAGGTTGAGTTCCCAGGGCACCCCTGCATTTTACTACTGTGCGTCTTCCCATGACACCTGACACAGATGTATTCCTGATTGTGCCAGTACAAGCAGCAAGCAGAGCTGACTGGTGCAAGTTTCTCTAAGACGGCTTCTCAAGGGCTTGGACAATATGGCATCTGAGAACAGAGGCTGACCTTTGGCCTAGGCAAAGAGCATAGCTGGCACCAGAGCTAGAGATTAAGTGGATGAAGGCAGTCTGCCCTCTGCTGATACATGGAAAGAAAAGCAGAACCACTCCTTACCAGCTCCCAGCAGCAGTGTCGACCAAAGGTTGATGTTCAGCATCATGTGGTTGGAGCCTGTTTGGTAGTGAGCTCGCATGTGGTCCTGGGAAACACCAGTCAGTCCATCCAGGGTTAGAGACAAGAGCTGGGAAAGAAAGAGTACAGCCTGCAGTCAGGCCACTGGGGCCCTCCCTAACTCAGGAAACAGACCTCTCACTTTTCTGAGATCCCTCAGAAAGCCGCTGCCTTAAGACAGAGTCCTCAAAACAAAACGCTGCCGTTTGCCCACAAGCAGAGGGCAAGAAACCTCGTGAGCTCCCTGCTGCCCCCAGCACCGGAAGGACAGGTGATCTGAGCCACACAGGTGTAATGTGATCAGAGCAGGGCAGGAAGCCTAACACTTCTCAATGCAATGCCATGAAGCTTGGCATGCAGGGGCCTAGAAGAGGCCGTGGTGAGCCACACACATTCTTCCACTAAAGGTGGAGAGAGGAAATCTAACCCCAGCATGTTAGCCTCCTGGCTTGGGAGTCCAGTGCTCCGATTCTGTGGATTCTGTGGTCATATTGCCGGATTAGAATCCAGGGCAACATTGGACAAAATTTGTTCAGTCATGTCAACTCCTTGGGACCCCATGGACTGTAGCCTGCCAGGCTCCTCTGTCCATGGGATTTCCCAGGCAAGAATACTGGAGTGGGTTGCCATTTCCTACTCCAGGGGATCTTTTCAACCCAGGGATTGAACCTGTGTCTGTTACATCTAACCTGCATTGGCAGGCGGGTTTTCTACCCCTAGCGCCACCTGGGAAGCCCATGTTAGTCCACTAATTCTTCCAATTAACAGCCATATGGCCATGGGCAAATGACTTAACTTTTCTTTGCCTCATTTTCTTCATCTGTAAAATGGAGATTAATACTATCTAAGTTATGAAGTTATTGTAAAAATTTAACTAGTTTTCATGTAGAACACTTGGAACAGTACCTAATACCTAGTCAGCAATAGCTACTATAGTATTATTATTTTTTGACAGGAAAGTAGGATTTATTGGTGGGCAGGAGGAAGGAGGGGACAGCACCCTCATGAGTGCAGGGCCCGCCATGTGTCCAGAGGACCACGATTAGGGATGTATTTGACCCTACAGCCATCTGGGATGAGCCGCTTTTCTGCCACCATGGTTTCAAATTCATCTGCGTGAAACTTAGTAAATCCCTACTTCTTGGCGATGTGGATCTTCTGGTGGCCAGGAACTGAACTTGGCCCTGTGGAGGGCCTCAATCATATGCCCCTTGTTCTGCAGCTTGGTGTGAATAGACCTTATAACTTGGCCAAAGTGGGCTCTGGCCACTGCGCCCTAGGCTTTCCAAAGGCACCACGCATACCTGTCTGGAGCCTAGACTGGGGACAGCATGCCAGTCATGAATGTCCACTGGCCAGAGTTATCTCCAAGGTCCCTTAGGGCAATCTGTACAGGCAACAGGCTACCAAGGAGGCTGCTGTTTGCAACCACTGCACAGTGGGCCCCATGGGGAAAAGAACATGGTTGGCTTAACTGGCTATACAGTATTATTTTAAACTCTGGCTTCCAGGTTTCTTGGAAACCCACAGTGAGAAACATACTACTCCTTTCCTCTTTACTCTCAGGTCTCAGGGACCTCACAGCAGCATTTAGACACGGGCCTCAGAGTTATCTCTTCTCCAGAAGGAGAGCTGAACTGTTTTGAAATATTCTAGGCTCCCCACTACAGCCTCAGCAGAGCCAAGGACCCTGCAGCAAGAGACAAAGACCAGAAATGGGGAGTAAGAAACATCACTTATCTCTCTCAAAACTTAACTGGCCTTCTGTATGTGCCGGGGGTGGATATTCCTATGAAGATTACTGGAAAAGGCTTCCTTTCCCAACAGGATTACATACCAGGAGCAGCTCTCCATAGCCAATTGTGTGTTCTTCTATCCCGACTACTTTTTTGGGTTTGTACATGAAAAGGGCCACTCCAGCCACAATTAGCAACACACACAGGTACTTGGCCATTGGGTACTTCTTCTTCAAGAGGGTCACTCCAAGGAGCATGACTACAGGGAAGAAACAGGGTGGAAAATTCAGGCACCCATAGGCACTGTTGAGACCAATAATCTCCTAGGAGCCAAAGACTCGTGGGGAAAAAAGAATGTCTGAGAAGGAGAGCTGACAGAGGACAAAAAGAGGAGACAGCAAGACTAGCACCTACGTAGAGATGACGGTGCAACAAGACTGAATGAAGAATATAAAGCCGAGAAACGTAGAGAACAAAGGCTCCAAGAAGGAACCTGGCAAAGGTGGGGCAGTAGGGAAGAGTGAGAAATTGAGAATAAGGAAACTGATGATCAAATGGGATTTAGGGTAGCTAATGACAATGTAGGCCACCAAAATGACTTGACCATGTGAAGCAGATGAGGTCAGCTTCTAGCTCACAGTGAGGATTACCAGCTAATGAACACCCAACACAACAGGAAGTGATACAGATGACAGGATGGGCAGGAGGAAGGGATGCAGGGAAGTCCCTATAGAGAGCAATGGTGAGATGACAAAGCTCAGAGGAATACAGCCCTAGCAGAGGGGGCTCAAGCTCACTCCAGGAAGACTGAGGATGGATGACGGCGACCATCTTCTTCTGCTTACCTGGGATGGGCTTGCAGGATTTACCAAGGACCTGAAATTAAATTGAGCAAAAATAATTTCTGAGCTTCTTTGACATGCCAGGTACTAAACTAGGTGCTACATAAGATGAGTAAATTAGCATGGGGCCTGCACCAGAGGCTGTAGCCTCAGAAATGGGCTCTATCACCGCCCACCCACCATCACTAAATGTCAGATCTGTGGCTCTTCACACTCTTAATTTCCCAGACACATTCTCCTTTTATTTAAGTCACAGACCTGAGGGAAGAATCTTTCATCCTTTTGAACTTCTGAGCCAACCCTCACCCCACCCTGAGGTTTCACCTGAGTTGGGTAGTTGACAAACTGTAGTGCTGAGTTGCTGGAGACCATAGCACCCAGATAGGAGACAGAACATGCAGCATAGAGCCAGCTCCGAGTACGATCCACTCTGGCAGTGTCGAAAAACTGGATCACTGGGAGAAGACAAAAGAAAAAACATAGAAAGTTGGTGGGGCTAGGATGGACCACTGAGCAAAAGTCAAAGGCACATGAAAGGAATTTATCTGTCAAATAAGATGAGAAGTACTTAGACAGAACTATTTCCGTCCTCTTAGACTGGGAAATCTCTGAAGATTCTCCAATTCTCCAACCCCATCTAAACCTAACACAAGACCTCATGCAGGGCAGTGGTGGGGGGTGGGGGGGTGGATGTTCATTCAGATCAAGGGACCAGTCAGCCCTGCTGCTAGCCCCTGGGGAACAAAGAGAGCTGACACAAAAAGGAAAACCAAAAAGACAAAGAAAAAAGTTTTACATATTCTCATGGGGATCCGGAATACAGATCCATTCTCTGCACATTTCTGACTGAGAAATTGATTTAGTTTAAGGAAACAGAATTCCACCTTTTTCCAAAGCCACTAATTTTATAAGTTTAATAGAGAGGTTGTTAGCACTAAAGGGGCTGAGGGTCTTGAAAGTTAGACCTAATGCCTAGGATACATAGGGAAGGGGACACAAAACAGATTATTATCTAAGTACTCACAGATCTTGGCAAACACAGCATTGACCACACATTGGATGAAGACCAAAGTTAAGGCAAAAGTGAAGGTCTCCTGCTTGGCTCCCTCCCCATACTTTCCTCTTGTTCTAAGAATAAAATGCATGGGAAAGAGACCAATTAATATACTTCCCTCAGGGTCCTCTAGCAATCCAGAGCCACTGAACGCTTTGAAATTGTTTTGCTTCTCTAGACTTAAGGGAAAGTTTGGTAAGGATCACCGGGCACATTTACAACAGGAGCCAATTTTACTGGAGCTAGAAACTAGATACTCCAGGCTGCTAATCAGAGAGCCGAATGAAACAAACTCTCTGTGTGTACACACATATCCGTACAGGATGGTGCTGAAGGAAACGTGAAAAATTGTGTGTGTGTGTGTGTACACATATCCATACAGGATGGAGCTGAATGAAACGTGAAATATTGGTGAAACGACGTACACCGGGGCAGGGCCGGGGGCGAAGTAATCAGCAACCTGCAAGAATATAGGCGTTCGAAGGACAGCCCAGCACAGGTCATGGAAACCTAAGTCTGTAAAACCCATTCCTTTAGAACCAACAGGAAAAACATCAATTAAGGGAAGAAAAATAACCACCTCCCAAGAATCTAGGAACCAACTTTCGCGTTTTGTATAACCCTTGGGAGGTTTAGCAGCAAAGGGGTCAGGATGCTGGGAGAGCAGAAGGGGCCAAAGGGAACACTGGGGCTAGACGCGAGAGGACCGCGAACCTGAACCTGACCGCAGGCTGGGGAGACACGGCAGGACTGAGCGGGCGGGGCGCGGGTGGTGTGCGGTGGCGGGGGTCAGCGTTCCCACCCCGGGGATCCGCTCACATCTTTTCCTGCAGGATCCCATAGTAGAAATAGCAGACAAAGACACCGAGGAAGC
The DNA here is from genome assembly GCF_001704415.2 of Capra hircus. Lineage (NCBI taxonomy): Eukaryota > Metazoa > Chordata > Mammalia > Artiodactyla > Bovidae > Capra > Capra hircus. The sequence continues at coordinate 36,560,093 of NC_030826.1, read as the reverse complement.
AGAGCGGCAGACGCAGCCGGTCAGGCACCAGGGAGCTGCTAGCGGCCATGAGACGCCCGGAGGACCCAACCGGAGACCCGCTCACAGCCGGCAGCGGCGGCGGTGACAAGTCCAGTCGGACATCGCCGACCGGCGACAGGGGCCTCATAGGAGCTGCATGAGACCGCCGCTGAGGAGGGCCCCAGCAGCCACCGCTGGAACTGCCAGCTCAGGAGCACCGAGGGGAAAACTCCTCAAAACCCAGAACCCGCTTCCAAGGAAAGGAGACCCACCCTGGAGCCTTGGCCTCGTCCCTGATGGCCAGGGGAGCCAGCTGAATCGAGGGCAACCCCTCGCCCTCGAGACTTTCCAATCAGGCAACTCCGAGGACAACTGCGACCCGGAGCGCGACGGGATGGCCTAGGCGATACGCGGACGTGGAATGATGACGTATAAGGATGTGGAGGTAACCAATTGGCTACGCTGTGCAAAGACAGACAGGTGGGTGGGAAGGAGGAGTACGCCGGCCGAGCAAATCGAATAGCCTTTTTCCCGGTCGGCTGTCAGGCTTCTGCTGGGTCCTAACTCCCGGAAACTGTCAATGTAACCTTAGCGCCCCCTAGCGGGGGCCCCAGTGTCCCCGACTCTACCCTCTTTACCAGAAGGCCTGTCTTTGGGGAGCCATCCTCCTCCTAGAGCACATCACAAGGCTCCCAAGGGCGGCAGGGCTCTTGTCTCAGCTCTGTCACTTGAAGGCAGGGTAACCTGTGCGTGTCACCTAAATGCCGAGCTACAGTTTTCCTAATCTATATATATAGTCCATAGGAATTAGTAATAGCCACTTTGTCACCTCTTGACTGTTGAGGATCAAATGAGCTGAGCTTGGTGAAAGTGTTTTATAAACTGTAAAAGTGTGCTGTGCAAGTTTAAGGTATTTATTAGTCATGACTTGTTCTCAACTCTGATCTTATTCCTCACATGTGGAGATGGAAATGGAAGCTTGCTTAAGTGGATTTTCTTCAGGGTCTTACAACTCACCAAGGGAGCAAACCCTCCTGCATTAATAAACTCTTTATTGGGCCCCCACTTAATGACACCAGGAGCTAAGGGTGGACTAACCCCAGGGCTTGGCACTACCAGCCTCAAGCCCCACAGTAGTCATTGGACTCTGGGCTGCTCTCTGGGTAGAAGCTCCTTCTCCCTTTCCAGCAGCCTACTCCTCTGGCACAGCCTCAGGCAAAGGAAGGAAACTCGGGGCAGCACCACACCCATCCCTCTGGGCCTGACTCACTAAGACTTTGGGGGTAGGCCAAACATCTTTCAGGGGAGGGGCAAGAAGTAGAAGTAGGGTCTGTCCCCAACTCTGTCTTCTTTATATTAATTGGGGAGGGGGACCCCCACACTTTTGCTCTTTTGCCCAGTGGCTTCCTCTACTGAATTAGCTGATGATCCCAGGGCACCGAACTAGGGTTCCAGTCCCAGCTCTGCCTTTTTCCTATCTGGGACTTCAAACAATTCATTTGACCTCTGAGTCGTTTCCTCAGTTGAAATTAATGGAAATATAACGACTGGGAGAGTACTGTGGTTAGAAGAATGGGCGCTGGAATCAAATGATCTGGTTCCCAATCCTAGCTCCCATTTGTCCTTCCCTCATTAGTACAGTGGGATTTTCCACAGCAGATGGTTTATGATATTTCAGTGACCTTTTAGGTAAAGCATTTTATAGTGTATCTGTTGCCTACCTAGCTAATTCATGGTAGCTGGGATAGCCTGGTTTGTTTTGAGATTTTATGAGATAGATGCAATTGTAGTTATTATGACTGCCCTTAAGGTAGTCAACTTTTTACCCATACAATGGGGATAATGTCTTTTGTGAAAATGCTTTGTAAATTGCAAATCACTAACAGAATTGTGGGTTGGTTATTCTCATTTCCCCCACAAAGCTCTTACAGGTGGGGCACTATAAAGCTGATAGGCTGCAAAAGGACCAGAACAGTTTCTTCTGCTATCTGTGTTGTGGGTGCTCACTCATGTGAAAAGAACACTCATGTGAAAAGAAGGAGCTAAAGCTTCCCTAAAACTGTGCCCAGAGATTCAATCTGAATGCCATTCCCTTGTCTTGTAAATTGCCAACCCGTTTCCCCTTGGTCGCCCTCATTTCCCAGGTAAAATCCACTCTCTATTAGGGTGTTTTCCCAGACTCACCCAAGAAAGGATGACTTCCCGCACTAACTCCTTCACCCCTCATCCACTGCACTCTTCATTCAGGACATCCCTTCTCTGGCTGCACTGTTTATATGTCCATGGCAAGTCTGCTGTCCTGAGGACACAGACTTTGGACCCATCCACCCAACATCTTGTGTTAAGTAAAGACTCCTCTTGAAGACAAGGATGAAGTGATTAATGATACCCTCAATCTCCATCCTGCTCCCTCACCCCCAAAATATTTAACAGAAAGTCAAGCTGCTGGGAATACTTATTTATTTGGTCTATTAACACCAAGATCTGCAAAAAAAAAACAAAAACAAAAAAAAACCTTCTAAACACAGGATAATAAAACTTGAACATTAACATTCTTCTTCAATTTTGTGTAAGCTCTGCAGTACGGAAAATATACAAACTTCAAACAGCTGCAAAAATAGTGTCTTTGGGAGAAAATAGAGTTTCTACATCGATACAAGAAAAATAGGCATTTTCCTAATCCAACCCAGTCCTGGGGAAGGTGGAGGGTGGAGAGTCGCCACTTGCCACCCAGAGGAATGCCAGCTCTCCCTCTCCCCCATGACCCACCTGGGGCTGGGCAGGCTGGGCTGCTACTTAAGACAATCTTAGGGTGAAAGCGAGATGAAAACGCCACTTGGGAAAACGCCTGGTTCCCCCTCTGCCAGCAGCTGGATTGGTCAAGTGTCATGCCCCTTTCAGGCTGCTTTGGTCAGCTCCTCTAGTGAGAAGGTGGCATGCGGATGGGACTGAGAGGATGGGGGTATCTGTTTGGGTCTCCTTGTCTATGTCTGAAGGAGAGGGAGGGAAATCTGTGGTGTCTCCTCTCCTTCAACCATGGCCAGCTCACTCCATGATAAAGACAGGGGTCCCGTACACAGCCCTTTGGACTCATACCCAGGAGTGGGAGACCCAAGACCTTCTGGGTGAGTTTTCCACCAAGTGAGAGAGGTGGCAAGAACACAGGTGTGACTTGTGAGCTGCCCAGCTATTAGTGGACAAAGCAGGTCCCCTCACATTTGAAGGGGCCAGTGTTCATCAGAAAGAGGACCCAGGGCTTTGACACGATAAATGAAAGTGCTCAAAGGCCGAGAGGGAAGGGCTCCTTCATCCCCCACCTCAGGGGAGCTAGGGAGGGTCCTGCCACCAAGGCACTGGTCTCCATGGTAAAGTGGAGGTAAAGCTCCCTCAGACCACCAGGGAGCTCTGGAAAAGCACAGGCTCTTCTGATGGTGGGGTGCGCTGCCACGGCTCAAAGGGCAGTGAGGAGGCCTTGGAGGCCTCTGGATCCTTCCGAGGCGGTGGCCTGGAGCTGGCAGGGGGAAGGGGGGATCCCGGGCTTGAGGGGCAGTTACGGAAGATGAAGCCCATGCTGGGGAAGAGGGGCTTCATCAAGCTGACGGGGCAGAAGGCCGAGCCGGTTGGGTTGAAATGGACTTTGTTCTTGTCAGGACAGGAAGTCAGGAAGGCCAGGTCAGGACCTGGGGACCTGGAGGATGGAGACAGAAACACAAACACAAATAGCCAGTGAGAAGGGATGAGAGGCGTCACAGTGTCGGGGAGCTGGGTCTCTGTTCCAACTGGTTGGTAGCTTGACCAAAAACACGACAGGCTACTGAGCAACAACCAGTATGTAGACCCCTCAGCTCTCCATGTTTTAGAAACAGGGCTAAACAACCGGAAATCTACTTTAGCTAAAAACAGAAGGGATTAAAGCTAGACAGGAAGGAGAACTTCCTGACTGTGATTCTAGAAGAAGAGACTGAGAGACCGTTTCATTTGAGAGATTTTCATCAGTGAACAGTGTTTTGGGGGCAGACCTCTTGCCTGAAAGCAGAGATCCTAGCAAAGTGAGTTTCTTAGACTTGTTATAGCCTAAAGCTGAGATTCTCAGCCTCCCCATTATTGGCATTTGGAGCTGGAGACCTCTTGCCTGCAGGGAACTATCCTGTGCGGCGTGGGACGTTTGGCAGCATCCCTGGCCTCCACCCACTGCATGCCAGCAGCGCGACTGCCGCATGTGTAACAACCGAAACCGCCTCTCGACGCTGCCAAACGTCCCTCAGAGGAAAACGACCCCTCGCTGAACTCTCCTGGCCTCGAGAATCTAATTCTTGAGCAGGTTGAAAAGATTTTAAAGGTATGATTTTCAAACACCCTTGCTGAAAGGAAAGGACAGCAGCTAGACCTTACCAGGAGGTCTAGGTTCTAACTTACCATGTGCTCTTGGCCTAACCTGCCTCACCTAACGTGGAAAGGATTCCCTACTCTGCCGATCACGTAGGGGAAACGGAAGGATTAAAACAGGTCAGGTCAGAGAGTTCTAGAGTAAGGAATCCATACGATTAAAGAAAGGTTCTTTCCCCCGAAAGAATGTCTGGCCATGCTTCAGGTGAAGAGCCCCAAGAAGCTGCTGGTTGTGAGGATTCCGGGCAAGAACACAAACACGGAGAAGACAGTTGAGCCCTGTGCCAGAGCTTCGCATCGCCTAACTTTTTCTTGAAGTATAACATTTACAGACAGAAAAACGCACTCAGTGCACAGCCTGATAAACTGATTACCATTTTAATTACAGTACCATTTAATTTAAATTCTAATCATTCCAAACCCAGGAAGAAGAGCAAGGCATGTGGAGGAGGGCAGATGTTGGCCCAGCGTGGGAGGTGGGAGGAAAGGTGGAAGGAAGTGAGGGCCCATGTGCAGGGTGTGTTTGGAAGCCTGGGGTCCCAGAGAACTCCGCAGTGGCAAGGTGTCCCCTGACTGAGAAGGACTTACAAGAATCCCACTTTAGGAAGAGGTAGGGGATGGGCAGGAGAGGGCATGCCCTCGACGTAAGCAAGCACACAGGAGGGTGACCGAGGGAAGACCAAGTAACGCTCAAAGGGCATGACAACCAGCATGACCCTGAACACCTTCATTCCCTCCCCGGGAAATCCAGGCCATCTTACCAGCTAGGCAGCCAGGAAGAGGAAAATATGAAAGAAGAAGGAATAAACAGAAGAACGTCCCAGCAGGAAAGTTCATATAATGAAGAGACACCAATGAGTTGAGAATTTCTGTCGCAGGCTATCTTAGAAAGTAACTGATGGCTCACCACCTCGCTTAAAAGAGTTAAGACAGAGGCAGGAAGCTGGATGAGATGGCTTTAACCTTCTTCTGGCCTTAAGAGCCTACAAAAGAATAAAGTCAAGCAGCAGCCTAATTGTCACAAGCAATTCCAGGCTATAACTACTCAACTATACCATGCACTGGGGAAGGAGACAGGGTCCAGAGTCTGCTTCAGCTACAAGATCTGGCCTTTTCCCTCTCACCTACCCCAGAGGACCGAGGATTCTAGGAGAAATGGCAACAGTGATGATGGGAGCAAAGCCCTAGTGCCCACAGTTTCCCCCATAACTCCCTCTGGGTTATGTATGTACCTCCGGCTACTACCAAGGGTCATCCTGTCCCTTATCTGGGATACAGATAGAGCCATCAAGCCCCCAAGCCCTGTCCTAGCTAAATCTCCACTCATACACCATAACTCAACTTCCTGACTGCATTTGAAACCATAGCTTCCACTGTGAAATGGCCCCAAGGAACATTACAGTGATAGAGGGAATGTGATATGCTCTCTCCCCAGCTCTTGCTAAGCAGGGCCATGGCATTTGGAAAGCTTTGGCTCTGGATTCTCTGCTAATGGGAGGGGACTGTAGTAAAGACATCAATTGAAGAATGACTACTGAACTGTCCAGGCTGGTTTGGGGATATTCCATAGTCCTTACTTGCAAGGACTGGAAATTTCTGTCGGGAAGTTCATGACACTTGAACCACTGCGGCTGCAGGGTGAAGATTTGACTCAGAGGTAGTATGAAAGCTGTTTAGGCTCCCCCGGCCGCGCCGGTGGGCGTGAGACACTTCTAAGCTCTGCCTGAAGAGAAGTACTAATAAGTTCTCTCTCTCTCTCATTATGGTCTAACAAATTCTCACACCTTCCTTGGAGATGGAAAAAAAACAGAAGAAACAAAGGGTTTAAGTTTCAGATCTCTTTCCTCTCCAGCTCCTGCTGCGCTTGTGGCTGGCATGTGGGCAGAGAGCAGGTTTCTATGGAGATCATGATAAGCACAGATTTAGGTGCTCAGAGGAGGTAATGTCAACAAGTTTGATCATGGAAAAACTGCAGTACTGATTGTCTATGGCTGACAGTGTCTCCTGACAAGAGGGAGTCCGAGCCTGAAGAGGGGCCTATCTGGTGGAGCACCACAGGGCTCAGCCAACATCTCTGTCCCTCCCTCGCACGCCCAGACCCCCACCCACTGGCTGAGGTACTCACGTGGCCTCTTCAAACACCCGTACTCTCTCACAGCCTTCTGGGGGCTCCCGTTTGAAGACATAGCTGTGATTGGGCCGAGGGGAGGCGGCAAAAGCAAGGACTGGAGATGGGCTGCCATCTTCAAGGAAGGTGGGGTGGCCTGGAGAGGAAGCTGCACACACAGTAAGGCTGAGTCGAGCGGCACCAAAGGAGTCTCAGCTCTCCCAGGCGGGACTGGGAGACATGGCACCATGGGTGGCAGTGGTTATGTTAATCCAGGTTGTTTGTCTATGCTCTACCTTGACACATCTTTGAGGCAGCTTACAAAATTATAGCTTCTGTCATACAGGGTAAAAAAAACACAGTTGAATTGAGGGGAAAGTCTGGTCTAATACCAATTCCATATGCCCCGGAGGTAGACTGCAATCGGAACTTCAAGTCTCAGATTGAAAAGAATCCTAACGTCTGTGTCTCTGCCTTCTTCCAAGACTGCACCACCCTGCCTGCCAACATACCATGGCTTCTTCCTTTCCACGCTCTTGAAAATCTATCCCTTCTTCCAGGAAGAGCTCTTCTACTGACTCAGACAAGCAATCTTTACTCACCCCACTTGTGGGATAAGATTCCTCTCATTTTCCACACAGCAAATGTACTTGGCTGAGGTTTCAAATATTCACTTTATCTGTGTTTATCTCGCATTTATCATTCTACGCTCCGTTCACCTCTGTATTGTCAGATCATGCCTTTGACCGGCCTACCTGACGGGGTTGCTATGAGATCAAGTCAGGTGATGCAGGCAACAATGCCTGCATGTTAGAATGTTAGGAGCATTCATACAGGAAAGAGGGACTCGTGTTTCGTCCTCTCAGTGATCCAGTCAGGGCGGAAGCACAAAGTGGAGATCTGGAGTGAGAAAGCCTGGGGTTTGATCTGGGTCAGACTGTGTGACTCTGGGCAAGAGTCATTCTTTTATTTATAGCACTCACACCTGCCCTGAGATGCGTGCCTGGTTATAGGTACAGTGAACACTTGATGGGCTCATGGGTTCTCCATTACAGCCAGACCTCAGCCAAAAAATGGAGGTGGGAGGGATTGCTTCTGTGGATTACAAGTGAGAATTAAATAAAACTCTAAGTGCAAAAGCTTCATATAAATTATAAATCAGAATCTGTATCAAGGATCAATATAACATACAGAATGAAGATGTTCTAGTTGGTTAGTAAGTAGAAGTACCCAGCCAGAAGCTGATGAGTTGGGAAAGGGCACAGAGGTGACCCCATACTTGTCATGGGCCATGCGGCCTTGGCCTCCCTAGCTTACCTTTGTCGCTGGGGACAGATGCCAGCTCCTCGGCTGCACCCCGGTGCTCCTCACGGCTGGTCTGGCCAGAAGGCTGGGGGGATGCCAGGGGCATGGAGGGAGAGCTGGCAAGGTTTCCAGGCTCCAGGAGGAGGAGGGGGTGATCACAGCTGCCGCTCTGGGAGGGAGCTGGGGCGCGGTGCCCGTCAGGGATTTCAAGGATCTGCCGAGGAAGAATGGGGATGGGGACTCTCAGGCCTGTCCCCTCGGGCCATCAGGGCTGCAGGGACCCTTAGGATCCTCCCCTCGCCACTGTCCTTGTCCTCTCTTCATGACACGTGACACCATTTCTTCACTTCCCTGACTTTCCCAACCACCCTCATCAGAGCGCTTTGTTCTTTTCCCTCAGGGACAGCACGTTACAACCACAAATTTTATGGTTTCATCCATGTGTCGCTGCCACTAGGCTGTATGCCTCATGAGGGCAGGGGCCTCCCGTGTGTCAGGCTCTGGGAACACAAAGGTGAATAACACATGGGGGCATGAAAAGGAGCAAGCCAACAGGACACTGTCAGTCCCCTGCAGTAAAAACGGGCAGCTCAGTATCATGCGTTAAACACACACTCCCTTTGTAACATTCAATGGTACTTGTATCAACAGCTCACCAATTTGTATGCGTGTGTAAAATCCTACATATATGCACATTAAAAATCAACCAGCAAGTAAATCATAAACTGAGGAGTGTGCCCATTAGAATTATATTAATACTGCCCAACTGGCATTCCCTAATTCTCCTGTGTCAGTATAAAAATGTGCCTGAGACTGCAGAAAAGGGAGCAAATAATCCGTCTGGGAGTGGAGGTGGGGAGAAGGCTGCACAAAGGCAGCTGGGCATGAAGGAGGAACCCGTGTGACCAGGTAGCGATGGAGGAAAGGGAAGCGGTAACTCAGGCACCGAGGCTGCTTGAATGGAGACACAGCTGGGTGGTGGTGATGCTGACAGCGACGAGTGTGCCGGGAGCACTGAGCTGGTGCTTTGGCTGAAGAGTGACACCTAGTCCGCTCCTCCCAGCCAGGGGCCCTCCTCTCTGCCAACCCCTTCTCCTCTTTCTACTCACTGCCCCAAAGCCTCCCCAGCTTTACCCACCCAGCTCTGCTGTTCCTGTGGTCAAGTCCATTTGAGTCTGATAAACTCCATTTGTGTTCCTTCCATGGGGTGGTGGTGGCACACTGCTCTGTTGACAGGTACACAGCCTGTGCACCCCCAGACAGCACGAGTCCCACTTCCCTGTGTCCAGACTCAGCAAGATGTGACTGTCTGTGCACCCAGCGTGTGGCCCCCACTCACCCGCAGCAGCTCCTCTTCACCCTGGTCCTTCACAAACACCTCCTCCAGCTCTTGGTTGAGCCCTTCCAGGCTCCGGTGCAGGCAGGGGCTGAGTCTCAGGACAGGGGACCCTGCGGGGAAGCTGGGAGGGGACGCCTGAGGAGGAGGCAGATAAGGCCATCACTGAACCCCTCCAGACACCAACCAGGTATCAGTTCTGACCAGCGGGTAACAGTTTTGTCTACACAGCAGAACCAAGTGGGTAAAGGAGAGTTTGGGGACAGTTACCAATTCAGTGGGGCTTTCTCTATAAGGGAGAGGCCCAGAGTGTGCTTTTAGAGTCTGCACCACGGCCTCAAGTGTTCAGGGGGTAGGGATGACAGAGACACGCAGCATGTGCCCTTTCCAACGCTGCCTCAGAACTTCCCCGGCACCCATGCGGCCACGGGCCCTGCAGTGAGGAAGGGCTCAGAGCACCTGCCCACACCAGGGGGCCCGCCACGGCGGACGGGCAGGGAGAGGGCTGGGGGACAGACGTACCCTCCGTGCTCCCCGCACGGCATGGTCCCCTTGCAGTGGGGAGCCCCGCTCCTTCTCTTTCCCACCGCGGCTCAGCTTCGTCCTCTGCAGCTGTTGCTTCAACTTGGTAATCTAGTGGCCAGTAGAGGGGAGAGGACCGGCAGGTGAAGCAAAGCAAAGGCGCACTGGTCCTCCCTCCCAGGTGTGTGTGCCAAGTCGCTTCAGGAGTGTCTGACTGTGCGAGCCATGCGCTGCAGCCCGCCAGGCGCCCCTGTCCATGGGACTCTCCAGGCAAGAATACTGGAGTGGGTTGCCATGCCCTCCTCCAGGGGATCTTCCCAACCCAGGGATCACACCCGGCATCGCTTACATTTCCTGCGCTGGCAGGCAGGTGCTTTACCACTAGCGACACCTGGGAAGCCCCTCCCTCAGGCGTGGCTCCTGCCAAAAGGCTCGGGATACATCAAACACATAAAAAGAAGACGGAAGTTAGTCTTCCATCTCAAAATACTTCAGCGGTGTTCAAATTGATGATATGCTCACTGGGCAAGCTAGACACCATATATGACCAGATTATTGGATGTTTTGAATTACCATGTATTCCACAGGTGGCTCACGTTCGAAAAAATTAAAAATATACAACCCTGAAACCATTTTTGTCTTTCAGATTCCAAAGGCACGGAAAACTACTCTGTTAATAAAAATGGGAAATGATGTTTTTACATTCACTCCTCAAAGTACATTCACAGCTATCTCAAAGGCCCTGGGACCAGGAAGGATAGAAGGATTTCCCCCTGTTTTATCATGATTATTGTTTTGGGGGCAGGGGCTGTGGTGGGTCTTCGCTGCTGCTCGAGGGCTTCTTCTCTCTGCGGCCCCTGAGCCGGGGCTGCTCCTTGCTGCGGCGTGTGGGCTTCTTGCTGCAGTGCTTCCTCTTGCTGCGGAGACGGGCTCTAGACACAGGGGCCTCAGTGGCTGCAGCTCTAAGGCTCTAGAGTGCCGGCTCAGTGTGGCACACGGGCCGAGCTGCTCTGTGGGCATGGGGGATCTTCCTGGATCAGGGATGGAGCCAGTGTCCCTTGCATTGCAAGGAGGATTCCTAACCACTGGACCACCAGCGAAGCTCCCCCCACCCCCATTTTAAAGGAGACTGTGCTCAGCAAGGAGCAGCCTCTCCAGAAGGAACATCAGCTTTTGTCCCAACTTCACATCCGGTAACAATTATGGAGCATCATCAACAACTCTGACTGTTATCCCAGTCACTTTGTAATTCTGGACCTACTGATCCTTAATGTAAATATTCTGATAATTACAAATTGCAAACACTTTGTATTTCCCACTAGCCTTAAATACTTCATATTCTCCTACTGGGAGAATATGAAGGACAGGGAAACCTGGCGTGCTGCAGTCCGTGGGGTGGCAAAGAGTCAGACATGACTGAGTGACTGAATAACAACAATTCTCCTTCTGTTCTTGCAGCCAAGAGGGCAGAAGCTACTGCCCTGTAAACGGTGACCCCTGGCAAGCTGGTCCTCCTGGGTTGGGAGCCTTGGAATCCAGTCTATAGCTTTTTCTATCCTCACCTTCAAACCCCAAGGGCCCTCATGAGAGGGAGGGAGGGCCAGGAAGGAGTGTTTGGGAACATATCACTATTTTCACTATTTTTCTCTGCTTTTAAAAATAAGGCTGGATGAGTGGTTAAGTAGTGAGGTTGGAGGCTTCCAATTCCCAGAAAACTCGTTCTCTGTCTCTCTGGTCTCTGAACTGCTTATCTGGATGCAACCTCAAAGTGAAGTGAGAACAATGGCCACCCCCACCCTGAGCTTGTCTGTTGGAGGGCAGCAGTAGGTCCGGGCCAAGCCCCTGCCTACAGGAGGGCCTAGGCTCATAAATCCAGGCCACCAGGAGGCTGGGAGGCAGCTACAAAGATGCCAACTCATCAGGAAAAGGCTAGATCGAGGCGGGTGAGACTGAAAACGTGGGTCCACTTTGGAGCAGATGGTGCTAGGGGGAGACAAGAGGCAGCTACCCTGGCCGGGGCATCAAAGGGGGCGGTTACCTCTTTCCGGTGGTCTGTGCTGCCCCAGGATGCTGAGCGCTTGTGTGTGCAGGAGATGGCCCGCTCGCCTTCAAGCTCTTGCCAGGATAGGGGGGTCTGCAGGGAGAGAAACCCAGTGAGACAGCTCAGCTCCTCAAATGAGCCCTGGGGAAGCAGACACACCATTTTCAGGACAGAGGTGGTGGCTCTGGGTGGTCTTCTCTCACCTGCACATCGACCCCCAGGATGCCGCCAGCCCCTCTTATTCTTTCAGGCTTCTCCACCTGCACTGCCTCTTCCCATGTCCGCCAGGAAACTGTCCCTGATGAGCCAATGAGGACAACCTGCTCTTTACTCTCTTAAGACTTTTGCACATGGATTACAGCCCCAGAAAGTCCAGGTGCTTCTCCCCAGCAGTGAGGACCAGTTTTGTCCCTCTCTATCCCAACCAGGTCCAAAGGAGCTTGAGTTCAGGGAACCACTGGCATCCCCAATTCCCTCCCCATCTAAGAGCCCAGTATGGGCCCAGGTTCCTGTGAGTCTAATGAAAACAAGTTACCAGATGAGACCCCATTAAGGAGTCATTAATTGGTAAGACAGGAAAAAGCTCAACAGAGATGCCCTGCTCTCCATCCTGGACTGAAGCAGACTTCTTGCAGCGCAGTGCCTCAAGCTTGTTCTGTGATATTTCCCTGTCCACAGAGTGTTGGGGGCCCCAGTGTCCCCCCGAATACATGACAGGAGGGATTTTCACAAAGCGAGGAGCCAGAATTCTGAAGTCGGCTCAGACGCCTGACCTCTCTTGGCTTTATCGCAGCTCCTCCTCCTAGGCCCTGCTCTGCCACTGTGAGAACCAGGCTCTCAATCCGCCATTCTTCCTCCCCCGCTGCGCAGAAGACAGAGGACCCAGGATGGAGGCAGGGGCAGTTGTAGACCCACTTCCTGAGCCCCTGCTGGAGTGGGGGAAGCTGTTGACTCTGAGCATGAGGCAGAGGAGGACATGGTCATCTCCCCCGCCAGCATCCCTACTTCCATTCCAAGGGAGGGCCCAAGGGGGAGGCTCCAGTGGAACCAGTTCCTCTCTAACTTCTTTGTACAAGCTGCCAAAACCATGAGGGCCTGGGAACCGTCTCCTCCAACAGATCTGCTGACCTCTCCCGAGAGGTTGTTGCAAACAGAAAAGGGGGAGGATAAGAGGGAAAAAGCCCAACAACTCACCACCCAACAGCTGTTAAGAAGAGCTCAGTCGGGGCAGCCTGAGTGGGGCTATGGGAGCAGGCTGCCCTGCACGACAGCTGCAGGAGAAGGGCCACAGGGGGCCGAGCCTCCCTGCCTCTTCCTTCTCCCAGCTGCCCACCCATCAGGAACTCTGCTGGGCTGTGCAAGACAGCCAGGGTGAGATGACTGCCCCGACTCCTTTCCCTGAGACTAGCACAAGGGGGACCCTCCAGAGATGCATCCCCACCATCCCTTCTTCTGCAGAAGGCTGACATCAGGCTGTACCCCAAAGCCTGGAGGTGGAGCTGGCTCTGACAGGGGAAACCAAGCAGCCGGTCTTACTTCCAAATGCCCATCAGAGTATTGGCGGACATAGCCTCAGAAAATCCCCACCACTGCATATACTGAAAAGAGAGGAGAAGCCCCCTCTCCCATAGCCCCTGAGCTGGGCAGATGCACAAACGTTCCTCCTCACCAGGGCTCCAAGCCAAGCCGATACATAACTAGGTCTGCTCATTAGAGCTGAGCTCCACTCAAGCTTGCTGTCCCTGGAAAGGTGGCAGAGGCTGCAGAGGAGGGGCAACAAAGGCTAAGGTGCTGCCTGTTTCTCCTCCTCTGGGAAGACATTGCACCCACAGGTGGGTGGTGAGAAGGCGGTGAATCAGCCACCTTCAGGCTTGTCCTCGGGTCTACTAACATCTCCTGAGAACTTTTCAACTGCCTCTTTCTTCTGAGGTATGTGAGGGGGTGGAAGGAGAAGTGTAGGCCAGCGCTAGAGGCTAGAAGGGAGGTGAAAACTCACGGCAGCTGGGAGACTCTCCTCTCTCAGTCCACCGCACCTCAGTCTGCTCAGCAGCATCTCCAGGCAACTGGTGCCTACTCTGTAAGCTGTGCCATCGCTTTGCCTGAACACCCACCCCTCGCCTCAGGCATCACCATCTCACCCTCCACCCCGGGCTCTCTGTCATACAGACAAATGTAGCTCCATCTCCTTTGTCTTTCCTTATCCCTTGACCTCTAAGCCTGGCGTCCCCAACTACACGCGCTCTACCAGCTCTTTCCAGCCTCCCCATCAGGGAGCCCTTCTTAACTGTCCACCTCATGTGGCCTGCTGCCACCCTCTGCATCTTCTCTGATCATGTGGGTTCAGGGCACATATCACAGGTGCATTCAGCAAAGAGTTACTGAATGCAAACTGTGTATCAGGTACTATTCCAGGTGCTGGGGATATAACAACACATGAAATGACAAAAATTCTCATCTCCTTTGAGGGTACATTCTAGTTGGAGGCTCAGTTTAAACAGTGATAGGTAAAAGAGAAAAATACAGCAAAGACAGGAGATAGGAGGGACTTCCCTGGGGCTCTAGTGATTAAAAATCCACCTGCCAATGCGGGGAACATGGGTTCGATTCCCAGGTTTGGGAAGATCCCACATGCCTCAGAGCAAATAAACCAGTGTACCACAACAACTGAGCCTGTGTGCCTAGAGGCCCCGTGCTCCACAAGAGAAGTCAAAGCCCACTCAATATCACAACTAGAGCGTTGTCCCCACTTGCCACAATTAGAGAAAGCCCGTGAGTGGCAACAAAGATCCAGTGCAGCCAAAGGTAAATAAAAAAAATTTTTTTTTAAAGAAAGAGGATAGGAATGTTAGGTTGGGGAACATGACTTTAAATGTCAAGGAAGTCCTCGTTGAAAAGGGAGAATCTGATGAAAACATGAAGGAGATGAGGAGTGAGCCATATAGATATCACAGGTGACAGTGACCCACATGGAGGGAACAGCAAGTCCAAGGTCCCGAAGCAGGAGCCAGTCTGGCAGGTTTGTGAATGACAGGAGGTCGGTGTGGCTCGGGTAGAGTGAGCAAGGGGTAAAGTAGTAGGCGACATCAGTAGGCGTGACAGATTGAAAATGGCCCCCCAAGGAAATCAGGTCCTAATCCCTGGGGCCTGTTACTGTTACCTTATATGGGACAGTGTTTGCAGATGCAATTAAGTTAAGGCTCTGGAGATGGGAAGTTTATCCTGGTGGGCCCTAATGCCATTAGAAGTGTCCTCATAAGAGGGAAACAGATACTCACAGAAGAAGATGTGACCACGCAGGCAGAGTGGAGTGATGTTGCCACAAGCCAAAGGATGCTGGCAGCCACCAGAAGCTGGAAGATGCAAGGAATGGGTCTCCCAGAGAGCCTCCAGAGAGAGCAGAGCCCAGCCAACACCTCGATCTTGGCCCAGTGGAATGGAATTCAGACTTTTGACTTTCAGAACTATGACAATAAACTTCCATCATTTTAAGCCACTAAGTTTGAGGTGATTTGTTACCTCAGCCTCAGGAACCTAATACAGTAGGTTATGCTGGGTTTGATGCTGCTTACACACTGACCTGGAGTATTCTTCAGGCAGGCATGTGCACAGGTGTGGGCACTGGCCACTCCAACTGAACTGGGAGCATCAAGAGAGGGACCATGCCTTTGCCTTATTTCCAGTGCTCCTGGGTAGACAGGCTCCTCCTCTTGGGTCTCAGCCCAGGCATCTAGTCCAGGGTCTCCTTGGAGCACAGAAAAGTCAAGGCTAAGGAAGGCTACTCTTCAAAAAGCGACCCTTTATGGCACAACAGGGGTCAAGCCAGGCTGTGTGACAGCACCGTAAGTAGCTGTTCCAGATGGTCTTCTGGAAGCAGGATAAAGCTTGAGCTCAGCAGGCCAGTCGTGTTTGTCAAAGGGACTCACACACTGGAACAGATTTATTTTAACACCCTGGCCTTGGGGAGCAGCTGAGAGAGAAGCAAGGCTACTCACTGGTCAGGAGTGGCATCAGCCAACTATGCAATGATGCTTGGATTATGCAAAACTGATGTGAGTTAGACCAAGGAAGCTTTGCCTGGGACTCTGAAGTCTCGGAGCAACATGTAGGAAAACTGGATTAGGGTGAGGACAGCTTTCCAAACAGCAGCCTGATCTAACAAGAGGGCAGGGATGAGATGGAGCCAAAATCCCCCAAACTGGAACCTCTTTCTTTGCCCCACAGCCAACTAAGCTTCTGTCCAGATTCTGAGGCAGGAAGAGTCCTGGTCCTCAGTTTCTCCAGTGACCTTGGCTGGGCTCTGGGGACATAACCCCATGTGTACCTACTATGCGGATGTGCAGAGCAGCATGGTGCCTGGCCTAGTATAGATGCTCAGTAACTACATGGCAAGCTGAAATTCAGCAGGGAAGCCACCACTGGGGACTCTGGCCAGAAAAAGAGGCAGGGAGGGCTCTGAGGGTGGTCGGCCAGCCAGCACCAAGAACTCTAGCTGCAGGGTTAAGAGTTCTCTAGTCCCACAGTGTCTGCAACCCTCAAATTTTCCATCATGGACCCATTTTCAAATATTCTGAGCTGCCATCAAACCGTATACTGAACAACTGGTTCTGCTCACCAGTTTGGGAAACAGGCATTGTGCCCAGACCCTCACAACCGCAAAAAAAGGCCCGTGATGAGCAGACTGAGTTGTGTGTCATCACCAAATGCTGAGGCACTGTGTTGGGGAAAAGAGAAGGACAGCACAGAGGTTGGGAAAGTCATAGAAAGGGAAAACAAAGAGAAAAAACAGACTTTCTAAACAAAGCCTGCCACCTCTGCTCTGCTAGTCAAGGCCTTAAGCTAATTTTTTCCCCAAAAGGTAACTCAGACCTAAAGGGAGAAAAAAGGTCTATCATCAGGGCATTTCCCCACATCACCTGGAGCCTGAAGAGGAAACAGGGCTAGGGATGAGCAGGATGGGGCCAGGCGAACAGGCACCCAGGGTTGCATCTGTCTGCAGGATGAGCCACCAGTGGCTCCAACAGTCATCCCACTGTGGTAAGACCACTTCCTCCCTTCAGAAGACTCCCAGAATGAAGGGAGGGGGCGATCGCCACCACCAGAATGTGCTGCCATTACCCGCCCAGGCCCAGGCCACGGCACTTGGTGGCCAGCTCTGAGTGACCAGCTGACCTGGGGGAGGGCAGACTGACCCGGACAATCCTGGCACAGTTTTCCAAGACATTGAGACACCTCCAGATGATGGTGACACCACAGAGGAGCCTTCCTAGTCCTCACTGATTGTGCCTTCCGTGTCCAGCACCCACTGCACCCAAGCTCTTCCTTATACCCACCATGCTGACCTCTGGGAGATCTGGTCATCTTGCTCCTGGTGCACACCCTGGCTCAGAACATGAGCAGCTCCAAAGCCCTCCTTCCCGGATGACCACATTCACACCCCCTTAGAAGAACCAATTTCCCAAATAAGGTCCACCCACCTCTCTTCCTCACTTGCCCCAAATATCTGGGTAAGCTAGCTCTCTACATCAGACCACAAGTTGCCTGGGAACCACCCATGCTTCCTTTGTGCTTTCCTAAGGGCTTAAAACATTGCTAAGCCCAAGGAGAGAATACTGGGACTGTTTGCAACCTGCTACCTTCGAGAACTGAGAACTTTAACTCCATCTTCTGCCTTGGGAGAAGCCTTGAGGACAGTGTGTTCTCATGTGAAACTTACAGGGCTTTTGCCTGCTCCGGGGGTTTGGAGAGGGGAGCTGAGCTGCTTGGCCTACCCCATGACTATGGCTGCTGTCTTCATTGCAGGTCCTGCCCCTGGAGTGCCAGGGTGATGAGGTCTTCAAACACACACTCTGGTGGCTGGATGGAGGTGTGTATGAGGAAGGGTGGAGTCAGGGGTCGGCGGCACAACTAAGAGAGCAGAAGCGAGGGCCTTCCGGATGTGGTGGAGGTACCACACTGGTGTGGCTAGAAGATAGAGCACAGGAGGTAGGGGGAAGGGGAGGCTGTCGCCCCTCGAGCACAGAGGAATTAAGGGAAGGTGCTGGTGTCATCTATGTTTAGCAGCTGCTGCAGTCCATGGGGCTGCAAAGAGTCGGACTGAACTGAACTGAACTGAAGGCTTTCAAGAACTTTGGTAGATCTGGCCTTACTACCTTCCCTCCACTCTTTGCTACACCCCTTGTATCTCCCCCATAAAATCTCTCCCCCATCTCCAGTCCTTTCTAGGTGATGTAGCTGTGCTCCACAGGGGAGGAGTACCAGTTACTTTGGGAGATGTCAGGAGAGGCTTCAGTTCCTTGTGTAACCCCAGTGTTGAAGAATGTAGCTTGTGCCAGGCCAGGGTGCTTAAGCAGGAATTTGAATGGAGCCCAAAACCTAGAAGCAGAAAATTCCCAGAAGGCCAGGAATGAAAGACGGGCCGAGCACATACTTGGGTTTGGATGCCTATGTTGATCAGAATTCTCCCACCTCCTCACTGCAGCCACAATATTGACAGGTTGCTAAGAGTTCCTCGAGGGCTGGAGCCCATCCCAGGGAAAGAGGAAAGCTGCAGAGCTCAGCCTTGCCAGACCCATGGAGGCGCATCGCTGACCTCTGTCTTGCTGTGGCAAGAAGCCCAGACTTGTTATATAAAAGATCTGGCCTGCAGCTGGAGCCTGAGCAAAAACACACAGCCTAGAGCCCATGCCTCTCAATCTGGCCAGGGAACATCTGAGGCCAACCCTGCTCTGAGTTGACAAAGAGAACGCCATCTGAGGAGTGGGATGGAGGCTTCCTAGAAGGCGGAGAGCAGGAAATGACAGAGATGGGGATTCAGGGATAGGTGGGGTGTGTGGAAGCCTGCTGTCTGATGAAACGGGTGTAATCATGAGCACATCTGAAGCAACCTCAAGTCCTGCTCCTCCAGGAAGCCCTCCATGACTAGACATGTTACTTGGACTAACCATTCTCTCAAAAGAGAAAGGGATGTGTGCTCCAGGCCTGTGATGGGCAATCATAACCTATACTAC
Organism: Capra hircus; assembly: GCF_001704415.2. Classification (NCBI taxonomy): domain Eukaryota; kingdom Metazoa; phylum Chordata; class Mammalia; order Artiodactyla; family Bovidae; genus Capra; species Capra hircus. The sequence goes on along the minus strand of NC_030826.1, from coordinate 36,541,389 downwards.
TTGCCCTTTTCAGGGGACACAGGGAACGACAGTGTCCAGGGCTCCCAGGAAGTAGGCCTATTTGGTCTGCTACCCAGAGCACGCTTTACAGTCTGTTCCTAGATCTAAAAAGGGCCATCGATTTTAAATGCAAACTTTTTTTTGCTCCAAGGTGGCGTATTCCTGTGAGAATGTCCCTCCTGTAAACTGTGCCAGACACTTGGCCCCATCTCATCCCTTGGCTCCCGGTTTACTGGCCTTCATGGAACTGGCATCCAGACTCACCAAGGCCAAACCTTGTTCTCATTTCCTTGTTCTTCACTCTGACACGCCAAGAACAGCACTGAGCATTCAAACATTCACTAATAACATTTGAAAATGGATCTCATTTAAAAAATAAATAAAAGGGACTGATGAGATGTGCTCAACAGAGGAGGACAGGGGAAGTGAGCACACAAAAGCCTTCTCCACTTGGCCAGCACCCTACCTCCGATCAGGCGGGACGGGCACACTGCAGTGACTGCAAAGGAACAGCGGCTGGCCCAGCATCCCCCAGGATGCGGGCTGCCTCGCCTCTGAGCCTGTGTTTTCCCTGCCCCGTTTCCTCTTTCCTGAGAACAACCCATTTGTCCTGAAGTCGAACAGGAATGGGCTTAAACTGCATCAAGGGGAGAAGGTTTGATTCTTCAAAACTTAACTGCTGAGAATGTCAAAGTCCTCAGTCAGACGAAGAAATGTCTTTGTATAATTTCACATGTGAGACAACTTCTTGCTCAGGCTAATACTACTTTATTCAAAAACTGACCAACGAACCGGATGATTGTGGAGATTCCTTCTAAGTTTAGGTTTCTTCATGAAAAGAAAAACCCTGAAGAGGGGACCTGGGCTCCACAGGACTCAAATGGGGCCCCTAAAACCCCAGATAGGGCTGCTGACTAAGGAGCGACTCTCCGTTATCTGAGAACTCCCCACTCCTGTTGCCCCAGTGGGATACATCCTGGCTCAACACATATTTTGGCGACCTCTTTCAGTTGTCTGGGGAATGCACACTCAGCTGAATATTAGCTTGTTTTAGCAAGGTAAACCTCATTTATTAAAATCTAGAATAAATTCCAAAATCAACTCTTGTATATCCACACATGAATACTCAAAGACAAACGGTTTGCCTTCTCTCTCCCAACAGGTGGAATGCAAGCTCATTTTCAGGTAAATTTACAAAGAGAACTAAGCTGGTAAACATGAGGTGATGAAAAGCTATATGTATATAGCTTTTCATGTATAGTGAATATGTATAGCCGAAACCGAGGACAAATCACGTACATGATTGAGGGTTGACAAGTAGACCCAAGACCTTCTCAGGCACCCCACCACCCCATCCTTACCCCTCACCCCATTAGAGAGAGCTTTGTTACCTGGGTGGCCTTGTCATTGGTACAGCAGGTGAAGGCCCCATCAGCATCTCGTGGCCACTGGCCCAGAAGGTAGGAGCTGAGGATGGTGTCCAAGGAGAATGTACGTCGGACCTGGGGTGGCTGAGGCCTCCACCCTGGTTTTTCTGGGCCCACATTGCATGGGACGCTGGCTGGAAGAGAGCACAGCCCGCACACCTCGAGGTCAGCATGGGCGCAGGCGTGGTCATCAGCTGTCTCTCTTTTAGGAAACCTGGCTGAACTGCGGCACCTTCACTCACTTCCCTCCTACAGAAACCCGAAGCAGCCCGGGAAAGCACATACAGCTTGACCAAAGCCCTCCTGACTTAACCAGCTGGTCTTTGTCACTGGAAACAATTTACATCATGTCCCTCTGGATGAGGGGTTACTTTATATACATCCTCTTTCTCCTGTTCCTAATGGACTACGAACTGTGAACTCCAGGTTTCCACACTGAGTTTCCCGAGAGAGGTCTCCCATCAACAAAAAAACAACTGGATGCTGGAAGTGGACAAAAACCAAGTTTTCCTTCATCTTTTGTTTCCTGCCTTCTTCTTCCTTGCAGCTCTGATTGCAGGGCTCCTATGCACAAACTCAACCCACTTAACTGAAGGACATTTCCTACTTCCTTCAAGACCATTAGCTCTGGGGAACCTAGGTGACTGAGACAGACAGAATGATGTAACTACTTTCATCCATCCAGGCTCCAGGAGAATATCTCAGTCTTCTGGTTCTCTCCTCTGTCTCTGACCCCTGGCTAAACAGAACAAAAATAAACCACTTATAAGTCCACTCATTTTATTTTTTCCTTGATTAAATCTTTCTGGGAGAAGGTAAAAGTTGAAACTGTTAATAAAATCTAAGAGTTGTAGAATCATCTGTAACTTTCAGTTATCTGAGTTGACCATGTCTTCCACAACCACATTCAAAACACACTACGGCCTTAAGCTCTATAAAATTCTTCCCTTTAAACAAAGCAAAATGCTTTCATATCTGTATTAATCTCTTGATAATTCATGTGTGCACTAATCACAGCAAAAGAAACTGGAGACTGAAGATATAAATAAACTTGAAGAGCTTTATATTAAGAAGACCCTAACAGGTTGGCAGTTCCTCAAAAAGTTAAATAAAGAACTGCCATACAATCCAGTAATTCCACTTCCAGGTATATATATAAAAGAATTGAAAGGAGGGTCTCAAAGAGATATTTGTACACCCACTATCATAGCAGCACTATTCACAACAGCCAAGAGGTAGAAACAACCAAGTGTTCACTGACAGATGAAAGGATAAACACAATGTGTTCCAAACACACAAGAGAGTCTCAGAAAGGAATGAGGTTCTGATACCTGCTATACCATGAATGAAACTTTAAAACATCATGCTATGTGAAAAAAAAAAAAGCCCAACGCAGAAGAACAAATATCACATGATTCCATTTAAATGAGGTACCTAGGATAGGCAAATTCATAGGGACAGAAAACAGAACAGATTCCCTGGGGCTCATCAGGAGAAGGGAATGGAGTATTATTATTTAATGGGCACAGAGTTTCTGCTCCCAGGTGGTGCTGGTGGTGAAGAACCTGCCTGCCAATATAGGGGACATTAAGAGACACTGGTTCAAATCCTGGACTGGGAAGATCCCCTGGAAGAGGGCATGGCAGCCCACTCCAGTATTCTTGCCTGGAGAATCCCATAAACAGAGAAGCCTGGTGGCTACAGTCCACAGGGTTACAAAGAGTCGGACGTGCTTGAAGCAACTTGGCAGGCATGCACCAGTTTCTGCTTGGGGCGATGAAAATGTTCTGGAAATGGACAGTGGTGATCATCACACAACATTGTGAGTGTGCTTAATGCCCCTGAATCATAAACTTAAGATGGTTAAATGGGAAATTTTATGTTACGTGTCGTGTGTGTGCGACTCTGTGACCCCATGGACTGTAGCCCACCAGGCTCCTCTGTCCATGGGATTTTTCCAGGCAAGAATACTGCAGTGGGTTGCAGTTTCCTCCTCCAGGGGATCTTCTTGACCCAGGATCGATCCCACATGTCCTGAGTCTTCTGCTTTGGCAGGTGCATTCTTTACCACTGAACCACATGGGAAGCCCCTATGTCTGTTTCACCACAATAGAAAAGAGAAACACTAGTAATACTATCTACATTCTCCAAATCCATTTAAATATTTACACACATTTTACTGTGTGAAATGTATCACATGACATAGTAATCAATATGAAATGCATTAATGATATTCTTTGTTCTACCCATTTCACATACTCATTTTCAAGTATGAACAATCCACGTATCTGTCATTTTTAATACAATGTATTAAAAAAGTAAAGACACCATTTTGCCAACAAAGGTCTGTATAGTCAAAGCTATAGTTTTTCTAATAGCCTTGTATTTCTCATAGTCATGTATGGATGTGAGAGTTGGACCATAAAGAAGCCTGAGCATCAAAGAATTGATGCCTTCAAACTGTGGTCCTAGAGAAGACTTGAGAGTCCCTTGGACTGCAAGGAGATCAAACCAGGAAATCAACCCTGAATATTCACTGGAAGGACTGATGCTGAAGCTGAAGCTCCAATATTTTGGCAACCTGATGTGAAGAGGCAACTCACTGGAAAAGACCTTGATGATCTTTTCCTCAATCTGGGAAAGACTGAGGGCAGGAGAAGGGGGCAGTAGATGATGAGATGGTTAGATATCATCACCGACTCAATGGACATGAATCTGAGCAAACTCCAGGAGACAGCGAAGGACAGGGAAGCCTGGTGTGCTACAAACCATGGGGTCACAAAGAGTTGGACACAACTTAGCAACTGAACAACATTTTACCAAGTTGATATACAGTAGTTTGCTTAGCCACTCTCATATTATTAGATGTTTGAGAGGTTCCCCTCAATTTGAATTTCATAAATATTATGGCATGGATAACTTTTAGTCTCAGTTTTTATCTAATTCCTTTTGTCTAGTTCCTATAGTTCTAGATCATTTCCCTCAGCCATCATATATGTGCTCATTTAAAACAAATTAAAAATGACCTAAAAATGTGGGAACTTCCTTGGTGGTCCGGTAGTTAGGACTCCATGTTTTCACTGCTGTGAGCCCAGGTTCTCAGGGAACTAAGATTATGGAAGTCACATGGCACAAACAAAAGATAAATTTAAAAAAAAAAAAAAAGTAGTGCAAAGAAATATGTAAATAAACAAGAAAAAAGCTTCATATCTCAACACCCAGAGATCAATTCAGTTCAGTTCAGTTGCTCAGTCGTGTCTGACTCTTTGTGACCCCATGAACCGCAGCATGCCAGGCCTCCCTGTCCATCACCAACTCCCAGAGTTTACCCAATCTCATGCCCATTGAGTCAGTGATGCCATCCAACCATCTCATCCTCTGTTGGCCCCTTCTCCTGCTTTCAATCTTTCCCAGCATCAGGGTCTTTTCAAATGCATCAGGTGGCCAAAGTATTGGAGTTTCAGCTTCAGCATCAGTCCTTCTAATGAACACTCAGGACTGATCTCCTTTAGGATGGACTGGGTTGGATCTCCTTGCAGTCCAAAAGACTCTCAAGAGTCTTCTCTAACACCAGCATCAATTCTTCGGCACTCAGCTTCATTGATAATACTATGAGATACACATCCTTGGGGGCCTTGCCTTCTGTGCAGTGTGTGCGTGCATATATTTCAAAATAAAAATGGGATTATACTGTACATATTATTTTGCAGTGTTTTCACCTTATAAACACCTTTCCAAACCAATATACAGTGATCTCAACACATCATTTTAAATGACCTTCACACTCTTAAAACTCTTCAAAGGCTTTCTTTCAAAGATGGTACTCAAAAGCCTCGTGTTCTGGTCCCACTTACCTTTTCTTTACACATCACTACTCTTCAGGGTATCTTATGTCCCAGACAAACTACTGCACACCATTTCCCATCCACCACTTGGGCCTGACCTCCTCTGAGGTTTTGCACACGTGGATCAGGGCTAAAATCTGACCCACCCACCAGGGCCAGCCTAACCATCTCCACCTTGACGGAGCCTCCAGGGTCCCCTGGAAGGAATGTCTCAGATTTTCTGATTTTCCTCAGTACCCTATACTCTTCCTTTTTTCTTTTCTGTCTAGGTGCTCTGTGCAGCATCAGAATCTTAATTCCCTGTCCAGATTCAACTCATGCCCCCTGCAGAGGAAGCACAGAATCTTAACTGCTGGACCCCCAGGGAAGCCCTTGCTGTGTCCTCTTCTAGTACTTTGCAGCCTCTCTCGGATGACAAGTATTTGTAACTCCCAGATAATAAATAACCAGTGGCCAATGGCTGTGTCTAATTTATCTTTGAATCCCACACAGCATCTACAGCATAGGGCTGAACACTGGCAGATGCATTAAGTATTTGCACAAAATCAAAAACCTGTTACTATAAGGGTGAGCCTGCTCTAATTACACCTGGATTCCAAGAATGTCTGCCTTGCATATGCATACTCACCCTGCTCCCTGTGAGTAAATCCCCCAGAGTCGCTTGTCCCCTTCCTCTGAGGCTCAGGGAGGCCCAATGACTTTCCTTTCTTCCCTGCACCTGTTGCTCAGTAAGTTAGTGACAGGCATGCTAGGCTCAAGTCCCAAATGCATCTCCTACACTGGCATTTCAACCACTTGTTTTTCTATCCTTGGTTTAAGATCAGAAGATGGCAATCTGGATATTTCTGGGAGCTTCTGACCCATGCTAGCATCCTGGCCAGACACCAAGATGCTATCCTGTGATTCTCTCAAACTGTCTCTCAAGAGTCCACGGATGAGGCAGGGGTTCTGGAGGGCAAGTTTACAAGATTACACGACAGAGAAGCAAGGAGCAGGTGGGAAGCAGATGAGCCAGAGACTGGCATAGAGGCCAGAACACCATGATCCTAACAGCTGCTTCACTGCTGTTGGAAGGAAGGGGACTGTGGCTCCAGGGGTGAGAAAAAGCTCTGGGGAGAAAGATTTCTTGGAGATACCTCACCCAACCCCTTAGCGGAATTTGTTGCAAAAACCTCCTTTAGAATTTTTCCATTCTGAGGCTTTAAGTACACCCCTATTTACATAATACTTTCAAGTTTTACCCCAAAGTACTTGTGTGGGCACAGTCTTTTGTTTTCCTAAAAGGGATTCCAGAAAGACAGATAAGGAAAACAAGGCACAGGGAAGTCCAGTCTTGCATTGGACTTGGTCACCCAGGGAGTGAGGAGCAGTCATACATTCAAACCCAAGCCTCCTTCTTCCTACATCAGCTTACGGGGGCTCTCGGCCTTCATGTGTCAGTAATGCCCTTGAGGGTGTGGGGCACCTGCCTACACACCTGCAGGAAGGAGTGCCTGGCAGCTCCTTCAGGGAGGGGGGTGAGGAAGGAGACTGCGGGCCTGACCAGGATGTCTGTTTATTTTGGGGGCGGGGGTGGGGGGAGCAGATGGTTAGTTGGTTTTCTGGAGAAGGTTTTGAAACCTGGGGGAAAGTCTAGTATCCCCAGGGATGTCTGAAACCACGTCTGTCTTACACTGTTCCCATGGATACCCTTCACAGCCTACCCCATTGCTTAACTACACGGGTCCACTCTCAAGGGCAGCAACCAGAGGCTACATCATTCCCCAGCACCCCCAGGGCTAGGGAGGGCCCAAGATCTGGAATTTGGTGTAAGACTCCAACCACCCATTTTGGTCAATTCTACATGCCCTCCAGTCATTTCTGACCAAAGTTATTCATAAAGACTCTCAGGGTTTCGGGGGTTCTGACTTGCTCCTCCCTATACAAAAAAAAAAGGAAAATCACCAAAACTGATTAGGGCAAAACCGAGGTGTCACATTCCCCCCCAAATGCAACACAAACCAAAGCCGAAGTCAGACACCAGCATGTTCTACACCATCCTCAAAGGGGCCACAGGCTGGTGGAGCGTGGCCCCGACATATCTGGAAGGGACCTGGGTGCAAGAGATCTGGTTCCAATCTCAGCTCGGCCCTCACTGTGATGTGACTGCAGCAGGCACCATGCACCCTTCATCCCTCACCAGACCTGCTCTCCTGTCTTCGAGCACAGTCCCGGCTTATTATCTTTTAGGGAAGCAGCACTCCCCAACCTTTTTGACACCAGGGACCGATTGCAAGGAAGACGATTTTTCCACGGACCTGGAGTGCGGGGGATGGTTTCGGTATATTTCAAGCACATTACACTGATTGTGCACTTTGTTTCTAATCTAATGCTGCCGCTGATCTGAGAGGAGGTACCGGTGGGACCCCTGCTGCAAAGAACAGAAGATGAGAGGCAAAAGACTTTCAAGTCTTTGATAGATTACATCAAACCAATTACTGTCAGTTAACCCTTCCCCACGCTGTGATCTTTTAGGACTGAAGGTGGTGGAGGTGGGGCGTATAGGAAGAGGAGACACGCAGGGTGAGTTCCAGCCACAAACGTCCCCTGGGAAGGGGGCAGCTTAGTGTCAGAGCCTTTTCCTTCCCTAGTGTTGGTCTAATCCAGGCCGGACAGTCTCCAGAGAGAATAGTGCAGGGGAAAACAGCCACTGGGAGGTGCAGGCATCAGCAGCGTGGTCAGATTGGGATGTCCTGAGTGCGTGCAAATGGAACAGGAGCTCCTGGGCCCTCCCTCCCTCATGGGTACACCGGAAAGACCTGGGGATGGGGTTCTGCCCTGCAATTGTGTGATTACGGTTAAAGGAGAAGCGTTGAGAAGTCACAAAGAACGGTTGCTTGTGGTCGGAAAGTGGACTGGTTTCATTTCTGGAAAGTACCCTCTCAGATTTGGGAAATGGGGAGAGAAACAGGACAATTGGCTGCCCTGTCTGAGAAGAGCCGCCCCTATCACGACAGGCCAAGACAAAGCAACAGGCTGCCGGGGCACTGGCTGGGTGGCTGCAGAAGGGTGGGGTGTCCTGTTTACAGTGCTGTGGGTATTATCGGCCCATCGCATGCAGCAGCCTCTACAGCCCAACCACCTGGTGAAGCTCCCTGGCACAGGGCCAGGCTGTTTCACCATGCAGCTGAGCAGCGGCGGATGCTTCAGTTCTTGGGCAACAGCAAATGGGGAAAACGAAACAGCACACACCGGAGATAAGGAGCCGTAGGTGCTATCTTCCCGAGCCACTTGGCCCTGTCTCCCAACTGCTGCCTGTGTATGGCTTTGGGGAGGGGGCCTCTGAGTGGAGAGGACCAGCGGTCCAGTGTCTGTGCCTTGGGGAACAGTGACTAGGAAGAGCTGACAAGGGGCCTGGCACACCACAGCAGACTGATCGATTCCTTCAGTAGCAGATTCTAAGTGCCCATCATGAGCCAGCAATGGTGACACAGGAGGAGCAGGACAAGAAGCTTGCTTCTGACCAGGCTGAAGTGGGGGCAGCCAATATAATCCCTAAGGGCCAGGCTGCCAGCTCAGCCTCTGGGGTTCCTCCAGCCACTGACTCTCCAGAAGGACCTCATATCCCTGGCTGGAAATCAGCTCAGGCCTGACCACACCAGCAAACCCCCACTCTGAGAACCCAAAGGAGAAGGGCAACAGCTCTTAGGAGGAGGGGTTGGGACAGGAGGAAGGCAACAGATGACACAGGAAGTGAGGCATCTGCGGCTGCCCTTCTCAACTTGGCCAGAGCTAGACTGCAGGGTGGAGGCTTAGCAGCTCACAAGGAGAGGACAGCCCCTGACCAAAGGGTCCTGGCTGAGCAGCTATGGGGCTACTTCCCTCATTTTACTATCTTTGGGGCAACGCAGGAGAAGCCTGGGAAGTAAGATGAGGCTACTCTCCATCCATCTTCCAGACTCACTCCATGAATCTGAGTAACGCCAAACTATCCAAAAAGGACTAAAGAAGTAAGAAGAGACAGTCAATGAGATTTCACACGTGGCAAAACTCAGCAACTGGCAGGTTCAACAAACAAGTTATTAGTCGCTTTCTCATGTCGTTGAGGTTTGAACCAATATCAGCACTAGTCTTCTCACCTCCCGTCTTTAAGGAAAAAAAACTCTCATTATAACAGAAGCTGTAAATATATTGGAGGAAATTAAAGGAAAATTTTAAAATGCAGATTAGCAAAACTTAAAAAATGATGCATGCCACCAGTCAGAAATCACCACTGAGCAATCCTTCCTGATCTTGGGGCACATACGTAGGCATATATGTATTTTAAAATGAGATCCTATTACACATGTTTTTCTAACAATGTGCTTTTTTCAGTCGCTGATCTTCACGCTGGGAGCGGGCAGAGGCAGGGCCGCCGGGAGGCTGGGGCAGGCAGCCGGCTGCACACCGGGGGGCAGGCCCTGTCCTGTCTCCTAGCTGGGATGCAGCACTTTCGTTGGGGGTGGGGGGAGGGAGGAATGCTCATCTGGAGGGGAGCAAAGTAAAACAGAGATTCCAAGTTTCTAAACATTTCCCCAATACCAGATTTGCAGTAATTAGGGGAAGTTCCTTCATGCAGCTTCATAGGGATTACTTTTCCATTTTAGTATGTGTGTTGGGATTAAGCAGTGCAGGCAGTCTTCTGAGCTGCTTGTGGTCCCGCGCCGCTTAACTGCTTAACTCAGGGACATGTGGGTTTTGGAGGGAAGTTGTGGTCAAACCGAAATCCCCAATATGACTGTACAGGAGTTAGAAGCCCTCCTTGGAAAGCCCAAGGAGACCCCATCCATCCCAGCTGGGAAAATTAAACCCGGAGCTTTAAACACTCTTTCAACACCAAGCAATAGCTCATTTCAACCATAACAGGGAGAAGAAACTAAAGAAACAAGATTAAAAAGAAGAAAAAAAAGAGTAACAGAGTAACAGCACATTTCCCTTACCAAGAAGGCTTAACTAAAGAGAAAAAAAATGAAAAACTTCAGCCAAGACCTCAATACTGGCTCTGTACTTAATGCTCCCTCCGTATCCAAGTGTGCAGCTCAGGTGAAAACATTTCTTGCTGTGTGTCTGACTCCCCAGGATACAGACCACACCTATGGGTGGCTGGAAAGAAGGGTCAGTAGAAACTCATTTGGAGGTGTCACTATGGGGAAAAAATAAGGAAGTCCCAGACTCTTCCTAGCAAGGAGGGAAAGGGTGATTCCACAGTGTACGTGTGTGTGTGTGCGCGTGCGCATGTGTGCGCACAAAGAGAAGACAGCAGTTACTTAGATATCTGTCCAATTCTCAAGCAGCTGCAGCTAGAAGAAAAGGAAGTGGTGTGGACTTTTCACCTTTTATCTGAATTCTTTGAAAAGGAGTTCTGTAGGATTTCAACATTCTTAAAACAGGACAAAATATTGGAGCATGCTTTCTTTTGGGATCTAGTTGGCCTTTGTAAGAAGAGCATAAATAGCCATGGCCTAGCCTTCTCCCCCTAAAAACAATTCTCACACCTTGTTTATTTGGGAGTGATGAATTTCTGGATTGCTAGAAACTCAGAGGACAGGCATAAACCTTCAGTATCTTCACTCCAGACAACAATCTGATTCCTATCAAGCAGAGAAGAAATCATGATGCCCAGTCAGCTCTTTAAAGATAAAAGAGGTGAAGGAAGAACCAGAGGTTGGGGAGGCTCATCTACAGTCAATCCTGTGAGAGGACAACCGTGATTGAAACCCTACCCTGCTTTCTGTTCTGAATGTGTATGCCCCACAAACTCACAGGAATTCTCCAGGTGAGGGCCCAGAACACCCTCGTGTAGACATTTCTCCAATGCCACAGAGCAACTTGAGACACAGGTCTTTTTTCCTCACAGAAGATTTTTCAAAGTTCATTTCCCCTCTTGTGTTTCATTGTCAGATTCAATTGGCATGGCTGGCTGGATGCCTTGGTTCAGGAACTTCCCTTCAGTCTGGAAGGGTTCTCTATTCCTTTCCCCCAGTAGGAACCAGCGCAATCAAACCTGCATCCAGGGGACAGTTCTGCTCACTGGGCATGTGAGACAAAAGGACAAAGACAATTAAAAAAGAAGGGATCCCTTTTCTAGGGAGGACAGTGGAAAGTGAGTGAAAGAAAGAAAAGGAAATAAGAACAGAATTACAAAAAAAGAATAGAATTACAGATAATGTTCAAATAGTCAAAATAATTTCTGCTTTGTAAACAAATCATGACTTATTTTTAGCTTCATCTAGCCTGCCTTCTCCCTAACCTCACGAACTGCCAGACAGCAACATATGTGTGAGCAGCCGATACTCAATTTACTATCAGTCCAAGTCACACAAAATAACCTAGACTTTGACAGAATTCGATGGCCTAAATTTGTTGCCTTCCCCCCGCTAGTGGATTCCAAAACTCCCCAATTTTTTATTCTTCTTTAGAACAGCTCACATTAATACTCATGCCCTTCTGTGTTAGTTTAGAACCAGCTTTATGCAACTCCCAAAGTAACAGCTCAGTCAGGAAGAGTCATCAGTGGATGCCAAAACTACTGGGAAAAACATTGTGGGGAACAGAATATTTAAATGCTGAAGTATCTCCCCATAAACCACTTATAAGAGAATAATGTACTCCTGCAATGGGAAACTGGTGGTCACCACCTCGAGTGATCAAACTCAGCATTACTAGTAATGGAAGACCTGACCCCACGTGCCTCCTGAAGTGACACATCATGGGCACACAACTTCAACCATGACATGTTCATGCCCACAATGTTTTACTTGAATCAAATCTGGCCCCAGACCTAACTTCCCACTTGCAGGAAATACAGGGGATGGAGGCAGTTTCGATCCCTGGCTAGGAAACTAAGATCCTGCATGCTGCCCAGCATGACCAAAAATTTTAAAACAAACAAAAAACTAAATTAAGAAGCGGCGTGTCGTCCCAGGAGCAAGGCCTAGACGGGGCAGACTTAAGGGGTTCCCACAGGTCCAGAAACACAGCTGGAATTGGATATCACCTCAGTTAAGCCCCACCATGTTAGCCCTGGTCATCCACTCGCCATTACTGCTCTTCAGCAGCAACGTAGGAACCACTGAGATCCCAGGGAAAATGAGTAAAGGCAGCGACAGGGAAGGTAGCTAGATCCCAGGAGGAAGGCGAACTTTGTGAGCATAAAAACAAAGGACAGAAAAAGACTTCGATTAGGAAGGATTCCAACCAGACAAAAGGAAGAACTTCCTGATCATCCGAACAGGAGGGACGGATGAGGAAGATGGTAGTGTCTGCCCCCGAAGAGCTCCAGGGAAGGATCGTCACATGGCCCCAGAGTTCTCAATATTCACCTCCCAGGAGGCGGGAGGTTGTACCTGGAGAGTTTGAGTCCCAGCTAATTCTAGAATTCCTAACTGTTTAAGAGTGAGTAATAAGAGATGGCTACTGACAGAGTCAGCTAAACTGAAAGCCCCAAAGCCCATGCTGTCGTCTGGGGCAAAATTAGCTAAGGGAGAAAACAGGCACAAAGTCAAAGAGAGGTATCTTACCTGGGCTGATCAGGCAGCTGTACTGTGGGCTCCCAGGCCATCTCTCCCACCTCCACCCCCACGCAGGAGAGTATAAATAGCACTCAATTTACCTGTGGCTTGCCACAGGCAGAAGGGCTGTCACGTGGTAACTGCTGAGTAGACACCAGAGCTCAGGGGGCAGGTTTGCTCAGTTGCTACACCTCAGTAGGTCTGACAGGACCGCTTCTCTGGTTCATTCTGCTTCGGGCTGGGGGTTGGTGAGGGGGGGTTAAAGGAGCAATTAATCGATTCTGTTTCTCAGGGCCATGCTTTGCCTTCAGGGTCTAAAATCCTATTAGGGTTGACTCTGCTCAACCCTCAAAGCCTTGAAAACCTCCATGGATCATTTTGTCCCACTTGCAAAGTCTTCTCTGGTTATGTCCATCTCTTTACTTAAGTTCTACTCTGTTCCCAGCTTCAAAACGGAAATACCCAAAAGACCACTCCATCCCACCGAGTGATTCCCTACCTGGCCTCTGACATTCTGGAACTGATCCAGCCTGACCTCAAATCCCAGGCAAATTCCCAGGCTGTGCCTGGTGTAAAAACCCGAAAGTGTGCTAGGCAACATTCCAGGGCAGCCCCTGCTCTAAAGCCCCAGTCGTGCTGGTTGCTTAGATCTCCTAAGGGAGGCTCAAAGGTCATATAGTGCCGCCAGGGTAAACCCTGTCTGAAACACGAGATCAAATGGCTCCTCTAGAAAGAGCCTTGAAAGGTATGACCTTGGGAAGACTTTTCCTACCCTCACTGTACACCTGAGACCACTGATGACTTCACAGCAGGATGCTTGTCAAGTGACCTCTCCACATGTGCCTTCAGGGGCTGAGGAGGACATAGAAGGTGGGCTATCCCATTTTCCCCATATATGATGGGTTTTGTATCTGCCCTTAAACCAAAAGCTGCTTGACAGTAACGACACCTTTTATGAGTCAGGTGAAAAACAGGTTTATCCTCCTGAAGCAAAGGCAGAATATGATCCATGGGAACAGACTGGGGTGTTAATTACCAAGATGTCCCCTCCATGCCTCTAAGAGCTGGAAGAAAAAGACTCAGTGGTCAGGGTCCCCCTCAAGTAGACAGCTCTGGCCATCTGTACAGCAGCTCTAACACAGGCCTCTACACTGCACAGAACCCAGCAAGACCTTGGGGACAGCCTTTTCTCATCCTCTTGCATGTTATCTGGATTCTGGATGCTATCCACTGGGCGCTGATTTTGGGGTGAGACAGAGCCAAAAGAACACTATATAGCTTGATAACCGCTTAAGAACATACAGCCGAAGCATAAAGACTGGCATAGTAATACACTAAAGGGGCTTCCCAGATAGCTCAACTGGTAAAGAATCCGCCAGCAATGCAGGAGACCCCAGTTCGATTCCTGCATCAGGAAGTTCCCATAGAGAAGGGATAGGCTACCCACTCCAGTCTTCTTGGGCTTCCCTGGTGGCTTACACTGTAAAGAATCTGCCTGCACTGTGGGAGACCTGGGTTCGACCCCTGGGTTGGGAAGATCCCCTGGAGGAGGGCATGGCAATCCATTCCTGTATTCTTGCCTGGAGAATCGCTATGGACAGAGGAGCCTGGCGGGCTACAGTCCATGGGGGCCCAAAGAGTCGGACGTGACTGAGCGACTAAGCACAGCACAGTATAGTAAATGCTCAGGGGTCTATTTCACGTAACTGGCTGGAGTACCTGAAAAAAGTCCCTTGAGGCCAACTTAACCACACTCACACTTTAGGGTGGTCATGGGGTGGCAATTTAGGTAAACGACACATACTAAAACTAAAGATCTTCCAAAAATTGTTTCTTCTATGTTAAGAAGTAGAGTTGGACTCATTCACTTACCCCAATTCTGAAAGCTGACAGGAAATGTCAGTAAACAAAAATGTCAGGAATAATTCAAGTGCCTTGAAGGAGCACAGACAGATGCAGAGTACGCAGTGTGGAGTGAGAGAACAAGGGCTGGGAACAAACAGTAGCATCTGGACCCGTAACACTGCTTAGTGGCGATGACCAGATCCACCCCTCTCGGGGCCCTGTGGTCAGTGGAAGATTTTCATTGACAAAGAGTGCAGCCCTTCATTTGTGTATGAAGCTGTAACTCCTGTCTACTTGGTGAGACGAGTTTCACTAGAGCATAGGCTCCTGTATACTCACAAGGTGGTGGGCACAACAGGCAGACTGGTACACAGCCAAGAAAGCTGCCTGGGCCAGCCTATAACTGGCGTCACTTTCTATTAGTAAACAAAACTTATTTTCCCCTCAGGTTTCTACTATAAAAATGAAAAGTAGTATTACTCTGCAGCTCTGGCACACGAAAGCCTTCTGATTTCAGGTACTTTAAGAAATGAAGAGAGCTGAATGAAGAGCAGAGTGAGAACGTTTCTCAGAATGAGGAAGCACTTTTCCCTAGAAGATACCTGGATATCCTGAACATGCTCGGTGTGGATTAGCAGCCTGCTGCAACACTGCTGACCCCTCTGCCGGGTCAATGTGGGGCATGGACTGGGCTCAGACACATGGTAGCAGGCACCCAGTGGCTCTCAGAATCTGAGGCCAACCTTGTCCAGCTCAAGCAGCAGGGACAAGCTGCAGTCTCCTACCACAACGCTCAACACTTGGACTCAAATCCTGCCTCAATGTGCTACATGAACTCAAGACGACTCACTTAACTTCTTTGGGCTTCGGTTGTTCTTTCTGTTAAATGGGAAGAATAAGAAATGTTACAAGGATGACAGAAGAAAACTTCCATTCTAAAGAACTCCTGATACAGTCAAATTAGCCTAGCATATATTCATTTTTCAAAACTTTTTATTTGGAAAGCATTTCAAACATATAGATGTAAGAACAAGAACAGTACACAGAATACCCATACGCCCTCTCCCCAGCTCTGCCTGTTGTTAAACATTTGTCCTGTTTATCATTCGCTTTCTTTCACATGCACTTTTCCTTACATACACATGCATATACATGCTCTCCTACAGTCACATCCAGCTCCCACATGTTCTCACTTAAGACAAATGTGAGCGTGTGCACACACATACACACTCACGTCCACCTACACAACACATACTGTCCTTTGCTGGGTTTTGTGTGGTGGTCTGTCTAAATGACCAGGACAGGGGGCGGTGCGGGGGGCGGGGCCCGGGGGGAATTCGTGATGAAGAAAAAGCCAAGCGGGGCATGCTAGTCGGCGATGGGTCCACAGCCCCCCTCCCCACTCCCCACCTCCAAAGCAAAAGTAAGCCCTCAGCATATTCTGGCTTAGAGATGAACTATTACATGGACAGGGAGCAGAAAAAGTACTTTTTACATAAGATAGTTGGTTATCCTTTTCTTTTTCTTTAAATAAGAAAAAAAAACACAAAAAAAACAACAACAAAAGCATTTAAATGAAGCATGGAAACAACTTTATTATATAGAACTATATTTATATTTGTTATAATGGGCCTTTACCTATGCAGTTGGGAAATAACTGGGAAAGAAAGGTTCCACATAAGCATATGGTTATTAGAACATTCAAGAATTCTATACAAAATCTAGTTTTGTAAGAGAAGTAAGGACGTCAGAGCTGCCCATAACCCTCCCTAGGAAGCAGCCCAGGCAGTTCTCCATGATACCACATCCCCAGATGGAGCTTTCTCCTGAGTTCAAGTCCCTGCCAGTCCCCTTATTGGATACACACTTGTCTCATAAAGGCACTATCAGGTATCACAATGACTCCACTCCCAGTTAATCTAAAGCTAGAAGAGAGACACATTCAGGCAGGACGTGGTCAGGGTGGTGGAGGTCTGCACCAGTCATCCCCTACATGGAGGAGTAAATTGTCATCTAAGCCACAATCCCATCTGTACCTATCTCCCCACCACAGGAATGCACCACCCACGTTTATCTGGGTGCTTTGGGGGGATTCCACACTTACACATAAGAAAGACACCCTTTCCCATAAGCTCCACCTTAAGAATATCTCCTTGACATGGGTCAAAGCTCAGCAACCATAACCATGACTCCACAGAGGTAGGAAAACTCTGCCTCTTGGTTAGCTTCTCATTCCGCATGGAAATTGCATATTTCAAACCAGTTGGAAACACTCAAGAGCTGCCACCATATCACACATATAATGTTGCTACCATCAACTTCCAGTCAGCCACATCAAATGGACAGTCACTTATGGGGCGCTAAAGGAACAGACAGATTTCTCTGCAGCCCATCTTCCTAATTCTCTCTGGTCAGTTAAACATATGAACTTTTGCTCCTGGTACACACGTCTGTGAGCAGAAGGGAAACAGGCTGGATGTGTGCGGGCAGGCAGCACAGGATGCCAGCCTGGAGGGAAATTCCTCACTGGCTCTCCACACGTAAGTGGGAAGAGCCCTGGATCAGGAGCAAAAGGACCTTACTAGTCACGCAGTCTAGGGCAAGTCACTTCCTTTAAGGGCCTCAGTTTTCCTATCTGCAAAAACAAGCAAATGCCACCTGCACCTGCAGGTCTTTGACGAGAATAAAGGAAAAACATTCAAGGGTACCGACTGCAAGCAACGAAGAGCTAAACATGCAGAATGCACTGTCACAACTAATGCTACCCACATTCTCAGCTTCCCTGAAAAATGCACATGGATTTTGGGGCTTTCTGGGGTTGGGATCCAAACTTTCTTTTCACAGAAGTAGCTGCTTTAGCACTCTGTGAAAAGAGAACTCCCCAGGATAGAGGTTCCAATGAGAAAAGAGTCCAGGTGGTGCTGCCTCCGGCATTAAGATGTGCACAAACCACACGGATGGCCTTGCAGAGGCCTCCCCTCCCCAACCTTGAAATCCAGACGACAAAATATTGTGAAAGCTCTCTGGTTGCATCCTTCTGTCACGCCAAATGCTATCCACTCCACTCTCAACTCCCAATTTGTGTGTCATATCTGATGGGCATGAGTTACAAGACAATCGCCAAATAGGGGCCAGGCATCAGGTTCTCAGCCAGCTTGCAGGTGTGGGGCAGGGCGCGCACGTGTTATCAGCTGCGGTTCTCTCAAAGCTGTGTGGGCGATCAAACACACACAGGGCACAGAAAACTCTTAAAGGGAAGCAGTATGTGGCAATGGGGTTGGAGGGTGGAGAAGAGGGGAGGAGGGGAGAAACTGCTTTTTTTCCCCTTATAATCACATTTTTACTCTGTTCAAAGTTACCCCCAGCTGGGCAGGTTTATGAAACCGTTTGGACTAAGCCGCCAGGACTGCAGTTTGGCAGGAGAACACAGGCTCTACACATGACAGTGTAGGCATCAGGGCTTGGAGAATGGCAGTGAGCATCTCTTTACAGTACTTCCCCCATTTGGTGGGGAAAAGAGAAGAAACAGCAGTGCTTTGTATTAATATAAAGGACGGTGCCTGGGTTGGGATGGGAGCTTCTAGCCTGATCACACCTCTGGTCACCCTAAAGCCAACAATTTTGTCTAGCCAACAAGCTAGACAATTCCGTTCTTTAGCCCAGAAAAGCTGCTAATTCAGATTCTGCTTTCCTTATACATTATAGCACTCCTAGGAATTTGGTGCAAATCCACCTGGAATCAAAGGACATCCAGCCTTCATCCCTGGCTTCTCACCCATATACACATCTAAGCCTAAAGCCAGGTCATCTAGCTCTTTTACAAAATCACAACAAAATCCTAAATATTGGCTGTTTCCATGGATCAACCTGGTAACTAACCGCCAAGCTCACCCTCTGGCTTTCAGTGTGTGGGGGAAGAGAATCTACAGGCCTAGCAAAGACATCCATGGAAATGCCACGTCTTTGCCACCAGCTGGGCTTTGAGCCCAATAACCAGGATGAATGGGAGACCAGTGATTGGAAGAGAGAGAACACTAACACTTCAGGAGGGGAGGGGGTGCCTTGTAAGTAGCTAAAGAGAGAGTGTGGGGACCAAAAGTGGGAAAAACCATTTCAAATGAGCCTGGGGAAGCGCGGCTCACTCCCCCTCCCCTGCTCCCTTTCCAGCAACTCCATCCAACAAGTATTTATTGAGCACGACACTCCCCAGCTGCCCTGGCCCTCCCTCTGCAAAAACACTCAAATCTGTTCAAGCTGCAGGGTGAGTTCCATTGCACTTGAACTTGAAACATGAGGTGCCTATCTTTTAAAAAGGCAGGCACACAATTTCCAACATGGGGCAGAAGGGCCTAAAGAGATTTGAGAAAGTTAAAGAGCACAGCTGACCAAACAAGGACACACTAATGCCACTTTCAAAAGGGAAGGGAGAGGGTAAAAATTTAATTTAACCGTAGGGAGAATAATACACTGGCCAACTCAAAAAAAAAAAAAAAAAAAAAAAAAGCCTACTAGAGACATCTCAGTAACTCTCTAATTAATCGTACCTAACTCTAAATATTTCTTCATTTTGTACCTCCTCTAGCTTGAATCTGCCTTTTATTCACCAGTGCATGTGTTAGTAATTTGCTTTCAGGGCTCTATGTTTAATCCTACCTTTGCCTCTTAAGGAGGTTGGACCTCCATGCTCCCCTGCATGTTTTTATTTAGGATCAGATGATGAGGGAGGCAAGCAGCAGGGCAGGTGGTAAACGAGACCTACACTTGTTAACAAAGTTCCTCCTGGGAAAGCCACCGGCCATTTGCAAGATGGGGTACACAGAGTCAGAGAAGTGGCGCCCCAAACTACCACTCTGCCTGCAAAATCCTGCCAACTCTAAGAAGTCACAGTTGGGCAGCGTCGGAGAGAAAACCCCCTCAACCCTCAAGCCTGCCACTTCAGATCATCCCAAGCCCTGGGAAGTATCTCCCCAGCACGCCCCGTCAACCTCCACCCTTCCAGAATGTGTAGCAGAGCTGACCCCAAGGCGTTCACCACCCCTGGCGTCGGCTGTCTGGGTAAGTGTCTGCACACAGCCCGGACTTTAGTTCCAGGTTCCCCAGGGGCTGGAGTTAAAAGTTTTCCTATTATGAAATACTTTGATAGCATTCTTTTAAGTTCATTAAAGCCACCCTTGATTGGCTGTGGTGCTCCCACAAAGTAAAAGTCAACTGAAGTATATTCAGGGCCTGAGGACAAATACTTAAATAACTCCAAGCTGGGCATTCAGTTTTGTAGCAACTCTGAGGAAAAGTGTGGAGGAAAAAGCAAAGTGCCAGGAAGAGTTTTCAAACCCAGGAAGTTCAGTAGGGAGCATGAGCTGGAGGCCTGGCTGAGAGCAGCCAGCTGTGGAGAGCCTCCCTCCAGACAGCTGTTCCCAAGAACAAGAGCCCCTTCAGTTCCACACGACCGAGAGGAACTGGAGCACAGATCACTTATAACTTTAAATATAATCCCAAACTTTTTTCTCTCTGAGATCAGGATTTGTTTTAGACCCAACAATGTGACTAGTTTGGCTAATGTTTGGTTAATTCATAAAGTGGCAAACCAAATAACGGAGCCCTCTATGAAGACTCAAATCACCAGATTTCTCATTCATCTTTTCTCTGCTTTCACTCTTCCCTGATCCCTCTTCTATCCATCTCAGAGGGTGATAAAAGATGAGACAGCCCCATCTCACCAAACTAACTTGCTGGTAGTGACCCACCTTCACTCTGAAATGGGAAGAAACACAAGGCTGTCCCAGCCCTTTCAAAGGGCTCCAAGCTGCCCGCGGAATAAAAGTAAGCCCAGGTAAGTCTAGTAAAGCATTTGTGCTACTGTCCTATAGCATCTGATATATATGATGGTGTCAAAAAGAACTCAAAACCAGACCTGCCCGCAGAATATGTCACACCCTAAAATAAAATCTGACTCCTTTGGCATCAAGGCTCTACATGAGGACTGTAAGAATCCGGAGGGGGATGCTCCATTAAGATCCAAGGGATAGTGTGGCTTTGGTGCCCATCACATCATTCATTATAAACTGGCAGAAAATGTAGGTGAAGTGTTCTTGGACTACTAAAGCCCACCAACCACTTTGGCAACACTCATACTGCCAACACAACTATGAGAATTTTGCAATCCTGCCTCAAATTTTCTAGAGGATAGTCTATATCTGGAACCAGAGAGAACAATGTCCTTTTACCGCCACACCCCACCATTGTTCTCAGCCTTTCTCCTCTGACCTCACATAGTTTGAAAAATCCTCACTCTATGTTACCTAAGTGGAGAGCTTCCCATTGGATAATCCTTTGCTGTACAAAATACTGAATAACACATGGACCCATGCTTCTCTGGGTACCAAAAGGATACCTAGTTAGGAATTGCGGCCCCCAATTTCAAGGATGCCATCATTGGTGATAACATTTAAGAGTCAGATACTTCAACAGTGCATTTTGCTGACCATGTGCCTCGTGCCAGCAAAGCTGTCAAAAGCAAACTAGCAGTGTTAGGCTGGGAAGTGCTTCATGTTTAATGCCTCCCAAACAGAAGCTGCTTCAATCACAGGTTTTTAAAGGACAATTGTAGCTCTTAAAGGATTTTAACTGCAGCCCCAAGCTTCTTTATAGGCAGATGGCTCTGTGGCATAGAAAAGTTACACTCTATTCTAATCTCCAGGCTGTTTCTAACACCAAGGTCCAGAAGGCCCATGGTCTGATGAGGGTCACTAATAAGCAACCTCCTTTATTGTTCCATACCTCTCCAAACACCCATCCCTAAGGACGAAGTTTACAAAAGCATGGCAGGGAAAGAGAGTTTAATAATTACCAATAGAACTGCTAATAACAATGCTGCCTTACATTCACTGAGACGGCCATCGTGGAAAACCTGATGGACATTTGCTTCTATGTCCCTGTGGGGACGTCAGTATTTGAGGGCAACGATGACTATGCCACCTCTCAATGATCTATTCAGAAAAATAAAAGGTAAGGAGAAGAATCCAACACAGGAGATAAGCCGAAAGTAATTTCCATCTGACTTTGAAATATGTTCACTGCAACTGTGGGTTTGTTAGCTTTGGAAGGAGGGTAAGAAGGGAAGAGATGCAAATCTGCCTAACAGTTAAGCTTTTATGTAAATCCAAACTAGTTTATATCTACCGAACAGATCACCTGACAAGGGTGGGGGTGAGTAGCCTGGGTTTACATGTGCTGATCTTCTATAAAGATTGAGAACTGACTAGAAGTTGATGATGTCCCTTTCTTTTTCCCTAAAATATGAGTGGGGATACAGGCTTGAGTCTTCTTTGCTCCCTTAGGATTTTCTGCAGAGGTATATACCACATACATTTGAAACTCGTCTTTATACAGTAATATTGGTCAGGAACATTGGGGAAGACAAGGGGTAGGCTATTTGTTTGTTTGTTTCCTGAAAAGTTCACGTAGTAAACACTTTAGGTTTTGTGGCTATTTGGTCTCTATCAAAACTACTCAACTCTTATCACTGTGCAAACGTCTCAAATTTTGCCAATGTGCAAAAACAGCCACAGACAATACATAAATGAAGGAGCATGGCCGTATTCCAATAAACCTTTATCTACAAAAACAGGCAGAAGCCTGGATTTGGTCTGCAGGCCATAATGCCAAGCCTTGGTTTAAGAAGAATCTAGTGGGCAGAGGAGATTCAGAGGCAGCATTTGGCTCCCCCAGCACCCAGCTGGCCATTGGGCCTGGTCTTCTAGGGAAGAATTTGCAAACCTCAATTGAACATTAGCTTCATTTTCAGGACATGGAGACAGAGACACTAAACAGAATAGGTAAGACTGGGGCCCAGAACAGTTTACCTCCTAGCCCCATTTTGTTCAACATCAGTCTGTCCTAGAAGAACTTAAAAGTCAGCAGACTCCAACTGACATAAGACACAAACAAGAATTTAATTAAAGGAGAAACTGCAGTAAGATATTTCTCCTAGGTTTCTGTTACCTACTAGCAGCTCTTAGCTTCTTAAGAGTTGATCTTCATTTTTGTCTCCACTCTTCTGCCTTCCACACCCCCTGCCCAGGCTCATAAAAGCCCAGGCATCTTCACTTTATGAAGACATCCCTTAAGGATGAATGGCCACAGAAGGTAAATCCTTAACCCCCTTTTTTAAAAAACAACATCTAGGACTTCCCCAGTGGCTCAGTGGTAAAGAATCCTCCTACCAGGAGACACGGGTTGGAACCCTGATCTGGAAAGATCCCACATGCCACCGGAGCAACTAAACCCATGCATCCCAACTACTGAGCCTGTGCTCTAGAGCCTGGGAGCTGCAACCTCTGAGGCCACGACCCACGACTACTGAAGCCTGCACACCCTAGAGCCCATGCTCCCACAAGAGAAGTAACACTGCAACTAGAGAATAGCCATTTGCTGCAACTACAGAAAAGCACAGACAGGACTGAAGATCCAGCACAGCCAAAAATAAATAAATAAATGGATAAAATAAACAACAACATCTAAGATATCTTGTCAAGAACACAACAGGGTGTGTGGTGGAGAGATAACTGCACAGCCCTGAGCACTACATCACTTTGAGATGGGAAACAGAAACAGTGACGACACGATTGTTTCTGAGACTCCGTTTCAGCTCATGTTTTTTTTAACAGTTGGGTTTCAGAGCCCAGTTTAGAAAGCCCATTTTAAAAGATGAGTGAATAAAAGTGCAAGGGGAGGCCCTGAAATTCTGAAACCCGCAGTACTGGTTTCAGACCAATATGGGTTTGCTCTTTGAAGCCTGAAAAGGCAATGCACTCTGGCCAACAGGCTCTCACCTTGGCTGGGTGGAGAAAATAACAACAATATAAGCAGCAGCAAACACTGCAGAGTGCCTTCTACTTGCCAGGCACTGTTCTAAGCACTTTACAGCTATTGACTCATTTGATTCCTATGATGTAGATATTATTATTCATACTCTACAGATGAGGAAATTGAGGCACAGAAGTTGCTTAACTTCTTCTAGGCCACACAACTAGTAAAAAATAAAACCTGGATTTGATACCCAGGTAACTCTGGCATCCAGAGCCATTCTCTTAAGGGTTTATGACCACAAAGCATTTCCTTCTACCACATACACCCTTCGGGCCCAGAGGAAACCACTTCTGCCACTTCCCAAGGCCGAGGAATGGAAAAAATCTGAACACACATAAAGGTAAAAGTTAACATGCAGGAGACCTGATGCACTCCCAAACCAAAGGCCAGGGACATTCCTTTAATGCTTGGTCTCAAATAAGTCCACAGGCTCAGGCTGCTCTTTCCTCCTGTCTTTCCTCTCTCCTGCTTCACTGCAAACCTACAAATAATGCCACTACAGACCAGGTAAGTGCCTTATTAGCAGTGCCTCTGGGATACTAATAGGTGGAGAAGAAACAATCCTTCAGCCCAATCTATAAGCAAGAAATCACTCAATCTGTCTTAAATCATCCAACAAATCATGCAGAGCTCTAGCTTCCTATGTTTTTACCAGTATCTTAGGGTACCTGGTCCTAAAAAAGGAACTGGCCACGTAAAGAACTCAGTCATCCAAAGCTACACTCTTCTTTCCACAGTATCCACCAGTGTTTGTCCTTTTAATCTTAGTTCTATAGCAAACACAACATAACTGCTCTTAAAATATGACTGTTAATAGCTTTCCAACTACTGCACAGGCAGGCGTTCTGCTGATGTCCACTAAAAGTGACTAGGTTCTGGTGCTTGCTGTTCTACTAACTTCCCTGACTCTAAGGAGGCACAAACAAAACCAACAGGTTTGTACTCTTGTGGTTTGCTTTAGAGCAGTTCAGGATAGGCCTGAGTTTGTCTGGGCATTGTCTGGCTCTACATCGTCAAATTCTAGGCATACTTTTACTAGTTGGTTACCACCTTGCTACCAGATTTGACCAAGTTTCTGTGTTCCAAGATGCAATGCTAACATTTACAGTGAAGTCCAGACGGATGAAGACTTTCTAGTTCAGAGACCCTCTTAATCCCATTCCTATCTAGGAAGGCACCGTAGCAACTACACTTTCAGGAGGGGCTGGAACTAAGCTTAGTAATCACAAAAAGCCTGAGAAACTCTGGTTTAGAGAATGTCATTAACCATCAGATGGCAGGGACTATGACTTTTGTACATTTGGTAGACCCTGAGGCTTTGGAAGTGTGCAATGATCTTTTCACATCTGGTGTGAATCAAATTTAAGCCTCACTTTCAACTTATTGCCAACCTCCTCATGCAAGTAGGTTCCTTCTCCCATTCCTAACTGCCTGCATTTGCAGGGGATCCATTACAACTTTGAGTGTGAAAGCAAGGTTAAGCTTGCTCTTTGCCAACCACATCCACCACGTTAAGCTGCTATTAAGACATCTTTTTGGTGCTGCTAAGAAAGTGGGAGTATTTGCCACACTGTACTTGATGGTAGCCCTCACCCCACTGCCACGTTGACCGACAAGCTCAGGACAAAACAGCATTGGTTGGGGGAAAAAGGAAAGGCAGGGGGCAAACTACCCAGATCCTACACCTTCACACACACGCGCGCGCGATGGTTGGAATGAGACAACCATATTAAGCAGGTCTGTGATCTGGGAACACACAACTTTTGGGCCATACCAACAGGAACGTAGGGAGTAAGAGCGGAGCGTTTGTATAGTGGTAGAAGCAGTTAAACTTATTCCAACGGCTTAGAAGAAACAAGCTCCAGGAGGTGCCATAAAGCGAGGCGCATATGAAGTGGTGGGGAAAGGAACTCCAGAGCTGCAGAACGGGATGCTGGGGCCAAACTCAAGTTGGAGAACTAACACATGGCTCCACGGGGCTCTCCTCCATGCCCCTCCCCCTCAGCGTGCAGACATCCAACGCCCACCGGCTCCCCGCTCCAGTGCAATCCCTGCTTAGGGCGCCCCCATCACGCGCCTCACACCTCGCTGCCACTCGTGCATCTTCCATTCACCCCCACACCACATCTCTGCCCACATTTCGGTTACGCCCCCAAAGCCAGCCTCCATCTGCCTGGACCTTCCCCTCACCTCCCGGCCCGACTCCCCCGCACTATGTCCCGGCGATGCACTCCGCGTTCACCGCTCCTCGCTCTCGCTCCTTCCATCCTCGCAGACTCTGCGCGTCCCCCTTTCTCTTCCTTCGCCCCTATTCCACTTCCCCTTTACACTTTTCCCCCTACCCGCCACCACCCCCCCCACAACGGCTCCCTCAGCGGCACGCACTCCAGGCCCGGCTCACCTGCGCGGCCACCCCCGTCCCGGCGCTGGTGCGGCTGCTGCAGCTGGAAGGGGACGGTGGCCCTGAGCGGCTGCAGACCAGCCCGGGGGGAGCCGGCAGGGACTGGGGGAGAGCAGCCCCGCCGGAGCCCCCCGGCCCCTCCGCGACCCGGCCCCCAGGCACCTCCGCCTCTGCCGCCCGCTGCGGCCCCCGCCATTGCCCGCCCGCCGGCCGAACTGCTCGCCCTCCTCGGACCCACAGCGAGCCCCACACAGCCCCCAACCCCCGCTGCCGCTGCTTATCTGCCCTACGGGGCGGAGACCGGCCCCCTCAGCCCGGAGCCCTCATTGGCCTACGGATCCCCAGACCCCTCCTTCCAACCAATCCGCCGCTTGATCTTCCCCTACCAGAGGATGATTGGTTAGTATGCCTAGCGATCCAACTCCAAGACCCCACCTCCATCCCACCACCGCCTGCTGCCCCACGTCCGAGAGTTCGCTTATTGGTCCTTCCGGAAGAGGGCTGGTTCTCCGGTACCGCCAATGACAAGATGCAGAAAAGGGGAGCGTCACACCCAGTCCCAGGTAGTATGCAAATACGATGCCACGTGACGTCAGGCAAAGTGGGGGCGGGGCCGGGGCCGAGGCCGGGTGTAAGATGGAATAAAGCAGTAGTGAAATCATCGTGGGGAGCTGAGAGGAGTGTCAAACTTTCAGCAGTTGAGTCCCGGTAAGTATGAAGAAAGCACTAACTTCAAAAAGCATTACTTTTGGTTTAACCTAAAAACATTAGTTTTAAATCCTCATAAGATCCCAATGTTGCTTGCAAGCTCTAAAGTAAGTTTCTACAAATTAATGAAGTTTGCATAATATTTGCATGCGATTTACATTATATCCGTAACTTAATAGCTACTGTGCCTCATGTGGCACCACATTTGTCTTTCTTCACATATCCAAGTCCTTACTTGGTGTTGGTCCAACCTAAAAACGCAGCTGCTAGCTTGTAAATTAAACGGAGACTGAAAAGGAGCAGAGTTGTCCATTCCAAGACTGTTCAGCAGAGTGGAAGGAACAAAGTAACTGAGAAAGTAGAGCAAATCTACATAGTGACTCCATAACCAAATCCTGGTCTTCCCAGCTCAATGCTCTCTGACCTACAAGTCAAAATGAACCCGAATGGGCCACAAAGAGAATGCACGCCGTTGTGAAAATCACATGCTATAATATATACATGCGACGTTTGAGGGGAAAAAGCACTTAATTACTGCTTAAAATTATTCTCTTCAAAAGAAAAAAGTTATTACTCTTGGTATTCATTAACCATTTTGTTCTCTTATGTAGAAAAAGTGAAAGGCAATCAATCCTAGATTGTCTGTGATAAGGGACCATCTAAATAATTAGATAATTCCCTCCAGATTTATATTTAGCCATGATATCTATTTTTGATCTTGCTACAGATTTATCTTTCTATTTCTGTTTTTTCCCAGTTTAATGTTAAAATGAAAGTATTCCCTGAAGCCATACTATTAATAACCAGAAAAAAGGAGGTAATCTGGAAGCATGCTGCAAGGCAATGAGAGGTCATTTTTGGGATTAAATATTGAAAGCAGATAATACCCAAAGTGGAAATTTAAGAGTTGGATGAATATTAAAATCAGCCTATGTACAGAAAACAAATTGAGGATACGGAACACCCTAAAGAAAAATTTTTTTTGCAAAGAGTATATTCTTGCAGATTTGTAGAATGTACTTTAAGATGATATTTGAAATCTGTTTTACTGACAGGGAGATGTTGCACTCCTTTTCTATGAAGTGGACAACTTTACCAAAGGCAGATAGGAATGAACAATAATTGATGAACTGATAAAAATTTAGTCCTAATAAATAACTCAATTTTTAAAAAATCTTACAATTTATAACATTCCAATTAGTTCAAAGTCTTCATATATGTTTTTTTAATCCCCATGAAAATCTAGAAAAAGGAAACCATGATTTTTATTATGGTGCAGGTAGAGAAACTGAGATCCAAAAAGGTGACTCTTTTTGATTCTTGACTCAGATCTCTATCAGATCTTAATGGACTACACTGCCTCATTGTGGCACACTTCATTAATAAAATCAGTAATAGTAGCAGCTAACATTCACAGAATTTCTTTCTCCATGACAGGTATATCCTAAGCACCATCCATACATTGCCTCATTTAATTCTCATGAGCATACCTGTGAGATGGGTATTATCTCCTCTTCATGGAGGCTTCAGAAAGAAGCAAGATTGCTTACTGCCCAAGGTTACTCAGGCAGCCTGACTCCAGAGATGAACTCCTAATCTCTGTTATTATAAAACTTTCTTATAAACAAAGAAGGATTACTATTTACATTTTACATAAAGAGTCTCCAAAGATACAGTTTGGCTGAGATGTTAAAATTAACGCTTGTCTCGTACTTCATAGCTTTCACATACACCATCTCATTTAATTTTCACAAGTGCATAATAGGTAGACTATTATATGTACAATAGGTAGAAAATGAAAATATCATTGTCCCTATTTTACAGAAGGCTAAGTCTCAGAGGCTTAGATGACTTGCCTAAGATTGTCCACTTTGTAAATGGCAGACCCAGGACAAACACCTAGGTCTTTTGATTTCAGATTCAAGTATTTTCTCAACACACACTAAACTTCTAGACAATTAACTTGCCTGATAGCCAAAGTGTGGGCCAGTTGGCCTCTTAAAATCTGTTCTTACCTGACAACTTTGTCCATCTTAGGACACAACATGTAAATTCTTAGGCAGTCTTAGAAGATGATGTGTGATTTTCACTGGTTGGGCCATATGGTGTGTATTACAGGTAAAAGCCCGGAGTGAGGAATCTTGAAAAACTTTGGACAAATGACTTTCTTGCTCTGTGCCAGAATCAACTGTGCTTTATCAACCTGATAGAGTTGTTCTAAAGAGAAAATGGCATATTATTGGGCAGTGGCATTCTTCCCTTAGAGAGAAGAGGGCAGTCTCAAGGATATGGAGTTTAAATTTTATTTTAAAGCCAAAGTACCAAGAATAGAGGGCCTAGACAGCGGAAGAAGAGTTGATAGAGGTGGCACAGCTGAAGAACTGGATCTTCTGAATCCAGAGAGTCGTGTTCCTTCTTGATAAGCTGGCTAAAGACACTAAGGTGGCCCAGCTGGAGGAATGCGAAGGCAGGCATGCAGAGGAGATCCCTGTCCTCTCCTTACCCCAGGTATCATGCCCAAGCAGCTGTCTCTCATTCCCTTCTCTATCACTAGTTGCTTCTCCTGGCATGGACATGATGGGAGGATAAAGACTCATCTGAAGATCAACTCCTGTCTGTTTCCTCTAATTAAAGAAGCCAGGGCTTACGACTTCCCTGGTGGTCCAGTGGCTAAGACTCCATGCTCCCAATGCAGGGGGCCTGGGTTCAATCCCTGGCCAGGGAACTCGATCCTATATGCTGCAACTAAAGAACCTGCATGCCACAACCAAGACCCGACATAGCCAAATTAAAAAAAAAACATTTTTTTAAAAAAGAAGAAGCCAGGGTTTGGGGGAGACTGCGTGCTGCCAAGGGGAGATGTATTGCCTTAAAAGCATCTTCTAGCTTCAAGAAAACCTTTGTCATTGTCCCTCTGTCATCTTTATCAACATGATTGTCACCAATTAATTTGCTTGTCACAAATTTATTGAAATGACCACTATGTGCCAGACACAAAGCTAGGCACTATGGAATGACAATAATATTCAGAGACATACTTCTTATTCTGGAGTTCATAACCCAGCAGCCTGGAAGCCTGGAAGCCGAAGTGGTCTAGAGGCTGTTCTGATTGAGACATGTTCTGGGTGCTGCTTTCAGGGAGGTCAGAGGCAGGCACTCAAAAACATCAAAAGTGGAGGATTACATACACTAAGTATATCAATAAATTGTTTTTCATCTATGGGAGAATTATTTTCCTCAGAAGGTTCCAACAGCAAATGCTCAGCCCCTTGATCCTAGCCTGCTCTTGGGATGTCCACAGCTGCCACAAATAAATGAGGACTCGAATTATTTTTCCTACAAGTGTGGGGTCAGAGGTATAGTCCTTCCCCAAGCAGTCCCTATAAGGCCTGGGGTCTTAAAAGCTGCAGATGTCTGAAGGGCTACCAAGGATGAAAGGCTTTGGAGATTTCTAGAAGATCAGAGGATCTATAGGATCCACTGGCTACTGAATTAAGAGAAAGTTGGGTTGTCATAGTCAAGAGAAGCTTTCCAGTTCTGAAGGTGCTGTCTGGCCCTACTTCTGGGGCACCTTGATCCTTCACTCTGTACATTTATGCCACAATTACCAACAAGAATGGAAATTCCAAATCACCATTTTATTCTCCAGAATCTGATACTCAGGAGCAATTGTTCAGCAAAGATTAGCAAAGTCTCGATATTCCTTGGTACCTGGGACTATCTCTGAACTTCCTGGTAAATGTATAAGTACTTACATCTTTGGCCCCTGGGTTCCAAAATAATAAAGGCAAAAAATAAAATGACGGAGAAACACAGTGTCTTTTTCTGACCTACCTCCTTCCCTCAGCCTCTGTCTGAAATGTCAGGCCTGGTTCCTCAGGGAACGAGATCCTGAGGAAATGGGGTCAGAGCTGAAGGAGCAGAGCAGCCTTAGAGGGATTGAGAAGGAGTGTTGAGGGAATGAATGAGGTTATGGGAACAGAGTAGGGAGGGGGGCTAGCCCTCAACATCTCTCCCACTCTGGGGGCCTCCCTTTCCCTGCATCCCTGCCCTAACTCCCAAGATAACTGTGGCCTGGATTTTGACCTTCGGTACTCTGTCTGACACACTTTGTCCCTTGCTGCAGCCCACCACTTTCTGTCTTCCGGTGGGTTATCTCACTTGTTCATTCTCCATCTCTCAGACTGGGTAATGTTCACTCCTTAACTCTTCTTTTCCTCTCAGTGGGAATCAACTTTTCTTGCTAAACTTCAACCTTTTAAAACTGAAGTTTCCTCATCCTTCACAATAAAGGATTTGTTACATGTTTTTAAAAAAAAAAAAAAGTCAAAGTGTTCGTTACTCAGTCTTGTCCAACTCTTTGTGATCCCCGTGGACAGTCCAGGGTCCTCTGGAACTCTCCAGGCAAAGGATACTGGATTGGGTAGCCATGCCCTTCTCCAGGGGATCTTCCTGACCCATAGGTAAAGGGTAAATGTGACATCAAAATGGGTAAATGAGACATCGAAATTTTGGTATACAGGACCTAGTGACACTCCATGAAAAACACAGAGAGCCATTAGAGACTGGGTATGATCAGTCTAGTCCCTTCATTTTACAAATGGAGAAGTGGGTGTCAGGACAAGGCAAGGACTGGGTAGACGTCAGTTGGCAAATAAGAGGCAGGACAGAAGACCAGGGCTCCTGCATCCTGGTCAGTGTTGCCTCAAAACATAAATAACTTCCAAAAGAATTTATAGAGAATGCTGCTGCTAAGTCACTTCAGTCGTGTCCGATTCTGTGTGACCCGATAGACGGCAGCTCACAAGTCTCCCCCGTCCCTGGGATTCTCCAGGCAAGAACACTGGAGTGGGTTTCCATTTCCTTCTCCAATGCATGAAAGTGAAAAGTGAAAGGGAAGTCGCTCAGTCGTGTCCAACGCTTCGTGACTCCATGGACTGCAGCCTACCAGGCTCCTCCGCCCATGGGATTTTCCAGGCAAGAGTACTGGAGTGGGGTGCCATCGCCTTCTCCGTTTATAGAGAATACTATTCAGCAATAAAAGGGAATAAATTACTGATATATTCTACAATGTGGATGGACCTTAAAAACAATATGCTAAGTAAAAGGAGCCAGATACAAAAGACCACATATTATATGATTCCATTTATGTGAACTATCTAGAAAAGGCAAATTTATAGAGAAAGCAGATCAGAGGTTGCCTCCAGCTGAGAGTAGAAGCAGGGATTATCTGCAAACAGAACAGTGGAACTTTTTGGGGTGATAGAAATGATCTAAAACTGGAATATGCTGATAGTTGCACAACTCTATAAACTTTAAAAAATCATAGAATTATACATGTATAATAAGTGAATTTTATGGTATATAATTTATGCCTCAATCAAGCTGCTTTTAAAAAAAGATTTAGATATGTTTATGGATGAGAGATCTCTGATGTGTGTCAGACCCTGCTAATCTTTTAAGGGAACATTTCATGAAAAAGATATACCTACCCCTATGATATCCATATGCCAGCAAATTTGGAAGACTCAGCAGTAGCCACAGGACTGGAAAAGATCAGTTTTCATTCCAATCCCAAAGAAAGGCAATGCCAAAGAATGCTCAAGCTACCGCACAATTGCACTCATCTCACATGCTAGTAAAGTAATGCTCAAAATTCTCCAAGCCAGGCTTCAGCAATACGTGAACCATGAACTTCCAGATGTTCAAACTGGTTTTAGAAAAGGCAGAGGAACCAGAGATCAAATTGCCCACATCCACTGGATTATCGAAAAAGCAAGAGAGTTCCAGAAAAACATCTATTTCTGCTTTATTGACTATGCCAAAATCTTTGACTATGTGGATCACAATAAACTGTGGAAAATTCTGAAAAAGATGGGAATACCACACCACCTGACCTGCCTTTTGAGAAACCTTTATGCAGGTCAGGAAGCAACAGTTAGAAGTGGACATGGAACAACAGTCTGGTTCCAAATAGGAAAAGGAGTACGTCAAGACTGTATATTGTCACCCTACTTATTTAACTTATATACGTAGAGTACATCATGAGAAATGCTGGGCTGGAAGAAGCACAAGCTGGAGTCAAGATTGCCAGGAGAAATATCAATAACCTCAGATATGCAGATGACAGCACCCTTTTGGCAGAAAGTGTAGAGGAACAAAAGAGCCTCTTGATGAAAGTGAAAGAGGAGAGTGAAAACGTTGGCTTAAAGCTCAACATTCAGAAAACAAAGATCATGGCATCTGGTCCCATCACTACATGGGAAATAGATGGGGAAACAGTGGAAACAGGGTCAGACTTTATTTTTTGGGGCTCCAAAATCACTGCAGATGGTGACTGCAGCCATGAAATTAAAAGATGCTTACTCCTTGGAAGGAAAGTTATGACCAACCTAGATAGCATATTCAAAAGCAGAGATACTACTTTGCCAACAAAGGTCCATCTAGTCAAGGCTATGGTTTTTCCAATGGTCACATATGGATGTGAGAGTTGGACTGTGAAGAAAGCTGGGCGCCGAAGAATTGATGCTTTTGAACTGTGGTGTTGGAGAAGACTCTTGAGAGTCCCTTGGACTGCAAGGAGATCCAACCAGTCCATCCTAAAGGAGACCAGTCCTGGGTGTTCATTGGAAGGACTGATGCTGAGGCTGAGATTCGAAAACTTTGGCCACTTCATGCAAAGAGTTGACTCATTGTAAAAGACCCTGATGCTGGGAGGGATTGGGGGCAGGAGGAGAAGGGGACGACAGAGGATGAGATGGCTGGATGGCATCACCAACTCGATGCACATGAGTTTGGGTGAACTCCGGGAGTTGGTGATGGACAGGGAGGCCTGGCGTGCTGCGATTCATGGGGTCACAAAGAGTCGGACACGACTGAATGACTGAACTGAACTGATGATATCCATAAAAGGTCACTGTGAGACACAAAAGGTTTGGTTCTTTGACTTATGAAATACCCAGGTTAGCATTCTTCCTAAGTGTCCTCCTCACTAGAATATGTAAGTTTCTCGAGGAGAACAGACATGTCTTGGTCCTCAGTCTAATGACTACACCTAGCACTATGACCAGCATGCAGATATTGCTTCACAAAAAGCAAATTAAAATAAACTTCAGTTCTGCAGTGTCATGTGATTATAGGTACCTTGAGGGACCATCTTCTTTCTAGAGCAGCACCTTGGTGGGAACAGTTTGCATCCCCCACACATGACTCTCCAAGGTCCTTTAGAGATCAGTCTCTGGAGAGGAAATGCTGGTTGTGTATATCCCTAGAAGACTGTGTATAAACCAAAAGGCCTATTCATTTCACACCACTTTAGACTTTTCTCTTCCCCACCATTGTTCCCATTTACCTTATCCAGGTCAGCCTCAAAAATACAATGATCCCTGGGCAAATAAGCTACAATACTCTAAACATTCTTCATCTAATTTCACATCTAATCCTCTTCCTTACCCTCATACCATGTACCAAATGAAGAATCGAGTACCATAAAATCCAGTTCAAAGATACTATAAATCTAACAGGAGAGACAAGTGATGTGAAAGTTGAGCTGTAGTTTGATTTCCTTCAGACCTAGGACATAGGCTCAGAAATTATTTTCAGAGCCAAGAATATTATCTAAAGGGCTTTTGTAATAGATAACTGTAAAATATCACCACAGATGTGTCCATAGTTTTATCTTCTGTGCTTTGGAGATGATATTCCCCCTCAGTTCAGTTCAGTCGCTCAGTAATGTCTGACTCTTTGCAACCTCATGGACTGCAGCAGACCAGGCTTCCCTGTCTACTGTCTTCATCATCAACTTCAACTTCCAATCAGACCTCACTTCCTGCAAGCATTCCTCAGCTAATCCTGTGAGGCAGTAATGATGCCTCCAGGACTTAGGTGTTTGGCCCATTATTTTGTGCTAGCTTATGAGTAGCTTCATAATTCCTCTTCTGTCATTTTATATGTTTGTCCTTTCTCGCCAATTTTTAATTAATTAACTTATTTACTTTTGGTTGTGCTGGATCTTTGTTGTTTCGCACAAGCTTTAGTTGCTCTGGGTTGCGGCGAGCTGGGGCTCCTTTGCATTGTGGAGCATGCATCTCACTGTGGTGGCTTTTCATTGTGGAGCACAGGCTCAAGGCCTGCGGGCTTCAGTAGTAGCAGCATGTGGGCTTGGTAGTTGCGGCTAGAAGTCCCTAGACCCCAGGCTAGTTGTGGCACACGGGCTTAGCTGCCCCGAGGCATGTGGAATCTTCCCCCACCAGGAATCGAACCCATATCCCTTACACTGGCAAGCGGATTCTTATCCACTGAGCCACCAAGGAAGTCCCCTTTCTCCCCAGTTCCAAGCAAAGGAACACATTTGCTCTGTTATTTCTTGTCAGTTACTAGGGCATGCCACTGCATCTGGCAATGTTGTGGCAAAGTTGATTATTTAAGTATTCGTTTTTCCAACTGTTTATGATCACTCCTGAAGGTTGATGCTAAAAGTCCTTCAGACTAAAAGCAGGGAAGGGTTCAGGTTCTGTGAAGTCTAAGGCTTATACTACTTGAGGTTTCCTCAAGTTAAATAGTAAAATAATTATAGAATTAGGGATAAGGACTTGGAAGGGTTCTGTGCAAGTGAGGGGCTCTGACTCTTGAGTTTCATGAGCTTCATGGTAAATCTGTTTCTTACTGAAAAATGAAGTTATATCTCATCCAACTCTTAAGCCCTGATTGATTAGGTGCCTGTTCCTGGCTTTTCCTGTGGGTATCCTGTACACAGCAGATCTTTTCCACAAGATGCTCCTCACTCAATAAAATGGCCTTAGCAGCCAAGTCTCTCTATCTAGTGAAAAAGCCCCAAAAGACTGTACTGACACTCCCCACACTTAGTAACTTGGTATCACTTAGAATAATGCTTCTTTCAGAACAGGTGATTTCTTGCTGTGCATGGTGGAGGGGGAGGTCCTTGTACCCAATTCTTCCTGGAAGACCCTGATGGCTATAAGCTCAAGGGGTGGTGTTGTGCAGCAGAAGGCCCTGGAATGTTCCAGTACATTCCACCAGTGGCCTTTGTAACCCCTGCTTCCATTCAACTTAGGCAAAGGCTTGGTAATCTACAAAATAGTGTGTATTTAGCTTGGTCTTGCTTCTTCCATGACAGTCTGATAGCATCACAGAAGTTGGTACCTTCCCTGGAAGTCCCACCCAGAAGCTCCATCCAATTCTCTGATCTACTGGTGTTTGCCTAGAATGTCAAGCCAGGGTTTAGATCTCAACCCTGTCAATTTTTTGGCTATATACACCAAATTTTGATTTTTTCCCCAAATAGGTTAGAAATCCTGGGATCTCTGAATCAGTGGTGAGTCTGTGTTCCTCAGAATGCCCATGAAGCTTGTGCCACATGAGGAGACACTAACATCAAGGCCCCAGGAAGAAAGCAATATACTCAGGATGCTATAGGCCGTGTGCCCTGGCCAAAAGGCATAGAAGAATACCACTTCTACTTACTGGGAGTGTCCTATAGGCTAAGTAATTTGCCCATGTAATATTATTTAACTCTTAGTCACAGTTATTATATCCTATAAGTAGACATAACTATCCCCCGTTCACAGGTAGAAAACTGAGGCTCAGAAAGGTTAAGAAATGTATTGAAGTTTATGCAGCTAGAGAAGACAGGTCCATCTGCTTTCAAAGACTATGTCTATAACTACTACGGAGGGGATCAAAGGACTAAGTCAGAGGGATGCAGACCCAGAGGT
Organism: Capra hircus; assembly: GCF_001704415.2. Lineage (NCBI taxonomy): Eukaryota > Metazoa > Chordata > Mammalia > Artiodactyla > Bovidae > Capra > Capra hircus. Next base: position 36,505,032 of record NC_030826.1, on the reverse strand, counting down.
CCACTCCTTATCCAGAAATTGAAGGTCAGAGTTAGGAAGACAGTCCAGATCGGTCATGGTATAATCCACTTCCCTGCCTCCCTGTCACTTCGCTGGGTCCTAAACTCCCTAGAACTCTGACTTTGTTTATATTGCAGAGAAGCAATGCTCAGAAATTATGGAGGTGAATCTGGCAGGTTCCAGCTGTTCTTGGTGAGGGAGTTGGAACATTTTTTGGAACTTCTTGACAAAAGCATGTCTCTCGTTCAGTGGACTAAATGCACTTCCTTTCTCCAAGTTTTTCCTACCTTAGAGAAAGAGAGAGAGATGGGGAAGCTGGGGGATTTCCATTAAGGAGAAACCAGAGACGATCAAAGGAGGAGGAGAGTGGTGCTGCCCTTTAAGAAAGCCTGCCAGAGCTCTGGAACTGGGACTCTTAAGAAACTTCTGTAATGTGCCAAGTAAAGTGAGAAAGCTCTTCGTGGGGTCAAAAGAGAAGCTACAAGAGGAGGCCCCACGGAAGACTTGGCAGAAGAGAGTGGGAAGGAGGTAAGAATCTATCCAGGACCAAAAGTGTGTTTTAATTCTGAACCCACCAAAACCAAAAAAGAAAAGAAAAGGACTCATGCCTTGACTCCCTACTTCTGGGGTGGGGCAGCCAAATAAGGGGAACTCTTGCTGGACTGTGCTCTCCATTTTGACAGAAAACACTGGCTGCGCTGGCTGCCCAGCCTGCCAGAGCACTGCTGGAAAGAGCCACCAACTGCTGCGTTTGGTTGATAAATGATGGGCACCCCTGCCTGCTGCCCAATCTTCTTTTCTCCTTGCTTAGTTTGCAGCCTTTTGCCTGCTGGGGAGCCCCAGAGTAGGGGTGGGGAGAGAAGGGTCCTCTAGACAATATTAATACTCAGTGATTTATAGACTGCTGTAAGGGGAGGGGGGAAGTCAGAGGCGACAAGCCCCTGGGACTAGTTTCCATGACACATCAGCATACCACTGACAAGAGTCAAATTATTTTTGTGTTGCCTACGCCTTCAGGCTCGTCTTTGAAAGACACAGCCCTTACCCTGCTGGTACCAGGTAGGATGAGACCAGCAGAGCTGGCTGGAACAAGGCTAATGAACATACAACCAAGTCCTCAACCTTTACTTTAAGCCCCACACTGCTGGGAGAGGGAAGAAATAAGTGAGATCGAGTAGCTCAATAGCTGTTTTTGGAGGATTTATTTTTTTAATGTGCAAGAATTCTTTTGAACCCTCCATGGCTCTAAGAAAAACTGTTTGAAATGTCCCCACTTAAGGGGCCTGAGGTTAAGTGCCAGGGATGGAAGGCTAAATGCCAGGGATGCTGCTTGCAAGGATTCTTGGGACCGGGGCTAATGGCCTCCCTGCTGTGGGCTCAGGAATACCAGCCCCAGTCTCTGGTTGCCCTGAGAGATGCAGCCATTTTTACTTCTGTTTGAAGGGCACCACCTTCTGGGTTTTTCCCTTCTTTGGTGAAAACCAGAGTAGAATATGCCCATGGAACCAACGGGGCATGTGCCCAAGAGTCTGGAGGGCACTGGAGATAACAGTGTGAGGCAGGGTGAGATCAATGCTTTATATAGCTTAGAGTTTGGTCCCTGCTGGTGGAGAGACGATGCATTTTGTGAGTGCATAGTAATTGCCCTTCATAAGGATGATCTCAAAAGGTCAAGGGATGGGCCTTGAATAGCCCTAATGTCCCTGAAACAGTCTATTGTATAGCTATTGTCCATACATGTAAAGGAGCCCTTCTTGACCCTATTCATACTTTTCTGGCTCTGAGATTTCCCAAGTGAAAAACTGTACTCTACTTTATCCCCAGTCCCACCTCTACCTCTTTTAAGCTTCAACAAAATAGTTCAACATACATTTCTTGAGCTCCTACTATGTGCCAATCATGCTAGGTGTTGGGGATATAGAGATAAATAACACACAGTCTCTTCTCTGGGGAGTCCATAGTCTAGTTTTCAAAAAATTTTCCTTTGCATTGATTTTGGGGATTTAGTAAATAAAACTGTACTTATCTCCTTTATAGTTTCACATGGATGGATCAGAGCCTTTGCCTCATAAGGTAACTTCCACTTTCCTCTTGACCAATTTAAAAGTTTCTTTGGACTCTGATATGTCTTAGGAATTGAGTGACTATAATTAGATACTATACAGACACATCTACAAATGTTATATGCATGCGGGTACAAGAGTAATTTTATGTTTTCTAACTTCTTTCATTTATTATTATTACTGCCATTTTTTCATACATCCGATAGTTACTAGGTGCCTGTTAAGTACTATGTACCTTCCTAGGTGCTGAGAATGCAGTGGTAAGTAAAATGGACACTGCTTTATTTATTTATTTTTTTTTTTGGACACTGCTTTAATGAAACCTTTAGGGTATGCATCGGGAGGACAGAAGGCAAAGAATCTACATTAAACAGACATACAAATAGATATATAATTATAAACTGAGACAACTGGTATGAAGAAAAACGCAGGGTACTGTAACAGTGTAGAAATGAGGGCTTTGGTCTAATCTAGAAGCTTTGGGAAATAGTTCCCTGAGGAAATGACATTTGACTTTAGATCTGAAGGATTAGTAGAAAGAGGTGAAGAAGAGAATGAGGGAAGAAATTTCCAGTCAGAGTAAAGGGTATGTGCAAAGGTCCTGAGGTGGAAGGAACCAGGGCAGGAGGGTCAATGAGGTTAAAACACAGAGAATGAGGTTGTATGGGATGGGCTGGAGAATTAACCAGAGGGCAGATAATGCAGGGAAGGTCATGATGGTTGGACTAGGCCTTTTTGAAACCCTCTCTTTCCTTCTAGGCCTATCTTTGGAGAATGTAGTCAGGCCAGGTAAGAATTTCAGTTTTATCCTACAGAAGATTATGGAACCAAAGTCTTTATAGAATAGCTCATTTCCCTGGATTATTAATGCTACTTAGATTTGTCTTGAAAGAGAACAGTAATGACAGTCTGAACTATTAGGAACTTTCCCAGTTTCCTGGCAGGGTGTGGCTATATGTCTGGCTGGCCCTCTGAAGGCCCAAAGCTGAAGAACCAGCCCCAGCCTGGCAACCCTCAGGCAAGGGATGGCCCCTGTCAGTGTGGACAGAGGGGCAAGGGTGGAGGGTGGGTGGAGTGCTTTGCTTGAGGTATCTACTCCACAGTGACATTTGGAAGAGCCCCAAGACTATGGCTCTTGTTCCCTGATAAGTCTATCATATGCACACCCCCATTGAAATGGTCTTACCACCCTTCCTACAGCAGCTGTATGCCCCACCCCATCTGGGGAAGGCCTCTGGATAACAACTCTGACTCTGCCCAGAACCTGAGGTCTTGGCCTTCTGAGTTCAGGCTTTAGTACTGTCTGGAGCCATGTATATACATATTTCTGATAGTTTTCCAGAGTTATTAATGGAAGCCATGGGAGAATAGGGTCAAGATGGTTGGACTGGGCCTTTCTGAAGCCCTCTCTTTCCTTCTAAGCCTATCTTTGGAGAATATGCTCTGGTGTAGTGACATCTACCGGCAAGGCTAGGCAGGAAAGAAAATGACCAGATGCCCACTCATCTCCAGGTAATTTCCAGACTAGTAAGAAAATCATCCTTCACCCCTGAGATTGGGTTGGATCAGTAACCTCAGTTGGTTAGAGCAAGACTAAGTAGTCCAAGGTTGTGAGTCTGGACCATGTATGTGCTGACTTACCTTAAATAGAGAAATTATTTTCCTAGTTGTAGCTTGCATCCCTCACCCTGGCAGTTGATTCACATCTGGGGACAATTAGTCACAAGGGAGATTGACTAAGCATGTGTAAGTGACTCAGAGAAACCCATTCCTAGCCCCTATTCTGGGGAAAACATCTCCCAACAAATGAAATGACCCTCAGTTAACAAATGGTAGAATGCAGGATCATTTTGCATCCTCCTGAAGTTGACTGGTTTGTGAATTTTTTTTTCTTCTAGGACTCAATTTCTCCTAGGTAATCAGGAAAATAGTGTCTATAAGCCATCTTCAAAGTTTCTGTAGTGGGCAAGAGTGACTTCAGCTTTTCAAGTTACTCCTCAGTTCTTGCTGAGGAAAGACATAACCTGCTTCCTCGCTGCTTTTACCCATGTCATCTACACATTCTGTTCATAATCTCATTCTCTTTCTCAATAGCACGCATACTTGACAAAGACTTTACCACTAGAGGTAATAGAGAAGCCAGAGAGAGAGTGAGGAGAAACTACCAGAGAAATCATTATGAAGCAAATGTTCTCCTTTCTCCATAACATGGACTCCATAGCTGAATGTGGCTCAGACAAAGCCTCTGTCTCTCCGTCTTTCAATCAAACTTAAAAAGAAAATCATCAGGCCCTCAGTGGAGAAATGAGTAATGCACAGGATTCCATGGAAGAGGAAACAGGACTAGTAAATAAACACATGGAAGACTGAGGTCCATCCTAACTAGAAATAAAATGAAAAGCACATTTGAGGTGCAGTTTTCTTTTTTTTTTTTTTAACTAAACTTGCAAGATTTTATTAAGTGGTAACACTCAGTTCTGGGAACATCTTAAAATTGGTATCCTCCCACAAGGATGGTGACACTTTAAATTTGGACAAGTCTTTGGGGGAAAAAAAATCAAGCAATGTAGAAGAGGTAGAAATAAAAACAGGAGAGCTACAGATGCATGCAGACACTCACCGCATCATTATCTGACTTAAAAGAACCTCAATAATCCCAAACAGAGCACGTTATGTCACAGTGCACATTACAACATTACACAGCAATTACAATTATAATTACGAGGACTACAGAGAAACAAGGAGATATTAAGAATCTGTAAAAAATATGGAATTTCATGCAAGCAATGAGTGCATCTATGCAAAATGTGCACATATAATAAAATGTATGCATGTGGAGAAAAACTGGAAGGCAATACGCAAACAATAAAAATAGCTCTATAGCAACAGTGAGATTAAGATGTCTTATTTTTTCAAACATTTATTTAGTGTTATTATACTGGATTAATAACTTTTGAAAAGGTGGAGAGGGTTGGTGCAGGTGTATGTCATACTCCCCCCGCCCCTACTATTACACACTGGTCCTAAATCAACAGCTCTAGGAGGAAAAGACCTGTCTGTTTATTCACAGTGTACACTCAGCTCCTACCCAATGCATAGCACTTGTCAGATGCTCGATGAATATTAGTTGAATGAATAAATGAAAATAACTTCAGTCTAAAACGTCTCAACCCATGATCACTGAATACATTCCATCCTGGGAATAAAAAAGAATTTGGTTTTGCTGGAATTAAAACAAAGAAAAAAATGAAGGCCCATCCATAATGGCAATTCCCTGGTTTTCTTGATAAATAAATTTGGGCATAGAGAAACAGGGAGAGACAGTCTGTTAAAGCAAACCCAATTACCACCCAGGAACATATGTTGCCCTGAGGCCTCTGCTGCTATAACAACATTGTGTAACTATAACTACAGCCCTGGAGGGCTTTGCCCCTGTCAAATAAGGGAAAAGATGTCTTCATTGTATGAGGGCTTTGTGCTTAGATTGGCTTCCCTAGGGAGCTTGGATCAGAGAAGAGAGGTAGATAAGTGAAAGAAAGGGGGAAATGAAGGGCAGGAGTGGGGAAACTGCTACTCAGTCAGGATCAGTGTGATCTTTTTTTTCAATTTGAGCAATTTTCAAAATGTACTTATTTGACTGTTTAGTTTTGGTGGTTATTTATAACCCCAGCTGCAGAGGCGGGGAACAGTGCCTGAGCTTGCTGGGATCTGTCCAATACCTTCCCCCAGGGTAGCGCTGGAGGTGGGTGTGGACAAGGTGATCCAAGAACCAAATTAACAAGTGGCCAAGAAGGTAAGAGAAGTTCCTGGCCTTATCCAGCAAGAGTAAGAAAGAAGGAACCACAGATGATCTCACTGACTCTTTTTTTTTTTTCAATTAAAAAAAAACCATATATTTTCACTGATTCTATTTTTAAGGCAGCTGTAAATGAAAAGATTTTAATATGAATTATGGTCACATCAGCAAGTTCTGAGATTTTCACAGAGGGATAGGGACTAGGTCAATACTTTTACTCAGAAGTTATGAGACTGGCCTGGCTACACTAGCATTGTCTTTAAAAGGTCAAGGCATGCTTCCTCACCTTACAGGACAGTTATTATGCACACAGAAGAAACTGCTGTCCTTAACCACTACTGGTCAGAAAGAGGCTTAGAGGAGAAAGGACGACTGGTTCTGTGCAAGTCTTTCCTAACTAAGCCAACACCTGGCAGTGGCTATCCCATTTACCGAGCCCTTTTAGATGCCAGCAAGAAAGAAGCTAGAGACGATGAGGCCAGCCAGGCAAGCCTCCCGATCTCAAGGAACTCCTAGGCCTCTGAAACAAACAATGGACAACTATACTTTGTATTTGAAATATGGTATATACCATTTTACTGGCAAGGGGAACATCTGAAAGGAGATTGAGGGATCTTTTAGGAAGTTTCAAATATAACAGAGGAAAGGAGATACAGATATGAGGAAGAAAATTCACGGGAACATACATAAAGATTATCCCTGCTAACCCTGCCCTGTTTGGTTCCTCCTCCATTCTGGGTAAGGTTATTATTACGGCAGCGTTCTGACTGGTCTCTTTGCCACTCTGATCAGTCCCCCTCACAGCTTCCAGAAACAGATCTCTAAAGTGCAAGCCTAATCGTGGAACTCCTCTGCTTAAAATCCTTTAGAGATTCCCCCTCACCTTCGGCCCAGGCTCCTCAGTAGGACACTTAAATGGTTCCCCAAACCGTTCCTGCCTCTTCTTTATGTCAGCCACTCCAAATCTAGTCATGCTTTCAGCCACCCACACACGGGGCTGGCTCCACACCTCTGTGCTTTTGCACATGCTGTTTCCTTTGTAAGAAAGTCCTTCTTCCTTGTCTGCAGGGAAACTTATTCATCCTATGAAGTTCACCTCCTTCATGCATACGTTCCTAAAGCTTCCAGATAAAATCCATTTCCTCCTCTGTACCACTTTTGAACTTTGCTCATTTTCCTATTTTTCCATTACTGCTCTACAGTGTTTTGGAACAACAAGCTTACTGACCTAGGGAAACACGATGTTTTGTCTGTCTTGCTTTGACTCAATATCTAATATATAATGCCTGGGTAATCATTCTGTATCTTTTGAGTTAAGTGAAGCTCAATAGAAAAAAAGCAAACAACCCACTGAGACCATATAAAATTATAGTCACAAACATTAAGATGTTACAGCCATAACTAGGGTGTCTGGAATAACAACAGCCATTTAGTTAGTACTTACTCTATCAGGAATTGTACTAAGCTCTTTATAACAAACATTTCCTTTAATCTTTATAACAACTCTTAAAGTGGCTATTCGTATCTCCCCTTCACAGACGAGAAAACTGAGACCCAGGTATATTTTATAACTTGTCCAAGAGCAATGCAGACAGAAAGTGACAGAGCTGAAATTCAAATCTAAATCTGACATCAAAACCCTGTATTGGACACTAGAAGAGCTGATGAATAAAATACGTAGGAGTTCTTTTCCTATTGCTTGTTAGGCACAGAGTGAGGGAAACAGCGCATCTACCAAGATGTATAAGAAAAAGTACATATAAAGCAGCAAGTGCAGAGTAACAGACATCACTGTGCCCTAATACCTTAGAAAGAATAAGTCAGGAAAGGCCTTCGGAAGGAAGTAAGTATGAAAGAAGGCTGAGCGATGCATCAGGGCAGGAAGAAAACCCTGTATGAAAGTGTAGAGGCAAGAAGAACAGTGGAGCTACCTATGTGAAGTCTGGCAGATGGGACAGGCAGCAGGCAACTGGTAAAAGGTAACTGATGAAACCAACATCAGTTCCTGCTTCGAGTGATAACTGTGTCATGATGAAAATAACAAAGTAAAGATTATGTGTAGTTCAGAAAAAGAAAGGAAGACAGAAAAAGCTTTCAGGATTTCCCCCTCTCCATCCTAAACATACCTAGGTGTTTTTCATCTTTAGTACACACTTTTCTTACGATCACATTTCTATCCCACTGGTGTTAGTTTTTCCATCTTTTTGCTAGAGGGTATACTTTCTAAGGGCAAGAACCATGTCTAAATGAAACCATAAACTCTTTCAGTGCTGGCTGCAGTGTTTGAAAATTCAGTGTAAGTGATTAATTAATGTTGAACATCTGTAATGTTGGTGTTTGTATGATGAATAGTTAAGTCGGGATAAGATTTTACTCTAAGATACTAATTTCCAGGAAGGCATCCTTCACCATCTTTGAGTGCTATACATTCAGACTGTGAAACAGTAAACATATTATGGTTGACCAGGAAGAATTTACTGTAGGCTTCACAGGTGGCGCTAGTGGTAAGGAATCCATCTGCCAATGCAGGACACATCTGCCAATGCTGGACACGTCTGCCAATGCAAAAGATGTGGGTTCCATCCCTGAGTCAGAAAGATCCCCTGGAAAAGGAAATGGCAACCCCCTCCAGTATTCTTGCCTGAGAAATGCCATGGACAGAAGAGCCTGGCGGGCTACAGTCCATGGGAACGCAACCAGTTGCACACGACTGAGGGACTAAGCACAGCATAGAGTGGACTGAGTACTATTAAGGATGGTATTAAAGAAGTGAGACATGCTCTCACCATAAGATCTCCTTACCAACAGCCAGGGAGCGAGAACACTAAAAAATAACCTTAGGAACATACCAGTAAGTGCAGAATAAAAGTAATAGTGTGAAATTAAATGCTTAAGTCCTGAGGGGATACAAACGAAGAATAAGCAGGAGCCCTTTCCAAATAAGATGTTATGTGCACTTCAAACTAAGTAAGTTATTCAAAGGTATCTATAGTAAAGACTAAAAGCTAAAATAATAAAAACAAAATACCAAAAGCTGTGTGCCTTAACATTAGCCTAGAATATCTCCCTGGTGGCTCAAATGGTAAACAATCCACCTGTAAGGTGGGAGACCTGACTGAGTTCGATCCCTGATTTGGGAAGATCCCCTGGAGGAGGGTCTGGCAACCCACTCCAGTATTCCTGCCTGGAGAATCCCATGGATAGAGGAGCCTGGCAGGCTGCAGTGCATGGGGTCGCAAAGAGTCACACACGACTGAGAGATTAAGCACGCAGAATATCTCCAAGGAGAGTGTTAGCTAAGGGTCTGGAACTTCAATCCTTCAGAGTCCTCTGTTTAGCACATCAATCAAATGATCCTAAATTAACGACTGAGCCTGCCTGGATCCCACCCATGCGCTCCGGGTCAAGCCTTGGTCTTCTCAAGGCTCTTCCCCTTGTGGCTTAGCCGGTAAAGAATCCGCCTGCAATGCGGGAGACCTGGGTTCGATCCCTGGGTTGGAACCTCCCCTGGAGAAGAAAAAGGGTACCCGTTCCAGTATTCTGGCCTGGAGAATTCCACGGACTACAGCCCTTGGGGTCGCAGAGTCGGACACGACTGAGCGACTTTCACTCGCTCACTCAAATCCTCATCGTCTGCTATCCACTTCCCTGCCTTTAAACTATTCTAGCCTTACATCTTCCACAACTTCTTTCGAGGCTCCCTCACTATTATTTAAAAATCAGTGCCTGAGATCCAGCTTTACTAAAAATATTCCTTCCTGTTCCTCCGTCCCTCAACTGTTGGCTGAAGCAGCTGAATTTCTAGAGATCACTCGGGCTCATGAAGTTCAACGCTTCTGTGGCTCTGGCGCACACAGATGCACACACATTCTCATCCTGCGGGCCACCCAAGGCGCTCATAACCATACAGGATGGGGTAAGGAGACGGGTGCTCACCACAGAGCTAAACTGGCTCTTCTTTGGAGCTACAGCTTCTGGAGAATGGTTCGGTCTCCTTCCGCGATTGAACGAATTAATCTACTTGATGTTTGCTAAAGGGCAAGGACAATGTCTCCTCTACCAGACAAGAAACTTCCTGGCGATGGACGCTACCCTTTCGTTCCTTTCCCAAGCTCCCATTCCTCACCATTTTGACACAGGATAGCTGTTAAAATTGTTTCATCTGCAAAATATCCCTTCCCAACTTTGAGTTTATGCCCATAAACGGAAACGTCCTTTAGCCAATCCGGCGACGAAGGGGTTAAATCTCAGCAACCTGATGGATTCTGGGGCTTTCCTTCCTCGACTTCAGAAATTAAAACGACCAGGAAGGGAAATTTTGCCCTAGGTAAAGATGAGAACCGTTAACTTCAATTGTCTGGCTTCTGCCCCAAACAGGAATGGCTACCTACGCCTACAAAGGATGCCATTCCCCTAACTAAACTTGGCTGGCCCCACTTTCCACCACCGGAGCCACTTCCTGCCCAAGTCCAAAATGGCGCTCAGTAGCCTCACCAGGGTAACGAACCTCCCAGCATCCTCTTTGACCCGAACGTCATGTGACGCAAACCCCAGCCGGAAGTGGAGGAAAAAGCGCCTCAGCCCGCGGCGCCTGCGCAGAAGGCTCTAGACGCTGAGAAGCGGGAGGCACTTGGGATCGTCCGCAGGATTGGGACTGCTACACAGGCCGCCACGGAGCCCGCCGGAGCCACCGTTCCTGTTGCTGCCGCCGCTGCCCGAATCATAACCGTCGGGCCGCAGCAGCCGGCAATGCCTCGAAGGAAGGTGAGAGGAACAGGACGGGAGGGATGGCGGGTTTCTAAGGACAGTCGTTTGAGAAACATGACGCAGTTGGCCACGCCTCATAATGGTTGGGTTCCAACTTCCCGCTCCCCCGAACCTAGCTTAGCAACCCTCTTCTGTCCCTACCCAAGAGAAAAATGTGGGCCCGACCCTGGCCTCGGCCTATGGTTGCAACTATTCCCGCCCTCTGCTTGCCTGGCTCGGAGGCGTTCTTCTCGTTAATTGGTCGCTGAAACGTCTAGAAACATATTGATTGGCTGGTGACACCGCCCATTTGGGCTCAACGGTCACCTCCCCGCGTGTGGGGGCGGTGTATGGGCCCGGCTCTATCGCTGTCCGACAGGCCGTAGAGAACGATCTTTCCTCTCTTGATTGGCTAGGCCTGCCAGTCTGTCCTGTGGGGGCGCGGTTTATCGGGACCGCGGTTGGGTGGCTCGAATCCTCTCCCTTCCGTCTGATGATGCTCACAGAGGCAGAGTTTTGGAGCATCCTTCCTTTCCCCGCGGGGGACAGAACAAAGCTGAGAACTGGGTGGTGGAAAACCAGCGCCCACTCCCCAGGGATCTCACTCTGGCCTGTTGCTCCTAAGCTGTGATTTTTCCTTGTCTGCTTAGTTAGCGCCTACAAAATGCAGTTCGTTAAATCAGAAACTTTCTAAAATTAGATGGGGTTTATGAGATCACCTAGGGACACCCCCACCCCTTCTTTTCCCAGCTAAGCAAACAGGCTTAATGGAGTACCCCAAGCCACTCAATTAGGCAATGCAGAGCCGGGACTCCAGAACAAATCTAATTCAACAAATGTTTATTGACTGCTTGCTACCTGCTGGCTGCTGGGGATTCAGAAATTAATTAGACATGATCTTTGGCTTAAGGAAATCTGAGTCTGATGGGGAAAACAGACTCGTAAATAACTTGAAAGGATCTAGCAAATTCTCTACTTGGCAGTAATAGACAAAGCTTGATGGCACGAAAGTGAGAGAGCAATTAAGTCTACTATGGAGTAAGATGGGAAGTAGATTAGTAAAAGCCGGGAGAGAAGAACTCAATTCCATGATCAAGCCGGGAAGGTGATGGTCAAAGATAATCAGGGATTCAATATCTGAGTAATTGGACTGGATGACTTTTAAGACTCCCCTTTTGTTCTGCCAATTTTCTGTGACTGTCTTTGGAGCCTCCACTCAGTATCTGGGCAGATTAGCCTTGGAATATTTGGAAAGTTTATTGTATTTTTGTTCATTTCTGCAGAAATGTTTCTCTTCCCAGAGGCTTTCAAGTATTTATACTTTTTAATGTCTCCTACAGTGATGTACATTGATAGGTGGGATTTATATTAAGGCTCACCAAATGCAACAGTAGTACTGGTGCCTTGGAATAGGCCCACAGTTCTTTCTGCAGTTCCCAAATACAGAGAACTTGTGAAAATGTATGCTTTTTAGTAGCTTATTTGGTGGCATAAACTGTACTGAGGCGATTTACAGTTTTTGTGTGTCTCATTTAGTGTGAATGTTTATAAATTTTGCTGCAGAAAGGTTATTATTTGCAGATTATGCAAATTTTTCTCTTTCCAAAAATCTAAAAGGTTATGAATTCTAAACAACTGGTGCTTAGGATTTTGAATAAAGAACTTATATCAGTAATTTGAAGCTTTAGTTGTTTTTTTTTTTTTTTTTTTAGCAAATATGTTTCTCTTTCTGGTTTAGTAAAAGGTATAGTGTTAATAAAAGTTAATACTTTCATTAGCGAAGTTGATAAAAGTTATCTCTGGCTAACATGCCCCAGAAGGCTAACAATTGGCAAATAATTATTAATTGAAAAGGTGATTTTTAAAAACCTTCTGTTTGCTACTGCTGCTGCTGCTAAGTCACTTCAGTCATGTCAGACTCTGTGCCACCCTATAGACAGCAGCCCACCAGGCTCCCCCGTCCCTGGGATTCTCCAGGCAAGAACACTGGAGTGGGTTGCCATTTCCTTCTCCAATGTGTGAAAGTGAAGTCACTCAGTCGTGTCTGACTCTTAGTGACCCCATGGACTGCAGCCTACCAGGCTCCTCTGTCCATGGGATTTTCCAGGCAAGAGTACCGGAGTGGGTTGCCTTTGCCTTCTCCAACCTTCTGTTTATGCTTACCTATAAGTCTTTATGTGCAAGTGACTCTCTTCCCCCCTTTCTTAAAGCACTTTTGGCATTCAAGTGAAGAAACTTTAAAAGTAGATAACATAAGAAAGAAGGATATTACTCTCTTTGCCCCTAAGTTCTTTTAGGACCATGACATTTTGAATTCACGTGTGGTTTTTAAAAATGTAATAGCTGTTCATGGAAACTTTGAACAAAAGCTACAATAAAGTTCAGTGGGGTCTAGCACTAACATTTTTCTCATTACCTTTGAGTTACTGTAAGTACATGTTTTATGTCAATCAGACTGTTTTGAGTAAAATTATTAAAGTTTGTGGTACTGACTAATGAACTTGTTTTAGAATTATAATAATACAGCAAGAATTCTTCTCCTGTATTTATTTAATAAAGGTGCATTATTTGTCAGTTGTTGCGTTTAAGTAAATAAAAGGAAGGTTTGAACTTGGTGTTATCAGCATTACAGTCTGTTTTATTTCCAGTGTCAATTCAAGCCCACAGAGTAAATGTTTCTGTGCTAATATCTGAATCTATGGTGTTACAGAGGAATGCAGGGAGTAGTTCAGATGGAACCGAAGATTCCGATTTTTCTACAGATCTTGAGCATACAGATAGTTCAGAAAGTGATGGCACATCCCGGCGATCTGCTCGAGTCACCCGCTCTTCAGCCCGGCTAAGCCAGAGTTCCCAAGGTAAAAGGCAGCTTCCTTTTTCATGATCACACCTCACAGCTTATTGGACATTGTATTATTGTGCTGGTTAATGTGGAAACTGGTCCCTTGTCTGAATGTTGATGACAGAATCTGGTAAAATACAGAATAAATGACTGCGAAGTATCACGTGTTTAAAATGGTTCCATTTGGGGAACTGTCTGATTTGTAGACCCAAAAGAACCGTGTCTGGTTTAATAGATATGTGAAACATGAATGTCCTGAGTCATTTAATTTTTTATAGATTACAGTTTCCCAATCAGTAAAATGAGAGTGTTATCTTTTCACTTCCTAAAAGTGGTTTAGGCCTAGGGACTTCAAGTGGTCTCTTGAAGAACTTGTTATTGTAGGAGGCCCAGTACTTTGAAGTGAAGTGAAGTGAAAGTTGCTCAGTCGTGTCAGACTCTTTGTGACCCCATGGACTATAGAGTCCATGGAATTCTCTAGGCCAGAATACTGGAGTGGATAGTCTCTCCCTTCTCCAGGGGATCTTCTAGGTTGATCTTCTTTGATCAACCCAGGGATCAAACCCAGGTCTCCCACATTGTAGGCAGATTCTTTACCAGCTGGGCCGCAAAAAGGTCCCAGTACTTCTAAAACCATGTTTAATTATACAGTATAGTCAGGTACAGTTAATAAAAAGAAACAGTTGACCAGGTGTCAATTGTAAATACCCAGAATTTTGCTTTGGTAGTAGAGAATGGGAAATCTTGGTTTTGGAAGGTTCTGTAGTGCAATTGGCCATCTGGGCTTAGATTTGGAGGGTATCCCTGACTCTCCTGGCTCTGCTCTGGGATTCTCTGGGAAAGACAGAAATTTGTAATCAATGCAGAAAGCGACGATCAATTAAGAGAGATAGTAAATTAAGAAGGAAAATATAAAATACTTTGATCACTTAAATAGTATTGATTTGGTTATTGCTGTATGAGCATGTTGCAGAATAAGAGAAAAACATCTATTTTTTCAAGCAAGAAGGTGGAAACATTCTCTTTTAGCAACTGTTCTTTATTTTTGAATCTAATATTTGAGCTGAAGTATAGATGTCTCTTGATTTCGCAACTTTGAGTTTTTATCTTTTGGTACAATGGGAATATTGATAAATGGCTACTATAATTGAGGTACTATGCTATGTTCTGGAATACCATGATAGAAAAATCAGACTTCTTGCCCTCAAGGTGCTTACAGTATAGTGCAGGATGTAAACTGATATGATAATGCATTGTGGAGTGGGCTTTGAGAGAGGTTGGCATAGAGTACTGTGAAAGTCCAGAGGTGGAAATCTTAAAGGATCTAAGTAGGAATTTACAAGTTAAAAATGGGATAGTGGTATTATAGGCAGAGGGTATAGTATATGCAACAGATTGTGCATAAGTGTTCTTATAAAGTAATTGGCCATGCACTGGACAGCTGAAAGTTGTAAATATTCAAAATAACTAGGAATTATTAGGTTGGTGCAAAAGTAATTGCAGTTTTGCATTGTTGAATTTTGCCATTTGATACTGGAATACATTCTTAAAGTGGTTATCTTATTTCAGTGCGCATTTCTTGCTTTATGTTTTTGCTAGTGAGTTATTATTTGCTGTTTATCTTTATATGTATTTTAGACTATGGAGATGATGTTAGACAAAAAGCAGATTTGAGCGATTTTCTTGTTCAAATTCAAAATGGGTCATAAAGCAGCAGAGACAGTTTGCAACATCAGCAACACATTTGGCCCAGGAACTGCTAATGAACATTCAGTGCAGTAGTAGTTCAAGAAATTTTGCAAAGGCCTTCAAGATGAGGAGCACAGTGAGCAGCCATTAGAAGGTGACAGAGACCAGTTGAGAGCAATCATAGAAGCTGATCCTCTTAGAACTACATGAAGAAGTTAACCAAGAACTCAGTGTGGCTTGTTCTATAATTGTTTGGCATTTGAAGCAAATTGGAAAGGTGTAAAAGCTCGATAAGTGAGTGCCTCATGAGCTGACCACAAATCTAAAAAAGGATCGTTTTGAAGTGCCATCTACTACTAGGTTGGTGCAAAAGTAATTGTGGTTTCGTACTGTGAATTTTAAATCATTGTAACTAAGCTCAAACACACCTTTATTAATCAAAATAGGAACCATTACAATCAACACATTATTGCAAACAAGAAATAAATTTATTTGTGTAGTGTAAAAATCCATGCTTTAGAATTCAGTGAACTCTTGAAAAGCACTTTCTGCCTCCTGCTGATAGTGGAAGCATTTTCCCTGCAGAAAGTTGTCAAAATGCTTGAAGAAATGGTAATCGGTTAGTGAGAGGTCAGATGAATATAGTGGATGAATCAAAGCTTTGTAGCCCAGTTTGTTCAACTTTTGAAGCATTGGTGGTGTGACGGGTGACCAAGCATTGTAGTAGAGGAGAAGTCTGTTGGCCAACATTGGTTGCAGGTGTTGCGGTTTTCAGTGCATCTCATTGATTTGCTGACTATACTTCTCAGATGTAATAGTTTCAGAAAGCTGTAGTGGATCAGACGCCTGCAACAGGCCACCAAACAGTGACTGTGACCTTCTTTTGATGCAAGTTTGGCTTTGGGAAGTGCTTGGGAGCTTCTTCTTTGTCCAACCACTAACCTGGTTGGTCGCTGGTTGTATAAAATCCACTTTTTTGTCGCCAAGTCACAGGTCATAATCCAATCAAGAAATGGTTCCTTGTTGCATGGAGAAGACAACACTTCAAAATGACAATTTTTAAAATTTTTGGTCAACTCATAAGGCACCCACTTACCAAACTTTTTCACGTTTCCAATTTGCTTCAAATGCCAAATGACCATAGAGTAGTCAATGTTGAGTTCTTGGGCAATTTGTGTATTCGTAAGAGGATCAGCTCTCTATTGGTTGCTGTCATCTTCTGATGGCCAACCATTGCATTCCTCATCATGAAGGCTCTTGTGTTCCTTTGCAAAACCGTGAACCACCACTGCACTGTACGTTCATTAGCAGTTCCTGGGCCAAGTGCATTGTTGATGTGTGAGTTGTCTCTGCTGCTTTATGACCAATTTTGAGCTCAAATTAAAAAAGTGCTTAAATTTGCTTTTTGTCTAACATCATTTTTATAGTCTAAAAATAAACAGCAAGTAATAAGTCATTAGCAAAAAAAATAAAGGAAGAAATATGCATTAAAATGATGCATAACATAACCGCATATATTTAAGAACGTATTCCAATATCAAACAGCAAAGTTCAGCAATGCAAAACGAAAGTTACTTTTGCACCAACCTAATACCTGAGCCCTTGGTCTCTTTCTGGTTACACTTTGTCACCAGTAAGTTACACAACTCCTGAGGACACCATTCACAGTATGATTCATGTTAGATGGCCCTTTCTATTTTTTTTTTTTTTTTGAATTTTAAAATCTTTAATTCTTACATGCGTTCCCAAACATGAAGATGGCCCTTTCTAAAACCAAATGTAGACTGCATTGTAAATGGAGCCCCTTGGAGATACACAAACTGAAAACTGAGCTGTGTGCTAACTTTTACACAAGAGTTTGAGAATTTCAGTTTTCTTTGAAGAATCTGTAAGATTTACATATTAGGATCTTTTTTTTGTTTAAAATAGACTTTAACTTCTGAATTGCTTTGATTCCTGTAAGTATCTTTAGATTGGAGATGTAAAAGAACTGTTGGCTGCTTCAGAATAGATTTTTGCATCCAAAAATTTTTTAAGTTGTATCCCTGCCTTACCCTTTATGAATCTAGTATTATTTTGTTTTATTAGAGTGTCAGACAGGGTAATCAGGAAGCAAAAAAGGTCCTTAAAGAAAGGAAATATTGGTTTTTCATGTTTTTACATAGAATCTTTGTTTTTTCAAATATTGGCCACTTTTTTTTAAGAAAGTAAACATGATGCCATCAAACCAACAGTCCATGTTGGCAGACTAGAAGTTCAGTAGTCCATAGTCTTGGCTCTAAGGCCTCTGTTTCGCCTGATGAATCACAGCCTCAATAGCCTACCATTCATTTCCCATTACTGACAGTCATTCCTCCTCAGAACTACTAAAGATATTGTTATATCTTTAGTAGTAGAGTATCTCTTTTCTGGTGGGTTAAAGGAAGAAAGAGCATGTAGCTAATATTTATAAAGCACTACATTAAGATATCTAAGGATCTTATTAAGTCCCTTATGTGAGTTATTTTACTTATTTCTCACAGCAAATGTGTGAGGAATGTGTTACTAGTATTTTCCCTTTTTTTAAAATAGATCAGGAAATAGGCTTGGAGAGATTAACTTGCCCAGTATGCCCAACTAGTTTAGTATGATGAAGTGGAATTGAATTACATTCAATCTTGATTCCAGTGCCTAAGCCATTAGTTCTGTGCTTTACTGAACCTCTCTACCGTCTCTGTGTTGCTTATATTTAGGAGAACCTGCATGCTAATAAGTCACACTAATGGAATATAAAACAGATTTCTTTCTTTTTTCTTTAATTGTTTTATTATTTTTAAAATCGGGAACAGATTCCAGTCCTGTTCGAAATTTGCAGTCTTTTGGCACTGAGGAGCCTGCTTACTCTACCAGGAGAGTGACCCGTAGTCAGCAGCAGCCTACTCCAGTGACTCCGAAAAAATACCCGCTTCGGCAGACTCGTTCATCTGGCTCAGAAACGGAACAAGCGGTTGACTTCTCAGATAGAGGTGAGTGGGTATGGGTGATTTGGAGTCATTACAGAGAGGATCTAATCAGTTTCCTCTTATAAGAGGCTTGGAGCCGCTGCAGATAGATGCCTAGTACAAAATTCAGCTGGGTGATTGCAGTTTGTCTGATTCCTTTCTTACCTCTTGCTGAGGACAGTTTGATACTCTGCTATTCTTGAGGTCCAGAGTAGCTGGATTATTATTTGATCTGACTTGCAATAGGCAAAAGAAACTGACGACCTCTTACTCACAGATGAAGAAGGCTTAAAGCAGATTTTCTTACAGTTGTGCTTATGGGTCCATTTATCTCTGAAGTTCTGAGGAGGAATGACTGTCAGTAATGGGGAATGAATGGTAGGCTATTGAGGCTGTGATTCACCAGGCCAAATCAGAGGCCTTAGAGCCAAGACTATGGACTACTGAACTTCTAGCCTGCCAACATGGACTGTTGGTTTGATGGCATCATATTTACTTTCTTAAAAAAAAAGTGGCCAATATTTGAAAAAACAAAGATTCTATGTAAAAACGTGAGTTACTAGTTTCTTTTGAAAAATGGAAAGCTCTGGGAACATTAGGTGGCCATTCACCACATAACTGACTAGAACTGAATAGTAGTTATCCCTTTGAGAGAGACAGTTGGCTCTTGATTTGGCCTTGCTCAGCACTAGTAGGCATTTGGTTTGCAACACCTGATTCAGAGTCAAGTCCTTTCACACTCACTGCTATTGCTGAGTCACTTCAGTCGTGTCCGACTCTGTGCGACCCCATAGACGGCAGCCCACCGGGCTCCCCCATCTCTGAGATTCTCCAGGCAAGAATACTGGAGTGGGGTTGCCATTTCCTTCTCCAGCGCATGAAAGTGAAAAGTCAAAGTGAAGTTGCTCAGTCGTGTCTGACTCTTAGTGACCCCATGGACTGCAGCCTGCCAGGCTCCTCCGTCCATGGGATTTTCCAGGCAAGAGTACTGGAGTGGCGTGCCATTGCCTTCTCCTTCACACTCACACCAGGTATGTTCAATTTCATCCAGAAAGAGTCATTTTCATTTATATTCAATCCTATGTATCTCCCAGCAAGAGAGTAGGATGATAATGTTTTTTAAAAGTTTATTTCCATCCAGGTTTGATTATTCATGATTTGGGGCTTAGGAGAAGCACAAATTAGTGAAATGTATCATGTAAACCTCAAATGGAATTTTAGTCAGAATTTAAAGTTGCAGAAGAGGAATGCTGTTATTAGTTTGTCTTCATTTTCCATTTAGTTTTATGGCAGATAAATGGCAAAAGTTCCTGGTTAAATCACAGGAAGAGGATCTTGGGAAACCTGTAAACTCTTCTGAATGTAATAACCCTCTTAAGTAAAATAAACTCTGTTCATGAGTTTTACCAATTGTTTTACTTTAGAAACTAAAAATACAGCTGATCATGATGAGTCTCCACCTCGAACGCCAACTGGAAATGCCCCTTCTTCTGAATCTGACATAGACATCTCCAGCCCCAACGTGTCTCATGATGAGAGCATTGCCAAGGACATGTCCCTGAAGGACTCGGGCAGTGATCTCTCTCATCGCCCTAAGCGCCGCCGCTTCCACGAAAGCTACAATTTCAATATGAAGTGTCCTACACCAGGCTGTAACTCTCTAGGTAAGTGTGCCCCCACCTCATGACACTGTGGATTGTGTGGTTTTCTTTCTCTCTGGAATTAGGATCACTCAGAAATGTTTAGTGCTCCATTGCAACTTAGCTTCTTAGGCTCTTCAATGACCACTGCTTAGGATAACACTGAATTGTTCACTTGGATAAAAGCATTCCTGCTTCTTGGCTTATTGTCCATGATAACAGATTTGGTTACAAGGAAATTAACTATGATGCACCATTCAGTTTATTGAGAACTCTTCCCAGTGAAAAGTTCTTTCATTTTTCCAACAAAAACAAAACAGAATGTCAGTTATCTCCAAATACCTCATTGTATGGTGCATAGTTCAAGTGTACCGAGGACTAGTAGAGTGTAAGGTGAATAAATTATGGTTATATGGCCATAGCTATTAAGGAAATGAGAAAAACAGTTTTTTTGGTGAAGAGGCACTGAAGGTGAGGAGTATAGATGAGACCTTGACCTTTTGTGACTTTTAGGTCTTGTGGCTTTGTATGCTTAGGAAGTATAAACAGGATAAATATTTCTTCTCAGATAGATGAGTTATATCATTGTTTCCTTAAGGGTTATTTTTTCTCCTTACTGAGGGATTCTAGTAATGTTTTAAAAATCTTCCGTGTGTTCTTTAAGTGAGCTTAGGTGCAGATGTTGGTCTAAACTCTTGTCTAGAGTTGGAAGGTGCTGATTGGAAGACAATGGGCCTCTCTTTCTATCAATTTAGCATTTGAATGTGGCCTCCAGGTTCAGACAAAAGGTAGAACAGAGAAAGTTGCTCCTTTGCAGACTACCAGTATGTTTTCCCTATATTTGGATCCTTTCTTGGTCTTAGCAGCAGTTTCTTAGGCAATTTCAACCCATCAAATGCATAACTAGAGCAGAGTTCCCCTGGATGCTGTTCCAGTTGTTACTTGAGGTAGTTGTTTCAGACCTAAGTCAATTTCCTTGAGATAAATAATGAAAAACTAAGAATAGATGGTATTGTGCAAATACTAATGCAAGAGATAGCTAATATACTTTAAGAGGATCTCCTTGCCACACAGCAAGAGAAGGAATTTTCAACTCTGCTTGTTGCTGTCCATGCATCCTTAAATTGTCCCGTTTATTTTATGTACTGTTTAATCAGTCATTCAGTGCCTACTGAATGTTTTCCTGGTGCAGGCACTGTTTTAAATTCTGGGGGTGAAGTTGTGATCATGTCAAATTCCCTGCCTCTTGTAGCTTGTGGTCCAACTGGGGAAGACAGACAGATGTATAACACATAATCCGCTAGAGATGTGTGCTGTGAGGGGTAGGATACTGCACCTACACACAAGCGTGCCTGTGTAGGGAAAGCCACTCTGATATGCTAATATTTGAGCAGAAACCTGAAATAATTGAGAGAGTGAACCATTTGAGTATATGGGAGATAAGCATTATGGGCAGAGGGAATAGCAAGTGGACAGGGTCTGGGGCAGGAGAGTGCTTAGCCACGTTGAGGAATGCTTTAGGGGCCAGTATGCCTGGGCAGATAGACCAGAATGGGGAGGAGGAGATGAGGTTAGAGTAGGGGTCTGATTTAAGTGTTATTTATGCCCTGAATGCAGTACTCTTAATGTGGTAGACCGGAGGGTAAATATTAATCTTTTGCATCATAGGAAAGTTTACTTTGACTTTTGGTTTTAATGTCAGGCGAAGCTTGGAAAGTATGAACTTGAGCTTCTGCAGTGATTCTTGATCCTGTTCCACTCCTCATCGTAGCCAAAACAATGTCATTAGGTTTGAGGGTGGGTTGTTTGTTTTTGGTTTTTTTGGTATGAAAGTATGATGTCCTTGTGAAAAATTAAAACCCTATAGGAGGGCTTGAATGCTAAGTAAAAGTTCTCCTTTATTCATATCCCCAGAATATGTCCTAGGTATAAAAACTACTATTGGTAGTCATGTATGAATACTTCTAGTAAGTTCCTATACAAACATAACACATGTATATGTGTACATATATTTCTTTCTCTGTTGTTACTTATAAAAAGGAATATAAACAGTGATTGGTTTGACATCTTAGATATTTTACATTGTTGGCACTCAGAGGTCCCTCTTGTTTAAAGGATATAGAGAATTCCATTATATTTGAAAGTTCAGAAATTACTTGAATTGCCCTGTATTGATTGATATTTATATTGTTTCTCATTTTTTAGCTTCTTTTCAAAGCTATTTAGAACAATACTCTAATGATAGCCTTGTATGCATGTATAATATTTTAGTGTCTTTCTAGAAATCTATTGGATGAATTCATAGCAGTGGAATTGCTAGGTTAATAGAACAGCTGTCATTTATAAACTTTTAATATAGGCAGATTGGTTTTAGTTTACATATTATAAAATAAAACAAACTTGAATAACTTGTTCAGAAGTTATAGATAGATGCATAATATCTAAAAGGCTTGCTAGAGCCATGATACTTTACATTTTGTACATAGTAGTTGATCACTAAGGGTAGTCTTTTGTGTCTGAGATAAATGTGTGGATCTCTAAGATTGCATTTTTAATAATATGTGCTATACTGTGCTAAGTTGCTTCAGTTGTGTCCAACCCTGCGGTCCTATGAACGGTAGATCGCCAGGCCCCTCTGTCCATGGGATTCTCCAGGCAAGAATACGGGAGTGTGTTGCAGTTTCCTTCTGCAGAAGATCTTCCTGACCTAGGGATTGAACCCGTGTCTCTCTTACATCTCCTGGATTGGCAGGCAGGATTTTAAATAATATAGTCTTGGAGAAATGGCAGCCTGCATATTATTGTATTAACTCTTGTCTTGTTCTGGTGTATGTGTACTCAGTCATGACCAACTCTTTGTGACCTCCTGGACTGTAACCTGCCAGGCTCCTCTGTCTGTGGAATTTCCAAGCAAGAGTATTGGAGAAGGTTGCCATTTCCTCCTCCAGGAGATCTTCCTGACCTGGGGATCAAACCCACATCTCTTACATCTCCTGCATTGGCAGGTGGATTCTTTACCACTAGTGCCACCTGTAAAGCCCTGTATTAATTCTCCTCTCCCGCAATACTTGCACTGTTTTTTTACCCTTTATTTGTTTGTTTATATATATTTTGGCCGCTCTTCCCAGCTTGCGGGATTTTAGTTCCCCAACCAGGGATCAACCCTGGGCCCTTGGCAGTGAGGATGCAGAATCCTAACCACTGGACCACCAGGGAGTTCCCTGTTGCTGCTACTGCTACTGCTGCTGCTGCTGCTAAGTCGCTTCAGTTGTGTCCGACTCTGTGTGACCCCATAGACTGCAGCCCACAAGGCTCCCCCGTCCCTGGGATTCTCCAGGCAAGAACACTGGAGTGGGTTGCCATTTCCTTCTCCAATGCATGAAAGTGAAAAGTGAAAGGGAAGTCGCTCAGTCGTGTCTGACTTTTTTGCTACCCATTAAAGCTTACTCTATAAATCTTGCATAATTTTTAAATCTCTTTTAAATGTCTCCTTTACTACAAATTAAATGTCTTTTTTCCATGAAAGAAAGAATTTTGTAGATTTGCAGTTTAACTTAGCTAATTTATCTTGTTAGCATTGTCTCACCATCTGTCTTAGATGTTTGATGAATGTTTTGATTGAAGAGACATATAAAAATGAAATAATTACCTGTGTATTTTCACAAACCATGTGAAAAACAGAAAAATAAATACCCCTTTAGATAAAAAAGAGCTTTCGGTATTATCTTTTCTAATATTTTTCCTTCTTTCTCTTGCACAAACTGCCTGTTTAAAAGTTTGATTATGTATTTTAAAAACAAAATAGCAATAATTTAAAAGTTTGATTATAAAAGAAGCCTAAATCTTTAAACAGAATCAGCCACCCCTCCACAAAAATGAATATATTTAATCTGGTCCAGAATTACCAAAGTATATTTCCTCATATGTTAGAAAAGACCACTTCCATCTCCGTTTTCTTTTGGTTATTGTAAGAAGTTCAGTTTAGATTGGATAACATTGCACAGTAGAAAGCACACTTATTATACATATGACTTGATCAGTTTAGCATAGGAAAGTTAAGTTCTACCAAAAGAAAATATTCTTGCTTATAACTTTGTGCATTTTAAGTAAATTTATGGGTTTCTGACATTTTGGAATTTGAGAAATACGTGATCAGAAAAGAAGGAACTACAATTTATATTGAATATATGCAAATATGTTCAGAGATGGTTAGGTCCAACCTGTAGAAGAAAAGAATTTATTATGGGTGCAAGTTATGACCCTTACCTTTGATGGATTTAATCTGTAATCAGACATATACTTGATAAAAATGGTGTCGTAAATAAAGGTTTATTTTAGTGAAAACTGTTACTTTCCAAGCTTAGATCTTTCATCTTGAGGTTAAGTTTTTTCTTCTTTTAACAGGACACCTTACAGGAAAACACGAGAGACATTTCTCCATATCAGGATGCCCTCTCTATCATAATCTCTCAGCTGATGAATGCAAGGTAATTATAGTGTCATTTATTCACCATATACTTACTGAGTGCTTACTGTTTGCCAGGCACTTGGCTAAACAATGGGGATACAGTGTGAACAAGATGGGCAGGGTCCTTGTTCTTACATACTAGTGGAGGAGACATTATTAAACCGCTGTGTTTAAAGAAAGGAAAACACACTAGTAAAAGAATTATTGTCTGTAAGGAGTGCTTTGAGAAATTAACAAAGGGATTATCTATGGAATATTTGGAACGTCACCCTCTAATTGCATCAATATTTTCTTTTGAAAATTTTCTTCAAAGATTGCTAGGGACCTTTTCCACTAAGGAATAATTTGCATAAATATGTGATCTCAGTATTTACGCATTAGTTTCTCTTACATATCTATGAAGATATTTTACTTTTTAAAGGTTTTTCTAAATTCTCTTCCTCTTTGTCTACTTCTATGGAATACTTTTCCTTTTTGTTACTCTCAATCATACCTTATCTTGGCTAATTCTTATCTTACAGTCTTGAAAAATACAGTTCTAAATAACTTTTGGAATCTGAAATAATGAATTAAGAGTAGAACCTAAGACCCTATTTTGTATGGATCTGTCTGGATTGTTGCTACCAAGGAGGAACCAAAAAACGAATTATGGGCAAACAAGTTAAAAATGTTATTAATTAAACACATTGCTCAGGTAGTATTTGGATAGGGTATCCAGGTTGGTTAGACCAAAGTATTAATTGTTGCTTTTGTGGTGATTATTTTGCTAACAAGGCCAGTATAACAGGTTTATTCCTGTCTGGGCCAGATTCCTCCTGAGAAAAATGAGATTCCCTAGTTAACGTTAATCCTCCCTGATTCAGGAATGTGTTCTCTTATTTACAAGTGTACCACAGGAGGGAAAGCTTTTTTACCTGTTGTGTTTAGTCTTTCAGTAAAGTATTATACTTTCGGTACTTAACGTGAATTTAGAGTTTGTGGACTCTTACCCTTCTTTTCCTTCATCTCAACTTTCTCTTAAAAGCAAGGCAGTTTATTCTGCTGACTGTAGAAGTGGTAGGTCTTGCCATTATCTTCCTGTTAGTGTGAGACCAGATCAAAATAGGAATAGCTCTTCCATCTTCTCCTTCAGAAGCTGACAAAGCATTAGGTGCTTCTTTCTCTGAAAATAACTCTGATCCCTGTTTTTTGGGAGTTGTCTGTTACTGCTTGTCTTTAAATGTAATGATCTAATACTATGGATGGTTTTACATAAAAGTCTTCCTAAGGTATAAAATTGTTGGATGATAGCAGTATGAACATGTTACCTTAAGCAGTTTATTTAAAAAAAGAAAGACAATTTTTCAGTTTGGGGAAGAAAATTTTGGAAAAAGAAACATATTTCTTGAACTTTACTCTTTTGTGGTCTCTGTTACAAAGGGAATCAGACTCAGGGATATCCATCTTTACTACTGGACCATGTGGTTAGAGGATCAGGAGTATTTTTTAGAATCTCAAATGGAAACATTAGACTAATTCCTCACATTTATTAAAAGCCCCAGAGTTTTTAAAATACTTGGCGTGCACAGAATTACTCTGACTTTACTGATAAATGATTGCAATCCGCAATATTACCATTTTTATTCAGTCAAAAGACCGTATTGAGTGAGTTTACATTTTCATGGGGAGAGGTATAATCAACATAGAAAATTAGTATGAATTTCATTTAGTGGTAAATGTTGTGAGAAACAAAAAGACTAAACAGAGAGTGACTGTTTTGGAGGTGACGGTGGCAATGCTTTTGCTTGGGCTATGGAGAAAGACATTTTATCTGAGTCGTGGGTGATGGCCAAGAGGCAGTTGTGTCTAGATGCTAGACTAGAAGGATGGGTAAGCTCAAAGGCTGTGAGGTGGGGAAAAAATGGTTGGGTTTGAAGGATGGAAAGTAGGCCAGTGTGGCTGAAATGTGATAGGAAATGAAGAAGTAGGATCCAGATCATGAAGGGCCTGTAGGCTTTGGCAAAAGGAGTATGCTTTTGTTCTGACAGCCATGGGAAGCATTCAGAGGGCTTTAGCAAAATACCAGAACACTTTTGAAAAATCACAGCTTGCTGGTATGTGGAGAATGAACTGGAGGGGGAAAGAGTTGACACAGGGTAGACTTGTGGGAAGGCTACTCTGAGGTTCAGGCAGTAGATGGTGGCTTGGACTGTTGTCAGTAGAGATGGTCAGAATTGGTTGGACTCAGGATGTGTTTTGGAGAGGGGCAGCCTGATAGACTTGTTGATGAATATCATGTGAGGTGGGAGAGAAGAGAAGAATCAAACATCATCAATGTCCCAAGTTTTTGACCTGATCGGTTGTTTAAAAAGTGTTACTATTTATTGCTATAGAGGAATTTTGGAGTGGAGCAGATTTGTGGGAGAGTGTTAGTCGCCCTGTTTTGACCATGTTGAGTTTTAGTGTTGATGTGAAATAGGCAGTTGGATATGAGTCCTCACTGCCCAGTAGATGAATCTGAGACTGTTGGCAATCGAAAGTGGTTTATCTAAGGTCATAAATGTAGTTAAGTTTCCCTTTAGACTTGATCTCAAGTATCTAACCTTTTCTTTGTACTTCTTTACTCTGTTCTTGCACTTCCTCACACTTAGCATTGCACAGTGGAAAGAGGCTCAGAGTCATCAGCCTTAGTTAAAATCCTAGCTTTACCACCATCCAGGTGTAATTATGTCACTTTCTGATTCTCGGATAATGGCTGAGAAAACAGAATATGAAGCTTGCCTTATCTGTTTCTTACATAGATTGTGCTAATGTGAGGACGCTTTGAAAGTAAAAGTACAGTGTAAATTCAAGGGATTACTGCTGTATTCTTACGCTTTAAGTGAACATAGTCTTAGAAGCAGGTGGATTGATTGACGTTGTTGATGGTTGCAGGTGAGAGCACAGAGCCGGGATAAGCAGATAGAAGAAAGGATGCTGTCCCACAGGCAAGATGACAACAACAGGCATGCAACCAGGCACCAGGTATGGGCCTTGCTAAAGCTCTGGCCGTTCACAGTTGGAGAGCCAAGTCTTGGACTCTGTCTGCCCCATGACGGTTGTAGCTACGTCCACGCCTCTTGTTTCCTGTGCTGTGTGTTCATAAGTGGTCTTCAGTCATAAACTTAGAAACAGTGCTTTTTCCAAATAGTAAATTTTCTAGAAACAAAACTTGTACATCATGAAGGAATCATGCTACTTGTGATAATAATAGGTAATCTTGATTATTTGAAAGATTACATTCTCTGCTCTGTATCCTCATTTCCATCTACTTTCTAACCCATTATAATTTACTTTCAGGCCCCTTTACTCTGCTCGTATGTTTCCAATGGCACCAGTGACTTTTTCTTAGCATTGATGCTTGTTGATTATGTCATTTTTCTTGTACTTTTCTTTTCTGTTGGATTCTAAGATGCTGCTTTGCTCTTATCTTTCTCTCTGAACATTCATGCACATTGATTATACTTCATTCCTTGTCCCCTCCCCTGCCCTCGAATGCCTTTGGTGTTTTTTCTTGCTGTTTTTCTGCCTAGAACTCTATACTTTTACCAAGAAGAGATTGTGTTTTTCCTTCAAGGCCTTGTGTCAGAATTCTTCCCAAATCTTGTACCATTAATGAATTTCTTCCTCATGTATTCCTATTTGTTATTCTCAGAATGTTAGTTTAGGTTTTGGCACATTTTATATACTCATAGCTCATCATATGGATGTCTGTTTTTGTGGTTAGATTATAAGTGGATAGCAGAGGAGGCATGGTGACAGGGAGAAATTTGACTTTGGAGCCAGACAGGTCTGGATTTGAATACTGCGATTCTGTTACTCTAGCTGTGTGGTCTTAGGCAGGTCAGCTAACTTCCCTCAATTTTATTTCCTTGAATAACACCTACCTGGCAGTGTAGTCAGCTAAATTATGCATGTAAAGTACCTGTCCTCAGTGCTTGGCAGGTAATAAGCACTCAGTAAGAGGTGGCTACACTTCTCTTCATTGTTTATCTTGGGTTCTATTCTTATTCCGTTTTTAAATTTTTATTCATTTTCCGTATTAGTGCTTGGAAAGCAGTAAGCATTCAATAAATGCCTAATGAATTGAAATGATCTTTATTTTATTCCTGTTGTTTCCATCCTTAATCTATATTCCATTTGGATTAACATTAAAGAAAGTACATTTCCTGACCTCATCTTAAGTGACAGGGTAGTGGTCTATGTGACAAGGGAACCCCATTTGGAGTTTAAAAATCACTGCAGCATTCACAGTGTGGCTGTAATAGACTTTGCATCCCACCGCCACCGTTTTTCCCTCTACCCTTTCTTTGGTGTATGTTACTTTCATTTAGAGACTTAATTACATGATGAGTTTTCTAGCTAGCTTCTCAATTTTCTCCTTTTCCTTTTTAGGCACCATCAGAGAGGCAGTTGCGATATAAGGAAAAGGTTGCTGAACTCAGGAAGAAAAGAAATTCTGGGCTAAGCAAAGAACAAAAAGAGAAATATATGGTGAGCATAAGTTAAATATTTAATAGCATGAACTCTTGTTATCACATTTGATTCTTTTTGGTTGCTAAGATTCTGCTTTCACATTTGCCATTTCGTATGCTCTGTAACAGGACTCTTTAGCAGTTAGAGTTACTATATATATAATTCCCCAACAAGAGTGGAACTGGGCGTCCTCAAAAAACAGTTAGAATTTAGATTAAAAAAATAGAATCTTCTGGTTTATAAATCTCACTTTAGGTTTAAAGGGTTAAATTTTCTTGTTTGAACAAATACAGTGTTAAAGATAAGGAAGATTATTCAAGCCAAGCATCAGTCCATTTCTTTAAATGAAAGAATAAAACACCTACACGATAAAAGGTTTTAATTGGGTGATATATAGTAAATCTTTTTGTAGTTTTTTATTTTTCTAGTTTTAAAAATAGTGTCCATTTATGACTTCCCTGCTGGTCCAGTGGTTAAGAGTCCACCTACCAGTGCAGGGTACATGGGTTCAATCCGTGGTCCGGGAAGATCCCATGTGCCTTGGAGCAGCTAAGCCGTTGTGCCACAACTACTGAGCCTGACTGATCTGCAACAGGAGAAGCCAGTGCAATAAGAAGCCCCCTCACCTCAAGGAAAAGTAGCCCCCACTCACTGCAACTAGAGGAAGCCCATGCACAGCAGCCCAGCAGCCAAGACCCAGCTGTAAAATTGGGCTTTCGGGTGAAAATTGTATGCCTCCCCTCTGTCTTGTTCAGTATTTTTATCTACAAGTTGGGAAGAGATGTAGTAATATGATAATACCATTTATTATGTGTTTATGTGCTAGGCAGGCACTGTGATTATGTTGCTCCCATAATCTTTGTTACAAAGATGGATGATATTTCGGCTGTTTTATAGATGGAAAACTGAGATTTAGAGAGGTTATTTTCCCAGAATCATAAAGGTAGAGAGTGTCTGAATAAAAGCTCCTGAAATTTACCTTAACATCTGCTTTCTAGTTTGGGCTGAACCTTCCTGGTAAAAGTGGTAGATAGGATTTTTTAAAGCTTTTTAAAAAAGTACACAAAACTAGAAGAAATACTTAGAACCAAAGGCTTAGATGACAGAGCCCAAAATTAAAAAGATATCCATCAAAGGGGCCCAGATTAGGCAGAAGAAATTTTAATAGGGGTAAAAGTACTGGTGAGTGATTTCTTCATATGCTAATATATGAGTAAAGTCTACAGCGTTCTTCCTGGAGTGAGCCTTCTGATGCTCTGAGCCGCTATTTTCTACTGTCTTCCGATCCTCTTCACCTTCTGCTAGGAGGTGGAGTCTAAGAAGGAGTGGGAAGGGCTAGAATTGAAGGTTAAAAGGAGAGTTGCCCCTATGGAATTTCTTGCTTGTATAAGGATACTTGTGTACTGACTGCCATGGTAAGATTTTATATTATTTATTTAAAATTGGGTTATTTTTATGATTCTAGTTTTCAATAACTGTTCCCTCTTTTGTCCTTGCTTAATATTTAGTAAAGCGTTTCTCAAGGAGGTTAACCTTTTTTCCTGTAGAGTTGGACTGGAGTTCTAAGGTGGGAGTATTCCAGTACCTTTGGTGGATTGTATTATAGTAGGTGCAGCAATTCAAGGGAAAGAGTTTACAAAAGCCTGCTTAGTCCAGCTGCTCCTTCCTGTAGATTTTATTTTCAGCCTGAAGTCTTAGAATTGAAGGCTTAGAGATTCTAGTTTTTATTTGGTTTTGTTTTTAAATGAGTATTCAACTAGATCTCAGGGTTCTAGGAGTTGGTAGTGCATTTGGGTTTTGTTATATTTTATTTATTTGTTTTGCCATGCACATTTTCAGAGGAAGAAATGGAAGCATAAAATTCTGAAGAATGAAACTCTCTTTTGGGGTGGTTATTAGGACATTTCCTTTCCAGGTTCAATAGAGTGGGTAGTAGGTATCTTCTGGAATTAACCTGTCTGATAAATAGTTTGTTTTGTACTTGATCCCTGGTGCCTAGTATAATGCCTGGCAAATATTAATAGTAGGTACTAAATAAATAGGTATGGTTATTCTTGGCCCTCTGGTTGGCATCCGTTGAAAGGCAATAGGTTAAGTAAGGCAATGGCACCCCACTCCAGCACTCTTGCATGGAGAATCCCATGGATGGAGGAGCCTGGTAGGCCGCAGTCCATGGGGTCGCTAGGAGTCAGACACGACTGAGCGACTTCACTTTCACTTTTCACTTTCATGCATTGGAGAAGGAAATGGCAACCCACTCCACTGTTCTTGCCTGGAGAATCCCAGGGATGGGGGAGCCTGGTGGGCTGCCGTCTATGGGGTCGCACAGAGTCAGACATGACTGAAGTGACTTAGCAGTAGCAGCAGCAGCAAATTCTTAGAAGCAGAAAGTATCACGCTCTGGTTATTTTCCTAGGAACACAGGCAGACCTATGGGAACACTCGGGAACCTCTGCTGGAAAACCTGACGAGCGAGTATGACTTGGATCTTTTCCGAAGAGCGCAAGCCCGTGCTTCAGAGGATCTGGTGAGTATTAAAACTTCCAAGATGAGGACTACTTGTGAGGGTCACTTGGAACTGCCAAGGAAAATTAGCAGTCGGTTTGCTAGGGATTAAACATACCTTGCTGCTTGACCCTTTTTCCCTTCCCCCGACATCCTTATTTGAGACTTCCTTCCCATTGATATTTAAAATTAATTACCCCTCCTCCCTTCCTTTGTCCCTTAAAGTTTTCCCTCTCCACCTCAACTCCTGGAAGGACCTGTTTGGTAGAGGTAGTTATCTGGATAGAACAGTAGGTGCCCCTTTGTGTCAGTTGGATAATTTGTAATTCTGAGAACCCCTAGACTGGAAGGTACCCCTCTGTTGTCCTCTTAACCTAAATAGGAACTCCCCTTTGTGGGATTGCTTCAGCCTTTCATTGCAGCTATAAAAGAATGGGAGAGGAATAATGATCAAGGTTGTTGTCAGATAGTTTAGATAATTTAGAATCTGACAACTATGTTGTCAGATAGTTTAGAATTCTGATTGAATGAATTAAATATGTCCAAATGGTAGTCCACTCCAGCACTCTTGCCTGGAAAATCTCATGGACGGAGGAGCCTGATAGGCTACAGTCCATGGGGTCACAAAGAGTTGGACACGACTGAGCGACTTCATTTCACATCACTTCAAAGAAACTTAAAGTTTGTAAAGTGAATTTCATCTTCCTTTTTTTAAAAAAAAAATTATAATCAAATACTTTATTTAAGAATTCTTGATTATATAGTGGTCCATGGGCTGGTTGGAAAAGAATTTCCAGACATGAGGCAGAATGAGAGGAGAACAGAGTTTCTTAGAGTGGGAGATGTTATTAGAACAGCAGACTGGCTCAAGGGAGAGCTGACCCCTTTCTTGGGCTAGTTGCCAATTTTTATAGCCTCAAGGCAGAGAAAATTCAGCTGGAAGGGTGACATTAAGTGACCGATTAGAATGTTTCAGGGTGGGGTATTTTACCTAATGCAGGGTAAAGGACCTGGCTGATTTAGATCTAGAAGCTCATGGCAACAGTTGTTACTGACCTTGGTTAATTACAGAAATTTTTGTCCTGTGACCTTGGTATAAGGCTTCATAGAGGAGACTTGTTGAAATTTTGGGAGAGGCAGGGTTTGATTGCTGCCCTTATTTAGGCTGGGCTACCACTGCCGGTTTTCTCTATCTTACCCTGGTACTGAACATTTCCTAGGCCAGCTTTTCAGAGCTCTGCCTGATTATTCTTCAGAATTATTTCTGTGGCTAACTCATAGCCACTGAGTGGGGACAGGTATTCAAAAATATCTTCTACTTTCTAGCTTTAAATTCCAGAATTAAAGCATCATCCGTGTTTCAAAAGTGTTTTATAAAGGACCCAAGTTGAGAGCATGGCCAGCATGGGTGCATGTCATGCAGATCCATACAGCTTTCTTTATAAAAGCTTTTGCGCACGTATGAAGTGCGTTCTCGAGAAGCTTTTGTTTAGGTTTAGAATGTTTGTTAAGGTGTAGGGAGTTTGTGATAGATGGTCTTTTAAAATTCTATTTATTTCAGACTGATAAAAAGTAAAATTTTACGAAGGGCTTGTTCTGATGTTCAAGAGATGAGGCCCAAGTGGGTAGGTAGCAGAGAAAAGCCACTCTCAAGACCTGTGCTCTGGGCAGTGTAGACAGTACATTTTCTCTAGCCTTCCTGGTGACCCATGCTCCCATAATCCTCTTCAGTGTACGTTTCTCATGAGCTAGAAGCCAGAAACTGTTTTTTTCATAGCCAGTTGTGGTGGCATGCACACAGCTTACAACAATAGAAATGATTAATTCTTATCCTCCTTTAACTTGATTTCTTCTCTGCAATACAGGAGAAGTTAAGGCTGCAAGGCCAAATCACAGAGGGGAGCAACATGATTAAAACAATTGCTTTTGGTCGCTATGAGCTTGATACTTGGTACCATTCTCCCTATCCTGAAGAATATGCACGACTGGGACGTCTTTACATGTGTGAATTCTGTTTAAAATACATGAAGAGCCAAACAATACTCCGCCGACACATGGTAAGTTGTCTGAAGGTCCATGACCATGGTGGTGATAAGCTCTAGGGTGTCTTGATTGTTGTTTTCCAGTTGCTCAGTCATGTCCAGTGCTTTGCCACCCCATGGACAGTAGCACTCCAGGTTTGCCTCAAAGCTTCCCTTTTGCTCAAGCTCAAGTCCATTGAGTTGGTGGTGCCATCCAACCATCGCATGCTCTGTTGTCCGCTTCTCGTCCTGTCTTCAATCTTTCCCAACATCAGAGTCTTTCCCAGCCATCAGTGAGTTGGCTCTTCACATCAGGTGGCCAAAGTATTGGAGCCTCCACTTCAGCATCAGTCCTTCCAGTGAATATTCAGGACTGGTTTCTTTTAGGATTGATTGATCTCCTTGCTGTCCAAGGGACTCTCAAGAGTCTTCTCCAGCACCACAGTTCAAGAGCTTAAATTCTTCGGCGCCTAGCCTTTTTTATTGTCCAGCTCTCACATCTGTACATGACTACTGGAAAAACCATAGCTTTGACTAGACAGAACCAGTCTGTTGTTCCGTGTCTGGTCTAACTGTTGTTTCTTGATCTGCATACAGATTTCTCAGAAGGCGTAAGGTAAGGTGGTCTGGTATTCTCATCTCTTTAAGAATTTTCCAGTTTGTTGTGATCTACACAGTCAAAGGCTTTAGTGTAGTCAATGATGCAGAAGTAGATGTTTTTCTGGAATTCTCTTGCTTTTTCTATGATTCGATGGATGTTGGCAGTTTGATCTCTGCTTCCTCAGCCTTTTCTAAATCCAGTTTGTATAAATCTGGAAGTTCTCAATTCACATACTGTTGAAGCCTAACTTGAAGGATTTTGAGCATTACTTTACTAATATGTGAAATGAGTGCAATTGTGCGATAGTTTGCACATTCTCTGGCCTTGCCTTTCTTTGGGATTGGAATGAAAACTGACATTTTCCAGTCCTGTGGCTAGTGCTGAGTTTTCCAAATTTGCAGACATATTGAGTGCAGCACTTTAACAGCATCATTATTTAGGATTTGAAATAGCTCAGCTGGAGTTCTGTTACCTCCACTACTTCCTGACTCCAGGATGTCTGGCTCCAGGTGAGTGATCACACCATTGTGGCTATCTGGGTCATTAAGATCTTTTTAGTATAGTTCTGTTTACTCTTGCCATCTCTTCTTGATATCTTCTTCTGTTAGGTCCATACTGTTTCTGTCCTTTTTTTATGCCCATCTTTGCATGAAATACTCCCTTGGTATCTCTAATTTTAAAGAGATCTCTAAGCTTTCCCATTCTGTTGTTTTCCTTTATTTCTTTGCAGTGATTACTTTAGGAAGGCTTTCTTATCTCTCCTTGCTATTTTCTGGAACTCTGCATTCAGATGGATGTATCTTTCCTTTTCTCCTTTGCCTTTCTCTTCTCTTCTTTTCTCAGGTATTTGTAAGCCCTCCTCAGACAACCATTTTGCCTTTTTGCATTTCTTTTTCTCGGGGGTGGTTTTGATCACTGCGTCCTGTACAGTGTCACGAACCTCCGTCCATAGTTCTTCAGGCACTCTATCAGATCTAATCCCTTGAATCTGTTTGTCACTTCCACTATATAATTATAAGGGATTTGATTTTGGTCATACCTGAATGGTCTAGCAGTTTTCCCTACTTTCTTTAATTTAATACTGAATTTTGCAATAAGGAGTTCATGATCTGAGCCACAGTCAGCTCCCGGTCTTGTTTTTGCTGACTGTATAGAGCTTCTCCATCTTTGGCTGCAAAGAATATAATCAGTTTGATTTTGGTGTTGCCCATCTGGTGATGTCCATGTGTAGAGTCATCTCTTGTGTTGTTGGAAGAGAGTGTTTGCTATGACCAGTGCATTCTCTTAGCAAAACTCTACAAGCCTTTACCCTGCTTCTTTTTGTACTCCCAAGGCCAAACTTGCCTGTTACTCCAGGTGTCTCTTGAGTTCTTACTTTTGCATTCCAGTTCCTGATGATGAAAAAAGATCTTGTAGGTCTTCAGAAAACTGTTCAACTTCAGCTTCTTTGGCCTTAGTGGTTGGGGCATAGACCTGGATTACTGTGATATTGAGTGGTTTGCCTTGGAAACGAACAAAGATCGATCATTCTGTTGTTTTTGAGATTGCACCCAGGTACTGCATTTCAGACTCTGTTGTTGACTCTGAGGGCTGTTCTACTTCTTGTGAGGGATTCTTGCCCACAGTAGTAGATACAATGGTCATCAATTAAATTTGCCGATTCCGGTCCTTTTTGGTTTACTGATTGATTTCCTGAGATGTTGACGCTCACTCTTGCCATCTCCTGTTTGACTACTTCCAATTTACCTTGATTCATGGACCTAACATTCCAGGTTCCTATGCAGTACTGTTCTTTGTAGCATTGGACTTCACTTTCACCACCAGACACATCCACAACTGGGTGGTGTTTCCACTTTGACTCAGCCTCTTCATTCCTTCTGGAGCTATTTTGTTCTCTTCTCCAGTAGCATATTAGACACCTACCGGCCTGGAGATTCTAGATTTTGACATCTATCTAAATACCTCTCAGTGGTCCACAGAAATGGAATGAAGGCACAGGAAATTGAAAGCCACATATCAGAGTTGGAGTATACAGCCTTTGGCAAGGCTGGTGCTGGGTGGCTGTTAAACACATGCTGTCATTTTCATCTCCTTGTCTTTTTCTTGCTGTGTGCTCTTCTCTGTTCCTGGGGTATGAATTACCTCTGCCCACAGTTTTTCTGTTTCAAATGGATAAAAACAGATGGACTTCACTAGATAGAACTGGGACAACGTGATTCACCTTTGTATCTCTAGCAACTAGCTTTGGCAATAAATGCCCCATAAATGTGTGTTGAAGGAACTCTAAATTATGAAATTAACAGAATAGGTCCTTGGGTCAGCCTTTCCCATGAGTTGTTTAGTGTTTGCTGGTTTCTGAACAGCCTTCTTGTGAAAATAGGAATAAACAATTGAATCATTTTATTTTTTTTTTACAAATTTATTCCTTACTTATTTTATAGTTTTAAGCCATTTTTCTTCTCCTGATTGTGGAATAAAAAGTCTTGCCTTGAATTTCTGCCATGGAGCAGGGGTAGAGATTGGTCTGTAAGATGAGGAAACCTCTGTTTTTTCTTATTTCCATAGTCACAAGTGATTGTGGCTGTATCTATAGCTCAGCATTCCTATAGTTTTGTCATAGTATTCGTCCTAGTTTGGTGCTAAAACTGCTTTTTTGTGTTCCCAGCTCTGAAGTACACTCTGGCCCAGAACCACCATTGCCAATTAAGACTGCAGTCTAAAGACTGCCCTTTAGACTGCAGCACAGTAGGCTCCCACTAAACTGACTGGGTGGGGAAGAATGCTGGGAGTAGGGGCAGGTGGGTGATAAGTGGGGACTGGGCTCCATGATTGTAGACCATGAAGATAAGCTAATTCAGAGTTTGCTATGTGAAAGACTGGTATTTTTATTGATGTGAACTGCTTACTGTTTCTTTTTTCTTTCTGTTTCTGTTTATTTAGTAGTACTAACTAACGAAGTAGCCAAAAGGCAAGAAATAGTAGGGAGAGAAAACAAAGGGCCTATATAGTCTGAGGATCAAGTAAACAGTCTGAATATTTGATGATATCTACTGTATTATATGTTATAAAAACCAAATTTCATGAAATAGAAAACCTATTTTAATTCATACCTCTGAAGATTCTTGTTACTTTAGGCATAATCACAGAAATGGGCTTTCTTTGCCTATTTGGCCAATAGTTTGGCTTCTGTTTCTGAACAGATCATTGTTGTTAGTTTGCTCACTGTTGGGAAGAGCCTACATGAGTAAAGGGGTGGAGACAGGAACAAATCACAGGTGGAGCTCTCATTACTGAATGAATATGTGCACTTATATGTGACAAATTGGGGCATGCTTTTTTTTAAATTATTATTTTATTTTTGGTTCTGCTGGGTCCTCACTGTGGTGTGTGGGCTCCTCGTTGTGGTGGTTTCTCGTTGCGGAGCAGGCTCTAGGCACATAGGCTTTAGTAGCTGCGGTGCCTGGGCTCTATCTTAAGTGCTGGCTCAGTAGTTTTGGCATATGGGCTTAGTTGCCACGCAGCATGTGGGTCTCCTGCATTGGCAGGAGGACTGTTAACCCTTGGACCACCATGGATGCCCTTATGACTCGTTATTGACCAAAAGAGTCACAATACAATTTCATAAAAAATATCCATGTGTGTGCTGTTTTATTGTTTAGTCCCTCAGTCGTGTCCGACCCTGTGACTGCATGGACTGAAGCATACCAGGCTTCCCTGTCCATCACACTTTCCCAGAGTTTGCTCAAACTCATGTCCATTGAGTTGGTGATGCCATCCAACCATCTCATCCTCTGTTGTCCTCTTCTCCTGCCCTCACTCTTTCCCAGCATCAGGGTCTTTTCCAGTGAGTCGGCTCTTTGCATCAGGTGGCCAAAGTATTGGAGCTTCAGCACCAGTCCTTCTAACGAATATTCAGGATTGATTTCCTTTCGCATTGATTGGTTTGATCTCCTTGCTGTCCAAGGGACTCTCAAGAGTCTTATCCAGCACCACAGTTTGAAACCATCAGTTCTTTGGCATGCAGCCTTCTTTATGGTCCAACTCTCACAACTGTACATGACTATTGGAGAAGACATATGCTTTTTAATGATATTTTTTAAAGTATTTACATAAAACCTTTGAAAAAGTCACCTATTTACAGTAGAGGCTTCCCTGCATTAAATCTGTGAGCACTTGAAAGTGAGGAAAGGGGTACCTTGTGCCCTCTTGTGGCCAAGTTGTTGTCTCCCCACCCCCCCACCCCAGCCCTGTCTTCCTGTTGCTGAACCAGGCTTCCTTGCCTATTTTTCTAAAGCCACAGAAGGACATGTCCTATTTCATTATAGTACAAGAAAGAGAACATTTGGAGATGGGGTATGGTTTTTATCACTGGGTCTGTTTTCTAATCTGAAAAGAAGACCATAATGGTTTAGATGGTAATGAGAAGTTACTGGTAAAGGTGAGAGTACCTTTACTTAGCAACTCTTAAGCTGCTGGAAATAAGCCGCTTAAGAATTTCCTGTTGGCACAAGCCATTTTATAATAAGCCTGGGGTATTTTTTATTTATCTTACTTTTACATAGTAGAAGATTTAATCTCCTAGGTTGGAGCAATGCCAGAAAATAATCCAGAAAACTTGTTCCAAACTGCTGTAAAAATCCGTAAATATATTGCAGTGAATTTAGAAGCCTTTGTTTCACTAAAAGAAAAAAATCCATTTTGCTGTCAATTTGTCAAACTGTCCATCTCAGCTAACCCAGTTCAACCTGTGGTTCCTTTTCCCTTTTGAGCAGCAAGTCTTACTGGGAAGGATTGTTTCCCTGATGTGAATTCCATTCTTTTACAGGCTAAGTGTGTGTGGAAACACCCACCTGGTGATGAGATATATCGCAAAGGTTCAATATCTGTATTTGAAGTAGATGGCAAGAAAAACAAGGTAAAAATGGTGACATCAGAAAAAGGGATGGAAATGTACTTTCACTAGTTTCAAAAATTTTTCTCCAGCTTGTAAAGGAGATAGAACTTTTCTATTGGCCAAAATACAATTTCTGCTCCATTAACAATAATGGTGTGATCTTTAATTTTAGTCCTTTATCTAAGTATAAGAATCACTTGCTGACACATAAATGCTGTTTCTTTACTTCCAGATCTACTGCCAAAACCTGTGCCTGTTGGCCAAGCTTTTTCTGGACCACAAGACATTATATTATGATGTGGAACCCTTCCTGTTCTATGTTATGACAGAAGCAGACAGCACTGGTTGTCACCTGATTGGATATTTTTCCAAGGTCAGCGAGATCTGGAGATTAAGAAGCTGATGACCAGAGCAGGGTAGTTGATGGTGGCATATGAAGTCTCAAATCGCTGACAGAAAGAGGCGGTTCCCTGGGCATTGATGATTGCCCTTCTCTTAAAGGGTGCCAGGGGGTGGGGTGGACATCCACGTATCAAAGATTATTTAATGAAAATGTGCAGTCTTTATGAAAAGCTTTTGGCTTATTCATTTCTGGACTTGTGGGTTGAAGCTGCCCATTAGTTGCTGGCCAGCACCCGGCCTACTAACCCACAAGCCCACATCTTGCCATCCAAGCCAGCCAGCTCTCTTGGCTTTGCTCTCCTCTGTGTTATTAGCTTAAAACCAGGAAATATGTTCCTTTTGCCTGGTTTTCTAGCTGGGCTCCTTCAGTGATAGCACCACTACACCTTTAAAGATTCAAGGCCAGATTTTGCTTATAACTGTTCAGTATAGCAACTTTATTGAAATATAATTTTCACAGACCATACACTTCACTCATTTACAGTGTATGATGCTGTGGGTTTTAGTGTAGGTACAGAGTTGTGCAGCCACCATGCAGTCACCACTATCAATTTTTGTTACTCCCAATTTGAAACACTGTACCCATAAGTAGTCACTCCTCCTTTCCACTCATTCTGTTCCCAGGCCCACTGTCTCTGTTTAAGCTTGCATATTCTGGGCATTTCACATAAATGGAATCATACGATACGTGATTTAAAGAGTGCTACTCTAGACTGGATTCAGTGTTCTAAACCTTCTTGCCTTGCTCTTTGCCTCTAAAAAGGAATCCTAGAGTCAGTGCCCTTAAGGTGAGACTGGAGGTCTCAGCTAGGGAAACCTTGGGATCATCAGCATAAAGGGTATGGATGTACCAACTGTGAGGCCTGACAGCCACTCCCCAGGACTAGTTAGCATGTATTTTGTAAGCAGCCTTGCTTGTATCTGGGACTGCTGAGACACCTTTGGTCCCGTATTCTTCCAATCTTCTCATCTGTTTGCTCTTGATTTTAGGAAAAGAATTCATTCCTCAACTACAATGTATCCTGTATCCTTACCATGCCTCAGTACATGAGACAGGGCTATGGCAAGATGCTCATTGATTTCAGTAAGTAAAACAGCCAAGTCATAAGTTGCACAAGCAGGGATTGTTGAAGTATTGTTGTCTTTTTGTCCTATGGTCTGTCTTCACAATTCCTGGCATATAGTGGAATTACACTCATATTAAGTGAGTGAGTAAGTGGAAAAAACCTGAACATTGTCAGTTGGCCTGCTACACATTGAACACTCGGATGAATACAGGACCCTGAGTTGGTACCTAATAGACTATAGATATATGAGATATAGAGGATAGTAAAGTAAGCTCTTTAGTATTATCCTAATGTGAGACTTATGAATAGCACATTCATCCGTAAAGCTTCAAATTTGTTTATGGGTGTTAAGTTCAGTTTCGTAAGGTGTTCTCTAAAGGCACTTGATAGAGGCTTTGGGTCTTATTAATCATGAATGCTGTATTTGAGAATTTGCCTATTCAGTAAAATTTATGTGTAACCTAAAATCAAAGAACATGCACATGGCAGCGAAAAAAAAGTCACCACATGTTTCCAGATGAGGTCAAACAGATACTTATTTTGGCTTTGTTTACACTGGTGTCCTTTAGAGCCATGTTGTTCATATTTTTATGCTTTTTGTTGCTATTTTTATCTTTTATTATTATTTTTTGGCCATGCCACGTAACTTGTGGGCTCTTAATTCCTCTGACAAGGGATCAAACCCAGGCCCTCAGCAGTGAAAGCGTAGCCACTGGAATTCCCTGTTGATTTTCCGTGGCCCCTGAGCATAGTGCTGAAGTACTGTCTAGTAAGTCTGCGATGTGCCTTCCAGAGAAAATGTGTTTTGTAGACAGGTTTTTATCAGGCATTCGTGATTGTGCTGTTGGCTTTTAGTTCAGTGTTAAGTCAACAGTATGTATTAAATGGGTGTCTTTAAACAAAAACACATAAAATTGGTTATATATTGATTGGTTGATGAAAATGTGACTAGGGGTCCACAGGAACCTAACCCTGTATTTACCCCAAGAGCAATGGTTCAGTATAGCTTATTCAGTGTTTGCTGTGACTTTATAGAATATAATTACTGTAAGTAATGAGATTTAGCTGTATTTTATTCCATGTTCACTGTAACATGATATATTTTGGTCAAATTAGAATTCCTAGAATCAGCTTTTTGATCCTTTTAGCCACTTGGTTAGACCACTAATGGAGTTGAGGGGACTATGTATCTTTGAATAGGTAACAACTATGTTGTAAACTTTGTGGAAATTTTCAAACATACACTAAAGTAGCATAATAGTATAATAAACCCCCCTGTAATGATTATCATTTTATGGCCAGTCTTGTTTTACTTATAGTCACACCCTCAGTTATTTTGGAATCTCTAAAAGTATAATGTCTGTTATACCTCAAAAAGCCCTACAAAAAATTCCTTAATGTCATAAAATACACTATTCAAATTTTCATTATTTTGTGATTTGATTCTTTAAAAAAAAAAAGTTGTTTTTATGCAAATACAGATAGAACTGTGCAGCTTATAAATCAGTTTTTAGTTTAGAGGTTCCCGCTCCATCTCTCTTTTTTTCTTTGCTATTTATTTAAGTTGGTTATCCAGTAGTTTTAGTTTCCTGAAGTATGAGTTTGCTGACTTCATCCCCCTGGTGTTGAAAGTTAGATGTTTAGCTGTTAAAACTGGAGACTTTGTGAAATTCAGATCATGTCTCTCCCCATCTGCTGCCCACCACCAATATTT
Organism: Capra hircus; assembly: GCF_001704415.2. Lineage (NCBI taxonomy): Eukaryota > Metazoa > Chordata > Mammalia > Artiodactyla > Bovidae > Capra > Capra hircus. Next base: position 36,463,109 of record NC_030826.1, on the reverse strand, counting down.
CATAGGCAGTACTGAGATAATCCAGTCTTTTTTTCTTTTAAGAATTTTTAGGGTTACTTAAAAAAAATTTTTTTTTTTAAATTACTTTATTTTTGGCTGCATTGGGTCTTTGTTGCTTTGCCTGGGCTTTCTCTAACTTCAGCGAGCGGGGGCTACTCTTTGGTGCACTGTTCAGACTTCACATTCCGGTGGCTGCTCTTATTACGAAGAGCAGGCTCTAGGCACTCAGGCTCAGCAGCTTCAGCTCTGGGGCTCTAAGGGTGCAGGCTCGTCAGTTGTGGTGCTCAGGCTTAGTTGCTCCAAAGCATGTAGAATCTTCCTGGACCTGGGATTGAACCCTTGTCCCCTGCATTGGCAGGAGTATTCTTGTCCACCTCACCACCAGGCAAGTTCTGAGATAATCCATAAAGTGCAAAAATCTGAAAAAGCTTGAAAGCTATATAGTGAAATGGCTTTCAAATCTGTTTCCATCTAGTCTGTTCTCTTTTTTGGCTTGTGGGATCTTAGACCCTTGACCAGGCATCAAACCTGGGCCCCAGGCAGTGAAAGCGCTGAGTCTTAATCGCTGAACTGCTAGGGAATCCTTATCTACTTTGTTCTTAATGCATACCTACAGATAACTATTAATATTAATAAGTTTCTAGTGCAGGCTTCCACTAGAAGGCTTTTATATTAAATGTCTATTATAAGTAAATGTGAAAACACATTCATCCCCTTTTGTTTGTACAAAGGCAGTCAACTGTACTACAGCTAATACATAGCATTGCATTAAATGACGACCCTGATGGATATTGCCAAGCAGACTCTATTCCTTAAATCTTTATCCATTTTGGTACTCTGTTCTTATTAGGATGAGATACAGTGTCTGCATTGTTCTCTGGCAGGTTATTTGCTTTCCAAAGTGGAAGAAAAAGTTGGCTCCCCAGAACGTCCACTGTCAGATCTGGGGCTCATAAGCTATCGCAGTTACTGGAAAGAAGTGCTTCTTCGTTACCTGCACAATTTCCAAGGCAAAGAGATTTCTATCAAAGGTTGGTTTTTTGCTCTTAGAGAATGTTACCTAAGATGTTTGCTCCTCTGAATATTCTGACTTTTCTGTTTGGCCCGGTTCATGTTTTGTAATCAGCGAAGGTAATGCCACATTCTGTGTTGCATCTGAATATGAGAGCGGAAGGCTAACTGATGTGGACCACTCACCAAGGTGCCTAAGGATTCCAGAGCATTTGGCCCTAGGGACTGGTTATCTGATTTGGTTTCTCAAATTTTAGGTTGCTAACACTTTATTTCATAAAATTCTCAACAAAAGCAAGAAAGAAGAAAAACTTCAAGTCATTTGGCACACACAGGAACTTCTAACATCCCAGAATATTTATGTGAGAGTGAAATAATTTAGTTTGTTCTTTGACTTCAATGTCTATAGGAGCCAAAGTGGTTTCCTGCTGTACTGCCCCTCTTTTGTAGTTATTTTAAGTGGTCAGATGAATACTTTATAAACTTGTGTACAGCTTGGGTCAAGTAGCAAAGATTCCAAATATTTGGAGTCTGTAGATTTCCTTCAAAGGAAAGGGGTCCTTGGTAAGGGAGTGGGGAGGTCTGCATTTTGAGCAAGTAGCTCTTCTGTTTCAGAAATTAGCCAGGAGACAGCTGTGAATCCTGTGGACATTGTCAGCACTCTGCAAGCCCTTCAGATGCTCAAGTATTGGAAAGGAAAACACCTAGTTTTGAAAAGACAGGTAAAGTTTCTGTTAGCCTTTTACGTCTCTTGAGGCCTAGCAAAGTGGAGCCTTCACACCTTAAAGGTAACCTTCCCTTTTTAAAGAGTCTGACTCCATGCAGCTTTTCCTTTGCTCTCACTGTTAGACTTGTTTCCAACTGTACCCTTATCAGAAGCTTCTGGTAAACTCCTGTCTCATACTTGGATGACAGAAGCATTAACAGCTCCAGTTAAGCAGCTTTATGTTGCACTTCTGTCCTTTGATGATTTTCTTACATCAGAGAAGAGTGCCCATCTGTGGAGGAGAATCTCCATAACCTCCAGGGCCTGTAGAAGTGGTTTTAAATTCCTTTAACAAATGCCATCTCAGTTCAGTTCAGTTCAGTTCAGTCACTCAGTCGTGTCCAATTCTTTGCAACCCCATCACAGGTACGCCAGGCCTCCCTGTCCATCACCAACTCCTTGAGTTCAGTCAAACTCACGTCCATTGAGTCGGTGATGCCATCCAGCCATCTCATCCTCGGTCGTCCCCTTTTCCTCCTGCCCCCAATCCCTCCCAGAAGCAGAATCTTTTCCAATGAGTCAACTCCTCGCATGAGGTGGCCAAAGTACTGGAGTTTCAGCTTTAGCATCATTCCTTCCAAAGAAATCCCAGGGCTGATCTCCTTTAGAATGGACTGGTTGGATCTCCTTGCAGTCCAAGGGACTCTCAGAAGTCTTCTCCAGTACCACAGTTCAAAAGCATCAATTCTTGAGCGCTCAGCTTTCTTCACAGTCCAACTCTCACATCCATATATGACTACTGGAAAAACCGTAGCCCTGACTGATGTCAATTTAAAAATTTTTTTCAGTTGACTTACAACATTTACTCTGGAGGGGCCATGGCAACCCACTCTAGTGTTCTTGTATGGAGACTCCCATGAACAGGGAAGCCTGTCAGGGTTGCACAGAGTCAGGCACGACTGAAGTGACTTAGCACGTATGCACAATTAGTAAGGGAATATGGGTAATGATTTTCAGGTCTTGCTGAGGGCATAATAGGAAGAAATGGATTAGGTAGGAGAACATTAGGTAAATCAAAAGAGCTTTTTTTTAATACCTGTCTCAGTATATTATGAAACCTTTGGTGATTTCTTCTTTGCTAACAATCATTTTAGAATCCACATATAAAGATGTTTTAGTTGAATGCATATAATAATTTTTTCCCATTGTTTTCTCTCAGGATCTCATTGATGAGTGGATAGCCAAAGAGGCCAAAAGATCCAACTCCAATAAAACCATGGATCCAAGCTGTTTAAAATGGACCCCTCCCAAGGGCACTTAAAGTGACCGGTTACTCCGAGCCAGCGAACCCCAGCAGTAGGAATCCGTACCCTAGGGATCTGTCTGTCATTTCTGTTGCTCTTGTGATTGGCAAGTACAGTATCCTTTGGGAAGGCCATCCCCCTCAGGACTGTCCTGGCTCCGACCTTCGTGTACACTGCAGACGCTGGTTCTGAGGAACTGTTGTTTCGGCCTCAGTGAGGTTGCCTGGATGGGATCTCTATTACACTTGAGTGCAGATCCCTTGTAGCACTGACCCAAGGTGTTCTGTTTTGGTACTGTACCTGTCCAGTCACTGGTTCTCTCCTCTGGCCCCATGAGGTTGTGTCGTGTCTTCTAAACTTTGTAATAGTGCTTCTTGCCACCTGGTCACCAGACCACCAAGTACGGTTACTGCCACCAGGACCTTTCCAGTTATTCCTTACATGTGTTTTTGGAGGGGCAGGGAAGAGGTGACACTTCTGAGTGTGTATTGGGAGGGGTCCCTTCCCTTTGGATTTCATCTCACTTGAAGTTATTTCCTCCATTTTTACTGAAAGACCTGTTTTTAATCAGTATCAGGCTGACCAGAGCCAAATACTTGTGAAGACGCTTGCAGGGATTAGTCTCGGTCACAGCATATGATCTAAATGAGGTGGAGAAAAGGACTGAGAGGCGGTGATTCTCTGATTTGGATTTGAGTTCACCTGTGGGCAGTGGGCAACACCTTGGTGAAAGGGAATGAAATAACTACTTTTTGCCTCACGAGAAAGTGCCCAGTAGTAAATGTTTTCTTCTCTTTACTCCCTGCCTCTTTTTACTTTTGCAGGTGCCAAAATAATTTCCAGTTCTCCCTTTCATGCTGCGTGATAACCGGTTAATTATATTGCAGAAACCTTTCACCAGTACTGGTCTGATATTACACACCTAAGTTGCACATAAGTTGCATTGCTTTTGTCTGAACATCCTTGGAGAAGTGATTGAGAATGACTTCCGTATCTCAGCCCATGACTCAGCAAGGCAGAATGGCCACCCCTGCCAAGGTTTGCTTTTCTTTTTGACAGTGCCTCACCCTCCCTCTAAGGACTAAAGTGCTTATGCCCTTCCAAGAACTCCATTTCCTTTTTGGGATTTACCACCATCCCCCCATTCTCTGGTTTCCTCTATTTTTGGTGTTGTTTAAGTGAAGGAAGAGATGCTCCCTCTAATTTCTCTCTAGCCCATTATAACCTGCTATCTTGGGGCAGCTTTTGATGTATGACATGTCACCCTTCCCAACTTGGTCTCCTGCAACACTGCTGTCTTCATGTGGAGCCCTCACCACAATCCCAACTCTGGTCATTTGTGCCTTTCTCTTGTCATCTTTGTACACTACTTATATTCACTGTGGGTTGGGGGGAGCTAACTTTAAGCATGTTCAGTGGCAGCTCCCTGCCAGTTTCAGTGTCACTGTTAAAATTTACCCAAAAGCAATTTCACTGGGGGTTTTCTTAAGGGGTAAAGGCCTTTTACAGAAGCTAACCCTTCCCCAAATGTGGTAGAATGTGCTGTTCTGTATCTACTCTTCAATAAAGCATGTTCTCTGCTGAAATTTGTTTCACCCAGGAACTCTCATTTGAGTATGACATGGTGGCACTGGCCTACTGCTAATAAGAAATGCACTTGGGGTTTATTTTCTAAGCAGTAAACTGACTGTTTAGGGACAGGATTTGTGTGTGGGGAAAGTTGTTTTTTCCTCTGATGCAGGCTGTCTGGAGGGAGTGCTTAACTCTGAGCATGTCTGGTTGATGGAGTAAATTCTCTGTGCCACACTCTGGTTCCAGCTAACAGGTTTGCATAGCTGTGAGTAGTTTCTGTTATCCATTTGAAGACTCAGCAGGAGGTAAGGCTAGGTGGTATAGCTGTGGGAAGTGGGAACAGACGTGTCCTCTTTGACCTCCAGGCTTACTTGCCAGTAGTGAGCAATGCCATCTCTAAGAATCATTGTCTCTCCCAGGTTGAGGTGATTTCTGAAAGTAGCTGCACTTTCCTGTAGCGTTTACCTAGTGTGAGAAATGGCAGACCAGGCACTTAACTGGATGGTAGAGAGGAGGGGGGTGGAAATTGTATTTGTTGGAGTGAATTTGCCCCCTCTGGCCAGCATGGTGAGAACCTCTCCTGGCAGAAAAACTAAGTGTCTTCCTTGGTAAGGTTAGGTGTCCTGCGTGTCACCTACTAGGGTAGGAAATGGGATGAGAAAAACTCAGGCTTATAAAAAGACCATTCTTACACACATCTTAGAGAAACGTGTGCCCTCATTTCCCTCTTCTAGGTGTTTGCATCTAAGGGAAATTCTGTTGTCTCTCCCATTTTGGAAAAGCTAAGGAAGGTAATATGGACCATGATACTGGATAGACAGTGCAGATCACAAGTCTGGTGACTGTCATCCCTCTTTCCTCACCTAGAAACCAAAGGAAGATTTCTCTGCTTTAAATCCTTACAGGTGTGGGAACTGGCCGTTCACTTCCTTGGCTGTTTTGAGTCAGACTGTTCCCTCTGGCTCCTTTTGTACCTGCACAAAAGAAGTTTAGCTTCTTAGGCTCCTTTGTTAGAAGAGCAAAAGTCTCGAGTCATTCCTGCATCTCTGAGACTCCATAAGTGGAAGCACCAACCATTTCTAGAGGAAGAAAGCCTCAGCATGTGCTGGTTGCTTCTTTTCTGCTCAGCACTGTGCTGGGTACTTTAACACTGCCTTGTTTGACCCTCCCCTCTGCCATTTGCTTTCTTGGCTTTTTTGATTCCCTAATGATTGATTTACCTTCTCCCTTCTAGTTAGTTTTCTTTGCTTCAGCCACAGTCCCCCGTGCTTCTAGTGGCTTCCATTGCAAGAAGAATGACAAGACTGGTGAAGACTTTAAAATGAAAGAATTGAGTTTAGTTACTCCTGTAGGCAGCATTTATAGGTCAGAGACCTAAACCAGGATACAGAGATGTGCCTCATTCTGGATCTGCTTCTGATTTAGGAGTAAACTGTTTAGTAAGCAGTGTCCCTTTACTTTTGTGGTTTCCTTCAGTCCTTAGCACATCATCACTGTAAGGTAAATATTGTAGCCCTCTTCCACAGGAGAAAATTTGAGGCTCAGAAGTCTTACTGCTGGGTTATAGAAACAGAATGAGAGCGTTGCTTCTCTTGAGTCCAGATCCCATGCTTCTGACAAAACTAATGTGAGTCATCTGATGCCTCGGTGCCTGCTTTCCTGTTTCTCACAAGGGGGAACAATGAGTCACATTAAGTAGTTTTTAAGAATATGGTGTGCCCTTTATATGGCAAGATGATTCTCTTGACATGACCTGAGCTTTGGTTTATCCCTGTGGTTCTGGGCAGGTTGCCTGACTGGGGTTAGGAATGGCCTCTAATGGGGTTCATGTGAAGCCAGTATAAAAAAAATACCACAGCTTGCTTCCATCATGCATTCCTTCTGGAGTATGAAATGAGTGGAAAGCAGTTTTTTGGAAGTATATTAGTAACTAGGCATAAACACATCTGCCTTTTCCTCCTTTGAAGAGCAGTTGATATGCCAAACATTGAAGGAGCATGGTTTCTATGATCCCAGGTACTGGGATCAAACAGTGTTGCTCTCCGTGGTGATCCTTACCCATTTTACTTCTGACCTTTTGAAAATCTAATAAAAGTACTGGGTCTTTTAAAAGAAGATGTGCAGAAGTGCACATATGCGCACGTTTATCTACAGTTCAGGAGATTGAGGGTGTGAGAAAGCTCCAGCGGAAAGGTAGACGGGAGCCTCCCCGGCCAGCCTTCACTCAGCCCTCGGCTTGTGCATGGTTTGTGCAGGCCCAGGTGACAGGTCCCATTAAGTGAGGTCCAGTGACGACCAAAGGGAACTCCTTGCTGAAGGTTAACATGCTGCCTGCCCATGGTTTCACAGGTGCACTTGTATACACAGTGCTGTATAGAGTTTTGCATATTCAGAGAATAGGGTGAAACTTTGCTAAATATAATGTATGTTAGGAGTTCTAAAAACTACTTTTTGCTATTCATTGGGATCATGGAGTTACAGAATTGGACCACTGGTTTTACTCCAGCACTTTCTGCTACAAACTTGTATGACTGTATCTCCCAGACTGTCTCCTGCTGATGAGGGCAGTTTAATTGCCCACTTCCTTTGTGGTATCTTCAACAAAATGCCAATGAATGTCACTAAGAAGGGGGTAAAAAAGGACTGCCCAGTGGTGAAAAATGTCCCTTGTGCTGAAAGATCAGTTTGTCTCTTCTGTCTTATGTGAACCTATAGATGCTACCGCTGTTCTGGGGTTTGGGGTCTGTTGATTTGTGCTGGAGTGGAGAAAATAACCTGTGTTGTTGTACAGCTTTGGCTCCACTGCTCCCCCTGGATGTTCTGTGTGAGAACATCTTTACCCTGGACAAGTCATTTCCATTCACAAAAACCAGTGTTTCTTAACTCGGTACATGTTTTGGAAACCACTCTTGTTTTATTCAATCATATGCAAAGTTTTCCGAAATCTATACCCTTATCTCAAAAAAAAGGTGTGGTAGATCACCTCCAGAAATGGTCACCAGCAATCCCATCTCTGTATATGAGTGCTGTTCCTTCCAATAAGAGCTAATTTTCCTTCAGGGTGTGGGCTGGACTTCTCACTAATCAAGGTGCCAGAAGTGATAGTTTAGCTGTTTCTACTTTTGCTGTTAGAAACCTGACATTTTCAGACCAGAAGTTTAAGTGTCAAAAATCCAGGCCCTGTACTCAGACCCTGTACCCTGGTGACCTCCTGAAACTAAAGAATCATCCAGCTGAGGGTTGCCAACCTAGAGAATCATGAGAAGTACTGTTTTATATTTTTGGCCACGCTGGGTGGCATGTGGGATCTTAGTTCCCTGACTAGGGATCAAACTCATGACCCCTACAGTAGATGTGCACAGTCTTAACAATTGGACTGCCAAGGAAGTCCCTAGAAGTATTTTAAACCATTGACTATTTTAGGATGGTTAGATATACATACAGATACATAGCAGTGTGTAAGTGAAAAAAGGACTTGAGAGTAAAGGACCTTTCCTTCTGACCTTTTGAGAATCTAATAAAAGCATTGGGTTTTTTAAAAGAAAAGTGTACATAAGTGCAGATATGCACACATTTGTATACAGTTTAGGAGACAGACTTTGAAGTCATTTCTGGACTTGGGTTAATAAATAAACTGGTTTGAGAAAGCTCCAGTGAAAAGGCAGGAACCTCACCTGCCTGCCTTCACAGTTGGTCCTTGTAGTTTTATTTTGGTAAATGATTGCCTGTTATTGGAAACCAGATGTGCCCAGAGGAGGACCTCCACCTTGTGTAACTCCAGGGGAGCACTATTCATGCAATGGCACCCACAGACCCAGTTTGACCCTATTTGATATCTCAGCTTCCAGTCAAATTGCCTCTCAGGTCCTTGCCTAGCCTTAGAATTCATAGTCACCACCTTAGAGAAGTGGATCAGGAAGGGTGAATATGCTATTAGAAATAGGTCTCCAGTTCCTCCCATTTTGGGATTAAGTTCCCATTTATCTTGGCTTTCAAGTTTCCATAAGTGGACTCCACCTGGGTAGTTTTCATCATTCCCCAACACAGCCTCCACATACAGCTGGGTTAGTCGCTTCCTGTTTTCATTTGGGAAGCCTCCATGTCAGCATTCCCCTAAGTGAAGTATTACAGGTAACATGGGTCCTGTGGTCAAACTTGGAAGACAGTTGTTGAAGTTGCGTATTGATATGTTTCTTGAGTTCAGGGCATCTCAGAACCTCTTGGGATTTTCCAAGAAGGAGACAGAATGTAACGTTTCCTAAAATGGTCTGGAAGGATTCTCTGGAGACCAGTATGCTATGAGGGCAGACATTTAGATGTTTCTTTGGTGCTTACTGAAATGGCCCAACTAAAAAGGAATTCCTTGTGAAGACTTATTTTTCTGCCTAAGACATGTCTGTAGTTGTGGCAGAGACCAAGTCATTGTAGGGGTCAAATGTGCTTGGAGTGAAGGACCTTCCCTCAAATCCTGGCTCTGGGATTTCCGGTGCAGATTGAGGATAATACTTGTGGAGGTGACTTGTCTTTTAGTGTGCCTAATATATTCAGTCAGTCATTTGTACACAAAAGATGTAGAACTTGGTCTCCTGGAGAAGATCAGCATTAAATTCCTAATTGTGATCAGTGCCCTGCAGGACAAAGGACAGGTGTTGGGTAAACATAACTGGAGAGAACTAGCTGAGCTTGGTTATCCAGGAAGCCCTGACTGAGAAGGGAGCTTGCTTTATTATGGGACCTGACAGATGATTGGGTTAGCCAAATGGGGCGCGGGCAGCATTCCGAGAGGGAGAGCCTGAGCACAGATCACAAAAGCTGGCGAGCCTCTGGTGTGCCAGAGGGTCTGAGAGAGTGTCTGGTAGTGGCTGAGGCGGGGGTGGGGGGTGAGAAATCGGAGCACAGGGCCTTAAAGGCCCCAACAAGAATTTCAGGTTGATGCAGGAAACTGAACTGTGGCCAGTAGGGGATGGACAGGCCCACCACGTTAAAAAGTCCTGCTCTGGATGGAGAGCAGTAGGGTGGGAAGCATGGATGCCCGTTCAGGAGGCTGCTGTCCCCTAGGCCAGGGAAGATAGTACCTCCTGTGAGTAAGTGTAGTGAGAGCGGCAAGATGAGTTTAGGTATATTTGGAAGAATGACCAACTAGGGGGGAGGTGTTTAGAGGGGGCAGTGAGGGATGGGGAGTCACTCCCAGGTTTCTAGCCCACAGCAGGGTGTGCGGCAGTGCCGTCTGTAGACCTGAGCCAACAAGCAGTTAGTCATGCGGCTGCAGGTCAAGAGCTGAGCATTTGAGGACCATGCGTTCTATGTGAGTCCTTCGTGAAAACCCTCTCCAGGGACCTCTGAGCTCTATTGTTCGCACTGGGGTAAAGACAGTTAAGAAGCGGTCTGTGTACTTGACAAACCCTGTTGTTGAGATAAACTGTTAAATTTTATATCAGATATGAGTTCTGTAGTGGAAGAATGTGCAAAGTGCTGCGGGAACTCGGTGGAGGGAGTGATTAAGTAGTTGCCGGGTTGGGACCTCTGATTAAGAATTCACCAGCATGGGAGGAGAATGGCATGTGCAGACACCAGCTTGAGGGAACGCGGTGGGCGTGAAAAGAGTTGTTGGAGAGCAGGGGCTGCCTTGAGCGAGTACATTGCCTCTGCCCTCTGTGGTCCATAGTTCTTCAAGGACAAATTCCAGTCTCCCTCCCTGCTCCCAGTCCCGCCTGAGGGCCCAGCAAAGTGCCAGCCCAAGGAGGGAACTTACTGAATGGTCAGTGGCTTCAGCCAAAGCTTGGATGTCTCCAGCTTCAAACATGGGAATGAAATCTTCAGTCCTCTCTCCTTCACGTTGAGCTGTCACAGTGAGCCACCTCCCAGGACCACAGCTGGGCCAGGACCGTGGTCCCATCACCTCCCTGAGGTGTGGCCTTTTTCCTTACTCTAGAGCTCTTCAAATGACTAGCTGCCTCTGACCCCAAAACAGAGTGGTCAGTTGAGGGGCCACCTCATACACGAGAATTGATGAAGGACCTGGGCCCCGATTCTCCAAGTCCAAGGACACATGGATTTGGGTCCCTGAGGTTGTGATGGTGGGTGGGCAAGGGCTACCTGTGTCCCAGGCCTGCTTTCCCACCTCAGGTGGGGACCAGGGCTATTTAGTATTTCTGTTTACAATTCTGGAAGAGGTCTCCTGGCTGCTGACATGCCAGGCCCTTGGGCAGGATGTTGAGCCCAGGCCATCCCTGTCTGCTGCCCTGCACCAGAGAAGAAATCATCTGCTCTTCATTGGTTTATTGAACCCTTGCTGTGTTATGGGCACAGGATTTGGGGAAACCGGGGTAGGAAGGTCTCAGTGGGACTCATCCTGCTACGCAGTGACGTCCAAGAGTGTGTGGGGTCATTAGCTAGCTTACAGAGGTGACAGTGCATTTACGCACGACTGCTGCTTGAGAACGAGAGTCCTGGGAGGAGCCCAGTGAGTTCAGCGTGGTGGGAGGAACGCATGATGAGCACAGAAGACATGGAGCAGAGGGCTGGCCTGGTCGGCTGGTTGGCTGCCACGTCCAGGTAAGGAGAGGGGTTTCGTCCTCTGGGAGGCGTGGGGTGGGGGCTCTCACTCTGACCCATGGTTCTCATCCTCTTTGCCTGGGAAGAGTGCTGCACATAAGCAGTGGTTAGGGGAGCCTTGTCTGCCTCCTCCACCCTTGGAGGCCTTCCCTGGTCATCCACTCAAGGCCCTCCATTTGCCCAATTCAGGTTTCTCCAGCTGTAGTTATTTACGGCAATCAAATTCCAGGTTAATCTGGCAGAGCTTCCGTTTTTCAATCACAAATGCCTCTAGAGAGTGGATGAGCCAACCCTCACTAATCCTCTCGAAAGAAAGGGAGTGGTAATCCCGCACTTAAAATTCCAATGGCCCTCTGAGAGCCCCATGAAGTGCCCGGACTAGGGAGCAGGAGACAGTGTTTAGTCCTGGCTCTGTTAACAGTTCACTGTGTGACTTTGGGCAAATTGTTTCCATCCCTGAAGAATGATCATTTCTAAGGTTCCTGCCAACGCTTTGCATGGAGGGACGTGCATTTCCACGTTGGCACTGGGTTGACTTCCATGGCCCTTCGAATGAAATGGCTCAAACACTTGGGAAAAACTCTCGGGGGAATATAGAGAACTTTCCCACCTTGATTCCCAAGAGCCTCTGTTGGAAGGCGCAGGTGTTCTATCAGGGAAGCTAGAGACGGAAGCCCACAGGTCTGCAGCTCTTGGGGGAGAGTCAGGATTAAGGAAGCAGACGAACTTGGTGTCTCTGCTCAGCTATGTCACCCCATGCCTTTTCTTGAGCTTTCTAGCTTGAGCTCTGAATCTTTCCCCAGTCACTGAACTGGTGGTGCAGAGGTTAAAGCATCTGCCTGCAATGTGGGAGACCTGGGTTCGATCCCTGGGTCAGGAAGATCCCCTGGAGAAGGAAATGGCAACCCACTCCAGTATTCTTGCCTGGAGAATCCCATGGACAGAGGAACTTGGTGGGCTACAGTCCACGGGTCGCAAAGAGTTGGACACGACTGAGCGACTTCACTTTGAGTCACTTATCTACTGATTCACTTACCTTCTTGTTTATTGAGCATCCCCTTGAACGCCTTTGTGGTTATGGCCCAGGCCAGAAGGCGTCAGCTGATAACCCCTCCCAGAGTGATATTTCCTTTATTTAGGTTGTTGAAGACAAAATACCTAAGACTCTCTAACAGTTAGGGAATAAGGGGAATGTTCCAGGGGCTGGAGAACCACACACCATTCTCTGTGGCTTCGGCTGGCCCTGAGAGTGGGGAGCAGAATGTGCCCGTGTGTGCTGGTGGAGAAGCTATCACCTACCTTCTGTAGTTGCTCCTCCTTGCCCCTGGACCAGTGGTTCTCGCTGATACCCTGGTGATGAAGAGACAGAGAAGAAAAGGAGAAAGTGAAGCAGAGGAAGACTGTCTTGGGAACCATGAAAGACAGGGCCAGAACTGGGGACTCATGAATAGCGTAATTTCTCTAGGAACTGAGGTTCTTCATTCATTGATCCCTTCCTCTTTCTCTTCCATTTTCCCTCCCTTCTGCCCTTCCTTCCACAAATACCTCATGAGCGCCTCTAATAGAAACTGTGGGGACAGAGGAGATGGCAGACTTTTACCTGCCCGTGGGGTGGCTTTTACTCTGAGGACACCAGCCATGTGACCCAGCAGAACAGTGCAGGGCAGTATGCCAAGGAAGGTGCCATGCCCAGGCCATGAAGACCGAGTTGGGGTTTTCAGTTTTAAGGTCCTGGATTGATGGTTTCTTCAACTCTAGGCTCTAGACCCACGCTAATTTTGAACCTTTGGCAGAGCTGGATTCATCGCCATCTCCTCATCCTTGCAGCTGCTCCCTAGGTGCACACAGACCACCTCTCCAAGGAAACAACCAGGAAGCCGAGCATGCAGGCAGACCACTCTGGCCCCACCCTCAACAATGCCTTCCTGTGCACCCTGGCCAGAGCATCCCCCCCACCTCCCTGACAACTCAGTCTTCTCCAGGGAGCGTGTAGGGGGAAGGTGTGGACAACACTTGCCTGTTGCCTCTGACTGGATGGGAGGTCTTCCTGGGGGAAAGAGAAGAAATGAGGGTTGCACTGCTTCCCTGGGGGCCCAGTGAGGTGAAACAGCTCATGGTTCTTTGGGATCCATGCCTTTGGTAGGTCTTCGGGGACTCTGGTCACCCCCTGTTGTCCTGGTGTAACGGCCACACAAGGTTCACTCTGGGTAGGAGGCAGTTTAGGGTAGTGGGACGTGTGCGTACTGTGGAGTCTGCCTGGTGCTAGTCAGGCATTCTTGGGAAAGTATTTAGCCTATGTGAACCTTAGTTTCCCTGCTGGTGATAAAGGGGATATTATGAGATTTAATCACAAGTGAGCACAATGTTCAATAAATATTTCCCATATACCCCCACCTCCTGCTTCCTGGGTTTCTGGATTTGAAAGAGACCTCTGAAATGGCCCAGTCCAAAACTCATTTTGTAGAAGAAACTGAGGCCAAAGTTTGGTCACAAGTTAATTTTCTCTATTTTATTTTATGGTGCATGTAGCAGGAAGATTTTCTCCATTTTTAAATGTATTTTTTAAAGTTACAAAAGCAGTTTCTGAATAAATGCCCACTATGAAATGGTAAGGTAGAGGTTAGTGTAGTAAAAGTCCCCTTAACTTTTGCTCTCCCTCGCCTTCACATCTTATTCTAGATGTAAAACACTGGTGACAGTTTGATATTTATCCTTCTGGAACTCTCCCTATGTTTTCATATGTGTGTGTGTGTGTAAGTATGCAGTGATTTTTTAAAACATGTAGGCTCCTATCTTATGTATTGTTACATAACTTGCTTTTTCCACTTAGCCAATATCTTGGAAATCTTTCTCTTATCTTTCCACAGATCTGCCTCATCCATTTCAATGCCCACAAAGGCTATGGAGGTGCCAGACTTCCCTGGTGGTCCAGTGGTTAAGAATTCACCTTCCAATCCAGGGGACTCAGGGTCGATCCCTGGTTGGGGAACTAAGATCCCACATGGTACAGGGTAACTATCTAGGCCCATGCTACAACTAGTCCAAGTGCTGAAACCAAGACTCAGCACAGCCAAAAAAAAAAAAAAAAGGCCATGGATGTGTCTAATATATTTTTATTATTCCTCCCCCCCCCCCCCATTGATAGTTTTTAGGTTATTTTCACATTCTTGCTACTTGGCACAAATACCTCAGGGCTTTTGTAGCAATAGCATTTCTATTTGATGGATTTCCTGAAGCGAACCTATGAGTCAGAAGGTATGCATGTTGCCAACTTTGATGGATATTGCCAACATGTCCTCCAAATGGACAGTGTATTAAAGTGTATGTAAGTGCCAGTTTTTTCATATCATCACCAAAACCACTTTTAAAAATTTAGTTGTCAATAAGAAAACTGCTCTCTGTTCAGACTTTTTTTCTCTTTGTCCTCCCAGGATACAGATTTCACATCGAGAGTGCCCTCAGGGAACATAGATTCATTTTAATAATTCTACTTGAACCAAACAGAATCTCACAGAAAGCTTAGCCGTTGGCTTTACTCACATCAGAGGCAGATCTCAAGTTCTACCACCTCTCTCCATAGACCTCCACAACACTGAAGGAAGGGCACCAGCAGGGTGCAAAATATTTGTCCCCACCCTTAGGGTCACTGCACTCCCCAGATGCTGGAGTGGTTTGTACCTGTTGCCTGGCATAATGAACACTGGATAACAATTGATATGGACACTGTCTCCCATTCCATGGCGTGAGTGACCACTACTGGACTGGAGTAAGGGATGCTGAGTCCTGGGCTTTATGTTAGGGCCTCTGTTTGGGGTAACAACCCACCAAGAAGCCTTCCTCCCTGGGCATCCGCCCACATCTGTCACTCACCTCCTACCTGCTTCCCCATTAGCCCAAAGAACTGGCTCGCTTTCCCCTTCTTCATGTCCCGGAGCTGAAGCAGGATGCTGGGGATGACATCTTCCTGAAGAAGCAGAGAGTTCCTTAGAGTTGAGGGGAGGCTGACAACAAGACAGTCTGAACAATAACAATCTCAATAACCCGTGCTCTGTGCTGGCATTGATCTCCTCACATTTTATATAATACTGCAACTAATAATAAACAGCAGTAATAAATGGCTAAAGTTAAAGTGTTCTTAAGCACTTTCATATATTAACTCAATCCTTACCAAAATCACATAAAGTACTACTTGGGTCTCCATTTTACAGATGGAAACTAAGGCTCAGAGTGATTACCAGTCAGGATGTGAGATGAAGCCAGACTCGAACCCAGGTCATCTAACTCAAAGGCTCAGACACTCCAGGCATAATCTCATTTATGCTTCACAACCACCATGTGAAATATCCATCTACAGATGGGGATACAGGTTTGCAGAGATTAGGTGACTTGTCCAAGGTCATACAGGAAGTGGTAGAGTCTGAATCCAAACTCAGTCTGACTCTAGACTGCTGCCCTTCCGTCTTCCTCTGGCACTCCCCTCATTGTCCTGGGTTTAACCTGGGCCTCTCAGGGCCTGTGGCCTGGGGTGGAGGCCACTCCCTCAGGCAAAGACATTTTCATCCTTGAGCTGGTGGGGTAAAAGTTCTGGACCAAGGACTACAGTTTTAAGTTCTCATTTCTCCTCTAACCTTTGTGACCTTGGCCAAAGGCCTCTCCTTCCCTGGCTTTTCCTGAAGCCTCTGATGAAGGGCCTGCTTGGCTCTGCTGAGACTGAGAGATGCTTGCTAGTGGAGAAAGTGATAGTGGGTGACAGTCATTCGACCATCTTCACGTCTTTGTATCCCCAGTACCTGGTGTAGTGCCTGGTGCACACAGGAGCTCAGCATGTATGGGATACAGGATGGTGAATGGAAGGCCCTTTCTCTGACAGTCTGGGAACAGGGAAGAAGATAGGAAGGGTGAGACAGGTGACCAGAGCCCTAGAGTAACACAAGCTGCCTGCCTGGAGGCTGGAGGCTGGCAGCTGGGGTTGGGTCACGGGCTCTTCCATTCCCAGTTTCCCCAGGGGCAGCCCTGAAGCTTCAGGGACAAGCAGGGACCTGGCTGGGGTGAAGTGGAAACCCCCTCAGCTCTCCCAGCTTATCCCAACTTTTGGGATCAGGAGTGGACTGTTTTCTAAGCCTTGGACTAATTCAGTCACTTCCAGTCTGTCTCTTCTCCAGGACATCAATGGCTGGGGCAGCTGTCTCAGGCTGGAGTCATCTAGCCTGGCCAGGAACCGGAAAAGTGTCTTTGGAGATTTGGACCCATTTCTGAAAAGCTTATGAAAAGCACTTTGCCTTGGTAAAAGGCAGTCTTCAAATGCAAGCTGGACAGAATTTTTTTTTTTTTTCTCCCACCCATTAGGTTTTTGGGGCCTGTTGGGAGGCGTCTTTTACTCAGGAAGGACTCTTGCCCTGACCAGAAGCCCTTCTTACCCCTTTAACTCAAATCCCCAGCTCCAGGGCTAACCAGGAGTCCTGAGAGCAAGGGAGAAAATCAGATCATCCCTAACAGAGGTATCATTCCTCATTCAGATGAGGTGGTTCCTATATCCCAAATTCTGTGTCTTGGGAAGTAGAAGGATGTTAAACGAGAGTGAGCCAAGAAGCATCGGATGCAGCTGCAGCATGGAAAGCCCCACGAGGCACTGGTTGAAATCGATGTTTCCCACATAACTGTGTAGAGTGGTCCCTATTACACAGCTTCCCAGAGCCTGGGCCATGTCCCTTGATGGGCACAGACTCCATGTCAGAGCTGGAAAAAAAACCTTGGGAGTCATCTTCTTCCCCCCCTCCTGTTTTACAAGTGAGGAAACTGATGTCCCCAGGTCACACAGAGTCAGTGGAGAAGCTGAGACTTAAACCTTCATTTCCTAAGCCTGCTGTCTTCTCAAAGGCATACACTTCCACATTCAGACAAACCAGGAAGGAAGCCCACCAGAAGGAAAGCCACCAGGCATGGCTGTTACTTGATGGCTCGTCCTGCAGCCCCAGTGTCCTCACCGTCCCCGGACTAGGGGGAGCAGGCCAAGCCCTGTCCCGTCTGCCCTCCCGGAGGCTTTCCCTGAGCACTTTGCCAGTGTGTCCCTAGTCCACTGGCCTCGTCCCCCTGTCTGATGGGACCCTCCGAGCCTGTGTGTCTCTAGACCACTGGCCTTGTCCCCCTGTCTGATAGGAACCTCCGAGGCCAGGATCTCTGTCTCTCTGACGGATGCTGTCTCTAGCTGTGAGATTTCTTCCCAGTGACAGCACTCAGGTCAGCTTAGAAGGAGAGGCTGGCAATCAAACCATTACTTGTCAGGGAATAAGTTTCTACCCGTGAGACAAAACAATGACCCCACTCCAGGTTGACTCCCTTGAAAGGATGTGCTGGACAATGTCCTCCGAGGCACAGATACACAGAATAAGACATTGGGCAAGATGTACAGTTGTGCTTTTGGCGCTGTGTAATATTGGACGAACTGCTTGACCTTTCTATGCTTCAGTTTCCCTATCTGTGATATGGGGATAGAAATGGTGCCTTTCCCACAAGGTGGATATGAGGATTAAATGGGTTAATATTTATGAGGCATTTAGGACAGTGTCAGGAACATGTGTATGTTAAATAAGTTTGTTAAATGAAGCATGAACATACATACTGTTAATTCCATATATCACTAGGCCATTCAGGTATGAGATAAATCAAATCCCTTATAATTATTCAGGTGAAATGACAAATAGATTCAAGGGATTAGATCTGATAGAGTGCCTGAAGAACTATGGACGGAGGCTCACACTGTATAGGAGGCGGTGATCAAAACCATCCCCAAGAAAAAGAAATGCAAAAAAAAAAAAAGGCAAAACAGTTGTCTGAGGAGGCCTTACAAATAGCCGAGAAAAGAAGCAAAGGGCAAAGGAGAAAAGGAAAGATAAATCCATCTGAATGCAGAGACCAGAGAATAGCAAGGAGAGATGAAAAAGCCTTCTTAAGTAATCAATGCAAATAGACAAAAACAATAGAATGGGAAAGGCTAGACATCTTTTCAAGAAAATTAGAGATACCAAGGGAACATTTCACACAAAGATGGACAAAATAAAGGACAGAAACGGTACGGACCTAACAAGAAGAAGATATTAATTAGGAAGAGGTGGTAAGAATAAACGAAAGAACTATACAAAAGAAATCTTAATGACCCAGTAACCATGATGGTACGATCACTCACCTAGAGCCAGACACCCTGCAATGCGAAGTCAAGTGGGTCTTAGGAAGCATCACTATGAACAAAGCTAATGGAGGTGATGGAATTCCAGCTGAGCTATTTTAAATCCTAAAAGATGATGCTGTGAAAGTGCTGCACTCAATATGCCAGAAAATTTGGAAAGACTCAGCAGTCGCCATAGGACTGGAAAAAGTTTTCGTTCCAATCCCAAGAAAGGCAGTTCCAAAGAATGTTCAAATTACCGCACAATTACACTCATTTCACATGCTAGCAAAATAATGCTCAAAATTCTCCAAGCCAGGCTTCAACAGTATGTGAACCGAGAACTTCCAGATGTTTAAGCTGGATTTAGAAAAGGCAGAGGAACCAGAGGTTAAATCGCCAACCTCCACTGGATCATAGAAAAAAACAAGAGGATTCCAGAAAAGCATCTACTTCTGCTTTATTGACTATGCTAAAACCTTTGACCGTGTGGATCACAACAAACTGGAAAACTCTTAAAGAGATGGGACTACCAGACCACCTTATCTGCCTCCTGAGAAACCTGTATACAGGTCAAGAAGCAACAGTTAAGGAGAAGGAAATGGCAACCCACTCCAGTGTTCTTGCCAAGAGAATCCCAGGGATGGCAGAGCCTGGTGGGCTGCCGTCTATGGGGTCGCACAGAGTCAGACACGATCGAAGAGACAGCTTAGCATAGCATAGCATCATATTTACTAAGCACTTACTTGGGCTAAGGACTGCTCTAAGTACTCTACATGTTTTATCTAATGTAATCCTCAAACCACTCCTTGGGTTGCTCCTCCCAGCTGCCGCCCCTGGCCTCGGGCTCAGGGTGGCTCCTCCAGGTCACCGCCCCTGGCCTCGGGCATGAGGTGGCTTCTCCCGGCCGCCCCTGACCTAGGACGCGGGGTGTCTCTTCCCGGCCGTCACTGGCCTCGGACGCGGGGTAACTCCTCCCGGCCGCCGCCCCTGACCTCGGACTCGGGATAGCTCCTCCCAGCCGCCACTGACCTCGGACGCAGGGTAGCTCCTCTCGGCAGTTTCTGCGCCGACGCAGCCTGGCACTCTAGGCCGCTGCCCCTGACCTCGGAGTACATAATGAGAAACGCTGGGTTGGAAGAAACACAGGCTGGAATCAAGATTGCCGGGAGAAATATCAATAACCTCAGATATGCAGATGACACCACCCTTATGGCAGAAAGTGAAGAGGAACTAAAAAGCCTCTTGATGAAAGTGAAAGAGGAGAGTGAAAAAGTTGGCTTGAAGCTCAACATTCAGAAAACGAAGATCATGGCATCTGGTCCCATCACTTCATGGGAAATAGATGGGAAACAGTGGAAACAGTGTCAGACTTTATTTTTTTGGGCTCCAAAATCACTGCAGATGGTGACTGCAGCCATGAAATTAAAAGACACTTACTCGGAAGAAAAGTTACGACCAATCTAGATAGTATATTCAAAAGCAGAGACATTATTTTGCCGACTAAGGTGCGTCTAGTCAAGGCTATGGTTTTTCCTTTGGTCATGTATGGATGTGAGAGTTGGACTGTGAAGAAGGCTGAGGGCCGAAGAATTGATGGTTTTGAACTGTGGTGTTGGAGAAGACTCTTGAGAGTCCCTTGGACTGCAAGGAGATCCAACCAGTCCATTCTGAAGGAGATCAACCCTGGGATTTCTTTGGAAGGAATGATGCTAAAGCTGAAGCTCCAGTACTTTGGCCACCTCATGCGAAGAGTTGACTCATTGGAAAAAACTCTGATGCTGGGAGGGATTGGGGGCAGGAGAAGAAGGGGACGACCGAGGATGAGATGGCTGGATGGCATCACAGACTCGATGGACGTGAGTCTGAGTGAACTCTGGGAGTTGGTGATGGACAGGGAGGCCTGGCGTGTTGCGATTCATGGGGTCGCAAAGAGTCGGACACGACTGAGCAACTAAAATGAACTGAACTGAACTGAATCCTCAAACCACCCAATTAAGTAGGTGTTATTAATATCTCCATTTTACAGATGAGGAAATGGGAGTCCAAAGAGGTTTAATGTTTAATAACTTTTTTCATGGTCACTTAGCTACAGTCAGAAGGCAGAGAGTCAGAATTCAACCCCTGCCAGTCTGGCCTCATGGTGACATAACAATGAACTATTTTCTTTCTCAAGCTGCTTTATACTATGGTTGAGACATTGCTGAAATGATTAACAAAGAAGGGTTTTATGCAAACTATTCTACACAGATAAAGCTAAAGGTATGGAAAATAGATCTCTTTAATTCTTTGCCATGGGGATTTCACTAACTCCTAAGAATTATTTATTTAAAAGGAACTTGGAAAACAAGGAGCATTCCCTGTTTCTCCATTCCTGCTATCATTCCTAATAAACTAGTCTCCGCTATAACTGATTCAGGCAGAGTTAATACTGTCAGCTCTAGGGGACAATCAGCCCTATCTCCATACTGAGATAAAGATAATGCTTATAGGTGCTCATCCACCTGGTGAGTACTGTTACCATTCAGCTGTTGAAAAAACTACAATCAAATCATAGAAAATCATGCTTCCTGGGGGCACATGAAGAAATGCAAAGGCACAGGCTAGAAAAAAAGATACAATACCATATGATATCACTTATACGTGGAATCTAAAATATGGTACAAATCAACATATCTATGGAACAGAAACAGACTCACAGACAGAAGAGACTTGTTGCCAGTGGTGGAAGAGGGCAGGAGAGGGAAGGCATGAGAGTTCTGGATTAGCAGAGGCAAGCTATTACATATAGGATGGATAAACAACAAGGTCCTACTCTATACGACCAGGGACTATATTCAATATCCTGTGACAAAAGAATGTGAAACTGGAAAAAGAACGTGAAAAACAATATATCTATATATATATGTATCACTGAGTCACTTTGCTGTACAGAATAAATTAATACAGCATTGTAAATCAACTATACTTCAATAAAATTTTTTTAAAGATTAAAAAAAGAAGAAGAAGCAACAGTTAGAACCGGACATGGAACAATAGACTGGTTCCAAATTGGGAAAGGAGTACCTCAAGGCTGCATATTGTCACCCTGCTTACTTAACTTATATGCAGAGTACATCATGGGAAATGCCGGACTGGATGAAGCACAAGCTGGAATGAAGATTGCAGGGAGATATCAATAACCTCAGATATGCAGATAACACCACCCTTATGGCAGAAAGCAAAGAGGCACTGAAGAGCCTCTTGATGAAAGTGAAAGAGGAGAATGAAAAAGCTGGCTTAAAACTCAACATTCAGAAAACAAAGATCATGGCATCGGGTCCCATCACTTCATGGCAAATAGATAGGGAAACACTGGAAACAGTGACAGATTTTATTTTCTTGGGCTCCAATATCACTGCAGATGGTGACTGCAGCCATGAAATTAAAAGATGCTTGCTTCTTGGAAGAAAAGCTATGATAAACTCAGCATATTAAAAAGCAGAGGCATTATTTTGCTGACAAAGGTCTGTCTAGTCAAAGCTATGGTTTTTCCAGTAGTCATGTATGGATGTGAGAGTTGGACCATAAAGAAAGCTGAGTGCCAAAGAATTGATCCTTTTGAACTGTGGTGTTGGAGAAGACTCTTGAAAATCCCTTGGACAGCAAGGAGACCAAATCAGTGAATCCTAAAGGAAATCAGTCCTGAATATTCATTGGAAGGACTGATGCTGAAGCTGAAGCTCCAATACTTTGACCACTTGATGTGAAGAACTGACTCACTGGAAAAGGCCCTGATGCTGGGAAAGATTGAAGGCAGGAGGAGAAGGGGACGACAGAGGATGAGATGGTTGGATGCCTTCACCGACTTGATGGACATGAGTTTGAGCAAGCTCTGGGAGATGGTGAAGGACAGGGAAACCTGACATACTGCAGTCCCTGGGGTCGTAAAGAGTTGGACAGGACTGAGCTACTGAACAACAACAAAATATGCTTGCATCTCTTTGGAGATATATCAGGCCAGGGGCAACAGCCTAGAACCTGCCCAGAGAGGGGAGGCAGGCACCCTACCGTGTAGTGTACAACCTGCTCTCTTGCTATCATGCCCTGCTCTCCCCAAAGGTACCTACCTCCAGGGTCACAGCCACCCAGGAGCCTACTTCAGCATCAACTGCCAGTTTTTTGTCACCTGCCACAGTGCATGCAGACAGCCCCAGAAGGAGAAGCAAGGTGACGCAGAGCAGCATCTTGGGACCCTAGGGGACCCCTCTCAGCCCAAAGACTGCCTCAAGCAGGCTTGATCCTCTCTCTGGCTCCTCTTAGCAGGTGGGAGAAGCTCCACCTGTTCCGTCCTTCCAGCTATTCGGCCTCTTTCTTCAGCTTATCTGATGCCCCAGGCCATTTCCTGTAACTCCCCACCCCACTTGCTGGAAAAGCCGGTGATATCATGAGCTGCCCAGAGAAGGGACCAGGCCTCCTCCACTGCTGCCCCCGGCAGCTGAGCTTTGTTGCAACACCACCTTACCTTTGGCTGCGTTCCCCCAGGAGGCAGGTGCACAATGGGGCAGTGTGTAGGGCCTAGTGCTTTTGGCTTCCTGACTAGAAGCCCCGAGGGGGCCTTGGCATCTTGGAAATGGAGAGGGGGAGCTGCCTGGTTTCTTCCTTCCCCTGTAGGAGAGGCCTCTCCCCAGAACCTAGTGTTCTACCACTAGTCTCCCTTTCCTGTCACAGCACCCTTTCCTTGGCATTCCCCGCCGTGTCTTGCCCTAAGAGATCAGCTTAGTTCAGTTGCTCAGTCCTATATGACTCTGAGACTTCGTGACTGCAGCACACTAGGCTTCCCTGTCCATCACCAACTTCCAGAGCTTGCTCAAACTCATGTCCATCAAGTCGGTGATGCCATACAACCATCTCATCCTCTGTCGTCCCCTTCTCCTCCTGCCTTCAATCTTTCCCAGCATCAGGGTCTTTTCCAGTGAGTCAGTTCTTCACATCAAGTGGTCAAAGTATTGGAGCTTCAGCTTCAGCATCAGTCCTTCCAATGAATATTCAGGACTGATTTCCTTTAGGATTCACTGATTTGGTCTCCTTGCTGTCCAAGGGATTTTCAAGAGTCTTCTCCAACACCACAGTTCAAAAGGATCAATTCTTTGGCACTCAGCTTTCTTTATGGTCCAACTCTCACATCCATACATGACTACTGGAAAAACCATAGCTTTGACTAGACAGACCTTTGTCAGCAAAATAATGCCTCTGCTTTTTAATATGCTGGCTAAGTTTGTCATAGCTTTTCTTCCAAGGAGCAAGCATCTTTTAATTTCATGGCTGCAGTCACCATTTGCAGTGATATTGGAGCCCAAGAAAATAAAATCTGTCACTGTTTCCAGTGTTTCCCTATCTATTTGCCATGAAGTGATGGGACCCGATGCCATGATCTTTGTTTTCTGAATGTTGAATTTTAAGCCAGCTTTTTCATTCTCCTCTTTCACTTTCATCAAGAGGCTCTTCAGTGCCTCTTTGCTTTCTGCCATAAGGGTGGTGTTATCTGCATATCTGAGGTTATTGATATTTCTCCCTGCAATCTTCATTCCAGCTTGTGCTTCATCCAGTCCAGCATTTTGCATGATGCACTCTGCATATAAGTCTTGCTCTAAGAGATAAGGCAAGACTTTAAAAAATTACAAGGAGGAATTGGGATTTGCCAGAAAAATGGCCTCCTGCTCAAATGTCATCAGCTCTAAAATATCTTCCCACTGCTGTCAAAGTGGTCTTTTCAAAGCGCTAACCTGACCCGTCTCTCCCTATTTACAACCTTCTAGTGTCTCCCTGTTGCCCATGGTGTAAAGTTCAAGCTCCCTAGCATGGAATTCAGGGCCCTTCTCCACTTAGTCCAACAGATATAGAACAAGGGCCCTGTGGTCGGAGAGCTGTGAATTCCATCCCCAGGGCCCTCACTAAATAGCTGTGTGACCTTAGGCATGTTACTTAGAATCCTCATCAGTAAAATGAGATTATTAATAGCACGTATTTCCAAAGTTGTTTGAGGATGAAATTAGATAATGCATGTGGAGCTCTTAGCACGGTGCATGATGGTAAATATTTAATACCCATTAACTATTATGGATGCTGGGTGAGGCACTGGGCAACAGAAGATGAATAAGGCGCCGTCCCTGCCCAACAGCATCTCACAGCCTCTAGGAAAGGAGAACTCTGGTTGGCAGATAAGCTGCATTCAGTTTCCTTGTGCCAGCAAGAGGGTAGGGGGGAGAGAAGGTTGTGCTCCATGCCCTCAGTCTGCCCATTTCCTGCCCGCAGACAGCTTCCCCACCTGCTCCCATACAGGACAAGATTCCCCGCTCCTACACACTGTCCTTAGCTGTTTCTCTGCCTGGACTTCCTTTTCCACGTGGTAAACTCCCACTTGTTAAAGGTCTGCTTCATGGTCACCCCCAGTAGAGTTTTTCTCTTTCCTGACTCCAGCAAGAATTCACTGGCCCCTTCCCTAGGCTTTCCCTATGTCTCCCACTCATATCTCTTGCAGCTCTGCACAGGACGTGGTCAGAGGCTGTGCAGGTTGTGTCCTGCGCTGAGGAGGCTGGTGACCGGGGGAGTGCAGGCAGAACCTGGCCCTCGTTCTCTCATTGTGCGTACAGCCTGGCATGAAGCTTCACCCCCTGCACGAAGGTGTCTGGCTCCATTTCTCCCACGGGGTTAGCTGGGCTGAGGACAGCCCTGCCAGGCTGTTCGATTATGCTATGAGCGCTCTGACAGTGGGGCTGTGATATATGTGTGCTTGGCACACAGTGGGTCCTTAAGAAACATGCAGTCACTCCACGTCCAGGCCAGTGAAGGCAGAGATGTTATAAGGTCAAGGGTGGAGGTTTGGGCAAGGACACGCTACTTTCGCTCCTTTTCAGGAATCTCCTTGGTGAATCCCAACCTGATAGTTTAGGGACTTCCTTGGTAGTCCAGTGGTTGAGAAGCCTACTTCCAATGCAGGGGACACAGGTTTGATCCCTGGTCAAACAACTAAGATCCCACATGCTTTGGGGCAGCTAAGCCCGCGCCACGACTACTGAATCTGCTCTCTAGAGCCCATGCTCTGCAACAAAAAAAGCCTGAGTGCCATGACCGGAGACGCCAGCGTATAGCAACAGAGTCCGCGCACCACAGTGAAGACGCAGAGCAGCTGAAATGAAAACAACCCCCCCAAAACCCTGAAGGCTTTGCTAAAATGCAGGTTCCCCAGCTCAGCCCCTTCTGACCTAGTCAACCCTAGTTTGTGGGTCTGAATCTACACAGCCCCCAGCTAACTTTCCCACAGGCAGGGCATTTAATAACTTACAATCCACTTTGGTTCTCCACTTTTGTTAACAAGTTTTTCCTTACAGAGATGAATGGCCCCTTCACTTTACAGACATGGAAACTGACGCTGGATTTCACAAGCCAGCAGGTTGGGCTTGGTCTAGGTTACACTGAGAATTACTGGCTCACTAGCATCCCAGGTCTCTGGGCAGCTGCTTCCCACTTTCCCACAAGAGCAAGCAGCCCATGGCTGGAGGCAGAGTAACAACGTTCACCTCTAGACGGGGGAGATGGCTTCCCATTCTGCAGGTTGAAACCCAGTGACCTTAGGACCCAAGGACCCTCTCTGAGCTTCAGTTTCTCCATCTGCAGATTGGAGCCAACCCTCATCTGGTGGTGGTAAAGGCTTTATGAATGCCCCCCCTTAAAGAGCTCAGCACAGTGACTGGCGCATAGTATGTGTTCAATTAGTCCTATCAAGTTTTGTTATTATTCTCCCTCTGGAACCCTGGACCTTAGCGCTAGTCTCCTGGCCCCAGTTTGACAGGGTGTGGTGGGGGCACAGCGGGGAGGGGGCAGGGGTCACGGGGCAGAGGAGAGGGCGGCAGGAAGAAGGGAGAGAAAATCCCGAAGGTCCGGAAGGCTGGGAGGGAGGCCGGGCACCGGCTGGAAACCGCGGCTATTTGCAGCTTTGCCCTCGGGCTGCGGTCAGGCTGGCGCTCTCAGCCCGGCTGCCGAGCCCGCCGCCCCGCCCGGTGCCCTCGGCCACCCGGGCACTTCCCTGGCCTGCAGGTCCCTCCTCGCCCGATCCTCGCGGCCCGGCGGGGGGCTGGGGAGCCGCTGCTGAGCCGGGCCGAGGCCTCTGGAGCTGGCCGAGCGCGGGGCTGGGGCGGGGGCGGCGCCGGGGGCGGGCGGGCCGCGAGGTGAGTCGCGGCCGCGGCGAGGCTGCCCGGGCGCCGGGTGGGCGCGCACGGTTGTTAAAGGCTGCGGTTTGGCTAAGATTGCGGAGCCGAGAGGAGAAAGGACGCAGGAGGGAGGACAGCTAGGAAGAGGGAAACACGAGCCGAGGGCGGGATGCGGGCAGGAAGCTGACGTTTCCTGAGCGCCGACTGCGTCCAAAGGAGGTGGAAAGACTGGCCCCACTTAACCGGCCGGCTCGGGGAGGCTGGGTGCCTCGGGCGAGGCCGTCCAGCTGTGAAGCCGCGGAGCCCGGAGCCCGATCGGCCTCTTTCCCTGCGGCTGAGAACGCAAACGCAAGCCGGGGCAGGGGCGGGGCGGGCCGGAGCGGGAAGGGGACCGGGGGCGCTGGCTCTCTGGGTTCCCCAGCCCAGAGGACGCCACAGAGACCCTGCTTCAGTCTCTCCCGCGCCCTTCCAGCGCCCCCATGTGGAGGCTCCTTCTGAAGCCCAATCCACTCGCCCACCCCACCTCCGCGCGCGCGTTTCTAGAACTTGGCATTGGCGGATCCGGAAGGGGCCAGAGCTGGGTCCTAGACTCACGGCCTGTCCCTTGGATAGAAAGACGCGAGGAGAAAGGGAGGCTGGCCCGCCAGAGGAGGCGAGCCTCCCTGGGATCCGCAGCGCAGTCGTTCCAATGGAGGGGGCAGGGTGGTTCCTGGTACAAGTAGCCCAGTGTGTGGAATTGGGGCAATAATCTTTGCACCCTGTGCTTGGACCCTTTCAGCGGCAATGGCTTCGTTTCACTGCGAATCTTTGAGATTACATTAATGCCTTCATTCATTGATTCTGGATTTGATGAGACCTTACAACGTGGGAGTTGCCCCACAACACAGCTGAAGAAACAGCAAGCACTGTAACATTTTTAACTGTGGAAAGTGCCATGGCAGTGGTATCTGGGGGATAGAATAAGAATCCTGGGCCCGCTTGACCCATATTTACAGTGTGGTTACAGTATGGGTACACTTCAGAATCCGCCTACCAGTGCAGGAGATGCAGGAGACGAGGTTCCATCCCTGGGTCGGGAAGGTCCCCTGGAGTAGGAAACGGCAACCCACTCCAGTATTCTTGCCTGGAAAATTCTGTGGATGGAAGAGCCTGGCGGGCTACAGTCCATGGGGCCGGAAGGAGCTGGACACGACTGAGCAGCTGACCACAGGCACGCACACTTCAGACACTTGACCTAGACAGAAGACTTTGGGTTCGGAAAAGAGGGTCTCTACACATGATGGAGCAAATGAAGCCATACCCCTCTGTGCCCACAAGTTGTGTAGGCATGGCAGACAATTTGGCCCAAGCCTGCCTTCCCTTCAGCGGTTGTAGCCTGTCAATAATATCCCAAGGCTTTCTGAGAGGGCCTGAAGGTATAGGTGGCCCAGTACCAGAAGTTCTTGAGTCCTGAGAGTGATTGAAAACAGTCCCTGTTCTTGCCCTTTTCATCAGACCTCTCGCCCACCACCAAAGGTGCTTCTTGGCCCAGGCCTATGGCCCTGGGACTTCTCACTCCATCTCCCTTCCTTCTCCATCACCTTTCTCCCCAGGTCCCTGGCCCCCACCTACCCACATCATTTTCGCAATTAGATTCTATGAGGAAAGACAGATGTGCACAGTGGCTGGCGGGGGGTGCAGTGTTTATCCACAAGAAGGATAGAAGTCAAGAGAAGCAAATTAAGTAAAGAAAAAACACTTTTATTAGGAAAAAAAAAGAGTAGAAACAAAGTGTAGTGTCTAAGAAGATGACTCCGGGTTTGAATTCTGACCCCATCACTTAATAGTGTGTAAACTCAGACACCTAACCTTTCTGACCTTCACCATAACATAGGAATAATACTATATGTGCTTCAAAAAGTTGTTGAGATGTTAAATGAGATAGCGCATAAAAGAACTTCATGCAGCATCAGGAACACTGTAGGGCTTAGTAAATGGTAGCTGTTATGATTGCCATTAATACTATAGTTAAACAACAACACTAATCCCTATTTTACAGGAAAGCCAGATTAAAGAAAGTAATTTTCGGCATTCCCTGATACTTTGTCGTCAGATCAAGAGTTTCCTAAGGACAGGAACTGGGTTTCTCTCAGACTAGGAACTCCCTGTGGCCAGGTCTCTCCGACAAGGTTCAGTGTGCCCGGCCTTAAAGTCAGTGTTCAGAAGCTTCAGGCTTGGACGCTGAGGGAGGTATGTCGATCCCCCACATTAGGGAATGTGTGTTCTGCGCAGCCCTTGCCTCATAAGTGCTGGTGAAGTCTCGCCTGTGTGTTTGCGTCTCCCGGAGCCTCTGTGCAATAAAGGCCACCAGAGCCTGACCCCATTAGTGGGAGAGGCGAAGCTCATGAATCCAATTGGCATTTTCTTTCTGGATCTTAGTTAGTGAGTGTGGCAAAAAAGTGAACTGCTAAGTGAAAATATAATTATAATGCACCATCCTTTGTCTACCAAGTGGAGCCTCCAGACCCCACTGTCTGCAGAACAGTTTGCTTCTCAAGTCAGGGAGGACACTGGAGCCAGCCTCTCAGAAGTGGAAGTGGCACCCATGAGTGGGCTAACTTGGCTAGTGCGGGTGGGGCAGGAGACTCAGGACTGACCCCTGTCCTGCTCTCTCTGACCGAGGTCTGGAACACGTGGGCTCTCAGAGGAATGCTGGTTCAGTGAGACCCTGTACAGGCTGCCTGGGGACTGGGGAACCGAGAGATGAGGCCCTGAATGCCAGACTGGGGAGTGTGGCTTTTATCCAGCAGACACTGCAGTCACTGAAGGTTTTAGAACAAAGGAGTTATGTGGGGTTGTGTTTTTTTTCCCTTCACGGGTTCCCAAATCCTCCTCACCTCAAACATGCATATGTTAATGCCTAGAAAAAGGGCTGGCAGAATACACATAGGTGGTAAATTTTGAGATGGAGAAGTAGGTAAAGGGAGGTTTCCATTATTTATTCAGCACCCTATATGATTTGAATATTTTACAGTGAGAATATGTGCACTTATTACCTTTACAATTTAAAACAAGGTGAGAAATAATCTAAATGTCCATTATCAGGAAAATAGGTAAGTCCATTGTGGCAGTAGAATACTACACAGCCGTAAAAATGAATAAATTAGAGTGTGTATGTCAACGTGTTGGGCTAAAAAACCAAGTTATATCAGGATACCTAGACTATGGGTCCATCTACATAGAATTTAAAAGCATGAAAAACATATATCCGTATATAAATGGACCTACACATGTAGTAACATATACATGGGGAGGAGGAGGAGGGAACACAAGTGGCTTCAATTTTCTTTGTAATGATTCCTCTCTTGAACTAGGTAGTGAGGGAATTCCCTGGCAGTCCAGTGCTTAGGACTCCATGCTCTCACTGCCGAGGGCCTGGGTTTAGTCCCTGGTCAGGAAACGAGGATCCCACAGCCATGTGACCAAAAAACAAAGCAGTCCCCCAAAACCAACCTAGGTAGAGAGCACTGAAGTTTGCTGTAATATTATCTATACATTTTTATGTGCCTGATATAATTGAAGCATTTTGGAAAAAAAAGAGCGATTATAAGAAAAAAGGGGAAAACAAAGTTGAAAAAAGGAAAGGTTAACAGTAAGAAAAGTGGAGGAAGTTTTTTTTTTCTTTGGAACTTTTTATTTTGTGTTGGGGTGTAGCCAGTTAACGATGTTGTGATAGTTTCAGGTGAGCAGTGAAGGGACTCAGCCATACATATACATGGATCCATTCTCCCCCAAACGCCTTTCCTGTCTAGGCTGGAAATGTGGAGAAAGACACAATGACAGAGTTGGGGGCAGAAATCGGGCCGACCCGGGGTAGGCAAGCTCCCACCAGTGTTTTGAGCCCACAGGCACAGGGTCTGCTCTCAGCTTCCTGTTAAGAGTCGTGACAAGAGGGTCCTAAAGGCCCATCGCCAGCCAGTGGTCCACCTGGGGACTTCCTGTGGTCTGGACGCTGCTGCCCTGGGACCCGTGAGGGGTGCTGACAGTCTTTGCTCTTGCTGCTACAGTGAAGCTGTCCTTGTTTCTTACCGAAGAGTAAATGGAGTCATCACCCTGGGAGGGATTCATCTGAGGACCCAAGGGGTGACAGTGGCTGGACCAGTCAGTGCTGTTGGAGCCGTAGTTTGGCCCTGAGGCAGGGGGATGACCATGCTGACTTTGGCAGGAGTCAGCAAGTCTCTGGCACCCAGGGGGGTGGGTGGGCGAGGATAGTGTTGAGGCTTGAAGGCTCAGGGAGGCGAAAGCCAAACCCTGGTGCCTAGGCATGGAGAGTGGGCGATGCCCAGGCTTGGCAGACAGCAGGCTGAAAGATGCTATGCCAAGATGGGGAGAGGGGCTGCCAGGGTTGGAGATCAGAGGAGCGGATGGGGGAGGGCCAGTACACTGTCAGGGCTTGAAGCAGTTGAAGCAGGAGGCTGCCGGGGGCAGGGTGGCGGTGGGTGGAGTATGAGGATCAGTGAAGCCAGAGGGTGGCCAGGAGGAAGTAGGCAGTGCCAAAGGAGCAAGGGGAAAGAGTCAGTGCCAGCTTGGGGCTGGGGGGCAGGGAGCCTTCATACTTATTCTTTCCTTAGTTCTCATTCAGTTTTGTAATAAAAAGAGATGCCTCTGTCAGTGAATTATAAAACCCTAGAGTTCAGGGTTCAGAGAGACCTCTGGGGTCATCTTTTCCAATTGCTTCTTTGTACTGGTGGGGCCAGTAATACCCATGATGAGGGACTGGCCTTTCTGAGGCCACCTGGTGAGTCTAGTGACATGACCTGGATGGAACCTGGCTTTGTGTCCTTGTCTGTGCCACACCAGTGGAGGGTCGCGTGGAGAGCTGGCAGGTGAGGGGCACCAAGAATAAAGGACTCTGGTCTTGACTAAGGGGGTTAGTGGTCCTTGGGGAGGTGAGGTCAATCCCAGCAGCAGTGGAAGACCACCTGTGCCCCTGGGGAAATGTTTTGGGTCAATAGTGGAGAGCACCTCCTGTGAGCTGGGACCTTTGGGAGGGATCTCATGGAAACTAGTTTTGGTGGAACTCCAAAAAATAGAGAGGTGTTAAAAATCATTAGGAATTTATTTTCAATGGAAATAAAATACCCGCAGTACTAGAAAGTATTTTACAAGGCAAAAATACAACATGAAGGTGGGTGCCTGGAACTGACCTTGGTTACGCTGCTGTCAAGGGGGATCAGTCTGTGGTCTTCCTGTTGGGAGATAATCCTAAGGCCTGCAGGTCTGTGGGGGGGCCAGAGCTGAGGACTTTCTCTCAGCTTCCATCAGCTGCAGCCCCCCAAAGACATACTGCAGGCCAAGGCAGGTGTCAGTTGGGAAATGCCCCTGGACGACCTTGATCCCTCTTCTCATTTCAGAGTGTGGCAGACTGAGACTCAGGGAGAAGTATCATAATCCCCAGCACAACCGTTTTTGCATCATTCCATTTACTTCTGAGATGTGTTTGGGGCCTTGCACATGACTGAAGGAGTGCTGGCATTCTGGGAGGGCGTTGGTCTGAACCAGGATGTCCCAGAGGGAGGTGCTGCTCCTGGATGGGTGTTCAGGGGACCAGGCCTGGCTGGGCATAGATCGAGGGGGTCATCTGCCCTGTTGTCCTCTGGTCAGGGGAGGGGCTTGTTGGGGCCTGAGCCTGGAAATCCCCCTCCTCACCCCATCCTGATTGCTTTGGAAGGGTGGCCCACCATCAGCGAAAGGGCGGGGTTGCCAGCAGCTCCTGGGGGCTGTAGGATGGGACCCATTTAGCCTCTGCAGTCATCTGACCCCCATGACTCAGGCCTGGCCCTGCCCGTGGAGGGCAATGGGCCAGTCTGAGCTCATCACCACTGCCCAGAGCAGAAGTGGTAAACAAGTTTGCCCTCTGCCTCCCGCCCCTGAGAGGAAGCAGGGAAGAGGGTGAGGTGGGGGCCTCCAAGCACTCCACCCGGCCCAAGCCATCTACGTAACACAGGTGCATGTCACGGGCGTCCACGGGGCCTGTAGGGCGTGTGCTGGGCTCTTACATGTGGGCAACATGTACAGAATCGTGTTTACCTTCACACGCGTCCTCGGGGGAGCTGTGGCCAACCTTTTCCGGGGACCATTTCACTCCATCACTGGTGCTGGGGGCCAATAGCTGAAGGCCCATGGGGGTGGCCTTAGAACTGGGGGTCCCTGTGGAATAACACCTGGTTTGACCTGCTGGATCTCAGCCTCCTGACTATCAGGCCTCATGGCTCAAACTCATGCTGGGGCTGGAGCGCATGGCCTCTGGGAGCCTCCCAGAGGCTGCAGGTCTTCCTGGGCTGCTGGTCTGGGCTGCCCGGGCCTGTGGCAGCATCCGACGGGCCCAGTCCTGGGCATCCCCCTTTTGCTGTGGTCCCTGGCTTGCCTCCCTCTTTCCATCTCTCTCCCTCCTCCCCTCTCTCCTGGGTGCCCTCTCTGTCTCCTTCCTTTCCTTTTACACCCACTTTTCTGCTTTCCTGCCCTTCCTGTCTTCTCTCAGCCCAGTAACTAGCATTGCTATCTGTGGCCACCAGATGGCACCAGCGTACCGTGTGTCCCATCCTAGATGAGGGAACACCCGTTCCATGCCCCTAGCCCAGGGTGATTAACCACCCGTAACCCTTCACAACATCCACACCCTGCCCAGCATCTCCCTGAGACTTTAAACAGGGAGGAAAACAGATGCGGCAAAATATGGGCAGGGCCAGGGTAGGGGCCACGAGCTCCTTGGAGAGGCTCTAATGCCCCTTAGGGTAACCTCTATCTCACAAAGGGTATTCGCACACATCACAGGGTTTCCACCTCAAACCCGTGAGCTCCTGGGTAGTGTGCACTGTACACGCAAAGAGAATGAAGCCCAAAGGAATGAAGTCAGTCACCCAGGGTGAGACGGCAAATGCAAGGGAGCTTGGACCTCAGCTTTGCAGGTTCCCAAACCTCAGGGTTCCTGGGCTGGCAGCAGTTGGGCAGGGGGCAGCAAAGCAGGTAGGGCCCTTGAGCACTCTCTTTGGTACCTCTTTCAAACCTGACACAGAATTTCACCAGGGAAGTGCCCGCTATTATTTTAGTCTCTGGGTCTTCTCAGAATTTAGGCATCTTTAACTGCTTTCTTCTTTTCCCTTTGGCCTCTCTATGTATGTCCATGCTCTGTTGCTTCTAGTAAGGCTGAAAAGCAGAAGAGGCAGCCCCTCTTTGCCTTCTGGGAGCCCCCAGGATGGTGGGAATCGCAACCTTGCCCCTGGAGCCAATCGAAAGGGGGACACATAGGTGCAGCTTTCTGGGAACCTCTCCTGGGATAGAGCCAGGGCCAGGTGAGGGTATTCAAGGCAGGCCTCCTGGAGGAGGCAGGGCTCAGGACTAGGGAAAGGTAGGCTGAGTGAAGGCAGCACCCTTTGTGGCAGCTGCTGGGTGATCCTCCTGAATGAGGAGCAGCGGGGGTGGGCTCTCACAGCCCTGGAGTCAGGGGAGGGGATGTCACTGTCCCTAACTTGGGCTCAACTTCCCTACTGGCCCATCCCCCCACCCCACCCCTCACCCCCTAGTCCCACTGGGAGGCCTGTTGTGGGCTGGGGACAGGAGGCCCAGGGTGGGGTCCCTTCCCCAGGGCCGGAGCAGGATCCTGGGCCGGCTGTGGCAGTGCCCAGGAGCCAGAGAGGAGCCGCCGCCCCCCACCCCGTTGGGCCCCTCTGTAATTAGGGCTATTTTTAGGCCCTTCTTCCTTCCTATTTCAGGCCTCTGGACTGGGCCAGAGAGTGGGCTGTCCTGGAGCCGCGGGCTGGAGCCGCTAAACTGGGCCGTGGCGTGGGAGCTGCAGCCACAGCACAGACCACAGCCCGGGGCGGAGTTCTGGCAGGGGGAGGGAAGTGGGGACGTGGCCAGACCTGAGGCAGGGCCCAGTGGGGGCGTGTCCTCGGCTCATCTGACCCCTCCCGGGGCCCCTCACTGATCTGCCCCCCCGCACCCCGCAGGGTCCATCCTTCTGCCCCCTCCCGGCAGCCCTGCCGACTTGAGGCTGTTAGCCCTGGGCCTGTCCCACAGGGGTGCCCAGAGTGTGTATAATAGTTTACTGGGCACTTACTGTGTGCCAGGCACTGATCCAGCACTTTACCTGTATGAATTCATTTACTGTGTACAACAACACTACGCGGTCAGTGATGAATTATCCTTATTTTACAAATAGAAAACCTGAGGCTCGAAAAGAGCCCATTCTTTGTGTGCTGGGCTCAGGGAGCGTCCTGTGGAAGGATAGGGGTTGGGGAAGGGTGCTTCATCCGCTTCCTCGGATCCCAGTGCTCTGTCAGGCCTGACTCCCAGGAAGTGGCCTGCTGATCTACCGGTCCCTGCTCTGATGGCCCATGGCCTGTCCTGCAGGCGGAAGGGTGGGTCTTGCCCAGCTGGTTCCAGTTAGGCACAAGAAAGCTGGCGAGGGGTATATTTAGCCCTGGTTTCTGGAGGAGCCAGAGGTCTTTCATCCTTGGAGGCGCTGGCCACAGCGGGACTCAGCTTGCCAACGCTGGGCTCCTGGGCTGCAGGGCAGACAGGCTTCAGGCAGGGAGCGGGGTCAGGGAGGAGAAGGGGCACATGTGATCCTGTGCATCCCTGTGGCTGGCGGGGGCAGTGTGAGTGCCAGTCAGGGCCTCTCAGCTCTGAATGCCATGCTCAGGATGTGTCTAGGTTTGCAGACTCTAGAGAAGTGGGCTACAGTCTATGGAGTCGCAAAGAGTTGGGCACGACTTAGCAACAAAGCAACAGGCTTGGAGGGCTGGCCTGGAGGTAGACCTGCTGCCTGCCCCTGTGATCCTGGGTCCAGCTAAGGCCTAGTGTGTCTGGGGCATGGGGGTAGCCAGGCCTGGGAGTCTGGGGGCCTGTACTTAAAATTAAGCAGGAGAGGTGCTCGGGGGGCAGAATTGCAGGGACAGGAAGGGGGTGGCCTTTCCATTGTCTCTAAGGAGACTGACATGTTTGGGCATTGATGTTTTGGAGAAGGTGGAGGGTTGCGGGGGCAGGTATATCTGTGTAAGAGAGAAAGAGACAGGCACACAGAGAGGCAATTACTTGGTGCCAAGTGGTGCTAGGTGGTAAGGGTTTGGGGTGTGCGGAAGGTGTGCGTGTGTTTGACTCAGTGCCACAGGCTTTAGGCGGTGGGCACCCTCTGTGTGATGGGGCTGGTGCCCTGGGACCTGTGTGGTGTGGGTGACTGTGTTGCTGGGACCTGGTGGCGCCTGGGTGTGAGATGACACACCAGTGGCTGTGGCATTGCTCCGCTGTAAGTGACTGGGACAACATGTGACCCCATCGTGATGTTTCTGGGGGGCAGCCTATGAGTATGGCGGTAGATGAGGGCTGTTTTAAACTGTCCAACTTTGATCCTGTGGGGTTGTGTAATTATCCCCCTGGATGTTGGTCTCTGTGCGAGTGAGCCTGGGAGTAAACACATGTGTGGATGCAGAGTTTGGGACTCAGGCTGTGTGTGTGTGTGTCTGTGTGTGTGTGTGCGTATGTGTGTAGGTTGTCATTCTGGGTGTGACTGGGTGTGTGAATGTAGCAGGGCTGCCAGCTTCCCACCGCACATGAGTCCTGCTCCCACTGCAGGTCACGGCCCACTGCCCTTCTGGGGACCCCTACCCCAAAGCCACAGGCCCTCTGGGCCGGAGGGAGGGAACCCTGCAAGTCATAAGCGTCTGTCTCCCTCCTAATCCTCTCACCCTCACTCCCTCCGACCATCCCCACAGACGGCAGGCTTCTACCTGCCCTGGGGCGGGAGGCAGGGGAGAGAAAGAGGAGCCTGCCCGCCTGCCCGCCGCCCCTCTGTCGTCTCTGCACTCAGACAAAGAGCTCACCCTGGTCTCTGTGGGCGTCTGGGAGACGCTGGGGGGATTAGCTGCCCGCGCCGCCCTCTCCCCACCTCATGCCAGCCCACCCGGCTGGCACCGACAGCGACAGCTCCGAGCCCAGGGGCGGTGCCCTCACCGTGGAAGCCTCTCCCGCCTGGAGGGTGTGTGTGTGTGTGTGTGTGTGTCCCCTGCCCCACACCTTGATGGGAGCAGAGGTGCAGGCTGATGAGAAGTGGGGTGCCCACCTCCCACTGCTGGTGGTGCCACCTTCTCCCTGGGTTCCTACTTCTCTGTCGCTCAGCATGTGCCTGGCAGGCCTACATCTGGGGCGGCACCCCTATGACTTTGAACCTCTCATTCCTGGCTCTTGCACCCCTCCCCCACAGTTGACTGCAGCTCCGACCTCCCGTTCCTTCCCTCTGCATTCCTGGGGGCGGGTGTGATCTGGCCAGTAAGTGCTGAGAGCGAGAGAGAAGGCCGTGGGCGCCCCTCTGGGGAGGGCTCAGCCCACACTAGTGAGGTGAAAGTCACTAAGTTGTGTCCGACTCCTTGCGAGGCCATGGACTATATAGTCCATGAAATTCTTCAGGCCAGAATACTGGTGTGGGTAGTCTTTCCCTCTTCCAGGGGATCTTCCCAACCCAGGGATCGAACCCAGGTCTCCCACATTGCAGGTGGATTCTTTACCAGCTGAGCCACCAGGGAAGCTCAAGAATACTGGGGTGGGTAGCCTATCCCTTCTCCAGGGATCTTCTGACTCAGGAATCGAACCAAGGTCTCCTGTATTGCAGGCGGATTCTTTACCAACTGAACTACCAGGGAAGCCCTAGTGAGGCCAAGCTGTGTTCAAAGGAGCTCAGTGCAGGGGGCATGGGGATGACATTGGGCCTCCTCTTTCTGGAGAGCCACCCACGGCTTCTCCATGGGGAGGGTGACTGGTAGGCTGGTCTGGTCGCTCCACCTAAAGTTGAGGCTTTAAGTCTAGCACTTTCTTTGTACTGTGCAAAATCAGAAATGATTTTCAAAGTTCTTTCACATTTACTCTCAAGGATTTTCTCAACAGGTAGGGCAGGTATTGGGGTTTCCCTGGTGGCTCAGTGGTAAAGAATTGGCCTCCCAACGCAGGAGACGTGGTTTCGATCCCTAGATTGGGAAGATCCCCTGGAGAAGGGCATGGAAACCCACTCCAGTATTCTTGCCTGGGAAATCTCATGGACAGAGGAGCCTGACTACAGGCTACAGTCGGGTTGTAAAGAGTCAACTCAACTTAGTGACTAGACAGTAACACAAAGGATGGATATGGCTACGTTTCCCAATTCATAGGTGTTTAGATTGAGGCTCTGAGAAGTTAAAGGATTTACTCAAAGTTACACAACTGGCGAGCAATAGATACAGCCAAGATCTTGGTCTGTAAGTGTCAGGGGAGACCCTTTGGATCCCTCCTAATTCCTTGGCTGGGCCTCTGCCTCGTCAGTCCCTGCCACCCCCTGAAGATTCTGCTGCTTCAGGAGACTCTGGAATGGGGGCAGGCCAGTGGGAGCTGGGTGAGCTGACCTGGCTCCGCCCTGAGTCACACCTCTTCCTGAAGCAATCGGGGGCCTGTGGCATGGACAGTCCTTGCATCCATCCTGGGATTTGCAGGTATTTACGGATGCTCTCTTCCTCCTTTTGCGAAATGGGTTGTCTACTTTGTCCCGTATTCTTCTTTTCTATCAAAACATTATCCCGAGGTTTAGTCCCCTCCTATCTCCTTTTATTCGGTCTTTAGTGGAGACAATGAGGCACCAGCCCCATTCTGTCCCTGGAAGGGAAGCTGCCAAGCATACCAAGAAGCTGGGATTTCCCAATAACTGCAAATGGTCATGGAGGTTAGGGATCTGGCTCCATGCCTTCAATATAAGAGATGAGCTGTGTATGAAGATGGACGTACAGTGGTGAGTGGGTGGATAAATACATAGAAGAGGGTGAATGCACAGGTGAGTAGGGTGGGGGATGCATGTGTCAATTGGCAGGTAAATGGATGGATGGATAAGCGAGCAAGTGGAATGTGTGGATGGGTGAGTGGGTGGTGTTAAGATGGATGGGTGGGCAGGTATTTAGATAAATGGATATATGAGTGAATGGTTGAATGGATGGATTATTAGGTGGGTGGAGGATAGTTGGTTGGATAGACGGATGGAAAAGTAGGTGAATGGATGGATGCATGGAAGGATGGATAAATGGATAGAAGAGTGGATGGATGGATGGATGGGCAAATAGATGGATGGATGGATGAAAAGGTAGAGATGGGAAGGTGGGTAGATACATGTGTGAGTGGATTTGTGGTGAGATTTGAGAGCTTTTGAAAGACAGGCTATACATAGAAAATGAATTTTTCACAAGTAGTTTGGTTTTGGTCAGCTCTCAATCATCTGAGCTGATGGAGAGAAACAATGTTTAGAAAAATCTAGAATATGCTGGTTGGTTGCAACCTGATTTCTATCACACTCAAGGGTAGGTTTTGTCTCTCTGCTCTGAAGTCTGAGGGTCTGAACACTGGTGGTGTGTCAGTGTTACGCGCAGGTATGGCTCATCTGGGGAGTCTAGACCTCATGTTCCTCTCAGCCTGCCATCATCTTTCTCCCTCCCATGCTGGGCAGGACAGCATCTCCTCCCGGATGGTTACAGACAGCAGACAGGGTGGTGTGATTCTCCTGCACTCTCTGGTGGGCTCCTTCCTTCTCTAGCGACAGTGGCTGTACTTCCTGAGGATCTGGGGCTGTTCCTCCAGGTTTCCCTGAGGTTTAGTCAGCATTGGAGGAGCCCATGACTGCAGAGATTAGCCTGGCATCTGCTAGGTGGTGTGATGCTGACAAGAACGTGATAGCGCCGTTCTGCTCTAACAATGGCAGGTGGACACTGACCTGCATTCCTGAATGAGAGGAGGCAGACGGAAGCTGTAACAAGACATGTGGAAGTCAGATGCCAGGAGGGGGTGTGCTTGGTGGGGGGATAGGTGCAGTGGACTGTGCAATCATTTCTTTGCCCCTTCCCAGGTGTCAGGCCTCTTCTTGGCTTCAAGAGGATTCTCATTTGGCTTTCTCTTGGGGAAAATCTTCCCTCTGGAACCCTGGATGGCCTGACTTCCATAATTACAGGAGCCTCATGCATTGAGTACCTGTTGGAAGCCGGGCACTTTACATACAGCATCATGTTCAATTCTCACAATATGCTTTCAAGTGAGTATTTCTTGCATTTTATAGATGAGGAAACTGAGGTCCAGAGAGATTAAAGAATGTACCTGGTGTTGCCCATTTAGGAGGCTGTAAAATCAGGATTCCTATTCATGTTGGCCTGGCTTCTCTGCTGGTGCCACTTCTTATTCTGAGCCCACCACCCCTTCTCTGCATCCTGCACCAGCTGGTTAGAACAGGTTTAAGGAACAGCAGCTGGGAAGACACACCAGAGGGATGTAGGTGATGCCCCAGAGAATGAGAAGGCTTGAGACCAAGGAGATGGTCTCTAGCAAGGACCTTCACATCGTGTGTCTAGGCCATTGTACAGAGACCTGCTAGCCTCTATCTAAAATATGAGGCAGTTTGAAGGATTTGGGTGAGAACACCAGAAGGCTTTTCTGGCCTAGAGGGCTGTGGAACTCTGGAAAGAGCAGAAGAGGAAGGCCAGAAACATACATTCTTCGAGGAAGGCGATGTATTGTGGTTCCAGCAGAGCTGATTTGCTGCCCTGAGACAATGGGGTAGCCCAGAGTTCATTTTGG
This sequence comes from Capra hircus, assembly GCF_001704415.2. Classification (NCBI taxonomy): domain Eukaryota; kingdom Metazoa; phylum Chordata; class Mammalia; order Artiodactyla; family Bovidae; genus Capra; species Capra hircus. The sequence continues at coordinate 36,422,999 of NC_030826.1, read as the reverse complement.
GACATCCTATTACAGCCAAAGAGGCCAGGACGACTTGGGTGGGAGTTTTCCTAAAAACTTTCCCAATTGAAGGTGAGACCAATCATGGGGACTGGTGCTGAGATGCCGAAGCTGGAACAGTTTAGAACTCATCTCAGGATCCCAAAAGTGGGGGGCCCAAAAGATTCCAGGATATACTTTTTGGGAGATAGGGAGGGGACAGCTGCAGGAACCACAAGGGAAGCCCCCATCTCCCAAGTCCAGGCAGTCCCTGAAGCCAGAAGCCTGCCCTCACCCTGGGGATGCTGAGAAGGCAGCAGGGATTTGCAGGAGCCTGAGCCCCAGTCTGGTGACCAGGTGGCCAGACCTCTGGCCAGTCCTGAGCAGATGGGTGGCGGGGAGCTGGGGCCTGGGCAGGGCGGGGGTGGAGACTGGGAGGTCCAGGTGGGCCTGAGCAGAGGGCGGCCCCTCCTGTGTCTCCCCCTCACCCTGCTGGCCTCCCTCCTTTCCCTTTGATGCTCCTCACCACAGACTTCAAACAGGCTGCCCTCTGCTCCTGCCCGCCCGCCCATAATTAGAGCCTGGCTCAGGCTGCCTCTTGCCCTCACTCCCATCCCTGCTCTCAGTCTGGCTCCAGCTCTCTGACTCGTCTTTATCTCTCCTCTCTCTCCCTCTCTCCCTCTCTTCCCGGTCCTCTGGCTCTCTGTGTCTCTGATCCTCTGTCCCAGGCAGGGACCAGCCTGGTCCCCACGTTGCAGTTCCCATGGACGCACGCTCTCTCCCTTGTGTGCGTGTGTGTTTGTGTGTGTGTGTGTGTGCACGTGTGAATTGACTTGGGTCTCTAATGTGAGAGGATCTATGTATACACGTTTATATATAAACGTGAGTGAGAGCAGGAGGGAGCAGACAGGTGTGACTGTGCGCACACGTGTGTGCATGCGTGTGCTGCTGTGTGAGCGGCGTCCTCCCCTTCTCTGTCTCCTGTGTGTTCTCACTCTCACTGGAGACTTGGCTTCTCTGTCTTTATTGCCGTATCTTCTCTCCATCTCTATAAGCTGTTTCCATCTTTCTCTTTTTCCCTTCTTTCTAATGTGATCTGCACCCCCTCCCCACACTGAAGGCTGCCCTCCTCCACGCCTCTCCCACCCAGAACCTGGGGCTCAGGCCCTACCTGCTCCCTGGTGGAAACTGCTGCCAGGGCAAGCCAGCAGGGCAATGAGCTAGGCCAGCTCCAGGCTGCCCACCTCCTTCCTGGTTGTGCCCTCGGCTCCCAGCACAGTCCCCGGGCCTTCTGCCCCTCCCTGGACTTATTTCGGGCCCTCTGAGGGTCTGTTTTTTCTGGGCCAGGCTGACCTCCCACCCCGTGGGCCCCCTTTGCAGCCCTGTGGCAGGCAGCACCATGTCATTCTCTTTCCTGGGGGGAAGGAGGTCTTGCCAGGAGCCTCTCCATGACCTAATATGGGAAGTAGGGGATCAAGACCCCTACAAGTCCCTGCCCCTCCAAGGCACTGGGCTCAGGCTGCACCTTGGCCCATGACGGAGCCCACATATTTCAGTAGCATCTGCCCTCTGGTGTAAGGGCTTCATCCCCATCAGAGAAGAGGCTGACGCTTTCCTCCCTGTTACCCCCCGCGGCACCTGGCGGCACAGACCCGGGCCCTTTTGGAGAGACTGACCTTGGGCCTTGAGTGGTCTGGGTTTTGATAGACCCCCAGGGCTGAGAAAGCCCTCCCTTCATGCTGCAGCTCTGGACTAGCCTTGGGGCCTCCCTGGGCCTGTTTTGCAAGGATGCAATGAGGAGGGTGATACTAAGAAAGAGATGACTAACCTGGAGGTTAAACTTGATGTTTTCCAGCTGACAGTGCCCTTTCCTGGTCACGTGGGAGCCTTGTGACTCCTGGCAGGAGCATGGAATGAGGTGACCCCATCTTTTTACAGGTGAGGACACTGAGGCACAAGGATGTTCTGTGCCCCCTTCTCAGGGGGAGGCAAGTCTGCTGGGCTTAGGGCTCAGGGCTTGTGGGAGTCCAGGCTCCAGAGCGGGTGGGGAGCAGGATGCATGTCCCTGGCTGGGGCCTCACCTCCCTCTGGCCTCGGTAGTTCTGGCCAGTTTTAGGTTCCAGGCAAAGATGGGCATCCGTGGGTAGATGCGAGATCGTGAGTCAAGGGCTTCAGCAGGGATTTCGACTTGGGGCATTTCTGGGCAGGACCCAGGAGATGCCAGGCCTGGGGGTGCTTAGGGGATCAGGAACTCCAGAGGCTGGGGGGCACCCCCTCTGAATTGGCAGCCCAAGCATGTGTGATTGTGTGTGTGTGTGTGTGTGTGTGTGTGCATGGCCGTGAGGGCGTGATGCTGGGTGTGTGTATGAGAGTGTGTACACAAGCATGAGTGACTGTGGGTGTGTGTGCACACGTGGTGTGCCTGAGAGCGAGGGTTTGTGACTCTATAGACAAGTGTGTGAGAGGCTGTGGCTTGTGAGTGCCTGTAATCCTGTGAGGTCATTTCAAATGTGAATGAGGGACAGGGCTGTGTCTGTGACTCCTGAGCACGCATGACGTGTGTGTGGGTGTGAGGATTGACTTGGGTCTCCGATGTGAAAGGATCTCTGTAGTTTCTCTGTACACACGTTTACACATAAACATGAGCAAGAGCAGGAGGGAGCAGACAGGTATGAGTCCAGCTGCAAGTGTGTGTGGACGTGTGTGCTGCTGTGTGAGAGGCGTGATGCCCCGCTTTCTCCGTCTTCAAGGTCAGCACCACCTCCTCCCTCTCTGCCCTGTCGTCCCTCCCTATCCCCTTCTCTCTCCCGTTCCTACTTAGCCACCCTTTGGGGATCAAGTGCCAGGACCACTCCCCAGTTCCAAAGGTGCCTGGGGACACTCTTTTGTCCCTTTGCTGACAGGAAGGGGGTCCTCGGGGCCCAGGTCGGGGTGGTTGGTTCTTGACGGAGGGCATGGCAGCCCCTGTCTCTAGGCCCAGTTCGAGGTGGAGTGGAGAAGTGCCTCCTGGCCTCTTCTCCCACGCACCATCCCACGGCCCAGGGCGGGAGGGGGATGAGATGATTGTCCAGCGTCAGCGTCTGGGTCCCAGTGGTCGGTGGTCGTGGAGGCAGCTCCCAGGCCCAGACACTGGCTCCAGGTCGGCCTGAGTCTCACCAGCCCGCGCGTCTCCAAGCCTCCACGCCTCACCTGTGAATCTTCTCCTCCTGAGTGAACACCTGGCTGCCTGGGTCTCACCCAATCCCCACCTGACAACCGTGGCCTGGTTCCCCAGCTCTGCCAACTTGGCAGAACCCCCAGTCTGAGGTTCTTGGCTGAGGAGAAGCCTGGAGGAGTGAGGGAGTTTTTTCTGCCCTAGAAATGGGAGATTTGGGCTGAGGTGGGCATGTTCTCCCCAGACAGACTTGTCCTAGCACACCTCTGCAGCAGGGAGGGACCCCGGGGGTGGCCATCTGAGGGAGACACTGCTGCACTGGTCTGGGGAGCCCCAGTCTGAGGGGGAGCCCCTCAGTTTCATGGGAGCAACAAGACACACTGGATACCCAGAGAGCTGGGCCCACACAGTGAAATAAGGACACAATTCCCAGCCACACAGAACTATAAGGTCCACAGTACTTACAGAGGGCTGGGCTGAAGGCAGCCGCTCAATTCTTTGAATAGATGAAAGGAGAAAAAGGAAAGAAGGGTGGGTAGAGGGAGGGTGTCAGAGTGAGAGGGACGGATGGAATTGAGCTGTGAGGCCCTGGGCAGCTTCCTGAAGGCTACAGGGATGCAGGGACAGCTGCGTCTTCCCCCTGAAACTCTGGATGTTTAAAGCCTCTGGCATTTACTGTGAGCATCAAGGCCTCTCCAGGACCCTGGAGCCAGGACCTCGCTAGAGTCCCTGCTTAGTTCGTTTCCTGCTTCAGTCTCCCACTAATATTTTGAAGAGACTCCCTCCTGGAAGCCCAGAATCAAAGGTTCCATTCCTGCCCTTGCTAGGAGAGGAAGGGGGTCCATAGCAGAGGGTGGTGGGGTAAGCCTGGGTTCCCTACCTTCTCAAGGGCCGCTCACTCCCCCTGGCCCCGCTCCCTCCCTTCCTCCTAAACCCAGGAAATCTGGGGGCAGGCATCTGTGCCCTGCCCCTCCCACTGCCTGCCAGGAGGTGACTGCCAGTGGAAAGGGCCTCCAGCTCATCCCTGCAGGGGTCTCCCCTTACTGGAGCCCAGGAGGACAGGAGCCCCTGGGGTGTCTGGAACCCACTCATTCCCAGGTAGCCTGCTTGGTCACAGCCTCAAAAGCAGGCTCAGGGAACCCCGGAGATGAGTAGGAGGGTAGAAAGCAGGTCCCAAGCCGCTCCCTGCAGAACCATCCCACCCCCGCGGGGACCTGCTCTTTGCCCAGGCCTGGTCTCCAGATTCAGGTGGTGGGAGTTAGTCCTGATACCTGAGGCTGGCCCTCCCACATCAGCTGAGCATCTCAGAGAGCAGGGGATGTGTGCCCTCATCTGACAGGTTCCAGTTTCAAGGAACAGGAGGCATGTGAGAGGACAGGCAGATATAGAAGTAAACTGTGATGGCAGATCAGCCTGTTCTCTTCTTGACAGAAGATCAAAGTTCTGGAGCACTGAGACTGGGCCACCCCTTGGCCAATGTTGAAAGTTCTCCTGACCCAAACCAGCTCGTGTAGCAGTAGCTCCAATAGCTGTATTTGCAATTGACCGATGCAACGCATCTCAGACAGAAACTACTGCAGTTTGTGATCATTGTACAGCTTGCACATTCACACACCTGATCTCATTTGGAGCCCCTGGCACTCCTGAGAGGCAGGCGGGAGTTATGTTATGTCTCCCATTTTGCAGGTGAGGAAATGAGGAGGAGAGCCCCACTCATTCAGAAAGTGTGCTTTCATTCAGAAAGGTTTTGGGATCTCAGGCCCCCTCTTTCCCACGCTCTCATTACTTACCACATTTGGGAAATAATTTGGTTCAGTCCTTGGAGCCAGGGAAGCCTTGGATCCCTTGTGGGTGGGCTGTGTGTCTGGTTTAGACCAGGGTGACAAGGCCGGGGAACAGCAGATGGGCTCACACTGGCTGAGTGCAGACCCTTCCCATCCCAACATAGCTGTTAGCCCCACCGAGCTGGGGCCACAGCAGACTCGGAACTCAGGACTCCTTCTGGGGTAGTTGTGTGTGGTAGCTGCCCACTCTCCTCCAGGAACAGGACCTCGTGGCCCCAGCCAGCAACCTGTGGGCTGCATCCTGGCTCTGGTCTTGCAGGGCTGGTGGGAGGCATAGGGTCTGGGTTTGGTCCCAGACTGGGTGGGCTGTTCCTCCTTGGGTGGGTGGGAGATGGGATCTGGTGCCTTCTTACCCTGGGGGAAGAATACCAGAGTGGGTCCCTCCCCCCGGCTGGTGACTGGCCAGGCCACTACAGAGCACAGCTTTCTCTGGGTGATGCCCTTCTCTTTACCCCGGCCTCTGGCAAGAGACCCCTTCTCTTCATGCCCACCCAAGAGTCCAGCCACCTCAGCTCACTCCCTCAGAGCTCTCCATCTTCCTCCTTCTTTCCTACTCTGGACTGAGCTCCTACCAGTGCCAGGCACCTGGTGGGTACTTCATCCAGGTGGTCTCATTAACTCTGCCCGAGAAGAGGTATCAGTAGCTCTCATGTTAGGGTTGAGGAGCTGAGCCCATAGAAGGTAGAGTGATTTGCCTAAGATCACACAGGTAGGGTGCTGGCAGAGGTGGGATTCAGTTCTTTAAGCTCCACAGAGAGTGGAAGAAATGCTACAGAGGGAGCTTGGAGCTTGAGAAGGGCTTGGACTACTTCGGTGGGGATCCCCAGCTTGATTTTGTGGGTGCAGGGCTTTTAAATAGGAAAGTTTCACAGAAGAGCAGAGACCCAGACTTCCTGGGTCCAAATCCTGCTCTGAAACCTAGATGTGTGACTTTGGGCAAGTTACTTAACCTCTCTGTACCTAGTTTTTCTCACCAGTACAAAGGAACCGGTCATAGTGCCTATCTCAGAGGCGTGCTGGGAGGGTTGAGCGTCCATGAACCTAAGGTTTTTGAGCAGAGAGCAGTGCAGGCTGTGTGTTACGCACTGTCCGTGTGCATTAGCACAGGTGGCTCCTAGCTGGACCCCTTCCTTCGCCCTTTCTCACCACCTCGCCCTCCTCCCACCCATCATCCTCTCTGAGGACTGAGAGGTGCTGCCCTGAGCAAGGAACTGAGCCCCTGCCCTGCCATGTGCCCTGCCCATCTTTGCTATGGCTGCGCCTGGTGGGCAGAAGGTATGTGTACAAGACTCAGGTGGGGGAAGGGGAGCAGCATGGAAGAGCCTGAAAGACCCTCCCCAGTGACTGTGGGTGGCGGCCAGGGTACAGAAGGGGCTGCCCCCTGGTTCCAGCTGCGGGATGAGGTGCTGGGTGAGGAGGAGCTGGGGCTGGCTTCCAGCAGGAGGACAGGGGTAGCTGGGCTGAGAAGGAGGGAAGTGGGGGTGAGGGAGAGTTGGGGCTGGGGTGGGAGGTGGGGCAATGGAACAATGAGGGTGGCGGGGATCCGACGGAAACCCACCCTGGAGCAGGGGGTTGAGGACAAGCCTGGCGGTGGAGGAGGCTTGGCGGAAGTGTCGGCCTGGTTTGTCCCTTGATTTCTGTTTGCTCCTACAGAGGCTGGGGCATTCTCCCCAGAGCCTGACAGCTCCCTGACCAGTCCTCTCTCATCTCTCAGGGGCACACCCTGCCCACCCCCAGCCAAAGCCAGGAATGGGGCTGTGGGCAAGGGGTTGGTCATCTGGGTGACACTGGCTGGAGAGGTGTGCCTGAGAGGCACCTGGCCTTTTCTGATGGTGGGCAGGGGCCAGTGGGGTGAGGGGGTCTGGACACAACCTCAGCTGCAGAAAAAAGTGTGCTTTCCTCAGTGGGAATCAGTAGAAGAGCACCTTCAGTTCAGTTCAGTAGCTTGGTAATGTCCCAGTCTTTTTGACTCCATGAATTGCAGCACGCCAGGCTTCCCTGTCCCTCACTGATTCCCAGGGCTTGCTCAAACTCATGTCCATCAAGTTGGTGATGCCATCCAACCATCTCATCCTCTGTGGTCCCCTTCTCTTGCCTTCAATTTTCCCCAGCATCAGGGTCTTTTCCAATGAGTCAGTTCTTTACATCAGGTGGCCAAAGTATTGGAGCTTCAGCTTCAACATTAGTGCTTCCAATGTATATTCAGGCCTGATTTCCTTTAGGATAGACTGGTTGGATCTCCTTGCAGTCCAAGGGACTCTCAAGAGTCTTCTCCAACACCACAGTTCAAAAGCATCAATTCTTCAGTGCTCAGTTTTCTTTATGGTCCAATTCTCACAACCATACATGACTACTGGTAAAGCCATAGCTTTGACTATACAGACCTTTTCTTTTTTTGGCAAAGTAATGTCTCTGCGTTTTAATATGCTATCTAAGTTTGTCATAGCTTTTCTTCCAGGGAGCAAGTGTCTTTTAATTTCATGGCTGCAGTCACCATAAGAAATGGTGGAACAACAGACTGGTTCCAAATAGGAAAAGGACTACGTCAAGACTGTATATTGTCACCCTGCTTATTTAACTTATATGCAGAGTACATCACGAGAAACGCTGGGCTGGAAGAAGCACAAGCTGGAATCAAGATTGCCGGGAGAAATATCAATAACCTCAGATATGCAGATGACACCACCCTTATGGCAGAAAGTGAAGAGGAACTAAAAAGCCTCTTGATGAAAGTGAAAGAGGAGAGTGAAAACGTTGGCTTAAAGCTCAACATTCAGAAAACGAAGATCATGGCATCCGGTCCCATCACTTCATGGAAAATAGATGGAGAAACAGTGGAAACAGTGTTAGACTTTATTTTGGGGGGCTCCAAAATCACTGCAGATGGTGACTGCAGCCATGAAATTAAAAGACACTTACTCCTTGGAAGAAAAGTTATGACCAACCTAGACAGTATATTCAAAAGCAGAGACATTACTTTGCCGACTAAGGTGCGTCTAGTCAAGGCTATGGTGTTTCCTGTGGTCATGTATGGACGTGAGAGTTGGACTGTGAAGAAGGCTGAGCACCAAAGAATTGATGCTTTTGAACTGTGGTGTTGGAGAAGACTCTTGAGAGTCCCTTGGACTGCAAGGAGATCCAACCAGTCCATTCTGAAGGAGATCAACCCTGGGATTTCTTTGGAAGGAATGATGCTAAAGCTGAAGCTCCAGTACTTTGGCCACCTCATGCGAAGCGTTGACTCTTTGGAAAAGACTGATGCTGGGAGGGATTGGGGGCAGGAGAAGAAGGGTATGACCCAGGATGAGCTGGCTGGATGGCATCACGGACTCGATGGACGTGAGTCTGAGTGAACTCCGGGAGATGGTCATGGACAGGGAGGCCTGGCGTGTTGCAATTCATGGGGTCGCAAAGAGTCGGACACGACTGAGCGACTGAACTAAACTGAACTGGCTTTGCCTTTCTTTAGGATTGGAATGAAAACTGACATTTTCCAGTTCTGTGGCCACTGCTGAGTTTTCCAAATTTTCTGGCATATTGAGTGCAGCACTTTCACAGCATCATCTTTTAGGATTTGAAATAGCTCAGCTGGAATTCTATCACCTCCACTAGCTTTGTTCATAGTGATGCTTCCTAAGGCCCACTTGACCTCACATTCCAGGATGTCTGGCTCCAGGTGAGTGATCACACCATTGTGGCTATCTGGGTCATTAAGATCTTTTTGGATAGTTCTTCTGTATATTCTTGCCACCTCTTCTTAATATCTTCTGCTTCTGTTAGATCCATACTGTTTCTGTCCTTTATTGTGCCCATCTTTGCGTGAAATGTTCCCTTGGTATCTAATTTTCTTGAAGAGATCTCTAGGCTTTCCCATTCTATTGTTTTCCTTTATTTCTTTGCATTGATCACTTAGGAAGGCTTTCTTATCTCTCCTTGCTATTCTCTGGAACTCTGCATTCACATGGGTATATCTTTCCTTTTCTCCTTTGCCTTTCACTTCTCTTCTTTTCTCAGCTATTTGTAAGGCCTTCTCAGACAACCATTTTGCCTTTTTACATTTCTTTTTCTTTGGGTTGGTTTTGATCACTGCCTCCTCTGTGATGCCTCCTCTTATGAACCTCCATCCACAGTTCTTCAGATACTCTATCAGATCTAATCCCTTGAAACCATTTGTCATTTCTACTGTATAATCATAAAGGATTTGATTTAGGTCATACCTGAATGGTCTATTGGTTTTCCCTACTTTCTTCAATTTAAGTCTGAATTTTGTAATAAGGAGTTCATGATCTGAGCCACAGTCAGTTCCTGGTCTTGTTTTTGCTCACTGTTTATAGCTTCTCCATCTTCAGCTGCAAAGAATATAGTCAATCTGATTTTGGTATTGACCATCTGGTGATGTCCATGTGTAGAGTTCTCTCTTATGTTGTTGGAAAAGGGTGTTTGCTACGGCCAGTGCATTCTCTTGGCAAAGCTCTGTAAGCCTTTATTCTGCTTCATTTTGTACTCCAAGGCCAAACTTGCTTATTACTCCAGGTATCTCCTGACTTCATACTTTCGTATTCCCATCCCTGATGATGAAAACGACATCTCTTTTGGTGTTGTTCTAGAAGATCTTGTGGAGAAGGCAATGGCAACCCACTCCAGTACTCTTGCCTGGAAAATCCCATGGACGGGGGAGCCTGGTAGGCTGCAGTCCATGGAGTCGCGAAGAGTTGGACACGACTGAGTGACTTCACTTTCACTTTTCACTTTCATGCATTGGAGAAGGAAATGGCAACCCACTCCAGTTTTCTTGCCTGGAGAATCCCAGGGACGGCAGAGCCTGGTGGGTTGCCGTCTATGGGGTCGCACAGAATCGGACACGACTCAAGCGACTTAGCAGCAACAGCAGCTAGAAGGTCTTGTAGGTCATCATAAAACAGTTCAACTTCAGCCTCTTTGGCATTAGTGGTTGGGGCATAGACTTAGATTACTGTGATATCGAATGGTTTGTCTTGGAAACAGAGATCATTCTGTCGCTTTTGAGATTGCACCCAAGTACTGCATTTTGGACTCTTTCGTTGACTATGAGGGTTACTCCATTTCTTGTAAGGGATTCTTGCCTGCAGTAGTAGATATAATGGTCATCTGAATTAAATTCGCCCATTCCAGTCCATTTTTGTTCACTGATTCCTAAAATGTCGATCTTCACTCTTGTCATGTCCTGTTTGACTGCTTCTAATATACCTTGTTCATAGACCTCACATTCCAGGTTGCTATGCAACATTGTTCCTTGTAGCATTGGCCTTTACTTCCATCACCAGTCACATCTACAACTGGGCATTGGTTTTGCTTTACCTCCATCTCTTCCTTCTTTCTGGAATTATTTCTCCGCTCTCCGCCAGTTGCATATTGGGCACCTACAGACCTGGGGAGTTCATCTTTTGGTGTCATATCTTTTTGCCTTTTCATACTGTGAATGAAGCATGGATCACAGCATTGTCTAACTCAGAGAAACTATGAGCCATGACATGTAGGGTCATCCAAGATGACGGGTCCTGGTGGAGAGCTGACAAAACGTGGCCCACTGGAGAAGGGAATGGCAAACCATTTTAGTACTCTTGCCCTGAGAACCGCATGAACAGTAGGAAGAGAAGAGCGCCTGTCCTTCTCTTCTTCCCTCCTTCTCCCTCCTCCCTATATATTCTTTCTCTGGCTCTGGCATTCAGTAATTGTTTGACTTTATAAGCAGAGCTAAGGATGTGAATTCTATGGTTTCCAGGATCCAGTTCCTTGCTCTGTGAGGAAGGAAGTCAGGACATGAATGGGGATGGAATTGGTGATGGGGAGGTAGGGATGTAGGAGTGAACTCCGGCTTGAGACCCAGCAAAAATGAACCACCTGTCCTGGGTCTTTTCTCATGGTCTGGGACTGGGCAGAGGAAAGCAAGGGAAATGGGTGGAGAGATGAATAAAAACATTCATTTATTTTTAAATCTTCACAATTAAACAGATAAGTAATTGGACATAAAATCCCAATTATGTCCCTTGAATTCAGTGCTTCCTACACCTCGGCTGTGGGAATACTACTGGCCCGACTTCTGCAGTGAGGTCTTTCAAGTTGACTGATTTGATAACAACCCGCTTTTCAAACGTAGCTTCTCCACCAATTCCTAGCTTTGCTATTTGGGCAAGTCCCTTCTCTGTGCCTTTGTTTCCTCACCTGTGAAATGGGATAGCAATGTACTTATATCATGGGGTTATTGTGAGGATTAGTGTTTATAAAGCAGTTGGAAGAGTGCCTGGCTCATGGAAAGCGCTATCTGTTTGTCAAATAGAATGAGTAAATAAATACTTCCGAGCAATAACAGCTGTGACATGGTGACTTGGTGAGTTAGATTTTCTCACGTACATTAAAATAAAGAACTAACTTGAGTTTCCTGGCTGTCTGGTAGTTAGGAGTTGATGCTCTCACTGCTGTGGCACTGGATTCAGTCCCTGGCCAGGAAACTAAGATCCCGCAAGCTGCCAGCTCGGCCAAAAAAAAAAAACACCAACTAGAGAAAACTAGGAACCATTACTATAGAATTGTCTTCCATATTGCCAGTGGGAAATTGGCCCAGATGAAGCTTCCACTCTGTCTTAGTGCAAGTTCATTTTACATGGTTTAACTCAATCCCAGTTGCAGCCCATACTCTCCTCCTGGGGGCGGTGTCACTGGACCCATATCAGCCTCTTTGTCACCATGGCTTTGCCAGGGCACCTCTGCCATGAGATGTCAGAGCTGCTTGGATCCCATGCTTGCTGTGGCCCGGCTCCTCCGCGGGAAGGCGCTGTTCCCAACGAGGCACCAAAGCAGGTGGGCCGTCTGTACTGGAGACCTCTCCCAGGAGTACCTACCCTGGACCCCAGGATTCCATGCTCTGTCCCAACCGAGCCCCTCATTTCAACCTTCTGCTTTTTATGAACCTGGGAGAAAGGGGAGCCTGGGAGTTGGGGAAGGAACAGGATAATTCTGAGGCCTGGGCAGGTTGCCTTCAATTTACCCTCTGGGCGCCTCCTATTTGATCGGCTTTAGGACTTTAATTTGCTTGTTGTTTGAGGTTAACCACCTTCCTTAATGAAGCTGGGGATGGAGAGGGCAGGTGGGGAGAGAAACCCCTGAAGGTGTGAGAGTGCAAGGGCTTCTCTTGGAGGCCCCCGGGGGGCTGTTGGGCTGTGAAGCAAGAGACGGTGCCTGCCAGCACCCAACTTGTCCTCCAGGTATGATCCATGGAGGCGCATCCTGACTGTCATGGGGTGGGGAGGGGAGAAGGGCCTCTGTCTTCTGGAAGCTCTGCCCAGTCACAGCAGAAGATTCAGGGAAGATGTCCCACCAGACCAGGGTGGGCAGAGCGGCTGAGGAGGATTCTCAGGAGATGGGAATGGCTGTGTCGGTCAGACTGGGTGGGAGTCTAGGTGGCCAGTCATACGGTGAGTCCTCAGGCTCTGCTGGGGCTTCCAGTCAGGACCCCAGAGCCGGCGAGGGGACGTCTGGGCTGCCTTCCTCAATCCACAGCCGGAGGTCTGAGGCCCTGGTGTACAAGAGAGTCGGTTTCCACGTTCAGGTCTGCCTGTCGTGGTGTGTGTGTGTGTGTGTGAGGGAGGAGAGAGCTGCTCTTCCATCAGACCAGGGGCTCCTTGGCAGGGCGGTATTTCATCGGAAGATGGGGGCTTTCTGAGGGCAGAAGCAGTGCTGCCTCAGTGATCTGTTCCTGCTTCCAGAGGGTGCTCACCGGCCCTGAGGCCCCCCACCAGCAATTCTCTGCCTGCCCGCTTCCCTCCCCCGCTCCCTCCCTCCCAGCACACACACCGTCGAGAGACTCCTTTGAAGTGCTGAGTGTGTTGTTCCTAGGACTTAAACCGGCAGGCAGAGCCGGGTGTGGAGCCCTGGTAATGAGGCTTTTCGGAGTGGGGCTCCCATCAGATAAGCAGTCCTTCGTGGCTTTCCACTTCCTATTCTAATGAAGGACACTGCTGAGGGACAGCTGGGTCCAGGACCCACGTGGCACCTGCCTTCTCACCTTGGCTGAGTTGAACCCTGGGGCTGTACGACCTCTGGGATCCCATGATGTCCTGTGTCCAAGAAGGCCTTTGGACAGTTCCTCTCACCTCCAAATGGAGGCGGGGCCCGCATGTAAGAATTAAAGATTTTAAAATTAAAAAAAAACAAAAAACAAAAAACAAAAACAAATGGAGGCGGGGACTGTGGTTGCCTTTCTTACCCCATGTAGAGCCTCCATCATGCTGTTCTAAAAGGCTTTGGGTCAGACGCCAGGAAGAACCTTCCAGGTCACAGAGGTACATGATAATAAACCTGCAAGGTTTGGGTCCGCAGGGAGGTAGAATTAGAGAGTCAATCCCCTGCTTCAGGTTTTGGAGGGCCACCCTGCTGTTGTGGTGCTGGGCGATGGACGGGACAGGCAGGCAGTTGATAGCAGAGGGAAGGAGGCACCCGCATTAGCACCAAAACAGACCTGAGGGTCATATACACACAGGAAGAGGAAGACGTTGGTCCTCTTCTGGCTTATTTTCCTCTCCCAGACATACAAATCAGGTTCTATGAAAACACTGGGGGAAATAAAGGTCAATAATGTGGTGAGCTGAGGCCTGGCACCTGCAGCAACGGTTAGCAGAGGCGTGGGAGGCCCAGGTTCGATCCCTGGGTCGGGAAGATCCCCTGGAGAAGGAAATGGCAACCCACTCCATTGCTCTTGCCTGGAGAATCCCATGGAGGGAGGAGCCTGGTAGGCTACAGTCCATGGGATCATAAAGAGTCGGACACGACTGAGCTACTTCACCCTCCAGACCTTGATGCTGGGAAAGATGGAATGAAAAAGGAGAAGAGGGTGGCAGAGGATGACATGGTTGGATGGCATCACCGATTCAATGGACATGAACTTGGGCGAACTCCAGGAGATGGTGAGGGACAGGGAGGGCTGGTGTGATGCAGTCCAAAGAGTAGGGTTGGTGTGATGCAGTCCAAGAGGGTTGCAAAGAGTAGGACCCAACAACAACTAAACAACCCTCCCCTTGATGGACACCTGAAGGTCATTCTACTGGCTTCTCCAGGAGGGCTGACCGGAGGTCGCCCCAGCTGTGCTCCTGTCTCCAGACTGACTTCTCTGTTGTTCCACCAAGAGGCTGCCCCACACTCCCCCTTGCTTACTGAGCAGTCTTAGATGGGTGGCTGCCTCAGTTTCCCCAACTGTAAAGTAAGGATAAGAGAGTGGGAGAAGGGATGACATAGTCCCCGTAAAGCTGTTAACACAGAACCTGGCACTCACTGGGCTTCTCCAAAGGTCCCTTTCGAGTGCCCTCCTGGAGGTTCTTTCTGCTGTCTGCCTGCTACCCCTCCTTGGCGTATGGAGTACGACATGGCTTATTTTCCCAGCCTACGTGAGGAAGCAGGGTAGGGGGCATGTTGGTCCTTTCTGCCCTCAGTTTCCCTTTCTTAAATGTGGCTCCCCTCCTCTCCCCGCACCACCCACTGCGCCCCCCTCCCAGGCCTGCATGGTGAGATAATGTCTAAGAGATACTTGGAGTTGCTTGGAGGAAGAGGCCAGACAGTGAGTGACCAGAGGTGATTATCTGGCGTGACTAAAGCAGCGGTTTCCCTCCCCAACCCCCAGCCCAGGCAGAAGGGAGGGGGACATCCGAGGTCACGCTCCAGAAGGAACTTCCCAAGAAGGGCTAGACCTAGGGAAGCCGACCTTGGGATAGGGGATTCAGGTGATTTTTCACAGGAAAAAACAATAACTCATCCCTTTGGGGAGGGGGTTTTGAGGCAGGGGGCTGGCCAAAATGGCTCCATTCTCCCCTTGAACAACCACTCTATCTCCAGCTCTCAGCCTGTCTCCTCCATGGATGCCACTGCTCACCCTGGCCCTTGGCTCCTGCCCTTCTCCTCTCTGCCTCTCAAGGGGACCTGGCTCCCTCCCAGGACCTCCTCTCCATCCTGCCCGGGGTCCCCACTATGGCAGCCCAAGTTTAGACGCCTCTCTGAGCAGCAGAGATTTCTCTGCAGGAGGAAGATCCATTTTCCTCTCTCTCTTTACTCCTCTGCCCACCCCAACCCCAGAGGCCTGCAGAGGACCCGAAGGCTGCCCACTGAGTGCGGGTGGGCAGCAGGACTCCCATCAGCTCCCCCAGCCTCCTGTCCGTGGAGTGAGACAGCAGGCAGGAGGGCTGCAGTTCCCACCCAGACCTCTGGGTGCTGCCCAACTGCTGTGGTTGGCCCTCCCCTGAAGGACCTGGAGGTATTCACCTTCACTCTAACCCTCCTCCTGCCCCGCCCGCCCCCCCCCACCACCACCTTCCAGAAGGGGCCGCCTTCATTTAGAAAAGAGAAGCAGCCACACATACGAAATATTTTCATAAACATCATCTCTTTGATCCTAGTTATTAGTATGGCCGACTCCCATTTCACACATGGGAAAACTGAGGCACAGTGAGGCCAAGTGGCTCACCCCGGGTCCCACGGAAGCATGAGGAATCCTGACAAAGCCTCGGGAAGACAAGAATGAGCCTGCAGAGCCAGGCAGCCTCCAATGTCTGTGTGTGGGAAGCAGATACTCTGGCTTGTGCTGGTCTCCCAGTGCCGCAGAAAGGAGAGAGGAGGGCGTGCCTAGGGGACTGAGCCCCAGTGTGGGGGTCCAGTCTAGCCTTTGCTGTGGTCTTGCTGCTAAATACATGCTTAGAATATAGCATTTCTGTAAGCAGCGCTGAAGTCTGTAGAATACAAAGTGCTCTGTAACTCCATCAGGTAACTCTGGTTAATGGTGGTGTGCTTCCTGCCAGAACTTTGTAGCATTCAAAAAATTTTTTTCAACACAAATGGGGCTTTATTAACAAACAGTAAAGAACAAACAGTTCCTTGACTGAGTTTTCCATCATTCCTATCTCCATACACAAACAGCGATCTTTCAAACAGAACACCCACTGTGGACGAAATCTAATTTGGTGAACCTTTCTTACCAGGAGGCATTGGGCAGTCCCATCACGGGTAATGATCAACAAGGAGTTTGGTCCCTTCGCATTGGTGGGAGCATACTTCTACAAAGCATTCACTCCAGCCTGGGGTTCCTGAGAGATGCTCACGAATGTGCTGTGCGTGCGTCACCATCCCTAGAGGAAAGTATCCTGGTCTCCTCCTTGGTGGTTTGATCCTGGGAGCAGGGTCTGCCTTTCAGGAAGGCCTTCCACAAGTCTGACCCAAATCCCGGTGGACAGATGGAGCTGTTTCCTCCTCGCATCTCCTGGGCAGGGTCTTCCTGGGCAGCCTGGCTCCCAGCTGGCTGCTCTGTTCTCCTATACAACAGTGTGAGCACACTGGGAGGAAGGGAGCATTCCTCTCCTCTCCTTGTTGGAAGCTTCTTGCAGAAAAGAGGAGAAAGACTAAGGAAAGTCTGAAGAATCACTTCTGGTGTGTTCACTGAGAGCTGGGGGTGGTGGGCCCACAAGACACCTTTTCACCTGCCAGTCTTAATGTCTGGGAAGTGCACAGAAGTCCTTTTAAGGCTAGAAATTTCAAAGCACTTCTCAGATACATACAAAAGCTTCTCTTGGGAGACGGAGGAGGGGGGCGGGGGGGCGGGGGGGGCTGGGGCGGGGGGCGGAGGGGTGGGGAGGTGGTGCTGACTGTGGCTTCCACAGTGGGAAGGTGGAAGGAAGCAGACCCAGGTGTCCCTCTCTCCTTAGCTGTTTCTGGCGTTGGCTTCTGCCCCACCCCCTGTGGTCCAGCTGGAAGATTGGGGTCACCCTGTATGGGGTGTCTGTCTCTACACTCACCTGGCAACTTAGAATACGTGGCTCCTTGGGACTAAGCAGGTCAGAGGAGTCAGCATTAACCCTTCACGTGTTAACCTGATCCACAGGTCTGTGAATTCACAGCCAAAAACCTGCCAATAGATCTAATCAAAGGCAGAACCTTCCGGGCAACACCTAACTCCTTCCGGAGGCTGTTGCTAATTTCACTCTTAATCTTTGTACCCAGCACTCATTCAACAGCAAGCTCTTGCTGCACACCTAGGTGCTGAGATCCACAGCCTCATGTATGAGTTGTGTGTGTGTCCCAGAGACCAAGCTCTCACGATGTGATAAGCGCTTTGACTGGAGAAGCTGCAACAGGAGAAATCAATGATTAGAAACTCACTCACTGATGTGCTATTAGCTCGATCATCCCTAATTGACACTGTTCCTGGCACTCTAACAAGCCAGGGGAAGTCCCAGGTGGAAGAGCCAAAGCGCTGGCTGGTTTTCCCCAGGGAGCCAGAAGGCTGGATTTGAACTGCAGACCACCTGACTGCAAAGCCCTTGCTCTTTGCACCCTTCTACTGCAGGCAACAATGCCAGCGGGTGGAGACAGTCAGGCCAAGGACCTTGTGTATGGCACACGCGTGGGTGAATGATTACCTGCCTGAACACCTTGGATCACAAGTGTCTGTTTCATGTGAGCCTCTCTTGATGGCACAGATTATGTCTTATCTGTGCCGTAAGTCTGTTTGAGTCCCAGACTGGGACTGGAGCCTGGTGCACAAATGAACATGTGAATGGATGATGAAGCCATCAGTGAGTTCCACTTTGGAACATATCAGTGGGATATCAGACTACAGAGCCAGAGGCCCCTTCCCCTCCATGAGGCTCAGCACCTTCAGGAAAGTCACTCTTGTCTGGATGGGGCAGTGCTGCGATGAGGCAGAGAAAAGACTGGCCCATCCTGAAAGCGGTGGTGGGAAAGTTGGGCAAGTATGCGTCTGGGTCTCCAGGGGGTCTTAAATGGTCCTCTGTTCGTCCTCCAGCCTCACCCCTCCTTTGCCCCTCAGGCAGGCGAGCAGGACCTCTTCTGAGATGACCACTTAGTTGCTGACAACAGAGATTATTAAGTGAATATCAAGTGAAAGGACAGAGACATTGGGAAAAGGTCTTTGTTACTCAGGTCACTTGTCATGGGGAAACTTCTCCTCTGGTCACACTGTTCACCCTGGCACAACAGAAGGCTTGAAGGCTACTGTCTACCTAGTCTGAGTTCCCCAAGTTCCACTCTTTAGGAACTACTCATTGGGCTGGTCCCTTGCAGAAAAATTTAAACTTCTCAGAATCATTGATGGACTTGGGGGTGAGGACCTTGATGGAGAAAGCGTATAAAGTACCGGTTCCTGATCCAGTGAATTTCAGTGGGGAGATTGTGGGAACATTTTGAACAAGCGCTCCCTGATTCTGAGGCAGGTGGGTGATCTCTGGCCTACATTCAGGAAAGGACCTTGAGCAGAAATTTGGTCATTTTCACTCCAAGAGGAGATGGGCTGGAAACCTCAGGGGCCAGGCCATGGTCCATTAAAGCCCCCCACCACGCCCCACCCCACAAACACACACACTGGGACTGCTCTGCACCAGCATCACAACAGGCCTGAGGAAGGAAGGAGGTGGGGCTCCCACAGGCCAGACAGGGCTTGACATGTCCCTGGGCCAATTTGGGGACTTAGCTTTGGTCACCAGTTTCCTTCTCTGGGTCTACAGTAAATCTCTTGCTGCGAAGGATATTCTTAAAGAGGTAGTGCTAGGGACTGGAGTTTTTCTTAGGTCTAATATGGCCCAGGGAGTGATCCATGAGGACAGGAGGACAGTCCCCCGACCCCACGGTAAGGAAGGAGGAGTTGGTGAGGAGCCAGTCAGCTCATCCTCAGGCTGCACTTCCTGGGTTCATCCCAGGCTGAAAGCCATTCTCTCCTTTTCTTCTTAGAGAATACTTCACTCCTCTCTCACCGCCATCCAGTTCATTCAGAGGGCAAGTTCTTGATGTCTATCCTTAAGCTCTCCTGCTTATAAGCAGGACATCTCCCCTGTCAGGCCGGGAGAGGGAAAGCCATCTGACTCTCATCCCATCCTGCTTTTGAATCTATTAAAAATGCCTCCACCATCCCATCAAGCCATGTTCCTCACAGGGGAGAAGCTCCTCTCTGCCCTCCTTAGTCCACAAGTGTGGAAAGGAGGAAACCTCCAGTTCCTGTGACCCCCTCTCCTGAATCCTCGAACTCCAGCCTGGTGTGTATTGGGGTGGGGGGGAGCAGGAAGACCAGTTTTTCCAGCCCTGAGACCAGCCTGCCCCTGGGGGTGCATGCGAGCCCAGTAGGATGGCAGCCTGGGCCTCTGTGGAATGTGGCCCATCCGGCTCTTGCTGCCTAAGGAAGGGAGGTTGGTGTAGCCGGAGTCCAGGGCTGGCTGGTCCAGAGACATCCCCTCCCACTCAGGCCAGGAATGAGTGCCAGCAGCATCCCTCCCAGCAGCCTTTCAGATCCTATTCCACTTGGCCAGGCCATTCCTCCTTCCCCTCCCCCTGGTTGGGGGAGGTGCTCAGATTGGCCTGCTCTGCCCTCCCACATTACCTTCTCCAGCCCCTGCCTCCTTACCCTCCCTGTCTGTAGGAGGGCTTCTTCAATTGAGGGGTCACTGCTCCCTCCAGGTTACAGGGACCCTGACTGTCTCAGTGACTGTCTATGCTCAGAACCGGGCAGTCAGTGTTCAGTAAATAATGCCCACTTTCTTGCCAAACTGCTGAATTAAATGCATGAGATGAATACATTTGTAGAGGCACGGGTTGGCTGAGAAGCCAGGCTCCCCTCAACTGACGCTAAGATGGCTCATTGGTACCCAGGCTGTCCTAGCCAGTGTGGGGCCTGGAAAGAGCCAGGGTGAGCTGCTCTCCCCGCTCCCCTGTTTGCTGATCTCATCTCTCCATCCCCTTACACCCTGTTGTATTCTCCCAGTCCTCCCCGATCCTAACCCTCTTTGTCCCCATCCTATCTCTGGCCCAGGATACACAGAGCCACTTCCCTCCGTTTATTCCCCCTGCTCCTAGAAGCTTTCTCCTTCTTGAGGCCTTCCTGGAACTTGATTGGCTAAGACTCTCTGTCGGGTGCCCTTTTCTCCCTTTGTGAGTCTTCACCATATGTAGCCCATAGCCACGTGCCCCCACCGACCATTCCTGCCTCTGCCTGGGGCCTTGGAGTCCCTTCTAGTAGATGGTAGAGTCAGTCTGAATCCTGAGGGTTGTTACTCTGAGATGAGCTGCGGGTGGAATGGCAGTGCAGGGGCAAGCACTGGTTTGCGCAAGGCCAGAACCCAAGGCTAGAACCCACTCAGTCGCAGAAGTCCAGACTGGCATATGTGGCTCTCCATGCGGTCTCCCTGAGTCCTGTTAATACTCGTAGCAATGACACCTGCCATTTATTGAGCACTCACTCTATGCCAGGCTCTGTGCTAAGAACTTTTGCGTGGTATTTCACCTAATTCTCACAACAGCCTTATGGTATGTACTATTATTATCTCCATTTTACTGATCAGCAAGCTGAGGCTATTAGCTTTCTACAGGAAGGAAAAAAAACCTTAGCCCCTTTGAAGCCCTTGCACTTGATGGTCCTGAGCACCTGGTGCTGAGCATAGGAATGTGCAGATGCTCACCTGACATACAGTCCGGTGAGGCAGCAGAGGGCTCTGTGAGAGGATGTGCCTAGGACTCCTGGCTCAGGTTCAAGGGCCCCATAGTCCAGAGGAGCTGGTGCCAGCCTGGGGACTGTCCTACTCTGTTAATTTCCTCAGAATTTCAGACAAAGGATAGACAGACAGCAGGAAGTACTTTGGGACAAAGCTAAGTGTAGCCTCTGAGGCCCAGGATCTCATCTCTGTCCCTATGTAGCCGAGAGCTCGGTGGGTGTGCACGTGGGTGAAAGGGCGTGTGGAGACTCAGGGTGCTGGTGTGGGAGGATCGCTAGGATGACCTGCCAGGCCCTCTGTGCCTCGAATCCTGGATCTTGCGTCTCAGGTCTTTCTCCGGAGGCCCTAGGGGAGTCTCTGATGGGTGGAGCGGCTGTCAGGTCTGTGTCGTGATGTTCTGGGCAGAGGGCGGGGTGCAGTGCAAGCCCTGACCTGGTTGGGCAGGTTGGCCCACCCTGAGTGGCACCTGTGACCAGGCGCCAACCCCACCTACCGCCCTTTGAAGTCATCCAGCCTGCATTTAAGGCCTGGCCCCTCTTCTGGGTCAACTCCCTGAAAAGAATTGGGGTCCTCTTAGGAGAAAGCTCCTCTTGCCTGGGGCCAGCTCCAGACACGGAGGGGGAAACTTGCAGGCCTGGGCCTGGCTGGAGGAGGTGTTAGCCTCCTTGGATGGGTCTCTGCAGGGACTGCTGCTGCTGCTAAGTCACTTCAGTTGTGTCTGACTGTGCGACCCCACAGACGGCAGCCCACTGGCAGGGGCCAAAGCAGAAGGGGCTACATGAGAGGAGGCTGAGGCAGAGGGAGGGGATTGGTGGTGGGGGTGGTAATGAAGGGAGAAGGCTTAAAGTAGGGGAAAGCTCAGTGAGGGGCAGGGGATTCTGCCAGCAGAGATGGGGGCCTGTGGAGGAGGCAACTCCCTCCCAGGCTCAACCCATGGAAAAGTCCTCTCCAGCAGGCATTGAGGTAGTTGAGTCCCCCACACCCTACCCCATGCATTGCTCTGCACTTGGCATTTCTGTCTTACATAAGGTACCCCCTTGCCCCACCCCCCACCCACACCAGCACCTTCTCTTGGGTAGATCTTCATTCCTCCCCAGGGTCTAGAGCCAGCATCTGTCTGTGCAGCCACTGGGCGCTGGGTTAGCACGAAAAGCCACCCCAACTTCTGGCCCCACTGGGCACTTGCAGGCCCTAGGGCTATCCCATTCCCAAAACTGGGGTCCCCCTCCCAAGCGCGGCCCAACGGCTCCTGCCCGACCTCTCCCCCAGCCCTGCCCTGCTCAGAGCAGACTTCTAATCCACCAGGAACCTCCTCAGAAAACCATTAGGCAGCCAGGCCCTGCAGGCCTCCGACAGGTCCTCTCCCCCACCCTCCACCTTCCACTTCCCACCTCCCGCTGACGCCACACCCACCCTGGAGTCTGGGCGCAGGGCCCAAGTGGACCCCTCGTTTTTGCTCACTGCCTAATTTCTGCTGCAGGCGGCTCTGTCCTTAGACCTAGCCCGGCCTGAGGATGGCCCCATGCCTTCGGGCCCTCACTCCAGCCTCTTCCCAGGGCCCCCAAGTTGCCAGGGAACGCTAGAGGAGGGAGCTTACCCCTACATCTAGGCTCCCGGGCTCTGCTACGTCCTCCCCCCGTCCTGCCAGTCTGGGGGTGGCCGGGGACGCATTGTGGGCCGGGAGGCGGCAGGGCTGGTGCGAGGGCCCCTCCCAGGTTGGGCTCACTCCACCTCGCCTTCGAATCCCGGGATCGTGCTGTCCAGGCCACACCCGACCCCAGCCTTCTTCCTCTCTGCTTCTGGCCGCCCCTTTCCCAGCCCTGAGCCTCTCCTCCTCCTCCAAGTTTGCTCAGAAGGCTGCACCTCCTCTCCTGGGGCCTACACTTCAGTGATGGAAGTGCCTCACATTCAGCCCTAGTCACGGGGACTTGGCTTTGGTTCTGTCCTTGGGCGAGTCGCCTGACCTCTCCGAGGCTGTTTGCTCAGCCAAAATAGGGCTATGAACCCCACCTGCCGCGTTCGAGTGGTAGATGAGCCTGGCCCAGGAAGTGGTGAATTTATGGTAGAGCCGCAAAGGGCTGGGACCCGTCTCTCCCTTCAAACTGGTCAGGGATTGTCACCTTCAAGCTTTAGCCCACCCGGGGCCATTGTGAGAGCGGGGAGGACGCGGGGACCCATTTATCTCCAGGTCATACCGGACACTGGAAGCAGGTGCTTCCCCTTCTGTCCTCACTGGCCAAGACAAAGAAAGGCCTTGCGTGGGGTTGATGGTGACGGGCCTCTCAGCATGGAGGGGAGGGAGGGGGTGTGGCCTCCTCTCCAGAGCTCTAGGTTGAGGGGACTCCAGGCTGGGAGGGGCAGTGGGGAATCCCAGTGAGAGGCAGGAGACCCCTCATGGGGCCTCCTCCATGGCCCTTTCTTTCTTTGGGGCCCCAGCCAGGAAGAGAAATGGCTCCGTCTGGTCATGGTGATCGCCGTCTCAGCTCTGTGATCACTTAGCAGCATCGTGGCAGGGGGTGGGGGTCGGTCCCCCTCCAAGGCCCAGATGGCCGTAGCAGAGACATCTTGCTGATTTCTTCCAAGTCGCGCCCTCATAAGCTGGATAACAGGTGCTTAAAGAAGATGAAGAATTAGTGATTATTGAGCAGGCTGAAATTTTGGAGTGTCAGGAGTAAACCATTTTCTGATTGAGATGGATGGATGGCAACAGAAGTGTTTATTGCATGAAGTAATATATGTAATTTTGGCTGAATTTTGTTTTTCTCCGCATGAAATTCCAGTCCCTTTCAGTCAGGCTGTTGGTGTGTGTTTAATATTAATAGTTTCCATTATTGTCGCTCACCCTGTGCCAGAGACGGGGCAGCACTTTACAGGCTTTACCTTGGTTTACTTCCCACATCTCTGCTATTCAAGATTCATTCAAGGAAACATTTATTGAGCATCTACTATCTGCCAGGCATTATTCTGGATACTGGGGCTGGGGATACAGGGAATTAAAACAAGAAGTCAGATTAAAAACTCTGCCCTCTTGGCACTTACATTCTAATGAGGGAGGGAAAAAATAAACAAGGGAGAAAACAGATATATAATGTCAGGTAAGTGCTCTGAAGAAAACGAGCAACATGAGGGGACAGAGAGTGGTGGGCTGGGCCTCCTGGAGAGAGCCAGCCATTTGAATACTGGGGACCCAGCAGTGGAGGCAAGAGGAGCAGCAAGTTTAAGGGCCCTGAGTTGGGTGTTTGCTTGGCTTTGGCACGTGGTGCAGCAAGAAGGCCAGTGTGTGGGAGCAGAGAGGACTCAGGGACTGAGCAGGGGTGGCAGGAGGCTGCATGGAGTGAGGGCCACAGCAGGAGAGGAGTCTGTGGGGAAGTACTATTATCAAGTCCAGGTTACATGCGGAAACTGAGGCCTGGAGAGATTCAGTAGTGAGTGCAGAGACTGGATACAAACCGGGCTGCCCCCACTGAAACCTGAGTGCTGACTCACTGTGCTCTCCTGTCCCACAGTGAGGGGTCTTCACTCTGTACAAGGGCAGGACCAGGGCTGGGTCGCCACCTGAGGTTTCCTGAGGCTCTGGTACTTTAAGATTTGTTAAGTGATGAAAAGAGAAAGGCAGGCTTCCAACATCATGCTAATCCCCACATTTGAGTGTTGTGTGGGCAGGAATCGTGCTTTATCGGCAGCCCTGGTGTCTTGCATGGAGCCAGGCATATGGCAGTGGCTCAATAGGTGTTAGTGGAATGAATGGAAGAATACTAGTTTTGAAGTAAAGAGACTGATTTTTTAGTGAAGCCTACAGTTTCTATAAGGAGATTAAGATTCATGCTGTAGGAAGATCCTCAGAGAGCAAAATTCAACTCCACCACTTTGCAGATAAGGAAACTGAGGCGTGGAGTGATGGAAGAGAAAGAACGCTGTTGTGTGCGAGGGGGTCAGGGAGAGTGCTGGGATGGAAGGATGTGCTTCGCTACTCCCCCAGAACTGGAACTGCCAAGGGCTCTTCTCTGGATCAGAGCAAAGATTTGGCTTGGCTGGAATTGGTGATGGTGAGCCTTGGGGGAAATCCCACTGCAGAAAAATCTGAGATAAATGGGGCATGTTTGGGACTTACAGCTGGAGAACTTGGTCTCAGATAAGGTCAGTTTAGCAACGGAAGGAAAGAAATAATGTTCTGTTCAGCCTCAAGGATCAGGTGCCAGAATTTCCTGCAACATTCCCTGACTGCTTATTCACCGACTTCATCCAAATCTCCTCCCTGTTCCCTCAGCCTGAGCTTCTCTGGCAGAGGCACTGATATGCCCTGTACTACATGGGCTGTGCCAGGGGATACCCAGACATTGCTTGCCTTTCTGATATGTCTATTTGACCTAAAGATTTTTGGAGAAAAAATAATTCAACTATATATTTTAGAGCATCCTTTTCATGATTTTTTAAACTTTTTATAGACCACACAGCTTGTGGGATTTTAGTTCTTCAACCAGGGATGGAACCCCGGATCCTCAGCAGTGAGAGTGTGGAGTGCTAACCACTGGACCGCCCAGGAATTCCCATGAGCATGCTTTTTATATTAAAGCAAACTTGGACATAATACAGAGTAAAACTTGCATGTACATATGTACCGGTCTACTATAAGTAAACCAGAGGCCAGAAATCAAAGTATTTATGAGTGAGTTGCTCTGAATGGCCTTCCCACTGGCCGGTGGACCCTGCTCTTACAGGTCCCCCACAGGGAACTTTGAGAAATACTGTTTGCCCAGAACAACCATATTTCCTCTCTGTCGTTTGCGATAGGGTCCACTTCAGAATGGAGGCAAGTCAGTTCAGTGGGGAAGGACCATCTAGAGAGGGCCAGAGCCCAGGCAAAGGGCACAGGCCCCACCTGAGGTGACAAGCTGGCAGAACCATCCCAGAACAGGATCTGGTAGGTGCGAGTGTTGGTTTGTAGGCAAAGGTGTTTGGAGCTCACTTCCTGGGGGCGGTGGAAGAGGATGAGTGTGTGTCCACAGGGGCTGGGAGGTTGCAGGTTTCAGCAAGAGGAGGCCTGAGCCGCCGGCCTGGGCTGGTTCTGGCACCCCTTGCTCCTCCCAAGACCTGCTACAGATTCAGTCTACACACAACCACCACCCGCCACTGGGAGATGGAGGCCCAGGTGCCAGGCAGAGGGGCAACGGGGAGGAGGGTTCAGAGGGAGGTCACTGGTTGAGAGCAGGGCAGGGACATGGGAAGGATCCGTCCTGGAGACAGGGAGGGAGGGAAGGGCAGGTGGCCCAGACTGGGTCCTGGGTGGGGCAGGGAGGGCGCTGAGGAAGTGGAACTTGTCTGGAGTTTTTTTAGTCTTGGGGAGAGTATTTCTGAGAGAAGGCATTTAATGAAGAAAGGATTTTCTGATCTCCAAGGTGGGAGGACTGGGCTGGGTGGGGGCAATAAGATGATAAAGGGAAGAAGAAGAGTCCTGGGGCATCTTGTTCCTTAGCTGTTTAAAGACAGAGTGGTATGGGCTGAAGGGAAGGCCCTGCCCTGTGTTGGGGAAGAGACAAGATAGCCTTTAGTGGACCAACACATACTGAACTCTTGCTAAGTACCAGGTTCTGCTGGAAGATCTTTACCTGGATGTATGCATCAAGCCTCACAATAACCCCAGGAGGCAGGGAGGCTCATTACTACCCATTTTACTGCAGAGGACCCTGGGACACAAGAGCTTAATCCCTGTTGGAAATCCAGATGGTGCCCACGAATCTGCAAGGAAGTCAAGCAAAAGACATAAACAGAGAGCTCTTCAAGTCTGTCCATCTGCCCATCCATCCATGCATCCAAGGATACTTACCCAGTAGCTCTGTGTGCCAGGCACCATGAAGCCAAAGGCTTCTGTGATCTGCAACAGTCCTTACAGAGTCCTCTGTAGTAGGTTTCCAACTTCACTGATGAGAAACCTGAGTCTCTAAGGGGGTTACATAATAGCTCAAAGTTATGTAATAATAGATCGTGGTCACAGAGCAAGTAAGTAGCAGAACTAGAATTCATGCCTGGGTCAGGGTGACTCTTTGGGTAGGCGCAACAGCTCTTGTTCTGAGGGAAGATAAGCCCACAAATCAAATAGGAACTGTGTGAG
Organism: Capra hircus; assembly: GCF_001704415.2. Taxonomy (NCBI): domain Eukaryota; kingdom Metazoa; phylum Chordata; class Mammalia; order Artiodactyla; family Bovidae; genus Capra; species Capra hircus. The sequence continues at coordinate 36,396,404 of NC_030826.1, read as the reverse complement.
TGAGAGAACAGGAGGTAGAGAGTGTTTCTACAAGAAACCAAGGGACTTTCCTGTGTTCCTCCCTTCCTGTTTGGGCTCTGCTCTCTGGGAGTCAGGTTGACAACCCTGCCAGGAGGGGGCGCTCCGCTTAGCTGGGAACAACTAAGGAGGCAGGTGAGGGAGGGAGGAGTAGGAATTATTGATCAATACAATTAAGTTGCTGATGGAGCAGGGCGGCCTCCGTTTGGTCCTGTGCTCCTTTCTCCCCAGGATGCCCCCTGACTTCACCGACAGTGTTTGGCTGCCATCTTTGTCTATCTCCTAAGCCCCCTTCTTCCAATTCTTGTCTTCTTCCTTCCTGCAGGAGCAGGCCACACCTGGTCCCACAGGTTATCACACCAGGCGACCTCCCTGCCTTCCAAAAGCCTGGCGGCCCATCTCCCCCTCAGGGATGGCCCCACCCCCCTGGCTTCCTGAGTGGAATTCCCCTCAAGGGGGTAGCACTGATTACGACAGGATTGGGCCTTGGAAACATTGGGATTTGGGGTGAAAGGTGACCTAGGAAAGTTCTTAAGGGCCATGCCCAAGGGCTGCAATTGCTTAGCCTAGAGGAGGCCAGAGCAAAAGGAAGGAAAGGGGCCTGGGAATGGGAGCTGTCCTCTTCCCCAGAGCTAGCCGGGCTGGGGTGCCGGGATGCCCTTCAGCTTCACCCCAGCCCTCAGGCAGGAAGCATGGGCCAGCAGCTGTACTACTCTTGGGCTGGGCATGGGAGGCCCCTGTCTTAGGCCTCAAGGTTACTAGCCCTGTTCTGGCCCTCTTCTAGCTGGATCCCCCTTCCCAAGAGTGAGGACTCCATGAACCCAAGGGGAAGACTTGGCACAATTTCCTTTCTAGACCACAGAATGTCAGAATTCCCTGCCCAAGCAGCCCTGAACCTGCTGTCCAGGTCTACACAGGCTTTCCCCTTCACTCCCATCTTTCCTAGCCTGGGCCCACTGAAACTCCTAGGCCCCAGTGGCTGTTTGGGTGGGGGTGGGGTGATGGCAGGGGGCAGGGGGAGGATGGACCCTGGATGGCACGCACATGGCTCCCTTTCCTGGCGCAGGGCAGAGAAGAGAGTTCCAGAGGCTGGGCCTCCATTTATGTCCCTGCCCTGGCTGACCCGTCATCGTTGCCCCATCCCACCTCCTGGAACCTCCAAACCCCCGTAGATGCCCATCTCATTATCACCCCTGTCCTATCTCCTGGAGCCCACAAACCCTCATAGATGCCCATCTCATTATTGCCTCTTGATCTGCATTGGAGAAAGAGAGGCCCAAGTGAAGTGGAAGGTGAGGAAGTTCTTCCCATAATCTCACTGGCAGCCCTCCTGCTAGTCCCACCTTCAGGACATGATTTTTAGCAGACGCATTTAAAGGGTCAGTGTTCCTCAGGGCTGGAGCAAGGGACCAAGGGCTCTCCTTTGCTTCCCCTCACCACCATTGTGGCCCTAATGGGACCTGGGAAACATTGCTGCCTCCAAGAAGTAACATCATCTTGTTTGAAGTAATCCCCTAGACCTTCTCAAGACCCCTCCCTGCTTTTCCCAAGAATATCTCCAATTCCCTAGTTCCTGCCTATGATACCTGTTTCCCAGGGAGCAGATGCCTTAACCCCCTTCTCTTGCTGGCCCCCTTCCCCAGGGTCCCTAAACTCCTCAGCACCCAGGGCCTCGTGGATTGGCAGAGATGGACGGGAGGCCGGCCCAAGCCAACTTCTGGGCTCCCACAGGGAGGGGTGTGTGTAAATCTGGCCTCATCCCCTTCCCCCCCAGCCTGCTGTCAGCTGGCCAGCCTCATCCCTAGAGCAAAAGCACTTCCATGCGGGAGGGAGGGAGGCTGCTCAGTGGGAGAAAGATGAAGCCAGTCCCCCCACGTGTCAGTGAACAAATTGGGCCAATTTGGTGTGATTAGTGAAGAATTCACATCTGGCCAGCAGAGTCCTCCCCCCACCCCTAGCCCAGGCTGGCTCCTGCTCCCCATTAGAAGCTATTTTCTCTGACGGCTCCATTTGTCTCTGTAGTGGGGGGTTTGACAGCTCCCTGGCCAGCCTGGGGGGCCTGGCTCTTAGTGAGAGGCCCAAGGCCAGGCTGCCTGCCCACCACCCTCTTAACCTGCTTCCATGGGTGATGGCATGCTCCAAACAGGGCCCAGGCACCTGTATGCCCTGTGCGTGTGTGTGTGTGTAAATGCACAGCTAGGTGAGGCCTGGGGAGCAGCATTCACTAAGCTTTCCACCAGGCTTCCCTTGGCCCTTAGTTTCTCATCTTACACAGTAACGGTTATGCTTTGAGATCAGCAGAGATTCATGCATGTGTGTGTGTGTGGTGGGGGAGGCAGGGTCTGGTGTTTCCTAAAAGAAAACAGCTAGGCTAGGCGTGTATAAGGGAGGGCCTGCCCCGACTTCCTCTGCCCCTTCCCTGCCCCTCCCCTGCCCCTCCCAGAGACTGCTGCTGCAACTACCCCTCAGGAATGCCTGTGGATGACTGTTGCACAGCTGGACGGCTTGCCCCTAGAAGTAGTTTCAAGGTAATACCATTGGGGGTGTGGCCTTCAAAGTCTTGGGTCTTTCTCCCCCAGCAGTGACCCTCGGTTGCCTGTGTCAAAGACAATTTGGGGCTATTTAAAGGAGCCTGACCTAGAGGTCACCTGGGCAAATCTCTTCCCTGGGGAATTACCACCAGATGGCAACCTGGGGCTTGTCTCCTCAAAGATTCTCCCTGGTTGCCAGGGAGCACCAGAGCTCTGCTCTTGCCTGAAGTATGTGAAGGGGCCCAGGACCACAGTCCCTGGATGAGAATTCTCCTGGAAGAGAGATAACTGGGGAAAGGGGTCCTAGCCTACAGCATTGGGGAGAACTGCTTTCCATCATGATGTCATATAATTTTGGGGTGGGAGCTTCTCAGGTTTCCAGCATTTTTCATTGCTACATGGATGCCTAAAGAAAACCAAGAGGTGCAAAGCAAATCAGACATCTGTGATCTCTCCAACCTCCAAAGTCCCCTGAAAAAGGGTGACCAACTGTCCCAGTTTTTCCCAAACTTAGAGGTCTTCAGGGATGTGGTCTTTCTGTGCTGAAGCCAAAACAGTCTTCAGCAGACTGGGACAGCTGGTCATGCTATCTAAGCATCAGCCCCGGCAACCAGGCAGAGTTGGTTCTTCTGAGATCTGCTGCCTGATTCCTCATTTGACTTTATTTTGTCCTTACCTGATTGTGGCTTATGCCTTATTATTATTTGTGGGTTCCTCAGCTTTCTTTTCAAGGTAGTGCCTGGGGTGTTGGAAGGATACCCTGACTTAGGGGGCCACTGGGGCAGGCAGTGGGTAACTTAGTAATTCATCTCATTCATGCTGAGGACCATGGGCTTGGGGTATGATCACAGCAGCCAAGCTGGCCTGCTCTCCCAGGGCACCGACCACCCAGCACCCATCTCTAATTAAGAGAGCAACCTTCAGAACACCCGCTGTGTGTGGTTTCTGGAGTTATTATCCCATTTCAGAGATGGGAGAACTGAGATGGAGTCATTGGCCCCAGGGCAGAGTTGTGGCAGTGCAAAGCAAGATCTCCTGGATATCTGCCCCCTCCGCCCAACCCCTTACTCCATCTCCTGTTCAGACAAAGACTGCTGTTTCCTTGAGGTCAGGAATAAGCCCTCTGCCCTAAGTTGAGTGGGGGTCTTCCCTGGTGGCTCAGATGGTAAAGAATCTGCCTGCAATGTGGGACACCTGGGTTTGATTCCTGGGTGGGGAAGAGCCCCAAGAGAACGGAATGGCTACCCACTCCAGTATTCTTACCTGGAGAATTCCATGGACAGAGAAGCCTGGTGGGCTACAGTTGGTGGGGTCGCAGAGAGTCGGACTAACACTTTCTTTCCCAAGTCAGGGAGTCAGTTGCTCCTCCCCTGAAAGCGGCCTCAACCCCACTCCCCAGGCATTAATTACATAATTAACTGAGGACAGAGAAGGAGAAGAAGGTCATCCTGGCAGGATTCCAAAGGCCGAGAAGACTTCTGAAAATCTAGATATCAGACCAACTTCTACCTGCTCAGCAGCAACTGGCCTCCCTGAGACAGAACTGAAGGCCAAGATGTAAAGAAGATGGCTGAGAATCTTGGAGTGGGGAGGGAGACCAGTGGGCAAAGTAGTGTTTCCATGGTTCTGGAGTAGGCTCAGGGGCTGGCCCCCACCTGCTCCTGCCCTGACCCATCTCCCCTCCACATGCCTCTTCCCGCCAAACCCCTCCCTCCCTCTCCTCTGCACATAAGCCCAGGGCCCTTGGAAGCCAAACAGAGAGAGAGGCTGGAGACAAGGGCTGAGCTTGCACTTCAAACTGCGCTTGAAGTGCCAATTTGAAGAGGGATGTGGAAAGCTCTCAGGAGTCTCTGCTGGTTTCCTGGGTCTGATGACCCTGGGGCTACTAAGGCATTTGGGGGGCTGCACAGCTCCTTTTTCTGGGCAACCCTAGATGCCACCGGGGGGAGTTCCTCTCCAGGAGTGGTGCCACGTGCTCTAGTCTGGAGAAGGGGTGCTGGGCCTTGGGCTGAGCCCCACTTCAGGGAGAGGCTCTTCCTGAAGAGAAGGACCCATCTACAAAGCCCCTCTCTAGTCCATTTGGCCTTCGTGGAGAACGCCAGGCCTACGGTGAAGGGAGCGCAGTTCTGCCTCTGTGTCAGAGCAAAGACGCACCTCACTGTCTTGACGCTTGGTCTCCACCTTGGGGAAGCCTGCAGGTGGGGTCCTTGCCTGTTTACACCCTGTCTGAGTTTGCTTCAAGCCAAAGGCAACTTCCTGTTTCCACCAACAGGCCCCAAGAGGAGATCAAAGGCAAGAGCCCTGAGTTGAGGGAAGAGGAACTGAGGCTGGCCCATGCCGCCACTGCGTAATAGGAGGGTTGAAACCTGTGTGGAGAGCTGGGGCAGAAGGATACAGGGAACAAAGGCAGAAATCCCAGGGAGCCGGGCCTGGGACTTGGCTGTGCCTGTCCTGTCCTGACCCTTCCTCCAGGAAGCCCAGGTCACCTGTCCCTCCCCGAATCCCGACCTCGTGGCACAGGGTGTGCCCTGCTCCTCCGCTGTGTCCCCAGCAGGGTTTTCTTGGTCTCTCCCCACTCTGGGACTCACTCCAGAGCACTGGTCACAGCGAGAGGAGAGAAGAGGGGGCGCGGTGTGCGTGCGGGTGGGGTGGGCTGGGGTGGCAGCGGGGAGGGGGTGTCCTCCCCTCCCCTCCCCTCCCCTCCCCTGGGGCCCGCCCCCACCTCTGCCCCGCGCTAGGCAGGAGGGCGGGGCGCCCGGCGAGGGGCTCAGGCGCGGCGGCGGCTGTCACTCACGCACTCACGCGGGAGGAATGCAGACGGCAGGGCTGCCCTGTGGTCACGTCTCCGCCCCACCGACGGAGGTAGGCGCCCAGGTACCCAGCCTGTGGGCCTTGGGAGCCCGCCAAGCTGCTGATGAAAGGCTCCACAGATTAACCCTTTCTTGGCCGCACCCCTTCGCTGCCGCCAGCTGCCGGGTGGTCGCCAACCACGAGGGGCAGAGGGGCGGGATGCTGGGGCGGCGGTTGGGCGGGAGGCTGGGCGCGCCGGCTGAGTGAGCGTCTGGGCGCTGGCGGGGGGGTCCCCCACCTCTGCCCCGCTGGCCTCAGGCCCCTTTGGTCCTAGGGCTGACACAGCTGAGAGCCAGGTCTCCTGTGACAGACGATGTCGCCTCCCCCGCAAGGCTCCCCGCGGGGCGGGCCAACCTCCCATGATGCTGTGCCCTCTCTTGGAAAGTCCCCTGAAGCTCTGAGCACTGGACCGAGAGTCCAGAAATCCATATATTCACGCCGTGCAGACATCCGAAGCTCTAAGAGGATCAGCTCTGCTGTTAAGAGTCAGGGAACGTGGGCTCTAAGAGTGAGTTTCTCCAATGTATAGAATTAGGTCAGTAATTAAAAATGTGGGATTATGTATTTGTATGTTTTAGTAGCAACCTACATTTCCGCCCCTCCCCTCCCACACCCCCCAGGCAGGAGTCTCAGGCAGATGCCTAGTATATAAATCAAACAAAGTGGAGAGTTTCTGGTTGGAGTAGAGGGTGAAGTCCCCTTTCCCTCCCACCCATCTGATGGAAACACCTAGGGAGGATTCCAGGGAATGCAGTTTGGAAAGCTGTGAGGTCTAGGTGTTGGTGATGCAGAATGCGTTTCTTTTCATTGGGGGTCTTGCCAACCAGGCATTTGCTCTCTGTCCAGGGCTCACCCTGGGGCATGCTGGGATGCCCTGAGGTCTGGGCTCCTGCTTCCAGGGTCTGAGAACTGAGTCCTGAGTCCTCCATAGAGGACTGCAAGTTCAACCTTGAGTTTATTGTTCAGGGTCCGTGTCTGGGGCCCACACTCCCTCTTAATACTCTGCATGTGGCTGGACCCAATGCCTCCCCACAGCCCTGTGTTTTTCCCAGGCCCCTCTCTTATCTCTACTGCTAAGAGTTCCAAGAATCCAGGTGTGCACAGGGCTATCTAGTGGGCAGGGGTGAGGAGGGCAAAGCTCTAGGAGCTAAACTTGCCTCAGAGTTCAGATCTTTCCTTCCTGATCTCTTCCCCATCTTATCCAGCCTCCCTGGGGAGATCCTCTTGTGGGGTGGAAACACCAAGAGGGGCAGGAAGTCAGAGGTCCAGTCAAAAGGCAGTGCCAAGCAAGGGCAGGAAGAGAGAAGGACCGGTGCCCAGCTCCAACTCCCACTTGCCCACCCCACACTCCCCCCTGGTATCTATGAGCATCACCACCGTGGGGAAGCTATGCCACCCTGAAGCCTGTGTGGAGGGGTAAGAGAACACTGACTTTGGCTATAGTAGGAGAATGGACAGTGGATCTCAGGAGTATGTCCAAATATACTCAGTTCAGTTCAGTTCAGTCACTCAGTCGTGTCTGATTCTTTGCGACCCCATGGACTGTAGCACTCCAGGCTTCCCTGTTCATCACCAACTCCCGGAGCCTATTCAAACTCATGCCCATAATAGTTGGTGATGCCATCCAGCCATCTCATCCTCTGTCGTCCCCTTCTCCTCCTGCCTTCAATCTTTCAAATATAGCTCATCTTTCTCAACAACTGCTGCCTTAGGTATGCCTTATCCAGCTTGAAGGCATTACCATCTCCAAAGCAGTGTGACTAGAATTTGCAAGTCATCCTTAATGTTCCCTCCTTTTACCATCCAACTGGTCACCCAAACCCCATCCTTTCTGTAGTATTAGTAGTTCGAACTTGCCCACTTTGCTTTCCACTTTGATTGCTCCAGATGCAAAACTGAGACCTTTTAAAACCAGTCCCTGAGACTATTGCAACAAAGGCTGGTTCCCCTGGCTCCAGGGGGGGCACACTCCAACCCCCCATCCCTCCTCTGCACTGTACTAAGGGATCCTGGAATCTCAAAACACAGGTTGGAACATGCCACTCTCATGCTCAAAAACCTTTGATGGCTCCCCACTGCCAGCAGGATAAAGTCCCAACGTTGCCTGGCATTTATAGCCTGCCCTGATCTGGTGCCAATTTCCCCTGCCAGTCTGGGCCGCCACTGTGCACTTCACCCCCTTAACTCTAGCCACATCTAGTGGCTTGTTTCACCCTGGCCATGCTGCATGCTTTCAGGGCCCACCACCTTGGCTCACAAACAAGGTTGTTCCTGGCACTTACGGTGCTGTGGGGGAGAAGAATTAATCACATAATCCCATAAATAAACATATCCTTACAAACTGTGATAAGTTCAGGGTATCTTTAGGAACTCAAGGAGAACTTATAATGGGGGTGGGACAGATTTAGACTGGGGACTCAAAGAAGGCTTCTAGGCAGAAGAGGCACTTCAGGGTATTGGATCCGAATTACTTTCTGCATTACCCTTTGGATGCTTGGGAAGGTTATCTTTGATCTTTTGTCAGGATGAATTTCCCTGTCTGTACACCAGATTTCTTGGGTCTCTGCCTAGCTTGTATTTCATTCTGTCTTGAACTGGAATCTGCCTTGTGTGTTACAGCCCCTAGACTGTGAGCTAGTGAGGGAGGGGAGTGTTGCTCATTCATGCTTAGAACACCACCCTGCACAAGGAGGTCTGGAACACAGTAGGCCTTTAATGAACATGTTTTGATTTTTGAGGTGAGGATGTGGAGACTTCTGCATTGTATGCACATGGTGTGTGTGTGTGTGTGTGTGTGTGTGTGTGTGTGTGTGTGTGTTAGTCACTCAGTCGTGTCTGACTCTTTGTGACCCCATGGAGTGTAGCCCATCAAGCTCCTCTGCCCACGGAATTATCCGGGCAAGAATACTGGAGTGGGTTTGCCATTTCCTTCTCGAGCATGCACATGGTGGTAGGCCTGAAAACAGCAGACATTCTCTGAGAGGTACTCAGCAAGGATTGGCGTGGAAGGGAGGCTTGGGCAAGATGGTCTTCTAATCCTCTCCTCTCTCCAAAGCTATGTCCTCTCTCTGTCTAAATGACTCCCAACTGATACTTCCCACCTGCCTCAGAATCCTCCCAGTTCCTCGGAAAGAGCATTGCATTTAGGGCAGCTCCCCTCCTCCTTCAGCTCCCAAGCCCAGATGATCCATATCTGGAGTGAGTAGGGAATGGTGGGAAAGGGGCTCTCTTTCCTCCTGGGAGAGTGAGTGCTGACATCTGAAGGTATGACTATCACTGGCTCCGAATCTGGGCTTTCCCATCCTCAAGGTCTCAGCCACCCAGGAGCAGCCCCCAGAGGCTGCTATGTTGGCCTGACTGCAGGTCTGGGGGATAAAGATTCCTTCTTCCCTTTGGCTGCACCCCTACCACTGAACGCCAACCAGTCCCTTCCAGCTCTAGCTCAGTGGGGACAGAGCACAGAGGGAGAGGAGGGGTTAGCCTGGCTGGCTTCAAGGAGGGAACGGAGGAGGGAGACTGACTTGGGAATGACCCTAATGTAGAGTCTGCCTCTCCACCAGCCCTGTCCTTCCCCCTGATCTCCGCCACTTCCAGATCACAGGGCAGCAGACAGTCTCCCAGATTTTCTAGTTCTTTCTGGCTTTGCTGCAGACTTTCCCAGCAATGGAAAATTTTGGATGTGAATAAGGAGTGCAGAAAGGCTACTGAACCCAGAGAGGGGTTGCTGCTGCTGCTAAGTCACTTCAGTCGTGTCCGACTCTAGGCCCATCAAATCCCAGTCCATTCCCCATGGGCCAGGGTCTTTGGGTAAGCTCCCCTTCATGAATCCTTTGTTCTGATGGTGAGGGTCCAGTCCCTGCCTCAGGGGGATACCAGTCTGAGAGTGGAGATCCAGCCCTGTCATGAGGGTCCTCCCAGGGTGCTGAGGGTTACAGGATGAAACTGGGCGAGAGACACTTAGCCCCCCTAGGAGGGCGGGCAGCTAAGGTGCCCCAGCAGGCTGTTCAAATGGGGCTGCTCCCTCAGTTCATTCCTTCCCTCGGAGCAGCTGTGTCTGCTAGTCTCACTGCACTCTCTCTTGCTGCAGAAGCCAGGTGAGCATCACAGGTGGCAGCTGGCAGGTGGGGAGAGCGGGGGAGGAGGAATGTGCCCCAGGCCCCAGCAGGTGCCACTGGACAGTCCAGTAACCCCACCCCTTCCCCATGACCTGCTCACCTCACTGCCTGCCTGCCACAGTCCTGGTCCCTATGCCAGGGGTCACAGCCAGGTCCTGGGTTCCAGGTAGCCATTCCTGGGAGGAGGATTACCCTCTGGACACAAGAGACATCTTGTCGGGCATTAATCATTGCCACAACTGCCATTTTAAGAATGTGGACCCTGGCTGGCTTCTTTAATCCTCATAGTTAATACTGTATTCCTTATATTTCACACGTAGGGAAACCAAAGCTCAGGGCGGTGAAGTCACTAATAGTTTACCCCCTGCAGCCTGAGTGGAGAAGCGGTGGAGAGGCGATCCTGAGGGTTAGGAGAAGAGGTCATCTCGTGGATTCGCAGCTCCTGTGAGGCTGAGACAGGGGCAGGGATTCAATCAGAGGGTCCCTCGCAGTCCAGGAAGGAATTGTTCCTTACAGCGAGAGGGATCAGACAAGGGCTGGGAGTGGGGACAGGGCAGCAGGCGGACACTGCACCACGTGCCAGGGACCCTGCACTGAACCACCTCCGCCAGCCTCCTCCCTTCCCCCGAAGCTGAGGGAGCAGGCGGGGAGATGGGGGCTCCCTAGAGCCATGATCTCAGCAGAGAGCTCGCCAGGCCCCCTCCCCCAACCCCATCCTCTCCTCAACACCCCCACCCCATGTGGTGGCCCAGGTGGCCCACTGCTGCAGGCCCAGGGCAAGCATCCCTGAGACCCCCAGGTGCCTCATGGGACTCTTCTTGGTGATGCCTCAGAACAGGGGCGGGGGTCCCGACCAGTGAGTCCAGGGAGAGACGACCCAGCTTTGCTCTACCCTCCGCCTGCTCCCCCCCTCTCTGCTCCCCCCCATCAGCTTCCCTCCCAAACACTCACTCATTCATTCCCCAGACCACCTACAAACCACCCATTTGCCCAGACCACACAGCTCCTCTGCCCAGCTCAGCTCCCGGGGATAATGGCCGCCCCACCCCCATCCTTTCAGGGCCCACCCCCAAGCCTAATTACCACCTTGGCACCTCCGGGGCGGGTGGGGGGGCATTGACCTCCACTTCTGCTTGGAAGTCTCTTGGGCACAGAAGGCCTGTTTTCTTCTGGACATCAAGGGGCAGGAGCAAATTAGAGACCCTCAACTGAGCCGCACTCTGGTCCTTCCCACCCCACCACCCATCTTCAGGCCCAGGCTACTGGGGTAGGGCACGAGGCAAGATGGTGGAGACCCTCTTCGCTCCTCAGTTCTCCTGGGCACGGTAAAGGGATGGAGGAAGGAGCAGACCCAAACTGCCCTCAGGTGCAGGTCAAGAAGGACTCCCCAGGAAGAGCCCTGGACCAGGGGTCAGAAGCCCAGGATTCAGTTCTGCTGTGCTGCCTGCCTGCATTCGCCCTGCCACCCGTCCTGGCCTCAGTTTCTGGGTGCGTGTGGGAAATAGAGAGGACAACTGTTCTCTGAGGTGTCTAAGGCTCTGAACCCCATGTGTGCTGACTGAGGGTCTCCACACATGCTGAGGGACCTCTGAGCAAAGAAGCAGGGAGAACAGAAGTGGATGGAAGAGGCTGCCAGAGGAGGGCAGGGGCAGGACAGGAAGACAGAGCTGGGCTGGCCTGACATCTGTCAACACTGGGTGGGAGGCAGCACTGGGTGGCCCGCCAGGTTAGGAGTGCGGAGTCAGGAAGTCCTCACAGCTTCTGGAGCTGATGGTCTCTGTCCCCCAAGCCCCCTCAGCATCAGCAAGATGGTGGTGAGGGGAGGTCCTCCCTGAAATGGCCTGTGCCTCTGGAGGGGGCCCTCTGCCTTCCCCTCCTCAGTGTCTGCACTGACCCATGTCCCAGGGTGGGCACCAGTCACTTCAGTGCCCAGCATGGGCCCTGGCTCAGAGAAGGTGCCCAGTAAACGCGAGATGAATGAATGAGGATGGAAAAACTGGGGGCCAACTGAGGGTAACCCAGATGTGTGCGCTTACCTGGAGCTGCGGGCTTGGATTGGCAGGGAGAGAGGGGAGCCGCAGGCAGGGGTGGCGTTGGCGGCTTCACTCTCACCAGGAGGAGCTGAGCGAGGCCTAGGCCCCGGGGGCCAGGGCCACCACGGCTGGGCCAGGGCGGATGAGGTGGTCTCTGTGGGGTCCCTCTAAGGACCCCTCCTTCCCCATAATTACTTCTGATTAGCTTCACCACAAAAGCCAGGCTGGAAAGAGAGGGGTGTTTGGGACATGGGGGAGGGGACAAGGTGGAGCAGAGCACTCAGGACAAGCAGGGCCCCCAGCTGTGCTCCTTCAACACACCACACACACACACACAAACACACACACCCCATGATCTGGAAAATTCCAGTGGAGCCCCATCCACTGAGAGTAGCAGTGATCCAGGGACATCAGGCACTTCAGACAATTCACTCATATGTATTAACTCAAAATGCCCCCTCCAGAAGTCTCAGAAGGGAGGGTGGGTGGGCAGAGCTCCCAGGCCGAGGGGAGCAGGAAAGAGAATACACACTTCAGGCCAGAAGGCAGCTTTGGCAGGCATGTCCACCATCCCAACACAGGGCCCTGCCTGGAGAAGCCCCTGGAGCTCCCTGCCAGGTCTCAAAAGTTCTTCTTGGTGTCCAGCTGGCCTTTCTGCCTGATCTGTGCTAAGGTGAGGATTGGCAGATAGATTCCCCACGTCCATGGCTCTTACCCACCTACCCCTTTGAGACAATCCATGCTGGGTCCTTCCCTTGAGGCCCAGAGGCTGGGGTCCCGTCCTCTTTAACCTGGGGGCAGGACCCTCCCTTCCACTTCCTCAGCAGGCAAGCAGGAACTCCAGTTCAGGTCACTTAGACTCATCTTCCAAGGAGGTCCCTGGGGAGGGGGCAGCGTGAGAAGTGTCCTCTCTTTCCTGACTGTTCTGGGTAGGCACTTGTGGACTGGGGGAAAGGGATGAAAGGTGGGACATGCCTGCTTCCCGGGCTCCAGCTTTGGAGAAACTGGTTAGCAGAAGTAGCAACTAACAAGCAACGCACAAAAATTTACTCTAGGTCTGAGCACCAGGCTTCCATGCTTTACAGACATTCTTTCACTGACTCCCTGTCTTTTAGGGAGACCCCAAACCCTTGCCGTCCAAGATCTCCCCAGTCTGCTGGGGGAAGCATTGACCCAATACCTTCCCTTACAAGCCCCTAGTCTGAAGAGAACTAACCCCTGCCCTCAGGGAGCCTCTAGTCTGAAGCGGGTACTCCTTCAGAATGGGTACTCCTGACCCGGTTTCCTCCCCAAAGGGAGGTGGGTTTTATAGGTGCGAGGGACTTGGAGGCAGCAGCGATGGGGGAAGGCGCGCAGGCTTCCCGGTGGCGTTGGGCTGCGTGGAGGAGGCGGCGGGGCCGGGCTGGGCCCTCGGAGGAGGCCGCCCCAGCGGCGCTCCCACGACCCGGGCAAGGCCGTCTGGGCGCCGTCTCCGGTCTCGGGGCCTGCGGTCGGGGCACCGCGGGGCCGTGTTTGAGCCGGTCAGCTCCCCGCGGAAATTACAGGGGCGCTCGGCGCTGCGGTCGCGCCCCCCGGGGCAGCGCCCGCTGGTTGGAGGCGTTTAAATTGAAAGCAGCTTTGGGGAGAGGGGGCGGGCGCGGGGCGCCGAGCAAGGGGAGGGGGCGACTGGGCACAGCGACCCCTTTGTCTGCGCCCGCCGAGGGGCGGAACCTTGCGGTGAGCGCGGCGCCCCCTCCCCTCGCTCCAGCCTGGCCGGTTCCCACGCCGCCCAGCCGACCGAGGCCCGCGCCGCTTCTCCACCTGGGTCTCTGCCTTCCCTCCTGAGGCAGCGCGGTACACCTCCTCCAGGAGGCCCTCCCAGACTAACAAGCAGTGCCAGTCCGCGCAGGGGGCGTCCTGGAGGGTCAGGAGACCTGGGCTGAGTCCTCTAATAGGTTCCGTGATCTTGGTCAAATCTCTTTCTCTGGGCCCCAGTGTCCTCTATAGAAAGATAGATACTTAGCCCTTTCTGCTTACCTTAGTAATGTTAAAGATTATTTGAGTCAGTTGTCAGGGAAAGTGTTATGAAAACCGTAAAACGTCTGAGGAATAATGCTGTGTGCTGTGCTTATTCGCTCAGCCATGTTTTTGCGACTCTTTGCGACCCTATGTAGCCCACCAGGCTCCTTTGTCCATGAGAATGCTCCAGGCAAGAATACTGGAGTGGGTTGCCATGCCCTTCTCCAGATGATCTTCCTAATCCAGGGATTGAACCTAGGTCTCCCGCATTGCAGGTGGATTCTTTACAGTCTAAGCCACCAGGGAAGCCCATGAATACTGGAGTGGGTAGCCTATCCCTTCTCCAAGGGATCTTCCCAACTCAGGGATCAAACTCGGGACTCCTGTGTTGCTGCTGGATTCTTTACCACCTGAGCTACCAGTGAAGCCCCTGAGCAATAATAAATACCAAGAATAACTTCCCGCCACCCCTCTCTTCCATGTGAGCTAGCGTTTGCACACAGGGATACTTGTGCTGGGAGGAATTAAGTAGCCAACAGCTTGGAGCAGGGGAGAAACCATGGTAGACTTCTTGGAGGAGGGGAATGTGGAGCAAGCAGGGCTAGGAAGGAGTGAAGGGAGCAGTACTGGAAAAAGGAGAGGGTGTCTCTGCTCCTGGGGATAAGATCAGGGGAAGGAGAGGCAAGAGCCAGGAAGGAGGAGGCTCTCTATAAGATGAACTTGTCCTGCCTGTGGGCTGCAGTTGAAGAAGTGACTTGGGGTGAGTGGCCGTTTGCTCCGTTGGTGGGTGGCATGTCTCCCGGGATGGCAGATTGGTGGCAGAGGCTGGCCGAGTCCAATGGTTGAGAAGGAATGCCTGTTGCCCCTAGGGGTGTGCTCCCCTTGGCCCCTCACTCTTCTTTTTCCTGACTGCTCTGGGCACCCAGAGGATCATCCCTGGGCTCTGGGCACCAGGTGCGGGGAGCTTGGCTTGTGGTTTCCTTCGCTTCCAGCAGCAGCAGTGGAAGGTTGTTTGCCAGGTCTGGTCCCCAGGGACGTACCCAGTTGCTCCACACCCGGCAGAGCTGCATGTTTCTGGTTTACTTCCTGGAGGTTCTTAGTGGGCAGCCAGAGATGGGGGCAAAGCCCACAGTTCCAGGTACCTGACACTTGGGGCAAGATGGAGAGCTGAGCCTGGCCAGAGCGGGGGAGACTCTGTAAGGGCTCCTGAAGAGGAAGTTGAGGAGCAACCCTGGAAGGGAAGGAGAGAAGAGGGTGAGGCCTAGTGGAGAAGGAGGGCCGGTGGGCTGCACCAGGTGTTTCCACCAGAGGAGCTTCTTTCCCCATCCTCTATGTCACCCCCTCGGGGCCCAACGCCTCCTCCAGAGCCCAAAGCCCCTCAAACGCCTACAAACAAGTGCTTGGGTCTGGAAAGTGGGATGAGATCTACAAGTGGGCTTTGAGGCACAGACTGGGGGGTGCAGCTTGCCAGCTCCTCCTGTCCCCTTTTACCTCTTCCCCTGGCCCCAGCAGCTACTAAACCCACCTAGCTCACTGGCCCCCCTGGCACATCCCAGGCTTGTGCCACTGGGGCACAGGGCAGGAATGCCACAGGAAAAGAACAAAGGCGCCCACTGGGGGGGTGATGGCCCAGAGTGACCTGACTGGTTAGGGCTGGGCCACACCTGTCTGGAGAGCTGGCCAGACTCAAGAAATGTCCCTGACCCCAAGCCTGGGATCCACCAGACACGACATCTCCCAGGGGCAGGACTGGAGGCTTCCTGGACACCACACTCTGCACCAGCAGCCAGATACCAACAGGCCTCCAACCTCATCCAGGCTGAGGGCTCCATCAGAAGCCCTCTGGGGGTATCTCTCCTGCCCTTTCCCTCCCCATTCCTCTGCAGACTGCCCATTGCCATGCCTCCACCTCCTTAGAGCTCAGACTGTCTTCTGCATATGGTGCCTACCTCTCAGATCGTGAACAAGCTTTTCCCAAGCCCAGTTCTTGCAGGTTGGGCCAGGATTGCGAAGGAGAGAGCCAGGTACCCATAGGTCTTGGCCTGCAGCCCCATCATGGGCTAGGTCTGAAAGAGGCAGTGTTGGGTTTTATCTTTGCCCACTCTGCCCAGCCCCAGAGTCCTAGAGATCATGAGCTTCGAGCAGGAGGGTCCTGAGGCTGAGGCCTCTATAGGCCCTGAGCCCCAGCTGACAGGCTCAGCATGGAGTTGGGGGTGATCCTCCTGGTTCAAACACTTCCTTGAGGCCAGGGATGGAACTTTTGGGAGAGGGAGCAGGATAGGAAGAGGCTTACTCATCCACCTGGGTCACCCCTGTCATCAAAGCACCCGTGGGAAGGTGCCACGGGTGTGACCATTACAGAGGAGACTTCTCTCTCCAGACTGCAGGCCTGATGCTTCCAGAAAGGTAGGCTGGGGGAAGGGACCCAGAAGGTGAATTGCCCCACATGACCTCCAAGGCTCCTTCTTTTTTTAAAATTAATTTATTTTTAATTGAAGGATAAGTGCTTTACAATATTTTGTTGGTTCCTGCCATACATCAACATGCCTCAGCAATACATATACCTATGTCCCCTCCCTCTTGAACCTCCCTCCCACCTTCCACCCCTTTAGATTGTCACAGAACTCCCCTTCGAGTTCCCTGAGTCATACAGCCAATTCCCACTAGCTAGCTATTTTATATATGGTAGTGTATATGTTTCCATCCTGTTCTCTCCATTCGTCCTGCCCTCTCCTTCCCCTGCTGTGTCCACAAATCTGTTCTCTATGTCTGCTTCTCCACTGCTGCCCTGCAAATAGGATCATCAGTACCATCTTTCTAGATTCCATATTTATGCGTTAGTATATGATACTTCGTGGGTTTTTTTTTCTGACTTACTTCACTCTGTATAATAGGCTCTCAGTTCATCCACCTCATTAGAACTGACTCAAATGTGTTCCTTTTTATGGCTGAGTAATATTCCATTGTATATATGTACCAGAGCTTCTTTATCCATTTATCTGTTGATGGACATCTAGGTTGCTTCCATGTCCTAGCTATTGTAAAGAGTGCTGCAACGAACATTGGGGTATATGTGTCTTTTTCAATGAAAAAATATGGAACTCTTTACAAATTTGCATGTAATCCTTGCACAGGGGCCATGCTAATCTTCTTTGTATCGTATCTGTATTAGTATATGTGCTGCTGAAGTGAGCGCCCAAGCCTCCTCCTGACCTAAGCCTCTGTGGTCCTATGATCCCTGTTGTTGTTGTTCAATAGTATCTGGCTCTGTGCGACCCCATGGACTGCAGCACGCCAGGCTTCCCTGTCCTTCACTATCTCCCTGAGCTTGCTCAAACTCATGTCCATTGAGTCAGTGTTACCATCCAACCATCTCATCCTCTATTTTCCCCTTCACCTCCTGCCTTCAATCTTTCCCAGCATCAGGGTCTTTTCAAATGAGTCGGTTCTTCGCATCAGGTGGCCCAAGTATTGGAGCTTCAGCTTCAGCATCTGTCCTTCCAATGAATATTCAGGACTGATTTCCTTTAGGATTGACTTGTTGGATCTCCTTGCAGTCCAAGGGACTCTCAAAGTCTGCTCCAGCACCACAGTTCGAAAGCATCAATTATTCGGCACTTAGCCTTTTTTATCTATTGTCCAGCTCTCACACCCGTACATGACTACTGGAAAAACCATAGCTTTGACTATACAGACCTTTGCAGCAGTGATGTCTCTGCTTTTTAGTACACTGTCTAGGTTTTTCATAGCTTTTCTTCCAAGGAGCAAGCATCTTTTAATTTCATGGCTGCAGTCACTGTCTGCAGTGATTTTGGAGCCCAAGAAAATAAAATCTGTCACTGTTCCTGAGCTGATGTGGTCCTGAGATATTACGACTGGAATAATTGCCATCACAATAATAGCGCCAGGCACTGTTATAAAACTTTTCACGCATGATCTCATGTACTGCTCCACAGTGAGAGAATTGAGGCACAGAGAGGGCAAGTTTACTCGTCCCGAGAGCCCTGGGACTGGCAGCCCAGCCTGGATCTATCCGACTTCAGAGCCTGCTCATTTACCTGCTTCACTGCAGCTTTTGGGACTCTAAACCCTGCTCTCACAGGGTCCAGAACTCAGCCAATCACCAAATTCAACATCAAGTCATGACTCAGCATATTTGCTGGGGAAGCAGCAGGTGGGAGGGGTGGATCCTAGCCGAAGAGCTGAGAAGACGACAGTCCTCTGTGGAAAGCTTCCTAGAGGAGAAGGATGGGCAAGAGAAGGAAGAAGAGCGGGAGGAGGGGAAGAGTGTCTTTCAAGATGTTTAGGAGGTATGGCCATTCCAGACAGCAGGGTGGGCACTTGGAGGGATATGACCTTGTTTGAGAACAGAGGGTTGGAGGGACCCAGAGGGACAGGACAGAGGAAGAGAGTCAGGTCTGGCTGCATTCCCTTCCTCCACCAGGCCACGGACTCAGACCCCAAGGGGCAGATAAGCCTGTGCCACATGGCCCTCTGAGAAAGCCTCCTGTTTCTCGCCCCCTCCCCTAGCTACTTAGCCCTCTGCTCCAGCCCGGAGGCCACTTTCAGTCACTCACAGGCTAAATCCTTAGGGGAAGGGCCTCTGCTGATCTCCCCCAAGGCTGATTAACAGCAACGAGCTGGAGGCAAACGCTTGCTCTTCTCCTAGAAGGCTGTCTTTGTTTCCCCAAGGGTATGGCACCTACAGACCTCTCCCCTCCCCACTAAGAAGACAGGGCTGCCTTTGCAGACATCTGAGAAGGATGGATAAAGGAGAGAAAATCAACACCCAGTGCCAGCCTCTGGGCCGGCGGGAACACCCTCTCTTTTCAGAGGGAGATGCACTGTCAGGTGCACTTACTCAGAGGAAAAAGCCTGCCTGCTGGTTGGTCTGGTTCTCCTCTGGCTTCAGGGTGCTAGGGGTCCGTGCCTAGCTGGTGCATGTTGCCTCCCTCCGACTCCCACCCCCCCACCCCTGGTCCACAGGTTTGCCCATGAGGGAATTGCAGTTGGTGACTAGGTCCCTCCTGGGAGGCGGGGCACAAAGCACCCCCCAGTGCAGGCCGCTTCCCTCTTCTGGATATTGCAGCTTTTCTGCTGGCTGACCTTGACCTAGGGCCTCCTACATTTTAGGCACGGGGCTAAACATTTGAGCAGATGACATGCTAATCCTTATAACTGTCCAATGAAATAGGTCCTGTTACCTTCTGCCTTTCGCAGATGAGGAAACTAGGGCTCAGGAAGGTGAAGGAATGTATCAAGACCACACAGCTGTGAGCAGTGGAGGGAAGATTTGTATCCAGGATCCTCTCTTAGGCCCCCTATGACTCTCTTTGCTGGGTATGTGTTGTCTCCCCTAATTGGAGTCCAGGTGCATGGAAAAGCAGTCTGCCTTCTGACCTCCTCTCAACTGGCCGAGAAGGAGGGGCCTCGGGCTCTGCCTCTAAGAAATGAGACCATGTCTCCCAGCCCAGGGTGCGGGGCTGCAGGAGGAAATCAGACAAGTTGTGAATCCAGCTTCCTCTCTGCTCACCCTTGTTGTTGCCTGGGGTTCCAGCTCCCTCCAGGATCAGAAAGAAATGATTCCTTTTGGAAAGTGGATAAGGGTGCAGGCTCACATCCTGTTACTTGCTTGCTGTGGGACCTTGGGGTAATTACTTAACTTCTCTGTGCTTCAGTGTTGGCATCTGTAAAATGAGGAAATCAGAATACCAGGTTCATAGGGCTAATCAGGATTGCACTGGGGAGAATTTGCAACACTGCTTAGCACACGGGTAAATGTCCTCAAGAGAGGACTATTTTAAAAGAGGGGCCGTCAAATGTGGGGCTGTCTATAAAAAGGATATGGTTGTTTTTTAGTTGGAGGGGAGTCTAGATTTCCTAATTTTTCAAGGCTGAGAATTCCTGAGAGGGGAGGAAAGGGTGGATGGTTTCCAGGTGACATTCCTCCCTTCCCCCCACCTCCCCAGGAGGATAAAAATTCCTCCCAGGTTTCTGTGCACTTTCATGTGGAACCTGCTGAGCCCTGCCAGCATTCCTCTGCCCCTCCTGTCAGCTGGGGGCCGGCGGAAGGGGTCATTAGCCCCTTTTACAGCTTTGTAAAGTGTGATGGCAGACGCCTCTACCTGGGATCCCAGCTGGGACCTGCTTGAAGCAGGTGACCCGCCCCCCAGAGGAGGGGCTTTAAGACTGAGGACAGGAGGAAGTCCCCCGGGCAGGCTGCCTGCAATGTGCACTGAAGCCTGTGGTGAGGACCAAGTTTCCCTGCCACCATTCCTATCCTGAGGTCCCCTGGAGATGGGTTCTATGTGGACACCAGAGGACATGAACCTCAGTTCTGTCCCTGCCCCTGCAGCTCCCAGGCTACAGCCCTAGAGTGACCTATGACCCGAGTCTGCGCTAGGGGAACCAGGGAGATGGAGAGGAAAGCTGCCTGGGTAGGAAGTAAGGGCAGGCTTCCTGCAGGAGAGGGCAGGAAAGATCAGGAAGATCAGGACTGGAGCCACGAGGGTTGGCATGGGGGACATCAAGATGTGCTCTTTTCACCCTCTGCCTCAGTCTTTGTGTGTTCTTGCATCCATTCATCCATCTATCCGTCCATTGACCTACTTTCTGTTTAAACAGGACTCCAGAAGCCCTTTTCCATAGCTGCTGGAGCTGTTCTACCATAGGACAGGCTAATGATGGGGAGGGAGCGTCCCTTCACTGAAGTTCTCTGAGCAGCTATTGCAGGAAGGAGTTTTGCACAGGATGGGGGCTCCCTTAAGCCTCCAAGATATCCTTCCTGCTTGAAAGGTTGTGAAGCCCTCCACCTCACTTCTGTCCTCTGATAGCCTGGCTGCTGCTGCTGCTGTTAAGTCGCTTCAGTCATGTTCGACTGTGCAACCCCATAGACGGCAGCCCACCAGGCTCCCTTATCCCTGGGATTCTCCAGGCAAGATGATAGCCTGGAGCTCGTGCCTTTTTCCCTCAAGCCAGTTGCTTTACCCACTTTTCCTGTCTCCTTCCCTGCCACTTCCAACCCGCCCCTCCTCCCTGTTCAGCCTGGCCCCACCATACCCCAGGTGGACTTTTATGTCCCTCCCCTCCCTTCTCTATGTCTAGCTTGGCCTGTTTGTGACAGCCAGGGCTATTTCCAAAGGACCTTGCTGAAAATGTGGACTCCCTTGCTCAAGAGCCTTCCATGGCTCCCGTTATCTACAGAAAAATAATCCTCTGCCAGTGGGCCCCAGACTCTCCCACTTTTTCACATGACATGTGCTCCCCCACTTATACACATGGCATGTACTCCCCTTGCTAACCAAGTCACCCCCAGTCTAGGCTGAGAAAATGCCTCTTTGATGAAGACCGGCTGGCGCCCCCACTGAGGCAGTGATGGAATTGCTGCGGTGGTTTCCTTGAGGGCAGGGACACACCTTGTCAGGTCTGTTCCCCCAGTGCCCAGCGGGGGCTCAAGAAATGTCAGCCAGCAGTTTGAATGAGTCAGTGAGTGACTGGCTCTTCACCCTTCTGTTTTGAGGACCTCCCATCGCCCCATCCCTGCTTGTTAGAACAATTCCCATCCTTCGAGGGCATCTCAGTGCCTCCCTGTCCTTAATGTCGTCCCTGGGGCCCTCACCTGGGAAGCTCCACTCTTCCCTGAACCACTGTCTTATCATCTTTGTGCTCAATGAACATAGGCTTCTTGAGAGCATGACCTGAGTCCTCCTTCACACTGGATTATTAATCATGTTGATACAACCTCTAATTTAAAAAACTTTCACCCACACTCTGTTCAAAATTAACTCACCAGACAGTTCATGAGCTCCCAAGGCTAGCACGTGCCAGGCATATTCCAGGCCAGGGCTCCTGACTGTGGGGCTTGGCACTCCTGTGGGGGAGGCAGAGGCTGACCAGTCCACTGATGTCAGGCTGCTCTGGCTTCTGGCCCCTCTTCAGAGCTGAGTTACTGAGCCCAGAGAAGGTGACTCTCCTGCTGGGTCACCCAGCCTGAGCAGGCTCCAGGATACTCATTTCCCCTTGTGCCCCAGCAGGAATCCTTTGACCTAGCCCTGGACAGTTCCGCTCAGGTGGGTGCTCCAAAGAGTGATGAAGTCTACAGTATTGAATTTCTTCTTCTTTTTCCTCTTCTTTTTTATTGAAATATAGTTGGTTACAATGTTGTATTAGTTTCACATATACAGCAATGTGATTCAGATATATACATATACATATTATATATATAATATGTATATATAATGTATGCATATATATAATATGTATACAATGTATTTTTCCGATTCTTTTCCATTTTAGGTTTTCTGATTCTTTTCCATAAATTCCCTCTGCTATATAGTATAGGTTCATATAGTCAAAGCTTTGGTTTTTCCAGTAGTCATGTATGGATATGAGAGTTGGACTATAAAGAAGACTGAGTGTCAAAAATTGGTGCTTTCAAACTGTGATGCTGGAGAAGCCTCTTGGGAGTCCCTTGGACAGCAAGGAGATCGAGCCAGTCAGTCTTAAGGGAAATCAACCCTGAATGTTCATTGGAAGGACTGGTGCTGAAGCCGAAGCTCCAATATTTTGGCCACCTGATGTGAAGAGCTGACTCATTGGAAAAGACCCTGATGCTGGGAAAGACTGAGGGCAGGAGGAATAATATTCCACTGTATAGAAATGTGACATCTTTATCCATTCTTCTGTTGATGGACATTCAGTTTGCTTTCATGTCCTGGCTATTCTAAATAGTGCTTCTGTGAATATTGAGATGTATCTATCTTTTCAAATTAGTTTTTGTCTTTTCCAGATGTATGCCCAGGAGTGGGATTGCTGAGTTGTATGGTAACTCTATTTTTAGCTTTTTAAGGAACCTCCATACTGATTTCCATGGTGGCTGAACCAATTTACCTTCCTACCAACAGTGTAAGAGGCTCCCTTTTCTTCACACCTTCTCCAGCTGAATTTCTTCTTAAAATTATAGCAAATGTAGTTTCTTATTTTATTTGAGGTCTTGTTGATTGGAAATCCAGTAGATGCCCCAAGTAGGTAATGAGTCATTTCTGTTTCTGGCACGGAAAGCCATGTCAGACTTGTACTTTTTGGATAAAACCAAGGTCTGTGTCACCCTTAGTCCTCCACCTGCTTCCTCTGTTGCTTCTCTACTAAAGGAAAGGGTTAGTCCTCATCTCTTGGGCTCTTCTTCCCACACCAGCAGCTCCTGTGACCAGGGGTTGGGTCCTTGTTACTCCCGTGCTCCCTCTCAGAGCAGAGAAGGGCTCCATCCCGTCTGGGAAATAAGTTTCCTGCCCTACCCAGAAGTCTGACCCCAGTCCCTTCTGCTGTGGCCTCCACTGTCTCCAAGGGAAACCTCTGCCCCCTGGACCTCTTGCTCCATCCCCGAGGTCCTGCCTCTCATGCTGTAGAGCAGGCTCCCAACCCCCACCAGGCTCACCTGCTTGGCGCCTGTCCCAGGGGACACAGAGATGTTATCCCTGGGGGTATGGGCATCAATGGGGGCATTGTTCCCACTCTGTCCAAGCAGAATCAGGGAGGGACAGGACAGAGACTGGGAATGTCCCAGGTGCCACACAGGCTTGCTTTGTCCTCCTCTTCCTTCCCCTCCCACCCTGCCCCCACCAAAAACACAGACCTTTCCCTGCCCCCTTCACAGGCTCCTCCATAGCCCAGGGCAGTGCAGCTGTTGCAGGGGTGGAGTTAGGATGGCTTTGGGCAGCTCTGTGGGAGCAAGGTGTCCCCTCTACCTGATATCTTTGGAGCTGGGCTTCTGCTCGGGGAGACCCATCCCTGCCTGCCCAACTTGTCTGCCTGTGGCAGCCCTGTCTGGGTCCTTTCCCTGGGCCTGCCCTCTCCATGTGCCATCCAGACCCAGGGCAAACTTAGCTGCCCTGCAGAGACTTCCTAGCCCCAGTCACATGCATTTAGGCCCCCAGGAGACAGAACAGGTTGTATATAAAAATCAGTTCCCAAGAGCAGACCCCATTGTGGGGACTCCTGGATTCAGGTCCCAGCTCTGTTAGTAGCTGTGTGACCTGGGTGAGTCATTGCACCTGGAGGTCTCTTTGGTCCCATCTATAAAATGCCGGTGTTGGCCCATCTTCCCTAAGCTCCCACGGTCTCCTCACGCAGCTGCCTCCTGGGAAGTGGAGACATGACTGCCCCGGGGAGAAAAGAGCCCCCGTCCCCAGGCTTCTGGCTCTCCTTAGCCTCCAGCCATAGCTTTGTCCCTGAAGCATGGGTGACAGCCACAGAAAGCTAATGGAAACGTGCAGTGCTGTGAGTGAAACTGATCTCCAGATCCAGATCCAGTTTCTCCTCTCAGCGGGCCCCAGGCCTCGCTTGCACCTGCTCTGGCCTCTTTGTACGTTAGGCCAGGAGCGCTGGCTGTCTTTCATCCGCCTCCCGCCCCATTCATGCCTTAAGCCCGGGGCACCGCCTCCCGCCTCCTGGCTGGGGCACGATTGCTGTAGGCTGGCCAGGAGGGCACCCCGGAGCCCAGACCTCTCCCCCTTCCTCTCACTGGAAAGATCACAGGCTGGGGAGTAGAGGACAGGAAGGAGACACTGTGTCCCATCGGAACTAGCAAGGAGAGCTCAGCACTGGGGGTTTTGGGGTTCTTTTGCGGAAAAAAGTGTAAATTCAAGAGGGCTTTTTGGAGGAGGGACAATTTCCCACATGAATTTAGCACATGTTTAGGCCCAGCAGTGCCTGTGAGCAGGGCCTACCTTTCTGGTCAGGAATGATCATGGTTGTTCATTTGCTTTTAAACTTTTAATTTTGTATTGGGATAGCAGATTAACAATGTTGTTAAAATTTCAGGTGGACAGCAAAGGCACTCAGCCATACATATGAGCTTCCCTCCCACCCAGGCTGTCACATGGCATTGAGCAGCGTTCCATGTGCTACCCACTACGTCCTTGTTGGCTATCCAGTTACAATATAGCAACGTGCACACGTCCATCCCAAACTCCCTGACCATCCCTTCTCCACAACCTTCCCCATCAGGAACCATAAGTTCATTATACTGAGGGAAGTCAGACAGAAAAGAAATATCGTGGGACACCCCTTATATGTGGAATCTAGAAGAAATGTTACAGATGAACTCACAAAACAGAAAGATTCACAGACTTAGGGAACGAACTCAGCACGTATTTATCGACCTTGACAGTACAAGTTATCGTTTTGGGTGCTTCGTGTACAGCTGTAAACAAAATAAAGCCTTTATTTTCACTGAGTTCATGTTCCTGCCTGGGGGTGAGGGGGACAGACACAAACAGATAAGATGCTAGTTGGTTAGGAGAACTCTCCTATTTAGGAGAAGAATTAAAATGGATAAGGGAATAGGGAGCGACCAGATGATAGTTTAGATCTGGAATAGCAGGCCTCCCTGAGGATGTGACGTCTGAGCAGAGAGCTGGGTGGACAGCTGATGGAAGGTATCCTGGGCAGAGGGAACAGTAATGCAAAGGCAGTGAGATGGGGAGAGCTTGGCGTGTTGAGAGAATAGCAAGGAGCCCACTGTGGCTGGAGCGGATGAGTGGAGGGGAGGATGGTAGGAGATGAGGCTGAAATCGCATCCCACAGAGCCTCGTGGCAATGACTCTGGATTTTATTCAGAGTGAAACAGGGGAAAGCAGCCAGGGTGCCTCTCCTTTGGAGCCCCTGAAAGGCTCTAGCAATCTTCTCTTCCTTACTGCCTCCCAGGATTAGGGAGAAGTTAAGAGATAAATTTGGGGATTAGGCATGTGTACTAGGTTTATTCATCCATCCATCCTCCACCCCTCCCATTTACCCATGTATCATCTGCCCATCCATTCACCTCACTATCCATCTGTTTGACAAATATTTATTGCATACCTCCTCTACGTTACCACTTTCTTTGGACAAGTAGCTTATTTTCTATATCTGTAAAGGGAGGCTGTGATAATTTGTTCTCACTTCAGAGACTTGGGAGGACTAAGCAAGACAGAGCACTTATATTGTTTAGCACAGTGCTGGGCATGTAGTGAGCACCTCATACACACCCAGTTGCTATGTGACTAGTGGCTGGTATTTGCAAGCTCCCTCCACCTGCCTTTTCCGACTCACTCCAGGGTGTCTAACTGTGCCCACCCCACCTGGGGGAGCTCTCCCAGAGAGGGCATCCTGTTCCATTCTCAGAGTTTCCATTCTCAGAGTTTCCCTGTGCTCCTCTCCATTCCCAAACTGCCCCACCCCGGTGGCCTGCCCTCGGCCTCCTGTCCCAGGTGTGGTATCAGAGCTCAACAGAATGTTCTCTCTGGGCCTCATGTTCTAATTTGCCCTCTTTACTCATCAGCTGGCCTCTGTCTGCCCCAGCCCATGGGCCACCCACTCGCCACCTCCTCCAGAAACATGTTGCATTGTCTAATGTAGCTCCAACTAGGGGTTCAAAAGCCTGAGACAGAAGCCTAACCTCTAGGGAGCAAAACCTGGTAAAAGCCCAGGCCTTGAAGCCATTTGGAGGCAGAGATGCTGAACAAATCCTGGCTTCAGTACATCTTTGCTGTTGTTCCCTGCAAGTCTCTCTGTGTCTCTGGGCCTCAGTTACTTTATCTGTAAGAGAGAAAAATAACACTCACATCAAGCTCCTTCAAGAAGAACATGCTTCTCAAGTCACTGTTAACAGCACACACACACCCCACTGAAGCTGGGGCCTCGGGTGTGAATCCTGAAGATTGTGTTCAAATATGCATAGACTTTTATCTGGGGTGAGGGTTCTTTGCTTTCTTCAAGGAGACCTGAGCCAAAAAGATGAGAACATGGCAAAAACTTAGAGACATTGAGGAAGTCAAGTTTGTAATTTATTCGTTCATTTTGTAAAAATTCAATCATTCAGACATGTTTTTGGTACCTACTCTCTGCCAGGCCCTGTGGGAGAGTTGAAGACACACAGGGACTCCCCCACCCTTCAAAGTGTCCCCCTCTTAGGAATGGCTACAAGCCTAGTGGGGGCACTGCTCTTTACAGTTTGTAGAGCACCTCCTTGGGGTCATCTTCAATGATCCTTTCTGCTCCTCTGTGGGAGAGGCCATTTTACAGGTGATAAAATTGAGACCCAGGGACGCTAAGTGACCAGCCGGAGGTCACACAGCTGACATGCCAGGACCGAGAGCCCTGAACCCATGCCTCCCTCCTGGCATGTTCCCTGGCCACCGGAGATGGGACAGAGCTTCCCTGGCCTGGGGCACAGGGGCTCCCTCTTCTTTCAGCATTTAGTGCTGTGTTGGCTGCCTCATCCGCGTTCTTCTCCTCGCTCTCCTCCTCCTCCTGGCCTCAGCTGCTCGATGAAGCCCACCCTCCACCCTCTGCCATGGGAATCTGCAGGGCCCTGGCCCATTAAGGGTTCCTTTCCCATAACACCTATCTGATTTTCTTCTTCCCCCTGTTGATGGATGCAATCGAACAGGAAGACGCAGGCTGGCTCTGGAGTCAAAGATGTTGAAGGAGGGGTGGCTTGTGCATGGGGTAGAATGGGTGGGGTTGTGACAGATGGAGGGCACCAGCGGAGGGACCCTCCCTCCCCTCACAGCTTCCTGGGCCCCCCCCAACACGCAGTCTTTTTGATGCTGCTGAGGATAAGCCAGGCCTCAGCCCACGCGAAACTCTTCACACACACCTCTGGCTCCAGGCGGTCCCTGAGACCTTGTCAGGGGCTGGCTCTGTGCCTAGGTCCCAGCCCAGGGCGCCAGGCAACAGCAAGGGGTGGGAGGCCCAGCGTGCTCCGGTATTTATTTATTTATTTGAAAGGCCCAGCATTTACATACACGGGTTCTGATTACCCCCAGGGCCGGGAGGAGGGGGACGCTGCTGCCTGGGCCTTTGATGTTCCAGAGAAGAGATGGTGAGATGGCGCTGGGAGTCACTGCTGCTGTGGGGTGTGTGCTTGGGGGGAGCCCTGTGATGTCACATCAGGAGCCCAGAGATGGCAGGTATGCGGGCCAGGCCCAGGGGTGACTAGGAGGGGTCAGAAAGTGGGAAAGAGGAGGGAAGTCCCTCTTGGGCTGGACGCATGGCCCACAGCTGCACGGCACCCACCAGGACCATAGCCATTGCCTGGGATTTGGGAGCACGCATACCCTTCAAGGGCAGCAGGTTGAAGAGGAAGGGAGGAAGGAGGCGCCAAAGGCCCGTGGGCAGGCCCCACCTCTAAAAACTCCCCATCCCCAGAGAGGCCTGGAGGATGAGGACAACCTCAAGATCAATGTCCAGGTCGAGGGCATTGAGGTAGAGGCCTGAGACCCACACAGAACCACAAAGACCCCCCAGAATGGGCTCTGGACATTTGCCTCCAGGTCTCCCATACATGCAGCGGAGCCTGGCAGGCTACAGCCCATGGGGTTGCAAAGAGTTGGACACGACTGAGTGACAAGCTTCCATATACCTCTAGGGAAACCAAGAGGACGTGTGCTGAGTGATGCAGAGTGTTTACTCATAAGTCAGTGAGTGAGGGGACAAATGCAAAGGTGGAAAGACAGGAATACCTCTAGTGTGTCAACCATACTTACTTCTGAGTGTCTTCTGTGGACTGGGCCCTAATGTATGAATGAGTGAACGAGACACAGGATCCCCCATCCCTGGGCTTTCCGGGAGGAGTGCAGAGATAAGGAAGAGTTAGAAATGGGGGAGCTGTTCTTTTTAGCTCTGTCATTGGAAAAAATTTCAACCATTGTTAATATTTAATCCCATTTGCTTTCTCTTTCTCTCTCAATGTAGATATTTTTCCCCGAACAATTTGAGGGTAAGTTACACATATCGTGGCCTTTATCCCTAAATAATTTCAGCCTGTGTTTCCTAAGAATAAGGACATTCTCTTCCTTAGCCACAGTATGGTTATCAATTTCATAATTTAGCATGGATTCAATATTTTATCTAATCTACCACCCGTATATATCCATGTTCCCATTTTGATTAGAACTAATTCGGTTGAGTTAATAACATCTTTCCCAGCATTTTTTGCCCTGCAGACCACAGGAACCAGGGAGGTCGCAGAACTAGGGAGGAGACAAGCCGTGGCAGAGCTGGGTGACAGCCAGGAGGATACGCTCCTGAGAGGGGTGGAGGTGATCACTGGCAGGGGCGGGGGGACGGCCCCAGGCTTCAGCTTCTGGGTGGGCCTCCCAGGTATCTGAGGAAGGTTCTCTCACCGTAGACATCCGGGGACTCTCAACCCAGGAAACAGAAAACCCTGCGTTTCAAGGAGGTTTACCAACCTGCACAGCCAGCACCCCATCTGTCGCACCTGCCGCCCTCCCAACACACACTCAGTGGGTGGAGATGAGTGAGTAAAACATCGCGTCAGTTATTCCAGATGTTCCAGCCAGCGAGTCCCTGGCTCAGACAGGACCATAGAGGGCCAGTGGGAAGGTGATGGCCTGGGTTGAGGGAGCCTCTGGGATTTATGGTGGGTGGAGTTTCTACCCACAGTTTCCCTGGACAGCCCACATCCTCCTCTCCCTCTGAGGTCTCCTCTAGAAACAGGCCCCTCAGCCCTGATATATCCCTATGCCTAGAACAGGGCTCGGTACTCAGTAGATATCAATCAATATCTGGAACAAATGAACAGCTCTTCTTTCTATTCAGGAGACCAGATTAGTACTTGGATTTTGTGGCTCTGGGTTGTTAATCTTGGGGTCTGAGACTCTGCCCACACGCTCCATCCATCCATTGGCTAAATCCAGCTATCTCCACGCACCAGCTATTGGAAACAAACAGAACTAGAGAGAGAAAGCCTGGTGGGGCAGAGAGGCGTCCCAGGAAAAGCAGTGATCACCTGGTCTTTACGCCAGATGAAGGCCCAATGGGTATAGCTTGTAGTGAGAAGATGCATGATTTGACATTAAGAAGGACTTCCCAATATATATTTTGTTGAATCTTAGATGGTTTCCTTGTTGACCTGTCCAGAGGCAGAGGGATGCCAGAGATGACTTCTTGACCCTCCCAGATGGCCCTTTGGGGCCTCCCAGGCCCAGCCAAAGTTTTGCCCACCAGGCGTGGGTGGTGGGACTGTGGATGGTTGGCTTTAGCCTGCATCCTTGGTGTGCGCCAACCAGGCCAAAGGTGCCCCACGCACTGCCTGGCCTGGGATAGTGTCCAGACTTGGTCCCCAGGGTCCTCCCACCCCTGCTGGACAGCGGCCTCTCCCAGTGACTCAGCCCTGACGTCGTGGGGCGAGTGGAAAGGCCAAGGGTGTGGGAGGTGGTGGCTCCCTCCCTCCTGTCCTCACCTCCCTGGGCTCAGTCCCCATAACCTCCTTCCCTCCCACACCCCTACCCTCTCTCACCCCCTCGTGAGCTTCCCATGAGCCCATGGGCCCAGGGCTGTTGTCTTTCCTTGTGGACACACGCCTTGTGCGTCTGGGTATGTGCTGGGCCACTGCGGCTCATGAAATAAAAGAAGCGCAATGTGAGAGAACTCCTGGTCTAGATCCCAAGGCCTCTCTCCTTACCTATTAGGGGTGGGAATGGGACACCTTTCTTGGGTGACTTGGGCATTCTTGGTTCCACACTGGGGCCTCTCCGTGCCTCCAGGCCTTGGATCTGCTCGTCTATCCCATGCCCCCCAGGACCTACCTTAGGTGTGTGAGCTCAGCTTTCTGCGTTCCTTCAGATGGGAGAGAGTCCTGAATTCATACCTTTCCCCTCTGCAGGATGCTGCATTCAGGCCTCCAGCTCTGTCCTGCCTACACCCCTCCCAGCCAGCCCCCTCCTCCACCCCACTTCAAAGTCCAGAGCCAGCAGGAGCTAATTACATGCCCCCCACCCCCCTCGCTCGTTAAGTGTCATTAGCCCCAGTTTACAGATGAGGAAACTGAGACTGGGGAGTTGGAGGACGTCACCCCCTACATCCCCACCCTGGTCCCTGAGTCAGGACTGGCACAAGGTCTGGGGACCTTGCCAAGACCCTTCCCTGGAGAAGCTGGGGGTCCAGTGCCTACTCTAGCCCCCACTTCCTGCCTTTCCCCAGCCCTGCTCTCCTTCCCTTGAAGCCAGCTGCGGGTTTGAATAGACCTCTGCGGAGCCCCTGGAATGGGGTGGCAGGAAGCCTCTCTGAAGTCTCGCAAAGGCAAAATGCAAATGAGCCCCCCAATTAGTATAGAGTCAGGGCAGTGGCACTTTAGGTAATGGGACTTGGGGAGCAGAGGGACCCCCACCCTCCTGCTCATCAGCTCGCCAGAGGCCCCCGCTCTGGGAAGAGGTTGGTGATGTTGTCACCCTGAGTGGAGCTGGCTGGGTGGGGCTGGGTGGGATGAGATGGGGTGAGGAGGGGGAGAGTGCTGACACTGGCGGGACTTTGGAGGGCACCAAGCTGATGTTGTCAGCAAGGATGGCCCTGCCCTCGGGGGTGAGGAAGAAGCCTGCATCTCAGCCCTCCTGGGGCAGGCAGAGGCTCCCTCTGTGGTCTGGGAGTATAGCCAGCTCCTTGACCCGGTTTGACTCAGCCAACTGGGGCCTAGCGGGCTGTGAGATCTTTGAGACACCCCCCAACAAAGGGGAACAAGGCCCTTCCATTTATAGCCAGGGAGAAGAGGTCCAGAGAGGGGAGCGATTTGTCCAGCTGGTTCTGCACAGTGCACAGGGCACAGCAGAGACTTTGGAGAATACAGTCAGCGGAATCGGGGCTCCTGAGGGAAAGTGAAGGCTGGGAGCGGAGAAGTGTGGAGGCTGTAGCAGGGAAATGTGTTGCTCACGAAGCTGTAACCTTCTCAAGTGCTGGGATTGATGGTCAGTTTCTTCCATGGCTCCTATGGACCGACAGTATGCTGGGTCTATGGCAGAAGATAAATACTTATCTGCTCACTAGCTGAGCTTTGTAGTGCTGACACGAATGTACAGGGAGGGGGATATACTGCAGCCGGAGCGATGGAAGGCAGACTTTAGGAAGAACTTTGTACTTTTGTGGACGAGGGCCTCTGAGATAAGTGCCTAACTAACACAGGAGCTGGCATTCGGCCCTGTCTGGTACCCTGGACCCTTCTCTGGGGTAGCATGCGGGGTTGCCTCTGCTATCCACTCAACAGGCTCCCCCCCCGACATTGTCCTCACTATGGAATGAAAACCCCGTGGACTTTGTCTGTCATCGTGGGAAGATCCCACATCCAGGAAGAATAGGCATGGTGACATCACCGCAGCTTTGGACCAGGTGTGTGGGTGCCCCTGGCTGAACCTTCACCCCTGAAACTGCAGGGGTTCTCAGCTGAGGTCTCACAGGGGAGCTGTGGGGAGAGGCAGAATCAGGAAGCAGAAGGAACCAGAATAGAAGAGCCTGGCTCCCCGCTTCTCCCGTCTATCCCTACGTTGTCACCCTAACAGGCTTCCCCAGCATATGATGTGTCTCCTCCAGCTCCTTTTGACCTGATGACTCCTTGTCGGCGGTGAGAGCTGGAGGATGTGACCTGGGGAGGAGAGAGCTCAGGGCACCTGACTCTGTGAGCTTAGCAGGGGTGTCACAGCCCTTCTCAGCCCAAATGAAGGGCTTGGACCTGAACAGTGGCTTTGACAGGGATAAAGGATCCCACCTACTCCAAACCTGAGCAGGACAATTCAAGAGACAGAGTTAACTTGCTGCAGGTTAATCAAGAGGGAGTCCAGCGTGGGCCTGCTTCTGGCCTCCGTGTCCCCTCTCCTGGGGACAGCTTCTCCCTCTTCAGCTCTCATCAGCAGATGCTCAGGCTCTCCCTGGGACATGGCTGATGCGCTTTGTATTATTGTCCTTGGGCTACTGCCCGCCTCCCTTCTTAGAATTTAAAACCTTGAAGGCAAGGACCAACTTCTCTGAGACTGGCTGCCTTGGGTATGGATGTGTCAGACATTGAGTCTCACGTGGCCTGAGCTGCCACAGCTCTCTTGGCTGTCCCACTCTGGGGGAATTTGGAGACTTCCCCCCGAAG
This sequence comes from Capra hircus, assembly GCF_001704415.2. NCBI lineage: Eukaryota > Metazoa > Chordata > Mammalia > Artiodactyla > Bovidae > Capra > Capra hircus. Next base: position 36,363,952 of record NC_030826.1, on the reverse strand, counting down.
GCCCAGCTTCTTCCATTTGGCCTGGTGCACAGAGCTCTGGCTCTGGTCCCAAAGCCAACCTGTGTGCCACAGGCCTTCAGTGGAGGCATTTCTCCTCCCTGGGCCCCACTTTCACCATCTCCAGTGTCCCATCCAGTTTGAACATTACATCAAAATCTAGGCTCAGACACTCATTTGATCCCACCATCCTTCTCTCATGCATTTGCATGCTTATTTGCATAAATCTGCATGGAGCATCTAACAGCATCTATGTTTTTCTGTTGACCTGCCTTTGCTTCGATTTCTGGTTTTGTCTTTCTCCTAAATGACATGAACAAGGAGGGGGTGCAATGGACAGAGGCCACGTCTTGTCTCTGTAACCCCATCAGCTGGCACAGGGCCTGTGACATACTACTTGCCCTATAAATGCTTGCTGAAGTGAAAGGGCTGAGAAGAGTTGCTGGGTGGGTACCTGTGGGAAGGGGGAAGCAGGAGGGGAGCGAGGGGGAGGGCCTGACTGGGGTGGGGAGAGTGATAAGGAGCATCAGGGAGAGATGTCGGTCAATGTCTGCATCCCTGGATTCACCAAGAGGGTGAAATGGGTCTGGGAGCTGGGGCAGGGGAGTGATAGCTACCCAAGGTCATGTAGCTGGTTGGTGGCAGAGCTCACACTTCAACCCTTGAACTCCTAGGCTGATGTGAGAATTTTAGAAGTAGGACTTGGAGGGAGGGAGCTGAGCAGAGGGCTCTCCCCTTCCTGTGTTACCTCCTCTCAGACTGGAAGAGCAGCTGAGTTCACAAGGAGTCAGAGACCAGCCTGTGAAAGACTCAGAATCCAGTTGGAAAGGTGGGAAGGTGAAAAGGCAGCATGCCCTGGTCCTGCCATCCCTCTGGGATCCGAGAGGGGTTCTGAAGGGAGTGAAATTCTCTGCCCTCGAGGTCTTGGAGACTCAGGGGCTGCCTGGTGAGGTCAGCTCCGTGTGGTGGCAGAGGACCACTCAGAAGCTCTCCATCCTTGTAATCCAGGAGAGGGTCAAGGAAACACGGAAAGGGCACACTGGGCTGGTCCCCCTCCAACAGCTGGCATTCAGGCAGCCTGCTACTCCTCAAACCATTCTCAGTGACCAAGGTCATCTGGGGCTGGCACCTGGGGGAGGGCTGGGAGAGTAGGTTACTTCAGGCTCCCACCCGCTCTTAGGGCATTAGACATTCACTCCCACTGGTGGCCCAAGGCAGAAGGCTAACAGGCAGGCTCTGAAACTAGGGGTGTGGGTCAGGAGAGGTGCTGAATGCACTGTTCAGGGGATGAGGCGAGGCCCAGCCAGGCCCTCTATCCCACCCCCCACCCCCAATTCACTGACCCTGCTTGTGGACCTCTAGGCCTCTCTGAAGGGATAGGTGGGGATCCCCGAGGTCTGAGCCCCTATCCCTTGCCCAGGTCTCTGTTGCTTTGACTGGACATCATGGCTATCTGGATGGATGCCCTCCTGAAGGGAGAACAATCAATCCCTGAGCATATCAAACTCACACGGTTCAGGTTCTGCTTGCAGGGAGCTCTCCAGAGTGATGGGGGAGAGACATTAATCAATCCCATGGGGGAGATAAGACACCAGTGTACTCAGGATGTAGATGCAGGGAGACGAGAGAGTGTAGATGAAATGAATATTGAAGGGCTGGCTCACAGAGAAAAGGGTTAAATAGAAATTGGATTGGGAATCCCAGCAGATAGCATGGAAAAAAGGAGCCTGGAACCAAGGAGGGCAGGAAAAAGGGATGTTGCCTCAGACAGGAGAAAGCTTAGGAGGAGGGGGCCGTGTCAGGGGCCAGAGCCCTGAGCTGAGGAGGATGGAGCTGAGGGAGAGCAGCTTAGGGCTGTAGGAGCTGCCAGAGGAAAGCGGAGAGCCTAGGAGAGACGAGGAAGACGGAGGATGTGGAGCCAGGAAGATGGTGCCTCGGTCGCAGGCAGAGGGGCTGAGCGGGTGGAGAGAGGCCGCAGAGTCCTCACCGGGCAGAGGGAAGGGTGGAAGGGACACAGCGGCCCAGAGGCAGGCCTGGCCTGGAGCCCTGACCGCATTCCCCCTCTCCCGGGCCCATCCCGGCCCACCCTGGCTCTGCCCAAGGCCAGCCGTATCCTGACCCTCAGCTTTCCCCAAGCAGAGCCAGCCCCAGCCGGTGCCCAGAGAGCAGGGTGCCGCAGCTGCTGTGAGGGTTCAGCGTGGAGCCTCGGTGGGGGTTGATGGGAGACTGCCAGGCGCCGCTTAATAGGATTTTAATTATACAGCTCCAGCAAGAATTTTTTCCCCCCTGGGCTTGGGCCCTCACAGATACCTCCATCTCCACCTCAGCATCTTCTCAGCGCTGGCAGCCTGCGTGCCCGGGCCTCCACTGCCCGCCCCCACCCACCGTGGGGGACTCTGGCTATCTCCTGGGGGTCCCGGGGAGGGCTGGCATCTGCCCCCAGCAATCGTGGGGAGGTCACTGGCTCTTAGGGAGGATCCTGCTGAGGGGTGGGTGTGGGGAGCTCCTCCAAGGTCCACATCCAGGGCGGAGTGTGGCTAGAACTGACTTTGGCGGAGAGGGGGTGCCCAGCACCCTGCCATTACTGTGGACGTGGTGCTCATTTTCCCAGAGTGATTGTGCTCCACACCAGGCCTTTCCACAGTGAGTGTCTCATGTGAGGCTTGCCACACCAGGGCCTCCGGGAGGCAGGCAAGGCAGATAGAATGATAATCTCCATTTTATAGATGAGGACACTGAGGCCCCATGAGTTCAAGTGACTTGCCCGGGGACACAGTGGATAAGGAGTCCGGATGTCACATTCTGGCGGTGACCCTGTGCTGCCACTCCCCTCCCCTCCCGAAGGAGCCACATGCAGGCTCTCTGTCTAGAAAGCTCTCCTCCCCTCGCCCCCTTTCTATCTCCCACTTACCCTTTAGGCATGAGATGTCCCCTCCTTCTAAGAGCTTGCTTTCGTACTCCCACAGCTCCTGCATTTTGGCATCATAGCCCATTGCACATGCTAGATGACCCCGAAAATGTCTGGACTGCTATTCATCCAGCAGTTCCTTGGCCCATGAAGACAAACTCACTCCTGATGCCCCTGGTCAAGCGTTCAGAGCCTCCCCCACCAGCTGAGCTCTGTGGAATGACTGACCCTTCCCACAGTTGGCCTGTCCCATCCATCTGCCCCCCAAGCCTCGCAGTCAGGCCAGCGTCAGCCACCAGCGCGGCAAGATGACAAATGGACCTTCTTAGTGGCAGCACTTTGTCTGAGTGACGCATTTCTTTCGTTTTGGTTTTTATTATATTTTAACACCTATCTTTTTTGATTTGAGAATAATTTTAGATGTACAGGAAAGTTGCAAGGATAAAACAGAAAGTTCCCATACACTTTCCCCCAAACTGTATGTACACTGAAAGTTTCCTTTGGTTGTATCGCTCAGGTAACTTTGTCCCAGCGAGAATCACACACTGGTACATTTCTATTAACTAAAGCCAGCACTTTATTTAGAATTCACCATTTATTATATTTTTTTAATTCCACAAGTACTAGATGAATGCATTCTTGCGTGAGTTTCCACAGTGTCATAAAATAAACAGTAAAATAATGATGCCCCGTCACCCGCTTCCTCCGAGGGTAATCCTGCCCGCTCTGTGCACACACTTTCCTCCTGCCCCTCTCAGCACACTGCGGGTCTGGAGCTCTGGCAGTCAGTATGCTGAGTGGCCAACGTGGTAGCAGTGGCTCCTGACTGTCTCTTTCCCCTACTGCAGGGAACGCCCTTCTCTCCAATTCCTGCCCATCCCTCAAAGCTCTGCTCCAGTCATGCTGCTTCTGGGCATCTCTGAGGACCTCTCAGCCCCCAGGAGCATGCCTTCCTCTCATTTGTCCATTCAACTTGACCGGCAAACAGTCGGGGGTGATGACAGAGCTCCCTATCCCCTACCGCTCCCCGCCTGGCTCCTGGAGAGCAGGAAGCAGCAGGTAACGAGGCTTCAGGAAAGTCACCTGGATGTCATCGGCAGTGGGCAGTAGCCCCCAGTACTGTGGGGGAGCAAGTAGGAAGGTATAGAACACTCAGTGTCTGACCTCAGGGCCCCCCCGCCAGCCTGAGCAAGAGGCACCCACACTTCCTGGCCTGGCTCCTGGATGACCTTGGCCCACAGAACTCGGGCCAGGCCCACCTGGCTGCCCAGAGGGTACTTCAGGCTGGGAGAGGGGAGGTTCTGGATCAAGCCTCTGCCCTCCCTTTGCCAAATGGGGCTTCTGTTTTTTTCTGCTGAGGCAGGAGGATGGCTAAAATTCACTCAACTCACTCCAGCCAGAGGAGGAGGCTGTATCCCAGGTTTTTCAGTCCCATTCAGACCTCAGTCCATGGTGAAGCCCAGAGGTCAATTTGGACCTACTGGGTCAGCCTACCTGTCCCCATCAAAGCATCTTCTGCTTCCCGCCCCGCCTCTCCCAGCCTCCTGGTGACTGCCACCCACCAGTATCAGAGGACTTATCCCATCCCACTTATGCCAGTCGTCTTCACCTTAGGTTTTCCCTCAAGGCCCTAGGAACAGACGGGGCTGGGGCTGGAAGGGGACTGATGCCTGCGGTGGCAACCCATCACCTGAAGAGTCGACCATCCTGACCTGCCACTGGTCAGTTCATCCAGCCTCCAGCCTCAGCACTGCGCCTGCCTCTGCCAAACTCAGGAAAAGAAGAAAAATTGGGTGAAGAAAATGGCGGCCATCCTCCCTGACGTCTGTTCTTTCCATTGTCCAGCCTTCTCCTGCAGTCTCATGGGCTTCCCCTGGCTGCCCAGGCCTTCAAGTCAGAGAGGACAGGGCAAGAAAAAGGCCCTGGAGGCAGGAGGGGTCCTGGGGTGTAGAGGGGAGGTCGCCAGGGAGGAAAGGACACTGCGGGTGTGCCTCGGGTGTGTGCTCCTGTTCACTGGGTGAGGAGTGGTCGGCCCCCCAGGCCACCCTGTGCAGGGTCTGCAGCAGGAGGCTATAGCCCCGGGGGATCCGGGTTTTCCGCCTGTGGGCTCCAAGCCTGGGAGAAGTTGCGGAGCTGGACAGCCCCGGCGGGGAGGAGGGGGAGGGCGGGGGATTGCCGCGTCGGACCTGGCTGCTGTGGCACGAGATGAAAGGCCAGGAGTGGGGTTGTTGGCAGACGGACAGGCAGGCGGAGGCGTGGGGTGGGGGGAGGGGAGATAACCATCTGCAAGGGCTGCCAGGTGTAGACATGGTGGAGTGCAGAGGACGCGGGCGGAGTTTTAGCCCTTGGGATCAGGGCAGAGAGCCTGGAGTTGGAAGAGTTCCCTGTGAGGTCATCTTGTCCAGCCTGATGCCTCTAGGCACTTGGCCCCAAACCAAGCAGGCCCTGCCTGGGGATGCTCCTCCCTGGCCCCAGCCTGTCCTCCACCTTGCACCCATCTTGAGCAGAGCTGCCTGAGGTCTAACTCTGATCCGCCTTGTCACACTTACAGGCGCTGCTCCCATGGGGATGGTCAGCCAGCCGAGGCCCCTGCTTCATCACTTGCTGTCTGCTGGAGAACATCAAACAGTTCGGAACTGGGTCCGTCTTGGTCATCTTTCGCCCTTGATTCTGAATTTCTCTTATTTTAGCTGTATGTCCTCCTACCTCATCTTGGAGAGAAGATTCTAGAGACCGTGGAGAAAAGGAGAAAAAACTTTCTTCCTAAATATCCCTCTTAACCTTTCTTCACCATTCAACACCCATACCTACGTCTCTGTCCAGGCTTTCATCTTTTCTTACCCCAAAATTATTTCAACAGGACCCCTGAAAAGTCCCCCCAGACTCCTTATTTCCCTCTAATCTATTCCCCAGAACTTCCATTGTCATCTTGCTAATGTGAGGATGTAACCATGCCATGTCTCTGTTCAACACCCTTCAATGCAGTACTGCCCTTAGAGCCAGCAAGAGGGCCCCCTGCTCCAAGACCCTCAAAACATGAATACGACACTGGTGCAACGTTTGCTGAAACACGCTTGGATGCCTAGATGATGCAGGATCTGGTCCTGAGTGCTGCCTGGCACAACCCAGAACTTTAAACATCTGCTCTTGTGATTAACACGGATCACACCAGGATGGTCTTGCTCTAAGATCGTGAAGCAAAAAGCAGCTGTGTCTGTATGCCATCCCAACGTTACTCTACGAGTGACGTCAGTGAACGCTGTGCAAGTGCTCAGGCGAAATGAAAAGGAAATGGATGTACTTGCTAAATCCTTCCTTGCAGCTAGCATACATGCAATGTTATTTTAAAGAAAAAATTCAAGAATAATGCAACGGATTCTTTTTTTTTTTCGCAATGGATTCTTATGTAATAAAATTTCCTGGTAGTATTAACCATCCATGTTCCTGCTTCTGTCTGAGTTACAGAAGTACACAAAAATTGGCATAATATTAAAAACAGATGCACATTGCAGGTGAGAAATATTTTATTTTACTAAATAATTTAACAATTTACATAAATGTAAGTCTAGGTGTACCACATGTGAAATTTGATAGTGAATCTTTATATTGGTAATTCAATGGGCACTGAACATTGGAATTACAAAACATTATATCTTATAAAAATATCTGTTCATACATAGTTATATTTATAAAATTTTAAGCATTTAGATTTACTTTAATAATTCTAATTTACTGTTTTCATATTCATTCGCTATAATTGGTATTTTGCCTTTTAATTTTAATTGTTATATTATAATATTTTAGTCATATTAATATTCAGCCATATAAAATCCATGGCTTTATACACATTTAAAATTTTATTTGTTATGAAGGCCTACTTGTCAAGAAAGGCAAGAAGAACATTTTATTTAGCAGTTTAGTATCTTGATCTGTAGGCCTCCATTTGGACTCTAGATTTGGACTCTAGTCCTGGGCCCTGCACAATTTAGGGTTGGATGGTCAGCTTCATTGCTATCCATTTCCTGCTGGACTCGGCCTGGTCCACAGCGGCCTCCGCAGCTTGGCCTCTGCCTATGCTTCTAGTCCCATCGCTGGAACACACTGTGCCTACCCCGAGCCTGAGATGACCTCTCCTCCCCTTCTCATCTCAGCCCACGTGTGCTCTCCACCAGCCCCAACAGGCAGATGGGTACACTTGCAGATGCCCCACGCTGTTTGGAAATCATCTGTTAAGGCAGCTCTTCCACCACAAGGTGAGGTTGTAGGCTGCCTACCCCATAGGCAGGGGCCTCACTGGAAGAGAGACCAGAGCTCAGTTCTGTCTCAGTGCTGGGTCCCCGGAGGCTTTGATACCTCTGAAGACTACAGGACTTGGACCCTGAAGAAACTATTGATAGAAGTTGTAGGGACAAGCAGCTGAGATCCTGGTCTTGGCCCAGGTCTCAACTACCTGAGCAGGACCCAGAAAGCCAAGCCCTGTGAGGAGGTTGGCAGGAAGCTCCACTGCTGCCCCCCAGTCCCCAGCAGCTGCCCTGTAGCTATGGGGTGAGCAAGGGAGAAGGGAGTTGGGATGCGGGGAGGTACAAAGCTGGGTCAGGATGGGGGCAGGAAAGAGGCAGGGCAGCGAGGGGGCTGACTGATGGTTCCTCTGGCTCCCCGGAGGAGGACTCTCTTGTTGGCAGAAGTTGAGGGGGGCAAGTGGAGTAGGAGGGGAGCCTTGCCTTCTCTCTCCTCAGAGGACAGCTCCAAACATGTTGGAGCCCCAGAATTTGTTGAGCAACTACGATGTGCCATGCGTCACACTGACGTGCTTCACCTCCCTTTCTCTAGAGAACCATGGCCTGTCTGCCAGGAAGCATCAGAGACCATCTAGTCAATATTCCCTTTTGACAGAGGAGGAAACTAAGGCTCAGAGGGGGCAGCGACTTGCCCCAAAGTGAGTGAGAGGCAGGGCCTAGGCTGGAGTTTGGGTCTCCTGACTCCTTGCCCAGTGGGCTCTCTCACTATCCCTGGGACCTCCAAGGCAAGGATATTCTCTGCCCAGAGCCGATGGAACCTGCATCCCAAGTCCACAGCTTGATAGCAGGTCCCTTGGGAGAACTTCCTGATGCTGCCATCCCTGTGCCCCTGTGCCCCTCTCCTGCTGGTGCATAATGCAGAGCAGCAAGGGAACTAGATGGGCTCAGTTCCACCTCAGTTTCCCTTTCTCCCCGGGACTGGAGAGCCTAGTCTCCCTGCACCTTGCCTTCTGCTGACCCAGCCCTCTACCCTCTGGGACCCTGAGTCCCTCCAGCCTTCAGCTCCCCTAGAGCTCAGCCCCTGGGATCCTGCTCCCTTTAACCCAACATCCAGAAGAGGATTCTGAGGCAGCTCCCAGGACTAGGAAGTGAGAGGCTGGGTTCCTTATTTCCCTCTACTTGTTTTTCCATCATCATCCTCAATGTCCTCACAATAACAGATGACGTGTCAGTGCCTGCTCTATACTAGTGGCTCGCTTACAAGTTAATATTGTCACTATTTTCCAGATGGAAAAACTGAGGTCAGAAAGGCTGAGTGAGGCCCAAAGGTGCCCTATTAGAAAATGACAAAGGGGCTGACTCTGCGGTTTGTGAAAAGGGCACAAAGGCAAACAGTTTCACTCTATCTCCCTTGTGGCTCAGCTGGTAAAGAATCCGCCTGCAATGTGGGAGACCTGGGTTCAATCCCTAGGTTGGGAAGATCCCCTGGAGAAGGGAAAGGCTACCCATTCCAGTACTCTGGCCTAGAGAATTCCATGGACTGTATCATCCATGGGGTTGAAGAGTCGGACACAACCGAGCGACTTTCACTTTCTGCCCTATTGAGCCATAGCCCTTTGATAGTCCCTTTGAGCCATAGCCACCGGCTCCTCCTGCTCCTCCTAGAACTCCTAAGAAGCTTGCGTGACCCCTACCCGCATGTCTGCATCCCAAGACTGCAGCTTGGTCAGCCAGTGAGGCTGTCAGGGGCTGGCTGTGTGCAGACCCACCAGAGCAGGAGCTGGTTTCTTCCTCTTAGGCTTGGTCCTCTTGCCCGTTCCACCATGGCTGTGACAGCAGGTGGCTCTGGGTGTGCTGTGGATGGACAAGAACTCTACTGAAGACTCCTGTTCATTCGACCAACCGGCATGGACTTGAGCCCCTCTAGTGCACCCCACACTGCACTGGGCACTGAGCAGACAGGTCCAAGAATGGCCTCTGCCCTCCTGGAGCTCATTGTCCAGGGGTGACGATGGAGAAGAAATCTATTACCATCATTCATTCGACAGATGATGACCCCACGTGCCAGGTGCTATTTTAGGCTGGGGATACAGAAATGAGGGCTTCTCAGGTGGCACCAGTGGTAAAGAACCCATCTGCAAATACAGGCAGGCATAAGAGATAGGAGTTCGATCCCTGGGTTGGGAAGATCCCCTGGAGGAGGACATGGCAACCCACTCCAATATTCTTGCCTGGAGAATCCCATGGGCAGAGGAGCCTGGTATGATACAGTCCACAGGGTTGTAAAGAGACGGACATGATTAAAGCAACTAAGCACGCACACACACACATGCATACAGAAATGAACAGAACAGTCCCAAATCCCTGTGCTTAAGAAGCTCATATTCTAGAAAAGTGAGATAGAAAGTAGTTAAATAAGCAAGTGATAGAGCCTGTAGAAGGGGATGTGTGCTGTGCAGAAAAGTAATGCAGGGAGAGAGTCAGAGAGTGGCACTGTGGCTGCAATTGCATCACAAAATTAATCGGTGCTGTGACAGTCTGGGGGCTCCAGGAGAGCATCTGAGGCACCTCTGATCCCTCCTTAAGCTGTGCTCACTCCCCTGCAGGGAAATGGGAGCAGAACCAGGCAATTTGGAGCATCTGAGTCTCAGGTCAGTGGGGTCTCCTGTCATGATCTCTGAAGCCCACCTGAGTTAGAACCTGCAGTCTCTGTACTGTGCATTCCCAGAATGCACAGGGACAGGCCTGCACACATGCGCACCCATGCTCAGCTGAACATGGGTGTGCATGTGAGCATTTCCCACCAAAAAGATGCCCAATTACTGAGCACTTGTGTTATTCCAAGCACTCTGTCCCCAAGAGGCTCAGAGTCTCGTGGCAAAGAAAAGGAGGCTCGAAAATGATAGCCGACATGAAGGGAGGGGATGCTCAAGGGAGAACCATGGAGCAAGAGGTTACAGCAAACTCCCAGGAGGCAACAGAAGCTGAATCAGGCTGGGTTGCTTTCACTAGATTAAACTCAAATAACTACAGATTTCTGTAACAAAAGGAAATGGGCTAGCTCAGAAGATAGTGAGTTTTCATCACTGGAACCTCAAGTGAAGGCTTGACAACAACTTTTAAAAGGGATTCATGGACTGGACTGGGGACAGAACTGATGTCTTCTAAGGTTACTGGTGTCACATGAAGCTGGGGGAGCCACTGACGCTGGAGAGGGGGAGGGACTTCCCTGGTGGTCCTTCCAATGCAGAGGGTGTGGGTTTGATCCCTGATTCCAGGTCCCACATGTCTTGTGGACAAAAAACTCAAAACATAAAACAGAAGCGCTATTGAAATGAATTCAATAAAGACTTTAAAAATGGTCCACATCAAAAAAATCTTCCAAAAAACATTTTTAAAAAAGAACAAGAAACAGGATGAAGCAACTTTGGACTTCATCTTAGAGGGCAATGGGGTGCCACATAGGGTGTCTGAGCTATAGAGAAATACGGGAAAAGCTGAGTTATGGAAGATGAATCAGACAGCACTATGCTGGACCAGATTATACGGAGGGGTATGGAGGGGAGGAGAACAACTATTGTGCTAGCCAAATGCACTAACAGATGTGTGTGCATGTGAACACATGTATATAATGTGTGTGCATGCAGAAATCCCCAATGACTAGACAACCATCAGTTGTGAGAGCATTGAATGGTCTCTAGTCTTGAATCAGGGGTTGACCTAGACAATCTCTCAGTCCTGTTTCCAAAATTTTAGGCACGTGCAGAAGTATACATAGGTGTGTGTGTGCACGCTTGGGCAGCCATGTGTCTGTACTAGTTCAGCACTCTGTCCATTGATGGAGTTCTCTGTGGTGAGCAGGAATGCACACTACAGCATGGCTTGGGGATGGGGTGGCTTGCAGGCCTCTGTCCGGGGGTGCAGCTGGCGAGCTGCATGAACCTGTGGAAATTTGTGAAAAGGGGAGTTCAGGGACTCTGCTGTCACAGGTGTAACACACAGGTATCTGTGCAGTGGGAAGGACTGGGGAAGCTCAAATGTTGCGTGAGGCTCTGCGAGTGAATTCTGTTCATTTGCTGGTGTGCAGGCTCCGACAGATGCCTAACCAGGTGTGTGGCTCCAGGTGAAAGTCTGATTTCCATCTAGTCTGGGGATACCTGTATTGAGGGTACCACGAGCGAGGGGCTTTCCTGCACACCAGCCCTCTGAACCGTTCTACCACCCTGCATGGTACATATTGTTACTTCCATTTCAACAGGTGAGGAGGCCCAAGATTCAGACCCTTACTCTGGGTTACAAGACTTTCCAAAGCAGAGCCAGAGCCCAGGCTCCCTGTCTCTGAGCCCAGTTCTCTTGCCTCAGTGGCCACCTGCAACATCTGGAGACATGAGTCACCAGAACATGGTTGCGGGGGACAGTGCTCCATTTAAGCATCTTCCCAGGCACCACCCCAGGCCGACATACTGCTGCCCAAGTTCTCTGCCCCCATCCCGACCCTCTTTCTGACCTCTCCTGCCATCCGCAGGCTCATCTGCTTCCCCTAGGCTCTCTCTCCCCACATATTCACATCCTTGCAGCTACCTCATTGCAGTGCCTGCCCAAAACAGCCTGCCTGTGTATTATCCATATGTTTTCACCCCCAGCTGGGTGCTCAGTTATTGTTCTGGCGCAGGAGGGCGAGGGGGTGGCTTGTGGGTGTAGCGACGCCGGGCTGTCTGCTCAGTTCTCCGCTTGTTATTACCTCTCCTCCAGGCTCCCATTAGCCCGCCTGCCCCAGAGGCCCGCGCAGGCTCCCTGCTCCTCGGCACCTTTGTTCCTTAATTATCACTGGGGAGTCCTGCTCACCTGCCTACCACTTTCTAAGAAGCTGTCTGGCTCCCCTTCCCCATTCTGCACCCCTAGGACCTAAGCCCACATACCCCCGGGGCAGGGACTGGTGTCTAGCAGCAGCTTGCCTCAGGCTTCAGCAGGCTCCAGGCCTCAGGGCTGGCCATTCCTAGCCCAGCTTAGAAGTCCTTTCTTTTTTGTTTGCCGCCTCCTCTGAGAACCCTGCCTAGATTGATGCGGCCTTGGCTCTCCAGGCTGGAAGGGACTTTAAACTCCCATGTGACTCAACACCCACCTCCCCACTTACTGCCTGGATTGAGCCACCTACAGAAGGTAGTCAATGAATATTCAGTGAGGGGATGATTAACTTCTGCAATCTCTGCTTAAATGCCTCTCTGATGGGTAGCTCACTCCCTTCCAAGGCAGGCAGTTACAGGTGGAGATGGCTGGGAGTGTTATAAAACCACTCACTCACATCTCTCTCCAGGACCCTCTGATTTTCATAGTTTTAAATCTAGAGTCCACCTTCGGTGTCTCTGAGCCTGGGGCTATATGTGCTGGGGGCTCACTGATGCCCATCTCAGGCAGGAAACCTCCCAGCTCAAGGCTCTGTCCAGGGGACATTTGACTCTCTTCTTGTTCTTGTGGACTCAGCCATGCCTCAGCCCGCTCTTGCCTCTGGCTTTCTCCTGTCTTAGGCCTCTGGCCGCTGTTCTTGGGCAGGAAGGTGTGGGGGAGGGAGGGGAAGCCTCAGGCCAGACAGCCGACAACAACCGCGGAGGAGGAGGGTGCTTGCTGCGCACAGGCTGGGCTGCAGGAGGGAAGGCCTCAGGGAGTCGGAGGGAGACAGCAATCTCCCCTCTCCAGCCAGCCTGCCACCCTGCCGCCTGACCCTTGCACAACTCCCCACGCAGTGCACTGTGGGAATGAGGGGGTCAGGGAATGAGCTTCCGGATGGAAGAGCCAGGAGTGAGCTGACCCATGTAGGAACGGGGTGCCCTCAAGTCAGGACAGCTACTGCCTAAGCTCTGAGCACACAGTGCTTCTCTCCCCAACCCTCATTCATCCTCCACTCATCTTGATCCAGTTGGAGAGTTTCCTTTGGATTCCCATGTTTGTGTTCTTTTAAAAAATATTTATTTAGTTATCTGGCTGCATGGGGCCTTAGTTGTGGCATGTGGGATCTAGTTCCCCGACCAGGGATCAACCCGGGTACCCTTCCTCGAGTCTTAGCCACTGGCCCAGCAGAGAAGTCCTGTCATCTTTGAGTTCTTTAAATGGGTTTCAGTTTTCTCTGAGACCAGGGGCTCTTTGGGAGCAAGGTTGTGCCTTTCCCCTGAATCTGAGTGCTCCTTGAGGGCAGGGTCGGCCTCTGTCAATTTAGGTCCATGGAGGGGCAGAGATTGGAGTCCAGCCGTGGCTTGTTCTTGGCTCTGCGTGCGTTGCGTCCCAGGAGTGCTGCCCTGAGTCCAGGAAGGCGCCTGGCACACGTCGGAGGGCCCTCTGAACAAACATCAGCTGGGGGTGGAGAACTCGGGTCAGGAAGCCACCTCCAGCCACCAGACCGTGACCTCAGCTGGGCCGCCCTGCGCTGCTCTCCGGATCTGACTCAGTCCTTTCCCAAGGCTGCTGGGCATCCATTCCCAGGGTCAGCCCCCAGGAGGCCGCCAGATGCCACAGGCCCCACCCAGAAGAGGCCCCTGCCCCTGCCCCCCTCGCACGTTGGGCAACCAGGGGCTCCAGCAGGGTTTGGGGGAGAGCAGAGGGCAAAGGTCATCTGCTGAATCACTTGCTGCACCACCTGCCTGCCTCCCTTCCCTCTTCGCTGTTTCTCCAGATATGAGATTTTTGTCTGGGTGTCGATGTGGGCCCTGGTCAGGAGCCACCCTCCTCACAGAATCCCTGACCCTGATGCATACCCACACTGGCTGGGGACAAAGGGACCCCCAAAGGGCAAATGAGGCAGTTCTTTCACGATAGCCACTCCTTTGAGTGTGTGTTAGTCGACTTTTTGTGACCCCATGGACTGTAGCCCTCCAGGCTCTTCTGTCCATGGGATTCTCCAGGCAAGAATACTGGAGTGGGTTGCCATTTCCTCCTCCAAGTCACTCCACTGAGGTCTCCCAAAATCTTTCCTAGGACTTTTTTCATTATGAGACAATACATGGAAGCAGCACCTCTGGAATGTTCCCTGGGACATGTCTGCAGATGCATAGAGGTGTCTGGGGGCTATAGGGCATTGAGATCCTAGAGAAGGATGAGAAATGGCCCTGACTGATCTCAGCACTCACCCCCTCAGCCAAAGGGATCTATATCCACGCAACCAGAGAGAGTCTTTCCTCTGCTTTAAGCCCTACAATGCCCTTCCACCTTGTTCAAAATAATATGGCAACTCCACAAGGCCCCACCCCAGCCAGGCCCCTCTCACCTCGGAACTTCATCTTCCCCTTTCCCCTCTTTCACTTCACACCAGCCTCCCAGCCCTCTTGCTGTTTCTCGCACAGAAACACTTGCCTCAGGTTTACCCCCTACCTCGCCTCAGAGCCCTTGTATTGGCTGCTCCTTCCAACTAGAATGCTCTTCCCTTCACCTTTATTTTTGTCATTCAGAGCTCAAAAGTCCTCTTCCTGGAGGCCTTCCTAGGTGGCCACCATCTACAATAGTGTCCCTGTGTCTTCTGGCAGCCTCAGCCCTCTGTTTTCACACCTCGGCTTTATTTTCCCTCGCAGCATAATTGCTAGCTAGAATGAGTTTCTCTAATATCTTGGTTACTGTCTATCTCCCCCACTAGAACGTAAGTTTTCTGAGGATGGCTATGTTCTTAAGGCCCAGCACAAGGCCTGGTGTAGCGGGCACTCAAGAGATTTCTTTTCCAATTTTTATCTGGCTGTGACGGGCCCTAGTTGCAGCACCTTTGATCTTTGTCATGGAATCTTCAGTTGCTGCGCATGGGTTCTAGTTCCCCGACCAGGGGTCGAACCTGGGCCCCCTGCATTGGGAGCTCAGAGCCTTAGCCACTGGATGGCCAGGGAAGTTCCCGCTCAAGAGATTTCTACTGAAGGAGATGAGTGACCTGGGGGAGAGACACACACAGAGCTAACCCAAGTGCTGGCGGGGTCAGTACAAGCAAGGCCCTGGGTAGAGGGCGGAGTTGGTCCTTTGGCTTCCAGGCATCAAACGGCTGGGGGGAGGAGGGGGGGGGGGGAAGGGGCCAAGGTGAGTGGAGCTGCCAGTTAGTTCCTTCCTGAAATGACTCCCAGACCCTACCCTAAGGGCCAGTGGGGAGACCAGGGAAAGAGGCAACATAGTCACCTTTCCCTGGGCATCACCAGTCTGGAGGGGACAGAAAAGAATGCTTATAAATCTTCAAGCTCAGGCCTCTGCGTTGAGCTCAAGCTGGGCTCCAAAGCTGGGGCTTTCCGGCTGGACCCAGTGTGTCAGGCTCAGTGTGTTCTAAACCGGACTTCTCATTCTTTCTACAACTTGCTGTGGCTTCTTCAGTTCTGTCAACAACCTCCTGCTCCTCCTGGGCCAGGGGGCCCAGACACCCAGTCACCCCTGCTCCCTCTCAGTCCGGGCCCTCCAGACTCCTCCTCCTTATACGGTGACCAGACATCAGTGGTCCCGTGTCCTCCTCCACATCCCCTAAGCAAATGGAAAACCAGTCTGCCAAGGCAGCTGTATCCACCCTGGCCCCACACAGTCCCAGTCTATGAAACAAACTCCACCAAGAGCTTGGTGGGGGCAAGGAGAGGAAGAAGGATCCTGCCCAATGCTGACCCCCATCCTCTTTGGGGGAAACCGGGTTTAGCCAGGAAGTGCATGGACTCTGCAGTTAGCCAGCTTAGTTGCTTTATTTCTCCTTAATTCTATGACCTTGCTGCTGCTGCTAAGTCGCTTCAGTCGTGTCCGACTCTGTGCGACCCCATAGACAGCTGCCCACCAGGCTTCCCCGTCTCTCGGATTCTCCAGGCAAGAATACTGGAGTGGGTTGCCATTTTCTTCTCCAATGCATGAAAGTGAAAAGTGAAACTGAAGTCGCTTAGTCGTGTCCGACTCTTAGCGACCCCATGGACTGCAGCCTACCAGGCTCCTCTGCCATGGGATTTTCCAGGCAAAAGTACTGAAGTGGTTTGCCGTTGCCTTCTCTGCTATGACCTTGAGGAGGTTAATTAACTTGTTCAAGTCTCTGTTTCCCTGTCTATAAAGTGGGGAATCAATGTGTATCTCACCAGGTTGCTTGGGGATTAAGTAGAAAAACAGACAATAAGCACTTAGCCACAATCTGGAATACAGCTGATGCTTAATAATTGGGCAGCCCACCCCTTCCCTTCTAACCTTCCTCCCCGTTCAGGCTCCCCTGCCTTGGCACCCTTTTTCTTACTATGTCCGATCTAAGTCCTTCTACGTACCTTAGGAGTTGGCTGTTAAGGGTCTCCAGCTTCTGGCGTGATCTTAATTCAGTCTTCACTCATATTTCCCACACTTTCTCTTTACTCCTGTGTCCCCACTGAGTACACCATGGTCATCTTTCTGCTATGCCCTCTGTCTGCTATACTAACTCTGCAGGGCCTCCTTCTCCAGAAAGTCCCTCAAACCACTCCTGCCTTGACCATTCTCTGCCTCCTGCACAATCCTGCTCTTCATTTGGTCCTGTGATAGCTGCACTGTCAGAGTGGTTGGATGCTCCGTGTATATGGAGGTCAGCTGCCCACCCTGGCTAGAAAATGTTTCCAGGTGAGCAGAGAACCTTTTCTGGATCTCTCCCCAACCGAGCATGCTATGGTGCTAACCATATAGTAAGCTCTCAGCTTATGTCTGTCTTTTATTACAAAGCCAGAAATAAGGCAAATCAGTGTATAAAGCAAACTGAGGCACTGCAAAGGATGCTGGGAAAAGTGAAGGTGGTTGAATTTCTCACTAGGGACAGGAAGTAGGCTCAGGGCTTTATGTGTTACCTCTTCATTCTCACCACCCTGGGAGGTAGTATTAGCCCCATTTTACAGGCGGGAAGACTGAGGTTCAAAGAGGTTTGGTGACTTGACCGGGGTCACCTGGCAAGAAACTGACAAGGGCAGGACTCGATCTGAGGCTGAGGAGGGTATTTTCTGGGGGAGGAAATTCCAGAATGGGGAGGGTAGCCTGTTCAAAGGCTCAGGAGGGGAAGGCTAAGGTGACTCTGTAGAGGGAGTCAGTAGGCAGATGGGTTGGAGGGGACAAGGGTACCTAGGGGAAGGCCCTGGTTTGCCTCTGGAAGAGGCGGGTCTGAAACTTCTCTCTGAGACAAGAGAAAGATACAGCAAGACCCTCCTGAAAAGCTGGCTGAAGCTCCAGAATCTTCCTAACCAAGACCCTCCTGAAAAGCTGGCTGAAGCTCCAGAATCTTCCTAACCAGAAAAAACCACAGCTAATCCCCTGAATTCTTGCTAGCTAACATTTTCAGCCTCCTGTCCCCAGAGCTTAGGGACAGAGGTCGCATCTTTGTCCTCCTCCCCTGAGAAGCAGGGATGTCAGGGAGGTTGAACGATGTCGCCAGTGACCTCAGGCTTCTTACCCATCTTCCCAAAGCCGTCCAAATGGTTTGCCCAAAGCGCTCAGCAGTCCCTGCTGCTGTCACCCTGGCACTCGTCCCTGATGTGGCCTCTGCAGAGTCTTACCTACACCCAGATCTCACTGGAGTGCTGGGCTTAAATACCCTGCTTTCCAGTACTTGGCAAGAGACCCTCACAGTCCCCAGCCCCCCATTGGCCAAGCCCTCCATGCAGGCAGCCAGGCCCAGCTGGAATAACACAGCTTCCTTCCCTCCCTCCCTCCCACGAGCACCAGACTATTTACAGCTCACCAGGGCCTTCACACCCATGAGCTCACTGGCACTTTCCCTACACCCACCCTGGGAGCCCAGCAGGGCAGGGGCCATTAGCCCCATTTTGAAGATGGAGAAATTGAGGCTAAACACCTTGCCCAGTGAGTCCCCTAAAGCCTGGCCCCTTAACTTAGTCTGAAGCTCTTCTCAATTCCTCCAGGAGGGTGGCCCAAATACCTCTAACTTTGAAGTGGGGGAGTTTCAGGCCAGGGTCAGGAGAGTGGAGGGATAGGTTCTGTGGAGTGAGCTTCCAAGGCAGCGGCTGAGGAGGGCAGGAATGGGGGGAAGTTTTCATCACTGGCTGGTAAAAGCCTGGCAGGGGCATGTGGGGGCAAGATGGTCAGCAGCCTGGGCAAGCTGGCTGGGAGTAAGGTTGGGGTCTCAGCTCCCGAAGCTAGAGCTGGGGAAAGTGTGGTGAGGGACAGCCTCTGAGCTCCCTCCTGGGAGACACGGGTGCTCTATGCTAGCTGCAGCCGGAGGGACACCAGGTAGACGCCAGCAGGGACTTCCTATCCACAGATTCTCTGTTCAGGTAGAGTTCCTCTGCCACACGGACAGGGCCCAGCCAGAGTCCCCTCCCCTGCCCCCCACCATGTCACACGAGGCTTGTGCCATTTCAGCCTCCTCCCGCTCACCTCACCTCCTAGATTTGTTCCACCCCAGTTCTCCCAGCTGTCGGTCCCCGGGACGCACTCTCCCTCCCAGCCTGCATCAATTCCCTCAGCCCTTTCCAGAAGCCTTCTCTGATTCCACCTCAGACTCAGAACATGACTCTCCTCCTGGCCCAGGGAGTGATAGTTTGAATCCTCGTTGTCCGTCTTCTCAGAGCCTGTGTGCTGGAGGGTTCTGACTCCCGCTTGAGACTCCCGGGCTCCGGCTCCGAGACAGCCACTGTGCCTCTCCCATCAAACCGTGCGGGCCTCTAGCTCCGCCTCCTTCAGCCTGGGCAGCCTCTGCCCATAGGGGGCGCCCAAACGGTGCTGCTGAGGCGAGCCACCCGGCTGCTGCCTCTACCGGACCAAGCCTGGATTACCTGCGGTGACTCCGATTCCCAGGGAGATGCCAAGGGCCCCTCCAGAGCTCCTTCTTTTTAATCGACCTTGGCAAAGGGAAGGGATAACTTTTAGATAAGGAGAGAGGCCACTTATTTGAGGTAGGAGACTGGCCACCAGACAATGACTGGGAAAGAAGACTCCTTGGCCTTGCAGGTTTGGGGAGGGTGAATGGCTTGTGCTCACACAGCCCAGAATGGACCCCCATGTTCCCCCTGGCCCTGCTCTGAAAGTCTCCGGGCTAGTGGGCAGAGGCCCCAGCCAAGCAACCCCGATTTCCTTCCCCAAGTCTCTTGGAAAGAGTGGTGAGTCAGTTGTTGCCATGAACTCACCCTAGGCAGTACAAATAGGAAAACAAACAGGCCCCTACTACAGGCAGAGGATAGGGTGAGGGTGAGGGGAAATGGGTTTTTCCCCAGCTGACAGAAAGGACAGCCATCTTTTGAAGTCCTCAGGAGTGTGACTGGCGTCCTATGGGCCCTAGAAACAACCACATCAAAGCTGCTCAAGGAAGGTGGTTTGAGGGGCATGCTGTCTCACACACAGTCACACACAGTGACACACTGAGTCCCCGAGGGACACACAGTGACACACAGTTGAGGGCATGTAACCCACCAAGCATAAACACTCACCATCACGCAGCCAGACTAGAAGGCACACTCGAATAACATCACAGAGTCCTACACCGTCATGTACACCCATGACAGCTGTCTCCTCCCAGAGGCATGCACACAGCTGCACAGACAGCCACGTACACACGCTGACACCCAGCGCTCCAGAGCCAGCCTCCGAGAGGCACACGCAGTATCACACAGGCAATGCCCATTTCCACCCACATAGTCTCACACACACACAGCCACACCATGGCCACATGCAGCCCACAGCCACACAGCACACAATGCGCAGAGCCACGCCCAAGCCACAAAGAGTTACACACTAGTCTCAGGCTCACATCCCCATATTGCAGACACCATCATGGAGACCCACTCTGCTCAGGGACCCTCTGGGACTGAGACCTGGCGGGAGTTAGGCTCTGCTATGGGAATGGGAGTGTCCGATCCACAGCCGCCAGCTGAACCCCTCTCTTGGCTGTATCTCCCTGGCCATCCTCTCTTCTGAGTGCCCACTGTTTTCATTCTTCAGGCTTTGCTGAGTCTCCATACCCATAGCCACCGAGGGGAGAGGCATGTAGCTTTGGAGATGCTGATTGACCAATCAGCATTAAACCTCATCCATTTATTCCACATGCCATCATTTAGCCTGTGTGCCAGGTGCTGTGCTGGGTGCTGTTGAAGAGAGAGGTTATTGTAAATCAAACCAAAACTGTCCACTAGTGTAATGGCTATTTCCAAATGCGTGCTTGTATGACCCTCTATGGACCTAATCCCAAACACCAATTTGCTCCCACGCATTGACCTTAGGGAGGCCCCCAGCAAGTCCAAGACTGTTCAGTCTCATTCTTCTCAGTGACCATTTCCAGGAGGGTGTGTGGCGCTCGTGTAATTGACACAACCTCGGAGGGTAGTGTCGGGGACAGACTCAGGAAAGACTTCTGTGTCAACTCCCCCCTACCTCACAAGGAGTGAACCTCGACAGGCAGCTTGGGTGGAAAACATCCTGTACGAGGGGCCACAGAACCAGGCTTTTGTCCAGCTCCAGTATGTCATCTTGGTCCAGTCAAGTCCCTTCTAGGGCTGAGTTTCTCCTTGTGTAACACAAGGGTAAGGGAGCTGGGCCAAAGCAGCTTCTCATGGTAGGCAGTGGGGAAGGAATTATTTCATTAATGTAAATATTACTAGGTCCAGTCCAGACCTTGATTCCAGAATGGAAGACCCACTGGCTCTGAGGGCCTCCTTAGTGCTTTCCAGCTCTCAAAACTATGAAACAACGAGGAGCAGCAGCGCTGGAGGCCAAGGACTACTCCAGAGACTGCTGAAGGCCTCTCCTGGCCTGGGGTACCCAGCAAGCAGGAGCAACAGTCACCCTCCCTGGGTAGCCACGGCATCCGGCTGGTTTAGAGGCCTGGGCCAGTGAAGCGCTTGTGGTTAGGGAAGGTGACAGCCGAAACAGAACTTGGGACCTGTGCTTGGCTGAGGGTGGGCTTCCAGGGTGGTCTGGGGACTCTTACCTTTTCCAGGTACCAGGTACCACGTACCACGAGGTCCCCACCCCAGGCCTGAGGGCTTGCCTAAGCGCAGGGGTGGCAGGCAGGGCAAGGTAGGAAAAGTCCACGGGACAGTTTCAAGTACCTGGGGACTCTGAATTGGGGTTCTGTTTATTTTGAACTCAGTTTCCTCCACCGAGGCAACCTACTTCCAGGTTTCTACTCAGATCCTCTCCTGATGCTCATAGAAGAATCATATGCTGTCAAATTGGAGGGACATTTGCGGGGACCTGCCCCATTTCTCCAGCCTCTGGTGCAGCCCCTCAAGCATCCACATCATCAAAAAGCTGCGTCATCAGCATTCCACGGGCTCGGCTGCACTCAGCTAGTCACATACAGGGTGTCATTTGATCCTTACAACAAGTTTAATGATTTGTATTACTAACTCCATTTTACAGTTGAGAAAAATGAGGCTACTGTTCCAAGTAGCAGAACTCAGATTCAAACTGACTGCCACCTGCTCTGGAACCCAGGTTCTCAGTTAAATCTTACAACACTATCCCCCAGACTCTGCCTGATGCCTCCAACCGTGGGAACTCTCTAATACTTACTGAGGATGGACTGTACACACACAGGTTGGAGGAAGCAAAACTCAAAGAGAGGTAAACCTGTTCCCCAGAATGCCTTATTCCAACAGAAGAAATAAGATCTGAGAATCTCACCACACAAGGCAGAGGGAGTTGGTGCCTAAGACAGAGGTGGAGAATGTGCTACTTTTGGAATGCTCTAATTATTTAAAATGTCTTCCTTATATTGAACCTAAATACATTCCTCCAACTTCCATTTGGTTCTCAGTATTCTGGCCTTAAAAATCACCCAGAATCAGTCTGAGTCCTTTCACACTTTCACAGACAGTTCTTACAGCTCACTGCCCATTTTCTGTGGGGCTGGTTATCTTAATTCTCTTTAAGTCTTGACTCCCATCAACTCTGGCTCTGGAAAAACCCAGAGAGCCTCAATGTCAGGATGCAAGGATTCCAATCCCAGCCCTTTCACATGCTGGTTGTGCAATGTTGGGCATGGCCCTGGGCCGCTCTGAGCATTGGTTTCTTCATCTGTGAAATGGGGATGGCAACACTTGCCCCACCTGACCAGATGATAAGGATTAGCCGAGATCCTCAGTGGGAAAGAGTTCTAACGCTACCAAGGGACAGACCCTCACCTGCATTCCTATCCTTAGGGAGGAGCTGAGGGTGGCTCCTAGACTAGCTGGAGACGAAATGTCTCCCTGCGCATCTGGGAATGCAGAGCACAGTGCCAGATGGCATGAGGATGAGGAGCTGGGGAAGGCAGGGTCTCTGCCCTACAGGAGCTTTTGGTCCTGGGAGTGAAATCTTCAGTCATCACCGAGTCCTCTGGGAACATAAGCTTTATAATCAAGTTGGCTCTAATACCTTCCAGAAAGATTTAGTGATGGGGACAGGCACATGCCAGTGGGTGAGCTAAAGGAACCAACAGAAAGAGGAAGGGGAGCTAACGTATGTGAACCATCTATGTACCAGCGTAATTTGCTCAACTTCACAACATTATAAGGTTGGGCTTATTATTATGTTCATTTCACAGGTGAAGAAACTGAGGCACAGGGAAGTTTTATTTGCCCAGGTCAATAAAGTGTGCTTTCCTGGCTAAGCCATGAAAAGGACCAGAATCTAGGCAGCTGCCATTCACAGCCCCTGCTCTCTGAGGAGCAGTGGCAGAGTAGGGAGGGACAATATGGTCTCCTATATCACCCCTGCCCCTGGGATCTCTCATTAATGTAACCAGAGGTACACCATTTCACTCATCTTCACTTATTCATTCAGTGCCTGGACACTGAGCACTTATTATGTGCCCGTCCCTTTGTTGGATACTGTGTTCCCTGAAGCAAAAGACCCCATCCCTGTCCTCACACAGCAACTCCCCCCGCTACCCTCTGCAAGCATCTGAGAGGATCAATGCTGCCAGAAGGGTGGGTACAGTATAGGGGAAGATGTCTTAGAATCTACAGATGGTCAAGTGAGGGAAGCAAGAATCGTGCGTACAGTATGATTCCATTCATGCAAAGTTCACAAACAGGTGAAAGTAACCAGATTTAGGTGATAAAACTAAGGAAAAGCAGGAAAGTTGTTATCACAAAACCTGGAATACCCAAGTGGAGGAGAGGATTATAGTCCAGAAGGGTCCCTCAGTGGGGTACTGAGGACCTGGGAGAGTCTTATTTCTTGAGCTGGGTACCTAGTTTCTAAGCATTCCTTAACTGTGTGCAAATGTGTATTTTAATTCACTCTTCTTTGTATTTTTAATCACCATTTTAACACATGAGCATGCGCATGTGCTCAGGCATGTCCAACTTTCATGACCCTATGGACCTGATACATAGAAATGGCCAGATTCACTATTTGATGGGACCGAGGTTGACCTCCCACTGTGCCCTTCCCAGAGCAGTACCTAGTAAGTGCTTAAAAAGAAAGTACTGAATTGCAGTGAGTTTTGAAGGAGCTGGAAGTGGAGTGCGTGCTCCAGCCAGATGGAAGGGGTGTGACCTCAGATCTAAAATCAAAAGCTTACTAACAAGGAATTCTTCAATGAGAACTTCTTGAAGACCAAGAGGATTTAGGGGAGTCTTTCCCATGACTGTCTGGATACTTGAGTGCCAGGAGGTCCCCAAACGAAACCTCAGCATCCAGAATCAGCTTCCCCTTCCCTCAGCCCATCACCAAACCATACGGTAGTATAAAGAGCACTGAGTCAGAGGCCTGGATTGGAAATCCAGCTCTGTATACACTAGCCAGACAAGTGGCTGTGGCAAGGCACTTCACAACACGGGCCTCAGTGTCTTCATCTATAAAATGGGTCTAATAAATCATCGACTTCACAAGTTACTATGAGGCCCCAAGGAAGTTATAGATAGGAAAATGCTTTGGGGACTGCCATGTAGGTTTATGCCTAAAAGGTCGTATTACCCTGGTATTCTTCCCGACCGCCCCCTTGCCACCATTTTGCAAAGAGGGTTACAGAATAAAGCCTTACTCTGATTAAAACAGTCCCCAATTTCAGCACCCCAGTCTCCTGGTCTTGTGATCTTCAGGGCCTGAGCTTAGGGTGATTCCAGGAGCAAGTTCCCCAAGTTTGAGGAAGCCCAGCTGGGGAAGTGGCATTCCAGGCGGCGTGTCAGAGGGTGAGTCAGGATGAGGGCGGCCCTTCTCCTCCCCTGGCTCTTGGCTCAGGGCCCAGGCTGAGTTACTCTTATTTGCATATATCTGCATATATGCAAGTTTCACCTGTGCACCCTGGCTGGGCCCCAGGGAGATACACCTGTGCAGGGGCATGGAGGGAAACCAGAGTGTCTGGCTGCCTGCTGGAGCACTCAAACCTAGAATGTAGGTCCCTTCACTCATCCAAATGCCTGAATCTCTGAATCAAACACTCGGCTTCTCTGCAGACTCATCTGGTTGGCCAGGCCTGGAAATTCTCTGTCATGCTTGCTTCTACCCTCTTCCTGTACAATCACCAGGCCCAGCAGAATCTGTCTCAGAGCAACTTTTCTCACACGTCCCCTTCTTTCCATCACCTCTGCCACCAAGTCTCTGGGCCCACCCTCCTCATTTCACACACGATCTATTTGCAACAGCCTCCTAACTGGGCTCTCTGCCACCAGACTCTTCCCTCGCCAGCCTACGTCGTCATACCCAAGCTGCCCCTGGGAAGTCCCTCAGCTTCCATCCCTGTCCTCTCTCTGCCCACAGCCCCATCCTAAGCTCCTGGTATTGGAGGCCCCACACTGTGGAGGGTGTAGACTCTACACACATCTTTTCTGTGCCTCAGTCTCCTCTTACGTAAAATGAGGGATAGGATCCGTTTGCAGGGTTGTTTGAAGATGTCAATGAGAAAAATGTACATAAAGCATAAGCCCATAATAAACCTCAGCCATTACTGATGCTGTAACTTCTCCCAGCACCATTTCACAGAAGGCATTCATCTCCTGGGATCCCCTCCTCCTCCCCAACCCTTCCTCTCATCCTCGCTGAGTGGTGCTTCTTCAGGTAAGACAGCTCCACGGTGGTTAAGATGACAAGCTGGCCTGTTCTAGCTTGGACAAGTTACTCAGCCTTTTTGTGCCTCAATTTTCTCCTCTGTAAAGTGGAGATAAAATGAATACTTACGTCACAGAATCTGTGTGATAAATAAAACGATCCATGTAAAGGCTTAGCATAGTGCCCGGAACACAGAAAACACTTAATAAGTGTTCACTGTTATTACCATCACTACTGTGTTACCCAAGACACAGGGTTTCAGAATACCCAAGCTCACCTTAGCCTTCAAAGACGCCAGAAGTTTCCTTAGGTTTGTTTGCAGGAACAGTGCTTCCATCTGGATCCCCCTGTGTCTCCCACAGTCACAGAATCACTACCCGCACCCCAGGGCAGCTAAGCAGTACCCTATTGGGTTGCCTGGTAGTAGCCAGGAGTGGGACTGAGCTTCCCCGTTCCCATTAGTTCTTAGGCACATTCTGGGAAGGGCTTGTCTCCCCCAGAGATTGGGAGCCACCTCTCAGCCAAGGTGAGGCCAGGACAGGTGTCTATCAGCTCACAAGTTGAGAGGAGTTTTCACTAGAGAGAAGGGGAAAACTGGTCTGAGAAGATAGAAAGGACAGTTCAGCTCAGTTCAGCTCCCCTTGGAGGTCAGGAGGAGCAGAGCCCCCAATTCCCTCCAGCAAGAACAAGCTCTTTTCCCCGCTACACCCTTCGCTGCCCTCCAGCGTTTTCCAAGCAGCAGCTGATGAACCTCTCCTGTGTGATCCTTTCCAGCAGGAATTAATGAGGGTGATTGACATGGAGGATAGATATGGGCAGGAGGAGCAGCGTGAGCCACCTCTCCCTTCTTGAAACAGATTGGCGAGAACCCGCCCCTCCTTTCGGCTTCGCACCCGGGTCTCCCTTAGCTGAGCCCAGTGGAGGAGGGTTGCAAGAGCTGGGAGGAGTGTGGAGGGACTGTGCTGCCTCCCACTCTCTCTCCTTGTCCACTCAACCCCAACATCACCCCCAGAGCCCAGCTAGGTGGTACACAGGGGTAAAGGCTGCGGAGTTTGGTTTGCGGCGGCGGGGGCGGGGCGGGGGACGGTATTGTTGGTACTCGTGATTATTTCTCTTACTTTGGGCTGCGGGTGCGACTTCGGCATCCATGTGGAGGCCCGGTCTCCCCATTCACCCCCCCCCCACTCCCGACCCCTCGCCAAAGCACTCCGGTCATTTTCCCAGGCCAGCCCAGCTGAGGTGCGGCTGTCCTCCCAGACTCCAAACCAGACTAGGCGCGGGATCGGACCTACTCTTTTCTTACGAAAGAAAAACACGCCGGACCTCAAAAGGGTCTAGTCTTGGCTACAGAAAGTGAAACCAGTAACCCCACCATTTAGACTTTCCGCTGGATCCAGGGGGTCTAGAGGGATGGGGCTGAGTAACAAGGTGCGTGTCACCTGTGTGTTGGGCTTGATGCGGTTGTGTGTGTGTGTTGCGGGCGTGGCGTGGTGGCCTACGGAGTGTGTGTTGTGGCTGTTGGCGTCTGCGAGGGAGTGTGTTGCGTCTCTGTGAGCCCATGCACGCACCCACTTCGTCGGTGCTCCCTAGGTGCTGTTCCCACTCCAGCCACGTCCTACCAGCGGCTTCCGTCTGGAGCTGGGCAATGGAGACTTGGGCGGAACGCCCTAGGTTCCGTGCGAGGGTCTGGAAAGGTCTGGAGAAACCAGATGAGCTGCCTTCGTTCCAGGCGCGCGACTTCGTTGCAGACGGGTTGGCTTTGGGCCTCCCTCCAGCTCTCCGCGCTCCCCGCGGGCATCTAGCGCGGCGTCCAGCGGTCTGTCCGGCGGACAGGCCAGGGGCTGGGACACCCGCCCGGAACTCCTAAGCCCCCAACCCGGCCGTTTCCCGCTCCCGCACCGGGCTGGGGCCAAGGCCAGCCAAATGGCTCTCCCGTCGCGGATGGCGGCGCCTCTAACGCATCTTCAAAAGGGCCGCCCCATTTTTTGTTAACTGTTTTCTTTTTTGGAGGCCAGGGAGTTATTCGGTCCAAGAGTGGTTCACGGTATTGTTTCTAATGAATTTGGTGACTTCGTATATGTGTGTACTTTAAATGTCCCAGTCAAACCCCAACAAAAGATTTTTCCCGGAGCGGGAGTGAAATTTGGAAATAAAACAGTGACACGAGGAAAGTGACTGAGGACCGAGACTGCCGGAGAACGCAGGGCACAGCCCGCCTGCCGAGCGGTGCCGGGATCTCTGGGCGGCGCTGACCCCATGGTCTCCCCCTCCCCCTTCCCGGGAACTTCTCCCAGGTGATCTGGAAAATGAGGCCGGGACGCCAATCACTGAGAAAGCTCTCAGGAGCGTGGAGGTAAGCGCACCCGGAGCGCGGCGGGGCTGGCAGGAGCCAGCCCGCCGGCCAGCCCACGCTCATTCACTGCTCCATCACAAAGAAGAAAAGAGACAATAACTCATGCACATTTCAGCAAGAGTCAAATCCCTGTGTGTGGCGGGGCACGCGGGCCCCTACAGACTTCCTCTTCCCCTCGCGGGCCTCACCAAGAGTGGGGGCTTTAACCACCTCGCTCCCCGCCCAGCGGAGGGAGGACTTTTCATCCCCCTCCCTTCCCTGCCAAATCGGATTATTCACAGTTTCCCCAAACCGAGTTACTACGAAAGCTCCGGCAAGTAGGACTTAAATTCCACGGAGAACAGACGAAATTAAAATTTCGTTTGGGTTCCATGGGTGGGATGGAGGAAAAAGGGAGCTGCTAATCCCGCAATGGCGGCCTCGGGCCGGGTGGTGATGGGAACCAAGCCCCAGGGCAGGTCCACGCAGGGACTGCGTGGAGGGCCTGCATCAGGTTGCAGACCCCCGGCGCCCGGCGCCCGTGGCATGCACTCCCCTTTGCTCCGGAACGCCGGCGCGCCGTGTGGTACCGAATTCAGGAACTGCGCGGCGAGTACTGTACTCATCAGGTGTTTGGGGGTGTTTTCGAGGAGGGGGCATTCTGTTGGATGGAGTTCCCGGCGTCTGGGCAGAGTCCGAGCTCGGGGGACTGCGAGTGAAGCATAAATCCCACCGCCGAGGGCGCTTATTCTGCGCCAAGAATCAAAAGCGCATCTGGTGGGGTTGTGTTTGCCGGGCAACTGCGAAGAGCCTGCAAGCCACCGTGCACCGCGCGGATTGTTCGTGTCCACTCACCGAGGCTTGGCTGACTCCCCAGCCCTCAGGGTTGCCGTGTCCGCCAGCCAGGACCCCGATGTCGGCTCCCAGGCCCTCACTTCGGTGCTGGAGTTCTCCAAGCGAGCCCCTGTCACTAAGGCAGAGGACCTGAGTGAGAAAGAGTTGGGAGAGCCACTTCTGGCTTTTGTGACAAGCAGGGGCTGGAGTACGGGTGGGGACAGGAGAGTTAGTTCATGTGTTTTGCCTGCCTGCCTTCCTTCCCTCCTCCAACTCCTCCTCCTCCTTCATCTTGGTTTTATTAGGTTTCTAGATTTTGGTTTTTGCAATTTATTCTAAAGCAAATGACAATGGCTTGGAGGTCTTAAGCGCAGCTTCATTTT
The DNA here is from genome assembly GCF_001704415.2 of Capra hircus. Classification (NCBI taxonomy): domain Eukaryota; kingdom Metazoa; phylum Chordata; class Mammalia; order Artiodactyla; family Bovidae; genus Capra; species Capra hircus. The sequence continues at coordinate 36,335,341 of NC_030826.1, read as the reverse complement.
AGTGGATAAAATGAGTCTCAGAGACTGGACATGGCTGACCCAGGCTATCACAGCCAGCTGCCGGTTGGTAGCTGAGCTGGGATGGGAATCCAGGCCTCAGGCCTCTCAGGCTGGCCCTCCCTCCCTTCTCATCAAACACAGATTTACAGCCCTTCCTAGCCGGTGCCTATCCCTTCCACCTTTCCCCTATCCCTTCCATATCTCCCCAGTCTCCCTCCAGGCTTCAAAGCTGTGGCGCTGGTCAGAGGGGACCCCTCCATGGGGATTCCACATCTGAGACCAGGAAGCTTCCTAAAGATGTTTCCCAGTTTCTAAGCCCCACAGCCTCCAGCACATGGGAAGAGGGAGGTGGTGATGAAAGTAGAGATTTGCTTGTTTTTCAACTGGGGATAATAACAGTAGCCACTTCACAGATTTCTGGTAAAGATGCACAGGGCTTGGATGTTGTGAATACTTCATAAATTCTAAAGGACTGCAGGATGCTGCCTACTGCTGCATGGAGCTGCATGAGCTCAGCAAAGGCCCCTGAGAGCCTAGGAGAAGCTCTCACTATGAGTCCCAGTGAATCCCCTGGCTTCAGAGAAATGCCCAAAGTCACTGCTTCAGGGGCCTCTGGGGAAGCTGCCCTTGCCCTTTCTCGCTAGGTCTTGCAAGGGAAGGACTCCTGAATACATGGGCCTGCAACCCAAACTCTAAGTTCCACCTCAAAAGCACCTCCTTTGTGAAAGCTTCTCGGACAGCCATGCATGCATGCTCAGTTTCTGTCATGTCTGACTGTACGACCCCATGGACTGTATAGCCCGTCAGGCTCCTCTGCCTGTGGCATTTCCCAGGCAAGAAGACTGGGGTGGGTTGCCATTTCCCTTTCCAGGGGATCTTCCCTACCCAGGGATCAACCCATGTTTCCTGCATTGGCAGGCAGATTCTTTACCACTGAGCCACCAGGAGCCTCAAAGAACATTTTTCTCCTTTGGTGTGCACTGAGATGCCATCCCTGGAGCCCACCATGGTACTGTTGTGTGGCTGCCTCTCTCCAGAGGAAGATGATAGTGGCAAGAAGTTTTGGAAGGCTATATCCCTGTAAGTTCTTAGCCCCGGTTCTAAGGAAGTGGTGAGGACGTAGCTGGAATTGGGTAAGAAAGGGGGAAAGGAGGTCCCATATGGAAATTGCATTTCTCAACCATGCAAACCCTGTTGGATGAGAGGGAAGTGGGTCCCAGGTCTCCAAAGGAGGGGACTCCCTCACAGAGCTCCTTCTCTTGATGCTCCAAGACTTCAGGTGAGAAGACCCAGAGCCAAGTGTCAGAGGAGTGTTTTCTCGGCACAATTCATCTCTCTACATTGCAACGGCGCATCATCTTGAAACTGACTTGCTCTTCCTTCCCTCAGGACAACTGACTGCATACTTTTCCCAATTTTTTGGTTTATCCTGGCCACCCCTGTTGTGCCTGCCTTCTCTTCCTTTTCTAAGCTTCCCTCTTCTTCCAATTGTTGTCCTCTCCTACCCCCCAATTGTAAGACCACTGCCTTCACTCTGCACCCTGATAAAGAGAGCACACACGTGTGTACAAACATGAATTGTTTGCACACTCAAATGACAGAGGCTTTGTATATGGATATGCTGGGGAATCTGTGAGGACCGACAGGCTTGGTGTGTAACTGTCTCACCCCTAACACGAAGCAGCTTAGATGTGTGTGGACTGGTGTGTCTCATAGGATGGGTACAAGTATATAAATATTTATATGCTTGGGTTTTCTTTATTTTAGAGTGTGCACCATCAATTAGACTTCTATAGTTGTGGGTCTGTGTGAGAGACAACCACAGTGCTTTTATTTAGGGTATTGCTATTCACCTTTGGGTGTGTAGATGTGTACACATCACAGCATATACTCTGTATTTGCAGATCCATAAATGAACCTCTGTTCGTGGAGGGATGCTAATGTGAACATCCGTGTAGACACCGGTGTGCTGGTATACGCTAGTGTATCTGTTGTATTTGAATAGAGTCCCTGTGAAGTTGTATACTTGTGGCCACAGAGACACCAGCCCAGCAAGGTCTTGGATACTATTTAGGGGCAGGCCCTGTACACAGGCTGGAAGATGAGGCCACGAACCTGGCTTGCCGTATTCCCAGCACCCGGCAGGGAATTCCCTCCGAGGAGCAGCCATCAAACTGGACTCGCTTCCCACTCCCAGATTTTGTCCAGCTTCGTGCGAGGCTGAAGCCTCACGCGGCGCCAGGAAAGGCGGGGCGCCGCACTGGCTGAAGCCCAGACGGCAGATCCCTCCTTGGGCCTCGGGGGCCTGCAGGAGCTGCGGTGTCGCAACCGAACCCGGGCCCCTGCCGGAAGCGGAAGCGAGGACGGGGCGGGGTGCAGGGGGTGCGGTGGCGGTGAGACGCAATCGCGGCGGTCGCGGCGTGCCTGGCCCAGGGCGCCCCGCGGGGGCGTGCGCGCTGCGCGCGTGCTGGGCCGGCTGGGCGCCGGGCGGCACCTCCTCAGACCCGGCGTGTTTACCAACATACTCCCGGCGCTCGGCAGCCATGCATTCCGACGCGCTGAATAAGCTGCGGGACTGGCGGGCTTGGTCCGTAGCGGCAGGGTCATAACCGCCGCACAGATCCCCCAGAGCCAGAGAGCGCGACCGCAGGTTCCTTTCGCCCCCGCAGCCACAGCGCCTCCGCTAAGGCACTGCTCCCCTCGGCCCTTGGGCATTGCCGCCCCGTCGACTTCCTTGCCTTTGTGCCGTTATGACCAGACTGCCCCAATCGTCCTGCAACTCAGCACCTCTCTGCAGCGGATCCCGAGACAGCCGTGCATAGAGAGTTCGCACCGCTCGCCTCCCATCTCCTGGTTCTGAATTTCCCTACCCTGGGCTGCCCCGGGGGCGGACGTGGGAGCGGGGCGGGGAGGTGAGGGGAAGGCCCCGGCTGCAGGCCTCCGTGAGGTCACCGCGTGTGGTAGCCAATCCGCTGTGTTTAAGTGGGCGGGGACCCCGTCGGGTCCCGGGAACCGAACCCTAGAGCCAGCCGAGTGGGGGGCCCATGGATGTAGGGGGGAGGGGAAAAGTCATGGGGGACACCCTCCCCCCCGAACCCCTTTCCCAGGCGCCGGCTTTCCGCTGATGAGGCTCAGAGAGACACTTTCCCCGGGATTAGTTGTGGGGAAGGCTGGTTGAGGGGCTCATCCGCCCCCAACGCCTGAGGCTCGGAAAAGAGAGTTGGCGGAGGGAGCGGACTCCTTGCCCGGCCATGGCCTAGGCCCTCGGGCCCCGGCCCCGGCCGCAATGACCTCTTTGCCCTGCCCCCTCCCTGGCCCGGACGCCTCCAAAGCCGTCTTCCCGGACATCGCCCCCGTGCCATCGGTAGTGGCTGCCTACCAGCTTGGCCTGTCCCCCGTAACCGCAGCCGCCCCCGATTTGCCCTATTCTGGGCCGTATGGCCACCTTCTGCCCTATCCCTACAGCGGGCCGGCGATCCCCGGAGACTCCTACCTGCCCTGCCAGCTATCCACCGCGCCATCTCAGCCGGCTCATCAAGAGCGGGAGACAGGTAAGTCCCGCCGCGGCGGCTCTGCCCACCTCTGGGTCCGGTTCCAGTGAGCCCCCAAACTTCGCCCTCGCCTGGTTGGGCGCAGCTGGCGGGATTCAGACCTCATTCAGATTCCAAGGGATCTGGGGGTGGGGGGAGGGCGAAGGGATGGGGCGGGAGACAGGGAGGAGGGGCGGGGGCGAGCTGATCTAGGTCTCTTTTCAAGACCGACCTGGTTTCGATTTGCAGTGTGTGAAGCCGGGTGGCTGGGCTCCCTACCCCACCCCCTGGGGCAGCAGGGTTGTGTACCTACTTGTAACGGAAAACTGAAACAATCCAGATGTGGGTGTAGGTGCCCAGCCTCTCCCCTAGGATTCTCTCCATCCTGCACCCCTCCTCTCTTCACTGTCGCCCCTCTCCCAGTTCTTATTTCAGAAAGCAGTGCTCAAGCCAAAGCCTGATATCTAGAAATCAGGTCCCAGCCGGAAGGCAGTAGAAGTGGGGGCATATCCTGGGGCCCTTCCCCTTCTCCCAGCCTGTTGCCTGAATGTGTCAGACAGAGACCAAACACTGACCTGGTAGAGTCAGGAGCTAAGACCCTACTACCCATCATTGTAAGAATGTAGCCACAGGCAGGTCAGGCAGACTCTGGTAGTAGATCTCAGCCTTCCAGCCAAAGAACTGGCCATTCCTGTTATCTACACCCCTTGCCTTTGGGGTAGGTCAAGCCCCAGTTCCATTGCCTGGAGCAACTTTGTGCTCACTGGGTGGCCTCAAGCTAGGGAACTGGCCTGTCTTTCTGGTCCTAGCCTTGCACAGGGCTGTACCCATGCAACACAACACATACATCCTTCTGTACTGGCTTGAGTTTAGAGCTTAGTTCCCCTGCACTCCCTACCCCCACCAAATTGCCCCCACAACTGTCTTTGGCACAGTTTCCTCCAAGGATGCACACTCACTTAGTGACTTAGCTGGAATCAGCCCAGGACCAAGATGTCTCCCTCCCTTTCCTTGTTGCTCTGCTGAAACACATGACCTCATAAACGTCAGAGCCAGGAATGACCCTGGAGATTCAGGAGCTCAACCTTCTTGATGTACAGATGAGCAAACTGAGGTCCAAAGAAAGAGTGTGAATGAATCAAGGACACAGCCTGTTTTTCAGGCTTGGCCCTTGCAAACTGGCTTTCATGCATGAAGCCAGAAAAGAGGATTTTAGGGAACTTCCTCAAAGCCCCCCCCCCCAAAGTTAACTGCCTTCTGTTCCAAAACTGGAGCTGCTGCTTTTCTGCTGCTGGGTCTGTGGTTGGAGGAGGAGCAGCTGGGGGTGGGGGGGAGGGGGTGTTCTACCAATGATCTGGTTTCTAGAAACCCGGATCCCTTGGTCTCTTCTCTTCAGTATATGCTAATGTGGTACATTTGTGTGTGCCTGCGTGTCTGTTTAGTGGGATAGGAATAAGTTAACCCTGTCCTTAAGAGAAATCTTGGAATTGCAGTTGGTAATTTCAGTCCTGTCTCACCTTTCCTTTCCTTGGTTTAAGGACTAAAGAGTGGAGAGTTCCTTTTCTTTACAAAGTTTCCCCGGATCCAACGAAAACCTCACTGAACCTGAGGGATTTGGCTCACTCTAGATTAAATGATTGGGGTGTGAGAGAGGACTTGCGAGGGTCTTCCTTTTGCCCCCCTTTTGTTCACCCCTGCCTCAGGAAGAGGTTTGGCTCTAAGTGAGCTGTGTGCCACCGCCCCGATGAGCAGGCGGGTGCTGCGCTGCCTCGAGGGAGGCCCTTGCGCTCCCGAATTGCGACCTGGGCAGATTCGTCCTGACTTGCTGCAACTGGTGTGGAGAAAGCAGCAGTGGGGAAAGAAACTAGGAGTGGGGTCTGCTGGGAGAATTAGGGTGAGGAGGGCGTTGAGAGTTTCGCAGCTGAAGCAGGCTTCCTGCTGTCTCTGCCTCAGAGTTCGAACTGTTCAGTTTTTGCAGCCCAAGAGGCGCGGGTGGTCGCTCAGTGGCCGGCCCGGGGCGGCGAGCAGCGGGGTTGAAGCAGGAGAGGCCCGACAGGCGCGGGCGGGAGCGGAAACCCAACGGTTTTTCTGGGAATTGGCTGAAGCGGGGGTCCAGGGGGGTGGATCTGAGAAGCCCGTAGCGCCGGAGACCACGGGTGAGGGATGCGGGGGAGGTGAAGGCACGGGGTCACCGCGGCCGGACGAGGGCGGGGGACCTGAAGTGTGGGTGTGGTGAGCCCTAAAGGAGGAAGAATTCGGGGGCGGGGCGGTGGGAGACGCGGTCGGACCCCCTCTGCGTCTAGGCACCCGGGGCCCAGGGCTCGGTCCGCTGAGCTTGGCGGCGGGCAACGAACCCTAAGCCCGTGGACATTTCGGCCGCTCCGTCCATCCCGGCCCTGCCCTTTGCACGAACGGTCTCGAAGTCCCGGTAGGGTGGCGCAGGGTGGGACGCTCGAATCAGAAGAGGGGAACCCCTTGCCCTCCCCGTCCCAGGGCCGAGCTGTGACCCGACCGAGGTTCCTCGAGGGGCTGAACGGGAAGGCAGAAGCTGGCCGCATCTCCTGCGGCGGCACCGCAGCGCGATCCCGGAGCCGCCCCGAGGGCCTGCGCTCTCCGAACCCCGGTCACTTTGCGTGCCAATCGGGAACCCCTCTGTGAGTGCAGCCGGCGGAGGAGGGGGCAGCCTTGCACTAACCGGCTTCTAGGGCCCCTGAAAGCCTACTCTTCCAGCCAGCCGGCCTTGGGGGAGAGGAGATGTCAGTTTTCCTGGAGGGAGTGCCTCAGGAGAAGGAGGCCCTTACAATACGGGAGGTGATGGCAAAGCCTGGGGCATTTTCCATACTCTGATGCTGGGAGGACTGCGCATCCTGGCGTTCTAGGCCCACTCTTGTCTGGCTCCTCCGACCACCCGTCTTCCGGCAGCGGGGAGGCTGCCACGCAGACACTGACCCTGGCCTCTGAACAGCGCGTCTGAGTTCTCTCCGCCCGGAATGCCCTTCCCTCGTCCTCTCCAGCCTCGCCCCAGCCCTCTGCCCCGCCCCGCCCCAAGCTGGCGCCACCACGCGCTGCTGAACTCTGCCCTCCCGCCGCGGGGCGCCGCCCCTACCCTCGCTCCGGCTCTTGGGGCTGTTCTCTTAGGGTCGTTGGACCGTTGAGAGCGGGAGCTCCCTGAGGGCAAGAGCTGCGGCTAGTCCCACCCGGCACGCAGTGGACGTGGGGTTTGAAAGGAGGGTGAGCCAAGGTAGAGCAGGGCCGAGCCCAGTGCCTGAGCTTTTGCTAATTCGTGGCCGGAATGCAAACGAGATGCAGATAAGCAGTGAGACGGGGCGTCCGCCCCTCTATCCGTGCACACACCGTCTCGCGCCGCCCCCCAGACTCGGAGAAGCCGCCGCTGTCCCCGGAGCCCCCGGAGCGGCGCCCACAGGCCTCGACCAAGAAGCTCCGGAAGCCGAGGACCATCTACTCGAGTCTGCAGCTGCAACACCTGAACCAGCGTTTCCAGCACACGCAGTACCTGGCGCTGCCCGAGAGGGCCCAGCTGGCCGCGCAGCTCGGCCTCACCCAGACGCAGGTGGGGCCAGTCCCGTCCTCCACCAACCTTCCCCAAGTGTGTTCCCTGGGAACTCACCCTCAGGTGTGAATGACTGATGAGTCCCCAGCCTTATTTTCACAGTTCCCTTAGCTGGCCCCGAGTAGACTAGGCGAGTGTGTTAAAAAGGGTGGGGGGTAGGAGGGGATGGGGGATGTAAAAGGGGTGGGGCGATTCAGGGCGTATAAGAGGGTACCCAGACTGGGAGAACTGGATACTAACTCAGAGGCAGGAATTCAGGGCCTTCAGGGGCTTTGGAGGCCTGGAGCCAATGTTCCCAACATCTGCTCTTCTCCCAGGATGAGAGACTCCCTCTTGCTGGACCCCTCTCCCTTGGTCACTCCTCCTGATCTTCCGTTGTTCCCCCTTTTCTCCCCATAGGTAAAGATCTGGTTTCAGAACAAACGCTCCAAGTATAAGAAGCTCCTGAAGCAGAACTCTGGGGGACAGGAAGGGGACTTCTCTGGGAGGTCCCCCTCCCTGTCTCCCTGTTCACCTCTTCCAGCCTTCTGGGATCTACCCAAGGCAGGGGCCCTGCCCACCGGTGGCTATGGCAACAGCTTTGGAGCCTGGTATCAGCATCACTCCCCAGATGTCCTAGCTCCACCTCAGATGATGTGAGTCTGTGGAGGAGCAGGTCAGGCCCCAGCCTCCTACGGAGCCCAGGCAGGACCCAGCCCACCTGCACCCTCTCTGGGCTGGGAGGAAACCAGATACAGATGGGTGTTCTCAGGAGGATGAGGAGCTAGAGGAGGAAAAGGATGGGGTGGTGAGTCTTTTCCTCCTTGCCTCATAACTCAAATAGCCTTAGCCTCTGCCGCACCCCCACCCAGGACTGGACACTTTCCCTCCCGTCAGAGGCTCTGGAAAAAAACTTATTGGCTGGAGTTCAGACTTCCCACGACCCCTAGTCTTGTCACTCCTTCTTGAAATGACTGCAGTCCCACTACAGTCTGGGGTTCAACCAGCAACAAACACTGAGTGTTTTTTCTCTTTGTGTGCCCTGGGCCTTACCCAGCCCATTGAGGTGGACAGAAGCAGACATCCAGAGTTTTCAAATTGACCACCACTGAGACACACCCACTGATTTTTCTAGATTTTTTTTACCCCCATAACTGATACATCTATTTACCATCCTGTGAAGAAGATGGGATACCAAAAATGTGGACTTTTGTGGACCTATGGGTAATTTTTGCTCCTTTCCTAAGAAAGCTCCTCTTTCCCCCTTATCTTCTCACTTTGAGTAGATAATGGATCCAATTATCCATCAAGTTCAACAAGTATTTATTAAGAGTCTGATTCCCATCCCGAATACCTAAACAAATCCACATGCATGCACTCTCTGGAACTCAGTAGTGTAAAACTTTGTGGAGAATAGGGACAAACAGATTCTTGGATGTTTAAGTAGAGATGTCCCAAACAGATGGGGTGAACCTAGCAATTCAGCTCCTCATAGCCAACTCGGCCCAAAGGAACTGCTTGTATTTATATCCAATCTGGCTAGCAGCACTCCCCCTGCAAGCTCTCAGCATCCCCCATATGATGAACATCCAGAAATTAAAGTTTGTAACAGAAACCCAGGCCTTGGCTGAGGTCTGTTCATGTTCTGACTTCTAGAGCTGATTGCTCAGCTTTCTCTTCTCTCCCAGCTGGCTCTTTCAGCACTGAACTAGAGGCACTGAGTCCTCTACCTCTACCTGGCTATCTGGTTCTAGCTCTGGAATGTTCTAATAATGTCCACATTTTCAGACAAACCAGTGTGAAACCAGAAGATGTTAATACTGGGAATGATCAAAGTCTGAGTGATCATTATAGCAGATGCTCTCCTGGCCTAGTTCTGGAGGGAACCGGATACATCTCTGTGTCCACATTGAGTCCAGGGAGAGTTCCTGCTCACCTTGGGAGAGGACACACTCACTGAGCCAGTCCAGTTCTCCCCTGGGAGAAGTGTCTCTTGAGGGGTGGAAAGGCCCAAACTCACCTAGTGGAAAGGGGAGCAGGAGGGAGAGGAGAAGGAAAACCCTGGAAGGAACTGGACTTCTCCATCTAGACAGGTAAAGAGCCCCTGTTCTGTGTTAGGTCCTAGGTATATCAAGGTGACTGAGGCAGTCCCTGTGGGCTAACAGGGAGCTAGAGAATGACCAGCCACTTGTCTAGTAAGTGCCAGGCTAGGGAAGTACAGGGGACAGTGAGTGCATAGTACAAACTCTCTCTCTCTCTAGCAGGGGGTTGAGGACAGGAGGTGGCAAATAATTCAGGGAATCCAGTCCAGTCTGGCCCAAGGCCTTGGAGGAGGGACCTCCAATGCCAGGCTAGAAGCTCCCAAGTCAGACTTCCCTCTTACTACCTAAACCTTTTCCCTAGCAAGCTGGAAAGCCCACCCAGGCACTTCACGCCAACCCAGACTGGATAGAGACAAGCCCAAGTTGGAGTATTATGTAGGGGAGGCAGTGGGAGGCCCCCACCTCAGGAGGCCTGCAGTCAATCCCTCTGAGGCCCTGAGGGGCCACCCCCTACTCCCCAAAACACACATGGAGTGGTCTTCTGGGGGTGACAGATGGCACAGGGTGGACCAAAGCCAAGGTCCAGGAGAAGAGACCCCTGCTCCCTCCACACTGACACCTCCTGCGCCTGGCCACCAACCCCCATTTCCACTGGCTTCCGGTGGCCCCAGCCCCAGGTTCCTCCTCTGGGTCTTCACTGAGTCCACAGGCCCTTAGGGCAGCTGTCCCCCCCCCCCCCGCCCCACCGCCCACAGCACGTTGCTGCTCTCTTCTTTCCACAGCCCTGAGATAACATCTACCGCCCCATCTAGGAAAGCCTCCAAAGGCGAGATTAATTGGACGGCCCTACACGAGTCGCATCGTTAAAACAACAGCCTAAGTTGTAAAGTCAAGTAGCAGGAGTATAATTACTCTTCCAGCCAGAGGCCAGCTAAGCTGACAGTGCCCCCTCCCTTTCCAGCGGAAACAGGAATCCTTGTCCACTTTGGAGCTGGTCCAGTTTCCCTGGGCTCCTAACAGCTGATGGGATTGGACCTCAGTGGGAGAGGCACCCCCTTCTCTTCCCACAAACCACTGGAGCTGCAGGAAGGGAGCCTGGGGTTCCTTTCTGTGCAGACACCTCTCTGGGAAAATTGGGTCATTAAAGGGGAGGGCGGAACACTATAGAATGGTTTAGAACTGGAGTTTTGGCCTCCAAAGAGTCCTGCTCTGCTGTGTGACTTTTGGAAAGTTGCTTAACCTCTCTTTCAGCCTCCTTTTCCTTCTCCCAAGATGGGAACTTTAATAGGACCTGCTTCCCAGTGTGGTTGTGATGTTGAAAAGAGATAGTGCTTGTAACATGTTTGACATGGTGCCTGGAACATAGTAAGCACTCATTAATAATAAATGGTGTTTATAGCTGCTGTATGTATTGAAGAGGAGGGGTCACAGCGAGGCTGAGTTCATACTGCCACTGACATCCATTCAGAGCAGGCAGGAGAAAGAGGGGCTGAAGACTAGAGAATTCCACACATCCTGGATCAGCACCCCTGAGAGCCAGACACAGGCAAGGTCTTAAATGTAGAAGCACCAGCAGCTGTGCCTAGAGCTCACTCTCTCAGTTGCATGGGTCTCAGCCACAAGAAAACTGACTTGGGGCTGTTCTTCCCTCTCCCCCAAGGCTATTTTAAGACATGTTCCCCATCTCTCCCCCAACAAAATGAGATTCAATTAATTCAATTAAAGCAATTTGGGGAGCAGCTCCTGAAGGCTTGCAATGTGAGATAATTACAAGTAATTTGCTGCTGTGAAGAGAAAAAGGGCACACGGGGTCTGGGGGAAAAGGAGTTAGCCCCCTCCCCACCAAGCACACACAGATCTAGAGGGATTCCACACTGCCATCTGAACTGCCCTCCCATTGGCCAAATTACTTGCAGGTGGGAAGAGGGAGCTTGTGTAGGTGGGAGGGGGCTGGGAAGATAGAGTGACAGATTGCTCCTCCCCCACCCCAGATCTTTCCAGCAAGATGGGGGTGGGGAGCTGGTTGTTCCCCCGACAAAAAGTCTGCATATCCCTAGCAGCTGATTACTCAGCTCCAAACCTCACTTGGGTTTGGATGCCTGAACTTGCCTCTGGGATTGTATCCAGAGTCAATGGAATGTTATCCGGGTAGCTGAGGCTTGTGTAGATGAGGCCTTAGAGATCAAGGACTTCCCCAGAATGTATAAGGGATGTCGGTAGAGAGGGGAAAGGACAGAGAGGACAAAACTTACTTCTTGCTTCCAAGCAGGTAACGATACACCCTTCTTTATCCTCCTCTGATCTGATAATCAGCTTTCTAGCTCTGCCTGGTGTCTAACCTCAGCTCTTGCCATTGTCTCCTCTCAGCTTTCTGTCCTTGGGGCCACTGAAGCTTATTCCTTCAGAAAAGCATCTTGCAGGTGTTTCCCACCCCTAATTTTCACCTGGGATAACCCTTTCCTTGCCAGGGCTCATTCGGCCTGGGGGAAGGTGATGGTGCCAAGAGGGGGCTGGCGAGGAAGGTGGGGGAAGGCAGTGGCCAAGACCAGTGTGTGGGGATGGGCTTCAGGCCTCTGCAAAAACTCCTCTAACCCCCCCTTTGCCTGGGAACCTCTGTTCCAAGAGATGAGTAATGTTTTAACAATTAGGGTGGTAAAGAAAACTTCACGGACCCCAAAGTATTTCTTTTTCATATCTTCCCCTCTCTCCCATCTGTCTCCTGGCTTCTCCCAGGTCAAGGAAGGGTGAAGAGGAGGGGCCCTTCAGTTCTAGTCTCCCCTCTCCAGTGCTTTTCCTTCACCCCTTCTCCGAGTAGCATTGCCGTTGGACCTGGGGCAGCCAGGGAGAAATTCTGGCAGCAAGTCCCTGGGCGACTGCTGTCTCTCCCCTTCCAAGATGGAGAAAGTTACAGAGAGAAAAGTGGCCGCCTCTTCATGCCTCCCCTTCTCCCTTTCCTGGCCGGCTCAGATTGCTTAAAAGCAAGGAATTAAAGTTTCTTCTACCCTAAACCTCAAAGTACAAAAGCCCCAGACAAATGCACAGAAACAGACAGATGTGAGGACCCAGGCATGGGGCCATCATAAGTACACACACTGCGGCGCAACAAAGTGCGTGCACAGATAGGTGGGCACATCGGTGCACACGGGGTGGGCAGAACCGCACACGAGACACGTGAGCCTTCCACGGTTGTACGCGGACATATTTGGAGAAGTACACTCCAGACTACACACTCACAGGGAAAAGTATGACACAGAGGGATGAACCAAGAAGGAAATGCCCAGGGATTTAAACATATGCGGAAACAGACTGAAACATCCCCAGAAATACACAGACTAGCTTCCCTGTGTGTGAGCTTCTCCCGTTCACTTCTCATTCCCATCCCCTTTTCCTGGCTGTTGATCTGTTTTCTGGGAATATTTCCCTGGTAAGCAGTTGGTGAGGGAGACTGAATGGCTGAATGGCCACAGAATCTGATAATTTGATTATGAATTTATCTGCTTTGTTCCCTGAAGCCTTGCCTGCTTCCCTTCCTGAGCTCTAGCAAGAGCTCTCGTCCCAGCCGTTCCTGGCACATCCGGTGGCTCAGAGGTAGCCACAGATTCCAGGCCTGGCACAGGAACCCAAAGGCTGTCCTCCCAGATGGCTCCACTGAGCCTTCTGCGCCCTGGCCCTGACGGCAACTCGAGGAGGAGGGGTTGCGGGGGTCACGGGGTGGTGAGGAAAGCACTGCTTGGTTTCTGCTAGCTGTATGACCTTGGGCAAGTTACACACCCCCTCTGAAGCTTAGATAATTTCCCTTCCTAAATCTCTGTGTGTCTGTGTGTGTGTGTAAGGGGTTGCTGTGTGTCTACCAACACTTTCCACTCCAGTCTGGGGCACTGCAGTGCAGCCTGTGTCTTCTGTCAGACTGGAAGTTCTCAGAGTACAGGGCTTTGCATTTCCCACGAGACTGGATGCCTTTTCAACCCCCACAGCTTGATGTCTCATCTCTAAGGTCCTCAGCCCCACTGGCCGCCCCGGGGATGTGTCTGCCAGCCCAGGAAGGGAAAGGAGTTGGCCTCAAGCTCCTCCAAACATCAAGGTTTCTCAAGGACAGAAACTCTCATAGAGCCAGGCCTTCAGCCTCTCTGGCCCCCAAATGGAGAGATTACTTCATTTCCACTTTCTGTGGAATATATTCCTCTGAGCTTCATCTGAACCGTGCCCTTTCAAGAGTTCAGATGAGTTTTGGGTCAGATCTTTGGCGGGCCTGAGGACTTCCACTCTGGCCTTTCGCCCCCCCATCCTCTCCCCCTCCCCACTTCAAGCTGATGAATAACAGGCCGAATCGTGAGGCCAGGAGCATGACATCTAGATAATCCCACTCCGATCACGAGGCTCCTTGGGGGGACCCTGCTCTGCAACCCCCTCGGGCCTGGCAGCCCGTCCCTGTGATCATGTTCCCTGGCCTGTTTCACCTGGCATGTCAGGACCCGTGCTCCTTCCTCAGACTGGAGGTTGCCAGAGAGCAGGGCACCGGCTCTCCTCTCCGACTGAGGGGCTTCCCCTTCAGGGCTTCCTTTCTCTGCTGGACGCCCCCTCTCCCCAGGCCTGGGGCTCCCACTCTCTTTGGGATGGCAGGCCAGGACTAAGCATGGATAGGGCCATGAGACCCTTGTCCAGGTCCTACCCCTCCCACTGCCCACCACGTCTGCCACAGAGCCACCAGACCACTCCTTAGGATTGGCCCCAGGAGCTGCTTTCTCTGCCCCTGCAAGCTGGGGCCTGCTGCAGACTCCTCCTCCCAGCCCTGAAGCCACTGGGAATTCTTTGCTCCAACAGATCCTGGGGGAAACCAGACTGCGGGAGGCTGCTGACATGCCTCTGCTGGGCTCCTGTCACATTCCCCAAGCCCACGGGATCAGCTGGACCCACTGATGGAGGCTGCTCCCACCCCTGGTGACGTTCCCCTCTCCCTCCTCTCCCTTCTCTCCCCCAAGGCCTGAATCTGCCCTAGGACTCATCCCTGCTTTCAACTTCCTCCCACTCCCAGCCCCTTGGCAGCCGCATCTAAACAATATGAACTATTTCCCCTGGCCCCTTGGAAAATAAAATGTGTTTCCTTGTCCAGAGGGACTTCATGGAGTCCCTGGAATGCAGACACTCAGCTGGGAGGCTCTGGGCAAGTCACTTTACCTCCTGGATCTTTATGTCCTCACCGTGCAGTGGGAATAATGATCAGAATGATATCTCAGAAGGTCATGAGACAGAGCCCACCCTAGATGTCCTGTGAAATACACCAGGTATGCCAGCATGAACGGTGACCCATTCCTTTGCCTTAGTCCTCCCCTGATCTACCAGCTTACCACATAATGAAGAGTATAGTCATCCCCAGGAACAAAAAAACATAAAGAGCCAGGTGCCCAAGCTCAAGTCCAACTCTATGACCATAGGCAAGTTCCTTTTCTCTTCCTTTTTTTAAACTGAGGTAACATTGGTTCGACTGAGGATGAGATGGCTGGATGGCATCACGGACTCGATGGACGTGAGTCTGAGTGAACTCCGGGAGATGGTGATGGACAGGGAGGCCTGGCGTGCTGCGATTCATGGGGTCGCAAAGAGTCGGACACGACTGAGCGACTGAACTGAACTGAACATTGGTTTATAACATTGTGTAATTTGGGCATGTTTCCTAACCTCTCTGTACCTCGCCTTCCTCATCTGGAAAATGAAAATAATAATTAATAGCCTGTGCTTCTTAGGGTGATGAGAACTAAATGGGTTAAAACACAATAGCCTCTAAATACAATCAGGATTCAGCAAGGATTAGTTGTATTATCTCTGACTGCCAAGCGAGAAAAGCCTTTTCTGTCTCTGTCCCTGCGGGATCTTCGACAGTCATCCCTGTTCCTTTGCTGGTCTCCACCTGTGAGAACTCCAGACAACTGTCTTCCCCAAACACCCCATGGCGAGAGTGGTGGGCTGACAGCGCTGCTTTCTGTGGAGGGGAGGGAGTTGTGCAGGACACTGGCTAAAGGGGTAAGGACTTCTTTCTGTTTTATTTGGAGGATAATTGCCTTACAATGTTGTGTTGGTTTCTGCCATACAATGATGCAAATCAGTCATATATATGTGTATATATATCCCCTCCCTCCTGAGCCTCCCCCCACCCCTGCCATCCCACCTCTCTAGGTCATCACAGGGGGCCAGGCTGGGCTGCTTATGTTATACAGCAGCTTCTCACTAACTCGTTTACACATGGCAGGGTATACATATCAATGCTACTCTCTCAATTTGTCCCACCCTCTTCTTCCCCCACTGTATCCCGAAGTTTGTGATCTGTCTCTATTCCTAACAGATAGTTTCATCAGTACCATTTTTCTGGATTCCATATGTATACATTAAGATATGTTATTTTTCTCTTTCTGACTTGCTTCATTCTCTCTAACAGGCTCTAGGGGTATCCACCTCAATTCGACTGACCCACATTCATTCCTTTTTATGGCTGAGTAATAGTCCATTGTATATATGTACCTCAACTTCTTTATCCATTCATCTGTCAGTGGACATCTAGGTTGTTTCCATGTCCTGGCTATCGTAAAGAGTGCTGCAGTGATCATTGGAGTACATGTGTCTTTCTGAATTATGGTTTTCTCAGCATAATCCTAGTAGTGGGATTGCTGGGTCATAGGGTAGTTCGTTTTATTCCTAGTTTTTAAAGGGGTCTCCATACTGTTCTCCATAGTGGCTATATCAATTTACATTCCCACCAACAGTGCAAGAGGGTTCCCTTTCCTCCACACCCTCTCCAGCATTTACTGTTTGGAAGGGATGAGGACTTCCAACTGTGTTTCCAGGACAGCCTTCTGAGTACCCCAGACGCGAAGGTATCCGAAAGTGAGATCATCCAGAACCTGCCTGGGCCAGAATCCATTCAGAGGCAGCTGAGGTTCCTGACTTCTTCTTTCGTGAATGATTACCTCTACTGTAACCCCAGAATCCCTCCTGCTAGACAAAAAGGCAGAGGAAAAAAAAGAGACTTCTTTTACTGATGTGCATGTGTGCCAAGTTGCTTCAGTCGTGTCCAACTCTTTGCAACCCCATGGACTCCTGGTAGCCCGCCAGGCTCCTCTGTCCATGGGATTCTCCAAGCAGGAATACTGGAGTGGGTTGCCATGCCCTTCTCCAGGGGATCTTCTCAACCCAGGGATCGAACCCGGGTTTCCTGTGTCTCCTGCATTGCAGGCAGATTCTATACCACTGAGCCACTGGGGAAGCTCTCCCCGCTCCTTTACTGATACCTGATTGTATACCTAGAAAACTTAGGAGCCCTCAGGGGGAAAATATTCCAGAAGTAGGAAAATATTGGTATAGTGGCTGGATATAAGATAAATATAGGATGCTGTTCTCTAGCCTTGCAATAAATATGGAAATATATTCCTGTTATATTGGAAACACAAATTAATGAAATACTGCAAGTATATAGATGTGAAGAAGCAGCTCTTTAGCTGATTAGTAACTAAAAGATTCAGGCATACCTCTGAGATATTTTGGGTTTGGCTCTACTCCATCGCAATAAAAACGGATATTGCAATAAAGTGAGACACACAAATTTTTTGGTTTCCCAGTGCATGGAAAAGTTATGTTTATGCTGTACTAGAGTTGTTCACACTCTACTGTAGTCTATTAAGTGTACAATAGCATTATGTCTAAAAAAATGCACGTACCTTAATTAAAAAAATAACACTGTTGGGAAAATGGTGCTAATAGACTTGCTTAACCTGAGGTTGCTATGAATCTTCAATTTGTAAAAAAAAAAAAAAAAAAGGCAGTATCTGTGAAGTATGACAAAACAAGGTATGCCTGTATTAAACTCCGCCCTCTTCCCTTCTGCTGGGACTAAGGCCCAGCACATGGCTCTGTCCCAGGTGGCTGTCCTTCCATTACATCTGAAGCATGGCAGACTTAGGTTGGAATCAAGAAAGGACTTTCCAAGTAGAGGGAGGAATTGTATATATGAGAACTCCTCTCGTTAGGCAAAAGGGTAAACTTTGGGCCCATGGAGGGCACCTAGCACTCCCAAGGTCGACTGAGGAGTGTCCTAACTGTACACAGACTGGTTTCATCTAGAACTGACAGGATAGTTTGTGGAGCTCCATCACTGTGCCAAGCTTTGTGTTAAGTGTTATTTAATTTCCTCAGGAACCCTGAAAGTTACATATGCTTAGCTCCATTTTTATACATGAGGAAAATGAACCTCAGAGAGGGCAAATGACTTAGCTGAAGATACATAGTAAATGTCAAAGTCAGGGTTAACGCTCAGAAATGTGCATACATGTGCCTGGGTGTTTACACACGTGTCCTACTTTATGAAACACTGGTATCTCTAAGGACACAGAGCTGATCTGGGAACAAGGGGGAAAGCTAAGCCTGGCATCCTCCCTACCTTCTCCCCATTTCAATCTTAGAAGCCATGGGATGGTGAAAGGGCCACAGGCCAGGGATTCAGAAGGCTAAACTCTGAAACACATTCACTGGAGGCCTGTAGGGGAAACTGTTGAACATCTTGAGTCTGTTTTCTCACCTGGGAAGTGGGATAATAATGGCACTGCTTTTGCCAGGCAGCTGAGATTAAGTGAGACTGTGCCTGTGAAAGCTTCTGGCACAAGCCTTGTGCACAATAGGTGCTTCATTAGCATCTTCACTGCCTGATCTTGGGAGGATCTGAGTCTGCATTTGAGAGACTTCCTTCCTTACCAGCCAAACTCCTGCTTCTTGTGGCTTCTTGCTGTCCTCAGCTTCCCCTTACCCTCTCTTAGCTGAAGGCATGTCACCGCTCCCCCCTACCCAGCACCACTGATGATTCCTGAACTAAGGGCAGGCCTGACTGGTCCCAGGGGTAGATGTGGGACCATGCCACAAGTGCCGCAGGATGTGGCCAGATGCCCTCAGTGTGCAGGGAAGGGCACGATGCTGGTGCTGCCAATTTGCCAGGTATAAGCTGAACTGCCTGGGTTGGAAAGCACCCCCTCCCCCATCCCAGCCAATCCTCCAGGGTGTGAATTTCGGGTCCCTGCTCACTCAGCAGACACTGCCAGTCCTGCTCACACTTGCTCCAGGAGACAACCCAGGCATTTGGTCCTTGAGGCCCCTCCCCACTCAGCCCCCTCCCCAGCTTTGCCTCCTGCCAGGGTGTCTATCCTAGCTGCCCCGGATTCCAACGTCACTCCCTCTCTCAGACAGCCCACCTTGGGGCTCAACAGACCAATCCCAGAGTCTCTCCTTTGCCAGGAGGTCTCCTAAATTCACTGCCCCTCCTTTGCTATGTGACTTTGGGCAAGACATACAGCCTCTCAGGAGACACTTCTCGAGGGACGAGTAGCTGCGATGATGACCACTGAGGCTGCAGCTACTCTTAGCTCCTACGTTGCTCACCAAGCAGCTAGTGATTGGGTGCTGGGTGTTCCTCTCATTGTCTGGTTGGCCCTCAACAGCTGAGACCGGGAGGCAGTTATCATTCCCCTCTCAGCCCCACAATCCCTCATCTAATGGGAGTGGGAGGGATTGTATGAGGAATCCCAAGGGCAGGCTTCACATATTCACCTGGGCAGTTGATGTCCACTGAAATCCTGCTCTCCAGCCAGCATGATGAGCACAGAGTGAACATACCCAAGCCCCTGTCCCCATGCTTTATATCCCAGTTCAAAGCCCTACCCCCAGGGACCTTGGTATGAAAGACATCCCCATGCCCCTTGCTTTGCAGCTCAGCAACCCTCCCCGTCCCTGCCCAGTGCTCTGAGCTGGGGACAGGACAGTAAAGGTGACACATAGGCTCTGCCTCCACAGAGCTAGGACTAGGGGCCTGGAAAGAGAAGAGTCATCCAGTTAGCAGTGACTAGCAGGCTGAGTGACAAAGGAGAAAGATGGGGGCTGGGGACCTGGGCTGCAGGTCTGGGAAGGTTTCCCTGAGGACTGACTCAAGGGCTTCTGGGGCAGAGGGTCTGGGCCCCTGCAAAGAGCTGGAGGCTGGCCTTCCTGACTCCCCCAGCCTTCTCTGCCAGCCCCCCATCTGCTCCCTCTGCCGCAAGCCCCACCAAGGCCCCCATCAGCACTGTCCTCCTGCCCCTCTTCCCTGGGGCTCAGGAAACTCATCTCCAAGCACTTTTTGGCTTCTAAACCTCCCAGTCTCAGGCTGCTGGGTGGTTGGTAAACAGCTTATTAAGGTGATTAACGCTGCAATTAAGGCTGGAAAAACAGAGGCCAGGGTGCTGGCTGAAGGCTCTCCCTTCTCCTCCCCCCTTCATTCTCCCCCAGCCCTCCTCTGCCATCCCCTCCAGGCATGGTTGATGCAATTCAGCCTGACTTAGCCAACCAGAGCCCTCACCTAGGTGGGGAGGCTGCACATCATGTGTCCGGTCTTGGTGCCTGGAATCCCCTTTCTGGCAGGGGTGGGAGCTCCGCTGGCCAGGGGAGTAGGTGGTAGTGATGGTTGCTGAGGCAGGTGGTGTGTGGAGGCTGAACTGGGGTGAAGTATCCAGGACCCTTAAAGGGAGGGGCCTCAGAGACAAGGATAGAGATCATCCTTCTCATCCATTTCCGCAAGAAAGAAGGGCATGAGCCCTCTCCTCCCAGTATAGGGGCAGGGGCTTTCTTTCTCCAGGCTCTCAGAGTCAGGATGGCTCCCAGCATGTCTGAGGGGCTGGCAAATGCCAGATCCTGACCCTTCCCTGAGCTTGGCATCCAGGGAAGTATTTAAGAACTCTCTGGGTCCATGCCACCCCTCCCTTTAGCATAAGCTCTAGCCAATTCAAGAAGCCCTCAAGGCTCCCCCACAAGTCCCCTTCCCTTGCGCCCCTTGAGTCCTGGGAGGGGAGTTATTCTGCAGGTGGGATCTCCAGGGAGTATGTTCCCAGACCCCCATCTCTGCCTCTCATACTGCCGTCCTTTTTTCAAGGCACAATTCAAATGCTGCCTCCCGTACGAAGCCTTTCCATGTTTCCTTCCCACCCGCCACCAGCTGCCCTGCCCCTTTCCTCTGACAACTCACCCAACCCCCTTGGCTGTGTCAGGTTTGCCCAGCTGGGGGCCTCTCCAGGGTAGTCCCTGCTTCTGACCCTGGAGCTCCTCACCCAGATCTGTGCCTCCTTGCCCAGGCCTCAGTCATCTGTGGCACCGGTGCCTAGAAGAGTGCGTGAAATAGAGAAGGTGCTCAGAAAACATGAGGTTGACTCACTCCTTTTTGGAGTGCACCTAGAAATGGGCAGATCAACAAAGTGGCAAGTGCAGCCAGGGGGCTGGGTCTGAATCACTGGCATTGAGGGTGGGATGGGGCAGGAGTCAAGGTGGGCAGTAAGCCCCATCATCCTGTCACCATCGTCAACAGCAGCTTGGTACACTGAGCGGTACTCGCTATGTGCTGTGTACCTTGTGAAACACTTTATACACACTATCCATTTAGTCCTCTCAACAACTACCTGCTAGGCAGGTAGCATTATTCCTATGCTATAGATGAAAATACTGAGGCTTAGGAAGGTTAAAGGATTTGCTCAAGATCACACAGTCAGTGGTGGAGGCAGGATTCACCCCCGGTCAGCTGACTCCAGCATGCACATTCCTGAATCCAGCATCAGGCTTTTCCAAGGATCAGCCCTGGGGAAGAAGCCCAGCCCCTCCCCCGACACGTCTCCCAGGGAAGAACCCAGGAAGGAAGGCTGGCGGGCTGGGGTAGGCAGAGCTACTCAGCTCTCTGACACCCTGCCCTGGGCATTTTAGTAAACTGTGCTGCAGAAAAGCCCACAAAGAGCACCCATTCTCCAGACAGACCAGCATTCAAATCCCAGCATCGCCACATATTAGTTATGTATCTCTGGGCCGGGAAGATCTCTTGGAGTAGAAATGGCAACCCACTCCAGTATTCTTGCCTGGAAGATCCCATGGACAGAGGAGCCTGGTGGCCTACAGTTCGTGGGGTTGCAAAGCATTGGACACGACTGAGCAACTGAACATGCACATAATTATGTAACCTTGATGGAGATTGGACCTCTCAGATGAGCCTGTTTCCCCATCTGAAAAATGGGCACTATACCACCCACCTCCCAGGCTGTTTTGAGGATCCCATGTAACGTGCTTGGCACAGAATATGGGTTTAGCAAATCCAGCCCTTACTAAGGTTTGGAGAACAGTGACCCTCGGGGCAGACTGGGGTTCCCTCGCCCCCCTCTTCTTCTCTGAAGGTTGTCACGAGGCAATGGGTGTAGTCAAGAAGCACCTGGCAGAAGATGGGCTCAGCCGCCCCACCCAGGCACTCTGCCAGGTCCCCCACCTAAGCACCTGTCCCCATGGCCCCCCATGCCCCACCCTAGGCTGGTGAAGAGGATGACCTGCTTGGCCTGGAGGTGAGGAGAGGAAGAAGGGGAGGTCAGGGGTGGGGCTGACCCTGAGGGAGGTCACCCGGGCAGTTAATCCAGCCTGACAGAGCAGGGATGAGCAGGGAGGAATTAGGAGCTTACAACATCCTTTCATCCCGAAGCAGCCCGCCAGCCAGCCTGCCCGCCCAGCCTCCCTCCTTCCTTCCTCTCTCTTTCTGCCCTTTTTTTCCCTCTCCCTCCCTTTGCTGGCAGCCCAGCCCTAATAAAATGCAGTGTCTCCAGCAAGTCTGCCCGGCTGCCGCCTCGCTGCTCCTGCCTGCACGCAGCCCTCAACCCAAACTGCTCAGCTCAGCCCCGCCTGGCAGCTGCCACTTAACCCTTGCCAGCCCGGCTGGCGTCCGTGGGCTGGAGGCCCTCCTCCCTTCCGCCAGCCTCAGGCAAGGGGGAGGGGAGGCCTATTTTCTGAGAGGCAGAAGGGTAAGGTGGAGGCTGGAGGTCCCCAGGTTCTGGAGTCCTGCAGTTCCACAGGGCCCTTCTGTTCTGCTTCCTCATCTTTATTCTGCTTTGTGGCTCACAGTCGCCCCAGAAGCCTGGAAGGGTGGGGATTGTTGTTCCCATTCGACAGGTGAGAAACCGAGATTCCGACAGGGAGTTTCCAGGCTGAGCTGGGTCACCCTGGCTGCTGGATGGTGTTGCTGAGTCTCCATTCTAGACTTTTTCCAGTACAGGGCGCAGTCTCTGCTGTGTGTGTGTGTGCACCTGTGTATCCTTTGATACACACTCCTTTGGAGTGCTATTGTTCGTCTATTTGTGTGATGCTAACATGTCTCAGGTGTGCACTCAGATCTATGTATCTGGCCTCAGAGGGCAACATGAGTCCATGTATGCGTGATGGTAGAGAGATGTGAGTCTTGGTACATGTGTAAGAGGTGGCTTCACAGCGTGTGCATGAATCCCATCTGTGTCTCCCATCTGGGCCAAGATGTTTGCTCACGCACGCTTCTGTTCCCACTGCCCCCTCCAGCTCTGTCTCCAGAGTCTTGGAGTTGGGCAGCTGGAAGAGGAGGGGGCGGGCGGCACTGTTGGCCTAGGCCGTCCGTGAGTCAGGGCCGAAGCACTCTCTGAGAAGGTCAGTGTGGAACCCCCCTTGTCTGTTTCCATGGCCCAGCCTGGATCTCAATGGCCTGAGGTCCCTGCCAGCTGTGGGAGCAGTGGTGTTCTCCCTGCCTAAGGCCTTGCCCTCACCTCCAACTGAAAGGGACAGACAGAAGGGTGAGTGGTAAGGAAATGCCTGGGCATGGAGGCAGGGGGGTTACACAAGTATGTGTGCAAGCATGTCTGTGAGCCCAGGATCAAAGAGCAGCCCTGAGGTGACCCAGCAGCGGCAGCAGTGGAGGGCTGCTAAATCACACCGACAAGGGATGCCAAGCAGAGTGGAGTCAGGGAGGCCAAGGGCTGGGAGCCTCCATTTCCCAGACCGTGGGGCCAGCCGTGCGGTCAGGAGCATCTGTTCCCCCTGGCCAAGCCCAACTCAGCTCTTGAGCTCAGAGCCCCAGCAGTAGGTCCCCAGGGCTCTGAATTTCTTAGGAACCCCTGCTCAGAGGTCCTTCCCCACCAAACAACTTTCCTGACTCCCAGCCCTCCCCTGAGAGCTGCCTGCCTCTAGCCTCCAGTTCAAAGAGCTCAGTGGTTATTTTCTTCTTTTTTATTAATGTTATATATAAAGGTGAGTCCAATAAGAAAGCAGAAATGAGAAGGCTGGGAGAGGGTGGGAGCTGGCTTCGTTCCCATCCCCCTGGGGTGGGACTCTTTGAGATCCACCATGTCTCCTCACGCCTGCGCCTCCCACCAAACCCAAATCCAGCCGGAGCCCACATCTCTGTTTCTCTCAGCTCACTGCGCACAGGCAGGTATGTCCAGGAGGAGAGGGCCACATAAATAGGAAACCACAGGAGGGAGGAGGCTGCTTCTCTCTGTTGCTTTAAAAAAAAAAAATACATACTATATATATAGCTAGAGTCCTCTACCCCTCCTCTTCTTCGATGTTTGACCACATCAGGGTTGGAGGAAAGTTAGCTCTGGGGGGACATCTGGGCCAGGAAGAGCCAGTGCTACCAGCCTTTCAGACAGCCACCCCCTCACCCCTAAAGGTACCGAGTTATAACACCGTGCACCTCACCCGACATTCTCTGTCTTGGCGGGAACAATCTGTTTCCAAGGCCACCGGAAAGGGGGTGTTTGGGGGTTTGTCTTTCCTGGTGTGTCTCCTTGGAGATTTGGGGTTTGGCGCCAGCTTACTGGAGGAGAGGAAGAGGTGGGAAGAGGCGGGGTGGGGGCATGGGGGTGAGCAGAGGTGCCCACGCAGGGGAGATTGGTCCTAACTGTTAACAATGCCCTTTGTCTTCCTATTTTTCAACAGCTTTTGAAACCAAAGTTGTGCAAAGTCCTGTACATGGGAGAAGAAATGGGTGGTCGGGAAGGCTGCCTGGGACCCACCCCTCCTCTTCGACCAGAGTGGGGGAGGCGAGGTGCTCCTTGAATTCTTCTCTCTAAAGCCACAAATATTAAAAGCTTCCCTTACTTGGGGCTTTTCTTTGGTGTAACCCTCAAATCTTAAATGAGGGCTAGAAGTTCAGGGCAGGGCTCACCGAGGTCCCCACCCTGAGTCCCAGTCTCACGGTCCAATGTCTTTTTGGCAGAGGGGATGCTCAGGAAGGAGACAGCCACAGGTGGCTTGGGGGAGGATCTTGGGCCTGGCAGGTCCTGGGATCCACAGTGCCTGGTGCCCCAGCCCAAGCCTGACCTGCGCACACTCCACAGTCTCCCCAGTACCCAAGGAATCCAGTCTGGGGACTGAGTACTAAGATTTAGAATCTGGGAGGTGATGAGCCATTTGAAGCCAATCCAGGCTCTTGGAGCAGAAGGGGAACAGCTGTCCCAGCTGGAGTGGAGTGCCCAAACATCTGGAGGGGCACCCCAGTGTCTAGGCAGGGAGTGGGAGGTTCAGGGGGCATCCTTGGTCCATGTAAATTTCCTCTGGAAGCTCTTGGGTCCCTGGAAGAAGGGGCAAGGGAAGGGGGAAGGGATGTCCTTTCCCCTGTGCTCCTCGATGATTCCTGAGTGTCAGCTAGGACGGAGGCGCCTTCTGCCTGGTCCCGGGGTTCCTTCGTGAGAGGTTCAGGATGGGTAGGTGCTCAGTACACAGCCCCAGGGTTGGGCGGGGGCCCAGGGGAGGCATGGTGCAGGGTGGCTGGTTGAGGCGGCTGCTGCTGTAAGTGGGGTCCACTCAGGTTCTGTGCATGGTACCAGGAGTTGGTGGGGTCGTCCAGGTAGCTGGGGGAAGCACTGTATGGGAGTGGCGGGGGCAGCTGGCTGCGGGCAGGGGCTGGAGTAGAGTGGGAAGAGGTGTCCCAGAGGGCAGGTGACGGTGGTGAGTTGCAGGCCATGGAATCGCTGTTGTTGGGGCTGTGCTCCAGGGGAACCTCCCCATTCTTATAGAGCTTCTTGAATTTGGAACGGCGGTTCTGGAACCAGATTTTCACCTGCCCCAAGAAGAAAGGGGGAGCTAGTTAGCCTCTTAGAACACTGAGTGAAAACCCGTCAGGGAAGCCAGTCTGGAGAGGGATGGGCCAGAACCCACTGTCACATAAGACCCAGGCAAAATCCAGGCATCCTGCCTCCAGGCCAGCATCTTTTTCTATTGGGGATAGAAATTCAGCTGGAAACTTAGGTCCAAATTCTGCTCTGCCACTTACTAAGTGTGTGACTGTGGGCAAGTTACCCGACCTCTCTGGTTTTTGCTGTCCTCATTTGCAAAATGCGGACGCTGGCAGCACTGTTACCTACATCATAGGGTCACTATCATGCTCAAAAAAGTTAAGACAGACAAAGAACTCGACGCAGCCAGCCATACTACTGACATGGTAAGCACTGAATAAAGGGCAGCCCAGAGGGGAGGAGGCAGTTTGCAGCATTTTGTTCACGTTAGAAACCCATAAGCAAAGGTGCACAGATATACAGAGACAAATACACACCCACATAAGCATCTCCATGTGCATGAACATACCCACTCACCACTTCACACACAGGCACCAGTCTATAAAGATACACACATGCACAGATACACCCAGATAAGCGCCCTGCAAACATGAGCTCCCATGTGCACACACTCAGGAGCCCTTCGGGGCTGGTTAATGGGGGTGATCTGGGACTCAGGAGCAGGTGAGCCATGATCTCCAAATTTCCCTTGGGGTATCTCCCCCTCCCCCTGCCGCTCTCCACCCCATGACTGGTACAAACAATGAATCAGCTCCTCACTGGGTGACCCAGATTCCCAGCGGACCGGGCCCCACGCAGCCGCAACCCAGGCCCGCCTGTCAACACCTGTAGGGAGCCAGGCGTCTGCCACTCCTCCCCTGAGCAGTGACAGGCTGCTGGGGGCTTTAGGGACAGGCTAGGGCTGGGGGACTGCCACCTCTAAGTCCCTACCCCTCTTTGTGGGGAATCTGTTCTTGCCTCCAAGCGCACAAGGGGTGGAGCATTTGGGTACTGAGCAGGAATGCAGTCTTTTGATACAAGCACACATTTTTGTACATACACTCACCACGGGGCCCAGTCAAGTACATGTGTTCATCAATAAACACAGTGGCCCTTGAAAGGCCTTCCTCCTGAGGTGTGTATCCCACATGTACTGTGCACACGTTAGCCTGTGTGCAAACAGACATGAATACACGTGTATGTACACCCCTCACACACACACGCCTAGCCTGGGGTGGTGGGGAGCACTACGCGGACTCCTAGCAGTGACCGTCGCTGCTGGGAGCCTGTGGAAGCTGGGGATTCTGGGGTAGAGAATCTGATAGACACACTCAGTCCACACTCAGTCCACACTCAGTCGCACGATTCACAAATATGCACACCTGTACACGTGCTAATGCACAAACTTCAACCGAGTTTGAGATCTGGGGGTCCTTCTACACACAGACAAGGGTTTCAAGGGCCTGCAGGCAACTTATGAGGCCATCTAGGCTCAGCGGTGCCTGGGGTATCCCGGGGTCCCGCAGGACCCCACCGAGTCCTCACGGCCTTCGACCGCCCGCCACTGACCTGCGTCTGCGTGAGGCCCAGCTGCGCGGCCAGCTCCGCGCGCTCGGGCAGCGCCAGGTACTGGGCCTTCTGGAAGCGGCGCTGCAGGGCGGCCAACTGGTAGCTGGAGTAGATCGTGCGCGGCTTTCGGACCTTCTTGGGCTTCCCGTTCACCATGCGCACCTCAGCTTCCGGCTCCTCCTTCACGGACACTGCGGGCAACGCACCGGGCGGTGGGCGACTCAGCCTCGGCCAGAGACACCGGCGCCCTCCGGAGCCCCGCGGGAGCCCCCACCCTCCGGCCCACCGACTCTTCCCGGGACTTCCTGGCGGCGCTCTCCGCCGCCGGCGCCCCGGGAGGGAGCTGCGGCCACAGAGCCTGGCCGGCGGCCGCCCACGACGCTGCGCTCCCGGGCTCCTGCTCCCCCGGTCCCGGCGCCAGCCGCCCCTGGACGCGCACGGCCGCCGCCTCGCTCCCCAGTCCCGCCCGCCTGCTCGCCGCCCTCTCACAGGCACCTCGCCGTCGTCACTGCTCTCGCTCGCTCTTTCCTGTTCTCCCTTCCTTTTTTTGTTTTTTAGACCCTTTCTTTTTAGAATAATTTTAGATTTCAGAAAATGTTGCGGCCACATCAGACTTCCTTTTCCTTCGCCCTTTCCTCAGATCCTTTCTTCCGTCTTTCCTTTCCCTTTGTCTCTCCATTTTTATGCCTCCACTTTATGTTTAGAAATAAAAATATTTTATATTTTATAAAAATCTTTGTATGCCTCCATTTTTCTTTTTGCCCCTGTCTCTTCACTCTCAATTGCTGCTTCCCTCCCTGTTTCCGTAATTCTGAGGGCTCTTTCTCCGTGTCGCCCTCATCTTTCTCCCCCTCCCCAGCCCAGATCCAAACTGCGGTCGCAGAACTCCCAGCGCCCGCCGCCTGCCCGGAGCCCGATGGAGAGCCGCTTGCTGAAGTGCCGGGAAAGCACCTGGATCCGGAGGCTCTCTGACCGTCCAGGGGCCTCTCCTTCTCCGCCTCGCTCACCCAGATCCTCACCCGGGACCGACCGCAGCGTCCCGCGTGCACCACGCCCCAAAGGCGCCCAGTTTCTGGACTGGAAGGTCGCCCGTCCACTCTGGGGGTCATCTAGCTCACCGTCTCTAACTTCAGACAGTACATTTCTTAGCCGGGACGCTCCCCTAGATTTTGGCTCCAATTCCTCTCTCTCGGGGACCTCCCAGTGCCTCCCGCTCTCAGAGACCCCGCGGTCCTCACCTGGGTCCTGAGCGGGCAGCGGCTGCTCCCGGTAGGCTCCATATTGCCGGTAGGAGGTTCCGTAGGTATATTCCGACTTGGGCGAATAAGCGCCTGTGCCTCCAAGCCCGTTGAGATTGAACTGGTGGTGGTAGGTGTAGGGGTTTACGGTCTGGCCATAGGGCTGGCCCGAGTAGTAGTCGTGCTGGGGAGCGCTGTAGTAGCCCAGGTCAGTGACGGAAGACTCGGGCAAGGTGGGCGAGTCCTTGGAACCCGCATGGCAGCTGAGCGAGCTGGAGATGTCGGTGAGGATGCTGCTGAGCTTGCGATCGAAGGAGCCACTCATCCTGGCGGGCGCCGTACCACCCCCGGGCTGGCCTCAGCCGGAACGCCGAAGCGGGCAGGAGCTCGGGGGAGGCGGAGGAGACGAGGCGGGGTTGTGTGTCCGGAGGGCGAGGGGGGAGGGTTCCCGGCAGCGTCTCTGGGGAGGGTCGGTCGAGGGGCGCCTAGACCATCGCGGGTCTTCGGGCGGTCGCGGCGCGCCTCTCGTCGCGTCCCAAGCCACAGTCAAATGCTGCCAGCTCCGCCCGGCCAGCCGGTTATAGACTCAATAGTGGAGTCGCAGAGGGAGGCCCCAGCGCTCTGATTGGCTGCAAGTCTTGCCTTCCAGGCAAAACATGCTCTTGCGCTCTTTCGTTTCTCTCTCATTCTTTGTTGTTACTCAACACACAAACACACATACACTCACACACACGTACACTCACACACACGTACAGTCACACATTCTCTCTCTCACACACACTCACACAGACCCCTCTGTTCCTCCTCCTGTGGATCCCTTCCCCAGCCCAGATAACCCCTCAGTGTTCCTGGAGGAAAGAGTTGGACAAGGGTATCTCTGCAAGAGTACCCAGGTCTGTCCGTCTGTCTGTCTCTCTGCCTGTGAGTGGAAGGTGGGCTCAGGTGCCATAGAGGAGGGGAATTTGCCCGCTGGGTGTCTGTGAGGTAGGTGGTTCAAGGTGTGTGGGGTGGCGGGGCAAATGATGGGCAGACAAACATGCCCAAAGTGGCAGGACCCAGGCTCATGAAAATGTTCTGGTTTTTTCTTTTTTTTAATTAGAAGAGAAGAAAAAAAAAATAGGTTAAAGAAAAAGTTTGAATATATATTACTATATCATTTTTACAGCAATGCAATCACAAAATGTAACTTTAAAAAATGTTTTTAATGAATGAAGGGGTCCATCAGACAAAAGTGCTTCAGGCCTAAAAAAGTCATCACTGGGTCCAGGGAAGCTCCAGGAGGTGCACAGCCTGTGTGTAGTGATGTTAAATTTGTCTCCAAAAGTTTCAGAGATGACCTAGGCTTGTGGGAAAGAACATGGTCCCCATGAAGATGGGTGGGACACAGGCTGGCTCTCTGTGCTTCAGTAAGTTTGGGGGCAGATTCTGTGCTTCTGGGACTTGTGATATCCAGACACAGTGAGCATTTTTAGAGATCAGGGGTGTGTGATTGGGGATTCAGGTGTTCTGCAGCACATACAGAGTCCACGTTCATACAAAGAATGCACTCGAGTGCAAGAGTGTGCATGTGAGAGTGAGCCAGTGTGTATGGGAGTCGGAAAGTAGTGTGAGTGGAGGGCCACGGGATGGGGTGTCTGAGTGTGAATTTGTAGTTGTATACAGATGCACATAAAACTCTCAGCACCTTCTCAACCTCAGGTAGTTGAGAACCATGATGCTCCACTGAACCCTGTCCCCCTAAGAAAGAGGCTTTCTTCCCTGGGGACTCCCACCTCCTAGTTCTGTCTGACCCACAAGGCCAGCTTTCTAAGTCACCCAAACTGCTTCCAAAGCTTTAGCTCATTTATCCATTCCACTTTCGATTCTGTTCTCCGTCTTCCTCTGTTGTGGGGAGAAGGAGTCTCTTCCAAATATCAGTTCCTAGTTGCATGACAACCTTCACACAGGGCTCCGCGGTCAATCCTCCGGTCCTCTTCCCCTGCCTGACCGGGCTAACTTGTCCCAGGACGCACAGTGCCAGCGCGCCACCTTCTGGTCAGTCTTTGGCTCGCCAGCATCCCCCAAGTCTTGCCCAGCCCGGAGGAGGGGTCTCTTTCGAAGACTCTGTCCGGTGGAGAAGCGTGCTTTGGAAGAGGCTCTGTGCCCCTTTCCAAAGCCAGACCGCCAGGGCAGGCTGTCAGGGTTCTTGGGGCTTTGAGAGCTGCCGTTGGCGAAGACAGAAGGCCACAGTCCAGGGTGCAAGAGGCAGGAGTGCCCGCCAGGCCCAAGTGGAGAGGCCGCGGCGTGGGAAAGGTGGGGGCGGGGGCTGGGCCTGGGGAGCGCTATCTGTCTGTCTATCTCCGCGTCCCCCCAGCGCCTATCGCCGGCCGCTCCGAGCCCGTGGCGGGGCGAGTTGCCACCCGCTCTGGATGCCCTCTGTTCTGGTGCCAAGAGGGCGCCTGGAGAGCCCGCGGCGCTGGGGGCAGGAAGGGCACTGGGCGGGGCCGGGGCCCTCCCAGAATGGGAGCGGGGGAGGTAGGCGGGGCCTGCTTTGGAGCCCCCAGCACTCCAGAGTTGGATAAGCCCCTTCTTGGGGGTTCGTTCATTCATTCATTCACTCGTCAACAGAGACAGAAACGCCAAGTAAAGCAGAGACAGAAGGAAGTCTGCCTTACTCACACGGTCCTCAGTGAAGCCTCACTCCCTTCCCTCCTTCTGGCACTCCTAAGTAAAGTGAAGGGGCAGTGGGTTGGGAGCTCGGAATCCTGGAATCATGAAAGCGTGGTGGTGATGGTGGGTTACGTTAGGATAATTTCTATGCTGCATTCTGCTATGAAAACCTGAGAGTTCTAAAAGCAGATTTAAACTGCAGCATTAGGGACTGAAGAGAGCAATTAAATAATTGTTTGGTAATGTGAAGTTAGCATCTGATCCCCCATTGCCCGTGCTCCGGGACACCAGGGACCATATCTGTTTGGTTCACTACTATGTTCTAGATACCAAGGGCAGGTCCTGGCACACACAGCCTCAGCACTCAATAGACGTTTGATGAAAGAATAACTAGGACTCCCTAATACTGGAGAGGGGCTGAATCATCTCGGTTGGGTACGCTTGCAGGGTTAGGGAAAGGGGTGGCCTGGGGCAGGCTCCGGCATCAAGCTGTCCCACTCCAGGATAGAAGCAGCTTCCCAGATGAGGCCATGTGGCCCCAAAGGGGCCCGTCAGGCCAGCAAGACTGGAGCCACCAGCCGCTGGGCAGGCACCTGCCAGCTCAGGGTGGTGAGGTTGCCAGAGGATTCAGTGGGACCAGTGCCACCCATTGCGCCTCACCTGAGCCAACAAGATGAGCAGGTGTCAGCCTGGGCATAGTCCTGCCGCTGGTGGAGGGGTGATGGAGGGCAGACAGTCTGATGCCTCTGGGAGGTTGGCAGGAGGGAGAAGGGGCAGTGCTGGCCAATGCTTCAGAGTCCATCGAACACCCTCTCTTTGGTATGAGAACATGTTCTCTGTTGAAGCAAGCGATTCCTTAGAGCCCAAATATTATGCCACCTGGGCACTGTAGGAGCAGCTGGATTTACAGAGTGCCAGGTCTGAGGGGAGGAACTCAGGAAGGACCCAGCCGGAGGGTGAACCGGCCAGCTCCTGTTCTCTTCATTGTCTGGTGAGCTGGCGCCACCTCGTGGTCACTGTGAGGAGGCGTGTCCAGCTGCACTCTGGTAGACCTGGGAAAGCAGGCCACCTGCAGTGTCCCCCCATCACACCCAGAAGGAATGTTATCTTTACTTATTTTAGAAGCCCTATCCACACTAAATATTCACTTTTCACCATGACTTTGCCTTACTCTGCAGTTACCACCTCTCCCTCCTCCCACCCATCCTTATCCAGCCAGTGACTCCTTCCCTTAGGCTTCTCCTTTGTAAATCAAAAAGTGGATTATTAGATGGCCTCTGAGGTCCCTTCAATCTCTGATGTTCTAAGATTTTGATTATAGGACTCTTGTCTCTTAAAGGGGAAATTCCCTGTATCTCCTCTCCAACTCCCTTGCAGGTGCACCCCTGGATGTTTTTCTTCTTTCTGGAGTCCTTTGTCCATCCAACAGATATTTCCTGCACTTCTGCCACATTAGGTTCTGAGAATGGAGTAGTGGACAAGGAAGACACAATGGCCTCCCCCATGGAGGTCCTGGTTTAGTGGGGGAAGTGGATATCCGTGCAGCCAGTTTCACTACAGTGAGCGAGGGATGTACTGGGATGGGGTAGCACAGGCTGGGGGCTGTAGGTGAAGCTGCTGTGGAGTCAGAGCCCCAGAACACAGAGTCCTGGGACTCTGGGGCAGGAGAGTGGGATTTAGCTGGAGGCTATGGAGATTCGCTGAGAAATTTTAACCAGAATAGATTGAATTTTCATTCCAGAAGGTTTCCTCTCTTGGCTGTGTGCGGATGAATCAGAAGGACACGCTTGGAGTCTGGGAGGCTGCTACAGACGCAGAAAAGGGGAGCTGTGTCTGGGTTAAGGAAGAGGCAACAGAGGGGGAGAGAAGTGGGTGGATTTGAGAGATGGTTAGAAGGTAGATGGATAGTGCTTGGTTGTGAGTGACAAGGAAGAGGGGAATAGCATGGAGTTTCACCCAACTGCTGACTTCGGCAACTGAGTGCAAAGTTGAGACCATTATCTGAGGGAAAGACAACATCAGGGAGAGGGGGTGCTTTATGAGGAAGAGCACCTGTCCTGGTTTTTTTTTAACCTTTTCATCAGAGTATCAGATTTATGCAGAAAAGTACACAAACCATAATCAATGATTTGCGCAAACCAAACATGGCTTGTACCTGAGTTTATTCCCAGCGTGAGTACCAGGTTGAGAAACAACATCACCAGTGCTGGGACTTCCCTGGTGGTCCAGTGGCTAAGATTCCGAGCTCCCAAGGCAGGGGGCCTGGTTCCATTCCTGGTCAGGGAACTGGATCCCATATGCCACAACTAAGATACAACACAGCCAAAAAAAACCCCAAAAACCAAACGTTGCCAATACCTTCAGCTACAGCTTCCCAAGGTGAGCATGGTCCGAGCTCCTAGACCGGTCAGTTTTGCACAGGGTGTACGCCTTCATGTCTGGCTTCTTTGGCTCAACGTAATGTTTGTGAAATTTATTCATATTGTTGGATGTATTTGTAGATCATTCATTTTCAGTACTGTAGGTAGGTCTTCTAGCAATGAATGTGCCAACATTTATTTATCTGTTCTACTGTTGATGGGCATTTGGGTAGTTTCCAATTTGCTGCCGGGAGCATTCTTGTTCATGGGCTTTGGTGCAGATATGTACACACTGCTGTTGGACGCGAGGAGTCGGGTTGCAAGCCACGGTGTGGGCATGTGTTCTGCTTTAGAAAATTCTGCAAGTAGTTCTCCAGAGTGGTTTTGCCATCAACTCCATTCTGAGTCTGAGTGTTTTTGAGACATCTAGGAGGAGCTGCAGAGAAGGCAATGGCACCCCACTCCAGTACTCTTGCCTGGAAAATCCCATGGACAAAGGAGCCTGGTGGGCTGCAGTCCATGGGGTCGCTGAGAGTTCGACACGACTCAGTGACTTCACTTTCACTTTTCACTTTCGTGCATTGGAGAAGGAAATGGCAACCTACTCCAGTGTTCTTGCCCGGAGAATCCCGGGGACGGTGGAGCCTGGTGGGCTGCCGTCTATGGGGTTACACAGAGTCGGACACGACTGAAGCGACTTAGCAGCAGCAGCAGCAGCAGCAGCAGGAGGAGCTGTCTAACAGGCAGTTGGCTACATGGATCTGAACCATTAGTAAAGAAGCTGGGATTGGAGACACAGATTAGGGGTTTGGGACGTCTTGTGAAGTCTGATGGCGTGGGTCCAATGGTCTAGGACAGGGCGGTGGGGAGAGAACAGAGGGCCAAGGGTCTCAGGGCAGCACCTGTGAGAGAGTGCACAGAAAATGTGAGGCAATGAGAGGGAGGTGGCCCTGAGCTTGAAGGGGACTGGAAGAGTGTTTCAAGGAGGCTGGAGTGGTCAGCAAGGTCAAACCCTACTGTGAACAGCCAGGATGGGGACTGAAATGTGCCCACAGGATGATATCTCAAAGAGGCATTTGATGATATCAGGAAGAGTAGGTTCAAGGGAAGAGAAATGTGTGGCCAGCTGAAGGGTTAGTGGGAAGGAGGATGTGCAGAGAACAAGTGAAGTTTGACTCTGAAAGGAGGAGGAGTGGAGAAGGTGGTTGCTTGGGACATGGGGAGGGGTGTCTGTGTGTTTTAAGTGAGAGGAAGATTGTTTAGATGTCAATTTCAGCAGTCAGCAGGGAGGATTTAATCAAGAGTGTCATCCATCAATCGATGGGAAGGGAAGAATCTGGAAGCCTGCCCAAGGGGTTAGCCTTACAGCAGGTTCTCTTCTCCACTGAGTCAAGGGAAAGATGACCCCATAAGAGCTGACTTTCACTGAGACTCAGTGCCAGGCACTGTTCAAAACGTTCTACTTAAACAAATTCTTTCACTCTGCCCATCATCCTATGAGCTGAGCACTCTCATTTCTACCTTTTGAAAAATGGGGAAACTGACACACAGAGAAGTTAAGTACAATTTGAGACCAGGCAGTCTGTGGTCTGTGGGTTGGGCAGGCCCACTTGCAAGTTTGGGGTCAGAAGGTAATTTGATAGCGTTGGGTGCTAGACACGTGGCTGCTTGCTATGCCATTCTCAGTATTTTCTGGATGCTTAAAACACTCAGAGTCAACAGAATTATTCAAGACATTTGGGGTTGGGGCTTCCCAGGTGGCTCAGTGGTAAAGATTCTGCCTGCCCTAGAGGCAGAAATGGAAACCTGCTCCAGTATGCTTGCTGGGAAAATCCCAAGGACAGAGAAGCCCGAGGGCTACAGTCCATGGGGTTGAGAGGAGTTGGACATGACTGAGTGACTGAGCATGCAAGCACGCATGTATGAGTGTGTATGCAAAGTAAGTGTGAAGTTAGCTGAGAAGGGAGATGGTGGGTGGTCCCAGAGGTTTAAGAATAGTGGAGAAAGATAAGAAAGTCCCAAACAGCAGCTGCCATGGGGACCAGGAGTAGGACTGACCAGGAGACATGGAAGACTATCCAGGGGTCCAGAGCTCTCCTACTTGTGGAGGTCATGGGGTTTCAGTGACCCTGGGAGGCATGGCGGGAGTCCCAAGTGGTGGGCTGCTCTCCAGCTGGGCTCAGTGCCAGCTGTGGGCAGATGGTAGAGTTGACCAGGGTGGAGTTTGCTTGACAGGCAAAGGAGGAGCAGACATCAGCAAGGGTTACTCAAGTAGTTTCCAGGGCAAAAAAGGGTGTGCAGAGTAGAGTGACTGGCAGAAAGTGGAGGAGAGTCCAGGCTGGGGTCCCCAGGAGGTTAGAGGAAGGAAGGAGATCACGGAGGGGACACTTCTGTGGTTGGAGTTTATTCATACTGGCGGGGGAGTGGGGTGGGGAGAAAACCCTGAATGAAGCCAGGGGCTGGGGCGGGGAGGAGGGCAAATATAAGAATCATATTAGACTTCTCAGAAACCATGCAGGCAAGCTCAGAGTGGGGTGAAATCTTTTTTAGAGTAAGGAAAGAAAAAGTAAAAACACAGAATTTTTTTCTTTAATTAAGTGGAGTTGACTTAAAACATTGTTAGTTTCAGGTGCACAGCAAAGTGATTCAAATATACATTTTTCCAGATTATTTTCTGCTATAGATTATTAGTTCCCAGTGCTATACAGCAAACCCCTGTTGCTTATCTATTTTATGAATAGCCGTTTGTATCTGTTAATTTCACACTCCTAACTTATCTCTTTCCCTCTCCTTTTCCCCTTTGGTAATCATCAGTCTGTTTTCTCTGCCACATATAACAAAGATCCAGCACAACCAAAAACAAATAAATAAATAATATTTTAAAAAGGACTTTCTCAGACAAACAAAAGTTAATGGAATTTGTTGCCAATAGACTTGTCTCTGGGAAAAAAAATGTTAAAAGTTCTTCAGAGAGAAGGAAAATGATAGATATAAAAAACTCAGTTCTATACATAGAAAGGCAGACCATTAGAGAAAGAATAAGTGAAAGTGAAAATCACTCAATCATGTCCAACTCTGTGCGACCCCATGGACTGTAGCCCGCCAGGCTCCTCTGTCTGGTAAAGAATCCACCTGCAATGCGGGAGACCTGGGTTCGATCCTTGGGTTGGGAAGATCCCCTGGAGAAGGGAAAGGCTACCCACTCCAGTATTCTGGCCTAGAGAATTCCGTGGATTGTATAGTCCACGGACACGACTGAGAGACTTTCACTTCACCGGCTAATTACAGATTATGGATAAATGAAATGAATCAAAACAAAGTTATAAGAGACAAGAGGGAGGAATAGGGCATATTCTGTGATGAGGTACCTGTACTAGCTGTGAAGCAAGATAGTGTTATTTGGAAATGGACTCAGATCACTTAAAATATACATCACAAAGCCTAGGGCAACCACTGAAAACATATTTAAAAGAAATATAATTGGTACTCTAAGAGAGAAGAGAAAATGTTCTATTAAAGCCCAAGAAAGTAGAGAAAAAGGGGACAGATTAAAAAAAGAAAGAGAACAAGAGCAATAAATAGCAAACAGTGACAGATATGGCAGATATTAGTCCAACTATATCAATAATCATTTAAATATGAGATGGTATAAATACACCAATAAAGAGTGACTGATGAGTGAATTTAAAAAAAACAGCCAACTATATGTTGTTTATTTTTAAAAAGACTTTAAATATAACAATACAGTAAATTAAAAATAAAGGAATGCAGGGGAGGAAGGGGAGAGTGGGATGCACGGTGAGAGTAACATGGAAACTTACCCTGCCTTATGTAAAATAGAGATTCAGTTCAGTTGCTTAGTTGTGTCCAGCTCTTTGCGACCCCATGGACTGCAGCACCCCAGGCTTCCCTGTCCGTCACCAACTCTCAGAGCTTGCTCAAACTCATGTCCATCGAGTCGGTGATGCCATCCAACCATCTCATCTTGTGTCGTTCCCGTCTCCTCCTGCCTTCAGTCTTTCCCAGCATCAGGGTCTTTTCTAACGAGCCAGGTCTTTGCATCTGGTGGCCAAAGTACTGGAGCTTTAGCTCAGTCCTTCCAATGAATATTCAGGACTGATTTCCATTAGGATTTGCTGGTTGGATCTCCTTGCAATCCAAGGGGCTCTCAAGAGTCTTCTCCAACACCACAGTTCAAAAGCATCAATTCTTCTGCACTCAGCTTTATTTATAGTTCAATTCTCATATCCATACACAACTACTGGAGAAACCATAGCTCTGACTGGACAGACCCTTGTTGGCAAAATAATGTCTGGGCTTTTTAATATGTTGTCTATGTTGGTCATAGCTTTTCTTCCAAGAAGCAGATAGCCAATGAGAATTTGCTGTATGACTCAGGGAACCCAAACCAGGTTCTGTAACAACACAGAGGGGTGGGATGGGTAGGGGTGTGGGAGAGAGGCTAAGAGGGAGGGAACATATGTATACCTATGGCTGATTCATGTGATGTTTGGCAGAAACCAACATAATTCTGTAAAGCATTTATCCTTCAATTAAAAAATAAAAAATAGAATGGAGAAAGGTAACCATGCCAAGATTAATCAAAAGAAAGCTGCTGCTGCTGCTGCTGCTAAGTTGCTTCAGTTGTGTCCGACTCTATGCAACCCCATGGATGGCAGCCCACCAGGCTCACCTTGTCCCTGGGATTCTCCAGGCAAGAACACTGGAGTGGGTTGCTATTTCCTTCTCCAATGCATGAAAGTGAAAAGTGAAAGTGAAGTTGCTCAGTTGTGTCTGACTCTTAGTGACCCCATGGACTGCAGCCCACCAGGCTCCTCCATCCATGGGATTTTCCAGGCAAGAGTACTGGACAGTAGCTATATTAATTTCAGACAAAGCAGACTTTAGAACAAGAAAAGTTGTCAGGAATAAAGAGGAGTATTATATAGTGATAAAGGAGTTAATTTTCTAAGAAGACATAACAATATTTGATGTGTATGCACCTAATAGGTGTCAAAATATTTGGAGAAATAGACAAATTTACTATTATATTGATGGTTGAAGACTTCAACACACCTATATTAGTAGCTGAGATTGAATTACTAACAGGTTTGAAGAACAGCAGGCCCTGGTGGCTTAGATGGTAAAGAATCTGCCTGCAATGCAAGAGACCTTGGCTCAATCCTGGTTTGGAAAGATCCCCTGGAGAAGGCAGTGGCTACCCACTCCAGCATTCCTGCCTGGAGAATTCTATGGACAGAGAAGCCTGGCGGGTTACAGTCCACAGGGTCACAAAGAGTCCGACATGACCAAGTGACTAACACTTTCACTTTTCTTTTGAAGAACAATGGGGAGGCCAGTGTGACAGGAGAAAGAATGAGGGAAAATGGTAGCAGATGAAGTCAGAGAGGTGATGTAGCAGAGGCGGTGGGATTATGAAAGAAATCGCAGGATATTGATTTTACTCTAAGTGAGATGAGGGGCCATTACAGAATTCTGAGCAGATGCCTGAAATAGTTTGACTTGTTTTTTGTTACAGTGTGTCTCAGTTTGGATCTTTTCAAGTTTATGGTAC
The DNA here is from genome assembly GCF_001704415.2 of Capra hircus. Taxonomy (NCBI): domain Eukaryota; kingdom Metazoa; phylum Chordata; class Mammalia; order Artiodactyla; family Bovidae; genus Capra; species Capra hircus. The sequence goes on along the minus strand of NC_030826.1, from coordinate 36,296,944 downwards.
TTGGAATTCTTTGGGCTTCTTGGATGTGTAGATTCGTGTCTTTAATACAGTTTGGGATATTTTTGGACGTTGTTTCTTCAAACATGCTTTCTGTACCCATTCTATTCCTAGAACTTCCATAAAGTTGGTATACCTGATGGTGTCTCAATGTCTCTTAGGCTCTGTTCATTTTTCTTCATTTTTTCTTTCTGTCCTTCAGCCTGGATAATTTCAACTGACTTTTATTCCTTGACTCTTCTGCTTGCTCAGAAATACTCTTGAGCCCCTCTAGTCAGTTTTTCAAGTATTGTATTTTTCAGCTCCAGGTTTTCTGTTTGGTTCCATTTTATAATTTCTGTCTCTTTATTAATATTCTGTTTGTTCGTACTCCATTCTCTTGGTTTCCTTTAGTTCTTCGTTCATGCTTCTCTTTAGTCTTCGGGTGTATTTTAAAACAGTTGATTTAAAGTGTTTGTCTAGTAAGTCTAATATCTACTTCCTTAGAGATAGGTAAGTTTAAGTGAAAGTTGCTCAGTCGTGTCTGACTCTTTGCAACCCCATCGACTATACAGTCCATGGAATTCTCTAGGCCAGAATACTGGAGTGGGTAGCCTTTCCCTTCAGTTTCTATCAGTTTCTTTTCCTGTGAATGGGTCAGAGTTTCTGTTTCTTTGTATGCTGCATTGTTGAAAAGTAAATATTTTTAATTTTATAATGTGGTAACTTTAGGAATCAGATTTTTTTCTCCTCCCCAGAGTTTGCTGTTGTTGCTTGTTGAGGAATATAGTCATCCGTTTGCTTAGTGACTTTTCCAAACTATTTTTGCAAAGATGATATTACTCATCATGTGTGGTCACTGAAGTTTCTGTTCTAATATCTCAGTGATCAGTCAGTGACTTGATCTTAAATACAAACATCAGCAGCTCCTTTCTTTTTTATGCTCTCCTCTGGTATCTGTAAGTTTTTCACTAGACTTCAGTTTCCAGAAAAGTCGATTCTGTCAATTGCCACTGGTTGCTTCAGTGGAAGAGCTGATTTTTGGAGCTCCCAGCTCTGCCATTTGCCATGATATAATCCCCTACCTGGAATTTGACTCTTACTCTCTCCAAGATACATTGTTAAGTAAAAAAAATAAAGATGGAGAGAAATGTGTATAGTATGCTGCCTCTGCTGCTAAGTCGCTTCAGGCGTGTCCAACTCTGTGCGACCCCATAGACGGCAGCCCACCAGGCTCCTCTGTCCCTGGGATTCTCCAGGCAAGAACACTGCAGTGGGTTGCCGTTGCCTTCTCCAATGCATGCATGCATGCTAAGGCACTTCAGTCATGTCCGACTCTGCGGGACCCCATGGACAGCAGCCCACCAGGCTCCTCTGTCCACAGGATTCTCCAGGCAAGAACACTTGGAGTGGGTTGCCATTTCCTTCTGCAGTATAGTATGCTACCAGTTACCTAAGAATAGGGGGTATATTTGCTTATAAACAGTGGAAAGACAGGTCATAAGATTAAAAAAGTATAGTTTTAAAATGAATTTTTAAGGAATATAGATACAAAAATCTTTATCAAAATATTAGCAAACAGAATTCAGCATTGGGCCTCTCTGATGGCTCAGTGGTAAAGAATCTGCTTGCCAGTGTGGGAGACCAGGAAGGTCCTCATGCCGTGAAGCAGCTAAGCCCGTATGTCACAACTATTGATCCCAGGATCTAGAGCCCAGGAACTGCAATTACTGAGCCCGCGCACTGCAACTACGGAAGCCTGCACGCCCTAGAGTCTGTGCTCACCAGCAAGAGAAGCCACCACAATGAGAAGCCCACATACTGCAACAAAGCATAGCCCTCGCTTGCTGAAAGTAGAGAAAGGCCTGTGTAGCAACAAAGACCCTACACAAACATAAATAAACAAATAAGATTATTTTCAAAGGTAAAATAAGAAGTATTATGAAAAAAAACTTTTAAAAAAGAATTCAGTATTATATAAAAAGAATTATACACCCTATCTAGGAGGTACTTATTCCAAGAATGGAAAGAAAATTCATATTTAAAAATTAATCAATATAATCTACTATATTTACAGGTTAAAGAAGAAAAATCACATGATGATCATATCAATTAAAGCAGAAAAAAGCATTAAAAAAAATTAAACACCCATTCATGATGAAAATTCTAAGTAAACTAGGAGTAAAGGAATCTCCTAAACCTACTAAAGAATATCTACCAAAAGAAAATCTGTAGTTAACATCATATTTAATGTTGAAAGGCTGAATGTCTTATCCCTAAGATAAGGAATCAAGTGAGGATGTGGACTCCACCAATGCTACTTAACATAATGGTGGAAATTCTAGCCACCTCAGTAAGGCAAGAAAAGGAATTAAAAATAAATACAGATCAGGGCTTCCCTGGTGGCTCAGTGGTAAAGAATCTGCCTGCCAATGCAGGAGACATGGTTTTGATCCCTGATCCAGGAAGACCCCACATGCCTGAATGCTCTCGAGCTTATGCTCCATAACAAAAGAAGCCAGCACACCACAATGAAGACTAGCCCCCACTCACCGCAGCCAGAGAAGAGCCTGTGTGCAGCAATGAAGACCCGACAGAGCCAAAAATAAGTAAATGAAAGAAAATGCCTTTGTGTAGAAAGAAAGGATTAAAAATTATTTTTTAAAAATGGTCATACTACTCAAAGCAGGCTGCAAATTTAAAGCAATCCCTATCAAACTACCCATGACATTTTGCACAGAGCTAGAATAATCGCACAGAGTCGGACACGACTGAAGTGACTTAGCAGCAGCAGAATAATAAGAGTTTATATGGAACCACAAAAGACCCGGAGTTGCCAAAGCAATTCTGGAGAAGGAAAAAAAAAAAAAAAAGCTGGAGGTATAACCCTTCCAGACTTCAGACAATAATACAAAGCCACAGTAATCAAAACAGCATGATTCTGGCACAAAAACAGACATATAGACCAATGGAATAAAATACAGAAATAAACCCATGCACCTATGGTCAATTATTCTTCAACAGAGAAGGGAAGAATATCGGATGGAGAAAAGACACTCTCTTCAGCAAGTGGTGTTTGGAAAGCTGGACAGCCTTATGTAAATCAATGGAATTAGAACACTCCTTGACACCATAACAAGCTCAAAATGGTTTAAAGACCTAAATATAAGACATGACACCATAAAACTTTTAGAAGAGAACGTAGGCAAAATATTCTGACGTTGTTGTTATTGTTCAGTCCCTAAGTCATGTTTGACTCTTTGTGACTCCATGGACTGCAACACGCCAGGCTCCTCTGTCCTGCACTGTCTCCCAGAGTTTGCTCGAATTCTTGTCCGTTGAGCTGGTCATGTGTGGGGCCCTAAATGGGAAACCTTAAAAAAGAAAGGCTAACTTTGCAGTTTAGAGCTAAGATGGCGCCTGGCAGATGAGATGAGGGTGTGGTCTATGTTACAGTTTTTGATTGGCTCTCTTGATTTCCATGGACGTGGACAGTGCGTGATCACTATAGACTCCTGTTATAATGAAGGCACGTGACGATTTGACCTTTAACGAGATTGGTGCAACTATGGCACATGACGATTTGACCTTTAACGTGATTGGTGCAACTATAGAAAGTCCCTCGCAAAACCCCCTTGCTTGCCTATATAAACCAAGAGTGTACGGCAATAAAGTGGAACTGCTTAGATGGAACCCTTGTCGGGTCTGATTGTCTCTCTTGCTCGCTGAGGGGCTGGGTTGGCAGACAGCAGGCTCACCTCTCCTTGGGATCCCTCAGCTTTGCTGAGGGAAGTTCCACTGCTTCTCTCTTTCTGCGGAGCGCCCCCCACAGAAACTGGCGCCCAACGTGGGGTGCGAAGCGGACGGACAGAGGTGGTGTCACCGTGCGGCTCTGAAAGAAGGAGCGACGAAGGACCCTAGGCTGGTCGCAGCGCGGAGCTCCCCTTTAGAGGAGTATCGCCCGAGGTAAGCCGGACTTCAAGAGGGGCCCCCCTCTGTTTTGAGGGAAGTGGCAAAAAACTCTCCTGACTTATTTTCTTTCTTTTCTTCTTTTCTGATCTGTCCTTAACTCCTTTTTCGGGAGTTTCAGTGAAAAGGCGAACAGTTGTGGAGGCAATTGATAAGTCCTGGCTAGGGCCACTCTCTGGCGGACTTTGAAGGCCCCGTAACAGGTAAGCCTCAGTAACTAGAGCCCGACCGGGTGAAACTCTCCTTTAATCATTCTTAACTGAGGACGTGGCCTAGAATCTTCCCTGTGGGCACGGGTCAGGCACTTAAAGGCCATTAGGGCGCCTGCCTCTTGAAGATTCCCGTGACAGGATAAGGGGGTCACGGAACGGGCTAGAAACCTCTAGGGTGCCTGCCCCCAGCAAGAAAACTTCCGTGCAATGACGCAGGCACATAAACAGCTTCAAAAGCATACCACAAGCCTAACTTTCTGGCTGCCACCACTCCCGATAGGATTTTTAGTGGTTGTCCTGAGTGACTTTTCTTTCTATTCTGTCTCAGCAGCATGGGAAATAACATTGGGAAATCTGATGAGCCCGCACTCAGGGCACTGAGATATATGGTCATAAGCAGGGGACTTGAGATTTCTGACGCTCAGGCCATTAAGGTCTGGGGGACCATTGTACAGTTAGCCCCCTGGGTTGCTTCAGCCAATCTGTTCTCTTGGGACACTTGGGATCGAGTACAAACCCTTGCTAGGCAGCAAGAGGTTCAACACGGTGAGGAGCCCCCCTTAGGGTTCTGTCTGACCATTTCGGCCCTCAAGCTCTGCTTTTCATGGAGCGAGGAGCATGTCACTGATACGGGTACCCCCAATTCAAAATCAGAAAAACAATGGAAACAGTTTAATGAGGAACGAGTCATGTTGGACCAAAATATAGCAAAAGAGACTGTAGGGAATAAATACTCTAGAGTGAATAGTGGGCCATGGGAGCCTTTTGGGGATGATAAAGGGGCAGAAGAGAGTAGAGACCCCTCTGATGCCCTGAGACCGGGAGCCCAGGGGAGAGACCTGTGCCCCTCCCTGCCTCCCCCATTTGAGGAAGTTTTAGGAGTACCTTGGGTGGGAAGGACAATGAGGTCACCTTGGAAAAGGAGAACCTATCCCGGGGACCCTTGGGGATCCTCGCTGCCCTTTATTGGCCCGACTCAAGCCTTTCCTGTAAATGTTAACCCGGGGTGGTGAATAGGCCGGCAGCCTGGTACCCCTGGGAGGCCAATGATTTAAAAGAGCTTAAAAAGGCAGTGGCAGAGGATGGCCCAAACTCCCCGTGGGCAGAAGCTATTCTCCAGGGCCTGGCTCATCAACCTTGTACGACCCAAAACTGGAAGATGCTATGTAAGGCAGTGCTCCCCAGTAACACCTATCTCAAATGGTGTGCCTTTCTCAAGGAAGAGTGTCATGCTCAGGCAGAAAGAAATAAAGCTGCCAACCCTGCTATCCCGGTGACTTTCGGGATGTTGTCAGGGACGGCAGATCAATGGAGCACCGGACCTCAACAGGCCACCATTCCTGCTCCTTATACAGATCAGGTGCGGTCCATATGCCTGGCCGCCTGGAAAAAGCTTGTGGAGGGCCCCAGTGAGCCCCCTATATCGGGCATCACTCAAAAAAATAATGAAGATCTCTCCACCTTCATAGATCGGGTGGAAAAGAGTATACAGAGGAAATTCCCTCCGTGGCCCCTGAGAGATCAATTTGTTAGGCTGTTAGTCTGGGAAGGGATAAACTCAGACCATAAGTTGGCTTACGCAGGACAGAAAGACCGCTCTATGGAGCGATGGATTGTAGCCACCAAAGACGTGGGGACACAGAGCCATCAGACCCGCTCTATTTCGACTGCCTTTCAGGCTCAGACTGAAGCCCTTACCGAGGCGATGACCAAAGCCCTCTCTGCTATGACGGCCTCTGGGGGGACCGCATCTAAGGGACCCCTAGTCCCCCCAAAATTGGGTCGATGCTTTGGCTGTGGACAAAAGGGACACTTTAAGAAGGAGTGCCCTCAAGGCGGGGGGAGACCTACTGGTCAGAGACCCCCCACTACTCCATGCCCGCGATGTAGGAAGGGATATCACTGGAGGGCAGAGTGCAAATCTAAGTTTGATAACTACGGCAAGCCTTTAAATTAGATGAGGGGCAACCCCTAGCCCCATCACCCCAAGGGGGACCTCATTTCTCACCAGATTATATTGAAAAGTTCCTTCAAAAACCCTTCCCTGGATGCAGCTCGCTCTGACCCCCTACAAGGCTAATGGGGATCACTAAGGCCAAAGAGCCCCCCAGAGCCAATTGAACTGTGCCTATTGTGCCTGGATTAAGGCCTAAAATGGATATTACCATAGGAGGAAAGAGATTTCGATGTCTGATCGACCCAGGAGCTGATCAGACCGTCCTCAGGGCAGAAGAGGTCCCACCTAATTGGAATTTGGTCCCTGGGCCTCAATTATTGGGTGTTGGGGGGAACACTCAATCTAAGGAGACTGCTGAGTGGCTCCCCTGCAAAGATGTTGATGGTTCTACAGGAGAGGTTCAGTCCCTGATAGCTTCTGGATTGAATGCAAATCTGCTTGGCCAGGATATTTTGGGACAAGCAGATGTATATATTACCACTGATTCTAAGGGCCTTTATGATGACCTCGATGAGGAAAAATATCAACATTATAAACATTCTCCCATACCAAACTATAGGGGCGATCCTGAATTTGATAAACTTCACAAGGGAGAGCCTCTAACCCGATGGAAGGTGCCCCCCCCCAGTCCTAAAGGCCACTGCCCCCCAGGTCCCTGCTATACAATGGAAACCCGGACCCCAGTATGGGTGGAGCAGTGGCCTCTTCCATCCACTAAGCTACAAGCCCTTAGAGAAATCGTCTCTGGTCCCGCCTTTTAAGATTCTGGAATCTCAGCTGTCCCTAGAAGGTGTGACAGCTATACATCCAAGATTCCTACTCCTTGACTGGCCTATAACGGGTCTTGGGAGAACTCAGCTGGCTACGACCCTGGATCCCTGTTTCAACAGATCAACTCTTGCCCCTCTTTGATCTATTAAAAGATATCCCAATGATGAGATAACCCTTCCGCCTTCCCACAAAAAGATTGTTCAAGACATTCAAAGGGCCCTTGATGGGGCCCAGCTTGCCAGGTATACTCCTGAAGAGAGTCTACAATTGTGGGTCCTGCCTAGTCTGTCCTTACTTATGGCAGCCTTGGTCCAGGGAGAAAAGCCTCTACAGTGGGTTCACATCTCTTTGGGGGGAACTCCCCGAGTCTATACCTGTATAGATCAAATGGCTGACTTAATACAGAAGGGAAGAGATACCGCAGTCCAATGCTATGCGCATGAACCCGATAAGCTTGTTATCCCACATAGACTATCAGATTTTGACTGGATTCAAAGAAACAATGGGAGAAGAGCTTTAGCCCTGGAGGGGTACCTAGGCATCCTTGACTGTCATTATGGGCCACACAAATGGGTTACTTTTTTTGGTCGCCTAGATTGGAGGGCACCCCAACTATTTCTCTTTAAGCCTATGCCAGATGCCCTCAATGCTTTTACTGATGGAGGAAAGCATGGTGCAGCAGCCGTCGTGTTCCAGCCACCACAGCAGTCACAACAGCCAGATCAACATATACGAAAATATTTTGGGCCTTGTGAGGGGTCCTCACAGTTTAAAGAATTATTTGCTGTTGTCATGGTGTTCACAAAAGTCCCTGAACCCATGAATCCGTTTTCTGACAGTCTTTATGTAGTAAACTTGCTTCCAGGATTGCTAAATTCTCACATACGGCTAGCTAACAATCCTATTACTCCCCTTATGATACAAGCCCGTACCCTGTTACTTGAACGGGTTAACCCATTTATGTACACCATCTTAGGGGTCATCAAAATTTACCTGGATTGTTTTCAACGGGAAATTCCCTGGCAGATAGAGCGGCCTCCCTTACAATCCAAGCCTGTAACTTACAAGATGCCTATGATCTTCACGATCTTACTCATATAAATTGGAGAGGGCTACATAAAAGGTTTCCACAGATCCCTATTACAGAATTGAAGAAAATTATACATACTTGTAAATCCTGTCTTCCTTATTTACAAGTACCGCCTTTACAGCCCCCAGGAGTAAACCCTCAAGGGCTAAAACCCAATGTGCTGTGGCAAACTGATGTGACCCATTATTCTCCTTTTGGAAAACTTAAGTATGTTTTTGTGTCTATTGACACTTACTCTCATGCCTGCTGGGCTACTGCCCACACAGGAGAAAAAGCAAAACATGCTCAAAGCCATTTTTTACAATGTTTTGCAACGTTGGGCCTTCCCCATCAAATAAAAAGATAATGGCCCTTGCTTCATCAGCCAGAGGTTACAGAAATTCTTCCAACAATGGCACATTCGTCATAACACCGGAATCCCACATAACCCCCAGGGACAAGCCATAATTGAGCGCCACCATCAAAATTTAAAGGCTCAGTTACAAAAACAAAAAGGGGGAATAAGCACTCACCAGCAACTTGGAATGGCACTCTTTACTCTAAACATTTTAAATTTTTCAAAAAATGAACTGATACCATGTTTTCAAAAACATTGGTCTAACCAAGAAATAAAACCTGAAATACAAGTGAGATGGAAAGACCCCATCACTGGCCAGTGGAAGGGGCCCGATCCACTCCTTACAATGGGAAGAGGATTCGGATGTGTATTCCCCATTGGGGACCCCAGGCCTATATGGGTGCCAGCAAGGAATCTTAAATTTACACCACAAGAGAGAGGTCAAACCTCAAAATGTGACACAGATTAAAGAGACACTCACATATTGAGCCCAAGAACAAAAAGTTGTTGAGGCGATCTTTTCTTCCCTTTCAGATCATCGATGCGGCGACCCTGGTGGACACTGCTCCTGGCGATCGTCGGATTACCTATCCTCTCCTTGCTGACCTTCGTCATTGCCACGGCTGTGCAACAGTTTTTAGAATCTTTGAAGCCTGGGTTTAACGACACACAAGGCCATCAACCATGAGGGTACAACAGTGTCAGCATCTGTGCTGAGAGTTCAACAAGCTCAGACCATCGAGGTTATAAACAACATATCCACTGCCTCTGCTCGAGGATTTCAAACCAGCTCGAACACCTGAGATTCGCCAAAACGGGACTCCAACAACAGCTTTATCTCCACACCAGAGCGATCGAGACGTTGAGTGTCTTGGCACGCATAGACTGCGATGTGAGATACCCCAGCTTTTGTCTGACAGCTTTTCCAGTGTTAAATGAGACTCTTAACAGGTGAAAAAGGGAGCAACGGATCTATGGGACTGGGTACAAAGTCTATTTACCTGGTTTAAAAATGCCTTCTATTTGCTTGTTTTTGTTATTCCGCTTGTTGTAATGTTACAGGTAAAAAAAAAATCTCACAGCCCGCAATAGGCGCTTGCAGCAAAAAAAAGTTATGCTTGCCCGGGTTATGGAAAAAGCCCCACGTTAGGCACCCACAAAACCCCTGGATTAACTTAGCCCTTCAAGAGGTTAACCGAGACAGATAAAGAGTTCTAGATGCCCATCTAGAGAGATTCCGCCCAGCCCCCAAGAGGTGGCTGGATAGCCAATGACGGGTAAGACCCTCAGAGGAGGGCAACCTAAGACAGGCACAGCCGTGAGAGGGGCTGGAGAGGCTGGAGGTTGGCCGCCTACAGCTTTACACCTTGCTCTACAGAACATCAATACAAATGTCTCCAGGGCTTAAATAAAATAAAAAAGGGGGAGATGTGGGGCCCTAAATGGGAAACCTTAAAAAAGAAGGGCTAGCTTTGCGGTTTAGAGCTAAGATGGCGTCTGGCGGAGGAGATGAGGGTGTGGTCTATGTTACAGTTTTTGATTGGCTCTCTTGATTTCCGTGCACGTGGATAGCGCGTGATCACCATAGACACCTGTTATAATGGAGGCATGTGACGATTTGACCTTTAACGAGATTGGTGCAACTATGGCATATTACGATTTGACCTTTAATGTGATTGGTGCAACTATGGCACATGACGATTTGACCTTTAACGTGATTGGTGCAACTATAGAAAGTCCCTTGCAAAACCCCCTTGCTTGCCTATATAAACCAAGAGTTTGTGGTAATAAAGCAGAACTGCCTAGACGGAACCCTTGTCGCGTCTGATTGTCTCTGGCTCGCCGAGGGGCTAGGATGGTGGACAGCAGGCTCACTTCTCCTCGGGACCCCTCGGCTTTGCTGAGGGAAGTTCCACTGCCTCTCTTTCTGTGGAGCACCTCCCGCAGTCATGCTATCCTAACATAAATTTCTGACATAAATCATAGCAATATTTCTTAGATAAGTCTCCCCTCCCTAAGATAAAAGAAATAAAGGCAAAGATAAACAAGAATAATCTAATCAAACCAAAAACTTTAGCACAGCAAAGAAAACAGTCAACAATATGAAAAGACAACCAAAGATCGAGAGAAAATATTTGCAAACAATGTAACCAACAAGGGGTTAGTTTCCAAACATAAAACAGCTCAGAGAGCTCAATATAAAAATAAAAAATCGGCACAAAACCTACCTAGACATTTCTCCAAAGAGAGCACACAGGTGGCCAAAAACACATAAAAAGATACTCAATATCTGATTATTGCTAAGTCACTTCAGTCGTGTCCGACTCTCTGCGACCCCATAGATGGCAGCCCACCAGGCTCCTCCCTCCCATCCCTGGGATTCTCCAAGCAAGAACACTGGAGTGGGCTGTCATTTCCTTCTCCAATGTATGAAAGTGAAAAGTGAAAGTGAAGTCGCTCAGTCGTGTCCGACTGTTGGCGACCCCATGGACTGCAGCCTACCAGGCTCCTCCGTCCATGGGATTTTCCAGGAAAGAGTACTGGAATGGGGTGCCACTGCCTTCTCCAATCACTGATTATTAGAGAAATGCAAAACAAAACCACAATGAGGTATCTTACCTCGCATTCAGTAAGAATAGCTCTCATCAAAAAGTCTACAAATTATAAATGCTGGAGAGCGTGTGGAGAAAAGGGGACTCTCCTACATTGTTGGTGGGAATGTACCTTTATGCAACTACTATGGAAAATAGTATGGAGGGTCCCTAAAAAAAAAAATTAAAAATGGAGCTACCATATGATCCAGCAACCCCACATCTGAGTGTATGCCCAAAAGAGACAAAAACTCTAATTCTAAAAGATACATGTTCTCCAATGCTCATAGCAGCACTATTTACAATAGTTAAGACCTGGAAGCAGTCAAAGAGTCTGTCAGCAGATGAATGGATAAAGAAGATATATATATATATATAATGGAATGTCACTAAGCCATAAAAAAGAATGCAATATTGCCATTTGAAGCAATATGGATGGGCCTAGAGATTACCATATTAAGTAAATAAGACAAAGACAAATATTACATAGTATCTTTTATATGTGAAATCTAAAAAATAGTGCAAATGAATCTATTGATATTTACCAAACAGACTCACAGACATAGAAAATAAACTTGTAATTACCAAAGGGGAATACAGGGGTGGGAGGGATAAATTAGAAGTATGGGATAAACAGATATACATCACTATATAAAAAGTAGATAAACAACAAAGATTTAATATATAATACAGGGAAGTTTATTCAATATCTTTTAATAATTTAGAGTGGAAAATCTGAAATATATATGTATATAGATATGCATATATATAATATATATCTGAACCACTTTGGTGGGTACTTAAAACTCACTATTTATTATAAATCAATTATACTTCAATTAAATAGATACATATATACATGCAGATCAGAAAGTAAGAAATAGAGTTGTTCATTTTTGCAGGTAACATAATGTGTTACAAAGAAAATCCCAAGCAATCTACTAAAAAAACTCCTAGAACTAGTGAGTGAGTTCAGCAAGGTCACAGGCTGTAAGATGAATATATACACATCAATTGTACTTTTATAGAATAGGAATGAAAATATAAAAACTGAAAGTAAAAATACAATACCATTTACAATTGCTAAAAAAAGAAATGCAATAGGTGTAAATCTAACCCAGAAAAAATTAGATATAAATTTAGCTAACGTCGCATTGTCACCTGTGATTTGTGGTCATGCTAAAGCATCATTGTCATTACATCACTGTGAATGATGGCACGGAAGTGTGTAACCTAAGTGACTTTAACCGTTCACCTTTGACTTGACCTGTGGATTGAGATGAGATAGTGATAGCATAATTTTTAACATTGTGAATATTGTGACCATGTATTTTAAGAGTTCAGATAATGAAAATAATTACAATACCAATGGCAACAGGGGAAAAAGGCTAAAGGACCGTGTTTTATTCTAATTATATTTTCAATTGAAGTATAGTTAACTTACAGCATTATGTTAGTTTCAGGTGTACAGCAGATTTGGCTATACGTATATAACGTGTGTGTGCGCATACATACATGCATGCATATAAATGCATGTGTGCTAAGTTGCTTCAGTCATGTCTCAGTCTTTGTGATTCTGCGGACTGTATTCCACTAGGCTCCTCTGTCCACGGGATTCTCCAGGCAAGAATACTGAAGTGGGTAGCCATGTCCTTCTCCAGGGGATCTTCCTGACCCAAGGATGGAACCCGAGTCTCCTTCGGCTCCTGCATTGCAGGCGGATTCTTTATTGCTGGGCCACCAGGAAAGCCCATGTGTGTGTATATAACTATATTATTTTAAAATTTCTTTTTCATTATAGATTATCACAAGATATTGAAAATATGATTATATACAATAGTGCTATAAAATAACTCTTTTTGCTTATGTATTCTACGTACAGTAGTTTGTGTCTGTTAATCCTAATTTATCCCTCCCCACCCCTTCCCCTTTGGTTGCCATAAGTTTGTTTTCTTCTTTAAAATTTATTTTTACTGAATAATGATTGAATTACAATGTTGTGTTAATTACTATTGTACAGCAAAGTGGTTCAATTATACATATATATACATTCTTTTTCATATTCTTTTCCATTAAAGCTTTCACAGGATTTTGAATGCAGTTCCATGTGTTATACAGTAGGACCTTGTTTATCCGTTCTATATATACTGGTTTGCATCCGCTAATCCAAACTCCCAGCCCAGCCCTCTCCCATCTCCTTCCCCCTTGGCAATCACCTGTCTATTCTCTGTCCCTGGTTCTGTTTCTGTTTCACAGATACAGTCATTTGTATCATATTGTAGATGCCACATATCAGTGATATCATATGGTATTTGTCTTTTTTTTTGGCTTACTTCACTTAGTATGGTAATCTCTAGGCCCATCCAGGTTGCTGCAAATGGCACTATTTCGTTCTTTTTTTTAGTTGAGTAGTGTTCCACTGTATACCTTTATACAACTTCATTGTATATCCTTATGCACATCTCCATTATAAAAAATTAATTTATTTATTATAATTGGAGGCTAGTTACTTTACAATCAGTTCAGTTCAGTAGCTCAGTCGTGTCCGATTCTTTGCGACCCCATAATTGCAGCACCCCAGGCCTCCCTGTCCATCACCAACTCCCGGAGTTCACTCAGACTCACGTCCATCGAGTCAGTGATGCCATCCAGCCATCTCATCCTCTGTCATCCCCTTCTCCTGCCCCCAATCGCTCCCAGCATCAGAGTCTTTTCCAATGAGTCAACTCTTCGCATGAGGTGGCCAAAGTACTGGAGTTTCAGCTTCAGCATCATTCCTTCCAAAGAAATCCCAGGGCTGATCTCCTTCAGAATGGACTGGTTGGATCTCCTTGCAGTCCAAGGGACTCTCAAGAGTCTTCTCCAACACCACAGTTCAAAAGCATCAATTCTTCGGCGCTCAGCTTTCTTCACAGTCCAACTCTCACATCCATACATGACTACTGGAAAAACCATAGCCTTGACTAGACAGGCCTTTATTGGCAAAGTAATGTCTCTGCTTTTGAATATGCTATCTAGGTTGGTCATAACTTTTCTTCTAAGGAGTAAGCATCTTTTAATTTCATGGCTGCAGTCACCATCTGCAGTGATTTTGGAGCCCCCCAAAATAAAGTCTGCCACTGTTTCCACTGTTTCCCCATCTATTTCCCATGAAGTGATGGGACTAGATGCCATGGTCTTCGTTTTCTGAATGTTGAGCTTTAAGCCAACTTTTTCACTCTCCTCTTTCCCTTTCATCAAGAGGCTTTTGTGGTGGTTTTTGCCATACATTGACATGAATCAACCAAGGATATACATGTGTCCCCTTGTCTTGAACCCCCCTCCCACCTCCCTCCCCATCCCATCCCTCTGGGTTGTCCCAGTGCACCAGCTTTGAGTGCCCTGTTTCATGCATCAAACTTAGACTGGTCATCTGTTTCACATATGTTAACATACATATTTCAATGCTATTCTCTCAAATCATCCCACCCTCGCCTTCTCCCACAGAGTCCAAAAGTCTGTTCTTTATATCTGTGTCTCTTTTGCTATCTTGCATATAGGGTCATCGTTACCATCTTTCTAAACTCCATATATATGCGTTAATGTACTGTATTGGTGTTTTTCTTTCTGACTTACTTCTCTCTGTATAATAGCCTCCAGTTTCATCTACCTCATTAGAATGGACTCAAACACTGAGTAATACTCCGTTGTGTGTATGTACCACAGCTTTCTCATCCATTCGTCTGCTGATGGACATCTTGGTTGCTTCCGTGTCCTGGCTATTATAAACAGTGCTGCGATGAACATTGGGGTACACGTGCCTCTTTCAATTCTGGTTTCCTCGGTGTGTATGCCCAGCAGTGGGATTGCTGGGTCATAAGGCTGGGTCATAAGGCAGTTTTATTTCCAGTTTTAAGGAATCTCCACACTGTTCTCCATAGTGGCTGCACTAGTTTGCATTCCCACCAACAGTGTAAGAGTATTCCCTTTTCTCCACATCCTCTCCAGCATTTATTGTTTGTAGACTTTTTGACAGCAGCCATTCTGACCAGTGTGAGATGGTACCTCGTTGTGGTTTTGATTTGCATTTCTCTGATAATGAGAGATGTTGAGCATCGTTTTATGTGTTTGTTAGCCATCTGTATATCTTCTTTGGAAAAATGTCTGTTTAGCTCTTTGGCCCATTTTTTGACTGGGTCATTTATTTTTCTGTTATTGAGTTGCAAGAGCTGCTTGTATATTTTTGAGATTAATTCTTTGTCAGTTGCTTCATTTGCTATTATTTTCCTCCCATTCTGAAGGCTGTCTTTTCACCTTGCTTAGAGTTTCCCTTGTTGTGCAAAAGCTTTTAAGTTTAATTAGGTCCCATTTGTTTATTTTTGCTTTTATTTCCATTACTCTGGGAGGTGGGTCATAGAGGATCTTGCTGAGATTTATATCAGAGAGTGTTCTGCTTATATTTTCCTCTAGGAGTTTTATAGTTCCTGGTTTTGCATTTAGATCTTTAATACATTTTGAGTTTATTTTTCTTTATACACATCTTCTTTGTCCATTCATCTGTCAACGGACATTTAGGTTGATTCCATGCCTTGGCTATTGTGAATAGTGCTGTTATGAACACAGATGTTCATGTATCTTTTTGAATGACAGTTTTGTCTGGATCTGTGCCCAGGAGTGGGATTACTAGACCATATGGTAACTCCAGATATTCAATCTGGATTTAGAAAAGGCAGAGGAACCAGAGATCAAATTGCCAACGTCTGTTGGATCATGGAAAAAGCAAGAGAATTCCAGGAAAACATCTACTTCTGCTTCATTGACTACACTAAAGCCTTTGACTGTGTGGATCACAACAAACTGGAAAATTCTGAAAGAGATGGGAATACCAGGCCACCTCACCTATCTCCTGAGGAATCTGTATACCTGTCAAGAAGCAACAGTTAGTACTGGACATGGAACAGCAGACTGGTTCCAAATTGGGAAAGGAGTTCGTCAAGGCTGTATATTGTCACCCTGTTATTTAACTTATATGCAGAGTACATCATGTGAAATGCCGGGCTGGATGAAGCACAAGCTGGAATCAAGATTAGTGGGAGAGATATCAATAATCTCAGATATGCAGATGACACCACCCTTATGGCAGAAAGTGAACAGGAACTAAAGAGCCTCTTGATGAAGTTAGAAGAGGAGAGTGAAAAAGTTGGCTTAAAACTCAACTTTCAGAAAACTAAGATCATGGCATCTGGTCCCATCACTTCATGGCAAATAGATGAGGGGAAAATGGAAACAATAACAGACTTTATTTCCTTGGGCTCCAAAGTCACTGCAGATGGTAACTGCAGCCATGAAATTAGAAGATGTTCGCTCCTTGTAAGAAAAGCTGTGACCAACCTAGACAGCATATTAAAAAGCAGAGACACTACTTTGCCAACAAAAGTCCACATAGTCAAAGCTATGGTTTTTCCAGTAGTCATGTATGGATGTGAGAGTCGGACCATAAAGAAAGCTGAGTGCTGAAGAATTGATGCTTTTGAACTGTGGTGTTAGAGAAGACTCTTGAGAGTCCCTTGGACTGCAAGGAGATCCAACCAGTCCATCTTAAAGGAAATCAGTCCTGAATGTTCGTTGCAAGGAGTGGTGCTGAAGCCAAAGTGCCAATACTTTGGCCATCTTATGCAAATAGCTGACTCATTAGAAAAGACCCTGATGCTGGGAAAGATTGAAGGCAGGAGGAAAAGGGGACGACAGGGGACGAGCTGGGTGGATGGCATCACCGACTCAATTGACATGAATTTGAGCAAGCTCCGGGAGATGGTGAACAGGAAAGCCTGGCATGCTTCAGTCCATGGGGTTGCGAAGAGTCGGACATGACTGAGCGACTCAACAACAGCAACAGTAATAGTTCTAGTGTTCGTTTTCTGAGGAATCTCCATACTGTTTTCCACAGCGACTGCACCAACTTACATTCCTACCAGCAGCAGAGGAGTGTTCCCCTTTCTCCACACCCTCTTCAGCATTCATTTGTAGACTTAAACGATGGCCATTCTGACCAGCATGAGATGGTACCTTGTTGTAATCTTGAAATGCGTTTTTGTAATAATTGGTGATGTTGACCATCCTTTCACGTGCCTATTGGCCATCTGTATTTCTTCTTCGGAGAAATGTCTCTTTAGGTCTTATGCCCATTTTTCAATTGGGTTGTTTTTATTGTTGAGTTGTGTGAGCTGTTTGTATATTTTGGAAATTAACACTTTATTGGTTGCATTGTTTGCAAATATTTTCTTCCACTCTGTAGACTGTCTTTTTTTAAAATAGGGTCTTTTTATAGGTTTTTTTTTTTCGTTTGTTTTTTAGATTTATTTGGCTGCCCCAGGTCTTAGTTGCAGCATGTGGGATCTAGTTCTCTGACCAGGAATCGAACCTAGGCCCTTGCATTGGGGGCACAGAATCTTAAGTGCTGGACCACCAGGGAAGTCCTTTAGTTTTGTTTATAGTTTTCTTTGCTGGGCAAAAGTTTTAAGTTTGATTAGGTCCCATTGATTTATTTTTGTTTTAATTTCTATTGCCTTGGGAGATCTGACATAAGAAAACATTGGTACAATTTTTGCCTATGTTCTCTTCTATGAGTTTTATGATGTTGCATGTTGTGTTTAAGGCTATAAGCCATTTTGAATTTATTTTTGTGTATGATGAGAAGGTATGTTCTAATTTTACTGTGCTGTCCAACTTTCCCAGTACCACTTGCTGAAGAGACTTTTTCCATTGTATATTCTTGTCTCCTTTGTTGAAAATTTATTGATCTAGGCATGTGAGTTTATTTGGGGGCTTTCTATTATGCTCCATTGATCCATATATCTGTTTTGTCCCAATACCATGCTGTTTTGATTACTGTAGCTTTGTAGTATTGTCTGAAGTCAGAAATGGTTATGCCTCCTGCTTTGTTCTTTTTCTTCAGGATGGCTTTGGTAATTATGGGTCTTCTGTGCTCCACATGCCTTTCAGGATTATTTGTTCTAGTTCTCTGGAAAAGGCCATGGGTAACTTGACAGAGGTAATGTTAAACCTGTAGATTGCTGTGGGCAGTATGGCCATTTTAACAATATTAATTCCATAAGTTTGTCTGTGAGTCTCTTTTTGCTTTATTCACTTGTACAATTTTTTAGATTCCACGTAGAAGTGATACCATATAATATTTGTCTTTCTCTGAATGACTGTGATATTATGATGACAGATAGACACATACAACTGGATCAGGGAGGTAAATAATTAAAACAGAGGACTGCACAACATGCAGAAAAGAATCTGGGCTTGAAGAAGGGGCCATGACACATACACAGAGACTTGCATAGATGGAATCTCACAAATTTGGGATGAGTCAGGCAAGTAATTATAAATCAATCAAAAGTTTTTCATCTCCTAAAAGACACCAATCCTCAGTCACAAATAGTGGCTCAGGCATCCTACATGAATGATCAAGCGTCATTATATTGTTTCCTTGATGGCTCCGTGAAACTGAGTGAAATTATGTTTCCTGATTCAGAGGGTGCAACTAAATGTCTCATGGAAGAACAAAAGGAGATGTTTCAATAACTTGACCTCCAAAAGTGGAGAACTGATTTTTCAGATCTCACTAACAGTCATGCTGTGTATATCAAGTCTGAATCATGGCAACAAAAAGATGTTTCCCCCCAGCTCTTAGGTACTTTACTTTGAAAAACAGTTCAAATGGTCATCTTGATTTCTATGACGATTTTAACACATTCACAGAAATCACAAAACTAAAGGTTGTTGATATCTTATCCAAATGCAAACTAATCTTATTCCTCTATCTTGGACATTCAGCAGACAGGCAAATGTAAACTTTAGCAAATTCCATTCAGTCTGTAAACTTCTTATTGAAAAATAGAAAAGATCTAATCTGCCAAATGTCATGAACCTCCATCCATAGTTCATCAGGTACTCTATCAGATCTAGTCCCTTAAATCTATTTCTCACTTCCACTGTATAATCATTAGGGATTTGATTTAGGTCATACCTGAATGGTCTAGTGGTTTTCTCCTACTTTATTCAGTTTAAGACTGAACTTGGCAATAAGGAATTCATGTTCTGAGCCACAGTCAGCTTCCAGTCTTGTTTTTGCTGACTGTATAGAGCTTCTCCATCTTTGGCTGCAAAGAATATAATCTGATTTTGGTGTTGACCATCTGGTGATGTCAAAGAATGCTCAAACTACCGCACAATTGCACTCATCTCACATGCTAGCAAAGTAATGCTCAAAATTCTCCAAGCCAGTCTTCAACAATATGTGAACCATGAACTTCCAGATGTTCAAGCTGGTATTAGAAAAGGCAGAGGAACCAGACATCCGCTGGATCATCAAAAAAGCAAGAGGCTTCCAGAAAAACATCTATTTCTTCTTTATTGACTATGCCAAAGCCTTTGACTGTGTGGATCACCAGAAACTGTGGAAAATTCTGAAAGAGATGGGAATACTAGACCACCTGACCTGCCTCTTGAGAAATCTGTATGCAGGTCAGGAAGCAACAGTTAGAACTAGACATGGAACAACAGACTGGTTCCAAATAGGAAAAGGAGTACATCAAGGCTGTATATTGTCACCCTGCTTATTTAACTTTCATGCAGAGTACATCACGAGAAACGCTGGGCTGGAAGAAGCACAAGCTGGAATCAAGATTGCCGGGAGAAATATCAATAACCTCAGATATGCAGATGACACCACCCTTATGGCAGAAAGTGAAGAAGAACTAAAGAGCCTCTTGATGAAAATGAAAGAGGGGAGTGGAAAAGTTGGCTTGAAGCTCAACATTCAGACAACTAAGATCATGGCATACGGTCTCATCACTTCATGGCAAATAGATGGGGAAACTGTGACAGACTTTATTTTTTGGGCTCCAAAATCACTGCAGCCATGAAATTAAAAGACACTTACTCCTTGGAAGAAAAGTTATACCAACCTAGACAGCATGTTAAAAAACAGAGACATTACTTTGCCAACAAAGGTCCATCTAGTCAAGGCTATGGTTTTTCCAGTAGTCATGTATGGATGTGAGAGTTGGACTATAAAGAAAGCTGAGCACAGAAGAATTGATGCTTTTGAACTGTGGTTTTGGAGAGAACTCTTGAGAGTCCCTTGGACTGCAAGGAGATCCAACCAGTCCATCCTAAAGGAAATCAGTCCTGAATGTTCATTGGAAGGACTGATGTTGAAGCTAAAACCAATGCTTTGGCCACCTGATGAGAACTGACTCACTGGAAAAGACCCTGATGCTGGGAAAGATTGAAGGCAGGAGGAGAAGGAGGCGATAGAGGATGGGTGGTTGGATGGCATCACCAACTCGATGCACATGAGTTTGGGTAAACTCCGGGAGCTGGTGATGGACAGGGAGGCCTGGAGTGCTGCAGTCCATGGGGTTGCAAAGAGTCGGACACAACTGAGCAACTGAATTGAACTGAGTCTGCCAAATGTCCTGCACATCCTGTGCACAGTGCTGCTAAAATGGTGTGATTGACTTACCTGTGACATTGAGGTTTTCACAATGAATTCTTTCAGTCACTTTTAGTTTCCTCAAAATGTGCAGAAGCTCTTAATACGTGTATTGACCTTGTATAAATGGAAGGAGATCGCTCCCTTGGACATGTGCCCACAGGACAGCTATCAAGATTGATGTCCATGGTAGAGATGTTAGAGAGTTGAGCTGTTGTAAAATCATATTTTTAAAGAGTGAATTTGGAAGTACATTAAAGATGAGAATGGAGAAAGGGATTAGAGTAAAACAAATGTTTATGCTATTTCTCCAAAACTGCTTGATGACCTTTACAGAGGCCATGCAGAGCCTAGAAAAGGATGAACCAACCACATCTGAGTTGTTCAATGTTATTTGTAGCTCGTGACAAAAACTCATATAGAAAAAAAAATCTCATACTTTAGAAATAAGGCTGCTTCAAGACCTTCTTAATTTCTCTACTAAAACTTAAACTGACTTGAAATCTGTTAGCCTGGGTTCTGCAGAGAATCAGAATCGACAGGACATTAGATCGATATTGGGCTTCCCAGGTGGCACTGGTGGTAAAGAATCCACCAGCAAATGCAGGAGACACAGGAGACCCGGGTTTGGTCCCTGGGTCGGCAAGATCCCCTGGAGTAGGAAATGGCAACCCACTCCAGCATTCTTGCCTGGAAAGTTCCGTGGACAGAGGAGCCTGGCAGGCTCTAGTCCATGAGGTCTCAGAGAGTCAAACACGACTGACCATGAATGTACCACGTAGAAAGACATAGATAGATGGGGGTGACCAGATCTGCCTGTCTATATCTGTATGTATATAGATACACACTTATTCATGTTAAGAATTGGCTCCTGTGGTTTTGGTGGTTGAGAAGACTTCTGTATCTATGGTCAACAAGCTGAAGACCAAGGGAGCTGACAGTGTGGTTCCAGTCTGTGTCCCAAGACCTGAGACCCAGGAGGGCCAACGGTGTAAGTTCTAGTCTCAATCTGACACTCAGGCTTTCAAAGGAGTGGATGAGGTCCCCCATGTAGGAGAGAGCAACCTACAGACTCAGTGTATTCAGTCTACTGATTCCAAGGCTAATCTCATTCAGAAACACCCTCACAGACATGTCCAGAAAAATGTTTAACCAAATATCTGGGCACCCCAGTGACCTAATCCAGCTGACACATAAAAGGAACCTTTGCAGAAATCAACTTTGATTTCACAAATTCACATTACCTCTGTGCTCTAAACCATTTTCCCAAAGAAAGAAGTTAAACTTCTGATGACATCGGAGTATTTAAAAATTATGGACATTTTAGATACGGACAGTCTATATGATGAATTCATAGATGCAAAAGACTGGATTGATAAACAGCTGGTCAACCAAAACAGGTCTGTAGATAAAAGTGGGTGGACATTTCTTAGGAGCTGTGAACTGATTTCCACAATCTGAAAATGCTGAAATGTTTTCTTTGTGAGGATTTTTAGTTCGATGTCATCATGTTGGACTGACACAAGGAATCAGTATAATGTGAGCTTGATATGAGCAGAACTGTAGGTCCAAGTGAATTTTACATTTGCCTGTCTGGAGTTGCACTATTACATAAAAGACGAGAAGGCCATCCTAAATAAAGACCTCAGGCAGTTCAGTTACCGGAAAAGAAAACAGAAAGAGTCAAATTGCCCTACCATGCCACAGGACAGGAAGAAAGATGTCATTGCTCTTTTTAAAATTAAATATGGATAGTATCTATTTCATTTGTCCTATTATATTTCTGTTCTCCTTTCAAATTAGCCTCCAATTAAAATAAACATATTTATATTAAAAAAGACATTTATGCATCTTAAGAATACACAGTAATATAGCCCACAAAATTTTAATTTCAATAAAGAGTTTCCAAGAATTAAAATAAATTTATAAAATTATATAAGGACAAAAAGAAAGATGTTATAAAAATATTGTTATATTTGTTTGGTCCTACTCTCAGTGAGTGCTAATCTCCTCTTGTAACTAGTCTTATTGTTTTGTTTACATAACAGCATTTATGGGCCAGAAAAGTAAATAATGGAGAATAACACATAATTTCAAATAGATAACTATTTTCATATATTAATGTTAAAGTCATAGTGCATGGATTTTCCATATATGATATTATTATGCTCTTATATGTTTTTCTGGTATGACTGTGTCCCGAGTTGACTTTAAAAAATTGGTCACGCACGTATGAAGTGATTCGCTGCCTTTGAAAGGCAGGGCCTGGGCAGAACTCAGTTCACAGAGCTCAAAGGAGGTCCCCAGGTCCACTCTGTCTCTCTGTTTGCTTTTCATGCCCCCTCCCCTGCAGCCTGCACCTACATTACCCCCAACAGTCCAAGCCAGGAAAGCGCTTCCCCGGATGCAGTCCTGGGATTGGGTTTCAGCAGGTGCCCTGAACCCCTTACATGGCCTCCAAATGGAGTTGCCAGCTCCCACACACACAGGTTACAAGAGTGGAGAGGTGCTTCCCTAAAGGGAAATTGAGGAGCTCTTACCAGAAGGGGGAATAGATGCTGTGCAGGCAAAAGCAGCCTCAGCTGTCCATTACCCGGCCGGCCAGGAGCCAGAGCACTTTCTGCTGAATCATTTTTGTCCAGATCCTTGGAGCCAAACAAACGCACATCTATTTGATCACTTAGCATATTTATTGAGATGATCTATCGATGTGTCTCTCTTACCGACTGGACAGTGAGTTTCCCAAGGTCAGGGACCACGTCTGGTCCCTGCGCTGTCCTCAGCGCCTCACACTCAGCCAGCTGCTCAAGTCGCAGATGCTCAGTAATGTCCCTGGGATCCTGCTCTCGCATCTGCTCTCAGCTGTCACTTCACACAGGCCTTGCACAATCTCTTCCACTTCTCTGGCCTTTCAATCTGCAGCTCCAGCACAGGCCCTCCCCCCAAGTCCAGAACTGGGCATACACTCTCTTCTGGACACCCTAACTGGGGCATCCCAAAGGCAGCTCAAACACCACCTGTTGGAAACTGAATCTTCCAATATCATCCTAAACCTTGTCCTTCACTGCTCTCCTTCTCAGCAACAGCACCATAACACTCACTGTACTACGCTCCGACCTGCCACAGTCGCTCCCCAAGGGCTACTGATCCAGTCTCCAAAATACCTGTCATTTTTCCCCGCCATGTTCACCCCACGGCCCTGCCTCCCCCACCCAACCCAGGCCTCCCTCCCCTGACGTCCTACCCGAGGCCTCTCTCAACCCGGCCCTCCTCTGTAACAGAAAGTACAGCTCAAAGCCCTTGGGTGCATCATCTTCACCTTCAGGCCCACACCAGCAGCACTTCAGCCCCGCAGACTCCAGCCCTGCCAAGAGCCCTGCATTCCCTAGGGGCCAGCTGGGAGCACGTGCCCCTCTCCGAGTCCGTCCTCCTCCTTTAGGTGCTAACCCCTTCTTGTCCTTGGAGACCAAGCTTACCTCCACGAAGCCCCCCATGATCCCAGCCCAGTCCCTCAGCTCAAAGCCCCACGCCTGGGCTCCTGGGACCTCTGTGCTTTTCGCTTCTCTACCTTGTGTGTCTATGGTGCTAGACCGCAATCTGGCTTCCTGCAGTAAAACCTCTGTGGTTAGACAGGCGGTCTCTCTTCTACCAGTCTCTCCCTCTACACTGTGAGTGCCAAGGGGGCAGGATGACACCCTTAACCTTGGACCTCAGTCAGAAGTTATCACATAGGAAGTGCTCATCAGTCGTGACATGGGTGATCTGTGGACCAGCGACAGCAGGGTTTGGCAAACTTTGTAAAGGGCTGGATAGGAAATATTTCAGCCTTTGCAAGTCCTGTGGTCTCTGTTATGAGAAAGCAGCCACAGTCAACAGTAAGTAACACTGTATTTGCAAAATCAGGTTGGATTTAGTCTGTGGACTGCAGTTTGCTAGCTCCTGAACTATATGGATGAACTCCCCCAGTGCTTGGGGACAACTTCCCCCCAACTTTCATGCCCAGTGAGAGCTGTGCCTGCCTGCTGTTCTGACCAGCCTCCCTTCTCAGCCTGCCCAAAAGGCCCTTCCCCCATCCTCTTCTCTCCCCTTCCCACCCCATTCCACTCTCTGCTACTCATTATCCCCTTCGGGTTCCTAGCTACCTGTGACTCAGAGTTCAGCTTTCTTCCCCTGGGGCTCCTCCTGCCCAGCCACACGGACTCCCCATCATTCCCAGCTTGACACAATGACTGCCCTTTGGACAAAGGAATGACAAGCAGATATTTACCATGCATAGCATTTCCTTGGCTGATCAGAAGCACTTTCCTTCGCAAAGCAGTTTACCTGTGGTTTTCCACTCTTGTCAGCCCCTGCCCCGCTTACCTTTACCTGGGTTCCCTGAGGACTTTCCCCTAAAGGCTCAGCTCTCCTGGCCCCTGCCCTGGCAGATGTGCTGTGTGTCAATCAGCAGCATTGGTCTCCAGGAAGACGAGCATATGGAGAGAGTTATTCTCCTCCCCGGAAAGCTAAGGAGGGGCAGGTATGGAAAAAGCGTGAGACATTTTGTTTTCCGATAGTGCGGGAGGCAAGGAGAAGATGGCAGCCAAGGCATCCGCGCTTGCCCAGCCCCTTGGCCTCGGCTGCACTCCCGGTTAGGCAGGCGGCAGAAGGGTTTATGGGAGAGACTTGGGGCCTCTAAGACCCAGCACAGCTGCTGTGGGGCCCATGTGTCTGAGCTGAGCAGCACCCTGGCACCCAAGGGCTTGAGGTTTGGGGAGCACTGGAAGAAAGCACCCTGGTATTTTTCCCAGAGTACCGTCAAGTCGCTTTGGAGTGGTTTTGTGGGCAAAATAGTTCAGCTGGGGGACTGGAGTGGTGGAGGAGGGCCAGCAGGAGTGCTGCGGGAACCACTGCTTGGGGACAGGTTTGCACTTATTCCTGGGCTTTCCCTTTGGGGGCTCCAGAGATCCCTGGTGCCCCCAGTAAAAGCGGGATCCCTGACCAAGGAGGAAGAAAAGAGTGGATGTCAGGGATGGGCAACCAATGATCTCACCGCACTGGGATGCTTCCTTACAAGGACAGAAAAGAAGGGGACATCTGAGAAGTCATGTTTGTTCTACAACTGGCCCCGAGGGTGAAGAGCAGGACGGGGGATGGAGAGGGTGAAGGCAGCTATGGAAACTGGACCAGTGGAGGGAGGGAAGATGTGGACATCAGCCAGGGGTGGAGAGGCAGAGGCACCCCCGTTATAAAGATGGGGAAGCAAAGGCCCAGAGAGAGGCCACGACCTGCCCACAGTCACACAGTGATGTCTCCCATCTCCAGGCTGGGCATTTCTCCAGGTTAGAGCCATCAAGTCCACCACAGACCTGGTGGGTCTCCGCAGTGTCCTGCTTGGTGAGGTGGACAGGCAGTGTCCACCAGGGATTTCCAGACCCCCCACCCAGAGCAACCTGGAATCTGCCTTCCTTCTTCTAAGGAGAAAGAGGCCAAGTTTTCTCATAGGAATGGAGAGGGAGGAGCCAGCAACACATCCTGGCAGAAAGCAGCCAGCTCAATATGTTTAGAAGTAGAAGGAGAAACAGGCAGACAGACAGAATTCCTCCCAGTCCTTGGCCTGGCCTCTCTGCTGGCTGACCATTCTGCCTGGGTGAGGGGACAAGAACCCTCGCACCCTCTTAGTCTTTCTCTGTCTTGAAAATAAGAGGTCAAACCATAGGAGCAAAGGTAAGGGAGAAATCTCTTTCCTTGGAAATTTTAAAAAATACCGCTGCCTAAGCATGCTGGAAAAGAGGAGGTTTGTGACCTGGAGGCAGGAGGAGGGTCAAGGTCACCCTTGGATAGGTCTTAATGGTCTCTTTGGAGAAGGGTGATGCCGGGCCCTGACCGCCGGCTGCAGTAAGTGAATCGCCACCAGGTGGCAGGCCTGCCTATTTCTAACAGATGCGGACTTGCTGCTGGGAACTCAAATTGGTTGCCGTATTTGTTTACTCATCCGTCATTTATTCATTCATGGTTTTATTCCCCAAGCACTTTGGACTCCTCATATATGCCAGCGGGCATTGTGCTAGGTGTAAGGAGGAAACGAAAGTGGCCAAGACAAGGGCTGTGTTCTAGGCACCTAGCACAGCTCCTCCCTGCTTAGCAGCCAGTCCCACACGCAGAGGGTCCATGGGGCAGCCACGTATCTGTGGGTCATGTCAGCTGCCTAGGTTGGTTCTTACTGCAGCCACGTGGGATGGTGCCCCTTGCCTATGTTCTGCAGAGGGAGCCAATGGGCCCTGGGCCCTGAGTGAGGTTTGGATGGCCTCCCATCCCAGTGTCAGATCACCCACAGCAGGTCTCAGGTGTAGCCGCACAGTGGTCCCTGGGGCTGAGGTTTTCTCCATCTCTGTTCTTCTAGCCAGGAACAACCTCAAACCACCAGCCTCTCCCCCCACCCTTCCTCTCTTCAACCGCTCTGTTCTGGCAGCTTTCCTTAGAAATGTCCATCCAGAGAGCAGAGAGTGGGCCCCTGGAGCAGACCCAGGTCCTGGATGCCCTGGAGTCACTTCTGCTTTCCTCAACCCCAGCCCTGCTCCGGGCACCTAGGGCCAGTGTTCACCTCCAGAGCACTGGTCTCCCATGTGCTTGAAGCATCGTGTCTTGACTCCTAACTCCATCTCCACCTGAGATACAGTCTCAGAAGGCCAGGGATCTCGACTTGCTCCCCATAGATGCCCCAGGACCTTGCACTGTGTCTGACAACAGATGTGGGCTGAATCACTCAGTGGAGGTGAGGGAATGCAGCTGTGTGAAAGCTTCGAGGTCTTCGAGGTCTCCCCATGGACCCACAGGAAGGCAAGGTGGACAAGGGTAAGCTTGGATGCTAAGAACACACCTGAGACTTTCCAAGTAGCTGCCTTGAATTGAATTAGAGGACCCCCTGGACCAACCTCAGTGAGGACCACCGGAGCCCCAGTCTGCTCCTTATGCACCCAAACTCCAGACCCGGCAGAGTTGGGGTAGCATCCCCTGGGGTCACTCTTTCAACAGGGGCCCCAGATGGCTTCCTCGGCCAGCAGCCACAGAACCCTGTCATCTGGAAGAGCGCCAGCGGCTGTTCTGCCTTGCTCCCTTCTCTCTCTCTTCCTGCCCCAGCTTCCCTGGCAACTGGGAACCCCCTTGCTCAACCCAGCCCTGTGCCTTCTGACTCATGGTGCAGCTCAGCTAGAAAGCATCTGGCCATGCCCAAGGCCCTGGCATCTGGTGCGTTGCCCTATGTGAGGAACACCCCTCCCTCACATCCTTCATGTGCTTCCTCCATTAGAATTATGTCCACTGAAAACTTCCCCACTCCCAAGAAACCCTCTCTGATAAGTGGGGATGGGGCAAAGCACCCCAGCCCCAGCACTCAGCGTCAGGTGGAGTGGGAGTCCCAATCTTATCAGCTCATCACATTCCGAACATTCCCCGTGGGCAGGGGAGGAGGGAAGCCAGGAAAGGAGAGTGACGCTCCACCGCGCCAGCCTGTGTCTCTGTTTGCCCCAGTTTCTCCCCCACCCCCCACCCTAGCCCAAGCCCCAGGTCCCCTCCGTGTGCCTCACAAGCCCTCCTTGGACCCCATGTCTGGTTCCTCATCCTTTTCTAGTCTCTTCTGAGAGTTCCCCCAAAGCACCCTTCCATGCACCGGACCAGAAGTGAAGGCCTGCTCCTCCACCCGCCTCCCACATGCACCAGCCTTGGGCCCCCTTCCTCTCTTGCTGGAGGAGGGGCTGCCTGTCCGCATTTTTTACACAGCATCTGTGGCTATTCGGAAAAAGTTGTCCTTTTCCTAAACGCTTAAACACACACCCCTCTGCCCTCTGGCCACCTCTAACTCGTACCCAGAGGGCAGTGACTGAAGGGGGAGCTGAGAGCCAGGAACCTCTAGTTCTAATTCTGGCTCCTGCCACTAACTTACTGACATGAGGCTGGTCACCACCCAGCTCTGAGCCTCAGTTTCCCTGAGGAATGACAGGGATGGACTGGTGGTCTCAGGTTGTTGAGTCTAAGGGGAACACTTGGTGATCCCTTAGACAAAAGTTTTGGTGGAGGACATGGGAGTCATCAGGGAGGTGCTCCCTCTTTGGAGACAACTCCATTTTAGTTTTCTGGAGAGGAGCAGGCCATTCCTAGGGGTGCCCCTTCCCGAAGTGTTCCCCACCCCAGGTCCTCTTCCCTCATCTGAAAAATGTTTCCAACGAAAAAGTACCATGAAGAGTATCACCAAGCACACGCTCACACACACACACACACACACACACACACACACACGCACACACACACACGCACACACAGCCAACAAGCTTCATGGTGAATTACTGAAAACTTTTCTACTGAGGTGAGGAACCAGACAAGGTTCTCACTCACTATCACCACTCTGACCAGACCTACACTTGGAAGTCCCAGATAGGGCAATGAAGCAAAACATAAAAGCTATAAGAACTGAAAAGGAAAAATAAAACTATTAACATTTTGGGGGGAAGAGTGAATTATATATCTTATTTTTTTTCACTGTATGAAAGATTCTTTAAATTCTGTAGTGCTTCACAATTTTCAAAAGTTTCACACACGTGATTTCATATAATCCCATAGTAATTTTCCCCCACATTTTCCCTCAATCCCATAGTAATTTTCCCCCCACCCCTATATTGCTTCTTCCCACATTTTCCCTCTCCGCATTGGTAACCACTAGTGTGTTCTCTATTTCTGCGAGTTTGCTTCTGATTCTGTTTTATTCATTAGTTTGTGGTCCTTTTTAGATTTCACATATAAATAATATTATGCAGTATCTGTCTTTGCCTGACTTATTTCATTTAGCATAATGCCCTCCAAGTCCAACCTTTGCTACAAACAGCAAAGTTTCATTCTTTTTTTATGACAGAGTAGTATTCCATTGTGTGTGCGTCTGTATACCACATCTTCTTTATCCATTCATCCATTGACGAACATTTAGGTTGCTTTCATGCCTTGGCAATTGTAAATAATGCTTCTACAAAAATGTTGGAAAAACTGGTGGTGCTAGTGGGAAAGAGCCCGCTTGCCAATGCAGGACACATAAGAAACGCAGTTTTGATCTCTGGGTCGGGAAGATCCCCTGGAAGGGGAGGAGGATTTTCCTTCTCCAGGAAATCTTCCTGACCCAGGGATGGAACCCAGGTCTCTTATATCTCCTTCCTTGCAGGTAGATTCTTTACCCACTGAGCCATGAGGGAAGCCCAGCCCCTATGGCCTAAAGATTTCCCATCTGAGTGTATATCCAACAGGAAAGCACATACGATGCTCCAAAAGACAGGTGCGAGAGTATTCACCGCTGCACTGTTGTCAGCAGCCGCAAATTTTAAAAGCTGGATGCCCATCAGCAGAAGAATAGACAAACAAAAGGTGATGTGTTCACATGATGGTGTATTTACTTTACAGCAAAGCAAAGGAACAAACTACAGCTATAAGAAACAACGCGGGAGATCTCACAAGCTTGATGTTGAACAACAAAAACAGCCAGACACAGAAGAACACGCCCTTTGTTGCTGTTGATCAGTTAAGTTCAGTTGCTCAGTCTTGTCTGACTCTTTGCGACCCCATGAACCGCAGCACTCCAGGCCTCCCTGTCCATCACCAGCTCCCGGAGTTTACCCGAACTCATGTCCATCGAGTCGGTGATGCCATCCAACCATCTCATCCTCTTTTTGTCCCTTTCTCCTGCCCTCAATCTTTCCCAGCATCAGGGTCTTTTCCAACGAGTCAACTCTTCGCATCAGGTGGCCAAAGTATTGGAGTTTCAGCTTCAACATCAGTCCTTCCAATGAACACCCAGGACCGATCTCCTTTAGGATGGACTGGTTGGATCTCCTGGCAGTCTAAGGGACTCCCAAGAGTCTTCTCTAACACCACAGTTCAAAAGCATCAATTCTTTGGTGCTCAGCTTTCTTCACAGTCCAACTCTCACATATATGACTACTGGAAAAACCATAGCCTTGACTAGACGGACCTTTGTTGACAAAGCAATGTCTTTGCTTTTTAATATGCTGTCTAGGTTGGTCATAACTTTTCTTCCAAGGAGTAAGTGTCTTTTAATTTCATGGCTGCAATCACCATCTGCAGTGATTTTGGAGCCCCCCAAAATAAAGTCAGCCACTGTTTCTACTGTTTGCCCATCTATTTGCCATGAAGTGATGGGACTGGATGCCATGATCTTCGTTTTCTGAATGTTGAGCTTCAAGCCAACTTTTTCACTCTCCTCTTTCACTTTCATCAAGAGGCTTTTTAGTTCTTCTTCACTTTCTGCCATAAGGGTGGTGTCATCTGCATATCTGAGGTTATTGATATTTCTCCTGGCAATCTTGGTTCCAGCTTGTGCTTCATCCAGCCCAGTGT
Organism: Capra hircus; assembly: GCF_001704415.2. Lineage (NCBI taxonomy): Eukaryota > Metazoa > Chordata > Mammalia > Artiodactyla > Bovidae > Capra > Capra hircus. The sequence continues at coordinate 36,266,183 of NC_030826.1, read as the reverse complement.
TTCTCATGATGTAATCTGCATATAAGTTAAATAAGCAGGGTAACAATATACAGCCTTGACGTACTCCTTTTCCTATTTGGAACCAGTCTGTTGTTCCATGTCCAGTTCTAACTGTTGCTTCCTGACCTGCATACAGGTGTCTCAAGAGGCAGGTCAGGTGGTCTAGTATTCCCATCTCTTTCAGAATTTTCCAGTTTATTGTGACCCACACAGTCAAAGGCTTTGGCATAGTCAATAAAGCAGAAATAGATGTTTTTCTGGAACTCTCTTGCTTTTTTGATGATCCAGCAGATATTGGCAATTTGATCTCTGGTTCCTTGGATGCTGTTGATAGAAAGTCGAAAACCAGGTAAAACTACTCTGGGACAGTGGAAATCAAGGTGATGATTATCTTTGGGGAAGTAGAAATTAACAGGAGGCAAGAGGAGTTTGGGCGATACTGGAATTAATCTATTTTTTAATCTTCATTCTGGTTACATATTGTGTTCATTTTGTGAAAATCTGTTTCACAAAAAAAAGCCCTTTTCTATCTGTGTGTTACACTTCAATAAAACACTTACCTTACAACAAAATTAAATGGCTCAGAGAGACCTGTGAACTTGCTCAGGATCACACAGCTCTGAGTTGGCCAGTTAGAAGTTCTAGGTTTTTACTCCTGCTTTGTTCTCTGACCTGGAAGGCCCTGGACAATTTACTTTCTATTCTGGGGCTCAGTTTCCCCATCGATATGGAGTGAGTGGGAAGAAAACAAAACCACAGTTGCTATTATAAAAGCTGGCAGCAGAATTCCCCTGAGAGGAGACTCTGCCTGGGAAATAACTTGCTGGAATCTCCTTGGGCATGAAAGAAAGAGTGCTGAGGCCCCAGCTAATAGCCTTTAGCTCTCTGGGTTTTGGGGGAGAGTTCTTGAGCAGAGACGTGGGCGAGGGGGGAGGAGACAGAGAGAGGCTGAGAACCCAGGTAACAAGACGGCGGGCGAGCAGGGTGAGATGAAAACTCACAGCTGGCTGTGAGAGGAGAGGACGGCTGTGGGCTCAAAAACCAGTCGTAGCTGATATTCATCATTCCCCTCCAGCTCCAGCAGCCTCACCCTGAAGGAATTATTCCCCACCCTCACTACCCTGAGTCACTAGAATTCAAGGTGAAACTAAGGATGGGGGGTGTGCTGCATTCCATACCTGGGCTGACAAAGCGCAGAGCCAACAGCCCGCAGGTGAGAGGCTGAGAAGTGGAGAATGCAGCAGAAGCTGGGACTCTCAGGGTAGGGGCTCATGTTGCTCCAGTATGGTTTTTTACCGTGAGAGGGGAAAGGTGAACCTGGAATTTGGAGCACTCGAGTTCCTTGGGTGACTGACCCTTGGTTTCCATGTGAACCAGGCCGGGAGATTGGATATGGTTGAAGGCCCATTGCACTCAGCTACGGAGAAGGCAATGGCACCCCACTCCAGTACTCTTGCCTGGAAAATCCCATGGACGGAGGAGCCTGGTAGGCTGCAGTCCATGGAGTCACAAAGAGTCGGACACGACTGAGTGACTTCACTTTCACTTTTCAGTTTCATGCATTGGAGAAGGAAATGGCAACCCACTCCAGTGTTCTTGCCTGGAGAATCCCAGGGACGGTGGAGCCTGGTGGGCTGCCGTCTATGGGGTCGCACAGAGTCGGACACGACTGAAGTGACTTAGCAGCAGCAGCAGCAGCAGCACTTGGCTAACTTCCCCCAAGCCCCTTCCTGCACTGGTACAGGGCTGCAGAAGGTTAGACCCTTTCAGCCAGATGTTACACAGACACACAGACACTGTGGAGAATGTCTGTGGCCAAAGGCCAAGATGGCTGGAGGAAGCCATGGAGATGCACCCTGCTGACATCACGTCCAAGAGCTTGAAGTAGCCCCCTTCCCAACCCATCTCCACCCTGTCCTGTCCAGGCCTGTCCTTGGGTGAAAGGACCCTGACACCCCCAAGGGAAGAGTCAGCAGCCCTGAGGAGCTGAGACTGAAGGATGGGGTGGGGTCAGGGGTGCCTTCAGCTCCTCCCAGGGTGAGCAGGAGGATGAGTGGGGAGACTCTTACCACAGCACCGCCACTGCAACTCACAATTGGGAAACCCCAGTCCTCTGCAGTAGGTGCAGGGCCTCACCTCTCACAGACCTGTCACTCATCACCCTGGGTGTGGTGCAGAAGGGCAAGAAGCATGCTTTACTCCTGGGGGTAAAGGAGGCTCCAGGTCAGGGGGGAGTAAGGGGGTAGTGAGGGTGAACGCAGCCTCCAAGAGCGACAAAACATCCTCATTAAGGCCTGACTCTGAAGGCCACCTCCTCCAGCAGAGCTTCCCAAATGTCCTCATTAAAGAAGCTGTCCCCACCCTCATCCCCAACTCCCACCTCTCAGAACACAGGCATGCCAGCTTCCCACTCCAGTGGGGTCTGCCCTGGTTATCCCCCCACCACCGCTGACCAACTTCTGAATAGCTGGGTCTAGGGCTAGGGCTCCTCTGGGTCTCCCCCAGGCTGCCAAGGTGTGCTTTGCACACGGCAGGTGTTCACCAGCACTTTCTGAGTCAACCAGAGAGGGGTCCATGCCACCTGGAAGACTTCCTGAGGGAGGGATCAAAGGAGGGAGCCCAGGAGGACCTTCCAGAGTTTAGGAGAGAAGAGGGGGGCTCAGATATCCTGGGATAGCCACTGCCCACTGAACCCTGATTCTAGGGCAGACATGCCCTTGCTGCCCTGGCTGGGGCCCCCAAAAGGCATGGAAGGACCAGCCCACCCCCATAATCGGTCGCAGCTGTGGAAGCCCAGGTCTTGGGGAGGAGAGGCCATAACTGGGCAGAGGTCCTGTCCTTTCCTGCAGCCTTGGCCCCACAAGGTCTGGAGTCTCTAGGGCCAACAGCCCCTCCCCACATGGGCCAGGGCAGAATGAGGCTCCCCAGGAGGCAGGGTGGCTCCCCTCGCTGTGCTCAGGGGTGTTTGCAGGGAAAGGGTATCCTTCAGGAAGGAGGAGCAGGTGTTTACCTGGTTGGGAGAGGCTTGGCTAAAGTTCAAGTTTAGCTACTTTACCACGCCCTGGGGGAAGGATATGCTGTTTGCTCCTGGGTTGCTGCCCTAAACCTCCCAGGGAAGGGTGGGGCTAGATGGGAGAGAAGCTGAGTGTCTGGGTCTCCGCTGTGGAGATCCCAGCCACTTCTCCTGGGGTGGCCCCTCCTCCCACCAGACCTCTCTTGGGTGGGCAGATACTTGTCCCAGCATGTCTGGCAGAGATGAGAGATGAGGAGAGAGGGGACAGAGAGAGAGGAAGACAGGAAGGACTCGGGGCAGCAGTAGGGTGATAAGGGCAGAGGAGGGGGCAAGGGAGAAGGCTCCAGAAGACACTTGGGCAGAGGCCTGGGGAGTGGGGCAGGGCTGCCCATTTTCCTGGACCAGAGGGAGGGAGCCACACAGGCCTGGCCCCCGCACACTACCCAGAAGCAGCATCTTAGCTCTCTGGGGGCCCACGCGTGCCTCTAGTTCTAAGGGTGTGTCTGAGGGCTGTGGCGCATGATGGGATGGTGTGCTCTGGGAGGGGACTGCTTGTCAGCAATCCTCCCCGCCCCCCAACCCCCACTCCTGTCAAGCTCCTTGATTATTTTTTCCTGTCAGCTCTGCCTCCAGGGACGGCCTCCCGCCCAGGATGTAAGGCAGGCAGCAGCTTGTCTGATTCAGCCTGGCCCTGGGGAGCCCCTGCTTTTAGGGGGCCGAATAATCTGAGGAAGCCAGACAAGAGAGACTCTTCCCACCGCCATTCTGGGAGTGAGGGAGGCCCCCCCTCCCTGCCCCAGCTCTCTAACCTCTCCTCAGAGAGCAGGCCACGAGCCTTTGGGATGCAGCCAGATTCCTGCTGGCGGGTGGGCTGTGGGAGGATCAGCAGGCAGGCTACTGTTCTCTGCATCTCCCATCCCCCTCGCAGGGTGAGCCAGGCTCCTGCCTCCTCCAGCTTCCCCTCCCTGTGTCCAGGGCCTGCTTGTCGGAGTGAGACAAGAGAAATGGAGGCAGTCAGGGCCTGACCCAAGGGCCTTGGCTCTGGGCCCAGTGGTAGGAACACAGTCCGTAAATATTTGGGGAGTGAATGGTGCCTGCCCCTCCCCACACAGCTGACTCCTGCAGCCACAAAAGGCCTGCCTCTGATCTGGGAGCAGCATCAAATATCTCGGGGTTCAGCCTGCTGGGCCTTTGACCAGGTCCGTCCATAAACAGAAAGCATCTTCTTCATTCATTATGAAGGGCTATGTCATGTCAGCCATGCGCCTGCTTCTAGGTTGGCCACAGGGTCAAGTGCAGCCTGGAGACCCCAAGGCTTCTCTCCTGGGTACAGAATGCCTTGCTGATGGATGCTTTTCTGAAGTCCAGCTTCTGCCCTTCAGAGGCCCCTTTACTTGGTATAGGGGTGGACATGAACCCGGTCTGACCTTGGGAAAGTGAACTGAGGTCCTCAGCCTTCTCTACTGGGCCCCTCCGGGAGAGTTGTCTGCCTGCTGTCACCCTGTCTGGAAGGGCTCAGCCCTAGGTGGATGCCCCAAACTCCTTTGTGGTCCCCTTCCTTGTCCTGCTGTAACCCTGGAGGGGAACATGCAGCCCTCAACTCCCCTCTCCCATGGCCTTGGATCAAGACAACAGAAATGTCTTTGGAAGGAAGTCTCTGGACAGTTCCCGGGCCGGGCAGCTGGGAATTGGAGAGAGCCACTGGCCACCTGCAAGGGGATGGCTGAAGCTGTCTCAGGCTGCACCCTGCGTGCACTTCTAGGGCCTTGGGACAGGCTGCGAAGCGGGAGAGCCGTAGTCAGGGAAGAGGGTGCTCATGTGAGCTTTTCCAGCGCTGCTGCGTTGGCCTACTCTCACTTCGTGACACCGCCTTGGCCCACTGTCTTGTCAGTTAATGTTGGGCAAGTGATCGTACGCCTCCAGGGCTTAGTATCCTTGTGTGTGAAATGGGGTTCATAACAGTATCTACTCCAGAGGATTGTGGTAAGTATCAGATGGAATAATGCATACAGGGCACTTAGCATGGGGTAGAGAATACAAGAAATATTCAATAAATGTTAACCATTATGACTAAGACTTTTAAGATTCAAAGCCCAACTTTCCCGCTTCCTTCAGCCCTGAGCTCTGGATGTGTTTCTCATGGCCTGGGGGAAGGAAGGCTGAGGAGGAAATAAAGTGTTTGGGGACTGGATGGACCCCTGCCCCAACCTGCCTGCCCTGAGCAGGCCAACCTGCTCCCATCCACGGTTGCCCTCCCCCTTGGGTTCTCGTGAGACCCCAGATCTGCTACCTTCCCCCACATTCTTCCCACTTAGCCAGCCTGGTGCCCACCCCATATCCAGGAAGAAGGACATAAACACAGCCAGGATGGATTAGAGCTCCCAGCATCCTCTCCGGAAGCACCAGGATGGTTGGGGCTCAAGGGAGGTCTGGGGGGCAGGGGAAGCACCATTTCAGGAGCTTAGGAGAGAGGGAACAAGGTGGTCCCAACCAAAGGTGGTGTTCAGACCCTTGCCACCTCAGCCTGCGCACATAGTGGGTATGAAGTGGTATCTCCTTGGGGATTTGGTTTGCATTTCCCTGATGACTAGTGATGTTGAGCTTAGTGCTTATTGGCCATTTGTTTATTTTCTTTGAGGAAATGTCTATTCAAATGCTTTTTAACCACCTTGCTGGCAGCAAGTCACTGGTTTGTCCTGCCTACACCCATTCTCCCCACTGCAGCCTGTCCTCTGCTAAGTGAGGCTTTCACCAGGCTCTTCCTTGCTTAAATCCTTAATGGTTCCCCTTTGCTTGCTGCTGAACTTGCCAAACTGTGTTCTGTGAAAAGTGTTTGGGGAGAGGTCAGGAGAGGTTCCTTTGAAGACAGTTCCACGGTCAAGTTATGGTCATAGTTTTGGGAAAAGTTATCTTCTCTCACCCATGCCAGGAGTTTGCCAGCATATGTTGGCCCAGAGAAGTCCCAAAGCACACACTCCCAACATTTCCCAAATGAATTTGATGATAAATTCACACTCCCCTCACCTTTTATTTTCTTTCTGGCAGATTTATTGAGATATAACTCACATATCATACAACCAACTCCCTTAAAGGGTGCAACTGAAAGGTTTTAGTCACGGAGACGTGCTGCTGCTGCTGGGCCGCTTCAGTCGTCGCTGAAGGTTGTTAACTCTTTCCGATCCTATGGACTGTAGCCCACCAGGCCCCTCTGTCCTTGGGATTCTCTAGGCAAGAACACTGGAGTGGGTTGCTGTGCCCTCCTCCAGGGGATCTTCCCAACCCAGGGATCAAACCCGTGTTTCTTACGTCTCTTGCATTGGCAGTCGGGTTCTTTACCACTAGCACCACCCGACGTGCAGCCATTTATCAATTTTGGAACATTTTCATCATCCCCAAAAGAAATTCCATACGCCAACCTGCCCTCCTCATTCCCTCCTCTCAACCCTGGAAAACGACTGATCTACTACTTTCTATTTCAATATTTGCCTGTAATGGACTCATACTGGATGCAGCCTTTTGTGACTGATTTCTTTTCACTCAGCAAAATGTTTTCATGGTTCACCCACATTGTAATGTGTATCAGCACTTCATTCCTTTTTGTGGCCAAATAACTGTCCATAGTGTGGATAAGCTACACTTTGTTTATTCACTCATCAGTTGATGGACATTAGTGTTGCTTTTACTTTGGAGCTATTTTGAATAATGCTGCTATGAACATTCATGCACAAGTTTCTGTGGGAACATGTGTTTTCATTTCTCTTGAAGTACATACTTGGGAGTGGAATTGCTGGGTCAAACGGTAACTCTCTGTTTAACTATTTGAGGAAATTCCAGACTATTTTGAAGCAATTGCATCATTTTACATTCTTGCCAGCAGTGTATGAGGGCTCCAGTTTCTCCACAACTTTGCCAACACTTATTTGACTTTTTGGATCTAGCCATCCCAGCATCTTCCTTGGTAGCTCAGTGGTAAAGAATCCACTTGCAATGCGGGAGACGTGGGTTGATCCCTGGATTGGGAAGATCTCCTGGAGAAGGAAATGGTAACACATTCCAATATTCTCGCCTGGGAAATCTCACTGACAGAGGAGCCTGGCAAACTACATTCCATGGGGTCGCAAGAGTCGGACACCACTTAGAGACTAAAACCAAAACAAAACAGAAAATCCCTATAGGTGTGAAGTGATATTTCATTGTGGTTTGATTTGTGTTTCCCTAATGATTAGAGCGGAGAAGGCAATGGCAACCCACTCTAGTACTCTTGCCTGGAAAATCCCATGGATGGAGGAGCCTGGTAGGCTACAGTCCATACGGTTACAAAGAGTCAGACACGACTGAGCGACTTCACTTTCACTTTTCACTTTCACGCATTGGAGAAGGAAATGGCAACCCACTCCAGTGTTCTTGCCTGGAGAATCCCAGGGACGGGGGAGCTTGGTGGGCTGCCATCTATGGGGTCGCACAGAGTCGGGCACGACTGAAGCGACTTAGCAGCAGCAGCAGCAGCAGCAGCAATGATTAGAGATGTTGAATATTTATCCTGTACTTGTTGGCTATTTGGATATCTTCTTTGGAGAAATGTCTCTTCAGTTCCTTTGCCCATTTTCAAACTGGGTTACTTGTCTTTTTATTACTGAATTGTAATGTTATTTATATACACCAGATACAAATCCCTCATCAGACATGATTTATAATTATTTTATATCATTCTATGTGTTATCTTTTTGCTTTCTTAAAGGTATCTTTTCATTTATTTTTACTTTATTTATCTTGGCCATCCCATGTGGCATGCAGAATGCTAGTTTCCTGACCAGGGATTGAATGCATGCCCCCTGCAGCAGAAGCATGGGCTCTTAACCACTGTACCACCAGGGAAGCCCTGAAACGTGTCCTTTAAAGCACAATTTCGATTAAGTTCAGTGTCTCAATCTATTCAGTCTGCTATAATGAAATACCTCAGGCTAGGCAGCCTCTAAGCAACAGAAGTTTATGTCTTACTGTTCCAGAGGCTGGAAGTCCAAGACCAGGGTGTCAGCACGGTCAGGTGAGGGCCTCTTCTGGGTTGCAGACTTCTTGATCCAACCTCACATGACAGAAGGGGCTAGGCAGCTCTGTGGGCCTCTTTTATAAGGATACTAATCGCAGTCATGAGGGCAAATCCTTCATGACCTTATATCCTCTCCGAGGCCCCACTTCCTAAAATCGTTATCTTGGGAATTAGGATTTCAACATATGAATTGGGGGGAGGGAGACACAGACATCTGGATCAGAGCATTCAATTTATCTATTTTTATTTTGTTGTTTGTGCTTTCCGTGTTCTATATAAGAATCCATTGCCAAGGAGAAGACCACAAGGACTAACCCCTATGTTTCCTTCTAAGAGTTGCATAGGTTTACCTCTTATATTTAGGTCTTTGATCCATTTTGAGTTAAGTTTTGCGTATGATCTGAGGTAGCGATCCAGCTTCATTCTTCTGCATGTGAATATCCAGTCCTCCCCTGAGGCTCCCTTGTATATTTACAAAACATTCAGTAGCATCTCATGGAAACCTGGGGCTTCAGGGAACACCACTTGGGAACTGCCAACCTACATGATCAGGTCCAAGTTTCTTAGCCTAGTCAAAGCCTCTCACCATCTGCCCTCAACTGGCCTCTTGCTGTTCCTTAGACTTGCGCTGGGTATTTCTGCCTCCACAGCTTAGTGCTGTTCTAACACTTCCCCCAACACGAACACTATCACATTCACATGTAACACTTGTCTTTTTCTACCAAAATTCACTCATCCTCTAAGGAATAACAATACCTAACATTTATTGAGCACTTGTTATGTACCATGTTCCTAAGTGCTTTATTTGTAATAGTATCTTATTTAATCCTTACAATAACCCAATCCTTATTATAACCCTCAGACATATATATGCCTATTATCCCCATTTTACAGATGAAGGAATTGAAATTCAACACGGGTAAGTAAACTGCCCAAGGCTACACAGTTAGCAAGTGATGGAGGGGGAATTCAAATCCAGACCATCTGCCTCTATAGTTCTTGTAACTCACTGTCCTCCCATCAACCTTCGCTTATCACCACCACTCTGCCAACTACCTCACTGGCACCAAAATATATTTATTGAACTATACTACGTGTTTCCCCCTTTATGGATCACAGCCTTGAGGAGGTGAAGGGGCTTGCATAACTCAATGAAGCTACGAGCCATGCCGTGCAGGGCTACCCAAGACAGATGGGTCATAGTAAAGAGTTTTGACAAAATAGAATCCACTGGAGGAGGAAATGGCAAACCACCCCAGTATTCTTGCTGTGAGAACTCCATGGGCAGTATGAAAAGGCAAAAATGATATGTCACTGGAAGATGAGGCCCACAGATCAGAAGGTGTCCAACCTACTACTGGGGACGAGCAGAGGGCAATTACTAACAGCTCCAGAAAGAATGAAGCGGCTGGACTAAAGTGGAAACGACACTCAGTTGTGGATGTGTCTGGTGGTGAAAGTAGTCTGATGTTGTAAAGAACAATACTGTAAGGGAACCTGAAATGTTAGGTCCATGAATCAAGGTAAATTGGAAGTGGTCAAGCAGGAGATGGCAAGAGTGAACATTAACATCTTAGGGATCAATGAACTAAAAGGGACAGGAATGGGCAAGATGACCATTCATCTGATCATCAATTCAGATGACCATTATATCTACTACTGTGGGCAAGAATCCCTTAGAAGAAAAGGAGTACCCCACATAGCCAACAAAAGAATATGAAATGCAGTACTTGGGTGCAACCTCAAAAAACAACCGAATGATCTCGCTTTTTTCCCAAGGCAAACCATTCAACATCACAGTAATCCAAGTCTATGCCCCAACCACTGATGCCGAAGAAGATGAAGCTGACCAGTTATACAAAGACCTATGACACCTTCTGGAGCTAACACCAAAAAAAAAAGATATCCTTTTCATCATAGGGGATTGAAATGTAAAATAAGAAAGTCAAGAGATACCTGGAGTAACAGGTAAGCTTGGCCTTGGAGTGCAAAATGAAGAAGGACAAAGGCGAACAAGAGTTTTGTCAAGAAAACATGCTGGACATAGCTGATACCTTCTTCCAATGACAAAAGAGATGACTCTACCCATGGACATCACCAGATGGTCAATACCAAAATCAGGCTGATATTCTTTGCAGCCAAAGATGGAGAAGCTCTGCTGCTGTTGCTGCTAAGTCGCTTCAGTCGTGTCCAACTCTGTGCGACCCCATAGACGGCAGCCCACCAGGCTCCGCCGTCCCTGGGATTCTCCAGGCAAGAACACTGGAGTGGGTTGCCATTTCCTTCTCCTGGAGAAGCTCTATCAGTCAGCAAAAACAAGATCTGGAGCTGACTGTGGCCCAGATCACGAGTCCTATTGCAAAATTCAGGCTTCGATGGAAGAAAATAGAGAAAACCATTATTCAGGTATAACTTAAACCAAATTCCTATGATTATACAGTGGAGGTGATGGATAGACTCAAGGGATTAGATCTGGTAGACAGAGTGCCTGAAGGACTATGGAAGGAAGTTCATAACATTGTACAAGAGGCAGTGACCAAAACCATCAGAGAAAGATACATAAGAAGGCAAAGTGGTTGTCTGATGAGGCAGCAACGGAGAAAGGGAAAAATATATGCAACTGAATGTAGAGTTCCAGAGAATAGCAAGGAGAGATAAGGCCTTCTTAATAGAACAATGCAACAAAATAGAGGAAAACAATAGAGTCGGAAAGACTAGAGATTTCTTCAAGAAAATTGGAGATATCAAGGGAACATTTCATGCAAGGATGGGCACAATTAAGGACAGAAATGTTAAGGACCTAAGAGAAGCAGAAGAGATTAAGAAAAGGTGGTAAGAATACACTGAAGAACTGTATAAGAAAGGTCTTAATGACTCAATAACCATGATGGTGTGATCACTCACATAGAGCCAGACATCCTGGAGTGTGAAGTCAAGTGGGCCTTAGGAAGAATCATTATAAACAAAGCTAGCAGGGTGATGGAATTCCAGCTGAGCTATTTAAAATTTTAAAAGATGATGTTGTTAAAGTGCTGCACTCAATGTGTCAGCAAATTTAGAAAACTCAGCAGTGGTCATAGGACTGGAAAAGGTCAGTTTTCATTCCAATCCCAAAGAAGTACAATGCCAAAGAATGTTCAGACTAATGTAGAATTGTGTTCATTTCACATGCTAGTAAGGTTATGCTCAAAATCCTTCAAGCTAGACTTCAACAGTATGTGACCCAAGAAATTCCAGATGTACAAGCTGGGTTTAGAAAAGGCAAAGGAACCAGGGATCAAATTGCCAACATTCGTCCAGAAAAACATCTACTTCTGTTTCAATGACTACACTAATGCCTTTGACTGTGTAGATCACAACAAACTATGGAAAATTCTTAAAGAGATGGGAATATGTCTCCTGAGAAATCTGTATGCAGGTCAAGAAGCAACAGTTGGAACCGGACATGGAACAACAGACTGGTTCAAAATTGGGAAAGAAGTATGACAAGGCTGCATATTAGCACTTTGCTTATTTAACTTCCGTGCAGAGTACCTCATGCAAAATGCTAGGCTGGATAAATCACAAGCTAGAATCAAGATTGGTGGGAGAAATGGCAACAACCTCAGATATGCAGATGATACCTCTCTAACGGCAGAAAGTCAATAGTAGGAACTAAAGAGTCTCTTGCTGAGGGTGAAAGAGAGGAGTGAAAAAGCTGGCTTGAAGTTCAACATTCAAAAAACAAAGATCATAGCATCTGGTTCTATCACGTCGTGACAAATGGAAGGGGGAAAAAGCAGACCCAGTGACAGATTTCATTTTCTTGGGCTCCAAAACCACTGTGGATGGTGACTGTAGCCACTAAATTAAAAGATGCTTGCTCCTTGGAAGAAAAGCTATGACAAACCTGTGTTAGTTGCTCAGTCTTGTCCGACTCTTTGTGACCCCATGGACTATAGACCACCATGTTCCTCTGTCCATGGAAAGGTAAGAATACTGGAGTGGGTTGCCATTCCTTTCTCCAGGGGATCTTCCCAACCCAGGGATCGAACCTGGGTCTCCTGCATTGTAGGCAGATTCTTTATCTACTGAGCCACCAGGGACAGTATATAGAAAATGACAAACCTAGACAGTGTATTGAAAAGCAGAGACATCATTTTGCTGAAAAGGTCTGTATAGTCAAAGCTATGGTTTTTCCAGTAGTCATGTATGCATGTGAGAGTTGGACCATAATGAAGGCTGAGTGCCAAGGAATTGATGCTTTTGAACTGTGGTGTTGGAGAAGACTCTTGAGAGACCCTTGGACTGCAAGGAGATCCAACCAGTCAATCCTAAAGGACATCAGTCTTGAATACTCATGGGAAGAACTGATGCTAAAGCTCCAATATTTTGGCCATCAGTGCAAAGAAGTGACTCATCGGAAAAGATTCTGATTCTGGGAAAGATTGAAGACAAAAGAAGAAGGGGGTGGCAGAGGATGAGATGGTTAGATAGCACCACTGACTCGATGGACATGAATATGAGCAAACTCTGGGAGATAGTGGAGGACAGAGGAGCCTGGCATGCTGCAGTCCATGGGGTCCAAAGAGAGGGACACGACTTAGCAACTGAACAACAACAATGCATTTTGCTGAAATACCTAGTTATCTAGTGGGTAAAAGAATTAATAGAACTGCACTGACAGAGCTGGAAGGGCCTCAGGCTTCCTGGAATGTGCGGTACATTTGAGGATAACAACCCGATCTGATGGACATGGAGCTCTGTGACATACCCAAGGTCACAAGGTAGGGCAGAAACCAGGTCAGGACCAGGTCTCTTCCCCTCCCGGCAGTAGCTCTGACACCATGCCTGCTGTGTCTCCAGTCAGCACACATTTACTGAGTTCCTTCTCTATGCCAGGCCCTAGTCTGAGCTCCATCTGGGGCAAAGAGAACAAGACCCCCAGGATCTGGTCCTGCCTCTTTCCCTGGACACAGTGGGGCTTAGGCCTGATGGGGCTCCTCCCGGGTTTCAAGGGCTATCCCCTGGGCTCCGACTCAGCTTTCCCTGCTCCTTTGGAGGAAGCACTGTGAATGGGAGGTGACAGGCCGTCAAAGGCACAGGGCTGGCGGGGAGGAAGGGCCCCAGGTCCAGTTCATTTCCTGGCACCCTTGTTTGCCGTGTGCCCTTGACTTCCGGTGGCTGTTTCCGCCCCACCCACAGCCTCCCTGGCTGAGTGGGCAGCTGGCCTGGGACTGGAATTCTCCCACCATCCTCAGTTTGAGCTGTCTCTCAGCTGGGCAGTCCCCCAAAGCCCAGTAGAGCCAGATGAGAATCCTGCTGTCTCTTTCAGCTGCATGACCTTGGGCCTGTCACTTTGCTAGGCTGGGCCTTTGCTTGCTCTTCTGGAAAAGGGGATGATGAGACTGACCTCACAGGTCTGTCATGAAGAATAAAGGATGTGTTATACATAAGGGGCCTGGCACAGTGAGACTTCCAGTACAAAATATTGTCCCTTTTTTCAGCCTAGCTGTCTCCAGTTTTCTCCTCCAGGAAGGCTTCCAGAATACTCCCTTCCCCCTGTGTCCTCATCGCTGTGTTGGGGTCCCAGTCTGAGCCCTGGGGAAAGCCAATCGGGCTCGTCTATGATGGAGGTGCTATGATGGGGTTCCCCAGATGCTGATACCTCCACAATCTCTCAAGTGTCCATTTCACCACACTGATGTGTTCACGTACCATAAGGAATGGGGCTGAAGGGGGCCCACGAGGAATTTCAAGTGTTTTTCAATGTACCTGTTCAATTCAATGCACATTACTGATCTCCACGCCAAGCAGAGTATTGTGGCAAGAGCTTTTGGCAGGGTGGAAAGAGAGGGGGCCTGAGCTTGACTTTTCCTGGAGGACTGAGCTGTAGAGGGAGAGATAGCCACTGCCTCCCCACTCTCTTCCCAATTAAAAAATAATATTTATTGAGTTATTACTATGTGATAGGCACTGTACAAGTTCTCTTTTACTCTCCATAATGATGCTATGGTTAGGGTGCAATTTGTACTTCAATCTTACAAATACAGAAATTGAGGCACAAAGAGCTTAAGCCACTCCACTCAAGTGAGTAAGTGGCATCTGGCCAAATGTGACAAACACTGGATCAGAGAGAGAAACATGGTTATGCTGGAGCAGAAAGCATCCAGTGAGATCCAGGGAGCTTGGGAAGACAATGGTTTTTGGTTGGTTTTGAAGGAAGGGGAACTGTCCATGGGCAGGAGGAGGCTGGAGCACCGCCTACAGGCAAGGGCCTCAAGAATGGGGTGAGCAGGCATTTGGGAGATGCAGATCTGCCTGGCAGCTGGGCTGTGTGGGGAGGACAGGCATGTGGAGGACAAGGGCAGAAGGTAAGCAGGACAGTCATGGGGGACCTCAAGACCCCGCTGAGCACCTGGGCTTTGGGTTTGGTTCTGCAAGGCATCTGAGGTAGGGTGTGGAGTGGGGTCAGATCAGAGGAGAGGTGGAGGGCTTCCTGGGGCTAGGTGATGGTTGGCTAGGAAGAGAGAAGGGAAAGGCATGGTGGGTGGCCCGCCGTCAGCTGCTCCCCATGTATGATCAGTTACCCTTCCAACAGTCCCTAGAGATGGGCATGATCATCACCTCTTTGCAAATAAACTGAGGCTCAGAGCTGTCCAGAGGTGGGTTAGAGGTGAGTAACATTGGGGTAGGGGTAAGGGCCCCCTCCCTGGGGTGGGGCCAGGGCCCAAACCATGCTTCCCCAGTAGTGGCAAGGGTGGGTGTGTAGTGCTCTGAGGTCTTCTCAGAGTGTCTGTGGGTACAGAGAGGAGGGTGATTATGGAATGAATGAGGTAGGACCCCTGGGATTACAACTGGGGTCACCAAGAGCTAGAACCCAGGGGGCTGGAAGGAAGGAAGGACAGAGCTGAGGGGCTGGAGCCCAGGGTGCAGGTGATGGGAGACCTAGTGGGTTGGGACCCCAGGGACTACCCTCAGTGAGCTTGCTTTGGGTCCAGGCTGACCATTGGAACCAGGCTGACAGGGCCTGATCAATAGCAAAGCTCAGGCTAGTGCTCCTGAGGAAAGGCACTGGAGAATTTTCCTCTGCAAACCTTGGTGTCACTTCTGGACTCTGGCCTTCTTGTCTGTCTCCAGCTCTGTCCTGGGGCCTTGGGCAGATTGCCAGCCAGACCTGCATCTCCACTTAGGAGGCCCTAGAGGTCCCCCAACTTACTGGTTGGTTGTCCTTGTTGTGGATCCCACCCATGACCCCTGCCTCCCACAGCCACCAGCTCCTTCCTGCCCACACTCCTTGTCCAAACATCTCACAAATCTACAGTAAGGCAGCTCCTCACCCCTTATCATTTCCAACCCCACATCTGCCCACAGATGGGTCTCCCTGACTCCAAACCAGAGGAAGCTTTTGACTCCACAAAGCCTGACAGCTTACTCCAAAGCGTGAACCTGTCATTTCCCTTCAGTTCCAAGGGAGGCAAGCTGAAGCCCAGACTCCAGGCTCTAGTGCTTTCCTGGGCGTGTCCCTTACAGCCAGCTGTGCTTGTGATTGCTGCCCACGGCCCTACCTACTGCATATCCGTGCCCCCTCCCGCCACACTTCTGGCTCTTCCCTCCCCACCCCCACCCTCAAGTTCCCTTCTCCCTTCCTGTAGTAGGCTGTGTTCTCACCCTACCTCAGAGCTACATCTGTCAGCGGCCAGGCCCAGAGCAGCTCTGTCATTAAGGGAGTGGTCTTGACATTCTCCAAGCTCCATCAGTTTCCTTCCCTCAGATGAACCCCTGATATCCAGGACAATCCTCCAGAGGCAGAAGGCTACATCTCTCAGGGAGTGTTTTACAGGAAAGTAAAATCTCCTTCATCGTTGACCTCATCATGCCAACACTTAACTGAAGAGGGCAGCGTCAGGGCCTATCTGGAACCCCTGCCTGCCCCGCCCACCCCCGCTAAATCATTCTTTGTCCCAACTCTTCCCTCAGCACCCTTTCCTCCCTCTCCCCACCCTCCTGGCTGCCTGAGTCATTTATAACCCAGGGCCCTGGTTTTTGTGGGTGATGCTGTAATATCCGGCCTTATCCCTGCCAAAGAGTCCGCCTGCTCCCCTGCCAGGTAGGGCTCCCTGTATTTCAACAGGAACCTTCAGGAGATAGGCCTTAAGCCACAGGAGGGTTGCCCAAAGGTGAGAATTTCTGTGATCCTGGCAGGAAAGGAGAAGGCCATGAGGAGGAGGAGGAAATTCTGCTGCCTCTCAGATCAGACTCCAGACAGGCACCCTGCTTTGCACATCAGACTCTGGGTCCTGAGAGCAGGCTTGCGTCTCCCTCCTCAGTCTACCCTGTAATCTACTCTTAAGCTCGCTGAAACTTGCAAGCAGATTTCAAGTCGGCACTCACCAGCCCCACAGACCTTCTTGCCACTGCTGGCCGCTCCAGGGTGAGGTTAGAAGCGTGGGGCTTGGAGAGTTGGGGGGAGCACTAGGATGAGGGGCGAGAGCTGGGAGGAGGCTACAACCTGTGTTACTCAGGGTCTGGCCTGAGTATAATCACACTAGAAGCCCAGCCTACAAGTCCAGAGAGGCAGGGAGGAGGAAGTGAGTCAGTAGGCATAGCCATTCATGCCTCAGAGTTCTGACTTTCCTTTTCAACCCACTGAGCCAAGACATTTGTCCCAACATGATCCCATGGTGGGGGAGGGGCAGGGAGCAAGAGGGTATTTATGAGACAGAGCTGGCCTCTCACTCACTTCTACTAGGTTCCCTTTGTTAGGGTCATAAAGAATATGTGGCCAATTCATATGTGTCTGAATTCAGACACGCTATGGTTGAAGATCTACTGAGTGTGAGGGACTGTCATGGGTGCTGGAAATACAGGTGTAACTGACATTGAGCACAACTATCAGTGAGATACTTCTGGGTCCCAGTTCTGCTGTTTTTCAACGAACCTCTGAGTCTGGTATCTTTATGTTCAAATTATAGTGAGGAGACTAAGAGGTGGAGAGACCTGTCCAAGGTCATAGTCCTATCCCATCACAGAGCCTCTTGATGAAAGTGAAAGAGGAGTGTGAAAAAGTTGGCTTAAAACTCAACATTCAGAAAACTAAGATCATGGCATCTGGTCCCATCACTTCCTAGCAAATAGATGAGGGAAAAATGGAAACAGTGACAGACTTTATTTACTTTGACTCCAAAATCACTGCAGATGGTGACTGCAACTATGAAATTAAAAGACGCTTGTCCTTGGAAGAAAAGTTATGACCAACATAGACAGCATATTAAAAAGCAGAGACATTACTTTGCCAACAAAGGTCCATCTAGTCAGAGCTATGGTGTTTCCAGTAGTCATATATGGATGTGAGTGTTGGACCATAAAGAAAGCTGAGCACCAAAGAATCGATGCTTTTAAACTGTGTTGTTGGAGAAGACTCTTAAGAGTCCCTTGGACTGCAAGGAGATCCAACCAGTCCATCCTAAAGGAAATCAGTCCTGAATATTCATTGCAAGGGCTGATGCTGAAGCTGAAGCTCCAATACTTTGGACACCAGATGCAAAGAACTGAGTAATTGGAAAAGACCCTGATGCTGGGAAAGATGAAGGCAGGAGGAAAAGGGGACGACAGAGGATGAGATGGTTGGATGGCACCATCAACTCAATGGACATGAGTTTGAGCAAGTTCCGGGAGTTGGTGATGGACAGGGAGGCCTGGAGTGCTGCAGTCCATGGGGTGGCAAAGAGTCAGACACGACTGAGCAACTGAACTGAACTGATAGTCCTATCAGTCTATAACCACTATGAGCCCAGCCTACAAGTCAGTACAAGGTCTGGAAGATGCAAAAATGATTATATCTCTGTGTGTGTGTGTGTGTGTGTGTGTGTGTGTGTGTGTGTGTGTGTCTGTGTGTACTCAAGGTACAAGGGGGCAGGAGTGAAGGAATACAGTGAAAATTCATGAAAGATTTTGAAGAACAGTGGAGATTTTCCAAGTGGACAAGGGAGTATGGGGTATTCCAAGCAGAGGGCTCAGCTTGTGCAAAGATCAAGCGGCACAGACCAGCCTTGGAGTGTCCATGGAATCCTGCTGGGAGTGAGGCACTGAGATAGAGGTTGTTATAGAGAAGCAGGCTGTGGGGACAAGGGGAAGGTGCTGAGCAAGATCTGGACACTCAGAATCTGGGAAACCTGTGGGTGGCCAGCTGGAGGTGGTTGACAAGAGCTGAACATCAAGGCTGGGGCCTGGAGGCACTTGGGTGGGGGTCATCAGCAGGGAAGGGAATGCTAATACACAAACAGTGATCTGGGGAGGCAGAGAGAGGAGCAAGAACAGAAGCCCAGGGTGGGCTGAGGAGTCTTGCAAAGGGGGTGAGGTGCTGGGAAGGGACAGAGAGGAAGGAGGACCAAGAGAGGGCGAAGAAGGAGGTCACCAGGGTTCCTGCTGCCACCACAGAGGGGTCAGGGGCAAAGAACCAAAGACTACTACTGGGTGTGCCCCTCAGAGGAGGCTGGTGCCCAAGGAGACAAGGTTCCAGTGAGGACAGAATCCCTACTTCAGGGACGTGACTTCTAAGCTGTAGAGACTTAGAAGAACAGAAAGCAGCCAAGATAATTGGGGCATGGGGGAAGCAGGATGCCTGGTATCTTGGGTACCTGAGTACCTTGGGCATCTCAGTATTTTCAGCTGTAAAGTGGGTGACATCTCCATCTCATAAAGCTATTAGAAGATATACATAAAGGGCTGGCTACATAGTAGGTGCTCAGTAAACATTAGCTCCCTTTCTGAATTCAAATATACATAAAACATTCAGAGACAAATAGTCACATAGGTAAACGTATACATGTGTAAGGGATGACATGCACAGACACGTTCCAACCTACATGTGTGTAGGAATGCTCCGAAGACAACCGCACACACATGGCCCTCCACCCCTAGCAGAATCTCTAGGACGTTAGTAGGAGTGGGAGGGGGTTGTAGATGAAGCCCGGCACCTGTCCAGATTTCACACCTGAGCACAGAACTCTGCCAATAAGAAGGCATCTCCCCATGGGGGCTGGTGACTCAGCTCAGCTGGGGCCACCAAGTGGCCTCTCAAACTTGAAGGGGCCACCTTGGCATGAAGTAGAGATGCTGTAGAGCCCACCCGAGTCCTAAACTCCCAGTCAGAAGGTCAAGGCATGTGCAGCAAGGCCTAGGCCATGGGGGACAGCAAGGGAACCATGGAGAGGGTCAGAGGAACTGGAAAGGCAAAGCGGTTGGCCAGCACAGAACTTTCCTGATGTCTGGGGCCTACTCACCAGGCCCCTGTAGGGGTCACTCTAGTCTTTCCTTCCGCTACCCCCTGCATAACACCCCCCCACACACACACACACACCTTTACCTAAGTCCAAGTCAGATCAGCACCTTGGGGCCTTCTCACTCACTCTCTCCCTCCCTCCTTCTGCCCCTTTTCATCCCACTTCACCTACTGCCCAAATTATTACAGCTGCCCTCCCAGCCCAGTTCCTCCTGGCAATGCCAACTTCATGCTATAGCCAGAATGTTCTTTCTAACAACCCTCCATTGTTCCATAATCACCAGCCCTAAAATATTATGCGATGTGGATCTAGCCTCTTAAAATCTGAGAGCTTTCAGAATGTGAGGCCAGGATGAAACTCTGGCCTCTTGAAGATGCTCTCATTCATTTTTGAGCCTCTGGAGGTTCTCAGCTCTGTGCCAGGACATAGCAGGTTGTCAGTGAATGCTTGAGACTGATAGATTCTGAGCCAGAGACGTTTCTTGGCCTGGGTGCCTGTTCTGCCCCCATATCTGGGTCATAGGAGAAAGGAAGTCTGATAAACCCATTCATGCTTCACTGCTTCCCTCTCCCTCCCCAGTAATTTGCATTTTCAATTCAAGTCAGAGACAGAGAACTGAGTCTTAGTTCAATAGCTGAGATTTGGTCCACTTAGTTCAACAAATACTAGGAGCCTTGGGACACAGGGATGCCAGGTGAGGAATAATAAGGGATTTCTTCCAGCTCTTTCATTTCATAGATGGGGAAACTGAGGTCTGGAGGACTTGACTTCTAAGCTGTAGTGTCCTGGAAGAATAGAAGGCAGCCAAGAGGATTGGGGCATGGGGGAAGCAGGGTGCCTGGTGGAGGTACCTTGGGCATCTCAGTATTTTCAGCTGTAAAGTGGGTGACATCTCCACCTCATAAGGCTATTAGAAGATATACATAAAGGGGTGGCTACACAGTAGGTGCTCAGTAAACATTAGCTCCCTTTCTGAATTCAAATGTACATAAAATATTCAGAAACAAATAGTCACATAGGCAACACGTAACTTGTACAAGGTGAGAGGGCAGAAGATGGCCTGCATTCAGCCCTTTTGGCACCACAGTTCTACTCCATCCATCTCTCTCCATCTACATGCTGACTTTCCTGTGAGAAATGAGGGAGCAAGTGGTGTGGTCTGGGGATCTGGGAGAGTGAGATGGGGGCAAGCGGAGTGTTGCATGGGGCGGGATGCAGAGGAAAGCTGGTATGAACACATACATGGAATAAATGGAAGGTCCTTTACAGCATCTGATGTTTTCATATTACAACTGGGAAAACTGTACCCCAAGCTAAGCCCTGACTCTTCTCCTTTCCTCTCTCTTGAGGCACCCTCTTGCTAGTCCTTTGCTTCTCACTCGTCCAGATATTCCTCCTCCAGGAAGCCTCTCTCACGCTACAGCAGAACCCACAGTTCGTATGTTGTCATGGTCACCCACAGAGACAGATGGACCCCCATCCAAGGTTTGGTTCAGTGTCAAGACTGATGATGTCACACGCACGCCAAGATGGAATGAAAAGTTTTATTATTTACGTAATTGAGGTCTCTGGAGAAACAGCGCCGGCTTCTCAAGCAGGTCCAAAACGGCTTGAGAGAGGGAGGAAAGGAGACTGGCCGGGGTTTTTACTGTGGTGAGGGAGTGAGGTTGGGGGAGCATTTGTGAGGAAAGAGGCTTGCATGGTTCAAATCTCCCATGGACACCAAAGGAGGCAGCACTCAGGCTGAAGAGGGAGAGGGGACAGCTGATGAGGTGTCAGCAGTCAGCCATCAAACTATGGTCTCAAACTCCTCATTACACATGCTGTTCTCTGGGTCAACGTCTCTAGTGGCTCCCTTCTCTACAGGGAAGAGTTGGCCTGATAAAGTCAACTGAGGGATGAGATGAGGCTGTGGATGATAATGCCACTGGACTGTGGATTTCTCTTTCTGCATCTCTCCAGCCCAGAGACCCTTCCAGTTCCTCCATCTCTCCACCTTCATTCCATCTCCCTCAGATCTGTCTGCTGTGCTGTGCTCAGTCATGTCCGACTCTTTGCAATGCCATGGACTGTTGCCTGCCAGGCTTCTCTGTCTGTGGGGATTCTCCAGGCAAGAATACTAGAGTGGGTTGCCATGCCCTCCTCCAGGGGATCTTCCCGATCCAGGAACTGAACCAGGGTCTCCTGCATTGCAGGTGGATTCTTTACCAGC
This sequence comes from Capra hircus, assembly GCF_001704415.2. Taxonomy (NCBI): domain Eukaryota; kingdom Metazoa; phylum Chordata; class Mammalia; order Artiodactyla; family Bovidae; genus Capra; species Capra hircus. The sequence goes on along the minus strand of NC_030826.1, from coordinate 36,244,647 downwards.
TGAGCTACCAGGGAAGCCTCCAGATTCGTTAGCTTGGGCCCTCCCCCTACCAGATGCCCCCTGCTCCCACTTCCACATTCCCTCTGGAAACTCCCCCACAGTGGAAAAACCATCCCTCATCCCTTTCCTGCTCCCAAGCCTGGGATCGGACATGCTGGGCATTCCTGTTTGGGATGGCCAAAGAGATAACACCTGGCATGGAGCCCGTCTGTCATGACAGAACTCTCAAAGCTGTTTCAGGCGGGACCCCTGTCCACACTGAGTGTCCACCCTGGCCCCTGGGTTCCTGGTCCTGGCTGTTTCCCCTTCTCCAAGAATTAGGTGGAGGACCCAGAAGCCAACTGGAAGGAGAGCAAGGTAACTGTTCAATCCAGATCAGCTTCCTATTCCTTAGTCCCACATCTCCTAACTCCTGGAGGCTCTGGGCCACAAAGCGGCCTGTGGAGAGAGGCTGGGCAGCTCTGAGAGTCACAGCTTGGGAAGAAATGCTGCTCCAAGGGCAGACAGGGACAAGTGTCCTCTCCCCAAACACTTTAGAGAAACGCTGCTATCACAGCTGCTTTTGTTCAAGCGTGTCTGGCTTTCCAACCAACATCTGCCTGGAATTTGTCTCTTAAAGACACAGCTGTGGCCAGTCGCCTCCAGTTCTAGCTCTGGCCTCCCATGAGTTGTGGGACCTTGGACATCTAGTTTTCTCCTTAAGTTGAATGAGGGCAAATGACAATGAAATGAGAGTCTGTAGGTGAAAGGATTCATAAAAAGAAGTTCAGCTTGAGTCCCTTCCCATGCTCTGAATCTAATTTTATATTCTGAATTCTTTATCCTTTTCCTTAAAGAGGGCTTCAAATTGTACAAGCTTCAGGCCCCACCAGACCTAGCTGTGCCCTGTGTATGGTTTGAATGTTAATTATTAGCACAAGTGGTCACGAAGGGCTCTAGGGTCAGAAAGCATAGGATTAAAATCCAAGTTGCGTAGCCTTCAAGTTGCTTAACCTCACTGAGCCTCAGTTTTCTCACCTTACAACAGAGATAACACCTGAAAGATTGTTGTGAGGATTTAATTTACTAATATTTGTAAAGCAGGTAGCATAGTTTACACTGCCCAAGCACTACAATATAGTGATCTTATTACCATAAACTCTCAGAGATAGGGGCTCTAAAATGAACTTTGAGAAGTAAGCTCTGAAGAATGAACTGCTGTACCACAGTAAGAAAACTCCTAAAGCCTAGAAAAAAGAATGCTCCGGGGAAATGGGTCTTTGTGCTGCAACAAAAGAAATCTGAGTTAGACTCAAGAAAACAGAGTGATCTCTTCAAGTTTCCATTTAGTTAGATTCTTCTGCGGAGAACCAGATCTTTGGACTCCGCCTACCTAACTGAAAGTGGTGCCACCCACGACATACCTGTCGGGGCTGAAGTCCCTGTCCAGTCTCCACACACTCAGTTAGAGCCTGGGTGGGAGGAAGGGACTTTTGGGATTCTGCTGGGCTGGGGCCTGAAGGCAAGGGTGGATCAGAAATGGGTACAGTCTGAGCCTAGCTCCCTGGCTACGGAGGCACTCTAAAGAGAAGGGACTTCTTTCTACACCGACTGGATATGCATGATACAGTAAATGTCAGAAGACGTAGCCCGTGGGGGAAAATGCTGTCGTTGCCAATATTAATTAGCGATGCTTGGTTATTACCACTGCTAACTATCTGTCTGATTTTGCGAGACCATTCCTCGCCCGGGTCAAAGTGGGTGGGAACAAGCGGGTAAGAGAAAAAAAAATCCTGACAAGGAAGGTGAAGGGGCTGGGTACCAGGAAGAACGCTCAGAGACCGCTAACCTCTCAGGGACTCAGCGCGGCGGAGGAGAGCAGAGCCTTCCAGCCGGTGGCTTGCGGATATTGGTTCCCAGATGCGCCAATGCCGGGACTCTCCAGCAGGACCCACAGAGGTGGCCGCGCCCGGAACGGCCTTTCCAGCGGCCGCAGCAAAGCAGCGGGACAAATCCCACCCCCGGCCCCGCCCGTCCAATCCATCTTGCTCGGAAAGCGACGCTTCTCTGGAGGAGCAAGCGGAGGGGAGGGGAAATCCAAGCTTTTGGGGTCTCCCGACAGGTGTTTGGGGGAGAGGGCGGAGCCGGCTCAGGAAGGATGAGGGAGGGGCGGTGCTGCCCCTTTAAGAGGCGGCGGCCGAGCCGGGACCTTTTCCCTTTCCCCGGAAGGAAAGCTTAGCCCTGGCTGGGCGCGCAAGGTGGGGAGGTGCGGGGCTGGGCGTGGGGAGGCGGGGCGCGTGCGGGGGGACACCCCTCCTTCCTGTCTTCCTTGCGGTGGACTGGTCTGCCTGCTCAGATCCGCCGCCGAACCCGGATCGGAGGCGACTGTACGGTCAAGTGGGCGCGGCCGGTGCGAGCTGAGGGGCAGGGTGCCCAGGACAGGGGGGCGGTGACCCGGGACAGCGCAGGCGGGAGAATAGACCCGCGGACCCCCGAGGGAAATCTGAGCGTTCAGACCGTGAGCGGATGTAAAATTGACCAAGTCTGGGGGCCAGAAACTGAACAGCGCTGCGGGGCTTAACTACGCGGCCGGCGGGAGCGTTCTTCGGTGGCGCGGCGGAGCAGGTGAACAGGTCCTCACTCCCAGCTCCACGCCCTCGCTCGCTCTCGCCAGGGGCCAGGTTCCCGCCGGCAGCCATGGGCCCCGGCCCCAGCCGCGCCGCCGGCGTCCTACGCCCGTTGCTCGGCATGCTCGCCTTGATGGTGGCCGCAAGCAACCGCGCCGCCTCCGCCTTCAACCTGGACACCCGATTCCTGGTGGTGAAGGAGGCCGGGAACCCGGGCAGCCTCTTCGGTTACTCGGTCGCCCTCCATCGGCAGACAGAGCGACAGCAGCGCTACCTGTAAGTGAAACTGGCCGGAGTGGGGTGGGAGGGAGAGTGTGCGCACAGGATGCGGATCTCAAGCTGAGTCCGAGCCCTAGGGCCCGGTGGCTTCCAGGCTCGCAGGCCGTCCGCTTTTGGGAGCGAAGATTGAGAGGGCGGGGACCTAGGCAGCTCTCCTGCTGCTGAAGCTTGGCGGGAAATGAGGGGATTGGAAGTGGGATGGGGGCAGTAATCATTTGCAAGTGCTGTCCTGGCCAGAACCTGTTTAGACTCAGCCCCTCAGCCTTTTAAACCTCTGTTGAGAATGAAGTGGAGTCCCCCCGTTTCCTGAGACCCCCTCCCATTCAGTGAACCGGGAATTTAGTGTACCGAATGCCTCTTCTCTCCAGGGCTGGGAACTGGGAAAAACTGCAAGATAAACGCCTTTCCCCTTTCCCGGGAAGAACCTACGGGCATATGCATTTAAACCCGCCCCCACCTCACACTTAGTGTGTGGCCCCGCCAGCCACACCCTGCTTGCGCAGAACCAGACTGGAGGGCCTTCTCAAGTGCTTGGTGGTTGGAGAGAGAGGTGAGGGCGAAGTCTGGGTGGCTGGAGCTGTCCAGGCGCTCCTTCAGACCCCTTGAGGATGCAGAAGTAGCAGTGAGAGGAGGAGCTGTCTCAACTCCCCCAGGGTTTCCTGCACCCCACCCCCACCCCCGGCAGTGATGCCCTCCCACTAGACGTCTCAGTCTCCTCGCATTCCACGGATTCATGTTGAATCTTCAACCCTGAGTGTGTTTGTTTTGGTTTCAGGAGGGAAATAGTGTTTTTCTCTTCTGGTCTCCTTCGCCAACAGCTGCAAGGAGAAGGAGGGGAAAGAGCTAGAGAGGGAAGAGAGACGGGAAGGAGACACATCCAGCTGCTTATGTTGTGCCCCCCACCCTATGTCATGCCCAGAGGGGCATGTCCAAGTTTGAGAAGTTTCTCTGCGTGGGCTCAGTGTGCTGAGGTTGGTAGGTGGAGGAAAAGGGCAGCTGGGGAAGGTGAGGCTGTCCAGGAGGGAAGGCTGTTAGGACAGCTCAGGCAGGCCTTCTTTGGGCTCTTCTGTTTGACTGAGATGTCAAACTCTGCCGGGCAAGAGGACAGGATCAGATAAAGGGTGTGTTGAAACCTTGCCCAATTCTGGCTGGAACCTGCAGAAACTTGAGGAAGCCGGAATGTCCAAAGTCCAGACTCTGCCTCAGCCTTGGCCCCTGCCCTGCTGGCCCAGCCCCTGCCCAGTCTACCTGCCTACTTGGCCTCAATTCCATCTGGCTTCTGCAGAGGTTAGGGCCACCACACCCTTCCCAACCTGGCCCCAACAGCTGTGGTCTGGCCTTAGCCAGTCCTCCATCTTTTGGAGACCCTAAGTGACCATCAGCTTAAGTTTCTATATTAGTGCTCTTTCTGCCCCAGCCCAGAAAAAGATTTTCAGATTTTCATTGCAGAATCAACATAATATAAAGGAATGTAGTGTAAAGAGAACATCAGGAAAGCAAGGGTAGGTAATGGAAAGCTGGAGGAAATAATAGATTCTGTAATATGCAATACTCCCCCCGCCCCCGCCTTTTTTTAATTTTTATTTTCTGCTATGTGACCTTAAGCAGGATATTTCCCTTTTCTGGACCCGTTTTCCCGAGAAAGGGGTTCAGCTTGGATCTATATATGCCTTCCTGCCTCTGTTGGCCTATAAAAGGCAACTTACTAGTTTCCCATCTAGAATCTGTCACTAATACCTGACTCTTCACATATTAGGGCACTTTCTTCATGGAGGTAATAGTGAGGTTTTAAGGAGATGATTTGGGGTAAATACTGCATCAGCTGAGGGCTCTTGTGCTAACCAAGGGCCTCACTCAAGGTGACTTAGTGGGGGAGTCCTGCTTTTCTTCCTGGGCAGCTAGAGATGGCATTAGGCCTTTCAGGAGCCCAGAAGTTTCTAAAACTGATGAATCTCAGAGTGACAGGTAGTTCTGGGTGACTCATTTGGGTATCTTCAGTCTTTCCAGGGGTGATTCTACATCTTGGCTCATCTCCTCATCTCACTGAATTCTGCCCCATGACCCTTAGGGAGAACCAGCTGGGCCAGCTGGGCTTCGCTGCAGCCAGCTGTGCAGCCAGATGTAAACAGCTGCCTGAGTACACAGCTCAGGGGAACCAACAAGTCAAGTGGCAGTCTTATATTCTGTTAGCTTCAAAGTCCCTTTGGAAAATGGGGGAGGGTTCATGATCCTGAACAAAGTCTGAGCCTGGAGTTCCTTGCAGATTTTCAGGAGATACAGGGACCCTGGAAAGTGTATGCAAAGTCATGCATGTCTGTGCATTGTTCTGGAGCCAGGAGGGGGGAAAAGCGTAGTTTTCAGTATATTCTCAATGAAGGCCTTATTGTAGTAATGGTTAAAAATGAAGATGTGTCTTTGTTCCCCATCACCTTCATCTCTAGACTGAGGTTCCACGCCCGCAATATCAGAGGCTTACTCTAACCCCAGCCCCAGTTTCCCAGTCTCTGGAATCTCCAGTTTCCTGGTGATCAGGAGCAGGGCAGGGAAGGGGAGAGGACCAGGGTGCTTTGGGCTTCTTAGTGAGATGTGTGAGGACCCCTGGGGAAGCAGAGGGACTATTCCTCTGGGAGATGGTCACGGACCTCCCCTGCTTTCCCCCGGTACCTGTTCTGTCATTTCTTCCTGGGAATCCAGGTGTCCTGGGTAGGTGACCTGACCTTGTAGACTATGGGAGATACCCTGGGACCTTTGCTTGGAAATGAGGGTGTTTGGGAAGCCTGGGGCAGGGGGTGGCCACAGCTCCTGGAAGATGAGGTCATACCTGAGGTAGACAGGAACCAGGCTTACTTGTTCTCCTAAAACATGTTTCCTTGGGTAGGGCAGGCACCTGGCAGCCTGCAAGGCTCGTGCCAGAGGAAATGGGCAGAGCAGCTGTGGCTGCAAGCAGAAGGCCTGGATCCGTAGTGTCCTTTTTCTCTGGCTTTCTCCAATGACCACGCCAGGCCAAGGCGCTTAAAACTGGATGGGAGGTAGGGGCAGCCTGATCTTGTAGGAAATGAAGTGTAAAGGGCTTGGTCAGAACTAACAGCAAGAGGGATTGAGGTTAGATGACATGAAAAATGCCCTAAGGGATCAGATGTGGGGAAAAAATACTAAGGAGCCAGAGAAAGGGAGAAGAAATGAGACAAACAGTCTTGTTCTTTATTACTGGAGGCTTGAGCAAGGCCTCTTTCTCCTGTCCTCTCTCGTTCTCTCATTTCCCCAGCTCGGTGCTGGGATTCTAGGCTGAGTCACCAGAGCGGAAAGGGGACTGGGGGCAGCTGGGGAGGACGAAGAGGCTGCAGTTTCAGCTAACACAGGAGTGGCCTCTGGGGACATGGCTAATTCAGGCAGAGGGTTGGCACAGAGCTGGGATTCAGGCATCAGAGAGCTGCCCCCTACCCCACTGCCCCCGACCCCACCCAAGCACTCAGAGCTGGAGTGGGACCCTCCCTAACTGGCTTTCTGGCCAAAGGAGTAAGGCATGGGGGCCCATGGCCTGAGTGTTAGACTCGCTGGTCCCTCAGTGTTAACTGAAGTCTTTCCACTGGGGCCACCCCAGTGCCTGCCTGAGGTGATGAGTCTGGGAAGTTGAATCTTATGGGCTGTTTCTCTGAGCATCATCCCGCCCCAGTATGCCCCAGGGAGACTTCTCTGGGGTGAACTGACTGGTACCCTGACACCCCTGGGCCCTGTTCCCCAGCCTCCTTTGATTCTGTTGCTTTCTACTTGGCTGCTGCATTAGCTTTGATCTGCCCCAGGAAGAGTGATGGGGTGGGGGTGGGGTGGCAGGAGTGAGAAAGGGCTTCTCTGGATTTGGAGCCCAGGGGCCTCTACAAAGGCCAGGAGGGGCTGTCTGGCTGGAGCCAAAAAGTAGGGTGAAGAGGCAGCTGTTTGAAAGCCCTTGAGAGGTCATTTTACTCATCCTGGAGGGGCACCAGCTCCCACCCAGCCCAGCCTGACTCTGGGAGAGAGGCCGTCCAATCTCCTTTCTCCCTTGCTGCAAGAGCTGAACAAAGTATCCTGCCTTGCATCCCACTTCTGACTGCTTCTGGGAGGGTGACCTCAGTGGTGGTCTGGGAGGGATCAGCTTCTGATCTGATCTGATCTGGACCAGATCCAACAGCAGGAGCAGTGTGCTGATTTGCTTAGTAACTTATATTCATTTACAACAGCAACAAAAAGATCTTTCCCACCCTCTGGATTTTCCCACACCTGACTGTGGATGGAGGAAGCTGGACCCGGCCCTCTGCACACCCTCCTTCCCCCTTCTATTCCCAGTCCTCTGGCTGTGGATCCATGGGATCCTGGGCTGGGAGCCAGAGGGCCTTAAAGGGCCTCTAAACAGGCCAAGTAGGAGCTAAAAATACTCCAGGGAGGTGGGGGGAGCACCTTGTGGAATCTCTGGGGAGGGAGGGGCCTGGGATGCGGGGCTAGGGTTGGCGTCTTACCCCACTGCCCCTCGGTGGGCACAGGCTGGTGCAGGGTGAGAGTGGAAAGGGTATAGGTAGTAAGGGGTTTTATGTCGGTCTGATTGCTCTTCATGCCCAGCTCTGCCTTCTCTGTACCACAGGAGGCTAAGAGAAGGGGGTCCTCAGGCCACTCCCTCTAAGATGAGGCTGCTGGGAGGGTGTGGCCACCTGCTCCTCAGCCATTCCAGCACTTAAACTAGGGCCTGGAAAGCAGCAGGCATAGCAACACTTCCCTGCACTGCTCACCCTGGAACGCAATCTGGGTTCTCCAGGGACCCCTTGCCCACTGAGGCCTGGACCCACCCCTTCAAGGTCATTGTAGCCAACCCCCAGCTGCTACCTCCAGCCAAATCTGAGCTCCTACCCTCAAATGACTGGCTGCCAGTAGCCCATTGACCTGACTGACGGGCTGGTGTCTTTCAGCCCCAGAAGTGTCACTTCCACATTACCCTCTGCCCCATCCAGACACCTGGACTAGTCTGCCCAGCGCGCTCTGCTTTAGATCCCCTCATCTGGCAGGGCAGAGACTCCTGGGTCCCCAGAGCAAGGCCTGGGGGTGTGCTGGGGCCATCCTGGTGCCACAAGAAAGCAGAACCACCGTGCTCACAGAATGAACCCACTGTTCCCCCAACCATCCTGGAGGCTGGTGGGGCAGCTGCTGGCCCATTTTACAGATGAGGCACTCACGGCTCAGAGGGAAAGGAAATTGTCCATTGAGGCAGAACATACCTAGAACCAGACCCCTCAGCTCCAAGGCTGAAATATTCCTTTTCCACGGGCAATGGCTCCCCGCTCTCACCTGCTAGGCACACAGGGGGCAGATGTCTACAGGTGGTGAGGCCATGGGCTCACTAGGTACCCACCTCAGCCCAGACCAAGGATGGCTAACAGGGCCTGGCTGCCACGCTGGTCCCCTGCCAGCCCTTCTGTTGGAGTTGCCCGCCCTGCTTTGCACAGAGAAGCTGCACCCCTGCTCTCAGGAACTGTTCTCCAGGGTGAGGTCTGAGCTGAGTTGTGAGGTGCAGGCAGCGGTCCTTTCACGGCACCCCCAGGCAGCACATTCCTGACACCCAGTGGGCGGAAGCACCCAGGCCCCGGCATGCCCCAGCCGGCCCTGCCTAATCCCTGCCGCCCTCTTTCTCAGGTCCCAGGCAGGAGCTGCAGGCAGGGCTGTTGTTTTGCATATCCAGGCTCTAACAGGAGGCCTGGCGCCCCAGTTCTGGGCTGGGAGCCTCAGGAACCAGCATTGCCGGGGCAGATGGAGGAGTACCTGGGAGATGTCTGCCACCCAGGAGGCGGGGTCCAGCAGGATTGAGGAAGTGGTCTTGCCAGAATGTCCAAAGGCTGCTGACAGATGATGCTGGGAGAGCAAGGGGTGGTAGAGCTGGGTTCTCAAACCACGATGTGAATATTTGGGGTGTATGTTAAATATGCAGGTTCCAGGGCTCTACGCTCAGATTAAACTCAGGCTGTCTGTGGTGGGGGAAGGAATTTGCCTGTTGAACAAATATCACAGGGATTTTTTATTCTAGTGGTCCAGGAACTACCTTTTGAGAGACTATGTCAAGGCTGGTCACTTGCCTTCCTCTCTTCTAGTCACCTGTCTGGTCTGGGCTGGACTGCTAGAGCCCTAAGAACCCTTGTAGGGACTTGCAGGTGGCATCCCTAAAGATGGGCGCCAGGCAGACTGGGGACAAAGTGACTGACAGTCCTCATCCAGCCCCACTCTCATGCGCACCATTCTGCCCAAAGGGTCAGGTACCCAGCTCTCCTGCTGTCACCCCCATACCTCGTAAATCTGTCTCAATGTGGTAGAAAGGGGGTGAGAAGACACTCCAGGGTCCCTTAAGGACCCTGCTGACTCAGCTCACCCAGCTGTGGTTTGGGGTCAGTTGTCCTTCCCTGCCCACATTCTTCAGACCACCCCAAGATCTAAGTCCTCCGATGGCTTAAAGAGGTGGGACCCAACTATCCACCCCTCCCCACCCCCTCACACATCCTTTTCTCGGATCTCTGGAAGTTTGAATCTTGTGCCAGGACAATGCCACCTTCTTCTTTTCCCATCTACCTTCATCTCAGAAGCCAAGCGTTCTTTCCCCAAACCAGATCTACTTATGTCAGTCAGATACCAAAACAGTCCTTCCAAACCCAGATCTCGCCATGTTTCTGCCTTGCTTAATATCCCTCCACAGCTTCCCTTCTCACCCTGCCCTCTTGTTCCTCCCCATGTTTCTGGCCTCCGGCTGTACCGAGGGCCTTGCAGATCCCTGAATCACCCTCTTGCTCACAATTCCTGGCTCTTGCACATGTCAGACCTCAGCCTGCAGTGCCCCTCCTCCCCTTCTTTACGTGGTGAGCCCTGGGCAGCATCCTCAGACTCAGGCCAAGGTACTCTTCTTTTTTTTTTTTTTCCCAAGGTACTCTTCTATGGGCCTCCCTGATTGCCCCCATGCAGAGGCGGGGCTGGTTTGCTCCCTGCTTTCCTCTCACGAGGCACTGACCACAGGTGTCTGTCTCCTTGCCTGCCTTCCCCACCCTGGGCGCTCCTCAAGGGAGGGGCACGGAACCATTCGTCTCCTGCTCTCGGCCTGGCACAGAGCAGATGCTCGGTGCATGTACATCAAGCAGTGAGTTGTTTGAAGCAGGCTTTGGCAAGTGTGAACCTGAGCCTACTACCTTCTTGCCCCCAGGCTCCTGGCTGGTGCCCCCCGGGACCTCGCTGTGCCTGATGGCTATACCAACCGGACTGGTGCTGTGTACCTGTGCCCACTCACTGCCCGCAAGAATGACTGTGAGCGGGTGGACATCAAGGAGAAAAGTGAGAAGAGGACTTAGGAACTGGTGCTGGGTCAGGAGCCGGGTGGAGGAGGTAGCACAGAGAGAATGACTAAAAGAGACAGAGGGCTCGGCTGGGCAGTGTCAAGTGCTTTCTTGCCCAGCTGGGAAGAGGGAGCCCTAGGGGAGAGTGGGACCAAATGGGATTTGTGGAGCTCAGACTGTGATGGGCTGGGGAAGGCAGGGAGGGAAGGTGACCCTGCTGGAGTGGGAGATCTGGGAGGGACCAAACTCCTGCCCTCTGGAGGCTCTGCATGCCTAGACGATGGGATAAGGTGCCCTGGCTCATGAGCCCTCTCATGCCCACAGGTAACCCTAACCACATCATTGAGGATATGTGGCTTGGCGTGACTGTGGCCAGCCAGGGCCCTGCGGGCAGAGTCCTGGTAAGTCGGGGCTCACCATCGAATCCCCCTCCAGACGTCTCCTTTCATCTCCCGGGAGCTGCAGAGGGAAGCAGAGAGCAGAAGGGACCTTGGTGCATGAGCTTGCAAATATCGATTTCTGCAGCTGTATGTCTCTGTGGACATGTGTGTCCTTTCATCCTGCACTTGTGGCAGGGGGATGGGGAGAGTGTCTGGCGCGCTCCCAAGGGCCAGCCTGGGTCCTTTCTGAATCACCCATTCCCCCCACCCCGGGGTGGGGGCGGTGCTCACCCTTTGTGGGAATGAGTCGATGGGACTACAAGATGGAAAGGGCAGAGAGAGCCTCAGGCAATGTGGCCTGGACGCACTCCTTCCGAGGAGGCCAGCTGACGGAAGAAGCACAGCCCTTCTGCCCCAGCTCATCCGGCTTGGGTTGGGGGCCACTCCCTGCTGTCACTTGTCACCCCTGGCCTGCATTCATCAGTGCTGGCCCCTGGGATCTCAATTTTTGAGTCCCAGATAGACAATTTATTTTTCATTTTTAAATTCATTTAACAGTTACATACAGTGAATGTACAGATTTTAAGTTTCAGTTGCGTTTTGGCGAATTATGAACCCAAGTAATCAACACCCATTAAAGAAACGGCATGCTTACAGCACTTCAGACATGCACTCCTTTTCAGCCACTGTCACCCCCATAGCCATCACTGTTGTGATTTCTGTCACCTTTGAACACTGTTGTAAGCTCCGGGTTTGACCAGCTCACTGAAACACCGTTTCTAGTCTCTTATAAGGATGGTGGATCCAGAGCTCCGCCTAAGTCAGTCTAGATCTTGGGTCCTTCCACAGCCTTCTCTTGCCCATCCTTTCATTCAGTTCGTTTTTAGTGAGCGTGTCCTGCGTGCCAACACTAGAAACTTCCCAGTGACTCGGCAACAAGAACTAGGTCTGGTTCTGGGTTTCATCTGGCCCCTGGCTGTTTTACAAATACCCTGTTCTTGTTGATTTGCCCAATAAACATTAATGGAGCACCTCTCATGTGCCGGGAGAAGCTTTGAGAGAGAGAGCACAGTCTGGTGCTTAAGAGCTTGACTCCGGAGCCCGATAGCCTTGGATTGAGTATCTCCTGCCTCTCTCTGGATGTGAGGTTGCTTATTTCTCTGTGCCTCAGTGTCCTTATCTAAAATGAGGAAGTAATTATCCCTGGCCCATACAGCTGGTAGGAGGCTTAAGGGAATTAATATACAAAAAGCTCAGACTTGTGTCTGGTGTATACTTACTAAGTAAGTAAGCACTCAGTAAGTATTAGCTACTGCTGCAGAGGTGGTGGTTGTTATTCTAATATTGATCCGTTTATTAAGAGGCAGGATCATCAGGGGACAACAGAGAAGCAACTTTCTAACCTGCTCTATGTCTAGCTCCTTTTAGACCCAAGAACCTGAGCCCCACGTCCCCTCATCCTTTTCCCTTTTTATTTTGTCGAGATCTCTAAGCCACTCTCAAATCCAGTACCTTCTGGTCTTCCAAAAAATGTTTCTAACTCTCAGGGCAGGTTTTGGAATTCTGGAAAGGCAATGCGAGTCCAGGCATTTCTATGGGAAGGGAGAAAAGCCCGGAGACCTCTTTCCACTCCTCTCCTGCAAAAGCAGAGGTGCACGGGGCCATGGAGACTCCGTTCCTGAGTTCCTGCTGTGGGCTTAGCTGTGTGTATTGGGGGGTGGTCCCCCAGGTCTGTGCCCACCGCTACACCCAGGTGCTGTGGTCGGGGTCAGAGGACCAGCGGCGCATGGTGGGCAAGTGCTATGTGAGAGGCAACGACCTGGAGCTGGACGCCAGGGATGACTGGCAGACCTACCACAATGAGATGTGCAACAGCAACACTGACTACCTGGAGACAGGCATGTGCCAGCTGGGCACCAGCGGCGGCTTCACCCAAAACACCGTGTACTTTGGCGCTCCTGGTGCCTACAACTGGAAAGGTGGGGACCGTGGGGGAAGGGAAGAAGAGCAGAGACCACTACCCCTGTTAGGCCCTGAAGCAGTCTGCCAGAGCTTCCACACAAGAGGGCAGAGGAGAGCACGCCCTTGCCAACATCAGCAACCACCTCGACCTCTGATATTTTAAAGCACTTTCTAGGTACCAGAGGTACACCTATTATCTTAATTAATCTTAAAATGCAAGTATTATTATACCCATTTTACAGAAAACTGAGCCTTGGAGAAGTAAAATAAAGTAAAATAAACTGAGCCCCAAGGCCAGTAGTAAGTCCTGAAATGTGTGTTGGAATGTAGGTCCATCTGATGCCAGGTTACCATTTAAAAACTTATTAAAAAATAAAACACATTCCTGGTACAACTACTAAATGGTACAGTAAATTAAACAGGAAGAGCGCCCGTCTCCCACATCTCCCTCGTCCCATTTCCCAGTGTGTACTGCTAAGTGTCTCGTGGGTCCTTCCAGACCTGTTTTAGAATATATAGGTATCTTAAGAAACACACATACCCACACAGAAAATCATTTTAAATGTATTGTTCTGCTACTTCCTCTTCGTGTATCAATAAATTTCAGACATGTTTTCACGTCAGTACATACAAGGCAATCTTTTGAGAGTGCTGCAGAGTATTTTCTTGTATCAAAACCCATGCTTTGATTCTGCCACACCACATACTGCCTTTCAGGCATCTGATGGCTCACACACCCTCCACCTGCCTCTCTCCACCACAGGCTATAGCAACAGTGACCTCTTTTCCCTTACTGCACCTCCTATTGCAGAATCAACAAGCAGAGGGAGCCCAGAATCTTGTTGTTTTTTTTTTTTTAAATTGCAGTATAGTTGATGTACAATATTATGTTAGTTTCAGGTGTATAACACAGTGATCAGTATTTAAGTACATTGTAAAATGATCACCCGTAGAAGCCAAGAAACCATCTGTCACCCTTCAAAGTGATTACATTATTATTGACTATATTTTTTATGTGATATGTTACATCCCAATGATCTCTTTATTTTGTCCTCTTGACCAACAGGTTGCCCAGGGCATAGTCACAGCTCTGGGCTCACCTGAGGCTGAGGCCTCTGCTCACTCTGCTAGTCTTTCTTCCCACTCCTTGGCAGGGCCAAGGTACTCTCCAGCAGCAGCCTGGGGGGCAGGGGAAAGCAGGTAGCCCGAGTCTGGGGACAGGATTAGGAGGAGATAATGGTGTGAGTCTGGCTTCATTGTCTAGGGTGGGGGAAATGTCATCTGTTGATAGTATGCCAGGTACCCAGATGACTGGATTCCAGCCATGACTGGACATCCCTGAGCTTCCATCCCGGAGTCTCACTTTTCTCATCTGCAAAATGGGGGTCATCATGCTAGCTCAGAATTGTTAAAATAAAGAGTAAGTGATTTTCAAATGGCAAAGTACTCACAGATAAAAGAGGTTATTGTTATCCTTATCTGGAGTGGGGGCTGGACATAGTGGAGAAAAGGAGTGGTGACTTATACCCTCCTCCTCAAATCTTTATGAAGGAAACAGCTACATGATTCAGCGGAAGGACTGGGATTTGTCTGAATATAGCTACAAGGACCCAGAGGACCAAGGAAACCTCTATATTGGTGAGTCCAGTGGTAGTGGCCTTTTGGTGGGGAGGAGCAAGGGGGCTCAGTCCCTGGCACACTGGTCCTCTCCGCTTCAGTGTCTGGGAGTAGAGAGGCCAGGCTGCTCTGAGACCAGTAGCATTCAGTTCAGCTAGCACACACTTACTGAGCACCAGCTGTATACTCCACCCAGAGGCAGAGTCACGACCCTCATGGAGTTCATGGTCAGGGTACAGTCAGGACTTGGGGCTGGGCATCCAAGGTCCACTTTCTTGCCCAACTTAGAATAGAGGAATAGAAGATAATGGGGGATCCTGGGAGATGACCAGAGTACAAGGGGACCAAGCTTACTGGAGTCTCAATTGACCACCTTCCCCCCATCCCAGGCTACACGATGCAGGTGGGCAGTGCCATCCTGCACCCCACAAACATCACCATTGTGACGGGTGCCCCGCGGCACCAACATGTGGGCGCTGTCTTTTTGCTGAGCCAGGAAGCAGGTGGAGACTTGCGGCGGAGGCAGGTGCTGGAGGGCACGCAGGTGGGAGCCTATTTTGGCAGTGCCATTGCCCTGGCAGACCTGAACAATGATGGGTGAGGATCCAGGGACATTTCTCTGGGGCCAGGGAGAATGATGAGGGGGTGGGCTTGCACGAGTGAGGGCAGAGAAATAGAGGTTTGCAACTGTGCGTCTTTTTGCATGCTGTTTGCAGGGATTTACACATCAGTTTTGCATGTTGATTTGCAATCAGACTTTATGGGATTCGGGGTGTTTGCATGTCAGTTTCATGATGCCTGCATCTCACTGTCTGTGCCTGTCATTCATATGGCCCTAGTGGATATGAGCTGTTTGGGTGTGATCTGTGTGTACATGGCTTTTCCACAACCTGTGTTTTCTATCAGATTGGTCACATTGACACTTCCAAGTCCTTCCCACAACCTGTGGCCAGGCATCACTTGTAGAGTTGTGTGCCCTGCCTGGCGCAGTTGTGTCTGCTAAATAACAGTTACGCTGCATGTTCCATCTCCCCCTCCTTCTTTCCTTTGCAGGTGGCAGGACCTCCTGGTGGGTGCCCCCTACTACTTTGAGCGGAAAGAGGAAGTAGGGGGTGCGATTTATATCTTCATGAACCAGGCAGGCACCTCCTTCCCAGACCGCTCCTCCCTCCTTCTTCACGGCCCCAGTCGCTCCGCCTTCGGCTTCTCTGTGGCAAGCATTGGCGACATCAACCAAGACGGATTCCAGGGTATGAGCCAGCACTCCCGCCCCAGCACCCACTGACTGAGAGCCAGCTGCATACCAGGCTTGATAGGGCCCAAAAAGGAGACAGACTCGGGCCCAAGTCTGGGGAGCTCGCAGCAGTGCAGACGGAGCCCCCAGGGGTGAGCTCAGTAGACCTCCTGGAACAGTGGACATACCACTGGGCATCAAAGGCCAGGCTGAGTGTACACAATGGTGGAAACAGAAGGGGCAAAATGTGAGTGTGGTACATTTGGCTGATGTATAGTGGGTATGAGGTGTTCACATCAGAGATGTGGCTGGAGAAGTGGGGTGGGGGTGGGGTGGACACACTGAAAACCAGGCAGCAAAGCTAGGGTTTATGCTTGGGTTATGGTAGAGGGGTGTCCTACCATTTGAGGGCAGAGGTGTGACATGATAGCTTGGTACCCTGAAAGATGATTTTGGAGGGAGATGTGGGCTGGATGGAGGTGAGGAGCAAGGCTAGGGATATTAAAATCAAGAATATAATATTACCTATGGCTGATTCATGTTGATGTATGGTAGAAACCAATACAATATCAAAAAGCAATTATCCTGGTGGCTCAGATGGTAAAGCATCTGCTTGCAACATGGGAGACCCTGGGTCAGAAAGATTCCCTGGAGAAGGAAATTGCAACCCACTCCAGTACTCTTGCCTGGAAAATTCCATGGACTGAGGAGCCTGTTAGGCTACAGTCCATGGGGTCACAAAGAGTCGGACATGACTGAGCGACTTCACTTTCACTTTCATCCTCCAATTAAAAATTTAAAAAAGAATATACTATTACTGTACCAGGTGTGGAACTTCCCTGGTGGTCCAGTGGTTAAGAATCCATCTTGCAATGCAGGCAACATGGATTCAGTCCCTGGTCAGAGAACTAAGATCATGCTGAGGGGCAACTAAGCCCGCATGTCACAACTAGAGAACCTGCATTCTGCAACTAACACCTGATGCAACCAAATTAAGAAATAAATATTTTTTTAATATATATATATAGTATACCAGGTGTGGATGTTAAGCATAGGGACACAGTAGAAATTCTGGATATAGGGGATGCCAATTACTATTATGCTGGACTTGGAGACCAATCAGACCTTGCATGTCAAGGAGAGGGATAAACCAAGGAGTTTAGCTTGGTTGCCTTGGGAGCGCCTGGCTTTTCTGGAAGTCATTTCTCTGACAACCTCAATTTCCCAGAATATATCTGAAAACCAAAAGGAAGGCAGAGGAACCTCTCAAGAGCCAAAATAGGTGCTAGAAAGTTCAGTTAATGAAGCCCAAGCACTTACTGATCGAAGAGTTGCCCGTTGTCACTCAAGACCTACTTATTCTTCCTTTGCCTACTTTTCCTACAAGCTTGACTTGCTAATTACCTAGGCCATATCAGATCAAAAGCAGCAAACTAGAAAGATTAAGAAGACAAAACATCTTGGAGTTATTTTGTGGAAATAATGGTTAGAATTTAACAAGAAAAGTTATAGTGTTGTGATGAAAATCCCAGCCCCCACTGTTAGACAGACATAGGCTCAAATAGCCTCTTCTCTACTCATTAGCTGTCCGACTTTGAGTTTTCTGAGCCTATTTCCTCATCTGTGAAGTGGGGATGGTATTACCTACTGCCAGCACTCTCGTGAGAACTGGATGAGATGAGTGTTTGAGAACTATCTGGCCAAGTCCCAAATGGGGAACACCTGCTTTTGTGAGCCTCCTCTTAAATATCATGAGAAGAACCAGGTGTCTGGAGGGGTGGTTGACAGGGGAGAAGGAAGGCACAGTAATAAGGGAAAACAATAGCCAGTGGTCAGGAATCTGGGGTCTAGACCTGCTGGAGACATTAACTTGCTGTGTGATTTTGGTAAGTCACTTCCCTCTCCTGGACCGAATTTCCCATATATAAAAGGAGGCAATTGGGTGTCTAATGGTCCCAGTTTTAATCCTAAGTCACAGAACTCTGTTCCCTGATGCTCTGAGCACTGCTTGACAGGGAGGTCATGCCATGCTGGGCTCTGTGGCCTGGAGCATAGGACTGGAAAACCATGGGGCCCATAGTACCCGGGGTGACCCTAAACTGTCTCTCTTTCCCAGACATTGCTGTGGGAGCCCCCTTCGAGGGCTCGGGCAAAGTGTACATCTACCACGGCAGCTCCAGGGGGCTCCTCAGACAGCCCCAGCAGGTACAGACGGCCAGGGACAGAGGCACCTTCTTCCTTTTCCTCACGCACTCCTGCCTATTCCCCATGGGCCCCACTCTCTGGAACCTTCCCCAGAGCCTGTCCCCACTACCTCCCCCTGCCCCCAGGTAATCCATGGAGAGCAGCTGGGACTGCCTGGCTTAGCCACGTTTGGCTACTCCCTGAGTGGGCAGATGGATGTAGATGAGAACTTCTACCCAGACCTGCTGGTGGGGAGCCTGTCAGACCGCATCGTGCTGCTGAGGTAAGCCAGGGCAGTGGTGGATGGGGGCCTCTCTCTTCCTTCCCTGTCTGAACGGAGCCCCAGCTCTGTCCACCGTCAGAATCAGGTCCATACAAGCCTGAGCCCTGACCCTGCCCTGCCCTGCCCTGGGGCAGGCCTGAGGCACTGATGTCTGATTTTCCTATGCAGGGCCCGGCCTGTCATCAACATCCTCCACAAGACCTTGGTAGCCAGGCCATCCATACTGGACCCTGCGTTCTGCACGGCCACCTCCTGGTGAGACCCTCTGGCTCTAGTCTGCCTATTCATTCCTCCTGATGTTTGGGAAGCCCGGGAGGGACCCTGGCTTTCAAAACCCTTCCCTGGCAACTCCTGATACCCCACCATTAAAGGGTTGATTCTTGGGAAAGCATTGCCCTCACCACTCAACCTCATTAAAGAGCAAAATTCCTTGCTAATGGGTGAACAGTGTGGGTGTGGGTGGGGGGGGCGGGGAGCAGGTAGGGCATGGTGGTTGGAGCTCTGGTCTGCTTGGTTCAGATTCCAGCTTTGCCCACTGCAATGGTAGGGATGGGCTCTAGGGAGTGGTAATATTAATAACCAATTCACAGAAACTAACACAACACTGTAAAGCAACTATACTCCAGTAAAAAAATTTTTTTAATTAAAAAAATATAATCAATTTAAGGGTTGTTGTGATAATCAAATGAGGTAATGTACAAAAAGCCCTTAGCATGGTGCTCTGTAAATCCTAAGTGCTCAAAAAACATAGTTGCTAAGATGGTTGCAATAATGACAGTGATGACCCCAAGGTCTATTAGTGAATGAGGATAATGGATCAGAAAGCTGAGGGAGATGGAGTAGGGAAGCAGCGGGTGGTGGGGAAAGAGATCTGGACTGGGGATCCTGCCCAAGACGAGGCTGGGCCAACACTTGGCTTCAGGCAACTCCTTTAGTCTCAGGACCTCAGTTTCCCCATTGGTGCCCTCTAACCCTGTTTGCTATGGCCTGAAGACACCAGGGACACCCCAGCCCAGCTCTGTGGACTCCTTAGTTTTGTCTCTGCCTTTCCCCCAAAGACCATGTTTCCTCTTGCCCAGTAAAGGGGGTGAGAGCTGGGACCTGGGTATCTGGGTTCCACTGTGACCTGACCCTCCTGTATGTCCCCCACCCCCAACAGTGTGCAGGTGGAGCTGTGCTTTGCTTATAACCAGAGTGCAGGGAACCCCAACTACAGGCGGAACATCAGTGAGTACTGGGCTGTAGGGCGAGGAGGGGCACACTCACCTGGTCACTTGCTGACCAGCCTGTGCACCCACAGCCCTGGCCTACACGCTGGAGGCTGACCGGGACCGCCGCCCACCTCGACTCCACTTTGCACGCAGCCAGTCAGCTGTCTTCCACGGCTTCTTCTCCATGCCTGAGATGCGCTGCCAGACGCTGGAGCTGCTCCTGATGGTGAGGGAGGGGTGAGGGGCGGTACATTGACTCCATGGTCCCAGGAGAGTCCTCGAAGTCAAGGGTGAGGGAATGAGTTCTCTCCAGAGACAGAGGTGGTGGATTGGCCTGGAAGGTAAGTGGAGGCTACAGTGCACAGCATCCAGCCCACAGTAGAGAACAGAAACCTTTGGAGCAGGGATGGGGGCCAAAGAGAAGTATGTGAGATTCTTAGCTCGTCCCTGGGGAAAAGGCATCCAGAAGCAAGGACAAGCTCAGGCTCTCTCTGGGACATCAGAGTGAAAAGGGAAGACTCAACTTGGGGACCCCAGGAATGGGAGGCTCAATCTTCCTCCAGAGGAGTCTCTGGAGAGGAGGAGCCACATCTTACCAAAGCAGGTCAATTTGGTGAGCAGACCAGAGGGGTTTCAGCCTTACAGGGGTTTTTAGGGTTGAGGGAGAGGGGCACAGCTCCTCCCTAGAGCCTTAGGTTTGTATGAGGATACAACTTTGTTTGGAGGGCAGTGCAGAGCTGGGTTCAGTTGACCTTCCTTTCCCAGGACAACGTCCGCGACAAACTCCGACCCATCATCATCTCCATGAACTACTCTTTACCTTTGCGGTTGCCTGATCGCCCCCAACTGGGGCTTGGGTCCCTGGATGCCTACCCGGTCCTCAACCAAGCGCAGGCTCTGCAGAACCACACGGAGGTGGGTGGGGCCGGGGCCGGGGCCGGGGCGGGGCCGGAAGGGCACGGGCCTAGAGAGCTATGGATGATGTGGGCCCTTCACAATTCCCGCCACCCCCAGGTACAGTTCCAGAAGGAATGCGGGCAGGACAACAGGTGCGACAGCAATTTACAGATGCGGGCGGCCTTCGTGTCTGAGCTGGGGCAGCGGCTGAGCAGGTGCGCTCTGGGCGGGGCTGGTTGGCCAAGGTGGGCCAGACTTCATTGGCCATCAGGAGTTGAGGGGCGGGGCCCTATTGGTCGGAAAGAGTGGAGAGAACTGTTGAGACCTAAGGAGAGGGGTCTCACAGAGAAGCAAGTCGGAGAGGAGGGACCTTAATTAGCCAAGAACTATAAGATTGGCCTTCCCTGGCCAGAAAAGGGGCTTTCTTCCGAGGGGCGGAGCCTAACAGGTTGGGGCGGGGCTTTGGGCTCAGTCTGGGGCTGCTCCTTCCCTCTCAGGCTCCAGTACGGGAGAGACCTCCGAAAACTGCTCCTGAGCATCAACGTGACCAACACCCCAAGCCGGAAGCGGGCTGGGGAAGATGCCCACGAGGCGCTCCTCACCCTGGAAGTGCCTCCCACCCTGCTGCTGTCCTCAGTGCGCCCCGTGAGTACCCTCTGCTTCCTCAGAGCCCAGCCACGACCCAGTGCGTCCTTTGTACATGTCATGTACATGTGTTGTTATTTGCCACGTGTCCCCCCACCCCCCACCCTAGTCCTCTGGGCTGGGCTTCCTCAGGTGCCTCCAACGTCTCTGTTGCTAGGGGAACCCAGTGCTCAAGCCTCGAGGGCTTCAGGCCCTCTGCCACAGGAGAGGGCTGGGCCAAGCCTTAGTCTGACCACTTAGATCTGATTTGTCTTCTTTCTTCAGCCTGGAGCCTGCCAAGCCAATGAGACCATCGTTTGTGAGCTGGGGAACCCCTTTAAACGGAACCAGAGGGTGAGTGCCCGACTGTACTCTCCCAGGGCTGTGGGTCCAAGGCTCCTCCTCTGATGAGTTCCTCATCCTCCCTCTGCCTGCCTGCTTCCCAGGCTTCCTTGAATCAAAGAGCTAGAGTTGGGGAGGAGGGGTGCAGTAGGGGCTGGGGAGAGACCCAGAGACAGGAAGATGGAGCCACTAGGGAGCTATGCACAAAGCTAGAGCAGGTGGAGGCGAGGAAACTGATTTTGCTGAGCACCTGCTGCGTGCCAGACCCTGAGTCCAGTTCTTTAATATATTTCTCACAACCTTCTGAGGAAGTTGGTGCTGATTTACAGAAAGGAAACATAGGCTTAGCAAGCTTGAGTGATTGCTCAAGGTCGTGCAGCTCAGAAGTATTGAGCTACATGAACTATTACTAACAGAAAAGACTGGGAAGAGGGAAGCAGATGAGGCTAGGAAGGTGGAAGAGTGGAGACAGGTGGGAGGTAGAGACCAGAGAGGCAACTCCCTAGCACAGCACTCAGCCCCTCTCTTCCCCATGGCATCACCCCTGCCTGGCCTCAAGCAACCTCTCTTGCCCTTATGGCAGATGGAGCTACTCATTGCTTTCGAGGTCATCGGAGTGACCCTACACACAAGGGAACTCCAGGCGCAGCTGCAGCTCTCCACGTGAGTGACCTCAGGAAGCCAGTCTGTATGGGGATTGAGGTATCCTGGGTGCCCCCCAGCCTCGGCTGACATAGTCCTCCCCTACCCTCTGTATTCCTTCCTCAGGTCAAGTCACCAGGATGACCTACGGCCCATGACCCTGCCTCTGCTGGTGGACTACACACTCCAGGCCTCACTCAGCATGTGGGTACCGCCCTGAACCTCAGCCTGCTGAGGAGCCTGGGCCTCCCTTCCCTAAGGTGTCTCTCAGGCTCCTCTGACACACCTTCTTGGCCTGGTATCCTCAACATCACTGTCGTTGTTGTTACTATTATTGTTGTCCTTGCAGAGCAGCTAGCAGTGGAGGAATCAGCAACTTTGGGTGAAGGTGTTGGTGTGTCCCTGCCATTTCATGAGAGCCCATTGTGCTAATGATTTTATATACATCATCTCATTGTCTTCTCACAATGGCCCCATGATACAGTGACCCCACTTAAGAGATTAACCTTACTTTACAGTTGAAGAAACTGAGGCTAGAGAGGATAAATTATTTGCTCGAGGCTTTACAGCTAGTAAATGCTAGAGCTGGGGTTTGCCTCAGGTCTGCTTGATGTCAGAGGAGCTGTAGTTAACCTTGGTACCCACCCCCTGCAAGGGCCCCTACTGTCCCCTGTCACTCTAGCGTCTTTCTCACCCCCAGGGTGAATCACCGGCTACAAAGCTTCTTTGGGGGGACAGTGATGGGTGAGTCTGGCATGAAAACTGTGGAAGATGTGGGAAGCCCTCTCAAGTACGAGTTCCAGGTAAAGGGACCTTTGGGTCCAGGGTCAGAGGGTGTGAGGATTGGGGGTTGGTGAGACAGAGGTGGTTTCCCAGGAGAAAGTAGCCATGACATCCCTTGTCCTCACAGGTGGGCCCAATGGGTGAAGGGCTGGCAGCCCTGGGGACCCTGGTCCTGGGGCTGGAGTGGCCCTATGAAGTCAGCAATGGCAAGTGGCTGCTGTACCCCACGGAGATCACTGTCCGTGGCAATGGATCCTGGCACTGCCAGCCACCTGGAGACCTTATCAACCCTCTCAACCTCACTCTCTCTGTAAGGACACCAGGCAGAGCGTTCACTTGTGGCCCATTTGCTTTGCTAGCTGCAGAGCAGAAAGGCCAACATTTTCCTCTCCCTGCCCTTTCCTCCTCTCCTCTCCTCACCTCTGCTTCTTCCACCAGTAAATCGCCTCTACCCTCTTCAGGTTCCTGGGGACAGGCCGCCAGCTCCACAGCGCAGGCGGCGACAACTGGACCCAGGAGGCCAAGGCCCCCCACCTGTCACTCTGGCTGCTGCCAAAAAGGCCAAGTCTGAGATCCAATTGGTGAGTGGCCAGGGCAGGGTTGGGGGGAGTATGCCCACCCATCATAAGGTGAGTGGGCACCTCGAGACATACGAAGCAAGATAGGTGCTACTCTCCGGGAGACCCCAGTCTGATGTGGTGATGTGGCCCTTGCCTTGTGCTGGGGAGCAGCCAATACGGTGAGCCAAAAGCACAGACACTGATTCTATTCCCAGGACCCCCAACCTTGGGGGTGTTATAGCTGTTCAAAGCTTTGGACACTAGAACTAGGGATGGGGAGACACAAAATGAAGACAGGGTGCAGGGCGCCCTCTGTCGGAAGGGAGCGGGGAACAGGCCTGTGCAGCAAGGTGAAGTCTAGCTGGGTGGAGAGGGAGGGGTAGCCTCCAGGGGAGGAAGCCCAGTGTGGGAAGGTGGTGTTCAGGATTGGGCGCCGTGTACATGAACAGGGACCAGATTTCCTGTTTTCCATGTCGCCGGCATCTATATATGCATGGTCCAAAGAATGTGCCTTAAGCACATATATGCAGGGTTGGCGGGGAATGTGCTTGAGTGAAGGGACAGGCCCCTTCAGTTTCAACCATAGTTGGGACAAAGCCTAGAGCAAAGTCTGGAGAATCTAGAGACCCAGACTGTCTGGGTCTGTGTTCCCTGCCTATCTCAGAGCTGTGGCAGTGACCACACCCACTGTGTGTGGCTGGAGTGCCCCATCCCTGATGCCCCTGTCATCACCAACGTGACCATCCAGGCACGAGTATGGAACAGCACCTTCATCGAGGTCAGTGCCGGTCTCAACTGCCACCCACCTCGGGCTGGGAGAGCAACAGGGAGAGGGTGAGGCCAGACTACACGTGTGTGCCTGAGTGTTGTTGGTGACTGCATGGAGATGGAGGCATGCTGGGTTATGCACCTGTTACTGTGTGCCCTGTCAGAGTTAGTCTGTGCATCCATGTGTGGACATGACATCATTTTGTCTCCACATCTCCCGTGTCTGTTATTCTGTTGTGTATCCATTACTTTCTCACCTCTCTGTGCTACCCCATGCTGCTCCTTTCCCCTGGATGCCAGCTCCCATCTGTTACCTCTGCATGTGAACTCCAGTTCAGCCTTCACAGTCTCCCTCAGAGACCACCAGCAAGATCTTTTCTGATTTTTTAGCCAACAATGACCTCTCCCGTCTAGACTCTCACAGAACTTTCTCTGAAGCCACACATGCCACTTAGCACACTCTGCTCTGGGTTGCAGTGCCAGCCAACCTAGACCAAACTTCTTCTGTGAATGACTAGATTAAACATCTCTTTTCAGCTCTGTGGGCCACGTGCTTTCTGTTGTAGGTACTCAATTCTGCATTGTAGCAGACAGCTACAGACAGTAGCTACTACAGACAGTACGCTAGTGAATGGGCGTGTCTGTGTGCCAGAAATACTTTATACAAAAGCAGCTCCTGGGCCAGATTTAGCCCGCAGTCCAGACCTAGACTGTGACCTTCACTGTCCCTGCTGTCCCCAGCATCCAGCATAGGACCTGACACAGAGATGAATGAATGATGTGCATTCGTGTGTAGAGGAGAGGCCTGGTGACAGGTCCTTTGGAGTGCTGTTTAAAGATGCTCTGTGGAGGGAGAGTGTCCCGGGGGCTGGTCAGGAAGGAGGCTCAGAGGGACTTCAGCTGCTCCTTTTGACTCATCATGCCCCTCTCCAGGATTACAGAGACTTTGACCGAGTCAGGGTAGCCAGCTGGGCCACCCTGTTCCTCCGAACCAGCGTCCCCACCATCAACATGGAGAATAAGACAGTGCGGGTGAGTGAGCGCGTTAAGCAGACAGCAGAACCTGGCCAGGGCAAGGGAGTGCAGGGTATCTTTTCAGAGCACTTCCACATACTTTAGCTATTTGGTCTCAGTCTTGGCAGCACACTGGAGTCCCCTGGAGGACTGCTAGTTTCTGGACTACACCCCTAAGTGATGAATTCTGAGTCTGTCGAGGTGGGACCCCAGTATTGGTATGTTTAAAAGTACCCCCAGAGATTCTACTGTGCAGCCAGGGTTGAGAACCTCTACTTGGGCTCATTTGATCTGCGTGTAAAGATGTTGCATTTCTGTGAAAACCTGAAACAAAGTTCCCAAACTTGATTCTAAGATATATATGGAAAAATAAATACCACAAAATGGCTATAATTTGTTATGAAAAGGTTAGAAGGGATATGTATAGGAGGTGAATGATGGGTTGATTAAATACATTACCATACATTTCCTAAAATAAATTAAGATAGCAGAGGAAGGGAGATCAATGGAACAGAATAGGAATTTACTTTTATTATACAGATAGCATTTTAATAAGGAGAAAAATATAGATGATTAAGTAGTATTGGGAGAACATATTTGGAAAGTAAAGACAAACCCCTGCCTCACACCATAAACAAAAACATATTTGAGTTAGATTAAATATTTAAATGTAGGAAATAAAACCTAATATGCCAGAAGAAAATTCAGGAAATACTTTAATAATATTCTTTAATTATTGGGAGAGGGAGTTATTTTATTAAACCCAGAAATCACGAACAAAATTTGAAAAATTCAACTCTGAAATTTTAAATCTGTATACAGCAAAAGAGATGGTAAAGAAACTAAGAGGGCAAAAGACTTATTACTGTTTTAAAAGTTTATAGCAGGGGTACTCTTTCTACCCCCTTCTGATGTCTATGTCAGAAGCTTTCTCTATCTCCTTTATACTTTAATAAAACTTTATTACACAAAAGCTCTGAGCGATCAAGCCTTGTCTGTGGCCCCAGATTGAATTCTTCTCCTCCAGAGGCCAAGAATCCTGGCGTCTTTGCATGGTTCAACAACTTTTCAAATCTGCCTGCTATGCAGGAGACCTGAGTTCGATTCCTGGGTTGGGAAGATCCCCTGGAGAAGGAAATGGCAATCCACTCCAGCATTCTTGCCTGGAAAATCCCATGGACAGAGAAGCTTGGCGGGTTACAGTCCATGGGGTCTCAAGAGTCAGACACGACTTAGCAACTAAATCACCAAACCACCATAGACAGTTAATTTACAACAAAGGAGCAAAGAATGGAGAAAGGACAGTCTTTTCAATAAGTGGCGCTGAGAATACTGGACAGCCACATGCAACAGAGTGAAACTGTGACACCAGCCTATGGCAGAAAGTGAAGAGGAGCTAAAGAGCCTCTTGACGAAAGTGAAAGAGGAGAGTGAACAGGTTGGCTTAAAGCTCCAACACTCAGAAAACTAAGATCATGGCATCCAGTCCCATCACTTCATGGGAAGTAGATGGGGAAACAGTGGAAGCAGTGTCAGACTTTATTTTTGGGGCTCCAAAATCACTGCAAATGGTGACTGCAGCCATGAAATTAAAAGACGCTTACTCCTTGGAAGGAAAGTTATGACAAACCTAGATAGCATATTCAAAAGCAGAGACATTACTTTGCCGACTAAGGTCCGTCTAGTCAAGGCTATGGTTTTTCCAGTGGTCATGTATGGATGTGAGAGTTGGACTGTGAAGAAAGCTGAGTGTCGAAGAATTGATGCTTTTGAACTGTGGTGTTGGAAAAGACTCTTGAGAGTCCCTTGGACTGCAAGGAGATACAGCCAGTCCATTCTAAAGGAGATCAGTCCTGGGAAGCTCCAATGCTTTGGCCAAGGAAAAAAAAAAGTTTATAGCATATATGACAGAATATTGATAGACGTTTTTAATATGTAAAGAGAAAGGGTGGCATACATAGGCATTGTACGTATTGGTGAAATATAACAGCAATAAGATTTTTTTTATATCATATGAGAAAATATTAAAAAGAAGAATCCTGTCTTGTTCTGATAAGGTGGAAGGAAATACTATTGATTGGAATATAAATTGATGGATTCTTTTTAAAGATGAATTTGTCAATATCTATTAAATTTTTAGTTGTATATTTCCTTTGATCTTGTATATGATAATATATCAAGGAGCTAATAGGACAAATTTGCAAACATAAATACATGGGGATATTTTAAAGCGTTGTTTATAATGGCAGAAAATTGGAAACAATCTAAATATCTTTCAGCATGAGATTGGTTCAATAAATTCTGGCACATTTCCTACAATGACGTGCAGTCGTCAGAAGAGATTAGGTTGATCTTTATTAACCAACATCGAAAAATGATGGAAAAGGTAACAGAAGAGTGTGTATAGTACACACAGATCCCATTTATGTGAGAGAAAAAATATATATGTTTAATATATACATTTAAAAATATGAAATGATAAAAGTAACTTTTTAAGAAATCATGTACAGTCAGAAAAATATTTTTCTATAAATAAATATATATGCAGGGGCTTCCCTGGTGGTCCAGTGGCTAGGCCTCTGCACTCCCAATGCAGGGGGCCCGGATTTGATCCTTGGCCAGGGAACAAGATCCCACATGCAGCAATTAAGACCCAGCACAGCCAAATAAGTAAATATTAAACACACACAAAGGAAGGTTAAAATATATATATGTGTATATATATGCAAAATATGTACAATAACTATATTATAAAACCTGTAATATAATAATATTATTTATATATATATATCTTCATTGTAGGGGAAGAAAAAATGCTACTATATGCTATGCATTCTATTTTTTTTGTAAATATTTGTGGAAGGGTTGCTCTATACCAGGTATTTCTCAAAGCAGTTTACTCATATTAAACACATTTAATCCTCCCGGCAACCTATGATACAGATATTATTAGCATATTCCCTATTTCACAGATGAACAAAAGAAAGGTTAAGTAACTTGCCCAAGGTCACACAGCTAGTGAATAACATAGTTAGGACTTGAACCGAGGTAGTCTGGCTCCGGAACCCATACTTTAGGCTGCCCTACTATACTATGGAGTAGGCATTACGATCCTCTTATCAGAGAGCATGAAATGGAGATTCAGAGAGGTGAAATTACTTGTCCAAGGTCCCACAGCTTGTGAAGGATGGAGCTGGTATCCAAGCCTGGATGTGTGGGTCACAAACCAGACTCTAGGCTGCCTCCCAGACCTGAGATCTTGGTGTCTGCCTCTAGGAGAAAGGAGAGGACAGAGGAATCTGCGCCTGTCAATGGGCTGGCAGGGGCTTTTCCAGTCCCTGTGTGCCCCCTACAGGCAATAAATCAAACAGCAGGGTTCTGGGTCCAGCTGAAACAGGAAGGATGAGCTCAGGGCCTAAGGGGGTAGACACATGGCTGAGCCCCTTCTCACCCCTTCCAGTTTTCTGTGGACATTGACTCTGACCTGGTGGAGGAGCTGCCGGCTGAGATCGAGCTGTGGCTGGTGCTTGTGGCTGTGAGTGCCGGGCTGCTGCTGCTGGGGCTGATCATCCTCTTGCTGTGGAAGGTTAGAACACCCAGCCCGCCACTGGGACTCCCACTCTGGGACCCCCTGCCAGCAGACCCTCATCAACTCTCCCTTCATCTCATTCCATCTCACCCCACCCATCACCCAAGTCCTCCCCACTTTCTCTCCAGCTCCCAGTCCTGGGTTAACGGGGGACTTGCAAGCCGGAAAGGGGAACCAGGAGCTCTGGCTCCTGCCACATCACAAAGCTGGGGCTGGGAACCAGGCATCCAGGCTCCCCAGCCCTAAGCCCCAGTTCATGAGTGCTGCTGGCAAGGACCCCCCAGCTCCCCCTGATGGCCCCTCCCCACCTCCTCCCCTCCGCAGTGCGGCTTCTTCAAGCGAGCCCGCACTCGCGCCCTGTATGAAGCTAAGAGGCAGAAGGCGGAGATGAAGAGCCAGCCGTCAGAGACAGAGAGGCTGACGGAAGACTACTGAGGGGGGCAGCCCCCACCCCGGCCCAGCTGGGTAACGCGGCCTCCGGGCCCTCTTCCCCAAGCCCCCAGCTGGCTGGGGCCTCTGACTCTCTCCTGTCTGCTCCTCTTCCTTTATGGGCCCTCTCTGCACTCCACTCTGTCTCCAGCACCACCTCCAAAGAGCAGGTCACTGCCAGTCTCCCCTCCACATCCTCGGAGAGCCCGGGGTGTCTGCTCTCACCAGCCTCCCCACTGAATCCTTCAAGAGCGAGCCATAAACCCTCCCTGTGCCCCTTATGCTTTCTGGGGATTGGAAAGGGTCAAGGCTAGGCCCCATGTTTGTAGGCCACAAGACAGACTTCAGAGCGATTCCATACTGCCATCCCCACCTCCAGAGAAGGAGGGGACTAGTAGAGCCCTTCTTCCTGGGAACCAGCACTTTTCCTCTTGGGACCCTCTTGGGCTGACAAACTGACCCCTCCCGACCTTGTGGTCACTGTAGATCCCCACCCCTCCTAGCCATTCCATCTGCAATCTAGGCGACTGCCCCTCTGACTCCATCTGCCTCTCCCTCTCCTCTCTGCTTTCCTCAGCTCCTCCTTCCTCTGGGGTCTGGGGTGGGGAACCTTGTCCTCTTCGTCTCAGGGCAGGGAGATGGCATTGTGTTTGGGTAGGGGTCCTGGCTTTGAGGACCTCCTGGTGAGGAAGGAAGGGACTGGGCCTATCTTCCCGCTGGTGTAAATGCTGGCTTCTGAGGGCCTCCCTCTTCTCCCCCTCCTCCAGTGTGATTTCTTTAAGCGGACCCGCTATTACCGGATCATGCCCAAGTACCACGCGGTGAGGATCCGGGAGGAGGAGCGCTACCCACCTCCAGGGAGCACCCTGCCCACCAAGAAGCACTGGGTGACCAGCTGGCAGACTCGGGGCCAATACTACTGACATCCTCCCTGATCGCACCCTGCTCCTCCAGTGTCCTCTTCTTCTATTTATCATAATTTAAGCCCCAACAGACCCCAGGGGCTGCTGCCTCTGGCTGGCACCAGCAGGCTCGGGCACACACACCTTTCAAGTGCATGCATGTGCTATGTGGCCATGGCCGTCTCCCTGAAGGAAGGCTGGGGCTGTGGCCCGTGCACTGCTGAGCACTGCAGCCCTGTGCCCTGGTCACGTATGAGCACATGGGGGCCCCACTGCTTGTGGACTGTGCTTGTGCACCCCGAATGGTGCACGGCCATGCGTGTCCCAGCCTTTACCAGTGCCAAAACCAAGCCAAAGGCCTTCTGCCAGAGCCAGGAGGAAGAGGCCCCCAGTGTGGTGACCCTTCCTCTGTTCACACTGGACCCCTCATGAGCCATAGGCACTGGATTGACCCTGACCTCGAGATGAAAACTACTGACAAGGAGCAGCCCACAGACCCCCAGTGGAGCTCTCAGCAACCATGGCAGAGAGTGGGGAGCCTGCCTGAGGGTGTTCAAGGAGGTGTTCAAAGGGCCCGGCGTGCTCAGACCAAGAGCAGAATGAACTAGAAGGAAGGTCCCCAGGGTGGCTCTCTTTCATGAATTGCTGGGAAAACCTCTGAACTCAGCCATGGCATTACGCGCACCCGTAGGAAGCGCAGCCTGAGGACACAGAGGTGGACATGCTGCTAGGCAGCCGGGACAGGCTGTGCTGGGACCACTCTGGGAGCATGAGGGCATCCTCAATAGAGTGGGGACCAGTCCTGGGCCACGGAGATGATGGACGGATACAGAGCAGATACCACTTCTCACCCACGTTACCATCCTGACCTTGAGGCCTGGAGGGATCTCCCCGCGATCACAGAGGAGCGACACTTGAATGTAGAACAGGGAGGAAGCCCCATCACGGCCCATCGGCCAGACCCTACTCTGCCCTCACTGACCGTGGGTTGGAGACCTGGAAGTGGAAGCTCTTGGCGCTCTTTGGCTTTTGGAGCCAGTTTAGCTTTGCCGTCTCACCTGTGGCCCGTTCTAGAAGTTGAGCTGTTTCCAGAAAACCTCTCCTGACCCCGGCCTGTTGGCAGGTCCCCTCCTCAGCCCCTCCCCCCTTTCATGGTACTGTAGCAGGGGAGCTCCTTCCCCCTCCTTGTGCCTTCTTTGTATATAGGCTTCTCACGGCAACCAGTAAAGAGCCCCCTGTTTGTACACACTGCATCTGCCTCCATCTACCCCCACGTCTTACCAACACCATTCCATCTGATGGATCATGATACCTAGGTGATCCCTAGGTGGACAGAGCCAGGCTCAGGGCTCTGAGAGGTTGGGAGGGTGAAGCTCTATGGCAGAGATAACAGCTCCTGTTCTCAGGGGTGCCCCAGACTTCAGGGATGGTCACTGTCCCATAACTGAGATTCAGAACATCAGGTGAGGAAAGGCCCTGAGTAGACTGTATGGAATCCAAAGCAGCTTCTTGGTGGACACTGTGCCATCCTGGGGAAGGAGTGTGAGTAGAGGCGGTGGTGTGCAGGGTCTGGAAGAGGCAGGAAGCTACTCTGCTGTAGAAGCAGGTAGTCCTGGCTAATGATAGAGTGAAGCTGTGTGCACAGATGGAGAGCTGAGAGCCCTCATCTGGTGGCTACCTTCAGATAAGAGCCTGGTTACTGCCTCAGTTTCCCCACAACCAGACCTAGATACCATGATGAGTAGATCAGATGGTGAACCTGTGACCCAAGGGTGGAAAAACTGAAAAGTCCTAGTGTCCACTCCCTAGCTCTGGGAGGGAGAACCGGGAGCCCTGGCCTGCAGCAGCTCTTCCAGACACACTTCTGACCTGAGCTCACAGGCGCAGAGTTGGGTTGAGCTCTCTGCTGCCTCCTCTGGCTAAGGCTGTGGACTGTGCTTGTGTACCCTGAATGGTGCGTGGACACGCGTGTCCCAGCCTCTGCTAGTGCCAAAACCAAGCCTCAGACGTGGGAGATGGAGCAAGGCTGCTTACCCTGTGAGTTCTCTGTCCTAAATTCTGTCACAAGTCCTTCTGTTAATTGTTCCCAAGGACCTTTGACAAGAAGTATTAGTTGCTTAGTCATGTCCAACTCTTTGCGACCCCTTGGACTGTAGCCCGCCAGGCTCCTTTGTCCATGGGATTTCCCAGGCAAGAATACCAGAGTGGGTTGCCACTTCCTTCTCCAGGAGATCTTCCCAGGGATTGAACCTGGGTCTCCTGCATTGCAGGCAGACTTTTTACCATCTGAGTCACCAGGGAAGCCTTTTTGACAAGAAAGCTGGAAATTACTGCTCAGAAAAGCCTAGAGGCAGATCTTCAATTCAGCTTCAGCTGCCTCAGGTGGCCCCCTGTGGCAGCTGTCTGCCCTCTACCCTCTCTATGAGAGCCCACTGCCTCACTTTCAATGCTGGGATTTGTCACTGATTGACAGTGAAATGGTCTAGTTCCTCCAAGAAAACCCCAGCCCCTACCCACAACTTCCAGGACCAGTAACCAGAGACCTCAGTTTGTTCTCCAAATCTGGGTTATTCTCTACGTCAGAAAAAACACACATGTAGGTTGTCAAAGCCTAGCTCAAGTTGATCAGAGTTCAGTCCAGCCTGGTCCAGTCCTTTGCCACCACTGAAGAATGAAGTGGGATCTATATATCGCTTTGACCAGTGCACAGGCCCAGCCCCCATCTCCTGGGAGCACTTGTTTGGATGAAAACATACCATCTGTCACACACACACTTGTGAAAGTAAGTAGACATTTTCAGGACTGTTTCAGCTACACTTTCATGAAAGAAACATACTGGCAGAGATCCAGCAATGCCCACTTTATAGAAAAGAACCCTGTATTATGCCAAGTTTATTGAGTTCCTTGGAGCTGCAGTACCTCCAGACACTTTAAAAGAAGTGTCTTGGCTCTTGTATCAGTTAAAAAAAAAAACCCATCAGATGATTCTCCCTCTCCTGGGCACAGGGCTGGATTGCACTTCCTAGGTCCTCCTGGTTGGATGATGCCATTCTGGCCAATGAGTTGTCAGCCGGAGGGGAGGGGATCAGTTTGGGGCTGAGACAGTTAATTGCTGGGTGAGACTCTCCCAGTTCTGCTTCTCCCAGCTCTGATGCTGTGGAAGCCTGTGTTGAGATAAAGTTTCTGTCAGTCTGAGTCCCTGAGAACGCCCCACCAACCCAAATTGAACATATAGTGGAAAATTTGGGGATTTGTGCCTTTTGTTACCTGCACTCCATTCAGCTAGCAATTAGGTCATTGACGATTTTGGTGAGTGCAGAAGAATGGGTAGGTGAAAGTGAGAAGAAAGAATGATCCATGGGTAGGAGACCGCATTTGCAACAGTGGGGAGATTTAAGTCTGGTTCAAGGCACTAGATAAGTATGGGTGGGACTTGAGCAGGGGAGTGTGGAAGAGATGAGGCTAGAGAGTTAAAGTAGATCATGTGAGAACTGGAAAGGCTCCGGTAAGAAGTGAAAGCCAAGGCTGTGAGCAAGGGAAGTAACACCTTCAGATTTGCAGTGGAAGATGGTACCTGAACCTGTTTGCTCAACTGTAAAATGGTGGTAACAGCAGCACGGTAGAGCTATCTGGAGAATTCAATGACATGATGCATGCAAAGAGTGCCTGGCATATGGAATATTATTCATTCAGCTAAGAGAGTCCCTTCCATTGTGAAGCCTTGCACACAGCTCTGCACTGGTTACAACTGCATCTGTTGTTAACTATTTAATTATTTACTTATGCAGCTCTCTCAACTGAGAAATGAAACAATCAAGCCAAAAGACGATGTCCCAATCCTGTCTGTGTGTCCCAATCCAGTCTGTGTTTCCTGTTCCCAGCATATAAACCTAGCAACTATTTGGCACTTGGTGAGTGTGGGCCAAGGATTGAAGCGGAAAAACACCTCATAGGGGCAAGTGGGTGGGATACCGGGACAGGACATATCCGGCGTTGGACCACAAGAGGACGAGCTTTGTTCCCACGAGAGATCCGGACTGCTGTGAAGTGCCGGCTCTTGGCCTCCAGCACAGATCATCTTCCAGGACCTTTCTCTAAGAAAGCCCAGTGCGAAAAAGGTTGCTTTCTCGGGTCAAATGCTGCTGCTAAGTCGCTTCAGTCGTGTCCTACTCTGTGCGACCCCATAGACGGCAGCCCACCAGGCTCCCCCGTCCCTGGGATTCTCCAGGCAAGAACACTGGAATGGGTTGCCATTTCCTTCTCCAGTGCGTGAAAGTGAAAAGTGAAAGTGAAGTCGCTCAGTCGTGCCCGAACCTTAGCGACCCCATGGACTGCAGCCTACCAGGCTCTTCCATCCATGGGATTTTCCAGGCAAGAATACTGGAGTGGGTTGCCTTTACCTTATCCAAGAGTAGAGAATAATAAAGGTGATTTTAAAAGTTCATTGTAGCCGCCGCTAGGCGTTAATGAGGGGGTTGACTCGGTGTTTTTTAACTGGAAAAGCAAAATGCTGCCTTGTCCTGAGCTGCTTGGATCTTTGTGGAAGTAGGTGTGTTACACGTCTATATGAGGGATTAGCATGGGCTCGCATCCCGATTCATCCACAGTCCGAGTCACAGTCGTCCAGACTGGGAACCCACCAGACGCCCTGAGGGAGAGCAGGTGGGTGGAAATCGGGACAGGTGAATCGGGCCCTTGCGGGCGGAAGAGGATGCGTTGAAAGCTCTCGAACAACCTCCGGGCAGGCAAGTGAAGGAGATTCGGGGAGGGAACGGCGAAACGGAGTGTAAGAGGAAAGGGAATAACGGGCCTTTCGGGAGGGAGGGGTTAATCCGGGCTAGGCCCGGAGGAAGAACTCGCGCAGTGACGCCGGGGAGGCGGGCTCTCGGCACTGCCTCTCGAAAACAGCAGGCCGCTCGGGGCAAACACTGGGTTAAGGGGGCGGGCCCGGGGGGGTAGCCACGTGCCGGGGCGAGAGGCTATTGGCTCTCCTGGAGTTGTTTGTGAGACGCCATTAGCGACGTCGGGGCGCCGCAACAAGCCAATTGGCCGGGACTCGGAGCCCAGTCGGGGTCGCGGGGGGGAGGAGGCGGCCGCCGCGGCACCGGGCTGGGCTGGGCTGGGCCGAGCGCCAGCGCTGCCCGCGCAGGGTCCAGAACCCGAGCCCGAGAAGTGGTCGCCACCGCCATGCGCTGGGTCCGCGCGCTGCTGAAGAATGCGTCCCTGGCAGGGGCCCCCAAATACATCGAGCACTTCAGCAAGTTCTCCCCATCCCCGCTGTCCATGAAGCAGTTTCTGGACTTCGGTACGAGTGAGCAGGAGGCGGCTGGCCCCGGGGGTCTGCGAGGGGCGGGAGTGGGGGTGAAGGAGTCGTGGTCGTGAAGGGTTAACTCGGAGGCTGAGGGAGGCCGAGTGACAGGGAAGGTTTGCTTGCAAACGTTGGAGTCCAGACAGGAAAGAGTTAACGGGGAGGCAGGGGCCAGTTGGGTTTGAAAGGGTTAAGGGCACCCCGGCTGAAGAGACTGGGCTGTTAGGGGGAAGTGGGGGCACTGAGAAGGAGGGGGTCCACGGTATCTTACTGGGTTTTGTGAGGAGTCTTGTGAGAGGAAGGGGCAGTGAGTCAGTGCCGTTGGAGCAGGAGGGTGTATCCAGGCACTGAAGGGTTACTAGGGATTGTCTTGGCGACTCCAAGAGTAAAGGTCAGAGAGGAAAATGGGGGGTGTTGTAGGAGTGACTAGGGGGCATTGCGAGCCTTCGGGAAGGAGACCTGCCCTGGGGGTCTGTTAGCGGGAGGGACTCTTTCAAATGAGTCAACAGGAGAGAGGCCCTGACTGGTACACCTCCCCTCACTGAAAGAGCTGGCCCCCAGCTGTCTTGGAGGACAAGGACGCTTGAAGATCAAATCTGCTGTGGCCTGGCCGGCTGTCTCCAGCTGCGTAGGGGTCCAGGGCACCATGAAATGGAGTCAGACAGCTTGTACCCATCCTTGGCTGCCCCTGGGTTCCTGGGCCAGGGTCACCTACCACCAGTGATCGGGAAGTGGGAAGGCTGTGCCAACATGGTGACTGAAACAGGCATTGTTTGGACAGTTTCTGTTCACACGGAATTTCTATGGTGCCAGCTAGGGACTAGAAGGGGTTGCCCAGGTCTCTCAAGAGTTGAGGGGACAGTGCCTGGCTCAGGTTACAGCTGCGTCACTGATGGGAGGGGGCGGGGAGGTGGCAGCCAGGACACAGGGCATCTGTTGCCCGATTACTTGTTCACCTGCTTCCCTCCGTGTTTGAGCTCCCGCCATGTAGGAAAGCTGCCTGAGCCCACTCCCAGCCTCCGGCAGTTGTCTAGTCCAGACTGGGCCCCAGTTAACAGAACTGTCACAGCAGGGAGGGACTCACAGTAGAGTGGTCCACTTGGAGTTCAGTGGGTAAAGCAGATCTTCAGAGGGATAGTGACATGCCCTGGGTGACAGAGTTAAAAGCAGAACCTGGACTTAGAACCCAGGTCTCCTGACTCTAGGCCATGACCTCATTCAGTCCTCTACTCACTCTTCATCTTCAAGCCAGACCAAGAATCTAAGTATTTGGGCCCTAGTTCCCCGACCCTGTCTACCTCTCAGGTGGGTGGGCATTAATTTAGGGGCAAGTCTACTGTGGACATAAAGACCATCTGGGCCAAGATGGTGCCAGGACCCTATGGCTGCAGTGGTCTGAGCACAGCTTCCCTCAGCCAGGGGAGCTCATCTCAAGATAGGATGGGTTTCCCAGGCTCCTCTGCCCACAAGCCCTGCAGAGTGAGAGTCTACTAGGAGGGAAAGAAAGAGAAGAAGTGAGATAACTTGGGCTAGAGGCAGCACCCAGGGGGCCCAGAGTGGCCCTGTCCCCTGTGGTTGAAGGCAAGCAGGGTTCAGCTGGAGGTGGCGAAAGGACACCACCTCCCTAAGGGTTAGGCTGGGTGGTGTGGCGGCCACTGCATGGGTCAGGAGGGGCCCCTTGTCCTGTGCCTCCTTGTCTTCTTGTCTCTTCTGAACCTTCAGGAAATGAAGTATTTAGTGACCTGACCCCCTTCCCCACCGCTAGGAGGTCTTCTGGCTCCAGTGCTTTGTAACTCTTAGGCTCACCTTTCCCTCTCCCTGCAGGGTCCAGCAATGCCTGTGAGAAAACCTCGTTCACCTTCCTCAGGCAGGAGCTGCCTGTGCGCCTGGCCAACATCATGAAGGAGATCAACCTGCTTCCTGACCGGGTGCTGAGCACACCCTCGGTGCAGCTGGTACAGAGCTGGTGAGACCCTTGGCTAGATCCCCATGCCGCCCAGTCCATTGTCAGATGCCCGATGCTCCCAGCAGCCTTGCAGGAGGTGGGGAAAGAGGAGAGGCACAGGGACTTTGAGAGGTAAGGCAGTTCTCACAGTCAAGTGGGAATCCTAGGCCGTAGCAGGGACTCAGATCAAACTTCCAGTCTCCATGTCTCTGAGACAGCCCTATACCCACCACCCTCCATTCTCTGGAAAAGGAAATCATCATTTTCACACCAAAACCCAAGTCAGGCTCATGTCAGCATTTGCCACCAGCCCTGACCCTGAAAATCTAGCACCTGTTGGATAACATCTAGCTGGGGCAACTTTGTGGGAAACAGGAAGAAGTGAATCTTCAAGCTGTATAATGCAAACAAATCAGCCTGTTTTGGATGTTGGAAAACACTCAAATGGACACAAGGATGGCACAGTACCAACCCCAAAGAGCTTTAGACGGGTAAAGACCGAAAGTTTATTGCACAGAGCAGCAGTAGCAGAGAGAAATTCTCAGTAAAGTTTACTCAAAAACTTTGTCCAGGGATAAGTATTAAAAACTGAATGACATTAACCAAAAGCCAATCACATGAAGAATAAACAAAAATTTGCTCTGTAACTGGGTGTGTGAGTAGCTAAGCATGGTTAATCTTCAGTGGCATGTGTGCAGAAATCTTTTGCCTGTTTTTCTGGCTGTGGCAGGTCTGGTACTACTGTGGCTTCCTTTTTGATTCAGGGTATCCACACCTACTTGGAGCTCAGTGCTGTGTTTAGGTCAGGGAAACAGCAGCAGCAGCTGCTCCTCAGGAGCCCATGATCTCATGGGGAGAATAAAAGGGGCAAGCTTAAGAGCTCCATAGTGGCAGGAGCAGTAAGCTACTGAAGAGTTTGTTTTATTTCAATTAAAAGCAAAATAATACTATTTTAAAATAACGTTGGTTTCTTCCCCTCGTTGAAGAAGTATGACATGCTTACTTTGACATTTGGAGGACACAAAGAAGTAGATAAAAGAAAATGTCAACCCCTTTCTTCCACCCTCTAACCAAACATCCAGGTTTTGTAAGTGCCCTTTATTGATGCCCTTCCAGCCTTTTTCTGTGCATGAATGTGCTATAAATGACTTATTCTAACTAAATGAGGATAAAGTAAGGAAAGACCAGGCACATGGTCTGTGCACAGTGAATTTCAGTTAAATCAGAACATTGTGGGGAAGTTGAAATGGAGGCAGAGTGGGGGTGACGTGTCACTGGGCCTTATAGGTTGCCTAAGTGAACTTTGACCTAGAAAGGAGGGTAGTGTATTCAGACCAAAGGAACTGTGTGTGCAAAGTTGTGGAGGCAGAAGAGAGCCCGGCTAGGGCATCCGAGCACTCACTTTATGGACAGGGCACTGTTAGTGCAAGTGATGAAGGTGGATTGGGGGACAGAGGGCGGAGCCTGATTTTTATGTGGCACAATGAGGTCACCCCTGACTGGGGCCTATCCCTTAGAGGTCCAAGACCTCCAAGCCAACAGGCATTTCCTGCCATGGGGCAGCGTGGAAGGCATGGGGAGGAGACAGAAGGTGCCATCTGTTCTCTCCATCCCTCCTCCGGCTCTGTCCAGCTGAGTGACTGGGCTGCCTTTCCAGCTGGTCCTTAACTCCAGGACAGGGCTTCTCGGGCCCCTCCTTGGACACTTGTTTCCTTGGAGAGTCAGGAGATGTGGGGAGGGAGGGCAGGGAGGTGCTGATTGCCCGTGATGCCCCCAAGGCCCATAGAGCCCCTTCTTTTTAAAAAATATTTATTTATTACGTGCTGGGTTGGGTCTGAGCTGTGGCATGTGGGATCTTCCTTGTGGCATGGGGGATCTTTCATTACGACACATGGATTCCCTACTTGCGGTGCAGGGGCTCAGTAGCTGTAGCACACAGGCTGAGTTGCTCTGTGGCTTATGGGCTCTTAGTTCGCTGACCAGGGATTGAGCCCATGTTCTTTGTCTTGCAAGGCAGATTCTTAACCATTGGCCCATCAGGGAAGTCCCGGAGTCCCTTCTTGAAAATCAGTTACACATCTTGGGGCTTGCCCTGACTTAAATCTTCTGTCACAGCTGGGAGGTAATGACCAGCAGGAGAGAGTGAAGTGAGACAAGAGGGAATGCTTCCCAATGGATGATTCATTTAGAGGGCAGTGGCACCCCACTCCAGTACTCTTGCCTGGAAAATCCCATGGATGGAGGAGCCTGGTGGGCTGCAGTCCGTGCTAAGGGTCGGACACGACTGAGCGACTTCCCTTTCACTTTTCACTTTCATGCATTGGAGAAGGAAATGGCAACCCATTCCAGTGTTCTTGCCTGGAGAATCCCAGGGATGGGGAGCCTGGTGGGCTGCCGCCTATGGGGTCGCACAGAGTCGGACACGACTGAAGTGACTTAGCAGCAGCAGACCAAGGTATTGCTAGAGTGTGCTGACACACTGAAGAGACAGCCTGCTGAGACTCTTTCCAGAGAATGGGCATCAACTGCAGCAAGAGAGATTGTGGTCTGAGGGAAGGAAGGACTTCCTGAGATAGACCTCCCTCTCCATAGGAACCCTCTTGCCAGCTTGGATGATGGAGGTGGTGGAGGTAGGCAGTTTCATGAGAGGAAGGGGACAACCTACCAGAGAGCTTGGCAAGAGGGCTTCTGGCCTCAGAGACTGGTGAGTGAGCAGTAAAACCTTTCCTTTGGAAATGGACAGGACCTGTGCATGTGCTATTGGTAACAGTGGTGGCAATATTTAACATGTGGCAACAGCTAATGGAGTTTCTACTCAGCTGGGGAGAGGTTCTAGGCAGGAGTCACTGTGGGCAAGTGGAGAATTCCTATTTCTAAATGAAGGTGGGTGTAGTCGCTCAGCCGTGTCCGACTCTTGTGACCCCGGGGACTGTAGCCCACCAGGCTTCTCTGTCCATGGGATTCTCCAGGCAAGAATACTGGAGTGGGTTACCATTTCCTTTTCCAGGGGATCTTCCTGACCCAGGGCTCGAACCCAGGTCTCCCGCATTGGAGGCAGACGCTTTAACCTCTGAGCCACCAGGGAAGCCCTTTCTAAATGAACCTGATGTATTATTTCAGCTGGACTGACTTGGGGTCATGGGATCCTATTTCGGAGGCGACTGGAAGGTAAAGGGAAGCCCTGGGTGTATCACCGGCGTGCCTGACTCTGAGGCTTGGCTTTTGTGCCTGCGGGACACTTAACGTTTGGCCAGCCACGTGGCCCCTCTGAGTCTCGGCTTCCTCATCTGTAAAATGGGTGAGATGCCACTGCTGGATGTGGAAGTACATGGAACGCTACACACGAGTGATGTCTGTGATCTTCTGGCAGCAACACCTTCTGGTCAAAGATAATGTGTTGTGACAGAGGTTCTCTTAAGAGTGTAGTCATGGCATGGTGGCGGGGCAGACACACCTGGAAGGCCTGCTGGCGATCAGGAGCTACTCTGAGCCCGTCCTTACTCATTGACCCTGCACAGCAACCTTGCGAAGTAGGCCTTTTTATCATCCCTGTTTTGTAGAGGAGGAAACTGAGGTTCAGAGAGATTAAGTAACTAGTCTGAGCTCATCAGGTAGTAAGTGGTAGGGCCGGGATTCCAACCCAGGCTGTGTGATCTGGGGGCTATGCTCCAAAGGAAAGGGAGAGAGCCGTGTTCTGGAGGAGTCAGAGGTTTCTAAGCAAAGCAAATCAGTGGGAAAGTAGATTTTCTTTACAGAGATTGTTTGATGGCTAGCGTTGCGGGGGCCCAGAGGGGTAACCTTGACGTCTCGCTGGGGAGAGTGACAGGCTGACAAAGGGTGTGGAGTTGGGGATGTATCTGGAAAACGGAGGGTTGAGTGAGCATTGCAGAGTAGAATCGAATGACAGTGAGTCACTCCTGTGGCTTTGCAGGGGTGGAGTGGGAAGGGGGCAGGAGTGGGTGCCACAGCGCCTTCTCACGAACCTCCCTTGCCTCAGCAAGGTGTGTGGACACCACACCCAGTAGTCTTCGCCCTTGAAAAGAATGACCGCCTCACTGGTTCCGGGCACCCAGGGCCTGCTCTGCGCCAGGCCCGGGGCTGTAGCCAAAACCTGCCATTGAATCCCTCAGCCGTCACCTATGTGCTTAGAGTGGAGGCTGGCCGCCAGCATCGCCTCCTCTGATCTGCTCCTGCTGCTGCGAGGCCCACGTCACACAGTGGGGCTGGAGAGCAGCGCCATCAGCAATGGGACCCGGGTTGGCCTGGCTCAGGGCCGCGCCCAGCGCCCCTCCGCAGGCAGCTTCCAGACACCGACACGCCTCCACCTCTCCCTCCTCACAGGGCGTTTGCCTTGTTCACAGCCTGGTCCCCAGCGGCTGTGGACACTAGTCTGCACACACACACCCACAGGCGTCCAGGTTCTCACAGGCTCCCCACTCCTCTGCCCGCACAGCCTGTGCGTGCCTCCTCCCCCTCTGCCAGGTGCTTATTCCGACATCCCTACACCTAGGCTCACCCGCACACACTCACACAGGCACACACGTGCGCCCTGCTCCCACCAAATTCACCCCTCCCCCCTGCCAAATCCAGCTCTGGATTGGCTGGAAAGCCCCAGAAGGCAGTGTCTGGGGCCTCCACGTGACTTGGTGTTGGGGAGGGACACTCCGGATGTCACCCAGGAAGTCCCAGGCAGCCTTGGTTGCTGCTGAGGGCGACAGGCCGGGCCTTCCCTAGTGCTGCCGCTTGGCCCCCTGCCTGTTCTGCCAGGCCCAGGGCAGGTGACACGTCTGTCGTCATGTCACTGCTCCAGACTGTCCATGTCTAAGCCCAGCTCTTTCTCTGACCCTCCAGGGTGGGCAGCCCTGGAGCCAGCATCACGCCCTCCCCAGCATCTTTCCCTTTTTAGGACCCCCGGTGAGGTCTGGCCTGCCGGACTCTTGAGGGGGTTCAGGCCCAGTCACGGTTCCCCTGGAGAATTCTCGTCATCCTTCCTTCTGGGAGTACACCCAGGACCACTCCCCTGATGGAATGTCCCCCAGAGGAAGGCGGGCAGAGATTCTAATCCCTGCTTCACAATCCAGGAGACTGAGGCCTGAATGAGGCTGCAGCTCTCCTGAGAGCCCTGCCAGCTGGCGCTCCCACTGCCAGTCCATCCTGGTGCCCTTTGTTTTGCTTCACGCCACCCCCCTTGGTGGTTCATTAGGTAGCCACGGGGGGTGGGGCCAGCAGCGAGAGCGCTCATCCTGTCACCAGCCCCCAGTCCTGGCCTAGCTGGTCAGAGCCCCGTAGTTCCAACCTCCTCCCTCTCTGTTTGCGCCCTGGGTCTTGGGAAGGGGTTCCAGGGCACCTACCCCTCAGCTGGTCTCCTGTCTCTCCTGGCTCTATCTGTTCCCACCTTTGCTTACCTGCAGGTCCTCCTGTCAAATCCCCTCTCCCTCTAAGAATCACATGAGCGTGAAGCTTTCTCTTGGGCATGGGATCCAGGGATCTGGAGTAACACAGGCCTGTGAGAGAGCATTCCAGCTCTGCATGTTGACTTCCTCATCTGTAAAATGGGTCCAGCAGTAGCACACCCCCTACAGGGTCATTGTGGAGGTTAAACTAGGGGAGCACAGAGCAGAGCCCCAGCACAAGGCCAGCACCGGTACATACTGGCCGCCCTCACCATGGACATCAGCAGCACCCCTGTTAGGACCAATACAGACAGTGAGCACTTGGCCAGGTGCTGTAGACTTGGCATCAGACAGACCTGGGTTTGAATCCCAGTGTGAATGCTTACTGTGTGACCTGAAACATACCATCTGCCCTCTCTGAGCTGATTATCTTATCTGCAAAAGGGGGAATAGCACATGTTCAGAGATGAAAGCCCTTTCATAGACTGAGCATATGTGAGTACTGATGGTCACTGAGTAGGCGTTGGCTGTTGTTATTCTCCAGGAATTCTGAGGTGAGGCTGTAGGAGGGCCGTTCTGACTGTCTGCTGGGGCGCTGAGGATGGTGAGGGGGTTCCAGGGGGAGCTGATTGCCTCTGCTCTCTGGGCTCCGCTACCAGTGACTCTGCCACCTCCTGCCAGGTGCTGTGCTGGGCCCTGTGTAGGGAAGGCAGGCAGCAGCAGCAGGGCTGGGAAAGCCCCATCTGTTCTCCGTGGCTGTCCAGAGCGTGACAGAT
Organism: Capra hircus; assembly: GCF_001704415.2. Taxonomy (NCBI): domain Eukaryota; kingdom Metazoa; phylum Chordata; class Mammalia; order Artiodactyla; family Bovidae; genus Capra; species Capra hircus. Next base: position 36,201,588 of record NC_030826.1, on the reverse strand, counting down.
TCAAACATGGTGTGATTCAGAGCCTGTGCCTAGGGTAACCAGGAGGAGTGTGTCACGTGCCACCTGGGGACTAAGAGGGCGCACTCAGCTGCTGACAGTGTCTGAGCCACTGTTCATAACAAGAGCAAGCATTTAAAGTGCTCACTATTTGCTAGGCACTGTGTTAATTACCACATTTCATTCTCACCAAAAAGCAGTGATAGCAGTAGGTACAATACCCTCCCTTTTTCTGATAAGAAAACTCAGAGAGCCAGAGCCACACAGCTCAAAGTGGACAAGCCCAGCCTGGGACTTGCAGAGCCAGCTTCAAAGCTAGCTCTTTCACTGTCTTCTCTACTGGGTTAAGCAAGAGAGGGGAGAGTGGCAGTAGGTGAAGGGAGCAGGGCATTCCAGGCAGAGAGAACCACAGGACCAAGGGGCTGAGCCTTTCTGAGCAGCCAACACTGTATAGTGGCAGGAGCGCTGGAGGCCTGTCTTCACCTCCCAGCTGCGGAACTGCCTCAGGCCTCAATTGAGGAGACTGTGAAATGGGGCTGATTCCTGCTGTTCTTACTGTTAAAGTCAAAGAAAGCCCTGCGTACAGGGGACTTTGGACTATGGTGGGAACTCTTCTAGAGGGACTGTTAGGCCCCAGGGCCCTCCCTGGTCAGACTCTCAGTGGCGCCTCCTTCCTGCCAGCCAAAGTGTTTCTGCCAGAGAGAGGCTCAGCTCTCTGCCTTCCCCAAGAGAGCGAACTGCTGCAGGCTGAGGTGTTGGTAGGAAAGCAGTGGCTCCCTGCCTCCCAGTCCAGTTTGGCAGCATCTGAGCCCCTTCAGACTCTCCATGGGCTCCAGCCCCACCCCGTGTCAAGAGCTGGGCATGCCCAGTCCCCACCAACTCCCCCCGACCTTGTTTTTCCTACCCACCATTTAAAATCTAGTTCCCTAGGAACTGGGAATTGGATGTCAGCTCCTGGTGTCCAGGGCAGCGTGTGAGGTTGTCTCCTTGGGCCTCTGCTCTGTGAGAGTGCTGGGCTGGCCCATGCGATACAGCAGCGACCCTGCAGGCAGACACTAGGTCTGTTTCCATGACGGCCGGGGAGGCCTTGCTGTCACTGCTGGTCTTGGGCAAGGCCCCCTCCCCAGTCTGGCCCTCAGTCTTCTCACCAGGAGCCCTGTGGGTGGGGCGGCCACCAAGCCCCTTTGAAGACTGCTCTTCTAGGACAGCAAAGCAAAGGCCCTCTGAGAACCAACAAATTAGAGGTTTTCTTGCACAGTAAGTTTACTGTGTTGTCGGGGAGAGTCACATACAGATGGAGCAGAGTGAGGAAATTGGTGATGCAGCTTGTCAACCCGTGCAGCCCACTGCGTGCTGCCCACTGAAGGTGAAGGTGAAGTCGCTCAGTCATGTCCGACTCTTTGTGACCCCGTGGACGGTAACCTACTAGGCTTCTCCGTGAATGGGATTCTCCAGGCAAGAATACTGGAGTGGATTGCCATTTCCTTTTCCAGGGGATCTTCCCAACCCAGGGATCAAACCCAGGTCTCCCGCATTGGAGGCAGACGCTTTAACCTCTGAGCCACCAGGGAAGCCCAAAGGCACAGGGTAAAAGTTGGGTTAGCAGATCAGGGGGGCAGGGGCCTGACCCTGAGCTAAGGTGATGCCGCCTCCCCTCCTGCACAGGTACGTCCAGAGTCTCCTGGACATCATGGAGTTCCTGGACAAGGACCCTGAGGACCATCGGACCCTGAGCCAGTGAGTGAGGCCCTGGCTAGGGCCGGGAGGGCAAGTGTGAGCCACAGCCCCAAGGGCAGAAATGCCTGTAGGATGACGGAAATGCCCCTGTCCTTGGGGATATCCAGGGTGAGCGGGGAGACAGCCCTCAATCCTGGTGTGTCTGGTGGAGGGGGACCCAGGACCCACCCTGTGGAGCTGCCAGGCTGTCAGGCAGGCAGTGGGAGGTCTGGGGAGGCCTTCTGGAGGAGAGGGCTGGGAAGAGTCAAGTGGGTGAAGGCGCTGTGGAGAGAAGGGCAGAGCTGGGAGGGTCTGAGGGTGTCCCAGAGCCAACATCTCCCCGCCTCGCAGGTTCACTGACGCCCTGGTCACCATCCGGAACCGCCACAATGACGTGGTGCCCACAATGGCTCAGGGCGTGCTGGAGTACAAGGACACCTATGGCGACGACCCCGTCTCCAACCAGAACATCCAGTACTTCCTGGACCGCTTCTACCTCAGCCGCATCTCCATCCGCATGCTCATCAACCAGCACAGTGAGCAGGCACAGGGCCGTTCACCATTCAGAGGTTCACAGAATGTAGAATGCGTGGGAGTGAGACTTCGGAGAAGGATGTTTTAGGCCTGCAAAGGTCCAAAACTCGCCTGATTCGAGGCTGTAGGGTCTGGTCAGAGGAGAGAGGGTAGGAGGGTGGGGAGAGGGTGTTAGGGTCAGAAGTGTTAGAAATAGAGGTGGGGTCCTGGAGAGCCAGGGGAAGAGGGAGGGACCGCTGAGGCACATGGCCCCACCAACTGCGCCCACCGTTTCTGCCTGTAGCCCTGCTCTTTGATGGCAGAACCAACCCTGCCCACCCCAAACACATCGGCAGCATCGACCCCAACTGCAATGTCTCTGAGGTGGTGAAGGGTGAGTCGTCCTCACTGTGCCTAGCCCACAGAGGAGCCCCAGTGTACCCCCAAGTTTACCTGGCCAGAGGGTGACCCATTCCCCAGTGGGTGGGGGCCAAATCCTCATGGGTTTAATGTTGGTGACACCCACTGTTGATACCAAGAGAATTGCCTGCTACGGGGAAGCTACCCCATTCCCTGATGACCTCTGCTTCTCCCAGATGCCTATGACATGGCCAAGCTCCTGTGTGACAAGTATTACATGGCCTCTCCTGACCTGGAGATCCAGGAGATCAATGGTGAGTGAATGAGGCTGTGCGTGTCTAAGGGCGGGGGACATGGGAGAGGGAAGTGATGAGGAGTCAGGAAACGAGGGAGAAGCAGAGCTATTACTATATCATTATTATGGGCAAGGTCCCTGTTCCCATGGAGCTCACATTCTTGGTGTTGGGGAGGTTGGGGAACGGGGCCTTTAACCAGTGAGTGAATAATAAACTAATTTCAGGAAGGAAACAAAATGAGATAGCCTGACAGTCATGGGTAGGAGCAGCGTATTAGATGGGATGCCAGTTTGGCTATCTTCCTGGAATCCAAAAATGTTAATTTGAGAGAGGGGTTTTCCGCTCGCTAGCCCCTGGGGTAGAATGGTCAAAGCTGGCTATACCCCCTCATGTCCCAGTTCCACCCTGGTGAAGTTTTGGGAAAGAGGATGTGGAAGGCAGGGCCTGGGAGTTGATCACACCACTTCCCTAAGTCTCCCAGCTGCAGAGGAGGCTGAGAATTTAGTGTCTAGCTGGGCAGTTACATGCTAGTTACAACTTTGGGGGAGGGAGGCATCTGTTACTGAAAGAAGAGAGGGAATGATGGACACAGAGGATGGCTACAGGGTCCTACTTTGGATGGAGTAGTTGAGAAACAGAAGGACCAGTGTGGTGGGTTAGGAGATTGAGGGGTGAGGGGCGGGAGAGAGAGGCTGGGCATGCAGGGCCCGTAGGCTGGGCATGCAGGGCCCGTGGGCTGCACACGGGAGCTGGGATTTTGAGAAACCACTGGAGGTTTGAGGCACAGTGATGACAGGATCTGAGTAACATTCTAAAGATTAATTTAGAGGTTGGAGGAGGCAGGAGAGGACCCAGGAAGACCAGTTAGGAGGTCACTGCAGGTTTAGGCAAGGGGAGGGGAAGGCAGTAGAGAGGAAAAGAAGGGGGTGAACTGGATAAACACCTTGGAGGGTGAGAAGGACCAGAGACCTGGAAGTTACCTCTCTCTTCCCCACCAGCCCCTGCTCCTCAGCCCCTCTGGCCTGTGCACCAGAAACCTGAGGCGTCCATGCCTCTATGCCTGGAAGTCGCACTGCCCATATCCTAGTCTTCCCTTAAGAGCCCATTCAAGTCCAGCTCCTCTGCAAAGCCTCCCCAGACCTCCCAAAGAGGAGTTAGGCCCTGCCTGCCCCAAGTGGACCTCTAAATTGCACTGTTTAAATTACTCGGGGGCAGAAACTGAAGGGTGGAGACAGGCCACTTTACTTCTAGATCCCCAGGGTCAAGCCCAGAGCCTTGCACACAGCTCTGGGCACACCTGATGTGAAAGTGAGGTGTGCATTTCTCTGTCTAGACATGAATTTCTGAGAGGGTAGGGCTGAATTCTATTTAACTTTTTGTCTCCACTTGCCCAGCACAGGGCCCCAGATTCCCTCATTCATTGATCCATTGCACATTTATTGAGCTTCTGCTACATACAGAGCTCTGTGCCAGGCACCAGGAAGATACTCAGTCTCTAAAACCAAGAAACTCTCCAGGTTAGAGTGATTCTTAGGAAGTAGGATGCTGGTGTCAGGATCACCTGGGTAGCCCCTTCCCCTCTCCCCTGGGTGAAAAAGCTCTCCAGGGGATTCTGGTATCAAGGTGAATGCTAGTAGGCTAGGTATAGCACAGATAGATAGATACTATTTGAGGGGATAAATGATGAACAGATGGATGGATAAACAGTGGATGAATGGAAGGATGGATCTGTACTCGGAGTGAATGGATGGGTGGAAAAGATAGACGTTTGAACAGATGGATAGACTGAAAGACAGTTGGATGGTTGGATGTGTAGACAGGCATGAATGGATGTTGAACGGATATGATTGATGAATGGGTGGATACTGGATGGATGGATGGACAGACTCTGTATGATGGATGGATATTACATGGAGAGGTAAATGGATGAATGGACACAATGAATGAATAGATGGACAAACAAGCAGATGGATGGACAATGGATGGGGGTTGAGTGTGGGTGTTAGGTGCTGGTGAATGAATGCTGAATGGTGACTTCTTGACAATCTCCTGATCTTTGGTCTGGACTTCCCTGGCAGCATCCAACTCCAAACAGCCAATTCACATGGTCTACGTCCCCTCCCACCTCTACCACATGCTTTTTGAACTCTTCAAGGTGAGGAAACTGGGGGATGTTCCTTTGTGAGGGTGGGGGGGGGTGGTTAGGTCCAGGCTGTTCTCAGTGTATCCTATCACCTTCTCCACTGCAGAATGCCATGCGGGCAACTGTGGAAAGCCACGAATCCAGCGTCACTCTTCCACCTATCAAGGTCATGGTGGCCTTGGGCGAGGAAGATCTTTCCATCAAAGTATGTGACCCTTGATTTTGAGGGCCCGAGAGCAGTGGTATGGAAACTTCCCTCCTGCCAGGAGATGGGATTAGGGAAGACGCTGGGGGTGAGGAAGACCTGAGAAGATCAGGGATGGGGTGTAGAGAAAACTGAGGTCTAGAGACCCTGACACGTCCCGTCTCCCCTAGATGAGTGACCGAGGTGGAGGTGTTCCCTTGAGGAAGATTGAGCGGCTCTTCAGCTACATGTACTCCACAGCCCCCACACCCCAGCCCGGCACCGGGGGAACCCCACTGGTGAGCTGGCTTCACTCCAGTTCCCCCCGACCTCCTGAAGAATGCCTGTCAGTCTTCTGGTCTCTTCCTATCAAATTGTCACTCGTGCCCATCACTCGCTTCCCTGCCCCCCCGCGGTCCCTCCATCCTGTAGGCTGTGTGATGTCGGTCAGCTCTTCCGGGTCTCTCCTTGTTCCTCCTCCGTCTCCCCAGCCTGCACCTCCCTACCTATCTGTGGGTGTCTATCTGTTGCTTTTCCTCAGTTCTCCCTGTCTTCTCTCGCTCTCCACGAGTAACTACCTCTCTCGGCATTATTCAGCTCACCAGCACCTCTGTGTCCATTCCCAGTGGAATAGGTGGGGCTAAGTGTGGGAAATAGAGACAAAGAGGTGCCCAGTGACCTGCGCAGACCCCTGACTACCAGGGCCAGCCTCCTCTCCTGCCCTGCTCCCCACCCCCGCCCTGCCCTGCAGCCTTCCTCCCCCCACTGGACTGAGTCCCTCTCCCCACAGTCCCCGTCTCGTCTCCGAGCTGTCCCTCTCTCCTGTCCCCTCCTCACCCTGGTGCTGGGAGCCCCCGGTACGACCCAAGCTTAGCCATCCTCATTCAGCATATAGGTCTCTGCAGCTCCAGGGAACCCAGGCCCAGTGTCTCAGAGCGCTCCCTTCCCACCTCCTTGCAGGCTGGCTTCGGGTATGGGCTCCCCATTTCCCGCCTCTATGCCAAGTACTTCCAGGGAGACCTGCAGCTCTTCTCCATGGAGGGCTTTGGGACCGACGCTGTCATCTATCTCAAGGTGAGGGCCCCTGCCTGCAAGGCCTGCCCAAGGGGCCAGGGTGGGTTGCTGACAGGTCAGGCCTGTTCTTAGGTTTCTTTTCCACCCCTCCAATCTTTTCCTGATTTCAGACTGAGAATCAGAGCAGAGCTATAGTTCCCCAGCCACCAGGCACTCCTAAGTTGGCAGGCAGTTTCAGTGAGTCTGGTGCATGAATGAGACCCTGTTCTGGGAACCCTTGACTTGTGAGGAAGCATGGAGAACTCATTCAGCTCAGGGGGCGACGGAGGCCCAGAGCTGATGACCTTTTTCAAGGTCACACAGCCTGCCTCCTCCCTCTCCCTCCCTGACCTTTAAGTGAACAGCCTTTTTAAACGGGCAGGAGCAAGCCACAGAAGGGACAGACGCTTTCATGGGTCTTTCTGGTTTAGTCATCTCAACCAGTGTGGCACCTGGCTGGGCTGACATGTGGGCCATAGTTAGTGGCCACTGGAGCCCACCACTGGGCAAGGGTGGTCTGCCAGGGAGTGGGCAAGGTGCAGGAAAGCAGGAGAGGCTGACCCTGATGCCCCTCAGGCCCTGTCCACGGACTCAGTGGAGCGCCTGCCTGTCTACAACAAGTCAGCCTGGCGCCACTACCAGACCATCCAGGAGGCCGGCGATTGGTGTGTGCCCAGCACGGAGCCCAAGAACACGTCCACGTACCGTGCCAGCTAGGAGCTACCCGACTCACCTACACCCAGGAGAATGGACTGCTGTCGCTGGGTCCGGCCACTGTGGTGACCCTCCCCATTCCCTGCCCCCCCAGGTGCAGGAGACTCTCCCTGTTGACCAGCTTCTGTCTCCTTGGAAATCACTGCAGTGAGCAGTCTGTGGTGGCCCCTAAGTGCCAATCTCTGTCTCCATGGAGACCCCTTGGTGGCCTCCCTGGGTCCAGTCTCTGTGGGCAACGCCTGAGGGTTCCAGATGGGGTGTTCCAGAGACACGTTTCCATGGCAGTCTTCCTCTCTGAGCCCAGAACTGCCACTTCTCTGCCAGGGGCCCTAGGTCCCCCTCTCTGCCCACCATAGCCCTGGCCTTCCAAGTGGACGCCCCTGCTTGCCTTACTGTCCTGGCCCGTGCCGGTACCCTGGCACTGGTCTGGTGTCAGTGTTGGGAAGGGGCCAGGTGCCTGCCACATCTGGGGTAGTGGGAGGGGACCCCTGGTTGGGGATCTGGTCCTATAGTCTCTCCCTCCTCTCTAAGGTCAAAGGTAGGAGGGAGGGGTTTCTCACCTGGGGCTCACCCCTAAAGCCGAATAATCTGGGAGGACACAGGTCAGCCACCCAACCTCTCCTCCCTGTAGGTAACCCCAGCAATGTTTCTGCCACCTCCTGCATGTCCTGATGTGCATACACCTACCCACCACCCATGGCCCCCCGAGCTCCAGACCCCAACTCCCACTGTGCCTGGACATGCGTGTGCTTGGGGTGGCTTTCTCCCTAGAATGTTGTGTGTATATAGCTAGTTTTATAGCCCCGAATGCCCCTACCCTTCCCCTTAGCACACAGGGGGTTAAAGTTGTGTGCTCCTCCCAGTGGCTATGATGGTGACAGTGACATCTACAGTAAAGAGGAGATAGAATGAGACTGTGGCCCATCTGCTTTCCTGGGGGAGGGAGATCCTCTTGTACAAATGGATGCAGACTGCAGTCCCTGTGATCAACACGTGACATGCTCAGGACAAGACCCAGTGCATGCCAGCCACAGCAGTGGACACAGCCGTCCGTTCAGAACACTTGACAGTGCAGCACCCAGTGACAGACCTGTGGCCCTGCTGCACTCAGAGCCCAGCCCAACCCCCAGCTGGGGCAAACAGGAAGGCCACTGGCACATCATAAGCGTTTATTGAGAGAATCTAAGTGCCGCCTCCCCATTCACATGCAGGTGGGCGCCCAGATAGCTCCTGATGGCTTCAAGGACTTGGGAGCTTTCCATCCTCCCCACCAGCCCCTCTGGGGCCCAGGTGGTACTAGTGCCCCCATGTCCAGTCCCCCCTCTGAAGCCCCTGTCCCAGCACAGACAGGAGGAAGGAAAAAAGAACTGAGAGAGAACAGGGGTCACAGCCACAGCCCTTGGGCTGGAGCGAGGGGAGTGGGTGTATGGGGGCCTGTCTGCTGCTCCACGCTGGTAGGAGGAGGTGAAGGGAGGTTTCTAGTCTAAGGCCTCTGACCTTACTGCAAACTCTGGCCAGTGCTGCAAAGGCTGGCCAGCACCATGCCTGGACATGAACACACACACCCTAGAAGGACAGACACCTTCCCTGGGCTGCTGGGATGGCTTCCACCCCCACCCAGGGAGCGGACCCCACCCTTCCTGTCTGCCAGTTCTGGAGCCCACGGAGGCCCTGATAAGAACCAGGACAGGTTGGGGAGGGCTGATGAACCTTTCAATTTAGCAGCTTTCAGGGGGGCTCCCAGATTTTGCCTCTCTGCCTGGCTGGGATGAAAATTCACCAGTTAAGGGCCATCTAGGTATTGATGGGGGTGTCATTTGTCCCCACCAGTTCCCAAGTTTGCCATCTTCAGGGAGGTTCCAGGTGGCCCCTGCAGGAGCAGCAGAAGTGGGCCCAACTTGGAGAGTCGGTCAAAACCCAGGCTTTGTGTGGGCCTCAGGAGGGCCAGACCTGCAAGGGCATCATCTTACCACTGAGAACCCCACTTCCTTCTAAAGCCCTTGCAAAGATTACGCAGGATAATTGGGCTGCCTTCTCTGCTCTCCTGTTGAGGAGTGCAGACTGGGAGTTTACTTCGAGTGCAACTCGCTGCAGGCCCACCAGCCTCCTGCAGAGCTCTCGACATACAGTCACCTGGGAGAGCTGGAAAGGAACTACTTTATCCACCTGCTGCTGCAGAGAGGCTCAGCGCATATCTCTGAGCCTGGGGCCTCTGGAAGGTATGCAGGCCTCCTAGTTCACTGGCAGCCCCAGGACCCCCATGGCCTGAGGGAACAGGGTCAGAATCACTCAGGCACCTCTGGGCTCCCTGATTTGCTTCAGCCCTGGCCTCTCTGCCCATAATCTGCCACTTCCCCAGGAACTTTGTGCCAAAAAGTCCTTGCAAGGGGATTTATTACTGGGTCCTCTCCCCTGGGTCTCTCTTTCTGAGGGATCTGGGTCCAGACAGATGACAGGGTGAGAGGGCTGTTCCTCCTGAGAGCATGGAGCCAGGCCAACCCAAGCCTGGTGCCCAGGCCCTGCCTCCTGAGGCGGCCTGTGCCCGCAGAGCCCAGCAGCTTCCCGAGCCGGGTGCCAGCACCTGCCCGCCCGTCTCCCTAGCTCTTCTTGGCCTCCTCCCTGCGCCGGAGCTTCTCACGCTGCCGTGCAACCTTCTCCTGGGCCTTGCGCTCCTTCTCAGCTGCCGCCGCCAGCTCCTTCAACTTCCGCTTCACCAGCGCCCGATCATGCGAGTTGCTGAGCCCCAGACTCTGGGGGAGGGATCCAAGGGTGAAGTGAAGAGCCCCAGAGCCCCACACCTGGCCAACCCAAGCCCGGGGTTCTCTGTACCCCAGGTGTATTCTCGCTGGAGTTCTCTGCCAGCCCTCAGCCTCCACCTCCCAGGCTTGCTGATGGATCAGAACCCTCAGGGCAAAAATTTGGAATGGGAGTGGCTGGGAGAGATGAGGGTAAATGGTGCAGGGTTCCAGGCCCTTTGCCCCTTCCCCACCCTAATCCTTGGCTCCTATCCCTCAACTCAGGATTTCAGCCTTGGAATAACTCTGCCAGATTCAGTGAGGCCAGAGGTAGGAAGTGAGTTTGTCCGAGGTCACACAGCCAGTCAGTAGCTAAGGCCCCTCCCTGTTCCAAAGACTTCTTGGGGACTCTCCTCACCACTGCTCCCCCAAGCAACTAAGCAGATGGTGCAAAATAAGCCAGAAGCCCCCAGAACAGAGCCCAGAGCACCACCTCTGACACCCTCCCTCCCTCCCCCTACTTGCCTCCCACAACCACCAGCCTCCAAGATTTTTAGTCTTCAAGATGAAGACTCAAAAATTCAGATGAGATGACCAGGGGAGGCTCATTAGAGTCAAGAGTCAGATGATAGGCTAGTCCTCAAGATCATAGATCAACCTGAAGACTGGCTGGAGCTCGAAGGTCAGATTGAGGAACGGGGCTGGAGTCAAGACTGGGAGGGAATCCATACTAGAGAGCAAAGATCAAGGATCTTGCCTAGATATCAGAGGTCAGGGCAGTGGTCTTAAAGGGAGTGGAAAGGTCAGGATGAGGGGATCCGAATCCTTGAAGGCTGCCTCAGGGATCCAACTGAGTGGTGGTCCCCCACCCCAGCCCACCTTCAGTTTGCTTCCATCCAGCTGCAGCAACTGCGGCCCATCTACCTGCCGCGCAGCAAACTCAGCAGCATACTGCTCCAGGTTGAGGCTCTGCAGCCACCGGCCCACCTGCTGACTGGTCCAGTGGTAGACGGTGGGAAGAGGCTCATCCAGAAACTGGGGTGGAGACCAAGGAGAGTGAGGGGGCAGGGTGTGCCCTGTGGCCCACACATCTGCCTGTGTCAGAGGTCAGGGCCTGCTTACCTCATCAGAAGACTGGGACAGAGTGTGGTAGGGGTAGGAACACTTGGCCGCCTGCCGGGGACCACTTGGGATCTTGGGGCTGCTGCTGGGGGGTGTGGAATCATCACTCAGGGTGGATTCCTAGATGGAAAGGGGGCATACTGCTGAGGAGAGAGCTCACCTCAAGCCCAAGGCAGCAACCCGCAACCCACCATCCCCATTCAGATGGAGCTGAAGTCCAGGGCCAGGCACCAGGAGTTTCTCAGGGCCCTTGGATGTGAACCAGAAGCTGGGCAGGCACACAGAGCAAGGCTGTAGGGCTAGAACTGAGCAGTTAGTGGGACTGGAGGTCACGCTGCTGTTGCTTCCTTGACAGCTGACTGGGATTCCCCCGGGCTGGGTCAGGTGTTCCTGCCTTGAGCCTCTCCAGCATGGCCTTCAGCACCCCGGCTTACAAAAACCTGGTTAGATGTCGTGTCTTCACTGGACTCAGCTCTACGAGGGCCTGGGCTGTGTCTGTTCACCATGGCCCAGCACAATGGAAGAAAGGGAGGGATGGAGGGAGGGTGTGGGAGAGGGACCCTTTCGCTCCTGAATTTACAGTTTTCTGATCTTCTCTGACCTGGCTGCACACAGGAACAGAATCACAGAACAAGCACAGGGCTGGGGGTCATTAGAGCCTGGTGTCTAAATCCAGTTGAGTCTGTAGGCAATTCCCTTCAGTCTGGGCCCACATTTGCCCATCTGTACAATATGAGCTTCCCCTGGTGGCTCAGCTGGTAAAGAACCTGCCTCCCATGCGGGAGACCTGGGTTCAATCCCTGGGTTGGGAAGATCCCCTGGAGAAGGGAATGGCTACCCACTCCAGGATTCTGGCCTGGAGAATTCCATGAACTGTACAGTCCAGGGGGTCACAAAGAGTCAGACACGACTGAGTGCCTTTCACTTGACTTCACTTCACAATAGGGATGAGTGTGCCTGCCCTCCCTACTTCACTGAACCTTTGTGAGGATAAACAAAAGTGCTTTTGGAGCTTTGTAGGCCACAGAATCCTAGTGAACATAAATAGGCGCTCACTGTTGCTTCCGTTCCTCGGTCTCACTTCACCACAGGGTTGTGAACTTTCCAAGCACTAGCTAGGTTGTGGTCCTGTGCTCTCTGTTCCCCCCAGCCTCACTGTACCGCATGTAGTCCAGCTCCTAATACAGGATGTGGAGTCAGAACTGAGCCAGGCAGAAGAGTTAGCAGGAATAGAGGAGCCCTACTCTTGCCTGGAAAATCCCATGGATGGAGGAGCCTGGTAGGACACGACTGAGCGACTTCACTTTCACTTTTCACTTTCATGCATTGGAGAAGGAAATGGCAACCCACTCCAGTGTTCTTGCCTGGAGAATCCCAGAGACAGGGGAGCCTGGCAGGCTGCCTTCTATGGGGCTGCACAGAGTCAGACATGACTGAAGGAACTTAGCAGTAGCAGGCTGGTGTACTAGAGGATCATAGTGCTCAGTTATGTGTGTTGGATGGAGACAGCGATGAATCAACAGAGGAACCACTTGGCATACAAACAAGTGAACAAGTGAATGCCTGAGACCGGATGAATTAATGATCATTGAATGGCTCCTTGGATGGACAGATGGACTCCAGGAATGCCTGGATCCAGGCCCAAGCCAGGGTGAAGTATGTCCTCATGTCACCTCAGTCTGGGGGCCAGGATGGAGGCCAGGAGGCCATGGACTTACCTGAGAAGCTGACTTCTTAGGGCTGAAACCCTCGCGTTTAGGGGAGCAGGACGGGGAGGTGGTGCTGCCAGAAGATGCGGAGCCTTTGCCACTGTCTGTGAACCAGGAAAAGGGCAGGAACGGGGAGCCCCCTGACCTGCTGGATCCCTCCACCGACTCCCTGCAGAGAGAGTACGCTGCATGGGTGCGGGCATCGAGGAGAGGGCTGGAACCACAGGGAGTTACAGGCAGAAGCTGTGGCTGAGGGGCTGTGGGTACCTCTCACCTGCTGCCCATGGACAGACGGTTGCTGCCCTTGTCCTTCCGGCTCTTGCTAGTGGATGCTCGGCGTAAGGTGACCCTGTGGGGAGGGCAAGGGGGAGTGGAACAGTGCTGCCCATTGTGGTACCCAATGCCCAAGCCTTTCTGGTCACTCACCCCAGGTCCAGGAACTTGCGGCGAGTCTTCTTATCCAGGCCAATGGTAGGGCTGGCGGGCTCAGGTGGGCTGGCATCCCGGCTGTCATCTTTCGAGGAGGAAAAGGAAGGAAATTGCCTATGTGGTGGCTTGTCTGCCTCTTTCAACTTCCAATAAGGTGACAGAAATTCTCTTGACTTAGAATCAGGCAACCTTACTCTGATGCCCTTCACTAGCTGTGTGACCTAGGACAAGTCACTACCTCTCTGAGCTTCCTGAATCTTAAATATGGGGCTAATAACACTGCCTATTTCACGAGACCTAATAGGATGAGATAGTGGACAGGGAAGCCTGGCTTGCTGCAGTCCATGGGGTTGCAAAGAGTGGGACACGACTGAGCGACTGAACTGAACTGAATAAGATGTTTATGAAAGCCTTATACAAACCATAAACCACTCTGGAAAAGTAGGGATCGCTACTCTTTACTGTTAATTTTATCTTGGCCAACTTGTAACCAACCTTCTAATCTTGGCTCACATGTCACTTCCTCAAGAAGCCTTGCAGGAGGCTCCCAACTGCTCCCAGGATGTTTTCAACCTGATAAATGTCCTCCCGCCCTGCGTTCCCTTTCTCAAATAGCACTCAAGATCCAACCAGTCCATTCTGAAGGAGATCAACCCTGGGATTTCTTTGGAAGGAATGATGATAAAGCTGAAGCTCCAGTACTTTGGCCACCTCATGCGAAGAGTTGACTCATTGAAAAAGGCTCTGATGCTGGGAGGGATTGGGGGCAGGAGGAGAAGGGGACGACCGAGGATGAGATGGCTAGATGGCATCACGGACTCGATGGACGTGAGTCTGGGTGAACTCCGGGAGATGGTGATGGACAGGGAGGCATGGCCTGCTGCGATTCATGGGGTCACAGAGTCGGACACGACTGAGCGACTGAACTGACTGAACTGACACCTTGTACCTACCTATACATTTAATTAAGAGATTGCTTCCCCTGAAACTAAAAGGAATTCTTTGACTGTTTCCCCTAGAACTTATGAGCCTCGCGAGGACGAGGACAGCATCTGCTTGCTCTTTTGTGTGTCCCAGGGCCCAGACAGTGTCTGGCACACATTAAGGCTCTCTGGAAATGAATGAATGAACCGTGGTCTTTATTCCCCACCTCCCCTGAGCCACCCTGTGCCAAACCCGAGGTCCGGCCAATTGCTTCGGAGCCCAAAGGAGTGCTTGCCGGCAGGGGGCGCCGCGCCGGCCGCTGCTCACCTTCGCTGTGCAGCTCGGCGCGAGGGTGTCGGCGCACAAAGCTGGGCGAGCTGTCGGACGAGGCAGCGGAGCGGGGCGGCGAGCCGGAGGCGGCGGCCAGACCCTCGTGCGAGGCGGCGTTGTGCAGGGGCCGATAGCGTGCGAGCGGTGAAGGCGGCGGCTCGTCCTCGTCCAGGCTGCGCCGCAATCCCGGGGGCTCCAGGCAGAAGGAGCCCCCCGCTGGGGACCCCGGGCCCGAGTGCAGAGGCGAGCGCAGCCGGTGCAGGGGGCTCCCGCAGCCGTCGGCTCCCTGGAGGAGGGGCAGCTGCTCACCGCCTACCCTCTTCCCCTCGGGCTCCTAGGGCCTCCTCGGCCTGGAGGGAGGGCTTCCTCGTGCCTTGGGCCGAGGGGTGGCTGGGCAGCGAACAGTGAGAGATGGATCTTCCGGTCACAGAGGCAAGGGCTGCATCCGGCCTCCATCACTTACTAACTGTGTGACTTTGTTAGTGAAACTCTTAGAGCTTCAGTTTCCTCGTCTGGATAATGGGGTAATACCTTCCTTGAAAGGATGAAATGAGCCAGAATTGAACTGCAGCTAGTATTTGTCAGCCTTGTTATCTGAGAAGTCTAGGGGTGTGGTTTCCCTGGAAGAGTGGTTTGGAGGGATTATCCAGGGGCAAGAAGGGTGGGTAGGGTATGGTGATTGAGGGGATTGCCCCAACCTTGCCTCCAGGCCCATCGGAGCCTTCACCATCCTCTGCAGAGCTGGCACTGTCCCGAAGCCTGGAGCGAGAGGGCCGGTGTCTTCGGCCCTTGGCCAGTAGTTGGGCCCGGGCCTTGTGTAAACTGCTGTCCAGTCTGACGGTTTCTGGCACTGCCAAGTCCAGGTCTGCAAACCAGGGAAGAGGGACAGAGACCAGATACACAAGGACAGCACACCCAGAGGCCCGCCTCAAGTGGCCACCTGCACGCACACCCAGACATTCAACAATGTCTCAAGTGTTGGGTGCTGGTAGTCCAGTGAGATGGAAAACCAGGTCTCTCACAGTCTCCCAGGGAGCTGGAGATGTCAGCTTGTAAATACAGTGTGTGATAGACCCTCTCACAGGCACAGAGGACAGGACTGTCCTGTTTGGAGGAGGAAACACCAAAGCTGGGTCTTCAGGTCTGTCTGGGAGTTTACAAGAGAGGAGGCTGGCAAAACTGGCATATGCTACACTGAGAGGAAGGGAAGCTGGGGGCAGCATGCCTCCAGAGCAATGAGAGGGCAGGTTTGTGGAGGGAGACACTGGAAGATGAGGCTGGAGAGAGCACAGATGTAATGGCTGGCACTGAAGAAGTGCCAACTACGTGTCAGAATGTACATTCATCACCTTGTCTACTCAGAACAACCCACAGGCTAAGGATAGCTTGTATTCCCATTTCACAGCTAAGCAAACTGAGGATCGGAGAGGTCAAGTCTCATGCCTGAGGCCTGCAGCTAGCAAACAGTCTGGGATTTGAGCCTGGCTAATCTAGCTCTGGCTCCAGGTGGTGCAGTGATTAAGAATTCACCTGCCAATGTAGGAGACACAAAAGACACAGTTTCAGTCCCTGGGTTGGGAAGATCCTCTGGAGGAAGGGCTGGCAACCCACTACAGTATTCTTGCCTGGAAGATTCCATGGACAGAAGAGCCTGGTGGGCTACAGTCCATGGGCTCGCAAAGAGTTGGACATGACTGAGCATGCTCACACAGTCTTGCTCCAGAGACTGGCCCTGCTGGGGATGCTGGCTTTCTGTGCCATGCCCAGGATCACACTCAGAGACGGTACTGTTGAGCAGCTAGATGACTCGCAGTTAAGTAGAGGGCGCCCTAGAAACCAGTGGCAAAGAGGAGAGCCCACAGACCCCTGAAGCCTCTCTCTCCCATCCTGGGGTACATGGCCCAGGGCTAGGTCCTGGATGAGGACAACGTGGAAGAGTAGGCAAACCCAACAGGTTATGCACAAACCCTACAGCTCCGAGTTTCACTTTCCATTTGTTCCACCCTAAAATACAGACTTCTTTCTGCAGTGTCCCTGAGATTCTCCAGGCAGAAAGAGTTCTTCCCATATCATCATGGCTTAAGACCTTTCTTCACCACTCCACCCTCCGTGATCTCAGGGACCCCATCCCATCACTCCTGCCTGCCCTGCTCTGCCTGCTCCTCTTTCTCTTGTCTGTAGACACACCTTAAATCACCCCTGTGGCTGAACTACCACCTATATCTATTTCCAGCTCTGATTCCTCCCCTGAATGCCAAGTCTGAGCACCTCAACTGCCACATCTAAAGCACCCAGACACCTCAAACTCAGTCCATCAAACGAATGCACCGCCTTGCCTCCGTCCCGGGCCCTGTGAAAGACCCCACTCTCTACCCAGTCACCCTCTCAGACCTAGTGAAGTGAGTGAAAGTCACTCAGTTGTTCCTTACTCTGTGTGACCCCCTGGACTATGCAGCCCATGGAATTCTCTAGGCCAGAATACTGGAGTGGGTAGCCTTTCCCTTCTCCAGGGGATCTTCCCAACCCAGGGATTGAACCCAGGTCTCTCACACTGCAGGCTAATTCTTTACTAGCTGAGCCACAAGGGAAGCCCTCTCAGACCTAGACCCAGTTGGTAATTCATGGGTCCAGCTCCCTACTTGACACCTCCACTTGGATGTCCAATGGACATCTTCAGTGTACATGTTACAGTTGGACTCCTGACGTCCTTACCCCACAAGCTGCCCAGCCTACCCATCTCAGTGAATGACAGCTCCAGTTCTTCCAGCTGCTAAGGCCAAACCGTGGAGTCACCCTTGATTCCTCCCTCTCCCTCCTACCCTACAAACTGATCCAACCACAATTCCTGTTAGCTCTACTTTGGAAATATATCTAAACATGCTGAGATATTTTTGGTGAAATGACATGATGTTTTGGATAAGGTTCAAAATAATCCAGGAAATTAGGAGGGAAGAGAGGAAGAGGATGTAGCTGAAACAAGACTGTCCATGAGCTGATACTTGAGGCTGAGTGATATGTACATAAGTGTATGATGGGGTACTTTGTGCTGGTCTCTACTTTTGATTTCCCGCAATAAAATATTGTGTATATGTGTCTTTGTATACACACACTTACATACGTGCCTACATGTGGGGAGAAAGAGGAAGGGAGAGGAAAGGAGTAGAACATACAGATCCCTGGTCTAGGTCACCATCGCCTCTTGACTCATTGTTACAGATCCTCCCAGCTAGTCTTCCCGCTGCCTCCCTTTCCCATTTACAGTCTATTTCCAACCCAGCAGCCAGAGTGATCCTGATAAAGCATGTCAGCTCGTGTTACTCCTCCCTCCACTCAGAACCTCCACTGACTTCCATCTCACACAGGAAGAAGCTGAGTTCTCAGCATGGCCTTTAGACTCAGGCTGTTCAGAAACGCTCTCCCTCTTCATCCCTCTGCTCCAGCCACCCTGGCTCTTCCTTATACAAGCTATCCTACACCTCAGGGCCTTTGCACTTCCCCTTCCCTTTCCTGCAAGGCTCTTGCCATAGATTTCTGCACAGTTCCTTCTTTCAGCTCCTTCAGGTCTCTGCTTAAATGCTTTCTCTCACTGAGAGACCACTCAATTTAGAATATCCCTAAAACCCACAGCTAAATTTTTTCCTATATCATTTATCATTCTCTGGCATATCATATATGTTATTTAGTTTATTGTCTCTCTCCACCTATCAAAATGTCAGCTCCATGAAGGCAGATGTTTTTCTATTTTGTTCATTGCACTAACAGGCATAGAACATTGTGTGTGTGAAAGTGTGTGTGTGTGTGTACAAGTGTCCTAAGTGTTTTATAACTACTAGCTCATTTAAACCTCCCGACAACCCAAGGAGACTCCAGGAATTCTCAGGGCAGCCTTAATTTGCCTGAGGGTATAGGGCTGGAAAAGCTATGGCAAACCTAGACAGCATATTAAAAAGGAGAGACATTACTTTGCTGACAAAGGTCCATCTAGTCAAAGCTATGATTTTTCCAGTAGTCATGTATGGATGTTAGAGTTGTACCATAAAGAAAGCTGAGTGCAGAGGAATTGATGCTTTTGAACTGTGGTATTGGAGAAGACTCTTGAGAGTCCCTTGGACTGCAAGGAGATCCAACCAGTCAATCCTAAAGGAAATCAATCCTGAATATTCATTGGAAGGACTGATGCTGAAGCTGAAGCCATTATTTGGCCACCTGATGTGAAGAACTGACTCATTTGAAAAGATCCTGATGCAGGGAAAGATTGAAGAAAGGAGGAAAAGGGGACGACAGAAGATGAGATGGTTGGATGGCATCACTGACTCAATGGACATGAGTTTGAGCGAGTTCCGGGAGTTGGTGATGGACAGGGAGGCCTGGTGTGCTGCAGTCCATGGGGTCACGAAAAGTTAGACACAACCGAGTGACTGAACTGAACTGATAGGGCTGGTGAAGAGCAAGCCAGGGTTATAGGCAGTCTGGCTCCAGAGGCTCAGCGAGTAGTTACCAAGCCCTTCCCACCTCCTCTGAGGCAGAGATGGAGAGACTTGTGAATTCAGTCCTAATTTACAGGCATTTACTCTCCTCAGAGAGCAAAGTTGGGCCCAGAATGCAGAGGGAACCAAGGACAGTAGGCAGGACTGCTGGTAGGCAGCTGATGAGCATCCTCAACCAGTCCAGCCTTAGCTGGTGTCCAGCTGCCCTGGGCCAAGGAGAATGGCCCTCTGCACCTGAATCCGGGCCACGTCAAACCATGGTCATCTTACTGTGGAGGGTCTAGGGAGCAAAGGGACTCCCTCCTAAGGGGCTTGGGGATTTCCGAGGCAAGGTGGGGCCAGCTTCTCTCCTGGTGCCTTGCTCTACCAGGCTTCTCTCATCTCCTTCCAACCCTCCTTCCATCTCTCTCTCCCTCTCCCTCTCCCCCTGGGAGTTAGCCAGCCCCGGGCTGTGGGAAGTCATGAATATTTCATCACCTTTCTCTTCAGGAAGCCTGCCAGGCTGGCAGCTACCTCTGCAGGTTGGGAAGAAGGAAAACAGGAAGGGTTGGGCTGGGGTTGGTGGCTGAAAAGCCTAAGGAAGGGGGAGTTCACCTCTGCCAGGCCGGGAGGCAGGCTGGACCTGGGTGAGGATGGACAGATTCAGAGTCTGAGACCCAGAGACTGTTTGAGGCTAGGGGAGTCCCCAAGGCAAAGCTTTCATGCACAGGCCCCAGGGAGGCCGGGGCGGGAAGCAGTTCCTCAGAAGCCAGGAGGCAGCAGTTCCAGGCATCGCCAGGATCTGCGGCAGCCCCAGGGGAGAGTCAGTTGAGCAGGGCTGGAGGAAAAGGAAGCGCAAGGCTGGCAGAGATGAGGAGAAGCAGGGGAGGAGACGCTGGAGGCCCTATGGCATTCCACACCTAGGAGCCTTTCCCAGCTTGAGAGCCCTGATGGCTGTGTACATGACAGCTTTCTGCTTCCACCTCTCCCGCCGTGTTCCTCCACCTTCTTTTGCTCACTGACTCCTCCACTGAATCCAGCTGGGAAACGACCTTTCCACCCCGGTGCATGCTGGGAACTCAGTCCCCTCAGTGGTCTTTCTCTAATCCACACAATAAAGACAGCAGGAGGCAAATGATAGGGTGTGTGTGTGGGAGTCCACGCATCTCAGAACAGAGCGGGTCGATCCTGGGTCCCCTGGGGGAGTAGATGCTAAGTGTGTTATGCATTTTTTATTTTCCTGCACATCTTGTAGATGAGGTCCCTTATTTATGGGACTCGGCGGTAACCTGTGTTGCCTCTGCTGGAGGATCCTGGTATATGGCACAGTGACTGCCAGCAGGGAGTTGGGCAGTCTGGAGTTCTTGTCCTAGCTCTGCCACTAAACTGCCGTGTCTTTAAAGCCAATCACTACAGCACTCTGGGCCCTAGGCTTAATGTCTGCTATATGGGTACACTTCTTAGGATTATTGTGGGGTTAAGGTGATACACCCCCTTCATGGATCACAGCCTTGTCATGACAAACAGGCTTGTGTAACTCAGTGATGCTATGAGCCATGCCGTGAGGGCTACCTAAGATGGACAGGTCATCGTGAAGAGTTCTGACAAAACATGGTCCTGAAATGGTATGGACCTAACAGAAGCAGAAGAGATTAAGAAGAGGTGGCAAGAACACACTGAAGAACTACACAAAAAAAGGTCTTAATGACCTAGAGAACCACAATGGTGTGGTCACTCACAAAGAGCCAGACATCCTGGAGTGTGAAGTCAAATGGGCCTTAGGAAGCATTAGTATGAACAAAGCTAGTGAAGGTGATGGAATTCCAGCTGCGCTGTTTAAAATCCTAAAGATGATGCTGTTAAAGTGCTGCACTCAATATGTGAGCAAATTTGAAAAACTCAGCAGTGGTCACAGGTCTGGAAAAAGTCAGTGTTCATTCTAATCCCAAAGAAGCACAATGTCAAAGAATGTTCAAACTAAACATTGTAAAAGTGTGCTCAATTCACATGCTAGCAAGGTTATACTCAAAATCCTTCAGTATTACATGAACCAAGAACTTCCAAATGTAGAAGCTGGGTTTAGAAAAGGCAGAGGAACCAGAGATCAAATTACCAATTTTCTTTAGATCATGGAGAAAGCAAGGGAATTCCAGAAAAATATCTACTTCGGCTTCACTGACTACACTAAAGCCTTTGACTGTGTGGATCACAGCAAACTGAAAAATTCTTAAAGAGATGGGAATATCAGACCACCTCACTTGCCTCCTGAGAAACCTGTATGTGAGTCAAGAAGCAATAGTTAGAACCAGACTTGGAACAACCGACTGGTTCAAAATTAGAAAAGGAGTACTACAAAGCTATATATTATCACCTTGCTTATTTAACTTCTGTGCAGAGTACATCATGTGAAATCCAGGCTGGATGAATCACAAGCTGGAGTCAAGACTGTGGAGAGACATATCAACAACCTCAGATATGCAGATGGTACCACTCTGATGGCAGAAAGTCAAGAGGAACTAAAGAGTCTCTTGGTGAGGGTGAAAGAGGAGAGTGAAAAAGCTGGCTTGAAACTCAACATTCAGAAAACTAAGATCATGGCATCTGGTCCCATTACTTCATGGCAAATAAAAGGGGAAAAAGTAGAAACAGTGACAGATTTTATTTTCTTGGGCTCCAAAATCATTGCAGACAATGACTGCAGCCATGAAATTAAAAGATATTTGCTTCCTGGAAGGAAAGCTTTGACAAAACTAGATAGCATATTAAAAAGCAGAGATATCACTTTGCCCACAAAGATCTGTATACTCAAAGCTATGGCTTATCCAGTAGTCATGTACAGATGTGAGAGCTGGACCATAAAGAAGGCTGAGTGCCAAAGAATTGATGCTTTTGAATTGTGATACTGGAGAAGACTTTTGAGAGTCCCTTGGACTGCAAGGAGATCAAACTAATCAATCCTAAAGGAAGTCAACTCTGAATATTTATTTGAAGGACTGATGCTGAAGCTGAAGCTCCAATACTTTGGACAGCTGATGTGATGAGCTGACTCATTGGAAAAGACCCTGATGCTGGGAAAGATTGAAGGCAAAATGAGAAGCAGGTGGCAGAGGATGACATGGTTAGATTGTATCACCAACTTAATGGACATGAATCTGAACAAACTCCGAGAGACAGTAAAGGGCAGGAAAGCCTGGTGAACTGCAGTTCATGGGGTTACAAAGTGTTGGACAGGAGGTAGTGACTGAATAACAGCAACAGGTGGGATACAGGGTTTGTGACACGGCCTTGCTAGCCTGGTACCTGGCATGAGACAAGCACTTAATAAATGGGGACCCCCCCAAAAAAATGGGGACCCTTATTATCATCACTGTTGTTGTAACTGGATATCTACTCAGATAGTGGTGACAAAGACTCAGACTTTAAGGCCAAAATACACACACACTGAAGTCCCCGGGACTGCCCCTCCCTCAAAACCTCTTAGCCTTGGCTAGAGATAGAGTCAAAGAGTACTTACCAAAAACCTCGTCCACAGGTTCTCGGAGCTTTGAAGAAGCCATGACTCGAGAGAGCTGGGAGGACAAGAGAGAGAGGGAAAAGAACCATGGATAAGAAGGAAATAGACCACGGCTGGTGCAGGTAAGGGAGCTGCCAATGGCTACCTGTTCCTGGCCTTCTAGCCCCTCACCTTCCCTTACAACTCTTCCTCCAGCCCCTTGAAGAGAAACCATCTGAACCATACCCCAGATGGTGGGCTTGGGCAGGAGACAGAAGCAAGTCCAAGGTGCAGACAACAGGCTCTCCCGTGGCCCCAGTCTGAGCTGATTTGCCTCCGCACAGGTCACTGAACATCTCCCCTTCACCGTCCTGAGCCTTTCCATCATTAGCATTTTCTTAAAACATTTAATTATCATAAACTGTCCAACATCAAATCTGGGAGAAATCTTGAAGACTATTAAATCCAATCCTCTCATTTTACAAATAAAGAAACAGATGGGAGAATGATTGACCTAAGATCACACTATAAGTTATGGCAAAATCAGAACCAGAACCCAAGTTCTTCCATCTACTCATCACCTACCTCCCTACTTATCTGTGCATCTACTTGCCTATTTACCCATTCATTCAGTCAGTCATCCACCATCCACCCTATTCAACCATCTACCCATTTTTACATCCATCAACTTGTACCATCCACTCAGCCATTTTCCCACCCATCATCCTGCCTCCCTCCACTGTCATCACTGGTGCAGTCACCACCTGTCTTTCTGAACACGAGCTGTTCAGGAAGCTGGCATCATCAGCAGGGCCTCTGTTCTTAACAAACTCACAGTTCTTACAGTTCTAGACAGACTCACAGACGCAGAAGGGTATAAAGAGTACCCACAGCAGAACAGTGGATAGCCAAATATCTGTGACGCATCATGCATGTTCTGGCAAGAAGTTGGATGGATAGGGGTTTGGTTTTGTTTATAGGAGGTAGGAAAGGAAGGGCAGGTGGGGAAGCAGGATATATGTAGCTGAAACAGTTGGGGCAGGCTTCCTAGCAGATGTAGGATTCAGCATCCCTAAACCAAGGCCTGAGTGTTAGAGAGGCGGGTGGATAGCAGATGAGGGGAGAAGGAAGAAGCTCAGGGTCAGGACCACACTACATGGCTGGGACATGATCTCCAGTTATTTCTAACTCTCAGGTCCCCACGAGAAGGAGAGAGCACTGGATTGGACCATACATTTGACACATTTAGGGAAGCTAGGACATATGCCTGCTGGGTTGTTTTCCAACTCTCCTCTTCTGTTATCACATAGATATCATCTCATTGCATGCTGGCTAGGCTTGGGATTCTTAGCATCCCTACTTTACAGATGGGAAAACTCAGATGCAAGAGGTAAGAGGCTGAATGCAACCTTGATCCCCTCAGCTCTATCCTGGGTGGTGATCTGCAGCTTTGAAACCTACTCATAAGGAAAGAACACTGCTGGGAGAAGGCACAGGATGGATAGAGTAGGGGAACTGATCCATACTCACTAAGACTCGGTACGTCCACCCCAGGCTCCATGGACACTTAGGGCTACAAGGAGGAAATGAGGTGTAAGAAGGGGCCAGGGATATGGAGCCTCCAAGAACTCTCTTCCATTTTTGAACTCCGGGTGCAAGTAACAAAGAAGTTCTAGACTTCCTCTTCCTGTCCTGAAGGCAGATGGGAAAAGAGGCTGCACCAAAGAATGAACCAGACTCCCTCATTCCGTTGCAAAATCTCATCTGAACAGGACCCGGCTGCCACCTCCACCAGAAAGCTGTCCTAGATAGCCATTATTCCCCTCATTCGTTTATATAATTTCTAAATCCACCCTTCCCTGCCACTAGGAGATGAGTAATTTTTCATACTTCATTGATTCCCTAACTAGGTCACATCTCCCCCACATCAGACAGGAGCTCCTGAGGAGAGGGGCCAGTATTCCCACCAGCAGGGACTCTCCGAAGAGAACTGCCTCTCCCATCAGAATGGAGGCTCCCTGAGCGCAGCGGTGCTGCTCCTCTTAGGCAACTTGAGAACGGAAAGCCCCCGTGTGTATGCTCAGTCACTTCAGTCATGTCTGACTCTGTGTGACCCTACGGACTGTAGCCTGCCAGGCTCCTCTGTCCATGGGATTCCCCCGGCAAGAATACTGGAGTGGGTTGCCTTGCCCTCCTCCAGAGGATCTGCCCGATCCAGGGGTCAAACCCACGTCTCTTATGTCTCCTGCATTGGCAGGCAGGTTCTTTACCACTACTGTCACCTAGGAAGCCGACGCAAAGCCCAAGTGCTCTTTATTCAAGATGCCAGTCTAGGAACGAGACCCTCTTGTGGATGCCACCCTCTTTTAGACACCCTCTGGGGTGAGCTGGGGCTTCCAGCTCACACCAGTGCCCAGTACATTCTGATTCAACACAAACTGCTTTCTTTAACAAATAACTCCCTGAGGTGTGTATGGGAGACCTTCCTTGCACTGTCCCATGGGGAACTCTGGCAAGCATGACATCAGGATGTCTCCCGGCCCCTCCTACACCACCTTTCAAAACTGAACCTTGCAAAATTAGAGAACCCCCCATTTATACTCCTACAACTCTACACTCCTATACATACACACACACACACACACACACACACACACACACCATACTCACTTACATTCAAACCAGGTAAGCACTACAAGGTAGAGATGAACTTGTTCTCTGGACACACTGTGGGCTCTAACTCTTGCAGGCCACTCCTTCCTTCCCAAATTTCCCGATTCCCAGAGGAAGAGCACCAGTAGCATTTGTCCCTTCCCTAGGAGAAAGGGAAGTTCCCTGGGACCCAGGGAAAGGAGAAAGAGAAACAACGTGTGCACAAGTCCTGAAGAGGGAATAGAGTGTAGGACAGAGACAGACAGGTTGGTGGAGTGTTAGTCCATAGAGCTGCAGAGAGGAAGGAGAAAGAGCAAGAAAGAAATGAGCCAGAGTGCAGCAGCAGCAGCAGCAGGGGCAGGGGAAGC
Source organism: Capra hircus (assembly GCF_001704415.2). Lineage (NCBI taxonomy): Eukaryota > Metazoa > Chordata > Mammalia > Artiodactyla > Bovidae > Capra > Capra hircus. The sequence goes on along the minus strand of NC_030826.1, from coordinate 36,176,384 downwards.
AGGAGACACCGGGCTCCAGCAGCCCTGAGTGAGGCCCTGGGGAGGGGTGGAGAAAGCTGCCAGGAGAGGGGCAGCCCCCAGTGGAGCAGGAAGGAGGAAAGGGGCTCTGGAAGAGAAGGAACCCAAGAGAGAAGTGCAACTGGAAAAGCCTGAAGAGGGGTGTTTGGGAGAGAAGGCTAGGGCTCGGGTGGCAGTGTAGAGCTAGAGAAAGTGGTGGCCCCCTCCCACAAGGCCCAGGCCAGGGGCATCTGGCAAGAGTTCATCTGTCCCCTCACAAGCACCGCTGGAGATGGGGTGGGGTGGAGAACAAGGGGCATCTTCTGCATCCCAGGCACCTTATACCCCAATCAGACCCAAGTGGCTACTTCTGTTCAATCCATCAGTCTCAACTCCTCACCAGGCAAGAAGGAGTTAAGCTTCACCCCTCCCCCAACACCAGTTTGTTTTTTTAAATTAATTTCTCCAGGCAGCGGGCTGAGGGAGAGGATTAGGGACACAGATCCTATCTCCACCCCCTCCCCTGGCAGCCCAGCACCCTACCTCAGTGCAGCCCCACCTAGGGACGAGGGAAGAAACGTCCTTGCCTCTTGGCCCCATCCAACCCCACTAGGGTTCCCACCATGAGCCAGAGTGACCCCGCGTCCTCGTCCACCTTAGGGATCTTGGGGTCCCAATCCCTTACCTCCGGCATCTGTCATCTTCAGCATCTGGCGCCTCGGAACCCCCTCAGGCCCATGGTGCTTGGGGCGGGGACCAGGTGGGAGAGGGGCAGGGGGGTTGGGGGGCTGTCACCCCGGCCGCGGGGGGCTCCGGGCTGGCTCCATCCGCTCCATCCCAAGAATAGGGGTAGGGGTCAGCGAGAGGGGTCCTGGAACCGGAGGAAACGTGGCGGGGTGGATATTTCGGAGAGAGAAGGTTTGCAGGAAGCAGGAGGCGAGGCGGGCGGGGCAGGACCAGGAGATCTGACTGGGAGGATGCTCTGTGCGTGTGCGCGCGCGTGTGTGTGTGTGTGTGCGCGCGTGTGTGTATGTGTGTGTGAGAGAGAGAGGAGGAGGAGGGAGAGGGAGAGAGAGGAGGAGAGGAACCACCTCCCGCCCTGCCAGGCCCGGCTGGATGCGGGGGGGTCTCCGCCCCGCAGGCAGATACTCGTAGCGTCGCTTCTGCGGGGATCCGCGGGGGTCCCCAGGGAAGAGGCAACGCGGAGGGCGCGTGGCGACGAGGCGGGAGACAAAGAACGGGTGGAGGGAGGGAGAGTGGAAGGGAGGGGCGGAGGCAGCGGGAGCACGGGGAAGGAGGAGGCGCCCGGGTGACGGGATTCTAATTGCCGATACTCCGCGGCCAGTGGGAGTCGGGCGGGTGTGAGCGCCCAGAGAGGCGGCCCCATCTTAGGACGCAAGGGGCTTCTGACTCCTCTGCAAGGCCTGTGAGGGCTCCTGACTCATTCAATAGACAACCACAGAGCAACTGGGAGCGCCGAAGCGGGAGGGGACCGTGAGGAACAGAATCGCCCTGGTCCTGGCCATCGTGGCTCACAGCATTGCCAAGGGGACAGACGAGCAGAGAGGCCCTCAGGAGAGCGGCCCGTGAGCCTGGGTTCACAGAGGACCCTTCGGCGTGGGGCGTGGGGAGAGCCCACCCAGGGAGCCCCTCCTTGTCTGTGGGTGGCTGAGGAGGTGGGGCAAGGGCTGTGTGTGGAGGAAGGACTACTGAAGAGGGGCCGCATTGGCTACTTCTGCAGGCCAGGCTAGGATAGAAGCGCTAGTGGCTAGCCGGGGGAGGGAGGAAAAGGGAGGAAGAAGGACGCATAGGGTGGGGAGATTGCACCTTTTCCTACCAGCCATAGTGGGAAAAGTAAGAGGAGTGAGGGGCTCCGATCTGCATTTTAGGAAGAACACCTTGGTTCCTTTGGAGAAGGCAGCCTGAAGGCTGTGGCACGCCTCATGAGGCTGTTGAGTTGATGGTGGTGGGCACAAAGATCAAAGATCACGATGAGAACTGTTAAGAATATAGAACTGAAGAAACCGACAGGGTTTGGGGACTGGCTGGCCACTGAGGGAAAAAGAGGGTCTAGATGATTGCAGGTCTTGGCTTGAGGCCCTGGATGTAGAGGGGGGATGGGAGTGGATGAGATCAGACTTGGACCTGGTGAGCTGGAGGTGATGGTAGGCCAGCCAGGGGAGACAAAAATCAACTAGCTACTGTACTGAGACAGCGTGGTGGTGTGTGTGTGTGTGTGTGCGCGCGTGCGCGCGCGTGCACGTGCTCTAAGCACTGTACTAAGTACTTTTCTCAATGTCACCCTCATGATATACCCATGAGGTGGGTGTTTCTATTGCCCCCTTTGTTTGTTCAAGAGCAGGTGGTAAGGTTGGACAAGTGGGTCCAGAGCTCAGGGGAGAGGTTGCACACCTCTATCCCTCATTCAGGAGGGGGAGAGTTGCCTGATGGTCTGCCAGAGTTGCTGCAGTCCCAGGTCTCTGAGGAGCTGTGGGAGGTGGCGTGTTGAGCCCAGATGGTCTTGGGACCATAGGTGAGGATGATAAATTTTAGGGGGTAAGATCCAAGGAGATCTATGGGAGTTTGGGTATCTCTGTCTTCAGAATCTGCTGGCAGCTGTGAGTTGCTGGCCAGATTGTCGAGGTCTGGGGTCTTTAAAGAGAACATGGTTTGCAGGCATTTGGTGAGATCTGGGTGGTAGGCTGGCGTCAGGGATTGATTATATAACCCTCATAGGGAATGGGGAGATGGGTATGTAAAGTCAGGGCTGGGGCAGGTTCTGTGGGAGGGTGCCTATAGGTCATAAGACCCCCTGTTCCTATAGGCCATCCTATAGGATGAAATCCCTCTCATCTGATTTCCCTCCCTTGTGGCAAGTGTTGGGCTGTCACAAACCTGCTCAAGCTCCTAGGAACTGGGAAGGGGGCAGGGCTGGACTGGAGTAATGCCTCACATAGGTTTGCCCATGTGGCTTGCCCTTGATGTGTCTCACAGGTGAGTCATATCTCAGGCCTGAAAAACCTTGCAAAGCTATACCCACCATCCCCAGCCACACACTATACTTAAGATTTGGGGGGCTACTTTCTGAAAGGGTTCCACCTTTTGGAACGTACAGTATGCAAGCCCCTCACCTAATACACAGGACAGGCATAGGACCCCACCCTGGATGCTCAACTCTGATCAGATCAGATCAACAGAAGCCACAACTCCCATGTCTGCCTCAATACCCAGGGAGGTCCAGCCACTTCACTTCTGGGAACTTGGCTAGGTTGCCTGAGCAGGGCCTAAGTCACCTGTAAGTCAGGAGATATGACCAGTGACCTTGTGGTTTGGTGGTTTCTGATTCTGGGATTCAGCCACCTGAAACTGTCTTCCCTGAAGTGTTCCAAGGAAGATCCACTTGTAAAAGAAGATGGCTCTCATGAAAATGCATGACCACCATCTCCAGGTTGCCAGGTGATTCTCGAGTGGCAGAGCTGGACTGGTTCTATATGGCCCTGAGGTAACTAGGACTTTTGAAGGGAAGCTATCAGAAGCCAGAATTTGGCTTGACATGGAGACTTGGGTGACGAGCCATCCAGAAGGGAGTGGCCAGCACAGGAACTGACTGCAACTGGGAGTTCTGGTTGAGGTCACTCATCTCAGGTTTATCAGGGACCCACCAAGGTGATCCTGAAGGGCCCTAATTTGGGGACTTCCATTCTTTAGGGCAGAGAGGTCTGTGAGAATCTTTTTTGGGGCCAGGCAACTGAAGACAAGTGCCTTGTGGTTCAGTTTTTTTCACATATAGCACACAGCTTCCCAAAGCAAGGAAAGGCTGGTGTTGGGGGTGGGCCCCCTGCTCTCATCTCTCTTTGGGACTTGTCTTTGGAACCCTGGCATCTGGACTCCCAGACCCATTGGGATTAGAACTGGTGAGTTAGCAACCAGAGCTGCTGGCAGGATAGAGGGCTAGGACTACTTCTCTCTGGCCAACCCCAGAGGGATTTTCTAAGACCCTGGGCACAAAACTGCTCTATCACTTCCCATCCCCAGCTACCACCTCCACCTTTAATCTTTCCTGTACCTTCTACAGGGTGCCTAGTGGGAGAGTAGGGGCTGGGTATCTCCAATACCGTATCTAACCCATCCTCTGAATTCCATTGGAGGCCTTATAAGAAAGAGCTGAAAGTGATGAGCCTAAGGAATGCTCTAGAAATCCCAGTCCAGAGGGATGGGAGCTGGGGTGGCAAATGGAGTTTGCAAGAACAAGGGTTCTCATAAAGCTCCTCAGGGTCAGAGATAGCACTGGCAGACCGCCCGACTCAGACTGGCGTCCCTCACCCACTCCCGCGAATCAAGAAACCAGGCGGCAAAGCTCTGGGGACTGCTTTTATGGGGGTGACCTGACAGAGGGCATGATCCGTACAAAACCGGGAACAATACATACATATATATATATTATATACAGAGACGCAGTCCTGCAAAAGGCGGGGCTAGGGTGGCCCTCGGCCGGAGAAACCGGAAGCCCCCCAACAGCCCCGCCCCTGGCCCCGCCCCCTCCATCTGCTGAGGCCGAGGAGGTGAATTGCACGGGCCCAGGCACTGAGACAGCCAGCTCTTTCAGGGGGTAGGCGCACATCTCGGGGCAGGAAGAGATTGCTGAAATACTGATTGATGGCATGGCCTATTTACAGGGGACGAGAGGAAGCCAAAACGGATGGTACAGGGGTTGTTTTTTTAAAAAAGAACAAAAACCCAGGCTGAGGCAGGGGCATGAGGAAGGGGCAAAAATGAGATGGTTTCTGAAAGGGGAGGGGACCTGAGGTAGGGGTCTCACCTCCCTTGGTCCAAGCCCCGATTTGGGGTTAAAGTGGGGAAACAGAGTCGATTTCACTTAGAAAGCAGGCTGCTAGCAGCGCAGCCCTGGTCTCCAAAAAGAAGAAAAGTAGTAAAATTTTGCCCTCCAGTCAAAACACTGGAAAACTGTGGGTGTGGGTGGGGTGAGGCTGAATCTCTGTGATGTTAGTACAAGGCTTCCAGGTGTGGCCCTGCATAGGGCAGGACGGGACTTGGCTCTCCAGTAAGAAATGTTCCCCTTGCCTAAAATCAGGCCCTCTAAACTGACCTCTTCTCCTCCCTTGCATTGCCAGGCTTGGCCAGGACACCTGGACCCCAAAGAGGCCACACAACGGTTCCAGGAGGAGGTTATGGCTATTTGGCACCTGGGGGAGGGGAGGCACAAGGAGAAATTGAGGGCTGCTGCCCCAGGAGAAGGGGGAGCTGGACACCATGTCCTAGACTCTCCCCTTTTCATGAAGGATATATGAGAAATCAGTGCAGGGTCAGGCCCAGCCTCCAGGCTCTGAGTGGACTCTATCCCTCCTGGGAGGGTGGACAAGGATGGGAGGTGTGGAGACAACCCTTCCCAGCAGGAGGATAAGAATGCAACAGAACAGCACAATGATAGGGGAGGAGGGAAGGGCCAAGACGGCAGAATCTCAAGTCAAGAGGCCCAGGGACCACCTAGGAGCTCCGCGATCAGGAGGCAGCCTCCAGGCGGTAAGATGCTGGGAGAGCCCCCAGCCCCATTCCAGTCCAGAGACAAAGGCTGGAGGCTGTGAAGTCTGGCAGTTTGGTCTGCAGGTCCTTGTGTTCATCCACCACCCAGGCCAGCCCCTGGCATTCCACGGCCTCTGTGCCCCAGCCCCATGGGCAAGGAGGCCATCCTTCCAGCCCTGGTCTGCCTGGGCCACCTTAAGGGGCCTATATGATGTGGGCCCTCTGGTCCCTGAAGCTGGGTGAGGTGGGGTGGAGGCATGGGGGAGTCGGGGCACCTGTCCCCAGGCTGATAGGGGGCGGGGTCAAGTATTGAGGACAGGGGAGGGAGGACAATGGGAGGGGATTAATTATTGTCCCGTTAAGGAATGATTCCTGTTAAGTAGAATTGGAATTCCTCAGTGTTTGCAGGTTTCCTTCCAGTTCTGAGATCTGAAAAAAAAAACGGGAAGAAGGCATCAGGACTAAGCACTGGCCTCAGGCCCTGCCCCGCCTGGCCCCCTGCTGGGGACATGACCCTCAGCTCCCTCCAGGATCCACGGGGTGAGCGAGCTGCTGCTCCCTCCTGCCCCTGGGGCATCCTGGGCCTACCTTGTCCAGGAGCTTGTCCATCTCCTCCTTCCTCGCCAACTCTGACTCCTCCAGAACCCTGCGCTGTGCTGTCTCCTTTTTCAGAAACTCAATCTCCCTGGGGATCAGTGGGAGACAGACAGTGGGTAAGGCTGTGTGGTCTGGCTTCCGTTCAGAGTCTCAGGGTCTTCAGCCCTGTCCTTGGCTCCACCTGGGCAGCTCTTGCCCACTCCTTGTTCTCAGGTCTGGAGATCCCCAGCCTTCCCAAAGCCTCTGGGGCCTGGCTTGTTGGCTCTGGCACCCAGTCATTACGAACCCAGGCACCCCCCCAACAGGACCCTCCAACTTCTGTGCTCCTGGCCCCCCTACTTGGCTGGGGTGGGGAGGGAAGGGCACCACAGGCCTCTCCATCCTCCTGAGGTCCAGGGCTCCCAGCCCCCACACGTACTTCTGCTGGTAGTCTTTGATGAGGCGCTTGGCCTTGCTGTATTTGCGCTCCAAGGCCTGGTACTGGGCCTGGGTCTCCCGCAGGTGCTCGTCCACAGCCTGGCACAGGCTCTGGGCCTCACCCCAATAGCCCTCCAGTTTTTCCATGCGTTCCTTGTTCTCCTCCACGCTCTGCTCCAGTTGGGCCTTCTCCACCCGCCACCGCCCCTTCTCCTGCTCCAGGCTCTGCAGCTGAGAGGAAGGAACAGGCCTGGGTTGGTGGGGACGACAGTCTCTGGATGATTCCGGCAGATATAGAGCCCACTGCCCCCCAACTACTGACTCTCCTTGGCTGAGTCTGGGAACCGAAACCTGGAGAGGGAGGACCCCATCTGTCCCAGCCAGGAGCCCTGACACGTGCTACACTCCTAGAAGGCAGGCCGCCCGCGTTCATCACTGACGATCTCCGTGACCTGGGGTGAGGCCACTTTTGTCTTAAGCTGCGCTCCTCCCATCAGTAAAGTGGGACTGATTCCTGCCTTGCCAAGCTCACAAAGGCTACAGAGTGTGATGGTAGATGGGTGAGAACAGGGCACCATTGCCCTCTGTTCCCTCTCTGTAGCCCTGGCTTCTGCGGCTTCCTAAACAGTCCTGGCTGCACGCCTAGCGCCCATGCCACCCCAGTGCAGACCTCCTAGCTCCACAGCCCAGTCACAGGGCCTCTGTTCCCTCTGTACTCACTTTCTTCAACACCTCTGTGCACTGAGCCCCAAATCTCCAGCCCAACTTTTCTTCGGGTTCCTCAGAGGCACCCTGCCCCAAACTTGGCCCCACCCACACAAACTTATTCCTCCTTTTCTGACTAGCCCACCTCCATCCAAAGGTGCCATCATCTCACTGCCACCCCAGTGCTGAGCTTCAAGCCCCTGACTGCCCCTCCAACCTTGCTGGCTGTAAACACCCCTTGCCCTCTGTGTCTCAGCCACACAGGCCTTCCTACACATCCTTGGACCTACATTCCCTCTTGCTGCAGGGCTTCGCCTCACTGTTCCCTGTGCCTGGAATGCTCCCATCTACCCTCCCACTGCCTCATCATTTCCCACTAGCTCAGCCTTCAGCTGAGCTCAGTATATCACTTCCCCAGAAGTCTCCTGTGATTCTCTCTGACAGCACAGCCCCCCACATTCCAGCTTCATCAGGTTCCATGAGCTCTAGGAGTTGAGCAACCTGTCCTCTCCTATGAAGCCTGTGTCAACTTCTACGTACAAATGTTGGTGTGCAGACTCTAAGCCACACAGGGCATCTTTTGCCCATCACATGAATTGGATGGTGCCACACCAGAAAGAAAGTGAAAGCTGCTCAGCCGTGTCTGACTCTTTGCGACCCCATGGACTGTAGCCTGCCAGGCTACTCTTGCCGGTAGCCTCAGGCAAGAATACTAGAGCGGGTAGCCATTCCCTTCTCCAGGGGATCTTCCCAACCCAGGGATTGAACCCAGGTGTCCCACACTGCAGGCAGATTCTTTTACCATCTGAGCCACCAGGGAAGCCCAAAGGTGTTTATAAATTAAAAGACCTTTGACTTGTTCCTTCCCTTCATGCTCTGCACCTACTCTAAGAACATGAATTGTCACCTCGACCTGCGAAATGCAACTCGAATCCATGCTTCCTATACACCCTCTGCCTGTGCCCTGGGTAGCCCTGCCCATACCTGCCAGGGCACCACTTGGGCCTCTAGCTGGTTCACCAGTCTCCAAGTCCTGCTCACCCTCATGCCTCCCACTTTGGGGGTAGTGACCTTCCTCCTCCTGGTCTCATATGGCCACAGGATCCAGGCTGGAGTCCTCAGTGGGGAGTCAGGATACTGCTACAGCCCATCCTGGCAATCCAGCTCTACCTCCCCACGGCCCCGCCCTGGAATGGCTGCCATAGCCTGCAGGTCTCTTTCCAAAGCCAGCCTCCAAGCTCACGTTTGTCTCCCTGCCAGGAATGCCCTTCCTCTGCCTCAGTCACCTAAACCCTTTCTTCCCTCTGGGGCTCAGCTTCACACTCTCCTGTCTCCAGGCATGTTGGTCTAAGCCCACATATGGGAATGCACCTGTGTGTGCCTGGGTGCACAATGTGTGCAAAACCCGTGCGCCTCTGCCTCTCCCTGCCACACTGGAGTCCCGTGGGGGTCGGGACTCCTAATGCCCAGGCCCAGTAGGGGCCCAGCACAGACTGTGCTTCGGAAGTCTGTATCTATGCCTGTAAGGGTGCTGGCACCCAGTATGCTTGCGCGGGTATCTGTACATGGCATCTCTCTGAGAACGTGCATGTTCCATGAAACGTCCTATATCTCACAGCAGACAGACATGTAAGCAGACGGACACAAAAGTCTTGCTTGTGAAGCATGATGGGTCCACTGTCCTCATGTTATGTCTGAGCAGAGTGGGTGTCTCTAGGCGTCTCAGTGGGTGGGTCTGTGGGTACCATGTACCTGGGATCTCGGCTGGTGTTTGATCTCTGGGTGGTTTGCATTTAGGCTAGGCTAAATGCTAGGCTTTTATGTAGAGGACATGTGTGGGACTGTGTGAACGTGAAGACATCCACGTTCAGCTATTAGAGGCTATAGCTCAATTTTTTATTAAGCAACTATTATGTGTCAGACACTGTACTAAAGACCTTACATGTATTATTCTATTTTATTCTCACAATGGTCCTATGGTCCTGGCACTATTATCAAACCATTTTATGGAGAATGAGGCCCAGAGCAGGAAGTGAGTGGTGGAGAGATGGTCTAGAGCTTGAGCTCTTAACACTAGCCTCCCTTACTTCAGAGCAGCTTGTTTTCCATGCGCCTGTGGGTGGTGGACAAGGGTTGACATGTACAGCTGTGAGGGTGGAAGACTGTCCCCCCCCCCATGGCCTCAGCCTCCCCCACTTCCCGCCGCTCTTACCTTTCTCTTCAGCTGCTGGATCTCTGCCTCAGTCACAGCATGCTTAATCTGGAGCTGTGGGGGCGAGGGCACAGACACTCAGCTCCAGCTGGGGCAGGGAGTGCTGCAGCACTAAATACTAGCCTGCCCTTGCCCTCCACCAGCCCAGGGACCCCTCTGCGCACCTCCTTGAACTTGTGCACCAGCTTCTCGGGCTCCATGTCCACAGGGGACAGGGCATCTTCATTCTCTGCCAGCTCGAACACCTCGATGGCCATCTCGCCCCCTGGGAATGTGGGGCTCAGCTCCTCATCCTCGTCGGTGGCATACTCTCCCGTCTGTGAAGGGGAACAGGAGGCTGTGTTCCCTGCCCACGCCAGCCTCCCTCAGCCCTGATGACTAGGGCTGAGACCAGCAGTGGTTGGTCCACGGCAGACTGGGAGCAACCAGGAGTGTGGTTCATGACCTCCTCCCTCAGCCAGGGGCCCACACCAGGGGCATGATTTTGACTTCAGGAGAGTCTCCTGAAGGCAGGAGTTATCCCCTAAAAGACTAAGACCCCTGAAGAAACAGCCTTTGCTTTCCCCTCCTCACGCAGCAGGTCCCCTGAGGTCTAGAGCTGTCTCCTTCCTCAGACTAGTTCCCCTCAGGGTGGCGGCTCTTAGAGGGAACTATGTTTTCTTTGTAGGACCAGGAAGGCTTTCTGAAGACAGAGGGTGTGACTCCTACATCAGATTAGAGATTCTTTAAGGGAGGGATGTGCACTCCTTCTTAGATTAGGGGCTCCCCCAGGACAGGAGTGGCACTCCGGGGTTCTTCACAAGGCCTGGGAAAGTGGCAGAGGCAGGGGACAGCTGTAATGCTCCATCAGGCCACCAGGGGACGATGACGCTCCCAGCCAAGTGGAGTCCCTACCTCCTCGTCATCCTCGCCGTACTGGGCGTATCTCTGCTCCATCATCTCCCGCTGCCATCGCTCCTGTTCCAGGGTCTGCTGAATTAGCTGGGCCACCTCACTCTGCTCACCGGGCCGCTCCCGGCCAATCATAAACCTGCAGGGGCACCAGCGCTGTCTCCTTTCTCTCTGTCCTTAGCTGGAAATGCCACCATCCTCCCCTTTGGTACTCCCCTCTCAATACCCAGGTCCTCCCAGGGGAGGTGAAATGAGAGGGCCGAGTCCAGAGGCTGCAGAGTGTTAATAATGAATGGGGGAACAGGGGGCCCTTATTGGGTTTCTTCCCAGGAGTAGCAGAGACTCATTAGCCCTCCTGGCCAGTTCAGGGGATGGGGAGATGTCAGCCAAACTTCAGGCTAGGCTGTCAGGGACATGAGGTCAGGAGGTGCCAGTGTAGCTCTTCCCTCACCACATGGGAGAAAATGAGGCAGGGGACTGGCAAAGCTGACCCTGGAGCTGTGGAGGGGTGTCTTATATGCTCTCCAAGTCCTTGAGCTTCAGGAAGGGACGGGATGATGGCGACTGGAGATTAGGATGGAAAGGAAATTGTGGAACTTCCAGGCACCAGCCCCTCCTCTCCGTGGCCACCCACATCCTGTTTCTCTCTACCACCCTTTCCTGGGGGCAGTGCCCCTTTTGGAGTGGGCAGGGAGTTGTCCCTGAATGTTATGCCAGAGATGAACAACCTCTTCAGTTGGCAGACCCAAGAAGGAGAGTCCTCACAGACTATACCAGGCTAGAGGGAGGGAGGGATAAACCCCAATCTGGATGGCATCCTTCCTGCACATCTTGGGATCTTCAACGAGTCAGGACAGACAGGGGGAAAGAAGACGACCAAGAGGCCAGTTTGGAGGCATGGTGGACAACAGGCCTGATGGCTGAGTGCTGGTGGCCAGCAGTGGTCAGGGGCAGGAGACGTGAAGGGAGACGGGGCAACGGATGAGCACAGAGCAATTCCTTTCCACAGTGGAAACTTCTCTGTAAGTTGGGCCACAGAGGATCTTAACTGGGTGTGGGCAGGCGGGCAAAATGGCCAGATGAGGGCTGAGCCTCCTGTCTGCTCCCACTCCCCACACCCCCACCCTCCTGGGCCTCACCGCACGCGGCCCTTGGTATTCCGGAGCACGGAGGCTGCAAAGCTCTGGGTCACTCCCACCAGACTTGTTCCATCCACCTCCACCAGAAGATCGTTCACCTGGATCCTGGGGACGGGTGAGGGGGAGGTGGGTGACATTGGTTAGGGGATCCCGAGGGGAACTGTGGAGCTGGGGTAGACACGGCCCACTTCCCATCAGAAACTCAAGCTCAGTCCCCACAGGAACCCGGTACTTAGTCTACCTGCATTAGAGGCATGAGGCTGGAGGATCAGGTATCAGCCAGGCCCGTGGGCAGTGAGACCCAGGCAGGCACACTTCCCAAGACAATCACACACTAGTCCCTTCCTCCATCACTCGACAGACCAGCGTGACATCCACAGAGTTCATCATGGCCACGCACACCAGCTAGGGCCTCTAGCACACACGTGACATGCAGTCAGCCCTCTTACACACCCATTCTGCACAGACCTGAGCCCACAGATTTCTTTCAATTGCCCGAGACCTGTGTTCACTACAGTCCCACAGGGTTAGTCCCCCCACCACACGTGCACAGCCCCCAGTACGCTCCAGCTATGGCGCTGGAAGCCCTGTTCCCTGACTCCCACAAGGAGAGATGGGAGTGGCCCAGCCTGACCGCAAGGGGGATAAAGCATGGGCGCGACACTTGGCCACCTCCATCCTCCACTCCCATCTCCCCTCAGAGTGCCAGGCCTCCTCGCAGGGCTCCCACACAGAAGAGGAGGAAATGATTTGCTGTAAACAGTTTGCCCCCACCACCCACCCCACATGGGGACACCCTCACATGCACACACACTCCTCAACTGGCCAACAGGCAACCATGGGAAAGGCTCTAGGAAGTTCAAATGCGGGAGTAAGTAAAAGAGCAGGGGTGGTCACCTTCCCTTCTCTGCTCACTCCCACCCCTGCCTGCCATGCCATCTGGGCTGCAGCAGACAGAAGCTTCCTGAATGAGGCAACTCCACCTCTAGCAGCACGACCCCAGTCCTCACAGGAATAAACAGTCACCTCTGCCACATGGAGGGGTCTGGGCTTAGAGGTAGCACAAGGCACCCTGATACTAACCTTTAACTTACAGCCTGGGGGTGCCCTACAGCTGTTCCCACTCCCCCTCAGCAATTCACACACAGTGGGGAGGCTCCAAAGGGCTCACTGGGCTGCCCAGAACTCCAGGGGATCTTTCCTGAGCCCTCTGACCCACAGAACTCACACCTTCCAGCCTCAGGGGCCAAAACATAAGCACGTAGGCAAGGAGCAGCCTCCTCCCAGGCCCACCCCCACGGGCTCTTCTAACCTCATAAGACACCTGAATCCCGTGGTCTCTAGCTCCAGCCATACCTGCCTGCTTTCAATGCCCTGCCTGGACACTGCACACCCCACTCCTGCTCATGCTTTAGGTCTCAACTCCAATGTCACTTCCTCCAGGAAGACCTCCCTGAAACCCCAAAAGGTCAAGCCCTCCTGACTAAGGCTTGAGTGCCACCCTCTACTTTTGTCCATTTCACCATTTCCTGCGTGCCCTCTTGAATGCCCATCTGCCTTACTACACTACATGCTTCTTCAGGGCAAGGCCCTCATCACTGACTCCCAGGGCCTGGCACCAGCCCTGCAACAGTGTCACAGGCTCAGTATTTCCTAAATGAAAAAGACAGCTCAATGTGTACTCTACTAGGCACAGAGCCTCCGCACCCACGCTCTCCTCACCATGGCCCGAAACACAACACCTACACAGCATGCAAGTGCCACGGAGCCAAGGGCCCTGTCTGTGCTGCTCACTGCTCCCTGGGGAGTGGGCCAGCAACAGGCACAGTGGTCTCCGCAAACATCTGAGCCCCACACAGGCACTGGCCCATGACCTGCCCAGTGACCTGCCCCACAGACGGTGGCTGGTAAAGGAAGGGGAGGCGGTACCTGCCGTCCCGATGGGCTGCGCCGCCCTCAGTCACGGTCTTGACGAAGATGCCCAGCTTCTCAAGGCCCATGTCCGCCCCGGCCCCCATGCCAATGATGCTGATGCCCAGGCCCTCAGAGTCTGTGAAGCAGAGGGTGATGAGAAGCCAGTAGGGGGGGCAGGATGGGTTGAGGATTTGCAGGGGAGAGAGTGAGAGGCCCATCCCCAGCCCTTACAGTGGGGCACAGCCTCACCTCAAGAAGCAGTCTCCATGCTGAGGGGATGTCCCACATCTGGTTCTGTCACTCCCTCTTTGCCAAGCCAACTAGGATGCTCTTGGGGTCACTGTCTGCCCTCTGCCCCAGCCAAAGAACTGATGGGCAGCAGGGCGTGCTGAGGGGGCACTGTGTGTATGCAGATGAGGTGTGTAGTGGCCATGGGGACCGGTGGGGGAGCCACGAGGGGGCTGATCGTCCCCCTCCCTAAGCAGTGTCATCCCTGCTCACAGCCCCAGTGACTCAAGACCTCCTGCTTTTCTCTCCCGCAAGACCCACTCCTCCCTCCACAGCTGCACCCCTCTGTCTCATGGGCCTCTGACATCTGAACGAGATCTTCCCCCACAAATAGGCTTTTCCAGCCTGCCCCCGCTTCACAGGGTCTGGGAGTCACCTGGATTCCTCCGTCCCGCTGCAGCCTCTGTGGAAGCCAAGTAACCCCCGAATCCTGTCAATCCCACCTTCCAAGAATCTCTCAAATCCACCCCCCTTCCCACACGGCAATCACCGTGTCCACACTACAGGGGCCCCTCTCCAACCATGTACAACCCTTTGCCCCAAAGCGCAGCTTGGTATAGTCTCTCTAGAATACCTTTCTCACACCTTGCAAGGCTGCCAGTCCATGTTAGAAAAGTGGTTGACATGGTCTTGTATGCACAGCCTTCTCCCCCACCCTCCGAATCTACCAGGTCTCTCTCCTCTTTTCTGCAGACTCCCCTCATCTCCTCTTCAGAGTTCAAGTCAAGCGTCTCTTTCCTTGGGGATCCCGCCAGGTCTGGTCAGGTCTCCTGTTAAATGCTTTTACAGTGGCCCCTCCTTCCTTTCCCGGCCCCCTCACTGTGCAAAGGATGCACTTAGATGTGAGCGTTCCAGCCATGCCTGCCCTCTCCCCCCTCCATCGCTCTCCCACTGTGGCTTGGCCCGCAGAGCCCAGGACCCAGCCCACAGTGCTCGTGCGGGGCCTGGCAACTGCAGCAGCACAGTGTAGCGGGACAGCGCAGCGGTGGGGGTTTGGAATGGGCTGAGTCTGTGTGGCTGGGGGTTGCTGACAGAGGCCCAGTTAGAGGAAGCAGAGCATCTCAGTGGAAGCCCTGAGGGTCCCCCCAGGGCGGAAGTTGGCACAAGGCAGAGGCCCAGTGGCCCAGCTCACCCTTCTCCAGCTCCACAGGGAACAGCTCCAACCTCTCCACCCGCTTCTCCAGCTCGTACTCAGCAGAGGCTGCCATGGGATCCACGTCCTCGTTGCGACGATCGTAGTCCTCGTTGGAGTAGGTGCTGAACACCTGGGGGAGAGGCTGCTTGTCAGAGGCGCCAATAGGAGGGCAAGGGCTAACCCAGTAAGAGGAGGCTGGAGGGGCAGGCTGCACCAACCACTGCGCTCCCCTCCTGCCAGAGGCCTCCCCAACCCCCAGACAGGTTGAGGTGAGGCCTTCCCCAGCCCGCGCTGCTCCCAGCTCAGAGTGGAGCCCTTCCAGTTCCGAGTTAGGGGGCAAGGCAGAAAGGGACCTAGCCTTGCCACATCCCCACCACGACTCTCTCCTGCAGCCCTGACCACACAAGCATGGCCAGTTAGAGGAGGAAAGGAAGGTCAACGCTGGAGAAACTGTCCTACTCATGAACCCAAGCTCCCAGGCCAGAGAGAGGCCAACAGACAGTCCCCATCCCAGACAAAGACGAGGGTGGACACAGACAGCAGGAGAGAGGAAGGAACACTCTGAGCAGAAGAGGGGAAGAGGAGGAGGGATAAGGAGTGGAAGAGATGCGGGAGGATGCCAGATGGGGAGGGGGGAGCGGGTGTGAGACACGGGGTTGGGGGGAGGAGAGAGAAGGGCAGAAAGAGGAAGCGGAGCACCAGGACCCAGCTAGCCTGGACCTGAAGCGGCCAGGGTGGAGGAGAGAGGCAGAAGGACCACCGCTCCCCCACGGAGAATGGGTAGGCTCTCCTCTTGAGGGGCCCCTATGGCCTTGCCCACATGGCCAGACCTCAATCTCCCTTCTGAACTGCAGCTCTCTGAGGTACTCCCCTTATCCCCAGGGCATTAGGAGGCCCCAGGCCCAATACCTTGCAGAAAGCAAGGAAAGCAGGCAAGTGGCAGCCTCCGACACTGTCCACAGTGAACCTGGCCTCACTGTCCTCTGTACTCCTCTGCTGGCTCAGCAGAAAGGGGAATCCCCAGCCTGACCCTCCTCCAAAGAACCGAGAAGGTAGGACAAGGGCCCTGCAGGAGTGCCTAAGTCTGGGTCCAGGCGGGGTGCTCCTGGTGGGAGGTTAATGAGCACCATTTGGGGTACCATGACATGTTCCCACTTCACTGCCTGCAGCGACAGGTTGGCACCACTTGGAGCCAAGCGGGGGCGATGAAGGGTAGCAGCAGCTCTATCAGATGGCTGGGCCTGAGGCCTGAGCAGCTGGAGTGGGACACTGTCTCCCCCGAGGCCCCTGCCAGGGTCCCTCTCCTCCAGAAGCAGGCGCTACGGGCACCCAGGCCAGCAGCTCTTGTGTCCCAGCCTTGGTTTAGTGTCACCCCCCAAGCACCATGGCTCCCACCAGGGGGCTCTAGCTGGGAGGGGCCTACATGGTCACTTAACTCACTGCCCTCAACTTTACAGCATCAGAGAAAGAGCGCAAACCCTTAGCGTTCTTTGTCGATGGTGCAGCAGTCAGACTGCCCTCTTGACATCTGGCCAGTAGCCCCAAGCTCCTGGGAGAAACGGGCCACCTAGTTCACATACAATGCACGATGCTAGACCCACTGCCCAAGGTCATGGGAGCCAGCCCATAGCAGGGTGGGATGAGACTGGTGGGTAGGTCACTGGCTTTGTCCCCACTGCACACAGGTCCCAAGCCCCAGGACGGGGCTGCCATGCGCCTAGATCTCGCAAACTGGCTTTGGCCCACTTCTGCATGCCAGTCCCTTGACCCTCACCCTCTGTCCCAGCAGAGAGGGTCTCTTCATCCCTCAGTCTATGTGGTAGCCTGGGTCAACCAAACTCCTCCCCACCACGAGTAAGCACATGCAATTACACAAACACAGACACACACTGTGACCTCCAAAACACCCTCACAGCCTGTCCTAGGCTTTGTCCTCCCTTCTTTTCTCAGATTATTAAATCCTGCCCCCTGCAGAAAACTCAGGCGGGAGGGTCAGAGGCCTCAGACCACCATTCACACTGCCCACCTCCATGTGTCCAGCCTATCCGAGGGCCCTGGGTCCAGTCCCCCTCTCCAGATAACGATCTAGAATTGAGGTTTCTGTCCTCAGCGGAAGCCTCTGTATTGTGGGCAACAATTGGGTCATCCGAGGGGCACAAGACCCTGGACTTAGTATCAGTGCAGGGGTCGGGGCAGAGAGAGGGAAAAACTGGGTGGGGAGGAAGACATCCCCAGCAAGGTCAAAAGTCAGACACACAAAGCGGCACCACACACCACAGGCGAGCAACTGTCACCAGGGAGTCAGGGAGCACTGCTCCAAATCATGTGCTATTTTTTACCCAAAAATCAGGGTAAGGTGTCAAATATAGACAGTCAGAGGCTCAGGACTAAAAGACCAAACTCAACCTCTGAGGGGATCAGGCAGCTCAGAGAACTGCTGTGGCAGGGCCGTGGGGTGTCCTGACCCCCTCAGTGGTCCCCACTTGCATCCTCAGTGTCCCAAGAAACACCCCATATCCTTCAGTTCTCTGCCTCCAGGATCCCAGCACTTCAGAAAAGGAGAGGAGAGGCAAAAAGGCTTGTGAGGTCACAGCCTGGGGGAAGGGGCTGGCCTGAGTGGCGAGCTGCACTTCCCAGGCCCCCTGGGGTGGGAGGTGGAAGAGGAACAGAGGTTAAGATGCTGGGGCAGGTGGGAGGAAATGGGCAGCTTCAGTGTCCAGGAGTTATGGAAATTTCAGTCAAACAGAGGGGGGGTTTGACTGGGGAGGGGTAAAGGCTGAACTTTCCTTGGCCTTGACACCCCCCTACAGCAGACTTGGACTTGGGCACAGCTGAGCTAGGGGTGGTGAGAAAAAGTCTTTAAGCTGAATGTGCCAGCCAAGAATAGAGGGTAGTGCACTGCAGGCGGATTCTTTACCATCTGAGCCACCAGGGAAGCCTCAGGAAACTGGGGGCTGGGGTTCTTAATTCTCCCAGGGATCTCTCCCAGCACTCTCCTGAGGATCTGAGGGCACTGGCACAACCCACAAACCAATCACCAACAGTGTATGTGCCCCCCAAAAGGGAGGATCTTCTGTCCTTTCAGGGTACCCAGAGAATGAGGCAAGAGCGGTTGGTGCCTGCCAACACCAAGAGCAAAAGCAGGAGGCTGCTGCCAGGCACCTGGGAGTTTCCCAGCCCCACCCCCTCCTCCTCCATACCCTGCTGAAGGCCTAGGCTCCCCAAAACCCACATAAAGTGCCTGCCTATGTAACCTTGTACCCCCACCTCGGGAGCTGGCCCAGCACAGACCCCAGGGAACAGGGCCCCCAGTCACATGGTCCCAGCTCAGCTCAACCTCAGAGACCTGCTTCCCTCTTTCACTTCTGCAAAGTTGGGGTGAGGGCTACAGCCAGTTTGAAGGAGGGGCTGCACCTTCGTTTTGGGAAGTTTCTGGCTCCTCCACCCCCGTGTGCAGCTCTGGTGCAGGAGGAAAGCAGGGGTGTTTCTAAGCTCCTCATGCCCCTCCGATCCAGAGCAGAGTAAGGACCAAAGCGGGGGTGCTCTTCTGAGGTCACAGGTACACACAGACACACACACACACCTTCCCACCACTTAAGCCCACGCCTCTGGCAGTCTCCGGAGGGAGAATGTCTGGAAAAGGAAGGGAAAGCAGGTGTCCCAGGACCGGCGCAGGGCAGGGTGGGGAAGCAGGCAGAGGAACCCGAGGGCAGGTCAGGGCAGGCCACCTCATCTCAGGCCTAAATATTCTCCCCCGCTGACAAACAGCTGGAAGTCCCCCACGCCCCCCTCAGGGAGGTAACTTCTGGGAAGGGGGCTGGGTGACAGGGCTGACTCAGCCTGCCAAAGCCGGCTGGCTGGCGAGGCGGGGGCGACTGCGCGCACGTGGCAGGGGCGGCGCGGGGGCGGGGAGGGGGGCTCACTCACTTGGATGGGCGCTGTACTGAAATGGATCTTTCGGCTCGGGGCCGGGTCCTCTTCTTCCGAGAGCCCTGGGATCTCCACGCACCCCGACTCGGGCTCGTAGGGGGGCTCCCCCTCCTCCTCCTCTTCGTCGTCCTCCTCCAGGGCACTGCCCCCAGAGTCCTCCCCCAGCCCACTGTAGGCGCTCACGTCCACCAAGTCCGCCTCCGAGAAGTCCTCCTTTTTGGACTCGTCTATGTCCTCGGGGGCCACGTCCGGGGCCCGGCCATTGCCCACCCCCTTTTCAGGCACCGCCACGGTCGCCGCCTCCTCCTCGGGAGCCGCCTGAGCCTTCTGCTCCTCAGGCGCCGGGCTAGCGGTGGTTGCCAAGGCGCTGCCATTCTCCAGGGCCGCGTGGACTGTCACCTCCGCCTGGATCACCTCTGTGGGCGCTGCCTCGGCCTCCGACTCCCCGCTCTCCTCCACCTCCACCGGCTTAATCTTGCGCACCTCCCGGGGCTTGGGGGGCGGCCGGGCGGGGGCCACTCGGTGCTGCGGGGGCTGCTGCCCTCCGGGGCCGCGCTCCTTCTCGGCTGGGGCATCCCCCGACGGGGCGGGCGGTGGCGGGGGCGGCTGAAACACCCGGGACCGCTTACTGACCAGCTTCGAGTTGACCTGGGGAATCCCGGCGGCCGCGGCCCTGGGCAGCCCGGGCCCGCGGTGGAGGCCGGTCCTCGAGTCGGCCTTCTCAAAGACAGCGCTTAGCTGGCTGACCGTCGGAGACACGGCGTCGGCGTCCAGCTTGTCCAGCGCCTCGGTACTGCCGTTGAAGCGCACCACGACGTCCAGCTTCCGGTCCTGCAGGCCGGCGCGCTCCTGCCTCAGCAGCCGCCGCGCCGCGGCCTCCTTGTCGCCGCCCGCGGCCGCGGGGACGCTCCGTTCGAACAGCTTCCGCGTCTCCTGCAACCGGGACGGCGGGTGTGGCGGCGGCGCGGGCTGCGCGGAGGGCGCGGGCTTGGAGTCGAAGCGGCTCACGCGCTCCGATACGCTGGTGCCCAGCTTCAACAGGGCGCTATGGTCCACGTTCTCGTTCAGGCTGCTGGCCCGCGGCAACGACAAGCGCACACCGCGCTCGGGCGCCCGCAGGGCCTCGGTGGGGCCCGCGCCGCCGCTCGCATCACCCGGCGCGCCCGCCGTCGTGCCCATCTGCAGGAACATACTTTTGATGCGATGTACGTTGGAGCCATATTTCTTGTGGTGGGCTGCCTTGGGTGCCTCGTCGGGCCCGGGCGCGTCGGGAGGTTTCAGAGCCTGGATGCCCGCCTCGTAGGCGCTGCGGTGCGGGGAGGCGCTCCGGAGGGGACCCCCAGGCCCCCGTGGCTCCGTCTTCATCATAGTGGGGGGAGCTGGGTTCACATCCCAACGCTTCCCGCTCCCCCCTTCCAACAGGCGGCGGGCCAAGTCGGGACCACCGCCCCCTCCCCCAGAGAAAAGGAACCCCGAAAGGCCTTTTTAAAGCCTCCCCCCAAAACCAAGCTACCCAAAACAGTTAACCTCGCTTTAAAGAAAAAAAAGGAAAAAAAGAATCTCCGAGCGCCCGGTGCGGATCGCCTCCCCCAACCAAGCTGCCAAAGACAGCCCGCCCTTCTACCAAAGCCCGAGCGGCCTGGTATGGTGGCCCCCACCCAAATTAGAAAAGCGGCGCTCGGAGCCGGTGGGACCGCTTGCCCTGCAGCAGCGGAGGCGCCCGCTCACATCGTCCAAGGCGGTGTCAGCGGGGCTGGTAGCCCCGGCACCCCCTACCCCGGTCGGGGGCCTTGGCTCTCCAGGGGCCCGGCACCCGGGCGCCCATAGCTGCTCGGCCGGCCCGGGCCGCTCCGCCGCCGCCGCCGCCGCGCCACCCTCCCTCCCTCCCTCCCCCCCGCGCCCCGAGCCTCGGTCTTTCTCTGGCTCTGCCCGAGCGGCGGCTGCCGGAGACCAAGCGGCTGCCCTTCTCGCCGCCGCCGCTGGGGGACTGGCATCTCTGGGTCCTAAAGGGATCGGATTTCCGGGACCGGAGCCTGTGAGCCCTCCCCTTCCCCTCCACCCCAATGCATACTCCTCCCCTACAGGCCCTCGCCATAGCCTTCCGCTGACCCCAGTGGTTGGCCAGTCTTCTTCAACCCTTCCATCCCAACCTCTGACTGTAGCTTCTCACAACATATATAACCTCAACCCCCCATTAAATATTAAGTAAGTGTGTTAGTCCCTCAGTCGTGTCGACTCTGCGACCCTATGGACTGTAGCCCACCAGGCTCCTCTACCCATGGAACTGTCCAGGCAAGGATACTAGAGTGGTTTGCCATTTCCTCCTCCGGGGAATCTTCCTGACCCAGGGATTGAACCCTGGGCTCCTGCATTGCAGGGAGATTCTTTTCTGCCTGAGCTACCAGGGAAGCCCTTCACTAAATATTGGGGGAAGGCAGTCCAACCACTCAGTAGCCTCAGTGTGGGCCTCTACTCTGAGTGTGGAGGGGGAATAATGGGGGAGGGACAAAGGATCATTTTTAAGATTCTCAGAGCTGCCTAGTCTGAACTTTTTTAAAATTCAGATTTCTGGATCCTCCCCCAGACTTTGTGAAGCAGAATCTCAGAGGCTGGCCTTGGAATCTGCATTTTAACAATAGGGAACCTTTGTACTTTTTAAGGTGTGAAACTTTGGCCCAATGTTTCTGGTCTCATGGTGGAGGAGAAAGGGAAAGAAAGGAATGCTCCTCATCACCCATGTGGCCACCTGAAGCTGGCTTTTGCCCTCTGGAATTCTAAAGAGGGTATGCTGTAACTGCCTGCACTGGGCCCAGGTTGGAAATGAGGGGTGGAATCCCTGTCTTCAGGGCCTTACTAGGGCACTCCTGCCTCTCAAACAGGAAGAAGGAGTTTTGGAGGAGGAATTCTGGAGGCCTGGGGCCCGGGTTTCACCAGTGAGAGCTCTAGCTTTTATCTCTCATCTAAAGGATTCTGGCCACTGTGTGAAAGTGTGACTGTAGGAAGGGAGGGGGAAGGGTGGCAGTGACATCTACGTCCGCTGTCCTGGCAGCTGTTTTGATACTCCCCTCAACCCGCCATACATAACAAGGGGCCTGAGACTGCCCTGTACCCTTGCTCAGGGCCTGGGAGTGAAGGTCCACCCCCTTGGCCATGACAGATGGAGATGCGCAGCCTCACTCCACAGAGCCCAGAAACTAATGAACATTGTGGACCCTAGGACCCAGAGAACACCTCAGGCACAAAGCCTCCCCCCACTCCCAGCTGCTTCCTGCATCTCAGGCCTTCCTGCAGCCTCTGCCTCCTCCCCCTCCCTCTTCCCTTCCATCCTCTTCCTCTTCTTTCCGATCTCCCACTACCCGCCCCCCTTGCCTAGAAGGGCTGTTCAAAGGAATTCTCTCTTCCCTCCACTGTCGGGATGTGTGTGGGTTTTGTGGGATATAAACTGGGTAGCACGTGCAAAAGCTCGTGGGGGATGGGGTGTGGGACGCCTCCTGGGAACCCTGAATATTGGGACAGGGAGGGGCCAGGAGCCACAGGACTGATCTTGAGGCTGGCAATCCTGAGGCTGAGGGACAGGGAAGATTTGGACTCTGAGTAGGAGCTTCAGTGACTTGGGTTTCCAAGCTCAAGTCTGGGACTTGACCCTCCCCACCTACAGGCCCCACCCCCAACGTCATTCTGGAAGTTGGGTGAGACAGAAGTCTCACTAGCTGAGTGTTTGGGCAGTGTCCTCAAAAGCTCTTGTGTGGATTGAGGGAGGGCTCAGGCCCCAGGGTATTCTGCCCAGAATCTCCCACACCCTTTGATGAGTCATTCTAACTGATCCCAGCCCAAGGGGTCTGTGCCCACGCTTCTGGCCAGGTAGGGAAGCCAGCTTCTAAGGATGGGAGGAGGAGCTAAGAACCAACTGTCAGGTCCAGCGGACACCCCACCCCCCAGCTCCAGCCCCCAACAACATCTCCAGCAGCAGCTTGGGTTGAACTCTAATTGTTGGGATGCTTGGGTCTCCCTTGTCCTGAGACTTCCAAGAGTAAAACCCCTTTAAGTACTTTGGGATGCAGGAAGATTGGAGCCAGCCCAGAGCTCAGATGACTGAGGCTAAGGAGAGGGAATCATTAGCTCCTGGGCTCCCAGTTAGCTTAGTGGACCACCCCCCCCTCACCGCCCCCCGACCACCCCGACAAGATTCCCAAGGCAGCTTTTATGTAGCAATGAGTGCTTTAGCTTGTCCTTCCCTGGGGTCAGGCGCCAGGCAGGCTAGTCTGTGAGAGGGGTGGGGAATGGGGTGTTATCTTCTCCACCCATCCCTGCCTGCCTGAGGCAGTAATCACACCTGCAGAAAGAGGAGGGTGAGGAGGACGGTTACTTTGGGAATGGTTACGCCCAAACTGAAGGGTTTTAACCTAAGTTTCATTCCTCAGGCTGAGATCCTCACTCAGCTCCCAGAGTAATTTAACCATTATTTCTCTCTCCTTTATCCTTTGTGCGGTTGCCCGGTAGTCTTCTAACACTTCCTTAGCTCTGTTGTGAAATAGAGTAGAATGAATGGTTCCCAAAGCTGGCCCAGGAGCTAGGTTGCCAGAGTTTAAATCCTGGATCCACTACTTAACTAGCTGTGTGACCTTGGACAAATTAATTAGCTTTTCTGTGCTCAGTAAGGGTAAACTGAAGTGAAAGTGGATGGAACACAGAAGATAGGGTGTGTGCCTTTCCCAGCTGTTGCTAAAAAGCCTGGAGGCTTCTTTAGGGGGAGATAATTGGAACCCAACCTGCCTCCAGATAAAGCCCCTCCTTATTTTCCCACCTATCCTCAAATTTGAGGAGGACCTTCTGAGACTGCTCCTTGAGGCTTGCCTTTTAAACATCAGGTGTTAACTGCAAATATAGGTGAGGAATGCAGAGAGAACTGATTTGTGATAAATAAATCTGGAGCTCTTAGAGCCCTGGACTCCTGGGGTGGGCAAGCCAAGGTTGCCTTCTCTTTCCAGCCCTGGGTCTTGAGATTTCACCTAGGAAAGTGGTATTTCTGTGGCTAGGGTCACCTGAGCAAAGGCTGGCTTAGACCCTGCTCTTTGGTCATTCTGTGGTGAGCCAGTGGCCCATGTTCCAACTACTCTGCTTTTGTCCTCCTCTGCCAGAGATTTGGGCTAATTTGAGGATGCTGGAAAGGGTTGGCTGTGAATACATTTTACATACAGGAGAGCTCAAATCCAGGATGTCAGTGTTGAAGGGGACCTTAGTGGCTCTTGGCTGACCTCTTCCCAGTAGGAAAGAAGAAGGCTGAGACATGAAGTGGGAAGTGACTTTCCAGTTTTGGAGAAGAGACAGAGGTTTATAAGGTCTGAACTAAGCCCTGTGATGTCCCATGGACTATAGCCTACCAGGCTTCACTGTCCATGGGCTTTTCCAGGCAAGAGTACTGGAGTGGGTTGCCTTCTCCAGGGGATCTTCCTGACCCAGGGATCGAACCCGGGTCTCCCACATTGTAGGCAGACGCTTTACCCTCTGAGCTACATGCCCTAGCATGAACTAAGCCCTACCTCCATGCATTTAGAATCTGCCTGCAGTGCAGGAAACTTTAGTTGATCCCTGGGTGGGGAAGATTCCCTGGAGAAGGGAATGGCTATCCATTCCAATATGCCTGCCTGGAGAATTCCATGGACAGGGGAGCCTGGTGGGCTATAATCTATGGGGTCGCAGAGAATTGAACACAACTGAGTGACTAACACTTTTCTACCCACTTGCTGAGCGACCTTGGTTGGGCTAATTGTTTTTACTCCCTAAGCCTCAGTTTCATCAAATTGTTCAAATTTGAATGTCTGAACTTGGTGTGTAGGCTGTTATTGATTACATGGCTATCCAAACATGTAAGGGTATGTGTGTACATGTGTGGGGAGGTGTGGCTGAAACAAGGCATCAATATTTGCATTTCTACCTGTGTCTCCACTGGGCTATGGGGCCTCTCGTTTCCCTTTAAGTTCTATTATATGAGATTCTGAAATATAAGCACACCTTGTCTCCAAATCTTTTGGGATCATCCCTGGAGTGAAGGTGACTTTGCTTCTCTACCTCCCAAAGGGTTTTTCATTCCTGCCTCTTAGTGTCTCAAGGCCCCCAGTGCCCCTGCAGAGAGAGGGATTCTTTGAGGTCCTCCCGCAGCTGGGAGACTGCCTTTCCTGGATCCCTCTGCTTGGGCCCCTATTTCTTTCATTCACCCTCCACATTTTGTTCTAATGTCGCTTGGAAAGTTCAGATGCATTGAGATTTAGGACGGAGACCTAGAAGGAGGAGTCAGGCTGTGTGTGTGTGTGTGTGTGTGTGTGTGTGTGTGTGTGTGTGTGTGTTGGGGGCAGGGAAAGGATAGGACAGAGGAAAGATTTCTCCAAATCATCAGTTGCTTTAAAGGAAAGGCTATATTTAGCCAGGCTTAGAGGGCTTGTAAATATGTATTTTGTAAAGCAGACAGCCATAGCTATGGGAACTCGAGAGATATGCAAGGAAGTCAAAGAAAAAAAAAAAGGGAAAGATTGAGCAATGTTATTTTGTCATCAGCAGATTCGAAGAACTCTTTTTTTTCCTGCCTGCTCCAAGTGCTATTATTACACATTCCCGTGTTTTGATGTTGGTTTCTATTGTTCATGTGCTGTCTGGGTCTGCAGTGGGTGCCTGGGAAAGAGGTTGGCTCTCAAAAGGCATCTTCCCGTCAGCCTTTGCCTCACCTGCCCAGGGTCAAGGGAGAGCAGATACTGGCCCTGCCAGGTTCCCTAACAACTGGCTCCACCAGGCTCAGCGGGCTGCATGTGCCTAGCCCAGGTACCCTCTGCAAAAGCAGCTCAGCTCTAAGGCTCCATGCTAAACTCCTTGCACTTCAGGAGGCCTTGACAGTGAGGACTGGGGTGGCAAATCTTGCCGCTTCAGGGCAGTTCTACTTTAGAGAACTCTCTGTTCTGAGAGAGAAAAGAATTTACACACCTACGTTTTTACTTTTAGTTTGAAAAGTTTCTTAAAAAATAAGAAAAGTTCAGGGAATTTCTTGGCAGTCCAGTGATTAGGATGTGGTGCTTTCAACTGCTGTTGGCCTGTTTTCGATCCCTGCTAGAGGCCAAAAAAGAAAAAGAATCACATAACAAACAATTAAAAAAAATTTTTTTGGCTGAAGCAGATCTTCCTTACTTTTTTGCGTGGGCTTTCTCTAGCTGGGGTGAGTGGGGTGGGGGTGGGGGGTGAGAGGGTTACTCTTCATTGCGATGCATTGGCTTCTCATTGGGGTGGCTTCTCTTGTCGTGGAGGACAGGCTCTAGGCACAGGGGCCTCAGTAACTGCAGCATGTCGGCCTGGCAGCTGCGGCTCCTGGGCTCCAGAGAGCAGGTTCAGTAGTTGTGGCACTCAGGCGTAGTTGCTCTGAGGCATGTGGAATCTTCCCTGACCAGGAATCAAACCCATGTCCCCTGCATTGGCAGGTGGATTCTTATCCACTGCTCCACCAACTGCTGCTGCTGCTGAGTCACTTCAGTCGTGTCTAACTCTTTGCGACCCCATGGACTGTAGCCCGCCAGGCTCCTCTGTCCATGGGATTCTCGAGGCAAGAATACTGAAATGGGTGGCCATTTCCTTCTCCATGGGATCTTCCTGACCCAGGGATTGAACCCGTATCTGTCTTATCTCTCGCATTGGCAGGCGGGTTCTTTACCACTAGTGCCCCTTGGGAAGCCCCCAGGAAGTCCACAAACAAAATTGATTTATAAGTACCAGCAGAGACTTCCCTGGTGGTCCAGTGGTTCAGACACTGCACTCCCAAAGTAGGGGGTACTGGTTGGGAAAATAAGATCTCTCGTCGCAGGAAGTGGCCAAAAGGAAACAAAACAAAACACAAAATCCCGCTGTTATTGTGTCATTTTTGCTGCAGGTTCTTTCAGATAAAAGAACAGAACATGAGAATTAGCTGAAACCCCTTTCTCTGGCTCCCTAATCCCACTGCCAACGCTACCCACTCTCAAAAATTTGGAATGCATCCTTTATGGTCCAGAATTTTTTAATAACCATTTTAATTGTCAGATATACATAACATAAAAATCATTATTTTAACCATTTTAAGTGTACCGTTCACTGGCATTATGTACACTCGCGTTGTGATGCAACCATCACCATTGTCCATCTCCAGAACGTTTTCCTCTTTCCAACTGAAACTCTATCCACTAAACAGTAACTCCCCAGGCCCCCACCCCCAAATCCCTGGCAACCAGCACTCCACTTCCTGTCTCTGAACTGACTACTCTAGGTACATCATATATAATCTATATTATAGATGGAATCATATGGTATTTGTCCTTTTGTGACTGGGTTATTTCAAATAGCATAATGTCCTCAAGATTCACCCACGTTGTAACATATGTCAGGATTTCCTTCCCTTTTAAGTCTGGCCCATAATTTCATACTTTTTCTATACCTTTAAGTATTCATAAATCAGCATATAATAATGCTTTCTGTATTACTAAAATGTATATAAGACCATCACGCTGTATGTATAATTTGTGTCTTTTTTTCACTTGAGGTACTTTTCATAATGGAGCCACATTGATATATGTGGCTTTGGTTCATTGATTTTAACTTCTGTTTACTACTTCATCATATGAACAAGCCACAACTTATTTATCAGTTCCTCTGCTGATGGGCTTTTGAGTTGTTTCTGTTTTTCTGTAATAAGCAGGGCTGTGATGAGCATCCTTGTGCTCATCTGAACCCATCTCTGGAGTGCACACCTCGGAGCGGGAAGCCAAGGCTGCAGGCACACTGTCACCTCGAGCAGTCCTGCTGAGCTGTTCTGTAGCCTGTTTATGCTCCTGCCACCAGCATTTGTAAAAGATGTCCTATCTGACCACATCCTTGCCAACATCTGCTCTTGTTAGACTTTCTATTTTTGCTAATCTGATGGGTGTGAAGTAGTATCTCATTTGAATTTGCATTCCTTGCCTCTGAGGCAGAACATCTTATCATGCTCATTGGCCATCTGGGTTTCTTCCAGGCAAATTGCTTACATCCACATCCTTCGCTACCCAGTGCAACTATTGATATAGTTACAGAAAGTCTGGTTAGAAGTGGTTTAAGCAAAAAAAGGGAGTTATCTCACATAACAAGGAGTCCTAGGTTTGGTTCATTCAGAGACTCAACTGTGACATCAAAGAAGAGGTTCTTTCTTGCTTCCTAGGCTGGCCCCCTTATGGTCCAAGATAGCTGCCTCTTCCCTGGGTGTCTCATGCAGACAACAATGTCCAGAAGCAAAATAAATGATGCTTTCTTCTCAGGGTTTTTTTTTTTTTCCCCCAGAGTCCCACAGGAAATCTCCCTTCTGGTCTCAGTGGACAGAACTGTATACATATCTATATCTAAACCAATCACTGACCAGAGGAACTTTATCAGCATGCTCTCCTTAGACCAATCACTGTTCACCTGATGGGAACGGGGAAAGCCCAGCCTCATCCAAAGCCTAGACCCCTGACTTTTGAATCAGGAGTCTATCAGTAGGAATAAGGAAAAGAATGTCATTTGGTGTGGCACTCAAAGCTCTGCATTTGCTTATTGATGTGTAGGCGATCAATACCCCCATACTAACCTTTTATCTGCTGTATGTCCTACCAATATTGTCATCTAGGCTGTTGCTTATCTTTTGTTTATAATGTCATTTTCATAGGAGAAAGCTTTTTTTTTTGGTGATGTAGTGAAACTGATCTTTTATAAATTATGTCTCTCATCTAAGAAAAGTTTTCCTTCCTGAGATTTCCTACATTTTCTGCTAATTATTTTAAAGTTTTGTCTTTCACTTTCAGATCTTTAATCCATCTGAAATTAATATTTATGGATGAAAAGTCAATTGTTACAACATTTTTTATTGAAATGTGTATTCTCGCTAAGTTGCAAGGCCACTGCCGTCATAAATCACATTCCCACATATGCTTGGATCTGTTTCTGGGCAGTCTATTCTATTGATCTCTGTCTAGCCCAGCAACAATACCACATTGTGTTAATTACTATCGCTTTCAAATAAGTCTTCATTTCAGAATTGTCGAATCTCTTCTTGGTCCTCTTCTCTCCCATATGAATTTTAGAATCAGTTTGCCTAGCTCTCTGAAAAACCCTGTTGCAATATTTAGTGGGCTTGGATTGAATCAGAAGATTTTTATGGAGAGAACTGTCTTTGTGACATTGAGGTTTCTCATCCCTAAACTTAATATATCTCTCCATCGCTCAATTTATTCCTTTTCTAGCTGGTAGTTTTTATGGTTTTATAGCCTAGTTTTGCTTCATAAATATCTTTTAATATCTTTTCTAAGTTATTTTTTTCTGGGTTCTGTACAATTTTAATTTTGTGTATGATTTCTTTCTAAAAAGATATTAGTTTCTAATAAGTTATTGCTTGAGTATAGAAACACTGTTGAAGTCTGTATTCTATTTGAATTTGGATGTTAAATTTTGTCCAGCAACCTGGCTGATCTCTGTGAGTAACTCTTGACAACATAGCTATGGAATCTCTTGGGTTTTCTATATAAATAATACCATCCGCAAAAAAAAAAAAAAAAAAAGGTCAGAGACTTTGTTTCCTTTCTTTCTTTTGTCCAAGGTTTAGGGTGAAAATACTAAACTACAGCAGCAAGAGTCAAGTTTCCATGTGATGTTGTGAAATTCGTCCCAGCTGTGGGCAGAGTGGCCTGCAGTTTGAACAGACTGCCAAAGTTCAAGAGCTTCAGCACTTCCTTAGTGTCAGAATCTACAATACTTCAGTGATCTCTCCAGCCAGGGCCCCAGGCCTCAGGCATGTAATTATCTCTCTCTCCCCCTGCAGCCTGATGGAGATACCCTTCACTGGAAGTCGTTGCCCTGGTGCTTGTTACTTCTCAGCGATGACCTCAGCTACCTTCCTTCTGGTTTTGGTGAGACTGGGGCCCATGTTGGCAAGTCCTTGGTAAGACAGTGAAATTCTGTTTATCTCCTAATCCTCTAGAAGAGATGGCTTCTAAATCTGACCTCTCCCAGCTCTCAAGCTGTGCTAGTGGGCTGACCCTGGGCAGCTATTGCCTTGCATTGTCAGTTATAAATAAATAAAAGCCCCCTTACTTCCTCCAGAGTTTTACAGATTATAAAGCACTTTCACTTCCATTATCTCATCAACCCTTATTGCCCCCACTTTACAGAAAGGGAGTGTCTGGACAGGACTCAGCTCCAAGTCCAGAGATCTAGCTGCGCAGATTGCTGTGGGACCTCAGGCAGACCCTCTCATTCTGTTACCTCCTCTAAGCTAAAATGTTTGGCCAGGGGTGGCCTCTGGCCTTCTCAGATTCAAGACTGATAGCTGTGGGCGGTCAGGAGGCTCAAGGAACCCCTTTGAAGACAAGTTCACCGATAAAAGGCCGAGTAGGGGAGGGGTATTATGGGTACACTTAGGTCTTCAGGCTGGTTCCCCCAAATGTCGTGGGGGTGGGTAAAAATGGAATTGTCCTTTTAAGTCCGAGGAAGGATATAGATGATGGGGAAGGTAGGAAAGAGGGCATTGTGTCCAGTCCCCTGCCTCCCCTCGGGTCCTCCTCACTATTTTGATGTTTTGGGAGAACATCCCCTGGACCCGGAAGGGGAGGACAAGAGGCTGTGGGTCCCCTCTAGCCGCCGCGCTCAGCAAGCTCCTCTGACGTGTATCCCTAGCCCGGGGCGGGGCGGTCTGTTGAGATTCCGACTGGCCACCCAGCTCTAGCCCAATATTGCGCAGGCGCAGGTCCGGGCTGGAACAGACGAATGCGCCCTCTCGTGGCAGAATGAGAGATCACACCCTTTGTTTTGCTGGGGGCAGAGAAGAGGATGCGGGAGAAAAAGATGTGGGTGGAGTCTAGGAGGCGGATGCGACGGTGGGATCACAATGACGATAATCCCTTTCCTTTGTCCCTCATGACATCTAAACCTCCGTTTCAGATGCAGATGAAAAAAATATGGCTCAGAGGTCAAGGGACAGATTCATAGAGACGGAAGTGGAATGCGAGAATTGGAGAGATGATATTCAATTAATCATTTATTCAGCAAACATTGATGGAGATGGGGACAGACAGGGACAAAAGACCAAAGGGATTCAACTGAGACACTGAATGGCCAATATAGGGCGGAAAGCTGGGGAAACAGGTGCGGATGGGAAAGCAGCAAGGACAGAAAATCAGCTAGCTGAAGCCAGTGCCCCAGCAGCAGGAGTAAGGCAGAGGCGTGGGAATCTGGACTGGGCTTTTGTGGACACAGTTGAGAGACTGAGATGCAGAATTGACCTTCCAGTTTCCCTAGATGGATGCTCCAGCTGAATAGGACAAATCACAAGCTCAAGATGTGCTCCTATGATCACTTTTTAAATGGTTTGCCAGAGAAAGTGGAACCTACAACTGATCAGGAAATCTCAACCCCACTACAATTTGTGAGACGTAACAACGTACAGGAAATACAATTTTCAAGGAGTACAGTAGTCAGAGGAATATGTTAAAGAACACAGTAGAGTTGCAATCAGCAAAGTCCAGACAAAATCCAGACTACACAACAAATGACCTGGTTACCCCAAGGGAAGCCAGAGAGAGAGAATGGTAGTTGAAGGGGGAGCCCATAGATTAAGAGATTTCAAAGAAGCTTATCAATGAATATGTATACATGCAATGTATGCATCTTATTTGGGTCCTGATTCAAACAAATGCATTGTAAAAAGAAAAGACATGTATGAAAAATTGGAAATTTGAACTCTATAGGTCTGATATTAAGAAATTAACCTTACATAAAATGTGTGATTAGGTATATTCATTGCAGTTATTTTTTAAAATATATACATTTTATTGAAGTATAGTTGACTTATAGTGTTTCAGGTGCTCAGCAAGGTGCTTCAGTTACACAATTTATATTATACAGTTATATAGTTATACAGTTATAAAATTATATTATTATTGTACAGTTATAAAATTTGTATTATTTTTGCAATTATTTTCCGTCATAGGTTATTATAAATATTGACCATAGTTCCCTGTGCTATACAGTAAATCTCTGTTGCTAGTTGCATATCTATTTTTTAATTACAAATCTAGCATTCTATTCATACTAAGTCAAACAAATGGAATCAAAATGTCATAATTTTTGTAGTGGGGCAAAAATTAATAAGTTTTCTAAAATATATATATTATACATGCTGCTAAGTCGCTTCAGTCATGTCCGACTCTGTGCGACCCCATAGACGGCAGCCCGCCAGGCTCCCCTGTCCCTGGGATTCTCCAGGCAAGAACACTGGAGTGGGTTGCCATTTCCTTCTCCAATGCATGAAAGTGAAAAGTGAAAGTGAAGTCGCTCAGTTGTGTCCAACTCTTAGTGACTCCATGGACTGCAGCCCACTAGGCTCCTCCATCCATGGGATTTTCCAGGCAAGAGTACTGGGGTGGGGTGCCATTGCCTTCTCCGATATATATATATTTATATAAAGGTTTTCTGCGACACTTGTGATGGCCCACACTCTGTCTCTGGAGTGTGCTTCTCTCTGTATCTGAATAAATCCACTTCTTGCCTGAATTCTTTCTGCGATGACTCATCAAGAACCCCAGCTTCATTAGGTCCTGAAACCAAGTACCGTGGGTTTTGGCTGGGTTTGAGTCCTGGCCATGTGGATTCAAGTCCCAAGCAGGGTTTTGGCTGGGTTCTGCCTGCAGTGCAGGAACTACGGGAGACACAGTTTGGATCCCTGGGTCAGGAAGATTCCCCTGGAGAAGGGCATGGCAACCCACTCCAGTATTTTTGCCTGGAAAATCCCATGGACAGAGGAGCCTATCCTGGGCTACAGGACAGGGGGTCTCAAAGAGTCGGATGCAACGGAAGCGACTTAGGACTTGGAAGTGCATACATACATGTGTTTTCATCCACCCAGCCAGTCTATGCCTTTTAGTTGGTGTGTTTAATCTATTTACATTTAAGGTAATTACCGATATGTATGATCCTATTACCATTTTCTTAATTGTTTTGGGGTTATTTTCTATAGGTCTTTTCCTACTCTTGTGTTTCCTGCCTAGAGAAGTTCCTTTGGCATTTGTTGTAAAGCTGATTTGGTGGTGCTGAATTCTCTTAACTTTTGCTTATCTGGACAGCTTTTGACTTCTCCATCAAATCTGAAGGAGAGTCTTGCTAGTTAGAGTATTCTTGCTTGTAGTTTCTTCCCTTTCATCACTTTAAATATGTCATGCCATTCCCTTCTGGCGTGTGAGTTTCTGTTGCGAAATCAGCTGATAGCCTGATGGGCATTCCGCTGTATGTTATTTGTCATTTTTCCTTTGTTGCTTTTAATATGTTATCTGTCTTTAATTTTTGTCAGTTTGATTACTATGTGTCTTGGGGTGTTCCTCCTTGGGTTTATCCTTCCTGGGACTCTCTGTGCTTCCTGGACTTGGTTGACTATTTCCTTTCCCCTGCTTGGGAAGTTTTCAGCTATTATCTCTTCAAATATTTTCTCAGGTCCTTTCTTTCTCTCCTCTCTTTCCATGATCCCTATAATGTGAATGTGTTTAATGTTGTCCCAGAGGTCTCTTAGCCTGTCCTCAGTTCTTTTCATTCTTTTTTCTGTACTCTGTCCTTTGGCAGTGATCTCCACCATTCTGCCCTCCAGGTCATTTCTCTGTTCTTCTGCCTCAGTTCTTCTGCTATTGATTCCTTCCAGTGTATTATTCATCTCCGTTTGCTTGTTCTTTCGTCCTTCTAGGTCTTTGGTAAACATTTCTTGCATCTTCTCAATCTTTGCTTCCATTTTTTCCCCGAGATCCTGGATCATCTTCTCTTCTCTGTCTTTATTCTGAATTGTTTTTCTGGAAGGTGGCCTATCTCCACTTCATTCAGTTGTTTTTCTGAGATTTTATCTTGTCCCTTCATCTAGGACATAACTTTCTGCTTTTTCATTGTGATTAACTTTCTGTAACATGGTTTGTTTTAGCTGCGGTGAGACTATGCTTCTTCTTGTTTCTTCTGTCTGCCCTCTGATGGATGAGGCTGAGGCTTGTGTAAGCTTCCCGATGGAGGGACTAGCAGTGGGGAAAACTGCTCTGGTGGGCAGGGCCTTGCCCAGTAAAGCTTTAATCCAATTATCTGCTGATGGGTGGGGCTGCACTCCCTCCCTGGTAGTTGCTTGGCCTGAGGTGACCTAGCTCTCCAGTCTGTGGGCTCTATGGTGGAGTTAATGGCGGACCCAAGAGGGTTTAAGCCAAGAGGGACCGTCCAGTGCCCCCGTCCCTGTGGCGAACCCCTGCCAACCCACACCTCCACAGGAGGCCCTCCATCACTAGGTGGTTTTGGTTGAGTCTCCTGTGGGGTCACTGCTCCTCTCCTCTGGGTCTTGGTGCATGCAAAAGTTTGTTTGTGCCCTCCAACACTGGAATCTCTGTTTCTCTCAGTCCTCCGGAAGGCCTATAATCAAATCCCACTGGCCCTCAAGGCCAGATTCCCTGGGGATTCTCAGTCCCTTTGTCGGATCCCCAGGCTGGGAAGCCTGACGTGGGGTTCCGAACCTTCACTGTAGCTCCAGAACTTCTTTGGTATTATTGTTCTCCAACCTGTGGGGCGCCCACCTGGCGGGTATGGGTTTTGATTGGATCTTGATCGTGCCCTTCCTACCATCTTGCTGTGGCTTCTTCTTCGTCTTTGCATGTGCGTTATCTTCTTTTGTGGAGAAGGAAATGGCAACACACTCCGGTATTCTTGCCTGGAGAATCCTATGGATGGAGGAGCTTGGTGGGCTACAGTCCACGAGTCGCAGAGTCGGACGCGACTGAGCGACCTCGCTTTCACTTCCGCTACCTTCTTTTGGGTCCAGCGTCCTGCTGTCAGTGGCTGCTCAGCTAGTTGCAGCTTTGGTGCTCTTGCAGGAGGAGATGAGCGCACGTCCTTCTGCTCTGCCATCTTGAACTGGATGCATGGCTATATTTTCAAAAAGTCATAAAGTTTCAAAAATTCCTCTTGAAAAATTGACAGAGGAAATTAATCGGGCAGTATATACATGAAATGAGATCAGCCGTGGGTTGATCATGGTTGAAGCTCGGTGATAGGTATAAGGAGGTTCATTATATTATTCTGGATACTTTAGTTTTATTTAAAATTTTCCAAACTAGGTTTAAAGATCTTGTGATCGCCCGCACTATCCCTAGGCCTCAAAGGACAGAGGTGCTGAGTATTATAGCAGCAGATTGCAACCTGGACAGCCCTGAGGTGGGGAAGTCCTCTGTGGGCCAGTGGAGACTTTCAGGGCACTTTCGCCTGGCTCCTGGCCCAGTCCCGGGTTCCCCTGGTTTTGGGAAAAGAGAGAAGGATCAATAAGAAAGGCTGGCCTCAGTGAGCCTGGTGGCACTGGGTTCGGGCAATGCCACCTTAAGACAACTGAGGGTGTGATTGGGTGGCTCTGAAAATAGTAGGAGAAGCTGCAGCCAGGGAGGGAGGGAATCACATGTTGCCACTGAGGGGCTGGGGCCCGGGCAACTAGCCGGGTTCTGGCACCTCTGCCTGCTCCCCCAGAGCTCTCTGACTTTCTTCTGCCTCTTCCTTCCTCTTGCCCTTCATCTCTGAGAAGGCAGAGAGGTACCAAAGGGACTCTGAAACCTACCCTGCCCGGTCTGACAGCCTGAGTGGGCGCTCATTTTGGAATCTGTGCTATCCCGGGACAGGTGGGATGGTCATGTGGGAGAGATGGACGGGACCAGGATTGGGTTAAGCTGCCCACGGGTCACCCCAGTCTGCGGGCCAACACCCTTCCCCTCAGGCTAACCCAGGGAAGATCCCAGATGTCCTTGTCTGGGGCATCTGCTTGCGGGTTTGGTGGCAACCCCCTCTGTCTCAAGGGCCAGAAAGAAACCTCACACAGGTCCAGGGATGCACGGATCTTAAGATCCCATTCCACCCACAATGCTGTGTGGTTGGGTTGTGCACAGGGACAAAGGGAGCCCCGCTCAGCCTGGGGCAAGATGGAGGACAGAAAGGCTTCAGAGAGGAGGGGGTGCCTGTTCTGCATCTTGAAAAGTGAGTGGAAGTTTGCTGGTAGGATGAGGGCAGAAAGGGAACTCAGGCAGAAGGAACAGCTTACACAGAGGGGTGTAGACAGAGTGAGGCGGGGCAGAAGCCTGTGGTAGTGTGTGTGTGTGTCTGTGTCTGTGTGTCTGTGTGTGTGTGTGTGTATGTGTGGTGGGGGTAGTGTAGAGAGGCGGGGATTCTAGATAGCATGACCAGGTACAGGCATGGCCTGAAGCTCCTCAGCCACTGGGGAGCTCAGGGCAATGGGAGTCATTAGGGTTTTAAGAGGGGAATCAAGGCAGTTAGGCTAGTGATCTAGAAAATACCCCTCTGCCTGGAGATGATTGGAGGGATCGTGTCCTGTGAAGACCGGGTCCACCCCAGATTTAGCGCCTGCTTCGGGTGGGGATGGGGAGGGCCCTGTTGCTGGATCCGGGCCCAGCTGCTCTGGGACACCTGCCCGCGCCTCTCCCCGCCTCCTCCCCGCGCCTGCCTCTGTCACTCACAGGCAGGCCCAGCCTGGGGCAGCCATGGCACCAGCGCTAATCTGGATCTCTCTCCTTGGGGGTAAGCTGGGGTCTTCTTCAGGGGACAGGCCCAGGCTGAGGTGGTGAGAAGATCCTCAGGGAAGGGGTTGGTCGTTGGGGTGAGGCAGGGGCCAGAAGGACTTTGGGGTATAAATTCTCCCATCAGTGGGGCTCTAGGAAACGGGCTGGGAGGTGAGGTGCCGGGGCGGGGGTTGCTGGGAACTCTGAGGGGTGGGGTGTCAGGTTGGGCCTTAACCACACAGGTCCAGAGCGCTGGGGCCCTTTAATGAGCTGCTGGGCTGGCTTCTTTCTGGGTCCAGGCTAAATTTGGCCCTGGGAAGACGTGAGGGCTGCTGGGGCAGATCCTCTCCCTGGGCCTCCAGGCTCAGGCTTCCCTTTGCTCAGCTCCTAGTGGACGCTGGTGTGGACCCTATTCCCCCTGCATTTTAGGGGAGGCCCTAGAGTGGCTACCTGCCTCCTCCAGGGGGTCTTCCCTCTCCCTCCCTTCTTTCCTTCCTCTCTTGCCTCCCAGATAGTCAGCTTGGAATTCTTTTCCAAGTGCCCTTATGCACACACCCCCCACACCCCTCTCAGCCAGACATTAATCCTCGCCCATTGTGACTCTCACTGGGGGCCTAAAATGAGGGGTGAGGGGCTTCCGTGAATCCAAACCAAACTCAGGTCTGGGTCTCATCACTGTTAGTGCATGGCACAGTCAGGGCCCCCCTGCCCTTCCTGGGAGCCAGCAAAGCTGTCTCTCTCCTCTCACACATTTCTCTGGTCTCTCGGGGCCACCAAGGACTGGGTGGAAAGGGGACCTTATTCCCTGGCTGGGACTGAGGCTGGGCCGTTGTGTTTGGGGTCGTGTTTCCCCACAGGTCTCCTGGAAGGATTGGGGGGCACCGAGGCCCAGCAGACCACCCTGCACCCACTTGTGGGCCGGGTCTTTGTACACACCCTGGACCACGAAAGCTTCCTACAGCGTCCTGAGCACGTCTTCCGTGAGAGGGGCCTGAGGGGCACTGGGGTGGGCTGGGGGGTGCCTGGCCCAGGGCTGGGGAAGGCTGCTGTCATGTCTCCAATGCCCTCTCCTCCCTTCCACCAGCTGTCCCAGCCCCCGTCCCTATCACCTACCACGCCCACCTCCAGGGACACCCAGACCTGCCTCGGTGGCTCCGCTATACCCAGCGCAGCCCCTACCAGCCTGGCTTCCTCTATGGCACCGCCACCCCAGAAGATCGTGGGCACCAGGTCATTGAGGTACCACCAGGGGCCGCAGTTGGCTGTGTTGCATGCAGCAGGGACCCGGCGCTCCCTCATTTGCATGAGTCGCCTGCCTCTAATGTGGTGTGCTCCTCAGCCTCCTCTCACCAGGCCCAGCTGCACCACGTTTCTCTCCCAACCCAACCTCTCAGCCCCCTGCTCCATCCTCCAGGTCACAGCCTACAATCGGGACAGCTTCAACACCACCCAGCAGATGCTGGTGCTGTTGATTGGGGACCCAGAAGGTACCACCAGCCCCGTCTCATCCCTACCCCATCATGCCAGTCTTGGGGGAATCTCCCCTGGAAGAAGTTGTAGAAGCAACTAGTCAGGGGCAGGACACCCTGAAAACACTGGAGTTGTGTTCTCGGCTGCTCTGCTGACAGGCCAGTCGTTGAGGCTGTGGGTGTCGGGGAAGGGTGTTTGAGGCCTGTGATATATGAGGTAT
Source organism: Capra hircus (assembly GCF_001704415.2). Lineage (NCBI taxonomy): Eukaryota > Metazoa > Chordata > Mammalia > Artiodactyla > Bovidae > Capra > Capra hircus. The sequence goes on along the minus strand of NC_030826.1, from coordinate 36,138,346 downwards.
TAGGCAGAAGGAAGGGAGCTGAGGGTTATGGGGAGGAGCTTAGATGGGGGGAGGCTTTGGAAGGATCCATGCAGGGCTGGGGGCTGGGTACAGTCTGAAGTGCCCACCTGGTCCTCCCAGGCCCCCTGCTGCCATACCAGGCTGAGTTCCTGGTGCGTAGCCATGATGTGGAGGAAGTGCTGCCCTCGACACCTGCCAGTCATTTCCTCACAGCCTTGGGGGGGCTCTGGGAGCCAGGGGAACTCCAGCTGGTCAACATCACCTCTGCCTTGGACCGTGGGGGCCGAGTCCCCCTTCCTATTGAGGGCCGCAAGGAAGGGTAGGTATGCAGCCCAGGAGGGCTTCCTGGAGGAGGGAGCTGCTTGCCTTCTGTCTAGGTGGTGGGCATAGAACATGGGTCTCCCTAACTTCCAAGTGGGGCTTTATCCATTGTCTTGCATGCTCACCACACCAGTCTTTACCTCCTAGTGTCATGTCACACTGTCCACTTCCTTCTGGTCATGCCATCTTCCTCTTGCCCTTCCAGGGCCCAAACCCTAGTTACCCTGAACTTTGCACTTCCTCGTGTCCTTTAGGACACGAAAAATTTATCCATTAAAAGATATTGCCGGGAGGACAAGGTCCCCAGAAGACTGGGGTGCTCTGTATACTCTCACCATAATCCCAGACCTCAGGCTGGGCGTGATCCCCAAATCTCCAGTGCTCAGTTGGCACCCTCAGTTATCTAATAGTGGTTTCTGTCTGGGCCCAGGGTATACATCAAGGTGGGCTCTGCTTCACCCTTCTCCACCTGTCTGAAGATGGTGGCATCGCCCGACAGCCACGCTCGCTGTGCCCAGGGCCAGCCTCCACTACTGTCCTGCTATGACACCCTGGCACCTCACTTCCGGGTTGACTGGTGCAATGTGTCTTTGGTGAGGAGGGCTCTGGGAGTGGGGGTGGGACAGGGCCCCCATCACGGTCTCCTCCATCCTCACCTTCCTATCCCATTTCTGTCACTCCAGTTATCTCTACTGTCTCCCTATCTGTCTCTCTCTCTCTCTCTCTGTCTCTCTGTCTCTCTCTCTCTCTCTCTCACACACACACACACACACACACACACACACACACACACACACCCCTGATGTTCCACCTTCTCCCACAAGAGGGCAATAGAGTCCATAATCTCCAGCTTCTGGAGCCCCAGCTGTGCCCACCCAACTCAACAGCTACAACAGTCACTCCCACGAGTGGTGCCAAACTTCTTTCTCCACCTAGGGTTTCTGTGTGACAGCTCTGTTTACTTTCCTTTCCTCTAAGGTGTCACTTAGCAAATTATCTTGCAACATGGAATAGATAGCTCACCCCCGTGTTATAAACCAAAGATGCTCACTTCTGCTCTTTGGGATATGGAGCTGAGGTGTCTAGGGTCCCTAGAGATCCTGTTCCCAGGGCTAGGAACCCTTCCTGTGACTTGACCAATAGCACAGCCAGAAACTGGTAATCAATACTCTTGAGCACTTGCTATAGGTAAGGCACTGTGCAATCCGTGTGTTTTATCCTTGCAACCACCCGGGAGACAGGTACCACTATTAGCATCCCAATTTTACAGATGAGGAAATCGAGGCACCTAGAGGTAAATCATCACAGCGCAGAAGTTTTCTGAAACAGGATTCAAACCTGAGGACTGTACTCTAACCCCTGTATGGTCCTGCCTCTCCTAGAATTTTGTTCCTGGTTTCTAGACCAGTGCTTGTCCTGCTCCATCACATGAGCTGGGAGCGGCAAGGCGGGAGGAATCCCTGCAGTTTCATGGAGTAGAACTCCTGCTCTGTGCCCTGGGGGGCTCTGTGTCTAGCCATCCACTCCTGGGTCAACCCTCCGCTTCCTGAGCAGGTGGACAAGTCAGTGCCAGAGCCTGCAGACGAGGGACCTGCTCCAGGTGGTGGGATCCTGGAGCATGACCCATTCTTCTGCCCGCCCACCGAGGCCACAGCCCGAGACTTCCTGACCGACGCGCTCGTCACCCTCCTGGTTCCCCTTCTGGTGGCCTTGCTGCTGACCCTGCTGCTGGCCTATGTTATGTGCTGCCGGCGGGAGGGACGGTGAGTATGGGGGCAGAGGGCAGGGAGGGCACCAAGGCTGGTGCTCACATTGTAGACGCCTTGTGCACTTGTGCTGCCTGGGGACCCAGATCCCTCTGAGAGTGGAATCCACGGCCAGGAAAAGAGCAGGGGCCCCTTGCATGGCCTGCACCAGGAGGGTTGTGGATAATAGCTAATCCCCTCCCTTGTTTTTCCACAGGCTGAAGAGAGACCTGGCCACCTCTGAGTGAGTAGGAGAAGTCTGGGGGATGGGTGGGAGCTCCCCTGGACTATTAAGCTGGACCCTCCAACCTCCATGGGCAGCAGACAAATCCCAGATAATGGGGCCACACTTAGTCTGTTTCTCCAATCCTGGGCTGGTTGGGGGCTGGATCCCACCTATCCTGGCTTGGCTTTCTCATTTTCTGGTCTCCATGGAAGAGTCTAATGTGGGACAGGATCTGTTGCCACCTTCGGGGAAAGGGTTTGGGAAGCAACTTACAAGGCTGCCAGTGTGTGCACCAGCACACACACACACACACACACACACACACACACACAACCACACTTCACTGTGAGTCAGACGCTTATGCTCAAGGCTCTGCTCTGCTGCAACGTTGCTGTGATGGGCTCAGTCTCTTCACCTATAAGATATGCGGTTGGACTAGCTAATATCTGGATGCTTTCCATTTCTCCAGCCCTTCCCAAATCTTACCCTTATATTTGACCAGGTTTCCCCCACCCCTGGCCTTACCTTTCCTGTGTGCCCCCCAAACCTCTTCCTCTCCCACTCCCTTGAACCCCAAAGATTCCAGGAGGCAGGTGTGAAATAAGTTAGGCTCCTTTTATTCTCACTGCTCTGAGCCTGTGGCGGGCCTGGCACCCCTGCCTGCTTGCCCAACCTTCCTGATTAACTGCGGCGGCACTTGGCCGCCCTGCGAACCCCCTTGATGGGTCGCCTGTGCCCCGGTTTGGAGCCCCTGAGCAACCGGCGCTGCCCAGACTGGCATTGCCCAGGCCGGCGCTGGCGCCGCTGCCGCCGTCTCTTGGCCTTGAGCTTAAACTTGGAGGCATGATTCTTGCCCATGAGGAAGGAGCCTGTGGCCCCCTTGCCTGTCACCTGCTTGAGCATGCCCTTGTCCACCAGCCCCTTGAGCACTCGCTTGAAGCGCCAGGCATTGCGGGTCATGTTGTAGCCCCTGGTGGCAACAGCCTTCTTCAGGGCGGCCAGGGACACGCGGTGGCCTGCCCCTTTGTCTGCCACGAACCCCAGGATCACCTTGGATATGCTCGGCTTCCGGTGGGGATTGGGGCTGGTGCGGCGCCGAGTCTCGCTCTTGCTTGGGAGTCCAGATGAGCTGGCCTGCCCGCCTGCCCCCAGGGCAGTGTTGGAGGCCAAGGGCCCAGATGGGGGTGGCAGCGAAGTGTCTTTCTGCATCTCTTCCTGGGGTGGGTGAAGGGAACTGGGTGCAGAGACCTCCAGGATGGCGGCTAGAAGTCTCTCCTGGGTTGCTCCTCGGTGCGGGAGGTTCCCCAGTTCCTGGTTCCCTCAGAGACTTCCTGTAGGGCTCTGGCCCGAGCCTTGCCCTGGGTGGCCAGAAAGAGGACCAAGGATGATCACCTACGCTGGCCTTGGCAGACTGGTGCCTGAGGTGCAGGGGGTGCTAAGGTTATCTCTGTAGTGACCTCAGGGGGACATTGTGAGGCCACCAGAATCCTGTGAGGTCACAGTGGACCCATTGTTCCCCCTAGGTGGGGCAGAGGGGAGATACCACCGAGTGTGGGTGTCTGGCATGCCTAGCCTGGGAAGAAGGGCTGTGGCTGAGAGTCAGGCGAATGGACCTATGTGGTGGGTATTGCTCACCAGCTGATTTTAGGGTGCCCAAGACCCCAGTTTTAAACCCACCATTTTGACCCCACCATCTCAATTCGTTGGGTTGAAGAACACAAAACTTTTTAGAATCAGTATTATACCTACATTTTTGAATTTTTATGGGGAACAAATTTCCCAGCGTGAACAGAAATGTAATTCCTTGATCTATCTAACTTAATTTAATTCCTTGATCAACTTTTTTTTTAACAAAGTAATAAAAAGGATTTCCTTCTTTTCTGTTTTCATGTTTATTTGGTAGAATTTTTTCCCCTATTGGGAACAGTGGTTTTCTATGTAAGTTTTGGATTTTCCTCCTCAATTTTTTTTGGCCTGTGCCAAATTTGACCAATTTTATCTTCTGCCATTGAGAATATTCTCTTCTGACCAGTTACTTTCCACCATGTCCAGCTTTCCTGGGTCAGTTTTCTAGCTCTGCTGATGTCAGGAAAATATGCTTCTACCATCAATCTTGAGTCAATAACCAGTTTTACCATGTGTGTGTGATATTAGCCCTTGCTGGTATGGATTTTATGTTGATTTATTTCTACAAAGTCCAATTTTATTCATTTTTCTTTTTGTTTGTTCGAGGAAATTGAAATTATCCAAAATAGTGAATCCGCTGCCCGGTTTTTACCTGCATCAGATTTTATTGGTCAGAACATCCTCCAGCCCAACGACCCTCTCCTGTGAGCTGTGTGCCAGAGGCAGGGCTCAAGGGGCTGTGTGTGTGTGTGTGTGTGTGTGTGTGTGTGTGTGTGTGTGAGTGCCTGCCTGTTCATTTTTCTGCCCAAGTGCTGATGTGGAAAGATTGTGGGGGAGGGCGCTGTGGCTCTGACTTTTGCTCCTGCTCTGGAAAACACGTCCCTGGACCATTTTTCCACCTGTGTGTGTTGCCAGAGTAATGAGACCCAGATGTGGGGCTAGGGGTGGGGAGGGGGCCCATCGACCAAGGCCTCCCCTGCCTGAGATTATTACCTGCCTGGCTGCCTCCACTTCTACACTCTTTTTGCTCCCTTCCCGTCTCAGCCTCCCTTCGCCTGGGAATGGAAAATTGTGTTTTGGACAACTCTGCTTGCCAAATTCCAGACTCAAGAGCTCATTTTGACCCTCCCCTCGCCTTTAGTGGGTGGCTCCACCTCCTTCCGCTGGCCAGAAAGTGCTTGGTTCTCTTCTCCCTGGGGAGGAGAGTGGCTCATTCAGCAGGAAGCTGGAAAATCTTTCCTTTAGTCTTATCTCTCAGACTCCAGCCGGAGTCTGTATCCACTACTTGAGATGGGGATATAGATGGAAAACATTTCCCCCTCCTGAATTTGATCAGTAAGTAATCCAGCAGTAAGAAGGATGGCTTCCACCCTGCCTGGGGCCCCCACCCCTTTAAGAAAACCAGTTCTTGTTGTCTGTCTGACCCGGCAACCAGGGAGTCTGTGAAAAGCCCACAAGTGTGGGTGGGTTCATGCCAAAGGGCTTGGAAATGTCCTTCTACTGGAGGCCAAGTTCATCAGTGGACCTACTCTAATAATACCAGTGATAAAAATAGCAACAGAAGACTCCCTATAATAATAGCTATCTTTGGCTGTATGCTGACCTGTATATGTAAATGTTTTTCTTGCATTAATTCATTTAATTCATAAAACAGCTTTATTACAGTTGAGGAAATGGAGGCAGAGAGTTCAAATAACTCACCCAGGGTAACACAACCAGTAAGCAGAGGAACTCACATTCAGGCCCAAAGCAAGTCCTCGTGCGTAACCACTGTGCTACCCTACTTCTCAAAATGAATTAAAGTTGCTCCCGGACAGCAGAAAACAAGCCCATGAGAATGTCAGATGAGAAGGAGGCTCAGCCTTCCTAGAGGAAACTGGATCTAGAGCTCAGGAGGGCCTTGCTAATGGGTGTGGCGGTCAGCTCATTCAGCCCCTCCTAGGGTTTCCAGCCCGGTGAGGGTGGAGCCTGGTCCCAGCCTCAAGGAGACCGGGTCTCAGACACAGACAGGAAGTAAGACTTAGCATCTGCACTAAGCAGTGCTGGGGGCAGTGTGGGGCAGGGTGGGAGAGGGTCAAGGTTTGAGGATCTAAACCATAAGCAGTCAAAGTCCACCAGGGAAAGAACTTGGGCAACAGCTAGGAAAAGGTGGAGGAGGTAGGTTTGCCAGACTAAAATGAGGATGATGGGGAAGGGAGACAGCATTAGAAATGGAAACTGATTGCTGGAAGGGACCCAGGGGACCATCAGAATATAGAAACCACATAGAGCCCAGCAAACAGTGGCCTCTGAAAATCCATGCCGCGGTGGGCACCTAGTCATGTCTTAGCATCTCAGGAACACTTACCTTGCGCCAGGCATTTTTCTGAACACCCAACCTGTATTTTCTCATTTAAACTCCGCAGCAATCCTAGGAAGTAGGCTCTTTTATTCTCCTCATTTTACAGTTGAGGAAACTGAAGCTCAGAGGGGTTAAGCAACTTGCAGAGGATACACGGGTTTGAACTCAGGATGTCTGCACCCAGAGCTATGAAGTCAATGGATACTGAGCTGGCACCGAAGAACTTCCTATTTGTCCTTCTCCCCACATCGTGTATGTCTCCCTCCTGTGCCCCTAGCATCCAGATGGTCCACCACTGCACCATCCGTGGGAACACAGAGGAGCTGCGTCAGATGGCATCTAGCCGAGAGGTGCCCAGGCCACTCTCTACCCTGCCTATGTTCAGCGTGCACACAGGCGAGCGGCTGCCCCCGCAAGTGGACAGCGCTCAGGTGCCCCTCATACTGGACCAGCACTGAGGGCCAGCCCAGGTGGGTCCAGCTGGGCAGGGCCAGCCTCTTTCTGGGAATGATGCGGTTTCCATCTCAAGGCTGTCGCGGGGGGTTGGCGGATGGGTAGGGGCACACAGACCTGTCTGCCGCCCAGGGTAGCGGTGGGACGGTGTCCAGCAGTGGCAGGGGTGTGGCCCCCAGTGCCAAGCACTCAGATTCCGAGGGTCAGGATGGGGAAAGCGGGAGAACTGAGACCTGGTTCTCATAGGCTCCCACTCTCTCTTCTCTTTGCTGCTCCCATCCCAGCCCTGCCCTTGTCCTCCCTTCTATCCCCACTCAGAGCGGCCATCACCACGACCGCATCCTTCTTCCTGACTCCAGTTCTTGGCCCTCTGGACCCCAGACTTGGAGGATGGCGGGGGGCGAGGGTGTCTGGGATCAGAACCCCCAGAATAAACACCTGCTGCTCTGCTCGTCGATTGCTGTGCTTTTGTCTCCGAAGCCTCCTCCCCAGCCCTCACTGCTTCTGCTTCCCTTTCTGCCTTGTGGATGCCCTCAGAGGTAACCTGGGGCTGCTGCCTGACCTCGGGACTCTTGACGTTTTCACATTTCTCAAATGCTCTGTAAGTAAGAGGGAAGGACCTGCATATGCAGCCTTAATATTGATCCTCACATGAACCCAATAGTGAGGGACAATTGGATCATTATCCCCATTTAACAGACAAGGAGAGAGAGAGAGTGACTTACCCAAGGTCACAGAGCAGGCAAGTGGTGGAGCTTGGATTCAGATCTGTTGCGTCCACCTCTACCCTGCCTTTTGGAGGGCTGCGAGGTTCTGGAAGCAGGCGATCTGGGCTCTCGCGCAGTCAGACCCCTGGAGGGAGGCCCCTTTGTAAGTCATAACCTGGATATGGAGAGGAGGTTAGGGTGCTGGACTCTTAATGCCCTGGGTCAGTGACCCCTCTCGGGGGCTCCTCAGGGACAGGGTCGAGGTCCACAGGACACTGCACAGACTAGAGCCCTTGTTGAGCTTGATGTCACCAGCTTAGCTTGGTCCCCATGTGAGCCCTCAAGAGCATGGCTGACCGGGAAGCAGCAGCAGCTTGTTCTTCCCAGGTGGCTGTAAGCAAAGCATGCCAGGTCTTCTCCTGCCCTGCCACCAAAGCCACACCCAGTGCGCCCTTGGGAGAGCAGGCCAGAGATGGCCCCGGCGGGGACCCAGTTAAAGAGTGGGAGGGAGGAGCAGGGTCTTTTGGCTCAGGCCCCTGACCGAGGGGGCAGCTCCGAGACAGTCCAGACAGGGGGAAGCTCTGCCACTCTAACGCCTCTATACCCCTTTCTGAGCTCCTCACACTAGGCCTGGGCCCCATCTACTATCCTGGAGCTGATGCTCAATCACCCCTTCTGTGTGTGTGTGTGTGTGTGTATTGTATCTATGTGTGTACGCATGTTATATGTGCGCGTGTGTGTGTGCATGTGTGTATGTGTGTGTATTGTATCTATGTGTGTATGCATGTTATATGTGTGCGTGTGTGTGCGTGTGTGTGTATGTATGTGTATTGTATCTATGTGTGTATGCATGTTATATGTGTGCGTGTGTGTGTATGTGTGTGTATTGTATCTATGTGTGTATGCATGTTATATGTGTGCGTGCGTGTGTGTGTGTGTGTGTGTAGGGGAGCAGGTGGGGGGGACACATGGAATTTTTCTCTCACCTGGAGGCGAGAGCCCAGCCTGGGGCTGAGGGGAAGCTGAACCAGCTAAGGCAGCCCCCAATCTAATAACAGTGCCCCAGGGCCCCTGAGGAGGGCTGAGTTTCTGAACACTGCGTCCCACTTTTCAGAAATGTACAGGCAAAGGGGTCATGGGGGCCCCAAGTTGCTCCTGGACTCCCCTCTCCTTTCTCATACTTCCCAGAATCCCCACCTTGAAAAAAATATCCTGAGTTCATTCACTTCTCACAGCTTCCACGATGACTTTCCCAGGCCAGCTCCAGGATCTGGCTCTTGGACCCCCACAGCGGCCTCCCTGTGTCCTCCCTGCCTCCTCCCTGCCCCTTTTGACTTACCTCCAGTACCAATCAGGCCAGTTCTTTAAAAGGAAAAATCAAGGAGTCTCACCCCTCTGCTGTCAACTCTCTCTCCATTGCCTTCCCGTGACAGCAAGGGGAAAACCCAACGTCTTGGTTAGGGTTAGAGACCCCATGTATGCCTCTGACCTCATCATCCTAGCTCCCATGCTTGCCTGCTCCAGCCACACTGCCTCCTAACACACCCCTGTTTCGGTGCCCTCGCCCCTGCTCTTCCCTCTGTTAGGACCCCCAGTCTCCTATGTCCGCAAAACTTCCCCTTAGTGCAGTCATTTTGGCCTCTGTGCAAACGGCAGGTCTCTAGAGAGGCCTTTCCCCTGCTCAGAGAGTGCTCTCCACTTCTGGCTCCAGGCCCATAGGATGTGCCCTGTATGAGCACCTTGTTGGGGTCAGCTTTGGCCCTGGGCGAAGCTTCAGGAGGGCAAGATTCTGCGCTCCCCCAGGGGCAGTGCCTGCACACAGTGGGTGCTCAGGAAAGTCTCGGGAAAGAATGTGTGAAGGGAAGCCATCAGGTCCAGCCGGTCAGAGTTCTTGAGCAGGTTGCTCCTCCTCTCTGGGCAAAGAGGGTAAGGTGAGCAAGGCTACTGCTGGAGCTTTTACATTATCTTGTGGGTGCCCCCCTTCCCTGCTGGCCACCCTACACCCATTGGTTAGTTAATCCCAGAAGCATCCATGGAGGCAGGAATAGGCCCAAAGCCTCTTGAATATATGTGCTCAATAAACTCAAGGGCTCTTTAGGTAACAACCCCCAATCACATGGACTCTGACTTTTCATTCACAATTTCCTCCTTTCCCCGGGGCCCCTCATCTGGCTGAAACCTGGAGCTGAACAGAATCTGCTCAGATTGGAGGCTCTGCACAGTCAGCCTGCGGTTTGGGATGGTTCTTCCCTGCTCTCTGTCCGCTCTCCACTCCCATGAGGAGGAGGCCACCCTCTCACCCTGCACCCATGCGCTTTTCCTGTTCAGCCCGGATGGGAGAGTCTGAGACCAGCCCCATACTTCCCTCTGCCTTGGGATCTTGGCAGTGCCTCCCTCCCAGCTCAGCTACCAGGAGCACACGGGAGCCTGGCTGCTGGCCCAGGAGGAAGTGGCCCAGACACAGCTGGGGGGATAGCGTGACTGCGGAGGACAGCGAGCTGTGCCTGGACACAGGCACACGCAAGCCCCACTGCCCTGGCACTCAGCACCCCTTTACATATGCTGGGAGGGGCAAGATTTCACCTGGCAGTCACACCTCAGCCCCTCACCACCAAGGACAAATAGCTGCTCCTCCCTGAGATTCCATCTCCCTCCCTCCCTCATCTCCTCCAGCGTCATACCCACACTGCCCACAGGATCCCATGTCTCCACCTTCATCCCAAACACAGCTCTCACGAGTGACCTCTCAAACTGGTGAGAGGACCCTCTGCCAGCCATGAGGACCCAGGAACCCTTAAGCTGGCCTCAGCCCCTGCATGCACACTTCTTCCTTATTCTGGAGACATGTTCATATGTACACATTCATGCTCACACCTACACCCATTTTAAAGCGACTCCCTTGGTGTATCTGCTGGGATTTGGAGCCAGAGTGAGCAGGGCTCCAATCACAGCTCAATTTACTCACAGACATTAATCATAACTGTCCTGGGGGCTTTTGTGAGAGTTTAGGAGAACTAGGCAAGTGCCTGGCATCTGGCAGCTCCCAAGAATGAAAACTCTATTACATACAAGTAACTCACATGATCACCCCAGAACCAGAGGTCTGTGAGGTCTCCTTGTCTCCTAAGACCCGAAATGGCTCAATTTCCATTCTACAAAGAGTTCAAGCAGTGAACTGGGGAGGAGCCTGAAATTCGCCTGCTCCTAGGCTCTGACCTGCTGTCCATCCAATCCCGCTCTGTCTGCTAAGGCAGCTGCTGGCCACCGGTGGCCACTGAACACTTGAAATGTGGCTTCCAAACTGAGATATGCTGCAGAGGGACTCCTGAAATGATAACATTTAGGGATATACTGGGTTAAATAAAATATTTTATTAAAATTAACATTCCGTTTCTTTTTGTATGTTTAATACGGCTGCTAGAAAATGAAAAATTACACATATGGCTCACTTTTTACTTGTATTGGGCAGAGCTGGTTTCACGGTCCTACCTGTATCTCAAGTCCAGATTGACCCAAAGCCAAACCAGAACTCAGCCACTTTCCAGAACACCTGCTCCCTCCAGGCCTCTGTGAGCATTAGTTTTCGGAAGCCTTGAGGAGAGGGAGCGGTTTGCCTCACAGCAGTAAAGTCACCTAGCATTGAATACGTGGTGGCATTCTTGCTCTAAAATGTGCTCTGGTCTCCACCCTACCCTGTCTTCCTTTCCTCCACTGCTGTCTCATGCAGAGAGAATCCCAGTCTCTCCATCACCCACGGGGCCCGGACTCACCTCGCTCCAGGCCTTGCCATGCACATCCCCTGCAAAGCCCTGGATTCTCCATGAGTGTAAGGGCCTGATCATCCTCTAAGACAAAAGCCTTCCTTCTTCCAGGGTTTTGCCTCCTGGTCCACGGACATCTCTCAGCTCTCACACCTGGAAGGGGATGCAGAGACACAGCTGCTGACCCGCACTAAAGCCTCGGCAGCCCTGGACTTCAGGATGGTGGCCTCCCTGCCCCCAGCTTCTCCGCATTCCCCCCACTCCTCCCTGCTCTATCATCTCCCTTTCACCCTTACACAGACAAACTCTCTTATGCCCTCAGTCATGTCTATGCACACGTGCCCCATGTATGCAGATTCCCCCCCACCCCCGCTGTCCCTCACACACCCACGCTGGTGCAGGATCCCTTTGAACACTGAGGCATTTGGTCCTAGGTGAGTGCGTACTTTCTCATTCACCCAGGGATGACTGCAGGAACCCACCTCACTCCCTCTCCTCCTGTGGGTCTTGCTTTCAGAGCCCCATACTTGCTCCAGCAGCCCCTCAATCGGCTCCACATGGCGCTGTGGGCACCTGGCCTGAGGCTCCCACGCTCAGCCAGGAAGCCCCTCTCAACATCACCCAGCTCTGTCTTAGAGGCACCAGGGGAGCTGAGTGTTAAGGAGCCGGAAAGAAAAAGAGGGAAAATCCACCACATTTCAGTTATAGAAACTCCTGTCAGGAGATGGGTTCGAGCCACAAAAAGGCCCCAGGATTCTGAAAGAAAGCAAAAAGTGAAAAATCCAAAGGTAGCCTCCTCTTTCTAGAATCTTTGGTCTAGATTTGATTGAAAAATCAGTTGCAGGAACCTGACCGAAAAGCAGAAGTGAGTCCATGGAGCAGCAGGCGGAAAGGGCCGAGGTGCCTTCACGCGTGCGGGCAGTGGGTCTCGGGGAGCAGTTCTGAACAGCTGTATTTAGGCAGCTGTGATGTCAGCGGAGAGGAGGGCTTGAATCTGGAATGTAATACAATGGCCCCTTTGTCCCCCTGCCCTCCTGCCCGGCATACACACTGGAACCACAGTCTGGCTCTAACGCACGTGACGCAGGCAGGACAGCACAGTGGGGCTCTGTCACCACCACCGCCCTGACCAGCGGCGGGTGTCACCTCGCCTGCCCTCATGCATGCACACGCACACTGCAAGCACACACACGCACCCACGTGTAGGTCTGCGCACATGTAGTGAGAGGCACAGTCCCCCTGCTTTGCGTAGAACTGTGCTGCTCAGCTCAGTAGCCGCAAGCCATGGGTAGCTATTAAAGCTAAACACAATAAAATGAGAAACGGAGTTCCTCGGGGGCACGTCCTCTTGTGAAGCGCTCCACAGCCACAGTGGCTAGTGGCTACCATGTTGGTAGACAGAGAACGTGTTTCTCATGGCAGCAAGTCCAGGCCTAGAACCTCTCACTGCTAGTTGCTTGCACGTGGATCTGCACGTGCTCTTCCTCTCACACTTGCTCACTCTTATTGTCAGTGATGCTCACACACCACCCGCTCTCCTGAAAGGGCCACCTCTTGACCTCACCTTCTCTTTCTTTAGCCTCCCCGGTGTCTACGCCCGGACCTGCGCCCAGCATTGCAGTGCCTGGCCTCCAGCCTGCCTCGGCCAGCTCCACTTGACCTGGAGAGCATAACAGGTGAGAACAGCAAAGTACGACAGTGGCAAAAATGTCTGCTCTAAGGCTGAGCTGAATTCTGCAGACGTGGAGAGCTTTGGAAACTCAGGTCAAACTCTGCTTGAGTTGGGCAGGAGAATGAGGGGACAACGAGACATTTGAAATATAAGAAAGATCTGGAAGTTAAGAAGTGTGGTGCAACCGCTGGTGTGGCAAGCGTGAGCCTGGGAGGAGACAGTGAGAATGAACAGGTGGGTAGTGATCAGGTAAAGCCTTGGATGCCAGGCTTGGGTTGATTCCGGATTCCCTGTGGGGGCAGATGGAGATGGGACCAAGATGGCCAAGGGCGCCAGGGAGCAGGAGGTCCAGGTGGATGGGTTGCGGAGGCTGGTGTCAGGCCTGCATCGCCAGTCATTCACTGGATTGATCAGAGGATCACCTGGTAACTTGAGGTAATTTGCATATTGAGTAAACTTTTGTTCAAAGCCACAATCTTTTGTCCTCTTTAAGCTAATTCTAGTACTCCACTATCCTGAAGCTGAGAGAAGTGCTAATGATGAATTATTAAAGGCCATAGTTAACCACCATGACTATTTAATGACAGCCGAGGCAGACAATGGACTCTGAGGACTTGTCCACCTCTCTGTGGACCTGAAGGAGGGATGTGGGCCTTTCCTGCCCAAAGGTTTATGCCCTAAGACCTTGCAGGGGGCAGGGGTAGGGGGGTTTGTGGGATAGGGTAGCTGTCAACTTCTCCCCATCTCTAGGTCTCTGGGTGCCTGGTCTGCTTCAGAGTTCTGACTCCCTGGATCTGCTATGTCCCCACAGACTGCACACTGCTGTCCCTCTTCCCTGAATGGGGATCTGGCCAGTCACCTTCCCTGTGGGGGCCTCAGGCTCCCAGGCCAGCAGGAGGGGCAGGCAGAGGGTGAGAAAAGGGGAAGGACGGGAAAAGAAGGAGGAAGAGGAAGCAAGAATTTTTAAAAATGAGAAAGAACAGGCGGGAGGCAGGGGCTGGTCAAAATGAACTCCACAGGCCAGGGCCCAAGTTCTAGGGACTTAGAAGGCTAAGAGAGACCTAGGACATGCCCAGCTGGTCAGGAAGGCCCATTGCCTCCTGGTAGCACCTGGAGAGGACCTGGATTGCAGCTCTCCAAGGCCCAAGGTTCTCCCTTTTCCTCCTGGGGGGCCCAGGAGAAGGGGCGGGAGGCACTTCTTCCTTTAGGACTCCTCTGGTGCTCAGGGCAGCCTCAGCAACCCCTTCTCATTCAGTGCTGCTGGATGCTCCCTTGGGGGAGCTCAGAGACAGCAAGGAGGGAGAAGAGGCCAGGTGACTCTGCGTTTGCCCAGGAAGACTCCCAGTTTCTCCTCCCTGCCCCACCTCCCTCCCACAACCATGGGCCTCCCAGTGCCCACCCCCCTGCTGAGGAAGTGCTACCAAAGCCCCCAACCCTGCAGGATGCCCTCAGCAATGGAAGGGGGCAGAAAGAGTTAATGACACTGATGAGCGTGGGCATGGGCCTGAGGTTTGGTCAGAGCAGGGCTGCACGGAGGTATGCGTGTGTGGCTGCACAAAAGGGTTGCCTGTCTGGCACTGTAAGGGACAAGAGGGTATGGGAGACACACAAGGACGATGGCAGGAGAAAACAGAAAGGGTATAGGCCTAGGAAAGGCAAGAGGGAGGGAGAGGGGCCCTCTAGGGTGCTAGAGGAGGAGGGGCAGGGAAGGGGCAGACACCAAAGGAGAAGAGCCCACCCACCCCCCTCCCCAGGTCTCCCCTCCCCCAGCTCCTAGGAAGGAAATTAGGAGGCCACTGCAGATAGGTTTGGGTCATTTCCACATGCTTTATTCCAGCAATCAAAATAATTAAAAACATCTCAAATTATTATACACATACAAAATAGGTACAGAGTCTCTCGCTTCCTCCCACCCCTAGGGGGAAAAACTGCTTTGTGCTTTGGGAAATTGTGCTCTGAAACCCAGTGAGAGAAGATGCAGGACAGACTGAGAGAAAGGCCGTGAAAACGGGATGCAGCTCCAGAAGGGGAGAGGGTTTCAGAGGAGGGAGAGGTGGGGAGACAGAGGCAAGAGGCCTGAGGAGGTGAGAGGCGCCCAGGGGGATGAAGAGAGGGTGGCGAGTGAGTGACGCTGGAGGCGGCACTCTCTCCCACATTAAATAGCACCTTTAGAAAATTCACATGAGTCCCCATCCACAAGGAAAAAAAAAACAAAGAATAAAAAAAGACTTTGAACAAAAAGGAACATTTGCTGGCCTGAGGGGGGGGGGTGTTTCCACTTCCATAGCACCAGTGACTCCCTCCCCACCCCACCCCTTCACAGAGATGTAGCACCTTTGATATAAAACGAGGGCGCCCGTCCACCCTGCCCCCGTCCCGCCCCCCTGCAGTTGCCTCGGTGACACACAAAGACAAGAACGAGGTAGTCTTTCAGCAATGCAGTTACACAAGGAGCAGGGCAGTCTCTCCCACCCAGCCAGGTCGCGGGGGGATGTCGCGTTTCCCGAATCCGATGTTTCTGCTCTGTCTTGGCCCCTCCTGACTTTCCTCCAAACCTGGTGTTGAAGGGCCAGTGGTCCCCCTGGCATGCTCCCCTCAAAAAACAAAGAGGGGATGTTGCCGGGGCCACAGGGATGCCAGATGGTAAAGCTTCTTTGGCAGTCTGAGGACTCCAGGTCCCCCAGGGTTTGGGGGCTCTGGGTGAAGGGAGTGGGCTGGGAGTGTGGGGGCCACTTGGGTGTTTCGGCATTGCCTTTGGTTGCTGGGCAGACAATGCATTGTTTCCGGTGTCTTTTGGGGAGACTTAGATTTGGGGACCAGTGGAGGGGAAGCCCTAAGAAGGCATGGAGAAAGGAGCAGAAAGGGCAGTGCTGGGGTGTCATAAGCCCAACGGGCAGAAAAGGACTTACCCCCACGTGGGTCTTCAAGCAAGTGGACCAAGCTTCCTTTTTTTAAAAAGTTATTTATTTATTCTTTTTTTTTTTTTGGTAAGGTTGAATGCACTTTTGGTGTTTGGTCATGTTCAGTTGGTCAAAGATAAAAACTAAGTTTGAGAGATGAATGCAAAAGAAAAAAATATTTTCCAAAGTCCATGTGAAATTGTCTCCCATTTTTTGGCTTTTTGGGGGCTTCAGTTTGGGTTGTTTGTCTGTTTCCAGAGTCAGGGGCAAGTGGGTTGGGTGGGAGGGAGCCAGGCTGGGGTGGAAGGAGTTTACAGGAAGCAGACAGAGCCGATGTCGAAGCCGAATTCCTGGTCTGGGGCGCCAACGTCCAAGGGAGCCACATCGATGATGGGCAAGCGGGAGGTCTTGGTGGTTTTGTATTCGATCACTGTCTTGCCCCAGGCTCCGGTGTGACTCTGGGGTGAAGGGGAGACAATGGGAGAGGGGTGTCACCAAGTGGCAGTGAGGGGGTGGGGGGACAGGGCCTGCCGGGAAAGCCAAAGACCAGCACAGGGGCCCTGCTGGACTCACCGTGCAGCCATCGTAGGTGACGCTGTAGGTGAAGCGGCTGTTGCCCTCGGCCCGAATCTCGATCTCGTTGGAGCCCTGGAGGAGCAGGGCCTTCTTGAGGTTGCCGGTCTGCTGGTCCATGTAGGCCACGCTGTTCTTGCAGTGGTAGGTGATGTTCTGGGAGGCCTCGGTGGACATCAGGCGCAGGAAAGTCAGCTGGATGGCCACATCGGCAGGATCGGAGCCCTGGCCGCCGTACTCAAACTGTGGGGGTGGCAGAGCGAGCAGTGAATGGCTGTTTGAGCCCCCAGTTCTGGCCTCCCTCTCTGGACTCCTCCGAGGGCATCCCAGAGAACCCCACTTCCAGAGGTGGCATCCCCTGCCCCCCAGGCACCCTATGTCTGAGCCAGCATCAAGGCCCCCAGTCTCCTGTCTCCCAGCCCATCACACTTCGCAGAGGTCTGGTCCACCCAGGACCTACCGTCAGGCCCTTCTGAGCCCTGGGCCAACCCATCTCTGTTAAGACTGGCTACAAGGTCCAGCTCACGCACCTGGAATCCGCCGGTCATGCTCTCGCCGTACCAGACGTGCCTCTTGTCCTTGGGGTTCTTGCTGATGTACCAGTTCTTCTGGGCCACGCTGGGCTGAGTGGGGTACACACAGGTCTCACCGGTCTCCATGTTGCAGAAGACCTTAATGGCATCCAGGTTGCAGCCTTGGTTGGGGTCAATCCAGTATTCTCCTGGGGTGGGGCAAGGTAAGATGGCATCAGGGTATGTATGGGATGATGGCTCCTCAGGGCTTGGCCCCATCACGGCAGGAGAGGGAGGCACAGCTGGGTCGGCCCTCACCGCTCTTCCAGTCGGGGTGGCACATCTTGAGGTCACGGCAGGTGCGGGCGGGGTTCTTGCGGCTGCCCTCAGGGCTCCGGATGTTCTCGATCTGCTGGCTCAGGCTCTTGAGGGTGGTGTCCACCTCGAGGTCACGGTCACGGACCACGTTGGCATCATCAGCCCGGTAGTAGCGGCCACCATCGTGAGCCTTCTCTTGAGGTGGCTGGGGCAGGAAGCTCAAGTCGTAGCCGCCGCTGGGAGGACCGGGGGGACCAGGGGGTCCAGGAGGGCCGGGAGGACCCTGTGCAGAGAGGGAGGAGAGGGAGGATTACTGGGGCTCAGTGCTTTCAGGGCTGGGGGCCATGGGCAGGAAGGGATGAGAGTGGGGATTACTGGGGCTCAGTGCTTTCAGGGCTGGGGGCCATGGGCAGAGAGGGAGGAGAGGGAGGATTACTGGGGCTCAGTGCTTTCAGGGCTGGGGGCCATGGGCAGGAAGGGACAAGAGTGGGGATTACTGGGGCTTGGTGCTTTCAGGGCTGGGGGGCCATGGGCAGACAGGGTTGGGGGACTTACAGCAGGACCAGCATCACCAGTGCGACCTCGAGGCCCAGGGGGACCGATGGGGCCTGGGAGACCATTGAGTCCATCTTTGCCAGGAGTACCAGCAGAGCCAGGGGGACCCTGCAGGGAGGAAGCTGGTTGGAGAAAGCCTTCCAGAAAGCAGGGGTCCACTCCAGCTCTGACAGAGAAGCCCGTCTCCCACTTTGCTTGGCTCAGACTCCCCAGCCTTCTTACGGCTTATTCCCACGGAAACTTTGTGGGAGGAAGTGGGGAGGGAGAGGCCAAAGGCCGCATAAGGTTGTCCACAGACCCCATTCCTTTCTTTCCTCCCCTGCTCCAGACCCTTCTCCAGAGAGGCGAGGGGCCCAGGAAGAACAGATAAACAGATGACTCACGCGGGGACCAGCAGGACCAGAGGCTCCGGAAGGACCTTGCTCACCAGGAGAGCCCTGTAGGAGCGATGGGAAGGCAGTTCAGGCCAAGCGTAGGTCAGAGGCGGCCAGCAACGGCCCCCTGCCACCAACCACGTCACGCTGGAAGCCTAGCCCCAGGGTGTCCATAGGCTGAGACCCCTCCCACGACCCCTCTTTGTGCACTCTTCACCCTCCTAGAAGCTACTTGGAAATGCCCACTGGTCTTCAGACCCCAGTTCCCACTAGCGAGGAGAAGGAAACTAAGGTAAAGTGTCCTCCTCATCACACAGCAGAGCTTGGGGAGATGATGAAAGAAGACGCAATGTCAGCTCGGGGCTGGGGAGGGGCTGAGCATACTCACGGGAGGGCCAGGGGGACCCTGGAGACCGGAGAAGCCACGGTGACCCTTGATGCCTCTGTCGCCCTGTTCGCCTGTCTCACCCTTGTCACCACGGGGGCCTTGGGGTCCCTAGAAGAGAGACAAGGACAGGCCATCAGGTCTAAGTTCTGTTAGCACTGAGGGGGGTATAGTCCCCACCTGGACAAGGGTTCTGAGGATGATGTAAGGGCCAGAGCAGGGCACTTACAGCGGGGCCACGGGCACCAACGGGGCCAATGGGACCAGCAGGACCAGCAGGACCCTAGGGAGAGCAAAGAGAGGATTAGATCCTGGTTGGAGGAGCTCGGCTCAGGGCTGGAACAGCCTGAGCTACAGATGAAATCTCCCCTTGGCCAAATCCCTTCACATCTGTTCCTGCCACATCCATCCCTCCTTACCCCAGGTGAATCTTCAAGCAGATTTAGGCTTTGTGTAAGCTGGGGCGAGCACCTGGGAACAAACCCCCTTCCTTGGGGGAAGCAGGGTACTAGCTGGGGAGGGGCCTTGAGGCTGAGCTGTGGCTCAACTTTTTTTTTCTTCCTAATAAACATTCCAAACTGAGTTTGGAGCAGAGGAAAGTTTACAGCAGGGCCAAGCAAAGAGAATGGTGAGGAGGGTTCAGGTTCAAAAAATCCAAACTCCTATGGCTCAGTTTTTTGCAAGTCCTCCTCTCTTCCCCTGCCTAGGTGAAGTCAAGTGTCCACCTGCAGATCCCCCGGCAGGTCTGGAGAGTCCCTGGCCTGAGCAGAAGCAGCAAGCCAGGCCCAGCGACTTACAGTCTCACCACGATCACCACTCTTGCCAGCAGGCCCGACAGGGCCAGGGGCACCGGGAGCACCAGGAGCACCAGGAGGTCCAGCAGGGCCAGTCTCACCACGGTCACCCTGAGAAGAGAGAGGGAAATCCAGTGAGCCGCAGCTGAAGCGGCCCCGTAGGAGTGGCTGTGGGGCTATGGTCCTGGGGCAGCCGTCTCACCTTGGCGCCAGGAGCACCATCTCGTCCAGGGGATCCTTCAGCACCAGGAGCTCCCTGCGGGGGGGCGGGGAGGTGAACATCAGCCAAGGAAAGGGAGCCTCAGGCCAAGGCCCAAAGGGCCACAGTGATGGCACTGGTGTGGGGCTGGCAACCACGTACCTCACGTCCAGACTCGCCAGGGGGTCCAGCCAATCCAGGGGGGCCCATGGGACCAGGGGGGCCACGTTCACCACTTGCTCCAGAAGGACCTTGTTTGCCGGGTTCACCCTGAAGGAGAAGAAAGAGTCAGGCCAGAGATGGGGTGGGAGAGGGCCTGATGGTCCCCCACATTTGCCCTTGCTGACCATACCACCCCCATCCTGCACCCTCCAAATCCTGCAATGGTCCTGCCCCAAGGTAAGGGGGCACTCACAGAGGGGCCAGGAAGACCAGGGAAGCCTCTTTCTCCTCTCTGACCGGGCAGGCCGACCACACCACGCTGTCCAGCAATACCCTGAGGTCCAGGAGTGCCAGGAGCGCCCTGTGGTGGGGGTGCAGACAGGGGTGAGATGACTCCCAATGGCCAGGGACGACACCCCCCAACTCTGGACCCCTCTGGAGGGGTCACTTACAGCAGGTCCGTCAGCACCAGGGGCTCCTTTCTCACCAGCGGGGCCAGGGGGACCAGGGGGACCGACTTCACCGGGACGCCCAGCGGGGCCAGTCTCACCACGGGGGCCTTTGCTGCCTTCTTTGCCAGCAGGGCCAGGAGGGCCAGGGGGTCCAGCATTTCCCTGGATGGGGAGAATTGCAACTGTCAGAGTCCAGCAGATTCTGGAGCATTCCTGAGGCCTCAGTCAGGCCCACCACACTCTTGACAGCCTGTGTCCCACACGTTCCCAGACCAGTGGAGTCTCCACCACGGACACTTACAGAGGGGCCAGGGGGACCGACTCGGCCAGCAGCACCTGGGAAACCAGTAGCACCCTGAAGAAGAGGACAAAGAAGTGATCAGAGGGAGAACAGCCCCTCACCTGGCCCAGCTGCCCCACCTCCAAACGCTGCCTGGGGGAAGCTTCAGCGGAGAGGCAGAGTGGGTACTCACAGGGGGACCAGCGCTGCCGCGAGCACCTTTGGGTCCAGGAGCACCAACGTTACCCTGGAGGAGAACACAGAGGCATCAAGGCTGGGCCGATCCTGGGTCCAGCCTGCTGGCAGCTTGGGCTTAAACAGTGAGATACTCACAATGGGGCCAGGGGGTCCAGCAGGTCCAGCAGGCCCAGGGGGGCCAGCGTCACCTTTAGCACCAGCATCACCAGGTTCGCCTTTAGCACCAGGTTGGCCATCAGCACCCTGGGGGAGGAGGGAGCGTGGTGAGTGGAGGAGAGGTCTGTGCTCACCCAGGAAGTCAGCCTAGGGGGCACCGGAACTCCAGGCAGGAAGACGCTTTCAATGGGAGACAATCTCCCGTCCACCCGCCTCTAAACCTGGCCATTGCCTCTGTCCTCATCCAATCACCCAAGGCCCCAGGTCCTAGTCGGGGATGGAAGATAACAAGGATCTTGGTACTCACAGGGGGGCCAGCGAAGCCAGCAGGGCCGGGGGGACCAGGCTCACCACGGTCACCCTAGAAGAGAAGGAGGGAAATTGGGAGAGGCCCTGATTTGGGGGAAGGCAGGTGGGGATGGACAGGAGGGTGGGGAGGAGGGCTTGAGGAGCACTGCCCAGGGACCAGAGCAAGTGGGAGCTAAGGTGAGAAGGGACAGAAAGAGAGCTGGGGGGCACATGGAGAGAACGGGTACAGGGCCAGGTACGGGGCCTTAACCAGGTCTTCTGTACTTACGGGGGCGCCACGAGCTCCAGTGGGACCGGCTGGGCCGCTAGGACCAGTTTCACCCTGAAACGAAGAGACAAGAGGCTCAGGATCAGGGTGCCACGCTGAATACTCCTGCCTGATGACCCCAGGAGAGTCCTCCTCCCTCCTGGTCACCCCACCGTTGGGTTGCCAGGTTGGAGTGGCAGGAGATGCCTCCCCAGCAGAGCCGTGCCCAGGCTCACAAGGGAAGCTGTGTGTTAGGGAAGAAGGTGAGAAGGGGGCCATCTCACCTTGTCACCAGGGGCACCAGCGGGGCCAGGAGGACCGATGGGACCAGTCAGACCACGGACGCCATCTTTGCCAGGAGCACCATCAGCACCTTTGGGACCAGCATCCCCCTAAAGACACAGGAAAGCCTGAGACTTCTGGCGTGGAGCAAGGAGGTGACCTTCAGCATCCTGCTTGTGTCTGGGACCCCTCCCCAGCTTATGTTTGCCCTGCCCCGACATGTGCAAAGAACATAAGAACTTTCAGGGGAAAGACGCCTGTGTGGGGATTCCCAGGAAAGACCTGGGTTCCATCCCTGGGTCAGCGAGATCCCCTGGAGAAGGAAACGGCAACCCACTCCAGTACTCTTGCCTGGGAAATCCCATGGATAGAGGAGCCTGGTGAGCTACAGTCCAGGGGTTGGAAAGAGTTGGACACGACTGAGCGACTAACACTTTAGGCTAAGAAGCTCCCACATAAGGGATCCCTAGTCTAGGAGGCACCCACTCCTGCTTGTCGCCATGGTAACACATGGGAAGGGCAGGGCCTGAACTATAGGTAGATGATAACCAAGAGGCCAGAGAAGGAGGATTAAGAAGAGGAAAACACCCGAGGGAGCAGAAAGAAAGATGCTGAGGGATTCAAAGCAGAGAGAGATGGGAACTACACAAGGCTCGAGGGAGGGGGAGTTCCACTTACTCTGTCACCCTTAGGGCCTGGAAGGCCAGCTGCACCTCGTTCACCAGGCATTCCTTGAAGGCCAGGGGCACCCTGGCTACCGGGGGCTCCAGGGGCACCAGCATCACCCTATGTGACAACCGATAAGACTGGAGTGAGACTTGGGATCTCAGAACTAGGTCTAGGTCACAACTTTGAGCCTCGTCTTAATTCCTCCCAGGCTTGGTCCTGAGGCCAAAGACAGGCACTAGCTAAGAGAAGAGGCTCACAGCCCAGAACTTCAGGCTGCACATGGACCCTACCCTAGTCTTGTCCCTCCACCCCTCCCCAACATCTAGCTGGCTTTGGTCCCAGCCAGGCGGCCCCCACCACTAGAAGGGTGAGACCTGGTCCCCATGCTGCCCTTACCTTAGCGCCATCGTTGCCAGGGGCACCATTGGCCCCACGGGGACCTGCAGGACCGGGCGGCCCTTGCACACCACGCTCGCCGGGGAAACCTCTCTCGCCCTGGAAGGGAAGGACAGGGTGTGTGATGGTGGCTCCAGAAAGAGGCCCAGGTGCAGGGCATCTCTGTGATGCAAGAAGAGGCTCTACTTACTCTTGCTCCAGAGGGGCCGGGGGCACCAAGGTCTCCAGGAACACCCTGAGGGGGAGCAAGGGAGACAGTGAGCAAAACCCACCTTGGCCCTCCCCACTAGAAAACATTCTTGCCCACCTGGGAGCTAGCCCTTAGAGTCTGTGATTAGAGACCAACCCCTTCTGAGCACTGAACTGGGATTATCCTTCCTCGGGATGTGTCACCTTTCCTGAACTTGAGGTTGAAGGAAAGCCAGAGTATTCCAGCAGCTCTAAAAAGAAGTCATCTAGACCCGCAGCCATGCAGCTCCCTCCCAATCCTAGCATGCAGGGGTGCAGCTCTGTGCTCCCCTCTGTGTGGCGTCCTTCACGATGGGAAGCCCTTCCTCAAGTCTAACCTTGCTCCCTCTAGCTGACGGCTGTGTGCTTAGCTAGGAGGGCTGGATTCTCCCTCTGTGTTGCCTGCACTCCCCGTCTCTTCAGCCAGCTGTTACACCTTACCTGTTCACCAGGTTTGCCTGCTTCACCAGGAGGACCAGCAGGGCCGGGGAGACCCTGTGGGTGGGAAATGGGGGAGGGAAGCATGGGCTTAGAATCTGGAAGAAGTGTTCCTCACACCCCTCTCCCAATACCCTGACAGCGTGAGACCTCACCTGGAATCCAGGGGAGCCAGCAGGGCCTTGTTCGCCTCTCTCACCAGCGGGGCCCTGCATGGAGGGAATGCTGTGCTCATGGAAGGCCCAGAGAAGGGGGCAGGGGACTGGCACCCCTTTTCTGTCCTACAGTGCCCCCCTTCCTAGGCCTCCCTGTCAGGGACACTCACAGCAGGTCCTGGGGGTCCCTGAGCTCCAGCTTCTCCGTCTTTGCCAGCAGGACCCTGGGGAAAGAGTTAAAAAGGGGTTAGAGTGGTGAGGTGGGTGGGCAGCTGAGGAAGACAGCACAGGTAAGGGGCTTGGAGCTGGGGGTCCTGATGCCCTAGGAATGGGCTGGAGTCTCATATCCCTTCTGCAGGATATAGGGATGGGACATGGGCAGGAAAGTGACAGGAACCAAAAGGAGATACTTACAACAGCGCCAGGGGGTCCAGGAACACCTCGCTCTCCAGCTTTTCCAGGCTCTCCCTGGGGAAAAAGAGGTAGGGTTGAGGGAGTTGAAGTGGGCAACCAGGCCTCCTGGGTCCCTCCTGTTTACTTTGAGTGGCATTTTTAAGGAGCTGTTTCATCTATCAGCTCTGGCCCCTGAGGAAGGCCTCTGTTGGCTTCGACTGCTCCATCTTTTGGCCTCTCCCTGAGCCCTGTCCTCCCAGACGACATGCCCCTTAGGCTCCTCTCTCATCCATTTCCTTTTCTTCTCCCCATCATATGCCTGCAGACACCTGAGCTTTGAAGGGCTTTCATTCCTTTGAAATCTCCTTTTGAGCCTCAAAGAACTCACCAAGATCTGGGGATGACTATCATGAAAAAGGCTCATCCTATCCCCAAGTGTGTGTGGGGTGGGGAGCGGGCAACAATACTTATTTCCAGGGATAGAGCAATGGTAGTGAAGCCAAGGAGAGGTCCCTCATTTTATGGAGTAGGGAAACTGAGGCCCAGAGGGGGGCAGCAAGTGGCCCGAGGCCACATAGCAAGTCAGTGGCAGAGCTGGGCCCAGACCCTGGACTCTTCCCCCCACACCTACCCTGGCCTCAAGCGTGTATGTCCTTGTAACACAACTCCCTGAATACTTACAGCAGCACCTTTAGGTCCAGGGAAACCCATCACGCCAGCCTGACCACGGGCACCGGGAGGGCCTGGGGGTCCAGGGCGGCCATCTTGACCAGCGGGACCCTGAGGATGGAAGGGACACGAGCAGAGGTGAGGGCAGAGGGCGAGAGGTCAGGAGGCAGACAGGGGCCTGGAGGAGGGATACTTACAGGGGGGCCAGTTTTGCCATCAGGACCCGGGCTGCCAGGGCTTCCAGTCAGACCCTGAGGGGGAGGCAGACAGGTGTGAGTGGAGTGGAGGATACAGGTGATGGGAGAGGGGCGGTAGGAAGGTGTAGGCCGGGAGGAGGACATTCCAGAAGGCGGACCTGTGGTCCTGCTCCAGAGCCCACACAGGATGGGCAGGGTCCCGGGCCACTAACAGACAACAACAAATTCGCTGGCAGAGCGCTGGAGTCTCACCTTGGCACCAGGCAGACCAGCTTCACCGGGGCGGCCAGCTTCACCAGGAGACCCCTTGGGGCCAGCAGGGCCAGGAGCACCGCGCTCACCAGCAGGACCCTAGTTGGGAGAGTCACAGCAATAATTAGGGTTTCAAGTCTGGGCCACTTCATCATGGGCTGGCATCCACCTCCTCCTCCTGGGCCATGGGGCTGGGTGCTTTGAGGGGCGCTGGTGGTGGTGAGAAGGTCAAGGTGAGCTGAGTGTGACGAGGTCAGCAGCCCCCGTGTGGGTGCTAACGGACTGGGCGGTGGGGCTGGGAGGGGCCGATTACATCCGGGAGAGGAAGGTGATGACCAGGGAGCAGCAGGGTCAGCCCCCCAGTCGTGATGAGAGGTTTACCTTGGGGCCAGCAACACCGTCAGAGCCAGGGAAGCCACGGCTTCCAGGTCCGCCCTGGGGGAGGAGAGGAGGTCAGCGAGCTCAGACACGTGGGCACCAGGTCGGCACTGGGGTGAAGAAGGGGGCACTTACACGCTCGCCAGGGGGTCCAGGCAGGCCAGCAGGTCCAGGTTCACCTCGGGCTCCTCGCTTTCCTTCTTCCCCAGCGGGGCCAGGGGGGCCTTGAATACCAGTGGGACCCTGGAGAGGGCAGAGAGGAGGGCGCAGCTTACAGTGAGGGGCTGTCCTGGTGCCAGCTTCAGAGTTGTCTGGAGGCTGGGTCTCCAGCACCGGGGGTTCCGCTTCCTCCCTGGACCACCCCCCAGGGGCTTCTGGGGCAGACTAGACGGAGCTGCGAGAGGACTTACGGGTTCTCCCTTGGCACCAGTGTCTCCTTTGCTGCCAGGAGCGCCGGGTTCACCCTGAGTAGGGGGAGAAGATGAGTGGAGAATGGGTATAGTGCTCAGCTGGCCTGGCCCATCATGCTTCCCAGACAAGGGCCTCAGATCAACATAGGAGGTGGGACAAAAGAGAGAGAGTGGTACTTACGCTGTTACCCTTGGGACCAGGGGGGCCACTGGGGCCCTGGGGTCCAGAGGGGCCTCGGGCACCAGGGAAGCCAGGAGCACCAGCAATACCAGGAGCGCCCTGGGGGAGGCAGAACAAATTGAGCCCAGGAGTGGAGGGCACAGGGCAGGTGGAAAGTGGGTACCAGGGGTGGCTCTGAAACCTGCAGGATACTTACATTGGCACCTTTAGCACCAGGCTGTCCATCAGCACCAGGGTTGCCCTGTGACAGAGAGAGAGGTGGGTGAGTGAAAGGCAAGGACTCTGAGTTAGGGAGGAGCATGGGAGCACTGAGGAAGTGATACTTACAGCAGGGCCAGCAGCACCAGCAGGGCCAGGGGGGCCAGGCTCACCACGTACACCCTGGGGACCTTCAGAACCTCGGGGTCCTTGGGGACCAGCTTCACCCTGGATTGGAAGAAAGGATATGTCAGAAGTCACCCTGGGAACCCAACCTCACCTCCAGATGGCAAGGGGTGAAGGGCCAGGACAGGAGACCAAGAGGCATGACTCAAGATGAGAGAAGAGACCCCCCCAAGACAAAGATGCTGGGGACTAGGCTTCTCTCTTGATTCTGGGCCCTTCAGGTTTCGGGAGCAAAGAAATGCCCACCCCTTGGCCCATGGGAGCTCTGCTCATTGGAGGGTGGGGGTCTCACCTTAGCACCCACAGCACCAGGGAAACCAGGAGGACCAGCGGGGCCAGTGGGACCCTGTGAATAAAAGGGCAGTGTTAGCAAGAAGGAAGATGGCAGCTGCAAGTCACAGCCTGGGACAGAAGAGGTCCTGGGGTTGAGACCTGGCCCTGATGTCAGCCACAAGAGCTGACACTGAGGCCCCGCCCCAGTCCCAGGCACCGAAGTCTAAAGGCTGTACTCACAGGGGGGCCAGCAGCACCAGTAGCACCATCATTTCCTCTAGCACCCTGCAGAAGAGCAGAAGTCCCGGTTACACTCACTGAGCGCTGCTCGGTCCCTTAGCTCCTAAGGAGCGCTTTCCAGAGCTCTGGGTTCCCCAAAGGGCTGGTACTTACAGCAGGGCCAGGGGCTCCAGGGCGACCTCTCTCACCAGGCAGACCACGGGGGCCCTGGTAACAAAACCAAGAGAAGCCAAGTGAGATGGAAGACACCCCCTTCTCCCCAAGCCCCCATCTTGCTCCTACAGCCTGCTCCCTCCCTTCCTTCCAGAACTGGACACACTCACCATCTGACCAGGAGCTCCATTTTCACCAGGGCTACCAGGCTCACCCTACAGAGCAGAGAATGGAGTAAGGAATCTGTTCTAGGTGGGACTGTGGAGGAGGTGAATGACCGTGACCGTCACACAGCATCTTACCTTGGGGCCAGCAGGACCAGCATCTCCCTTGGCACCATCCAAACCACTGAAACCCTAAGAGAGGAGGGAGGGCCAGCGTGAGACCCTGTCCAGCGTGAGACCCTATGGAGACTGTCGACCACCCTGACACTCGCTCAGCCCAGAGAAGGAGCCTCAGGAGGTCATCAAATCTACCCCCTGTGTCTGAGCTAGACTAAACCCCAACTGATCCAAGATCTCCCTCCCTCCCTTTATTGGGATTTCTTTCCCAACAAAGGGAAGTTCTCTTGGACATTTACTCTCTGTCCCTTGGAACTTCTTATGTAGCTACCACCCACCGTGATGCATGCCAGGGTCCTCTGGGGAAAGGACTAGAATATGACACTGGGACTTTGGGAACTTAGATGATACAAAGGAGACTCACTCTGTGTCCCTTCATTCCAGGGAGGCCAGCTGTTCCAGGCAATCCCCGAGCACCCTGGAGAGGAACGCAAAAGACAAAGGCAGGCCATTAGAAGACTCCACTGTGGACACAGCTCCCAAAGGAAGCCCCAGTGCAGCAAGGCTGGAGGCAGCCACACCATCCTGCTCACCTGAGGTCCGGGAGGCCCGCGCTCACCAGGACGACCAGGCTTTCCAGCTTCACCCTGAGAGAAAAAGAAAAGGCCATCATGCCCATGCCCCCAGAGTTGGAAAAGAATGGGAGGCTTGGGTTTTCTTGGGATTGTTGAAAGTCAGGCTTCGGGACCCCAAATCCTATCTCAGTTTAAATGTACTGTGAAACACTCGATTGGTGAATTTTGCCTCCCTCCAAAGAATTTCTGTTTATTTCTGTCACCAGCATCTTAATCTCACCACATGGAGTGAAAACCTGAGGTTACACCGAGGGAAGCCGCTCATGTCAAGGACAGAGTTGGAGACTGCTTAAGGTGACTGAGGTGAAGGGAGGGACAGCTATGTCTGTTAGGAAGACGGGGAAACATCCCAGGTAGCTCCCTATTCAAGGGCAGTCCCATACGTCAGGGAGAACATGTCCGTCTTTCTCTGGGTGTCACTCCCAAAGGTGGTGGAGGAACTAGGGTAGAGATTGCAGGAGCCTACCCATGGACAGGTGGTGGGGGTCAGATGGTGTCTCCTCACCAGGGCTACTTACATCATCTCCGTTCTTGCCAGGGGGGCCAGGGGGACCACGGGGACCCATGGGACCCTAGAGGTGACAGGAAGAGAGGATGTTAGAATGACCAGGATAAGGAGAATAGAAGGGAAGGCTAGGATTGGAAGAAGGAGGTAACAAAGACTCCAGATGGTGGTCCTTCAATAGGAGAATCCATATATTTGTAGAGGGGGTGTATATTTGCATAGAGAATGCAAATCAGGGGTCACTTACTGAGGCTCCGGGCTCGCCAGGCTCACCAGGGGGGCCTTGGAAACCTTGGGGACCCTGGAGGACAAGAAGAGAGGGGTAGGGTTAGAAGGACAGGTCCTTGCCAACATGTCCTCCATCTCATCAAGAGATCTCTGAGTACTTTCCTTGCCCTCATGCCAATCCTCCCTCTAAAGCCCAAAGGGGTGTAAACATCCTGGATACTCACAGGTGCGCCAGGGGGGCCAGGGAGACCACGAGGACCAGAAGGACCCTATGGAAGGAAAAGACAGGGAGGCCAGAGTGAAGCCTCGGTAGGAAAGTTTATCTCCCATGGTTCCTGTTCGGCCCACCCAGCTGCCTCATGTTCTGTCTGGATATTGAGGTCCCAAAAGTCATCTGGACCTCCCAAGTTATCTAAGTCACCCTATGCGCCCCCACCACCCCCACCACTGGCCCGTCTGCTCTTTTTCTGCCCTCTACATCTTCTGCTGATGTCTCACCATGGGACCAGGCACAGAAATTCCTGTTGATTTCTCATCATAGCCGTAAGACAACTGGGGAGCAAAGTTCTGGAAGAGAGAGTGCATGAGAAAACAGGGTCAGGGCAGTGAGTTGAAAGGCAGAAGATATCACCAGTTATGGGACACAATGATATCACATTCTCTATGCAGTACAGCTACACGACCTGTGGCACAGTCTTGCCCAAAACGTATCATTGGAATCTAATCAGGAAGACACACCCAACAGACCCAATTTAAGAGACAGTCTACAAAACAACTGGCTCTTGCAAAACAGTTCAGTGTCATGAAAGACAAGGAAAGCCTGAGGAATGTTCCAGGTGAAAGGAAACTAAAGAGACATGATAATTAAAATGTAATTCATAACCCTGGATTGGATCTTGAACCAGGGGGTAAAAATGGTGTAAAGGACACTATGGAGAACACTGGTGAGGTTTGAATATGGACTGCATATTAGATAACAGTATCACATCAACGTTAAATTTCTAAAATGTACTCATTATGTAATGCTCATGTAAGAGAATGTTTTAGCTCTTAGAAAATACACACTAAAGTATTTAGGAGCAAAGGGACACAATACCAGCAAATTACTCTCAGATGGTTCAGAGAAAACCCCCCCGATAATTTTACATATACATGGAGATCGATAAAGCAAATGTGACAAATTGCGAACGATATATGAAAGTTCTTTGCATTATTCTTGTAACTCTTCTCCCCCTTTTCCCCTATGAGTTTGACATTATTTCAAAAAAACAAAGTAGGCCATCTGCCAAAACAAAACAAAACCCAGCAAACGAAAACAGCGGCGGGAGCAGGAGTAGGGGGGTGGGGGTGGGGTGGGGCAGGGCTGGCTCCTAAGGCCTTCCACAGAAGCCTCGACTCTCCACTTACTCCTCCGAGGCCAGGGGGTCCGGGAGGTCCGGGGGGTCCAGGGGGTCCGGGAAGTCCAGGTTGTCCAGGGATGCCATCTCGGCCAGGGGGGCCGGCGGGTCCCTGCGGCGGGAAAGGGCAGGCCTGGTGAGCGCAGGCCGGGAGCCATGCCCACTCACCGCCCCCGACAGCCGCGAGAGGGCGCCGCTTACCCTTGGGCCTCGGGGGCCAGTGTCTCCTTTGGGTCCCTGTGGGGTTGCAGGAGAGGAAACAAAAGGAACCGGGTTAGAGAAGACCCGTGAAGAGTCCTGGGGGGCGGGGTGTGGCTAGAGTCGACGGCAAAGGGGCAGAGGATTACCTCGACTCCAGTGGTTTCTTGGTCCGTGGTTGATTCTGGGGGCGGGGGGGGGGGGGGAGACAGGACTTAGAGGCAAGGTTTGCTCCAGGTGCTCCCAGAGACAGAGGCCTCCCCTGACAGAGGCTAAGGAGCGTCCCCCCTTATATCCCCCAGCCCCCGCCCGCCCCGGCCCAGGCCCCGAGCTATACCCTGGCCTTCGGGGCAGACGGGGCAGCATTCGTCCGTGGGGACTTTGGCGTTAGGACAGTCCTTAAGTTCGTCGCAGATCACGTCATCGCACAGCACGTTGCCGTTGTCGCAGACACAGATCTGGCAGGGCACGGGTTTCCACACGTCTCGGTCATGGTACCTGAGGCCGTTCTGTACGCAGGTGACTGGTGGGACTGGGGCAAGACGGGGAGATGGGGGCTGTCAGCGGCGCGCGAGGCCCCCACCCCGGGGCTCCAGGTACCCCAACCCCACCGTCCCTTCCCTTCGGTCTTAGAGGCACATTTAGATTTTCCATTTCCCGCCTTTCCATTTTCTGTCCTTTTGTTTTTCCTTCCCCCGAATCCTTAAACGCTCATCTGCTCCTCATCAGAGCCAGTGACAGCGCCGAGGCGCCTGGCCAGGACAGCTATAACTCTTTCCAGTTCTCAGGAATTTAAACAAAGCTTTAGGCCGGGGTCGCTTCCAACTGTAACCTCAGCCCATTGGCGCTGAAGCCAAGCGAAATAAAAAGCCATTGGGTGGGGGTGGGGGCGGGGACGGGGGGATGGAGGAGTGGGAAGAGAGGCGCCCCATCCCGAGGGCAGGCTTGCGGGGCGTGACCTTGGTTGGAGACCTCAGAGGAAAATGGGAGGAGAGATGGGAGGTTCAACCCAGATTCCGCCCCATTCCCGGGGCAGGTGGGATGGCGTGGGCGGGGCTAAGAGGATGGGGTGGGGCTGATTGGCGTGGGATCCCGCCCAGAGACCTGAAATGTACGGTAAAAATAGGGTACGCCCCAACTCCGGCGCCCAGACATCTCAAAAGGCCTAGCTCAGGGACAACCCCCGTTTCCCAAAGCCAGCCAGTGCTCCGGGTCACTTCTTAGTCAAAGAACCAGAAAGTCCGCAACAGTAAGTGGTTAGTTAACCACGCCCACCGCAATCTTCTACCGAGACGGCCACTAGGGCGACACTAAGCAATTTCCCCAAACTAGCTATTTCTTTTAGAGACAGGGGCTATCCCATCTCCAGCTTTATTTTCCAGATCTAGAGGTGGGGTCCACACCCAGCAACCATCCCGGTCTTCCCGCTCCAGCTCCTGCGCGGGGAAGCGCTGGATAAGGACGCGCACTGCCCAGAGTAGATCAGCAGAGGGCGCAAAGACCCTACGTGGCCAAGTCCGCGCCAAAGTTTCTCATCATTCAACCCGCCCACTCTCTGCGCCCCCTCCCCCCTCAGTCCAAGACCTCCGTGGCCCCAGGAACACTGCTAGCCCGCAGAGAGGGCCAACAGTCTTTCCTGATGAATCATCCCATAGCCTTCCTGATCACTGTTACATCTTGGACTCCAATTTCCCAACTCGGCGCCTCCATCCCATCTTCGACGTAGTTTCCCCCAAACCGGTGCCCAGACCCTATTTCTCCCGCTGTACTTCACAGTGCGCGCTCAGAACTCCTCCTGCGCCAATTCTTGCCGTGCAGCATCCTCCCCTCTTACTCCTGGGGGGCCTTCATCAACACCCCGTCGCAGAGAGGGCACCGACCAAGAGCCCTCACCATCTTCCTTCCATCCCTGAGCCTCCGGAGCATCCCGAGCCTCAGTTTAAGTCGCAGACCCCCGGGACCGAGCGCAGGGCAGGAGCGCAAGCAGCCCTACACTCCCAAGAGTTTGGGACTTACTGTCTTCTTCTTGGCCTTCTTCCTGGCCCTCCTCTTGGCCGTGCGTCAGGAGGGCGGTGGCCGCTAAGAGGAGCAGGAGCCGGAGGTCCACAAAGCTGAACATGTCTAGACCCTAGACATGTAGACTCTTTGCGGCTGGGGTGGGGGTTAGCGTCCGCTCATGCGTGGCCTCACACTCCGCGTGCCTCCTGCTCCGACCCCGAGGAGAAACTCCCGTCTGCTCCGACCACCGGCCCGGGCCCCTTTTATACCATCCTGATGGAGCGCGGGGAGGAACCCTGCCCCCGGGAGAGGGGGAGCCGGCTGCCCGTCCCCCAGCCAATCAGAGTTGCCTGGCCCGGCCCCCAATTTGGGAGTCGGAACCGAGAGGGGGAGGAGGAGGGAAGGAAAGGGAGTCCACCACACATCTCCCCCCTTCGCAGCTCTGCCTCCCCAGCCCCCCAGTTCAGTCTGGGCCAGAGATGCTGCCGCTGGGGTGCGGCTAGGTCCTCAACATACTGTCGGCTAAATAGTGGGTAGGGGCGCCTCTTCGGCTTTCTTTCTAGGACCCCCAGTCTCAAGGAGGGGGCTGGAATTGGGGAGCTGGTTAGGGAGGCTTTCAAAGATGGAAGGACTCGGGGTAATTGGGAGAGGGTCCTGCTCGCCCTGCCTTGTTCGCCCTCCTGACACCCAGAGCAAGAGCTCCGGGATGGGTATGGAGAGGCAGCTGGGGACCACTTTAAAGCAGGAGAACCAGAGAATTTAAAAAGATGTGCCTGTTTTGGGGTGTCTTCTGGTGTGGCTGGGGTATGGAACTTAGGAATATTTGGGGAACAAGATAGATTCATTTATAGACATTAAGAATCAGATCCTTAGGGTGGGTTTTTGTTTTGAGGATATCAATTCTGCCATGCCTGAGGCTCCAGGATAGACTCAAATGCTCTCCCCTAAACCCTAGCATGATTGAAAGAGTTGGGGTGAGGGAGGTTGCTGAGGCACTGAGTGAAAAATTTGAGTATGCGGTCTCTCCAGAAGGAAGCTTTGGTGTTGAGTGATGGGGCAGCAGGGTGGTGGTGGAAAATTGCCAGGGTTTTTCCACCCCAGGGGCAGCAAGTTTGCACGGAAGGGCCGTGGCCGCTGGTGACTTAGGAAAGGGTCTTGTGTTAGGGTCTGTCGCGGCCATGGCCACGGCCTGTTTAGACACCCTTCTACCCAGCACAGTCAAAATGGAGAGAACTGTATTGGAGAGCACTTGACAAGAGAGAGGGTGCTCCTTCCGGAGGCCACATAAAGCTCTGTCTCTGTCTGTACCTGGATTCAGGGTTGGGGACACATGGGAGAATTGGGGTGTCTGGGGGAAGACTTGCCTTGGAGGTCTGAGGTGGAATTACAGGTGAGTGACATTATTTTAGAGGACGTTCCTCTCTGCCTCACCTCTTTCCTGGAAACCCAGGGCATCACTCTTTGTCCCTGGAACCAGGAGAGAATCATCTACACTCTGAAAAGCGATGAAGACCCCAAGAACAACAGGCTATATTAGGAGATGACTCTAGAAGCCAGCGTCCTGCCTTCTCTACGTCCAACCTCCCACCAGTACTCTACCCCAACTCCAATCTATCCAGGTTCCTGATCCTGCCAAAATCTGTGGGCCCAAGAGAAGTCAAAGAGGGTCGCTTTGCAGTGCCCTGTCAACTCCAATCCCTCCTGTGCGGCTCCCCACCCCCATCACTCCAGAGCTGCAAACGTGGAAGCGGGGAGTCCCGCCTCCCCCAAACCATCCAAGATTCCATTGCCTCCCCCCTCCCCGCCCCTCTCCACGCCCTCCCCCAGCTGGTTTTGTGCAACGAAGGCAAAGGAAAAAAAAGACCAAGAGAACAGAAGGGGAGGGAGCCACGTCGGCTGGCCGGCTGGCCGTGGGCAGCCAGGATGAGCGGTGCGGGTGGGGCCACAGAGGGAGACTGCAGGGGCTATAATTAAAGGGAAAATATAGAGTTTCCAGAGAGGCAGGGCTGGAGACAGCAATGGAGGGATGGGCCTTCATCAATTATCCCCACCATGTGGCAGCAACTTGTGGCCCAGGATCTGCCCCCATCGTGCCAGCTACTGCAGGGCAGGGCTGGGGGCTGAGGTGCTGAGATGGCAGTTCCTGCCCCCTCCAGCGTGGCTCAGGGACAAGGAGCACCCCCTCCCTAACAGGAGAAATAAGGAGTCCTGCCCCTCAGAGTAGTCACCCCTCTGGAGTGGCTGTTTGGGGCGGAGAGTTACAGGCTAGAAGTGAGGGTTGCTGTGACCTTCCACCTCCCTGCTTGCTGAGTTTTTGCAGCCAGAGGACTCCTACCTACAGTTCTCTCCCCACTAGGTCCCTGTTCAGGCTGGCCCTCGACCACCTTACAGGAGAGATGAAGACTTAGAGATGTGGGTTTGGAGTTGCTACATCACGAGCCTGGGGTTCTGAATAATATTTAGGGAACCTTGGTATTGGGGGTGGGTTTTGTGAGTACGGTGTGTGACAGCCGCTGCTCCAATGTCCAGTTTCAGACCTCCATCCCAGGGGCTGTAGGCAGAAGTTTCCCAAGCATCCTTTACACGTGGCAGAGAGCTGAGGCCCAGGGCCTCCTCTGCCACTTTTCAGCTTGAAACGCTGCTTGGCAGGTGCCCAGCCCGAAGATGTGTCTCTAATTTCTGCAGCATGACAATGAGAGGAAGAATGTGCTTGGGGTCTCCTCCCAGACTGCCTGGGCCTCCTTGGCCAGAACTGAGGGCTTGAGACTTGTGGGTGGGGGGGGAGGAAAGAGGGAGGGAGCTGAGGCCGGAGAGGGGAGGAGACGCCACCTCATCTTTAGGAAACTCTGAAGCTCTGGCTTCTTGTGGAATGTAAGACTTTGTCTGGCATTTGGAGTGGGGGGAGCAAAAGCCAAAATCTCCTCCCCCCCGACCCCTTAGAAATGGTAAAGTCATCAGCAGTCAGGGAAAAAAATTCCTCAAGAAGAAAAACAGAAGGAAGAAAGTGCTGAGCTCTGAGTTCGCTCCCTTTCCAAATTTCCTCAAGTGCCCTTCCTCAGCGTGCTTGCGCTCCCCACTCCCCGTCCTCCTGAGGAGCCCCTCAAGCCCTGCTCTGGACTGCTGGTGTGGGGTGAAAGAGCAAAGGCAGCCCGGGGGCTGGCGCACCTGGTGGGCAGTTTGGTCAGCCCTTTCCAGCTACCTGGTGTCCTGCTGAGGTTTTGCTGCCCTCCTTCCCTGATCTGACCTTCCAGAATCCTCTTCTGCCCCAGACTGGTGATGAAGAGAGGGTCCCTGGCAAAGGGGTTGAGGACAGAGGAAGGGAAGAGGTCTAAGAGTGAGGCTGCAGTGAAGACCTTGGGCTCTGTGTTTCCCCATCATGGGTTCCCATCATGTTCCCAACAGGGTTCCTGTTGAGGATCCCTGCAGTCAGAGTCTGGGAACAGATCCCAGGAGTGGAGGAGTCTCTTTTCTTCCCTTTCTTCAGCATCATACTGTCTGGTTCCTTTGGTCCTTAGCAACCAGGCACAGCACAGCTCCGCTCTTTCCATGCCTCAGCCTCAACCCAAGTCCCTTGGTCTGAGGTTTCCTTTCATCTCTTCATCTTTTCCAGGTTTAGAGGGAAGATAATGGATTAAGTTTGTCCATGTTGAGTGTTAGGTACCTATGAGACATTCAGTCAGCTACATGGAGGGAAGCCATTAGTATCTGAGTCTAGAATCTAGAGGAGAGACAAATGTGGGACTCCCGCCTCCACTGGGTGACGATGTGGAAGGAGCTGTTTCCAGAGAAAGTATGGAAGGAGGAGAGATGCAGGGCTCAAATGGAGCCTTGAAGATTCTCAGGGTTCAGGGTTGGGAAGGGGAGGAGGGGCCTGCACGGGAGACACAACAGGAGTGGGAGAAGTAAGAGGGCAAGAAGGAAGATCAAGGGCGTCATGTATGCAGGGGGAAGAGTGTTCTAGGAGTTACATGTTGCAGAGGGAATTAGTATGATAGGGAGCAAAATGGTTACTTGATTAAGAAGCATAGCAGTGATTGGTGCCCAAAGTGCGAGCTGTTTGGGTGGAGTGATGGGTGAGGAAGCCAGACTGGAGTGGGCTGAGGAGTGAGTGGGAGGCCAGGAAATGGGGTCAGAGTGAAACAACTCAGAGGAGGAGTTTAGCTCTTAAGGGGAGCAGAGCATGTAGATGCTTCTTCCTGCCACCTACCCTCCTTCCTTCTCTTTTCTTTTCTTACACCTCCACCCCACTCCTGTCTATCTTTTTGTCCCCAGCCTTCCCCTTCCTTCTTGTGGAACTCTGCCTCTTTCTCTATCCTTCCTTCTCTGGAGCTCTTTTTCGGGGTGACTTTTTCGATCTTCCTCTTCCCTGGTGGCTCAGGGGTTAAAGCGTCTGCCTGCAATGCGAGAGACCCGGGTTAGATCCCTGGGTTGGGAAGATCCCCTGGAGAAGGAAATGGCAACCCACTCCAGCACTCTTGCCTGGAGCATCCCATGGAGGGAGGAGCCTGGTAGGCTACAGTCCATGGGGTCGCAAAGAGTCGGACACGACTGAGCGACTTTACTTACTTACTTCTCAAATATTCACATCCAGTTCTTGCCTTCATTTCATTTTCTTCGAGAGCGAGCCCTTGGTCCACAATCTTAAAGAGAAGGCTTGATTTCTAGTCCTGCAGACCCTGTCACATTCTCTTGGAACCCCCCGGCCCGGTCCAAGAGGGGGACTTTGGGGCAGGAACCAGGGAAGGAGCTGAGACAAGCTGGGAGAGAAGGGCTGGGGCATGGTCCTTTAGATGACTTTAGGACTCCCCAGTAGAGAAGGCAATGGCACCCCACTCCAGTACTCTTGCCTGGAAAATCCCATGGATGGAGGAGCCTGGTGGGCTGCCGTCCATGGGGTCGCACAGAGTCGGACACGACTGAAGCAACTTAGCAGCAGCAGCAGCAGCAGGACTCCCCAGGCCCACTCCAGCCCTACCAGGTGGCAGCCAGGTCCCAGCTGAGAATAATGCCCTAGATGGGGATGTTGTCAGGATTAGGGGCCACACTCCTAGTGTCCACTCTGGTGATTACAAGTGAGGGGCCAAAGCCCACCTTTCCTCCTGAAGTGTAAGCTTCACTGGCCCCATTCGCAGCATCTGAAGGCAGAGTAAATTCTTGTTAAGGGTTGAGCGAGTCAATCAAATGAATTGCTAGTTCCCTCTTCCTGGCTTGGTTCACTTCTGCGCTTGTTTTACCCCATCCCCACGTCTTTCCCCTTTTCTATTCTTTTATCTTCCCCTACCCTAACCTTTTTCCTTTTCATGTATTTCTTTTCCTTTTCTTAGTTCTTTTCTTTCCTTTTCTTTCTCTCCTCTGCCTCCGTCCCACTGGCCCACTCCTCCATCCACACATTCCTTCTCTCTCTCTTTTTCTCTCAGATTCTCTTCCAGGATCTCTGTCGCTCCACCCCTTCCTAAGGGGGTGGTGGCTGTCTCCCGCGTGCATGCACTCCACCAAACGAGAGAGCTTCAGCAGTCTAGGAGAGAGGGGATCAAGGGAGGTTAAGGCTGGCATCACAACCAGATGTCTGGTTGGAGTGTTTAGAGGCTGGATGCAAAGGCATCACAACCAGATGTCTGGTTGGAGTGTTTAGAGGCTGGATGCAAAGGCATCACAACCAGATGTCTGGTTGGAGTGTTTAGAGGCTGGATGCAAAGGTTCCTTTGAAGCTGGGATTCGTAGGAGGAGTGGGAGGAAGAGTGAAGGGGCAGCCGGTGTGAGCCAAGAGCACCTGTCCAGATCCTGATTTCTTTCTGTCACCCCCACTGTCATCTTCCCACACGAAATCCTCAGCCACAGATAACTGGTGTCTTTCTTTGTGACATCAACCACCAGTTCTTCTTCCTGGCACACTGGTAATTCTGGAGTTCCCTGGGTGGGAGAGTGAGCAGGGGGTGAATTCTGGAGTTCCAGTGAGCAAGGTGTAGTCTGCTCAACTGTGTAGAGCACCCCTCTGTTAGAGTCTGGTGTGGACACTGGAAGGATCTAGAATCATTCATTCAGCATCCTTATATGCCAGGCACTTTGCTGGGCACTGGGCACTCAGGGCCTTTCCTCATGGAGCTTACATCTAGTAGAGACAGACATGAATGAAGTCACACAAATCAGCTTGTAGTTACAACTGTAAACGTTAAGAAGGAAATGAACACAGAGCTCTGAGAGGCAGGAATCCCAGGCAGGAGGGAGCATGGCAAGTTCTAGATGCTAGCAGAATCCAGTGAA
Source organism: Capra hircus (assembly GCF_001704415.2). NCBI lineage: Eukaryota > Metazoa > Chordata > Mammalia > Artiodactyla > Bovidae > Capra > Capra hircus. The sequence goes on along the minus strand of NC_030826.1, from coordinate 36,099,879 downwards.
GGGCTGTGTGTCTGGCACACAGGAAACAAAGGCAGGCCAAAGAAGCCACATCAGCAGTTTCAGTCTTGTCCTTACACCTTTGGACCCCAGGAGAGGGTCTGAAACAACAAGGGTCACAGTCAGGTCTACATTTGTCAAAGATCACCATGGTTACTCAAGGGAACATGAAAGATGACTGTGGTTGAAAGTGGCTGTTGGAGGTGCCTGAGTGAGAGCTGATGAGAGTCTGGATCAGGTGGAAGTGGATGGCGACAGAGAAGGGAATGGATTCAAGAGGACTTTGGGAGGCAGAATTTAGAGAAATTGGGATTGGATTGGATGATGGAGTGTGGTGGTGAAGAATGGGGGTGACCAGAGAGACCGAATGGTATGGTACCCTGGAAGAGAGGAGGCTGGGCAGGAACCAAGTTTAGGGACGAAGATCCTGAGGTCAGTGCTTCCTGCAGACACTCTAGTCAGTTCCACTCAGTGGATGGTTACTGCAGACCTCCTGGGGCCAGCCTTGCACTGGAGAGAGTTCTGGGAGCAATGGCTTCTGCCTTCAGAGAGTGCAGGGTCAGGAAGGGGAACAAAATAAACCCCCAAAATGTCTCTTACCCAAGGCAGCATTGGCTGTGTGATTTTGAGTAAGTTGCCTCATCTCCCTAAACCTCATTTCTACAATCTGTGAAACGGGGTTGTAAGAAGACCACTTTATCCAGCAAGGTAAATGGAAGACTCCGGAGAGATGCAAGGGATTATGAGGAGTAGATAAGGGAGGTTTTATGGAGAAGTGTGTGCTTTAGAACTGGGCCTGGGAGGGTTGGAAATACAGGGTTGGAATGGGAGGAAAGGCACCGCTAAACCTGGGAAACCTCACACACACACACACACACACACACACACACACACACACACACACAGAGTGCCTTGGGCAGAGGAATTGTGAAAGAAACGGCTGGAAAGATAGGCTGGGGGCAAATTCTAGAGCCTTGGCATTCAAGGAGAGAGATTCATAGTCAATTTGGTGGCCACAGAGAGCCAGTGACTGCTCTTGAGTAAGGTATGTTGATGAGCCTTTTGCCAAAGACTTGTCCAGAGAACCTATGCCTTGACAGTGGGAGAACTCAGGTTAGAAGACTGGGGCCCTTGAAAGGAGGAAGAGGTGCAAGGTAAGTTGGTGGGATTTGTGAATCTCGGGTCAACAGGAAAATATGGCTTGGAGGCAGGCAAAGAGGTAGACCAGATGACCCCTCCAAAGTTGGTGTTCAACTTTTACTAGATTCAGAACTTTGTTTCAGTGTGGAAATACCACAGAACAATAGGCGTTCAGCTGGAAGATAACTTCTGCCCTGTCCTCCTTTTTTGCACAGAGGAGAAAACCAGGCCTAGAGAAGGGAAGCGACCTGCTTAAAGTCACACAGCTGAGATTCAGGGATTAGAGGAAGGATCTCTGTTGAACTTCAAGATCCTTGGTGGGGGTGGAGGGGTGCTAAGGAGCTGGAGGGGCCAGAGAAGCAACTGGGGTTGAGGGAGGGTCAACATGTTACAGGGATCCTGCATAATACCTGCCCAGATCTGGAGGTGCAGGGTATGAGAGTTGCTCCCCAACTCTCCGCTGAGTCGCGTGGCCAGAGGGGGAAGGGAGCCTGGTGGGCAGGGTGGAACTGCCACATGGAAGACGGTTGATGTGAACCATCTGGCCCGGGAGGAGTGTGGGCTGCAGAGAGGGGAGGAGCAGGAGAAGGGAAAGAGGCCATGGTGGGCGGGCAGATGGCGGGTTGGGCTGGGAGTGGCCCGGCCCAGAGGCCCCTACCTTCCAGACTGCTGCAGCCCAGATGCCTTCACAGCTACGGCCTGGCCCATCCAACCCGCTGACCTCATTCCCAGCTCCCCCCCCTTGCAGGCCCCCCTCTGCCTGCCACGTAGACTGAAGGCTTTGGCTGCATCTTCTTCTGGAGAGAGAAAAAGCAGGACATAGCAGAAGGGAGAGGAAAAGCCTGGAAGTCTGCCAGGTCAGGCAGAGTTGGGGGAGCTGTTGTGTTCTCTGTGCCCCAGACCACTCTGGGCCTCAGTTTCCCCTCCCCAAACATTCGGCCGGTAAATGGAGGGGAGCATAACAGAGAAGCGAGTTGGAGTGGGCAAGAACCAAGGGAGGTCACTGAAGCCATCCCCGGGGCTTCCTTAGGACAAGGAGGTGTCATCCTCAGATCCCAGGACAGGACAGAATAGGACGTCTCCCTCTCCTCAAGAAAGGGGAGTTTCCTGAAGGCCGGGGGGTGGTGGGCATTGTCCTCTGTTCTATGCACCTTCCTCGCTCCTGCTTGTGGGCAGTGGGATAGCACATTGTCTCGCCTCCCTCAGGCCCCTGTCAGTGACATTTTCTTCGATCCTGGCTCCAGGCTGCAGCCTCCCTTGGGTTCTGCCTTTTTTTTGTTAAGTTTCTCCTTTTTAAATAAGTTTTTTTTTGTTTAATACTTTGGCCTTGCCACATAGCGTGTGGGATCTTAGTTCCCTGACCAGAGATCGAACCCATACCCTTGCATTGGAAGTGCAGAGTCTTAACCACTGGACCACCTGGAGAGTCCCTGGGCTCTGCCTCTTGACCTTCTGTCTTCCCCTGGCCTCCCTGCCCTCCCAGGTCCTGGGTCCTCTCTGGCTGCCCCAGCTGAACGGGAGCCTGTCCCACTACTGCCGCCTCTCCTCAAGGCGTTCCGGGCCTGTGAGTCATCATCGGGAATGTCTGCCCTGGCTTAGTTTCCTCCCAGCTGTGGACCCTCTTTCCCCTCCTCCCCCAAATGAAGGGCAGAGGGAGCCCCTCCCAGGCAAGGGGCTCTGGAGGAGGGGGAGGGAGGCCCTGTGCAAGACTGCGAGTGAGGCCCTGCACCCCCAGTGCTGTGAGGAGGGGCTTAAATGACTCCCCCAGACCCCACCTCACTCATGACAGATAGAATGTCTTTGTCCTTTCTCTAGTTTCCCAGGTGGGGCAACTGGGGAGGGGCAGCTAGGGGAAGGACTGCGCTTCGCTGGGCTTAGGCTGCTCCCCTCCTCCGTTTCTGGGCTCAGCTTTGCCAAGCTGGGAACCCGCCCACGCCTCTTTCTGAAGGGCCCTCCCCGCATTCGAGGCTGGGTCTGGCCAGAGAGCTGGAGAGAGAGACTGCTGCTGCCGCCGCTGCAAGGATGACACGTCCCAGATGAGCTGGGGAGTCCACGTCTGCAGGAAAGGAGGAGGCTGGTGCCTGGACCCCTCCCGCAGGGCCCCTGCACCCTGAGCGGCTGCCTCTGGCCCCTCCTCTTCTCCTCCTTCTCTTGCACAGCCCCGTCCTGCCACCTCTTCCTCTCCAGCCTGGGGATGGAGAGGAGCTGAGGGCGGGGAGGGGGGCGGCGGGGGGCGGTGGTGGCAGGGAAGGGCTGGCGTTAGAGAAGTTGCAGTTCCCTCCTCTCCAACCACTCTGTTGCCCCCACCTTCCCTCATCCCACTCTCAGCACTGCATTCGTTGTCAGGAGACCAGGGTCTAGGGCCTGACTTGCCTAGTGATTCAGGGCCTTTTTTTTCACCCCTCCCCCCCACCTCCACGGCTTTCCACTGCTGAGCCTCAGTTTCCCAATTTGTAAAATAGGAGTCTGGACCAAAAAAGTCCCTGCTGGTGAAGTTGGTCCTCACGTTCTCTCTCTCACACACACCCACTCACAACTCCGGCCTTCTCCCTTTTGCACGCGCCTGGACCCCTGTTCACTTGGGTGCTGCAGACCCCTGCATCTTCTCGGACAGCCACTTTCTTCCCTCACCCCATCACACTGCTCCCCCCGCCTTCCCACCCCTTTACACTCTCTGCTCCTGAGGTCACTGGCAGGGCAAGGGCAAGAAGCAGCAGTGGGATGTGAGAGTTGAACCTCAGACCTCTGACCCTGCCAAAGAGCACTCCCACCACCTCTCAGGTCCCTCGGCTGAGGGTTCTGAGTGTTCTGAGGTTCTATGGGAAGGAGGATGGGGGGGATAGGAGGAGCGAAGCAGAGAGTGGCTCCTTCCCTTCCCCACCCCAACCCCGTCCCCAGCTGCGCTTTATTAACATCCACTTTCAAAAGCATCAGTCCATCCTGGAGCGTCCCTGGAAGTGTGATTATTTTTGCAGCTTGCACTGGCCCGGTTGCCCCAGGCTGCACCCTTCTAGGAACTCCTGCCTGAGGGAGACTGGTCAGAGCTCAGAAAGGACTGTTCCAGGGGATGAGCTATCTGTTGGCCAGAAAAGGCGTGGGAATTGTGAGGCAGAGCACACCCCTCAGACCCAGCCCTACTCTGTACCAGGCCATGCCATAAGCACACGTTTGAACTAGCATTCTCCTCATAAAACCCTCCCAGGTGGGTTCAGTTATTGCCTCCAATTTCAGAAGAAGAAAGAGAAGCACAGAGAGGCTGAGTCAGTTGTCTGAAGTCACCAAAGCTTGGGCACCCACCAAAGCTTGAAAGTGGCTGAGCTGGGATTCAGACTCAGGCAGCCTGGCTCCAGAGCTCACAAACTTAACCACTATCCTCCACAGGTCCAAGAGACCCAGAGTGGATGCCAAGGGGTGCTCTCCCCAGTGTGAAGAGTGGGTTTTTTTTGCACAAACACACACACTCCATCTGTGTACTTGTAGACTAAAGATCATAGCATCCCATGGCTGGAAGTGGACCACTGGACCATCACAGCTGGAATGTACCCTATCAGTGCCATCTCCCTCCCTCTGCTGGGGAACTGTTGAGCAGTGACCACACTGCAGGGGTCACCCAATCTAATCCTCAAGACAGCTCTGGGAAGTCAGTCTTAATATCTCTGTTTTACAGATGGGAGAGCTGAGACCCAGAAGGATCAAAGCATTGCCCCAAACCCCCTCCTAGAGCTGAGAGGGAACCCATGTACTTCAACAGCTAAATCAGGCTTTTTTTTTTTTATCACCCCCTGCCTGCCCCTGCCCAGTACTATGTGGTAGACGGGGGCTATGTCAACTCTCACTCTCCTTTTTCCCAGAGAGCACCCTCCCCAGTGAGCTAGGGCATGTGGATCTTGGTTCTGGTTTGCATCTGACATCTTGTGAGGGAAAATACTGAGGTTGTGCCAAAGCCTGGATGGGAGCTCAGAGGTAGGGAGACGCCAATGGAATAGGCCAGAAGGGGTGTGGGGAGAGAGGCTGGGTTGAGTGGGGGGCAGGGCTGAGGGTAGGGACATTGCTCTGTTTCTGCTCCATTTTGGTACAGCTCAGATCTTCTCCTGGCACCTCTGGCTGATTTTCTCCATATCTGTCTCTCTGTATCCTTCTGTCTCCTGTCTTCCCTGTCCTTTCTCAGCTTGTCAGCTGCTATCAGGCACTGTGGAGACAATGGATGGGGGACTTGGGCACCCACCATCAGGGTGGACATCTATGTCTGAGCTGGGCCCACTTCTGGGGGACCCATCAGCTCTGTCCCAGGACTCTTCCTACTGGTCTTCTCTCTGAAAAAGACCACAGTAGTCTTCTCCTCAAGCCTTCCTCCCAGGCTCTTCCTGTCCACTGTCCAAAGACCAGTCTTGATATCATATCTGCATGTCAGAGAGGAGACCCACCTCCCCTTCATCCTGGGGCAGGAAGCTGTCCCTCCCATCAGAGTGTCTCTGATGTATATCTCCTTATCCAGACTTACGGCTCCCTGAGGACAGGGACCATGTTTCTCCCTAAGATTGGGGTTCCTTGAGGATATAACCTGGGTTTTCTTTATCAGTTGCTCATAGGTGTTGCAGGTTCCCAAGGAAGAAAGGATGGAATGATTTTACTCATAAATTTGAAATGCACAATTGATTACGATTTTTCACTGTCATGCCATTATGTTCTTAACCGTCACATTCTTCAGCACTGTGATGATAGAAGGTTTGAATTTGCTTGCTCAATCTTGGCAGTTTGTCTCAGGTGATGTATTTTTAGGATCCTTTATGGGTTTTTGGTTTTGAATTTGTGATGTATAGTGTCCTCAACTCAAGAAGTCAATGGTTCAGTGGAACTACAGGTAACTTTGTTCTCTATTTTCCAAGCCTTCTAAAAATGTGTTATCACACATTCATAATTTAAAAAATAAAAAGGAAAGGGGAAAAAAGAGAAGTCAATGGTTCAAAAGTGGCTTATTAAAGCTGAAGAACAGTGATGAAAATAGTAACCCGAATACTACAACTAGAACAGTGTTATAAAAGCAAATAGTGAACCAGCTTCTGGTTCCAAAAAAATGTAAATCTGTAAGAACTTGGACATGTATGACGATTTCACACAAGCAGCTAAGAAAGAAAAGTGTAAATAGTGAGTATGATATTGGATACTGACACTGGGCTTCACTAGATTGGCTATCTGTCCCATCCTAATCCCCAGCGTGTTGTGTGTTATGAAACTTTGTCAAATAGTGGCATAAAGCCATCAAGGCTTTCACATCATTTTCAAACAAAGCACAGTGACCTTTCTGGTAAACCATTAGAGCCGTTTTCTCCTTCTTCTTTTTTTTCCAGAACAAGTGTAAAATAAGCTTTCCAGGACAAAATTGATAGCTTTTTCCTCCCACTAAAAGCAGGAAGAAAAACAAAACTATGTAGGCAGCATTTAAAATTGCATTCCTTTTAGTAAAACACAGATACAAGTAACACTATCAAGAAGCTTGTAAGACAGCTGTGTTATTAATGACACATTTTTCTCAGACAGCACTGCAGAACCAGCTTTTGACAAACTTCCTCCAACAAATAGCAGAGTTGGGCATCACTCAGTATCAATGGCATGCATTATGAGAAAACAGTTTGGCCTTAATAAATCCTGCTATGTTATACTCTTCATTAAAATTGTGAATTTTTGCTCTTTTAAATTTCGATTTGAACTATCACAGGTGGTGAACATTTTGGCATCTGAGCAAGCTGTTTGAGATCTCAGAACTGGTCTCAAGTGGCATAATCAAATGACTTGAAGAAACTGTTACACCTGAATCTCTCTTTTCAAAAGAGCTGTGACTAGTGTGTGAAGTTTGTAAAAATCAGTGATGTGCAGAGTCCAAGCACATTTAGCAGATGTGGAGTTCATATTGACGTATCAGAGGAAAACATTTGATAACTCTTAATTTTATCACTTAAAACCCACACTTCAGGAAGATTCCTTGCTTAAGTGATTGTCCTGTGAATCACAATAAACACTGACAGCACTGGTTGGCAATTACTGCTGAGGGAGCACCAGGAAGGGCACTCCTCCAACGATGAAAGAAGTTGTGCCTGAAAGCCAAGTCCTATCTATTTTCTGAACTTTCGCCAGCATTTTGGCAATGCCAGCTATTGCCCCCCAGTACTGCTTCCCCCTTCTCTCTCATAGTAATTGTATTCCCAAATTTTAGCTGGGTCCATGACCATGTAGAATAAAAACTATATTTCCCATCCTACCTTTCAGCTAGATGTGGTCATTTCACAATGTTCTAGCCAAAAGGGTATGAGCTATGACTTTCAGGTCCTTATAGGGACTTGCCTTTCCACCCACTTTCCTCCAACTACTGTCTGGAATCTCACGTCATGGTGAGCCAGCTTCGAGCATGTGAATGAGGGAAAGACTTAAGTGTGGCAGAATGGCAAGGCAGAAAGAGCCTGGGTTTCTGGACTAGCAATGCAGAAGAACCACCTTCCTAGCACTGGACCACTTGTCTCTGGACTTTTAGATGGAAAAGAAATAAACTGCTGTCTTGTTGACGTTACTTTTATTCTGGGTCTCTGTTCTACCCAATATAGGGTTGAGGGAAATACTGAAAATTGTGGCTATGATCCAGTCTCATTCACTGAGAATACTTCTCAGCATTCTATGCAAACACAAGGATGGTAAGTTCAAGAGCCCACTTTTCTACCACCCTGATATAGTCTAGCTGTGGAAGGAAAAAGTTCCCAGGAGGAGTTTTGAAAAGAATGATGAGATAAAACCATTTTTTATATCACTGATAATGCCACTGAAGACCACGTCTACGATCTTAAGTATTCTGCTCAGATGGCGCTATGTTCAACCTCTGTACTGCCCAGACATCACCAAATTATTATATTTACTGATGAGTATCAAGTTAACAATTTTTTAAAGCCAAACTGCAGTGTGACTGCTCCATTATGAGAGTTTAATTCTTTCTGAACACGGTGATTTTTGTTTCTGAGCAGGAGAAAAGAATTGGTGACATATTATTAAGGTTATTTAAAAACCACATCTAAATATTACATCAGAACTTAAAGAATTCTTTCCACAGTCAGATTCAACCAAAGAGAGGATCATGGCTCCATTTGTCAATCTCTCTCTTTTCCAAGGTGAAACAGTCAGTCTTCTCATGTTTTGAAGCTTGACCTGCATTCTTCTTCAGAAAGAAACAGCTCTGTGATTTCTGGATTTTTGTTTGGTCTGAATCCACAACCATCTGACACCCACCAAACATTTGCTGCCATTTCTAATGACCTATAATTGTGGTTTAGGATTTTCTAATTTAGTACAAATAAGGAGTAAGAAAAGAAACTGACAGGATGTGAAAACTCATGGCTCCTTACTGTCACACAGAGCATAGATACACTGGTGGAAGTTTTCGGACAGTATCTTGTCTCATTGATATGAAAAACATCTATCCTTCACATTACTTTTGCAAAGTTACATTTTTATTATTTTAGAAATACAGTGTACTTTTAACATTTGCTTAAACTTGGTGGTTGGTGTGTGAGCTCGACACCCATTAAGGGATTGCTGATACTAAGAGTGTGAGAAACATTTTTCCCAACTGCCTAACATGGCTGCATTCCACAGCAGATAAAGAAATCCCTAAAGGGAATCCATGGTGGGGGGCGGGAGGCTAAGATCTGGCAGCCCTGCCTGTCCAGTGCAGGCCCATGTGCCAGCTAGACTGACCCTCCAGCACAGCCTCTCCCAATGGGTCACAAGCTCCTGCTCACACGCAGTTCTGTCTGCTCCACCCTAGGTCCGGTGTGGGAGGTATTCGTGTTCCCAGTGTAGGGACAGGACCTAGAAGCCCAGGGAATTTTTCTCCAAAGCCGCCAGCTTGTGAGGGAGGGGCTGGGACCAGAATCCAAGTCTTTTTATGTCCCCAGAAAGGCTCTTTCCTGAACAATTAAATGTCTGCCAAATAACCTAAACTACAGAATAATAAGGACTACAGTTTACTTGGGACTTAGTGAGTACCAGGCCCCTACTCTCACATTGCCTCAACCTTCACGGGGCCAGGTGAAACACACCATATGACATGTATTAGCTCCACTGTACAGATGAGAAAACTGAGCTTGGGACGGCTGCAGTAACTTGCCTTCTGATGCATTGCTAGGAAGTGGCAACATCGGCTTCAAACTAAAATCCGACAGCCCCGGGGCTTTTAACCCCCATTGCAAACGGCAAACGCATTGGGCTCGGAGTCCTCCCCGCTCTAAAATCTCTGTCCACAGTCCGCATGGGAGCTGCTCTCTCTTCGCCTGCCCCGCCAGCTCTGCAGAGGCTCCCTCTGTACTTTTCTCCCTGCCACGTCCAACTGCTTCCCCTAGAGGCCAGAATGGCCTTCCACACCGTGCCGGCTCCTTTCACCTGGCTCTGCCCTCAGCGCAGTACCCCCTCGCCTGGGCAGGACCCGAGCCCCCAGCCGCCTTCCTGGAACCCAGGCCGGTGGGTCGGGCTCCGCGCGAAGGCAGCCCAGCCAGCCCCGCCCCAGCTCCCACCCCCGCCCCCAACTCTTCCGGAGCGTGACCGTCCTGCCAGGATGTCTCCGGTCGCTCAGACACACACACCTCTGCCACTTGCGCCCTTCCCGGCCGGTCACTGTCCTCTGTCACTTCCACAGACTGATTTTCCTCGGAACCGCTACACTCCGGGACTTTCCCTGCCGGAACCCAGGGCCCCCTTTCTCTGGAGCACATTTCTGAAACCGGGGCCCACCGCCCTCCAAGTCGCCCCGCTCCCCTCCCCCTGCTGGAGCCTCCATCACCCTGCTGCCATTACAGGGCTTTGGGGGCGCTGAGGCACTCGGAGGTCGTGGTGCCAGCGCCCCTCTCTGTCTGGAGCATCCTCCTCTCCACCGTTGCACGTCTACTTTTGTGTCAGGATTCCTCATCCTGACAAGACTCACCTTGGGAACCTCGAGTTCCCCCATCAGGGTTCTCCCAGAGGACCCACACTTCCCCTACCAGAGCCCAAGCCCAGCCTGGCTGGGCATCCTCTCCCATGGCACCCTGCAAGGGCGCCCTGGCCTGTCATCTTGGTCCTGGCTCCCAGCACAGGGCCTGGCCCTGAATGAGTGCTCAGTGAATATGCTAAAGGTAAGCGGAGCTCTTGAGAATTTGGGCTCTGGGCTCAGACTTCCAGTTCAAATCCTAAGGGCTCCTTTTCCCAGCTGTGTGACTCTGGGCAGCTTACTCTCCTTCTACGTGCTTCAGTTTCCCCGGTTCTAAAATGGGGCTAATGACAGATTTTTTCATGAGACTTTAAGGCTGTACCTGGAATAAGGAATATTAGGTATTCATGTGATTACTATTAACTGTATTCATGCTGTTAGTTTTCTGTTTCCTTTGAAAGGCTCTTCCCCTCAACAGCAAACTCCTTATGTGTGGGAGGAGCCCTCTATTCCTGAGTCCCCAGAGCCCCATCCAAAGCATGACATCAGGCTGTCCTTGGATCTTCCCTGGGGATTGAATATCCTCTGTGAGGGGCCCCTACCCTGTCCCAACCAGCATCCTGACCCCTGACAGACTTCCCATCCCATTCTCCTCTCCTGAGCGCTCACGTGCCCCTGAAAGCCAGACCACCTCCTCATTCACTCAAGGGCCAGTCCCAAAATCCAAAGGGAGAGATTCTGTCTTCCACCACACCCTCCAATCCCTCAGGCCCTTCTCAGAAATTTCAGAGCTCAGAGAGATCTGGATTTGGAGAGAGGAACCCTGTCTCCTAGTGCCTTACTTTCCATATCTGTGAAATGGGAATGATTTCAGTCCTGCCTACCTTGTAAAGTTGTCCTGATGCTCAGTTGCACAAACTGGAGGCAGGGTGCTTTATAAACAGAGGCAGTGTGAAGAAATGCAAGACACAGTGACCAAGGCATCGGAAGTGGGGATACAGGCATTTCTGGGCCTGCAGATGTTTCTGGTTAGGGCTGTGCCAAGGGTGTGACTACTGGGCTCTGAGTGGGGAGCAAGCTTTTATGAGGTGGGGTTGACTGGGGATAAGCCTAGTGACTACTGCACGGTCATTGTGTCCATGCCACCTATTTGCACCACTTTTCCAAAAGTATCTTCAGGTCTCCCTGAGGGCACCAAGATTCCTACTGAATCCTGACACCCAGAGGCCCTGCCATGTCTGACTGTCAGCTACAACTCTCTTCCCCTCCCCCACCCACAAACTCCCCTCCCGCTGAATTAGGAATTTCCTAACATTAGTCATGAATCTTTCAGTTGCAAGTGCCAACAACCTAACTCAAAGCGGCTTATGCAGAAAATTAAATATATTTGGATTATTTAACCAAAAAGCCAAAGTACAGCTGGATCTGTGGGCTAAAATATTATTAAAAAGACTCAGTTTCTCTGTCTCTTACTTTTGCTTTTCTTTGAAAAGGATTTTACCCCCTCTGGACAGTCTGGCTCCATGTAGTGGAGTCTCAGGCAGTTCCAGGTTTATTTTCTAAAAACTAAGCAACCCCAAGAGAAAAACAGAACCTGTTTCACAATAGTTTCAGAAAAAAAAAAAAAAATCACAGTGTTGACCCATATTAAACTAACTTGAGTCTTTCCCTAAAGCAATGACTGTGGCCAAGATGAAATGTGCTTGTTGACCTGGGCACATGCCCACACCAGTGACACATAAACCAAGAGCTGGGAAGGGGCAGGTCCCGAAAATAAAATCTGGATGCTGTTTCTGGAGGGAGGAGGAATGAATGCTAGGGAAGGGAAAAACAATGGATGTCCAAAAATTCCACCCCTTAGCTGGTGGCATATAGACACACACGTACTCTTTCCATACACATAATATTGATAAGTTTTTTGTCACCATTTTTTCTTCTTACTTGGAAATCATTTCAAATTTACAGAAAAGTTCCAAGAATAGTGCAAAGAACTTTTCTTTTCCTGAAGCATTTGCGGGTAAATTGCTGACACGGTTGTCCCCACCATCCATGAAAACTTTAGTTTAAATCCTACAATGACATTCTCCTAAATAATCACAAAGGAACCATAAAAATTGCAGATGTATTACTATAATTTATTCATGTTTCACCATTTGTTCTAATAAAGTTAGTTGTAGCAAAAAAACCTGGTTTAGTGTCAAGTGTTGCCGTGCCTCTTTCAGTTCAGCTCAGTCGTGTCCAACTCTTTGTGACCCCATGAATCGCAGCACGCCAGGCGTCCCTGTTGATCACCATCTCCCGGAGTTCACTCAGGCTCACGTCCACCGAGTCTGTGATGCCATCCAGCCGTCTCATCCTCTGTCATCCCCTTCTCCTCCTGCCCCCAATCCCGCCCAGCATCAGAGTCTTTTCCAATGAGTCAACTCTTTGCATGAGGTGGCCAAAGTACTGGAGCTTCAGCTTTAGCATCATTCCTTCCAAAGAAATCCCAGGGCTGATCTCCTTCAGAATGGACTGGTTGGATCTCCTTGCAGTCCAAAGGGACTCTCAGGAGTCTTCTCCAACACCACAGTTCAAAAGCATCAATTCTTTGGCACTCAGCTTTCTTCACAGTCCAACTCTCACATCCATACATGACCACTGGAAAAACCATAGCCTTGACTAAATGGACCTTTGTTGGCAAAGTAATGTCTCTGCTTTTCAATATGCCTCTTTAGTCTCTTTCAATTTGGAAGGAGACCATATTGAAAATAGTCCTTCCTTGGCAATCTTGACTTTGTAAATTTTGAAGTGTATGGGCCAGTGATTTTATAGAGTATCTCTCAATTTGGGTTTGTCTGATGTTTTCTCATGATTAAATTCAAGGTATGCATTTTGAGCAGGAAAATTACAGCAGAGATCCTATATTCTCGCTGTATCTTACCAGGTGATGCAGTTTCTATTTGTCCCATTACCAGTTTTGTTCATTTTGATCTTTTAATTAAGATAGCGTCTACCACATTTATCTACTGTAAAGGTACTTCTTTTCCCATTGTACTTAATGTTTTTGATGGAAGGTACTTTGTAAAATACAGTGTAAAGTCCTATCCTTCATGCAACTTGGGCCTATTAATTTTAGCATCCATCGATATTGCTTAGATGAAATATCTCATATTATGATAGTTGCCAAATGTTGATGAGCTAATTCTATCATTCCTTTTGTCATTCTACTCAATGGAAAAACTTTGTCTTTCTTTCTTTATAATCAGTATTAAGATTATTATCTATTTTGGTGCTCATATAGTCCAGATTCTGCAAGTGGGAGCTCTTACAATGCCCTTTTGATGCATATATATGTACACTTCTGTTGAATATGTACTCAAGAGTGGAACTCAAGTTAGATAGATTATAGGGAGTGCATATGTTTAGCTTTAATAGTAAGTGATCGTACAAATTTACAGTATGAGAGTTCCAGTGGCCGCATCATTGTCAACACTTAGTATTGTCAGTCTTTTTAATTTTAGTCATTCTGGTGAATGTGTAGTTTATGTCATTGTGGTATTCACTTAAATTTCTCTAACTATGTTGAATACTTTTTTCAGGCACTTATTTATTTATTTATTTTTAATTTTTTCAGGCACTTATTTTATATTTGTATATTTTCTGTTATGAAAAGCATGGGAAATGTTTATACATATTTTAAAAATTGACTTGGCTTTTCCTCTTATTTTGTAGGATAATTTTAATATATTCTGGATATACGACTTCAGTCAGGTACATGCATTGAAGATATTTTTCCCTCTGTGGCTTGCCTTTTCACTCAGGGCTGTCTTTTGATAAGTAAAGTCTTTAATTTCACTGAAGTACAATTTATTAATCTTTTCCTGTGGCTAATTATGTGAGTGTGTTAAGAGTTCTTTGCCCAGGGACTTCCCTGGTGGTACTGTGGCTAGGAATTGCCTGCCAATGCGAGGACACGGGTGTGATCCCTGGACAGGAAGATCTGACATGCAGTGGAGCAACTAAGCCTGTCACAATCACTGAGCCCACGCTCTGGAGCCCATGAGCTGCAACTCCTGAGCCTGTGCATCTAGAGCCTGGGCTCTGCAACAAGAGAGGCCGCTGTAAAGAGAGGCCTGCACCACAAGGAAGAGTAGCCCCTGCTGCCCTAAGTAGAGAAAGCCTGTGCAGCAACAAAGATCCAGCACAACCAAAAATACAGATACGATAAAGCTTCTTTGCCTGATTTCAAGGTCACGAACTTATTTTCTTTCGTTATTCTCCATTGTTTTCTTCGAGAAGATTTCTTTTTCTTTTGCTGTTCACATGGAGTGTTTTAGATGCGGTTTTAAGTTTTAACAAAGATGTCTATGTACATGATTTAAGATGCAAAAAATTTACAAGGTGTGTAAAGAAAAGCAGCAGTCCTGTACCTCTCACACTTAATTTCCTGCACCCCAGAGCCAGTGATTTTTCAACTCAATCAGCTGATATTTTTGAGAGATTCTCCATATCTCTAAATAACAAATTTTGTTGCCAGTTCTTGATTTTTCAGTTTTGGGTATTCTCTTTTGACTTCCCGATATGGAAGATGAGGATTTAATTTTTTTCAACTCCTCACCTCTATCATTCTGTCACACTTTCAGTCCCAGTAATTTCTCAGTAGGTTAAATGTTAATTTCAGGTCAGTGTTTACTCTATTATGATTGTGCACTTGTTATTGGTGTCTGAGGTGTGTAATGTACACACCTTTTCTTTTTATTCTCTTGGAGTTAATCTTATTTTGTTGTTGCTGAGGCTCATTTACTTTTCTAGGTAATGATCACTATTTCAACCCATTGTCCAAATTCCCTGTCAAGACAATCAGGCACATCAGATGTCATGTCAGTTTCTGCTTTTTGATGCAATCTCTTCTGCGGGCCTTTCACCCACCCTGACCCTGAGTAATTGTGCTCTAGCCCCAGTGAACAGCTCTTACTCTGGAATCTCTTTTCACCATCCACCTTCATTGTCATTCAGTCGCTCAGTCGTGTCTGACTCTTTGCGACCCCATGGACTGCAGAGTTCCCTGTCCTTCATGAACTCCCAGAGCTTGCTCAAACTCATGTCCATTGAGTCGGTGATGCCATCCAACCATCTCATCCTCTGCCATACACTTCTCCTCTGCCTTCAATCTTTCCCAGCATCAGGATCTTTTCCAATGAGTCAACTCTTTGCATCAGGTGGCCAAAGTATTGGAGCTTCAGTTTCAGCATCAGTCCTACCTTCCAATGACTATTCAGGATCGTTTTCCTTTAGAATTGGCTGGTTTGATCTCCTTGGTGTCCAAGGGACTCTCAGGAGTCTTCTCCAGCACCACAGTTCAAAGGCATCAGTTTTTCAGCATGCAGCCTTTTTTATTGTCCAACTCTCACATCCACACATGACTATTGGAAAAACCATAGCTTTGATTATATGGCCCTTTGTTGGCAAAGTGATGTCTCTACTTTTAATACACTGTCTAGATTTGTCATAGCTTTTCTTCCAAGGAGCAAGTGTCTTTTAATTTCACCATCCACAGTGACTTTGAAGCCCAAGAAAAGAAAGTCTGTTGCTGTTTCCATTGTTTCCCCATCTATTTGCAATAAAGTGATGGGACCAGGTGCCATGATCTTAGTTTTTTGAATGTTGAGTTTTAAGCCAGCTTTTTCAGTCTCCTATTTCACCTTCATCAAGAGGCTCTTTAGTTCTTCTTCGCTTTCTTCCATAAGGGTGGTGTCATCTGTATATCTGAGGTTATTTATATTTCTTCCAGCAAGCTAGATTCCAGCTTGTGCTTCATCCATCCTGGCATTTCACATGATGTATTCTGCATATAAGTTAAATAAGCAGGATGACGATATATAGCCTTGATGAACCCCTTTCCCAATTTTGAATCAGTCCATTGTTCCATGTCCGGTTCTAACTGTTGCTTCTTGACCTGCATACAGATTTCTCAGGAGGCAGGTAAGGTGGTCTGGTATTCCCATCTCTTTCAGAATTTTCCACAGTTTGTTGAGACCTACACAGTGATAGGCTTTAGCATAGTCAATGAAGCAGAAGTAGGTGTTTTTCTGGAATTCTCTTGCTTTTTCTATGATCCAACGGATATTGGCTATTTGATCGCTGATTCCTCTGCCTTTTCTAAATCCAGTTTGTACATCTAGAAGTTCTCGGTTCACATACTGTTGAAGTCTAGCTTGAAGCATTTTGAGTATTACTTTGCTGACATGTAAAATAAGTGCAATTGTGTGGTAGTTTGAATATTCTTTACCATTGCTCTTCTTTGTGATTGGAGTGAAAACTGACCTTTTCCGGTCCTGTGGCCACTGATGAGTTTTCCAAAATTGTTGGCATATTGAGTGCAGCACTTTAACAGCATCATCTTTTAGGATTTGAAATAGCTCAGCTGGAATTCCATCACTTCCACTAGCTTTGTTTGTAGTGATGCTTCCTAAGACCTACTTGACTTCACACTCCAGGATGTCTGGCTCTGTGTGAGTGACCACACCATTGTGGTTATCCAGTCATTAAGACCTTTCTTATATAGTTCTTCAGTGTATTCTTGCCACCTCTTCTTAATCACTTCTGCTTCTATTAGATCCTTACCATTTCTGTCCTTTATTGTGCCCTATTGAATTAAATACTCCCTTGATATCTCCAATTTTCTTGAATAAATCTCTAGTCTTTCCCATTCTATTGTTTTCCTCTATTTCTTTGCATTGTTCACTTAAGAAGGTTTTCTTATCTCTCCTTGCTATTCTCTGGAACTCTGTGTTCAGATGGATATATATTTCTTTTTCTCCTTTGCCTTTTGCATCTCTTCTTTTCTCAGCTCTTTGTAAGTCCTCCTCAAACAAGCATTTTACTTTTTGCATTTCTTTTTCTTGGGGATGCTTTTGATCACTGCCTCCTGTACAATGTTAAGAAGCTCCATCCATAGTTCTTCAGGCACTCTATCAGATCTAATCCTTTGAATCTATTTGTCACTTCTACTGTATAATCATAAAGGATTTAATTTAGGTCATACCTGAATGCCCTAGTTGTTTTTCCTAAGTACTTCAACTTCAGTCTGAATTTTGCAATAAGGAGTTTATAATCTGAGCCACAGTCAGCTGCCGGTCTTTTTTTTTTTTTTTTTTTGAAGTATAAAGCTTCTCCATCTTAGGCTGCAAAGAATACAATCAGTCTGATTCTGGTATTGATCACCTGGTGATGTTCATGTGTAGAGTCATCTCTTGCTTTGTTGGAAGACGGTGTTTGCTATGACCAGCGCATTCTCTTGGCAAAACTCTGTTAGCTGTTGTTCTGCTTCCTTTTGTACTCCAAGGCCAAGCTTGCCTGTTACTCCAGGGATCTCTTGACTTCTTACTTTTGCACTGCAGTCGCCTGTGATGAAAAGGACATCGTTTTTGGGTGTTAGTTCTGGAAGGTCTTATAGGTCTTCATAGAGGTGTTCAGCTTCTTTGGTCTTAGTGGTTGGGGCATGGACTTGGATTACCGTGATACTGAAAGGTTTGCCTTGAAAACAGAGATCATTCTGTAATTTTTGAGATTGCACCCAACTACTGCATTTCAGACTTTGTTGTTGACTATGAGGGCTACTGCATTTCTTCTAAGGGATTTTTGCCCACAGTAGTAGACATAATGGTCACCTGAATTACATTTGCCCATTCTTGTCCATTTTAGTTCACTGACTCTTAAAACATTGATGCTTACTCTTGCCATCTCCTGTTTGACTACTTTCAATTTACTTTGATTCAGGGACCTAATATTCCAGGTTCCTATGCAATATTGTTCTTTACAGTATCACACTTTACTTTCACCACCAGATACATCCACAACTGGGCACTGTTTCTGCTTTGGCTCAGCCTCTTCAATACTTCTGTAGCTATTTCTCCACTTTTCTTCAGTTATGTATTGGCCACCTACTGACCTGGAGGGTTCATCTTTCAGTGTCATATCTTTTTGCTTTTTCATCGTGTTCATGGGGTTCTCAACATTCAGAAAATGAAGATCATGGCATCCGGTCCCATCACTTCATGGGAAATAGATGGGAAAACAGTGGAAACAGTGGCAGACTTTATTTTTTTGGGCTCCAAAATCACTGCAGATGGTGAATGCAGCCATGAAATTAAAAGATGCTTACTCCTTGGAAGAAAAGTTATGACCAACCTAGATAGCATGTTGAAAAGCAGAGACATTACTTTGCCGACAAAGGTGCGTCTAGTCAAGGCTATGGTTTTTCCTTTGGTCATGTATGGATGTGAGAGTTGGACTGTGAAGAAGGCTGAGCACCGAAGAATTGATGCTTTTGAACTGTGGAGCTGGAGAAGACTCTTGAGAGTCCCTTGGACTGCAAGGAGATCCAACCAGTCCATTCTGAAGGAGATCAACCCTGGGATTTCTTTGGAAGGAATGATGATAAAGCTGAAGCTCCAGTACTTTGGCCATGTCATGCGAAGAGCTGACTCATTGGAAAAGACTCTGATGCTGGGGGGGATTGAGGGCAGGAGGAGAAGGGGACAACAGAGGATGAGAAGGCTGGATGGCATCACTGACTCGATGGACGTGAGTCTGAGTGAACTCCGGGAGTTGGTGATGGACAGGGAGGCCTGGTGTACTGTGATTCATGGGGTTGCAAAGAGTCGGACACGACTGAGCGACTGAACTGAACTGAACTGATGGGGTTCTCAAGGCAAACGTGCTGAAGTGATTTGCCATTCCCTTCTCTAGGGCACATTTTGTCAGAACACTTTGCTTCTTTCCTATATCTTATTCCCTCATTTCCTAAAGCCCTTGTCTTCCTCTTTCTTGTTTTATTCTCTTGTTTCTTGGAGCATATCCTCCAATAAGTCTTTGAAAAGTTGTGCAAAATGGATACAATTTCTGAAACTTTGAGTATTGAAAATATGTTTAATTTATCCTCATACTTGACTGATAATTTTTCAGGGTATAGAATGCTAGGTGACAAATGACTTTCCTTTAGAATTTTGAAGGCATATTTCTATTCTCCTTTACATTTGGATTAATGATCTATCTAGGATTAACTTTTATATTAGTGAGGTAGGAGTCAAAGTTCATTTTTTCCCACAGGGGTAAAAATTTCCTAATTAAATTTATTGGTTACCACATTATACCATTGGACTATATAGGTGTGGATCTGTTTCTAAACTCTTCATTGTGTTCCATTGGTCTATTTGTCTACAAGTTTGCCGATACTAACTGCTTTAATTATTGTAACTTTAATAAGTCTTACTAATATTAGTTTAAGTCTTTCAACTTTTGTACTTCTTTATTATCTATAAGATCAGCTTTGCTATTCCTAGATTTCCTGGTGGCCCTGGAATCCACCTGCAATGCCGGAGACCTTAGTTTGATCTCTGGGTCAGGAAGATTCCCTGGAGAAGGGAAATGGCAACCCACTCCAGTATTCTTGCCTGGAGAATTCCATGGACAGAGGAGCCTGGTGGGCCACAGTCCATGGGGGTCGCAAAGAGTCAGACACAACTGAGTGATTAACATTATTATTTTTGGTCTTTTGCATTTCCATATAATTTTTAGAGTCATGTCAATTTCCACCAATGCCAGAAAAGTTCAGGAATTTTTAACTGAGTCACATACATACAAATCACCCACAAATAAGTGGATAATTCAATGGACCTTAGTATATTCAGAGAGTTGTGTAACACTCACCACAGTCAATCTTAGAACATTTTTATCACCCTCTAAGTAAACCCTGTGCCCATTAGCAGTCATTCTTCCCCAACTCCCCACTCCCAACCTTAGAAAATCATTAATTCCATTTTCTGTCTTTATATATAGACTTGCCTATTCTGATAGTTCGCATAAGTGTGAAATAGGTTGTCTTTTGTGGCTTGCTTCCTCCATTTAGCATAATGTTTGCAAAGTTCATCCACTTATATGTTGTAGCATGTATCGGTACTTCATTCTGTTTTACGCATGAATGCTATTTCTTTGTATGGATGAAAATACATTTTATTTATCCATTTATGAGCTAATGGTTATTGGGTTATTTCAATATTTGGGCTATCATGAATACTGCCATTGTGAACATCCATGTGCAAATTTTTGTGTGGACGTGGTTTCATTTCCCTTGCGTATATACCTAGTATTAGAATTGGTGGGTCACATGGTAACAATATTGTTATCCTTTGGAGGAACTACCAAACTATTTTCCAAAGAGATTGCACCATTTTACATTCCTACCAACAGTGTATGAAGTTTTATTGCAGTTGAACTGAACCTATAGATCAGTTGGGGGAAAACTGATCACTTTACAGTACTGTTACTACTGATCTATCAATACAGTATATGTCAACTTTTTAAGTCCTCTTTTCCTCTCAGTAATATTCTGCAGTTTAATGTGTAGAATAATGACTATACTTTGTCAGATTTATTTCTATTTTTTAATTTTAAAATGTATTGTTGATTTTTTCATTTTTAATTGCTGTCAGCTTATAAAAATACAATTGATTTTTGTATATTGACTTTGTTTCCAGTAACCTTGCTAAATTTATTCTTAATACCATATCTGTATATTACTTTTTAGTTTCCTAATCTAAGTCATGCATAATCCTGCTACCAGTAAATAGTTACAGGTTTTGTTATATCTTTGTTATATGCAACCTTATATCTTTTATTTTTTCTTGCCTTACTGTCCTGGCTAGGACAATATTAAATACAACATTAAATAGAAATGATAATGGTAGATATCCTCAATTTGCTCCAGTTTCAAGGAGATTGTTTTCAATACTTGACCATTAAGTGTGAAATCTGCTGTAGATTATTGTTTGATATTATTATATTAAGAAAATTCTCCTTTATTCCTAGTTTGGTAAAATTTTTTATCACAAATAAATGTTAAATTTTTATTGAATGCTTTTTCCACATCTATTGAAATATGACTTTATTCTTTTATGCTTTTAATGTGATAAATTACATAATTGGTTTTCAAATGTGAAGCCAACTTTGCATTCCTGGAATAAATTCAAATTTGTCATGATGCATTATTACTACTTGATTACTATTATATTGTTTAGCATTTATATATATATATATTTATAGAAATTGTTCTGTAATTATCTTTTCTGTATCCTATCCTAGTTTGGTCTTAATATCAAGATTATGCTGCCCTCATCCAAAAAAATAGGAAGTGTTTTGTTTTGATTTTCACTTTATTCTCTGAAAGAGTTTTATAAAGCTTGGATTATACCTTTCTTTGATGTTTTAATAATGCAAAAAAGTATCCTAAAAAATAATTCAACTGCCAAAAAAAAAATGCCCTGTGTTCCATCTCCCTTTCTCTTTTTGGGGACAACTGATTTTTTTTTTTTAATTGATTCAATCGTTTCTCCTTTTCCAGAATGTTACATAGCTGAAATCAGTATGAGCTTTTTCAGAGTGACTTTTTTCATTTAATAATATAATTTAAGGTCCCTGCGTGTTTTTTCATGGTGTGATAGTTAATTTCTTTTTAGCGCTGAGTAATAAACTGTAGTACATTATTCAGATGTACCACAGTTTGTTTAGCTACTGAAGGACATCTTGATTCCTTTCAACTTTTGACAACTATGAATAAAACTTCTATAAACATTCATGTTCAGGCTTTTGTGTAAACATAAGTTTTCAATCATTTGGGTAAATGTCAAGAAGCGCAATTGCTGGATCATATGGTAAGAGTATGTGTAGATTTGGAAGAAACCACCAAATTGTCTTGTATATTAGCTATACCATTTTTCATTCCTACCAACAATGAATGTTCTTGTTCCACATCCTCATTGATGCTGTCAGTGTTTTGGATTTCGGCCATTTTAATTCTCCAAGCCGGGCTTCAGCAATACATGAACCGTGAACTTCCAGATGTTCGAGCTGGTCTTAGAAAAGGCAGAGGAACCAGAGATCAAATTGCCAACATCCACCAGATCATCGGAAAAGTAAGAGAGTTCCAGAAAAACATCTATTTCTGCTTTATTGACTATGCCAAAGCCTTTGACTGTGTGGATCACAATAAACTGTGGAAAATTCTTAAAGAGATGGGAATACCAGACCACCTGACCTGCCTCTTGAGAAACCTGTATGCAGGTCAGGAAGCAACAGTTAGAACTGAACATGGAACAACAGACTGGTTCCAAATAGGAAAAGGAGTACGTCAAGGCTGTATATTGTCACCCTGCTTATTTAACTTCTATGCAGAGTACATGATGAGAAACGCTGGACTGGATGAAACACAAGCTGGAATGAAGAGTGCCAGGAGAAATATCAATAACCTCAGATATGCAGATGACACCACCCTTATGGCAGAAAGTGAAGAAGAATATATTTCTATATATTTTCTTTAGTGAGATAGCTGTTCAGATCTTTGGTCCATCTTAAAATTAGATTGCTCATTTTATTGTTGAGTTTTAAGCTCTATATATTGAGTAAGAGTCCTTTATCAAATATATCTTTTGCAAATATTTTCTCTCCATCTGTGGCTTGCATTATCACTCTCTTGACAGTATCTTTTGCATAGCAGAAAATTTTAATTTATTGAAGTCCAGCTCATCAAGTCTTTCTTTCATGAATCATGCCTTTGGTGTATGTAAAAAGTCATCACTATATCCAAGGTTATCTGTTATGTTATCTTTTAGGAGTTTTAGAGTTTTTCACCCTATACTTAAGTCTGTGATTTATTTCTAGTTAACTTTTGTGAAAGATGTTAGGTCTGTGTACAGAAGCACTTAATTTCATGTGGATGTCCAATTGTTCCAGCATCATTTGCTGAAAAGTTTGTCTTTGCTACATTGTATTGCCTTTATTATTCTGTCAAAGATCAGTTGACTACATACATCTGGATCTATTTCTGGACTCTAGTCTGTTTCATTGATCTAACTGTCTATGCTTTCACTGATACTACACTGTTTTCATTACTATAGCTTTATTGTCAGTCTTCGAGTTGGACAGTGTTAATCATCTATGTTCTTTTCCTTCACTATTGTATTGCCAATTCTAGATTTTCTGCTTTTCCATCTAAACTTGACAATTAGTTTGTTGATGTCCCCAAAATAATTTGCTGAGATTTTGATTGGAATTGCTTTGAATCTACAGGTCAAGTTGGGAAGAACTGACTTCACCAATACTGAGTCTTCCTATCTATGAACATGGAATAGCACTCAATTAATTTAGTTCTTCTTTGGTTTCTTTCATAAGAGCTTTGTCATTTTCCTCATGTAGATTTGGTACATATTTTGTTAGACTTATGCTTTACTATTTAGTTATTATGGTGCTAATATATAGGATATTTCAAATTCCACTTGTTCATTACTGGTATGTGGGAAAGTGATTAACTTTTGTTTAGTAATGCTGTGTCCTGCAACCTTGCTATAATCTTTTATTAGTTTCAGGAAATTTTTTTTGGTTGATTCATTCAAATTTCCTGCATGGATGATCATGTCATCTGTGAACAAGATTTTATTTCTTTCTTCCCAATCAGTCCGTATACCTTTTACTTCCTTTTCTTGTCTTTTTGCATTGGCTAAGACTTCACCACTTCGCCACTCTTGCTTAAAAACAGTAGTGAGAGGGGATATCCTTGCCTCATTCCTGATTGTAGAAGGAAAGCTTCAAATTTCTTATCATTAAGTATGATGTTAGCTGTCAGTTTTTGTTGCTGTGCTTTATCAAAAGGAGGAATTCCCCTTTATTTCTAATTTGTTGAGAATATTTATCATGGATGGGTGTTGAATTTTGTCAAATGTTTTTTCTGTATGCATTGATATGATCTTATGATTTTTTGTTTTTTAACTTGTTGATGTGATGGATTACATTAACTTGATTTCAAATATTGAACAAGCTTCGCAAACCTGGAATAAATTCCTTTTGGTCATGGTACACAATTACTTTTATACATTGTTAGATTTGATTCATTGATCTTTTGCTGAGGATTTTTGTATACATGTTTATGAGAGATATTGATATATACTTTTCCTGTAATGCTTTTGTCTGGTTTTGCTTTTAGGGTAATGCTGGCCTCATAGAATGAGATAAAAAGTGCTTCTTTTGCTCCTACCTTTCGGAAGAGATTATAGAAAATGGATATAATTTTTCCCTTAAATTCTTGGTAGAATTCACCAGTGAGCCCACTGGGCCTGATGCTTTTTCTCTGGGAAGATTTTTAATTATTGACTCAATTTCTTTAATAGAGATAGGACTATTCAAACAGTCTATTTTCCCTTGTGTGAATTTTTGGCAGATGTGTCTTTCAAGGAATTGGTCCACCTCACTGAAGTTATCAAATTTGTTGGCATGGAGTTGTTCGTCATATTTCTTTATTATTCTTCTAATGTACATGGGGTCTATAGTGATATTCTTTTTCATTTCTGATATTAGTAATTTGTGTGTCTCTCTTTTTTCTTAGTTAGCCTGGCTAGATGCTGATTGGTTTTATTGATCTTTTCAAAGAACCAACTTTTGGTTTTGTTGACTTTCTCTAATGACTTCCTATTTTCAATTTTATTTATTTCTGCTTTAATTTTTATAATTTATTTTCATCTACCTACACTGGAATTAATTTGCTTCTCTTTTTTTCTAGTTTTTTAAGGCCAAAGCTTAGTTACTGATTTTACATCTTTCTTCTTTTCTAATATATGAGATTCAATGTTGCTAATTTACCTCTAAGCACTGATTTCTTTGCATCCCACAAATTTTAAGTTATATTTTCTTTTTCACTTAGTTTAAGACATTTTTAAATCTCTTGCAGTTTCTTATTTGACCCATGTGCAATTTATAAATGTGTTGTTTAGTTTGGGATTTTCCAGCTATCTTTCTGTTATTGATTTCTAATTTAATTCCATTGCAATCCAAGAGCAAACATTGTGTTAATTCTTTTCTTTTTAATTTTTTAAGATGTATCACCCAAAATGAGGTCTATATTGATGAATATTCTATGTGAGCTTGAGAAGAATGTGTATTCTGCTGCTATTGGATGAAATAGTCAATAGATATCACTGATATCCAGTTGACTGATGGTGCTGTTGAGTTCAGCTATGTCTTTACTGAGTGCATGCAGAATCTATCCATTTTTGATAGGAGGATGTTGAAGTCTCCAACTATAATAGTAGCTCATCTACTTCTTCGTAGAGTTCTATCAGTTTTGTCTCATGAATTTTGATGCTCTCTTGTTAGGTGCATACACATTAAGAATTGTTAGACTGCCCTGGTGGTCTGCCGATAAGAATAAGAATCTGCCTGTTAAAGCACGGGACATGGTTTTGATACCTGGTCCAGGAAGATTCCACATTTCGTGGAGCAGCTAACCCTGTGTGCCACAGCTACTGAATCCCTCGCGTCCTAGAGCCTGCGCTCCACAACAAAGGGAAGCCACCACAGTGAGAAGCCACGCACTGCAGCTGCAGAGCACCCCCTGCTCTCTGCAGCTAGAGAAGGCCCGCACGCAGCAACAAAGACTGAGCGCAACCAAAACGCAAACACAAAAAAATTAATTAAGTTTTAAAAAAATAAAGAAAATAAAAGAATCGTTATATTTCTTGGAGAATTGGCTGTGTTATTATCGTGTAATGCCCCTGTTTATCCCTGATAATTTTCTTTGAAGTCTGCTTTCTGAAAATAATATAGCTACTATTCCTTTTGAGTAGCAGTAACATGATGTGTCTTGGAGTAGAAAATGGCAACCCACTCCAGTATTCTTGCCTGGAGAATCCCACGGACAGAGGAGCCTGGTGGGCTACAGTCCATAGGGTCACAAAGAGTCGGACACAGCTGAAGCAACTTAGCACAAGATGACGTCTCTATCTCCATCTATTTGCTTTCCCTCTATAATGTATCTTTATATTTAAAGTGGATTTCTTGGGCTTCCCTGGTGGTTCAGTGGTGGTGGGGGGCAGGCCACCTGCCAGTGCAAGAGACGAAGGTTTTTGTTCCTGGTCTGGGAGGATTCTGCATGCCCCGGAGCAGCTGGGCCTGCGCGTCACAACTACTGAGGCTGTGCTTTAGAGCCCCAGAACCGCAGCTACTGAGCCCACAGCTTCTGAAGCCTGCACGGTCTGGAGCCTCTGGTCCCCAGTGGGACAGGCCACCACAGTGGGAAGCCTGCACGCCACAGCTGGAGGGTGGCCCTGCTCTCTGCAACTGGAGAAAAGACTGGGCGGTGGCGAGGGCTTGGTATAGCCAAAAGTAAATAAATACGAAAAATAAAATTTTTAAATTTAAAAAAATAATGATAAAGTGGGTTTCTTGTAGATGGCATATAGTTGGGTCATTTTTTGATCCATTCTGATAATCTCTGTCTTTGATGTATTTAGATTATTGATGCTTAAAATGATTATTGATATAATTGGATTAATATCTACCATACTTTCTATTTTATATTCACTGTCCTTGTTCTTTGTTCCTGTTTTTGTCTTGCATCATTTTTATGCCTTTTGTATTTTTTTAAAATTAAAACATTTTTGCTTTAATATCTGTTGTACTTACAAAAATTTTACTGGAGTACAGCTGAATAACAATGTTGTGTTAGTTTCGAGTGTACAGCATAGTAATTCAGTTGTACATATACTTATACACATTCTTTTTCCCATATAGGTTATTACAAAATATTCAGTAGAGTTTCCTGTGCTGTAGGGTAGGTCCTTTTTGGTTGTCTATTTTATACATAGCTTTTTGTACTTTTAGTTGAGCATTTTATATGGTTTCATTTTTCTTTCCCTTCTTAGAAAATTAATAATACTTCTTTGTTTTAAGTTATTGCCTTACGGTTTGCAACATACACTTATAGCTTATCCACGTCCACTTTCAAATGACACTATGAGCTTCACAAGTAGTGTGAGTACCTTATAATAACAAAATAAACCCATCTCTTCCCTTATGTTCTTTGCATTATTGCTGTCATTCATGTCAGTTACACATAAACATGTATATAAGGTAGATACAAACACATACATAGGCATATATAATCAAATACATTGTTGTTATTGTTATTTTTTAACAAACTGTTATATGTTAGATTAAGTAAGAAAAATAAGGGATTGCCCTAGAGGTTCAGTGGTTAAGATTCCATGCTCCCAAGGCAAGGGGGCACGGGTTCAATTCATAGCTGAGGAACTAAGATCCCCCATGCTGCAAAGTGTGGCAAAAAGAAAGAAAAATAAGAATTTTAACTTTACCTTCACTTATTCTTTCTCCAATGCTCTGACCTATATTATTTTCCTTTTTTCTGAAGGACTTTTAACATTTCTTGCAAGGCAGATCTACTAGCAATAAATTCCCTCATTTTTCATTTTTCTGAGAAAGTCTTTATCTTTTCTGTACTTTAAGATATATATACATATATGTATGTATGTATGCATGTATTTGGCTGCATCTGGTTTTAGTTGTAGCAGGCAGGATCTTCGTCATGTCATGTGGGATCTTTCACTGTGGCATGTGGGATCTTTCGTTGCAGCGCACAGACTCTCTGGTTATGGCTCATGAGCTCCAGAGCACGCAGACTTCAGTAGCTGCCACACACAGGCTTAGCTGCTCCACAGCATGTGGGATCTTAGTATGGCAAGTGGGATCCCAGCTCCCCAACCAGGGATCAAACCCGTGTCCCTGCCCTGGAAGGCAGATTCTCAACCACTGGACCACCAGGGAAGTCTCTTCTGCACTTTTGAAAGATAGTTTCGCAGGGTACAGAATTCTGGATTTAATGTGTTTTTTCTCAACACTTCAAATATTTCACACCACTCTCTTCTTGCATGTATGGTTTCTGAGGAGAAGTCAGATTATTTTAATTCTCATCTTTGCTCCTCTATAGGTAAAGTGTTCTTTTCCTCTGACTTCTTTCAAGATTTCCTCTTTATCTTTGATTTTCTGCAGGTTGGATATAATATACCTAGGCGTACTTTTTTTCTGGCACCTATTCTGCTTGGTGTTCTCTGAGCTTCTTGTATATGTGGCTCGGTGTCTCACGGTAATTAAAGGAAAAATTCTCAGTCATTACTGCTTCAAATATTTCTTCGTTTCTTTTCTCTTTTCTTACCCTCCTAGTATTGTTACAAATATATTACACCCTTGTAGTTACCCTATAGTTCTTAGATATTCTATTCTGTTTTTTCCCCCAGTTTTTTTCTCTTTGTGTTTTCATTTTAGAAGTTTCTATTGCCATCTTCAAGTTAGAGATTTTTTTCCCTCAGCTATGTCTAGCCTGCTAATGAGCTTATCAAAAGCATTCTTCATTTATGTTACAGTGATTTTGATTCTTAATATTTCTTTTATTTTTTCCTCAGAATTCCTATGCTTACATTGTCCATCAGTTGCTGCATGCCATCTACTTTATCCATTAGAACCCTTAGCATAAGTAGTCAGAGTTCTGTGACCAAAAAAAAAAATAATAATAATAATGTAGAATCAATAGGATGGATAGAGAAAGATAGATATATGAGGAAACATTATAGGAATTGGTTCACATGGTTAAGGAAACCAAGGAGTCCTACAATCTACTGTCTGCAGTCTGGAGAACCAGGAGAGCCAGTGGTATTAATATAATTCAGTCTGAGTCCAGAGTCCTGAGAATTAGGGGAATCAGTGGTGTAACTCCCAGTCTGAGGCTGAAAGCTTGACGATGGAGCGGTGGGGGGCTATAGGTGAGAGTCTCAGAGTCCAAGGGCCTAAGAACCAAGAACTCCAGTGTCCAAGGACAGGAGAAGACGGACATCTCAGCTCAGTAAGAGAGAGAAGCTGCCCTTTGTTCCCTTTGTTCTGTTCATGCCCTTGACAGATTGGATGATGCCTACTTACTCTGGTGGCAGCAAATCTTCTTTAGTCAGTCAACTGAATCAAATGCTAATCTATTCCAGAAACCCTCAGACACACTCCAAAACAATGTTTTATTGACTACCTAGGCATCTCTAGCTCAACCTAACTGACACATTAAATTAACCATCACAGCATATTAAGCATAGCTGTTTTAAATTCTTGGTCTGATAATTTCAACAGCTCTACCATATCAGAGTCTGATGCCCGCTCTGTGTCTTCAGACTGTTTCCTGCCTTTTAGAATGCCTTGGAATTTTTTCTTAATGGCCAGATGTGATGTGTTGGGTAAGAGGAACTGCAGTAAAATAGGCCTTTAGTAATATGGTGATGAGGTGATATACGGTAATAGTCCTACAAGCAGTGCTCCTGAAATTGATCAATTACAGCTTAGGTTTTCCTGCCTTGGCACTTGTTCCTACAGAGGTTTCTGCTAGGAAAGTCATAATTTCCTGTACCTGTCTCCTGTCTTATCTGCTCTCCAGTTTGGGGGTAGGAGTCTGCTCCATGATGGATCCAAAGGGAGTGTTGATTTTTTTTTTTGGTTAGTTTAGCTTTTCCATTCTTGTTAAGTATGGAGTTACAACTTCCAAGCTACAAGTTGGACTGGAATCATAATCAGTTTTTAAAGGATATTTTCACTATTTTTTGCCAGGTTGCCAGTTATTTTATAGTACTTCTACAGCACTTCACGTATGATATTTTTATGTAATTCAAAATTTATTTCTTTTTTAAAAAAATCCTTTAAAAACACTTTTTGTTTTACATTGGAGCATAGCCAATTGACAATGTCGTGATAGCTTCAGGTGCACAGTAGAGTGACTCAGCCATAGATACACACTCCCCTCCCATCCAGGCTGCCACGTAACAATGACCAAAGTTTCAAGACTAATAATAAAAACAGATTTGTGGAAATACTTTTTAGAATTAAGCTTCTACAAAATACAAAATATTGGGGAGAATGGAGCATGTATTTATTAGGTAAAATACGGTAAATTCTTTTTTTGTTTAGAAAGAGAACTGAGATGCTGAATTACTTACATTAACTGGAAAAAACGTTAAATGTGTCCATTACGCATATGTCATTTCATTCTCTTCGAGTTTACATCATTTCTGCGGAAATACAATAGAGTATCAGTCTTAAAGATAGCATATATTGGGGTCTTCCTTTTTTTTTTTTTAATCCAGTTTGATAATCTCTGTCTTTGAGTGTTTAGATCATTTACATTTGATGTAATTATTGGTATGTTTGGGTCTAAATGTACCATTTTTCTATTTGTTTTCTATTAGTCCCAGGTATTCTTCATTTCCTCTTTTCCTGCCTTTTAAAAAGTTAACTTTTAAAATATCCATTCTATCTCCGCAAAGTCCTAATACCTGTACTCCTTTCACGTATTTTTAGTGGTCGCTTTAGGATAAGGGTCAGCACATGGTCCATGGCCTGTTTTTTATGGCCCTTGAAATAATTTTTCAAAATAACTAATGTTATTTTTTAGAATATCTTTAGACTTACAGAAGATTGTACAGTGTACAAGTTTTCATATATCCTGCGCTCAACTTTCCCTATTATTCGCATCTTGTGTTAGTATGGTTCATTTTTAATATTAATGAATAATTAATAATACATTATTCTTAACTAAAGTTTGTGCTTTATTAAGATTTCTTTAGTTTTAAAAAATTGTGGTAAAATACACATAACCCAAAATTAACCATCTTAACCATTTTAAACTATTCAGTTTCGTAGGGTTAACTATATTCACATCATTGTACAACCAATCTCCAGAACTCTTTTCATCTTGCAAAACTGACTCTCTACCTATTAAAGAACAGCCTCCCAGTTCCCCCTTCCTCAGTCCATGGCAACCACCATTTTACTTTCTGTTTCTACGAATTTGATTACTCTAGATATCTCATATGAATGGAATAACAGAGTATTTGCCTTTTTGTGACTGGTTTGTTTCACTTAGCATAATGCCCTCAAGTTTCATCCATGTTGCATCATATGTGAGAATTTCCGTCTTTTTTAAGAGTGAATAATATTCAATTGCCTGTATAAACCACATTTTGTTTATCTATTCATTCATCACTTACATTTTACATAATGTCCTTTTTCTGTTCCACAATCCCATCTAGATTACCACATTGCATTTAATCATCATCTTTTCTCAGGCTCCTCTGAGCTATTATACTTTCTCAGACTTTTTTTTTAATGACCTTGACAGTTTTGAGGAGTATCAGTCAGATAGTTTCTATACTATTCCTCTATTAGGATTTTTCTGATGTTTTTCCTTATGCTTTGACTGGCGTTATAGGTTTTTTGAAGGAAGACCAGAGGTAAAGTGGCATTTTCATCATATCATATAACGGGTGTATACAGTCAACATGACTTATCACTATTGATACTGACCTTTGACCTTGATCACCAGGTTTGGGTAGTGTTTGTCAGGCTTCTCTAAAATTACCCTTCTCATCCCTTAGAATGAAGTCACTATACTTAGCCCACATTTAAGGACTGAAAAGTTATGTCCACCTCCTTCACAGGTATCTGTGTAAATTATTAGGAATTTCTTTAGCTGGGAGGTTTGTTTAGAATGGTTTTTATGTTTTTTACAGGTTGAAAAAATTCAAAAGAAGAACATGTTGTGATGTAAGAAAATAGTTTGAAATTCAGATTTCAGAGTCTACAAATAAAATTTTATTGGGGACTTCCTGGTGGTCCAATGGCTAAGACCACGCTCCAAATGCAGGAGACTGGGATTTGATCCCTGGTTGGGGAACTAGACCCCACGTGCCACAACCAAGAGTTCTTGTGTCTTAGCTAGAGATCCTGCATGTGGCAACTAAAACCTGGCACAACCAAATAAATCAATAAATATTTTAAAAATTTTATCGGAACTCAGTCATGCTCACCCATTTGCTTATTGTCTAGGCTCCTTGCATGTTACAACAGCAGAGTTATTAGTTGTGACAGAGACTCTGTGGCCTTTAACATCTAACATATTTACTGTTTGACTTTTTACAGAAAAAATTTGCTGACCCATTCTCTAAAGTTTAAAATACGAATCTTGAACCTATCACAGAGATCAAATTGCCAACATCTGCTGGATCATCAAAAAAGCAAGAGAGTTCCAGAAAAACATTTATTTCTGCTTTATTGACTATGCCAAAGCCTTTGACTGTGTGGACCACAAAAAACTGTGGAAAATTCTTAAAGAGATGAGAATACCAGACCACCAGACCTGCCTCTTGAGAAACCTGTGTGCAGGTCAGGAAGCAACAGTTAGAACTGGACATGGAACAACAGACTGGTTCCAAATAGGGAAAGGCTGTCTATTGTCACCCTTAAAGCTCAACATTCAGAAAATGAAGATCATGGCATCTGGTCCCATCACTTCATGGGAAATAGATGGGCAAACAGTGGAAACAGAGTCAGGCTTTATTTTGGGGGGCTCCAAAATCACTGCAGATGGTGATTGCAGCCATGAAATTAAAAGACGCTTACTCTTTGGAAGGAAAGTTATGACCAACCTAGACAGCATATTAAAAAGCAGAGACATTACTTTGCCAACAAAGGTCCGTCTAGTCAAGGCTATGGTTTTTCCTGTGGTCATGTATGGATGTGAGAGTTGGACTGTGAAGAAAGCTGAGCACCAAAGAATTGATGCTTTTGAATTGTGGTGTTGGAGAAGACTCTTGAGAGTCCCTTGGACTGCAAGGAGATCCAACTAGTCCATCCTAAAGGAGATCAGTCCTGGGTGTTCATTGAAAGGACTGGTGTTGAAGCTGAAACTCCAATACTTTGGCCACCTCATGCGAAGAGTTGACTCATTGGAAAAGACCTGGATGCTGGGAGGGATTGGGGGCAGGAGGAGAAGGGGACAACAGAGGATGAGATGGCTGGGTGGCATCATCGACTCGATGGACATGAGTTTGGGTAAACTCCGGGAGTTGGTGATGGACAGGGAGGCCTGGCGTGCTGCGGTTCATGGGGTTGCAAAGAGTCGGACATGACTGAGCGACTGAACTGAACTGAACCTATCACGGTTTTCTTTCAAATAACATTACATCACTTCGTGTAAAAGTTAGAAATGCAAAATAGTTTAGTCCCGTTTCCCTTTCCAATACTCTGTGTCATTGTTATTATACATTTTATTTGATGCTCCCTGGTGGTCTGCTGGTTAGTATTTGGTGTTCTCACCACCATGGCCCAGGTTCAATTCCCCGTCAGGGAAACCTTTCTTCTTGGCTTCCTCTTTCTTCTTGGTGGCCAAGAAACTCTCTGTAATGCAGAAGGTGCAGGAGACGCAGGTTCAATCCCTGCCTGGGTTGAGGAAATCCCCTGGAGGAGGGCACAGCAACCCACTCCAATATTCTTGCTGGGAAGATTCCATGGACAGAAGACTCTGGCAGGCTACAATCCACAGGGTCGCAAAGAGTTGTACATGACTGAGTGAATGAACACACACACATGCTACAGCCCATGATACACTGTTATTCTTTTTACTTTAAGCAATTTTTAAATGAGAAAAGTATCGTTCTTATCTATCTGCATATTTTCCACTTCTAGTCCTATTCATTCCTTTGTGTAAATCCAAATTTCCATCTAGCATGTTCCTTCTGACTGTAAAAAAAATTTTGTAACATTTTTTATGGTGTAGGTCAACTGACGATCAATTCTCTTACTTTTTGTGTGTGCATGTGGAAAAATTTCACCTTTACTTTAAGGAAAATTTCACTGACTTTAGAGGCCTGTTGATAGTCCCATTCTCCCCACAACTTTAACAATTATATTCTATTGCCTTCTGACTTGTATAGTCTCTGACAGCAAGGAGGAGATAATTATCAGAGACAGCAAGTCTCTGATAACTTTACCTTTGTGTTTCAGGGTGTAATGTCCCTTTTACCCTCTGGCTTTTTTAAAGATTCTCTCGCTGTCATAGATTTTCAACAATTTGATCACAATGAACTTCACTATCTGTTTCGTGTCTTTATGGGTGGTGGTGAGATTCTTGGATCTTTCGGTTTCTGGCTTTTGTCAACTTTGGAAAATTTTTAGTCACTATTATTCTGTTTTCCCCTCTATTTCTAGACTTCAACTACGAGTATGTTAGCGTACTCAATAGCTTCCCCTAGGTCACTATGGTTGTCTTAATTTTCAGCGTGCTCCCTTTATTTATTTTCTCCTAGTGCTTCCTTTCAGAAATGTTCTGTTGATATGCCTTCATATATCTTCAAGTTTACTTGTCTCGTCTCCCACAATGTCTAATATACTTCTAGGCTCATCCGTTCAAAATACGTTCCAAACACACTAAGACTTTATAATTTTCATCTCTAGGACTTCACTTTGTCAGTCTTACGGTTGTTTCTTCGAAGTAATGTACCTTTCTTCTCTTGGTGTTTTAAAGATTTTTCTCTTTTAAAACTATCTTAAGATTTAAAAATTTTCAGCAATTTAGTGACGATGTCCGTAAGTGTAATTTCTTTGTAATTACCCTGTTGAGCTTGATTCTTCCGTCACATACAGAAAAATTTTGTCCAGTAATATTGATTCTGCTTCATTCTCTCTTTCCTCTCCTTTTTGGACCCCAGAAACATATATGTTAGACGTTTTCATTGTGCCACATATAACATTAATGTTGCTTTCTGTGTTCTCCATCTTTCACGTCTGTCTCTGCCTCCGTCTAGGTATTTCCTACTGACCTATTTTCCAATTCGCTCATCTTCTCTCCTGCTCCATCTCGTCTACCTTAAGATCTATGTAGTAAATTCTTAATTTCAATTATTATGTATTTTTTCATTCTAAGATTCCGCTTGATTCTTTACTCTTTATTTATTCCAATTCCCTCATAACTATCTAGCTTCTTATCTGTTTTATAATACAGAGTAATCACAGTATTTTAAAACTGCCTGATAGCTTCAATATCTCGATCTCCGGTGAAGCTGTATTTTCTAAGATCTGCTTTTTTTTTTTTTTTTAAGATCTGCTTTTATCTTAGGTTTCAGGCATTCATTAGTTCAGTTTCTTCACATACATGATCACTAAGTTTTATTAATTTGGAGTAATCTCAAACTCATAGAAAGATCACAAATAAAGCACAAAGTATCTTTTTATTTGACTGATCTGAGAGTAAGTTGCCGTCACCTCCCAAACACTTCAACGTGTAATTCCTATGAACCACGATGTCCTCCTAGATACTACATACAATACCACCATAAAAATCAGGAGATTAATATTAGTACATTCCCACCCTCTAATCCAGACTCAATTCAAGTTTCACTGGTGGTCCCAATGATATTATAACAAAAGGATCTAGTATAGAATCACATTACAAAAGGCAGAGGAACCAGAGACCAAACTGCCAACATCCGCTGGATCATCAAAACAGCAAGAGAGTTCCAGAAAAACACCTATTTCTGCTCTATTGACTATGCCAAAGCCTTTGACTGTGTGGATCACAATAAACTGGGAAAATTCTGAAAGAGATGGGAATACCAGACCACCTGACCTACCTCCTGAGAAATCTGTATGCAGGTCAGGAAGCAACAGTTAGAACTGGACATGGAACAACAGACTGGTTCCAGATAGGAAAAGGAGTACGTCAAGACAGTCTATTGTCACCCTACTTATTTAACTTATATGCAGAGTACATCATGAGAAATGCTGGGCTGGAGGAAGCACAAGCTGGAATGAAGAGTGCCAGGAGAAACATCAATAAC
Source organism: Capra hircus (assembly GCF_001704415.2). Classification (NCBI taxonomy): domain Eukaryota; kingdom Metazoa; phylum Chordata; class Mammalia; order Artiodactyla; family Bovidae; genus Capra; species Capra hircus. The sequence continues at coordinate 36,064,272 of NC_030826.1, read as the reverse complement.
CTCAGATATGCAGATGACACCACCCTTATGGCAGAAAGTGAAGAGGAACTAAAAAGCTTCTTGATGAAAGTGAAAGAGGTGAGTGAAAAAGTTGGCTTAAAGCTCAACATTCAGAAAACGAAGATCATGGCATCCAGTCCCATCACTTCATGGCAGATAGATGGGGAAATAGTGGAAACAGTGGCTGACTTTATTTTTCTGGGCTCCAAAATCACTGCAGATGGTGATTGCAGCCATGAAATTAAAAGATGCTTACTCCCTGGAAGGAAAGTTATGACCAACCTAGACAGCATATTAAAAAGCAGAGACATTACTTTGCCAACAAAGGTCCGTCTAGTCAAGGCTATGTTTTCCAGTGGTCATGTATGGATGTGAGAGTTGTGCTATAAAGAAAGCTGAGCACTGAAGAATTGATGCTTTTGAACTGTGGTGTTGGAGAAGACTCTTGAGAGTCCCTTGGACTGTGAGGAGATCCAGTCAGTCCATTCTAAAGGAGATCAGTCCTGGGTGTTCATTGGAAGGACTGATGCTGAAGCTGAAAATCCAGTACTTTGGCCACCTGATGAGAAGAGCTGACTCATTGAAAAAGACCCTGATGCTGGGAGGGATTGGGGGCAGGAGGAGAAGGGGACGACAGAGGATGAGATGGCTGGATGGTATCAGTGACTCGATGGACACAGGTCTGGGTGGACTCTGGGAGGTGGTGATGGACAGGGAGGCCTGGGATGCTGCGGCCCATGGGGTCGCAGAGTCAGACATGACTGAGCGCCTGAGCTGAGCTGAACGTTGTCACTCAGGCGTCTCCAGTCTCTTTCAATATGGAACATTTCTTCAATCCTTTCTTCACCTTAATGACACTTTTGCAGATTATAGGCCAACTGTTTTGTAGACTGCCTGTCAATTTGGGCTTGTCCAAAGTTTCCTCATGAGTAGATTCAGGCTATGTGTTTGTGCAAGAATATCACAGAAGTGATGCTGTGTCTCTCTCATTTCATCCTAACAAGTGATGCAAGATTTTAATTTGTCTCATTATTGATCTTCCCTTTGATCATTTGATTAAATTTGTGTCTGCCAGGCTTCTCTACTGTACCACCTGTAAAGTTACTTTTTTTTCTCTTTTTTCCCCATTGTAACTAAGTATTTTGTGGTTACATGCTTTGAGAATATGTAAATATCCCATTCCTCCACAAACTTTCCATGTATTTATGTTTTTAATGTCAGTATGGGTCATGGATTCTTATTTTATTCAATAAGTTATAATCCATTAGTATAAAATAATTTACTTTGATGCTCAAATTATTCATATCCAGCCAATGGAAGTCACTTCCACTGGCTTCTGTATGCTTTTGATGTCTCCATCATTCTTTGAGTACTTCCTAAATTGACAGTTTTATTAAGGCATAATTTACATAGCATGCAATTCACTCATTTTAAGTGTAAAATTTAATGAGTTTTAGTGTATTCACAGATATGTTCCACCATCACTACGGTCAATTTTAGAACATTTTCATCATCTCAAAAGTAACCCTTTTGGAAAAAAAAGAGTAAACCTCATAACCTTTACCTATCATCCCCATATTCTCCCATCCCCACTTCAGCCCTTAGCAACCATTATTCTACTTTGTGTCTCTGTATATTTGCCTATTCTGGACTTTCCAATGAATGCAGTCGTACAATATGTGGTCTCTGTGACTGGCTTCTTTAACTTAGCATAATGTTTTTGAGGCTCATCCAAGTTGCAGCTGGTACAAGTATTTATTCTTTTCTATGGCTGACTCATGTGCCATTGAATAGATGAGCGTGTGGCCCAGTCACTCAGTCTTGTCCAACTCTCTGTGATCCCTTGGACTGACTGTAGCCTCCCAGGCTCTTTGTCCATGGGATTCTCCAGGCTAGAATACTGTAGGTGGTTGCCATTTCCTCCTCCAGGGGACTGAGCCAGCCTCTCTTGCATCTCCTGCATTGGCAGGCAGATTCTTTACCACTGAAGCCCCCCTTGTATGGATATACTACATTTTAAAAACCTTGTTCATCAGTTGATGGGCATTTGGGTTGTTTCCATCTTTTGGCTATTGTGAATGATATTGCTATTAATATCCAGGTACAAGTTTTAAAAAATTTATTTATTTATTGGCTGTTCTGAGTCTTCATTACTGTGCATGGGCTTCTCATCACAGTGGCCTCTCTTGTTGCAGAACGCAGGCTTCTTGCTCTGCGGCACGTGGAATCTTCCTGGACCAGGGATCTAACCCACGTTCCCTGCAGCAGCAGGCAGATTCTCAGCCACTGGATCACCAGGCAGGTCCCAGGGGCAAGCGTTTGCATGGCCCTGTCTTCTGTTGGGTATACTTCAGAATGGGATTGCTGGGTCTTATGAGAACTCTGTTAATCATTTCTGAGTATACTTCTTAACCTTCTGGCATAAGATGATCCAGGCTTATCTTGTAATTTCCCCACCCAAATTCTGTATTTCGCCATTTCTCCAAGGAGCCCTGGTTCCTTCTAGTGGACAATGGTATTTAGAAATCAAGATGCGGGTGCTAGTTATGCTCACTGTCATCAAGCTATAACTGTTCCAGGCCCTCTCAGTGAATGAAGCTGGGAAATAAATATATGTGTGTGTATATATATATGAAGATTCCCCTGGAGAAGGAAATGGCAACCTACTCCAGTATTATTGCCTCGGAAATCCCATGGACAGAGAAGCCTGGTGGGGCTGTAGTCCATGGAGTCTCAAAGAGTCAGACGTGACTCAGCGAAAATGACAGTGTGAAGGACAGGGAAGCCTGGTGTGCTGCAGTCCATGGGGTTGCAGAGATTGGACATGGCGGAGTGACTGAACAGCAATACACCAGTGTACATGCATTAACACGTATATGCACAATGTAGACATCTACACACACCTACAGTAACATTTATTTCTATGTTTATTTATTTTGAAAATCGTAAGTGCTCACTCATACCTCCAATTCCAATACAACACCACGGGGTTCATTCTATTTTTTTCTCTTTCCATAGTTATAACACTTTTTGCCAACAGTGAGAAACCTAGTTAATTCTCTCAAAAAATCATTTATTGGGTCAGTCTTACTGTGGGTAACCAATATTCTGTTGCCACTGCTCTCCACCCCACCCAGATCCCTGCTCAGTCCTCCTGGGCTCTGAGCCCCTGCCTCGGGTCACCCCCAGCCCCCTTCCTCCCGCATGGATGTGCTCTTCACCCCAACAGGCTCTGACACCCTCCCAAGCTCCCTAGTGGATGCCCTGCCCCACCTCTCCAGGGATGACCTTCTCAGTACCGTGACTCTACTTGCCAGCGCCTGGCCCTTGCCCTGGTCAGATACGTTGTTCACCCCCTCGGAGTCCAGTCTGCCTTACTGAGCTCCACCCTCCATGGACATCCTGCTTCTCTTGACCAGGCTGCCGTCCGGCTTAGACACTCGTTTCTCTGTTGGAGCTCTGACACTGGGGCTGCCTATCTGCCTGCATGACTGAGCCTTGACTGATTTTCTCTCTCTCTCTCTCTGCTCTGACCGTTCCCCATTGGAGACACTCTCCTTACTTCACTGAGCTCCCAAACCCTGTGCTGGGCCACTGCCTCCATCTCCACTCGCGGCCCTAGGGATGCCTACCTTGCTTGGCCCATCTAAAGGCTTCTGGACTGAACTGTTCTTGAAATGTAGGGAACAGAAGGGAAGAGAAAGGAGAAAAAAGGAGAAGGGGGAAGTGGGGGAGGAAGAAAAACAGAAGGAAGAAGAGGAAGCAATATTTTATTGAAAAGCGGACCTTGAGTGTGACAGGTCCTGGTCTGGTTCTGGTGGATGTTATGTCTTCCACAGAGGATTTCATCTCCTTCCAAAGGCCAAAGTACAGGAAAATCATCTCGATGCAGTGAGGCTGGTCTACTTTGCCCTTGTTTCTGTTTGCGGCCCTCTCCAGGGTCTCAGTTGGAAGCCAGTGTGAGCAGGCTGAGGGGTGAATGGAAGAAGCTCTTATAAGAAGTGCAGCCGGAAAGAGGAGAGAGTCAAGGTGATTCAGGGGTTCGGAAGTGGAGGGAGGGAAGAGATACTAGGGTGCATTTGTGGGCAGCTGGAAAAGAGGCTGCCAAGCGGGAGGTGTGGGCAGTACGGGGAGGACAGAGGGGTGGCAGGCAGGGGCAGGAGGGGGAGCCTTTAGCCTGGGGAGGGTGGGCTTTGGACTGGAGGTGACACCACCAGGTGTAGTCAGGGCAGGTGGGACTCCGCCTGCATCTCTGCGGGGCTGTGGTTTCCTGGAGTAACCGGAGATGAGGTCACTACAGAAGGGGCAGCCTGGCGGGAAGAGACTGAAGCAGGAATGGGATGTGGTGCGGGGATTGCAACCCAGTGAGAGGAGGGAGTTTAGTGGCGAGGAGGCTCAGTGAAGGGGGGAGCTTGCTGGGCAGAAGGAGCTCAATGAGCGGGCAGGGGCTGGGTAGGGAGGGGGATTATTAGGCAGGAGGGGCCTAGAGGTCTCCTCTTGGTCTAGAAGGGGAGCAGCTAAGAGTAGGGATTCTGTCCCTTCCCCTCAGACACCCCACTCCCCGCCCACCCCACCCCCCATGCTCAGCGTGGGGAAATCAGGAGGCAGCCTCTCTGCTCTTTCTTTTCCAGGACAAGGCGTGGGGAGCCACAGACTCTCTGGCTCATGGTGGGAGTGGGGAAGTGAGGGGCTTCTCCTCCCCTTCCCAGCTAAATCCTTTGCCCCTGGGGTCCTAGAGCAGGCTGGTGTCCTGGGTGGAGGGTGGCAGTGGGTGTAGGGAAGGGGCTGGGGCCTCGCTCTCCCCCATCCCCCATGCACCACGGGGGCAGGCAGGGGGACTTCAGCCCCAGGCTGGCTTTCTTTCTCATTTCGCTGCTCTTGGCTCTTACGGTGGAAAAACCGAAGCACTCCCCTTGGTACAGCTGAGGCGGAGAGGGTGAGCCTGGCGGAGAGGCTGTCCTGGCAGGGGAGGCGAGGAGCAGGCGGGGCCTGGCTGGGGACAACCTGCCCCCCTTCTCACCCCCTCTGCGTCAACGTGGCTCTCCAGGCCCAGGGCTACTCCTGAGTCTGAGGCGGAGGGGGCTGGGGCCTGGAAGGAGGCAAGCACTGGGCTTGGGCTCAGCCTCAGGCCCATAGCGCCCTCTCTCCCAGGGCTGTTCACAGAACCGTCTCCAAGGGGTAATTTCAAGCCCTCCCGGAGTCCTGAGGGAACCACTGCGATGCCCCGGCAGGAGGGGTTTGAGGACAGGCTTTCTCCCCACGCAGGGCTTTATCCTAAGGGAGCTCTTTGCTCAGAGCATTTCCTGAACACCTGAAGATGTGGGCGGCCTTCCTGCCCATTATATGTGTCATCTTCATGACCACCCCAAGGCCAGCATTAGCCATCCCTATGTTACAGGTGAGGAACCTGAGGCTCCAAGAAGTCCAGTCACGGAGCCTTGAAGTGGCCAAGGCAGGATTGAACCCAGGTGTCTGGCTCATTGAATGATGCTCTTTCCTCAACACTGGGAAAGCTGACGAGCCTTCCTCTCCAGGGTTTGGAGCCCCCAAGCAGCTCCCTGGTGGGCTGCCCAGTCAGGGGAAGAGCTTTGCTGGCATCACCGACACGCTGTGGGCCATGCCCCCATCCCAGCACAGCCCATGGTCTCTCCTCCCGTCCCCAGCCCCTTGTTCAGCTGTAAGATGCCTGGGATCTCCCCATATCCACCTTCTCACAGAGCTAGCACTGCTCCCACTCCATTTTTCCAGCCGCCCCAGTCCCTGGCCCCGGCCCCCTCTCTCCAGCCTGATGGAAAGAGGAGTCCAGAGAGGAGCCCAACCACTTTCCCTCTGGAATCTGCTGCCTCGGCTCTTGGATGGAGAAACCATCTGGAGTGCATTACGGGCGGTGGAGAAAGCTGAGAGCAGGACAGTGTGAGTTGGCCCCAGCGGCGGCTCCTGTCTGCAGGAAGAGGGGGCTCAGGGCTCTTTAGGGGACGGGCCAGCAGCTGCCCCCACTTCCTGAGTCCCTGGAAGGGCAGATAAGAGACGTGCAGGAGAGGGTGGCCTGGCAAGGCAGGGCCCAGCCCTCTAGACACCTCTTTAGAGCCCAGTTTTAAACCACTAATCTTATTTACCTCCCATTTCACAGATGAGACCAAGGTCCAGAGAGGGACAGTGACTTCCCCAAGGTCACACAGCAAGTCATGAGGGAAAAGATTGGAACTGGATCCCTTCCGTGTATATGCACACACCAATGGACATCAGAGGTCCCCAGAGTCAAGGTGGAGGACAAAAGCAGGAGGGCAGCCTAGAGGCTGGATGGTCTTTCTCTTCCTCAGCTTCCAATGAGTGACGCGAAGGAGCAAAGGCCAATGAGAACAGGAAGGAATGTCCTTCATCCTTCGGGGGTCTTCATCCCTGCCTCTCCTCCCACTCTTGCCACACACGCCACCCTTTCCTTGTGCCTGATGTTTGAGGCTGGCCTGGTCCTGGGCTCTGAGCTTCCAGGCCCTTCCTCTGGGTCCCAGGAGCCCCCTCCCCGAGCGGGGCCCCAGCTCCAGACGTGGCAGGGCGAGCAGGAGTGAGGCTTCTCCACCCCCTCCCAAGTGCTGTGCTGGCGGCCCCGAAATAAAAATCAAATGTGGGCTTGGCAGAGACAGCGGGGCGGGAGAAGCAGCAGCCGACAGCGCTGGGCCTTCATTCTTTCCACTGTAACTTCACATCCTAACCTCTGGCATGTTAATTATTCTCCTTCCCGCTTGCTCTCCCTGGGCCAGAGGGTGAGCTCACCCTGTCCCCTAGCCTGGGAGGGGGCGGCCACTGCCTGGACCCCCAACCCCCAGGCTGCTCCCAGGAAGCTGGGTGGGGCCAGGCTGGCTGCTCCCTCCTGCTTCTACAGTCCCTGAGCAGGCGGCCAGCCTGGCATCGAGGGTTCCATGTGTGAATCATTAAGTCTTCACACCCGCTGCTCCATTTAATGGTGGCCACTGTCTTAAGCTGAGGCATTGCCGGCTCACCACACGTGTATGCCGAGCAGGACCAAGACCCAGGCTGGTGGCTGCCAGTCCTGCACTCTTTCTAAACCTAGGAAGAGGGCAAGAAGAGCTCAGGCTGAATGTCCAATGTTTCCCCAATGGTAAGTGATTTAAAGCATTATTTTGATATTAAAACAAACAAGGACATAGTATGGGGTAAGAAGTCAAATGCCTGAATTTTCGAGGTAGAAACAGGTTCTCAAAGATCTCCACTTGAGGCTCTCTGCAGACCCCAGGCAGCAGCATCTTCCCCCCGGGTCTGGCCATGAACTGGGTGAGATAATGGTCATATCTATTAGCGACCAGTTTGTTTGGCCACGGAAAATGCTGGTGGGTGCCAGCAGGGAGGCTTGGTCCACCCTGGAGGGCAGATGCCTTCTCCCACCCCCAGAATCTCTGCTGATTCTCTGTGTCTCTCAGGAGACCAACTTTCACAAGGCAATCAGCACAGGTGAGGGGCAGCCTCCTATCTGACCCCAGAGCCAGCATCCCAACAACCTTAACCAAGGCCTCCTGCTCCATCCCCATGTCCCAGAACCTCTCCCCGCTCATGGCTTCAGAGGCCAGCCCAGTATCTGGTGCAGGGTGGTGGGGGGCGGTGGGCAACCTGTGTTTCCTTCCTTCTCGCCCTGTAAGTCTCCCCTGAATGAATGTTCCACCTATGGAACTATGTAGGTACAAGGCGTTGTGGGCAGTTATGGTCTCCACTCTAGCGGAGCTTCTGGAAGTAAAGTGAAGTGTTATTCAATGTGATGAGTTCTGAGAGGGGGGTAATAAGGCTCTGGAAGCCCCTGGAAGGAGACTTCTGACCCAAGACCTGTGAGAAGAATATCAGGGAAGACTTCCCAGAGTCAGTGATAACCAGGAGGGAAGGAAAGTTGCAACCAGGAGTTGCAAGCAGAGGAACAGCTCCTGCAAAGCGACCGGTAAGTAGTAGGAACAAGCCAAGTGCAGAACCCACAGGACTGTAGACACTGCAGTCACGGGTCATGGACGGGGAGCTGCCAGAGCGCTGAGGGTGAAGGGCGTGTAGGAGGACATGACCAGACTTTCTAGACAAGTATAGAGGACAGGTTGGAAAGTGGTCACAGTGGAGGTGGGGTGGCCACTAGAAGGCTGCCACAGAGGTCCAGGGGGGAGGTGACAGTCAGCAGACCCCAGCTAATGGCAGTGGCATGGAAAGAGATGGCCAGGTTGACAGAGATGTAAGCTATCGGCAGAAGGATAAGAGCTGGTTCATGCCGGTGGACTGTGAAATACCTGTAGGGAACCAAGGGGGATGGCGTCTAGGGAGCTAGACCTGCGGAGGGCCCCTGGAGAAAACGTGTGAGAAGAGGCCAGGCCCAAACCTGAGGGGAGACACAGAAGGCAGAGCCTACGAAGGAGCTGGAGAAAGAGCAACCAGAGGCAGGAGGGAGACCAGGAGAATCAAGGGCTGCCCAAGCCCCCGAGGGGCTTCCTGGAGGACACATGGCTAAAAACTTCAGTGGTCACAGAGGCGAGACGTGAGAAGAGACGTGTGGCTTAGGAACCAAGAGGCTTCTGCCTCTCTGACCACCAGCCTCCCCCAGCCTCAGCGCCCCCTCAACCCTTCCCCATGTGCCTTCCTTCATCTCACTCTTTCTCTCTGACCAGAAGGCACCTGAACATCCTTCTAAGGGAAACTTCACGACAGCCTCAGCCCACTCAGGTTTTGGTTGCCCTTCCTGGCTCCTGAAATAACACCCTACCCCCAAGAACAACAACCATCACATATACTTCTCACCAAAGAATTACCCAGAGCTCTTAGAAGCTGGGGCAGAGAGGAGCACACACCTCCCTCTGGCCCCTGGGGCAGCTCACTGCCTTTTCCAATTGAGCTCACAGGAAAGCTCCAGATAAGCCTGGCCCTCAGGTCTAAAGCCGGAAGAAGCAATGACCCTGGCCAACACATGCAGTGACAGGAGACGTACAGAGAACAACCTATGTTAGATCCAGCAGAGATATCCAGGCAGACTTCATGTAGGAGGTGACTCTGGCCAGGACCTTGAGAGACTAGCAGGATTTGGTCAAGTGAAAATGGGAGCCAGAAGGATTGCAGCAGGAAGGAATGTGGTGAGAAAGGGCATGAAGGTAGAAAGGGGGGCTCAACATTTGGGTGGCAGCCAATAGATCAGGTGGCTGGTGGCCCCAGACAGTAGGGCAGAGTGGGCAGGAGGCTACAAGGTGAACGGCCTGGAATACCAAGGGAGAAGACCTCACGCTTTGTCCACTGCTGCCTCTTGACCCAGGGCTTTCCATTCAGGCACTGTTTTCCTGTTCTTTCACTCATTCATTTGAGAAATACTTACTGAGCTCTTACTCTGCTAGGCAAATGTTGAAGATACTTTGAGGGACTAGATAAAGTACCTGCCATCACAGAGTTTAAGTTTCAAGAAGAAACACAAAATATAAACTCGTAAACAAATAAAGACTAAAAATTAAGATCATGATAGAGGTTGTGAAGAAAACAATGGCTGGTCACTCTTGGAAAGAAGAGCCTGTGTCCTGCCTGCCCTGAGACCCAGGGTTCCTGAGGGCAGAGCTGCCTCTCCTCCATCAGGCTGGGAGCTCCGGGAAGGACAGAGAATGGGACATTTGAGAGGAAGAGCTGATGTGGCTCAGACACCTCCCAGCAAGGAACTGCTGCTCCTCCCCCAGCCCAAGGACCCTCCAGCAGCGTCCCTGCCCTGCCAGCATCACTTCCCTCAACCCTTAGCTGCTTCTAGTGCCTGGTGGTGGGAGGAGCGCTGGGACCTATGACCTGAAGCCCCAGGCCTTGTAGAAGATGGCAAACAACCGTCGGCTGCTGGACAAGGCGGGTACAGAAGTGACTTCGGGGGGCCTCTGTGTGACAGAGGGACCCAGGGACAGAGGACAGTGGGCTTCTCAGAAAGGACCCTCTTCCCTGCCAGGCCCAGAGGGAGGGCTTCCCTCTCTTCCTCCCCATCCAACCCTCACTCCTTAAATTAACCTCAGCCCCACCCGGAGCTGGAGAGAATGCCCCAAAATAAATCCTAAATTACATGCTGCTTGGGGGCAACCACAGCTCTCCTTCCTCCCTCTCCAGCAAGCAGATCTGCACTACCCAGTGCTGGGGGGCCTCCCTGCAAACGGGCTATTCATACAGCTCCTCGCTTTGCTCTCTGGCCTTCTTATCCTTGGGCAAGGCCCAAGCAGGTTACACAGCTCTCCCAGGAGGTAGAAACAGGTGGAGAGGCTGTGGGATTCTTCAACCCTGATGGGGCCATGAGAACGTAATTTGTAGTCCAAATCAGGGTGCTCTGGGGCGCTGCTAAGAATTATACACAAGCAGTGGCATAGATCTGGACTGTCCTGGACCCCAGGCTCCAGCCTCCGAGTGCTGCCTTCCCAGGGAGAGAGGGAGCGAGTGACTGACAGAGACTGACTGACAGGGAGACTGAGAGAGAGAGAGAGAGACAGACAGACAGACAGACAGACACGGCCAGCATTGTCCTCACTCCCTGACTGCCTGGGGAGCAGTCACATACACATCACCTGACAGGCAAGAGTGGCTCAGTGGCTCAGACATAGAGGCGGGTCTCGGGAAGAGCCTCGGCCAAAAAAGGAGGAGCTGGACACGGCTCTTGGGAGACCACGGGCTGAGGACAAGAACTCCCCTGAGCAAAGCCACCGTCCACTCCGGGAACCGGCGCTAGACACTGGGGCCGGCTCCCCTCAAGGAGTAGAGAGGGGAGGGAGGGAAAAGGCAGGAGAGAGGAGAGAGAGATGAGCACAGGGCTGGAGAAAGGCGCAGGAAGGGAGGGAGCCTCATCTCTGCCCGGAGGGTGTCCAGGCCCCTGCCGGGACACTTGCCCACCACCCCCTGACTCCTCAGCCCCTCTCCTCTGCTTCCAAGGTGGGGGTGAAGGGCCTGCAGCCTGCCTCAGAAGAGGGACTTTTCTCCTGCTCCTCCATGCTGCCTCCATGTCCCCTCTCCTCTGCCCCGTGGAGCCTGCTCCCCTCCAGCAGAGACCCAGCCCCCTCAGGGGGCATCATCGGGGCTGAGGCTCCTCTTCCCCGTCAATTGCCAGGAGAGAGGGCAGAGAAGTAAGTGATCCCTTCTCACTTGGTCTGTGCCCAGAGGAGCTGGGAGACAGGAGCTGAGAAGAAGGGGGCTGGGGAGGCGGGAGGAAGTGGAGATGCTGGGAAGTCAGGAAAAGAGCTGGCTTCGGCTGGGATCCCCAGAGGAGGGGGCACGATGACCCAGGGGTTGGGCGGAGTGGTTCTGCCATGGAGGGCCACGTTCACATCCAAGTCCACATCTCACACGGGCGACGTAGTACAAAGGACTCACCCTCTCTGGGCTTCATTCAGGGATTGTAAAGAGGGAGCAGGACAACGTGAGATGAGCTGACTGAGTCCCAGTCACCTCTGAGGGGATATTTGCGTCCACAAGGGAAGTAGGTGCCAAGAACTGTGCTGAAGACCTGGTGGAGCAGCAGGCTGGGGGGTGTGTGTGTGTGCGTGTGTGTGTTGGGAAGTAATGCATAATTACGCCACTGCTGCCTGAGAGGTGCGAGAGGTGTCCAGGCACACCCGGCCAGGGTTCCAACAGCCCTCCTAGAGGTGGCAACTTGTCCCCCTATTAAACTTGATTATCTGTCTGTGTACCAGGTCCCTCTGACCCCACCTGCCCAGAAAACACTGTTTATGAGGCCTGGAGCCTCAGACCTGTCATTTAGCTGGAGGAAGAAACCTAAGCCACAGTGAGGGAAGCAGTGCCCAGCCTGTGGCCGGCACCAGCCCAGACACTTAGTGCCCTGTTTACCCTGGCATGCGTGACTGGCACAGGTGGGGCCCTCCAGGGAGCACTCAGAGGCCTGGCCAGAAGACACGCCTGGAGGCCAGATAGGAGGCCAGGACGGCAGCTCAGCAGAGCTGGGGGGAGAGCTGGGGGGAGCGGTGCATGGAGCAGCCTCCAGCCTGAACCGCACACCTGGTCCTAGCACTGCAGCCCGCAGGGTGCTGGCCGCCCTCTCCCATCACCAGTTCAACGGCCTCTCAGCTACCCCGCAAGAGCAGCCCATGTAGGCCAGGCTCAGCGGGAGAAACGGAGGCTCTGAGACTTCTGAAAACTCCCCAAAAGGCCCCCATGAAGTGGGGAGGCTGGAGGCGGTGAAGGAAGCCCTAGAACTCTAGAGCCCTGGCCGAACGTGCCTGGACACCTGTTGACTCCCCAGGTCTGGGGGACCCACCCTCAGCACTGAAAGGTGCACGTGGCTTCAGTTAAATGTGCGCATGTCCCCTCCGCCCCACCAGTCGCTACGCAGATGCTGTCTATAGATTCTCCCCTATCACACAGACCACGGAGACCATATCCCGACAGTCCACCGTGCCCACCACACACATAAGCTTCTACAGCCCAGCTCATGACACAGCTTATGAGTCACACACAAGACATTCACCACAAGATACCAGTTCCCCACATGTCCCCCTGAATGTATGTCCCACACATACATATATGCACGCACGCGCGCGCGCGCGCGTGCACACACACACACACACGAATCCTCTGCACCCATACCCTCCTTCCAGCTCCACACTCCCACCAAGGGAACCTGAGAGGTTCTAACGCTTCAGTCCTGAGCTTCTCCTTGCCCGCATTTCCATCCCCCTCCCCTCCCCTGCCTGCTTCTCTCCAGGCTTACCGCCCCCACGTTCAGGTTCTCTCCCTCCAGGCCATGGGTGACCTCCTAGCTGGGCCCCTTGCTTTGAGGCCTCACCTCCCCTCTCCCTATCTGCACACAGTGGGAAATGAGGGCTGCAAACTTGGGCAGCTCCTGGCCGCTACCACTCCACTGGCCCTCAGGCTTCAGGGAGCTGGGGGTTCCAGAGGCAGGGGAGCAGCAGCTGGCAGTTGCTCAGGTGGGGGGGGGGCCCTCACTTCCCTCTGCGCGACACCCCCTCAATGGACCGCCCACCCCTTCCCATTCCAGGCTGAGTCATCCTTACATCTGGGGCCGCAGCACATCTGGAAAAGCTGCAGCCTGTGCAGGCAGCGCCACGTGGACGCCCCTCCCTTGTACTGTAACTCACGCCCGCCCCTCCTAGCAGCTGGGTTCCGGCCCCTCAACCCCACCTGCACCAGGCGCCTGGTCACCTAGCAGGCAGGTAGACACCCCAGTGCCAGCCTCTGAGACAGGGCATCCAATGACCTCAGGGCCTCTCCCCACCAGCAGTAACCACGGCAACTCCGTGCCCACCCCCAAGTGAGCAGGGCAGCACCGGGTTTGGGGTAAGCCAGGCCTGGGCTGGGGGAGGCAGGCCCTGAGCTGGGCGCTGAGCAGGCAGTGGTTTGGCCCAGCAGGCAGAGGGAGTTTATCCTGGCACCCCGCCCTGAAGCCAAACATCCTTCACTAACCTCACAGACACATCAAAGCTGGCCAGGAAGGGGCCCTTCAGTAGAGGAAACCTGCAGTGCTGGCAGGCTGACAGCCTGGCCCAAGGCACAGGACCACCCTGTCCCACTCGGCAGCCTAGGCTGAGGCTGGGCACAGCCGTCCTGGAGGGGTGGGCAGGAGACACTTCTACCCCATCCCTCTCCCCTACCAACCTTCTCCCTGCCCTACAGCTGCAAAGAGGGTGGCTATGTGTCCAGGTGAGTGTGGCACAGCTGGCAACAGGACCCAGCCTTGGCACCTAGAACAGGTTCCTTCCCAGACTCGCCACCTCCCATCCTCTAGGCAGGAGAGGCTGCCGGAGGAGCTTGCTTTGTGCCTCAGCCTGGAAGAGGAATGTGCGTTAGATTATAGGGGCACCAACTTCACCCCTTACCCCAGGCTGGCTTATTCAGATGAATAGATGAAGGAGGATGAAGAGGGCAGGGGTTCCAGGGCTAGAAAGCAGAACAAAGCTTCAGAAAATAGCAGCTGAAGCAGAGTCGGAAGAGGAGAACTGGGCTGCAAGCCACTGGCCTCTCTCTGGGGACAGCAGGGGCTGAGGAGGAAGAGGGGCTGTGAGGCGCTAACAAGGGAGGGAGGAGGTGCTAACAGGGCCACTGGGGTGAGGGGATCCTGGAGGCAGCCCCCTAAAGGCTGGCCTGGTGATAAGGAAGCCGGGGGTGCTGAGAGGGGGCTGCCGCATCCATACGAGAGGCTGGGTGGTGTGCACTCACGTATGTACACACATGCAGACACACACTGCATGCGCCCACCCACGCGTGCGTGCACACAACTCCAGCCAAGTCTGTCCTCGGCTAGGGGCCAGATGATGTGGCCGCTTAAAGGAGCTATGATTTGCGGAAGAATGTGATCTCTGCCCACCTCGCTTCCCCGCCCCTCTGCTAACTCCCAGGTCCCTAACTGGTGATCAGTTTCAGGGATGTCCCAAGCTGTGTCTTCTCTGCGTTTTAGTCTCAGTTCCCAGACCCTTTGGAAGCTGTCGCCTCAAAATGCCCAATTCACAGAGGGGCTACCCTTTCTAATGGCCACCTGGAACCCCCTACTTGTTTGGGATTGGGAAGTTCTTCTGAAGTCTAACCACAATCCCTTGTAACATTTGGATGTGAGCAGAGGTAGCAACAAGCAGGGTGCAAAAGAACCCTCTCTCAAGGGGCCAAGAGCAGAGCTACAAAGTGGGGGCCCTAGGGGTTCCTCAACCCCTTTCTTCTCTCTGACTACAGGGTCTTATCTCTAAGAGACAGCATCAAGGGTGGGGATGGGAGAAGAGGAGCTGCTGGGAGGAGGGGCAGGGTTGGGGAGAAGGAGCCCCAGAAGCAGGGAACCAGGGCTGGAGGGCTCTGAAGACCCTTAACCTAAGTTAAGTTCTTCCCATCTGAGTCTTAGTGGCCATGCTCCCTCTGCCACCCAAGACAGCCAAAGCTCAGTAGCTTAGCCTTCTTTCCTCTGAACTTCCCACCACCCACCTCTTGGAGGTGTTTCCCTTCCCACCACTGGCTGTGCCCCAGAAACCTACACTTTGGAAGGATAAAGGCTGCCAAATGCAGTTTTTGTCTCTGCTAAGACTCTGGGAAGGTGAGCATTAGTTGAGCTCCTCCAACCTGCTCATTAGGATAATAAGCTCCCTGCACCGATAATCGTCAGGTGGCACTCCCCTCTCCGTCCTCCTGGCGCGTGGGTTGGTGGCTCAGCCCAGGGTCAATTAAAGACATTATCTTCCCACAGCCAGACCCGTCACCCTGAGAATGAGTGATGGGCCAGTGGGCTTTAGTTTTCAAAGAAATGCTGGGAAGGAGACTCAGACCCTGATCTCATTGCCAAGAATTCCTATTGGCAACCCAGCAAGCATCCTGTATGTCCTGGAAGGTGGACAGGGAGCCAAGCATTCCTTGCAGCGCGCCCCGTAGGAATTGCTCAATCCCTGGGGAGCCAGCTCATTTACACAAGGTGAAGGGGTGTGTGTATACTTGGGGAGGGGGCAGAAAGCAGAAGAGGTGGATTCCCCAAACCACACAGTCTGTGGAGATGGGAAACCTGGTCAGTCTGGAATAACCTCTGCAACCAAGAGCCCCCCATTAAGGACTCTGGTAATTCATTCCCTATCCCCTTGGAGAAATCTGGCCCCTGACCCTAGGAGGCCCCCAACCAGCTTCAACTCAGTGACAACAGAGCCATTGTTTACTTGGAACAAAGCACCATGGGAAACGAAAGCTGAATCAGAACTGGGCTGGCCCCCGCAGCCTGGTGGGAACATTAGGACATGTACACACATCTTCAAGGGAGAATGGCCAAGTGCGTCAGAAAGGCCCAGAGAAAGGCTCGGGGAGGGGTAAGCAGGAAGGGGATCACTACTTCATTGCAGGAAGATCCAAGTCCAGGAAGGCTTTCTGGAGGAGGTGGTATTTGATCTGAGCCTTGAAGGATGGATGAGAATTTGTTAGGTTTCAGGGAGGCATGGGGCAAGTGTACTAGGTACAGAGGAAAGGAGAGAAGCAGAAAGGGCTGGGCATGTGGGTGGAGGGCATGTGGGCAGGACAGGGAGAGTGACACACCACGAGGACAGATGGGGCTAGTTATGAAGGACCCAAGGTCTCCTGGAGGTAGGACTTTATTTAGGCAGAAGTGGGAGCCTCTAGAAGTTAGGGAATGAGAGAGTGACATGCCCCACCAGGGGCAAGGAGGAGGTCAGGCTGGAGGCCTTGAGGACATCCCTGATGGCCTCGGGGAGCCATAGTGGACAGGGGCAGTCAGGGATGAGTACAGTCCCCATGAGGGTGAGGGGAGCCCAGGCAATGCTCAGTGGGTAGCTGGGGGAGCAGAAATGGGAAACAAACCAGAAAGAGGGAATTCTCAGATTCCTGGACCCAGTACCACTGCCACACCCCTATGGCCCTCCAGGAGCCGTCAACACCAGGCCTCCCTCTGGTGTTGGCCCTGGGGTGGGGCCCAAAGCACTTAATGGACAGCAGAGGGGGCTAGTGAGTAGGGAACAGCGGGAAGTGGAGCTAGACTTCGGTGGCTGGCCGGTCTAGAAGGGCTTAGAACAATTCTGAGGGAAACAATACCCTTAATCTCTTAGCACCTCATTCTGTCTCCGTATGAAACGGAGACAAAAAGCTCTGGACCCCTTTACCAGGAAAGAAATATTTCTTGATTATTATTATTTTTGTGTTTTTTTAAATTGAAGTATAGTTAATTTACAGGGCTTCCCTGGTGGCTCAGACAGCAAAGAATCTGCCTGTAATGCAGGAGACCCAGGTTAGATCCCTGCATCAGGAAGATCCCCTGTAGAAGTAATGGCTACCCACTCACTCCAGTATTCTTGCCTGGAGAATTCCATGGACGGAGAAGCCTGGCAGGCTACATACACTCCACGGGGTCACAAACAGTCTGACACAACTGAGCAACTCACATACTTACTGACTGATAGCTAATTTACAATGTTATGTTAGTTCCAAGTGTACAGCAAAGTGATTCATATATATTCTTTTTCAGATTCTTTTCCATCACAGGTTATTTCAAGATATTGAGTATAGTTCCTTGGGCTATACAATAGGTTTTTGTTTGCCTAGTTTATACATAGTAGCATGTATCCCAGACTCCTGTTTATCTCTCTCCCCTGCCCCCAACCTGTACTATCCTTTTGGTAACCATAAAGTTGTTTTCTGTCTGTGAGTCTATTTCTGTTTTGTAAATAAGTTCACTTGTATCATTTTTGAGAGCTCATATATAATTTATCCTTCTCTGTCTGATTCAGTGTGATAATCTCTAGGTCCATCTATCATGCTGCAAATGACATTATTTCATTCTTTTTTTTATAGCTGATAATACCACCTCTTCCTTATCCACTCATCTATTGATAGACACTTAGATTACTTCCATGTCTTGGCTATTGTAGCATATTGTTATTAAGGAAAATTTTTTAAATATTTATTTTTATTTATTTGACTGCATAAGGTCTTAGTTGTGGCCCGTGGGATCTAGTTCCCAGACCAGGGATCGAACCCAGGCCCCCTGTATTGGGAGTGCAGATCCGTTAGCTGCTAGACCACCAGGGAATTCCCTATCAAGGTAACATTTATTTACCATTACTGTATGCCAGATACTGAGTGGCTGATTTCATCCTCACAGCAACCCTAGGTGACAAAGGAGGTACTGTTATCCGCCCCCACACCCCGTTCACAGATAAGAGTAGAAAGGCACAGAGAAGTTTGGTTTCTTGACTAAAGTCACACAGCACACGCTAAGTGGCACACTTATTAACACGTTAATACTGTCCCTACAGGCAGAGCTGGGTTCAGTTCTGTTCAGTTCAGTTGCTCAGTTGTGTCTGACTCTTTGTGACCCCACGGACTGCAGCACACCAGACCTCCCTGTCTATTGCCAACTCCCGGAGTTCACTCAAACTCATTCCATCGAGTCGGTGATGCCATCCAACCATCTCATCCTCTGTGGTCCCCTTCTCCTCCCGCCTTCAATCTTTCCCAGCGTCAGGGTCTTTTCCAATGAGTCAGTTCTTCGCATCAGGTGGCCAAAGTATTGGAGTTTCAGCTTCAGCATCAGTCCTTCCAATGAATATTCAGGACTGATCTCCTTTAGGATGGACTGGTTGGATCTCCTTGCAGTCCAAGGGACTCTCATCTCAAGAGTCCTCTCCAACACCACAGTTCAAAAGCATCAATTCTTCGGCGCTCAGCTTTCTTTATAGTTCAACTCTCACATCCATACATGACTACTGGAAAAACCATAGCTTTGACTAGACGGACCTTTGTTGGCAAAGTAACGTCCCTGCTTTTTAATATGCTGTCTAGGTTGGTCATAACTTTTCTTTGGAGAGCTGGGTTAGGGGAGAGCATTCTGGGTATTTCTGAAAGAAAGATCCCTGCCCAAGGCCATGTCATTTATGGGGAACAGTGTCCACCACAGTATGGTGGGGAGGGAGGTGAGAGGAACAGAACTCAGTCTGGCTCTTGCCTCTTACCCAGGGCCTGCCTGGGGCCTGGCTGAGCCAGGCTGCACAAGGCCTCCCACTGCAGCTCCCAGTGAGTTCCTCCAGCCTTAGCAAAGGCTCCCCAGGCCTGACATGTGTGCCACCCCTGAGGCGCCACTGGGTGCGGGGTCTTAAGACCTGCGTAGTTGGGTGCTGACTCAGCCCCAGTGACCCCTGTGACTTGGCCTTTCTACCCCTCTGGTCTTCAGCTGCCTTCTCTGAGAAGAGAGCGGGTGGCCCAGCTGACCTCCGAGGCCCTTCAAGCTAGGCCCTTGTTGGGCACACAATCAGCTCCTTCTTTAGCAAATGGGCCAGGGAGGCTCGAGCCAGTAGTAAGACACTGCAACTGTGCTGCTCTTGGGAAACCCCAGATGGAATCTGGCATGGGCTCCAGAAGGACGCACTGTCTGCGTGAGGCTTCTGGGCCTCCCTGCCCTCGTGTCCCTGTATGTCTGAGCACACATGCACACACATACACGCACTGCCCACCCACTGCCAGAGTGTTGGACAGAAGGGGTTGTCGTTGTCCACGACCCTCCTGCCTCTAGACAAGACCAGGCCCCTGTCTGCTCAGTCTGGGGCCCCACTGTGCTTCCACCCCCAAGCGACCTCACCCACCAGGAACGCTGGGGCCCTTGGAGCTGCGATGCATGCTGACAACAGGGCCTGGTGTTCTTGGCCTGAGCTGGGACCGCCCACCTCCAGGCTGCTCAGCCCATCCCCATCTGCCAGAAGGAGCATAGAAAGGAAGTCTGATGTCATGAAAAAACACTGGGGATCCAGAAGCAGATTCCAGAGGCCCTCTAGACTCTGCCCAGGAGCCTCACTTTCCCACTGAGGAGACGCGGGGCAGGGAGTAGAGTAGATATTCTCCTACAGTATACCAGGGATATGGGTAAGGTTGCTGGATTTAAGAAATAAAAATACAGGACCCTCAGTTAAATTAGAATTTCAGATAACAACTAAATTTTATTTTATTTTATTTTTTAACAAATCCACACTTTTATTTATTTTCAAGAAGTTTAAATTCTCGAAGGGTACAGCATCACATGAATTCTGTGTCCAATGGCCTTAGCAGGAAGGTTGCTTTGGAATTTGGCATGAACCATGCCACTGTTTCCATGAGCTCGAGTGATCTTTCCCCAGATTACTCTGGTTTTGTTAGGTTTTCCACCAGGAGTTACTGTGTTGTTCTTTGCTTTGTACACATAAGCACATCTCTTGCCTAAATAGAATTCAGTTTCATCTCGAGCATATATACCTTCAGTTTTCAGGAGAGCAATGTGTTCCCTTTGGTTCCGTAGGCCCCGTCTATAGCCAGCAAAACTTGCCTTGGACCACAGCCTTCCAGACATATTTGTCGTTTTAGAAGTCCGTTCCCAGCAGGCCTTCATAGGGTCCAAGATGGCTGAAAGAGCAACAACTCAATTTTAGTTTAAGTATGTCCCAAATATTGCATGGGACATATTTATTTATGCTAAAATGTTATTCAGTGTTTATCTGGAATTCAAATGTAACTGGCATCCTGTATTTTTTCTGGCAGTCCTACATCTGTGTCAGTGGACGCCAGAGGGAAGCAATGCCATCATCCTGCCCTCCTGCTTCTCCTCAGGGTGCCAACCTGCCTGGTCCCTTCACCTTTTCAGCCTCGTACATCTACCCCTGAAGCTCCTGCATGCCCTTCTTAGCATCCTCATTCCACTCCCTAGGATACCCTTCTCCCTAAGCTCACTCATCTTCCTCTACCCGAAAGGCTACACCTCTGTCAGGCTCCAGGCAGAGGGGCAGGAGGGGCAGGAGGTTCCAGGCAGATACCTCAGGTCTTGGGTGTTGGAGGAACAGGGTCCTGGAAGCCCAAGTCAGCAACAACTCACTAAGGAAGCAGCGTGGGTGCTGGGGGGAGAAGGCTCCAGAATCCTCTGCACTAGGTCTCCTCCGGCAGAGGAGTGGGCTAGGTCCATAGCCAACTGCTGGGGGTCCGGGGGAGGAAAGACATGCTGCTCCACACCCCACTCCCCATTCCCTTCTCCAAGATCAGTCAACAGGAACTGCAAATAGAGAAGGCATTCTCTGGGGCCAGACCCCAATTCCACTTGGATCAGAGACTGGAAGATTCTGTCCTTAGGGGCCAACAGATAATGAGAAGCAGAGACAGAGGCCAAGGAGAGAGAGATACACCGAGAGAGATCAGGAGAGGCAGTGAGACACAGATGCAGGAGCGAACCAGGGACAAGGGCGATGGAAACAGAAAAACAGACTCCTCCACGAAGACAGGCAGAGATTAACAAAGAGGAGAAACAGATGGGAAAGCAGGGAACATGTAGGAATGGAGAGAAACTGCATGGAGACAGAGACGGGGAGAAACGTGGCAAAGCAAGGAGGGGTTAAACAGAAGACAGAGATGACTGGACTGGGAGGGACGAGAAACAGAGATAAGGAGAGAGCATGGAGAGAAGAAAGAGAAAGCCAAAGGAGGGTGGCTGTCCTTTCCTACTAGGTGGGGGCTAGTTTTCAGGGGCGAAGTCAGACTTGGGACACAGCAGGAACTTCTAAACACCTAAGAACTGACCCTCTCCAGGATCCCTCCCCGTTTCCCCAGGTCTAGAACAGCACCCCAACGACCATCTCCATTTCGCCCCTACCCCAAGTGTCCGGGCTCCATCTCTCCAACTCCCGCAAGGTTTCCTTACGTCTCATCTGTGTTTGGGCGTCTGGCTTTCCCCTGTGCTGATCGCCCACCGAGACGGTCTCCCACCCCACCCTCCAGCCTGGTCCCCCGGGGAGAGAGTTCGGGGGAGACCCAGCCCAGCTCCCCGCCCCGCTCCGCCTGGCTCCGGGGGGAAATCCCGCGTTGAGCGATGCTGCCGCCTGCCGGCCGGATCCGGAAAGCACAACGCTCCTCAGGGCTGGGCGCGCCGGCGGATCGCAATCCAGCCCCTGCAGGCCAGGACCGCGGCCTCGGGGGATCTTTCTAGGAATCTGAGTGGGCCTGCTCGCCCGCGCCCCGGCTCGCCTGGCTCTGCAGACTCAGCTCTGCGGACTCAGGGACTAGTCTCAGAATCCTGGGGCCTCAATTTCCCCTGTAGTCAAATGGAGGAAATGTACCAACGCCTCCTTCCTGGATTTCCAGGACGGTGGGGGCGGGGCAAGACTGTACCAGTGCCCTACTCCCGGTTCTCCTTCCCCAGAAATCAAGCAGGCCGCCCCTCCCTCTCTTCTCGGCAAAACAAAACCAAACAAAAAGTGGCACCTCCCTCCGTTACAATCCCCTGAATCCACTCCGAGGCCTTCGCTTCCGCTCTTCTCTGCCCCTCAGGAGTCCATGTGGGAAGGGACTTCAGTGGTCCAGCTCGCTCGGGCTGCAGCCCCTCTCCATCTCAAGCTTGGACCACTTAGAGGGTGGAGCAGTTAGGGGTTGGGAAAGGGTAGCTCAGCAGTCTTGAACTGACACCACTATATATATATTTAAAATCAGATAATCTTTTCTAACTCCCATTTCCCAATCCAAACTTCTTCCCCCTCCCCCTCCCCCTCCTTTTCCCAGGTTGGGCTCTTGCCGGGTGCACCAGCTCCGCCTCCATCCCGAGGTGGGGCCCTATAGGTGGAGAGTCGTGGGAGAGGTCGCGGCCCCGCCTCTCTCCTCCTGCCCCTACACACGGAAGCTCAGTGGCCCCCAGGCAAAAATGTCTGACACCTGGGTTACCAGCCTCTTGCTGCTTGGCCTGCTGGCCGGCCTCCAACAGGTGAGCGCTTGGGAGGTAAAACTGGAATTTTCAGCCTCCTATTCTTGTGGGTCAGGGGCTTGCTTCTGACTTCCGATCACCACCTTCCATTGTCAGGATCTCCTCGTGACCACAGGCAGTTAGCAACTCCTTTCTCTTTTTCGCCGGGGAGGTAATAGGTAGAGGACGCGGAGGGAGGTCCTGAGAAGGTCTGGGTTCTTTCACCTAGTGGGGTACTGTGTCGTAGGACCTATTCCCGCACACCGCTGTCTGACATCTAGCGCCTCTCGGAGACTCGGGTCTTTGACCCCCAATTAGGCTTGACTTGCCCTTCTCGCTCCTTCCCGCAGCGTCAGAAAGCCGGGACCTGAGGTCTGGACTGAGATCTGGACGTCTCGCCAGCTTGTCTCCCCAGCTCCGTTCTTGCCAGTGCTGGGTGACCTTGGGGGAAGTCCTGGCCCTCTCTGGGACTGTGTTATCTGTGCTTGTGCCCTGGAGAAAAGGAGGCTCCCTCTTCCCTTTTTGGAGTGGGGGTAGGTTTTTAGCGGGTGATAGGATTTGATCTGGCTGCCTGACCCAAGGCTGGGATGATCTCGAAATCTGTGATTTCCAAGGGTAAGGCAGGAGGTCAACACCCCCACATTTCCTCTCTCCCCGCAGCCTCGGGGAAGGGCAGTCTATCTGGTTCTGAGATGGGAGATTATCCTGGAAACTGACATGGCTGTGGAATATGGATTTTTGACCTCTGTGAGAGCCTGAGGGAAGGGCCAGGCCAGCTCCCCACAATGTTCACTGACTGTGCCGAGGACTTCACCCCCAAAGCCCTGCTACTCCTCCACCGCCTGCAGTGGGTTTGTGCCAGCGCTAGGCTGTGCATCCTTTTGTTGACTTCTCCCAACAACTCCATGGGGCAGGCTGTTAATGCCCTCGGTCCACATGTAAGTTAAGTGGAAGTTACCCAGAATCACCCCAATGTTTGATACCACCTCAGTCAAGATCACCCCCTGTTTAAGAAGTGGGTGAGGGGGAGATAATCTGGGAGAGGATCCCCTGCTCCTCCAAACAGGAGCTCAAGATTAATTCGTTAAATCTACTGTCTTTTTCTCAGTTGGGGGCCAGGAGAGAGGGAGGCACAGGGGCTGGGATGAAGGGAAGTGGGTATGCTGAGTGCCTGGACCCCTTGGGCTGTCCCCAACTCTGCAGTCACCTCACCCTCTCTGGGCCAACCTACAGGGGTTCATTCCTGCTCCTGACCCTACTGGCCAAGGCTTTTGAGAAGGACGTGTGCACAGGGGACTGAGCACAGAAAAGGGGGGTCAGCCCAACCATTATTGGCTGTCGTTGGTGTTCTAAGCTTTATTGTTGTCATTAGCGAGAGAACTGTTATTTCAAGATATAAAGATATCGTGGTCTTGGGATTTCCCTGGTGGTCCAGTAGTTAAGACTTCCCACTTCCACTGCAGGGGGCACAGGTTCAATCCCTGGTCAGGGAACTAAGATCCCGATATGCTGCGTGACCCTCCCTGGATCCCCAAAGAAATAGCTATGGTGGTCTCATAAAAAAAGTTGGCTTCTTATTCTTGAGCTGAGGTTTTTTATCCCCCTGGAGGCTGGGGTGGGGTGACAGAGGACCTCCCTTTAGCTGTGTTCCTCTGCCTGCTTCCCTTCCTCCCCCGACTGCCTGGGAGCAACCAGGATGAAATGAAACCAGGTTGTCAATGAATGTTCTTTCATTCATTCTGCCAAAATCCTGAGTATTGGTTTTCAACAGACAAAAATCCCTTCCCTGGTGGAGTTTTCTACTGAGGAGACAAACAGCTAGCAAGATAGAGTAAAATACGCAGTATGTTAGATGTTGACAGGAGCTATGCAGAGAAAGTAAGCACAGTTAGGAGAGAAGTGCTTTGTGAGAGTAGATGTAATTTTAAGTAAGATGCAGAGAAGGTGCTGGAGCCAGCCTCTCAGATTCCTGGGGAGAGAGCACTCCAAGCAGGGCTTATACACATATTTTTATGTTAATCAGGTGAAATTCTATAATGATAGCCTCCACATGGCCAGAACTAGTGCAGAGGAGAGAGGGAGTGGGGAGCTGTTTCTGGAGAGGAGGGTCCAGCACTTCTCAGAGCCAGGAAAGCCCAGTCTGGGTTTGAAGGATGACTGGAAGTTCAGTGGGCCCTGAAGGCTCAGGGACAAGGGCCTGCCCCTGTAGCTGGGGAACTCCCAGTGGGTGGTGGGTTGGTCATGGTGTCTGGGACCCAGGGAGCCACTGAGGGGAGCTTCCTGCAAGGTTTCTGGTGATCGGATTTGTGGGATAGGCACTTGCCAAGGTGTTGGGACTTCGGTGGGGGGCTGTGATGGTGGTAGGTTGGAAGGGTGGGTTAGTGGTGTGAGCTTACAGACCTAGGGGTGAGCAAATGTGGTAGGAGGTGTGACGAGAAGAGGAAGGAGAGCGGGGGCCGCCAGGCGGCAGCTAGGGCTGCACCCGTTGACCCAGGGGACATGTGGAGTGAGTGGAAAGCAGGCTTGAGGGAAAATGCTGATCCTCGGGGCTGTGAGGTACCTGGGTGGCATCTGGGTGGAAACCCTGGCCCCCCGTTTATGACCCAAACCTTTGCTTCTTCTCTTCCACAGGCTGCAGCTACATGTGGTCTCTTCTTGTAAGTCTGGGGTTTGGGCTGTAACTTCCATTGTTGGGAGGAGACACCCCAAATCCTGCCCTGCCTGCCTTCATCATCCTCACCCACTCCCCTTCTAGCCAGAAACCATCCCCCCCGACCCAGAGAAGGGGAGTCCACTCTTCTACCCCCTCACTCCTTCCACCAGCCAACCCATGGGCAGTTTCACACTTGGGGGTCACTCCCCACAATGAGGAGGGGCTGAGGGGGGTGATCTCTGGGCAGCAAAGTGTTTCTACCGAGTCAGCCCTGGACGTTTCAGGAACACTGAGTCCCTCTAGCCTCCTGTTCTGTGGGCCCCATCATCTCGCCATTCACTTTTAGAGTTTGCTCCCGGACCCTCCCCGCTGTCCCTCTCCCCCTGCATCTCTTTAGAGTGATGCTGTAACCACTACAACACTCAATCCCATGCCTGTCCAGTAAGGTCAGCAGGACATTCATTACAGCCATTTTATAGATGAGGAAAGTGAGGCCCAGTAAGGAATGCACCTTGGCAGGAGTGCACAAGGCCAGTATTGAGCTGAACCTGAAACCCAGGTCCCGATCCCAGCCCCAGGTTCCTCCCACTAAGCCCAGAGAGGCCTGTAACCCTGTTCTGCCAAAGGTGTGGCTTGTGCCCTGAGCACATGGTCGGTTTTAGGGAAGCTAGGATCCTTCTGCCCTCCTCCCCTGCCCCCGCCTTGATACCAAGAGCCTCTATCCCACCCCACTCCCAGCACCTGCCCTAATGGATGCTGTGGGAGCAGCTGCTGCCAAGAGTACCAGCCGGAGCGGTATGAATTCTTCTCTGGCCCCTTAAGGTGAGCCCTGGGCCAGTTGTTCTGGGCACAGTCCTCCAATGGGTCTGGCCCACACAGGACTGGACTGGACTTCCTGCTGTGAAGGGTGGGACTGGGTCAAGGGAGGGAGGGTGGTGTGGTGACTGGAGGCTTGGCCTGATGGTGGTGGTTCCTTACCCCAGGATTTTTGTCATCATCTTCCTGATTATTATACCCCTCCTGTGCATCTGCGGCGTGACTAAGCACTTGTATCTCAGCTGCAGAAAGTCAGAGCAGGAGGCCCCAACAGCGCTCCCGGAACAGCCCCCCATTGCTCCTGCAGAGAGGGTCACAGCACCCATTTCTGAGCCCCCGCCCCCCTACAGTGAGGTGGGTATCCATCCCAACCCCTGCTCTGCCCCTCAGCTGTCTGTACCTCCCTTTTCTGAGTTTTAGAGCGACTGGGGCAGTGACGAGTGTCCGTACGCCGTGTCTCTGGGCCCTGGGGCGGGCTCTGCCACCAGGGTGGGGCCACTCCTCTCCCTGGTAAACCTGCCTCCACCAGCACACGGGTGGCGATGACCAGTGGCCCGCCCTAAGAAGTCACTGTGTCTCCTCCTTTCCCTGAAGATTATTCTGAAGCCTGTTCTGGGTCTGCCTCCCTTGGAGCCGCCCCCTCCCTACAGCTTCAGGCCTGAAGAATATGCCGGGGTGCGAAGAGGCATCGACAGCTCCACCTTCTGATCCACCTCCTGCCTGGAACCCTGTCATCAGCCGCCTCCCCAGTGCCTCCTGGGTCAAGCCAGAGACTCTCAGGAGCCCTGGAGCACCCTCGCCCATCCTGCCACACCTCTGCCAGTTTTTGGCTTTAATTTATTGCTTTTCTACCCTTGTTCCATGCCAGTTGCTTCTCTTGTCTTAAAGGCTGGTCTGGAGTGACGTGCCGCCCCTCACCTCACATTGTTAGTTAGAGGCTGCCAGGAGGAAAATGTGAACAGTTGGAGGTGCCCAGCAGTGGAATGGGCTTCTCTGAGCAGTGGAGGAGGCTGCACCCTGGGGTGCCAGTGTGGCCTGGACAGCCAGCTCTGAGATGTTTGGGAGGACACCAATGCACCCTGCGAGATGGGAGTGCTTCAGCTCTCTCCCATTTTACCTGAATAGAGAAGACCCCATTGTCCTCCCCCTACCCCCAACACGTTCTCACTAAATTTCAGTTGATTGTTGCTGAGAGTCTGCCTCTGACTGTGGGGAGGTGAGCTCAGACATTGCTGGGGTACATGGTTGTGTGTGTGTGTGTGTGGAGGGGGCGGGGGGGGGGGACTGGAGGTCACTGTGCCTGAAAAATTGATGAGCCTGGAAGAACAGTACATCAGATGGTCACCCGGCAGGAGGGGATCTCGGCAGATGTTTTGACCTCTGGTTCCTTGAGGTCTTTGGGTGCCAAAGAGTCCGGACAGGGACTAGAGATGGGGAGTGACCACCGTGTGCTTCCTCATCCCGTCCTCCTGCTTTCTCTTGGGACACTTAGAGCTCAGTTCTGACTCTGTCGTTATGGGGGTGGCGATGGGGCGATGCAGAGGTGAGTAGGGGAGGCTGGCCATCTGTAGGGCAGGGTCTTGGAGGCCTTGATCTGCTCTACCCTGGAATCTCGGGAGGGAGGAGAGGAGAGAGATCTGCCCTTCTCCTCCAGTCCCACGGGGTTCTGGGCACCACCACTCAGCCTCATCTGTGGGCTTAACCCCTCAGAGGAGAGGCGGTCACCACTGCAGCCTGGGAGACAGTCTTCACAGGGTGTCATTATCCCTGTGGGGGCTGGCATGGGACATGCAGTGTGAGAGACACCCCTGTGCCAGCATCTCAGGGGCTCAGGCAGGTCTGAGCTCCTCCGCCAGGACCCTGCCTTGGCTCTGCTCCCTGGCAGAGGGCACAGAAGCAGTACTGGCCAGTGTTCCTGGGGGGTTGGAGGTAGGACCGGCCCTGGTGTGCTGGTAGGGATTCCTTCTGCAGGCCTCTCCCAAAAATAGCCTTTCTTAGGGCCCCAGGTCCTAGACAGGGCCAGGGGCAGGGAGATGGCACAGCCAGCCCCAAAGATGCTAGGGATAGGGGCTGTTCCTGCTGGAGACAGGGACCCAGAGGAAGAGCAGTTAGAGGCAACATAGCTCTGGAGCTGGTGCTAGAGTGAGCCCAGTCACAGGAAGTCTCCCTTCCGTTTCAGGGGTGGATCAGGGGAGCAGAAGGAAGATATGGAGGTGCTTTGTGTAAACGTGGAAAGCGCCCGTTAGAGAAGTACCAGATGGTTGCCCTCCCTGTGGTAAACACTCGCCCCAGTGGGAGGATGTTAAGCCATGGGCTTTGCAGACCCGGAAGAGGAGGTCATCCCCTACCAGGTTGCCTGCCTTTCATTGAAGGTGATGTAGGGGCTTTAAGTCCTTCCCAGCAGGAGCAGAGTGGCCTAGAGAATAGTGGTTATCCTGAAGCCCAGCCTGGCTGGGGTCGAGTAGCAGAAATTGTCAGTACTCTGCCTCTCTGCTGTTGGTGGGAGTGGAAATGGTGTGTTCTTTCTGGAGGGCAATCCAGCAGTAGCTATTCACTACACAGATACTTACGAAGACCCTACTGTGTGTCTGGCGCTATGCACTCTGGCACTATGCCTGGTACCCATGAAAATTTAAAATGCCCTTGACCCAGCAATTCCACTTCTAGGAATGATCCTTCAGAAATGCTCATATAAAAGAGTTCAGAGAGATGTCCATCAGCATTGTAGCTGGTGATAATTGAAAATACCTTTCATGTCTGCTGATAGGAGCCTGTTCAATATACCAGGCCCTCCATACTGGGAATGCTCTACAGCCTTTAAAAAGAATGAAGTGGATCTGAAGAACCGACCTGGCAGGATGTCTTTCATGTATTGTTACAGAGAAAAGGCAAGTTGCAGAACAATAGTCTATCACCTCAACTTGTAAACATATACTACACCGTATAATTATTATATATATTCCCCCTTTGCAAATGTATAGAAAAGATACTGAAAGATGAGAATTAAGCCACTCTGGCCACACTTTTAACAGTGGTCTGCACTGTGGGATAGAAGAATGGAAGTAGTCAATTTTAAGGGAGGTTTTTATAATTTTGTACGCTTTGCCATTGTTTACATTTTCCACAATGAGCAAGCATGACTTCACAAATTTTATTTTATTTATTTATTTTTTCAATTTCAACTCCAATTTATTCATTAAAATCATCTTCATAAAAAGCTTTTCTCTCTCCCTTTCTCATTCTCTTCCCTTCCTTTTCTCTCTCTTTCTCTCTATATACATAATGTTCCCATCTGATAGCTTTATTTTTATTTATAATAATAGTGTTAAAAAAACAGACATTCATCAATGGAACAAAAAGAAGTTCTAAATGATAGGAAGATGAGGTCAAATTTATGGTAGAGAGAGAACAGAGGAAAACAGGCCCAAAATAAGAAGCAAAAGGTGTTCTTTACAACAGAGCCCTGGGGAAACTCTAAACTCAAGCTCATCAACTGCATTATTTAAAGATCTATATTTGCAACTTTTAGCGAGTTAGATCTAGCCCTATTTTCTCTTTTTTTTTTTTTTTTTTTTTACAAGGGTGTCCACTTTCACCGCTACTATTCAACATAGTTCTGGAAGTTTTGGCCACAGCAATCAGAGCAGAAAAAGAAATAAAAGGAATCCAAATTGGAAAAGAAGAAGTAAAACTCTCACTGTGTGCAGATGACATGATCCTCTACATGGAAAACCCTAAAGACTCCACCAGAAAATTACTAGAGCTAATCAATGAATATAGTAAAGTTGCAGGATATAAAATCAACACACAGAAATCCCTTGCATTCCTATACACGAATAATGAGAAAGTAGAAAAAGAAATTAAGGAAACAATTCCATTCACCATTGCAATGAAAAGAATAAAATACTTAGGAATATATCTACCTAAAGAAACTAAAGACCTATATATAGAAAACTATAAAACACTGATGAAAGAAATCAAAGAGGACACTAATAGATGGAGAAATATACCATGTTCATGGATCGGAAGAATCAATATAGTGAAAATGAGTATACTACCCAAAGCAATTTACAAATTCAATGCAATCCCTGTCAAGCTACCAGCCACATTTTTCACAGAACTAGAACAAATAATTTCAAGATTTGTATGGAAATACAAAAAACCTCGAATAGCCAAAGCAATCTTGAGAAAGAAGAATGGAACTGGAGGAATCAACTTGCCTGACTTCAGGCTCTACGACAAAGCCACAGTCATCAAGACAGTATGGTACTGGCACAAAGACAGACATATAGATCAATGGAACAAAATAGAAAGCCCAGAGATAAATCCACACACATATGGACACCTTATCTTTGACAAAGGAGGCAAGAATATACAATGGAGTAAAGACAATCTCTTTAACAAGTGGTGCTGGGAAAACTGGTCAACCACTTGTAAAAGAATGAAACTAGATCACTTTCTAACACCGTACACAAAAATAAACTCAAAATGGATTAAAGATCTAAATGTAAGATCAGAAACTATAAAACTCCTAGAGGAGAACATAGGCAAAACACTCTCAGACATAAATCACAGCAGGATCCTCTATGATCCACCTCCCAGAATTCTGGAAATAAAAGCAAAAATAAGCAAATGGGATCTAATTAAAATTAAAAGCTTCTGTACAACAAAGGAAAATATAAGCAAGGTGAAAAGACAGCCTTCTGAATGGGAGAAAATAATAGCAAATGAAGCAACTGACAAACAACTAATCTCAAAAATATACAAGCAACTTCTGCAGCTCAATTCCAGAAAAATAAACGACCCAATCAAAAAATGGGCCAAAGAACTAAATAGACATTTCTCCAAAGAAGACATACGGATGGCTAACAAACACAAATTTTAAAAAGACCTCTTTAATGCAATATAAAGGCGACCTTAAAAGTTAATAAAGACACATCATGTGAACTTTGATAGATGGCAATTCATGTATTATTGACCCTGCTATGAGGAAGAGGCTCGAAGGATTCCGACACAGCACACACATGACACGTATGGGACCCAGGAAATAGGTGAGTGACGGACATGGGACTTGTCAAACGTGAGGACATAAGATGCCTGTTTGTCACACCTATGAGGACTGTGATGGGCACTCTATATGTTGGACGTCTGGCTGGTGGGTTGGGGGATGAGCAGTTTCACAGTGATTGAGTATTCATCCCTTGTGCTGGTTTAGCAGCTCAAACCTAATGAAAAATAACTGAAAGGTGGAACCACTTAGTATGTGAATGAATGATTAAGTGAACAAGTGAGTGAGCAAACAAACATGAAAGTCTTCCACAAACATTTTTCAGTGATGGGTGCACCCTGGTTTGCTCCAAGAAGGTGCTTTGTGGCTGTGGACTTGCCCTTCTGTCAGCAGAGATTCCCCAGAGGACTGGGGAATGTAGGAAAGGCTGTGAGGCAGGGAGCAGGTGGGAGTTGGGAGGGGGAGCCAGGGACTCGGCTGCTGTGGAAGCTAAGAGGAGGGACGACACTGAGGATGCTCCCTCAGCCTAGCACTCAGAGTCAGACCTCCAGCTTCTGACTTTTTAGCTTCAGCATCCAGCATCTCCAAGTCTCAGCCTCTGTTTGCACAATAGAGAGATGTATCCCTTCCTGTCCTGCTAGGAGGTTGCTCTCTGACTCCCAGGTTGGGAGGGGCTGAGAAGCTAAGATATTTCAGAACGTGAAAGTCGCTCAGTCGTGTCTAACTCTTTGCAATCCCATAGACTGTATAGTCCATGGAATTCTCCAGGCCAGAATAGTGGAGTGGGTAGCCTTTCCCTTCTCCAGGGGATCTTCCCAACCCAGGGATCAAACTCAGGTCTCCTGCATTGCAGGTGGATTCTTTATCAGCTGAGCCACAAGGGAAGCAAAGAGTTTTCAGAGGCTCTCCTTGATTCCAACCATACCTTTCTTCCCAACCACACCTCGGCCACAGCTTCAAATGGGCACACCTGATCTTGTCATCCCTAGTAACTTCAACCCTCCCACTTCCTGATCCTCCTATTCCTCCAGCTCAGGTACTGTATTACCCCACACTAGGGATCTCTGAGCCTCCTGAAACCTGTGAGCCATCAGCCTTAGCTCCTTGCAGAACCGTCAGCTACATCCTCACAGTGCTTACCCAGCTTGAAGTCCTGGATCTCTCCTTTGTCCTTTTCTGTATCCATTGTGAAAGTGAAGTCGCTCAGTCGTGTCTGACTCCTTGAGACCCCATGGACTGTAGCCTACCAGGCTCCTCTGTCCATGGGATTTTCCAGGCATGAATACTGGAGTGGATTGCCATTTCCTTCTCCAGCGGATCTTCCCGACCCAGGGATCAAACCCTGGTCTCCCACATTGTAGGCAGATGCTTTACTGTCTGAGCTACCAGGGAAGCTGGTACCATTGTACTCACCTGGAATAATCCCAAATCCTGACTGGATCCAACTTGTGCTCAAGAACCAGTATACCTTTGTGACTGGACTCACCTCAAAATCAAAACTACAAACCTCAACACCATAGAAGCTTTACTTCTTGAGATGACTAATTCTACTCTAATCTCCCACCCTTGCAACCTCAGTTTCAGGTGGTGATGGCACCAAACACTCCAGAGGAAAATAATGGATGCAATCACACAAGAACCACCCGATTCTGCCTCTGCTCCCACCACCACCTTTGATTACAGTGGAAACTGCATCCCACACCTCCAGCTGATTCTGCCCTCCTCAGAGCTTCTCAGGACGTTGCTCCCATAGCCACTCCTGTGTCAGCTGTTTCTCCCTCATTATTGGACCTTTATTGTGATCACCTGTGCATCACTGTGTCCTATGACCCTTCTTTGAGAAACCCTCCCTTGATCCTCTCATCCCCCTTGTTCTCAATTTCTCTTGCTTCAACCAGCCCTTTGTCCCCATCATTACATGAAATGGTTCTTGTCCATATCACCTACATCTTGCCAGAGTCAAAGGTCAATTCTTGAGCCTCAGTTACTCATCTCTGGGCGTTTGGCACGTTTAGCCACCTCTCCTTGAAGAAGCTTTTTCTCTGGATTTCTCTGATGCCACCTTCCTTGGTTTTCATCCTGTTCACCTCTGCTCCTTTTCAGGTTCCTTCACTTTCCTTCTCCTCCACCAACTCTGAATGGCAGTTGGCTCAAGGTTCTGTCTTTGGGCCTCTTGTCTTCACCTTCACTCACACTTGTTATGGGTCTCAGCCACTGCTGTGGCTTCATAGTCTTCATCTGTTGTCTGATGAATTACAAATCTTTATCTCTAACTAAGATTTCTCCTCGGAGATCTAGATTTATATATTTAACTACCTAACATCTCCACTCTACTAGGGAAGTCTGAGCGCCAAAAAATTGATCTTTTGAACTGTGCTGCTGGAGAAGACTCTTGAAAGTGCCTTGGAGTGCCAGGAGATCAAACCAGTCCATCCTAAAGGAAATCAACTCTGAATATTCATTGGAAGGACTGAGTCTGAAGCTAAAGCTCCAATACTTTGGCCACCTGATGTGAAGAGCTGACTCATTAGAAAAGACCCTGATGCTGGGAAAGATTAAAGGCAGGAGGGGAAAGGGATGACAGAGGATGAGATGGTTGGATGGCATCACTGACTCAATGGACATGAGTTTGAGCAAACTCCAGAAGATGGTGAAGGACAGGGGAGCCTGGTGTGCTGCAGTCCATGGGGTCACAGAGTCAGACAACTGAGCGGCTAAACAACAGCAGCAGCATCTCCACTTGAATGCATTTCATAGTCCAAACTAGGTTCTAACTCCCCTCCACCCACCCCAAAGCCAGTCCTTCCCAAGTTGTCCCATCATAAAAAGGCGGTGTGGTACTACCCACCAGCCTGCTTTTCAGCCCAAGAACTGAATTATCCTTGTTATTGTTCACTCGGTGGTGTCCGACTCTTTGCGACCCCATAGACTGCAGCATGCCAGGCTTCCCTGCCCTTCACCATCTCCTGAAGCTTGCTCAAACTCATGTCCATTGAGTTGGAGATGCCATCCAACCATCTCGTCCTCTGTTGTCCCCTTCTTATCTTGCCTTCAATCTTTCCCAACATCGGGTGTTTGTCTTTTCCAACACCACAGTTCAAAATCATCAATTCTTCAGCACTCAGCCTTCTTTATGGTCCAACTCTCACATCCATACATGATTGCTGGAAAAACCATAGCTTTAACTATGTGAACTTTAGTTGGCAAAGTAATGTCTTTGCTTTTTAATGTGCTGTCTAGGTTGGTGATAACTTTTCTTCCAAGGAGCAAGTGTCTTTTAATTTCATGGCTGCAGTCACCATCTCCAGTGGTTTTGGAGGCCAAGAAAATAAAGTCTATCTGTTTCCATTTTTCCCCATCTATTTGCCATGAAGTGATGGGATTGGATGCCATGATCTTAGTTTTTTGAATGTTGAGTTTTAAGCCAGCATTTTCACTCTCCTCTTTCACCTTCATCAAGAGGCTCTTTAGTGCCTCTTCACTTTGTAGTGTCATCTGCATATCTGAGGTTACTGATATTTCCCCCCACAATCTTGATTCCAGCTTGTGCTTCATCCAGCCTGGCATTTTGCATGACTCTGCATATAAGCTAAATAAGCAGGGTGACAATACACAGCCTTGACCCACTCCTTTTCCAATTTGAACCAGTCTGTTGTTCCATGTCTGGTTCTAACTGTTGCTTCTTGACTTGCATACAGGTTTCTCAGGAGGCAGGTAAAGTGGTCTGGTATTCCCATCACTTTAAGAATTTTCCGCAGTTTGTTGGGATCCACACAGTCAAAAGTTGTGTCATCAATGAAGCAAAAGTAGATGTTTTTCTGGAATTCTCTTGCTTTTTCTATGATCCAATGGATGTTGGCAATTTGATCTCTGGTTCTTCTGCCTTTTCTAAATCCAGTTTAAATATCTGAAAGTTCTTGCTTCACATACTGTTGAAGCCTAGCTTGGAGAATTTTGAGAATTACATAGCTAGCATGTGAAATAAGTACAACTGTGCGGTCGTTGGAACATTCTTTGGCATTGCCTTTCTTTGGGATTGGAATGCAACTAACCCTTTCCAGTCCTGTGGCCACTACTGAGTTTTCCAAATTTGCTGGCATATTGAGCGCAGCACTTACACAGCATCTTACACACAATCTTTTAGGATTTGAAATAGCTCAGCTGGAATTCCGTCACCTCCACTAGCTTTGTTCATAGTGAGTTTCCTGTGGCCCACTTGACTTCACACTCTAGATGTCTGGCTCTATGTGAGTAATCACATCATTGTGGTTATCCAGTCATTAACATCTTTTTTGAATAGTTCTTCTGTGTATTCTTGCCACCTCTCTTAATCTCTTCTGCTTCTGTTAGGTCCATATCATTTCTGTCCTTTATTGTGCCCATCTTTGCATGAAATATTCCCTTGGTATCTCTAATTTTCTTGAAGAGATTGCTAGTCTGTCCCATTCTATTGTTTTCCTCTATTTCTTTGCAGTGATCACTGAGGAAGACTTTCTTATCTCTTGTTGCTATTCTTTGGAACTCTGCATTCAGATGAGTTTATCTTTCCTTTTCTCCTTTGCCTTTAGCTTCTCTTCTTTTCTCAGCTATTTGTAAGGCCTCCTCAGACAGCCATTTTGCCTTTTTTCATTTCTTTCTTTTTGTGTGTGTGTTACAATAATACTTTACTTGCAAAATAAGTAGTGGGATAGATTTGCCTTTGAACCATAGTTTGCTGATTCCTGACCTAATGTGTGATGGACTTACAATAAGTACTTAATGAATTTCTTTTAAATGTAGAATGAAGTAGTAGAGGCAAGATTTGTATCCCATTACATTCTGTAGTCTGACACTGTTTCCACTGTTTCCCCATCTATTTCCCTTGAAGTGACGGGACCGGATGCCATGATCTTCGTTTTCTGAATGTTGAGCTTTAAGCCAACTTTTTCACTCTCCTCTTTCACTTTCATCAAGAGGCTTTTTAGGTCCTCTTCACTTTCTGCCATAAGGGTGGTGTCATCTGCATATCTGAGGTTATTGGTATTTCTCCCCGCAATCTTGATTCCAGTTTGTGTTTCTTCCAGTCCAGTGTTTCTCATGATGTACTCTGCATATAAGTTAAATAAACAGGGTGACAATATACAGCCTTGACATACTCCTCTTCCTATTTGGAACCAGTCTGTTGTTCCATGTCCAGTTCTAACTGTTGCTTCCTGACCTGCATACCGATTTCTCAAGAGGCAGGTCAGGTGGTCTGGTATTCCCATCTCTCTCAGAATTTTGCACAGTTTATCTGATCCACACAGTCAAAGGCTTTGGCATAGTCAATAAAGCAGAAATAGATGTTTTTCTGAAACTCTCTTGCTTTTTCCATGATCCAGCGGATGTTGGCAATTTGATCTCTGGTTCCTCTGCCTTTTCGAAAACCAGCTTGAACATCAGGAAGTTCACGGTTCACATATTGCTGAAGCCTGGCTTGGAGAATTTTGAGCATTACTTTACTAGCGTGTGAGATGAGTGCAATTGTGTGGTAGTTTATTTTTTGGGCTCCTCATTTCTTTTTCTTGAGATGGTTTTGATCACCGCCTCCTGTACAATGTTACAAACCTCTGTCCGTAGTTCTTCAGGCACTCTGTCAAATCTAATCCCTTGAGTCTATTCGTCACTTCCACTGTATAATTGTAAGGTATTTAATTTAGGTCATACCTCAATGGCCTAGTGGTTTTCCTTACTTTCTTCAATTTAAGTCTGAATTTTGCAGTAAGGATTTAATGATCTGAGCCACAGTCATCTCCTAGTCTTGTTTTTGCTGACTGTATAGAGCTTCTCCATCTTTGGTTGCAAAGGATATGATCAATCTGACTTCAGTATTGGCCATCTGGTGATGTTCACGTGTAGAGCCGTCTCTTGTGTTGTTGTAAGAGGGTGTTTGTTCTCTTGGCAAAACTCTGTTAGCCATTGTCTTGCTTCATTTTGTACTCCAAGGCCAAACTTGCCTGTTACTCCAGTTATCTCTTGACTTCCTACTTTTGCATTCCAGTCCCCTATGATGAAAAGGATATCTTTTTTTGTATTAGTTCTAGAAGGTCTTGTAGGTCTTCGTAGAACTGTACAACTTCAGCTTCTTTGGCCTTAGTGGTTGGGGCATAGACTTGAATTACCATGATATTGAATGGTTTGCCTTGGAAACAGAGATGATTCTGTCGTTTTTGAGATTGCAACCAAATACTGCATTTCAGACTGTTTTGTTGACTATCAGGGCTACTCCATTCCTTCTAAGTGATTCTTGCCCACAGTAGTAGATATCATGGCCATCTAAAATGTCAGTGTTCGTTCTTGCCATCTCCTGTTTGACCACTTCCAATTTACCTTGACTCAGGGACCTAACATTCCAGGTTCCTATGCAATACTGTTACAGAATCGGACTTTACTTTCACCACCAGGCACATCTACAACTGGATTATGGTTTTCACTTTAGTACAGCCTCTTCATTCCTTCTGGAACTATTTCTCTGCTCTTCTGCAGTAGCATATTCAGCGCCTACCGACCTGGGGGGCTCATCTTTCGGTGTCCTATCCTTTTGCCTTTTCATACTGTTCATGGGGTTCTCAAGGCAAGAATACTGAAGTGGTTTGCCTTTCCCCTCTCCAGTGGACCACGCTTTGTCAGAACTTTCCACAATGACCCGTCTGTCTTTGGTGGCCCTGCACAGCATGGCTCATAGTTTCACTGAGTTAGACAAAGCTGTAATCCAAGTGATCAGTTTGGATAGTTTTCTGTGATTGTGGTTTCATTCTGTCTGCCCTCTGATGGATGAGAATAAGAGGCTTGTAGAAGCTTCCTGATTGGAGGGACTGGCCGTGGGGAAAAGTCTTGCTTTGGTGAGCCAGCCATAGTCAGTAAATCTTTAATCCAATATTCTGCTGATGGGTGGGGCTGTGTTCCCTCCCTGTAGTTTGGCCTGAGGCCAACCTATGGTAGGGCTAATGTCAGTGATGGCCACCTCCTTCTAAAGGACTTATGCCAACTTGCCACAGCTCCCAGCACTATTGTATTCAGTGCCTCTGACCCCATGGCAGGCCGCTGTCGATCCACGCCTCGTCGGCGACTCCTAGACCCTCACAGGCAAGTCTGGCTCAGGCTCTTGTGAGGTCCTGGTGTGCACAAGGTTTTCTTGTGCCCTCTAAGAGTCTTTTCCCCCAGTACTTTGGAAGTTTTGTAGTCAAATCCCACTGGCCTTCAAAGTCAAATTCCCTGGGGGTTCTCAGTCCCTGTTCTGGATCCCCAGGTTGGGAAATCTGTTGCGGGCCCTAGAACTTCTGCAACAGTGCTAGAACTTCTTTGGTATAATTGTTCTTCAGTTGGTGGTTCGTCTGCTTGGCAGCTCTGTGGTGGGGCTATTGGCGACCTCCTCCCCGAGGACTTTCACCACACACGGTGCCACCCAGGTCTGCTGCAGCCAGAGCCTCTGTTCCCGCGTCAGGCCACTGCTGACCCGTGCCTCCGCAGGAGACATTCAGCCACTCACAGGCAGGTCTGGCTCAGTCTCTTGCGGGGTCACTGCTCCTTTCCCTAGGTCCTGGTATGCACAAGGTTCTGTTTGCACCCCCTAAGCATCTCTGGTAGGTCTGAGGTTTGATTCTAAATGTGATTTCACCCCTCTTGCCGTCTTTTGGGGGCTTTTCACTTGCCCTTTGATGTGGGGTATCTTCTTTTTTGATGGGATCCAACCTTCTTCTGCTGATGATTGTTCAGCAGCTAGTTGCGATTTTGGTGTTCTCACAGGAGGAGGTAAGCACACATCTTTCTACTCTGCCATCTTAGAAGGTTGAATTATCCTAATTTCTCTCTTTCCTTTACCCCCTCATCCTGCCTGCAGAAGAGATCCATGCCCCTTCTCTCCTTTTCTCCACTGCAGCCCTAGGCAAGGTCACCACCAAGTCTAACCTAGGGAGTCCTACTGACATCCTAACTGATCTCCGTCTCACCCGCTGCAATTCATCCTGTTTACTGTAGCCAAATGACTCTTTGCGAGCCCATGGGCACCAGGCTCCTCCGTCCATGGGATTTTCTAGGCAAGAGTACTGGAGTGGGTTGCCATTTCCTTCTCCAGGGAACTTCCCAACCCAGGGATCGAATCCAGGTCTCCCGCATCGTAGACGGACACTTTACCATCTGAGCCACCAGGAAAGTCCTTCTAAAGCATAAATAAGGATAAATAAGTTACTCCCCTGCCTAAAGGCCTCTGACGGTTGCATGAATTGCCCATGGAATAGACTCCAGCCCCGGCTGTGGACTGCAGGATGCGGCTCCTCTGGTCTCCTCCTTGCTCACAGCATTCTAGCACTGGTGACATTTTCTCTGAGCCTCAACTGTCCCAAATCGATCTGGCTCAGGGTCTGTGGTGGTTTCCTGCTGGGAACCCATCCCTCTGTACTGACTTCTCTCCAGAACATCACAAGGCCACCAACTTTCCTCATTCTAGTTCCAGTTCAACCGTTACTTCCTTAAAGAAGCACCCCCGACCACCTGCAGATGGTAGCCCCCACCTCTCAGGGCCTCTCTTTTACACTAGTCAGTTTTATTTTCTTCATGCTTTGGGCCTGTGCTGGAAATTGCCTTATTTATGTGCTTCTGTGTTTACAGTCTGTTTCCCCTCTCTGTGCTGAAGCTCCTCAGGGCAGGTCCCATCCAGTCTAAAACAATGCCTCAGGGCGGGCTTACCTGCCACCTTGGAAGAAATGCCCGAAAGGTCCTGCAGGAGAAACATCTAGGAAGCAGCTGCCCCCGTCCTGCAAATGCCCCCCAGTGCCATCTGTGTGATCCCAGGGTCTCACTCCACGAGGAGTTGTGGCGTTCTTTCTCTCTCTCCCTTCTTTCCATTCTTTCTTTTTTCAATAAATACACAGTGAGCACCGCTCCTGTGTCAGGCATGGCCCCAGGGCCTGGGTAAAGGGCCTACAAACAGGACACCGTTTCTGCCCTCATGGAAAACAGATGCTAATCTAACAACCCGACAGGTGCACCTGTGGTTACCCAGTGGGCTCAGTGCTGGGAAGAAAAAGCACATACGCAGTGTTAGAGAAGAGGGGGTGGCAGCTGCTTTAGATGGGGAGGTCAGGCATGGCCCCTGTAAGGAGGCAACACTGAGCTACTGCCAGAAGAAAGACAGGTAGACTGGCATGGGAGAGCGTGGAAAAGAGTGCCCATGGGAGGGGGGCCAGCATGTGTGAAGGCCCTGAGCAGGGAAGGAGCTTGGCGGCCCAAGACACGCAAAGGAGACCCCTCTTGGCTTCAATATCCCCAAGATTCTTTTTTTTAATATGTATTTATTAAATTTATTATTATTATTTTGGCTGTATACAGTCTTAGTTGTGGCACTTGAGCTCCTTTCTAGTTGTGGTGTGGAGGCTCCAAAGTATATGGGTTTAGTTGCCCTGAGGCAGGTGGGATCTTATTTCCCTGACTAGGGATCAAACCCAAGTTCCCTACATTGAAAAGAGGACTGTCACTGGATCACAAGGGAGTTCTCAGTATCCCCAAAATGCTTAACAGAGTTTGTCTGCATTTCCTAGGGCTGTCAGAACAAATAACTACAACCTGGATGGCTTCAAACAATGAAAATTAATTCTTTTACAGTTCTGGAAGCCAAAAGTCTGAAATCAAGGTTTTAGCAGGGTTAGTTTCTTCTGGAGGCTCTGAGGAAGAATCCGTGCCCCACTGTGGCTTCTGGGGGCTGTGGGCAATCCTTGGCAGTCCTTAGCTTACAGCTGACCTGCGATCTTTACCCTCGTCTTCACACGGCTTTTCCTTCGGTGTTGGTGTGTTCTTCTCTGTCTCTTACAGGATATTTTTCACTGGAATTTACAGTTCACCCTAATCCAGCATGATCTCATCTCAAAATCCTCACCTGAATTTCCTCTCAAAGACCTTTATTCTACATGAGGTCACATTCTGAGCTTCCCAGTGGAGAGATCTTTGGCAGGGGCACAATTCAGCCCCTACAGGGAGTTCTGGTGGCTCAGATGGTAAGGAGTCTGCCTGCCATGCAGGAGATTCCAGTTCAGGCCCTGGGCCAGGGGAGAGCCCCTGGAGGAAGACGTGGCTACCCATTCCAGTGTTCCTGGAGAATTCCAAGGAAAAAGGAGCCTGATGAGTGACTTTCCCTTTTTCCAACAACACATTTGTTTATTAATTTTAACATTTTTTGGTGGAATTTTTGGGGTTTTCTACATATAACAGCAAATCAGCAAATTTGGAAAATTCAGCAATGGCCACTGGAAAAGGTCAGATTTCATTCCAATCCCACAGAAAAAGAGCTGGACATGACTGAGAGACTAACACTTTGACAGAAGTCATAGCCCAGACAGTCTCACCTGGAAAGCACCTCAGACCCTCAGAAACATCATACCTCAAAGTACAATCCCTAAAAAAAAACCCTAGTTCTAGAAGGTATTTTTGAAAGAGAGTGGCATTCTGTGTTGAAATAAATTTGGAAAATGCTGCATATACATCTCACTCTATACGATTCATGATTCACCTTAGCATTTTAAGGGCTGAGAATTGACAGCAAAGAAGCCACCTTCCATTCAAGCCGACTGTCCCTAGTTTGTTTCACCATAAAACCTTGTTTTCATAAACACTGTGGAATTTTGAGAGAACTGCTCATTAATCTAACCTTGTCTTAGGTGATGATCAAAGAAAAGTGACCTGTCCAAGGTCATACAACTGACAGGGTCAGAAGCTGAATTTAAAACTCAGTCTCTTCAAGAGATGAAGAACACATTTTTGAGGACCAGGAATCAGTGATGTGATGGAGGGAGTGGGTATGATTACAAAGGACTAGCAGGGGACCTTTGTGGTGATAGAGAAGTTCTGTATCTTGACTGCAGCGGTTGCACAAATCTACACAAGTGATGAAATGACATAGAATTATACACACACATTGTACCAATGTCAGTTTCCTGATTTTGATACTGTATGTAAGATAGTAAACACTGGCATTACATAAGAAGCAGTCATTGGAGGAAACTGGGCAAAAGGAGCTTGGGACCTCTTTGTACTGTCTTGGCAGTTTCCTATGAATATATGATTTCGAAACAAAAAGATTTTACAAAACACATTTCCTGCCTCCAGCTTCAAGAGTTTTTTGCATTGTTAAAGTTTACCTGGTCAAACTCAGCTTCAGTTTATGCATGCAGGGTCCGATACAAAGCACAGCTTATTGCTTTTTACAGTTTGTGGTTTATTTAATCAGCAATAATTTGGGTGTTGTTGTCGTCGTTCAGTCTCTAAGTCATGTCTGACTCTTTGTGACCCCATGGACTATAGCACACCAGGCTCCTCTGTCCATAGGATTTCCCAGACAAGAATACTGGAGTGGGTTTTCATTTCCTCTTCCAGGGGATCTTCCAGACCAGGGGATCGAACCCATGTCTCCTGTATTTTCTGCATTGACAGGCAGATTCTTTATCACTAGCACTGCTGGAAAACCCCAGTTTGGGTGTAGAAGGCAGGTAATTTGTTGATGCTTTATTGCAGTGATAAATGCAAAGTTGGATAAGTCTTCTCCCTCTTTCACACCAGACCATGACTTTAAGCCAAGTGTGTGGCTCTTGCTCACGTAGAGACACAGAGACTAAAGGAAGGAAACACTAGTTGGATGTCTTTGGGCAGAAGTATATCACACACACACACACACACACACACACACACACACACACACACACACACACACGGGCTTCCCAGGTGGCACTAGTGGTAAAGAACTCAATTGCCAATCAGGAGACAAAAGAGATGTGGGTTTGATCCCTGGGTCAGGAAGATCCCTTGGAGGCGGGCATGGCAACCTACTCCA
This sequence comes from Capra hircus, assembly GCF_001704415.2. Taxonomy (NCBI): domain Eukaryota; kingdom Metazoa; phylum Chordata; class Mammalia; order Artiodactyla; family Bovidae; genus Capra; species Capra hircus. Next base: position 36,021,791 of record NC_030826.1, on the reverse strand, counting down.
ATATTCTTGCCTGGAGAATCCCATGGGCAGAGGATCCTGATGGGCCACAGGGCATGGGGTCACAAAGAGTTGGACATGACTGAAGTGGCTTAGCACACACACACACACATATGTAATATACATGCTGACATAAACTTTATTTACAAGACATAAACTTTATCTGGGCTTCCCTGATAGCTCAGTTGGTAAAGAATCTGCCTGCAATGCAGGAGACCCTGGTTCGATTCCTGGATAGGGAAGATCCGCTGGAGAGGGGATAGGCTACCCACTCCAGTATTCTTGGTCTTCTCTTGTGGCTCAGCTGGTAAAGAATCTGCCTGCAATGCAGGAGACCTGGTGGGTTTGATCCCTGGGTTGGGAAGATGCCCTGGAGAAGGAAAAGGCTACCCACTCCAGTATCCTGGCCTGGGGCATGAACTGTATAGTCCATGGGATCACAAAGAGTTGGGCACAACTGAACGACTTTCACTTTCAAAATTTATTTACAAAAACTCAACTGGCAGGTTTTGGCTCATAAACCTTAGTTTGATGACTTCTGAATTAAAACATGGGCCAGGGCAGTGAAAGCATCAAGTCCTAGAATCCTAACCACTGGACCACCAGGGAATTTTCTAAGTAAATCTTGGTTTTCCACCTCTGATATTCTACCCAGCTTGCTTATGCAGTTGGTTGTTTTTGTTGCTGTCTTGGTTTGTTTTTCCAATTTATTTTCAATTTTTTTTTGTTGTGGTGGTAAAATAAAACATAAAATTTACCATCCTAACCATTTTTAAGTGAACAGCTCAGTGGTATCAGATTCATTCATGATTTTGTGGAACCATCGCCACCACCCATCCCAAGAACTCCTTTCACCTTATAAAACTGTCATTAAATAATAACTCTCCATTCTCTCTCCCTTCCGCCTAGCCCCTGGCAACCACTATTCCACTTTCTGTTGCTATGATTTTGACTCTTGTAAGTACCTCATGTAAGTGGAATCTATGATATTTATTTGCCTTTTGGATCTGGCTTATATCACTTCACATAACATCCTCAAGTTTCGTCCATGTTGTAGCATATGTCAAATTTTCTTTCCTTTTTAAGGTGGGTAATATTCCATCATCTGTACATACCACATTTTGTTTATCCATTCATCTGTTTATAGACACATGAATTGCTTCTACATTTTAGCTATCATGAATAATGCTGCTATGAGTATGGGTGTACACATGGTCTCTTCAACGCATTACTTTCAGTTCTTTGGGGTGTATACCCACAGGTGGAATTGCTGAATCGTATGGCAATGCTGTTTTTAGTTTTTTAAGGAACTGCTGTGGTTTTCCACAGCAGCTGCACCATTTAACATTTCTACCAACAGTGTACTAGGGTTTCAATGTCTCCATATCCTCACCTGGAGAAGGAAATGACAAGCCACTCCAGTATTTTTGCCTGAAAATCCCATGGACAGAGAAGCCTGGAGGGCTGTAGTCCAAAGGGTCGCAAAGAGTTGAACATGCAAGAGTTGAACACGGCTGAGTGACCAAGCATGCATCTGTACCAACACTTATTTTCTGATTTTTTGATAGTAGCTGTTGTAATGGGAGTAAGCTAGCACTTCTCAGGAGTTTTGATTTCCATTTTCTTAATGATGAGTGATGCTGAGCATCTTTTCACACGTTTACGGTTTATTCGTACATCTTCTTTGGAGAAACATGTATTTAAGTGCTTTGCTCGTTTTAAAAGAAAGTTTTTTGCTCTTTTGTTGTTCACCTTTAGGAGTTCCATAATATATATTCTGAATATTAATCCCGTATCAGATACATGATTTTAAAATATTTTCTTCCATTCAGTGAGTCCTTATTACTCTACTGCTGTTGTCTTTTGATGCATAAAGTTTTTGTTTCATGAAGTCCAGTGTGCCTAATTTTTCTTTTGTTATCTGTATCTTTAGTGTTATATCCAAGAAATCGTTTGTAAAGGTTTTTCCCTATGGCTTTTAAAAAATATTTTTAGGTCTTACATTTAGGTCTCTGATCCATTTTGAGTTCATTTTTGTACATGATGTTAGGTAAGGGTCTAACTTCACTCTTTGGTATGTAAATATCCAGTTTTCTCTGCACCATTTATTAAAAGATTGCCCTTTCCTCCATTGAAGGGCCTGAATTCCCTTGTCAAAAATCATTTGATCATATATGGGAGGGTATATTTCTGGACTCTCTATTCTATTCCATATTTGTTTTTACGCCAGTGTCACACTGCTTTGATATCTGTAGCTTTGTAGCAAGTTTTGAAACCAGGCAGTGCGAGTCCTCCAGCTTTACTTTTGTTTTTCAAGATCGTTTGGTTATTTGGAGTCTCTTGAGATTCCATGTAAATGTCTCTTGAGATTCCATGTAAATCTCTTAGTATCCTAAGAGGTTTTTCTTTTCTGAAAAAAAAAAATTGGGGGATTTTGAAAGGGATTACATTGAATCTATAGCTTGCTCTGGGTAGGACTGACATCTTAATTTTATTAAATCTTCGTGAGATGTGTTTCCATTTATTTTCTTTAATTTCTCTCTGCAATGTTTTGTAGTTTTCATTATACATCTCTTTCACCTCTTTGGTTAATTTCTAAGTATTTTCATATTTTTGATATGATTGTAAGTGGGATTATTTTTATGATTTCCTTTTCATTTTTTTCATTGTTGTATATAGAAATGCAGCTTATTTTCGTGTGCTGACTTTGTATCCTGCTACTTTGCTACTTTGAATTTGAAACCAAGCAGGACCCTATGGTGCCCTCCCAGGTACAAAAGCATTTCTGTCTGTCCCTGGAGACCCCAACACACACCATTTCTTGTTTGGGGGAAGAAGAATTCAATCTTCTAGATCGTCCCTGAGTTCCTTTGGGGTTCCAAATGGCATATCCAAACAGCTACTAATTAGAGGAATGAGGGAATGCAGAAAGAATCAATAGTGTGACAGTGTGGCAGGGTCCCAGTTCCTGCCAAGAAACATACATAACTATCTGATACATATCTCTGAGCTCTTCTATAGGACCTGAGGCCCCCACCCAGGTGGGGATGATAAGTTTAGAGTATAAGCACATGGACCACAGACTGGCTGGAAACAGAAGGAAGATTTCTGGAACACCACTCTGTTACCTCACTACCAACCAATCAGAGGAAGGTCACACCCTGCAGACCTCTCTCCAAATTTTGCCTATAAAAACTTTTCCCCCAAAACCATCAGGGAATTTGGGTCTTTTGAGCATGAGCTGCCCCATTCTCCTTGCTTGGCTCTTACAATACCTTTCTCTGCTCCAAACTCTGATGGACCTTTCCCTGGTGGCTCAGACAGTAAGGAATTCACCTGCAGTGCAGGAGACCTGGGTTTGATCCCTAGGTCAAGAAGATCCCCTGGAGAAGGGAATGGTTACCCAGTCCAGTATGCTTGCCTGGAGAATTCCATGGACAGAGGAGCCTGGTGACTGAACGACTTTCATTGTTTTCAACAACAAATTCATTTATTAATTTTATCATTATTTTTTTGTGGAATATTTGGGGTTCTCCACATATAAATCAAATCAGCAAATTTGGAAAACTCAGCAATTGCCACAAGATTGAAAAATGTCAGTTTTCATTCCAATCCCAAAGAAAGGCAATGCCAAAGAATGTTCCAATTGCTGTTGAGTTGCACTCACTAAACATGCTAGCAAGGTAATGCTCAAGATCCTTCAAGCTAGGCTTCAACAGTACATGAACCAAGAACTTCCAGATGAACAAGCTAGTTTTAGAAAAGGCAGAAGAACCAGAGATCAAATTGCCAACATCTGTTGGATCATAGAAAAAGCAAGGAAATTCCAGAAGAACATCTACTTCTGCTTCATTGGCTATGCTAAAGCCTTTGACTGTGTGGATCACAACAAACTGTGGAAAATTCTTAAAGAGATGGAAATACCAGACAACCTTACCTGCCTCCTGAGAAACCTGTATGCAAGTTAAGAAGCAGCAGTTAGAACCAGACATCAAAAAACGAACTGGTTCAAAATTGGGAAAGGAGTACATCAAGGCTATATATTGTCATTCTGCTTAGTTAAATTCTATGCAGAGTACGTCATGCAAAATGTTGGGGTGGATGAAGCTCAAGCTGGAATTGAGATTGTCGGGAGAAATATCAATAAACTCAGATATGCAGATGACACTATCCTAATGGCAGAAAGCCAACAGGAACTAAAGAGCTTCTTGATGAAGGTGAAAGAAGAGAGTGATAAAAGCTGGCTTAAAACTCATCATTCAAAAAACTAAGATCGTGGCATCCAGTCCCATCACTTCATGGCAAATAGATGAGGAAAAAGTGGAAACAGTGGCAGATTTTAATTTCTTGGGCTACAAAATCACTGCGGACAGTGACTATAGCCACAGAAGTAAAAGATACTGGCTCCTTGGAAGAAAAACTATAACAAATCTAGACAGCATATTAAAAAGAATGCAGAGACATCACCTTGCCAAATATGGTCCATATAGTCAAAGCTATGGGTTTTTCCAGTAGTCATATACGGATGTGAGAATTGGACCATAAAGAAGTCTGAGAGGCAAAGAATTGGTGCTTTTGAACTGTGGTGCTGGAGAAGACTCTTGAGAGTCCCTGGACAGCAAGGAGATCAAACCAGTTAATCCTAAAGGAAATCAACCCTTAATATTCATTGGAAGGACTGGTGGTGAAGCTGAAGCTCCAACACTTTGGCCACCAACTCATTAGAAATGACTCTGATGCTGGGAAAGATTGAAGGCAGGAGAAGAAGGGAGAGACAGAGGATGAGATGGTTGGATGGCATCACCAACTCCATGGACATGAGTTTGAGAAAACTCTGGGAGATAGTAAAGGACAAGGAAGCCTGGCGTGCTGCATTCCATGGGGTTGCAAAGAGTTGGACATGATTTAGAGACTTAACAAACAAACAAAAACCATATAACATCATGTCATTTGTGAACAGAGATGTTTTCAATTCTTCCTTTCCAGTTCAGGTGATTTTTATTTCTTTTTCTTGCCTAATTGCTCTGGTTAGAACTTCCAATACTACGTTGAATAGAAGGGACAAAAGCAGGCATTCTTGCCTTGTTCCTGATCTTAGAGGAGAAGCTTTTAGTCTTATGCCATTGACTATGATGTTCCCTGTGGGTTTTTAATACATAGCTTTTCATTATATTGAGGTGGTTACCTTTTCTTGTTTGATGAGTGCTTTTATGGTGAAACGGTGCTGACGTTTGTCAAATTCTTTTTCTGTATCAATAAAGATGATTGTTTTTTCCTTTCGTTCAACAAGTGTAGTGTATTACATTGATCAGTTTGCATATATGAAGTATCCTTGCTTTCAGGAATAAATCCCACTTGATCAAAATGTATAACTTATTTAATATAGCACTTAGTTAGGTTTGCTACTATTTTGTTGAGAATTTTTGCATCAGTGTCCATAAAAAAACATTGATCTATAGTTTTCTTGTAGGCTTTTTGGTCTGGCTTTGTTATCAAGTAATTCTGGCTTCATAGAATAGTCATTTAAGCACAGAAAGTTTACCCTTTTCTTCAGTGTCTTGGAAAATTTTGAGAAGGATTGGTATTGGTTTTCTTAAAATATTTGGTAGAATTCACCAGTGAAGCCACCAGGACCGTGGCTTTCTTTGTTGGAAGATTTTTGATTACTGATTCAATCCCCTTACTAGTCATAGATCTATTCAGATGTTCTGTTTCTTCAAGATTTAGTTTTGATAGGTTTTGGGTTACTGGGAGGGGAGGAAGGAGAGCCACAACAATGGCTGGCCTCATCTTTATACCTCTAAGGTCAGAAGCAGAAATCAGCAGTTAAAGCGCAAATTCCTGGTTTTTGGTAGACAGGGTCCTTTAGGCCCACTCTGGTTTCTGCAAGCTATTTGCACACTGCTCCAGGAACATGGACACAGCTGCCTGCCACCTGGCTGAGGATGGGGGATGGGCACCTGCTACTGTGCTAATAGGTGAAACTGACTGAAATTAACTATAATTTACTGTCTGAGCCTTCCCTTGGAAGTAGCAAGCCATTAATAGATTCCAGAGCTCCAAAATGGTTATATCAGGCAGATTCTGCCAGTGCAATTATTGTCTAAGTAAGGAGACACCTTCCTATTAATTCCTGCTCCATCATCTTCCTAGAATCTTATCAGCAGGATTATATTTTAATAATATCCCCTTGAGGATGTTCAATTGTGTTAGCTGAGATTTGACCAATAATTTATTCAAAACTTGCTTTAGTTTCCTGCCAACATTTTTTTCAGAACAAAGGATGTTAAGAACTTTGATTAGAAGCTCAAGAAGACTATTTTGTATTCAGGGCAACAGCAGAACTTTGATTAACAATTAAACTCCAAACTTGTTATGCTACACATTTTCCCCCATATACTTCGTCCCCTAGGACGAAGTCTCTAAGGAAACTGCTCCTCCCATAATGACTATGGGACTGGGGAGCAGCCATTTTTCACAGTGGTCTATCTCTTTGGCCACAGTTGACTGGTTCAGGGGTGGGCACTGATCCAATTTAGGCCTATGAGAGCCCTTCCATGAGAATTTTGGATATGAACTCAGGGAGTCTGTCTATAATATCTAGATTGCTCAGTTAAGAAAGCTGCTAGATGGAGAACCTAGAGCTTCTGGGACCCTTGTTAGTCACTACGTGAAGAAACTGTTTACCAAGTTCAAGCTCATACTAGTCATCACAGGACAGGTCAGTAAATTGAGAGATGAGTTGTTAGGGCAAGGAATATGGATTTTATTAGGAAAGCCAGCAGACCAAGAAAGTAGTAGGCTAGTATCCCAAAGAAACTTCTTCCCCAAGTTAGAATTCAGCCTTCTTTTATACTCAAAGGGGAGCAGGTTGCAGACTTCTATGTGCCTGAATCCTTTGTTCTTGCAGCTGTTTACATGGGTCTGATCACAATTGTTTCTATAAACCACCAACAAGACAGTTGTTATTTTCTGTCTGCAATTTTTTATTCTCTATATGAATGGGAAAGTGTTACGCCTTGAAAGGTCAAAGCCTTGAGAATGGGCTATCATGCGTATTTCAGACTATAGGCAGCATTCTTTTACAAAGGTGCACAGCCAGCATGAGTAAGCACAGGCAACAGAGCACAAAGGTCAGGACCAAAGGGATAGATCCAATATGGAATCAGGGTTACTCTTCACTGTTACAAAACCTGGTTGCGTGAAAAAGAGGTCAATACTCAGAGGCAAATGGAGACAAGAGACAGGGTGCTGAGGCCCATCAGATGCCTGCAGAACCCAGAGAACTCTGGGTTCTCTGGGTATGCCTGACTCCATTTGTTCCTGAGGTCCCGCTGCCTTCCCATTGCCTGTCTACTCTACCTTCTTTGGCAACCAATAGCTATACATCTCACATTTTGTTCAAGCTAGTATGAGCTGGCTTATTGTCACATGCGACCCAGAGAACCCAGAATAGACTGCTTGACCAACTCCCTCACTTTACAGATGAAGAAACAAATTCTGGAAAAAAAAAAACACACAAAAAAACTATGACTTCCCTAAGTATAAGAGGTTAGTGGGTGGCCAGGCTGCAATGGTGGTGCCGTGTGGCATTTCCAACACCCAGGGGAGATTCCCAGTGGCCTCAGTTGGAGGGAAATATATCCAAACCTCTTCCTATCCACAAAACAGAGAGGAAAGGATAAAAATAGACCATCAAAACATAACTGGAGGCCTGGGACCTGGGGGTTGGCACAGGAAATTGAGAATGAGAAGAACAAAGCCAGACTTGGTACAGGGGAAAGCTAAAGGAACACTACACTGTTTGTGCTGAACTCGCATGCAGGGAAGACAGGGTAAAGGGAGTCTTCACCTCTTTGCAGAATACTCGTGCAGGATTCAGATTCAGCCGAGCTAATAGATCTCCTCCTAGCCAAGGCTCAAGGGAGATCAGATACCCACCCAAGTGTTGGCCACCCATGGGTTCGCCAAGCCTTCCAGCCTTTTGAAGTCACCCTTACCTTTAATATAAAATGGGATGGTTTGAAGGGGGAGGCCCAGATGCCCTTTCTGTTGAGTTGCACAACCCCTTGCCAGCTCCTTTAGGTCCTGAAGTTGACCATTTCTTCTTGTTCTCTCACCCCACGCTAGTCACAGCCCTCATTCCTGCTTCCCACATCCCAAGCATCTCTGACAAAGTTGTGTGTATGTGGATTTCCCTGGAGGTTTGGGATAACAGAGAAGGGGAATGGGCTTTGGCAGGTCTGTGGGAGTTTGGGGTTCTCCTGGGCCATGTGATTTATGTGGGTAACAGAGTGGTCACTGCTAAACAGATGTCTCAATAGCCTGGATGGAAATGTGTAGCAAGACGGAGTCTGTAGCCAAGCAAGAACCTGGCTCTTGAACCACAGTGTTAATTAGAACCCAGTGACCTGCTACACTGAAAGCAGGTTTTATAATCCATGAGTCAGTCATATAGGGAAGAAGTAGCAATTATTCAGGAAGAAGTGGCTGCAGGGAACAAGCTGTTGAGAACCCCTTAGAGTTACTTGTTCATTCTCTCAGTGTCTGACTCTTTGTGACCCCATGGATTGCAGCACGCCAGGCTTCACTGTCCTTCACCATCTCCTGGAATTTGCTCAAACTCATGTCCATTGAGTCAGTGATACTATCCAACCATCTCATCCTCTGTGGTCCCCTTCTCCTCTTGCCTTCGATCTTTCCCAGCATCAGGGTCTTTTCTAATGAGCTGGCTCTTTGCATTGTCCTCTGGTATCCTCTGAGTCTCCCACAGTCCAATGGTACATCAGTGGCTTCCCAGGACAAAAGGCAATTTCTAGGCAGGTCCCAGCCCCACCGTCTGCAGAACCTGCCCAGGGGGTCACATCTCACTTGTGTACATGACGTGTGCTAATCATCCTGACCTCAATTGTGTAGCCCTCCCACCTCAGGAATACCGCACCTGTTATTTCCCTGGGCCCTGCCTGAGGCTGGGCTTCTTTTCCTCTCCTTGTGTTCCCAAACTCCAACCTGCAGCCCCTCTGAAAATCGTTTTAACTCCATTTATCCAAGATATTCCATTCCTTGGAGGTCTTATCTTCCATGAACAAACATATTCATCAAGGTGCTTTTCTAATTCAGAGTACTAGTTATTTCTATAAGTCAACTCTGCCCAATTCTGGACCACCAAATGCAGTTCAGAAGCCCTGTACTTTTAGCAAAAGTTTCTAAATAGAAAAAAAATGTCCCCTGCCTCCAAAATGTCAACCTGATCCCTTGTATGGTCACTCTACTTCCATACCTCACACTGGGACATGTATTCTGATAATGGAACAGAACCTTTGAGATAAGAAGTACCCTAGAAAAGCCAGAGTGTACTATCATCAAATCTGTTTTCCATGTATCTACCCCTCACATCTAAAATGTAAATAGATCCATTCCTTAACTCTCCTTTGTCTGGGAAGCCTCAGGACTCCAAGGGTAGTCAGAGTCTCAGTCACAGAAGAACGCTCTGGGGAGCCTTTAGAATCCCAAGAATAAACTGTGAGAATCTGATGAGTTGAATTTCAAGGGTTCCTAACAGTCCTTCAGAACTCCTCAGTGGCAACAATCTATCTGTTCCCACCAGGCTCCTCAGAGGCCCTGGACACAACCTGCATGCCGGCTACTGATTACATTCCTCATTGGGCCTTCTCCTTTTCAGCTCTTATTTGGTGCCTGCTCCACCAGGATGCCTGGGGCAGACCCACAAGTCTCATGGAGTCACTCCAGCTCTGTCTCCTATTGGGGGCCCTTCCAGTCCTGGCCACGAAGGGTAGGACACCCCACTTGGCTCTGGCCTCCTGCAGTGAGCAGGGTCCATACCCCCCCTTGAGCAGGTGGCAAAACACCTGGCTGGTGATGGAGATCTTCTCTTTCTCACTCCTTCCAAAATCAAGGTCAACCAAAATCAAGCCCTGATGCTCTGCTGTTCTTCACTCAATTTTTTTACATTTTGCCTCCTTTATGGAAAAGAGTCTTAAAGCTGAATTTCTGTAGCCGGGATGGACTGTTCAGTTCTGTAGTGTGGCTGGAAGGCAGGTTTGAAACGTGAGGTCTGTGGACCCCCAGTAGCTTCCTGGACAGAATTCAGGAAGCCTGTGAACTGAAACGGGAAAAGGATTACATCTTGATTTTCACAAACCTCTAACTGAAATCTGGCATTTTCTTTATTATGAACGTTGGCAGCAAGCCATGGCAACCAGCAATACCTGTGGATTTGCCACATAGAATCAGATATTGTATATCACCTTATGGTCATCGCAAGTATCTTGAAATATCATTTATACTCAGAAGACTTTAAGATTGGAATCATTATTAGACTATTATTATTTAGTATTTTTATTGAAAAGTACATATTTTATCACAGTTTTAGTTATTGCATTTTAATACAATTTGTGTCCTTTGTTCCAATGTCTTCTATGTCATACATTTAAGGTGCATTTGTGCATTATTCTGAGAAGGGGGGGTCCAGAGAATTCACCAGATTGGCAAAGGGGCTCAGGACAAAAAAACAAAAAGTATCTCTGAACTCTGGGGAGAGTCCAGGCACAAGGATATTTCTGGAAGGAATTCTGCTTTTTGTAGGGAAAGCAAAAGTTGTTTGCTTTCAAGGAGCACCTGTTTATGCAAAGAGACCTCTGCATCGTAGCAAAGAAGGCCTGAGAGTTCCGGGCAGTGGTATTTCTATGGGGTTGTGACAAGCCTCTCCTTCCATGTACCTGTACCACCCACTTGGTCACCTGCCCTTCAGTTCGCTCAGCCTGTGCCCTCACGTTCCCATCGCACGTCTTTTACCCCTTGTCACTTGGTTGACATGTGTCTATTTGTTCATTACACATTTCCGTCAAGGTTCTGTCACGTGGTCTCGTGCCTGGCATGGTGGGTCACACGCCCCTCATACGTCACCTGTGTGTCCACGTATGAAGTTCACATATTAGTTACCTGTCCTATGGGGTAATATTACCCTGTCCTGTTGGGTAATAGTCCCCTCATAAGACTTCCCTGGTGGCTCAGATGGTAAAGCGTCTGTCTACAATGTGGGAGACCTAGGTTCGATCCCTGGGTCGGGAAGTTCCCTGGAGAAGGAAATGGCAATCCACTCCAGTAGTCTTGCCTAGGAAACCCCATGGACAGAGGAGCCTGGTGTCCAAGGGGTCGCAAAGAGTTGGACACGACTGAGCGACTTCACTTTCTACTTTCTTTCTTTCTTTCCCTCATAGGTCAGCATGTGTTTGACATGTAGCTATCAGGGTAACTCATTCAACATTCAGCTGAAAATCACTAGTCAACATATAGGGCTTCCCCTTGTGGCTCAGCTGATAAAGAATCTGCCTGCAATGCGGGAGACCTGGATTCGATCCCTGGGTTGGAAAGATACCCTAGAGAAGGGAAAGGCTACCCACTCCAGTGTTCTGGCCTAGAGAATTCCATAGACATATAACAAAACTTAGCAGAGTAGTACGCATATAAATAAACAGCATAATGCATAATCAATTATATAGCGTGCTAGAGAGTGACGAGTGATGTGGAAAAAATAAGACAAGGGGAGGGGGAAGGGTGTGGGGGGCAGAGTGGATACAACTGTAACTTGGGAGGCCAGGGTGGCCACTTGAAGAGTTATTTGAGCAAAGACTTGAAGGAGGCAACTAAGTGAGCTTTGTTGATATCAAGGAAATACCTAAGGAGAGGGAACAAGAGGTGCCAAAGCCCCAAGGTAGGAGCAGGTCTGGAGTGTTGGAGGAACATTGACGAGGCCAGGGTGCCTCTGTGGAGGGAATCATTGAAAAACAAAAGGACTCTGGAATTCCCTGGCAGTCCAGGGGTTCGAACTCTGCACTCCCAATGCAAGAAGCACGAGTTTGATCCCTGGTTGGGGAGCTAAGATCTCCTGTGCTGCTCAGTTCAGTTCAGTCGCTCGGTTGTGTCCGACTCTTTGCGACCCCAAGAACTGCAGCACACCAGGCCTCCCCGTCCATCACCAACTCCCGGAGTTCACTCAAACCCATGTCCATCGAGTCAGTGATGCCATCCAACCATCTCATCCTCTGTCATCCCCTGCTCCTCCTGCCCTCAATCCCTCCCAGCATCAGGGTCTTTTTCCAATGAGTCAGCTCTTTGCATCAGACGGCCAAAATATGCTGCACAGCAAGGCCAAAAAAAAGAGAGAGAGAAGAAAGCAAGACTGAACTAGTTTCTCAGTCTCAGTGAATTCAAAGTTTTGCCACTACCATCGCCTTTAATGCGGTTTAGCACACGCGTCATCTGTGACATGGGGTCTGGGCCAGCTGTCCCAGGCAACATGGCCCGTTGTCATCCCAGGTCACTTTACTACATTCTGATGGGTTTAACCTCAAGGAAACAAACAAACCCTTCTCTCTGTAAATGGGGAAAGAAAATAAGAATGGGCCAGAAAATGAGAATTGCGTCATCCAAGAGAGGCATGGGCTTCCCAGGTGGTGCTAGTAGTAAAGAATCCCTCTGCCAGAGTGGGAGACACAAGAGATGTGGGTTCGATCCCTGGATCGGGAAGACCCCCTGGAGCAGGGCATGGCAACCACTCCAGTATTCTTGCCTGGAGAATCCCATGGACAGAGGAGGCTGGTAGGCTATGGTCCGTGGTGTTGCAAAGAGCTGGACGCAACTGGAGTGACTTAGCATGCACACACAAGGGACACATAGGGTTGTATGAGAAGGGTCTCAGTTCTGCCACTTAATAAGCCGAGGGACAGTGGTCCCCATGCTGACTTCACTGAATCTGCTTCCACATATGTAAAATGGGGTGATAACCCCCACAATTATGAGGCCAGGTTGCAAAAATAAACTCCCTGCCCCAGCCCCAGCCTGGCATTCAGGCCAGCTCAGCACGTGTCCACACCCTCCTCTGCAGGTCCTCAATGACGTGCAGATCAGGTGCCAGGTGAGATCTCTGCAGGGCTTCTATTTTTAGTCCTGAATTCTTCCGCTTAGAATAATGCTTTATATCTTCCTGGAAAAAAAAAAAGCTGAAGCCTAACCCTAAACAAATAAAACACGTGAATTAGAACTGGCACAGTTCTCCTTGTAACCGAGAGGACGAGGGCAAATGCCCACTTGACTCTCTCCGTTGCTGGCCGCTGCCCTGTGGGACTCCTTGTCCTCTGCTGCCATCACCTGGAAGAGAGGGGGACTGTAGAGACGTGAAGGGACAGAGACTCGGAGAGGGCCACAGCAGGGACCCTTCCCAACACCAGCAGCGCATCTCACATGAAGAGGGGTAGGCTGTTGCTTGAAAAGCTAGTCTTCAGGCCAATTTCATCACCCAGAGAGGGCTCAGTGTGAAGGGTGGGGGTCCTAACAATGACAGACCTAGTCCACCTGCTTCCCCAAAAGAGAAAACAAAGACCAGGCCAGATGTGTTTTTCCCAAGGCTGGACTATAAATTGGGGCAGAGTCAGGATTTGAACCCTGAGCCGTGAAATCTACATCCAGGGTTACTTTAGCGTCTGGCTGCTCAGGGTATATAGTCCTTGGACCAGCTGCCTCTGTATCCCCTGGAGCTTGTTAGAAGAATGTAGGATCTCAGGCACCAATAGAAACCTAGCGAATCAAGCTCAGCATTTTAACAGATCCTACAGCCAACTGGCGTGTATGTCAGAGCATGACTTTGAACACACTGTCTTACGACTCTCCTAGGAGGGTATATTAAGATGCTTTTATATCCCTAAATGGAATACTCCCGTAATGAAATTCAGATAATATAGGAAAATTTAAATTGGAAAGAAATAAACATTTAGAAGGATATTTATACATATTCTTCTAAACATATGCCATTACACACATACACATTTTTACAAAAATCAGATTGTATTCTAAACACTATCTTTGCTTTTTGCTTCAGATTCTTTAGTATGATTTCTCTTTTGAAAGAGTGCCTGCTCAAGGAATATTTGCAAAATGAAAAAATGGAATAAAACAATAGTTATTGGTGTGTTAGTTATCCATTGCTGCATTAAAAATTACCCCCAAACCTAACAGCTAAAAACAACAAACATTGACTATGTCAGGGTGTCTCTGACGACCAGGGTCTGGGAGTGGCCTGAAGGGTGATGCTGGCTCTTGGGCTTCCAGGGCACTGACGGCCAGCTACAGTTAGACACGGTCACCTATAGACTGTCCGCTCCCCCTCTGAGCCCTCACTGTCCCTCTCCTGACCACATACGATAGCCACGTGTCCTGTCAGTCTCCCCACATCTGTCCTTACCCCCTTCTCAACTATTCTTCCATCTACCAGCCGGAGTGAGCTTGGAAAAGGCAAATCCAACCTTGCGGCCCCTACTTAAAATCCATCCATAGTTTCCTGTGGCTCTTAGAATAAAGTATAAAAAAATTAAATAAAGAAAGGTCTACAAGGCCCAGGTGGTCTGGCCCTATGGACATCCCCACCCTCGCCTCCCGGCCGTGTCTCCTTGCTGTCTGTGGTCTAGCCACACCATCCCGCTCCCAGCTCCTCCTGTGTGCCAAGCTTTGTCCACCTGGTATTCTCCCCAGATGTGGTTCCCTCTGACCCGCCTTCCATCCAGGCCCACATACCACCACACTCGCAAGAGTGCGGCGCACGCACAGGCCACTGACCAAGCTGCCGCTCCATCCCCCAGCGCCCAGAAAACGGTCAGCCCTCAATAAATATTGGCTGAACTTCTGTATCTCTGTTATCTTTTATGCCCTGTACTAGTGGCAGATATTTCTCCCAGGTTGTGATTGCCTTTAACTTTGCCTATCGTTTCTTTACCCTTCAGAAGTTTCACAGTTTCATGTGGTCAAATCAGTCAGTTTCTTTTCAGGGATTTTTCTGTCATTTAATGCACCAAAATTCCAGAGTTTTGTAAGAGCAGGTGCCTGAGCAAGGGCCCAGATCTGAGGAATTCAGACTAGGAGGAACAGGAGCTGCTGACACTGATGGAAACTGGCTAAGCACGTAGGTGGGGTCAGGTATGTGGTGGCTGAGGGGGGCGTCAGGCATGTCCTGGGCCTGGCATTCATGCCCTACCATTTTCCTCACAATTCTCACCACTCCTCTAATGGGTCAAAACAGTATTAACACCCAACCCACATCAAGGGAAAGCAGGTCAGACCTGCCACTAGCCAGATGCTATGTTAGGCCCTGGGGAAGTGACATTTTAAGTAAGAATTAAGGGAGGAGTAGTAGTTTATTAGGTGCAGGCATCTGGGCGCACAGTTCATGTGAAAATTTGCCTGGAAGAGGGTTCAGATAGAGGGGACAGTATCTGCGAAGAGCCCAAGGTGGGGCATGTCGAGGTGGCATTCATTAAACCCTCTGCAATCACTGGTCCCTTGTCCAAAATCCACTGATGTGGCAGGAAGAGGGCATTACCGACCCAGATGTATGGCCATGCTCAGGGGGCTCTCAGCCCAACCTCAGCTTGCAGAGAGGACAAGACCACGCAGCTCTGGTCCTGCTGTGCTTCTCTGCTTCTGCCCCGAGAATGAAGGGCAAACCAAGCACACGACAGCAGCATTCCGGCGAAGCCCTTGTCCTCGGGTCCTCGGTTCCCCAGCTGGCTGTCCTGTCCTTGGCTGTGAGAAGGGGCAGCCTTGAACTGGGGCAGTGCAGGGCCAGGTGCAGCTCAGCCTTGCCCAGCCCTCAGCCCAGCAAGGTGACATTGGGAGGGGAGTCTCTCACTCTCTTCAGGGACAAGTCAGAACATAAAGACTATACTCTGACTCCCAGTTGTCGGCAGGAGCCAGGCCTTGTGATTGCATGTTCCTTGCAATCTTAGGTGGTAGGTGTGTTTCATCCTCACTTTAAGGATACAAACTGGAGTCTCAGAGAGGTTCTGGAGTTTGTCCAAGGTTATTCAGCTCCACCTGGGGAGTCCCAGGATCAGGACCCAGATTGTCTGACTCTAGAGCCCATGAGGGAACCAGGATGCCTTGTAGTCTCCCAGACCACGATGGAGGAAAGGTGTCCACGGTCCAGGGGTGGGCACATGTGAGGCAGCACTGCGACCTCAATGCCTGGTACCTCGGGGAGGAGCCTGAGATCAAGGACTTTGACTCCAGAAAGGAAGAGCTTCGTAGGGATACAGGGAAGTAGCTGTGCAGATTTTTCTCATAAAAGTACATTCTCTGCCCCATTGCATTGCTGGAAGAGAGCTATTTTAGTAGCAGCAGAGCTGTGTGGGCCCAAATGGCTTGCAGGGAGGCTGGTAAGCCATGTATGGACAAGGCTGGGGAAACACTGAAATGGGGCTCTTAGAACAAAATGTTAGGTGTGAGGAAGGTTGATGTGGTTTGGGCTGGTGACAGCGGGCAGGAGACCATCTCCCAGAAGGAGAAGGTGCCAGTGCAGGGCATGAGGGGCATAGGTGTGCTGACAAAGAAGGGAGCGAGGCTGCCCCCCCCTGCAGCGGGAGCCCTGCTGCCTGCCTGGTGGAAGGGGCCTTGGAATGTAGACTGCAGACAAATGGGGGTGAGAGTGAGGTGAAGCCACTCATAGAGATCTAGGAACTGTGACAAGCATCCTGCACTCATAAGCTGGGGCACTGAACGATTCCCGGAAGTATTTGTGCATATTTACAAAAGTCCCTTGCTTCCAAGTTGGAATCAAGACTTATTTGGCAAAGAATGTTGTCTTGGGGAAGGAGACTGATTGCCCAGAGACAGGAACATGTAGGTAAATTCGTTTCTCAGAGCTCTCAAACAGCTTATTTGTTGGTGGCTCTGGTATTTTTCTAAGACAAGTAATTGAATTGTTGAAACTGTGGAAACGAGCACTTGTATAAACTTTGGAAGAATCTTAATGCATAAGTCCGGGGGTTTGTGTCAGTTAAAGCTTGTATATATATAACTAATTTTAAACGTGATAAAATTGGGGCTTACATAATTTTTGTGTGTGTGCCAAAAGATTTTCTTTGCAGAAAATACAAATGTAGTTATGCAATATAATTTTTAATTGGAAAAGACTAGAAATATGACCTGTATTAATAGATTTGTTTTATTTTAATTAATTAATAAATTATTTTTAGAGCAGTTTTAGATTTATAGTAACATTCAAGGGAAAGTACAGGAAGTCCTCACATGCCCTGCTCACTCCCCACACCTGCATTTTCCCTGTTGTTAGTATGTCACATTATCAGGAATATTTGTCACAAATGATCCAAAAATTGATGCATCATTATTCCCTGAAGGGTCCACATTATTTACATTAGGGTTCACTCTTTGGCATACATTCTATGGGTTTTGATGAATGTATAAAGACACGGATCCAATATTATGTTCTATACAGAATAATTTCACTGTCCTAAAAATCTTTGCTCCACCTATTGTACATAGATTTTAAAATGGAAGATTTTAGATTTAAGATATTTTCTCCTCCACTTTCCCCTAGAAAGTAGAAATTATATTGTGTCCCCTACCATGCCGTGTCTACCCCCTCCCCATTCTATTAATAGGAAGCAGGACAAATTGATTCTTCACAACCTCAGAAGAGGTGGCCAGGATATGCTCAACCCCTCAATCCCATATGGCCACTTGGTGGACCCTGAGCATGAATACCCTCCGATATTGTAACGGAAGACAGTCACCCACAGCTTCAGCTCAGGGGCTCCTGGATGGATTCCACTCACTTCATCCATATGCTGGGGTCGCTTTCGGTTGAAAGCCACAGAAATCCAACCCAAACTACCTTTAGCAGAGAAGAAAGTTAAGTACCACACAGCGGCCTGGATTTAGGGCTGTCCTCTACCAGGTAAGTTCTCTGTGGTGTCTGGCACTTAGAGATTCCACTCCCAGCAGCACCTTGATCTTGCTGAGGTGATGATGCTGTTCAGCTTTCATGAGCTGAGTGGTTTGTCTTAATCTCGGAGAGCTGCATGCTCTCCAGCTGGGTTTGCCTCCGGGTAGCAGTCAGGTTCTCACATCCCTCCTTCCTTGGGTACATTTTCTAGTTGAAAGTGTAGTTCCCTTGCCTAATCTCTGTTACGTGGAGTTGGGTTGTCTTGTAGGGAGCGGCTGGCTCAGTGCGCTGTCTCCAAGAGCCCTGGTGGATTTTGACCCAACAGCCTCATCCTTGCCACAGAGAAATATTTAACTGTTCCTGTTAAGCTGAACAAGCAGGGCTCCTAACGAACAGTCATTCTAAAGCAGCTTAACTGTGGTTTCCCACTGCCTTTCAATCCTCCCACACTAGCTCTTCCCACCTTGGCTGAAAACCAACTCTGACGAGTCTGGTCATCCTTTCTCCAGTCCCTTCAAGTCACAAAAAAGGTCACTTTAGTTATTAAAAGATCAAATTCCATAAAATACTGGAAACACCAATCTTTCTTTTAAGGAGACTTCTCTGCACGAGTGAAATCTGTGTCTGGAGAGAGGCAGGGCCGCTGGCTTCTGCTGCTTTAAGAAAAGGCTTGTTGCCCCACCTGCTGGGCACCCCGTCATCTCCTCAGGGTTTGTCTCACTGCCCACTGCGGCCTCACCAGGAGCAGACCCCACAGCAGATGTCTGTTGATGTGGGGGTGAACAACTGGCCATGGGCATGCCAAGAGGTACCGCACATACCTGGCCCCTCTGCCCACCCTTGCTGCCTCCCCTGCCCTTATTCATGTGTAGGCCAAAGTCCACTGCAGCCTCTGCTTCCACCCTGAGAAGACTTTTCCCTCTCCCTTTTTGCTAATTGAGATTTCCTTTCCAACCCCTCCAAGGGGTGGAGCTCAAGGTGACCCCCAAACCTGGGTTGTACCTCAAGATGACCTCCTTAACCTTCTCACTGGGACTTACAAGGGGTTTTTTTTTGTGGTTGGGGCTCAACACTCTTCCCATCTAGGGGAATCTCCCACCTTAGTGGAGAGTTTGGCTCCCCAGCCTCACTCACACAACATACTGATAAGACAAAGCTGAACTAACTGCTTCACCATGACCTGGTCAGTCACCACCTTGCACAAAACTATTGGAACCAATAAATTTAGCAAGGTAGCAGGATATAAGATTAATATACAGATATCCGTTGCACTTATTTATACTAACAGTGAGATATTAAAAAGAGAAAAAAAATCCCATTTAAAATCCCATCCAAAAACAAAGACTTCTCTGGTGGTCAAGAAGCTTGCCAAAAGTATCATGCATCTTTGGCTTAAGAGGCTCTGATCAAGAAGATCCCATGAATCCTGGGACCAGACCTGAATAAGGCTGGCAAGTTCCTCCCTTGCTGACCCACAGTGAGAATATGGTGGCCAGCGTTGATGATGTTCACAGTCAAGTTCCAGATGAAGAGGGTGCTGTGTCTAGCAGTGGTTATTGGCCATGTGAAGATGACAGATGATGAGCTTGTGTACAACATCCACTTAGCTGTCAACTCACTGGTGTCATTTCTCCAGAGAAACTCGCAGAACCTCTGGGCTTTATACATTAAGAGCACCATGGAGCTTTCTTGGTGGTCCACTGGTTAAGAATTCACCTGCCAAGGCAGGGGACATGGGTTCAATCCCTGGTCCAGGAAGATTCCACATGCCACAGGACAACTAAGCCTGTGCACACAGCTACTGAGCCCATGCTCTAGAGACTGCATATTGCAACAAGGAGAGCCACTTCAATGGGAAGCCTGAGCACGGCAGCTGGAGAGGAGCACCCACTCGGCGCAACTAGAGAAAGTCTGTGCGCAGCAACAGAGACCAGCACAGCCAAAAATAGAGAGTACAGTGGTTACTCAGTTAGAGAAAGAAGACCACAAGAAAGCCCCAGTACCTGTACTAAGGCACAGCAATAAACCATACGCCCTCCATTACAAAAAAAAAAAAAAAACCCTATGGACTGAAAGAAGATATTTGCAAATAATGCAACTGACAAGGGATTCATTTCTAAAATATATAAACAGCACATACAGCTCAATATCAAAAAAACAAACAACCCAACCAAAAAATGGTCAGAAGATGTAAACAGACACTTCTCCAAGGAAGACAAACACCTAGTCAACAGGCATATGAAAAGATGCTCAACTTTGTTAATTATTAGGAAATTAAAACCACAGTGAGGTATCACCTCACACCATTCTGACCATTACCAAAGTCTGCAAGTAATAAATGCTGGAGAGGGTATGGGGAAAAGGGAACCCTCCTACACTATTGGTGGGGATGTAAACTGGCATAGCCACTGTGGAGAACAGTATCAGTTCAGTTCAGTTCATTTCAGTCGCTCAGTCGTGTCCGACTCTTTGCGACCCCGTGAATCGCAGCACTCCAGGCCTCCCTGTCCATCACCAACTCCCGGAGTTCACTCAGACTCATGTCCATCAAGTTGGTGATGCCATCCCGCCATCTCGTCCTCTGTCATCCCCTTCTCCTCCTGCCCCCAATCCCTCCCAGCATCAGAGTCTTTTCCAATGAGTCAACTCTTCGCATGAGGTGGACAGTATGGAGGTTCCTTATAAAACTAAACTTAGATATATGATCTAGCAATCCCACTCCTGGGTCTATACCTGGAGAATACAAAAGCTCGAATTCAAAATACATACACCCCAGTGTTCATAGTGGCACTCTTTACAACGGCCAAGACATGGAAACAGCCCAATTGCCCATCAACAGTTGATCTGTTTAAGAAGATACTAATAGATATATGATGGAATATTACTCAGCTATAGAAAAGAAAGAAATGTTACCATTTGTGGCAACATAGACGGACCCTAGAGAATATCATGCTAAGTGATGACAGAGAAAGACAAATATAACAGGATGTCATTTATATGTGGAATTTAATGCAAATTAATCGGTATACAAAATATAAACACACTCACAGACATAAAACAAACTTATGTTTACCAAAGGGGAAGGAAGCGGGGAGGGATAAGTTAGGAGTATGAGATAAACAGAAACAAATTACTACACATAAAATAGATAAGCAACAAGGATTTGCTGTATAGCTCAAAGAACTGTGCTCTCAGACTGTGGTGCTGGCAAAGACTCTTGAGAATCCTCTGGACAGTAAGGAGATAAAATCAGTCAATCCTAAAGGAAATCAACCCTGAATACTCACTGGAAGGACTGAGGCTAAAACTGAAACACCAATACTTTGGCCACTTGATGTAATAGCCAACTCATTGGGAAAGCCCCTGATGCTGGGAAAGATTGAAGGCAGAAGGAGAAGAGGGCAACAGAGGACAAGATGGTTGGATGGCATCACCGATTCAATAGACATGAACTTGGACAGACTCTGGGAGATGGTGGGGGAGAGGGAGGCCTGGCGTGCTGCAGTCCATGGAGTTGTAAAGAGTTGGACATGACTTGGGATTGAACAACGACAAAGAACTATATTCAACATCTTATAGTAACCAAGTGTGTGTATACATATACACATACATTTGAATCATTTTGCGGTACACTTGAAATTAACACAATATTGTAAATCAACTATACTTCAAAAAAAATTCACTTCCAAGACTATTTGCTATGGCAGAAATGGGGCGGGGGCAGGGCAGGCAGTGGTAAGTTACCAAGGGAAAAGTAGATAAAAGAGAATACACAGATGATTAAAAACAGAAAACAGGGCTGGCACGGAATAATGATCATAGGGTGCATGAACGGCAGTGTATGATTAACTCAAATTTCTGCATCTAAAGCTTAAAAATGGGGGAAAATAAAAGCAAAGGAGGGAGGAAGGAGACAAGGAAGGAAGAAAGCTGGTCTAGGAAGGGAAGTGTATGAATAGGGGCTGCCCAAGGGTGCCCAGCCTCTAGTCCAGACAGACCAAGCCCGTGTGGGGAAGTCATTGTCTCAAGGGGTTTCTCAGAACCTTCGTCACATTTTTATGAAAATGAGAGGCATGTCAAGAGATTGTACAAGGTCCTCATTTCCCAAAAGGATTCCAGAATTTTAAGGCCACTACACTTGACACCTTTGATTTTGGGATGAATTCAAGTCCAAAGACCCAAATGGAGCCCTGACTTTGCATTCAGCCAGGCGTGAATCATCCAACAGATGGTGGGTGCACATTTAGAAATGAGCCGGTGCACCCTTGGAGCTACCGAGGCTCCTGAGATGAGTCCTGCCCAGCTAAGCTGCCATCTTCAGGGAGTGGCTGGGGGACCAGGCAATGTTTGCGTTCAAGTTTTCTGGCTGCAGGGAGATGTGGTTCTGCAAATTCAAGCAATATTGGAGGAAGGGGCATTATGTGGCTACTGCCAGGAAATGAAAGCAGATACTGGGATCTAGCTCGGCTTCTCTTCCCCTTCCTGGGTCCCTCATAGTCTTCCCAAGCACCTCTTGTTGTCTCTCTGCTTCTCACCTTTGACCTTTTCATAGACAGAGGCTTTCATTGGATTGTTCAGTTACCATCCACAATATGGTGACTTCTGACTGAATTAGCTTTTGGCTCAGTCACTGTTGGCTCATCCAGGCAAACAGTCCTGCTGAAGCACAAGGCTATTTTCTTTTTTTAATATTATTTGTTATTTCTGGCTGCACCAGGTCTTTGCTTCTACGAGAGGCCTTTCTTTAGCTGCGGAGAGCGGGGGCTGCTCTCTAGCTGCAGAGCATGGGCTTCTCATCGTGGTGGCTTCTTTTGTTGCAGACCACAGGCTCTAGGGGAGCGGTCTCCATAGCTGTGACACGTGGGCTTAGTTGGTCCATGCCTGTGGAATCTTCCCAGACCAGCAATCAAACTTGTGTCCCCTGCATTGCAAGGTGGATTCTTAACCACTGGACCACCAGGCCTTGTGGTGGTCATTTTCTTATGCATGGATGCCTGGAACTGGGGTTTGTGGTCTGCCTAGGAGATATATGATGGAAATAGTGGTTCTTAATGTACTAAGTATATCTCTGTATCAAACTGCCAACATCCCCTGGATCATAGAAAAGCAAGGATATTCTAGAGAAACATCTACTTCTGCTTCATTGACTATGCTAAAGCCTTTGACTGTGTGGATCCCAACAAACTATGGAAAATTCTTAAAGAGATGGGAATACCAGACCACCTTACCTGCCTCCTGAGAAACCTGTGTGCAAGTCAGGAAGCAACAGTTAGAACCAGACATGGAACAACGAACTGGCTAAGTGATGACAGAGAAAGACAAATATAACAGGATGTCATTTATATGTGGAATTTAATGCAAATTAATCGGTACTCAAAATTGAGTACGTCAAGGCTTTATATTGTCACCTTGCTTATTTAACTTCTATGCAAAGTACATCATGTGAAATGCCAGGCTGGATGAAGCTCAAAGTGGAATCAAGACTGCTAAGAGAAATATCAACAACCTCAGATATGCAGATGACATCACCCTAAAGGTAGAAAGTGAAGAAGAACAAAAGAGACTCTTGATGAAGGTGAAAGAGGAGAGTGAAAAAGCTGGCTTAAAACTCAACATTTAAAAAACTAAGATCATGGCATCCAGTCCCATCACTTCATGGCAAATAGATGGGGAAAATTTAGAAACAGTGACAGACTTTATTCTTTTGGGCTACAAAATCACTGTGAACAGCTACTGCAGCCACAAAATTAAAAGATGCTTGCTCCTTGGAAGAAAAGTTATGACAAACCTAGACAGAGTATTAAAAAAGCAGAATCATCATTTTGGGGACAAAGGTCTGTCTAGTCAAAGCTATGGTTTTCCCCGTAGTCATGTACAGATGTGAGAGCTGGACAATAAAGAAGGCTGAGCACTGAAGAATTGATGCTTTCATACTACGGTGCTGGAGAAGACTCTTGAGAGTCCCTTGGACTGCAAGGAGATCAAACCAGTCAATCCTAAAGAAAATCAACACTGAATATTCATCGGAAGAACTGATGCTGAAGCTGAAGCTCCAATACTTTGGCCACCTGATATGACGAGCCGACTCATTGGAAAAAACCCTGATGCTGGGAAAGACTGAGGGCAGGAGGAGAAGTGGGCAATAGAGGATGAGATGGTTGAATGGTATCACTAACTCAATGGGTTGAGTGTGAGCAAACTCTGGGAGATGGTGAAGGACAGAGAAGCTTGGCGTGCTGTGGTCCATGGGGTTGCAAAGAGTTGGAAACAATAGAGCAACTGTACCACAACAACAAATGTGCTTTGCTGAAACTGCTTTTAAGTTTTAAACTATTTTAAGGTTGTTCCAACTGACCCTTAAACAACACAGGTTTGAACTGCATGGATCCACTATGCACAAATTTGTTTTCCAATAAATATGTCCACAGCACACATGATGTGGAACCATGGTGACAGGGCCAACTATGGGACATGAGCACCCCTGGATTCTGGTATTGGGGGCAGGCCTGGGAACCAACCCCTCAACAGTTACTGAGGGACACTGGCATTTATTTCGAAAATTTTTAGGTTAACTCTCAATTTGATATGCATTTAAAGAGATGCTTTCAGTGGTTCCCCGGGTGGCTCAGAGGTTAAAGCATCTGCCTGCAATGCAGGAGACCTGGGTTCGATCCTAGAATGGGAAGATCCCCTGGAGAAGGAAATGGCAACCCGCTCCAGTACTCTTGCCTGGAGAATCCCATGGACAGAGGAGCCTGGCGGGCTACAGTCCATGGGGTCGCAAAGAGTCGGACATGACTGAGTGACTTCACTTTCAGTGGTTTATATTTTGCTTCTTCCACATAAATCTTTTGAATTGCTTATGGTAAATGTGACTTGTTTAATGAGCTAAGTTAGTGGTTTTTCAGGATGTAGATGGAGCATGACAACTTGCCAACAGACAGCCAGAGAATTTAGGTCCTTGTCACTCTGATGAACATGTCCTGGCCTGGTTTCCCATGAGGAAACTTTTTGCTTCATCTGATAACCTTGCTTCTATATTTTGTTTTTAGCTTCAAGTACTTGTCTGAGCATGCCTGTTTTTCCAAAGGTGACTAAAAACACTTTTTGAAGAGGTATCCTTCACAAAAGTTAATAACAGAAAGCATTGCATCAAAATTCAAGACATGAATATAATCAAAATCACATTGTATTTCCTGTTGGTCTCTGAAGCAGACATTTAGCAAGTCTTATCTTCAATAGGACATTGAATGCCTGTCATAGAAAATTATCTTTAAATGATTGCTCAGAAAGGAAATACAAAAAGCTCTCATGTCATTTATTATTCATGTGATTTATGTTAAGCTTCTCAGTAGAATGATGAAAACATGCCAATAAATTAGTTCAAGAAATGATGCAAAATTAAATATTAATGAAGTGCTCAAACAAGCACCAATTACACTGCAGTATAAGCTTGTAAATATTTCCATAAGTAATTCTCACTCCATATTCAGGTAGCACTGCAGTCCAAAAGAGAAGAATCATCGTTCATTTATACAGAAACCTCTTTTATTAATAAATTTTCCAATCTACCAGTTTAATCCTAGCATCTTGTTTTTAAAAAGGCAATAAGCCTTTATTATTTGCGCTTAGATTCATAGATCGTGGATAGATTCTTCATCTCCTTTCTGCTTTCTGCAGGGTCAACCTCTCCCTCGGGGTGATGGACCCTGGAGGCACGACCTCTCTCTCGCCCTGTCAGGACCAGAGCACTTCATCCTCCCAGCTGCTGGGAGGACTGACTGTGAAGGCTTGCAGCTGAATTCTTCAGGCATCGTGTCATTTTAGTAAATGCTCAGCCTCTATTTATTCCCCTCCAAATACTATCCTCTGTCTCTCTCAAGGTTATATGGCCTCCCAGTGACTGGTTAGTACAGTGGTGCAAAGGCCAAGTCCTCTTCCCTAAATCTAAGATGACTCTGCCGGGCCGCCTCAGCCCCAGAGCTTCTGTGGGACAACTGCATTGCAGGTCACCTCCTCCTGCTCAGTCCTGCTTCATTTACCCTCTTAATATTATCTTCCCAAAACCACACCCTGATAAATTTCTGGCATGAAAATCTCTACCACAGAATCTATTTCTAGGGACCCAGAACTATGATGATTGGGACTAGCAGTGATTTTAGGGAGCAGACTCTAAACACAGGAGTTTGAAGCTAGAAGTGAAGTGGTACAATTGGTCAGACTTCACTGGGGATGTACTGGGGTGGGAGACTGGTGGAAGAGAAGGCACTGGCGGAGGCAAATTCCCAGCATTTGAAGGGTTCAAGAGAAGTCGCAACATAAAGGCTGTGGAATCACATGGCTGAGGTTATCAATGCTTGAAGAAAGACAACGAAAGCTTGAGGATGCTTAATCCAATTTAAAGCAAAGCATGGAAGTCTCTTTGGCAGCACATACAGAGACTCTCATCTTCTGCAGCTGGAGGGTCGGGCCCGGAACATAACTCTAAGCGGAATGGAGCTCAGGAGAGTGTCGTCTCAGTGAAGACAAGTCTGCTCTGCCAAGACAAGTGAGACTTGGAATGGGAACATCTGGGTCAATGCACTTGAAAACCTTAAACCTCCAGATTCCACTGAACCCTCTAGACCTGCAGAAATGCCCTTTCCTCCCTGCTGAGGGCTAAACTACCATCTTGCTTGAAAGTGATGCGGGAGCCTCTGCTTTGTAAGACAGGAGACATCCCCTTCCAGGCCACCAGATGAAGAACTAGAGTCAAGTCACAATAACATCCAACGAAGGAAGAATTGTAAGAACTTGCCAATATGCACTGATAGGAGTCAGAGAGTTAATATGGAAATGGACCCTGAGGATAAAGACCAAGGAGGCAGAAAACGAAGTTTGATTAGAGAGAATTTATTAACATGGAGCACTCTCCTATGATACAGGACTTCACTCCCTGGCAAGAGCCCCAGGAGAAGTGCTAGGCTAGCTCTTTGAAGCCTGCGAATAACAATGGCCCGTGAATTTAAAAAGCCCAATCCGCCACAGTGGTGGTAGAAGAAGGGATCAAATGGCTCAAACAGGAGGGCCTGCTAGATGGGGTTATCCTATGGAGGGCTTGCAGACTCCCCAGATGACTGTGTCCTCTGGGAGAGCACACCGGATACTCTTAGCCAAGCTGGTAGAAAGAACACAAGCATCGCTGAGAAGCTCACTCCAGTTGTATTCTCCATAGGCCAGAGCTGGGGGTTGGGAGATGCCCTTACAGATCAGTGCTCCCTGATAATAATGGGGATAAGAGGAATCCAGAAGAATAGAGGCCAGAGGGTAGCACTTACCTGTCGGAAGTGGCTATGATTCTCATAAAGAGCAGTAAGGACAGAAAATCAGTAGGAGAGCCATGGAAACAGTTAACAGGACACGGTGTTCGACACATACAGCCGGAAATAGTGCTCCTTCAGTTCAGTTCCGTTCAGTCGCTCAGTCGCGCCCGACTCTTTGTGACCCCATGAATCACAGCACGCCAGGCCTCCCTGTCCATCACCAACTCCCGGAGTTCACTCAAACTCATGTCCATCAAGTCAGTGATGCCATCCAGCCATCTCATCCTCTGTCGTCCCCTCTCCTCCTGCCCCCAATCGCTCCCAGCATCAGGGTCTTTTCCAATGAGTCAACTTCGCATCAGGTGGCCAAAGTATTGGAGTTTCAGCTTTAGCATCATTCCTTCCAATGAACACCCAGGACTGATATCCTTTAGGATGGACTGGTTGGATCTCCCTGCAGTCCAAGGGACCCTCAAGAGTCTTCTCCAACACCACAGTTCAAAAGCATCACTTCTTCTGCACTCAGCTTTCTTCACAGTTCAACTCTCACATCCATATATGACCACTGGAAAAACCATAGCCTTGACTAGACAGACATTTGTTGGCAAAGTGATGTCTCTGCTTTTGAATATAGTATCTAGGTTGGTCATAACTTTCCTTCCAAGGAGTAAGCGTCTTTTAATTTCATGGCTGCAGTCACCATCTGCAGTGATTTTGGAGCCCAAAAAAATAAAGTCTGACACTGTTTCCACTGTTTGCCCATCTATTTCCCATGAAGTGATGGGACCAGATGCCATGATCTTCGTTTTCTGAATGTTGAGCTTTAAGCCAACTTTTTCATTCTCCTCTTTCACTTTCATCAAGAGGCTTTTTAGTTCCTCTTCACTTTCTGCCATGAGGGTGGTGTCATCTGCATATCTGAGGTTATTGATATTTCTCTTGGCAATTTTGATTCCAGCCTGTGCTTCTTCCAGCCCAGCGTTTCTCATGATGTATTCTGCATAAAAGTTAAATAAGCAGGGTGACAATATACAGCCTTGATGTACTCCTTATTTAAAAAAAAATCAGCCACCCCAATAAAAAGCCATAATCCCTTGTCTAGCTCCCAGCTTAAGGTAATACCTGGGACCTGCTGAACAAAGAAGGACCTTTATCTGCTGGCAGATGTGCAGGGTAAGGTTCCCCCAGGTCCTCCCCAGGAAGGTCTTGGGTGATTACTTGAGTGATCACGTACTAGGGAAAGAGAATGACCCAGACCTCTTTCAAGAACTATTGGACACAAAGTCCAAGTTGACATTGATACCCAGAGATCTGAAGAATCACCATGGCCCTTGTTAGAGTGGGGACATACTGGGTCATGTAATGAGTGTAGTCCTAGCGCATGGCCAGCTTTACAGTGGGTCCTCTATGTCCATAGACCCACCTATAGTTATTTTCTTGGTCTCTTAATCTGTAATTGGAACAGGCACAGCTGAGGGTTGGCAGAATCCTTGCACTACTTCCTTGGCGCATAGGGTAAGGGCCATGATAATGAGGCAAAGGAAAGGCAAATGTCTGGAACTGCCTCCCACCCAGTCAACTAAAAACTATATCTTATCCTGGAAGGAATGGCAGAGGTCAGACCTGAAGGGGAGTCTTCATCCTTTCTCCCATTTAGTGCGCCAATCTAACCCCTCTTTCATCAGCTGCTGCTGAGTTGTGCCTCCTTAGATCACATCTATGGATGCCACCTTCCCTGGAGAGGGCATGGCAATCCACTCCAATATTTTTCCCTGGAGAATCCCATGGAGAGAGGAGCCTAGCAGGCTACCATCCACAGGGTCATAAAGAGTTGGACATGACTGAAGTGACTTAGCACGTAGATGCCACCTTGGGATAGAGGCTGGGGGGCTTAAAACCCCCCAGGAGGAAAAAAACAAGTTTGGTTCATGGGTGAGTTGACTTGTTATGTGGGTGAAATGGACTACTTCTGCCCTATAGCTGCACGCAGGGATGGTCTTGGAAGGACCATCCAGGGAGGAGAACTCTCAGCTTCAGGGGCAAATCTAGTAGTCAGTCCACTTTGTGTACAAAGAGAATGACCTGAAGTAAGAATGTACATGGATTCAAGGGTAGTGGCAAGTGGTCAGGGACCTTGAAGGAGAAACATTGGAAGATTAGGAAAAAGGAAGTCTGGGGAAAAGGCATGTGGATGGACGCACGGGAGGGGCACAAAGTGTGAAAATTTTGTATGGTGCTAATGTGATCAGTGAGAACTCGCCTTCCTCCCACCCTCCACCACTAGGGGCTGGGATGCAGCCAATCCTTCCCCAAGCCAGAGGGAGCTCGACGGCCAGAATAGCAGATGTCCACTAAAGTGACAAAGTTATTTTTGGAAACAAATAGCCCAGAAAAATTTCCCTAGGTTTATACTTCTAAGACAGAGTTGAGGGGTTGTTTTGTCCAGGTTCTCACCAAGAGGTAATTAATCAGTCTCCACTGAACACTTTCAAACAGGCTGCTCATTACCTTTCCAGGTGACCTGCCTCCCTTTAGGACAGTGCAGTCACTCAGCAGTTTCTTCTTCTGTAGCAGGTTGGGATCTTCTCCTCCTACCCTCTAAGGAAGGGTACTGCCCCTTCCCATCTTAAGGCTCCAAGCTAAGCTAGGATCTAAAAGAAAGTATTTTGGTAGGAGAAGTGACAGATGCTTTGTTAGCAGAATAACCAGTGAGGTTATGCTTGGAGAAATGATCCGTTTTAATAGGAGAAAGAACTGTTTGGTCAATATTTCCCTTGGTGGGAACTAAAACCCTTTCCCTTACACACAAAAGACCTCCGCTACCATTGAGAGAAAAATTCAGAAGCAGATAGATAAAATGACCCTGAGACTGGTTGAGGGCAGAGGGTGGAGAGGAGAAACCAGAGAGAGTGAGCTTTCCGAAGCTCATAGGGTTGTGCTCAATGGAAAAAGGAGTAAATTTTTCTGGAGGCTCCAGTAAATTTTCTGGACAATCTGTAGGGTAGATTGTCTAATGATACAGTTTTACTTTCCCAGACTTTCAAATTTGAAGGGTTATACTTACCTTTAGCTTAAACCAGCACTAATTATTTTTTAGTGTAACCCAAACTTCTTTTGGTAGAGCCAAACTCATGGCAGTTCCCTGGGGGTAAGCTATTGGCATTAATCAGAAGGGTGGTGCCGGTTACCCCAGTTTTTGACAAGTGCCTTCTCACATAAGAGGCAAGGTGTAAATTATCCCTTCTCTGGGAAATGCCCTTGGATATAAAATTTAATTTTTTTAATTTTTTAAATTAAAATTTTTTTTAATTTAAAT
The DNA here is from genome assembly GCF_001704415.2 of Capra hircus. Lineage (NCBI taxonomy): Eukaryota > Metazoa > Chordata > Mammalia > Artiodactyla > Bovidae > Capra > Capra hircus. The sequence continues at coordinate 35,991,421 of NC_030826.1, read as the reverse complement.
TTTTTTTTTAATTTTTGGATATCAAATTTTAAAATACTGTTCATCAGGCTCAAACAGTTTCTATTGAGTATTTCTACAAACATTACAAGGTGCAGCCACAGGCATGGCACCAACTCCAAACCAGCTGGCAACTCTGATGTGCCTCCCTGAAGCTGGCTGCTGCAGTCAGCTGAAATTGTGAAACCAAATCACATCAGAGGAAGACTGCTTACCCAGAAGGAGAGATTTATTTTGTTGTTTAATATTTAAACAGTTTAACATGCCTCCCAATAAATTGTCTGAATGGTTCAGAAAAGAGCGTGTAAAAAATCACATGCAATAAATCCCTCCTTTTTTAACATAAAGAAATAGATGCATAGATTTTATTAGCAGAGCATCTGTTTCTGTCTGTCTACAATTAGCAAGTGTTTAGAGAATCCTGGTTTGAAGGGGCATCCGCATCTCTCAGTCCCCGGCCCTGGGCCTCAAAAGCCTATAGGTACAAATGAGGCCACACCGTCACTAACACCCAAACCACAGAAGTCCTTTGCCCTGGCCGGCAGCACCTCGGAGGCTTGGCCACCCTTCCCTAGAGTTTCTGAAAGAGGGGCCTCAGCCTCTCTGTGCCCAAGGACAAGCCTCTCTCTGAGGCCTCCTCCGCAGGATGCCCAGAACGACATGGCTTCTGGAGCTCTGCGGTGCCTGAGGCCTCTCCTGATGCCCTCAGTCAGCTAGTCTTTGCTGGGGGACCCAGAGCCCTCAGGCCATGAAAGCTGAGACCAGGGGATGCAGGAGCAGCGGGACAGTGACGTCCATAGCTCCACACCACGTCCTGTCGCCTGGACTTCAGAGAGGCAGACAGGTGTCCGGGAGTCTCCTCACATTCTTGAGCGATGGCCCTGCATCTGTCTCCACCAAGGTCCCAGACCAATTCCTCCTACTCGGCCAGGACACGCAGCCACTCCATCCCTTCCCCTCTCCTTCCCCCTCACTTTCTCCCTCTTTTCTATTTTCCTGTGCGTGTGTGTGTGTTCCATGAGGGCAGGGATTTTTTTGGCCTGTTTCATTCACCATTTTATCTTTATTGCTCAAAAGAATATTCAGCAAATAATAGATGCTCAAGAAACTCTGTAGCTTGAATGGGGGGGGAAAAGTGAAGCCAAGAAACCCTCCTGCATTCTCCTTCAGCACAAAAGCCCATACCCCCGTGCGTATCCTTCCAGACAGAGCCCACAGAGTTCCCAAGCCACCAATTTCACAGCTCAGCCAGGACACCCAGCTGCATGAGGATGCTGTGGTCAAAACTGTGTTGTCAGCATGCACTGGCCTCGACATCCTGGGTCCACAAATGGTCCACACAAGTCTCAGGAACTCCAGTTCCCGTCCCACTCAACTACAGAAGGTCCAGCCTCCTCAGACATTGCATGGGGATCCCCAGGGATCCTTATGCCACCCTGTGCTCCTTGCTGCCTCACCTGGCCTCCTGCCTCTACTGCTGCTCTGCTCTCTACCCACCCACTGCCTGTTTTGCCACAGCCTGCTCCCAGCCTCCCTCAAGCCAGCTCTCCTCATGCCTGGCACTGGCAGGGCAGCTGCCCTTGGGTGCACGGCTCGGCCTTGGCCACCACTCCAACTCATTCCTCTCCTTGCTCATCAACCTGCAGCCCCTTGAGCCTTCATTCTGTTCCAGGAGTATAGCTGGCTCACTTCTGCTGCAGGGCTTTTGCTCATCCTGGGACACTTAGCTTCAGGATCTTTGTTGGCTGGCTGGTGTCTTCTCATCTAGTGATCCTAGCATTGCTCCAGGAGGTCTTCTCTGAACGAACCATCTACTAGAGGCCCCAGCCCATCTACTAGGGGCCCCAGTCCCCACAAAACCTCAGCCTCTTTTATGGCCTTCATAACATGTATCACTGTCTGACTAGTTCTCGTTTATTATGTATCTCTCTTCGGTAGACTGTGGTTTGGTTTTTGGTGTAGTCGCTAAGTCGTGTCCGACTCTTGTGACCCCATGAACTATAGCCTGCCAGGCTCCTCTGTCCATGGGATTTTCCAGGCAAGAATACTGAAGTGGGTTGCCATTTCCTTCTCCAGAGGATCTTCCCAACCCAGGAATTGAACCCAGGTCTCCTATATTTCCTTCTCCAGGGGATCTTCCCAACCCAGGAATTGAACCCAGGTCTCCTATATTGCAGGCAGATTCTTTACCAACTGAGCTACAAGGAAAGCCCTTGGTAGACTGTAAACCCCATGAATACAAGGGCTTTGTTTGCCACCGTATCCCAACTTTTAGAATGTTAGTATTCAATTAAAATTCACTGGAAGTTGAATGCTGAATATCCTCCCTACTTGGAGTCCAGGTGAGGTTTCCCTCTCCCAGCTTTAGGCCTATCTCTGAGCCTCTGGTATTCCACAACAGGATCTGGCTCTTCCCAGCCTGCCTGATGGTGGAATTATTTACATCCTCAAGGGAGACCCCACAGCAGTATTGTCTAGCTCTTAGCCCCAGCCATCCCAGATAGAATTCTCCAACATCAGGACATTTTCTAGTGATAGTCATTAGGCATGAAGGTTGTTCTGTGAGAGCATCAGCAGTCTGGTCAAAATCACACCATGCCAAATCCAAGCCAGTTTCCTTTGCTCAGTCAGAGTAAAGACAGGGCCAAGCCTGTGAGCTTCCTCAGAGCCTAGGTGTCCTGATCTGCGGGCATATGAACCACATACATACATACACAAAACACAGACCATCAAAGTCCATTCTGAGAAACTGAGGTTCAGTTCTACACAAACATGTACCTCATTAACGTTTGGAAGCAGACCGCCTACTTCACCTCTGGGCATGGCTTGGTCACTGACTTGAGGGGCCTCCCCAGGAAAAACGAATGGGAACTTGCTGGTCATTCATGTAACTCATATGCCCTCTTGTGTTTTGCCAAGAATAGCAATCAGCCTTGGCACAAAGGTGACGTCAAGTGTCCAACTCAACTGCTTCTACTTTTCAGAAGGCAAAGCTTTCAGGTCCTGCCATCAAGGTTTCCCAAGGCCTCCAAGCCTCCATGCCACCTCGTTACAGCCCAGGTCCGGCCTTTCTGTCATGAAGTACTCTTCGCCTGCATCATTTCCTCTGGTGTACAAACTCCAGGGACACTTGATGACCTGGGAATGGCTTTAGCTGTTTTAGCCTCTCTATGATAATTAATCAAATGCTAAAAGCACAGAAGATGACTCTTTGTTTTCACAGTCAGAAATCAAAGGGGAAGAGGAAACCTTTTAAAATCAGAGCAGACCAGAATAAGAGATGCTGGCTGCCCGGAAAGTCCCCTCCACTCAGCAGGCAAGGGCTGGAGGCCAAGTGACTTGGGGATGATGGGGTGAGAGTGCATCCCTGCAGCTTTCATACCACCCCAGTGCACTCTGGGTGCCTGGCTGGTCACACCTGGGCTCAGCCTCCCAGAAGCCCTGAGAAGCAAGCTGGTGGCTCCATGAAGTAGAGAAGCATGCCAGCACCCTACAGGAAATTCCCTAAAGCCTTTCATTAACTTATTTGCAGCAGTTATGTCTTCTTGAGAATTTAAAAGTGATAAAAAATTTTTTTCAATTTTTCCCCTTTTCTAAAAATCTATCAATGGAGGAGGCACTGAGTCTCCAGCAGTGGGAACTCAGCTCCTGCTTTCCCTTATTCCTCTGGCTTATGACATCTGAAATAATCATTCCCATTGTGTTCCCTGTCAGTTTCCTCCATTCCTTTAATCTGAGCCTGAATGATCCTCTGGGAAAGAGTCATACAAGAACTCTTCCACATAACATGAGTCCCTTGTTTATAGGAAAAAAAAAAAAAAAAAAAGGTGGTATCTCCTTCTCCTGAGTACAAGGTCATTTGAGGAAAAGGTTAGGAACTAGGCAAGTGGATATGAAATGGTCAAGTTCCTCACTGATGAGAGACTGGAGAATGTGGTGTTAGTACCTTAGGCAAATGGGCTCCCTACTCATTCACACCTGAACTAGGCTCTGCCAGCAGGCCCTGACACATTGCCTGCTTCAGGGCCAAGCCAATTATTGCCAGACAAACAGCAGCCCAGAAAACATTCTGAGAAGGAGCTGAGCCACATCCACTCATCTGATTTCTCTGAGAATGAGTGGAAGACATTGTCCCCCACCCCTGCCACTCCCGCTTCTCATATCTTCCCACATGGAAAAATGAAATCAGAGAAATCAGGATTCCACCTTTACAGTCACCCTGGGCAGACAGAATTTCCTCTGTAAGGATGAGGCAGGGAAACCTCATAAGATCTGGGAAGATTCTGCAGCTCAAAAGTTAAACATCCCCCCTCCCCAAGGTTCTGAGGAAGCTGCCTCCCTGGGGGGAAAACCAAAAATATTTACTGTTGCACAAGATTTTAAAAAAAACATCTGAGTATCTGATTCAGATTCTCAATAAGATTCCAGGAGACTCTGGAAAAGATCAAGAAAGTAGAAAATATCACAATAAAGAGGCAGAAATCTGAGAGCAGGAAATGCAGCAGAGAGACAGAAACCACAATAGCTGGGTTAAAACCCATGATGAGCGCTGTAAATAGCAGACAAGACACTGGAGAAGATAAAGTGAACATGGTCACGGGTGAAATGGTAAAGAGATGAAAAGGAAGAGACAGGTAGTTAGACACAGGGGATATACCTGGGAATAACAGGAATTCCAGAGGGAAAAGGATACAGCAAAAGCAGTAATCAAAGACACGGGAAGAGGAAACGTTTCTAGCGCACAGAAAGAACTCAGTTGGAATTGAGAGTATGTTCCGAGTCCTGAGCTAAGTTCATGAAAAGAGGACCACATTCAGACACACTGTGGTGGAATTCTCCAAGTAGAAAAAGTTAAGAAAGTTTCTGGAACACAGACACACAAACACACCCTTAAAACAGGAAACTGAAGGAGGAGATCTAACTCTTAGTTCGTATCCTCAGTTCTGTTGTCTGCTTGCTTGTTTTTTAAAGTAATACGCCCTTAAAATTTTTTTTAAACAAACTTAAACTGGGGAGAGGGGTGATAAATAAGGGTCTTACAGACAAATGGGCAGTAAAAACAAACAGCCTAAATTAAAATGGTTTCAGATTTCTCACAACATCTAGAGAAGTAAATGTTAATTTTTAACCTCAATTTGTTAGAAATACATTTTATTGTTAACATACATAAATAATATATACAATATTTTAACAGCATAAAGGATATAAAACTTTAATTTTAACTTTAATTTTCTCACTCAGATTTCTGGATGTTCATGATACATGATAATTATCTTTACTACATTCAATGCACTTTGATGTCTTCTATCCTTGTCTGGGTCATTTTATATATTTTTAAAATGCACTGACAGTCTACTAACTTGAGTGGATTGTGACCATAGTTTGAAATATACTGATCTAGAAAAACCTAAAGGAAAAGCCATGTTGTCATTCATGATGAAGGTAACAAAAAGACCTCAGGTGCAGACTTTGTTTAAAAAATAATCCCTTCCAAGTACTCTTCTTGAATAAATGTATTCTTCTTGAAAATGTATGCTAGGACACAGGGAAAAAACATCAGATGCAAAAATTCATAAATGAGAAAAAAATCCAGCTTGAAGCACCTTCTTAGAGGTTTAGGGGGAAAACTTTCATACATTCTCCCAGAAAAAGTGACAGTGTGAATCTAGCATCTTTTTTGGCAATATCTTGAAAAAATTAAAGTGTGCATACTCGACACAATCTTGGAAATCTAAAAAGAAAGACACCAGTATGTAAGGATATATGAACTATGATGCTTCTTGTAGCAATAAGTATAGCGGCAAAATAATTAGCAATGGCCTCTATGTCCAATAACAAGTTAATGGTTTAATAAATGATGGTTCATCTATGCTAAAGTAAGGTGGCACCGTGGTAAAAGAATCTCCCTGCCAACACAGGAGATGCAAGAGACATAGGTTTGATCCCTGGGTCGGGAAGATCCTCTGGAGAAGGAAATGGCAGCCCAGTCCAGTATCCTGGCCTGGAAAATCCCATGGACAGAGGAGTCTGGTGGGTCACAGTCCATGGGGTTGCAGAGAATGGGACACAACAGAGCGCAGACAAACGCACGCATACACACATGAGAAAGTAGTTACTATCATAGCAATTTCTAATCAATTAGCTATCATCTCATTTCAAAATAAAGAGGGGGAACTTACTAAAGGGTTTGCATCTGACTATTTGTGTGAGCAGAGAGAAAGATGTAGAAGGAAAAAAAAAGAAAATTGTCAAGGCTGATTAATTCTGGGGGGTGGGAGCAGTAAGGAAAGAAAGGGAGCTCACTGGCTCTTTGGAAACACTTTGCAACGGGCTTGTTGCAATAAATATGCCTTACTTTGAAGTCCCTAACCCACTTTAAAAATCATCAGGCTTCCCAGGTGGTCCAGTGGTTAACAATCAGCCATACAGTGCAGAGGACACCGGTTCAATCCCCTGTCTGGGAAAATCCCACGTGCTGCAGGGCATTTAAGCCCAAGTGTCATAGCTACAGAGCTCACGTGCTGCAACTACAGAAGCATACTAGATTCCACATGCTGCAACTAAGACCTGGCACAGCCAAACAAATAAATAAATTTTTAAAAATTATCCTTTTGGTAAAGGACATTAGACCTAACTTATAACTTATGGTTATAACTTAGTTATATAACTTAAAGTTAAAGCGTATACGTTACTCTAAACAATTTTTTAATAGTTTCAAATTGAAGATTCAGAAAAAGTAATTTTCTTTCAAAGGTATTAGCTATTATAAACAAAAATGATGGACTTTATAACCCCAGATAAAATTAAGAAATAGTGGGAACCAGTGGGGGAAATTGTGATCCACACAAAGGCTTTGGCATAGCAATAAAGCAGAAATAGATGTTTTTCTGGAACTCTTGCTTTTTCCATGATCCAGCGGATGTTGGCAATTTGATCTCTGGTTCCTCTGCCTTTTCTAAAACCAGCTTGAACATCAGGGAGTTCACGTTTCACGTATTGCTGAAGCCTGGCTTGGAGAATTTTGAGCATTACTTTATTTTCCAAATAGGAAAAGGAGTATGTCAAGGCTGTATATTGTCACCCTGCTTATTTAACTTATATGCAGAGTACATCATGAGAAACGCTGGACTGGAAGAAACACAAGCTGGAATCAAGATTGCCGGGAGAAATATCAATAACCTCAGATATGCAGATGACACCACCCTTATGGCAGAAAGTGAAGAGGAACTAAAAAGCCTCTTGATGAAAGTAAAAGGAGAGTGAAAAAGTTGGCTTAAAGCTCAACATTCAGAAAACGAAGATCATGGCATCCGGTCCCATCACTCCATGGGAAATAGATGGAGAAACAGTGGAAACAATGTCAGACTTTATTTTCTGGGGCTCCAAAATCACTGCAGATGGTGACTGCAGCCATGAAATTAAAAGACGCTTACTCCTTGGAAGAAAAGTTATGATCAACCTAGATAGCACATTAAAAAGCAGAGACATTACTTTGCCTACTAAAGTCCATCTAGTCAAGGCTATGGTTTTTCCAGTAGTCATGTATGGATGTGAGAGTTGGACTTATGAAGAAGGGTGAGCACCGAAGAATTGATGCTTTTGAACTGTGGTGTTGGAGAAGACTCTTGAGAGGAGTCTTCAAGGAGATCCAACCAGTCCATTCTGAAGGAGATCAGCCCTGGGATTTCTTTGGAAGGACTGATGCTAAAGCTGAAACTCCAGTACTTTGGCCACCTCATGCGAAGAGTTGACTCATTGGAAAAGACTTTGATGCTGGGAGGGATTGGAGGCAGGAGGAGAAGGGGACGACAGAGGATGAGATGGCTGGATGGCATCACTGACTCGATGGACGCGAGTCTGAGTGAACTCCGGGAGTTGGTGATGGACAGGGAGGCCTGGCGTGCTGCGATTCATGGGGTCGCAAAGAGTCGGACATGACTGAGAGACTGAACTGAACTGAGCTGAGTGGGGGAAAATTTATTTTCCACAACAAGGAGCAAAATATAAGTTCTATATGGACTATGACCATTGAAAGTAGTGAAAGTGTTAGTCCCTCAGTCATGTCCCACTCTTTGACGGACTGTAGCCTGCCAGGCTCCTCTGTCCGTGGCATTCTCCAGTCAAGAATGCTGGAGTGGGCTGCCATTCCCTTCTCCAGGGGATCTTCTTGACCCTGGGATCAAACCCTGGTCTCCTGCATCCGCAGGCAAATTCTTTATTGTCTGAGCCACCAGAGAAGCCCACGATCAATGAATATCATATCAAAAACCTCTGAAAACCTTTAGGGTAAATAAAAGCAGGATTAATAAAGAATTCTAATTCTTGTTTTCTAAATTATTAGAGATGACAGTAACCAATCTGTACAGCACTAAAAAGAAAATTAAGAGCCAAATGTGTTAGGGCTAAAACTAAGACCCAATATTAAGTGCTGCCTTGATTCCTGGTGAAACTGAGAGGGCCTTCAATGGCCTAACTCTAAGTTTCCCTCCCCACTCTGCTCCCTCCAGTAGGGTCCCTAGTTAAACAACCCTCTTTATCAAGGGGAGCAGGATAAGGTCCTGCTTAATACCCAGAAGTAGGCTTCAGTTCCCTCTCACCTGCACGATTATTCAAATAAGCCAATAACAGCCTCTCATGAAAACCAGGGTTCATCTCACACTTTTGATACTATAATGTGCACCTCCCCAGGCTGTTCACTCTGTTTCTGAGCATAACCCCCAGATGGCCCTGCAGAGTGTGCTGTGCCCTCCTGTCCTGGACAGTAAATATATATGACTAACAAACTGCCCAGAATTGGGTATCAGGTATTCAGCCATCCCTGTAACTCCAGAGTAGTAATCTTTCCCACACCAGTGGAGTGAACAGGAGGTGATTAAAACACAAGAAGTTTTTTTTTTTTTTTTAAAGCAGAAGGCATCAAATTAGTTGACAAAAACTGTGCCAACCCTGGAACTGCAGAGAGAAACGGAAAATAGGAGATTTTATCAATTCAACAGTAGGTAGAAAAGGAGGGGAAAAGTGGAGAAAAAGGATGGTAAGCAGAAAATATAGCATAACAGTAAAAGAAAGTCCAAATACATAATTAATAGCAATAAATATGACCTGCTTAAGCACACTTAGGAAGATACACATTACCAGGCTGGGTACTTTTTTCTATATCTGGAATAATCTCAGCTATTATATCTTCAATATTACTTCCCTGCCATTTTCTTTGTTCTTTATTCTGTAAGTCCTATCGGACATATTTTGGAGTCTCACCCTCCTGCTCATTGAACTGCTCTCTTTTATTTTCAATCTCTTTATTTCCCCTTGCTGCATTCGGTGTAGATTCTTTAGAACTATCTTCTAGTTCACGAATTTTATCTTCAACTACATCCAGCCTAAAACTCATCGTATCTTTGAGATTTTTTAAATTTCATGACTACCTTTTTATTTCTGAGGTTTATAATTGCTTACATTTTGTATCTATATGTTCATTTCATTTTCATCTGAATTTGAGCATCCTTATTTTCAAATCTTTGCAAGTTTAGTCCAAAAAGTAACTTTCAGCTATAATTTTATACTTAGGTTGTTGAGTTGGCTGTCCTTTTTGGCATTTGATTTCTTCATGAGTTTATGCGCTTTGGAAATTTGGTTTACAGGCTCATAATGACTGGGAGGTTTTGATTCTGCTTTGTGCTCTATTTCTCTTCTTTCTTGTCTTGTGGATTTAGTTTTATGGTTATATCCACAAGATTAGTCCAGAACATGACTTTTGAACACAAGGTCACTGTGAACTTGTGCTCTTCATTAATTTGGGGGTCCTGTAGATTCAGGCACAGGGTTGACTCAGTTCTTGGTTATGAGGGTATCTTTCCTCTGCTGCCTCCTTGGGCTTACAGTTTTGGCCACAGTTCCTGAGAGCTGGTCGGTTATCCTTTTTATTTTAGCATCCATTCACAGGTAAGGGGGCCTCACTCCAATCCCTGGTTTCAGCGGGAAACCAGGCTAGTTTGTCTGGCTCTATCCTCTAGATAGAGCAACATTTTAGCAACATTTTAGCTCCCATTACCCCCACGGGTCTTTGGCTTTGGTCTTACCACCAGTTGGTTCTTCTTGTCTCCTGAGATGTTTATCCTATTTTTAGCTTGTTTATGTATTTTGAAACTTTTTCTCTCATTTTTATATGTTTAGAGCATAATGGCTATGTCAAAGCATGAACTTTACACTTTCTTCTTGTTAATGTTTAAGTCACTTGGAGATAGAGTTTCTGCTTCTCACAATGGAAACATACTAGCAGATGGAGCTTGGGGGTAAAAGAGCTGAGCACTGATACTTAAATCCTGGGAGTCCAAGTAATGGGCATTCTGTCTGGGCTTAGGGGCCTGGGTAAGTCTTCCCAGGTGTTGCTAGTGGTAAAGAACCCACCTCCCAATGCAGGAGACATTAAGAGATTGGGGTTCAATCCCTGGGTGGGGAAGATCCCCTCCAGGAAGGCCTGACAACCCACCCCAATATTCTTGCCTGGAGAATCCCATAGACAGAGGAGCCTGGTGGACTACAGTCCATAGGGTCGAAAAGAGTACGTCATGACTGAAGTGACAGCAGGAACACACCGCAAGGGCCTGGGTAGAGATGTGGAAAACCCCATCAGAACTTCTAATTACAGACCAGCTTCCTACAGCGACCCCATGTGGCAGTAACATGATTTGCAGGAGTAGAAGGTCCTACCCAAAGTGCTTTCCTACTTCCCAGCTTGGAGCCAGGAGCCTGACACCTCCTTTGTGAACTGCACGTGGTCACCACAGGCTTTTTAGACAACTCAGAGGGCTAAAGAGAAAGATAATACTGGATATGGGCTCTCAGCTGGCTAATTAGAAAACTGAAAGAGCTATGACCCTTTCATTTTGGAATAATCCATACTGTTGACATGCAATACATACAAAATAATGGAGAAAGGAAAATAGGAGAGATGTAGCGGAGCATTTAAATTCTTCTTCAGAAAAAGACTCATAAATTCCAATATTAACCCCCCAAAAAAGAAGTACAAAATTCTGAATAGATAATAACCAAGAAGAAAAAATAAAATAGAAGTTACTGAAGAATTAGCTCCCTACAAGACTCCTGGGTTTTATACTTTTGTTGGCAAGACTTTTCTAATGTTAAGAGACAGCAGTGTCTATTGTTGTTATTATACAACAATCCCTGCTGCTGCTGCTGCTAAGTCGCTTCAGTCGTGTCTGACTCTGTGCGACCCCATAGACGGCAGCCCAGCAGGCTCCCCCGTCCCTGGGATTCTCCAGGCAAGAACACTGGAGTGGGTTGCCATTTCCTTCTCCAATGCATGAAAGTGAAAAGTGAAAGTGAAGTCGCTCAGTCGTGTTCGACTCTTTGCGACCCCATGGACTGCAGCCTACCAGGCTCCTCGGTCCATGGATTTTCCAGGCAAGAGTACTGGAGTGGGGTGCCATTGTTGCATAAATTATTTCAAAACACAGAATAAAGAAATAATGCACCTCAATTTATGTTATAAACTCTAATTCTTAAGTCTGGAAAAGAAAATCATAGACCAGGGGTTGCAAATTCAAGTGTTGATAAGCACTAGAACCGAATATAATTGGGTGAAGTTGACTGATGTGTGAAATGAGAGGGAAAAGTGGGAACTACAGGAACAGGAGGGTGTGCACCTCTTATTCAAGAATTCAAAATGAAATGCTTCAAAACACTGCTCTGGTCACATAAACAAGTCCCATGGGTCACCAGTTTGCAGCCTCTGGTATAGGTCAATCTCTATTATAAAATAGATGTAAAAATTCTAAATAAAATACTAGCAAGTTAAACTCAACCTATACTACAATTTTTAAAAAAATCTACTAGGATTGAGTTACATTTACTCTAAGGGATGCAAAAATTCTTTAATATGTGGAAGTTATTTTTAAAACAACCATCATCTTGGGATTTCCCTGGTGGCCCAGTGGCTAAGACTCTGCTCCCAGGGCAGGGGTCCAGGTTCTATCCCTGGTCAGGGACCTAGATCCCACATGCCACAACGAAGGCCTGATGCAGCCAAATAAATAAAAATAAATTAAAAAAAATAATAAAACAGCCATCATCTCATATTAGAAAAACACATATGATTATTTCAATAGATGTTCGAACCTAATACCTTGGCAGAGGCCCAAGAATCCAGAGCTGGGTTGTGTTGAGCTGGCCAAAGATGTCCCAAAGGTAGCATCTAGGGGTAAAACCAGGATCATGTCCGGCAGACAGACAGCCTAGCCAAGTGTCAGTCCAAAGAACTGGACAAAGATGTAGAAATTAGATAAAGGCAAGAAGACAGGACCCATGGAGATGCTTGGGAAGCGTAGCCCAGACACGTTACTGCAGGGACCTCCCTGTGGTCTGGTCCTGAGCCAAGTTTGAGCTCTAGCTGCTGGAGTTAAAAACATCCAGCATCCACATATCATAATATTTCTCCTAAAGCTAAGGTCTAAGGATAGTGCCATCATATGAGAAAAGACATATCACAGAAGCAGCCCAGTTTAAAACTAAAACTGCTTTCCTTTCCTGCTCTGATTTTCTGAGGAGTCATTTTGTACTTTCAAGACTTTCTACAAAAAAAGAAACAAAATGCACAGAGAAAGTTATAAGGGAACCTGACAGAAGAGGGGATGGTGGGAAGCAATGAACCTTGTATTTTTTATGGGCAAATCTAAATCGATCAAGGCATGTTATACCACAATAACCAATTTATCCTATTTTTTATTTTTCAATATTTTTGGCTGCATTACACATCTTGTGGAATCTTACTTCCCTGGGCCCCTGCAGTGCAAGTGTGGAATACTAACTACTGGACTGCCAAGGAATTACCAATAATCCATTAAAAAACAGTAAAATCTATACAGGTGCTGATAGAGTGAAAAGGAATAAGTGCGAAGTCAGGACTCGACACCTCTACTTCATACCACACACAAAAAAAATTTCAGATGGATTAAAGACTTAAATGTAAGATGTAAAATAAATATCGTAGGAGAAAATATATGAGACCGTATATCTTACCAAGAACCAGAGAGACCCAACCTGAAGAGAAAGTGAGAAGCTCTAAAAGAAGAGGGACATAACTGATTCCAAGAAAAGTTTTCTATTTTTAGATCTTAAAAAATCAAAATACAGTGATAAATTGAAGAAAACTTTCAATTTCAAAAGGATGAAAACCTCTTAAAATTGATAAGAAAAAAACAAACAGTGCAATAGCAATAGAGAGACTCATGAAGATTATGAAGAAGCAATTCTGGGAAAAGAAAATCCAGTCAAGAAACCAGCTGAGACACTCCTCAGCAGAAAATCACAAATAAACAACTAAGGCACTCACTTCTCACCTATCAAATTAGCAAAAATTCAAGTGATAATAATTGCTGTTGGAAGGGATGCCAGAAAACCATACTTTCATACAATGCTGTTGGAAAAGTGAATTGTCACAACTCTTTGGAAAAGCAATCTGGAAATAGCTATCAGCAATTAAAATTCCCTTTTCCCCAGTAATCCCATTCCTAGGAAACACTACGACTTCCCTGGTGGCTCAGACGGTGAAGCGTCTGCCTACAATGCAGGAGACCCAGGTTGGATCCCTGGGTTGGGAAGATCCTCTGGAAACACCACAACAGAAGTGAACACACTAGTGCACAGGGACTCGTGTGGAACCACGTAAGGGAATGGCTACCCACTCCAAGGAAAGGCTGTATCAACAGGTGGTTTTCTTGGGGCTTCCCTGGTGGCTCAGATGGTAAAGAATCTTCCTGCAATTCGGGAGACCGGGGTTTAACCCCTGGGTTGGGAAGATCCCCTGGAGAAGGAAATGCCAACCCACTCCAATATTCTTGCCTGGAGAATTCCAAAGACAGAGGAGCCTGTCAGGCTACAGGCCATGGGGTCCCAAAGAGTCTGACATGACTGAGGGACTTTGACTTTCGCTTTTCATATTTATTATAGACTTGCGTTAGTCACAAAAACTGGAAATCAAGTGAATGTTCATTCAAAAAAGGAGTGGCATATTATGCAGCCATTAAAAAAATGGGTTAGACCTGTCCCATCCATCCTGAGGAAATTTCTCCTATGTGTTTATGGTCAAGGGAGAAAAGCAAGATACAAAGTGTATGTAATACGATTCAACTTTTAAAATATAATGACACATCTCACCCCCAAATAAAAAACCCATGTGTGTGTGTACGTGTGTGTGTATGTGTGTGTGAACTGCTACAAAAGTGGAAGGAAGAAAGGAAAGAAGGAAGGTAGGAAGGAAACCAGACTGTTAACATAGTGGGGAAGGGGAAAGAAATACTTAAAAGTAAGTTTCTATATTTAAAAACTGTGTGTGCAATGTGATGCCATTCATGGAAAATTCTACACACGTAAAGAGATGGGAAAAGGATCATCACCAAAATATAATTGACGATTGTCTCAGGGAGTGGGATTGCAGGTGACTTTTATTTTTTTCCTTATTTTTTTTCTATGTTCTAAATGTTATATAATGAGTACATATCATTTGCACAATCAGTGGAAAATAGGACTTCCCTGGTGGTCTAATGGGTAAGAATGCACTTGCCACTGCGGAGGATGAGGGTTCAGTTCCTGGTCTGGGAAGATCCCGCATGCCAGGGGGCAGCTATGCCTGTGAGCCACAGCGACTGAGCCCAAGAACCCTAGTGCTCACGCTCAGCAACCAAGAATATCCCCCGCTCACCACAAGCAGAGAAAGACTGAGCACAGCAATGAAGACCCAGCATAGCCAAAAATAAAGAAATACATTTAAAACTCAGCGGCAAATAAAGTTATTTTAATTGTTGAGTGCATGGGGACTATGGACAGGTAAACAGTCCCTGGGAGACCTGATTGAATGAGCACACAGATCTATATTTAATTAACGTATCAATTGCTGGTATGCCAACTGAGGTTTTCCAAAATCTTGAAGGGTAGTTTCTTTTAAGTAGCCTGTCATCTGAAACATTGTTTACAACTCTCCCACTTAACTAATGGTGAGGAGTACAACAATTACAAATACCAAAGGGGCAGGAGATAATGAAAGAAGGTTTTACTTGCTGCAAGTGCCATCAAATAACTACATCTCCTGTATTCAGAATTTCCTCACCAAGCTTATCTCCTGGAAACTTCCAAACCCTTTTATCATTGCCTTCAAGCTTTTTTTTTTTTTTTAATCATCTCTTTTTCCAGACCTCTGTGTAGTGATTCTTAAAATCTTCATTATAAATCGTCAACCTTCGCTTTGCTCTTTTGATCATTTCTTTCTCAGGGAACTTGGCTTCACCACCTGGCACGGACCTGGTTATGCTGGGCATACCCTGCTTCTTATCCCCTTCCCTCTCTCAGTGGACCTGACACGTTTAGGGGAGCGCTGCAGGGGTTCAGGCCTTTTCTATGCCCTGCTTGAACACGCCAGGCTTTCCAAAAATGTTAGGATCAGCTGATGAAACAGGAAGTAGGGCTTCATTTGCTCTTTCTTTCACAGTATTCATTGAGCATTGCTGGGTGTCCATCGCCGAGCTAAGGATTCAAAAAAGAGGCCATGATTCCAGAGAAATTACAACCAGGTATGTGGGCAGTGTTGGACTGTCCTGTGCCGGGGAAGCACTTGGGAGGATGCCACGGAGGAGAAGGGGAAGTGAAGCAGAGGAGCGGCTGCTAGGGCCGAGCACGGGGGAACAGCACGTGCAAAGGTTAGTGGTTCTCCAGGTGTGCTCCCAGACTAGCAGCTCAGCATCATCTGGGAACTTGTTGAAAATTCTGAAACTCTGGGAGCGGGACCAGCAATCTATCTTATCTATTTTATCAAATCCTGCGGATGATTCTGACACACCCTAGAATTCAATAACCACGACTCAAGTAGAAGTCTGAGGATGCTGAGGATAAGAGGGAGAGGAGAGAGGAAACAAGGCTTCGTGAAGGGCCTCAGAGGCCAAAGGAGTCAGACTTTGCCCCGTAGGTGCGGCTTCCAAGGTTTTTAAGCAAGGGCTGTGGCACTTACACAATCGCTCCCAACTCGGCGGTTGTGGGCGCTCTAGCATTCTCTGCGTGCACGAGGGCCGAGAGGGAGCTGGTCTCGGCGAAGCTGAGTTCCTCCACCCCACCTTCACCCCACACCCCACACCCCACACCCCACACCAGGCGGCGAGTCAGAGAGGTGAGGCCACAGCCCTCTCTGCACTCTGGTTCCATGGGCTTGCCGTTCGGAAGGAGGTGAGAGCACGCAAGCGCTGGGGCACTGACGAAGACAGGCAAGGAATCACCGCGCGAGAGGCCGGCGGCCCGTGGGACAGCTAGCTCTGCGGGCCCAGGCTCCGCCCCTGGCCCGCGGGGCGCGGCGTTTCGGGCCTGCGGGCCACGCCCCCGGCCCCGCCCCGGCGCGCGCCAGGCCCGCCTCCCTCGGGAGAAGCCGGTTCTGCTCGCGCCCGTGCACGCGCCCGCGGCCGGGTTGCAGGGCTGCGCGCGCGCCCTGCGTCCGGGGCAGGAAGATGGTGGCGAGCGCGCGGGTGCAGAAGCTGGTGCGGCGCTACAAGCTGGCGATCGCCACGGCGCTGGCCATCCTGCTACTGCAGGGCCTAGTGGTGTGGAGCTTCAGCGTCCTGGAGGACGACGAGCCGGGCGAGGTGCTCCGACGGCCGGGCGGGCAGGCGGGCAGGCCGGGCGCGGGGACGCGCGGGGGCCTGGCGGGGAAACGGATGGCCCCCGCCGGGGAAGTGGGGCACGGGCCGCTTGCGTGTTGCGCACGGGCGGCCGCCTGGCTCGGGGCCTCGGACCCCTGGCGCCCGTTTCCCAGGCGGGCCGGGGGCCCGAGCGCGGGGGCGGTGCGTGACCCGGAGGACGGGCCGCGGGCTGGCAGGGGCCCCGGCCGGGAGGAGCGGGTCTTGGTGGGGTGGTCTCCAGCCCCGCGAGCAGTGAAGGTCAGGCGCAGGTGGCGGGGAGCCGGGCCAAGAGGCGCGGCTGGGCCCGAGCCGGCTTGGAGGTGGGGAGCCCCAGGCCAAACTTTCTGAAGTTGGGAGGGGGTGGGGGTGTGCGCGCCTTGGGCGGAGGAATGTGCCTAGGGACCCCGGGCAGTCGCGCCGACCCGCCCCTCAGAGGGGCACTGGCCAGTTAAGAAGTGGAGTCTGAGGGTGGAACTCAGTCTGGCAACTGAGAAGAGGGAGGGAGACCCCGAGGGAGAAAACTGGAGTGCCCCTGAGGCGTGGCTTCTTCAACCAGGGGTCTGAACCACCTGCATGGGTCTTCTGGACAGGATGGCAGGGGAATTGAGCTGGTGAATTGGCCTCAGGACATTAGGGAATTGGAGACTGGCCCTCTTTGACCGTAAGAGAATGGGGACAACAGCAGCTAGTTTAGCAGAGCCCCAGGCCGTGGAGCAGGGCCAGACCCTATCCTTCTTAGTCCCCAGGTCCTCCTTCTGAGAGTCTCTTGGCTGATGTGGTTTTCCCTGGAGGATTAGACATGTCTCTCCCAGTGTGATCAGGAGGGTCCACTGGGGTCTGAGACCATCCTGGAAGGTTGAAGAGGATAAGTCAAACCCTGACGCTAAGCTGTGGACCAGAGGACAGGGCTTCCCCGCCCCCACCCCGGGGTTTTGGTGGACTCTGAGTCAGACTCTCTGTTCTGCTTGCCCCATCCTCTTGGGCCTCTTCTCCTGGCAGGGTGAAGGCCAAGGGAGCCCGGATACCCATTTTTCCTTCCTGCATCTGGGCAGTATGGAAGGCCTAGTGTGGAAACTGGGAGAATCGCTGCTTTTGCCTTTTTTGGGGAGAACCAACAGACTAGGATGGTGAGGGGAGCTGGGACAGAGTCACATGAGATCGTAACTCCAAAAGGAGCTGAGGTTAGGGGTCAGGGGAGGCTGACTGTGACATCTGAAGGGAGTGAGCTTGTTCTCTGTGGTCCAGTAAGTAGCAGGAAGGTGAAGAGATGATTTTGGGGGCACATGAAACATTCTAACATGGAATGGGCTGACAAGGAGTTAAGGAGCCTTCTGACCCTGGAATATATGTGAGTAGGGGCTGGGGACCACTTTGGGGAGGGGCATGGCAAAGCACCCAGGGCTTCTCAGACCCTCTGCTACATGGCTATGTGAATCTTGGAAGGGCTGAGAGATTGTTCAGGCCTCAAGGTCTCTGCTGCCGTGCCTCCAGCCTGGGGTGGAGGACTGGTGCAGTGCTTGGGATCCTGCCTCCTCACCTCCTCCTCCAGCTTCCTAGCAGAACCGGATAGGGGAATCCCTGGACCAGAATGGAATAAAGATCCTTGATAACCTAAAGGTTGTGCAGTCCAAGCAGCCATTAGTGCTTGGAGCCCTTCAGCAGCCACCTCAGGGCAGCCAGGCAGCATAATAAGTATTTAGGAAGGTGGGTGCTGAGTTGGACCACCCCACCTCACCGTCCTATGTCCTATTCCAGCCCTGCTCCTGGTGAATAGTGTGACCACTGTCTAATTACCTAACTTCTTTCGCATGCGTCCTCGATGGTATCTGCCCCCCACACCAGGATGGGAGCAATATCACCTCTCTCATTGGTAATGCCTGCGAAGTATTTGCAGGAGTTGCTGGCACATGCTAAACCATCAGTAACTATCTTATTATTATTTCACTACTGCACAGTGGCAATAAGGACTCATTCATTCATTCATTCAACAAATATTAAGTCCTACTTCATACTAGGCACTGTGCTAATACTGGGGATACAGAAATAAATAAAATAGATGATGAGGCCACGGCCCTTGTGAGCAGACAGTCTGCAAGGAGAGACTGACAGTGAAAAGGAAACTCAATAGCAAGAGGGCTAATTTAGATAGGTGGTTGGGGACGGCTTCTGCAGGAAGTGGCCTGTGAGCTGAAAGTCAGCCTAGGGAAGCAGTAGGCAGAGTTCAGGCAGAATGCCCTGGGGAGAATGGGCTTAGCTGGCTCCTTTCAAGAAATGGGAAGGAGGGTGTGGTGGGATCCCTGGAAGAAGTTAGTCCAGGGCACATCCTGCAGCCCGCAGTGAGGGGCTGGGGTTTTATTCTAAGTGCAGTGGGAGAGCACTGAAACCAAAGGGGTCTAAGCAAGGATGAAATGAGACATGCACTTAAGATGCACACTCTGGCCTTGTGTGAGGGCTGGGTTGGAGACCAGAGATGACCATTAACATCCAAAGAGCCATTTTATGGTTTTCAAAGCTTTCACAAACATTGTCTCACCGCTTACTTTAAGCACGGTCTGAGAAGTCCAAAGGTGGTGGATCAGCATTGCTGTGTTCTCTGTCTCTGGGACTCAAAGAAGGATTCCAAGGAGAAGCTACAGAGCCAGGAAAGGACTTTGAATTCCTCCTCAGTGAGGAGAGGGGGCCTCGGAGGCCAGAATGCATCCAGGCAGACGTCAGAGGGCCAGTCCCCGTGCTCAGTAATTAGAGGGAACTCTGACTTTGGGGCAACTTTGGGCAGCTCCTGTGGGGGTGCAAGTATGAGGCCCTGCTGCTGCACATATAAACATCCTTGGGATGAGGCAATGGGAAGGGGCTGGCTGCCTACCAGGGCCTCCCCGCAGTTCCTCACTGCTGCCTTCTGGTCCCCCAGCCCCTCTGGAATTGTCCTTCTCAGGGTCAGCCAGCTCCTGCTGCAGTGCAGGACATCAACGTGCCCTCTCCTCCCACATCCTTCCCCCACCACAGCGAGCCTGGCCCTGTGCCCCAAGCCCTGCCCTCCTGACCAGCTTCCTCACTCACGGATACTGGCTTCCATCTTGAGAACCCACAGCTCCTTTGCCATCTCCACCCACCTCAGCCTGAGAATGTCTTTCCCTGCCCAGTGTGTGTCCAGGTCCGACATCACCAGTTCACATACACTCAGTTCAGTGGGACTGCAGCCACCTTTCCTAGGGGCTTCCCAGTGCAGGGTGCCCTCCCCAACATGGGTACAGAATAGAGCCTGTTGCCTCCTCCCCACTCTGCCCTCCCTCTTGCAGGTGTCTCTTCTCAGATGGAGACAGACATCCCCAGTTCTCACTGGGCACCTCCCAAGAGACCAGAGGGCTGGCTGGGTGCCTGGCACAGAAGGCTGGGGTGCCAGGGTATAGGGCTGGGGCTCTGGCCCTAAGGCATCTGCCATGCTCTGACAGAGGAGGAGACGGTGGTCCTAGGGAGGGGAAGGACAGGGAAAACTCGACCCAGTGGTCCAAAGTATCTGAAGGCCTTGGCTTCTCTCCTGATTTCACATTTAACTGTCTCCTAGTCCCCTTTCATTAATATTAGTAAGGATGACAGCCTTTACTGAATGCCGAGCCTGTGCCAAGAGCTTTTCATTCATTCATTCAACAAATATTTACTGAGGGAATTCCTTGGTGGTCCAGTGGTTAGGACTCTGCACTTCCACTGCCAAGGGCATGGGTTCAATCCCTGGTCTGAGAACTAGGATCCTGCAAGCTGTGTGGCATGGCCAAAAGTTATATATATATACATATATATATATATATATATATGTATATATATATATATATATATATATATATATATATAGAGAGAGAGAGAGTCTTCCATTGCCAGACATTCTTCTGGGCTCTAGGAATACATCAGTGAACAAAAACAACAAAAAGCTCTATCTTCATGGATATTGCATTCTTGTAAGGAGAGAGACATAGAGTAGCACAATATAAATACATTTATACAGGGACTTCTCTGGTGGTCCAGTGGCTAAGACTTCCAATGCAGGGGGCCCAGGGTTTGGGAACTAGATCCCATGTGCTGCAACTAAGAATTTTGTGCCGCAACTAAAGATCCCGCATGCCACAACTAAGACTCGGTGCAGCCAAATAAATAAATATTTTTTAAAATACATTTATACATATTACATTATCTATATTATACCCTGTATATACATTATATATATAATGTGTATATACATTATATAAACATTACACATATACATAAGTGCTGTGGGAGAAACAGTGGAAGATGAGGGGAGCTGGAGTTTGGCCTTGGCGGCCACAGTGGCCAAGGTGGCCTACTTGAGAAGATGCCACCTGAGCAAGGAACTGGAGGCAGGGGGTGTTGGGACATCAACGGGAGAACATTCTAGGTACAGGGGACAGTGAATGCCAGGTGGGAGGGAGGGGCACTGAGAAAGCCATTACTTTAAGACTGGAGGAGTGTACACATGAGAGGTTAGTAGGAGATAAGGTCAGAGAAGGGAGGGGGTCTGCCAGACACAGCTCACATTGCCTTTGTGGGTTCATGTAAGGGCTTTGGGCTTTGTCCTCAGAGCAGAGGGTGGCTTTAAGCAGAGGAGTAGGGAGATGGGACTCATTTTAAAGGGAACACTGGCTGCTGAGAATGGACCATAGGAAACCAGAGTAAGAGGGCTTCCAGGCAGGGGAGGTAATGACGCAAGCAGTGAGAAGTGACCAAATTCTGGATGTACTTTGAAGGGAGCCCCAACATGTGTACTGATGATGGAGTATGAGGGAAACGAGGGTCCAAGTGATGCCCCAGTGTTTTTGGCCTGAGCAACTTGAAGGGTGGACTGGCCCTTAACTGAACCAGCTAACTGGTCATTAACTGAAGAAGGAGCCGACTGAGGGGAGATCAGGAGCTCACTTTTGGATTTGTGGCTTGAGAGGTCTATCAGACTCCCAAGAGAGGCATCAAGGAGGCTGGCAGTTAGACAACTGAAAGTTCAAGGGAGCCCCTCTAGGCCGCAGAGGGAAATTTGGGACTGAGTGAGGTCACCTGGAAAGCCCAGACAAGGAAAGGCCCCACAGTGGCCTTGGGAGATAAGGCAGGATCAGCCAAGAAGACTGATAAGGAGTGGCCACAGAGGCCACACCAGGGGGACACCAGCGGGCATCCTGGGGAGGCTGCTTCAGAGGCTGTGGTCCAGTGAGTCCTGCTGCTGGAAGGCCAGGCCAGAAGAGGACTCACACAGCAAGTGGTGAGAGAGAAGGGGGACAGCTCTTTCTAGTTGCAGTATTCAGGCTCCATCTCTTGGACACTCTTCCCTCCTGTATTTGATAGTTGAGGGAACCTGCTCAGAGAGGGTAGGTGGCTGTGGGGAGTGACAGAGCTGAGTGCAAAGCCCTGGTGACTCCAGAGCAGTCACACGGAGCCCCTCACTCCTCCGCCCAGTCTGTGCCTCATCCAGCAGACACCAGCCAGACACCCTACATGCCAGCCACTCCACTGGGCACTGGGGAGACGGAGCTGACACAACAGCCTCTTCCCAAGGAGTTGGTCAGCTAGAAGAACGTTCCACCCTAGGCAGATGGGACGGCCTCACCCATGGAGACTCCGCTAGATCTTGAAAGATGGATGGAATTTGGTCAGGCAGGGAAAGCTGGAACAAGTGTGGCTATGCACACTTTCAAGTGTGGCCAAGTCATTAGGGAGGTTCCTAGGTTTGAGAAGAGGCTGCAGGAGCCAGGAAGTGGGGTGGAGGCTTTCCCTTATCTCCGTTTTCCCTTCGAGAGCCACCCTGCCACAAGGAGCGATGAGTCGCCAGACTAGCTGCAGGCGCCTTCGCGCCCTGCCTCAGCCTTCCAGCCACGGCCAGACACCTCCTCGGCCACTCCCAGCAGTAGGACCAGGGCTTCCGTCTCTAGGCCGTCTTTGCCCTGGAGCTTCCCGCTAGCTGGTCGAGGCCCCCTCCAAGCCAAGCTGTTGTCTGAAGCTCTTCCTTCCCCCTCTGCCCAGATGTCAGGCCAGCTTGGCCATCTGAAGGCTTTCCCTGCAGCTGCCTGCTCCTGCTACCTCGTCATCCAGAGTGTGACCCCCCAGGGAGTCCCCTGCACTCTGACTGTTAGTCTCTGCTTCCCAGAGAACCCAACCAGCAATGAGGTCTCAGATTTCACCTCTATCCTCTCCACCAGGCAAGACCCCTTTGCTCTGTTGCAGCTTCAGCACTCCCATGTGGAAATACTGTAGATGGCAGAATGCTTTTTCCTTCTGAAGAGCATCATCTTATCCCAGTGAAGCCCGGTGGGAGTGCTGGATGGACACTCTTGTCTGTAGGGTCTCTGCATCTCTCTCTTATTCATCTTCCTATTTGTGGAAAGAGAAAGTGGTATCTGAATCCAAAGGAGGCTCAGTGCCCTGTGATCTGTGTGATGGAGGGGATGTGGATGCGATGGTGCCTTGGGGGAGGGTGACATTTCCTCCGCTGGCTGGTCAAAGAGACCTCCCAGCAGAAGTGCAGGGTGCTCAGGCGAACAGTACTTTTCTAGATAAAGGGTGGCAGGGGCTTCTAGGCCTGAGCCAGCAAGAAGCTCAAGGAGCAGGAGGAGACTGACTGTCCTAGTGACTTGTGTTTACTTATCTTTTACAGAAAGGAAGGCAGAAGAAGCCACGGCCGCTCGACCCTAGTGAAGGCTCCAAGGACACAGACAGTTCAGCTGGGCGGCGGGGCAGCGCAGGCAGAAGGCATGGGCGCTGGCGGGGCCGTGCCGAGAGCCCTGGTGTGCCCGTGGCCAAGGTGGTACGGGCAGTAACTAGCCGGCACAGAACCGGCCGGCGGATCCCCCCCAGCCCACCCCCAGAGGCCCCAGGCCGCCAGAACCTGAGCGGGGCAGCAGCTGAGGAAGCGCTGGTTGGGGCGGCTGGCTTCCCACATGGAGACACAGGGAGTGTGGAGGGCGCCCCCCAGCCCACAGACAACAGCTTCACGCCCAAATGTGAGATCGTTGGCAAGGATGCTCTATCCGCACTGGCCCGGGCCAGTTCCAAGCAGTGCCAGCAGGAGATCGCCAACGTGGTGTGCCTGCACCAGGCCGGGAGCCTCATGCCCAAGGCTGTGCCCCGGCACTGCAAGCGGGCTGGTAAGAGACAAGCATAGGCAGAGAGGTGGTGGCCCAGGAGGGAGGGCAGGGATCCTGCCCCTGTTTCTCAGGGGTGAAAGCCCGGAAGGGCACACCTCACTGCCCAAGTTGGTGATGAGGGCACTAAGTGGCAGAGGTGGGCCTGGGGCCCGGGAGCATCAGGCTGTACGTCTGGGGTTCTTCCTTTGGATGGCAGGCAGCTCCCTTTGCCCATCTTGCCTCCACCCTGTGACCTGGGGCGGGACCTTACTGATGCCCCTGTTCTCTACTCTTAGGAAAGATGAGCCCTGGCATCCCGTGGGATGAGGTCCGGGCCCAGCAGCCCATGGATGGCCCCCCAGTACGAATTGCCTACATGCTGGTGGTTCATGGCCGTGCCGTCCGCCAGCTGAAGCGTCTCCTGAAGGCTGTGTACCACAAGCAGCACTTCTTCTATGTCCATGTGGACGAGGTACCTGCTATGGCCAGGGAGACAGGGCGTCTGAGTGGGGAGGGCAGAGACCAGATCGTCATGGACAGACAGTATCTCTGACTTGCTCAGGGGCCCAGAGGTAGGAGAGCCAGGCATGGGGGAGCAGCCAGCACCAGGTGACGGGCTGCTTCAGAGCTGGAGCCCTAGCCCGTGCTCTGTCCGTTTCATGTCGCTTGCACTCCGCCCTGGGGTGGGGCCGGGTGGGGAGGTTGTAATGCTGGGGGTTCATCTTCCACTGCTGAGTTTCCACCACCACCACCCCACCTCCCACAGCGCTCCAACTACCTGCACCGAGAGGTAGTGGAGCTGGCCCGGCAGTATGAAAACGTGCGGGTAACGCCCTGGCGCATGGTCACCATCTGGGGCGGGGCCAGCCTGCTGAGGATGTATCTGCGGAGCATGCAGGACCTGCTGGAGGTGCCCGGCTGGGCCTGGGACTTCTTCATCAACCTCAGTGCCACTGACTACCCGACAAGGTGTGGGGTGCTGCTCTGAGCCCTGCAGATGGGAGGTGGGCCTCCTCTAGGATTTGGGGTTCCAGGGTCCTGACGGACTTCTTCCCTCCCCAAAGCCTCATTCTGGGATCTGCACACCTCAAACATGATTCCTTGGCCCCAGCAATGTTTTAGAGGAATTGTTGAAAGATGATATGCGGGTTGTAAGGGATAACAGATGGGGAGGAGAAGAAGCCAGAAGTCTGAACCAGGATCTTGGGTCAGACAGGAAGGGGTGGAAGAAGGATGGGGTGGTCTTTCTCAGGGACCTCAGACACTCACCACTCCAGAGCATCAACCTGGAGTAGGTCAGTTGGCCAGAATGGCTCTCAGTAAGAAAAGGGGCCAAGGAATGAAGATAAAGAGTGCTGGAGGGATCTGTCTGCTCTGGGCTGGTGACTGAGCACTCTCACACACGCTACGCACATGCCATTTTCTCTCCAGGACCAATGAGGAGTTGGTGGCTTTCCTGTCCAAGAACCGGGACAAGAATTTCCTCAAGTCTCATGGCCGGGACAACTCCAGGTAAGGGGATGGTGGAGGATGCTCTGGTCCTGAGGTCTCGCCACAAGCCCTATACACAGGGGGCTTGGTGGCCTCAGCCCTGGCTTGCAAAACCTCCAAACCAATCACAGATTGAGGAGTGCAGTGCTGATTCCTGGAAAGATGAGAGCCTGGATTCCACCCTGCAAGATCCTCAGCCACAGGCCCGTGTGCCTCCCACAGGTTCATCAAGAAACAGGGCCTGGACCGGCTCTTCCATGAGTGCGATTCGCACATGTGGCGTCTGGGCGAGCGGCAGATCCCAGCAGGCATTGTGGTGGACGGCGGCTCGGACTGGTTCGTGCTAACTCGCAGCTTTGTGGAGTATGTGGTGTACACAGACGACCCGCTTGTGGCCCAGCTACGTCAGTTCTACACATACACGCTGCTGCCAGCCGAGGTGGGTGACTGGGCCCGCCCCCAGGCGGGGGAGGGCAAGCGGTGGGTCCGGTGGCTCACCCTCCACCCTGCCCTGCCACCCGCAGTCCTTCTTTCACACGGTGCTGGAGAACAGCCCAGCCTGCGAGAGCCTCGTGGACAACAACCTGCGGGTCACCAACTGGAACCGCAAGCTGGGCTGCAAGTGCCAGTACAAGCACATCGTGGACTGGTGCGGCTGCTCGCCCAACGACTTCAAGCCGCAGGACTTCCTACGGCTGCAGGTGCTTCCCCGGGACCCCCAGTCTCTGGCCCTTGATAGAGCCTCACTATCCAGAGCCTTCATAGCGCCTCACCCCAGCTTTTTGCTGGGTGCTTTCTAGGGTCAGAAACAATCCTGGGTGGTCCAACCAGATAATCTGGGGGACCCTCACCGGGAGCAGCCCCTGGGGGCAGGGGCTAAACTAGCAGCAGGAAAAACCCTCGGCAGCTGATCTCTAGGCAGTGCTGGGAAAAGGCGCCTCCCCTGCTGTGCTCTCTGGGACCTCCAGACCCCTTCACCCTCCTTGCCTCTCCCACTCCAGCAAGTCTCCAGACCCACCTTCTTCGCCCGCAAGTTTGAGTCCACTGTGAACCAGGAGGTACTGGAAATCCTGGACTTCCACCTATATGGCAGCTACCCCCCCGGCACCCCAGCCCTCAAGGCCTACTGGGAGAATACCTATGACGTGGCTGACGGCCCCAGTGGGCTCAGCGATGTCATGCTCACTGCTTACACCGCTTTTGCCCGCCTCAGCCTGCGCCACATCACCACTGCTGCGTCCCCCCTGGCCAACCCACTCTGCAGGTGAGACCTCCTTTTGACATTTTGCAGACTCTCAGGATGTAATGCCCTATAAGGAGGACAATCAGAAAGAGACAGCCCCTCTCCCAGGGAGCCCCCAGCCTGAGGCAGAGAAAAAATGCAAATAAAACGAAGATGGCAAAAGCCAGGCACATAGGATCTGTGGGTGTGAGATCTGGGCAAAGAAAGCACCTGGGGATGGGACTCCCCTAGAGCCCCCTTCCTGGGACTCCAGGCCAAGTCGGGTGTGCTGATGGCATCTCCCTTTCTCCCTGCTGGAACCTTCTTAGGTTTGAGCCCAGGGGCTTGCCGTCCAGCGTGCACCTGTATTTCTATGACGACCATTTCCAGGGCTACTTGGTGACGCAGGCGGTGCAGTCCTCAGCCCAGGGGCCGGCAGAGACGCTTGAGATGTGGCTGATGCCCCAGGGGTCGCTGAAGCTGTTGGGGCACAGTGACCAGGCCAGCCGGCTCCAGAGTTTGGAGGTGGGACAGGTCCTCCCCTTGCCTTCTCCTGTTCCCCAGCAAGACTCAGGGTAGTGGGGAGAGAGGGACAGACACTAAGGGAGGGCTGAGGATTGGGTTGCCTTTCAGGACTGGATTCCTGGGTCTTCTTTCCCAGTGATGGCAGCCTTGGGATGCACAGAGGACATGCAGTCAGCGGGGAGGGGACCGTGGTTCCACCACAACGCAAGCCTGTATTCTACACTCAGGGATTTTCTTCTGTAAGGAGTTGGACATTCCAGTCGGGCTGGAAGATTAGGCTTTTGAGTGTCTCCTTGGTCTCTTCTTGGAGGCCTTTGCTCCATGTGGGGACGGTCTCTGGGCAGGACTTCGAATCTCATTTCTGCCTTATGCCCCCAACACTTCAGAGCAGGTCAGAACAGGAGCCTGGAATGAATCTCAGAGCTTGTAGAGATGTTAACAATCCCAGTCTGAGCCCATAATTTTGCAGAGGGGGAGACTGAGGACCAGAAAGAGACAGTGACTGGCCTGATGTCCCACAGGAGTTAGAGGGGGCAGCAGGTAGAGAGGAGGACTTTCCTTCGGCGCCTCCCCAGCTGCCTCCTTCCCTACAGGTCGGCACCGAGTGGGACCCCAAAGAGCGTCTCTTCCGGAACTTTGGGGGGTTGCTGGGGCCGCTGGACGAGCCTGTGGCCATGCAGCGCTGGGCCCGGGGCCCCAACCTCACAGTCACCGTGGTGTGGATCGACCCCACCTACGTGGTGGCCACATCTTATGACATCGTGGTAGACGCGGAGACGGAGGTCACGCAGTACAAACCCCCACTGAGCCGGCCCCTGCGGCCAGGGGCCTGGACTGTTCGACTGCTTCAGTTCTGGGAACCTCTGGGTGAGACCCGCTTCCTCGTGCTGCCCTTGACCTTCAACCGCAAACTACCTCTCAGGAAAGGTAAGTATCTAGTTCTCAAATGATACCCAAGAGTCAGGCAGGATATGCAGACAGGTGATCCCAAGAAGCTAACCATCAGAGTAGGGGAAGGTAGCAGATTGTGGCTTTGACCATCCCAGAGCCCTGCACTCTGGCATCACGCTTCCCAGGCAGGCAGACCTGGCTTTAGAACACAGCTCTGACACTTTAATTGGGCTTTTATTCTTGGCAAATTACTTGGCCTTCCTGAGCCTCAGTCTTATTACATGTAAAGTAAGAGAAATACAATTGT
Organism: Capra hircus; assembly: GCF_001704415.2. Classification (NCBI taxonomy): domain Eukaryota; kingdom Metazoa; phylum Chordata; class Mammalia; order Artiodactyla; family Bovidae; genus Capra; species Capra hircus. The sequence goes on along the minus strand of NC_030826.1, from coordinate 35,963,197 downwards.
TAGAGACCTCCTGGGTACGTGGAACATAGATCCACTCAGATTGCTCCAGGGGAAAGGGGGAAATTATTGGAAAAATGTGGGCCTCTCCCCGACAGAACTCAGGAAATGACTCAGGTCCCACTGGGACTCAGACGTGCTTTCTGTCTCTGGGGCCACCCTGTCCCTCATCCTGCTCTCTGTATCAGCCTCAGGCTTCTCAATACATGGCCTCTCAGTGCAATGGAGACTGACCAGGGCCCCTCAATCCACAAGTTCCACATTCTTAGGACAGCAGATCTGATGTTGGTCATCTTTCCAGTCCATCGGTAGCCAGGTGGTCACATAGCTGAGGCTAGGAGACAGACTCTAAACTAGGCGTAGGCTGTAGGTTCCTGCAGGGGGCCCAGTACAAGTGACTGCCTTCTGGGGGCTATTGTGGTGAATATCTGGGTAAAAGTGGCTGGTACACAGTAGGTGTTCAGTAAGTAGGTAGATGTTTTCTTCCTCCCGCCATGTCCCGTCACTGAGAAGCTGGGTCAGAGCAGAGGTAACCCAGAGAGGACCGGGTCCGGGGTGGGGCAGTGGCCATGGCAGATCAGAACAGGCAGCCCTGCTCTCCCAGGACTCACACACAGTCTGATGGAGGAGACGAAGGGTGGGGTGGTGGAGGCAAGCCTGACAGCAAGTGCTGTTGGAGCTGAGCCTTGGAGGAGCTGATTTTTATTGACAGTGAAGGATGTCCTAAACTGAGGGAACAGTTAGCAGGTGTCTGGTGCATGAGTAGAACGGAGGGTGGAGGGGAGTCGGATGCCAAAGGAGGTGGGAAGGACAGCCGGCCGAGTAAGCAGGGCCCGCAGCCTGAAGGCCTGCGTCCTAGGCTTCTGAGGGCTCTGGAGGCCACTGGAGGGGGTTGGAAAGGGGCATGGGCGGCACACACCAGACCATGATCAGAAAGTAACCCTACTTCCTAAAGTACCTTGAACCCACTGTTTTATTTAATCCTCAAGTTAGGAATTAAGGGATTACTGTCTTGATTTTATAAAACTAAGTTTTACAAGCACGGAAAGTTCTGTGGATTAGCCTAGTCACTCAGCAAGATGTGGCTCAGTGGTAGAGTTGGGACAGGAATGACTGGGGTGCCCAGACCTGATTCCCAGGGTCTGGCCTTCGTGAGATCGTTTGGGTGGGGCATGCTTACTCCTGCTCTGCACCCCCAGATGATGCCAGCTGGCTGCACGCTGGGCCACCCCACAACGAGTATATGGAACAGAGTTTCCAGGGCCTGAGTGGCATCCTGAACCTGCCTCAGCCAGAGCCCGCGGAGGAGGCTGCCCGACTACATGCAGAACTCACGGGCCCGGCGCTGGAGGCCTGGACAGATGGGGAACTAAGCAGCTTCTGGTCTGTGGCCGGAGTGTGTGCCCTGGGCCCCTCCGCCTGTCCCTCCCTGGAGCTCTGCAGACTGACCAGCTGGAGCTCTCTGTCCCCGGACCCGAAATCGGAGCTGGGGCCTGTCAAAGCAGATGGGCGACTCAGGTAGCAGGGTGCCAGCCAGCGCCTACGGAAGACCCGGGAAATTGCACCTTACAGATGACGGAGGGCTGTCTCCCTCACAGGCAAGAACCAGAGGCCCAGGCTGTACACCCATGTCAGCCATCAAGAACCCACAGATGGCAGGGAAGGTGGGCATAGTATTTACCACTGAAATGGCTCTGCTGGGGACCAGATGTTAGCAGGAACATGGGGAGAAGGGCTCCAGCTTCCTCACCTTCTCCTCTAATTTTTTTCTTTTTTAAGAAAAATGGGTGGTGGGGAATGAACTGGAAACAAAAGATGTGCAATAGGGCCCAGAGCAGCCCCAGGAAGTGGGCCAAGGCTCTGGGGAGCAGGGGCCAGACAAGCCCATCTGCTGCTGCTCTGGAGGAGGCTGGGCTTGCCTCACTCTCTAGGGCCTCACCGCCCAGCTTTGGCCTGTGGTGCTCACGGCTGAGGCTCTGCGGGGCTGCAAGTGCTGCGGCAGGCTCTGATCAGAGAAGCACTGCAGAGCTGGGCTCTAATGGGTCAGCCTCTCCTCTTGTAGCCAGGGGACCATAAAAGAGGGGGCGGGGCTGGCCCTAGGGCTTTCCAGCACACCCTGCCCCTTGACGGGAAAGACAGGGCACCAGGCCTGCTGAGACCACTGCAGTCTCCCAGGTACCCAGAACTGCAAGCAGGGCCTGGGCTTCTGCCCTGGAGTGGTGAGCCCGCAGGAGCGACATGGGAAGAAGACTCCTCCAGGGCTCTCAGGAGAACCTGGAGCAGCATTGTGCCTGAAGCGCAGTGTGAAGCCTGAAATATGCAACAGAAGAAATATATCTCTCTCTCTCTCAGCGGAGCCTCTGTGTTTTTCCTCCTGGGTGTCAGAGAGCCAGCACTGCTGGGCTGTCTTCTAAAAGTTTTGGCTGGTACTTTGGCAGAAGGTGGATGGTCTTAATTGCCCCAGAGTGAGAACAGTTTAAAGTCCACCCAAGAGCCAGAAGGGACACAAGAACCCATAATCCAGATCCCTCTTTTATGAGGGGTAAACAGGCCCAGAGAGGCTCAGAGACTTCCTCATTGCCACCCAGTGGGCCACCAGGTGAGCCAGTTCAGTTCTTCAGGGTCCTGACCCAGCACTTCCTCCCTTGCTGCCAGGCCAAGGCAGAGGCTGACTTCTCCATCTTGGCGTCACCAGGGCCCATCCCAGAAGCCTTTGCTCTGTTTCCTGCCCATATGCATGGGCAACCTCAAGAACAGAGGCAGCCAGTTCCAGCCAGGACCCGGTGGCTACCACTGCCCCCTTCAGAAGCAGGAGCAGCAGTTGCATGGGTTCCTAGCCGCTGCCTTAGGACCTAGGAGGGCCATATTGGAAAGGCTGGTCCAGCCTCCCTCCGTTTCTCAAGCCCTTTCTCCCTTCCTACTTTCCTGCCATTGTCAGCCATGGCTCAGTATCAGTCCTTCACAGCTTACTTAAGGTGGGAAGAAGGGTGAAGTCTTCTCAGAACCTTTAAAATCACCCTATCCAGTCATGCTGGCCCAGTCAGCTCAGCTTGGGAAACAAAGGGCTCAGTTTGAACCCAGGCTGCCATATGTCAAGTTTTCAAAGCTGCCAGGAGAGGGCACCACTGTCCACCAATGGCAGTGGTGGGATTTTCCGTCTGTTCAGCCACTGCACTGACCTTGCGTGGAGTATGTCATTTAATCCTCACAACTCTTTGAGGCAGGCAATGTTTAGCAGGCCAGGAAAGTGAAATGAACCCAAAGTCAAAGCTATCAGGTGGTGGCTGCAGGCTTCAGAAGCAGGCAGGAGGACTCCACGGCACTCTGTCAGTACACTTCTCTTACGCTGCTAAGGCAGGTAAAGAGGAAGAAGCTAAGAGCAGGAAGTGCAAGGAAATAGTGTTTGGGTTCAACGGCTGAGATGATTGCTTTTTTCTGGCTCCTAGTGAACATCTGAAGCTCTGATTTGGTTCTCTAAAAGGTTTGGTTATACATCAACCTTTAGCTCTATTAAAAACCGTGTAATAACTAGGTGTAGAGTATCATGGACAAGCAGCATTAGACTCTGCTAAAGGTGCACAGGCCAGGCTGTGGCTATGCTGTCGTTGGACTGGCACAACTGTTTAAAGAATCTTATTTTTTGGAACTTAGGTGGGACGTGTCCTGTTTCAGCCCCTGCCACTCCTGTCCAATTACACCAAGTCCAGGTTACTCCGTCACCTGCTGTGAACATTTTGAGCTTAGCTCAGTGGATAGCGATCCAAACTGAGGGTTCTGAGTTAGCCAGTCTGAGGCGGCAGCTCAACACTGGTATGGGTTCAGAGCTCCCCCTGGCAATTCTAATTTGCAGGCTGGCAGAACCAGAAGTCCCCCCACCTCCGCTGATCTGGCTGGTTTGTCTTGGTCCCTTGAGTTAGAAGCAATGTGGGACCGGGAGTAGGCTTCACGACTCCGGACAGGTTCAGAGGGCCTCCCCAGTCCTCTCCCCTGTCCAGGTCACTGAGGCAAGTTTGAGTGCAGCTTCTCTGACTAAACTCCTGGCTGACTGTTCTCCACCCTCATCCTTCTGTAGGGATAGCTCAGCCCCAAGGCTTGAGCTTTTTGAGGCTTTGAAATATTCCCCTGGTTGGACCCCTGGGGTCTAAATTAGGGCAACAGCCAGGTGGAAGTGTGGTGGGGGAAGGTGGCAGGGCCCCCAGAGCTGCACAAGAATCCCTTTGGAGGGAGGGAAAGAAACTGGGAAGTCTTTCCTGTTTTGTGCCTGGTTTCCAGGACAACCATGGACACTTCTATTCCATTAGAGATGGAAGCAAAGACCAGAGGACAGCCAATTGGCATCTGTCGCCCTGTTAGCTGGGCCATTGGGAAGCAGGGGGCGGGGCAGAGTAGGGCTGGGAGGTGATCCCAACTGAGAGGTGCATAGATCTGGGTGAGTGGAGCTGCCTTGGCTGTCTTCTGAGGTTAGCAGAAGCCTAGCCTGTTCCTGCCAACCCCTTCTTCTGCAGGTTTTTGAGGGACCCTCCTGGATGCCAGGGCTGCAGAGCAGAGTTTCATCTATGGGACCCTAGGTCCTGGCATGGTACAGATCAGGGGCAGAAGCTGAGAACCTAGAAGGCTGCTCACAGACACGCTGGCTTTGAATGAAGCTGCTCCCCTGGATCAAGGTTCCTGGGTTGGGGGTTGGCCCTGTGGGGATGGTGGGTTGTCAGGGTACAGGGGAAGCCTGTCTTGTGGCTGTCCTTCAGATTGTTTAAGAAAGTGCCCTTTCTTGGCATGCCTCTGCCAAGCTGCTCCCTGTGCAGAGGTTACCATGGCGAACAGTCTCCTAGCCTTAGTTGTGGCCACTGGTGAGTACCTCTTGCTGTCCCAAGTCACAGAGTTGGAGCAGATGCACCCTTGGCCCCTCAGCAGAGGCCAGAAGTCCAGCCTCTTCATCTGTAGGGTCACCAAGAGCAAGCCACTTGGGAAGAATGCTGTGTACAGTTGGTATATGAACCCTGAGGTCCCTTCCCTGCTGAGTTCTAGAGGCTGGGTGCCAGGAGTCTAACTTCAGACGCTTGAGCCCTCCCTCCCCTGACTGAATTTCTAAGGGTGCCTGCCCCTGCCACAAGCTCTTTCTCCTCCCTGAGTCTGTCCTCTGTAAACGCCCTTACACACGTTACTCCTTTCCTGTGCTGAAGGAAGACAGGATATAGCTGCTCTGTCCTCACAAATCTCTGCCATAGGAAATGGACGCAGCGGCAGAAAGGCAGCTGCCTGCCCCCCCTCCCCACCCCCCCACCCCCCCCCCCCCCCGTTTCCCATGCACAGGAACCTGATCCTGGTCCCAGCAGGTCATTCCTACCCAACTTCTGGAGTAGAATTACAGTCTGGGGAGGTGAGATGGGTTCGTGCAGGCCAGCCCAAGGCTGAACCCGATGTCTGGTGGCTCTGCAGGAGAAGTCCCATGCTGGTGTTTATCATGACCATCCTGCTGAGTGGCTATACCCACAAAGCCCCAGAGCTGCCCCATCCCCTGCTCTCATCAATTCTTTTGGAGCCCCAACCAATATGTAAACATGCCTACCCACTAACCCCTTACCTTCAGGGCCTCCTACCCCAATCACCACAAAAGGGCATCCGCTCTCTCTGCTCAGTATGGACGGGGCCTCTGGGTCTACTCTATGGACACTGATCTTCCAGTCTGGGTTCCCTCTGGGCCAAGGAAGTAGTGTTGAAAAGGTTAACAACATCCTGGCCAGCTCACTCCCCAGCCACTTTGGCAACAGGACCCTGTACTGGGAGCTGCTGGTGAAAACAATGGTCTTCCCAGCTCTCCAAGCAGTTGGAGGCCCACACTCTCCCTAGCTCCCAAGGGGAAGTCCAGAGCTAACTTCTGTGGGTGGTGACTACTGTACTGTCAGCCTTCTTCCCCAGTACGGGGCACCACATGGGATGCTGGGTACAAAAAGCAAAAGAAATCTTCGGACCTGCAGCCTCCCCAGTTTCAACCCCAACCCTGAACATCAGACAGAGAAGATGGAGAGGTAAGGACAGGTATTCTCTGACTTTCCCACAAGTGTCATCAGAGGGTGGCTGCCAAATTGTGAATGAATGAGCTTGTGGCTAGAAAACAGTAGAATTTATACCTGAGTGCATTTCCAAAATGCTGAGGGTCTGGGCTTTGTGCTTCGGACTGGTGGAGGAAGAGAATGAACAAGATGGGGGGAGGGGCCTGGGGACAAAAAAGGTTTGGGTTCTGCTCTTTTGCTCACTGACCCTAAACCCTGAGCTTCACTCTGAGTCATCTTTCATGGTTCCTAGGATACACCTCTCCCCTTAGCACCATGGGACCACCCCACCAAGGTCCAGGCAGTGGAAAGGTGCCGAGGCCCAGGGGATGCAGGTGAGATAGGACCCTCGGGGCTGCCACTTGGGATTTGTGTGTGTGTGGTGGGGGGGGGGGGGCGGTGCAGGGGAGAAGTGTGTGCCAGGACCTAGTGGCCAGAGGAAGGAGGGGAGGAAGTGTAGAGAGACTTCTTGGAGAGAAGGGTGTGTGGCACTCTGATCTGAGGTTCATCCTGGTGGGAAGGGCCCAGATGGCAGCTGGAGAACAGCTGTGCAAGCCTGCCTGGCTCCCTCAGTCACAGGGCTATCCTCAGGGTGGTGGGCTTGCAAAGCAGCTACCAGCTACCCCTGTGGGAGCCAGCTTCCCTGTCCCACTATGAGTGTTCCAAAGGACCAGCAGCAGCAGATGCTCCAGCTGACTGCCTGCACAGTGCTTTTGGCTCTGGGCCTGCAGGGAGGTTAATGTTCAGTCCTCCCACCCTTGAGTGCCCTGGAGAACTCAGCATTTTTTCCTTATTACTTTTTAATTGTATGTAAATGCCTAATAGGAGCCCCTGGGACAAGGAAAGATCACAGATAGAGAGCCTAGGATTTGGCTAGAGGCTAGAGGCTCCACGTCACCTCTTTGGTAAAGGATGGCAGATCCTAGTCCAGGTAAGTGATTTAGCCTGGGCAGGAAAAGTTTCCATGGAGACAAGAGCTCCAAGATTCAACTTGTCTCCAGGAAGGACCATCACTGGGGGAAAGGAGATACAGAAAGCAAAAGCCAAAGAGGGAATAGGAGTGTGTGGGCGGGGGTGCAGATGGGATTGTAAGGAAAGGGGTAATATCTTTGCTCTACTTCTCCCAGCTGCCATCCAGCTATAAGGAGGCCCTAAGGTCATATCTGCACCACCACCCAACCAGGGCTCTGCTCAACCACCACAGGAAGCAGCCAACTGCTTGCTCAGGGAAACACTATAGGAAGGAGCACTTCTTCCATCTTGCCCCTTCCTGCTTCTCCAAGGTACTGGCAGGGACAGCACCAAGCCTATGGAGATGCTCCCAGCAATCTCCTCCAGCTGGGCCTTAGCATAAGACCTCAACATACCCTGGGTCACTTTTGCAGGAGGTAGGAAATCTGGGGCCATGCCCCAAGAATCAAGGCGACAAATCCAAAGCAGACCTCCAGAATGAAGACTTCTCTGCCCTCTACCCCTGAAGCTCCTGCCTTCAGGGCAGAGAACAGTCCTTGGGAAGAAGCCACTAACTGTGCAAGTTCTCCCTGGGACTGCAGCCAACACCGCCTGCCTCTAACACCCAGGATGACTGTCCATCCCCACTGAGACTTCTTTCTTCACCCTTCCACTCAAGCCAAGATTTTAAAGGTCTTGGGTTGACAATGAAGGCCTGCTCTCAGCCCACTCTAGGACCAGAATGAGTATTCCTGAGGGCAGATTCTTTGCTGTAGTTTACGGTTTTTGATACACCAAGAATCAGAAAACAATGCCAGTGTGGTGTGTCTCTGGGTGAGAAGAAAGCAGCTCATTTGTCTCATCCCTGGAATCGTATCCAGTGATGTATCTTCCTCATCCCTGGAAGGACCTTAGTATTCCAGGCCAGATGGGGCCTCTCTGCCCTGGACCCACACAGGCAGGAAGGGATCTGCCACGTGACCATTTCTAGGGCTATTGCCCCAGTTCCCTCTGAATGTGGCTCCAGGAAAGAACACGACCACACTGGGTTTCTCTATTGACCCTTTAGCCCCTCCTACCCACTCTTTCCCAGCCTGACTTCTGTGGGATCCAGGAGGGGAAGGATCCAAGAAAGAACACAACCACACTGGGTTTCTCTATCGGCCCCTTGGCCCCTCCTACCCACTCTTTCCGCAACCTGACTTCTGTGGGATCCAGGAGCTTGTACACCCTCAAGTACAAGCTCTCCTCTTCCTTGTGGAAGAAGGAAAGTCCTTCCTCTGGAGTCCCCTCTTCTCATTCCCCTGTGTACACCTGAGAACATGAATAAACAGATCAATATGCCGCTCCATCCAGGTTTGTCCCCAAATAGCAGAAACTCGACACTAGCTAACTTTATTGTTGGCCCCAGATCAGGTCTCCCAAAGGGCTTCCACCAGTCACTTCAGAGTCTCCTGCAGTCACCGCCAAGCAGACTCCTTCACTGGGAGGCCTTGTCATCACTCCAACTCTTGATGATGTCTGGTACCATCCTCTCCTGTCACCTGGCCTCCAAAGGCCTCAACCAGGAGGTCAAAGCATAGCTACCAGTTTGAAGGTGCCCTCAGGCTTGGCAGGAACCACGTGGACAAAAGTCTTGTAGAGCACAGCCCCTTCGGGCAGCTTGGTGACCAGATCCACAGCCTCCGAGTTGCTGGGATTGGGCACGTAGACCTCCTTAGTGTAGCGGACTACCCCTTCCTCCAGGGCGTACAGGCATTTCTTCTTTCCCAGCCCCACCTGCAACACAAGGAGTAGTCAGCTGGACAGCCGGGGGGCCCATCCCAGGGCTCTAGGATAGACTCTTCACAAAGATTCAGGCCCTGGGGCCAAAAGGGAGGGTTCAGAAAGCTCCATACAAGGCTCCCTTTCCCTGTGGGCTTGGTAATGATTCCACAATAAAGGTGGGAAAAAAAAACTCCAATAGCCAATCCTAGTGGTTATTCAGTCCCTGAGGGTAATGCCTGGACTTCTATCTGTACAGGTGGCCAGAAGCCACACTGGACAGATGCCCAAACCAGGCCCAGGAAAAGGTCTAATCACTGCTCCTGGGAGCCTGCTTCTGGGAGGCTTACCATAACACTTGATGCAACATTTTCATCTATATGGTGAAGTTTAGGCTCAAAGCTACATAAATAATGCATATACTAATTAAACAAAAGTAATGATAAACGTTGGGACTTCCCTGGTGGCTCAGACAGTAAAGCGTCCAGGTTCAATCCCTGGGTCGGGAAGATCCCCTGGAGAAGGAAATGGCAATCCACTCTAGTACTATTGCCTGGAAAATCCCATGGACAGAGGAGCTTGGTAGGCTACAGTCCATGGGGTTGCAAAGAGTCGGACACAACTGAGCGACTTCACTCACTCAATGATAAAAGCTAATACTGTGTCATACTTACTGTGTGTAAGCACTATTCCAAGCACTATTATACACATTAACTCACTTAATTCTCACCTTGTGAAGTAGGTACTATGTCTAAATCTGATTTTCAGGTGAGAAATATGAGCGAAGAGATTAACATAAACTGTTTATTAAATATATACATATTATTAACTATACATATCTTAGCTGTTTTTTCATTTATCGAACTCGAGATTAGATATGTGGCAAATTTTATCCAGGCAGTCCTGCATTATTCAGCATTTCTCAAACTAAAAGAACAGACTCTGGTTCAAATCCCAGCACTACGACTTACTATGGTGTGATCTGAGCAAGTTAATTTACTTCACTATGTCTCACTTTTTTCAACTGTAAAATATGGATAAATATTAACTACTTCATAGGGTCATCTTGAGAATTAAATTAAAATTAATAATCAGAAAGAGCTTAAAATACTGCCCAGGTCAAAACATATTAGTTTTTATTACTGTTGTTGTTATTTTAGTAGAACTAAAAATGAACATAGCCACAGACTGAATGTCTCGAGTTCTTAAAAAAAAAAAGTTACTACATATACAGTCAATTCACATACAAATTAGCATTTTTGAAATAATTATAGGTTACCATCATTCTTTCTGTGCCTACTGAAATTGCCAAAACAGAGGTAAGAAGGGAGGAGGGAATAGAGTACAGGAGAAACTAAACTAACATTTTAAACAATGTAAAGAACAGAGCATAGATCTGTGTTACAGAACTTTCCTGCCTTAGCAAGTGATGCTAACTTGCTGACGCTGAAATTCCTGCCTGGTATGGACCTAATTTCTGGCCCATATACTGAATCCTATTTTATTAAATTCAAGTTGTCTTTCAGGGACCTAATAACAACTTTATGCAAAGGAGGAATTCTTAAAAATGAAAAAACTGAAATTAGTTTCTCAAGATTAAAAAATTATCTTAAATCACTAGAAATCTCCTCTTCCAAGAAATGGGGGTTAGGCAAAAAAGTGACCTGGGAGTCAGCAGACCTGGTTCAAATCCCAGCTCTGTCACTACCCCAGGAGCCCCTTTCTAAGTTTTTGGCATCCCACCTATAAAATACAGATGATACCTACCTACTCTCAGGATGGGAGTAAAGATGAAATAAGATAATGCAGGCCCAGGAATCAGCGCGATGCTTGGGGTTTGGTATGCACCCAACAGATGCAACTGTTATAATTACTGTGCTCAGGAGCATGGAGAGGTGAAGAAAAAGTGGGGGTGGAAGGAAGCACAAAGCAACTTACATGGGCACCTGGGTGCCAGCGGAAGTGGCGCTGAGTCGCAAGGATGTTGCCAGCGTGAACATAGTGACCTAGAAGAGAAGTCCACAAGTGCACTGCCTCTGGGTACCAACAATGAGGCAGACAGCAAGCTGCTAAGAAAACACAGTAGCCCCCACTTTTCCTGGCCCAAATGCTGCATACCAGCCTCTAGACCCGGCCCTGGAAAGGACCAACTCCCAGAGGGTCTGACACAAGCAGCCCACAACCCCTCCCTGGGAACCTCCACTCTAGTCACATGGCCAAGGTTCCCACCTATTTGCTCATCCTCAGCCCCTCCACCTTGCTTCAGGTCTTATCTGCTTCTTTAATTTGGAACTAAATGTTCTGGTAAGCAACATGGAGAGTACAGGGCTAGGCACTTGTGTGGTTTGCCTGCTCTTCAGAGGAATACCAGGGCAGCAAGGGAGGTTGCTAAGTGGGAAGTGGAAGGCAGGCCATACCCTTACCCTCCATTTTCTTGATGCCAAAGCGTTTGCCTGGAGACTTTCCACCAAGGTTCTTGGAGCTGCCACCTGTCTTCTTGGATGCATGTCTGACAGCAAGAGCTGCAGCCTGAGGAGGGCTCAGCAGGGCTGTGACTGCACAGAGAACAGAAATGCTGTTCCAACAGAGAGGCTTCCCAGGAGATTCTCGTTCTTTGCCTCAGTGGGCCATTTGCTAAGCTGAGAGGCGGCAGGGGGCATTTTCAGGGTAAGTGAAGATGTGTGAGCAGAAATGCCACGTGACTGTGTGGGTTTTCAGGGAATGTCTGAAGTCCTTGTATTGTCCACAGTGTAAGTGCTACATGAGTTGTGTGTGTGGCCTAGGGTTTGGAGGAGGGAGTAAAATACTAATGGAAAAAAAAAATACCATGTGTCCTGGGTTTTGACACATGCAGTCCTACTGAGGAGAAACAAAACCACAGAAACAGAAGCCAGCAAGAGGACGCCACAGAGCTGCCTGTTTCAGTCTCTCACCATTACACCCTCAAGATTCCATGCACTGTGCAGGGGCCAGACCACACAGCCCAACAACAGAACACCAGAGACAGGCTCCTGCTTTGACCTCACCCACCACCCTCTTAGCCACCCACCCATCCATAGCACACCAGATACTTGTAAACAAAACGGGCAGCCTCTCTGAGGGTGGCTCCTACAGGCCCCTGCGCAGTTCAGAAGGCCGGTCCCTTTGTTTGGCAAGCCCATTAAGCATAGAGAAGACTGATTGATAACCATGCCCTTGTTACTCTGACCTCTCCATACTCATTCCAAAGTGCTCAATGGTATTTATTTTAAAAAGGAAAGTGAACTAAAATTCATGCTGACCAGGATGGAAGCCCTGTGCTAGGCACAAGCCCTTGCCAGGACAAGCCCAGGATTGGGAATCCTTGCATTCAGGTCTCCAGATACAGCTGTGTTAATCAGGGTCATGCCAGAGTCTTTAGAAAAGTCCTGTGCGACCCTGGAGCCTGTCAGTTCATAGTTTCTAAAACCTAGGTTTCTGAAGTTTTAATTAGAACAGAGACTAGCTGGGACAAAAGGCCAGAGATAAGGACTTAAGAGAGACAACATATTAAACGCCCAGCATCAGGATCTACCTACCTTTAAACACCTCTACATTTGTTCACTTACTAAAGTTAAGAAACTGGACTTTGGCTTTACCTACCTTATCTCATTCACAAATCTTTCCCCTTCACCCTATACCCCATCCTCCTCAAAGAAAATGATGCTATCACCTACACAGCTGGTCAGGCAGAAGTCAAAGAGTCATTGTAGATGCCTTCCCTTTGCTAACCTCAGGTATGGAGGGAGTCCATCAGCAAGCTCTGGATTCTATCTCCAAAACAGATCTCAAACCCACCCATTTCCCTCCAAGTTCACTGACACCAACATCCTGATTAAACCATCTTTCATCAGGTCTATTGCTACTACTTCCATCTGCCTTCCTCATTTCTATTCCTACTCCTTTTAAGCTCACAGAGGAGCAAGAGCTTCCTCCTCAAAATGGAAAAATGGATCAAATCATTCTCTAGCCCCTCACTCTCTTGCAAAACCAGGCCTCCTACCATCCTTAAGGTCTTAACTTATATGTTACCTCCTCAGAGGGCTTCCCTGACTACCCAACCTAAAAGAAAAGACACAGACACATTTTTCCCTCTCGGTCACAGCACCTGTAATGATTCACAATTTTATTTATGTGCTTATTTTCTGGCCTATCTATTACAAGTAACTTTCCTGGGGCTAGAGACTGTCTTCAGCAACCCTCAACACCTACCAGTGTCTGGCACAAATGCAGACCTCAATCTACTGAACGAATGGATTAACTTTTTGAGCGCCTATGTGCCAACGATAGCAACCTATTTTTGTAGATGAAGGGATCTAAAGAAACCCAGATAGAGGAGGCCGCAAATAACAGCAAGGGAAACTGTAAGAGCAAGCCCGTCCAGGTAAGGTCACGTGCTCCACGCCCCAGATGTCACGTGATCAACGACTGCCCCGCACATTTCCCCCAGTCTCCTCCTTCCCCCAGGCTCCTCCACGGGGTACCGCCTCCACCCTCAGGCTCCCTGCAAGGTCTCCACTGCACTTCTACCCATCGCCCCGCAACGGCCACGGCGTCCGATTACCAGCAGTCCGGGTCCTCCACGCCAGCACCGCCAACGCCATGTTTTACGTACTCCCGCTTCCGGTGTTAGAGTTGCGCTTCCGCTACCGGGAGATCTATTTCCGGGTCCTGCGTGGCAGACGAAAGAGTGGCGCCACAAGTTGCTGGTGAGCGCTGCTGGGCTGCTGGTGGGCCGGCGGCGCAGGGCCTACTTCCTGAGCCAGGGTCTGCTGGGGCTTGGTGGCCGCGGCCTTTGCCGCCGCGTGTGGACGACCTGTCCGCCGTGTGCCTGCGGGAGAGACGTGGAGCGAGCTCTGCAGGGGCTTGCTTATCCGATACCCGCATTTTGCCAGAGTTACCGAGGTTGACGCCTCAGACGGTAAAGAAACTGCCCGTAATGCAGGAGTACCGAGTTCGATCCCTGGGTTCGGAAGAGCCCCTGGAGAAGGGAATGGCACCTACTCTAGAATTCTTGCCTGGAGAATTCCATGGACAGAGGAGCCTAGCAGGCTACACAGTTCATGGGGTCGCAAAGAGTCAGAAACGACTGACTGAGTGACTAACACTTTAACCAAGGCCTGAGCGGGGATAGGGAGGTCCCTCCCTAGTCGTTCAGCTTTACAGAGCACTTCCTGCGTGCCAGATACAGTACTAAGCTCTATAGATTACTTAAATTTTTTTTTTTACTTTCTCACATCGTTGTAAAGTAGGTAATGTGACTATCCCTGTTTTACTGAAAAAGCATGGCCGGGACAGGTTACATGGCTCATCCTGCAGTGTTAGTGAGTATGTTCAGATTGTCTTGCGCACCACCCATCAATGGCGACCCTAGATATTTCTGTAAGAGAACTGAAAGCATCCCCACAAAAACTAGGAGGTGAATGTTCATGGAAGCATTCGTAATGGTCAAAAATGGAATCAAACAGAATGTCCACCAGGTGAACGGACAGACAAAATGTGGCCCATCGATGGAGTGAAGTGTTACTCAGCTATAGAAAGCAATGAAGTCCTGACACATGCTACAACATGAGTGGACCTCGAAAACATGCTAAGTCACCGGAGTTCACATACTTAGGACTCCATTTCTGTGAACTATCTAGAATACCTAGTACATTTGTAGAGACAGGAGTAGGTTTATGGTTGCCAGGGACTCCAGCCAAGGGGAAATGGACTGACTGCCTAATGGCTATGGGATTTCTTTTTGAGATGATGAAAGTGTTCTGGAATTAGATAGTAGTGATGGTGATACAACCTTGCAAATATACTGAAAACTGCTGAATTGTGTACATTTTAAAAAGATGGAATTTTATGGTATGTGAGTGATATCTCAGTTAAAAAAAAGAATGACTCTTGAAATCTCCATCTTACATGCAGAGATCAGTAAAGAGATAGTATTGGGTCTTGTTCCTAGCTCATTAACATTTTTTAATAGTAACCTCCACTTTGTTTATACCTCACAGGGATGTGAGGAGGGTTCCTGTTAGACTACAGACATAGCTGTTCTGAGTTCCAGATTGATCGTATTGAACCATGTCCTATTTCTCTGTTTCTTCATTTCTCTGTATATCATTTATTTCCATAAAGCTTGGCCATAGAGCACAACTGGACTGAATTCATTGCTACAGCCTGTGTCTCATCTCTCTTTTCATTGCAGGGAATTAACCTGATTGCACATACTGATGGCTGTAAAGAAGGCATCACTCTCACTGGATTCCAGTGAGAGTGACTCTGAGGAGCTGCCAACATTTGCCTTTCTGAAGAATAAACCATCTTCAGTAAAGAGGAGGCAGCCTCAGGAGGACGAGAAGATTGTAGTGGTTGACATCTCAGATTCTGAGGCCTCCTGTCCGTCACCAAAATTGAAAGATCCACCACTCGTTCCAGAGGCCGCTGAAACTGTCATACAAACAGAGCCAGTCAGTGTGCTAAGCAGTGGAAGTGAGAATGAGGAGGAATTTATGCCCCTGGCTGAGAGGCTTATTTGTAAGTTTTTGACTCACAAACAGCTGAGCCCTGAAAAATCCAGCTCCCCATTTGAAAGGGTTTTGGATCATCAAAATAAGGAAAGAGTATCACATGACTGGCAAAAACAGCCATTTACAAAGATCCGTGATATTCGCCTCTGTGGTACCTCAGAGAGGCATGCATCAAGTAACAAGGACCCTGTGGTAGACAATCCATGCCATCAGCTGCCAGCCTACCAAACTACCTGCACCGTCCAGAGCAACAGCTTGACAATAACCAAAACAAATGCTGAGGTGCCCCTGCCTCAGAAGAGATGCAAGTATAGTCAGAAGGTCCAGAAGAGCAGCGCACAGGGATGCCAGCAGTGGGGACGAGCAAGCCAGAAGGAGAGCACCCAGAGGCAACAGGAAAGGAAGAAGAAGACAGCCCTGGTTAACAGGCTGAAAGCTCAGAGGCCAGAGGAGTGCTTAAAGCACATCGTTGTGCTGCTGGATCCAGGTCCTACCGACATCTTTCTTTCTCTCCTGCTGGGTAAACTGCTTTCTGGGTCCCGCTGACAGTCCCTTTCCCGTCTGTTGCAGCGCTCTTACAGATGGGAGGTGGGGGTCAGCTCCTTGGAGCCCTGCAGTCCATGGATTGTTGCTGTGTGATAGAGGCGCAGGCTGTGCCTTGCAGCCTCACATGGAGGAGAAGGGCTGGGCCCTCTGAGGTAGGGGTTTTCTGACTGCTGTCTCTCCTCCTCCTTAAGTTTTACAAGATAAGTATGCTTTTATCCTAAAGGCTATATCTCAGTCAAGGCCCTGCCTGGAAAGCAGATGGCACACTCAGTATAAACTTGAGGAGGGTTTAATAAAGGGCTGTTTTTCAAGGTGTGGGCAGGGTGCAAGGAAACTACAAGGGACAGCTCCATCCCTTGTATAACAACAGCCTTTACTCAGTTTCTCCATCTTGGGTAGTGCTGCCATTTCAGATTGGTTAATGCTGCACTGTAGGATTGTGGACTGTACGTGACCTTGGCTTTGTTTGACTATGCCTTAGTGTGGTGAAAGAGAAGTGCTCTCACAGACTGAAGTTTCCTTGGTGATTCTTATCTTTGTCACACAAAACCTATTCCTTTCCAAGAGCCGCTCAGCTCATACTTTGCATTTACCCTCAAAGCCCAGATTACATATTAGTTCCAGATTCTTCAGAAGAGTTTCCTGTCCTCCATTCCCCAATTCCAAATGCGTAGAATATTGGCAGTTACTTCTCAGCCTATTTCAACTAACCTTTCATATTCACTACTAAAGTGCAGTACACCAAGGTTGAACCATTGAGGACTGGGAGGGACGGAATTATGGGTTACTATTTCTTGCCACCATGATTTCATTCCAGAAGAAAAAGGATACTGCAAAATGGACTAGGCCAATGGGGATGAAGTCATTCACCCAGAAGGCCTGGGTTTCTCTCAGGTGCTGAGCACCTGCTGACCTGCCTCCCTTTGCGGGGGTCTGTTCCCTTTAACAGGATGGCGAGGAGGGCTGGGTGGAAGAGCCCATGGTTCTGGTGCTGCTCCTGGCAGAGGTGTTTATGTCCATGATCTACCACTTCAAGCAGGTGGGTACAGCCAGAGGGGTGGGTGCTGAGGCCAGGCAGAGGGCTGGCTCTAGGGAGCAGACATTCATGCCCTTTCTGCCCCTCCATGCAGGGAAGTCTGGGCAGCACTGAGGAAGGGAAGGAAACACTTCGGAGCTTTGTGACTGACATCACAGCGAGGACAGCTGGGAAAGATCTGTCCCTGGTGATTGTGGATCCAGAGAAGCACTTCAGGTTTGGATTTGTCCTCAAGACTTAGTATTAAAAGGGGCAGCTCTTGGGCCAGCAGGGGTGGATTTATTCATCCCAGATCTGGGTCCCTCTGCAAAACAGCATCCCTCCTAGCCCTTTATGACTCTCTGGTCCAGCCTTCTCACACCTCTTCTGCCTGAGCTCAGCCTGGAGCTGCTACACTTTTGATTTCCTCCCCTGCTCCAGTGCTCCAAATCCTCTAAGAAGGAAACAGAGAGTGGCAAATAGAGAACAGGCCAAGGAGAAGAAGAAGCAGCAGAAACAACCAGAGGCCAGCACAGTGGCCATGGCGACCAGGGTAGATATGGAAGAGGTAAGAACTTCTGTTGCCTGAATCAGCGTGGGCACCCACTCTCATCTAACCTGAGTTGCTAAAGAGTAAAATGTCTGCTGGACACTACTTTCTGCCCTGGCACTAGGTAGGAAAGAAGGGCCAAACAGGGAGCCAAGGGATTGGGGTGTAGCTTCGGTGAACAGTGAGAGGAGAATAGTTTCAGACTGGTCTCTCCATGCTCTTCCAGTCCATCCTGCTTTGGGGTTTCTAGGCGCTGGTGGATCTGCAGCTGCACACAGAAGCCCAGGCTCAAATCGTGCAGAGCTGGAAAGAGCTGGCCGACTTGGCATGCGCGTTCACAAAGGCCGTGGCTGAAGCGCCCTTCAAGTGAGTGCCCCCCGTCGAGTCCTGGCTCAGTGGCTGGGCCTTGTCCTTTACAATGATTCTGGTACCCAGAGATCTCCTTCCCCTAGCTCTGCTGCTAGTCTGTAGTTGCTCAAGCTTGAGGCAGAAGCAGCTGACTTAACCCTGGGGATTCTTGGAAGGAGCCTTCAAGCACGGTCCCTTTAAAATGTTCTCCTTTAGCTTATATGTGTAGGGATTGCCTGGTGGCTCAGATGGTAAAGAATCTGCCTGTAGCGTGGGAGACCTGGGTTCACTGCCTGGGTCGGGAAGATCCCCTGGAGAAGGGAATGGCAATCCACTCCAGTATTCTTGCCTGGAGAATTCCATGGACAGAGGTACAGTTCATGGGGTTGCAAAAGAGTCCAACACAACTGAATGACTAACACTTTCGCTTAGGTGTAAGTTTATGTTCTGCAGATTCGTACGGGGTTATCAGTGGGCCAAGTTACCAGGATTCATTGCAGATCAGGTCACAATGAAACATGCTTTTGTAAAACAATTTTTTAGCCTACTTAGCTCAAGGGCTGTTCATCGTTAGGACTTAAAGTTAATGAGACCTGAGAGACAGTCGAGTCCTTCATTTTATACCTGAGGGAACTGAGGCCTGAAGAGACTGACTTGTCAAAGTTCCGAGCAAATTAGAACCAGAGCTAGACTCTAAATTGCCTGACACCCAGTCTCCTGTGCCTACGCCTGTGCACACTGCCTCCCCAAATAGAGCCCAGTCTCAGTGTAAGCAAGAATCTGGTAACTTCTTTTAATGAAAAGGAGTAAATGTTGTTTTTAAGGGAATCTAGTTAGTTTTTAAGCAACTAGCATTGCCTGGGTGGAACATTGTACACACCTCTTCCAAGGTCAGAGGAAGGTTTTTAAGTTCCTAGTCAAAGGGACAAGTGCAGCAGACAAATGCATGACTTTTAGCTCCTCAACTGCACCGTTTGCAGGAAACTCCGAGATCAAACTAGTTTCTCCTTCTGCCTGGAGAGTGACTGGGCTGGAGGGGCCAAGGTGGACCGCTCTGGCAGGGGGCTTGCACTGGTCTGGAGGAGACAGATTCAGCAGCTGAACCGGGTCAGCCTGGAGATGGCCAGTGCCATTGTGGACGCCTATCCCTCCCCACAGATCCTGATCCAGGTATGCTCTTCCAGGGTCACTGCCCAGTGTGCTGTGGCCTTGGTGGACCCCCAGTTTCCATGGACAGCACTGCTGAGGGCCCAGGAATGCCTTGTTAAGTCCACAGTGCGGGTCTGAGATCAGAGTCAACACTGATCAGGGAGGGAGGACAGATTCTCATCCTCCAACACAAGCTTCCTATCCTCTGTTCGTAGATGAAGAATGGCTGTGGGTGGTGTGGTATTAACAGCTCATTTACTACTTTCAGGCTTATAAGCGGTGTTTTTCTGAGCAAGAACGCCAGAATTTGCTCGCAGACTTAAAGGTGCGCCGTGGGGAAGGCGTGACAGCCACCTCGCGCCGTGTTGGACCAGAGCTGTCCAGGCGTATCTACCTTCAGATGACAGCTTTGCAGCCAGATCTCTCCTTAGACAGTGCAGACTGAAGCCAGCCCTCAGGATAAGGATGGAAAGCTGGTTTCCACCACTGCAGCATGACTGCAGTGTAGGAATGAGGAGCACCTCCTGCAGCACAAGCCTGGGTCCTGCCCACAGCAGGCTTTCCTTGGTGTTGCTATTTGTGATAGTGTCTCTACCTGCCCACCTGGGGTGGAGGCCGAGATGCCTTCCTCTCCTAGCAAGTCAACTGCCATGTATGAACTGCCCCTGCCCTTGCCCCAGGCAGCCCTCAAAAATACAAAGGAACAAAGACAGACCACTCAGACATGTATTTAATAATCGTAGAAATCCAAAAGTACCCCAGCATCAAATCTCCAGGCCGCAAGTGAACTGCCCTCAGCTGGTGGCCTGACGAGGCTGGATGTGCTCTTGCCTTCCCCCGACCCACCGGAGCTCCCTCACCCAGCCAAGGAACGGGGATCCAGTCACTGTGCCAACTTCTGTATTCTCTTAATCTCATCTTATGTCCTGTGTTTAATTTTAATAAAGCATTTGTACCATTGGCTCTGGAGCTTAGAGGAAAAATAAAGGAATGTATAGTGATTCCGAGTAAGCTGTGGGCCTACGCAGTTCTCCCTGAGGGAGAACTTTTCTTTCTTTTCTTCCATTATCGGGACAGTCACAAGCGTCAGTGCTATCCATGGGCCACTAGTGCTGACAAGCTGGACCCCGCTGTCTCTGAACATGCCAGGTTCTCAATCTCCCTGGGGAAAGGCAGGGAGCTTTCAATCACGAGTATTCTGTGAATGAGCACCATGACGGCCATTTCTGATGTAGTGAAAAGAGGTGAAGGAGGCCACAGAGCAAGAAAATGCTGACTCTGGCAGATAAAGGGAGTGGACAGTGCTGCCTCGCTCATGCTAGTGGTTAATGTGCCACTTTTAAACTCCATGATGTCTAGGATCAATGCTAAACATCAAGTCTCCTATGAAGCTTAGTTTTCAGGTTGCCTATGTGGTACTGAGTCACACCAATTATGTAATAGGGCTGTCACAGACAATGTGGCTTTGCAAGGATCCAGCTTCTTGTTTATTGGCAATCAAGTGATTAATGCTCTCAAACTGATGCCAGGAGCCTGGACTGTGCCCATTTTATAGAAGCCACATAAGTTGTGGCAGGACTCTGCAGGAGCTGCCCAAGACCCTTGTGGCTATGAGATTTCTATTTATAGGTCATTAAGTCTGTTTCCCATGAGAGATTCTATACTCCAGCCAAGAGACACCCAATTCTTGTGTAAGTTTTGTTTACTCAGGACATTATAAAGAAGGTAAAATGATGGGGAAAAAAAGATACCAGGGTGGGAATCCAGTTCTGCCCACAAACTAGCTGGAAGACCATAGGCAAGTCATGGAAAGCCTCAGTCTCCCTGTCTACAAGTGTTACATTGGACTGGATAATCTGGAAGTCCTGTCACAGCCCAAGATTTTGTATGGCTGTTAAAATATCTGAATGTCTGAGATCCTTAAAAAGTAGGTATGCCCCTCCCCCGCAATTTAGATGAGATTTGCCAAGTATGGTGTTCCCCTAGTCCCCAATAACACACTGCCTCCTGACCTGCCCTGGCTCCCCAGGGAGGAATGAAAGAAAGGGTCTGTGACATACAAAAGTATAAATGTAGTGACAGCTGACCTTTAGTAGAAACGCGTCTTGCCTTTACACAGCTTTGTATAACAACTAGAAAAGGCTCTCTCCCTAACCCAAGCCTATTCTTTTAAGCATGCAGGTAACTGTCCACACCTCCTATTTCTCCTTATTCCACCAGGGAACCCTGACTGAGGAACAAAGAAGTGTTACAAAGAGGAGGTCTCAGGTACCAAATGGCAGCCATTTGATGATGGCAGGTAGGTCTGACACTAAAAAGAGGTTGTGTCCAGCAGAACCCAATTCCATAGGAATCCAAGCTCCAAGGCTGGGAGGCAGCAGGTGTCGAGGACAAGCTCACTGTTGAGAATCGGTCTGCAGGACCCACTGGAGGATGTCATGGCTGCGCAGGCCCCGGACGGCATTGTCGTAGATGGTGTTCACACTGGTGCAGAGGGGCTGCTGCTGCAGCTCGGTCACCCGACAAGCAACCAGCCCACCAGCCACACACAGCAGCAGCAGCAGCAGCAGCTTCAGCACAGCCCAGGATCGAGTGTGTTTCCGGGGTGGTGGCTTACGGGGGCGAGAGCCGGACTTAGATTCTGGAGGGGCAGAGTCACAGTAGACAGAGTTCAGGCAGTTAGGGAGAGGCGCGCTCTAGTCAGTGCTAGCCGCCTCCGTGCACATCCACTCACACCCCTCCGCTCTGATGAAAACTCCCCAGGCCCTCAGGAGAGCACAATTACAAGGAGACTTGAGCTCTTAAAAACTTTGCTATGCAGAGATTGAAACATGAACTTTGTCCCTTGGATCTCAGGGAGTAGACTGAAAGCGGATTCATTCATGCAGATGTCTCATGTAGCATACAGTCCCCAGGGTCCTAAGTTCTCCTCCAGAACATGCCAATGATCCAGGCCCCTAGGGCCAAGGGCAGGGCTTTATCAGGAGGTGTCAAGCATGGATAGAGTGCTACCCATTTGGGGAAACAGGTTCAAAATTTATAAATACTTCTAATATATAAAATAGCCTGACACACATATTGGCAACAGTGATTAATGCTGGAAATGGGATTACAGGTGATTGCCATTTTCTGATATATACAGAAATTCTCTGCAATTAATATAGCCAGTGCGGGGCAAGCAGGGACAGGCGCAGGCCTCCCCTCCCCAGAGCTTCCCTGTTCAGGTGCCTTCCCCTCAGGGGCCCCTTTTGGCCCAGAAGATATAGTCCTCACTTACACATGGAGCCACATTGCTACACAAATCCAACAGGGCATACTCAGGCAAAACGCTCATGTGTTTTTTACGTGACATGGCTTCCTGAATGCAGGCCACGTAATTCTGTGTTCACTAAAGAGTGATCTGGTCCAACTTGGAAAGAAAATCACAGGCCACGCTGGCACCACTGAGACAGCACCACACACTCAGGAGCCCAGTCACTTGCTGGACGATGGGAGGATCTTCTAACGGTCATGTGACCACAAGTGATCTTCACCTTTCTGGGTGATTTTAGAATCTAACCTTTACAAAAAGTGCAACTCCCTGTTCGGGAAATGTTCTCAGCCACATCTGATCCAAACACGTGACACTGGGAAAACAAACCAGTCAGGGCACTAGGAGGGTTCCCATTCCCTGTAAGTGGATCCTCCAAGTTACTCCCAGACTTTAGAGTATTGTACCTGACAAGGTCTGTAAGCTTGTTCGCTCACTCGCTCACTCAGCTACGCCTAGAAATCTAAGCCATTCTCTCACCACACCCCTCCTGGAACCCTGCAACTGACAGGAAAACCTACTCGGGGCCTGATTTGCCTCCTTCTTAGGCTTCTTCTCCTGCTCCCGCTTGGCCGCTCTGAGGGCGTCATACTCCTTTCTCCGGCGCTCCTTCTCTTCTGCCTTCTCCCGCTTCCGCAGTTCCCGCTCTTGAGCCTCCTTAGCTCGCTGCTTGGCCTCCCACTTCTTCTCAGCCTCTGCAAGAAAGTATACCCCAAAGTGGCTTCTCTCACAAACCTCCAGTGTGCTATCCCAAGTAATTAATATGGATTCAGCTCCCTTCCCCTAATGCGGTGGATCACATGTCTTTCTGTTCTCTGGGAAGTAAGCCCTCCCTAAAATACAACAAGCTGCTCTCAGGGTTTGCCCACTGGATTCTTATTAAGGGGTTCCTAGCCACAGGCAGCAGAAAGAGTAGGGTGACATAGCAAGAGGGGCATAAGAAAGGTATGGGTGATGAGTCTGGTGCTCCTTCAGAACTGTGATTCACAGCCATTCACAGCCTTGCACAACTCAACTATGAGCAGAGGAAAGAAGGGAGGTGTTGATTCCATGGGACTCTCATCTTTCCAAGCTTTGGAAAGAAATGTGGCATGGGAGGGCAGGATGAAAAAGTGAGTATTCAGGTTCAGAGTTAGAAAGGTTGGAAATGTTTTCCTGAAAAAGTAAAACTAACAGCTTGTCAGAGGGTACTCTAGACTTCAACTCAGGAGTCTATATAACATTCAGATTTATTCCACAGCTCAAGTATGTTTACATACGACACCCACCTTACAAATAACTGGTTTCTAAAAATGCATTTCCAAATAAGTTATCTGAAAGACTGAAGTACATTTTTCCAAAGCCAGAATGCCACAGATGGTGGTTAAATGTCCTGTTAGGGCTCAAAAGCCTATTTGAACTGTCATGTATCTGAATGGTAGTAGTGTTAGCACTGTAGCTTCCCACTGCTTTGTAAACAAACTCCAAGTTCCAGATGGGCACCAAGAATGCCAAGAACACACTCTGCCCAGCCTTAAGAGAACATGTGCCATCCAGAGGCAAAAGCAGCAGCAGTCACAGTGAACACAGGCAGCATGTACAAGGGACTGTCACAACCTGGGGGTTCTCATCTCGGGCCTGCCTACAATCAGCACTACGTATGTCCCTCTAACCATGGGAGTCCTCCAGTAAGGGAGCTCAGAAGTCAGCCACCAACAGAGCATCTGCTGTGTGCTGGGCCTTGTTCTAAGTGCATGGATACAGCAGTGAAGAAAAGTCAGGCTCTACTGCCTAAGTCATCTAATTTCTAGAGAAGGAGACAAACAATAAACAAGTGAACAAACAGTCAAAAAAGACAGTGATGTGTGCCATAAAGGAAATAATCAAGGATGTGACAGAGAGTGGCAGGTGGGTTGGCAATTCTAGCTTGAGTGGCTCTGAAAGGGTTATGGTTAACCTAAGGCAACATCTGAGCAGAGATAGGGACCATATGAAGCCAGTAGACAGCCACATAAAGATCTGAGGGAAAAGGAAATCAAGCAAAGCTCCTAAGATGATACTGTACTTGGTGTGTTTTGCAACAACAGAGGCTTGTGTGGCTGAGGGTAACTGTACTCTCTCCCTGGCACGTGGTATGAGGACAGAGAAGCAAGTAGGCTGGGGTATGGCAGGCCTTGTCAGCCATGTTACTGAGTTTGAATTTCATTCTGAGTTCAAATGGAAGCCATGAGAGGTCCAGCCAAATAGTAGCAGAATTGATTTATGTTTTAAAAAGATCTCCCTGGCTGCTGTGTGGAAGGGGCACAAGTACGAGCCAGGGCATGGTGCTAGGAGGCACTGTGGCAGTCTATCGGAAGGAGACTTGACTAGCACTGGAGGTTCCACAGCTCACAGACTGGACACGAGAGTAACAGAAGAAAGCAATCATGGACACTTCCCCAATTTCAGGCTTGAATGAGGACGGTGATTTCCCATTATGGGGGAACAGTAGGAGGTACTAAAGGGGATCTGGTTTAGCCATGCTTAATTTGAGATAACCTACTAACCGTCTAAGCAGACAGAAAGACAAGCTATTGAATATGGCTGTGGGTCTCAGTGGGGAAGCTGGGACTGGAGAGATGCTGCCATCTACCACCACACTATTCCCTACTGCCCTGCAGGGCTCCTCTCCTGGATCCTAGCTCCTTAAGCACGAGAACCAGCTGGCTGGGGTGAGGACCGGGAAGATGACTAGAGAAGGGGGGACGACCTACCTCGGTCTGTTTCCAGTCGCCGCTGCCTCTCCCGCTCCTGCTCCGCTTGCACGGCCTTCATGTGCTGTAGCACCTGCAAAGGGAGGGGAGGGCGCTGAACCACTCCGGTAACTGTCTTCACGCGGGGGATCTCAGAGACTGCTCCCTGCAGCAGCCCAGATCACCAGAGCCCTGGAAGCAGCTAACAGAGTGAATCCTACCCTGTGTCCTCACTGCACCAGCCTCAGTCAGAGAAGAAACACGAACCCAGTTCACTCAAGCTCACAAAACAAAGCTTGTGAAACACAATACCAGTTGGAACCTGTAAAAAGTTCTGCCATTAACAATCACTTCTTACAATGCTCCCAGCAACTTTTGTGTGGTGCAGAGATAGCACTTTCACTAAGATGTCTTCCTGTCTGACCCCTCCTTTCGCCGCCTCAGGTTCCCCTCCTCCCACTTATGGGGAGTTTTCTTACCCATCTCAGTCCTAGACTGTAAATGGGCATGGACTATTGTCCTTAGCTCTGCGGTTAAGCACAGAGCTTAGCTAATTATAGGCACAGGTATGATGAACAACTGACTGGATGCCTACTGTAAAGGTAAGGAAGAAAACCCAAGCTCTGATGTCATGTGGCTAGAAAGTAGCACAGCAGAGAGTGCAGGTCTCCTGAGTTCCTAGGCCTAGGCCAGAGCTTGTCCCTCTTACTTCCACTGCACAGAGGCAGGAGAGTTCTCAGAGAAAGGCATTATATGTGCTCATTAAACACTTGCTTTTTTTACCTTATCTTCTTGACTGCATTAATAAGAGAAGAAAACCTAAAGCATTCTAAATTAAGACAGCAAATTGTCTCAACTGTCTGTTTCATGAATGCACTAGGCTATTCACTACTGAATACTAGATATGTATTCAAACGTAAACATCTTTCTTCATGGAAACTTCAGACATGGCTACATCTGTCCTAAGAAGGGCTCACGGCAGGCCTGCAAAAGCCGCTCCCTCCAGGAACCTGGCTTAAAGCCACAGGAACCCTGTCCTGAGTAACCCAGGACCAGCACCAACAGTGCACCGTCTGACTCCTCTCCAGAACAGTCACACTTACTTAAAAATGGCTGCTCAGCAAGGAGCTACAGGATCTGGAGGAAGGTCAAGCATGATGGGGAGAGGTGTGGCCCAAGTCCCTGTCTCACTCTGAACTCTGAATTTTATATGAGTGCCAATCATGAAGTTGGTTTTAGTTGGGTAAAAGCTGGATAAGTAAGGAACTGGCGTGTTTAAGAGCTGCCCCTTTTAGCTTGGCTACAATACATGAGGAGTTAGTTATCTGACCACACAGCCTGTTCAGAAATGGGAGAGGCTCCTCTGGAGCCTCTGGAGGGTAGATTTTGTCTACCTATCCTAGTCCACAGCAGGTACTAAGCAGCTGACGATTTCTACTAAACTAACAAATTATGTTTAAAAGGTGCTTTACTATGAACCAAATAGATCAGTTACTATGTAGCCACAGGGTCAGAGCTGGCAAGACCAAGCTAACTCCTGGAGACAAGTAACCTCCTTCTGATTGGCCCACACCACTCCTGTACGTGCCTAAAGGTGTGGACAGGAGACAGCTCTGGGCAGTGGGGCCAGGAACATGGCTTCTCACCACATCCACAATGCACCGTGCTCCCAGAAGCTCTGTCGGTGAATATCTGTGAATACTAAAGACCTTTACACTCAATAAAAGTTATTTTTGTAGGTAAAAAACTAGAATATCAGCATCTTCTTTGGTTTAATACATTATTAGGTGAATGAATAAATGAATAAATGGATAAATCAAAGATGTTGCACATTCAGAGTTTCTCATGTCAGAGATACAAAAGTAACACCTACTTCCCAGGGTTATGAGGATTACGAGATGAAACATGGAAAGCACATAAGACAAAAGAACAGTCAGTGGTGGCCACTGTTAGTTTTCAGAACAGACATCACCCTTAAAGCCCAGTTTGCAGAACAGGACTTCACTAATCACTCGTACTGTTCCCCATTGAGGGCAAACTGTTGCCTTGGCTTCTTGGATGCACTGATGTTGCATTTGGTTTCTTTAACAATGGGTGATATAGACTATCTAAGAAGTCCTGAGCTAATGGTAAGAAAAGAAAGGCCATTACTCCTGAGATTCATACGGAGAACCCATCATACACACATTTCACTTACATTAATCTAGCATTTAAAGTTAAATCCTTTTTTGTTCACAACACCCCCTAAACATATAGCCAAGTCATCTGGTGCTCAGCTGAAGCAGCAGCAAGGTTCTAAAGCTGCAGGGAAAAAATGACTACAGCTAGAATCGTTGAGAGGTGGGTACAGTGCTGTTCTTAAGAAGCAATGTAAAGCACCTTCAAGGTTATTGGAAATGTTTGCCTTCCAGGCTGCCAGTTGGTTCCTTTCTCCTATGTCAGATGACTCAATTGAAATCAAATGCCAAGTCTGCCCAAGATGTGTCTGTTTCCAGCTATAAACTTACAAATATTAACAACATCTTTATTATCAAAATTCCTATAATAACTTTACTCAGAAAGGCCATAGTCCCTAACCTTTTTGCTCCATATGAACAAATATCAACAGTACAGTGTTGGATCATGCCAGGTCCTGGTTTCTAAGAACAGAAGCATGGCAGCAGAGCAGAAGAGAGCACTGTTCTAGGATTATAGAGTAAACAGAGAAACAAAGGTGCCTTTGCCTGATAGACTCGTAGTAGACATGTTTTAGAGACGCTTGTGTTTTAAAAAAACACAGCTACAGGTGCCCTGGCAGAGAAAAACAAGAGGCAGATCCCAGGGCAATGTGTGAAGAAACCACTGGGGAGCTCCTGCTTACCTTGTTGGCACACTGCTTACACTGCTTTTCATCCAAGCAGTCCCCTGCCACCTTGGCCAGGACAGGATCCAGGGGGTTATCCTTCAGGTCCAGCCACTTCAGGCTCTAAAGAGATGGGGCAGAGTGGCTGGTAAGTCCAAGCACACAGGAAAAGTCCCTCAAAGCAGAACAAAATGAGCAGGAAGAAAGTCCTCTTACAGGGAAAGCCACCTGAGGCTGTGGCAACAGAGTGGTGTGCCTGTCGGCCTCTCTCGCAGCCACATCCCCGCAGTTCCCAAGCACTCTGCCACACCTGGCTATGAAACACGGGCTCAGGAGTCATTACCTTGAGCTGAGCAAAGCTGACAGGCAGGGTGACCAGCCTGTTATTGAGGAGGTCCAGGTGCTGGAGGTTGACCAGGCGGCCAAAGTCCGCTGGCAGCTGCCGCAGTTTGTTCTTACTCAGGTCCAGCTTCACCAGGTGTGTGAGGCCACAGAAATCCGACTAGGACAAAAAAGAAAGAACACCTAAGCCTTGGGCTCAGTCCGGGAGCCCCCACCTCAGAGGCACCTATGCACAAATCCCAACTCTATCTTGTACCAGCTATTCCAGCTTGAATGAAAATGGAGATAGCAAGCATCACTGCTGGTGGTAAGCAGTGAGACAGGTGCAAAAAGGCTGAGCTGGAAGTAGCCATTAAGTGTGGGTTCCTTCACCCCCAGTTCTCTGACCTGCCGTCAACAGCACATTGTATTCAACTTTCATAGAAGCTGCCCAAACATGGTGTGACCATCCAATTTTCTAAAAAGATCAAGTGCTCCTTGTGTGCATGCATGCAGCTGCATCCAACTCTTTGCAACCCCACGGACTGTAGTCCTCCAAGCTCCTCTGTCCATTGAATTCTCCAGGCAAGAATCCTGGAGTGGCTTGCCATTTCCTACTCTAGGGGATCTTCCCTACCGAGCAATCAAACCTACATCTCCTGCATTGGCAGCTGGATTCTAAACCACTGTGCCACCTGGAAAGCCCCTGTTCTTTGTGTACCCAGTTTTATTCTTCATTGTTCTTTGCAGCACCTAGCACATTACTGAGTACACATGCTCAAGGAGTATTCTCTGAATGATTGACTAAACAGGCTGGGGCCCATCCTACTCATATCCTGGCTCTTTGGCACAGTTCAAAACATCCCTCTTGTCATTAAGTCTTTGCTTGGCACTCATCTGAAGTGACGGTCCAACCTCAGTTAACGATGCACCATTTGTGTTCTCTGCTGCTGCTAAGTCGCTTCAGTCGTGCCCGACTCTGTGCGACCCCATAGACGGCAGCCCACCAGGCTCCCCCGTCCCTGGGATTCTCCAGGCAAGAGCACTGGGGTGGGTTGCCACTGCCCTCTCCGATTTGTGTTCTCTGGGAACCTGTAAATGCCAGTGGATCTACACTTCAGGGGAACACATGACAACTGAACAAATTCAAACTGAAAAACGCACTTGGTGGTACCAAGTGACAATCTGACAAAGTTGCAGCAGGCTGCAAGGACTTGCTTCCCTTCTTTAACTAGATATAAAATACTCCTTGAAGAAGTGGAATCTCAGATGCTTTTTCCCAGTGTTAGAAACAAATCTCGATGAGCTGCAAGAAGATGCTATAGATGATAAGTGAGGCCCAGGAGAATACTGAGATGGAAATGGACTAATGATCCAGTGAAGAAACTGCCAACTTCTGAGACTTGATCCCTGAGCCAGAGCCAGAAGAGTATGGCAAGCAGTGACAAAGCCAGAATAATGGGCAGAAAAGGCAACAATGACAACTTAGGCCTGCCAGTGAAGGAGCACTGTCATGGAGGAGAGACCAACCAGGACCCAGAAGGGGCAGAGCAGGGCTGAGTGATTCACAAGTGGAGCAAAAGGATAACTGGGAGAAGTTGTTCAAGGAGAGTCAAAAGTACTAGGTTGGATGCGCTAAACAAAACTGTATTCCAAGTATTGGGAAGCTAATGATGATAGTTCTACAAAAACACACTTTCTCCTGTTCCCCATCGAAACATGCACAAGGAGACCATTCCGAAAAGCTTTCTCTCTGGAATGCAAAGAAACTTACAAAAGAGCCTGTAGCCTCCTCTGCTGCAACAAGGAAGTAAACTGTTTTTCAAAGGAATAAAATAAGGCTGAAAAAAAGATGAACCCAATAAACAATTCAGCCAATATCCTGTTGAGTTTAGTTTTCAGTGGCCTGGTTTTCCCACTGTTCTTAAAGAATGAGGTCTCTACTTTGCTTCCCTTCCCACTGAGACAAACCACCCCACTCTACCTGCAACACACTCCAACTTAGTGGTAGCCTGCCTGCAGGCCTATCCTAAAATTATATTTTATGACATGACCCCCCCCCCCCACCCAGACAGGAAGGAGAAGCATCAGGGCTCTCGAAGAAATCATGCTTGCTTGCCAGCCTTACCGGTAGAGTCGTCAGTTTATTGCAGGACAGATCCAGTATGGTGGCCTTTGGGAGGGCAGCCTAGGAAGGGAATGAGAAAAAAATGTCAGATCAACACATGGAACAATTCAGTGACATCTGCTAATGAAGCATTTTCCAGAGAAAGTTCCCACAACTAGAAAAGGCCTTGTTAAAAAAAAATACTAAAGTATAATGTTCCTGGAGACACGAAAGGAAACCTAAACCAGTCAACCATGACCAAGAGAAGAATGTAAAGAGAAAGGAGGTGGCTGTGAAACATCCCAGAAAAAAAACAGGTTCTTAGAAATTCTCCATAGCACTTTTAATATTCTCTCTAGCACCATCCTGATTAGGTTTCAGGAAAGAGACTCTGTATAATATAGCTTTGTGATTTCCATATTCTCCAGTTCAGAACCTTCCAGGCACTCACCATACCCTTGTGACTAAATGAATGAGTGAATGCAGAGTGAAAAGAAGGCTCTCCAAGCCCACCTATTTTCCCATGGGGTTCAGAC
This sequence comes from Capra hircus, assembly GCF_001704415.2. NCBI lineage: Eukaryota > Metazoa > Chordata > Mammalia > Artiodactyla > Bovidae > Capra > Capra hircus. The sequence continues at coordinate 35,932,464 of NC_030826.1, read as the reverse complement.
TGGAAAGATTCAGCAAAACTGACCCTTCTGCCTCTGAGGGGTGGTGCTGCACCAACCAGATGCCTGGGGTAAATGATTTGGGACACCAGGCCTAAGGCCAGGCTGAAACATGGGGAAGAAGGCAAATATACAGTTAAGGACACGGGGCCAACATGCACTTTCCAAATGTCAGAAAGTCCCAAGGAGGAGGTTTGACCACCTAAAACGTTTGAGATATTACAGTGGGAAGAACACCTCAGTAATAGCCACATGCATCAGTATTTGCTACCTCCCATGTATTTTACATTACAATCTTATTTAATTCTCCCAACAATCCTATGAGATGGGAACAATTATCACCATTTTATAAATGAGGAAATCTAGGCTTAAAGGTTAACTAGCTTGCCAAGGTCACTCAGCTATTACACAGTGAAGTTGATAGATGAACTAGGAACCCCATTCTAACCTCCATATTACAGCCAAGGTGGAGGGTAAACTGGGCCAAGTGCCAAAGGTAAATGTAATTCATTAAAGGCAGTGAGGAAAGTGTAGGTCATCCAAAGTGAGGCTATGGTGGGGGATGTGGGTAGGGAACCAGGTGGGCATAGCAGGGATATACCATCCAACTCCACTTTGGCAACAAACTAGTCTTGTAATGTCCCTGGGGCCTCAGGCTTGTTTCCCAGTTGGGGATGTGAGAGTAGGTGGGTGGAGGGGTGAGCCACAGAGGCGCATATTCCCGCCAGTTTCAGAGTTGGGAAAACTTTGCCAACCAAGCAGTGAGATTTCACTCTCTTCGTGGAAGGACGCCTCAGGGCTGGGGCCGCAAGCTGGGATTGCTGACTTCCTAGAAAAGTCCGCTTCTGGGCCACACCCAGGAGTACCCGGAGGCCTACTCGGACCGAGTCATTCATTCATTTGTTCATTCATTCTCCGAATACATCCAGCAAATGCTCCAACAGCTCCCACTTTGGGCAGTGCACGGAGCTGAACGCTGTGAAAGCCTCAGGAATGGGGGTGGGTGGGGGTGGACGAAATTCACTCCTCACCCTTAAAAAGTCCATAGCCAGACAAGCAGCTCCTTCCCATCTGGAGTTGCGCCCAAGTGACACGTGTACATCCCAGGAAGAAACTGGAGCCGGACGCGGCCTCCCCGGGGACTTAGTCCCACTCCCCCGACCTGTTCTAAGCCATGGAAACTGAGGCATGGGAAAGGAGGTGACCTACGCAGCAGGGGTCAGCGCCAGTCGCGGGTGGGCGCCTGGGCCTTGCGGGACTGTACTGACCAGCTCCTTGACCGGGACCTCATTCAGGTCGCTGAGGCTCAGGTCCAGCTCGTTGCCGTCCAGCTTGTCGCGGAGGTTCCCGCCCTTGCTACCGGCCTTGGTCATGGTGACACCGGCTAAACGGGACCCAGCTGCGGGGTACTGACGGGCAAGGGAAGCGCTGAGAAGCCGCTCGTCAGCTCACCGGACTCGCACCCAACCGACAACACCTGCCCCCTCTGCCACTGCAGGTGCGAGACCGCCGCCTCCCGTCCGCCTGCTGGCCGCACTCTAAGCCCCGCGCCCTGCTCCCACCGGTGCCACCGCGACGACGACCACTTCCGTGTCCACGTCACCTTCCGCGGCCACCGAGACGCGCTGGGCCAGAAGGGTCTGAGCGTGTGAGGGAGCGCCCTCTGGCGCCCAGGATGGCGCCCCGCTGTCGCCGCCAGCGCCGGTGGCGGCGAGGGGGGAGGGGGACGCGGAGGAGCGCGCGGGGAGGAGCGGAGGAGGGGGAGGCGGAGGAGCGGGGTCGGGGGAGGTGGGGAATGGCGTTCAGGCTTCAAATTCCGCTGCCTGTTAAAGTAGCCACGTTCCCTGGTGCCCGGAGGGCGCGCTCCCAGGCAGTCGTCGCTGGTACTGTCAGGAGGCGAACAGACTAGGGGGCCAGAAGACCTTGGCGCCATCCAAAATTTACCTCACCAGATCTCCCCCATCTTGGATTAGGAGCAGAAACTGAGTGTTCTTCAAAATTACTCTTTGTCCTTTATTTAACAATCCCCAAACTATCATCTTCCAGAAAGCTTTGCCTCTCTCATCTCCTCCTCACTGCCCCAAGCCCTTGTCCAGGCTACCATCAACTTGAGCCTGAATTACTACTCTGAATCTCTCTCCCTCCCATCCACCCCCAACCCAGCTGCCCAGATGATCTTTCTAAAAATTTAGCCAAGTCTCTCCTTTGCTTAAAACCCTTCAGATAGCTACGTGTAGGATATGGGCCTCTCTCATTTCTGCATTGAGTCCAGCGTGCTCCTGCAGCCTCCTGACCAGCTCTGGCCCCTGCCTGTGATGCTGTGGAGGCTTCCAATAGATGGTCTCCACACATTTCCCTCTCCAGAAATGGCCCTGCCTTCCCCACCACCTTCTCTGCCTAGTTAATTCCTAGTCCTTCAGGAAACTTCCCTGAGGTTTATGAGTCCTTAAGCAATCACCATTAATCTACGGATACATGAGAAATGTGCATAGTAATGGTCCCTGGCTGATAGGACGGAAGGAGCAAAGTACATATGACAGGGTCTGGCACTTAGTAAGTACCCAACAAATACTGGCTATCACTCATAATCCACCTGGTGTTATACTTTCCTTTATGTCTCTTTCCTCCACTCTGGCTTGTGATGGATGGCAGGGATTTCGTCTTTGTATCCCTCCCCAGAATCTGATTCAAGGTAATTGCTCATTCAGGGGTCTGTTGAATAAATGAATGAGGCACTTTACCCACTGCAGATCTCAGTTTGCTTATCTTTGAAATGGACATATTAAAATTTCTCTCCGAGGGGAACTACAAAGACTGAATGAAGTCAGTGCTAAGGCCTACTCGTTTAGCAATCATTATGTGCGCCTCTTCTCATCCCCAACAAGGCCCTGTGCTCTGGGCTTCTGGGAAACAGACAAGGGCAACTGGGTAACAACGCATTAGCACTTGGCAGTCTCTAAAGCCTTTGAGCATCCGTTCTTAGTTTGATAATGTACATGAGGAAACTCTGAAACACATTTTATTGTTAGCTCTCTTTTATGAAGAAAGAAGTAACTTGGGAGAAGTAACTCGACCTCAGTCACACAGATGTTTGAGGGGAAGACCCAAATTTTTAATTCCAAATCCTATTTCTTTTCACTACACCCTATTTCTCTACCCCTACTCTGGGAACCTACACAAATAATTATTATAGAAGGAAAAAAGAATAAGGGCCTTAACACACGCAGGTAAAATCTGTCTGTGAATGTGTAGGGCTGTGTAGGTGTACATTTGAGTGTGATAACATCAGACCAACATATGTAAGAGCATTGTGTGTGTCTAGGACTATACATATATTACATGTATTATTTCTTTTAACTTTTGCCTTACAAGGCAGATATTATTTCCACTTTACAAAAGGATTAATAATTAAGGCTCAGAGAGGTCAACTATTTAACTCTAAGGACAGTCACAGCAAGTGAGTGTATTTGGAGGAAGATGAGTCATACCTGGGCTTCTCTGGTGGCTCAGATGGTAAAGAATCTGCCTGCAATGTGAGAGACCTGGGTTCAGTCCCTAGGCTGGGAAGATCCCCTGGAGAAGGCAATGGCAACACACTCCCTGGAGAATTCCGTGGACAGAGGAGTCTGGTGGTCTATGATCATACCTAGTATGTCAGAGAGGGGAACCTGGGAGAAAGGATAAAATCAGAAAAGTCTCCATGGGAGGAAGTTGGGCTTTGAACAGTGGGTCAGATTCAGACAGGCAGAGATGCCACACACAGCAGCAGAGTGAGGAACTGATTGCAACTTTTCACTTTGAGAAAGACTTCTTCACTCCCTGAGGCTGGAAACCCACAGCTTCATGAGAAAGTGAAGCCTGCCATCTGTTGGCAGCTGTTTCCTTGGGAACGAGACTGGCCTTGTGCTGCATCCCATCAAATGAAGTGCCATCTTGTGCCAGGATATTGAGGCTGTTTGAACAACTGCCACAGGTAGCACCACCCTTGAGAGGCCAAAGGTCAGGACCAGGACAGGAGGCAGCGGCTTCCCTGGGCATCAGGCCAGTGCTGCTGCTGCTGCTATGTCCAGCGCAATCCTGGCAGGTCGCTCCAGCTCTCCAAGCTTCTGTTTCTCCTTCTGTCAAATGGGGATAACAAAGTGGGAAAGTGTGTCAAGGACCCACAGAGAGACACACACAAGAACGAGCTGAATGGCGCCATGCAGCGGCGTGAACCTTTCCGAGGCAGCTTTCATGTGTTGCCCCACAGCCGGAGGTGGACTGGAAAATAAGGCAGACTCAGAGTGCCCTTGAAGGTTGGAGGCCCCAGTGTACTTTTTAAGGCTCATGATCTTTGTTTATATAGTTTACTTATTTACATAGGTTTGCTTTAAATACTTCCACGTGTAGAGAGATACGTTTATGTTCTTATAAATGAGTCTGTCCCAAAGTAAACTTCAAATTTAAAGCAACTGCAATTAGAAATCCCTAAAAGATTTTAAGACGAAAAAATTCTAATTCAGATCAAAGGGTAGATGCATGAGAATTGCCAAAAGCGCTTCATGAAATGAAAAAATACTCATTCGGGTTCTGCCCGACCATATATTAGATGTTGTAAGAAAACTCAGAACAGTATAGCATTGTCATGGGCAGGTGTCAGTGGAACAACATAGAGAGTCTAGAAACAGATACAGTTCTTAATATAGAATTAACATTGTATTTATAGTCAAATCCATCAAAAGGGGAGAGCTGAACAAATTAGAATGTATTTGTACAATGGAACCTCACTGTGGAATATTATGCAGTCATTAAAAAGAATGCATTTAAAAAAAATAATAAATAAAAAGAATGCATAGAACTACATGTACTGACCTGGAAAAAAATATTTGTTGTATATGCTCAAGCAAAAAATGGACGTCACTAGAGGCATGGCATAGCATTTTAAAATTTTGACCTTATTTCAGACTTACAGAAAAGTTGCAAGGATAGAAGAAAGAATTCCTGGATACCCTTCACCCAAATTTTCCAACTGTTAACATTTTACTACAGAAACATCTACATATTTCTGAACTACTTAAGAGTATGTTGCCGATGTGATACCCTTTATCCATAAATACATCACTGTGTCTCTCTCAGGTACAAGTAGAACTCATATAAGCACAGGATAGTTATAAAAATCAACAATTTAACACTGACCAATACTATTATCAGTCTATGGACCTTACTCAGATTTCATCAGTTGTCCAGCATGAATTCATTTTGGGGAAAAATTCATAAAGGGAGAGGTGAAGAAACATTTACGTATGTCTGTGCTTAGCTTAGTTGCTCAGTTATGTCTGACTCTTTGCGACTCCATGGACTATAGCCTGCCAGGCTCTTCTATCCATAGGATTCTCCAGGCAGGAATACTGGAGTGGGCTGCTATTCCCTTCTCCAGGGGATCCTCCCCACCCAGGTATCAAATCTGGGTCTCCTGCATTGTAGATGGACTCTTTACCATCTGAGTCACCAAGGAAGACCTTTACATAAGTCTTCATGTTGTGTAAGAGCTTGGGAAAGGTATAGAACATCCAGATTTTTAACCTTACTTACCTTGAACATCTGTTACAAGGTGCATGTATTATAATTTTGTAATAAATTACAATGAAGAAAAGTTTACTATAAATAAATAATGAATTAATTAATAAAATCACTATAGGTTGGAGACAAAGTTGAGATCAAGTCCTGGTTCTGCCAACTTTGGATACATCGCTTAATCTCTCCAATCCTGGATTTCCTCATCACAAATTTCCATCTATAGAGGAAGCTATATTTTCAATAAGGATTAATTTAGAAAAAATACACAAAGTTCTCAGACAAATTTCCCTAGAAGACACTTAAAAAATAATTCCTATAAAACCAACCAACTCTTGCATGTTCCCACCTCCTCCTCCTTGCTCATGCCATTCAGCTTAAAATGTCCCTTCCTTCCTCTCCACTACCACCATTTTTTCATCCTTCAAGGCCCAGTCTAGATGCCACCTCCTCCAGAAATCCTTGTCTGATTACCCCAACCAAAAGTGATCTCTTTCCACTGATGCCCTATGGCTTCCCCATGCCCTTTGCATTAGAATTGTTGGCAGGGATAACAATGATTGAACCCCAGGGAGTCTGCTGGAGAGCTCAAAAGAAAGGCTGTCCTTGCTGATCAAAGGCTATGCTATGCTTCTCTGCTGATTCTGTCTGTGTGTGATGCCTGGAACTGCCATGATGAAACCATCAGGGATTATACTGCCTCTCCAATGAGAGTGGAAGAGGGATTAGCTTGGGTCATGGTACCAGCATTTGGAAGCATCCTGACACATTGCCTAGGCCTTGAAAGGCCTCATTTCTTGGTCATAGGGTTTGAATACCACCAAATGGAGATTCTTTTTCTATTTATATCTCCTACTATATATAGTAGGCATGCTAAGAATATAATTTGAGTCATTTGTTTGACTCAAATCACTCAAGATATATTGAGTACCTACCACATAACACATGCTAGCTAAAAGCATGCTGGAAATAAAATCCATAACCATTATACACTCTGCCTACCTCTCTTATAGGCCCTGCCTTGCCTCCCACGACTCCCAAAAATGCAGTCCCATAGCAATACTAACAGCTTCCAGAATGTACATGCTCTCTGTCTTCACATATATTTTCTCCATACCCCTGTTTATAGATTCTGCCCCTATAATATCCCACTGTCCACAGTTTCCCCTTCCAGTCCTGTCTGGGGTGGGCTGCATAATGGCTCCCAAAGTTATCCATGCCCTAATCCCTGGAACCTGTGAATATGCTACCTTATATGGCAAATGAGACTTTTCAGATATAATCAAATTAAAGATCTTGCGACAGAGAGATTATTTAGGAAATCACAAGTGTTCTTATAAGGCAGAGCGAGACTGAACATAGAAGGGAACGAGGCAATGTGACTAAGGAGGCAGAGATGAGAGTGAAGCCTGGAGCCAATAGAAGCTGAAAGATACAAGGAGCAATTCTTCCCGGAATATCTGGAAAGAACTAGCCCTGCCAACACCTTGGTTTTACTCCATAAGACTCACTTCAGACTGGCCTCCAGAGCTGTAAGAGAATAAATTTCTGTTGCTTTTAGCCATTAAACTTAGTAATTTATTCCAGTAGTATTAGGAAGTAAAGTAAAAGTGAAGTCGCTCAGTCATGTCCGATTCTTTGCGACCCCATGGACTGTAGCCCACTAGGCTCCTCCATCCATGGAATTTTCTAAGCAAGAGTACTGGAGTGGGTTGCCATTTCCAAACCAATACACTACCCACTCAGCTCAGACCTCTAAGTGACCTTTGGTGACATACTTAGAGTAGTGCCTGTCCCCTGCGCCCTTCTCTCATGGCACTGGCCATATCACATACCATCATCAGTTTCAGAGGTGATGTTCTCTACTAGACAGTGAGTTCCCTGGGGGCAGAACCCTGTCTTATTCATATCTGCAGCCTGAGAGCCCACACTTGGCAGTATCTAATGGGAAACAGTGTCAGACTTTATTTTGGGGGGCTCCAAAATCACTGCAGATGGTGACTGCAGCCATGAAATTAAAAGACACTTACTCCCTGGAAGGAAAGTTATGACCAACCTAGACAGCATATTCAAAAACAGAGACATTACTTTGCCAACAAAGGTCTGTCTAGTCAAGGCTATGGTTTTTCCAGTGGTCATGTATGGATGTGAGAGTTGGACTGTGAAGAAAGCTGAGCGCCAAAGAATTGATGCTTTTGAACTGTGGTGTTGGAGAAGACTCTTGAGAGTCCCTTGGACTGCAAGGAGATCCAACCAGTCCATCCTAAAGAAAACCAGTCCTGGGTGTTCATTGGAAGGACTGATGCTGAGGCTGAAACTCCAATACCTTGGCCATCTCATGCGAAGAGTTGACTCATTGGAAAAAGACCCTGATGCTGGGAGGGATTGGGGGCAGGAGGAGAAGGGGACAACAGAGGATGAGTTGTCTGGATGGCATCACTGACTCGATGGACGTGAGTCTGAGTGAACTCCGGGAGTTGGTGATGGACAGGGAGGCCTGGCGTTCTGCAATTCATGTGGTTGCAAAGAGTCAGACACGACTGAGCGACTGAACTAAACTGAACTGAATGGGCAGTCAGTGAATGTCTGTTGAACCAATGATTGAGTGGAAGAAGATAAATTAGATTTGGTTTGATAATATTGGGTCTTACTCAAGGCTTGACAGATAACTTTAGCTCTTGACTTTGACCCAAGAAAAGTTAAAAATTACATCATCTAAAGAAAGATTTTTGTCCTATATTCTTTTTGAAAGCAAAGCTTTCACAAATTTTGGCAACTGCTGGAACTGCAGTTTCTTTAGTTTTTTCAATTCTGAGCTGTCAGCAAGAAAATACAGATTGTCTAAGATCACAAATGTCTGTGTCTGCCATCAACTATTAGTTGTGATCAAAATAATTTTTACTTTACACAGCAGTTCAGAATGAGTTCCTTATTTTCACTTTCAGTTTGAAAATCAGAAGCACTGTTTTTAGCACAGTTCTTGCTAACTTTGTTTTTTCTTTGCTTTGCTTTGTTTTTGGTATTGGCTACTGGATCTGATTGGCAGAGCATAACCATCATTTATCAAGTCACTGTCATCTTTTCTTTCAAGATTAAAACTCCTTCCTCATCCTCCTCTTTCCTCTTTATGTAGCTGCCAGTAGTCTCTCCTTTTTCCCCCACCTTTCCTTCATGATTGCTGCATCTCACATTAGATGGTTCCCTTCTCAGTCTTATGGGGAAGAAATTTCTTTGAAAAAGACATTTTTCATATACTACTTGGAAACAGTCATTTACGACAGAGAGCTTTGAAAAACTACAGTAGAGGAAAGAACTTTGCTCAAGGTCATTGAGAGCGAAAGCAGCAGAGCCAGATTCTCCCGAGGCCAACTACAGTACCTATGTAACACTTTGGTACTCAGTGGGAACCTCAGGAAACACGCTGGGCTCTGCAAATGATCTAGTCAGGATGCCTCCCTTGGGCTGTTATCAACAACAACAACAAAATTATTAAGAGAAAACATGTACACTGTCTTAGGAAAAAAAAGAGAAAGGCTTTTTATCAAAAAGTAGTAGTATCTTCACGTTGTTGGTGTAACCATCACCACCACCCATCTCCTGAAGTTTTCCATCTTCCCAAACTGAAACCCGGTACCCATAAGTCCTTCGTCCCATTCCACACAGCCCCTGGCAACCATCATTCTACTTCCTGTCTCATTGAATCTGACTACTGTAGATTCCTTATGTAAGTGAAATCATACAGTAATTGTCCTTATCATACTTGTTGTGCAGTCATTAAGCTGTGTCCAACTCTTTGCAACACCACAGAGCCTGCCAGGCTTCTCTGTTCACGGGGTTTTCCAGGCAAGAATACTGGAGTGGGTTGCCATGTCCTTCTCCAAGGGATCTTCCCAACCCAGGATCAAACCTGCATCTCCTGCACTGGCAGGCAGGTTCTTAACCTCTGAACCACCAGAGACACTTCAGTTATCATACTTAGCATACCTTAAATATTGCTACAAGGATAATTCTGGTAGCATGAATCAGCATTTCCTTTTTTAAAATAAAATATTTATTTACTTCTGTATTTATTTGGCTGTGCTGGGTCTTTGTGGCACGTGTAATCTTGGGTCTTCACTGCAGCCTGCAGGATCTTTTAGTTGTAGCATGAGAACTCTTAGTTGCAGCATATGGGATCTAGTTCCCTGGCCAGGGATCGAACCCAGACTTCCTGCGCTGACAGCACGGAATCTTAGCCACTGGACTACCAGGGAAGTCCCAGAATTTCCTTTCTTTATAAGGCTGAATAATGTTCTGTTTTACACACCACAGTTTGTTTATCTACCCGTCCATGGACATTTGGGGGTGTTTCTGCCTTCTGGCTGTCGTGACTAATGCTGCACTAAATACTAATGTAGAAACATCTAGAGCCCCTGCTGCTGCTGCTGCTGCTGCTGCTGCTGCTGCTGCTGCTGCTAAGTTGTTTCAGTCGTGTCCGACTCTGTGCGACCCCATAGATGGCAGCCCACCAGGCTCCCCCATCCCTGGGATTCTCCAGGCAAGAACACTGGAGTGGGTTGCCATTTCCTTCTCTAGAGTCCCTACTTTCAATTATTTGGGGGGCATACCCAGAAGTAGAGGGCTTCCCTTGTGGCTCAGCTGGTAAAGAATCCGCCTGCAATGCAGGAGACCTGGGTTGATTCCTAGGTTGGGAAGATCCCCTGGAGAAGGGAAAGGCTACCCACTCTAGTATCCTTGCCTGGAGAATTCCATGGACTGTTTAGTTCGTGGGTTCACAAAGAGTGGGGCAGGACTGAGTGACTTTCACTTTCACTTTTTCACCAGAAGCAGAATTGTTAGATTATGCGGTAATTGTTCTCAATTTTTGGAGGAATTGCCATAATGTTTTCCACATCCACTGCACCATTTTACAATCCTACCAGCAATTGTTCCAATTTCCCTATATGCTAAAACTTGTTCTAGCTTTCTGATAGAAGCTATCCTAATGGATGTGAGGCAGTAACTCACTGTGGTTTTGATTTGTTTTTCCCTAATGCCGCCTATCGGAGAAGGCAATGGCACCCCACTCCAGTACTCTTACCTGGAAAATCCCATGGATGGAGGAGCCTGGTGTGCTGCAGCCCATGGGATCGCTAAGAGTCAGACACGACTGAGCAACTTCACTTTCATTTTTTGCTTTCATGCATTGGAGAAGGAAATGGCAACCCACTCCAGTGTTCTTGCCTGGAGAATCCCAGGGACGGGGGAGCCTGGTGGGCTGCCGTCTATGGGGTCACACAGAGTTGGACACGACTGAAACGACTTAGCAGCAGCAGCAGCAGCAATACTGTCTATGGGGTCACACAGAGTTGGATACAACTGAAGCAACTTAGCAGCAGCAGCAGCAGCAAAGACCAGTGATGTGTAGTACCTTTTCATGTGCCTATTGGCCATTCATACATCTTCTTTAGAGAAATGTCTATTCAAGTCCAAAGGGAACCATCTGCATTATTGTAATTGTTTCTGTTTTATCTTCTATTATTTATCTCTAAACAATATACTTATTCAGCCATTTCTTGATTTTCTGTTTAAGAGGTAAGAATTTTCACTCTCATCTTTTCTCAAGTCCTTCTCATATAGTTTTATTGCTATTTTTGTACATACACTGTTGCTTTGTAACTTTAAATGACATACTCCTTTATTTCATGTTCCATTATCAATAAACAGGATTCCCTGACACCTCAATTTATAAGGTAAGAATATCTGCCTCCACTTCCATCTCCTATTTCTTACCTCTCAGCTACTGTCAAGAGTGACTTCCAAGGTTTGTAGCATTTACATTCTATTTCCTAACTTCAATTAAGTCTTCTGGACTTTTTCATAGGTTGATGCTAAGAATTTTTTTTTTTTAATCAATAAATGGTGTTTACAGTGTGAGACCGATTTTGAAGCACAGGAAGGGGAGGGAATTGACAAAGAGGAAGGAATAGGGCTTTCTCAGGACAGCCAATGGCATGAGCAAAATCACAAGCTTCATAAATCATGCAAGTCACGTGCAGCACAAAGCAGATATGCTCGGATCAGGCAGAAAGCTCCCCTTGGGGAGCTATGAAGAACTGAGCTGGTTGAAGGAAAAAGGAAGAAAGTTGGAGGGCCTCAATGACCAAGGTGCCCAGCTCCCTTGCTCAGTACTCCCTCCATGTGACCGAAGAATTCTGATCACCATGATTTGCTTCCTGGACTCAGAAACTCTTGCATCAGGCATTTCCGTATTCCTTTCCCCCAACCCTCCTCACCTTCCTTGGAACTCGTGCCTACCACAGGTCTCAAGACTTTGCAGAGATGAAAAGTAATTCCTCCTCCCCCCAAAAAGTTTGCAATATACCTCATGCAGAGGAAGGTGTCAGAGTGTAGACACAGGAGGAAGAAGATGGAAGAAGAAACTACCCAACAGTGAAAACTGTCTCTGTTACTGTACTCAGTGACTACCCTGGCCCTCTGGGTGAGGCTGGTATTATTCCCATTTTAAAGATGACTGAGGCTGGAAAGGCCCTGTGACTTGCCCCAAGCCTCACACTGAGTATAGACAGAGCCTTGGCCAGTGCTTGTTGTGCCCACTTTGATCTTGGGCAAGTAGCTGAACCTCTCTGGGTCTCAATTTCTTTATCCATAAAAATAGAGACACCTTCCAAGGCATTCCTATTCTCAGTAGGTTGATTGTGAGGGCAGAGATAACATCCTTGAAGAGTCTAGCCTGGGGAGGTACATCTTGAAGTTGGTGGCTGTGATTCCACATCTGTCTGGGAAGTCAGGAAAGCCCAGTGTATGCAAAGAGGAGGCTGGAGCAAAGTTCAGGAAGGAACTCATCCGACCCTTCCCCCCAGGACTCTCAGACTAGCCAGGAAATTTTAAGGGCTTGCAAGGTCACTAGGTACTCTCCACTTCACAGGCCCAGAAAGGAGAAATGACTTGCCCAGGGTCACCCAGCAAGCTAGTAGCAGAGCCTGCCAAGTAGGGCTTAGTACCCAGACTTGGGATACTCCCTAGGGCCCCACATTCCTTGGGCTGAGCCAGCAGAGTCTGTGAGTTAGTCTGTGAGGAAGACATGTCCTTGCAAGTCCAGCTCATTATACTCTGTGCCCCTTTGTCTTTCTTCCTGCACCATCCCTATATCACTGAAACGTGGGGACCCTCTCCAGGAGCCAGGGTTTCAGGGGGTTCTGAAGTCACTCTCAGGATCATGAAGAGGAGCAGTGTAGTCTCCTTCTCACAACCCCAATTGAGCCAAACTTCCCAACTAAAAATAAAGGTCTTAGGCCAAGTCCCACCCTCAGCCACCAGTTCTTCCTGGCCCAGTGTATATCCCCACCTCTGGGTCAGGAGCAGGAAGGTCACCCTGCCAGGGCCTTTCCCCCAGTGTTCTCCTGCTCCTCCGGAGGAAGGGTCATGGCTACACCGAGACACTGAGGATCTGGCACATGTGCTGACCTGGCACATGTGCCACCTTGGTGCCCAGTGCCTCTTTGCCTCGCCAGGTCCAGAGATGGCCACTCATCTTCTGGGCATTCTGCACCTGCATCTGGGTCTCCAAGGCCTCAGGGAGGGCCTGGAGAGAGAGGTTTACTTTACATTCACACTTTGGAACAAAATGGGGCACAGGTTCCAATGCCCGAGGCCACCGGGAGCAGAGGTGGGAGACTGACGCTTGGGATGTGGGGGTACCAACTGGAGCCCCTTCTGAAGCTGACATCTATCCTCAGCCAGTACTTGGGCCCGCCGGGGGCTCTGCACCCTTTGTCCCAGCTACCTCCGCTCCGCCGCGGGCCCTCTCCTCCAGCTGGCATCGCTGGGAACGCGGACTCCCCTGGCTTCAGGCCTGCAACCCGGGGCGGGCAGGGGGGGTAGGCCAACACGTGACCCCCCCGCGCCAACACGGCTGGCGGACGGGAGAGGGGGGGTGGCCGGGTCAGGGCGGGGGGCGGTGGCCGGGTCTGACCTCGCCGCGCAGCTGGCTGCCCCTCTACGAAATCAACAAAGTCTTGCGCCTCCAGACCCAGGCCCCGGGTGGTTGGGAAGGGAGACCTGCCTTGGGCAGCGGCCGTGGACGCCCGATCCGGAGGGAAACCAGGGCAATTCTTCGAGAGTGGGGGTAGGAGGGGCAGGGCTGCGGGTCCAGGGGAAGGTGGCCCGCCAGCAGGCTCTTCCTCCATGCCTCTCTCAGCCTCGCCTCGCTCCGCCCCGCCCGCCCGGCACCGAGTCCTCTGAAACCCATAGGCAGAGGCGACCCTCCCGCCTCCCCGCCCGCTCCGCGCTCGCCCCGCCTCGGCGCACTTTAAAAGTTTTCTCTGGCCGGGACGCGGGCGTCGCGAGCCATGGCTGTCTACGTCGGGATGCTGCGCGTCGCAAGGCTGTGCGCCCGGAGCCCGAGGGTGCTGGGGGCCCGGGTCGGCCTCTCCCGGTCTTGGCAGGAAGCGAGGTTGTGGGGCGTCCGTCCTCTCAGGTACGCGGCCCTGGAGGAGAGGGACGGGTCAGTCCCCTGGGAGGGGGTCTTGGGGATCCTTCAGAGCCTCTCTGGGGGCCGATCGCGCTCAGGCTGGGAGGTCCTCGGCTGCCCCACCTCCGGGTGGCGCACGCCGAGGAGAAGATACCCCCGCACCTGGCACTCAGGCAACAGGAAATGCTGGCCTGCCCATGCAGACTGGTGGCTGCAGCTGGTGGCTGTCAGGGACCCTGCACTGACTCTGGGCTCTGGTCCGGAGCTTTAGGCTCTTCCATTGGTGGACACACTGATGACCAGAAGTGGGGCCTCTAGCAGCCTGTCCTGAGGGGGAGGGGCAAGGGTAAGGCCTGCGCTCAGTCCCCAGGACACTGGCTCTGAGCTAGACCCCTTTCACTGATAAACTTGGGGACCTCCCACCCCATGTTGTCCACCCCAGGCCACTAAGCTCTGCAGTGTCTGCTCTTCTCCCCAACTGCTAACACTGCTTGGCTCCTTCCTACCTACTGGGTCTGTTTTATTCTATCCTCAATGCAGAGGGTGGGATGGGGGCTGGCAGGTGGAGGATGTGCTCTGCAACAGCGAAGTAAGTTAATGGTACCTCCGTGTAAGTCTGCAGTTGTGAAACTGTGTTGATGAAGCAGAACTGGGCTCCCACTGATGTGGTCAGTGGTGGCTTTTACCTTCAGCACCCAGCAGAGGGAGGCCTGGGCACCGATGAGTCTGCCCTGCCACCCAGCTAGGCCACATACTAGGGCTGGGGTCAGGACACAGCTTTGAACACCAGGTGGAGTGTAGGCCTGGGCATAGAAAAGGGACAAGAAGCCGGAAGAGGTTTCCTGTCTGAGAGAACTGCTTGTTTAAAAAAACAAAAGGAGGAGGAGGGAAGTTGGAGGGAGACGGCAGACTCTTCTTGGGCTGGAGTTCCAAGATTCACAGTGTTTTGAACATGCTGGTTTCTGAAGATGGAAAGCATATGCCGTGCTTTCGGGTCACCAGGCCTAATTTCCTGGGGAAACCCAGTGGCTCAAGGCGCGTCAGCAGATGGGATTCTGATGAAGAAAACAATTCTCCTCTAGCTTGGTCACTCACTACCCCCCGGTGCCTCCCTAGGCAAGCTCTGCCATGGCTAGCTTGTAGCCTCCAAGCCTTACCTGTGGGCTTCAGGATGCTCCTTAGACTGTGAGGGCTTTCCTTATTTACTCTCCAAAGCGAACATGTTTCACGATGCTAGGTCAGGCCACCTTTGACCACATGGCATCCTTCCTGACCTTTGACTTTATGTGTAAATAAAGCAGACCTCTTGCCTGCCTCAGGCTTACAATCGCGGATTAGGGGCACCAGGCCTCAGAGAAATTCTGACTCTGTCAGGAGGAGATCCATGGAGAGAAAGATTGCCTTAGCATTTGGCCTAATTCCCTTCCATGCCTGCCACTGCCTTGTGCTTAAGGCGTTACCTACTGACTGTGGTGGTTTAACCTGATTTTGTTCCTACTTTGCCCTCAAGAGTCTCAAGCATTCAACAGATATTCCTGAGCGCTTACACCATGCCAAGCACAAGGTGGATGCTGTTGTTACAAAAGCCAGCAAACTCAGTCTTCCAGGAAGCTGTAGTCCAATGAGGGAGAAGATAAGTCAGCATGATTACTACTCACTGTTCTAGGTGCCATGGTGTGAAAAGCTCCTGGACTTCTGTACTTTGCTGTTTCTGATCTGGTCACATACAACCTGCTTTCTTTCTTTCTAGGATTTGTTTATTTATTTTTTGGCTGTACTGGGTCTTCGTTGCTGCGCACTGGCTTTCTCTAGTTGCCACAAGTGGCAGCTACTCTCTAGTTGCAGCGTGCCAGGCTTCCCATTGTGGTGGCTTCTTTTATTGGCCAGAGCACGGGCTGTAGGCTCACGGGCTTCAGTAGTTGCAACACATGGGCTCAGTAGTTGCGGTTCACAGAGTCTAGAACACAGGCTCAGTAGATGTGGTGTACAGGCTTAGTTGCTCCATAGCATGTGGAATCTTCCCTGAGCAGGGATCAAACTGGTGTCCCCTGCATTTCAAGGCGGATTCTTAACCACTGGACCACCAGGGAAACCCTAGACTGCTTTCTTGCTGACCAACACCCCATGACTGTTACTTATCAGATCCCCAGTTTTGCCTGTTAGGAAAAAGCAAGAACTTTGAAGCTAAACTGCTTTGGGTTATAGCCCTGGCTCCTCTGCCTACTTGCTACATGACTTTAAGTACGTTACCTAACCTCGGAGCCTATGTGGAGTTTGTCACTAATGCTGCTGCTTGCTGTACTGACAAAGGCTTGCTCTTCTCACTCTTTGTTTGGGGGGCAGGGTCAGTCCCTGAGAACCTCCAGATGGGGTCTGTGTAGAAATTTCAAGTGATTTGAAGGTAGGAGAGGAGTCCCTCAAGAAAGTGTCCTCTTGCTTGCGTCTGGTTCTCTCATGGCTAGTTACCAAGGTGTCAGCCTCTGCCAGGCCCAAGTCTAGCCCTTGGATCTGCTGGACAATCCCTTATTCACCCAAGTCAGGGCTGTCCAGAGTCTTTTTTCCAGAAGGAAAGAAGAAACTGTTCATTGCTCTCCAAACCTCCTGAGCTACCAACTCCTTCCCCTTGTCCACACACCTGCTTCCCCAGGGAAGGCAGATGATCTAATTTGGAGCTTCAGGCACCCTTGGAGGACAAAAGCCAATGCTGATTCCTGGTGAACCTATGATAAGCAGGTTTCCTTCAGACCTCTAAAACTGGCCTGGGGCTGCCTGAGAGGCAACTGCATCTGGGGTGTTGGAAGCACTCAGAGGTGGTGAAGACAGAGAGAACCACGGCTCAAGCCTCTCAGAATTGGGTGTGACCGTCAGTGGGGGTGGCGGGGTGCCTCCAGTGACTCAGGGCCGGTGGTTGGGGCAAGGGTGTGAGTAGACTTCATGGAACACCCTCCAGAGGGATGACTGTAATCAGGTGGGACTGGTAGTGGAGGCTATAAAATGATGTCCCTGTATCAGGGGATTATATTAAGCTAGGAATTATTTTGGGTAGAAATCAATATACAAAAATATGCTCTTATAATCTACCGAAGATGATTAACAAAGTATTAGAAATGATATCCCTACTCATTACTCCAGTCTAAATGTAATAATAGAAAATAAACCATAAACTTGGACACTGGACATTGTAATCAGTGAATGGTACGCAATGGTTTTAGCTAAGTCTCCTGCCTTGCATGCAATCGGTATGCAATCTACTGTGGAGGTCCAGTGGGGGATACAAGGATGAGTAAACTTGTTTCCAGATACTTCTTTGCCTAAAAGGGATCTGCAGATAAGGATCACAGACCCACTGATTCAAGGCAGTAAGGGTGCTCAATCAAAGCAAGGAAGAATCTGATAGGTGGGAATGGGATTAGGTTAGACTTCCTAAAGAAGTTGGAATTTGAGTCTTATCCCTCCAGTAACAGAGCTGTGGTTTGAAGGATGAAGCCTATATACTTGTATAAACCCTTGCCTGTGCTTGAACTCTTTAAACCCTGGGTATGAAGCCCTCCCAACATCCCCACATTATTTATTTATTCAATCTACAAAGACGTTGGAACCAGACAGATCTGAGTTCAAAAGAATCACTTTCTTGCTTTGGGACCAAGTTGAACTTAAGACTTTTGTTTTGTGTAAGTTTTGTTTTGTACTTGTTGTGAGAATTAAATGAGGTCTCATAAGAAAATCCATAACCCACAGCCTAGCACTAAGATTTTCAACCCACAGCATTGATGAGACTGTGATACAGATAATACTTATGAAACAGTGGCTTTGCATATTCCTACAGTGACCCCAAGGTCCACACGTTAGAGCCTTGCCTGGAGAGTAGGAGGAAGACAGTTCTCGCAGAGGCAACTGCTTAACCAAGCTGTGGCTGCTCTGTGTTGGCAGACCTATCCATGCTTATGCTGAGTGTTAGTATAAAGGGCTGCTTTCCCCTACCCCCGATTATATGCTGAACAAACCAAAGTACAGAATATAGTTTCATCTCTTGAAGGGGCCTTTGCTAGCGGACTGTCCTGATAAATGACGGGTACCACTAACTCTGCCAGGTGCCTCTCCCTTAGAAATAAACAAGCTGTTTTTCCAGTTTGGAAAGCACGTTCTGTGACTCTCATTGGCATGTATGTGTTTTTCAGTTTAGGAGTCAGGTGGCAGGAAAGCAAACCCAGCCTTAGTATGGCTTAGTTCAGTATCGCTAAAGGCAAGTCCCTCAACCTCTCTGGACCATGGTTTCTTTGTAAAATAGGCCACTTGGACTAGAAGCACTTTACAATATTTCTGTGGACATTTTGTGATTTCTAGGGAGGCTGGGCTTTGAGGCTTGGATCCCCGAATCCAAGAGGGCTGTGGTCGAAGTTCGAAGCCTTCAAACTTATATGAAATCTTAATTGTGCTTGAACCCTTACGAAGTCATCCTAACCTCTGGACTCTCTGGTTTTCTCTAGCCCTCTGTGAGTGAACAGGAAACATTGAGGGATTTGACCCTAAAAAGCAAAGATCTAAACCTTGTATGTGGGGTTTTCCCGGTGGCTCAGATGGTAAAAAATCTGCCTGCAATGCAAGAGACGTTGGTTTGATCCCGGGATTGGAAAGATACCCTGGAGAAGGAAATGGCTACCCACTCCAGTTTTTTTTTTCCTGGAGAATTCCATGGACAGAGAAGACTAGTGGACTACAGTCCATGGGAATCACAAAGAGTTGAGCATGACTGAGTGACTAACACTTTCACTTTCTTTTTCAAACCATGTATGTACCTTAGTGATGCCACCAAGGGCAAGTGTTCTGAATCAGCCTTCACCCTTGGCTTCTGTGTGCTTTCCCCAGTAGCTCGGAACAGTGGCCCAGTGGAAAATCTGCAGCATAGATGCCTTCTGTCCCTGAGTATTTCGGGCTTTCGAAAATGCCCTCTGTCTTCTTGAGTTCACTGGACTCAAATAATAATTTCCTGTTTACTTTCTCTACATACACACAAACACACATACACTATCAGTTTTATTTGAGTTAAAAATGGAAGCTTCCACCAATATAGAGTGCCCTGCTCAAAATCTTGGTTGTAGCTCTTACCACTTTGGGGTTCTTTGTAATCTGTATTCTTTGTTAAGCTGTAGACTCCATCAGGAAGGTTATGTTGGGTGGTGGAAAGATCATGGGACTTCCCCAAAACTATAAAATGTACAAACCATAGTGTGCAGTTTGATGAATATTAACAAATGTATACACCCATTACTCAGCACCCCAAGATATAAAACTTGTCCGTAACTGCTATTCAGTAGAAATAGAATGTGAGCCACATATGGAGTGTTATGTTTTTCAGTAGGCATATTTTAAAAAGTAATAAGAAACAGGAAATAAGTTTAATGATATATTTTCTTTAACTTAGTAGAGCCAAAGTATCATTTCAGCATGCAATCAATCATGTAAAAATTGCTGAGGAGGTATTTAATATTCTTTATTTCATGAAGTCTTCTGAATCTTGTGTGTATTTAACACTTGCAGGATGCTTCAATTCAAACTAGTCATGCTTCAAGTGTTCCAGAGCCCCATGTGACTGGGCTGTCGTAGAGACAGCACAGCTCGAGAAATTTCTCTAGTGCCTCTTTCCAGTCAGTTCCCACCCCCAACCAGAGATTATCACTATTCTGATTTCTAATCTCTGTAGATTAATTTTGTCTATTCTTGAATCTTAGAATGTATACTCTTGTGTCTAGTTTCTTTTGCTCAAAAACCAAGGCTTGCTTTGGGGAGAAGTGATCTGTTGATCCTGACAAAAAAATTCATGAAAACATGTGTTATACATTAAACAGTTTAGCTTTCCTTCATAACCATGGGGAAAAGGACATGATCTCCTGTGCCCAATATTTCACCTCTTGGGTGTAGCAACAGAAAGGTAGGCTGAGAAGTGGGGTCCTCAGAATAGGTGTAATAAATGTGCCCAGGGATTGTCCCAGCAGAGAGTGATGCAGACAGTGTGACTTCTAGGCCCACTGAACTGGGCAGCCCAGTTACACTTTGCGGTCCTCAATATTTTATCATCTAAGAACTGTTTTTTTAAATCAAACATTTTATTTTGAGATAATTGTACATTCACATGCAGTGGTAAGAAATAACACAAACAGATCTCATATAGCTTCCCCCAGTGATAGCATCTCGTAAAACTGTAGTACAGAAGCGCAGCCAGGATATTCACACTGATACAGCGTCACCACTACAAGGATCCTTTAGGTGTCTCTGTTACAGCCACTCCTACTTCTTTCCCACTTCCACCCCTCCTTAGGACCTCTCACAGTCTGTTTTCTGTTCTCCATTAATTGGATTTTGTCATTTCAAGAGGTTATGTAATGGAGTCATACAGTATACAGTCTTTTGAGACTGGTTTTTTCACTCAGCATAATTTCTGGAGATTCATTCAGGTTGTTTTGTGTATCAGTAGTTCCTTTTTTAATCGTTAAATAGTATTCTTCGATATGGATGCACAGCTGGTTTAACCATTCACCCACTGATGGACGTTTGGGGGTGTTTCCAGTGTTTTCAAATAAGGCTGCTATATGCATTCATGTACAGGGTTTTGTGTGATTGTAAATAAGTCTTCATTTCTCTGGGAACATAATTGCTTATAGTTCTCCTCAGTATCCCCAGGAGATTGGTTCCAGGACCCCCGCAAATCCCCAAATCTGTGGTGGTCAAGTCCTTTGTACAACATGGCAATAGTGCAGTCAGCTCTCCCTATCTACTGTTCCACGTCTGCGTATGGAACCTGTGGATACAGGGGGCCAGCTAGATGTATTTCTTGGGGATAATTGTCAGCAGTGCAATTGCTGGCTTGTATGGTAGTTGCGTGTTTAGTTGTCTGTTTTCCAGGATGACTGTAGCATTTTACATTCTCACCAACAATATATGAGTGATTAGCATCCTCATCAGTATTTGGTATTGTCACTGTTTTTAATTTTTGTCATTCCAATAGGTGTATAGTGATATCTTATTGTGTTTTTAATATGCATCTCCTAATGGCTAGTGGAAAAGTTGGCTTAAAGCTCAACATTCAGAAAACGAAGATCATGGCATCTGGTCCCATCACTTCATGGGAAATAGATGGGGAAACAGTGGAAACAGTGTCAGACTTTATTTTTTTGGGCTCCAAAATCACTGCAGATGGTGACTGCAGCCATGAAATTAAAAGACGCTTACTCCTTGGAAGGAAAGTTATGACCAACCTAGATAGCATATTCAAAAGCAGAGACATTACTTTGCCGACTAAAGTCCGTCTAGTCAAGGCTATGGTTTTTCCAGTGGTCATGTATGGATGTGAGAGTTGGACTGTGAAGAAGGCTGAGCGCCGAAGAATTGATGCTTTTGAACTGTGGTATTGGAGAAGACTCTTGAGAGTCCCTTGGACTGCAAGGAGATCCAACCAGTCCATTCTGAAGGAGATCAGCCCTGGGATTTCTTTGGAAAGACTGATGCTAAAGCTGAAACTCCAGTACTTTGGCCACCTCATGCGAAGAGTTGACTCATTAGAAAAGACTCTGATGCTGGGAGGGATTGGGGGCAGGAGGAGAAGGGGACAACAGAGGATGAGAAGGCTGGATGGCATCACTGACTCGATGGACATGAGTCTGAGTGAACTCCAGGAGTTGGTGATTGACAGGGAGGCCTGGCGTGCTGCGATTCATGGGGTCGCAAAGAGTCGGACATGACTGAGCGACTGAACTGAACTGAATGATATTGAATAACTTTTCATGTGCTTATTTGCCACTTGTATATCCTTTTTGGTGACATATCTCTTTATGTCTTTGCCCACTTTCTAGTTGAATTGTTGGTTTTTTACTATTGAATTTCCAGAGTTCTTTATGCATTCTGGATACTAGTCTTTTGTCAGATTTGTGGCTTGCCAATATTTTCTCCCACTCTGTAGCTCATCCTGTTGTCCTCTTTAACAGGATCTTTCAGAGAGCGGAAATTTTTAATTTTGCTGAAATTAGTTGATTAAGTTTATGGGTTGTGCATATAGTGTCAAGTTTAAAAATTTATTGCCTACCCCTAGGTCCTGAAGCCTTTCTCCCATGTTTTTCTCTAGATTTTAAAAAATAATTAATTAATTAGTTTGCTTATTTTTGGCCGCACTGGGGCTTTGTTGCCGTACGTGAGCTTTCTCTAGTTGCGGTGAGCGGGAGCTACTGTTGGTTGCGGTGCGTCGTCTTCTTATTGCAGTGGTTTCTCTTGCTGCAGAGCACACGCTCTAGGCGTACAAGCTTCAGTTTTTGCAACATGTGGGCTCAGTAGTTGCGGTGTGTAGCTCAGTAGTTGCGGCTCGAGGGTCCTAGAGCACGCAGGCTTCAGTAGTTGTGGTGCACAGACTTAGTAGCTCTGTGGCATGTGGGCTCTTCCTAAGCCAGGGATTGAACTGGTGTCCCGTGCATTGGGGAGGATTCCTATCCACTGTACTAGCAGGGAAATCTGCCTGTTGGTTTTCATTGCGGCACACAGACTTCTCTGTAGTTGTGGTAGACTGGCTCAACAGTTGCAGTGCATGGCCTTAGTTCCCTGACCAGGGCTCAAATCCACATCCCCTGCATTGGAAGGCAGATTCTTGACCACTGAACCACCAGGGAAGTCCCTCTAAATGTTTTCAGTTGTAACATTTTACATGTAAGTCTGTGATCTATTTTGAAGGGTGTTTTTCCCTTAAGAGATAGGTTGAAATTCCTATTTTTTGCTGAGGACCTTTTAATATTATAGTCATCCTTGTGCTCTTGGTGGCCACTGCGCAGTAAAATGGCCATCAATTACGAAAATGACCGTTCACTAGCGCTCTCTGGGTTTTTGTCGGTCACAACAGCACCTTCATTTTCTTAAACACTAGGTTGCATGTTGTAGCTGGTGTAAATGTGGCACTCATCTTCATGGGTACATAAAAATTTTAACTTTCTTTCAGGGTAAAATAGATATTACAGGTTAAAAGTTGTTCCCTCCTTCACAAGCATCTGCCATCTCTATTCCCAGATCAACCACCAGCCTAGTGTCTTTCTGCAAATAGCGAAAGGAGCCCCTCTACACCTGTAAGAATGCAGCCCCCATGGTGTGTGGGTCAGTCCAGGGGCTGCTGGGTTGAATAATGAATCTTGGGGTGATGAGCAAGCGAGATGGAAGAGGAGAGCTTGCCCCTCACTTGCCATGAGCTAGAGGTACTTGCACATTTAGCTGGAACTGTGTCTCCCACAAGGGTGGGTACATTGACTGAGGGCGGAGGCTTGCCCAGGAGGATGCCGCATGGGCATCAAGGGCAGCTTGGGGGCCCTTCCTGTTTGCATTCAAGTTCATCTGGTCCTAGCCCTTTATACAGCAGGTCCAGTGGATCATTCTGTCCCTGCCAGCAAGTTGTTCTATCTTTTGAACATTGAAGTACCCTTCTTAGAAGATTATCAAGCCTCTTATATTTCTTTTCCTTAAAAACTTCACATGGAAAAAAATTTTTTAACATGATCATATGATCAAATAACAAGCACCTGTGTACCTACCACTTCAAATTAAAATATAGCCATGCTGCTGCGGCTAAGTCGCTTCAGTCATGTCTGACTCTGTGCAACCCCATAGACATCAGCCCACCAGGCTACCCCATCCCTGGGATTCTGTAGGCAAGAACACTGGAGTGGGTTGCCATTTCCTTCTCCAATGCATGAAAGTGAAAGTGAAAGTGAAGTCGCTCAGTCATGTCTGACTCTTCGCGACCCCATGGACTGCAGCCTACCAGGCTCCTCCGTCCATGGGATTTTCCAGGCAAGAGTACTGGAGTGGGGTGCCATTGCCTTCTCCAAAATATAGCCATACTTGTTACACAAAACTATAAATAAAATAAATATTATGGCTCAAGTTGATGTCTGTTTTGTAAGCCTCCTCCTACTCACCCCTCACCAGAGAGCTACTGTCATAAATTTAATGTACGTCATGTCAGAGCACATTTTTTGCTTTTAACATGTCTCTGAATCTGTAAACAGAATAGCGTATCATTTGTAAAGCACTTAGAATCATGTCAAGCAAGCAATAAATGCTCTTTGTTTTTTATCCATAAACAATACTTATGCTTTTATAATTTTTGCAAAAATTATATCACAGTGCCCTTCTGTTTTCACCCAAAAGTATGTTTTGAGATCGGTTTACACTGACACCTATAGATGTAGGTAATTCTTTCTTCCTGATGTTTACAAATCCATTATATGACAACATCTCCAGCAGTGCAATTCCCACGTTAGAGGGTTGGCATTTTCAGCTTTTCTAGAAATTACTCTGGAGAGGCTGTGCTGCTATGATCACCAGAAGCAACTGAGAGCTGCTGTTTCCCCACAGCCTCACAAATACTTAGTATTCCTGAACAAGAACGTGTTTGCCACTCTGGTGAGGAAGCTAAAGTGTTCTTACTGTGGGTTGATTTACATTTCCCTGATTACCAGTGAGATTGGGTGTCTTTTGAAATGTATTCTGTGAATATTCATATTCTTTGCCCATTTATTGTGTTAGATTACTTGTCCTTATTGATTTGCGGGATTTTTTTTCCACTTTAATACAGGCTAAATGTGAATCTTTTGTCTCCTGTATATAAAATGAAATTTGTAAACCCAGGCAGTTGCTGTCTTTTAGCTTTGTTGATGATTTATTTTTTTCTTAGAGCGCAGGAACCAGACTGGCATCAGATGCCTGTGAGGGGAGGAGCGGAAGCCAGTCCATGACTTGAAACAGAAGCAGACTATTTATTAGAGCTTTCTTGCTGGTGGCTGGCGTGGCACCTTGCCGAGGGCAACAGTGGTCGGCCTCAGTGTGGGGGCTGTTCCTGTGTCCATGGACCCCTCACATCTAGTCACCATGCCTCTCCGGTGGCTTCTGAAAGCATTAAGAGGACTTGCGCAAGACCTGGGGTTATTCCAGCTTCTGATAGGGACAGGGTTCACCTGCAAGCTCCTGACCCAGATCCCAGAAACCTCTACCCAGCAAGTAATATGTAATAAGAGGCAAGACAAACTGCTTCTTTCCCAAGTATATCCTCATACCTATGTACTCAGGTGGCGTGGTCATCCCTGCCTCCACGGCTCCTTCAGCGTCCAGCTCTGCCTGTGGTCTCTTCCTGACCCTGTCAGGACCTGTGATCCTTGGTGCTTACAGAGCCTCTGGCCCTGACTTTGGTCATCTGCCTTGGAGTGTCACAGAGTGCTGCAATTGCTCACAGAAGTTCCCTGAGCTAAGCAGACCATGTTTTCGGACCAGGTACTGCTGGAAGGCTAGGCTACACTGGGGAGGGCCAACAGCAGTGCACAGGCGACTATAACCAGGGGACTGTGAGTTAGCGTGCAAAGCCAATGTGCTTGGTACTAGAAGTGAGCTCGAAAGATGGTTTCAGAGGCAGCAAAGATGAATCAGATAGCACAAGTAAGTCATGGAAAAGAGCCAGTGTGTGCTTGAGGGCTGGAAGGTGGGAAATAAATGGGGGTGGTTCTCCATGGGCCTGTGGTGCCATTAGCTTCAGGTCTGCTGCCAGGTCCTGCACAACCTCAAATGAGGCTGTGGATGGGCTGCAGCGTAAAGAACAGTACATACCAAAAGAGGCCCAGGGTTGGCACCCACCCAGATAGGGAAACTGAAGAAAATGAATCTCTTGCCTCATTAATAAAAAATTATCCTTTTTATAGATACCGTTTATAAACACACACGCACGTAGTTTTGGTCACTGTTTGAAAATAAATCACAGACATCATACTATTGATATGTTCCATCTCTGCTGATTGCTCATGGTTGGTTTGCTCTGGGACATGGACATCTTGCTTACTGGGCACTTGTCTTCTTTCTTCTGTGCATTTGTGGCAGATTGGGCTATTTTTGTGTTTCCTGTGTCAACGTCACTTGTCTTTTTTGTGGAAAGCTGTTTGTGATTGAATAATGAGGCTTTTTTTTAACCACCTTTTATGGTGGCATCTTGGACAAGCTGCTTAACTTCTCTCTCGTTTCTCCATTTGTAAGACAGGGATATGCACACTTGGGATGATTTGCCTGACAGCATTACAGGGGACATGCTCACTGTTTTTTCACTTCCTTAAGTTCTCTGCCCTTCAGGAAATTTACCCATCCCTGCCCTTCTTCGCTGAGCATGCCCGTCTTTTTCATAAATCAGAATCAGTACACTCCCCACTTGTCATTAAACATCTCTACAGACATTCCTGTAAATTATATCTGCAAGTAGACAATTCTTTGGTGGATCCTGTTTTCCCACTGGAGCAAGGCCAAAGCTTTGCCTCCGGTAAGCCACATTCTAAATAGTAAGCAGTGTGTCCTGATCTGCCCTATTCTGCTGAATGTAGGGAACATGCATCCATGTAGGAAACCAGTTGCCTGGGCCAGCAGTCACGGGGTAACAGGAACTCCACAGAGGACACAGAACTGCTTTCTCATCTGTTGGAACTCTCAGAAAGGAAAACTCTGCTACATTCAAAACTGAGCTTATTTATTTTCTTGAGCAGTTTCTAAGATGGAAATCACAAACAGACGTGTTTGCTTGGCTTGCCCAGTATTAATGTATGCATGTATTTTGCACAGAAGCAATACATGCTGCTTTTATTTTTCTGACAGGATGGTAAATACCATAGTCAGTTGCTAAATTTAGTTTATGAATTGTGTTTCTGTCAACACTGGTTTAAGCTCTTCTTTTTAACTTCATTGTGCACCATTGTGCTCACTCAGTTGTGTTCGGCTCTTCGTGACCCCACGGACTGTAGCCCACCAGGCTCCTCTGTCCTTGGAAGTTCCCAGGCCAGAATCCTGGAATGGATTGCCATTTTCCTCTCCAGGGGATCTTCCCAACCCAGGGATCGAACCCAGGTCTCCTGCATCTTCTGCGTTGGCAGGCAGGTTCTTCACCACCGAGCCAGCTGATTAACTTTGTGTTGAAATATAGCATACGTTCAGGAAAGTACACATATTTTATGTACTTGTTTGATAAAGTTTTGATAAATTGAACACACCCATAGAACCAGAACCTCCTTAGCCACTCTCTTGACTTCTAACAGCATAGAAAATGGTTTTGCCTGTTTTGTATGTTTACATGGAATCAGACAGTATACACCTTTTCCTCTCTGGCTTCTTTCATTTAACAGTTTTTAATGAGTTCCATTCATATCGTTGGGTGTAGTCAGAGTTCATTTGTTCTCATTGCTATATAACATTGTAAATAATCATCACCATTTGTTTATCTATTCTACTGTTGAGTAGGTAGTTTCCATATTGGAGATACAAATGCAAATATCCTGTCTTTTGGTGGGCACAGGTGTGATTTCTTTTGGCTGTATACCTAGGAATAGAATTTTGTACATTATTTTTAAGTGTACAATTCAATCATTTTTATTGTGTTTATGGATATGTGTAAGTCACACCCTTAGCTATCACCTCTCTATCCTCCCATCCCCTCTGCCCTAAGCAACCACTTACGCTACTTTTTGTCTCTACAGATTTGCCTAACCTCAACATGACATAAATGAAATTATACTATATGTGATTTTCTGTGTCTGGCTTCTTTCACTTACTACAGTATTTTCAAGGTTCATCCATGTTGTAGCATGTATCAGTATTTCATTCCTTCTTATGGTCAAATAATATTCCATTGTAGAGATATTCCCCATTTTGTTTATCCACTTATGCACTGCTGGATATTTCGGTTCTTTTCACTTTTTGGCTATTGTGGATAGTACTGCTCTAAACATTTGTGTACAAATCTTTGAAAACTTGTTTTCACTTCTTTTGGGTATCTGCCTAAGAGTACAATTGCCAGGTCAAATGTTAACTCTGTGTTTAACTCTTTGGAGAACCACCAAAAATGTTTTCCACAGCAGCTGCACCATTTACATTCCCATCAGCAATGCAAAAGAGTTCCAGTCTCTCCACATGCTCCCCAAATTTGTTATGCTGTTTTTTGTTTATACCTTCCTGTGGGTACAGTTCGGTTCAGTTCAGTTCAGTCGCTCAGTCGTGTCCTACTCCTTGCAACCCCATGAACTGCAGCACGCCAGGCCTCCCTGTCCATCACCAACTCCTGGAGTCCACCCAAACTCATGTGCATCGAGTCAGTGATGCCATCCAGCCATCTCATCCTCTGTCGTCCCCTTCTCCTCCTGCCCTCAATCCCTCCCAGCATCAGGGTCTTTTCCAGTGAGCCAACTCTTCGCATGAGGTGGCCAAAGTATTGGAGTTTCAGCCTCAGCATCAGTCCTTCCAATGAACACCCAGGACTGGTCTCAAAGTGCTATTTAATCGTGGTTTCAGTTTACATTTCATGTGCTGGTTGGCCATTCATATGTCTTCTTTGGAAAAATGACTATTCAGGTCCTTTGCTTATTTTTTAATTGGGTTATGTGCATTATTTATCATTCATGCATTTGGTTATTCATTTGAGCACTTCTTACATTCCAGGCCCTGTGAGGCACTGAAGACAAAACAGTGGACCCATTAGTTGCCAAACAAAACAATTATTTTTTAAAATAATCCTTGTTTCCTAACCTGTCCTATGAAATAAGATCTAGCAGCAGATCTAAGCCTGAATTCTCACATGCCCATTCTCTGTGCACACCTTTAGGTGGGGTGTGCTTTGTCTCCAGTTCCCTCCCAGCTCCCGCCTAGCTGACTTACTCCCACTTGGCATTTTATAACACCCAATCCAAGTAGCTAAAGACTTACTCTAGTTATTTGAGTTGGGAGCACCTGGGACTCCTGGCGTCCTGCTCCAGCTTCTTAAACTTTCCACAAACAGACAACTTTTCCTAAAACCAAATCTATTTTCTTTTTCAGGCTTAAATGGGGTATCTGCCACTTTGTTTAAGAATAGAAAAAGAAGTGGCCGCCCTTCTTGCTTGAGGTGTTTTGGGTGTGTTTGAGGAAGGAGAGAACTAGAATCAGTGGTGTTTGCACTTGGGCTTTTGAAATGATGGGTGGTTCTTAAATTTATGAGTAATGCATTGACTTGAGTTTCTCGAACTCTTCAATCTTTTGAAGGAGCAACCTGTTTTCACTTCAACCTTGTCCTACCCCAGTCCCAGTTTCTTGGCTTCAATTAGTAAACAACTGTGGAAAAATAAAATTGAGATTAGACAATCTCTAGTGATCAGATAAGGACTAAATCCAGAGCCCAGAAAAGAGAATTACCCATCCCATCCTTTCTCCCCAAATTGGGCAGGCAAGGCTATCATGCTGGGGTAGTGGTGCTGGATTCTCTATTCTCCACTTCAAGTTCAGCTATTTACCAGCTAGGCAGCTCACTTGGCCTCTTTGCACTTCAGTTTCCTTACCTGTACAAAGAAAGTTCATAACTCCCACCTGTGTTTTTTAGAATTAGCTTAGTGTGTATCAGAGAAACCCCTTCTCACCATGGTTTTAGTAGGTGGGAGTTTTTCTACGAAATGGCCAGTGTGTGGCTGGTGTGGTACAGACTGCTGTCAGGCTCCATGTCCGTCTGTCTTGTTGCTCTGTGATGCCAAGCTCACCATGTGCTCCAAGAGAACTATCACAGGCAGCATTCCAGCCAGCAGGAAAGAAAAAGAGAAGACGTGCTTGCCTTTAAGGGCTCTTCTCCAAAGCTGTGCACACACATACACACAACCTCTGCTTAAATCCTATTGGCCAGACTTTATTCTTCACCCAGACCACCTACTGGGGAAGCTTGGAAATGTGGTGTCTATTCCACATGGCTATGGCCAGGTAAACATCTGAGGGTGTATTATTAAGGGAGAAGGGGCTACTGGGAGTCTCTGTCATTCCACCCATCAGAGCCGCCGTGAAGATAAAGGAGATAATACACTTCTGAACTACATTTGGGGATGCTGTGCTTAGTCCCTCAGTTGTGTCTGACTCTTTGCAAACCCATGGACTATAGCCCACCAGGCTCCTCTGGGGGATTCTCCAGGCAACAATACTGGAGTGGGTTGCCATGCCCTCCTCCAGGGAATCTTCCCAACCCAGGGATCGAACCCAGGTCTCCCACACTGCAGGCAGATTCTTTACTGTCTGAGCCACCAGAGAGGTGCGCATACATCAACCTGTTGATTTGTCAGCTAGGCATTCCAAGAGGCCACTGAAAACCATAGTGAGTGTGTAGAAAATCATATTCCACACCAAACAGGACTCTGGGACATTCTGAGAATAAGGGGATCCGTGTTGTGAAACAGATCCCCCCACTCCCCATTTTTAATGCTTTGTTGACAACAAGACCATTGAACTGGCTGAAGTCTGTGTTTTTCTGCCTTCTTATCCAGATCCTGGGCTGTCGGGAGGTGGCTTGCCAAGGCTTCAAGGGCAGTGGTGAGCCACTGAATGCAAAAGATGTATTTAGTTTGGATTCACCAGTTGTAAGCAACAGAAACCCAACTCAGCTTAAATGTTTGTTCACATTTTAGATTACATACAGAAGTAAGATCATGCAACATTAGACTTTCTGCTTCCGGCTTATTTCCCGTAAGCATAATGTCCTTTGGATTCATCCATGTTGTTGCAAATGGAATTCAGCTCCTCTCTCCCCTCACCAAATAGCGTAAATTCAAAGAGGGACTTTATTGACTGGTGACAGTGAAAAGTCCAGAGGCAGGTAGACTGTATCTAGGCACTCGACAAGCTCAAGATTAAGTCTGTCCTGGGTCTTCCTGTCTGTTTCTGTCTTTGTCTGTCTTTCCATCTCTCTGTGTTGACTTTCTTCCTAAGCAGGTTTTCTCTACATGCTTGCTCTTACACCGATCACTTTGGCAAACCCAAGAAAGGAGCACATCTGTTTCCCAGTGGGCAAAAATGGGCGTCCTCCACATTATGCCTGTGAGGGAAGGATGTGGGTACACAGTCTCTTTTGAGGGGTGTCATGGTGACTGTGAGGAACTACCTCAGTAGTTATTTAGGTCTGCCAGCCTGAGTGGTAGAATGTGGGGGCTTGCAGGGCTTCAGAGGCCTGTGACTTCTGGCTATTTTCTGTCCTAGCACACCTGAGGAAACCAGCTGGCTTAGGTGGCTCACTACAGTCTTTGAGAAGATTGCCCAGGAAGGTGATCTAGATAGCATCCCTTTGAGGATAACCACTGATCCAAGTCCTCAGACTTTATAGGTAGGGAGGGTGAGGCCCAGAGAGGAGAAAACACAGATATGTTCACTTGGATTTTCTTGAGAACAAGTACGTGGGTACAGGTGGTTTATTTGTGATCTTGGGAAGCAGGAGTGAGGGAGTATGGAGAGGAGACAAGAAGTCAATTTGGGGCGTGTGTGGGCAACCAGGATCTTACCCACGCCCTCCAGGCTTGATGCCTCCCAGAACTGCCCAGCCACAGAAGGAGAAACTTGAGGGAGTCACTGAGGACAGAACCTCAAGAAACTGCCCTATCAGTGAAACTAGAAATGTGCTGAGGACACATAGCAAGGGACACCGAAGGTGTTTGTGACAATCTCCCACCCAGCCAGCGGCACACCTGGGATGAGACCAAAGGCCCCAAGCTCTCCAGTTTGTGACTCATCTTTATTGAAGTCAGGACAACCTACCCATCAGCCTGCACCGGGACACACCCTCATGTGACGTGAGGTCTCCTCTCATTTATAGGGAAACCCAGTTTTGCTCCCCTCTGCCCTGCATACTTTATTCTGTCCTGAAATTCTCCCCCATAAGCCAGAAGCAGCCAATCAGTGACGGTTAGGATTGGCCTTTTCAGCTCAGCAACTGTAGGACTGAATCATCAGGAAGGGTCCTCAGGGCCCACACCACCCTGAGGTGGTGGTCTGGAAAGCCTGGATCTGGAGCCTGCCCTCTCAGATGAGAACAGGGTCTGAGAGCTGTCATATACTTCTCTGGGCCTGGATGGGAGCCCAGCACCTGTCACCCAGCTCTGGCAAATGGGCATAAGCAGGCCTAAGCTTATGATACTTAGACTTCTGGGGACCTTTTTTTTAAAATAGAAAAAATAATTGTTTTAATAATTCATAACAGTTTTAGTTACAGAATAACTGAGTAGATCATACATAGAGTTCGTTATGCCCACCCCTGACCCCATCCCTGGCACTGTTTCTCTAATATTAACATCTGCATTAGGATGGTACATTACAATTAGTGAACTAGTATGGGACATTATTGACTTCCCAGGTGGTGCTAGTGGTAAAGAACCTGCCCACCAGTGTAAGAGACACAGGTTCAATCCCTGAGTCAGGAAGATCCCTGGAGGGAGGGCGCAACAACTGACTCCAGTATTCTTGCCTGGAGAATCTCATGGACAGAGGAGCCTGGCAGGCTACAGTTCATAGGGTCGCAAAGAGTCAGACTAGACTGAAGCGACTTAGCAAACATGCACGCATGGTACATTATTGTTGACTGTGGTCCAAGTTTACATCAGGGTTTAGTCCTTGTGTTAGATCATTCTGTGGGTTTTGACAGATACCCAGGGGTCTTTTTACCAGGAGGAAGTGGTGTCTAGAATGAGGCCATTCCCAGCCCTCCCAGGCTACCTCTCAGCATGATTGACCTTAGTGTCCCTTTCTAGGGTTTGGATACCAAGGCTCCAGACGCTTGGCACTCAGTGGAAACTGAGGAGAAGGGTGGGGAGAAGAACCTTCTCTCTGATTAGGGACAGAAGTCAGCCTCCAGGTTTTGATTTCCCAAGGGCAAAGTAGCTCCTAAGTTAAATGGGTCCCTGGCAATGGGGCAGATCAGACAGTTTCTGGAGTTTCCTGCACACGTTGTATGCAACCTGCTTCCTAGCACGATGTGCCAGCCTTTGGTTCCAAGGAGGCCTGGCTTGGTGTAGTTGAACCCATAGCCCCTTTTCCCACAGTTCTGGAGAGCTGGATCACACCGTCCCCTTGCCCGTCGGAGGCTTCAGCTATGTCCAGGGCCACGTCGGATTGCACCTTAGTAACAAGACTGTGGGGCGGTGCCTGGATGCCACAGCACAGAGGATCCCAGACCAGGAGGCCTTGGTTGTCCACCATGAAAACATCAGGTTGACCTTTGCCCAACTCAAGGAGGAGGTGGGTCCTGACTTTGAACCTTCAAAGTGGGCAGGTGCTGGCCCCCAGGTGCCAAGCTTGGCGGAGCTGCAGGGGTGGTGCCCGGCTATGGGGCAGCGTGCTGGGGCTGCCTGAGAATATCAGGAGTGGGGGGCAGGGCTGAGGCAGAGGTGGTCCAGGTGCCTCCTGCGTCAGTTGTTCCTGGGACACTGGGTAACTATGCGTGTCCCCAAGTCCCCCTCCAGATCTCAGGCCTGCGTATCTGCCTGTCCCTCATTCCCAAGTGGTTCTGGTGTGAACCCCTGGGCCAAAGGTTAAAGTCAGAGTCATGGGCTCCTTTCTGCTCACCTACATCTCACCCTCTGTTCCCCTTCTGTTTATTCCAGGTGGATAAAGCTGCTTCTGGGCTCTTGAGTATCGGCCTCCGCAAGGGTGACCGGCTGGGCATGTGGGGGCCCAACTCCTATGCATGGGTACTCATGCAGCTGGCCACAGCCCAGGCTGGCATCATCCTGGTGAGGAGGGGATTGCCTGGCATAGCTGGGTATGCAGGGGGGAGGGCATCATTCAGGGGAGCTCCCTGGACCCTTGGCCCCAGAATCACACCAGTGCCTGGCTGGTTTCAGACCAGCTAGTGCTTTCTCCTGAAGCCCACTAAGGAAGCCTGAAGGTACAGGGTGCTGCCTGTGAGGGTGGAGGGGCTGCAAGTGGGACAGCATCTGCCCAGGACACGTGACGTACCCTCACTGTCTCCACCAGGTATCTGTGAATCCAGCGTACCAGGCTATGGAGCTGGAGTATGCCCTCAAGAAGGTGGGCGCATTCCTTGGGTACTGTGGGGGAAGCCAGCTAGTACCTAGCACAGGGGCCTTCCAGCTGTCACAGAAGGCTGAGAGGGGTGGGGGCATGCACAGGTGACACCCTGAGTCTGTCCTTCTTCAGGCAGTGGGCGGGAGGAGGGGGTGGCTGGTCAGACAGGCCAGTGTGTGTGTCGGGGGTGGCGGCTGTGTGTATTTCGGTGTCAGTGTATGGGAGGGAGAGCAACTGTCAGGACTCCACCACATTCCCAGGCTGGGGCTTCCTGCTGACCGTGGCGGGGGGCTGCCCTTCTACAGGTGGGCTGCAAAGCCCTTGTGTTTCCCAGGCAGTTCAAGACTCAGCATTACTACAACATCCTGAAGCAGATCTGTCCAGAGGTGGAGAAGGCCCAGCCAGGGGCCTTGAAGAGTCAGAGGTGGGGGTGTCCCGGGCTGGGAGGGGTACATCATCCCATATCTTGGGCCGCTCACTCCTTACCCATCTCTGGGGGCCATCCCTCCTGTCATGCTCCCCACCGCCAGGCTTCCGGATCTGACCACAGTCATCTCGGTGGATGCCCATCTGCCAGGGACGCTGCTCCTGGATGAGGTGGTGGCAGCTGGCAGTCAAGAGCAAAATCTGGCCCGGCTCCGGCACACCCAGCAGTTCCTGTCCTGCCATGACCCCATCAACATCCAGTTCACCTCGGTACGGCAGCGATCTCCAGGTCCTGAACCCAGGCTGGCATGCTAACACCTGCCTACCCTGTGACCTGCCCCTGAGAACAAGGAGGCAGCAGAGATCAGGGCAGAGATCAGGAGAGCACTCGTCTCCTGGGGCCTGCCCTCGCTGTCCCCTCTGCCCTGGAAAACATCAGCAACTAGAGTCCTTGTCACATGCTCCTCTCCCCTGGCCCTCTTGCCCCAAGCCAGGGGCAGATGTGCTGAGCCACCACAGGTCAGAGCCCCTCATTTGGCAGATGGGGAAACTGAGGCCCAGAGAGGCCATCTGCTGGTGAGCCTCTGAGCCACCTTATCAGTGGCCTGAGAATAGACCTTCTCTGCCACATTTCTGAATCCTAACACCTGGCACCGTGCAGGCACAAGGCAAATCTCTGTAAAAATGTACTGAGTGAATAGGTGGATCTAAGGCAACAATCTCCGTCTCCTGACTCCCAGTCCAGTGCCCTTCCCTGCCGTGGCCCAGGGTGGGAAGGAGATGGATGAAAGAGGCCAAGCTATCAGCTTCTTGTCTTGTCAGGGGACAACCGGCAGCCCCAAGGGGGCTACGCTCTCCCATTACAACATTGTCAACAACGCCAACATGATAGGACAGCGCCTGAGACTGCACCAGAAGGTGAGGGGGCGCTGGCCCAGCAAGGGCTTCCTGGCACCCTGCAGGGGTGGGGGCTTGCTGGGTTCCCCCTTCTGGCTAGAGGAGCAGGGCTTCTGGCCCCACAGTAGACCCAGCTCCTGCTTCCATCTCCAGACGCCAGAGGAATCGCGGGTAGTCCTGCCCAGTCCCCTGTACCACTGCCTGGGTTCTGTGGGGGGCACAATGGTGAGCTTGATGCATGGTGTCACCCTTATCCTGTGCTCTCCAGTCTTTGAGGGCAAGAAGACGCTGGAAGCCATCAGCAGAGAAAGGTGGGCATCAGTGGGCAGCTATCTGTGGGCTGATAAGATCCTCCTGTTCCTCACTCCTGGGCCCTGATTCCTTTCCAAGCCGTCTCCGCCCTCCAATCAGGAGAAATGGAGACGGGGTAGTGGGAGATTCTCAGGAGACCAGTCCCTCCCTCCAAGGAGCTTCTGCTTATATCCCACAGTGCAGCTGTGGCCCTTACTAGAGGGTTAGAGTCTCGTGGGTGAGAGGAGGAAGTTGCCCTCTACTTCCAAGCCTGATTTTGAGACGCACCTCCCTTATACAGAGGCTCCTTCCTGTATGGGACCCCCACAATGTTCGTGGACGTTCTGAACCAACCAGACTTCTCCAGTTACGACATCTCAACCATACGTGGAGGTGGGATGGGGCCAAGAGTGGTGAGGCCAGGACTAGCCTAGTGAGCTACACAGGTGCCCAATCTTTCATTTAGGGGCAAAAAGGCCACTAAACATGGGTGGGAGGGAAGGAAATCCCCAGTGTCCCTAGACATCAGCCTAAGACCAGCTGCCTAGACATCAGCCTAAGGACAGCTGCCAGGTCTAGAAACAAGTTCAGGGTCGGGAAGCAAAGGGAATGTTATTTCCTAAAAAGGGCTAGAGGTGAATGGGAGTCTACTGAACCTGGAGAAGGTGGGAGCTGTGTCAGCCCTCTCTCCAATTCAGGTGTGATTGCTGGGTCTCCTGCACCCCCAGAGCTGATCAGAGCCATCATCAACAAGTTGAACATGAAGGAGCTAGTGGTAAGTAGAGGCAGGGGCTGGGGTGGGGGCCAGGCCAGGGCTGGGCAAGAACAGATTGCTGGATGTGTTGAGGAGTCCAGCCTGGGTCTCCAAGGAAGACCCTTCAGCTGGCCTTCATTCTAGAAAGCAGATGTGAGAAACTGCAGTCTGACCTCATCAACAGCTCTCAAGTCACAAAGACAGGTGACAGGGGAATAAATATTATACATACATAAATTTATATTTATAGAAATCTGGGGAAGAAATGCAGCATGGGCGGATGTGTGGCAAAGCACCAGTGTCCTGGCAGGTGGGGGCTGGCGGAGTTGAGGGTAGGGGCTTCAGACCCTTCCTAGAAGCAAGGGGTAGGGCAAGGATCTGCTGTTTGTTTCCGAATGACAGGGAAAGGGAAATTGAGAGGAGGATTCTGGAAGGGTGGCCATCCTGATGGTCACCCTGTTCTGGTCCTAAAGGACTTGGGGGTCTTAGCAACAGCTTCTCTGAGAGGAGCTGTGGCTGTGAGGCCAGGCATGCTGGAGCTCTCAGCCTCAAGTGGAGCTGGGTTTGTGCTGGAGTGCCCAGGTGCCCTGCCAGGACATGTCTAGGTGTGAACAGATCTATGTATCAGCAGAGGGTGTTGAGAGAAGATGGGAGTCAGAGGTGAGAGGATCAGTAGTTTCTCCGGCAGAAGGCAGAGGCCAGTCACCAGGACTGGCTGGGTCAGGACCTGTGGTGAGGCAAGGACTGGTGTCAGGACGGCAACAGTCTAGACGATGTTTGGAGAGAATGGTGGGAGTCCTAGGAAGCATCGTTTTCCCCCTTAGAGGAGGGAGCCCCAGTCCTCCCCTCCTTTCCCTGTAAAAATGCAAGCATCTTGGGACACCCTCCTCAATTCCAGAGCCTCCAGAGAGAGAATGGGGCCATGCCCACTGGACCCCACCTGTTTAATGGCGGCCGGCTTTCTTGGACCTCTTAGTGGGGAACTTGCAGCCGCGGAAGGCATCTGTGTCACGAATGTGCTGGCCCCTGAACTTGGCGGGCGATGCACAAGTGGCATCAGGGCGAGAGGTCTTAGCTTCCAGCCACCTGGAGAGACAGAGAGTTGCCGGGGTTGGGGAAGAGATGTGAGAGTACTGGAGGTAAGGACGGTGAACCACGGGGTCAGGGTGACTTTGCTTTAGGGTAGTCTGGAGCTGTCATCTTCATTTTACAAATGGGGGAATGCCCAGCGTCCCCCACCTCCTAGGGAGCAAATCTAGGACATATGCCTAGGATGTCTTAGGGCAGGGTCAGTATGTCTCCACTCCATCCCACGAGGATGGCCTCTAGGGGTACTACTGGGGCCCTCTCACCTCCGAAGGCCCCGGAGCTGGCAGGTACACTTCCAGGGGTTGTTGGTGAGGGTGAGGGTCTCCAGGCTGTCAAAGGGGAAGTTGGAGGGCAGCTGGTGCAGGCGGTTGTTCTCCAGATGGACATGTTTCAGCGTGGTCACACCCAGGAAGGCACTGTCAGAAAACTAGGGAGTAGGGTGGGTGTGAGTGAGCAGCTCAGTCCCAGTGTCTGGCCTCTCCCAGCTCTATGCTCCCACGGGGCAGGGTCCACCCCTGAATGCAGGCAGTGGCACCTGGAGCAGGTTCACAGCGTGACCCAGTTTTCTCAGGTGATCTAATCCATTCGGTCTGTGGAGCTAGGTAGTTTGACTTTTCAATATGTAGATTGCGGGGCAAGGTTAAGTCCCTTGCTCAGGGTGGCACTAGGGAGTCAACAGTAGCTGCAGGGCCACATCCAGCTCCTCTTCCTCTGGCACCGTGCTCTCTGTGCAAACACTGGGACTGGGGAGGCAGCCAGAGTTTGGCCCCAGCGGCCCAAGCTGGCACAGAGTGAAGCTGGTCAGTGTTTGGTGGGATGGGCAGTGGGCCCAGGCTCCCCACAGGCCCCAGGGTCCTGTATGTCCCCCAGCTTTGTCCTCCCTGCTCCCTCACTGCCTGCCAGGCACTATTTGTGGAGCCACCTTGGTGGAGTCTTGGGCCAGGCTGGCTGGCTCCAGAGGAAACATTCTATTGGTGCCCACATCTTGGCCCAGACGTCACGGTTCCTGCCTGGCCTCGCCTGCCCCAAATGAGCCCCTGCTTCCCCGCTCTACTTCCCACTGAAAGGCCACGCTGGCAATAATGGGCCACAGGGGACTGTGACTTCAGCTGGGGAGTGTTCGGGGCTGAAGAAGGGCAGGCTCGGGCAGGCTCTGTCCGCCCAGACGAAGGCTGGTTGCCATCCAGGTACGATTCTGCCCTCATTTCTGTGCCTGCGGTCCAGGGAAGGGTGTGAAGCTCCCTGGTAATCAGACTGCTCTGATGACCGTCTTCCCACCTTACCCTGTTCCCTGCCCAACCTCCTGGGGAAGCCTCTGCGCCAGAGCAATTTTCTAGTCCCAAGAAGGTATTCCAC
Organism: Capra hircus; assembly: GCF_001704415.2. Taxonomy (NCBI): domain Eukaryota; kingdom Metazoa; phylum Chordata; class Mammalia; order Artiodactyla; family Bovidae; genus Capra; species Capra hircus. The sequence goes on along the minus strand of NC_030826.1, from coordinate 35,893,783 downwards.
CCTGTCCCAAGGCAGCAGCATCTGGCCAGGCACTGGGCATCAAAGGAGACCAAGTACTGAGGAGGACAAAGTCAGGAGATGGGTCTGGTGACCAGGGTGGGCAAAGGGCAGTGAGTGGTCTGGGGCACAGTGAGGCATGGCCAATCTTTCCTGTGGGGAGGAGACACCTAGGGTCCTTGTGCCGAAGGTTGACGGTAGTGAGTGGCTCTTGCCTTTTCCCCTTCATGGAACCCATGGATGCCATGCCTGCAACCTGGGGCAGGACCCTCATCCATGGTCCCCACTCAGCTGAAATGGCCCTGAGAATGCAGTGGAATGTATGTGTGTGGACTGGGGGTGGGGTGGGGAATCCACCAGGGCCTCTGGGAGGCATGGAGGCGGTCTTCCTCAGTTATGTGCGCCCTGCTCACTCCCCAGCCCCCCACTCCACCTTAGCACTCATGCACACTCCCCACCAGGAACAGGGTCTCTTTGTGGGCCTGATTTGCCCAGCTCCTCTGGAAGGCTTCTCAATAAACAAACCTCCCTTTATGGGGTGGTAGGTTTACTGGAGGCAGGAAAAAAACAGCAGAGGAGGGGTGGAAGGCCCAACAGGAAGAGGTGGCTTCTGCGCACAGCAGGGGGGTTAAGGGCCCTGGATATGCCTCCTGGGGGCATTGGTGGGGCCAGGATAGCCTGGCTCTGTTTATAAGTAGGAATCCTAGGAGGGCAGTGGCTGAGACTAGGGACAGGGACAGCAGGGCAGGATTTGGGGTGGGGATGTGACAAGAAGACTGGAGCGACTTAGCATGCATGCGTGCATTGGAGAAGGGAATGGCAACCCGCTCCAGTATTCTTGCCTGGAGAATCCCAAGGACAGGGGAGCCTGGTGGGCTGCTGTCTACGGGGTAGCACAGAGTCAGACGCAACTGAAGCGACTTAGCAGCAGCAGCAGTGATAAGATGAGGACAGAGCTCCACATCTTGGAGACAGCCACAGGAAAAGGCAATTTTAGGGGAGAGGGGATGGTGCCCAGCTGTGGCCCTGGATCCCTGGGCCTCCTGTCAGTGAAGAAGGAGCCAGGGCACAGCCCCCACAACCAGGAGCTCACCTTCTCCAGGTTGGTGTTGTCCAGCCAGAGCGTCTCCAGGTATCTGCCGAAGGACTGGAAGGCATTGTCGGGAATGCTTTTCAGGGGATTGTGGGACAGCTTCAGCTCCTCCACCACCCTCAGCTTGCTCAGAGCAGCTGAGGGGTAGCTGGACAGCTGGTTCCTGTCCAGGTAGAACTTGGCGAGGTTTTCCACGTCGTCCAGAGCACCGGGCTGCAGGGAACTGAGTGAGTTTTCCGACAGGTAGAGCCAGCGCAGGTCCTTGGCGCCCTGGAAGGCGCCTGCGCGCAGCTCTCGGATCTTGTTGTTGTTGAGCTGCAGGATGAAAAGGTTGACCAGAGGGGAGAGCAGCCCCCGGGGCAGCTCTGTCACCTTATTGTGGTCCAGGTAGAGGTAGGTGAGCTCGGTCAGGTCGTCGAAGGCACCAGCACGCAGCACGCGGATGTCGTTATGGGACAGGTACAGGTAGATGAGCTGCTTGAGGCCTCGGAAGGCGCCAGCGGCCACCTCGCGGATCTGGCAGTGCTGCAGGTGCAGCGACACGAGGTTGGGCATGGCCCGAAATGAGTTGGCTGCCAGCACGGGGAAGTTGTTGCGCTGTAGGTTAAGCAGCTTGGTCTTCTCCGACACCTTGGGGATCTTCTGCAGCCCCACCTTGTCGCAGATGACGTGCTGCAGGTCGCTGTGGCAGTGGCAGTTCTGGGGGCAGGCGGCCAGCGCAGGCAGCAGGCTGGCCAGGAGGCCCAGGCTGAGGCTGAGCAGGAGCACCAGGCGGGCCATGGCCGGGACGTCTGGGGCCGAGGCAGGGGGCAGCGGCAAGTCCTCGGCGCTCGGTCTCCCGCCCTATTTATATGGTGGCCCTGACCGCAGCCGGCAGCCAGAGCCAGCTCCTACGTGGAGCCGGAGGCCACCGGGTTAACTCCCTCCCGCCCAGAGCTGCGCCCCTGCCCTCGACGGGGAAGGGCCCTCCCACCCTGGGGACTCTGCGGGGGGCCGCACTGGCCCCTAAACGCGGCCCCTAGCTCGGGCCCCTGTCTCCCTGCCCTCGCACCCGCTCCCTCCCCACCCCGACCTCCTCTCCGCCCGGGGCGGGGGAGGGTATGGGTGTGTCCAGGACCCGGAGTTTACTCCCGAGTCGGGGAGGGGGGCAGCCCCTGAACTTATTTGTTTGCTCAAGTCTGTGCCTCCACGCCTCCCCCCAGACGCCCTCGGCCGCGTGCCCGGGACCCAGCGAGGGAGGAAGCAGGGCCGGACAGCCGGACGCGAGTCTCGCCGCGGTCGCAGGCCTGCGGCGCTTTAATGGGGCTCTTGTGCGGCGCCGGCGGAGCGTGAGAGCCACCCTGGCGTCGGGCTCCCCGCTCCAGCTGCTCTCAAGAGGTGGAGCTCCTCCCCGCCCTCGACTGGCCCTGGCCTCTCTCTCCCAGCCTCAGGCTGGCTTTCTGTCCCCTGCACCCCCTGTATCCCTTTGCCACGACTGAAGGCAACCAGAAAAGTGGGAACTGGGGGCGAGGGGATGACCCACAGGCCTCAGCAAACACCTAAAGACCACAGGCACGGTGGTGCTGTCTTCCCCCCTCCTTAATCTCCCTAAAATGTCCACATCTCCTCATACCCACCCCACCCTGCGGTGGTCAGGACCCTTTGTGGGGGGTGGTTCTCTCAGGGGGGTGGCCAGAGTGGCGCCAAGGTGTACTTGGCAGAAGCCACCCCTGGGCAGTGGCCCCAGGACTGTAAGGGTGGTGAGAGGGCTGGGTCCTGACAGCTCAGGCTTCACGACCCCAGGTCCTGTGGGCAGGCCTACCCCGGCCAACTGGGTCTCTGTGTGTCTCCTTGAGCCACGATGGAAACAGGAGGGTGGGCAGGAAGAGTCACAGCTCTGGCCCCAAGGCAAGCTCTGGGCTGACTGGTAGGAGTTCTTGTCTGTGTTGGGGGGTGAGAGGAGGAACCAGACCCCAAGTCTTGCCAGACCCCAGCTATGCGTGATTCATGCCCGCTAACACAGAGGAAATTGAGGGTAGGGTAGGGCTGTGGGACGAATAGAGGTCTGATGTCTTTGCTGGCTGGAAGGAACCTAACCCAGCCCCTCTCCCTTCATCCAGCGCTCAGGTGCGGAAGCCTGCCGTCTCCTAAGCCCCTTTCAGCCGTTGCCTCTGGATGGGGGTCATACTTGGGCCAGAACACTGTCTTGTGGTATTCCTCCAAGGCTGACTGCTGGTTTTCTGTTGCTCAGGATGTTCCAACCACTAGAAGGGGGGCTGGGGTGTGTGCCACTGGCTTTGTAAACCCTTGCGTTGGCTGTATTTTTATTTTGAGCAAAACAAATTTACAGGAAACTTTCCAGAATTTGAAGGGGGGGGGCACCCTACCCCAAGACCAGGCATTTATCCTGGGTTTCGAGTGGATGGGGCAGGGTAGGGGTAGGTGGCTGGTATCTGTGTAGCTCCCGTCTGGGCCAAGGCGGACTGGCTTTCTCATCAAATTTATGGATTCTTCAGCTTGGAAAGAAGGGGCAGGGTATGCTATAGCCTGAAATCAGGAAGGGGGTGTTAAGACAGCCTGAGGATGGGGTGGGGAAGCTGAGATGTTGGTAACTGGGAGCCACAGGCTAAACCATGTGGTTGCTGCAAGCAACCGGGAAGAGTGAGAGCCTGGCTGGAAGAGAATGGCTTCCCTGGTCTCAATTTTATTTCAGACCTGGGCTCCCTGCTAGCTGAGCTAGTCTGATTCTATATCCAGTGCCTTTGCCTCCTGACCCCTGACCTCTGCCAAATATGCCTCTTTCCCCACTGTTCAACTGCTTCCATCCCCCACAACCCACTCCCCACCCCAGGTCCTTCCCTCAAAGTAACTTCCCCATCCTTCTGCTCCCCAGGCTCTGTTCCAAACACCCTTTCTGGCTCCTCTAGGTGGCTTATGGAACCACAGAGAACAGCCCCGTGACCTTCATGAACTTCACCGAGGACACTGTGGAGCAGAAGGCAGAAAGTGTGGGCAGAGTCATGCCTCACACAGAGGTGGGCCCCAGACACCCCCCCTCCCACCACTCACCTGGGTGCGGCCCCTGGGACATTTATTGCTTTCAAATAAGAGATCCAAACAGCTCACTCCAGACACTGAGAGCCCCCAGCCACGAGGTCTTCCTGGGCCTGGCCTGGGGCTTTCTCTGTGGGCTGAGGCCTGAACTGGGAAGAGCTGGAACAGTGGCCAGCTGCCAGCTGAACTTTTCTGCAGCCTCCCTTCCTGTCTGAGGTGTGTTTTTGCCAAGCCCACTGTCTGTTTTGGGGCAGCCAGAACAGCCTCATAGAGGAGCCAGAGCACAGAGATTTTTCCTACACAGCTCTTTCTCTCCCATAGCCTCCCCCCCACCCCCCGCCCACCTCATTTCAGCAGATTTCCTCTTTGTGCTTGGCATAAACAGTTTCCCAAATAGCTTCTCCCTCTGGGAGTCCCTTGCATCTTGAAGACTGACCCAGACACCTTTCACTCTCAAATTCCCAGCCTCCAGTGCTGGTGCTTATGCCAGCGTTCCTTGTTTCCCCTCCCGCCTTGGACCTTGCCCCTCTGGGATTACTGCCAGTGTGCTTCCCCTGGGGCCAACCTCTCTCCTCCCTAAAGTGAGTGTGCAGTGACACCAGTCCCTCCCATGTGTCACTCACTGAGAGGCCCGCCTGTGAGGCAGACAGGCCGAGTGCGGTTCTCCCCATTTCACAGATGCAGACACGAGGCACAGGGGCTAAGCTTTCCTTGCCCAACGGTTATGGCTCATTTCTCGACCAGGCTTTCAGATTCTGCCTGTCTGCCGCCTCTCCTGTTCACGTGGCCCTGCTCTGCCACCCTCTTTGGCTTCTTTATTTACTGCTTAGTGGGAAGTAAGAGGAGACTCCCTTCCTTCTGCACAGTTTATAATTCTTTAGCTGGCCTGGCCCCCCTTCTGGCCTCCTTCTCTGAGCAGCTCCCACCCACTCTGTTTCCTCAGCACCTCCTGACTTGGGCCTCAGCTGTTCTTTCATGTCCAGCTCAGGTACCCAACTGGTGAAAGATCTACTCAGCCTGCGTCTCCATTCCTTGGGGATGGGCAGAGCCAGAGGGCTTCATTATAGGGGGAAAGAAGGCAAAGCTCTCCCCATTCCTGAGGCCCCTCATCCTGAAGTGAGAGGGTGGGAGGCCCCAGCCTGAAGCTGCCTGGTCCCAGGCCCAGATTGTGAACATGGAGACGGGGACGCTGACAGAGCTGCACACACCTGGAGAGCTGTGCATCCGAGGGTACTGCGTCATGCTGGGCTACTGGGGTGAGCCCCGGAAGACCGAGGAAGCAATTGGACAGGACAAGTGGTACCGGACGGGGTGAGAAGGCAGGGCAGGGTGGAGCGGTCGGCTGCCAAGGGGAAGCTGGGGGTCCTGAGGCTGAGTTGGGAACACTGAACTAGAACTGGGAGAACCAGTTGTCAAGATAGCCCCTTCACATCTCGGAGACTTAGTTTCAAAAATGTATAAAATGAGGATGATCATATTCTCCAAATAGGGCTCCTGAAGGACCAAACACAGTACAGCTGAGAACTCCTAGGGTAGTGCCTGCAAAATCTGAGCCTAGATTCAGGCAGTCATTTAATTCAACAAATTCTAATTATGCACCCGCCATGTGCTAGCACTGTTCTAAACACTGGTGGTCCAGGGGAAAGCAAAGGGGAGGATCCTGCTATTACTTCCCACATGTCTGATGGAGGGAGAGAGATACAGTCAAGATCATTTCCTACATTCATAAACACAACTAATAAGACAGGGTCACAGGAGAGAGAGTGGCTGTGGTGGAGAAGGGAGATTCTTTTCTCTTTGGTGATCAGAGGAGGCTTCTCTCAGGTGGAAATGTTTGGGCTGAAACCTGAATGGTAAGAAGCCAGCCCCAAAAGGTGTATGCATAGATATGTTTAGAGAGAGAGAGAGAGAGAAATATGCTATAGGTATGGGTTTACTCGGTTTGGTCTGCCTTCTATGTGAGATAGTTCCTCCCGTATGATCCAGGTAATGTCTTGTTCGTGCCATATGTCCCAGAGTCTAGAGTTGCATAAGACATACAGTAGGTTTTTCCTAAGTGTTTGGGAGAGAGTGAGTGAGCCAGCCGGATGAGGCAGATGTCAGAGGCCGCTCCTGGGCTTTCCTTGCAGAGACATCGCCACGATGGATGAGCAGGGCTTCTGCAAGATTGTGGGCCGGTCTAAGGATATGATCATCCGTGGCGGCGAGAATATCTACCCCGCCGAGCTCGAGGACTTCTTTCACACACACCCACAGGTTCAGGAAGTGCAGGTGAGGCACCCAGCCCAGGTGAGAGCCCAAGAGCAGGGGACACAGATGGGGATGTCTGATATCTGTCTCTGACTCTGGAAGGTGGTGGGAGTGAAGGATGACCGCATGGGGGAGGAAATCTGTGCCTGCATTCGGCTCAAGGAAGGGGAGAAGACCACGGCAGAGGAGATCAAGGCTTTCTGCAAAGGGAAGGTGGGAGCCCCAATTCACCCCAAGCATCACCGTGTTGCTCAGTTCTCTAATAACCTCTACCTGCCAACCTGTCAGCCCACTGCCCACCGTGACCCTGCCCAACCTCATGCTTTATCCCCCTCTGGCCTGCAGATCTCCCACTTCAAGATTCCCCGGTACATCGTTTTTGTCACAAACTACCCCCTCACCGTCTCAGGAAAGGTATGTAAGGAGACTAGGGAGGGGCAGGGAAGTTGGAGCCCAGGTGCAGAAGGTCAGGTGGCCCTGCCTGAGCCTCCCAGAGTGATGAGCCAGAGTCTGTTGAGAGGCTGGCAGTTGGGTCACAAGTTTGTCGGCTCCTCCTGGTTTGCCCTGAACTTTCCTGGCTTTAGCCTGAGAAACTCTTCAGTCGCAGGCAAACCAGCAGGGCTTGGACACCCTAGCTAGCTTGCCTAATTCTCACTTCCTTCTCTTTCCTCTAGATCCAGAAATTCAAACTTCGGGAGCAGATGGAGCAACATCTAAACCTGTGAATAAAGGGAGAAGATCCTTCCTCCCTGCCCTTCTCCCACATTCCCCACGTCTGCTCTGCGATCTGGCATAAAGCGTTTCTCTGTGTACTTTGGCTGGTCTCTTGCTGGTGTGCTCTCTTTGCAGCTGCTACAGGATGGAGAAGGGAAGAGACCCAGAGCACTTTAAAACTCCTATTCCTTGTCAACGATGGTGCTAAGCACTTTGGTGTGCATTATCTACTTCATTTAATCCTCGCTCATCCCTTTGAGATATCAACACAATTAGGGTGTTATCTAATCTAACACAATTAGATATCAGCACACATTTCTTTTTCACATTGTTGCCAGATTAGTGCAGCAAGAAGTATTTTTTAAATAGCTTTATTGAGTTATAATTCACCTACTACCCAATTCACCCATTTAAAGTGTTACATTCAATGGTTTTAGTATATTCACAGATATGTGCACTGATCTACAAAGTCAACATAAAAAATGTTCATCACCTCTTAAAAATAAACTCTATACCCTTTAACTATCATTCTACATCCCCCTACCCCCTCATCCCTCCCAACCAAACCAATTTTAATCTTTTTTCTTAGTCAGTGAAACCAGGGCTTCCTTAATGGGCAGTTAAAGCAGGATAAAGCAAGCTGTAGCTTGAGCCAAGAAATAAAAAACAGCTAAGCACATCGATTTCTAGTTCAGAGACAGAAGGAAAAGTTCCTTCTGCTTGCAAGCCTTATCTCCCATTGTTTGCTCCCAGCAGCAGCAGCAGCCTCATCTTTACTTTTTAGAAAATGAACATAAATTTAGGGTGTTTAGAGTGCCGGTCACTGTATACATACAGACACATCCATATCCAGATACATCCAACATTTCCTGTTGAAATCTTCCCAAGAACACAGTCAAGCAGGCATTAGCCCCACTTCACAAAGGCTGAAACTGAAAACTCAGGAAGTTCAGTGTCTTGCCCAAATTTACACAGCTGGAATTAGAACCCAGCTGCCTGATTCCAAAGCCCATGGTCTTTCCACTTCCTGGGACAGTTCTTCGGGTGTCTGATTGTCCAGCCCTTCTTCTGAACCCTATCTGTCCCACATACATCATCTCTGACTCTCCTCACAGCAGATGCCTGGGGTTGGCCCGACCCTGGTGACAGCCTACGCTCCTGACCAAGCAGGGATTTTCTGCCCCTGCAGCCTTCAGTCCAAGTGCCCTCTCCTCCCCCACTGATTCCACAGCCCTTGTAACAGACCAACCTCACAGCACGAAGCACACTGGCCTGGCGTCCAGGAGGTGCTGAATTAAATCGGTTGCCTGTTGTCGCTTGTTGGTTTACGTCTCCTCTGTCTCGTGTACCTGCACTTCGCCCTAATCTTATGCATCTGGATGTCCTCAGCGCCGAAACTCTGAGCCAGGCACATAAAACGTGAAGAAACCTACTGAACGAACTAACAGGTCCTGGATCGATCCAGGAACTCGCTCGCGATGTGGTGCCAAGTGCGGAGCTGCCCCACTTACACCTCCAGCCGCCAGAGAAAGGACGGCAGGGCGGCTGCGGTGAGGGCGTCGGTGCCCAGCAGGTGGCGCTACGCCCCCGAGCCCTCAGCGCGGTGCTCCGTCAAAGGGCGCGGCCACGCAGCCCCAGTCCCTCCGCCGGGGCGGCCGCTCCCCTACCCCCACCCCCGCCCCGCCCGGCTCTGCGCGCACCGTAAGCCCTACCCCGGGCTTCTCTCGGGCTCGCGTCCTGACCCGCGCGACGGGCCGCTCAGCCAAGCGGGCGCCATGGCCCTCCCGCGGTCCCAGGCCCGCGGCTGGGTGAAGGCCGCCAAGATGGCTCAGAGGCGCCGCCGCGCGGAGGACGCGGGAGGACCCCAGGGTCCTGCGCCCGGGAGCCAGCGCGCCGCGCTTTACGTCCACGTGAGTGGGGACGGGAGGCGGGGTGGCGGGAGCGCAGGGCCGCGGGCCCCCGTGGCGCTTGTCACGCCGCGGGCCCGCCTGCCGTCCTTCACCGGCCCGAGACGAGGTCTGGGACCTGTTCCCTGGCGGGGAAAGGTCTTGCCCCGGAGAACTGAAGTCTCTGGTGTGCACAATCTCGTTGACCTTGGCAAGTGATTTCCCTTCTGAACCTCAGTTTTCTCCTACTGAAGTGGGCTTACTAATCCCCTTGGAGAGTTGTGTGGCTAAGAGGTTGACGGACCTCGGAATCAGGATGGGGGTGTGTGCGACTGAACCCTGGAAATGGCCGGGGCAGCCCAGGGTCACCTCTCAGCCGAGTCACATGCCCCTGCCCCCAGTGGCCCTACTGCGAGAAGCGCTGTAGTTACTGCAACTTCAACAAGTACATCCCCCGTGGTGTGGACGAGGCTGCTCTGAGGCGCTGTCTGGTGACCGAGGCTCAGACGCTGCTGAGACTCAGCGGAGTGCGACGGTGGGTACTGGGGGCAGGGTCTTGGGAATTGTGTAGGGCAGCGGAACAGGTTGCAGGCATCCTGGAGGGCTCCCCCACGTCTTCATCTCCATTCTCTTTCCCTAGAGTGGAGTCTGTGTTCTTTGGTGGGGGTACCCCCAGTCTGGCCAGCCCCCATACTGTGGCAGCTGTCCTGGAGGCAGTGGCCCAGGCAACTCACCTGCCTGCAGACTCTGAAGTCACACTGGAGGCCAACCCCACTTCGGCCTCAGGCTCCAGGCTGGCAGCATTTGGGGCAGCAGGAGTCAACAGGCTGTCCATTGGCCTCCAGGTAACCCATCTCACCCACTTTATCCTGGGGCATCCAGGATGTCTCTCATCCAGTCACATTCATTCATAGGGCAAATATTTGTGGAGCTGCTCCTTTGTGCCAGGGCCCTGTAGGCACTGAAAAGTGTGTGATGACACCTACTTGTCTGTTTGAATGCTAGACTACAAGCCCTAATAGGCAGGGATCATGCGTGCCTTTTTGTTCATCCCGGTATTACAAGCAGCCACTACAATTCCTGGCACATAGTAGATGCTTGAAAGATTTACTACCTGACTGGAGACACAGAAGGAGGCAGACAGGTGGTCAGATCATTGCAGCATGATAAAGTCTGCTTGTGAATGGGGTCTCTACAAAAAGGCTTTCAAGAGTATGGCCTGAAGGGCATGTCAGTCTGACAAAATCATGGAAACCTTCCTGAAGAAGGTGATGTTTGAATAAGGAAGAGGAGTCCATCAGAGGAGGGTGTTGAGAGGGAAAGACAGGATTTGGAAGAGCTTGCCTGTTTGGGAGGACCTTTGAGCCATTCCTTGTGACTGGAGAGGCTGGGGACAAAGTTGCAAGCTGGGGCCCAGAAGTCTTCAGCACCAGACTAGGAAACTTGCAGTTTTGCCTAGTGGCGACAAGGGAGTCACTGAAGGGTTTTAAGTGGGGAGAGTAATATGTTCCTCTCAGGTTGGCCCTTAGTATTTCTGTAGCCAGTATCCCCACCCCGACTCCACACACACCCATTTCAAGTACGTGTAGCACTTACCAAAGAGTTTGGGGTCAGGGCTTTTTCATTATGGGACATATTGAAAGGGACACACCATTTCTTCTGGCCTCCAAATACTTACATATCTTGAATCTAATTGTGAGAAAACATCAGGACACCTAAGAGACTTTGTACACGTATGGATAAGAACAGATAACATGAGATCGATCTACCCTGTTAACTTTTTAATGTACAGTACAGTGTTGCTGACTATAAACACAGTGATGTACAGGAGATCTCTAGGACTAATTAAGAGATTTTGGAGGGGGTGGGGTTTGGCCACAATGTGTAGTTTGTGGAGTCTTAGTTTTCTGACCAGGGATTTTGAACCTGGGCCCCTGTCAGTGAAAACGCTGAGTCCTAACCGCTGGACTGCCAGGGAATTCCCTAAGAGGCAGTTTTTAAAACAACTGACCTGTACTGTTCAAAAATGTCAGTATCATAAATGACAAAGGCAGGATGAGGATCTCAACTAACGGAGACTAAAGAGACAGTGACAGCTGCATGCAGTGTGTGACCCCTGATTGAATACTGAATTGGGGTGGGACGAGGAAATCACTACAACAGACATTTAGGGACAATTGGCCAACTTTGAATAAGATTGTGTGTTAGATAAGGGGATTGTGTCCATGTTACATTTCCTGAACTCTGTAATTAGATTGTGGCTGTGTAAGGGAATGTCCTTATTCTTAAGAAATATTTTTTACGTTTAGATAATGATATTACAAGTGCCTACTAGCCTGTGAGCAATGGCTACCATATTCTACTAAAATGTTCTGAATCTTCACTGACCAGTATAGTTGCCACTGACCTCATGCTAGGAAACACTTAGAATGTGAGTATTTAAATTTAATTAACTTCTAAAATGTAAACAACTACATGTGGTTAGTATCTATTATATTGGACAGTGCAATTACAGAACATTTTCGTCATCCCACATGGTTCTTTTAGACAGCATGGTCTATAACTTACTCTCAAAAAATTCAACGTAATAATAATATGTATGTGTATTTAGAGAGGGGGCTCCCGAGATGGTGCTAGTGGTAGAGAACTCGCCTGCCAGTGCAGCAGATGTAAGAGACACGAGTTTGATCCTTGGGTCAGGAAGACCCCCTGGAGGAGGGTATGGCAGCCCACTCCAGTATTCTTGCCTGGGGAATCCGATGGACAGAGGAACCTGACTGGCTACGGTCCATAGTGTTGGAAAGACTTGGACACAACTGAAGCAACTTAGCACATATTACATATTTAGAGAGAGACAAAGCAAAAGTGGCAAAAATGTTAATTGCAACTTTTCTATAAGTTTGAAAATTTCAAAATAAAAAGTAAAATCAAAAAAAGATTGTTGGCTTTGGAGTTGGACAATCCTAATTTCCAGGTCTGACTTCACCATTGTTTGACCTTGGGCAAGCTACTTAATGAACTCCAGTTTGTCATCTATAAAATGGAGCTAGTGTTGGAGGGTTCCAGGCATAAATTAGATACTGCCTAAGAATGCTTTGCACATGGTAGCCCTTTAGTGAATGGTACCCTTGCTACTGGCTTGACCATCCACCTTCCGGCTCCCTGCCATGTCCTGGGTTTTCCCCTGGATCTGTGTCTGCAGTAAGTCCAGCCAGGTGTTTCTGTCTCCCTCTGAGCTGGCCTGCATACTTATACTCCACCCTCTCTCTCCAGTCTCTAGATGACACTGAGCTCCAGCTGCTGGGGAGGACACACTCGGCCAGGGACGCTCTGCAGACCCTGGCGGAGGCCCAGCGCCTCTTCCCAGGGCGTGTTTCTGTGGACCTGATGCTAGGGCTGCCAGCACAGCAGGTGGGGCCGTGGCTCAGGCAGCTGCAAGAACTGCTGCGCTGCTGTGATGACCACGTGTCCCTCTACCAGCTGTCCCTGGAGCGGGGCACCACACTCTTCACCCAGGTGCAGCAGGGTGCCCTTCCTGCCCCGGACCCCGAACTGGCCGCTGAGATGTACCAGGAGGGACGGGCAGTCCTGAGGGAGGCTGGCTTTCGCCAGTATGAGGTCTCCAACTTTGCCCGGAATGTAAGACCTAAAGCTGAAGGTGGGGCCTGGGCGGGCTAAGGCGTGACAGTGCAGTTGTGGCCCTTTGGGGAGAAGGGTGCTTCCAAGGCCTGAGATGGTGGGACATTGTAATCAGGTGCCTCTTACCTGAACAGGGATCGGCCCACCTACTTCCTTCTCCATTGACTGTTCCCTTCCTCCCGACAGGGGGCGCTTAGTACCCACAATTGGACTTACTGGCAGTGTGGTCAGTACCTTGGCGTTGGGCCTGGTGAGTGCCATGAACCACAGATGGGATGACTCAGGAGAGCAGAGTCATGGCTGTGTGCTCTTGCGCCACTTAACCTCCCTGGCCCTCTGTTTCCTCATATGTAAAGTGTGGCAAAAAGTACTACCTACTTTGTAGAGCTCTTACGTATGTGTTTTGAGATGCATGGGATAGTACCTGGCACTGTGGTTCTTGATCTTTAGCATGCATCAGAATTACTTGGACCGCTTGTTGAAACCTAACTGAATCCCAACCGAATTCTGGAATTTCTGGACAGGGCCTGAGGATTTACATTTCTAGCATATGAAATGCTGTTGGTCCAGAGGCCGCGCTTTGAGAACCACTGACTTAACATCTAGCAAACACACAGTGTTAGCTGCTGTTAACCTGTTTATGTTGTCAGGGGCCCATGGGCGATTTATACCCCAGGAGGCCGGGGGCCACACCCGAGAGGCTCGGATCCAGACCCTAGAGCCTGACAGCTGGATGAAGGAGGTGATGCTGTTTGGTCACGGCACCCGGAGACGCATCCCCCTGAGTGAGCTGGAGCTGTGAGCGCTTGAGGGCATTTCACCCAGGCTTCCCCTGTACCCCAAGAACCACCCACCTACACATCTTTGTTTCCTGCCTTGCCCTTCTGCCACCCTGTCCCATGCTGTGTGATCCTCATGAATCCCCCATACACATATCCCAACTAGAGTCTGAAGAATGGGAGAAGTATAAGTCTCCTCTCCAAGACCCCCTATTGGTTTTTCTTTCAGGCTGGAGGAAGTTTTGGCCATGGGGCTGCGCACAGACGTGGGCATCACTCACCAGGTAAGAGGTCTGTTTTACCTGGTAAGAATCACTCTGTCTCACTCTCTCTTCTATACACACACACTCACACACACACCCTCCCATTCCTCTGGCACTGGCAGCTAGAGGTAGGGCCTTGGTCTAGCTGAGACCTGATGGGTGGGAGCACTGGGCGGGAAGGCGATGGTGAGAACCCTCGACCAGGGCTACAGAGACCTGGGCTCTAGTCCCTGTCTACTACACCCTTAGGCACACATCCTTTCACCTCTGAATATTAACTTTCTCAGCCATCCAAGGGAATTGGCTAGATTAAGAATTTTCAAATGTTTTTTAAGCAGAGCTAAAAGCTCAGATAGTATGTGCAACAAAGATCAGTGAAGCCCTGAACTGCTCTAGATGAAATCAGAGCCATAGAACCTGGACTTGTTGAGTTGCTAAGTCACGTCTGACTCCTTCCAACCCCAAGGACTATAGCGTGCCAGGCTCCTCTGTCCTCCACTATCTCCTGGAGTTTGCTCAAATTCATGTTGTCCATTGAGTTGGTGATGCTATCTAACCATCTCATCTTTTGCCACCCCCTTCATCTTTTGCCTTCAACCTTTTCCATCATCGGGGTCTTTTCCAGTGAGAGCTCCAACTAGGGTTGGCCATACTCTGACCAGAACAGGGAGGGGAATGAGCAAAGGAAGACCTGGCCTGGCGGGGAGTCGGATTTGGTTTGGACGTGGAATAGGAGTGAAGGAACCCACCTCCCTGCTGACCCATTGACCTGGTCCTGGTGTACGTGATAGTTTCTAAGATCTCTGTGCTGGACTGGAGCCACCCCTCACTATACCCCCAGGCAGGTGGGCTAGAATAGCCCCTGCCCGCTCCCCACCTTGTGGTTCCTGCACCTCTGCCCCTTCTTGTTTTCCCAGCACTGGCAGCAGTTTGAGCCCCAGCTGACCCTGTGGGACCTGTTTGGAGCCAGCGAGGAGGTGAAGGAGCTACAGGAGCAGGGCCTGTTGCTGCTGGATCACAGGTGTGTTGTGGGGACAGTGGTTAGGCACCCCAGGGAACCCTGACTACACATCTGCAGACCAGAGAGAAGTGAGAAAGATTGACAAGGAAGGGCCTCTGGTGCCAGGGCCTTGGCATTGGCGGAGGGTGAGGATTGAAACTAGTAAGAGGGGGCAGTCACAGCCAGGCCTCTTGTTGCAGGGGTCTTCGGTGTTCCTGGGAGGGGCTGGCTGTGCTGGACTCTCTGTTGCTGTCCCTTCTATCTCGGCTCCAAGAGGCCTGGCAGCAGAGAACCCCCTCTTCCGTGCCCAGAGGATAGCCCCCGGAGGAGAGCCACATGTTCTGCTGCCAGGACTCTGCAGGTAGGCTTTAGGGGCTGGGGTGACTGCAGACATCGCCACTGGCAGGTGCTGTCCTGGTTCTGACCACTGCCCAGCCCTGGCATCCCCAGGGGAATGGCTACAGTGAGGTGGATGGGAGGACTTTTCTGGCCTGAGGACTGGCATCAAGTGCACCCACCACTGCCAGAGAAGCATTACTCCAAAGAAGGGGCAGTAGTTTCTGTGGGTACCTCTCATCAGTAGACTCTAAACAAATCCTGGGTGACAGAAGATTCTGAGAAATAGAGCTCTCAGGCTTTCTGCCCCAACAGGACAGGACAGGACATGGGTGTCCAGCACTGCAGCCTGCTGGACTCTGAGAACAATGGGAAAGATCAGAGCAAGACTTGCCTCAACTCTTTGGGCGGTCAGGGTATGCGTGGGTGTCAGGAGCCTCAGATCTTCCAGAGTGCTCCCCAGGCTTCTCCCTCCCCACTGCAGCCCTTCCCTTGAAAGAGTGAAGATGCGGGGAGCTGAGAGCGAAAGGGGAGGGGAGAATTCAGGAAAGATCAGAGCCTGGTGATTCTCCCCTGGCCTTTTACCTGCAGAAATGGTCGCCTGATTTTATTTAAATAACCTAATAAGCCTGTCTGGAGCCTGTCTTAACTGTGGTCCTCTCCTTTGTCTGGGCTTCAGTGGAGTGTGGGATCCTGATTTGGGGGCTTGAGGATCAGTGTAGAGCTGAGATTCCTTCCTGAACCTCATCATGTGGCTGTGGTCTTAGCTTTTACCAGTTATCCTTGCCTGAATCAGTGGTTAGGTTGGAAGTTGCAAAATGTAAATTTCTGACTCTATCATTCCATCTACATTCAATAACTGGCATGTGTCCTTAAAAAAAAGCTTTTCTTCTCTTTTTTTAAGGGCAGATACTCTTAACCTAATAATTCTATGCAGTGTGGGGAGGCTAGTGGAGAGGAAGGTATTTCCCTTGAAGAGGCAAATAATTTATCATGTCAAAGGGTTCCCTGTTGCCAAAGGTAATTTAGTACCCTCGCAAATCAGGGCATGCAAAGCTCAGCCTCTAGCTGGGTGACTAGGGGTGGGGTTTCCCCACCCCTCAGAGGTGAGCACATGCGTTTCCCATGTGCCTAGTGGGTGCGAGTATCAGGTGTTTTTTGACCTGTGGTAGCATGGTAAGTGTTACCACCTCTCCTTTATTCATGAAATATTCAGCAAGCACTAACTGTGTGCCAGCACTGAGCAGAGAGGGATAAGACCTAACCCAGCCCTCAAGGCACTAACCACCATGTTGACAGACATAAAGAGAGAAACTCCAGGGCTATCAGTGAATGTGTACAGAGGAGCGGGGAAGCCTGCGGTGCCTTTGGTTCTGAGGGACTGACAGCAGGAAAGGAGAAATGCCTTTTTCCTGCTGCCTCCTCTGACCCCAGCATAGCTTGCACGGCGACCTGTGCGTTCTGCCCGGGAGCCTCTTCTCGAGCCTTCTCCTGATGGTGACATTCAAGACGCGAGCACGGGGCCAGTGCAGGTGTGCCGTCAGATAACCTGGGCCCGCTCGGGTTTCTCCCCGCTGCCAGGGCTCGTGCCGCCTGAGGCGCCTGGGCCCTCCCTGCGGGGGCACCTCACGAGGCCTGTGCAGAGGGGCTGAATGGGAGTCCAGTGGGGATGGCACAGATCACCTTCTGTGATTCAGTGCCCGCTCCCCCCCCCCCCCCGCCATCTCCATGTGAATCAGAGTCTCCAGAAGGTGGAGGCCAGGAATCTCGTTTTCAATCGTGGCTCTAGTAGTCAGGCCAGGCTGAGAAACCCCATCCTGTCCTGCCTTCCATTCTGAGAGTTGGGGATCTGGAGAAACAAGGGAAATGAGGCTAGTTCCAGACATGGCCAAGTGGAGTGCGGTCCTTGCCTCTGCATCCAGGCCTTCTCAGGGTCGTTCATCAGAGGGGTTCTCCTCCTGCATGTGGAGGCTTCTGCCGGATTGCCATTGCCTTCTCCAGGGGATATTCCCGACCCAGGGATCCAACCCGGGTCTCCCGCGTTGCAGGCAGACGCTTTACTGTCTGAGCCACCAGGGAAGCCTTGTTGAAAGGCATATGGATACGAATAAGAAGGGTGAACAAACTACTCTGATGAGGTGATGAGAGGAGTTAGAGAAATGTGGTGTGTGTGTGTGTGAGTGTGGTTACAGCTTGCAGGACCAACCTTCCCCACCTGGAGTGCTGGCAGCTTTAGGGCTGACAGTGGACCCACCCCCACCCTCACTGACAACCAAGTAAGGTAAGCCGGACAGCTGTTTTGACTTGCATTTTACATATGGGGACATTTGAAGAAGCCAGCTAAGTTGAGCCAAGTCATATAAGCAGTAAGGTAGTAGACCTGCTGTAACACTTCTGGACATTTAGAACTTTCTGTCACATTGTCGTTTTATTTTGACCATGGGTCAGGTTGACTGACCTGTCTCTTAAACTAGCCAAAATCCTGACCTCTCTCTGGCCCCTCTGCCTCAGGCTTAAAGCTGGCGTCTCTGCCTTGGTGCTTGGTCTCAGTTTCTGTGTTTTCCCTGCTGGAGAACCCACGTGTCCCATCTGTGAGAGACCATCCACTTCCTGGAAAGGAACTGCATCCTGCAAAGAAAGGACTTTTAAGTAATGGGATTGCTGTAAACTGAATGTTCGTGTTCCTCCCGAATCCATACGTGGAAACTTCATCCCTGGAGGCATGGTCTTCAGGGACGGCACTTTGGGAGGTAATTAGGTCATGAGGATAGAGCCCTCATGAAAGGGATTAATGTGCTTATGAAAGAGAGCTCCCTGGCCTCTTCCACCATGCGATGACATGGAGGGAAGACAGATGGCTATGTACCAGGAATCAAGCCCTCACCAAATCTCCTGGCACCTTGATCTTGGACTTCCCAGCCTTCAGAACTGTGAGAAATAAACGTTTGTTCTTTAAGCTACCCAGGCTATGGTATTTTTGTTTTAGCGGCCTGAATGTGCTAAGACAAGGATGAAATAACTTACATGGTAACTTGTTTTATTGTTCAAAATATTTACGAGTATATATTCCTGCTCTGTCGAACCTGGGAAGGGCCAGGAAACTTGCCCAACACAGATTGTAAGAGCCAGTGGGTAGTCCACCATCTCCTCCTGTTGCAGGAAGGGGGACCCCTTCCAGGGCCCGAAACTGGGCTCTTGTCTAACACTCAGAAATGAATTGTCCGAGGAGACACACGTGCTGACGAAGCAAGAGGTTTTATTGGGAAAGGGCGCCCAGGCGGAGAGCAGCAGGGAACCCAGAGAACTGCTCGGCCACAGTGGCATGCAGTCTCGGGGTCTATGGTGATGGGATTAGTGTCCAGGTTGTCTTTAGCCGGTCATTCTGACTCAGAGTCCTTCCTGAGTGCATGCCTTGTTCAGCCAAGATGGATGCCCGTGAGGAGGATTCTGGGAGGTGGTCGGACGTGCGGTGTCCCTTTTTGACCTTCCCTGAACTCTCGAAGTTGGTGGTGGCTTATTAGTTCCGTGGTCCTTACCAGGACCTCCTGTCATAGAACAGTTCATTCTAACGGTTACTGTGACGCCTGGCCAGGGTGGGCGGTTTCGGCCAGGGTGCTTCCCCTAACACTTCCACCACAGAGACCTGCAGTGTTAAAACAGAGGCCCTTGCATTCACCTGGGTCCCAGAGTGGAGAAGATGTCGGGCAGAGGAGTGGCCAACCACAGCAAATAGGAGCAGGAGGGGGTGGTAACACTCACTGTTTAAACCAGGAGACTTGGGGCTGCTTATTACAGTTGGGCTGTACTGCTTGACCCCATTTGTAATCCCACCATTCAGAGGTTAACTACTTTTAGATCTTGGTGTGTATCTTAGCAGAGATGCTTATATGCGAATGAACATCTTTAGATAAAGTCTTACGAAAAGGGGATAACATGCATCTTGCTTTCGTTGCCTTCTTATTCTCCCTCAGATGTGGTGGGCATTTTGTCAAATTCATATCTACACCCTAATTTTTAGTGTAGCTTCTTAGTGCACCGCGGCATGGTCATCCATGGAAAGCAAAGTTAGCTTTCCAATTTCTTTTTGGTGAAGCAGAAGGTTTACTTTTTTACTTTTATAAACTTTATAATGAATTCATTTATTATAAATGAATTAGGCTAAATCCCAAGGAGTGGGGTTGCTGATTCCAAGGAGATTCGCATCCTTCATTTGGATACACAGTGCCAAACCGCATTCCAGGAGGCCTGGCAGTTCACGCCCTTGCCAGCTCACTGGTCATCAATGGCAAGCATGATCGGTTTTTCCAGAGGATTTCAGTCTGGAGAGCACTATTAATTCTGACGTTAGTATCAGCTAAGGTACTGTCTCCCTAACTCGGGCAACTGTTTTGTTCCACCTTATCACTTCCCCCCTGGTGGAAGACCCAGCTGAAACTGTGCCCATGTGTTCAGATTGCCTCTGCACTCCTCATCCAGACCCCACTTCTGGGAGAATCATCTTCTCCATCCTCTCTTCTTCTTCCTGCTTTCCTTTGTTTTCCCTGAGGGGATTTTTGAAGCCAGTTTTTCAATTTTTGTTTTGTTTTCTTGGCCCGTGGCATGTGGCCTCTTAGTTCCCTGACTAGGGATCGAACCTGCACCCCTGTATTGGAAGCACAAGGTCTTAACCATTGGACTGCCAGGGAAGTCCCAAAGCCAATTTTAAAAATTATACAAAGAACATTATAGAAACAGTCAGAATTTTAAGTGAAAAAAAATTGTCCACAGTCAGTGGTCCCAGCAAACTCAGCTGTGTCTGTGTTCTCTCCCAGTCCTCATGCAAATGCATCCAAGACTCTCGCCTAGTTGTGCTCCTGACACAGACCTAACTTTGCATTTTGCTCCTTTTCCTTCTCAGTCTGTCATAAGCATTTTTCCATATGGTTACATGGTCATCATCTTACTCATTTTAATTGTTGTGCAGTGTTCCAGTAAGCGAATAATTGTAGTATTACCCTAATACGTCATTTAAATGGTTCCCCATTTTTCTCTATTACAAATCATAGTGTAGTACATGGTTTTATGGATATAGCTTCTTCCTGCACTTGAATTATTTCCTCAGATCAATTCCCAAGAGAGATTGGGTCAAAGGGTATGGATGCTTTAATGATTCTTGGTATGATTTGTTATATTGTTTTCCAAGGGACTTTTCTTTTTTTTAGAAATTTTCCTGCTCAAAAAATAATAACGATTTTTTCAACCATATAGAAGAAAGCAAAACTTCTACTATCTAGGAATTACCACTACAACATTTGGCCAACCATCCCACGAGACATCTCTTGATATACATATCTATGTAGAAATAAAAATAATTTTTCACAAAAGGGATCATACTCATGTGCCAGCTTTGCAACCTGTTTCTTTTACTCAACAATATGTCCTAGGTTTTTCTGGTTGGATTGCCGTAATGTGATAGCATAATGTAGTACAGTAATAGCTGTAAGCCAGGCATGGTGCAAGACTTTTATCTGCATTAATTCATTTAAGCACCACAACAACCCAGTGAGATAAATGTTGTTATTATCATGCCCACTTTACAGATGAGCAGACAGGCTCAAACAAATTGACTGCCCCAGGTCACATCACTAGGAGGTGATAGGCAAGCTGAGTTCACTGAGGCTCCAAAACAGATACTTACATACATAATACATGAATATATTCTAAATGTAAAACGATAATAATAATAAATGTAAACATTACCATAGTATAGTCACCTTTCTACTTCTACAGAGGTTGATACATGTATCAGATAAGTTTAGGTTCAACTGCACATAGCAGAAAATAACATAAGCTTAAGCTTGTCTTCTTCTTCCACAGAGAAGACGTCTGGACAAAACATTTCAGGGCTCGCCTAGTGGACCCAAGGTTGTTGTTCACGAAGAATCCAGGCTTCTAACTCTATACACTGTATCCTTGTTTCATAGCAACCATCCCTAAGGTCTCCACATGGTCTAATGTGGTCCCTGGAGCTCCAGCCATCATGTCTGCATTCCAGGTAGTAAGCATGTTGCTGCATCCTCACCATTCCCCATAATAGAAGGGCTTGGTTAATTAAAAAAAAAAAGGGGGTGGGCGGTAAAAATAGATATTAAGAGGCAATCAGAAAACGACTCTTTCCAAATCCTATTCTATTTACATATGTATGTACATATATACAAATATAGCTTAAAAAATAGTCTAATGTGTCATAATGGTACCTTGTTTCAATTTACATTTTAAAGTTTTCTGGCCAGATCAAATGTTCTCCATTGAGTATTTGTTTGTAAACAAATGTTTTGGCTATACTAGGTCTTAGCTGTGGCATGTGACCAGGGATCAGACTTGAGGCCCCTGCATCTGCAGTGCAGAGTCTTAGTCACTGGACCACCAGAGAAGCCCCTCCATTTAATATTTGTTTACTAACTAGTGTGTTCTGTGCACATTTAAGCTCATTGCTTATTTCTATTTAGCCAGTTGCTTATTTAGCCTTGATGATTTCCTGATCAGGTTGAAATATTTACATAGATAAATAATTGTAAGTATATTAACTCTTTGTCATATTTGCTGCAAGTATTACTTCCACCATGTTGTCCTTTTTATCTTGCGTAGATTTTGCTTTTTGGAAAGTGAGTTTTCTAGAAAATTCAAATATTTATATATCGAGTCTATCTTCTGCCCTGGGACTTTTTCTGTCAGTTCCAAGCTCCAGAGATATGGTCAACTTTCAAGTTGGCTTTCTCCTCCCAGGAGACCCATCTAATGTTGAGGGTGTGTCTTCCTGGGACCAAATCTCCACTGTTCTGCTTCTTACCTGTAAGACTTCCCTCAACTGACATCTGTTTTCTTGACTTTAATGAAGGGATTGGACCAGCCCCAGGCTGTCAAACCTGGCTCTGCATCAGAAATACCAGAGGCTCCACGCACATTCCTAGGCTCCCCTAAGATCTATAGAATCCAAATCTCTGTATCCAGGGATCTGTATTTTTAAACACTCTCCAGTGAACCTGATGCTCAGATATATTTCAGAAGCTCTGGACCAGCCAGTGTCAGAGGTTGCTCCCTGTGCTGGGCTCTCTGAGTAGTAAGTGAGGAGGCCGCAGTCCTTGGCCACTGTGTCTGTTGAAACCAGTTAACCCTGCCCCTTTTCCTTGGGTCACAGCCCCCATTTCACATCCAGCCTGAGCAGCAGCCCCTTCTTCCTGCTTCCTCGGGGGTGGGGTAAGATTGGGTGGTAGTCCAGCTCCTGGGCCATGGCCTGAGAGGCTGCCACAGCAATGCCTCTGTGAGGGGTCAGTGTCATTGCTAGCTGGTGGCCTTAGTTAAGTCACTCAGTCTGTGAGCTTCCATTTCCTCACCTCGGCAAGCAGGGATCACACCTTAGTCAGGGTTTTAATAGGGTTGGAGATGATGGATGGATGGATGGAAAGAGCCTAGTGCAGTTCCTGGCACAAAATGCACATTTGCCAACTGTGGTAGTTATCACTATTAGGGTTTTCATTGTGATTTACAGGGCCTTGGGCATGCTGCTGCTAAGTCACTTCAGTCGTGTCTGACTCTGTGTGACCCCCATAGACGGCAGCCCACCAGGCTCCCCCGTCCCTGGGATTCTCCAGGCAAGAACACTGGAGTGGGTTGCCATTTCCTTCTCCAATGCAAGAAAGTGAAAGTGAACCCAACTCTTAGTGACCCCATGGACTGCAGCCTACCAGGCTCCTCCATCCATTGGATTTTCCAGGCAAGAGTACTGGAGTGGGGTGCCATTGCCTTCTCCTTGGGCATGCTAGCCCTAGGGAAAGAGGTTCCAAGCAAGAATTCTTGATTCCTGACAAGACAGAAGGAATGCCTGTCATTTCTTTGTGATGCTGAAACTTGTCAGTAGGTAGCCCTGGGTTTCGGGAAAATCCCCTCTGGCCCAGTGTAGAACTTGCTACCTTTCAGGTGGATGTGGGCCACAGGGCAAACTGACCGCCTCCATGCAGTGTCACTCGAGCAGAAGGAAGGCCCCTCATTAGGTGACTCCTCAGACCAGTGCTCCTTGCCCTCCCCCAGCAGGTCAGTCAGGAATGGCCCCATTCCTCAGGTGGCTACCTATGCAGGTGGCGCTGTCCTTACTTGCCTCCCAGGCTCTGACACCTGGGAGACACTTCCACCAGAGCATATCTTTCCTTTGCCCCCGCCTCTGGATTAGGTCGTTCCTGGTGCCCACTGCTCACTCCTCTGAGACCTTGGGTCTCCTTACCTCCATTCCTGCTGTCCCTGACTCAGCATGGGACTTCCCCCCGCCGTTGAACCTGACCAGCTTACACAGGCCTCACTTTCTTGGCTGAACTTTCTTACTTTGATTAGGACCAAAGTGAGGGGCAAGATCCTCTGTCTGAGGCCTTGGCAGTCCCGATGGAGGGCAAGGTGGGCAGGGCCTGGGCTCACAGAGGCTGCTTCACACTACTGGGGAAGCTGCCGTAGACATGCCCCGCCTGAGGACCCCTCCCTTCGCACTTACCCTTCAGATTAATTCATGAACAATAAAAGATGAACCATGAAAACTGTCAGCCTAAAAAAAAAAAAAGAAAAAAAAGAAAACTGTCAGCCTGGCTAGCCTAATTGTGAGCAAGTCTTATGGTCCAAGAATACTTTAAGGATCCTCTTCCTCACGCTGAGATTGAGCAGGGGAGCGCTGAGGTCTTCCCGCCTGGGGGCCCCGGAGCGTGAACGCGTGTGTGCAGCTCCGCCACCTGTTAGCTGCTTGATCTCAGGCAGTGTTTCCCTCTTCTGTACCCTAATTTCTTCATCTGTAAAGTGGGGGTGCTAAAGATACTCTACCTCACTTGTTTTTTGTAAACTTTCAAGAAGTTAGGAACACATAGCTGAAACAAACCAAAGAAAAGATATAAACTGGATTTCATCAAAATTTAAAAATTTTGTGTCTCAGAGGACACGATCAAGAAAGTAAAGAGGGACTCCCCTGGTGGTCCAGTGGCTAAGGCTCTGACCTCCCAAAGCAAGGAGCCTGGGTTTGATCCCTGGTCACGGAACTAGATCCCACAAGCTACAGCTAAGCGTTCATATGCCACAGCTGAAGATCCCGCGTGCCACAATTAAGACCAAAGATCCCACGTGCTACAACTAAGACTTAATAAATAAACGTAAATCTTTAAAAGAAAGTGAAAAGAAAACCTACAGAATGGGAGAAAATATCTGCAAACCATATATCTGGAAAGGGTCTAATATCTGGAATATATCAAGAAGTCCTACAACTCAACAACCGAAAGACAACCCAAAAAAGTGGACAGAGGGGACTTCCCTGGTTGTCCAGTGGTTACGAATCCATCTTCCAATGCAGGGAACACAGGACTGATCCCTGGTCAGGGAGCTAAGATTCCCACGTGTCAGGGGCAACTGACCCCCCTGAGCAACTAGAGAAAGCCTACATGCTGCAATAAACAAACAGCATAGCCTACCCACCCCCCGCAAAATGGGCAAAAGATGTAAATAGACCTTTCTCCAAAGGAGATATACAAATGGACAATAAGCAGATTAAAAGCTGCTCAGTGTTATCAGCAATTAAGGATATACAAATCAAAACCATAATGAGATACCACTTCACATTCACCAAAGTAGTTAAAATTTTAGAAAAGGAAAATGTTGGCAAGTACATGGGAAAACTAGAACCCTCACACACTGCTGGTGGGAATGCAAAATCATGCAGCTGCTGTGAAAAACAGTCTGGCAGTTACTCAAAAAGTTAAATAGAGAGTTACTGTGTGACCCAACAATTCCACTTCTAGGTATATATCCCAGAGAGTTGAAAACATATGTCCACACAAAAACATATACACAAATAAAGGTTCATAGCAATGTTATTCACAATAGCCACAAGGAAATAATTCAGATGCTCATCAGCTGATAAATGGATCAATAAAGCTTGGTATGTAACTACAGTGAAATGTTATGTACCAATGAAAAGAGATAAAATACTTACACGTGCTATGTGGATTTAACCCTGAAAATATGCTGTGTGAAAGAAGCCAGACACAAAAGGCCACATATTGTATGATTTCCTGTATGTAAAATGTACAGAATAGGCAAATCCAGAGACAGAAAATAGATGAGTGTTTCCTGGGGGCTGAAGGCAGGGGAGTGGAGAGTGACTGCTGATGGATACAGGTTTCTTTTTGGTTTGATGGAAACGTTCTGGAACTAGATCGTGATGATGGTGGCACAATCTTGTGAATATAGTAAAAACCACTGAATTGTACACTTTAAATGATGAATTTTATCTAAAATTTTATGTGAATTATAGCTCAATCTTATAAAACAAGTCAGTATGCATAAAGTATTATACATAGAAAGCTTAGAAGACTTCGATAACATGGGAGGGCTGAGCTAACTTGGTAACCACAGATGCTTTCATTGAATGAGAAGGAACATTGAAAAAAAGTCAGAGAATCAGATTTAAACAGTGTGTAGATGACTTTGTCTATATTAACTTCCTATTGCTGTTATTCAATCACTAAATCATGTCTGACTCTTTGCAGCCCCATGAACAGCAGCCCAGCTTCCTTATCTCCTAGAGCTTTCTTAAACTCATGTCCCCTGAGTTGGTGATGCCATCCAGCCATCTTATTCTCTGATGCCCCCTTTTCCTCCTGCCCTCAATCTTTCCCAGCATCAGAGTCTTTTCCAGTGAGTCAGCTCTTTGCATCAGGTAGCCAAAGTATTGGAACTTTAGTTTCAGCATCAGTCCTTCTAATGAATATTCAGGGTTGATTTCCTTTAGGATTAACTGGTTTGATCTCCTTGCAGTTCAAGGGACTCTCAAGAGTCTTCTTCAACACCATAGTTTGAAAGTATCACTTCTTCTGCACTCAGCCTTCTTTATGGTCCAACTCTCACATCCATACATGACTACTGGAAAAACCATAGCTTTGACTAAGATGGACCTTTGTCAGCAAAGTGATATCTCTGCTTTTTAATATGCTGTCTAGGGTTTGTCATAGCTTTTCTTCCAAGGAGCAAGTGTCTTTTAATTTCATGACTGAAGTCACCATCTATAGTGATTTTGGACCCCAAGAAAATAAAATCTTCTACTGTTTCCATTATTTCCCCATCTATTTGCCATGAAGTGATGGGACCAGATGCCATCATCTTAGTTTTTTGAATGTTGAGTTTTAAGCCAGCTTTTTCACTCTCCTCTTTCACCTTTATCAAGAGCCTCTTTAGTTCCTCTTCACTTTCTGCCATTAGGGTGATATCATCTGCATAACAGAGGTTGTTGATATTTGTCTCAGCAATCTTGATTTCAGCTTGTGCTTCAAACAGTCCACCATTTTGTATGACGTACTCTGCATACAAGTTAAATAACCAGGGTGACAATATATGGCCTTGACATACTCCTTTCCCAATTTGGAACCAGTCTGTTGTCCCATGTCCAGTTCCGTTGCTTTTTGATCGGCATATAGGTCTTTGAGGAGGCAGGTAAGGTGGTCTCACATTCCCATCTCTTGAAAATTTTTCCAGAGTTTGTTGTGATCCACACAGTCAAAAGCATTAACGTAGTCAATGAAGCAGAAGTAGATGTTTTTCTGAAATTCCCTTGCTTTCTTTATGATCCAACAGATGTTAGCAAGTTGATCTCTGGCTCATCTGCCTTTTCTAATTCCAGCTTGTGTACATCTGGAAGTTCTCGGTTCACATACGGTTGAAGTTTAGCTTGAAGGCTTTTGAGCATTACCTTGCTAGCATGTGAAATGCATCACAGTTGTACACTAGTTTGAGCATTCTTTGGCATTGCCCTTCTTTGGGATTGGAATGAAAACTGACCTTTTCCAGTCCTGTGGCTACTGCTGAGTTTTCCAAATTTGCTGACATATTGAGTGCGGCACTTTAACAGCATCATCTTTTAGGATTTGAAACAGCTCAACTGGAATTCCATCACCTCCACTAGCTTTGTTCGTAGTTTTGCAAGTGATGCGTCCTTGACTTCACACTCCAGGATGTCTGGCTCTAGATGAGTGACTACACTATCATGGTTATCCAGTTCATTAAGACCTTTTTTGCACAGTTTTTCTGTGTACTCTTGCCACCTCTTCTTAATCTCTTCTGCTTCTGTTAGGTCCTTGCCATTTCTGTCCTTTTTGTGCCCATTTTTGCATGAAATATTCCCTTCATATCTCCAATTTTCTGAAGAGAGCTCTAGTCTGTCCCATTCTGTTGTTTTCCTCTGTGAATGCAAATTGATTATCTGATAGTTCTGGAGGTCAGAAGTCTGAAATGGCTAAAATTAGATGTGAGCAGAGCTGTGTTCCTCTGAAGGCTCTAGGACAGAATCTGTTCTCTGCCTTTTCCAGCTCCAAAGGATGGTGGCCTTCCTTGGCTTCTGGCCACGTCACTCTGACCTCTCCTTTCATCTTCACGTCTCCTTCTCTGACTCTGACCCTCCTGCCTGCCTCTTACAAGGACACTTGTGATTCCATGGGGCCTATCTGGATAATTCATGAAAGTCCCCCTGTCTCAAAATCCTTACTCACATCTGCAGAGTCCTTTTTGTCTCATAAGGTAACAAATTCACAGCTTCCAACAAAGATATGTGGACATCTCTGGGAAGCCGTTATGCTGCTTACCACGCTAAGAGAGAAATTATCTAGTGGACTTGAGTGTTCTGGTCCTTAACTTGAATCCCTTTTATCTGTACCCTTTTCAGGGTACTTACCCACTTGTTTTTTCTCTTGCATTGATCCTGGGAAGTTGATGAAGCATTATTGAGCCCCTTCTGTTAGACAGTAGATGAGACTCAGGGGAGGCACAGTGCCTCAGTTGCACAGTTAGAAAGGAACTCGGGACTGTTAATTCAGCATTCTCCCACATCATCTGCCGCCACCCCAGCTCTAGGCCATGTGCCCCTGGAATGGTGTCCTCACTGATGGAATGGGGGCAATTCCACAACTACTCCCACAGTCTAGAGAAAGAAGGCCACAATGGGAGTCAGTTCCCTGGGCCTCAGCAAGCAGCCTTCTCCTGATCGGACAAGGAGAAAGGAGGGGAGCTCAGACAGAGAACCTTCCTTTTGGGAGAGAGCCTTGGTCCAGAGCCCAGAACTTGATACCCATCCATCTTGGACACGCCCTCAACAGCAGTCCAGGCAGATGGTCCCAGGGTATTCGCCCTGAGATTTCCATACCAGGAGGGAGCTCTGGTTCTCAGGCACATTGTGCTGCAAACCTCCCAGGGATGTGTCATTGTGGTTTACAGTTTTGCCTTTGAGAAACCAGAGAAGCCAGGTTCTCCTCCAGCCCCACAGGTATTGGAAGGCAGCTACCATGAACCCACTGAAGTTTCCCCAGGCTTCCCCTACCCCTATCCTCTGTTGACATACCAGACACCACTCCAGGAACTGGGATACATCCCTGAACCTGCGAGGTGAAGTTGCTGCTCCCTTGGACCTCATACTTTAGTGGGAGCAGACAGAGACCATACAGAAGGTGGGATAAGGATTCTAGGAGCAAAATGGGGTGAGCCATTAGAGGATGAGACTGTGAGATCCACACTGTGAGGCTGGCACTGTCTCTAAAGGGGAGAGGGACAGCCTAGGATGGAGCAATGTTGAGATGTAAACCCACGTTTTACTCTAAATTCCTGTTCTATGTGGCCTGCAAAACATTCACCCTGTGTCCTTCCCCAGAAGGGGGGAAGAGCAGTTTGAGCCTGAGGTGGTGCCCAGAGTCTGAGCATCATTCCTGAGGTTGAAGTCAGTTCATTCTGGGAAGTGTCCAGCTATGGCCTAACTTCTGGGCCAAAGAGTATTTAGTATTCCTGCTGCATGTTATCTGAGCAAGTTTCTACTAAGTAGGGGAGTGGTGTGATATGTCATTTAAGGAGTCAGCCAGATTTCAAGGAGAATAAGGCTGATGTGAGAGTGAGCCAGGTGTGTGAGGAGATGGCCAGATGTAAGGAGGAGGGCAATGCAGATGATGGGTTTCCTGTGTGGCTCAGTGGTGAAGAATCTGCCTGCCAACCAGGAGATGCGGGTTCGATCCCTGGGTTGGGAAGATCTCTCTCCAATCTTCTAGCCTGGGAAATCCCATGGACACAGGAGTCTGGCGGGCTATACCCCATGGGGTCGCAAAAAGTCAGACACAACTTAGCAACTAAATAACAACAACAATGATAAGGGAAAGGGCCAGGCGTATATGCGGAAGTAAGACAAGTATTAGGATGGACTAGGAGGAAGGAGCCAGACCTGAAGGGATTGAGCTTGATGCGAGGGGCTTCAGACAGACCCCTGCAGCCTCAGGCTTTGGGGGATGGTCCCTAGAAAGGGATGATGCAACCTGTGGAGAAAACAGACTATTATTTAGGAAGGCTGTTTAGCCTCTGCAAAGAGTTGCTGAGGACAGGTCTGGCACCTGGCTTCAAGGAAATAAACAGCTGTGAGGTGACAATTGATGTCATATTCTCTGTCGACCCAGCCACCTCATCCTCCCCAGGCTTGAGGAGGTTGCTCAGAGTTGCCGTGCTAGGAGAAGACTGCAGTGGCTAAAATGACACTGTCCCCTGAAGAGCGCTTTATCCCCTCGGGATTGGGTCCTGCTCTGTCTTCCCGTGGAATGCCTGCCCCGTGACCTGCCTGCCTCAAACACTACTCCCCTAAGAAGGCTCTCCTAACTTTTATATCCTGCCTTTCCCAAGTTGTGATTAATCCTTAGCCCATGAGTACATACATTAGAGTTGGAAACCCACTTTCAGAGGACCCAACTCTGTTTCTAAAGCACCCTGAACGCAGTCCACCCCACACCAGGGCCGTGTGAATGAACTTTAGAGAATCTCTAGAACTGAGTGCAAAAACCATGTGCAAAACCAAGAGTGCAGATGAATGAATAAACAACATGTGGTATATCTATACAATGAAATATTATCCAACCACAAAATGGAATGAATTGCCACAACTTTGATGGAACTTTAAAAACATTATGCCTAGTAAAAATCGGCAGACAGGAAAGGCCAAATATTGTACCATTCCATTAATAGGAAATATCTAGAATAGGCAAATAAAAAAGACAGAAAGTAAATTAGTGGTTGCCAGTGGGTGGGGAATGGGGAGGAATGGGAAGTGACTGGGTAGAGTTTCTTTGGGGATGAGGGAAAAGTTCTGGAACTAGAAAATGGTGATGATCACACGACATTGTGAATCTACTAAGTGCCACTGAACTGTGTTCATTAACATGGTGAATTTTAATACATGTGTTTTACCACAATTTTAAAAAATAAAATGTACATTTCTTGGAGAGAAGTTTCCCAACTTTGATCAGAGTTTTTAAAGTTTAAGCAGCTCACATCTGCCTGATGACTTTATGATGAGGATGGTGACATGCAGACACAGACCGGGGAGGCACCTGCCCAGTGTCACTCATGGGCTGGGGGCAGAGCCCTGCCAGGCTGTGTACCTGTCTGACCATGTCCCTTCTTCTCCTCTCCTTCAATCTACACTTTACTCTCCCTGAACAGCTCCCAGGCCTCTGTTCCACTCCCAGCCAGGCTACCCACAAGCTGTGTAACTTCCCAAAGTCCCAGGACCTTCCAGGAGCTGAGCACATGGATCAGTTTCGCAAGTGCTTGTGTTGTGGACCCTGAGCTCCTAAGAACAAGAGATGTGTACTTTCCTTCATATCCCAGAGTTCCAGCGGTACCCGTGGATGTGAGCTCGTCCTATCTCCCTCCAAGAAAGAGCTTGCTGTTCTGCAAGGAAGGCAGTTAGCCGACAACCACTGAATGAACATTTGTTTCGCAGATGTCCACACTGGGTTGGCCAAGACTTTGTCAGCTCTGCAACACAGCCTGAGGCTCTCCCAGCCTGGTCCTGCTTCCTCCCCTACCCTCTTCACAATAAACCTCTTGCACTCCTATCTCCATCTGTGTCTGTTTCCTGGAAGACCCAGATGACACAGTCCCCAGCTGGGAGTATCATGAACATTTAGTAAATGTTCATAAAGTAAACTGAACTGGGGACTCCCTGGACGTTGGAAGAAGGTTGGTGCCTAGGCCTCAGAGAACCAGAGAGGAGGAGCTGCCCATGGAGGATGTGTCAATCATAAGCAGAGGAAAGGTCTAGAGGGGCATGGAGAAGAAGTCATGCCCCTGGGATAGTCCCAGTAATGAAAAACACATAGGGAGCCCAGGGACTGATCCATTGACCTGGCATTCTTCCTAGCTCTTCCTCTGCTGGGGCAGACTGCAGCAAAGCTCAGAAATGTCCGAAGAGGCTTAGCCTTGGGAGAACCAGGTTTGAATTGTGCTTCTGGTTGGTTCAGTGATTTTATGTTCTCTTCTTCGGTGGATCTCAGTTTTTCCATCTGTAAAATGGGTACAGAGATCATCTCCCCACAACCCCAGAATGATTTTGAGAGTTGACTGAGACATCCCTACAGTTTATGGAGGGTACTGTGTAGGGCAGTTTAAATGCATACTGTCAGTTAATCCTTACAGTGACCCTGTATAGGAGGTATTATGACCACCATCTTACTTGAGAAAACTATGGCTCACAGAGGTCAAGAGACTGGCCTAAGATCACACAGCTAATAAACAAGAAGAGCTAAGACTGGAATCCAGTTCTGTCTTGCTCTAGGCCCCTTCATTATTCCACAGTTTCTGAGCCACTGCTATCTGCTAAACTTTGAGTTAGGATGGGGACAAAGGACAAGCCAGCCCCACTCTCACTGCGTTTATATTCTTAGACAGCGGCCAACCACTTAAACACAATAATTCCAGAATGCATTAGGGAAAAAATATATACTGGGTACATTTATAAAACTGAGACAATAGAAAGGGCTACTTTAAATTGGGAGTAGGGGTGGGTCAAAGGCAGCATCTCCAGGCACAGAAACAGTGTGAGAAAGCCCCAAGTCCTCAAATCTGCGTAAAACTTGACTTGTCTGGTAAGTAGTGGGTGGGGAAGGCCACCAGGCGCAAGTTAGAAGACAGGCAGGGGCCACTGGACTACTGAAGTCCACGAGAAGCCATCGGGGGTTTTCAGCACGGAGCGAAAGGGTCATCGATCCCGCTGCGATAGTGCGGCGGGGCCGAGAGACAGCGGGAGCGCGGAGGGAGCCGGGCTGCAGGCGGCGGTGGGCGTCTGGAGGGGCAGCGGGAAAGGGCTGCGGGAAACGGCAGCGGGAGAGGGCGGGGAGGGGCGTGGTGTGGTTACTTATTGCCTCCTCCGTTTCTTCCCCCGCCCCCTCCCCACCCTCCCTCCCGGCCTGGCTCCGCCCCGCCCGTCTGGCTAGTGACGTCTCAGCGCTCGCCGGCGCCGCCTGTGACGTCACGGTCCTGGTTGGGGGCACACAGGAGCTGGCCGGCGGCTGGCGTATAGGTTCGGCACCATGAAAAAGGTGGCTTCCAAGCAGTCTCCGCCCAAGCTGTTCGGTGGGTGAGCGCCCTCGTGCGGGGCGCTGGTTGCTATGGACGCCCCGGCTGCTGCCGGCGGGCGGGTGGGCGCCCGCAGGGTCGCGGGGGCTGCCGTACAGCCTTATTTTTCCCGGTCCCCGCGGCTCTGAGCCACGCTCTCCGCCGTCCGGGCGGCACCATGAAGTCTTTAAAGAAGGAGTCCCGCCTTAGAATACCTACAAACAGATTCTTGGAGGCCTCAGAGAGCGTGAAAGGTTGGCGCTGGCTGCCTTGGGAGCTCAGGAAAGCCCTTACAGGGGCAAGGGTTCTTGGGATTCACGACACGGGGCCTGGAGGATGGGGGTGACCCCAGGATGGAGGTAACGATCATGCCGGAAGGGGGTACGGGGACGGCGTGCCCCATACCTTTGATGGGGCCCTGGGGATGGTGTACAAGGCAGAGAACCTCAGGGAAGGGAGATACAGGGCACAGGGCCTTGAAGATGGGGACAAAGGAAGCAGGCTACTGACAGACGTCTCAGGGATCAGTTGTCCGGGAGATGACCTTGGGAAGGAAGACATTGAAGACTTAGAACAGTATCTTAGGTTGGGACGTAGAAGGTGGAGACCTTTGCCTTGGTGGGGTGCAGAAGATCCAGGAAAGAGTTTAAGAGTAGAAGGGCCAGGACATGGGGTCCTTGGGAAAAGAAACTCAGGACAGAATGCAAGAAACCTGTTAAGATGGTGAAACCAATAACCTTCGTGGAATTCTCTGGGAGGTGTCACCTAAGAGCCTTACTGGAAACCAGAAGAAATGCTTAACTTTGCCAGTTTTGTTTTTGACCACCTTTCCCACCATGTGGCCTTTCTAGCCACATGTTTAAACCCCTGTTCCGCTTGTTTATGGAGAAGGAAATGGCAACCCACTGAAGTATTCTTGCCTGGAAAATCCCATGGGCAGAGGAGCCTGGAAGGCTACAGTCCATGGGGTTGCAAGTCGGACTTAGAGACTAAACCAACCGCTTGTTTACCCTGAAGACGTCACTGGACATGCCTGCTTCCTGGCCTCTGTGCTTCCTCTGGTTGCAAGTGGGAGGACCCCTGGGTGCCTTGATAGCAGGCTGACTGCCATGGGCATGTTCCCATGTACAACCCGCTTCCTCTTCAGTCTTTTTTTGCTGTTTGCATTTATCCAGGGTCTGCTGGGTGTGGGCACTGTGCTGCACAACAAGACTATTGGTAGTAACTGCGGGACCCCAGTCCTCAGGAAACCGAGGTGGAGAAACCAGTCAAGTATAAAGGTTATAATATGAGTGCCCATAGGTATTAAGGGGGATCAGAGCACCTGACCCAGGCCTTGTTGTTCAGTTGCTCAGTCATTTCTGACTCTTTGCGACCCCATGGACTGCAACATTCCAGGCTTCCCATCCTTCACTATCTCCTGGCGTTTGTTCAAACTCATGTCCATTGAGTTGGTGATGCCATCCAAGCATCTCAACTTATGTTGCCCTCTTTTCCTCCTGCCCTCTCAGTCTTTCCCAGCATCAGGGTCTTTTCCAGTGAGTTAGCTTTTCGCATCAGGTGGCTAAAGTAGTGGAGTTTCAGCTTCAGCATTAGTCCTTCCAGTGAATATTCAAGGTTGATTTCCTTTAGGATTGACTGATTTGATCTCCTTGTAGTCCAAGGGACTCTCAAGTCTTCAAGTCAGTCACTGTTTCCATTTTTTCCCCATCTATTTGCCATGAAGTGATGGGACCAGATGCCATGATCTTAGTTTTTTGAATGTTCAGTTTTAAGCCAGCTCTTTCACTCCCCTCTTTCACCTTCATCAAGAGGCTCTTTAGTTCATCTTCACTTGCTGCCATTAGGGTGGTATCATCTATGTATCTGAGGTTCTTGATATTTCTCCTCACAATCTTGATTCCAGCTTTATCCAGCCCAGCATTTCACACGATATACTCTGCATGTAAGAATTAGAGGGGAAAGTTTTCTGAAAAAGATGATTTTTATCTTGACAATTGCTAGTCATAAATCATGATATACAAGGTCAGTGTGAAGAGGGGGCAGGCCTGGAGTCAGTAGGATTCCCTGGGAGGCCTGGAAAGAATGGCTTTCTTTAATGCTTTTTTATAGTATAGAAGTCCACTCTAGGCTACACTGAGATGCTCTTTCATAATAGCACGTTTTAACAGGAGAGAAAGAGAAAAATAACTGGTCTTCTTTCCCAAGGGCAGTCAAGGGCTTTCCTAGTTACTGCCTCCTGCTTACCTAGTTTCTGGAGATCATATCAGATTTGAACTTTCTACTGTAAACAAATCAAGGACAGATTTTGTTCACTGCATATTTATTTTTAGTAAGAGGAAATTTTGTTTGTTGAACAGCGTTTTAGCCTACTGTATATCCCAAGGAACTATACTCAATATTTTATAATATGTTATAAGGGAAAAGAATCTGAAAAAAATAGATTATATATATGGGTGTGTGTGTGCATATAACAGAACACTATGTTGTACACCTGAAACTAACACCACATTGTAAATCAACTATATTTCAATAAAAAAATTTAATTAAGTCAGAAACATAATTAAAAAAAAATAGACCTTCATTTCAGTTCAATTCAGTCACTCAGTCGTGTCGACTCTTTGCGTGCGACCCCATGAATTGCAGCACGCCAGGCCTCCCTGTCCATCACCAACTCCCAGAGTTCACCCAGACTCACGTCCATTGAGTCGGTGATGCTATCCAGCCATCTCATCCTCTGTTGTCCCCTTCTCCTCCTGCCCCCAATCCCTCCCAGCATCAGAGTCTTTTCCAATGAATCAACTCTTCGCATGAGGTGGCCAAAGTATTGGAGTTTCAGCTTTAGCATCAGTCCTTCCAAAGAACACCCAGGACTAATCTCCTTCAGGATGGACTGGTTGGATCTCCTTGCAGTCCAAGGGACTCTCAAGAGTCTTCTCCAAAACCACAGTTCAAAAGCATCAATTCTTTGGCACTCAACTTTCTTCACAGTCCAATTTTCATATCCATACATGACCACTGGAAAACCATAGCCTTGACTAGAAGGACCTTTGTTGGCAAAGTAATGTCTCTGCTTTCGAATATGCTCTCTAGGTTGGTCATAACTTTTCTTCCAAGGAGTAAGCGTCTTTTAATTTCATGGCTGCAGTCACCATCTGCAGTGATTTTGGAGCCCCCCAAAATAAAGTCTGACACTTTCCACTGTTTCCCCATCTATTTCCCATGAAGTGATAGGACCAGATGCCATGATCTTAGTTTTCTGAATGTGGAGCTTTGAGCCAGCTTTTTCACGCTCCTCTTTCACTTTCATCAAGAGGCTTTTTAGTTCCTCTTCACTTTCTGCCATAAGGGTGGTGTCATCTGCATATCTGAGGTTATTGGTATTTCTCCCAGCAATATTGATTCCAGCTTGTGCTTCCAGCCCAGCGTTTCTCATGATGTACTCAGTTCAGCTCAGTTCAGCTCAGTTCAGTCGCTCAGTCGTGTCCGACTCTTTGCAACCCCATGAATCGCAGCACGCCAGGCCTCGCTGTTCATCACCATCTCCCGGAGTTCACTCAGACTCACGTCCATCGAGTCCATGATGCCATCCGGTCATCTCATCCTCGGTCGTCCCCTTCTCCTCCTGCCCCCAATCCCTCCCAGCATCAGAGTCTTTTCCAATGAGTCAACTCTTCGCATGAGGTGGCCAAAGTACTGGAGTTTCAGCTTTAGCATCATTCCCTCCAAAGAAATCCCAGGGTTGATCTCCTTCAGAATGGACTGGTTGGATCTCCTTGCAGTCCAAGGGACTGTCAAGAGTCTTCTCCAACATCACAGTTCAAAAGCATCAATTCTTCGGCACTCAGCCTTCTTCACAGTCCAACTCTCACATCCATACATGACCACAGGAAAAACCATAGCCTTGACTAGACGGACCTTAGTTGGCAAAGTAATGTCTCTGCTTTTGAATATACTATCTAGGTTGGTCATAACTTTTCTTCCAAGGAGTAAGCGTCTTTTAATTTCATGGCTGCAGTCACCATCTGCAGTGATTTTGGAGCCCAAAAAAATAAAGTCTGACACTGTTTCCACTGTTTCCCCATCTATTTCCCATGAAGTGATAGGACCGGATGCCATGATCTTCGTTTTCTGAATGTTGAGCTTTAAGCCAACATTTTCGCTCTCCTCTTTCACTTTCATCAAGAGGCTTTTTAGCTCCTCTTCATTTTCTGCCATGAGGGTGGTGTCATCTGCATATCTGAGGTTATTGATATTTCTCCCGGCAATCTTGATTCCAGCTTGTGTTTCTTTCAGCCCAGCGTTTCTCATGATATACTCTGCATATAAGTTAAATAAGCAGGGTGACAATATACAGCCTTGACGTACTCCTTTTCCTGTTTGGAACCAGTCTGTTGTTCTATGTCCAGTTCTAACTGTTGCTTCCTGACCTGCATACAGGTTTCTCAAGAGGCAGGTCAGGTGGTCTGGTATTCCCATCTCTTTCAGAATTTTCCACAGTTTATTGTGATCCACACAGTCAAAGGCTTTGGCATAGTCAATAAAGCAGAAATAGATGTTTTTCTGGAACTCTCTTGGTTTTTCAATGATCCAGCAGATGTTGGCAATTTGATCTCTGGTTCCTCTGCCTTTTCTAAAACCAGCTTGAACATCAGGGAGTTCACGGTTCACGTATTGCTGAAGCCTGGCTTGGAGAATTTTGAGCATTACTTTACTAGCGTGTGAGATGAGTGCAATTGTGCGGTAGTTTGAGCATTCTTTGGCATTGCCTTTCTTTGGAATTGGAATTAAAACTGAGCTTTTCCAGTCCTGTGGCCACTGCTGAGTTTTCCAAATTTGCTGGCATACTGAGTGCAGCACTTTCACAGCATCATCTTTCAGGATTTGAAACAACTCAACTGGAATTCCATCACCTCCACTAGCTTTGTTCATAATGATGCTTTCTAAGGCCCACTTGACCACTTTCCAAGATGTCTGGCTCTAGATTAGTGATCACATCATCATGATTATCTGGGTCGTGAAGATCTTTTTTATACAGTTCTTCCGTGTATTCTTGCCACCTCTTATTAATATCTTCTGCTTCTGTTAGGTCCATACCATTTCTGTCCTTTATCGAGCCCATCTTTGCATGAAATGTTCCCTTGGTATCTCTAATTTTCTTGAAGAGATCTCTAGTCTTTCCCATTCTGTTGTTTTCCTCTATTTCTTTGCATTGATCGCTGAAGAAGGCTTTCTTATCTCTTCTTGCTATTCTTTGGAACTCTGCATTCAGATGCTTATATCTTTCCTTTTCTCGTTTGCTTTTCGCCTCTCTTCTTTTCACAGCTATTTTTAAGCAGGGTGACAATATACAGCCTTGATGTACTCCTTTCCCTATTTGGAGCCAGTCTGTTGTTCCATGTCCAGTTCTAACTGTTGCTTCCTGACCTGCATATAGGTTTCTCAAGAGGCAGGTCAGGTGGTCTGGTATTCCCATCTCTTTCAGAATTTTCCACAGTTTATTGTGATCCACACAGTCAAAGGCTTTGGCATAGTCAATAAAGCAGAAATAGATGTTTTTCTGGAACTCTCTTGCTTTTTCAGTGATCCAGCGGATGTTGGCAATTTGATCTCTGGTTCCTCTGCCTTTTCTAAAACCAGCTTGAACATCTGAAAGTTCACGGTTCACGTATTGCTGAAGCCTGGCTTGGAGAATTTTGAGCATTACTTTACTAGCAGTAAATTACAGTAGAGTGCAATTGTGTGGTAGTTTGAGCATTCTTTGGCATTTCCTTTCTCTGGGATTGGAATGGAAACTGACCTTTTCCAGTCCTGTGGCCAGACCTTGATTTAAGAATATGCATTAAGGTGAGGAAAGAAAAAAGGCATGTAAGGTAACTTTTCCCTTCTAAATACCTGAGGAAAAGCCTCTAATGTAGTTGGGCCATACTCCCTCCTACCCCTTCCAATATAATAAAGTTAATCACCAACTGTAATCTTTTGTTATGTTT
This sequence comes from Capra hircus, assembly GCF_001704415.2. Lineage (NCBI taxonomy): Eukaryota > Metazoa > Chordata > Mammalia > Artiodactyla > Bovidae > Capra > Capra hircus. The sequence continues at coordinate 35,855,388 of NC_030826.1, read as the reverse complement.
CTCCACAATCTGAATTATAGCAAAAAGGCAAGCAAAACCTGTTTAGGGACCTGAGCCCTTTGACTTCTAGGTTTCTTCTTGCTCTTGTTGCTAAGAAACTGGGAAATCTCCCAGACTCCCAGATGCCTCTCCACCATCAATTAAAGCTCAGCCTTGGTATGGATAGCCCCTCGGTTCCTCCAGTGCAACTGTGGGGTCAGAATTTCCCAAAGACCTGAATCAACACTAATAAAGAATAGCATTTAGATGAAACAGGAAGCAGAAAGACTAAGAGCCCAGGTTTCTTTTCCCTCCATAGCTCCCTCCTTCCCCTCTCCCAACCTTGTACCTCCTACACACCTGAGAACCTTGCTTCCCGCTGCCTGGGCTAGCTCAGCTGAGGTGTCACCTGACTTCCCTGTACAAGGGGGCTGGTCTCTAATCCTCTCACAGCTATCAGGACATGGGTGAAGTGCCCGCTGTGTGTCTTATCAGGAGCCCCCATTCAGCTTGGGTTTCTGGGCCAAAGAACTGGAACTAGCTGGGCCTCCACAGGTTCAGTAGGAGACATGCTTCAACCCCGTGGAAACCGCGGTTCAGGTGCTGGCATGACCCCCACAGGACTGCCCTTCCTGCCTGTCTGCCCCAGCTTGTCTCTGCCTCTCCTGTCTTCCTGGCCTACCCTCGCCGAATGAGTCTCTGAAGTGCCGCTCTCATCAACTCGCTCTCCTGAAACAAACCTCCTCCTTGCCGACAGAGAACGATCAGATGCTCCAGACTTAGTTTACAGAGGTGCTGCCTTGGTTTCCCTTTCATCCCCAATGTCACCCGCAGGCCTTCCGTGTCACCGCGCCTCACATATGCCACGCTCAGCCCACCTCTGCCTTTGCTCTGGTCATGATCTCCCCCGAAATACTTCTGCTGCTCTGCCTATGCAAAGGCTTCTGAACCTTCAGGGTCTAACTTAACCTGTGAAGCTGCCTCTGACCCCTGTAGCTGCTCTTCCGAAACTTTCCTTAGAGTCCTAACTTTACCATCTACAGCCACCTGTTCCTTCTTTGCTGTGGAACTGAAGCTATTGTTTGTCTCACTAATTTAGGTTCTCATGTTGTGATTGGTATGTGTGTGTGTCTGCTGGTGCTTTCAGTTTCTCAAGAGAAGGAGCCATATCTTCACCTTTTAATACCATCTTCTCTGTAATTTATAGTACATAGAAGGTACTTGCTATACATGCATATTCTCTAGGGTGAATTGAAGTTTAAAATGTATACATGTAAATGTGTATTTCTATGAATATTAACTAGAACACACCATTCCCTGACTGTCTGCAATAGCACAGCATACACTCTACTTCAGAAACCTTTAGCAATGTTGAAAGTTTATAAATCGGTACATGGTAATTATATACCCATCAGTAAAAAAAAAATGCTTACTCCTTGGAAGGAAAGTTATGACCAATCTAGACAGCATATTAAAAAGCAGAGACATTACTTTGTCAACAAAGGTCCATCTAGTCAAGCCTATGGTTTTTCCAGTGTATGGATGTGAGAGTTGGAATATAAAGAAAGTTGAGCGCTGAAGAACTGATGCTTTTGAACTGTGGTGTTGCAGAAGACTCTTGAGAGTCCTTTGGACTGCAAGGAGATCCAGCCAGTCCATCCTAAAGGAGATCAGTCCTGGGTGTTTATTGGAAGGAGTGATATTGGAGGTGAAACTCCAATACTTTGGCCACCTGATATGAAGAGCTGACTCATTTGAAAAGACCCTGATGCTTGGAAAGATTGAGGGCAGGAGGAGAAGGGGACGACAGAGGATGAGATGGCTGGATGGCATCACCGACTTGATGGACATGGGTTTGGGTGGACTCCGGGAGTTGGTGATGGACAGGGAGGCCTGGCGTGCTGTGGTTCATGGGGTCGCAAAGAGTTTGACATGACTGAGCAACTGAATTGAACTGAACAGTAAAAAAAAAAACACCTATCTGGAGATGCTTAATCTCCTGAGAAGATGGAGAACCAGCCAGAGTGATAGAGGAAGCAAATTTTCTGGAGAATATAAATAATACCAAAATATCTATAAAAGCAGGTCTTCAGCTGGTACCAATTCTCTTGGGCTGTCACCACCTTTGGTACTTTGGGTAGAAGGGAGAGGTGAAGGAGAGACGGCACACCCCAGGCCTTCCTTCTGCAGAGGTGGAAGGAGCTCCCCATCTGCTGGGGGCGGGACCAGAACCTGTGGCCAAGCCACTCGGCCCCTTGTATGTCTGTGTGTGCAGGTCCATGTGGCTTGGCTGGTGGGTGCTCCTGAGTTTCTACTGACCCCGTTGCTGCAGAGATGGACTCTGGCCAATGTGCAAAGTTCAGAGTTATTAATATATTTCAATTGATTCTGGCTTGGGTTTTTATGGCCACTGAGTATGTGGGCATTTTCTAAAAAGTAGTTTGATGATGGTAACCAAAACACCTACCTTGATGTTTTAATGACACTGCTTCTTAAAAATTAGAATACCATGAGAAACAATGCACAAAACCAAGTTGTGTTTTAAAGTCCTTAAAGGCAGTGCTTTAGGTTTTTCTCTTGATTGTAGGGTCTTATTTCAAAACTTTCTGAACCAGAGGGCAACACACAAGAGGATACCAGCCAGAAAAAAGAGATGCATTTGACTGTTAAGCCACCTCTGTAGAAGGAAGGCAGGGAGTGTGTCCTCACTGGGGAGTAACTTGCTTCTGTGCCATGCACCCTCAGTCCTATGCCCTGGCGCATGAGAGATACAGGTTCAGATCTCTCCACATTCTTCCTGGGCCATGAACTGTATCCTAATCACTTCACCTCTGCAGTAGCCTCCTAAGTGATCTTGTGCTCATCCTTGTACCCACTAATCCACTCCTTGCCGTCCTGTGGCCCACAAGGTACAAACTGAAGCCCTTCACGTGGCTCACTAAGTTCTTCGTGATATGGCTGCTACTGTTCTGTCCCAGTACTGCTTCCTACTTCCCGCCTCCCTGCACTCTAGCTATTTGAAAACACACGCTTTGAGTTTCAGATGTGTGCTCTATCCTTTCTTGCCCCTAGGCCTCGTCATGCTGCGCTCTTTGGAATTCCTATCCTCCACTTCCCTTCCCTTGCCTCTCATCATCCTTCAGCTCTCAGTTAATTACCTCCTTAGGAAGCCCTCCATGACCACTCCACACACTGGACTGAGGCCCCCAGATGCTCCCACAGTCACCCAAGTTGAGTGTGTTTCACAGTCTTGCCTCCCATAGGGATGTGCTCTTTGAAGCTTAAGACTTTGCCTTATATCCCCAAAGCCTAGCACAGTGGCCAGCATATCAGTTCAGTTCAGTCACTCAGTCGTGTCTGACTCTGCGACCCCATGGACTGTAGCACACCAGGCCTCACTGTCCATCACCAACTCCCGGAGCCTACTCAAACTCATGTCCATCGCGTCGGTGATGCCATGTAACCATCTCATCCTCTGTTGTCCCCTTCTCCTCCCGCCTTCAAACTTTCCTAGCATCTGGGTCTTTTCAAATGAGTCGGTTCTTCACATCAGGTGGCCAAAATATTGGAGCTTTAGTTTCAGCATCAGTCTTTCCAGTGAATATTCAGGACTGATTTCCTTTAGGACTGAATGGTTGGATCTCCTTGCAGTCCAAGGGACTCTCAAGAGTCTTCTCCAGCACCACAGTTCAAAAACATCAATTCTTTGGCGCTCAGCTTTCTTTATAGTCCAGCTCTCACATCCATACATGACGACTGGAAAAACCATAGCTTTGACTAGATGGACCTTTGTTGGTAAAGCAATGTCTCTGCTTTTTAATATGCTGTCTAGGTTGGTCATAGCTTTTCTTCCAAGGAGCAAGTGTCTTTTAATCACTCAGATGCAGTCAACATCTGCAGTGATTTTGGAGCCCCCCCAAAATAAAGAAAGCCAAGAGGCTTTCCAATAAAACTAGAAATAAAACTGTTTCCATTGTTTCCCCATCTATTTGCCATGAAGTGATGGGACCGGATGCATGATCTTAGATTTCTGAATGTTGAGTTTTCAGTCAACTTTTTTACTTTCCTCTTTTGCTTTCATCAAGAAGTGTTTAGTTCTTCTTCGCTTTCTGCCATAAGGGTGGTGTCATCTGCGTATCTGTGGTTATTGATATTTCTCCTAGAAATCTTGATTCCAGTTTGTGCTTCAGCCTGGCATTTCATATGATGTACTCTGCATATAAGTTAAATAAGCAGGGTGACAATATACAGGCTTGATGTACTCCTTTCCCTATTTGGAACCAGTCTGTTGTTCCATGTCCAGTTCTAACTGTTGCTTCTTGACCTGCATACAGATTTCTCAGGAGAAGATGTTTAAACAGTATTTATTAAATGGAAGAATGTGATGTGAATGGCCAGTGGTGAATGTTCTGCTTTTCCCAGAGCATCCAAATTTTTATCAGTGTCTTAGGAAACCTAGTGCCTTCACCCAGAAGAATGGACAGTACCATCACTGCGGGGAGGAGACTGAGAAAATGTCTAGTTGTCCCAGAGCACTGCATCAGAGTCACCTAGGGAGTCAGGAGCCAGGAAGCTGTATTTGTAAAACTTCCCAAGAGATTCTGAGGCAGACATTTAACTAACGTTTGGGAGCCACTTATTTAGTTCAAGTTTCCTCTTTTTACAAAAGAAAACTGAGACCAAATGTACTCAAGGCTGTCCAGCTATAAGTAGTACAGCCTAGAGTGAAAGAACTTCTGATCTCAGTTTCAGCTACAAAGCCTCAGCCACCGTTTGGGGGATGGGCGTGGACCTACAAAAGAGAACTCCCGTCACCCCAGCGCTCCCGTCACCCAGCACTCCCGTCACCCCGTCACCCCGTCACCCCAGCGCTCCCGTCACCCCAGCGCTCCCGTCACCCAGCGCTCCCGTCACCCCAGCGCTCCCGTCACCCAGCACTCCCGTCACCCCGTCACCCCAGCACTCCCGTCACCCAGCACTCCCATCACCCCGTCACCCCCCGTCACCCACCCCCCACCCGCCTCCCGTCACCCCAGCACTCCCGTCACCCCAGCGCTCCCGTCACCCCAGCACTCCCCCGTCACCCCCCCCTCCCCAGCACTCCCGTCACCCAGCACTCCGTCACCCCAGCACTCCCGTCACCCCAGCACTCGCTCCCGTCACCCCAGCGCTCCCGTCACCCCAGCACCCCAGCGCTCCCGTCACAAAGTGCTACCCGGGCCACCTTGGCAGCCTCTGCTGTCCATCCAGGTGTCCAGCTTTGGCCGCCCTCCCCACCATGGAGTAAAAAAATATCTATTTTTAAACACTTGTATTATCTGCTCCTCTTCAGAAAAGAAGCGGGCAAAGGTACCTGAACAGCCCACACCCCCAATTCAGGAAGAACCTGAGCCTGTTAGCAATGTGCTACAAGGAGATGACATTCTTGCCTTAGCCATTAAGAAGGAAGACTTGAGGAAGGTAAGGATGAGGTCCAGGGATCCTTTGCGGCAGGAACCTCTCCTTGCCACCTGGGTGGTCTAGAACATCAACCATGTCCATTGCCTATCCCCTGCCTCCCTACTCAGAGGGAATGTCTGATTCCATGCAAGAATCCATCAGACACGAATCTGTTCACTTTTGCATCCAACAGAATTTACTATGTCCTGTTAACATTCCTAAGATTCGTACAGAACCACAGAGAAATGAAAGTATGAAGTAACGTGCTTCCCATAAAGGCGCGTGAGGCCATCCGCCTTTCACAGAAGGGAAAATGAGTTACAGATACGGAGAACCCCCTCCTTCTCCTGGGAAAGTGAGCCACTTCTCACCTGAACCATCTGGAGGCATGAGATGTTTTTATTTTTTCCCCAGGATGTTAATAAGTCTCATAGCTGTTACAAAGGCATTTCCTCAACAGAACATGTGGACAGATCTAGAGAAACAAATTTGTCTGCCTTCAGGAATTCCACCAAGAATTAGGATAGAGGAGAAGGGTGGCTTTTTCCCTCCTTTTGATCTCATGTGAAATCTCTGTCTCATTTCTTTTTAGCAACATCTTCCTCGCCTTATTGAAACAGAAGATAAACATGTAATTACCCAGAGATATATCATCCGTAAACCCAAACCCAAGGATCATAGGAGGAAGGTCTCACACTTAGTAGCACATCCTGCTACTCCAGATGCGGCCACAAAGCCCCTGGACTACTCTGGTGTGCACTGGCATCAAAGTTCATGAGTCATCCTGGAGAGAATGTGGGGCCCTGTCGGAGCACCAGCTGGCTATAGCTTGCCTTCCTGCCTCTTCTTTTTGCTTCCAGGACCAGGTGACATCTTCCATGGCAGTGACCAGATCCTGCCCCACCACATCCTGGGGAGTCTCCAGGACTTTAAGAGAATTGCAATTGCTCGAGGGAACACCCAGGTTGGTTTGTACAGAGCCGCCGGAGGGAGAGAAATCACTGAGGTCATGGCAGTCTTACCACCTGGCAGAGTCCAGCAGGACTGGGGTTGCAGAATTTGAGGTGATAAGTGACCCTTCCTCCCAAACAGTGAAGCCTACGTAAGCTAGCTTCAGCAGAAGTCAGGAATTCACTATAAGGAGACAAGAGCCTGGAGGAACCCAAAGGCAGCGTATGTCTGCCTCTCATCAGACTGAGCCCACCCCCTCCGCCACCGCTGTCTGCACCCCAGCTTTATTTCCCCTCCTCCGTCCGCATGGTGGAGGAAGGTGGCTCCCCACAGCTCCCAGGGCCACACGGAGAGACTGTCTGTCTTCCCAGCTTTCTCATCGTGCAGCACTTCTCTCTCTCAGTTCCTTTAGTTTCCTGGTTCCAGGCAGAGAATCTCTCAGGTGTTAAAAGGCCTGGGGTCCAATAAAAATGGTGCCGTCATGCAGCAGGTGCGGGTGTCAACCACAGCTGGGAGGAGGACAGACACAGGAAAGGACGTTGACCAGTCTTCCCGTTCTGGGTGGGAGGGGACTGACAGCACCCCTGGTGCTGTGATTTGCTTTCTGTCACTTGCTGCCTTGTGGTCCTGGAGAGGAGGGACTCGGCAGAAAGGGAGGACAGCAGGGATTTAGGCCTGGAGAAGTCTGCTCAGCCCCGCTGCCACACCTTCCCTGGCCCTCCACACTCACATTGTTCTTTTCAGCTGGCTGAGCTGATACACACCCCACCCTGTCTGATGACCCTCATCTCAACTGAAGAAGAGCCAAAGCAGGAAGCCCCAAAAGAAGAGAAGGCACATCCTCCCTGGGTCCCGCCTGTGCAGCACAACTTTCTGAAAAACTGGCAGCGCAACATAGCCCTTCGGAAGAAGCAGCAGGAAGCTCTCAGTGGTGAGCAGAGTGGACAGGACGCCTGCTTGGCCTCACCTAGCACTGAGGCTCTGCTGCTGTGTTTTTCTCCCCCTTCACCCGCAGAGCCTGGATTCAGGCTTATGCTGAGTCCTCCCAACTGCTTCCTGTACTTAGTGGGTCATGAAATCAGCCCAGTGACTGGAGCTAATCAGTTCAGAGAGCTCAGGCCCCTACTTGTTTGGATTTGGTGGTGGGATTGCATTCTTGGTTCTCTTTAGAACGGCTGAAGAAGCCAGTCAGCGAGCTGCTGATGCACACAGGGGAGGCGTACAGACAGATCCAGGAGGAACGGGAGCTCCTTGATCGAATGCTGGCAACACGGTCTGATGGGAAGGTAAGAACAGTGCACCCTGTGGGAGGGGTCTGGACAGCTGGGGACAAAAAAAATCTATCCAGTACAAAGCTTTGTTAAACCCTCAAGGTTATTACTGGTTCTATTACTTGTCATTCAGGGACTGGCCAGATAAATAATTTGGCCTGTGGTGGTCACCGTTAGTTTGAGGAGAAAGATATCACAGGTACTACGTTATTAGAATAGTCTTTGTTGTGGTTTTGTCTCCTAAAACCTGAGGCTCCAGCTTTCAGTCGCCCCAGGGCATCATGATGTGCTCTGGTATCTCAGTGCCTGGACCAACTTGCCCTCTCTGGGGCCAGGTCAACATATAACACGGCAGCCTGCAAATAAGAAAGTTGTGCTTCTTCTCTGTTCTCAGGGCAGCCTGAATCCCCCAGAGGGAGCAACTGTAGCCTGTAGAGCTCTTGTCTTCCCAGGCCTCCCACCTACCTCTCTCAAATGCGCTCAGATAGTCTGACTCATCTGTCCTCTATTGACAGGGCTGCAAATTGGCCAGTGGGTTCTGGAGTCAACTGGAATACATGGGAGACGAAATGACGGGTCTGGTAATGACAAAGACAAAAACTCAGCATGGCCTCGTGGAGCCAGTCACTCAGATCAAGAAGCCCTGGTCCATCCAGGCAGAGATGGGTGAGGAATGGGATGTAAAGGAGACTGGCCTTGGGGGTAAGAGATCAGGGTTCTGGTGTGGTGGTCCAGTCCCCTGCAGTAAGACCATGGGAGCAGTGGTGGGAGGGGCCCAGCTCTAGGGCATCACTGTCCTTAACTGCTCTGAGCCTCCTCTGCTGAGCACCCGGAACGTGGCCGGTCTGAGCTGAGACGTGCTGTGAGTGTAAACTACACACTGGGTTTTGAAGATTAGTTTGGACAAATAGATTTTATTAATAGTTTTCATATTGATTACATGTTGAAATGATAATATTTTTAATATACTGGGTTAATATATTACTGTTTCTTTTTACCTGGTTAAATGTGGCATCTTGAAAATTTTGATTACATATTCATGGCTTGCATTTGTTGTTTGCATCATATTTTTAATGGTCAGCACTGCTTTAAAGGCTGCCAGCCCACCTGGGTTCAGGTCCCAGCTGTGTTGAATTTGTGAACACCAGTGAGTTATTTAACCTCTCTGGTCCTCAGCTTCCCATTCATGGGGTTGTGAGAGGGTTAAATGAGACATGGTGTGTATTAAGAGGTTCTGACTCATTGTTAAACACAATAAAAGGTAGCTGCTATTGTTATTTTTATTATAATCCAAAAAATTGACGGTCTGGAAGCTGGTTTTGCCGGAGTCCTGTGAAGGGCTGCTGAGGCAGTAGGTGTGGGGCCTGGAGGAGGAAGCTGTGTTTTCAGCTCTCCCAGCAACGGTGCTGGGATGGGTACTCTCAGAGCCCTTGAACATGGGTAGGCAGGGGGCATGGCAGCAGCCTGTGCTTAGGGTTCTTGGACCCTGCTCTAGGGTTGCCAGCCCAGAAGGATGCGTGGTACCGCTACACCTGGGATCGGAGCCTGTTTCTGGCCTGTCGACGCAAGGAGCTGCAGAGCATCATGGCAGAGCTGAATTTTAGCCAGCAGGTTGGTAAGGCCTCTGTGCCTCGTCTGAAGCCCCTTGGGATGGGGCCTGTCTTCAGTCAAATAACATTTCCTTTCTCCGTCTCTCTGAGGATATTGATGGCCTGGAGGTGGTGGGCAAAGGGCGGCCTTTCTCCACTGTTACGGTAGAAGACTATTCAGTGTTTGAAAGGAGCTTGGAGAGCTCCTCTGAAGACACAGTGCACTTGTGAGTTGGGCCCTGGGCCTGAGGGAGAGCAGTTGGAGAGTGTGGCTTCCCCAGCACCTGCAAGTATCCTAAGGCAGGCTTCCCTCCTGGAACCTGAGTGCCTCCACCCCAGCCTCTTGCTCATGGCTGTCACCCCCTCCTCCAGCCCATTCGAAGGAACGCCTGTGCTTACTGTACTACCGCCATCTCCTCTCTTCCAGCAACCAACTCCTAAGGGGGTTTTCCTAGACATTCCTTTGCTCATAAATGGGGCCCCTCCAGACTCCCCTAATGCTGTGTGCCTCTGCGTGAAGAGTCTCTTCTTATGTCCAAGAACCTGCCATTGCAGAAATGGAGCAGGATGGAGCTGATGATGCTCCACTGGAGGGCAGAGCCGGGCACATCTCCACATTTTCTGGCAGCCATCTCCATGGGCTCCATGTGGCAAGACTGGGGCAGGCTTAGGAAAAATACATCATTGGATTGTCTTACAGAGACTTATTGGCCAATTACCCTGATGTGGTTCCTATGCCTGTTCTTGGCCCTTCTCTGCTGTTCTGTGGGAAGCCAGCCTGCTGGATCCGAGGCAGTAATTCAGAGGACAAGGTAAAACTGCCTTCACCCTCACCCACCTGCTGGAAGGGCCTCCCTCGTGAGGCAGTCTCAAGGTGACTGTGGCAGTCACAAGAGCCTGAATATTCTCCTATTTGCATTTTTATCTGATCTCGCCTTCAGCATATGTTTGAAAATGTTAACAGCAACATTAACTTGAGCCAGAATAAAGTCACAAGTCTGAAAAGAGAATGTCACAAGCCACCCAGTTTGTACCTAGTCCCCAAGCATGTAAATCAGCAAACCTCAAACAGGAATGGCTTTGTCATTGTTTATTGTTCAGTCCCTAAGTTGTGTGCGACCCCATGGACTGCGGCACTCCAGGCTTCCCTGCCCTTCACTATCTCCACGAGTTTGGTCAGATTCATGTCCGTTGAGTCCGTGATGCTATAACTATCTCATCCTTTACCGCCCCCTTCTCCTTCACCTTCAGTCTTTCCCAGCCTCAGGGTCTTTTCCAGTGAGTCAGCTCTTTGCATCAAGTGGCCAAAGTATTGGAGCTTCAGCTTCAACATCAGTCCTTCTAATGAATTTCAGGGTTGATTTCCTTCAGGATTGACTGGTTGGATGCCCTTGTAGTCCAAGGGACTCTCAAGAATCTTCTCCAGCACCACAGTTTGAAAGCATCAATTCTTTGATGCTCAACCTTCTTTATGGTCCAACTCTCACATCCATACATGACTACTGTAAAAACAATACTGTAAAAACCATAGATTTGACTAGACAGACCTTTGTCAGCAAAGTGATGTCTCTGCTTTTTAATACACTGTCTAGTTTTATCATAGCTTTTCTTCCAAGGAGCAAGTGTCTTAATTTCATGGCTGCAGTCACTGTCCACAGTGATTTTGAAGCCCAAGAAAATAAAATTTGTCAGTTTCCATTTTTCCCCCTTCTATTTGCCATGAAGTGATGGAAACAGATGCCATGATCTCAAAGTTTTTTGAATGCTGAGTTTTAAGCCAGCTTTTTCACTCTTCTCTTTCACCCTCATCAAGAGGCTCTTCAGTTCCTCTTCTGTTTCTGCCATTAGAGTGGTATCTGCATATCTGAGGTTGTTGATATTTCTCCCAGGAATCTTGATTCCAGCTTGTGAGTCATCCAGCCCAGCATTTCACATGGTGTACTCCGCATAGAAATTAAATAAGCAGGGTGACAATATATAGCCTTACCATACTCTTTTCACAATTTGGAACCAGTCTGGACTTCCCAGGTGGCACTAGTGGTAAAGAACCCACCTGCCAATACAGGAGACATAAGAGACCTGGGTTCAACCCCTGGGTTGGGAAGATCCTCTGGAGAAGGAAATGGCAACCCACTCCAGTATTCTTGCCTGGAAAATCCAGGGACAGAGGAATCTAGCAAACTACAGCCCATCAGGTCCCACAGAGTTGTACACAACTAACGTGACTTAACATGCACTATTGTTCCATGTTCATTTCTAAATGTTGCTTCTTCACCTGCATACAGGTTTCTCAAGAGACAGGTAAGGTGGTCTGATATTCCCATCTCTTTAAGAATTTTCCATAGTTTGTTGTGATCCACACAAAGGCTTTTGCATAGTCAAAGAGGCAGAAGTAGATGTTTTTCTGGAATTCCCTTACTTTCTCTGTGATCCCAAGAATGTTAGCAATTTGATCTGTGGTTCCTCTGCCTTTTCTAAACCCAACTTGTACATTTGAAAATTCTCATACTGCTGAAGCCTAGCTTGAAGGATTTTGAGCATTATCTTGCTAGCATGTGAAATGAGTGCACTTGTACACTAATTTGAACATTCTTTGGCATTGCCTTTCTTTGGGATTGGAATAAAAACACATTTTCCAGTCCCATGGCCACTGCTGAATTTTTCCAAATTTGTTGGCATATCGAGTACAGCATTTTAGCAGCATCATCTTTTAGGATTTGAAATAGCTCATCTGGAATTCCATCACCTCCACAGTGTAGTTCATAGTAATATTTCCTAAGGCCCACTTAAACTATTCTTCAGATGTTAAGGAGTAGAGATGTTCATCAGATATAAAATCTGTTTTATCTCCTCTTCTTACTGTTGATGGCAGAGACAGCCACTTTTGGTGTATGATGCCTATGTGTTTGAGAGTGGCCAGGCCCTGGAAGCCCAGGGCAGGAGACTTCCAGTGCCAAACCCAGGAAAGTCCTGACAAACCGGGCTGAGTTGTTCACCCTAGGCCAGGATATCTCTCAGACCTCCTCTCTCCCCAGAGGCATGTTGGAATTGCTGTCCGCTTGACCTTTGAAACTCTAGAAGGGGAGAAAACATCTTCGGAACTGACTGTGGTCAATAATGGCACAGTGGCCGTTTGGTACGACTGGCGGCGGCGGTCACAGTGGGACTCTTTCCAAGACCTGAAGAGGAATAGGATGCAGAGGTTTTACTTCAACAATCGGGAAGGTACCTGGGGGAAGCTGCCCACTCAGCCCTCCTACAGCCCAAGTCTCACTCATGCCCAGGCCCTGCAAGCATGAGCCCCTCTTCCCACCTGTCCATCCCATGTCTTCCATGAAGTGTGCCATCTCCTGTTCCCATCAGCTGGGGGAATGGTAGAGCACCTGAGAACGCGCGAGTGAGCCACCAGGGGCAGAAACAGTTGCCCATATACGCAGGCCTGAGGCTAGAGACCCACATCCCAAGAACGCCCTCAGTTCTTCACAAGCCGGGACAGTCGGTCACCCTAACCAAGGCTTAGTTAACTTTCTACACACAGGCCTGGGGCTCAGCGGTTCCCACCTGGTGAAAAACCTGTCTCTGTCCCTCTCAGGTGTAATTCTGCCTGGAAAAACTAAAAACTTTACCTTTTTCTTCAAATCTTTGAATGCTGGGATCTTCAGGGAGTGTTGGGAATTTGGAACCCACCCTACCCTATTAGGAGGTGCTCTCCTGCAAGTCAACCTCCATGCAGTCTCCTTGGCCCAGGACATTTTTCGGGATGAGAGGAAGTTATTAGAGGTAAGGGACGCCAGATCTTAGCCCCTGTGGACACTCCATAGGTTAACATAGTGTTCTTCCTGGCACTGCCTGCAGGGATCTTGTTACTTCCAGCCCTAGAGGTGAACTTTTAAAAAACAGATACTCTTATAAAACAAAACCACTGCTTGGGGGTTTGTGATGTAAAACATGGGGTTTGTGATGTAAAACATAGGTGAGCAGGCAAGAGAAGGGGCAGCTTTGAGCTCTACTGTGCATGGCCCTACTTCATTAGAAAGAAATGAGACTGACCCTTAAAATGCAGACTGAGTGGAAGTACTTGCGTAAGTGTAGACACTGTTGTCTGGTACTATCCAGTGGAGGTGCATTTAACTTGCAAGACTTCAAAACCAGACAAAACCAGACAGAACGCTAACTAGTGAGCTGGGCACCAGGAGGGAGTGTGAGGGGGGAAGTGGGAATGTGCTGGCCCATCAAGCTTGCAGCCTGGCCATCTGGTGCTGCTCTCTGTGGGATTCTGCAGAAAGATGTGCTTTTTTTAAAATTCATTGTGGCCCCCAAACACAAGCCAGCTACTTCAGCTGGGTTCAACCCCTCATGAACAAAGGTGATTTTGACAAATGTAACGTCTGCTTTACTGCTGACTATCAGGCCAGCCTCTCTGACGAGATGCCCCTCCACTATTTTCTGTAACAATGACCACGTGGCTAAGTCATGCTCTCAACAAGGTGGTCCCTGAGCCTTGCCCTTCCTCCTTATCTGGGGGAAATGCTGACTGTGTGGCCTCTTGGCCCCGTGAAGGAACAACTTTTCTGGGTCTGTCCCTTCCTCTGGATCCTTTCAGCCTCTTTCAGGGAACAAGGATCTTTGGGGAGAACTGGGGGGGTTGAGTCTGTTAACAGGAGAGTACATGTATGTGTGTACGAGTAGAGAGAGAGAGACAGACAGACAGACAGACAGACAGACTGACAGACAATGGCAAGAACTCTGTCGACAGGAAGGCAGACAGTTCTGGGGCTCTGCCTCCCCTTGAGGATGCAACATGGGTTTTGAAAGCCTGAGCTGCTGCTTATGCCATGTCCCTTTCCCCAGAGCAAGCTGGCTTCCCATGAAGCAGTCACCATCGTAGAGAACATGCTGCAGGAGCTTCTGAGGGGGATCCTGACCCCCGAGCGTGCACAGTCACCTGTGGATGCCTCTGTCACTGAGGAGGACTTGTTCCACCATAGGAATCCTCAGGTACAGGCCCAGCGCTGGCCCCTGCCCATGTTTGTGCTTGCCCTGGGAGAAAGTAATAGCAAACCCTTTGTGTGCCAGGATCTATTCTGAGAAACTTGAGTAACTCTGTTTCTCCACAGCAGCCCTATGAGATGGGTACTTTTTCTATCTTCATTTTACATGGAAGAAACTGAGGCCCAGGGAGGTTAAGTAATTTGCCCAAGATAACTTAGCTACTATAAGTGAATGCTAGGTGATAACAGAGCTTCAAAATCTTCTTATTCAAACTCAATCTTCCTTGGAAGCCCAAATGTGTAAGAAGCCTTAAGTTGGAGGTGCTCAGGTTGAAAGGGGAGTGAGGAGCCCTGTGAGCCCAGCAGCTCCTGCCAGCTTCCTCCTGCCTCCTCCATCAGCGCTCCTCGAGGGAACCGGAAGCTACAGCAGGCTGGCACAGGCTCCGGGTGCCTCATGTCGCAGCCTCCCCCCGCCCCAACAAGCCTCCCTTTGCCTCTGCTGCAGCTGCATTACCAGCACCAGGTGGTGCAACATCTGCACAGTCTGTGGCGCCAGTACATGATGCTGCCCCTCAAGGCTGAGGAGGCCAGGCCCGGCGAGGAGGGGCACCTCAGCCCCAGGGCCCAGGCTGCTGCAACCCCGTCAGCCTACTCGGAGGAGACCTCAGTGAAGATCGAGTCTTCTGCACACCTTAAGAGCCCAACGTTAGACCCTCAACTGCCCCGGCAGGAGACTGAGGCCCTCAAGGACTCCCAGGATCATGTTGGGTCTCAGAAGACTGGGCTAGGGGTCAGGCATTCTCAGCGGAAGAGCATCATGGAGGAGATCCTAGTGGAGGGGAGCCCGGATCCGGAGAGCATCAGGAGCCCCTGGGAACTGGATGGCCTTCCCCTGCCAGAGTGGAATCTCTGCCTGGAAGACTTCAGAAAGGTGCCTCCCAGCCCTGGCACAGCCAGGTGCCCATGCTTCTGCAGCCCCTTCCATCCCCATGGGCAGAGAAACAACCTTCTGAGGACCCAGATAAAGCAATCTCTCGGTCATCTCTTTATCTTGGGTGCCTCGGCCACTGTGGTGCAAGAGGAGATCCTTCTCTGACCCTTGGAAAGGGGTTCATGGGGTACAGATTTCCAAGGGAGGGCGCAGACTCCCACAGAAGGCACCCAGGCAGACTCTCCATGGCTGCATCCCCTCCTGGCCCCCCGCCCTCACTACCCCACACCTGTTGGTAGAAGATGCGGGAACCCTTGGTATCCTTGGTTGCCCATGGTACCTCTGACCTGCCAGGCAGTGATGGCACTCCCTGAGGAGAACCAGAGAGAAGACGCCCTAATCAGGCTCAACAAAGCAGCCCTGGAGCTGTGCCAGGAACCGCGGCCGTTGCACCCTGACTTCCTGTACCAGATGTGGTAGGTACCCCCACCAGGAAAACTGCGTCCATGCCTGCCCCTTGCGGCATCTGGCCAGGGGTTCTGGGCAGGCAGTCCCAGGACTTTAGGGGGCTGAGCTGAAAAATTCTGCAGACCCTTTATGCTCTGGCAGCTGCCACAGCATCCCTTACAGCTGCTTTCCCTGTGCCGGCCACCCTCTGGGAAGGAGTCATATCAGAGTAAGCACCTTGATGTTCTCCCCTCTTCTTTCCTTGTTTCTTCTCGATGAGCAGATAAGTGACCAGGTAAAATAGCAGAGGACAGTGAGAAGAGGGGCTGTTCCATGAAAAGCCTCAGTTCGTTGCCAGCCTTCCCATCGCCTGTTTAGAACTTGCTTGGATAGGCTTGGGGGCCTTCTGTAAGGCCCTCAGAACACATTTCCAGGAGCTTCATCCTGCGAATCTTATGCAGGTCTAGCCCCTCCAGTGGGAATGGATCCAAGCTGGAGTGGGAATGGTTTCAAGCTGGAATTAATTCAAGACTGACCTAACCTTATCCCCAGGCCACTTTTTCTTGGCTGCCACCAAGGAAAGCCCGATCCCTATCCCAGCTATTGCACAGGGGCCAGTGAAGATGCTGGCTGGACAGAGGCATTTTTCCATAGCAGTTCCTGGTACCAGTGTCTTAGAAGAGAAGGACCAAGCCTCTACAGATTCAAGGGCAAATGAGTGGTGATGGCTTTTTTCCAATATGTCTTGCTGTCTAGTTTGCAGCTGTGGCGAGATCTGATTGACAGCCTGGTAAGCCATTCCCTGTGGCTGAGGGCTCTGCTGGGCCTGCCTGAGAAGGAGACCATCTACCTGGACATGCCAGAAGAGCAAGGTCAGACACTGTGCACCTCTGCGTAGTCTTTCCCATCCCTCTGCCCAGGCGGCAGTGGTGCCTTAGCCATTTGTGTGCTTCTGGTGGAACCTCTGTGAGGTTGGTCCATGGCGTAGGCCTCCTGCTTTTTATCTGCTGCCAGCAGTTGGGACCTAGAAGCAACATTAACAATCACCTTAGTGCAGCCCCCATGTTTTACAGGTGGAGTCCCAGAGAGGCGAGATGACTTGCCATCCTGTACGTGGTAGAATGGTGGAGTTGGGACTAGAGCCTGGGCCCCTCCCCCGTGCCCTACAGTCATGCACTTGACCCAGGGCCTTGCTCCCGTTGGTGGGGATTCTCTCAAACAGCTTGAACACGGCTGTCCCAGGGCCCTTTGCTCTCCCAGCTCCTGCCTGTGGGGTCAGCTAGGCCACAGGCTATTTGTCTTCCATTCACTTCCCTTAGATCGAAAATCACCTCCTGTCACAGAAGTGAAGGTGACTTCCGGGAAAGTGGGAAAGGAGGACCGGAAAGGGGCATCCCAGGAAAAGAAGCAGTTTGGAATCAGAGACAAAGAAGATAAAAAAGGAGCCAAGCTGTCACCTGGGAAAGAGGCATGTGGCACATGTTCTGGGCCTGGGGTTGGGGCTGGGGAAGGGCTAGGAGGGGCTGCGGAAAGTGGGCGGTCACTCCAGCGTAATGCCCCTGCTCCCCTCAGAGCTGCTCTTGAAAAGGTCCCGGACCTCCCTTAGGAGCTACTGAAGGCTGGGCGTGCCTGTGTCTCTCCAAGCAGGACCGTTTAAACAGCAAGAAGCATAAAACAAAGGATGACAAGAAGCCGGCAAAATCTTTAAGTCGGGATAGGCTTTCCTTGGACGAGCCTGCCCCTGACAGCATCATCCCATCTCAGGAACCCATAGATCCCCTGGTCATGGAGAAATATACCCACAGGCTGCACACTGAGGTGAGGGAAAGAACCTGGCACTCAGCCCTCCCGTCACTCACACCTGCCCTACATACCGACCTCTGCTCCCTCACTCCCTGGCTCACTCTGTTTATCCCACAAACAATAAGTGCCTACTGCATCTGTGATGGAAGCAAAGCTGCCCTTGTGAAGGGCATTCTAGTATTCAAGACAGACCTCATGAATAAGTAACAAACGTGGCATGTTAGGTGATGAGCACTATGGGAAAAAGAGCAGCCAGGGCTAGGGGATAGGGATAGCCCAGGTGGGGGTAGGTGGGCCTCACTGGAAGGTGACACTGAACAGAGACTTGAAGAGAAGTGAGGAGTGGCCATGTGGATATGTAGGAGAATGGCGTGGGTAGAAGAGGGAGTGGGCCAAGAAGAAGCAGAGAGGGCAGAGAGTCCACCAAGAGAGAGACTCTTGGGTCATGTGGGGCTTTGCAGGCCACTGTGAGGATACACTGTTTTGAATAGAGGAATACGGTCCGATTCATGCTTTAGATCATTCTGGCTGCTCTTTGGAAATAGATGCTGGGGGCGCAGAGCAAAAGCCTTTCCCTTCTGTTGCTCCCTCTTCTTCTCCGTCTTTGGTGTGTCTTGAGAGATCTCTTCCTTGGGTGAGCACCACGTAGAGGGAATTCCCAGCAGCTGTAAGGGTTTTGAAACACTGGAGAGAACTTATCATAAAGCATGTTCTTAAGCAGTAGGTCCTTAGGGATTCACCTAGATGTTGTGTTCTGTTCTTTTTGTCACTGTTGTTGGTTTTGGAAGGGAGATCCACAAAGCCACGTAAGATATGTCAAGGAGTCTAATGGCAATGCTTTGTCTTCTTCTGGTATGGACAGCTGAGTAACTGGGATTGCATTGTGCATTTGATCACATTTAATCCAAAGCTCCATTTGCTTCTGATAACATCACTGAGATTTGTGAAGGTCCATGGGGTCTAGAAAGAAATCATAGGGCTCTGAGGACCCATGGAGTAGACTCTTACTTAGCTCTTTGGAATTAAGAATCAACTTACTGAGGCTTATATGGTACAGCCTCACTAGAGGGTACAGCCTTGGAGACATTTCAGTACATGGATCTGTGATCTTACTGGAAGGAAGGTTGGTCTCCAGGTGGCCAGGGTAGAATTGGGCCACCCGGAGGGACTAAATGGGCACTGCTCCCTGGGCCTCCCTGGAGTCGCCCCTTTAACCTTATGTCCCCATATGTCCAAGGGGCAGTACAGGATTCCACCCCAGACTGTTTAAAAAAACAAAACTATTTGCAAAAACAAAAGTTGTACAGAAACTTCAGTTTTATCTCTACAACTTTAGTTCTCTCCCCTCTTCAGCTGTCGCTCAGGGTGGGGACACTCCCCTGTGCAGGTGCTTTCCATAGAGCAAGCCTTTGCCTATGATGTTCACCCCATCGTTCCAGGTCTATGGGCTGCTGGATGCCCTGGTGACCGACCTGCTGGCCCTGGCTGATGAACTCAACCCCCAAAAGAATGCTGAGGAGCCTTTGCGTCTCGGCACCTGACCCACATGCCTGAGTTGCCTCCCGGGAAACTGCTTAACAAATCAATAAAGAACCTTACGTTCCTACCACCTCCCTTATGCCTCTGTGTCTTGAATTAAGGTCTTGATGAAGTCAGCTCATGGTCCTCCTGTGTCCCGCCTGCCCTCAGATCCCCTCCTCAGTTCCTGGAGCCATCCAGCAGGAGGGGGGAAGGGGAGGTGCGGGAGGAGCGGTGGAAGAGCAAGTGGGCAGCAGGACAAGGAGTGAAGCGAGGTGACAGCACAGAGAGCATCACCGCTTGTGGCCCCTGCCTCTGACCTTCTTTGGCTCACACTTTTGGGAGTGTGCTTCCTGGAGCCAGGTCTTCCCAAAATGTCATCACCACGTGTGACACAGTGTACGACTAGGAGGAGAACCAGACCCCACGGGACCTGGGTCCCTGAGGTCCTCACACTTCTGCTGGGTCCAAAGGCCCCATCCCAATCCCCAAGGATTGTGAGGATCATACTGCACTCTTAAACCCTAAAGGCCAGATCCCTTTGTCATCAGCCAGAGGTTATTCTGGATTCTAGCCTGCTTATCCCCTCCTCATGTCAAACCACCTGGCCTCTTTGAGCTTTTTTTTTTTTTTTTTTTTTTTCTGCTTTAAAAACAGTCTCTTAACTTTCTGCTCCCTCCCTTGCTCAGAGAAATATGAAGTGGATGAGAGATGACTCTTGCTAAGCAGCATCTTGTCAGCTCCAGTTCAGACTCAGCACCGTAAATTCTTCTCTGTCAATAATAATCAATCTGAGCCAGGCTTCCTGTGCAGAGTGGGCTCCAGGCTCCCAGAGTTTGAAGAACAGTTTTGCTAATGGTGGTCTCACTGCCTTAAATGCTGATGCAGCACAGGGGACGGGGGGAGACCCGAAGAGTGGCTACTGTCTCCTACCCACCTGGTTTTGCATCTGATGCTTCTGATGAGGACCTCATGGGCCTCAGGCGTCCTCCAGCCAAGATATGGCAGGTTTGGAGAGAGCAGGGCACTCTGAGCCTGATCCCATGTGAGAGATGCAGAGAGGGCGCTGTGCCTCAAGTCCCGATGCCTCCTTCAGGGTGGCCGCAAGGACCAGACGGAAAACCAAACACGGCAGTAGCCCACCAAAGGGCCAGCCCCAGGGAATGGTGGTCCTGGCCCAGAGGAGGAAGGGTGGGGGGGAGTGGGTGTTGCAGCCTCCCCTCCCCACCCCTAGTTTCCCCTGAGGAGGCAGAAGAAGGGTTAACTCACTGCAGAGTGGGGGTGAGTCCCCAGCACTGGCGCGAGATCTGTCCCTGGCAGGCAGCCTTCCCACCTCTGAAGGTGCTGCCTGCCTGGTCAGCAGGAAGGGGTTAACACGCCCTGCGCTTCCTCCTGTGTCCTGTTACTGCTGAGGCAGACCTGCCTGGCCAGCTGAGCAACTTTCCTCCTGAGTGCTGCCTGCCGGTTAGGCGTCCAGGAAACAAGTAGGCGGGAGGCAGCGCATTAGCCCCTTCTGTGGACCCTGAGCCACCCTTCTGAGGGGTCTGCACCTCCTGGGAGACGGTGGGTCTTCGGGACGAGGGTCCGTGGTGGATGGCTCTGGGGATACTCCCGAGGCTGTGCCGTCCCTCTGCTGCGCAGGCTTGGAGGGTCACTGCAGAGGCTGCCTGTGGCCCAGGGGCTGGGGCCAAAGGAGGCTGCATTGGAGGTAAGCTCTGGTGGTGCCTGGTATGGAAAGCTGGGGGCTTAATCTCCCTTCCAGGTCTGAGGGAGAAGGATGAGGAGGGCAGGGTGACAACAGAGGAATCTGGAGGCATCGCCCCCTACTCCCACCCCTCCTCAGGAAGGGGGCCTCCCAGGGCTGGCTCCCCATCCCGGGACCAACATCTTGGGTGGCATTCCCCACAGACTCCTTCCACGGCTTCTTCTCAGCCTCTGTTGCAGCTCTAGCCTCAGGACATCCCCCCACCCCCAACTCCAGTGCCCCCAGGACACATCTACCTTTGGGCTGACTTAAGCTTAGAGCTAG
This sequence comes from Capra hircus, assembly GCF_001704415.2. NCBI lineage: Eukaryota > Metazoa > Chordata > Mammalia > Artiodactyla > Bovidae > Capra > Capra hircus. Next base: position 35,834,440 of record NC_030826.1, on the reverse strand, counting down.
CACTCACTCCACTCACTGCAGCAAGGGTTAGGGCACTGCCACTCCCTGCCCTACTCAAGTGGCACCAGGTGGGAAGGGGCCTCAGCAGAGGACGGGAGGGGGTGCTGGCCCATGGGGACACACACAGGCTTTGACAAACTCATGCACATGACTCAACATATCTGGGTTCTTTCCATCTCTCTGGATCCACTCTCTGGGAATGCCATCTGCTTCCTTAGTCCTGACAGATCCCCCACTGCTGTGGGCCCTGAGAAGAGCAGGCTCCTGTCTGCCTGTAAAGTTCTTGGTACCCCAGACACGGGAGAGAGCGGATGCTCTAGCCCCCGTGGCCTGCCCTGCCCCCTGCTGGCCCTTCTCCTGTGACCTCCTGCCTCCCCCCATCTCTGAATTGGCTGCTCCGCCTGGGCTTCTCAGTGTCCTTCCTTCCACCTGACAGGGTCTGGCTCAAGGTCACTGCGGTAATTCCATACTAGGCTGCCTGGCTGCTGCCGCTGCTACTGCCACCACCTTATCAGCTGCTGGGTTTCTGTTTCACTCCCTTTTATTTCTGGGCATACTGTGTTCGATAAAACCCTTTGCTTGTAACACTGCTGGCAGCCCTCCCAGCCACCCCCTCCGTGAGGTCCTTCCTCTCCTTCCCCCTCCCTTTCTTGCTCCCTAGGCCTCACCCTGCCTTCTCTTCCTCCCTACAGCTTCCCCTCAAACTTCAGTGGGGGTGGAGCCTCTTGGTATTTCTGATTCCTCCCTTAGCCCCGCTCGCTCTGGCAGAAATGTGCAGAGAAGGCGCGTCCATTCCCACCTCCTAGGAGGAAAGTTCAAGCAGAGCCACAGGGCCCACACAGAGGGTCCCCTCCCACTACCCCCGGCCAAGCAGGCGGGCCAGGGCTCCTGGTGCAGTCAGGATGCCCGACTGGTTCTCCTGGTTTCAGTGGCCAGCCCTGGGAGAGGCTTGTACTCAGGCAGGCTCTAGGGCACAATTATTTCTCATCTTGACTCTTGCCACCTGCCAGCCCACAGGTTGGGGAGGTAAAGACAGGTTTGAGTCACTAGTGAGGGGGAGGGCAGGCATTAAACGAGTGCTGGCCAGGGCATCCTCAAAGGCGGCCTGTCGCTGGGATAGAAAGACAGCAGACTGAAGGTAAGCCCATCCTCAGCCAGTGCTTTCTGTCCTGCTTGTGCTCACACAGGGCCCTGTGCTTTGGGCCCAGGCTCTCCCAAACATAACTGGTCCTGATGAAAACTCCGAAGACTTTGAACGGTGCCCAGGTTGGCAGGGCTGGCTGGAGAGTTGAAGTTGGTTGGGGAGGGGAGGTTTGTTTTAGGCTGGCAGGGCTGGCTGGAGGGAGAGTTGTTTGTTGTGGGGTGGGGGTGGGGAGCTCCTTCCAACTCCTGCTGAGTCCCAGGGAAGAGTTGAGAAGTACAGTCTCCATGGGTGGTGCTGGAGGGTTTGGGTGGAGGCCAGGTCCAGCCATTGTGATTGTGTGTTGTGTGTTCATTCCAGAGGGACAGTGGTGGCAAGGTGAGGGGATTTGGGTTTTGGTTTCTGGTGGGGTCCTAGAAAAGACTTCCTCTGTCTCGGGCCTGGTCCTGAGGTTGTGGGGAGGCCAGTGGGCTGGCCCTAACCGTTCCTCAGCTGGGAGATCAGAGGTCTGTCATGGGCCCAGGGCCTTGGGGGTTTGGGAAACCCAGACTGACCTTGCCCTCAGGTCATTTCATTTTGGCTGAGAAGGTAGGACTGAGACAATAAAGCAATCAGGTGAATTAATTACAAAACTGGTGATGCTGACAATAAGTACTGCATTTGTCTCCTGATCTGTACGTGTTAGTGCCAGCTAAGCCACCTACGGGTGACTGTGGGCATGCCATACCCCTCTCTGGCCTCAGTGTGTACAGTGGGTCCTCTTTGGAGGCAGCCTCCCCCAGATGCTCCTTCCTTCCCTTGCTGCCTCATTCCTCCTCACTCTTCCCTTTGAATCTCAGATCTCAGCTCAATCATCACCTTCTCTGGGAAAGCTCTCTTGATTTTCCTAGCTTGAGTGTTCCTGTGTTCCTCTGCCCTCCCATGTTGGACTGTGATTGCCTGTACCCTCTCAACAGGACATGGGTGGGCCAAGACTTGTACTCTATGCTTGCCATAGTGCCTGGCTTAGAGAAGTCCCCAGGAAATTGGTGTTGAATGAATCAAGCTACAAAAATAAATGATATAAAAACAGAGGAAAGTGAGGATGGAGAAGCTGGAAGGATCAGTCTTAAGCCCAATCCCAGCAGAAACAGGAGAGCTAGCAAGGTACAAGCAAAGCAAGCAGGCGTTCCTTGGGGCTTCCTTTTGTGTCCCTAAGGCCAAAGGCTGTGGAACATATCTGCCTGGGTTAATCCTGGCTCTGCATTCCCCAGCTCTGTGATCTTGGACAAGTCATTTAATTCTTCTCCGACTTGTTCCCCATCTTTGAATGAAAATAATATCTCTGTAGGTGTGATTGTGAAGATTAATAAGCACACAAAGATAAAAGTACCTCCTGAATAATAAGTAAAATAAGAAAAATAAGTGCCTGCCAAAGGCTGTTCCTGGCAGCAGGGACACCCAGGCCAGGCCTGGTGGGCCAGGCCCACCTTGCTGGCTGAGTGGGGCCAGTGAGGTGGGCCATTAGCTCTGAGCTCCAGACCCTCTCTTCCTCAGACCCACGTGGAAGCCAAGGACACAGCTGCCCTGCTGAGAGCACAGCGGCGCACCCTTGGAGACCGTGACCTCGCGACAGTGGCCCTCGGCCCTCCACCTCCGGCTGGGGCAGGGGCCGGCCGTCTCCGAGTCCTCGGCCATGACGACGTCAGCACTGCGGCGCCAGGTGAAAAACATCGTGCACAACTATTCAGAGGCGGAGATCAAGGTGCGTGAGGCCACCAGCAATGACCCCTGGGGTCCACCTAGCTCGCTCATGTCCGAGATTGCCGACCTGACCTTCAACACGGTGGCCTTTGCCGAGGTCATGGGCATGCTGTGGCGGCGGCTCAATGACAGTGGCAAGAACTGGCGGCATGTGTACAAGGCGCTGACGCTGCTGGATTACCTGCTCAAGACAGGCTCTGAGCGGGTGGCCCACCAGTGCCGGGAGAACCTCTACACCATCCAGACACTCAAAGACTTCCAGTACGTCGACCGCGACGGCAAAGACCAGGGCGTGAACGTGCGCGAGAAGGTCAAGCAGGTGATGGCCCTGCTCAAGGACGAAGAGCGCCTTCGGCAGGAGCGCACCCATGCCCTCAAGACCAAGGAGCGCATGGCACTGGAGGGCACGGGCATCGGCAGCGGGCAGCTGGGCTTCAGCCGTGCCCGTGGGTCCCCATCCTCCTACAACTGTGAGTCCAGGGCATGGCTGGGGACAGGGAGGCAGCCCGAGTTCTGACTCTAGCTCTGCGGCCCCAGCTGTAGATAAGAATCCCCCACTTGGAGGAGGGTCTGAAGATTCCGTGAGATAAAGAGGGTAACACGCCCGCACACAGTAGGTGCCCAACAAGTCAACACGAACAACAGTGTTATTTATTGTAGGTTTGTTATTGTTAACTCCTGCCTGGTAGCGGGGTGGAGGCAGAAGCATAGGCTCAGTCCTTATTCTGCCCCTTCCAAGCCGTGAGATCTCTGCCAGCCAGCTCTCTGAACCTCAGTTTCCTCATCTTTAAAGTAGGGATAAACTAATCTGTCTCCATTGTCCAATTTGAGGACTAAATGGGACCAAGCCCAGGAGTACCCTCAACCCTGTGCTCAGACAGGCAGGACACGGTGCTGCAGAGTCGCATTCCTCTTGAACCCCCAGCTCAAGGGCGCTGCTCTTGAGAACTGGGGCAGCTGCATACTCCACTCTCTTCCCCGAGAAGAGGGGCACTTCCCTGATCTGAGGGTACTCAGAATGGCTTTCTTTAACAATGTGCTGAGGGCTTGGAGAGCTGTGACCTTGACTGAGTGCAACCCCTTGCCCTCCCACCACACTTGACCCTGAGCTGGATGGGGCGCAGCTGGAAGAGTCCAGGAACTTGAATCAGGGGACCTGGGTTCAACTTGCTGCAGGACCTTGGCCAGGTACCCCTCAGAGCTGCTGCACCTCTGTAGAGGAAGGATTGGAATCTTTTATTGGGGTGAAATGGAAGCCCTGCAGAAAGTGCCAAGCATACTGCTTGACCCCTTGGGGCCCGAGTCTGCCAGTTGCTGCTCTCCCCCTCAGTTTCCCTCTCTGAGCTTTAGCTTCCTGGCAAGGGGGGCGGTAGGGGAGTCCATGAAGACCTGCATGGTTACGGAAGCCACGATGGGTGGCTGGTCGTTGCAGCCTCCTCCTCATCCCCCCGCTACACCTCAGACCTGGAGCAGGCCCGGCCCCAGACATCGGGAGAAGAGGAGCTGCAGCTACAGCTAGCCTTGGCCATGAGCCGAGAGGAGGCTGAGAAGGTGAGGCCCCTCCTGGGGCTCCTGGAGGATGGGGTGAGGGGGACTGGAGGAGGGATGGGTGCCTGGATGCCTCACACCTTAGATTCTTGGGCTTCCCTACTCTGGGCCCCAAAGCCCTAGTCCTGCTCCCAAGGACAGCATAGGGCCTGTGTCCCTTGGGCTGGGTTACTGGGATTGGGGTCTGACTCCTCACCCTGGGAGTGGGGTCCTCTCTGACTGGGCCTGGAAGGGGTAGTGTGTGCGTGGTGGGTTGGCAGTGCCTGCTTGTCACATGGGCCTGCTGTCACCTCATGGAGGGGAGGGGGTGAGTGTGCTGGCAGACACCTTCCTAGGAGACACAGAAATATGCTGCTCCCATCAGCTATTCTTGCGGGGGTCCAGGGACAGCCTACCTGACAGCCTCCTCTCTGCCATCGCCTCTGTGGATCCAGGCAGACCTGGCGGGACTCACACAGCAGGGCCTGGGGAGCACTCAGGGTCCCAGAAGAGGATGACTCTTCTTTTTAAACTGCATCTCAGATCCAGCTCCAGGCAGGGAGCAGACTATACTCACACTGCTGTCTCGGGGCAGGCTGCCCACAGCCACTCAGGGTGGGCTTTCCTGCACAGGGCGATGTTGCCTTTTGGCCCATATAGGAGCACTGGGCCAGTTCACCCCTCTCTTCCTCCCTCGCAGCCGGTCCCCCCAACCTCCCACAGAGATGAGGACTTGCAACTGCAGCTGGCTCTGCACCTGAGCCGGCAGGAACAGGAGAAGGTAGTAGGCTAAGCCACCCATGCTGGTGCTGGTGAGGTGCTGGTGAGGTGCTGGTGGCGGTGCTGGTGGAGGTGCTACGCAGGTACTGACCAGGCTCTTCCACCTCCCTGCGGTGGTCCTGCTGCCCCTGACCTCAGGGCGCCTCCCAGCCTGCACTCTTCTTGACTCTAGCTCAGGTCCCCTCAAGTCTAGAACGGGCAGCTTAAGTTTTCCTTACTCTGGTGCCTTCTGCAGGAGGTGAGGTCCTGGCAGGGAGATGACTCACCTGGGGCCAATGGTGCTGGAGCTGGAGCCCATCGTCGTTGGGACAGAGAGCCTGAAAGAGAAGCGAGAGAGGAAGAGGAGAAGCTGAAAACCAGCCAGGTAGAGGAGTCTCAGGTAGAGGGTTAAATATTGATAAAGAGTATAGAACAGTGCTTGGTATATAGTAAGCACCATTTAATGTTTATTTAGTGAAAATAAGGGTAGAGGGGATGTAGCAGGCTGAGGTCCCATCCTGCATGGGCTGGTGACTCAGATGGTGGCAAAGTGGGATGCAAAACATCCTGATGTGAGATGCCGGGTTTGGATTCTGTATTTGCTGCCATTTACTTTACAACTCAGGGCATGTCATTGTCTTGCCTCAGTCTTCTCCTCCATTCAAGTGTGCCAGTTGGACAGTTCCAACTCTGACATTCTAGGAGCATGTGATACTGTGGATCAAGTCTGAGAGTAGCCTCTGGTATATGGTACTGAAAACATCTTGGGCTCATACACATACTGTCCAAGGTGGAAGAGTGTGTAGCTGCTGGTAGCAAGGCTACCCTCCAAAACTGCTCATGCTACCCTTGGGATGTCTCTGTACTCTTTCAGCCAATGTTCACGGTGGCAAATTTCTTTCGGACATGGGCTTAGGGAAGTAGGCTTATCATAAAATGTGTCTTACCACTGATGGGCTGAGGGGCAGGAGAGCCAAGGAAGGGGTCAGGCAGGCTTGCCTTCCATCCCAGCTCTCCCTCTCCCTGGCTGTGTGACTTTAGGCAACTGCCCTCTTAGCCCAAGCTAGCACATCCGTAAAATGGGAACCCCAACAACCTTCCCTAATCACAATGCAGGTTGTTAGGAAAATCAGACACTAAACGGATGAGGAAAAATTTTATAAACGGGAAAGCGCTCTGCAGAGCCAAGGGATCATTAATAGATGTTTGTGGAACGAGTAAAGGAGAATGAGCTGGAGTGAGGATGACAGGTCAGGGCCTGCCCTTCCTCTGGGCCCCGCCTTCTCTTGAGCATGGCTGCCTCTCCCCCCAACAGTCCTCCAGCCTCGACTTGGTGGACATCTTCGCATCAGCTTCAACCCTGCCCTCCACACACTGCTCTGCTGACCCATGGGACATCCCAGGTGGGCATGCAGGGCTGCAAAGGGCTCCCAGGCTGGCCCCCGAGAGCCCCTTCCCCCCAGACACCTGCTGGCATTCCTTCCCCACAGCTGAGGGCCACTAGGCACGTCATTCACTTCTCTGAGCCTCAGCTTCCTCTGTGCCCTGCAGTTGGAGTGAGGGAGGGGACACCTCTAAGGATCTCAACTTTTGGGAAACTCAGAAATGTTCTCTTGTTGCTTCTGGTCACCCTGAGTTTCCTGGCCCAGCCTGTCCCTGACTGGGAATGCGGCCTGAGCTGCCCATGCCTGGAGGTCCAGAATCCTAGGATGAACTTGCTGAATATGGGCTTCAGCTCACTGGGTGGTCCTGAGTCTGCATCCCATGTGTGAAATGGGCCCTTGTCCTCCCAAATTGATCTAGGTAACTGGGAAGGCTCTGGCCTGGGGGTCCAAGTGGCTTGGGGTCACATCTGTGCTATCCCCATTTCAGGTCTCAGGCCTAACACAGAGCCCAGTGGCTCATCATGGGGGCCTTCGGCAGACCCCTGGTCTCCAGTTCCTTCAGGAAGTATCATGTCCCAGAGCCAGCCCTGGGACTTGCCTCCTGTGCTCTCCTCCTCTGAGCCCTGGGGCCGGACCCCAGTGCTGCCTGCTGGACCACCGACCACAGACTTCTGGGCACAGAACTCCACCCCCCACAAACTCCCCAACAATGGAGCCAACCCCTGGGGGAAGCTGGTAGAGACCTTCAACACAGCTGGTAAGTGGAGGGTCAAAGGGTATGGGTGAGGGGCTGGAGGACTTCTGGGCCCCCCTCTCTCCAGTGCCAAAGGGCAAGAGATCCTGTGCTAAGAGGGCAACTTGCCTGGAAAGGGGCCAGCCCAGTGCTTGCCCTTTCTGCCAGCCCATCTCATCTTCCTTTTTCTCCTTGGCTAGCGTTAGATGGTTCTTCCACCTTTGACCCATTGGCCAAGCCTCCAGTATCCACAGAGTCCAAGGAAGGGCTAGAATGCACCCAGGCTCTGCCCTCTGGGAAGCCCAGCAGTCCTGTGGGTAAGCAGGAGGCAGGGAATGACTGCAACTGTGGGGAAAGATGGGCCCCCAGCACTGGCCTCAGCCTTCTTCCTCTCACAGAGTGACCACTCACTCTCCCTACCAACAAGCCCTGTCATTTCTATTCCAGAGCTGGACCTGTTTGGAGACCACACCCCCAGTGTAAAGCAAAATGGCACAAAGGAGCCAGATGCCTTTGACCTGGATGTACTCGGGGAAGCACTAGCCCCGTCCAGCAGGGACACCCCAGCACGCCGGACTCCTGAGTCCTTCCTGGGCCCCTCAGCCTCCTCCCTGGTCAACCTTGACTCATTAGTCAAGGTGCCCCAGGCTGTAAAGACCCGGAACCCCTTTCTAACAGGTAGGACACTCCCTTGTCCCTGCTGGGTCTCCACACTAGGGTCCCCTACTCTTTCTGTTTCTCCCTTCAGAGCCCAACCCCTGCCTTAAAATCTTAGCTTTTTTTTTTTTTTTCCTATTTCTAAGACCCGAGATCTTGCTACCTTGCCCCCTGTAGCCCCACCCCCACTTAGGACTATGTCCCCTTGGCCCGCTCCAAGTCCCCCAACCCACCCTCGTTCCGCAGGTCTCAGCACTCCATCCCCCACCAACCCGTTCGGCGGGGGCGAGCAAAGCAGCCGGACTCTGAACCAGATGCGCACAGGATCCCCAGCGTTGAGCCTGCCGGCCGGCGGGCCGATCGCGGCGCCCTTTGGCTCCATGACCTACAGTGCCTCCCTGCCCCTCCCGCTCAGCAGCGTGCCGGCCGGCGTGACCCTCCCTGCCTCGGTCAGCGTCTTCCCCCAAGCCCGCGCCTTCACGCCGCCGCCCTCCGGGAGCCTGCCGCAGCCTCTGCTGCCCACCTCTGGCTCCGCCGGACCGCTCAACCAGACCCCTCTGACGGATACCAACCCCTTCCTTTGAGCAACAGCCCCGCCCCCGGCCGCCGGCGCGTGCTCGCGATGCCCCGCCCCCGCCCTGCGCTAATAACACTGGGCCCCGCCCCTTGGCGCGGGGCGGGGCGGAGCTTCCACGCCAGGACCCGCCCCGGGAAGGAAGGAAGGCTGAGACTCCGTCCAGAGACCGGTCTGGACTTTGCCCCCAGCTTCCGCGGACGCTTTGCAGCTCCCGGAGCTGCAGACTTCTCTGGGGCAGAGACCACGCCCCGTAATAAAGACTGGAATCCCTGTCCTCAGCTCTCCCCAAGTGGACTTTTTGCCAGGCGTGGCGGCCAGGTCTGGACCCCAGCTTGAATCACTGGCTACCCTGGAAACGACTGCTCCACAATGTGGGGCACAAAAATGCTCCCACTTCCCATATAGCCCCCTCAGCCTAGCACCTTCGCTTGTCCATGCTCCTGAGACTCTCAGTCATTCGATCATTTCATCCATTTATCACACAGAGGCGTGGGGAATAATCTAGAAGCAAAGGACAATAGGCAGTTGTTCCCTTGCACAATCATTATGTACTAAGCACCTTAGACCGATTATTTCGTTTAATCCTTGCATCAGTATTCTGAGGTAGATAATATTACTCCCATTCAGGACCAGCTACATAATTAGTGCAAAGAAAAAATGTGGGGTCCCTTGTTCAAAATTGGGTTAATAATATAAAAATGGGAGCAGCAGAGCATTAGACCAAGGGCAAAACCCTTGGCCCTGCTCCTTCTTTATAGGTGAGGTTCAGAGAGGTTGAGCAGTATGCTTAAAGTCACACAGCTGGCAGAGTAGGGCTGGGATTCCAAGTCAGGGGACCTGGCTCCTCTGCTCTGAGCTCCCATGCTGGGCCCCAATATTCACAAATACTGACTGGCTGCTGTGGACAAAGCACAGGGCTCATCTCGGGAGGGACTCAAGAATTGCTAAGTGCACAGCCTCCAGGAGCTCAGAACCCACAGGGGCAAGCCCGGTCCAGGAGTCCCCACAATCCTTTGTTTTACTGACCCACCTTAAATCTGGTTCTTCTCTCCTCTCTTCACCAGGACTGGCAAAAAACTCAGTTTCAAACATGACCCCTCCTAGGGGGCTGGTGTAGATCAGAAACCGGGGGAGGAGCAGAACCTGTTACCTCATCCTGGGGGCCACCATAGTCACCCTCATTCCTCTTCTACTCAATGCTTCCCCAACCACGGGCACTGGTGTGGTCTTCAGTGCTCAGGGGCTGGCCCTGCAGGCCGCAGGCCTTTTGGGGCCCTAAGGTAAAATGTCCTTCCATAGGCCAGAAACAGCAAAGTTGAGGGAGGATACAGTGCTGGTCTTCTTCCTAACGTAGGGGTGGGGAAAGGAGCTGCTTTGCTTTCTGGAGGGAGGCAGCCCTACTGTAGCTGTTTCAGACAGGGTGGACAAGAGCATCTGCTTAGGAGTGGGACTGACAGCGTTCAAAACTGCTCTAAGGTTTCCACTCAATCACTTGTAATAAGTGGTTATGCCCTTTGACCTTGAGTAAATAACTTAACCTCTCTATGACTGCGCCTCCATTTCCTTATTTGTCAGATGAGGACAAGGGTTCCTTACTCATTAAGTGGTTGTGTGGTTCCTCCCAGGCCAGTGTCCAGTTCAGCCCAGGGTCCACCCAGTTCAGAGACTCACCTTGAGGAATGAATCTGCTACATCCGTCATTCCTGGTTTTGCCAGGCAGTACCCAGACCCATCTGTCTTCTGTACAAATCTGGGAGATCTCCATCCTTCTTGGTCACTGACCCACATTTCACCCTTCCTCAACCTGGGTCTCCTCTTGTTAACTGGCTCTCCCTGTGGACACCACTTATGTGAGGATTCCCAAGGGGTGCTATTTTGCCTCCCACCAAAAGGAAGTTGGTAATCTGGCTCCTTATCTTGCTCTGGACCATCTTCTGCCTGGCAGACCCCTCCCGCCTTGGAAGTTAGAACCACTGGGCGTCCTGCCTCCTCCCACAGGGGGCTGTGCTCCACCTCATTCTTGCCATGCTCTAGCCTTGGCTCATGGTCTTCTCACCTAAATCTTGCTCAATCTTGTATGACTCCACTATCCAAGACGATGACCTCACCTCACCACCCCTTGACCTCTCAGCTGCTCCCACATCTGGTCACATTTTGGGGCTTGTCATCATCCCAGATTCCTCCACATTAAAGGCAGACTTCCTGTTCTCTGATCTTGACCTCATTCCTTCCAGGAAGCATGCACACCAGAGTCTCCCACCTGCGGACACTTCCATCACCCCACTATCCCAGTTTCTCAGAGATCTCTCTCCTCCAGGTCATCAAAAGCTTTCTCTCAACTGAATCCTTCCCATGATATTTGTCATAATTAATCTCATCCCTCTTGAGAGTGTCTTTCCATCTCTCCCCTCACATCAAGTGCCCATCATCTCTATGTCCTCTTTCCCCTCCCTCCTGAGCCCGCTCCTGTCAGCCTCACCTCCTGGAACACATCTGCTATGTCCACCAATGGCCTCCACGTTGCTGAAGCTACTGGACCTTTTTTGGTCCCGTCCCAGTCAGCTTCTCTGAAGTCTGACTCTCCCTCCCTGCCACTCTGTTCCTTTGAGACAACACCCTCTCCTGGTTTTCCCACGACCCTCTGTGTCTTGAGTTCATCAAGGCCAAGTATGAGCCCGAGCCTCTCCCTGCGGTCACCCTGGGTGATCTCTTCTGTGCCCACACCGTCTCTGCACTGAACACCCACTTTGCTTCCTCTCTCCCACCAGCTCCTTCTCTGCATTCCTGAGCCTGCCATCTTCACACATACATCTCAAGGTCATCTCAAACCAACACATCCAAACAGGACCTCTTGAGCCCCCAACCTGACCCTCTCCCAGTGCCCCCTACCAGCCCCATTCTGCACTTCACTCTTGACACCGCCCCCCATAGGCAATCCTGATGATGTTTCCTTTTCTGCTGACCTCAAGTCTACCACCTTCCCTCCATCTCTACCTTGGCGTAGTGCAGACCTCCCAGAGCTCTCCTCTGGGTCCTGCTATGGCCTTTGAACCCTTCTGCTTCCACTCGTGCCTCTTTACAGTCCATTCACCACCAGAAAGCTGGAGGGACCTTTCCAAAATGCAAGGTCACTCCCTCGACTAAAGCCCTTCCACAGCTTTCTTCTGCTCTCATCAGTAACCAAACTCCTGCTCACAGTTCAGAACCTGGCCCCGGCCCTCCTCCCTCTCTACGTCACCACCTCATCGGCGCCTCTCTGTGCTGGCTTCTGCAGCACCTCAGCCCTGCCTCACTGCTGTGCCACAGGGTCTTTGCACATCTGTTCCCCCTGCTTCCCCAGCATGTCCCCCAAGTCCTTTCCAGATTGCATCCTCTTGTTCTTCGAAGGCTGCTACACAAATGTGATTTCCTTAGGAAGGCCCTCCCCATCCTCTCTCCCACCAGACCAGTTTCCTTGTGATACCTAGTCATGGCACGTCTCACAGTGGGTGGTTGTACATTAATCTGTATAGCTGTTGGATTAGTTTTTGCCTTGCTCATCAGACTGTGAGTAACACAAGGATGGGATGGCTTGGTTTCTCTCTGCCCACTGTTGTACCTAGCAGAGTGTCTCATGGGCACTCAATAAATGTTGACTAAGGGTAGTAAATGAGACTCATAAAATACCTGATAACACCTGAAAGTTGGTTCAGTATTATTATTTAGGGAAGGCTTCCTGAGGGGGTGGGGTTTGAGCAGGACCTTCAGGTGAGGGGGCAGAGCAAAGGCGAAGCTCCCAGTTTGGATGGCCTGGAAAAGCCACGCCTTTGCCTCTCACCTCATTTCTCCTTTGTAAAACGGACAAAGTTGGACAAAATGACCGGAGGCTCTGGCTTTCCATGGCCCTGGCATCCTTACAGCCTCCATATTCTCCGTAAGAGGGTTACCTCCCCGCAGGCCCTGATTTATGTCCTATCGAGTCCACCCAGTTTTTTGCACAGACCTGTGTCCTCCTATGGGCTGCCGTCTATGGGGTCGCACAGACTCGGACACGACTGAAGCGACTTAGCAGCAGCAGTGTCCGCCTAAGCCCCAGTATACGGTCTGCAGTCCTGTGATCGGCCACCGAGCGGCGCTCAGAGACCAGCCTGCTGCCGGCCTTATCGGCGAAGACACTCCCGCGGCCGGTTCGGCGCCTGGGTCGGCCCGTCGCAGCTTCCCTCCCGCCATCCCTTCCTGTCCGCAGCGTCCGGGCCGACCGCCACCAGCAGCCATGCTGGGCGCGCGGGCCTTACGGTGCCGGTGCCGCGGCTTCCTGCTGCCCGGGGCCGGGCCAGTCCTCGCCTTGAGCTGCAGGTACGGGCGGCCGAGGAGCACGCTTCAGCATCCGGTGCCTGCAGAGCCCTGCGGTCAGTTGTCCTGGCGCTGGTCCCCTGTGTCTGCCCGGTCACCTCCCCACCCCATGCCTGCCTTCCCCCAAGACTAGGGCCAGCTCCTCCGACCGGGCTCAGACAGTAATCCTCTCCTCCCTCCCTCCCCTCCAGCTGCAGGGCTCGGCTTGCGCCAGGAACTCTGTTCTGACACCATCTCCAGGAAGCCTTCCTTGAACCCCAGTGCTGGGCCAAGGGTCCTTGTCCAACAGCACCCTGGGCTGGCTTGTCACAGCCCTCGATGCTGCAAGGGCTTGTCATTACTTAGGCCTGCCCCACCCATGCTGCCCTCCCAGGCTGAGCTCCCTGAGATCAGAGCCAGCTACTGATTCTTTGAGGGTTATGCGGGTCTGGCACAGGACCTGGCCCCCCAGAAGTGCCCACTGGATGGATGTTGAGTGAGGGAGTCCCTGATGCCAAATGAATTTCTTCTCCTTGCCCCTCATCTGGCCCAGTCCTACACACAGCAGCCAGCAGCCTTCCTGCCCAGATCATATACCCAGGCAGGCATGCCAGAAATACCTCCAGCACAGTCACCCTGGGTGGGGCCCGGTGAGGGGAGAGAATGGAGCCTGAAGGACCATTCCACCCATTGTGACTCGCCCTGACTTCACAGTCATCATCGTTCCCATCACCAGGTCGGAGAGGTTGGGGGAGACTAACCTGGCAGGGAGCCCCCAATGAACCACCTTTCTTCACCCCCCCAAAAACACAAGGGGGAGCACAAAGGCCACGGTCTCCCCCGTGGTTCAGAAAGGTGGGTTGGGCTGGGAGCAGGGGGTTCCAGGAGAGTTCCACGAGGCGTGAGGGGTGGGGGGTGGGGTGGTCAGGTGGGCCTCTGGGCTGGGTATAGGTGGAAGCAGTGGAGACTCCTGGTCTGACTTGCCTGACCCACCTGCCCACACCAGGGGTAGCTCCTCCCGGGACAAGGACCGAAGTGTGACGGTCAGTAGTTCAGTGTCCATGCCTGCTGGAGGGAAGGGGAGCCGGACTAACTGCTCTCAGTCCACGCCCCAGAAGGTCCCCAACCGCCTGATCAATGAGAAGTCACCATACCTCCTGCAACATGCTTACAACCCTGTGGACTGGTGAGTCCTCTCCTGATGCCCTCCTGGGCAGCTAGATCCTCAATCTTCTTACTGGCCCCCTCCGGAGCTAGTGAGTGATGCCCCACTCTACTGGCCTTAGGTACCCCTGGGGACAGGAAGCCTTCGACAAGGCCAAGAAAGAAAACAAGCCAATTTTTCTTTCAGGTACTGCATCCACCATTCCAGGGATGGGTGCAGGGGACTGGTGGTAGATAGGGGATGGCTCCTTTGGGCCTGGGGCCTTCCAGGAAACTAGATGCTAGGGCATCATAGGCCCAGCTGGAGTCCTTTGGCTGCCCCTCTCTGACCAGCCACTGGTCCTCCCTGGCCCCCATGGCCCTATTCCAGTGGGGTACTCCACCTGCCACTGGTGCCACATGATGGAAGAGGAGTCCTTCCAGAATGAGGAGATTGGCCGCCTGCTCAGTGAGGACTTTGTCAGTGTGAAGGTGGACCGGGAGGAGCGGCCTGACGTGGACAAGGTGTATATGACCTTTGTGCAGGTGAGTGGTCTTCCCTTGGTTGGGTGGTTGACCGTGTACATGGGGCTGCTCCCCTCACCCTTGCCCTCTCTCTGCCAGGCCACCAGCAGTGGTGGGGGCTGGCCCATGAGTGTGTGGTTGACTCCCAACCTACAGCCCTTTGTGGGGGGCACCTATTTTCCCCCTGAGGATGGCTTGACCCGAGTTGGCTTCCGCACGGTGTTGATGAGGATACGGGACCAGGTGGGTAGGCACTGGGGAATAGAGGGGGCCAGGGGTCAAGGGTGAGGGAAGCAAGGGGCCCTCACCCCATGCTGACCTCCAGGTCTGCCCCTGCCTCCCGCAGTGGAAACAGAACAAGAGCACCCTGCTAGAGAACAGTCAGCGGGTCACCACGGCTCTGCTGGCTCGGTCGGCGATCAGCATGGGTGACCGCCAGCTGCCACCTTCCGCTGCCACCATGAACAGCCGCTGCTTCCAGCAGCTGGATGAGGGCTATGATGAGGAGTATGGTGGCTTTGCCGAGGCCCCCAAGTTCCCCACACCAGGTCGATGCCCCCTGCCCCATGCCCACTCCAGCCCTGGCCTGGCCTTCCGAAGCCGACCCTAGTCAATGATCTCTTCTGACTCCTGTCTTGGTTATTAACTTCCCACTCTCCTGTCTGGCCAGTGACCGCCTAACCCCATCCTGCCTGTCAGTAGCTATCTAGTGAAGCTCTGACTTTTGGTCTTAGCAGGGACTCTCTCTGATGCTGACCTTGGTGATTATCATCTGTCCTCTGGGTTGACCTAGCCTATCCAGAGAGACTGCCTATTGAGTAAACCCCTAACTCTTCGCCTGGCCAAAGTCCTGATCACCCAGATCTCGGCCCCCTGCCCTTCCTATTCTCTAACCTGCGTATTCTTGGTGTCCGCAGTGATCCTGAGTTTCCTGTTCTCCTATTGGCTCAGCCACCGGCTAACCCAGGATGGCTCTCGGGCCCAGCAGATGGCTTTGCATACCCTGAAGATGATGGCCAACGGGGGTATCCGAGACCACGTGGGGCAGGTGAGGTGGGGGGGCAGGCGGCAGCGGGGTGGGGGCAGTGGCTGGGGTCGCCTCCAGCCCTGTGTTCCTCCTGGCGCAGGGCTTCCACCGCTACTCCACGGACCGCCAGTGGCACGTTCCCCACTTTGAGAAGATGCTGTATGACCAGGCACAGCTCACGGTGGCCTATTCACAAGCCTTCCAGGTGACTCCTGACCCCAGCCCTGAGCGGAGACCCAGCCTGTCCACCTACGCTTGGCTGCCCCTTCCAGTGCCTTCCTGGTGACCTATGGCTCCCCCTTAACTTCACCCCTAATTCAGTCTCATGTTCACTATCCAGCCTCCCTCCTTGCCCCCGTGGGAGAACACTTACTGCCCACCTCGTACCTAAAGACCTCTGCTTATAGCCTCCTTCCTCCCTACTCAGATCTCTGGTGACGAGTTCTACTCCGAAGTTGCCAAAGGTATCCTGCAGTATGTTGCTCGGAACCTGAGTCACCGGGTGTGTGTCCACTGAGGCAGGCGGGTCTGGCTGTGGGAGGGCTCGGGGCCTCCACTGCCTTGAAGGGAGGGGCCAGCCAAGTCTCCCCTCCCTACAGTCTGGAGGCTTCTATAGTGCAGAGGACGCGGACTCCCCACCGGAGCGGGGTATGCGGCCCAAAGAGGGCGCCTTCTACGTGTGGACTGTCAAAGAGGTCCAGCATCTCCTCCCTGAGCCTGTTCTGGGTGCCACTGAGCCTCTGACCTCAGGCCAGCTCCTCATGAAGCACTATGGACTCACGGAGGCTGGCAACATCAGCCCCAGTCAGGTGAGGACTGCTGAGATCACAGGAGAGGTCTTGAAACCACACAGGCCGGTGGACTCCCTTGGACAGGAGCTGTCTTTCTCAGGACCCTAAGGGGGAGCTGCAGGGCCAGAATGTGCTGACCGTCCGGTATTCGCTGGAGCTGACTGCCGCCCGCTTTGGCCTGGACGTGGAGGCCGTACGAACCTTACTCAATTCAGGTCTCGAGAAGCTCTTCCAGGCCCGGAAACATCGGCCGAAGCCGCACTTGGACAGCAAGATGCTGGCTGCCTGGAACGGTGAGGTGGTGTGTCTGAGGCCTGATCCATATATTGAATTCCCCTTCCCAAGGGTGAATATTAATTTTTTCTTTGTCAGGTTTACTGTCCTTAATTTACAAATGAGCCAACTGAAGCCTACAGTAATCCACCCAAGGTCACACAGAGACAGGAGCCCAGCCCTGCCTGGCTCTGGAGCTTAAACTCTTATGCACTTGCCCTGTTGCTCCAGGGAGATGTCAGAGCTTGGGGGGTTGGGATAAACATCCCGGGGGGGCCCCGGCCAGGATCACAACCCCCTGTGTCTCCTTTCTCCAGGACTGATGGTGTCTGGCTTCGCTGTGACGGGGGCTGTTCTGGGCCAGGAGAGGGTGGTCAGCTATGCCATCAACGGTGCCAAGTTCCTGAAGCGGCACATGTTTGACGTGGCCAGTGGCCGCCTGATGCGGACCTGCTATGCAGGCGCTGGTGGGACTGTGGAGCACAGGTAGGGTACCGGGCCGCCTGGG
Organism: Capra hircus; assembly: GCF_001704415.2. Classification (NCBI taxonomy): domain Eukaryota; kingdom Metazoa; phylum Chordata; class Mammalia; order Artiodactyla; family Bovidae; genus Capra; species Capra hircus. The sequence goes on along the minus strand of NC_030826.1, from coordinate 35,817,340 downwards.
AAGGCCTGCCTCCCTAGGCAGCCCAGGCCTCTCTCTGCCCCTCTGCTCCCCTCTGGGTAGGTGCTAGTCCTGGTTCTGCTTACTGCCCACTGTGAGCTCTTACCCTCCTTGAGACCATTTGCTCATCTGAGAAATGGGCTAACAGGACCTACCCAAGAGCTAGGTTTTGAGGGTTAAATAAAAGCATGTGAAAAGGGCCTCTTCTGTGAAAGTGCCTTTCTTCCTGGCCTGTCCCCAATGCCTGTCCCCCTAGCAACCCGCCATGCTGGGGCTTCCTGGAGGACTACGCCTTCGTGGTGAGGGGCCTGCTGGACTTATACGAGGCCTCACAGGAGAGTGCATGGCTCGAGTGGGCTCTGCGGCTGCAGGACACACAGGACAGGCTCTTCTGGGACTCCCGGGGCGGCGGCTACTTCTGCAGTGAGGCCGAGCTGGGGGCTGGCCTGCCGCTGCGTCTGAAGGACGGTCAGTGAGGGTGTGGAGCTGGCCTGGGGTACTGGACCCCACTGGGCTTGGTTTTTCCTGGGGGAGAAGTAAGTGCGGTGTGGTGGTGAAGAGCTGGCAAGGACAGGACCCAGGCCCTCTTGGGCTTACATCTTTAGCACTGAGTGACTTTGAACTGGTCTCTTTACATTTCAGAGCCTCAGATTCTTAATACGCTAAATGGAGCTAATGGTGGCATTTCCTTACATGGTTGACACGGAGATTAATGTAGCTGTTCTGTGAGCATGCTTAGTGACAGTAACTGACATGCCTAGATAGACTAAACAAGGCCAGCTTCATCCCTACTGTCATAAGGCTTCCTAGGTAGTAAGGGAGCCAGTGCACAGACCGTATTATTTAAAGCAAAATCGCACACACAGATGCATAGTTGAAATTGAGGGTGCCGTGGAGAAGTAGGAGCTGCCCACTGTGTACCCCATTCCTGACCTTTCTCAGTGGCATTGAGCATCACCTGATGCATCTAGTCTGTTAACGACACCCAGACTTAAGTGTCTTGGGGTCAGAATGTTGTCACTCCTGTATCCCCAGGATCTCCTGCACATCTGGTATGTAATTAGGTGCTCAATAAATGTTAACTGAATGACTGAAAGGGCCCTGACAGAACAATGGTAGGGCCCAACTCAGCAGGGAAGTCAAATTAAACCTGTACAGGTGTCATTTAACCAAGGACTGGAGGGCAAGACAGAGCCATGTGGTCCTGCAGGAGCAGGAGAGGGATTTCAGGTGGAAGGAACAGCCCCTGAGAGGCTCTGAATGGGCAGCTTGTGTCCTGGAGGACAGAGGGGCAGAGGCCAGCATGAGGGGAGGATGCCTGGGGGGCTGGATCCCTGCAGGGTCTTACAAATGTGGCAAGGAGTAGAAGGCTCTGGTGAGTTTCGAGTTGGTTGCAATCTGCTCTGGTTCAGATCTCAGAGTGTCACTCTGACCGACAGTAGAGAAGGGATGGGGAAACAAGGAGGCTAGGTAGGAAGCCATTAGTGGTGGTCAGTCCAGGCAAGTGATGGCGAAGGTCCAGACAAGGCAGAAGTACAAGATGGGAAAAGTAGCCAGGTTGGATCTATTCTGGTCACAGACCCTGCAGATTCACAGTAGATTAGAAGTGGGAGGTGAGGAAGTCGGAAGGAAGGGCAGTTGGTGGCTGGGTGGAGGTTTCAGGTGGGAGATGCAGGACCCTGGGGAGCAACAGCGCAGTGTGGGCAGGTGGAGTTGAGGATGCATGTGAGGGTGCAAAGGGCCAGTCACTGCTGGGCCTGGCACTCATTCTCAGACCTGGGGCAGGAACTGGTGGGCAGGGACTCCTCCACCCCATCCCCCTGCCATCCTGGCAGCAGTCGTGTTCCAGGGTCCTGGGACCCAGTGACCCTCCCTCCCTGTCCCCTGCAGACCAGGATGGTGCGGAGCCCAGTGCCAACTCCGTGTCGGCCCACAACCTGCTTCGGCTGCACGGTTTCACGGGCCACAAGGACTGGATGGACAAGTGTGTGTGCCTGTTGACCGCCTTCTCCGAGCGCATGCGCCGTGTGCCCGTGGCATTGCCTGAGATGGTCCGCGCCCTCTCAGCCCACCAGCAGACCCTCAAGCAGGTGGGGCCCTTGACCTGGGACCCAGGGTGGAAGGGAAGCTGGGGTTGCAATGGAGGCATGGAGTGGAGTTCCTGGGGCTGTCCCCAGAGCTCAGGTCCCTGAGTGTGTAGCCCTGTGTGATGTGTGTCTCCGAGGGGATGTCTGTAAGGCTGCTTTTTTCAGGCAGAAGAGTCTGTATGTGTCTGAGGCAGGTCTCCTTCACGAGCAGGTGCCCTTGTGAGTTCCTATGAGTAGGGTTCTCTGAGCAGAGGGTTAAACATGGATCCCTGTGGTTGCTGGAATGTGTGTCTGCGTGCCTCTGTGTGTCGCTATAGTTGGGTCAGCGGTGTAGTGTGTGCAGGTATGTGCCTCTGGGTGTGTGTCCCTATGTGTGTTATTGCTGTGTGTGCGTGTCTGGATTTGTGTAACTCTGGAGGTGTGTGACTGTGTGTCTGCCTTTCAGTGTGTGCTGGGGTGAGTGTTCACCAGTACATGATTGCCTGGTTGTATGTGTACGCCCCACGTTTAGGCTTGCCTGCTTATATATGTGTGTTTGCCAGTGTATCTGTGCCTCTGTGTGTGTGTGTTTATGTGTGTATGTATGTGTCTGGTGTCTGCCTCTCTGTGGGCATCTGCTCTGTGTATATGTGATGACTGTGTCTCCCTGTGTGTGGCTGTCTGTGTGTTTGTGTGTCTTCCAGTGTATCAAGTCTTATGTATGTGTGCTGGTGTCTCTGCCCATGTGTGCATGTCCCATGCACATATGACCCTGCCACGTAGTGTATTCTCATTTGTGTGTGTGTGTATGTGTACGTGCTCTCACCTGCTGAGCAGTGAATCTGATGCAGCCTCCTGGCCGCTGATCTGGGGGATGCTGAGTCCCCATTTCTTCTTAGGCATATAGGATGGGTGGCAGGAGGATGGGGAGGGCCTGTTAGGTCTGGACCCAGCCTCTTGGCATCAGTCACTGGAGTTAACCTTTCTGTTCTGGCTAGATTGTGATCTGTGGAGACCCTCAGGCCAAGGATACCAAGGCTCTGTTGCAGTGTGTCCACTCCATCTACATCCCTAACAAGGTTTGGTCTCTGAGCCCAGCCCCACTCTCAGCCTCCCCTCACTTCCTCAGCTCCCCAGTATCTCTGGCTCCTCTGAAGGCTTGGAGAAGAAACCCACCAGTGGGTCCTGCTGGTGTCTCGGTGGCCCCGGGTGACTCTCTCTGCCGCTCTCCCAGGTGCTGATTCTGGCTGATGGGGACCCCTCGAGCTTCCTGTCCCGCCAGCTGCCCTTCCTGAATACCCTTCGGCGGATAGAAGACCGGGCCACCGCCTATGTTTGTGAGAATCAGGCCTGCTCGATGCCCATCACCGAGCCCTGCGAACTACGGAAACTGCTCCATCAGTGACTGCCTCCCCTACCTTGGGCTGGGGCAGAAGGTGGAGCTTCCCAACCAACCAGAGACTCAGGCCCTGCAGGGCCCTGCAGAACCTTTGGCCACCCCTGGGCACCATGTCAACAGGTGACCTCGGCCATCCCTGCTGCTCCCCCCGAGCACCCGCTCACCCTAGAATAAACCTAACAGCGTCCCACAGTAACCTCTGGGCCTCAGCCTTGCTTGTGAGAGGGACCTCGGGCTCCAGCATGGGAACCAGCAGCCCAGGGTCCCTTTTTCTGGGAGCCCCTAGATGATCCCCCTGTATTCTTGGATTCCTCTTTTACCTTCAAAGGACACCAGACTGACTCTGCCCCCCTCCATGGTCATTACAACCTGAGTGAAGCTGAGGTCAGGGGACTGGTAATGGTCACCAGGGATGGGGGTGGGGTATGGACTTGCACAAGAGGAGAAAGGCCAGTCCTCGCCCTCAGATAGGGTTAAGAAAGGTCCCTGCCTCTCTTCCCATTGTTTCCTCCAATTTTAAGCTGGGATGCTTCATATGAGCTTTTAGTTTTCATGGAATTTGTGTATTTTCTGGTCCTTCCCATTGTCTTCTCCAATTTTAAGCTGGGGAAGTGGGATGCTTCATATGAGCTTTTATGTTTCATGGAATTTGTATATTTTCTGGTCCATTATAGGAGCTGCTCTTATCAGGACCAAGGACATTTCTTTTGGGGTATCTATCCAGCTCCCAGCCTTCCCACAGGAAGTCGTATTGTCCATCCCCCTGATTTCATATATGTCAGTCCAGGGAAAGTTGGGTTGGAAGTCCTTCTGCAAACCTGAGTACTTCCTGTTGCAGGGACAACCGCTGCCTGCCTGTGATCTCCTGTTCCCTCAGTGTTGGGAGATGCTCACAAGATTCATCCTTGGCACCCACATCTTCACAGGTCCTGGAAGCCCCATCTAGTTTTCCTTCAGGAAGAGGGGACTAGAAGCGTTCTTTGGGAAGGGCAAGTACACAGTAATGGGGCTGCACCTCAACCCTGAGCCCTTTGGGGGTCTGATGAGCCTAGGTACCCTTGTAGCCCCAGAGCCAAGCAGTAGAGAGCCAGGAGAGGCTGCTAGAGATAAGATCTGAATGGGGCCACTGCTTGTAGGGATGTCAGCAGAGGGGAGGAGTGGAGCTGGAAGGGGCTGGGAGACTGAAGTAAGTCACTTCAAGTTCTGCTCAGGACCATCGCCACCCCGTGCACACCGTTAATTACAGCCACAAATGGTCACTGGGACCTGCGTATGGGCAGATGGGCCGGTGGCAAGCCACCGGCCGATCTGGAGAGGATTAGGGCTCCAGCCAACAAGGTCAGCTAGCCCTTTCTGGCTGAAGCCTGTTCACCCTGGCCAGGAAGTCTGGATAAGCAGAACCTGGTCTGAGGTGCAATGAGGAGGGAGGGTGGTGGTTGGTGGTTTAGTCTCTAAGTCATGACTGACTCTTGCGACCCCAAGGAAAGAGGAGCCTGGCAGGCTACAGTCCATGGGATTCTTCAGGCAAGAATACTGGAGTGGGTTGCCATTTCCTTCTCCAGGGGATCTTCCCACACCAGGAATCAAACCCGGGTCTCCTGCACTATAGGCGGATTCTTTACCAACTGAGCTACAAAGGAAGCTCGAGGAGGGAGGGTGGAGCATGGTAAAGCCCAGGTGGCCTTTTTTTTTCAGCCCCAGTGTGGCTTTGAAAATGTCCAGGCAGTTTGCAAAGCCCTCTTAACTCAGTTGTCCCACTGACCCTCATGAATGAGATGGCAAGGTAGGTACCTTCTGCTTCATATGAATAGATGTTCAAGACCCAGAGAGGGTAAGAAAACTGGTCTGAAAGCATCTGACACAACTCATTCTTTCTGGGGTCTTTGGCATACAATAAAGACTACTAAGGCTTCCTCTCCCCCCAGGAAGTCCAGCTATGAAGGAGAGTCATTTGGTGTTTTCTGCCCCTCCATCCAGACTTCTGCGGTGGATAGGCAGTAGAGGATCCACTTGCAATGCAGGAGACTCAGGTTCAATCCCTGGGTTGGGAAGATCCCCTGGAGAAGGAAGTGGCCACCCACTCCAGTATTCTTGCCTGGGAAATCCCATGGATGGAGAAGCCTGGCTGGCTACAGTCCATGGGGTCCTCAAAGAGTTGGACTCACCTGAGTAACTCGCTAACAACAACAGTGGCCCTTCAGCCAGTCTTCTTTCTCTGTCTCACCTCTTTTCCTTGCCCTGGTAGCAGGCATGCTGACAATGAAAGTGAAAGTGAAAGTCGCTCAGTTGTGTCTGACTCTTTGTGACCCCATGCGTGGAATTCTCCAGGCCAGAATACTGGAGTAGGTAGCCTTTCCCTTCTCCAGGGGATCTTCCAAAACCACGGATCAAACCCAGATCTCCTGCATTGCAGGCGGATTCTTTACCAGCTCAGCCACAAGGGAAGCCCAAGAATCCTGCAGTGGGTAGCCTATCCCTTCTCCAGGGGATCTTCCTGACCCAGGAATCGAACCAGGGTCTCCTGCGTTGCAGGCGGATTCTTTCCCAACTGAGCGATCAGGGAATCCCACACCTGCCAGTGGGAGTTGGTAAATGAGTTCTGAGGAGAGTTAGGGCCTCAGAGGGTTAGTTCTCTTAGAAGTGCTTGCATTTTCTAAAGAGGGCACAGCTGAGCATAAGTCTTGCTCAAATGTGGGGTTTTAAGTCTTCAGCCTCTCTTTCCCTTTTCTGGTCCCTCTTGAGTGCGCTCCTTGTTGTGCCGGTAGGACTGTCCTGGAGGAGCTGTGGGCCAGGGCCATTGGAGACAGGGCCTCGTAGTTTGGGCAGTCACTTAAGTAATTTCATCATTTCCTGGAGCCTCAGTTTCCCTATCTAAAAAATACCACCCAGCTCCCAGCACCCACCCAGCCGCCAACTCCCAAGGCTGTGCAGTGACTAAATGGGACAGTGTGTCATTGCTGAGCAGAGAGCATCACCAATGGGAGGATTCTCTCAGTTCCTGAGGGAGCCGTCCAGACTTGAGGGAGGGGTAAACGGGAGTGGGCTGAAAGGGCTGGTGGAGCAGGGTCTATATGGGGGTTCACCTCTAAAATCAGAGGAGGTTTTAGACACAGACCTGCTGAGACCCAGAGAAAGGAATTTCTTACCCCTCCCATTCCCCTTGTCTACCTGAGGTTATTTATTCAGCTAACAGATTTATTAAGCACCTACTTACTATGTGCCAAATTGATGAGCAAAATGGACATAGCCTCTGTCTTCAAGGAACATAGAGCCTAGAGGGGAATACAGTCATTTCATTGCCATAAATAGAGACATAAACCCAGGCTGGGCCAAGTCCTCTGAGATTACAGACCCTGGTGTGACCCAGTATGGTGTCCTCAGCACTTTGGCACTTAGTAGGTACTGTAATACTTAACTAAATACTTGCTGAAAGAAGGCCACCCTGAGGAGGTAATGTCAGAGCTGAGGCTTGGAGTTAAAGATGCTTTCACGGCTTCCTTTGCCTTCTTTGTGGGTCCTGCCTCCCTCCTTACCTCCTGCACTCAGACCAACAGTGAGCGTCTCTGATAGGGATGTCAGAGTCCCCTGGTGTCCTGCAGAGGAGTCTGGATGCCTTAGGTGGCCTCAAGCTCAGGGATGCTTTGCCCTGATGGCGCATGTTATCTGCCCCCCTTTATGAGTATGTTCTAGAACAAAGTTCAACCCAGAGGTGGGGGTTAGAGGATGGTGATGGATAAAGGTGTGCGGTCTGCTGACCCTTAGGAAACCTGACCATTGGACTGGGCAAGGCTCTTTGGCTTCATTTTCTTTGTTAAGGGCAGGGGGTGATTAGAGTGGGGCCTCTTTCCCTGATCTTGTCTGGGAAGGGCAAGCCAACTAGGCAGACTGCCAACTGCCCAGAGGGAAAAAGGTGTCAGACTCTGAGGGCATACTGTAATAAATAGTCCCCTCTCCCAGAAGACCACTGAGAGTTCAACACTGGCGCTGGCGTAAGCCGGAATGAGAGCAGGGACTCCCGCCAGGAGAGAAAGGCACTTCTTCAGGGACCTGCTCATTAGCATGAAATGCAAAAAGCCCGGCCTCATTTGCACAACTAGGTGCCAGATTCGGCGAAAGGGCAACCTAGGAGGTAGCAACCGCTCTGCCCTCCCCACTGCATTCCCTGAAACCCGCCCTGGAGGGAGCTGAGACACCCACCCAGCTCGGCAGGAGGCGTGGGTGACGCAGCCTTAGGAGAGGGAAAAACGCCAGGGAGTCGGGGTGAGAGTGGGGGGATGGCGGGTGGAGGAAGGTCATCCAGTCCATTCCTCTGCCTCTCGGCGGTGGCGCGTAAGCGGTCCTGAAGTCTCCAGAGAAGAGCTAACTGATCTGCTTGGTTGCGCAGTGTCTACCTCCAGCAGAGGTGGGAAAGCGCTTCCCGACGTCTTAATCCTGAATGCCCTCTCCGCCCCACTTCACCCCAGAATCCCGCTCCAGAGTACACACCACCTTTAGGGGTAGCGCTGCGGGCGAGAGGGACCTGGGGCCGACAGAGCGGGAGGATTCAGGAGGGAGAGGCGGGGTGAGGGCCGGGGTCTGCTCCCGTGTGCGCGAGCGTGAGTAGCTGCAAACCCTCGAGGACCTGCTCGGGGTAAGGTGGAAATGTGGGAGGAGAGTAGCCCTGCTAACCTGCTTTCCTGCAGACAGGCATGTTGGAACTCGGGAAGGAGAAACTGAGGCACTGAATGGGGGCTTCGTGAAACTGCAGGTTAAGAGTCGGCAAAGCCCAGTTCTATGCTTCCACCGCCTCCCACACACTGGAGACCCCTGCAAGTCCCTGGGCAGGAACATCTCCTTTCTCTGCAGTTGCTCTTAGAGATCTGGGCTCTGGGTCCATTGTGACCTGTCTGGGGCCATGTGTTCAAGCACGAAGCCCTCTCCGGAAGCTTAGGAGTGTCAACATGAGATCAAGGTCAGCAGGTTAGGGTTAGGAGATCAGGGTCAAAGTAGCAAAAGTGGGCCTGGGAGGAGGACCAACAAGCCCAAGAAGTTGGTAGAGACCACGCCCAGACCTCGCCTGCTTCAACCTCTCCTTGGCTCTGCCCGTTTCCCTGTCTAGCGCCCCCCAGACTGAAGTCCTATCCCCCCGACTTCCCGCTCCGCTCGCCCCTCAGTCCTGCTCCCAGGCTCAACTCCAGGATGAGAGATTAACCAAGGTTTTGCTCTAGGACCCTGGTCACACCCCTCACTCCGGGCCGTCTGCTTCCTTCTGCACCAGGCCCTCTCAGAGCTGAGCCCCGCCCTCCCTTTGCGGTCCAATTCTGGGGTCTTGGACAAAGGATGCCCGGGGGCCCGCAACGATATCCCAGGACCCCACTCCAAATACTTTTGAGTCCCTGGGGCTCCCTCCAGAAGAGTCCCAGAGCCCTTAGCGGCCAATAGGAAAGTGGGTTCGGTCTGGGTGGCTGTCTAATTGGCTCCGGTCTTCTGGAGCTGACACCAGGGGCAAGAGGAGGGGAGAGGGGCGGTCCCGGGCTTTGGGGTGGGAACCGGATTCCAGCTGTGGCTCTCTCCCCGGCACCCCCGCCCTCACTGCCACGCCGACCGGCCAATGGACGTGCGGCTCGGGGCCGGCGGCGCGCGGTCATTGGCTGCGAGGCTGGCTGGGGAGAGGCGGGGCCGAGGCTTGAAGTTGGAGTGAGGGATCCAGCTGTGGTGTGCGCCCGGCTCCTCGCCGCCGCTTTCGCTTGCTCTCTCCGCGTCTCGGCCGGAGGAGGAGGCAGTGGCGCCGGCGACAGCTACGGCAGCAGCAGCCACCGCGGCGGCTGCGGCGGCGGCATCTCCGCCTCCACCCCCGCCTGGGACGGCCCCTCGTCACCTCCCCGCCCCTCCTGGACCCGGAGCCGGCCGCCGGGAGGAGGAAGGAGCCGCCCCCCACCCCCTCCAAACCCACCCCCAAAGAGATTCCTCCTCCCCTCCCCCGCCGCCGCTGGCGCGGAGCCGGGACGATGCTGACCCCTTAGATCCTGCTCCAGCTGCGCCGCGGGAAGAGGGGGCGCCCCTCCTCGGACCCCCGCTCCAGCCCTCTTCTCTCTCTCCCTCTTGGGGCCGCTTCGCCGAAGGTAGCGCCGAATTTGGCGACCGGAGCCTGGGCGCGAAGCGAAGAAGCCAGAACAAAGTGAGGGGGAGCCGGCCGGCTGGCCCGGGGGGCCCTAAAAGCACTGGGGAAGCGGGACTCGCGCCAGGCGGGGCTTCCCTTCGACCCGGCGCCCGGCGGGCAGCATGCCCCTGCGGGCAGGGGGATCTGGGCTGAACTGGCCCTCCCGGGGGCTCAGCCTGCACCCTAGAGCCCCCCAGATGCGCCCCCGCCGGGGCCCCCCGCTTGCGTGAGGACACCTTTTCTGAGGGGCGCCGCTAGCCCCTCTCGAAACCTCCCGGGCCCCGGCTGGCCAGAGGATGGACGAGGAGGAGGATGGAGCGGGCGCCGAGGAGTCAGGACAGCCCCGGAGCTTCATGCGGCTCAACGACCTGTCGGGGGCCAGGGACCGGCCGGGGCCGGGGTCGGCGGAAAAGGACCCCGGCAGCGCGGACTCTGAGGCGGAGGGGCTGCCATACCCTGCACTGGCCCCGGTGGTTTTCTTCTACTTGAGCCAGGACAGCCGCCCGCGGAGCTGGTGTCTCCGCACGGTCTGTAACCCATATCCTCCGGGGCACGACGGCTGGGCTGGGGGGTCCGCAGGGGGGCGGGCCACCGCCTGAGGGAACCAAAAGCCAGGTGAGTCGGAGAAGTGAGCTTGAAAGATGGGCAGATGAGAGGGGGGCTGCTACGGAGGGGAGGGGGTGTCAGAGTGGTTTGGCTGATACCCCAGGCGAGCCCCACCTCGGTACACACACCTCAGTCCTCCTTGAGGGGTTGGGATCCAGGCCAGGAAAAGAGAGGCGACGTGCCCCCATTGGTTGGCAGCTGGATGCTCTCCAGATGTGGGCAAGGGAGGGTCGTCATCCTCCAGATGTGGGAAGCTTCGGGAGCCCGGGAGCTCTATTCCTCCCGCCGCCAGTTAGCGAGCTGGGTTTGGTTTCCGAGTTTGGGGGGTGGGGTGGGGAGGAAGCTGCGGGGACGGGGGAGGGGGTACCGCAATCTCCTGGGTTTCCCTCCTGCCCCAGCTCCAAAGTTTGCAGTGGATTCTAGGGTCTAATTCCTCCACCCCACCCCACCCCCGCCCCGACCTGGTCCTTGAGACTGACGTTTTCACTGACCCTGAGGGAGATGCTGGGGGGTGGGGACCAGGTCCTAACCTCCCCCCAACCCCCACCCCGCGGGTTGGAGGCACAACAAGGAGATTCCGGCGGCGGCTGATGTCAGGGGCGCAGAATGAGAACAAGATGTGGTGGAGGAGAGCTATCTGCACCCAGAGTCAGAGTAAAGACCCTTTCAGTAGGAACCCAGTGCTCCGAGTGCCTCCCTTCTCCCCAGTTCTTTATTCAATGCGGGGTGCTTAAGGTTGGCTTGGGGAGTTTTGTGCTAGATTTTTTTCTTGTGGAGGGAAAGACTGTGGCAAGAGCTTTGGCAAGTGGGGGATGGGATTAAGCAGGTCCAAGTTACCCACCCCCTTTCTATAGGGGCACTCCTGCCTGACTGCAGAGCAGGTATAGGAGACCACAGCCTTCCGAGAAAGCAGTGGGGGGCACGGGGGACAGTAAGACTGAGCTGGTTCCCTGAGGAAAGCTCAGGGCCACCACCTCATGTCTGCTCCTTGGATGGCTTTGTGAAAGGCAAGCCCCACATTCCAGGAGGATAGATTTAGCACTGCCCTCTCTCCTGTGCCCTGTCTGGAATTGTGTGGGAGACACCAGCCCCCTTACCCCCATGGCTTCTCCCCCTTAGCCCCTAGTCTGCTTGACTAATGCCCAGCTCCTGGCTCCTGGGTGAGTCCCACCACTGCCGGAAGGAATGGGGAGTGGGATGGGCTGCCATCCCTGGTCTTGACAGCTTCTCCTGGCTCTTTCTTCCCAGCTCAGAGGCCCTTTTAGACCCAGGGTGAGAGATGTCAGTTCTCCCCTGTAACCAGTTGAGAGCCCAACTGGGACTCTGCTTTGGGGAGGGGGAGAGCTTGGTGCCGCCCTCTCTCTCTGCAGCTCTGCTGCCTCTAGTGCGCAAAGCAGAGATGTGAGCTTGGGTCTCCCCCCCAACCCCCATCCTGTGCACCCTGTGAGTCTTTAGGAAGCTCCCCTCATCATACCCTCTCTCCATCCTCTGCCCTTTCCTTTCTCTCTGAGCTGCAGATAAAGGGGGTTGCCTCAAAGGTGGACCTGCTGAACTGGCACATTTGGGCTCCCCACCCCCCACCCCAGAGTCCTTTCTCAGTGGTAGAGTTGGGGAACAAATGTCTCTAAAAAAGAACAGTGTTGGGGCTTCCCTCCTCTCCATTCCTAATCACCCACCCTCTCCACGAATGTGAAAAAGCACTAGACCCAACTCCTCCTTCTCAGGAGCCCCCGGGTTGTGTGGTGGTGGTGGTATGTGTGTAGAGAGAAATCTTATCTTCTCTTTCCCTCCAAAAAGCCGCAGACCTCTTGGCCAGCATCTCCCCCATCTACCCTATCTTAGGTGCTATTGGATGGTCTGGAATCAGGTTTCTTCCTTGAGGAGGTCTGGAAAAGGGCAAGTGGAGAGGGCTGGAATGAGGAAAGAGAGGTGGAGGCCCAGTGCTCATCTTGGGAGTAGGGGGGCAAGCTTACCTCTAGTGGTGGGAGTCTGGGGTGTGGGGCATCAGCTTTACTAGGTCTGGACAAGCCCCTAAGCCTGGATTGGCTGAGGATGGGTGGAGAACAATTTCTTGGCAAGGGAGCTGCTTCAAATGTGCCCTCAGCATATTCATCACATCCTGTATCAAAAGAAACCTGTGTTTTCTCATCAGAGGGGCTCTGGAATGACTCTTGGACCTCGATCTTTCTCTCAGTCCTTTTGGTATTCTCGAGGCTTCCCTTGGCTGCACCTCTGGGCCTGGGGGACAGGACACCTCCCCTGAACGAACTGAAGCTCGCTAGGTTCTTCTCGGCATTCTTCTCAGCCTCTTTAAGAAACCAGGTTTCCTAGAGAGGGGATCTAGACCCAGGTGGGACATGGTGTATGTGTGAATGTGTGCGTGTGTACGTGTGTGTGTGTGTGTGTGTTGGTGAGGGAGGGGTGACAGTAAAGGAAGGAGGCGCTTGGGAGTGCATATTTTGATACTGGGGAGACCAGGGCTTCATGGACAGTCAGAAAGGCCCCCCCTCCCAGGCTATAGGGAAGGGAGTGTGTTGGGCTCTGCATATGTGTGTCTTCACGTGTGAGGGAGTGCGTTTCCCCTCCTGGGAAGGAGATCCTGAGCATTCCCTCTCGGCTGTTGTGTCACATCTGGAAGTTTGTGTAGGAGTTTCTCCAAGCTCAGAGCCCAGCACAGCTTTTTCTCATTTGGAAATCACAGGCTGGCATTTGGGATGCCGAGAGGGGGAGTGGGAAGGGGGCCAGAGGGGGAGAAGGGAGCCTGCCGGGAGTGGGGGGAGGAGAAGGGGGAGGCCTGGGCAGCAGGCCCTAATGGCTTCCAGAAGCGAGTGTGAGTGTGTGAGCTGCGGGTGTCTGCGGGCGTGTGTGTCTGGAGGGGAGGGGGCACCGGGAGTCTCTGGAGCTCTCCTTGCCACCATCCCAGTGTCCCAAGTTCCCCCGCTTCTCTTCCCTAGGGAGAAGTCTCCATTTTGGTCCTCAGAGAAAATGGAAGGGAGGTGTTCTTCGTATCTCCTCACCAGCTCCCCCCTCTCATTTTCAACCCCAAGGCCCTCCAGAGAGGGTTCTGGGGAGAAGGACTGGGGCTAGAGAACTGAACTAGGCTGAGAGGGCCAGAGCACCCCCTCGCACTCTTTTTGTCCCAGGCCACACACTCTGCTCCTCTGAACTGTTGGGGGACTCCCCATCACCCAGAGTGCCAGTTGGAGCCATTCCTGGGATTATCCCGACCACACAGCCCCCCTTCACCCTTGCCTGCTCCTGCCCGAGCTCTCACCCCGCCCTGCCTGCCTCAGCCAGGATGGCGACAGACACAACTGCTCACACACACACACACACACACACACACACATGCACGCAGACACACACACACACACACAGAGTCACAGACATTTGAATCAGATTTCTGGCCTATTTTCCCTCCCAAAGATTCCAGCGGGCCGGCTCTCTTGTGTCCCCGTGTCTCACGTCTCTGTCTCTGGGTGGGGCTGGCTGCCTTGCTCAGGGCTGCAGCTTTCAGTTTAGCTGGAAACCTCCCTCCCCACACACCCACACTCTGGAACAGGCGATGGGCAGACCACTGTGAAACAGGCTTGTGTAGGGGGGGGTTGACTGGGGGAATCCCCTTTTCAGCCTTCCAACAGGAACCCTGCTCCTGAGCCCCTAGGTCTCACCCCACCTGGGGAATGCTGAAACTCATAGACACCAGCCTCTCCAGGGCCAAATGAGAAAAGCACCCCACCTTCCCAACGAGTACTAGGAGGCCAGGATTCCTGGGTCCAGGCCAGTTTCCTCTTTAGCGCTCCTTAGTCTCAGATTTGCAGGCTCCTAGCAGGGAGTGGGACAGCTGGGGGGCTGCTCCCCTTCTCAATCATGCCTTGCCCGAGCCCCCATACCCCTGGAGGTGGTCCAGCTCTGCCTTCCTCTCTCTTATAGCTGCCTGACTAGGCAAGGGCTCTAGATAAAGCCCCACAGAGAAGACTCAGTTGTGCAGATAACACGCTCTAGTTTTTTCTTGGAGGGAGAAGACGGGGAGGGATGGGAGTGGGGTTCCTCACCCTGCACTTCCTTTTTCTCTGCTTTTGATGGTGGGTTGTTGGGAGAAGAAAGATCCTCCCTTCTCCTACCCACCTCCCCCTTTGGGATCCACTCCAGCCCGGACAGTCACCATAGCAACAGTAGACATGTGACTGCACAGGTCTCTCACAGTCACTATGGCAACCAGTGTCCCCCATTCCCCTGGTTACTATGGAGATTTGTCACATGGTTCCCCCCTCCCGAAGCTGATAACCTGTGGGTCTCCCCACTTCCCCTTCCCTGCATGAGGATAAGACAGAAGCCTGGGTAAGGGGAGTTCATACGTGAAAGGGTCCTTTTCGTTACCATGGCAACAAATCCACACCACCTGGTGACACATCCTCCTGTTGCTATGGCAACAGAGGAACATCACACAGTGACATACGGCTATATTCTCAAGGAAATGAGCCCTACCCTGACAAGGGTGAAAAAACCCCCATCCCCATTAATTATTCCTCAGTTAAGATTGTCCCAAGTTTTCCTGTGCCTTGGGGTTTCCACTTTCCATTTATGTTTATCTATAGGGAAAGGGGAGAGGTGAGAGTTGCAGGATGTACCTAGGAGTAAGGTGAATTGTCTATGGGGGCTTTTAAGAAGGGGCTTCCATTGTTAAGAGCTGGAGGTGGGGTTATCTGCGGGCAGACTCTGGCTATAAGAAGCCTCAGTATGAGCATGTGTACGGTGTGGATAGAAAGATGGACAGATCCTTTACAGTGTCACTTCTCCTCACCCCACCCCCAGTTATCATTAATTTATCGCTGTTGAAGCAATTAAGGTAGGAAAACATGAATGGGAGATACATCTGGCTTCGAGGCAGGGATATTGATTGACTGATCTGTTCATTCGTTCATTCATTCTTCCCAGGCATTGATCATCTGTTACAGGGCAGGCACTACTCTAAGCTGTGTAGGGGCTTGGATGTATCAGAGTGCCCCTGCCTCAGTGAGGGAGATGAAACAAGGGCACAGATGATGTGATGGACTCACTGCCATTAGGGAGGTCCAAACAGGGGTCCCAGGAGCTCCTCTTTCCAGGAGCACTGCCCGTCTCCCCCCCATGTGGAGACATCTGCTCATATGGGTCCTTTCCAGAACCTCTTCCCTACAGAAGAGAGGAGGGGGCTATCTTGGGGAAAGCAGGCCAGTTCTTGAAGGTAATTGTGTCCTTCCTTTTCCAGATGATGGTCCCAAGGGAGCCCCTTCCTTGTCCCCTTTATTCCAGGGTGACCCCTGGCTGACCCTCATTCTGGGGAGAGATCCACCGGGCTCTAGCTCTACTCAGGAAAACAGCTCCATGGAAACAGAGCACTCCTTTGATTTCCCCATTCCATCTACTTACCCCAAAAGCCTGGAATTTTTTTTAACTCTTATTCCTGTGAGGATGTAAGGTTGGGGAAATTGTAGTGCTTTGGGAAGCTTGGGTACCTGTCAGTGGAAAGGGACGTGAGTCTGAGGGAAAAGGGCCTGGGTGATAGGAGGGGGTAGGAGGGCTTGGAGGAGGTTGAGTGTGGACTCCCGGAGAGGGAGACTGGTCTGAGATTCAAGACAGAGACGGGGTATGGCTGGAACCAGCTTCAAGGAAAGTTCTTGGGTCCCCGGCCAAAGCCTTCTCAGCTCTGAAAGTGCAGTTATGACGGGAAGGTTGCGTCTGCTCAGGGCCCTGACTGTTGCAGAGAGTCGGGCTTCTTGGGTCTCGCTGTGGGCTGCCATGACGCCCTCTGCACCTTCCTCCTCGAGGCCTTCTTCTTCCTCTGGCCTCCCACTTCTGCTTGCTTCTAGCCTCTTTACTCTTTCCCACCCCTCTCATGTTTTCCTTGAGAAAATGGGATGCTCAATCATTTATATGTGAGCTCGATCCCCAGAACTTTCTAAGGTCTGGAAGCCATTTTGTACGTTCTCCTGCTGAGGGGCTAGAAGTGAATCCCTGAATGAAATCCACTATGTGGAAAGACTCAGCATTTAAAAAGACCTCTCTCCCCTTTGCTGCAAAACAGAGCTTTGCTCGAGACCCTAAGAAGGAGTGGTGGTGGCATGGTCTGTATACATGGTACTGTCCGCTCTGCCCAGGCTGAGGGCTTGTGTCCAGTACAGGGGCTGGTATGTAGTGGGTCCTCATTACTTAGACGTGTGAATGTGTCTGGAGGCCATCTGAGGGCTTTTGAGAGGCCAGGGGGCCGATGGGGAGGAGGCGGCCTGTGCCTCTGGTCCTGTGGCACTTGTCTGCCTCAGCCTGTCAGTTTGGTGCCAGTGTGGTCGTGACAGCATTGAGCAGCTTCCTTGCAGCCTGAGCAGCGATGGGAGCTACTATTCCAGATCAGAAACTTAGAAACCTCCGTCTCGCCTGGGTCTCTTCCGTGACCTTCAGCACATGACTCTGTGTGGGCCTCAGTTTCCTTGAGTTCTGCAGAAGAAGGTGATCTATTCTAGCTCAGATACTTCCTGAGGCTATTGTGCAAATCCAGTGTGGCATGCCGTGAAAGTGCTTGGTAAACTGTAAGGCAGGCATAATCCGACTTTAGGTTTGTGTAACACATTCACATGCATTTTCTCATTTGCTTCTCACATCTTCCCTGGGAGGTAGGGAGAATAGGATTCAGATTCAGCAGCAAACTCTTAGTGCCTGGCATTTCCAACAAGCACTATTGATTTTATCCCCTAAATGGCTTGTGCAAATAGTCAGGATATTTGTGGCTTTTCCTACTTTACAGAAGAGGAAGCTGGGTCCAGAGAGGTGAGATGACCAAGGTGGGTCTGGGCCTGGGGACCAATATGATATGTAGGCCAGCATCCTCCCAGCATGCCTGGCTACATCTCAGATGGGGTTGAGAGGCCCAGGGCAGGAGGTGCTTGGACACGATGGTGATCAGGTTTCACCTGGCCAGCTGTTTCCTTGACCACTCGGTACCTGGTTTGAGCGCATCAGTATGTTGGTCATCCTTCTCAACTGTGTGACCTTGGGCATGTTCCGGCCGTGTGAAGACATCGCCTGTGACTCCCAGCGCTGCCGGATTCTGCAGGTGAGCACGTGTGTGGTGAGCGAGAGGGCAGTTCCTGATCTTTCTAACCCTGACTCTGCAAGAGGCCCTGAGCCCAGAGGTGGGGGTGGGGATGGGGTGGGGGGGATTTGCCCACCGTTTTCTCAGTTTCAGCAGCCTTTTGTCCCCATATCAGGCCTTTGATGACTTCATCTTTGCCTTCTTCGCCATGGAGATGGTGGTGAAGATGGTGGCCTTGGGCATCTTTGGGAAAAAATGTTACCTGGGAGACACTTGGAACCGGCTTGACTTTTTCATCGTCATTGCAGGGTGAGGGCCTGGAGTGGAAGTGATGGATCAGATAAGTCCCTTCCCCAGGTCCAGGGTTCTAGGCCTGGCCCCCAGCCCCTGCCCACTTGCAGCACTGCTTTCTCCCACTGTCCACTGAGGGTCCAGGGCTGCCCTGCCTATCGTGCTCAAACCCATGCTTCTCTGAACTCCAGGGTCCCCTCCATCCACACTCTTTTCTGTTCAGTCTCTGATGAGTTCGTCCTTGGATTGAGGGTGGCCTTGCCCCTAGGGAGAGAGCTGGCCTTTCAGGGTCCCTTGGTGGAAGGGGAGGATTCCTGTCCCATCACAGCAGGATTCCTCATTGACCTCTTTTGACCCTCATGGTGGCCTCAGACTCAAAGGGCTTCCCTTTGGCCCCCTCCCTGCAGGATGCTGGAGTATTCGCTGGACCTGCAGAACGTCAGCTTCTCGGCTGTCAGGACAGTCCGTGTGCTGCGACCCCTCAGGGCTATTAACCGGGTGCCCAGTGAGTGACCCCTCAGCCCTCGGCCCCTGAACAGGGAACCCCAAGAGGAAATATGGAAGTCTCAGATCCCACCCCTACCTCCTGGCCACTCAGGCCTCATCAGGGTCTGGCACAATGAGGCAGACCCCCTCAGAGAAGGGCTCAGTGGGAATCTGGGCCACTGGAGCCAAAGGGAGCCCCCATACCGGCTGTGGCACTGTGAGATTTGCCTGGAAAGGCTCTTCCCCCTCATTTCAGCCTGACTTTAGGTCCTAGTCTCAGGAGGTCTCAGATGACCTGTTCCCTTCAGCTACACTACCCTCCCTCCAGTGGAAGAGGGCTGGGTGGGAGCAGGGTAGAGAGCTGGCAGGCCAGGAGAAATGGGTGCAAAGTGGGACGGCCTTATCTAGCCAGAGCCACATCTCATGCAGTCTGGTTCTCGTTGGAACCGCAGTGGCCACACTGAGCATGGCTTCTCTCAAGACAAGGCTGCTCCATGCCTCATCCTCCCGCCTATGTCCCTTTCCACCCCCTTCCAAGCCGCTGCAGCAACTGACTGCCGGGACCATTATCTAAATTAAACCGCATTGGTTTCTGAGCCAGCCAGGCTTTGGCAGCTCCAGCTCCCCCCACATCCCGCCCCCCACCCTTGCTCAGGCCCCCATCGCAACTCCCCAGCCTACACAAACTGCAGATGGTCTCTGCTGCCGTCCCAGTGGGGTGGGTGGGGGCATGCTTCTGGGGCTCTGTGGCTGTTGGAGCAGTAGCCCCCTTTGCTGCTTGTGCACACGTGCCTCTGTGTGGATATGTGTGTGTGTCGGGGTGGGCAGAGGTGCTCAGTGTGTCTTCCAGGCATTGAGGTATGTTGGTGTTAACGCGATCTCCAGACAGAGGCATGCCTTCTCTTCTCTCCCACTCCAGGTGATGGCTGGCAGATTTATAGGCCTCTAACTACCAGTGTAATTCCCTTAATGCAAACCCTGAGGAATTGATCTCAGTTGGAGCACAGAGAAGCTGAAGGGAGCTGGGGTTGGGGGAAGGGAGAGTGACTGAGTGAGAAAACTGGGCTGGTCGGTTGGGAGGGGTGGGGTGGGTGGGCTGCTGTAGTCATCAGGAGGGTTAATTAGCA
This sequence comes from Capra hircus, assembly GCF_001704415.2. Classification (NCBI taxonomy): domain Eukaryota; kingdom Metazoa; phylum Chordata; class Mammalia; order Artiodactyla; family Bovidae; genus Capra; species Capra hircus. The sequence continues at coordinate 35,798,160 of NC_030826.1, read as the reverse complement.
GCTGCTTAGAAGGTTTTTCCCTGGAGGGGTCAGGGGGTGGCACTTTAGGGCACATGAGTGGCACTTTAGGGGTCAAAACTAGTCACTAGAGGTCTGTGTGTTTGACAAGGGCTTGGTGGCCTAGGGGATAGCTTGCTGTGTGTACTCAGCCGCTCAGTCATGTCCAACTCTTTGTGACCCCATGGACTGCAGCCTGCCAGGCTCCTCTGTCCGTGGGGATTTTCCAGGCAAGAATACTGGAGCGGGTTGCCATGCCATCCTCCAGGGGATCTTCCCAACCCAGGGATCGAACCCAGGTCTCCCACACTGCAGGTGGATTCTTTACCGTCTGTGCCACCAGGGAAGCCCGTTAGCTGGTTTTGACATCCTAAATCTGGAGTAGGGAAGGTGGGCCATATCTAACAGCATCTTAGGGGGCAGGTTTGTGGAGGCTTTCCCTGTGGAAGAGGTTGTTAACAAATGGCCACCTGAGAAAACAGCCTCAGGTCGCTCAGGTCCTGATGTGAGAGACTGGACCAGGCAGAGACTAGACTCAGGAAGGGGGCTCAGAACCGTGGGGAAGTGCAGGTCATCTTGGTCCCCGCTGAAGGCTTGTTTCTCAGAGGGAAATTCCTCCAGCTAACATCCCTGCTGGAGTTCTCTGCCTTGGTTTCCCCAGTGACTTTGGGGCCAGGTGATTATGACTGATGAGAGAAAGAAGTTGGATGGGAGTGTGTGTTGTGCGTGTGTGTGTGTGTGTGCGTGCTGCGAAGTGGGATGCGGAAGCAGAGAACCTGGTTTTTAAGTCCTGGCACCTGTATTTGGCAGCTCTATGATATTGGACAAGTCGTGCCAGTCCTCTGAGCCTTGATCCTCATCTGCAAATTGAGGATGATGGTATCGGCTCTGTGATGATGTTAAGAGAGTTAGGTAGGATGTGGAGCTGGAGACTGTTTTGGACACTGTGGCCACTCTGCCCTTCCTTGGTGGTACTGTGCCCTGACTGGTGTAGGTGGGCCGAGAGGGAGAGTGGGTAGGGGTTAGGGGCTGTGAGGAATGCCTACAGAGTTGGCAGTGTCTGTTGGTCCCCCTCCAGCTTGAGCCGGGCTGCCCCAGCCTCGGAGGCCCCGGTGGGTCCTCTCTGGGAGTGCTGCCAGGCCTGTGGCAGCCAGCCTAGCCCGGCCAGCCTGGCACCCCCAGCGTGCCTTCTGCCCCTACAGGCATGCGCATCCTCGTCACGTTGCTCCTGGACACGCTGCCCATGCTGGGCAACGTCCTGCTGCTGTGCTTCTTCGTCTTCTTCATCTTCGGCATCGTTGGTGTCCAGCTGTGGGCAGGACTGCTTCGTAACCGATGCTTCCTGCCTGAGAATTTCAGCCTGTGAGTGGCACATGGGCGGGGAGGTGACCTGGGAGTGACTGTGGGGCTGGGACCTCCCTCAGTCCCTGTTGCTGGTGACATACCTGTTCTGTTATTAATGATGTGTCTGCCGATCAAACTTAGCTACACACTGAAGTCACCTGTGGAGTTGAGACAACTGCTAAGGCCTGGGTTCCCTGGCTCCCCATTCTGATATCATTTGTATGGGGTTCAGCCTGGGTGTGGGAATTTTTAAAAGCTCCTCAGTGAGCCTAAAGTGCAGTCACATTGAGAACCACTGCCCTTGAATGGAGCCTTCCCATATCCTGACTCCGGAGTTTCACCCTCAGTCTGCGTGCTCCCGGCACCCCTCATGCGCACCCACAAACCCCTGCCCCTGCCTGGTGCTTGCCCTGTGTGCCTCAGTGCATCCACCCAGCTCTCCCTTCCTGGGCCCTGTCCCCTGAAAACCCTGGTCTCAGCCTCATTCCTGTCTGCTCCTCAGCCCCCTGAGCGTGGACTTGGAGCGCTACTACCAGACTGAGAACGAGGATGAGAACCCGTTCATCTGCTCCCAGCCTCGGGAAAACGGCATGCGCTCCTGCAGGAGCGTGCCCACGCTGCGCGGAGACGGGGGTGGCGGCCCGCCCTGCGGCCTGGACTACGAGGCCTACAACAGCTCCAGCAACACCACCTGCGTGAACTGGAACCAGTACTACACCAACTGCTCTGCGGGCGAGCACAACCCCTTCAAGGGTGCCATCAACTTCGATAACATTGGCTATGCCTGGATCGCCATCTTCCAGGTGGGGTAGCCTGGGCATTGGGAGAGTTCCCAGAGCCCAAGTGCTAGGACACAGTCCCGGCTTGGAGTAGTCATCCTCAGGCTTGAGTTGGGATCAGGGCCTCTAGAGGAGACTGCTGGCCACTCTAGGGGGCCCGGAAATAACCTGCCCTTTGCAACCTCCCCAGGTCATCACGCTGGAGGGCTGGGTCGACATCATGTACTTTGTCATGGACGCTCACTCCTTCTACAACTTCATCTACTTCATCCTTCTCATCATTGTGAGTGATTGCTCAAGCTCCTGTGGGGAAGGAGGGTACTGGGGAAATCGGTAGGGCGAGTCCAGAGAGGGGACTTGGTCTGAAGTTCTAGCTCTCAGTGCAAGTCTCAGAGAGATGCAGGCAGAGGGCGCCTGTTATGGGAAGTTTAGGAGGAAATCCAAAGTCAAGGCCTGCCACTCATCACCACTTAAAATCTTGAGCAAGTCATTCCCCATGAAGCCCCCAGCCCTACCCTGGGCATTTGTTTCTTCATCAGTAAAATGGGTGGTTCTCAACCCAGGGTGATGCCACCTCTCCTAGGGGCTACTTGGAAATGCAAAGGGTGGTTCTGTTTTTTATGAGGACTGGGGGAGCGCTTTTGGCATTTTGCTGGGAGGCAGGGGGTAAATAATAGACACCTTGAAATGACAGTCCTACAAACAAGGAATTGTTCCACTCCAAATTCCCATCATTTGGTGTTGAGAAACACTGTGTGATCTGTTGTTCCAGCTCAGAAGTTCCAAGATGTTATGAGGCCAGAAGACAGAGGCAAAAGTAGCAATATTTAGTGGTTTTAATCACTACCATGATTAATAATTTAATTGCTACCACTTATAGCTAATATTTATTGAGCACTTACTATGTGCCAGCCCCTGCTCGGAGTGCTTTTCTATGTGCTGGTGCGTTTAATCCTCACTAAGGTCCTGTCATTATCTCCATTTTACAGATGAGGAAACTGATGTTTCCTCATCTGCCTGATCCAGGCATGCGCTTTGAATGTGCTTTGGCTCAGCCTCGCTGGGCTGAGCGCTGCCGCTGCAGGGTGCTGTAACATCTGCTGCCGCTTCGTCCTCAGATTCCCTGTGAGGTGGCAGGTGTAGGGACTGTGGGCCTCATCTTCTAAACAAGAACTCTGAGCTCCAGAGGGCAGGCTTGCTGGAGCTGAGCATTCAGCCCCGGGCTATTGCCTCCAAATCCAACCCTTTTCCCACGTCACCAAGAGGCCAGTGACATAGCCAGACAGAAAGACAGATAAGAGAAAGATGAGAGAAAGAGCTGAAGATCTACTCAGGACTTAGGCTTCAGAGAGAGGTGGAGACAGAATAAAGACCTGTTAGTGAGTGAGAGGGGTCCCTGAGAAAGAACAGCGGCCCCGCCCCCCATCGTCCCTGTTGGGGAAAAGTAGCCAGGCTTGAGGCCTGTTCCCTTCTCCCCACCGTCACACGGGCAGCAAGGTTAGCACCTCTGGGAAGTGGTCTGTGATCTTTCCCCCCATTCGGCTCTCTCTGAGCCTGGGGAGTGGGAGGGAAGCCGACAGAGAGGTAAAGGACCTTGTTTCCACCCTCCCACACACCCCATGAAAAATCTTTCCAAACAGCTCTCCGGAATCACACTAGTGAAGCTAATTATCATAATTACTAGGACACAATCTAGAAAAAAAAAATTTGCCTTTCACCATAAATATTCATTACTTTCATTCTGGGTCATTGTCCAAGCAATTGGCATCCCAGAGGCCCGGGTGGGGGTGGGGGGGTGCGGTCTGAGGTATGGAAGTGGAATTGACAGTGTGGTCAAATCAGAGTGGCAGCCTGGCTAGTCTGCAGGGTTCAGAGTCAGCCTGTCACCCAGCTTGGGGACAGGACAGACATGGTTTGCAAAAGGGATACAGGCAAGGCCAATGGCCATGAGGATACTGAGGCCCCAGGGTTAAAGGTCTTACTCAAGGTCACACAGTAGGACTTGGGACTAGAAGTAAGAGTTTTGTAAATGGCGTTTTTGCCAGAATTTCAAAAGCTCAATCCAGTGTGAAAACCCATGTCCCCCAGATAGCATTCATTTCCATAGCCTTCTCTACTCCTAACGGAAGGTGAGAAGGAGGGTGCTCACGATCTCGGACGATGGGATTGTTTAGGGGCGGGGAATTTGGGAGATATCCTTGCCAGTAACCTCATGATCAATGGCAATTCCTTGGAATTCCACAAAGGTTGGTTCAGGTCTTAGCCTTACTGTGCTGAATGATCATGGGGAAATTCCTCAACATCTCTGAACCTGTTTCCTCACTTGTCAGATAGAGATAATAAAAGTGTCGCCTCTTAAAAGAAATAAAGTGTCACCTTTTCAGACTGTCAGGAGGATGAAACAGGATGATGCTTGTGCAATTATGAGCCTAGTGTCTGGCACCTAGGAAGTGCTCAGTACTTGGCAGCGTGCGCTGTGATTCCCTTTCCTTCAGGCTGTCTCCTCTTTTTGTCCCCACCCCAATAGGTGGGCTCTTTCTTCATGATCAACCTGTGCCTGGTGGTGATTGCGACGCAGTTCTCAGAGACCAAGCAGCGGGAAAGCCAGCTGATGCGGGAGCAGCGCGTGAGATTCCTTTCCAACGCCAGCACCCTGGCCAGCTTCTCTGAGCCCGGCAGCTGCTACGAGGAGCTGCTTAAGTACCTCGTGTATATCCTCCGGAAAGCAGCCCGAAGGCTGGCCCAGGTCTCCTGGGCAGCAGGCGTGCGGGTTGGCCTGCTGAGCAGCCCAGCGCCCCGTGGGGGCCAGGAACCCCAGCCCAGCGGCAGCTGCTCTCGCCCCTACCGCCGTCCGTCTGTCCACCACCTGGTGCACCATCACCACCACCACCACCACCACTACCACTTGGGGAATGGGACTCTGCGGGCCCCCCGGCCCAGCCCACAGATCCAGGACAGAGATGCCAGTGGGTCCCGCCGGCTCATGCTGCCGCCGCCCTCAACACCTGCCCTTTCCAGGGGCCCTCCCGGGGGCGCAGAGGCTGTACACAGCTTCTACCATGCTGATTGCCACTTGGAGCCACTCCGCTGCCAGGCACCCCCTCCCAGGTCGCCATCGGAGGCATCGGGCAGGACTGTGGACGGTGGGAAGGTGTACCCCACCGTGCACACCAGCCCCCCACCTGAGATGCTCAAAGAGAAGGCACTAATGGAGGTGGCTCCTGCCTCTGGACCCACCGCCCTCACCAGCCTCAACATCCCGCCCAGGCCCTACAGCTCTATGCACAAGCTGCTGGAGACCCAGAGCACAGGTGAGAATTCTGGGTGGAGGCATGTTGGTGCCCCTCATCGGGGACCAGGTGATGTCCTATCCAAGGGAGGATGAGGGGATCTGGAGTCAGAAGGACGGGGCCTGGGTTCCCATTCTGCCTCTCTCGGCCTTGGGGCCTTCAACCAGTCACATCACTTCTTTGAGCCCTTATTTTCCCATCTCTTGAAATGGGAGTTGTAATTCCTACATTGTAACGATAGCAATAGTTGTGTGTAACAAACACCTATGCTCTGCTCTATGCTGTTTGCAATTGTTGACGATTGCTATGTGCCTGTCGCATGCTTCACAGGCAAAACCCCACTGGGTCCTCTTACCAGTTTAAGTGGTAAACTTTCCTTGTTTTACTGATGATGAGGAGGAGCTTGGAGAGGTTGTGTGACTTGCCCAAGGTGCTGTCGTTGGCGAGGGGTGGAGTCAGGGCCCTCTGACTCTGAGGTCCATGCGCTATAGTCCTTGTTGCAGGTTCAGAAGGGGAAATGGTGTATGACCACGGTGAGCCCCATGCCCCATGCGAAGGGGACTCATGTAAATACAAATGTCACTCTGTCCCCGTGCAGAGACGTGGGGCTTGGTGCAGCAAGTCCTCAGAGGCCTCTAGACTGATGGATAGAATACCCACTGTTGTGGGGAAGGGAAATGCTTGTGCCTTGGGGTGTCCCCCAGTCAGGCAGGGGTGACGAGCCCTCCTCTAGAGACTCACTGCAGCCAAAGCCCAGGGCCTGTGCTTCAGGAAGAATGTGGCACGTGGGAGAAGTGGCATATTTGTGGGCTGTTATGTGGGAATGTGGGCTGGACAGGAAGGTGCCATCACAGAACACAGTGGGAAGGGTTCTTATGCCAGCTCCTCTATTATCCTGCCAAGGGGCGCCAGCCAGCCACACACACGTATGGTTCTGTTTCCCTCTGTGTAAAAGGCAGGGCCGGGACCATCACAGCTGTGAGTGGTGCTTACTGATGTCCTCCTGCACGCAGGCGGAAGGGCTGGGTCCCAGGCCAGGCGTCTTCACACCAGTGCTTTACCTGGGTGGTGTCTGAGGTGATCAAAGCTGGATTTAAACGGACATCGGTGTCTTGGGATAGGTCACTGTGTCCGTGCGCACGTGCTGTCTGGTGTGTGCGTGTATGCGTAAAGGTGGCCACTGTGTGTCTGTGCCATCTACATGCACATGTCGGGTATTCATGTATGCATGTGTCCACACGTCTGCTGTGTGTAGGTGCGTGTGTGCACGCACAGGGTGGTGCTCTTGTTTAGTGTGTACGCACACCTGTGTGTGCACATGCCTGGCACACATGTACTGTGTGATGTGTGTGGATCTGTGTATACCTGTGTTTGGCTCTACATGTATATATGACTTGTAAATGGTATGTGTGTGTACACAGTACATGTGTGTGTGCAAGTATGTCTCTACTGCACAAGTGCAAGTGTCTGGCGTGAGAACATACATGAATATGTAAGGCTGTCCAAACCTGAGGACAACCAGCAGTGACTATCAGTGGGATGCTATTGGCATTTGGGGGCGTTCTATTGCTCAGGATCATCCACATTGCAGGTCATTCAGTACCCTTGCTCACCAAGTGCCTAGTACCACCACTAAAAGAACTCCAAACTCCCCCACTCATTTTATATACATGCTGAGGGTAGGTCACCCCAAGTAGGAAAGCCTGGAGCCTCTAACCTCTACCTTCCTGTCCCAGGCACCTGCCAAAGCTCTTGCAAGATCTCCAGCCCTTGCTTGAGGGCGGCCAGCGGAGCCTGTGGCCCAGACAGCTGTCCCTACTGTGCCCGGACCGGGGCAGGGGAGGTGGGGCTCGCTGGCCACGAGCTGCCTGACTCAGACAGTGAGGCGGTTTATGAGTTCACGCAAGATGCTCAGCATGGCGACCTGCGGGATCCCCACAGTCGGCGTCGACGGAGCCTGGGGCTGGATGTGGAGCCCAACTCTGTGCTGGCCTTCTGGAGGCTGATCTGTGACACCTTCCGGAAGATTGTGGACAGCAAGTACTTTGGTCGGGGAATCATGATTGCTATTCTGGTCAACACGCTCAGCATGGGCATCGAATACCACGAGCAGGTAGGGGCATGGGCAAGGTGTGGTTCTCGGGGCTGGGGATCCTCTGTCTTCCTCTCCTCCCACCCCGGGTTCAGTTTCCTCTCTGTGCTGTCAGCCTGCATGGCCAGGAGGAGGACAAAAGGAAGCTGCACCAATGCGTGGGAACTCTTTGGAGGATGAAAGCCAGTGAATGTCACGCAGTCTCGGAGTGTGGAGGTTGCCCAGGGGCAGGGTCTGAGCTGGGTGTGTTTTATCGGAACGGTTCTGAGAAGAGGTGGGCTTTAAAGGATGTAAATGAGTGGTGAGCATCAGATGCGGGCAAGACCTTTTTGGAAGGACAAGTCATAGATGGGGGGTGGGTGGGGCCCGCTGGCATTCACCTGACTCAGTAATTAGGGGTGTGATTGGCTGGTGGCAGGAGGGGGCTGTGCAGGTAGAGGTGAGGAGTGGACGCCTGGAGCCGGCGCCTGGGGAGGGTAGAGAGGGTGGCCATCTGCTTCGGGCCTCTGTTCTGGGAGCCCTGCTGCGAGTGGGGAGGGCGCTGCTGGGTAGAGGAGAGCTCCCAGCATGGTGAGGGGACTTGAAACCTTTGCGTTTGAGGAATCATTCTAAGAACCAGGATGTTTAGTCAGGAGAAGAGGAGGCTCAGCAGGGACAGGCGAGCTGTCTTCAAATATTTGAAGGGCTGTCATGTGGAAGAGGGAGCAGGCTTATTTTGTGGGGCCGATAGCTGCAAGCAATGTGATTTGGGCTGAGGCGGGGAAGAGGCTGTTTTCTCTCTCAGAGCTGTGCAGAAACAGAAGGGGTGTCCTGGGGAACCCCACTGACCCCCCCACTCCCACACTGGAGATGGGAGCAGGTATCATAGGGCCTCACAACTGGCTGTGGCTGCATCCCCCACAGGATATCTTTCAGAAGTCAGCCCTTCCCCTGGTTTGGCCTTCGAGGTCACCCCCTTGGTGGATTCTTGAGGAAGGAGGGAGGCCAGCAAGCAGGCGCTGTGGTTCCCAGGTCCTTCTGTGCTCTTCTCCTTTGTGTGTTCTCACTGTTCTGGGGCTGGGGGAGAGTCAGGGCTGCCAGAACCCGGTGTAGACGGAAGCCAGGCACTGCCCCAACCCCTCAACTCCTGGGCAGAGCATGTGGGAGCCAGAGGTGTGGACTGGGCGCACACGTGTGTGCATGCACGCACGCTGTGGCAGGGGCGGGGTAGCCACGGGGAGGAGTGCCCACCGAGGAGTCAGGGAATGCACTCAGTCTCAGCTGAGGTGGGGCATCCTAGGCCGAAACCCAGGCTGGAGCAAACATGTGAGGTTCACTTTCCAGGGGGTTCTGAATCCCCTTACCATCCACCCCACTCAGCTCCTACCCCGATTGCCCTGTCCAGCCGAGTGCACCCCAGCCCCAACCCTTTCCCCATCACCATCATACCATGTTGACACCCCTTCCTTTTGTGTCAGTGACTCCCACCCAACTGGCTATACCCTGTTCCTTTCCTGGGGTAGCGAAAGCAGAGAGTGTGGGCGACTTGGGTCCCACCTTGGGTAAGGTGGGGGGAAGTGGAGGTGGGGCCGGACACTGGCTGCAGGGTCAGCAGTGGCATTTTGGTGGGTGTGTTGTATCTGGCTGCATGGGACGTGTGTGTGTGTGCTCACGCCTGCTCAGCCAACCTCTGGGGAAGGGGTGCTCTGCTCTGCTAGGCTGGCTGGGGCATGATCCAGGTAACGGCAGCTCCTAATCTCCCATTATGCCAGCTCCCAGGCCTGAACCTCAGCCTCCTCTCCCTCACCCCAGTTCTCGCCATGGTCAGATGCCCCTTTCCCAGGGGGTGCCTCCTCCGCTGCTGATGGAGGATTTGACTAGGCTGGAAAGAAGCTGAGTCACAGAGACAGAGGCCAGATGAAGCTGCAGCAAGAGGGCTTTCAGTTAGACATCAAGAAAGACACCCCCTTGGGGAAGAAATAATAGCAATAAGTCAGGGACGACTGCAGCATCTCCTTACCCAAGTTCCTGAGGAGAGCGGGGGACAGCCTCTGAAGCCTTCAGCAGCAGGGAGTCCTACTCAGTGGGGGCACAGTGTCTGCTCCAGGGAGGAGTTTGTCCCGGTACCTGGTTGCTAAGGGCCCCATGGGGTGAGTGGGAGTCCCCAGCAGGCCAGGCAGATGACTGACTGCGGCCCAGCAGGCTCAGGGGCCGGGGGTGGGAGAAAATCCCAGAAGCAGCCACGGCCCTGTGCTTACAGGCACTGTGGCGTGAATGTCCCGCCATCTGGGTCCTGGAGCCTGAGCAGGCTTGGGGGGTGGGGGCAGGGAAAAGTGCAAGGAGGCATGGAGGCCAAAAGACAGAGACACAGAGGGACACAGAAAGAGAAAGGGAGAGACAGATGGGGAGATGAGGGCAGAGAGAGCAGGATGGAGGCCTGGGCAGGGGGCGAGGGGGTGGGGGGCACAGAGATGAGACGGTCAGAGATATAGAGAGGGAGATGGAGACTCAGGGGAGGAGGCAGAGACAAGCGGAGGCACAGAGATGTAGGGGTGACAGAGACCGTCACGGACAGGAAGCCAAAGACAGGCTAAGACCTGGGTGCAAACAGGAACAGCCCGGGCAGTGACCGGGAGACAGAGGCTCTGATGGAGCCTCAAACGGAGGAGAGGAGGAGCCAGCTGAGCAAGAGAGCTGAGAGACACAGCGAGGAAGAGCGTCTGCAGCTGCCGACAGAGGCGACGCCAGAGGCTCATGGTTTCCCCGCGGCGCTCGTAATGAGGCAGGTGTGTCCATCGACCCTGGTATTGATCAGACTGAGGGGCACTGGAGAGGGTGTTGCTGGTGCTTCCCTGGAAGAGGAGCCCAACCCTCTTTCCAGCCCTGTCCTCTCCCACCGTCACCAACTTTACCCTTCTTTCAGTTTTCCTGTCAAGAACAGAGATACTCTAGCTGCGCTCTACCAAGCCCTTGACTGAGGAAGCACTCATTCTGTCATACCCCACCCTCCCCAAGGTGGACCCTATGCTGTTCACACCGTCCTGCTTTCCCCACCCCTTAACCCCACAGCTGGTGGCAAAGTGGCAGGGCTGGTTTATACAGAGAGACTGGTGAGGAGGACAGACACAGGACTCTGAGAAGGGAGCAGGACTAGGACTTGAGGTCGGAAATATAATCTGATAGAGGGTAGGCATGTGTGCGCCCTGCCCACCAGGGGGCAGAACCTGGAACAGGGGAATTGTGAACTACCCATCTGTCCATCCATCCATTCCACACACGTTTTCTGGGCATCAGAGTTGGGCCTAAGCAATGGCATGCTACTAAATGTTTAATAACCAGCCCTTTAAAAGGAAAAAAGGTACTGATTAGTGGTATTTGCAGTGTTCACCAATTTCCATGGTGCAAATGCTCCCACTGTGGCCGGTTTCTAACTCCTAATGTGATGTCACTGCATGTGGAGTTGGGAAGAGACGTGCATAACCAGATGCTCCAGTACAACACCGGGCCAAGGCACTCCGTCCTTCCTCTCAAAGACCCCATGACAAATAAGCAGTCACACTTACTCGATGTAGTGCCTGCTGGGAAAGGATGCTCAGAGGAGTCACCCGTGACCCAGCCTGGGGAAAGGATTCAAGAAGGGCTTCCGCAGGATATGACCTGGAAGCTGAGTTTGAATGGAAAGTGGGATGTAGCTAGCAAAGGGTGGAGAATAGCACATAGCATAGGGGAGGACCGGAAGCACCAGACCCCCAAACAGAGAGATTTATAAGGAGTTCAGAGTGAATTGGGCGCTGGATTAGGGCTGGGATGGCAAACAACAAGAGATAAGCTTGGAAAAACCTCAGAGCCAGGTCCTGAGAGGAATAGGACGGACTTTGGATTCTACCCTGAAGGTGATAGGTGCCAACAAAGGTTTTGAGCAAGTCCACGGTATGTGTTTGTATTGTACCAGAAGCCCTGTGGGGAGCAGAAGGGAGTGAGAGACAGGAGGCAGGGAGGCCAGCGAGAGGGCTACTGCCATAACCCAGCCAGTTCGTATACTGTGTCCCTGGTGACAGAGAGAAGCATGCTGGGAAGATGGAGACAGAGAGAAGCATGCTGGGAAGAGCTGGCAGTGGCTGAATCTGCAGAACTCAACTCCAGTTGGATATTTGTGAGGTGGCAGCAAGGATGACATCCAGGTTTCTGCTTCTGGGAGGAGCACTGGGGCTTGCGCATATTGGGGCTGGAGGGCATTGCTTACAAACTGCCTGTGGGATGCCCAGGGTGTCTCTGGAGTGCAGAAGAGAGGTGTCCCCTGGAACCTGTCTGGCTGGGTATGCATGTGGGCAAGGCCTTCCAGGAGGATGAGGTCTTCAGGACACAGGAACTTCGTAATCACCTTCCTTCCTAGTTCTGGATTGCTGAGAGTTGGAGCCAACCTCATGCTCTAGAAGAGAGACAACAGCAGGTTTGGGGGCGGGGGGAGCACACAGCCCACTGGTATCCTGGGCTGCAGAGAAGAGGGAGGGAGGGTCCAGAATAGACAGTCTTTCAGGCCCGAGAGGACAGGGCAGGTGATGCTTCTGCTCATTTCTCAGACTCTGGGCCCTTCCTGTCACTCTAGATACATGTTCAGGGAGGGTTTCTATTTATAAATGAGTGAGGTCAGCTGTTCAAGGCAAGGGAAGCTGGGTGGGGTAGGGTGAGGAGGAGACCAGATGTGGTAGGTCTTAACTTGGAGGGGATTCACAAACTCCTTTTGGATTCTGTTTAAAGCTAGGGCCATCTCTCTAAAAGATAGACACACGCATGGATACCCCAGTGCAGACTTCGAGGACAGGAGTTTACAGACACCTGTCCTGTTCCTTGGGCCTCCCAGGAGCCCTTGGCCTGCAGAGGAGCTGGGACTACAGGCCAAATAAGACTTTGGAGGACAATCTCTTACAGTTGCCCTGGCCCCAGACTTTCAAAGGCTCTCCACACGTGGGAGGGAGAAGGGTGCTTTTCTGGAGGTGGCCTGCTGAAGGGGGCATCCTCTGGCTCTACGGCTCCCTCTATTCATCAAACAGGGGGAGTGCGTCCTGTGCACAGCACATTTGAAGAGAATAATAGACTGGGGGTATGGGAAGTGCCAGGAGCTCCAAAGAAACTTAGGTTCCAGCAGAAAAGGCATTCTGCTTGATTATGCCAAATGCTGTAAAGGAGATTTCTGGGGACAGAGGAGAGATGTTCACACCCAGGTCGGGGATTTTGGAGGGCTTTCTGAAGGAGGTGTCTTGTGAGAGTGGCCTTGAAAGAAAAGTGTCACTGGCAGCTGAGGCCAGGAGCAGAGGGGTCTGGTGGAGGGATTGGGGAGAGTTCTGGCAGCCTGGCCTGGGAATGCACAGGGAGGCATGGGATGCTCTGAAGGACCATCATATAGCCTCCCCCACTCCACCCCAAGTTATCTGAGCAGGGGCGAAATGAATCCAGCAGTGCTCTTGAAGCTGGAGCTTCCAGGAGGTGTGGGCTGGTTTGGGGGTGGGACCCAGAGACTATTTCTATCATCCAGATCAGAGGCAAGGAGGGCCCCCAGGATGGTGGAGGGGAAACAGAGCTAGTGGGTGGGGCACAGCCATTCCATTGGCAAGGTCTGTGGGCCCAGGCACCTGCTGCTAGAGGGATGAAGAGCAGGCATAAGTCCGTGATAACTCCTAGGTTGCAAGATGGAATCCTGGAGAGGGAAGTCCATGGAGCAGGGAAGCTGGGGAAGGAACAGGTTTGGGAGAGGGGGTGAGAGGGCTTGTTTTGGCCGTGCTGCATCTGAGCTGGCTGGGGGCCATCCTAGGAAGGCTGTCGGGCGGGTTGGCTCTCTGGGTGAGGAGCCAAGGCTTGGAGGGAGATTGGTTTGTGTGGTCCATACCCTGGTGACAGCCGGAAAGGCGGGAATGCGGGAGATGAAGCGGGAGAGCCCAGGGAAGGAAGTGGGCTCTGCTGAACCCTGAGGAATGTTGGCCTGAGGGCAGAATGGCAGGGGAGAGAGAGAAGAGGGCAGGAAATGGCCAGCAGAGAGTCAGGGAAGTAGAGGGAGGTGGCCACAGGCAGGGAGGCGAGTGCAGGCCCAGGCATTGTTCGGGCATCCAGAAGTTGAAGACTGGGAAGAGGGTCCTTGGAGAGAGCTGGGGTGGTGGGGCCCGGGGTTCAAGGGTGAACAGGCCTGGATCCAGGTGAAGGTTTCAGCTTTTAGGCAGGGGAAGGGATACTGGAGACGTGAGGAAACAGGGGCAGCTGATGGAATGAGATGGAGCCAGGGGAGCCAGGGGGTGGGTGACGGTCCAGGTGGAGGAGGCCCTGGCTCCTTTCCGGGTGGGAAGAGAGACCAGTAGGTTGCGGGATGCAGAGCTGTCTGGGGGGAAGTGAAGCCCCAGGAGGCAGGAGGCCAGGTTGGAAGTGGGATGGAGGCCCAGGGGAGGAGGATCTGAAGCAGCTCTTGGGGTGAAAGATGGAGACCCAACGATGAGGACCGCGCATACAGGCGCAGAGCAACCCGGGGGCCCCAGTAGGGTATTTCCCTGTCCAGTCGGCACGGGTTCATAAATAGCAAAGCTCAGCAATTTGACAGTTGCAGCAAAGAGGTGGGCTTGGGGGAGGGGGGATAACCTGGACTGGACAGGAACCGTCTGAGATCTGTGGCCTGAGGGCAGCCTTTAGATGGCCCACCACAACTGGATAGAGCGGTGGCACAGCCGAATGAGGGGCAGGGACCATAGCTTCAAAAGTTTAAGTCACAGAAGCTCGGGCTGACTCTCAGGCCGAGTGAGCACTGTGGGTGTCCTGTGCCTGCTTAGCTTGAGTGTCCCCCTGGGGTGGCTCTGGGGAGCTGACAGGAGACCATGGGGAGAGACTGAAGTCGTCTCAGGTTGTGAGGTGCTGAACCACAATGCCACCTAACAAGGGGGCCTAGAAGGGCTAGAAAGCATGCTGGGAGGCCCCCCCAGGGGGACGATGACGAGCAAGGCCGTGATCTGTGTGATGAGGCCTGTGAGGTCTCCTAGCAACCTCCTGCTGCCCAGGCGTCCCCTGACTTCCCACACCTCCTTGGAGGAGGAGAAGGGGTGAGGTCCCGCTGACCCAGTGGCCCTTGCCCCGTCGCTGCGGCCCACCTGCACCACCTCTTTTGACTGTGAAAGTGGCACAGAACTGTCAAAAACAGAGGTGAGGTGAGCCGAGGAGCCAGACCTGGGGAGCAGAGACTCCAGGGTCCCGGGAACAGGTGGCCTCAGAGGAGGCAGGGGATGAGGATCTGGCAGGGCCAGAGTGACTCCCCTCAGTTCTGGTTGGGCTTGTCCCTGCCTGCACCCTCCCTGCGAAAGGCACATCCCTGTCTGTCAGAGCCGGCTTTCAGGCCTCCCGCCTGGACCGCTGCAGTATCCCCTAATCGCTCGCAGCCTCTTCGTCACTCCAAGCCATCCGCAGGCTGCCACTGCTGCAGTGGCCTAATCTTCTTAATATACCATTTTGCACACCTCCTCCCTCCCCCCAGAAGATCATGGGCAGAGGCAAGTCCAGCCTGAGGCAAGTCATGGAGCAGAGTCAAGGCCATTCTGGCTGGCCCTGCCCACCTGGCAGCCTTGATGCCCAGAGGCCCCTCCCACCCTCTGACCAGGGCAGACACTGGATCCTCTGTCCTGGAGGATGCCCTGCACATTCCTTCCTCTGCTCCTTTGCTCACGCCCCCTGGCAGCCGGGGATACCTTCCATGGGAGTTCTCCTCCCACTGCCTTCTCCCCACTGGCCCACTGACCTCAGCTGGCTTGAGTTCCTGGGGCCCTTCTGGTGTCTGCCTCCACATGGTGCTTAGCTTCAGACTGCAGGCACTCTGTTCTACCACATGTGAGGACTGCTGTCAGTGCCCATGGGGCCAGTAGAGCAGGATTCTGGCCTGGGTGTTTCCACAGGGCGGAGCAGCCTTGCCACAAAGGGGTGTTACCCTGTTTAATAGAAGAGGCCACTGGGAACCAGCAAGGTTAAGGACTTGCCTGGGTCACCCAAGTGGAAAGTCTCCGAGTTGGCAGGCCTCCTGCATTCAGGTTTAGCCCCACCTCTTAGCAGGGTTGCACACACCATGGGGACTTTAAGGGTTAGTGGATAAAGGTGCTCTGGGTTTCAGGGGAGTCCTGGTGCTGGGAAGTATTGAGCAGCTTACCTGGGGTCCAGTTACTCCAGGCTGACAGGCTAAGGGGAGGGGAAGCACTGGGAGATGGGAGATATACAGTTAGCGCCACATAGAGAAGAGCCTGGGGCCTCTGGGTGAGAACCTCAAGCTGCCTGGCCTCCCTGTGCAGAAACCCCCACTGGGCCTTGACCTCCTTAAACAGGAGGGAGGATGCAGTCTAGAGCAGAAAAAGGACTTCCTGGCAGCCAGAGGGGCTTGTATGAGTTTGTGCCGGTGGTCTGGGTGTGTGCGGGGCGGCAGCCTGGAGAGATGTGGAGGCAAGTGCAGGTGGGCCTTTCTAAGCGCACGATGTGACCTCCATCAAGGCACCACATCTCGGAACCTCAGCCTCCTTGCCGTCAAGGAAGCCTACATCCCTCCCTTTTCTGGTGTGAGCAGGGAGGAAACGGACCTCCGGGAGGAAGGGCTTAGCGGTGCAGGGCACTAGTCAGAGTTGGCTTCCTCTCTGTCCCTTTGCAGCTGCAGTGACTGTGATCACGGCTCTGGTCCCTGGGGCAACGGTGTTGCTAAGATTGTGTCTCTGCGTCCTCGTCCTGCATTTGCAGAACATTCCCAGCTTCTGATTTAGTAACTTGGGCAGACCTGGCTGTCTGAGAAAAGAGCGCTTTTTCCCATGGGTCACAGGGAATTCGGTGCCCTGGGAGGGAATGGGCGTTGCCCATAAGTTTGTGCACGGAGGAGAACAAGTTTAGGCCAGGGGAGGGTGCCAACCAGGCCCTCCTTCCTACCTGCCCCTTCAGTCCTGGAGCCTCCTGGCTGGGCAGGCTGGAGCTCCCGCCTTTGCCACCACCCCTCGAGGAGAGCGGTGACACAGGCCTTTGGGGAGCCTGCACCACCCTTCTGATGAGGCTCTAGGTTGGGGTGCTGGCAGGAGTGTGTGTGTCTGTGCGTTATCTGTGAGCCCTCAGGTACAGACTGCCGCCAGCCCTGTAGACAACATCAAGAAACAGTGAGAACATCCCTCTCCCTACACACCTGGTTGTACTTCACAGATTCACTAATGAAGTAAATACATAATACCAAAAGCTATCATGTTTTCACCATTTTAGTAAGTTTTGTCTTCGGTGGCTTTTTTTTGTGGTTAACTTATATGCTCTAAACTATACCCATTATATGTGTGTGCCTCAGTTATACTTTCAGACTTGTTCTTTATTAATGCCTCTGCATTCATGTGGAATATAACTTATATACCAAAGAAGACACTTTACGTATTCAGTCCGTCCATGTGTCTGGATTCATGAGCCCCTCACTGTCACCTCTGGATCCTGTCTGTCTACTCTTGTTGGAGTCAGAGTAGGGTGGGAATGGATCCCACTCCCACTCTCCCCATCCTGTGACTTTGCACTGGCCGTGCATCATCTTTTGGCCTCTTGCGCTTATCTGCAAGATGTGGAAGGGAAGGTTGTTGTGTGCATGGTACAAGGTGAGACCCACAGAGCGTCGTACCCATGTGGCCTGCGCTTACCATCTTTATCAAATCCAAGAATGGACAACTGGGTAGGTGGCAGAGTGACAGAGAGGCAGGTTCGCTGACCACAGCTTCCCGACAGACTGGACTTGGGAGCAGAAGGTGGGCGATCCACTTAGTCCCAGGGGGGCCTGAGCCCTGGGCTTTAGCTGTCCTGACTGTGGCCCCTTTCCCTGTGCTGTGGTCCTCTGTGACCCCACTGGCTAAGTCAGGTGGCACTGCCCCCACCCACAGTCTGGGGGGCAAACTCTCACCTGAGATCTGCTGGGGCAACGTGACACTTAATCTGTCTCTGGACAGCTGGCTCTCGGCCCTGCCAGCTGACCCTGGCTCAGCTCCCCAGACCTCTCTGGAGAGAATCCATGCGTGGGCTGAAAACTTCTCTCCTTCTGAGAAGCCACTGACCTCTCAAATGCCCCTCACCTGCCAATCAGAAGGCCCAGCCTACCACCTCTCCCACTTCTCACCCAGGCTGGCTGCGTAGATTTGGATTATGAAGATATATTTGGTGGTACCCAGGGCCTGACTCCATGCTTGGGTGATCTACCTGGGCAGCTGGCCAGATGAGGCAGCTGGGTAAACAGGGGGAGGTATCTGATGGACTAAGGACTTCACTGGTTATTTATTCAAACTTCTAGGGTAGCTAGTATGCACCTTGGGCTTTGAGGGTGATCAAAACACCTCATCAGGTGGGCAGTAGGCTCCACTGAGCCAATCATATTTCACCCTGGAGCTTCAGTCATCAACCAGATTGAGCCTCCCTTTCTCCCCTGACATGGCTCGTTCCCTGTCCTCAGCCCTGTGATGCCTTCCCCTCCTCTCTGCCTGGAGAGACCCCATTCACCCTCAGAGTTCATTTCAAGAGCTGTCTCCCAGCTAAGGCTTTCCCAGTGTGTTCCTCAGTCACCTTCTCTCCTCCGAACTCCTGGATTTACTATCTGGATAATTTATTTTGGCACCAAAGCATCTAAGGCCTCTCGTGGTTATTCAACTGTTTCGTGTGTGTATGATTTGTTTCCAGCTAGACTCTGAACTCCCCGCAGGCAGGGAGCATTGCTGGCATGTTTTTGCCTGCCTGGTGGATTATATGGTAGGGACTTAATATTAAGAGGGATGCTCAGTCACTCAGTCATGTCCGATTCTTTGTGACCCCATGGACTATAGCCTGCCAGGCTCCTCTGTCCATGGGATCATCTCAGCAGCAGTACTGGAGTGGGTTGCCATTTCCTCCTCCAGGGGATCTTCCCAACCCGGGGATTGACCCTGCACTCCTGGGGCACCTACAATGGCAGGCAGAGTCTTTGCCGCTGAGCCACCATATTAAGAGGGAGGAGGCACTTAATATTCTGTGCTAGAAGAGCAGATGAAGTAGAGTTTGTCATTAAGTCTGATGACCTCTCTAGTACGTGTTCGCTGTCCTAATCCCAGACCCTGGGTAGGAGTATTAATTACTTCCGGTGTTTTGCATTTGACCAGAGAGATTAAGGATCTTGCTAAAGGTCACACAGTGATTTGACAGGATAGACTGAGAATGAACCCAGGTGTCCCAGTCTCGGGGAGCAGCTCCAGGTGCCTCATCATGTGTGACATCTTTCTTGGGGATCTCCCATCTGCTCATTGGTGTGTTTGTATGTACATGCTTGTTTGTGTGCACGTGTGTGTGCGCGCATGTATGCATTTGTGTGTCTTTGTGTGTACGTGTATGCAGTGTGTGTGTGTCTGGAAGGAAATAATGTTGCCAACAGTTGTCCAAGAAAATGCTGCCAAGTCCACAGAGTAATTGTGGAGAACATGTGACTTCGCGTATGGCTGTGTGACTGGATATGTGTATGAGGCCTTGGCAATCACCTTCTGGTGTCCACCAGCATCAGTGCACAGCTGGCCTGGGCCTGCTGAGCTGACGTGACAGCACAGGACAGGCTGGGTCTCGGAGCACCCAGTAGGAAGTGGGTGGAACCCACAGCACAGGCCTCCAGCGAGCCTGTGGCCCCAGGATCGGAGACTCAGCTGAAAATAACTAGGGGCTGGGGGCTTTGTGCCCTGGCCACCCCGAGTGCATTTTCTTATGGATGCTTTTGGGGGGCGTCCTCCCATTATCCCGAGCATTCAGCCCCTAGCTTGCTGTCCCTGCTCCCGGATGTGTAGGAAGGCCAGATGTTTTTGAGGATGGGGACAAGGGGCTCAGGGACAAGCCTCTGCTCCTTCACGGTCCACCCTGTCTTCTAGCCTGAGGAGCTCACCAATGCCCTGGAAATCAGCAACATCGTCTTCACCAGCCTCTTTGCCCTGGAGATGCTGCTGAAGCTGCTAGTATATGGCCCCTTTGGCTACATTAAGAACCCCTACAACATCTTTGACGGCGTCATTGTTGTCATCAGGTATGACTGCCCCTCTGCTCTCTCTTGCCTGAGGAATGCCCTTAGGGTAGCTTGGGGTGAGGAGCCACACACCCTGCTCCTCTGGGCCTGGAATCAGGCCCCACTGACCCAGAGGCCCCCTGCTCCCCTAGCTGGGGATTCTCTGTGCCCCTCGCAGTGCATACCACACTCTTTCTCAGCCCTCCCTTGCTCGCACAGAATGTGGTCTTCCATCTGCTTTGGCCAGGCTCCTCTGAAATCTCTGCTCTCATTTCCACTCCTTGTCCTTGACCCCATGCAGGTCTGGGGTGGGCAAAGATTGGGGAGTTGGCTTTGGAGCAGAGTTGGAGGAGGTGTAAGGCCCAGCCAGCTGTCCCTGCTTACAAAGTGCTTGGAGACTGTCGCACACGCTGGCAACTTGCTTTAGGGTTTCCAAGACCTTGGGAAAGTGTTCCACTGTTCCCCCCTGCCTCAGGCCCTGGGCCAGAAGAACTGCTTTATTGCTTTTTGGAACTGGCTTTAGATTTCATTAGAAGAGAACAAAGCAAACATTCCATAACTTGAGGCTGTTGCTTTGGCTGAAGGAGGGAGAGGACTGGCCCGGAGGGGAGAGCAGGAGGGAGGGAGCTGTCACCCTGACCCTTGCCTCTTGGAGCTCCTGCCTAGAGACCCAAGTTTCCCTCAGAGCCCACTTTCTCAGTGCTGGCCAGGCCAGACCCTCAGGTGCTTCTGCGCCCTCCCAGTGGGTGGGGTGGGGGGGGGGAGGTGAGCATGCAGAGGCCTCAGGCTCAGGCTCTGGCTCCTGCCCCACCCCCGCCCCTTGCAGCGTGTGGGAGATCGTGGGCCAGCAGGGGGGCGGCCTGTCGGTGCTGCGGACCTTCCGCCTGATGCGGGTGCTGAAGCTGGTGCGCTTCTTGCCGGCGCTGCAGCGGCAGCTCGTGGTGCTCATGAAGACCATGGACAACGTGGCCACCTTCTGCATGCTGCTTATGCTCTTCATCTTCATCTTCAGGTGAGGGCAGGTGCGGCATCCGTGCCAGTGGGGTGAGGGCCTGAGGGGCAGGGGTTTCTGGGGCCCTGACCCCCATCCTGCGGCTCCTGTGTCTTCAGCATCCTGGGTATGCATCTCTTCGGCTGCAAATTTGCATCTGAGCGGGATGGGGACACGCTGCCGGACCGGAAGAATTTTGACTCCCTGCTCTGGGCCATAGTCACTGTCTTTCAGGTGCAAGGGCAACAGGAGAGGGTGGGCAGGGTGGTGGGGGTGCCCCGGTAAAGGCCCTGACTCCCTTCCTCGGCCCACAGATCCTGACTCAGGAGGACTGGAACAAGGTGCTCTACAATGGAATGGCCTCCACGTCATCCTGGGCTGCCCTTTACTTCATCGCCCTCATGACCTTTGGCAACTATGTGCTCTTCAACCTGCTCGTTGCCATTCTAGTGGAGGGCTTCCAAACGGAGGTAACCCCCTGCCTGCAGCAGTCCACTTCCAGGAGGAATTGGCTGCACTGCTGGAGTGGCGGTGTCCTGGGAGGTTCTGCAGGAAGTGCCCTTCAGACAGGCTGGGGGACTAGGACTGGGGGGTTCTGAGTTTCAGGCAGCCCCTTGGCACTTGAGAGACAGGGTGGTTGTTGGGGGGAGTATCCCTGGATCCCAGGTGAGCTACTGAGTGGGCTTCCCCGACAAAGTTGGCTAGACTCTACCCCAGGGAGCTGGACAAGATGAGTGTCGGCACACAGACAGCTGGATCCCTGAGCACAGGTGTGCTTGGCGACATCTGGAAGGAACCCATCTGAGCTGAAGGGTGGGGGAAGTTTGCATGCAAATCATCTGGGCTTTGGCTGAGCTGGTGAAGATGGCACCAGCGCCTGGGCAGAACTGAGCTGCCCTGGTTGAGAAATGAGCCCAATTAGCTGCGGGCATGGCAGAGATGAGCGTCCTATTTCCAGCCCAGGCTCCATCACTTTCGTCATAGGCAGCATCATCAATTAATATTGATTTACATTGATCCCACCCTCGCCCTGCCAGGACGCAGTCTCCACCTGAAGGGCTGCATACCATTCTGCTCCCTCAGCTCAGCCGCTCTTCCTACCCGAGCCCCAGGCCCAGCCCAGCTTCCCAGCACCTTGCACAGGGCAGGTCGACTCAACCTAGAAATGCTCCAGGTTGGGTGTGGAGAAGCTCTTGGTCCATTTCTCTCCGGGTGACCCGGATGGAAGCTCCCGCTGCGGCCTGGTCTATAAATATCCAGCACACGGTGGAAAAACAAAAGTCTATTTTCTGACTCCTTCCCAGCCTTGCGAGGGAGGGCTGTTCCCTGTGGGCTGGGCTGGATGTAGGTGTGGGTATGCCTCTCCCATGCCGGCGTCCTCCCATTGGAGTTCCATAGTTAACCGTTGTTGCATTTCCTCCCCACCCTTGGTGATGCCTGGGCCTCTTGATGGGAGGGAGGGACATTGGTACTCTCCCTTGGATGGGACCTTTATTAACCCTCTGTGGCCTAAAGGGTTAAGGATGTCAATGTGTTCCTTATGAGTCAAGGTCTACATGGAGACCCACCACTTGGCCACTGCTTTTGGCCTGTGGGTGGAGGAGCTGAGTGGGGACAGTGGTCCTTCAGTGTCTTCCAAACCGCAGCTCCTGACAGCTAAGATTCCTTCAGAAAAATTCCTGTGGAACTCTATGGAAATAGAAAACATCCCAAGCCTATTTCCCTCCTTCAAGTGGCCATTCAGCCGTCTTGGCAGTCCTGGAGATGCCTGGTACAGGCACCCCTCCCCATTCCTAGTCCTTCCAGCAGACACCTTGTTAAACTGAGAGCTGTGGAACTGGCCTGGTTGCTAGGCAGCAACAAAGTCTGCCTGTGGGAATGGAGAGCAGTCTGGCCTTGGGGCCTGGCCTAGTCACTCTGGCCCTCCTGAGGGCTTGTGGCTGTCCCAGCATGAGGGTTTCCCCAGGGTCTGGGGCCATACCCTCCTCCACAAGTGCCTAGGAGAGGGTCTTACTCAGGGTGTAATGCTTTGGGTCTGGGGTGGGATGGAGAAAGGATTTCAAGATCAACCTCTTCGTGGGGGTGGGCAGCAGCATGGCCCTGAAATGCCCATGTGAGGAGCTAAGTCAGCTACTCACTGTCTATCCTATAAACCCCTGGGTCAGTGCGGAGGTTGGACACTCAATGCCAGTGACCTGGACACCTGCAGAGACACCTGCCCTCAACTGCATGGAATTTTCAGAGGCACACTTGTGGCTCTGAGGGCACCCCAAAATCTGGCAGAAGAGGTTGGCTTTTGCTATTGCAATGACCTGTTTTTTTTACCAAGGAGGCAACCTACCTCAGTGGAGGCAGTGGCCACCCCCATTTTGTTGGCCGTCATCAGCAAGAGGCCTCAAGGGTCACCCCTTGCTGGGCTTGCCACCCTGCCAAGACGTAGGAGAAAGTAGCCTAGGAGTCTGAGCCAGCTGGGTTGTTGACTTTCCAACTTGCAGGGGGCAGCGCCCTGAATCCCTGAGTATTTATCATCTGCACACTTAATTGAATGAACAGACAGCAGGCCCTGTGTGAGGCCATTAATTGATATCAAACAACCTCGTAGCCATCATCCTAGTGTTGTCTGCCACGTGCCCTCTCAGTAGGAGCATGCTGATGCAGGGGGCAGAGTTACAGTTAGGAGGCCTGTCCTTGCGCCTGGTCTTTGGGCTCCTCCCCCACCTCTGCGTTCCATCCACTCCTCCTTCCCGCCCTCCATGCCTGCTGCTTCAGAGCCAGTGAGAGGTGAGCTAGAGACTCAGGTAAAAGGCCCAGATGCATCTCTTATTCTCTGTATCATGTGGGGCAGATTTTTTTGACTTCTCTAAACCTCAGATGCTTCCTGTGAGATGGTGCTAGCTGTACCTCCTTCTCACCTGGGTAAGCTAGTGTTAATGGAGCAGTTTCGTGATGCCTGGCACACCCCCAGTGAATGGTAGCTGTTATTATTAGGGTTACTGGGGGCTCAGTCTCCTTCCCTTTCCTTGTTCCCATCTCTGTGGCCTCTGCCCTCACCCTTCAGATTCATTCTGGCTCCAGGGCCTGTGGTTGAATTCCGGAAGACCCTTCTGTCCCCTTTCTTCTCCTCTCTTGCCCCATGTCTCATTTCCCCCACTGCTGGGTTTCCACCCATCCGTTTCCTCCTCCTCTTTCAACACTGCTGCTGTTTGAAAGCCGGGCGCCTGTGACCAGTGCCCGTCCCCTGCCTCCCCTCTCCCTGTAGGAAATCAGCAAACGGGAAGATGCGAGTGGACAGTTAAGCTGTATTCAGCTGCCTGTCGACTCCCAGGGGGTAGGTATGCGATCATGAGTCGGCATGCCCCCGGTGCCCTGTGCCCCCCACTCTGCCTCCGTGTCTGTGCTTGTGTTCACGCTCAGCTGCTGTGCAACCTGTGGTGGCTGTGGTGGTCCTTGGTGTCGTGAGGTTTGCTTTGATTTTAAGTCCCTTCCCCCTTGAGGACACTGAAGGGAGGGCCTCCTTGCCTCTGCCCTGTTCACCAGCAAAGGGCACAATCCATCCCGTCAGACCAGTGGAGAAGGAAGGGACTTAGAATCCTCTGTGTGCACGTGCGTGGTGCACCGCGTGTGCGTGCCTCTGCCATGGTCCCCGAAGAGTCTGAGTCGTCGGGCCTCGGTGGAGTCAGGATCTCTGCCGTAGACCGAGTGCCCCCATCTCTCTCCTCCTCCTTGCCTTAAGCTCCTGTTGGAGACCCCACAAGTTGCCACATCTTAGGAGAAGTCTTTGGAGGATGGGGGTGGTGGTGAATGTGCCTCTTGCCAGAATGTACCAGGATTTTCAATCGACTTCTGTGTCTCTGGCCCGGTGGCCGCCCGGGAGGGCCAGCAGGTGCTCAGGGGCACCTCCTCCTCTGGCCACACTGAGCCTGTGCCCTGCTGTCTCCTGCGCTGGCACCAGAATTCGGGGCAAAGCCAGGGTTCCCATGGGACTCCACGGTACTGTGCATGCTGAGCAGCCCCCTGGAGATCCCACTTGATAATTAAAGGCCTCGTTAGGGATGTAAACTGAGTTAATGAAAATGATCCCCTGAGATGCCAATTACGCAATATTTATGTCCTTATCAAAAGTAGCAATCAAGTATTTCTTAATAACTTCTTAAGGAGAAATGTGTAATTACTGGGGAACCTACTGACCTGCTAAGGAGGAAGAAAAAAACTGTCCCAGAGACAGGGAGAGAGGTAAAAATGGGGCCAGGGTAGGAGGTGGGTCTTTGGGAAGAAGGAGGAAAGAAGTAGAGAACATCCCTTGGGCTGAACGGCTCTGTCTGGGGTCCTTCGATTTCTCTCTGGGGTCCTCGGGTCTGAGGCTCAGGGGAGGGCAGTCATGGAGGGAAAGCAGAGGGCACAGTGGCCTTTGGAATTGAGGCCCTTGTGACCACTTCACTCAGGCTCCCAGCTCCCTCTGACCTGTGCCACCCACCCGCTGGACTATCCCCTGTCCCCTCGGCCCTTCTTGAGCCAGTCCGAGCCAGGAGAGCTGTGCTGTGGGTTCTGGAGACAGCCCAGCCTTCTCTGGGGTGACAGGGGCCCTTGGGAGGCCTAGGCCCCGCGCCTGGGGGGTCTGGTCTGAGCCAGTGCATGCCTCGTGCCGTGGTGGCTGGTTCCTTGTGGCCTCTCTGTGGTGTGTGTGTGTGAAGACAGGGAGACCTTGGTCCATCCCACTAACCGCTTCCGGGCCAGGTTCCTAATAGCCTGCTGCTCTCCCACTCTAGGGAGATGCCACCAAGTCGGAGTCGGAGCCTGATTTCTTCTCACCCAGCCTGGATGGTGATGGGGACAGGAAGAAGCGCTTGGCCTGTGAGTATCTCTCTGCAGGTACAGGCCCTGGTTCTTGGCCAGCCTTGAGTGGACTCAGGGTCTCACCCTCTCTCCCCTGCAGTGGTGTCTCTGGGAGAGCACCCGGAGCTGCGGAGGAGCTTGTTACCACCGCTCATCATCCACACGGCTGCCACGCCCATGTCATTGCCCAAAAGCTCCAGCAGTGGCCTGGCCGAGGTTCTGGGCCCTCCCTCCCGCCGCACCAGCAGCAGTGGGTCGGCTGAGCCAGGAGCACCCCACGAGATGAAGTCACCGGTAGGGGGTGCAGTGGGAGTTGTACAGGGGTCAGGAGGGAAAAGAGGTGGAACTGGCGGGCCCAGGGGGACAGCCTCTGGATCACGGGCTAGACGAGGCCCTGGGTGTTAGTAGGGCTGGACATCTAGGCGGACGCCAGAGCCCTGACCTTGAGGACCAAGGAGCGGTGTTCTAGCTCTACTTCTGTTTCCCAAGTGTCCTTGGGGGTAAGACTCAGCCTCTGAGACTCCTCCGTAAAATGGGAGGTCCTTACCTCTCTAAGTCCCTAAGGTCACAAAGAGTCGGACATGACTGCAGCCACTCAGCGTAGCAGAGCATAGCATACCTCCTCAAGACCTCATCTTAATAACCGCAAAGCCCATCCAGATACTGATTCTGTGCCAGACACTGTTCTAGACATTGCTTATAAGTGTTCTATTAATAAAAGCATGTAATCCTCACAGCAACCCTCTGGTAGGTACCAATATTAGCCCCATTTTACAGATGGGGACCTGAGTCTCAGATTACCAGGGTGAACTGTGGGGAGCGCCACAATGAGCAGAGGACAGAGCCAGCATTTCAGTCCGGGCGGTCGGTGTCAGGGCCCAAGCTGTTACTGTGATTTTATCCTGCCACACAACTAAACGAGGGATAGGTGCTAAGGTCATGTCTTTCACAGATGAGCAACTGAGGCACAGAAAGGTTTAGTGACTTGCCTAAGGTCACACAGCTGGTGTGAATCCCGGCATCCAGGTCTGGGGCCCCTGCTCACACTTCTATAGCAATGTGATGCCAAGAGGCTCACAGGAGCCAGGATGAATGTGAGGGGGTGTGGGGCCACGAAGCTGTGGCTCAGACCAATCTCTCGTCTGTTCACTCCTCAGCCAAGTGTCCGCAGTTCCCCACACAGTCCCTGGAGTGCAGCAAGCAGCTGGACGAGCAGGCGCTCCAGCAGGAACAGCCTGGGCCGTGCCCCCAGCCTGAAGCGAAGGAGCCCAAGTGGGGAGCGGAGGTCCTTGTTGTCGGGTGAGGGCCGGGAGAGCCAGGATGAGGAGGAGAGCTCGGAAGAGGAGCGCACTAGCCCAGCGGGCAGTGACCGCCGCCACAGGGGCTCCCTGGAGAGGGAAGCTAAGAGCTCCTTTGACCTACCGGACACACTGCAGGTTCCCGGGCTGTACCGCACAGCCAGCGGCCGCAGCTCAGCCTCTGAGCACCAGGACTGCAACGGCAATTCGGCCCTGGGACGCCTGAGTCAGGCTGTGCGGCCCGATGACCCCCCACTGGATGGAGACGATGGTGATGACGAGGGCAACTTGGTGAGGCCCCTGTGGGCACAGTGACCTCTCACCCCTGACTTTGAGTGAGGGGAGCTGTGCCTGACCTGGTGCAGGACTGGACAGCTCCCTCCCAGTTGTTTGGCATTCAGGCAGTTACCATCACGCTCAAGGGATCTCAAGGGGTATCCGCTCTGAAGCCAAGCTCCAAGCAGCCCCTTTGTCCCTCCGCCCACCCCACCAAGCCCCAGATCCTCATCATGCCTGGGGCTGCAGCTCTGCGTCCTTGTTGGATAAGAATGACTTCAGGCAGATGTGTATGAATCTTTCATGGCCCTCCCCCGTGACTCAGAAAGACCCATCACTCATCTCTCCAAACTGATGCCCTCCTCTGTCCCCTCTCTTATATCGACCTCATCACAAGCCTTGATTTCACACCACTTTTATCCATTCACCTTTTCCCCAGCCCTCTCACCACCACCTTTAACCCCGGGGATGGGGCTCAGGGACCTGGGACCTCAGGGTTAGCACATGAGAAGGGGCGAGTGTCTCCTCATCCCAGGTGTGTCTTTGAACAGACAGCTGTGATGGGGACAATGTTTGATAATTCCAAGCAGTGGGGAGGGAAGGAGGGAAGGCAGGAAGGGGGCTGGGCCGGAGTGGAGAGAGCAGACTAGGAGTGAGGGCCACGGAGCTACTGAGGAGTGAGGGATCAGGACCTTGGAGACCTGGCTCTGCTCACTCCCCGGGCCATCCTTCCACAGAGCAAAGCAGAACGGATAAGGGCGTGGGTCCGAACCCGGCTCCCTGCCTGCTGCCTGGAGCGAGACTCTTGGTCTGCCTACATCTTCCCTCCTCAGTCAAGGTCAGCACCCCGATCTCTCCTTCTCATGGGTAATTCTCCTGTGACTCTGTCCCAGGGATGCTAGAAGTGTCCCTTGACATGGGGGTGGGTGAGAGCAGGGCCTCGGGCCGGGAGGGCCCAGGATGGGTAGGGGCTGGGCAGTGCCCCTCATTGCCATCCCGCTTTACCCCCACTCAGCCTTTGCCTCTGTCTTGGAGCAGGTTCCGCCTCCTGTGTCACCGAATCATCACCCACAAGATGTTCGACCACGTGGTCCTCGTCATCATCTTCCTGAACTGTATCACCATCGCCATGGAGCGCCCCAAGATCGACCCCCACAGTGCTGTGAGTCACTGGGGCTGGCGGCAGTTGCTGAGTGCCTGCTTGGTGCCCTGTCCTCCCAGGTTAGAGGATTTGTACCCATGCAGCGAGCCAGGCAGGCAGGGAGGCCCAGAGAGATGCGGAAGCAAGGAGCCAGGAATCTCCCTGATTCTGACCCTTGCAACTGGTACCCCAGGATGCCTCCTGTATCCTCACCTGTTTCCCTGCTGTGGAAAAGCAGCCAGCTGGGGGGCTTGCTCCTAGCCTGGGCAAAAGTAAGCTTTGTTGCCGCTGCTGTTTGCCTTCTTGTGCGCCAGGGCTTGTGAGGCCTGTACGTGAGTCAGTGAGTATTGCAGTGATGCCAACAGTGAGCCTGGCCCTAGCTGGTCTGACTGGTCAAGGGTCTCCTTCTCACCAGGACCTGTGCACTGATGGGGAGGCACCCTGCCCAGCCCGCCCTGTGGGTGGTGCCCCAGAGGGGAGGGAAGCTGTCCGTTGCTCCTCTGGGTCTTGCCAAGTTACAAACAAGTAGCATTTTAGGGGCCTTCTGGGGAGCGTTGGTCAGTTATGCTTGGCTTTGCACCTGCCAGGCCTCCTCAGGAGAGGAGAGGCCACGGGTCAGAGTGTGTGGACACACTCCTTCAGGCCTGGCTTCTTTAGGATGGGCCTGGCTAGTCCTGGGAGCTCTCTCCCCCGGCTGGCATCACAGCCTGTCCCCCTCAGCAATGATATGAGGCCTAGAAAGGTGGGGAGCTCTGTTTCCCCCTCATGACATCTTGAACCACCAACTTGGAGGTAGACCCTGTCCTCCTTGCGGCCTCCCACACCATTGTTCGGATTTCAACGTTACAGAGCTTCTGTTTTCCATTAGGGTGGGCTCCAGCCAGGTCGGTGGGAAGGGGTGATGGTGGCAGAGGGAAATGGGCAATGGAGGGGCCAGCCTGGGAATAGGTGAGAGCCTGTATGCGTGCAGTAAGGGCGGCCAGCCACACAGACCCCCTCGTCTGCCTCCTGCCTCAGAGCTCGCCGTGGCGGGTCTCTCCCCCACCCTCCCACTCAGCCCCTCCATCTCCAGCTCCGTCACATGCTTCTCCCTCTCCCCCTTTCCCTGTTTCTCACTCCCTCTGACACACTTTACCCGCTGCCTCTCCAGCTCTCTACACCCCTCTCTTGGCCACACAACGATGGAATCAGCTCACAGATATCAGGGGATTGGGCCGCCTTCTTTCCTGCCCAGCCTCCCGCTATGCTTGGCATAAATGTGGTGCCTGGGGATGCACAGCCTGTACTCAGGCCCCCATCTTGCCCTGCGGCTCCATTTCTGGGGCACACAGCAGGAGAGCAAGTACGTGGAGCAGGGACGAGTAGGATGGAGCATCGAGAGATCAAGCTAAACGCTGCTCCAGTTTTAAGAAAGGAATCAGTGAATAGGGCCTGAGCGCTGGGGCTCAGAAGACAGCACTGTGGTGGGAATCACTTTCCCTCAAGGCAACTCCAGGAGGCAGGGGGCAGGAGTGGGACTGTGCTCAGAGCTCTGAGCGAGTCAAGGGGCTTGACGCTGGCTCCGTGTGTGTGTGTGTGTGTGTGCGCGTGTGTGTTTGAGGGACAATGGGAGAGCAGGGAGGAGATTGCATGTTGAGGAGAGTGGGGGGTGGTTGTTCCGAGTTAAACACTGAAGGCAGCTCCTGGCTTCTGCGCGCAGAGCAGACCTGGCCCACAGAGGGGGTCCCGCTGGCAATACCTGCCTGCTCTCTTTTACAGGAACGAATTTTCCTGACCCTCTCCAATTACATCTTCACCGCAGTCTTTCTGGCTGAGATGACAGTGAAGGTGATGTGGGGGGCGGGGGGCGGTCAGCATTGGATGGAAGCCATCTGGTTCCCGGCTGTTGGGGGGAGGGCAGGGGAGAGGCTGGGCCACAGAGGGGGCAAGGCTGGGGACTGACTGCAGGGAGGAGGCAGTGCTGGTGACGCAGGGGCATCCCCAGGTGGTGGCGCTGGGCTGGTGCTTTGGGGAGCAGGCCTACCTGCGTAGCAGCTGGAACGTGCTGGACGGGCTGCTGGTGCTCATCTCCATCATCGACATCCTGGTGTCCATGGTCTCCGACAGCGGCACCAAGATCCTAGGCATGCTGAGGGTGCTGCGGCTGCTGCGGACCCTGCGCCCCCTCAGGTGCAGGCACACCCTCATGGCCAGCACCCCATCTGCCCCTGCTTCCGGCCTGTGACTCCACCGGGAACCCTGCCCCCCACTCCCGGCATCACTTCTCACTTGCTTTAGCTGTGGCCCCGGTGGTCTCCCTCCACAGGCACCCCACTCAGGGACCCCCTCACGTGACGCACTCCAACAGGGCACACCATACAGGGGCCCCTAGGCAGGGCCTCATGCCCTTCAGCTGCAGCTCTCCCTGTGTGGAACCCTCAGGGGCGAAACTTGAGTGTCCCTGTGAAGTGACAGACTGTTTCCTGCGTCCGCGCTTTCTCCCGCATCCCAGGGACTACCCACCAGGAAACACTTCTAGCAGTGGGTCTGCACTGTTAGGAGACCCTCCCCAATCAGACAGTCACCCTGAACCCCAGCTGAGAGTCAGAAGTTGCCATGGGTGGGGACATGGATGAGGCAGATATCGACTGACCAGTGAGGTTTTCCTGGCTGTGATAATCCGTCTGCCTGCCTGCCCTCTACATGCTCCACACAAGTTTATCTCCCCATCCCCGCAACATTCTGCATCCCTGGGTTGAGTCATCACCCAGACTCCATCCTAGAGGTCTAGGTGTGGGGGTGGGTGGGAGTCTCTGCACAGTGAGCCCAGAAAGCCAACCTCTTCCCTCCACTAGAGCCCAGGATGGGGACCGGTGAGCCAAGATGGGAGGGGGTGGCAAGCAGGGCAAGGGAATGTCTGAGCCGGGAACCCCTCTTACCCGCCTCCCTTTCTCCCCAGGGTAATCAGCCGGGCACAGGGGCTGAAGCTGGTGGTGGAAACGCTGATGTCCTCGCTGAAGCCCATTGGCAACATTGTGGTCATCTGTTGTGCCTTTTTCATCATATTTGGCATCCTGGGGGTGCAGGTTTGTGGGGGTCCAGGGCCAGCTATCAGCAGAGACCTGAGCAGTGGCCTTCCTCGTGGCCTGGATGCTGTGGCTCCAGGAGCTGCTGCCACCTTTATCCTAGAAAAGCCTTGAAGCCAAAGGCCCTCAGGCTCCTTCGCCTCCTGGGCATTTTGCAGAAAACTGGGAGCCGGGAAGCGGCCCGCAAGGGGAGAGGGCCTTGAGGGGCTTCTGACCAGTGCCGCAAAGGCTGCCGTTCTGCCCCCTCGTGCACTGCTCTGAGTGCAGACGCTGGCCTTGGCCTGCAGTCTGCTCAGGGGTCCCCTCCCTTCCTTCCCTACTGGAGCCAGTGGGCTGCAGGCCAGGCCTGGGGATCCAGGGCCCAGACAGCTGGGCCAGGTTAGCAGTGAGCTGGCAGGCAGGCTGGTGCAGACCCCAGACGAGGCAGTAAGTGGGGGCTGCTGGGGAAACTTGGCCTCTGGCCCAGGGAGGGAACTTGGCTTTGGAGGAAAAAGAAAGGGAGCTGCCTGCAGGATTTAGCAGGCACCTCCAGGAGCCAGGGGAGCCCGTTCATCCCTCTCCTCCAGAGTACCCCTCCTCGCTCCAGGCTCCAGACATTTCAGCTGCAGCATAGACGGCTGGCTGTGGGGCCAGAGGGAGCTTCTGGTTGGCTGCCCGCCTCCCTATCCCCTCCTTTGGCTTCCTGGGGTCTCCACTCTGCCTTGGGCAGGGGAGGTATACTTGGGTTTCCTCAAATTCTCTGGCTCCAGAGACCAGGCCAGAATACATTTGCTAAGACTGTGTGGTGCCTCTCTGCACACGCGGTGCCCCTTCCACTTCTTACTTCTGGCCTACTTAGGCCCCTGGTCCTCCTGTCCCTCAGTCCCTTCCCCACAGTCATAGCCTGGTCCGTTCTAGAGTGAGGGTGAGCTTTCCAATCAGAAGGACCTGAGCCTGAGCCCCCTTTTTGCCACCTTCTGGTTGTGTAAACTTAGTGAGTGAATTTGCTTCTCTGAGCCTCAGTTTTCCTCATCTGTTGAGTGGAATCCATATACCTTGCCCACCCCCACCTCTAAACCAGATCTCTTGGCCCTCCTGCAGTGTGTCTGATTCAGTGGGTCTGGGCTGGTCCTGAGAATTTGTATTTCCAGCACGTTCCTGAATGATGCTGTTGCTGCTGTCCAGGGACCCCACCTGGAGACTCACTGGCCTCCCTCTTTGTAGGAAATGAATGACTGTTCCCCTCCTTCCACCCTTTCCCAGTCCCCTCCCCTAGGACCTTTCCTTCCTCTCCAGGGACTCTGCTCCAAGGAGCCTGGAGGAAGGGGTGCCTACAGGGGAGGTTACTGTCAGTGTGTCTCTGACTTGACTGAGCACCTGGCCCTCACCTAGGGTGCACCTGGAGCTCTTAGGCCCCAGGGCTGGTCTGGGCTTCCTGTGCTCACAGCTCACTTCTTTCTGTGTCTCTGGTTATGTGTGTGTTCAGCTCTTCAAAGGGAAGTTCTTTGTGTGCCAGGGCGAGGACACCAGGAACATCACTAACAAGTCTGACTGTGCTGAGGCCAGTTACCGGTGGGTCCGGCATAAATACAACTTTGACAACCTCGGCCAGGTGAGTCCCAGGCTCTAAGGTGGAGGTGGGAGAAGGGGCAGGAGTCTGGGGAGGATGCAAGTCCATGCTTAATGATGCATGCGGGGCAGTTTGCTCACCTCTGTTTCATCATTAGTGAATGGGTCCTAGTGGGATCTCCATGCAGTGAGATGGTGTATTTCTTTAGCACGGTACAAGGTGCAGGTGTATTGTCAAGATGATTCTTTTTCTCATTCCACATTCATAGAAATAGAAATGTAGAGAATGAAATAGCTCGCTCAGTTTTGCTGGTTTATTTCCCTGCCCCATTCTGGGTTTGGTGTCTGGATTTCCAGAACTCTGGGGCCCGTTGCTCTACCTGGCTGAGGTCATCTCCTATGGTTCTTCTGGCTTCATAGCAGCCATATTGAGCCTTGGGGCATAGAACTCTCATGGAGCCTGGAGTGTGACTCCGGGCTAGCCTCTGAAGGCCTAGGGTCCCCTGAGCTATTGCCAGGAGGTGCTTTGGGGGTCACTGGTGGGTGTCTTGGCTATACATCCTAGGTTTCAAATGGTCCTTTCCTCCCCTTCCCCCCAGGCCCTAATGTCCCTGTTCGTGCTGGCCTCTAAGGATGGCTGGGTGGATATCATGTATGATGGGCTGGATGCTGTCGGTGTGGACCAGCAGGTAGGGCTGAGGTGGGCAGTATCCATCTTTGGACTCAGGTCACTCACGATGGGCCAGCTCCAGGTGTGATGCATGCAGGCAGTGGATAGAAAGACAGCAAAGCAGGTTGGCAAAATGCCATCCGAGAGGTATTACATCTTAATATCAGAGGCTGTAACTGGTGGCCTGAGGACAAATGTGGGCTTGCTTTATTGGCTTGCAACATATTTAAATTTTTAAATTAGTGATAAACAATTAAACAGCTTCCCTGGTAGCTTATATGGTGAAGGATCTGCCCACCATGCGAGAGACCCAGGTTTAATCCCTAGGTTGGGAAGATCCCCTGGAGAAGGGCATGGCAACCTACTCCAGTATTCTTGCCTGGAGAATTCCATGGACAGAGGAACCTGGCGGGCTACAGTCCATGGAGTCACAAAGAGTCGGACATGGCTGAGTGACTAACACTGCCACTAAACAATTAAAAATTGACAAGTTTCACATGAAAAATCCAGATTTGGGTCTGCTCAAGTCCAAAGATCTGGAGACACTGGACTTGCATTCCCTAAGGGCAGGAGTCAACTGAAACAAAGAAGCAACTCCCCCATTTTGGATAAAACATCCGCGGTCTTCTTTGCCACAGTCCCCAAACCTCTCTACCGGCTAACACCAAATGCACACCATTCATTGACATCACCTGATGGATCTGTGTATAACTGAGTATGCAGGCCCTGTCTTAAGGAACCCAGGCTGGGGGGCAGCACCTGTGACAGTCATCCTCAGGCTGATATCTTCACTTGTCCTTCCCGCTCCCCACCAGCCCATCATGAACCACAACCCCTGGATGCTGCTGTACTTCATCTCGTTCCTGCTCATCGTGGCCTTCTTTGTCCTGAACATGTTCGTTGGCGTGGTGGTGGAGAACTTCCACAAGTGTCGGCAGCACCAGGAGGAAGAGGAGGCCCGGCGGCGGGAGGAGAAGCGTCTACGGAGACTGGAGAAAAAGAGAAGGAGTAAGGAGAAGCAGATGGCTGGTCGGTAGTCTTTCCACATCTCTCTGAGTCATACTTGACCTTGGCCTTGCGACTGTAGGGGGCCAGGGGCTGGGGCTGGGGCAGGGAGAAGATGCTCCCACCCCCTCCCCACCTCCTTCCCCTCAAGAGCATGTCAGCCTTTAGAGCCTGCATGAAGCAGACCAGTTCAGCCCTGTGGGGTAGGGGAGCTCCCCTCTGAAGACCTCCCGGTCTCAGCATCGTGCTCCCCAGGTGATGCCAGTGGGAGCTGATGCACAGTCCCTCCCAGCCTGACTCTGAGAGGAGCCTCATGGGAAGAAAACCCCGTTTCATTGCCCTGTGCCGGTATCCAGGGACCCTGACCTTGGCACTTGGCACCTTACCCACCCCACGGTTGGCGAGCAAACATCTTCAACCTGTGGCTGCCCAGTGTCTGTAGCTGATGGGCAAGGCCTTGGCAGACTGTGCAGATGGACCATGGCGTGCAAACCCCAGACCGCTCCTTTCTCCCTGTTTCCAGCAAAACTCCCTGGCTTCCCGACTGTCTTTTTTTTTTTTTTTTTTTTGCTAAGCTGTTCAAAAATACCCACCCAGCTCAGGGAGGGTCTGAGGTCACAGGAACTCTAAACTCATGACGCTCTGGCCTTAGACCCTTTAGCCCTTCATCTACGACCTCCAACACCTCTTGCCATTGACCGGGTGAGGCCCCTACCCCAGGCCTCCTCACACTCCTACTATGGGTGGCCGAGACTAAGCGAAAGACTGCAGATTCCAGGACACGAGGCGTGAGTGCGGGTCCTGTTGTGTCCCCGTGTGTCTCCAGGCGTGTCTGCACTTGAGTCACCTCCCAATCTCAGGGCTCCTGCCTGTCTGTCTCGTACGCAACAATCAATCAGTGTAACTCTCTTTCAGTCGCCCACGTCTCTCTAAGTGTCTTTATGTGTGGGTTTTCCCAAGCTTTTGTGTGTCTGTCTCTGTTTCGTCTGCGGGTTTGCCCTCTTCTCTCCACCCTTTCACAAGCCGTCTTCCTTACGCTGATAAGATGTACGTGGTGCTCCGCGTTTTCCCTTTGGTTTGTTACAATGTGAGCACTATCAAGCAGGTGGAGGGCTGCGGTGCCCCCAGCCCCTGGCTCTAGGGCATCTGGAGCCGGGGAGGGGCTGTTGGGGGCTGTGAAATGGAAGCGGGCGGGATAGAGTGCATGCTCCCTGTGAGAGGGGTTGCTCCAGGGTTAGGACACTGACCTCTAGGCAGCAGCTCTGGGACAGGGGTTGCATCTTTGCTCCTGGTGGACGACTGAGGCTGAGCAGGCGTACTGCCCCCAGCAGCGTGCTCCCACGCCTGCCCCGCCTGCCCCTCCTTGCAGTCTGTCTTCTCGGCAGGACATCTGCAGATGGAACTCTTTTGGCAGGAGGCGCCTGTGGCCCTGCCTGACCAGCTGGCTCCCCTTCTGGGGTCTGCTGCCTTCTCAGGTGCAGCTGAGGCCGCAGCTTGGGGAGTGGACATCTGTTCGGAGGACAGGCTTCCTCCTCTCCTCATGCCTCCAACTCCCTGCCCCTGTGACCCTGATGAGCTGGCCAAATTGCTCAGCTTCCTCAAGTGCCCTGTGTCCGAGCTTGGGGCTGGTACTTAGGACCCGCCACCCTTGCTCAGCATGCCCTATTCATAGGCAGAGTGAAGGTCACAGCCCAGGGGGAGTGAGCTGCTGAGGGGGCCCTGCCCAGCCCACCTGGTCCGGTCAGTGACCAATGTCGTGTTTCATTCTTTTAGATCTAATGCTGGACGATGTAATTGCTTCCGGCAGCTCAGCCAGCGCGGCGCCAGGTACTGCGTCTGGGGTTGTGGGTTCCAGGGTATGGCCCCGGGCGGTCAGGCCCACGTCATGTGTGCGGGCGTCCTCTTTGCTCCCTCTCCATGGCTCACTGATTCTGCCTTCTCAGGGTGAGGGGTTCTGGGTTCTGTGGCATCCCGTAGGCCTGTGCTAGGTGGACAGGAGGTGAGGGCCTTCTCCCTCCCCTCCAGCCAGCTTCTCTTGGTGGACCCTCCTTGTCTGGCCAGGCTTTTGAGGCCCTGCTCCCAGTCCTCTGCCACCTCTTCCCGTTCCGGTTCCTCCTCCTGGGTCACACAGTTCGATTATTAGAGCTGCAAATCTCTCCCGCCTCCTTTTGTCTGAACGGGAGACTTTGATCCAAGCAAGCAGGATGAGAGGAGCAGAGAGGGAAAGGATTTGTTTTAAAAATGTAACAATGAATAATTGAACAGACTCATTAATAGTTAAGTAATCACAGTGGCCACATCATTGCTACAAACAGCAGGAATTGGGACTGGAAGATCTGAGTTAGCCACAAGCTTCTCCCCCAAAAGCCAAAGATTTGGGAGTGAGTTGGGTCATTTTCTTTGAGAGCTGTGTCTCTGGGAGGGCCCTCCTGGTTTTGCCTGCACCCTCCCCCAACACCCCCCACCAGTCCTCTGGCCCCTGCTCTCCCAACACGGCCCCCAGACAGCGGTTCAGAGGTTTTGAGAATCTGTGAAGTGTTGTGGGGCCTCATTACAGCCTCCGATGTCTCCACCCTGTGGTTCCCAACCTGATTGTCCCTAAGGGCCCCCCTGTCATCTTCTACAACAGACCCCACAATGTAAAAGACCTTCTCTGAAGTTGAGAGCATGTCAGTAATGACTTTGTTTCACTGGTTTTACTAATCAAAGGCACATCTAATTGCTAATCAGGACTTATGAGCTGCAGAATCTTTCACGTTGAACAACAGCAAAGACCATTTTGCCGTTAAATTAGTCTGTGGGGGTCTTAGCACAGGCATGTGTATGATTGCATTTAAGCTTTTAAAAATATTGAAAAGAACCTCAGGACCCCCATGTGACTGCCTCCTCAGGCTGTTGAGGGCTTGGGACTCCAGACTGGGAACCATGGGCTGTACCTTTCTCTACTTTTCCAAATTCGCTCAGAAGCCAGCCTCCTGCAGACACTACCCTGTGGGTGCTGGGCTGCCTGATCAAAGAGGACCCCCTGAGCCGCCATTCGAGACGTCATGCCTGGGGCCCTGGGTGGAGTGATGATGTTTGGCATTGAGAGACCACCTGGGGGCTGAGGAGGCTCCAGCCGCTTTGTATCTGGATTGCCTGGGCCCACATCTCTGAACTGGGCTCTACTGTGAGTTCCTGATGTTAAGCAATGAAAGGAGGGTGAGGGGACATGGCCTTCAGCTTCTCCCTTATGGGTTCACCTGGTCTGTACGCTGATGTGTCCACACAAACACACTCACACCAGAACACCATGGGTCTGGCCTCAGAGGCTTCTCCCCCAAGAGTCAACCACGC
Organism: Capra hircus; assembly: GCF_001704415.2. NCBI lineage: Eukaryota > Metazoa > Chordata > Mammalia > Artiodactyla > Bovidae > Capra > Capra hircus. Next base: position 35,760,494 of record NC_030826.1, on the reverse strand, counting down.
AGATCTCCATGGCCCCCGAGACCATCTTCTGACTCACCCACTAAATGATAAGTGCTCTCTTGACTCTCATACTGCACCCCCTTCCTGGGACATTCTGCCATGCTCCTGTGGGCCCAGGCAGGTCTATACACTGATCACAACAGTGTCTCAATACCGCACCCCCTTCCTGGGACATTCCGCCATGCTCCTGTGGGCCCAGGCAGGTATATATACTGGTCACAACAGTGTCTCACCTTTCCCGCTGGTGATGAAGACTCAGAGACCCCAAACAAGGGCTCAGACCACCCCTATGCCTCTTACCTATACCTGTTGTTCCGCGTGGTCTATACTAGAGTTTTTCAAACTTTCCTGTGCCTAAGAATCCCCCAGAGGACATAACTGAGCCTCACCTTAAAAACTCTCACAGTGGTCCAGGGTAGGACCTGAGCGTCTGCATCTCCAGTCAGCTTACAAGGCATGGCAATGCTGGTGCATCAGGGTACCCAATGGTGTGATGGGGACGAAGTCACACCCACTAGTCTGGAGTTGCTAGGAATCAAACATGTGCACCATACTTCCCTGCCAGCACCTCTGCCACCCTGTGCTGCCCCCAGCAGGAGCAGAGTAGCCAGATCCCAGGGAAAGGCTGAAGGGAAGAGTCTGCTTATCAGGAAAAAGACCTGGTCCAGCCCAGCTTCCAGGTGGAGGGCGAAAACAGGGCTGCCTCCAGCACCAGATCAGCTCCCCTCGGCCTCCTGTGGCACCTGCCTCCAACTTGCCCTCTCTCCTTTCACCAGGACCCACTGATCAGGCCTGGCTACAGCAGCTGAAGTTGGCCTCTGTCTTGGGGGCCTGTGTCCCTGGGAGTTACCCCTGCCTTCCTCCTATTCCACCGCTCCCCTTTGCAAACCTCTGCCCTGGCTGTGCCTCGGGCTCCCAGTGACCCCCACTAACTCACTGTGCCTATGGCTCTCACTCACAGCCTTGCACCCCCTCCTGCGCCTCTCCTCTACTTCTGCCCCTGACTGGAGGCTGGGCAGTCCCGGGGGTGCTCTTCTCCTCACTGTCTCACTCTGGTATTTTCTCTGCCTGAGGTAACTCATACAGGTAGGAGGCAGGGAGACAGGGCCAGGGCAGCCGAAATGCCAGTGACCACTGGTCAAGACCCCCTCCTGGGCTACAGCTGGAGCTGTCAGAGCAGCAGCAGACCCCCCCAAGGCTTGCCCCGGGGGTCTCAGTTTCTTCTCTGAGCCCTGGTTCTTGCCTGCAGAACCGAGGGCCAGGGACACAACAGGTGACATCATCCAGAGCGCAATAGTGAGAGCCTTTGGACAAACTTCGAGGGCACCCTCTGGGCCAAAGCCCCGAGGCTTTGTGTCTAAACCCACCTGGCAGCTGGTGAGGGACTTTTCAGGTACTGGCTTGGTCGCTGCCTCACACATAACTTTTTGATAGGCCTCCTCTCTCTTTGTAAAACAAAGGGATTGGCCCAGGAGATGCTTACCAGGTTGGCCCTGGTGCACTTTGGACCTGGGCTCTAATGGAGGGATTTCTGGCAGCCTTGGCACCTGCTGGTCTGGGGTCAGGGCTGAGGGTGGAGGGGTTCTGTACGCACCTCAAGGGCCTGCGACTGGTCTCTGTGAACAGATGCCCTGCCTCAGTCGTCCTGCCCCACCTTCCCTCTGGGCCTCCACCCGCTCCTTGGGCTCCTAGAGCAAGGCCAGGAGGAGGCCGCAGCAGCTCCATCTGGCCTGGGGCTGCCTACACAGACAGACGGGGGTGACAGGGTAGGGGGGACTCTCTAACCTGTCCTCTGCTGGTCTCAGCTAATAACAGGGCTAATAAGGAGCCGCTTTTTCTAACCTAATTGTATTCAAACATTTTAGTTAATTCTCCATTCATATTTTAGCATAATGGGATCGAGTGCTCTCGGCACTTATGGAGATTAATGCAGAGAAAGAGCTCCAGCTGCTAAGGCAACGCTGGGCGACTAGCGCCCTCTTGTTCTGTGGGTACTGAAGGAAGGAAGGAAGAGGCTGGCTCACCGGGTCTACCTGCCGTGATCGCATCGTTGTGTGGATGACCTGTGGCCTTATGTTGTCCCCTGTCCCTGGCCTCTTCACCCCATCTTCCTGGGGGCCCAGAGGGCCGCCTGAGCAAACAAAGTCATGGTTGGCTGGCCCATCTCTGGAAACAAAAATATGGCCTAATGCATCCGACGGTGCACCAGATCACTGGGACTTTCTGCCTCTCGGTTATCCACACCTCAAGGCTGATGCTGGAGCGCGGCAGCTGGTGAGGCTGAATGGGCAGCTCTTGGGCACTCTTCTTCCTTCGGCCTTTGGTGGGGGCCCACCCAGGCCACTCCTTGCCTCAGTTTACCTCTCTGTTTAATAGTCCTGCATGGGAAAGAACAGTTATAACCAAGCTGCCTGAGCCAAAGCTTCCTGCCGCCCTGGCACAGTCCTCAGAGGCTACAGCCCTGGCTGGCTTCCGCCGTAGACTTCCTGAGGGGGAAGAGCTGTCTGGGACCTGAGGTTGCCCCCCAAGGCCCCCATGCGGTGCCTCTTCTTTCTTTGTGGCTGCCTCTGATGACATGTATCCCCAACTTGGTGTGGCCTTTCTTCACACCTGGAGGAGGGGCCCCCTGTAATCTCCTGCCCCCAGATTTGTTCTGCCTGCTTAGTAGGTCAACCTGGTATGATAATTTTTATAACTATGTGGTTCACTAATTACAAGAGAAATATGATGCCTCTGACAGATCTCAGACAGTGCTTCCTGCTTCCAGCCCAGCCTGCAGGGGAAGCTGCCCTGGTCCCCAGGAGCAGACTGGGCACTGCCTCATTAGAAACTGGGTGAGCCCTGTGGCCTCCCCTCTGCCCTCTCCTGAATGAGGGTTCAGGAGTCCCAGGCCCTGCCCCCATCGTGGGAGGCCCTCTGAGAGGGTCGGTGCAGTCAGCCAAGAAGACGTCCAATTTCCAATCTCCGGTTTTATCTCCAAATCCCAGCTCTGTTGTAATCTCCTCTGCTCCCCTCAAGAGTCTAAGCTTGGTAAAGGAGTAAGAGCCTTCACCTCTCCATTGATGGAGCTTCCTCTGAAGCCAATAAGATCAGTTGTTTTTCGTCTGTTGATCGGACCTCACTGCAGAACGCCAAGTCGAGGGTGCTACGAGGGGCTGCTGGATTTTGGAGGCTGCCTCGGGGAGGGGGCTCACCCGGTGTCTACTGTGGGCGGGGAGCCCCGCATGTCGTGACCCCTTCTGTGCCCAACCACAGCCAGTAGAACAAATGCTTGAAGGGGAAACACCAAGAGAGGGGCTCCTGCCCAAAAGAGCAGTGCGTGGAGCGCAAGGATGCTGATGACGCTGGAATGTTTCAGCTCTGGCATTAGAGGCTGGTGGCTGTCAGGGACTGTGGGTGGAGGGGCACAGTGGGCAGGGCCCAATGGCTGCTCTGTTCTCCCTGCTGCCCCACCAGAAGCCCAGTGCAAACCCTACTACTCAGACTACTCCCGCTTCCGGCTCCTCGTCCACCACCTGTGTACCAGCCACTACCTGGATCTCTTCATCACGGGTGTCATTGGGCTGAACGTGGTCACTATGGCCATGGAGCACTACCAGCAGCCCCAGGTAGGACTGAGCGACTGGCCGTCTGGGCCCCACCTCATCATGAGCCTGGGGGTGAAGCTGGCCCAGCCCGAGGCAGGGCGCCTCAGGCCAGTGCTTGGCCCCTACAGGGGACCCTCTTGCACCACTTGCAGGGACTTGCAAAGGTCAGTCTTGTCTTGGTCTGACAGGTGAGGACACTGAGGCTCAGAGAGGTTAGTTGACGTGACCAACTAACTGGGAAGTGAAGGACCTAGATTCTTCACCCAGCAGATACTTGTTACCTTAAATAAATAAAGATGTTCCGTGTTCTTGACCTGTGAGGATAAAGAAGGCAGATCTGTGCCTACCCTTTTGGAATTTAGATCCTAGTCAGTATCCAGCTCCAGACCTCACCTGTGATCTTGCTACTTCTCAAATCAGCTTCCGTCATCTGCCTTCCACATCTTAGTTTTCCCATCGGTAAAATAGGGACGCTGAATTGACAATGCAAAGACCCCTTTCACTTCTAGCATTCCGTGCCTTCCAGCACATTCTCATGTGATCTCTTCACCATCCCTCAAGGAGAGAGATCTTTCAACACACAGTTGGGATCATACATGTGAATGAGAACCTGCTCTATCCTAGAGTGGTGGCCAATGACCAGCCATCATGGTGAGAAGGGAGGGAAGTTCCCCTTAGGCTCACACTGCCTCCCGGATCTGGGAGGAATGATAGAAGGATCAGGACGGGCATCTTCCCTGGGCCTTAAGAGACCTTGTGTCTTGCCCCCATCCCTGCCAGATCCTGGATGAGGCTCTGAAGATCTGCAACTATATCTTCACTGTCATCTTTGTCTTGGAGTCAGTTTTCAAACTGGTGGCCTTTGGCTTTCGACGGTTCTTCCAGGACAGGTAAAGGGGAGTGGGGGGTGAGGGATTGAGGAGTGGGCACATGTTTCCCAGGGAGATGCCCCAGGGGATCTAGTGCCTGAAGGCCTTTCTTGACTCTTCGGGTTCAGACTCCACTCCAGGACCTATGCAGGGCTGATGGTGCAGTGTGGGCGGGGGGATATCCAGGGCCTGGGAGATGGGAGGGGAGAGAGGGAGCCTGCCAAGAAAGGGCCTGGGGACAGCAAAAATCAGGGTGGCCTAGACTGGAGCCAGACTGCCTGGACCAGATCTGAATCCTGGCTCTACCACTTAGAAGCTGGTAACTTTGGGTAAGTTACTTAAGTCACTTAATCTCTCTCAGTTTCTTCAGCCATAGAATGGGGTATAATAACTGCATCTACATCACAGAGTTGTGAAGATTTTGAGTCCCTATTTGTAAAGTCTATCAAATAGCACTTGACACAGAGCAAATACCGTAAACGGACTAGATAAAGAGGCAAATGAGTAAAAAGGAAACGCAGAGGGCCTAGAGCTGAAGTCCTAACCCTGCTGTGGTGCCAACTGGCTGTGTGACCGTAGCTAAACCACGCCTTCTCTGCAGGATGGGAAGGCTGGACAGGCTGACCTCCACTCTCCTTTCTGTGGCTGAGAATGTGCCACTCATGTTGCCACAACTACCCCCTCCTCTGCAGTGCCCCCTTCAGGGAGCTGTGTCCTGGGCTTTCAGGTGGAACCAACTGGACCTGGCCATTGTGCTGCTGTCCATCATGGGCATCACACTGGAGGAGATTGAGGTCAATGCCTCGCTGCCCATCAACCCCACCATCATCCGCATCATGAGGGTGCTGCGTATTGCCCGAGGTCAGTGCCGGCTGCCTGCCCACCATGGCCACTCTTCCAGGGTGACCTGCTCCAGGGGAGACAGCAGAGGGCAGCTCTGACTGGCTAGGGAGGAGGTGGGTGTGGGTTCCATGAGCCTTTCTTCTAGCCTCTGCCAGAGGGGAAGGGTGGGGGTGAAGCCATGGCAGCTTGGCTGGCTGGGGCTGGCTGTCCCACCAGCCCCGGCCCTGGCCCTGGCCCTGGCTCCACCAGCTGCGTGGCCTGGGACCTAGAGGGGCTAGCTCATGACATTGTCCTGTTCTGCAGTGCTAAAGCTACTGAAGATGGCTGTGGGCATGCGGGCACTGCTGGACACAGTGATGCAGGCCCTGCCCCAGGTAGCTGGGAGGTGGGAGTGGGTGGGAAGGGTCCTCTCGGGAAGGAGAGGGTGCTCTCCAAAGGGGTGGGGGAAGCTGGCTCGGAGATCTAGTGGCGCCTTTTCCATTGCTCTTCCTCTTTTCCAGGTGGGGAACTTGGGACTTCTCTTCATGTTGTTGTTTTTCATCTTTGCAGCTCTGGGCGTGGAGCTCTTTGGAGATCTGGGTGAGTTGGGGTAGGGAGGGCAGAGGAGCCAGGGTTGGGGACTCAGGGACTCCTGGGCTAACTCAAGCCTCTCTCCCCTTCCTTCCTCCTCAGAGTGTGATGAGACACACCCCTGCGAGGGCCTGGGCCGGCATGCCACCTTTCGGAACTTTGGCATGGCCTTCTTGACCCTCTTCCGAGTCTCCACAGGTGACAACTGGAACGGCATCATGAAGGTGAGAGCCCCCACAGTGAGGCCCCTCCCAGGGCTGGCTCTGGCCTCGAGGAGATGGCCCCACTTCTTGGCTCAGGTTGAACTCGATGTCAACAAAAGCATGTAACCTTCTAGCCTCCATGCTGGAACACTCCGGGACTCCCTCTCCCCAGGACATCCTCTAACTCACACCTCCCAGGACAGTGGCTAATGCTCTCCTGCCCCTCAGACACCAGCTCTCCCTCCTCCTGCCCTTCCTTGTCCCCTGCAAAGCTCTGTGACACTGGAGACCTGACTTCCTGTGAAAGCTCTGTGCACTGTCTTCCCAACCTCACTCTCCCAACCTGCCTCCCCAGGACACCCTCCGGGACTGTGACCAGGAGTCCACCTGCTACAACACGGTCATCTCCCCCATCTACTTCGTGTCCTTCGTGCTGACAGCCCAGTTTGTGCTGGTCAACGTGGTCATTGCCGTGCTGATGAAGCATCTGGAGGAGAGCAACAAGGAGGCCAAGGAGGAGGCCGAGCTGGAGGCTGAACTGGAGCTAGAGATGAAGACGCTCAGCCCACAGGCCCCCTCACCACTGGGCAGCCCCTTCCTCTGGCCTGGGGTCGAGGGCCCCGGTAGCCCTGGCAGCCCCAAACAGGGGGCCCCACATGCCACACCCCACACTGGAACAGCCTCCCACTTCTCTCTGGAGCACCCCATGGTGAGCAGAGATCCCCCCTCCGCCTCTAGAGACAGGTGCTGTGGGTGCTCAGTTGGTGGGTGGCATACAGGGAGTGGGCAGCAAGCAGACCCTAGGGCTCCTCCTGAATCATCTGACCCTCCTGCCTCGATGTGGAGAGGTAAGCAGGCCCTAGCCTGTCCCCAGAGATGGCTGCCCACACTTGCAGCGTGGGGCCGCCCCAGCAAGCCACTGGCACACTTGCTGGCTCATCTGTCCCGGTGCCTCCAGCTTGGCTGGGACTTCCCTTCCTGGCTTTTAGGTTCAAGGTCATTTTCTGTTTCCTACATGTTTCTCTCTTACCCTTGCCCTGATTCTGCCAAACTTCCTTCCTCCCTGACCCTCAACCTGCCTGAGGCCATCTCTCAATCTTTCTTCCTGATCTTTTCTTTCTTTCCCTTTCTCTCCCTCTGGGCGCCCCTGTTTTCCGTCTCCTATCTCTCCGTCCTCCTCCCACACCTGTCTCTTGCCCACCTTCCCCACTGCCCCCTTTCTCTCTCTCTGTTGTTACTGTTACGTGTGTGCGTGCATGTGTGTACATATATGTGACCTCCTCTTTTTCTCTGTCTCTTCTCAACCCCTGCCATGACACTTCCCATCACTGCTCCTGTGACCCTCACTCCCCTGACTCTTTGGCTCCCCTTATGGGCTGGTCCTCCCCAGGACAGACAGCTGTTTGACACCATATCCCTGCTGATCCAGGGCTCCCTGGATGGGGAGCTGAAGCTGATGGACGAGCTGGCAGGCCCAGGGGGCCAGCCCTCTGCCTTCCCTCCTGCCCGCAGCCCAGGCGGCTCCGACCCACAGGTTACTGTGTCCCTGTGCTGTGCCCCTTCCCCTGACTGTGCTGGGCTGTGCCATGCTGCGCCATGCTTCTGGGGAGGTGGGGCTCTTTCCTGCCCACTGGGTGTCTGGGGAAAGGACAGCTTTACTTCAGCTGAACTGGGCCTGGCAGGAGGTGGCCAGGGGTTCTTCAGGCTGAGATCCACCTCTGGAACACATAGTTGGAAGGTAGGGATGCCGAGATAACACTTCTGAGGGAGAAGAATAGATGGAGGAGGGGTTTGGAGAGGGCAATCTTAAGAAAGAACCTGGAAGAAAAGAGGAGCAGAAGACAAGTTGTCAGTGGGTTAGCAGATGGTCAGAGTGATGAACAAGATCCAGGAGAGAGGTGCTCTGGGGGTGAGTGCAGGTGGCCAGGGGGCCCACTGAGGGACATGTCTTAGGCCACAGTCTGCTTCTTTTCTGTACCCACTGCCCTCCCCACTAGTTCTGTGTGGCAGCCTTTTAAGCTATGGAAACCGCTGGGCATGGTGGATGCTATCTGTAGCCTATGGCTTCTGACCTGGCCCTGAGAGGGGATGGAAGGCTCCAGTCAGGAGTGGGTTCAAGGACCTTGTTTGAAATAAGACTTGGCTTCTTCCCCAAGCCTTGCATCTTCCCACAGCAGCACATGCTTTTCTCCTCCAATCCCATCTCAGTGCAGTCTTCTGCTTCCTGGGGTCCTCTTCCTTCTCCTCCTGGGACCCGTCTCGCCACCTTTGACCCCCTCCACTTGGAGGTGCACCCTAAAGCCCTCCTCCTAAGTCACGGACTGCAGGAAAGTCCCTGGTAGACCCAGAGTGGAAGCAAGGAGACAAGTTTCAGCTGAAAGCCTAGTGTTCCATGGGCCATGATGGATGATGGGCTGGGCAACCAGGTTCCCAGTACCTGGGACACCTGTTAGCCTGATCAAAGAAATGGACGTTGATCCTTAAATAGGAAGAGACCTTGCTCTAGGGTTCCTGACCTCTTCTTGGATTCAGGCTCAGATAGACTATAGGGTCCTGAACCTGGCAGTGACCTAGAATGATCCCTGAGAGATCAAGTCCATTCTTGAGTCCTCTCATCCTGAAGGAAGGTCATGGGGAAAGGTGCTGGGGGAGAAGAAGATGTTGAGAAGGTGACCAGGCAGTCAGCTCATCTGGGAGGCATGGCCCCACTCTCCTCCAGGGTCCTGCAGGCACTGAAGCCCAGCTGCAGATCCCAGGTGAGCCAGCCAGATGGGGTACTAGCCCAACTGAGTGTGCCCAATTCAGGCCAGCGACAGGAGAGCCCTCCCAGAACCCAGGCTGGAGAGGGCAGGTGGAGGAGGGCCCAGGAGGGGAGATGCCAGAATTCGAGGGCAGGCCAAGTCCTGCCAGGCTTTTGGAAGCAGAGGGAATAGGCAGAAAGCGGCCGTCAGGCTGGCAGCTTTGTCCCCAGCACGCCCTACGCTGCTCTGTCTTGCTGGGAGCAGAGAGGCGCTTTGCGGGCCTTTCTTCTTCTTCTTTTTTTTTTTTCTGGTATCTTCTTTATAAGAGTCAGAAGCCCTCCCAGCTCCCTGCTCCCTCCCTGGATGGTGGTAATGTGGGAGGGGCTGTCAAGATTCCTGCAGCATCTTTAGAGCGCGTTTCCCTGTCTCCTCGCTTTGTCAGTTGCTCCAGCTCTTTCCTGCCTGTGCAGCCTCTCTGATCAGAGCAGGGGTTTGAAATGGGGGGAGGGGGGGTGCTCTCAGTTTACTTGGGAAGGGGGTGGGAAGAGAGAAAGGAGGGACCTTCTCCTTATGCTCTGTGAACAACGGGAAGAGGGACTCTGTGTGTGTGTGTGCGTGTGTGTGTGTGCACATGTGAGAGTGCGCACTGTCCTGGTTTCTTATGCCTGATCATCTCTCTCCCTGTCTAGATCCCTCTAGCTGAGATGGAGGCTCTGTCTTTGACGTCAGAGATTGTGTCTGAACTGTCCTGCTCTCTAGCTCTGACGGATGACTGTTTGCCTGATGACACTCACACACTCTTACTTAGTGCCCTGGCGAGCAATGTACATACACACAGCCCCCACTGCTCCCCAGCCCCCCAGGGGCGGGCTGACTGCAGGGGCTCCGGATCCCTTCCCCCTCACTCTGCCGCCAGCCCTACCCAGAGGCAGCACTTAGTGCCCCAGGCTTTACTAAGGTCCCCCACTGTGGACAAAGAAATTAAGTAAGATTCAACTGGGGCCTTGCCCAGAGGGCCCAGGGGCAGCAGTTGTGAAAGGGTTAATCCGGATACCCAAGAGGGACAGAGCTCAAAACAGAGGTGTTATCAGACAGCTGACCAACGTGCCTGTCTGGCCACAGAGTTGGTTTTTGAATTTGGAGCCCCGTGCAGGCCAGCCCTCCCCGTCCCTGCACCCCTCCTTCCCACCTCCCCTTCCCACCTCCCCCCAACATGAGCCATTCACCACCACACAGTGGGTGAGAGGCACATCTCTGCTGCTACCATTATGCCCTTCTCCACCCAGTGGGGGGGAGGGTGTGTTCCTGTCTCCCCTGTCACTGTCCCTGGGTGTCCCCACGTCCAAAGGGGCTTCTTTGTGTTCTGACAGCTTCTCCACTTTTACCTGGCTCTCCCATCCACATCTAACAGTGAGCAGCCCCCTCCTCCCTACCTTCCCCTCCTCTTGGGACTTAAGGAGGGACAGGGGCCCATTTCTCACAGCAGGGCTCTGTTGACCACTGATTCGGGGTCCCTGGGGGTCTTGGAGTGGTTGGCAGAAGTGGAGCCTGGGGCTGAGAGAGGAAGCAGAGGATCCAGACTGTTTTCTGACAGTCATTCTCAGGCCTGCTGGGACTACTTACCTGGCTGAGTCTGCAAGGGGGCAGGAATCTATGGCCTCTCTGAGAACTAGGAGTGGACATGAGAACTAGAGATGGAGAAATCTCTTGGGAACAAATTTTGTTTCCCTCCGTCTGGGGTCAAAAGCTGATGACTGCCTTTCTTTGAAATTCGATTTAAAAAAATCCACTCTCATTCTAGTCTGTCCACTAAGGGAGGACCTGAGACCATGGTATCCAGGCCTTGCTCACCACCCACCACCTGCCAGAGTCATTGTTTAATTAAAGAGAGGTGGGGCGGTGGGTAAACCAGCTGTGACCCATCCCCTTAGTGTTCATCCATCATTCAGCTCACATTAACCCAGCCCTTGTCTAGTGCTGGGTGCTGCGGCTGCGTTAAGAACTGGATGATCAAACAGCCTCTGTTCTGCAGGGAGTCTCTGGCTGCCTCCTCTTCTGCTCATTGGGAAGGTCCTCCCCGACTCATCAATCCCCCCACAGCCCCAGCACAGTAATTGAGATAGGGAGTACGTGCGTGTTAAGTCGCTTCAGTCATGTACGACTCTTTGTGACCCTATGGACTGTAGCCTGCCAGGCTCCTCTGTCCACGGGATTCTCCAGGCAATCTCCAGGTGGGATGCTGAGGGCGGCTGGTGCTGTCAGCTTTTAACTCTTCACTGTGCAGCTTCAGAGCCTCTCAGTGAGGCCTTGAGTATGAGCTCTTGGGCTGCCTGCAGGGCTGGGGGCTGGGGGCTGCTCTCCTTCCTTTGAACACCTCCTCACCTCTCCGTCATCCCCAGTGGGAAGCTCCAAGATGTAATATGAATAGTTTTCTGGGGGCAGGGCATCCTCCTACCCACTTCCTCTGTGTTTGGAAGGCTCATCCATGTGTCTGGTCCTTCTCCCCAACCACATCCTTCCCATCCCCACCTTGTCCAGGGAGGGGATGGGGGCCAGGGTCTGGATGGGGCGGTGGGCTTCTGAGTCCCATCGCCGAGCTCTGCCTCAGCCACCCAATCTGATGCCCCTCTTCCTCCTACTTCCCCCTCCGCCCCCCGCACTGTTCCTTTTGCAGATGGAGTCCCACCCTGAGGAGGTGCCCGTCATGCTGGGACCAGATCTGCTGACTGTGCGGAAGTCTGGGGTCAGCCGAACGCACTCTCTGCCCAATGACAGCTACATGTGCCGGGATGGGAGCACTGCCGAGGGGTCCCTGGGACACAGGGGCTGGGGGCTCCCCAGAGCTCAGTCAGGTACCAAGGCTGGGGGCAGGCCCACTTGGCTCACACTGGGAGATCCGTCCTTGCCTAAACTCAGTCCTGCCCTCTGGAAGGAGGGGTACTGAGGCAGCCAAAGAGGCCTCTCCTACCTCTGAGGAGCCCCCAGCCTGGAGGGGTCAGCTGCCCCTGCCTGAGGAAGCTCCCAGCCTGAGGGGAGCGGCTTTCAGTCCAGGGTGGGGATGGGGTGGTGAAAGCACCAGCTGGGGGAGAGTGGACAGGGGGTGGGAGGGGCTCAGGTGGGGGCCAGCACATTGACTGTCCAGGTCTTTTCTCCCCCCACCACCTCCCCTCACAGGCTCCATCTTGTCCGTCCACTCCCAGCCAGCAGACACCAGCTACATCCCGCAGCTTCCCAAAGATGCACCCCATCTGCTCCAGCCCCATGGTGCTCCCACCTGGGGCACCATCCCCAAATTGCCCCCACCAGGCCGCTCCCCTTTGGCTCAGAGGCCACTCAGGCGCCAGGTGAGCTGGTACAGTGGGTGGGCAGGGGCTGGGGCTGGCCTCTCTGCTGGGAATCCTAGGCTGTTGGTGATGATGAGGCTTGCCACTTCCATTCTCCCAGCAAACATTTATTGTGTGCCAGTGATGTGCCAGACTGAGTTCTAGATGCTGGGGACACAATTCTAGGCAAAGCAAAGTGGTCTGTGTCCCCTTGGGGACGCAGAAGAAGCCAGAGACCAGAGGGGGTCATGGTTGTCCAGACACATGTCAGGTTGGAGATAGAACCTGGGTCTCTGGATTCCCTGTCCATGGGCAGAGCTGCCCAGCAAGTCTCTGTCCTTGTAGACCTAGCTAAGGGGCACAAGGCATGTTTTGGGTGTCTCCACTTTTGGTGACCCCCAGGGCCCAGCTTCCAGATCCCACAGAACAAAGGAGCACAGAACAAAGGCTCGGGTAGCCAGGTGAGGCCTGTCTGCCCCCCCTGTGACAAGGCCGCTGCTCATGCTCTGTGTCCCATGTGTGAGGATAGCTACGTGAGCATCTGCTTTAATCCGTCACCTTTGGGAGCAGGCACAGTCCTCAGCGGCTTCGCAAGTATTCCCTGAGCAGCCCCCATGTCTGGGCACTGGGGACAAATGAGACAACGCCTGCCCTCTGGAGCCCATGGTACAATAGCAGAGACAAATACCCCATCAGGTCACTGCAGCAGCAGGGTGCGCACGCGTGTGGTGCAGCAGAGAGCAGAAGAGGAAGGAGTCAGTTTTACTTTGGGGTAAAGATGGTCAGATATTACATCACAGGGTACTTGAGCCCGTAAAGTCAAAGGATGCTTGCCATTTGGGAAGCGTATGTAAGGCCAAAGAAATAGCCTGTGCAGAGGCTAGGAGGTGTGAAGGAAACAGCGAGGGAGCAGGGCTGGCCCAGCGCTTTCTGGGATCACATGGGTTGGGAGCTGCCTGGAGCAATTCCTGCAGGCCTGGGGTGGGGACACAATGGACAACAGAGAGCAAACAGTGCATGACCCCTATCTCCCAGGAAGAGCAGACACTGAGAACCCCTGCTTAGGGTGGTCCTGCAGCTCCATGGAGGGGAAGGAGGGGTTGTCTGACCTGCCAGGTGGGGCAGTTCATGGGGGAGAGGAAGCCTGCGGGCTGAGCCCTCCCCCCACCCCATACAGGCAGCAATAAGGACGGATTCGTTGGACATTCAGGGCCTGGGCAGCAGGGAAGACCTGCTGTCAGAGGTGAGTGGGCCCTCCCCGCCGCTGGCCCGGGCCTCCTCCTTTTGGGGCCGCTCCAGCACCCAGGCTCAGCAGCATTCCCGCAGCCAGAGCAAGGTCTTGAAGCACGTGCCCCCGTCAGCCCCCTGCCCAGGCCCAGAACCCAAGTGGGGCAAGGGCCCACCAGAGACCAGAAGCAGCTTAGAGCTGGACACGGAGCTGAGCTGGATTTCAGGAGACCTCCTGCCCATGGACAGTCAGGAGGAAGCCCCGTCCGCACGGGACCTGAAGAAGTGCTACAGCGTGGAGGCGCAGAGCTGCCCGCGCCGGCCGGCGTCCTGGCTGGATGAACAGAGGAGGCACTCCATCGCGGTCAGCTGCCTGGACAGTGGCTCCCAGCCCACCCTGGGCCCCGATCCCTCTAGCCTTGGAGGTCAGCCTCTAGGGGGAGCTGGGAGCCGGCCCAAGAAGAAGCTCAGCCCACCCAGCATCTCCATAGACCCCCCAGAGAGCCAGAGCCAGGGCCCTCGGCCCCCACCCAGTCCTGGTGTCTGCCTCCGCCGGAGGGCTCCGTCCAGCGACTCCAAGGATCCCTTGGCCTCTGGCCCTCCCGACAGCATGGCTGCCTCACCCTCCCCAAAGAAAGACGTGCTGAGTCTCTCTGGTTTATCCTGTGACCCAGCAGACCTGGACCCCTGAGTCCTGCCCTACTCTCCCACTCACCTCTCTCCACTGGGTGCCAAATCCCAGCTCCTCCTCCTGGGCTGTATTCCTGAAAGTTTCCAAATGGACACCGAGGAGGTGCTCCTCCTTGCCTCGGCGACGCTGGGCACCAGCAAGCAGTTTCCAGAGTTAGCAGCCGCAGCCCCGGCTCTGGACAGCCCTGGCCCCCTTGGCTCCAAGTGGAGAGAGAGGCCCAGCAGAGCTGAGGTTCCCGACACCAGGAGCTGTTGGGAGAAAGCAATACGTTTGTGCAGAATCTCTATGTATATTCTATTTTATTAAATTAATTGAATCTAGTATTTGCGGGATGTACGACATTTTGTGACTGAAGAGATTCCTTCCCTTCTGCTTTTATGTGTCTCAGAATATTTTTGAGGCGAAGGCGTCTGTCTCTTGGCTATTTTAACCTAAAATAACTAGTCTAGTTATGTTCCCTCTTCTTGCAAAGCACAAGCTGGGATCGAGAGTGCACTACAGCCTTGACGGGGGCCCATCTTCAGTGGAGAGCAAGAACCATTTTGGAAACTGTAATGTAACTTATTTTTTTCCTTTAATCTTGTCATCATTTTCTGTAGGGAAAAAAAAGAAAAAATTTTACAAATGAAATGGAACCTTTTTATATATACATACATACATATCTATATCTATAATAAAGTAATTTTCCAAAATAAAAAGTTAATCACGGTCCAGAGTAAAAGCCAAAGAGACAGAGTTAGGTATTTCCAGATGGCACTGGACAAAGATTCCTGGAGATGGGGAGTGGGTGGTGGGGAGGGAAGGGGTCAGAGCTGCGTGTGTGTGTGTGTGTGTGTGTGTGTGCACGCATGCACACACAGTACCCAGAGAGAGAGAGAGAGAGAGAGAGGATACAGCCTGGCCGCCTAGGGGTGAGGGAAGAGAGAAGCCCCTCTGTTGGTGGCAGGCTGGACAAGCAGGGTATACTCCTGCTTCTATCAAAGCTTTATCGCTTCCTTTTAGCCAGGCAGCTCTGTGAATGTGAGTGATGCCAGATTAACTCTTCTTTCTGCTGACAGCTACCAGCCCCACATTGAAAGCTGGAAATTGGCATAATGAAGCTGTTTTTGTTTAATGAGGCTGACGGAGGCTGGGGGAGGTGTCTCAGCTGCTGTAATGGGGATTCAAGGGGTGCTTTCAGGGAGGAGGCAAGTGCTTCTGAGTTTTCCTTCCTCAGGCTTCAGCCAGGGTGATCTGAGTGGTCTGGGCTTCAGCCTGTTGCCCTGAGGGGGTTGTGGGGTCACCAACAGGGCCCTGGCACTGCAGGCACTGCCCCATCAGGGCTGGCAATGGGATTAAGCTATATAAACAGTGAGCTACTCCCTCCTAAGATGAGGGGCCAGGGCTGGGACCTCAGTGGAGATGATAGGGAGATGGCCCCCTGGGGGGTGATAAATGAGCACGTCAAGGTGTTTACACTGGCTGCTGCTGCCTGCCCAGTGGGAACCCTTGAGGAGGCGGGGTGGGGAGCTGGGGGGGCCGGGGGGCTGAAGGCAGCCAGGCAGTCTGCGGGAAGAGGTGGGGAGGAGGAGGTGCCAGCAGATAGCCCAGAACCTCCTTTCTGGTACTACCATAGGCAATATTCTTTTGTCTGAAACAAAATAGTGTCATCGTGCCAAGGGCACTAATCACAGGCTTACCCAGGCTGTCCCTGCCAGCCACCTCCAAACATCTGCCCCAACCCCAATCCCTTGAATACCCCTAACCCTTTACCCCAGCACCTTCAAACCCCAGGACTCTTGAAACCTGAAAGGCAGCTCGGGCTTGGCAGCACTCACCCACATCCCGCATCGGAACCTGGGGTCCCGGTGAGGTGGGGGAGGCTGCTGGATGGTTGGACCCGGAAGTTTTGTCCAACCCAGTATTTTCTAAGCGGGTGAAAGTTTTTCTAACTGCTCTTTTGGGCAGAAATAATACCACTCCTTGACGCAAACACCTGGTTTCATCCTCTTAGGGTGTGCAGTAGCATAAAACCCTTTTTCCTCTGGGCTCTGGGGATGGGGAGATGGGGGTTGCATGTAGGAACTGCCTTTTTTTAGAAAAAAAAAAAAAAAGCAAATCTACACAAAATTCCTAGAGTTTTGTCACCTAGGTCTGTAGATTAAGCTTTTATATTTTGGTAGCATTCTGTAGCTGTCTATTCCTTAATGAGGGTAGGCGATTTGGGGAGGATGTTCTGGGGTCTTTTTTTCTTCTAATGGGTATTGGAATCTGGGTCAAGGTGAAGCCAGAGAATTGGGCTGCTTCTCCCTCCCCTCAATCCCAGACTTCCCAACCATCCCCTGCCCCCAGGGCCCCTCAGAGTCAGAGTGAATATTTCAGGGGAGAGAATTGTGGCCTCCCTGCCAAAAATGTAAAATCTTTATCAGCGATGAAAGCTGTTGTGTCTCATTAAAAGGGTTCTGAAGTAGAAATAATGACACGGCTGAATCTTATTAACAGTATGTTATTAACAATCTTAACAACAAGGATGCTAATCGCATGATGCTTGTCTGGATGGTTATTTGATTCTGCTCTAGGGTACATCGGGGGTGGGGAGTGGAGGAGTCTGAAGGAGGCTAGGATGAGGGGCTGGTGGAGGCAGCAGGCCTTGGACTAGGGCCTCCAGGACAGGGTTAGAATGGCCAGGAGCTTCGGGGATGTGAGGGCTTTGGGAGGTAAGAAATCTACTTCTGGCACTTCTACTTCCAGCCTTCTCCTTGTGGGTTCAGAAGAAATTGTGTTAACAGCTGCAGGCCCCCATCTCAGGCTTGGCTGCCTCTTTTTCCTCCACCTCAAGGTCCAGGGAAAGGTCTATCTAGGGGCGGGAGGACAAGGAAGAGCAAGCAGAGTGAGCGCTAAAAATGAATCCGAGACTCATCTGTAGCCTCTCACCTACTTCTCACAACACCCTAGCAAGCAAAGGACCACCGCTATCGTTTTCCCATGAGGCAATGGGTTCAGAAAGGTTTCAGTGACTTGCCCAAGATCACGCAGCCAGGGGATGGCGGAACTGAGGTCTGAATCTTTATCTGGCCAACCTCTAGACCACTGACTTCACACTACCCCAGCCTCTGTCCCAGTGCGGAAGGTATGGGACATGGTGTGAGGTGTCCTAATCAAAAAATGACTTGCCAGGGAGGACTTTCCCAAAGCAGTCACGTTTGTGTTCATGAAAATGTACTCCTGCACTCCCAGTTTGGTGTCCTCACAGTAAACTGTGGAGAGTTCTGAAAGAGATGGGGATACCAGACCACCTGACCTGCCTCTAGAGAAATCTGTATGCAGGTCAGGAAGCAACAGTTAGAACTGGACATGGAACAACAGACTGGTTCCAAATAAGAAAAGGAGTACGTCAAGGCTGTATATTGTCACCCTGCTTGTTTAATTTGTATGCAGAGCACATCATGAGAAACGCTGGACTGGAAGAAGCACAAGCTGGAATCAAGATTGCCGGGAGAAATATCAATAACCTAAAAAAAAAAAAAAGAAATATCAATAACCTCAGATATGCAGATGACACCACCCTTATGGCAGAAAGTGAAGAGGAGCTAAAAAGCCTCTTGATGAAAGTGAAAGAGGAGAGTGAAAAAGTTGGCCTAAAGCTCAACATTCAGAAAACGAAGATCATGGCATCCGGTCCCATCACTTCATGGGAAATAGATGGGGAAACAGTGTCAGACTTTATTTTGGGGGGCTCCAGAATCACTGCAGCCATGAAATTAAAAGACGCTTACTCCTTGGAAGAAAAGTTATGACCAACCTAGATAGCATATTCAAAAGCAGAGACATTACTTTGCCGACTAGGGTCCATCTAGTCAAGGCTATGGTTTTTCCAGTGGTCATGTATGGATGTGAGAGTTGGACTGTGAAGAAGGCTGAGCGCCAAAGAATTGATGCTTTTGAACTGTGGTGTTGGAGAAGACTCCTGAGAATCCCTTGGACTGCCAGGAGATCCAACCAGTCCATTCTGAAGGAGATCAGCCCTGGGATTTCTTTGGAGGGACTGATGTTAAAGCTGAAACTCCAGTACTTTGGCCACCTCATGAGAAGAGCTGACTCACTGGAAAAAACTCTGATGCTGGGGGGTATTGGGGGCAGGAGGAGAAGGGGACGACCGAGGATGAGATGGCTGGATGGCATCACGGACTCGATGGACGTGAGTCTGAGTGAACTCCGGGAGATGGTGATGAACAGGGAGGCTTGGCGTGCTGCGATTCATGGGGTCGCAAAGAATCAGACACGACTGAGCGACTGAACTGAGGCTTAGAGAAGCCCATAGCCCTCCACCTTGTGTGGAGAGAGGCCTGACCACAAGGGAACGTGTCCCTCAGCTCCAGGTGCCTGGCCAAGAGCTGGCCAAGGCTGGCTCTGCGATTTCGCAGTTTCCCAAGCGCCGCCTTTCCCTAGTGTGATGTTGCTCTTGAAGCTCAAGGCGCCTGCTCCCTCCTCCTCCTCCCACCCTCTCCTTTGTCTCCTCCTGCCCTCTCCCCTGCCCCACCCAGACCTCTCCCACTTTCCAAACATTGTCACCTCCATGTCACCCTTAATCCCCACCCATCAGAGCCCAGTGCCCCATGACCTCCTCTCTTCCTCTCACCTTTCCTGGGGGGGCGGGGGGGAGCTGGGTGAAGGGCTGTCGACAGCAGGGCAGTGAGCACCTTCGCCTGTGGCACCTTGGTGCCCCTTCTGTAGAGGCACCTGGCCAGGAAGAGGACACCAACACTGATGGTCACCGTCTCCAAACAGGGGCTGTGCACACCCGCCATGGGAGCAAACAGGCTTGCGGGCCAGTGAAGGACTCGCCTGTGCCTGGGGAATCGCAGCCTTCGGAGTGCTGAGCCCACGGTGCCCTGTGATCCCAGCCCACAGCCAGCGGACCCAGGACTAACCCAAGATAATGGTTTCCAGGAGGGGAATTAATTCTCAAAAGCGAGTTTAGGTGTCAATGGGTGCCCTGCTCTGAGGACACAGCAAGGAAGATCAAGGAGGTGGTGGCTCCAGTGAAAACCCAGGAGGGGATTCTGCTAAGAAATGTTGCAATTCTGTGTGTCTTAGCCCTGGGCCAGGTGTGGAAGCTGCTGACTGTGGCTCACGGAGCTAATTAATTCTTCTTGCTTTGAAAACTCCTGAAGCGGGCACAGCAGCCAGGGCTCACACACCTGCCAAATCAGAGCAAAGTGCAGAGTGGGAGCACGAGGCCTCCTTGCAGACTCCACAAGTAGGGCCAATGTAGGCCCCACCAGGCTGGGGTCTGGAGGAATGAGGCCCCGCCCCCCACACACAGGAAAAGAAAGCTGCAGTTTGAGAGTTGGAGGTTGGTTTGGGGTTTGGGGGTGCTCCAAGCCTTCAAGAAGTCATGGGGGGTAAAGAAAACAAGCAGTGAGTGGAGGGGAGAACTGGCAGCTTTCCTGCTCTAACGCCTTCCCCCGTCCCATCAGTTCCTACTGACGCTCCCTGTTTGCAGGATTTCCTGTCTCTGGGTCTCCCTGACACCCACTTGCTCTGCTTTCTTCTCTCTGCTGTCACTGCTGCTCAAAGCTATACCTTGCAATTATCTTATCTTTCCATCTTTCTGCCAGGAAATTCCCGATGCTGCGTTCCCCTGGGATGCTCGCTGGCAAGGGAGACGAAGCATACTCTCTGTGCATCCTGCCTGGAGCTGCAGTCAGCTGGGGAGAGGGGATGGGGCTGGAGCCATTCAAGCTGGGGGAGGTTCAGTCCCGCTCTATGCTGCCGCTCAACCCATAGGTCTTTACTGCTCCTCTCAGGAGCCTCAAGCTGGAAACATCTTGGGTCTGAAAACTCCGAAGAAGAGCAGGCAGTGTTCACTGCTGGGACTGCAGCTAATGCTACAGCAGCCTTGCTACTGATGACCTCTTCTAAGGACACAGGATTACTGTTTGGTCAGTCGACAAGTATTTCCTAAAGACCAACTTTGCCAGGCACTGTCCTGGGTGCTGAGGATATAGTGATAAACAAGATTATCCTTGGGAAGCCCCTGGCAATCCAATCGTTAGGACTCCATACTACCACTGTAGGAGGGACAGTGCTTAATCCCTGGTCAGGGAACTAAGACCCTGCATGCCATGTGGCCAAAAACAAACAAAAAACAAACAACATTATCTTTAAGATGTTCACAGTCTTTTGGGGGAGATAAGCAAGACAATCAGTATAGAGTACAGGGAGGGAGGGCTGTGCAGAGAAAGGATCCCTACTCAAGACTGGGGCGGGGGAGGTTCAAGGAAGGCATGAGGGAATAGGGCTTGAGTAAAATCTTTAGGGATGAGTAGAATTTGTCAGGTGCAGAAAGGGAAGTGAGACATAGGGAGGAGAGTATGCCAAGCAGTCTTGAGGGGGATACAACAGTGAAGGACACAGGAAATTTATCCTGCCCAGAGGATGCATGGAAATAGCCCAGCATTCAGGAGACATGGAGCTCATCCTGACTCTGCAGGACAAAAGGAGGGCCTCAGTTTTCTTGCTTTGGTGAGAATGACCAGCTGCTTAATGCCTAGGAATATTGTGGCTGTTATTCACTGGTTTTGTGAAAGGAGCCACACTTCATGAGAGGCCAGGAAGGGCAAACTCCCAATGAATGCCTCACGAGAGGGGAGGAAGCAAGGATTGCTAGGTGTCCCACTATGATCTCAATCTTGGAGGCTCCCACCCAATGCCACAGGCTAGGGAAAGGCTCTCCAGTAGCAAAATGGGAAGGCTGGGGCCGGAAGGGATGGTGCTGCAGCCACAACGCTGAAGGCAGGACGCAAGCGTCCCAGTCTAAACTAGAGGAAGGGTTGGTGGAGGATTCCCAGCTGCTCCACGTAGAAGCCTAGATCAGCAGGATGGAAAGACACTCTAGATGGCATCTTGTCCAAGTTGCCCAAGAAACTGAGTCCCAGGGATATCAAGGGGCTTGTCACACAGTATACTAAAGATTCTACCCAAGGTGCGGCAGGGGGTGGAGGTAATACCGTCAATCTCTGCCCTTGGGAACCTCTCAGACTGGCAAAGAAGACTGATTCTTCACAACTAAATATAACCCAAGACAGACTGTGACAGGAGTGTGAAAACTCTGCAGAGACCTGCCCAGAGATGGAGGGGGCTGGGAGACTGGGTGAGTGGGGGCGGGGGACAGACAAAGGGCTAAGAGGACTTGCCCAGTGGCAGGGGAGAGGCCCCAGTCTCCTGCCTGGGGAAAGGGGAGTCTTGTCCACCCTGCTCCCACCTCCACCCCTCTCATGCTGGCTCAGATCTCTGTTCTGATAGCCCATGGCTGAAAAGACTTCCTTCTGGAGACTTCCTGCCTGCCCAGAGGGATAGGAGGCGGCTGTAGCTTCTGTGCTATCTTGCTGGCACCCATCTACACCTGTTGCTGAGCAGCCAAACAAGAAAACACTTTCTTTCAACAAGTGCAGGGAAGGGATCATCCGGGCAGATCCTACAGACAGGAACAAGGTTGGGAGGCAAAAGCAGAGAAGAGGTGCTGGTGGAACGGGAGATTCTTTCTCAACCTCAAGAGGGGTGATGAACTGGCTTCCGGGGTCACATTAGGGAAGAGAGGATGACTGGGGGAGTGAAAAATTGAGGGAGGGAGGGGTCCAGCATGGGCCAAGCTGTGGTAAGCAGGAGAAGGAGGCCACTGACCCCCCAACACATAGTACAGATGGGGAATGTGGTGACTCGGTTTTAGGAGGGATGTGCTAATGTGCGGCCCTTCCTGGAGCCTCACCTGCCCATCTCCCACCCTTACCAGGCTGAAGTGGAGCCTACTTAATGTGCCAGGAGATACGCTCCATGCTTTACATACCTTTCACATTTAATCCTCACAGTAATCCTGTGACATAGGTACCTGGATTATCCTTGTTTTACAGAAGTAGAAGTGGAGGCTGAAGCAGCTGGTGGAAAATCAGGGAGGGGCAGAACCTCAGGTGGGCAACTGTTCAAGAAAATCATGGGAAGAAGCCGCCATCTGGACTATCCTGGGACCCCCCCCCCCCAATTCTCTCTCCTTGGGTGTACACACATGCGCGACACACACACACACACACACACACACACGTGCACACTGTGTGTCGGTCTCTGCCAGTTCCCAGGTAACTCACAAGCTCTTCCCATTTCACAGATGAGGAGACTGACATTCAGAGATGAACGTGACAGGGGTTTATCCATGGAGAGAGTCCTGTTAAGTCCCTTTCCACGTTCCTTGACTCCTGGGGGCCCCTCCCCCAGCAGAGTCCGGGGGCGGGTTGGGTGTGTCCCTCTTGCAAACAGACCCAGCTCCGGCCCTAGCAGCTTCATCTCTCTGGGACTTCTCAACGCGGCGCCGGGGCCGCCTGAAGGAGTTGTCACTGTGTCAATGGCCTCCGCTCCTGTCCCCAAAACCTTCCTGGAGCCAAAGTTTCGGGGAGGCGCTGTCGCAATTCGACCCTAAGGGCCCGGGGGAAGGGCTTGCGGGGGCGGGCCTGGGCGGAACGCCGGGCGGAGGCGGCTCCAGGCGGTCGCTAGGTCTGTCTGGGGCTGGTAGGCGATAGTGCTCGCCCTCCTCGCCGCCGCGCCCGGACCTCATGGACGCTCTGTGCGGTTCCGGGGAGCTCGGCTCCAAGTTCTGGGTAAGGAGGTGTCCCCGGACTGAGGGCGCGAACTGGCTAGCCCTTACACAGCCCCGGGGAGACGGCGATGTGGTGCGGGGAGGAGGCCTGGGTGGCACCGCCCAAAGCCCGGTCCTGGTGGCCTCCCTGTCCTCCCCAGCCGCATGGCAGAGTCTGGGAAAGTCAAATACCAGGCTCCTCCAGGGCTCGGTGGGTGGCATCCTGAATTCAGAAGGTGTCCCCGCTTGCCCCCTCACCCTAGTCCCTCTCTGAGGCTGACTGCAGGGGGCAGAAGAGGCATGTCCCCATCCCCAGATGCTGATAACCCTTCAGCACCTGCCCCATGGACTAGGACTTGGATGCCACCCCCACCCCCAGACCCTGGTTGACCAGGTGCTTTGGGAGGCTGGCTGCACTGGGCTTTCCTCTCCTTCAAGGGTTCCTGCTTCTTGGAAAGAGTTCCTTCTTTTCTCTGGGCAAGAGGCACCAGAGAGCAGGCGATCCTCACTGCCCCAGCCACAGGAGTGAGAGGCAGACCTCACTCTGGAGGCAGGGCCTTCCAGGTACAGCGTATCAGGCTTTCCTGGTCCGCCCTCTCGTTTTACAGATGGGGAAAGGGAGGCCTAGAGACTTGCTCAAAATCAGTCGGTTAGAGCAGCGTAGAGCTGGGACAGAAAAGCAGGCCTTCCGCTTCACACACCAGATCTCTTTCTGAGACATTAGTCCGCTCCCCGCTAGCTCAGGTGCAGTCCGTGTAGACAGCCCGAGCTTCCTGACAGTTTTCAAAACCTGCTCCCGGCAGCTCCCTTGGTCACCATTGCCGCTCTGGGAGGCCAAGTGGTGCTGCGTCTCCATTTGACTGATGAACTCAGCTCCAGGTGGTTATCTGGGCCTGCCCAGCATAGGCCAGCCTCAGATCCAGGGCCTCAGAACCCCAGTCTCTAAATCTTTCTCCCATTTTGGTGTTCGTACAGGTGTACTTGGTGTTACATGTAACGTGTGTGTTGTCCATGGGTGGGTGCTTGTGTGTCTGTGTGTGCCTGTGTGTGCACCTCTGTGTACACAAGTGTGTGTATACAGTCAGGAACCCTACCCTTGGTCTGTGCTTGGGCTGGGCTGAGGGGAGTTACATGGATTTTTTTAAATGTGGGGCATTGGAATACCTGTAAAAAACGATTTGGGGGGATCACTCTTTTTCTCTGGGTCACTAATTGGTTCATCAGAGATGGTGTGAATTCTCTGTGGCTCTCCTTGCCCAGCCCCACTGGAACCCCATCTGTCATCCAGTCTGATCTGGTCACTTGTTACCAGATTCCAGAGATTGCTCCTTTGGCTCAGGAGTAGGCTTCCTCTCACTGCCACTTAAGCCTGGCTGATGTGGCCATGGCAGATTACAGTATCTGAGGTGGCCCAGCAGAGGACTTGTACATCAAGGGGGCAGATGTGCCCAAGCCTCAAGTGCAAGGGCCCCTTGTTCCTGGGTAGACTGTTAACCCTAAGAGCTTAGGACTCTCCCAGGAACAGGCTTTAAGGGACCAGGAGTTGGGGAACTCAGGACTCCTTTCCTGTTCTCAGGCCTTCCATGATGCTGTGGAATCCAAGTATCAGAGCTTGTGGGCTTGGAGCAGCTGGCTCAGCCCCTCATTACAGAGCTGGGGTAACTGAAGGAAGGGATTTTTCAAGGTCATAGGACAGTCAGCTACGAATTGCTGGGCTGGAAAACAGGACCCGGAGATATGGTTCTAACTTTGCCATTGCCTGACTGTGAACCTTTGGGCTTCTGGACTCCCTGGTCCCTGAATTTCCTGTTGCTTATGAGCTATGTGCGCCTCCTCTGAGAACCCCAGGGTCCATGGGAGTCAGTGCATCTATGTTAGGTCCAAGAGGTGACTCCTTTGAGGTCTCTGAGTGGATACCTCAAATGACAAGGGAACTGACCACTCCTCTTCCTGATTTCAATGTCTAAGCACCTTCCATCTTCCATATTATCTTCTTGGCTCCTGAAAGCTGTTCCAGGCTGTACCCAGTGTGGCTGGTGACTGGAGGTGGGGTGAAGAAAAAGCAGGAAGGTTCCCCGCTCATCCTCTGAGTGTTTGCAGAGCTGAGAGAAGGGGAGCAGGGTCTGAGGCCTGGAGGCTGGAGCTACAACCTCAGCTCTAGCTCAGTTACCCACAAGACGTGGAGCTCAGGGTTCCTCATTGATGCTGTGCTAGTTTGCAGCTCATACTCATCGTGTGTCAGGTATACTTGTCCCTGAACCTTTTATCTTTGAGGCCTATGGATGACCCACTTTGTTGGAAGTTGGTTCAGGGCAGCCAGAAAATACATGAGCCAAGGGTGTAAAGCAGGGGCGAGAGACATGGTTTAGGTCCCTCTGGGCCACTTGTTTATTCTACCCAGCCTTTTTGCTAGCTTATCCTCCCAGCCTGTTTTTCCACCCGTGAAATGGGGAAATAACCCATCTCCTAACTATTTCACAAGACATATGGAGATCAAATTAGAAACAGAATGTGAAATGATTTGAGAACTTAAAACTCCCTGTTGGTAAGATGTTCATGGGTCATGATATCCCTGGGAAGAGGAATAACGAGGAAAAGAGATGAGGTTAGCAGGTCTAGATTTGGGAAGACCTACAAAAAAGGGGCTGGCAAGGCCATTGGGCCAGGGGCTCCCACTGGCTGTTTCCTGGGTAATTTGTGGATAAATCCATCTGCCTTAGCCCCAGCTAAAGGTGAGAGTAGGAAGCCCAAGGGGACTCCTAACCCCGCTGGACATGTGCATGCATGCTTTGTACTCTCACACACTGTGCACTGGATGAGTGATTCATCCTTTCTTTGACTCTCTCTTACCTCTACCCGCCTTGCGATGTATTACCAGCATCCTCTGATCATGTTTGGGAGTGTGTGGAAATAAACTGCAAGAGAATGAACTGTGGCCAAGTGGCCCAGGGATCATGGATCCAGAGATGCCTCTAGAACAAAGAAGGTGGAAGTGTCCGTTTGATGCACCATGTTGCCTCCTGCCTGGAGGATTAGGGGAACACCCACGTGGTGATGAGGGTGCACAGAGCAAGGGCCTTCAGCTGTTTGCCCTAAGGAGGTCTTGACCTATTTGCAGAATTAGCTTTCATCTGATGGCTCCAGGGAGTTCCTGGGAGGCTGATGCAGGCTTAGAAATCCAACGGTCCTAACCAGGAGAGCTGTTCAAAGATGGCACTGACTGCCTGAGCAATAGTGAGCTCCCCATCACTGGGGGGCTCAAGCACAGGATTAGTAACCACTTGGTGGGGGCGGTGGAAGGAGGAAGGAGACGGAGTCCTGCCCTGAAATTCTGCGACCAGCTGGGAAGAGAGAATGTGTGGTCAATAGGAAGCTCACCAGTTCCTCCTCTGAGATTTTCAGACCTCTTTCCCTGACCCTCTCCACACTCTACACGTGCTATACTCTAGTAGCAGCTGTTGGCAGAGTCCTGAGGGTCTCCTGCTGGTCAGGCACCATTGTTCACTTTCACTGTTCCCTTGGCTGTTTACTCACCCTAGGGAGGGGCAGGGCTCTAGTCCCTAGACACTCCCTGTGTCTCCCGCTCTGTTCCAGCTAGTGCCATTCTGTTATTCACTAGCTGTGTGACTTTAGGCAAATTGCTCACCCTCTCTGAGTTCCAGCTGGGACCTCCTTCAGGTCTAGTTGCTCCGTTCTGATTCTGAGGACCTGAGCCTCAGACTCGGGGGTAGGGGGGTGGGGTTATGACTAGGCTTCTGTGGACTTTAGGGCTCTGGGATGTCAGGGTCTTCCCCAGCCTCCTCCTGGGTCACTGCACAGTCGGAATAGGCGGCCACCATAACATATGAGTAACAGAAAAGGCTCTGATTTCAATGTATTTTGATTCTCAAATGAAGATAGTAACCCCCAAAGATTTGGGAAACTGGCAGAGGCAGGGATGGCTTAGGCAGGTAGATAGGAGGTAGACACCCCTCAGCCTACTGGACACCAAACGCCACCCCCACCAGGAACCCAGTCCTCCCTGCCAAGCTAGGGGCTCTAGAATCCCTCTCTCCATCCCACCTGGGGCACCAATACAGAGCCTCTGAACTTCTGGCTCCTGGTAGAAAGATTAGGTCCCCAGGCTGGCCTCTCCCAAGCCCTGATGTCCCGGACCTGGTCTGGAGAGCTGGAGACTTAGGGCAGGAAATGAGTCAAGGAAGTGGCACTTGGGAGGGAACTTTGCCAAGCCCGCCTGCTGGTCCTCTCACCAGGAAATGACCTTGGAGCCCGGGACCAGCCCCCAGGGAGGGAGGCCCCAGTGGGGCCTGCCAGCTGACTGGCCGAGGAGGCAGGGTCAGACCACCTGGGTGGTGTCCACCCCGCCCTGGTGCGGCTGACCCAGGGGCACAGATGCAGCAGGATCCCTGTTGGGGTGGGGCCGTGAGGCTTGGATGTGTCACTGCTGCGGGCGGGGTGGGGTGGGGGGAACCTCCCCTCCCCCACCTGGAGCTGTTCCTTTTCCAGGGCTGGATCCAGGAGGCGTTCCTGGGCTGGGGTGGGGGCTCATGGGGGCTAATCCGTGGACTGGATTTCTCCTTCTAACTGGATAGTCAGGTTTCTAGTCCCGCGGCTCCCAGAGCGCCAGCTAGTCTGTTACCCGGTGACGGCAGCCCCTTTCCCTCTGCCCTGTGAGAAGAGCCACAGCAAGGAGGTGGTTTGAGGGCAGGCTGTGTGGCTGAAAGGAGATTTTTAATGTTTCAGGTGATCTGGACACAACATGTTCTATCCCCAGGGTGGTTTGTCATGTTGGAGCCCTGACGGGGACTGAGACTCTGGAGCTGCACGGCTTGGGTTCAGGTCCATGCAAACCGGGGCTGGTCACTTTTCAGCCATGAGTCTCAGCTGTTGTGGACATTAAAAAATAATCTTGGAACACAGTGGTGCTTAAGTACCTGAAGTTCTTGCTGGTTGCCAAGGCCCATTCAGAAGCAGAAGGGCCAGCCAGGCTGTGAGCCACAGACTTTTGCCTCCAGACCCAGACCCTTCCAAAGGCTACAGTTAGTGCGTGTGAACAGGCCCATGCCCTTTTTCTGTACCTCCATTTCTGCTGAGATAATGAACTTGTCAGTTGATCCCTTCTCCCCACAACACAGGATTAAGGAAGTAATTACTCTTCTCTTGACAGAGGCTATCAAAAAGCCTGGGGCTCCCGGGGACTGGAAAGTCCCTAAAGGCTCTGTGGCAGAGGGCTCTTGGGTCCTTACTGCCACCTGTCCCCTGCTGGGTAGGGGTCTGTAGGGATTTCAGTCTTGGTGCCCGTGAAGGGGCTCCCCGGTATGTGGTCCACTCTGGGTGCCAGACCTTATCAGTCCCATCCAGCTGTTTAATCACATTGTTAAGGTAGCTGTTGTTGCCGTGAAAACTGTGTGGGTGGCAGTGGGGGAGGGCTGTGGTCTTGGCTCCCAGCCCAGCTGGTGTTCTTCAGAATGGGGACTGGGGGCTGGTGGTTTGAGAAGGGATCACCCATCCGACCCTGTGGGGTTGCAAGGAGTCGTATGGGGTCCATGACCTCCACTAACCCTGTCCTTTACACTTAGCTTTGTTTGGGTCAGAGACCCTCTCGAGTGCCTTGGTGTCAAGGAGACAACAGTCTGAGCTCCTGGGCATTCAGCAGCACATATGGGTTTTGGAGGGTAACTTTAACTTATTTGTCCATTTATTCTTTCTTTCTTTTGTTCCACAAATGCATAGAGTGTGGTCTCTGTGCCAGGAACTCTTCTAGGCAGTGGGACTGCCTAGCTGACCCAGCAGAACTAACAAACTGGTCCTCACGGAACACATATTCCAGTGGAAGAAGACAGAAAAATTATAAACATAACAAATAACTCAGTTATATACTATGCTAGATAGTTATGGTATCCTGGATAATGGGGAGGGCTATGGGAAAAGAGGACAGGCTACCAGGGCTGGGGATGCAGGAGCCAGGTGGGGGTTACAATTCCAGCTTTAATTAGAAAGGTCAGGGTGGGCGTCCTTAAGATCTGAGATCTGAGCACAAGCTTGCAGGTGATGAGGGCATGAAGCAGCACCACTGCCTGGAGACAAGCGCAGGCCTGACGTTTGGAGACTGCACAGCGGGCGGGAGGCAGGTGAGAGAGGGGAGTGGGGAAGCTGAGGTCAGAGAGACAGGGGAGCAGATCATGTGGGTTTCAAGGGCACCCTGGACTTTTACTCTGAGTGAAATGGGGAGCCCTTGACAGGTTGTAACCAGAGCAGTGACATGGTGTGTCACTAAGACGTCCAGCTTAGGTTTCATGAAGACGTGCCTCTAACTGCTGTACTGAAGGAGACTCCTGGGTGAGCGGCAGGAGCAGAAGCAGGGAGACGAGAGAGGGGGTGATGCCACAAATCAAGCGAGAGAATGGGGTGGAGAGAAGCAGTTAGATCCTGGATCTATCAGGGAGATCCAGGTGAAGATGCCTTTTTATAGATAAAAAGCATTGGATATAATCCTTTCATGTAGTTCAACCTAATAATTTGAAGGTAGAACAGACAGGATTTGCTGAAAAGTTGGGTGTGAATTGTGAGAGAAAGAGAAAAAACCAAGGATGACTTGGAGGATTCCAGCCTGAGAGAAGGAAAGCATTGCCCTGCGTCAAGGCGGGCAGTTTGGAGGAGGGACAGGCAGGAGTCCTGCTCTGGACATGTATGTGCTGGTTCCTGTCATTGTCTTAGCAGGCTGCTGTGCTGTGCTATGCTTAGTCGTGTCCGACTCTGCGACCCCACGGGCTGTAGCCCCTCAGGCTCCTCTGTCCATGGAATTTTCCAGGCAAGGATACAAGAGTGGGTTGCCATTTCCTCCTCCAGGGGATCTTCCTGACCCAGGGATTGAACCCAGGTCTCTTGTGTCTCCTGCATTTGCAGGTCAGTTCTTTACCCCTGAGCCATCTGGGAAGTCCTCAGGTCTTAGCAGAATGTCTGAGGTAAATAGATGTCTGGGGACAGAGGCATGGTCTGGTATGCTATCTCCTGGAGAGGGCTCTGCCCAGCTGAGCCCAGGCCGGATCTCCCCGTGGATCAAAACGCTCATCTGGTCCTCCTAAGATCTCTTGATTGTTGCCACAATGGAAGTTTATGAAACCACAACAAGGTCCCAGCAGCTTCTGCTCTGTCACCTGCTTCCTCCAGTATTGCCCTATTTGAGTCAAGGCGCCTTGCTGTTCATTCTCCCCCCAAAGTGAGCTGGCTGGGATGCTATCCCGACTGCCATTACTCACGCGCACAGACAGGTTCAGAGGGATGAAGGTGCTCACCCACGATTCCACAGCTCCAATGAGGCAGCTCACCTACGATTCCACAGCTCACCCACCATTCCACAGCTCCAATGAGGCAGCTCACCTATGATTCCACAGCTCACCCACGATTCCACAGCTCCTCCAGTGAGGACCCACACTGGGTCCTTACATCAGGGTCTGTTCTCATAGCCACTCCCTGCCTGCCTCAAAGAGCCTTGCCCTTGACCCATCATAAGCGTGAGTCCTGGTTGTGCCTTTGAACTCGGGCTCCGATCCCCCCCACACACTCTCCCTCGTCAGTGGATGAATAGACCTTGACTGACAGGGTCAATCTGGGCTGCTCCTCGTACCTGACCCCGTGCTGGGAGTTGGAAGGTGTGGGGCAGGAGAGGAGAGGAGTAACAGTAAGGCCCAGTGTCCACCCTGAATATATATTCACAGGTGCAGGCCCAAGCAGCACGAGATGGGAGTGGCTTGGTGTTAACAAGGCCTGGGTGCTCCTCCCAGCTCCTGACTGCCAGGTGTCCTTGGACCTGTTACCAGAGCAAGTGGAACCTGTTTTTTCTTTTGCAAACCAGGCCTAATACTGTTTCTCTTCTTTTCTTTTGGAATAATGACCTCTTAAGTGCTATAATAAAATGCTGCTGAAACATAAAGGGCCTCGATCACTCAGGTAATGAGTAATTTGCCTGAGTGCCAAGACCATACAAAACAAAGCAAAGCAAAGCCGCTTGGAGGCTGGGGCACCCCAGAAATGCTTTCTCTAGAAGGTGTAGCTCGAGTTGGGCCCAGAGAGGTCAGTAGTTCCCTCCCTCCAGGCCCAAAGACCAGGTGATAGAGTTGGAGATGGCCTTGGGCCAGCTATCGGACTGGTAACGAAGGGGATGGGATTAATGGGCTTGTGATGGGTTAAACAGGGTGTGGCTGCCACTTGAGGGTGGCAGGGATCAGTACATGGTCCTTTCATACAATGGACCACGTGTAAAAATGGGGAGGAAGAATCCTCACACGCAACACCGAGGGTGAGACCCCTCAAATGCAGTGCAGAGTGAAGAAGCTAGACATGAGAGATCTAGGCTGTGTGATTTCCTTTATAGGAAGGTCCCACGTGGACAAAATCACATGTGTTTGGAACGCAGAACAGAATTCCCCCGGGATGAGGAGTGGCCAAGAGGAAGCCCAAGAGGAGCTTCCGGGCATCAGCCATGTCCTGTTTCTTGATTTGGGTTCTAGCTACACAAGCATGTTCAGTGTGTGAAAACTCACTGAGGTGTATACTTAAGCTGTGTGTGCTTCTCTGTAAGGATATTATACTTGGGTGAGAAATGTCTTAAAGAGGAAAGCCAGGCAGGCCGGGGTGTCTGCCTCCCCCACCTTGGAAGAGCCCGACCAGGCCTACAGTATAATCCCGCTCTATGATCCAGCCCTCAGCCCTGGGCTGAGTGCCAGTGCCCAGCAAGAGTTGCTGGTCCTTGGCTTGCATTGCTTGAGTGACTACTGAGTACTGGGTTCTAGAATACAAGATGTATGTGGCACAGCCTCTGCTTTCCAGGGTTTGAGTGAAACGCCCCCAAAGCAGGTGTTGGTGGACTTCATGCTCCCTAGAGGCAGGAACCATTTGTCCCAAGTGTACTTCTACCCACCACCCCACCTCCCCAACCTCCCCACCAAGCCCATAGCAGGCCTTTACCAGAGCATCGTCGAGTGGAATACATATTCTAGAAGGTGGTTCTTTAGGTCTTTAAGTGCTGAGTTCAGAGCTGGAAGGATGCTCAAGCTGGGAGAGGTGGGTCCTAAGCTAGGCCCGCCACCCTGCCCTGTCATCACTGGGATTTTGACAAGTGGAAAGAGGGACCCGACTGAAAAGAGGTGTAGGAGTGCGATTTAGAGTGAAGTGAGTTTGGCGTTGGGGGAAAGGAGCAGTGGGAAGGCAGGAGGGGTGCTTGGACTTGGCTCCAGGAGCGGGTCTGGGGACATGAGGCAAGGGGCACAAAACTGCATTTCAGAAATCTTGCGACTGTAGGCAGGTGCATTAGAGGCAGAGTGCTGACCCAGATGGAATTAAAGAGTGGGGACAGGCTGAGGAAGGGGAAGCAGGGTGTGCAGACCACTCCACGAACTGTTTTCTTAAGATGATAGAACTCAGGCATATGTTTAATAGTTTAGATAGCTGCTGCTGCTGCTACTGCTGCTGCTAGTTCACTTCAGTCATGTCCGACTCTGTGCGACCCCATAGACAGCATTGCTGCTGCTGCTGCTAAGTCGCTTCAGTCGTGTCCGACTCTGTGCGACCCCATAGATGGCCTCCCACCAGGCTCCCCCGTCCCTGGGATTCTCCAGGCAAGAACACTGGAGTGGGTTGCTATTTCCTTCTCCAATGCATGAAAGTGAAAAGTGAAAGTGAAGTCGCTCAGTCGTGTCCGACTCTTCGCAACCCCATGGACTGCAGCCCACCAGGCTCCTCCGTCCATGGGATTCTCCAGGCAAGAACACTGGAGTGGGGTGCCATATCCTTCTCCAGTTTAGATAGCTAGCTAGATAGAAAATTCAAGGCCAGCTGTGGGACTTGAATGCCATGCTTGGGCTTCGTCTTCTGGTCAGTATGAACCCACTGAAGGTTTAGAGGGAGGGTATAAGGTTATCCTTTTGTTTATTCATTTATTCAACAAATGTTTAATCTGTTTAAAGCAAATTTTTGGTGCGCACTTAGTATGTGCTGGGCATTGCTCTGGGTAGTTAGGATACATCAGTAAATGAAATAAAGATTCTTTCCTTCAAGAAACACATATGCCAGCAGGAAGAAATGAAGGAAAACATATTAAACTACTAAATTATATAGCATGTTAGAAGGTGGAAGGTATAGGGAAAAGAAAAAGCAGGGAAAGGTTAACGGAATGCCGGAGATAGGGTGCAAGTCCAGTTCAGTTCAGTTCAGTCGCTCAGTCGTGTCTGACTCTTTGTGACCCCATGAACCGCAGCACGCCAGGCCTCCCTGTCCATCACCAACTCCTGGAGCCCACCCAAACCCATGTCCATTGAGTCGGTGATGCCATCCAACCATCTCATCCTCTGTTGTCCCCTTCTCCTCCTGCCCTCAGCAAGAGACAGTAATAAACAGAGTGGTCAAGGTAGGCCTCAAAGAGAAATAAAGACGCAAGGATGTCTAAGCGAGGAGTATTCCAGACAGAGAGCAGCAAGTGCAAAGGCCTTGAGGCAGGAACATACCTGGTGTGTTCGGAAGTAGTACTGAGGCCACTGGCTGGAGTGATGGAGGGAGAAGCAGCAAGAGAGGCCACAGGTTGGCAGGAAGGTGCGCTGTGGAGGCCTTGTAGGCTCTTGTACGATGTGTAAAGTGGAGATGTCCAGTAGGCAGCTGGATATAGACTTGAGGATTTGGAGAGCGGTGGGGTAAAGTTGGGGCTAATAGTAAAGAACCTGCCTGCCAACGCAAGAGACATAAGAGATGTGGGTTCAATCCCTGGATCAGAAAGATGCCCTGGAGGAGCGCATGGCAACCCACTCCAGTATTCTTTCCTGGAGAATCCCATGACAGAGGAGCCTGGTGGGTTACAGTCCATAGGGTCCCAAAGAGCTGGACACGACTGAAACGACTTAGCATGCATGCGCGCGTGGGAAGAGATAAACTTGGGAACCATCAGCACGTCGATGAGACTGGATGAGATTGCCCTGGGGTTGAGTGCAGATGGAAAAGGGGATGGAGAAGAGGAAAGGACTGAGCTTAGGGGCACTCTGATGCCAAGAGAGGGAACCAACAAGGAGGATTAGAAGGAAAGAAAGACCGGGAAGGAAGGGGAAGACCAGGAGAGTGTGGGCAGGGATCTGGGCCCATAGGGCATAGGAAGGAAGAGAATCCCATGGAAACTGCTCAAGAAGAGATGAGAGCTTGGGCTAGACTGATGGCTGAGGGGCCAGGTGGGAGGGGCCCTGTAGGAGATGTTATCATCCCAGCGTTACCCTCGAAGAAACTAAGGCCCAGAGAGGTAAAGCTCAAGCATCTTGCCTAAGGTCAAACTATTTGAAAGAAGTAGAGTCAGTAGCAATGAATTTAGCAGTGAACAATATTTACATAGTCTAAAATATGTGAACTCTGAAGTTTATTTAGCAATAGCCTGTGATGTTTCTACACTGGAAGGCTAAGGGAGTTCAAGTGGAGAGGGAGATAAAAGCCTTACCTTCCAGTGAGAAGAAAATGGCAAAAGAAAATAGCAATTACCAAATAGTGGTAGATCATGTAATAATAATGAAAGCAAATTACTTAAAAACATGAAGGTAGCTCCCGGAACAATGTTAGCATGTTTGAACATATTTACCCCAGGAAAATGGAGCTAGGGGTGGGGAATAATGAAGCAGGGTAACATTTTCCTTTCCACAGTTAGACTTTTAAAATTATATGCGTGTTATAACTTTGAGAAAAATAAAAATGCTAGTTCTTTAAACTGGCAATTAGAAGGTAGGAGGTTCTGTCCTTTGGTGTTGTCTCTAGGTGGATGGGCTTGTGGGTGAGGCCTGTTTTTTATTTGTTTATATCTTATGAGCTAGAAAGCTCATAAAGAATGTCTAATACTTTGCAAGAAGGGAAAAAAAGATTAGTTCATTGGTGGCCTTGGGGGAAACCAATTTTAGTAAAATATATGTTTGAATAGTTTCCCCCATCCATTTCCAAAAAAATTCTTAGGTGCAAAGACAAAACGGAGGGTGGGGATCTTGTCTGGACTCAGTGGTTCCCAAGGACACAAGACTTTCAGTGCTAGAACCAGGACAGTCCTATGCAAAATGAGACAATGGGTCACCAGGGCTTTGTTTTACAAAGCTCTCTCCACATCACTTTGTTCCTTTGAGTTCACTCCCACTGAGGGAGGTAGGCAGGGTGGGGGATGGCCTCCCTTATTTTAACAGAGAGGCAACTAAAGCTGAAAGAGGCTCCCTATCCCTTCCCTGGGAGACTTAGAGGGGAAGTGGACTCTTCAACCATGTGCATATACTGCTTTGATAAAGTAAATTAATTTTTAAAAAAAGAGTGGAAATCTCGAATGACAGAAAGCAGATCAGTGGTTGCCCCGAGAGGGATGGGCTGCAGAGGGGCACAAAGGAACTCGGATAATGGTGGGATATTTGATATCTTTATTGTGAGTAGCAGTTTTGCAGGTGTGTACAACTGTCATTCATTGGATTGTGCACTTTAAATGGGTGCAGTTTATTGTGCTTGAATTATACGTCAGTTAGAGAGAAAATATGAGGAAATGAGGAAACTAGCACCCTTAGCCTCCTGGGAGAGCTCACACTTGGGACAATGCCTGCTCATTTGCACACTTAGCCTTTCAAGGTCACACGCCTTCCACCTGCTAGGGGGCATGGAGCAGCTCTCTGGCCCAGCCCCCTTCCTGGAGCGTGAGCCCACTGCTGCCCCTGAATTCCCATCTCCTTTCCCAGGACTCTAACCTGTCCCTGCACACGGACAACCCGGACTTCACTCCCTGCTTCCAGAACTCCGTGCTGGCCTGGGTCCCCTGCGCCTACCTGTGGGCCGCCCTGCCCTGCTATCTGTTCCACCTGCGGCGCCACCACGAGGGCTATATCGTCCTCTCGCGCCTCTCCAGGCTCAAGACGGTCAGAGGCTCGGGGCTCTCCTGTGGGTGGGACCGGAACGTGAATGAGTCCCTTCTCCCACCCTCAGTGACTGGACAGGGTTCCCCAGCCTCACCCGCCCTGTGCTCAGGGCCTGCCAGCTGGGTCTACAGCCCAAAGAGATAATCTCTGGGGAAGTTCAGTCAAGGTCTCCAACAATGCTCTCCCCACTCTGGAGAAGCTTCCAGCCAGTGCCCAGCCCGGCCCTTGAAGGCAGGCCTGGGCAGATCTATTTCAGGACCAAAGGCCCCTCCCCAGGGGGGGGTCTCTGATTCTTTGAGGGTGGAGGCTCCAACCTATGCCCTGTTCATAGGCCTTGGGCGTCTTGCTGTGGTGTGTCTCCTGGGCTGACCTCTTCTACTCCTTCCATGGCCTGGTCCACGGCTGGGCCCCTGCCCCCATCTTCTTTGTCACCCCCTTGGTGGTGGGGGTCACCATGGTCAGTGTGGGACCAGGGGATCTGGGTGGAGGATCTGGGTGGGTTGTGGGATGCTGATGGGGGAACCATGGGCTCTGAGGAGAAGGCTGGACACCCTGGAAGAGGGTAACCCCAGAAACATCTAGCCATGGGGCGTGGGGAGGAGTGGAGTCAGGTCCAGACGTGTGCTCTGGCCCAGCGCCTGCTGCTCCCCCCGTGCAGCTGCTGGCCACCCTGCTGATCCAGTATGAGCGGCTGCAGGGGGTTCGGTCCTCGGGTGTTCTCATCATCTTCTGGTTCCTGTGTGTGGTCTGTGGCATCATCCCCTTCCGCTCCAAGATCCTTTCAGCTTTGACACAGGTAAGGGGAAAAGAGAAACCCGCCAGGTCCCACCGCTGTCTAGGGATTGGCCCCAGAGCTCAAGGCATGGTTGGCTCCCAGGCTCCTCCTCTCTGCCCCTCCTCAGCTCCCAGGACCTCCTCCGCTATTCAGTCCCTTTTGTGTCATTTCTTGCTTGTGGCATCTCTGCTGAGAAGCAGGCTGGTGAGCAGGGTGAGAGTCAGTGTACCCAGGGAAATGCAGCAAGATGCGCCCTTTGTTGGCTGCTCGTGTAATGTAGCTGCTGCCGTGGTTGCCGCCACCGTCCAGTGCAGTGTTTGTGCAGTGAGAACGTGTGTGCACCCATGAACAATTTTGGCTTCCCTGGAATCCCATTATCTTGTTCTCCCCCGTTCTCGCACCTCCCGCAGTCCCTGGTCTTCCTCTTGATTTTCAGTGGCAGTGGGGGGAAGGTGATGTGGTGTAGAAGCACCAGGGATCAATCTAGTGTCTCCCTATTTCTCTATCTCAAGAGAAATCAGTCAAGTGTATTTAGAAGAGCACAGGCTGGGAACAGTCCAATTACTTTGTGATCTTGGGCAAGTTCCTGAGCCATCTGAAGCCTCATTCTTTCAATTACACAGGGGATGTAGGTGAGCGGGGAAAGTCTCCACCAAATAGCAGACCTCTATGATCTTTCCCTTCTCTCAGAGCCCTCTGGGTGGGCGACCCCGGGACCCCCAGGGGCTGACTCCTACACAGAGGGATCTGGTGCCCCAAGAAGTCCTTTGGACTACAGGCCCAGGGGTCCCCAAGCTATGGTGTTGCTCCGCTTTCTCCCCCAGGGCAAGATCTCAGACCCTTTCCGCTTCGCGACCTTCTACACCTACTTTGCTCTGGTGCTGTCTGCCCTCATCCTCTCCTGCTTCAGAGAGAAGCCACCGTTTTTCTCCCCCAAGAATATGGACCCTGTAAGTTTTAATGGAGTTGGGTGGTAAAGGTGGTTCCACAGCCCATTGCTCAGCCCAGTCCTTCCGGTTCATTTGATCTTCTTGTCACTTCCAGAGTGTGCAAACTGGGGCTTGGAGCAGAAGGGAGTGAGGCACCCTCCTCCCTCTGCTCTGCCTTGAGAGGAAGGATCCTGATTTCCCCTGTCTCACTCTTTCACCTTCTAGAACCCCTGCCCAGAGGCTGGAGCTGGCTTCCTCTCCCGCCTGTCTTTCTGGTGGTTTACAAAGTAAGTTTTCTCTTTCCTAAGCCTGGGAATCTGGGGGGTGGGGATGGATAGTTGGGGAGTTAGAGAGAGGAATGGGAGCAGGCCAAGAATTCAGGAGCTTGAGGAACTGTGCACCCCAGTGAGCATGGGGCAGGCAAGGGTGGGGAAACCTGTCTGTTTGGGCTGGGGACTGAGTACAGAAGCCAGGCCTAGTCCAGTTCTGATCCCAGGGCAGGCTATGAGGACAGGCCCAGGGTTCTAGAGGGAGAATTAGTTCCCAGCTCTTTGGTCAGGGATAAGCTTGCAGCTGTCATTTCCTTGGGCATCTCTCAGAGTAGCTGAAGCAGGAGAATTATGTCTGTGACCTTGGTGACAGCTCATTAGCCATACTGCACTGAGGAAGCGCCTGGGCTAGGGCTCCATCCAGTGGGTCTTGTCATCACTCAGGGCCCCAGTCAGCATCAATTTCATCACCAGGGCCCAGGAGTCAGTGGGGCATCTGAGAAGCAGGGAGAAAGGGCTGGAACTTGGAGTGGGAGTCAGTGACCCCCATCTTGCTCACTGTAGGAATAAAAGAGACACTCTTCTTGGCTACTGTTCCCCAGGGACATCCTCTTGTCTGGAGACCCTTGTCCCCAGGCTCCTAAACTCTGACCCAGTGTAGTGCTGCCTGCCCACTCCAGGTTGGCCATCCTCGGCTATAGGCGGCCCCTGGAGGAGCGAGACCTCTGGTCCCTAAACAAGGAGGACCGCTCCCAGATGGTGATGCAGAGGCTGCTGGAGGAGTGGAAGAAGCAACAAGATCAGGCAGCGCGGTGAGGCTCCCCTTCCCCCAGTCCCTGCACCCCTCCACCCCAGACCCTTCACACAGCCCGGGTCTCCTGCAAGCGAGGTTGGTAGATCACATGGCTGGGGGTGGAGGGAAAAACAGGTGCAAGTGGTCCTGGGGTGTGCAGTTTAGGCCTGTGTGGGTCCAGCTGGAGAATGGCTGACACTTTCACAACACTTTGTCCAAGGGGCTTCCCTGGTGGCTTCGACAGTAAAGAATCTGCCTGCAGTGTGGGAGACCTGGGTTCAATCCCTGGGTTGGGAAGATCCCCTGGAGAAGGGAATGACTACCCACTCCAGTATTCTTGCCTGGAGAATTCCACGGACAAAGGAGTCTGATAGCTACAGTCCATGGGATCGCAAAGAATTGGACACAACAAAGCGACTAACACTCTGTCTGAGGGACGGTTCTAAGATTAACCCAGTCGGTCTCTGACAGCCCTACTGCACAAGCTCTAATGTCTTTGTGTGGCAGATGCCATCACTGAAGCGCTGAGGTTTGATGACACACCCAAGGTGCCCTAGTTGGTGGTGGCACGGGCAGAATCCACACCCAACTGTCTGGCCCCCTGCAGCCACTCCTGAACTGCCCTGACTGACTTGAAGGGTGGATTCCAGAGACTTCCCTCAGGAGGGGCAAGGACCAGGGGGAGAAGGTTAGGGCCAGCATCCCCGCTTAATCCTGCCTTTTATGTGGAGCCAGCAGCTGGAGGAGATTACCGTCTGACTGAGGGCCTTCCCACTGACCCAGGAGTCTGTCTCTGGCTGACTACTCAGACAAAAAATCTGAGACTCTGAGTCCTCCTTCTTCACCCACATCCCCCCCAGGACCAAACCCTTTTGCCTTCCAGCCACAGTCTGGGTCCCAGAAGTCCCATGCTGGTTCTGTCTGAGCCCCTGATGGCCAACTGGCTATGGAGGAACCAGGGACCTGGACTTGGTCATCCGCGTCTTGGGTTCATGGCTTGGAGCCTCTGAGACCTAACGGCCTCCAGTCAGCCTGCTGCACCCCATCTCTGTCCCTTCATGACACCTCCACTCCCTCCCTGCTCAGCCCCCCAGTGACTAGGCCACTAGCCAGCCCTGCCCAAGTCTCCTTTCTCATAGCATTCTCCCTGGAGCCAGCAGCCCTGGAGAGGCAGATGCTGGAAATTGCTGGGTGTATAGTTCTTGGGGAGCAGTTAAGACACCTCTTTGTATATCCTCTAGAACCTGAAGACAGAATCACTTGGGGACTCTCAGCTGGAAAGTTGCATTGTCTATCCCAATCCTGAGAGCCAAAAAAGCAGCTTCCCCCCTTACCTGCTCTTCAACAGCCCTGGTGGCCCTTGGCTTCATGGGGCCTTTGTACCCATTCCGACTCACTGTTCCTTCCTCCTCGGACCAGACGCCAGGCTGCAGAGGCTTCTGGGAAGAAACCGTCCAGCGAGGGTGAGATGCTGCTTGAGGGCCGACCCCAGGCTCGGGAGGCCTCCTTCCTGCGGGCCCTGATGGCCACCTTCAGCTCCAGCTTCCTCCTCAGCATGGGCTTCAAGCTGATCCAGGATCTGCTGTCCTTTATCAACCCACAGCTGCTCAGGTCTGTCCACGCTCCCTCCCGCACAGCCCTTCCTGGGACAAGGGGCTGGCCTGGGGGACGAAGAGTGGGGAAAGAGCCCCAGTCCAGGAACTGGGGGGCCATCCCCATTTTCTGTGGGACCCTTGGCAAGTGGCAGAGCCTCTGCACCTCCTTTCCCCATTCGCATCCAACTTCCCTGGCCAAAGTACAGCTGCCAGGCACCCCGATGTATACTTTAGCAAACATACTCTCTTTAAATCCTCCCAACAGTCCTACAGAGGATTTCCCATTTTACAAATGAGGAAGCAGAAAAACAAAAAACAACAACAAAAAATGAGGAAATAAGAACTCAGAGAAATGAAGTGATTTGACCAAGGGCACGCAGCTGGTGGAGATGGATTTGAGTTCAGAGTTCTGAACTCCAGCTATGGTGCCCTTTCCAATTGTCCCCTGAGTAGCTTGGGCTAGAAGCAGCTCTCAAGTGAGGGAATGGGAAGGAGCCCTCACTCCATTGCTCCTCCATTCATGAATTTGTGCATTTGTTCATTCAATGAACATTTTTTGAGCCTCCAGGGTCTCAGAATAGTGCCAGACCCTAGGTATACAAAGATAAATAAGATATGGTCTTAAAGTCTTGTGGGAGAAACCAGTGTGTAAATCTGTTAGAGCACCGTGTGGGCATAGGTGTACTCAGGTGTCTGAAAAAGCCCTCAGAGTTACCCTGGGAAGGGGCAGGGTTCTCTTGCCAGCCAGGGAAGTTGTTTAGTTTGGAAGGACCCGCAGCTAACTAACTAGGTGAAGAAGGAGGTGAAGGTTCAGAGTCACAAAGGCCTGAGACAGCATGACTCAGGAATTCCAAGCACTTACGAATGCTAGAGGGAAGGTAACTGGAGGGAGGGGCAGAACAGCAAAGAGAGAGAGGGAAAGCTAAGAAAATCCTTGAAAGATTTGAAGCCAGGGAGGGCATCTGGCTTGCATCTGGAAGGATCCCCTGCTGGTAGTGTGGGTGGCGTAAGGCAGTGTAGCCAGATGGAAGTGGGCCAACTAGGTCTGAGGAAAGTCCAGGTCAGGAATGAGCTGGGTTCAGGAGCTACTCTGGAAATGGGTGCCTGTGTCAGGGAAAGGGTGGGGACAAAGGTGACCTGGGCTCTTGGATAGCTAGAGAATGAGGGATTTTTTTTTTTTTTTTTGGCTGAGATAGTGAACTCAGCAGGAAGAGAGACCTGGGCACGGGGCACGGGGCACGGTGGTGAGCTGTGTCTTCGCCATGTCAGGCCTGAGGTGCTGGTGGCCCCCAAGGGAGACTCCCAGCTAGAGGGAAGTCAGAGAGTTTTCAGAGTCATCATGGAAGCCCAGGGCTCCATCTCTTTGGCTGACCCCATCCCGAGAGGGGCCTTCATGTGAAGGCCCCAGACGGAGTCCTAGGGCATTCTGACAGGTATGGGGGAGCAGAAGACTAACCTGGAGGGGCCAAAGTTGGGAAAAGAATCCAGATTGTGGACCAGGGCACAGAGGATGCATCCAGGGGAGGCCATGGCCCCCAGTGAAGCGAGTTGACCAGGAAAATAGAGCCTGAGGAAGACAACATGGAGCTTGTTGGCGACTTTGCCAAAAACAGAGGCTGAAGCAAAGGGGAGGGCCTGAGAGAAGGGTGTCTGCAGCGGAGACAGGGCCGATGAAGGTCTAGAAACTTCCTATTAAAGGTTTCAGTTTCCTAGGGTAACAGAGTCCCACAAACTGGGTGGCTGAAAACAGGAATGTATTCTTTCATGGTTCTGGAAGCACGGTCTGAAATCAAAGTGTCAGTGGGTTGGTTCCTTCGAGAGGCTCTGAGCGAGATCTGTTCAGTTTCTGGTGGTGCTGGCAGACTTGACTTCTTTGGCTTGAGACTCATCGCTCCAATCTCTGCCTCCGTCTTTGCACGGCATCTTCCCGTGTGTGTGTGTCTGTCTGTCTGTCTGTCTGCATTTGTGTCTCTGTGTGCACATCTCCCTCGCTTTTCTTTTATAAAGATGCCAGTCACTGGATCAGGGCCAGACTATTCCAGTACAACCTTATCTTAACTTGACTACATCTGTAAAGACTCTATAAGGTCACATTCATAGGTACCAGCGGAGAAGGCAATGGCACCCCACTCCAGTACTCTTGCCTAGAAAATCCCACGGACGGAGGAGCCTGGTGGGCTGCAGTCCATTGGGTTGCTAAGAGTTGGACACGACTGAATGACTTCACTTTCACTTTTCACTTGCATGCATTGGAGAAGGAAATGGCAACCCACTCCAGTGTTCTTGCCTGGAGAATCCCAGGGACGGGGGAGCCTGGTGGGCTGCCGTCTATGGGGTCTCACAGAGTCGGACATGACTGACGCGACTTAGCAGCAGCAGCAGTAGCATAGGTACCAGGGGTTAGGACTTAAGCATGTCTTTGGGGGAGTCACACCCAACCCACAGCAGAAGAGGCCTGGCCATGACTGTGGAGGAAGCTCCATGGGGCCAAGGGGAGGTTTGTCCTAACATGGAAGAGACTTGATCATGTTAGTCGGCCAAGGCACAGAGCTGCCAGTGGAGAGGAGGTTCCTGGGGATAAGGCGAAAGGGGGCCAATGATAAAGCATGCTCCTGAAGAGGTGGGTGGGATCTGGGGCTTAGGGGGCAAAATCCAGCATGGAAAGTCAGAAGGACGCCTCCTGTCCTGAGGCAGATGGAAGAGGGTGAATGTTTGCAGGGAAGTTTGTAGTTGGCAGGGAGTTCTCAATGGGAACAAGTAAGTGGGCCACTGCTGAGAGAGGTGGGGAGTGAGGATAGATCAGAAGGTAAGAGGTGAAGAGGACTGTGGGAGAGGAATTAGATTAGGGTCCTGGAGAAGGTCACTGGGCAGCTCTGGGGGCTGCTGATACTGAAGAGGATAGGTTTCAGTGGCGAGAGCCTGTGTAGTCATGCGCTGGACTTCAGAGCCCTCAGCAGTCCAAGAAAAGGTGCAGGAAAGTCTAATCAACAGACATGTGGCATTGCTTCCTGCCACATGGTCCAAGGAGGCAAAACAGGCAGGCCAGTGAGGTTGGCGGCCAGAGCGTAATAACGAGGTAGGCGGAGGGAAGCCGTGGGAGATGGGAAAGGAGGTGGAGGAAGAGAGGAGTGAGGAGACAGAGTCTTGCGCCAGCTCTGGGCTGATTCTCGTGGTCTGGGTTGGGGCTGTGGAGGGCCAGCAGCCTCCAAATGAGAGGCTTGAGAGAGTGGAGGCTGAGGGGCAAGAAGAGAGCAGCAGTAGGGGGAAGAGCCTAGGGGAGATTCCCCACGCTTATTGTTCTCTCCTCCATTTGCAGCATCCTGATCAGATTTATTTCAAACCCCACGGCCCCCACCTGGTGGGGCTTCCTGGTGGCCGGGCTGATGTTCGTGTGCTCCGTGATGCAGACCCTGATCTTACACCAGTATTACCACTGCATTTTTGTGATGGGGTTGAGGTTTCGCACGGGCATCATAGGTGTCATCTATAGGAAGGTCAGCTGGAGCAGCAAATGAGGGGCTGGGGAGGCCAGCCCTGGGGAACTTTGAAGAGACTCGCGTGACCAGTCCATCAGCCAACTGTCCACCTGCAGGCTCTGGTCATCAGCAATTCAGTCAAACGTGAGTCCACTGTAGGAGAAATTGTCAACCTCATGTCAGTGGATGCGCAGCGCTTCATGGACGTTGTCCCCTTCATCAACCTGCTGTGGTCAGCCCCCCTGCAGATCATCCTGGCAGTGTACTTCCTCTGGCAGGTGACTCTTGAACCCTGATCTCTGCCTCCTTCCTCTGACTTCTCCTTCCT
The DNA here is from genome assembly GCF_001704415.2 of Capra hircus. Classification (NCBI taxonomy): domain Eukaryota; kingdom Metazoa; phylum Chordata; class Mammalia; order Artiodactyla; family Bovidae; genus Capra; species Capra hircus. The sequence goes on along the minus strand of NC_030826.1, from coordinate 35,716,762 downwards.
TCAGATGGGACAAGAGAGAGTTATTCTGGGTCAGCAGAGGGGTAGGGGACAGAACTGTGAGGATGCTGGTGTCTGCAATCAAGTCTTTCCAGCCTGTGAGATTGTCCCTCTCACAGAACCTAGGGGAGGGAAGAGGGCCTTGGAGACAAGGTGGGTGTGACTCAGGTTGTCATTGCCTGTCTATCTGTATTTGCCTCTCTGTGTGTCTGGATGCCCTTCAGTGGCTGCCTGATTGTCCCTGTCTGTTGTCATTATCTGATGGCTGGCTGTTTCTGCAAATGTTTTTGCAATTTTGGCTTCATCTGTATGTCTTCTTTTCACTGTCCATCTGTTTGGCTGACCACTAACTTTTGCTTCGGGCCCATCCCCGCATTTCAGGTCAATAGGCTTCTGTCTGTTGGGCTCTGTCTATATATACTCTGTATGTTGGTCTGTCTGTCTGTCTAATCTATGCATCGTGCATCCTCAGAACCTGGGTCCCTCCGTCCTGGCTGGAGTTGCTCTCATGATCTTGCTAATCCCACTCAACGGAGCTGTGGCTGTGAAGATGCGTGCCTTCCAGGTGGGTGCTAACAGACTGAGCTATTCCTGCCTGGAGCCCTGGCCAGGTGCCTGGAGGAGTGCAGTCACTAACCTGGGCCTTACCCACTACCTTGCTTACTGAGTACAGATGGCTCTAAGCCACTTTCACAAACCTTAGCTTACTCTTGCCTTACAACCCTGAGAGGCTTTAGAAACATTCTCATTTTGCAACTAAGGAACCAAGGCCCAGAGAGATTACAGCAATCCAGAATCAGACAGAACTTGCCTCTTCTGGTCTAACGAGAGTTTCTCCACCACATTGCACTTAGTGTAAATAGCCAGTCATTCAGTCCTTTATTGGCAAACATTTATTGAAGCCTTCCCTAGCTTCCCACTGTACACAAAATAAATGACAAATTTCCACTACCACCCACTAGGCCCCTGCTCACCTTTCAAACCCTCCCCTCCTGGAATATGGCTAAATTTCAGCCAGTCTGGCCGTTCTTTCCTCCAAATCACCAAGCTCGGCATGCCTCCGGGCTACCATACATACTGTTCCCTGAAATGTGCTTCAGCCTTCCTTGCTTGCCCAGTTCCTTCCCTTCCTTCACCCCAGCGTAAACTTTGATTTCCCAGTTCCCACCCAAATTATTCTCTCCCAGAATCCTGCTACTCCCATTGGGGTATGCATACTGATTTAGCGTAAGCATTTATTCAGGTGATTGTTTGCATCCTAGCTACTTCTCCTATCAGACTGCCAGCTTTATGATGGCTGGGGCCTTCAGTTGTTTATCATTATCTGCCCTACATCTAGCACGTGGCCTGGCACATAGTAGGTACTCAATAAATTGGGGCTGAATGAATAAATTAGTGTGGCCTGCTACACCTTGGGTTGGGGACTGGGTAAAAAAGAGAAGTAAGGGATCTATTCCCTCAGGCTCACATGGATTTGAGACGGCATACATGTTCAGGGTGCCCTATAAGAACATGCCTTAGAAACCCAGGGAAGGGGCCTGGGATGGTCAGTGATGGGCACTGAGGCTGGAGCAGGATTTTGTCCAGCAGAGAGGAAGGGAGCTTGGCTTGGGCATTCCAGGCTGGGGTACAGTACAGGCTGGCAGGGAGGAGTGGTGGGTAGTCTAGCTGCCGTGTGTGTGTGAGTGCAGAGAAGATGTGTGCCCCTATTGGTAGAGGTCTGGGGAGGGGCTCAGGGACGCCCTTGCCACACTTTCCGTAGGTAGAGCAAATGAAGTTCAAGGACTCGCGCATCAAGCTGATGAGCGAGATCCTGGGTGGCATCAAGGTGCTGAAGCTATACGCCTGGGAGCCCAGCTTCTTGAAGCAGGTGGAGGGCATCCGGCAGGATGAGCTCCGGCTGATGCGCCAGGTCGCCTACCTCCACGCCATATCCACCTTCATCTGGGTCTGCACCCCCTTCCTGGTGAGGCGCCCATACCTGGGCTGGTGTCCCGTCTTCTGCTTGGTCAGCCTGGGCCTCTGAACCCAGCAGACTCCACCCTGACACCCATCCCCACCGCTGCCCAGGTGACCCTGACCACCCTCGGAGTATACGTATCCGTGGACAAGAACAACGTGCTGGATGCTGAAAAGGCCTTTGTGTCCGTGTCCCTTTTCAACATCTTAAAAATTCCCCTCAACATGCTGCCCCAGTTAATCAGCAACCTGGCCCAGGTAAGCCTGGGTAGGGCTGGGGTTCTAGTGGAGTTTGGGCAGGTTGGGGCTATTTAGGGTCGGGGATAAAGTTATTGGAATCAGGGGAGGGCCATTTGGCATTATGAAGAATTGTTTGGTCAGCAGACTCATGGGCCATTTGGAGTCATTTAGGTAGGGTTTCTGGAAACCCAAGTTCTGGAGACAGCCTCCTCTTACCAACATGGACCCTATCTTTGGCAGTGGGAGCCAGCCAAGAATCAGGCATGAGAAGGGACCCAGCACCAGCATCTGGGCCCTCAGGGGGCCCAGCCTCACCCAGGAAGGTGGGGGCCAGCAAGGGTAAGAGGAGATGGGTGTAAGAAAGGCATAGCTTCCAGGGCTGACTCACACCCTTCTGCATGCAGACCAGTGTGTCTTTGAAACGGATCCAGCATTTCCTGAGCCAAGATGAACTTGACCCTCAGTGTGTGGAAAGAAAGACCATCACCCCAGGTCCAGACAGCCTCTACCTGGGCTTCCCTTAACCCAGCCACTTCTCCAGAAAATTCTGTTTCAAACTTTTAACCTTTCTCTTGTGGCCTCCTTTGCTTCATCCTCCTTTCCCATCTGCTCTCACTCTGTTACCCCTCCCCAGGGCCCGCCATCACCTTCCTCCTCTAGGGCGCTTCTTACTCCTCCCCGCCACCCCCACCCCCACCCCCAAGCTTTCCTGTGCTCCCGTTGGTTCCTTTCCGTAGGGCTCTTCCACCCAGGGACCCTCTCCCCCTTGCCCTGGGCCCCCTGACCCTGTGCACCTCTGTCTTCCCAGGCTACGCTGTCATCATACACAATGGCACCTTTACCTGGGCCCAGGACCTGCCACCCACCCTGCACAGGTACCAGCTTCTCCTTCCCTTCTTAGCTGCCTAAAGTGGACCGCAGTTCAGATCGTAGCGGGACCGCCCCCCCTCCTGCTCCCACTCATCAGCTTTTGACCTGGGAAACAGGAAGAGCCTCAGCTTGCCAGGGTGCTGTCTGAAAGGGAGGAGAGCTTGGGTCTTCAGGTGGAAGGTGGAGGACAAAACCTCAATTCCTCCTCTGACTGGGCTACTTGTCTCCTTACCCCCAGCCTTGATATCCAGGTGCCAAAAGGGGCACTAGTGGCCGTGGTGGGGCCTGTGGGTTGCGGGAAATCCTCCCTGTTGTCTGCCCTGCTGGGAGAGATGGAGAAGCTGGAAGGCAAGGTGTATATGAAGGTGAGAGGGGCAGGGATTACTGGGAAGGGAAGCTTGGCCAGGCCTTGGGCAAACCCTGAGGTAAATTCCTTTGGCCAGGGTTCCGTGGCCTACGTGCCCCAGCAGGCATGGATCCAGAACTGCACTCTTCAGGAAAACGTGCTCTTTGGTCGAGCCCTGGACCCCAAGCGGTACCAGAAGGCTCTGGAGGCCTGTGCCCTGCTAGCTGATCTGGAGGTTCTGCCTGGTGGGGACCAGACAGAGATTGGAGAGAAGGTACAGTCTCTTATCTCACTCTCTGGGGGAGTTAGCACGCACAGCGGTCAGCCTCAGTCCAGCTCAGATCCAAATAAGCATTTGTTCATTCACGCATTCATCTATTAATGATGTCATGCCTAGCTCTGTGCAAGGCACTGGTAAAGCAGATCTATTACTGGGGGAAGGTGACTTAGAAATGGGTAGGGGCTGTACAATGTCCTGGAGGCCAGGCTGAAGGCCTGTTCAAGGTACTGGGAAGGAGTAAAGGAGATAGTCTGCATAAGGAAAAGTATCACTTTTGAGCTGAATCTTAACAGCTAAGGAAGAAGCTCTTATCATGTATCAGATTTTATGACATACCTACTATATGGCATACCAGGCAATATTATATATTAGTAAATGTGTGTCCATGCTGAGTCACTTCAGTCGTGTACAGCTCCTTGTGACCTCATGGACTGATTCCTCCAGGCTCCTCTGTCCATGACATTCTCTAGGTAAGAATGCTGGAGTGGGTTGCCATGCCCTCCTCCAGGGGATCTTCCTGACCCAGGGATCAAACCCACATCTCTTATGTCTCCTGCATTGCCGGGTGGGTTCTTTGCCACTAGCACCACATGGGCAGCCCATACGTTAGTACCAACACCAGACTAAAATCTCTGCCTTCATATAGCTTACGTTCTAGTGGGGAAAGATATGTTAGCAAGGTAAATCAGTAAAATGTATAATATTAAGTGGATGCTAAGAGGAAAGGATGTGCAAGGTTGTATTATCAGTATGCTTTGTGAAAGCCTCACTGAGAACTGGAGACTCGAACAAAGTGAAGGAGTGGTCTGTATCTGGGAACATGAAGCCCTGTCTGGGACATTTAAGGCAGAGAGAGCGGTAAGTGCAAAGGCTCTGAGGCAGGAGTGTGACTGGGGCATTTAAGGACCAGCGAGAAGAACAGTGTGGCTGGAATGAAATGAGCAGGGATGAGGAGGAGGAAGTGAAGTCAGTGAGGTATCCAGGCAGCAGACATAAAGCCTTAAGTCTACTGTAAGGACTACGGCTTTTACCAAGGGTGATGGAAAACCTTTAAGGGTTCAGTTCAGTTCAGTTCTGTCCCTCAGTCGTGTCCAACTCTTTGCCACCCCATGACAGCACCCCAGGCTTCCCTGTCCATCACCAACTCCCGGAGCTTGTTCAGACGCATGTCCATCGAGTCAGTGATGCCATCCAACCATTTCATCCTCTGTCATCCCCTTCTCCTCCTGCCTTCAATCTTTCCCAGCATCAGGGTCTTTTCCAATGAGTCAGCTCTTCGCATCAGGTGGCCAAAGTATTGGAGCTTCAACTTCAACATCAGTTCTTCCAATGAATATTCAGGACTGATTTCCTTTAGGATTGACTGGTTTGATCTCCTTGCAGTCCAGGAGACTCTCAAGAGTCTTCTCCAACACCACAGTTCAAAAGCATCAATTCTTCGCAGCTCAGTTTTCTTTATAGTCCAGTTCCCACATCCATACATGACTACTGGAAAAACCATAGCATTGACTAGATGGACCTTTGTTGGCAAAGTAATGTCTCTACTTTTTAACATGGTACCTAGGTTGGTCATAGCTTTTCTTTCAAGGAGCAAGCATCTTTTGATTTCATGGCTGCAGTCACCATCTGCAGTGATTTTGGAGCCCAAGAAAATAAAGTCTGTCACTGTTTCCCTTGTTTCCCCATCTATTTGCCATGAAGTAGTAGGACTGGATGCCATGATCTTAGTTTTTTGAATGTTGAGTTTTTAAGCCAGCTTTTTCCTCCCCTCTTTCACTTTGATCAAGAGGCTCTTCAGTTCTTCTTCACTTTCTGCCATAAGGGTGGTGTCATCTGCACATCTGAGGTTATTGATATTTCTCCCAGCAATCTTGATTCCAGCTTGTGCTTCATCCAGCCCGGCATTTCACATGATGTACTCGGCATATAAGTTAGATGAACAGGGTGACAATACACAGCCTTGACGTACGCCTTTCCCAGTTTGGAACCAGTCCGTTGTTCCATCTCCGGTTCTAACTGTTGCTTCTTTGAGGGTTAGTGTTAGGGTTAAGGATGGAGGGCATTCGATGCAATTTGCTGTGACTGGAGGTTAGCAAGGTGCAAAAGATGCAGGGTAATATGCAGAGCTTTGATGACTTTAGTAAAGGTTTTGATCTGTACCCTAAAAACCTTGGGATATCAATGAAAGGTTTTATTTTTGTATTAATTTATTAGTTTTTGGCTGCTGCAAAATATACATGACGTGGATCTTTTTTGGCTGTGCCGGGGCTTGGCTGTGGTGGAGGGTTCTTCAGTTGCAGTGCGTGGGCTCTAGAGTGTGGTGGCATTAGCTGTGGCATAAAGGCTTAGTTGCCCCATGGCATGTGGGCTCTTAGTTCCCCGACCAAGCGAGGGTTGGACTCCTGTCCCCTGCATTGGAAGGCAGATTCTTAACCACTGGACTATGAAGAAAGTCCCCATAGCATAAATCTTTAACTTAAAAATCTTTAGAAGTATATAGATCAGTAATGTTAAGTTCATTCACACTGTTGTGCAACCCATCTCCAGAACTCTTTTTATCTTACAAAACTAAAACTCTGTACCCATTAAACAACAGCTTTTACTTATCCATTCACCCCTCAATGGACACTTGGGTTGCTTCCACCTTTCATATATTGTGACTAATACTACTATGAATGTGGGTGGGCAAAGGTCTTTTTAAGACCCTAGATACCCTAAAGCGGAATTTGTAAATCAATTCTATGTTTTTATTCTTTGAGGAACTGCCATAACTGGTTTCTATGATGGCTGCACCATGTTATATTCTCACCAACAGTGCCCAAAGGCTACAACTTGCACACATCCTGGACAACACTTGTTGTTTTCTGGAGTGGTTGTTTGTTATTTTGGTTTTGTTTTCTGATAATAACCATCCTAATGGATGTGAGGTGATATTTCATTGACCTTTCAATTTGCATTTCCCAGTCATTAGTAATGTCGAAACACCTTTACATAAGTAAGGTAATATAAGTATGAGATAAGTAAGAGTAATGTTCAGAACACCTTTACATGTGTTTGTTGGCAGTTTGTATATCTTCCTTGGAGAAATGTCTATTAAAGTCCTTTGTCCACATTTTAATCAAGTTGTTTAGTTTTTTGTTGTTGAATTGTAGGAGTTCTTTATATAGACTAGATAGTAACCCCCTATCAGATACATGAGTTGCAAATATTGTCTTCTATTCTGAAGGCTGCCTTTTCACTTTGCTGACTGTGTCCTTTGATTGCACTGAAGGTTTCAGTTTTAATGTAATCCAGTTTTTCTATTTTTACCTTTGTTGCTTGTGCTTTTGATGTTATATTCATAAAGTCATTGCCAAGTCCAATGTCATGAAACTTTTTTCCTGTGTTTTCTTCTAAGAGTTTTAGAGTTTCACCTCTTTTTTTTAGATACTAAAGATTTCAACGTATATTCCCTCAAAACAAAGACATTCTCTTACGGATCTATGGTTATCAAAATCAAGAAATTTATCATTAATACAGTGCTACTATCTAAAAATCACTGTCTGACCTTTGAAATGTCATCGTTTATCCCAGTCTTTTTTCGTTGTTTTCTTCCCTGGTCTAGAATTCAATCCAGGATCATGAGTTGCATTTAGTTGTCATATCTCTTCATTCTCTGTCAAACTGGATAGTTTCTCAGTCTCTGTCTTTTATTTTTAAGTATTTATGTATTTACTTTTGGCTGTGTGGGGCCTTTGTTGCATCGTGCAGGCTCTTTGTCGTGGCCTAAGAGCTCTTTCTCTGGGCTCTTCCTTACGCCACGCAGGTTTCTCTCTAATTGCGGCGCGCAGGCTCCAGAGCACGTGGGCTCTCGAGTTGAAGGGGGCAGGCTCAGTAGTTACAGGGCGAGGGCTTAGTTGCTCCACAGCATGTGGGATCTTAGTTCCCCAACCAGGGGTTGAACCTGCTTCTTCTGCACTGGAAAGCAGATTCTCAACCAGTAGACCACCAGGGGAGTCCCAGTCTGTCTTTTAGAATATCAACACTTTTGAAGAGTACAGGCCAGATGTTTGGCAAAAAGTTTCTCAATTTGAACACCATTAGTTGTTTGTTTGTTTTTTTTTTTTTTTTTGCAGGGGGTTGGGAAACCAAAGTAATGTTGTATCCTTGGTGCGTCCTATCGGGAGGCACATGATGTCAGTTCATGTCTTACTGACTAATGTTAACTTTGATCTCTTGCTTGAGATGATATCGTCCATCGATGATTTCATTTTATAACCTTCATTGATTTTTGCCTGAGTCAATGTTACTATGATGTGAGCCAAATGTTGATTTTGTAACTCCATTCTTTCTATGATTATTAGTTGGCATTTTACTCTAAGAAAGAGCTTTCCTCTCCTCCCTTTTTGTTTATTCTTTAGTTTCTTTCTATCAGTGCGGGCTCATGTTTGCTTATGTGATTCGGTGGATTATAATCCATTACCATCATTTTTTATTTGGATGTTCAATTTGTCAGCAAAGAGTTTTAAGCAGGGACATGAATTGCATTTTGAAAAGCTGCCCTGGCTGCAGTGTGAAGGGGCCCAGGGGCATAGGAACCAGTGGCGAGGCTCTCGTGTTGGTCTGGGGAAATGATCTGGGCCTGAGTCTGGCAGTGGGGATGAGAAACTTTTAAGTAGGAGTCTGAGATGATAGGAACCCAGAGCAGACCTCCCCATCTACAGTCTCACTCCTCCTTCCTGTCTCTCCTGGACCCACACTGACCTCACAAGCCTGATTTGTGCCCAGAGCATAGTAGCACTGAAGGAAGCCTGGTTGGTCGAATGCAGACATGTTCACACGTCTCAGTCACTATAGCTGCTGTGGCCACCCCTCGTTTCTCGGCAGCTGCAGCTCCCACCCCACATTTGCTGTCCCCAGGGGTCAGTTTCTCAGGGTACACCTAAAGAGCTGAGCCTGTTCCAGAGGGAACGAGGAGAGCTGGTGGCAGGAAAGCAAGGTGTGCCTCTGGGGTCTGCCCACTGGGGTCTGCCTTGCTGCTATATGTCTGACTTTCTGCATAATGGGTTTAAGAATGATCTTACTTTCCCTCTGGTATGTGAATGATCTCAGGGTTGATGAACTCTGGGGTGGATGCTGGATTTCCATTCTTGCTTTTGCCTTTAATAGTTTGGACTTCGGATGAAGTCATTAACATCTTGGGCTCTAGTTTCTTCATCTAGAAAGTGGGGCTAATGATACCTCCCTGGAAAGACTGACATGAGGACCAGAAGTGATAATTGTTACAAAAGTCATCTGCAGACCATATGGGCAATGGGAGACTAAAAGGTCTATTACCTCCTGGGGATTTCCAGCCTCCTAGAGTAAGACGGTGGAAGGTAGGGAAACCAGCTGGGCAGGGAGCAAGTTGTCCTCAGCTGCTCTGGGGGGACTCTGAGAGCTACCACCCCTTCATCCATGACCTTAGAGCCTCCCAGGGACAGGACCAGGCATATGAAATGTGAATTTAGAGGTCTGCCTTGCTGAATGATAATTGACAGGGCCTTTGTCCCCCTTGTGATGGCCTGGCTCTCTTCCACCCAATACACACTTCTCACCTCCCTTCTCCATCAGGGCATTAACCTGTCTGGGGGCCAGCGTCAGCGTGTCAGTGTGGCCCGAGCTGTTTATAGTGATGCCGACATTTTTTTGCTGGATGACCCACTGTCAGCCGTGGACTCCCATGTGGCCAAACATATCTTTGACCAAGTCATTGGGCCAGAAGGTGTGCTGGCAGGAAAGGTGAGGTTCCCAGAGGCTAAGCGGGCTAAAATGAAGTCTATGGCCACAGGAGAGGACTGGTGGGAAGCCAAGGGGTTTAGTGATACCTGGACATATGGAGTGCCTATGGAACAGGCTGGGCAACCGGGGAAACCTGGGGCAGGGTAGGCAGTGCCCCTCGGGCGCTGAGTTGCCTTTGGAGAGCACAGGTTGAGTCCCTGATGTGCCTGCTCCTGCTGCTGGCACTCAAGCACCTCACGCTTGCTCCGTGGCCCCGCACGTGCCAAGGGTGTGTGCTGAGGACAGTAGGCGTGATAGCCTGCTGCCTTCTCCCCAGACCCGGGTGCTGGTGACTCACGGCATCAGCTTCCTGCCCCAGACGGACTTTGTCATAGTGCTATCTGACGGGCACGTGTCTGAGATGGGCACCTACTCGGCCCTGCTGCAGCGGGATGGCTCCTTTGCCAACTTCCTCCGCAACTATGCACCTGATGAGGACAAGGAGCACCAGGAAGCCAACAACAGTCCAGGTATCTGCCATTCCTGGCTCTTCATATTCCCCTCCCCTCCCTGCATCTTCCCTGTCCTGGGGCATCTGAGCGTCTCTGGACAGCCCTGGTGTTATGCAGGAAGGTTCTGGAGTACTTGGATCACCCGTGTGATGTCAGACATCAGCAAGAGGGAAAGTAAACTGGATGACGTCGAATCCCTCCTCCTCCTCCTCTTCCCTCAGTCTTCCTATGTGTTGAAAGGGCCTATGGGCCCAGGCCCAGCTTGTACAGCAAGGCTGTTTTACAGATGAATTGCTGAATAAACATGCAAGTGCTTTTGCTTGTTCAGTCGCTCAGTCGTGTCCAACTCTTTGTGACCCCATGGGCTGCAGCCAGGCTTCCCTGTCCTTCACCGTCTCCCAGAGCTTGCTCAAACTCATGTCCATTGAGTTGGTGATGCCATCCAACCATCTCATTCTGTATCGTCCCCTTCTCCTCCTGCCTTTAATCTTTCCCAGCATCATGGTCTTTACCAGTGAGTCAGTTCTTTGCATCAGGGGGCCAAAGTATTGGAGCTTCCGCTTCAACATCAGTCCTTCCAGTGAATATTCAGGACTGATTTCCTCTAGGATTGACTGGTTTGATCTCCTTGCAGCCCAAGGGACTCTCAAGAGTCTTCTCCAACTCCACAGTTCAAGAGCATCCATTCTTCGGAGCTCAGTTTTATATATAGTCCAGTTCTCACATCCATACATGACTACTGGAAAAACCATACCTTTGACTATGGAAATACTTAGAAAAGTCATTTATTTATCAACAAATATTTATTTATTGAGCAGCTAACTTTGTCCAGGCACTATTCCAGCAATAGTGAGACAGCAGTCTTGATAGTACTACAGAGACAGCAATGAACAAACAGAAAAATTCCCTTCTTGTGGAGCATATTGAGACATTGAGACCCCCTTGTTGTTCAGTCCTGGCTCTTCAACCTCAGGCTCCGGGCTGGCTCTCAGACCTTCTCCTGGGCTTTCTTGTCTGCTTCTGTATATGCAGTTACCATGTCTCGAGCATTTACTAAGGGCTGTGCCTGTTGCAAGCTCTTGACACACATTCTTTCCTTTAATCCTCACAATGGCACGATGAAGTAGGTACTATTATTATCCCCACTTTACATGCCCGCCTAAAGTCATGTGGTGAGGAAGTGGGATTTAAGCTCAGCCAGGCTGACTCCGGAGCCCAAGCTCCTGACCCTTATATTTGAATCCTCTTCCACATAGTCCCTGATGGGAAGCTTTTCTTCCTGTCTAACATAAGTCTTTCTTGCTGCCTCTTTTTTTTTTTCTCAACACAAAATTGGTCATTTATTTTTATTGTTGTTCTTGCTGCCCTCTCAGTCCCTCTCATCTTCTCTTTTGCTTATCCATTCAGGCCTCTTTATTGGAGTGGGACTGGGGGATAGCAGGGCTTTGCAGGGTGAGCTTGCCAACCTCTCCTTTCTGCCTCCCCACTGCAGCCTTGGAGGACAAAGAGGATGAGGGAGTGTTGATGATTGAAGACACGCTCAGCAATCACACAGACCTAACAGATAATGAGCCCGTGACATACGAGGTCCAGAAGCAGTTTATGAGGTGAGCTCCTGAGAACTGTCCACCCCCGGGAGATGGTGGCAGGGCCCCCACGCCCTGCTGTGGAGTGGGGCAGGTGGGTGTTCTCCCTGACAGTCCCCGAGGATCCAGGTGGGGGTCTGTCTGTGGTTGTGCTGGAGGCCACCTCTCTGGGCCTGACCCGTTGCCTCCACAGACAGATGAGTGCCATGTCCTCGGAAGGAGAGGGCCAGGGTCGGTCTGTGCCTAGGAGGCGCCTAGGTGCGGCAGAAAAGGCCGTGCCGGCAACCGAGGCAAAGGCGAGCCATGTGCTGACCCAGGAGGAGAAGACCGAGATGGGCACTGTGAGTAGGGTGGGCGAGGAAGGCTGGAGAGGCTAGCAGGCCCCTAGCACTCTGGGGCTCATGGGAGTCCTCTGTTTGACCGCTGTGGCCACACAGGTGAAGCTGAGCGTGTACTGGGATTACGCCAAGGCTGTGGGATTCTGGACCACTCTGGTCATCTGTCTGCTGTATGGGGGTCAAAGCGCAGCTGCCATTGGGGCCAACGTGTGGCTCAGTGCCTGGACCGATGAGGCTGCAGCGGACAACCAGCAGAACAGCACCTCCTACAGACTAGGTGTCTACGCCGCCTTGGGAATTCTGCAAGGTAAGCCTGCAGAGATACTTAGAAGGGGCGCCAGTGTTCCCTTCCTCATCTCTGTGCTTCTGGGTCCCCCAAAGCATGCCCTTGCCTCTGAATCTCTCTCTACCGTCACAACCCTAGTGACTCCCTGACCCGCCCTCGCAGTCTACCTGCCTCTAGACCTGTCTAGCTCATCCTAGCTACGCCCTGCTTTTGAGTCTGCCTAGTTCACTGAGGAGATCCCTCATCTTGGAACTCGCCCTGCATTCTGCCACCTGGCCCAGGTGAACAAGTGCCCCTCTGCCTCCTCCATCAGGGCTCCTGGTCATGCTGTCTGCTATCACGATGGCGGTGGGTGGTGTCCAAGCTGCCCGCTTGCTTCACCAGGCGCTGCTGCACAACAAGATGCGCTCGCCACAGTCCTTCTTTGATACGACGCCCTCAGGCCGCATCCTCAACCGCTTCTCCAAGGACGTCTACGTCATTGATGAGATTCTGGCTCCCACCATCCTCATGCTGCTGAATTCCTTTTACAACTCCATCTCCACCCTTGTGGTCATCGTGGCCAGCACGCCGCTCTTTGCCGTGGTCATTCTGCCTTTGGCTGTCCTCTACCTCTTTGTCCAGGTGTGCCCTGAGTGAGTGGGCATGACTTAGCATGAGCGTGGCTGTTGTGTGGGCCGGGCTCTCTTGGGGGCCACCTGTGGCAGATGTAGGAAGGGCACACCCCCTTCACCTTCACAGCTGGATTTGATTCAGTAAACACCTTTTTGAAACTCATTTTCCTCACCTGTAAAATAGAATCTTAGATCCCACCTCATAGAGTTATCAATAGGATAAAATTAAATCCTTGTAAATTATGACTGGCCCTGGAACTCCTTCCTGCTGGCTATTTGTCAACAGTTTAAGACACATTATCCTTCCCTTGCTTTTAGGTATCATCTAAACTTACATGCCATATCATATGATGCATATATGATATGTGATGCATATCTTGTAAACTTACATGGTTTTTAACATAGATGAGTGAGAATATTCAGATACAGCTAACTGTAAAAGGCATTTGTGTTGCTGATCCTCTGTCCTGCCATTAATCAGTTGATGAAGGTAACCCACAGGTGGCAGAAGCTCAGGCCTGTGTGTGAAGACTGTGACCTGGGCTGCACTCTGTCCTGGGACAGGGACTTTCAGCTGTACATCCTGCATGGGCCTGGCCATCTTGGGGCCCACAGGGTAGAGGATGGCAGACGGAGGCAGACTGTGGTTTTGTGGGGCTGACATTTAAACAACCGAGGGGTGGAGTGGGGAGAGGTTCTTTAAGAAAAAGAATATGAAATTATCTTATTTTTGCAAATCTGGCAAAATTTTGATTGTGTGAACACATTGCCAGGCCCCTAAGTGGAGACAGGCATTGTCACTGACTTGGGAGGCAAAATGAAGTTAGTGCGATAATTCAGGCCTGCAGAGTGAGTGGCCAGGAGCTGAGAGGGAATTGGGAAAGGCTTTGTGGACAAAGTGGCCTAAAGGACTGAGCAGAGCTGACCAGAGGGGAGAGAGTGGGGGGAGTTCATGGAACCATATCAGGACCCCAAGTCTCGGGTTCTTTCGGGCAAGGGAAGGGAGTGAGGTCTTATGGGGCAGTGGGACAGAGGGGGAGGTGGCGCAGATGGGCCCAGAGGACACGCCGGACTGAGCTGGGATTCCAGGGTCCTGACTCTAAGTTCTTTCTCCAACCTCTGTCAGCGCTTCTATGTGGCTACCTCACGGCAGCTGAAGCGGCTGGAATCTGTCAGCCGCTCGCCCATTTATTCCCACTTTTCGGAGACGGTGACTGGCTCCAGCGTCATCCGGGCCTACGGCCGCAGCCAGGACTTTGAGACCATCAGTGATGCTAAGGTGGACACCAACCAGAAGAGCTGCTACCCCTACATTGCCTCCAATAGGTCAGAAAGCACTCCGTCAGCCCCTGCTCCTTCCATGAGTTTCCGCCAGGGTCTTTGCAGGAGAGAGCCTGGTGTTCCGGGTCCAAGCCCCTCCTTTCCCCTAAACAGCCCCCTTCTTGCATCTGCCCCATTTCCTTCTTGCCTGATCTCTACAGGTGGCTGGGGATCCGAGTGGAGTTCGTGGGCAACTGTGTTGTGCTCTTTGCTGCACTCTTCGCTGTGACTGGAAGAAGCAGCCTGAGCCCAGGACTGGTGGGCCTGTCTGTGTCCTATGCCCTACAGGTACACAGAGGTCTCAGCCCCAGAGTAGGGCCACCCCGGGGCAGAGGCCAGGTTTCATAAGCATCTCCTGAGTACCCCACTCTACCCAAAATGGGGACCAGCCACAGATTTTGATCTCCCAAACTGTGAGCTCCCAGTCAAGCATGGAGAGTCACTCCCACCAGCAGGGGATGATACTTCGGGGTGTGCAGGTCTTAGTGGAGGAAGGACAAAAGGTAAGAACCCAGAGGAGGTCTCTACCTGGGTGTGTTGGAGAAATGACCTTGGAGCTTGGCCCCAAGAGACAAATAGAAATTTGCTGTGCCTGCACAAGATCTAGAGGTTAACCTTGACAGGGGTCCTGGGGCAGGGACATGGAGAGCTAGGCTACACCTTATTTCACAAGCCTGCAGAGAAAGTACCTGGAGCAGGTAACTAGAGCCTGAGCAGGTCACCCTGATATCAGCTGATATTGTCAAAAGGTTAAACAGCTGCAAATAGAATTTTTGTGAAGCAGATCATATTTGCAATGCCTCAGGTGACTCAAGTCTTTGAGTTTTGATAAATAAAGGACAATCCAGACAGGTCAGTCTTCTCAAACTATTCAGTATGCCGATGAATCACCTGGAGATCTTAAACTGTAGATTCTGATACAATAGGCCTGGGGCTCTGGCTTTTGCATGTCTATCAAAACTTCTTGATTCACGAAGTGTGGTCTGAGGACCAGTTACATCATCTGTGAGCTTGTTAGAAATGTAGATGCTCTAGTCCTGCCACAAACCTACTGCATCGGAAGCTACATTTTAAGAAGATTCCCTGGGAAATCTTTCTTGCGCATGTTAAAGTTTGAGAAACACTGGGATGGGGAGCCTTTTGTTTGAGAAACACTGGGATGGGGGGCCATTGTCACTGCCTGAGGTACAATTGTGATTAGAGCCCCAGGTGGCATAGCTATGGATTTGCCCAGGCCCACCTGGGTCATAGTTGGGATAGGAGCATAAAGAAGGAGTCTGAGCTCCTCCCATAGCCATGTCAAGGGAGTACAGATTGCCCCACTTATGACCCAGTCCCTCTGGCTAGGTGACGTTGGCTCTGAACTGGATGATACGAACGATGTCAGACTTGGAGTCTAATATTGTGGCTGTGGAGAGAGTCAAGGAGTACTCCAAGACGGAGATGGAGGTGGGTACGGAATCAGCCTGGGGCAGGGAGAGTTGAGAATAGGGGGTAGGGGTGCTTGATGGCCCACCATCCATCCCTACATCCCCCTAGGCCAGCTCTTCTGGTGGCTCTTCATTCAGTCCTTAAAGAGAGTCAACCAGAGGTCTATGTGAGGAGGTGTAGAGGGTTCAGAGTTGGACAAGACAATTCCTGATGAGTAGATAACAGCTCCCGTGTTTCAGGCCCTCCTCAGTCACAGTACTTTGTCCTCCCTGGGACCCCCGGTCCGGTGACCTGCCTCTGTCCCTCGGTCCATGAGTTCATCCAGCCTGGATTCTGTGCTCCCCCAGTGCCAACACTCTCAACTCCCTTGCGCTCCTCTCTGTCATCCTCTCTCCAGTTGAGCCCATCTGTCTACCTTCTACATGCGGGTGCTCGGCTGCTAAAATGTTGCTGGAGAAAATCACTGATTTTACTTCAAGTTTATAACCACACGCCGCTGCAGGGTATTCCCATCTTGCTTCTCCAGGAAGCATGTGTTTCCAGTTTCAGAAAGATTTGTTTTGGCCATTCCCTTTCGTTAAGCTCCCACTCGCTGTGCTCAGCCGTCGACCTTGCCTAACAGTTCAATGAGGAAATAGGTTATGAGATGTGAACTCCCTCAGCCTTCCTGCCTCTGGACTTTCAAACCTGCCTGCGTCCCTTCACCTTTTTCCTCTTTTAACAGGAAACGTCTCTTCTCATTTCAAAGTGCACTCCCTCTACTTGTTCGCGTGGCCACCCGAGGACGTCACGTCCTTAATTACCTGCTGCATCATCCTTCTTGCTCCCTCTGTTGGATGATTCCCATCCACATGCAAAAATATGCACTGGTGCCTTCCATTCTAGACTCTCAAGCCAACCCTCCCTTTCCTGTGTATCCTGAATCTCATTTCTCTGCTCTCCTTTGTCATGAAACTAGCTTTGAAATAGGTGCTCTCCCCCTGCCTCGTCACCTGGTGGCTTGTCTGCCTCCTGCAGCCTGGTTTCTGGCCCTATCGCTCCGCTGGATGCACTCAGCAGTGACTTCCTTGGTTCCAGAGGTAAGGAGGCTTCGCTGTTCTCCTCTAGTTCGACCTCTCGGCATTATTTGGACAAAATAGCCCTCGCTGCTTCTTGAAGGCACTTCATGGTTTCTGTGACCTGAGCTCCTGCCCTGTCAGCCCCCGCTGAGCCCCCACCCCGTCTGTTCCTCCCAACCTGGCCTCTCCTGCCCCTGGGGCCCCCATCTGTCCCTGTCTTCTCCCAGCTTCTCTTATCACCCTCTCCTCCCCCCATTCTCTGGTATCTTCAAATTCTCTCTTCATGCCTAGCATTACAATTTCCCCTGTCTACATACATGATCCTTTCTCCACAGCCTCAAAAATTCTGCCCCCAATCCTACCCATTGTTTTGATACCTCCTCAAGAGAGCATGGCAACCCCACTCCAATACTCTTGCCTGGAAAATCTCATGGACAGAGGAGCCTGGTGGGCTACAGTCCATGGGGTCGCAAAGAGTCAGACATGACTGAGTGACTTCACTTTCACTTTTCACTTTCATGCATTGGAGAAGGAAATGGCAACCCACTCCAGTGTTCTTGCCTGGAGAATACCAGGGACAGAGGAGCCTGTGGGCTGCCATCTATGGGGCCGCACAGAGTCGGACACGACTGAAGCGACTTAGCAGCAGCAGCAGCAGGAGCAGGAGAGCAGATTATCTGTACTGGCCGTTTTGTTTACTGATTGCTGACGCTCTGACTCCCCTATTTCAAAACATCCTACCCTCTGCCTCCCCAAGTAGCAGCAGAGAGATCCCTTAAAAACATACCAAATCACATTATTATTCTGTGCATGGCCCTACATCTTACTCAAGGTAAAAAAACAAAAAAACAGTCCTTAAACTGCCCTGCCAAGCCCTACATGGTGGGGTCTTCCACTACCTGTCTCCTACCTCTCACCTTTGTCACTGTGCTCCAGAGCACACCTGGAGGTATTTATCCTTGCTGTTTCCTCTGCCTGGCATGCCTTTCCCTTAGATAGCTACTTGTTTGGTTCCTTTACTTCCTGCAGGTCTTTATTTAAATATCACCTCCTCCAGGAAGCCTTCCCTGACCACCCTGTACGAAACAGCAGGGACTTCTCCAGGCACTTCTTCATACTCATCACCATCTGACATTATATAGACTTACTTATTTGTTACCTGTATGCCTCCTTAGATTAGGATGTGAGCCTCACAGGGACAAGGACTTTGTCTAGTTTGCCATTGTTACGCCACCACCTGTCATGGAGTAGCCACCCAATAATAAAGAATGGTGAAAGGGGGAGTCGGGGCATGTGGAAGGGGCTGCTCGGGGATCTTGGGCATGAGGGGAGTAGAGGAGGGCAAAGTTCTATGGGGAATAATGTCAGATGGATAGAGTCATTGAACCACAAGGTTGGGCCACACAAGTGCCAGGGGCTCCCCGCCAGGCTCCCTGGTAGGTGAGGATGGCAGGGGCCTGGGAAGAGAGGCAGACTGAAGACGGAAGAGGGCTGGGCTGGGGAAGAGATGGCCCCCTGATGCAGAGCCTGTCCTCCCCTGGTGACCAGGCCCCCTGGGTGGTGGAGGGCAGCCGTCCGCCAGCAGGCTGGCCACTGAAGGGCGAGGTGGAGTTCCGAAATTATTCCGTGCGCTACCGGCCAGGCCTGGAGCTGGTGCTGAAGGACCTGAGTCTGCGAGTGCATGGTGGCGAGAAGGTGCGTGTGGGGCAGGTTTGTGCCTGGGGAATGTGGGTCTGTGGGATGGCAGGTACCCAGCCTAGAGGTCTGCTTAGCCTTCCAGGGGAGTCCTGGAGACAGACCCACCAACTCCCCAGCCTTTGCCTGACAGCCTCCTACCCTCTCCAGGTGGGGATCGTGGGCCGCACTGGGGCTGGCAAATCATCCATGACTCTCTGCCTGTTCCGCATCCTGGAGGCGGCTGAGGGCGAAATCTACATCGATGGCCTCAATGTGGCTGACATCGGGCTCCATGACCTGCGTTCTAAGCTGACCATCATCCCCCAGGTACCAGTCTGGCTTTGTCTGGTCACACTGACCAGTGACCCTGGGGGCAGGCTCCACGCTTGTCCTGTAGCTTGAGGTTCAAGACTGGGACCTCTATCTGGGAAGCTGGGGAGCAGGACAGCAGGAGCAGAGCCACAGAGGGACCACGTGTGATGAGTCTGGAAGGGACAGATGTATCCTGCTCAATATCACCCTGTCCTCTGACCTCCTAGACCAACAGAACCACAGACTCTTCCATACGGCCCACACCAGAGGTGTTCTATCCTGCTCTCCTGGTTTCACAGCTCTGAATTACGTTTCACTTTTTCTGGCTTCTCTGGAGTATTTTTCTGCCGACTGGACACTTTGGAGTCAGATTAGCAGCTCAAGGTTTCTACTTTAGCAGAGGACTTTGGGTTGGCAAAGCTGAGGTTTATCATGTCTCCACAGGCATTTTTCTATCTCCTTGGCCATTGCCTCCCTCCTGGAGGGTTGGGGACACAGTGGAAATGCTGCCACCTCAATCCCTTTCTTGTTCCCTGGCCTCGGGGCCCATGGCTCCCTCTGGGGCCTGAGCTGCCTCCCTCTGAGGACTTGCTTTGTCCCCAGGACCCCATCTTGTTCTCGGGGACCCTGCGCATGAACCTGGACCCCTTTGGCTGTTACTCGGAGGAAGACATGTGGCAAGCTTTGGAGCTGTCCCACCTGCACACATTCGTGAGCTCCCAGCCCGCAGGCCTGGACTTCCAGTGCTCCGAGGGTGGGGAGAATCTCAGGTAACAGCTGGGAGTGGGTGGGTCAGGAATAGCACTCCGCTGCATTAGAGGATGTAGCATCAAATGATACCAGGCCAGCCCTCTCCTGCCCTCCCACTCCCATCTTGTTGTTGAGTCACTAAATCGTGTCAGACTCTGCAACCCCACTGACTGCAGCACATAAGGCTTCCCTGTCCTTCACTATCTCCCAGAGTTTGCTCAAATTTACGTCCATTGAGTCGGTGATGCAATCCAACCATCTCGTCCTCTGTCGCCCCCTTCTCTTCCTGCCCTCAGTCTTTCCCAGCATCAGGGTCTTTTCCAGAAATTTGGCTCTTCACAGCAGGTGGCCAAAGTATTGGAGCTTCAGCTTCACCACCAGTCCTTCTAGTGACTACTCAGGGTTGATTTCCTTTAGGATTAACTGGTTTGGTCTCCTTGCTGTCCAAAGGACTCAAGAGTTTTCTCCAGCACCAGGATTCCAAAGTATCAATTCTTCAGCACTCAGCCTTATCTAGGGTCCAACTCTCACCTCTGTATATGACTACTGGAAAAACCATAGCTTTGATTATATGGACCTTTGTCAGCAAAGTGACGTCTCTGCTTTTTAATATGCTGTCTAGGTTTGTCATAGCTTTTCTTCCAAAGAACAAGCATCTTTTAATTTCATGGCTGCAGTCACTGTCTACAGTGATTTTGGAGTCCAAGAAAATAAAATCTGCCGTTATTTCCATTTTTTCCCCATCTATCTGCCATGAAGTGATGGAACTGGATGCCATGATGTTCATTTTTTGAATGTTGAATTTTAGGCCAGCCTTTTCATTTTCCTCTTTCACCTTCAACAAGAGGCTCTTTAGTTCCTCCTTACTTTATGCCGTTGGAGTTGTATCACATGCATATCTGAGGTTGTTAGTATTTCTCCCGGCAATCTTGATTCCAGCTTGTGAGTCATGCAGCCCAGCATTTTGCATGATGTACTCTACATATAAATTAAATAAGCAGGGTGACAATATACAGTCTTAACATAATTCTTTCCCAATTTGGAACCAGTCCATTGTTCCATGACCAGTTCTGTTGATTCTTGTCCTGCATACAGGTTTCTCAAGAGACAGGTCAGGTGATCTGGTATTCCCATCTCTTTAAGAATTTTCCACAGTTTGTTGTGATCCACACAGTTAAAGGCTTTAGCATAGTCAATGAAGCAGAAGTGGGTTTTTGTTTTTTTTTAATTCCCTTGCATTTTCTATGACCCAACCAATGTTGACAATTTGATCTCTGGTTCCTCTGCCTTTTCTAAATCCAGATTGTACATCTGGAATTTCTCAGTTCATATACTGTTGAAGCCTAGCTTGAAGGATTTTGAGCATTACCTTGCTAGCATGTGAAATGAGTGCAACTGTACCATAGTTTGAACATTCTTTGGCATTGCCCATCTTTGGGATTGGAATGAAAACACCTTTTCCAGTCCCGTGGCCACTGCTGAGTTTTCCAAATTTGCTGGCAAGTTTAGTGTAGCACTTCCACAGCATCATCTTTTAGGATTTGAAATAGCTCAGCTGGAATTCCATCACCTCCACTAGCTTTGTTTGTAGTCATGTTTCCTAAGGCCCACTTGACTTCACACTCCAGGATGTCTGGCTCTAGGTGAGTGAAAAGTGTATCTTTCCCTTTGTCCTTCACCTTTCACTTCTTTTCTCCGCTGTTTGTACAGCCTCCTCAGACAACCACTTTGCCTTTTTTTGTGTTTGTTTTTCTTGGGGATGGTTTTGGTCCTTGCCTCCTGTACAGTGTTACTAACTTCTGTCCATAGTTCTTCAGGCATTCTGTCTACCAGATCTAATCCCTTGACTCTATTTGCCACATCTACTGTAGAATCATAAGGGATTCGATTTAGGTCATATTTGAATGGCCTAGTGATTTGAACTCGGGGCACTCTACTGTATTGAGCATATCTGTGTGCCAGGCTTCTCACTGACTCCTCACACAAGCCCCAGAGAGACTGAGCTAGGGCCAAAGGGGCACAGCTGGGAGAAGACATGCCTGGGCTTTCAGCTAGGTCTGGGAGACTCCAAGGCCCCAGTCAGTTTCCTCTTGTGAGGTTGTCAGTGCTGTGCTTGGCCTGATGAGGGGGCTGTGGACCGAATGTTGAGAAGACCAGAGGAAACATACAGAACTTTAGGGAAGTCTTTTATTTTTTCCGAGTTGGTTTCAATTTTGTCTCTGGTTTAGAAGTGGGCAAAGTGAGCTCTCCAGGCCTTTCTTTGCTTCCTTATAGCCCCAGATTTTATATCCCCAGCCACTGGGTCATGTATCAGAGAGACTCAGAGTCACTTCTCACTGAGTCTAAAAGCTTGAGATACATGTGCCTGTGTTAACTGTGTGGTTTGGGGCAAGTTGCTTAACCTCTCTGTGCCTTCGTTTTCTTAACTCTAAAAGGAGTATGGGACAACAGTTCCATTCCTTTAGCACCGTGCTGCCTAACAGCCACACTGAAAACAGAAACGGATGAATTAAATTTTGGAATTATGTATTTTATTTAGCCCAAAATATCTAAAATATTAGATATTTTAAAATATTAGATATTTCAAATCACTTCAACATGTAATTGATATAAAAGCTGTTATGGATATCTTGCATTTTTTCATATTAAGTATAAAATCCTGTGTGTATTTTTACACTTACAGCACTTTCACTTTTCACTTTCATGCATTGGAGAAGGAAATGGCAACCCACTCCGGTGTTCTTGCCTGGAGAATCCCAGGGATGGGGGAGCCTGGTGGGCTGCCGTCTGTGGGGTCGCACAGAGTCAGACACGACTGAAGCGACTCAGCAGCAGCGGCACATCTCGATTCAGATTTGCCTCATTTCAGGTAGCCCACAGTCATGTGTGGCTAGTGGCCATCATTTGGACAGGGTGGTTTTATGGGTTTTGTGATGAAATGGAAAGCACTTAGACTGGATACACTCCTGAGAAATTTAGCTATTCTTATTTTTCTACTCAGTCCATACCTGTGTGGACTCTCTCCAGACAAAACAAAAACAAAAACTTGTACATTTCAGTTCAGTTCAGTTCAGTTCAATCACTCAGTCGTGTCCGACTCTCTTTGTGATCCCATGAATCGCAGCACGCCAGGCCTCCCTGTCCATCACCAACTCCCGGAGTTTACTCAACCTCGTGTCCATTGAGTCGGTGATTCCATCCAACCATCTCATCCTCTGTCGTCCCCTTCTCCTCCTGCTTTCAATCTTTCCCAGCATCCGGGTCTTTTCAAATGAGTCAGCTCTTCGCATCGGGTGGCCAAAGTATTGGAGTTTCAGCTTCAACATCAGTCCTTCCAATGAACATTCAGGACTGATTTTCTTTAGGATGGACTGGTTGGATCTCCTTGCAGTCCAAGGGACTCTCAAGAGTCTTTTCCAACACCACAGTTCAAAAGCATCAATTCTTTGGCGCTCAGCTTTCTTTATAGTCCAACTCTCACATCCATACATGAATACTGGAAAAACTTAATAGTGTTCAAGGCATGTTGGCCTCCGCTATCTCCTTTAATCTTTACTGCAGTCCTGTGGGCTAGAAATGAGGCTCCAAAGTATAAAATGATTTGCCCAAAGCCACTTAGCTAGCAAGGGGTGGGGCAAGGACTCAGGGAAGTGGGAGGTTTTGCCCCAAGCCTTTACTTGCTGCATCATAGCCACTGGTGGGATGCCCCCACCTCCAGAGTCAGCCTTGTAAGAATGAATGTGTCCAGTCCCTGGATCTCACTTACACAACCAGGTTGAGGGTGGCTGGCAGACAAGCCTAGGCTACCAGACCCTATGCCCCATAGCTGTTTTTTGGCCCATTCTCCAATCCCTGCTTGTCATCAGCACGTCTCACCAGATCACCCCTCCATCCCCACATCAACCAGGACCTGAGACAGAAATGTACTGTCTCCCCTCCTCCCTCCCTGAGCTTGTAGTCACTTTAAGCATAACCTGTATCCTGTGCCAGTCCCACCATAAATCAGCCCTAAATTCTATCTGGCAGCTCATTCTGCTGCCAAAACCTTCATTAGTTGCGGGAATGGGCTGAAAGAGAGCCTGGTCTTCACTTGGGCTGGAGTGACTCACCCCTTTGGGAAGGGCTGAGGTATTTCTCCTTGGGTGTGGGGGTGCTGTAGCCTCTGTAGTTGGGAACACCGCCTTGCTTTGTTCCTTAGCTCTGGCTTCCAAGGCAGGGGTTGAAGATATGCATTTCACCCCTCCTCCACCTCTCCAGTGACTAGACATGGGGAGCCCCCTAGATCCTCCTCTGCCCTGCCCCTTCTGAGTTCCCACCATAGAGCCCTGATCTGTATTCCCTATGGGGGCAGGAGATGGCTGAATTGTGTGGTATTAGGCTCAGCAAGATAGCATGATGTATGCAAATACCAGGAGGAGTCATTCTAGTGTGTGATTACTAAGGTGTAAATGACTAACAGAGTGAAACAGAGGCATGGTGGCACTAGCTAAAGAGAGAGACGGGGGAAGAAGCACAGAAGGAGGGAGCCGGGGGTGCCACGGAGAGACTGGGGATTTCACATTGTTAAGTACTGGCTCTACCTCAAGGCCCCTCATTATCCCGGTGGTGTCCAGACCTCAGCTCTGTGTTCCAGGAGTACTGGGCTAAGGCAGAAATGGGAGAGGTTAGACAGAGAGCCAGCCCGAGGCTAATGAAAAGGAGCGGAGACAAACAGCTTGGGGAGGAAAGCCTGGGGGGCAGGTTGGGGGCACCCAGCTGGAGACTTCCTTGCTTTCCCTACTCCCAGTGTGGGCCAGCGGCAGCTCGTGTGCCTGGCCAGAGCCCTGCTTCGCAAGAGTCGAATCCTGGTGTTAGACGAGGCCACGGCCGCCATTGACCTGGAGACTGACGACCTCATCCAGGCCACCATCCGCACCCAGTTTGAGACCTGCACAGTGCTGACCATCGCGCACAGGCTGAACACCATCATGGACTATACCAGGTAGCGCGCTGGGACCCGAGCAGGGAGGGGCAGGCGAAGGGACAGGCAGATCATCTGGATATGTGGATGTGGGAGCCTTAGGGGATTATCTGCGGTGTGGAAGGGGATAACAGCATGGCTCACCTGGGCACTGGGTGCACAGTGATGGTTTCTGAGACACAGGGACACTTTGGAGGTAAAAATGTCGGGAATCGACATGTTGGGGCTCCCTGAGGCTCGGTTCACTCCCCTACCCCAGCCCTTAATGCTGAGATGAGGGGAACCAGATCCTTCATGCTAAATCCTGTCACTTCCTGAGCACCTTGCCCATGGCTTCATTTGCTCCTCATTCCCACCCTGTGGACATATAGACCAGGAAGCCACTGAGGAAAGGTATACGATTCTTGGGTCCCTGCCTCGGTGAGCCAGACACACCGTCATACACAGTAGATGCTTTGTTGTGGGAAAGCAGAGGGTGGAGTCCCAAGCCTGGCTCTGCTGCTGTGTGACCTTGGGCAATTTGCAAAACCTTCATGAAACTGTCTCTTGAGGTTGTTGTAAGTAATCAGTGAAATGAAGTATTAAAAGTGCAGGTGATCCTAGAATATGTTCATTTCCTCCCTAACCCCTTGTTGTAATTCTCCCTAGAACCAGCTTCTCAAAGAATTAGGGAAGAAGCCTTGCTCTTGGTATCTTACAGCTTCCCTGGGGAGTCAGCTCATTCAGCCAAAAGGAAAAAATGTGGTCTATTCTCTCATTGTGCCTAATGTCAAGGTGTAGCTCTGGAGGACAGGATAGGGGTTGGGGGACTCAGAAGCCTGATGGAAGTGAGCTGGTACTGGATTGCCAGGCTAGCTCCTTTGGAGGCACAGGAGCTCAGGGTGAGGAAGAGGCAGGAGGCTGCAAAGAATCTATGCTGAGGTAGTATGGTGGGAGTACCTCGACAAGGTTTCATTCCCAAAACAAACACCTGTAGGGTGTGGGGAGCAGGGGAAACACACGGACAGGGCAATGGGCAGACCTTGTCCCTCTCTCAAGTGTCCCCACACAGGTCCCAGGGGCTCGGAAACCAAGCTGAGAATGCCTGATGCTACTGTCTGTTCCATCCCCACCATATACCCCCTCTCCACTCCTATCCGAGACCCACTGGGAGAAGAGTGGGTAGGAAGGCTTGAGCCCTGGGTCCACACAAGGGAAAGGGCCAGACCAACAGGATCTCTTCCCATGCCTAACTGAAAATGGTTTTTACCAGCAGCCCTGAGGGGCAAAACCTCAAATTGACCTTGGAGGTTGGGAGTTCAGTCATTTGAGTGGATCAGGCAGAAATTAATGACATAATCACGCTACTGAACATGTAATTAGAGCCTGCAGGAAGGAAGCAAGGGTCCACATGTGTAGGCAGAGGAGCCAATCCATACAGGCAGTGGAGGAGCCAAGGGCCTGGGCTTAGAATCCTGCTCCCGCCTCACCCTGGGAGGCAGCTTGTCAGCCCAGCATTAAGAGCACCCTGTGTTTAGTTAGCAAGAGATTCTAAGCCCAGGCCCAGGCTTGAATTCTCATCCTTCAGGGCACCAGCCAAGCCCTAAAGGACGAGTAAAAGTTGAGTAGCAAGGAGACGTGATAGGGAGGGAGCTGGAAATTTCGGGAAAAGGCTGTAGCATGTGCAAAGGCCTGGAGGTAAGAGGGCACAAGAGTTGAAAGGGAGAAGGGGCAATAGAACCAAGAGGAGGGGAAGAAAGCTAGGCCTCACTCTGCTGCACTGGGGACCATGGGAAAGCATTTAGTCCTCACCCCAAGAGCAAAGGGAAGCCACTGAAGTGAGTGGGCAGTGGCTAGGCAGTGATGTTCACAGACACACCTCTTCCCAAGGGGCTCTTCCAGGAGCCCCACAGGTGGGTCGACTGCATGCAGTCCAGGCCCTCCTACTGGGGAGCATCTCCTAGGACGTGGGGGAGCCCCTTCTGCTTCCACCTCACCCTGGGAGCCAGCTTGTCAGCTCTGCACTAGGTGTACCCTGTGTTTAGTTGGCAAGAGAGTCTAAGCCCAGGCCCAGGCCTGACTATGTATGTGTGGGCGGGGGGAGATCCACCCATCAGCAGCGGCCAGATTTGTAGCCAGATTCCAGCGTCAGGCCTCACTGCAGCCGTTCCCACCGTGTGCCTTTGTGAGTTGGCACAAAGCAGATGGATACATACAGGCCCGTGGCTCCCTGTGCACACCCCTGTGACCCTGGTGAGGGGAAGGGCTCATTAAGGAAGGTTTTCAGAGCCCTGACTAGCAGAGATGAATAGGACCTTGTGTTTGATCCTAGAAACTGCCTCATCTGCCAGAACAGCAAATGGAGTGGCTAAAATAACCAGTCTTGCAAGTGTGCACATGTGGCATGGTGCTTGTGTTGGGCGGGTTGACTGAAGTGGAAGGGTTGGCATGTCACTGAGGGATCTGAGCTGTACTCAGAAGGGCAGGGTTGGACCACGAAGCCAGATCTGAGCTGATGGAGACCTGACCACTTCTTTTCTTTGGCTAGGGTCCTGGTCCTGGACAAAGGGACGATAGTTGAATTTGATTCTCCAACCAACCTCATTGCAGCCAGAGGCATCTTCTATGGGATGGCCAGAGATGCTGGACTTGCCTAAAATATATTCCTGGTCTTTCTTCCTGGACATTCTTAAAGTTTCCATCACAAATGGAGAGGACACCAAATATGTCTACAGAATGGACTTGATGGCAAACGTTGGGGACATCTGTTAGGTCTTTGTCCCTGCCAGGTGCCTTGTAGGATAACCATGCTAAATGCTTCAGGGGGGGAAGTGAGGGCCCAGAGGTGAGTGACATGCCCAAGGTCATTGCTAATATGTGGCAGAGCCCAGACTAGTCCCCAAGTCTCCTGATTCCCAATGTGGCATTATTTCCACACTGTACTGCTTATAATCATTTCAAGGGATGACCTCCCTACCCCCATGATTTTTCATATTTTCTAATCTGAAGTGTTTTGGGTTTTGTTTTTAAATAAAGCTTTCTCCTCTTCGAACAGAAGACTGCCAGGTCAGACCATCCCTAGGAACTGAGTCCAATACTCATTAAAAATGGAGCACTGATGAAATAAAGCTACGTGTTAACAATACATACACTCCAATGTAGCCTTTCTCTCTGTTCACAAGGTCTAGGGGCTAGGGCCTTTAGAGGAGGTGGAGAGGAAGGAGGGAGACGCAGAGGTAGCCTTTATACACATCTACATGGCTGGAATTATCTGAAAACATCAGACCCAAGAGCTTTTGGCTGGAAATACTGTCTTCACGGCCAAAACTCACTGGGTAATTGCCAGTAGTTCCTGTTCTGCTGTGCAGAGGCTGTAAAAAGGTGAGAAAGCAAGCCCCTGATATCTGACCTGAGGCCTCTTGAGAAAGCTGCTGTGAACACCTCCACATTTATGTCATCCCTCAGACCACTACGCCTGCTTCTCTAGGGGATGAGAAGTGCATGGCACTTTATCTCCTTGCCCCTTTAGCATTCTGTTCCAGACAGGTCCCCATAACCCATGAGGTCTCCAAGTCATTCATCTTCCTCACTCTGGCTGAAGCTGACTGTGGGAGCACAGAGCAGCCCCGGGCCTACCCCCCGTTTTGAACGTCCCAGGCTGGTAAATGAGATGAGGGGGTAACTTGCTTTTCTGAACAAGCCAATGAAATGTTCATTTTCCTGCAGGTCAGAATTTACCTGGCACGCAGCCTTCAAGGCTTCTGGTCTCCTCTTTCGTTCCTTCAACCTTTATTCTTGGTATAATGTGACTGGTTATGGATGATGTTTTTTTTCCCCTCCATCCTAAATGGTTTTCAGTAGGTGTGGAGATGGCTCCTTTGATCTGATTTTTCTATATGCGTTGGGCCAGGCTGTGCTGCAGGACTATTTGTTAAAGGTTAATCACATTTTTGGGGCTGGCCGTTTCTGCCCAGGATGTTTATGAGTGTACAGAGGAAGACTTCCATCCTTGTGATAAAGCAAGTATAAAAGCACCAAGGCCCAAATTATTCTGCTTCTCCTTGGAGCTAAGAAAAGGTCTTTGCTATGCTTCCTGATTTATCAGGCCAATTTGGCATGA
The DNA here is from genome assembly GCF_001704415.2 of Capra hircus. Taxonomy (NCBI): domain Eukaryota; kingdom Metazoa; phylum Chordata; class Mammalia; order Artiodactyla; family Bovidae; genus Capra; species Capra hircus. The sequence continues at coordinate 35,688,388 of NC_030826.1, read as the reverse complement.
CGTATGCTTTGTGAGGCTCTAGCTGCCCCACACCAACAGAAATGCAGATTCATTCGGCATCATTCTCAGCTAAAGATCTGAAAGGCTGTACTTCCTTTCCTATCTTGGAAGTTTGCCTCTGAGCTCACTGAGACCCTGACAGGTGCTGACAGCCCGAAGGAGAGACTCAGTTGCGTAAAGTAAATAGGATAATCAAAAAATGTGGTTAATAGAGGATGGCCTCCATCTAGCGGGCTCAGCTACTCTGGGGAAATGAAGCTGACTGCTGTGAACTTAGAGGAAAGACACCGCACAAAATACCTGTCTCTGGTGCCACTAAGCGCCACCACGGCAGTAGGATGGAGGAGGCTCAGGTGGGGACCAGTTCCTTCTGTTCTTCCACCAGAGGGTTTTATCCCTGAAACTGTTCAACAATTTGAACCCCCTATGATTAGAAGTACAGAGCTGTTTAGGAGGACAAAGTTAAAGAGTAGGGGCTTAGTCAGTTAATATTTAATTTTAATAATACTTATTATGCTTGAACAGTCAGCAGTGCACAAAGTGAATATTTACACACAGTGTGAACACATGCTTTAAATATGCAGTAGAGGAGGCGGGGCGAATTCACAATTAACAAAGCTAAAAAAAAATCCTTGTTATAAATTACACAAAACATATAAAAATATTTCTCTGAATGCATAGATTAAGACTTTAGACTCACCTACCAGCAACTGTGCAGTCTAACTCCACTGCCATACTCAGAGTCAGCTGACCACAGAGGACGTTATAAAAAGGTGCAGTGCAGGGCCCGTCTCTCACCTGTGACTTCCTCAGCCTCCCTTTCTAAGCCCAGGAAATGCCCTGGAGCTACTCCTCGGTAGGCCACCTCCAGCCAGGGACCTCCACTGCTTCTGAGAATCTCTAACTGATCTGGATGGCTAGAAGAGTACTAACCCCAGTGATTTAGACACATGAATTAATACTGAATTTATTTGTTCCAAGATAAAACTAGCCTTAATTGTATCAGTAAATGGTAACTTTTTTCAAAGGTAGAGGGGGAAAAAAAGGTTAGTATTTCTAGCCTCTGCCTGGTTGAAACACAAAGGAAGTTTCTTCTTTAAAGTATTTCAGAGAAAGGGAGTAATAAGTAACCTTTACTCTGCTAGACAAACACTGCACAAAGTGGGTAACTCACCATCAGTAATTAGTGTGTTACAATTAAGTCACTGAACAGTGACTCCCCGTCACAAAGCTGGCCTTGAAAACACCTCAACCTCAGCTCAGCGTTTAGGCAGCAGCAGGAGGCCATTATCTCAGCACAACACTCTTCCACTGACATCTTCTGCACCCTCTCTCTCGATCGTAGTGTTCCAATAAAATTAACCCAGTTAGGAAGTTGAGTTTCTTTGGAAACTATAGGCACTGTGGGGAGAAAGCTTCTTAAGACAGCAGGGATGCTCTTCAACAGCTGGCTTCAAAACCCTGCTCTCCTGTTTGTCTAAGCGTGCTCATTCTTATTTCTAAAGTTAAGCTATTTAGTTCAACAAGACATTGGCTTTTCTTTTTAACATTAATGACAGTGAAGGGAAGGAAAAGAACCCTTAAATGCATTTTTTACAAAAATTCTTATGCCATGCTCAAGAGTTTAATCAGGTGTTTGTTTCCAGAACACAGCCTGGTAGACTCACATTGACTTTGTTAAGTAGGTTAGTGATGGTTGTGGGGGGATCCCTAAGATTAAACAACTTGTTTACAAAAGCAACAGATTTCAGAGTTGTGTAAAAATCTTAATAATTTCAAAATAATCTTTATCTTTGATACAAAAATAAAGATGCTAACTCCTTTAGTTCAGTTTCCCACAATAACCTTTAAAATAGCAACAGATTCTGTCCGGAAAATTGCTTTTCATTTCTAGTGGAAAATGAAAGTGGAGAACATGGACCAGCAATGTTTGTGCTCGTCTCTTTCAGTGAAATTAAACAGAAACGCGAAAGCGAAGACAGAATTGCTTCAGTTTAAAAAAAGAAAAATAGCGGTTGCTCTTTTACAAAGCGTCAGAGAGCCCTCTAGCGACCACAATGGGGAGTTAATGCAGAGATGACTACAAGCAATGGCTAGAGACGGAAGTGCGTACATGAGTGCGTACAATGGAAAAGGTGGGGGGAGGGGAGGCTCTTTTGGTTAACAGCGTATTTACATTAGGTAACTGTATTCTTAAATGCTTTTAACCTGAGTAACATTTATAAATATGCTATGTGAAACCTCACAGCCACAAGTCACACCAAAATTCCTGTGTCCAGCACCTGCGCTTTCCCGTTATCCTCTCTAGTCAGTTCACATTTCAGGAGAGTCGTGAGCATGCAACACCGAGGGGAGCACATCCTGGCCCTTCAGCTTCGCCGTCAACAGGCCCGAAGCAGGCTCTGCTCTCTCTCAGCCTCCGCCTAGACAACCCTCTCACATACTAGAACACTAGTATAGAACCGTTGGCTTCTGCCTCTCCAGGCCACTTCTCAGCTGTTCACAGCTTCAAGCAATAGGTTTGTTGTGCACCAAGAGGCTTGGAAGAGTGGCACCGCTGCTTAGGGGTCAGGGCCTTCCTACCTTGGCAGAATGATGTTAGTGTATACTACGAAGTGGCATCGGGGCCCTCCTTGGGCATCCAAGGCATTTAGATCAATGGCTTGTCCTTGGCCCAGAGGTGATGCACACTGTCACAATACTCAGTAGTAAAAGCTCCTGCTGCATTAGTAAGTCAGTTTTGAAGCTCTCCTATTGTAGCAAGGCCTTTCAGTCAGTGAGGATGCAGCGTTTCTGAACAGAAAATTATTTTCACTTATCATTAAAACCAGTTCCAGCTCTTGAAAATCTTGGAGTCGAGCAACATCTTTGTCCTGAAACAAAAATAGGTTAAATAGATTAAGAAGGGCCACTTGTCTCGATGGTTCTGGTGTTCTGTGTTGAAACCAGTGATAGTGCAGGAAAATCCCCAGGAGCACGAACTAGGTTAAAATGTAGAAGCCCTCAGTAGCAGCTGTTGCTCCAAGATGAGCACACCATGAGGCGTAGTGCAGGGGTGTTTTCCTCAGGTGCCCTGAGAAGCCAGAAGCCTGACATTCAGGGAACCCAGGGATGTTGGGAGGGTCACACATGTGCCTATATGGATGTGCCCTGTAATTAAGCCTGGTTCTTATGTTATAAAGCACAAGGCACATCTGATGGTATACTAAGGTAATCCTTACAGATCACTACAGAGAAACAACTTGTATAAATGCTAGTATCTCCATAGGCCCAATAGAGGAAAGAAAGCTCAATGGAAGACCACCCTTTACTTTTTTTCTATTCTTTTCTCATTTCTTTAACTATGACTCACATACCCCAAGAGGAAAGTACATATTTTCCAAATGGAAAAATCAACCACGTAACAGACCTTTCTTACCTTTCTTACCAGAGTATTGGGTAACTTTCTGATCTTCTCCACTTGATCAGGATTAACACCCAGCTCACAGCAACTCACTCTGAGCAGCTCTTGGTAGGTGAGCTCCTGTCGGTCCAGTTCAATTTCAATGAAATCATTTTCTCTAAGAGATGGGTTCTGAATCCTCACCTTGAGTACCAGCTCTAGGGAAAAGGGGAAGAAGCATTAATGAATCATTCTGGCATAGTTAGCTGATGCAATTTAAAATCTTTTCCAGAAGATGGTTACTGTTAATCATGCCCTGTGCTGAAGACCTATGCCACCCAACAAGAAAACCAAGCACAATCAGTGTAGTTTGCTCAGGCTCAATTCTGGCTCTGCTGGTGCAGGTGCCTGCATTGTCCTCCTATATCTAACACTGTGGTTCATAAAGTAAATGAACTTTTACTTTATGCAGCAGAAGGAAATAGTGGACAACCATCCCAACTGTACAGAAGGATACTTTACTTCTGCTACTGGAGCTAAGCAGGTAAAGGCTTGAGAATGGGTTTGGGTATCAAACTACACATAAGCAGGGTATGGGGAAGAGAAGAGAAAAGGCAGCATGGAAAGATATGGTACAAGAGTTACTCTACAAAGATATAACAATTGTGGATCTAAAGATATTTATGAGATGTGAAAATCCTTGCAATAAACACAGTACAGGAGCAAAAAGATAAGCTACTAATAAAAATGAAGTCTAACTGTGATTTAAATGCCTTACTTTAATAAGGGAAGAATCTTGGCTTTGGGAGTAAACAAAGACCATTATTCTTGGGTCTGGGATCTAAACAGTCTGCCCCTAAATTCTGAGCCTGGCTGCAAAGCAGGCTGAAGCTAAGCACATGTGTGCTTTTGGTAGTTCTGGTTGCTCTATATATGGCATCCCTGGGCCACAGTTATCAGCACCTAGAGCAACAGGCCCTCAAAACCAGAAAGAAGGCAGTTACTTACATGGAAAAAGAAAGGTAAGACTGGACCATACCCTGTGGCGTCTGACCAGAACTGGAGGTATTAACATAAACTTAATACTTTAAATTATAAATAGATATAGCAATATAGAAAAAAGTAAATGTGTGTGTTTGTTTGCTTGCCTTTTAACTTCACTAATCCTCTCAGGCTAGCGTGAAGCTTGATATCCAGGAAGTATATGTTCATTTTCTACTTTTCATCTAAAATATCAAGGGAGAGTTTGTTGCTTTTGTCATAAATTATGGGAGCTGCTTTCAACTCTCTTTTTTTGTGACCTTTTGGACCTTGAATGATTGTGGTATGAATGGGTATATCCCTCATCTATCCTGTACTAGATGTGTGACTCTGGACGAATTACCTGTCTCTTTGTGTCTAACTTCATCCATTTCTAAAATGTACTAATGGAAATTCTATGGTGGCCCAGTAGTTAGGACTCGTTGCTCTCACTGCCAAGGCCTAGGGCCAACCCTTGGTTGGGGAACTAAGATCCCGCAAGTCATGTGGCACAGCCAAAAAAAGTAAATAAAAATAAAATGTACAAAATAATGCTCTTTTTACAAGTCTGTTGTAACAATTAAATGAGAACTCAGAATGCTCTGAAGTTATGTTATTATGTTAACATAACTAGTTATGTTACTAGTAAGTTATATTACTAAACATAAATGTTTAGTTTATAAATAAATCTTCCCGGTGAATCTTTCATTATTTAATTGTTCTTTATTGTTTGCTTGCTTTTTTCTTTCTTCTCTAACTGTCCTCTGAACGAGCTTAGAAGAAATGATACACTAGTAGCAATGAGCACATCTAGTGTTCACATTCTGGTTTCTGAATACCATTCTGCACCAAGAAAAACCAGGGCTCCTTGGAGGAATGCCGGATCCCAAGGCTGGGGCAGGGAAGCTGCACTAGGGAGCCTGGAACATCTTGCTGCACCACAAAGTAAGGAAATGAGTTAAGAATAATGACGATGTCCAAGAGACACAACAAGCTCCAAAGGGGCTCCCTCTGGATCAGTCTGGCATAATTTGAACATCAAAATAAGGATACTAATGAATTATCACCCAATAAATAATAATCTATGCATTTTCTACTGCTGTAAATGGCGGAGAAGGGAAAGCCCTTCCCTGGCGTGCTGCGATTCATGGGGTCGCAGAGTCGGCAAGACTGAGCGACTGAACTGTTCATCAGGGCTTCCCTGGTGGCGCAGAGGGTAAAGCCTCTGCCTCCAATGCAGGAGACCCAGGTTCAATCCCTGGGTCAGGAAGATCCCCTGGAGAAGGCAATGGCACCCCACTCCAGTGTTCTTGCCTGGAGAATCCCATGGATGGAGAAGCCTGGTGGGCTACAGTCCACGGGGTCGCAAAGAGTCGGACATGACTGAGTGACTTCACTTTCACTGCTCATTAGAGCAGAGAAAAAAATGCAAACATACTCTACAACAGAACTGGCCTGGACTCTTCAAAAATCTGAAGGCCAGAAGGATAGTTAAAGGTTGAGGAAATGCTCCAGATTAAAGGAGACTACTCTAACATGGCAGCCCAATACAAACACAGCAGGCAGGAGTGGAGGGAGTAAAAACAGCTACAAAAGACACTGCTAGACAGCTCATGAAATTTAAAGACAAACAGTGGGTTAAAGAACAGCACTACATCAAGGTTATATTTTCTAAATCTGATTGTTGTGTTGTGATTATGTAAGAGACTATCTTTGTTCTTGGGGCTTCCCAAGTGGCTTACTGGTAAAGAATCTGCCTGCCGATGCAGGAGATGCAGGTTTGATCCTTGGGTCGAGAAGATTCCCTGGAGTAGGAAATGGCAACCCACTCCAGTATTCTTGCCTGAAAAATCCCAGGGACAGAGGAGTCTGGTGGGCTCAGTTCCTGGGGTCACAAAGCATCAGACTCAACTGAGCACACATCCTTGATCTTAGGGAAAAAAAACGCGTAAATAGTTCTGGGTAAAGGGGCAAAAAATAATTTGTAAATCTCATTAAAGAGAGTTCCTCTTACTAGTTTTGCAACTTTTCTGTAAGGTTGTAATTATACTCAAAAGTGCAGCCCTACTGCTGCTGCTGCTGCTAAGTTACTTCAGTCGTGTCCAATTCCATGCGACCCCATAGACGGCAGCCCACCGGGCTCCCCCATCCCCAGGATTCTCCAGGCAAGAACACTGGAGTGGGTTGCCATTTCCTTCTCCAATGCATGAAAGTGAAAAGAGAAAGTGAAGTCGCTCATGTCGTGTCTGATTCTTAGAGACCCCATGGACTGCAGCCCACCAGGCTCCTCTGTCGTGGGATTTTCCAGGCAAGAGTACTGGAGTCGGGTGCCATTGCCTTCTCCGCATTCAGGTGTGACCTAACTCAAATCTCTTATACACAGTGGAAGTGACAAACAGATTCAAGGGATTAGATCTGATAGAGTGCCTGAAGAACTATGGGTGGAGGTTGGTAACACTGTACAGGAGGCAGTGACCAAAACCATCCCAAAGAAAAAGAAACACAAGAAGGCAAAGTGGTTGTCGAGGAGGCCTTACAAATAGCTGATTAAAAAAAGGGAAGTGAAAAGCAAAGGAGAAAGGGAAAGATATACCCAACTGAATGCAGAGTTCCAAAGAATAACAAGGAGCGATAAGAAAGCCTTCTTAAGTGAATAATGCAAAGGAATAGAAGAAAACAATAGAATGGGAAAGATTACAAATCTCCTTAAGAAAATCAGAGATACCAAGGGAACATTTCACGCAAAGATGGGCACAATAAAGGACAGAAACAGTAAGGACCTAACAGAGGCAGAAGAGATTAAGAAGAGGTGGCAAAAATACACAGAAGAACTGTAGAAAAAAGGTCTTAATGACCTGGATAACCACAATGGTGTGGTCACTCACCTAGAGCCAGACATCCTGGAATGTGAAGTCAAGTGAGGCTTAGGAGCATTACTATGAACAAAGCTAGGGAAGGTGATGGAATTCCAGCTGAGCTATTTCAAATCCTGAAAACTCAGCAGTGGCCACAGGACTGGAAAAGGTCAGTTTTTATTCCAATCCCAAAGAATGGCAATGCTAAAGAATGTTCAAACTACTGTACAATTGTGCTTATTTCACATGCTAGCAAGGTAATACTCAGAATCCTTCAAGATAGACTTCAACAGCACGTGAACCGAGAACTTCCAGATGTACAAGCTGGATTTAGAAAAGGCAGAGGAACCAGAGATCAAATTGCTAACATCCACTGGATCACAGGAAAAGCAAGAGAATTCCAGAAAAACATCTACTTCTGCTTCATTGACTACACTAAAGCCTTTGACTGCGTGGATCACAATAAACTGTGGAAAATTCTGAAAGAGATGGAATAGGAGACTACCTTACCTGCCTCCTGAGAAACCTGTAGGCAGGATGAAGCAACAGAACTGGTCATGGAACAATGGACTGGTTCCAAACTGGGAAAGGAGTACGTCAAGGCTCTATAATGTCACCCTGCTTATTTAACGTATATATAGAGTGCATCATGCAAAACGCTGGGCTGGATGACTCACAAGCTGGAATCAAGACTGCCGGGAGAAACATCAATCACCTCAGATATGCAGATGATGCCACGCTAATAGCAGAAAGTGAAGAGGAACTAAAGAGGCTCTTGATGAAGGTGAAAGAGGAGAGTTAAAAAGCTTGCTTAAAACTCAATATTAAAAAAAAACAAAAAACAAAAACTCAACATTCAGGACTTCCCTGGTGGTCCACTGGCTAGGACTACAAACTCCCAGTGCAGGGGGCCTGGATTTGATCCCTGGTCAGGAGACTTGATCCCACATGCCAAAACTAAAGACCCTGCATGCCACAACTAAGACCCAGAACAGCCAAATACATTTTTTAAAAAAGAAAAAAAATAAAACTCAACATTCAAGAACAAAGATCATGGCATCCAGTCCCATCACTTCATGGCGAATAGATGGGGAAGAAAGGAAACTGGCAAATTTTATTTTCTTGGGCTTCAAAATCACTGCAGACAGTGACTGCAGCCATGAAATTAAAAGATGCTTGCTCCTTGGAAGACAAGCTATGACCAACCTAGACAGCTTATTAAAAAGCACAGACATCACTTTTCCAGTAGTCATGTGTGGATCTGAGAGTTGGACCCTAAAGAAGGCTGAGCACCAAAGAATTGATACTTTGGAATTGTGCTGGAGAAGATTCTTGAGAGTCCCTTGGATAGCAAGGATATCAATCCAGTAAACCCTAAAGGAAATCAGTCCTGAATATTCACTGGAAGGACAGATGCTGAAGCTGAAGCTCCAATACTTTGGCCATCTGCTGTGAAAAAGCTGACTCACTGGAAAAGACCCTGATGCTGGGAAAGATTGAGGGCAGGTGAAGGGGGTGACAGAGGATGATGGCTGGATGGCATCACCAAACTCAGTTGGTTATGACTTTGAGCAAACTCCAAGAGATGGTGAAGGACATGGAAGCCCTGCAGTCCATGGGGCTGCAAAGAGCAGAACACGACTTAGCAACTGAGCAAGACTCAAAAGGGGTAAGTCCTATCCCCACTCCTCAAAGAAACAGGAAGTAAAGAACTAGACTCCTAGACAACTTTGCCCTTTTCAGAGGCTACTTGCTGATGAGAGGTTACCTTGCATATTAAACGGAAATGCTCCAGTGAAGAAAAATGGCTGGAATGCTGGCGCTGGTCCTGCGTAGGTCCCATTTTGAGGCTCCAGAGACATTGGTGGCTTGGACGGGACAGTAGAGAACAGGGATCGAGTCTGACTCACTGGGGGCTGACAAACAGGACCCGGTTTTGTGCTTTCTGGTGTTCTAAGTATGGCAGAGGGGGCAGACACATCCCCGTTCTGAACCAGTGCCAAAGAGGTGTGGTCCCGTGGAAAGGGCCCAAGCAGGGGAGGTTCCCCAGGGGGCAGCAACGGAGGAGAGCCATCTGCAGGGGGTGATGCAGGAGGTGTGGAGGGGCCCCCATTCTGTAGCTGGGCTGAATCCTCTGATGCAGGTGTATAGATAAAAGGGAAGGCTGGGTTGGCCAAATAGTTGGGAACAAACGGCAGTTCTGACTCCTTCTTCAGCTGGGGGTGGTCATCGCTGTCACCATCATCATCTTCCACTTAAAAAGATGAAAACACAGAACACTTACATAGTCCTTTAAAAATGAGCAAATAAAGGGACTTTATGCTCGTGGTCCAGTGGTTAAGACTGTGCCTCCCAACGCAAGGGGTGCAGGTTTGATCCCTGGTCAGGGAACTAAGATCCCACATGCCTCTTAGCCAAAAAACCAAAACATAAAACAGAAACAATACTGTAACAAAGTCAATAAAGACTTTAAAAGTGAGCCACATCAAAAAAACAAACAAACTTTTTTAAAAAAAAAAAGATTTCACACAAAGGAAATTAGCAAGTCTCCTGTGAAAGCTGGTGTCCTTTGGTATATAACAAATATCTTGGTCAGTGTTTACTGCAGGTTTTTTGTTACCATTTCTATCTCCTTAAAGTTTACAGATTAAAAAACCCAAAACTTTATAATGTCTACCTTTCCAGAAACAGCATGGAATAATTATCTTGGCACAGTAAGACTATCTTGTTTCTAGAAACAGATTGGCTATTTAGCATCAAGAATATATACAGGGGATATACATATATAGTTAGATACATATATATATATAATTATGACTGATTCACATTGTTGTTGGCACAAACCAATAAAACATCTTAAAGCAATTATCCTCCAATTTAAAAAAAAAAAACTCTTTTTAAAGAATACCATAAGTCTCAGTTTGACAAAATCAACCTCAAAAACTTACCTCCCATAATCTTCCTAATTTCTCTTCTTGATGTTAACTGGACAGGCATTTCTCCCTTTGTGGTAAGGATCTCTTTGTCAGCTCCTGATTTTAGTAAGTAAGAGACCACCTGACCATGATTGCGCTTACATGCCCAATGCAAACAGGTCCTACCCCCAAAAGAAAAAACAGAGATTGAAAAAGTGGAGGGGTGATCTGGGATTTCAAGCTCTACACATCAGTAAATAAATATACGCAAGCCTGTTAGAGTTCAGCTAGAACTAGAAAATCAGACTGGTAATTTTAACTTTTCGGAAAGCAGATGATCAAAATATTTAATGTGCTTAAAATTTATTTTAAAATTTCATTTCTGATCCTTGGAAAGAGCTAATTTATCCCAGGGGCTTTATTACAATGGCTTCCAGAAGGCTGGCTGCCTGGCTGGCTAGATAACTCTAAAGATACTGCTCAGTGTCCCTCATTATATTTTCCCGGTCTCTTTAAAATATACTTTTACACGGCCATATTCCTTTTCAGAGAGTACCAAAACTTGCTTCATGTGCATCAAATGTCACTTGAAGATGAAATCTTGTCAGGCTACTAACCATCTCTCATCTGCAGCTTGCTCGGCCACTAAAATTGTTACTACAGCAGATTCCTGCCTGAATCTCAGTTACTCTTTTGCTTTTTACTTTTCTTTCCTTCACACATACACAAAAGGATTTCCATTTTTAAAAGTTCAATTCTCTAGTTCTCTCCAGAAGGCTACAAACATATTCTCATTTGCTTAAATACAAGGCACCACACACATACTTTTAGTTCCTAAAGCATCTGAACAATACACATCTTCTGAAGTATTGATTCATTTAAGTAAAACTAATTGCTTACTATTGTATACTTAGGAAGGAATTATGCACCCTCTAAAAGAGCTATTATTTTAACACTGCACAGAAATAGGATTAGCGAAATTCCGTCTTAACAGAGCTACTAAATTCATCCCCATGGAAGGAAAATACTTTTTCTCCCTCTGTTTTGAAATGTCCTCATTCACCAACTCTCTAATTGAACTGAGATAAGTATCTTCAGAGCTTTTAGATGAATATAAATATGGCAAAGGATAGAACATATGTTCAATAGTGGAGATTAGGTCACCCACTTGAGAAGTGTAACTCTCTAGAGAGTACATTTGGTTCCAGGAAAAAGCAGATTTGCCCTGGGTACCTCAAGATTTATGACTTACAGAAAGCCAGTTTGTCTGGCTGGCTAGGAGCAAACTCCACTGATGTTTCAGAGTGATATTTGAAACTATTTTTCATTAGAATCAGATTATCAAAAAAAAGAACCAGATTATCCAGGTGCCTTTAAAATGTACTTCATCATAAAAAGAATTCCAGTTTGGAGAAAATAAAAGAGTCTTGATATGGACTTCTAAAATATAAGCACCATGAAGATAAGGAAGTATCTGCTTGAATACACAGGTACTTAATTGATATTTGCTGAATAAGTGAACCAAGGACAAGGTGCACACTGCTTAGAGTAGAAGGATCCGGTATATTCTTGATTCTGGGCAAACTGTACTGAGAGTGTGTTTGTATAGGGCTGTCTTGAACACTTGAAAAATGAATAATTATAATGATAAGCATTCAAAAATGAATAGAACATGATGAGAAAAGTATGTTCTGTTTTGGAAATAAAGTGCTCACTTGTAAGTAGTAAATCACTTGTTCACAACAAACCTGAGAGTGAATGAAGGAATATTCTGCCAGTGGATCTGAGACATTTTTGGACAAACCAACTGCTAAAGTATCACCACGTAAAGTGGGGCTAAGTCAACACAGCACATCCCCCACAGCCCTGTACCCTGAGTGATCATTTATAGGCCAGATCTGGGTGGCTCCAGACAGCCATAATTCACAGGCACTATAGCCAGGCAGTATTTTCAACTTCTTCATGAGCCATTGTACTTGTTTCTTAAAGCCAAGGGGTATGCATGACACCTGAATTACAACTGATGTGGGAGCTTGATCTCTGAACTTCAACTCTTTAAGCTTTAAATCTGCAGTCAGAATATCCTATCAATGCTGGGAAGTACTGATATTTCAGACCAGAAATCTGAAATACGGACATCCTATCAGTGCTGGTAAGCATTTCAGACCAGAAGCATAAATTTCAACTGTGCAAAAATAGTGGTTACTGGGCAACTAAAAATTAAAAGCAGTAACCATTCTGCTTTTCTGTGCTACTGACTATGTTTTCTGAGGGTAACCTTTATATCTGATTACCCGGCACACTGCTTAATTAGAAAAAAGAAAAGAAAAAAAACAAACCCAGAACTTCTCTGGTGGTACAGTGAATAAGAATCCTCCTGCCAATGTGGGGTACTAGGGTTTGGTCCCTGGTCTGGGAGGATTCCACATGCCTTGGAGCAACTAAGTCTGTGAGCCACAACTACTGAGCCCATGCTCTACAGCCTAAAAGCCACAACTACTGAAACCCATGCACCCTTAAGCCTGGTCTCTGCAGCAAGAGAAGCCACTGCAATGAGAAGCCCTCACATCCCAACAAAAAATAAAGCAACAAAAACCCCGTGCAGCCAAAAATAAATAAGAAAGAAAAAAGTTAACACAGATATAGTACTTTACATACTGGACATTGTTCTAAAAGCTTTACGTGTATTAATTCATTTAGTCCTCTAAACAACCCAAGTTAAGTACTATCATCAACACTCTCCAGTGATCTAGTGGTTGGGAATCCACCTGCCAATGCAGGCAACATGGCTCGATCCCTGGTCCAGGAAGATTCCACATTTTACAGGGCATCTAAGCTGGTGCGCGGCAACCTCTGAGTGTGTGCTCTAGAGCCTGAAAGCTCCAACTACTGAGCTTGAGTGCCGCAAATACTGAAGCCAGCATGCCCTAGAGCCCCTGCTCTGAAACAAGAGAAGCCATGGCAACGAGAAGGCCTTGCATGGCAACCGAGAGTAGCCCCTGCTTGCTGCAACTAGAGAAAGCCCATGTGCAGCAATAGAAGACTCAACAAAGCCAAAAATAAACTAATTTAAAAACAAACAGGCAAAAAGAAAATTCTCCTACTTTTCGGATGAGGAAACTGAGGCAGTCAGCAAATAAGTAGAACAAACAGTATGGTATACACAGCAACTGCGTTATAAGGACAGTCAAGTAAGGAAAGGGATTAGGGAATGCCAGAGATAGTGGAGGGGCACGGCACAACTTTAAGTTAAGGACCCAGGAAAGACTCATTCAGGGGACATCGAAGCTAAGACCTGAAGGAGGTGGGAGAAAAAGCATTTAAACGAAGGGAAGAGAAAACACAAGGGCCTTGAATGAACATTGCGCCTGATGTTTTGGTTATTTATTTTTGGCTGCGCTGGGTCTTGGTTGCTTCACAAGGGCTTTCTCTAGTGGCAGCGAGCAGGGGCCACTCTCGAGTTGTGGTATGTGGGCTTCTCATTTTGGTGGCTTTTCTTGTTGCAGGGCACTCACCCTAGAATGCTCTGGCTTCGGTGGTTGGGGCACGCGGGCTCAGTAGTCGTGGCTCACGGGCTCTAGAGCTCGGGCTCAGTAGTTTCGGTGCACAGGCTTAGCTGCCCCAACAGCATGTGGGACCCTCCCAGACCAGGGATTGTCCCCTACACCGGCAGGCAGATTTTCAACCACTGCACCACCAGAGAAGTCCTGTGCATGGTGTTTTCAGCAAAAGCAAGAAAGCCAGGGGAAGGAACGAAGAGAGCAAGGGGGTTAATCGAGAGATGAGGCTTAGAAATAGAGTGTGGGCTGAGGGACAAGCATTTGAACTGTAGGACCCTGTGGGCTTTTCCTCCATTTGAGATTGGAGCCATTAAAGGGTTTTAAGCAGAATTAAATGATCTGTGTTTTAAGTCAGGATTCCTCTGGCTGCTGTGCTGAGAAAAGACATAGGATAGGACTAATGAGGAGGCTACTGCATTAATCCAGGTGACAGATGGTGGCTTTGCACAAGACGGGTAGTGGCAGAGCTAGTGAGAAGCGGTCAGATTCTAACTACATCACTGCTAGTGAAGCTGGCAGGATTAGCAGCTTGACTGGATGTGGGTTTTGAGAGAAAGACAGAAGGTAAGGAGTGCACCAAAGATTCTGGCCAGCCAGTGCAGCTCAGATGCTCAGATGAGGACTCAAGCAGGCTGGGGACAGTTAGGGATATGAGGGAGACCAAGAACTCAACCCTGGACATGTAGAAGTCCTATTAGATAGCTTCCCCCAATTAAATCTATGAGAGCCTCTTCATAGTTCAACAATCTTATATTTTTCTGAGCACTTACTATGTGGTTAAGAAAGTATGGTTTCTAAGACTCCTCATGACCACTGCAGAGGGCACGGGTTCAATTCCTGGTCAGAAATTAAGATCCCACATGCCCCGAGGTGTGGTCAGAAAAAAAGAAAATTGTGTGAGGTGGGAAGGAGGGTCAAGAGGGAGGGGACATATGTATATCTATGGCCGATTCATGTTGATGTATGGCAGAAACCAACACAATATTGTAAAGCAATTCTTCTTCAATTAAAAAAAAAAAAAAGAAAGCATGGTTTGGAGGCAGATGCTGGGTTTCATTCCCAGCTCCATTAGTTACTGTAAATTCTTAGGGAAACTACTTATTCAGTTTTCCTATCTGTAAAACAAGAGGATAATAGCTCTGTCCCTGAGCCGCTGTGAATGAGATGATACACATAAATAATACATTTGGAACCTTGTTTGCACTACAGAGCAAGCTCAGGAAATGTTACCTATTTATATTATGCTGCATTTCCTTAAATGCTCACAACTCTTCTGAAATAACTAGAAAATGAAGTGACTCTGGCAAGGTCATATTGCTAAGCAGGAATGGAGAAGAGCCAGCACTGAAGTCCAGGCTTGTTCTACACAACACTGCCTCCCAGTGCCAAAACAGTGATTCACAGCTTGTGAACCACACAGAAATGCTAGAAATCACACACACAGAAAAGAACACACAGAAAAGCAAGCTAGTTTGTAAACACTTAAACAAAATTAAACAAAAATGCAGTTTCTACTGTTTCCTGGCTTTCTGAACAGTTACCCAGGCTGTTTTCTTTGGGGTAAGTTGGCAGATGAATTTGTGAGGAAGTAAGGAAACTGATTCTGGTCCTGGCTATTAATAGTTGTGTGACCTAGGGCAGGTTAATCTCTGGGACTGAACCTATCTCCAATGTCCCGTTTAGTTTTAAACTGTATGATTCCACTTTAAAAAATAAAACATTTGCAAACTCACTTTAATTCTCAGTTAGCAAATAGCCTGATTAGCATTACTTGGATCAAATTAAAAAAATTTAAACGTGAAGAGAGCGGAATACCACCACATTCAGTAACTTAATACAAAAAAATTGACCACCGGCACTTCTTAAAATGTGACTCCTTATTTGGGAAGGACTCAATCACTGGCAGGCATCTGAAGTCTTGGATAAAGTCTCATATTTCAAACTGTCTTAAGAAAACAAAGCAAAACATTATGTAGGATTAATGAATGAGTCTTCCTGCCACAGGCAGCTGTAGGTAGCAGCAAACAACTGCTGCAGTAAGGCAACAGAAAAGCAGAATAGCAATGCAAGTGATTTATTTTCCCTAGTCTTGGGAAAAGAAATCGTGCTAGTTTATAAGATCTACGTTTGCCCAACTGTTTATGCTTTTTGCTCTGCACAGATGTGTTCTTCAGAGTAATTCCGAACTCGAACTTGGGTGAGCTCCAAATGAGCGTGAGAGTAATCAGCACCTTTTGGTACACGTTATGGGGGTGGGGTGGGGGTGGGGTCGGCGGGGCAGGGGGCGCCAGCGTTCGGGTGGGCGCTGCCGGCGCAGGACCACGTGGGCCGGGATTTGGGCATGACTCGCCGCAGACTCTCCGAGGCAGGGGGGCCAATGCTAGCCTCCAGAGCGCACAACCTCGTTGGCTCTGGGTGCCGGGCCACGCCTTAGCGGGCTTCGGGGGCTGCGCTAGGCCGAGGTCGCGTCCCGGGCTGGATGCTCTGACCCTAGGCCTCCCCCGCTCCCCACTTACCAGCCGTTGACCTCATTTTGGGAGTTCACATCCACCCCGCTCTCCACCAGTTTCTGCACCTCCCGAATGTCCCCCAAGGCCGCGGCCTCCCGCAGCCTCTCCTGCTGCTCCTTCTGCTCGAGGAGAGCGCTCATCTTTCTTTGGCCCCAGGCCCCCGCTAGGGCACGCCCGCCCAGCCCCGGCCGGTCAGCGCCGCCGCCGCCGCGGACCACTCCCCGCCATGGAGAGACCGCGTGGGGTACAGCTGCCCCGCTCGCGCTGCAGCCCGTGCCGAGCCAGGGGCCTCCGTTCCCCCTTCTTGGCACGCCCGCCGCTCCCCTGCTGCTCCCGGCCCGCGGGCCTAAACCTCCTCCCGGCCGCGCCTCCCACAGGCCGGCTCTGGGGGAACCTATTCAGAGTGACAACCCTGACCCAGATATTTTCCGTTCCTACCCTCCGCGCGCCCGAGGGCGGGCTGTTTATGTAACTGCTGCACAATATTATCTGCCGTGATTCACCAACTATTTTTAGACCTCCCCACCCGGCAGCTTTCAGAGAGGAGGACAGAAACGAGAGAAGGGAAGAATGCGTATTTGAGAGCCAGGAAAGCCTAATCCTCTGGAGCAGGCTGTTTACCACGCATCAAAAATAATTGGTTTAAGAAAACAGACAAAAATAATAGTAATAATTGGTTTTGTTTTTTCCCCAGTTTGTGTGGCTCTTTTTCCTTATCTGAATCAACTCTTGCCTAGCAGGGTGGGGAAATGGGCCGAAAACGATCCCACTATTATATGCCCATTATTGCAGAAATAGAATACACGATTCTTTCTTTTGACACTGCTTGGGACCATTCAGTTCGATTATTTATTTCAGTTGCTGTTGTCTTACATTTTAGAGATTTCTTCTAATTCGGCTTTTAGGAAAAATATTTATACCGTGCTCAGAGTCTATAAACTGTGATTCATTACTGCTTTTATTTTATTTTTTGGTTACTGCTTTTAAATCATAATTAATTACTCTTCGTGAAGGCCATGTAAGGAAAAAAGAAAACACCAAAGAGGCTTTCAAGTTATCCCAGTCTTTAATATCAGGAGCTAGGGAGAGAAGTGGTCCAAGTATAAACAGCATTCTTCCTGACTCTCTGGCTAATCAATCTAATGAGGCTCAGAGCCTGGCTGGCGCTGCTTTACTACACAGCAGGAGAAAAAGAAGAGTATTGTTTTGCTGAGCCCAGGTTCCTGGGCAAGATCTTCCAATGTGGCACAGGATGGAAGCTTGCAGATGGGGTTGGAAGGATTAAGGAGTAACCCTGGGGTGGGGAGGAGGAAGGCCTGAACACAAGAGATAAAATAGGAAATGACAAATTTAGGCATGGAGTTTTCATTTCCCTCTCTTGGGGCAGCCCAGGGTTTGCGCAGCAAGCACTTTTCTTGCTGTGCCTGCGTGCTCAGTCACTCAGCAACCCCATGAACTGTAGCCGGCCAGACTCCCTGTCCATGGAATTTTCCAGGCAAGAATACTGGAGTGGGTTGCCTTTCCTACTCCAGGGGATGCATCTCCTGCATTGGCAGTCAGGATTCTTTACCACTGAGCCACCGGGGATGCCCTTTCTTCTTGCTACTGTTTTATGAAAAACTCATATCTGTTTATTATGTTACAGACATTCACACAGTACGCAGTGCACACCAGATGGTTTGAATATAAACTGACTGCATGCTTACATTGACCTTATAGTGAACTGGAACTCTGCTTGAGGTGACACTTTCATTTGTCCCCCAATACAAACTTTAATTCTCCGCATGGTACTCCACCTGAAACTGATGTGCAGAGTAGTACTGGAATTGGGCCCTTCGGTACAATTCAAGTGACAGGGGAGTAGATAGTGGCCTCTTTTTTTTTTTTTTTAATAGCAGTTCAAAAAGCTTGGTAGCGAGTGCACATCAAAATCTGTGAGTTCTCTTTGTAAGGATTTATTTGTTAAATTACCCATGTGCCCTACAATAACTATCGAATCAACGAACATAAATATTTTCTTAAAAACCTCTGGGTGCCTGCATGCCAAGTCACTTCAGTTGTGTCTGACTCTTTGTGACCCTACCCACTGTAGCCCACCAGGGTCCTCTGTCCATGGGATTCTCCAGACAAGAGTACTGGGGTGGGTTGCCATGCCCTCCTCCAGGGGATCTTGCCGACCCAGGGATCGAACCCAGGTCTCTTCCATCTCCTGCATTGGTAGGTAGGTTCTTTTACCCTAGCACCACCTGGAAAACCCTAAACAACCTCTACTTATCTCTAACTCCAGTATTCTGCTTGTTATTCTCACATTAAAAAAACAAAACTTTCTCTGCAAACAAAACCTTTACCCTGGCCATAACTGAATGCAACCTGATGGTTATTCATTTCCATTTATCTACACTTTGTCTTGTCTCTAGGGAATTATCTTAACTCCCTGGGTGTATCAGACATGCATTGTTTGCGAGGCACTATTCTAGGCACTGAAGATCCTGCTGCAAAGAAATCAGAGTCCCTTATTTAAAAAAACATGCAGTCTAGCCAGGGAGACAAGACAAATAATAGGATGTGATAAACATTATATGTACTAGAAGTCCTACGGCATATAGCGTAGCGGTTGTCAGTATGGAGATTATAACCAGAATGCTTTGGTTTGTATACCAGTTTTGCCTCTCATATCATCTTGGATCAGTTTCTTAACCTTGCCTCAAGTTCTACATCTCCAAATAGGGATGATAATAATAGCACCTACTTTGCAGGATTGTTCAATTAATTGAATGACTATGTGTAAAGTTTAGATGTTGAAAACACTCTGTGGTGTATTACAACAAGGTTGAGTCAAGGAAGATAGCATCCGATAGCATAGGAGGATAAGTGGTGGTCAGGAGACAAAGATATACCCAAGTTTCTGGCTGGGCAGATAGTAGTGTCATTTACTGAGATTTGGATCAAAGAATGAAGAGAAAGTTTGGGGTATGTTGATGAATTCATTTTTGAATCAGTTGAATTGAGCTTTCTGAAAACACTTAATTACTGCTGATATCAACATTTACCCACTGCCAGACACTATGGGCTTCCCTGGTGGCTCAGCGGTTAAGCGTCTGCCTCCAATGCAGGAGACCCGGGTTCGATCCCTGGGTCAGGAAGATCCCCTGGAGAAGGAAATGGCAATCCACTCCAGTATTCTTGCCTGGAGAATCCCATGGACAGAGAAGTCTAGTAGGTTACAGTCCACGGGGTTGCAAAGAGTTGGACACTACTGAGCGACTTCACCTCAGACACTATGGTAAATGCTGTACATGAACTGTCTCAGTTATTAATAGTTCTCACAACAACCTTTTAAGTTAGGACCATCATTATTATCTGAAGCGCAGAGAGGTAAGTAACTCGCCCAGAACTGTACAGTTTAGTGACAGAGCGAGGCTGTAAAGTCAAGAAGTTCAATTCTAGAGCCTGTGCTTTCTTTCCTGATTTTCATTTGAGTGAAGATGCCGAGTAACAACAATAAGCCCAGTAAACAGTCATGAATATAGGTATCATATTTCAGAAGGAGTTCTGGGCTGGTGATTTGGACTTGGTAGTCATCAGTAAAGGAGCTAACTAAAATCATGGGGACAGAACTGATGGCCCCAAGAGAGCATGTTGAGTGTCAAGAGAAGGCAGCCAAAGACACCCAAAGAACAACCCAATAGTTTATTGATGGACAGAAAAGGAGAAATCCTCAAATGGGACTGACGAGGAGCAACCGGAATAGTAGGAAAAAAGCAAAGGAGTGAGAGGGTTTGGCAAAGAGAGAGTGATCCACAGGGTTAAATGCTGTGGAAAGGGCAAGAAAGAAAGGACTGGAAAGTGTGGAGAGATTTAACCACAAGGGGATTGCTGGTGACCATGGAGAGACAAGTGGCAGGGATGGCACCCATACGATAATGGGCACTGCATCACCCAAGAAAGCTGTAGGGCTCATCACGTGCATCAATAAATCTGCATGGCTATTTTCTGCACTCCTCTTCCATGGAATGTATTTTACACCTGTTGTACCAAACAGCAGTTTAGACACTGACATGTAAACTTCCTAAAAAGATAAAGCAAAGACAAAAGCCTTTCTCTTATTAGAAACAAGATATACCATCACTTATAGCTTCCTTGGTGGCTCAGCGGTGAAGAATCCACCTGCAATGCAGGAGACGCAGGTTTGATCCCTGGGTCGGGAAGATCCCCTGGAGGAGGGCATGGCAACCCACTCCAGTATTTTTGCTTGAAGAGTCCCATGAACAGAGGAGCCTGGCGGGCTGCAGTCCATGGGGTCACAGAGGGTCAGACGTGGCTGAAGCCACTGAGCACGCATCGTTCTTCAAACATTATTGTACTTTAACTTTCATAATTTGACAATGCATTCATGAGATAATTTGCAGACACCTAGTTTTTTAAAATTTTATTTATCTAGTCATTTATCTTTGACTGTGCTGGGTCTTCGTTGCTGTCTGAGGACCTTCTCTAGTTGTGGTGAGTGGGGGCTACTCTCTAGTTGTGGCACACGGGCTTAATTATCCCACAGCATGTGGAATCTTCTTGGAGCAGGGATCAAACCCGAGTCCGCTGCACTGGCAGGCGGATTCTTAGCCACTGGACCACCAGGGAAGTCCATAGACACAGTTTCCACAGACAAATTAAAAAACACTTTTTAGACATGAATGCCCCTGTTTATCATGTTAAGAATTTCAAACATTACTTATGTTAACAGAAACAGTGGAGTTGGAGTGTACTGTGCCATCTTCAAGCTGCATAACGAGAACCACCAGTGGTACTATGAAACGTGTCACTCTTTCCAAGGCATGGTTCTTTAAACTTGTGGATGTCAGCCCCCGTAAGTCCCTGTGCATTTGGACTGGTTTGGTGATCCACTGGGTGTTAGGATTTCTTCTGGTAGCTTTATGGAATGAGGATAACCTCAAAGAATCTGTCTGTAGAATCTTCACCAACCCAGTAAGAATCCAGGACTCTCAGAGCCCCACAGTGGCATCCAGCTCACTCCTCCACAATAGAATGAAGGCTTCAAGCAAACTTTAGCCATGATAATCGGGCTTGGTGTAACTGGCACCCTTAGGCATGTGTGGCCAACACAGCTCACAGGAATCTGATACGTGACATAACCTTGCTTGGTCCTGTGTGCCAGTCTGCACACTTTATGAGGCTGGGTAGGGTGGAGGGTCCTGCGGGGTGCAGAGAGCAGGCAGTACTGCCTGCAGCCCACCATGGGGAGAAAGTGCATTGCATGGGACTGCTTCTTCCTCCACTGCTGCTGGATATATTTGTAAGTGCCTATTTTGGCTTCCCTTTGAGATAAACTGATGGCTGCCACCAGATGGAAAGGGAGAAACTTTCATTTAAAAGAAAAAGACTGATAATTGCAATATCATGTGACCAGCACCAAGATGTACAAGGAAAAACGGCAGCACAAAGAAGATGACCAGCTGTCGTGTGTGACAGGCAGCGAACGAGGCTCCAGGTTGGCTTTACAGAGCTGGTGATGCTTGGCATGTGACCTGAGAAAGATGGGTAGGTGTTTCTGGGATGAGGAAAGAGCATTCCGTGTCTAGAGCCGTGTAATGTGATGTGGGAGGAAGCAGGGGTGTTCAGGGTGTGAGGGAATGGTAGCAAAAAGTTGGAGAAGCAGGTAAGATCATGGATGACCTTGGTGTTTCAATTTTAGATGGGGACCCATTGAAGGATTTGGGGCAGGGAAGAGACATAACCAAGTTAACGTTTAAAAAGATTGAGGCAGCAAAGCAAATGGAGGATGGCCTCATGGGACCACACAGACAGCTAGGAAGCATTAGAAACTGTGGCTTTGTATCTATATTTGTTCCCCAGAGCTGTCAAAACAAAGCATCAGAGATTTGGGTGCTTAACAGAAATTTATCCTCTCTCAGTTCTGGAGGCTAAAAGTCCAGGATCAAAGTGTCAGCAAGCTTGGTTTCTCCTGAAGCCCCTCTCCTCGGTTTACAGATGGCTACCTTCTCACTGTGCCCTCACATGACCTTTCCTCTTTGTGTGTGTCTACCTGGTGTTTCCAAATTTCCTCTTATAAGGGTACCAGTCAGATTGTATTGGGGCCTATTTGAACTTTATTACCTCCCTAAAGGCTCTGTGGTCATGTATGGATGTGAGAGTTGGACTGTGAAGAAGGCTGAGCGCTGAAGAATTGATGCTTTTGAACTGTGGTGTTGGAGAAGACTCTTGAGAGTCCCTTGGACTGCAAGGAGATCCAACCAGTCCATTCTGAAGGAGATCAGCCCTGGGATTTCTTTGGAGGGAATGATGCTGAAGCTGAAACTCCAGTACTTCGGCCACCTCATGCGAAGAATTGACTCATTGGAAAAGACTCTGATGCTGGAAGGGATTGGGGGCAGGAGGAGAAGGGGACGACTGAGGATGAGAT
Source organism: Capra hircus (assembly GCF_001704415.2). Lineage (NCBI taxonomy): Eukaryota > Metazoa > Chordata > Mammalia > Artiodactyla > Bovidae > Capra > Capra hircus. The sequence goes on along the minus strand of NC_030826.1, from coordinate 35,665,710 downwards.
GGCTGGATGGCATCACTGACTTGATGGACCTGAGTCTGAGTGAACTCCGGGAGTTGGTGATAGACAGGGAGGCCTGGCATGCTGCAATTCATGGGGTCGCAAAGAGTCGGACACAACTGAGCAACTGAACTGAACCAAAAGGCTGTTTCCAAATGCAATCCCATCGTGAGGTCCTTTTGTGGACTCTGAAAATTTGAACATATGAATTTGCATGTGTTTGTGGTAGGGCACACAATTCAGTCTATTACACTTTGCATTAGCAACATACATGGAAAGGGGTCTGCACACCACAGACTGATAAGGTTGTTTTTCATCTCATCATCAGAAAATAACCAACTCATATAATCTATAAAAGTTATGTATAAACTGGGCATTGTGATTTGTTCATAAGACTACTTTCAGGAATTCCCTGGTGGCTCAGTGGTTAGGACTCTGAGCTTCCATTTCAGGGGACCTGGGTTGTATCCCTGGTTGAGTAACTAAGATCCCACATGCTGCAGGGTATGGCAAAAAACCAAACACAAAGCTTTTCTCTGAATCCATGATGCCCAGTAGTTGATGCTGGTACTGCTTGAACTAATGAAAAAGGCAAACGAGTGAATCTGTTATCAGCAGTGGTAATACACACTGAACCGTGGCTGTGGCTGCCCTTGGAGTCTATAGAAAACAAAGCTATACTGTAAGACTTGCCTAGGATGGGACAGGGTGGGAGCTCTTGCCTCTGAGATCCAAAGGACAGTGTTTTCCTTTGGTTTCATTTGAAATTATCGCTACATTTCTGTCTTCCATGGATCAGGAGCTCTCTGGCAACCAGGTCTTACACATCTATCTATATTCTTGCCCACTAATGCAGTTTCTGGTACGTGCACATGCGCCGTTGAAGTCTGCACAATGAATGAGGGAATTAGAAGTTCAGTGGTTAGGTTAACACTTTGGGTGCCACAGCGGAGCCCAGATTAAACCCTTCATCAGGAACTTGAGATCCTGAAAGCTGCGTGATGCAGGCAAAAAAAAAAAAAGTTTCAGTGAGCAGAGTCTGTGACTCTGCACTCAGGTTTCATAAGTCCTGTTTGTAGTTCAAGACGTATGCTTTTTTCCCCCTTTTTGGTGGTCTTGGCAGTGGTGAACCTACCAAAATGCTTCACTGAGAAAACAGCAGCCATCAGCTGAAAACTCCCTCATCCCACTGCTACATCTACAAACAGATTTCTTTTTTCTTCTGTAGGTTTAGTGGAGAAAAGGTCCCTTTTTCCTAGAAAGGCCAATATGCTCTGGAGCCTACAGGGCTTCCCTTCTTCTATCACCTTTCCTTCTTAAGAATTTGGAACTTTAGCTATTCTCTTATCTTCTACCTTCTCCAACACTCAGTTTAGTTCAGTTGCTCAGTCTTGTCCGACTCTCTGGGACCCCATGGACTGCAGCACGCCAGGTTTCTCTGTCCATCACAAATTCCTGGAGCTTCCTCAAACTCATGTCCATTGAGTCGGTGATGCCATCCATCTCATCTCCTTTGTCGTCCCCTTCTCCTCCTGCCTTCCATCTTTACCACAATCAGGGTCTTTTCCAATGACTCAGTTCTTTGCATCAGGTGACCAAAGTATTAGTCTCCAACACTAAACATATTCTAATTTCCCATATTAAAAAAGCCTTCCTTAACTCATACCTCCTTTCACATCTCACCCTGTCTTGCTGTGTCCCTTCTTAAAATGAGTTGTCCATCTGCCATTTTACCCCCTCATTGTCCCTTCATTCTTTGATCCATTTCAGTCTGACTTCCAGCTACAGATCCAACGAATTCTGTTTAGTCTTCGCATGCCAGGCCTTTGGCAGACTTCTACGATGCCGGTCACTTCCACCTTCTTCCCTGACTGTACTCTTCAGACTTTCCCCTTATGTCTTTGGCTTTCCTTTCACAGCATCCTATGCTGGTTCCTTCTCTACCCCTTTAAAGCAGCATCTCTCAAATGTTTGGCATCTTCAGGACACTTAGTGAGAATCCTGCCAGGCTCGGGTTTACTTAAAATAATGATGAACATTGCTTCATGTAGTGAAATGGCCTTGTTATATACTACTCTCTCTGCCTTGGATTATTTTCTGTCCACTTTGCTTGTCTGGAGAGCCATCATCTTTTAGGTCTTATTTCCACAGACAGTCCTCTCTGTTACTCTTTGATACAACCCTATTTTCTGATCATAATTTTTGTTGTCGTTTAGCTAATGATTAAACTTAAAATATGTTGGGCCTGTTCCACGTCTCACGTGTTCTTTTCACAGTAACATCTTATGTATGTAGGGAGGTATTACTGTACATCCTAATTTTCACAGATCGAGAAAGGAAGGTAGAGTGGCAGAGCTGGAATTACCAACCTAGACGATCTGTCTTTAGAGTCCATACTCTAAATGGTGCTAGCGTACTTAATACTAAAATTTATGTTTATTTATTTATTTATTTATTTATATAGTGACTGTCTCACTCTCAAATCCTCAAGGTCTGTGAGAGCAAACACCGTGTCTGAAAGGTTCGGAGCTTAGCTTCAGGAGTTTACCTGGTACATGGTAAATAGTGATATTTGTTCAGTAAATGAATCAGTAATTAAAAAGAAGATTCCGGTCTGGAAGGCATACTCCTCCCTACACTCCTCGCGACCTTGTAGAAACTGCCTTATCTCTTCCTGCATTGTTAATCTGGGGGGTCGGAGTGGGAGGACTACCCCAGGTAGAAGAGGCGACAAGCTCCGCGGCTAGAAGAACGGAGTCGGAATACGGCAAGAGTGCTATCTTCCGTTTCCTCCACTAGAAGACTGCATAGGGAGCAGCACCGCGTGAGATAAGTGATACGCTACCCGCTACCCTTTTCTCCATTTCAGAGTGGTGTTGAAGCTTCGAGACGTAGGCTCCTACTTCTGTGAAAGAGTGGGCAACACGGGCCCACGGAGGACAGCAGCTGACTCGGCCACCGTGAGTAGCCTTGGCGCGGCATAGGGCGGCGCCGACGTGCAGAGGCGGAGTCCGGGCCTCGGCACGCTCCGCCCCCGGGCCGGCGGAAGCGGCCCGCTCTCAACTCCCAGGTCTGGGCGTGTCCCCGCCGGCGCACGCGCGCGAACTGCATGCTGGGAAGGCGCTCGCGCGGCGGCCATTTTGTCTTATCGGCTCCTGGTTAGAGGAGGCATTTAGGCCTGCTAGGGCGCCTGAGAGGTTCGCGACTGTTGCCGGCGTTTTCTTTGGCAGGTGCCAGGGCTGGTGGGAGCAGCCGCCCGAGGAAAGCACCATGATTTCGGCTGCGCAATTGTTGGATGAGTTAATGGGCAGGGACCGAAACCTCGCCCCGGATGAGAAGCGCAGCAACGTGCGGTGGGACCACGAGAGCGTAAGTCCCGCGGGCCTTGGGCCTGTGCCTGGGCGCCATGGGGGAGGGGAACGGCGCGGGCTGGGGCTCGCCGGGGCCTCGGCAAGGTTTGGGGCCCGGCCGCCCCGGGGTCAAGTGTCTGACCCCGTGGCTGGAGGGAATCAGGAGAATAGTCCAGGAGGGAGGAGTCTGCCTGGATCCTTGGTTAAGGGATGATTTATTGTTGTTTAAGTATCAGGGAAGTGAAAAAAAAAAAAAGACTCTTGGTAAAATTGAAAAGCAGCTTAATGAGGCAGGGAAACGCGGGAAAGGAAGGAGTATTTTTGTACAGCTAGAGGTTTCGGAGTTTCCACCTCGCTGTGAAATAGGGAAAAGGGCAATTTGGCCGTTATTTGGCTGAGCGTCATATCGTGGCACTATATTCAGAAATGTTTCAGTTTCGACGCTGATACGGGGCAATAAAATTTTAAAAGAGGTCTTGATAGGGTTCACCGTGATTTACAAATATTGTTTGATAGCACTACGGTCTAGTAAGCCATTCTTGTAGATAATTGTCAAGGCTTTTTCTTCATAGGAAACTCTTTGATCCTCTTAACCCTCTACGGGTAAATGAGTATAAACCCAATTTCACAGATGAGACTTGAGAGGCTCACCCAAGATCCTGTCAAGTTAAATGGCGAAACTAAACCTAATCTTTGTAGTGTTGTTCACTTTCCAGTTCTGTGAACATGGTGTGTAACGTTTATTTTAGGTCTTACCTGAAGAATGGATGGATGATTAACTTCACATGCGATTGTAGTCAAACAACAAGATAAAGACAGTTGCTAGTCAAAACACGAAGGAATTGTTAAATATGCCTTTTTTTTTTTTTTTTTTCAAGTTGCTTACTCATTTTAAATTTACGCTTTGGTCACAGTAAGATTTCTCTTTTGCTAGTGTTTGACTAGACCTATGGGGTGTTACCCGATTAGTAGTGTGAAGTGTTACAATAGAATTCTTTGTACCGGTGAAATGGTTAGATAATATCACTGACTCAGTGGGCATGAAGTTGAGAAAACTCCGGGAGCTAGTGAAGGGCAGAGAAGTCGAGTGCTGCAGTCCATGGGGTCGCGAAGAGTCGGAGTTGACTTTGCGACTGAACATCAACAAATTCACACATTAGAGGTGAAGCTTGTAAAATCTTTTCCCCCCGACTTTTGGGTTTTTCCTCTCTCCTCAAAATAAAAATAAGGGTAACTTTGTTGCCTGCCTTGACCCTTCTCTTTGTAGGCATTTCTTTGTCAAGATAAAGCAACTTTTTCTTTTGCCACTCAATAAACTTTGCAAAAAGGAAAAGATGAACTTTATGTTTCACTTGATGTGCAATAGGACATTTATCTATTTTGAATTACAGAGAGAAAATTGCTTTTGATTGCGTGCTCATCAGCTGTAACAGCCTGTTTGCCTAATTGGTTTTGAACAAGGATTGTGGAAAAACGTTTTTCCCTGGTGGTGTTTTATTGCCACATTGCGTTGGATGCGATGGGTTTATAACGTTAGCGATGATGAAGTTCTCAGAAAAGCAACTTAAGTTTTATGTCATCTCAGTTATAATAAGTCTGCTTTCCTTTCAGGTGCACCCTCCCTTCAGTTTTAGTGTTTCTCACTGATATATAAACTTTTGTCAAAATATTTTATGCCTTTAATGACAGATTGCACTTCATTTTGGATTCAGGGATTTGAAAAAGTCAGTGCTGGTGTTTCAGATTTCTGTCTGCAAGAAAACGTTGGTACAGACCAGGAATGTAGCTGTGGCTTTTTCTAAATAAGTTAGAATTACTGTAGGGTTTTATAAAGCTGAGGAAACTTGTGGCACCACTTCTGGGTCACTTGGTGTTTGTTGTTGGGTGTTGGCTAAAATTCTGGAGGAATGGCCAACCACAGTATATACTGTAAGGGCTTTTTTTTTGGTGGTGGTGGTGAGGGTTTGTCTGCACTGGGTGGCTTGTGGGATCTTAGTCCCAGTGAAAAGTGAAGTCGTGTCCTACTCTTCGCGACCCCATGGACTGTAGCCTGCCAGGCTCCTCTGTCCATGGCGTTTTCCAGGCAAGAATAGTGGAGTGGGTTGCTATTTCCTTCTCCAGGGGATCTTCCCAAGCAAGGGACCAAACCCGAGTCTCCTGCATTGTAGGCAGATGCTTTTACCATCTGAGCCACCAGGGAAGTCCTTAGTCCCTGACAAGGGATCAAACCCAGGCCTTGTCAGTGAAGGTGAAGTCCTAACCATTGGACTGCCAGGGAATTCCCCCAATATTTTTGCGTCCCAGTTCTATCTGGAAATTTTTCTTTGCCACACTTGCAGTAGATGGGGAAAGCCATTTCAGCTGGGCGAGGTCCTTTTGTTTAACAATGAAATGGAAACTTTATTGTTAAAAGTAATTCCTAGATATCTGTATTAGCCTGATCTGTGGAATTTGTTTTAAATGCAGAGATGTACTTCATCAGTGCCCACCCCCCATTCTGATCCTGTAGGTCTACAGAAAGGCCCCTGAAATCTGCATTTTTAAAATGGCATCTTTATGCATTCTAAAGCTTGTAAACGACTGCTTCTGACCTACTTTCTCGGCACTATGTTTTTAAATGTTGAACTAGAAACACTTGGAGGAAACTTATTTTTTTTTAAGTGAAGGCTGTACTGTGATGCAGATTATTGACCTTTCACTTATTTGTAAAGATACATGTAAGTAACCACTCAGGGAAAGTGCTTTACTATACAGGTGTTTCCAGCTTTTGTAGATTGTTACCTTTTGATCTGAGAGAAATTGGTTTGCAACTAAAGCCATCAGCTTTAATACTGTTTCAAGGATTCATTGACACACCTCCCTCCCTCATTGATTAATATTTTACATTTCCTTGTATTTTTTTACTAAGCAATTTGTTTCCTCTGCTTTATTAATCCTAAACAACCATAGTAATGAGGAAGGCATGTGATTTTTAACTGCCTAGGGTGAACACCTTTCAGTTATGTCCACATGGGAAGATTTCAGTGTTAGAGAAGGCATTGGTAGCCTTTGGATAATCTGGAGTTGAGATTGTAGGGAATTGTAACTAACATCTGGTCTGGAGCTTTTATTATTAAATTTATACCAAAAACTTTGTAGTTCAAATTGAGGATTTTATTTTGTCGTGAAAGTCACTCAGTCGTGTCTCTTTGTGAGCCCATGGGCTATACATTTCATGGAATTCTGCAAGCCAGAATACTGAAGTGTGTCGTCTTCTCCAGGGGATCTTCCCAACCAGGGATTGAACCCAGGTCTCCTGCATTGTAGGCGGATTCTTTACCAACTGAGCCACCAGGGGAGCCCAAAAGTAAAAATTTTTTAAACTATTAACTCTGATTCTAATATATAAAATGAGACCTTGTTCATCATTTATCAAACTCTTGTATGCCCTCTGTTCAGTGAACACTTAATAATTTATGAGGGGAATTGAAATAAACGTTCTTTTCTGAAATCTTCCCAGTGTTAACAGATACCATCACACCGAAAGTTGTTTGGAAAAGAAGAAACAGTTAAGGTTACTGTCCACAGTTTTTATTTGTGGCTTTTTTTTTTTTTTAACTAAAAAAGATATTCAGAATCTGAAAAGGAAACCAGAAGCAACAAAAGCAAAAAATTAGTGATTATAGTGCATGACATCTACAGGTGTTTTGTTAGTTTTAAACCATAGTCATCAAAATGGTGTTTTTCTGCCATAAGTGTAGACATTTCCTGCCTCAGTGTATAGTACATGCTAAGTGTTGGGCTTCTTGGAATTTGCAGCAGTCTCTGTGTAATGTATATAATTACTGTTTGCTTTTTCTCTCCAAAACTTATAAACAGAAGTGAGTAGTGGCCTGGACTCTGTATCCATGTGTGTAAGACACATTATCAGCATATAACTAGTATTATTTCCTCTGTATCTCTTACTACTTTCATTATTTTGAAGCAGTTTTATCATTTCAGCCTTAAAGACATGTCTAAATGTGAGGATGATAACCACAGTATTATCACACTGAAAATATTAAAGTTTATTTCCTCAATCTTTGATTGATTGCTTCTGGAAAACCATATGTGTCTCATTAGACTCCCCCCCCCCCTTTTTTTTGGATGCCCCATGTTGCTTGCAGGATCTTGGTTCCCAGATGAGGGATTGAACCCAGGCCCTCAGGCAGTGAAAGCTCGAAGTCCTAACAACTGGACAACCAGGGAATTCTGTGTCTCATTATAAGACTTGATTTCTTAACAAGGGGAAAAAGTAGCTTAAGTTAGTATACAGTGCTTCATTGTTTATGAAATATGTTTAATTTTCCATTTCTTGTAAGTTAGGAAGTTCCTTTGATTATTTTACAAAAATGTATCGCTTAAAAATTTTCTTTATATTTGGTTGCAGTCACTCTTCGTTGCTGGGCATGGGCTTTCTCCAGTGGCGGCGAGTGGGGACTCCTCTTGCAGAGCACAGGCCCTAGGCACTTGGGTTTCAGTAATTGCAGCAGGCAGGCTCAGTGGTTGTGGCACATGGGTTCAGTTGCTCCGCAGCATGTGGAGTCTTCTTAGCCAAGGATCGAACCGTGTCCCCTGCGTTGGCAAGCGGATTCTTATTCTCTGTGCCACCAGAGGAGTTCTGAATTTTTTTTTTTTTTTTTATAAACCTTGTTAAAAGTTGGGACTAAATGACTTTGGGAAGTAATGGAAGCCTTAGCAGGAGAGAGAGAGATCTTTACTATCCCTGCTGTTGTGGAAAATTGATTAAAATTTTATGAAAACTTTGTGTAGGCAATAAAAACAGTAAACTGTGATTAATTACTACATTAGAAATTGATGTTACTGTTTTATGTTCCCTCCAATTTAGGCTCATTAAAGTGATTTTTTTTTACAGACGTAAACTTGGCTTATGTAAGTATGCATGCATGTGTGCATGCCAGGTTGCTTCAGTTGTGTCTGGTTCTTTGCAACCTTATGGACCATAGCCCGCCAGGCTCCTCCATGGGATTCTCTAGGCAAGAATACTGGAGGGGGTTGCTCTGCCCTTCTCCAGGGGATCTTCCCAACCCAAGGATCAAACCTGCGGTCTCTTATGTCTCCTACATTGACAGGTGGTGTCTTTACCACTAGCTCCTCCTGGGAAGCCCGTATAAGTATAATAAATAATTAACAACTTTCACTTATACTGTGGAGTCTTTCCTTGTAGGTACAATGTAAATGTACCTTAGTTTATTTCATGTAGATTTTGTCGAGATCTTTTACAATTACCAACCAAGCTACAATGAACACTCTAGTACATAGAACTGAATCACTTGTAGGATAGGTTCCTAGAAAGATGACGACTAAGTTAAGTGCACATTTTACATTTTGATGGATGTTGCCAGGTTGTCCCACAGCTCTAGTAATGTTTGGAGTGTTCCTTTTTCCCAGCAGTGTATCTAATGCCAGATTTTGTTTTTATTTTTCACTTTGTTTAATGTGGTGGTAACTCACAATTAAATTTTTCTAGTCAGATTACTGAGATTGTTTGTATCTGCATTCTCTCAAGTGGTAGTGAAAAGTTTGATATTGAACTCTTCTGGTCTTTGCTATTACCTTAATTTATCAAGAGAATCACAATTATGTTGTGATTGTAGTCCTGGCATGCTGCAGTCCCTGGGGTCCCAAAGAGTAGGACGCTTACTTAACAGTTGAACAACAGCAACCACAAATTCTGCCCTTCCCCCCCCCGCCCCCTCTTCTGAGCCTCTTTGGTTATCAGATTGTTAGGTCCATGATGGACATTTAGTAAAGACTTACTGAATAAAAGACTGTTAATATTTTTAGTTAAACATTCTCAATCTCTGGGAAAGATTAAAACAGTTTTAAGTAGCTAGGGTTTATTGGGTAGAGTAACAGTTGTTTTCATGTACCATTTCTTTACAGCAGTATCTAAAGCAGAGTTGGAGAGTAAGAGCATACAGAACAAAAGAATTAGGAAAATAGGTTTTAATCTGTATTTTGTAAGTAGCCTGATGCCTTCTTGAAACTCTAATACTTTGGCCACCTGATGCAAAGAGCTGACTCATTTGAAAAGACCCTGGTGCTGGGAAAGATTGAAGGCGGGAGGAGAAGGGGACGACAGAGGATGAAATGGTTGGATGGCATCACCAACTCAATGGACATGAGTTTGAGTAAACTCCGGGAGTTGGTGATGGACAGGGAGGCCTGGCGTACTGCAGTCCATGGGGTTGCAAAGAGTTGGACACGACTGAGTGACTGAACTGAACTGCCTTCAGAGCAGATCATGTGGTTGATTTCATCTCAGATGGAGTGATAGGACTAAATTACAGGTAGAGCTGCTGGCATATCTTGTTTGATTGTCTTGAGTGCCTAAAGACATATTTAAGAAAGTAATGGGTATTTTAAAAAACAGACTGATTTGCCCATTTCTCTCAGTAAACATACTAAAATTTACAGTCCCACTATCAAATAGTTAATATCTCTTTTTTGTATTGAGAATACCAAGGCAGAGTTATAGATGTAGTTTTTCATAGTTGAAAAGTGGCAGCAAAAAATCAAACTGTTTTGATTCTCCAAGCATACCAGTTTCCACTTGCCTATTTTCATACTCTGCTGAGTTTGTCTTTTCATGCCTAGAATGTGTTATCATTAATTTCTGAACTTAACCAGTTCAGAAACTTAACCAGGTTAAGCTTTACCACCTGACATTCCTGACTAAATTCCTATTTGTTTTTAGTGATGCATGTACTGACACACTTAAAATGATGCAAAATTGAACAAGTCAGACTTTAATAATTAGAAGAGTTTATAGCATTTAAAAACATTAGCCTTTTGCACATATAGAGCCCTTTTTAGCTGAGGTATAGTTGATATTATATCAATAAAAGTTTGGGGTATACAACATAGTGATTTACAATTTTTAAAATTTGTTTTTAGTGATGCATGTACTGACATACTTAAAATGATGCAAAATTGAACAAGTCAGACTGTTTAATAATTAGAAGAGTATGTAGCATTTAAAAACATTAGCCTTTTGCACATATAGAGCGCTTTTTAGTTGAGGTATAGTTGATATTATATCAATAAAAGTTTGGGGTATACAACATAGTGATTTACAATCTTTAAAGATTGTACTCTATTTATAGATCCTATAAGGGGCTTCCCAGGTAGCTCAGTGGATAAGGAATCCGCCTGCAGTACAGGAGGAGTTTGATCCGTGGGTTGGGAAGATCTGGAGGAGGCCATGGCAACCTACTGCAGTATTCTTGCCTGGAGAGTCCCATGGACAGAGGAGCCTGGCGGGTTCCATAGGGTCATAAAAAGTTGGACACAACTTGAAGCGATTGAGCACACACAGAGTTACTGTAAAATATCAGCTGTATTCCCTGAGTGGCACTTCTTTGTAGCTTATTTAACTTATCTTCTTATATATCTTAGTCTGTGCCTCTTAATACCCTACCCCTGTTTTGCCCCTCCCTCTTCCCTCTCCCCGCTGGTTCTCTACATTGCAGTCTGTTTTGTTGTTGTTATTTTCACTAATTTGCCTTTTTTTTTTAGATACCTCAAATACATAGTGTTTTGCCTCTGTTTGGCTTATTTCACTAAGTATAATTCCCTCCAAGTCTATCTGTGTTGTTGCGAATGGCAAATTTCTATTTTTCATGGCTGATTATTGTTCCATCATGTATATTTACCTCATTTTCTTCATCCATCCATGTGTTGATGGACATTAAGGATGCTTCGATTCTTGGCTATTGTAAATAATGCTGCTGTGAACGTTGGTATGAATTACTGTTTTCATTTTATTTGGATGTATACTCCGGAGTGGAATTGCTGGATTAAATATAGTTGCTTTATTTTTAGTGTTTTGAGGAACTTCCATGTGGTTTTTTTCAGGTGGCTGCACCAATTTACATTTCTACCAGCAGTGTTCCAGGGGTTCCCTTTTCTCCACATCCTCGCCAACGTGTTATTTGTGGTCATACTGAGCCTTTTTAATAGAGTATTAGAATTTCCAAAAGAAAATGGTACAAATACACTATGACCTATCACTACATGTAACAGGATTAATATTGATATAAAGCTAAATCTGTTGTTTAGACGTGATTTTTGAATCTGGTTGTTCTTTATGACCTTAGTTCTTCTGGACACAGCTTATGGAACCTCACTGCTTCAAATAAGTGTAAAACATTTGACCTTTGAAGCAAAAAACAGTATTTCAAATGCAACATCCAGTTCTAAATGTCTCAAAAAAACTCATTCAATCCTAAATTTAGTAGACCTTTTCTATGTTATACTTGTACATTGATAATTTACCCAATTAGCAGTTAAGGGTTATATGGAGATATTTTGGAATTTTGCTTAACAGATTTTGGTTAGCAGTGTTACAAAATTAAATTTAGTATAGAGCAGTCTCAGAATGGCAACCCACTCCAGTGTTCTTGCCTGGAGAATCCCAGGGACGGGGGAGCCTGGTGGGGCTGCCGTCTCTGGAGTCGCACAGAGTCGGACACGACTGAAGCGACTTAGCAGCAGCAGCAGCAGCAGCAGTCTCAGAATATATCTGAAGGAGTTACAAAAGTACCCATGGGAGAGAATTGAAAATCGGTCTTATGTTAGTAATTCTTCCTCATACCATAAAAGTCACTCGGTGCTGGCATGTGTGAAAATATCCAGGACACCTTAGGGCCTGTTGCGAGATCTCTTTAAGTGAAAATACTGAACTGGATAGTTTTAAATGAGTGTTATTTGGAATTTAGGCAGTGATTTGTAAATTGGTTCTGGTCTTTAACAGAGTTAAAACAATAAGAACACTGCAGTGTTTTTGTTTTGTATTTTGTTTTTTTTAAAATTAAAAAAAAATTCACCTTTATTCTGGATGTCTTTATCCAAAATTTGTGTTTTTCTGGAGAGTTAAGGCAGTGATTTCTCTTATGGTAGAAATCGAAGATGCTCTCAACTGTCAGTCCTGCATTTCTTATACTGAAATCCAGGAGTCTGAAAGTCATTAATTTGCCTAAACGACTTAACAAATGAAATTGTTCTTAAACTTACTTGGTTGAAAGATGTAGATCATGAAATGAGAAAATGGTTATTTGGCATCCTTTTCTGGCATAATTTTAAAACTGACCAGTTTCAGAAAGTTAAACTTACCTTTGTTTTTTTCACTAGGTTTGTAAATACTACCTCTGTGGTTTTTGTCCTGCGGAATTGTTCACAAACACTCGTTCTGATCTTGGTAAGTAAATTTTCTATAATTTTTATTACATTTATGATTAAAGAGAAAGTGATACTTTATAATTTTGGAAAGAAGTTTTCTGTTAAAGGTGTTGATAATTTCTTCCCTGGCTTTTTAAAAAAATGTATTAACAAATGCCAGTCTAATTAAACATGGTGGCTTATTTGAATCTACATATGTATTTCCATTCCCTCCTGAAACCCCTCCACTAAAATGAAAATTTAAAAACAAAAAAGGTGTAAACGGAAGACGAGATAACATTAGAGATGTCAACAAATTTTTGGAAGATGACAAGTGGATGGAAGAATAGCAGAGAAACCTGTATCCTAAAAGCCTGCAGAAGGGGATATTAAACAGAAGCAAGAGTTTGATCAGCAGAACCTTGGACAGGCTCAGGATTTGGAGGCATCAGGTACCATAGAAGGCAGAGTTGAATTATGGGGCTGAAAACCAGAGATTAGTCTAGTTCAGGGTTTCTCGACCTTGACATTTGACAGTTTGACCTGGAAAATTCTGTGTTTGGGGAGGTGGGAGGGTCTCCTGTGGGTTGTAGGATGCTTAGCAGCATCCTTGGCCTCTATGGAGTAGATGTCAATAAAAATCTCCCAATTTGGACAACCAGAAATGTCTCCAGGCACTTCTAGATATCCCTGGGGGCAAAACTGCCCCATGTTGAGAAGCGCTAGTCTGGGTGGTCTGACCTGTGCATCAGGTAATTCTGTCTCCCATGCCAACAGTACTGGAGACCAGGGGGTTATGTTCTGAAGAAATTGGGCTAAATGAACCACAAAATGCAAAAATCGACCGTTTTCTCTCCAGGATGGTACATAACTAGTATCATTCTAGAAATATAAAATGGAAATTAAATTCGTTAAGCACAATGCTTGTCCTGAAGCATAAAGAGCACATTATGGCTGGATATATCTAGGTATTGGGATTTACAGATGTAGGACAGGGCAGTAATGAATAAAAATGAAACTGTAAGAGAGATTAAATGAGTCTGTTTTCTTAATAGTGAGGTTTTCCCATTCCCTTCCTCTGCCCTGTTCCTAGAAGGATACAGCCAGATGTTTTTTCCCCAGGCAGAAGAGAAGAGGATTCTTTAGAAAAAGTGAACAGTTCCAGAGAAGTGATCTACAGGTACTGACCCTTGGGGAATCTCCTAAAAGAAAGTCTTGCTGCCTGATTTTCCTATGGTAAAGCCTGTTAGTTCACAAACCCTGCCTGTGCATACCAACTTCGAGTCAGATTTTGGAAGTATTTTGCCAGCCAAGATTGCTATTTGAAGAAAACCTTCAAACATAAAAGATTAACCAAAACCAACAGAAAAAAAAGAATTTAGTGGAATATGGTGATAATGGGAGAAAACAGAAGAAAAAATTATTAAAGCTGTAACTAAATTTAGTATCCCCAAAGAAATAAGAGAAAATACAGGAGGAATAGGATGCCAAAGAGTTCTTGAAATTAGAACTAGAGAAATATGAACATCAGTGGGAAGTTTTGAGGATAAAATAAATTTGTGGTCTGTTGAGAAAAAATTAAAATTTGAAAAAATTCTCAGTCCAGTGCTGTGATAGCTAATTAAGAGAGTTCCAGATAGAGAAAACAGAAAGGAGAAAATCTTAAGATTGCATTACTGAAGGATTTTACTCTCTAGATGGAGTGAATCCTTCTAGAACTCAGCACAGCAAATGATAAAAAGATCCATACCAAAGCACATTATTGTGAAATTCCAAAATACCAGGGATGGGGTGGGGCATACAAGATTATCAATCAGAATGTCCTCGATTTGTCAGTAACAACACTGGAAGCTTGAAGACACTGGAGAAACATCCTCGGGATTCTGAATGGTAAAATGTTTTTACCTAGGTTAGCTGTATAGCCAAACAGCAAAATACGAGTGTGAAAAAAAATATTTTCAGGCATGCATGGTCTCAACAAATTTATCTACCAGGAACCTTTTCTGTGGAAACTCATGGGTGTAAACCAAGAAGGAAAAAATAGATCCAGTGAACTGTATCCAGTACAGACCAGAAAAGGACTTTCAGAGGATGGCAACTCTTAGTGAGCTTAGGGAAGGAAAGGTAGCTCAGGTTGAAGCAGGATGGAAAGCTCATGGAAGAAAATAAAGCTGATTTGATTATCTAATATATTTTGAATCTTGAGGGAGATTATTACTGAGCTAGTTTTGATAGCTGAGTTAGCGTCTGGAGTGAATTTGGAAATAGAACATACAAGAGACTGAACTGAAGAAAAACCAGTAAGTGTATCAAGAGTGTCATCATAATGCCCTTTTTGCTTAACTCGAGAGTTAATAGGACATGGCATCAAAATATAAACACTGAATGTTCCTTTAAATTTTTCATGCCTAAGATAAACCAAAAAAAGAGCAAGATAAGCATAGAATTTAGAAATGGAGGCAAATTCCAGAAGATAAAGCTAAAAGGATTAAACTTGATTGCATTTTGGAGATGGTAAGAGGTAGGACTAGGGTGCTAGTCTTAACACTATTTACAGAGACTCTAATAAAATGTCGTGGTGGTTCAGACCAAAGGTCTGCCATCATCCTAGCTTACTTCTTGGCAGTAAGGAGTAATTTTTTCATCCCTCCTCCTCCCTCTCTTCTCTTACCATATAGTACCATATAGCACATCTTGAAGGCTAAGGAGAACGATTTTCATGTGCATACTTGGGCATGTTGCTTCATGATTTAGTAGGCTCAACTTAGGTGTCTGCAGACTACTCAGTGATTGAATGGATCGTCTTTCCTTTTTTTAAAAGAGTAAACTTCCTTTTGTTTTGGCAAGAGAAAAGTTAATTCAATAATGTATATTGAATACATTTATATTTCTTGTTGTTTTAGGACCATGTGAAAAAATTCATGATGAAAATCTACGAAAACAGTAAGTTACCTTTTTTGGGATCATCCTCACCCCCAGTCATTATTTGCTTTAAAGGGGACAAGGATTGAAGAAATAATTTATGTAAAATGAAATATAAATTTAAATGTAAATGTCTGTTAAATGCTACCTTCTTTACCAGGATGAGGGACAGCTAGAAATTCACTTCTTGTGTGTGTGCCTGGTTTACTCTTCGGTACTTTTTTTCTTCTTCTTCCTTTTTTTTTTTTTTTAAACTTTTTTGGGTATGCCACATGGCTTGTGGGATCTTAGTTCCCAGACTAGGGTAAATGTAAATTTATGTAAAATGAATGTCATGTAGAGGTCCTACTCATTAGTTGGGGGTCATAGAAAGTGATACAGCTATATGTAGCATCACCATACGAGTTAATACTGTATGCCAAGAATAAGCCTAAGCTTTTTATATCTATCTGTTTTTTATTTTTTCTAATTTTATATTTGACTTTGATACTGTAGCCAGTTTGTCCATGGATTCTTAGTTTATTTTGTTTTTTTTTTTTTTTTTTTTTTTTTTTTTTTTTTTTTTTTTTTTTTTTTTTTTTTTTTTTTTTTTTTTTAATTTTTTTTAACAGACCTAATTTTATAAATGAAACTTGTCCTGGAGCCAGGGTCACAGATCTAGTATAGTGTTCATCTAGATTTGCCCAATTGTAACTTCTGTGTTCTTAATACACTGTTAAATGCTACCCTCTTTACCAGGATGAGGGACAGCTAGAAATTCACTTCTTATGTATGCACCTGGTTTACTCTTCAGTACTTTCTTCTTCTTCTTTTTTTTTTTTTTTTTTAAAACTTTTTTGGGTATGCCACATGGCTTGTGGGATCTTAGTTCCCAGACTAGGGTTTGAACCCGGCCTGCAGCAGTGAAAGCAGGGAGACCAAACAATTGGCCTGGGAGTTCCCTACTCTTCAGTCTGAATGCAGTAGTAGTTCATGAGATTAGTGAAGATAGAATATAAGAGTTGTAAATGGATAAAGAATTGGAAAGAAAATATTTATTTTCGTTTTATTAGGTATGAGAAGAGTTCTCGTTTTATGAAAGTTGGCTATGAGAGAGATTTTTTGCGATACTTACAGAGTTTACTGGCAGAAGTAGAACGTAGAATTAGACGAGGCCATGCTCGTTTGGCATTATCTCAAAACCAGCAGTCGTCTGGGGTGAGTATGAATTAATTTACGATCTTTGTAAAGTGTCCTTTCTTCTGGAAAGCCAGCGATCTCCCTAGTATTGAAACTTGGGCTCAAGTTCAGTCATTGCTCTATATGTTTTAAAATGACAAAACTTAAAAAGTTGGTTTTTTTTTCAGTCTTTATTAGTAAATGAATATTTTGCTAATCGGAAATTTTTTATCTTAAATATCAGTAATTGACAAAATATGCAACTGATTAACAAAAATTGAGATAATTGAGTTACTGTCCTTGTGATTTAGCATTTCGGTTATTAAATATGAATACTAGGTATGGTATATGGAAGTTTAGATGTTTATTTTTATATTTTAGTTGTTGATAATACATTCTGTTGTCTTCATCAGGCAGCTGGTCCAACAGGCAAAAATGAAGAAAAAATTCAGGTTCTAACAGATAAAATTGATGTACTCCTGCAGCAGGTAAGAACTGGAACTCCTACTAGGATTGCTAAAATTAAAAAGACTGAGTGTCAAATATTAGTGAAGATCTGGGCGAACAAACTATTTTACTCTGTTGGGGTTATTTAAAATGATGCAGGAACTTTGGAAAAGAGTTTCTTTCTTCAAAGGTTAAGAGATGCACTATGAGCCATTCTGCTGCTAGATATTAATCTAAGAGGTGAAAGCATATGTTTACACAGAGTTGCATACCAGTGTTTATAGAGGCTTTATTCATAATAGGTGCAAAAAAAACCCCACCCCAAACAAACCTGGAAACAAATGTCTGTCAGTAGGTTAATGGGTAAACAAATTGTGATGTACCTGTGCAGTGATAGTACACAGTGATAAAAAGGAATTAACTATTTGTAATAATATTGATGAATCTTAAGATAGTAGATTGAGTGAAAGAGGCCAAACCCCACAAAAGGAATAGAGCACATGGTTCCATTTAAATACAATTCTAGAAAATGCAGACTAATTTATAGTGACGGAAAACAGATTGCTGGTTGCTTTGGGAAAAGGCGCAACACAGAGGACAGTAGGAAACTTGGGTGGATTTGCTTATTATCTAGACTGTGGTGTTGAATCATGGAAGTCAGACCTTACAAAATTGTCTATCCTAGAAACCTTCTGTGTATTTCCTGTCAGGTATACATAGTTAATGCTGTGGGAAAAAAATCAATTAAGGGTAAATTAAACCCAAAGAGGCTTCACTAAACAAAACAAACCCAAACAACTTCTATACGCTAATGAAGCTTAAGGGTAAAAAGAAAAATAATAGGATAGTGTGGTTAGAAAGATATCCTGACTGGTTTTTGAATTCCTCTTAGATTGAAGAATTAGGATCTGAAGGAAAAGTAGAAGAAGCCCAGGGAATGATGAAATTAGTTGAACAGTTAAAAGAAGAGAGAGAGTTGCTTAGGTCCACAACTTCGGTGAGTAGCAACCTCATTTTGATATAACCATGCTGTTAGCTGTGTATTGCTAGGATCTATTCCTATTTATGAATAATTTTCTAATGTCATCAAACTTTTATTTTAAAGGGCCACGTGGTATTTATGATTTCAGGTCATAAGAAATGTAATAAAAGCTCTGTTTTTACATTTATATAGCTTTAGACAATGTGTAAACAAATGTCTGTAATTTTGTTTCAATAAAACTTTGCAAAAACAGGCCTCTAGCTGCTGGCTTGCTAACCTGTGCCTTAGATAGTTAAGTATTTTGGTTGGGCTTATGTTTTGGTGGTTTTTTGTTTTTTTTTTGTTACTAATCAAATTACTTAGTTAATATTTACCTTACTACAAAGTTGGTGTACTCTTAGTAATACCCCTATTTACTTTGACTTAGATGATACAGTATATGTGTTTTGGATATTGATGGTAAAATGTAATTGAGCATTGGTTCCCAAATATTAAAAGGGTATGTTCAGATTATATGCAGTGAGTTCAATTCCTTAATGGTTTTGAAACACTTTTTAAATTATTTTTATTATTTTTGTTTTTTTTGGGTCTTCATTGCTGTACTTGGGCTTTCTCTAGTAGCAGAAAGTGGAGGCCACTCTCTAAGCCTATTGACTTCAGTAGTTGAGGCACAGGGGCTGTTTAGCTGCAACTCGAGGGCCCTGCCTAGAGCCTGCAGGCTTCAGTAGTTGTAGCACACACTCTCCGTAGTTGTAGCTTTCAGGCTGTGGAGTGCAGGCTCGGTAGTTGTCGCATATGGGCGTAGTTGCTCTGAGGCATGTGGAATCTTCCCAGACCAGGGATCAGACCTGTGTCCCCTGCATTGGCAGGCAGATTCCTATCTACTGCACTACCAGGGAAGTCCCCCAAAACATTTTTAATATGGAGTCCACATCTTTAACCTGTTGAACCAAGCAGGAAATGAATTCAGACTAAAATAGGTAGCTTTCTGAAAGGTAGGTTAACTTTTTCAAGGTGATATGTAGTTCAAGGGTTATAATAGAGGGATGGGGTTGTAATACTTCTTGAAAAGTTGATTGCTGTTGTCATGCTTCCCCTGTCTAAAAGTTGCTGCTAAGTATTATGTCTTTGGGGAAATGGAAAGTAGCAGTTCACAAAGTTAAAAGTCTTATCTAAGTGTTAAAAGTATTTTTGAGGGGAATTTGTTTTCTTTTGATCAGATATTTTATAATAACTGATTTATCATTTCAGACAATTGAAAGTTTTGCTGCCCAAGAAAAACAAATGGAAGTTTGTGAAGTGTGTGGAGCCTTTTTGATAGTGGGGGATGCCCAGTCCCGGGTAGATGATCATTTGATGGGAAAACAGCACATGGGCTACGCCAAGATTAAAGCTACTGTAGAAGAATTAAAAGTAAGTTTCTTACGAGCATACATTTTAGCTACATCTAGTACTTTATATTAGTGTGGTTAAGAATTGATTGTGTAGATTTAAAACGCTCGATATTGCTGGATTATTTGAGGTAGTGATAATTCCTGTAATATTTTGCTATTCATCAGATGAGCAAAGTGCTTTATTTTCTTTGCTCTGTAGTGTCAGGAATTTGGGAGAAGGAATATTCCTGAGGGTTTAGTCAAATATCTTGTCTGCATACATGGTGTTAAGATTTCTCCATTTCACTTTTAGGGTATCAAATTTCATAAGTTGGTCTACAATTGATTCATGTTAGGTAGCCGTTGTTTGACAGTGTCTTTTAGGTTATTTAGTTCTAAAAAAAATTGAATTTGATTTCTTTAGGAAAAATTAAGAAAAAGAACTGAAGAACCTGATCGTGATGAGCGTTTGAAAAAGGAGAAGCAAGAACGAGAAGAAAGAGAAAAAGAAAGGGAGAGGGAAAGAGAAGAGAGAGAGAGGAAAAGACGAAGAGAAGAGGAAGAAAGAGAAAAAGAAAGAGCTCGAGACAGAGAAAGAAGAAAGAGGAGTCGATCACGAAGTAGGCATTCAAGCCGAACTTCTGACCGAAGATGCAGCAGGTCTCGGGACCACAAAAGATCACGAAGTAGAGAGAGAAGGCGAAGCAGGTATGTTGAACACATGAGACAGTGCCAGGCATATAGTGAAAGTGTTAGTTGCTCAGTTGTGTCTGACTCTTTGAGACCTTGTGGACTGTAGCCTGCCAGGCTCCTCTGTCCATGGAATTCTCCAGGAAAGAATACTGGAGTCAGTTGCCATTTCCTCCTCAGGGGATCTTCCCGACCCAGGGATTGAACTGGGTCTCCTGCATTGCAGGTGGATTCTTTACCTGAGCCAGCATAGTGAGTGTGCATTAAATAATAGTAATTACTGGTGAATTCCTTGGTACTTGGGACCCTCATAAGTCTCATTAAGCACTCGGGCAGATGAAAGTTGAATCAGTGAATGAGTTCATCTTGTAGGCAACTTCACTGCTCTTTCTTAGGCCGCCTAAGGAGATTTGATGCAATCTTATTAGGGAGTTAGTGTAATGGATGAGTGCTTCTCTTATTGATTCTAAGACATTTAAATCATAAATTATTTTGGGTAGGATTACCTATTTGAAAAATTGAAGTTAAGGACTTTGAATTTTCAGTTCTTAAGGTTTCTTATATAAATGATATAAATGTGTTTCAATAGTAGATTGTATTCATTTGCCTTTAAAGAGTGGTTTTTGCTTTAAATAACAGTATGTAATTCTTCAAGGTTTTTTCTCACTGTAATACCAGCTGAAGTTGCTCTCCTTTTGTTTCAAATTATTTAAGAAGTAGAGATCGACGAAGAAGCAGAAGCCACGATAGATCAGAAAGAAAGCATAGATCTCGTAGTCGGGATCGAAGAAGATCAAAAAGCAGAGATCGAAAGTCATATAAGCACCGGAGCAAAAGTCGAGACAGAGAACAAGATAGAAAATCGAAGGAGAAAGGTTAGTTTTTGTGAGAATTTGATTCTTTAAGGGACCGTTTTCACTTTGTCTCCTCACTAACTCACTTTTCTTTAGACAAGCAGAGTTCCACTTCAGGCTATATTTATTTTTACTTTTGATGAACCCCATTCAATAGGAGACAAGTCTTATTTTCTCTTCTGCTGATTTATGAGAATGACAGTTGACCTTGTGTTTTCTTAGAACATGGTAAAGTCGCATGCTTCAATTTATAACTTGAAGGCTTATCATTTAGATTCTTCCAAGTATTGCATTACCTGGTAGGTTTATTAGGCTGTAGAATTCTTGGTAATTGGCAACATTTTTTAGTTATTTGGCAACACTTGCTGCAGTGTTCCATAATACTTTGAAGAGTAAATGTACAGTATTGCATTGGTCTTCAAGTACAGCATTTATTTAATTCTATAGTACTTCTAAATTTTCATAAGTTGAATGCCTTATGTGTGCGTGTCATGCCCCCCTCCCCCCGGTGCGTGCCTTTTCTTATTGAAACATGCGTTTTCCTATCTATTTTTTCCTTTGATTTTTTTGTGGCATTCCAGTAGCTGGTTGATTGCATTCTTAATCGACTTTTCATTTTGTCTTTGGCATGTTTTCACAAGGATATTCTCACCTTTCAATTTAGCCTTCATTGAATGATGAACGATAATTCTTTTAACCATTAGGGTCTCATTTCTGCGTATTCTTCAGATTCTTTGTACACTTTTTTTTGGACTGGGCTATTCTGCTTTGCATGGTTTTCAGGAATGAGAGAAAGGGCTTATTTCCAATTTTCTTGGCTCTGCTTCTTCCATCCTGTTCTGCCTGTCTGTGTCCATGTTTGATCACCAACATATGTGTGCTCATGTATGGATTTATTACATTAGACATGTATGTGATACTCATTATTTTCTTTTATGAAATTAGTCTGGTTTTTGTGGGGTTTAACTGAGTTGAGTTAGGAAACTAGCAAACAGTGGATTATCTTTCTTTTTTTCTTCAATCTTCAGCTTTTATCTTTCCTCAAATAAGTGCACTTTCTCTTTTTAAAATATTTAGATATATTGGCTTTTTCTAGAACATGGAGCAAATGTTAAAAAGTAGGAAACGGTGATTTTTAAAATTTTCCTGAGCTTTAGTATCTGCCATTTAAGTTCAGAAGTTATTTTTGTGATTCAAAAGGCAATTGATACCAAGAATTGACTGACTTTTACTAGTTTTTAAGTAAGCTTCACTCAGCCTTTTGGCAAGACTTTCTGTGTAATGTATTTGGGGGGTCAGCTCTCAACAACCATATATGTCTCTTGTCAGAGATGAAAGTAATCACTTTGAGAACTAAAGCTCTTCACTGTATCTTCATTTGTGTCACTTAAAATAGTTGGATTGGTTCTCAGGGACAGAAACTAGGTAGCTTTTATAACTATTTGGGATCAAAATTGAGCTATAAATTGCACTGGCCTGACTTAAAAAGAGTTTGTGTAATTTTTAGAGAGAGCAGAGAGAATGAATTGCTAAGCTATGATCTTTATTATAATGATGACATCGTAGCATATAATCAGACTTGTTTAAGTGAAATAAACTGTGCTGTGTTTGGATTGTGGACGAATGGATTTCCTGGTGAGATGTGGAGGCAGGAGTGAAGACTGGATTCAGGGAAATTCTGC